>NC_137698.1:48372754-53527754 GCF_964034855.1 Anser brachyrhynchus
AGTAGTATTTCTAACAGAACCTGGCATCAAGGGGGCAGAAAACCTAGTCACACTGATAGCCAGATCTTAATCACTGCCACCTCCTTGTTGCCATTTCCTCCACCCTTCTCATGGCCACCCTGGATACAGTAACCCTGCCTTTACCAGACAGCAGGACTGTGTGTAGATACATGCAAAAAGGACATTTCAATGCCTGCACATTTCCAGCACCTTAACTGCCAGACATTTGTCATCGCTATTGTTTTGTAGGTAAGTCCAGAGCCGTATCTGCCGACAGATATTTGCTACCCCCATTTCCAGAAGTCAAGGCTGCCTCCATGACTTGAGACGAGTTGTGCAGGGGGACATGACTCAGGTTTGACACGGCGTGTTGCAGCGCAGCGCAAGCTCTCCCGCAGGTGCACTCCATCACACTTGGCATTGCAGTCTCTGCTGTTTGCCAGCCGACGGGGATTCCGATTTTCCTCTTGCTTGTCCTAGCTCACCGAGGGTGCTTGCCGTTGTGCCAAACCCTGCCTTTTGCTTTTGACGCCTGCATTTGCAAAAGCCACAACAGTAACAAAACAGCAACGAAGGAAGGATGGGCGGCACAGGGAAAAGCCTCTCTTCTTCCAGCAGCCAGCTGCCACGGAAGCAGCAATGACAGCGGGGTGCAGCGGGCTGCACTGACACAACAGAACAGCATCTCCTCCCTCCCTCAGCATCAACCGCAGGCCACAGCAGCAGCATAATGAAGTGTCACTGCCATCATTAGTGACGTGACGGACTGTCCTCCATTAATTTCCCTGATGGTCAGGTCTGCCCTCTGCTCACCTCCTTCCACCTTTCAAGCATGCTCCTAATCCTCAGACTTCAAGTAGCACAGTCTATAAATCAAGCTGCCAGCATTCCCTCTTCAAAATGAGCAAAATCACGCACTTAACTTCCTTCTTCCTGTGTCTGTCATCTGTCTGCCTGGTAAATCAGAAACTGATATATATTTCTTACCTCCCTGACAGAACGGAGATGAGTCAGCATCAGCAACTCCCAAAGGATCCAAAATTGACACAAGTGACAATTCCTTTTTTATTGCCTTTTCATCAATTCACCTAGTTCAGGCAACTGTATTCCCACTCTCACATGTTCAAAGCTGCTTCGTAACAGCTGGCCAAGGAAGGGGCTAAAACCTTGCCCGAGGTATCCCTCTCTCTTCAGTTTTCGTAGGAACACCTGAACCACCCCAACACAGCACAAAACAGCATCTCTGTGATACTGCTGCATCACAAAACAGCATGTAACTTGGATCAATTTGGAATTAAATGTTGGGCACTTAATATGAATAAGCCACAAGTGATTCCCAGGATGCACATTAGCCTATATTCCCTGGAAAAGATGCTCTCAAGTTATTTTGAGAGGTATTTGCCAAATGCTTAAGTGAAATGGCAAGTCAATGAGACTTGTATTTCTAATTTGCGAGGAGCACTTGCAAATATTACTATGGATATATATGGCTAATTTACAAATAGCTATGTATTTCTGCGTCTGCCCAATATGTTGTATGTCTGTGATTCACAAAACACCCCCCAAAAAAGGCCAGCAAACTGGCACCCAGTTTATTCCACATTTCCAGAGCAGGCAGCCACCTGCTCCTGAAGACTTCTGCAGAAGTTCCTACATCTGTTTCTAGTTTCAGGGACCTCTACTGACATCACGAGAGAGTCAGCAGCCCAAACCAGTAGCTGTGCCAAGCGTCTCATAGTGCTCTTTTTCTAACCACGCTTAGCTGAATTCTGTGTCTTTTATAGTATGGTGTGAGATACTAAAATTAACACAAACTGTGAAGCTACCAGGGCCCTTCTGAATCTCAAGACCTGGGGTTGAGACTTGAATTGCCGAGTAATATGTGAACGTAGTACTTGCTACCTCACGCAGCCCCAGGGAGCAGCACAGGACAGCTGGCTTCAGCTGACACCGCCATTTTTTAACCTCTGTTTTTAACTAACAAAAAATCAGAAGCGGTTTGAGGTCGAGCAATGAAAAGCACAAGAGCTGGGCTATACCATGAGGACAAAGACCAGGACTGACTTCAGAACTGCGCACCTACCAGAGATGGCAACACAGCAGGTGTTTTAGTGGCTGATATCCATCTCTTGGCAGCAAATTCCAAACTATAGCCCTCCGTACCTCCTCTCAGAGCTCACAGGCAACCTGTGCAAACTGCTTTGCAATTGGGTTCAGGTTAAATAGGCCGACTCTTAAATGTGTTTCCTTGTTTTGTTATACAGAACAGAAAAACAAACCAAACCAAAGACACAACCAAAGACAGCGGTAAAGAGGATGGCTTTCATATTCATTTCTTTCCAGAGTTTGTCTGTAGCCTTTGAATAAAGGGAAAAAAAATCTGTATGATAAGCAAGGTTACTCTGATTGCTTCTGACAGCTTTAAAGTGCACCCCTTTCTCCTCAAGAGACTTTGATCCTCTGGCTAACAGGACTTGTAGTTGCAGAAAATTACCTTGTCATCTGCAACACAGTGTTACAGGCTGGTATTGACAGTGCAAAGTGTCAGTAACTGATGCACAGACCAGCAGGGCTAAATAATTAATAACGCAAAGTGGGTCCCACTTGCCTCTCTCACCAAGCAGAGGCAGCCTGAGCCGCCTGTTCTCCAGGATCCCGCAAAGGCAGCTGCCTTGTCTTGCCCTGGCTGGACTATCTCAACACTTGAGAGTAAGACTTACCAGGACAAAACCAAGGCCACCAAGGAAGAGCAGCGATCCAAAAAAGGGCACAAGGAAATTCTGCAGAAGTTTGTCAGCTACTCTGCTCGGCAGAGGAGCGCAAAACCAGTTCTGTACTTCCACTTAGCACGACGGCTAAATCAAAGAGAATTCCCCAAGTAAAAGGTCAGTGACTAATCCACTGAGCTGTAGTGCGGTGTATCACTTACTCCGCCTTGTAATAACACATAGAGGCACAGGGGAAAATAAGACAGAAAATCTATCCTGGTAGAAATAACACCTCTTGCTGCTGGGTATCAAAAGTGCATTTCTAAAAGCTATTTCAAGGATGGAGATGAAGCAGGGACGGCAAGGGAAAGCTGAACCATCTGAAGTGTAATGGTACGAGGTGAACCAGACACGTGAGGGCAAAAGCCTCACATTTCTGTATTCTGTTGCTTGCAGACTTGCAGCAAGGCCCAGCTCCCTTTTACACCCAGAGGAACATCTCCACTGAGCGACTCAGACTCTTCAACTACTGACCAGGTCTAGGAGGATGGAAAATGCCTGCAGACCAGAGCGAAAAGGCAAGGTGTTAGCAGGTTTTTCTCCTAACTCCCCCTCTGCAGTTTTCTCAGGACTCACACGTGGCTGCCCCCCATTTCTCTGTCTACCACAACTACAATAAGCAACCCAGTTTGCCCAGTTAGCCAAAGTTCACCTGAAATATTCTGCTCAAGAAACTCCACTCTAAGTCTTACAATAGCCTCCTGTCTTTTCATTTCATGTTTGTATTACAGAGCATGCAGCCTGCGCTCGCTTCCACGCATTGGTGCAGGTGAACCTGTTATCCCAGCTCCTTCTGCCTGCAGCAGAGGTTTATCCTCTTGTATCTTTAGCACAAACCCTGCACACTCAGACAGCATTTCAGATCAAACACAAATATCAAAGCCAAAGCAATTTGCATCTATCAGCTACAATCAGAATCACTGGCAATGCCGCGGTGGCATTCTGGGCTTCACCTGCCCTGCGAGTTCAAAGGCTACAGCAATAACCATTAGCATATTTCCACAGATAGGGCAGGCAAATGAGTGAATATTTAAACAGTGCCAAAATATCACCATGCTCCTCCTCTGCCTCAGAATTGGATTTGTCAGTTCTTAAATTGTGTGCATTTTCAAGCAAGCCATCACACAATCCCCATTTCTATAGCAAATTGCTTCATAAATGTTAAGTTAAAGGATAACGTTACATTTCCCATTGCAATTAGGCAGTGCCTCCTGACAGACAGAAATAATGTGTTCCACATACAGTTCATTATTTACCAGGGAGGAAGCTGGAAAGAATCACACTTTCACATGCAACTGGTTACAAATAAATTCTGGGGGCCAGCCGCAGAAAGCTTTTACCTGTTCGGTTCACAGGCATGCTCTTCACTGCTACCACATTTCTGGACTAGTTTTAACGATCAAAGGAGTACAAGTATGTAGTGTAAATGTCTTCCCAGAAAAAAAAGAAAAAAAAAAAGCAGAATTAGGAGAAGTAAATACACTGCTGTCAGGAGCCAGCAACATGTGCCATATGATGGAGTCCCCTCAAAGCGCCATGATGTCACGCAGTGTGGGTCGGGGCAGCCTCTACCCACGAGACATTATTCAGATGCTGCTGCCTGATTTGCCAGGAGATAGCGGTGGCTGGTAGAGAAGCAAGACAAAGCTGGAAGCAAGCCAGCCTAGAAGTTTGTTTCCTTTCAATTGTGGGTTTACCAGAAGTCATTTTTGGAAGAAATAACACAGAAGTAGGAAGCAATGACAAAGGCTTACTAGAATTGTGGGAACCCTACACTTACTGAAGAGGCCGTGCTGTGGTATCTAAGGTTGAAAATGACACAAGAATGACAGGGGAAAACATCATGTTTCTAACTGGGAAGGAATAAAGAGCAAGAAGGCACTCAAGTAGTCAAAAAGACATTGGGGAAGGAGCAGGTAGGTCAGTGCCTTCCCCTCCACCCCAGTCAGCTACAACACATTTGAAATTTAGAAAATGTTGGGGGTGCACAGCTAATGAGAGAAAAACCCTTAGCAGTTTTGCACAAGGTCACTGAAAGACTTAATAATAAACACATAAATAACAATTCTGTATTGCATGGAGACTGAAAACAGCTGAAAACGTTTTACACGTTGCCCCTTCTTACCCATACACAGGGAGGTGCTGAACAGAATCAGGAAGGGAAGAACTGTCTCCACTTACAAGACCCACCCCCACTTGGCATTACTTAAGTCTATTCTTTTGAAAACATTTTTTCTAAGCTTTTCTTGCTCTGTTACCCTGACAAGGCACCAACGCAGAGCACTCCAGATAAATGTTTTTAACAGAAGGGGTTCAAAGTCTCACTATTGCTTATTTACCTCTTTCCCCTCAAAAATCAAGATCCCTCACTACTCAGTGCAAGGAAAATAAGCTTTCAGCACCAGCCCCGCTTCTAATTGCAAGGACTGAGGAGTAACAGATGGCAGAGAGAACAGGAACAGCATCTACTGACCCGGCAGGGCTGTGTGCTGCTCAGGTGATGCGATGGCAAAGCACCACGTGTGTGCTGAGGTCCTGCACGGGCCTTCACTGCCCAGGACTGGGTTTTAAGGACAGTACTGCAGGGGCTGCAGAGGAGTTCAGTTTTCCCACTAGGAAAGACTTCTCTTGTTTTCTGTCTGAAGCTTGATTTCTCTAAGATAACAACGATGATGGATGTGGCCACAGGTTTTCTCTGCCGTCTTGCTGCAAAGATTTTTGTGCTCTGCTTGTTTGGCTTAGAGAGGAGCAGGTGGCCTCAGGGGTGCTCGCAAGGCTAGACAAACCCCACTGGCAGCAGCTCCAGATTCCTGAAGTCATCTGATCATGCTGATCTTTAAGGCCATTACATAGCAGGGTCCAGCCTTCTTAGCCATTTTTCCAACAATATGCAAATATCACACCAGCTGCTGTTTTAGGGTCAGAGAGAAAACTAAGCAAAGAAAATCAGCAGGAACAGCTGAAATGACTTAAGAAGTGGACAAACTTCAATGCTTCTTCCCACCTGCCACAAGCTGTGCCTGCAGACATCAGGGTAACGTTTCCAAAAGATGAGATTCAAAAATCTCAAGCCTCATTTCTGAGCCGACTCAGGCTTCTAACCTGCTTATAGGTAAATGTTTTTCCTGAAAACATAATCCCTTCTGTTTTTGCCATGTGAACAGGAATTATTCAGCAGAGTTTTCAGACCAGTCTTTCAGCAGTGCCTTGCACGCTGCAGGGACTGACTCTACAGCAGCTATAGAGAGTAGCAAATACCCTGCCAAGCCCAGGATACAGGATCATCCCCTTGCCTACGATACGCCATGAGAAAGGATGCTATATAACCCTTACACATGCTGACATGGAAGTTTTTCAGAGAGGTAACTGTGATTAGATCTGACTGAGATCCAACTTAATTTCTCAACCAGACTGTGATCTTTATTTACCTGGATGCTGTGCCGCTGCTGTCAGGTGGAATAATTCTGTGCAGGCTTTTCTAAGTCATCCAGTAGAGGAGTAAGTGTAAGGGGAGGCCTGTCCAGGAGACGAACGATAGCACTGAGAAGCAGCTCCACCACCTGGTCTGGCACTGAGCGGGGGCATTTTGCCACTACACATCCTCGAACTGCAGTTACTTACGCTCTGCACACAAATTATTCACGAGTGAAGTGGGTTTCAGATTTGACCAGCACTCTGCCAGCACTCTCGTTTTGGGGTCAACCAGCCTAGCTGACCACCTCACAGGGAAATCTGTGCCGTGCTAGATGCTCACCTTCAGCCCCTGCTCCTGTCACAAACAGAATCACGCACACAAAGGTAATCACAACCAACCAGCACGCGAGGTTCCCACCTGAGGGATGGGGTAAAAAGGCATCCTTTCTCCCCACACTGTGTTTTTTTCTTTTATTTATTTTGAGAGGCAAACCCCACAAGCAAGGATATTACTCAGAACATCAAGTACCACTACAGCAATAAAGAGCACAAAATAGCAAGTTGGAGGAACAAGAGGAAGGTGTTTTTTACACTGCCTAGCTCCCCTTGAGATTCTACTACAAAGAAAGCAAATCTCGTGTATGAAAAGCAACCAAAATTATTTTTGTGGAGAAGAGAGAGAGGACAGGAGAGGAGGAACTGGAATGTGAGACGAAGTCTGACGAAGTAGGAAGCGGTTTTTCCCGGACTGTGCCTGTGCTGAGCTCTGAGTTGCCTCCTCCAACCTCGCAGCCACCCTGCACTGCCCACTGCCTTCCTCCAAAAGCTCTCCCAAAAGTGGCAGGGGAGCCACTCACAAGAGGAAAGGGCTCCGTGGGGCTGGGTCTCTTCCGCTTGGTGCTGCCAGTCATTGGGCTCCTTCTGATTAGGAAAAACCAGAAACCTGCAATGACAAACTAATAATAGCTAATGTTAACCATTACAACTCCTGGATACTTTTTACATCCCTAAATGTCCTCTTTGCTATAATGAAAGGTATTGTATCAGAGTTTGTTACGCTGAGATACAGGAATATCTCCTACTGTTTCAGTGAGCCATGGAAGAGTATTTTATTCCAACTGAAGCTGATTTTAATTAGTATAGGATACAGATTATTCAATAATGCTCACAAAAGGACTTTCCTGAGCTGTCCCATACCCCAGGACACAGAGACGACCATTGGGTGAATTGTTCATCACCAGAAAGAGAAAACATCGGTACCAAATGTAAAAGAAGACGTGACTAGCTTTGAGGGAGGCTGCTAAAGTTTCCTGTGAGGAACGGGGCAGATTGCCTAGCTGCTTCGTGCACAGCACCCAGACCCCAGCAGCCGCTCGCCAGCCTCACTTACGCAAAGGAGTGACGACTGCCAAGTACTGGGATTGCTCTAACCTGTACTAGCACGACGATATTTTTCTCTTATGCTGTCCAAATGTCCCTGTTGGTACAGACAATCATATGAACACACCACTGGGATAGAAAGCACCAGCTAAAATTCCTTGGTCCTGCGGCTATTGTTCATGTTTTCCAGACGATGTGAGACTGGGAATGGATCTCTGGGAGGCTTTCTCTGCTGTTCCACGCATCTTGGCGAAATCCGAAACAGCAGGCAGCAAATAGAGAACAGCTTAGCCTACCACCAGCTCAGACCCCCTGTCATCAGGACAAAATGCAGCAAACTCCCAGGGCTGTGGTGGCTGGGGACTGGCACCCCGTCAGCAGCGATACGGGTGGGAGAAGTCTCAGGCTTTCTGCAGACGCACCTCATCACGCGCTGTGCGAAGGGCAGAGGGATGCGCTGTGCAGAAATGCTTGTCAACGCTCGGCTCACAGAAAATTTAATGAACTAAAGGTCAAGTCACTCTAGCATGCCATCACAATCAGACACATGCAAAGGCAGGGAAAATAATGATGGAGACACACAATTTAGTTGTGCATAAAGGACTGATTCCTATTTTCCTTCTGCATCACATTTTAATCAGGCTAAACATCATTCCTGTCTGCTTCTGCTAGCCAAGTTTTAAGGAAATGTTCACTTCTTCAGGGTTATTTCAGTTGTGGTTTTTTTAATTCAGAGTTTTTATACTTCATGAGAGGGACTGTGCAAAGTGTGATAAGAAGTGTTGAAGTGTTGCCTGAACAGAGGTGAAGTCCAAGAAAAAGACGACAACGAGGCACTTGCCAAAATAATTTGTACAGGTTGCAAAGATGAATTCAATGATCCTTAGCAGGGACATAAGCAGAACCAAGTACACAGAAGGTTTTTTCTTCTTGGTTTGCTTTTGCTTTATTTTAATGTTTTTTTCAGGGAGCCCCTTTAAAGCCAGCAGAAAGACCACCTCCAGCTTCAATGGGAACAGAATTAAGACAAATGGTGAACACCAGTGGAAGTCTCAGGTATTTTCATGGGGAAGCAAGAGCTTTGTTTGGACAAATTATGACTCTCTTATAGCAGAACAAATGAGAGAAAGAGAGCCATGCATAAACGGCCATGTCAGGCTGAGTGGGTTGGCTTTTTTTTTTTAATGTCACACCACACCATTTCAATGGGTTGCATAGGATCTCTCCTCGCATAAGCAGAGCGCACACATCCAGTGTCCAGACGGTCGCAGTGAAGAAGCCAATTCTCCAATGTCAGAAACTAAAGCATCTCCCTTCAGGTAGAGTTTTCCAGGTACCAAAGAGAGTCACATCCCAAACCACAGATCACAGTCCGAGCTTGACACCCACTGCCTTTCCCAGCTTCCCAGTATCTATACAGCCACAGGCTCCTCCTTTAACACAGCAACCAACGGGCTCCAAGAGGCCAACTGGCTCCTCTGGCCCCTGCCGAAACACCACAATGGGCCTGGATCAGAGGAACTGCGGCCCCTGAGATTTCAGCCCACAGACAAAACACTCCCCCACCTGTGGGTGGCTACAAATCATGGCAACTAGGAAGGCTTTGTGTTTGTCTTAGCCTACCTGGCTGCCTATAGGACTGTGAGGAGCCAGGCCTTATTATTATCCTGCCCCGTACAATTAAGGCTTTACAGCCTGACTTTAAAAGGAGATCTTTTCCCTGGGTGACCTGGGGCGGGGTGAGCATGGCTAAGCGCCAGGCAGGCACGTTTTCATGTGATAAATAATCAGTTGCGCGCTCAGTGTGTGATTCTTGTTAAAATCCAGGCGCTGGAACAGCTCCCGAATCGCACTGCTACCACCTCCACCAATCTCTTTTGCATCTCATTGGCATTTGAGAACGTTAATTGACTCATTATTTCAATTCATATTCAGGGAAGGAAGTTGATTAAGGCAGGCAGATGCAGAATCTCCAGACACATTTGTAGCGGCGTTGTTTGTCCCGGCAGTTTACTCGAGTTATTAGAATACTTAGGAAGTAATAGCCAGGAGAACAGGGAGCGAGCCCTGGGAAGGGGGGTCCCTTGCAGAATTCATCCTTTAACCCACCACAACGCAGCCTTGTCCCTCATTAGAACTTTCCCTGCCAGAGTTCCAGCAGAAAAAGAGTTTTGTCTGAGTGCTTGTGCCTGGACAAAACCGCTCCAACGTACTGCGAGGCTCTCAGCAAACTGCTCACTGGTGGCCTTCTTGAGGCTTGGGCATGCTGCAAAGATCCTTCCACAGACACCATCAGGCAGTATGTCGTTAGCCAAATTCCATCCTGCCCTTGTTTGAAGGCATCGTTACGTTCAAGACAACAGCTCTGCATCTATGTAAATCGGGACACAAATTTGCCTCCTACATTTCTGCAGGTGTTAGCAGAACTGCGTAAAACATGAAGAACATTAATAAAGATCTTCTCTGGGCGTTATCAAGTACTTACATCTCATGGGGGCCAGACTGTTTCAGGCTCCTGTAGAAAAGCAAACAGCAAACCAGCAGGCAAATCCCCATCCATGACAACTTGCAGGCCTATTCTCCAAGTCTCTCCAAAGCTGCCAAGCAGCCAGGTCGCTACAAGTGGCTGTGCGTGCCGGCAGGACGCTAGTTAGTAGCCTTCTCCACAGCAGACCTCGGGTACAGGTCTAACCACATAGGCAGGCTTCAGATCTAGCACCCCCTGGCAAATGCGGAAAGCTGCCTGCACTTACCCCATACCTTTGCTTCTTTCTTTCACTGCAGCGTTGGCAGATACTGGATGGGGCCTTTACGTCCGAGGGAGGACAGCCCCAAGATTTTGTGAAAGTGTTTTACAGCACTTAGTGAATGTTAAATTGCAGACTATGCTTAATTCAAGTTGGTTGGAGTCAAATGGTTGGGTTTAAAATGTATGGGGCCCTTCTTGGGCCCACAAGCAGCTGCACCTACACGTAGTCCATGGGAATGCTGAGACCATTTTGTCTCTTCTCCCAGAAGGGAACTGTGCTTACAGTAAAGTTCTGACCCTCAGAGAGCAAAAATAAATAAATAAATGAAAATCTATCAGCCAGTTTTCACCTGATCTTATTCTATGCAAGCCTTTCAGTAGGACATAGTGGCAAGCACATAACAATGTACATTGTGTTAGCACCATGCCGCAAACCATCTTACAGTAAATTTAAACTGCAGGTTCTGTTTAAAGAAAACTTCTTTTGAAATGCAACTGTTCCATACACACGAAGACAGCAGGACAGACAGCTTCTCTCTGCTGTTAATAAGAGCCCCACTTCGTCACTCCTCGTCTCTTTACCTTCAGGTACACAACACCAACGTGAACAAGGAAACTATCCCTTACAGAAGTACATTAGGAGAGATACAGCAGACAGAAATGGCTCCTTCAGAGCTGTTATGATCTCTCATGTAAATACATAATTAAGGACTTTTAAAAATGCAGATTATGTAAATACATATTAAGGGTCTTCTTAAAATGCAGATTTTTGACCCACACTGGTACTGAATGATTCCTCTGGAGCTGTTCACGAACACATTTACATTTTGGAGTGCAGATTACCAACCCAAAAGTCTAGCAGTTTCTCCTTCAGTGACTTTTTAAATTGCCTGCAAGTTTTTCTACATGAAGATGAATTATAAAAAAAAAAAAAAATCTATATAAAGGAGATACTTCTTAGCACAGAAAGCCTTAAAAAAAAAAAATCACAAAAAACTTGCTCAGTGTCCTTAGCCAGTTGATGCTCTCCAAGTTAGAAAACTCTGCATGTGTGCACACGCACTTTTCCCCTACAATAACTAAAAGCAGCAGCACGGCGCTGTGGACTTGGACCAACAATTTGTGTTTCAAAAGGCAGATAGGCAATAAAGTCGGATGATGTTAACAGAGAAAAAGATGAAATAAAAGGAAGAACAGTCACCGAAACAAAAACCTCCTTGCAACAGCCACTTTTCCTCTCTCCCCAAGCACTGTGCATGTTTACATACTGGGAGTTTTGGGGCTTTTTACAGAATCACATTCTCTGAACCTGTGCAGCTGGTAGTTTTCCATAGGTAAAACATCCTACAGGAAATTCACAGTTTATACACGTATAGCACATGCACCTCTACACGTATTAACCTGTATCATCAAATCTTTAGCTAGCTGGATCAACAGAGAGCTCTGAGGAAACAAAATGAAAATACCGGCCTCAGAACTTTTCCAAGCAATCCTGTTCCTCAGCTGCATCCCGGCAGGTACCTAGGGTCGTGCAATAGACCAGACTACTAACAGAAATCAGAAGAAAAAATTGTTTGGACACTGTCCAGTCCCAGAACAGAGATGCCAGCCAGTTTTATATATGGCAATCCCTCCTCCAGGGAACTCAAAACTAACTCCCGACTCGGAACAGCTGCGCCTCACCGCTCTCCTCAGCTTTGTCCTAGGCATTACTCACAAATCAGACACAAAAAATGGAACAGGCAAACAAACCTAACAGTGCACTGGCTGTCTCCGGGACTCGGCACTTGCTCACAGCCCATGGATTGGGAATGGCACGGTAAGTTACTGGGAAGAACTATGAACAGGCACTGGGAGCTATCTGTGGTGTTTTTTTTAGCTCCTGTGGAGAACACACACCCATCATGGTGGTACAGCTGCATCTTGTCAGGCTAACTGTGTCTTATCCCACACAGCAGCAGAGGCAGCCTTAGGCAGGCGTTCCCTGCTCTTCAGACGGAGCAGGCAACCCCACCAAGGAGTCTGCTCGCTCAAGAAACTCTTCTGTGACTTATACAAAACAGGCTAATTCAATTAAAAAGTAGCAAATAAATAAATTACAAGCTAACAATTATTTTAAAATGCAGACTGTACATAGAGCCATTTCAGAACCTGATAGATAGGCAGAATTTCCATGGAAACTTCACCACTCACAGAGCAGCACACGCTTGTTAAACCAGAACAACTTCAGATCTGCCAAGGTAGATTTTGCCCACCAGAAGGGAGAGTTAAGTGCTGAAAAGAAGGAAGAAAAAAAAAAGAAAAAAGATTTGCTCCTTTTTTCTTGTACAGTCCAGCTACCAGTTTAACCCACAGTGTTGTCTAACCATTGTACACAGAAGCAGCCCGGTTTCTCTCCCTGCAATTAATATCACTGAATACTCACCAAAAATACAAATAACAAGCGTACAAGCTGGATCTGAACTGCTGTCGGTGTCCAAAACAGAGTGCTAGCAACGTTTCTTCTGGAGACTAAACACCCAGTGCTTTGTTTTCACTCTACAACCAATGGCAACAGAAGGCTTAGATACCGGAGCGACCTGGGAGAGGGGGAGACAGGCCTGATCATTACAGATGAAAAAAAAAAGCCAGAATTTTAGTCGAAGACACTAGATCAGGTCCTCACTGCTGCTCTAACACAGAACAGCTCTTCTGACATCAAGTAGGTCAGCCTGAATAATAACCATGGTGATGTGCCTTGGGAAAGAGGACAGGCACCTGGCCTAAAGTGGCAGGAACAGATTCTCTGCAATATTTTGAGGTGCTTGACTTGAATATATTTCACTATTTGTAGCTTGAGTCCTATGTTATACCCCATCTTATTACGTTACTGGCAACCAAGTGCTCCGGCAACTTTCATGTTCACATCCGCTTTTCTCTTTCCTCTCCTTTTCCTCAGAAGTTGTCTAATCTGAGACATTACAAAGAGCTCACAACATCAAATGTAAATGTCTGCAGAGCCCACAGATGTGTATGCAGCTTGCTAGGAGCTTACAGAACTCATCTGTTTTGCTGTTAATATCACCAGGTTTCAAATCCTAAGAGCTAAAAGGATTGCACTACAAGATGCTTCTTTTAAATAACGTTTGAGATGATTGTGGAAGCAAGAACATTGCCTTTCTGTGATTCTCTGCTTGCCCAGCAAAGCTGCAGTAACATCTCCAGAAAGTTCCAACCCTTGTGAAATACTTTGACTGCACAGCCACGCAGATGAAGTTTAAATCAGTTCTTTGCTTGACTAATTGGACACCATGAGACAGAACTATCAGAGTCACCTGCCATTCAGGTTGTTTAAATTACCTCCGCAAACGAGTTCCTGTACCACAATACACTGCACATTTCACAGTTTGCTGTACCTTCTGTGTCGCAGCACCTGTTCCAAACATAATGACACAGTGTGAAATTGAGAAACGCTCTTGGATATCCCTGCTCGTACGAGCACTTGATTCACAGCCCTGTGAAGTCAGTGCCACGCCATCCCTTTGATCAGTGTCATCAGATACAGAGTTCACTGTCAGCCTCTGTCAGGAGACACCGAGGAGAACGCTGGAAGCACATAGCCATACTGGGAACCAACCTGAATCCATGCCAAATTGGAATAAACGGAGCATTTTTAACGTTAAGGGAAGGTGAACGTATGTGACAGGTGACACAGCTCTAACTGGTCCTGCTGTGGCGGGTGAACCAGGTGACCTCCCTCAACCTCTGACTCTTGGGTCCGTAGTGAGAAAGCCAGAGTCCTTTATCTCTCCTGAAAGCATTTTAGGATTAAGAAAGGTGGTTGTTAAGGGGAGAAACACCGCAAGCTCCAGTAGTATAATTTTATTCTTAAAGAGAAGCTAGAAATAGAAGAGAAGGCATGCAGAGTTATAAAGTATATATAGAAAAGGGGGCAGGGGAGGAGACCAAAGTGGAGATGGTGCTTGGAAGGTTCAGATAAGATTTATCTGGGAGCTAAGCATTTTTTCCCAGAAAACTGACAACTTAAAATATTGAATGAAGAGGGGAATGAGCTGCTCTTACAGCTGTGAGACACAGTACTTGGTGCTGACCTCAGATTTTTGGAAGATGTGGTTTATGGAAACCATTCGGATCTTTTCCGATTTGCCCGGCGCTGCTTCGGGACGTTAGTACAGTTGGTCAGAAGTGTTCTGATGGAAGAGTTTCCTGTCACAAAGCGACAACTTATCAGAAGTGAAACGTTTAGCATGTTTTGACAGTATATCACTTTTCAAAATGACAAAAGAATTTCTGATAGAGTGTATTCACTTCACTGCGACTTTCGTTTTGATTTTCCCTGCTGAAATGAGTTTTTCAACATTTTACACTCACAAGTGAAAACACAACGCAACGAAAACAAAGCATTTGGATTGACCAAATTATTTCCCCCAGAGAAGAGAACAAAAGAAGTTGCAGCAATTGTTTTGCTAAGCTATGTTTCTGAATTGCACAGTCACAATTTTGTCCGTGATGCTTAAAACACAATTTCCACTCGATTCCAGGTATTCGTGTCAGCGTGAGAGACTGTGGGAATCCCATGCTGGTGGCGGTGGTATTTCTTGGAAGGGGGCAGGTGCCATTTTCAGGTTCTCTCCAAGATGCCAAAACCTATCCTACCTTCAACCTATCCTACCCAGTATCCCTGCTTCTAGTACAAAATAGACCGTTGTGTGCACAAAGACAAAGCTGGGCCCTGAAAGGTGAGGAATTTCCAACTCATTTATTCAAATGTGTACTGCTTTTGTTTCACATGAGTGCCTTCACAGAGGCAAAACTGACCCCTTCAGGGGTCTGTCCATTGTGGTCACCGTGTCTTGACCGCACAGCTCATGCTTTGATGCCCTACAAGGGTGAGCTCCTTCAGAGCCTGTGCAGCAGGGCTCAGGCCCAAACAGCTCCCAGCACATTCATCCAACATGGACAAAGGTGCCTCTGCCACCAGCTCTCGAGCTGAGGCCATTGTTCCCAGGAGGACTCCAGGGACCTGACCCCGGCAGTCAGGTGTTAGCACTGTCGGGTGCTTCCCTCTTCTACTGGGGTAATACACGGGCAGCTTGCTTCAGGCAGATTCAGGTTTACTGGGAATTTCGGGAGAGGCAGGAACAGCATGAGTTAAACACAATTAGCTACCACACCAAGTGCTTTAGGGAGAATAAAAGCCGTTCTAAAAGAAAAGCTGGCTTTCTGACAAACACGTTCCAGCAAATATGATTATCTTTAAGGTCTGCTGCCTTACCAGTAGTAACTAATAATAACAGACCGCCCTGCACGCGATACTGGGTGTCTGAAGATTGAATATTCACTGTAAAAACTCTTATTTACTTGCTCTCTCTAATTACCAGTTTAATGTATAATTTGTCAAGTGCTGCCATGTGTCTGGTGTTGCGTGAATTGGAGGATGGACAGTTCCTTACAGTTTAACGATGGCATCGCCCTTTGTCGTTTCCATCTCACACGTGGCATAAAGGGGGCAGAGGACTTGCTTCCCACTGCATATCTTTACACCCCTGCTTGCAGCTGAGTGCAGAGGACCAACTGCTGCCTGCTTGCTATTCTGCCCAGGGCTGATACTGATGAGCTGGGCTCCAGTCCCATGCAAACTGAGCCATCAGAGCTGAGTCTGTAGCCCCAGAGGCAGCGGGGGCTGCTGCTGCTGACAAAGGCCAGGAGCACTGTGGCATCCTCAGAGGGTGGGCAGGACTCAGAAAAAATATTGTGTTTCAATCTATGACAAGGATGGATTGTGCAGTTCGAAGTATGGCAGAACAAAGAAAGCATAGAGAAAAACTCTCCTACATTCTTTTTCCCCATTTACTGTCCACTGTGGCATCTAAAACAAGGGACTCCACAAAATTAAAAAGAAACAAACAAGAAACAAACAAAAAAACAGACCACACAATCTGACCTTCTCCGCTTACTTCTGTCAAAATTACTTGGAAGGAAAGGAAAAACAAACAAAGCTACTCCAAGCTTCCTAGGAGGCATCTCAGTCTCTGGTAGACGTTGGCTGTTTCAAAAACTGTTGGGGACAGAATGCCTTCCTGGTGTACAGAGCTGCTGCTGCTGCTACTTCTAACGTGCGACACACACTGCCACTGCTGGCCAGGAGCGCAGCACCCAGGGGCAGCACCTGCAAACCAGTGCTGGGGTAAAGCCTGCGCCCCGGCAGGGCCAATCTCATTCTTTTAGCTTGCCAAGCATGGCAGAGTAGACCCCAAAACTAATCAAGTGTCGGTGGAAGGATGTGGGCTTAGGCTATTTGCTGCTTACGTTGCAGAGTGCCATCTGAAGCGAGCTGTTTTGTTCACAGGGAAGGCAACAAGCCGACAGCATTACTTGGACTCACTTCTCCGCTCGTGCTGGGAAAAGACATTGTCATTGAAAGGGGCACGTGAAAGAAAAGTCAGACACGGGCCTTAATTATTGCTTTTGCTCGCAGTGTCCAGAGTCTAAGATTCCTTCTTTCTTTTCCAATGGAACTGGTGATATTAGTGTAGGTTTTCCTTCTGTTTTCAATTCTTTGTCCGTGACAGATTTCACAGCAGGAAACAGTTCTGTGGCATATGGCCACTAAATTACAGAAACTTCAGAAACTTCTGTCCATGAGTTAATTTTAAAATGAAAGAAACAGAAAATTGTGGGGTTTTTTTGTTGTTTTGTTGTGTTTTGTTTTTTTTTAAAAACTAAACTAGAGAGCAGAGAATCCCTTCCCTCTTTACCTATCCTTAAACATAATCCCTGCAGCATGGTTTCCAGAACCAGCTCCACTGTGGCTGTTTGATCCCCCTTTTTCAGGTCAGGAGGCTGATGGTTATGAGTTTAGGTGCGGGATGTCAACGAGCACCTACCAGCAATAACACATGGCATCACCACGAAGAGGCTGGTCAACCTCTGTATCAGACTGACCTGTACTATTTCCTCGCTTCTTCACTAGGTGCTGGATTGAACAGCTGAATCCAGAGCACACACGGGGAAAGACTGGCCAGGACTTGGGTTGGTGTTGGCTACAAGCTGACAGGTAAAGCACTGTGCTAAAAGCAGACCTGGCTAAAAGGGTAACTTGCACAAATGAGTGGTCAGTTTTCAACACACTAAAAGTGGAACAAGACCTCTGTGGTAGGCTGCCTGCTGTAGGTGACCAAGTGCTCTGCAGTAGAGTGTGAAGTGTTTATAGATGGCATAAAATGCTGTAGATACATCAATACCAGAAAGGAACAACAAAGTAACAGAAAAGGAAATTGAAGGAATTTACAATCAGAAGTCACCAATAACCACATAGGAAACCAGGAAACCTAAAGCCATTGTTTTGCACATCTTTAATTCTCCTTTGCCCAGTGTCTGGGGAGATGCTCCTCACCTAAATCTACACGTTCCTTTTGAAGTACATGGAAACTGCAGATGCACAAGGAAATTGTCACGTGAGTCTCGCCAGAATACTATGTAATCCAGAATAAGCTGTCTATACATATATATATATTTTTTTTTTCTAACTTGACAAGTCAGGAATTAGGCACTCCTAATGATTACAAAGGAAGGACTTTATGCATGATTTCTTGTGAACGTGCACAGTTATTGATACACAGGCTCTGCTACGCAGTGTACTGGTGGAAGCCAGAAAGTCTTGGTAAATGCTCTCTCTATCTGTGCCAACCAACGCACAAGCAGCATGCTGCTGAGGTTGGGAAAACGGGAGCCATAACCATGGACTTACTCTGGAACCACAATAGCTGAGAACAGAGAAAGAGGTACCACCCAGTGGATGTTAACATACAGCCAAGTAAAAAAAAATACATCTGTAGCTTTGAAAAATGCATGTAAAGGTAAAACAGCTGGCAGGATTTTGAGCTGGGAAATATGACAACATCCCTGCTGCATTCATCAAAGCAAGCTGCTCCCACCAAAGGTGGTGCCACAGCAATCATGTGAGAGACCATCAGTGAATGTTACTTACATGCCAGGGAGACAGAAATTTAAAAATACAGAAATTTGCCACAAACTCAGTGCCAGCTGTGCTAGCTCAGGGTGGATGCGCAGTGCTGTGACCCACGGGGACCTCCAGAAGACAGTGTTTCCCCACCACTAGCCATGTTATGTGATCAGCTACGCCCCAGCTAAGAGGAGCCAGTGGCAAAGCAGGAACTGACTGCGCACAAGACCACTGGTGCTGCTGCATGTTGCAGGCCTGTGGCTCACCCCGCGTTTCCCTACGGACCTGTGCCTGGTTGCATTTAGCCACTCGAGCAGAACAGCAGCGTGGGCAGTGCTAACTCCAACTTGCTTCACTGGGGCTCAAGCTGTGCGCTGACCACTTCACGAATCCACGTTTTGCATGTCTGCGGCGCTACGTCTTAGCAGGCGGCGGTCATGGGGCTGCCGGCAGCTGCTCCTGTCTGCCTCCCCCTGCAGGGATCTCTGAGGACAAAGCAGAATCTGGATGTCCTTTCAGCAAGACATCACAAAGCACGGCACACCTTGCCTTCCATCTCCACTCAACAAACATTTGCTACGGGGAAAAACCAAACTGCAGTTTTGCCCTGGTGCACATTTATCAAAGCAAAACCCAGCCTCTCTTTTAATGATGCCATCCGTACAATCTTGGTGAGTTATTATACCGTAAACCAAGATTAATGCTGCTGTACACGCAGCCTGATTGGATCTGGCACAATCAAGGTTTCTTAGTGAGAAAATGTACAGTTTCCTAATGCGGCTGACAGAAAGCCACACTCAGACCTTTTCAAAGGCTTTCAGGAGTTATTATCACAGATTAACTATGGCGTGAGCAAAAAGGTTTAAAGTCTTGTTTGTAGTTCGCCCATGGCTCTAAATTAGCAGCTTCTCTCTTAAATGATCAATTGAGTCATAGGTGTTAATGAGTGAAGTTTAGCCAGAAGGGGTGAGGAAGAAGGGAGAAAGATCTCAAGCCACGGGTTTGCAAAAAGGCAGTATGAAAAATCTCAATAATTTCTAAAGTCAAGTTGTATTTTAATCAATGCCTCCCAAATCAGATGAAGAAGCCACACTGTGACTTTCCCAGCTGTAAGAAATGGAAGTCTGGTTTCACATTTGCATGATTTTGAAGGTCAAATGCCTGCTATCCAAGTCTTACTGATCCATATGGACTAGAAATGCCACAATATGCAATCATCACGAAGGCAGATTGTCTCCTGTAAATCTGTCCTTTTTGTAACACATTCAAAATGTACCGTATTGGATGGATTATAAATCCATTCAGGAAATACAAGCAATATTGTACCGAGCGGCTCTGCTTTGTGAAAACCCCTGCGTACGGGTGAATATGCATGTATGTGCATGTGTCTGTGCGCGTATCCGTACGAGAGAAGCAGAGACAGATGGCCCAGTCCTGCCCTCGCTGAAGTCAACGGGAGTTTTGCCATTCACTTCAGAAGACGGAAGCTTAGAAAGCTTGCATTAGCACAATGCTTATTCTATCTGGGTTTAGAAAAGAAAAACGCTTACTTGTACTGGAGGAGAAAATGGGCTGGATTGTTGGGAAATCTTCCCTGAAGGGAGCATGCTGCTATTTGTCTTGTACCTCCTTGCTGAAACCGTCTTGGTGATGTGAGTGGCTGTGAAGCAGACAACTCAAATACTTGGTCTCTTGCATTTCTCAGTCCAGAAGAAAGCAAGGGAACTCGGCTTCCCATTGAGCCACTATTAATTGTTCTCAAGTTAGAGGCTCTCAAATGACTCAGACCTCTCAAATCTCTCTTTTGAGGAAAGGGCTGGAAGGTCTCTGCTCTCCAGAGCAGCCTACGAGTGGCACAGCATTTTCATTTTTCCATTCTAACAAATCACTTTACACATTGCCATTTTTTTCTTCCAGCACATGTAATTGAAAAGAGACATATGGAGACCAGCATGCAAACCCTGCAAACATTTCAGCATAGCTTCAAAACTAATGCTAATCAATTTTTTGAAACTTCTTTTTTTTCCCCCCCTTCTGTTAACTCAAGAGCAAGTTCTCAAGAACCCAAGGTGGTTTTTAAAAACAGTCAGCGTAACAACTCCCTGTAAATGACACAGAGCCTCCCCACTCAGTCTTCCTCCTTTCGTCATCTTCTCTTTGTGGATCCCGTGCACAGACATGGTCACCCACAGCAGACACCTCAAAGTCCTGGAGCTGCTGGCTCAGAAAGCTCAGATAACACATCTGGGAAAGCACCGCCCAACGACTGTACAGCCTGAGCTGCATCAGAATTCACTTCCCCCATTTATTCCCACATTCACGTGGAGGAAAAAAAAATCATAATACAAGCTATCTCCTTCTGCATCAATGTGCTGAGCACTACCTGAGAACAAGGAAGGCACAAGATGAACAGACCTTTACAACAGAATGTGCATCTGCCAAGACAAAAATACCCAATGAGCTTCTGGTGCTGGCACAGTGACAGTATAAGCAAGCTGTCTTTGCAACGATTTTGCAAATGATCCATTACAAGATTGGAGTACGAATTCTGCAAAGGCCGTAAGGCCCCAAGGGCAACACATTCTATATACCAGCACCTAAGCATTCACCAGATAGACAGGGCTACGGGCTAAAAAGAAATCCTTCCAAGGCTTTTTGTACAAATGCTCTGCAACAGACTTGTGAGTTGTTTTTTCCTCTCTCTCCCTCTCTCTTTTTGTTCAGTTGCCTGGCATTTGCTAACCCACAAGCTGCTGTTTCCCTTTCCAAAGAAGCTCTGATGGGTGGAGGGCCAGGAAAAATTAGCCCAACTGATGAATGCAATCTCGACAGAAAATATGTTTTTTATCAGAGACCACATGTTGCCAACAGCAATTAAAGTAAAACTGGGAGATTTCATCGGATATAAGCCTGCATAAAAGGAAAAAAAAAAACACCACGAAACCAACAAGCAAGCACCACAGAGCTGCTGCTCAGGTACCTGTCACTTGGGGTGGATTCTGCGGGTGCTCTGGCACGCTGCCACTGGCGGAGCAGCGCCACCGCTCCCATGGGAGACTGTGGGCAGGAGATCACTCTCGCGGCTTCATGGGCTAAGCATGTCATCTGCTTGGGAGGCACAGCTCTTCTCACACCAGGTTGTTAAGAGGCAAGTGCTGCGGTTGTTCTTGAAAAGAGGAAGGCTATTCCAGGGACAGAAATGGCAAGAGAAGCGTGCCTGTTTGCTGGGATTCTGCTTTCCATCCTTGCAGTGCACATTCACCAGCCTCACAGGTCTGTGGTAGAGCAGAGCCTAGACCTATGTCCATGGGAATGAGCTTGGAGCTGCTTTATTCACAGGGGCTTGCCTTGCACTTGAAGCAGAAAGTGGAAATGACCGAAGAGAGCCACAACTCTCACAAAGATTTTCCCTTATCGGCGCTGTTTGTGTTATATATGGTCCATTCATCATCACGTCAAGACTAGGAACTTGAGCCATTAGAGGAGCTGAATAAATCATGAAAATGGGTATTTCAGTACAGGAATGATAGGAATTTCCATAAGGTTTGTGAATCATTTTCCCTGCTATCCATGCTAACTACAGAATTTACCAGAATTATTTTCCAATAACTGAAAATATCTGGGAAATGTTATTTAACCTCATCTATTACCCTTTATTTTAAATGACTACAGTATAATTATACACTTAAAAAAATCACAGTGCCAGAGAATATCACTATGCATCCTCTCTGTAGTATCTAGTATAGGTCATCACAAACTACATAGAGTAATAACAGTAATAACAGCTATAATATTCATCTACGTGTACGTGGCATATAATGCAGGCAACCCTCATGAAACTCCAGCTATAAATGTAGAGTGAGGGTCTGCATCCTGAAGAGATAATCCCAGTTTTACTGCAAACCATGCAAAATAAAGCTATCCTGGCTGGGGTCAGTTAAGGAAGGTTTCAGTCTTTCACCAAGATTTGCTGTGTCTGATCAAATTTCTGCCAAGGCAAAGAAATAATCCCATCATCTGTATTAGCACTATTTCCAGTACACATTCCCCAGTTCACATCCTTCAGCCTTGCTCTGCTACGCACTACAGACAAAGACTGGGTGAACTCCTTGATTTCCTTCCTGACTTTCTTCAGAAATACAAATCCACGTGCTGTGGGAAGCCACACACGTTAAGAAATCAGTACCCACTCGTGTAAGAGAAGAACGTGGACGAACAGCACTGAGCCTGGATCCAGAAAGGAGAGGGCAGCATGGAGAAAAAAGGACAAGGGAACGACACAGCAGGCAAAAGACGAGGAAAGATGGCAGGGAGATGGAAAAACGCAGCCCTTTCACAGCTACGAGAAAGCAGCATCGCAACAGGAGGCAAGGGCTGACTGGGATCCCTTGCACAGATCTCTGCGCACTGCCACTCTGAGGAGCATGCGGTGCTGGCTCCAACATGTCACCAGCTAAGTAGCAAAGGACCATTTTGTATCTGCCATGCATGCTGACTCCTACAACGATTGCCTGTGCTATTAAAAAAAGACTTCACAAACAAAATAACCCTCACATGCTCTCAAGTTAAATATTTCCAAAGGTTTAGTAGCTAGCACAGGAACTTTGAAAAGCATGACAGAAGGTAAATGTGGTTCTGGTGTTAAAAAAAAACAACAACCCCACAGACTTGAATAAATGAACTTAAAACAGAAAAACAGCAAGCAAACACAAACATGTCCTTATACGAGGAAAAAACGCTGTGATCTGAGGCAACATCACCTGACCCCCTGTGCAGCCAGGTCAGCCTGCATATCTCTGTGCCTGCCCAGACAGCCCAGCGCAGTCTCCTCCTTAGTCACAACCTGCCCAACAGCGTGATTCGGGTGTGTATGGGGGTGCGTTTGGACATCCCCCCAGTGCATAGCACTAAGTAATGTCTACTGTGTACAAAACATTATTTTGTTCACAACTTAAGTAAAGACCAAGGCTCATTCCTTCCCATCCCCTCCAAAAACATTTATCATCTCCAAAAGCAGTTCCTCAATGCAAGAGGAATCCATCCCAATTTGATGACTAGCCATACCAGACACAGCTTGGCAAAATAAGGGAAGGCCATGTTTTACACAGCACAAACAGCCTTTTAAAGAAAAAATCAAAAACAAAACAAAACAAAAAAACTCTGAGTTGTACAGTACAATCAGGGCAACGATGAAACTAACAGCATCTTAGTGACAAGCAAACATATTTAGGTACCATTCTGAAAAACCATGAAGCTGCTTGCTCAGGCAGCTGGGCTACAACATATTGGCTGAGCTCCACGAGGGTTTGCCCCCAGGTTTTGTTTCCTGCAGCCCATACACCACATGCCTGCCAGCCAAGCTGCAGGACCCCTACCACCAGTCCACCTACCTACCACTCAGGCCCAAGAGGCACGTCAAAACATGGAGCTACGTTTGCTTTCTCTTCTTAAGTTGTAACTGCAGAATTTATTTTTCTGAGTAGGTGAATCAGACAAGGACAGGTCCTGTGACCTATCCCTAGGTTATTTTTAAAACAGCTGTAAAAATAATCACCTTTAGGACTTAACAGCCCACCTGGAAAGGTTTCTACAGAAGCACATCCACAGGTGCTGCAAACCAGCAGCACAGTGGCATTGCCTTGTGCAAAGGTGCCTGTGCCTACAAGCTCTGCACCTCTGCAGAGCCACCGCTCCTGCACAACGGCATGTCTGCGAGGAGCAGCGCTGCCTCCACCTCACACTTTTTGGAGCTGCAGTAGCAGCAAGGCAATGCACCATGAAGCAATTGCTGCCATGGCTTTTCCTCCTCTACAAACCGTACTCAGCAATGAGTAAGTTGGAGCTGGCATGATTCCACTGCCTGCAGTAGACAGGCATTGATTTACACCTCCAAAGCATCGAGCCTGTTTTTACTGGAAGGCATGAGAGCCCTTAGCCAGACCTGCCTAGCCTGACCCAGTGCGGTGTCAGACACCCCTAGCTGAAACAAAGACAAGGCGAGCAGCTCAGTTCAAGTCCAGGGGTCAGCCTGAAGCTGAAGGAAAGCTGCTGACAGAAAACATCCTTCTAGCAAAAGCTGCTAAAGGGACTGCTGAAAGAACAACTACAAACGGGAAAACACACACCCTCCGTGGGATTAGGAGCATTAAGGAGGATATAGGGAGATATATTTAGATGGTTATTTTCTTCTTTTTAAGTTTCCTTTCATGCTAAACTTAATACATCTAAACCACAGGCTCTGGGAAATCACATGCACTTAATTTAAAATCCCTGGTCTGGTTTGCACTTTGTCTTCCACCATGTCTTTGGTGTTTGACTTGTTGCTGCAGGGCACACCTACCCTGCGCAGAGAAGTTCCTTTTCTCTTGGATGTCCAGACAGGTCTTAGCACTTTTCTTTTTTCCTCTTCTGAGCTTGCCTCCTCTACTTTGATGCATGTATCGGTAGCCTTCAATCCCTTCCTCTGAGCCCACGCCACGCTATTCCAGGCATCAATAACATTTTCTTTCAAAGCTCAAATGTTTTTCAAGCTGCATTTTAAGGCCAGTTGGTTTTGTCTGGTTTTCTTTTCACTTCCACCTCTTCACCTACGAGGATGAACATCACCATCAGATAGCAATCTTCCTTTAATTTTTAGCTGACATTTTTGTTCTTCCACAGATATTGATGTTCCCTCTGCTACCACCTTCTCTTGTGTTTGCCTCTGCGTAGGATTTACAGGCACCAGACAGACATATCTGGCAGTCTCAGCTAGAGCACCCACTGCCAGTCACAACTCCACAGGGCCATATTCAAGCAATCTGTTTTTCTTACCCAAACCTCTTGACGTCCATCTTTACTGTCTTCCCTCACTCAAACTTGCAAGCTTGATGATGTTACTGTATTTCTTTGTGTACTTCGGTCTATTTTTTGTTTGTTTGAGAACACACGTCAAAACTTGGTTTCATGTCAACCTGACCATGCTGTTAGAAGAAGAGGGGGACTGGTCGCTAATTTTTCATTTGAACCGACCACCGAGTTGGGGGAAAAAGGGCCAAGTTTTTTGCACAGCTAATTCAAAGGCAGACAAACAAACTGCTCACCAATTGATATTGCTGCTTACCTTGAAAACCAGTAATGATGCTGATTCACCAACGTGCTCAAGACGAGACAGAAGAACATGGAGATGAGCAGAACTATCCAACTCCAATTATTAACCATTTTACCATTCAAAAAAATCACATTATGTTGCAAGGTAATCAAAAACAATTGCACTGGCCTTATTGGTGTTTTCCTGCTTGTGTCATCTGAACTGTGTCTGCTCCCTCGTGCTGGTGAGCAGTCTAGACATAACATGCCTTTAGTGGCTCAAAACCCTCCCAAAATGGAATACATGAGGTGACTGATTTTACGAGATCAAATAGAAAAAGAGATGAGTTGCCCACTGCAAGGCTTCATAAACTCCTTTTCTTTGTAGAGGATGGACACAAAGAGTTGCTTGTGCATAGGCTGTCTGTTGTAGAATTTTCTTCCATTTATTAGATATTGCATCCACACACACAGCTAGTTTCATCAAGGTAAGAGATGAGAGATAAGCAGACAGCCACCAGCGCTGTGAGTCCTTTAACCTCAGGAGCACAACTAGATTTTTTATGTACGACAAAAAACCACCCATATTTCTGTCTCTGAGTTTTGCTGATCTGTGACCATTTCTGTCAAATGCAATGATTTCAACCCCGTTAGCACTATATGCTTTGCTCTAAAAACAAGTAGTGCTCTCAAACCCGCATTTGTTCCCTTGTAACAATCACTTCAAGTGACATCTGCTTTTGGCCCATAAGCAGAGAAGTTCACCTGACACAGGGTGGTCCAATTAATGCTAAAGACCTTGTCTTTCCGATCCTACAACTGCACTGGATTCCAATACAGCTCCCATTTACAAATGTTACAGAGGAATCAATCACTTGTCCAAAGGGAGCAGCACACCGAGCTTTGCTGTCGGGAGTGGTTGCTTCTCTGCAAGCAGCACATCAAGCTCTGCCTGGGAGACCCGAAGTGACAAAGAGCCAGCCTCTGTCGGCCATCAGTTACTTCTAGCAAGAGTGGCAGTGGGAGCGCAGTGGCAGGCAGCCGGCAGGCAGAGCTGGGCAAGGCAGCCAGGAGCTGACTCACAGCCGACCTGCGGTACGTCCCAGCAGGGCACCCGCACGAGCTCATGGGGCCCTTCTTCTCCAGGAAGAAAAATGGAGGACCTTTTTGGGGCTTTGCACAGTGGGAACTCAAAGACTCCTGTTTGCTCTGCAGCTAACACAACGCCATCTTAGCCAGATTAGGTTGCAGTGGCAGAACCTGGGTTACAGAGAAAAGGGGGCAGAAAACACCACTGTGTTTTCGAGATACACATCTGCTTAGAAAAAGAAAAAAGGGAAAAGGGAACCATCTTTTCTGTGCTGAAATAACACTAGATTCTGGATAGAAATTCACTGCTATTTGGAACCAACTAAGAGCACAATATCATCAAATACTGGATTACTTTTTCTTTAAAAACTAAAAGCAGCAAAAATAGGTGGAGTGATAACAGCACTGCCTTTTAAAGGATTGCTGCCTCAGGCCTTGCAAAATGTAAGGTAAACACGGGGCAGAAACAGCACTATTTTGTATTTGTGGAAGTTGAAGATAGCAAAAGGGTTAACAAAGAATATCTCTGTATAGTCAGATCTAATTTAGCATCTTGACTGCTGATCTAGAAGGGCAACTGAAAAGCAAATTAACAGCATTTGCAAAAAAAAACACCCACTAGTTAGTGGATTGTCCATGAGAATAGGAATGGGGTACCAATACCATGATGGAAATATTAAAATGACCAACAATATAAAAGAAGAAAATAAAGCTCAGAAAGAAAAAAAAAAAAAGAAATTATATAATAAGTGAATGGAAATCCCAGCTAACATCATGGCCACACCAGTACGTCCTGAGTGACTGCCCTTGTGAAAAACCTTACAGCCCAGGTGACAAGAAGGACCACCATCTGTCTGCGTGGGGCTCGGAGCCTGTTCACCACTGCAGCTGCCTGTCTGTCACCGCAGCCCCAACTCAGACCACTACCACAGTGCAAGCGCCAAAGAGATGAGCCCTGATTAGCAGCAATGGCTTGAAGCAGTTATTTCTATTTCAAGAAGTTAGGTCCTGGTCAGTATAGCATAACTCTCAGTTCCCCAATGTCCAGATCACATTCCAGGAGAGACAACGGCACAACTCCCACTGATTTTGATGAGGTCAGGATCTCATCTCCTGCATTTACATTCCCAGCTTTATAACCCTCAGAGGCATATTGCCTGCATACATGTGCATCCACAAATCCCAGCAGCACCACATTTCATCACAAGATGAGAAAAGAACAAGAGATGAGGCAGTACGAAGTAACTTCAAGAGCAAGTCCCTCTGCTATGTCAAGGAGTAATTTTTTGCAGTAGATGGCTTTTTAATCTAGCAACCCATAATATGATCCAGTGTTTGCGACCAACAGGTAAAAAAGCTTTAGACTGTATTTAGAGCTCATATTTTTGAGCATGAAAATGCGAAACCAATGAAACATGTTATGCAGGGACAGGGACGTACTCCCGGTAACTTCAGGCTAGATGCTTCCCTCAATGTTTTTTTTTCCCCAAAAAAAGACCTCTCAGAAGTTGGAAGTACTACATGCCACCCTTTGTGCGGGCAGGCACAGAAAGGAGACGTCACCTACCAAGGGGGCACACAGCCTGCCAACCTGCAAGGGGAAGGAAGCCGACCTTGGGTGCTGTCACCCTCCAAGAGGTGGGCAACTGCCACCAAGAGACATTGTGTCCTGACCCTTGTCATCAAGTGCAGCAGCAGCTCCTCCCGTTTGCTACGCTGTGCAGGGACTGCCACAGAAAGAGATTTAGGGAAAGATTTAGCAATCAAAAACAAGGACCTGGGGAAGTGCACTTTTCTGGGAATTAACTTGTGAATCCACTGTGAGAATATGAGGCAGAGCAGGCAAAATCCTCTTGCAAATACATTGCATCATTAGCACCGAGATCAATGCAGCTAGGCTGATTGACATCAAAAGACAATTTGGGCTGTATTTTCTGCATGGCCTTAGGACAACTTCTAGTTCAAATATTTTTAAAAGGCATGGCAACAGTCACCATCCATAGTGCTTTCTTCCCTAACAAGAGCGATGACATTGGGCATTAGTCCAAAGAACAGCATCCACTGCCCACAACAAAAAGTTTAAGATAGTGGATTAGGAATAGCCTCAGCTATTTCCTAAACACATTTCTAGACCAGAAATAAGGTGAAACTTTGGTGAAGAAAGCCAGCATCTTCTGTTGGACCAGCTGTCTGCTCGGAAAAGAACAGAGAATTTTTCAGACCCATATGCCTTCCTCATTTACCTGAAAGTTTGCCTTTTCCTCCAGCTACATCTCCTGTTCTCATTAAGCATCTATTGCACATGCCGGACTATAAGCTTCTGCTGAAATGTGAAGTATCAAATTTCATTTGATTTTTTCATTAAGTTTGTCGGTGCTCTTTTCATTATGGCTTTGAGTTGAGGCCAATTTTAAGCATATGAGATAAAACTAAACATCTTTAAGATGAACCGGAGGTTGCTACGTTACCATGACAGTAGGTTTGTGTAGTAGCTGGTGATGGTTTGTGCTTGTTTGGATGGTAATTACTGTCAAAATGCAAAGGGTTAGTGAACAGGGCCCATGGGAAAGGGCAGGATGACAGTCTATGCAAGACATCCTGCTAATAGGTCTGAGAGCAATTACTGTATGGTTTATGATCACAACACTTAACCCTCTACCTCTCAGATAGCCAAATGCCTTTGCTTCCTGTGCTTGTGCCCCACTGTAAGCCATGTTTGCTACAACCCTATGGATGGCCGCTGCTGGCTCTGCCAAGACACAAAGCTCTTCAGTGCATTTTTTCCAAGCCTAAGGTGTTCTTCCACAGTGCTCCAGTCCTAAAACAAATGGCGAAAAATCGGCTACAGAGTCTAATTACCACTGAAACCAACAACGACAATTAAAAGGATTTGTTGTTCTTGTTTGGCCTTTTTTTTTTTTAAATAAACTATGAAGGTGCTGGCCAGACACAACACCTGTCTCATTTCAAAGTATTCAGCCCTAGGAAGTTAGGAAGAACAATTCAGATAAAGCTTACAGAACACATCCACCCTTTCATTGTCATGTCCAACATGACCGAGCCCTGGCTTTTCTCTGGCAATACAATCCAGAACTGGCCCCATCTTCCATCAGTATGATGAAAATGACGGAAAACAAGGGCACTACTTGAGAACTCAACAGATTCACCAGGCGTGAACCTGCTTTCAGTCTGTGACTGGTCTGAACTGATGCAAGGACAGGCATCTCTTTGAACTTACTGGTGTTCTAGATGACTTCCCATATACAGAAGCACTCGGGAATTGAAACCCATACCTCCAAACATCCACAAAACCCCAGCACGGTTTGGGTTGGAAGGGCTGCCTATGATACAGCTGCTTGGTAGCTTATTGGGATGCTACTTTTGCTTAAGCTGTACTTATTTCATGGCACTTCCAGTCTCAGAAGAACACCCAATCCCCACTCTGGTCCTGTCAGTTCAGGGTCTTTCCTTACAGCTAGGGAAGAAAAACTGAAATGCAACCAGCACGTTTGCAACCCAGTATTTCTGCCCACCATAAATAGCTAGTTTTCATGCATACAATTAATCTTCATATTTACAAATCACACCTAACTTTAGAAAAATCATTAATCATTTAGAACACTGATTCCTTTCTTTCTTCCAATACTATTTGCTCTATAGCTTGACACATCATTTTGTTAAAGAAAAGCACCTTGAGCAGACCCTGCCATTCACCTGAAACATCACCGAAGGATTGCAGAAGCCCTCAGCCCTGCTCAGACAGCTCAGGACTGTACCAGTGGCACCAAGCCAGCACGCCTCACCTGAAGGATGCAGTTTGTACTGCCAGGCTCAGGTCACAAATCCTCCTCATCAGCTGATACAGCCACTCAAGCACCCTTCTGTGAGTCCACATGACTTGAAGCAACATCTAGGTATTCTCACGTGCCAGGATAACTCCTCAGGTAGAGACTGAAGCACCCAGCTAAGACTGCTGATTGTCCCCAGGATGCCATCGGGGCTCTCTCAACCTCTGCTGCACAGAACCATTCCCCGCGCAGCACAACTCCAATTATAATCTCATTCCGATTAACGGTGTCTTGATGGCAATTTCATTACTCAAAAAGTAACATTTATTAGTCTATTGTAATGTGTTGTGATTGTAACTCTAATGCTAATAGGAAGAAGTTTAACCTAATTTCATTTTCAGTACAGTTAAAAACCTTGTAACAATGTTCATAAATCAGCTTTCAAATGTCATAAAAGCAGAGTTGCAGCTCTACACCATGGGTGTCTTCTACATATTTTTGCATTTCATATTAATCTCGGATCCAGTCTTTCAGAACATCACATACAATCCACATTTTATTTAGATTATCATTACGATAGCTGAAAAAACCCTCACCCTGCATATAATTTGCATGATTTAGGTAGATTGTGTTTTCAATTACATTAATAACCCAAAATGAGGCATACTGATTAGAGCCCTTTCCCTCACTTAAAATGAACATTTTCATTAGTGAATTCTTCAGACGTGTCCCTCCTTCCTCCAACACTGCACACACCTTGGATGATTTTAGATTTTATACAGAAGACATACTGTAACATCAGTCTCACTGTATCCCATATTCACTGCTGATCGTAGACTACATAAAAAGACCCTAAAAAAAAACAAGCAAGGCAGCTAGACTGGCTTTCTTCACCTCACCCCCGATTTTAAAAGCAGATCATTTCACTTGTTCTGCAGTTTTCTCTCAGTGATGCTTATCAGAAAAAAGAGTTTTTGTACTAAAGGCACCATAATGAAAACAGGACAAGGATCCTGGCTTCCTTCACTAAGCCTTCGACTTGCTGCTTCTTTCCAGGTAACCCACAGATGATGACAATTCCTCCTTCCACAGACAGTCACTGATAATTTCAAGCAGTTTGTTCAGGTTTGATCTGAGGCAACAATAGGAATCTCAGGCTTAGGGTACATAGGAATAACAGCCCAGTAGCTCCTGCTTCATTCATCTTACAGCTAACCTAGGTTTTCTGCCTTTAAGCCCTAAGGAACTGTATACACTCACAACCATGCCAGCAAGCCCAATTTTTGACGGCACATGGCAAATCTTCTGTCACTGTCACCACCCAGGCTGCAAAATGGATGTGTAAGCACTACCTACCATTGCATGAATGACAGGCCAAGGGAAAAACAGGATTCTCTCTGAAACCTACCGCTTTGCTAAAGCCAAGCAACTGATCACTAACCCTTCTTTTGTCAAGTTCTATATTAAACATTTCAGCTGAGTTTGGTGTTTGCACTGGTTCTCAACTTTAGCTGCAAGATAGACAAGTCAGCATACAGTACACATATTATTTTCCTGTATGTTCAAAGCTTATGAAATTCTCATATTCCTGCAAGAACATCCTGTACATTTTTATTGCTGTTGCAATGATGAATTGATGAATTACAGCTACAGATTTGGGAATTGTAAAGATCAGGCACCAGAAATGGGCGATCTTCAGACCTTTGCTCCCTAAGTCACCCTGATTTCTGCAGCAGGTTCAGCTCAGCACACTGCCAACTTGTAACCTACCATGCCAGAGAGCTGAGGGCATCTCTTTCTGTTGTACAAGCCTTTGACCATGCCTAGATCCCCGTCTCAAAAGTCACTTTGACTAGCTGTTGAGTCTGTGCGTCAGGCACATTGCTCTATCCGTAAGATGACAACTGGGATGACTCAGTCTTTCTGAAGGAAGCCACCAGAGGAGCTCAGCTCTCCTGCTGAAGCCACCCATGGGCAGGAGGGCTCAGCTGAAAGGGGGAAATGGATTTTCTTTCCAAAAGACTTTTTGTCTCTCACAAGGCTCTGAGTCCTTCACACCTGAAGGATCAGTGCCAGACAGGTCAGAGCAGAGTTGTGCTCTGGCTTGGGCCACGCACGCTGCCACGGGGCAGGGCTTAGGCCCAGAAGCCCTGGACTGACCTCACGAGGCCGTGAGCCTGGAGAGCCCCGGTTGGTTCCTGGCCCCTGCTGCTACCCACAAACCCATCACGTCCTTTTCCTCGTGTCAAGAGAGAGGAACGCTAGTCCTTAAATATTTTAAGTCTGGTGGGGAGAGAAGTACAGCAAGGAAGGGAAAGTGCCTCAGACCTGCAGCGTTGTCAACTGTGTGTATACTGGCACACTCTCCCACAAACCATGTGACGGGTCCAAGCCTGAGGCAAAATCTATGCCCAGCCCCCACGGCAGCTGTTTATCCGCTCCGTAGACACTGGAGGATTTCTATTCCTTCCTACAGAATCCTCTGCTCCATGGCCAAAAGGAGCCTTGACTGGGAATTGGACTCAAAAATACATGCACCAGAAACCCAATGGCATCTGTTTCTGCTCTGGAAAAAGAGAGATTGAAGAGAGCAGGGACCTCCCATCCCTCCTGTCAAATTCAGACATGATGTCGCCTTTCCGCATCCCCTCCATCCTCAGGAAGCACCCCTGAGACTTCATCGTGCCCCAACTGCCGCACATGTTGCAACGAGGGATGAAAGAGCAGAGGCTGTTTCTTGAAACCCATGTACTTGCTGCCACACCCAGCCCACTCTGCAAGAGGCTTGTAGTCAGGCAGAAGCAGCACCCGATTTCAAAACAGGCTGTCCTGGCTCAGCATTTAAGGGTTGCTTCCCAGGGTTTACCAGACTTCTTTGATCATCTCTTCTGCATCCCTTAGTATACACAGAACAAAAGAGTCATCCATCCCTCCCACAGCCAAAATCCTCTTTGCAGCCATACTCATCAGCATTCACCCCTTGCCGTTCACTGTTCTCATTTACAATCCTCCCATAACATGTGGGAATCGTTACAACTCACACCCTGGCCACTTTCACCTACTACCTTACCTCCCAGCTTCGAGCCTAAAACAGACCCTCTCCTATTCATAAAGGCAGTAAGCGCGGGAGAGAGACAACCACTTCTCACTTGCTGTTTCTGGGGTTCCTCCACGTGCAATTGCACTCACACCCAGCTCAGTGCTTTCTCAGGACAGAGAACAGCCAAACAAAACACAGCCACCAATTTTCTTCTTCACTTCTGATTTCCTTCTGTCCTGCACAAATGCTTTCCCACATTTGCATTAGAAAGCTCTGAATCTTTTGGTGCCAAAGTTACACTCCACATCTCCTACCGACAAGCCAGCCTGCGTCGGTGTGAGGGCAGGAGCCTCCCAGAGAACACCACAGCGGTGGGGACAGAGTTTAGAACTTGGAGGCTGGTGCTGAGGTGCCAACCTGATGGCCATTTCACTGTGTGTACACAGTCACAGGCTGACGGTGGGGTTAGATGTGCCTGCTTGCAGCTCTTGTGTCACAGATACCTCCCCAAGGCCCACTTACATTTGACTCCTGCTGTGGGAATCCCAAACGTATCAAGAAACAGGGTTATGGGCTCAGAGGGAATGGTAGAACAAGAACAAACAGATGCAGGCTTCTTGATAACAGCAGCTCAACACTCTACAAACTAACACCACTACCTCTCTTCAACACACACAGAACTAGTTGTTTGCTATCTTGGCACCAGAGACTGCAGTGACTTGCACTACAATCAACTGGCCCAATGCAGGAGCTGATGCTGTGGTGGGAGTTGCCAGACCTGCAGCTGAGTTCTCCTTTCATCAGATCTTGCTGACTGCCTTGGGAAAAACATGATGCATTCCAAAATATTTAAGCATTTGTCCACGCAGGTAACTAACTGCTCCTGAAGCAAGACCTTACAGCTGGAGTATCACAAAGCTGCAGTGCTGAGCAGCAAACGCATCTCACCCTGCATAGCTGGGTGAACTCCATGCAGAGATCGACAGCCTGTTTGCACTCACAAACAGCTGGCAAATCCCCACTTGTCAGAAATATTCACCCTTCGAAGCACAAAAAATAAAACGGGGACAAATACCACTAGTCTGACTCACTGGCTAGAATAAAAGCTACTTTTCTTGGGCATGCTAGTGACCTTAATGTGACCTGATACATTATGGATGAAAAATGTGTTCTTTGCAAGGAGATGGGTTGTGTAAAACGTGGGGGAGCAGTAGGAGGGGAAGGATGGGATGGAACTGAGGATTTCACTGGAATTGCTGGTTGTTTTGAGTAGCTTCCCATGCTCTCCTACAGCCAAAAGGAGTGCTTTGCAGCAGACAACACAGACTAAGCTGGTAGCTTGCTGGAAAGGTGCAGTAAGAGTTCCCAGGAAAAAGCAAGGCAGCATCATTTCCTAAAGCAGAAATGCTTCGACCACCTTCGCTGAATTGAAAGAGGCAGTGGTTTACTTGAAAGATTAATTTTTTAGCTGTACAGACTCTGTGGCTGAGCTCAAGTTCCAGTCTAATTATTACCTGTCAAGTGCCACCAGACACAGGAGAAAGCTAAGCTTTCTGAAGAGAACTACATTTCTGAGAGGGAAGAACTAAAATTTAGGCTGTTCTTTATCAGGCAGAGTGCACAAATCTCAAAGAAGGGTTAAGTTCAAGTTATAGTGATGCTGTTCACGGCTTATGGAAGGCTATGATTCTCTAGCATGCTGTCCTGTACCACTCAGGCAAAATCACACTTCATATCCAACTGGAAACTGAGCCCAGCTCCAAACATAGGCACAGAGCTCCATTCTACACCCATATCTGTATTACTTTTCTCCCCATCCAACTTGTGTGGGAAGTCCTTCCACCCATGAGGCAACTACTGCTATCTAGTGACTTCCTGTACCAATAGTTCCATAGGTTGAATTTGGAAATATATTTTCCACACTTCAGTTTAAGAGCAACAATAGTGTTCTTTGCCTCACTACCCAGCATGTAAGACAAGCAGCTGTAGGTTTTCAAGGCATCTGATGTTGCTTCATGAGGAATACTGGCACGCATTAATAATAATGGAGCAAGTCACATGCCTTCTGCTATAAAATAAATCCTTTTCTTGGCAGTGTTATTGTACATGAGCACCACATGAAGTGTTCAGATGGACTTGCCCGATTCCCCTTTCAGAATGAAGGCTGAGCATAGAACAGGTGAGAGTCTCTTCCTTCATACCTGCCCTACTGTAAAAGGCACACAGTGACTGGCCAAGTGGTTCTGGCAAGCTAGAGGTGTTCTAGAACAGTAAAGGGAAAGTGTTCCAATGGAGGAAACCAGAAATGCAATACTAGAGCTAACTGGTGGTCCATCTAAATCCTCTTCCATTGACTTTCCACCATCTGAGAGTTGGTTTGGCCTATCTAGTGGAAGGATATTTGCAGTCTTCTCTCCAATCAGTTTCTCAAAGGTTTTCTCCTGACATACCTAAATCAAGCCATTCCTGACAAAGCATAAAACAGTGAATACAATTCTAGCTATACAGAAATAGACACTGCTTTGAATGTTCTTTGACAGTGGTCACCTCAGACAGATTTGCTAGCAACTGACAGTTTTCTGAAGATACTGCAAATAAACACTGCCATGCATGGAAAAAGCAACAAAAACCATGTTCTGTTTCTGCTGACTAAACATACTCTCTCAAATGAGATGAAGCAGACAGGAAAAGCATTGCAACATCAGACTGCATGTATTTTTGAGATGACAAGCACAGAGGTGCTCATCTCTTCCACATAAGACAACTTCAAGGACACTATACAACCATGAAAATGGCTCACAGAGTTCTTCTTACTAATGTACTGTAGCTACCTTTCATCATATGCACTAGACGTGGATGGAATTTACCTCCAAATTCTATTTCCTCCTAGGAAACAGATTAGTTAGAGCTTACCACCTTCTTGAAGAGCCCTTCTAAAAAGCAAATATGGCTAGAGCCACTTTTTTGTCACCTCTAACCTAGCCCTCAAAGTCGTGACAGCAGTAACGCCATTCATTCTGCTCTGAAAGAACCTTCCTGTGAAAGGTACAGAGCACAACAATGGGTTGACTTTTATCCTTGTTTGGTGTTTTAGCCTATATGCAAATTGTTGTATGCATCTGCACATGCTATAGATTCACATCCCTTAAAAATTGTTCATTTTGGGGGGAGAAGGGGAGGAAAAGCAAGAAGATACACTCTGGGCACTGTTCAGCCTCTTTGGAGGTGCTGAGACCTGTCAAACACCCACACATGACACTTGCCAACAGCCTGGATATACTACATTAACTCGTCAGTAGAGGGCTCCCTCGTCTATGCCAGCCATACATACATACATATATATATATATCAATCATGTGCAGTGTATTTTGCCTTTTCTTCTCTCACACACTAGCTTTCACCAAAGATCCAGATGCATGAGGCTGTCATTTCTCATTGTTCTCAAATCCACCCTAATATCAGATGCTACAAAAACACAAGGGCTTGGAGGATTTAAACCCACTCAGTAGAAAGACTGGCATCCAAACGCAGCATGTTTATGGATATTTCACACCTAGGCAAAAACACAGCTGCCTTACACATTTCTCCTCCTTGCACAACTATTTATCAAGTTTGGGATTTTGTTCACCTCCACGCAACTTCATTCTTCATTCACATTTAGATAGCAGTTACTTCTAACCCGTAACTAAAACTAAATTTAATGAAAAGCAGGTATCAAAGTTCAGCACATCCTTGAATCAGCCTCTAGAAATAGTGACAGTTCAGACAAAAATAAGCAGCAAGCAATAAATTCCCTCCCCACAAATCCTTGCCAGCAAGTCTAGTCAGCTTCTAATTAAAGAGCTTAAGGGAATAGAGCAGCGCACTTGCAGATAGAATTAATACACCCCAAAGTAGCTATTCCATCACTGACATGCCTAACAGGGTAATGCTCTCCCCAGTGCCGCTCTTACCTTGCCCGCTTAAGGAGATGCAACTGAAAATCTTACAGTACCATGTGCCAGCAAAGATCAGGACTCCATCTAACCACAGTGAGGAAGCATATAGGCTGGCTTCCTAGAAGCACATCCAGGAGAGGCCACTGCAATGATCCTGCCATTGGCCCCACGCTTGCATTTACACCAGGAGATGAGTGTGGCCAGCAGAGAAGAGAGGCTGTCCCTAGGAACAAGGTATGTGAACAAGGTATGAACTTTGATACTCACTCAAAGCATGTTGCAAGAGATCCCTTCCACTCTGCTCACTTCAAAGTGGAAACTAATTTAGCAGTTCCCTGCTGGCAGCGTAGCCAGGTTTGTACCTTGATTTGTGCGTTCCGTAACACAAACAAAGGCCACAACAGATATTTCCCAGGTGCACAGAGTAAGCATGCTTTGGGAACTAACACAACAGAGTAGGAACACAAGTACCTGCATTTCATTTCTACATGTGTTAGGCTGCTACAATGCCCACCTAGATCAACAGGACGATAATCCACTAATTTCCATCACTGATCCAAAATTCACTGACGATCCTTGGCTCTTGCTGTACAACAGTGCAAGAAGTGCCCTTACTGGAAAACAGCACTTACAAATACTAAAAATGCAACGTGGGTTTTTTTTTTTTTTTTCCAGTTATCCCTGTGTTTGGATACAAGGCCAGCAAACATCTACACTAACTGACAAAATACAAGTTAAGGTCATTACTTCTTTTTTAAGTACTGACAAACCCTAGTCCTTGTTTGCTCCATTGCTTTTACTTTTTCCCCTGCACATCCCTTCAATCTAGAGGTACTCCTACAGTTTGCCTTCCTTCCCCATCAGCTTCTGTAGCTTCAGCTTCTGAGTAGCCTGAGAAGCCCAGAACCATACAACATCCTGAGTTGGAAGGGACCCAGAAGAATCATCGGTCCAACTCCCGGTTGGTGATGCCTTAGCTTCCCCTCCTTGATAGACTGTCAATCACTGTGAGAGAAACTGAAGAGAAAGCCAAAAGAGAAGGCAAACCTAATTTCACAAAAGACAGTTTAGATGTCTCAAATCAGGACACCTACTGCCTAGAATAGGATGGGAGCAGATGGTATAAGGAAGCCCATAGAATTCCGACTAAAATAAAGGCAAAACGAAGAAGACAGTGCTGTCCTTTACCACCACCTCCTGCCCCACAAATATATTCTTCTATCCTAGATAACGATCCATTATCTTCTCTATGAACAAATAAAGACGTACAAGACTGAGACCTTCTCAGAGAACATTATTTCCTTCTCCCTGACCAGCCTGCTATAGGATTCACACAGGATGTGTTTGATTCTCAGCAGACAAGACAGTGGTTTCCATAAACTGACAGCACACAACCACATGCAAGTTGAGATCACAGTTACTCACCTGACCACAAATGAAAAAAATCCATCCTCAGACAGCACTGCTATGCTATGACCCAACTCATGTGACAAAATGCTTATCAATAGCCCAAGTTCACAGTCAGCTCGATTTTCTTCTCTAACCAGACATCCTCCCCCTGTGTGCGTCCTCCTCCATATGGAAGCCTAGAGTCAAGATCTTGACCATTAATGTCTTTAGCTCAAATTTGAGAGTCAATTGCATAGTTTCTATGCAATTCAATACAATTCACTATACTTTCGGTGTACCACAGATACCTACCTCTGCTCCAAGTTGTGAATCTGCAGAAAGAGTTTACAACTGCTCATACTTTCTCACTACATGAGACATCCACCACATGAGCCCCATGATCGTTCCACTCCCATTTGGCGTGCCTATAGCATGCTTGATAACTAGACATCATTCCTCCTCTTCACCTAAGATCCTGTACCTGGAAGTCCCCTAAAGAAGAGGAATTAAACAATTGGGTTGAATTTTGGGTACATGACTTGCATTTGAGGCTGCCTATGGATCATGTGAGGCAACTTACAACTACAGCATCTGTCCACATACACCGAATAGTCTGGCTGGGACAACACGTTGAAGAACTTATGTGAGAGGACTAAATTTGGCCTTCCTCATTTCTGAGTACGATTTCCAGTAGGAAGAGATAGAAGTGAAATACAGATCTAAATCATAATGCGAAGACTCCAGTTGTACTTGAGCTCAGAGAAAATTCAGAACAGATTCTCTATCTACTGAACAAGCTATTCCCACTCATTGCTTCTCCAGAAACAGGATCCTCTTTGTGAGATCAGTTTAAGTGTTCTGGGGAGTTATTCCAGCAGCAGAATTTACAGATACTAAAAATGAGGTAACACCCAATTACATCTGAAAAAAAGATTTTAGAACAAGTTATTCACTTCAACAGCAATGCATTACTGAAGCCGGACAGTAAACAACAAGACATGCAGCAGCAACCTGAGGGTGAAGTTACTGAGCGAGCTGCTGATAATGGAAATTAAAATTATCCACTGTACAAAAGAATTGAAGGGTTGCCAATATCATACTTAAGACTGTAACAGTGGTAGGGATGTGACCAAATTCAAGGCCTGCAAACATTACCCTAACGACTGCTTTGCTGGAAGGACTTCAACTAAGTTTATTGAGCACCCTGATTCTGACGACTCTGACTTACTATGATAATACAAGAGAATTCAATAAGTTAAAGCACAAGAGGAATGAAAAGCCAACCAAATAAAAGATTTCTCAAACTAATGCTATTAGGTCAAATATGATTTCAACTCATAATTAACCTCGGAGTATAAATTCCATCCATCTTCACTTCTTCATTCAGTTATGAGAGGTCTTGTTAGATACTTGTGTCAATTTCAGGCCTTTCCTTGCTGGAAGCTCCCTAAGAAAGAGACTGGATTTTTGCTAGTTTCTTAACATCATAGACAGAATTTTCCCACCCATCAGCCAGAAATCCCCTTTTTTTCCCAGTCTAAAAAAGTGACAATGGGCAAGATGTCAGCATCTTCACCTAATGTGAAGGAATAAAATATATTCATCACAGTACTCAAAGTAGTAGAGAACTCCAGGATGTAATCAATCCCTTAAGGATGTTGAAGAAAACTTAATTATGCTCTCACTGAAATATGGAAAGAGAGCTGTTCAAAATCCTATTAACAATTTATCAATTTTGGCTCTTGAAAACCGCATCACTCTTCAATGCTTTATGACAACCAGGTACAAAGTTGTTTTTCACAAGGCAAGCAAACCCAAGGAAGAATCTTCCCAAAAGGATACAATTAACAGGCAAAAGACTTTTTAGTCTTTTTTCTTTAGGTCCTTAGAGTGAGCAGCAGAGAAAGATGGTGAAAAGCTAACCTCATAAGAAGGAGCAACAAAGAGGCTTTCTTAATGTGCAAGTGACAATAAGAACAGGAAGCTGAAAGCAGACAAGTTAGCCCCAGCAGCTGCTTCTCCTCTGTTCCCGGAGGGACAGCAAGTCCCTGGCAGACATCTCCATGTGACACAGGAGCTCAGCACTTCCTAAGGTTCGATGAATACTGCATGTGCCTCTGCAGCTCAGAGAATGCTGCAGCTGGCAGACAGACCCACTGCAACTTCTGTGAACTATGACCTGCTCCTCCTGAAGTCAGTATATAGGTGCCTGAATGCTAAAATGTTACTTGAGCAAGGTTTGCTTGCTGAGCCTTAGCTCCCTGGAAAAGGGTACTTGTCTCTATCTGCACTTTTTGTTGCCAAGTCTTGCATTGTTTTACAGAGATTAGATCCGATACTTACAAACCCAGCAAGTAGTGTTTAAAAAGGATGAAAAAAGGGAAAGACAAATAACCTTTCCAAGCATCACATCGGAAACACCTCTTTCACCTCAGGCATTTCAGTCTGGTCTTCCTTTTACTTCATTTAGCCTGGCAGAGATTCCTTGTTACTTTGAGGTCAAATGACAACATAGTCATTTTCTTTCCTGCAGCTGATGACCCCAGGCTTTTCTTACACCTCTTAATTCAGTGATGCCTTATATATTACATCTCCCTCAGCACCGGAGTAGCATTTCCTTTACTTGCCCATGTCTGCGAAGTAGGATAGGCAACATTATTCAGTCTTGCAAAGTCACCCTTCATTCTGCTGTAAAAGGATGTGACAGCCTGATAGCAAACACTATCTTTATGTAGGCTGAGAATGTCAGCTCTGGGACTGTATCTGGAGTACGTGGACACAATTCATTTAGCTCCCTAGCTGCTGATCGACACTGAATCCTTTTAGATGGAAAGTGAAAGCTGCTACCACCTACATTCAACTGCTCCAACCCAAAACTGGAAAAATTCAGAAAGCTTTCATTTCAGTCTTAGTTACAGTTAACTGTGGATGCACGCTAAGTAACTGTTGTACCAAAAATCAATTTTCAATCCAGTATTTTAAATTTAGCTTCAAGAATCTTTCACTAGACTATTATCAAAGAAAAAATCATTTACTAGAAAGCAAACTTTTGCCTAAAAACCAAGAAGAGAAACCCACCTACTGCAATTTCAAGACCCTCTGTGGAGCTCTGCTGCTATCTACCATATAACCGATAACCTATCTCTTTTAACATGCTCCCATGACTTCAGAACAGTAATCCATTGTTTAGTGGAATACTGAGTAAGATGTTATTTTGAGAATAAAGGTCTCAATACATTACCAAAAAGGAGAATAAAAACAAGTCAGTTACCACAGAAAATACCATCCAATAGCTCAAACATAGAGGAAAGTTCAACACAAAGACAAAAGCAATTTTCCATTGGGTTTGACGCTACCTTTCTCACCTACTTACCTGGCAAAATAATGTGGACAGCACACAAGCAGCACTGGATAGATATCTATACACCCTTAAGTTTTAGGAAACCCATTCTGCATGAAATGTCAGATTTTTATTTTTTTAATGCAGTACAAGTAATACTAAACTGCATAACAATCACTTGGAAATACTTCTCTCTTTCCACTTGCACACCAGAACATTTGACTGTGACATAGTAGAGAAGGCTAGATGTTGATACCAGCACACAGGATATGACTAACAACTGCCTTGATGTTTTCTTCTTCCTTAGTAGGTAAGTCTGCCCCTTTCTACTGTGACTCCTCAAATATCCTATCATTTCTTCCAAAAAGCTCCCATCAGACTTCCCAGGGCTGTGTGGTTGAGGCTGAACATTTGCATAGTAAAGTTTAAAAAGAAGTGTCAAAAACTCTAATGCTATAAAAGAGGCGGTGAAAATACTATAAACTATAATGTACAGCAGATGAGAAGCACAAAGAACCTGCTCAAAATATAACCACTTGACAATTGTTTTAAATTTAATTTTCTCATTCCTAACAAGAGAGTGCCAGGAAGTTCACTACATCTCTTTGTCCTTGAAGGAGAACGTCAGAATTGAAGAAACGTTGAAAGAAGTTATTCCCCAAGTTCACCGTTAATATTTCTTTCTTATTTGTGGCAGTCTTTGGGGGCAGGACTGTACCAAAAGAACCAGGGTAGGACAAAGTAAAGGTGTGGCCTTCTGCTCCCAGTTACTGTGTTTTGGCTAGGGATAACCAGGATCCAACATGCTTTGTCCTAATCAAACAACTATATTGACTCCAAGAGAGACAAGAAAATGTGAACAAGGCAAGACATAAAGGTCCTCACCATCTTGTCACCCACAAAATGGAAGAAGTGCAGTTAATAGCACTAGAGAAATGTTTCCTATTTGATTTTATTAACTGATTGACATGAATTAATGCATTGGGATATTTGATTGTGTCGTAAAATGTGTATATGAACATCATGATTCAATTTAATGTACCCATTACTGCTTGATGTGCCATTATATTAGACTAAATTAAAAGCATTTTATGGAAAAAAAATTACAATTAAAGACTCAAAATTGATTACATTCATAACTTAGAGGATATTCACTTCTATTCATGTTTTGAATAATGACAATAAAAGAACCAGAAAACAACACAGACTGCATAAAGATGGACAAAAGCGACTATGTCAAAGATCAACAGTACGATGAAAATGAGGGGTCAGTAAAGCCCTGCCTCGCCTTGGAAGCTTCTGAAAACAAACCATCAATACACCAACAGTGACTGCTATGTATAGGATTCATTTTTGTAGAGCCCCTCACTGCAGCAGAGCACAAGACGCACTGGAGACGTGATGCTTTTCTCCCCAGTCATATAACTATTGCTCTGTTTGGGGTGTTGCTTTTTTATTATTATTTTTAAATGCTCTCCACTGCAGATATTGCAGTCTTGGACCACAGCCAAAGACTTCAATCCTGTATCAGAACTTCAGTCCTAGTTTTCTGTCTGGCTGCTATTGTTTTAAGGCTGAATATTGCTCTGTAGTCAGTGAAATCAGCAGGGATTCCTGTGAAATCAGCACCCTTGGATCTGTATCACTGCTCACTCAAAGCTTTCTCGTGAAAATACAGTCCCTTTGACTACGATAATGAGTGAGAGGGCCTACTTTGTTGGTTCATACTGCTGGAGAAAAACGTTCATAGCTCATTTCCCTAAGCACCAATATCTGCCATGCAGACAGTGTGCTGAAATAAGTTATGGGAAGCAACACGGCGGGGAGGGCAGGGGGAATGGCATCAACTAAACTGACAATCTTACATGCTTTAAGCACATCTTATAAGTTTTAGTGGTGGAAAACAAAACGCAAACAAGCATGCAGTTTTAGGTACTTTAAGATCATGCAAGACACCTCCAACAGATTGGCATTTACTTGTTCTAAAAACCTTCTAATGACCACTTACAAACTATTGTGTAGCTTTATCCAGTGCTTAATCATCTCTGTTAAAAATATTTTGCTATTTTTCATCTGGATCTTTACCTAAACTAATCAGATGATATAGAACGAAACCAGAAAGTAGACCCGGGCCCATTAGAGAGTCATTTCAGATCCCAATTAAGATGGCTATTAATTAGACAGTGAAGCAGTGCTAAGGGACAGCAAGTTTCTAGGTTGTCATCACCAGACTATTTCTTAGGCCTGTTATAAGACCCTCTCTTTTGTTTGAATTATCTGAGACAAGAGATAACGTTTCACAGATTAATAAAGCTGAGTATCTGGAAAAACTGCTCCATGTTCTATGGACGTGAATACATCTATTACGTTCACAAAATCTAAAATTTACATTTCCTCTATTCTGGCAAGTACATTTCTTTCTCAGCAATACTTAAATCATGTTTATTCTTTGGCAATGTGAGAGTACAAAGAAATGGCTGTGGCCTTCCTTTTTCTTAGCATCATCTGCTACGCAATTTGAAAAGTGCAAGTTTAATGTGAGATCTTTAAATTTCAATTGATTTCTAAAGTCCTGACAAAAAAGTATTTCTTTGTCTCCAGTGTGGTCACACCCCATACAAAAGTGCTGCCTGGTCAAATAAGAGATCCTCACCACCATTTGCCATAAGCTAGGAACTTGCAGCATGGCTACAGATATGAGAACTAAGAAAAGGGGTCACAAGTCACTAAGTTCCTCTACACATGTTGCATCTCCCCCCAGTTTTAGTAGGTGCAATGTGCAACAAAAGACTGCTTGGTGTCTGCCAGGCTGAGATTGAAGTATGCCTCAGGAACTGGCACAGCATTCCGTATTTCCTTGCTAGTAGCACAGGTATTTTCTCTAATAGGACCAAAAGCCTGAATCTTAGTGTGGTAACACCAATCATCTGGACTTCTCTGTTCAGGGATATTCATTCTGCATTTACCTCCTGGATCTCAAGGAGGTCCAAGTAAGGGGAAGAAGGTACCACGCTGCCCTCTCAACAGTCGTACTCGAGTCAAGTGGCAGCATCATCACAAGTTGACCTTACAAGCTAAAGGGAACCTAGTTATACACAGCGAAATAAGAAAACCCTTTCCGGAGTCAGAATGGGCAGAATCTAGCAGGCACAATGCTCGACCACCAGCTCTAAACTGAAGAGAAGAGCTCTGAGCCCTGGTACACTCCCAGCTACCATCTGCTTCTGCCTCTGATGCCTACATAACCTGAAGGGCAGGTGGCACAGCGAGGTAGTGCAGTGCCCTGCTTTTCTTCAACTGGAGACTGTGACCCAGCTGGTCTAAGTGGGTCAAACGCTGTAAGCTTTCACTGCAACATGCTAAAAATGTACTCATCCAGGCAGGATGCACCTTGACAGCCCACACCTCGCATATTCCCTCTTCTCCTCCATCAGCTGGCCCGGCACTGGCAGCTAAAGAGGCAGAGCAATGCCCTGATCCTGCATGGAAATGCTGTACCTGCCATGCCTGCTGCAAAGGAAATTGACCTGGATCACACTGTTTCATTTACTCCATTTCACTCACAGCACAAGGCCAGGGGAACACTTCTATTCAGGAACCTAACGCTATGTGCGACTGAAAGACAGACAACAGGGCAGGAATTTCCAGAAATAGGGTCAAGAGAGGAAATGATGAAGCAAGAAAACCTCAAAATGCATTACAAGATAGATAGAAGATTGATGAAAAACACAGGTGTGAAGACAAAACAGCAGAGGCAGTAGGAAATTCTGGAAAACTTGGCATTTCCAGGATTCTCAGCCCCAGACGTTTCTCCAAATCAGAATGCAAACTGTGGGGAGTGTTGTTAGTCCATCCACATGATCCAGCATGCTATTACTGGCAGAACACTGCAGAGATATTGCATAAAGTTTTTAGGTGTTCAGCAAAGCAGTTCCAATTCCAAATGTGCCGAATCTCATGGACATGCAAAGGGATGGGATTTAACTAAATCCACAAGAGCCTCTGCCAGAGGACCAGCACCAGCAGTGGGTAACACTGACTAGTTGTTAGCATCTTCATTCTGTATTTTTCTTGGAAAAGAGAATGTTACTGCGAAATCCTGAAGGATTTTCTCAGCACACGCAGATTCTACTCTTAAGTAGGGGTTTTTGGACACCATCCAAACAAGCATTTCTGATGAAACTCAGATGCCTGAAGGGTGGCCTGAGACATGTCCCACTTTCTGCAGACAGGAGATACAGAACAAAAACTGGGCATGTTCCTTAACAGAAAAAAGGAAGGAAAAAAGGGAAAAAAAAGGTAACCAGACATGTGCCACCAAGAAGGACTCGTGAGAACAACAATTAGAAAATACTTACTCAAGATCCTCACATGTCATTAACGATTTGGGGTATTACCATTTTTAGCATGCTTTCTTTCTAGGAAGCTTTTAAAAGCATCTGATTTTCCAGTAAACACTCTAAAGTATCCTGCAACATGAGCAATGTTCTAAGAACTACGGCTGTTATTGTTCTGGGAAACGAGGGGCCAACTGCCACGATGCCACTTCAGTCTAGGCATCAGAAATGAGTACATTTCTGAAAGACACAAGTTGGACGCGGTGAGATATGCGAAGGAGGAAGTGGCAGCGGCCTTGTGGAATACCCTCTTGAAGAGATGCCAGCAAGTAAATTGTTGCAGAAAGAAGTACAACGCATGTCAGATTTTTAATTACATGTCTATTTCCCCAACAAAGAAGTGCAATTAAAGTTAATCATTTCTATTATATTACACAATGCCTCCATTACTAATGGAACCAGGAATGCATGAAAGAAACGCACATTAATACATAAACACTCTTTTCTACAGATGAATATTTTGTACTCCAAACGTTCAAATATAGCACTGCTCAATTATGCATCACCTGCTTTAGCACACAACCACATCAAATGCCTTTGGAGCACGGGGAAGAAGAGAGCTATGCTGACTTACGAACTTCAGCATCCCTAAAGATGTTCATTTGCCCTCACGTCCTGAAAGCATCCAGGACAGCATCCCCCAGCTGCCTCTGACAGCTGTCATCCCCGTATACTTGTGCTCGAACCGGTGCGCCTTTCCACCTTCCTCTGAGCCCAGCTGCAACACAGCACAGCACACCTACGGGACTTTCTGTATGTTGTGCAAATAATAAGCTGTCTGAACAACAACAGGAAAGACCAGAGACTTGTATAGCAGAATTCAGCACAATCTAGCGTAACTTGCGCACACCCTACTTACTATTAGGCTCTATTTCGCTTGCTGGTGTCAAACCAGAGCAGAACAATTGAGCACAGGGTAGGGGTAGGGGATCTACTCCTGATTTACAGCAGGCATATGCAAGAGCACGGTTTGACATGTTTCTTTCCAGTAGCTACATGAATAATATTTATAGTTTGCTCTATTTTTATAGACTACTACAGCTCCTGCAATCGCTATCCTGTTCTACCCCCTGCATATGCCTGGTGTGTAAGACAAGAACTTGCCATTTAGGACCGAGTAGGTGTCTCTCAAAACCAAGCAGTGAGACTGTTGCACAGATACCTCCTAATGTGTGGTAGTGGCTGGTCTGAACAGCACCCAAGGGAAGCTTCCACACCTGCAAGACGTGACCTCAGTCCACAAAGGCCAGGACAGACTCCCCTATCTCTGCAGTGGATTCTCTTGCCCAGTATTTGAGTGAAATTAATATTAATGGCAATGCTCAACCCCTCTGCCAGCCCTACTGCAGAGAGTGACGCTGAAGTGCCACATGTGCCCCACTCCTTGAGCTGCACCTCTGCGGATTGAGCCTGCTGTCAGACAACTTGAAAGCTGAAAAGGCACACAGGCATGAGTGATGCCTGTGCCACGTCCCAAGATGTCCTGCTTGAGCTCCTCTCCACCCCCATGCCCCTCAGTGAGTCCCTGCACAAGTTCACATGAATGTTTGTGGAGAAGGAAAAAAGACAACCAGCCTCCAGCAGTACGGGACCCTCCAAATAATCACTATGCCTGTTGTAAATAATCACAAATACAAATTTGTTCTCTTCTAGGTAAGCACATGCTTGAATGAAAAAAAAAAAAGCAAACCAGTCTAATCAGCAGCAAAGGACTTGGGCATTTTTTATTCCAGCCCACAATCCAATAGAGATTTCCGTATGACCACAGACGACTAGTTCCCTAGAAGTATTTAGGTGCTCAGCCCCTCCTGAATTAACAGCTCGTGCTCCAGGAAAGGAGCGCAGAGCTGAGGCAGCTTCTCAAACCCAGAGCTCACTCTGCTCTTCAAGTTCCCCTCGCAACATGGACAGAGAGCAACCTCTGCAGCAGGACCATGGCACTCACCGTGTAGATACACAGACAGTGAGGGGGCCGTTCAGAAAACTAAAATCCAAGGGTGATTTTTATCCATCTGTGTATCATCCATAGCACATACAACCACACTTGCAAGCAGCTAAAATAAACAATTATTTCACTCCTATGAGTGATGAATGACCAGAAATTGCCTAAAAGCAAACTGTGCACGTATGAAGCATGTTAAAGAAAGCCAGAGGAGTCACACCAAAATAAATATATAAAAAGTACAATTTGGCAAAGCCCAGCATTTTGCTTTGAAGTTCCTACAACTGAGTAATTCAAGTAACTTAGTTTCTAAGTCTTCCTTTTGACTTTCTGCCAGTAGAGACAATTAGCAAGAAACTTTTATGTCCTGGCTGCATTTTTCTTTAAAGCTGATAACACCGAGTACATTCAAATGGAGTACTGACAGCTTTAACTGCTTTTACTGTGGTGATGAACCATCTTGGAAAGAAACCCTTAAGAAGCAAATAATTTGCAGAGAAAATATATTGTTTTAATTTCAGAAAAGTTGCGCAAGCCAATAACCAATGGGGGACATCATTATCAACGCTGTCTGAAATTAATTTATTCCTCTAGAAATAGCAATTCCTAAAAAAGGCAAGCTATACCAAAGCAGAAGAGAAGGGATGAACCCAGAAGAGGTCATCTTTTTTGTGAGCACCCCCATCGGTAAGCGCTCTCTCTTTTACTCAACCCAAAACATAAACTTTATGGGCTTTGTTTTTCAAGTTGAAATTAAACACTGGACAAGAAACTCAAAGAAAAAACATTCAGCTACAGCAGAAATAAGCCTTTTTTCTATATTTCCTTCGGACATTGAAGACCTACGACTTCCTGCTCTCCTCAAGCCTTCAAGCTATCTGCTCCTTCAGAGCTGTGGCACGTCCCTTGCTCCAGGCCTGCTGGTCCCCAAGACAGGCATCTTTCTCTGCGAGGCAAAGGCCAATGCATCAGCTCTGCCACACATGTCTGAGAACAGAGACCCATTGTCAAGCATCTGCAGCCTTCTCTGTGACCCCGACGTGCACCTCCCTCTGCCTAAAAGGAGCCCTCAGTTACTCCAGCACAGCACCGTGATGTCTCTGCTGGGCTGGGCTGGCTCCTCCAGGTCAATTCTGCTCAGCCCAGAGCTCTGCTTGCTGTCGCGCTCAGCACCAGGAGCCTGACGGCCAGCTGCCGCAGGATACCTTCCAATAGCTGCTTCTACATAAAACAGAAATTGAACACTGCATGCAACAGGCCAGCCTACCCAGGAGTAGGCTAAAAAATAGATCACGAAGCAACTAGGGTGAAACAGGAATACATTTTGAGGCAGCAAAACCAGAAGCTCAGTGGCATAAGCACAAAGGGAAGGTGGTTCATTTCTTCCCTTGGAATAAAGGATCTGTAGGTGGCAGTGAAGAGCACGGAAACGAGGGAAACATCCACTTGAAAAAGGATCTGCTGGAAAGAGAAAGGATATTCAGCAGACAACCTCGGGAGTGGAGCTCTACATAAAGGAGTTGGTTATGAGAATCAAACATTCCAACTCTTTAGAAGCCTGCTGCATCCTATTCAAAAGATACATGCTGTTCTGAAAACATCACTTGAAATTCAAGATGCAGAATGCTGAGCAGTATTTAAGAAGAAATTAAGCGTTTTATGAGATGTTTTTAAAAAAAAAAATCAAGACCATGACAGAGAAAACATTCAATGGAATTTCCAGTTAGGAACTGCTGTCAAAGAACAGTATTCAAAAGGAAATAAAAAAAAAGAAAAATCACTGAGTGGTTATAGTTGAGTCTGATCCATACATTCGGGCTTATAGGAATCAATTATTTTCAGCTACACATCCTGATCTACATATAAAAAAACTCCACACATCCTACACAGTATAAAGCTAAATTGCTAGCATTAAGCATAAGATAAATATTCTTTTGTATGAATTGACAGGAGAACCATTTACCCTGGGTTTCTGCATAGGCAGCTAGTAACTGAAACTAATGACCGAATTACGTCCCAATTGGTTTAAATTAAGTCAGAAAAATAAATGTACAAATCTAAAAGCCTCTGGAATATGAGAAGTTTCCACATATGCAAATGAGAACAGCACTGCACGTGATTTTCACCATGATCTTATTAAACTAGTAAGCTTATTTGTTGAAGACATTATAGAACACCTGCCAACGTCTTTAAAGAAGACAAAACCTGAGCAGTGGCATTCTCTGGCAGAGACAGAGTTCTGTTCATTACAGATGGTGCTTCTGATGTTGCAGGAATATGAAAGCAGATATTTCAGCAATCTTAGCCTAGCTATCTGAAATCCTTCCAAAGCCAAGACCTCTAGCTCTTCTAAGTGTTGTCAAATGGAAGGTTTAAACAGTCTTGAAGTGACAATTTTGCTAAATTCTTCCTGTTCAGCAGTAAGTTGCAGATTGCCCAATCCAGAAAAATCACACAGTTTAGGAATAATCACAGAGCACTTGCTACTGAACTGTTAACATTAAACCTACATAAACATTAGAAGTTTTTTTGGGTCACTGTCCCAACAAAAAGATATGATAAAAACCAAGATACTAATAGACAAGTTTCTTTACTGGATTGGTTTTCCTGGTTGTCCGAGCCATCAGCTGGAAATCAACCCTTAGGAAAGATCAGCTTGCAAAGCCTTTGTGGTACAGCACTGACTAAGGGGGTGCCAGCAGGAACATGGGGCTGCATGAGGTCAGGCAGGGATAAAAGGTGGTTTGAAACCAGCTGAACTCCAATCTTGCCAAAGCCAAGCTCTTTGGACTCACCTGTGTATTTACTTAGCTTCTCAGAAGGGTCCCTGCTCCTGCCATTTTAGATGTTGCTTTAAAGCTGTCAGGTAGGTCTCTAAGAAATGCCACCACATTGTAGACGCCCCCGTGTCTTCAGAGTCTGCTGAAAATCTGTAGTCAGGGAGCTTACTGGTATCAGATTCTGTTCTTCTCTCCCCTACCCTTGCTCAGCTCAATTTAGCTGTTGTTTTAATTCATTTGTTTTCTAACTTGCCTCTGGGCTTTTAATTAGAATTACGGCAAACAAAACACAGACAATGTTTATGGGTCTGAAGTAATGATTCACCGAGAATTATTTGTTTACAGTGTAGGTGTGAGGCATGCTGCTTTCTCACAGCCAGCCAAGGAAGAGGCACAGCTCCAAAAGCTCTGCCTCTGGCCTACCAGCCACAGAAAGACGCCCCGCTTGAAATGCATCTCGCAGTACCAGAAGCTGAAGCCAACCAAGATGAACTTCACAGCCTACAACTGTGGCATTAGATAGTTCACAAATGCTTTGCAGCTCTTTAAGATTTGTGAAAACATTACGCAGTAACAGGAGTACAGAATGCATGCTTTCCTCCAATTGCCACCATCCTGGCCAGAAACAGGCTGGAAGGTTTGAATCTTCTTCAAAGGCAGCCAACATTAACGTCCCATGTGAAAATGAAGTATTCAGCTCTGAATCCAGCACAGCTATATCCCACTGTCTTCAGTGTTCATCCTCTTCCTACTGCAGACACACACAGCCACAGTGATTTGGCCATCAGCTACGGACACATGGACTTGATTTCAGCTGTGATCATGACACCAGCAGAAGATGTAGATCTTCATGGCCCAAAAGTTGCGTTCACTGCTCACGCTATGGATGCTTTTAGCCCAGGACAACTGTCCTATTAGTGAGCCTCTCTGCCAGTTCAGCTGCTCTTCAGCGAAGTCTCCTCACTCTCTTCTCTATGAAACACTGTCAGGTGAGATTCCTTCACCGCTCTCTCAGTTCACTTGATACCTTCTGAACCCAAATGGGAGGAGATCAATGCTCTTCAACCCTCAGCCAGACCTCTGAGCTATCTTAATGACTTCTTGTGTCCTGCATTTATTAGCCTCTGCCCTCACCCAGTGCTCTAATGCACCCCTGCAATTTTCCACATAGCAAGCATGACACCAGCTCTAAATTCTCTTTGCCACCTCACCTTGTTATATTCAGAGGAAGAAATAGCGTTAGCAACTCCATCAGAATACTTGGATGACTCCACTGCTGCACCTCTCAGATGATAGGGAATGTAACACTATCTATAATTGAGTATTTGGCACATGTAATGAAGATCTACTCTTTAACTGATACAAGCAGAAATAGCAACTTCACAAGGACTGACAGCTGCTCTAAAAGAAAAATGAAACCTTGCTGGAAGCAGCTGTACTTTCCCAATGGCCGGCCATCCCTTCTTCTCCCTGCATCGGTTTTGCCCTAGGAAATGTGGAGGGGCACAGCACCTCAAGGATGAGGCAGAGATGTCAGGATGAACCAAGCGGATATGTCAGGATGAGCCACTCGGCTTGGAGCTAGTTACTTTCAGTCACGATGGAGCTTTCCAGTTGTCCTTCCTCCCATGGGTTCACTTAGTGGATTTATTATGGATTTATCAATATGTAGTAAAAGCTCAATGCCAACAAGCAACTCTTTAGGAAATAATAAAGCCTCATATCTTCTCTTGTAGGACCCAACATCGAGTAGCTAAAGAACCTGAAGGGGTTTTCTTGGCCCAAGTCGTACTAAAACACAATGTAGGTGTCAGAAGACGAACGTGATTTTAAGACCTTCTGTGAGTTCAAAGTGTGATTTTGTTTCTAAGACTATCAGCATGTCAGAAGAGGTCCATTACAAAAAGAAATTGCATCTGGCAGTTCTTTGCAAGCAGTTGTCCTGTGAATTTCAGGTTTTCCATCATAATGCTTTTATGGCTCCTTTTAATACAATTTGTGAAATTACTTTCACTAGTAAGGGGGGGAAAAAGCCTTTTCTTCCCCCATAATTCTGTACAACGTGAGTAAACAAGCAGCATGTGCTATAGAGAATGTTCTTTAGAAAACCTAAAAAACTTCAATGTACACTCTGCGATATCCTGAGACAAGTTTAATTTCACTGGACATAAGTTGGAGTATGCAATAATCTGTAATTTAGCTGACTACCAAATGGAAGAGAAACCACAGGGAAGCAGAAGTGGAAGAAATGACATCAACTTAAAGAGCTGTTGAAAGCTTACTGAACAGAATAGCAGAGCGCAAGAAAACTTTTGAAACACTAAAACTGTGCTTTATTATGTTTTTTTTTGACAGTAAGAAACCGTGGAAGAAGCAGCTAGGTGTTTGGCAGCCACTGAACAGTGGTAGAATTTCAGAACAATTCTTACTCATTTATTGAAAAACCACCCTCAAGTGAAAAACAATTACTTGCTGTAGATCAGTTTAAAACTATGAAAAAAAAAAAACCACACCAACTGGCTCAGAGTGGAGAGCTGAGAATGACAAACCATCCAAAGAAAAGTTTTACTTATTTATAGCCTAAAAGGTACACATCATTTAAAGAAGCACTTCAAGTCATGACCATGTTCTAGATCACTTTACATCTAAATTAAGACCTGAAAAAGACAAACTTCAAAAAAAATCTAGAGCACCATTGTGGAAAAGGAGACGAGAGAAAAAGAAGTCCTGTATGGGCGCTGATAAAGGATAGGGCAGAGGTACAAAGCCCTTGCCCAGTCCACTTCCAACCTGTCACACTCTCTACGATTCACCTGACCTACCACCACTTTGTGAGGCCATTTTATACTAACATCTAGGAAATTACTGGTTATTAATACCATCAGTTGGCAATAATTGGGTCTCTAATGCCTTCCTTACCTAAAACGATTGCTTGTTTTTTTCCCAAATGCCTTAAGTACATCTAATTTCAGTAGGTAGGACTTCAGAGCTAAGCAAAGGTACTAGCTACCTCCTACAGCCATCGTACTTGGGGCGCACCCAACCTCTCTGCGCTCCAGAATCGTATTACATCACAACTACAGCAGCTAGGAAACCCTGGATGTGCCATTATTTACCTAAGCAGATTACAACATCATGGGCTCATCAGTTCAGCTATTGTGTCTTGTTAACCTAACTAAATTTCGAACTCCGTAAGGAACAGCATTTCCCCCTGAAGTTATTAAAGGGTAGATTTCTTTTAATTAAACTCATTTACATGACTAAATTAGATTTAATTACTCCCATTCATTTCACTAATACCTCTCTTTGATTGGAGAAAGGCAACTTTTCTAATTGCTTAAAACAGGACTCGGTGGGTCTTTCCTAGTACAAGCTGGCAAGAGGAAACAATAGCTGTATGGCTGAAGGTGAAGAGATTAGTGCATATTCTGGGGCGTTATACATGCTGCACAGCTTTTTCGATTTCATATTTGAGTTACCGTGCATGGTGCATGCTAACAGGCTAACAGAGACGCAGAATTATTTTCTTCATATCCGTAACATCTGTAACATTTATAGCATGATTTAGATCAAGTGAAAATTCACTACGAATCCTTTGTCAAGTACCTTAGAAGACCTAATCAAGACAAAATCATCACTAGGAGAAACAAACAGCAATTAAGCTTGATTCCTTCCTTTTTACTTCTGAAATTTGGAAAAACTTTGAAAATCTCCAACTTTAAACATTCAGTACATTTTTATTGAACAATGTTTCTTCAACCTCTTTGTGAATCAGTTAGAAAGTTCATCGCTTCAATTCTGAACTTCCGTAACTGCAACTTCTGACAATTCTGAACTTTAAAGTTTTTCAAATTAGAAATTTCCAATTTTTGAAGTCTCCAAGCTACCACCACATCTGCAATCCCCCAAACTGCAGCTGTGAAAAAGAAACATAATTTGCGTCTTGAGACACTGTTCCACTTTTTCATGACCTTTCCAACTATCACAGAAATCCACACAAAGGGAGAAAAAGCTGAAATTTCTAGTGACAGACTTGATGAAATTAATTTTACAGGAGTTATCATGCTGGGAGTGGTAGCTATTAAAAGCAGAAAGGAGAGGCCCGCTGTAATAAGCTTCACACAAATATTTAACAGAAGGTAATTCCAGTTCATCAGAGAAAAAGGTAACGCAGGACGAAATCTGTCTTCTTCAACACTGAACAGAAAAATATGGCACAGAACTGGAGTGAGATCTGGTCTTGCAGGGTCTTAGACATGTGCTCTTCTTACACATGATGCTTCTCATCCTTCCACAACAGGTAACAACTTGCTATCTGAACAATCCATGAAATCCAACAGTCTATAGACAAAAATGCCACAATGCAAAGAGAAATCATCTTTGTTAAACTCAGTGGGCTTGCTTAGCTCAGAGGCTGTAACAAGAGCGTGTGCGTTCTTTCCACTATTCAGCATCTTGTGTTCTTCTATACTGGTAACGTACAGACAGAAGAAATCATGTGCAGAATTCACAACACAGAGTACACTAAATTTCTAGATGACTCCGTACATGGCATCTGTTTCATTCCCCTAGTGCTAACTGGCATTTTGAGATCCACATCACAGGGAGCTGGGTTGGACACAACTTTGGAACACAACAAACAGGACATGGACACCTGATTTTTGTCCCATATATTCCTATTTGCTCCTACTAAAAATCTCCACAGCAAAACTGGAAACATACAACTGATTTGCACTTTCTGTCTGCAAGTGCTCCAGAGACTTAAAAATATCATCTGTGACCTGTTAAATGAAATACTAATACTACATTAATATGCTGAAGTAACAAAGCACACTGAAGGTATCAGCAGCAAATACTACACAAAACTCTACGATTTGAAATGGAACAAATACTGGAAGTCTGTGCCAGCACTCTTGCATACTGGACCACCAGATCAAATATAAATCCTTACCTTCCATATATAGATTATATATATATGTATAGTTTACCAAAATCTTAATCCACCTTGCCAGTCTGCCAAAACACAACTGACTTCAACCCACCATTAAAAATACTACACCTCATCACTGTACAAAGTACACAAACATTACACCTCTAACAAAAGGTGAAAGTGCTATTTACAATGCTATTTACAAAACAGTCTGTGCTTCACAGAATGGATATAATGATATATTCACAAATTACATAATCATGTTTTTTCTTCAGATGTACTGAGATGCAAGACTGCATTTTAAGATATCCCAGCTGAGGTGAATGAATTTCATTTCACTAAGACAAACACAAATCTCTCTACTATTTGGCACCAGTTCCTTTCATTAGATATAATTCTTCTGCCCCCTTTCTCAACATGTAAATAGTATTTATCCAACCACACATGATGTGTGGCCTAATTATCACTCTAATATTTTTCAGAAAAAAAGATTAGTGTAATTAATGAGGAAATAAGAAACAAGCCCCCCTGCCCTGCCTTTTTTTATTTATTTTTTTTTAATCAGGTTCAATAGTAATCACAGTGGTTGGGGAAAAAAAGTGGTATTTTAATTTTTTTGCCAGTTTTTAATAGATTTTTGCAATTCGTGAAATCTTTCACAGCAAAAACCTTACCACCACCTTTCTGGACATTTTTTTCCTCCTCACTCTGCCCTCCTCCCAAGTTTTCTTAGTAGCTTTTCAGTTTATTCAGAAAAAAAAAAAAAGTAAACCATTCTATCAAAAGTGAATCTAAACTACTTAAGGTAGTTACTTACTTTTTGTAAAGTAAAACATCTGAAATAAGCACACAGCACATCTAATCCAATCCAGCAGGAAACAGAGTATTTCTGATGGGCACAGAAAGTGAAGCAGACATCCAGGTATGCAGAGCTAGACAGAAAGCCAGCAGAAGTCAATGAAGAAACTTGAAATAGCTTCAGCAGGTTTAGAACCAATCCAAAGGCATGCACTGATATTGCATGCATATGCAATATAACGGCTCCAAGCTATGCCTATTCCTTAGGGAAATTCCTTAATTCCTTCTGCAAACGAAATTTATTCCCATTCATACACATTTCTAGCCATTGATTATTTCATCTTGAATTTCAGGTTAAATGACCTCAAAGTGAACCACAAATGCAGTGGGAACATTATGAAAGTCTCCTGAGATAATGTACTGCAATGAGACTTAATGACTGAAATTCCAGACTTTGTCAGCTCTGCTCAAAAATGGCTTCAGGTTCCCTCCTTACTGTTCAGTTCATTTCTGTCTGAGTTAATGGTAAAATCGAGAAACTGGCATGGATCAAGGTTATAATGCAATCCCTTTTCACAATGCTAACTTTCTTCTACTCTGGACTTGAGTTGGATTTATCACATACTCTTTTGCACACAACCAGAAGAGAAAGAACACACCTTTCTCCTTGTCTATGATTAAACCAGAAGTTACCACCACTGTTCTGACAGCTGTTAGCTTTGCTCTGTTCTGATTTTTATCAAAGTCAAAGACTGAAGGATACATTTCAACTGCTAGAGATCGACTTCAGCAACAGAGAAACCCTCAGCACATTCAGATGGGCAAAACAGAGAGCTGGTGTTCAAGCTAGTATATCTGGTTTCCTGGTGCAGAGATACTCCATGAATCCAAGTGAAGTCCCAGATCGAATGCAGTGCCTCCTGCCCCTGCCACACTCGAGGTTTGTACCCTTCCTTCCCACCAGTATAAGAACACCGCACAAGAAGTATAAGGGTGAGGGCCTCATACTTCCCATCTGCGTATTACTAAGCAACGTTTCACATTTACATTTCATGGCTCTGTTATGAGCGTCCATCACTGAAAAAAACCTATGTGGTGTTGACCTTTTCTGACAGAGGTTTTTGGTTTCAGAATTGGTGCAAGGCTGCCTTGCTCACCCCGAATATCAATTTCTTCCCCAGGCAGCATTGACATCCTTAGGTTAATGCTCAATACGAGCAAGTAAAATTAGCAAGGGGGCAAGTGACTAAGTCTGCAGCACAAAGTGCTAACTCCCACCAGTAACAAGCCTCACCTGCTACCTGCAACAGTAACTGCTCCTTCTGTTTGGGAGCAGTTCTAATGTGATTTCCTCCTTCAGGTACCAGCTTGGAACTCCCATTTCAGGGATTTCTGGAGAAGAATACAACTGCAATTAGATGCTTATGCAAAGTTTTACTGTCACATTTAAGAAATCAATTGACAACATGTTTAGTTTCAGGAATACCATGGCATCACTTTTCAAATCCTATATGTGGAAAAAAACCTCTTTCTTGTTCTATTTTGATATGAAAACTTCTGCATGTCCATCTGACAACCAGGTTTCCTCCCTTTTACAAGAAAAGTTTGTTGCATCATCACTCTCGAGGTGCGAGTCTGCTCTTACTTCAATCAAGCTAATGCAATTCCCCTAATCCTAACCAAAAACATGAGTAAGCAGCTGATTGTTCCATCACCAGAAAGAAAAAGATTTTTGTTTTTGTTTGTTTCTTCATTGTGTTGCTTTTAAACATTAAATATCTCAGCTTTGTCTGTCACAAAATACCTGAATGACTTGCATGTCATTTGTCATACGCACTGTGGGCAAGCTTTGTTGTTCTGAACAGGGAGAAGATTTGGTAAGCGTAAATGTCTATATGAGACTGGAATACATCTTGAAAACTTCGAGCTAATCATGCCCCCTAACAAATGCTTTTGCTGTCAAGTAAAGCAAAAAAAAAAAAAGAAAAAAAGTGCTGTTTAAAATGTTTGATAATCTGACAAGGCCATAAGGCTTAATGGAATCAATGATTACACACAGATGGATGATTAACTCTCGAGGTTTAATGTTAAAAAAAAAAAAAGAGTGCTGGATTGCTACTTAATGGAATTACGCTGCCCATATGGAAAAGAACTATACCCTGACTATACCCAGAATTATGGAACAGGTGGTAGATCTGGGCAGGACTGCTTGGAATGCACAAAAGCATTCTGAACTTGTGAGTGCCAGAAAAAAAAGAAAAAAAAAGTCTTCCAAACTGTGTTAACTTTTCATGTCTGAGAATTCTAAGTGGTAAAAAAATTAACAAAATGATCCTCAAATCCCCTTGTTTTAAAGAAGAATCTTAGCAGCAATATTTGCCTGCATGCTGCAGCCCTACAACTGTTCAAAATATCCTTGTGCAGTTAAGGAATACTGTTCAACTTGCACACGACAATAGATCCTGATTTACAGCTTCATATGAATGTTGTAACCTACCAGGCCATGCCTACACGTACACTTGCTCCACTGCCTCTCTGAAGTGCTCCAGAACACCAACCAGCTCCACAGCGGTGGCTCTGAAGAACACAGTCTCTTGCCATTTGAGCACACCCTACTCTTCCCCATCATTTTGTGCTTAGGAACACTCCAAAGGTTACCACTAATTTTCCTTCTGTTTCCCCTGCACAAACTAACCTATGGGGACTTCATCTGGTGGCTCATCTAGAGACTTTAAGAAATAACTCTGATAGTTCTTCTACAAGCAAGGCAGAAAACTGGCATTTTTAATACCTTCTTTCATTCTGGACTTTGCCGTAGACCCACTGGAAACTCTCAGGCCAGTCCATTACTTTCTTTGTACCTCAGATGCAAAGTATCTTGTACACGCGTAGTAATATCCATAAAGGCACCTGGCCGGAAGAATCAGAGGGCAATCCTGCTAGAAATCAAATCAGGACTTGTAGTGGAATAACTGCATTAGCCTTTAGAATGAAGACAGGTCTGGGAAGCCATGGGTACATACTCCAAGCCCTATTTCTAAAGCAAATTTGGTGCCTGGATATCCACAGTCTTGCTAGACTCAAGGAACTTCACTGGTACATTTACATAATAAGCACATAATTAAAATGGTATAGCTATCCAGAAGGATGTACTTACACTAAGAATAGCTTGCTTGTTTAGTTCAAACAATTTCCAGAATGACATCAACTAGATTGGAAAGCAAATATTTTTGAGTGAAAATGCAACCGTCCACATAATAGCATTCCTAGAGAGGAGGAACTTCAGGTTCACACCTTGTTCTGGTAAAACAGCTCCGTATTGACATGTCTGAAGTCACACTTAGGCTCTGCAAGACCAGTCGGTAGAGAGCTGGGCTCTGCAGAGATCTAAATTCGGCTTCAGACCTGAACTCCAAATCAGAGACTGCCGCAAGCAGGGCTTTAGCTTAATTTATAGCTCTGGTGTGACAGAATTGCCCACGGCTGCTCTTCCCATCCCTGCGCGCCACAACAGCAGCAGGTGGTCAGCGATCAGTCACCACGCAGCTCCATCCGAGCCCCAGCTCAAACTCTGAGCTTACCAGGAATCAGTCTGTTCGCAGCAGTGCATACCCATGGCTTTTACACAGTTGATTCAGGACAGTTTCAGACAGGCTTTGCTTTTGCTCATTCCTCCTACTGTCAACACTTAAGGGACAGTTGTCACAGATGACCACTCAGAATATACTGAGGACTTTTTTGATTTAATTTATTCATGCACTTCTGTAACCAAGGAAACAGAAAGGATTTTTCTCTCGCACATAACGTTTGCTCCCAAGGTTGTGGGTTTTTTATTTATATTTTTTTGATCCATAGGGTCTAACATTTGTTAAAAACCAAATGCCAAGCGACATCTAAAGCAGTTCAGCATTTCAGACACTGAACCAGGACCTACATGCTCTCAGTTCTTCCACTACTTCTATCCCTAGGGCTCCCAGCACCTGTGACTCCTCTCTCCCATCTTAGCCATCTACAGTATTTCAAGTACAGATTCTTCCAGCAACTACCGTCTCATTCATTATGTGTTGGTCCCAAGCATAACAGAGCATCTGCCTAAACAAGACATGCTGTCAGAGCCACACAGGTTAACCTGAAGAAGAGAGCAATGAGATGAGACTGCTTGGGCACTTCCATTAAGTGAGTATCTGGTAATTAGTGACCAGGTTACGATGACTGCCCAGTAACGACAGCTGCAGTCTTTCAGAAGGGTGCTCTCCCTTTAAGTGCAATTCTGCACAGCCATAATGAAAGGTTTACAGCAAACCCAGAGAAAATAGAGCTGAAGAGTCTGAGCCTTACTCTTCCCCTCGTGCCAAGCAGCACAACTTTACTGACCTCCTGACCTGACACATCAGCTGTGCCCCTGCTGGCCTTGCTGCTCTGTTGTCCTCAAGCATGAAACTGGAGCATCACCACATTGACAGGCTTCAGTAAGATTTGAGATTTCAGTCAGTCGTTCAAAATGCCAGACCTTCAAATCTGTCGTTTCCTTGAGCTTGGAACACTGGTGTCCAGCCTGCTCAGTCCTAGGGTCCTTGCTCTGTCTCTGTTTTCCTCAGAAGTGTATTACCCTAAGAAAAGCATGCGTAGCCCAAGTCTCCACAGGTAAATCAGTGTGACAGCAGCGGTCACTGCTGATCTAAGTGGAGCTCTGTTACCTGTCCCAACAACCTGGCTCATAATACCCCTTCTCTTTTTTAGTGTTCTCCCAGTAGTAGCTGGGGCTGATCTCCCGAACACCATTTCCCTCATTTCCTCCCCTTCCTCTTCCCTGTGACCCTTGCTAACTTGACATCTTTCCACGTGTGCTGTCCCCACTGCTGGCAGCAAATATCTTGGTGGCAGTTCCTGTCACGCACCAGACTTACCGGGTCTACCTTAACCAGCATGCTACCCCCTTTTGTTTCTTAAGGCCCTACCACGTTATCACATCTTCCCATCTCATCTTGGAAAATTCAACTTCCTGGCCCACAGCAACAAGACAGACAAGTGACAAAGGGGAGGGAGCGCTCGGTCACCGAGGGGGAGAAAAGACCAGAGAAAACTGAGTGCTTTTCCTAGTACTCCATGGAGATCAAGTCCGGGAGCAGAAGAAGCCTTTCCAAACAGACACAGCATCCTCCCATTCACAAAACAAATGGGATGGCTTTCTCAGTGAAAGGTAATTCCACAGAAGAAGCCTTCCGCCTGGCACATCAGATCCACCTGCCTCTGTAGCACACAGTGCAGCAGGGAAAAGCCAGCACTCGCCTGGCTCTGCAATGAAATGAGGCAGTTGCACACTGCAGTCCCCAAAGTGCTAAGCTGCACCACTTCAATCTCATCTGAAGCAAAATGCCCTGTGCATAAGTCACAGAGAGGCTGTGACTGTCAACAAATCTCCTCTGAAGGCCTTTTCTGATCACCTCAAAATGTAAAATACCCATACCTCCGCAGCCTGCCACTTCCACTTATTCAAGCACAGAGCCGGGGATGATGACAGCTCTGGCTGGTCTTAACACTACATGGCCATTGCTCCCAGGACTGAACCTCTTTCTCTAAGGCAAAAAAGGCAATGCAGTCAGCCCCCAGACAGGGCAGGAAGGTTCCACACTCCACACTTCCCAGGACGAGAAGCAATGCAACTCCAGCAGTCGTTCCCCATTCTGATGGCTTCTACCAACTTGAATGGCAGCTGTACTATTTCCTTAGCTTAATTACTCTGCCACCATGGAAGAACAAAACAGAACAAAACCCGGTATGGATGCTGGCATGTAGCAGGGGAGAAACAGTCACAAGCCGAATTTGAGCTTGAAGAACCACAGCATGTTAAATTCACAAAATACAGACCATTTAAGGCAGTAACTCATTTGTTTCTTACTATTCAGCAATTCTGACGGCAGTTACTGGCAGCAGAATTACTGCACAATGTCATCCTTACGGAACATAGGGTACTCTCAAATTAAATTGATACTGCTTCTGCGCTGCCATTAGGATGACTTATTTGTTTCTGATTAATTAGATTTCATCTTCTTCCTTTTTGGCATTACATTTTCCTCCTGTTCAGTCTATCTGGACAGTCTAGGTCTGTGCTGGCACAAATCAGTCACTGCAATTCTGGATCAGAAATCTGTGGCTTTGATGAACCTGGCTTCTGGTTCCTGTCAATCTATCGCAGAGTATCACGAGACACCCAGACATACAGGCTCACACACACACATACAACATGAGATCTCTGAAAAAAAAAAAAAAAAAAAAAAGGCAGCCGTGACAAGGTTGGCTTTTTTGGAACCAGACATAGGTGCCAACTAAAGGTCCTAGCAGCTTGTCTGCCAAAGCTTCAAAAGCTATGACAAACATTTGTCTCCTTGCTCATTTGAAGGCCTCGTCATCACTGGAGAGCTGGACTGCTAGAGGAAAAGGCTGGTAGGGAGGACAGAGCTTGACTGGTAGAAACTGTTGCTAAACCTCTGACGCCAACAGAGTTAGAGCAGTCAAGGATCCGGCCATCAGTGTTTTTGGCAAACTCGTCTGAGCTTGCACTGCTGCTAAACTGTCAGAGTCTGACACTGCTCTTATAGAGCAAGAAGAAACGATGACTGAGGCATTAGAACAAGTGGAGTTTTAACGATTTAAGTGAGGGAAGCTGAGGTATTTCACATTGTTCCATGTTTAACTATATAATGCTCCAGAATTGCGCTTTCTTTGGCATACAATGTATGGGGTCTCCAACGGGCAGATGGAAGAGCAGCTTATATTTAATAAAATAAAATTTGACATTCATGGCACATTATCATATACAATCATACATTATGTATGATATAGACTTGGTATAGTTTACACACAGTCTAAGCGTTTATCCTACAGATGGACAGGGAATTAGAGGGATAATCGTCTACATTATCAAAACGCTCCAAATGCGTACTTTTCCAAACGCACGTTAGTGGAAAATTGATTTCAAGTAGAAGACGAACTGTAACATTCTTTGTGGTATTATTTTTGCATGCTCCCATCGACCTTCAGGAACGATCACAGCAAATTAAGGTTCTTCACAAAACAGACATCATGAACTTTTAGAATTAGGGGAGAATGAAAGGATTCTACTTGCAAATCATGTTTTCCATCAACCTTCTTGCTTTTTACCCATCTTGACAGAGAAGCAAAAGAATAGTTAGCGTCAATTGTTCACTGCAGGTTTCTTAAGCAAACATATGCAAATGCTAAGACTAAACTGCATGCTGTCCCAACCTACTGCCAGGGTTGCGACTACTACTGCCTACATCAACCCTCACACACATTTTCAACAAATTCCTCCCAAAATGGTTCAAGAATATCTACTTAGAGTGTCTGTAAACTCAAGGACAAGGGAAGTTGAGAAGTACCCCACACTGCCCAAACACAGAGTCAAGTTATTAGCTTACAGTATTAGTTTTCAACAAAAAGTTATCATGCTCTTGACGTAAGAGTTCTACAGTTAGAAGTGCTTTAATTTAATAGCAGCAGAAACATATCTTAATATGCAGAAACTGAAAACACCAGGTTCCCTGGCTCTCCAGAGGCCAAACATCTACATGCAGTATTTGATTGAGAACATTCAGAAAAAAAAATACATACCTAGGATTTTCTTCCAATAAGCTGTCTTAAATACCCACTCATTCACAGATATTAATTTCTGGATGTGCAAGCTTTTTTGTTTTTTAAACAATGCACATTTTCATTCTCAAGTGCAACTTACTGTGCAAATCTTTCTAAAAATGTTACAAGCAAATCTATCCAATTTCTCTCTGAAAACAGATTTATATTTTTAAGAAGAAAAATGCCATCACATTTTCTATGGATTGACTGTTTAAACTGAGTTTTGCCATCTTTCACCTTATTCACACATTCCTTCACCGAAGTCATTTATAACCGAGTTCCTTTCAAATCACCATCACCACCCAAAACGGCTTTTAGCCTTATCATGCAGTTCTCACTGAGAAATTACACATTTCTGCATGTGCCCAACAAATATTTGCATCTTTTTGTGAAATTCTCAATATTTCCTTTAGGCTTTTTGGATCGTTTTGTCTTTCTAAAAAGAAGAAATCATCAGTCATTTCAGGGAATATTATTCTGCCCAAACCCAGCTCTTGGAAGAGGAAAAAAATGTGCAAGCTAAAACTTGCGCTCCCTTTAAGGGAAGAAATCCACATTTTCTGTGTCCCAATTGTCTGCACTGTTCTTAGGTATTTTGCTGTACTAGCTAGACACAAGGTTTAAAATAATACCATGAAGAGCAGCTTATTTCCCGTTCTGAAATGAATTTGATTCACTGACCCCAAAAGTTAAATAGAATAATTCACTAAGTTTTTTTTTCTTGTTTTTACTCCATTGTTTTCCAAGTGTATTCACAATGAGTGTATTCACATTAACTGTTTCCTTTAACTGCACATGACCTAGACAGTAAATGCTGGTTGCTCATTTGTATTTATAGCCTACCTAAAAAGTCAGTACTAAGCACACCAGAGCCTTGCACAGAACAAGGAAATTTTCCATGCCCACTTAAATCCTCTCACTCAACGCACGGAACAATCAAGTTCTTTAGCAAGTCTTGTTAATTTGGGTTATTAAAAAAAGCTTTTGCCTGGAAGACAGCTTCAACGGGAGATGAGAAGGCCTAGAGACAGACTTATCCACTAAGGTACACCAGAGAATCAGTGTTAATAGAGTTAGACTACAACTGTTTTTCGTTTTCATCTGGAAATACACTGTTTGGTCAAAGAAGCAAAAAGAAAATGTCCCAGTTATGCTTAAGATGATTTTTTTTTTGCCAAGTAATAAATCATTTTCAGAAGAATTTAAAAAGCCCTATGGTTACAGCATGCATTCATGAGTAACATACAGATTTGGTGCCACCTTACAGAAGGCCACATCCAGTGGCTAAAAAGACACTGTAAAACTTTCAAATACTTAAGAAAAGAAACTATTGGTAGAGTTGGTAAAATCCATCAGCTGAATATCTGAGGGCAAATCATTTTGTCCCTCCAAATTCTGCTCAGTGGGTTAGCAGAGGACCCCACCCATGAAGACCCAGACAGAAAAGAATCCTACCTGCCAGACACCTGGCTCTGCAATGGGCAAAGTCAACACCACAATTAGATAATGGAGAGGCTTTTCTTTCTTTCTTTTTTTTTTTCCTTTTTAAAAAAAAAATAATACTAGGGCATCCTGGGGCAAGGTGTACAACTGACTTAAACAATGTGTAACGAAGTTTCTCCTCCTCCGGGACTCCAGCTTGCTGCCTGATCATTTCGTTAAAGCACTTTAAGACTTGTGCTTTCCATCTTTCTCCTCGAGCTGTACTTTCTCCTCTGTTGTGCAAAACTGCCCCTTAGAACTGGTTATATTCCTTCCGCACAGATGCCTACAAAGAAAACCAAATCACTTTCCTGCCAACTTTTACCCCCTGGTAAACACATCTGATCGATCTCAGTTCTCTATCTGCAGCCTCTACATCAGCTCTCTGACGCTTCCAAACACTTTCTGCAGTGTAGGATACAGCCCTTCCCACATCTGTTGCCCTACTACAGGTTCATTTTGCACCACAGCAAAGTTTTTAGAGGGACACAAGTGCAATATCCACTGATTCTAGCATAGCAATGTAGCAGTACTCTAAAGTTTCCTCTGTCAATGCCACCCCTAAATCCCAGTTCCGAGACCACTAAAATGAACTTGGCAATAAAGGAGACAAAGTTACAGTATATTGCAAGTCTTTAGCAGCAATATTCAAGGTAATAGCTCTCCATAATGATTTGCCATGCAATTTTAGAGTCAAAGCTTAATATTAATTAAAAACACAAAACAAATCATGCTGTTAAAACATATATTATAAACAAATTATGCTCTCAAAACAAGTAACTCAAAGCCTGGAAAAATAATTGATAAACCTAAAGTGCCCACTAATAATTGCAAAAATGACAAGTCAAGTGATCACAGTGACCAGCACCTAAGACTAACGAGCACCAGATATGTAACACCTAAACTGGGACTCCCACTCACTTGATCACAAACTGGAGACAAACCATATGGTTTTCTGAGTTTCATCGCTGATGCCCCCAGATGGTATTTTTAAAACAGACCCTTTTATCAGTCACAAAAGCCAGGCCAAATATTTATTTATTTCAAATTCAACAGAAGAGAGAAGAAAATGCTCATGGGACCAGAATCAACTCTCAGTCCATAGACTTTGATGTATAAATACCTTTTTTATCCTGTAATCACTTCTTATCAAGGTTGCAACAAGATCCTGCTTCATTCCAATCCCAACTTCAGTGTGCTCAGCTTTTTGTAACCAAGCCTATGTACAACTGGCTATGCTAAGAACTTCAAAAAACGCAGTCTCCTGTACCTTCCAGACTGCACCAGACTACACAACTACATTAAATCAGCAATAACACTGCAGAAATTTAACCACCCAAAGCTCCAGCCATCACAACACTACTGCTCTGAGATACCCATTTCCCCATGGACATGCTGATCTCTGATACTGATCGCAGCATTTTCAGGTGACACCTAGCCTTGCTACTCTCCTGTTCCACAATCAGCTATCAGCTACTCTGGCTGAGAACAAGAGCATCCTCCAGCCGTTTGTTACTGACCAGCCTCTAGGAACTGGCTCTGACAGGAGGAACCATTGGTCAGAGCACCTCCTCAGTCGTTTCAGGCTGTCAGCAACTACTGCAGAGATGCAAGTGCATTCTTCTTCAGATGATCAACAGAAAGCTCATGAGAACAGATTGCACCCTAAATCCAGAGAACATCTTGTCCCATGACCTTATTTTGTGCTTACTGTTGTGGTACCTCTGAATTGACTTTCCTCAAATTACCATTGAATTCCTCAACCTCCGTAATGGGACCTAAGTTCAAATAATCCCTCCTCTGCTCTTCAAGAGCAGTGTTGATTTTACTAAGTTCAATGCAAGTTTCAAAGCTAATTAGTAAAGAACATTCAAGATCTAAGAGTTAAGTGTTGTCTACTGTCTAATATGTGCCCAGATACCATCTAGCAGATATTGTAAAAGGAAAATGCTCACTTCTTCAAGCAAGAGCAGCATAACAGCCTTATTTAACAGCACCAAATATGCACTTATGCTGCTAGGCCTGTCAAGATAAAAACTGCCTCGTGTTCACCATCACTTGATACTGCGAGACTTGCACAGCACAGTTTATTGTACGTGATGTTAACTCCACAGTACTTATTAAAACCCACAGAGAAATAACACAATCGAAACCAGACAGAGTAAAATATTAATACAGTGCATTTTAATCAATGTGAGAGATATAATTATTATCTCTATGCAACTAGAAAAGCTGAAAGGTTCTAATGGGAAAAAATAAAACCATCTGTTTACTCTAAATTATTAAATGAGTGCTTTAGGACAATGTCAGCCCCTTAAGGCCTATAACAATTTGGGCCTTAAACAGAGACGCAAATTGATTAAATCCAAGCATATTTTGCCACAGACAAAAGGTTGAATCAAAATATCATTCAAGAAATCATAACTGCTGCCACATCTCATGAAGAAAACAGGAAAATATTTTCTCATTCCTGAATGCAGAGACAAGACAATTATCAGTGGCTTTCCACTAATCCAAGTTCAAGAAAGCCACTGCATTCTCTGTTTTAGGAATCCTGAACCCTGGTTCTTTTACCTACATCCCAGTGTGGAAAACTGAGGCCAAACATTCCTTGTCCGCACTCCTGTAGCAGCGGGGAAGTCACAGTTCTTTGTACCTTGCAGGTCTACTCACTCTGTTTCTAACAGCTCTTTTCAAGTCCTTGGAGACTGACAAGGAACCAGGTGCTTTAACAGGGGTATTCAAATAATTTCCCTTCACTGTCAATATTTTATTTTAGTTGCTTGACATCACTAGCACAGATATGAACCATTTTGCCTCCTCTTACTCCCTTGAAATGTTTTCCCCAACAATATATGCTTAAACCCTAGGTCCCCAACAGCATCTACTTTCTGACATATAAATGAGTCACACAACACAGTCTGCCTGAACTTGCTTACAAAAAGCATGAAAGAGAAGAGTACGGGTTATTATTTGCTTTTCTTCAGGGATTTAGATACTTGACCATAAGCAGGACAATGCTGAATCCCCTTCTGTACATTAAACTTTTTTTCCCTCTGTATTTATAAAAGAGTATTTTTGTTTAGATATATATTGAGAAAAAGATGTTGCTGATTGCCTCCCCCAGAAACACATATCCAGTTCCTCAGTGGCTACAGTACTCTGGAAGAGAACAGCTCAGAAAAATACCCTAGTCCTGAAGATGACAGGGAAAAAACAACCCCCACATTTCAGTGATCATTGGGCTACTGATCTCCCACATGCAAAAGATCTCTCCAGTTGTATTTTGCATGGGTTTAGAGATAGTTTGTGTAGCTCTGGAAATGTAGATGCTGAGGCTCAGCACCTCAAGGTTTAGCATATGTGCCTGCAGTGAGAGGTACGGGGGACATATTGCCAAGCACCTGAGCACTGCCACCTCACCCAAAGAAGTATCTGGGTACCTGCATCCTCCCATTTATATCTAGCCTTGTCTCACTCCAAGTGTGAAATGCTACTTTTACTCCTGGATTAATACTTGTATTGAATTTGAAATAAAGACTGCACTTAATCTAACAAAGACCTGCTGGAACACAGTGGGGGTACAGCACAGCTTCCTACAGATATCACGAGTTTCATTGCAAACTGCAACATTCTTGTTTTACAGTTCATGTACATGCTGCAAAGATTATCAAAAGGAACAGCCTTATAAAGTACACAACTTGCATGTTATTACCAATCTACCCTTTGTGATTGAATCCCCCGTCTTATTTCCTCATCTGTAGAAATAAGGACAAGACTTACCTCCTTATGTGTTTTGCCCACTGTGTCCAAGTACATAAGTGTGTATTTTGTTTTTATGCATACCTTTAGCAGAGTGAAGGCCTTATTGATGTTTTGCCTTCACAGACTATTAAGTGTGTAAACACAGACATATGTAGTGAAGAGCTTTTGAACTACAGAAGCAGGATGTATAAGGAGCTGGAGAAATGTCTGAGCACACCAGGCTCAAACTCACCGCAGAGCAGACAGCAGTTCAGCTAGGAATGCAGCACAGATCCCCTGGTGACAGGTCAAGTCCTTTGTTTGAAGCTCCACAACTGACTTTTTGACCAAATTCTAGGATTGTTGGTGTTTTTCTCAAACCAATAACAATAATAGAAAATATTAACACACTTTCAAATTCCAAAATATTCTTCCTACGATTTCATACAGAGCAATCAATCTACATTTAAGTAACGTCTGAATTGTGGTGACCAAGGCATACAAGCCTAGTAATTTTCCCCTTTTTGCTATCGCTGATGGATTGTTTTCTCACTCTCTTAACAATTAGCTCTGCACAATTAGTTTATTAACATTTAAGATATACTTCATGGAGCATTCATTATGAACTAAATGCTTAAACAGGTTTGTTTTTACTCTGAAGGGCTTACAACTAAAGGAGACTGTCAGGCAACCCAGAGACCAACACCTGATACATCCATATCAAGTTTCTACCAGCACATTATGAATTAAGTCAGGCTTAACAGACAGCTGGGACCACTTGCAGAACATGGCCAAATGCTTCTTCCTAGGAGTACACAGACAGCTCATATGAACATCTCCAATGCTGAGTACAACCCAGCAGCTCAGGCCAACAGCTCTACTTTTACTGTTGAAGAGAACTGGGAAAGCTAAGCAGGGAAATGGGAAGACAGCTGAAAGCAGAGACCTCTGACCAGTCCATGACTTGCTCCTTTGGATTAAGTAGTGCAATTCCGCTAATTCCAGCAGTATTATGCCATTTCATACTGGCTAGAGATCAGAACCCACATCTATCATTTTGTATCAGATCCAGATTTCATTTATACCCCAAGACTTGACCAAGATCCAAATGACTTCAAGAAATTCATGTCCCACTGACGTCAGCTGGAGACCTCACATACTACTCCCTTCCCAAGGCAGGAGAGGATCTGATCTCCAGAACTGACAGAACAACCTCTAGGCACAGGCAGTTGAGCTGCTTTTCCCTGGCTACTGAAAGAAACAAATCTCTGCAAAGCGCAAGGTTGTACAGCAGGACTTTTCTGCCTCCCCACTCTAAATAGAGGAAGACTGGTGACTTACGTGAGATCAGACCTTACTCCTTAGCCTTTTCCCACCTCATTCACCTGACAACCTCCTCCACAACAGACATCTTATCAGACGTGACTGATTGCTGTAATCTGTACTCTGGGCAGCCATTAAGCAAATTACCTGAATCATTGCAAGGATTAGTCTCATTAACACATGATTAGCATCAAATTAAAATAATGAGTGTTTAACTTCTGATGTCTTCCAGTTGTTTGAACAGCTTGATCAGCCACACCAGGCTGGCGGGGAGGTGGTAGGTGTCAAAGAGTCAGCGAGGAAAAAAGAGAAATAACTAAAAAGGTAGGCTGTACTGCACGAGCCAGATCGCGGCTGACTTGCAGAACAAAGCACGGTCGCTCTCTGAGCAAGCTTGGTGGGAAGTTCACCACCAGCAAAGAGCAGAGGCAAGAGGCCAACCCTCAACCTCCACATGGGTGAACACGGCACTGCCACTGCCCTTCAACAGCAAGGTTTCACACGCTAATAGCCGTGTCACCTGTCTCTCCACCCAGAGTTATAACTTCCCGAAGGCACTTACAGTGACAGCCAGACATATTACACAGAAGGGGAGCCAAGGCCTGTGATTTCAAGACAGCCACTAAAAACGACAGACTGAGGTGTGGTGATACTTTCCAGATTTTTCCTGGTTATTAACACGTTGTATTTTTAAACCAAGTAAAACTGAAGGCAGCCAAACTTCCATGAAGCCTGTAGCTGAACAGCTCACCAGAGATACTTCAGAGGGAACTAAACCAAAACCCCTCTCCTAGGTGTGCACTAAATTCCATGGAACTCCTGAAAAAAAGCTTTGACTAAGCACTAGGTCTAGAGGCGGATTTCAGTGAGGTTTACGTTAGGTTTCTTTTGTTTATAGAAATGGACTTGTTAAAAGGAATCAAACCTGCCCCATCTGCAGCAAAGATATACATGAGCACTCCGAGTGCGTGGCATATCAGCTCTTGCCTTGGCACAGCCTGACCACTGCAGCCTGATGGCTTCACGAGTGGCTACAGGTCCAGCTGCTCTCCTGCCTCATAACCAAGCCTCTGCTCTGCTCCTCCTTCTCCAGCCCGCTCTACGGTACAAGGAGCAAGTGAAGCCCTCCCATTTCACTGCTTATTTTGACAGCATTTGTCCAAACTTTCAGACTGTCACCACCGCCAGCCCACAACCGTCAGGCAAAGCTTAACGTCAACAGTTGTATTGGCAGGGAAGGATTCGATCAGTCCAATCTTAAGATAAGGATGAACCACACAAGTAAGCCCATGACAGCTACAAAAATCACACCAGGATTTCCTGTCCCATGTGCAAAGTTTTCACTGCATTTGCCTCGGCCAACATTTACATTCCAGCACAGAAAAAGTGCAGTTGTTTGCCATTTGTCAGCGCGTCTCCACTCAAGATGTAACATGACCAAGGCCCATTGATTTAGTAGGACTTTTTTTCTAAACCCAACGCTTTTGCTGTTGCTTTCTGCATGTCTTTCTGTGCAAGCAATGTCTCACACAATTAGTTTGCCAGGTCAGAGAGAAAAATCACTCAAGAAAAAAAGTTCAAAATCAACCTATATTCTATAGATTTCAGAACACAATTCACTGTTTTAAGGATTTTCTCCATGCTTCTATTTCAATTTTTTTTAGTTATCTCCAATGCTAAAGAAGGCAAAGCCACAATCACATCGCCGTGAATAATCCTGGGATGCATTTTGCTTCCAAACCTGTCCTTTTGAGCTGATAACTTCTCAACAGATCATCTCTTTTTTGAATTTTACCCAGAAAAAATTACTTGCTTCTCCCCTGCCTGCAGCTGGGGTGGTGTTGGGACTGGAGCAAAGTCTCTCCAAAGTCTCAGTTCTTTCTAACTTGCTGCAGCTTACATGGTTTCATCTGCTCGTGGATTTAACTAGATGCCTGCTGTTCCTGATTCTCCTGCATGTCTGCAGAGCTGAAATCAAAGCCTTGCTCTTGCTTGCCTTGAAAACTTCTCCTGAGACATTCTGGGCTGTTTCCAGTTCAGTTCATTCACCACATCAATGACAGACTGAAACCCTCCCCTGGTAGATCTTCCCCTATCTCCCAAGGTGGCGTGGGATCTGAATATACAGGAACTGCAGGATCTGGACCTGAATCTACTCTCAAAGAAACATTTCTCCCTCAACCAAGGAATTGACAGAACATGTGCAGCAGCCAATGTTTAAGCCTCAACATCTTGGTTATTTATTCTTTGAAATGCCACAAACCATAAGTACATATTATAGACAAATCACTTGTCAAAGCTCTTTCTTAATTTAATTAAAGCCATTTTTTATTCATAGAAGTGCAAAGAAGCAACTTAAACAGATAACATTTTTCACACTTGCATAAAATGAAAATAGCCAAACTGAATTTTGGCAAAGTATATAACAACAAAAGATCCAAGCAAAGACTATACATGTGCCAACTTTCATCTCTGCTAAGACGTTAGGAACGAGTTACACACACAGTCTTCTAGTTGAATTTCTTATGGACTCCTGACCAGTCAGGCACAAAAACCACCTGTGATTCCTACACTGTAGCCTGAAAGCCCTCTCCAAAAACCATACTGGAGTTTCTCCGTGTTACTCCTCACCTCATATCCTGTAAATCCGTAACAGAGCAGGCAGCGAAACACAGAGAAAAAAAAATGTGCCTCAGAAGCACCCTGTATTTTTCTGATTGCTTTTCAGTACTATTTTATGTTGACAAAACTCTATGTTGAGCTGTGGGTTACACGCACTCCCCTCAACCATTTGTTGCTTCAACGTTGGTCAACTCAACGTCTACCTCTGACCCTAGCAGGCAGAACAACTACACGGGTCAGCAGGAACACACATGACACAACAGTATTACAGGAACTCAGCAGCAAGCTGCTCAGGGCCATTTCCTCTGGTGAGCTCCATGAGGAAGGCACTGTCTTTCCAGTGTGACTGGGTACACTGTGTCCAGCTTTCTGCTGTGCACACTAATGATGAGCTGGGGAGGGAGCCCTGGAGGGCACTGCTCAGCACAGGTATTAAGAACACAAGTCCCTGGCTGAATGAGTGTGGACAGTATTGTCTTAGATTTAAGAAGCCAGCTGTTGATTTAGGAAATGTTTTCCTTTTACAGTGTAGATAGGTTTTTGACTCTTAGAAAATCAGTGGTTGAGGCTTATCAGCAGTAAAGACGTACGTTCATCAGCATCTCCTGCACACATCCTGCAAACGCTTCCCTCAGCCTTCATCAAAGGCCTAAAAAAAGTTGTGCTCAGCCCCAGACTAGAGAGTATCAACAAGTACTTCAGCAGTAAGGTTGTGGGACAGTCCTTTCTAAATAAACAGATTAAAGCCAGGCTTTGGTACCTTAATTCACAGTCATGTCTCGGAGGGAGGAAAGAACCATCCAGACCCAGGTGGCACTGCAGGCTGATCCTCATGAGAAGCATCTTCCAGCTGAGCAAAGCTAATTTGGCAGCAGTAAGACCAAGACACAGGGTTTGGCTCTGACAAGTTCACAAAAACTGGCCATAAGGTAAAGGGACAGAAGAATTCCCTTCCATTTAAATAAGTCTACCAACACAGACAGGTTTTGTCAATAAAAAAAATGCAACAACATCAGTCTAAGGGCAGTACAAGGAAATCTGCAGGCTGAGTCTCACACACCACCCAACAGGATGATTTACTTATCTTTTCTTCAAACCAGCACTTCCCAACATGAACAATTAAAGTAGTGGCCATCACAACTGTCCATCCAGAGTAAAAGAATTCTTCTAATTCAGTTAGTTTGGTTCACACCTGCTAGAGTAAATAGAAAATCATTTATCAATTTACCTTCAAAGTTCAAGTTTGCTGTTGTGCAATCCCTTACAGTGTTTAGAGATTTCATGATTTAAGCGATACGCTCAGACTCCATCTGCTGCATATTATTGACCATATTATGTAAACTACGTTTTAGCAATTCACACTCGCTTGATTCTGCAGTACCTGTGGGTGCCAAACATATGTTTCCTATTCTACTTGCCTCTCCTGGGCCATATGCAATCCACTCAAACCATCAACTCCCTTATATATGCAACTTGCTGGTTGGAAGGATTTTTTTAACATATAAATCAAACTATGCTAAGTGCCAAGAGTATAAACTGATTTGAGAAGATGACTTTGTGGTATTAAATCAGCACTTCTGTGGTATTAAATTAGCTCTTCTGACTTACCCCACATGAGATGACGAGAGCTACAGTAAGCCTGACTTACAGCTTTCAGAGACCCATCCTTGAAGGTCCTCAGAGGATGATCGTCCCTGAAGCACTAAGGGAAGCTTCACAGGCAAAACTGCTCAGCAAGGCAGCCCCAGCCACCACCCCAGAGCCGTCCAGGCTGTCCTGGGGCCCTCTGACCCACTCTGGGCAAAAGGAGGAACTGTAACGTCGGCATGCCCAAAAGAGACAGGACTCGAAGAATGTGGTGTTAAGAATTGAGATATCATACTGTTGCTAGGCAAAACGTAATGTTTTTTTTTTCCCCTCATCTTGTTGGAGAAGCCTCTGCTCTCTTCTTGAGGGACAGAGCTGAATTTCATATTGTCACTAATGCAAAATTAGGATGACAGCCTACAGACCTGCTTCTTATTCCAAGGCATGTCTCCAGCCTGTTCCCTTTTGGAAGTAACACCATGTACTTACCAAGTATTTCACAAGATAAAAACATCACCCCACTGCTGCAGTAAGATGATGTCAGGGGCTTTGCTTTTGTTTTTTACAGTTTGCACTGGAAAAAGGAACAAAAAGATGGAAACTTCATCAGATTCCATGTGCAAAACAAACAGCTTTAAGTGAAAAAAGAAAATGGGCCCAGCCCATTCACGGAAAATGAAAACGGCTGTCTCGAAGCCCATCAATTTGGTCTCTCTCTCAAATATCTGTCACTTCTAAGAGTGTTGAACACACACTGGGATACATTGCTCTTTTGTTCAAAACTTCTGGTATTTCATAGCATCAAGAGGGAAATCAAATGCTCAAACAGATCAACAGGAATTTTCCAATAATGCCAAAACCTGAGATAACATGCATCTACTCACGGTCTGTAGAAGAGGGCACAACACTGACATTTACAACAGAAGATGTAAAACGTCCAGTTGAATCATTTCAAACAGGCATCACACTCCAAAATATATTTGCTACATTCACGGTAGAAACAAGCAATTAGCTTTGTTCCTACTACTGTCCACCTACTGCAGTACTGTTCCTACAGTTACTGAGGACAGCAGGGACCAGGCAGGGACCTCGAATCTCTAGACAAGCAAGCTATCTGCCACATCACTGAAAAGCTAGTGTTCACTCAGCTCTTGTTCTTTTACAGCAGAGAACTAAACCAGCACACTTGCCAAGTGTTTTTGTTTGTCCTTACTAATCCTTGATTCCAAAACAGCTCCTCTCCCCAACTACACATTCCCAGGACTGCACCTTCTTCAGGGTGTTTTTTGACACAGGAGCTGCTTGGTCCTACCCCAGAAGTGCAGAGCCATCACTTACTTACTTCTCGTGGGAATGAATGAGAGAACAGCAGGATGGTTGAACATCCTCCTCCCCTTGCCACCTGCCTGCCTGCCTGCTTTTGTCTTTCTGCTCTGCCTTCTGTTGCAAACGAGTACAATGTTTCTGCACAGGCAGCTAGGTTGCTCCCAGGGCTACCTGTTATACACCTCGGTTCTGCTTGAGGGGTGACAAACGGTACACCCAGGAACAGTGTTGCTCAGGTCACAAACACTGTAGGAACCTTTGTTAAGGCTGATGTTTTGGCAAAGACCGATATTCATAAAGATGCCCCATTATGCTCTCTGCTTGATGAGCTTATCTTACTCCCCTGAAGGTGACACCTTCCCAAAAGCTACCACATGCTTTCAAAATCGGTATTAGCCACGGCTCAGGATACGACCTGTGCCACACAATAGGTTACTTATCCCAGAGTACTCTCCTGAATTCCCCTTATACCCAGTTGCTTCTAAGCAGTAGTAATTCGTTGCTAGCCTATATTAAGCAAGTTATGACATCCCAGAAGTCTAGCTCATCTGTGCTAGCTCACACACTTAGAATAGGAATACTGGCTTCCCAATAACAATAAACTGTTTCTCACTTATTTTTGTTCACCTGGGCTTATGGAACAGGGAATCAAATAATAGGAAGGGGTGTATTTACTGTACACTTGAAGTTGCCTCCTCAATAATTGAACAGATAACTCAGTCTAAGTATTTGCAGTTTCCTAAAATCACGTTTGTTAGTGATGCATCTGGATCTCAATAACCATTACCTTCTGCTACCTACAGGTAGAGATAATTATCCACGAGTAAACGATTACCTATGCTATAAATTACCTACAAAAATTTGGGCTGGGTTTTTGCCAATCACCATTCCAATTAATTAACCAAAATTGACTAGCTGGCTTTAGACCAAGTATTTCCTCATCAGTATTCAATGCCAGTGCCTACAGGATGAAGGAAGAAAAAAAAAATCCTACAAAGGTTAGCATGGTTAAAGCAACAGAAACAATTTGTTCTTGTCCAAGTCTTTGCAGTGAATGGTTGCTATTTTTGCCTGTGACACCACACAGGAGTGTGGCTGAGCGTGTTCTGTGGTGAGATGGTCACCACCAGCACACACACACAGGTGTTTCCATCATGGAGCAGGGTCACTGCCATCAGTGGGAACCAAAAACCTCACAGTCCTTGTGTTTCTCTCCAGGCCAGGTCATTGCACAGATTTCCAGCGGGATCAGGGGACACAATCACATGCATGTTACAATGGCAGTGGAAAAAAAGGGAAGTAGCAGTATTACTACACTTGACCAGTATGTTTCAGAAGGAATTCCCCAATTCCTCCATGTTGAAGGAGCTAGCCTGAGACACTCAAAAACCTTTCATTTTCAGCAGTCGAGGTGACAGCAGAATTTCACACCAATGCAAACAAGGCTTTAAACACCCAGCCTTACACATCTGCAGAATGACAATTTCAAAAGAAACATGTGCTCCATTTTTATGATTGTATGCACTGAATATTAAACAAATTTCTGGCATTCCCAGTTGAACGATCACTACATCCTGTTACATGCAGAGACTTTTTACATGTTTGTGTGGGCTATGAACATTCATAACAGCAAAAATTGCCATTAGGAACAGTGAAATTCACTCTTTGAACAGGCACCACCTCTGGCTCAGCACCACAGGGATACCTAATAAGTACTTCAGATAGAAAAATGTGCATGCAAACAAGCCATCAATCTAAAGCACACTGAAATTAATAGCAAGTTTCCCCACTGGATACACGTTTTGTATCAGGGCTCATTAAACGCACTCTGGTATAGAAGTAGTTCTGTAAATATACAACAAAGTTTCGTACACACTAGTACAAATCCAAGTTTAAGAAACAAATCTTTGTGTTTAAACCAAGCTACGCTTGATCAAGTACCTGTCTCCACGCAACCTGCTATTTATTCTGTGCCTTTTCTGAGTGATACAACTCTTGACGTAATTACGAGAACAACCCAGCAGCTATGATCCTAGGCTCAATTTATTTGCTTGAGAACACCCGTGCCATTCCCTACAAAATCCAGTGAGATACTTCTAGTCAAGTGCTGGCCACTTTGAGTGGAGTTTGTGCAAGGAATAGAGGGAAGGCCTCTGGTTACAGAAAAAAACTGGGTGCACGCATAGCTTCCCATTTGCTATGCTATAAGGCTCTGCAGTTTACAACTAGGGTCTCACATCAGTCTTACAGCTCTATGCATTTTGGAAGAGGCTCAAGTTTTTGTGCAAAGCATCAACTCTTTGCTGATAAAGGACTCGACCACATACTTTTACTAGAGGTCTGAACAGATGCTATTGAAGCAGCTCTGACCAGCAAAAAAAATTCTCCTCCCTTAGAGGATTCTAAGTCAGATTTCTGAAATTTTTTTAACTCAAGACAACCATTCTCTGGCAAATAGATACGTGGTTTTAGTTGAAATGAGACTGGCATATTTATTTGGTAGTGATTTTTAGTAGCATTTCTTGCAACAGATAAGGTACCTCACACACTCTAAGAAAGATAAAGCTCTAAGTGCTGACAAACACAGTGATTAGCAGTCATTATAGACTGTTCTGGAGAAGTCGTCAGGGAACTTATTTCAAACCAAACAATCTGCGAAGAAAATCGCTAATAAGGATAATCTAGTGCTTTCTATTTCACCTCAAAAATCGTTTTAAAGACACTTTTCTAGTGTCACCTCTAGTTATTGATTTATTAAAAACCAACAAGATATTTCACTGCATAAAATAAGATTTTTATTTATTTATGCAGGCCTGTCAGTGTCGATAAAATACTGTGGAAGCTAGATATTACTTGCCTTCCATATAATTAAGTCAAAGGCTAGACCTTTGTGGAAGCACTTGACAGAATTCTGATCCTGACCAGACAAAGAAGGTGAAGAAGGCAGAGGTGCTTCGGGGCACTGCAGGTCCCCGTCCCACTGCTTACAAACCTGCTATGGCCCCCACAGCTCCCCCAAGTGCAGCTCAGTCTCCAGGGCAGCCAGATGGAAGATAGAGGGAATGCACCAGCCACCAACCATCAGCTTGCCAAGGTCGTGACATCAAGGGTGTTGCAGGGAGAAGGGCAAATGTTTGCGCTAAACTCTGCAAGCTGCTAAGCAGGCTTCAAGGAAGAGAGCACGTAGCTGTACATCAAGGCAGAAGGCAGTCATGTCTGCAGAAAACCTCCTCAATTTTGAGTAGCATTTAAGTACCTCTTGCAACCAAGATATTCCTGCTTCTTGTAGGGTTATTCTCATCTACATCTCAAGCATTTGTTAATAAACAGTAAATCTTTAGCCTAGTTAGAGTTGCTCTGTTTAATAAACTGCGTGCATTCCATCAACATTATTCACAACTTAGCCTCAGTTATGAGCAAATCCATGTCAGTCTACAAGAAATACGGATTCAACTTCACCAAGGTTTTGGCAGCACGATACAGGTTCAGGCTGTCTGAAATATTCGGGATCATAAGCAGGGTCAGATTTTAAGAGATGAATTTTGGAGACTAAAAATTACACACCCAGCTTTCCACAAGCACTCCAGCTGGAAATTGAAGCGTGTGGAAGGCAGTAAGGTGCCTGAAGCACTCAAGGGATGCTAGATACCAAACACTTTTGAGGTGCCTGCAAGTGGTGTCAGGTGTTAGAGGTAAAAAGACTCAAAGTGGCTAACACCCCTGAGGATTTTGCTCAGGGATGAGTCCAGACACCAAATGATTTTCCACAGGATTACAGCAGGCACACGCCAAAAGTCCCTCTTTACTGCTTTAAGACATGCTCTTCCTCTGCTTGCGCCTCATACTGCTGCTTTTGCTTGTGTAAGACTGTGTGGAATTTAACACTTGGGCCATATTTCAAAGTCACTTGGCTGCAGAAATATTCCTGGCTAGGCACAGCACTAAGCCAAATCAGGCACTCTTTGAAAGACAAGGAATGGGATTACAGGCCAGATGTACTATGAGAAAGAAATCAGGGAACAACTACATCTATCTGGCAGATTCTGGAACAGTTCACTAAGGAAATGCATGAAGAACATCTGCATCTACCACAGGCCATCAGCTCCGTCGTGGTCACACACGACTCTGGGTACCATCCTCCGCTTGTGCTGAAGTTAGCCCATGGTGCTAACCTGATATTTGCCTCTTAACATTGATACGGAGAAATCTTTTTTAGATGAGAAAACGTAGATTAATCCAAACTAAAAGGTCTGGCAGATTCACACAGCCACTGATGAGATAAGCTTTTTTACAAAACCGAAGTGGAACAAGCCTTCTCCTGAAGGTCAGAGTGCTCTCTAGCAATCCGCTGCAAACAGGTGGTCTGGATTTTGCAGTTCCAAACTATTTCTTGTCCAACAATAAAACTGAAATAAAAAGTGTTTTCATCAGATGGATCCAGATGATTATTTTTTTCTTCCAAAACTGCAGTTAGAGAAACTTCATCAACTGCAGCTTTGGTCTATTTTTCAATATAAGAAACAGCAGTCACCAGATTGTCCTGTTAACACGTCACATTCCCAGTGCAGCAGAACTAACGGCCTGGCTCCCACACAGCTCTGCCACATCCCAGCACCTGCAGCAATACAGCTCAGGATCTCTGAATGCTGCACTTCACAAAGAACTTGCAAAAAAGAAAGCCACCTGCAGCCAACAACAAATATGCCAAGCCTTTTCAAAAAGTTCTTTCCAACTTTTTTTTCTTTAAACTGGCTGTTGCTTAGAATTAGTCCAAAAAGAAATAAAATAAACCCCAAAGAGCAAGGAAAGCTTGGAGCCAACAGCCCTGCCTTGACAAGAGAAACCTGACAAGAGAAACCTCTCTTGTCATACTCCTGATGCTGCATTTGTGCCAGACGGGCTGGGTGGCGTCCGACTGAAGCCACATGAGGACATGTGCAGATGCCATCCCATCTAAAGCATCCCGCTGCCTCATGGGCACCCAGCATCCAGCTAACTTTCTTCTTTAGTTATTCTCAAGGTCATTTTTTGTTTGTTTCATCATCCGTTGTGTTCGCAGGCTGATGGGTCTCCTAATCCCCGGGCTGGTTACTTTACTTGAAATTAGTTTGCAGTGAAGCAAGGTTTGTACCTCACAGGAGGAAAAAAAAAAAAAAAGGAAAAAAAAGAGCATTGTTTTTAACACACTTGTAACTAACAGCGTCGGTCCTTGGGGAGGTTCAAAGGACCTCAAAGGCAATAGTTCTCTGCCCAGGAGCAAAGAAGCCATTACAGCTTGTACCAGAAGATTTAATAGGTGTCATAATTTATCATGTAAACCGAAAAGTGTTTCTTAATTAAGTGCGTACGTTAATGAATTTTTTAATTTGATCCCTGTAAGTACCTTGCTATACTAATTGCAATATTCTACACATTAGTCATCCGCTGTTGCCCTTGGCTATTTTCTACCCTGAGAGGGAGAGATAGAGCTTTTCAGTTAAAGTTCATTTAACTCTTTCCACCCAACAAATTAAATTTCCTGTTATTCACACTGGAGAGTGACAGCTGCATTTCAGTCCCAGGGCGCTTGAAGGATAGCATCTTCACACACATCAGCTTGGGTCTTGGCATAGTCTCCCACGTACGGGGGGAGAGTGAGAAACAAGGGAGAAGCCACGGGATCCTTCTGCAGAGGAAAAACACCATCCTGCGTTATACAGGACTAGGAATTTGCTCCTGGCATGGGGGACAGATGCAGCAGAGAAAGGTTATGAGATGGGCACTTCCTAGCATGGTTTCAGATGCAGTGTTTGGGGTTCATTTTCTTACCAACAGCCTTAGGAGACAAACATTGCACCGTCCACAGATTGTTTCCTGTTTCAACATGTGCTTGGATGAGGCCTCGGCTTTTCTGATACTTTTTGCTCACACCAAAAACCTAGGAAATGAAGAGGGTGGGAAACTTGCTTCTGCACATGCAGAGAAGGGAAGGGAAGGAAAAGCTGCAGGTAAGGTGTGTTGCTTGCCCACTTCACAAGCTAACCTGCTTAGGAATTGATTCTCCAATCTGTCTAGACATCTGTCAAGAGACAAAGCAATACTGACATAGCTGACAATGGAGACCTGCATCTCAGAATTGTAGACCACAGTTAATTTAGGGTACCTGAATAGCTTAAAGGGCTTTGTAAGATTCTTAAACGTTATACACTACAAAACCCATTCTTCTTTCCACAGCAATAATACTCTTATAGCTGTTCATGTCAAACAGAAGAGCCACTACACATTGCAAATTTCTCATCTCTATCAGGACACTATGCGAATGCAGGGAATAAATAGTCAGCCTGTCCAAACTCTACAGTAACACGAGACAAAGCAGAAAGGTTACACCATTAGCAAAACACAATGCTGGTGCAAATCGAGCCACCCAGCTTCCTTCATAGGCACATTCTTTACATTTGATTTTGTTTCTGCTTCTTGAGTTTTAATATAGGATTTCAGAATTTGAACTCAACAACTTTAAGGAAAAAAATTTACTTTTTAATAAAAACTATCACTGTTCTAGGAAAAAAAAAAGTGTCTTATTTTCTGTCCTGTCTGCCAACAGAAAAGTGTGTTTGAATAATGCTTATCCTATCATTCCCACTGTTTGTTTCTATGGCCCAAGTAAAACAACAGCAACAAGTCACTTGCTGAAGCATGTTAGTCCTCAGTCCACATCTCCAATGTAATAACAAGCATCACAAGGTTTCTCTTCCTGCATGCTGCTTAGCTTGCATACCAGACAGGTATTCACAAGATCTTCGGCAGACATGAAATGCTCTCCAGAATTAAGAGGCTCTGGACTAAAACTGAGCGGGAACAGCATTTACACCTTCCTTTGTTATGATAGTGTCTATTTCCTGCTGCTACACAACCATGTCCCCAGTACATACAGGTCCAATATATATCATGTCTTCCTTATATCTTATCACAGTATTTATAATATACTACCTTTCCTGTACTCATTTTTTAGTTTATCCTGTGCAGTGCAATATTAGCCTGTCATACACCTGAATAAAAACTTTCATAGTAAGGAAAAAAATAATTCTAACCTTGTAAGAGCTGACACCAGCAGTCAGTTTGCAGAAACACCTTTTATACACAGCTGGTTAAGTGCACTACTCTATTTAGCATGGGCAAACACAGTATTTTGGGAGAACTGGGACCTCTAAACCCTGGGAAATTTAGTATGAATTAGGAGCTTAAGTTTCATTACGTCTCGTATCCTAATGGTAGTCATTTCTGACTGAAGCCTGCCCAAAACCAGTCGCTAACTATGCTTCGCTCACAAAAGACAACTGACAGACCACAAAGCATCTCCCCCATCCCAGAGAGCTTCTGCAAACAGATCCGTGATAGCCTATTAAGATACTGACAACGAGGCAACCTGTGTGCATCTGATTTAAGTACGGCACCGTTCTTAGCAGCATCAGGACCCAAGCAGTACAAATGAATCTGCCTATACTTTAAACACCTATCAGAGCTAGAGTCAGAAGGAATAAGACAGAAGAAAGCAGTTTTCTGTCTGGGGATCTCTAATTCTAAATTATTTAAGTGCCCTACTGTAAAGCCCCAACTTGTAGCACACAAACTGACAGCCCCGCTTTCTACGGTGAAGCACTGTGAGCATGGTCAAAGCACCAACTCCTGCCCGCACTTGGCTCACCCACGAGTAGCACAGCCAGATCCAAATGCAAGCAGAGCCATGCAGGGCCAGTCCCAGGTGCAGGCAGTCACCCCTTATGAACACATTACAGGGTGGGTTTTGCTGAAGTTCTCCTGACAAGCTTATGCATGCAGTGGATTACATGGAACATGTTTAAATAACGTAGGAACTTCATAGGCCAAGGCAGCTTTGTATAGTGGGACTGCATCACTCATTCACTTCCCTGCTTGCAAGAGAGCTCATGAAATTAATAGCAACAGCACAGCATAACACGCTTCAAGGAAGTGAGACTCTTCCATGGGTGGCTGTCACCTGCTTTTCAACAAATTTCAAACAGTGTTGCCTACAGCATCCTGACAAAATGCATTCTGACACCTTTCTTACTCTATTATGCTTGACTGCTAAAATATTGAGATGCAAACCTTCCTCCAAAGCTTTTTTTTTCTTTAAAAAATAAAGAAACAACAAACCAACACTGTGCAGTCATTGCCAGAGGTTAGAACTTGCTAGCTGACAGGAGGTCCTGTCCACACAGCCAAGCTATACTTTAAGTGTTGCTGAGAGCAATGCTTCTAAAAAGTGCTTCTCAGGTATCCTGACAACTGATACAGTTATTTCTGATTAAAGACGTGCTGCCTGCTCTCCATTATTTCCAAGTCAGATCTCTAGCAACCGTATACAAGCAGAGCTCTGTGAGCAAAGCTAGCATCACCTGACCTGGCCCTTATTGTCAATTGACTTCTAACCTCTCAGCCCAACGCAGTGAAGTTTCAATCGTCAAATTAAGATAAAACTGTTCCTCTGTTACAAAGACTTGTATCCTGAGCTGACCTGGATTCATTTAGTTCTCACAACCTCAGCAGGTTGAAAAGTTATTTTTCATTTGGGGGAGGATCAGACCAAGCAGAGGTAAGCACTGGCTACCAAAGTTTTTTCATTCATCTAGTTCCGTGATCTGAAAAAAACAAGAGTTAGAGGAATTGTACTTATCTTTCACTGAATTCTCAAGAGATTAAAAACTCTGACTTCCAGTAATGCACTGCCAAGGCACACCTGTCCCCTTCACAGGTACACCTACTGCATGCTTACGAAGACAGAAGTTGCACCAACTTTATCCCAGTGTGGCAACTGACATGAGTGTCTCACAGAACTTGCAAAGCTTATGGCTCAAGCACCACTGTCTCTACATGTTCCTACTTACACACTTATTAACGTCAGTTCCATCAATTTTCCCCCTTTGTACACAAGGTGCTCTCACTGTAATTATCCACAAACAAGAAAAGACAGAGAATACACACAAGTATGAATTCATGCTTCAAGTGAGACTCCCCAGGAATAATTTTTTTCCACTCTGGAAAAAATTGATGGGCTTTGCTCTCAGGTGCCTTGCTCTCCATTGTGTATCTACATCTGTATGAATCTCCATTTTGATCTTGTACCAATTTTCACAGGTGTGAAATCATTACATAAAGTGCAATGCAACAGAAGAGCAGGCTCATGATATTTCTCTCTCATCAGGACCATCTGGACCATATTTTCAGCTGGTGTAAACCAGAGAAAAACCACTGACTTCAACAGAAGCATATCACATTTACACCAGGTCAAAACTTGGCCCTCTTCTCTCTCTTGCATGATTCACCACGTTGGCTGTCATACCCCACTTGTGACAAAACATGCAGGACTGGATGAGAGTAAGTCTAATTTACATGTGTCTGTCCCTCTAGAAAGGAAGATTAGTTTTGTTTTTCTTTTGCTCAGTTTTCTGAGAAAGCTTTGGGAAAGCTTAGGGACACTCGAGCGCAAAAACAGTGCTGCCCAAATTTTGACCAATTTCCACCTGTGGGAACACTGGCTCCAGGTTAAGCACTAAATCTGTCTGCAGTTCTTCTCCTCACCATCCTTCTAAATAAAGTCATCTGTGTATGATTCCTTGTGATTTGTTCCTGGTCAAAAGAAAACATCTACCTTTTCTTTCTAGAGCTACAGGTGGACATGTGTCTCACAAGAGCTTTTATAAGCACAGCACTGCCAAAGCCACCACAACCCAAAGAACTACCTAAAAGAAAGTAGACCATCTCAAAATGGATCTAAGAAGGACCTTCCTCACTTGCTGGTTTGTTTTTGCCTATTCTCTTAACCTTTTTCTGACATTGGATAAACAGTCAAAAAAAAATACTGGAGGGAGAAATGGTCAGTAATAATCATATCAATGAGTAGAAAGCAAAAATTGAATCACATCCTTTTCTGTCGTCTCAATACAAGACAAATGCCAATATCCCTTAATCCCAAAAACACCCTGCATTTTCTACAAGTTCTGGGTGCTAATCATATGTACCATTTGCTAAGAGCTAACCCTCCTTGCCTAGTAGTCCCCTTTAATACTCACTGCAAGGCTGGCACCAAAGCTACAGGGACTTGAGTCCTGTCATTGCCAGTCCTCAGCTGCACCGCCTTCACCCCAAACACAAGTGGCTGCCTCTTGACTTAGGAGGCATCTAAATGAGGCAGAGACCCCTTGGCACAGGTAACTCTGTACCCTCGGGCTCCTTGGGAGGTTTTGTCCCTTAGACAAAAGACTTTCCCTAGGAATTCCCAGCAAACAGGCAGAAGACAAACCCTTGAAGCTCACTGGCATCTGGTCAGCCCCCTAGAAACACCCTTTGACAGAACAGAATCGAACTGCAGGGACTGAAACGGGTCCAGTGATGTGTTCACATGCAGCCATTTATTGTATACCCAGCATCCCCATCGAGCAGATGACAGGTGCCCTAGACACATTTTGGTCTTGCTGAATGGTATTTAATGCAAAAGACATCTGATCTGCCACTGAAAGCAGCATTAAGTGGTTTGATCAGAAATGACATCTGAGCCAAATGAGCTAATTAGTTTACAGGATTTCCCCTTTCCCCCGCTCAACAACAACTGAAGTCGATTTGTGTTTTCCCCTCAGCTTAAGGTCTCACTATAGGGTGCCATCCTATTGTTCAAACTAGAGCCTGACACTTAGAAAAAAGATTAAATGCATGTGTTGGCAATTCAGCCAAAGCAGGCACATCTGCTGCTGATAAATACTGTCATTTCTTTGTCAGGGGAAACACAGCATCCCTGACTTAAAAATCAAAATAAAACAAGGCAAGCGGCTTCCACCTATGTAAGAAGCTAGCACTAGCAAACCAGGACGAGGCAAGTCCAAATCTTTGTTTGCCTCTGCCACTGAGACTTGGAAATTACCAGACTGATTACCAACGTCTGAGGGCTGCCTTGAATTCATTCCTATTTACATTGTGGTGGTGATTGCAAGCTCCAATGTGACTCAGTCAGTCCTATTTGCTGTTGTAAAGAAGCCTACCACATCCAGCCTCAAAACCGCCCCTGAAGCCCAAGGGAATCCCCACGTAAGCACAGAGATGAGGAAACATCCCTCCTCCCAACTCCTCTTCACACCACGGGCCTGACACATGGCAAGGGCCTGCACAGCCCCTTTAGGCCAGCAGCCACTGAGGCACCTTCAAGGAGTGGGACTGGCAGCAGTCACCAGGGGAAAGCAGGGGGACAGGAGGGCAGCAGCACTCCCCTACTGCTCAGCTCCCCTCCATGGGAACTGCACGTCCTCCAGGTCCAGCCTGACATTCCAAACATGGCCCCAGGTGTACTAAGTGTGGCTTTCGGGGTTGTCATCTCCCTTTGCTGCTTAAGGGACAGCTTGGAGAGAAGTGAGAAGTACAAGAGGACCTTGTACAGGACTGAAAGGGTGCCTCCCCTGCTCCAATGGGGTTCTGAGGAGAGCAGTAGCATCATGCAGCTCATCAGCTGCTTCATCCAGCCCTTAAAGCACTGAACATCACTCTTACTGCTATTTTCTCCAAGCCTACAGGAAAACACAAATCTTGTGGTGCAGCAGTGACACCATTGGCAAAATAAAAGAAGTGCAGTGGCTACTAGTTTCAGAAAGATTGTCGTATTTGTCCTCTCAGAATCCAAGTGGGACAGTGTCAGCCAAAGGTTCAAGGAAAATGAAACCTCAGCGAAGTTCTCTGTGGCTTGAGGACTGAACCCTGCAACTATTTCCACCTCGTGGCTAACACAATCCTGTTCCCTGTAGCCAGTGTAGCAGTTTACACCAGTATTTGCCAGAACCCACATCAGACAGAAGTACCGAGCCTGTACTGTAAATAATTCTCCTGAACCAGTTTTAAGCCAACCGCTGCTGTGATACTGTGTTTTGAGAGGGGCTCATCCTGCAGGTGGGCAGCAGTACTCCTGGACCTACTTGGTAACACCACAGTGGCCTGATGAGCCCAGCAGCACTGGCTTCAACTCACCAACATGAAGACACAGTCACCTGTGGTAGGAGCCAGTAGTGCCACATCGCAATTCCAGACCGTCACAGATGAGAAAATAAAGACATGACAACAGCAGTAACAGGTGGAAGTTCTGTAACTTGGACTAACTTTGACAAAGAGGTGTATTTTGTCACTCAGACTGACAGAGGTTAAGCAGTTGTCACCTTATCGAGCTATTGTTAAGCAGTTGTCACCTGATCGAGCTATCGGACCTTTCTGGAGCGCATTCAATGCCAAACTTGTTTTGCTTTTTCCAAAGACCCACTGGCACATCATCTGAGCTGCTTCAGAGCACACACGCAGACTCCCCAGTGACTTTCAAGGACTGTTGAGCTGTACCCAGTTTCAGGGCTGATGTTCATTACTGCAACAGTTTTAAATAATTAGCACTGATTTATGCAATTTTAACATCCAATATTAAACTATTTAATATGTGATTTATATAAGTGCAGTCTTTAATAGGTCTTACAAGAGCTGTTAACCTGAAGAGGACAGAAGGTAGTTATGCGCCCTTTCCAGCAACCTAAGAGAGGACTTGGGTCTGACTGGTTGACACCACATTAAAACTTTTTACTAAGAGCTAAAGAGCATACGCAAATAACTGGATCACAAAAGGGAATGTATTAGATGATGCACACAGACTTAAATTAACCTTACTGCAATCTGCAGTTATTCCCCATCAGCAGGGTCATAGGTACTGTGGTTTCAAAAAAGGTGACCGGCAGAATTTCTCATGGCCTCTACCCCACAGTTCTCCACGTAGCACAGAAGGCGGGCAACAAAACATCAGCCTGCTTTTGGGCTCTGAACACAGGGGCTCTGGCTCTTGGCTACACTGACAACATGCTAGGTAGCAAGGAGTGGTTCTCTTCATCTCCTACACCTCAGTTTTCTCTGCTGTGTAAAACCAAGATCATGATGTTGGCATCCTCTACACAAATCTGCTTAAGTATTCATGAAAAAAATGTATGTAATAGCAAGGAATGTTAATAACTACTATTGCCATTAATAATACAACTACAGAGTGAGCAGCACTTGAGAAAGATACTGATCTTTTAGAAAAACTCACTCACTACAGCACACACCAAAAGCAGGAAAGAAATCGTGACTTTTCCCTAGAGATTTTAACTGCCTGGAAAAAGGATACACATGCTGTTTCTCAGTTTTTACTCCTGTTATCTTGGACAGGTCTTGACGGCAGGAGCTCCTCGATTCGTCTTGCTCAGACACCCTTCTCTCTGCCACGCACTTGCCAACAGAACACCTGCCTGTGACTTCACAGAGGGTGCGGTGACACTAAGGATCTCCTCCAGCCTCCTGCACCAAGTGGGGCACTGCTACTCTATTACTGCCATCACATTGGGCTGCTCTAACAGACTGAAACAGCGTGAGCTCTCCTTTTTTCCCGGGCCTCATCTCCTTCACAGGTTCTGTACATGACTGAGCAGAGCACTCTCGACGCAAAAGCATTTTGTCCACAGAGTCAGCGGCTTCTCTGCAACTGCACGCAAAGTGAAATTCATCCTCCTTAAGAAAAGGAACCACTGAAGGAAGAGCAACCCAATGAAAATGTCACCTTTCAGTCTGCAGGGAAGTCATATCCTGAACAAAGCTAGAGGGAGGATGCAGCATTAGAGCTCCTCTCAGCAGATTGCGCTTGTTCTGCCCGCATACCCTACGGGAGAGGATCCAGGACAGCAGCACAGATCCCTTCCTGTAAGTAGGTGCTATTTGCCTGACACAAATTTGCTTTTGAGTTGATTTCACTCCTAACTTCACCTCTCTGACCGCGTCCAGCCTGTGGTGCTTTTTGTAGTTGCAGTGTATTGTGAGGAAGGCAGACAGCCCAGGGACATGAACTGCGACAAGACAGGTTTTGCATTGCCTTCACACCCACCCCATCCATTCGAGCGAGCACGAAGGCTGGGAGACGGGGGGGGATCAGGTTGCATGCTTCCAAGTTAAAACACAGGTAGGATGAAGAGTTTTTGTGTCTTGTTATCCCCAAGAGGAAGTCAGGGAACCAGGCATACAAAAGACAGAAGGGATCCCAATGTACCCTTAATCTATAAATATTTAAGTAGTCCCTCCTCCCCCTCTCCTCAGCAACATATGCCAGTGTCTCCTTCAGCTCATAAAAGCCAATTCCCTCCTGCTGTTTCTGAGCACCAGAAGTCTCTGAGTGGTGATTAGTGGATTACGTGCATCACAGGGACTGACTCCAATCACTTTCCCCTTGCAAATTGCTCAACTTCAATGCAGCAGCACAGAGCTGAGGGGGCTTTGTCACCGAGGCCTGGTCCTCATTATGACCAGGAGACTTCAGGAGTTTGTTTACACGGCTGGAACATCATCCTCCTGGGCAGCTAATCAGCCTTTCCCCAGGGTTTCTGCTCTTAGAATACTTAGGAGTAATCACCACCAGCTATCTACACTGAGAGTAGCATCTAAGCAATTTCACCAAGTCAACTGACAACAGCTTGAGGTAATATTAGCCCCCTTATATGAAGACAAGTGCTCTCCACACAAGGATGCTGGAGCTTAGCACCACTCAATAAATCAGAGCAACATCCTGGAAAGCTTGCCATTAGTTCTGAGCCATTAATTTTTGCTGGGTCTTTGACACAACTGTTTGAGAGCGCTGTAACCTGCTCTCTGAAAGTTAAATTATAAAGAGCAACTTCCCTGAAGGTGCTAGTCTACTAACCCATTTAAGTCCTTGGCTAAACATCTAAAATAAATCACTGGAGAGCTGCACTGCAGAAAGCTTCCTACTGTGCAGCATGTGAGAGTAAGCCATTGCCTCCCAAAGCAAAACCCAGCTGGGAAACCTTTGGCCCTAAGCAATACCTTTACAACATATTCCACGTAGTACCATAGCAGCCAACTGAAACATGACATTTTACCATATGTACTTCCACTTAACGACATTTTCCACCAAAATCCTTCCCAGTAGATCTTCTTCAGAGTGATTAAATGGCAACAAGATGAAAAATATTAGAAGACAAATAATGCCCAGTTTTCAGTCCTGTCATCACCATACCACAATTATGACAAAATTATGGTGTTCCTAGAGGGTCCCTCTAAGACCACACTCCTTTAAAGATCCCCATAAATAACTACAAGCATAGTTGTGCTACCAGTAGCAAAGTCTTCCCCATTCATCAGAACAAGTCTAAGGTCAGCTGGCAGGTGTACAGGGGGACACTGCCCTGCCCCTGAGTGACACCGATTGCAAGGAACCAACTTTCTCACTAAATGACATCAGCAACCTTCCATAACTCTGCCACGGATTGCATTTTTGTTGTTGTTTTTATTTTTAATGGTGGCCCCTAAAATCCTTTCACACTTCATAGCAAAGCAAGCCCCATCATACAGCGGACCTAAAACCTCCAAGCCATCAGCTGAAGGTACAAGGTAAGAAACGGCCTCTGGAATGGCCACAGGTCTCCTGCCATGCTGCCAAGACTGACTGCGAGCATCAGCGCGACACCGGCATTATGAGAGCAGCTCTGGACCCATCCACCCACTGCATAGCACCATAGCATTGCTCAGAGTTTTCAGCACTCTGCTTCTGGATGAGGCTGTAATGGGAAATCCTAATTAAAGGCACAGAAGGAAAAAGGCCTTCCAGACAATTAATAATCAACCTAGCGTTAGGTTAAAACCGCGTTTTAATTGGTCTGTAATGAGGCAACAATGTATCTCTGATTCCATTCAAAACTGAAAAGCCTGCTTCAGGTAAATGAAACCAATGTGTTCATAAAGACGGGTAGTTATCAACCTTGTTCCATATGGCACCATAAATTATCAAGAGCAGGTAATGAAGCAGTGCCAACAAGTAAATACTTCACAATACCACTTTCCTTAGATCTCTCAGTGGGGGTGGATTCTCACTGTGATGACCATGAAAGTGCTCCACAAAAACAAACAGTTCAGCCCGCCCACCCTTTACTGAAATATGGATAGTGGGATTTGGTCGTCGTCATTTTTTTTCCTAGAGAAATCTTAGCTTTGCTGTTCTGCAGGAGGACAGGACAATCTGTGGGAGAGCTGTCCCACCGGGCCAAGCCTCCTCATTCCTACCCAGTTCTGTCCACAGGCTCCCTCTCAAGCATGGTTTCACCGTGCTCCTGCTACCAATGGAGCAACAAGAGCCCAGGGAAGCCCTCAAGTAGGTTGAAAAAGCTACGTAAGAAAGGCAATACCACAGTTTCTCTTGGAAACCTGTACTATGCCAGCTGAAACAGTGGGAAACCAAGCTGTGACTGTACAAGAATCATCTACCAGACCATACTCATCTGCTGAGACAGAGTGAAAAATCATTTCTTCAACAATGCCAATTGCAAGATCACCTTACTGGGTCTGAGCTATTGGTATGAACCCTTCAGTCCTTCCGAACAGAAAAATGCATCTTACCACCTTCTCTGTCTTATCTTGTATCTTCTATGACTTAGCTGTCCTATCAGCATGTTTACACCACAGTTAGTTTTCCAAATATAAATAAGGCCGCTAATTTCATTACTCAATTAAGTAACATAAGAACGCAGAGCCGCTCTTGTGCTAATCGGATTTTCATTACCACTTAATGCTGTCCACACTAAACAGTCACATTGTTTATGCCACTGCAATTACTGATGGTTCGTACAACTGGTGGGACAAAACACTTGCAGCATAGAAATAAAGTTGCTACTCCTGTTCCTGATCTGAAAGCTTATGTCAAGAGACAAACTTTGAAGAGCACCAGATCCAAAAGATCATATAGGCTACTGACTTGCACCCCAGATATTGCAGGAGCAAACTTGCTATATGAGGCACAAGACATTCTCTCTGTGAATGGGGTACAAAAAACATATTATATTCAAGCTTCATGGCAAACTCCTCACCTCAGAAAGGGAAAGGCTGTATGACTGAGCTCTGGAAGCTCCTTTACTGCAAAACATGAATGTAAGTGAGAACGTTTTTATTATTATTGTTATTATTTGCAGGCTTAACTAAATCATCATTTATATAACATATTGAAAGGTAAACTGCCACCTGCTCCCGCCAGATGTTCTGCCAATCTTTAGTACCACTTCAGGCATGCCACAGTACTGAACAGAGTGGGTGATGGGACCTCAAAGGTATTTATCTCCCCAGTCTCCTGGTGGGCTATAAGGAGATTTCTACTACACAGACTCATCAAAATAGTAAGCATCAAAGTAGCAAGGACCATGATCCAATTAGTTATATAATGAGAGCATACAAGAGCACGTTGCTCTTGTTAATCCAAGGATCTAAAGGTGCTGGGATATGTATGGCAATGCTCCCTTGTAACTCAATTTCAATTCACTGGGAGGATGCGTTTTCAAAGGGTTTTGTTTCTGCTCCTGTAATATTTTCAGGAGAAATGGAAACTTTTCTTTATTCAAAATATGCAGAATTCCAGTAACAGTGAAAGAAACGATGCTTTAATATCCTCAGTCATTTGAAATAGCCCCCATTCTGCAACATTCGTACCAAAGCAAGAGCATGAGACTGTTGTACTTGAAACTTCCCACATCAGGATGTGCTAAGGAAAGGGTTTCTTGCACCCACATACACAAACCTGGTAGCTGATATCAAGCAGTCAGGTCTCCACTGCACAATTTAAAGTTAGCCAAAACAACTGTAAGCAAGTATCAGAAGGTGAATGGGAAATTTGCAGCCTTGCAAACGCCTGCAATTCCTCAAAGCAAATGAATACACGACTGAGAAGAAAAAAAGCATGCAACACATTCCTTTTCAGACCGCTGTCGAGCATCACCACCACGCATGCTACTGCTGCACTGTTTGATCAGAGCAGCTCACCCATTTGACCAGGGCCTGGCTGGGCTGCCAGGAGGTGAACTCTGCTCTACTGGCACAGCACCCTACAAAAAAAGGGGTTTTGTTTTACTTTTCTCCTCACAAAGATCGATTTCTTTATGTTCTTCAAATACCCTGATCCCATCAGCTGGAAGGAGTTAACTCCTTACCTGCTGGTAAACAGATGAGACCTCTACACCGCCTCGCAAGCAGAAGGATGTCTGTAAATATGAAGAGAGAAACACAAGTGGAGAAGGACAACAAGCAAGCAAGAGAATAGAAGGCTGGAATCCATCATGTAGAGCAGTTGTTCATGGTCATACAGCCGACCTCATGATGTTCCCATAGCACACATCTAAATGCTGGAAGAGACTCTCTACTCTCTCCCTTCTGCCTGTTAGCTTCATTCCTGGCCACCCGTTAAGATCCTGCTGGTGCTATGAGCCTTTTCAGTCTCTGTGGGTCCCTTCACTGCCGTGATGAAAGGCACAAAACTCAGGGTACTTGCAAGTTCTGAAGCTGCGTTCCTCCTGTCCCCTCAGGCTGACTGTAGAGCCCATCTGCCTCAGATTTCCACAGCCACAGAGAGGTCCGTCATGTACAAAATGAAATCACTAATACACTAGAAAGGGCTGTCAGAACACAAAAAGGCTGTCAATATATACAGCTTTTTCCCCCACAAGTAACATTTTACTTGTGAAATGAATTGTCAGCGGCCAAACATTCTGCTCTTTTGTTGAGTTTATTTTACTCCAAGCAATTCATCTTCTCCACAAAATAAGGCCTCCTGCTCGGGGGCTCTTAGGAGTAAGAATGGACTTATAAATAGGGCCACAACATGGATTATTGATTAAAACAGACAATGAAGTCTAGTTTTTCAGGTATTATTTCCATACTAAAACCATCCCCTTGGTTGTTTTTTTTTTTTTTTTTAAACAAAGATCTTGACTAATGAGAAATTAAGCCTTCCTTTCAATGGGAAAACTTGTACCTGCAAGCATCAAATTCTTCTAATGTTAGCTTCCACTTCCAAGTGTGGTCTCTTAATACACTGTCCTCTTATTGCAGCTTCATCTCTCTTTACTGAAGAGATTTGTGTTATCCCAATCCCGATTCCCCTGGCTCTTCTCCAGCCCTCTCCTTGGCTTTCTCCCTCCTTAATTTCAACAGAGTCCACGTCAATGATGAGCAAGATTTCATTCAACGTGGCAGTCTTGATCACAGATGTTCTCCCAGTCCTCTCCAATTTCTTGACACTAACAGAACAGCTGGCCCCAGAACCACGCACATCCTGAAAAAAAAGTAGTCACAGGCCTACTTGGGCATAGATAACCCAATCTTCTGGCTATTAAATCTGTAGCACCTTTCAAGAACTACAATAACATCTTTAGCTATAGCATTGCTCATGCCTAGCTGCTTCGTCTTGTGACCCCAGGCTCTTTTACCAAGTCACTACTCTCCAGAAAGACTCTTCCAGGCTACTACTCACAGGGCCTGCATTCTTGGCTGTCAGATGCGTGGCTCTGTATCTGGCCCTGTTAAGAAGAAAATTATTTCTTCTCATTATGCAGTCCCTGTGGCTCTGTATCAGCAAGCAGCCCTCTCTGCTGCTGAACATTCCAGCCATCTTCACGTCATCGCTAGGAGTTGCAGTGTATTTTCTTCTACGTCACTAACAGAATAATGAGGTGTAACAGTGCAGGACTAAAAAGCTATTCCTGTAGGATATCATTACAATCACACCTGCTCAACAGTGATAACCTGGTTACAGTTGCATTTTAAGACTTCAGTTAGCAAAATTTTATTCCATTTAATAACAGGTTGTGTGATGATTTTGCATCATTTCAGATCCTTAATCAAAATACCATTCAGTACCAACAAAACTCTATCAGCCAAACTCATAATCTCATCACAAATGATATTAAGTTCATTTGACAAAATTCCATAAGGCCAGGTTGATTGACATTAATTATATTCAATACTTGTTTCTGCCCCAGACTGTCTGCACGTGGGTGCCATTTGCGCTTTCCAAGCTTCCATCTTCATCCTCCTATATGAGCGTATGACTACGTCCTACTTCATGGGAGGTTGTGAAGATGGATCTATTAGTGCTTAAGAAATCCTCAAGTGCTCCGACGACCCCTGCAGAAAGCAAAGCTGCAAGTCTCCTGTCAACTCTACTGGGGAGCAACCAAGTATTGCTTCCTCAGTACTTCTTTAAATAGAAAGGCTGCATGACGTGGCATCCACCTAACCCCCTGTGCTGCCTTAGAATGCGGGACAAACCGCGTGATTCAAAAACAACTGGAACAATCTTCACAAAAGGCTGCTGAGACAAGCTTACATTAATTCTTAGTGGCTAGAGCCTTGATACCTGCAGATCTATAATCTCTGCAAAATATAATCCTCCATTAAACAGCTCAGCGTATTCCTGAACAAGCATTTCTCACCTCCTTAAAGCACAAGCACTCTGAATTACTCACACGTGCACACCTGTTACCAAAGACTATACAGATATTTTTTCATATCTTACTAAAAATCTCCACTAGAATGTAAAGCACATTTCCCAAGTGAGGAGAACACCGCACCACAGAAATCCTAATTCATGAATTACTGGGTGTACTGCTGAGTGAAGTCTTGATTATGTGGACGGGAAATGATAAAGTCAACTTTCTCACAGTTTGGCATATGCTCTCCCTGCTTTTTTTTTTTTTTTTTAAGTCAAAAACATGTGGTCCAAGATAGCAAGCAGTAATACAAAATCTCATGAACATGAGTATAATCCATTGCCATGATTCTGTTTATGAAAACTATACAAATGAAACTTGGAGAACCAATTTCTTTCATATGAAATACTATTTTTGACTAAAACTTGCGTATACAGCGTCCTCTGTTGAGACATCTGCAGAATTACCCAGTGACAAGGGTTAAAACAGAGAGAACTGACCTCCCGTGGAAACAAAAGGAAGTCACACAATGAGATTAGCCTGGTTTTGTCTTCTTTTTTTTCCACTAGTGACAAGAAAGCCATGTGAGTAAGACTATCACATGAAGAGAAACAGCTTAACACACATCTGAAATGAAGTTCTGTCTCCTCTGAGATGCTTCCATTAGGATACAAGGTCTTCTCTAAGATGAAAAAGATTCAAGCAGCTTCTTTAACCTTCTTCTATGTACCAATCTCACTGGAGTAGTTTAACAACTCATACACCTGAAGTTTAAGACCCAATGCTGTTGATTCGGCCTTATTTTTCTTCACCCAAACACTGCTAGCTATCATCGCGACCTCTTTCGATAATTGTGTACCACCTCAATTCTCATTCCAATCTGAAAACAGAATGACAGGGGAAGGAGAGGGCAGCAATAAACCCTCTTTTATTAGGATCCATACACGGGAAAGGAGGAACCAGCTTCATATTTAGATCCTGCTGAGATTTGGCAGAGATGACTAAACACCTTTTCTACATGATCCATTTGCAATTCAAACCGATTCCAGACAACCTGAGAAACACCGTGCACGGGGTACAAAGACACTATGAAGTAACTTTTTACCAAGACTCTTATGAGTAAGAAGAGGACTTGCTTTTCACAGCTTGTTTCAGATTTCCAGTTGCCTCAGTTTACATCTGTGCTACCTCGCTGAAGTCGTTTTGTCAGAGGAGAGTCACTGGGACAGCTCTGTCCTGCTGCAGCACACAGCCCCAACCGACGCAGGGGTGCACGAAGTTCACTGACCCCACTCTGGGGAGGGGGAAGAGAGGCTGTAAGATTTCCTGACCTAATGGGTGATTTTGCAGGCTGCATGCCTCTCTAATGAAACAGATAATTAATGCAGCTGCGACCAAAAGGAAAGAGCATGCAGCAAAAATGACTTCAATACCATAAGTCTAATTCAATGTCAATTCAAGTAAAAGAAAAGCTTCCCGGGACCTTCAGCAGCCATTAGGGCAGACCTTCAGCACTCACTGCCAATACCTGCTCAAGGACTCCTCCATTTTCCTTGGCTTTTCCTTCCCCTTCCTGCCCTCAGCCTTCTGATTCCACCCTTTCCAACCATTTACTGTGCTTGCCTGGCAGCCAGGAAAGAAGGATAGAAAGAAACCCAGCAGATTAAAGGGCAGAGGCAGAAGAGGGGCTCTGAAAAGCCACTCACACTCCCAGAGGGGGCAACGCAGATCTGCTCACACAGGCAGTGATTCATGGCGGGGCTCAGGCTTACGCACAAAAACTGTATATCTCAATAAGGACATGTGAGCAAGCACATCTTCCACACAATACTTTTTCTAAAGAAGCATCCGATGCAGCTTGCCATGATAACTAAATTTATTATTAACTGTGTATTTCATGATGTTAGTGACAATATGTTAATGTGATTTTTCACGTCCTCCTGCAGTGAACAGATGGCTCCTTTTACTTTACTTTCCACATCAAGTGTGATTATTTCTTGGTGCCAAAAGCCACCTGCCGCTCCCTGGTCTCCAGTCTAATTTTTTATGTTGGTAAAACACAGCAGGACTTGTTATCAGTTGGATGGCATCTTAATAAAAGGAGACATGCCAACATATTGACATCATGTTCAAGGGGAAATTTTAGCCCCATCCTGGCCCCTCCCCCAGATCATAAAAAATAATAAAATGAAACTAAGAAAAAAACAAGAAGCCCCCCTCACCTCCCCAGACTCCACCAGTTTCAAGATGCTCAGTCACAATTTTTGGGCCCCATGCCAAGATGCAGAGTTGGCCTCCTTTTGTTCCCATACCAAGCACCTCAGTCAGGGCTCTGATCTCTCGTCCTGTGTAATGATAATTAGCCATAACATATTCAGAAGTCAAATGTAAGCAGGAATACATTAACATTGAGATCAGTGCTGGGGTAATTTTCATTGGGAAAATGACAAAGAAGGACACAAAAATTAAAATACGGGATGCGGAGATTTTCAGTATCACTTTCAAATAGATGAAGGGTGAACTCATTTGTTTGTCAGTCACGAGCTGGCATTCAACAGACAGCTGTGGTTTACAATAAATAAACAATATGAGTCTGATAAGCTATTGTAGCCCATCTCCATTTCTCTACACACTGCTGGAAACAAAGAAGCATCTGATTCCGATGAAGATACTCAAAACTGAAAGCACAAAATGCAGTAAGCCCATGCTCAGACACCAGTATAAATGGCTCCGCTTCCTAAAAGCTATCTCCCTTGGACTTTTTTTTTTTTTTTAAGGAACAGCAAAGAATTGGACACTTTGCAGTTTGGAATGATAATTTCAACGACAGATGGCAAACTTCAGTCCCCTGTAAGTTGCAGGTACTCCTACTCCCAGATAGGGCAGGTCTTTGTGAATCCATCACTCCGAAGTTGCTCATAACGTGCTATGGCAAGGACAAACCTCAGTAACTCGAGGCAGCTCTGGTACAGAAGTGTTGAACAGCCTTAGAGACATCATTAGCTTATTTTCTTCAACATAGGTGTTGTACAGGAACAGAAATTAAAGGAAATTCTCTGGAGAATTTTTTCCAATTTTCCATTATTTCTGATTATTTCCATTATTTCCGATTTCATGATAAACTGAGCCACACCCAAAAGTTGTTAGCTTCAAAGCAGTTCAAGCAAGCTGTAATAATGAAAACACTTGGAAATATTAAAAGCAATCTTGTTCAAGCCAAAGTCACCCAGGAGTTCACTGAAGCCTGCAAGCAGCTGACTGTTCTGCTCAAAACTGTACACTCCTAAGCACAAATCACAGCCCTAACTAGTTTAGCAATAGACAAGTATTGTTTCTTCAGTACTTCTTTAAGTAGGAAAACAACTCTTAAATACAATGTCCTCTCATCTGTTCCCCTTCAAAACCAAACTGTATTTGGTAATAGACTCCATGCATCTTCCATTATTTTGTCCATAATTACTCATGACTATTACTATTACACCATCAACTGGGTGCAACTATTTTGCAGTCAGCACGAAGGATTTGCAACACCGCAATTGGGACAGTCAGTTTAGCCCTTGCACTGCTCAAAGCCAAAGTTAACAGAATCTGGGGGAAAAAATTATTCCACAGAAAAAAATCTAGAGGAAAAAATGTTTTGTTCCACTGGAAAAAAGCAGCCACAAAACTTAAAATGAAACGTGCCTTTTGTGTTACACAGAAAAATGCAAGTATTTTTATAATTTTGTGTATCATCACAGACACGTGAAGGGGAGCACCCAGCCAACCTTATACGGCCCCTATTGATGAGTCCATGTTTTCAAAGGACTAAGGGTTTTTACCTATGGATTTCAGGGTCCATATTCATGTCACCTGGAGCAATATAAGTTCTCACATCAAGTCAGACACAACTACCTGCCTTGGCAGCTCTCTCGGGTGACGCTGCTGGAACCAATGGGCTGACCCCAACCACCCAGACTATATGGCTGCACCTCCCGGCAAGGGGCACACCGGAGGAGCATGGCAAATGGGCTTCCATTCCTTGACTGGTAGCCTATACAAATCATACATTTAGTTATTCATTTTACTGCCTCATGATTTCACATCAGGGATACATACCTTTCATAATCATACAGCTTGAGCTCTGTATTTCCCTCTTAGTTGGGTACACAGCAGGAATTCTCTATCATTTACAGTGTGTTCATGCTGCAGCATCACGTCAGGTTATTGGTTCAAATCACTATGCATCAGCAAGCCACCCTGCTCTTGCAGCACATTTCTTACTAAAAACACTTGGATAATGCATTGGGGTCTTCATTTTTAAAATGCATGGCCATTTTGGCATCCTTCTAGAATACTAACAACACATCACCCAACTTGAAAGCTAACTACACATCACCCAACTTGAAAGAAACATTCAAACAGCACAAAATTAAAACACGTTGTAAAATCCCCCTGATCCTTACTCTTTCCAGAAGTAGCTAGCAGTCCATCACTGTAGTCAGGGAATGTCAACCTCCCTGATGGAACTTTCAGAATAATCATCTAGAAAAAAAAGTTTCATTCCAGGTATTTGAGAAGTAATGGGACATCCCACCCCATCCCCTTACAAGCTATTGAAAAACCACTTCCTTTAACTGCCATCTCCACATAGCTGTCAATGAGGCATCCCCTTCCTTTTACAAATGTTTCCCTTGGCCCAATGAGTATTTTTAACACGCAAATCTTATGGGATTTCATTCTAGTGTAGTGTTTCTCTCTAAGACACTGACTCAAACCTTCAGAAATACAAGTGCAAAGGTGAAGCTTTTACAGCTGTCAGAATTTCTCACAGTTCATTTACTTTACCAGGCGACAACCACAATGGCACCCTAAAAATTATCTTGCTCTCCCTTTCACAATTCCTCCGGGTTTATCTAACATGAACCCAAAGAGTCTTCAGTCATTTGCAGCCAGTGTTCCACAAATGATAATCCTGTCACCTGCTTTAAGTCAGTAGCTTAGGTGCTTTCACTCCTTCCTTTATATATCCCTATCACAGCACAAATGAGGGAACTCAATTGAGGGCTTTATTTGGGGATTTTTGGTCCTCTTGGATGGCAACAGCTTTCAGCTTATAATGTATCAAATTCAAGACAAAGGACCAGCAAACAATTTCATGGAGTGACAGAAATATTCATCTGAATTCACCTGTCTGCAGCTTTTCTATTTGTTTTCTGCGATGGGCAGACTTTTCAAGACCTGCCAGAATCCTACACTCACAGTTATCCGAATCTGACTAGCACAAACAATACGGCTACATCTAATGACTCCTGAAAGCAGAACAAGCATGTAGGAGGAGCGGAACATGTATAGGAGAGAAGGCCTAGCCACACTGAGCAGAGTCCACACAATGAACATTTGGGCCTGTGTTACAGGAGTGGTACACAGCTGCGTACAGCCAACCTAAACACATGGCTTCCAAACCCACAGCCCTTCTCCATTCCACCATCCATGGGGTTTCACTACTATAGGCTTTACTAGAAGCCACGAGGCTTTACTATGAGAAAAGGCCAAGTAACTCGACAAAAAGGAAGACTCCAACAGTATAGTTGTAGAAGTGAAGCTATGACTACAGATAGCACACTAGTGTTTGCTCTCTCATTGCCCTTCTAAGAGTGGGTTAATCCCAGCTTCTTCTTAAGTTATAACAGCATTTAAGCTGCAAAATCCCTCACAGCAATTTCAACTGATGCAACGCAGCAGTGAATTACTACTGATTCATGAAAACAAAAGCATTCACTTCCTTTTCTTTGGCGGAACCGGCACTGCAAGGAGCCTAAGCACATGCTTAAGTACGGGAGTTGTTCCTCAGGACTAAAAATAGAGCTGCATCTGGTCCTTCTGACATCCCCCAAGCAGGAAGCCTTCCTCGGCCTTTTACAGGTGTTTCATCATGCTCTTCAACAGGCTCAAGCTAGCAAGGAAAGAATATAGCAATATAAATGCAGACAGCTCCTTGGAAGCCAATTTCAATTGCACCCACTTCATCTGTGGCAGAAAATTGCTCATGGCTAAGCATGGTCTGATATTCAAAGCTAAAAAGGGAGGGTTGGACAGGAACCTGCATTTGCAGGTTTGTTTTTTTTTTTAATGCTGTTTTGTCCTCACACACAGTAGCCCATACTCCGAACTGCATGGCACTCTCCGCATCTGTGTCTGATAGAAGGATTAAGCTTGTCATTAGGAATCATTCTGGTGCCTGAAAATGCGGTCTCTCTCCTGATAATGTGTAGTATCATTTAAAACAAATTAATTTCTCATTTCTTGCTGCTGGTCATAATTCTCAGCATGGGACACATCACAAATGACCTTAAGGATGGACATACAATAGTCATTAGCAAATCAGAAAAAACAGCAACTAAAAAACAACCCTAAACCATTACAGCCGTATTTTTTCCTCCCTATTCCTTCATTTCTTGAAGCTCATTTTCATAATATAATTCATCTGATACTGGCAAATTACAGCACTCTCTTCCTCCTTTAGGCTACTAGATCGCCTCTGTATATTCTATTATGAAATTGGTTAATTAATAATTTCTCTATATTGCCACTAAGCAGAACTACACGGTTAAATTATGATGATGGTGCCTCATTACATGCACATTGAGACACCAAGGCATAATTTAACATCCGGGTGTGTTGCGTGCACGTACACTGATCACCAGGCAGGACAGTTTACTTTCCTGTGACACTTTCCAGGGCTCCTCTTCAAAAAATTTTTAAAGAAGTAAGCTCAGTGGATGAAGAGAGAAAGGTCATGATGAGTAGGGTGCAAAGAAGATGAGGAATAATTAAAATATGGGTATTGGAATGTAATCAGAGATGAAAGCTTTTTAGTTTAACTCAAGGACAAGGTGTACCGTGCGAATCTCATTAGGGATTTCTGCAGGAGCCTAGCTGGAGTCTTTGGTTTCACCTACAGGCACAGGCAATACAGCTGTTAGAGCCTCTCTTTTCTTTCAAGAAGTCAAAGTTACAGTGAGATCAACCAAATAAATCAGATCCTATGAGAACCAGGCTCCTTTGTATCCTCCGGCTCTCTGTTTGAGCGCAGCTCCAATGCTTGTGTTATCATTTTGATATTAATGCCCATAATCCCCTGGGAGTAAGCAATTGTTTGTCTCTGAGTAAGCCCATGCATAAGACTAAATGTTAAATTAAACTATCATCCATCTAGATGCAACATTATGCAGCCACTATGTGTGTTAGATATTGAAAATTTGTTGCTACTGTTTTTTTTTTTTTAATCATGCAGCCTAATAAGATCCCTATGAGTAATCTCTCTACTGAGGTCTAAAGTAAATATGATCACAAGTTGGTCAGTCACCTACTTTAACCTCCTGTTGAAATTACAGCCTCACAGGCTTTTCTGATTGTTTCCATCAAAACAAAATGAATAAATGTAACCCAGGGAATATTTAAATATCCACTTGAGTTTCCCGTAAAACCTTTACCGTGTGATTTATACAAACACTGGAGGAACTGCCCGCAGTGCTTGGCCTCTATGTTTAGCATACATTACAGTTTGTTACTATCCTAGCAGCTCTGGATGCTGTTTCTACTCCTCCCCTCAGCCCCCCTACATTTATTTCATCTCCAAAGCAGCGTTTGACACTAGTGGGTTGGTAAGGGCTAAGGCTGCTCAGGACACAATTATACATCTGAACACCTTTCTAAGGTGTTGAGGCAAACAGGCTCGGTAACTCCTATAGCCCCTTTCAAGTGTGGCAGGCCTTCACTAAACCAGCTCCAATATCACAAGTCACCAGCCTTGGCTTCTACCATGTTCCCCCAACCCCTGTGATGGGAAGAAGCTGGTACTTCCCACTCCAGCACCTCTCCTCGCCTACATAGCAGCATGAAACAGTTTGTCTCCTACTCACATCCCTGTTCTACTCTTTCAAAAAATGGCGCACCTTCAGGCAGCAGCAGGAAAACTGGTAGGGCACATATATGACTGCATTCAAACCACATCAAAATAACAAGCTGTTTCTGGTCTAAGATGTTACTAATAAACACCCAAGCAACACAGAAAAACCCCTTCTTTCACAGCATTTCCAACCATCAGAGCTGCCCAGTCTTCTGAAAGCAATTCTACCTTAAGCATTACCTAACTTCACATCAGGAAGAACCAAGCCCGCAAGCTAACCTCAATATATTATATCACTAAAAAGGACTTCCTGCACTTCATAAAAAAATGACCAGCAATACCATGCTATGTACTACAGTATCATCTGGTGTCTTTTGCTATAAAAGCATACACGTGTGTATAAAATAACAAACAGTTTCACCCTCCTAGTTGTATCATTTTGGAAGTTAACTGTCAGTATGTAACTCCCTAAATCTCACCTCCAGTCTCCTATGACCTTAGCACTCAGGTCTCAGAGCCAAGGCAGCCCCTTACTCCCAGGCAAACACGTGTCCTCCTCTGCACTGGCTATGGGATCCTTCCACACCACTGACTTGCTCCTCTCAGCCCAGCACATGAAGCTCCACATTGCAGAGCTCCACAGAGGGGCTGCAAACAAACCTTCCTTATTCATCACTGGTTTCCAGTGACCTGGCATGCTCCTGACAAACTGTAAAGCTGACTACCAACACCAGGGACCAGAAAATTCTTAAAGAGAAGCAGTAGGGGCAAGCTCAGCTACCAATAAAGAAGATCCTGGCTACGTACTGCTGCTCAGGAAGAGGCCAACACACTCTGGACTAACAGCCATTCCTGAAAAGCCACAGTGTTTGCTCAGGTAGCCAGAAGGATGTTACAAGGAAAGGGAGGTGGGAGCAGGCAGCTCCCACAAGGACTCCGGTAGGTTCCTGTTGTTACAGCACAGCCCATCTCTAGAAAGATTTCAGGAACTGGGAGTAGCTTATAAGGCAACAACTTGCCTAGTCCTTCTGATGCGTTTAATTCAACTCTCCCAGGTGCTCCAAGCTCTCTAGAGAAGCCAAGCAGAAAGAGATCAGGAATTCATTTTCCAACAAAGGGCAGACATGGCCCACAGACATGTACACTCACATAATGCTGGCTACTACTGTTCAAAAGCAGTGGAGAAAAAAGCCTTTTGAATACTATGTGGGCTCCCAGTGGAACAAGTGGCACTGCCCACCCCCCAGCCATTCAGCAGTGACTTACAAGGCATCTAGCACGCATCCCCATGCCAGAGAACAGCATTAATTACTGTAAAAGTGCCAGCAAATAGCACAGCATGTGTTTGATACAATACTTAAATGTACTTCATAGAACTGGTATTCTCTCTCGTACACACAAGGACACCAAACGTTAAGTTCTCACTGAAAGTCAAACACAACTGGTGAAAAAACATTCCTTGATTCCAGAGTATGAAACAAGTGCACCAGTTACACTGAGTGTATAAATGCTGCATGCTTTACATGATCAAAAAAGCAATAAAGACTCTTCATTAAACATACTGACAACCTCTTTTAACTATAATCCAATATATTCTCATTAGCACAAGGAGCAGATGGCTATTAAAAAAAGAGGCATGAGTATCTTCAAACAGGAATGTAAAAATCCTCTCCTTCAGAGCAGGACTAGCCACCTTGTCCTAGTGTCCATATAGATGTGACTGTAACTGGGGACCATGAGGGAAATTCCTAGAAAAAACACACACCTCGCAAGCAGGGAGGCTCTCACACAGGCAACAACGAGCACAGCACAACTTACACTCAATGAATGTCTCAAGAACATCTCGGGCTGACTCTTTGCTCTCAATGTCTACTCAATGGGTGGAGTAGTTCAAAAACCTTCACCTGTACTGAGCTTCTTACAGAAACGTTATCCAGTCTGGCAAGATGTGGCAGGGATATGTTCTCCCATGACGCCACTTCTCTGAACACAACTCTGAGTACAAGGAACAGAGCAAGAAAATAAAGCTAGAGGAAGTCTCTGTGTTTATATATGTCTGGCTTTGTATCAAGCTTCAATTGTTCTATAACTCCCACTGAACAAGGTATTGCTTTCCTTCAGGCCAACAGAAGTGTCAAGACAGCCTAAATTCACAATGCCTGTACTTGGATTTCATCTTCATCACCTGCATTGATATTACTGTGATGAATAAATTATAAATTGTTTATAATCAGTAGTGGTCATTGACGGTCTACATCCCACTTCCACCAGTCTCTTACTCTCAGTTTCGGTGCAGAAACTTACATCAGTGCTTTGTCCTTTTGAAAATCCAACCTTCAGAGAAAAAGATACCTTCCCAAAAGCCGGGAATATCTTTTAATGATTATTACACAATTAATACACTTCACATATACACACACGTATGTGTTTACGTCATCTATTTTAACATAAGATTCCCCTTGAAAAAACTCATTTCCATTCCCTCCTAGACAAAACCACCCAACTTCAAATTAAAATACAGGAAGGGCTCGTTCCATATAGCTGGTACAAACACAAATCCACCTCTAACCTACTAGAAGTAGCCAAGAGTCTAAACCTTGACTACAGATTCATGCCATTCTTCAGTAGTGTTGCAAAAGGTCCAAAAGGAGTATTCCAGACTTCAGAAATCTATCCGCCTTTCCTGTAGCCCAAGGATCACCTTTTCATCATACAATAACCAAGTTATTTACGTAATCCATTACTTCTCCATAGGTGATTGCTAACTTTCCATCATCAGATCTTTCCTTTTGCTGAAATTGATCCTAGTATCAATCATTTCCCAAAGCCCTAGAAAATCTTTTCCATTGGTACTAGATGCTAACAACTGCCTTGTTAAACCCTCTCATGCACATACAGGATCTGAAACACAACAACATCCAAGGCTGCCATTAAAACAGCTTCAAACATTTGCTTATACTGTGATGCAGAACTCACTTCTACTGTTACCTCTAATACTGCACACGTGCTGATAAAACTGTACGCGTGTGCATGCACGCTCATATGGAAACACATTCCAGTCTGCAGTTACACCCTCTGTAACTGCTTCGTAATCTAGATCAATGACTGTGCAGTGAAAACACTATCTCACATGTTAACTAGAAGCACTTGTTAAGATTTATTTCTAAATCCTCGATCATGGACTTGTGTTTCATTGATCCTTACAATGTACTCAGCCAGCACGCAGCTGCCCAGACTTGCTCTGGACTCACTGCAAGGTATTATCCCCTTCTGGAGCATCACCTTCGCAAACAGCAACGGCCAGAGCCAAGAGCTCTTCTGCTGCATCTTACAATCACTGCCCCCAAGTCCATTAGCACCAGTATTAGAATTAGGAGGATGCTGGATTAAAAAGCAAAGAGTTAGGCACTAAATGAACACTTCAACACTTATATGCTGTCCTCCTACCTTGTAGTAGCCCTTTGCAAACGTTCTAATAGTTCCTTTTCTGACAGACATTCATGAAAAAAATCCACCTCACCTGAGGCTTGGACAATATTTAGAGATTGCATTCATTTATTAAGACTGTAATCATTGTTTCCTGTTTGTGCCAAAAACCTGGTTCAACTAATTATGGCCATCCAAGCACTGAAGAGAAGTCAGTCAACCCACCTTAAGCCCAGTAAAATTGACACACGTCACCACAAGACAAAGCGCAAATCTTTATCGTGTAGGTTGACACAGACAGTAAAACAGTATTCTTCTGGCAAAACGCTTGGAAGTTGCTTTAAATACCACTTGAAAGTACATGAATTACAGAGAATATCACAGACCTGTCTCTGCCACAGACACCCAGGAATTACTTGGGATGAAATGCCCTCTTCTCCTCACCAAATTAAGGCAGCAAGCTCTTTCAGAAATTTTTTTTTTCTTTTCTAATCACGCACTTCAAACCTGTAAAGCCTTGATCTCAATTGTGTTTTCAGGTCAGACTGACTACTACCATCACCTAGTCAAAAAAATCCCAGTAAACTATACTTTGTAATAGGGTAATGCCCTCAAAAAGAGAGAAAATGAGTAAAACAGTGACATGCCTAGGAGGAGTACTTCTAAGAGGAAAGAGCAGCCACTCTTCTGCGCAGCAGCTCAAGTTCATGAGTCCATGCTGTGCTGCAATTTGTTTCTTGTGAGCTAACCTGTCAGTTCAATAGAGGAAGTGCAAAGTCTCCAAAAAGAATGTGTTGTGTTGAGGAATAAAGTACATTATTAGTGGTCAACCACGTCACATCGGGTAACTGTGACAAGTCACCAGGATGCTGGGTTAGTGTTTAACCTCAGCTTTCAGCTCAGATAAATAAGTATAAGCTGATAACTCAACACTAGCTCGGTGCTCCAGTTGCCTGGAGGATTTCCAATACAATTAACATGAGTCCACCCAAGGGCTGCTCAGGATTCTCCCCGCACTTAGATGTTACATCTAAGAACACTTGCACATGAGAGCCTATTAGAGAAAGACTGGCTGCACAGAGAGCACAGCAGAACTTAAAGCCATAGCAGAGAACTTGGGTTTAACTACAGATCCTATCTTTGCATGGACATCTCCAAAGTTTAGGCCACAGCAAACAGTGAAAACATCTGACCTACCTCAGGTATCAGAAGGCACTGGCAGAGAGAGTGCAAATTAAACTGTGCTGTTACAACCACTCAGCACCCAACATACCCCGAAGAGTCAAAATATCGCCTACAACCATGTTTACCTTTGAAATTATGAAAAAAGTATGATTATGCTCCATGCTGCCATGTTGTCCAGTTACAGACAAGACCCCACTACTGTACTGTACTGGCAAAATTTGCATTTTGTCAATGCAAATTCAAAACAAAAAGACGTCTGCCTCGAAGAACTTAGAGGCTAAGAGTAGAGCCAATTTACAATCCTTGTAAAACAAGTACTTCCCAGAGACTGAGCAAAAAATAGATAAATATTCAGTGGAAAGGGGAACTTTTTTTATTCAACTGTTTTGTACAGTCAAGAAGCTTTTTTCTGTCAATAATACTTTTCACAGAGTTTAGCAGACTTCTAGATTATACCTTGCCAGTTTACACTTCTATTTTCTGTTAAGCGCATCAGGCAGGAAGCTACTCTTGAGCTCGGGAGCTACCGGTGAGCTTTGAGACCATTTCAGTGACAGCTGCCTATGTTTGTCATGAGCAAAATACAGCACCTGGGGCAACCAGGCCTCACCCACATCCCAGCTTCTGGCAGCAATGCTCAAGCATCAGATCAGTGTGACTGCACTGGGACATACTCCTTTTACCAGGTCTCTGCAGACACACCACGGCTGAAATGAGCCACCTAAGGAAAGCATACCACAAACACCAAGAGACTCTCCTCAAAAACAACCAAGAACATGCAAAAGGACTATGATTCAGCCAGCCTTATTTCGCCAACAGCGCAAAGGTCAGCGGATAATTGTTTCTTCCCTAGATCTTTTGTTTGAAAGTTTGCTTCATCTCAAATTATGTTTATTTTAACAAGGTGTTCCATTTTCTTACAAGCCAGGAAGACACCTGGGGCAAAATGAAACTTTCAACTAAATCTGCAAATTCATTCATGTTCCCCAACACAATTTTTTCCCTTGGTTCTATTTGCTGTACACAGGTAGACCCCGCAATGTGGCCTCCAGCTACAAACTACTATTCAGTAAGACATCTCAAAGTATTACTTAGAATGAATATATACTGTCTTTAAGAGACCTGTCAAACATAAACATGTCAATTACTTTTTTTTCCTAAGCTTCATTATATATATCGTCTCGATCAATGTAGAAAAGACAAAAGCTGACTTCACAAGGTAATAAGCAACACATTTTCCAATTCCATATTGAGATCTTCATGTTTTTCCTCAACTTATCTACCTCAAGTTCAAAAGAGGTTCATCCTTGGAAACCTCTTCTGAGTTCAAAAAACCTACATCCTCTCATCCAGTTCATTGCTACATCTGTTAAGTACTGATGCCCTACCACTACACACTAAGCACATTAAGCTAAAATTCATAGAAACCATACAGCTTATTTTTATTCGCTGCACTGCCAGATACATCAACTGCTGCAGCTATTAGGCAACCCCATGTCAAAGCATGAGCCAAACTGATCATTCGGTCCTGCTCAGAACTCCCAACACCACGTATACGTTACAAGCAGTCTACAGTAACTTTAAGTGAATATCAAAACTGTTTTTCATCATGTCAGGTACAAGCTAGTCAATGCCATGTGGTAAAATGAGAGGCACACTTGGTGTATCTCCTAAACTGTATTAATTCCTTAACCATTTAGGGTTTCTCCCTATCAGGGAGGAAGACAGGTACACTATAGGTCAGTTATACACGCAGATTTTTCATTTCCACTTGCAAATTACTCTTTCTGTTTCTTCTGCATCACATGGTTTTCAATTCAGATTCCCATTGCCTGAACAACCTTGGGATAGTGCTTACTCATTGCTTGTTCTGTGTTTTAAGTTCTGGTTTGCACAATGATGCCACAGGAATGACGTTATAGCTAGTCAATCCTCCAGTACAAGTGTATTTATGTAATTAGCTCTTGCTTCACAGGGACAGCAAACAATGGGCTGTCCGTTTAAGTCCTTACTCAGGCAAAAACAACTTTTGGAATTCCTAGTACCTTCCACACTTGATCCAAACAACTGCAGTAGCACAAAAAGCTACTGCAGAGACCCTCCAGTCAAAGCACTGCTAATGTAACTTAGTTCCTCCTTGCAAGATACTGGTCTGGTTAGCCAAAACAAAGGTCAGTGGACAAACCTCAACTCATTCTGCACTGGGCCTGATTTGGCTTTAACCACCAACAGGGCTGATGACAAATGAGAAGCCAGGCTTCCAGCTGAATTTCAGTTTAGTTATTTTTGTTTTAATGTATGTGTGAATCAATTAATCCTGTCATAGAAGGGCATCGTAAACTGTGTGCCAGAGTTAATGAGTCAGACATTATCACATCATTACACCAGCTGGCATAATGTAGCATGTGTTGTTTGTCATAATATACACTGCCATGCTTAACAACCATTAATTGTTTACACGAGCAGTCATATTTTTCTTCAAAGAACCTTCAGCGACTGGTTAATATTTTGAAAGCTTCTTAAGGGAGTAACTCTTACTAGTGGAAGATAATAAAAATAACCCTCACAAAAAGAAACAAAACGGATTTAAACATCATGATAATTAAAGCTCCATCTCCTTCATTAAAAAAATGAAAAACAAAAGCACTCTGATTCCAGCTAGTTCCATGAATTCAATCCCCACTGGTCAACGCTGCCATAAATATTAATAGACTAGATGTGAGACTCCCCCTCAGCTTAGCAGAGGCTGAGTGCTGTCTTCATTTGCTCTTTCAGAGCACTTAGCTCACAAGTCTGAGCTGATTCTCCCCCCACTTTGGAATATACTAGAAGAAAATGGACAGAAGTTAAAACCATCACTGCCAAAAGAAAGACTGGTGGAATACGAGAATTAGATATATGCTCTTTGGAGCTATAAATCTGCACAAGTTGAAAAAGATACTGGTGGTTTTCTGTCACTCCTTGCATTCGTCACCTGTGTTTGTCAGGTGAAAACACAGCCATCAGTCCTACTTTATCATAATAGTTTGGCTGCTAGTATCTTCTTGGCTGACTGAAGACAACATTTGGACACACTCAGCAACAAATCCAGGTTTACCAGCTTTCTGTGAATTGGATTCAGTCTGCTTCTGGCCAGATTTGTTGGCCATATGGCTTTCCAAAGCCAAAGGCTAATAACATGTTTAAGGCTGAAATTACTACAGCAGCCAGGAGCACTGAATTTGACCTGCAGGTACTGGATATGTCCATTCAGACACTTTTGTTACACTGCAGTTCTGATTTTCAAGAAACATCCATTTTCCATGGGGAAGTGACTAAGAAGAAAACTTAGAAAGTCAGCGCTACCAAAAAAGAACAGCAAGACACCAGGATGCCTGAAAAACTACAAAGAAGGTCCTTTAAAAAAAAAAGGAAAAAAAAAAAAGGGAAATATGGAGTATTAATACCTCAAACAACCTTAATGTACTGTTAGTTTGATTTAAGACACTCGTGATTCTGGGAAGTGCTAAAAACAACAGATGCTGCTCTTTTGATGGGAAACATACAATCCTGTTCATTCACCTTATGGAATTAATTGTCACCATCCATGGCTCTTCTGCGTGAAGAAGGGCAGATGGGTACCACACATGTGGATGAGAAAACATCACGCAGCAGCGAGGTCTCCCCATTACTTTAGACCCTATGTGGCAGTCAGCTCATGCCTATGGCTACAGACAAACAGCTCAGAATACTCCATCATCTTGGATTCACACCTAAGGAAGACCTGATTCAACAAAGCACTCAGGCATATGCTAATCTTTAAGCATCCAAGTAGACCGTTCAAGTCATAAAGAGAGAACCATGTGTTACCTTCTGCTTGCATCTTTTTAGCCTGTAGCTGAAACACAATAACGGTGTTCAAGACCCATTTGTCTCTACCACCTTTTTGCGTTTTCCATCTTAAATTTCATCAGGTTTTACATGAGGATATTGCCTTTTTTGGTGAGCAGAAATCGTTTTCTGCTGCACACAAACACTGATTCACTGGCACACAGGTAAAATCAGTTCTCTCTCGATTGGCACCAGTACTTAATATCCTATTCTATCGAAATTCAGCCTACCAGACCATGCTCTGATGTTTCCAGGTGTTTGGCTCAGAGAAGCAGACCTCAAGCTCCACCAGAGCCTGCAGAGATCTGAGCAGCTCCAAGGCCAGAGAAGTTTTTGCAGCTGTCGCTGTGGAATTGGCTGAAGGCCTGACTGACAGGGATGCTGCAGGTTTTCAGTCACCCAAAATGTATGGCAACTTCTACATCCTCACGTATCTTCTGAGGGTGAGTGGCACTCGCTATCAGCTAGAATTTCAGAACCAGATCTGAAGCTCCTACATTTTTTAATGAACAACAACAACTACTCCTCCAAACTTCTCAGCATCCCACATCTCATTCTCAACTGCTCTGTTCTTCATCAAACTGAGATCAAGACACAGCCTGCCCGCCTGACTGCATAGCCTATATCCTAACTCTTGGATGTGTGATAGAAAAAAGCGAACCTATCGAACGACACTCCTGAGAGCTGCCTGTTTTCAATTCTGTAATGGGTAAAATAAATGTTGTTCTTCAAGAGACTCCTGTTGGTAAACAAAGGGAGAGGGCCCTCTCAAGCCATTTTTGATTCTTCCAAGGAATAGACAAGCCACCAAAACCAAACAATAACACAGATAACCCTGTGCCAAAAGAACTCGACAAAGGCCTGGTTCCTACCATGTACAAAGGCTGCTGGCAGGAAGGTTATGCTACATATCTGCTTTGTACATGTGCTTAAGCAGAAAATTTGTCATCCATAAGCACTTTATTTTCTCAGGTGTTACCTCTCAATTTTTCAAGCTCATTCTCCCAGGAATGCAGCCATTACTAACCTGTCCAACAGAAAGATTCTTAAAAGACAATACAGCCAACTGCCCACTTATCGAAACTTCCAAACTTACAGCAGAAGACAGTTAAGAGACAATTTGCTCTCATGTATTCCAGTGCACAGACATCCTCCAACTTCTCCATGTAACTCTTCCTCCACCCAAGAAGACTTGCAAAACAAGTGACCCTCTTAGCCAGGTTGGTTGACCCTCTTAGCTAGGTTGGTTAAAAAAAATCCTGTAGTCTCCTTCGTAGGCTGTGTTCTATGATACGTGCTACAATCCTGGATCCTTGATCATTTGAGCCTAATGACTGCTTTACTTTAGAGTTAGCCCACCCATCTCACAAAACAGCTCTGTTGGTTCTCCTCAAGGAAGGCAAAAGGTGCACCAGCAAAGAGCTTGATGCTTTCATTCAGACTTAGTAGCACCTTGATAAATGAAGTGGTCCACTGGTGTCACTGGAGCCAGTAAGAGCTGGATGTAAGCTTTCCCAAGACAGTATTTGCTGCCTTCAGTCATCCTGTTGGCATAAAACCCTTTGCTACCATCACATCTGCTTTAACTAAAGTTCATTTTAGAAAGAGTGGGGCAAAAACATTTTTATCTGGTTGAATCACCTTGAGTGTCGAACTCTCCAATCATTAAACAATTCATTTTAGAACTCTATTTTTTAACATACCTAAACTTCAGAACTGCTCAAGTATTAGGTAAAAATTGAAATGAAAAGCATAACCCTGAACCCTTTTCCATTGCATTTTTCATTAATGTTTTTTTCTTTCTTTAGCATCTAAGCTGAATCCAAGGTGTCAAGGTTTAACTGCAGAAAAAACCTGCTCCATGCAGTTAAGTGCCAAATTGCAAGTAAGCAGAATCCTGAAGAAAACAGGCAAGCATTGTAGAAAACTGCACAGGGAATATCAATCTGTGCCTTTAAAAAGTGTAGGGAAGTAGAATCCAACCATATATCACACCTGGTATGTCATATGTCTGAGGATACACCAAACCCAGATGACAATGAAGAGGGATTCTTACTTCCTAATGAAATCAAAGCCGAGGGAAAGTAATGTGGGATCAGTATCCTCTCTTATTCCATATTGAGGAAATGATTTTACCTCTTAGTTGGACTTATGGTAATTGTATAAAGGCCTCCAATCTCTGAAAACTGTAATGAAATCTATAATCCTGACCTGCTGGATATGAGCTATACAATTACTCTGAGTATATTTAGAGCAAATAATCCATTCCCACAAAGCTCCAAATATTCATAGCTTCTGATGCAGGCTGCCGTGTGCAAGGGCCTGGATTATAATTACTTCTGCAGCAAGGTGGAAGGCCACATCTGACTTGTACTAAGCCCTTTAAAGGAGCTCATCCTCTCCTTTTCACAGTGTTTGAGACATGCTAAGTCTTTGGTTCATTCCAGATCTACCATGTGGGAGCAGAAAACAGGGAGATTAAGAAGAATCCACCCAAAGCAGCCAACCCATTATCAACCAACACTGAATTCCCCATAACCTGCAGCTTGACTGGGAAGCCAAACCCAGTTGTCTCTCTCACCTCTGTAAATCAAACTAGCAGAAAAAAGGTTCACAGAATCAGCTGTTGAAAAGGCAGTTATTGCAGGAAGCTTTCAAGAGGTAAAGGCTACTGTTTGCCACTCCTTGGTTATCCACAGCTCTCTAAAGTTCTTGTGGAGCCACACGTGGTTCTGAATAACCCTTTAATTACAAAGCTAGCAGCGAGGCTTGGTGTCACAGATGCACCCAAAGCATGAAGGGCTCCCCTTCAGACACCCACAGACACCTCACCCACCCCAGACTTCCCCAGTCATAAGCAGGCGCACACCCATCTGCTTCACTTAAATAGATAAGCACCACTGAATTACGGAAGGCTTCATCTCACCCTTAAGCTTCTAGAGACCCTTAGGTTGGTTAAAATAACTTAAAATGGGGTATTGGGATAAAGGTGGGCTTTACTCAAGCATCTTTCACAGCACAGGTACATTATTACTGAAATACCTTGAACAGCTCAACCTTAGCTTAACCTTAGTTTACATGAAGAGTTAGGCATTCCTACCAAGAGCCTTCTGAAAATTAAAACTTATCTTTATCTGAACAAATACATTTCCAAGTTTCTTGACTTTAAAGTAACCTCTTGACAGTTTATTTCCATCACTGATAGCCTGCCAGTGACATCAGCTCAGGAACTTCCCAACCATTTTTCCCCACCTCTCTCCACCAACCCTTCCAACTTTACTGATGGCAAGTCCACAAAAAAACTCCTTCACTGAAACCAGCGTGATTTCCCAGGTGAAATTATTTCCTTCTCCATTATAAGAAGTCATTCTTAACCTGTATCACTGTAGTGATCAATTATCCTGGGAAATTGCTGGGGAGATGTGGGAACAGCACACGTAAACTGCTCTCACTGTCTCAACTAACAGTTTCGCTGCACTACCCAAGGCGTTTTATGCTTAACTATATATCCATACTTAACTATACATCCATCCTTAACTATATGTACCCTCTCTTGCCCTTAAGTGCTCAAGTCACAACATAACTTAAGACAGGTGTCCTGGTTCCAGTTAGGACAGAGTTAAGTAGCTCATAGTAGCTGGTAGGGTGCTATGTTTTGGATTAGGATGAGAAGAGCGCTGATAACATGCTGATGTTTTAATTGTTGCAGAGCAGTGTTTACACCAGGCCAAGGACTTTTCGGCTTCTCGCTCTGTCCTGCCAGCGAGCAGGCTGGGGGTGCAGCAGGAGCTGGGAGGGGACAGACCCAGGACAGCTGACCCAAACTGGCCAAAGGGGTATTCCATACCATCTGACGTCATGCTAAACAATATATAGGGGTGGCTGGCCGGGGTGGGGGGGCCGGCTGCTCGGGAATAGGCTGGGCATCGGTCAGCGGGTGGTGAGCAATTGCATTGTGCATCACTTGTTTTCTTACACATTATTATTGTTAATACTATTATCATTATCACTATTATTATTATTATTGTTATTATTATATTCCTTATATTCCTGTCTTAATAAACTGTCTTTATCTCAACTCACCGGCTTCACTTTCCCGTTTCTCTCCCCCATCCCAGAGAGGGAGGGGGGAGGGTGAGCGAACGGCTGTGTGGTGTTTAGCTGCCAGCCGGGTTAAACCACAACAACAGGACACAGAATACTTACTAGGTTAAGAAAACTTACTAAGCACTACTAAAATTACCATTCACAGTTTACATAGAGGCAACAGCACTACACCCACTATATGGAAACATTGTGCCAGGGCCAGCCCAATGTTCAATAGGAAAAGATACCACAAAATGGCGCGGTCATGGGAGAGCCCCCCAGCAGTACCACTCCTCAGCCTCACCCCTAAAGTCCATTACAGTTTGGCCCCACCTCACACACCCAGGCAAAGCACCGTACGGCTGCTTCTTCACCCACAGTTACCTTGAGACACAGCCTGGGCACAGCATGCTTCTTTGCCTGATACATCAATAACCAAAGCTCTTTCTTCTGTACGCAAACCACAGCTGCTCCAACAGCCTACCCAGTCCATCCTTGTCAGCGGGTTACATACAGCCAGCTCAGAAACTATCGCCACATCTGCCCCAATACTGTACTTGCACAGATGACGCTCCCTACCCTGTTCTGGGCCTGGTCCCACAAAGCCTTCTAGTCATCCAAAGGCTACCAGTTATTTATTATTTAACCATTGGAGTTATGTTATGTACTTAGTTTAGATCTCCTTTGGATATTATTGCTTTTGTTTTCTTCTGCGTTAGATTTGATGCACAACAAATTGTCTGACAGATGAACTTCTCCTTCACATCTCTTTCTATGCCTTATTTCTGCTGCAGCACCTCCAAAGCTGCTGGATGTATATAGGTAGGTCTATAAGCTCTTTTTGTGAGGTATGAACAACCCTATGGACTATTAGGACAAGCGCATACCACTAACTGCAATGCTGTGGTAGGAGAGCATACAGTTTAAATCCAGGTAATGACTGCAAGTTCATTGTTTTTTTCAAAGGTTGAGTCCTATAGCACCCACTCAGACAACCGTGCATGGATCCAACACTCACAGCCCCAAGGCTTTCCTAGTCTTGAAGGCACGCTTAACGTTGAGCATGTAAGTAATCCCTCACATCTGGTTAAACTTAAGCATGGCCTCAATCTCATCACTGGATCAGGGCCAGTGTTTTTAGCTTGTTGCAAGATCAAATTCTCCCCTCAAGATGCCAACAGTTTGTTTTATAAAGTATTGCCCTTCTCCAAGCAGCTAATATGCTACAGCAATTTACAACAGCGAGTAACAGCTCAAGCTACCTGAGTTCTACAAAACCCCAGAAAGTTCCCGTGCTTGAAAGATGGGAACAGATTGACAAAAAGGGTTAAAGCAGCTGTCCACATGGCTCTCCTCAGCTCTCTGGAGTGTGGCAAAGTGTATTGTTTGGCGTAATCATGACACAGATCTGCATGTGTATGTCTTCAATAATTCATGTTGCAGCTTGTCTCACTGTGGGGACAGATGTCAGTGAAATCAGTGACAGCCGATCATGCTGATCCCTCACATAATCATGTGTGAGCTGATCCTGTGGTGACACTGAGCCTGGGGAGCACACCCAGCAGTGCTCAGGGGAGAATGACAAGCTCAGGTAGGTACAGAAACATACCTGTAATAGGTGTTAGATAGAGATGTTAAAAACAATACATCAGCACACATGCAGCAGCTGCATGGATTTTATTTTTTTTTGGTGTTGTGTTTTTTTTTGTTGTTGTTTTGGTGTTTTTTAAATAGACACCCACACTTAATACACATACACATCACACAGGTATCAGGAAATACAACCTAGGTGAAATCAGAGCCAACATCCTGCTTTAAAAACAGAAAGGAGCCCGCCCATGTTGTAGACATCAAATGCAAACGATGATTTTAAGTCACTATTTAATTGTTTGTGAGCACTGTGCAAGTTCATGTTCACTTGAATACGAACCAACACTTTCTTTCTTTGCTAGCTCAAGCGAATGCTTTGATTCTAAAGAGGAATATCATTTCCCTTGGCATCTTTAACATTTTCCATCATTGTAGTCTTCCTAAATACTGCAGCAGATTAAAGGACAAGGCTAAGTACACATACTCACTACATAGCTTTAAGTGATAAAAAGCACTGTGAACATTAAAATCATTGTATCCTTTCACATGATTTGAAAAATCTATTAGTGGTGGACAAAAGCCATGTTATTCTCAGCATTCAAGTGGGTTTTTATCCTTTTTCTAATCCAGTGTGTAATCTGAATTGTTACATCTCCTTTGTTTTGATATTTCGAAGATCCACCTGACTTATTATCAAAGCACTTCCTTTAATTTCACAAACACTCACCTCAGTGTGGTTAGCTTTCTAACTAAACATATTTATCTCTGCTCACGTGATTGCTGTCTCCATCTTGGAAGCAATAATTCAGAGAATGTACAGCTGACTGAATTGTTCACGTTATACCTTTCTGTCACTGGTAGGATTCAGAGATGCATAAAGTTACACAAGTAAAATAAGGATTTAATGCACAGTTCATATCTTTACTTTTATCGAAGCATTTAAAAATAAGCAAAATCTTTGCCTTACAACCCCCATCAGAAGATATCACAAGTATATACGTACCTGTGTGCATATGGAATTTCTTACAAGCCACACAAACAATGGCAGGTCCAAAACCTCACAACTCCAGGGAAATCCCATAGGTAAGGTCTTAATTCAAGACTCCTATTTCTCAAGCAGACCACAAAATTAACAGAATCATTGGAAAACTCTGACAAAGCTGGATTTATACAGATCAATTTCTCCTCTGACGGACTTCAGTAAGAGCTGACAGTCCCTTTGATTTGTCTCACAAGCAGTCTTGACAACTTCTAGCAGTTAAAAACGTCAGATCTGGAACACGTGCTCTTGAGTCTAGTCCACGTTAGCTTATAATAATGCACCGCAGCAAAATTTGGTGAGGTACATTGCAGCTCCAAGCACCGGTATTTTTAATTCAGGAAAGTATATTTTGTGCAAATTTGTCTTTGAATCACTTCCTTTCTCTTGTTACTAGTGCATATAGGTATTTTCCCCACGTAATGTCATCCCCCGCAGAAACCTCATCAGATATCAGTGCATTTAAAAAAGGACATTAATTTCTCATTATACTGGGATCAGATTGTTTTCAAGGCAACATCCTGACTGAGTCAAAGTATCTCATTAGAGCTGCCATGCATACTGTTGTTTAACATCATGTGCCATTTTTCTTTGGAAGGTGCATTTACATAAACATTTCTAATCACAGCCCTGTAAAGAGACACAGTATAATAATTTATGACTTCTAGGTAATATGTCATATGAATCTTAACATATGGCATTACACTGTATGATGGCAATCTTGGCTCTTCTAAGGGAACCTGGATAACATCCAGTGAGATGTGAACGAGCCAAATGCAATAGAAAACCGTATCAATGCTAATCCAGGTTTACACCTTTCATTCAGCACTCCTAGCTTTCCACCAGATGGTTTTCCACAGAAGCATTAATGCTAGCAAATGCCAGAAATAATTGCGTAGACTCCCCCGGTTTTCAGACATGCTATTTCTGAAGCCTTGAACATGAAAGCGATCCTAATAAACGGCAGAAGCAATTCACAGGTGCCAGGGATGTTTTAAGCCTTTAGAAGGAACTGTTGACAAGTGATGTAAGGAGCTTCATCATCGTGGGTCACAACTGCTTTGTTCACAAGACAAATTCAGGGTAGCTTCCTTATCTATTTTACAGAACCCCTTTGCCAACAGAAAAACAGTCACTTCAGAGGAAATGGAGAAAATGCAGAATGACTTGGCACAGCACGCTAGCTGCTGCCGCTTCGCAGCTTTCCATCAGATGGCCATGGTGCATCACTGCCGGAGCAGAGCTCACATACACCAGCTCAGGGAAAGCTCCGCTGCACACTGAAGTCCACTTCCTCACCTACTGAGACACAATGCACTGGTTTGGCTGTGTCGTTACCTCAATATGAGGATAAGTATCCATTCTGCGACGATGTTTTCAGGCTCAAGGGTCATGAGCTCCACATGTACCTCCTCAAATCACCAATTGTCCTTCTTTAGATGCCCACAAGCAATTTCAATCCAAGTCAGCGACAACACTACACTAAAGAAAATACTAGTATCACTGCATCTAAGGAGCGCCACAGACAGAAGAGAAATAACTTAAGATTCCAGAAATCAATATGGAACTGAGGCCAAAATCCAAATCACACAACTATGAACATGGTACACAGAAGACCTTTTTGTACCATCTGATGGAAGTGCAGACATCAAGTCAGACACCATCTGCAGAGGTAACAGCTAGGGACATGTTTCTTCAGGCACGTACACAGCAGTTCTCATTTTATTCTGGACAGGTAAAGTACGTATTTTGCTTACATCAAGTATTTAATTTAAAAAGTAACTGAAGCAGCCAACACAAATTTAACACCATTAATAAAGTACACGGCATGGGTAAAGAAGTCACAGAGATACAATTATAACACAGAAATCATTGGTCTGCTTTTGCTGTCTACAAGTCCTGTAATGTTTCTGACTTTTTCTGAGTGTCCAGATGGCAGCTGCAACCCAAGTTTATTTCTGCTTTCCAAGAAGTCCGGAACCCAAAGGTGGGCATGTACACTGTGTAGCTAAGATAGTTCTCTCCGCAGCAGTTACAACCAAGAAGTACACAGCCCCACAGCAAACCTGTAGAGCTCACCTGCCTGTTAAAATGCCTTTCTCTGTACCTTAACCACCCTGGTGATTTTATCCCTCACCTCCAGATCCAACAGCACAAATAGCCAACTGAAATGCTCATGTATTTGCAAAGCTCTGCAGCCACTGCCTGCACCCAGCTCCGCTCCCAGTGTCAAGCAAAGGAGCTGTCATAGCATTGGCATTCCCCTCATCACAAGCAGGAGTTTTACTGGCTGTCAGAAATCCAGCAGGTATTGCTTTTTCCTGTTTCAGATATTACCACTTCTACTTTACTTTACTTTCTTTATACACAAAATGGTCCTTGGAAGCGCTGAATTCAGTGAGAGGTTGGCTCAAACAGACATTCACTACCAAGTGCTTTGTCTCAAGCTACATGTGAAGCCTATACTTGAATCAGAAGATGGCATCTGGTACGTTCTCCATCTCCATAAACTATTAAGAACTGTAAAACTAAAAATATCAGAACAAAAATATCAAAACAATTCTAATTGTTGGGGGAGGATTCATGTCACTGAAGTGGCTACCACACAGTCTGCACCACAGCCACAGTGCCCCTTTATTTTTTGTTTAAACAGATTCTGTTTCTACCTATCTGATCAAAACCACCCTGAGTATGCACCCCACAGAGAGCTGTGATACCTTCACACGATGCTCTGGACGTGGGGAGGAGAAGTGGGGGACTGCACAGGGGGAACGTGTAGGAACACCTTCCACCCAATCCCTTAGCTTATCCTGTTCTTCAACACATACAGCCCTCTTACTCATGCCTCAGCATTCTTACTTGCTCGACCCCATATCATGTGCTTAGCTTCACAGAAGGCTCTCTTTGTCTGAGGTAGCTAAAAATGGCATCGCCCTGGTCCTAAATGCTGCCTGCCATAGGGGACATGACCCTTATGTGACACATACCAGAAGCACATATGTCAGCTTTTTCTTCCCTAAAAAACCCAAAGACCACTTTTTTTTTTTTTTTCCACAGCAGCACGCACGATGAGCCAGCTGTCAAGGAGATGCGATTTTAAGCTTCCTGCCTTCATGTACATTTTCGGAGCCGTTGAACAAAACAGCATATTGCTGATATCGTTCCAGAAATTTAAGGAAGAATAAAGCAAAGATTTAACTTTTGCTATTAGATCTCTCTTCTTTTGTGGTAGACATGGCTCCATCAGACAATGGCTTTGTTACAGCACATTTTATTCAGGGCTAAAGCTTTGAATATTCAGCAGGGCTCCAGGCTAGTGATTCTGTTGCAGCTAGGTTTCTTGTCTTCCAGGAAGCCCTTGACAAAGGTCACAAACAATTTGCTCGTTCCTCTTATTAAAATAAAGATGGAAAGCATTGATGATAGCTCTGCCCAGCAGCTAACTTCATCATCTGTAGCGGTTCCAACATATGCTTGTGAGATAATGAAAAATATAGCATTAAATACAGTGGCAGATTGAATCTTGTTTCAGGGTAAATATAGTAAGTCATTTTTTTTTCCTCCTCATTTCCTCAGAACCTGTTTAGCATTAGACTGTTAATATCATCACTGATACATGACAAAACCATTGCATAATATACTGCATTCAAAGCCAGCCCCCCCATAAAAGTGAGCAATGACAAAGCACGAGCATTATTCAGGCATTCATAATAATGAAGTGCTCCAAGCCAGCCCTCTTCCGGCGCGTTTCCATTTGCAGACCTTCCTTTAGGAGTTTGGCTTTAGATTGGGCCAACCGTCTCTGAAGCTCTTTTTCTATGTCAGGTTCAAGACACGGGCTCATTCTGGAGTTTATTTTCAGGTAGGGCAACTTTGCAAACGTTCGCAGCTCTTGCAGCAAGCTGTTGCCGCTGCACTGTTCATTGTCAAAGAGTTTCTCAACAAAAATACAACCTGAGGTATAAGACAGCTGATTTATTTTCTTAAAGGAGTCTCAATTAGAAGCTTAGACAGCATCTTTCCAAGCCACCCAGTATTTCTATGTGAATCATAAATTAAGTTTTCAATAAATAAAACATTTGTGGGGTTTTCATTCCTAGGTTCCTGCTCCTTGATGGTTATGACCAACAAGTTCACAGCATCAAATCAACACATTAGGTTTCCTCTTACTCCAACAGAGATCCAACTGAACACTTCACACTAGAACCATGTTTTCCAAGTTACCTTTTTAGATCTTTCCCAGACCTTTCATGAAACTAGGCAAACGTACAGAAACTACTGGAATATCGTTCTGTTTCCAAGGCAAATGGTTTTGGAACATGGATGCAGCACAAAAGTCTCTCAGCTAGTTATGAAAATACTCAGGAGGCTAAATTTTTTGATAATATCACTCATTTTTACAGCACACTTGACAATAAGCTATTTGCAATAGCTGCCTCATTTCTGAGCTAAATTTTCCATTACAAAAAAGAATCGGTGGGTATCTCTGTCGACTGCCCCATATTACTTACCCAAAACCTTTACAGCTCCCTCCATGCTACCTGCACACCAAGCCTCTTACCTCCTGGTACCACAACATGCTGTGGTTGGTTCAAGTTTCACCCCTGAGGTAGACTAACAAATTTACTCTGGACCCCAGATTCCAGTAAAGTATTTTGATACACTAAAACTGCTAGTGCAGTGTGAAGTCTATTTCAAGGGGAAGATGGTACAAAACAGAGACCTGGGATATCGTTACACTGGAAAGGCAAAGGCTGTAAAAGAATGTTTCTTTGGGGACCAGGCTATGATACCTATGATGCACTTGCTTTTTGAGGTGGGACTGATGTGAGCACTCAATATCCCAGTTGTTTATCCATCAGATAGTTATAAATAAGCCACTTCAGTACTGAAAAACATTACAACCTTATCAGTTCAATACCTCTGGCTTTGGTGCTCTATAGAGTTTACAGCCAGAAGCAGCACATCCTAATCCTGCTCTACTTCAACATAAACTCTAGAAACCACAGGTTAGGAGAATGCACACGTTGCTCACATGTAATCATCAGGGATGCGTAAGCTACGGACATTTTCAGGAAATACCCACACACTAACAAGAAATTGACAAGATCTTTTCAACTGTACCACATTATCAGCATGTCTCAAAGAGTATTACCTCACAGACATGACTGGCACTGCAGCAGAGCCGTAACAGCCCCTGCTTGTGTTCCTCCCCATTCCTCCCAAACACAGCCCTGAGTTTTCCCCGATTCCAACCAGGTTGCTGCCTGAGGCATCTTCAGCAATGACTCGTTACCCAGATGTGAAATGATGAATGCCACAAATTCATTTTACAGTGCTTTGTAGTGAAGCAGTCAGGAAAAGGTGGCAAAGACTGTCAAATCCTGTAGCCATGAAAATCCACAACCCCACTTCTTGTTAAATAATGCATTCCTGGGCTGAATACACCCAGGTCAGGGGCACAGCATCACTCTACAATTGCTGACATGCTGGCCCCGTGTATCCTGCACATGAGTTCTGCATGAATGGTCAGGCACCAGCTTAACCCAGCTCGATGCTGGCACTCTAAAACAAAGCCATTAATGAGCAAGTAGTTTTGTTTCTGCAACTACTCCACATTTTCTTTATTTAAACAAAGACACGCACCTAGGAGTAATTTTGGCACACATATACAGAGAGATTTCAGACTTCTTGACAGGTACAAAGTAAAAAACAAACCTATCCATGTGCCTTATGTTAATTTTTTGAATATCCTTTCCTGGGGCTTTCGGATTGCTCTGGCCTTGATATTATGACCTCAGACATTTTTCGCAGGCTGAAGCAGTCAGCCAAAGGTGATATATGCAACTGGCTCACTTGATTTCTAGCAGTATGCACATACCTTGCATTGATACCTTTCACTGACAGAAGGAAAGCCAAGGTGAATTAAGTTTAGAGGTAGACAGAAATGCTATTAAGCAGCTGCCATAATCTTTATGGTTAACAGCCATGTTTGTACGAAGAACTTGGGAATGAGGGAGACAGATGACCAACTTTTAGAAAACAATTACTTAAATCCTACCCAAGCTGCTCTTAAAACTGCTTTAAAAAATGGCCATTAAAACAAATCCCCACAGATACACTCCCACTGCACAAGTGCTCATCTTGAAAACAGCCAGGAGCATCCCTGCCACCTTATTAAAGCAGGGTGCCACAGCTCAGACCACCTGCCAGGAGCAACACGGGAAGCCAGCAATACAGTGCTAATGCAGCTACTATGGGGAAAGCTGTGGCTATACAGCCCTAAATGTGATGTGGCCATGGTTACTGTAGTGCAGCACAGCTAAGGGAAACCAACATCGACAGGAGAACTAGTTAGGCAAATTGTCAGGATATGTCCTGCACCCCTGCAACAGTCCTCCATAAGCATACATCCCGGGCTGGGCCCATCTCAACAGGAAAAGGCCTTTTGTTTGGAGAAATTCCTTGGGTATGTCCTCACATCTCCGGTGACAGCAAGCAACCCTAATACAAGTCTCCAGACAAACCCGCCATGGCTCTTCTCACCCTAATTAGGAGTGGCAGTTCCACTACATTAGCCAAGTGAGGCAGGAGACTAGTGACCAATGTGTCATCTTGCCTCCAACTGCTGCATGTTTTGCAACTCCCCTTCATGCTGTGCTGCTCAGGGTACAGTTGAGAGACAGCGTTCAAACCCAAGAGAGACATAACCTGCCAAAAAACAGAGGAAGGCCGATGTTCAAAATAAGCATCGTGTTTGCTGGTCTGCAAGTGGCAGTGTGCTACTTGAGAACTGCTTTCCCAAAGGAGACACCCCCACCTACATTTATAGTGTTGTACTGATTTGCTGAACTGTTCTGCATATAGAGTGCCTGCACTGGGATCAGGGAAAGCTGTGATCATGTCTCTAAATGCTCCAGCAAGCTGCAGTGTAGAATTGAACTACTACAACCTTCTCTTGCAGGGTTATACTCGAAATAACAGAAGAAAAAAACTGCTTACTGCTAGAATACCTTCAATTTTGATTGGGCATTAACTCCCATATATAAATGCAATCCTTTGGCCAAAACAGGCTGCTTGAGGCAATGGTGCCTATTACAGACAGTCACACTACGAAGGAAGAAGGCGGTGTTGTGGGACAAGACAAAAGCTCACGCTTAAACCCGCACTGGTCACTGGCATCAAGAGCCACTTAATAAGGTACAGCACAACTCTATGGCCCCTGGGGTTCTCTGCAGACACGTGCAGATCCTGGAAGCAGATGAGTTTCACTTGAGTAGCTTAATTAAATGCCTTACTCCAAAGCTACCACTCCTTTTTTTCCCCAGGAACTCTTTCATGTTAGGTTCCATTTTGTCATCTCTAATGATATAAAAAGCAGAAAGCAGGAAACCAAGTTAACCCATGCTTCTCATTTTCCCCCTGCCTTTAAAGCCTTCAACCTCATAGGACAGCAACACATGAGCTGCAGTTGTAGCTCCAGTGAACCTACTCAGTAATCCTTTTTTCCCATTCACAGAAAACTGTTCAAGTAGCAGATCTGGATTTTCCCTCCATTTAGCTTGGATCCAGTACCTGAAGTCTTAACACTTGGGCTTTCTTGCCAAATTGTGAACAACTTCATTGTGTAATTTCTGGGCCTTGAGGAAGGCAGGGTGCTTAGAATTTGAGTCTCTTGATTCACCCTCTTTGAAAAATCAAAACCAGTCAGCACCTGCAGGAAGCCCCACCCTTCTGTGAGAACACAGGGCTTGCAGCCATCAGTTTTAATGCACACCAGATGACCCAGGTGATTTACCTCAAATATATAGAAAGAGAGCAGTTGTGTTCTGCAGTACAAGAACAGCACCTTCAACCTGTAAAGTCAACATCTGGATGAGAAAGCCTAAACGAGTGTAAAGAACAGCCAAAGGCAGACAAAAATGGACCTTTTCAAACCTCTTTGTCCATACTGCTGGCTCCACTGACACTGCTTCTTTAGTGTAGATATAGGGAACACATTTTAAAAAAAAAGAACTCCACAGAATACTACATCTTCAGTGTCATCTGTTTAGGCCAGAACTGCACACCTTGTTCCAAATGGGACTTTATTCAAATACTGTCAGCATTATTATGAGAAAAAACGAGGAGTTCATCTAAACAAACACGATCCATTCTTCCGGAGGTCCACAGTACATTGGATGTGGACTTGCCACAGGTAGAATCCAAGAGTTGAGTTAGCTTTAACTAAGCTTACTAATGACAGGCAAATTGACATTTTGGTCATGCAACTAAGCTGCTCCTCTTCATTTTCACACAACACCTGTCACGAAAAACTCTGTCTATCCTCCAAACTGCAAGTTGCTCCTAAGTGCACCCACGTAACCTCTCCAGGGTACGTCTGTGGGGATGCAAGATAAAGAAACAACATTTTTCTTTATCTTTTTGAGGCTTTCTGGTTTGCGTTCATTTTCTGTGCTAATTGTTATGGCCTGCAGGCTACTTTGCCCTTGTTTCACTCCACTTTCCATACAAGGATGCCCTTTACCCACAACCAACTCTGAAGATAACCCACACTACCAAAGCCCACGTGTAGAACCTGAACGGATTCTGAAACTTCTAGCAAAAAACGAAGGGCTGGGGGAACACATTGCTTACAGTATTGTCTGTAACAACTCAACCCACAAACACCCATACTTAAGCAAAGCACTAAAGTTTAAAATAGCTGTCAGTTTATTAGCATTTTTGAAATGCTATTTCTCAAGTCCGTTATTTAATTCTCCTGTGGTTACGTTATAGCAAAAAATCTTCCTTCTAAGCTATTTAAACACCTTTTAGCTGAGAAGCAGGTTACTTACTGACCTCTCTCTATACGTAGATATCATTAAGTTGTATATATGTTCCCACAATTTGAATTATCCTTCATATAGGCCAAGTTGGATGGAGCCCTGGGCAACCTGATCTAGTGGGTGGCATCTCTGCCCATGGCAGGGGGCTGAAACTAGACAGGCTTTAAGATCCCTTTCCAACCCAAACCATTCTCCGATTCTGTGGTATCACCAGCCTCACACAGCTATTCAGCTTCCCATTCAGATCATCAGAACATGATTAAATTAGCCTATACTGGAACTGGGCAAACTGAGACTTGGTGAATAAAGCAGTCTGGTCATCCATGTTGGAACAGCTATTACAAGCACTTAAGCGCAAACGGCCAGGACATAGATGCAATTTATTATAGCCCAGTGGTTCTTCAGTTTGAAAGCAATCATCCAGATTTGCCTGGAGACATAAAAGCAAAGCAAGAGTCGGGGGGGTTATCACAGACCGGAGAAGAGGCGCAAGCATATTTTGCAACACTACATGCAGATTAAACTGTTCAGTACTCTCAATTGACAAATTGATCTTAATGATTAAGGTACCTTTCTTTGATGAGGGAGGTGTCACAATATGCAACTGATCTGGTTCAGCAGAACAGCGCAGCTAGGTCAGTTTAAAGATATCGTGCTGATGAAGGACAATTTTCCCCAGCCCAGAGCAGCCCATACAGCTAGCAGCCATCCAACCGCTGCAGGGGTACAAACGATTCCGGCCAGTTACACTGCCAGTGCTAGCTCATACTTTTCTCTTGGACTTGTCCTGCGAGCACCATGTTGCGAAGTGTTTACGTGAGCACTCACTGAAATAGACTGTTCTTAGTTTCACCAGACAACTGATTACAAGGGAAATGATATCATGAAACACCAAACTAAGTTGCAACTGACAACTTGGTTAGGTTCCAACTACAACCTTACCCTAGATATGCCACAAACTATACATTTCAAACACCTGCAGTAATTTTAACACTGCTAAAAGGGAGGGGGCATATGGGTTTTGAATGCTCACTGGTCAAGTTGTTTTAACAGAATCCAGAACAAGTGTACGATTCTTCCCATTTTTACCCCTCAAAATGTACTACTGAGTAGTGTTATCTACCATCCAATTTGAAGAAGGCAAAGAAGGATCCCAAGACAAACTTCTTAAGTAACTAATATCACAAAACAGGACATCAGGAAGCCACCTGAGGTCTGACTGATCCTTGCTATCCCACCCCATGATCACTTCAACAAATTCACTTAATACTAACTACATTTTTCATCCCTGCATCTCCCGTTGCCAGTTTTAAAACTTGGTTCCCCTCAAAGTCAGAATCTTGCTCACAATTTCCAGTGAATTTACTCACAGTTAGCTTATACACATTTCCTATTGTGCCCATTTTGCCTCAGTTTAAACAGCATGTGTCCCTAACATATACCTAGATAGCTGCCATCATCCAAGACTAACCATGCTAGTCTTTCCAGCCCTGTCTCATAAGAGCATTCCTGTCCCTCACTGTACATACGTTTTCCTCATTTGCCTCAGGTTGTTGTCTTGACCATGCTTTCCACAATGCTTCCCTTCCTTTATAAAGGAGAAAAGAAGAAAAGATGGGAACCTGTAAATAAAAGCTGGATTTTGGCCTTTCTCTAGGCTTACTGGTCTTCACATTGGCTTTGGAGTTATTTGGTGTGATAAGACTATATGAAGAGGCTAAGAGCTGTTCATAGATTGACCACAGCAAAATAACTGACTCTGTTGCAGACCTCAGCATCTTTTCTTCTGCTACGTTTTCATCCCATTGTGAATAAATACTAGTGCCTATGGAAGCCAGTTATGGTACACACTAGAAGCTCAATTAACACTTGGGTACCTATGGACAAGTCTAACTAGTCAGATTTTCAGAGCGGGTTACATCCCTGACTCTCCCTTGCTTTAGCAGGAGCTAGGCATGCAATCCACTTGGATGTTGTTAACCCTCATGGGTTAACCTAGCAAGGAAACGAGTATTTTTGTTTGAGTGTCACAGGGTACCGGCAGAACATCTGTAAGCATTCAGATGGTTAGGACACTGCAGAGGCATGCCTCAGGCTCGTCATCTTCCTATAAAATCCATGGGAAAATTCAAAAGAGAATCCATGTCTCACTTGCTTTTTTTTTTTTCTTCTTTCCTATCCTATTAGCCACCCCTGCTTCTTCTTCCTACACCTACAGTATCTTTTGCCTTCCAAATGCATGCAGTTCATTTCAATGAAGACTCCTCAAGTTTTCCAGAATCTTTGGCCATGGCAGAACAAGCTCACATGAAACCATCCCTGCACTGCTTCCTGTCCTCTCAAGTGGCCTTAAGCAGAAAGGCTGATGCCAACAGTTGGTGATTAACTATTTAAGCAAGAGTTACTGTATAATCACACAATTGTAAGTAATTAAGATAATGCATTGTCAGCTCCTGCTCATACATCCCTGATATCACACCTGGCCATTGACCTTGACACAACCTCGGGATTTATTCTTTCAAGCATCCATTTTTGATGTTTCAATTCCTTTAAGCTACTGCTGCTAGTAACCGTGTGCACAATTTGCTATTTCCACCTGCTATGTCAATTGATTAATGACAGGCAAACATAAGGCTTATTTTCATGCTGAGAAGGAGAGAAACCCACAGAAACTTATCTTTATAACGCTGGATTTTCATAAAACTTCCACCCACATTACACCTCCAGACTGCACTCTGGCTCCAAACTTACCTCTGCCCTGGCCAGGAAGGACCAACTTTGCAGAAGCCTTTTTGCCTTGTAAATCTTAGCACAAGAAACAAAGATTATTTTCTTTGCCTATTACAGCCTAAGACAACAAATATTCCAGCAGGCACACAGAACTATACAGATGGTTACTGAAGTGAAAGGACAATCTTTCAAGGGCCAGTTGCAAAGTGACACCATCACTTTGTCATAGCAGCTTCCCACTTAAAGCCGAGTTGGAAATTCTTAGTAAAGGAGCATTCTGCAGATGGCAACATTTGCACATGATGTACATCACCTTTAGGAAACCTGAGAGGTTATACAGTGTCCACAGTGTCCCTGGCACTGTCATCCATCACACTATCAGCAAAGTGAGAAAGTTAAGAAGTATCCCTCCTCAGTGGTGTTTCAGGGAAGCTGTCTGTACTCGGCCAAGGGCTATGAAGAGTTACCTCATGCTCCACTCAGTCAACCAAAGGACAAACAAACCCTGAAAGTAACAGCAGGAAGATGGTCCAAGCTGCATCCACAGATTCTGCTTTGTTTTCAGAGTTCCCTCACTGCAAAATAACCCTTTTCTATACTCAGAAAACAACTGCAAAGCTTCCCAATGAAGAGCTGGATACTTCCACAGAAAGATTTTCCCACAGCTGTCTTACTAGCCAGCAAAACCACTCAGAAGGATAAAGCTAACCATGCATTTGTTGTACACAACAGCCCCAATAAGCAAGTCAAAAGACACTCAAAGACACATACCTGCACTTATTAACAGAATCAGACATACAAGCTACCCATAGCATGGAAAAGGTCTTCCACCAGAGCGGGCTTCCTGTTTAGTTACCCCCTCCAAAAGTCAAGCCATTCCTGATCCTGCTCACCTCTCTCCTATTTCTGACTAGTTCAAAAGTAGAGTCCCACAACTAGAGAACAGAAAACAGAATGCCACAAACAGCACCACAGGCAATCCACAGAACAGACACATTGAAAAGCTAGCTAAGCTCACTTTACTCCCTTACCCCCATAAAGCTCCCCATCTTAATGTAGCAAGATTCATCCCTCAGCTGGCCTTCAGGTAATAACCCCTTAACCCCTTACTTTGCCTTCTACTACAACCTCTTCCATCTCCTTGTTCTTCTCTCCCTCCTCCCATTCAGCCCATGCAGGAAAAAAAAATAATCTTTCCATCCCTCCTGCGAGCATGTGTTTATCTCTATTTTTAAATGTTATGGCTTCCCAACATCTGTCTCTGTGTGGTGTAATCTTACTGATGAAATATTTCATGTTTTCCTTGAGCCTTTGTCAATATGTCTCTGCGTTATCAGCTTAGCAGATGGAGACACAGAAGGAATAACCTCAGCTTACCTGGGTGATTTCTTCTTAAGTACATACTTACTGTACTCCAGGACAAGAATCACAGCAATTTTAGTAATGCAACATGATTTTTCTCTGTAGCAGACTATATTCTCTCCTCTTACGTCAAGTATGCTTATTTCTCCACAATCTTCCTTTAGGATTTTTTTAAGTTCTTCTCTGTGAGTAGCACTATTCCCAACCTCATTTCATATATGTTAGAAGAAAACTCAGAAACACCAATGCCACTGGGAAAGCCAGTGGCATAGCCAGGAAATGAAGTCCATCTTCCCATGCCACAGCATGCTGTTACTTTGGATATACATAGCCCTTAACCAGACAACTATTGCCATGCCCTTTTTCACTAGGGAAACTGACTGACATGCTCTTGCTGCTCATTTTAAGACGACCCACTGAACGAATTACGTAGTCTGGAAGAGTAGTAGACCTGAGACTACACCCTGGATTAAATGCTGTTGCCTTGGATTAAAATCAACAGCCTCTTTATAACCTTACCTAGGATGTGACCCAACAAGGAACCAGGTGTCTAGATGAGAATTGTGATACCTGAACAGTTTTCCAGAGCTGATGTGAGCTTTGTTCCCAACTCAACATAGAGACCATCAAACTTAGGCGTGGGGCAAGCTCTGTATTTTCATCACCCACACGTACCCACACAAAACCCCTTTATTCCCCTGGAAGTTCAGAACCTCTCTCCTAACACCTCCAGACCATTTTTATTCCCTGATCGTCTTTACATTTGTTCTCTGCTACTTGATAAGCAATCCAAACCCTTCCTATTTCCAAGTTGATCCCTGCTTTGGCATTTTCAAGATGCAAAGAGATACTTCAGGCTAAACACATTTCCAAGCCTGATGAAATTTTGTCTTCCTCTCAAGTTATTATGCATTAATCAAGTCACACCACATTCTTCACCTTCAAAAGCCACATTCTTCTGCTAACAACTGCCAGTGCTAACTCGCTTTGTTTGTACCATTTTCCTACCTTTGTTCTCAAGAGATGAATGCATTCACATGCTTGGCCTGCTCCTCTGTGATCTTTAAGCATCAGCAGCACATCAGTCACTCACACTTTAAGTGCCTAAAGGAACCCCAGTGAAATGCCTCTGAATTCCAGCCTGCCATGAAGTTGTACAACGCACATTTCCTATGTGGAAAACTCACTAGAATAGTTCTAGCACCAGTGACATTGGTGAGTGCTCTGCCACTGACTTATCAAACCAGTGCTAAGTCACTTGCCTCATGAATTGGATGCATAAACCAGTAATTGTGCTCATGAGAGTCCTTGGCTACTTGGACGTTTACAGACCACCTGAAATGCAAAAGCCAGTACAGGAAATTCCTCCTAAGCCTTTTTAAGGATGCCTACAGTGCTTGGTTATTTAAGCGAGCTCGCATGTCTCATTTCCTCATGTGCTTCTCAAAAATCTCAGCTTAAATATTCAGGCATCTCACTACAAGCCATACTTTGAATTCTTCAATTGTTACTAGGAAACAACTTTGCAAGCCTGGAGAACTCTTCTCGAAGACATAATCGCTCCCTGCTCTGTTAACAACCGCAAAGGGTCAGTAATAAGGTCATTAACAACCCAGCAAAACACCAAACCAACACCTTCCTCCACTTGCACTTTCTTATTTAGGAGGTTCCTCTCTTCCCAATTTCAAGTAAACATCCCTGTGTTGATATAGAGAAAAGACACCTCCTTCAGACTTCCTCATCGTTAATGAGTTCAGCCTCCAAAAGCCCTCCCTCCTTTTGGGCAGTCTGATTTTGTGTCAGCCCTCCAACGCAGCACTAGACCCTGACAAAGCACAGCAACAGCACCCTAATTTGACAAGCAAAAAGAGACAGGAATGAGTTTTTTCTTACCACTTTTCCCTCCTACAGCACAGGAATGCTGCTCTGCCCATAGAGGGAAAAAAAAAAAAAAAGCACACAATCTGTGAAAAAATCAGTCTGACCATTATTTAATGACCACTAAGGTAGTTAACAGCCTGAGACAGAGCCTATGGTCATTAAGGCTCTGGCAGACAAAAAAAAAAAGGAAAACCACCATTATTCATAGTCAGCTGAACAGATTTTGGCCAAGTCACCAAAACCACACTGGATACTTTTAATTCTTTGTCTTGGAGTTGCACTGATCATAGTAATAAAATAGAGTGGAGTAGAGAAGGTACGCTTCACAGGCGTAGCCTACCAACACAGCCTTCCAACCTGCTGCCTCCCTTCACCTTTATGCTGCACCCACAAGCCAAGGGGGATCGAAGAGAAAGCAAACACCAACAGGAAGCCAGCTGTAACAGCACTGAGGAAATGCACTCCTTTGGTGGAGGGCTCTTTGACAGTGCTCTTCTGGTTTAACAGGACCTGTAGAATAAACGAGGCCTGAGCCCTGCATGCTGAATAGCTCAGCCTAACACATTAGGGAATTATTACTGAACTGAATGGTTTGCTGTTTGGGTCGGGGGCAGGTTTTTTATTTATTTGGTTTATAATCCTATCTGAATAAAGGTAAACACATAGGGATTATAAATGAAATAAATCTGAAGCAGAATAGAATGGGGGTGGTAGAAAAAAAATCTCAAGAGGGTCAGGAGATAATGAAGATTATACCTCAATATTGGGATTATGATGTTAGTTCTTTATTTCAATAAAACTGGATAGAGATCTTTTATATCAGGGACAGAGCTTAGCTGTAAGGACAAAGTAATCTTCTGGGAATTATGCATACAGGCTCGACATCATTTTTATTGGATGGCTGATGAACTGGAAAACTCCAGGATAGCCTGGTTTTAATTTGTAATCTTAATTTTCATATAAATCGGTACAGTTGGAGGAAGGGGGGCAGATGTAGAGGGACTCTGATGCTGTGCTAATATTGCAGCATTAAGACAGCACATGCATTAAGGCTACAATTGTAACTCATCTAGTATCTGATCCTGTCTTTTTGTCTATCCATCTGTCTCCCATCTTTGCAACTATCATTTCAAAAAAAAAAAAAAAAAACACCTCAATCACCCCAGAGCAGAAAAGACAGTATCAATGTAACATGGCATCCACCAAGAACCATCTACAGTGCATCTACCAACATCAAATTGCTCAGCAGGAGGCAGCGGTGCAAAGAAAGAACATTCAGCGTTCCACATTTTGCCACCAACTCCATACCAACCCTTTGCTTTGAAATAAACCATCATGGCACAGTATTAGACAATCTATACGTGATTTTTATTACAGGGTCACTCAAACCCAAGTCCTAAGCCTTATTTTTGGCACCTGGACAGCACTGCTTTCATTGTCCAGTGAGGCTACTCCCACCTTAGGAACTGAGGGACTCAGCAAGCTGAGCACCTAAGAGATGCCCGACGAGACACCGAAAGGCGATGGGTCTTCTTTGAGGCCATAGGACAGGGTGCTTGCCACTTGACTCCCAGGGCTGGTCTACTGACTCCTAAGTCAAATTCCTGTCCTTTGACCCACGCTGCCTCCATCCATGAGTTTCGATAGAAGTACTCATTTAATGCAACTGTTACCCCAGTAAAACTGATAATCTGGCCCCCACACATTGCATTTAGACTGACTTAATTCATTAATTCACTCCAAGTCACATCAACTCTTCCTGTTCTACAGTTTCTTTGTTTTTTCTCCTTCCATCACCTCCCTCTTGAGGAACAGGAGGGAATTTTACCTTTTTTCATTTAAAAAAAAAAAAACACGGAAGGAGATAGGAATTGAAATAGACCACTGACAGTGCCTCGATGAAAGAAAAGCACGCTGCCCTTCCAAACAGTTTTGTCACATGGGATTCATGTGCTCGGAAGAGTAAAGCACCATTTCTAAGAGTAACAGTCCCAGTTCACGCAGCCATCAGGAATGAGTAACAGCCACAGAGCTGACATATTTAATCGGTAATACTCAGTTGAATAAGGAATGGATTGAAATAACCGTGCTAGCCCCCAACCTCCCATAACATCCCTCTGCCTCATGATCGGTAACAGAATACACAGCATTGATAGAACAGCTGCTTTCATAAAGGTAGCAATAATGGAAGAAGCTCCCAGAATTCCTTAGCATTTGAGCATAAAAACAAGATTTCCATGGGGCAAATTGAAATGCCAAAGAGATTTATATTTACCTATGCAGATGTCTTGCAATCCTAGCCTTTAAAACACGGACTGTTATATTAGTGCTGAGGGAGAGAAGAAAAAACGACCCAAACTTTTCATTCCATTCTCAAAAAATACAGCTGCTGTAAAACACAGAATGGGCAAAGCTATTTTGTTAAAATCTGCTTGGTACCAAAATGGTGAGAGAGAATGACAGAAGACAATCTGATACACTCAGACGTAATCTTGAAGCGTAAATCTCTTCCATTTGTCAGGAACACCTTAAACCAATTTCCACTTCCACCTTTGTTTCAGAGAAGCCACTGTCATGTGCTGACAGAACAACTGCACAAAGGTGAAGAAAAAGCTCGTTTCTTTCCCCACTCCTTCTCATCCCCTGCCCCAACAGCAAACACCTCTCCAAGTTCTTCCCCCCGCCTCAGTCCTCCCCTCTGGGAGAGCCAGCAGTCAAGGACTGAGCGCAAGCCTCGGCAGCAGTCATAGTAGTGAATCATCAGTAAAAGCCTGGACAGACCGTGGAGAATCATGCCAGATCATAGCTCTTTATCTTCTATTTTGATGAAATGCCATTTGATGACATCTTATTTTGGGCTTTCGAAATGCCTCCACGTTCCCCACAAGACCTTCCAGGAAAATTAAGCAGTTGTGCACAGAGACATTTTGGCTGTAAGTTAGACAGAGGGATGAAGGGAGGTGCAAGGGAGAGATTAGGATCAAATGGTCAATTAATATAATGGCAGAAGATTAACAAGGAGGTGCCCCAAGACACTAAGACAAAGGTTATTTACAGTTGTTATTCATGATTTAGAAAAGAGGCTGAGAAATGAGGTGATGACCTGTGCAGATAATACCAAATCATTTGGATTAGTCAAATCTAGATAAGACTAAGGACCATAGAAAAGATAAATAAGAGACAGAAGAATTTCAGCAATGAAAAAGAAAGGTAATGAGCACTGGAACCAATAACAGGAACAGTCCCATGCCAAGTTCTAGGCAGAGACTATTCAAAGTCCAAAAAGCCAGCCTGCTACTTTGAAGAGCTGGATAAAATACTTGCCTCCTGTAGCAGCAAACTTATTGGTGCAGAAAAAACAAGACAGCAAAGTACACTGGAAGTAGTTAGGTATGGAAGCCATACTATAACGTGGGCCCACATGTGAACACTGCAAGCGATCACAGGTTCACTATAAAGGGCTGGGATGGCTTTTTTTTCCCCCCTCTAACTACAGTCATTTACCAAGGAGATAAACAAAACAGTGAAATCTGAACAAGTAAATGTGCATGTGTTGCACAAAGAGAATGCTTAGTAGGATTGGTAACCCTACCAAAATTGAAGATTAAAATCCTTTTTCATATTCTTTACTGCTTAATCTCTAAACTCATTGTACCCAATATCATCCTTTCTGAAAATAAAATTATGAAAACTGCACATTATTATTCGGTATCAGTTGCAAGACTTACTCTTCAGGTCCACAAATAGCTATAAGTACACCATCACGCATCCAACATGCTCACACTTTTTACTACTTGTCCTCTGCCAGTTTGCAGCATCCTTTCTTGGATTGTTCTCCCCATTCCTTTATTTTCTCTCAGAATATTCAGTCTGCTCATCAGAAGCAAGAAGATAGAGGGCTGCCATACCACTCAGTGTAATGTTCTTCTGCTGGATTACTTCAGGGCTACATGTAGGTACAGAATATATGAAACTTCAAAGGCATTCCTTTTATCACCTTGCTGTATCCACATGTCCACAGAGTGATGACTGGTGATGTTAAATCACCAAGTTAAAAAGCAGGTCTTTAAAAAGCAAGCAGCGAAACTGAACTGTAGAAACAGAATTCCTTCCAATATGACTGCTGGTCTCTATCATCTGGAGGATAACAAGTGAAAGCTGTAAAATGGTGGCGAAAGATGGATTTTTTATTCATTTTACACTGTATTTCACATCTTCTGTGTTCTGATTGCTTCCAGTGATTTTGTGTTTTCTTTCAAGTACACTGGAAGCAGTTAGGTATGGAGGCCATACTGTAACACACCTCCACATACAAACACTGCAGACAGCCACAGGTTCCCTGTAAAGGGCAAGTCAGTAAGTTTTCTTAGCAAGTTAAGAAAGCATGCAAAAAAAAAAACACTCCAGGCTGTTCTGTTGGTTCTTGTTCTCATTGGCCCATCGCACTTTGTCAGCTGTAACCAGCACCTGAAATACACCCTCCGTGACATCCAGGAGCTGAAGAGATCCAGCAATCCCTCAGCAAGGCAACACATCCAGTGCTGGCACAAAGCCCAGGAGCATGCACTGGGGACAGACGGTACACTGGCTGTGGGAGCAGAGGACAGGCTTTTCTGGGTCATGTGAACTCCTCTTGCAGCCGGGTTGGCAAGTTGGTTTTGGCCTCAGGAAACTCTTCAGAGAGAGAAAAAGTTGAAGGATAACCAGACCTTCCATTTGTACAGTTCTGGAAGCAAAGTGCAAGAACTGCAAGAATCCACTGAGGCGGACACCCCAATATATCTCATCCATCATGTAGAATCAAAAGCAGTCAATGGACAGTCCCCACTACGCAAGCTGAGAACTGCATGGTTCCCTCCAAAACTGCAAGCTTTCACAGCATCTATGCTAAAATGCAAGTCTCCTTCATGACCAATTCTTTCTGGTTGGGATTTCAACCATTTGGAGAACACAGAAACCAAGAGAGCTCAAAGCCACAATAAGACACCTGGACAGCAATGACAGTTGAATGCCAGCAGAGGAGCCATGGTCATGCCTCACAAACACCCTACCAGGTGGGCATTCTGTCTCATTAAGCAATGCTCAGGGAAGTTTCCATACAAACAGGAGACAGCGGTGTCAAAAAGCTTCATGCTCGAGCCACTTCACATCTATGTGCAGCAACCATGTACAGTGGGGCCCTCTCAAAGGTGGACAATTTTGAGAATCATCCTGGATTGATGAGGAGCCCCTCTTCTTCCCCCCTTATTCTCAAAGGACTGCTGTCAGTTTCACCCTAAGTACTGGGAGAAAGCAAGAACACATCCAGCCCGGAACATCTGTCCCAAAACCTTAGCTTGCTAAAAAATTAGGAAAAAACACCTCAAAAGCCACACCTCAAGTGTCTCACTTCACTCATCAACTACTATTTCTTTATATTTGCTAGCTAGCCAACTGCAACGATTACTACACTGAAAATAACAAGCTCTCATTTGGATAGGAAGACCAGTTTTCACAGGCATGAACAAGATTCATGCTCCATGCATCCTTGCAAGCAGACCTTGCAATTGTAAATAGAAACTGGAGCATGAACACAGTTGAACATACACTAGCAAGCTACCTTACTGTGTGTCACAGGGCAGCTCCTAAGTAGGTACATGCACAAACCCTGATACGAAGGACAATTTTGAACACCAAAAAACAGAGAAGCTTAATTGTGTTTCACTAAAGGCCTCCCAGCACAACATTAGGCAAAAAAAATATTAAAAAAAATTGATCACTCTTTTGGGTCCCCACACTATAAACAGTGATAACATCTTTTAAGCGTCTACTTATATTTAAGCCTATAGGGTCTTTTTTACATTTGCAGAGTCCACCTCACCGTATAGACAGCTTTCCTCAGACTTGGTTAGATCTACACAATGTTTCTATCAAATCAACAATGACTAAGACAACATAAATGAACATTTCTCTTGCTAAATCTGTGTTGTTGTATCATTTACTACCCATGACTAATGGCATAGCACAGGTTTGGTTACCTCAAAGGTCTCATTTTTTCTAAGTGCTAGAGCCTTCTGCCACGAAATCTTACCACGCCACATAGCCAGAATGACTGAGCACTGCTAGCTGCCTCTTCCTGGTATTATTTCCTGTTAAGTTCCCATCCAGAGCAAGTAGAAGCAACTAAAAGCTCCTTTGGGTTCCAGCTGTCATCTTCCCTCCTTATGCCATCTTTTCTTGCAATTCAGGCTTGTTCTTTCAAATGCGTTTAGTTAAAAGCTTTTCTTTTGGCTCTCATGGCAAAGACTTGAGTACTAAGTAGCTTTCCCACTGTTCCTGCCTAATCTTCCTATTTATCAACCTGGAGATTCCTCAGCTTTGCTAATCTTTCCTGACAGCACATAATACTGATAGTGATTTCCTAAGCAAGAGAGTTAAACAAACTGCTTCATTATTACCATTTGCAAATTCTGGCCTTATTTCACAGGCTATGCTCCAACTCAGCCTGGACTGGATCGTTTGATACAAATCTGCATCTGCAGAGCTGCGAGATGCCCTTTAATTCCCATTCTCTTCTCACACATTTAATGGAAGCCACTTCCCTCCCACCCCCCTACATGGGGGAAACAATCAGTACTTCTAGATTAAGTGTAAATCAACATATGTGGATTTATTCTTTATGTACATGTGAAAGATCTGTGGCCCAAATACCTCTGCACTAGGTTGAAGACAATGTTGTCTTCAATACAGACACTTAAGTTGGTTTTGTTTTTTTAAGGTGTATAAAAAATATGGATTTATAAAGCACATACATTAAAATGTTACTGTATCGTGAAGCATATTAGTCTTCCTGAGGTGCAGCTTCCATCCACATGCATTCCAAGCTCTGTCCTGCCATGGGAGGCAGGCATCCTAGCACCCTGATCCCCGGAGAGACCTGCAGGGGGATACAGTAGGGTCCCACAACACATCTGCTCTTACCGTGTGGTTTAACATCTGATTTCCTGCATCTTCCCAAGAAGGCAGAAAAAAAATGAAATGGCATGCAAAAGCGAAGCATTTTGGAACTATTTGCTAAACCCACTCCAGTGCAGGCCTTAAACCAGGGGCTTTCAATTACATACTAGAAACAGTAAATTCAGAGGCAGCTGATCCCACCCTCAGAGCCATATGTCAATACAGGCATTCAGTAGTCCTACCTTTTGGTGTTCAAAGAGAATAAACAAAGACCTGTTTGCTGTCAGCCATTTAGTTTGTTTAAAAGGAAATCTCAAAGTGTTTAAGCACATTCACTCTCTTACTGAAATCACACACTGTCAATAAGAGTTAAAAAAAAAATAATCTACCTTCTCTATTTCATAATTTCTCTACTCTTTTATTGTACTGCCAGGGAAATCACTTCATTTTTGCTTTCTTCCAAGCAAGAAGAGACACACACACAGCTACGCAAGAATTTAAACGCCTGCCCAATCTCTGTACAATATCTTTTTAATCAAGAGGCACAGGTTAATCCTAGATTTCAAAATATAATAATCATAGAACATCTTATACATCACAGCCATTCCAGGACTGGACATGAAAATATCTAATCTTGTAAAACTACAGAGATTGCTGATCAAAGTGTAGCAGGTAAATCAAACCTGAAATGAAAGGATTAGAGAAGGTTACTGTAATATTCTTCTCTGTTAAGTAACGTAGAAGCAGATTTCTCTGAATCTTGCTTTGTAATTCCCTTCTGGAAAAGCAGCATCGGAGGACTGAATAGGTTTGAAGAATGCCTTTTTATGACATCTGTGAAGTAAAACACAGTAATCGAAGCCCATCCTAATCCTTCATCCAGCAGCATGTACCTCGCACGCTATCACAGTAGCACCGATCAAACACCAGTGTTTGGGATAGCCAAACCCATCTAGAAAAGTCACGCTCTTCCCTTCACGGTGCCTAGTCACCTATTGACAAATGCAGTTCAGAGCACCCGTGGCATTTATCACTTCAGCAGAAAGAAGAGCACCTTTTAAAGCCTTGTCTAAAGGTAGCTTCTAAGACAAACTTCTTCTGTTCAACTGCATTCGAGTTCTAACCTTCTATATCCTTTCTTTTCTGACCATCTTTACCAAGAGAGCTAATCCAGCTATAAGGCATATCCCCCTTCAGCACAGCCAGATTCTGTCAGTGGTTACAACACCAAAACGTTGGCATTTTCATGTCTCCCAGAACTTGATATAGTAAGAACTTGATGTAGATTTGCAGTAGTTGCTGGACAGAAATCACATCACATGATTTACACTGGTAAAAAATCTTTACTAACTCATGCCTCATAAATTTGATCACTTAATAATTTAGCGTTAAATTTCTTATTCTAATGAAAAGAGAGTTAACATGATTATTATTAATGCTATTTTTAGTTGATTTAAAATTATGTCATTATGCTAAAACATTCTATTTAATTTTTAATATTCAAACTCAAAATTAATCTTGGAAGTCTTCAATTTAAGCCATAGTATTACACAGTACTGTAGCACCTAGTGCAAGCAAAAGTCTCTATGATGCCCTCAATTATGTGGATTCCTCAAAGCCACGAGCCTCAGTAGGCAAGTCTCAGCTGCAATCGGGCATCCAAGGCTCCTCATATGAAGCTGGCCCTTAATTCTAAAGGGGGAAAAACAATTAAAATGCACAATGGATATCCAGAAACATCACGTCTGTTCTTTCTCCCATTACAGCAGAACAGCTCCCCAGGTCTGCACTAGTTACCACTACAGAAAAATAAGGACCAAACACCCATTTGCTTCTCTATTTGCTCTTGGATTTGTACAGTGCCTTAGTACTTGGAAGTAAGCTGGTCTGAAGTGTGCAGAGAACACAACCTTCCTAAACCAGGTGGTTCCTAGTTAATTTCTTTCCTCATGCACTGCTTTTTAAATACCACCCTTCACACTATGTTGGCCTTCTCACCTTCCCAAAGATGCCCTCTAAGACAGAAGAGGCACTTTGTGTCTATTTTCTTGTTAAAGAACTGCCACGCAGTCAGTGCAATCTGTAACAAATGCCTATGTCTGCTTGCCAATGAACTCTCCATTTTTCAGGAGACACTCCCAGCAGTATCAACCAAGAATTTGGCCAGAGATCCTGAATTAAGTCTGACAGGAGAATCTGGGCCATCACACAAGATGGAACTGCAGAGGTATCCAAAATCCAGCTCCAAGTTCTAAATGTAGCTCAGACTCAAGCACCAAAACCTCAATAAAATGAGGTGTTTGCTGTTCTCTTCTGAGAAGGAAGTATTTATCTGATAAACTTCACTAACAGCCTCAGGATGCAAAGCAGTTTTGCTCCTTTCTTTTTCCTGTGTCCACCTCAGCACTGGACAAGCCCCTGAGATAGAGGCATACCCACCGTGCTGAGGCATCAAGGCTACCTGCGGGATCACCAGAGCAAGCTGGATAGGAACAGTACCTCACTACAGTGTTCAATCTTGTCTTTGTCTTGGACTTACAGCTCCAGAAGACCCAGCAATTCAAGGCTGCTGAATATCAAGTTAGCTGAGGATTGACAGGGAAGCACAGAGCACCTTGCTTCTCTCTGCATCACCAGAACAGCAACTTTGCGCTGCCTTTTCCAAACGAGGAAGCAAATAAACACGCAAAAACAGGTACAGGCTCTTTCTACTGCACTTCACCTCTTGTTCTTCACAGCTCACTACTAATCATCAGTCCATAATGCAGTGTAGAATTGCCAGCCCCATCCTGATGATGTAGTTATTTCCAATTGGCACTTGGGAGCAGTGAAGATGGGAGGCATTACTCATCGCCAAGAGTACAGATGTTTCTAATTGCTTTCCATTACCAAGAATAACAGCTGTTTACATCTATCAGCAAATAATTCACAAGAGCTCCAGACTATTAAGATAACACACCCCACCTGGTCACCATCACAAGTTGTCAAGGCCAAGGTAGTGGCTGCCAGAATCCCCTTCTGCATCTCTGTTCATCAAATGACAGCATGTGTCACCTTCAGATATCCTTATGCTACCCCACAAGCCCTGGCTTCTTGGTGGCCTGACAGATCAAATGGACATATGGATTCTTCATGGCTTCGCAGTAAATGTTTTATGGTTATACTGCAGCCAAGGGCAGATGACAAAGGAGCAAGGGACTAGCAAATAACCCAGTGGAAAAAAAAAAAAAAGAAAAAAAAGGCTATCCACACTTGATAAACTAGTTAGCAGAAAAGCATGCCTGCTTCGCCCTGCAGCCATGCACAGAACCACCTTCACAGATATACGAAGTACGAAGTAGCTGACAAAAACAGCAATTCTTCAGCTGGGTCGCACAGGGATCAGGTAACGAGGCTGCAGAAAACAGTCAGCAAGGGAATTCGGTGGATCATTTAAGCGAGTTAACTTTCCTAAGGCAAGCATAGGCCACGTTGGAGCAGACAGGCACTGACTGCCCTTTTCCCCACGTCAGCCAGGCCAAAGGGCTGGCTCTGCAGCAGGCACAAATGTCCTTCCTAGAGCACTTCGCAGCTCAGGGGCCACATTTGCAGCAAGGGCTCCCCCCCACTTATGAAGTACAAATAGAGAGGCAGCCAATTAAAAATTAATAATTAGGAGACAGCATAGCGCACTACAAGTGACTGATATCTAATGAGCTCATCGGTATTAACCATTTCCTGATAATTAAAGCTGTATATTTATTTGCCTCACAGAGACCTACATGGTCACGGGGTACCTGATGGCACAAATTCAGACAGGTTTCTGCCACAGATCCTGAGCCAGTCTGATGGACTTTATGAGAAGAACAATGACAGACAAAGGAAAGTAAAGTTTCCATCCATTGTTACAGTGTGTGTGTATAAAGCCTCTCTCCACTCTCTAGTCAATTGCTTCCAGTGCAGAAAGCCCACACAGAACCTAACAGCTGTCTTGGGTAACAGCATTGGCATATCAAGAACCTCTCTTCACAGTATTTTACACATACTGAACCATTTCCACCAGAAATAACCTTATTATTTTATGCTCTAATAACTCAACACTAACTTAAGACTCGACCCTACTTACTTTTTTCTGGTCCAAGCCAAGCAACTTGTTCTGCTTTAATTATGAGCAGAGCATAATTACATTAGCATAGATGTGGTAAAAATGTTTCCCAGTGTTGCTCTGCAGCTCCCATGTGTTCAAATCAACACCCAGAAGTCCAAAGTATTTAGCCCAAGTCCATTATCTGCAAGTTGCTCTTCAGATTTGTGCCATCTTGGCCCCTTTCACCCCTTGTCTTGAAACAAACTTCCAAAAAGGTCTCTCTGAAATGACAGAGGGAGCACAGGTGCATCCCTTTAATCTACTTTCCAAAATCTTACATACCCCTTCATGCACAGAAACTCATTCCTTGCCTCCTCATGCCAACTGTATCAAAAGAATCATCAAAAGATGTAACACCAACTCTCCCCCTCTCTCCTGAAGTTTGTTATTTTGCAGAGAACAATTGGCCTAGGACACCTACTGAGAGAAAAAGAAAGAGCTGCCTTGTGGCCCTCAGAGCACAATTGAGAGACCAGAATTAATAGAGAAGCACAAAATAGAAAAGGAGGGGAAAAAAAACAAAACAGTTTATAGGCTGACAACATGCATGTCACAGAAGAGGAGTTAGCTCTCCCTCTTTTCCAAGCTCACTGCTTTTTAGCCTTGGGGACACCCAGCCCAAGACAGCCATTCAGTATCTCTTAGACAAGTTCCTGTAAATGCAATGCTTCCAACTAAGAAGTTATTAAAATTCCTCCCTAATTTTTCCGTCTCCCTGACTTGTCTAGCTATTGTTGTTCTCATCATCATTTCTGCTATTTCAGGGCAGTGTCTCGTGCCCAGGGATCCCTGCCAACAAGAGCAGAATGCCATTACGAGAGGAGGCTGCTGTGAGCTGCTACCATCACAGGGAATTTATCACTGCAAGCCATGATCATAATGGACTCCTTCACCAAATGACTTTGGATGCGCAGGGCTTTGGCAGCAAGTCTGCCATCCACATACAATTATTAAACTGAATACCCACGTAATAGGAGCAGGGGACAGGGACATCACATCAGTGCAGGCAGCAGTCTCTCCGAAGCCCTGCATGCAGAAGCAGAGGAATTCACTCCAATAGCCCAGACTGCCTGACAGGCGGACTGAAAGAAAAGGAACTCCAGAGCTTTGCTCAATCCAGCAACCTGGGAGGGATGTTAATATTGACTGATTTTGGCTAGGAAAATGTGCTTGGCCACAAAAAAATTGAGATGCAAAAGCCACAGCATTATCCGCAAGCCTTCCATGTCCCAACCTGACTTCCTCCTTCCCTACCCTATTCTGGATAATGCATTGATACAAAAACTACGTCATTAAGCACAGTGGGGCTTTCCCAAGTATTTGTTCCCCAATCAGGCAACTAAGTATCTGATTTCCCAAAGCATTCAGCATCTCTGAACTTTCAGTACTCAAAGAACAGGCTTTTCCCTAGGGCTGGCCTTGCAACAGCTCTACGCCAGGATGGAAAAGAAAGCCTCATACTTCTGCAGGCTGAAGGATGTGGGATATATAAAAAAAACCAGCTAAACATCACTGCACAAGTCACTGAATGTTGTCATCTGCTGCATGCACACAACCCATATGCTTTCACAGTCTGTCTGGAAGTCGCAGTCCTTCTGAAATCGTTACCACCTTCTCTGGGCATTCACCTCTTCCCCTAGCACATCTAACTCCCTCCCACAACAACTACCTCTTGTCACTTTCTTTAGGCATGTGTTGAATATCCCTCTCTAAAAATCAATTCTCCATCCACCCAAGGGCTGTCTGAGTGACAGAACCAGGGCCATGAGACCAAGGAACATATTGCTAAGCCCACAACAAACGCTGTTGGCTTCTCATGCAAAGGAGGATATGAGATCCGGACTGAGGGTTCCTGGACACTTCCATTATTTTTATTACTGAGATTCTAAGCAATCGCACATCAACCACCTGATCAGAGCTGCCAAGGTGCAATCCACAGGCCAGGAGTTGAAGCACAAGTCATCTCATCACGCATTTCCCATTTTAAGTCTCTCATCTTCTCAGTATTTTTACCTTCCTGCTTTGCGTTTTCCTCTGTCCTTCCTCTGACAGCCACTGCCCTTCGCTGCCAATAACCACCTTTCCTCACAGCCCCTCCAAACTCGCTGCATTTTCCAAAAGGCACAGGGTAGAGAAAGCTGTCCCTGGATGCACACACTGCAGCAAGGTTTCTCTGACGCGCAGCGCTCAGTACGCTGCACGACAGCTGTGTGCAACATTTGGAGCTCCCAGTCAGCATCCTCTTGTTCCACAAAGAACATCCCAAAGAGGGGGATGCAGATGTAAGCAAACGCAACCAGCAACTGGCTGTCCATGCAGGTTTTCTCCTGGCCAATCAATAATTGAAGATATATGCAGGACCACAAAGGGTACGGAATCCAAGGGATTATCACTGCCTAATCTCTCTGCTCTCCTGGGAATCGCCACCAGTCAGAGACCAGATTGGCTTTTTCACTTGCCATTATCCATGCAGCATGCCTTACCTTCAGCCTTGTCTACTCCCCTGTCAGTTGTTTCTGTATAAGACACACTCCTATTATGCATTTGTCCCTTTCTCTCCCCATCTTCCCACAGTTTCTTTCGATGGTGCCTCCCCACGCTATTCCAACCCATGCCACAATTCTCCATCTACAGATATCCTGCTGGCAAGAAATACCAGGGTTTTTGGTGCCTTCCGTCTCTGCTCCTCAGTGTGGAATGTGAAGACTCACATTATTATTGCATCAGGTTCTAGAATCATGGGACTGTAAGACAGTTCTCACCAGCTTTTTAAAATCAACAAGTTCCTCAGTCTCTTGGCGCTAGCTTCTTAAAAGCTTTGAGAACTTTGAGATTACAGAATTCAAATTAGCTAATGCTACTTTTTATACTTTTTTTTTCGTCCTTACTAGCCAGCCAAAGGATTTCTACAGTGCCGGGATCCTTGTTTTGCACACCTGAGGCTGCCACCTGCTGTGAGTGCTGGGAAAGCAGAAAGATGGGAGTACAGATATTTAAGAACAAAAAACAGCAACTAGGAAGCTAGCAGAGGAATTTCTATGCAAGACTAACGCTTCTGTAGCCTTCTTTGCCGGAAAACAAAACGTACTGCTAACAGGAGGTACACAAGTCAGTCAAAGCCTCCATTTATCTGGAAGGAAATGTTTAATTTACCCTTATGTTTTTTGACTTGAGCATACAATGCTATTGTTGATGTGTGGAAGATGGATGGATCAACCTAAAACACTGAGTCCTGAAAGATGCCAGCACAACCTGAAGCCATTAATCTTCTTGAAGTGAATGCGCTCTAATAGAGTGCCGAGGCATATGCCATTCATCACATCACGCCGATCCATCATGCTGCACCAGACAGAGTTTGGCAGGACTGCCATGATTAGTGGATGACAGTGCACCTCTGAGTCTGTGTAAGAAGGTAGCTTCTCTAGGTCATTATTTATGTTGGTCTTGAAAAAGACGAACTGAAACCTCACAACCGCTGTTGATTTCTTATGAAGACATCAGGAGGAAAACATCCTTCTTTTGCATGACTTGCCTATTTTGACAAAAATGGGAGAAGCCCGTTTGTGGGGAGTTTTATAATCCATTCCTCCTTTTGTGGATAGGGTACTCCGGGAAAATGCCATCAGTACAACTGGTTGTGCTTTCACACTGAACATAAATTGCAGTTTTCATGCCACCCAGATCAGTGTTTCTACACCTGATGTCGAAGAAGTTCCTGTCACAGGAAGCATTCGATGTAGCCAGCAGAATGTAAGAGCTCCTGATTAAAGATAAATATACCAGTTGACATAAAGGAGAGGAAGGGATGGGGACAGGCAAAAATCATGTCTCATTTCCTGTCAAAACAGTTCCCTTTAATAAGGAAGGCAAATACTGGCTTCCAGGAGCTATTTTTGTAGAAGGAAGTGAATCTCATATCCAAGAAATTAACATGGCTCATTGCAAGTGTAACAGCAATGATGTATCATAATACATCTCACTTGGGTATCACTTACAGAGCTCTCAGTACTGAGGATACTGCTCTATATTCAGGAGCAGCTCATGTGAGCTCCACGTACAGAGGTGAACATGAAAACAGTTAACGTTGTGTTCATCACAACCAGTACAACACTCACGACAGAGCGGGTCACACACAGCTTTCCCACAAAACACGTCCTCCAGGCTCCAACTGTTGGAGAGACAGTCTAACAACATACATATGATTGTATGGTGTGGTGGGTATACAGGACTCAGCAACAAGAAATCATACAGAGGAACCACTGAAATGGCACTGACTGCAGTAACTTCAGTTCCAGAAGCATTCCACGTTCCTCCAGGTTATCTTGTCCTCTACAATATTTTGGGAAAAGCTTTTTAATTTTATATAGCTTGGTGGTCTCGACATTTTTCCAAAATCTTGCTGTAGTCAGGGCACTTGTCCACCTGTTTCAGCACCAAGATTTACAGAAGTACTGTTAAGGTATGCAAAACCCAGGTTTCGATACGCCTGTTACGATTCACACACCCCACACACCTAACAGAGATGCACAGAAAGACTTCAAGCAGCAACATTGACAGGATCTCAGGATGATTCCGATCAGAAATGATGGGTCTTTGGTCCAACCTCCTGCTCCAAACAGGGCCAGCTGTAAGGTTCAATGTGATTGCTCAGGACTGCATCCAGTCAGGCCATGAACACCTCCAAGAATGACAACTGCTCCACCTCTGAGCAACTCGTTCCACCGACTGACTGTTCTTATGAGGATGTTTCTCCACATGTACAGTCCAAACCTCTTGTTTCAGTTGCCTGCTGTGTCCCATCCTCTTGCCAGATTATCACCATAAGCTCAATTGTCTTCTCGATGAGCTCCCTAGCAGTACTGGGGTGCTGTTGGAAGGTCAGCTCCCTCAAACTTGCCCAGGCTGAGCAGGCTCTGCCTCTCCCACAGAGCAAGCAATCCACTCCGTACCTCAGGGACTCCCTGCTGACCTCTCCATAGATCACTTATGCCTCTCCAGCAGTGCACGGCCCAGAATTGGGCACGCTGTTCTAGATGTGGTCTAAGGAGGGCTGAGTAGAGAGAGATAACCCTTTCTTGCAACATACCGGCTGTGCTCCTCTTCACATAGACCCATTGGCCCCCATCTCTGCCAGAGCACAGGGCAGGCTCACATTCAGCTTGCTGTCTTGACCAAGTCCCTCATGTTCTTTGGAGTGTGAAGAGCTGCTTCCTATAACTCCTTCAACAGATCAAACCTCAGAGAAGCGCCCTTTCAACTTCCACACCAAGCTGACTTACAATTCCTCACCCAGAATACCACTAGCTAACACATGAAAAGCCTGGGGCTGACTTGAGGACAACATGCCCTTTTGCCCTATACACTACCACGAACATCCTACACCAAAACAAAACACACTATCTTTGCCAACAAGGCCTCAAAACACAGCAAGGCTTTTCTGAATTTCCATCTACCACAAGCCCATTTTTAAAGAGTTTTCTGCCCCTTTTAAAAAGACATTTCCATGTAATAAGTCTACTGTATGAAAGAATTACATAGTCCTCCATTTAAGCTACTAGAATAAAACATTACAGAACTTGAGGGGTCTGAGGATGGCTAACACAAAGTAAAGTGTCAGAAAAGATTATTTATGAGCAAAGACCAAATGTTTATTCATGCTGTCATCTGAAAGAAGGAAATCAAGTGGCCCGTTAGAGAACTTTAAAACAATGAAGAACTTATTTTTGCTATTTCACACATACTGGAAAAATAGAAGAGACAAAACACAAACAGTTTCACCTGATTAAAAGTTGCTACTTCACATAATGTGTAGTTAACCTATACAACTTCCTTTTCTTTCCCTTTCCCCCATGCATGAAGTTTTCAGTTTTAATGACATTTGACTGCTGCTTGCAACAAAAATAGCTACTCAAAACCATCCTGAATTTTCATGCGAACACAACGGACTGGAGCTCTGGTGTATATTTTTTTTCTTTTAAAAAGGACAAAGAGAATGTATTCAGATAGAAAAATCTTTTACTCTAGAATAGACCTCCCTCGCTAAGGTTACAGGCCAGTAGCTAACTAACCAACAAATTTGTTTTAAGCAGCCTATCATCAACACTTGAACAGTTCTCATCTCTCTCCTCATGGCTTATCCAGTCCCAGCCCTTGCCAAAGGGGCATCCATCCAACAGGACCACAGACAATGATCTTGGAGAAAAAAAAAAGGAATAGCAGAGCAGGCATTAAGTCCATCTTAGGTTTTAAATGGAAATGAAGTCTGTCCTTCCTCTGGAAGGATAACAACAAACCCACATTTTTTAACTACGCTCTTACTCCACACGACATCAGTTATGGCTCATTTCAGCCCAAGAAGGACATACAACCCTCACTGTCTGAGCCATGGAAAAATAAGCTCCTTAAATAGGCCTATGAACTCTTAACTGTGGCTCTGCAGAGGTACCATGGTGCTCCACTGCATTCAACAGCTTTCCCACGTGCTTTTAAACCTTTTTCTGGGTAACTTTAAGGGGTCACTCCCTGGCGCATCCCCAAGCTGGGACTCCAATCTATCCACTTCCCAGTGACCACTGTTCTGTGCTCACAGCCATATGACAAGGCAGCCCGAGTAACGGGAGCACAATATGCGAGGTGCCAGAGCATCTCTGTGATTTACAGTATGTCTAATGAGCAAATCCAATGAAGAGGTTTGTTGTCTACCATAAAACCAGATGGATGTAAGCAGTGATTAGAAGCAATTAACTCCATGCAGCACTAAATAACTTTCAATCATTAACATACTTATTTTTCCCACCCCATTAGAGGTCCACAGGCAAATATACAAAGTAAGGCACGCTTCATATTAATTTCATACATTCATATGCTGAGCTCTAGGGAAGGATAAGGGGGAACGGTGAAAAAAATCCAAGATGGAAGTAGTTCACAGTGAAGAAATACACACACAGCTGAGCAACTGAGCACTCCAAAAGCATCTCTGCCACACATAATAGTCATCAGGTGAGACAAGCCTTTCTTTTACTCATCCCGATGTCACAACTGCCACAAATGCTGTAGCAAAATGCCAGTGCTTGCAATAACCTTTGACACATCATTTTAGTCATCAAAAAGACAGCCAGAAGGCCCTAACAACAGTGATGGAAGAGTTGACTAGATTTAGTAAAACTAACAGAGGGACATAGCTTAGGGCATTCAGGTTGAACACAATGCTTCTAACTACCAGGACACAGCTTCTCAGCCCTTATTTTAGTATCAACAACCTAGATGCATCCCCAGCCTCTTGTTCACTGGGGACAGATAAGCAGAGGAATCCCTTTCCACATGGTACAGCAGACTATGCAGGCTTGCAGGCATTCAAAAAGCAATTAACTGGCCACCTCTGCCGAAATTCAGTGTAGCCTGAGCTATTAACAAGGACCATTAACCACTGACTTGTAAAGTCCCCATGTTGCAGTGGCCACAAGTAGGGTTAACATACTTGAAGGACCAGAACCTTTTGCATATCTTCCACACTAACAAGGATGGGAATCCTCGCTAGAGGCATCTGTGGTCTTACCCTGGGTGCAATCAACTGTTCCAGACTGACTTACACAAGACAACTAAGAGGAGGAAAGCAGTTAATAAATGAGCACTACTGATGAATGTTTATTCCAAGGGTAGAGCTCTTAGGTAAAAACCCAAGTGATGAGCCCATTAGCATTTGCCATATTTAAGCCATCATCACAGGGACCGCTGGCTGGGCACCTCTCTTGAGCTGCAGCAGAGACCAGGCTTTCAGCAAGGAGCACCACCACCCTGTTACTCAGGAAGGTCTCACTAGGAAGATAAGCACCTCACAGAGCCATGTGCAAAAACAGCTGATAAATTTTGCTATTTGTCATCTTTCCCACCGTCCTCTGGTTCAGTGGAGGAATTACCAAGCAGAATCAGAGGTGGCATCCAGCTGGAACAGAATCCTGCCTGCAACAGCAGTCTGTGCCACATAGTTCAGAGGGCAGTGTGAAAATCCCTCAATGAGCAGCAACAAACTCAACGGTTTTTGGAAGCCGTTTTCCCCCAACTCTAAACTGCTGATATAAATTGTCTGTACTGAAAGCAGCGGTATGTGGGGTATGGGATGTTGTTTTTTGTTTTGTTTTTTTCCTCTTTGAAAAGAATTTTCGAAAGCATTCAGCACTGGAATGCGTCTGGTTTTTGTTCAAGTTAATGAACAGCAACAGTTACCCGCCAGAAACATCTTCAGCTACAAGGGCTGAGAGAAAAAAGCTGTGTTTTTACAAGAGCGGTATGATGGCTTACCTGTCCTCTCACTGAACTTTATACAAAGTACGTGTTTTGTACACACACGGGGCTGGTTAGTCATCATTTCCCATTCCCTTCCAGAGCTTTCCAATTCTGCAGATACTCAGTAATCACTCAGAGCCAGATACCTACTGTCCTCCACTGACAGGTGCAACAAGTATCCCACGTCTGTTTGCGAAGCCAAGTGTTAGAGGAAACTGCTCATCACTGCTGCTAAAATGCGTCTACTGACCACCTAGCCTCTGCTACTCAGCTGTGCACTAATCCAGCGCAGGGAGTTTAGGAATCTTCTTGATTGAGAACCTAAATTCTGCTGTAGCAGCACTAAATAAAATAAACCACTGCACAACATAATCCCTTTAAGTTCCACTTGGAGGGAATCAAAACCTCATCAAAAAACAGCTCCCCCCAAAAGACAGAGACTGGACCTTCAAATGACTTGGACCTGACTGGCAAGACCACACAAGCATGAAATTCTGTACTCAGAGCATTATTTCCATAAGCGGTCTGGTGGCATAATCCATCCACCACACACCTGGAGCTTCCTGCAGACCAAGGATGCGTTGCTCAGACTGTCACAAGCAGAAGGTAACAAAGCTATGATACCTGTCTTTTTTGTATCATATTAGAAACTGCTCCATGAAAAACAATAAATTATATCATTCCCTGTTTTCCACATGCATAAAGTTTACGTGCACCACTGCTTGCCTTCTCTATATCCTCCCACATGGGAGCAGTAGACAGCAGTGAAATGTCCCCTAGGCAGGACCTCCCTAAGGTTTAGGCTACCCAGAGTGTACCCATACCATTCCCGCTCTGCTCCCCTTTCCAGACTCAACAATTCCAGTTGCTTCAGCCTCTCTTCCTGTCCCATGTCTTCAGCCACTCATATAACACTGCATTACTAAAGCAAATAAAAGCTTCTCATAGAGGAACGCAGCAGACTGCCTGTTTGCTGCAGTTACCCAGTCTCAAAGATGACATACAGCTAACAGGATCGCTACCTGGAGAGCTTACTCTTTTACAAGCACTGCTTACTGTATGGATTTCCACAAAATCCCAGGATTCCAGGCTTTTCCTCCTTCCCCTCAAAAATAAAGCAACAGAGAAAAGGCAAGGGGAGGGGGGGCATGGAGCAAAAAGCTGGCGTGTGGTGGTTTGAAATGAGCAAGATGTTAACTAATTTTACTTTTAATCTTCCCTTTTGCTGCAAAGTGAGCCATTCAGGCATCACATCTTCTGCATTTTCCTTGCCTCTTTCAGAGAAGCATATTGGGGCAGAACTTGCCAGCTGTCTGCCTCCTTCGCCTTCTGCTACCATTATCCTGAGGTACCACCCCACCTTCTGGCCCTACAGCTTGGGGGGGGTGGGGGGGGAGGGAGAAGGAGGGAGGGAGAATGGAGAACGCACGCTTATTCTTACAGCACATTGGGGGGGGGGGGGGTGCAAATGAACCTAGATAAATACTCTGATACAACACAGCATAAATGGAGAGATGATTTTTTCCAAGAAGAGTTTACACTTGCGCCTTCATCCGCAGGCATACATCCACGCATGGTGAGAGCCCTGTGCTGCAGTTTTACTATAGCTTGCCTTACAATTTCATAAAAGCCTCACCATTAGCTACTCCACTGAGAAATACACAGCACCTACCCCTTCTCCCCTCACGCTGCCCCCCCACCTCAACAGCGCTTCCTAATGCTAACGCTCCGCCAAATGAGTTGAGTCAGGATTGGAATGACTGCAGTTTCACAGCTTGCAGGCTCCAAGTGCATACAGCATCCTGGAAATCCAAGCCCCGACGCCTCGTACTGTCTGTGTGTAGGTGTAGCTGTTTGCAAAATACGCAGCATATAGAGAGGATGTGTGGCAACAGCTCCACATTTACAGATGGATTCAAGTGATGTGGAGTGTGAGCGCATCATGTACATGCACAGTTTTTCCCTACACTTATCTATACCACAAAAGCAGAAAAAAGAGCAAGAACACATCAAATAATTGAGAGCATTTCTATTTACCCACCTTTTTCAATACTCGTCTTTTGTTTTGCGAGAGCTGTTCTGTCCTACTTTTTTTTGTTTTGTTTTCTAATGAAATCATTCCAAACAGCGTTTCAGCTCAAACTTTTTTAAACCCTTAGAAGCCATGAGGAATTTAATATAAATGTAGTTATCAACAGCACATTACTCAGTATCAAACTGAATTTAAAAAGCAGGTTATTTTTATTTTGCAGAACAAAACCAAAACAGTTTATCTGAAAGATCAGACTGCTTACCACAAACACCTGGGAAGCCTCACGCACAAGTCTGAAGTTGAGAGACTGATTTGCGCGGTTTCCCCTGACTCCATTTGCTCATCTGCTTTCTGTTAGCAATTATGAATGAGTGCTAGTACCTGACAGTAAGTGGAGGTTTCTCCATTTATTTCACTTGAATTCAAGCAAAAACATAGGCTTTTGATGCTGCTAGTCCTCATACAAGCCCTTCCGCCTACGTTTTCCTTGTTTAACAGACCACCTTATCCCATCCAAACGAGATTTCTAACTTCGGTATGCTTGCCTCAGCTGGAAGCACTGTAATGTCATGCACCGACCCATCCAAATCAACAGGCTACTAACATGTGCATGCAAATACACTGTTTATTAAGGGCTCTGCAAATTCAAGCACTGAGCTGCAGGTAGATCTGCCACACTGTCTCCTCAACCTAGTCTAAAACTTGGCAAAAAGTCAGGAACAAGACCAGACTAAGTTGAACTGAAAACCAGACATCTTCACAAATACAGAATAAGGTATGGGTAGATATTCCTGTAAAATTCATCAAACCTAGGAAGGTCTTCATGCTCTGGTGTAATTCTGATCCCTTTGGAAAAAATGGAGATTTGGAATTCAAGTCCTGAAGGCTTGTGAGATAAATAAGAAATAAGCCACCTCTATGATTAGGTGCATCTAGCACATTCAGAGCAACATTTCCACAAACAAAGCCAAGTTTTTCAGCCCGAATCAACAATAATGTCTGATATCTCCTCTAGGAAGAGAATAGATTTGAACTGATTGAAAAATAATAGGGAAAAAAGGAACAAGACCTCTGAAGAACTACAGGAATAAACCACTGGTCTAGGTCACAGCCTGTGTTTGACAGGAATAAGCACAGCAGCATTTTCCAACCTCATGCTTCTCTGAGCTAAAACAGATTACAAAGCACCTCCTATCAAATGCTGGAGCATTCTGATCTCATTCAGGCTGGCTACTCCCCAGCAACACCCTACAGGTGACCAAAAGGTAAAACAATCTCTTAACCACCAAACAGCACCGCATGAAGGCAGCTTGGTCAACAAATACCTCCCAGTAATTCCAACTGTCCCTTTCAGTCCAACAGGAACGTTTCCGCTAGAATGGGGACTTCGGTGCAGAGCTGCTAAGACTGCTCACAGTTGTCTCTGAAGAGGCACCTCAGCATTGCATATCTAAGCAACAAATCCTCAGTACGGAAAAAAATTATTGGTCACATACCACAGACTCTCAGAAGAACAGTCTCGGCTTATTTCACCAGGCTTCAAATCAGGCCCTGTGAAACACAGACTTCAACACTCCAGCAGACAAGAAAGAGCCCATATTTAAAGGGGTGGTAAAAAGCTCTGTGACAACCCAGTTGCATTATTTCAGATAATTCCCAGTCTTTTGCTGTTTGAACAGTCACCGTAATGCTGAAGCGGCTCTGCTTGCTCAATAAAACCTCAATCAAAACACCTCCTGTCCTTCTGGGCCTGCAGTCACTCCACAGAGCTCAACTGCAAAGTGCTTTTATACTCAAGAAAACAAACCTGCTAAAAATTAAACCCAAATCACTACACATACCTTCCCTTCAGGTCTGTAAGGAAGAGTTTGATCTCTTATCTCTCAAATATTTATGCTGAGTAACATATTCTACCAATAAACTTCAGAAAGACATATCAAGAAAGGCAACAGGCCACTGAAATCCTTCCAGACACAAATTTCTGGTTTTGCCCCAAGTTAGGCCTCTCTGTCAGGTAACACAGCTAAGTTATCCTGTACAAGGATCCAAGTCCCATTGTATTCCTGAACACAGGTCTGAATAACAAGAAAAAAAACAGTGACAAGCACTAAAACAGACGTGCACACAACACACCCAGATAGCTTCTGCCAATTACTTCTCAAAATTCACATCTCCTAAACCTCTCGTCTAAAACTGCAAATCCTGAGTTTCAGGGACATAACAAATTTATTTGCACTGAGTAATTATGTATCTGCTCCCAAAATAATCACCAGTGGGGCTTGCCATGTGCCACAGGGTACATTTTTCCACCCTTGTTCCCATACAGCAAGCTACATGCATTGCAATGGCACTGAAGGAAACCAGCAGCAGTGGAATAGCAGGGCTACAAGGAACAGGCCAAGGCAGGAGGTTTACAGAGCGCATGCCACTGACACGCACACAGTGAGAAAAAACCTACAAGCCCTTGGCCCTACAATAGGGAAAAGCCAAGGTAGCGGCATCAGACATTATCCTCAATATCTTTTTTTACCTTTGAACTGGTGGTTGAGATCATGTTTTCTACCCCCACACAGTTTTTCTATCAAAAAGTACAAGATGTTAGCTACACACGGTCCAATGCTCACAGTGCTGGTACACTTCACGCAGAGGACGCAATCTTCATGCCTGAGACCTACAGCGCAGCATCATGTACAGCCACTTGAGTGGGATTTGCAGATGCGAGGAAGGCAGACTCCACTGCCTGCTAAGGCCCCAGCTGGTCAGTTAGCAGTAAAAGAATTTAAGAAATACAACAAGTGCAGCACCAGGATCAAATGCTGCAGGCAAAGCAGCCCCTTGCACTTTCCACATTCCTTCCAAACAGGATTAGAACACCACCTCTGGATTCACTTACAGCAAGGAGTGTGGAGGACTTAAATACAGTGACAACAATCCGAAATGAGAGATCATCTGAGAAAGATTTAAAGGGTTCCACTAGACAAATGCATGAGTGTACTGATTAGCCTTCCACCTATCTGGCAGACAGAGCTCTTACCTTCTCCCTCTGCACTACTCCGATTTAGAGATCAGCTCTGACAAAAAATTAACTACAAGCAAATTGTGTAGAATGAATAAGCTGTTATTGAACTGAGACCTTTTCACAGGGTTTTCACTTAACTTCAAATAAATCACACGCTATTGTTTCTTTCTGGTTAACTATCTTGCAACATTCTCATGCTTTCACATTTTTGAGCCACTTTGAGCTACACCTGGCTGATGAAATACACATTAGCCTAAAGTCAGCCTCCCTTACATGCCAACAGTACTAGGTGACAAACAAAGAACTATACCTAACTCGGTATGATCATTTTGTGCTACATGCCTTCCAAAATCCCTTCTCCGCTTGTTTAACGGATGATATGCCACTGAAATCCATGAGGTGGCATCCACTTACATCAACAGATAGTTCGTGTACTCAGGTACAGCAGCTTCAGAAGCTGCACAACGTGCTTTTGTTATTTAAGTACATCAAGTACTAATCAGGCCCATCTTTTTTGCATGTTTTTCTTTACTTCAACATAAGGTAACACAACCAAATAGCCATTCCTTTAGTGGGTCTCGCTTCTGTGCAGCCTCTGCACTTAATTTTCTCTTTTCCAAACTCTTCTTTCTACAGGCCATAGGGAACAGAAATTTTTCAACTGCTTCACTGAAAAGGTCCTTTAATTCTCATGTGCTATTAAGCAAAGCAACCCAAAAGACATTTCATCCACACAGTTCAATTTTGCAAATAAGAACTGAAGGTTTAAAACCAGCCTGGCTGTTCGGAAAGCACTCCAAAAGCTTAGCACTGCTGATACTAAGGGGGAGTGACAACTGTTAGTGTTCCTTTCCAGTTAGTCTGATGACTTACTCTTACACAACTTAAAATCTTTTTGGTGCTGTTAGGATTAGGCTCCCATTGATGAGAATCATTTGAGTCCTTGAATCCTATTGGAAAAAAAAAAAAAGAGAAAAAAAAACACAACCAAGTCCCTGCAAAGGGTTCAGGAGTTCACCATCTAGATTGTATTATTTAAAAACTTGCCTTTTATTTTTTACAGAAAAAAAAGTGGTGCCTTTCTCATAACTTGAATTTTGCTAATGATTTAACAGAGTTGTCCATTTGGACTGCACTAGTGCTCACTAGAAGGTCTGTACAAATAAACAAGTGACGCCCACCCAAGACACCTAATTTTCACATTGAAACACACAAGTTAAAGACAACTCCTGAAAGTAAGTTGAAATTTCCAATAACTTTTCTGTTTGTTTTTACATCTTTACAAACAGATTTTCAGAAGTGGCTACCGATTTCAAGCACTTTTGTTTCTCTGTTTTTCTCTTTGGTGAAGTATTTACGAAGCTTGAATTCAAGGCCCTCCACGTCTGTTTAAATTAGTCCTCCTGAAACACAATTACAACACTGGGTACTTGGGAAAAATGTCAGCCACCAAATACGAAGAGTCTCAATTCTGCATTAAGCAACAGCATTCTGGAGAAAAATGTTGTCATCATTTTGAGCAGGTTTAACCTACTAGGTTCACATGATGTCAGAACAAATCTAATGCAACTCGCATAGCTAACTATGGTACTGGATACTGCAAGGGGATATGCTGATCTTTTTAAAAGCCTACCTTCGTATTCAACACAAAGGAGAACAACATACGGAAACAGCCCGCAACACACCACACTCTATGCCTTTGCCATTATTAATAAAAATCCTGTCCATTTTACACCTAAGGAATTGCCTGACTGAACATTAAAAGAAAGTATGGTGATCAAACAGTGCAATCCAGACTTTTCTAAATGCTGGCATCTCTCGATTTCTTATTTGTCTTCAACAAAATGAAGTGTTGCGTGGTTCCCCTTTAATGTCTGTGCACTGAGTTATTAAATAAATGACTGTGTGCAATGGCAGTGGCCCATGACACGCAGCTATTTCATACTCACAATGCAAATTCAGCTGGATGGATGAAGCTGTCATACTGCATCCTCAGTAGGATATTTGTTAGCCTCATTTTGCTGCTGTCATGGGCTATATATGTTACTCTGGCCTACTCTCATGCCAAGCAGGAGTTCTGAAGGCACTGATACAGAAACTAAGTCTAGAAAACAGCACAAAATTCTCTCTTTTCTCAACGCAGCTTTCAAAATAATGACAAAAGGAGAAGCTGTGGCTTTACTGTGATGTAGAAGAAACGCAGGTTTGGAAGCACACAAAAACATGTTCGCGGAGCACAGGTGTCACACACTAGATTTTAAGACTGTTTTGTAATGCTTTAGCAATCCTGTGATGGGGTTCTCAATGCCATTTTCTCTGGTGGATCACTGACATGTACTGGTAGTGGGTATAAGGGGCATACAAAGAAGTCACGGGATGAGGAACTGCCCTCTGACATCGGGAATGGAAAACAATGCAGTGTTACCACCTAACAGGCCCCATCTCTAACTCCCAGAAATGAAGAGACTCATCTATTCTTTGTGCTCAGCCAGAAGTTGGGCTCTCCGTCAGTCCCATTAATCATGGCAGTGATTTTTGAGGCAGGTGCTCACATATCGAACACTACTGCGGCGCAACTTCAGTTACAAAGAAAACTACCAGAAGCTGACAGCTTTTAGATAGGATAGCAATATGGACAAGATTTGAGCGTCTCTCTAGAAAGAGAAGCCAGGGTTTGTCATTGTATTTGTCCTGGTAATTCAATCCCCACAAGATAACGGCTTTTAAGCGTTCAACTTCCCACAAACTTACCCAGTAAGTAAAGCCCTAATGATGTACATGCAGACACACACAACCGCACCACCATGTACACACATACACGCGCACATACACAGATTATAAAAGCCAAAATAACTTTGGCACAACACAAAGAGGTGGTTGTCAACAAAAACAGATGGTCAAAGAATTGGGCAAACACTCAGAGTTCCAGAAATGAAGCTTTTGCTTTCATTCTAAATGCCACACTTTCTTAACCAGTTCCAGACAAGAGGATACATGAAGCCAGTCAAAAGCTAGCTTCCTGCCAGGCTTCTCTGTTTTCATGACAAAATTAAGAGTCCACAGATGGAATAACTCAAAGCTAATTTTTACACAGGTTGGTTTCCCTCTCTCCCTCCTCCCCATGATTCCAAACAAGAAGAATAACATATTGTAGGAAATTAAAGCAACAACTACAAGAGAGGGGGAAAAAAAAAGGAAAATTGGAGAGTGAGGTCATTTTGTTGCTATGACTTCAACATGCAGAGAGCTGTATTTAATTCAAAAAAGTAGTTTTCTCATTGTGACCCAGGAAGCCTGTTTTAGCAAAAAGCCTGACAAAAATCAGACTCCCCCATTCTAAGTTCTCCTTAGAATTTTCTCCTGTTAACTGAAAGCTACAATCTTATTCTTGCTGTGGCCTGTGACCCAACTACTGCTGACTTCAGGGGGTCCAAACTTTCTCCAGTCCTCCTCATCTCATTGTGCCTTTCTTTCTCCTACATTCCCATCCTCCCATCCACTTAAATGGAAGCCACTACCAAACAGTTAGGGTAAAACGCTGTTGATCAGAAAGCGTCAAGCTTGCAGCACAGTAAATCACCACTGAGTGACAAGTGCTGGACACCTCTCAGACACTGTAGATGTCATGAGCTAATGTAACTACCAGATCAGAGAAGCAGAACGCAGTACTGAGAATTTTTAATAGCAAAGTGTTCATTTTCAAGTCTTAGAAATGGGAAGTTTAGAAACATACAAACAGCATATCAATTTTTTTTTGTTGGCCTTCCAATGAGCTCTCCCAAGTTCTCAACCAAAACCAGAGGCATTCAAATGTGGACTGCATTAAAAGTAAACATCCCAAAGAGTGACTGTTCACCAACCATCACCGCCCCATTGTGTTTTGTCTAAGACAAAAGGAACTGTGGAACAGTGGATTAAAAAAAACACTGTTGTACAACAAGATAAAAACACTGTTTTATTTATCGGGACCAAAACCACCACCATTTATGAAAGCTCTGCCTAAATGTCTATTTTCAGATATTTTCACAGTATCAGAGCACAGTACCAATGAAAAAATAAAGACACTCAGAAGACCAGCAGCTGGCATTATTTTTGACAGAAGTTATTTGAAGCTGATTACCATGAACATTTAAGACATCTGACAAATAAACCTACCAGTAGACTTCACCACCTTCCTTCCAAACTTTTATCAACGTACACTATACACATGGAATGCAGCAGTAAATTTCCACTTGCCTTTCATAAGGTACTACTGCCACATCACAATTCAAAACCACCATCCCATTACATAATTAGAATGGTTAAGATGCCAATTACATCAGCAGGAACATTAAGATGCCAAAAATGTTGCCTTTTGTCCATGGCACTAATATTGCAATGGCTATTAGTGCCTATGGAACTCTTTGTACCTCTTATTTAAAAAGCAATATTCCTACTTAAACTTACACAGGTTTTTACAGCAGCAAATGCCAATCCTTCTGTTCTGCAGTCTCTGTAAAAGCCACCACATCTACAAGTAAAATAAGCACGAGTAATTCCTTGCAAAATGAAAGCTCAAGCACACGAAGGGCAGAAGTCCTGATATGCCTATTTTACCTGACATGAAATTAACTGTCAAGAAATTTAACTGTTACTCTCAATGAGACCCAGCAAGACGATGTCCAAATGCCTGGATTTCTCCAAGCTCAGATCACTGCTTCCTAGTAAAGATCACCGCTCCTCCCAGGGGACTTAACTGACCTCCTCTCTTTCACTCCCTCACTTGTTCTCCTGCCAGAGAATACCATCTTCTGAACGGTCAGTTCCTAGGGCAGAATGGGCGTTTTGTCTTTAGAAGACATTACAGACAAGACATTTTTTCATACAGTGCTTCCCCAGTGCACATTTATAGGGCAAAGCTGCTTTCACCATGTACGTTAGCTACATAACCCCATCAGGATTTTCTTTGCATAAAGCCCCCATTATGTAACCGAGCAAAGTGCTCATTAGCTCCAGCGAATGCTGTAAATGGCGGAGGTTAGCTTACTGAAAGACTGACCTTTCTGAATATCCTAGCTCCAAAATAAACCGCACGAGCTGCTGTGTTTGAAGTTCTGCTTAATTGGAACCTCTTTTTTCTATGTTTTGTCAAATGCAGTAAGTGTCATTGCAAATTTTAAGTGACATTAACTTGGCAGACATTTAATTTCCCAGTGGCATGCAACAAACTAAACCACTGTTTGCACTGTGCTTGTTAGAGCTGATCTCAGAGGTCCAATCGGTAACAAGAATAAGAGGAACGTTCACTTACACATGAGCTCCTACCCTTTGACTTCAGCAGTAGCTTCATTTATGATGATGCATAATGGGATGGCAGCAAAATTAGCTGTGTAGAGCGATACAGACAAAGGCAACGAGTTGGGAAGGTCTGACCAACAGCAGAGCCGGATCTGATCTGGTCGCTTCACATCACCAATGAGCCCAGGTGAAGTCTAGGAACAGGCCAGGTCACAGCCTTCCTACCACGTCCTATTACATCTCCCTCTAAGAGGAGCAGAAGCTCTCTGGCTTGGGAACGTTCAGAGGTATCTCACTTCTGAGCACTCTCCTATTCCTCTTCATCTACTTAACTTTCTGATATAGTAGGGTTGAAAGCTCCTCCAACAGAACAGTAACTTCAGATCTTGACATGGAACAGGACCTCAACTCCTGCCCCGAATCACACATTTTGGACCTCTAGGAAACACTAGAGCATCGGAAGTATTTCTCCCATATAAAAAGTTTCCTGTAGGAAAAATTCTGTCTTCCATCTTCAACTGAAATTTTACTTCCTTCCATGCAAAATACACTCAACACCATGATGTAAACGAAAATACTAATTTACAATATATCCAAAGAAAAATATATCTTAGCAGAGATGGTATTTAGGCAACCAATTATTTGCGACTTCATTACCTACCACGCTAATACTTCAATATAGCCTTGTTCAGTTTCCCCTCTAACCTTTCCATAATTTAAGAATTATCCTTGCTTTTGTTACATGTAGTTGTTTAGATAAACATACACATTCAAACACCAAAAAATATTTTTTGGCATTGCCAATTGTTCTCAATAGTGTCCTAAAACCTTACATACCCCTGTAATTTAAGAGATCTTAAGCTGAAAAAAAAATCCCAAATGTCAACAGGAAAAGACTAAGTGTATTTTAAGTAAGCTTTACCATGAGCACCTTTTCACAGTCTAAGGAGATGACAAAAAATATGACTGCACATGCATGATGAATGTCTCCTTTTTATTGGATTTAATGCTTGTCACTTAAGATACTTCTTTCCTTTCTTTTGGCTGCATGATACAAAATTATCTCATACTGCTTTACTGTTCTGACAGCAGCATGGGGGTGGGGTGCACAGCATTTCACAGACCAAGGATAAATCAAGACCTAACACAGGTAGAAAACTGTCATACAAAGAGTAGAAAACCAATGAAAACCAACAATGGCAGCAGTATCTAGATCAACACTGGATTACTTGTGGCCTTTTCACCTCCTGCACGCCCAGCGATTAATTCAGTCTTCTCCTCAAAAGTTTCACAGGCCTATCAGGCCAGACAACTACGGACTCACTCAAAGAGGAAAATGCAAAGCCACAGCCACTATACCCTTATAATAGGTACACAAATTTATGTATAAAGCAGTTGAGTAGTCCCATCCACACCTTACCATACATAATCATATATATACACATCATAAATGATCTCTCTTCCTGCATCCACGGCCAGCCCCTTCTGCTGCCCATCTCCCTGCTACACTAGGACCTTCCAGGTTGCTCGTGCTGTACACTTCTCTGGAGGATATACCCTGGCTGTATATTCAAGGTTATTTCCACGTAAGACTGCCTACAAGCTGTGGTGTCCTACAGATGAATACCACAACCATTGCTCCAGCAAGTACCAGATCCTCAGCAAAAGCACTGTTCCAATGACTTGAAGAGTAATGTATCTATGGTCACACGCACCTTCACCTGTTCTGCAGGAATACGTCGCCGTGGAGCAAAATGGAGCAAGAGCCCATCCTTCAGTAGGGCTGGAGACAGCATCAGGAAGACACTGGAGAGCACTAGCACAGGACTCACAACACACTCATAAAGAAGCACTGAATAAATATCTCAGGGAACAACCCATAGTACTGTTGACCTAACTCTTCTAGCAAACAGGTGAGCCATGTGAGTTCAAAGCAAAGCTGAGACAAAGCCATAGCCAGAATACACGAAGTGCTGAATCATGCCTGCCTGAGTCATTTAGGTACTGAAACATGACACATTACCTTCATCTTCAGCTCTGATACCTCAGTCGAGTTCTGCATACTCGAGGAGTTATCCACTAGCTCAAATATTCCACTGTCTGGCCACAGTTAACCAAAATTTAGCACTGTCACTGGCCAAGGATGTTGAATTGCTTGTGTACGAATGTAATGGGAAGGAACTTGTCTGCCCCCTCCTACACAACCCCAGCAAACCCCAGCTTTCTCTGCTCTGTTTCAAAAATGAGTAAATCAGGAATATTTAGGCCAATCAGTAAGAAGGCATGTGCATACTGAGCTAAGAACTCAGAGCTACCTCAGACACGCATCACTTCTGCAGCAGCTCTCCTAACAACCACAGTAGCTCACATCACAGAGCCATCTCGCCTGGCACGCTGTGACAGAGACCAGAAGTGGACACCTTGGAGAGAGTACAAGAAAGCAGACATGTGGCAACACTCAGTCAAAACAGTCTTCCAGCCCCTAACAATTTGGAGCCCCAGGATTTCTTGAACTCAGGAAGGCCCTTCTGTATTTAACAACTCCCAAGAGGTTTCCGTTGCAGACTCTCCTCGTGTCTGACAAACCATCACTCACTCGGCTCAGACCCATCCACCAACCTGCGCTATGCTCCCAGGAGGCCTCCAGAGCTGTCCCTCAGTGCTCAGCCACACCCTCCATCTCTAGCACAAAGTTATCTGTATAGATCAATCCAGACAGCTTGTCTGAGGAGCCTCTGCCATCAAAACAATGTTCCCTGTCCCCTTGATATATAAAAAGAAATGAAATAAACATATGACAGAAAAACCCTAAGTTTTAGACAGTTCTGCCGTGTGCTTGGGACCCGTCGCAGCACAGGAAGATTGTGACTAAATATTAGAAAGGCAATTACCTACTCCACATTGTTCCCAGCTACACCTTGTCACACTTATACTGTGCTGCCTGTCTTATGCCTCCTGCCATCATCACGGTGTTTAAGTTGTATACTGTGATTAAAAGCATCACTGGGAACCCTTCTGATAAAAATCCCCAGTTGCACACTCACAAATGGCACCAAACTGTAATTGGTCTGGTGCGGATCAGCTTTTACCCTAGAACTAGAAATGGATTTCCCCCTTGTTGGTCATTTTGTTATTCATTTTCTTTAGCCCTTCTGTTATCCTCTTCTGCAGTGCCCCAGCTCCCCAGATTGGTGCCATCTCACACAGAACCATCTATAGTAGACACAAGCCTGAGGCAAAGTAGACACAGCATGATCAAAAGTAGCAGTGAGCTATTCCTTTTACTGCTGCCTTGGTAGCAATCTGAGTTCCAGTCCGTTCCTGCTCCCAGCCTTGTACTGCAAAGCAGGGAGAGCCCTCTCCCCTATCAAGAGAGAACCTGTAGCCTTTCTTAATTGCACAGCAGGAACAGCCATCAGTCCTTCCCTTCAATCTGCAAGACATCAGCACCTCTGAGCAGAGGCCAATACATAACGCGCACTGTTCCCAGCACTGATGCACAGCTCTGAGTCAGGACAGAGTCTACTGAAATGACAAGACGATCATGTTCAGGAAGGGACTACCCCCTCCCTCCATCCTGCTTTGATGAGTCCTAAAACTGTTCCTGACAAGTCTCCTCCCCCTTCCTATTCACATTCCTTCCTCCATTTCTCCTCATAGAGCAATGTTACGTGTTTTAAGCATTCAATTCCTATAGGACCTCTCTGGAGCTGAGCATCTTTATTACTCTAAGAAGATAAAAAGCAGAAAGCAAAGAAAAAGAAGAAAGGCAAAGTACTTACAAATCCTCGCTGCAAGGTCAAACACTAACACACTATGAAGCTATTAACAAAAACTTAAATTTAACACGTCCCTTGAGTGAGATCATGTACTCCCTTATATTCTGTCTCCTTTCCCCCATCTGTCCCTTCATCTCTGCACTGATTCCTGACAGGACAGACTGACTGAGACAGGTCTGACAAAGCCTGGTCACCAAGCTAGGAACACTATGGGTAACTTGGCAGATATCTCAAGTACACTCCACTCATCTTCCCTCTTTCCCCTTCACTCCATCTCAGTTCAGATTCCCTTTTCACGCTACTCACTCCCATTTTCACCTAGATGTTTGCAACAATCTCTCTGGTCATAGCATACAACAGCACTTGGCTGCTACAGCAGGCTAGGCTCCTCAGGCTCAGAGCACCAGCCTTAGGAACAAAATCGTCTTCATCTTTAGCCATCATGTTTACTCCGGCACAAAAGCCTGCTCTGCTCTCTCTTCATTCTGCCTAGATCAGGCCAAGCAGACCAACCCTAACCAAAAGCAAGAGCTCCATCAAGCCTCCATTAGCCCAGCACAGGCTTGTGTATGACTAAAAACCTTCTCTAATGAGAGCTTTCCTTCCAGCTCTTTGATTAAGCATAGTGGCCAGAACAGCAAAAGTGACAGAAATGTTCAGTGTGGGTCTTAAATTTAGCCTGTGTAGCCAGGCAAAATAACTGTGGCTGACCAAATATGTGAACATGCATTACATTACGTGAATAAGAGATAACTCCAAAGAGGCTGGTATAACTCTGCACTGTGGTGTTGCTGATTTTTTACAGCAGTTACCCCTGAAAAAGCTGTACATACAGTCTGCTGAGCATTGTGGCCTCAGCTCCTGGCTTCAAGGTCCCTATGTCATAGATGCTTTATAGGAAGAAAAATGATAACACGACAGAACTGCATGGGTTTCTGCTGTTAGCAAGGGCAAGAAAAGGCAGGGAAATACTAAATCTAGAGTCGCAAAAACATAGTGATAGTAAAAACACCAAACAAAACGCTTGGTGAATGCCAAGATCAAAACCATATAACTAACATTAAGGATATTAGGGAGAAAATATAAAGGGTAGCGGAGGAAGGGATCGCACCAAGGGGTTTCCAAAATAAGCAGGTAGAGGATTTCTTACATATGAAAAGACATCTCAACAGTGCTCTTCTGGAAAAGAGGTAGTTGATGCCTAGATTCCCTATTGCTGTTAGAATCCCGTTGCCGCATCCTAGTGCCATGACAGATACAGCATTTCACACTCCCTTTGAGCAAAGGCAGTCAGTGGTAATACACACAATACCTAGCTGCCTCTTTTTAATCAAACCAAGGGCTTCAATTCATAGTAGTAGCATCTCAGAAAGCCAGAGGAATAATCCTTCCAGTTGGTGTACCTGGAAAATAAACGCACTGAACGGACATTCTCCCCCTTCCCATCCCCACACATGGGCACACACAACCTTTTGGAAACAAGCCGTACATTTTCTAGTTTCCTTTACAAGACTTGAAACCTAAGATGGATTGCTTTTCAGTAGCATTAACATACCCTAAAGGAACAGAATTCTTTGCAGCAGTTCACAGGTTCAATTCCTCCAAAGAATTTTAACAGCTATTACACAGATAGCAGCTGTGTAAGAACTTGGCCAAAACCAGCATCATGTTTCAAACAAAATGGTATCTTGAACAAAAGAAGGCTTGGCTCTTAAGTCTCTTACCGACTTGCATGCAGGCAGACCAGCCACGTTCAGTTACCTGCATTTTGCATAATACACAGCTCCCATCCTGCCCGCGCTCCAGCACAAACAGGTCCTCCTCTGGACTGCAGCGGGAAATGGTGCACACGACAGCAATGGCAACTGTCACTTGGAAGTGCGATACAAGGTGATCTTTAGTTGGGCCTGTGACCCCACCACAGTATTCTAGCAGCATGGTATTTTGTCATTTTTGTGTTTTGTGATGGATTTGTGGGGGCAGAGCAGGGAGGCTCTTATTTATCCACAAAGCATAATCCAGAGTTGTCCACAATGTAATACGACCAAGAAGCATGCAAGCCCTGGGAGAACTTCATACCGTACAGTTGCTTACGCTGTTGACTGCTACTTGCAGAGCTTCTTTCACCAGCTGGATGCTCTGCCTGCAGTATTGGTTTCCTCTTTGCAAAGACACAATGGTTTCACACTCCCTACTGTCATCGACTGCCAGCAAGAAGCCTCAATACTGTTAAGTAGCTAACACAATGGGCTCACGATCTCCATAATGCCCTCGGCAGGACAGTACAAAAACACCCACTAGTTCTTTAATACTTCAGTTAACAACAACATGGTGATCACATGAACAAGACCAAGTTTTCTCTGGTATACATGCAGGCTGGACAGCCACTGACCTGATGTTTAACTCAACTGATGCAAAGCATTTGTATTCACCCTGTTCCAAACGCTTCTCCTCAGCTGACAGTTGCGGATTCCCAAGAGACTATGTAGAGAGCCAAGGGAATGCTAAAATATGATCAGTGCTGATCTTATTCTGGAAGGGAAAAAAGCTGTTAAAAACTCACTTCGAACATGCTTCCAGAATCCACTGAAATCAATGCAAAGCATAGATCCACCCGTAACAGTCTGCAGAAATGCATTGCTACACTTCCCTTTGGAAGCTCTGACTGCATGCAATGGCCAGTTCTAGAGTAAAAGTGGCTAAGACAAGTTGAAAGAAGAGCATAATGTCCACTGCAAACTGCCTCTTTTTTTTCTTTCAACCATCTATAGACAGAGGGTTAATGTGTACACTCTGCACCTTTAAAAATGGACTTGAGTATAAGATTTTGCTGCCTTTGCGCTGTCAGCTAGGATGACTTTTTAAGTCATCCACTGCTGTATGTTACACATAATTGAAAAAATGATTTTGGAGACGTATTACAATGCTCCAGTGACATTTCTTTCACTTGACCAGCAATATCTGTAACAGCATCCATCCTCCTCAAGATTTAGTGCTGTAGATGCTGTACTTTACACATCTGGAACAAATTTCCACAATGGTAGGCAATTTGACTTGCCTTCTTTTTCTCCAACAAACATACTTCACAGAAGCAAGACTTCTGTCTGTGCTCAGCTCTTTAGTCTTTTCCACAGCTAGTTCATGTGTATAGAAAAGATACATCAGCTATTTCTTCCTCTGAAAGAAATCACCTCGTGTTTTCCTGAAATTATCATGCAGATTACTTAGAGTGACTAATATGATTTTCCTTATTTAGAAGTCAACAGATGTTTAATATTGCTTGTTCTTTTTAGCCTGATTTGTGTCATGCTTGAGGTATCAAAGCTGAGAGGCTAGCCACAAAAACAGCTGATGCTGCTGAACCTAGCCCAGAACTGCTGCACTTCTATTGCTGGACACTGAATAGTCAGACCAGAGGAAGTTATGACATGAACAACTAGGCATATTCTACATCTCAGCTAGGAGCTCTAGGAGCTCTCATGGGAACCACGGTAACACAGCAGGTCTGAAATCCAAAGCTTCATTTCACTCGTATCAAATGTTAGCTAGGAAAAGCTACACAAGGGCAACTAACTGAAAAGCAGCCCGACAAGACACCGCAAAATAACTGCAAAAGCCCTGCAGTTTGTTCAAGGGATGGCTGCAATCACTGTGAAGCACACCCCTCACATTTCTAAACTAAGGCTAGATAACAGACTTGGGGCAAACAGGAACCCTGGGCTACAGCGCTGGGCTAGTCAAGTAAGACAAGCGACCTGCATTATTACACAGCAAAGTCAAATGTCACTTTCCCTGGCCTAAAGCGCTGTGACCATCTGAAGGTACAAAATAAAGTTAATAGCCAAGGGACACCAGAGCTGGTTAACACAAGTCAGAGTTCTTAAAGGATTCCCTGACGTATAGCTAGCCACCAGACTAGTTTGGAGCAATGAAAAAATCCTTGTGTATCCATACGGCCCAGAGTAGCATCTAGCATATGGAGATAAAGCAGAACAAGCGTTCAGGGAGCTCAATCTTTTCTAATGCATTAAATGGATAACACCACACCTCCCCAAAGAGAGAACTGTTTCACTGTCTTTCATTTTTAACCTATCCCTCTGCTCAGATACAGCAGTTATAGAGAGAGAACTCAGAAAAGGCACCTCACTATACCACCACAACCCATCCCGGCTTGAAGCACATAAGAACAGTTAGTCACCTGCTCAAGATTAGGCCAGTGGAGTACTTTATCTCACCACAACTGTGTTTTTCTATCTCCTGTCATGTTTTCCAGGGTAGCTTACATACAAGATGAGTCACACAAGGATGGGACCCACATGCATTACAACCTTGTAGACTGAATTCCTGGCATACTGCAGGCTAAAGGCTCCTCTGCCTTGCTATCTGTTAAAGCCTAACAAAAATTATTTACAGTCTCTCTGGGCTATTTGGTTTAAGTCTCTCCAGCTCAAGTATGACACTTTCTGGGACACTATTAGGTTTCTTACAGCTCTCTGACTAGCAATCACATCTGTACCTGACTGTCAGGGGACGCTCTTGGCTGAGCTGGCCACCTTGGTCTATTGCTGAGAGCTCTGAAATTTCTCAATTGAAACATTTGAAAGTTAATGAACCCTTCTAATACAAAGCTCCCACAGCTCAAGAGTTCTTTTATGAGCCTGACAAATGGCAGATGTGATAGGAAAACCTCACTGCAGACAGGCCCCTCCTTTCAAAAGATTTCCAGGCAGAAGCCACTGCAAATGGCTGACAAACAAGAGGAGAAGGTGGCAAGTACCTGCAGAAGGCCTAGCCAGCTCTGTTGTATTACACTGTACTCAAGGCCACTGCAAGTGACTGTGGTTTTGCTATACTAGCTCATGAGTTAAGTAAAATAATTAAGAAAAAGACATCTCAATGGAGAACTATCACATTACTAGAAAATAGGTCAGACCAAGGAGCTTTGCTGATGATTGCACACATGCTCAAATTTACCAGAAAACCATGAGCATACCAAGTGAGTGTATGTGAGATTCTCCCCTTCCACTGTAACAGAAAACCCAGTTGTCTCCACAGTGGGGACTTTCTTCCTCTCCTCACCGAGGAGGAATGCTGTGTTTTGAACAGGGCTGGCAATAAATCACCAATACATTCCCTGGATGAATACACACCCGTTAAAAATGGTAAGCCACTCTTTACCCTCTGAAATCAGTGATTAGGGCACAGCCTTTGTCCACATATAAAACAAATACAATGAAAAACTCAAAGTCAGCTACAAAGGCATGACACAGAAAAAAGTGAAGCTCTTCAATGAAAAAACTTAAGTAAATTTTTATGTGAAGTTCATCTCATGTTCCAGGGGCATATTTATGTCTTGAAATTGTAGCTTCAAAGACTGGATTTAAAATAGAACTACAAAGAGAATACAGTGGCCAGGCTCTATCCCCAATATATGGCAACTCTGATAACTGTTTGCCCCGCCATTGTGTAGACACTGGAACGCATCAGTATTCCGGCATAATACTTCAGATACAGAGAAATGCTGAACGTTTTTACAGACTTTTAACAAGCTCTTCAGCAGAAGACAGCACCATGGAAATGCAGTGCCTCATTCCTAAAAGTACAACCTGCTTCTGCATTCTGCTCCTTTGAGCGAGCCACTGCTCTCCTCGGTTCTGCACTCCTTATCTACACGACACCGCTATGCCCAAGGCTAGCGCCACGCCCAGAGCTCTGTAATGGGATCAGGTTGGTTCTCCGTGCCACACACACACAAAGCGCAGGGCAGAGTGGCTCCAGCATGGGAAGGGACTGGCCCTTTGTCTTTTTGTTCGTGGGTTTTCTTTTTTATTTTTTCCCTTCTCAACTGCTAAGCCTGCAACTGGGGTTGAGAATGGGGAGAGGGGGGAGGGGAAGAGAATCTGGTGAACAGCTGGGGCCCATCACTTTTCATCGCAGGTCTTGGAGAGATGTGGTTGACAGAGTGATGCACAGAGGCTGTCCCAGTTAATGACTTCACCATTCTCCATCATTATCCCCATCATTAGGAAATTAGGAGGACAGAAGGTATTTACTGTAAACCTGCCACCTCCCAAGGAGAGATAAATAGAAACTGATAAATGGGATCTTCTGGTGCTGTTCGTCTATTAACCTTCTGCTTCCCAGTTTAGGCATATGCATGCTATCCTGCCATTAATATCCAGTAATTGGCACAGCAGCGGGCAACGCGATCCTACCTTTAGCCCATGAACATCTCCTGTGTCGCGTGCAAGTGTACAGTTACATTTACAGCAAAGCTTTGCTAACCAGCCCAGTGAAGAAATTGTTAGCAGCTGCTTACACTTCAGCTCTGAGGTCACAACTACCAGTCAGCCACACCTGGCAGGTCTTAAGATGAGGCACCTGTTTGGTCAGAGGAGGCTTAGGAGCAGGGCAAAAGGGGAGAGAGGACTGTGTGCATGACCTCTCTCCACACAAACAATAAAACAGCCAGTACCTGCACCAAGAGCTGAGCTGCTATTCATTCTGCCAGCCTACCTCTGCACACAGCTCACGAACACGTCCGCAAAAGGGAGTTGCTTTGCTGCTATCGCTGAATGCCATGCAATGAAAGTTCTTCCTCGCTGACTTGAAGCACTGTAGTCTGGAAACTGTTAAAATAAAGCATGTTTCAGGTGACTCAATTTAAGAGCTTTCCTACTCAGAAAGTATCCAACCCTTTGACCTGTTTGACCAACGCTTCTGCAGAGCTCCCTCAATGCACGTCAGGAGAGATCTGTGTATACTGACTCACTTCAGTCCTTTGCGAGAGGTGAAATCCTGGGGGACTACGCCCTCAGCATCAAGCCCTGTGAGGTTGAAGTAAGTCGGTTGTGACATCAGCCATGACTCTACCTGAACCAGCATTCCACAAAAGGAAGCCCACTCTCAGATCTAACAGGAATTCTCTCAGTTTCTTCCACACATAACACCACTCCTCTACTTATCAAATGTTCACCTCACTGCTACTTCTCCTCTGTGCTGTATTTCACATTCTTAATTGCTTTTACTTATGCTACCTGTAGGCATTTTTCCTTTCAGCCAACACCATAGTCACTTGCAACTCACATGACACATGGGCAACTAGAACTCAAGAGACAACACTCAAGATCACAGCTGCACTTCTGATCCACTTAAATCACGTTGCCATCAACTGACTTAAGTCTTAAAAGGCTCCCACATTATTACAGCAATTTTTGAAGAACATCTACGCTTTTTCTCAAGCTCAGAAGGTACAAGGCCAGTTCTTGCATTCATTACCCTAGCAAGCAGGCTCTAGTGTGGATCGACGGCTCCATCATCTCCAAATGCAAGCAATTCTCTCTTCTAAGCTCTGGCAACGTCTTCAGCTGCAAACTCTCATCCAGGTAACACTTAACACTTCTCAGAGCATTACAGTGAGCAAGCCTTCTTAACTGCAGTAGGAAAAATAGGACATTTTAAAACACTGACGTTTTAGAGCCTGAAATAAATTCGGCACCTTGCTACTTTAAGTAACTCAGATACAGCTACGTAGGGACATGAAAGCAGGAAGCAAAATCAGATGGTCTCCTGAATAAACTGCCATGCAACTCAAGGGGCACAGGTCTGACAGAAATAGCAGCTGCATTACAACAGACATTGACCTCAATATAAAAAAAATAGGCAAAAAAAATTAAGATGACCGTCCCAGCTCAAAGAGTTAGGCATATTTCAGTTACCTGTACGGTATCATTAAAACAACTCCAAAACCAAACAACTACCTTCTTACCTGCATATGACCTGTGCAAAAAAAAAAGAAAAAAAATACAAGTTATTTCTTTTCCTACGCTTAAATGAATTGAGAAATTATTTTACCAACTCAAGCATTTTCTGGCCATACAAAAAAGTAACAGAGTCAAGAACTCCACTACTTCCTCCTGATGCAGGCTTGGAGGCTTGGGGACAGAAGAAAGTCTTGGCTATATAAACAACCTTCGAATTTCGTGAAAGTAAAAGGCCAGGTGAAACACAGAGAAACCATTTCCCTTATGGAAGAATACCATCCAGAACAGCCTGCACACAAAAGCCCACATGAAATACTGGCATTGCAGGGAAGTTTTCTTTATTCAGAGTTCACACCTCCCAGCTTTATGACATAAGAGACCATATTTTGTTAATTGTGGTGTCAGAAAGCATTTGGGTTTTTTCAATACACATGCCTTCAATGCAGACAGGCATGATAGTTCTGTCTTGTTCCACAGTTTTTTCCCTTCCACGCCCGCCAGAGTTTTAACTCCAGTGGAAGAACCCACACTACTGCTACACTTTTTTAAGACTTTTTTTTAAGACACATCCATCAGATTTAAAACAGTAGTGCTAGAAAAGGAAAATGACTCCAAACTGAACCCATTTCACGTGGAGGACCATTCAGCACAGTTATCTCCTCCTCGCATCTATATCCGCCCTTCCAAAGCCAGCCTAATTACTGGGATAAATCACAAGCCTGAAGAACTGCCTGCTCAGCTCCAGGGTGGTTCAGCCCTCAGCGTCCGAGCTAATAACACTTTTTTGGTGCAGTCCCACTATCTTTACCACAGCCTACAGATGCACAACCCTTCAGAGACACGCAGTGCTGCTGGCTGCTCTTCAGGTAGGAGCTGCGTCTGCTCCTTCTCTATGCACCATCGTGTGCACATTAATTCAGTGAAGGAGCCTAATAAAAACGTGACTGTGAAAGCGAGTTCTAACGGTAACACAAGTATTAATTTCCATCTGTCTAAGCAACTGCCAGTGTCCATCAATTACAGCAATAGCCAACTAACAGTTGCAGCTGCAAAATAATAAAAAAAAAAAGCAGAATTAACATTTCAAGTTACTGTCATTCACCTGAATTTTTTACAGTTGTAATTAGCAAGCTGCAGAAGCTGTCAACAATCAACATCAGCCAATCTGTCTGCACCAGGAACTGGACTGCCTGCCAGAAATTGTCTTCGACAGTTTTTTTTTTTTCTCCCCTTACTTCTCCCCATTAAATTTTTTTGCTTCAAATCTCCCTAACACTCATCTTCTTTACCACCAATCACTAGAATTGAATGTGTCAAAACAAAGAGAGACTGAATGACTGACACTTTACAGAGTCATAATTATTTCCTTTCGTCAAACCTCAGTACATAAATGTGTTGCTGTCTTCTCCTTCTCCCTGACTCCATTTCCCTGGCAGTACAAGAACAATAATGCTACCCCTTCAAAAATTTGAACTTGATCTCACTCCAAAGTATTTCTCAGTTGCAGATACAGAGGTTGAAATTACAAGAAACATTCTTGAAGGCCTACTCTAACAAGCATGGGCAACTGTTTCTCACAATTTAGATTAGAGCTCATTATACTCTTAAAGTATCTACCTGGTCTGTTTACTTTAGGCATCAGATCCCAAGACAGCACCTCTCCGTGCTTTTTTTTCCTGGTGCATTATACCAGAGAAACAGGCAACAACAAAAAAAATTCTCCTTTCAGTAGCAGCCAGGAATCAATGCTTTTTAAAAAGAAGAAAATATCCAAACCTTAGTCTCACATAAAGAAACATCCTAGGATTAAATAAGAACGTTAAAGTAAAACTACTCGACTGCCATTAAAATGAAATTTTTGAACATAACAAATCGAGATTTTTTTTCTAAATGTATTAATCCTCCTTACAACAAGGTTGCAGCACACACAAGGCATACTAGACCCATCAATTAACAGTTGACTTTTAACTCTTGCATTTGTAGTAGCAAACATCCAACTACATCAGCACAAACTATGTAGTGCAACTAGGCATGGGTAGTTGTAAATGCCTTGGGATAGCTTACTCTCGCAGAAGCATCACCTCATATAATTAGGTATTAATTGAAGCCGTTTTACATGGATGAGCTCTCCTTACCTACTGGAGCAGCACTGAGGTCATCTCAAACATCGAGACCAGAGATCCCTGAACACGGCATAGCAGCGGCTAACATTTGAAACAAAAAGCTGCTTGAAAGGAAGCTACATCAGTTAATTCCATGTGCAGACGCCACTCTGACCTCTGTGTAACAGATTGACTAAACTGTCAGTTGGGCAACCAGGAAAAAAAGGGATATGGCCACACCAGAAAAATAAGAACAGCCTCAACAGCTTTTACAACCACCAACACCAAAAGCCATAAACAAGTGCCAATTTCTTTTCTTTACAGACCACTGCAGTACAGATTTTATGTACAGCTTTTTGCATCAAGATTTACACACCTGCTAGAGTTAATTTTGGATTTAGGAATTACTATTGCCCACACCAGAGATATAACAGAAAACTGACACTGGAACAGCATATAGGATAGGGATGAAATTCCTTCCCTCAGACCCTTACACAGATACTGTTCAAACACTGAAAAATAATAAGGAAAAAAAATGGTTATGAAAATTAAGTATCTGAAAAGCAACTTTAGAGGGTGAAGTTCCTTCACACAAATCTTCCTCACTTACCCCACAGCACAACACATAAGCAGCAATAAAATGAAATGCTACCACAGCAGAAAATCGAGACTCTTCAGGCCTCTTTGCATCAGTAAAGCCACTACACAACATTGGGCAGAGATAACCTATTTCACACTGAACACAAAGCATAAAATAAATCTCTTCTTTACTAACTATACCCTATGATATAGAAAAGCTACTGATCTCTAGTAGTGGGATACAGGCTATCTACCCCATTTCAATTGCCTTTGCTTCTGTACGGTAGGTCACCAGTTCCCAAGAGTGCTAACCCCTATTTTCCCTAACAGAAGCCCACAAGGCCCCCCTCCTCAGACTGAGAGGAAAAATACAGGATTATTAGCTAGGAATAAGGAGCTAGTGCCAGGACTTCACCCTGGGAGCCCACAACCCTTTTCCCGGCAGCAGCACCTTCCTCACTGCAGCGGCTCCCCTCAGGAACTCCAGGAACAGATTTCAGAACCTTCCACGTGACTGCACGAAAAGCATGGGGGCCCGACAAGCGCCTTGCCTCCTCACTGCTGTCCCCTACACCACCTCCAGCCCCAAGCCCTGCCTGCCGTCCACCTGAGGGGAGGCGACGACGGGGACAGGTGGAGGGAGGCTGCAGTAACGCGAAAATGGCGCTGCGCCACCTGCCGAGCCCGCGCCTCGGCCCTGAGGCACCACCCAAAATGGCGGCCGCAAGGGCGGCGCGCGGCAGGAGGTGCCGGGCTCGGCTTCCGTGTTTGCCTCAGCATCAGAGGCCTCAGGCGGTCTGCCTCGCCCAGAAAACGTGGGGAGTCAGCTTTTTTTCTCTAGGACGGCTGAAACAATATATGCACAACGTATTTCCTCGTCCTTTAAGGAAAAATAAAATAAAATAAAATAAAATAAAATAAAATAAAATAAAATAAAATAAAATAAAATAAAATAAAATAAAATAAAATAAAATAAAATAATAAAATAAAATAAAATAAAACTAATTAAATGATACATAGAACGCACTCTTGCCCCACTTGTGTATTTGTGTTTAGCAGCTGGCTGTCCCCACTGAAAAAGGCTGTGGATGTCCCGGTCGTAGGACTGTCTTAGCCAGGAGCCCCAGCCAAAAATGATTCAGGCAGGAAGGGAAAAAATGTAACAAGACAAAAGTGCAGTAGCTGTTTGCATAGCAAAAGTCCCTTCAAAAAGGTTTATAAGAATAAATCAGGCTGACAGCAGCGTGCCCAGCTTCAGCAAATACGGATATTTTTTCAAACCAGCAAAGAGCAGGCCTTTCTACCAGCCTTGCTGGGTGCCGTGGGGTTAAAATGTGACCGCAGCACCAATTTCCCAGCCTGGAGCGGCTGGAGCTGTTTTGGGGGCCCTGGCACGCTGGAGCAGCGTGCTATCAAGAGTTTGTGTAGATCCAAAACTTTTCAGATGAGCAGATGAAAGAGGTCAAAATGTGACTCGGCTGGCCAGGCTCTCCCATGCAAGCCAAGCTGTCTGATTGACTGCAGGGCGACTGAGCCATCTTGTCTTTCTGGCAGGCAGGAGGCATTTCCAGGTTTGATGGAAAACACAGAGACAGAAGAGTGTGTGTGTAGGAAGGGGATAGCGGATGGCTGATACGAGGAATCAAGGGGAAGAGATGCATAATAAAACACTGAATCCTCTGCTGAGTTTTTTATAAGGAGAAACATCTTAATTCCTTTAAAGATTTCTAGTTCTGACCCCCTTCTCTAAAATGGACCAAAATGGTATGCACTTTTAGTTTTAATCTTGCTAATTGGGTATGCAAATAACATTTCTATCTGATTTATATATTCTGAACTGTTCAAGGATACGGTAATGATTGAGGTTAAAAAAACTCTTGTAGAAACATTCTTCAACATTTACCACCGCACAAAGAATTTCATTCAAAATATTCAACAGTAACCTTTAAACACTTCATAAAAAATAAACTACTATCTGATAGGTTTTTTGTTTGTTTTCTAAATTCCCATATGTTTTTGGTTCTTCATAGTAAATTCTAAATAAGAAGTTTGGAGATGTTAAATTTCAGTAGGAAATGGTTAGTTTTTTCCCCTTGAAAATTACCTAGTATTTTTCTAGAGTGACAGAAGTAGGATCATTAATTCCATCTATTAAAACAGGAGGATTAGGATCAAGACTTGAGCGCTAAGACAATATGATGTAGTTTCATCTGTGCAGTAAAGACATTCAAATTACCACAGCCTATTCCTTGCCAAATATGAGGGAAAAAAATCAGGATGTCAATTTTACGTAGAGCAGTATTTAGCTTGAATGACAACTTTGTTATGTAACAGTACTATTAAATAGATACTCAGAGCAATTTTTGGAAAATCATTAAAACCTTTAAGTCCTGTGGTTCTCTTAACTTAAGCTGAATCGTGTGTTTTATGTGGTCCCAAAGAGACTGCTCAGGTGAAGAGGTCTCTATGGAGCTAAGCACTTGTTCTATGTAATTAAATACAAGATTCTTTACAGAAGGTATTTCAAAAGCACTACGAAACTTGTAAATGTAACCCGCCTGAAAGTCAGTGGGATGTGCTCTATAAAGGTCTCTGCCTTTCTTCAGACCCATGAAAAATAATACTAACTATAGTAATGAAACACGTTCCACAGATCCCAAAGATGTAAGGCGTGTAGACATCTCAGTGGAATGCAGAGCTCAGTTTGAAAACCACTACCCTAGGAGCTTCTGACTGTGCCCTACAGCAAAACAGGGCTGTTTAAATAGGCACTTACAAGATGTACAATTGTATTAACATAAAAAGGCATGGAGGAGACCACTCAGCTCACTTTCTCTTTGCTAATTAACAGTCTGGCTATAAGCCTTATTTAAATTTTTATTGAAGTACAGTGGAATGAGATGGGTAAAGCCTGGAGTAGCACTGAACTGAGCAGCAGAACTGCTGTTGCCTTTGCTGAGAGCACTATTTGGTCCTAAGCATACCCAAAACGTCTTTTCACTGGCATGATGCTAATTTGATGTGCCCTGACTGACAGGATTCTTAGCTGAGCTTTCTAAATCCTCAGCAACTCCTCCCCTTTGGTCAACAAAAGACCAGAATAACTTGCAGCTCACACACTGACACACAGCTCAGGTAAGAGACATCTTCCTTGTTGAACTTGCATGGTTGCTTTAGGCTTCTCTGACAGCATGTTTCCTCAGAAGACAAAAAGCTAGAAACAAAGATTTCTAGCAGGATACAACCAACCATGTTCACCCCACAGGCTTTTCCATGCAAGTATCTCTTCCATTAAAAGAGCCTGACACAGAAATACATGGCTGGTACCAAGGCATCCCAGCTCAGCATGAATTATGCCACGCTGAACATTGTGATGTTCAGGAGCCTGTTCTACTGGTGGTGTTTACTGTCAGATCTGTTAGAAAAAGACTGCTGTTTGTCGTCAGTACAACAGTTGCAATGACATCCAGGAAAGTCTGAATCTGCAGAACAGTGTTCAACTTAAGTAGGAAACAGAAGAAATACAGAAATACAGAAATGGGCTGTTGTGATCTGAGTCCTTCTGTTTGGCAGCTACACACAAGGAAGATCCTGACTGCTAAGGAGCAGTTCCTAACTCTGTCCATTGGTGCAAGAATTACTTGGAGAAAAAGATTATTCAAAACAGATTTTGGGGGTCCTTCTACCATGGTTAATTACAGCTTTTTCTTTCTATTTAGACTGTTGGTTTTTATTTTATTTAACAAAATCATATTTTATCCAGCCCCCCAATCCTGTTCTCTGCCTGACTGCAAAAATTAGAGTACATTCTGCAGCAGTCTGCAAGTAGCAGCAAGCTGGCTCCCTGGTACCATTTTGTCACAACCACACATCACCATTCAGCAGGCTCAGCTCCTTGCTTGCTCAGCCCAGTTTCTCCTGTAATTGGCTCCGGTGCCTTCAGAAGAGCTCAGTGTTTATTTGAGAGAGCGGCAAGGACCATTCTCAGCATTAAGTTCTTTTTTCTCCCCAGCTTGAACTTTACAGGGAACTATCATTTATTTGCAGTTCCCATAGACAGTCTTTGCACTTTGCTTCCAAGGATAAGGGCAAATAAGAGCAAATGCAGACAAAATATGTCCTGAGTCACTCAAGGCTGACTGGAGTTCCTGGAGAAGACTATCCACGACAGGACAGTAATCTGATTGCTAGAGGGTACAAGAGACCGCAAAGCTACAGAGAAGGATGGCAGAATCCATAGCTTTTGGCCAAATCACAACTGTTTAACTTGACTAAAAACTATGAAAAGGCAGTTCTAAAGCAAAACACCTAAGTCATGAGAATCAGTGGCATTGTTACTTCCAGCAATCTCATGAGCATCCAAGCGACATCTTGAGGCACTTATATTTCTGTTAAAATCTGGCCACAAGCAGAAAGGGACTGCAAATCAGACCTAATCTCTCTGCACACAGGCCTCCAAGATGAGCTTGAACAGACAACTTAATTGAACCTCTGTGAAAAAACAGATGGTACCTGTTGTAAAGACACATCTGAGAAGGTCCAGACAATACAATGAAAGACAAAGAACTATCCGGTTCTGAACATAAGAATAGCAGGTGGAGAGCAAACAGAGCTATAACTTTCCTTAAAAGTATTTGCCAGAACCATTTTAAGAATTCTTAGATTTTTCCATCTCCAAGTGAAATATCAGATGTTTGTCATCTTCTTCAGAGGAATTAAATTCTTGCCAGGCAAATAGGACACAACAGCTATCTATAAAAGAACAATCCTTGGAAAGAGGATCTGATTCACACTCACTTTCTCTGCATAGCAGCTGGGTTTTAATTGGTTTATTGGGAAGCAAGCATATAAACCAGAGAGAGATCAGATTTCTGATGAAGCATTCAAAATTAATGTAAATAAGACAATAATAAATATTTCATACAAAAGATGAATCTGTGCCAAGCCATTTAAAGGAAAAACAAAACAAAACATATGGAAACTGAGCAAACAAGAAAACGTTGCTATATACTACTCTCCTGTCTCAAACACAGTTTCAAGTGATGTTGCTCGTTATAGTTCCTGACCTTCTAACAGATGTCTTGTCCCTTGCTTTTACTGTTGAATATTATTTCTATTGGGAATAAGAGATGATGAAATTCAAGTAATGGAAAAAATTATTTATGACCCAGCAGGGTATTGCCTGAAAGTTTCCTGCCTGGATAGTGTGCTTTGTGTCTAGCTTTTGCATCTGGGCTTTGGCAGATTGAGACATATTCGTGTCGCTAAGAGCCTCCCAGATATCAAGACAGAAGAAGGTTCTTGGACATAATGCAATTGGCCATCTAGTGGGAAAGAGGGAAAATTACTAGATGAATTGAGACTTTTTCCCCCCCCTTTTATATTCTCCATCAAAGTCCAGTTAAGTGAAACCACAGGCAACATTTTCTTACGTCCAATGAAGACTGAAACAATTGTTTTAATCTTTTCTATTTTGACCATAAGCCAAATAAAGTCTCAGGTGTTCAGGATACCCAGAAACTACACAAAAAGGAGTTTTAAAAAATTAAGTTTTATCTAAAATAACTTGTGATGCTGGAATATCTGGAGAGGCTCAAGGCTGCTGAGCACAGCAGGAACATTGTAAACTCCTACCACAGAAAACTACTGTCTGAATAAAGGGCAAGTAATGCTAGAACAGGGATAATTTGCCCGAAGCTGTATTTTCTGCCCCGGCCAATTGTCTCTTCCAAGAGGACAACATACAGCTCCCACCTTCCCTCTGCATGTTTTCAGCCTGTCCTACAACTTACTGTCCAGAAGTTAGAAGATGAACCCCAACTTCAATAGCTTCCTCGTAATGTTACAAAGGAAGACTAAATGTACTAATTGAAAACCATTTTTCCACTGCTATGACTTCTTCAACATCACACAAGGAGCCAGAGGAAAGGGCCAAGTTCAACTATTACCAAATCATCTTGGAACATCTTACAATCCAGAGGGACTAGAAAGGAAACCAAACAGGCACTGTTATTGCCTGTCATGTTTATCGGTTTTAAATCCCCCCAGCAGAAAAGGTCCATGCGTCATTGAAGCCACGGCTATCTGAGAACAATCACATTACTTGCTTGGCAACATTTGTGATGGCACCTCTGATCTAAACAAATTTCAACACTTCTCTCAGAAACATCAGGGAACAGAACCATAAGCAATGTGGTTTGAAAAATCAACATTATTAGCAAACAGTGGAGCGTTGGGGCTGGTACTACTTAGTACAGAGACCAAGTCTTGTCAATATTTGTTGTTTCCCCTGCAATAACTGCAGTCCTTAACATCACAGTGATGCCAACAGCAGGATGTAACAGAATTTGGGATATTCACCTCCGTTCATTTCCACTGTTTCTGCACCTGCCAGGCCAAGGCAGTACAGGCATTAAGCAGGTGGACAAATGAGGGAGTAGAGAACACTTCAGGAAAAGTGCCTCCATTAAAACACCAGTGAACTGGTGCCCTAATTACCAATTTTTATAACACTTTGCACCAAGTTGGCACCCAAGTACACTATTCCGGCACATTTTTGCTCAAGGAGAATGCTTGACAAGGAAAATGCAGGAACGTGCATTTAGTAACATTAAAAGGAGTTATTAGTAAGATGTAGAGACCATAGCCTGAAAATGGAACATTATGTTCAGCATCTTCTGTTCTACCTACCATTGCAGCGATCACCCTTACAGTGAAGGGAATCCATTCACTTCCCCATTTGAGCTTCCTCATCTGCTATTGAAGCTGCCAAAAAGAAGTGTTCCAAAGATTACAGTAGTTTGGTCAGGATGACAGCAATCTCTTTAAAAAAGAGAAAAAAAAAGAAAAAAAATTCTTCACTTTCCAGTTCTACTGCTTATTAAAAAAAACAAAACAAAACAAAACAAGGAAAGTCACTTAAGTCATTTCAATATCAAGATCCAGCTCAAAGTTACTGATCTCCCCCCCACAAGTTGCACACAACATATTTTTGGGAATCAGGGCCTACAGCTTTAGCAACATCTTACAGAGTTCACTAAACACTCTCCTTGTCTCTCACAATAACCGACAAGTTCCTAAATACTAGACATCCAAAGGAGGTCTATATGAGCGTGGTGTCTGCATTCACCTTTTCACTCGTGTAACTCTAGCAGAAGAAAGTGTCTTAGACAGTGTTAATTTCAGGAGAATTCACTACTAACTTTTTTCCTTATTAAGCGTACTGCATTCCCCCATCAAACAGCAGCTCTTCCCAGGCTAAAGAAAATTGTAGCATTTCTTTGCAGTGGGACAGTCATGCTTTTCCAAAAATGTAAATTAATCACTTCAGGGAAGAAGAGAGAGTGGCCTGGCAAAAAGGGCAGTATTTGGAGTGATTAGCTCTCCTTGCTGTCTCATATTTATTTCCTGGAAAAAAAAATCTGATGTGGCAGGTGGTTTAAAACTTGTTTATTACGAAGAGGTCATCAGCTGAACACTGTTCAGAATAGGTCAGACATCTGATTAAAGGCTGAATAAACTGAAATGTTTCACATGAATCTCTGAGACAGAAGCTTGATGAGGAGACAGAGATTGTCTTAGGAAAACGTTGCCAGCTTCTCAACATCACAGGCAGCTAGTAGAGTGCAGTACCGGTTAAAGGAGGAAGATTAAAGAATTCTGGTTGTAGGCATTAAGAAATATTCAGGATTATTTTTCTGAACTGCAGGACAGGCTCTTTCTGGAATACAGCCCCTCTGTAAAAGGAACATAATAAGAAATCATGCCAGCCTTGAAGAACTGATAGTCAAAACAGACATGAGAAAAAGGAACATCTTGAAAGGATATGAGAAACAAAGGGGGAAGAGGGGGGAGAATCAGCTGCTTATCCCAGGTCTCATACCACCCGGGTGGGAAATGAGAGATGAATTCACATCTTACATGAGCAAGCCTAGTGACTACCCCATAGGCCTTCCTTTCATCTTTTGTGCTTTTAGCAGTACTTGGGGAAAAAAAAATTAGATTTTTTCATTATATGTTGTTGCAGTTGCTATTACACGTTCCTGTCAGATCTGATATTTTGAGCCGTGCAGTTAGACTGCAGTCTAATGTCTCCAGAAGTTAATAGGATGCTTTCATTATTTTTGAACTGTAACCGTAATTCACTCCAAAGGTACGAGACAGGTAGCAATATGCTTCCTTTCCTCCTCCTCCTCTCACTTTCCACTTCCCCCTCCAACCTCATCACAAAACTAGTACTAAGACCAGCCTAAAACCAAGAAATGTATATGTCCTATAGTGCCGGTGTTTCCTCTCGCCATGCTTACGAAATCTGCTCAAGAGCTGTAGAATCTCACTAGGCAGAGTCCCAGTTATGTAACATCTAGGATGGAACAACCAAATCAATTAATTGTAAATTCTACAGTAATTGCTAGATGGAAAAAAATACTTCCAATAAAACAGAAGAACTCAAACATTTTTGATGGGAAAGAAGCTCCACTAAAAAAAAAAAAAATGATTTTTAAGAATGATTTTCTGATCAACAGCTAAATAGAGAAAGAATGGGTAGATTTGTCCAGGGCCAAAGCTGGATCCTCGCTAGATCTCAACCCCTGGAGCTCTGCTGCATTGCACAGAATCTTCAGTTCTTGGGCATTCCAGGTCTTCCCATGGCAGCTTTCCCTCACAACAGCTGGCCTCAGCACTGTATATGGCATTGCAATGCTGGAATAGTTATTGAATCGGCAAAGACCTTACCAGAGCTTTGACCTGTAATTTCTCAGGCCTCTCTTACTCTTTAGAGCATTAAGTCCTCCTAACATGCAGAGTGCCAAATAAATCTCTCCAGTCACTAATTCCAGGCATCCCTTTGCTAAGAGTTCCCTGAAGCATAAGATGCCTCCTGTACTCAGGTAGTACGAAAGCCTCAGCTGTGCCCTAACCCAAATACTCATCTGATTCAAGTCCAGAGCCGAGAACAGGGACATCTGAAGTCCTTCAGCCCTGCAGGGATGACTGGAATAAACCTCCAAACCTGTTGTGCTCTGGTTTGTCCCTATTAAACAGGAGCTGAGTAGCCCTGGTTATGTCAGTTAATTACAACCCTCACATGGGTTACAAGACCCAGCTTCCAGCATGTAGTGCCCGGGAATCTACAGTGAATTTCTGGCAGAGACAGAAAACTCCTCTATCTAGCATGTATTATTAACAACCCAGAAAGTCATCAGAAGCCCAGGTAAGGTAGTGAGGATACTTCTGGGTGTATTGTTTTGCTCACAGACTTCAGAGCAGTGGTTCTGGAGAAAAAATAAATAAATACCACACAGCTCTTCACCTCTTAGGATGCTAAACAGTTGTCTCCCTTGAGGAGAATGCATTTCTGACTTGATACACACCACAGTCCAGCCCATTTTTAAGACAATCCAGACTGAGCAGGTTGTTTTGCAAAATAACGAAACCATCTTGGCTGCAGAAGTGTAAAGAAGATAGTGCTTTAGGATCTTTTTTTTTATTAAAAAAAAAAAAAGTTCTACTACAGAAGAAAAAGTGCAAAACACTCAAAAAAGAGAGAACGATGTAGAAACACTGCATTTCCCCACCCCTATAGGATTTGCCTTCCTGCTCCCCCAACCCCCCATCTAGGACATTTCTCTCTCACACGCTCTCACACTCTCCCTGCCTCTTCATGCTAGTCTCTGGCAAAATGTCAGAGGAAGGGAAAAGTGACAAGCTTATAAGAAAATGAATACCTCATTCTGTTTGAATATTACATTAACCCCCAAGCTCCACTGCTTCATTTGTCAGCTTTTTCAGAGCTCTCCATCTCTCCGGCACCCCTGACCTGGTTGGTCTGATTAGGAATGATCAATGTGCACATTTGCGGTGGAGCTCTTTGCACACTGCTAGACCCTCGGCCTTCAGTCACTCATGCAGATAATAACGGCAGTTCGAGTCACTTGCCCATAACTCCAAGCTTCATTAAACAGGGGGGATGTCACCAAAAGTCCCTTTAACTGTCTTTCTGCTTCTCTGCAAGGGAAAAAATTGACAGTGCTGAGAAATGGGATTGGGGTTATAAATAAAATAATATTTGGATGCTGTACTGGATGCTTGCAGTTGGCCTGTGCCTGTGTGCAGAAGTCTCCTCACCCAGTAAGGGCGGGAGGAGAGGCAGGCTGGGCTGAGCACTATTTGACAGGGAGTTCGCACAGAAACACGCCCGAGGTCAGGAACAGCTTCAAAAGGAATGGTTTCCCCTGAATGGAGCAGGTGTCAGACAGAGACGGCTGTCAGTCATCGCCCGTGCCGCTGGTTGCCACACCTCTGTACCACAGGTTTGTTTTCTGGTTATATTATTGTCGTCTGCTTGCAAGCCATACCACATGTTACGCAGCAGAGGCAGCGCTGCTCAGAAGAAATACCTGCTTTAGAGGGCATGGGGCTTTTGAGAGATTTTATCTGCTGTTTTTACTGGCAGGAGCTGTCACTTACTCAAGCTGCCAGTCTGAGCAGTGGCTGAACAGAAGCTTGCAGGGCACTCAAGAGGGAGGTGAAAGCACAGGAGCAGACTGAGCCCTGCACCCCAGCTGCCTACTGCCGAGAGCACACACATTTAGCTCTCTGTGCCGATCGTACACATTCATACTGCAGGCCACTCACTGCCCTCCATCTGCAGATCTTCCACTGACACGGCTTCAAGCCCTTCAGTCAACTTCCCAATGCCACAGGTAGGAAACACCAAGGCTCCAGTTTGCTGAGCTTCTCCTGAGGGCTGTCGAGCACCCCCAAAGGCAAACCTCTCAATTACAATTCAGTTCTGGGCCCCTTGTCACCAGAAAACATCAGCGCAAGCTCTGAGAAGAATCCAAAAGATGCTGAGGCACCTGGAGGCTTTGACATGATTCAGTGCATTTTAAATGGGGGGAAAAATAAACATGATTTTTTTTTTTTTAAGAGAAGAAATTTGGACAGGCACACAGCACTGGCTGCAGGGCAAAAACTATTTTCTCTCCTGATTTTCATGTCTGAAGCCAAAAGATGCAATCACAGAGAAGTTAAGTGAACCAGTGGAGGCTTCAGGAACAGATATTAAGCTCAGACTTCCTGGATCTCAGTCCAGTGCTATCTCCACAAGAACAGCACTGCTAACCCAGGGATGAAGGAGAATATTGAAAACAGAGGTTGACCCTACCAAAAAGGGAACAGTTTAAGATAGCAAAAGGTGAAGTAGTTCGAAATACATTACATACAATTGATTATTGCATCTCTATTAAGTCATCCAAGCATTTTGTGTTTAGGCACATTTGGATTTCAGTTTTCACTCAAACTGAAATAAATACACGCATTGCTCTGGAACAAAAAATATAGTGTTCACCCAAAGAAAAGGTTCAAACAAATGCAGAGATTTAGGGCCATGGCTTTCCCAAACAAGGCATCTGGTAGAGAGGCCAAAAAGGCATTATAATTTTTATTTATTTTTTAAATCAAAACAAATATTTGGAAGTAAGGCATGTTCTTCAATACAAAGTGTGGGTTTCCTTTTACAATCTTGCCTGTACGCCAAGGAACTAAAAAAAAAAAAGGAAAAAGAAATCACATTTATATACAAATGGCCCTCAGACTAGAGAGCCTTTACACTATTTGAAAGCTCTGATGATGATGCCTTACAGATTTAGGCTCTAAAGATAACAGAAATGACCAGTCTCAGACAGACAAAAGGGCTGGGCTGCTAGCGATGTCTTCTGTGTAATGTGCAAGAAGACTTTGTAGTACAGAGGAAACAAACAGGTAGAAATCAGAGTTACTTTTCAGCAGCACATTAGTTCAAGACTGCTTTATTTGGATGAATAGAAGCTTTTAAAGCTGTTTTCTTTCTCACTGCAGTTGAACTTTTCATAGGAAATGCACCATTTCTACAGAGGAACAGCCTAGGATGTTTGCCGTCTACTCTAAAAATGAAATAAAAACCTGATGAAGCATCAAGGGAAAGACAAGCCTTTCACTGGATATTTTTCCATAGGAATGAAACCCCAAACCACCACCAATCAACTAAAAGGAATCCTCTGCATTTCTTAGCTATACCACACACTTTCTTGACAACTCATTCACAGAAGTTGTGCTTGTCCTATTAAGGCATATTCCATGTGTGCAGATGGGCTTCCGCTGGTTTCAGGAGACTTCAGAGCAGGCTCATGTAGCATCACCTCTAAGGGGAGTTACATACTCAGTGCAAACAGAAGCAGCTCCCTTTGGGAAACTCCTGACCCCAAACACAATTTCCCTTGCCTCCGTACCACAGCCTGAAGAATGAGCTACTGTCTTCAAAACAAACACTCAAATGCTGCACTTCTCATTAGCTCCAAACTTTTGTCCCCTTATTCATGGGAAGGAGTACCTCACTCATCAAGCAGTCATTTCAGTGGCACTTCACAGAATAGTGCCTTATTTTATATGTGTAGTGCCTGCCTGGCCTGTGGCCCTGCGTGGCCAGAACTGCAGCCAACTGGAACAGGAATTCTAGCAGAAACAAGGCCCAGAGAGCACCAGCATCAGGTCACAAAGACTTACATAAAGGCAACAGGCGCAAAAATAAAGCCACATGACATCTGATCTTTACAGAAGGCCCCTACAATCTGTGATGTAGTAGAAGAGTTTTTAGCATGATTCATCCTGGTTTATTCAAATCCATCTATCCTTCAAGTTCAGATGCCTTCTCTGCTTTGCTGTCCTTTTCTCCCACGCTGCAGTACTGACCACAGGACAGGGGGTGGGGTGATGAAGAGTCTGGTCTTGGCAGTCAGTGTCCTCAGCAGTAATACCTTTGCATTTTACCTGCCTCTCACCTGCCTGACGTAAAGTCAGAAAAGATAACACAGATGCTGATATTTGTGGTCTCAAACAGCCCTCTAAGATCAAAAGCACATGAAACCACCTCATTAAATCTTCTTTATAACCTTTCTTTTAAGGACAGCAACATTTTTCAGGTGGGAACCACAGCAGCATATAGCAGGTGAAAGCCTAACCCCCTACATATAATCACACCAGACAAGCTCTTACTTCCCTAAGATCAGTCTGGCTACCCATAAAAGTATTGACACCTGAGAACATAGAGAGTGAAGGCTAGAGAGTGGTTCCGGCATCTTGACCACTTTTTGGACTCAGCATATTATTACTCTATATTATTTAATTGATCCTAAGCAAAAGAAACCAGCCTTGCTGTTCAACAAGTCACGATCTTCACCCCATTATTGATCACACTGTGTTGCCAACAGATGCTGTAAAGGAACTTGTTACAGTTTGACTCTGAATTCTGCTCTGTGATTTATAAAAAGGGAGTATTGTCCGAGTTGTCTCCAAAGCTACTGGACATTTCCTGAAAGAAGGGGCAAAGGGGAGGAAAACATAAAAAGGAATGTTAAAGAGGAAAAAAAAAAAAGCAATAAATATGACATGCTTGTGCTGCTTAAGGGAAGGCAGCCTGAACCCCAACACCTGCTGGACGTAATGGACTCTGAAGTGTTGTTTCAGAATTAATCAAGTCATTTAAAATCATAGCTGTAGTCTCCATTCACTACTCCTGTGCATAAACGCGCTGATCCCGATACTAATCCATGTTGGGTGACTTGAGCAATATATCACCATAATTGCCGTTTTAGGGCTGCAAATTGGAGCTAAAATAACCAGATGCAAAAGAGATGGCCGTATCATACTCTCAAGATGGATCTTCAAAGTTCAAGGAGAGTTCAAGCATGGAAGAGGCAATAGAGAGGGGTCAAGTGTAAGGAGATTGTTCATGTTCAAGAGGAATTAACTTTACAAATATATTGTTTCTGAGGTGGTAATTGTACCATCTTACAGCTATTCATACCTCATTTAATCTTTGCATTCTTCTCAGCCATTAGGGTGATTGTCCGTCATTGAAATAAATTTGATTTTGACAAAATATTCTGTTTTAAAACTGCAACTAATTTCACTGAGATTTTTTGCTTTGAAATAATTCTCTTTGAAACCACACAGCCCAGAACCAGCTATGAGATCTAGAAACTACAGGCTCTGAATCCATGCACAAGGCAGAAGTCGTGAGACTGCTGACTTACTTTACTGTCAGAGAGACAGGTAGTTAGGATGGCTTTTGATGATTAAATACAGAGTTTGAGAGCTCATCAAAAGGAACATTTAGAGTGCTGCTCTCACTCAAAATAATGCACAGTGTCTGTGGGCCTGGTCTGGAAGCTTCAGGCACTTGAGCTGCCACAGATTTTCAAGTTATTGACAAGGAAATATTTTCAAGTTATTGACAAGGAAATGCCTTTTAGGATTCAAGGTTATTATTTCTATGTAACTTGACAAACTAAAGTTCACATGAACAAAAAAGTCCACTCTTCTCTGAAGAAATGAAGGTAAATAGCTTGAAATACAAGCTACTTTTTGACACACAGGCTACTTTGAACAGACAGAAAAGATTAAAGGGTGAGACTAACAGCAGCAACAAATTGTATTGCTCTGCTTTGCTGGGACTTACAACAAAGTGAGTCTTCATTAATAAAGGAAACATACCATCAGAAAACAGCAACCCAGTACACCTCTGCAGTCCTGTAAAATGAAAACAAAAGGCATTTTAACAAGCAAGTGCATGACGAAGTTTTAGGCTGCTCATCAGCATGTTTAAGTAATTCCCTTATCTGATAGGCTTCTCTTCTGCAGAAGTCAGATGAGCCCATTAATTATGTGTTCCTCTTCCCTGCTTCAAATTGCACCATTAAAGTACGATTTCAGCTTATTGTTGAACTACCACCAGACCTTAGCATTACCGTTGGCATCTAATAAGTCATCTGCACAGCCGAGAGAGAGAAAACACGCATACCATTGTTTCTGTAAGGCTGGGTCGTAGGAGTCCCTACTGCAAAGCTGTGATTTAAACTTGCTCCCACTACAACTCCAGCGGACAAAGGGACAGCTTTTCAGACGATGTAAATCAGCTTAGCACCATTGTACCTCAGAGAGCTATGCTAATTCATCCTGGCGAGGATCTGGTGACCTGAGCGGATCCAAACAATGGCATTACAAAAAGCTAATGTGCTATGGGTTACTTGATAATTTCTGCAGCATAATTGGCCAACATGCAAACGTTAGAAATGATTGAAGTTTATAACTAATTGCAACCATTACCGAGACAGCATTATTTATGATTAACTGCATGTAGCAGGCCTGATTCTGATTACCCTTACAACTCATTTCAGACAGTTTTTTGACAGGTAGCTTGTGATTTTCCTGTGTGCCCACCTTCTGGCTTATGGAAGAGGTGAGCCCCCACAGCTGCAACATACTGAGAACACCAAGAAAGTCAGGTCTCCAGCATTTGAACCCTAGGGTGAGTGGGGAAAAAAAAAAGCCCAAGATTAACTTGCCCTCTGATTTCCCTGCCCACAGAACTCTACTAGCCTACCAGATCCCTGGAGCCTAAGTCAGCCTGGTGGGTTGTCTGCCCCACATCTATGCAGCTGTCAGGCAGGGTGGGACTACTGCAGCCTTATTTGCCAGGTTCAGAACTGGCATTACCTATGTTCCAAACACTAACATGGTGCTTCATATGTAACTGGCCGGATTTCCTCAAGAAGCTTACATCACATTTACTGTCCAAAATAAATAGCTTACATTTCCAGTTTTCTTCCACAGGTCTGGCCACTGAGTCTTGAAGAAAGCTTTTGGAAGCTGACTTTTTTTGGAAATCTACTTTCAACTATGGGTGATGAACCTAGAAATCTGGCTGGCAGGAAGATGACTCTCAGTAGCATTACTCAAGTAGCTTGGGAACATCCTACACAGAGAGAAAAATCAATGTAAATGCAAACATTACTCTCCCAAACACAGACACACACAAATACACCTAACTGTATGAAAACTAAGTCTATCAAAAAGTATCCCAGTTGGACACACTCATTACATTTGACACAGGCAAGTCAGAGTCTGGATCTCTTGTGCAGAATGAACAGCTCCATATCTTTATTTTTCTGAGAGCTCTTGTCTAAAAACAATCATCTGCAAATTGTAATTTTTCTCCACCTTTCATAAATATCAGCAATAGTGCAGTCCTCTCTCCCCCTCTCTTTTTCTTATTCAGGATATCAGGCAGATAAGAGTTATCAGTAAAGGTCATCCTCAATTTCTGTACAGAAATGATCTGTCTCCGGTATGTAATAAACATTTATCCATGCCTTTATTAGCTATATTGGATCTGACAGTTCTGTTAAACCATTTTCTTTCATTTTGCTAGGTCATGACGGTTAATGCTGCTAAAAAATCTCATCACTGCTTTTGATCACTGTATTGTCTTCTCTGTATTATCAGGATTTTGTAAAGGTAAGCACTGGCTTGAATGACCTATTAAAGTTACAGCCCGTTGAGTTCCTGGCTTTTTTCTCACCACAATAAAAAAGCGAAGGAGTGCAAAGCATAAATTCTACTTTCGGGGTTATATTTAGTTGTGCAGTTGACATTTAGTAGAGCAGTCACTTTAAGCCCACTTTGCATTGGTTTCACTCCATCTTTTTCACATCCTTGAGTTTCCGAAATGGTGTTGGAAGCCACACCATAGCAAATAAGCCCAATTAGTGGGACCAGGGGGTGATGTCCCAGTTAACCCCTAGCATACTAGCAGTGCATTAGGCATCTGCTCAGGGTTTTTAAACAATTCCCATGATTTATGAAGCAGATTCTGTCTGAAGATTGAGAAGCATTTTACACATATTCATTCATTCATTCACTCTCATACACTTGTGGTAGTAGCATGCATTCCGGATCCCAGCAACATTCAGTAAGTACCAAAAGATCTTCAAAAAGTTAGGCACCTATGTCAGACTTTTTGCAATTCTCACCTCCCTCCTTCCAGGCTGATGTTTCAACCACTAGGACAGACTTTATTTCAGCTTAAAATGGTTCTCTCTAGTCCACTTCGGTACTTGCAATCCCAGTACAAACTGGAATAAAGACAGGACTTGGGCCCAGCCTTATCTTTCCAAGAATTCTACAGATTTTGGGCCCCCTATCCTCAAACAAGTGAAGAAGAAAAGAGCTAAAAGAGCACTCCAAACCAGAGTGAGGAGCCAGAATAACTCCCTTGGGAGTGCAGAAACATATGTATGAAGTCAGTTTTAATTAGGATATCACAGCAGACATTTGGAGAAGTTGGCCTCTGAAAGCCTTCCTAGGATACAGGTGCTCTTGGAGATGTCTATATTCTCTAAGGTTAAAAATTAAATAAATAAATAAAGCAAGGCACTAACAACTCTGAGTAAAAAGCAATACTATAATGGCCCCTCACCCTTTTACAGAGACTTTTTCCAGTAGCAGTTTGGTGTCTCTTGAAACAGGTACTCACTAAATGCAAGTTCTTTCTGTTTTCAGGTGATTTCCAACACTGGCCCAGAGAAAGCACTGGCAAAGCATAACACCCCAGAGAATATTAAAGAGTGTGCCCCATTCACAGCTGGCAAGCATTCCCAGAACTAGAATCCACAAAGGCAGTAATGGGAATGCAACTAACCCCAAATTACCTGGCAAGTCTCATTTTCAGTGCAACTCAGAGTCTCTAGAAGAAGTTTAATTTATGTTTAACCTAATGGCCCATGCTGTAAGGAAGTGGCAAGCTGGCACTGAGCAAAGGTCCTTCCAGCCCACTGTCCTGCCAACCATCATACCCAGAAACAACAGGCTGCAGGTGGCACAAGTATATGATGGAAACCTGTCCCAGATGGAAAGCATTCCTTAACCCCAGCGAGTAGCGAACAGCTTACACCCAGAAAAAAAAAAGACTATTACTGACTGCAGAACTGGGCAATATGGCGATACCACAGACAGACACAATGACTTTACTGTAGCTATGCTAAGTATCCATAGCTAAAAGCCTACTTTCTGGCTGAAGCCTTTTTTTCCATTACAGACTGTAACAATGGGCTTAAGGTTAGCGGTATTAAAGTGCACAGTAAGTCTTCCTCTAAACAATCTGTTGCTTTTTGATTTCCACAAGTCTGCCCTTGTTCAGCAGCAACAAACCATGTTCTTCTGTTCTTCTCCTGAGCTGTACCCAACTGTAGCTTCACTAACTTCCCAAGTAAGATAGTGAGGGAGAAAGGCAACAGCTCACAAGAGCAACAAGAAAAACTTTTTCCTGGTCTCCAGGACAACAGACATATCACAAAGACAAATCTCTCTGAGCACCTCTCCATATGCTCTCTGTCCCCCTGTGTCCTGCAGATCGGTGCTCACTGTGGTCTGTGCAATATATACCTGGTAGCATGAGAAGAGGTCCCACTTTCATGATAAAAATTAATGGTAACCTGTATATATACAGGCTTGTGTCTCTGCTGTCAGGACTCTGGTAAGCCCCAGTGAAATGCAGGAGTTGCCTACCCTGGCTCCATGCGTGCCAAAAATCCCACAACTTTCAACAAAGGAAGATCAAGGGTGTTAACCCCGATGCCCCAGCTAACTTAAACCAAACCTTGTTCCCGGTACCCACATTCGGAGAAAGACGCCCCTTACTTGTCTCTGAATGGCCACCCAGCATTAGTATCTCCCCATAATAATTCATGAACAGGCTTCAAATGGCGCAGGCTTGGAACTGAAGGTTGACTCAGACATGATTATCCCTTTCACCAGCCTAAGTTAGAAGAGCAGACAATAGACACACAGACCAATAGATGCACTCTGACCTTGATGTTTCAGACCACCAGGCTGTTAAACAAGAGGCAGGACCCCTGTGGTCATGGGAATCTCCAGCATGTGTTGAACACTGTAACATTATATTTATTGGTGAACTTTGTCTAAGCAATCTTTAACATTTTTCAGGTGCGTGCAATCTGCTTGCAGGATTTTATGCATTCTGTATACACAAATACCTACGCACAAGCATAGGTGAGGAATAGAAAGAGATAACTCCTCCTAACAGCTTTTAAGCGACCCGTTATCATCAGCTGCTACTGCCTGCAATTTTTCTTGTATTGCCCCTGCTCCTTTAGTGCAGTTGATAAATAAAAATATTGCTACTGAGCCTTCTCATACTGTAAATAGATAACAGCAGTTTTGATCCAGGGCTCTATTTCCTAGATACACTGCTTAAAAAGAGCAAAGTGGTTTCTGAGGGCTGGGAGTGTCCGAATTTTTGATTCCTGTGCTCCAGAGAATTCATCTTAAGTAGACAGCTTTGCCAGGCTTAGCTCATTCTCTATAGCTTTTCTTCTACACATCAAACCAGGACTCAAAGCGGATACGGAACAAATTAGTTTCGAAGGGCCAGTCTTCCAGGAAGGCTTGGGACACCTGATGTCTGACTTCTATATGAGCTGGCAGATTTGTGCAAAGAAGCGAGAACGGCCATTAAAATCACGTAATTGTCCAATTTGCCAAGTTATTTGTCTTCAAAATGAGACATTTAACATGTCCTCCTATACTGATGAGTTTTAGGAGCCGAGAATAAACACAGTCCTAAAAAATAAAATCCATATCCAGATAATGCAGCTGGTAGTTAATGATTACAATATGTGACACTTCAAATATACCAAGTCAATCACATTTAGCTGATTTGTCTTCCCTATTTTTTTTGCTAAGCAGGCTAGCAAAAGAAGAAAAACGATTGATCTACTAACAAGTTTAACACAACCTTGAAATAAATTACATTCAAAAGCTAGAAGTCTGACTCAGTTTAATAGTTAAATCATTTATTCCTCTGCTTAAAAAAAAAATAATCCTGCCCTGAAGTCATTATCAGCATGATCCCCTATTTGAAGTCTTGCAAAATGTTCAAGGAACGGCCCTTGTGATTTGGCCAAAAGGAAACAACACGCTCAGCGGCTCTATGCAGGCCAAACAAAATGGAGACTCCCAGTATGAGAATATTAAATTATTATGCCTTTTGCAACAGGGGGCACAATTGTTAGTGGCCCCCTTCCTCTGATGGCCAAGCTACGTTCTTCCCTGCCGTGAGCATTCATTGTCATATCTAATATTTGCATGCTTTGATAATAATAAAATTGTCAAGATAATAGCAGGGAAGTTTCAGTAGAAACTCAATTTTCAAAAGCCAGCTGTGCACGGCCCCAGTCACTTTTTTCTAGGAAGATTCTTTCAACAAGCAAAATTAAGCCTTACTCTTGAGAAAAAATAAATTATCCCCCCCCCCCCCCAAAAGAAGAAGAGAAGAAAGAAGTTATTGGAAAAGAGAAGGATGAAAACCACTTCCTGGAGAAATTATTTTTACGTAAGTTTAAACTTTCTTTTGTTCCCTAAAGCATTTTGGTCAGTGCAAGCAAATAATACTGCAAGCAGAAGAACAGGTCTTAAATCAGAGAATAATTACCTTTGTGAGCTTTATTGATTGCACTGATCTAGCTGAAAGAGTTTGGGGCTTTTCTCTCTCATCCACCTTTTTGCATGACATAAACATTCAACAGCTTAAATGAGGTGGGACATAATGTGATTTTTGGAAAGAATGGTAGTATTGTTGAAAACCACAAAATCTCTATTTCTTTGGGTTTTGGCAAACTCGCTTCTTTGTCCACACAAAATAGTGGTTTAAAACAAGAAAAATAAAAGAAAAAGAGAAAAGCCCACTCCTTTCTCCCTTTTTGCCCTGTATCCTTATTTCAGATAGCGTCATTTTGAGTTATCAAGGCTGAGGAACTTTTAAATTCTTATCAACAAACCTCTGCAAGGGTACGCATCCTGGGCCAAGCCCGTGGCAGACAGCAAGCCACACCTCTTTCCTGTATGTCGGGAGGGCCACGCAGCAACCTAAAGCAGCTGAAGACCTGTGCTGCGGCTAGTTGCTAGGAAGTCCTCGCATGTCTCTTCAGAACTTTTTGCTTATTTGGTCTGGTTTTATGCTTTATATGGTTTTCTTTTTAAAAGCATCTAAAGCAAAGCATTTTTCCAAATGCTACATAACCCACTCCAATTCACTTGAGATATACAAGTCCAAATTATGCCTCTGGAATAAGTAACTGCCTTTCTGTGAGTAAACGGCACTGAGATACACTGGTCCATAGTGACTTCAGCCCTTAAGACATTTCCTTGTTACCCAAGAGAGAGGGATAGAGAAGACCAGAGACAAAAACATCCTTTTACTAGGACAATGAGTGATGAAAACCAATCCCAAGCTAAGCAGACCATCACCCAATCTTGTTGACTATGCCAGTTTAACTGGGTCTCTATATAGTTATTCAGTATAATTAAGTTAATAAAGAACACTTCATAGAGTCCAAAACTCAGGTGCTGAAATGCTATTACCTTTCAGGTCATTTTGGAGAAGCAGAGAGTGCTCATTAGAGATCTGTGTTCTGACCCACTGCAGGAAGGAATAAATACCAAATTCAACTCTTGGGCCTGCCAGCAGAGATCCATTCACTGAACCCCTTGCATTTTCTTCCAACTGTATAACAGAAAACAGGATAAGTGTCCATAGTCTGCTCCATTCTTTGCATGTAGTTTTCCATGTAGTTTGGAAACTACATGGCTTTACATATTTCTGGCCATTGTACGCTTCCAGAAAGTCAGAAGCAGCTAGAATACGTGTACAGAAACCTATCTGTTTTTCAAATGAAAACAGGAATGTGTCTTTTCACTGTCTTTTCACTGTGAAATTATTTGCACAGCAAGAAATGAGCACAAATTACCAACAGGTCAAATACCTTCACTGACTTATATTTACAGTGCACTGCAGCCTGAGCAGGAATTATCACAGAAGATGCAGCACTGAACAAGGGCAGAAGCATACAGGGTTGCCTAGCTGGAGCCTCAGGCAAGACCTACTAGAAAGACATTTCCTCCAAGGTAACAGTTCCCCAACGTGGCCAGGAAGCTGCCAAGAGAGTGACAATCTGTAGAAGCAAACAACAACAACAAGCAGAGATGCTAGCTAACTTGAGACTCCTAAGATAAATGAGTACTGAAATAAGAACGGAAAGTCATACTTTCACCAGGACTGCCTTCTTCAGAGAGGTCTGAAGAGCAGGTCACAGTGCTAAGAACTCATCATTTCCTGCCACTGAGTGATCCAGACAATGGTAACTCAGCACTATCGCCCCTATTAAATAACGACAAAGAAATCGTTTTGCAGATGTTTTCAAGTACAACCCATTATTCTACTAGAGTTTAGACAGACATATATTTATGCAAACATTTGCTTTAACACACAGCCTTGCTATTCCAAAAAGCGTTAATGCAATGCAGACGCTTGGCTTAACACTTACCTGATTCTGCCCTTGTCACTTTTGTGCATCTACCAGCAAAGCCAATTTCCGTGCCCAAGAGATGAAGTTATTTCTTTGCTTCATCTTGTGCTCATTTACCCAACTGCAGCTAAAGAAATCCAAAGCACATCCAAAGAATACATATGTGCAGTAACAACTGTCCCATTGCATGAACAGCATCTTTCACTAAACCAAGGTGCAAATTGTTTGGATTCAGGTGGTTACAGTAAAATAACGTACTGAATATATTTATAAAGGCACATGTACACACACACACAGAAACATATACATGCCAAGAAAGAAAATAAGTGTTCCATAATAGAAAGTTTGCAATGGGCAACTAAGCTTCCAACAGCACACACCGATTACAGGAATAACTTTGTGGCCTGAAGTCGTTGTTATTTCTGTATTATACCTTCTCCCATTGCTTGGTGTCTATGGAGTTCCATCAGTGTAAAAGACAGCAGAAAACTAGGTCTCCTTAATTCACTGCATTAAACTCCACATTTTAAACAGTGAAATTTGTCAAAATTGAACTTAGATATTACATAAACAAGACTACTTGATTTGCTGTTTTCTTTGCAGGTGAGAAAGCACTCAACGCATATTCATTACCACGGTACTAGCTCTTGGAAAAAAGAATCGGAAGCTTCTTCGGTGTCAGCTGGGATCCCTGGCCTCCTCTAAGAGGAGGGAGGAAAAACTGCATAAACAACCAGTACTGGAGGCTGCACTCTCAGCTGAAGTCAAGACAGTGGAAACAGCTTGAACTCCCTGACAACTTTATTTCTCTCCCTCTCTTGCTGGGCCTGCACTCCGGCTTTGAATTCCTGATGTGATGTTCAATTGTCCTCTAGGAGCTAGAAAGCTGACGTCATCATGCCTTTCAGAAGGAAATCTGTTATTCGGGCATGAAGAAGAAATGGAAGGGGTAGGAAGTAAGGAAAAAACAGTAATTTTTAGTCAAAAATGTAAGAGTCCCTCAAACAGCATAAATAAATTGTGGGCTTCGCTGTGGTTTTTCTCCTCTCGGACAAGCACAACAGCATGCATTTTGCTGAGAGCTGCTCGGTCTGAGGGGCCAACTTTATGACTTCCCACAACATAACTTTATCCTAAAGCTAGCCGATCAGTTCCTCTGAGAGGGGCAGTATGGGACAGAAAAGGAAAAGGGATGGGGGGGGAGGGGGGGGAGAAGCTTTTCTTTACACTTGTGCTGTTCTGAATGCGGACCATCTGTGCCCCCAGCTGGAGTGCTGGAGATGGTCTGGCACTTGAACCACACCATATTTACAGATCTAAACACAAATGGCTACTGCCTGATTGTTTCATGATTCATTAGTCAGACAAGCTCTCCTCTCCCGCCAGCACAGCTGTTACAGAGTAAACCTTTGTCACTTAATAGGCCTGATTATTACTTTCCATCAAAGGTATTGATCTGTGTCATCTCTACTTAAGGGAAAAGGGGAGAAGCGAAAAGGGGACCAAAATGTGTCGAAAAAACACGAAAGGGGGGGAAAAAATTTAAAAAACAATGACATTTGTATGGTGACTAGAGGCACCGGTCAATACGTTTAATCTCTCCTGGATGTACTGTATTCATGTATTCATTTACCACAGTGACTAGGTTACTCATGGAGATGAAACGTCTCACATGATGTGGCATTCCTTGCACTGCACCAGACTGCTGCAGTCACACAATATGGCCATGCATATAATTGGTCGGCAAAATACACAATGTGAATTAACAAATAGCATCTTAAAAAATAGAAATCAATTAAGTCGCACATGCAGCAGAAGGTAAGAACACAGGTTCATCTCTAAATGGCATGAGATAAAGAAATCGAGAGCGAGATTGTCGAGATTCATCCCAGGGTTAAGTCCTCATCCATCGAAGTCAGTGACACCACCCCAATTTGCACCAGCTGAGGAGCTGGCCCTTTTTGTTCAGCAAATGAGTGCAGGATAGGATGCGGTCTGTTACATAATTGTGATGCAGAGTATATTTACCACAGCTTGAGTGCTTCTACTTGCTCCAGTAGCCGCCTGACAAGCTGCCATTGCACCAATTGCAGTGTTATTGCGAATTCACTTACTCCATTCATGGGACGAGATGTGCAACGTCCAGATTGAGAGTTTCATTGCCTCTCTGATTCCCACGTTGTTATTAGCACCATTCTTGCTTCTATGCTGTATTTGAGGTGGTGCTGGTACCCACCATCCCAGTGTCCAGGTAGACAGTTGAGAACCACGGATGTGGCTCAGGTGGCAGGCTTGAGGGGTGGAGAGAGAGCTCTTGAATAAAGATGCTTTCACTCGTTCCATTTTCCTTGCACTTAAAGCATCATCTCCAAGTCCTGAAGCCAAATCCCAAAGCCATTGTCCAGTCCTCTTTCAGAATAAGCAGCAGTGAAGATCAGCAAGAAATGCAGGAGAGAAAAGGCCCCACAGCAGAGATCACTTGGCATGGGCCCGCAGCAGTGCAACGGCATCACTACTCAGGCTACTACAAAGAGCAATAAAATCCAGAAGTGCCTGTTCAGAGATGAAAAGGGCATTTAGAACTAGTGTGAGTGCTTCAAGGGCTGTGTTCAGTTCTCTTGCCTGATTTGGGAACAGTTTCGGGACCAAGCCCAAAATGAATGCTCGTCATCTATCACTGAAGATGTTCTTTCAGGATGAAATCCACTCCCCTTGTTCATAGTCTCAGTAGCTTTGGGACAGGACAAGGAATCATCTTCTTAGCCCTTTGGGACCACAGAAGCCCAAAACCTAAAATTCACACACAGTACAGTACACCTGTTTTTATATGGGCATGCACACCTGCTATATAACTCTGGTATCCCAAGCAGAAAGCAAGCTCTAGTGCCAAACAAGAAATTCCAGGATGGGACATCTGTCCTTTTCCATCTGAGGACAGAACAGATAAGAAATGCATAGGCCACTGGTAAATACTCAGTAAAGGAGATCTAGATATTCTTATGCAGACTGTTTGCTGTGTGGCCTGCAAGGACTGCCTCCCTTTCGTCACATTCCAACAAACCCCTTTATCAGCACCAACGCCTCTGAAGAGCAGTCTTCAAGCTGCCTTTCCTCAAGCAGGAAGCAAGGAAGCTTTTCCTTGCACTGACAATCGTGTTTTCAAAGCAAAATGGTCACTAAGATGTTACAAAGGGACTATTAGTCATTTAAGGCAGAGCACTGTTGAGAAAAGGAAGGAGAAACAGCTGGAACCAAAATGAGCAGTGTGGAAAACATGCTCAGAGCACCACATTTTCACCAGAGCTTAGCCTGCCTCCAGGGCAGGATCTGCTGTGTCCCACTGAGGTTCGCAGAGGGCAACGACAGACCCTTGTGTTGGAGGACTGGGAAGCAACCCATGTTCTCTTGAGACACACACGGGCATCTTAGCAGCTATGACATAGAATGGTCCAGTACAGCCCAGCTTCCATACAAAGCTCTTAAACATACCAAAATATAAACACTTTTCTAGCTGTATCTGTGTCCTTAAGGAATCCTGGCCCTTCTACCCTAATACTTTCCCCCAGCCTACTAAGATCCCATTTCTACCCACTCACTCCCACATCCCTATGCATATGCATTTTCTCTGGATGGAAAGGAAAAAAAAATCAGAAGACAGCAGCACGTGACACCAAGCAAGAGTTGTGGCACACACAATCCATTGGAAAGTGTTGCTTGGCAATACTGCGTGTGCTCAGCTTCCCGCCAAGGGACCGGCGTTGTCCCTGTGCCAGGAAATCAACCATTCAGTTAACAGGCAAAGCAGCAAAAGCAGCGGCCACAGAAGACGGAGAAGCAGAAGGGAGCCGTCAAACCCAAGAGACACGCTTGCTCTCTTCTCCTCATGCACTACAACAAATAGCAGGGGGGAAAGGGTGGGGGTGGTGACTGAGGAACCAGAGAGATGCTGTAAATTTTAGCTTAACCCATGTATCTTCCTGATGCATCGAGGCAGAAAACTTCTTAGTCAGGGGTACAAGAGTGACCCAAAATGACATACCATGACAATATCCTTGCATTTAGGTTATGAGCAAAAACCTTTCCATTCGTGAGTTGTCTTAGAATGGAAAAGGGTGACATTTTATCACTGAATCATTTAGAAGTAGACTGAGCAAAACAGTCAGGAACAGGCTGTTCAGAATAATCCTGCAGTAGGCAAGTCTTTGCCATTGTTTATGCTTTATTTTCTTCCCTTGGAGACGGTGTTCGAGTCTGGTAGCTGGTGATGGGACTACAGAAAAAAGCCAGCAAGGTATACAGAAGAAGCAGCAAAATACTCCGATACCTACAAATAAATCCTTAACTTTTCAAAAACTGTCCTTTCTGGGGATTTGCTGAGAGTAAGGTTTTATTACTGATTCATAGAAATGGGTTATCCTTAGAACTACTGCAAATGATGCTAATCACCTTTGTTATCCTTTCAAAAAAGGTGCTGCTGACACTTGCCAGACTTACTCTTTTTCCTGTTCTCACTGGCACAGATCAGGAGCAATTGCACACAAGCCCAGCGTTATACCTGCTGCCAGTTTAGCCCAGTAAGACACTGGACACACAGCATTAACAGCTCTAGTAGTAAAATCTCTTCAACACAAAATTCAGACAGAAAACTCTTTTCTCTAGTATCCAACAAAACATGCCCCACCACACAAAGCTGCCTATCTTACTGAGGTCAACGGGCACTAATGGTCCAGGTGCATTACCCATCTGTTTCCAAAACTGAGTTCCTCCTTTCTCCTGGTGTTTAAAATAAAACCCTCTAACAAGGCTTGCCAGGCACTGACGACAAGATCTACCTACATGCAAAGTGTGGTTCTGAGTTTTCTGAAAGATGCTCAGCTGCATTATTTTTCTCTCACTCCTGCCTCTGTTGGTGTGCTTGGAACAAAGCTGAATTAATTCACACCTATATCAATCAGAGGCTTCACAAGTCAGATCCAATGGTGTCAACTGACAGAGCTTGGCTGAATCCAAAGGACCTAACAGGCCTGGTGGGAAGATCTTTCCTGTCAGAAACAGTAGTATCACTGTAGTATCTCTGAACACCTATGAGCCTTCATCTGCAGTTTTGAAAGCACTTCGGAGACATCCAGCAGAGCTCTCTGGTGGGGTGCCTTCCTAACGGGAGAGTTCTTCTGACCTTCTGCAGTCAAAGGCAGGGGTGGAGGTGGGCTGCCTCTCACACAGGCAGAAAGGCAGCTGCCTGGGGCAGCAAAATTCTTCCATAACTGGGATGCACAAGTGGCTACAGCCTGAAGAAAGGGGCCAACCATTCTCAACAGATGCCCTCAAGCCGCATCTGAATGGGACTGCTTGTTACAAAACCGCTCATGGCCAGTGATGAGAGGGTAAAGAAGGAGCAAAGAGTTCTCATTTTACCTTCCCATCCTGGCTGAGGAAGAGCAAAGGCAAGACTGTGGCAACATCCAACCTAGTCCGTCCCCAGATTTTCCATATATATGTGTTGCAGCTGGTATAAATTGCAGCAGACCTGTGTCAGGTTCCTTCTGCGAGCCTCGTGAAGTACTGCGTCTTGCAACTGAACTGTGTCATCAGCCAAAGACATCTTCCCTGGCAGTGGAGAGGGGGGAGAGGGAGGAAAAAAGAAAAAAAGGGAAAGCTTCAGGTCAAACGATTGATTACAGTTTTGAATTACAGGGGGCTATTGATTTTTCATTAAACACCATGTACTGCTGTAAAGCGGAAAAAAAGTAATTCATTGATCAGAGCTGTGGGCCATGTTCACTTATTGGCTTCCTGCCACATCCCATTATTCCCAGTTCTAAATGTATATTGAAGTCAGTTCATTCTAATCATTGCCTCCTGTCACCAGAAATGTCTCTCAGTAACTATTAGTTTAATCACCCTTTTCTTACAATGGTAATGAGTGATAATATCCAGCATTATGGCAGATTCATGAATATTATTCATTGTATTACAGCATTGCATTTCACAATGCTCCAGTTAAGGGTCTGTCAGCACTTCCATTACAAAGCCCCCAGGCCTGGGACTTTATCAATCACTCCTAAAAATTTGCTGCTGGCAGAAATAAGGAGCTGAGGGTGTCTCATTTTTGGAGAGAATATTGTTGGAACTGCTCTCTACAAAATCTTTCTGGCCACAGTTTAGCTGCATTAAATGAGTGCTGGAAAGGGGAGAAAAAGGGGGGAGAAAGAAGAGGAACTTTGCCAGCTCAAGCTGCTTTTTCCAATTGATTAAAATGCCATCATTTCAAAAACAGGATGATCTTGCTGTTACATTGGACAGCAATTCAGGAGATAAGCATTCTCTTCCTAGTGCTGACACTCACAGACAGCACTACCATACTACCTTGCTGATAGTAACACTTCAAATGTCAGAACATCTTCTTTGAAACCTTTTGACTTCTGCAGTATGTTTTTATGTATTCTGGCTGCCAGCTTATGTGTTTGATATGTCACATTTCAAGAAAGGCACTTTCTGTATGCCCAAACATTGAAAGCCTCAGATTTTACAAAGTAACTGCTTAGGTAAAGCCTTGTCCTGGGAACCATGACAAGTAAAGCTTTAGTAAAACATTTGTGTTTGAGTCCAGAATCCAGCCTGGAGGCTTACAGGGAAAATGGTCAAACTGGGGGGTTTACACCTATAACCATGGGGACACTTTTCTGTTTCCAGTGACTATCCATAAAGATGTCACTGGAACTACATGCCCTAAAACTGAAAGCAGACTACTATTAATTTCCAAACCCTGAGCTGAACAAGGTTTGCTGAGGTGACTAGTTGCTTCCACACTATTCTCAAGCAAGGAGAGGGAATGCAATAATGCAGGATTCAAAACCTCAATATGATGATATGAGATAAACAAAGCAAAGAGAAATCAACTCCCATCTGCTTGCACCATCAGAGAGCCTGGTCTGGAATACGTAACGGTGACCACAAAGAATACTTTTATAAAAATCTTCAGGGGATAATAATTTTTAAATTATATCTTCTATACTTAAAAAAAAAGTTGCAACTCGAAAGCCTCAAAGAAAAAAAGAAGCAACAGAAACATCACCTGAACATCACCTGGCTGCACAGACTTAGGCTACTTGGGGACTTTGCACAATTGCTGCCTTTGTACTAGTTTTCCAAATGCCAAAGGTATCTCTGATACTCAAGAGCATGTAGTTTAACTTGGCATTGGCTATTTGAAACCACTCTCTGGAAAGCAAGTATGAGCTTAGCATATTCTGTAGGGGGTCCAAAATAGGTACAGAACAAATCACACAAAAAAACACACATACACAGAGTAATAAATCAAACACATTATAATATAAGTAATATAATACTATAAATTATTTATTTATAAATTTATTTTTATTTATTTATTATACTCCAGTGTATGAAAGCATTCAGAAGAGAACAGCTCCATTATAGGAGAAAACATGGAAACAAAACAGATGAGTGCCAAGCTTAAACTTAGCCCTCACACTATTTAGCCAGAATTAACATGAGATACACACTCGTCAGCACTCACAGACCGATGGTGGCATCACTAATGACTTTTGTCTGCCACTGTGAGGGTACACCCTAAGCCACTGAATCCAGTCCCAAACGCATAAAGTACTGGAAGCATTCACAGACGAATCCCTGCACGAGAGCCTTCTGTGACATACATGCAGGCCAAATTTCGCCTTATTTGTTAAAGCTTTAGCTGCTTGCTTTCACCACTTAGTCCCACAGAGGTGCAAGTGCTACCCTTCCATCACCATTTCATCACCATTTCTGTGAACTAAGGTCACCAATTGGTATTCACTGTCACATCTACCACAGGTAAGGGGTGCTCAAGGACAAACGAACAGGGGCAGCCAGGGCAGACTGAAAAGAACTGAAGAACACCATGTTGCCCACTCAAGGAAGAGGGACCACTCTCAATGAAAACATTTCTGTGAAACACCCAAGGGAGTTCTCTTCAGCAGGGGTCCTTGGAAAATGAGTTCCAGCTACAGGCAGAAAAGCAGTATTTCATTTACTTACCCGTGTTTTCTTGCAAGAAGTGTCTTTTGCAATGTGTTCCGATACATTGCCTCTCCCTGAAGCCAACCTCCTGCTGAAGCTCTTCACAGTTTGTTGCGGAGGAGAAGATGAAGCCTGCTAATTCCTGATTTTGAGTCCAGAGCCTGTACTTGAGAGGTCAAATGGGGCTGAGAGTGACCATCTGGACAGGAAAGAAACAACAAATTCCAGCCACAAACTTGCTTTTGTACACTGGTGCTCTGTGGCCGCAGAGCCAGAAAGACAGTTCCTACACACAATGCAGTAAAGGCGGTGGCAGGCCTCTGTAAATAAGTTCTTTTGAGGAAAAAGGCTAATGGGTGGTTTATAGTATGTGGGAATAAGTTAGCAGAAGGCTGCAGGGCTGGCAGTAATCAGGCTAAAGGCATCAGGTGAAGCCCAGAGGGAGCTCTCAGTGGTTAGAGGATACTGTCAGAATAAATAACACTTTTCCTTACTGGACACAGGCACAAAAGAGCAACTTATCCATGTCAGGTGTTTATATGGCTCCTATTATCAAGTAAGCACTTTGCAATCTTCACTGTGTTTACCTTCCCCAAAACTCACAACTGTAACAGCAAAGTCACTGGAGAACAGGGAGTGATATTGCCTGGGTACATTTTGAATATGGCAGTGAAAATGGCACTGGTGAAGCCAAAGAAAGTAAGACCTAGACTGTCAAAGGCAGTTTGGCCTTTACATCCCCCAGAAAATCACTTGAAAGTCAAAGTGAAAAGATCTCTGAGGGTTTTTACTTAAGTGACCAATTCAAGTTCACACAAGGATTCTGCAGCAGAGCAGGATACTTGCCTGCCCTGTCTTCAAGGAAATATTTCTATTGTTTCTGCTAGCACAAGTACAACCCCTATAGATGGGAACGCTTGCTTGGATGCAATTTTCTTTATCCTTCAGAAGCAGAGATGTTCTCCTGGCATCCCGCATTTGCATGGCATTCACTTAACCTTACAAAAAGTTAGAGAGAGATCAAAGCTGTTAGTTTGGCTGCCTGTACATTCCTTGTCTCCCAAAAACCGCCGTGCCTGCAACAGCCAGGTCATTTAAAATGAATTGGTTGATGCTATTAAATCTACACCCTAGGAACGAAGCCCTTACTGGCAAGTCCTGTTTTTTCCTCTAATGTCCGTACCTTGTGCCAAATAAACAGCGTTCATTTCACATCATTTGCAAAGGACAGAAATCCTCCGTAGAGCTGCAACAAACAACCTGCCTCCCATGCCAGTATGTAGTATACATATCTCGGGGTAATAAAGTCTTCATTTCATGCTTCAGCACACCTGATCTAAGGCTTGGATTCAGGAGTGTATTCAACAAGAGTTCAGACTCCACAATAGCTCCCACCTAACTTAAGCGTGAATGCCTCCACATTTATTCAAATTTTTAACGTTCAGACAGGTTTCCCAAGGGAAAAAGAAAATAAGAATCATTCCGACTTTGTACCTTCCACTTCTCAAGTAACTTTTGCACATATTTTTTGCACTGTACCCAAAACTGAAAGAGCACTGATACTCAAGACAACTAAGCTCCAGCAAGCAGTATGGGAACAGGTGACTGGTTGCAAAGAAGGAACCTGTAACTTCAAGAGCAATTTATACCAAATCTTCAGAGCTGACCTCTTCTCTCTCATGCTAGCTGTTTCTTGCAGTGTCTCATCATCAGTCCATGCAACTGGCCTATCAGAGTCCAAGAGGATGCAGAACACCATGAAATATGTGAGTGCTTGTCAAAAGCATAGCCTAAATAGTTACTGTGCCATAAATATAATGTCAACAGCTGCTGTACCTTTCAGTTCAAGGTAAGAAAGAACAGCTGATGTGCTATCAACATAAAACAACAGGGCTCAACATATTGCTGCAGGCCCCAAGCACTCCACATCTGTCTTTACACCAGTGTGAGTTTGACACCCACAAGTTCCAAAAATAAAATACTGTTTGCAAAGGGAATTGTTTTTGCCCTGCATCAGAGAGCTCATACCTACAACAGGGCAGAGAGACGGTACTGGCTTTTCAGGCAGCCATTAAGGAATTCATGTAAGGAAGCATGAGGCAAATATGATGATAATCTCTACAGCGAAGTGCCTGTCAGGATAAGCCTCAGTCCAGCTGGGTGTTTATGCTGGCATATAACCTCAAGCACTGATTTGAAGAGAGCTGCTTGCAATCTTCAAGTTATGCACATACTTAAGCTGTATCCATATACTAGGGCATGCTAAAACTGATTTACTGGACGCTGCCTCACCACACCATTTCAACTAGACTAAATGATGTTGCTGGCCAGAGCCAGCTTGGGGCTCAGCCTTCACTTCACCGCAGATTTCACCATACCTATTACCACCTCAACACAATCACAAACATCATCTCCCCACTCCTACCCTCTTCAGGTCCATGCTTCAGGGCTTTGCATGACGTGAATCTGAACAGGTACAAATAATTCAGGGTACATGTTGGCAGAGCACATCACTCCAGGCCGAGCCTGAAGCACGTAAACCATCACATTAAAGTCTATCCCATACCTAGGCAGCCAGCTGAACTGAGCCCTGAAGTCACAAGAGCTGGAAAACAAGATGGGAGTATGGTCTACTCCATATTCATTCTGCAATGGCACCACCTATTCCGGACACCACTAGCAGGGTCATCGATTTCCAAGGACAGCCCCAGTTGCCTTACTCAGACTTGAACCTTCAGGCGCAAACTTGGCCCTAGGGAACGACTGGAGCAGAAGCAGAGTGGGGCCAGGCACAACAAGCATTTGTGGCTATTAGTGAGCACTGAATATTGCCAACCACTCTGAAATACAAGCAAATACCAAGTGAGGCTTTAGCCAGTTTAGATAATCCTGCAGGGAATACTCCCAGCAGAAACTAATACATATGCAAGCAATAGCAAGCTGCCTGGAAAACCGAGCATTTTGCCTTCATTGTCAGATAAAATGCAACACTTAAATTGCCTTTGGCCTAGCATAAGTGTATTATTTAACATATACCCTCAAAAGTCTGTTCCTGAATATCTACACAGGTTTTATCCTCTCTTCTTCAAAGTTTCAGCACAGGAGGTCAATATCGTGCTCGGGGTCTGAATTTAGAGCAAATCCTACTGCCTATCTGGAAAAAGTCCAGATTTTTCCCTAAGTAACTGGGAGCACAGCTTGCCCACATGGAGACATCTCTCAGCCCCAAGGTTGTCAGCAGTCCCTTGGGATTTCTTAGCGATATGCAGAATTTCTGTGTTTAACCATCCTGCATTGTACCGCTGTACTTGCATTGTACTCGATCTGCTCGCTCACCCACTCCTGCTGTTGGTGTCAACTCAATTTGTCTCTCCCGCCACAATCCTCTTCAACTCTTGCAGGAGGGCGGGCTCGCTCTCCATTGTGTGATCATGCTGCATATGTTTGTAAAACACTAATGTTCCAGAGAAAGGGAGTGGGTGAAGGCCCACATGCGACATAATAGCATTGCTATGCCAGGAACAAAACATCCCCAAATGAGGGTGGTCGGCAGTACAAGTGGCTATCAGAAAGTCAGTGCAAAATTCAAGAGGCTGAGCACTTTCAATTACGATTCAAATCTGCCATTTAGTTCATCATGTTTATTTAGGCATTAAAAGCAATTTTCCAAGCACATGTCTGTCACATTTAGACACAATGGACTAGCCTGTAATTAGGAAGTATATGACCTCACTGGCTTTAATTGGGAGAAGCCTGCATCCAATCCGTTTACCAGATGATAGAAGGCAACTGGCATTAGAAGGGAAGTTGAGCGTCAGCTGGTAGAACGCACACAATACCTGCTATAATGGCTCCCAATTCATCATCACCCCCTCTACCATCAGGACTTTGTCAATGGTTTCTTCATCAATTTGCTCGTGTACCACCACAAGAGAGTAGGAGACAGATACTGCATGGTGAAGAATGATGTTTATCAGGGGCCGGGAGAGGAAAAATAAATAAAAAAATAAATAGCAGAAATAGCAAATTCTGCTTTGGCAAGGGAGCAGCACAGGCATGGGGCCAAAGCCAGGTCTAGTTGTAGAGGCTATAACTCTGCTAACTTTACACCTGCTTACCCGAGGCCAGAATAGAGCCCATACTACCCACCAGGGCATGCTGTAGCTTAACTGTACAAGAAAAAGACATATTTAGGACTGAAGCATACCCAGCAGAAAGCTATTATAAGGAAAAGTCCATTTGTTGTAAGAAAATGTAACAACAACAACAAAATCAGCTATATATATACCCAATTGCATAGGAAGTACAATTTTGGCCTGGTTAAGAGCTGACAGAACTCTCTCTCTACCTCCATTGAATTTCCAGTTTTTTCCATAATGCTGCACAGATGCTCCTGATTACTGGACAGGCCACATAACTATGCCCCCCACCCTTTCCCAGAGCTCAGAGATAAACAGCTATTGTCAGTTTCAAGAGCAAACCATCACCCTCCAAAGGGATCTATGCTCAGGCTCAAGGAGTCCTGACAACCAATTTTTTTTCAAAATAGGAAGGACAGAGAGGAAAAGCTATTGTGTATAAAAACCCTTGTACCACTTGGAGAAGTTCATCAATGAAAAGCCACTGCAGAAGGGTCTGGGTCTCCAGCGTGAGCAAGTCCTAAATGAGGCATGCAAACAGTGCTGCATAAACACGCATCCTTCTAGCAAAGTCTCTTTCTTCTATTGAGGAGAGCTGACTACTTAAAAAAATGAAGAAAAACACATTCTGGAAGGAAACCCACCTCCTGAAAGCAATCCTCTCCTATCCTGTCTTGGGAGGTTGGTTTGTTTGCCTTTTTTTTTTTTTTTTTAATTATCATTGTGGGTTTGTTTGTTTGTTTGTTTATTGTGACAGCAATAGGACCTGCAGCTCGGCTACATTAAGATGCGGACAAGTCCAAGAGACAGAAGCAAAGAACATACAGAAGAAGCATTACAGAGAAGAGAGACTCACACACACTTCATCAGGAAAAATCTCCATTCACTAAAATCACATCCTCTGAGAGAAATGTTCTGGGGTTGACTTGTCACCTCCATTTGCTTCTACACCTCTAAGAGCAGGTACTAGGTCAGTCAATGCATTTATTTCTCTTGCCTACATTGCTTCATCTCGAAGAAAAAAAAAAATCACAGTTCTACTCCCTGTTCTATAAGCAGCCCTCCTTTTCAGCTAACAGTATCATATCAGGAAAGAAGCAGGGAAGCAGAAAATTCAGAATTTCCGCACCTCAGCATTATCCAATATTAAAAATAAATAAATAAATAAAAATAGATAAATAATCAGAGAGTTGGATAGATTTTACCTCAATACACAAGAAAGGAGGGGGAAATAAAGCTGAAAACTCAGAACCTTTTGCAGAATGAAATTCTCATTTGATTCCTTTTTTTTTTATTATTTTTTATTTTTTTTTTAACAAATTGGGCGGAGTTACCACCTCATGGTCACCCTGGAGGAGGGGAACCAACATCCCATCCTTCTGCAAAGCATAAGAAAACCATAAACCTGCAACTCCAGTAGCTGAGGGAAAAGAAAAGCTCAGGGAGAGGAACATTCTCCAAAAGAACACATCTCCGAAGCAGGAGATGGTGTCAGCTTCCTCCCAACACCGCTGCATTGCAGGAAAGCCAAACATGCAGCTGGTTCTGGAGGACTTGGCAGCCCCACACATGGGCCATCCTTGCTGCAGATCCTGCATTTTGAGGGTGCAATACAAAGGATATTCAAAACCAGAGTGGCTGGAAACAAGGTACATCTGTGTCCAAGCTTTTCCTTTCTCTACTTCCTTTCGTCTCCAATTCTCTGTCCTGCCCAGACCTTCTTTTTGCAGAAATTGTCGTTGTTCCACTGACCATACTTGCACAGGATTTACTTCAGACAAGAAATACTTCTTCAATGGCAGCCAGATGTTTTTAGACCAGGTGAAATGCTACGTGCCTAATGTACTTACCCTGGCACTTCAGCCTGTTGCTTTGTACACTGGCTAACCTTTCAGCACAACAGCAAGACCCAGCATTTAACAGAGGTTTTACGAGGTATGGCAGAATATTTACAAAGATACTTTTGCTTCTGCTCAGGTGGGCATAAAAGGTGCTGACACACATGAACAACTAGCACCTCTTCTTTAAAAAAGTTAATGATTTAAGTGCTACGTACCTGCCGCTGCACTGGAAGCTGCTTGTGGTGAACTACAGCACAATGACAGAAGAGGTTCCCAGGAATATGGGATAAACACACTTTGTCATTACTTGGAGAACAGTGTGGAAATGTGTAAGCTCATAGAAGAAAACCTCTTGTTTCTATTGGAAACATTCTGTACAGGAAACAAGGGCATTCCCAGCAGACTTCCACCTGCTTGCTCGCTGTCAGACCTTCCAACTGCTTGGTCTTTTGAGGATGACAGTTTTTAATGGGGCAAGAGAGAGAACTATTAATTGGCTCTCATGCTGAAAAACTGGCCTCCAAATAGGCGCCCAAGGCCTGCACTGGCTACAGCAAGGCCTCTTACTTCCATTTGCAGTTCCCTCCTTCATGCCTACATTGAAATTATGCACTTCTCCATATACTTTCTGTTTCATTTCTGTCTGCTCTTGGCCTGCTTCAGTTTTCCTCTGGCATCCCAGCTCACTGTGTTCATCCCATGCTCCTGTCCCAGTTACCCAGGGGTCGCCCTGAAAGACCAAATGATGAGGGAGAGCCAAGCTGGTTGCTGCAGCGTGCCCAATTTGTATTCAGGGCACAGCCGGGGGACAGGCCCCGGCCTGAAGCCACAGCTTTAGGGATGCAGAGTTGGGCCAGTGAGGGAGAGCAAAGCTGCCTCCTCGCCGTTTCCAGCAGACATAAAACACAATTCCCAACATGTGCCCCTGAGAAAGAGGGGCTAGGGAGTGGAATTAATAGCCACCTAGCATACCGTGTACTAGATTGATGGGCTCAAGAAGCAACTAGAAAAAATAATACTGCATGCAAAGCAAAGGTGCAGGAAGAGGCTTATTGTGTTATTTGTGTAAGAGGAAGGGAGCAGGCGATGGGCCTCGAAGGCCTGCAGAGCAATTAAGCTCCCGTGCTGTTTTTGGATAGGCAGGGCTGGCCGCGGCTGCGACTTGTGTGCAAGCCCGCGGACATGGCAAGCTCCTCTCCGGAAGCCGCCGCCGCTGCTCTGACTCGGAGGCATCGCCTGCGAAAGCTGTCAGCACCAGAGCCAGTTATTCGACAGCGGAGATGGTGGCGGAGGGGGTGGGGACGGCAGCGGGTGGGCTGTGCCATGCACAAATGCGTGCCCAGGGGCTGGGGGGCCCAGCAGTGTCAGGAGGGGGTGCCGGTTGCAGGAGACACAGTGCCTGGCATTGCACATGGCTAAAGAGTGGAAGAGTACATCATTTCTTTCAACTCATCTTGCATTCAGCCAGCTGCATATAAATTTCCCTCTATCTCATCAAGCTCTCACTGTTTGGCCTCCTCTGACTGATATTGGCTCATCATACTTAATCTAGGGTGAAATTTCCTCGTCTGAGCTAAATTACTCGCAGCCATCAAGGGAAACGATATTTATTTTTCGTGGGGCTAATGACCTGTCCCCCGGACCCACCCACTGATGGTTATTTACTAGGGCCCAGATGCTTGGGCTCAAAATGAGTGCTAATGTCAGCGGGGGCCATTTCTCATTCAGGTCTCTGATTGAATTGGAGCGATCCCATTGACATTGACTCTGTGACTTTTAAGGCCATTACCCTCAGCAAGAGATGAACCTCTCATCATTGCTCCAACACTGACAGCTGATTAGCGACAAATTACAAGCGGGAAGAACCGAAGACTTCGTTGGGTGAGGGTGGGAAGTGGGGGGAGAAGAGGAGGAGGGATTCGGAGGAGGCAGGGGAAAGCGCACGGTCGGGGAAGGTAGAATAAGTAGCAAAGGAGTAGGAAGGAGTGGGAGGAGAGAGCGCCGCTGAGACGCCGATGCAGCCTGTTGGCACTGGTACTGCTCCGCAGGCTTTCGCTGAATGCAGAACAGGGCTTGGAGCCAAAAGTCGGAGCGAGCCAGTGAAGATGCACACCGATCTCAGGGGCTTTGAATGTAAGGGCCAGGAGGAAGAAACTCCACTTGGGGTCAGCGAGTGAGGAACAGACAACAGGGCCAAGCCACAGCTGGGTTCCCCAAGTGCCACCCGAGGGGACAAGCAGAGAGCTCAGGGGCTATGCTCAGATTCTCGCAGGAACCGCTAGTCCCGTGAAGACAGAAAAATCTCCAGGAAGGCAAAAAGCTGTTTCTATGGACCGAGAGCTCCAGGACCAAGTATGGCTCTGCCACCAGCTCTCACTGCACTCCCTCTGCCAGTCCCCTCACCTTGCTGCCTTGGTTTCCCCGCTAGGGAGCTGGGTGGTCACAACTGACACCAACCCAGGCAGCATCTGCCTACAGCTATCAGCCACCGATGCTGACACACAAAACACTTCCCAAGCTGATGAAAAAGCTGCCTGACAGCCCCACTACGTGTTTCAGTCACGACCCTTGCATTTTCAGTGTTCCTAGTTAGAGGGCAATAAATAGCACAAACACAGCCATAAACAATCACAGCACACCGCCATCGTGACATATTTTGCCAAGCACAGCAAGACCCTGGTTTCTTCTTTTACTGTTATTACAGAACCTAAGGATAACGTTTTGAATAATTCTGGGCTGCACTCACAGTTTTGTTTCTAACCACAGAAATGGATCCGCTCCTGATGTGAACCACAGTTGCCGGCCAGTAACACGCACCAGCTTTCTGTATCAGCTTCTGCAAGAGAAAGGAGTGGATGTTATGATAAAGCTACCAGAGAAAAAATCTATACCTTAAAAATGCTACCCACTGTGGATACGGTTCTTCTTATCTGGATGATTTGTGATGCAGACTTGGCTCCCCCAGGTAAAAGGGAATATTTTTAGTGACACAATTAATATAAATGGAGCCATCCTGAAAGGCATTACAAGGAGGCTTGTTGCTCTGCAGTCCTGCATAAATAGGCTTGGAGATGCTTTACAGCTCACAAAACACCAGGCCCATTTAAGAGAACAAGCAGCATGAAATACAAACAGAGAAAATGCTTGCGAGGCTGAACTGCTACAGTCACAAGTGCCCTCCCTGAATTAAAAACTGGCTTTGGACACTTGGGCAAACAAATGCAGTATGCCTAAGTACAGCCACAGCATGCTGTGTGAGCAGCTGAGCTGTGATTTCTGGTACTCGAGATCTGAAAATCCAAATGGAGTTTCAACAGCAGCCACGTTTGTCTGAATCTCACCCCTCATCTGAAGACAAGTTGCTATGAGGGAATCTGAGCTTGTGGCCAAACCTCACCTTGCTGCTCCTTGACAGCTGTATCTGGAAAGTCTCTGTCAGTGTTTCTGAGCAAAAATAGCAAAAGCAGTTCCATTCCTCTCCCGTCTCCTATCCTTTCACCCTGCTCTCCACACCATTTCTTTTACTGAGCTCAGAAAAGATATCGCATACTCAGACACCCTAAAAACCTCCTGGGGACTTGGCAATGCGCAACGTATTGGACTAGCTGTACAACTCACTGTGTTTTATGGAGTGCTTAGAACAACTGTGATCTCAATTACACTGATGCAAGTCTAGAGCTAATCCATTCACGTACATTGAGCCAACCTGCGGCAGAGCTGAAGGCTCTGCAATCAGATTTGGCTCGTGTTGACAAATGGATGCATGCTTTGTTACAGTGAATGACTAGCAACCCCAGACAGCGCTCTTTACATGTTACAAGCCCTCTCCCATGTTCTGTCATGTGTGTTGAACACTTGGTGGCTTCCACAGAATATCCTACAAGAGAACGCTGGTTGCCATTTTTACGTGAACATCAGCCATCGCAAACATACCAGCGTGAAAGATGTACTAGGGTATGAACGTGCATCCTCTTGGCAGCCCAGGTCTGATCCTGATGGGAAGTTTCCTGGAGTATGGCCTATGTTTTAAGACATCCAAGTAGCAAAATTTCCTCTTAAGGCTGCACCTCTGTGGCCTCAGTCCTCACTGAGATTCTCCCCATTGGGAACTCAAAAATCTAGGATTGTCCCTTCCTCTTATTGAATTTCAATCTATCCACAGCAGCCCATCAGTATGCAAGGAACTCATGTGCCCCTTTAGCACCTGTCAAACTTGTGTTGAGAGAAAGCATTGCCATAAACCCTTTTCCCAGCATTGCACACTTCCCCTCTCCCGAGGCAGGACGATGTGTGCCTGGAGCAATCTCCACAGAAATCAAAAGTTTCTCTGAAAAAACAGACTGGGTTTTATGAGGTTTTTGTTTGCTTGTTGGCTTTTTTTTTTTGGTTTCTTCTTTAAAGTGAGGACAAAACAGATTGACTAACATTCAGTAAGGTCAGAACATTCAGCTGTTCTGGTGTAGAAGAATGCTTACACCTTCCTATTTAAATCAATCTTTTCTCAAAAATAGGACAGAAACGGAGTATCATTTCCCCTGGGAATTCAATTCCTCAACACATGTAGTCCTGAGGAGCTTTTGTCCTCTTTTAGAATTGAAAAGATACCTAAGTAACTGAAACACACCTAGTTGCCACTTGACCAACAAAACTCTATCCATTCACTAACTGAAGCATCACATCACTTTGTAGTCAAACTACACATCACTTTGTAGTCAAACTACACCTCAGAGCATACAAATACTGCAAAAGATCTTGCATCGTACCTTAAAAGAAAAATAAATGAATAAAAAGGAAAAGAAGAGTTTTCTTGTAACACAGTCTGCAAAACCAAAATGAAGCTTGCCAGTCTTTGGTCTTTTGAGCTAAGCTGACAGGTAAAAGCAGATCTAATTTCCAGCTCATAAGCAGCAGCAGGAAAGAAAAGCTGATGGAGTGCCTGACTGCCTGTGTGAGCCGCACAGTTGCTGGGGTGGGCCTGTACGACCACGCATCCAAACAGGCTAATGTTCCCCTTACCAGCCTGATTGGTCAATTTGGATGACATATTTTGGGCATCTCTGCTTACTCAGTGACTGCAACTTGTACACCGTCCACAAATCCCCATCTGCATCTACAGATGGTCCACTTTTTTTTTTTTCTTCCTTCCTTCATTGTGTCTAACAGCTCTTCAGGGTTGCAGAAAAGAGAGACAGAGATGTGGTTTTACTGTACCCTGCTCCAGAAGCCAGGTAGACATTAAATTCAACTGACGTAAAGAAAACTGAAATTCTCAATCTGCAATACTGTTTATTCTGCGCCGAAAAAACTAGTTCTCCAGTTCCAGCTCTCACACAAAGCACAATATAGCAGCAGCATCTAAACACTAACAAACATTTGCTGTGGGACAAAACAACCAAAAAAACCCTTCCGAGTTTTTAACTATGTGACATTCATTTTTACTTTAATATTGCATGTACTTTATTCCACACTTTGTAAAATGTTCTCTTTTTCTGTGCCTTATGAGGCATGACAAGATCTACTCAAATCTGGGGATACTTGACAAATGCTGAATCATCTGGTGAAGTGCTACAGGGAAACCAGGCTCGTTTTATCCATGCTGCAAAATATCTACCTGTTTTCACATTTCCCCATTCATAACTGTTTATTTTCTTCTTCACTGAGAAGAAAATACTGATACACCAAAGATTAAAAAAAAAAAAATTGATTCATCATTCATTTTGTTTTATTTTGCTTAAGTTGTAGTGAAATTGTATCAAAAACACAGGAAACAAATCAAATTGGGAAGACTAAAGGAACTTGTTCTCCATGGGCATATACTCACACATACACTGCTTATTCTGAAGTCAGAAGTTGATTTACCTGTACGGCAGTACCTAACGTTGAGCAGTTAGTGCTGTCAACCAAGTTATTTTCAAGAGTCAGGGCTTTTTGCCTATGAATTTAGAAAAAGCATTTACTAGGACCAACCCATCCTGCCTTGCTACATCCTCGCTCCTCTTTCACTCTGGAGAAGGCTGAATTTGCAACGATCTTTGCATGTACATCCTCCTGCAGGATGCCGCTGTCACTACTGAGGTACGTTTTTCAACTATCATACATTACATTCCTTTACACCACAAACATCTTTTCCTTCACCATTTTTCAGTATATACCCTTGGAAGAATTCTGCATTTGTAGGGGACCACCTTGAGCAGCCTCAGTGAAATTTAATTTACATTGATTCAACCCTGAAAACACACCTCGTGATATTTTGCCAGCTGGTCCCCAAACTATTATTCCATTTTTAAAATGCAGACCATTTTGGTTTTAATCACACACTTGTATTTTGAGTTGGGTGCACTGTAATCCATGGAGTTCTGTAATTTTCCACTTCATTTATTTTGGATTTAATGAGCTGGTAATAATGTATATTTCCAGCAGACTGCCTGAAATGTGGAGCAGAAAGTCACAAAAGTGAAGAACTTAGGGAGGGAAAATTCCTGCCTGAACTTCTGTGGAAATAAAATAAACGAACACTAAGACATGAAATATTGAAGAGAAATGTGCCAGGTACCACTGCGTGAAAGCTGTGGATAAATGCTGATTTGATTTCTTTTAAGTACTAGTTAATATCGAAGAAGTCAGACTGCACCTCAATACAGCACCAATTGCAACCACAATGTTTAACAGCACAGGAGAAATGCTCTCTTCAGCAAAGCCTTTGGTCCAGTTCTCATTGCAATTGACCTGCAAGGGCTCAGAGGAGTGTCCAAAGTCAGGCTCCTATCTTTTACCTGGGCAGCTAGGCAAAGGGTTTGATTGTCTAGGGCTGAGCAAGCAGCAGCTCTCAATGGGATCTGAAAATTAGGCCATTTAATTAGATTCTAAAATATGTGGCACTACTACTTATCTTGAAGCATACCCTGAAGTACATACCTATAATTTCTTTCAGGGGTCAAAGATACCAATTGCTTTTCCTCTACTCTAGAAAAGTAACAAAGTTTGATCACAAGTACTAGAAAAAGTTTCCCGTGTTAAATGCTTGTTTCTGTCATGTTTGTGCTCTTCTGCTCCCTCTGGCCATGCACAATTGATGCTAACATGTCATTAAGCCACTGAAATGTGTTTGTTTGTTTGTTTGTTTGCCAAAGATAGCAAGGATTAAATATCTACGAAGTGGTTGTTCTTCATGTGAAAATACATGGTGTACACCCTTGTTTAACTTTAGAATTCAATACGAAAATCTGCATCGTCTGGTATAGCTTTGTTTTAAATTCAGTAACAGGTTAAAAATCAGCTCTGCTCTCTATTCTTTGTCAGTCCCACCAAGAAAAGAGGAAGTATTTACGGCAGCTATGTTAGACAACCATGCTCCCTGTGAGCATGTACAAACCAAATTGTGATTTCAGCATGGCTACTCCAGCGAGGATCCGGCCTGTTCAGCTTGTGTCATCTAGGTTTCAAGAGGAAACTTGGCAAGGAACCTTGCCTGTGTCTTTAACAGTGAAACTGTTTTTAAGGTCGATGTGTAAAATACTAGTTTAAATGCTACATTCACAGTCCTGCTCTGCAAACTGTAAACACAAGCTGATTAGCCCAAGACATTTTCCCCAATAATTAGAGTCACTCCTTTGTGTTTAAAAAAAAAAAAAAAACAACAACCAACAACAACAAGCACCCAACACACACCACACACACTTAAGGAAAAAAATTGATGTGGAATATTTTCAATGCTCTGCATAGAGCTCTATGAATAATGTGGCTGTGCTAATTGGTACCCATTAGGACAGGGAATCAGAATCCCACTGCCCCAAACAGACTGCCTTTTCCTGATAATTATAATGCTAGGAAGCAAACCCCCAACAATTTCAGGACTAATCACAGAGAATATTGTATATAGTGTAACGTTGTATTATTCCAAAAGGTAATGAAATTCCAGGAAACATCAGATGCAGCAGGTACATGAAGATAATTTTGTTTTTATAACCAATTTCAGGCAGATAAATACTAGAATCCTTTCCAATTTTCCCCCCATGAAACTAAAGTGTCACTGAGATTTACAGCCCCCTCAAGTTCTCTTTTCAAAGGAACATTCATTTACATAAACAGATAATCCCAGATAAAAATTTCCATTAGACAAAGGTGAAATGGATCAATTTTCTCTGCCAAGACAAATCTTAAATCTTGAACAGATAGGGTCATTATTACACCAGGCCCATTTCAGAAATAATGTATTAAAAAAAAATCATCCGATAGCAGCCATTTCCAGCTTTCCAATTATCTTTAAGAAAAGCTTATTCTGTGGACAATAAAGCACATTACTGCACAATATGATACAGTCCATAAAGATCACAATGTTTTATGAAAGGTTAAAGAAAGCTCAGCACATTTAGGGGAATGTCATAACCCACAAAGTCTTTCAAGACTTAACTGAACCCATGCGCAGGCTGTGCAAATATTGTGCTACGGTTTGCAGTGCTCCTCTTTTGGTATCAAAACAGTGCTCTAGGAAGCATATGCCACCCTGGTTCCTCCCTGGAAATCAGGTATCCACATGCCATAAAAATAGGAGGTGCTTGCACAGCTCTTCTTCCTCTGGGGACGAAGTTAATTCATCCGTCCTTTTTTTACGTGCTGGGGAGGAAAGCACAGTCGCTTAGGAGCACTTACCAAAATGTGTGGTCCCTCTGCCCTTGTCTTCAAGACCACGTGGTTCTCCTCAAACCATAGGGATGTTTGACCACGCAAAGGCCACCGTCTGTCTCACCCTGCACATTGCCCTTCCATCTCCACCTCTACCCTCAAGCCAGTTTTGGCGTTAACAAGGCAGAAGCAAAAGCACAGCCTCTCCCCAGCCTCTGACCACCCGTTGGACCCCTTGCTCCCACACAGCCGCAGCCCTCGGTGCGAAGGCAGAGCAGAGTGACTGGCAACCCTTGCCCAACACTGTGGGGACAGAGAGAGGCAAGGCAGTGGGGCAGGAACACCCTCCTGCCGCCAAGACACTGTGCTGCTCTCAAGTGCCACACAAGTTTGTCAGGCCCCCGGGAATGGGGTTTATGAGGGGTGACAGCAGCGAGGAGGAAGTGCCAGAAATCACTGCCTAATAGACACGGCCATCAAAGCAAAAACAAGCAGCAACATAGCCGACTCCTGTTTTCATCTAAGAGAAATCAGATTTATTTGCCATTTAACTATCTGTTCATCACGTGCACAATGGGGAGAGCAGTTACAGGGGACTGAATGAAAGCTGGCTAGTGGCAAGAAAAGAAATCCAGGAGAGAACCTGCAGAAGGCTTTGTACCAGCCAGCACCGAATCCAGCCCTACAAAGTGCCAAGTGTTCTCACAAATTAAGGTGATGAGGCTGCACAAATCTCTCCAAGAGCTTTTGAGACCACTGCGCTTTAGGTCTGTGGATGTTCTGTCACTAACTGTGGAATACAAGAAATGAGAATTACCCGAAATGAAAAGCAAACCAACCTGCATACCTGGACATGCTTTTCCAAACAGTTTTCCACTGTACCACAGTGCACGGCCAAGTTATTTTCATTTCTTCGTTAAGGGCAACTCAAGACCTTTGTGTGACCTGAACCCTATATGGCTCTCTCCTGAGAGGGGTCCTCATTCAGTGACTTTGTCTCTCACGTCTTCCACCCTATCTTTCCTTTTCATGTTCTTCTTGGGGTTCTTCTTTTGAACTCAAAGCCCTGATGAACAGAGGCTGTTTGCCTTTACAGCGGCTAGCACTCAGGGTGCCCAGTTTCCTGCCTGCTCATCACCACATTAGAAAATGCCACGTTGGTGGAGTAACTGCAACCATATTTATTTCTGAAAGGGAGTCCACCATCTCCCTCTCTAAGTTGCAATAAAGAGGTGGACCTGCACAAGGAGTTTCCTAGGAGTTTCTGTTCAAGGCTCCTCTGTTTTTTCTTCTTTTAGATTTTTTTTTTTTTTTAAGACTTTGACCTAAAGGTCAGTTTCTTCACAGGAGCGATTGACTCAAGCAACTGCTATAATAAAGACTGGTCATGGTGCTCCCTCTGGGGCTCCATTTCCCAAAGCTGTTATACAGCGGTTGTATTTTTGAATCCCTCAGGGAGAAAGTTGCCCCATTTGCAAGAGAACAGCTGGAGCTGTAGGAGTATCCAAAGGGCTAGCTCGTTGTTCTGTAAGACAACTAAAATTCACAGAGAAAACATTTATACTTGTGGCAATAACATTTCTCTATTCAGTCTACAGTTAGCTACCAAAAACAGAGACATAGCAAATTGGAAAGGAAAACCTACCTATCTGGAGTGCCTAAAAGCTGTTAAAACAAGTCAATGTATGACCAGTAACCAAAAGTTTCTTCCTACACTGCCAGAAGTGCAAATACCTTTTATTGACACTGAAAGAAAAACTTGACATTATACAACCATGTAATTGTAGTGTTTGATATAGCTGTGTATCCACTGCATTAGCTAGTTGACAGCACTGATGCTGAATAAAACTATACATGCTGTAAAAAATTAACACTACTCTGAAATTACATCTGGTCAGATTTTTCAAGCAAAGTTTGTGCTTCTCTTTCTGTCCTGTATAAACAGGATAAAAAAACTGTTGCTTTCTTTCAGAAGTCAAAAGAAATTGTGAACTATTAAAAGAATCCCTTTATGCAAAATATCTGAATGAGTAAAGGGATGCCATCTGTTTTAAAAAAGGTGATGTTCTGTAAACTAAATAAATGCCCCAGTGGTGAATTTAAATAACTACTTTAAAATAACCACAGAAAAGATATCTGTTCTATCCCACTATAAATAGCAAAATGCTCAGAAACATCAAAGTTCCTTTTCAACTTTTTAACTCTCTTAGCCCGTGTTGAAAGGATTATTACAGTTCAAAGAAGATGCAATAAAGTAAAAGATAAATCAGAACCTCACCTCTACCAACTCTTTTTCAGATATCAAGACTCTGTGGTTTGGGAACATGTAAGCCTTTACAAGAGGTATGCCCTTTCTGAGAAGGACGGAATTTTTACCTTGCTAGCAGGTTTGTACAGGGGAGAACAGATCTCAAAAAGGATGTGTGATTTACGGACCATTGCACAAAAGTCACTGTAGAGGAAAGACTTGGGTTGCACAAATAGGGGTCACTGGATCATCTTTCACCTCTATATATGGTCCCAAATGCTTCTGAACAAAACAGGCAATTGCTGTTACTGAGAAATGCAAACCAAATCAAATCACAGGCTTTCCCTGTGATCCAATGCAACTATGGAAGATCAAGATGGGGTCTACTATGCTTCACGATGCACCATTATCACCTGAATTCGGATTGGCTGAAGACGCAGGAATCACATGGAAAGAAAAATAATTTTCATTTTTGAAATTGTCAGGCTATGTGATTAAAGCTCTCCAGCACAAAAATCAGCATGGGTTGAATAACCAGACACTCTCTAGAATACAGTAAATACCTGTCTTCATAATTTCACAAAGTTGATTCATTTATAAGGTGCGAAAAATCTTCCAAGTAGAGCCATACTTTCTTTAACTGTTATTTGAAACTTTGTTAGTGTGCGGAAATAGTTACTATTGCAATAGCTGCAGTATCAGTCATAACATCTAATGATGTGGAGATTGTTGCCTTATAAAATTCACAGCTGGGTAGCTACATGGCTCAAGGCTAAAACCTATTTTAAAATCCAGTGTTTTAGGAGGGAGAGTGTTTATTAAAACATTTTGCCTATTAAAAATATATGACACATCATCGGTCATTCCATGTGATGCAGTGCCAGCCCTTTTTTAGGCAGTCCACTTGGGATAACTGCTGAAAACCTGGCCAGCCTGTTTGAAAAGTCCACATCCTAATCATTTACTAGTCCATCAAAAAAAAAAAAACAAAAACAAAAACAAACAAGCATTCCAGCAGCCTGAAAGAAACTCACCAATGCTCCTCACACAGCGTGCCCAGAAACTTGCACTCACATACAGCCACAGTGGGTCTCTTCCCACTGATTGACGTTCAAAAAGGGAATAACGCTTGATCCGCTTGTGTCAGAAGTTACACTGAAATAATGAGGCTGCAGCTCTTTCAGGGGTGGAGTGGTGAACATGATGGAGAGAGAAATGCCAAAACACATTCTCTCAGTGATTTCACGGTATTTGGCATCTGTTTCCACGAGTTGATGTGTATCTTAAAACTTGGAGAACACAAGGACAAAGACTATGAGGCTAAACAAAGATGAAAACTGCTGTCTGTTCTACCAGGCACCCCTCTGCATTGTGTAAGGACAGCCTTTAAAACTTCACAGTAAGGATCCCAGCTTTCACGGGTGAACACCAAACAAGTAGTCCCGCACAGAGGTCAGTGGGACTACCAGACTGATGGATTCTGTGACAGAGTCCACCACCCAGTCCCACACCAGAAACAGCTACTGTGTCTGCAACCATTGTTGGAGAGAACTATCCAACTAAGAGGACTCGCTCCCTGAACTGCTGACTGAGCTTCTGGGAATGAAAGGGCAGCTGAGGAGTATGAGAGTGAATGCAGATTAGCCTGAGTGAATCCACGGAGGGCGGCGTCACCTCAGATCAGAGGAGGCGATGGTGGTCTGTTCCATCTTCGCTATGTCACACGCAGCCACATTTTTAACTGAGGTAGAGTTACCTGCTCTTCCTACCCTGTATGCAGAAGAGAGAGCCAAACCCAGAAGAGACCCAACAAACCAGATAGCTGTTAAAATGTTTTCCTGTAGGGGTTTCCTCAGGGAAGCTCAAGGGAGAGATGCACACAAATATATCCTAAGGACCCAAGAAAACACAGCCCATCCAACAGGCCTTTGGTTTTAAAAGGCAGAAGTTAAACTTATGCTTTGGACTAACCCTTCAGCATGAAGAACACAATGTATTATGCTTTAAACAAAAATGTCACCACTGCCGATATCCAGGAAAATAACCCCAACCTCATTGCACGTCCTCTTGTATGACAAAGCATGGATGCTGTTATTCATATTCATACTGTACGAGTGTTCCCAAAATGTCAGCCTTTCCTAATGATACTAAAGTGATTGGAAATTAAAGTGCAGTTCTGGGCAGGAAAGGGACTCTATTTAAAAAAGAGAGAGACAGACAGAGACCGTGGCCATTGCCCATAGCTGTTCCTAACTGTCTTCCAAGTTCTATCTATTAACTAAGCTTATGTACAAAAGCCATTTTTTTAACTACTGTCAGCACTGCAGAGCCGATACGGCAGCAATAGAGCAAGCTGTTCTGCCTCATGCCTCATCAACATTTCTCACAGTCTGTATCAAAGCATGAACATTAGCAAATTCAGCTGCCCTTCAAACTTCCAGCACCAGTCAGGAGAAAGCATCTGTGGCTGTTCAACTCCTTGCGAGGCTGACAAGGGGGTTGAAAAAGATCCTAGCTTGCCAGAAATGCCCATAACATCCAAGCCCAGTTGTTCTCCATGACACATGGCTGTAGGACAAGCAAGAGAGCTGTTGAGCTCTGCTCGCTTTCTATCACTCCATAATATTCAAGCTTCACTCCAATTACCAGTCAAAATCCCTCCCCAGCAGCACAGATCAGTGGGTTAGCTGTAAGCTTTCATAACTCACTAATATCATTCAGCATGTCTATGGGAATCAGAAGATGTTATGGAAGTGGCACACTTGAAATGGTTGCAAGATCACTTCCTAGAGACACAGCAGAAGCTAACAAAATAGTGGCTTTAGTGATGTGTCTGTTACGGAGTAAAAAGCTTTCAATCTACCAGTCACTCAGAAAAAGGCAGGAAATACCGTCAGAAGGCATCCATCAGTTTTGCAGACTGTAGGAAAACAAGAAACAGAATAAAGATGAGCTTTGGGTGAGAGAAGCAGCATTTAGAAGTCTTATGGCTTAAACGTGTACAGTATGAACAGGGAGTTACATCTCTGCCTCATTTTACCTAGGTACAGCTTCCGAAGAAGAGACTATTACCTTTAAGATACAGAAAAAGGAACAAGAATATAACAGAATTCTAAAGGTTGGTCAAATCAAAGTGCTCTGCAATCACTTTTGGGATATGCTTAATGATTCTTGTATGACAGACAAGATACAGCATGAAACATGGTTTATGAAGCAAAGGAAGGATGATGCAACTGAAGAAGAACAGAGAAAAATTCACGCAAATCCTTACTAGACTGAAAAGATCTTGCATGGGCCTTGCTTCCTGCCTGATAACTACAGGAAAAAAAAAAAAGCAATTTAAATATGTATAATTGATGAAATAAGCAAATTATTTCATGGGGAGAAAGAAAAGAAAATAACTCACCTAACCAATAGATCAAAAAAAAAAGATATTCAAAAATAAAACATTAATGACAATTTCAGTATTTTGCCACTTATACCTTACTTCATTCTTCATGGACCTCCCCGAGTTTCCTTAAAAAAAAAAGTCTCCTCCATATATATTTGCACTTAAAAGTCTTGATGACATCAGTAAGTGAGACAGGCAATGAGCATGAGAGGGGGATTTTTATTTGTGTATCTTCTGGAAGACACACTTTCATGGGATTCCAATTTTAGTAATCAAGCTGACCGTGGAAAAACTAAAATCTCCTAAGACCGACTAAGTAGCATTGGGAAAAAGAGTCCTGGCAGATGGGCAATGATACACACAACACAGCCTGCGAAAGCAAGACAATTGTTTCCTCTCTGATTCCCAAATTATTCCATCCCAGCGTGTTTTTGGAGGCAGGGCAAACCTTTCTTTAACATCTCAAATTCTCAAACTATACCACTGCTACTTAGCAGTGATCTTGGCATTTAGCAACCGTCAAGAAAACATCATGATTTGCATACTCTCATCTTGGCAGATGAAGGAAAAACAAGACAGAAGTAATGCGTTAAATGATCAACTTAACTCTTACGGCTCTGAAGTGACACTTCTTTCTCTAGGCCTATCCTTCATTTGACCTTGAATTTCTGATCAAGTTGAAGCTCCACTACCCTCAATGTTAGTCCATAGAACTGCTGTAAAACAAATCTCAAATTGCCACAAAAGGCCACAAATACCAATGTCTCATTATTCACAGAGGTTCAAGAGTAAAACCTGCAACTGCATTTCCTTTGACTAATTACAGGAACTGTTTGAAGATGGCTGCCAGTCTATATGCCTAGGTAGACAGTTTGTTTCAGATTCAAATTTTCTCCCAGTCTGAGCTTGAGAAGTTGCATTTTGGAATTTAAGCACAGGTTATTTTACAGGAACCAGCCATGAAGTATAAATCAGAGACATCAGTGCCAACTCAGTACTCTGTGCAAAGAACAGAGTGAGTGCTCTAGAACAGGAGGATAAAAAAACAACCAAACAAAACCTTGTGGTGTTTATCTTTATTACTGATTACTACCACCCCGCACCTGTGTACTCCTTGGATTCATGAATCATTAAAAAAACACACTTGAGTCATTACACAGAGGAGTCACGAAGAACAAAATGGGTGTGTGCACGTGTTAATGCATTGACATGGTAAATCTAGAAAAAAAAAAAGAAAGAAAAACAATGGGAAAAAATATGTCATTGCTCTCTTTTTGGGGACTACTGCCAATTCTTCATTAGGATCTCCTAAAAGGGTCACATACCAGTATACTCGATAAAACAGAAATGGAACAAATTAAGAAGCCCTTGCAGACACACTAAAGCCACTTGCCTTCTAAGGCTGGAAGTAAAAAGTGCTGATTCTACAGGAAGTAGAGTGAGATGATTCCAAAGGCCAAATACCCTGGCCTTTTTTGACATTAAAGTGGCACTATACAGATCAAACTAAGAGCACAAGAAAAGTTTGGGATTTTACTAAAGCTCAAATACCTATAGGCATACAAATCCTCATCAGAACCAAATGAGAACGTGTGTCTCCTGTCATATATACAGCAACATTCAAATACCTCCAGAAGTCTGCAAGCAACAGTGTAGATTTACAACAAAAGTGTTGGAACAAGCACCTAATCCCCACTGACACCAAGAAAGCATTCTGACAGCCTGCACAGCTCAAAACATGCTTAAACATCATTGGAAACTAAGCCTCTCTTTTTTCCCTCATCCTCTATTGAGAGGCCACTGTAGAGAAAACAATTATATAAACCAGAGCTGCAGGACTACTGTACAAAAAGGCTATTTTGATGTGTCACAGGGTCTTAGAAACATGGTCCCCCACTACAGCAATTTATATCAAGGCTTTGATATAAATTTCATTGATAATAATATATTCCACTGATAATATTTATATTCATATAAATAATAAATTCCATTGAGAATAATAATATTGATATAAATTCCTCCATCTCAGGGGAGACTAAGGCTTTCATGGGAATGGCCTGGTTCCTAGGAAACTCAGAAACCTACACTGTTGTCCAAGAGTGAAATGACCGCATCGACCAAAGTCCTCTAGTCCACAAGTCCTGGAGTTTCACCCTCGCTGTAAATAACTCACCTAAATCCATGACAACTAGAGAATCAAAACCTCTGTAGTCAAAATAGTTCATCCAGAAATGCCTTCTGTCATGGCATGAATTCCAGCTGTGATAAAATTTTATAGGCAAGCTGGAGTTAGTGAGACCTTTAAACCTGAAAAACCAACATGCACCTAAAATTCAGAACTCCACACAAAGTTTTTTTTTTCGCCACCAGTTTTACCAGGAGCAGGTCATTGCACTAGGAAACATCCAGCTCACATTATTAAGCAGCTTTCCAGACAGTTTCTTCCTTTCCCTAGAAGTCCCCTCATTCCTCAAAATATATATAAAAAAATCCTTTGTTGTGCTCTCACCACTCTCACCTTCAGAACCTACACACAATTAATTCCAGTCCTTCAGGCTCAGGACTCTATTATGCTGCAAAATTGTTCATGTTTGTCTGCTTAACAGGGATGGAAAAGATGCTGCTAAACTGGAGAAAAAATAGCAAGCTGGGCAGAAGAGGTGCTTTCTTCCATTGTGTGCACAGTGCATTTTTGCTGACTGTAAGCTCTCACATGGCAGGAAAAAGCCCAAATGCCATTCTTGCTCTTGCTATTGGCAGCTGTTCTCTTATCACCAAAGAGAATTTATCGCACCACTGACAGATGCTGAGATTCAGAAGCTGGAACTGAAAGCCAAAGGGATTGAATCAGAAAACAGAAATGCCAAAAAAAAAAAAAAAAGGAAAAGGAAGAGCCCTACCAAAACAAGTCACTTCACTGCACACATTGCACATGCATCTCTCCACGGGGAGAGGAAAAGAGAGCCCGAACCCCCCACGACAGATGTCAGGCGTTCTGTTTCGGGCACTTCTGGAAGCCGCTCAGGTTCTACGCTGAAGAGTGCGGTACAAGATACCACAGAGAACGTCACCACAAAAATCCTAGCAGATACAGCGCACGGAAGATGCATCTCCAGGGAAGAAGGACTTAAAACCAAGCTTTCTTAGTATGAAGGTCACTCTAATTACTATATACAAGGTACTTGCATTCTTCACGCTCTCTTATTGAAGGGAGTGTGTGGATTAGGGGTAGTGCAGTATTTCTGTTTTTCCCCACTCTCGCTTTAAAAACCTCTTTGACTTCCACAAACCTATAAACCTTATTTTCTTATTTCCAACTTCCCCACATATCAAGTACTTAATTTCACAGATGCTCTGGCTACTTCCAAGAGAGGATACATCTGTTTTAGATAACAAGGGGCTTTAAATAACTATCTCCTGATGTAGCAGTCAGTAAACATATTCTATACAAGGCCATTTGCAAGTTTTCTTTGCACAGACATACAGAACAGAAAGTGCTTTATGCACATGAATAAATATATGGTCTTTATGGTCATAAACCAGTGCCTGTATTTTATTCACAGGCTCTGCATTGAAATATGCTCCTGCGCACAGTACTCTGAACTAGATCTACTTCCTTCCAGCCCCAGGGACAGAGGAATAAGAACGTGGCTATACACTGACACAGCAACGACAAGGTCTCTCTGCTGATAGCATTATGCAAAGGAAGACATGCGATACCTTCAGCCAGTATTCCCAAATGCATTCTCTCGGCTAAGGTCAGACTAATGACAGATTTCATCTCCAGGCACTGATCTGTCTTTTCTGGAGAACACGGAGCAAGCTGAGCACTCCCACAGCAGCAGATTCCATCAGTGGGAAAAGCAGTCCCAGGGCACCTCCTATTTCCTTGTTCCCAATGAACTAACGAAGGGCCAGGTCCCCGTGAATCAAAAATCAGGAGGTGTCTTGTTTAGGAATGAGATCAAATGACAAGTCACACATTTTATTTTATTTTATTCCATTCTAGCACTGCTCTTACACTGATACAGGTCTGCAGGAAACAGCGTGGCCAAGATGAGAACTCAAGTCACGGTACCAATTCTTTGTTAATTACAAAGTCAATGAAGAGGCACCTAATTGAGCTGGCGAGTATAACGAGCTCCTTCGCACCAGCACGGATGGAAGATGTTCAGGCTGATAGCACAGTGCCAGAGTGACACCCTCAGGAAGAGCCAAGAATGAGCTCACTGACAGGTTTCTAGCATGGGAGATGGGTAGCCCTGAGCGGTCTCAAGTCACCTGCACCACATAACTGCCTCAAATGCTTTTATCACTCACCTGCTTTACTGAGCCTCCTATTTTGCAGCTGCCACTGTTTGGAAAGCAGTTTTCTGAAATCTTGTTCACAGGGATCTTCTTGCTAGAAACAAGCAATAAAAAAAAAAAGAAAAAGATAAACCAATGCCTCAAAAACCAGCACCAATAATATTTCAGGCTTCTTCATCCCTTCACAATCAAATTTGATTTTTTTTGATGTTCCACTTTTGTGACAAGCACTTGAAAAGATCTTTTTCTTGCATATTTTTTCTAACTCATTTGTCCCGTTTTTCCCTCAAAAAAAAAAAAGTGCAAAATGGAGCAGGACATAAAAAAATGCTGCTAGTATTACAGAACTAATACTAGTTAATTAATTCACATAAACTTGCTGTTCTTCACCTATATTTTCCTTAAACTAGACACTGAAGGAAGGCTAAGGGGTTATATTTCAGGCATCTAAATACAACATTATCTGTTTATACTGACAAACACAGAAGAATCAAACTCAGTGGGGAGCTATCTTGGTTAAGGAGAAACAGTTTAGGTCATTTGTCATTTCCTCAGCCATCTCTTTAAAAACCTTCTCTCTCTGCCTACATAGGTCATCTGGGTTTCAACAGAACATTATGGAACCTCTCCCGCACATTTATTGTTACTCCCAATTAAGCTTATCTGCCAGTAAAATTAGGGATACAGTATAGGAATTAGGGCAAGCTAGGTAGTTACCCAAGAAGGTCAATTTAGGTCAAAGCTATCTTGCCCAGATGGCTAATTTCAATCACTTACGCATACAACACAATTGTTCAATAAGCTCAAAATAAATAGTGTAAGTAATTAATTTAAAGCTGCCCTAATTGTTTCTCAGTTTTCCCTATTAACTTAACCTATAACACTTCTTCTATCAAAGCTTCAAAGCTTTAACTTAACAGCCAATTAAAGCTATCAAAAAAAAAAAAAAGGTGCTGTCAGCTCTGATTCCTTCTGACTGAACTCTCTGAAGCGCTCGGGATTTAATTTAAATTGCACAGGGCTTAGAAACAAAGTCTTTTTTTCCAGGTATAATGTTCTCAGTGAGCTAATGATTCAATGGACAATTACAGCTAATTACAGTTTTAACCTGGTAGCAACTTTCTAAGCAGCATTTGGCTTGACAAAAGTGAGTGTCCACTTGAGCGAACAATGAATCTCCCCATTTATCAGCAGGAGCTGGGGAGGATGCCACTGCTTTCTCTGCTCGGTTTCACAGTGGCGACGAAAAACTTCCCAGGACGGTTGGGGTTCTCTCACCTGAAGTAACGTGGTGGCTCTGTTCTTATTCCTTTATGTGCATATGTGTGCACACGTACTTATTATCTCCCTCATTCTCCAGGTGCTGCAAAGAGAAGGAGGGTGATACTTGTTAGTAAAAAGATTACCACCACATAGAGATCATTCTCATTAGCAGGATCCCACTATTTTGGTTTAGAGATTTCAGCTTACAAGTGCAAAACGTTGACCCAAACAGGATGCTTTCCTATTTTTAGTGCAGCTGATTGAGGTCAACTGGAAAGTGAACTGTTCTTCCACCTCAGAACAGAAACATCTAGCACTGTAGGAACTATTTCCCTTTCAAGCAAGCTGCAACATAATGTCTTCATAGCTTCCTAAGATTTTGTTTCCTGGAAACTCTGGTATTTGAATTCTCAGCCCTCCCGTGAACCTATTACATATGAGAGTCACCGAGCCATCTCCTGAGTATCAGCCAACTTAGCACTTCTCTCTGCCAGGTGTTTTCTTACACTGGACTTCCCTGTGTACTTAGTATGACTCTGCTGCCTACAGAAGGGATATCCCGTGCTCCATCCTAAACATAGCCACGTGAGCTTTCCCTGTCTCTCTCCTCCAGTCACAACTATGCCTAGGGATCTTTCCGAATGTGCTTTGTCTGCGCATTCTTAAAGAATTTAATATTATTACTTCAATATCCAGCTAGGGTAAAACGTGAAGGAGAGAAGCCATATGGAAAAGAAGACAGAAACAAAGAGGAAAGAGCTATTTAAAGGTGTGCTTCTGAGATGTCCCAGAAAGGTGAACACAAGAAAATTAAAGCTAAGGCTGCTGAGTTACTGATATGAACATGCTTCCTCGGGGTACCTCTGCAAAGTCCTGCAGTACATACAGGAGAAAAACGTACCCAGCATTCAGACCAGCTAAAGAGGAGGGAAAAGGCACGAGGAACTGTCAGCAGCTCTGCAGAGGTAGGAGGAACAGAATTTCAGAGCATTCATGTGCAGAAATCAAATTGAATAATAGCTTGAAATATTCAAGAGCTGTTGTTGACCAGAATGAACTTAACTGGTATAAACAAGTGGTGTAACATGGAAGTTTCTGGGTTACGCATCACAGCTGGTTATCAGGCTATTTCTGGGACTCAAACACCTGGTCTTTACGGTCATTCTCAGATTTCAAATGCCCCTCATCCTGGGTCTTTTACTTCACCATACAAATCTCTCTGCCATGGGAAAATGCTCTGTTCTTGTCACAGCACCTCAGTGAAATATGTCCACATTTGGTTTAAACAAGAGAAAAGACCTTTGAAAAATATAGCATGGTGCATTACCAGAAGGGAGGAACAGCTCAGTGAACAAGGAGCACCACTCAGGACAATTGTTTTTAACTTCAGAGACAGATAGGAGGATAGGGGTCCAGTTAACACCTACTAATGCTATTTTTGGATAAAATAAAAAAATAAAACTACTGACTCTGTGTGCTTATTGGCATGGTGCAACGGGCACAAACCTACGGACAGCACTCTCTCTCTTACCCTCAGTAGCTGTTTTTTTAAATAAAAATTGGTAAAGCAAATCCTCTGGAAGAGTCTTCTTCAGTCCTAATATTTTATACTGAGAGTAAACAGGAGAAAAAGAAGACGTTAATGGTATATAATCGTTGTATGAAGTAACCAGAGGTTCCTCTTGCAGGGGGCGAGGCTCTCACCAGCCACCCCTTCTCAGCACTCCGAGCTCTACGCTGCCTGCTTTGAGCCCACATTTCCTGCTTATTTGCTAACTTTGGACCCCTCTTTAAAAAACGTTTGATTTTAAAGCGTTTTTGCCTAAGCTTCTCAGCGATAAGCGCCCTTTCTTTTACGACCCCCGTCACGACAGCAGCGCCATACTGCCCCCCAGAACCCCCCTGACGGGGCCCAACGGCCACCCCCGGCGGCCGCCCCGCACTACGTCATCGCCTCGCGCCGCTGAGGCGGGCGGGTTACGGCCGCCGCCAGCCGGGCCCCGGCTGAGGGGAGCGGGGCTGAGGCGCCGGGCGGGCGGCGGTCGCGATCGTCGCGACAGGCCTGCGGGGCGCGGGCCGATGCGGCGGCGGCGGCGGGGCGGGCGAGATGCAGCAGAAGCTGCTGCGGAGCTCGCACTACATCGAGCTGGGCGGCTACCAGTACTGGCCCATAATGGTGCCCCGCGACATTCGCCTGTACACGTACGAGCAGATCCCCGTGTTCCTGAAGGACAACCCCTACATCACCGACGGCTACCGCGCCTACCTGCCCGCCCGCCTCTGCCTCAAGAGGTGAGCGGGGGAGGCCGCCGTGGCGGTGGGTCGGGCCCCCGGGCTGCCATCCCGGCCCGAGCCCTGCTCTTCTTCTTCCCCGCAGCCTCTTCATCCTCTCCAACGAGACCGTCAACATCTGGAGCCACCTGCTCGGCTTCCTACTATTCTTCGCTCTGGGTGTCTACGACCTGGTGGCCGTCCTGCCGGCGGCAGGTGCCTCCCGAGAGGACTTCGTCATCTGCTTCGTCTGCCTCTTCTGCTTCCAGGTAGCGCGGCCCGGGAGCCAAATTAATGGTGCCCGCGTCCACAGCGGGAGCGCTGCGGGGCCTCTGATGGTCCTTCTGCGTAGGGCTGGAGCCGGCCCGGAGCAGGACAGGCCGAGCTCAGGCCTGCCGTGCTTTAAATTCCATTCTTTGTGAAGGTAACCAGCAAGCTCCGTGGTGGAGTTGATTTTGACTTCTTGAATGTAAGAATCAAGTCAGGAGGGCTGAGCATGGGTCAGCCTATAACAAAATCTGCAAAGAACAGCCAAGGCTGTACTGCACAGCTTCTGTTGGGTGTGGGGTCCACATTCACTAGCATGCCTGCAGCTGGCTTCAGTTTCTGCTGAAAACAGCAGCCATATTTTGATGCCAGTCTGGAATCACAGCAGGGTTTTTATTCTAATCTTTTACCCAAGATGAGCAAGAGCTTGTGTGCTTCAGATTAAATCTGTACTCAGCACCAGTGATAGCACTTCGCATCATGATTTGACTGCCGAAGCTCTATTAGAAGACACTACCCGTAAAAAAAGTGTGTACGACCCTGCTTCCGTGTGTACTAGAACCTTTTTGGCCTTGTGCTCTAGGCCACTGTACCCTTATTTTGTTTGCTGTGCAGCCCATGGTTATCAAGTCTTGCAAAGTTTTTTATTTCTTCAGGCCGCTAGAGAAGGTTGGGTTATTTTCCATTGACTACTGGCAGATATCATGATTGCCTGCACAAAGTAGTACTGCAAAACAAGTAACAAGTGATTTTCTGCTCTAAGCTTCAGAGTTGAAGCTTGCTGTAATCCCTGTAAGTTACCAAGAAATTAATGTGTCCGTGTTTCAACATGTGTATAGGTCTGTATGCTTTGTTCAGTGGGATATCATCTCTTCTGTTGCCATCGTTCGGAGAAGACCAGCCGGCGATGGATGGCCTTAGATTATGCGGGAATTTCCATTGCTATCCTGGGCTGCTACGTATCAGGCGTGTTTTATGCCTTTTACTGTAATAACGTAAGTCTCACTCACATTTTCATATGACATTTAGTTCCTGCGGTCTCACTGCCGTGGCCTGCATGCCTCAGGAAGGGGGTTCATTGCATCATGTCCAAGTGGCACATTAGTCAGGAGACAGTGATGGGAACTGAAACAGGTTTTGACACAAGCAGAACTTTGTTTGCAGAAGTGACAGGTAAACGTGGATATTCCTTTCAAGCTGTCAACTGCACACGTCTCAAGACAGCATTGAAAGTTATAGAAAGTCAGCGTAAACTTGACAGTCATGCCTTTGTCAAATGCATGAGGCTGTTTATGGGATGTATCCCCATCAAAACTAATTCAAATGTTTCCAACTGAATATCTCACATGGGGCAGAAACAAGCTTATTTTGCTTTGGAGTCTTAAACCATGTCCACCTTTGTAACTCCCAGCTCCCTGTACAAGCAGTGCACTGAAAGCACTGAGCAGGTAGTTGAACCAGTTCTCTTAGGCAGGGTTATGTTTAAAATGTGTTTTAGTGAAGGCAGTGCTTGAAATCAATGTTCTACCAACTGTACCTGGGCAATAGAGTCCCCTCCCCTCCCTTCCCTTTACTTTATTAATAAGAATATATTCATTCAGTGTTGTAATTTGTGGTCTCAGAAGTGACAGGACAATGATGAATCATTGCGTTTAGTAACGTGATCTTTCTACCCAGAGTTTGCCTTAACATAAGATGAGAAAATACACAAACTTGCTTTTGTTTCTTTTTTCCTTAGTACTGGCGTCAGGTATACTTAATCACTATGTTGGCAATGATCCTGGCAGTATTTTTTGCTCAGATTCATCCCAGTTACCTCACACAACAGTGTCACAGACTGCGCTCTGTCATCTTTTGCTCAGTGTCTGGCTATGGAATTATTCCTACAGTCCACTGGGTTGGGCTCAACGGCGGCATTGGTGCATCTATTGTACAGGTAAAAGAAAATAATAAGGAAAGAAGCATTCCTTTTGCTTTTCACTTGCCATCTTCCCTGAGTCTCTTAGACTTTTGGAAATAAGGGGGATGTAGAGGTAGTGAAAATCTCTTAAGAGCATAGAATTCCTTTGGATGTAACAGTCCAAATGCAAATGCTCAGATTTACTGAAAGCCAGTAAACAGATTGAGTAGATTTAATTTTTACTGATTTAAAACTGCATCGTGAGAAGGCCAACTGGATACCAAGGCAACTGTGTGCTTGCCTGAGGGGCAGAGCAGTCTGTGCAGGTAGGCCAGGGCGAGGCTTGGGAGTCAGCTGGCGCGTAGGAAGTGGTTGGTCAGGCTACACAAGCGCCTGGGGCTCTCTGCCCCTGCAGTTCCAGAGGAGGAAGGAGCCATAAGACCATTTTCTTCCTCTTCTGTGCCCTGGGCTTGTGGTAAAATGAGTATTTGCCTACACAGTCCTCTGTCTCGCGTGCAAATCTCATTTAACATCGCTGTGGACATTTTATAAACTATTTTATATTTTATAAACTATATTTTATAAACTATAACTTGTGGACAAGTTATAAACTATTTTCCCATTCTTGTTTTACCACTTAAAATCATGGTTAAAGGTTGTCCAGCTCTGGAAAATAGGAAGCACAGCACTGTTAAAAGAGGTGAAGTCTGCCCCAAGGTGTAAACTCCAGGAATCATTGTGATTACCCAGCGACCTAATTGTGCTGAAGAAAACCTTTGCTTTTCATAGTAAGCACTAAGAGTGCAAGTACTTAGACTACCACTTCAAGAAGACTGGCTTCTAGGGTGGTGGTTTAGCCTGGTCCAGAGCACCTGTTGAATCTGGAAGAGCAGCATTTACAAATAAGCGGCTTTAGAACTGGTACTGAACACTGGCCTTCTAAAAATCAGATAAGCAGTAATTGCTACCCCCACCCTCCCCATTTAGTTTGTCTGGGTGTAACAGAATGGTAGATATAGTACTCATTTTGTTTCCATAGCTGACGAAAATGCTCTGCTTCCAGTAATTAAACTGTTACAAAAACCAAGTCATATGAATGGGTTGCTTTCCAGTGGCTAGTCCTTTTTTTTCTTCACGGTCTCCTATGTAGTATTTCTGTGGCCTTCCATTCAGTTTTTTTCAAGTTTTGGCATTAGCTCCTCAACTGGACTCTGTTCTATTCAATAGATAACAAAGGCAGCCAAGTTAAAATTGTTTGGTCTTGCCTTTTGCTTTTTTAAATAGAGGTAGAGATTTTTTATTATTTTATTTCTATCTTGTAACAGAATAGAAAAGCTTCATTTTCTTTTGCAGGAGTTTGCTCCACGTGTACTTGTCATGTACTTCATTGCTGCTGTAGCTTTTCTCTTCTATATTTCCAAAGTTCCTGAAAGATACTTCCCAGGTAGGAAATCCTGTGGTTTTTTTTGTTGTTGTTTTGGTTTTTTATGCAGTTCAGCTTCCTACGGTGTCTCAGTCTCGGCTGTGAGTCCCAAAGTTATTGAGAGAGAGCAGGTTGACGATGTTCTACCTTGTGTTCTTACATAGAGCGAAGCTTTGTGTGTATTTGCATCAAAAGAAGTGAGAAGCTTTGCGTGTGTTTGCATCAAAAGAAATCAGACAACTTCTGATCAAGTTTGTTAAAGAACTTACACTGCCTCCCAGCCAGCTGAGTGTATAGTGAGCCTCTGAGGAGACAGCTTGCATTGCACGAGTTAATGCCAAACTGAACAACTTAACAGCTTGCCCTTTTTGTCCCCCGCAGGACAGCTGAACTACCTCGGCTCCAGTCACCAAGTGTGGCATATCCTGGCAGTGGTCATGTTGTACTGGTGGCATCAATCGGTAGTGTACATCATGCAATACAGACACAGCAAGCCCTGTCCTGAGTATAGCGTGGACTTGTGAAGGTAAAGCAGTTTTTGTACGCATGGGAACATGATATTTTAACAAGCGTAGGGTTAAGTAATCTTGTTTTTAACACATCACAAGGTGCAATTAACCTCCCTAATCTAATTAGCTCCCCCAGAGAAAATGCTGAGTGGTGTAATACTTTCTTGTACATAAACAAGTAGTTATCTTGATACCTGGCACTCCACTAATCTATGCTGCTGCACTGCAGGAACCTCCAGGAGACTGCATTGCCCTCAGGCAGAGTTTTAGAGCAGGCTGGACAGATGTTTGCCCGGTCCCTTTCAGCTGTTTGACAACTGTAGTAGTCTCAAGCAGTTATCAATATTTGTTCCTTCATAGCAAGAGATTGCACGGCCTAGCCATGAGCTAGGAAAACCTTGGGCAACCCTATGAAAAGCCGGGTGACACACAAACCCCTGCTGAACTACCAGCCTCATCTGTGCTACTCTGTCCTCTCAGCGAGGGTTGACCCTCCATGGGCTTGAGCTTGCTCAGAGTGCTGGAGAGCCTGCCTATCAGCAAAGCGCTCCTGGAGGCTGGCAAGGTGCTGTTCAGTCCCACCGAAGCTGCCTCAAGTGGGCTTAACAAGCCCAGCTCCCTCAGCCTTCTTCCCAAGGAACGTGCCAAGGAGATGTGGCCAAGAGCAGAGCAATAGACATTTACCGTCAAGTATTTGATCACTTATCAGGTATGGAGAAGGCAGGATACTACCTTCTTTGCCAGTAGGCAGGAGAGCAGTGCTGTCACTGAAGCTCAGTGTTTCTTTATCTCTCCTCCCAACACCAGAAACCATAAATGGAAAGAACTAACTCTGCATTTAAAATTCAAATCCCAGACTTGTGAGCCTTCCCGTGTGATTATGTATTTTTGTGTGTTTTTTTTTTTTAAACTTGACCGTGAAGCAAGTTTAAAGTGCACTAATGACTACTACTGAAGCCTGACAAGGAACGTGCAATTATAAAAGCCTGTTTCCAGTGTCATGTGAACAATATTTGAAGAATGTGTGATTGTGTATTGAAAGCGTACTGATTTGATGGTTTGCTTTTTTTTTTTGTAAACTAACTACTGTAGCAGTTTTCACTGGATAAGAAAACTGATTGTGAAGTTGTACATTTTTATTATCCTGACAAAATTCCATCAAGCTGCATGATGGTCTTTTATGTAAATACTGAACCTGTAAATAAATGCTGAACCTGTAAAAATAAAATTTATGAGGAAAGGCTGAGAGACCTGGGTCTGTTCAGCCTGGAGAAAAGAAGACTGAGAGGGGATCTCATCAATGTTTATAAATACCTGAAGTGTGGGAGACAGAGGGATTTGGCCAACCTCTTTTCAGTGGTTTGTGGGGACAGGACAAGGGGCAATGGCCACAAAATGGAGCAGTGGAAGTTCCACACCAACATGCGAAAGAACTTCTTCACGGTGAGGGTGACGGAGCACCAGAATAGGCTGCCCGGGGGGTTGTGGAGTCTCCTTCTCTGGAGATATTCAAGGCCCGTCTGGACGCCTACCTGGGCAACCTGCTCTAGGGAACCTGCTTTGGCAGCGAGGTTGGACCCGATGATCTCTCGAGGTCCCTTCCCCCCCCCTACAATTCTGTGATTCTGTGAAATTCTGGTTCGCTGGATGTTTGCTTGGGGTAACCTTTTTGTTTTGAATACTGTACTCAAGCATGTCACAAATGACATACATGAATTGCTTCACCACACATTTGGTACCTCCCCAAGGTTTTAAATAAATGGAGAGGCTGTCTCATGACTTACCGAGGCACAGCATGGACTGGCAGGGCATGTATTCTAAGTGTACTACACTAACTGGACTTAAAACTTTAAGGCACAAACTTTTAACAGCTATGCTTGTTCACTTTTGCTCAAGCTGAAGCTTCCAATTAAAATGTGGGGTTGCTTGTAACAAAATTAGACTAAAAAGGGCAATAGACAAAGGACAGAACAACCAAGACATGAGCTACAATGGAGTATGTGTCCTGCTACCACTCAGTCTTGTTACAGATTTTGTTCTTTCTTCAGCTTCCATAATAGTGAAATCAGTACAAACAAGCTCCAAAAAATGCTCTATCAAACAGTTGGCAGAATGGGTCAAATCAAGTGAAAATTATGTCTAAAAGATTAAGTGCAGAACTGAGTCTGAAGTTAAATGGAAACTATACTGAAAGTTCTGGCCACTTTGAAAAGGGACAAAGCTTCAGTTAGTGCCTAGGAATCTGAATGCATCTTTTTAAAACCGTTCTGCAGGAAGGCTTTAAGAGGAAATACTGAAACTAAGAAATAAAAGCAATACATTATCAACAGGTTTTCACAAGTTGAACAAAGATGGTTGTATTACCTGCCCGACTGTCATCTTTAACATGTAAAAAAATACCAACAGTAATCTACAGTTACAAAAAGCAACCAGAAAAAGTAGCATTGCTTATAGTGAATAACTTAAAGCCTAAACGTGAATACTTAATCATGCCATGTTTAAGGAGATCTGCAAAGTCACTGTTACCATGTTTGTTTATTTAACAACTGCAGTATTTTATGATGTACATCAGTTTCACAAAAAAGTTAAAAGTTCTCTGTTTAGTGGTACACAAAAAAGCTTTAGAAACTTGAAGTCTAACAAGAAATGGAAGTGTAGTTCAGGAAAGTGCACTTAAAAGCTGAATGCCAGCAATTTTAAAATAGTTTTTATGCTCTTTAATAGTAGGTGATGCCTTAGTCACGGACTTAGCTATACACACAATTTCCTTGATTTTCCTTTCAAAAGAAGCAGGAAAAGTAACTCAGCAGCCACCCTTTACACTTTTTTCTTTTGCAGATTTCACTCATTCGCTCTTCCTAATTCCATCGAAATGATTGTGGCTGCACTGTTACTAAAAATATAGCATGATGTGTGTGATCACGTGTATATTTTATATATACTTTTCATATATAAAAATACACAATATAGTATAAAATACTCCAGATAAACTCTTATTCTCACAGTAGCAAATATATCAACTTATTTTCACAGTACTTAGTTTTACTAACTGGGACAACCAGAATTATTAAAAGCTATTTCCTTGCAAGTTGGTTTTTGCAGGTCCCACGTTACAAGTCAGCAAAAGCAATTACGCACATCTCAAGGCTATCTGAGAGTCTGCAGAGAAACTCAACTTCTTGTTTTTCTTTTCATGACCGTCACCATGAAGAAGGACTCCTTAGTACCTCTGACAGAATCTCTGTCCTGAGCAGCCGATTCTGAAAGGTCTATGGTTCAGTCATTCAACACACTGAAAGAACTGTAAAAATTAATTGATATTTTCTGTTGGAAGGGAAGCGTTAGTTCCTTACCTTGCCATCACTGTCTTCACAGACAGTATGGTACAAGTCTGGTCTTTCCAGTACTTCACGTAAGGTCACAAAAGACTCCATGACAAGTGCACAGATGAGCATGCACACACACTGAATACAGGCAAAAGTATACCATGTTCCCCAGCAGTACCATGTTTTGTCTCTGTTGAATCTTAGCTGAATCTTAAACCCAAGCTGCAGACCAAATACAGCATGCCAAGTCAAGCGAGGCATGCTGATCTCTTCTCAGTGAGAAGAAAAAACAATCATTTTCACGTCAGAAACATAAAAATTGCGTTTATGCAAAAAGCTGTTTCGTAAGTAGAGTACAAAGAGCAAGGTTTATTAAGGCCAGAAGAAAGCAAGCATCATCGGCCCTAACTCATATGCAACCATTATGCCAGTTTTAGAGTAACCTGGGTTTACGTTTTGCTTTCATCTCCTCTATCAGTTTGTGTACAACCCAACTCCAGCTTTCCTGTAATGAAACCACTTACGAGCCTTCTGTCAAAAACAAAAAAATAACAAAAAAGACAACACCCACCACACAAGGAAAACCTGTTACACTCCTCAGCCTGCATCTCAGGGTCATCAGACAAAAAACAAACCCAACTCCCTCTTCGCTGGATTTACCTGAGGAGTTAGACCAACGCTAGGTCTGTCGGCACACTGCCTTTCCCCTCAGTGTTCAAGGGCGAACCACTGCTGCTCTTAGGCAGTGGTGTTAAGCCCAGTCCCGGTGCACATTGCTAACCCACACCTCCAGCATCCAACAGCTGTGCAAACCCTGATGCTGCTCTTCCACCAGCAAAAGCAGCAGGTCAGTTGCTTTTTTTCTTGTTTCCACCTATCTGCCCCATTTGTCATAATATTCTGTACTAACAAGTGTCTTTAGGCAGGTAAGTAACAGTTCAAAAGGAAACTGTAGGAAGGCAGCTAATAAGCATGCGCATAAAAACAAAATCACAGTTAACCTGAGTATCAGAAAATGCTACAGACTTGGCGTGCGTTTCTTACAGCCTTTGGCATAAAAAAAAACCCAACAGGTGAGAACAGTAGTAATAAAGCCTAAGAAACTCCTGTGCAAATAGAGTTGAAACATTTCTACTCACGTATTCCTAAAAGCTTAAATTCTAAGCCTGAACAAGTCATTCGTAACCAAGCAGAGCTGTAATATTTCTCTTTCACCTTGTCAGAAAAAAAAAATTAATAAAGGAAGATAATCAAAGTGTACAGATACGCATGAGCTAGTTTCAGAATCCAGGACTAAGGGAAACAAACTCACTAGATACGTGAGGCAGCATTTTATCAAACCAGCCCACAAAAGAAAAAAGGGATTTGTTTTTAACATGCCATCTTTAAACAGATATTTAAGGGATCTACCGTGATCCTCACAGATCTCAGGGTGACTGTATAACCAGCAGTAGACTTCAGGAAAAAAAAAAAGAAAACACAACCCTAAATATTTCACTTCACCTCCTGCTAAGGGGGGGGGGGGGGGGGGAAGGGAGGGCAGGGAAAAACAACCTTAAACTTTTATGGTCACCATATGTGAACATCTACTTTACATTTACTCTTCAACATTCGGTAGAGCAGGACATAAAGCTGAGACAAGCAGAGGAACCACCTCCTGCCACCTCCTCTTTAGGATTGCCACGGAAGCAAGGCAAACTGGGTCATTCTGATTTGTACTCGCTCTGCGGTCAGTGTAAACGGCTTGATGCAGGCCGCAAGGCAGCGGGGTGCAGGCCCACCTGCACACGACGCAGGAAGGACATCTCTCCAGCGAGCCTGTTCGCGTCCCCTTCCTTCCCAGCAGCTGCCAGCACTGCAGGCTCCAAGCTCTCAGCCACGTCTCGTGCACCTAATGTCTCGGAGGTACTGTGCAGCAGGACAGGAATCCTGCCTGTAAGGCTTCGTGGTGTGAAACGCAGTTTACTGGTACAGTAGCGATCAGCATCTGCAGGCTACCTGCTGCTTACTGCTTCTGGTCTGAAACAAATCTGGTTTCAGATAAGCTTCTTCAAAGCTCAGTGCATTTAGCAAAACTTTCTTATAAAATACACTTAAGTACAATAGCAGATTCATCAGAACTTGAGAACATTAGGTTACAGTCATTTCATAAAATTATTATTGTTTTAAAAAACAACATGAGTTTTGAAAGAATACACGCTTTCTTTGCAATAAAAATCCAAGAGGAAAAGAAAAGGTGTTTTTAGACACAAACCCCACTTTGTAATCAAATAAAACTGATGGTGCATTTCACAGTCAACTGTTCAAGTCATCTGCAATACTCCATCTGTGCCAGATTCTTACTCATGTAAACCAGCCTCTCTTCCCCAGCGTACTGAGTAGTCTTCAAAGTGCTGCAAACACTGGCTGCATCCCTGCCGGTTTACTCCCTACATTCATACTTTCCATTTCACAAACCATTATATTCTCTGCATCTTTAGTTTTAACTCTAGACTTCCAGTTTGCTATTTTACATTAATGGCACTTACTGTAAAAAAATAATAATAATAAAATTGAACATTTAGGCACACAAAAAAATAATCTGCCTCTCAGCTCTGCAGCTGCATAGATGTCTATCAGGTCCCAAGCCATAGCCACGCTCTGGAATTCTGGGCCACAGCCCCTTGAAGACTTGGCTTCTTTATTTTAAAATTAATAAAGGTAGTTTTCATCTAGGAAGCAAAGACTTGACTATTTCCAGCATATCAATCTGGATATTAGTACGTTTAGGTTCTTGGGTCTACTGCAACCGAGACACAAAGAAGAACCACAGTTCCTTTAGCCTACCTGTATATATGGAAAACCTTTCTCATGTGATCTCTGCCTGTCCCCCTCCCTCCACCTCAGCACATCACTGAGGGCTGAAAAGGCAATGCGAAAGTGCAGAATGACAATATGTTCCAGGGCCAAGAGTCAGTGACAGACACTGATTCACATCTGATTCCTCTTTATGTTCTGGGATCCATCTGTCATAAAGGATGCTCCTGAGGAGTTTTGTTTTTTTCTATTTTTCTCCAAAAAAATGATAACAATTGCTATAATTCTGAATTTCATTGTGCAAGTTGGCCATGCCTTCTTTAACTTGAATAAACTATAGCCCAGGTCCCTGTCAACCAGATAAATTACTCCACTAATTAAAACCACTACCAAGTGACCCCGAGAGGTGGAAGGGGGAACCCACTGGAAGCATTTACTGTTTGGAAGGAAACGGAGCTGCTCCAAAGGGATCCAACTCGAGTGCCTGCTGCTGCTGGCTCTGGGCACTCTGCACAACAAGTTCTGTGAAGGGTACTGCACCAAAGTCATCTGTTTTCAGCCCATCGCCACCGTGGACGGCTCCATGCAAGGAGCTCTGCCTAGGCCTACTAGCCACTACTACTGCACCGTGATCCCCGCAGTTGTCACCAAACCCTTGGTGCTGGGGATGCCGCATCAAGTCTGGTGGGTGGAAGGGTTTGGCTCCAAAAGGATCCAGCAGATTCTCATCTGTCTGCAGAGGGTTGGTTCGATCTTTGCTGTCCGTCAAGGAGACGCTTATGTTCTCTTTGGAGTCCGAGATGGTCAGGAACTCATTGCTGCTCTGGGAGTCCCTGCGGCCTGCTTTCTTGTGCCTGCGGGCTCTCTCCGGGGTGCGGTAGTTGGGCTTCAAAGGCTTCTTCGTGGTGGTCGGGGTGCCATGGTGGCGCTTGCCATTGTTCTTCGAGACCTCCTGTTTCATGCGCCTTTGGCGGGACGAAAGTTTCTGCAGGTTTCGCTGCTGCTTCACCTTTTGCTGCTGCTGACTCCCTGTGATCTCTTCAAAAGGAATCAGCCCAAACAGGTCCTCTTTACTCCCGCTCACCCTGGGGAGAAGAGAAGGCTGAAACGGGGTGCAGCCAAAAACATCGACACCCCGCGGCGAGGTGGGCGAGAGGTGAGCCTCAGTGCCCACCAGCTGGCCATCTTGCTGTGACACCTTTTTGCTGAACGGGGCTTTTGTGAAAACATCAAAGTCATCCTGCTCTTGGTTGAGGCTGGGAAAAGCAGTCTGAGAAGGGGTACTTTTGTCACTCTTCTCTCTTGCTTGAGGCTGAAGAGAAAAAAAGGGCACTGCCCCAAACACATCAAATTCTTGGACGGGGCTCGCCTTGATTACAGTAGTTGGCACCTGAGACGTATGCATTAAACTGGGTTCTTTAACTTCACTGACGCCCACGCCACCTCTGAACCTACTGCTCGAGAGCCCTTTCACAGATTTTTGCTTGGTGCGATCAGAATCGGAGTCAGAACTTTGCTTTTCTTCCTCCTCTTCCTCTGCCTCTTCCTCAGAGTCCATGAGGAGAGGCCGGTGGCCTAAGTTCTCTGGTTCCGTATCATTGTCATCGTTGAAGTCTCCATTCTCACCTTGTAAGACTTCCTCATCCTCCTGCTCTTCTTCTTCCTCGCTGCTCTTTGGAGAGGGAGGATCAGATTCAAAATCACTCTCTGACTCATCACCACCTTTTGGCACTTGTCCCTCTGCTGTCTTCCTCCCTGCCCGGGGATCTCTGAAAGCATGGCTCAGTTTTCCAGCCTTGGTTGCAGTCCCGAAGTTATTTCCTTGATTGCTGGACGAGTTATCCATTTGTTTTCCAGGGGAACCTGCAGGTCCAAAGAAAAATGTAGAACAAAACTTTAAATACGCTCCAAAAATCAACACTTACTACACATGCACAGTAGCCACACATACAAGGAGTCAATGAAAATATATATTCTGTGAATACTGAGGGAAATGAGCTAAAATCATATCTAATGTTTCAAACAACACTAATGAAATGGATTAATTGTCAGACCTTATAGCTTTCCTTCTCACACTCAGGACCTTCAGAAACAATACTAACAGGTTTTAGCCAGGGACAAACCACTGGGCAAGGTGGTCTGCAGAGCCAGCTTTTCAAATACACTCATCACCCAGCCGCTCCTTTCCAGGGAAAGAGGAGTCAGTGTGCTTGAAAGAAGGTGTTTTTGTTTTTTAAAACATGAACGTAAAAACATAAAGAAACAGCATAGGTGGCTCCATTCTGCTGTCCTGCTGGTGCAATTTCTGTGCCAGCAAACACACCTTGCTGGCAATCACGTCCCTTCTTAATGCTGCCTTTTGAAAAGATTCTGCAAGACCAACCCGCTGTCCTAAGGCTCGTACCATGCAGCCAGATACGTGGAAAAATACTGATGTACCCAACACAGTTTCGAATGGGAAACAAGTGCACGACACCCTGTTAGTTCTCAGCCTTTCCTCTCCCAAGCTTTCATTGCACTGGACAATCCTACCCAACGTCTCCAAGATAATTAGCTTCCTATATGGCCTATGAAAATGAGCAATTGGGTGACAGAATAAGCTTGTACATGTCCCAGCTGCAGGGAAGATTGCATGAGGTCACCACCTCTCTGTCCTGCCCTCATGGTACCAACACCTTACAAGAACTTAACAAGCAGGACTTGGAACCTGCCAACAGCCACAACAAAGGCACGGGCTCTGTTCTGTTCTTTTTCTTTTCCTCAGTAGTATGTTTTGAGACATATGAAGGGAAAACAGACAAGACATCAATATCTATGGGAAAATAGAATCATAGAATCAACTAAGTTGGAAAATACCTCTAAAATGATCTGGCCCATCCTTTAACCTAGCACTGCCAAGTCTACCATTACACCATGTCACCAAGCACCACACCTACACATTTTTTGAAGACCTCCATTCATGGTGATTCAATGCAAATAGCAAAGCAATCAACAGCATAACAATAAAGAAATAGAAATGAAGGAACAAATACATTTTCCATCATGTCTGAACTTGAAATAATTTGGAAGATGCCTCCCCCACACACACATCCTTGAGTTATAAATGTAATTTGGACTCTTAAATCCCACTGAGAATTAAGCTAGATTGTCACGGCCATTTGTGCATTTGAAGAGGTGTCTCCAGGTGCTTACTTTCTGTGTCAGCAGAAACAGCCTCTCCCTATTAGGGCCTTTCCCATGATTTATGCCAACAGAATTCACATTGTGAAAGCAACATTGGAAGCTTTTACAAGTTTTTTTTTGTTTTGTTTTGAAGCAATACTTGCTTGGTGTTTGAAAACTATGCTTTGAGCATATCTTTCAGTCCCTTCTAGCTTCTAGGGCAGCAATTCAGGCAAAAATAAATTATCCTGTTGGCTTAAGTTTCAGAGAAATGTTTTCTTGTTTGTTTGCAACTAAGATTGATCAGCTCAGTTTCTCCCCAACAATGAAATCTATTTATTCATTTTGTTCTGACATCTTCATCCCTGATATTTACTAACAAATAGAGCTAAGAGGACTCTTTCATGGGGCAGTTAGCTTTGAAATACTGGGAGCAGCAAAAACTTTGTCAGTACACAAAACATGGCAACGGCACAGACTAGATAAGCTTGCATAGTGCCACTAGTATGGCACTCATCACACATGCAAAACAAGTTTCACTCTGTGATGAAGCCATGCTGCTGCACAGAGAGGTTTTCATGAGCATAAGTGACTTTCAAAAGTCTATCGGAAGAGAATGAGTAGGAGGAAAAGCAAAACAGTTTCAGCTGGGCAAAGTTTATTTGCTCTTGAGATGTCCTCTTCTCTACACCAGATCACACCACAGACATGTAGGTTTGAAAATACCTAACTGAACATGTAACACTAAGAACAGCAATGATAATTCACCTCTTTGTGCACAGAGTAACTTCCTCAAACTGGAATGCAATACTTTGAAGTGAGGCTGTATTACAATCAGACCGAGTATTATGTGGGTACCAGCCTTCAGGTGGGGATTAGAACAATGGCAAAACCCAGTTCCTATTCAATAGGCTACCACAGCTGTGCAGCTTTGTGTCTGCTTTTAATTAAGGAATGACAAATGCAGTGGCAATACTGCCTGTATCACGAGACATCTCTCTTCCCCAGTTCACCTACCTTCATACTTACATTGTACCTGACTTCAGGCTTTTGAATTTGTAGAGGATTATTTGTCAGTGACCAAACCCCTCAACGCCACGAGACAAAACTGTCGTGTGCTGCAGGATGTTGGTTTGGCATCCAAGAGCAAATACAGCATGTTGGAGTCTGCTTGTAAGCTTGCAGAGCAGAGAGAACGTTCCTCTCACTCCTTCATGAGTTAATATCGGCCATCACAATCCTTCTGAGGTCCATGAAGACAGTGCAAACAATTCCTTTTCAGTAGTGGGATTGCTTTACAGGAACATTAGGTGACACTGCTTATCAATTCCACAACAGAGCCTCTGCTCAGACCAACCTGTATGCAGTCCATGCGCTGCAACTGACGCTGGGCACACGCACCCAGAGCTTCCTTTTACTTGACTAATGTAAGGGCTAATGTAGGGCTACCTCTCCTGCATGTAAAGTACTCCCAGCCCTCTGAACAGAGCTTGATTCCTAACTGCTAAAAGAGCAGGTATTCGGCAAGCCCTCCAATGCATCTCCCAGCACACTGGGAAGTTATCCCTAAACCAGGAATGGCTCAGGGGAGCACGTGATCGTATGCAGACACACAAGAAAGGTATTATACAGTCAGAACTGCCTAATGTGCATACATTGTTGCTTCAAGATATTTCTGACAACTAAGTAACCACGTTGTAGAAGGGAAATACTACCCACGTTGCACTTTGTGGAACCTGAGAACTCTCCTTTTTAACCTCAAGACAAGACCTTTATCCTTCTCAAAGCTATTTTTGTTGCTACACTCTATTACCACACAGTGGGAAAAAAGTTATCAGACTATCGCTTTTGAGGTTTTATGACAAATCAGGCTTTCAATATTAATGTCCTGTGAACACTCTAGCAAGACCCTCTTTAAGATTTCAGCTCGTAGTCAAGTGTAGGAAAGATGCCCATATGTTGACAGCATTTTAAACTTGGAAGCAACATGCTCAGTTCAGAGGTAGCTCTTGTCAAATCAAACAATGATCAAGTATGTTACTTTTCACATTCCTTTGAAGGAATTAAACTGCTTCACGATGCAGAAGGCTGCAGAGAACTGGAAGAGAAGCTGGTGGATGCAAAGAAAAGTGGGTCTGCAGAAGCAGCAGATGAAGTAGGAAGCATCACATTCAGCTGGAACCCCCTCAGAAGGGTTATAATCTCTCCTAAGTGGACATAATATCCATCTACTTAGGAGACCTTCTCCACCTCACCTGTCACTGTCTACTTCCAAGACTAGCCTTAACTGCACATGCATTTCTCCAGGACAGCCAAATCCTCTCTTAAACTTCAATTTCATAAAATCTTCAGCCTTCACGTACCACATGCAGTTGTGCTACTAGCAGCAGGTACAGCCACCCGTAGAAGGGTGCAATAATGCCTTCGTGTTCTGCATTCATCTTGCTCCCACATGTATTTAGTATTATCGTTTATTCTAAAAAATGTTTTTTTTTAGAATGAAAAAGCCTATATAAGATCCTGAGCTCTTATGAGAACAGTTTTTCCCCAACTGCCAAAATGCATCCAAAACATTACTTAAGTAACCTCACTTATACATTACAGAAAACAATAGAAATGAACAAGTCTAACATGTACCTGGGACAATCTCTACTGCTTTGTGGGTAGGAAAATGTCAGATATAAATTGAATCATCTCTCGTCCACCCAATTCAGTCATAATCCATTAGACCCCTGTTCCCTCAGCACTTCCAGGTTTGGTCCAACATATGACTGTGTTTTACAAAGCCACATGCAATTTTGGAGGCTGTTTAACTCTTGGAGCTAAGAAAGCATTCTGCTCCATCAATTCATATACCTTTTTTTTCCTTGTGATCCAAATAAACGTTCATATAATGCACCAAGACAAATTCAAACATCAAAGAAGGACTTTGCAGACAACCAGCTTATGCTTGCCTAAAGGCCATACCAAGTTGAATTTACCTATGAAGATGCACATACCCCACTAAGCAGCCTAAACTAATAAGACACTGGGCACCATGAACATAGGACACCGTGCGTGCTTGGTACTAACTTCTTATGTCTCTAGCATCAATCCTGGGAACAAGGGATGTTCCTCATGAAAGCTGTTATTAACAAGCTCCATTCACATTGAACTAGGTTCCTGGCCTTCTAAGCTAATGAAAAGTAACGTTTTCCCATTTAGCGTTTATTTTTGTTTAAAAATTGCTGCAGTTTCATCAACTCAATATGTTCTTAGGATTGAAAAAGCTGAGGGATGGACGTATGCACCACTTCTTCCTCAAAAATCAAAAATAATTCAACCAGCTTATTACCTCTTGTTCTTGTAAAACAAAAAGCGATCATATTTCAGGACATTTCTTCTTTCACAGGGAAATTAGCATACAACTTCCAGGCTAAGTAAGGTTCTCTCTTCCTATGCTTAGATTTAGACCGGAACATTAAGTTTTAGAAGGTCGATTTCTTCTTTTTTTGAAAAGGTATTAATAGCCATTTTCAGCATTCAGCAGCCATTTTGCTCGTTTGCAATTGCACCCAAACTCACAATAGGAGTTTGCAGTAATCTATTTCATGTATGGATTTAAAAACAAGCTGACCAAAATGACTAAAAACATCAGGTGATTAGGGGCTGTGAGCTGTTTCTTGTTTGCTTCTGGTGTCAGATTGCTTCTTATCTACTGTAATTTTAAATGCTACATATTTGCTTTACCACTAAATTAGAATCTGGATTATTTGGCTGCTTGCTCTAGATTTCCCAAAGGTACAGCCTTCACATTGCGCTGTAAAACCCTATATCTCCCAAATCCTGCTGTTGTCAGTATTTACTGGAACACTAATGTTAACATAAATGCAATTAGATTTAAAAGGGGAAAAAAATGAAATATTTCTAGGCTAGATAGCAGCAGCATGTACACAACAAAAAACCCTTAATGTTTGCAAATATCTATGTGAGTTTACACTCTATGCTTAGACCTTTACAGATAATTTACATATGCTGAATACTGTTTAAAAAGTAAAGAGTTTTGGGACAAGAAGGGAACTCATAATGGATCTTGCAAAAAGGATTTAAATACTATTTGTTAATTGTTGCCACAGTTACACTCGCTGGAAGACAAACTGCAAAAGGACATCAGCAGGACAGAAGAGATGATACCAACAGCTGCTGACATGCTGCACAAATAATTTAAGTCACACAATGTCAGGCTCTCAGCACACCTCTCCAGACAAAACATCAGACAGGACTCAACAATGCATTGTCAGACATGGAAAACAGTTTCACAAACCATATTCCATGCGCTGGTACCAACATAGAAAGCATTACAGCATCTGTCAGTAGGCACAACTTAGAACTGTTACTCTTGCTGACAATACGCAGGTGATTTTGGGAGTCAATCTAGTCTTCAGGGAATCTATATTAGCATCCTAAATCTCCTTGAATCTAATAACTACAATCCCTAGAAGTAGGATGAAGTCACGAACAATTCATTGAGGGACTGCACTTTCTGGAAACTCCCTTGATAAGCAAATATAAGCAAAGTTCAGTAAATATAGAGACACTGTCTGCTCACAATGCATGAAGTCCACGTCTTGCTTGCATACTTCGGACTCCAAATCACTCAAGTAAAACAATGAGCACATTACTTCCAGACAGATGCAGAGACATCATAGAAGGTGTTTATAGAGCTAGCAGCAGTATTGGAGTCTCAAGTACTGATTAGTTTCAACAACACTTGCTATCTGTCCTGGCACTAGCCAGCTTTGTGGCCTCTTGTTTTTGTAAGGGCAGTAAGGCTCAGCCACCATGCACTGCCCGCAGCTTCAATGTCCTTGTTGAGCCACATTAGGAATGGAGAAGCACAAAGGAAAAGGAAGCGCGAGCCTGCATTTATACAAATCCATCTGCCCACTTGAGAAAACTTAGAAATCCTTTCTAGCCGTACCACCATCACAGCAACAGGCAATTAATTACTTGCCTGGTAGCTCATCAGCTTCACACCCCTCATTTAAATGCCAACAACCTCTGAACAGGCTTTCTCCATTTCTAGGTCTTAAACCCTGAAATTCCTCACATCCACCTTCTCTCTCCTCCCAGTAGGTATCAATGTTAATGCTTTATCACAGCAAGACACTTAATGCATTTTGTACAGAAACAAAATAGGCAGACAGTGACTTTTACAGGGATTAGGAACGCACACGCTACAGTCAGAGCACAACATTATTAAAGTTTCAGGATCAGCACGTATGACCCCACGTGCACAGCCTGAGCAAGAAAGCAAGTAGCTTATGTCAACTGACACTCCTAGCTGCAGCTCCTCCCACTACAGACTTTTCAAGAAAAGCCTTTTAGTTGTGAAATATTTCAGAAGTAGTGACCTGACTGCTCCCACACTTCTGTTTTTCAGGAAGCAGCCAGTATCTTGGTTTCTTCTTCATTTTCTATCAAGGTGATGTAAATAAACAGAGCCACCTGCTCCATGCAGGCTTCAGTTTAAGACACTGCTCTTACACCTTTTCTAGACTGATGCAGCCGAAATTTGAAAATGGTTCTGCACGTGCTTTCTCATCTGCAGTGTCTGTGGCTTACTCCCAATGACAGGGAGAAAATGGCAGCAGACTGATGTCAAAACCAGACCAAAGGAACAAAAATATCTTCCATATAGCTGTCAGTTTTAAACCTAGGATGGGAATGATTTTGTTCTAGTGTTTTCAACAACATTTCAAAATCTTTCACTCCTCAGGAAGTTAGTAAACTAAATAAATACTAAAAGCACTACAAGTAGAAACTTACTGTGCCAAAAGGGAAAAATTCCCGTTAATGACAATTTAATGCTCTGGTCAAATAGATATCAAAAATTAAGTGTTCCGTCATGTTGATTTCATGCAATCTTCTCAAACTGAACTGCTGCAAAGACTGTTCAGATGAATATTTATAGAAAAAGCTGAAAAATGTGGAGTAACATCTGTTTGTAATGTACTGTTCAGATTACTACACTTCTAATCAGGTTTGCATCTTGTAGAAGACAATTGTTCTTCGCTCAAATGCAAGCCAGGTGGAACATCTTTAATCATATAAGAAGATCCCAATCTTCAAGGAAATTTTCTGTTCTGATGTTCTTTTTCTAGACATCCGATTATAAGAGGATGAATTCCCTCTAACAACTGAAGTAATTACATGCCTTCTGCTGGTTCATCATTTTAGGGTATTGCGGGAGTGGCAAAAGAGTGGGGCATAAGGGCTTTTAGCTTTCTTTGAATTGGTAACATACTGCCGCCATCATTCCAGAGCAATTTGCCACATGTCAGGCCCAAGGATTACCCGCGCGCTGCAACTAAATCTGCACTATTTCTTTGACAACAACCAGAGCAGCAGCTGCTGAATACTGTAATGGATTTGCACTGCTTACCACCTTTATTTTCAACAACAACAACAAAAAAGAATAAAACACTTCTGCCTAGCATCTCTTGCTTAGAAATTCTTTTGAATACTTGCACAGTCTGTGTTGAAGCATGTTAAGAAAAAAGGGCGGCCGTGATTGTTCTAAGATTTGACTAGAAAAAAAATAAATCAGTGAAGCATTTTGGAGAGGAAAAAGCACACCACTGGCACAGACTGCACGTACCATTTATTCTTGCCAAGTGTTAATTATTTCAAGCTCCTTTGAAAGTCTTATCGAGAAAAGACATCTGAAGATGATCTTGATACAGGGAAACACCCTGAACGTGCATTCAGCAAATATTAACGATGTCCAAAAGCCATACCGAGGAAAGGTTATGCAATAAAAACATCTGTATTTTCAGGAAGTACAAAAAACAATATGAACCAATTTTAATTGTCAAGTCAACCAAATCTGGAGGACTGCACAAATGCCCAGGCTTGTGCATCTTGGAACAAGAAGCATTAACTGATGACATTAGCTCTTCAGTGTTGTACAAGAAGCTGATGCAAGTTACTTGTGTACTCATGGTTGGTATTTCTTGCTAAATGACAGCATGTTGTGCCTCATTTAAGCTCCAGACTGCACTGTAGTCCAATGGCTCCAATGCTACGGTGTATAAATTCCTTGTGGTTTGAAACCTCGTTAGAAGCAGTATACAAAGTAAGTAACCAAATGGGTAGTCTCTGGCAATTCTTTGTGCTGGAAGAATGCACTTCCCTGGTGCAAAGCAGTGCACAGTAATCATCAGCTACTGCTGCAGAGTCCATTCAGTGACAAGTCCAAAACTCCAGACTGTTTCCATCATAGTGCTACTAGTGTGCAGTTAGCCCGTTTTCTGCCTGATCCATATAGCTGTGACTATGCGAGTTACATACCACACCACAAAATTGCTCTTATTCCAAGACATACACCATAATGACCACATTAATGAGTCTTTGAGTGCAGGAAATCTGGAAGTAAAAAGGAAGACACAGAACCATGCTGCCTTTTATTCCTGGTCTCTGCACAGTGAACACGCATGCAGTGACTGGAAAGGGATTGCCTATATATGTTTGAAGAAACAATAGTTAGTTCATCAAGAACCACCACGCCTACAGCACAAAAGACGAGCTTTACAAATATCCAGTAGGACAATTTACAGACCAGAACTGGAGCTTTATTCCAGTAAGAGGAGCCAGCTCACTGAGGTTCTCCACTGGAGCAAAGCACTTAGTGGACCTAGCTTCAGGTCTGCACTGGGGTGGAAATCCCAGTCAAGGTTTTCCAGCTTCTCCATTCTTTACACAGCTCACTAGCATCATTTTGAGAGTTAGTTCAAATATTTTATTACTTTTGTGAATTCCAGTATTAAACTGAGGGAAGCAAAAGGCAAGGCAATTTAGCCCAGTCTAATCCCAGAAAGAATTAGCACACCAAACCGTACTGCATTCAATATATTTGCTTCTTAGAATTTGATAACTGCAGTAAAGTTACATCTGTTCTGAGTTTCAGAAATGCTCAAGATGTTGATAAAAGACATGACAAGAGATGCTTAACACACAGGTGAACCAAAAGTTTCCATTCCAAAATGCTTACCACATGACCCAGTTTTTCCACTGCAACCATCCACTGATTCAGGCAGTGCATTCAGGAACTATAATCTGTTTTCCACATGCAAGGTGTCTGTCCTAACCAACCACTCAGTGGCTATTCAACTGTGCTTCCTCCCTCTCTTTTTAGTAAAATGCTTGCAATGTTTGTTTTGTTTCTATCAGATTGAGTGGTGGAATTCCTTCTCAACATTTTCTAATCCATTCACCTCGAGTTCTAAGTAATTTCACTGAGGAATAAAATAGTGTGTACAACAAGTTTACATGTGGTACTTCCAAAAACACTTTTAATGGGACAGAAACCAAGTGCGGATAACACTAAGTGCTTCTACAGCATTTTCTTATCAGCCACAATAGAAGGAACCCAACGTGTTTTGGCTAATTTCAGTATCTGTCCTCTGCATAGCCTGCCAAGTGACGCATGTGCTGTTGCTGCCTATCCATTCCCACCTGAGAAGAATAAGCAGAGGAGCTCTGACAGACAAGCAGCGTGAGACCGTCCACTTCCAGGTTCTCCTTCCCGGTGATCCTTGCAGCAGCAGCAGCCTTAAGTCCACTCTCAGCTCCCCAGGGAAAATCCCAGGGACTCACCACTCACAATGCTGCACAGTCTTTTCCAGGTGAGGTGATGAAGGTTTTAATATTTTAGCCTCTGTACCACCGTTAGCCTTGCATCACCTTCCCAGACACACGTAGATGATAGCACTTGGCTGGAATACCAGCACCTCATATTAAGTTGTTAAGTCAAAAGATGATACATAACCTTTGGCTTCTTTGCAGCTATCTCATAGCAAATAATAGAGATTTAGTCAAATAATTCTTTCAGAAAATCTGTAAACTTCCAAAACACAAAAAATTGTCTGGGTCACTCTACCCAGCTACAGTCCACATACAGTAACTTATATGAACCTGAGACCCATGTCACAACAACAACAACAAGAAAGAGCAGAAACAGACCACAATTCCAACCCAAAGATTAACAGAATAGAACACGTCTTCAATAGCAACTCTCGCTGCTTAATGAAGTCAAATTTTTACTTTGTTTTTAATTTTAAATAATCTGTACTGATAACATTAACATTTCATCTTATCATGGATCAAAAAGTCACAAGTCAGTAGTCAAATCTGGGTGAATAGTGATAAAACACTCCTTATTTGCACTGTAGACATAATACAACAAATAAATGAAACTTTTTCTCTAAACAGATAAAGCCAGCTTGTTCCCCAAATGTTGGAATTGTGTTTGAGATATTAACCATGTTTCACTTCCTATTCAGTCACCTTCCCTCTGATTCCCTGAATGAGATACTCATGAAGATTCTCTCTCAGTTAGATCTCTTATAATTACACAGAACAAGACAGAAAAATAACATTTTACAGCAATGGTAAGAACAACAGAACATACAAATAATAAGGTTGTTTGTCATTTCTTTTCTAGAAAACCCCCACCTAGAAAGAATATATATCTAAGTCAACCTCATTCTTCTTTTCTTAGCTGGCTTACGATATGTGCTTTAAAGACACTTCCAAGAACAATTCTGTGTGGAATTCTACAATTTAGTTTGTAGAAGACATTTTCAGATTTAAACACCTGTAAGGAATAGTCCAGCAATTCGTGCCACTAAGGGGTGTGAAGGGTTAACATTGAGGCCTGGGTTTAGGCGAGAAGAGAACAAAGGGATTTCTTCAGAGAAAAACTGCTGACTTTGCACGGACATGCAGTAACTTCTGACAGCCGGCCAAGAGACCACTAGATAAGGAGGAAGAATATGAGCCTCCCTGTCCGAGCGGCCCCCGAGAAACTAACAGAGACTGATAAGCAGGCGCACCTGGGAGGACTTCGGATTTGGGAAACCAATTATAATAACCCTGCCTCTTCTAGAAGTAGTAATGAATATGTATTAGCCTAGGAGCATAAAAACCAGCCGCCTTACGTAACAGGTGTGCGTCCTGGTGGAGCAGAGACTCCCGGCGCACCCAGCGCTGTTTGCTTGCCTCTATTCATTTAATAAATTGTAAACTTTGATTGTAATCCTATTTGGGACCCAGTCATTTATAACACACCTATCAGATCACATTTGTTGGCTAAGCATAATTCACTGTTAACACTGAATTAAGAACACCTTCCTTGAAATCAAGCCCATATGTACTCCAGTTTAAATTCCAACTCTGAGCCAGTAGAAAAAAGCTATTGAAAAACAAGGATTTTTTTCTTCATTTTTGTTTGTCCGTAACAATCATACATACTAGTTCCAAACCAACTCCAGATTTCTCAAGCAGTGTGTTTTTAGTCCATGACTGAATTTTTGTATTGTTTTGCATGTCAAGAATTAAAGCTCAGATTGAATTTAACCAAGGCAAATTCACATGACATAACATATCGACGCCATTCACTGAAGTCTAAGCTGCATTATAAGTACCTTTAAAACAGCAACAATTAGATTTCAAAGGCCTAAGGTGAGAAAATAAATAAAAGTAACTCCTATACATATGGTTATGAATGTGTGGAAGAGCAAGCACTTGATAGTTGCCACTGAAAGTTAAAGGTAACTGTTATTGTTTATTTGGCATGTGAATTTAGGCTCACCCATAAAACAAACCAACCTCTTTCATGAAGACCGTAGGGTAAATGCTTCCAAACTGACAACTATTGGCAGAGCAAATTCTTCACTTCAGAATTGCTTTCACATTGTATTAAAATAACTGCACTCTAACAACAAGATGACAAAAAACAACCTTGTCCTCACTGAATGAGCAGAATAAAGAGAAACTAAGAAAACAGCAATAGACTTAATAGAATTAATTGTTCCTAAATTAAGAATTAAATCTTTCTGGCAACAGGAGCAGACACCAATACAGAGACTTTGTAGTCTTTTATCCCCCCAACAAACTGCCTTCTACAATACAAAAGCATTACCCTGTTAACTCTTCACTATATATAGTACAAGAGCATTTGTGAGCATTAAACCCTAGCAGATGATCTTTAGGAATGCAAGGTGAAAGCAAAAGTAAACATGGCTGCTAACTCAGGTTGACCCCAAAGTGATTTATTTTAAGGCACTTTACACTTTTGAAATTAGATAAAAACAGGTAGCAACAGTTATATTAAGGCACCTTTATCCCAACACAAGCAGTCTCATCAAAACATAGGGAAGTGTTTAAGTGGCTCCGTAAGCAGCTGAAACTCTTCTGACCATTAATTCTCACATAGGTTTTACTTTGCCTCAGGTATCAAAATTTTGACTCAAGTACTGATCAGAAAAATGTTAAAACATTAAGTTGCAGGATTATGTAGTTTTACTTTCACAGTCAATGGTCACATACAATGTTATTTTTACTTCCATCCAAGTTAAAAAAAAAAAACAAACTCAACTAAAACACAGTGAATCCCACCCCCTCCAAATTTACATATGACAAGATGGTATTTCCCTTGTTTTGACCCAACTTTCTCCAAAAACTATTCAATTCAGTGCAGCAAAAGTATACATTCTTAACTTGGCTGGAAAACTGAACTAACGAAACAGAATTATTTAGAAGAAGGCTATAGGAAAGAATCAAAATCTGGTCATAGCAAGTAATTTGCTTTCAGCAGAACTACTGGTTCTACATGAGATTCATACTGCAGTTTTCCAATATATTTTCACTGCCAAGACTACAATGTCTGTACATTGTTCGAGTACCAGGAATTGGATGCAGAGGTATTTTTTTTTTTTTACTTAGAGGTAATCAACTTAAAAAAAAAAACAACTGTTGAAAACCATCTACTGTAATGAGGCAGCCAACATCTTTTATCTTTCTTTGGTCATTTAACTGGACACACATACTCAACAGATACAGATAGACATATATACATGAGGTAGTGATGTTACAGTTGTAACTTGCCTGGGTGAGAAATGAAAGGAACAGAACCAAAGGGATCTTCGGGAGGATTTTTCTGTGGAGCAGAATGTAGCTCCACATTCTTATCTGAAGATGCTCTCCTGTCCACCAGCCTGTCTGTAAAAAATAAAAATGAAACAGAACAAAAAATAAAATAAAATAAAAATGGCAGGTGTTATGCCAACATAAAAATATCTACTCTTCAGGGTGAGGGAGCTATATACTTGATTTTTACTTTTGTTTTCTTATGTTTTAAAGATTTTCCACATCTTAAATTCATACTTCTTGACCATTCAGGAAAATTCACTTGCACAAACTTTAGTTTGTTTTTTTGGTTTGCTTTGTTTTTTTTCTTTTAATAATACCTCTGCCTAACCAGAAGCATATATTTCCTGACCAAATGCTTAATATGAGGGTATCTTTTACACATTATACGCAGCCTAGGTGCTCAGTAATATAAACAACTAGTCCTCTGTACTTTTCAGTCTTTTAAACCAGAATCATTATCCAAATGCAGCTGAGACTGCAGATACAAGAGAGCTATGATCAGGTACCACTTGCCACAGCTGAGCCTTCACGAGTTATTTATCCCATGAACAAGACATACAGCTGTTTCCATTTGAGTGACAGGCCCAAAACTGTTCTCAAGTCAGCTCTCTGGGGACTGTCTCAAGTACCAGAAGCACATCTGCACAAAGAAAACCTCTTAAGTGCTACAGCTCCTCAGTTCCTTCAGACTACACATCCTGGGGGCACAGGCCCAGAGCAGCATGGGCTTTGCATCCACAGGGGTCTTTGCTAAAGCACTGAGATGGTTTTGGGACTAACAACAATCTTTGTGCAGTGTGAAGCGTACTGGAGTATTTGTTCCTGGTGAGAAAGCTGACTGCCCATAGCTCCCAGTTCCACAGAGCATTAAGTGATTACAGGAGCTCCTTCAGTAACAGTCCAAAAACCAGACAAACAGTGTACACAGATACCACAAACTCCATCTTTTGACTACATCAAAGTGCTCCACAATAAGTACTCAGTTCAGAAATCTTCACGCAACTGCTTATTACTTCATACAGCAATGATCATTTTTTTACTATGGAAATCTTCACCAAGTCTAAGCAAAGTATTCTGCTCTAGGAGCTAGATCCCTTTGTAAAGAGAAAGAAATGAATCACCAGAGCAATACCCATCACTAAGTACACCAAACATTAACCTATTATAAATTAAAAAAAATCAAATAGCAAAGGTAGCCTGACAAAAATAGTGACATCTTGATCCTCTGACAAGGGCTGTATATATTCCTGTATTATTGGCATGAGCAACAAATTCAAAAATATTTTAAATTCATGTATAATGCATCAACTCAACAATACAAACCAAGCTTTTGCACATGGAAATAAAGGATTAGCGTTCTGAATGCCATACTCAGCACTACGTAACACAACCAAAAAACAGACTTATGCAACACTATACATGAGTTCTACAGGACAGGACAGCCAGTGGATTTAGTAACAGAAAATAAAACAATTTCTTTACCAAACCCAAATCTTCAATTCTCCTTCGTCCAGATGGCAAAATGATTCACAGTAAACTCAAAAACCGAACACAATTACTTGGCAGTAAAACATCAACTTTTTCTCATAAGAGATAACCTAAATCTAAAGAGAATTGAGCATTGATCCTTAAGACACATTTGAGAAGATTCCAGAAAGTATTACACAGTTAGTTTTATAGCCACAATCTTTAATTGTACAACAAATCTCTCAATTTCTCATTACCCCAGGTAAATTTGAGCTAGTACAAGTACACAAAAGTCAGCATAAATATTTTGCAGAAGCAGTAACACTGCAAGGGAAGCTAGTAAGAGCGTTGGCACAACTCCTGTAATATCAAAAAAAAGTTAAAAGTACCTTGAAATCTTTTACTTATTTATCTGTGTGCACACAAAAACACAGATTAGAACTAACAACCCCACCAGCTCCATTTAACCTCTAACTGAAATCAAGCCAGAAGCCCTAAGACAATCTCCAGCTCCATCTCATTACGTATAAACAAGCCTGCCACCTAGTGTACTATTGGTCAAGTCAACGATAATGATTTTTGACATTTTCTGTATTCCAGTGACTGAAAAACCCTAGTATTGGTTATTACTGAGCAGAACTATGCTGTTATGTTTACTTTCCTCGTAGAGCATTTGAAAGTATATGATGTATTATCATATCAAGCTCTTGTGTGCATTGATTTATTGTTGCTCAGAGGTAAAGGAAGAGCCAGAAACATGCCTAAATTAGATCTATTCTTTAAAGTGTTTATAGCATTTTAGCACATAGTACAAACATTGGATAACGGAATTAAAGTAGCAGTTAACTGTCCTATCTGCTACAGATTTAATGCTAAAATTAGCAGCATTTAGTTCCAAGTTATTCTTTCTTCTTCTTCTACAAATGCAGTCTAACAGTTCGTATTCAGTTCAGCATTTTGCATATGGAAAGGAGTTACAACGGGACTGCACCGTCATGCTCTCACATTGGTGAGCCAGCTGTGACTGTCAAGAGGCAAGCAGGGACAGCCGGGACCTCTGGACAGCTTTATGACTATCTTAGCCACCCTCTGCTTTGTGTTTGTATGGTTCTGTATCAAATTCTCATAACCCAACTTAAATACAACGTCAGAAGGCCTAACAATGAGGTGTACAGAATGAAATACACATAGCATAAGTGTCCAAGACTGTCATAAAGCTTCCTCATTGAACAGCCTTATAGGAAGCTTATGAGAGCCTACAAGGAAAAGTAAACATCCCATTCTTAAAGCCATGGACTTAAATAACTCTATTATTATAGACTTCCATTAAAATTTGTAAACAATCACACTGTGTAAAACAGAATAGTTAAATTTGGTTATTTTGCTTCATGTCATCCAACAGTTGATACTTTCCCAGCTTACTATAAGCAGCCTATTCAGCTACACCATGCAAACAATTTTTTATACAGCATCTTCCAGCTTTTCTGTAAAGCCACTTCAAATATAACCTTGGTTAATATATTCTTCTCTACTTAAATTTGTTCAAAACACATGGCTTATCCAAACCAAATTAATAAAATTTAACTTAACTATGGTCAGTAATCCATCAGTCAGATAAAGATTCTGGAAATGGGTAACGTTATACTGACCTTTTGATTCAAGCTAACCTACTTCAGATTCAAGGGTTCATCACTTCAAAGTCTTCTAAGGCTTTCTTTGGAACGAGCAAGCCTAACATATTCAATTCTACTACTTTGAAAAATAATTTCAAATTACAAACTTAGACTTGCAAAGAATGTTTACTCTTCAGCTACTATGTTACCATTTCCTCAAAATGATAGCAAGAATGGTTGTTTTACTGCAGAATGCAAATAAGGCTACATCTGCATCTCAAAAATAGGAGTCTTATGAGATCAACACAGGAAACAAGTGGACACCATCAGCTACCCCTGGAGACTGATACAAATCATACCAACGACGCTCCTTCAGGATGAACGTGTAACATGCACATCTCATTCAGCTACATTTAAGCATCCAGAAATCCAAGAAAAAGACTCAACTGAAAGCACCATTTTTTTTTCCAATTACCTGAAATTCCACTTTACTATCTTTTTAATTGCAATAGACTTGCTGAGAGTATATATGTTTGTTTTGGTTTTTGACATTGTCGCATCTTACAAGTCTTGCAAATAAATCTGATCTTGACAAAACTAGTTTTAGGAAGAGCATCTAATGAACACATGTTAAGTAATAAAAAAAAGGAAGTAACTTCAAGTAAAAACCATTGACATAGCTGACTTCAAGAGAAAAAATTTTATTCAACTATTGCCATATCAGAACAATAAAGCAGCCCTTACATGTAGCCACTCATCAAAAAGGACATTACAAAACATTAACATAATGTAATAGATCATTTTTCTTTCAGGCATTTTCAAAGGACATATCAGACCCACAGAATCTTCTGCTCTCGTGTGCAAGAAAAAAAGCTGAAGAGGAATGAAGCAAGCAGCCAAACTGTTCTGACAACATACCTCTGCTGTTCAGAGCTTTTTGACAATCAAGGTGACGTAAGCAGTGCTTAAGAGCTAAAATATAGCCATTTCTGCAGTATTTCAGCCAGTAACTACCAGTTATAGACAGTGAGCTCCTACTGCACATATTTTCAAAAAGAGAAAGGAAAGAAGACAGGCCCAACTCTGCCCTCAAATGCTCAGAAAGAATTTTCTGTACACAGACCACACGGCCCTTCGATAAGACAGGTGATGGCACTGCTGAGTAACTATGGTACCCTTATTTACTCTGAAGCAAAATAAGCCTTCAAGCGTCCCTTACTTGATCTTAGCAGGTCAAATTCTCTGTCCAGCAGCTCCTCCTCTGTCAACTTGGAAAAATTGTCCTCTCCAAATGGGTTCCAGCCTGACATATCAGGTGGGTTATTGATGCTCTGCTTTGGGTAACTGGTAATTGCCTCAGCATCAGGAATACCTGACCTGTAAAGTCAGTTCATAGAAACAAAAAGTAATGTTATAGGATTGTCTATCTGGGTGAAAATGGATTATATGCTTCATTATGTCAAAATATTATATACAAATAACACATATGCATTAATGGCTTATCTGAAATATATCTGAAAGCTAATTAAAGATAAAATGAATTACTTAGATCATGTGGTTTGACTGCATCATTTCTGTATGCAAACCTTGTACATTTTGTCAATTAATTGTAACAAAAGCACAGAACCTTTTGTCAGAATGATCTGCAAGACTAAGAAATCTATTTCACCTTGTTAATTCCTATACTGTCATAGCAGACAGTCTTGTTCTCTTAAGAAAAAAAAAGAAAACAGCCTATGAAGTATATTCAAAATTTTTATCTACTCTCCTTATTCACTAGGATACTAGAAAACCTTTGATCAGATGCATTTTCCCTTTCAAGCAAGTTTTGGCAAATTAAGTCTACCACTTCTCCAGTTGTCTGAATTGAACTAGAAAAGCAATCAAATAGCAAGTTACTGCGTCTTAAATGGTTCTCCATCTATGCCTAGACGGGCTCTGCAGGCCACACATGCAGCCAAAGCTCCACGACCAACCATCTCTCCAAGGCAAGAGGAAGGGCAAAGGGCTCCCTCCTCTCAGTTCATGTGCTGCCTTCCTACAGGACTACTTGCTCTTTCTACTGAGAGAAGGGCAACACGTAATACATCACAATGCAATGCAATACACGTAGTACGTCAAGAGAAAATAAATCACCCCCTGCTGTAAGATAAGCAGTCATATTTTGGGTTAAAAGATCACCCTTAAGCAATGCAAATTGTTGCTAACTCTCGAGTCATTGATTTGAAGCTTAATAGCAGCCATAAATCTTTAACCATACACACATAAGAATACCATTTACTCTGTCCATAGGCTTGACCAAAGAACAGGTGTTAAGTGGCAGATCTGGACACAAAAGCACAGGCAAATACTCTCTGCTAGGGATTATACTACCTAATTGGTGTGATGAAGCGAAACAATATAGTGTATCAACCCAGCAGGAAAATATTTTGCCTTTTACTCTTTCAACACACAGCCAGAAGAGATTAAAAATGACAGCAGCAGGTGAAACATGCAGGTCTCAATATTAACTGAAAAGCCGTATCAACAAAGACTGCATGCACTACAGACTGCAGGGTTACCATTAAGTGCAAAAGGCTTCTATTTCAAACTAACCTAACTCAGAACATCAGTGAAACTAGGCATGTGATTTATTTTTTTTTTTAAGTTGTGAAAAAACTTTTTGTTATTACTTTAATTCCACTTATTGTTTCCAGTGAGAATTCATGAGAAAGTCATTTTTCATTATACTTTATTAAACAAGGGTAAATCCACAGGTTCCTTCAAAGGAACCTTCTCAGTGATATATTCCATCACCGAACAAAGTCAGACCACTGATCAACGGACAGAAGAGTTGGAACCTCTACCAAATCAATCTCAACTATAAAGCCTATCTTAAAGCAGTATCCGCCAAACTGGATTGAAGAACAGGAAATGGTAAAATTAGGGTTTGACATAAGTTTCAAATGCCCACTGCCTCGTTAAATATATGCTATGAACACCCAAAGCAAGGTGGTCAGCAGTCAGTTTCCTGTGGAAAGCCCATGGACAAGAAAAAACAGAAGACAAGGTCTTTAATTAAAGTTCTACGAGGCTCATCTATTGATGAGTTGAGTGTCCCTGTCTCCTCACCTACAGTGCCCCAAATATCCATTACCACTAAGCAATTAGTTTTAGCAATTCTTTACTACTGAAACAAGCAACTTGTGCAGAACGGTAGTAGTGCTCATTACAATCAGCAGCATAAGCAATTAGTAATCCTCGGGTACACCTGTGTCAGAATACTTGCCTGTTTGCAGCATAGGGAGAATCTGCCACCATTCCAGCATGCACTGGAAGTGATGCAGGGTAGGAGATTAAGGCTGGTGAGAAGTCTTGTGGAGAAGTGATAAATTCAGGAGATTGCGGCTGTTGTGACCGCTGCTGCTGCTGAGCAAGCATCTGCTGCTGTATAAGAGCCTGCTGATATTGCTGCACCTAAATAAGACAATCACCACGTTACTAAAATTCTCATAAGACAACACGAAGCTTTTTGCTAACTAATAATACTGGCCTCACAGCCAAACGCACCAACATCTACCAAACTCCAGAAAAGGCTGGTAGCTTCACCAGAAGCAAGAAACCAATCTGTCCACTAAGTAGGTGAAAAGGAATTGCCTTGTGATTTCTTCCTCTTCCAACATATTGCTTAGCTTTTTATAATTATTGAAAACTACATACATGCACTAAATTAGTTTTCAACATACCATGTTCTTACAAATAAAGAAACAGTTTCACAACAATTTCATCTGACTTCTGAAAATGACCTTATGCCAGTTAGCTTTCTTGCTTTATGAATGCCTTTTATATGTCTAAATTTACACCATGCTGTAGCTGCATCACAAAGAGCATGCAACATTTACATTCTCGTGAAACCACTGAGAAAGTAACTAAAAAGACTTCTCTACTTGAACCAACAGAGGCAATAATAGCCAACATTTTTTTAAATACTTAAAAGTGTACTCGCAAACTTGTGTTGCTGGAACTTCACAACAGACTTATAAACTGAACATATATTTGAAAATTGTGCCATCTACATTCCATTCTTGACATACCATAGCAGGATACTGAGATTGGGAAGGTTGCTGCTGGTACACAGACTGCATCAACAGCTGCTGTTGGACCATCTGCTGGTGCATTGCTTGTTGATACTGTATTTGGAAAAAAGAACAAAATACAGAAGAAAAAAATCACAATCCCCTCATTTAGAATATACAGATATTTAGAAGAAGCATTGATTAAAATATCATCGATGTGTCTCAACCGTGTTCTTCAGTTCAGACACCACATGACCAGGAATCAGCTTATAACTCTGTCAATACATTTTAATGACTCTGTGCTTGGAGGCTTTTCCATTTTTTTTCCCCAGCTAACACTAGCCTGATTAACAAAAAAATTACAATACGTATTTTGCACTGCTTTTTCTAAGGCAAGCCATTTAACACCCCAACTTCTGTAATTTTCAGGAGTACTATATCTCTTTGGAAAGCAATTCAGCTGTGCTTTTTAATAATAACATGACTCAAGAAAAAAAAAATGGAATAGCAAGCAACTTGGACAGACTCTGAAACTTCTCATCTGATCTAGATGCTGTTTGGCTCTTCTTTAGAGTATTTATGCTGTGCAACTTAAACAACCGTACTTGACAGTAAGCAAGGTGGACAGCGTTAGGACATTTAGAATCCATGAAAAATATTGGTTGACAAAACTACAAAAAGGAAGCTCTTCATTGACCAACAGAAAGTGAAAACAGCTACAACAGTACTTAGTTGGCCTACACACCAGAAGCATACCATCTACCACAAGCGCAGCATCATCTACATCACTCCTAATATTACTTTCAAGCATGTTCATGCATACATGAAACCTTAATTTGGGCCACACAGCGTTGATTCAAAGCAAGCAGGGTTTCTGGGCGAAGCAACAAAAGTGAGACAGCACAAAGAACTCAACTTTCCAAGATAAGCATTACAATGCCTATGCAAAAGACAAATGCGCAAAGGTAAAAAAAAGAAGGGGCAGGAGCTACAGTCCCTCTCTTTAACCTAGCAGAAAGAAGCCAGGTCACAACAGCAGAGGTATTTAACTAGAGCACAATTAAAATGCTACTAACAGACAATAACATGCTGCTCTTTTAGCAAGATTTGTAACAGATTTGACTTGTACCTGCTGAATGTAAGCCTCCTGAATTGAAGGGTGCTGCTGCTGGTGATGTAAATGGTGCAACTGCTGTAGTCTCCAGTCCCCCTGCTGCAGCTGCTGGAGAACTCTGTTCTGCTGCGGATGATGCTGAGTGGTCCCTTGGGACAGCAAGATCTCTTGCCCATTTCCAGGTCTTGGGGTTCCTGTAATATTAACACTATTAACATACTGATTTCTGAAATTTAACTAGAGAGTTGCCATGGCAGTTGATCTCTTCATTAACATTTTAAGGTGAAACGTAGTTCCCTTCCTAGTTTGACCAGCGGTACAGTTTGTATATTAAGCAATTTGGTTTTTATCTTCTAATAACTCAAACCACACTTATCTCTTCTGACTCAAAACTGAGACATACCTTTACACTCTATGTTCTTAAGACAATTTGATAAATTCATTCTTGAGAGAATGCAATAAAGCCTTCTGCATTTTACATACCTAAAAGCAAACTACACAAAATACCTGAACATCAGCTTCATACAGTAGCTGTTTAAATACGGACTGGTGCCCCTTAAAACTTTTTTTTTTTTTTTTTTACTAGCTGTTGGGTCACATTTCGTATTACTTAAACAGATCACTGTATGAGGTTCACAATTAAATTATTTTTGCTGCCTTTTAATTAAGCAGTTACTAACACAAATCAATTCATCTTGCATGCTTTATCTTCTGAAGTGCACAGTAATCATCTGATACTTGTCATATCAGGAAAAGCTTTCTAAGTTGTATGTTATTTGGATCCTACCTAGTGGAAGTTGCTTACACCTGGGATACCAACATTCCCAGTGGCCTTTTGATTGGAAGCTTTCCCAGCACCATCCCTGACGCTACTCTTCCATCAATCCCATCTCAGCTTGATAAGGCTAAATCAACAACAGGGCAATATCTCGTCTTTGGAGGAGCAGCACTGACAAGTAGTGGACTGCCAGCAACGTATAACTGATTCACTTACGTCCTGGTATTCACTGGGATAGAGTTAGCTTTCTTCCCGGTAGCTTGTATGGTGCTGTGTTTTGGACTTAGGATGAGAATAATGCTGACCACACAGCGATGTTTTTAGCTGTTACAGAGCAGTGCTTACACTAAGCAAAGGACTTTTCAGCTTCTCATACCGCCCTGCCAGTGAGGAGGCTGGGGATGCAGCAGGAGCTGTGAGGGCACAGAACCAGGACAGCTGACCCAAACTGGCCAAGGGGATATTCCATATCATGTGGTATTGAGCTGAACAATAAAATTGGAGGGGCTGCTGCTTGTGGGGTGTCTGGGCACCAGTGGTAAGCAATTGCGCTGTGCATCACTTGCTTTGTATATTCTTTTATCATTAAGATTACTATTATTATTTTCCTTTCCTGTCCTATTAAACTGTTTTTATCTCAACCCACGAGTTTTTAACCCTCTTCTCCCCATCCCAGTGCAGAGGGGGGAGGAGCAAAAGGCCGTGTGGTGGTTAGCCGCCTGCCAGGATAAACCACAACTTAGCAGTCAAAACGTGTACTTCATGCAAAAACACGTAAGATCACAGAGTGCAATTAGGGAAGTACTCAAAATTAAATTAAAACTATTTCAGTGATTAGTACAGCCCTAACTCTCTTTGAATGAGGTAAAGATCCTCAGAAAGGATTTATTGAAAATGCCACATGATTTTATCTCAATTACAGCTCTGTTGCCTCCCTGTTGCACCAACAGTACAATGTGAAATGCTCTGGTCAATCATTAGAAGAGTCAAGTTTTTACATGATGCCAGCCTACCAATATCAGCACCATTTTATTACTATCTCGTAACTTACTCAGGCACAGGAAATGCAATTTTCCTAAGAGAATTAAAGCTGTATCTGATTACCAAAGAGTTCACTGCTTGCACTGAACTACTTGGTAGTCAAAACTGAGCATGAACTTCTATCCCAAAGTCCGCAGCGGGAAAGTTAGTCTAAATAAAATCAGTGTTATATACATTGGAAAAAAAAATACCTTGACTTAACTATTTGCATTTAGTTTTTGTGGCACCTACTCAAACTTACCACTTGAACATTTAGAGTCATCCACAAGGGATGAAGATTTGTGGTGGTCTTTTTTGACAAAAAAAATGAAGTGAAATTAAGTTTCAAAGGTTATCCTTACTAGTTTAAGGAGGGAAACAAATTCAAGTCTTCATTTGTTTCAGTCAGTCCTTAAAACTTGAGTAAGATACCTTTTTGCCCACAATTACCAAATGCACCAGGAACTTGTACTTTGACTGGAGTTGCTGAGCTCTGGATCGTCAGAACACTGGAAGTGGCAGTGCTTGAATTGGCCTTTGGTCTCTGTCGCGGTGCAATTGAGGTTTCTGTTGGTCCAACAGTATCTGTTATTCTGAAACAAGATTTCCACAGAAGAAACTTCATTAAAATGATTGCTTCTTCTTCAAATTAGATACCTTTCTCTTTATAGTTCAATTGCATTTCAATCATGTGGTACTGTACTTATGAACTGCATTTAAACAGCTTAAAATTTGTTTTTACAATTCCTCTCACCACCCACTGCAGCCATAGAAGATAGCACTGCTGCACAACACCTTAAGAAGGAGCCATGCAACAGGATTATTCCCAAGGAGACCAAAGCACTTGATTAAATTTATCTGTGCAAGCTTTCCTTAGTTCACAGTAGTAATTAAAAATTATCTGCAAAGCTCGAGGCAGCAATCCTGTGACTAGAGATATGATTACTGTTTATATATACAGGAAATAAGATTAAGAAAAATCTTATCTGTTAAGTCAATTCATTTCTACTTTCAAAAGAGATTTAACCTCTAGTAGTTGTTTCACTCAAACTTCTCTAAATATTTGTGTCTATCCTGCAGTACTTCAGACCTGTATAATATTCCCCCAGGGTAAAGAAGATGCTCAAAAAAGGATTTTGGAGTTTAATCTCACTGTCAGGTTACAGTATAAGCATTTCTTAAAATTATCCAACTGCTTAAAAATACTAATTCACCAGCTGAGCTCCAGTATCTAACACCTCATATTAGTTCCTACCATATTATATTGAGACATCTATTTGCCTTAACCTTCTGTAACTTAAGCCATCAGAAACACATGACTTAGGAAGAACTATGAGTTTCCCTGCTAGCATCTAGCAGTCAGAGTTAAAAACATTATGCCATCAGTATTCTATGCTGGCCCACCACTGCATGTTACCAACTGACAGTAGAGCCAGCAAAAGCAATCATTACCTTAAAACAACACACGCATCTACACAGCTCAAAACATGGCTTAAACGAGCCCATTCGTTTGCTTCTCATTCATGATACGCTAATGAAGTTGCTGATAATTATAGCTGGACATCTACGTAATTAAGCCACACATTTGTAGGTTCAGAACTTGAAAAACTTCATTAACAAGGAATAAAAGCGTAAGGAATTCCTACAGTTTTAGTATTAAGCACACAGCATATACCACTGCAGAATTAAAAAGCATGAATAAACACTCAATGTTTTGTTTCTGTTTTTACTTAAAAGTACAAACAAGGCAATGTTTTGGTATAGAAATCTGAATTTTTGTATACAAGTCCACTTTCCTTCAAACAATGAATGAGATGATTGTACATTTAAATAACACTCCACACAACAGTTTAATTGTACCATATTATTCTCACCCCCCACTGAAATCTATTTCAAAATTCACTCATGACAGTAGAATAAAATTAAGCAAATAAGGAACAGACTGCTAGTACTTACCTATACCATCACAAAATAGGATCTCAGTTTCTCTCAGCAGATTCTCAAAACCATCAAAAACAAAGGAATGGAATCCGCAAAGAGATCTGAAGCACTTATAAACACAGTTTATCTATTCTAAAGAACTACTCAGATCATTTTTATTAGGAAGCACATGAAAACAAGTTTCAGACAAATGTGCAGCTTAACAACATTAACAAATAAAGTAAACAAAGTAAAGCCACGTCATCTGCTCACCTTGCTTTTATTTGGCTTTTTCTAGCAGCTGCCTCACTAGCTGTCATGGGTTCAGGAAGAGTTGAAGGGACAGGAGAATTCTTGGGAAAAATAAATTTTAATAAATTAAAAAACCGAAATCCTGAAAGAAAAAAATCATTACAAATTGAAGAGGAATACTTGGTTTCAAGTTTTTCATGCTACAAGGTTTTATGCAGAACTCAGTCACATGGCTGTAAATTGAAAGAGATTTTGCTTAACACTATTTCTATGTCCCGTTATCTGTTACAAAAGTAAAAAATGGAGATATTACTAGTCTGACTTACTATTATATCAACTACTTCAGTTCACTTATACCTTACCGGCTACCAACAATGAGGTAAAACATTTTCTCCAAATGTTTTCTTGTAACTGCACAAAATAAAGATGAATTTTATCCTTGAGTTTAAAAATTAAAGCAAAGCCTAAACACAGACTAAATCAACAGTAGGTTTTTTTAGCCCATATAGCTCTTCCACTGCAATGCAAAACCCACACAGCACCTAAGTTTCTATGGTCCTTGAACTAATACCCTTTCACAAATCACAGCCTAATCACATATAAATTCATTCTGCTTTCTGATACTAGCCCACTTCTCTAGACAGAGACAAAAATACTGCGAATAATTATAAACCAGTGCACTTCTTTCATACTGTGTTTGAATCACACTGAAAAACATTCCTCCACCAATGCAATCTGGAAATGCAATCCCACCTCAGTAACAGCAGGCACACAGCAAGATCCTGGGCCCAACAATAACGATAAACTTGTCTTCAATGTCCTACCTTCCCCTACCTCTGCCAAGTGTGCAAAGCCAAGCTTGCCTTTTCCACCTGTGCAAGGTCAAAATTTCCTTTTTCCTAAGTCCCAAATGCTCAATGACAATAGTGGCAGATAAAGGCACTACAAATCCACATAGTCACCATCCTCCCTGCTAGTTTACCAGAGCACCAACAATTTGGTTGATCCTGCTGGCATTTCTGACACCACAGCTTATGGACATCAGAAAATGAAGGACCACATCCTGCAGCTTTCCACCAGTGAAGTTACAGCCAGTATGCAACTGCAAGTCATTTCTCCTCTCTGGCCTTCAAGTATCTGTTTCAAAATCCTCATCTGTCCAGAAAGGGACTAAATATACCCAGTCAGGAACCGGGGTCTTCCCAACAGCTGGTCTCCACCAGTATATTTGAGCCAACTTCAACACTCCTCTTGCCGTTTGCAGAACTAACTACCTTTCTTCAGAATATCCTTTCGCAGTTCTCATCTGCCACTTCAAAGCTTAAAGAACCTCTCAATTTAATTTCTGAATTAATTACTTTTCACCAAAGCTGCATTTAACCAAGGAAAACGGCTATTTTGGGGAAGGGAGACAGAAAATATGAAATTATACAAGTGTAATCTTCACATACAGTAAGGAAAGCAAATCTAACTCTGGTCACAAACATTATAACCAAGAGTTATCGATTTTACGATACTACTTCTGAAGACTACCTCAGGTACCAGAATTAGTCAAGAAAGAAATTGGCAAAAGAGAAGCCCACCTCTGACTTCCCCCTGAAAAAAGAGGCTGCTGTCACAGACAGCATACTGGACTCACCCCACTTCTGCTCTAACCTACAGTGGTGATTCTTACATTCTCATGAACTTTGACGGCTAAGATTAGGGATGTCCAGGTGCACATTTTTGTGCTTCTTCTCTTTTTGAGACAGCAGTGTGCTGTGCTCCTTCTTTATTTGAGACAGCAGTGGGTGCCAGAGAGGCGAGCACTACCAGAGGAAATCAGTAGCAAGAGAAAACAGGGTGTAAACTCCTACTTTTACTGCTGTCAGAGTAGAGAAGTGTCTGAGCGTTGGAGGGAAACACACAAACCAGCTTCACTTGGTAAAAATACACCAAGCACTTTTACATGTCTGTGACAAGGCAAAAGGCCAAGGAAGGAAGTAATTGCTTCCCAACAGGAAAAAGAATCCAAGAAACTGACATATGAGTCACTTGAATAAGTTGAAACTGCTCTTACAACATGTAACATAGTAAATTCTCAAGTGTATGTTACATCAAGATAAAGCTATCCACTTGCTTTTATCTCAGTACAAAAGAGAAACTATAAGTATTGCACCACCTAACTGCACTCTGCAACAACCTTATGTAAAACCATTCATAACACTTGAAATTTAGCCTTTGCCTACAAACAGCAATGACTCCACGGTTTTCTGATTCATTTTTTTTTAATTTTAAAAAACAATCGAAAAATGCAAAGCCTATGCTAAGTTTCCGAAAAGCAACACACATTACTGAACACCTTCTTCTACAGGACCAAAGATCAGTGGTTTTAGATTTCAAAGGCATCTCAGTTAAATTCATTCACCTGCCTCTGAAGACAGAGTTTACTGTAATTGACATGTGCTTCAAAATTAATTTTTCCTAACATCCTAATGCCTATCTTGGGAGTCTCTTTATAACATAGAACATTATGTGTCCTCCAATTCTATGACACAGTAGCTTAGTCCATCAATTAGATCATCTTTGAGAGAAGGTTCAGAGTTTCAAACAGAGCTCAACCTCTCATGCAAATCAAGGTCAGGAAAGCAGGCAAACCAAGGCACTATTCTGTTTTACTTTCAGTTCACTGTAGCCCTTCCAATTAATATTACGGTTAAGGCTGTTTAAAAAGAAAGAAGGGATTATCCAGAACAAACCCAAATGCTCTTGACACAACAAAGATTTTCTACTGTCAATAAGTTCTACAGCGTACTTGATATTAATTGTATTAAACATAAAACTTGTACAAGTTCAAAGCACAAGTCAGGTACTGGTGCAGTATCAATGCAATTCATGGAGCTATGCCCTCAAAATTCCCAAGTATTTTGTTTAGAGATATAACATTACATGTACACAGTATCAACGGGAAACATATTTTGCTCCATGTTTTAAATTTAGGAACAAGGTTAATAAGAAACTGAAATCTTCTTTCTCAGCTGATTTGCTAGTTTTTTCCCAGTGCTATAGAAGACCTTCGAAATCCTTTAAAACCACAAAAAAATCAAAGACTACTTACATTAATGTTGGACACTGGACAATCCTTTTTGGCAAGTTTAAAGGCAAAGTAAGATACTTGAAAGATATCAGGTCTCTGTTCTTGATCTGGTTCAAGCATATATCCTGTAAAATTGGTAAGACCAAATTGTCATTGTTTGACAGCAAACAGCCTACTGAGTTAGTTTACTACCAGCAAGAACAAAGTAATTCAGCTATTCTACCAACTAAGCTTTCCCCCAAAGGAATCATTATGCTCTTGTTTCAATGCTTATTGTCTGGTAAAATATAGTTTTGGGGGTCAAATATTATTGATATAGATGCAAGCTGTTTGGTATTTTGACTATCAGCTGTGGAAAAGATAGCTCAGACATACTAACTTGAAACTAGCAACAGAAAAACATGAATAATACTAGAATTTTCTAGCGTTAATGCAAAACTCAGTGAAGCTTACAGGAGACTGACAGGTACGTCTCTGTCTACATCAGGCTAAGGTTCTACATCATCTTTTGTTTGGTAGGTTTACTAGGCTACGTACACTGAAATATTGAAAAAATCTAGTTGCATAGACAAAAGGACTTGTTCCTCACAAGACACTGGATTTCTCATGTAACTCCCAAATATTATTTTCCCTTATCAGAACATCTGACATCTGCCAAACAAATAAAAGTTAGTTTATTTTGTTTACAAAAGGATGCTGAGTAGGTAATCAGGGAATCTTGGCTAAATGACTGAGAAGCCTACCTAAGCAGTGAAATTTTTTTTTTCTAGGCAAGCAAATCCTCTAGAAGATATTCAGCTGTGAAGATAATTAAGAACCTAAGAAAGTTTAAGTTACTATTTCTGATGAGGAAATAGAAGCTACATTTCCAAAACTGTTCAGTAGTATAACCAACTGTAAAAAAGGTTTTGTATAAGATGAAGTAACCACTTTCTGTAATAATATAATTGTAGGCAGATCTTATGGTTTTATTCAAAGCCATTATCTCATGACCAAAATAGTTCACAACAAATTCTATTTTTAATTGGGTTTTTATAACATAAAGTTGATTTGAATTAACTGTGACAGCACCATGACGTGGCAACAGAGCAGTCTGAGAGGTGACTCCTGCCACTTGATTCTGAAGTGCTGGGCTTATAAGGTAGACAATGTTCAGCTCGCCGCTGTTCTTTTTTTCCACTTGTAAAAAAACTAAAATGAAGAAAATTCAGAAGTCCCTGAAATACTTTTTATGATCAGCTGCAGTTTTCTGTAGCTTCCATTCCAAAAGGACAGAAGGGAAGTTTACGTTACGAAATTCTTCCCCACCCACATATACTTCATGCCAGGAACTAATGCTTATCTTTGCACAACAGTTAACTGAAACCTTATAAATCACAGATCATGCTTGTAAGGAGACACACTTCCAACCTGTATTCTTCTTAAGGTAACACAGTCTAACACAGAGAAAGCTATTTAATCACTTGAAAATTAGCTCATTTTGTCAGTATTTGCAGAAGGCTTGGTACCTGCTATTTCTCACTAATGAATACAACCTCAAAAGCACATTCTGAATTTGCTATTTCTTTTTATTTAAGAGCATAAATTGTGTGTTCTACACATTGAAGACAGATTTTAAGAGCACCTATTCCAATGGCCTGAATTTTTCACATTGTGCCAGACATACTCTTTCAAGTTAATCTGTTCAAAGTTGAGACACACAACTGAAAATACTCACTATTGCTGTAATTTTTCGACCCAATATCCCTATATTCAGGTAATAGACAAACCACTAGAACTTGTTATTCCCCAAAATTTTCCTCCATACCTCTCCATGCTTTCAAACCTTTGCCAAAGTTCTTGTCCAGCCCTCTGGGTTGCACACAAACTTGATCAGATTTGTATTCAGTTACAAACCATAAAACTACTATAAAAATCTCTCCAGTGCAATTTGTTTCTGTACATATATGTACCTACACACAGTTTGCACCACAAATTCATCTAGCTATTCCAATTTTCTTTTTTGGATAGAAAATACTATTCATCTGACATCCCATAGATAAAATGTACAGAAGAGCAAAAAGAGACCATGAATAAATCAAGAGCTACTCTTTTCATTACCTTTCTGTGTTTGTGGTTTAAGACCACCCTTGACAAAAAATACATGCCTCCCAAAGAGACCAGAAAGCTTTTCTGAGTTGACATATACCATTTATTTGGCAGATCTCTGAAGTGCTTTCTTCTGTTATTTAAACTCTCAAGTAACCAACTCATCCATTCAATGCCTAAAACACAGTAGGTGATTGGAGAACCTTCTCAGGAGAAAGACTTGTTTGTACTTGATTGACTAGGTTCTCTTTGGTGCATTTTCTAAGAAGTTTGCTCCAGGTTTGCTAAGCTCCTTGTAGGCCAGCTTCTCAATTCTGTACCTGGTGGCACAGCCCTGTTACGTGAAGGGGTGCCTCATTTCAAGGGCAAGAGTTGCAAGACAGACGGTAGCCAAGAGCAACCCCCACAACTCACTCAAGAACCCAGCCAGTCTGCCCCATATATTCAAGTCCCTCATCTACACCAGTAGCATCTTCCATGTTTTATTTGATTTACAGGGCAAAAGAATTGTTGTGCTGCCCAGATACTTACTTATCAAACAGTGTATACCATGAGTGTATCTGGAATTGTCCGGAATGGTAAAACTTCCATCACAAATAGCAACTTGACTTTCTCCAAAGGGAAGTGAAAAGAAACAAAGTTTATACAGCAAGCAGCCAAGTGCCTGTAAAAACAAATACAGGCACCAAAAAAGGATGAGAGTAAGCCATTTACACAACAAAGAAGCACCAACAAGAAACTAATTGCATCCTAGCTACAGCTGATGCTTACACAGTTATGTAGTAGCTGCATTATGAAACACTGTTGATGTGACAAGCTGATATATAAAGCTGCTCTAAAAAGGCTTTCTTTCCCACTGACTTGTATGTTAGACAAGAAGCTACCAAAACTAGAACCTACCCCAAGAGCTACATTCACATTCCTGTATCACCCAGAGATACCACTGGTGTTTCTGCTGAATTTACTCTTTATTTACTTCACTGTAATGGCTCTTAAGCACATCACCTAATAAAAACACATTTCCTTGTCATGCTGTCAACAGGTTTCCACATGAAATCACTGGCAACTATCAAGCAGCAAAATGAGCCAACAAAAAAAGGGCGGGGGGGGTCTTAACCACTTCCTATATCCCCAATCTAAATGATCATCACACATTGCATTAATTTTAATTCCAGAAAACTTAAACACCAAAAAGATACCTCTATTCTATTCTACGTGATATAGTTGCATTATAGATTTCACTTAAAGTAATTAGTTTTTCAGCTTTTCAATGTCACTTTTAACCATTACACCCCTTAATTAGTTACATATTTCATAATAACTGATTTTATTTTTTGCTTACCCAGATATCTGCCTTGGTAGTAATTGGTTTCCCTCCGTAAAGATTGATCATTTCAGGAGCTCTGTACGACAGTGTTGTATACCTAGCAGCACATAAATGAAAGAGGACGCAGATGAAAAGCATGCCAAACCGAAGTGCCTTTTCTAGCATCTCTTTTCTAGTAACTGACCATGCACACAATGTTCACACACACATTTCCAGTAGACACCCAAAATTATCCTAAGCAATGCAAATCATTTATTTCATTTATAGCATCACAAAGATTTACAATAGCAATACAATATTTATTATTATGGATGATAATTTGAAGTCAGATGAAATTTGGTTTTCGTATTTAGCTCCCCAGTACATGTGCTATGGTAACCAACAGTCATGCTGCTGTAATACTGCAATAACCAGTCATGTGAAAGGCTGAGCCCCACAAGAGTACTCCCCATCTCCTATTGAAACATACAGTATGTACGCTTTGAACAACTACCACCTCAAAATAATTACAAAACCAGCAAAGTACTTTGCATAGATGAAAAAAGAACACATGTATCACTTAATAACTTGAGAACACGTAACCTGTGTTTATTCCTCTGCAGCAGTTAGCCTGAAGGGACAAAACTGAACTAATGCATGTTTTCAAGAGTACTCCTGCAACAGAGTTAAAATATTTTTCTGACCAGTCTTAGGAAAAAAGCCATGGAACAGCACTGCTTAAATAAGACTGCGTAAATCCCTTCTAATGCTTATGTACACTTTTTTTTCCCCCTCTCATGTTTTTACAGTTAGCTGTATTAAAATAGCAAAAATTTAAAATATCCTACTCCTAAAATGGCCAGCAGCACCGCATGTATTTTTCACTTATGTAAATTTCAAAATCACGTGCTTTTTTCAACAGTTTTATTCTATTTGAGTCTCAGTCTTGCAAAAAACAACATGTAGATAAATAGAAAAAGCAACATTAGCAAATAGTTCCACTGTTTTACTATATCCACACGAACATTTCTTCAGCTCAAACCATTTAATTAATATTATTATGGTATGCGCACAATGCTCACAGATCTTTTCATCTGATACACAATGATGTATCCTGTTACCTCACAGCACAATCATTGCTTATAAAGGCCACTTAAAAGTGAACTTACTTTTTAATTTCTTCTTCAACCATATTAACACCATCTTTTTGAGGATTAAGAAATTTGTTGGTGGCACTGCCAAAATCACAGAGAACATAGTTTCCACTATCATTTAACAATATATTCTCCACCTTGAAAGGAAGTTGACACAGAAACAGCAACAGTAGATTAAAATAATGCCTTTAATTTCCAACATAATTGTTACTATGCATTCTTTTCCTCGTGCACAAACAAGAAAATTACCAGCAAACCAATCCATGAACTTAGCATCAAGCAGTAAGTGGACCTATCTTTCAGTTTCTCTGGTTCCAATTTTATCAGTAGTAAATCCTTCCCTAACTAGAAGTCAGTCTTAGTGAAATACTTCCTTCGTTCTCAATCCTTTTTGAGTGTATTGCCAATTTTTACCTAGACATTCCTATTTATTAAGTCCATACCTTTAGATCCCGGTGAACTATAGGGGTTTTGCACTGATGCAATCGAGCAACAGCTTCGCAGGTATCACAAAATATTCTCATTACTTCGGATTCAGTAAAGCCTGTCTGCAGGCGCTGATTCATCTGATTCACAACCTGCCCGGCTAAAGAAGCAACAAAGAAGTTTTTATTTTAATAATTCCTATCATGTACAGAAGAAAGAATTTTTCTTACATGCAAAAAGCCAACAAATAAGACGCAACACAGTTTCCCAGCGTCACTGCTCTTTTTTAAATTGCTTCCAAATTTTCACTCTTACATGGCCCTAGACAGAAAAATCTATGTCTCAAATAAAAAAAAACTGACTGACACTCTTCTAACAAATTGTTGCAGACAGAAGGAATCATCCATCACAAAGATGTTACCCCAAAAGTGCCTCTTGCATTTAGATCCACAGCCAACATGCTGTCAGCCAACTGAGTTCAAAGTAATTCATAATCTAGACAGCCTTCCTTTGTCTTACGGAGAGACTAAGGAAAAAAAGGGACCTGAATCCACCCTTAGAGAAAGACCTTACATAACCTCTTCAGAAATTTCTTTTTAAGATTGGCAATCATTATTTCCCTGTTTCTTGAGGTAATTTTACCAGATCATACCAGTCTCTTCCTATCACAATGCTCACTTAACACTAACAGATGAAGATCTACGGGGCATCGGAGAGTGTTCCTTCTACCCAAGGATGTTTTGAACAAGAAAAAACTAACAGTGCCCAGTCATCTGATGGTTTACATCCACATGGCTTCAAAACAATGCAAGCAGAATTCAAACCGAGAAGCAAAGTGTAGGAGTGAGTTTGAACAGAAACTTTACGTGGCAATAAGCTATCCCTAACACAAAGCTCTTCTCTAATTTCTCTAACAATTATAGGTAAGGAAAGAGTGCCACTGATGCAGAGTCTGAAGAGAGCTCCCACAAACGGCAGAGAAATTCACCCACACAACTTCATGGCAGGTTTATTCCAACACACTTGTAAGGTTGGGAGAGGGGGGAGGTCTATAACAACCTGGTTTTACATATTGTTTCAAACAACTACATTACGAACAAATACGACACAGGACTATTATTTTCACAGTCACAATCACCAATACTATGCTCATCTAAAACAAGTCACATGTCAAGTAAAAGTAAAGAATCTTTAATATAGCGACCTGAAACACAAAATAGGTGTCAGAACAGTTGCCCAAAGTTTTCCAGTCTTTCCTATAAAACTATGTCCTAGCTACATGTTTAACCAAACAGTAGAACAGAACTATTTCAGTTTCTACTTACAGAAGTAATTTCCCTGCTTCTAATTTTACTTAACAACTAAGCTGTGTGAAACTGGCTTTTGCATTTTCTCAGTGTTCAGCAATTCAATGCCTAACTACTGACACAAACGAGCAATAACAACTAATGGATTCCAGTTTTGAGATATGGAGGCTATCCTTTTAAATTAAAGAAACGACACCACATCAAAATCCCAGGTGATCACAAACAAATGCTTCCCTTGCATTCCCTCTGAAAACCAGAAAAGCGGTCTCTTACCTCGACAGTACTCCATGAGAATGAGTACCTCCCAAACATTGTCACTTACACAGTTAACAGCACAATCCAAATAGCTGACAATGTTCTTGTGCCCAGATAACTCTTTCTGCAAAAGAAAATGCACATTACACTTGAGCGCAGAAAAGTGTTAGCAAATAGTACAAGCTCTCATTACAACCATTTATGATTTTCAAGTGAGCTCCTGCCCACCACGCACTACTCTTTATCAAGTAGCAGAAATAGAACAGAAGCCCACCACTGCCAGCAGTCAGTGACTGTTACGTATCAAATACAATGCAACTGTAATTCAATAAAGAGCATTTATGTGCTATTTGTTCAACACTGCCAACACAAATGCGTGTACTCAGAAACAACATTATCAAGTAGTAATATCTAGAGACTTGACATGTAGGAGGTATAGAAGAATCAGGCTAGCCATGCCCATCCTAAGGTAAATTCCCAATCTCAATACTCTAAACGAAGAATTGTCTACACTGAGGAACAGTCTTCTCAAGTTATTAAAAAACACAGCTGGAAGAAGTCACAAGTTACAGTCTGAAGAGCTACCAAGTTAAAACACAAACAACTGCAGATGTCCCCAAGGGAAAAAAAAAAAAAAAAAAACCTTGAGTAATTTTACATAGGAATTAAGGAAATGTATATTTCATATCTGACAATACTAGTGTTGTCAATTTCTACTCATACAAAAACTTAGAGTTAACATAAAAAGACCTCTTATATTAGATAATTAAATAGATGCTTCTATGATGAGATATGTTTAAACTAGAAGTGTATGGAAATGGAGACAAATAGCTTTCGCAGTATCTGCCAAAAGGCACTAAAAGATTTTCTCTTGCCCTGTCTTTATAAACCCAAATGTGCCTGACAAAATCTTCTAGTTTCTCTTTATTGCCGGCCATCAGCTCAAAACCAATCGAAGCTGTGACCACACAAGTGAGTTCAAAGTTTTCAGCTACTGCCATATCAGTTACCTCCGCAATGGATGCCAACTGGAAAAACAACATGCTTGTGCATCCTGAAGATAACACTACTTGTGTGAGTAACCAGCGGTATCATTCAGGTCACAGAACTGTGGCCCACAGAGGGTTTGAGAATTTAAGTTAGCACTATAGACATGGCAGTTATTTGCATTTGTCATTAAAGACACAGTTGATGTATGTGTATTATAAATGAACACATTCTCAAGTTACAAATAATGCATTTCTTACCATAATTGTAATTTCTCTCTTGCATATGTTGAGGTCTGGCACATTATTAACATACATTCGTTTCAGTGCACAACGTATCCCACCATGGGTGCGTACCAGGAACACAGTTGAGAAGCCACCTGGAAAAAAGAATTACAAGCCAATGAAGCCAACCGATCTTTTATTATTCTTCTAAGGCAACATTCCTACATGCTAAAAATCAATGAGGAAGTATGTCGGTCAATGAGTGAGGAGTAACAAACACTAAAACGTTAAGATTTGAAAACTCCATCCATTTCACCTACATTAAGTATTCTTGACAAAAACATAAGCACCTTACAGTTCCGCTACAACATTAAGCAAAATATATTTTAAAAGCATTGTCATATTCAAATAAATTTAAAAGCCTAGCCTAAACTCTAGGTATTCAGGTATCAAACCTGAAGTATTTTCAGTCATCCAGAAACCTGAACAAAGTTAAGATACTCTCTGCTATCTTCAGTTTCTAAATCCTCTAGTGTTCGATAAAGGTTAATATTCATTCCATAAACGTACATTTATTCTCTATATTTTATAAGAAGTAAAAATAAGAATAAAGTCATTACAGATGTTCACTAAGTCATGCAACTCCTCAGCATAGACTGAAGACACTAAGATCCACCCTGAAATCACCGACAGTTCAAGCAGTCAACCCAAAAGTAGTTCTTTTTATTTGAATCCATGTTAAACAAGCAGCGAAGAGCTAAGCATGTTCCCACCACCAGTCTAGTCAGGAGCCTTCTCAGTCCAACAGCAGCACAAACCACAGGGCATTTATTTGAGTCCAGCTTCCCAGTATTAAGTTTTTCCTTCTCTTCATCAGTAGGGAAGAATCATGCAAACAATAATTATACACAGAAGCAAAGTGAAACAGCCTACACAGAAAGTACTTCCAAACATTCATGCAAGCCAAAGGGAAAAAAAATTAAAAAATAACACCACTCTGCTCTTTTATCTGTCTTCTGTTCATCTTAAGTACAGCACAAGGCCTCCAGCAAATTACATGAACATCACCTCAAGGTTTCTGCACGCGGCTTTCCCATAGATTTAAGCAATCTGCCTCACAGAAGAGCTCATGTCAATCTGTACTTTCCTTAATTGAGTGCTGTCTGATGGTAAGCCAACTATTACCATGAGAACTTTTAACTTGTGCAAAAACTAAGATATACACTCAGGACAGAAATACGCAAATTAAAGCGATTAACTACTCTGATAATCAGGTAGCCAATGGAAATGCATACGCTTCACGTTTCCTGATAGCATCTGAAAGCAGCATTTGTCAAGTATCAAGCCCATCATTTGATTCAGGCTTCGTGTGCTTGAGCAAATGTGCACATTAGAATTCATGACTGAAGAAGCTAAGTTTTATCAGGATGCTTTCTTCAAGATTATTTTTTTTTTAATTTAATTGCTCATTTAGCTAAGTGAGATGCTACGCTGTCAAAACAGAATTGCTGCCAATTTTAATACAGCAGTCTAAATTCTCCAATTTATTATGCTTAAGCTAAAGCTAGTTTACATAGTGTATTCCCAGAACATTAACAGGTGCCCTTAGGTTACTCGAGGTCTAAAGCTAAACTCCAGCTGGAGCTGAAGTGATCCTACAGAGTTCCCCTGCTACCAGCCTGGGGAATTGCACTAACCAACATGCACGTCATGGTTGTTGGAAAATTTTTATACTGTCCTCTCTCAAAAAAAGAAGACTTTAAGCACAAATACTTGAACAACAGTATAAAACGATACTCTGGTAAAGCACAAAATTCTAACCATTGGAAGACAAACATTTCTTATCTTTTTAACCAGTTTTATAGCCTTTTCTAAACCAGTTTTGTAAGCTTAAAAAAGCCTTAGACCATACTTTGAAGTAAGTGAAATTCTGGTGCAGTAGGAAATGCTACTATTATGATGCTATAAATGATCATAATGCCAATAATTGCACCTAGAATTTTGCAGCCAAAGCTCATTAATTGTATTTATTTTTAAGAAATCACAATCCTATCATTTAGCAGGTATGCAGTGTAATGTTGAACATAACTAGTATCCAGAAGAATGGTTAAATACGAATCAGAGGCATAGAATGGTGACTGGCATTTCTGTTTCCAAAAAACTGTCCATTTACCACAGCAGGTGTCACACGGTGTTACAGAGTTTGTGCCAGTGTAATTTATCCCTCCCATTTAATTTCTTCCGAACATAATAGTCAAACTCCCCACGTGTCTGAATATAGGAGAAGGAATCCTATCATTTAGCAGGTATGCAGTGTATAAGCTTAAAATTCTCTATGACTAGCAGTAAAGTAGTCATGAATAAGTAAAAAAAATCGGTATAAAGTAGCGAAAAAAAAACTCAGGCAACTGCTCTTCTTGCCATTAGGTGGCAATATTAACTAATACTTCAACCCTGAAAGAGCCATGAAAGCAGAACTATTCCCCATTTTGCAAAGGAGTAGATATGTGACCTTGAATGGTTTTCCATTAGTAAATACTATCTCCAGTATAAAATGCCTCTGGGCTCTCTGATAAATGGACCTATTCTGAACAAAACATGAACAGGTATATAAATACTTATAGGAAAATTGTCACCAATATTCTGGCAATCTTTACCAAGCACTGCCCTGAACTATTACACTTTGAACTTTTTCAAGGAGTTTCTTTTGTCAAACTTCTCACTGAAATCACCAAGACAAGCAAACATCAGTGCTGTAAACTTTCAAGAAAAAACCTCTCATTGAGCTTTTATCTGGAGGAGCCACATACACGTCCTTGTCAGAAGCTATACGGAAACACAACCAGAAGTGATGAGTAGCTGCTTTGCCCTGAGACTTGAGATTGCAGACTGAGGAGCTGGCATTTCACCAGCATTCTTAGGAAGTGGAAAGAAAAAAAAAAAAAGTTCTATTATCAATATCAGTAAAGGCACAAAACCAACTCATTTTTCCATAACACAACATAACGTATACAAAAAAAAAAGAAAATACACCATGACTATTCTGGTTCCCTTCTTCTCCTTTTAGAAATCAGAAATGCTTTTTTCCCAAAAATATTAATACATGCAACCACTTTATCATGTGCTGCAGTGATTGAACCTAAGTATCTCCATCTCTCTTCCCAGTTTTGAGACTTGTAGCAGCTCAATCTCTTCCTGTCTTGTATTTCCATCAAACACAACCCAAACTGAAATACACTAGTACACACTAGAGGACAATTGCATTGCACAAGTCACTTTTCATTAAAATACTTGCCTCAATGTCCTTTCTATAGCACCTACAGTTATATAAATCAGTAGAAACTTTGCACAATTAAAAACCTAGTGCTTTGAAAAATAAACTCATTACAAAGCTCAGCAAGTTGAATTACTTGTGTCTTTTTTGTCTTGAACAGTCATTTCTTTGATTTTCATCACCCACTTCGGGGGATATCTTATTAAGGAGCAAACCAGCAATGTTTGAAACTACCAAAAATATTTCTAACAGCCAAATTTTCTGGTTTGGTTTTTCTTTTTTCTTCCCCCTATGCATATTTAAGGTTTCACAAGTTTCAACTTCCAATTTATGCTTCACCACATTACATTCCTGAAACTCCAACCAGGAAGCAGCGTTGTTGTCAGAATTCAAAGCATCTTATTTGCTTACTCTAGTAAAAAGTAAGGCTGAAGAATCTTCCACTACCTTTATCATCTTTCAGACTGCTGACAACAGTTCTATGAAGACAAGCTAAAACAATATCCACAAAGATATTCTCAACAAAGTTATGCACGTTAGATATACAGACAACAAGACTGAAAAAGGGGTTTTGTTGCTGTTGCTGGTTTTTGTTTTTTTTTTTCATATTCAGCTAAAACAAAAAAGCACCCCAAGCATTGTTCCTCCAACTGGTTAACCACCTAACTAAAAAGTCAAATCTCAGACAAACAGAGCAGTCCACCACCAACAGAAGGATTGCATATGCACAGGAGCAGGCAGTAATTGCTCCCTACACTCACAGGCACTGAACCAGAAGCAGTAGTTATAGTTATACAGCCACTCACACAAAAACAGCAAGGGATAAACACTTTCCTTACAAATGCTTTAAAATCTGGCTGCTACTGAGAGATGGCTATGAGTTTTAACATTAATTTCCACTTCAATACAAATAAATACTCAAAACCAAGTATTTATAAAGCTGATGACTATATAAAAGCTTTTTTCAGATACAGTATTTACATACGATTCTTCTGTACTTTTCACTAACCTAAAATGAATGAAGAAATGTGGGAAGTAATGGACACTTTTCTCATCCGTACCATCAGGACGATTAGGCAACTAATGTCTCTAATAACTAAATACAATATTGAGTCTATAAAAAGAGAAATTCTGAAAACCTAGCCCTCAGAGCTGTGAGCCCAGTGATGGGCTGTAAGGCCAGCATCACTGCCTACGTTAAGGCACAGTTCCAGAACTCTTTGGTGATTATGTCAAGTTGTTCTTAATGAAGCTGAAACAGCTAAAGGACAGTTTATTTCTACTTCGAAGTAAGTCTGCAAGTTCTGCTTTCAGCTTTGTATGACCTTGCCCTGCGAGATGGACATGTGGCCCTCTCTTTGCAAAGCTGGATAAACAGGTTCAAGTGCAAATTATTTTCCAGTGACCAATCTACCCACACATATGCTAACCCCTTTTTAAAAACAAAAACCAAAAAAAACTGGCAGCAAAATGGCTAACCAGCCACAAGATAGTATTCTTTAAAATAACAGCTCAGGCTTTCTTGCATTTCAGATAACCTAGCATAAGACAAGAAAATAATTTAGGTGCATTCGTTTGTGCTGTGAATTAACTACTCATGCCTTCAGCATTACCTGAGCCATCACACTCAATCACTTGACTCCTGGATCCCTTGGTCAACATGTCTGCTCTCTAATTCTGCAGCCAGCAGTCACCTAGATGTCAGCAGTATCTACCAAAAGCAGGTTAACCTGCCACCAGAGATGCCTTCCTTCAGAAGTTACACGCCTCCTGGAACTGCAGAGCCTTCTGAGCCCTGTGGTTTGGGAGCCCTATGAGCAAACAGGACCCATTTTAGGGGCTACCAAAATATGCAGAATATGCGGTAAGACCAGTCCCCTTCCAAGCAGGGCACAAATGCCCTGCAAGCAGGCTCCAAGCAATAAGAAATAAAACTTTCTTGCAAATCCATGCCAAAGGACAGCAGTAAGGCCTTGTTAAATGTTCCAAGCACACAATAAGTGTTAATAAAAAACAGATCTTCGCCTGGAAAAAAAAAAAAAAAAAACACTAAAAAAAATCACAGTCACCACCATCAACAACAACAAAAACAACCCGGAGCTTTATAACCTTCTGGAGGTGCAACAGACACCAAAGCCAGTGCCCAAAAAAACAGGACACAAAGCACAAAGAAAAATAAAAGGACTACTTCTCCACAAAAGCAGCATGAAGTCATGAAAGGTCAGCTCTCAACATCCACATGCACATCTGCGTGGAGCAGTGGTAAGGGCCCTTTTTTGCTATGCGTGAAGGAGCACACGGACACGCTATTTTACCAGAAATTTTGAAGCAACCCTGTCCTGTCACAGAAGAACCACGTCAAAAGCTTTTCCTCGTTGCTCAGTTTGATCCCACCCTCACCATGTTTAAAATAAACCCAGCACATTATTGGAGTTCAGAGAACTTCTGTGACCCTGACAGGCTGCTGCTGCCCCACGCAGGCTCCTTCTCCATCCAGCTCCATTTCTGCTCTCCCCGGGTTCTGCTGCCATGCACATTTCACTGGCATCTCATTAGGATAACCACAGGGCACTTCTTGCAAGTATCAGGAACTCCCTCCTTCCTGCAACAAAGGAAGTCCTTCCTCTGCAGGAGCACCATCTCCTGATAGCGGACACGGAGGTAGCAGGCATGCTTTTTGGAGCGGCAGACTAAAAGCAAACACAAGAAGTACTTTGGTTTATGTAGAGAACACTATTTAGTTCTTGAAGCTAGTAAAAATTATGTCTGTTTCTGAAAGAGAAACCTCTAAAACAGAACAAAACTCAAACTTTGGAAATTTTTTCTATCAGACTCCAAACACTTTGTGTTTGTTGAGAAGCTACATGTTAACAGAACCTTGTCCTGCAGCTTTCTGGCCTTATGAGGAATTTTTGCTCAAGAACACACTTCTTTTTTCCACAACCTCCACAGGGCAAGGTGGCCGCTGAACAAAGTTCTGCACAGCCACTCCTGAAGCACCGCTGCACGAGCCGACGAAGGGACATCCCATCCCACAAGCTTTCCATTCTCCAGCAATGCGATGAGAACTTCGGCGGCGGCTGGGATACACCTCAACGTGCTCTCAGACAGTAAGCTGAACATCGTCCAGCTTTCACCAGCCCTGCCCACTGCCACCACCTTCCTGACCCCGCTGCAGGCCCTGAGCCAGCAGGAAGGTGTCACACAAGGGCTGTCTCACCGCGGGGGCTGCGTGGCCACCAACTGAAGTCACCTGCGCACGCTCACTTGCTGAAAGCACTGTCAAGGGGTCTACCTGGTGACTACAGGCAGTAGCAAATGACACTGTTCCTATGCATATATAAATATTTATATACACACACTTGTGTATGTATATGTGCATATATCCCTAGGAAAACATGTTCCACAAGTCTCAGTCAAAAGCACAAGGCTCTGAGACGCAGCTCCAGCTGGAAGAGCACTTGATAGATGTTGCCTGCAAGCTCAAGAGCTCAACATTCCCAAAATCAAGAGCTCAAATAGCTCCCTCCACTTAAAATAATCCCTTTCTTCTACACACATTTTGGAGTTCAATATTTCTCCACTTTGCACGGACACCACATTCAAAGGGACATTCTCTTGTTCCTTTTTCCACTGCCCACACAAATTCCCTCTGTGTAACACCCTCTGAGTATCACGGGTAGTTTCGACAAGAAGCGCTGCTTTCTTCAAACCACCATCTGTTCTTAGGGCAGCACTGCAAAAACAGCAGCTGTGCATTACCAAGCAAGCTGCCTGGGACAACCCCACAGGACATTCCCGTGCATCCCGCTACCAGCAGACCCACTGTGCATACCTTGTCCCTAACTGCGGTGTTAGCCCTGCCTCTGAGCCGGCACTCTCAGGTTTCATTTCTCTCACCACCAACTACACTCCAACTTGGCAAAGAGTTTTGAGTTGAGCACCCGACAGAGTACACCTGAAGCTACTATAGCGCCCTAAGAAAGATGAAAAGAGCTCTGCTGAAATTTTCTGCTAAAAGCTTTCTTATTCACTAATACCTATGCACCAAATACATCCAGGTGCTAACCCCAGAAAAATAACTTCTGGTGTTCTTACTGGAAACAGAGAAGCAGATGAAGTGACAAAGCGAAGCAAGCGTGCCAAATGTACAAAGAACTTCTACTTTTTACACCCTTTAAAAAATAAAGAGATGAACTGATATGTGCCGTCATAACCAAAACCCACAGATGCTAGTGCTTCAAACAGGTACTAGTACTTGTTTGTTGTTTTTTTTTTCCTAATCACCATGCAGCAGTAAAGCCTTACGCCCAGCAAAGTTCTCATACTCACAGACTTTGACATCTCATTTATACTTTCTCTTAATGGCAAGGATCATAAAGGCTTGTTACCATGCAAAAAAATTAACCCTATGCAAATTTAAATGCTACACAACAGGCTATAGCAAAATGCCCAGAAGTCACAAAAGATCCCCTCACTGCACAACAAAGAGTAAGTAAGAAAGCAGAGAGGGTGGAATGCAGAGGAACATCAACAAGACTGGTCCCAGATAGGGATATTTTTCTTCTTTTAAATCCCAAGAAACGTTCCTATGGCACTGACCTGAGCATTTTTTTTCTCGTGTTGCTGACATTACTACTCAGTTAAGCATCAAAAAGCCATAACAGTAATTTTTAGCCACCAGCACTGCCTTTCACTCCTGGCCTGTAAGGACCATGAAGGACGCTTGAATCAGTCTAAAGACAAACTACAACTGTGTGGGCAAAGTTTTCTAAAATTTGAAAATCCTACCCTTTTTAAAACCTCCACTTTCTTCCCTTTCCATTAGGCAACATCCTTCTCTCAAGAAGGAATCATTTAAGCAAAACGAGTCTAAGGCAAGTGTATGTTTGCATGAGAAAGAAACTAAGACACTATTAATTGGCCTTTTAATAAGCAAACCTCCTCAGAGCCCAGTAGATGTCATTTTTCTCACTGCAGCTGGCAGTGTGACGTCTTTGTGAGAATGTCCAGGAGAGCAACCTGGAACTAGTCCTCTCCTACACAAAAGCTTCCTCCAGACATCTACTCCACCAACCTAGTACTAACCGTATTAAAATTTGCATAGTTTGATGAGGTGACACGAACTTCAGATTATTCTTTTTTCTGTTTTGAACAAACCTGCTCTAGTTAGCTCGAGTCCCACAGCTCTCTGCTGGATTGTCAACTATGCCTGCTATAGACAACTTCCCAATTTAACCACTACTGTTCAAGTTCTAGATTTAAGCACATTTTATCTGACAGCTGGCTGACTGAGATACTCCAGCTTTGATCTAGCCTACAGCAAAGGGAACAAAGCTCAGCATTCTGCATTAAAGATGATCATGCTGCTCATCTGAAATGCTTCTCAGAGTATCCAGGTGACTTGCTATCTATCCACAGTCGACTGCTTTAATGAGGACACTGTTTCTGTGCTGTCATCTGACTGCCTCAGCTATTTTTCTAGAGGGGGAGAAAAAAAACAGAAAGAAACAGTTACCTAACGTAGATGATTTTGTAAATTATTTTAATTGAAGACAGCTACCAAAACAGAAGTACTTGCATTTCCTATAATACTGTCAAGTTTAAGAAAGATGTAACCACAACAAATAACTCACTAAACTGAAGTTTAAAAAAAAAAAAAAAAAAAGGCAAGCACATGATTCATCACACAAGTAACACACCACCTTGTTCACCCGAGACAAAACATATTTCTTAGGGCAAACCCCCTGCCCACTCTACTTCTTACTCTCATTACAAGAAATGCAAAAAAAATCTCTCTATGCTTCAACTTTGAATTAGTCTGAGAATTAGTCACAAGCACTCTGCTCCTTTCATAACAGTTATCACCTCCTCTTCCTATTCACTGAAGGAAAACGAGTATATTTATGCCTGTATTTAACAGATTCTCGTATTTAAGACAACAAATGCTTGCTCTTCTGTTAGTAAAGAAGAGAGCATAGAACATGACAAGACCACCAACAGTGCAGTTAATTGCTTGTGAAGATCAAAACGTTAACCTCTTTTCAGCTACAGATTCTGAAATCACACTGAAATAGAAACGGCTTGACAGTGTTAAATGGCTCCATTATCTATACCAACAGAAACTGAAAGTAGGAAATAAGGGTAAGATTTGGCAACAAGTCACGATCCATTGAGTTTCATTCATTTAAAAAGTCAGCCTTTACAGCTCTCGGGCTACTTTCAATATTATTTTCTTATTAAAACCAAAAGCAAGCTAAACATAACAAAGGTAGAAGTACTGTAGAGGTGGTAGACTTGTGTTGTTTTTTTTCCCCTTCTTACAAAAGATCAGGAGCTTTCCTCTAACAGAAAGAACACAAGTTTTTATGTTTAAATTGACAAATCCAGTCTGCTGCCAGCACTGGTGGGGACCAGGAAAAACTTCAGTACAACGCAGAGATATCTGAGAAGGCTCAGCTATTTTATGCAGTTTTGTATACTAAGAAAGTACAACGGTTTATTTATAGGCACATCAGTAACAAAAACAAGCCAATTTTCAGCTTGGTATCTTTTAGTTCAGTGTTCATGGAACCAGCTTCCATCCAGGGAACAAGGCTATCTTCAAATGATGCAAGGATCTTCGTGTCGTTTTTACTTATGAGGTGCAGTAAAGCAACCACTCATTTTAGTCTCCTCAAACACTTTCCTGCTTTGCAAATGCACTTTTTGCACATCCCAATATACTTAAATAAGCAAATAACCCCTTTACAGAGCAGGTTAGCATTTTAAAGCAAGTTTGCACAAGCCTACAAAGTTTTGTCAAGTACTGCTGTTGAATTTCTCATCCACAGTGCACTGCATTACTCATAATTGCATCTTCTACCAGGTTTGCATTTTTAGATTCTCCCTGGCTGGTGTAAACCAGCTCTGGAATAAAAAATATAGAAGTTCAAGCAACACTATCCACGTTTCTGAAGCCAAGAAACACTTGTCACCAGTGACAGCCATTTGCAGGAGCAAGATTTTTCTTCAAGAGATAAAACTTGATGTCATCGATGCTTCCCTCTCCAAACAGTAAGCTTAAAGAACAAATACAAACCCACACAACAGAACCCTATTAAATAACCTGAACTGTGTTCTATTTGTTCAAGGTCAAGACTGTTGACTAAACATTTATATAAGGGATTATGCTAACTGTGTAATCTAGGCCATTAGAATTAATGCAATTCCCTTTCACGGTGCCAGTAAACCTCAAGTTTCTCGAACCTCAGCAGGCTAGACATATCCTGTTACTCAAGATGTAACCAAGGTGATGCCTTTAGGCAGGATGTGCTTCCTGTCCAACTACTCACAACAAGGCTTCAGAAGGTCTCCAAGACATTGATTAAATAATAATAATAATCTATAACTAGCAACTGCTACCACTATAAAAACGTCTTGGAACAGCACCTGTCTCCCTGTCTCCTCCACACACGGAAAGTGTTTCCCCCATTGCTCCTGACTTGGTTTGCTCACTCAATTCAGCTCCATCTCTCATTTACTCTAAACTGGAGGCTGAGGGAGTCTGAAAAGCAGGACGAAGATATCTGTGAATATAGAGTTGACAGGAAAATGAAATTACTCCTTCTGCAACACTGCAGCTATGATCAATAGAACCCATGAATTAAATTCATTTTACAGATTGATTTCAAGTGTCATTTGCTAAGCTTTTTTAATGCACAGAAGTGTTGGTTTAAATTTATTTGAATTCCAAAATAATAAACAAGCATTTGAGTAAACTACAGATACCAAATGCTTAAATTAGTGGGTACGGATACATTACTTATCTAGTGCACAACCATCCTCACTCTTTGGGAACTAAGTTCCATTTTCATACCTAATGTTTTAACACCCAATTAAAAACCCTTCTCCAACAAGCTCATGTTCGGTCTGTAGCTTGTCTTTCTTTTTCCTTGAAACCACTACTTTAACTGTGATTTTAACATGCAAGCGGAGAAAAACAGGGCAGAATAAGTCAGAGAACGGATCTGTAACGACACGTGAGCAGCTCACCCCCTCAATACCACAGAGCTATCGTGCCACAGAAACGAGGCGAAGCACAAGGCGCAGGGCTCCAGCAGCATGGCTTGATCTGAGGCACGTGGACATGCGCCACCACTGGCTGCAACAGAAACAAAGGAGTCACTAGGCTGTGCAGAGATCAACTAAGCAATTCAGGATGCTACAAGCATTTCAGACTAAGGCAGATGTCATATGATGACTCTCTGGTTTACTGTTTTTTCCTATGGCATCATAAGTACACTAAACCAGCACAACGAAATTCAGACCTCCTTGCTGCTAGGAGGGGTCTACGTACAGCCTCGCACCCATTTTACATCTCAGTCTAACCACCACTGCACTCATTGACCATCCTTCATCCATAAGCACGATCAGACTAACCAGATGAAATATTAAGAACACCTGATACAAATATTTCAATCTATCAGTAGTAGGATTTTTCATCATCTCTTCTGTAGCTGCCTGTCAACAGCAGCACGCGTTTCAGCTCTCAGCACGCCAGGGCAGTGGACACAGATATCTTTGGATTATGAGGACAGGGGACCAACAAAGTTCCTTGACAGCACACTGCCTGGGATTTGGGATGCTTACACCAGGAAACGCAATTCTGAGGTACTTTAGGTAATGGTTTTCCTTGTCACCTGCACAGGGCAGGCAGTTCTTCAAGCTCTATCCGGTACGTGCTGTACATCTTCAAACACCCCAATTTGTGTACAAAACATCTTGTTATTGAGACTGCTATCTGAAGTCTTTTACACCACTTTTATGCTTGGGGTTCCTTCTGCAACAATACTTCCAAACCCCACGCCGTGACATTTGATGATTTAGAAAGAGGCACTGTAACTCCCAGATAGTAGGAGCAGCTGCATCGTTTTAAACCGTCTATGCTACAATGACTGAGTTCTGATTACCAGAGACAAAATTATCAAAAGCTTTTAACATCTCTCATTTACCTCCTGTGTTTCAAGGGGCAGTCAGTCAACAGCAGTAACTCTGAACAAGGCAGTTATTCATTAAACAGCCCAGCCTGGAAGCTTGCATGCTTTGGGTTAGTTCCTAAAGATGGAAACTCTATGACCAATCCACTGTCTACACCCAAACATGTCCTTCAACATAATTTCCTCTTACAAATGCAGCTATATAATCCAGTGTCAGTTTAACAGCACAGTAAGTGAAAACAAGGGAGTAAATCAGGCTGATGGAGACAAACTGGGCACATCTGAAGAAAGCACTAAGCTTTTGGGAAGGTAATACTGCGAATTTAAACCAGGATTCGTGGACCTTCACCAAATCAGATGCAACACAAGTGGTTTTGTTTTGTTGAGCTTTTGAGTGATTATTTGGGTTTTGTTTGTTGGTTTTTACAACTGCCATAATAATATAAATTTTTCTGCCTTCTGAGGTTTAAGGAACCTCTGGATGTCTCATTCAGAGAAAAATTAATGATCTCCCCACTGTGTCATGAATTCTTACGAAGCCAAGCGACAGCTCATCTAAACTGAACTGAAGGTCTCTTCTACAGACACAGACTAAGCTACTGAGCCATATAAAGATGACAGGGCTCCAGAGGATTAAATTAGTTTTTTTGTTTGTTTTTGTTTTTTTTAAGAAAGCTTGATTTTCTGCATATCACGCACAGAACAGGTCCCATGTCCAGCACAGACATGATGAACGTCATTCACACTTCCTATTTTCGTCTCACACAACACAAGTTACATTCAAGTCAGGCCCTTACACATTTGTGTCACTGAGATAATTAAGTGCCTTATATTCTTTAATGATCTATTTTTACTGTGAGACACAAAGTTCAAAACCACAACACTAAGAAATGGCCTTCTCCTGTGTTTACATCACCGCAATCCAAATGAGCACTTGGCTCTGTCCAAACTCTCAAATAGCACAGGCCTACCCTGTGTGCATTTAGCAGTTACATTAAGACTAGGTCCAAGTTTTGTCTGTCCATAGCTTGTCTCTCCAAAGAAACACATTTAATATAGTGTCTTGCAAGTCCTTCAGTAATTATCCAAAAACTAAAGAAGTGGTTTAGCAACGGTCTTTCTAAATAATGTCACATGCAGTTTTTCAACCTAAAGGAATTGCAAAAACATAAGAACTTGCCTTATTTATCATTGACTTCTAGAACTATTCTTTCTTATATGAAATGCAGCAAGATGCTGCAAGAATGGTTCATTAGACAAGATTCACAGACAGAAATCACAGTCCAAACAACAAGTAAAAACAACGAGAAAAGGTAAAATGAGTCAGTACAAGAATTAAACCAAGAATCAGACCAATCCTTTAAGTACGCATCTCTTCAAGACTTGCGTATTAAAGTTTCAAGGCAGCACATGAACAAATCCATCCATTAAAGACAGTAATCTGCAAGTTTAGAAGGAAGACCAACATGTGTATCATTTGGAATAAAAGCTCCTGAAGTCCCAGAAAATCACAATTGCCTTCGTATACGTATTCTGTATACGGCACTCGAGGTGTATTAACAACTTGTTAGAGAAGCAATGAGGAAGAACCCCTCACAGAGCCAGGAAGTTCCAAACTCTGCCCTCAGCTCTTGTACAGACTTGTTTTCACCCCTGGGCAAATCTCTCCATCTTCTTTTGTTTCCCCATCTGCAGGATGATGGCTTTCCCTAAGGGGATGTGATGTTCTTCAGATCAATACCAGCTTTGATGCCTCAGAAAAAGCCAGAAGGTGTTGACTCTCATATGATTCTACACAACCATTTCTTCAGTATTTTCACCATTTGCATCAGGAGTAGCAGTGCAGACAGAACAAGAATCAAGGCTAAAACAGCTAGTTTTCCAGCCATATCTAGGAGTAAAAAATAACCAACCTAGAGAACTGTGAGCAAGGAAAGCATCAGAGGAGAGGAAGGGAAAGGCTCCCACCTTCATAACCAGCAGACAAACACTCGGGAGACTGAAATCCATTCACAAGACAATCAGGAAAGCAGGAGATGAGGAATTCATCCTCCTTCCTTGTCAGCAGCTAGGCAATGATGATGAGAAAAAACAGAACCTAGACCTTCAAGAGAACAGGGGTCTCACATTCACTGCATAACTTCTTAGGCCGGAGCGGAAAATCCAGGACAAATACACATCTACTGCAGCAGAAAAGCTCGAGAGGACCCGAACTGTTGTTTAGTATCACTGGGATATGGAAACCAGCCTCAGACTTCCAGCTTACGGTACTGGAAAAGGGCAAGTATTCCAAATATTTCAGGAAGCAGCTGTTCTTCTACTACATTAACAGCTTCTAAGCTAAACCTATAAAAACACCTGAGAATAAACCTCCATTCCAAAACAGATGTCAGCATTTTCTGAGGAAAAAGACAGCATCCTAAGCAAACCAGTTAAGACGAGGTGACTGACCCAGCCTACCGTCCTGGTGAGTCCCCATTGCAAAATCAATTTTGTTTCCTAGAGCCACCTGCAATCTGACACACTTGCACTTGGTATTTTGGCAGGCGCAACGCATTCATAGTGTCAGTTAGCACTGCTTACAAACTGCAGCTCTTTCCGCTATGGTAGCCTACTTACCTAGAGTATTATGGAGGCAGAATAGAGCTACAAGAAAATAAATATAGCCTAAGGTTAAGAAATTAAACAGTTTCAAGAACAAGGACTTAAAAACAATGCTTGTAGAACAAGAGACAAGAAATACTACCTAAGTGATTTTATCAAGCCTTGTTCCTGTCAGCCCAAAGTGTAATTAATTTAGCAGAAAACAAGACATTCACCTGACATCATGTTTGCACACATTCACAGCTAAAACAAATAAACATCTACAGCTAGAAAGATATCAAAGTCCACACCATTAACATCTGTATATATTAAAGCATGTTCACGTTCTTCATGCTAAAGGAAAGGGAGACCCACTGAGCTGCTAGGCAGAGACCAAGTCCCATCTCTGGCATTTACTTCTGTTCTCCACACACAAGAAAACTGTACAAATACCTCCCTATGGGTAACATACTAGCTAATGACTGACTGTTCTGATATTACAGCGACGAAAACCCATGACAGAAATAAACATACCCTTCCCAGAATCACTAGTTTGGGGTTAACACCCATCTGAAAAATAATTCTACTTTTATTAGCTAGCAAAGTTTTCATTTTCTATGTTGACATACAAAATACTGACATCTAAAGCAAAACAAAAAAAACCTTCAGGTGAATCAACAAAAAATGCACACCCAAAATAAGACCATGCTCAGATTCTTTTAAAGCCAGGCCAAGTCTTTAATGGATAAAGCTAATATATCCTCTATTACTGCATGCTGCTTTACCCTTTAAGGGTGTGCAGGAGGTTAGTTGCAAAAATCAAAACCTGCATATTGTGACTACTGCAACATTAACATGTTTTATCAAAACACACACGCCGGGTAAGAAGCAATTAGAAGGCACATGCGTTTGATCTCTCTTGTCAAAGTCTGGCAAAGGAAAGACAGCTTGAGACTGTGCATCGTATTAACACGATGCTGCTCCAAACCAAGTTGCTCTTCCTGTACGACAATCTGACTCTTGGCCGCTCTCCCAACAACTGAGCTCAGAACTACCAGATTCCAAAGGACTTGCTCAGTATTTAACTGCTTCTGGGCCCCCAGAAGTTAAACTGATAATGTCCTTCAAAAAGAAAAGGGAAGAATTATTTGCCATTAACACAGGCATAATGCTGCATGTCCACATACAGTGCAGTGCTGGAATGAGTATCCTTAAGGGATTCAAAGACCAGTAACTTGACAACGAGAAGAAGTGTTAGACCATGTGTTGGTGAATGCTGAACTGGCTCTGGGCTGCACAACAGATCCCTTTGTCAGGCTACACACGTTTCTTAACCTGTTGTGCAAATTTCTGCATCTCTGTACAAGAGGCACGTGACAGCTCTGGGGGGCAGACGAGCCACAGCAGGGTCCGAATGCTGCGAATGCACGGCTCTTCTCCTGCAGTACCAAACAAGTTCAGTCAGTACACTAGCTACCTGACAATGCGACCAAAGCTCAAGTTAAAGCATTACTTTGTGCACTGTTACGCGAAATAGTATTTTTACCTGCACGTCGATGCAAGACAAGGATCGCAACCAACATCCAAACTAATTCCTGGTTTGGCCTCTCTTACTACAGAGAATACAGCTACAAACTGTAAAAGGCAAAACAATGCTCTTGTTTCAGATTATCTGCCTGCAGTAGGCTTGAAAAGACTAAAGAGAAATCCCAAGCACTAAAGCACAGCTTCCCAATCTTTCATTAGAGATCAAAACCTCACTCAGCATCTCACCACCTGCTACACTTGAAATACGGCAACCATGCTTGTTATTGGGACTGTGTCAGAGCTCTGTACATGTTTTTTTCTATGCTCTCAGCAAAAATTCGTCAGAACCTTTCAAGTCTTCATACTGCTTTTTCCCCCTTTATACCTTCTGAACTTAAACAAACCATTTCTGCTACTCAAATATTAGCAAAGCATAACTGTGTTTGAGACAGAATGAGTAACAGGCATGACCTTTAAGATGATGTGTGAACATAGATTCAGTGATATTATACTCTGAAAAGTTGACGTGACCGATCCCAACTCTAACTCCACAAGTTAGATTATGAGCTGGAAGGCTGTCTGGAAATATATCTGAACAACTGAACTGGATTCCTACGGAAAATAAAATAGTACTTACTGCAAGGAGTGGCAATTCACAAGCTACACAAACACTGAGCAAATGAAGAAAACCAGTAATTACAGTTTCAGCTTGAAGCATACGAGATTGCCATGTCACATAGTCATGAGAAAAGTGACACTGCCCCAGCTGCCTTCACAACACCTGCCACACAAATCATCTTCCACGCTGCAGAATCAGGATCTCAGAGTCAAGAATCTGGTCCACACTGCCTTTAATCACTTTCAAGCACTCCAGTTAACAGATTCATTGCAAGGGCACTTCTCCTGTTTGCCTCTTCAGAAGAAACAACAACAAACAAGCCAAATCTTCCCAAGAGTGAAGGCAGTGCTTGCTGTACATCAGGACACTTAAGAATTTACAGCAACTTCCTGAATTGCACATGCCCAACATCTTACTATAAAAACCTAAAAAATCAGAGTAAGTGAAATAGGGCTTGACAAAACAGAAGGGCGAGAGAAACTATGCACATCAGAAAGCCTCTCTATTCAGACTGCCAATTGAAGTGCTATTGCTAATACACATAAGACAGATAAACTTTAAAGACGTTCCTAATTTGGGAAATAATTTTGAAGAATCATAGAATCATAGAATATCCTGAGTTGGAAGGGACCCTTAAGGATCATCAAGTCCAACTCTTGATACCGCACAGGTCTACCCAAAAGTTCAGACCAAGAACTTCGAATGCCTCCTCTCTGGACATTAAGCAATTCAAACTTCACCACCATTGCGATGCCAGTCAAGTCTTAAGATTCCCCCTTCTTCCTTAGACAACTATTTGGGAAAAAAAAATAAAAAACACTCCAATAAAAGACATTTGCAGTAAAAAAAAAAAAAAAGAACAGCTTGACAACCTACAGCTACATAGCCCATGACCTCACAGAGCAAGACATGGACTCCCCGTTCAAGCTGCTACTTTTCTTAGGACTCGACCTGGAAAATACAAAAATAAAAGACCAACTAAATAACCTATGCCATCAAGTACTTGCAAGAACCACATGTTCAGTTTAAGCAGAATGGTTCAGCTTGCACGGTCATTCCTTCAGGAGTTTATCAGTAATGACTCCAAGAGATTGCAGCATGAGAAGGATTATATAAGAAAGGAGAATGAGTTTCCAGTATTATGGAGGGATACTTGAGCTTTTCACTTGTCCTCTCTATTTAGAGATGCCTCTTCAGAGAAATCAATGCTTTAACCATCATGTTAAATAACTGAAGCAAACACTCTGTGTAATACAAACACTTACCCACTCGAGATACTTTTTCCCCAGCCTCTCTGGTCCCAAATATAAAGTCACTCAGAAAAACAAAAGCTCCCTATGAGATAGCACTCACAGGCACTCCGAAAGTACAAATATACAGCTCCACACTCACCGTTTTATCACCCAGAAAAAACAAAAAAACAGAGTAAGTGCTTCTCCTCTTCTTCCCACATATCGTAAGGCAAAGGAAATACAGAAAGTTACAGCAGAAGAGCGGTGATACAGCATGTTCAACTTCTCCTGCCCAAAGGATCAAGGCATATAAAAGCTGGAGGGCAGCCTACCGCTCTTCCCAAACACCACAATGATGCCCACCACTTCCCCACCAGCCTGGGTACCTCTGGAACCAGCTGCACGTGCCATTGCCTACTTTCTTCTACCTCAGTCACTAATTTTTCTGCTTCTAGCAGGGCTTCTAGCTTAACGAACAAGGAAAGGCCGTTCCTGCTGCTTTGGTGGAATACTTCCAAAGGGACAAATGCTTCATGCCTAAAGGAAAAAGGGGCTACTGCCTGACATTAAATTACCCCATTTCTCTGTTGGGTTAAATATAGCTTAATTAAGAAATCGGAAAGAGTCCACATATGCTATTAATTGTCCTGGCCAGTAGGAGAACCACCAGCCTGAAAAAGACATTGAAACTCTGGTGCTTGAAATACCAGTTCAAGACACATGAGACACTAAATGACAGTTTATTAGCTACACTACAGAAAGAAAAAAGAAAAAAAAAAAGAAAAAAAAGCTAAACAGAAGTTTTTTGTTGTTTTTTCTTCCTTTTTTTTTAAAGAAAAATTGCACATCTCATGATTGCACTAATCAATTCTAGATAAGAAATACAATGGAAGCAGGATGGCGAGCATCTTTCTATGCCAGTAAAAGAGCTTTCAAACTGTGCCAGCCAGCACTGTTCAGGGCTACAGGTTGGGACTCTACTGCACATCACAGGTACAGCCTTGGGCACCCCATTACCCCATGGACCCCCTTCCCCCTCCCCCCCCCTTTTTTTTTAACTTTTATTTTTTAACACCCAAAAGCAACTTTGCTTGCTTTATCTGCACTCAGTAAAAACACACCAATATACTGAATTTCCACACACTTACCGTGCCTACCTTTGCCTGCTAACTCTAATGGAACAAAGACAAGCTCAAACCTGGAAAAGGCTTTATTTACTCAGTGTAAACACCTCTAAGACCTACCAAGAAATCGAGACAATAACAGAACTGAACTGTGGTTTAAAAATACCTTCCAGTGCCAACACTTAAAGTCTCCAGGAAAATCAGTTTCACGCAGTTCAATAATAAATTTCTGTTTAAGTCTATGCAAACAATGAAGTAGATTTACCCTTGTGTAAAGCCACAACTTCACCTCCTCCTTCCATAAACTAAAAATACTTTGGCAAGCGTACGGGGTTTATGTGGCAAGGTTTTGGTGGTGGTGAGGGGCCATGGGGGTGTCTTCTGTGAGCAGAGCCCAGCAGCTGCCTCTTGTCAGACCAGAGCCAGCTCCAGCCGGCTCCAAAGGGGACCCGCTGCTGGCCAGAGCGACGCTGGCTGGGCCTCTGGGAGAGCAGATTGAATAAAGGGGAAAAATAAAACTGCTGTGCCACAGCAGCTGGGAGAGAGGGGTGGGAAATGCGAGAGAAGCAGCCCTGCTGACACCAAGGCCAGCGCAGAGGAGCTCCAGGCATGGAGCAGAAGTTCCCCTGAGGCCTGTGGAGAGGCCCCTGGTGGAGCAGGGGGTCTGGGGGGAGCTGCTGCCCATGGGGGACCCGCGCTGGAGCAGTTTGCTCCTGGGGAATGGATGGACCCCGTGGTACGGAGCCGTGTGGGAGCAGTTCTTGAAGAGCTGCTGCCTGTGGGCAGCCCCCCCAGGCTCAGTTCGGGAAGGACGGCATCCCGTGGGAGGGACCCCGCGTGGAGCAGGGGCAGAGAGGGACCGTGGGGGAGCGGCGGAGAGGAAGAACCACGGAGGACTGACCGCAGCCCCCCTTCCCCTGCACGGCTTGGGGGGGAGGAGGTGGAAGACAGTCAATGGGAGAAGGTGTTTTTAGTTTGCTTTTAGTCTTCACTGCTCTAGCCTGCTAGCGACCGGCAGTAAATTACGTTAATCTCCCTATGCTGAGTCTGTTTTGCCCATGATGGTAATTGCTGAGCGATCTCCCTGTCCTTATCTCAACCCTTGAGTCCTTTCCATCGTATTTTCTCCCCTTTCCCTTTGAGGAAGGGGAGTGTGAGCGCAGTTGTGGCAGAGTTCGGCTGCCCAGCAGCTTATTGCTTGTTGTTACTTTCCTTTTCACTCTTCACAATATTAACTGTTTTGCATTTGATATTTGAGATGGATTTAAAAGGACATTTCATAATTTTCACGTCCAGTCTGCTGCAATTACTGAGCTAGAAAGCCTTTTTCAGTATTAGAGCTACCACAACTAACTTTAGTGTCCCCAGGACATCATCCGTAACTTCAGAGAGACAGACTTCTCCATATTTGTGTCATATTTAATTTTCCAAACTTCTCCTTCACTGCACAAACCCTCGTACAACAAAAAAGATAAAGAAGGCCTTCGCTCTGCCTGGGTCCATCATTCTTCACAGTTCCACCGTCCCCTTGCTGCTTCTGTCTCATCCTTTGAAATGGACAGATAGCAACTCCTTTTGTCCGTCAAAGCTTAACCCAAACGTACTGTTCTTCCTCACCTCTGAATAACAAACCTCAGAAACAAACACCCCCATCCAACAACATACTGAGCCTCGGGTTATGAAAGATAAGAACCCATCAAAAACCAGCTTTGTTTAACACAGAAAAAACAATCTAAGAGCCTTCTAACCGCAGCACTTCAACCTTTATGCCTACTTTACTACCCAAGTTTACAGCTGCTTTAGATAGTACTACGCACATTATATATGCAAAAGCATTATGTTATAATGTTACATAGCTTTGCCTTTAAAACACTGCAATAAAATGATACTGTCAAAGGCTAGAGAAGTGTTTCAAGGGCAGCATCCGTATCAACACAGGAAATCTACCAAAGATTCATTAGCGCAGCCTAACAATGAATGTAGTTGTGACTAGAGCCTTTTGGCATCGCTGCTGCAACTCGCTCTAGTTATAGGAACCCTTCGGCACTTGCAAAGCCAAGACCCAGCTTTCTAAGACAATTCAGATGTAAAATTTAGAAGGGGGGGGGAACACTTTGAACCTGACAGGCATATGCTATTAATCCTAACAGCTAGTAAAAAAAAAAGCCTGTCTGTGCCATACCACTGCTAACCGAGCCTTATCCATCTGTTTCTGAAACAGGCTAGTTGTTAAGTTGGTTACATTCATTAACTTATTACCAGCTTCTTGTTACACGACCTAAAACTCCACTCTGAGCCTCTTAAAGTAACTTGTAAATGGTATTTCATCAGCACTGAATAACTGGAGCTACCTGGCAAGGCTAAGAAGCTCAGTAAAACTGGGTTTCAGCAGAATAAAACCAACATTTCATATGCACAGGGATTAGGAAAAAAAAAAAGTCATTGCTCCCTCCCCTCAAGGCAGGGGGATTATAAAGCAGGGAACTTATAAAGAGTGTTAATTCTCAATACTAGATGTTAATATTACCTGTACAACACCACTAACAAATGAGCACTTACTATTAATCGTTACCCCATCGAGGGAAAGCCAGCCAGTCAGGAAGTAATTCCTAGACACAAGGAAACTTCTCCATCCACCAGCTATTGTGACAGGTTGGGAGTAGCAGAGCCGGACCACAGCTTTGTCATGGGCACCTCCTCAGCAGGCGCACCCCTGCTCCACACACACGCAGTTAACCCAGCCCCTCCCCCGCCACCACATGGGACGCAGCAGCTCCCTCACTTCTGCCCTGCTTCTTTAACCTTGTCGGTAGGCCACCTGCTATCTCATTCTCTTGTAAAGCCTTCTGGGGTCCTCCCTACTGCCAAATAGCTCTGGCATTGGCTTTGAAGACTTTTCTCTAGATGCAACAGATTTACGCTGTCCCGACTCTTATCACTTCTAGTCCTAGTCATCTGCACTTAAGGCATCACATGAAAGCTGTAAAAAAAACTTGCTATTTCTGTCTATTAAGAAAGAAAGCAAATTTACAAAACACTCAACTACTTAAATACATACTCCCCCTGCCCCTGTGCCTGTTAAGGCCTATGAATTTGTCACTGCAATCTACAGGAATAAAAAAATAGGAATCTACAGCTCTTCAAACAGCGTTTTACAAGAAAAGTTTTAGTAAGACGGTGAGCCGAACAAAGCACTGTGCTATTTTTCTGGTTTCCGTGTGCCTCCTCAATTTGTTCAGGAGCTCATTTCCTTTTTTTTTTTCTTCTTCTTTTTAAGCCTCTGCGCTGTAAGCAGCCCTGTGTAGAGGAAGGACTTTCTGTCAGGCTGCGGTGACTCCAAGGGAGCTCCCAGCAAGGATCCCTCTCATCTTTTTGGGCAACCACGGACATAGCTGGCCAAGCCTTAACCTCATTTTTGTAAATCAGGTGCAGAACACTGTATTTGTTCTAAGTGTTAAACGCCAATTCCGCCGTACTAAAACTTTCTCAAGACGGCAGTGAAAACCTACCTACTGCCACCACGTTTTCTATTTTCGATACTCACGCTATCAACACGCAGTTGTTAAAACCGCATCCTCGAGACACCGATGGCAGCATCCCCAGCACCCCGGGCAGTGGGGCTGCAGACCCCATCACCTCCCCAGCGCCTGGGACCAGCCTAGTGCCTGCTGCCCTGGGACGCGAGCCGTGGGGCCCGCAGCACCTACAGCCACCAGCACCGTGGCAGGACCCACGCGTGGCCGTGAAGGCGAGCCGGGTGGCGGAGCACAGCTGGCTGCCACCACCCCAGCCCTGCCCGGGAGCTGTGAGGGCAGTTGCCATCACCCGCAGCACGGCGAGGCCAGCGGCGCTCACGCCAGGAGCTGCTGGCACTGCCAGCTGACGCGTGACCCTGCTAAAAACCTACCGTGCTCCACTAGCCAGGGTTTCATTATTATTATTAATTATCATTGTTATTTTGTCTCTTCCCGGGCTGCCAAAAGCCCACCGCAGGTTTCCGCCACCCCAAACCCAGCACAGCCCCAGGGGCTGCACGCCGCCCCTAAACGAGCCCCGGGGCGGGGTGGGGGGGAAACCCGCCCCTTGCCGGCCTGGGCACCGGGCAAGCCCCGGGGTCTCGGCACCGCCACCGGCTCCCCAACCCCCCCGCCGCCCCCCCTCCGCCGTTACCCTCGGCCAGCAGCTCCTCGGCGGTGACCTGGTAGCGCCCCACGGCGAACACCTTGCCCAAGGCGGCCCCGCTGCCCCCTCCGCCGCCGCCCGCCGAGCCGCCGCCCGCCGCCCCGCCGCCGCCACCACCGCCTCCGCCGCCGCCGCCCTCCGCCTTGGGCATGCGGGAGAACTTCTTCATGGCGAGCGGGGCCCGGAGCCCCCGGGAGGCACGGAGCGGAGCGGCCGGTGCCCAGCGGCTGCGGCAGGGGGGCGGCCCCGCCTCACATGCCGCCCCCGCCCCGCTGCGGGAGGAGGGAGGGAGGGAGGCGGCAGGGGGGAGGCGGCAGGGGGCGGGCGCGGCCCCGCGGGGACCGGGACGGGACCGGGAGGCGGGGGGGGGCGCAGGGAGCGCTCCCGCGAGCGCCGCCAGCAGCCGCCCCGCCGGTGCGCGGCGCCACCGCGCATGCGCCGCACCCCCCCCGACCCCTCCCTCCTCCGGCGGCCGGCCGGAAGTGAGGTGCACAGCCTGCCCGCGGCGGGCACGTGCGGCGGGGAGGGGGCGGGGTGAGGGGCGTCGCGCGCTCGCCGCCTCGGGCCGGCCGTTAACGGTCGCCACGGCCCCTGAGGTGATTGCGTTCCCCCACACGCCCGCTTTCACCCGAGGAACCGCGGGGGGAAAGCGGCTCGGAGCGCCCTGCTGAGGGCACCGCTTGGCTGCCCACCCTCCCCGGGCTGTGTGCTGCTGCCCGTGAGGGAAATAAGTGGAAAAAAAAAATGGGGACAATGAGGGTAAAATGCCCGTCTTGGGCCTCCACCAACAGCGAGGTGCAGTAACTGGCAGAAAACAGTGAAAATGTGGATCCAGACAGGAAAAGGGGAGCTGTCAGTTTCCTGCTGTGAAATGTACAGTCCTTGGACATCTTACCTACAGACACTGATGAGGGAAAGTTGGGAAGTTATCAGCTCAAGCAGCCTTTCAACAATGAAGCTCTCCAAAAAGCTGTATTTTTAGAACAAACAAACAAAAAAGCACACCAAACAGTCTCGGTACCAGAAGAAGCTCCATTTTCCACAGACTGTCTCCCAAGTGTGGCAACTCGGTTGCAAAGACTGCAGAGCCACCTCAGCGCATCCTTGGCTATAAGGTATGTTATCACCACTATGCTACTACGTGTCACGTATGGCAACTTAAGGCAATATTTGTCACAGTTCCCTAAATAACAGTACATGGGAAACACCCTACATTTCCAAATAACTCATCACAAATTTCCAATTCAAATTCAGACTGAAACCAAATTTCAAATTCTCTGAAATGGCAAAGCACATCCCCTTTTCCTACTGAAATAGTGATTCTACTCATCCAAAATAAGAACCAAACAAGATAAAATGAGAGCAAAATAACAGTCAAATAAGAGTAATTAAAAGGGTAACTTTGTTACAAGCCTGTTTTCCTTTGGTAGCCCTCCTGGGCAAATGCTAATGAGGTATTCCTGCATCTTTTTTTCACATAGAGACTGAAATCATGCAATAAAAACAAACCTGATATGGGACCTCACATCCGTCTCTCATATGAATGAATGAAGCCACATTTTTGGCATCTCTAATGGGAATTTAAAAACGCAGCCTTTCTCAGTGAACATTGAGGTTTTTGGATGAACTTCAATTGTAGCCATCAGTTCTATAAAACCCCTTTGAAAAGCGAGAAGCTTAAAATCTTTGGGAAAATATTTCAGTAATCAAATTAGTTTTGGCCTAATCATATTGCTGTATACCAGGCTGGTAACAAAATGAGAATATTTCTCTATTGAAGTGACAATTTGTCATACCATGAAAGTACAGACACAGCTATTCGCATTAGTAGTCCCCTTCCTTCAGTCATTCCCATCCTTTCGATAATTGGAGATCAATTTTTCAGCAGCACGTACAGACTCTAATTCACAATTTTCCTTAGATGTAAAAGGTATTTTGACTGTAGATGAAAGAAATGGAGTACTGTGAGGAGAATGGCATGATCATCAGCATTTTGTTCATGAGGATGTTCTTACAGTGATATATGCCTGTGCTCCTTAGAAATACGCTTTTAATTGTTTTGGAAAAAAAATGTCTTTGAAAAAAATCAGAGCTGGGTTTAAAGCACTTAAGTTTAATGCCAGTGATGAATACAACTTTGCTTGTCCTCAAGTAAAAGTAACGTGTTTTCTAACAGGTGCTCTGACAGGGTAGGATTGCTGACAGAGTAGGATTGCCTTTTTGGTTAACTGGTTACTTTTTATTTGTTTAGGAGGTCCCCAACACCAAGATTTGCTCTTTTTAAGGTAAGAGATTAAATTATTGCTCGGGTTATTTATAGGCTGGACAAATGAGCACAGTCATTATGCAGGGATTAGTGTTACTAAGCTCTGTCTTCACATACTAGAGGATGTAGAGGTCAACTACTTAGGCATAGCTGGCAAATAAGCCTATCGCTATTGCACACGGAGTTGTGGTGATTAATGCATGGATGGCCACAAAAGTGACTGGTCTCTTGTGAGTAATCTCACAAAGAGCCATAGCACAGATAACTTCTGATGTTCCACGGCCTGCTTAAAGGGAAACTTGGCACCCAAGTGGTCTTTTTCTATAAAGCACCAGCTTGCTGTGAAGAGGTTTCATGCCAAGGATTACCTTTTATTAAGGTTAAGTCAGTGGAAGTGAATGATAAAGATTATATTGACTTGTCACTTTTAAAAAACAGGCCCGATCCACCAAGTTGGTAAACAAGTGATGATTTTGAACATGCGAACAGGTTCTCTGACTTTAATTCCTCACCTGAGCAGAATTGCCATTTGTTATTTCCAGAAGCTATATAAATTTCAAGAAAGGAAGAGAAAAATCTTTCATGAAATCTTTCACTCAGAGTACAAAACCCAAAGTAAACTTTGCCCTCGCTGTTTGAAACCTCCCATTTGTTTCAGGGACAGTTCACTTTTCCACATTTGGAAGGAGTGCCTTAAAACCAACCTGTGTAGTGCAACAGCTTGACACACTGACTGTATAACAAACCCTTTGCCCTAATTCAAAAAAGAAAAAACAATTTAAAACATTCAAAGTATATACTAGCAGAGTTAATTTCTGGATAGAAGGCAAAACGGTAAGTGGTCTGAAGAAAAATCCAGGGGCAACAAACAGAAAATCAGAAATAGGAATCCTCAAGTGAGAAGAGATCAACTAAAGAGGTAGATATGAGGGGGAGGATCTTAGTGCAGAGGCTGGATCACAGCCAGGATATCAGTTACCATTGTTTTTAAAAGTTTTTTTTGCTGTTTTTGTTTTTGCGCTATATAATGGTTCTTTATTAAACCTTTAACTCTATGAATCATGAAATCATAGGAAATACTCAGGCTCAAATATTAGGCTTTCATTATCAAAAAACAAAGAACAATAAAAGTAAGTTTCTGCTTTTTATGTGTGGAATTGATAGTAAACTTTCACTACATAAAAACATAAAAACAGGAAAGAAAACAAGTCCCAGTCAAATGATGTGTATGTCTTTCTCAATGTTGTCAATATCAGTAGGTCTTGCTTTTTCTTTTTTTTTTTTTTGCCTGGGGTCTAAAATAGATGCTTTCTAATTTTTTTTCAGTAATGGTGTAATGGCACATTAATAACAGAATGTCAACTATTCTACCTATTGCCTTTATTCATCTCAAAATATTAATCTTCCGACTTCTCTCAGTTATTTTCACAAAAGCAAACCTCAAGTTTTTGTTCTGCCTTTTTTTTTTTTTTAATAAAACAAACTATATTCTCTGAGTCAAGGTGAGTCATAGCTTGTCTCAGGTAATATATCCATGGCTGTCTTTCAGAGTGCTTGAAATCTGGGTCCTGCTCCTGACTCTTGGCTGTTAGACAGCCTTAAGTACACTGCTTCACCTCAATATAAAAAAAATTCCATCAATAAAATTAGGATAACGATTATTTACTCTGTTGCAAAATGCTTTGAAGATTTATGGGTTAGAGCACTAGCTGAGAACTGCTTGAAAGTGAAACATCAGATATTGTATACATGCTAATATCAAGCTTAGAGTTTAAGAGGCGATGATTTAATCCTCTTTCAACTGCTGAATGGGTCAAATGCTTTTCGCCTTCATTCATATTTCTTACACCTCTCTCCATACACCTCTCCCTACTCTCAACTCTTTCCTCTGTGTAATACATAAATTTGTTTTAACTCAATCTCTCGAGAATCAGAGAGCTTCCTGTAAAAATGTCAAATGTCCCTTAATGTAGTTAAGGAAAAAGACAAATGGAAACATTTCTTTGTGTAAATGGTTTTTTGGAAACCTCCTGCTGTTTCTGGACAAGCTCTTTAAATGTTAATTACCCAAGATGAATAGTAGAAACTGAAGAAAATAATTCTAGAAATTTGTTCTTTTTATATGAAAACTACAAAAAAAATCACTGATTTATTCTTCACTTTCATTTGAAAGACCTGGGTCCACATCTTTGCAATATAAGTGCCCAACTGTTCAGTCATTACTGCAGTATTTTTTATTCCTCTTATTCAGGCATATGAGGGTTATTCTATTTTGTATGATTTTAGTCTCAACAAAGCACCACCAGAGAGGTTCTCCTAACAAGCGCTTGATTCTTACACACACACACACACACACACACACCCCGTCTCCTCCTTGTTGCATATCTATTATCATTCTGGTCTTATGGGAACCCTGAGAAACATTTTGCACAGAAGTAGCTATACAATCTTCCTGTCTTAATAAATACCATTTCTCAGTTTCAAACTGCTGACCCTGATGCAATCTGTTTTAGAGACAGTTACTAAAACAGGACAGAAAGGTTAAAATGAGCTAAAAGCACAACTGGGTTGGCTTTGGGTTTGCGTTTTTTCTAGGACCAAGTCATGTCCCACCTACACATCTGAGGCAGAAGCAGTAGCGAGAAGCTTAACATTTGTTTAATTGTAGATACAACATAAAAACTTTGGTATGACATGTTGACTTGGAAATAAATGAGAGAATCAAATCGCTTGCTGCAGTGGGAAAACATGCAAGCTCTAGAGCAAGCGCCTTGTCTCAAGTCTCAATTTTTCAAGACAGGAGTAGCTCTACAGGCGTTATGTTGAGCTGGTGACTAGAGGCATATTTTCCTGTTTCAGTCTATCATCTGTCCTAATCAGGAACTGAACAAAAAGGAGTTGTAGAAAAGAAACAAGTTACTGATTGCTCACATTTAAATGGAAACAAACTGAGGAGAGAGTAAGTACAGATCTTCTACGAGGTAAAATTGCCAAGTTCAGCTTTGGTCACATCTGGTGTAACACTCGCGGTCAGCAAGGTCAAGAGTTACTGAATGCAATGCAAGATTTGGTCACTTGTAATATATTTGGACCAAATAAAATACACATCGCTTGCTGATGCGACAACCCTTGGTTGTTTCAAAACATCAAGAGAAAGCAGGGAAAACAAAGACTCAAATAGAAATCCTAGAGGAAGGGATATGATGAGGTTATAATGGGCTCAGCATTGCTTGCATCTTGACCTGGTTAATTGTCTCACATTAATAATAATCTGTTTCCTTTCTGGAAAAGAATGGCCTTCTACATGTTTCCTGATACTCAGGATCCTGGAGGCTGACTCCTGCTTTGTTGGAGAAGAAAACATTTCTGCTCACTTTCTGCATTCTTAGGTCCATAGTTAACCTTTTGTACATAAACTTGTCCCCAGCCCATCCATAGGTTAGGTGCTTTCATTCTCATTTCCACGAAAAAACAGATAATATCCATCCTTCCTTTAACATCTTACTTTTGCAATCTTCAAGATAAAGACCAAGTTTCTCTTATATGCATCCAGTGTGTTTTATGCAACCTTGCAGCAGTAAAGAGTCTTGGGAAAAGCTACAGCCCTTGAGGTGCTGGAAATAGTTCCAACTCCCTTTTTACCCTACTTGCAGGTAGAGGGTTTGCTTTTCTGTTTGTTCTGTGAAGCGTTCAATGCACTTTTATGCCACATGTATTTTTCACAAAGTAGGAAACTGCAGAAATAACACTGGTCATTATGCTAAAAATGCTTCTTTACTGAGTCGTGTCAACTTCAAGTTAGGAGAAAAATCCTTGGAACTCAGAGCCCAGGAAGGAAGAACTCAGGATATGAATCCAAGGAATAAAGGAATACAGGAGACCCTATGACTTTTGAAAGGCATGGTGTTAGAGAGTAAGCAGTGAAATATTCTCATGCAGTAGAATGATGAGCAGCTTAGTAAGGAAGTGATCTTAACATCTGATATGGAAATGTTTTAAAGGATTACATAAATGTGAAACAACTCATGTTAAGGCTACCATTGCCTGTTTGACTGAACTGAGGCACTGCAGTAGCCTCCCCTGGAATGGATTTTATTTGAGATTACTTTTAATTGCCTGCATAGCAGAAGAGTGTACACTTCCAGACTGTCCAGATTTCTCAATACTTGCAAGGAGCTGCAAGTCATCTGGAGGGGAGAAATCAGAATCAGAGAGCTCTTGAGAAATGGAGAAATGGTCTGAAAATACTCAGATAAAATTCAATAATTTCAAATACATTAAGTACACAAAGAATTAAGTACAAAATTAGAGGATCTGATAGTGACAAAGAAGCAAAAAAGGTCTGAGGGCTACAGCAGCTCAGTTGGAACAGATATTAGCAACAGATAAACAAAGGCAGTGTTTATTTCAGCGTGTATTAAAAGAAATTACATCTGTAAGACACCAAGGTGATCAGTCTGCTAAGGCCTCATCTGAGGTACCACATCCCATTTTGGGTACTACGCTTTAAGACATTTTACTTTAGAGTTCAGGGAAATGCAGTAGGTAAGATACATTCATAACAGATGACCTCTGAGGAAAGGTTAAACGAGTCATATCCTTATGCAAAAGTAAAGGACAGTTAATTTTCCAAGATGAAAATGCTGAAGTTGATCAACTTGTCTTTACTACTAGAAATACAAAAAGAGTTGTCTTAGAATCCTAGAATGGTTTGAGGTGGAAGAGCCCTTAAAGCTCACCCAGTTCCAACCCCCCTGCCATGGGCAGGGACCCCTCCCACCTGACCAGACTGCCCAAAGCCCATCCAGCCTGGCCTTAAATACACCCAGGGATGCGGCAGCCACAGCTTCTGTGGGCAACTTTAGTAAAAATAAAACTAAAAATAAACAGTGGCAAAGGCTTCCTTTTTAAAAGGATAGGGGAAACAATAAGACACAAATCCAAACATAGTACACCTATTAAAAAAAGTTGTTGGACTTAAAGCCTAGATTTTATTTATTTCTTAAAGGTAAATAGCTGTCAGTTCAGAACAGGTTCAACTCAAGTTGCTCCTTAATTCATAGTGTTAGAGACCTAAATAGATTCTTCTCAACTCTGTAGTTCTACATATTCTTGCATTCAGGACAAGGAAACGTTAGCTTTATCCAATCTGTTGTGGTGCCTGACAAAAACATGACAACTTAAGAACCAGTGGTTCCAGGCTGCAATGCACCAGCTGCTTTAATTTATTCTTGTGTTCCTCTATTCCTGTTTGGAGTGGCCTGCAGATTTTGACTTTTCTGTATTAATTGAGAAAGCTACTCAGATTTTTGTTTGACTTCAAGTAAAGCAGTATAGGTTGGCTTTCCAAGAAACATGAAAAACAGAGCTTTAGCAGTAGAAGGGAAAATGAGTTGTATGACAAATAAAACATAGGCCCATAAATAACAATTCGTGACAGAATGTGTTTGGAGGGAGAGTCTGTGAGCTCAACTGAGCAAAAGCATAAAAATGTGTTTCAAGTTCACTTTTTAAGCTGGCTAGCAACTTGAAAGATGATTGAAACAATCTGACTCGCTTTCAGGATATACATTCTTTTCAGGGCATGCATTGGTTTTCCAATGCCTATAAAATGGTGTAATCGATTAAAGAAATCCCTTCTGCATTTTTCCTTCATTTCTTACCCTGCTCAAAATAGCAAAAAAATTCTCTGTAGGATCTTGGCCCCTCACTTATTTCCAGTCTTTTATTAGTCTTTAGGAAATAACTACACCTAGTCATTACAGTTTAATTGGAGTGTCACTGAATAATAGTACGGCTTTTAATCTTTACAAAGCACAGTGAATTAAGACTTGCAGCGTCCTTGAGAGGAGATGAGTAAAAGCAATCTAACGAGCCATGAACAAAGACCAGGCACTGCCCACATAAACAGTTACTGCTGACAAGAGTAGAAAGAAACAAGGAGCCACGAGCACTCTAGATTTCAGCTACTGGAGTTTGGCTCTCCAGCAGCGATTCATCACTCATGAATGATTCCTAATCACCTCCAGACCCTCAAGCAGACCAAGCACAGGTCAAATACTTCCAGTCTGCATTTATTTTTGTCCCTTAAATCTTACGGTCAAACTTATCTAAAGCTACTTTGCATTGTAAGAATTTGTATTCTCACTATTCCAAACCTCCTGCATCAAGTTCTCTCTAGTTAATTTTGTCCACAGCAATAAGACTATTAACTTCTTCCCATTCATGAAAATGGGGGATCAAAGAGGCCAGCTAGCCTATAACATTCATCACCATCATCTGTAACGACATAATCCAGCTAGGACAAAGGGAATGTTCTGCCCTCTGCACTGAAGCCAGTAATCCCAGCAACAGAAGTGGCTTCCACTGGAGAATTCTTTTCATCAACGCAAGTGGGAATGCAGTGAAAACAGGATTCAGTGTTGATGGTGCTCCTGAATGCACACACTGTCTTTGAACCGTCAGCACTGAGGGCTGGTTGAGCAAGAAGGGATCCAGGTGTGGCACAGTGATTTATCCCACAGAGACTAGAGAACTCTTGACTCCTGCTTAGTCAGTAGCTTGCTTCTGGGGACAGCCCAGCTATGCAGTTTGCCAAGTCCAGGTTTGACCATAACATCCCACAGTGTTAGACACTTGTCACTTAATACAGGCTACCTTTTTCAAATGTTTGCCACTGCCTGTAGTGATAGATTTTTGGGGACTCAGTCACTCCCATGTAGCAGCACTGGTTTAGACATGAGCCTAATTAAATCACTGCAGCATGCACACTGCTCAAGCAGTTTCTAAGCTGTTTTAATTAAAAAAACTGAGGCAAATTCTTTATTTAAAATCGCTCAAGCACTTCACCTGTGATTGAAGAGAACATTTCCCCTGTTCCCTGTGAGCAGCGGGTATACCTAGAGAAGAGCGTGGCATTCATATCTGTAGATATCCTGCCCTATATCAAACTCAAGTATGCAGAAAGTCAGTAAAGTGCCACACCTAAAGCAGTAACATCACTGGCAGCTGCCTTTACTAATGTTAACATTGCTGTAAGAAACACCACAGAAGTCTCTATGCAAATAAATTTGAGAAAGATTAGACTCTGCAATGTTGACAGGACTATGACCCTGGTCTTGGTCTGTAAAACAATGAATAACATGAGAATATTAAATCAAATGCTCTGTATTTATATTCCAAAACTAAGATGGTAGTCAAAGCAAAAACCAGACAGTTTAAACTGAATGTGGAACAACTTATATACAACAGCAGATATACTTAACTTCATGAATATTATGCATATATATAATACTAGACTAACCTGTAGAACTCTGCCACTAAGGGTATGGAGATTAAGAGCTTAGATATATTCAAAGGAGACATCTGTTCTGATAATGAGAGAAGTCCCAATTACCTCAAGCAGCTTGATATATTAATCATTATTGAGCACTATCAGCATTTGTGCTTCATTTTAGATAACTGAAAAGTCCTTGTTCCCTTCATATATATTGTTCACTTCCTCCCTGTTGGCTTCTGGTATGGTTCACTTTACGAGTCCACAGGAGTCACTGCCAGTTACCACATTTTCTCTCATATAACTATATTACTTACCTAAACAGATCATCTATCTTCTGAACACATCTGTGTGCTAGAAATAATGAGATGTAAACATTTTTCAAAAATGACCTATTTAAAACCAAAACCTGCAGGGGGGATATCTTCTACTAAGGGAATTGATTCTTGTTTTTAAAGCTTTGTTGCATTACATACAGTCTAAGAAATGAAAAATGCAGTTGTGCTTCATTCAGTCAGTTCAGTAAATGCAGTTTCCGAAAATCATTTTTCAAGCTCCCCTCACCTTATGGAGCCAGACACCTCACTTAGCAGTTAATAACATTAATACATACATAAAGCACAAATATACATAAACATAAAGCACAAACTGCACCCTATGAAAGCAGAAGTTTTCTACAAGTCCTTTAATTCTCACTGTAACCAAGAGAAAAAAGACGGGATGCTTACTGACAGTTGCATCAGTACTTGAATATCTCCGGTGAAATAACATTACAAAAGAAGGCAGCAGCAGCAGCCTTGTGGGTGACCAAATCCAGACTCATTTATGATGTGGGCTGTGGGAAGCTCATGGTTGAATCACCAGCTAATGCTGCCTATCACAGTCTAGATACAAACAGTTTGAGAACATCCACTGGCCTCTAAAAAGAGTCTGGGAAAGGTTAAGTAAAGATTGTAAGGGAGGTGTTGCCAAAGCAAAAAGGGCAGTTGAGAACATCCTCCTATGAAACATTTCTTATGTTGCAATGCAAAAGTTCCCATTTTCTAACAGGAAACATAGGAAAATAAATTACTCCTTAGATAAGGTCCTTAAATCTCTAGTTGGACTTCAGTCAGCCTCAACTGCTGACGAGATCATTTCAGCATCCATATGTGTACCAAGTGCTTTCATATAGGAAAGTGGTTTGGGACGTGAGTTACAAAGAACACAGCCTAGATTGCTTTAGCATAGGCTTGATACTGAAAGCACATATGTCTACAACAGAAGTGCATTATAGTTTTCACACCTATCTGCCAAAGTCACAGCTTCATGCTACGCTTCTTAGAGAGTTTTACAAAAATGCGAGGCAATCTTTATGCCTGCAGAGCTCATTCATGAAGGCCAAGTGAAAGAAGTGGGATGTTTTTTGCATGTTAGACACCAATGCAGAGATTGAATTGCCTCTCTTAGCAGAGATTTTTTTTTCCTTTTAGTGCTACTTAACTCCTGTGTAATAGAATACTACTGAGATGCTTATGGGCAATTTGTCCAATGATATGCAATCAGATTTTCAACAAAGGAGAGAACACAGAACAACAAGTCAATCTAAACATTTCCATATCCATGCTGAAAATATGCATGTTTCAGGCAGTTAGAAGTCAATACCAGCATACAATTAGAAACCTGTGTGACAAGAAGCCATTGAGGACAGTTGCAGCTCATACACTTTTTCTTTGTAAAAACATCTGAGGTTCAAAGCTACAATCCGTTATCAAATAAAACCACTGCTCATCTGCACTGTGAGCTAAGTTGCCTAAGTCAGAGACAAATGAACCCACCAATGTGCTTTTGCTGTTCAGAAAAAAATGCCAGTGGCCAGTCTGACAAGCCTTAGAGTATTTTCTCCCCCACCAAAAAAAAAAAGCACAGGAAGAAGTGTTTGCCGACAAGTTTCACCCTGCAATGCGAATACAGCACCAAACTAGTGTTTGTACGCACTGGTGTCATTTAGGTACAGAGAGAAGGGCAAGCATACCCTACAGAGGCAGCATATACCCTTTCCAGGCTGCAGCTTATCTTCCAATAGCTCAGCTTATGATTGTACACATCTACAAAAATTGAAGTATTTCTACCCACAAGTGCTACGTCTGGGTGTTGTGAAAGGCACCCAGAGAATGAACAGCAACAGTAATTGAGAAACTAAGGGAACCTTGGGAGCCCTCCGTACTCCAGGGGCCAGAGCACATACTACACCCACCCACCCCTAGGCACACTATCATCCCACTCTTTGTGTGTCCCTTGGGAGGGGGTGGAAAGGGAGAACTGAGCACGTAAGGTAGCGTTAAGAAGCAAATGGTCTTTAAATTGGCATCTTAGAGCTAAAGCCTAAAGGGCCAAAAAAACAGGCTCCAGTAAGTGCCAGCCTGGAAAGCAAACAACATAATACCCTGATCTGATAGCAGCATCCATCTTCTGCTCAGCTGTGCTCTGCAGTTCTTCCCTGAACATGCTTTGTCTCTGGAAAAATGTGAGGCATCATTAAAGCAGGATGCAAGTTTGCCTGTCATGGATGAAGCGCATAAAGAATGGCTTGATATTCTTTGAAGTACAGAATACACAGCATATCTAAGAGCATGGAATTGCCCAATATATTGTAGATGAAAAACAATATATTTTTCAAGACACATTAATGCACAAAAGTACAGAGTTAAGGTGGCAGACTCAGCTTAGCAATATCATTTCTTAAGCTTCCCCCCCACTGGCATATAGAATTATATTATTGCTGCAGAAACCTGTGGGAATTTTGCTCTTGACTTGATGATTTATGGAGTAAAAATCAGTATTGAAGGATTTTTTTTTTCAAAGAGGGTGAGCTTGAGCCATCTTTATCCAATAACTTCATGACTTTGTTTCATTTACTTCCACAATAACTTGTGCAAGTGGCTGCTTTTCATTGATGGAAAGTTGAAAGTTTCAAGTCTGCATAAGGCAGACAAATGTGCAGCCTGATTTTAAGACAGAAATTATTCATTGACCTCCTGTGAACCGTTTATACTTGGAAAAATGAAGATTGATGGCTCTGGTGTCTTAGCTAGTATCAACACACAGGCTAGTTTCTGTTATACTGTTTTTTGTTTCTGATTGCTATCCTAGTAACAAGCAAAGCTGCCTTTGCCCAGCCAAGCTTACAATGATTAAACCAGGCATCACATCTCAAAGTTCCTGTCTTCCCCCACTGCCTGCTGAACTGGAGAACTCAGCCATGTTCACAAATATAATTCCAGCTGTTTGTTTTATAACCTCATACACTAGCCAATGCTAGGCAACTACAGAAAAAGTGCACAAATAATAAAATAGAAGTACAAAGAATAGCCTAATACTACAGTAAACAAAACAACTCACTTGCTTTTATCCTTCTTCCAGCAGTCTTTTCTTCATTCCTCAGCAAGCATCTATATTCCAAGAAGAAAATTAAACCTTTGTCAGTGTCTAGCAATTAGGTGGAACTCGATAAAGTGGACAAAGATTTTATTTCTTCATTTGTTTCCCCTTTAGAATTCATTAAGGCTTGACGTTGATTTGCGTTCAAGCTACCACGGCATTTGTTTTTAAGTATGTTGACACTCAATTTACAGAAGTTAATTCCATACAGGCACTGTGATACGGCACTCAAATAGGAAACACTCTAGATGTGCATGCAAGAACCCTACCCTGTCCATTTTTCAATCTCTTAGAAACCAGGACTAGCTTACTGTAACTTGTCCAACATCCCATATTTTTCCCTCTCTAACTTCCATCTTGCAGCCTTTGCCCTTGTTTGGCGAACTCCTTGAAGGAACAAGATTTCTCATATTGGGCAAGCACATAGCACATTGAGTCATTCTGTCAATGAATCCATGAAAACAGTAGTTACACATTTGAAAGTCAAGAAGATCATGGGGTTATCAGAGGTAGTTTCTCCACAACCTAATCTCAATTATAAGGATTCAGGTTGAGTTTCTTGCACTAAGAATGTGAAATAAAGCAAGGAAACAAAGCAGGAAAAGGGTACTCATAACACACTGTCTCAGAGGAGGATAGGGCTGCTGTTTGGCATTGAAAAAACGTGCTCAGGGGAAAGTAGAAATGAGCAGTCTCTGTGCATTCAAGTGTGCTGGAAGCATCGAAGGCAGACAGAGGGACCAGCACCTCCCAGCCAAAGCAGGTTGCACCATGAGCCTAAGGCCTGGATCCTACTTTAGGGATGATGTTGCTTTTTCACACACATGCACCAGATCCACGTAACTGACTGTTGGGAGAACAGGTACGCCAGTAATAAAAGCTGCATACCTTCCCCGCTGCAGGTCTCTTCCTTCCCCATGCCAACACACATCATTACTGCAGATTTCAAAACCCCACTGGCAGGCATTTTTTTTTTTTCAACAGGCTTTTCTCACCAAGCTGATGAAATCCACATGGGGCCATTGACAGCAGAGTATCTGCTTGGTTATACCCACATTTGGTATTAACATACCAATTCTGCTGACAGTTCCAACTCCTAAGGCACATCTCTGCCTGACTTGTCAGTGAACTCCAGCTGGGAACGCATTACTGTAGTTGCACTGAGACACTGAGTGCTGACACAAGCCTAAACATGATTCCTTTGACTCAGGTTGGGTGGAGAGGGAGCGATCGTGTTTCAAAACACACCCACAGATAAATGCTTGAAATATGTTGATTTTCATCTACCTTCCTTAAAAAAAGGTGACAGTCCAGAATCAGCATTTCTCAAAACAATGCCTGTGAGCCTGTGTCCACCCCATGTGCTGGTCCAGTTGCTCCACAAAGCCCCTCCAACACCAAAATTATGTTGACATCAGCAGGGCATGTAAAGGGACGGAGCCAAAGAACGGCTCACCCCCTACACAGGCAAGAACCTGAAATTGCCCATAATGCAAATCAAGAAAAGACAGAAGACCAAGTCTCTGTGAATTTGATCTGTAGCTTCCACTGAATTGTTGCCCCACTATGCTGCCCTTTTTTCTTTGGAAATTTACCGTGAGGAAGACATGGACTTAGCATCATGGGTCTGTTCAGCCTGGAGAAAAGACGACTGAGAGGGGATCTTATTAATGTTTAGAAATACCTGAAGTGTGGGAGACAGAGGGATTTGGCCAACCTCTTTTCAGTGGTTTGTGGGGACAGGACAAGGGGCAATGGCCAAAAAATGGAGCAGGGGAAGTTCCACACCAACATGCGCAAGAACTTCTTCACGGTGAGGGTGACGGAGCACTGGAATAGGCTGCCCCGGGGGGTTGTGGAGTCTCCTTCTCTGGAGATATTCAAGGCCCGTCTGGACACCTACCTGGGCAACCTGCTCTAGGGAACCTGCTTTGGCAGGGGGGTTGGGCACCGTGATCTCTTGAGGTCCCTTCCAACCCCCTACAATTCTGTGATTCTGTGATCACAAGATGGAGTACCAGAGAAGCTACTACAGTATAAGAGCTAGAGATATTTGTACAGGGTGAGTAAACCTATCTAGAGTTCACAAGTAACCTGGTATTGAAGGCTGTAAAAGAAATGCATCCTATAGTTGTTTATTCTCAAACAGATGAACCAAGCCTTTCCCTCTGATCTCTAATGTCCTTTCCAGAACTGAATTCCTTCCATGCCACCTTCTCGTCTAAACTTATGTTTTATTTTAAGTGGTATGTTTTAATGCCCATCTCTTCAGCCTCACCGACCTCAGAGTCAGCAAGAGGTATTCCATATGGGACAGCATTGTGGAATTTTTACTCTTTGATAAGCACTCTTCTGTAACGTTTCAGTCCAAGATTTCATGAGCTATTTAATTTCAGCTTTTTAAAAATTGAGTGTCCTATAAAAGGAAACTGCATTAGAGGGAAAGCAATAAGGCATTCATTCAGTGTGCTTTGCCAAAATAGCTCACTGAGTCTTAGCATAAAAAGATCCTTGTCCCCAACACAGACACAATTACAAGCACAGACAGTATGGTTTTGCCTAGAAGGAGAAAATGCCTTAACACTGGGGAAGGGTGGTGGGAAAATCTCTTGATGGGTAATAATCAGTTCAATCAGATTAAGTAATTAAGACACTTCTAGCAGGCAGTGAGGAGAAGGGAAGTCTGAAGTACATACAGGCAAGAGTAAAGTGAGCCTCTCATTTTAAGTAAACCACTACCCTGTTTCCACCCCATCTCTCAAGAAAAGTTCAAGTAATTCTTCACCAACAGGATCATCAGTTATATTCCTCCCCCTCTACCATTCTCTGGTCTACCTTCTTGTTATCATGATATCACTGACTCCAACCCTTTTCTACTTCATCCTTCTCTTCAGTTCGTTTTTCTTGTTACTCAGCTGTTCTTTCATTTTTTTTCCACTTGGTCTTCTGCTTTCATACCTTTATTTTAACTCTCCCTTTTGCCTTTCTGGCCCTAATCTGCAGTTCCCCTTCATTTTTAATTTGGTATCCAAACTCCCCTTTCCTGACAGATTCATGCTACAGATCACAGTGGCAATTGCGAATTGAACTGTGCCTTCAAAGCCTAAGCCACAGGATTTGGACAGTGATCTGCCATGGTATCAGGTACCACAGTGTGGGAAGAAGGATCCTAAGGAGATACCTTGTAATGATGATCTGTCAAGCACAGTGCCTGTTTTTGTTTGCTAATAAGAACTGCTCAGGCCCCTGAAGGTTCAAATTAGCTTGAGCACTGTCTTGAACTTCAGAAGCGCTCCTTGCCTCCTCAAAAAGGAAGCTTGACTTAGGCTTAGCACTTCCGTTACCTTCACTGCTTCTTGCTTCCCCAAAAGCAACTCCGATTTTAGTCTTGAAAGGGACCAAGCAGGGTTTGTTAACAGTGACACCCAACATCAAGATTTCATTCTGATAATGAAGTTACGGAAAAAATGTTAGAGGCTTTTGGTGGGGCTACAAATACAACGGCTGTCACATATTATAGGGATTGCCGCTCTGCACACCTATAATTGAATAACTTTCTGTGAAAGGATCTTTGAGATGTCACAGCAATTCCATCCCTTCAGGCAAAGTTTCTTTCAGTTCTTCCCTTGATCCCATGTTTGACAGGACTGCATTGGACAAAAATTTCTTATATGGAAGCTTTTTTCAGACTATTCTTTTAATGATCAATATCACCAGACTTCTTTTTTGTGATGAACACAGGCTGCAGGCAACATATTCACCCCACTTAGTAGTACGCAGGAAAGGTAGAGAAGCGCATAGAATATTCATCTGTGTATGGGACTTACAGTGAAGAGACCCAGGTGCGCATCCTGCTTCTGCATACAAGCTGCATGAAGCCTGCATTCACGCTGCTTTACTCAAAAAACATGTCTTTTTACTATCTATGTGTTTGGCCATCATTCAGTCAGCAAATAGACAGGTGTCATATTTTTAGTGGGAGGAGATTACCTCCCATCTCCTGCCACAGGAGCAGAATTTCAGAAGAGACTTTACTCTTATAGTCCTCTGCTTTTGAGAGTCATAGGATGTGATGTGTTCCAAGACAAAGTGCTTTCTCAAGAGGCTGTTGCATGCTTTCCAGATGGGCTTTGCACTACCCCTCCATACTGTTAGGATTCACTTAAACAACACTGCCAGCAACAGGAAGTTGCTGATGTGCTTACTTGCATGTTTTAAGATGTCTTAAGGTGAGCTGCCAGATTTTCAAACAGAGGTTTTTGTTTTGCATGCCAAATATTTCTTAAAGAAAACATACTCCCTTTTCTCCTGTCTCTGATACCCCTCTTTTGAGCTTACTGCAGCGAAATTATGTTCTAGTCATATTGCAAAGTAAGAGCATAGTTTTTGCTTTTTCCTGAGCAGAGACTACTAAGTAAACAAACAGCTGGTTAAATTACATCTTCATATTAAGGACTTGATTCTCATGTTTTTGTTGATACTCTGTCATCTGCCACAGATCATTATCTATCTGCAAATGTCAGAAGCACTCACTGACCTTGTTTTCAATGGAAGGTTGTCATGGCACATGCCAACCTGGTGTTACACCACTGTCTAGACATAGCCAAAATTCATCTCAGCCTTTACTGATGCTGTTGTGGGAACAGATTAGTCTAATATAGCTTTTCAACCCATCCAACACAGGGCTAAGAAATTTCTTCAGCCTGAACTAAAAATGAACCCAGACAACAGAAGTGCATTACCATCTTGGCCTACCGTTGCTAAGTACAATTATTTTTGCCTTCTCATGTCAAAATGAAAAGTGTGGGACTTGGTTATTATTTTTATATTGTAAATAGAAGTTCGTTCAAGACTAAAAATGCAGAAAGCCACAGAGTTCCTCAGGGAAAGAGTACTCCCTCCCCCTTTACCCCAAAAGCCAAAAACCATTGAAATTTAGTCATCTAAGTAAATACGCAGCCACTCATACATGTGTATATATATGACTAATCTGAAACATAGCATCTAAAACACATGAGCTTGATCTTCAGTTCCCACCATTTGTACGTCAGATCTCAGTCCCACTAGGCAGAGTATAAATGCAGAGTACCAAGACCTGATTTCTCACTATTGTCAGTGCTCAAAATTGTAAGGCCAGGTAGGAAGCTAAGCCTTGAGTTGAATAGCATAAGAACTGCCAAACACTAACCCAATGTAATATATATTTGGCTCTGGCTTTGCTATCCTAGATGAATTCTCACATTCTATAATACCATTCTTCACCTATACTAGTTCAACTACTCCGGTAGTTGCACTGAGCTGCTGAACAGAAGTGACAACCATTCCTAGTCCAAGAACCCCAATATGAGAACAACCAGCAGCTTAACTGCATTACAAATAGGCTTATTTAAATGCCTGCGACTGAATCAAGACATAATATAAAAGCCTTCTTCACTAGGACCAAGTTTCTGCCCCCAGGCAAGCATGCAGCTTTGTATTTGGTAGACATGCCACAAGGAAAATTTTCATTTTGGATTTTTTTTGGGGGTGTGGGGGGGTGGGGTGGGGAAATGCATCTCTTCCCCTAATACAAAACTACAAATCAACTAACCATGATTCACAATATAATCCCCATCTGCCCACTTCTTCCTTCCCGTCAGCTTAGATCGTTTTTCCTCCTGTTCACCAGAGCCTTTTTTCAGTGAAGCCCATCTCCCATCCAATAGTGAGGTAAATAAGGACAAAGTAACTAGAACATGGAGACCATGGTGCTGCCGTCACCTTCTTGTCTTTGTTTTTGATAACTTTTTTCCCTGTGCCTGCCTTGCAGTCTTGTCTTTCAGACAGGAGGTTTCTTTTATTTATTGGTGTAATGCTTAGTGCACAGCCCATTTCTTAGCTGGCCTAACTGCATTTTTGTTAAGAAGGCAATTAAGAGGAATGGGAAAAATCAATTTATTCATGCTAGAGATGAGCTAAACAATTATCAGATCAAATTTCAGTGGACAGCATACTTTACCTGTTATGGTTCATCTGTCATATTGGATCCCATCTACTTGACAGAGCAGCCATGCTGTAAGTTACAGTATGGTTGGCCTGCACAAGGCTTTGGTGCACTTTAAACATGCCTTAGTTTCCTACAGGATGCACAAGATCATTTTATTTTTAAAGTATGAGACAGCATTGTAATTGGAGCTTTATCAACCATACCACTCACTTCTTTACAGAAAAATCACATTACAGACCAAAAATCTAAGTTTCTTTAAGACTGATCATTACTGTGATTTTTCATTTAATATATATGGTATATTTGTATTAAAAGTGTGGTCCTGCTTTATTTTGACTTGAATTACCTTTGAGGTTTTTCCTTCCCTCCGGCCTTCAGTTTATTTTATATATATATCTATATATATATCTATATAGATATATGTATATACACACACAGCAAAACTTCATTTCTTACATAAGGTGACCACAGAATCTGAAGCTATTACTCAAACTCACACAACATCATGTACTCAAACAATGCATCTGCACGCAGCACATGCTGTACTCAGGTCACAGACAGGCTTCAGTTGACCTGGTCTCTGCTGCTAGCAGAGACTGGGTGGCACTGCTCAAGTCCGTTCCTCACACAAAGGCATTTCCCTGCTTATAACAGGAAAATGACATGCTTCTCCTGAATCCTGGTTCCGTAGGTGTTTTGCGTGACACTTGAATGAGTATAGGATCCATTCCTGTGTTAGCCATAAGTGACTTGTAGATTACAGGGTTTTTTCCAATTCACCAATTGCTCAAAACAGCTCTTTTGAAACCTTGGAGTGTTCCTTTAAGATCTGATGACATCTGTGTCATTCAACAGCTCATTTCACCATCTCAGCATTTTCTCTTCCACACTGCACTTCCTGACAGCCCTGATCAGATGGTTCCAAAGAAGTACTCTCCTGTACACAGCCACATATGAAGCACTGATTTTGATCTCTCACCAGCACCAAGCCAGCAAAATATCACTACGTCAATAGTTACTCTTGATTTCCATTAGGATGGAAGGGATGAAATGCTAATCCCAATTCATCTGCAGAATGTCTAAACACCATTCCACAAAGGATTAGACTGTCACATTTTTATAAGACAAGAAATTCTGCTATCAAGATAATGAATGGTGTTAACCCAACTGTCAGCTGCACCATCAGAAATCTTGAGAACCTCTCATTGACCATGGAATTACAACAGCAGTGTAGGGAGCACACAGCTTGGACAAACAAAACAAACTAAAACTTTCTGAAATACCTAAGTCTTCCCCACCTCGCACCCAGTGGAGGGGAAGTAGATATTTATCATACAAAATTGCAGTTGTACTTTTGCTGAAGCATAACATGCAAGAGGACAGTTATTCATTCCTGCTGTTCTGTTCCTAATTTCAGAGGAGCTATGCCTGTTTTACACCAGCTGAAATGAGAAGAGAGTCAGGCATTCCATCTTCAGTGCTTTTGTTTCCAAGATAAATGACTGTGTTTTGCTGCTTTCCCCATGGCTTATTCCAGAGATCCACTGCCAATTCAGACTGGCTCAGTGTCAAGACTTGACACACAGCAAAAACGGTTGAAAAATAGCAATGCTTCATCTAATCAGCTAATTTACAAGTTTTGTCCGCTCAAAGCTGGAGCAGTTGGGAAGGTAGCAGGCCCACGGCATGTTTGGATACTGAGTTCTAGTAGTGTTTTGCAAAATTCTGTTCTGCAAGTTTCAAACAGGAAGCAGATGACTCGAGAAGTTGAGGCACTGAAAGGAAAGAAAGGGGGAAGGGAGAATGAAGCGATAAACAGCTAATTGCTGTAGAACATGTGCAAATTTAAGTGTGCATCCAAGCAAAACAATGTCACATTTGCACAGGAAATAAAATGGCAGTCAGCTACAGCAGCGCTGCAAAGAAAAATGACATGCATTTTAAGTCTTTTATAAAGAACCATCTATTTGCAATGTTTGAACCTCTGCAAGGATTCACAATTGTTTTATAACTTTTCACAGGAAAGGTATTTGCTTCCTGCCGTAGCTTTAAGACGCTGAAAGACATAGGGCCAGATGCATTTCCTCTGGGGCTTTTTCTAGTTGTCTGTCAGAGAACCATCTCCATAAACACTTAATACACATCACTTCCTCAGTAATCAAGCCCACATTGGTGAAAACATGAAAAATAAAACAGACTTTTCCATGGAGAAATTATATTTTATGTCAACACCTGAGTGGACAGTACAATTCACTAAATTCTGGAACAAAGTTTGAATTTACAACAACTAGTATCTGAACTAACTCCTCAAACTACAACATGTGGGAGGCAAAAGTACTCAGTCCCAGTAAAAAAAAACACCTCAGCTGTTCATGTCATGTTGTGATGTGAATAACATGAAAAAGTGTTTTAGGCCACAGACCTGAGTCTAAAACCTGCTTACATGTGAAATCATTTCAATACTTTCCCCAAACAATTTTGAGTGCAAGCTTCACCATGAAAAGTGAGTCAGAGTAAGTAGTTATCTGTGTTTTTTTCTTTCATGTTTCTTTTCTGCAAGCAGCCAGAACCACTGACTAATCAAAAAGAAATTCTCCCACTGCTCTCAGAGTAGAAGAGGAAATGTAATAACAGGAATGAGACTTTTCATCTCACATTGTCAAGGTAAGGTATGCAGTATGGCTATTCACAGCATGCAGAACTTGATTCCATCATCTCACCTGTGAGACATGCTAATTATTTTTCAGAAAGGTTCTCTCTTCAGGATGTGCCCAAGAAACTAGCTCAAATTTCAGCTTCCACATTTCAATGTTGGCAGTTAGAAAAACAAAAGAAAACTTCCTGCTTGTCAGCTGCTAGGGTTTGCTTCAGGGAGACACAAAGGGAACTGCTTTGATTTTTTTTTAAACTGTTTTTTAGGACTAGAACTGCATTTGAAAATACTTTAAGAACGTGCCTGACTAAAAATAGGCTTTTTGAGACTGTTCAATAAAGTATAGTGCAGAACTCCCACTCTGAACAAGAAAACCAAAATGATGGAGGTCTTAGGCCTGTTTTGACAGACACTTTTCAGCTGCCCCAGCTGCCCATCAGCTTGGAGAAGGCATGGAAATGCCTCTCTACAAGGGACAGCTGGAAGCAACTGTGGGGGAGAGGGTAGCACTGTCACAGATTAATAACTCAGCTCAGAGCCCAGCCTCAGCCAAGTAATTTAGGATGCTCAAATGATCCTGAGGGACAGAGAGCATTTTCTGCATTGATGGCTGTGGGAGGGCAGAAATGTTACAACCAACAGATGGTTTAATTCACTATAGATAAGTGACTTCATAAGCAATGGTTATGGAAACAGCTACCTCTTGTCTTTCAAAACCAATAAATCGTTTACCATACATGAAGAGCCTTGATGTCATCAGCCACTTTAGAACTAGTTTGATATCTCTGCTTAAAAAAAGCTTAATTCCATAGACTCATGGGTACCTACTAGAAATGACTCTCAGCAAAAGGATTTCTGTCTCTGACCACTCTAACATATGCAAACCTTCATTTCACCAAAAGGACGGTGCACTTTCTCAGCTGGACTGCACACTGCTGGAGTGATCCAAGGGCAAACAGTGGTTTGTATCAGAGGACTTACCATTATCCTGTATTTCCCTCCTCCTTCCAATCTGAGATACCCACATCCTCACATCAATGACTTGAGCATGCTTTTAGAAGTAGCCACGTATCCAAGTAATTTAAGCTAGGGGTATCCCAACTTCCAAGCCATAAGTGTTTTTTCTTTCTTCCCCCAAGGAGGAATTTCTTAACTTTCTGCAGTTTATGCTTCCAGGATTCACTTTTAGCTTGTCTTTACCATTGTCAGAGATCTGTATTTAAAATTCCCCAGAAAACTCCCTTAATTATATGATTTCCAGAGCTACAGTTTCAAACAAGGAACAGCTCACATAATACTTGTGGTTTACAGCAAGTGAGTAACACCAAATTGCCACACCTTCTCAGTAGCTTCTCATTTCTGCACTGACTAGAGGTTTTTTTTCCTCTGAAAGCACAAGATTCTCCAAAAATCGCAATGAAAGCTGCATGAGATCTACTGCCATCAAAAAGAGAAGACAATTACCACTCAAAGTAACCCACACCTGCTTGTCTTCCAATTAAAGAACCATTCCCTAGGAGGTAAATACCTTTACCCTTGCACAAGTAAAGCATCCAGTAGCCTCCCCTCCTGCTTTACCTTCCTTTGCATGCAGAAAACTATCAAAATATGATAAACCTTACAGGTGGAAAAATCCAGAAGCATCACAAAGAAAACAAAACAGAAGTAGAGCAATACATTTCCTTACAAGATCGGAAGTAACATATGTTTCTGTGTAAATATATATTTTTTTTTTATTCCAGGTTTTGTGCTTCAGAAGACCATAAAGTAATTTTGCAACCAGAACTCCAGCTCTGATGAGTTTTAAGGACAACCACAGCCTTACTGGAACTGGAAATGAGTGGAAACAAATGGAACAAGACCTGAGTGAGGTGCAGAAGGCTGTGGTATATCCACCTTACCTGCTTTAAGACTAATTCCAATTTCTTTTGACTGGATAAAAATACAGTTCTGATACAAGAAGGAAGGTGAAGAGAAAATACGTGCTGCTTCCTCAGCACCAGAGCTCCTGAGCAAAGCTTTCTGCCTAAGTCTGCACGTTAGGGGGAAGCCAAAATCATCTCCCTCAGTCACTTCTTAGTTGTGTGACTCTTGAGTGCACATACACATTTCGCACTGCTTGCATTGCACATTTACCTCACCTTCACCAGCACAAGGGCCAAAGTACCGTGCAGTGTTCAGCTGAACGGGAGTTCATGGTACTGTGTTGCATGCAAAAGCAAAGTTCTGGTATTAATTTAAATTCCTTAAACTTGATAAACATACCAAGGGGAAGGTCATCTGGGCAGCCATGCACCGATTCTGAGAAGGCGTACAAGAAGGTGTTCCTGAAGGATGTACAATACTTACAAGAGAGCTATATATATATATATATATTTTTTTTATAAAAAACACTTCTCTTTTAGAGAGTTAGTATATGACCACTTTCTAACTCTACTGGACCTGGAGGGGGCCCCATGCACACTGGATCTACCTGTCACACAAACACATGGCAGACCTGGCTAGTGACTACAGGCCAGTTTTATACCATGGTCTCTGCATCTGCGCCAAGGGAAGGTGGAGAAGAGAAACCCAGGTCAACACACAGCCCTTACACCAAGAGCAGCAGGTGAACACGGAGCTAAGGAGCATGCCCCTCACCACAGATTAATAGTTACGAATTTCCCCTACCCAACCCTACACAGCCATGCCTGAAGCCTTGGGAAGCTCCAAAGAGGAGGTACTTCCCAGCCATAAGCCTCATACTGGCCAGTTTGTAGATTCACATGTGACCATCACTCCTGCTACACAAAACAAAACAAGCATGAAATTGCTCCTCCCTACTCTATGGGTGTGGGTAGAAGGTAAAACCCAATTCCTTCCAAGCACAGCCACTCTCAGACAAGCTCTGGCCCCAGCAATACAACCCCGTGATATGCTATTGGTAGAAGACACTAGGATTTCATAATGAAGGAATATTTCCCCTGTTCTCAAACCCAGACCCACTCCACTGACAAAGGGGACTGGCACAGCACTCCACCTCACCAGTGGTCTCTCATTGACAGACTGATGTGAACAACAAAGTCATTTCTAGAGAAGCCTGAGACACTGGTTAAGAGAAACTCCCAGGATTCTGTGAAATGCTAAGCCTATTACTCAGCAACCATGAAAAGAAACTGGTCTCTGATCCAGCTGCTGGGAGCAAAATGACGTCTTCTCATCTAGTTCAGCCAGCCACACAATGTTTTTTTGTTCTGCGCCTTGGAGAACAAATACTAACACCACAGTCTGGGAAGAAGTGCCACAACATCTGTACAAACTCACATCTCTGGAGGAGGAAGAACAGGCCAGCCTGACACTCTGCATTTTAACAGACCCTCCTTAAAATAAGAGCTCACACTTGTATTGTGCAACACCATTTCCTATTACTTGTCAGGGGTATGTGCCCTGTGGCCCAGGAAGCACTGTTTCCTAGTCTTCCCAATTTTTTGTCAGCTTTAGCAGGGATATGGAGAGCTAAAAAACAAAACAAACGAACAAAAAAACACAAAACAACCATTTTCCTGCTTTTGCATCTCAGGAAAACCCTGGCAGGTCAAGGTCTGCAGGCATGTGAGAGTCCGTCAACACAGCGCTGTCTGGAAAGCAGCAGCTGGTGTCAGTTATGTCCTAGGAACTCCATAGGGAGGGTACAGACAAGGACAGGGCAGTATTCCCTTCCTGCCTGGGACCTGGTTGTCTCCCGTTCTCAGCAAGCAAAAGGAACAGACTAGGTGAAAATAATTTAATCAAAGTGCAAGAATTAATAGAAAAACAGTTATTAATCCCTGTCCAGATGGAAAAGCATACTTAACAAGTTGCCAGAAGGGGGTCTTACCCTACTCCAGTACTGTTGAGTACTTGTACAGGAAATCCAGATTATATATTTCTTTCATGGAACAAAAATAGAGATCATGCCTCTTAAACCTGACAGTAGGCCAAGAGGCCTGCATGTACCACAGACACAGGATTAAAACCAAGTATGACATGAAAACGCAGGAGCTCAGCTAGGTACTGGCAAGGAAAAGGTACTACATTGTGCTCAAATAAGGGGGACCAGTCACTCCACTATTTTGCAAGAAGTGCTCCAGGGGTTAGAGTATATCTCAGGCTGGACATGAGTCAACTGTTTCGTGTTCTGAGACATCAAGTAGGGCTGTATTTAATAAGAGAGGAAGTTGCAAGACGTGTGAAATAACCTTTCCCTTCTACTCCATATCCCCAGGAGTGCTGTGTCCAGTTAACCTATCACACTTTTCAAGGTGTGGACAAACGAATCACACGTCTCAAAACCATATTGCCTTTGAGTATGAACTGAATGGAGGGTGTAGTTTAGCCCAGAAAATAGAACAGAGTCAGGACCTGGCCCTTTAGTTACAAAAAGGGCAAGGGGAAGAGACAGCCTGTGCACCCAGGTTCCCTTTAATCTGGGCAAATCAGGGTGTACCTAAATTACAGCAAATGAAATGTAGGTTAAACATCACAGACAAATTTTGTAGCTGCAAGGATAATTAAGTATCAAATGAAGTGCCTAGGGAGATAGCCATGTTTCCAGCACAGGGAGGCTTTAGAACAGGTTAGACTAACAGGTGGAGTTAATCTTGCTCTGGAAAAGAAGCAGGATGAACTTGAGAGATCCCTTTGAGACTTATCTTGTGGTCTGGAGCTAACACAGAGGATGGCAAGCAGCTTCATTTCCTCCTTTCTTCTAGAAGGGATAATGGTGAAATTATGTTTTTAGCATCTTGTTAGCAGTCCCATACCCCCCTATCCATGGGGAGTCCAACCTCCCCCTCCCACTGGCTCAAGGGAAAGGATATTAGTTTTAGGTTACTTCACATGCTCCACTCAGTCCCTTTTTCCACTGCTCCCTCTCTCCTTCCCTCAGGATTTAACCACATCACCACCTACCAGCTGACACGCAAACTCTTGCATGTCTAACAGGTTACATATCCCATATCCTTGTTAGCAGCCTGCTCAGTTTTGCAATTCACTGCTTCCATTTCAGGCTGGAGCAAACCATTGTGCCTGACTGTTGAAACATTACATGTCCACTGGTATTAGTTTACAAAATAAGGATGCAACTTATTCTACACCAAGTTGCTCAGCTAGACAGCAGATCAGCAACACTATCGGGCCTATTTTCTGCTTTCCAACTGCCACTCAAATTGTGATCTGCTCAAATGCCACACAGCTTTTCACAAGGGCTGGAAAACAGACTTGTGCTTTGGTAGCAAAAGCCAGAGTGCAGAACCTTGCTCAAGGATAGCTTCCTCTTTCCTAAGTGAGTTGCATTTATTATCAGTTGGTGGTTTTCAGTGTTTCTGTTCCTGCTCTGGAAGTTGCCCTTCCTCAACACTCTGTGGTCAGGCTGTGTTTGGTGCCTGATAACAGCCTTAGAGACAGCTGCTGCAAAGGCAGGGGGAAGCACATATAAACAAAATGGGTGTGCATTTTCAACAGCTGCTTTCTGAGAAGGTTCCTGAAGCCTTATGTACAGCAAGCACTTTGTACGCAGCTAGAGACTGTCCTTTTTCAGCCATGTTGTCTGACAAAACAGTCGTCCCATCTCCATCTGGCTCAACTGTTCCATAACATCAGATAGCACTGCAGCAGAAGCCCTCTCACTTCAAGTGGTAATGGACCAACTCTAAGTGATCCAAGATGTAGCACTCCTGCCAGCTTCTAGGTCCTTTTTGATCAAGGCCTTATCACCCCCTTGAAGATGGGTGTCTAACCACCTGCAGTCACCTCTTCTGCCCACCAAGACAGTGACATCCACACTAACCATGATTCCTTAGTAACATAGCATTTCTGCTCATGCTTTGATTTACATGCTAAGGATCATGAGAAATTATTCTAGCAAAATCCCGTGGCAGTTCTATCTTTCTGTCCCCACAAAATTTGCCAGTTTCTTTTGAAGCTAGCTTTAGTGATGGATTACCTATGACCAACCATTCCAATCTCCCAGTCCCACAGAGTAGTTCTGCCAGCTGTTGCTTCTTCCTTGTGGTATTGTTTCTCCTGAGGTTTCCTAATCTGGGAACCCTAATCCTTCAGGAAAAACAGTAGGTTGTCCCTATAAACAGGTGTATAAAGGTGTGTTAACTTTAAGGCAGACAACACTGCAGAGAAAATCACTTGCATTTACAGTGTGAAGCCTGCAAGACAAGTTTTCCTTTAACCTACCACCTGATAAGCAGAGAGCTGTAACACTGCTGTCAGAGATCCCTAAAGCAAGGGCTATAAAGAACTAGGATTTGGCAAGAGCTTCTGTCATTTGCAAGACTGCCTCTTTGATCCTCCTTACGCTTCTGTAAGGATGCCAACATCTCTGCCTAACAGAGCAACAGAGCTGCTGCATCAAGGCAATCTCCTCACTTTCTTTTTTCCTCTGCCTTTTTTTTTTTTTGCTTGGTAACATTTCATTTCATACAGCAAGAAAATCCCCACACCTCCCTCTACTATCTATACCTCTTCATTGCAGCATTTCTGTTTAATCTCTTGAGAATCCTTGCTCAAAGGAGTGAGGACTAGGAGGACAAGACACTCCTTCGCAAGTTGGGCTATGTCCACACTGCCAGCTGCGCCTCTGACCAGTCATGAAACTGAGTAAGTTATTATTTCCCTTGCTCTGCCTTAGGCTGGGAGCTCAACAAAATCAGACTTGGTTACCATTTATTTGCCTAGCACATTGCCTATTAACATTTCCCTGAAGCAAATCAAATGAGTAACCCAGACTACTATCTCGCTTTAGGGGCTGCACAGACAATCTCCCGGACTCCATGGAAGCAAAAGGTGCTGATGAACTGCGATATTTCATCTCCAGTATATGTGCTTCAGTCCAGACAGTGGTTGTTCCATGCCATGGTAAAGGTATTTCCTCTTATTTCTCACTGTATTTTCAGTACCACACCACGCTGCGCAACAACTGAAAAATAACTACCAAGTCAAGTAGGAACTTTGTCCTGAGGAGTCAGCCATCTCCAAGGCCAGACTCCGCTATGTCAAAAGTCCTGGCAAAGCTGACTAGTCTCTGCCAGTGGTTCACATTCATATACTGCCAATATCAGTCTAACATAAAGCAACGATTAAAGGCACATCAGTGCAAGCAATGTTAGTAAGTTTTTCCTCTAGTAGCCTTCAGATTTCTGAGCCCTTAAGGAAAGCAGCCACCACATTTTTTTTTAAGCCTTTTTAAACTTGTTTCTTTCTAGCAGTAGCTAGAATTTTCCTTTGAGTGTATGAGTGCAGAAGGTTAGTCTGAGAAAAGCACTGAGCGCTCGAGGACTATACAATGATATGCAAGTACTTGCAATTATCACTTAAACCATTTGAAGTGCAAGAGCCCCTTAAGTCGTGTAACAAAACCAACATACTTATTCCACTGACATACATCCAATACTTTAACTCAGTGTTTTTCAAATATGTCAATATTGAGAGTATGAAAGTACTGATGGAATACATAGTGAAAAACAATTTTGCTTGAGACTCTTTTTACATCATAGATGAAAGCACAGAGGGAGATAAAAATATATGTAGAACTAGTATGCAAGCTTTCACTTACAATTATGATCAAATCAGCAAATCCTCTTGCTCCTTATGCTTCACCAGACTTTTTAAAAGGAACAAGCTATATCCAAACTACTGAACTATACTTATCTGGAGAGCATGAAATCGGAGCTTCCCAACATGAGCCTTTACAGTTAACATCCACCACATAATTAGTACTTTCTTTGAGAACATGTGTTTTTAAGTGGGAACATCTTGGGAACCTTGAATAGGTATTTTTAGCTTCAAAAAACAGTGTTTGGCCACACTAAGCAATGTCTTTGTTCTGTGTTGGTATAACAGCCAGTACAACAAACGGGGTCTTGGTTCAGAAGCAGAGCTCCTGTTAACTGTCACAGTATTTGTTTTTAAGCGCTTCCACTGTGTGCAGATGACATCCCTCCTAGACGATTGTGCATTTTAGATGGCTCTTGATTATTTCCTCATTAGGGCCAAATGGAGCCCTTTTGTGTAGAAATATTTAACATCAAAAGTGGCCTTCAGGACAGATACAGTGTTAAGCTCCCCTTCACTCAATGCCTGTGGTAGACTTTTAGTATTTCAGTGCAGCAGTTGGTAGCATATTTTTGAAGAGAATTTGAGAGGGAAAGCAAGTTACATATATTTTGACATGTTGACAATGACCAAGAGAATGGGCCTGAGAGATCATACCAGGTCCAACAGTTCCCTGTTTGCATTTGACCTTAAATTCCAGGTTCCCATGGCTATCTGTATTTAATGGGTTTCTCTCCTAGTTGTTTTATTCTTTGTGTAGTCATTTACATCAGTGCAAAGACACAAAAATCTAAGTGGATCAGAGTGCTAATGTCCTGCATGCACTCACTTAACCCTGCTGTCCTGCATAGTCATCTGTCCTGTTCTCATTCTCCACCTGTATCCGACATAAGACTTAAGAACATCGAACAAAGGAAAAGCCTTTATTCCCCACAGCACAAGGAAGAAATTATGTTGCTTTGCATCATGACCAGATCATGCCAGTGGAAAGCATTTGCATAAAGGGAGGACAAAAGACCCCAGCAACATTATACCCCCCTTTTGAGCAGGTTGAAATGACAGCATAAGGTGTTGTGGAAGCTCAGGCCTACAGCATATAGTTTGTAGCTGGAAACCAATATCATTGACTGGGCTGACTGTGGGAAGAACCTCACTAAACACAAAAAACAACTTAGGACCCCTGACCTCTAAGATACAGTTCTCCCTCAGTCATGATTAGGCTTGGACAGACAGAGCATCAGCTTGGTCTGTTTGGTTCAACAGCACTAGCAGGCTCCATCAGCTGCCCAACAGCTCATCTCCCTTGCAACCGAGAAGCAAGTTTCTTGAAGGGCAAGAGAGCCCTTGCTCTTTAGTTTGTACAGGCATGACCCTCCACTGTCTTTGGTTCAGAATACAATTTCAAGCTAATATAAGTAGAAATTCGGGTAAAATGCAGAGTAGATAGACATGGAGAAGGAAAGGTGCTGGTCATTACTGAAATACATGACAATAACTGAGAAGGAAGAGCTACTCTGCTTTCACCCCACACTTCAAAAACAGTTCAACTTATATTCAAGTAGCAGGAATTTGTACAGTGAAATTAAAAACCTAATATAGCTTTAATATTGGGATGCTCTTCACGCAAATGTTGTGATAGAGGGAGACAAACCCAAGCTTTCCCTTCACTTTTGAAACAGCAAAAAAATTAAGGGTGAGATTAGAGATAGACTGAGTGTTTCCCCCTTGAGACCCTACACCTCAAATGGAAATCCTAAGTGTTAGACAGGGCCAAATTATTTCTCCTGACAGATCCCATCCAAAAATCTTTTTGCCCTATGCTTTGATGCATCTGATAATTTCAGAGTAGCAACTACTCCATTTCATTATGAGAACGAAATGCTTCCTGATACTAAAATTCTAAAAACTGAGGGCAATAACTTGTCCCACCTCTTCCCTCAAAAACAAAACAAAAAAAACTAACAGCCTTACTTTTGACCAACTACTTGCCCTTTCAACACAAGTCATCTGATTCTATTCACTCATTTATCCCTTATTTGATAAGCAGCCTGCTCTTACAGGCTCAGCTACAGTAAGATATATAGTTGGTTGTCCTCAGACAATAGGACCAACATGAAATCCTGCCTGGCTAAGTACGCACAATCTCTACCCATAAAACATCCTTCCGATCCTTTTGTCCCAAAGCAGATTCTTCACTTGGAGCCATTTCAGCATTACAAAACACCTTGCTTTACCCATTGTGGAAACAATGCACACAAACCATACAATTGGCATATTTCAACCTTTTAATGGATCTAGTACATGTCAACCACGTATTGCCTGTTGTAAGTCCTGGATCCCGGGGATATGAAGCATGTCTCTAAGAATGCATAAGACAGCTCACCGTGAGAGAATCTAAGCAGCAGCTTAATGTTAGGCATGTATGTGAACCTGGAAAATGGAAACCTTACTCAGCTCACCAGCACTGGAGCAGCCTTTCAGCAATAATGCTCCCTTGGCACTCTAGAGCAGCTCGTGTCAGTGAAGCGCTGCAAGCTGAATTACACAGGGTTTGTTTTCAGACAGGTGGCAGAGCTGGGAAGCCAGAAATCTTCCAGGCATAACTCTGATTAACTTCTGCACCCATTTCCAAAGTGAACTGTCATTTCCCCGCTGGTAAGTTTTCATCTGGGCTGTTGATGACAAGCCATCAAAGCATCCAGCCAATTCCACTCACATAACCAGTTATATGACCAACAGGGAGAGAACAACAGCTAGACCTGAAAAGGCTTTTGGTCTCCTGCTGTGCTTAGATTATGATTTAATGCTGAAAAGTTGGCATGGTAACCAAATGCTTGGCAACAAAACATCATGGCCAAGGAACAGGCCCAGAACAGGGCCAAATAAAAGCACTGCCCAACTCTTTGCGGGCAGATCTGTGCCCTACATACACTTGTTGTCAGCGCTTCTGTATGAGCAAGGATTACATCACAAGGAAGCATTATTAATAACCTGGGCAGGTCTGCAGTAAGTGAATAGCGAGAGTTCTCTGAAACTCTCAAAACAGACCCTGGCACCTCGTTCAGGCTCCTTTTGCTTCATCCGCTGATTGCAAGGTTGCCAGGAGACAGTCTTGCTCCACACCAGGGCTTGCCATGAAGTGCCATTGTGCTTTCACTGTCCCCCTCCTCCTCTGTCCTCCTCTTGCTCCCCTCAATGACAGGAGCCTGGCAATGCCCTGGTTCTCCTTTCTGACACAATAACCTCTTTTGATTTGGGAGTACTCAAAAGCTTTTTGCTTTTTCCACAACAACCTACCAAGCAAAACCCCGAACCCACACAAATCCAGATTTGCATGCATAGGCTGGAAAAGGGATGCAAGCACTTTAAAAGATGGGTCTGACCTGAGGGGAAATTAGTGAGTTAAACTGAAGGGCCCTGTGTCAGACAGATCAAAGACTCCTCATAGGCTCTGTAAGCACTGTGGCTACACCTTCTGAAATGTAACATATGAACATTTACACGCCTCACAAGTGCATACAAGATACATTACCCTTATTTGTTCTGGGAACCTTTTATAGCCCACTAGAGCACATCCTTGGCTATTTAAATGCCCCCAGGCTTTTGTTTCATCATGCAGGGCTTCAAAAACTCCACTTGCCTTCAGGTATCAGCAAGTCGAGTCCCGAGTGCATCAGAACATAAGCCACTCATTCTTCAGCCTTCATCAGGTCAAGTGCTTTCCTTATACTTCTGCAAAGGAAGCCTTCTGCACATGGACTCAGTATGAGCCACTGAGTATGGTGTCTCCTTCCCCAGCCTGCAGGCGCCAGTGCGATCTCTTAGTTCATAGAGCTGTGCTGTTAAGCAGATAAGAGAAGTTAAAGGCTAATCAGTTCCAGAGTTGCTTTGCCAAGTACTGTGAGCCAAGGATCAGTTTGTGCTGCCATTTAGCGTAGCCTTTCATTGTCAAAACAGAAACTGAAAGGTGGCAGCTAAGGAGGAGATCCCTGTGGTAACAGAGACCTTTTCTCAGCAGCACAAGCCTCTAAAAGAATGGCATGGCTAATACATAGCTAGACAACATAGTGCTTTAGCTTCCCCAAGGGTCTTGAAAAGCTGCCAGAAATTGAGTGAAGATTTTTAGTGCTCCATTGCAGGGACTTAATCACACAGCCTGTTCCTGCACCTGTGGGGAAAGCATTTCATTTACATGTTATTCTCCAGTGCAGTAACCACTCTTTCTGAATGAAAATTCCTTCACTGCTTGCGAGCAAACTAAACTGGGTCTGTTATCACCATCAATCCCAATACTTGTGCTCATTCCAGCATTCCTGCTTGCCATTCCACTCTTCACCACTCCCTGACAACTGTTTCCCTCACTCATGTCAGTTTCCCAGAGGCTCCTAGGCACACAGGACTTCTTCCCCAGCCACATCATTGAACCTGGACAAAGTGACACAAGAAAAATACTTTTAACCAGTCAGGCTTATTATAACCATTCAGTGTCAGCTTCACTGTTTTGTTTCCAATTCACTCCTTCACTATGGGACACATTCCCCTTTCTTCCCTCCCATCACTACAAGCAGTGACTAATGAGTTGCAGTGCTACAGTTGAGACTCCACAGTTGAAAATGACACTGAAGAATAAAGCATCAACTTCACTGTTGTCATCTTGCACAATCAGAGCAAAGTAGCTGTGTTGAGAGCAGAGAGGTGTGAGGCAGAAGAGTGGATTTTCTACCAGCAACCCCAGCTCTGAGCCTCGCAAGCTGAAGATAAGCTGCTCTCTTGCATGAAGCTGAACAGGAATTTCATACAAGTCATGCCACAGGATGAATAACTCCCCGGCATGCTAGGTGATACAGTCAGCAGCCAAGCAGTGCTTGCAGTGCACATCCAAGAAAGGTACATGAGTATCACCAGGCTTCTCATCACACCCACTCCCACCATGCAGTCATAATGACCATGTTAGGAAACAAATTACCCATGCTCATAAGCCTCACTGGGATAGCTAATTTGTTTGCAGGGCCCCACAGGGTAACAGCAGCAGGTCATGGTTAATCTGAATTTATTTGCCAGCTCCTCTTTTCCTCTGAAGCTGTACTACATACAGAAATCATTCAAATGTACCAGAAGCGTAGCACAGGCCCAGTGTAGACAAACTACACATTTCCCAGTGTATGGAAGGGTTATGTTTGCCTGTCACTGCCTGCCCATCCTTTTCCTTTTGTCTTTGATTCAAGATACAAGCCACACACTGACCAGCACGTGGACAGTCACTGAAGAGAGTACAAGGAGGTTCACAAGCACACAGACATACAGCTGAGGCTTTGTTCTGGTCATGTTTACTTGCAAGGCAAACACTTAAGCATTGTTTCTGTTGGACAAATTGTAACTGTCCAGCAAGGAGAGATCTAGTTCCAGCTGGTTAGAGCTGTTTTTATTTCTTACCTCCTCCTCCTCCCTCTTCAATAACCCCTGAATCCAGCTTATCCACAGGAAAATAAGTACAAGCTGCCCATTGGCTTCTTTCCCACTTCAAATTGACACTGAGCTAACCCCAGTCCATACCAATACTTCAAGTAGAGGAAACATACTTTATTAAGTGTAGCTTGAAAGGTCAACCCAAAATTGACTGATGTCTCCAAGACAAAGATCCTGCACTTCTGTTAATATTAGGAGCAGTGAAGAGCGAGATGCCCTTTCATAGTCCCCACTGAAGTGCTCTCAGCTTGTCACACAGCACTGGACACACGGAAGTTTAATACCATTGGAACATAGCTACATGAACCTCAGAGCTATTACCTAATAACTTTTTGCCTTGTATAGTACCTGACGCAACAAACAGCGATCATCCACTGTGCAACACCAAACATCACAAAGCCAGTCTCAGGAGATGACCAGGAGAACAGTACCATCAGAACAAAGCCTCTCATTTTCTCTGTTGAATGCATCACAGAAAAGTAATAGAAGAATGCCACTGTTTGATTTCTATATTCTTTCCAACAATTTACATTTTTAAAGACAACTTATTCCTTTAGAAGGACATTAATACTCAATCACAGCAGAAGAAACACCAATCTCAAGAAGTACAGTCTTCACAGGGAAGAAGCAGCAGAAGCAGACTGGTATAAAGGGACACCAGATGTGCTTTAGGGCTGCAAAGAGAACCCTGTTGTCCAGTAACACAGAGCCAAAGTGACATTTTGAGTTACTTAACCTGAAGCCCTGCTCTTTAAGACATCTGTGCCATATGAAACCCATCCCAAAAGATGCTCATTAGCTTCACTGTTATGTCAAGAAGGCGGTTTCAAAATCTCTCCCATGAACCAGTCGTGTCATCTAGTACTTTAAGGACTGAACTCAACCATCAGTTCCCATTCGTAGTTTTAGTTGACAGGACTGCAGCTCAGGCCCTCTAAGAGCAGCAAGATCAAATGCATTGGGGAAAAAAATGCAATTGCATGGAACATCACCAGGGAAAGTTGTTTCTTAGTATATCTGAGGGTAAGACCTACACAAAGAATCAGCAATTGGTTCCACATATCTGTCAAAGGCAGATGCAGAATCCTGAGGGCACAGAGAGCCTGTGCCACCAGAGTCAAGTCTGAAACCCATTTTCCAAATTATCCTAATTTTGTCATATAACATTTGGTAATGAAAGTACAATTTTTTTTCCCCCTTCTCTAATTAGTAACCAATGTTCCCTTACCATAGTAAGGAAATGCCTCCAAGTAGCCAGAGACACAGGGGAGTCTTGCAGAGTGTAGTTAAAAGGCAAGTTTGCTCTATCATCATGAACCCTGGCCTACAACTCCTGGCCAAACAGTAGGACTGGCAGCTAAGTGCACAATACACATACATATAGTTTGTGTTTGTATGCATGATTAAAGAAGCACATTTCAAGGGCTATAAAGCATGTTACAGAATCCAAAGTAACAAACTGAACATAAGCCATGAAGTTCTTGATTTATTAACCCCACCTCCACATCATTATTCAAATCAAGTCAGAGAAAGCAGACAAAATGCACAGCATTTTATGTGCTTCTTTCAACTTCTTTCCATGACCATGTTGTGTGAGAATTCAGAGCTTGCTGACCCAGACATAAGTTTTCACCTTTAGAGGAAACCTCTTTGTTCTTCTGGGCCCTGAGGAGGGATGGCAAGCTCAACTTCTAGTAGTGTGAGGCTAGCTCACAATAGCAGATCTCATGACTGTCCCTCTAGCCTGTTCCTCCCTTTATGAAGAATTCTGTAGATAAACTTCACTTTATCAAAAGGGAGGAAGTTACTGCCGGATACAGAGAGTCAGGAAGGACAGCAGCCCACTGCACAGCAAAACAGCTTTAGAGGAGCAGTCCTTTTTCCATGCAGATAGAAAAACAGGACAACCATTTGAGTGCCATGCCACTAATTCAGCCTGGACTAGGGTCACCACTCCAGCCATTTTAATTGCAAGAGCCTTCCCTTGCAAGGGAGAAGAGTAAACAATTTAAGCTTTCTGATGGCTGGAGATGACAGGAGTGATAATCCCCAAAATTAAAGGCAGGCATTCTGTACTTCAGTGTAGCAGGTACCAAGCCCTTCCCTCTGCCCCGAGCTCCCCATATAACCTTGGTTGGGCATTATGCTCAGGCATAGCGGTCAGCCAAGAACATGGTGCCCAGCTGATAAGTGCTGGTCTGGTCAGGTTATCAAACAGTAAGGCAGCGAAGGAGAGCACCGTACGCCCAGAAGGAGTCCGACAGTTGTTTCAAGACTCACTTGGGCTATCTTTAGAGGGACACTTGCAAAATGAAGCTGATTCACAAGAACATAACTGGAATATTCTTTCCACAAGTGCTCTGCTCAATCCTCCTGTCTTGTTCAAGTGGAATATCTGAGGGCAAGTGATAGCACCTCCCCATCTCAGGCTGCAAAGCCCTGTATAACTTAATCTCAGCTATGGCTGTGACAGCTGGCCAAGCTATTGCTGCAGAAAGCACACAACTCCTGTCCTAGGCTCAGAGTCACCTGCCCAGAAGGGGGCTTCACACTGATGCATAGTGTCTTCCTGGGGGATGAGTTGGCCTAGATGAGGCATCTTTTTGTGGGCTTTTCCCTTTTGAAGGGGGGAAAAATATCAGTGCTTTGTAATCATTTATTTAACAATATAAGTCTGAGCTCATTAGTTCTGTAAAATGGATTTCAACAAAAGGTTAATTTTCTTTGACCACAAGAAAAAGATTCCACTGCTATTCCTTCAGAAATCATTTAAATACATAAGAGGTAACGCATCTTCTTTTTTGGTTGATTAACACTCTTAAACTGCTGTTGATATTACAGTGCTAGTTTGACATTAGAATGTTAATAATATATAGAAAAAACAACAGGCCTTTAACAAACACAATGAAACCACTTTCTTTGGAAAAGCGCTATTTCTTTACTAATAGAAAACAGTGCCCCGAGCTTCGATGAAGTTCCTGCACATCCAGAGCCTATGACAAATAGAATAGAAACAGACAAAAAAATGGCTTCTCCAAGAAGACCCTAATGCAGATGACAGCAACAGCCAGTGATCACTGTCACTTCCCACCACCCTTGGCACAGGATTCCCAGGCTCTCTGGGCAGGCCATTAGCTCTAGGCAGGCTGCTTTACCTCTGCAAACTGCTGTACAGAGGCTCAGCCTTGCAAGTGTACTATGCAAATGCTCACTGTACCCAGGCACACTCTGTACCAGTGCCTAGTGTCTGCATGGTGGCACCTGCCTATCCGAAGCATAGCAGAGAATTTAAGATAACAAATACCAGGAGACCTATGGTGTACCAAGCGCTCTCTCCCTGTTGTCATAGAAGGAAACCGCCACAACCCGAGCAGATGCTCATAGCAGAGCACCACAACCCATACACAAAGTGCTGCTGCTCCAAGGAACTTTACATCGCGCACAGCCATCCTCAGGGTGGCACAGATGCATCCTGGGAGATATTAAGGGTGGCAACACCACAAAGCCGTCAAGGTAGCTAGAACCAACTTGGTTCAGCTGCTAAGCAAATGACATTGGGGAAAAAAAGCAAAGCCTTCCAGCAGTTACTGTCCCCTGTTAACCACCTCACTTCTACAGGGGTGAAGGGTTGGAACAAGCAAACAATTGCAAGTGCCTCACAGAGTCTGCACACAGCACACCTCCCTGTACTGAGAAGTAGAAAGTGGTTTGCTCAAGCCCAGCATACTACAACCCATGCTCTTTGCTGGCTGGCAGGCACAGAGCTGGTTCCTCTGTAGTAACAGAAGGCAGGTGGATCAGGATCTTGTTTACAAGGAGCAGCCACCTGAGTGAACAGAACAACTTAAACCTCATAAGGTGGGAGCACTTAAATTATCCTGGACAGTACCACACTACGTGTCTCCCAGCCCAGGCCTTAGCCTCATTTACTTACATCTGCTATTTTCTGTGTGAGTGCTCCAGTTCATGGTTTGCCTCTTCATTTTATGGTTTAATGCTGTAGGATTAAAGTCCTCTGGGACTGGATCACCTTAAAGGATTAAGTCTGAATGTCTTCACACAACCAACAACTTGCCACCTGGCAAGATGCCTTACATCTGCATATTCTGATAAGATAAGGAGACATCAAAGGTGTAACTAACTGCCAATAGCCTCTCCAGGCTCCTTTAACTCTGTCCCTGAAGCATTGTTACTTTGAAGTACAAGTCATTTACTCCCCACTTATGTAAGTCCTTCAGGGCAATCTCTACCTTGCGTTAAGCGTAGTCTATCTGCGCCTCTACCAGAGATAAGTTACAGCACAATCAAGAGCTGGAGCACTGGAAGGAACAGCATGCCACAACAGCTCATCAGCACTGACAGTCACCCTGCTCTGGGGCCCAAGTCACCTCAAGGCTCAGGCATCACGTCAGTCATCTCCTGGTGCAATGCTCTTCTGAATACAGTGTCAGGCTAATTTGGGGCTGTAATAATGCCTAAGCAAACATTTGTGAAAGTTCTTGTTTCTCTAGGATTTGTATCCATTAGTGTATTTTATTACCTTATGGAAGGCCATCCTTCTCATCCCTTTGTGAGAAACAAAACAATGTCCACAAATAAATATTAATTGCTTCAATATAAAGTCCAACACTTCCTAAGGGTTTAACACAGGTCTGTTAAGCCAAACCTCCTGATTCTTATTTTTAAGAACTTGGGAGTGCATTCAGATGCCCCTCATCAGCTCTGCTAGAAAGACAGCAGGTACCATCTAACAGCAGTCACAGAACTAATAATGCTAACGGCTTTTGATCCTGAAAGAAACACAAGATCTTCAGAACTGTGTTACGGAGTTATGTGCTACAGAGTTATTTTCACTTACAGAGCTGCAAATTCAACAGCAGCAGGTTTAAATTAGAGGCATACTCCAAGCAAATATGCCAGTTTAAAAACAACTGCAACAGGCATAATACCCAGTCTGAGAACATTATACAACATTACATAGACATACAAAAATAAGCTAGGTTAGACAAATACCTTGCAGGAGAGCAGCAAAACCGAAGCTGCAAAAATACACCATCACCCATCACTGGAGTCACCACAAGTTTTTTTTTAAAAAAACAAAAACAAAAAACAAACAAACAAACAAAAAGACCAACAAAAAAAAGTTACTCATCTTCCTTTGCCCCTTTTATGTTCTTCATAGTCAGATGGGATACAGCTGCTGTGAGAACTACAAGGTCCTGATTGATCATTGCTCTGGAGGAAGACAAGCATTTAAAGAGGCACTCACACAATTATACTGGCAGTTATTGTAACATTGGCTGCTTGTTTGGTGTGCCAGGTAAAAAGGAGCAGAAGCCCATACACATCCCATTTGGAAGCTAAAACCAAGTAGTGCCATCTCCATTCCTGTAATCTGTTTCTTACAGACCTCCATCTATGGTGACCAGTATTTTTCAATAATGTAGAATAGATCTGGACTGAATCATGTCACCGAGCCCTATCTCGTGAGCCACAGATGCAATCTGAGCAGCAGAGTCATTTTGCGACTATAACAAAATCTTCCTTCTAAGGCCTTGATATGCTTTCTGAATAGGACAAGGTTAAACAAAGTGAGCTGTCCAAACTCGGATGGCAGAGCTGTTGGCAGTCTCCTGGTCACGCAGGTTAGCATGTTATGTGTCATCCAATGTTGTGTAAACTTCATTGTTTTAAAAGTCAAGTCACCCGTTTCAGAAGACTGCCTTAAGCAAAGGTGAAGGATGTTTTGTGCTTCCTGAACTCAAAGTCTCCCTATGCAGCTGTACTCAAGAGACTCAGAAACTTCCTAGTCCCAGTGCTTGTTTTACAGATTCCTTTCCCTTATCGAATCCAAGATCTGGAAAAATGGTTTGGCAATGAAAGTATTGTAAAATCTACTGGAAGCTACAGGAAAAAAAAAAAAAAGCATCCTTTGAAACAACCTTGATATTCAGCCATGCAGAGAATTCAGCGCTTGAGAGAGTTATTTTTTGGGCAATGGAGAAGAAGTTGCAATTCTCTTCATACCCCGTACACATTGACACTAGAGGTGCAAAAAAGCAAGAGCTGTTCCAGACACGGAAGAGAAAGGAGGGGGATGTGCGAAGCACAGAGACAGACCACGTAGGCAAAACAGGAAGCTCTGGCCAAAAAGGAAATGCTTGAATGCTGTCTTAAAAACATTTTTTCTGTGAAACTCCAGGCAGTTAGAAAGAGGTGAAAGAAAACCAACTTTCTGCTGAATCAGCGACCTAAATCTCATGTTCTGCAGCACATGATCTCTTGTATTTTTCCTCACTGCACGGGACGCAGCTTGCAGGGGAACTCCTGGTAAGAGGCCCTGAGCACACATCCTTTCACTACACATGCTCAGTCTGCATCTGTCATTTCAGGCGGTTTCTGGAAGTACAGGGACGCGCTCAAAGCTTCTGCAACATATGCTTTTCCACATGTTTGGAAGCAGCTTGTCCAGTGACGACATTGGTTAAATCACACAATGTGATTTTTAGTCTCTGTTCAGATGCCAGGATGGGGAATACAAAAAGTCATAGCTGATCCTGTGTTTCACCAGGAGGCTGGTTTCCCCAGAACACTCAGAAAGAGTGAAAATAATGAAAAAATAATATGAAAGTAACATTAAATTGGCTTACTTTATTTCTGTGCAGGTGTAAGGAAAGAGAAAGCAGGTTCTTCATGCAGAGGTAGGAGACCAAAACTTTGAGCAGTGAAGGAACAGTAGAAGTGGCAAGTGTCTAGAGATAAGAGCCATCATCATATATCAGGTTCTGACATCCGATGAAGTAAGTCACAGATCTCACTAACGACTTGGCATAGTCACAGCCACATAGCTCCTTCTTTCTGTGAATTAAAATCATTACAGACATTTAGGTTGCCTCTCTCCAAGCATTCATGGGTACTTCTCATGAATGAATGACAGGGTGAGAATCAATAAGCATGGTTCTTCCTACCTCAGCCATCTTAAGAAATAATTGAAACTTCACGGACCTCAGTTGCAAGTGCCCATTTAGTTTGTTAAATGTGAGGGGATCTCTTGTACAAAAGCAAGTCAGCTTCTTAAAGCTAATTTAGATAATCCCATGATCCCTGGAACAACAAACAGGCAAAATTTCCAAGTACAAAGATGGCCCTGTAGTCAAAAACTCTAAAGTTGAAAGCCTCTTTGTTGCCTGCAATCAGCATCATCTCCAAGTTTTCTCGGAGGCCAATGTAAAGAGGACGCCACTCCAGCCTTCATTTTGCAGAGCGTAAACCTTTGTTGCCTAATGTGCAGAGCTTCTCCAGCACAGAGGGTTGTTGTTGTAAGACATACACAAACTCAAACACACACACACAGTCTACCCAACCTGCTTTTGTTGCTCTGGGGGTTTGGCAAAGCCCATTATACATTTTGCTGAGTAGCTTTTTTTTTTTCTAGTAATGGTGAAAGGCAGTTTTCAGACAGCCATCAATGGTGATCTCAAACTGACGGGCCAGCAAAACGTTGCAAAACCACAAAAGAGTTTGCTTTCCTTGGCAGTACGCCCGATTCTGTCATATTAATGCTCTGCCAACAGCTATTGTCCTTGACAAGTGACTCTGCACAGGCAGAACAGGATCCACTGCAAAAAAAATCTTCCCATGTCCTACATTGCTAGCATCTTCTGAGCCTCTAGAAAGGTTAAAATATCTTCCAATGCCAGAAAATTCACGTACCCTAGAATACAGAACTATGTTACAAAGCTTAGGGACAATGATTTGGCATTGGAATAAACTCTGTCCTGGAGAAATTAGCCAGAAAATGGCACAAAGTATAATCAGAATAGGCCTAGGCAGACTGCACAGAGCAAAACAAGACACAACAAACTGGTGGATGAGGCCACGCAGAATTTCTGCTCCTTGCAATGTCTTTTGTTGTTGTTGTTGTTTGCTTGTTTCCACCTAAAACTCAGTTTGGGTGAAGAGGGAGTGATATATTCGGATGGAGGGGCTTGTCTCCTCATTTAGAGCAATTAAGCATGCAGCCATAGTGACTGCATGCACATCTTTGCTTTTGTCTGTCAGCTGAGAGAGAGCACAGAGATAATGAGGAGAGGGTGTTTACACTGTGCATGGATAGGCAGTTAAGTTAGCAGAGCAGTTAGTACACAACTGGCTTCTTTAGAGACTGGATTAGGGCAGGAGGAAAAAAGCATTTAGGGGAACCACTAAAATACTGTGTGACACTGAAATACCTTGTCCAGGTTCTAGTTTATTAATAACCTCTCATTTATAATGAATCAAAGTGCAGAAGTGTTCCCAAATAAAAGATCAAAACATTTTCTTTCAATGAAGAGCAGATTCTTCTTCTTCCCATCACAGAAACACTCCTGCAGAAAGGTTTCATTCGATTTAGTTGTGTTTTCTGATGAATATAATGCTTTGTTGCGAAGTTGTCAGCCAGCTTGAGCTAAGTAGGGCACTATCAACCTGTTTAACTATTGACAGTGAGTATTTTCCTTTAAAAACTAAAGGAAGTGAAAGAACATTATAAGAGGCACAGAAAAGTTCCCCTATGTAAAATCAGAGCTGAACGGGGATTTCTGGGATCCAGTGAGAGCAGAAAGTACAGAACTGGCATGTTGATCCGTCTGTCCCTCGGTGGTGGTACGGGGCATTTAACCTTTGGATAGCCGTTACCTTCTGTAGAGGGACTGTGTCTCAACAACAGCCTGATGAAGTCTGTAAGTACTGATTTTCACAAAGGAACACAACTAGCTGAGTGCGCTTAGCTTTGGTTTAACAGAGAAGACTCCACAGCAAGCACAACTGTGGTTACAGCTGCTGCTTTGGAACACGTCAGCTACGAACTGCTGAACCAAGAAGAGGTGCCCCCAGCCAGCTCAGTGCCCCGGCGCACTGCACCACGCGCTGTCTCAGTAGTTTCACCCTCCCTGGGAGGGTTTTCCCGTGCTCAAGGAGACATTAATGTTCGCTACCAAGTTAGGATGTGTTAAGCTCGTGGTCCTGATTTGTGTTAGAAACGGGTGAACTAGTAGTTAAAAGGACACCCATCCATGCTATGCCAGCTGCTTCTGAGGGGAGAGAAATCACAGCATGCAAAGTCAGATGGTTCAAATCTCCTTTTGCCTTTCAGCTCCACAAACGTTCTCGCACTTTGGCTGATCTAAAGAGAAATCATGCCCCCCATCACTTTTGCTCTGCTTTTAAGGCAGCAGAAACAAAAGACATATATTCCTTTCAAAGAACCTGCAAATCTTGGTGCAGAACATCGTGTGTCTGTTTTATTTATTTTTATTGTTATTACTGTTCTGTTCTTGCTTTGGGATGTTAGGCAAACCTTCCTTTCTCTGATGAAAGAGCAAAAACACCCTCTGCGTACCTGAAGCAAGACGATAAAAGCTCATAAATGGTTTTGCTGTGTTCTTGCAATGGAATCTGTGCACCAAAAGAGGATGTTCATGAATGAGATCTGAATTTTACAGGAACATATTATGCTTGTGGAGTGCAAATAGAGGTCCACGGTTGCTGTGCTCTGACTAGTGCAATTTTTGCTAGTCTTCACGCAGATCTTTTCTTTCACACGAAGTTGTGCTTCCTTTCCCACCCCAGGAGATCACGTCTGAGTTTTCAATAGAGTAACTTTTTATAAACTGAGAAAGTGTTACCATTTTTGTAGCTGAGAGTCACCTGTGCGTGAACCATGCTTTAAAGATAAAATTTTCAAAGGTAGCTTGGGATTTGACTACTCAGTTAAACTAAGAGAAATTGAATGTCCCAGTCCTCTGAGGTGCTTTGGAATAATCTCTCTCTAAATGTAGCAGCCTAATGAAGATCCAAAGGCACATTACGACATTTTCATCTTTTTTTTTTCTTTTTTTCTTCCAGGAAACCATGGGTTACTAAGAGGAGGTAGAAAGACAACAGGCATTAAAAAATATCTCTGTGTCCCACAGGGGAAAATCTTTTTTCATTCTTCTGGACTGCAATCCATTTAGTAATCCAGTTGCTTCTTTCCTGGAGTATGGCTCTGTTACAAGGCAAGGGCAGTCTGTGTGCTGCGTTTTGGGGACTCCCTTTCTGAAGGCAGCCAAAGGGCATGGCACATCAGCAGCCAGCAGCATACTTTAGACCTCTTTGGATCACAGAGACTGCAGGCGCAGCAGGTGTTCATACTGGTCAGGGTGCTTCGTTCAAGCTCACACTTCTGTATTTCAGTTCCTATGGGTATGTAAAAGACCTTGCACAAAGTGACAGGCACGAAAGGCATTAGGGTGCTGAGGGTAACGACTGGCCCTAATTCCCCTGATCGGCCATATCTGCAGCACCCACCATCCACCCTTTCTCTGCCCATTGGCTCACGAGCCCTTTTTAAGCTCATGCTCGTGTATTATCTTTTTTCTCCTGTATTGTTATACTGGTTGTGTGTGTGGTGTTTGGTCCTCTATTTTTCCTGATTCTTTGGGTGGGTGTCACAGTTTTGTCATCGCTGTAGGTGTTGTTTTAAAGGCTAGGTTGTGACTGTAGCTGTTATCATTGATTTGGTTGTGCTTGTTTTACTTAATAACTGATGTTGCCCATTGATGCTGATGGCATGGCCCTGGCTGCTGTGTGGTAGTGAGAAACCCTGGCTTGCCTTCCTTAGAGCAATCTGCTTTTGCTGCTCCTTCATACGGATATGTCAAGCTTCAGCCTGTCTTTCATCTGCAGTATGTAACAAGAGTAAAAGGCCTGAGAGACAGACCCCTGTTTGCTATGAAGTGCAAGGTGCTACTGTACTTAAAAAATGACTTTAAGTTTAAATGCCATTGTCAGTGAGGAATTCAATGCTCAATAAATTGTCAGCCCATTTTGTTGGCTAGCATATGCAAAAGGAATCTCTAAAGAGTTTACAGCACTTCTTTATCCCATTACTGCTTAGATGTTGAAAGCTTTTTAATTTGCTGCTTTGTTCAGGGCACTATCACTGTTTCTGTAGTTAGTCCCTTAGCTTATTGCATTGTAAAGCTGTATATGTGAACTTAGTGAGTCATCTGGTTGAGAAACCTGGTAAGAATTACAGAACAGACATATATGTGCTGATGGGCTGTTTCAGTTATTGATAGACTGTATTTTCCCTAGCAAAGGTCTGAAAACCAGATGACTTGCCTGAAATAAAATTTTGGGGGAAGATGACCAATATTGTCCATTTAAAAGTCACCTGGGATATTCTCATACAATTCAGAGAATGATTTGCACAAAAGTCCACTCGGTTTGGGATTGTAAAATGCATCAGTCTGTTAATTGTTTGATGTTTTCCTAGACAGAAACTGTGAAGCTGTCTGGTTTAAGTGATAACTCAATCCAGATGCTAGCCTGCAAAGAGCAAAAGTATTCACTAGGCAGAATAATTCTCTGGTTTTCTGGGTGATAAATTCCCAGATCCCATCTTGCAAGGAAGGAACATACTACCCCAAACAGTAGCAACTTTACCAGAAGTTTTACGTCTTATCAAATGGCTCGCTGAGAACAAGCTGCTGACACCCACCCAACAATGACATCAGGCTTTGTTTTTGCCAAGTATTCATGGTGTGGGAAAGGGGGAATTTGGACTCGTTCTACATTAAAGACCAAAGTTTCCTGCATTCTGCTGTATTCACTAAGCAGGATACATCTTGGGGTAATTTTCTATGAAATGTCATGCAGTTTGTCAACAGCTGAGTGGTAAAGGGCAGGGGGAGCTCTGGTATTTGTCTACTTACTGTCAAATCTATTTCTTAAGGACAATTTTTCTCCTCAAAGTTTGTTAGCTAACTGTTTCACACCTGTAAGCTCCCTGCAGAAGCTTGCTCTCTGTTGAAGTCATTCCCTGGGTGCACTGCGGTCATATTTACACAGTTGTTAAACTCTGTAACACTTAGTGCTAAGTCAATTCAGGAATGAAATAGGGAACAGTACCTTGTTCTCTGATAATCGGGTTAATTGCTTATTTGACATTGCTTTGCAACTGACTGAAAGCAGAGTTTACCGTAGAGAAGGTGAATATAACTATCCATGTTTCTGTTACTGGAAAAACAGTTAAACCTGTTAATGAACATGGGAGGGAAAGGAGATAAAGAAGCAGGAGTGGAAGATTTTTGAAGTAATCTGAAACTTGCTGTAAACCTGTTTTAAAAAAGTGCCCCTTTGTTTTCTCTGCAGCTGAGTGCAAAGCTCCCATTCCCGTCTGCTTTCTGAGTTTAAAAATCTCATGTCTGGTTCTCAGATTTGAAGTTAACTGACAGCACTGACGGCCAAAGCTGCTGCCCCACAGGGAGAGCATATAGGGAGAAATGCAGATTGCACTCAATGCAGGTCACAGGGGCGATATTTCAGTTCAAGTACAACTCATAGACTGCAGTAAGAAAATGTAGGTGGGTGGTGTAAACCTATTCTCTCCACCTGCTGTCGAGACGAGAAAACTTCAAGTCAGTTGTTTCTTTTAATCTATTCCTTGAAATGAAGGGTTTTTGTCAAGGTGAAGGCCAGACCCATGAAGAGAAACCTATCACTAATTATACAAATGCATGATTTTGTTTTACTAAACCAACTGTTCAGTTAAATACAGAAGTCCTTGGTACAAAGGAAGGTAACTTTCACAAAGCTGGGGCATGGGGAACTTCGTGGAGACAGTAATGGTTCCTGTAATGGTTCCACAGTTGAATTCAAAGGACACTGGACTGAAAAAGGCAGATGCTTGAACAAGAAGCTGTGGATTAAGCCCTATACCTGAAGTATGGCCACAAAGATGTCTTCTCTCCAAAGCAACTTTCTGGCACTGAAGTATTTCAAAGCAGGTACCTGCACCAGCAAGTTGTCTTATGCTTCAGCTGAGAATATTTCCTTGAATGCTATGGGGGGCTTGCAGGCTGCATGCCTATGTAAGCATGGCCCCATACGCAGAAATGTCAGAAAGGAGATGAACCGTATAGCTGGGTAGTGCCTTGATGTGCTCCTCTCCCGTGTTGCAAGGATGCTGGAGGCAATTCCCAGTGGACACGTGTGGGGTGTGCATAGTAGCAGGCTGTGCAACCAGGCAGAATCTGCTGCCAGACCACAGAAGAGTGGGAAATGGCACTGGGCAAGTGGAGCTGGGAGCTGCCTGGCTATCTCTGCCTTATGGATGAAGCTTCCTGGAGCAACAAGCTGTTCTCTCAAATAGGGGTTAAGGAAGTAGCAAAAGCAGAGTTGAGCTGGACTGCTTGCTGTTGTAGAATTACGTTTAGCAGTTCAATTCTATCATTTTAAAAATAGCATTTAGCTAGAGATGACAAATTGCTTATGTGGAGTTTTGTTGAGGTTGTGGCAAGACATCCTTCCCCTCCCCTGGTTTCAGAGTAATTGCTTTGGTTTCTTTTGGCAGAGTAGGCAAACCATAACAGTACTGGTGAGTTTTCTTATCTGAAGCGTGGCATGCGTGAGCTCTGTAACTGGCTTGCTGCGATGCAGGATGTGCACATGTTCTTGGTAGCAGCTCTCTTAGAAGAGAAACTGCACCCTGGACCTAGGAGAATTGTGGAGCCTGCCAGCTGGCTGCTTCTCTGCTGGATGCATTTCGTTATATTCCACTTCCAGTGTGTTTTTTCTAGGGAAGTGACACCACCTGCTGCCAGCCTGCGAAGCTGCCTCTTTCTCTTCCTGGTTGCTACAGCCACCTGCCAGGAGTCTGTGCTGATAGTGCGCTACAGAAGGCTCAAGCAGAAAATTCAGACAAAGCATCACGGACTCTGTTTTCTCTCATATGTGTCCACATCGTGGTGGCAAGGTTGTGCACAGCATACAGATTTAAATCAATTTGCTGACTGCTTTTCATGAAATCCTAACTGGGTTTGGAACTGGAGATAAAAAGCCAGTATTCATCTTGTCTGCTGCTGCTCTAGTGTTTTGTAGAATGTCATAAGATCACCAGCAAATATGAGATGAATCTGTCTTAAGCCCTCCTGCAGAGACAGAAAATCATGCCAAACCACAAAGCGTGATGCTGTGGAAACCTTCATGACCTCTTATTCCAGCTGTGATGATAGAAAGAACAGTACCAGCATGCTTGCCTTTCTCACCACCGTAACAGGTATTTCATCTCTGTGATAGGCTGTCAGATTTATGGGGTTTATAGAGCAGACTATTGGATATAGCTCCTTTATGACCTTTAGCCTTAGCTTCCCATGGTAATGATCATAGTACCAGCACCTGAAGTAATACAGAGGCATAAGGTCAGAAACAGACACTTGTGCAACACAAATGGGCGGTAAAGAGGCTCCCTGCAATGATGGTTTTCAAACAATTTGAGAACAGAAATACCCAAGCTGAAGAGGAAGTTGCCATATAGAAATGACAGCTTGAAAAGATTGGTCTTGCAACTTGGTCAATACGTGAGAAATTAAAAACCACCTGCATCATCAGCAACTGCTGGAAAGCTGCTCTGCATGGCAATGGCAAAAGTGCAGTCTGTTTTGACTTTACCTCCATCTTCCTTGATTTATACTGGACGGAGTCATTCATTACTGTGTGCTTGACAGTACATAGTCCCATTCTATCTTCCATTTTAAAACTCGTAGGTCTCTTTATAAGGACCACCATCTCTTTTTGCTACGTGAAAAGGTATCAGGACAATCCTAAAACTTGTCTTGAAGTCTTCTAATTGCTTCCTCCAGGACTGGTAAAATCTGTGACTGGAGCTTATCAGTATGAAGGTGGTAACACATGAAGTGATACTCAAATTTAATTTTAGTCGGTTTTATTGGAAAAGAATCCAGGTTTTAGGTGGCTCACTGATAAAACACAACTAGAAAAATGGGATTGGATGAAATTTTAGTATTTCCACTGCTCCAAAGTTGTATCATATTTCCTTAATGCTGTACAGCTGCTGAGGGGCTGTTTAACATTTTATAACATGCTTTTACCTTGCAGGCAGCCACAGTCTGTATTTGGCAGAATCAGCCTCGGATAACTTTTAAGCACGTTTTGCCTAGACCACAGCATGTGGTAAGATAGGGATCAGCAACTGCCTGAAGAGACATGTTTAAATAAGCATTTTTTTATTCTGTTACTTAATGAGAAAGCAGCTAGTGTTGCAATTTTACACTTAAAGAACTTTGCAAAATGAATGACAGTAAACAGGAGAAATGTGATAGTACCACTAAATGACTTTCAGCTATGTCCTCTACAGATTTTCAGCAATCAGGCCGTGTAGCCCTCAGAAGCGTTAAACTGCCCCTGAGAAAAAAAACAAACACAATCGCAAGGTAATAACAGATGTACGGAACTTCTATCTGATACTGGAAGAACAGCATTCTTACAAAAAATCACTCTGACATCATTAGCCCATGTTCACGCCTTCCTTGTTTTTTTGACCAAATTGCTGGTGTGTGGAGCTTGAGATGTTTGTCCATTACAAATCAACTGCTCAGTTCCTTTATTCTATTTATTTATTTATTCCTTTATTCTATTATATATCCTTTAATTCTTTTTTTTTTTTTTGGGGGGGGGGGATGATTGATGGTGGCGATAGGCTTATAGATTATTTTAATTAGTTCAATGGAATTCACAACTCTACAGTGAAAAAATCATGCTCCAAGGAAATAAAAACCTGTCAGACTGACTTCTTGGAAGTTTTTCATCTCTCTCTCTCTCTCTCTCTCTCTCTTTTTTTTTTTTTTAACCAGATTTACTAAAGGACTACAGTTTATAGGAAGCTTTCTAGAGTTAACTGCTTGTCAGAAACTGAAGGCTGGTGGCCCCTGTTACAACTTGACATGGGATGGTTTCAGCAGATCCCATCAAAAAGCAGAGCTTTAACTCTAGCTGATGCTCGTAGGTTCAAATGAAGGCCTTGTTTCTGAAGGTCTTTAAGATATCCAACTGCAGTGCAGTGTGCTTTTTTAATGAGTTCAGGTCCAGGGATGTTTTAGATTACCTTGAGAAGATTCTCATTTGAGCTACAGGAAGCCACTCTTGTGAAAGCAGGCAAGAAGCGTTTGCCCCAGGTCACCTGAATTTAGCATAATGATTTTAGCAAAGCCAACTTCCTTATGAAAGTCTGAGCCTGATGGAGAGTTCCATGGGAGAATGTATGCACATAACACAAAGGCTGTGTATGGGTATAGATGCCTATATATGTAAAACTTCCAAACAATTTCTGGGATGGCAGTACAGCAGACTGATCACGTGCAATCACCTCAGACTCTTGAAGGAGGAAGGGGACTTGGAAGATGCCAAAGGATAATTTATCACTCTGGCACATTGGTCAGTTCCTGGAAGGTCTACAGATACCGCAGCAGCTGTGCATACTTTGTTTTCCTCAAGAGCTGGCTCAGTCTGTCACTGATTACCCCAGGCAGTGTGCCAAAGCTAGAAACCTGCACCATCCTATCCTGCACTATTAACCTCTGTCATGAACACAAAAAGGAGTGAGGTTTAGGACACACAAGGCTATAGCAAATAATGGCCATAGCACAGCTCCCAGAAAAGTTGTTTTTAAATGGTCATCCGTGAAAGCTCCCCTACCTTTATGTTTCTTGAATATTTCAGGTTAGTACCACTAAAAAAAGTGGGTAGCAGGGTAGCTGTATCCGTGATTGACAGCAATAGCATTTGAGCCCTTCTGAAGGGATGTGTTTTATCCAGTGGGTGTTTTGTACTCGGAGGTATCTTTTGGACAGAGCAGTATGTTCTCCTATGTGTGGTGGTGCACAGCACAAATGCTGTCATCTACCAGAGATTTGCTCAATATCAGGTCTGTATGCCTTATTTATGGTGGCACTATTGTGTCTGAACCATGCCATGATCGAGGCTGTCTTTGAGAGAAAGAGGAAAACAAGATTTGCTGCAGACTTAAGACCAGATGTCCTGTCACTTTTCCAGTGAAGGTGGAGAAGAAACCCGTTGAGTTCCATGGGAACATATCCTCTCTGAATTCAGGCGTACTCAGATAGGGCAAACCATGATCTCAAGTAATTGTTTCAGTTTGCAGTCTCATTAAAGGCTTCCTTAAATTGATGTGGTGTAGTACATCTTCTGAAGTAACACTCAAGAGCTTATAGACTTCATGCTGAGGGTTCTGAATTCTTCAAAAGTCAACTAAAACACTGAAGTGATGGCAGAACAATGTTACTGCTTTGCCAGCTTCATCTCAAAAGTCAACATGACACAAGAATATCTGCAGAAATAATCTCCTCAATGAAAATCTCACAAACTAGTCTCAATTAAATTGCATACTCATTTTCAGTTGACCTCTGCTCAGAAAAGCATACAGCACAAAAGTATGGTGAGTTTGCTCTCACCTGTACTGAACTTCTTCTGTAGAGAACCTTTCATAGGGAAAAGAAAGAGAAAGAAGGCTGTTGCTGCATCCCATCCTCTGTTCCCCAGCTCCAAAGATTTTGCTGGTCTACTTTAAACCAGTATCCAACCTTTATTTCTCTTCTGCAGGCTGACTGTAATGAACATAGGGACTTCTGTAGGTGTGCACAGGTATTGCTTTTATAGTAGCAGCAGTTCAAGCTTTGCATTTTTTCATCTTGGTATGAGGCATTATAAAATGCAGAATTCAACTGCATTTTGGAGTTTGATGAGGCCTAAAATGTGAAGAACAAGATGAACAGTTTTACATTTTTCTGTATCATGAGAATTTTCCCATTCCATGACTATGAACATAGTGTCAATAACTGTATTATGAAAGATGCAATTTTACATGTGAAGCAAATATTTGAATTAATTCCAATGGAATAATGAGAAACCATTGTTTTGGTACTAATACATCACACGGTCAGGAAACAGAAGAGCTACCCTTGCCTCATCCCAATCGTTTCTGTGGGAAAGCCTTCAGGGTCCCTATTACCTCTTCAAATGTGGACTTTGAAAAAGTCCTCCTGCAGGAAAAGCTAAGGGAAGCTGACTGCAGCATCTGGTGGCAGCTGCCAACACGACACAAGAAGCAGCCTCACAATTAGATTTTGAGAGGGTCCTGGGATGCACCACACTTATTATCCATGTCAGCTCAAAATTCCCAAGCCTAAGCTTGAATTTTCATTTGTGTGTAACACCAATACTTTGTTTTGCTTGGGGAAAAAGGTAGTGTAATGACAGCTTTCGTCCCAGGCACTTTAAAATATTAATTAGTACTATTCAGTATTCAAACTTGGAAATTACGTGTCTTAATAGGTATTGGAGCCCTTGGAGTTAACAGTACTGCCACGTTTGTTTTGAGGAAGCACTAATGTGAGCTCAGATTTATTTTTTAGAATTTATCTGACTCTTTTCTAGCAATAAAGAAAACAAATCTTCTGGTCCTATACTCTTACTATATTTTAAAGATGCTCAAAGATCAAATTTTGTTATGTAAGGTCTGTTTCCAAAGAGAAGTGTTTGTATCGCATGGCAAAATTTCTTCCTGCTCAGGCACCATTTCATTTTGCTATATTCATGCATCTCTCTCTGGGATGTTCATCCACTTTTAAACTTTCACCTCTTCTGCCCTGCCATGTGGACAAAAAGAATGCTTTACATGAGTAAAACACCCACTAAAAATTCAGCTGGTTGTTTTTAACAGGTACAACAAGTACCTGTAGCCAGCACAAAAAGGATCAGTAGGATGAGCATGGGAACAAGCATGCAAGGCTGGATGTCCCCAGTTCCCTTGATTTCAAGTTTCTGCCTGGCTTTAGGAAAGGCTTTTTGATTTTTGTTGAAACTGAGGCAAAAATGAACTTCAATCAACACAGCAAAGTTAATCATTCCCTAAAACATTTTATCCACCCTTGGGCCTTTCTGACTGAACTATGATGACATAGTAGTTGTTGTAATGCATTTTTGTAGGAAAATATTTGTATTATCACATGCATCAGCAGGGGTTGTACCAAAATATCCCCCTGAGGGGCAGGAGGTATTTGTTTTTTTACAAGCTTTGGATTATTTTTTTTGAATCCTTATCCTGTTCTAAATATGGGAGAATTACATTCACTTCTCTTTTTTAAGGCTTCTCTCAGACTGCTATTTTCTGCTTTATACTGAAGGAAAACTATTTTGCTTTGGTCCTGACATAGAGGGGAAAGATCACTGTAGAAGGCTGGGGCTGTGAAAATTGAAATAAATCTGAGTCTTATTTAGCCTAAAAGAAGACTGCATGTAGCTGGCATACAAGATTTCAGAGATCTAAAAGTGAACAATTAATAAATAATAATTGATAATTGATAGAAAGGTTTCACACCAGATGTACCTTAGCAGATCACTGACCTGCAGGGAGATCAGCAGGGAAGGGTGAATGAATTCCTGAAAGCAAGCTCAGCTGGGTGGCAGGGTGAAAAGGAAGAGCATTTTAGTTCAGCAGTAGTCAGTGAATGCAGTCTGGGGCTGTGCGGACCTGACAGTGACTACCAAAGGCTGCAAGAAAAAAGAGTTTCTTCACTGTTTCGTCAAGCTCACACACTTCTCGTACAGAGAGGAAAGCAGAGTAAAACACCTTGCTAGACGGAAATCATGTGGGTGATTATCTGTGGAAAGATTTGCAGTGGAAAGGATGTGAGCTGATGCAGATAGCACGCAGGATCAACTACCGAAACAGAAGTGACGTCTGCTTTTGGCTGTATCCAAGTTTGGGGCAGCCTCCAGTCGTCGTCATAGGCAGGGTATTTTGAAGTAAGAGTGAGCAACTATAGGTTGTGGGGGCAGTGGTGCCTGTTGAGGTACTGTTGGGGCTCTGAGCCCTTGGCTCTTTCAGAAAGGGCTGCCCTTCCGGCTGCTTTTCTGCACCACCGGAGGGGAGGCTGCTCTTACAGCTGTGCGGAGGTACGGACGTAGAGACAGGAAAAGCCAGTGTTAATTTTTGGTCGGATCTGCGGGTGAAGCTTGCTTGAAAGCTAAAGCCACAAGTTTCCGTGCCTGTGCCTAGCACGCTGTGAGTGTGGCTTGGCAGGGTAATTACAGAGTAATTACCTCAACAAAAGGTATCAGTGAAAAACAGATCCTTAAAAAGAATAACTGTGATGCCAAGATTACATTATTTTAGATATTCTGTCTTTCCCTGCAGAGTTCCCCCAGGAATGTAGGGCAACTGAGACACTGCAATGATTGTGCTCTGTGGTAGCGTAAGGGTAATTGAAATTCACTGTTCCCTCCTCCATTATTCAGTATAGCAACATACAGAAATTGAGCTTGTAACATATATATTTGCAGAATGATTTTTATATCGCATTAACAAGATGTGACACTAATGCTAATTCTTCATTAGAGGAAACATGACAAGTCGGGTGATTTAATATGCATTTAGCACTGAAAGACTTGTAGCACATGCAGGGGGACTTTTATTGCTGTTTGACAGCTTTGGAAATCTAAATGCTCTGCTTAGCCGCAGGGGAGGTGCAGACAGCAGCGCTGCTTTGCCCACCTAGGCCTGAATTGTGTTCTGTGGTCCCGGTGCAGAGACCATTTCTTTGTGGAAAGGCATTTCATCTTCATGCCTTTTTTTTATTTTAGGTTTCTCTCTGCAGAAATCACATTGGGAAGGGGAGAGAGATTTGTTGCTATCTAATAAATGGCAATCTGATCTTAATTGATTTTTTTTTAAGAAAAAGCTTAAAGAGCGACATCAATATGAAGTGGCAACAAAATTTGTTTTAAAAACAGGCTAATCCAACTAAGCAAGGGAGAACTTGAACAGTTGGAGTGAAAAGGAGATAAGAGAGTCCAGAAATTACTACTTGTGCCACAAAGGGCTGAACCTTTAGCAGAAGAAGCAGGGAAGATTTTCAGACACGGTCAGTGCTTCTGAGATTTCCTTAGGATTTTAGGAAAGTGTGGCCTCCTGGGTAGATAGGAAGCGGGAGGAAGTTTGGGCAGGTGGGCACCAGAGGGGGTACTGAGCCTGTCCGTCTGTGAGCTGCAGCTTCAACAAGCAGTGATCCTTCGTCCTTCCTGATGCCTTTTTCTGTTCCTGCAGCACCCCTGCTGCAGAGCTCAGGTATCTCTTTACACAACAACCTCACGAAGTGACCCAGATGTGTAGCACCAGAAAGGGAGCAGGAAACAAGTGCTGGTGAGGTGACAGGCCTGTGTCCTTCAGCAGCAAAGCAGGAGCTGTCAAAAAAGCTCCCCGGTCTTGTCCACAAGACCGCCAGCATGACCCAGGAGTGCTGGGCACAGGCAGTCTTGTGGCATGTGCAGTGTTTCGCATAACAGATCTAAGCTGCCAGACAGTGGCTAAGCCCTGCCCTACCAGAGGTGCTAAAATAAAGACCCCAAACATGTCAGGCCAGTAGCGCTCAGTTACAGGCACCGCAGGTCTCTCAGGTGAGCCTGTGCCAAGAAGCAGCAGGTGGAGTTGGTTCGAAAGTTGTTTTTCATTTGCTCACAGTTTGCTTTTGGCCTGCAGGAAAGAAGTGGTTTCCTCCCTCCTGCTCTCGTGCATCTTTCTGTCCCATGCACTGTGAAAGGACAGCAGTTGTCACCGGGGCTTTGCTGCAAAGCAATGTTAGTGAACAACTAAGGAGGAAAAACAGCCACTTACTGACATACATACTTGGAAAGAAAAAAAAGAAAAGAGAGAGAGAAATCCATATGTACCACCTTATCTTATTTTCTCTTCCTGCTAGTGTTCAGACAATTGAAACAGAAAACCAGAGAGCTCCTCAGGGGTGGGGAAGCAAATCCCAGACAGGCCATGAGCTCAGTCTTTCAGGAATGCTGACTTAGTTGCTGGATTTAACAACCCAGCAAACACATGTTCTCTCATTTCTGCCCTCCTGTCAGCTCCGCTCCTCTGCGTGGGCTGATCTCGGTGCAGAGAAGCGATGAGAGGCTCAGCGTGTTCCTGTGGGGTTCTCCCACCGCCGCTGCCCTCAGCCACTGGCAGAGCACCCGCCTGTCTCGGGCTTTGGACGCTTCATTCAGACAACGCTTTGCTGGTGCTGCAGAAGTGCAGCGGCAGCAAGTAGAAACCAGAGCTTGCAGAGACACCCTAGCAGAGAAAGGGAGTCTCAAGGAGACCAGAACGTACCAGTGCCAGTGTGTTTCCTGCCCCATGATGGGGGTAGAGAAACTCAGTGAGGCTGTAGGGAGAAGGATGTACAGCCTGTGGTCCTTCGCCCTCCCCTTCTTTGGGTGCTTTCTGGCTCTAAGGTTGGGGCCAGGGGACACTCACAGCCGATCAGCAGCACCATCTGCAGAAAGACTTGGCAGCCAGGAGGTAAGGGGGTGGCTGATAAAACCCAGGAGCCAGATGTGTGTACTCCTCAGGCATATGCACTGCCCCCTGGTGCTGGGTGTCTTGGAGCTGCTCATGGATTGTACAACATTGTGTTTGGACAATGTCTGACTGGACATCAGGGGACAGCGCTTTATTATGAGGCCAGTCAGGCAGTGGGACAGTTTGCCGGGGGAGCTTGTGCAGTCTCCACCCTTGGAGGTTTTGTAAACCTGTCTAGATCTGGTGTGTTGGCCTCAGAGGTGTCCAAAGCTACCATGTGCCTCAGATGTCCCCAGTGTTTGCCTTGGTGGCTCGGTCCCAGTGTGTGTTTTTTGGTGCTTTTTGCAGTGCCAGATGCCTGTTCTTGGTTCTGTTTGTCTTCCCTGAGCATCTCCTTAGCAGTGAAATCCTTACAAGGCCTGCGCCAGGCTCCTCCTGATGGTGATCCCAAGTCCCCTGGGCCTTTCACCCACAGCAAAGAGAGACCACACAGTGCCGGCGTCACTGTCTGGGGCCAGCTCTGTCAGCAGAAGCTGAGCTCTCCCACAGGGCAGTGACCCTGCTGTGTACCCAGGCCCATCTCAGACAGTTTTAGCTTCTAAGGCTCAGAGGAAGGTCCTCTTCTGTGGGGAAGGGGTTGGGCATGGGGGAAAGGAGGACGCTGGAGGCAAGACAGATGTCCCCAGGGAGCTGCGTTCATCTTGAAGAGGGTGAGAGCCTGTGGAGGGCATCAGGCTGATACAGATCAGATCATTTGGTCAGAAAGGCAGATGTGCCCTCTGCAGGCACAAGGGATTCACTGCAAACCACTGGGGTGACGTTTAGGGCCGGATCTTGAGAAGTTACTGGGGGGAATGGTCATTGCTCATCATCTGCGTGATTGTGTCTGGGCTCTGCTGGAGGACGAGGAAAGACTGACCAGAATGCCTCTTTCTGTTTTGTTCATTCAGGTGCCAGAAGTCCTCAGCGTTATCTACATGCAGCTGCTGTTTGTGCAGCACAATGCCCTCTGAAGCTTCCTCCCTGAGGCTGTGCCATGTCCTCCTGCAGCAGGTCAGCACCAGGCCGGGACAGGACGTGACATTATCCCCGTGATAGCTACCCCGCAAGGACAGGTGAGCAGCAGTGATTTCAGCAGGTAGGAGCAGAACCAGGTTGTGTTTGCTCACAGCAGCGAGCCAGCACTTCAGCTTCACTGTTCCTGAGGGGACACAGTGGTCTGGTTGGATTTACTTCCTTTTTTCTCATGAAGAAGCTTAGACTCTCCATGAAAATCTGTCTCCCCGCTGCCAGGTGTCTTGCCAGTCGCCTGAGAGAAGTGATGGGGAGCAAGCACGACAAAACCCCCCTGGGGTTTTAAATAGGGGCAGTTTTGGGGCTGCTTTCACCCTGCTGAAACCAACAGGATGGTGGCCTTGGCTGTGCTCAGGGGAGAGCTGTTTACCCCTCTAGACTTGATTTATTCTGGTGGGGGTTTGCTTGTTTGCTTTATTACTGTAGTCTGAGGGTTGCTCTGGATGCTGTTGCAATTTCCACAGTTCTGTCTTTTTGGGGACACCATGTCTGTGGCCCCACACAAGCTGTAGTCAAGCTGTGATGGGGAGACTACCTGGCTAATTATTGTATTGTCACTGTTAATTACCATTGGCAGTACTGGCCTGGTCCCACCATTCATTGCCCACCTACAGCAGCTGTGCAGGGCCAAGCAGGGCCCACTAGGGGCTGTGGGAGCTCCAGTGGCTCTGGGCAGGAGGTGAGTGCGGGCTCCTGTCCCTTCCCCAGGGGTGCTGGCACTGGGGTGCCCACCGGGCACCGGAGGAATAAAGTCTATGGGGCTGCAGCCCAGGGGCTCCCTGCCTCAGCAGAGCAATGCACGGTGACACGGGACCAGCCTTTCCTCTGAAGGGCTGCCCACCAGTTCTCAAGCACAGCCTGACACCGCACATGGGGCTGCGGGTGAGTTGCCTGTCCCCCACTGCTTGCCGAACATCACACGTGGGGTCTGGGAACAGCAGCCCCAGCCTGTGGGTTTGGGGCTTGCAAAAAGACTGGGCGCTGTGTTTTCAGAGTGAAAAATGGAGGCTGAAGTTTCATGGGGTTGTGGCTCCAAAAAGAAATTAAGCCCTTCGTTTTCAGAACTTGAAAACAGAGACTAATTACTATGGTTTTGGACCCCAAAAGCCAGCTCTTTGGGCCCCAGAAACCAGCTATTTTGGATGTTTTGGGGATTCAGAAACAGAGGCTGTCAGTTTTTTTTATGAAGCTCCCTAGAAGATTAAACCTTGCTTTTTCAGCAATTGAAAATGGGGGCTTAAATCCTGTGGTTTTGGGGCTCCACCCCCCCAATAAAAAAAAAAAAAGCCTTCATCTTCAGAGCTTAAAAATGGAGACTTAACTGCTGTGTTTCTGGGAGTTGCAAACAAGCTCATGCGGCTGTTTTGGGGGCTCAGAAACAGTCAGGCTTTTCTGAAGCTCACAAAAAGGTCTTTGAAAATTGAGACAAGTCCTGTGGGTTTGGGCTTAGAAAAATAACCAGTCATGCATTTTTCATGCTTGAGAATGGAGACTTAGTACTGCATTTTTGGGACTCCAATATGGAGCCTAAGTGCTACCTTTTGGGGACCAAAACTGGAAACTAAGTCCCATGTTTTCATAGCTTGAAAGCAAGGACTGGTGCTGTGCTTTGGGGTCCCAAAAATGAGCTCCGGGAGGTGTTTTGGGGGCTCCAAAAGCAAGGCCCCATGCCGTGTTTCTGAAGCCCAGCCAAAGACCCAGCGCTGCGTTTTCAGCGACTGAAAATGGAGGCTCAGTCCCATGTTGGTGGGCCTCAGAAAGCAGCTCCGCGCCCCGTTTTGGGGACCAGGCCACAGCGACCAGCTCAGTGGCGGTGGGATTGAGGCTAGTGCCTGCAGGCAGGCCAGTATTGTGCCCCTTGTTGTCTGTTACAAGCCTACCTTGTAGAGCAAACCCAAGGTCTGATTGCTGTCTGCTGAGGTCTGGAAGCATGGAGGGGATCGCGCTCCTTCGGAGATCTCTGGCGCTAGCAGGTCCTGTAGTGGCTGAGGCTGCTCCTCAGGGCAATTTTCAGTGACTCAGGCATGGGCAGTTGTCTTGTGCATTTTCTCATTTCTCAAAACCAGTATTTCAACTCAGACAACCGTGTAACTTTCAAAAAAGTAAATGCTGGCACTGGCCAAGCCACCAAACACAAAGAGAAGGTCAGGGATTACCTTGCAGCGTGCGAATCGGTTCCTCAGCATCATGAAGAAGTGACATGGCAGACGAGAGCAAGCACCTTCACATTTGTTTCTTTGACACGCAGTTTATGCCCCTCTCGCTGCCATCACCGCATCCCTCAAGCCGGACACTGCAGCACCCTCAGCCCTGTGGGGCACCAAGGGCATGCACCTGGGACGTGCCCGAGAGGAGCCAGTGTCGTCTTCCTCCCCGAGCCACGCACCCCCAGCTCAAAGGGATCGACCTGCACCGAGGGCCCAGCCACCTGTGACAAGAACCTACCGTGTAAAGCGATCCTGCCTTTCAGCTCCTTTCAGCAGGAGCAACCCACGCCAGCACCCCCACAAAGCACCAGGGGACAGGACGTGACTTCTCAGCGCCACTGGAGGGGCTTCCAATCCTTGCACGTCTTCAAACAAAATGTCCCAAAGGAATTTATGCAGCCACAGCAAACCAGAGCTTATTGACTCTGCTCAAGTCAGACACTTCAACTCGAATGTGTGATGCTGCACCAGTACAGCTTCCCAGTCATCTGACAAGCCAGCAACAGTTTTTTCCTGCATTTTCTGTATAGCAAGGGCTGAAGCAGTGCCCTACACCAACCTACATTCAAGAGAATTCGGGACATTGATAAATGCTGCAGACATCAGTAGTTTATTGGTATGTTTAGTCAAAACACATTCAGAATGGAAACTTAAAGGTAAAAATACTTCCCACCTGCAACAATTAAACTAGAATCTACTAGCATATAATGCTTGACACGTTACAGCAATAAAGATGGTAATCCACTGTCTTGTATAACTACTAAAGCCAAGATGGTCAGCCAAGTTTGTTGAAATAGAACCGTAATGACAAAATACTCCCACCATCCACAAATCAGCAACTAACAGTAATGGTCAGCGAATCCCTTCCTTTGCTCTAAGAGGTACATTTACTATAAAGAGGGTCGAGAACATGTAAAAGTCCACAGTACAGCAGGTGAACTATCACCATGTAAACTTCTCTGGATGACGTTCCAATGGTTGTTCATGTCACTTAAACAAGAAGCAAGCCAGAAAGCTGAATGGCTCAGTAGCTCTTTTAATACTCCATTTTTTGTTGTTGAGATTATTCCCAGTGCCATTTGCCACACAAATGAAATAGGTGGCAGCAAAACACCATCACGCTACAAAAGGGGAAAAAAAAAAAAAAGGAAACAAAAACACCTACAGAAAACATACCAGTGGCAAACTGCTACCTCAAGACAGCAATTTGTCTGAAGGCTTCAAACTTAAGTTGCGTTGTGTGCCGAGCGGTTCAAGTACTATAGATTTCCAGGTAACAGCTGAAAATGCAAGACTTTCAACCAAAAACTGAAACAAAAAATGGAGACTAGAAGAAATGTGCCCCAGAAAAAAAGCGTATGAAAATAGTGCAAGACTTACCATGAAACACAGAAGACCTCGAGTCTGGGAGAAAACAGACAGATGCCATTTCACTTTGCCTAACGTATCAGTAAAGTATGTGCAAAATCTTCCAGCTTACTTGAAAACAGCAAATGATTGCATAATCCAGAGACAGATTGATATTATGCCCTATCTGCTTTTGCTTGAAATTGCTGTTTTTTTGAGGTCTTCCATGCTTAGAAGCAGCTTTAAGTGGTCACACTCTCACACAGACTCACACGCCAACACACACCCCTCTTTTACTCCTGACGCCTCGGAGCCGGGCGCTCACTGCACGCCCCAGCACCGAGCCGCACTGTACTGTCTGCTGCAGCTGCAGTTCATGGGAATGTGCTCCAGAACGTCATCCCGGAACAGACCTCTCAGCTGGACAAACCCACAAGCAATACTGAAGAAGAGGACGTCTCCTTTCTATCCTTAAGTCCGGAGCCACTCAATGTCAACTTCAGCTGAGAGTAATGTGCAAAATGAGTAAGAGTTTAAAAACAAAAAAAAAAGCACAACTGGAAAATGCAAATACTTAAGAGCTGCTATTTTGTTCTCTGAAAATTGCAGTATCCTCATTTGATATGCTCACCCTCACAAAGGATGCTCAGTTCTACTGATTATGAGCTGGCCCAAAATGTTCACCATTCTCGACTGGCTTCTGAAATGTCCAAGAGAGATTTCATTTCCGATTTCTGTAACTTTGACATTGATTAAAGAGAAGAGACAACCTGGAGACTACTTGGATGCCTTCTTCCTCCCTTCCCCCCCTCTGCAAAAGAACAGACGAACTTGTTAATTGAAGAGCAAGGTGGATGATAATTTTAGCAACGTTTACTGATTGAAAGATACTGCAATTTTTAATACAATTTTTCAATGATTTCTTTTAAATGCTTTGCAGCCGATTGGCTTTGCAGCACAGTAATTCATACACTATACTGTACAAAATCACCAGCAAGACTGGAATGATGTATTCATAGAAGGCACCATCATGCTTATTACATTACCAGAGAACTCAAATACAGTCAAGAGAGTTTTCACTGTACAATGCTTATCGAAGGGGAAAGGGGAAGGAGGAGTGTGTTGAGCAGCCATCCCTGTACTGAAGAGGGGCAGATAGAAAAATCTGACGTGAGCTATCAAACTTGCTTAGTACTCAGGACTACGACTTGGTAACTCTGGGTTCTGTTTAGTTTACAGCTAAATGGATTCCTTCTGGAATAAACTTGTAGTCTTGTTAAGGTTTGTGTGTGTACATATGTCGGTCACAGCAAGCAGATCAGATGCCCGCATCGTTTCACAAGCTATTCTGTCTGAATAAGAGGATGAAGGTTTATTTTTTTTTTCCTCCGATGCCTCCTGCAGATGTCAATATAAATGAGTTCAGAGTACCCATTAGTGCATTTTGATGAGTGCGTAAACACGAGTTTGTTTGGAGCCAAGTGTTCTAAAAAAAGAAAAAAAAAAGGCAAGCTTCTCCAATTGCACAAATTGCACTATTTGTGTTTCCAACAGTAACAGGCAGAAACAGTAACACTTACACAAAATGTGCAGCAGAGGGTTTTTGACTGCAAGGACCTGAATTCTATTGGGCATGTCCTTTAGTTCACTTTTGTTGCAGATAGTTTACTGGTCTTTTTTTTTTTTTTTTTTTTTTTTTTAATTTTCCAGTCCTCAATTCTCCAAGTCTACATTTATAAATTAACAGTGTGACTTCTGTTGTGAAACTGGGGAAAGAACGTCCACCTTAATTTAAACCGGAAACCAAAGGATGCTTTCACATCAAAGAAATGATCAGAAGGGCTGTGTCACATTCCAAAGCCAAAAAAAATTAACAAGAATGCAAACACGATGGATAATGTACCACTGCCAAGACTGTCTGCCCACAGTGGAGATTTCAGCGACGCTGTCCTGTGAAGCGGCCTTCCATTTGCCCGGTTCCTCGTCCAGAGCCGAGTTTCTGTGCCATGCCACCTCTCGGCGGGGGTCCTCTTCCGTCCCGGTCTCGCATCATGCCACCACCCACTATTCCACGGGGACCCCCAGGGCCTCTATCATTGCGCCGAATATCCCTACGATCATCGCCTCCGCCTCTGGTCTCTCTTTCACGAGCAGCTCTTGTTTTTTTCTCTTCTACGTTCAAGCGCACCTCACCCCGGAACATAATAGGCTTATAGGGAAGAGTTTTCAAGGCACACGTTAGTCACCATTTCACAAAGTCCGTTTATACAACGCGTATGAAAACACAGCATTTGCTGCGTGTCTCAGGCTACCTTCACTTACAAGTCAGACACAAAAAATAACTGCTAACAGTTCCCTGCGGCACACAGCGTTAGCCCTAACTGCCTGCAGTGAACAGAACAGCATTTTTTAATTCATCTGGCATGCAAGGAGTTAAAATATCTTCCTTAATACAGGCAGGGGTTGTCTTTAGCCTTTCTGCTTCAAAGCTTTAGTTCCTGAAGAACTGCTCCACCAGGTCTGACTCGCATACTAGAAATGGAAATGGCTGTTTTCTCCTCTCCAATTCCTCAAGTCACAGCTGCAAATAACTTTGCTCCTTTCTCTCAGCCCCAGGACACAGAATTTACATGTCCTCAAGATGCCCTTCAAAAATTCACGTGCTGAGCTTTCAGCTTATAGGGGTCTCTAACAGTAAGTGTTCAGTTCCATGTGGTATTTAAGTGAGAGGTAAAATCCCTGAATTCAGTATGACACGGCTGGGGGAACGCTGGCACAGCTCACATAAGCCACAGAGCACTCTTGACAGACTGAGTGGGCCCAAACTACTCACATAGTGTGCCTGTTTTTCTTACAACTCTTGTTTATGAATGAATGTCAGAAACAGCAGTGACATGAACTGAAATAGAATCATAGAATATCCCGAGTTGGAAGGGACCCATAAGGATCATCAAGTCCAACTCCTGGCACCACACAGGTCTGCCCAAAAGTTTAGACCATGTGACTAAGTGCACAGTCCAAACGCTTCTTAAATTCAGACAGGCTTGGTGCAGTGACTACTTCACTGGGGAGCCTGCTCCAGTGTGCGACCACCCTCTCGGTGAAGAACCTCTTCCTGATGTCCAGCCTGGCCTGAATAGGCCAAGCTACGTGAGTTTTAGGGCATCCTTTGGTGGATGCTCAGCGATTAATACTTACTTTTGCAACCAAAATTCTCTGGACCGGCTCAGAGTCATCAAATACCACAAAACCAAAATTAGGCAGTTTTCCTCCCACTCCTTTAGTATTTATGCGAAGTTCTACCACATTTCCAAAGCCTGTGAAAGCACAAGGGAAAAGCCACGTTACCAAAACTTAGTGTCAGCTCTGCTACCACTCCTGCTTGTCAGATAACACTCGTAGAGTTGCATCATGTAAAGTTCCCCCCTGTGGCCACAGTGAATGTTACATGCCTTTTCAACACAGGACAAGCATCTGTTTTTCTCCTTAGTCTCTGCAGCTGAAATTGCTACTTACTCATGAAGAACTCTTTCAGTTCACTCTCATCTATATCATGCGGCAAGTTCCCAACAAAGAGCTGGTGACTGTCTGGATAGCGAATTATTCGACGATTATCCGACTCGTTCTGCTCCATGTCCCCTCTCCCTACCGGGAACAGAAAGAAGAAGGGAGAGCCACTGAGGTTAGAGTTGTGTGCGGATTCCAACAAACACATCTATGTGCACAAGCACCAGGCGCACATGCTCAAAACCTTCTGTACCTTCAAGTTCTCCAACTCCCATTTACCATGGATGACAGGGGGGAGGAGGGATACTACCTTTCTCTTTACATAGCCCTAATAATTGTCATGTTCCTGTTGTATCTGCAATCATTATGCTGAAAAGGAGTTTGCTAGTTATTATAATGTAGTTTTTTTTTTTTTTTAATATTTGGATTTAAGTCACTTCTTCATCAATTCCTTAACCCAACAACAGTATCCATATTTTTGCACTCATATTAAAAATCGTGTTTGCCAGTAACCTCTTCTGTCTTTCATCTTCCACCATTTTGTCCCAAACAAAAGCCAGAGTTCCTTACGTTCTCCCACACTCAGCTGAAGTTTATTTAGCACCATACCAGATGAAAATCTTTCCTGGTATCTCCCTACTAAACCATTTCCTGCCTTGCAGTGTGACAGCAGCACACTGTCACCCCTTCTGGACCTCAGGTATGACAGGAGTCATACGTACCCCTTTCTCTCCTCCATTTCCCCATAAGCCCATTTACAAAAAGCTTACTAGCTTGTTTAAATGGTTTTCTTAAGCAGGTAAGATTGGTCACAGACTTATTCTGAAAATGAGACCATAGGGCAGAAGCTCTACCATTTGGCCAGCTGATACTTCAGCTTTCCCTCCCCTGCTTCCCACCAGTGTGGGATCAGAATTACAAGTCTCAGGTCTGTTACACATTCTCTGTACGATTTATTTAATGGTTTTGTTGCATCCACAGCCAAGGGCAGAAAAAAAAAAAACAGATCTGCAACTTGATTTAGCCACAAGTTGCATCTTTCACTCCCTGCTGCACACATTAAAATAAATAAATAAATAAAAAGGACTGTTAACTTGTAACATATGTTATGGTTCTCTCTCTGTGCCTTTCAGTTTCAATATTGTTCCCAAGTGAGGAAACGCTTGCATTGAGCAAAGCCAAAAGTAAAAAGCACTTTCAAGCCTGATCTCTGTCAGAGTTTGGTGTGCTTTTACTGAAAACATCCATTATATCCCATTTTAGTCAGTCCGAGCTGGCAGAGGCTTACCCACCCAGCTGCTGAGGTTTAATCACCTCCGCAGGCAGTGCTTGGTGAGCAACTGGCAACTTGGTGCCTGCAGCTCAGGACAGTCACAGACACCACTCCCCTCCTTACAACCCCTGACTTACTTCCACACTTAGTGAAGACGCACGCCTCAACAACCTGGTACTGAGACTAAGCAGCATTTGCCCAGCTCTGCGCAGAGCTTTGCCAAGTGACCAGGTTAGGGTGATGAATGCTGCTCAGGAAACTTTCACCTCTCAACACCACTTCTGACATCTGTCAAGTAACACGCAGCTGTTGTAGCAAAACCACCCTGTGGATTTGGTACTCTGTACCAGTAAGAAAATGCAGAGATCTGGCTGCTCATAAAGCCCAACTCAGAACACCATTTGAGACTACACGAGATGGAAAAATACATCTAAAATTATTAACTGACTGAGGTTGAGATAGTGGAAAGGTTTTATTCCAAAACAAAGAGTACCGCAAGCCACAACAACAGCCATTTAAGACCTCTCACTTTCAAAGTTCAGCAAAATTAGATAACATAGGAAAAAAAACCACATCCTATTTGCAGACTACCTTTTCAGAATTGTATTGAGCTGCATAAAAGGTGTTCAAGCATGTAAGCGAGTGGCCTGACTTTTAAAAAAGAATTCACCAACACAGAGGACAGGAATTAATGCCTAATCTTTGCATCAATTCATCACCAGCTTGGACGGGGAACTGTTTTCCCCCATTTCTAGTTGAAGATAGTAGGAATGGACAGTTTATTATCAGCCACATACAATATAGCTACAGGCCAGATCCCTGAGGGAGATGCCTCTCATTACCGGCCCCAAACGGACACACAAGCTGTCCCACGTTACCTGGTCGAGGTCCTCGGGGCGGAAAACCTGGTCTTTCCCTTGGGCGCTGTTCACGTACACGAGGAGGCTGAGACTGAGCTTCAGGTTTAGTTTCAACTCTTGGCTGAAACAGGAGAACGCACATTATTAAATACCATGTATTAAAGAACAGGCCTAGTAAAACAACAAAAAATAAATAAAAAAACAACACAAGACATAGGTAAGTGGCATGCACAACACAAACTCTGCAAGATATACATCCACGTAAATGTATTTAGGAATACGTTTTTTCATCTCTTTAAATTCCTCTGTACCAATCCAGGACTGCAGTGTTCAGTTATCTCTGCTAAGAGGTGCAAAGCAAGCATCTCTCCGTCAGAACATCTCCCAATAGCATGGCTAAAGTTTATTTTCCATGTTTGACCAGGCATTGAGACCCCAACACCCCATAATTAAAGAATCCCTCAACCTGACTGAAATAGATGGATTGAATAAAGCTTCCTCATGCCAAGCTCCAACTTCATGGATTAGGAGGTAGCCCAAAAGAAAGAGAACAAAACAAAACAAAAAAGCCTTTCAAATTATGCTATTTCTGATACAATAAAACTACAAAATACACCCTTAAAATTCTCAGGGACTAGGAAACGTACATTCAAACTTTTGCAATCAAATAACGCTTGTAAAGATAATTTGCAAAAGACAAAAGCAACAAAAATATTTCTATGTAGCCTGCTGGCTACTGACGCAACGTACAACATGCTTTAAATTCCATTTTCTGTAGGACAGTCGAGCAGCTGCTGCTGCACTGGGTTCTTATCTTGGAAAAACAAAACCATCCTTATGAACACTAAGATGAACACAAGCTTCTGAGGAAGATTAACTACAAGGCCAAAGGCTACAGGCCCAGACTACTACAGAAAAGGAGCTGACGTTAAACTTCTCCCTTATTTTCCTTGAGGACTTGAGACAACTGCCAGTTACAGTCAGAGAACCTCTCAGGGTAAAGAGACGATGTTTTACAAGAAACACCCTGCTATTCGGCACCAAATCAGCGTTTCAGCCCTCGTATCACTCACGTTCTACCTAGCTAGGCGTTAGCTTATCCTTCCAATGTTTCTACAGTGTTTTTGAGCTCTAAGAATAAACTGGAAAAAAAATCACCCTTCCTTGTCTCCTACAGAAAGCATTCCTTCATCGTACCTCCTTGTGGGTCACTGGAGCTCCCCTGGCATCTTTTACTCGCACATTTTTACTACGTGAGCAATTGTACTTCAGAAGAAAAACTCAAGGCCTTCAGACCATGATTTCTTAAGAGACTTAACGCTATCAGGCTTAAACACTTCTTCCTGCCACCACCCATAGCAAAACACCTGCTCAGTCGCTGATGTCCTTCTGCTAAATCCCAAGAAATGGATAACTTTTACCCGCTTGCCTTGTGCTCCACTCACCTTCTCATCTACCACACACATTCTCTCTCCCAGCCCACCAGCTAACCTCATTAGCTGCTCCCTAGTCAGCACCACCCATTTTTTGCAGAGTTCTCTGGTGCTGCTCAAAGGGGAAAACACTTCTGCAAAACTGTGCTCTCCCAAACAACTGTCATTAACATCAGCATCACAAGAGGCCTATTATGGGCTGCCATTTCCAATCCAAAAAGCAGCTAACTGCAACTCTTATTTCTCAGACAGCACGCAGACTGCAGTGGAAGCTACGGAATAAGGATTTTTAGCAGACAATCACGACTAAAGGAGTTCTCAAGCCCAGGAGCCAAGTATGCCACAAACCTCAGCCTACTGGGGCTTTGAGAACAATTAAGGAAAAGAAGATATTGTCCCCACTCTCTCCTGGAGCTCACAGTGGAAGGGAAAGCGACTTCTTGATGCCACAGCAATGCTACTGGCAACGACAGCAAAACCAACCACGTCAGCCTTCACTCACAAACTTTGGAAGTGATCACTCCCGAGGGACAGGAGGATGGGGAAGGAAGAGCAAGAGAACAGGAGACTCCAGAGGCTGGTACATTTCTGTTTTTGAAATCTTACACGCTTTAAAAGCTTCTCTACAGTGAGATGCCTCCCACAGTGGAAACACATGCATACAAACAACCTACTAGCAAGGCAAACCAACAAAAAACCCAAAATGAAACAAAACAAAGAAAATAAGCATATTGTCTCACCTAATTACCAGCAGCTAGCTTAGATGCATACCACACAACTGCTACCGCACTGTCTGAGGTAAATGTGGACCATGAAACTCACTAAGAGACACTCAATCACCTTCACAAGGGCACTATAGATCTAAAAATGCCCAAAGCACCTAAAGCATGAAACGACAGGTTCCCTCTCCTCTTAGACCCAAGTCCATAAAACCTGAGTCTGCCTTAAAATACGTGGGATTTAAGTGTGGCTATGGCTAACACACAACCCCCTCTGCAGAAAATCTATCCAGAACCTCAAGAGATTTCAGGAGTTGAAGGAATGCACCTTCCATAAACAGATCCTTCCCTAACTCACCATTTCCACATCAAAAGACAGAAGCTGAGGAGCACCCTGCCTACCTCCACCCCTCTGGCACCTCCAGGACAGCTAGTGACAGAGTCCGAGTACCTGAAAATGCTCTAAGAGAAGGTCCAGTTTATCAGTGCAGGCAGGTATTATTCCCTGTCAGCTTCTCAACATGACTACAGAAACAGGAGCGAGAAATGCTGAGCTGTTTGACCTCACAGGTGTAAACAAACTGCAACTGGATCACCTCCAAACGAGTACACACACAGTCCTTCAAGGGGTTCTGAGTTTATACCACAGGGGCTTTATTTTCAACTTGATTTATGAGGGCGTCAAACTGAAGTGACACTGGGGAAAAGAACGAGAAGGGCAGTTATTGGCTGCTTGGTAGCATCACCGATGCTGGTTGGAACAGCACCCCAACGGAGTCACTCATCCACTGGTGCAATCTACTGTCCTCGTTTACATGCATAGTAGCACCCCAACGGAGTCACTCATCCACTGGTGCAATCTACTGTCCTCGTTTACATGCATAGTATCCGATGTTAATGAATCCAAAAGAATGGGACAAGGTTGCCACCGATTACTAACCCCTTGCAGAAATTCTTTAGACATCTTTTCCACCAGCTTTCTGAACACCATGTCTGAAAAGAATGCAGACTAAGGAGCTAGGAACAGATTAATTCTGTCTCCAGAAGAGCCAAGTGTAGGCTCTTCCTACTTCAGAAAATTCCATGCAGAACTGCTTAAACATGAAACCACAGCATAAGTAATATAAGAGGTAAAGAGCATGACGAGCTGCAGAGGCAACACATGAGTTTAAGGGGACATCTATAAGCTGTGTTCTATGACTCTCCTGCATGGATAATTTTAAATGCTACTTGCAGTCATGTAACAAAAATCCAGCATCGCTACTTTAAATAAATCATCATTACAAAACAAATCTGGTTTTTGGTTTTGCTTAAGGAAAATCTATTCTGTACTAGAACAAAGAGTTTTACTGCTCAAATACCACCTGAATAACTCAAAGCCCTGTTGAAGGTGATGAAAACCGACAAGTTTCCCAACTCATCACATAGCCATTATCTGATTTCCACAACAGCGGTAAGACCAGAAGCAACACCACACAAGGAGAGTTTCCTGTTTTCCTGTTGTTGTTTTGTTAAACATGCACTTAGCTGAAGGGCAATCCTTGACAGATTCCTCTGTCAGTTAAAAAAAAAAAAAAAAAGGAAATCAGTGCAAAAACAGCAGCTGCAATAACCCAGCTGCTCTGCTGAAATGGCAGTCTCTGTAAAAGGTTGGACATGAGGTACTCACAACATCCAGTGCTTCTGGAATATGGCATCAGTAGAAAAGATTAAAGCACCTATTTTTTTATATTGAGGGGGTTTGGTATGCATAGAGGGGGCTGAATTCAGAATCTCAGACCATCTCACACCAGCTTGGCATGTGCAGAACATGAGCTATCACCCGGTCAAACTTTCTGTCCTCTTTGCCCTCCTCCCCCAGTCAGCCTAGGAATGGGAAGACAGCATTGTCCTGGCAAGGAAATGTGAATCCTTCCATTCCTCACACAGTCATAAGTTGGTACAGGGTTCTGTGACAAAGTAATTATAAATGGATAATGGAGTCCAAAATACTTCTGTAGACATGACCCTTTCAAGGCAAACTTGCTTGTACTCAAAAATTGATGCAATCCCTTTTACTGCTGGGGCATTTCTGCCAAAAGAAATTCCCCTTTCCACACATTCTTTAGGAAACTACTATCATGTGGGGGAAGTTTTTTTTTCTTCTCTCCTCATAAACCAAACCATATCCCAGTAAGATAGGTCAAAAAATCAGTAGTCTTTTCCTGATTCCACATCAGCAGTTTTTAATATTACCATCACCCGAAGTTACACCAGGTAAGTGTACATGCCTTCACTTGCAACAAGGTGAGTGCATTAACATTTAAGACACAATTAATTTGTGCAACGCAAGTCAAACAAATTGATCTGTTAATTTAAAAACTGAAGCAGTTTGCAGAAGTAATGAGACAATCCAAGGTGTTCACAGATGGGTTACCTGTGAGACTGGTGCTTTAACATGGGGTGGAATTCCAGAGGAAGAAACAGTACCACTAGGAGGCAGGTTTTTACTGGTCACTGAAGCCCAAGAGAAAGCCTGCAGGAAATGCAACAAACCTAGGCTACTAATCATGGCAAACCACTGACAATCCTACAGGGAAATTTGTCCGCTGAAAATACACTTTCAGTTCACATCTGACTATTAAATAACATTTGTGCTAGCATTACAACGAGGATACAGAAAGATTTGCAGATGTAGCTGTCTGTGAACTCATCAGCATGTAGCAGGTGTGTACCGTACTCGCTACTGCTACTTGGGCAAGCGCAGTTCCCTCGGCATCCCCAGATCACTGCTTTCCATCATGTAACCAAACCTAGGACTGAAAAACCTGCTGTGTTAAGTGTCTTCTGCGCAACGGAACAAAGTGAGCGCCACGAGTTAGAGGTAAAAACGCAAAAGAGAAACAGGATTGGAAAGATATGGGAGACTGATACTGGAGCTGGAAAACGACTTCTCTCCAGCTTTCATCCATTCCTCCCATCTCTGTCAAACTCCCTACGTGTTACCACACCAGACGACGCATGGCATTCATGGTGTTTTTAGGAACAGGCAGCCTGCCTCTAAGGGAGATGGTCAAAGCCCTCGTACTGTTTTTAGACGTATACTGTGAGTAATTTTCCAAGTGTCCATGCATTGTCGTCCCCCCCCCCCCCCCCCAAGGAAGAGCAGTGGTTCCCATTTTCTGAGTTTTTTGTTGTTGGTGTTTTTTTTTTTTTTTTAAGCCATATCTTAACTCCACATTTAAAAAGGTTGACACATGCATAAAACCACACGCACACTCTGCAAACATCGCATTTACAATAGGTAACGAGCAACACTGAAAAATAACATTCTTTTTTTCGGTGAAATTTCACAAGTTCAAGCTTCAAGTCTAGCTGTTCATACAGCATGACCCTGCAAAGAGATACCAGTCTGGCCACTCGAAAAGACTAAGTTCAACACCAAAACTCCTGGTTTACCACCTGCACCTAGAAGCACAGATATGGCTTGTAACTAACCTTTGGTGGTTCTTGTGGTAGTGAAACAGGTTCTACAGGAGGTGGAGAAGGAGACTTCTCTTCTAACTCCTCGAGGGTCTTTTCTTCTGCTTCAGCTTTCAGCTCCTCAGGTTTTGTTTCAGATTCCAATTCTGGCTCAGGTTCGTGAGACGATTCTTCCAGTGCCTCCTCTATCCCATTGCTACAATAATCAAATGCATTTTATGCAGCTTTTCAATTGGTTCACTTTTTCTCAGTTATACTATGGTAATGACTGGTTTGAAAATTATTTGGTTTCCAGTTGCTACCATATGGTACCTACATATATGATACTGTGAGAAGTTAAGCTGTACCCCTGTAGTTGCATACTAAGTCACTTTTTATTTCTGCTCAAGTGAAGACATTATACTTTTCTCTGCAAAGAATATGAAAATTACACAGACATATAAAGCCCTGAAAGGAATATATACTAAACTCAAGAGCTGCTGCTCCTAAGAAAGAAAAAGCAGCACAGTGAGAGACCAACAGAAGATTGAGCTATACACAGAAATGAAGCTGATTTTGGAAGGCTATCAGCAGCTTACTTACAGAAGTGCCATAAAAGTTCATTACAGAAGCAGCTGCAAGTCTTACTTATTGAAATTCACACGCACCTTCTTCTCCACTCTGCGTACACAAGGGGCCTGAAGTTATTCCCTTCTCTGTTCAGTCACCCCCAAAGTTTACCAAATTCCACATGCTTCTGCCTACGCAGCTCCACCCACGGGTTACCATATGCCTAAATAATGACTATCGCATTTTTAAGCTCTTTCCAATTGGCACAGTAACCCAAGGATAAGACCTGGCGTAACTCTTTAAAGCCTCAAAAACTCTCCGCAAAATCTTGAAGAAGTCACTGCCAGAATTCCAGCACATTCCATTCTCCCATAAGATTTCTCATGAAAAGCACTACATCAGCAGCAGCAAAGTAGCGTTACTGCTGATGCACTTAATGGACATCATCTAATAATTTCATAAACATACATATTTTTTGAATAAGGAATCCGGTCAGTCAGTTCTGCTTGTCTGAAACACATACCTAAGTTTTGAAAAAAGCATTTCAAAACATAACAAAAAGTATTTTTCACATAAAAACAGGAAGAAACTTCTTTTTTTTCTTGTCTTGTTTAGATTTTAAGACACTCAGGGCAGAAGCCTATTCTTCCAGTACAACTGTAAAGCAACTTCTCAAAAATTCATTTTTCCTCTCAGATTCAAGCACCAGCTAAATTTGAGGACTAATATATCATTAACTACCCTTTTGTTAAATCACCTGTTTATATAAATTACATTGTACCACCAACTCGCTATTTTAGTTTAATCACAGAATCACAGAATTGTAGGGGTTGGAAGGGACCCCAGCAAAGAGTCTCCGATCACTAAGACTCTCTGCCCTTTTTTTGTGGCACTGGTTTTGATGCAGTGCCCTGTCCAGCCCCGCTCCCTATGCTTCCCCCAATCTTGACATGCTTCTCGGGGTTGCTTCCCAGGTTCTGACTACTGTCCAGACCCTCAACCTTTTCCTTTTCCTGCCCGAGAGCCTCGAATCTATTACCCAGGGACACCATGGGGGTTGGTGGCACCGTGGGTGTCAGGGGCAGACACCTCTTTCTGCTTTGAGCTGAGACGAGGGTCCAGCCCCTTTTCCTCCTGTGGGCGGTCAAGCCCTCTGTCCTGCAGGTGAGCAGCTGGGTCAGCTACTACCCCATGTAGGGGCTTAGGAGGGGGCTGCTGGGCACCAGCAGGGGCAGGTTTACACCTCCTATCCGTCTCCCTCAGAAACTCCCAGGAGCCCCTCAGGCTGCCGATTTCTCGCTGCAATAGGTGAAAACTACATTACATTTTACATGATGAAAACTACATTAAGCACATGCATAAATGTATTTACTACCTTTTCACCTCAGGTTTGTAACTAGAAGTGAAAACAACTAACAAACATGAGAACATCCACTACTTCCTCTCTCCATTTGATATCCAATGTTTCAAAAATAATGTTAACATAGCATAGATCACAGCCCACCAGTTTAAATGTAGTTTTTACTGAAAAAAGCAATGCCACATAATAACATGGACATCTTACGTTACAGGGTGGTTTTCATAGTAAGTGCTGCTTGCATTTTCTTGCACCGGTTCAGGAGATGGTTGTCTTTCCTCCTGTTCCTCCTCCACTTCTTCTTCAGACTCTGACACAAGAGAAAAAATTCCTTGAACACCTCTGCAAGCATATGCAAGTCGCACTTGAAATACAAGCATGCTGAACTAGTAGTAAACAAAAGAACGCTTCATCAACAAAATAAGGCAAGAATTAGCTGCAAGGAGAGATGGAAGACCCTTCTGTTCTTTCAAGAGGCTTTGTTATTGTTTTCACAAAAAGGAGACACTAAAGACATACTGCTGCTAAGTTCTGGGAGGAGGGTTTAAGGATCTTTAAAGCAGCAGATGGTTTTCATATGTTGGCAGTAAAAGAGAAACACTGTATTATTAGCTCTTAAATCACAGTTCCTAAAACTAAGAAGATAAACCTCAAATAGAAGAGCAATGTTTTGCCTAAGGTGTTTTGTTCTATTTTATTCTATTGAGTTCTGTTCTGTTCTATTGAGATAAAAGAAATTCCAGCTTTAGAATGCACACATACATACATTCCAGTTGTACTCTCTTTGGCTCAGTGGACAAGGTGGGAAAAAACCCATCCACAATAATATAGCCAAGTTCAGTCAACGGATTGAAATGAACTACTGAATGTGATGATGATATAAAAGAGAAAGACAGCTCATAGTGAAAAGCCAGTTAAATTTTATTCACAACATTGTACCTACAAATTTGATTGACCAGAGAAACCAAGTCTACTGAATGAAACTGAGCTGCAGCAAAGTGCTATCGCTCACTATGTGCATTCTGTACCAAGCCTCACCTGCCCTAAGCCAGTTTAGTCTCTGAAGGAACTGGATAGGTAGAATGACACAAAATTAACACCACAAGTACAGTTCTTCTCACCTTCATCAAGTTCTCCTTCTGAATCTCCAAATACTTCATCTTCGTACCTGAAGATATCGTTATGTACATAGAACTTGTTTGGAACAGACCCCTGTAAAAGAGCAACATGCATTTTTTTTGCGTATACAATATATTAGCAGTCAGCAACTCCTATGGATGAGAGGTCTAAGCTTTGGGAGTACATGCCAACACTTTGGAATAGGATTATTTCATAATGGCATTTTCCGAGTGACACCTTTTCTTTAAGCTAGCAACTGAATGGTAACTTCTGACCAAATTAAAAACAATGTTTCAAGCAGACAGTAACACTTTGCTAATTCACAACAATCATCGGTACTGCCTAAAGGTAAGCCCCTCCATCTCATCAAGTCACCTGTGGAATTTCCTGTTCTGGTAAAGCCTTACAATAAAAAAAAAAAAAAAAAAAAAAAAGGAATGAAATTCCACAGGGTGACTGTATGCTTAAACTGCTGCATAGGAAAACAATGAAGCAAATCAACAAGTTTCTAAAACATGAATGATCAACCAACCACACAATAGTTTGCGATGAAAAGGGGGAAGGATGTAGGAAAAAATAATAAAAGCAACTCTTTATCAAAACACAGCTCTGCTCTCACTCAGAACTGAACTTGAGCAGTAACTTGCAAAGCAGTAACATGCTTACATGTGACAGCAAACTTCAATCAAGTACAGAACTATGCTGGAGACATGATCTGCAGAGCTGACCATTATTTTTTCACTCGTGCAAATAGCAGTTTCCAAAAGCAAGCTTCAATTTGTATTTGCATTACTACTACAACACCTCAAATCTAAAAAAGTTCAGGACAGGTCCTATACACTCATTTCTCTGCACGCACATAATCATAGAATGGTTTGGTGGGCATTATTTATTTATTATTTAATGATAGCCTCTGGGCTAAGCTTTAAAAGCCCGACAGTATCTTCTGTCCCAGTATGGCAGTTCGTGTTCAAAGGCCAGGTTTTCATCACTGCTCTTAGAAGTTAAAGACAATCTTGCCAATACTTACTTCTGGAGCAAGTACAAAAGTCTGCATGAACTTCCTCATCGGTTGCCCGTTGTTTGACAGCTCCCCCATAACTTGCACAACCACCCCATCGCTCAGAGTAGCGTGAGCATCCACGTGACGGATCTTGGTGTGGCACTCACTGAACTGTAGTGACATCACTTTCTTGTGTATCTCCTAGAAGCAAACAGTTACATTTTAGCTACATTGAGTTCCCTACCTATTGAAAAGCTGTAAATCTCTCTAAGTGTCAGTTAACATCAAAAAGCAGCCCATTGAAGCTCAAAGGCAAATACAGGAACCCTGAACCATCTTTCACCGTGAAGAATCTACATGAGCTCATGTGATTTTGTGCTTAGAGCAAAAAAAAAAAAAAAAAACACAAACAACCCTCCTCCCCCCCAAAAAAAACAACAAAAAACCACCTATGCATCTATCAAGTACCAAAATATCACAGCAGTGAGTAACATCTGCACTGTCATGATTTTCCTACTGCCAAACCAGGTTCTGCTGGTGAAAAGAGAAGCAACAAAACCTGGTCTGGGCTCAAAGCAACACTGCTCAAAGATGCAGCCACCACATGACAGATGCTCCTTGATGGCAGATACTATTTTGATAAAAAAACTACAGCCACAGCAAAAAGATGTGTTTTCTGGACTTAGTTTGCTTCTTCTAAAGTTATCTTCCATTACAAGACACATCCACTCACAGAAGAATTTGCTAACATACAGATTTCAATTGAATTCCCCGAGATCAAAGTCCTTTCACCTAGAAACCACGTCTAACTGAAACACGATACACCTAGAGGGCTAGTCTAACAGGTCCTCTTGATTTTGTTTCCCACCCTAAATATCATTTCTGCAGTCCAGATGCAAAGCTGATTTATCAAACGCAACCCACAGTAAGAGCATCAACTACCAAGAACATTTAGGCCTCTGAACAGGAGGCAGTACCAGAAAACACTATTTCCCAGGTAAGAAAGTCCAACTAATTCATTACAGAAAATGACCAATGTATACAGTAAGCTCTGCACATTAGTGAGGACTTCAGGACCAATTTGGATACGCACAGCTTGACCGTACACTGCTTCTTGTGGTTTCCCACTGGCATCCAGTCCTCCATGGACGTAAGAAGAGTTCCTGCCATAAAACCTGCAAGTGAAGAGATGTAATGAAATTCATGCCAATGAAAAAAAAAAATAAGAACAAAATCCAACAAGTATTTTAGCCACAAATTACAGAGCTCAAGGCAGTAGGAATTTCAGGGCAAGCAACGATTCAAGATATACCCACCACGTCTCAGGCTCCAAGGATACAGAAACAAAGATGAACGTTCAGAAGTCCAGCTTGCCCACTGTGGTCAAGGTGGCTGTTTCAGCTAGAGGCTCCCCCAAAACTGAAATCACCTGCCTGGGTTAGTCACACTCCCCCCAACATGTGACCCTGGGGAGGAACAACCTCTCCTCCGGACCCTGGTCCTCTTCAACACTTCCTGTATTTCACCTACCTCTACAGTATACCACTATTACCCGCCCCTATACTTTATATATGAAATATCACTTCCTTTAAGTGTTTCCACCAGCCCATTCTCACACAGAACAGAAGGGATAGAGACCGTTTCTACCTAGCTAATCAAGCCAGTGCACAGGCTATGTTAAAATACAGAATTAAACACTTGAACTTGAGCATTTGCCATTTCTTGGTTTATCCCACTAAACTAAGAAACTCCTTCCAGTTCTAGTTGCTTGAAAATACCAATCCAAGATTTTAACTCCCATGATGTCCTTAGTGTCCAGAAAGAATTCTGAGAAATATTTGACTTTTCTTTAGTACCAGCTGCATAACCCAAGTGTTGAGCATGCTCTAGCACTTCCCAACAGCTAAGAAACAAAAGTTCTGTTGCACCAGCTTGCAAACCAATGGGAAAACATCTATCAACTCTTTAAATTTCGAAGCAAGCCCTCTGACAGTCAGCACATCCTACCAAGTGCTTTCAGAGGGAGACCAGGAGTTTTAACTTGCTGCATTTAACGAATTGTTCAAACTCTCTGGTAGGCAGAAAACATGAGCAGGATCTGCAAATTAGGAGAAGAGCACCCACAGAGTCCCCAGTTACATGGAAATATCCATTTTAAGTTAAGAAGCCAGTAAAGCCACACAAATTCATCTGAAGCATGCCAGGCATGGCAACTACCCTGACTAAAACCCACTTGGAGGGTGAACCCATCTCTTCATACCCAAAGCCTGTGGATAAGCTCTGGATAAAGCATAATGACAGGACTTGGTGCGTTTCTCAAGCTTTTAGTAGGATAAACCAAGCGCATTAACACTTGCTGCTAAACTCCCTTACTCACTGCAAGAATAAATCCTTTTTCTTCTGACATCAAGCTCTGGGAAGCCCTGACTCCAAAATCTTTCTGTGGCAGTGAGCAAGTTGTTGTTTAGACTAAAAGCAAGAGAAGAATCGTAGATAAGATGCTCTCTCAGAAGAGCCCCACTCAGACACAACGTACAGCCAAAGAACACAAAAGTAAATTTCCTCCATATCCAAGCCTTCCTGGACAGGGGTAGCCACCCATGCAGCCCTGAAAAAGGGACAGAGGTGGCAGAGGTTAAAACTGCCTGGAAGATATTCTCCTCATCCAGCTCAACAAACAGCTACGATTTTAATAACTTGTTCACCCAAACCAGATCAAACCTCTAGGACAATCTGTGCAGAGGTATTTAAGAGAAATTTCACAGATGCTGTTCTTGGTGACGCTCGTGTCACCTTTCAAATGAACAGAGGATAGTGCTCAGGCACAGAGTGCCATCTGCACAGGGGAGCTTGTGGGATGGCTGCCACTGCAGCTCCCTAACCTCAGCAGGGTCACTCCAGGCAGCAAGTAACCAGCCAGTCATCTGCAGCCCCCCAACTTTAAACGAGAAGAAAAATTCTGTCGAGTTCTTGGTTGAGAGCCCGTGATAAAAGGGATCTATGGACAATTATAGGCTACGAAATTGCCTTTTCCCACTCAACGTACCAAGCACACAGCACAATTTGGCAAGCCGCATATCAGAACTTTTAGAGTAAAGCTTGAGACAGAGGGGTGGGAGTACTGCCTACCCTACTGCCTTCTGTAAAGCACCCAAGTCACCCTCAACATGCTACCTGTCTCCACAGACACATTTTTTCCTCACATGTAGCCTTCTGCCAATTTTGCATCACCCTGAAGTGGAAACATCCCCAATGTACTGGGAACACCAGCTCCATAATGCTCCCATAGCACACGTTAATATCGATGGAACGGAATTACTGTTGTAATATGAAGGGGAAGCAGGGGGAAGGCCAGCCTGGAACAGCTGCCTGCTTTTCTTTGAAGCAGCTAGGGAAGAAACAGAGCAGCAGTATTTTGCTTTTTAAATCAAAACACACATCTACTCCCCTCCACGTCCAGCCAAGGTTATAATCACTATCATTACAGGTAAACGCTCTTGCGAACAAAATCAAAGATTATTTTCAACACCACATTTGAGGCATGGGTCATTTACCCAACGTTCAACTACCACCAAAACAGAAATGTCACAAAAAGGAAAAGGCAACCTCACTGTACAATGGTGAGAGTTCTTCTACCTCTGGTGTTAAGCTGTAAAGCACAGCCTAATCATCCCTTATATGCTAATTCTCTGTCCCTTTGTTTATGCAAACACTTTCTGGGAATTGAGGTAAAATGACAGCACACTTCCCAAGAAAGCTGTCTTACCAACTTCGGCTTTCCTTGGCTTTCCAAGGTGCTTTCGCAGGCCGTTTAGGGAAATCACCCAGAAAAGACATGTGCGTAAGGAACACAATCCTCGCTAAGAGCAAGCAGCAAGTCTGTGTATCAGGTATTGATGCGTGACGCGGACATGTTTGTCCAGGTGTTGATCTGATCCAACCATTTTGTTAAAATTTCAGGGACAGGGAAAAAAAATCTGCCATTACTGAAAATGCTACTTGTGATTTCTGTAAGACTTTGCAACGCAGATTAGGAAAGCCCTAAATACACTGCTTGGACAATCCCACACCTTAAAATCTAAATTGAAACACAAAACAAACATGGTTCCACAGCAGTTCATTCACTTAAGACAATACCAGTTCATTTTCCCCACCTCAAAGCTACAGGTGAAAAGAGACATCATTCAAAAGACTGAAATATTAAGCTAGCTGTCAGGGAGCTACAACTTGTTCTCAAACAGCTCAATTTTTCACCATCAACCTTATGTCAAGTTCTGAGTCAAGAGCAATCCAAGCAGTGATTGCTTAAAAAAAAGAAAAAGAAAAAGGAACAAAACCCAACACAACCAACACTTGCAACACTACTTTCAATGTTATTTCTTACAAGTCAGTGCTGCTCTAAGTCCAAATGTGGAAATGCAAAATCTTAAGTGACAAACTGCATGTAGCCAATCAAAAATGTCATAAGAAAAAATAGGAAGGAACACATCCAGGGTACCGCTTAAATAGTGGATACAGGTAAATAAAACTACTGAACTGGTCACCTACCTTGTCCGGGCCCTGACTTTTATATCTCCAGTCATGATCTGGATAAAAACTCCCCAGAGGCAATATAAAATATACAGTATCCTGAAATTATTATTGTGCTCATCTTAGGTGCTACATGCAAGTGCCTCCTCTGCCATGCTCCTTCCTTTTCTATCTTCTTATAAAACTATTTCTGTAATATGTCCACATTACCATCACATCAGTTAAGAAATAGTTCTCTCTTTCATGAAGGAAATACCTCGTAAACATTGGCCACATTTGGTTCTAGAGCCTGAAGAGTTTTTTTAAGATGAATTATTTTCCGAAAGCCCAGAGGTTAGCCAGGTCAGTCTCCTGCCACACTCAGAAATTCAGTTTATCTAATTTCTGATGAGGAGTACGCACTTTTGTTCCAAAAGATGAGTTACTTTAGTGTGAGAGCATTACCTGTGCAAGAAGTCAGGAGCTTTATTTAGAAGAGTGTAGTACTGTCTCACAAACTCCCGCCCTACGAGCAGGGGACTTGGCTTCTCCATCACCATTTCTTTGGTACACAGTGTCGAATGCTGTAATTAAAAATATTTGTGTTAGTTTGAAAAGAAGGCTGTGTATCACAACTTCCTCATAAAAGGATGAGCATAATAAAATTAGAAGTGAAACAATTATATGAACAGGAACTTAATTCAGGCACTTAACTCACCCTGACCTCCCTTTGAATAAACAAAAAGATGTCTGTCAGTTCACATCCTATTTTGACTAAGAGGGAATGGCGCAAACAAATCAAATTCTTGCAAAGTCCCTTATAAAACAGGCACTTCCCACCCCCTGCCCCAAAATCATACTTTTAAGTGTCTAGCACTATTTATTTAACATTTTGGCAATAAACTGAAGACAAACTAAAAATCTAAGACCAAGAGCACTATAAAACAAACATGAAAACATTTTCTTAAGTCAGCCAGTAACATTTCTTTATCTCAAAGCAGATCTGCTTCAAAAAGCTCCTGATACATATGTAGTACAAAGAAGGTAGCACTGATATTGTGAAGTTGGAATGAAGTTGTGAATCCATAGGCTGGATTCACACTCCTTGAAGACTGGGAAGGGAAACTGGTATGTCCCAGAGATGACCAAAGCCTTAGGTTCCACGTGTCCAGGCTAACTGCATTTCATATTTGCCAGAGGAAAAAATAATTTAGGTTGGAAAGGACTTCTGGAGGTCACCTGCTTCAACCCCCTGAGCACAGAACCACCTTTTTGTATCACATTGCCTGTTCTGCACATATTTACGCATTAGCAATATGCAACTTCTGCTTGCAATTTGGGCAAGCTGGCTGTTATTTTAACATGGTCCACCTGGGAGAAGCATGGCTCCACGTCCTCCCAGCAGGTAGCTGAAAGCAGCAGTCATGTATCGGCCTGATCTCTGTTCCCCAGCCCTCCGAGTCTCCTCTCTCCAGGTGCTCCAGCCCCAGCAGCCCTGGTGGTCCTAGGCCAGACCCATTCTGACCCATCGGCTCCTTTCCTGTCCTGAGGAGTTAAAATCAGGGGTGACACTCTGGGTCTGGATGTCGCGAGTGGCAACTGGAAAGGACAAATCACCTCTGCTCACCCTGCTCCTGCTTACACCGCCCGTAACGCCATCGCCCTTCATCACCGCGAGATTAGAGCGCTGACTCAAGCTCAGCTCTTCTGCCAGGACACCAAAGTCCATTTCTATAAAGCTGCTTCTTAACCAGTCATCTCCCAGCCTTGACTTTTCCCGGGAGTTTTTCCATCCACATTCAGGACTCAGTCATTTCCCTTTACTGAACTTCCTGACGCTACTGTCAGCCACCTTCCCCAGCCTATCCCTCCAAAAATTTGCTGCGGACCACTACAGCTCATCATCCACGTCACCAGCAAGGTGCTGAACAGCCCCAGCGTTGCCCCTGGAGAAATGTTTGCTACTTTGCTGGACTTTGTACCACTGATCACAACCATTAGACGCTGACAGTGCGGTCAGTTCCTACCCATGGGCTCGCGTTAGGGCGCCTCAAGTCCCCCATGAGGTCGCCCCCAGTTGCTGAAGGAAAGCTTTGCCTACTTTCTCTCTTTCAGAAAGCAAACCTGCAGGCAAGACAGCAGACAAAAATGACCACGTGACCAAATTTTTGAACTTGGAGATAATCCTAAAATAAGATTTCTGCTTTGTTATCAAAATAACCTCAGCCCAAGGGACAATACAAAGGACTGCTCCCAGTCACAGCTGGCCAGGACAAAATGCACATGGGGAAATTTGCAAGTTAACTTCAGCTCAGAAGAGCCTGTAATTAAAGGTAATGTACACGGGAACACCAACACAAACACACCATATCCTCCATCAACAGGGAACTGATAAAAACCATCAACAAAACAAACAAAACAAACATATCAAACATAAACTATACTTAGCTCAAAAAGTTTACTTTTAATGGACTGTCAAAATAACCTCAAGCTGTCAAGCAGAGCCACAAGGCAACACCAAGATCCATTACCAAATGGTTTGGCAGGAATCACACCCAAAGGAGCGGCCTCACAAACGTGCAGGCAAGGCAGTAGGCAAAGCCTGAAATACAGATTTTGAACTGGGAGAAAAGAAAGCAGAGAACTTATTTAGGATTATCCAAAATCTCAGTTATAACCTTCCAAGGCTCTGGAGCACAGCATTAGCTGAGACTTGTAGCAGCCCCGGTTGGAAGCCATTTTGATCATCAGATCTAAAAAACAACGGCCCAGAATGCTACAGGACGCCAACGGCTTGAGCCTTGCCCATGCCCAGAGCTGGATCCTCCAAATAAACAAAATCTGAACAGCTCAAGGATCTTCCTGACCTGACTCATCCTACAACAACGGCACACATGTGCGAATCTTACTGAGAAACCAACCTTAAAAGAACGACTTCTGTACGTACACAAGTTTTGCTGCTGCCCTAACCCCCAGCAGGTGATGAACACGGAACAATAATCACCACAAGCACTTGTGAGAGTCCACAAGGACAGAACTTTATAACTTTTCCCTTTTTTTAAGCAGAACCTGTTAAAAAGCAGATCATAGGCAGCACACATTCTTATGAATATAGCATTAGGCAAAGTACATATGTTAACAAATTGCTGGCATACCACAAGGAACACTGAAAATGCCTCTGGGTACAAAACATAATAATCTGTGACAAGTCATTACACGACATCAGATCACACTAGATCTTTTCTTCATTGGAAGCTGTGCTATTTCAGGAAAGGCTGCTGAAACCTTTCAGAAGATCTGAGAAAAGCAAATATGCAATAATCACACCGAGCCAATTCTTCCCTAACAACCTGGAGAAGTGCGTCTACATCCCAAACGAGATGGGTGCAGTCCCCCTCTGTCCATGGTTCTAGCGACAGCATGACTGGTTTACATCACAGGATGCTGGTATTTTACAGGATGTCTCAGTACAATTCTTCAACTGTCTCGGTGTTATTTCCTGCACCACCTCTTCAGACATCCCCACTGAGCTGCCAAAGGCTTTACGAAGCATTCAGGTCTCCAAGTCATGATAAGGCAGTAAAATAAAAATGCAGGTACTGTTTGCTTTCCATCGCCATGGTTTTCAAAAGATTTTGAATCTCCACACGTCCCAATTAGTACAATGCCTCCTCAAAGCCCAGGACCCAAGTCTAAGCAGGCCTGAGGGTTTTGGAGGTGAATGCCCAAGGGAAATTGAAGCCAAAACTTAACCTGCCAAATTTCCAACAATAGCTAAATTGCCAACAAAGGCAATTGCTGATCTGCACCAACAATTTAAACAGTTAAAAACTGTTGAAAACTGTTTAAATAACTTAAAAACCACGGTTATCTCCATGTGTTGCTGGGCACTAATGGAAGCCCCATAGATATGTACACTGTATAAAAGCTCTTTTTCCAGTTTTCATAGGTATGTATGTACTCGCGAGTCAAGGAACAACAGCTAAGAAGGGATCCGAGCGTTTTTCTCACTTGAATAAAATGAACAACATTTTTAGATTAGCCCGAGCAGTCTTTGGGAAAGCGTCTTAATGAGAACTTACCGCTTGAGGCACTAGAGAATATACTAACCAGAAAGAAAACACTGAAACGGTGTTGGCAACACCAGAAATTACGAAAATTTGTCTGCTGGTTTCTTGACAGCACAACTGCTGTGCTAAAGAACCCCTTTCCATGCCATAAACTGAGGAAAGACATGAGCTACCCAGATGAAGTCGCATGAATGCTCGCGCAATCACTGCTCGTCTGCAGACAGGACCAGACAGGCTCAGCACCGTTACCTCAAACAACCAAGCCCTATCTTGAAAAAACTTCTGTTATGTCCATGCTCTCTTTGCAAGAAAACAAAAGCAAACAGAGAGTTACCACAGAGACGAACTGTTATTTGCATGTGAAGATAAGCAAATTAACAAAAACAGAAAGGAGGTTTTCTTCTGGAAAGCAACTGCACGATAGCACTGAAACGACCAGTAACGTTAGGGTAACTTTGTGACAGCATCAAAGCTACATTTGGTTAATTTCAGGTACAAGATTATTACAGACTTGGGTCAGCTCTGCAAAAAAATATCTTTTGATGGCCTAGGATAGCAAATGTCAGCCACCACAACTAAAAGCAAGTTGGCCTTTGCAACTAAATGAAAGTGTTCAGACATAAAAGATGGAGACATAGCTGACACTAGGACTATTGTGCTCAAATACCCGGGTATCAACTGCTGCAATAATTTCTCCAATGCACGCTGAATTAATAGTGTGCTAATTCATTCAGCCTGCAATCATCTTTAGACACAAAACTTGCCTTTATTAAACTGTGTTTGTTAACCCTTCCTGGGGGGAAAAAAAAAAAATAAATAAATCAACAAACCTACCACTCACCAGTCAGTGCAGGAAGGCAGCAGCAACTGGCTTCTCAAATACTGAAGGCCACCAAGTGCTGGGTAGTCAAAATGTCCACCAGCATGCATCTTGCTCACGTGAGATCTCTCACATTAGTGAAACCTTTTTTTCCCCAAAACAAATGCAAGTTTTCTGTTATTCCCTTAGAGGAATTATTGAATGATTATTTTTTTTTTGGTTTATTGACATCCAAGTCTCATCCTCCAAACTCTGACTACAGCAATTCTTCCGTGACTACAGGCACCTGGCTACCAAGCTACAGTTTCACGCCAACCTGCAACAGCATGGTTTGTTCTGAAATCCAGGTTCCTGCAGCTCGTGTCAAGGCCAAATAATGCCTTACACGGGTGTGCTTGCTACTGGGATCCACATGAGATCCTACTACTGTAACAGGTTGAATCGGGCTCCAGAAGCAGACTGCAGCTCACAGTCCAAGCTGGGGCATCTGCAATAAAAGCCCTGCGAGGCTAGCAGGTATTCCGGGCTCGATGGAAACAAGCAGCAACTACACCAAAAAAATACTGAAAGAGCAAGTTAAAGTCCCCAGCAACCCAGTTCATTACCGAAACCACCTTCTTTTGTTCGTGCTCTGCAAGGTAAGTGCTCAGATCATCGTCTGTCTGCAAGCAAGGGCCAGCAAACCCGCGTAATCTCAGAGAATCACATTACTTTATGATCTCCTTTACCTAATCCAATCCCGTCTGAATTGGCTGAGCCCCAAGGCACAACATACAGTTCTTTCAAATCAAGCTGTTCTGTGGTAGTTTTTTTTTTTTTTTTGAGAAGAGCTTAACGGCCCCATGTATTTTAGGTATGTGAGTACCACAGGGGATCGGCACCTGGGCAGCTGAGCTGTGTCCTCCAGGAGCTGACACCCACTTGCAGGACAGCCCCAGGAATCGAAGGCAGTGGCACCACCTTTGTGGGGAAACCACACCGCGTCTCCCTGGGTGCTGCCATCCAGTGCCAGGTTCGGTGCCTTTTTTCTGGGCTCTCCGCAGATACACCAATTAGTCTGACATGTTAGTCCTTTCACGTGCTCCCTAAATTGCAATGCTCTTCTTCATTTGTCAAATACTCTCAAAAGAAATGACATCCAGTGTCACAACTGCTACAATGAGAAGGAAGAATCAAATCCAACACTGCATGTTAAGATGCTGTTTCCTCAGCATGTTTTCAGCACTGTAAGATACTCTTTAAGCGTGGCTGTAGATGCATAATTTGAAACCTCAGTTCCATACAGAAAAACATTTTATCCATAAGGACACCAGCGGATAAATAGATTGAATGGTCGGCTCATTCCGTTTTCTCTCCAGTTTAAGCTTCGCTATCACAGAAGATTTTATTCTGCTAATGAAAAATTCATATGATACAGATCATACTTCTCCACAGCGAGCCAAAATCTGCCAATTAGAATATTATAAGAACATTTCAAATGGTAAGCAGGGATTATGTCTCTTGAACCCAAGCTACCAGAGTCCAGAACAAGTTTGGGAGCAAGATGTTCCCGCAGGAATGAGAAAGCTTTCCTGATGCAGGTATGGCCCTGCAGGCATACTTACACACAGTGAACACATAATGCACTGGTAATGACAAATGAACTTCTAAAACAACGTTGGTTTGTCAGTAATAACACCTCCTCAGGTAAGGAGGCAAGCTGACAAAGCCATACCCAGTCAGAGCGCTATGATAACGCAGCTGTCCTCCTGTCAGGGACTCACGTGTACATCAGAGAGCTTGCTCCATGTTAGTTCACTCGATGACTGCCACACAGCACCGAGTAGGGCAGCATGGCCTACACTGCAGCGAAACCATCCCAGTAAGTTGGTCACCGATCTCCTTCTGCTACTGCTCCCTAATTAAAGCTATCCATAAGAGAAATGAGAAAACCCTGAGATAGAAAATGTGCTTTATATTAGAAAGAAAAGCTTGCTAAGGGAAATCATCTTTCCCCCTGTACTCCTCCATCAGATCACAGGTCAAAGAACACCGAGCTGGCTTTAAACGCACTGGTTACACGTAAGCAGCCTACCTGCACAAGAATTGAGCTACGAACAAAATAATGTACTCCATTTCTCAACGGATCAAAAATACTTTTGGCATCTTCACACTTCTTTCTGTAACACAGCACAATGCTTGCACACTGAACTTGAAGCACCTACAATACACAGAGGGCTCAGGAACTGCCAAACCCACACAGGAGACCGCAATCAGGAACGCTACAAAATGAAGTCAATCTTCCTGGTTGGAAGCGAGCCATCATCTCATCTTCCTTCACCCTCTGCTGTGTCAGTTCTTTCACGCAGCGGTGCTGGGCACAAAGCTCAAGGAAGGTAAAACCTTTGTCGGGGGCTGCTCCTGTGCCCCCACGCTGGAGCTGCAGTGACCTTTACTTTGGTCCTCGGAGGTTACGAGGAACAGCGGTAAAATGAGAAGAGCTGAAAGAAGACCTCCATGCACCTAGGTGTGGGGAGCGAGGCCGCCTGCCCAGCGCCAGCCCCGTTACGCGTGCCACCGGCAGCTGCCCTGCGGCCAGGCAGAGCAGAGCACGCCCAGGCCCGGCGCCGGGCGGCTTTTACCTCAGCTGCCGTACCCATTTCTCCCAGAAGCCCTTCGGGGGGCCGAGGATGGAGGCGCCGGTGATTCACCGGCCCCCTAAGGTCTCCCCTCGCTCCTCCGCCAAGGTGACGGCGAACAACCCCTCCGCCCCGCTCCCCTCAGCCGCTGCTCCCCCGCTCCCCTCAGCGCCGCGACCGTTACAACCCCCGCTCCCCCCCCTCCCCCCAACGGCCGCGCTCACCCGTGGGCAGGGGCTCGGCGCGCGGGGCGGGCTGCGGGTCCCGCCCGGGGCCTGCTGGGCGCTGACGGGAGCGGGGCGGCGGCGGCGGGGGCGGCACGGCCGGGCGGGGGAGGGAGGGGAGGGGCCGGGCGGGGCGGCCGGGGCTCCCGTGCGCGCGGGCCTGGGCGCTGCGCGCGTGCGTCACCGGAGGGGAGGGGGCGGCCGCGCGTGCGCCGCGCCGCCCGGCCCCGCCAATCCCCGGCGGTGACGTATGGGGGGGGGGGAAGCGGCCGTTAGCGGGCGCGAGGGCGGCGGTGGCGGCCTCCCCTCCCCTCAGCCCCCCCCGTCCCCCAGCACGGCGCTACCCGAGCTTTATTGATTTATTTTCCCGTTACTGTGAATTCACAACCGCCTCGGGGGCTGGCGCGTTGCCCTGTCCCGGCGCTGCCCGTCCCACGGGGCCGGCTTTCCACCCTCACCCACCGAGGCTGTGGGGCTCGAGTCCCGGTGCCTCCAGCAGCGCTGCCCCGAGGCGGTGCTGCGAGGCTGGGAAACGCTGAAATAAAAGAGTTGGGCGCGCTGCACAAAACGCGCCGTTATTTTCTAGGAGGGGGACGGCATCTCCTCGCGTCCAACCCGGGCATCCCCCACCCCTTCTGTTCTTCCCCGGGGAAGGGCAGGGTCGTTTCTTAGCGTCTACGGCATCCGGAAGCATTTTAGTTAGGGAAACGTCTGGCATTCTTGTCATTTCTCTTTTTTTCTCTCCCTTTTCAGCCTCTTTTCTTGCTAATAGGCAACCGACTGACCTAGCACTCCAGAAATTCAAAAAAAAAAAAAAAGGCAGAAATTTGAGAAGTTGGCGGCCGGAATCGAGCTGGCCCCAGCTCCGTTTTGCCGAGCCGCCTTCCCGCGGGCAAGGGGAAGGAGGGAAGCGGTGCGGGTCGCGGCAACGCAGCTCCAGGCCGGCTCCTGCCCCCAAGCCGCCCGGCGCTGGGTACGCCCCGGCTCTGGCACTGCTGCCACGGACGCTTTCCTGAGCAACACCTGGCCCCCCGGCCAGGAAACCTCACGGCTCCCCCCCTGCGCCCCGACCCAGGGCACAGCACGGGTCCCCTCGCGGCGGAGGGGGCGGAGCACGGGCACACCCCGCCCACCACGGGCGCGGCCCCGCCCTCCGCCGGCCACGTCGGCGCCACGTCGCGGCGCAGGCGCGGCGGCCGCTTCCGTGGCGGGGGCGGCGGCGGGGCCGGGGCCGGGAGCAGAGGCGGGCGGGCAGGGGCCGGGGCCGGCGGCGCCATGAACTTCTTGCGGGGCGTCATGGGCGGCCCCAGCGCCGGGCCGCAGCCGTCGGGCGCCGAGACGGTGAGGCGGGGAGGGCCGGGGCGCGGTGCCGCGGCGGTGCGGTGGCGGTGCGGTGACGGTGCCCCCTCGCTCCCGCAGATCCAGAAGCTGTGCGACCGGGTGGCCTCCTCCACGCTGCTGGACGACCGGCGGGACGCCGTGCGCGCCCTCAAGTCGCTGTCCAAGGCGAGTGGCGGCGGGGCCGGGCGGGCCAGGGGCGCGCCGTGCCGGGCGGGGGCTGACGGCTCGTTGTGTCCCGCAGAAATACCGGCTGGAGGTCGGCATCCAGGCCATGGAGCACCTCGTGCGCGTCCTGCAGACCGACCGGTAAGCGCCGCGGCCTGCCCGGCGGCGGGACGGCCTGACACCACAGCGGGAGCTGGGCTGCTGGCGGCTCTTCGCCTGTGGTAACGCCTGGTGGGGGAAAGCTCCGGCAGGGCGTGCTTGGGGTGGGCGGCACGGGGCTGACGGGGCTGGGGGGCCAGCAGGAGGGCTGTAGGGTCGGCAGTCCCAGCTGAAGTCCGGGGAGGTGACAGCGCTGCAGCAGCTTGCCCAGAGAGGGCGTGGAGTCTTCTTCTCCGGCAATAGTCAGAACCCACCTGGAGGCCGTCCTGTATCATGTTCTGTAAGCGATCCTACTTGGTTGGACTGGATGATCTTCAGAGGTCCCTTCTAACCTCAGCCATTCTGTGTAAGGTGCATCTTTATGCTTCTGAGTGCCCAGTTTCTGCTACAAGTGGCATTAGTGAAAGGTGAACCCAAAGCTACAGTATTAGTTAAAAAGCTTTTGAAACAAATCACATCAGCCTGAGATGGGACAAAAAGTGAAGTGGGTAGAATTAAGAGTAAATTAACAAAGTCAACAAATGTGTTTTTTGGACTTACGTGTATGTTGTTAAATAAATGGGTAGAATAGTTCTGTCACTGGGAATATTATTTGAAGGGTTCAAATAGGAGTTGTGGGCCCCCCTCATGTTGAATGACCTGCTGTTACAATGCTAGTCTCAGTGCTTTAGAAGGATTAGAATATAGTGTTTATGCAATATAGAACTTGGTTATCTTGGCTATGTTTTCTTTCTGCAGTTGCTTGCACTGATAGCAGTCGCGTGTTGCAACTTCAAAGCTGTTGGCAGGGCTCCGATTAACCCTCAAACCTTGCATGCTCCTGGCTGTTAGGCAGGTGTACTGTAACATGCTTTCAGTCTGGGCTTGAATGTAAAACTTGCTTTTTTAAAAAAGGCAGTCAGAAGGGATATGTGGGATATGTGCATGCCCACACACCAGAAGCAGCAGTGTCTTCTGATGTCAAGACAAGAATTAAGCAGCGATTCAGGGTCTAGGAGGAGGTCTCAGGGATCTAAGTGACAGTGGCATCTTGCTCTGCTTAAGTATACAGGACAAGAAAGCCTTTCATGCTCACCCAAAGGCTGCTGGTGGCCCTGCTTACCAGGCAGGTTGTGAAGAAGGTTTGGGGCTGCTGTCTAAACAAGTCCATGCTAGAGTTAAAATTGCACGTGTGGGCTACATGCAGCTTAAATGACTGAAACAGTACAAGGGAGGTAGCAGGAGCAACAGTCACCCCAAGGGGAAGCCCTTAAAAAAATGAGGTCAAGGAGCCTGGTTCATCCACTTATCTGCTGTTCAGGCCAGATTTGAACTTGGAGAAGGGGGGTGGGGCTCCACTGATCTCCTTTTCTTTGAGATGCTAAAAGAGAACTTGGCTGGGCATCAACTTGGAGCTTTTCTGGGCTTTTTTCACCTCCACTTGCCCCTTCAGAATTCGTGTGTACTGGAGCTCTGTTCAGGTGTGTTGTGTGACTCAGCAGCTCAAAAACCAGTAGGTACATCTTTGTGTCTTGGGTCTTTAGATGAAAAAACACTGGCTTCCACAAAAAGTTCCTAGATTAATTTCCTATGGCATGATGTTGGTGGATGGGTGCATCAGCTGGCCTGTATGTTGTGGCTTGTTTTAGAGACGTGGCTATAGGCTGTGTGTTGATGGTGTGTGCTGGGGTGGTGTGAGCGCACTGTTTGGTAGCGGTGATAGTAGAGCAGAGGCTTTGGGGGCTCTTGCTGTGGGAGTACAAGTGGCTGCCAGCTGATCTGCACGGAGGGTTGATAAATGAGTCGCAGGCTCAGCTGTCGGGGTGGTGTCTTGTGGGGGACAGCTGGCGTGCTGTCATCCCCACGTGAGGGGCCACCCCTGGGTGTGATCTGTGATGGACCTTTGCAGTGCCCACTCGAGCTGCCCTGAAGCTTTCTGCAGAAGTGAAAAATGCCCATTTCTTCCTCCTGGCCTCCTCAGTTTTCTTTCCTTTTTTTTTTATTTGCATTGCAGCTGTTTAAGATTTTTTAAGAAGCAAGCCAACTTTTCAGAAAACAGAAGTCTGTGATTGACTCAGATGGCCCTCTCACATGTCACTGCATTGATGTAACTCACTCGCACGTGCTGGTCCTGTACCTTGACTGGCTGCTGTGAAGTTCAAGTTTACAGAAGGTCCAGAAATATGATTAGTAATATGAAAGGAGCAGGGAAAACAGTATGTTGAATCTTCTATTCCTTTCTTTTTTGCCTCTGTTGCTTAGCTTTAGAAGGGTATGCTTTTTTAGTGATCATTAGGTTGCCCTGAAGATGGGTGAGGGAGCTCTGGAGGTGCAGGTTATTTGCTGGGAAGCTGCTGATGGCTGTTGCCTCACTGCCAGGAGATGTTACTGATCGGCCAGTTGTCTCAGATGTATGCCTGCAGCTGCTATGTTTTTCTTGCATCAAAATATGATCCTAGCCCATGGGATTTTCTTCTTAGTTTTTAGTTGAGTAGAAGTGGGTCTTGCTTGAGTTTTATCAGCTGAAGCTCTTTTTTTTTTTTTTTTTTTCCCCTGGTCTTTTTTGCAGGGGTGGGGTGTTTGGGTGGAAGGAATCTGTGGGAAGGATCCAGCAACAGGCAGGGGTCACTGAAACAGTGGAGTCTGCCTTGCTGGAGTGCATAACAGCAGTATGGAAAAACTGAAGCAACTTTTCTGATAAGAAATGATTTTTTCCTAATGCAAACAAGTTCGCTGTGCAAATGTGATCTAATGGAAAAGTTCTTTGGATTAAAGACCTTTACGGTCAAGTATGGCAACACAACAGTTAACTGTTATTTGTGTAGAGCTGGAGTAAGAGCGGGAATATCTTTCATCTCCAGTGCATCTCTTGGTTGTGGTGGATCAATTGCTCCTTCCCCTGAAACTTGATGTGATAAGCACATGGACTGCACCAGCTATGTAGCAGTTTTTCTTTGATTTTCTGCCTCATCTCTGTGCTGCTCATTGCCTTGTCAATTGCCTTGTAGCTCTGTTCAACTGCAAGTCATGCTCCTGTGTTCCTCATTGTGAAGTTGATATGGCAGGAAAAGTAAGAAAGATAGATTTACAGCTTCATCTCCTAATTTCCTTAGGAAAAGGTCCTGGTTTGCATGGCTGTGTGGAAGTGCTGGGTACTTCTTTCTTTCTTTTCTTACTCCTCTTCAGATCTTTCATGGCTGCTTCTGGCAGCTTCCTTTTTTTTTTTTTTTTCAGCCTTTATCTGGAATAGAGAGAAACTCCTTTTCTTTTTTAAGTGGACAAGATGCACTACCTGTTACACTGTTTCCTTGTAAATTGCCTTAAGCTCCATCTCCTGCCTGGGCTGAGATACAAGTGTTGAAACTTGCTCTACAGAAAAGTGACTTCTTTCACTAGGTTTTCAGCTATGCATATCAGCCATCCTGCAGCCTGAAAAGACTCCTGAGTCAGCCTGAAAATGTTCCAGACTTTTATACAAACCAGTGTTCTTTGGCCATATATTCATTTTGTAATATGAAGAAGGAACTGTGATCTACTGGAGGACCTTTCCTTCTCCTTGCTGGCTGTCTGCATATTGCTACATCTCACCAGGGACTATTTTGAAAAAAGCCTGGCATGGGCTGTAGCACTGATCAGTACCACTTAACTGTTGGTGTGCAGGAAGGCAGAAGAGCAAAAAAAATAACTTTATCTTAGACTCGTTTTATTCTATTTATATAAAACAAGAATTTTAAAATTTACTTGTGGCAGTTGTAGTAGTTAAAAACCTAATATGAACCTGAGAGACGGAATTTGTTTGCTTAAGGTACAGACTTCAGTTGCTTTGTACTTGTATTTCCAAATTTTCAGAGTTGTGTTATGCTTTTAATTAAAGCTTTTGTAAGAAGTTATGTTGCTTGTTAGTCCTTTGATCACTCTTTCATGAGCTGAGTTTTCAGGGTTAAAAAAATTACCTTCATTTCCAGGTGTGCTATCATTGATGACATGATAGAAACACTCAGCTATTTCATACTTTACTTGACAGGATAGATCATGCTTGGAAGAGGAGGTAAAAGCTTTTTGAGGCGCCCTACCTGGGCACCACAATATGTGGATACTTTCACTTCCATATGACTCTTCTCTGCTATTGTTTGTGAACTCGGGGAGTGCTGACTTGCCATTTCAGTCTCATGCCACATAAAAGCACCACTAGCAGCAGGAGGATGCCCCAGGTGGCTTATGCTGGATTGTTGCATTTCAGAAAGACTGCGTCTTTTATGGATGTGTGAGAGACTGGAAATCTTTTTCTTGGCTGAAGACTTTCACTACAGAGCAAAAATTGCACAGCTTCAGTCTGAACAGAATAATCAAGAAAATACTGTTGTGTGTGATGAAGACCAGATGGAAGCAAGGCAGTGAATCGCAAAGATACGGTGCTGCTGTCCTCATTTTGTGAAGTGTTCTTCTTTCAACAAGAAAAACAAGGCCAGCTTTTTCCATATGCACATAAAATTTGGTTATTCTTTTGTAGCAGCTCTGAATTTCCTGGGAGAGGAAAGGAAACTTTTTTTTCCCAAAAGTCTTCAGGAAGTTGCTTTTATGTGTTTTTCAGACATGGAATTGTTTCAGTTACATGAAAAGGAAACCACAGGCTTTGTAATACTGTGTTGAACTAAAATTACATTAAAGGTAAAGGGGAAACATGCAGTTGGGAAATCTGATCATACCTGCAGGACAGGAAGGTTTACATAGACTAAAAGCTTCTTTTATTTGTTTCGACTTAGATTTTGGCAGATTTTTGTAGTTGTTGCTTCCGTTACAACACAGCTTAAACACTGGTGGGTGAGTTGTGTGACACTGAGGGGGAAAAAAAAAGTGCACGTGTCCGCCTAGGACAACAAGCAGGGCAAGGATTCAACTCAAAACCCAATGTGAAGGGACAAACTATGCTGAGACATGATAACTGCTAGTTTTGGATTTAGTGTGTCATAAAGGGAGGTGAGTTCTCGTTCTGAGAGCCTGCTCAAGTCCTTGCTGTAGTGATGCAAGAAAGGTAGGGGTGGGTTGTTCCATTCTGTCTTCTCAAAGCTGGTGGATCACCTTAAGGCAGCTCTGCTTTTTGGCTGTAATAGCAGCTGTAAGTTTGTCATCTTTAATTAGTGGTCTAGCAGAGGTAGCTGGCCTCAATTAGGGCTTGGCACTTAATGCTGCTGGTTGGACAGGTTGTTTTGGGGGTTTGCTGTGAACTGGCCTAGTAGCTTCCTGAAATATGAATGAATCTTCAGTGGTGTGGAATCCTCACCTTGTATGCCTTGGTGATTAGGGAAAGCAAAGGCTTAAAAGTTAGAATGAGAGGTCTTAGTTTTGACAGTGTGCTCTTCCAGTGCTTGGCCAAGACGTGAAAATAGCTGCTAGGTTTGTCCTTACGTTCTCTGAGGTGCCTTCCTTTATGTGTGGTGGTGGTTCTTAACCAAAAATGGTTACACGTCCCTTTTGCCACCAAATTGTTGCACTGTGTGTTTGTTTCAGCAGAGGATTTAAGGATAGTTCAGGCTTTGTAAAGAAGAAAAAGCAAGTCCCTGTTAAAGCAGAGCTTAGAAGGAAAAGTGTGTTGGTGTAAGCGGGCGAACTGATGCCTGGGGGTTAGATAGGCGGCCCAGCAGCTTCCTTGTAATGGTAGGAGTTTGAGAACTCCTAATAACTTGGTTTGGTGAGTCAGTGACCCTGGGACTGGCCTGTCTGGGAGATGGCACAGCTATTACTGCATTCAAGTGGAAATTGTTTGGCCCCTGGTTCTTGCTGACAGGGTGGTGGGGAGGGTCTTCATGTGATGGTGCTGAAGCTTGTGTGCAGCTCCTCTGGGTGACTTGCTGTCAAGGGAGCCGAGTCCCTACCCGAGGTGTCTCCTGGTGTCTCCTGGCACACTGGAGGAGCAGGTTGGAAGGGGTGACTCAGGTGGTGGGAGACGTGCTCACCGTGAAGCTTCCTGTGGTTGTCTTGTGTCACCAGACTTTGTGGATGTGGCCACCTCAGGGAGTGGAACAGGCAAAAGGAATTTGACTCCATTTAAGGGACTGGGCAGCTCATGGTTGGTAAAAACATGGTATTATACGATACCCATCCATGTCAATTCTCTCTTGCAATAGTGCTGTAAAGGCAACTGCCTGAGCAGAAAACCAACATTGTAAACAAGAAATTGTAAGAGAAGTTGCAAATAAATACGTCATTAAAGCAAAGTGGTTCTTTTATTCGCAGTTCAGATTCTGAAATAATTGGCTATGCTTTGGACACTCTCTACAATGTAATATCGAATGACCTAGAAGAGGAAGAACAAGGTAAGCTCTTGATGGTGATAGTTGTATTAACTGGGGGGTGCTTTCCTTGCTGGTTTTGTTCAAGTTACGAACAGTAACAATATCCAGTTTACTAATATGTAGACTTGCTTTGTTATTGCATAGCTGTTAGGACAGTGTGAAGAAAATCTGTTGACGCAGCTTGCACTAAAGTAATACTGGATCCCTTGGTGATCTTAAAATCAATGTTACGTAAACAGCACCCAGGTTGTATTTTTTCTAGTTTGTAAATATCGCCAGGTCATTCTCTGCTATTGGTAAAGGACAGTTCGGACTGTTACTGTCAAATAGGACTCTTCTTTCTGAGGACTTAATGATACCAAGAGATAGAGTCTCAGGTGTCTTTGATAAGGTGGTTATAGTAAGTGTGAAAATCTTGCTTGCCAGCCCTGTTACGGTATTTTATGAAAAGACTTCCCAAGATAATTAGACTTAGAAACACAGTTGATGGTTATGTTGTGGAACACTTTCTGAGGCTCGTTATGCTAGTACCTTCAAAGTGAGGGCAGCACATAGATTGACTAGGTCTACACAGTTAGCCAATGCTTTGATATTTTGTGGTTGCTGCGCCTCCAGCCTTTATTTTATTTGTTGGTCAGCCACCAAATCTGGTCTGAAAGGCCAATGAAATGATAGCAGTCATGAAAAGTAACTCCTTATTTTACAAAAACTTTAGTACTCTGACGAAAACGACAGTAGTAACCCAAATTAGGCTTGAGCAAGGAGAATGGTGTTAAAATTGAATAGATGTGCTGGATCCAAGAGAGCCAGATGTGCTGGCAAGCAAAATAGCTGCTGATCATCATGAGTTCAGGCTCTTGAATGGTGCTGAGGGCAGGATGATCCAAGCTCCCTCATCTTTAGCCTCATGGACATGTGCAGAGAATAGGGATGGGGTCTGGCTGAGGGCTGTGCAAGCGCTAGCTTGGGAGGAGGCTTCCGTCAGGGAACAACATCAGGTGCTGAGCTTGTGTGCGTTTCCTCCCTTAACAACTGATAAATATCCTGTTGGGAAGCAGGTGAGGATTGTCCAATATGCATGCATTTCTGCCAGTATGTTTGCATCACATTATGTCCTTCTGAGGTACCTTCAGCAATGTGTTGTCTCTTACCTGAGGAGGCTGCAAGAGATCTGTAAGCTGAAATCCTTTGTGTGATGCATTACTCTTAACTTTCTCTGAAGTTGGCAGTTAGCTTTACTTGCCCTTCTTTTCCCTGCTCGTGGTAGTAGCCTTCATTCTTGACTCAACAAGAATGTTAATAGCAGTCTTAAGAAGAGCAAAGAATTGACAAATTTGAGTTCTGTATGTGAGATGATCAGTGTTGCGAAGGGTACAGGGTGGTTCCGTACAGCTGCCTGAAGGAGTGATTTGCCACAGAAATGAGGATGGCTGCCTTGGAAATCTGAGCTTATGCTACTATTGGTTGTGCTGTTTGAAAAACTATTCAACTTGTGAACCTTTCTCTTTCTCTTTTTCTTTGATCTGCATTGACAGATGATTCTGAAGGTAAAAACCCTTTTACTTGTATAAATATGGCACTTGATAGATGTAGTTGCTACTTACACCCGTAACACACTTTGCAGTTTAAAAAGGACACTGTAAAGACTTGCATTAAAGTTGAGTGCATTTTGTGTTCTGCTCTGAAGTACAAATTTGCTTAGGAGCTGAAGTGGCTTCCCAATGTACTATTTCATGTGATCTGGGCATGTTGAATGCTGGCAGACTTGTTGAGATAGTAATAAATTCTTGTTTGGGATGTCATGAAAATGCAGCATCAGTTCTGGTAGGGTTTGAATGGGAAGAAGGGTGTGCAGTTTTTTTGTTTTCAAGAAGCCCTGAAGTTTGACACAAATCCTTCACAGTGTCTCTTTTAAGCGATGCATGTTAAAAATAGTGTTCACCTCTGCCATAAGTTCACCACTAACACTTATTCTTCCTTATTTCTTCAACTTTTTATTAAAATGCACTTCATGTGTTGATTTAAAGATGAAATTCTAATTGATAGTGCTGGATATTGGTGCATCTTCAAAAAAATCTTAAAAAATGGAAACTGTTCTCCTCATTTGAGCCACATCCATGTAGATTTTTAAGAGCAATCTTAGGTATAATTCTGGAAACAGCAAGAGCTTAAAAAACAAATACCACTCCCCCGTCTTCTTAGAAGAATCAAAAACATGCTGAACTAGAACCAAGCTTTTGGAATAAAAGTAGATCTCTGGCAAGCTAGTAAGAGGCTGTGTAAGTTGTGTATACTGATGACTGCTGTTTTTTTTTTCTTCTTGCTTTAGCACCCAGAACTTGTGCAAGGATAAGAGTTGGGATTAGCAAGAATCCAGAGTTCAAATCCTTGCTATTTGTAGCTGTGTGTGGCTGGAGGAGGAGATGAGCAGTCACGGCCTGTGGCAAATTCCAAGTGAAATATTTTCATCTAAGCCTGTATTTTAAATAAAGGGGGAAAAAAGTTCAGGTTTATGCTTTGCTTTGTTTGCAGCAAGCTACAGTGTGCACAATCCATATATGATTCCTCAGCTCAGTTGCCCTACTCTACATTAGCAAGTTTGGCAACTGCACTTGTGTGGATTTGGTTTGCCTGTTGTGTTTTTTACTCATGCACTGTGGGAGTGGCCCAGACTTGATAAGCCCCCTCCTCTTCAGAGAGGGCCGTATCAGATGTACTTGCATTTTGCTAGATGTCAGGGCTAGAGTTACTCTTGCATGTGATTTGTCTTCCCTTTTGCTACCTTCTGTATTTCATAGTTTGTCCTCTTAAAAATTGGCAGCAGATTGGTGCTGCTTCTCTGTCCCTCATGTAAACTACCTACCAATATCAGCCTCATTAGGAGGATTATAACTAGCCTGTGTTAAAGGAGTGATCAGTTTCAGTCTGATTACTCTAAGGCCACATAAAAAAAGGCCTCTTAACTGTACAGAAATCCTTAAAAATAGATGTTATAATAAACTCAGCTTGCAATGTATGATGGTAAGGAACAGTTTCAACTTGAAGGAAATTGGCTTGACTGAATTAAATTTTTTTCTTGGCGCCAGTCCAAGAAAATAGATAGTCCTTTGATTTCTGTGTTTTGGTGTGCCCCTAACAAGGTACAGAGTTTCAAGATTATTTGTGGTCTTTGACCCTATTTATAGGTGTTTGGTTGCCAGCGATTGGTGGCTGTGAATCTTACAGTTCAAGTGAAAGGAAAAAAATCCTTGCTTTGCCTTCCATTACCCAAATCAGACATTTAGATTTGGTCAGAAATTGTGGCTTTACCATGTTTTTTTTTTTTTTTCTGTGCTTTATGCTTTGAGCCATTCTTGTGCCTGTGGTTTCATCAGCTGGCATGGGATGGTGTTGCAGTGCTGAATGTATGTGTGTGGTTGGTAGGGTAACCTGGTTTAGAAGATGAGTGGCAGTGCTTTTGCTGCAGGCCTTACCCGATGTGTTTCTGGTCTGTCCTACAGGCACATGAGACAGAGGCAGGGCTGATGGCAGCATGTTCTGCGGGACAGGAGTTGCTTTGAGGTTATGGAGAAAGGAGGAACAGTGAAGGAAATTGTTCAGGAGATGTGTGGGGAGAGAAGCTTTGTAGGGAGAAGAGTGCTCAGCCAGAGCTGGGAATGTGAGTGGCTGTGTTGTGTTGCTCCCCCTGTGGCTGACTAATGTGCATTTAGCCCCTTGATTTGTTATGTTGCTTTGAGAAACCTCATAGAAACACAGCTGAGCAAGGAACTGACATGTTTTTTCAACTCAATGAGATGCTGATTTCTTAGAGGTGGTCACAGGTGTCACAGAACTGAATTCCCATCCCTCTTGAGTGGGACTGGATTTGGACTACTGCTAGGTTGCTCAACTACCTTGGCTGAAAAGCTCCAGTCCCAGAAACTGTATTGGAGCTGAAAATACCTTCTCCTCCTGTCCAAAATGAAAACAATCTGAAGCTACCTTTGAGTTAAAATTGCAGTTCCTGAATTTGTCAGTGGAAGTTCATTAACTGTGCCAACCAGTAGTGCCTAAATAAGATGGTTTTGTGAGATAGTTTTGTAAATTGCCACTCAGACTGGAAAACCAGCAGTGGGGCAGAGATGTAGTTTACGTATTTTCTGTTGTCTTGTGGGATACTTTTGTTTATTATCCATTTATGCAACGATGATTAAATATTTCTGTAAGACTGAATTGATCCACTACTTTGATTTTGCACAACTGGAGAGTAAATGGAGTGACGCTTGATTTTCTTTGTGAAATTAATTTAGATGCCAAGGCTGGGAGGTTTTGATACTTATCTATTTCACAATTATTCTCTCTTCCTGATGTTTAAGTCTTGTCTAACTGCTATGTCAAAATAAGTAACTGAGGTGCTTGGATTGTTTAGCTTTAGATGGTTTGGAGTAGATGATCTTCCAAGGTCCTCCCAGCCTTGGCCTTCTGTGATTCTGTGGCTTACTTTATCCACTACTCTCTTTTGAAGCTTCTTGGCATGAAATATACATGACCCTTGCAAAAAGGTGAAAGGTGAAGAATCCTGTACCAGTTTAGTTGAGCTTTGCGGAAATGTTGAGTCTTTCTGCTCCTCCTGCGCTGTGAGGGCTCTTCCTTTGTCTGAATTCTCTGGTCCCGTAGAATTGTTTGGTTTTATCTGAAACAGGTGACTGTCGGTCTGAGAACTGTGAATGTGGATGTGATCAATGGGAAGAGGATTTTTTTTATATTTATACTGGATTAGGTTTCTCTTTGGTAGATTATTAGTTCCTTCCTTGATTTTAAAATAGCTCTCAATAAAAATTGTTTAGAGTAGCCTAAGCTGCTGCTTTTTTTTTTTTGTGCACAGCTTGTGGCTGTGTTTGTTTTTGAAAATTATTTAAACTTATTAACACTTTCTCAGTGATCAAAAGCTTGTTTGTCACCCTTGGCTCTGTTTTAGTGAGAATAAAAATACAACTAACCAAAGTTACTCTGTTCATGTGTTGTAATACATTGTTTTTGACTATTACAGAAGAAAACTCACCTAAACAAGTTGATGATTTGGGAAGTCAGTTCACAGAGATTTTCATTAAACAGCAAGAAAACGTCACTCTCTTGTTGACACTTGTGGAGGTAAGTAACAGCTTGGTGCTGGGAATACTGAAGGATATGTAGTGCTGCTCAGTGAGGTTACCTTAATGCATGTTTTCATCTTTCCGTGGAAGCATGTGTCAATTGTCAAGTTGCCTGACTGCCTAGCAAGTTTGCGGTGGGAAATGAGTGAAGTCTATGACCTGGATGAAAGCCATTTGTTCCAACGTTAAAGCAAGATACCACTGAAAGGGAGGAGGGGATGCTGAGGAAGGGATGATGTACATTCAGTCTTCACCTGTAACTTGGTACAGAGTTAAAATAATACTTGTCATCTAAATCAGTGATTCAGTGGGTGACTTCAAGGTGATGCCTTAAAACTATAAGGATTAGAAGTACAGAAAGCTCTGTGGGGTGACTCAGTTGAGATGTAGGCCCAGTCACCAGCTCTTGAGTTTAAGATGACCTGGGGAGCCCAAAGGTTTAGTGGTGGTGGTCAAAGCCTGTGTCTGGACTCATTAGTTCTTGAGCTTTCTCTTTCTTTCAAGATCCTACTTTAACAGAAGTTGTTGTTGTTTGGGAATGGAGAGAAGAAAGAAAAGAGCCAAAGGCATTGCTTTTTTTCCAAAATTTCTGAGTAACATGGGCTGATCCCATGAGGGTTGGACTGTCTCTTTTAGAAAGAAGAAATAGCTAGGAAAGCAACCCCTGAGGGGAGGGAGGGAAGGAAACTGCTGGGACTTCATCTTGCTTGTATAATAAAATCAAGAACCAGTGTTCTGATTTGTCGGCCATGTGTTGTAATAGGATGAATGAAAAAAGAAATGGACAGGAGATTAAATCCCTTGCCAGTTTTGTGTCTGTTCATAACTGTTATCTCCAAGAGGAAGTGGAATACTGAGGAATTTATTACTTAATTACCTCTCTATCTTTGCAGGAATTTGATTTCCATGTTCGTTGGCCTGGAGTGAAACTACTTACATCACTTTTAAAGCAGCAAGGACCTCAGGTGCAGCAGATAATTCTTGTCAGTCCTATGGGTGAGTGCTTCAGTTGTTTGCGTGTGAACTTCAGCTTGGAAGCTCACCAAACAGAAGGCAGAGAGCTAGAGCTGTTTTGAGTGAGGTGTTATCAAGACCTCTAGCAAGAAATGAACTGCACCTTTTATGCTTGTTTTTGTGTACTTCTTGCAGGTGTTTCTAGACTCATGGATTTACTAGCAGACTCGAGGGAAGTTATACGAAATGATGTAAGTATAGAACAGAGGCTGTTGATTCTCTTCATAATTAGCAACTGTCGAATGCGTGAACTGTTTAGTATTTGTGCAGAATTTGGATTAAGTTAAATGAATGCATGTGAGGGAAGCATCATGGTTATTAATTAAAAATACTTGAGTCTTCCCTTGAGTCAGGTGGTTTCTGCATGTCTTGCCACAAATCAGATAATGAAGGCAAGCTGTTACTGTGTGTTTGCAAGCATCGAGTGTTGTATTCCTGTTATATTAGCTGATCTTCCTCATGGCCTTCTGTCAGGTTCCATTGTCTTTTTCCTCTTTACTCGTCAGACAGCAGAAAGCTCAAATTACTTAGTACAGAAGAGATGGGGTGTCTTACAAGTGTACTCTTTGTTCTTGTGTATAGCCACTTAGCATCCTTTTTGGCAGTGTTGTGCTTCTCTTTTCAAGTGTGGTGAAGCATGTGGTAAATACTGGGTGATGTCCATGCTGGATTTGGTTACCTGTGCCAAAATGCAGGGGATGTGCAATTCTGTTCTATGATCCTGGCCAGGGCTTATGCTGCTCTTTTAGCATTCTTCTGAGAGCTGTGACTTGTAACAAGTGATGTTCTTCAGTAAAACTAAGTTTAATCACTTCTTCCCTCTATCTGCCAAGGGAGTCTTGCTGTTACAGCAACTGACAAAAAGTAATGCAGCCATACAGAAGATTGTTGCCTTTGAAAATGCCTTTGAGAGACTTCTGGATATCATAACAGAAGAAGGGAACAGTGATGGAGGTACAGAAGTGTCTAAGGCTCTTTTCGTAGTTGTTCCTTCTGTTTTTACTCAAGTTAATGGGTGACTGTTTAAAGGTTGACATGAGTGTGCAATTGGAGCTTGTTAAATGGTTCGAAGGATCAAAACACATACCTGGGTTGTAACAAATTAAGCAGAAACAGGAGCAAGTAGGCAGGTTTTCAGCATATTTTGAAATCTAGTTTTGAGATACTTGAGGTAAAATAACAGCTAATTTCTATGGGCATGTGTGCCTAAGTGTTTGTTCATGTTTGGTTTACATTTGTGAGTGCATGTACTTGGGCAGTGTCCTCTTTTGTCACTTACTAAGTTGAGCGTCGGCATTCCTCCTGCAAAATCCTTGGATGCTTGGAAGTAACAACTTGCAGTGTATCTTCAGCATTGCTGGTGACTTCAGTTTCCTGGTCAGCTCCTAGGCAAATCATTTACCTGGGGGAGGGAAGGATAAGAAAAAGAATGAGCAGAAATAATGCAGCGCTTAGGTACTTTCTTTGTTTCTCTTGGCAACTTGAGTTTACCACGGGCTGCAGCTTGCTGCAGGATCTAGTTGAGTAAAAAGATGACCTTCCTGCAAGCTGCAGGAGCAGTTAACATACTGCTGCTCTCCCAGCAGAACTATTCCAGGTATGTTGGCGTGGAAGGATTAAGCAATCCTTTAATTTAAAGCTGCTATTTTTAGGCAGCTAATAATTTTAGGGGACTTGGTATGTAAACTCCTGTGGGCCAAGAATTGTTGCTTTTCTCCTTCTTACATGTGTGTTCCTCCTGCCTGTGGCCCTGCTGAGGGCTGGATTACCAGCTGTGGCTCGGCAGTGGGAATGGGAAGGGGGGAATGTGACAGCTGGTCTCTTAGTTATCCCATTCTCAAGTCTGTCACAGTCTGTGTTTTTTAACAAGTGTAAGGACTAAATATTTATCCTTTCTATGAAGTCCAGAAGGCAGCCCAGCAGTACCAGGAGCAGGCTACCTTTATTTGTGTTGTCCTCTGGACAAAGTTGTCCAAGGACTTTCTCTCAGAGTACATAGTCGATTAGCACCTGTAGTTTGTTTTCAGCACATATAGTCTGTAAGTAAAAAAAAAAAAAACCAAAAAACAACAAAAGCAAAACCTAAAAACACCCACAAACAAGAAACCCGTTTGCTTCAACTCCAAGGAGCGCAGTTTATATTGGTTTGTTTTAAGGGATGTTGCTAAGAATTGCTTCTCTCTTCTGTCATTTTATTTTTCATTAAAAGAAAAAAATGAAACTCTGAAATGAGTCAAAATTGTAGCTAGTGATTGCAAGCATGTGTAATCAGTTACAATTTAGGTGCAGTTTAAGAGGAACTTCATTGTAGTACTTAAGCTACACTACTGTCTCTATTTTAACTTGAAGTACATATATTTCAAGACACCAAGTGTTCGTGAGGCTTTATTTCAAGTCCTTCCCATTACTACCCAATTAACTTATCATTATGAACCATGTATTCTTCAAAAATACTGTTTCTGCTTCAGACTTGTGGAAGAACCATAATTATGTTTTCATTTGAAATATGCTGGATCAACAGTGATGTATTTCACTTGATCTTTGATTATTTTTTCATGCATGAGGTTCACAGTTCTTGATCAAAATTTCACGGTGTTAAGAACAAAGAGTTCAGAATTGTGTGTTCTGTGCCTCCTAGAATCTGCTGAGTATGTGAAGAAACTAGTAACTTCTGTCTCACCTTTGATTAATCTTTTTTTTTTTGTTCCACTAGGAATAGTAGTGGAAGACTGTCTCATCCTTTTACAAAACTTACTGAAGAATAATAATTCCAATCAGAATTTCTTTAAAGAAGGTTCATACATTCAGCGCATGAAGCCTTGGTTTGAAGTCGGGGATGACAATTGCGGTTGGTCTGCACAGAAAGTAACTAATCTTCATCTAATGCTGCAGGTAAAACACTTCTTCTGACTGCTAGTACCAATATCAAGGCTTCTTCAGCTTTGCTTGCAGTGAGGAATGTGTGCAACATGTGACAGCTGAGAAATCTGTGCTTTCTTTAGCTCACAGTATTAGTGTGCCAGTATTAATGAGAGATACTTCTTTCAGTGCACATACTATTTCTAAATACTGAACTCGTAATGGGTGGCGCATCAAGTAACTTTATTTCATGTAACTTAAGATGTAACAGTGATTGGAGTTAAATATATGACTAGGGGTGTTTTTATAAAGAATCCTCCTGTATGAATTCATGCGTAGTTATGGTGCATTTACAGTGCTGTTCAATAGATTCATAATTATTGATTGTAGGGCACATGGCCTTTTGCTCACCCCTCCAGAAAAACACATTTTCCTGTTACGGAACACTTCATGTAGAAACTTGAGATTTATGAAGCTAGTTTCTTGTTTCCCAAAATGTAGCTCTGACAAATTGTGAGCCGAATAATCAATTAGTGTGATTGTTCACAAATTAGTTGGAACCTGTGTACTTGAGAATTTCGGAGGGTTACACTAAACTCAGCGTCAATTGACCATACTTAGTAATGAGATGGACATGCTGTTCAATTGTTGTCTTTTATGTCCATTTTTAGGAGCAATTGTTTTTCATGGGTAAATCATGTTCTGCCTTTTGGAAAGTCTGGGACTCTCTTTACATATGGACTTTTTTTTTCCCTTCTAGCTTGTTCGGGTACTCGTGTCTCCCACAAATCCTCCAGGTGCTACCAGCAGTTGTCAGAAGGCCATGTTTCACTGTGGGTTGTTACAGCAGCTCTGCACAATCCTGATGGCAACTGGAGTTCCTGCTGATATCCTGACAGAAGTAAGAGGGAGCAAATAGATATTGGAGTGGGTGAAAATGAATGGGTGAAAACAGGAATCTACAGGGATAACTGCAGTTTGTCTCTGCAGCAACTGGTTACAGTACTTGTTAGGCATTTATCTCAGATGTTGGCTTCCTGTATGGAGAACTCACATTTAAGATAGTCTTTTGCATTATAATCTGCAGCCAGAAAATACTTGAATTTGCTTATTTTTTTTCTCTTGGATTTCAGGATATCCCAAAGAGGCTGAACTGATTCACATTCTTCCCATGTGTGTCTATTTCTTTTGTTGTTTTTTTTTTATTGCTCATATTTAACTGTTTCATTTTTTGTCTGCCTTCTTTGTAGACCATTAATACTGTGTCAGAGGTCATTCGAGGATGCCAGATGAATCAAGACTACTTTGCCTCTGTAAATGCACCTTCTAATCCACCAAGGCAAGTGTTCAATTATGTCAGGTATATTGGTATAGACAACGACAGTCAAATCCAAAGGATTTTTCAGTTCAGAACTTGAAATTCTGATACAAACAGCTTCAAGTTCACATTGGGCATAATAGGTATAGCATGAAGGTGTCAGTTGTGTTTCCACAGAGATGAGGCTTAGAAGTCATTTTATTTAATGTTACTTGGTGGTACTTACAAAGTGAATGAGCAATAGTTGGCAAGTTCCTAGGTCAGAAGGAGCTGCTGCTGTCAGCCAGAGGGTAGTCTACACAAGGATTTAGAGGGTAGGAAAATAGGTGGGTAATTGATAAACCATTTGGGGTGTTTTCTTTACAGTTGTCTTCATGCACAACTTTGTCCTAATAGCTTTTCTTTTTATTACCAAATAGGCCTGCAATTGTAGTACTTCTGATGTCCATGGTAAACGAAAGGCAGCCTTTTGTGCTCCGATGTGCTGTTCTGTACTGTTTCCAGTGCTTTCTATACAAAAACCAAAAAGGACAAGGAGAAATTGTTTCGACGCTTTTGCCATCTACTATTGACGGTACGCAAGACGACAATGTCTGCACTGAGTTGTGAACCAGTGGAATAATAGTTCACTGCATCAAGTGTTATCTTCTGCAAAACTATTTACCTGTTATTGGGTGCCAGATCCAACCACAATGATTTGGTTTAGGGTTTCTCTAAGACTTGAAATAGATGGCCTTTAATTTTTTGTGCATTTACTGTACAGTTATGCCTTAATTATCTTGCTGCTTCTGTGGTGTGTTGTAATCTCATTTGTACCTCTGGCCCCTTTTGGTAGCTACAGGTAACTCCGTATCAGCTGGTCAGCTGCTCTGTGGGGGCCTCTTTTCAACGGACTCTCTTTCTAACTGGTGTGCTGCCGTGGCCCTGGCCCACGCGTTACAGGAAAATGCGACTCTGAAAGAACAGCTCCTGAGAGTTCAGCTGGCAACAAGCATTGGCAACCCACCAGTGTCGCTGCTGCAGCAGTGCACCAACATCCTCTCACAGGTATGGCACTGATTGGCCCATCAATGGGATAAAAATCCAGGTGTACAGGAAAAATGTTCTTGAGCAGGTGCATCACAGGAAGACATTAGTGTTAGCCTAAGGACAAGGATTCTCTCCCCTCCTGTTTTTTAAGATTTACTTAAAGCACCCTATGCTGAAGGGAGGGGGGAGCAGCAAATCTTATTGTTCATCAAGCATTTATCTTGCTTGCTGTCAGTAGGCAGGGGGCTTTAAAGCACATGGAACTTAAACTTGGTTTAAAAGACAAAGCAAACAGGCAGGATCCCCAGGCACATCTTGCTGTTGCTGCAGAAGTGCCTGGTTGGCATTTAGCCTGTAACTGCAAACCTGAAACATCTTTAGAAGAACAGGCTGTCGTCTATTGGTGGCTGTTGGTTTTGCTGATGGAAGCCAAAAACTTGTTCTGAAGTTGTACAGTATTTTAATACCTGGCTTTGGAAACAGGTGGTTTAACTTTACCTTCCAGACCACACTTCCTTGTGACATTAACTTCTGTTACACGTCCTTTCTCCCCAAATGGTGGTAATGATAAAGAGATGGTTAGCTCTGGGCAGTGATTAGGCGTTCCTGCAGTTAAGAATAATGGCAAAATGCTGGAGTTTTGAATTAATTGATGGGACTTCTTTAATTTGCTTTCCCTGATCATAAGCAGAACTCCTTTTTATCCTTTTCCCTGCATTTTTGTTTAAGATGAATTTGAGACAATATAACTGCCTGTGGCTATGTAGCCTTAAATGATGCAGGGGATTGAAACTTTGGGGGACAGTTTCTGAAATGTGTTCATCTTAAACGTTCTCAAGTAACGTGTGTGTAACTTGCAGGGTGATAAGATCGACAGACGGGTATGTATTTTTTGGCACAGCTTCGGCATTTTCTTGCCAATAGCAGGCCTTTTCCTTTTGTCTTGGGTTTTGCTGGGGAGGTTTTCTTTAACTGCTCTTTGATGTGTTTCCACTCACAGCTTTGTGTTGCAGTTGGGTTTGGGTTTTTTCCTAGCATAACCACCTCTTTCTGTGTCTCCAGGGGATTCTCTGGGGGTGCTCCACAAAACTATGGGGTCAAGATCTTGGGTAACACGGGTGCTTTCTTTCCAATGGGGTGTACTGATTCACTGTTTGTACACCTAACAGGCGCACTTTGCTTTTAAGAAAAATTAAACTGTTAGAAATGCTGTTTCCTCAGACAGGCCTGTAGCAAACAGCTGGTGCCATGTGAAGTGGGAACATGCTGCTCGTTTTCTGGCTGCTAAAAGAAAGATGGTGTTTAACCTGCCTTTCAGCCACCCTGTTACACTTAACAGCAAAAGCTTTGAGTTTTAACCATGGAGCCAGTGATTTGAATAGCATTCAAATTACTAGCATTCAATTACTTATTACTAGTGAATGACCCCTGAAGTGAGTTGCCTGACTTTCAGGCTGTGTTACTTAAAGCACTGCTGAAGTAGTTGTCAGCTGAAGCAGAAACAGTTCTTGAAATATTGCTGCTGTGGAATTGTGTGCTGAATTAGCTGTATTTGTAGTTGTGCAGAGGGGTGGGGTTGGATTGTTACCAGCCATGAATTGTAGGACAGCTGCCATGGAGGACTGTAACCTGTTAAAGTAGTGATTCTTATGGCATGGCTAGAAAATGTGTGTGTATTAGTTAATTAGGTGTGTATTAGGCTCTTCTGGCCCGTGTGGGAATGATTAGGCCAAACATTTTAATCTTCAATCTAGGATTCAATGCTTGAGTACATGTGGTGTGCAGCTGCTTCCAGGGGATATGTGTGCTGGAAATGCCAACCTGCATGAGCACAGGCAGCCTTGTGCTGCTGACAAGGTTTTAATAGAAGACTGGTGGAAGTGTCAGTTTAGAAGTCTGCAAATGTCCTGTAGGACAACCATTTAAAGCAGTTATTCTCAAGCGCAGAAGGTCTGGGGAAATGGATTGCTGGCAGTTTTGAACCAGTCTGAAGTGTGAGGAACACTCAGTGGGGAAAAACGAGCAGTCTGCCTGTCCATCGGGTAATTGCAGGTGGGAGTATTAGGGTATGTTCCTCTGTAGGTATTTCTGTGGTAGGCTGTTAGGCAGTTGCCTGTGTCATGAGGATGTTAATGCATCTAATCTGGAAGGGTTTTAGGAAGAACTGATGTTTTTACAGCTTTCTCGTGGTAAGGCAGTGTACAGAACAGGTAACATCCAGAGGCCCCTTGCCACCTAAGTGGCCCCATAGTTCTGTGAGGCAGTGAGGAAGTAAATCACCTGCGCAGCAGTTTTGGTCTAGCAAGAAGGGCCTATGTGGTCAACAGGTTCATCAGCTAAGGTGTCTGACAAGGCAGTACTAGTGCAATCCACTGCACCAGTGTGGCATGGTAGTTTTTTTCTATAAGAACTTGAAAAATGCAAGAGATGTCATATTTTGTTTAAATTCATGATTTACCAGAGGATTGGAGTGTGAATACAGTTCTTACCTAGTGGGTAATAAGGGCTAGTGAGGGAATATTTGTTGAAACGTGTTGTTAGAAGACTGTTGTGTCATCTCATGAGCAGAGATATAGAAGTGTTCTAGATCATGGAGGTTATGAACTAATTTTGAAGTATGTGGTGGGAGGGGAGACCCCCAGTGCAGGTGGGGAAAACTCAGTGGGCTGGTCCTGAGGACAGGAAGAGCAAAAAACAGAAAAGTTTACTGGGACTAGGCAGCCTGCAGGGAGATGCAGGTCAGTGGAAACCAGTCATGGGTTTCAGGTAGGAGGTTAGCAGCAAGGAAGATAATCTGTGTGTTAATGCAACAAAACAACGGGGTAACAGAGAAGCTGAACAGTGACTCCTAACAGCATATGTAGTACTTACTCTGGCAATAAAACAAGTGGTAATGTGCAGTTGGTGCTGATGGTTGTATTCTCTGCTGTTCTGACATTGTTCACGTGGGTCTCTGGAAGTCAAGGTGAGGATGAGGGCCAAAGGGCCAAACACTCCCTTTTCCCATGTAAGCAGTATTATGGTTGGCTGCCACAGTCTATTTATCTATAATTTTGTGTTTTCTTTTTCCCCTTAGAGATTCGTTTCATTTTAGTGATGACGGTATCTTAAAAGAGATCACAGTACCTCAATTGTGCTTGAAGGCAATCCCTTCAGGGCATGGTATTTTGTCCCAGTGGAGTTGGTAGGCTCCATTGCTGTCTGTCTTGCAGTCCACAGCGGCAGATGGTAGCTGGGAGCCTGCCGCAGAAGAAGCTTCTTGCCAGAGTGATGCTCGCTGGCTGTTTTGGTGGCGAAAAGGCTTATTTAAAGAGCTTAGGAAGCTTGTTTTTGTTGTGCTTTAATGCTTAAAAAAAACCCTGTCTTTAGCCCTAAAGCGTAGGGATTACCAGAGGCAAGGACTGAAGTCCACTGTCTCAAGCACAGATAATTCTCAGGCATGGACTCTTCTTTGTCATTGACTAATACTTTTATCTTCTTGCTGCTGTTTTGATCCCTGTGACCACTCCCATCAATGTATTTTCTTGCCTCCCTTTTGAAGGCATCCAAGCAGGTCTCATATGCTTCGTCTTGTCTTTGAGACTCTGACTTAATCTTCCAGTTACTTTACCAAATTTATGAGGTGCTCGTGTGAAGTTGTTTTCTATGCAGGGAACATTTTGCCTGGCTGTCTCGTGAACGCTGACCATCTGTGAAGGGATGCACGCCTGCCTTAATGCTGCTGTGTCCATATTTATCTGCAACAAAGACAAGGGGGAGAGAACTGATAAGACAGTTTATTTGTGGATGAAAACATTTTTTTTTTTCCAGTTAAAAAATAAATCCCTCAATCACGATAGTGAGCTTTCCCCTTCCTGGCTTAATGTACATATACCTTTGTCTGAATAGAAAGGTACTTCAATATTATGTTAAGAACACATGGCAGTTTTTAGGCAGCAGCAAATAGAAGTGGTTGTAGTGATGCATCTCTTACAGGGAATCCTTACCTGCCTTAATTTACACCTTGTTCCTTCTTTGCAGGGGTTGTGTGTATGTTCCTTTATGTTACCCTAGTATTAATTAAGTGCAAAACTAATTTGTTATGAGTTGATATTGATGCTAATTTGCCTTGAGTCATATTTCACGTCTGTGTTGCTTGTTTTTTTGCTCTGAAAGCAGCTAAATATGAGTGGTTTAATACTTGTTTCACCAAAGCACTAGAGCTGTGTTCAGTATAACTAATGAATGGGTATTTTGAAAGATGTGACTTTTTGTTTTAAAATGCATTGAAAGATGAGTTTTGAATCAGTACAGGGTTTTTTTTGATATTTTAGCCTTAAATTGTGCAAAGATAGTAATGGGGAAGTGTTATTTTTCCAGGGCAGCAAAGTACAGACCAGGGTTGGACTGCTGATGTTGCTTTGTACTTGGCTAAGCAACTGCTCAATTGCTGTCACACACTTCCTTCACAATCCAGCCAATATACCTTTTGTATCCTTGACTTGTTAGCAGATTAGAATGACTTGCCTAGTAGTTACTTGGACTGTCCATGTTAAAATCAAATGCTAATCTAGATCAGTTAGCAGGGATACTGCATGCTGTACAAGGAAATATATCAGGGCAGGAGCTGGAAGCAGCCTTTTACTGCCAGAGCTCTGTGTATGCTGACCTGCCTGTAAGATGTGCATGTAACTTCAGGCACAGCAGAAAGCTATGCCATCTGTGGGAGGGATTCTGCCAATTAAGTATTGTGTGATTTTTTTTTTTCATTTTACCAAGCCCATTGAAGTATTTATTATGAATTAGGCTCTTCTCCAGAAGTAGGGGGGCATGTTTCTAACTTGTATTGAAGCTTATTTCTATGCTTAATCTTGAGAAAAAGATCTGACTACAGTACTCTAGGCTAAACTGTCATTTAAGCTAAAGATTTGTTTGCGAACAAGTAAATCTCTTAGATTAAGCAGAACTACTGGTTTCCCGAGTCCTTTGAATTGTAAGATAGCTTGTTGGTGTCCTAATTAAGCTTGGTTTTAGATGCGCAAATTTTAAGAGGAAACTTAGACTGAAACAGCGCATTTGGAACAGAGAAGTATGTGGTATGTTTTGTGCTTATTTAGTATCTCAAAAGTCCTTAACAAGAGCTCTAGCTCACAGGGCAGATAGCTGAAAACCTTGGAGAAGAGGAACAGCTTGTGCAAGGCCTGTGTGCACTTCTGCTCGGCATTTCCATCTACTACAACGATAATTCTCTTGAAAATTACAGGAAGTAAGTATGATGTACAAATAAGACTGTAGGGAAAGGTCTGAATGGCAGATAGTAGTTTAAGAGTCTCTTAAATACTTGATTGAATATTTTCTGTGCATGTTTCTTACAGGATGCAAAATAACTGGACCCCACTTTTAGCTAGGCAAAACAGATCATTATTTTGCATAGGTCCTAACCTGCGTGTTCCTAGGCTGTGAACAAATGCCAGTGTCGCACTGAAAAATCCTGGGTGTTGAATGTTAAGCATGTAATGCAGATAAGACTTGAGGCAGATAATCAAAATTGTAACTGGGAAAACAAAAACCTCACTAAGACGAGGGGAAATGGCCTCAAGTTGCGCCAGGGGAGGTTTATGTTGGGTATTAGGAGAAATGTCTTTACTGAAATGGTTGTGTGCCATTAGAATAGGTCGTCCAGGGAAGTGGTTGAGTCACCGTCCCTGGAGGTCTTCAAAAAATGTATAGTTTTAGAACTTAGTAGCATGGTATAGTGGTGAATTTGAATACTAGGTTAATAAAGGTTGGACTAGGGGATCTTACAGGTCTTTTCCAATCTGAGTGATTCTATGAGCTAAGAATGTTTTTTTCTTTAAGTGTTGCACTGTGGTTGATTTTTCTCTTCTTTTTTTAGAGAGAAACTGAAACAGCTGATTGAGAAGAGGATTGGCAGGGAGAACTTTATTGAGAAGCTTGGCTTCATTAGCAAACATGAACTTTATTCCAGAGCTGCTCAGAAACCACAGCCTAGTTTTTCTAGCCCAGACCACATGATGTTTGATCATGAATTTACCAAGCTTGTAAAGGAATTGGAAGGTAAGATGTATTTTAATTTCAGGGTTTTCTTGTGATGAGCTGATGACTGAATTACCAAACATGCTGAATGTCCTATTAAAAGTAGTGTGATTATATGAAAATATAGCATCCTAAGAAGCACAGGACATGGATTGCTCTAAGCTATCATAAATCCAAGTTTGCAGTTCAAATATTTTGTAAAATTATTCCCAGTACACATCCGTAATCAGGACTTCTAGTAATTAAACTTACTTGTATTGTTAAGTAAAACAATTCTTACTATGTGCTGTGAGTTGCCACGCTGTGGCAAAGGAGTGTATTTGTCTGTGTTCACACAGACTGAAACGGGCGGTGATGGAAGCTCGACTCACAGGAGTACACAAGCCAGCACTTTGCAGATTTGTTAAGACAAATTATGTATAATGAATTTCCTGGCTTGTTAGAAAATAACGGGGACTCCATTCTTAATAAGGCTTCATCTACATGTTGCCTTCATAGTCCTAAATCTCTTACTTGTGCAGCCACTTAGGCAAATAGTTGTAACGGAGCATAATGCAAGTGAAGCACGTTTGCTGATGGAAAGGACTCAAAACACCCATTTCCTATTCTGAAACTGTCGAGCAGTAAGCATGCAAACCTTCCTATAAAAAAAACACTGCCTTTTCCTATTTTTTAAGACTGTGTAACCATTTTGTTTTCTCTCAAGTGCATATTCTATTTCTCATACTATCAATTTAGTTAAACTGGGTGAGGCTGTGAGATGGTTATGAGGACAAAAAAGATAAATGAACTGGGCTTTACTTGACAAACTCTTGTCAACAGGTGTCATAAGTAAAGCTATTTACAAGTCCAGTGAAGAAGATAAAAAAGAGGAGGAGGTTAAGAAGACATTGGAACAGCATGACAACATTGTGACTCACTACAAAAAAGTCATCAGGGAGCAGGTAAGAGGCAGTCGCTCCATATCCCTGTTTTTAGAAGCTGTTTATACTGACTTTTGGAGCTATCACAATGCAGATGTAAAAGTAAGAAGGAATCTAGTAATGCAGGTATGCTTGAAAAACACTAAGGCCAAGAATAACTGGTTGAACTCAAGTGTCAGTGTTTAGAATACTGGTTAAGTTTAATTCCTTTCCTGAGGTACATCTTCTCTTTTGTTTGTTTCTCTTCAACTAAGTAACTGAGAAACGTGCAGCCCTTTTCAAAAAGATGAAATTTTTATTTCTGTGCTCTCCCTTCTCAAAAGATAATAGATGAAATGTGACTGAAAAGGAAACAAAGTTTCCTTGATCAAATTTGGGTATACTTGTTGAATCTTTTCCAATGGTAATTTGCTTTTTTTTTTTTTTGCCACAGCTTAGATTGAGAAGTAAAGGAGCAAAGCTAAGTAATGTAGCTAAAGGGGAACTGCAGCAGGTTTTCATAGTTCGTGGACCTAGAATAGACACAGCCCGCTGCAGTATACCTGGAATTAAGGGACACTTTTGAACCTCCAGTGAGGTTTTATTGAATACATGACTGCAATTACCACTGTTTCTTCCAAGACTTTGTAAGCAGACCAAATGTGTGCAGGATTCAGTGGGGGTGGGGAGAAAAATTACAAGATTTTGTATCTTTGACTCTTCCTGCTGTCCCTGGTATGGAGATGGTGGAGCTCTCCTCCGTGAGATTCGGAATGCGTTGGTCTTCTGTGACAGACTACTTCTATCTTTCCTCCATCTTTTTCCCTAGGAGAGCTATCTACGTTTGTATGAAACTTTTCTGCTAATCTGTCATAGGTAGCACTGACAATCTCTATAACCAGTGATGTCTACTGGTGGAGTAAAGTTTTTTTTATGTCTTTTTGTACCTTAGAGCATTGTATTCAAATGTTTTTACTGAAAGTGCTTTCTTTTTCCTTTCACAGGACCAGGAGCTTGAAGAGTTAAAACAACAAGTTAACACTTTAAAATCTCAAAATGAGCAGCTTCAAACAACGGTTACACAGCAAGTGTCGCAGATCCAGCAGCACAAAGACCAATATAATCTCCTTAAAGTACAGCTAGGTATGCTTCAGAAAGAATAATAGTAACCTTGCTAGTGCTGAAGATTGTATGTAGTTTATGGCAAGCTATAGAACAGGTGCAGCAAACAATCTTTTGTCATAGCAGACATGCTGCTTTGTTACACAGTATATGAAAATTTCCCATAGAGATAAAGACTTTTTTGGGAAAGTCGATGTTGAGCATTGCTAAAAACTTCATTTAAGCATCAGATTTTCTTTAACTAAAAATATTAGTAAGATATTTTAAGTAATATTAATAATATTAAAATATAACATAATAATTTAATATAAATATATATAAACAAATAAAAATAATAAATATAAAATAATAATTGAATAATATTTAAAATATCTTACTTTAAATGCCTTCAAACTACAGAATAATGCGCAGTGAGAACTGAAAGGACAACCTGAAAATGTGATGGAAGGATCACTTGTTTTTGATTTGTGCCCAAGTTTTAGGTGTTTTGCAGTAATAGTTACTTTCTCAGAACAGCCTGTTAGCGTATCTTGAGCTAGGTCCTACCTGCCATGTAGGCTTGCTACCTGGGAAAACAAGCACCTAAAGAAGATGGCTGCAGCCCAGACAATCCATTTACATGGACACATGGAAATACTGGGATTAGAAATAGCTTCTGATCTGATGATGGTGTTAGTTCAGTTGCCCACCATGAAAAGACAAGCCCTTCCTTGCAACCCTAGCTCCTTAGCTGCAGCTGTGCCAGGTGAAGGACTGGAGCTGATGCTTGCTGTGAGAAGTGGTGGCTACCAGGGAACTGCTGGTAGAAGCTTATTCCAAAACAGTTATGCCCTGTTCAGTCTTAAAAACAGAGAGAGTCCGTGTGTGCTACAGCTTGTATCTCAGATTGAAAACGTGAGTATCTGTGGTATGGCAGATGAACAAGATGAAGCGTATCATTGTCAGTAGAGGGGGCTAATGGAATGCTTAAATCAGGACAGTATATGCGAGTTATTCCAAGGGCAAGATGCCTGACGAGCTGTGTATGCCATAGACTTGGTTTGTTAGTATTAAACATGAGGTAAGGGAACAATTGCCAGTCATTACAGAATGAACTGTGTATGTATTTCTTTGGGTTGAACTGAATGGCTAGAGCAGCATGCAAATGTAGTCACAAATAAGGAATAGCAAATTAGACCTTGTCCTTAGATTTCTGATAGAGAATTTTAAAACTCTGTACTTGGGCTCTTTACTTCAAATAATGTGTACTGCCTTGTGGGGCGAGAGGAGGAGGAGCAATGAATTCTTTGATTTTTTTTGTTCAAAAACAACTTTGAAAATGTCTGTAAACTTTGTTATAAACTGTCTCCTAGGAAAGGACAATCAGCATCATAATTCCCACAGTGATACAGTTCAGATGAATGGCATTCAGGTGGAGGAAGTGAGCAAACTGAAAGAGGAGTTGGAAGAATGGAAAAACAAGCATGAGCTGCTGCAAGGGCAGTTGAGGGAAAAGGATTCTTTGATTGAAAAATTGGTAAGGGCTAACTACTGTCTCAGCAGATCTTGACAGGGCTTCTGTTTCTGTTTTAAAATTTTATTTGCCTTATGCTGCGAAGGTTATCACTGTGATGGCAGTCATGCAATCAGTTATGATTTCGTGCTGATAATAAGAAATACAGTGGGGGATGGCTTAACGGGAGCATGTGTTCTTTTTCTTGCTTGTTTTTTGCTTCACACTGTTCCCAGGAGTAGCCTGTGCAGCTGATCTGTTGTAGTGTAGAATCTGCCTTCTTTTGCTTGCCTTCTGTGTTTCAGTTGGTGAAAGTTATTTTTTGCTTCCACCTTAGAGGAGACCATTCAGCTGCTCTCTTGCTATCAGAGAGCTTTATGACATGCATTTATTAACCTATTTTCACCTTTTAACCAGGGAACAGTGATTCAAGCACACAGTTTACTGTGTGTTTGGACAACATAACTATATTTAGTCTGTTTAGTTGTCTGATTGATTTTTCTGTTGCTATTACAGAAGCCTTTGCAGTTGGAAACGGGAACAGAACAGTCTTCACAGACGAGCAAATCCAGTGGCTTGGAGCACAATAATGAACTACAAAAGGTGAACTTGTGTTACTTCAGCAAAGCTGAAGTGAACAGTGGTAGCTCAGGATTGGAAGGGAGAAGAGGGATCAAGTTTTAGGGAGGGTCAGGATTTCTGAGCTTCCTGATAATATTAATGGCCTTCCTTTGTGATGATAGTACTGATCTTGGAGCATGGAGATCATGTATCCAAAAATGAATTGCTTGCATTTGCTAAGCAGCTTTAAGCCAGGAGTAGAAATGTCAACTTGTGCAGACTTGAGACATTTTTGTGTTTATCCATTGCCAAGTATTGTTAAGTGTTCATAAGAAAGCTTCCACGTATTAGATGTACAGCACAGAACAAGTGCTTATGTATCTGTAGGTTCAATGATTTTGCATAGCTGTTGAGCAAAAAATATCTAGTGGTTTTGCAAAAACTTGATTGGAAATTGTGATTGGAAAACAAAGAATGCCTAGGCTGATGTGCCTTAGTGGCTTTCTGCACAAAGAGTGGATCGATATCCACAGAGGATGCTGGTGGGAGTGCTAGTGGTGTGAAACCCTGTTATAAACATTAGTCTGGCAGGTGGCTTTGGGCACTGCATAGAGAAGAAATTCTTCAGAGTATGGGGTGGAAGGGATGCTTGTTGCTGCTGAGCTTTGTCTTCTAGAGAAACGGTTGCTCCGTTGTCACTAAGACATTTGCACCCTTCCACTTGTGTAGCTAGTGCAATTATTATTAGCTAAGTGCTAAAGCAATTATTCTGGTAGCATTTAACCTAACAAAAAGCTAGCGGGAAGAACTGCTTTGCTTTCTAAAACTAAAAGTATTTTCCTTTTTTGTTTTCCAAAGGAATTAGAAATGCTCAGGACTCAGATACAACTACAGTCTGCAGAAATCTCTAAGCTTCAGGCTGAGAACCAGAAGCTACAAGTAATGGTACTAGTAAAATACTTACTTTTCCTTTTGAGACAAACTTTCCTGCCTGTGCTGTCAATAGCTATTTTCCTAAACCAAGCTTGTTTTAAACATGCACATCAGAAAGTGATTCCAACATTGTTTTAAATGAAGTAATGTATTACCTAGACAAATCCTTCCTGAGGAAAGAGTAGATGTTACTGAAGTTAATGCTTTGTGAATTGTGAGGCCATTGGTCCTTGGTGTTTTTATAGAAGTCATGCATTGTTTTAAGTTTCTACTGTTACCAAAGGGGAAAAACAAACAAACCCCTCCTGTGAAGCACACCTCTTGTGAAGCACAACGCATGATATAGTGTACATTAAAAGGATGATTATTTTTCAAATATTGAAGGATACTACTTTGGAAACTTAGATAAAATTGCTTGGCAAACAGGTACATCTGTCTGCACAGACCTCTAAACATAATATGTTACATGTTGAATACTAAATATTTTATATTGAAAAAAATGGCCAATAGAGCCTTTGAGGAAAGGTTTTAAAAAAGAGGCAATCCTGTCCTCAGAACTAGCTAATGGCATTAGAAAGTATATCTTGAGCCTGCATACCTCGTTAGGGAGTTGTGTGAACATCCTACTGACATGTTTCTGCAGCAGAGCTCATGGTTCAAGTTGCAGGTCTGTGGGCCACGTGAACAATTGGAAGGAGAGCATTCAGTGATGGTGCTCAAGCAGAACAAGAGTAGCTGTTGTGTGCCCTGCTTTTGTAGCTCTGCTATAATGAAGATAAGGAAGCTGGATTTGCTGAAACTCTTGTTTCTGGCTGGCTTGTTCTGACTAATGCATCAAAGTATGATTTCAACATCACAGGAGAAGGACTTTGTGTGGGGAAGAGATCAAGTGTTTAATGCACAGATGAGCTTGGTGAGGAAGGGTTTTGATATTTTCCAGTGTAAAAAGGTTTAGCTGCCATATGAGATTCCATTTCACATGTGTTGGCCATGTGTGCTTGTGTGGCAGAGGCACGTTCAAGTGTTTCATGCTGCCACCAGCTGTCAGGCCAATTCATTGCCATCCAACACACTGCTGGCCTTTCTTAGAGCTCTGACTTGAACGTGCTACAACTGGAGAAGCATTATCTTACGTTCATGCTGTGTTGATAGTTTTAACTGAAAGACAGCTGCCACATTTTGGAAACCTTAACTTTAGGAAGGGCTGGCTTATACCACACTAAACCTATTTTCAGTAATCACATAAAAGATGCAGATACTGTCCCATCCCTGCAAGTGTTGAAGGCCAGGTTGGATGGGGCTTTGCGCAAATGGAAGATGTCCCTGGACGTGGCAGGGGGTTGCAACTAGATGAGGTTTAAGGTTACTTCCAGCCTCAACCATGCTGTGATATTTAGCCTAATTAAAAGTCAAAACAACAACAACAAAAATCAACCCTTTGACACTTAAGAACCATCTGAGTGAGAGCTGGTGGCCTGTAAGTGACTGAGTTGGCGTAGAAAAAACTCTGTACACCATAATTTCTGTGAATTAAAGGTTATACCGTCTTCTTTTTTGTGTATGCATATGCATGTATTCAGACCCCAGAAAACATGTAAATGATGTAAATGACTGATGTAAATTTATGATGTAAATAACTACCATACCTTGGCTATGCTGTAGCAAGAAAGTAAGTTTTTAACATCTATAAGTAATTGTGTAATGTCTTGGCTTGCTGACTTCTTATATGAGGCATTCAGTGCTCCTGACACTGCTTTTTCTTTTGCACAGAACACAAGTGCAGATCCTGCTTTAGGTGACAGCAGTGCAACAGCAGCGAAGAACTTGGAATTAGAGGGACGACTTGTGCAAGAAGTGAAAGAGCTGAAGGTCAGTACTGGATGAACGCCACACTAGGTCACTTGATGCTCAGCCTTCAGTTAGGACTTGTGCAACTAGAAACGCTTTGGATGGAGGGGGTTTGTACTGTCAGGATTTTCTGTTTTAGACAACAGAAGGGAAGTTGAATGCATCTCTTCTGTTGTTTTTCACTTGGGGAACTTAGGCCTTGCCTGCCTTTGAAGCCTTTAAAGAGTTAGTAAGAAGGGTCTAGGAAATAGCTTTACTGTGACGTGGACAACCTGACTTGACTGGGGGAGGGTAACCACTCTTTAAAACTCCTACCTACCCTTCTCTTGGCTGGTAATAGGGGGAGTTTGGTTAAGGAAGTGTAGAAGCGAGGCCACAGGACGGTTGGTGGGGATCGGCCTGTTACAAGTAGTGTATGGGAGGTGTTTGTAGGAAACAAAGCATGTTTTCCTTGCTTAAGGTGTGACTTTGTGGGATTTTTCCTGTTGCCAGAGTGAAGTCAAAGCCCTTTCTGAAGAAAAAGCATCACTAAAACAGCACCTAGATTCATCCAACAGTACAGTTGCCATCTTGCAAGATGAGAAAAGCAAACTTCAGCAAGAAGTTGCAGAATCAAAAAAAGAACAGGATGATCTTCTGGTGCTTTTGGCTGACCAGGATCAGAAACTATCTGCCCTGAAGAATAAATTGAAGGATCTTGGTGTACCGGTAAGCAAAACAATGTTTCAAGTAAGTTCTCGGGTGCAAGGCTGGCCTGAGCGGTCTGGGTATGACAGTGCTTTATCCAACACATATGGTGAGGCATCCCTCTATAAATGGAGGGCTGTTGAATCTACCAGAGTTGCTTTTTGAACTTAAGTTGGCAGCTAGCAAGAAAATTGCCTCTTGGAAGAAGTGTTCAGAGGTACCTGCATAAGCATTGTGATGAAAACACCTTGTACTGTATACATGTGTCTGGAATGCTATCTGACCGTCTGCCCTTGCTGTTGCTTGTCCTGGCTGCCAGCTAGAAAACAAAGGATGGCATTGTAATGATCCAAGGGCTTGCTCTGCAGAAAATCCAAGTGATGACTTAACAAGCAACTAAAGCTTTCTAGCTATGCTGCAAATGGTCACTGCAGCATCTGAGAGCAACTCTGGGCAATTGATTTTAAGAACCCTTGTGGCTTGCAGCTGAACTTGTGACTGTAAGGTGGATGTCACTAGGTGATGTGCTGCAGTTCTTGTGGCTGAATGCCAGACTTGAGCCTGTGTTTCTTATCCAAAGGCAATCATTCTTTCTGATGCAAATCATATATGTATTAAAGATTACTTTTTGGTAGTTAACAGTTAATCTGGTCTAGCTTTTGCTATCTGGATAAAACATTAGTCTAGGGGGTACTTGTAGCATGTGTAGAAGTTAAACTGTGAGATTGCAAGATGACAATTTGAAGTGTTAATTGATACAGCATGATGATTTTAGGTTACCTTTAAGCCTATTTTCACTCCCTCTGCATTTGTTTTATCTTCAAAGGATTGAATCCTTTGACAGAAAGGACCTTATTGTTCACAACAGATCTTTATTCATTTCAGGTTGAAGATGAGGATGATATTGAATCCGGAGATCAAGCAGATGAAGATGAGGATGGGGATGAAGAGGAGCAAGACTAATGTTCTTTTGTGTGTTACAATGAAAACTAGATTGCATTGTTAGTGGGGAAAAAAAATCTGTTATTGGTATACAACGCAAAACATCTGCTTACAAGAAGCAGAGGGGAAAGTGGCAACTGTGGGACTAGTTATAAGTTACTGAAGTGTCTGGAAACCCTTCATACTAGGTAAAGCAAACAAAAATTACTAAATTCTATATGAGTATCCCAAATTTTACTTGTTTAGAAGTTGCTTTAGACATGGTTTAAATTATGGGGATGACAGTGCTGTTCATTGTCATTACAGGAGTTCTGTGCATTTGTTTACCATTTTAACCTTCTGGAACTCTTAACATAATTAAATACAGAAGTATTTGGTTTAACATCTGTCAAATGGAATCATTGCCTCTGCCCTCAGCACGGAGCTTCAGTGTAATTTGTGGCTTCCTTTAAAGAGCAGTGGCGAGGTGGAAGGGTTGGGGTGGCTGTGGTGTGCGCTGGCCACTCTGCTGCCCTCCTGAGCTAGTTCTCTAGGTGCAAATGGACCTGAGCATCGAGTGCCTTGACGCCTGGTACAGCTGCATTTGGTACCTCCTGGAGGGAGGGAACCAGAGGGAACTGCAACGTTATGCTAATAATGTGGAAGAGGCTTCACGGAAATGTGCACAAGCAAGGTAGTGTTTTTAAGAAGAATCTCTTTGGAAAAACAAAGACCAATATACTCATTCTAAGGATCTAATGTGCTACCAAGTCAGCATAAAAATAAGTTTAAAAAAAAATCTGTTGACTACTTCAGTAAGGAAATGAAAACTACTATGATTTATATAACTTATTGGCTCTTGATGAGTGAATAAAAGGTTGAATTTTAAAAGAAAAAACTGAATAGAGTAAATGCATCCGTTCTTGGTAACAAAAATAGGTATGTCCACTTAGTACTCATTTAATTCTCTTGTCTTGTTTTAATAAAATATATTTTAATACATATTTCAAATTGTTTAAAATCCAGTCAAGTGTGACAAATTAAATGAATAAAATACACTGAACTGGGGGGCTAATCAAATGAGCACAATGTGGGATAGTTCAGTTTTTGCTTTTTCGAAAAGCATCGACTTCAGTTGCTGCCTAACTTAAAGCTTTTTTTGTGAACACACAGTAGTTACTTGATCATAAGATTATTTGATGTAGACCAGAGAAGACTGGTTTGTTAATATAAATATTTTTACAAGTCATGTCATAGTCTCAGCTTGTGTAACAAGAAATGTTTGGAAGTAGTGTTAAATTAAGTTCCGCTCATGCACTCCATCCTTGGACAGTTTTTTTTGGAACTGGTGGGAAAAGAGCAAGCAGCGGAAACAACGTTAGCATAGGAGCTGAATTGTGTTAGTGTGTGAGTACGTATGGGGAGAAGAACTCCTACAGATCATGGCCTGGCTGTTGTCATCAGTGTGACTTGCTTTCTGCTGAACTTGATGGAACAGCAGGAGCTGTGACCAAGCAGCTGGCCATACAAAATTCAACAATGAGGGAAGAAGGCATATAGGCTCCAGGGGCTGTTTCAGATGGCTTTACCACCTTATGCAGCAAGAGTTGCAAATAGTTCTTGATAAATTTACTTTCGTTTCCTAGGCGGTACTTCCTTCAAAAAAAAAAGGGGGGGGGGGTGGAAGCAGGAGATGCACAAACTACAAAAAGAAAGCCAGAGAATAAGTTGTGAAGTGCTCTTACTGCTTGCTCAGTGATGTGACTAAGTTCTAAAAGTGATGTTTTGTCTGCTTGCAAAACCTCCTACAAAGAAACACTTTATAGAAATTAAGCCCCATTTACCTAGACAAACCTCACTTCATGGTATAATCAAAACTCTCTTGACATGAAACACAAGGAGGAGGATTCCTTGTGGCAACTGTTCAACTGGAAGATAGTACAATTGTGGCTTTGACAGCTGACAGGTTTTCCTGTATTTTTATTTCTATGGAAATAAGGGAATTGAGGGATATTTGCTTTGCCAAGAGTATTTTGGAGTTCTTGAAGATGAAAAACTGGATGGAGAGATGCATGGCTTTTAAAATCACTAGGGACACATAACCAAGTATTGTGACTTTCACCAGTTGGTATGTTGCTTCTTCCCAAGCTGTGTGGTTGAATTTGGCACCAAGTCACTGAAATGGTACACTACCACCCTTACTTTAAGGTACTATTGTCACAAGATCGGATTATTAAAAATAGCTTTAGAATCTAAGTGCCTAGCTCCCACTGTGTGCATGGTTATAGGGTGAAATGTCTACCACCCCCTGAAAATTCTGGATGTGACAAAGTTTCTCCTTCAGGTACAATCCTATAGGAGTCTTCAGGCAGGATGTTTGTGGGCTACAACACACATGAAGTCTTTGACTTAAAATGTTGACTGTAAACTGTGTCAGAAATTTAAATTAAGATGTTAGGGTATGGATTTTATTTGGTGACCTAGATAATTCCACTTACTGTCTGTCCTGACTATGCCTGCTGGATTTTATTTCATTGTGGCTGGAACACACAATTAAATTAGGTAGTCATCTGTGCTGAGGATGAAGCTGTTGTGATGGCTTCCCTGTCCCTTACGTAAATGGTGTTGATAAGAATAATGGTGTTGATAAGAATTGCAGTGGGATTTCTACTCCAACCCAGATGGTAATTTGGGTGTTCCCAGAGCTCAGAGAGATCGGCTTGAGTCTAACCAGAGCTATGATTGGAGTTGCAAAGCATTTGACTGTGCCCATGTGCTGTTATGAATGGTCCTTCATAACAGAGGAATGGAAAGGAAGGACGTGCTCAATTTTTAAGGAGATGAAACTTACACCAAGTGATTCAGTCACAACTGTTATCAAAGTGATGGGAACTCATGTCTGCACATCCTGGAAAGTCGAGTTTTAAGTGTTTGTTTTTTTTCCATTAACACTGCTGGCAGTAACAGCTTCAGTACCCTTGTGTCCTGTGAGCACTGGCATTGCTGGTTGGTTTTGTCAGCAATACCACCACCAGGGTGCTGGTGACAATTTGTCCTACCTATTTTGAGAAGATAGACTTACTTACATCTAATTGAAACTCTTTCCCCATCACTGTTAATTGTCCTGTGGAGCATGTGATGTTCTTTGCAAAAGTTGGCTCCTTCAGTGGAGAGCAAAGGCAGCTGTGGAGAAGGATTGGTGTCAGGAAGCCTCGTGGCTTTGTTACCTATGACGAATTTGGAAAATTATGTGGCCTGTGAAGTAGGAACAGCAGGGAAATTGGCTTTTTACTCCCTGTGTCCTGCTAGGTGATCTGTGCCTTGCAAACCTGTTGTCCAGGCTATGCACTTCTTACGTTTTCCTAGATGTTTTTACTTTGTCTTCTGGTTGCTTTTCATGCCAAGTCTATAAAAACACTGTGGGCAGAAATAAATACTTTGCAAGTTGGCTACATTATCCAAACATGCCCTAGAAGGCAAGAGTGCCTCTCAATTACAGGGAAGAGGAATAAAGAAAGGAGAATAAGGGGGAAAAAACAAACCTGGTCATTCCACTGATGGGATGGAATCACCTGAAAAATCAACATGAACACAGATTCAGGATGAGAAAGCATAAGGTATGTGATTGATGGTCTGGCCTGATGTCAATGAGAAACAGTTAACCAGGCACCATTACCACAACATTGGTGCCTCTCCTAAAAGATGGTACATCACAACATTTTTTTATTTATTACCACTCTCTGCAGTTATACTTGGGAAGTTCCTACTTTTGGATGCAAGTTCAAAATGTTTGAAATTGGAAAGGAAAAAAACTAGGCAAGGTGGAAAGGTCAGGAGACAGACAAACGGGTTACAAATAGGTTTTAAAGAGGCTTGTTCAAAGCTCTCTTCCCAACTAGAAAACCTGTTTTTGTTGATTATTTTATTGCACCATCCTATCGATGCCTCTTCATACTGGCAGTAGATGTGTCTGGATTGTAACTGTACGATTGTTGTGGGTAGCCTTTGCCCTGCAGATATTCACTTGATGGTGTATTCTTGACTGTGTCATGACAAGGAGATTATTTTTCTTTCTATGTAATCTCTTCTTGTCCCATCATGATCAGGCCATCATGAATGCACGGTATTTTTTCTCACTCTGAGCACGGTTTGGAGCGCTTCCACACTCTCTCAAATCAAGCAATTGATACCAAGGAGGTGAATAGATCAAAGATTTCTAGCTTGATTGTTACACATGGTGAGAACAGCACACATTAACAGGCTAAGAGGCAATGAGCTGTAGAGAGGATGAGGAGTGAATAACAAAAAAAAAAAAGTAATTCTGACTGTTGTATGGTAATATTAAAGCACTGTAACTCACTTGAGTGTCCAGAGCAGGCACTGTGGGTCCATTTCTATGCACCTATTCCAGGCAAAAGGGTGTTCAGGAAGGGTCTAGTGCTGCCTGGCCTGAGCTTGGGAAGCCTTTGCACTTTAAGATGGCTTTGCACCATCTTTTGGGATCAGTGCTTCGCTAACTATGGACTTCAGGGAAGTGAAAGCCACCTTACCTTTGTGACGTATCTTCAGGGGGTCAGGGCAAGCTCAAAAATGATCAAATCCTGTTTATTTCTGTGAAGTTCATCCTAGAAAATAAAATGATAACAAAGGCTTGAGGAACGCAGGGGGCCTGGGGACATCATCCTCAGTCTGAAGAGGAATGGGAGGTGAAAAACAGCCTTTTCTGTTCTTCAACTGCCCAAACACCATCCTCACTTTAAAGAGGTGGGGGACCAGGTTACCTCAGCCTCCTTCATTCACAAGGAAAAGGATTCCAATAGGGAGGGGCAATTACCATCAAACAAGAACGAAGTCCCTGTGGTTGCCTAAGTTGTGCACTTTTCTTGGCCTGGGCAAGCATGTGATCACTTCCTACTCCTTATATCACAAGACAATAACCTTATGATGCTTTTCTTGATAAAGGACATCATAGCGGGAGCAAATTTTTGTGATGCAACAGATGTGGATCCTGAGGCTAACAGTGAAGGTCAGGCCAAAGCAGAAACTACCCTTGCTGCACAGTGTTGTGCCTCGAAGCTGAAAATTTCACTGCTGGGGAAAGAGAGGGCAGTCAGTGGTCACTGACAGCTGCTCCAGGCCACGTGTGTTTTGCTAGCAGCAGTGTAATAAATCACTAGGCAGACAGCCTGCTTGACTGGAGGGAGATACGAATGCCCATCAAGAAGAGCCACTGCTAAGGGGGCTGATGCATATACGTGTGTGAAGATCCTTCAGAAAGCAAGTTTTCTGGGGTTAGTGTTATAGAGCGGCCTCAGAGCAACCCCCGTAACAGCTGGGCCCCAAGACACAGCCCTAAGAAAAAAGACTCATCCCTGCCCTGACTGTCGGTGAGACCTGAGGCACAGGGCAGCCGAGACTCCCCCAGCCAGATCCGTATCTCCTGGCTGACCCGGGGGGCTGGGGCTACGTGACAGAGTGGGTGAGAGAGGTGCTTCCCAGCTCATGGGGCTGACAGAGAGCATGCAGTTCATGGCTGCAGGAATGAACACTTTCTGGCTCTCCTGTTGCTGTATCTCCAGTTAGGCAATGGCAGAACGGTCTGACTTTTCTGCTAGTCCCTGGCTGTGCCTGGAAGCCTTGTCAAGAAATTCAGCTGATGGTGAGCCCAAATAAGAAAAGTTCTGCATCCACAAAAGGAAACCAGCTTGCTCCTTGGCCTCTTGGCTCCCATTTGGGCCAAGGAGGAGCCAAAGACCAAGTTGATGCTTTCATGCGTCTCAACTGGGCCGGCTCCTGAGTTTCTACAAAACAGAAGGCAACCTCCAAAACAGCACAAGTCTAGGGCGAAGCTTTGCCAGCACTTGCATGACCAAATTTGCTGCTAAAAAAAAAAGCATCAGGTGTGGATGTTTCACTGGCTAGACACTTTAGCTCCCTGATAAATCTAGTCCAAAAGCAAAGGAGAAATGGGGGTTTTCTGGTAATTAGGGAAGTCCTGAGACACATAGTGGTTGAAGCTATCAGCACAAGCCTTCCTGACCTCATCTCGTGATAGACTCTGGATGCTGAACACACTGAGATTAATAGTAATCTGAGACCAAAGTACAGCCAAACATCGACTTCATGTCATCCCCGATGATTTGAACAAGTTGATAATGAGAGCATGGTTGCATGCTGACTCCACCTGCCCTCCTGGGGGACACCAGACTCTCAACCTGCATGCTTTCAGCCCCAAAATGATGATGCAAGGGACAGCAGGTTTGCTGCAGGCTGTGTTCTTCTCCTGGTGGCTTGGGAAGGTGTGCGTGTGGCTGGGAGGGAGAAAGCTGCCGAGGTAATTAGTTAAAGTTGTTTATCCTTAGGCACGTCTCTGTAGCCGTCTGGGCCTACCACAGCCATACCAGGGAGCACTTTGCCACCACCTACCCTGACAAACAAAAGCACAGCAGGACCGATGCAGGAATAGCACTCGTGTGGTGAAGGCTAGCCAAAGAAATATATGTGAAAGGAGGGTTTAAAGCCCAGTTAAAACCCTTTCTGCTTTGGGCTGCAGTGAGCTGCTTTTCATAAACAGGAGAAAACCACCTGGCATGGGCATGGAGTTGCTTGCTGGCTGTGCTCCTGCCCAGTCCCCTCCAGTGACCGGCAGCCCCAGCACGGCTGGAGCTGCTCCCCTGGCACTGTCTGTGTCTCTGTGGGGAGGGGGCTGCGGGCACCAGTCTGCACTAGTTCCACCCCTCTGCACAAACCAGTGGCACTGGACAATGGTCGCAGTCCAACAGGGCCAGCGCTTGCCTTGCTCATCCTTGGTCCTCAGTCCCTGTGGTGCGAATTCGCCTGCAGCCTAGCACTCAGCACCGAGGGTAAGACTCGTCGAGCTCCAGCGTGGCCACCAGAGGTCACGGTGTTCCCACAGACGACACCAAAACCCAGCTACAGCAGCCCTGAGCTAGGTGCTGAGAACTGGAGCTGCAGAGCTACAAAGGTTAAACTAGTGTCAGCGTTTCTGAGCCAGCTAGATGGTAGCTTCTGGTTTTAAACAGAGCTTTAAGGCAAACGCTACTAAAAAAAACAAAAAAAGGAATCCACCAAACTTGTTAGAATGCTACCTAAATCTAGCAATTCTCAACCCACAGTAGCTGTGTGGAGCCCTGGAGCCATGTGCTGCTTGGGTTTGCTGACGACCATGCTGGCTTTAGACAGTTCAGCCTAACTTTTAGCATTGTCCTGCCCTGTTGTCCTAAAAAAAAGGCAATTTTTATCTTCTGCTAAGCAGCTTACCATGCGCTGTGCTGCCAGTTCAAACCTGCCTGCTACACAGCATTGTCCAGCAGTAGCACAGATGCTGAGGAAGAGTTGGCTTTGACAGATTTGGTGGGAGTGTTGTTAGTGGTGTGCGTGTGTATGTGTGTACCCTCTTTTTTCTAGTACGGTACTCATAGAAAGAGGAAAAATAGGACAGACCGCCAGGTCATAACGCAAGGCTTTCCTTGGAGCTGGGGGCCCTGTTCAGCAACACATGGACATACACTTTTTACTCTCTGCTTGCAGGCTGCTGCTGCGCGTCTTAGCTGTTATAGTCCCCAGAGGTATCTGGATGCATGGACAAGATCTGTGCCAGGCACTAGGTCCCACGTGCTTTCCCTCCTGGGACTGCCGGCTGGTTGTGACTGGTCCAGTGTTGCACCGTGTGGTTTTATACCTTAGGTGAGAGGTAAGGAGACTGTTCCTGCATGCACATCTAACGTTGGACATCTCTGGGCTTCAGCATACACAGAGGACTACAGAAAGCCGTGCTCTATTTGCAGGAAAGACTGAAGTGAGATGGTCTCCAAGCTCGCAAAGAGCTGGGTTGGCAGCCCCTCTCATATCTTGTAGGGCCGCAGCTTCGATGAGCTCAAGCCCTTGGCCAGGGTTGGAATACCTGGACATCCTGTGGGATACAGGTTCCCACCCTTGCTGCACTGGAGCTAGCGGCTCCAGGCAAACAGTGTAGTGGGTCTTCCCTGCATTCAGTGTGAGGACACACTTCTGGGCCTTCACACGAAGAGCAGAAGATAGCACATCTCACAGACATTCAGTGGTTGTCCTGTATTAAATGACCACACTGTGGACACACAGGATCAGGGCTGGCCCATCCCAACCCATCTCCTCTGATCTGTCCTTGCAGAGCATTATCTGGAAGTCCCGTGTGGCATTAAGCTTGTGGCCTGTAGCAGAACTGCCTGGGTTTGTAGAGGACAGGCTGAGACATCCCCTTTTGTCTCCAGGATCAGAAAAGCCTTACTTCCTCCTCTACAGTGAAACTTTTTTGCATGCCTGCAGTGGTTCCCTGTTACTGTGCTCCTGCCTTCTAGCTTGTGAAATCCTGAGATTTCTGTTGTGTGTTTTTTAAGCAGCAAATATGGAACTTTTGCTGAATTCGCCGGTAAAGATGGGTGTCCCTGGCAGATGTGGGATGGCCAGTCCCCTTGTCCCTGCTCCTTGGGTGGAACAGAAGGGATCCTGTTATGCTTCAGGCGTCAGGCCAATGCCAGCACTTTGTTGAGTTAGGTTCAGCCCTTACAAATCTGTGGTGATGTCTGTGGAAACCTGAAGGCCTGTCTTTCCATTCTCTGATGAAGAAGTGACACAGTCTAAGAGGAAGAGTGCTGGACCAAGTTAAAAGACCTAAGATTTCCCCTGCACCGCTGTGTGACCTCTGCACACGAGTAGCTTGAACTGGGACAAGCTCAGGAATTGAGCTGCCCATCCAGTCCCCTCTCCTCCCCTCTCACCGGCTCCTTTTTGTTAAGCTGCTGCTCCAGCGTGCATTGCAAATTGACTGCAGGGCTGCTCGTTTACTTAGGACTCGGTAAATCAAGGAGTTAGTAAAAATCACCCAGGCTGAATGAAATGCTTTATCTGACCGGAAATATGAGCATGCTTGAGATCACACAGGGTGTGAGCAGTAGGTGAAAGTGTTTGAGCTATCTTGTTACAGGTAGCCAAGTTGCTTTAAAATACAGAAAAGGGGATGTTGGCTCTCCCCTGCTCCCACCTGTGTACCTGCCCCACAGCAAACACTCACAAGGGCTGGTGCTGCGGCTGAGCCAACAGAGGCGAGGACAGAGAGTACATTAGCAGGCCACTTGCCAGGGTAACTGATCCTTTTTCTGTAGGAAAAGACAGGGTTGTGTCAGCAAGCCCAGCTGCACAGGCACACGCCAAAGGTAGAGCAGAAACATGCAGGTTCACTCATCAGGCCAGGAAATCCGCTTGGATAAGAATGTCCTTTATTATTTTTTTAAAATCTGTCAGACACCTACACTCCACTTTTTGTCATAATCTGTCTGGAACTGATTTTATCTCACATGCCGTGCACTTCAATGGAAAGGAAGGGGGTGATGGTGGGGCAACTGATACAAGGCTTCCACCCTGTGCAACCTCAGCTTCAGGTGGCTGATTACTCACACCTCTTCCTGGCAGGACCCGGACAACCTGCCTTTCGTAGCATTTTGAAGCACATGTGTAGCTGCAAGCCACAGGCCTGGCTGCCATGCCAAAGGTAATGGGGTTTGGACAGGGGCCCGAGGGGGCTCAAATTGCTGGGAGTTTTGCCACCTTCAGGGCTCCTTTGCTTCGTATCTCTGTACTGCCTCAAGGACTCTGCGTTAGTATCCCCTGAATGATGGATGCTACCGAGGGGACCTGCCAGCAGTGCTAGGTTTTTCTGGCACTCCGTTGGCAGCCTTGAAGGGCTATCCCAGCCACAAGAAGTGTCACATCTTGCACTTGTTTTTTTGTGTGGAGGTCTCTTCCAACCTAGATGATTCTGTAATTCTGTGCTCTGCATGCCCGTGGAGTCATCTGGTCTTCTGGCAGATATGTCAGACACCTGGCAACTTGGAAGAGATACCCTTTATCCAAAGCTATCTTCTTGATGTGCACTCTTGGGCTGGTTGCATCATCTGTACAAATCCCTGACTTGGCCCTCTGAAGAGGAGCGCTCTTCCTACGCACAGAGAGCACGTGAGTGTCCAAGCTGTGCCCAGCTCCATGGTGAAGTGCTCTGATGTGATTACTGGGGAGCTTGAGACAATTTCCTGGTGAAGTTTCGTAGACTCTTGAGTCACGTCTGCCCTTTGCTCTAGAAATCTCCTGCTGTGACCTCAGCAGGCAACAGAAAAGCTGAAGTGAGAAATTCCCTACATTTCTGCTTTTACCTTTTTAGTATAGCTTTTATAATAGGGATGGCTACACAGTATTTTTCCTCATCCTTCAATTCCTGTTTGAATGTTCCTGGTGATGCTCCCAGCTCTTCATTGGAAGTTTATGCTGACTTCTGATTGAGCAGATAATGTGCCTGTTATTCTTTCCTCTCTGTTGCTTCATGGTATGCAACAGGATATTAGTCAAAACAATTGCTTCCAGGTACCTGCAGCTTCAGGAATGACCTATCTACAATTATGTGATACTTGCAGATTTGCTGCTGTGTTTCCCTGAAGGATCTCCCAAGAGAAGTGTCAAGGCACCAGGACTGGTGATATAGCACATCTCTCCCTCACTAGATGACAGGACTGACAGCAGCTCTGAGTCGGTGCAAGCTCAGGAACTGCACAGAGGAGCCCTGCTTTCTGCCAAAACCAATCCTTACACCCCATCCTCTCTGCCAGCAGGAGAAAGCAGTACCCCTTGCCTTGTATGATGCTGGCGGAGATGTGCTTCTAAGTGTCTGTTGCATCCGGCGCTCAGTGACATGCGTGAGCCCCAGCTGTCTGTGCCACATGGTGCCATGTTGTGCTGCCTGCAAGGAGCAGGTTCTGAAGGAACTCTTGCAGCACAGTGCTCACACTTCATTTCTCCCTGCTTCTCTGACTGAATTTCTAGTCAGTTTTCCAGGCATGTGTGTATATCTTGCATCTGTCTAGGTCCCAAAGAAATACCTGGTTCCTAGAGAATTACTCAGGAGAGAGGGAGGAAAATCCCCATTTTGAATGTCCTCACTCTTGAGACTCTCAAATGATGCTTGTGCCACCTGTAACCTCACCACAGCCTCCTTCCAGTTCCCTCAGACCTCTGTGAGCGCAGGGCAAAACAGTTTCAATCACTCACCTCTCTGTTCTTTGTCCAAAGAAAGAGAGAAACCAGGAGAGAGATTGCTGGGTTGGAGGAAAAGCCTCCTCAGTGGGCAGAGACATGGGGACCATGTTGCAGTTGTGGCCTAAGGTCAGTGTCCATTCACATGGACTGGGCAAGGCCCCTTGCTGCTCAGCCCCTCCAGTATCGCAGCCAGACATGAGGAAAAGGAGATGAGACAGGCCCTGCCTGCTCAGTGTTTTCAGGATCAAAGCAGAAGGCAAATTAGGGAGGAAGGAGCGGGCCCCATGCAAGCTGGGTTCCTGTAACACCTCGGAAGACAGTCGGCGTGTCAGAGCAACGGGCAGCAGCCAGTGTCTGAGTGTGCCTGGCAGAAGACCAAGCGGGCAAAGACAAGCTCTGTCTACTGAGTAAACGGCGAGCAATCTCCTGTGAGATCTTGGCAGTGGGAACTATTCTGCAAAATCACAGCTTCCGCTGGGGTGTTTGCTTTGTGTGGAGCTGGGCTTTGTCCCATCGCCATCGGCAGAGGGGAGCAGCTCGGTGCGTGCGAACAAAGGCCCTTAGGAAGCCTGGGCTGCTCTGACAGATACCAGCCTCCCACCGGCTTTCCAGGAGCTGAGCACGTACAGCCGCCCAGACATCCTTCACACGCCACGCAGACCTCAGCCCTGAGAGCTGCTCTTTGACTCAGCTGTGCTGCCATTGGCCGGGCTCTAACAGGCAGAGGAGTTCTTCAAAAACTTCCAGTCCCTGCAGGATAAAGACCTCCAGGTGATAACATAAACATCCTGCACATCCTGTGTGGAAGAGTATAGAGTAAGAGTACAACGAACATTTTTGCCTCCCTACATCATAGCTTTTGTTTTCCTTAAAGCACCAAGACTCATGGGAGTTGAGGGCCCGACAGCTCTAAAGACGATGATGGCATACAGGGAAGCTGCAGCTCTGGTTTGCTTCTGCTCTGTGGGGAATTTTGGCTTTGTCCCGAGTAGTTTCACTGTATCTGGGCTGTGCGCTGCTGTGGGGTGGGCTGTTAACACTGAAATGCCAGACATTTAGAGTTATACCTGGTATGAGCAAGAAACTCGAATCATGACATGTTTTCCCAAACCTGATTTCATAGTTTCCTCAAAAGTATTCCATTTTCCAAAAACAAACAAACAAACAAACAAACAATAAGAGCAGTTGTATATATTGATATCTCCTGATGAAAAGCCACAGGTTAGCCAAAGTGAGCCTTCTCCGGATTTAGCAAAAGCAAATCAGACGCGGGAGCTTTGACTCAGTGTCTAGGGTGCTGTTAATGCTTTCCAATTCCTCTCTCTTACTGGAAAATTCAGTACAAGAGGGTCCTTGTAGTAGCATTCTGTTACTGTTATTATCACAAGAGGTTTGGAATGGGGATCAAGAAAGGGTGCTGTCTAATAAGTACCTTGCTTGAATTCATGCCAACTCTGTATTTATGATACAAGACAGAAATGTGTTCTGGAGATGCATTTATGGCACGTGACTGAAACACTGCACCCCAGAGATGGATTTTGTGTGAGTATGGATACATATATCCGTGACTGTACCTTTACTCTGCCTGTAATTAAAATTTATTCTCATGACTTCGGGTCAAATGAAATACCTTTTAAGTGCCTCAACGATACTTCCATGCTAAGATCTCAGCTGGCATAGGAGGCATGGGGGACACCTCCTTGTCACTTCAGGGACTCTGTACTGATGGGGGGAGCTGATATTCTGCATCTACCTGGAAAGAGAGACACTGCAGTGCTGGGCTTAACTGCACCCAGGACATCCCAGGGGACTGGGATGTCGAGGTCACTGCGTGTTCTGCAGCTTCTGTTGAAAAGTTCCCACTGGCCTGTGAAGCCTGTGGCTTAGCATTTGTCAAAACTGTAAAGATCGATACTGTGGCTTGATGCTTGAGAAGAAACTATGGCAAGAAGATACATAAATACTTTGGTGGCTGAACTAATATTATTTTAATCTGCAGGACTGTTTATACACTCAAAGCAATACACTTTCAGCAAACAAGGATTTTAACTTGGATTTGGCAAATATGTTAGACTGAGTTAAGGACCTGGGAGAGTGACATTTTTCATTTCAGTTTCACTTTGTTTTCATATCATTTGATTTCAAGGAAACCCTTTAAATGTTTTCCTTTTGACATGTGTTCATGATGAAAACAGACAGGATTAGAGGCTGGAAAAATGAAATGTTTTGGTGAACACTGAAGTTCTTACGAGTCTTCCTTTCACTCTCTTCACAACATGCTTTCAGGCTGAGGCAAAAGACAAGTATTTTCTTTCCTTTTTTTTTTTTGGTGTTGTTCATCCTTAACAAAAATGCCCTTCTTGACCTAGCTTGTTAAAATATATCTACAAAGGAATCTGTGAGGCTGTCAAGTGGGGAAATGCATCACTTCCAAATTGATGCTGTTTCCCCAGCTCCACCAGACTCCAAGGTGCAAATGATGCTCAACTGAAAATGGGCCAAGATGAAGCAGTCACATGTGAAAGCCAGAGAGTTTTGTTGCCGTTTGTTCCATTACTACCTTTCTTGTGTGATTCTGTATCCATCTCACTTTCTTTTCTTTATTATCACAGCAGTATTCATGGAACAAAACTGAGCAAACCTTCTGGCTCACAGCAGGTAGAAGAAGGCACAGACTCAGCTGCCAGGATGAATTCTGCCAGTTGCAGAAGACAAGATTCACTTCCCCAGTTGTAAAATTAAAAATGAGTTAAACATCCAGCGGGTGTTAATGGAAGGCATGAACCACCCTGCAAACCGCAAGCCTTGGAAGAAGTACAAACTAAACGCAGACAGGAAATCCCCCACCCAGCCAGGACCTGGAAGTTGCTTACACCTGAAGGAGAAGTAACTGGGGATGGTTTACTTTAGGTTGATTATTTGCAAATGACTGAATGTGAGTGACGTTCATTCCCTTAGTTCTAGAGAAGCATATCAGATGAGTGAAAAAACAGCCCTTGATATCTCCTCCGACCAGTTTCCTCTAACTGGTAGGTTCCCTCCCCACTGAAGACCCGATTCTGGTCTCTCTGCCAGCCAGCTAGACAGCTCGAGACAGCTGGGTCACAGCCTCGGGGCATTCAGGGCTGGCTGAGGGACAAGGACAGGGAATTAAGCCCACGAGCTGCAGGAAGGCAAAATTTCTTTGTCGAACTGCGTTGTGATGTTTTGAGAATTACCACTTACAAAAAACACCCTTGTTCCTATTTTTTTCTATTCCTTTGCATGAATCCAAAAGCTGACTGAGATTACAGGGCAATAGATAGAGTGCGTATTTTATGGATAGGGTAAAATAGCTATAAGCGTGGCCAAGGAAGAGTTGGCTGGGACAATAGTTCCATGCTTTTCTGTCTGGCACCCCATCTCACCTTGCAAGAGTAACACATCTTTTCTGAAATCCACCCACTCTTACTAGTAGTCAATTTTTCATTTCCCTGTTCACATGCCTCCCCTGTCCCAGCATGCCCTTGTTGGTTCAGACTGGCTCCAGCTAACTCTATGCGCATTTATCTTGCAGAAACAATCAATCACTTACATTTTCTGGTTTATGGGTGTTCTTCCATCTGGGACCTGGCTCCATGACAGTTTGTTGTACTACGTGACCTCCCTGTCCTCCTGGAGACTCTGCTACAGCTACAGCTCCATGCGTCAGTGCCAACAGCCACAGGTTAGGCCCTGCAACAGAAGAGGGAAGGACTGTGTCTCCACACTGGCCAAACAACTAATTCTGTCACTTTCCAAGTATGCTTTTACTGGGAAACAGGAGCTTATTTTGGTTGTCTGTGACAAAGGTGGATTGGCAAATTTCAGAGCTCTCTGGAAGAAAGGCCTTTGGCTAGTGCTACAGATGAAACATTAAACTACCATACTGATACTAAGCGTACTCATTTTCAAATGTCACGTTTTCATTACATACACCTCATACTAAGAATAAAGGCACAACAGTAACTCAAGGCCCCCGGAGACAGAGACGATGGTAGTGATGAGCAGAGCAAAGAAGAAACCTGTGCGTGTGTTCTAGCGAGTTCTGCTGAGCTGGCTGTCAGGGCTGTGTTTCCTATGAGAGGTATGAGCTTGGTCTTGTTATCTAATTCTCAGTGTACCAAGGGAGCATATTTACATTGCAAAGTGTTCCTCGTATCCCATTTGGTCTATGCAAGGCAATTAGTAAGTATTTTTAAAGCCTTCCAAATAAACTTCAAAGCAGGAGCACTTCCTGTTGGAAGGGAAGGGCTGCCTATGAGTGGGAGCTCTGAACGTCGTCTGCTAATCGATTCCTTCCCGTGGCCAGAGCTTTCCCCACTGGTGGGCTTCTCCTGCATTTGCTTTTTTTGCAGAACAGCCTCATGAATCACACGAAATCCCTAGAAACAAACCAAATATTGAAGAAAGAGGCTGGAGCAACAGAGGCTGGAAGAGAGTTACACAACTCCCAAGACCAGTGCCACGAATAAACAGTTTCCCGGAGTGGGCTGCTGCTTGTCACCTCTCTCCCAGTTAGTGTCCCTCGGTTCAGAGCAGGCCGACCCATCTCCGATGAGGCCAGCGTGTGAGGTGTACGTCTGGCTGGATACGGGCCCACGAGTACATGGGCAGAGCAGAAAGGAGAAGGAAAGGACGCTTGCTCTGCTGGCCCATGGGTTTCTGGCCCCAGGAGAGCAGAGTGCCGCCAGCCAGGCTGCTGTCCTGACGTCAGCTCAGTGCTCAGTACCTCCTCGCTACCTCGACGCTGACGTTGGAAGGAGATGCCACGCTTTGCACACCCCTTTCTGCACACAAGATGGAAAATGCGACCTGCAGCTGCCTATGTGACGGCTGTTTCCTGTGGACACTGGCAGGGTGTGCCAGGAAAACCTTCGAAGTGAATCTTGGGCCAAGTTGTTCGCAGACACTTGGTGATTTAGGGAGCCAACCTGCAGGGAGCCCCGCAGAAGGTTTCTTCCTCATTGCATGCCTTTTCCAAAACTATCTCAAACCCTGTGAATTAAAAATTGAGACTCAAATGTAAAGGAATTGCTCTTCGTTAGGTGAGACTCCTTGTGTCAGATAGATGAGTTTATCTGCCTTGTTTCTGGGATTATGGATATTTAAAATGCTCCGTTCTTCTCCCAGTGAAATTCCCTCCTGGCTCAGGATACCACCGTGCTCCTGTGCTGTCTCCTGCTGTCCCCCCAGAGACTGTGTCCTTCACAGGCTTCAGGAAATGACCGAGGCACAGAGCAGAGGCAGAAACCTTGGCTCTTGGGTAGCCTGAGAAAGCGGTGGTGTTTCTCAAGGCAGATGAGCAATTAACTGAAACGAAAGGCAGTCATTAGGTGAAGATGCTCAGGGTTTACCTGGCCTGAGCCATGCCCATGGCATTTCCCCTAGCCAAGTGACAGATTGCAGGCACATTTTAGTTTAACTGTGAACCTAGTATAATTACAGAAACATTTATCTTTTGGAAATGTAATTGACCCTTTGGAACTGACATACCATGGAGGTCAAATTAAGAAAAGGAAAAACACACTGGAAATATTTGGGCAATTTCCTCTTGGCACATAATTGCTTGTTTTGTGACCTAAAAAACAGTATTCCTTACACTCCTGCACAAGGCTATGGGTTACTTAAACTATTTATAGGTGCTTTGATCCTATCTTTTTTCTGCAATCGAGGCGGCGAAGCTTGGATCAACCAAATGTGACATAATTCTGGATGCTGCCACCCTGAGCCATGCCTCAGGTGACCTACCAGCTCCTCGTAGTCGTCGCTGTGGGCATGCTTTATCAGCTCCATCTATTACAGACTTCGAAGAGGTCCCTCCCTAGTGCAGAGGACGCTTGAGAAATGGAGGATACCAGGCATGCTATGTTGTGTCATCAACCCTTGATGAAGGAGTGAGGGAACTGTACCCTGGCAGTACTTTTCCACTTGCTTTCCTACCCGAGAGCTGGTAACTGGGCTGTTACGACATGTATGATCTTCAGTGAGGTTAATCTTTGCAGAGCCAGAGGTCAGATTTGGCTTGGAACACCTCAGTTGTGTGGTGGTCTGTCTTCAAGCTAACACAAAGTGAGGTACAACACTTTGTTTTCATGTGTGAGAGATCTCGGATGTTCCTTCCTTCCAGAAGGGATCTGCATTTTCATTGATAATGTAACACACATTCAATGATTTGTGTTAACAGTCACTGGAGATATCTGCAAAGCAGGAGGGTTCAAGTCCATGGAGCCTCTTTTCATTCAGCAGTGACCTTCCATCATTTCCCATGGTCAAGCAGGAGCACAACTCTAGAACTGGCCAATTCCCACAGAAAGGGAATCCCAAAGAACTTGATCTTCTTGCTTTGACATTGTGATTGCTTTGTTGCCATAATATTAGTGTTTGTTTTGACAGTGGTGAAAATACTTGGTTGTCAAAAGTCAGTAACATTCTATTGCACTTAATGCCTGAGACACAGTGTTAAACATAACTGTGAAAAGGAAACTATAACACAAAAAAAAGCATGAAAATTATTTGGATGAAAAAATGAAAAAAAATGATGAAAAAATGAAAAAATTTGGAGGCAGGATGAGGGAAGAGGAGCAGCCCTTCTGAAAAGGAAACCTGAAGGGAAGAAAAATGCTCTCATATTGAGTCTAGATCCCAGACTGCAGCCCATATCTCAACTTCCTGTCCCAGAAAAACAATTTGTTTTTGGGAAGTGTTTGTGCATCTCAGGGAGTAAAGATTGGGACAGAAAAATGTCAGGTTTTTCTTTTCTGCCAAGACAGACACACTAGAGCTGGCTTCCTGCAAGCAAGAGCTTGACTCCTGGGCATGGCAACAGATGTGGTGAGAGAAGGGATGTGGTGGGACTGAAGAACTGCTCTGCTGTAAGGGCTCTCGGGAGGGAGCCTGTAAAAGATCCTACTTATCTTGTTATGATGGGAACAGAAGGGGACTGAGGATGTCCTAAGAAAGCTAAAGATCTACAGAAGGATGAGGTAGAGGAGCAAGAAGTAGTGAAGGGCCAGTGCTTTGTCGGCTCCCTCCCTCAGGACATCGCTCTTTCTGAGATCTTCTGCTCCAAGACAGGAAGAGGTTTTGATTTCCAAGTGGCAGAGTTGCCATGGGTCTTGTGGGAGCGAAGTGGGACTCAGGTTTTAAGCATCAGGAACGGTGAACGGCATTGCCAGGCTGATAACCCTGTGGATTTGCATGAGATGACTGCCTACAGCTACTCTTAGTTCCCTTGGCCTTCCCACTGGGGCTGATGGACAGTAACACCAGAACGATTTAGGCAGGACCTACCCTCTGGCATTGCGTGGAAGGGCAGGAACTCGCATCCAGCTCTAGATCACAGAAAAATCAGGCTTCTCTGCTGAGGTTCAAGGATGTCAAGGATGTACTGGGGCCTGGGGCAAGCTGCAGGCTTTGTGCACCCATGACTTACTGGAACAAGCTAGCCAGATTTTTATCCATTTTTATCCATTTTTATCCACAAAATAAACTCAGAGAAGGCTCTTCTTCTTAGATAATTGTTTCTCCATTACATCACTGAGGATTAACCTGGCATTTTCAACACAGACCTTTTGCTTGTGAAATCCTGGCCTTTCAAAGTCTCCCATTTGGGCCTCTTCTGTAGTTTTATTACAAAAACCTTACAATTACATACACAGGGAAATTCCCCCTTCTGCCTACGAAATGATGTGACATGTAAGCAAAAGAACCTCCAAACAAAGCATCTGAAACAAACTTCGCTAAATGTCCTGTTCCTCCAAAATTACACTTCCCGTAAATATTTTTCTGTCTCATTTCCTGTGTGCTACTTGTTACATTATTTGTTTAAATCAAATCACCATGTGGCAACTCTTAACATACATGATGTGAGTGTAAACAGCCTAGAAGCAAGCGAAACTGCATGGATGAGAAGGACAAGCAAGCAGAAAAGGAAACCACTGATAACATAAAATGCAGACTGATAAAACCAATAAAAAGCTCTCATCTTTTCTGACTGGCACTAGATGACATCGAAAAACTGGCCTTTAATGTGTGTGCCAGAGGCCTGCTGAAGGAAGGTTTCAAAAGACCAGAGGGCACAGAGTTTGGGCTAACGTGGCGGAGTCTGAGGTGCATCTGCTCATGACTCAGTGCTTCTGATGTCATTCCTATCGCTGGCACGAAAGACAGAAAAAGCAGCGAGTTCAGACGGGACCAAGGCAATTTCTAACAAAATGGGTGGGATGTCACGCACCAGACTCTAGGAAGCCATTGGTGTCTGGTCTCCCTGACCAGCTCTTTGTTCAAACACCTTCTCCCTCCCCACAGAAAACAACGAGGGACAAATCCTCTTTTCCACCCTGGTGCACAGACCAGGCTGCCATGCTCTGCACACAAACTCTGCAAAGCTTCATCATGCTTAATGGAAGGTTTAAGGCCTTTGCGCTGAGATGGGAGATATCCAGGCCAAGACACAGAAGTGTTTTAGCATTCGTGTGGTTACTGAAGTGAGGCCCTAAGCATGCATAGTGTGTCGACAGACCTCTCGTTCTTTCCATGCTGCACCCAGAGACATTTGCGTATTGTTCTGGTCCCATCTCTGGAATTAGCAACACTGTCTTTATTTTGGGTGGCCTCCAGGCCTTTCAGGTGGCTGTGTCTGAGTGCTAATTGTCAGTCCTTCTTCTGCTGTTGTCCTTTACTCCCTATCATTTCCATACTCCCTTTTTCATGAAGCAGCGTTTTCTTCCCCACATTGGCATGTCCTCAGCAGCCCACAGGCAGCATCCCGGACAAGAGCCCTAAGTTGTGGCCCGTCCTGTAAGAATGCCATCCGCACACAGGAGGCACGCAGCACTGACCTTGCTGGTGGAGGCAGGCTGTGAGGTAGGGAGCTGCAAAAGATAAAATGCACCTGTTTTATTGAAGGCATGTTTACATCGAGGATCAAATCCTGTCTTACTCTGCTAAAACTGTAACGTGGAGTGGCTTTTCTGGAACAGCTCCCTGAGTGGGCATGTCCAAACAGCAGCAGGAAAACATCAAAAGCTGCAGCGATCATCCGCAGATAAGCACCCGAACTGTCTGATCCTGAGCTACCCCCAGGCATGGCTTATTAGTTTGTCTGCCCGTGATGAGCTCTCAAGAGCCTATAGCTCTCCTTTACACCCAAGCCTCTTTCCACGGTGCTGGCTTCACACACACGGTCAAGGGCTAACTGCCTGCTGGTCAAGAAGGTTGGATATCCCAGGTTACTTGATGGAAAACACACAGCGTGAAATCCTTTTAGCAGAGAAAGGACTGGGAACGCAGACTTGGGTCAGTGCTAGAGCAAGTCCCCGCTGCAGTGACCCAGCCACAGTGGGAAGTGTGTTTGTATCAACCACCTCTCAGTAATTATAGCAACAGATGACTCGAGATCAAAGTGTGTTTGTGAATGATGTGGCGAAGTAAATGTATGTAAATCTCAGCTTCCTTATCTCTACATCTGTCTTTAATGCTGACTTCTGTCCGGCTTTAACCTGCCCTGGGAAAACATCTCAGCTTCCATAGCTGCAGCGCCAGCCCGGACAGACCCCCAAGAGCCTTGCCCCATGCTCGCCTCCTCGCCCCGTGCACGGCTGCTCCTGGCTGGTGCGACTGCCATGGCACAGCAGCCGCTTGACTTTGGGTCCTGATCCCCGAGCTTTTCTCAATGCAGAGGAGCGCGTTTGCTGTCATGGTGACTCAACAGAGCCAGGTGCCCAGGCGCTTTGTGCCAACACGCTGAGGTGCCGCCAGTGGTTGCTACTTCCAGGCCTTCCCCTCCCACTACTCGCACCCCAGTGGGCAGCTGCTCCTCCTCTGGCCACAGCCAAGGGCTCCAGAGCTGGTTTCTAATCCAAGTTCTCCTGGCCTTGCCCTGCCACCAGGCCAGGCTGTAAGCAAGGTTTCACAGGAGGGATGTTTGTTCGGGCTGACACAGGAGAGCACAAGTGTACAGCGGCGGCCAGTGGCTGACCAGCACGTGGAGGGGCTACCATTTGTCCAGCCCTCTGCATGTATCCCGTGGCTGCCCTTCATCTGGGTTGAGCTTGTTCCATCTTCTCTCTGTCATGTACTCCCCTATCAGATTCTAGCATGTTTATCCTGTATTTTTTAACTAGTTAATTGCTTCACCCACGATGCTCAGCTCCACACCAGGTGCTCTCTGTGTGCCATCGATCTGTAAGCACCCCTTGGGGATGTCTCCTCTCTGTGCATCCTGCTCTAGACAGCAGCACACATGGCTGGCAAGATCTTTGCAAGCCCTTCAGTGCTCTGCAACTGCCCTGTCCCACTTGTCTAGTTCCTAGCAGTTTCACAACCTTGCTTTCAGTTCCACTTCATCTGCACAACTGCAACCTTTTTTTTTCCTTCTTTATAACATGACTTTTTGCCTACAAACCTCTGCCTAAAAGGAGCAGAAGAATTCTTCATGTTAGCTTAAAATGCCATGTGGGATAAAATCCTGCTGGAGGAGTAGCTTGCAGGGAGGGAGTGCTAAAGGAACCGCAGCTGTCCTTGCCTGTGTCCCCTCAGAGGCTGACCACCAGGGGCTGGTCCTGGCTGTCCTGCAGGGAACTGGAGTAAATGGCCACAGCTGGAAAGGACTGTGATGATCAGACATTTGATTTGCCTTGTCATTTGTGCCCTGGATACTCACCTGTCTCACCTCATGCTATAGCATGTAGTGGATGGTCAGTTCTCCAGCAGAGGTTAGAAGACACGAGGCAGGGAGCATTTTTCTAAATGTGAGGAACAAAGACAGGGAAGATACTCCACACACAGGTCTGTCGTGTGGCTGCACGCTGGCTCCAGACATCTTTCCTGCCCAGTTCCTGACTGAAAGTATTTGAGTCACAAGCAGTAGAGTGCAGAGACAAGGCCGGGGTGGTTAGAAGTTTGGTAGGGAGAATGAAAGCTGATTTAGAAAGCACTCCCCAGATGTCCCTGAGAAAGTCTCGATATCTCTTCATGATCTCTGTTGATTTCATTTGTTTTTTTGTTTTGTTTTGTTTTGTTTTGTTTTGTTTTTTGTTTTTTGTTTTTTTAATTCCAAAGGCATCTCCGCAGCCAGTGCCTTCTGCACAGTTACACCTCGGCAAGGACAGCCACATTGGGTAAAGTGTTCAGTTGCCACCTGGGCCTAGGTAGCAATGCCATCTATGCACAGGATTTCCCAAATCACATCAATCAATCATCTAGATTTTCCATTGCTTATGCTGAGATGCTGTGTTGCTCCTACTTGCTTATTTCTCAATAGAGTTGAGAGGCTTAATTATTGGGTTGCAAAGCTCTCAAGGGTCTTATGAAAATTGAACTGGAAGAGCGAAGTAACATGATGTACTGTGCATCCCTAAACCAAGATAAGTTGCTATCCAGAGATTTGCTGTAATCCAGGCGAAGTCTGTCCCCAAAAGCAGCTGCCCAACACGCATGCAGTTTGCTTGCTATCATCAAAGTCTACAGGATGAACAGGCGATTCATTATCATGTAGGGTAGTGCTTTGAATGTTATCATTTCAGCCTCTTAAATGCATAATCTTTCTGTCTCTGGGATCACATCTTCCTGATGAAGAACAATTAAAGTATCCTGTGGTGAAACACTGGATTATTATTAATGAAACTTGCACTGCCCCAGAGTTTTAATTAAGTGTTTAAATACATACCCAACTTAAAACATGTGGGCACTCTCATTCCTGCCACAGGAGTTACCAGTGCTTTTCACACAATGCCAAGAAATGTTAACTGTTAAAAACACATTAAAAACATGTTTGATCATTTACTAACCTCAGTTCTTCACATGTCTAAGTCTAAATCCCTCATCAGAAAGTGCTGAGCACTTACCGTTCCATTGAAACTATGCAGGTCTTCTTTAATTACGTATTTTTTTTCCATTCTGCAGTCTTGCAGACAGAAATTTCTGATTTTTGCCAGTGCCACAGCTATCTGTAGATTTTTGTTTGCCTCTGAGCCACATTAAGTTTAGATCTGTCATGTATGGAACCATTTGTGTCAAAATATTCAAGACAGGAGGCGAGGAGACAAGCTTTGGTGTTCGTACAGAAAACTTACATAGCTTATACCTTTGACTGTGGCCCTCAGTGGCAACCCATTTTTGTCAAGCTGTATACAAACTGACAGCGGAGATGAAATACTAGAACAGCTTGTGTGGTAGGGACAAAGGGGGTACCCTGGGCCACAACTGCCACCTGGCTCAGATTTTAAATAGCTGAGGATTTTGCCCATGTGCACAAGGCAAAGGAAGGTTTGCTAATGATTTAAAGGAGGTCAGGGCTTGACATTAATGTTCCTATTCCCTCATCCCCCCCTTCCAATGCAAGCTACCACACAGAGACAGAGACGTTTCAGGATCAGGCCCTGTCTTTGCTACCTGTGTGTACAACTGCAGATACAACTGCGTACCAATTCCTGCATGGAGACCCCCAAGCACTCCTGCTAAACTGGTTGGATTTCCTGGGCCATGTGCTGGAGCAAACACAAGGCGCTTGCGCAAAAAGGAGCAGAGATGGCTGGATTTGCTGCTCTGGGCCTTCCTCTTGCTGTACCTCACCTTCGTGGGAGAAAGGCCAATGGGGGCATAGGCACTGGCTGCTGCCAATAGTTATCGGTGAGCAGTTTGTGTAAGTCTGGTGCTCTGCTAAATGTCATGATCCAGGAATGCAGCTTCTGCTCAGGCATTTGCCAGCTGGCCGAATCAACTGCAGGTGTGTAACTTTTTATTTGTTTATATATGTAAATCAAGTCCAAAGTCTCAAACGATTAAGTCATGCAATGCAAGGCATGTGACAGAGCGGTTAAGAAATAGCGAAGGGCAGACAAGGGTGACAGGAGGAAAGCATTTCAAAGTGGTAGCTAGCTGTGAGCTAAATCATGTTGGAATTGGGTAACCTGGATTTAGGGGAGAGGTTGGAAAGGAAGGGCGTAGCATTGGGAGTGGAGCTCTTTTTCCCTCTGGAAAGGGCCCTAATTCTCAGGCTTGGGCCCTGATTTTGTTTTACCTACACAACTGCAGGACCAGTGTGGGTCCACCGACCTCGCAGGAGCTGTGCCTGATGCCCATAGAAGCAACAAGAGTTACTGGGGCTGTGGGTTCCTCTCCTCTCCTCTCCTCCTTGTCTCAGGGCAGTGGTGATGGTGGGCTGTGGCACACTCAAGTCCCTGGCAGCTAAGGTCAGTTCCCCAGGAGTCATGTCAGCTCACAGCCAGGGTGGCAGCATGCTCCTCTGCCCTGTGGGTCTCCCCTTTCTTCTTCAAGTGGACAGTGGCAGCACGTGGGTCTCTGCCTTGCTCCTCACTGTGCTAGCGCCTCGATGAATTCGCCTTCTAGGTGTGTATCCTTTTTCCCACAAGAGCAGCATTAATGGCTTTTGGCCTTAAGTGCTACTTTTGATAGGTGCTAGAGAAGTTACTTCAATGTTTAATAGACAATGCCTTGTCTATAGTTTTTTTTTTCTATTTGTCGTAGTTTACTCCTGGCTTCTCCACGGCAGATGAGAAAAGGCAGAGAGGTGGATGGCATGGGCTTGTGGACTGGACTCTGTCTGCTGGACTCATGTTGGATCATGCTGGAAGTCTTAAGCAGAGTGGAAAATGCCCACTTTAATGGAAACTGGATTTGAACCTGTAATTACCACAACCATCGCATGCCTAATTTGCAGTTGTGTGCACAAACACATGACTTGCCCATGCGCTAATTGTGCTTTCACATTAAATGCTCCTGGGTCCTGGTCTTTAAAAAAAAAACAAAACTGTCTTTAGCAATACTGGTCTGATCTTCCCAGAGATGAGTAGGAATTTCTGTATTGACTTCAGGAGAGCTAGACTGCATCCCTGTACACAACGCCAGCCCAGTGGCAGACATCAAATAATGTTGTTCCCCAGCAGTCTACTGATGTTATCACTGCTTTTGTGAGTAGTAGAAAGAACAAGATCCTAAAATGACAAACCACAACGTTTGTTGTGGTACCTAAAGACAAGTGAAAGAAGAGGAAACCTTCCCAAGTGAAAAAAACAACATGCATTTCACGTCCCTTTTTGTTTTTCATGGGCCTTGGAGACAACTTGCTCATGATCTGCTAAAGAGGACTACAATCCACCATGGAAGACAGACATACAATAGCTAGAAGGAAAAGTAACAAAAAATTGCACCCAGAGTGCAATTGAAGAATTGCACCATTAAAAATGAATCATTACCTTGCAAATTAAATTTCTAAGTCAGTATCACATTTACTAATTTTTAAGGAGTACAGTTCCACAGAACAATTGCAAGCTTCTTTTATATGAATTGATATTGTTGCTTCTTGTTGGCAGCTGCTTTCATCCAGACAGTAAATGTTATTTACAGCATTGCCACAGGGAAAGCACTGGAATAGATAGTAATTGTTTCACGTCAACTGAATGTTGGCTTAACAGAAATGAAATGTTTGCATTTTTGTTATGAGTATTTCTCTTTTAGGCATAAGACTAGTACAAAAGCAGCATGAGGAACTCGATTTGAGTTTCTGGTAATCAGGAATGTCAAATTTGACATGCTTTTGTGGCCTGATTTGTTCTCAGAAGGGACTCCTAAACTCTTAAGCTCAGATTCGTCAAATCCTGTAAAAACAACTTCCAGTCTATGGAATGAAGAGTTTCTGAGTCCACAGTAAGTCAGAGAGGTGGATGTGGAACTTGTGTTAAATGCCAATCTTGTGCCTAAAACCAATCAAACAAAGAGTAAGAAGTGCACAGACTCAGCAAGGATTCACCATTCATGTTCTGCCTTGGACTAGTGGTAAATAAAGTTGGGCCAGGAAACCCAAGTGGGTTTAAACTGGAACACGGTAAATGAATTAACAGGATTATACAAAGTGGCTGGACTTGCACCAGGAATTACTTTCCAGTCCCATATTCCTACATAAAGTCTAAAATACATACTAAGTCATCTGAATAAACGTGCTCACTGACCTCACTGGATGTTGCATAGATGTGTCACCGGGAAAATAAAATCAGACTGTCTGCATTTGATGTTTACTCATTATACATTTACACTAACACCACAATTTACACACATAGAATTGAAGTATGTAAATGTTGACCTAAATTTTGATATGCGGTTTGCAGTTTGGTTCCTGGGCACTCCTGAATTCTTCTGCCTTTGAAACTTGGGACTGCCTACGATCAGTTTGGGTTCCCCCTGGACAGCCTGCTTGCAGTCCCCATTGCTCATGAATGCGTGAGTGCTGTGCTCCAGGCCAGTGCTAGGAAAGTGTGCCTGACACCTGATGATAGCAGTTAGCAAAAGGAAGGATGTGACACCCTGGTAGCTGTACCATTTTCTCCTGTAAGTTCACGTGCTTTGTATGGCTAATCAAGATACAAGAGCTCTTGTTGTGCAGTTTCATTGAAGATATTTGCTCCAACAAGACATATTAGTTTGGTCATTTCCTTACTAGATACCCTTGACAGTTCTCCCCCAGGAGAGTAACTGCTCCAGATATAGAAAGACACTAAGAGAGTTGAGCAATATGCCCTATAGACTCCTATGCCCTATCATCACGAGGCTGTATGATTTCATTCAATTACCAAGTCCTAATATGTGTGTGGCACTTTGGACTGATTGTCTCCCGGCTTTTGCAGAGCTGCTAGGCAGAGAAGGAAAGTATTTTTTCATCGGTACTGTTTGTTTGTTATTCCTCTGTGAACTCCCCCAACTCCTTGGTGTCAACACCTGGCAGCTCTGTCGTGTCGGTGCTGCTTGTTTGTCCTGTTGCCCCAAGTGCTGTGGCGGGTGGGAATTTGGCTGGCCCTGGGGAAGCGAGCCACATCAAACACTGGCGTTCGGAGTCGCATGTGGATTGTGCTGCCTGTTTACTCCCTGGCTGGGAGCGCAGCATGATGGGATTTGGGTAGGCAGTGGGTTTGGGCTCAGCTTGCTGGGGGAGATAATCCTCTGCGAAGATGTCACTGCGCTGATCAGAATGATGGGAAGGATCTTCCCAAATGATATGGGGAGCACGGTGTTTCTGGACTAGTGACACCAATGTAAAGGGCACCCTAGCCCCACCGGTACTGCCATGCACAAGTTCACAGAAGACACCTTTAAGCTTGAGGCAAGAAACATCACATCACCATACCGCAGTGAAGTCCTACATCCACAGGTGCATCACAAGGTCTGGCTGCCCTCTTTTTGTGGTTATAGGAAGGCCCACAAACTCTCCCAAGTCAGCTGTAGCCCCTGTCTACTGCACGGCCTTGCATAGCGCAACTTTAGCACCACCTGCAAATCCAGTTCTGTCCCTAAAAAAACGTGAGTAGAGCAGTGGTACAAACCATATGTCAGGGCGGAGACTTCTCCCAAAACCAGATGCAGCTGTTTGTTGTGTAATGGTGCCTACGAAGTTTTGTAACTCTCTCACATACTGGGAGGACTCACTTGATGGCAAGGCTAATTTCACTTTCTGACATCTCTCATCCATCAGAAATTCCAGGCCAGAGCTTTAAAAAGCAACTAGTGACTTAGGATCTCATGACTGCTGAATGCATAGACTGAAGTATCTAGGGAGGCGTGCACAATGCTCCTCCTCAAACCTCCTCCTCATAACAGGCATCAAAATTGTGGGTCACTCCAAAAGCCCGAGGCTGGGATCTGGAGCTAACACTTGCCCAAGACAAGTCACAGAAGCTCCTTCTGAACCAAAACGTCAGCTCTAACCCCCAAAATGAAGATCCCTGCCCTGGACTTCAGCTGGGAAGATGCACAGGAACAACACCTGCTTGCATTGGCAGAGCCACAAGGCCTGGCAGTGCTGACAGGCTTATGGCGAGACCTAAACGTGACCATTTGGCCTCGTGTCAGGCTTTGATGCTTACGCAAGCAGTGTGATGAGCAGACGATGGTGGTTTGGGTCCCTTTCCTCAAATGGGAACGGAAAATGGTGCCTTAAGCCAAGCTGGGATGTTTCAGGAACTGGCTGACATGTGAGGGGGGCCATGGATGCTGGGCAGGTTCAAACTGAGTAGGTCTAACAAGAGCTGTAGGAGCCTATGCTCCTCTTACAGCTTCCTCCAGACTTAGCTCACATGAAGATGTGGATATCACCTCCAAACACCTTCCTCAAAGCAGCCCTGCCACGTGGGCTCCACCAAAAACAGCGTGGCAAAGGGATGCCCAGGAGGCGATTGCTGCATTACGCTGGTGCTGGCCTGCCTGCCAAGTGGGCTTTGTGGTCCCAGGGGTCTGCTTTGATGAGCGTGACTCCTTGCCCCTGGAGGGATGAGTCCAGTCGTGGTGTTCGTATCGCCTTATCTCCCCTCTTGCATCACAACACTGCTACTGTAACCTGTGGGCGACTGGCAAGCACTAGCCGAACTGCTGCTCCCTGAAGAGGAGGCTGGCAATCGCGGTCTTGCATCATTTGTGAGCGTCTGGCAAGCCAGCTGAGGGCCCTCACATGGGGGGAACACAGCACAGCTCCTCCATGTGCTCTTCAGCAGACGAGGTCTGTCAGCTTCTCCCCAGGGATGAGGAATTGAGGTATCCACCGCTTGGCCGAGGATGCCCAGCCAGAGGCAAGGCTGCAGTCACGCTGCACTGCAGGCTGCCATCTCCGGCCTACAGCCTCAGCTATGCCAAGCTGGGTTTGCTGCTCAGGCCAAGGTGATCTGAGTGCCAGTAACGTATAGGGCTTGTACAGAAGTGGTTGGTGGCTCTCTACTTCTTCATGACTTGCACCACATCAGTGCTCAGAGCTGGTTTCTGCCTTGGATGCATTTTCAACAAGACAGCCTTTCTCTGCGAGACCCTGCAGAAATTTCTCCAGCGGAAATGTAGCTAAGTATCTCCAAGACCTCTCCATCCAGCAAGACTGACTCTATTTGGATGATATTGCTGGTGAAGTGAATACAGGGGAGCCTGGCAACTGTATCTTACATATAAAGGTCTTTAGTTAAGGTATAAAAAAGCATCTTGCCCCTCTGAACCCATCTTGAACTCTGCCCTACACTGATCCCTAACAAAATGGTACCTGCATCTGTCCCACCCAGGCCTACAATCAGTGGTGACTCACTGTCATATATTCTCATTTGTGCATTTACTGCCCAGATAACTCTCCATTAGGCTAATGAGTCATTCTTTTACACCCACCAAATACATAGCTAGGATTCTGTTGCTTTCTGCTATTCATAAATTAGGGGGAGAAGGAGAACACATATAGCATTGATCCAGAAAATATCTCCTCTGGAGAAGCTCTCCAAAGGTAGAACAGTTGGATTTGTGAGTCTCCACTGAGTCCCATTTAGCACAGTTAGTGAAAATAGGGGTATGCTTTCCCTACACATCCTAATTTGAATCATGTCTGCTATTTAAAAGGCAACTGGACCCTGGGAGGAAGAGGGAGGAGACTTCTGGTTAGGTACGGAAGGTTGACAGGTTTAATAGGGTTGACTAAAATGTATTGTTAAATAATTGTCCAGCATCCTTGCAGCCCAGACATTTTCCTTGCTTGTTGCTTATGAATTTAGTGAACAAGATCCCCGGCCACACAGGCCACGTCCCCAGAGTTCAGTTCACTTTAGGTGGCTAGGGGCTAAATGCATTGCTTGCACTACCTGGAGTTCAGTTCAGTATGCTCAGTCTCTAGCAGGACCCAACAGTGAAGCAAAAGGTAATGTTCACACAACTCTTCTTTACCGAGCCCAGGGCATCAATGTTCTGAGACATGTTGGCCCCTACAGATGTCTGTGACCATCACAAGGATCAGAACCCTAAAGGCATCCCCTCCTGCTCTGCGTGAATGAGCAGTTCAAAGCTGGGTTCAGGTGGGTTGTCTGGCATCTCTAGTGGGGATGTCCATTTTCAGAATTCAAGTAATTTGGTTTTCGGGAACAAATGAGGCCCCAACGACTCCTGCAGACAAGCACTGAAGAGATGACGTTACTTGGTGAAGTACCTCATGCCAATCTACTTCTAGAGCAGGAGGGTTTGGGTCAGGGCTTTGTAGGCCATGGTTGGGGCTGCTTCTCTGAGAAGAGAAAACAACTTGATTCCATGAGTCAGTAAATTTCAAGCAGGCCAAGAGACAAAATGCTTGGCATAGCATAACTGTATGTGTGCACAATCCATGCAAACTTCTCTGACATATTAGACTAGGAATTGCCAGCTCTTGCTAGTTTGGTGATATTTGGAGTGCTCCTTATGACCCCAGAAGACAGGGATTTTTGAATGAGGCAGGAATCTTTTCCTTAAAATGGGTTTCATTCCCTCAGGGCTGTGGACAAAAAATTTGAAAACATGATCTCAGTACATCCAACAGACGAGAAATCAGTTGGCAAATAAGGAAGTGTCTCTAGTATATCTATTTTTTGAGAGTAATGTGGTTTCTGCATGTCTAAAGATGGCCCAGACATTTATTTTTTAAATGCTTGATGTGGCTATAATGTGTAGCTGTAGTTGAATGCTCTTTTGACTGCTTTCAATTATACTTTGTGGCTAAGGAGACGAGCTGCCTCGACTTTGTAAATAAAATAGTGCCTTGGTGTCAGAGAGAAAGATGATGGGAAAATTTCTACTGACTTTCTCTCTGGTTTGTGCTGCTGACAGGGCAGGAGTGTTGCTGACCTTTCCTCCTGCCAGAGCAGTGGATGCCCTCTGCCAGTGAACTGACAACTGCTTAAGTCAACAGCCAACTGGTTCAGCTTCTTAAGGCATATCAAATTATTTGCATAAACACTGTGACCAGAGCAAGAATGAAGCAGGGATGGGCTTGAGCTTTAGAAAGGGTTTTTCCAACACAGTTTTCTTATCTTCACCCCTCTGACTGTCCCTGCACTGCCTGTGCAAAGCAGTTGCTCCCCAGACACCAATGGTCCCAGGTTTCCTCTGGATTGGTGCCTACAGCAGGAGCCTGTGGGCTCTTTGAGGAGAGCTTGAATTGCCAGTTTCTACTTAGTGTGGGCACTCGGACTATTTTGTTCCTTCTCCAGTGAGCTGTATTCGTGACACAGAAATGAACATCATATCCTTGAAATCCCTGCTGTTTGTCTGAATTCGACCTGTTGTTAGAGGCAGGCTAACAGAGAGATAGGTTGCACAACAGCTAAGACTCACTTCCTTAGGAAAATAACCTAAAATACTGCAGTGTGATGCAGGCCTTCTGTAAATGGGTAGTGGCTTTACTGAATGACGTTACATTTCTGTACTGCCAAGCACTTTGGCATGCCATTTTAGGCAGCTTCCCCTCAGCAAAAGGGAGGAAGGTGTGCAAGGGTGGCTTCCATGCTCCTGTGCTCTGCCAGCAGCAGCCAGAGCGCAGGGCAGCGTAGGTCAGGAAAGAGCTGTGACTGGGGTAGGTTATCCACCCCTTGTACCCCCAGCAGCCACTTTCTGCTTGCACTGTGGCTCACTGCACAATAATCCGTGCAGAGACACAAAGGCCATTTCCACTCAGTGGTTCCCTCTCTGGTCAACTCCAGTTTGAAGCCAGAAGTGATCTTGCAGGTAGAAGAAAATGCAAACCAGCCCCGTATGCACATGTAGCAAACCAGTCCCCATGCTCCCTCTGTGTCTCTATAGGTCCACATCCCTTATTTTCCTGCTATAGCTACTGCAGATATTCTTTGCTCCATTTTTCTAAATAACAATGCACATTTTAAAAAAGTTGATTTCTTCTTGCTAGGGGCTTTTGCTCGTTCCCAGAGCTTGCAGAGGATCCCAGTCCTATCATCTCTGCTAGGAAAAGGAGTTCTTACATCTGTTCAGAAGGGAAAGCATGTCATATTAACAATATTGAATAAGAAATGTAGACTCCTCATTTCAGAGGCAGATACTGGAATGTGCTTGGTATTCAGATGATAACTTGTGTCTGTAGCAACTTGCTGAGTGATGTCTTGAATCATGCTTTGATAAAGTGATGTGTTTGAAGTTTCCCAAGACGGTACCTTGCTATCATTCCCTTTCCAGTACTGTCACTCAGAGTTCTTCAGCCTTGTCTCTGTCGCCAGGTGATCAGACTCGAGTCCCGTACAACCAAACCAAAAACCCATCTAGGCTTACTCAATTATTGATTAAGAGCAGGCATTGGAAAAAATACGGAAAATATTTTTATCCTGAACAAGTTCACTTAATACCACAACAGTATCTTTTCCCCCAGTGAACATAATTAGAACAAGACCCTTCCAGCCACCCAAACAGCCTAGCTTTGAGTAGGCCATGTCATGTGATTTTTGGGGTGTCGGCTCCTCTTGTTTCAAGGCTATCTCCTACATAAATGAGGTTTAATTGCTCCCTCCATTGAGCCTGACAGAAGAGTGCTAACACACCCACTGGCTGTAAGAAGGCCTGCGACTGTCTGGAGATCAAAGTCAGTAGTGCCTCATGGCAGCCATCAGTACATTCCAGGGTAACGAGAGCCCTGCGAAAGGTATGGAGAGCCCTGTAGCCTTACAGTGCTCCCCACCCACTGCTGACTTCCATTAATTAATTAACTCTGCAGCTTTGTTCCCTTATCATAACCCTCCCAGCAACAGCACAATAAATTGTACTTGCAACAGATGCTTAGATGAGATGATCCCAGGTCTTTGCAACTTGAAACAAGGGTGGGAAACTCATAGCTTTGCGGTGATCTCCAATTCATTCATTATACAATCGGATTTTAATTGCTTTAAGAATATGATTCTAGTGAATCTGGCCTCTAGTATCAAACACGCTAGACACTTCGGTTGCTAAATCTCCGCTGCTATGTACAGTCAGACTATCCCTTGTGGTCTTCTTCACTTCAGTGGGGTCTAAGGTATTGAATTATTTGTAGAAACTAATGCTGTGGTTCACTCACCCTGCATTCACCCACTGAGCAGATAGGTGCCAAGCTTAAGTTAGCTGTTTTGAGATAGTGAAGGAGAGGGCATCTCCACAGGGAATTCATTTAACATGAGGCATATAAAATAATCCAGATGAATCATCCCCTGGAGATGTTTCTTTCTCCTTCTGCTGGCTATAAAGGAGGTAGGCATTAAATGCCTAACTTACAGACTAATGAAGTTAACAGTAAAGCCCACCCTATGTGTACTGAGACCCGAGTATGAGAATAAACAGAAGGTTGCTCTGGTGTCGGGTTTGACGTGAGAAGAGCAAGCAGATTGATGCCTCATCCTAACATCGGGGAACATGCCTCCATGTAGTGAGATCAGTATCATTTGCTGGACGGGCATAAAGTTCTGTTAGTATGCTTGGAACAATAAATGGTCCGCATGATCAGGTCAGGCAGCAAGCAGCTCTCAGTGGGCACCTTCCAAGCAGAATGAATTCCTCACAGATCAGTTAAAAACCTATCTAGGAGAGCTGGTAACACAGGAATTACTCCATGCGTGTGTATGTGTGTGTACTGACAGGGATCAGTGAACGTTCCTGAGGATCTAATGTTGTTAATCTCAAGACTTTGGGGGTGGGTGGGAGAAGATCTTTTTTTCTGATCCTTTCAGACTGTCAGGCACAACATTAGTCAGAACATCAGCATTTGACGCTCACGAGTGATTACCTGATTTACTCTGCGATTGACTTGCCTGGAATTTCATCTTGGGCATACCTCTCAACAGCAGTTTTTAAGAGCTCCCATGGGAGCCCTATGTTACAAACACAGACTAGGTATTCAGATCCTTCAGGTGGTTTTGAAGATAATTTGTTCTTAAAAAGCCAGTCTGCAATGTGCAAGCTCATACCAAAGTCCTGCTATCCAAACTTAATGTGTCTAAATGTAAACATACTACATGAGAGTGATAACTGCTTTTCAGATCTAGATTCAGATCCAAAGAGCCTACTGAATCCTGCGCTGAGATCCTTCCCTGCAACACTGCTGTCAAGTACCTCTGCTTCAGTTTGGTTTGGGCAAGGCAAATACAGCTTCTTGCAGAGCCTTAGGGTTGGCCGGTGAGTTGTGCACAATGGGCACGCGGAGTGCTAAGAGACACATGCACAAGTCTTGTGTTCAGTGGCAGTAAAGCAATTGGCTACTGAAGGGCTGGAAATAAGGCTTTGTGTGCCTGCCTTCTTGATTAGAAACCTCCAAGGCATGCTCAGGTGTCACTGGAGGCAGCTCTGGTGACTCAGTAGGTGGCAGCCTTCACCTTGACTTCACAAGGAGTTGTCATCCTGTGGAGGGTGTTGGGGTATTGTGAGCATGGGGGACAAAGGCACCCTGATCCTGGCACAAAGTGCAGGACAAATCCTGGACAAAGCCAGCTGTGAGACTTCACCCTGGGTGTGAAGAGCCCCATGACAAAGTCCCAGAGTAACTCATCTCCTGGTCAGTGAGTGCCCTTGTGCGTTGGCAGCCATTTACACCCCAGGAGGTACTGCCAGCATCTCTGACTCCAGTACTGTCCAAGTGACCTTTACGTACAACCAATGCAACTAAAAAGACAAACTGAAGAGGTTTAGCACTTCGGAAAAGGTTTGGATCTGCAGAATCACATCCACTGCTCATTCATATAGCAAGCAGGAGCAGTACGGTTTTTCTCTATTTTTGGAGGGGGAAACTCGCTACAAGGAAGAAAATGGAGCACAGGAGGGCAGTGTTTTGGTAAATGGTTTGGGGTACAAACGCAGAACCTAGCAGAGCTTTATGTGGGATGTAAATCACATGCACGTGAAGACATATTTTCACCATGCAAGCCAATATTTGCTTCTCAAGGAATGTGGGGGGTCTGGCTGTAAGGGAGGCAAGACAGGCTCTGGCTGGTGACTGAGTTTTCTGCTTTCAGCATGCCTCCTCCTGGAGCTAGATCAGGGACCAACCCAGAGGGACCACTCTGGTAGATCTGGGGGGCATCGTCCTCCATCTGGGTGGGGAAGCTGAGCAACAGCAGCATAAGTCTCTTCAGGTTGGACAGCTGCAGGCAGGATGGCCTAGCTTACCCCAGCCACGGCCTTCACATCCTTTCAAACCTGCGAGGCTCCTAAGCAACTAACCCCCTTTCCAAAGCTCTTAGAGGTTTCAGGCCCTGTCAAGCTGAATGTTTTTGAACTGTTCACCTGAAAATGAGGAGGAACCATTACTAATGTGAGAAACCATCCTGGTTACTGGCAACGCCTACCTTACCACTTGGCATTATGCCTGCCTACCCTTCTCTCTACCCCTGAACAAGCTTGAACGAAATAACAAGCATATTTTCCCTACTTACTGAGAGGCAGATTTATACTCATGCTCCCGTCATTCTCTCTCAATACCTTACATAAACCACCATTGTTTTTGGAGAGACGCCAGAACAGTTTGAAGGAATGTGTACAGGATCTTCCAAACCAGGGTTTCCCCACGTTTCTGACTCTATAATCCCCCTATTGAGAGAGCTAAACCAATAGGCTCATACTTCCTGCACAGAAAATCTTTTCCAACTCCTTCCACTGCCTTTAAAAACAAACAAGGAAACCCACAAACTCATGCCCAGCTATTATCATGAAAGGGAAAACAAGAGATACAAAGCAAAAGAATTTGCCGCATGCAGATCCATGAATGCTACGTCTGTGAGTGAGGAGACATTTACTTTTGTTCCGCGTAGTCAAACGTGTACTAATCTTTAAAACACCTTCACTCTAAAATTGCAGCTAATTGCTTAGTCAGAGGGGATTTTCTATTTATGCAAAGACCTCTGCTCAAGCTCCAAGTGTGATACTATCGATAACAGTATATAATGTTAAGACTATAAATTCAGGAATAACATTTAGGGAAAAGACTTTGAATAAAAACCTTTGAAAAGCTGCCTGAAGGGGGTTGGAGGGACTTACCTGGGACCACTGTATTGTCACCATAGACAGCAAAATTCAGAGTTGCAGCTCAGAATAGGCTCTGCAGGGTGAGCATTAAGTATGGGAATCATTGGGTGTTCACTAAATGCACAGGTGACTATCTTTGTGACAGAGAGGGAAAACACACTGCTCAAAAAAGATCAGAATTAACTTTCTCTCTACCCACTTTGTCTGCAAAGAGGTTTAAGTGGCCTCCTTGGGTCCAAAGAAGATGACTAGTGACAGGGGTGATATCAGATATAACAGTTCTTAAGCCTCCTCAGCTCACGATAGCTCTATTCGCTGGCAGACTCTCCTGCTCCTTCATTACAGGTTCCCATCTGAAACAACCTTGAAGACGACCTGCTTTGAGCTGTCATCCCCTAAATCTGGGAACTGCTGCTTTAAGTCCTGCTGTTATTCTCCCATACGAAGAGGGAGACTCTTATTAGTGCAGTTATTCCAAAGGGAGCGAGCTGTGGTGTTAGGATTCCTGCGGGAGATTTGATAAAAGTAGGGACTTGCCTTCTTTTGGACTTTCTCCTGTGGATCAGCACAGGAGTTGACTTACCAGAGACTATCCAAGATGGTGTGGCTGGAGGTGCAGACACAGCTTGTGGGGTCTTGGGAAGGAGCTGCAGCATTCTCCCAGGAAGGCAGCATGTGCCTGAGGAGGTCGGCAGCAACGTGAGGACAAGGCAGAATGGCTGTCTGAGGATCTCTCCTTGTCAGAGCAGTCTGCAAAGGCAAGAAAAACAAACGTGTTATTCTCTGAATGCCTGCAAGGGTGCAGCACGAGATGTCTGTGAGGTTACAGTGCCCACACCAGAGCAGCAAAAGCCCCATGTTCCCATGGGCTATCTGGGAGCTCCCAGCCCCCTGAACCAAGATGAGTTTTCAGTGGGAAAATGTAGAAGATGAGTTTTCACGGGATCTCCACAGAGGGATGTACATGGCTGTCAGAAGTCTCAGAAACCTCCGTGTGGAGGAATCCTAAATCACATAGGAACTTTTAAAAAAGGTGACTCCAAAGTCCCACCGAGGCCTTTGACAGAAGAGCAAAGGACTATTCACTCTGTTGTAGGTAACAGCACTTGTCCCAAGCACAGCACCCATACAAATTAACCAGCTTTACAACACCCTGTCAGGTATTTGACAGGGCAAGAAAAACATCTCCGTTACATTGCCCTGTTATCCAAGGGCATGTGGGAATGAAATTTCCATTGTTAATTATTGGTAAGGTCGTTGGTGTCTGGTACCGTGCAAGGGTTTCATAAGGAATGCAAACACAAGTGCTCGGATGGCCAAGCAGCTGCTGCATTGGCCATGGCCTTCCTCAGATAAGATAATGCAGCTTTTCACCTTCTTCCTGTGCAGTCATAAGGGTTTTTTGTTATCCACGCTGATAACCACACAAATGTCGGGGCATGTCCCCTGCTGGTCTGGGCAGCTAACCTGGGCACGTAGTAATGGTTGCTTGTTTGGTGTGCCAAGACCAGGAAATGTTAGTACTTTGAGAAATTTCGTCTGAGAAGAGGCCCCTGACTCTCACCAGTGCAGTGACAGTGCAGCAAAGATGAATTATCACCAAGATAACGTAGCCTGCTGTGTACGGCCTCTACTCTGAATCCCCTGGGCCTGCAGGCTGAATTTCTGCCTGTACATGCGCCCATACAGCCTTGTAAGCAGCTCCTGCAGCTAACCGCATCTCGTTTGCAGCATCCCCTCCTTCCTTGGCAGAGAGTTGCTTTTACATCCAAGGAGCTCCACAGAGAACTCAGGGGCATGTGGGTCAATTCTGCTTTTCTGGACTGGAACATGGCAGCCCAGCAGAGGCATGTTTGTTGTTTACACATTTTGCATATGCAGATTCTCACCTCCTCCACAAAGCTGAAGTGGGCCTAATTAGAGAGCAGAGCATCAGTAACCAATCTGCAGAAGGAATGAGAGAGTAGTATGCCCGTGGCTTATCACAAGAGATGGACAAAACCCAAGAGTGGTTTACTTTCTGTTAAAGCTGCCTCTTTCTCATGTAAGTTTGGAGGTGGTTTTGTTTTGGGATTGTTTGGCAACCAGCCATAGGAAGCATTTTTTCACCTGTGCCTCTGAGAAAACAAAATCATTTTCCTTTCCGAGTTATTTTTAGGCTGCATCCAAGACTGTAAAACTGGCATAGAAAAGAAAATAAGAGCTCACTGTGGTAAACTCTTCTGGAATCGAGAATAGCCATGAATGTGAGGGACACCTGGGAAGTACCAAGCAGCAGGACATGAAGTCATCACGCTGCTTCTGCTCAGATTCCCTGACAGACCTACAGCTTGTCTGCTGCTTCTCTTCACATCACCTGCACCTTGCTTTGCTCCCATGAAGGTGTGAGATCAGGTCGTTTTGTTGTGAAGAGATGGGCATTTTAGTTTGTGCTTGACTCAGTTGGGCCAGAGACACTTAAACCATGCAGGCACCTAAACGGCAAAGGCACTGGGCACCATTTCTGCATCCTTGCCACGAAGGACCTTGCCTGTGTTTTAGGTGTCTGGTTTCACATCTAACATTTTATAAAAACATCCTGTGATTTTGAGCTGTATTGCTAGTAGTTTGCAGGTTGCCACCAGTAAGCCATTATTTCCTAGCACTGCCGCGTGGAATAGATAGACCAGAGCCTTCTAAAAATGTTGTCAGGAAACAGCAAAAGTTGTCCCAGTCCTTTGAACAGTAAGTATACAAGCATATGAAACCATATGAACACAGACCCTTTTCTGTGGGACCTAAAAGGCAAACTCGCCTTTGACAGGCTGCTTTTGGAGAGGTAGCTTGCTTCAAAGACATGTGCCTCAGAGCACGTCTACCCCAAGATGCCACTGAGTGCATGTTCTTTTTGCTGACAATGGGAGCTGGGCATACCCATGTAATTCAGCATGTGCTGACTGTGCATAAGTATATAGGTCTGGGAGTACTTCCCATAGCCATACCCAGTATGGAGGGCTGGTGAGGAGAGATACAAAATGGGAGTTGAAATGTGTCCAGCCCTATGAAAGACTTTTGTCCATTTTCAGTGTCCTCCTTTTTTTTTCTCTCTTGCAATATTCATACACAAGAGCATTTCTAAACTGTGAACACTTCTGAACTGTGAGTGCTGTGCTGCACATCTCAGGAAAAGAGTCTTGTGGAAAGCCCACAGCCTCCTCTGTGTACACAGCAATCTCTCTTTTGGGGATGTCCATCTCCCCCAAGTCCAGCCTACCATCCTTGAGCAGTTACCTGACGTGCAATGAACTCCCTTCTGGGTGAGCCAACTGCCTTTCTCCTAACAGAGACATCCTGCTGAGACCCAATGTCTCCTCTTCTGGCAGCTCATTTAGGGCACCAAGTGGATGCTACGAAGATATGGGGACAGCAGTATGGTGTACCGAGTGCCAGAGCTAACAGCTGAAAGGGCGGCCTGATCCCTGGCACTGCACCCTAGGGATGCACAAGGGCTAGGTGCACTTTCTCAAGTGGTGAAGAGCGGGATCCCCTCCATGCTCCCCCTAAAGCAAAGCTGTTTGTTGGTGACACCGATGGCAGCAGAACCTGGTTAACACCAGAGCACCCCGTTTATGTGTTTATAATAAGCAGCTAAATCTCTACCTGAAAAATGTTATAATCCCTGTGGGGCCTAAAGGAGGTAACTGGAGAAAGGCAGGCCTGGGGTGACACGCTTAAGGCACGGCTTTTTGAAGATGTTTCTCCTGACCCAAAGGGAACAGGCAAGAAGCTGTGGAGTCTCCTGTAAGCACCATCTACTACAGCACTGATGTGGCAGACAGACATCAAGCCCGAGGTGCCTAACCTGCTCCAGTGCTTCAGGAAATCCCCCAGGTATCTCTCAGCCCTTACATGTCTATGAACATCCCAGAGTAGCACGGGGGACTTGGGTGCTGCAGACAAAGCTACGTGAAGAGAGCTGAACGTGCTCCTGCAGCCTGGCTATGGAAAACAGGATTGCTCAGGCTTGCAAAACAGCGTGAGAACGTGTGCATGAAGTCTGCAGACTTCTTCCTCATTCCCAGTTCACTTGGGAATAATTGTTTACTTTAGCCAAGCTCTTCCTGATCTATATCCATAGATCAGCATTAGGCTCAGCACTGCAGCCTGTCATGCAGTATCTCCACACATGAAAGCAGACAACAGAGATACAAAGGGACAATTTTCCCCTCAGCATCACTGTGACAGCTTTGAGGATGTTGTGGCTTTTAGGCATGAGGCAGCAAATGAGAGGCTGGTACAGGTTTCAGTCGCTGTCTTTCAAGCCTGAGCAGCTGGCCAGCTGTTTGGCCCCGTGAGTGCAGTGCCATTTTAGAGAGCAAGTGTGGTTGTTCTGTGGTTTCTATTGTTTACGTGCTCAAGAACCCCAGCTTTTATTCTCTGGTTACCTGTCTGCCTCCCACCAGTCTTTCAGGTCTCGTGTTTGGCCGAGAGCGCTGCAGGTATCTGCCGTCGCATCTCGCTGGTCCCAGCCACGTGTTTGGTCTGGGCTCCTGCCTGCGCTTATTTGATGTGTGACCCATGCACAGGCTGCCCCGTACCCAAGACGCTTTCAGGCAAACAAAGGAGTGACCAGGCTTTCGGGTGCGATGCGCGGGAAGGCTGAACTCAGACTCTGTCCTGATGAGAGGCGCTGATGTTAATCGCCTGCCTTTGATCCGTTTGCCTTTCAACTAGAACTACCATCTTCGCCTTGTCTTCCTCCAGGCTTTGCTCCAAATGAAGACCTGCACAGCTGCCAGGGCACATGATAGGAAGTGCCACATCCAAGCAGATCAGAAATCTCAAGCCTTGGCGAGGATTTTCTACAGGTAATTGAGGGTGTTTGCATTTTGCACAAGCAAAATCAGTACCGGTTTGTGCAGCTAAGTACACGGCTGCACCACTGCCTAGTCTGGACATGCAAATAGTCCTCGCTGAGAGCAAGCGCAGCCTTTGGAGAGAACATACAAATCTGGGACCTGTTTCAGTTCTGCCAGAACAGTTTCAGAAAAATGGGTTTTACTTTGCTACCCCCAAAAAACAAATAAGAAGTTCAGTCATTAGAAATCTGTGCTAGTTTCTTGACATCAGTGATCTATTCGAGATGTATAAGATACACTCGGGGCCCCTGCAGATCTTTCTTTTGAGGCACAAAGTGTAACTTCTGCACACCAGTACTAAAAATGTTAACATTTAAAAGTTACTTTCATCTTACTCAAAATAAAGATTAAATGGGATTTCCACAGCAGGTTATCCTCGTGGTCTGGGGGTGAAGTTTTATTTTGCTCCTTAGCTTGTAGGTTTTAAACAGTTGCTTTTAAATTGCCACCCTAGATACACCTCAGGCTCGATATCAAACTCATCAGTGTTTGGGAGACATTATTCCTAACCAGAATCCAAATTTGACCCTGGACAGAGGCAGCATCAGCATACAGAGGTATTTTTTTTCTGATTTTTGAAATTCACAGCGGAAGAGCAGACCCACGGCTAGATCTGGATCAAGGCACCTTATCAAGCACCAAAGTATGCTGGTCCCCTCCACTCCCTGCAACTCCCCTAACTAGCCCAAAAGAGTGCTTTCCCAGGCAGACTGTTTCTAGGAACAGTATCAGCAGAGTAGCCTTGCAACTCATTAATGCTAATAGCAGTTGCATAACGCACAGCTAAATGTGGTAGAACAGTAAGCTAAGAATATATCCCAACTGCATAAGGTACAACTGCCAGCCAAAGTTTGAAAATGAGCAGCATTCCTTATTGTCACAGCCGAATTTATCTCTGACTGCAAATGCTCTGAAGGGGGCCGTGTTTCAAGGGGTCGCAAAGCCATGCCTCTAGCATAATCCCCCACTGAACCGCTGCACGAACGGCCACGGCGTGGAAGGAGTATGAGCTTGCCCTGTCACTGTTCTCCCCATGCAAGAGCTCAGGAGACCTCTGGAAGGCCAAGTGCCCACTGGAGGGAGGGAATTCAGTTCAAGAGAATCACAGAATCCTTCCAGGGCCCATTTCTCATCTATTTTGTTGTAGCTCCTTTAAAAGCTCCTGATTGTCTTTAGGTAACCGAGCTTTGGACCATATTAAAACCATAATGCCAGCTGACAGCTAGGGCTATCAGGTAGCATGCGATGAAGCTCTGTATATACAAGCTAGACTGAGCCCTTAGTTTCTATGTTGCCATGAACAGACAACAGCCCTCTGCTGTCTGCTCCCTGCCAGTGGAAGTGGGCAGAATGTTTCCCTCAGGAGATGCTTCTCTGCCCTGGCCCTTGAGCTGCTAGCGTGCAAAGGGACCCTTGCAATTTAGTGACAGGCACCCAAAGTGCTTTCAGCTTTGTTTTCCTTTGAGTGCCACTCAACTTGGCTGCTTTGTCAGATTTCCCTGGATTTCTTTAAAGTACCAGAAAAAAAAAAAAGACATGAAAAAGGAAGCCATCAGGAGAAAAAAAGGGAAAAATCCTTCATTACTTTTTTCTGAGCTACATCTGTGTGTCTTGTGGTTTCTTCTTGTGGTGGACTTTGCTATTCCAATTGCCACACTGTCAGTAAGGATGGAGCTTGTATGTGACCGGTTCTCACTTGGACAAGTTGAGTTTTCCTCCCTGGAGAGCGAGCTGACTTGCTTCAGGTGAAAGCCAAAGTGCTGGCCAGCTTGTAAACAGCATAAATGATGAGCAAGTGAGATGCAGCCTTCAGACACTGATGCAAATGGTCCGTGTTTTGTAGCAGCAACACAGGCAACAGCTGTTTAAATCTATTCCTAAGCTTCTGGCTGCTTCTGCCAGTTCTGGGGGCTCCTGCCACCACCGTGGTGCCCAGGAAGGATGTGAGGCTCACTCTGCCTGCTGGAGTACAATCCCTCTGCCTCTGGCTGGCGACTGCCCTGCACCACCCCTTGGTGGGGGATTCCCCTACATGTATACCCAGAGAGATCTGGGTTCAACAGGAAGACAGGTCCCTGGCTCACCAATATTCCCTGCATGCCAAGTCCACTTGTTCACAGTGAGGCAGTCTTTTGCTCTAGGTGCCAGGGCTTTGTCGCCAGCCACAGAAAGCAGCACTTAACTATGTTGAAGGCTGCTCCTGTTGTCAACATCCCTGCCTGCTGCGGTGCCACTTCCATCAGGGACTGTGTCCTGAATGTAGCTGAGTGAAATGAATGATGGGCTGAATTATGAAGACATGGGGCTGTGGGAGTCTGACGAGTGCTGCTATGACTTTGAAACAATGGAAAATATTAAATAAACCCTAATTCCCTTCTGGCACATATACACACTATAAATAAACATTGTAAGTATGTAAATAGCACACAGCTCCTAGGATCACCTGGATCACCTTTTGAAATAGCAGGCAGAGGTGTCTGCTACTCTACAATAGAGGGATTATGTTTGGCCAAATTATGCAATTCATTTAAATGCATGCTGTACAGTAGCATAATTTTTGGAAACCATATTGTTTGGCCCTTCTGAGAGATTCCCAGAAGTAATTCCTGCGAGGAGCACACACCCAAGCCAGTCAGAATTTCTGGAATGACATTCCAGTTGCTCAACACGTGGTTATGCAGATAGAAGAGAAAACAGAGCGACGCCTTAGCCAGTATAATAGATAAGGGTGTGAGAATTCAACTCGCTGGCTAGCACATGAAAGTGTGAATGACCTCGCCCCACGTCCAGGATTGCTCAAGCCATAGGAGATGTCAGTATCGATACACACATCTTCGTTTATAGTCACAGGATAATACTCTTCTAAATGTTTGCTTCTGCCCTCAGACCTTAACCCTAGAACGGAGAGAAAGTGCAACACTTGTTGAACAAAGTGTTTGCAAAGTTGTTCACCTCTGTCTGCAGAAAAGGATCACTGCAGTTCTGCCTTTTATTATTCAATCCAATGGAAGACCTGCTGCCTCTTCAGATAAACTCACATGCAATTAGAGGAGGTCGAAGTAACGGGTTCTCAGTTTTCTGAGAACTGAGACAAGTGGCTCCACACTGTTATTCTCCTGTATAACAACTGGGTGACCATCCCTACATTACATGGAAAGTGGCTCCTCTCGGCCGTAAAATCACAGAGTACATTCAACCTCCATCTATAAAGCACCACAAAGCTTGAATCAAACATAATGTTGTGTGTGTCCTCAGTATCTGCCAGGGACGGGCCAAGAATTCTTCTACTATGTCCATAACCAGAAGAAAAGAATCTAGACAATTAATTCATTGCCTAGCAGATGTTGGCAGTTGTAGCCAGAAGTTACGGGTTAGGAGGGGGAAGGAGACAAGGGGAATTGCTCGATGTTCATTCCTCCTCATGAAAGCTGAGGTGAAGATATCATTTTGAAAATGCAAGATGCAATGAAATACCTGGTGGGTAGAAGTTGGGGATAGGTGCTGGGTGAAGGGGCACCCAAACCCTCACCCCAGAGGAACCCTGTTAAGTTTTGGGACTACGACCAAAACGAACAGTCCGGTGCTAATACAACAGGCCCAGTACACATCCTACAAAACCTTGAGTTGAAAAAACACCATGTTTAAACAGAAGGGGTGTTCACATTTCAAGTAAATGTTTTTTTCCTTAGCTACAGGGAGACCTTTGGTAGCCATCAGTGTGTCTTGTGTTACAATTAGGTTCCTAACCCGGCTACAACACTGATTAAAGTGATTAATGCAACCAAGGCCTGCGAGTAGAGGTATGAGTAGGGAGGATTAAATGAGAGAGAAAACACGGCAAGGAATGCCTCTCCCACAGGAAAGAAAGGTGCTTGCAACAGATGCTAGAACATATCCCAGAAGCATTAAGGACTCCCTCAACCTGTAAGCTGGCCTGCAACTCCTGGTTTTCTACCCTTTATTAGCAATGAATCAAACCCTTCATTCCTGATCCTGGAACGTGATTTTCTAGTGACTTCTCTGTGCTCCAAGGAAGAGACAGTAAAGGCGATGAATTAAGAAAGCTATCTTTTATTGATCTGTCCCTCTTTGTTTATTTTTAGCCTTTCTAATAGCTCTGCTGTAACCTAGAGATACAAAAAAATATATGGGAAGCTCCTGTGGCTTGCTACATGAGGTTATATTAGAACATTGCTGGGTCTCTCCAAATTATGGGAGATGGGCCAGACCCTCAGAAATAGTAAGACCCTTAATTCTTGTTGGAAGAAAAGGATCTTTGAGTACCTGGACCTGGCTGTCTAATGTCCTCATTCCAAATGTATCTGTAACTTGTCATGCACTAAGTGACTAATGCCAAGACTCTCCATGTCTCAATAAAGTCAGCAGGGTTCAGACTGCCCTGGTACAGTCTAGCGAACGGTTCTCTGCAAACACTTGCCTCAAACCCTAGTGACATGGCACATGTACAGTTCCCTCTCCCAGCTTGCTTTGCAATGTTACTGAGGTTGCAAAGCCAGGCATTCAAAGTTCATAAGAGTACAGGCAGTGTAACCTTCATCCTGGCTGTTTACACGTGCTTTGCTAAGGCCTTGAATTATGAGCCACACCAGACCACGTCCAGATTTTTCTGCCACAAATTTTCTTCAGATGAAGACAATGGCCCAGCCTGTTCCTCTAGAGAAAGCCTTGTCTGTTGAGCAGCCGCATCTCAGTGAAGTACACAACAGTGTTCAATGGAAGGGCATTTTGTATGTAAGAAGGTGTGTATTGGTGGGTGCAAACAGCTCTGGGTTCCTTAAAAATATCACCTATCAATAGATAATGGGAGAGCAAAGGAATTATCTAAGACATTATGACTATAATGGCTAAGTGCCAAAAATGTGGAGGAAGGTGTTAATTGCAAGTTTGGCTGTAGTACAGCCAGGGATTCCCAACATAACCAATCAGGGAGACCCTTACGTGTAGTGGATCCAACAAGCAAACTCTCCATTTACTCCAGGGACAGCACCATCATTAGGCACCATCGTTAGGCACTGCACCCAGCAGTAGTGCTAAGGTGGGATTTCGCCTTCACCCAAAATCATCCATCTTCTCTCTCTGAAGAAATGTCTAGCACTTAAACAGACTTCAGCCTCTGAAAAATATTGAAGCTCTAACCAGAGAAAATCGTATGTGCACAGAGACTAATTTCCACCTACTAATGATGTAGTACACAGGATATTGGGATGCAAATATTCATACCAGCCCACCTGCTGCAGAACTCTGACCTTCCCTTTTACAACCACACCTGCACATGCAGTATGGCTATAGCTAGAGCTTATTCAGAGTGACTCCTGTCTGGCATATCTCACACAGACTGAACCCCTTTTATCAGCAGTTCTACCCAAGATCATGTCATACCTGCTGGCAAAGAAAGTTACCAGAATTTCTCTCAAGCCTCCTGCAACACATGAGATGGAAATGCAGTTGACGCTACCTACAGCTGAGAGCTTATCTATAGAGTCACCGACTTCCTACCATTCCCCTCTTTCACTGTTCCACCATTGCCAGCCACGGTACTGGGACAATCCCTTACTTTTAGAAGTGTCAAGGAGGCTACTAGAGCATAGGTCTGGGTAACAGTGATTGAGAGCTTTGTTTCAAGACACTACTCCTATTTCACACAGCTGCAGATGGGTGCTTGGTCATTTGGGCTGAGCAGTCAGGCACAGCTGGAGATAGTCAGCTCACGCTTGTGTGTACTCCTGGCCCAAGAAGCAGTGTGACAGACCTTGTAGGCATGAAGTTGGTTGGGTCTTTCTGTTGGGAAGAAGCTATGGGCCACTGGAAACCCACGCTTTTCTGCTTTGTGTTATCCATGGGAATTAAATTACGGTATCTCAATTTAGCTACGTTAGAAGTTAAGCAATAATCTTCGCTGGTCTGGGCACTGACGCCAACCTGCAGGCTGCCTTCTCAGCCTGATGTCAGACCTGCCTTATCACCGTGGACTTGCCCTGCGATCTGAACTCCACGCTGACCCTGGCTGCACTGTAACAGGCAGGTGTGAGATGCTGAACGTCTAAGGAAACCCCCTAGACCAAGGTTAAAAACCCCATCTGAAGCTTTTAATGCTGGTTAGCCATCTCTCTGCCTGAAAGGCAGAAGTGACCAAGGGTATTCGTTTTACCAGAAAAATCTGCTCCACTGAGAATAAAAATACTAACATTTCCCTTGATTTAAAATTTAATAAAAAGATATGAAATTGGTAAGAAGGTTTGGATTTACCTCAAAACTTTACTCTGCTTATTAGCTGAATGAATGTACAAGGTAAGCTTCATCTTGGTATCACTGGTTATATATGCTTTCTGGGAATGGCAGTGGTTTCTAGGGCTATTAAGTATTTGTCTGCATGAACGATGTGTTTTTGCTTTTGCTCACTGGCACACTGCTAACGTACTTTCCCCAAGAGATGTTTGTTGTACCAAAATAGCAACTGAATGAATGAAAGTTCAAGTAGAGCTATAAATAGAAAGGGCACCAGGTTTTCACTGTGCGTATATAAACTGTTTCACACCCACTTCCTCTTGTCTGCCATTAACTCTGAGTTCTGAAGTGAAACAACCTTTCTGCACTTTGGAAGAACAAACAGCAGAACAATAAAGAGACCAAATTGCTACGAGAAAGTCACTGAAGTTCTGCACAGGAAAGGAAAGACAGAGAGTCTATTCTATATATAGTGCTGTACCCTTTGGCTGAAGTTGCCAAATAGTAATACCTGGTTTAAATTTTAGCAATACTTACGTGGGAATTTGGGGCTGGAAGAACGAAAATGACTTGGGTGGAATTTCACCCTCTCTGTTCTTCTTTAATGGTCCCTCTCACACACAATGTGGAGCAGAGCCAAACGCTCAGTCTGTGGGTAATGCCAAGTTGCACCTCCTGGTGGAAACCAGCCTCCAGAAAAGAACAGGCAGGGCTGAGGGCAGAAAAACAGGGAGAGAAACTTCAGGAGATGTAAAAAGAGAAAGAAAAGCTAAGAAAAGAAACAAGTTTTTTTTTTTTTTTTTAATGAACAAAACCCACTTGCTTTTCACACCAAAGACAGAGCACACAGGCATTCTTCTGATGTCGCTTTTGGATATAAATATATACCTCTTCTTGTCACCACTGGTTGTGTTTAGGACAACTAGGGACAGAAGGTAAGGAGCTACAAATACAAATTGGGTGGGAAAGTAAGTGCTCTAGGAGACAATCTCTGCTTCAAGATGCAGCCCTCACGAAAAAAGCTGATAAACCCTCACACTATGCCATAATTTCTTGTGCTTCCCCTGGGCAGGCACTGTCTAGAAGTTCTCTCATGGAAGGATGTTAATGTTCAACTATTGGTGTTGAGAGAAAAAAAAAAAACAACTAGAAGAATGTAGCTGGGGCAGGCTAGGTTAGATGAGGTGGGAACTCCTTTCAGTTTTAGTAGCTGGAAATAGATACCAGACAAAATCTCACTAACAAGAAACTCTTGCCCAAAATGTAGGCTCATAAAAATAAAATGAGTTGGAGGGTTGGGTTTATTATTGTCTCAGCATGTGATATGACATCTGCACATATAAAGGGATGTCCTTCTTGCTGTTTATGGAGGTTACTTGGAGGTTGGCATATGTAACACTTGGCCTGTTGGGAGTTTCGTGCTGTTTCTAGGTGCGAATGTGATAATGAGTAACAGAAGAAAGTATCACAACATGTCTCAATGTGTCTCATCTTCTGATGAGAACTCCAGACCACTTCTGCACAGCTGTCTGAACAGAGCTCCCATCTGATCTTGATCGTTTCACTCCTAGCAATGGAAGTGGCTGTAGGTTTTTTTTTTTTTAACTTAAAAAATGTTGAGGAAACTAAATGGAAATGCTGACAGAACAACTTCCTGACTTTCTTCTGAGCAACTGGACATGCTAGATATTTGCTCAATCTCATTTACATCGGTGTGTATCGCACTGGGGGCTGGGTGGAGAGGTGAATTCGGCTCACACCAGTGAACGGGTTGCTCCTGAAATCTGCTGTTGAATCACTGCTTGTTAACCCTGGGACCAGATTTACTGAGTCAGATGGTCACTGCCAGTCTGTTTTCTCCCTCATCCCTCCCAAAACAGCACCGCAGGGAAACAGCTTGGATGAGAAATGAACTCCCTAGCTGTGTTTATAAAAGTGCTGCAGTGCAAAGCTGCTTATCCCAGGACTTGCACTACTGTATACAATGTGAGCAAGGAAATAATCTGTCTGGGAAGATGCTGCTGTACATGAAAGCATCTGCCTGCAGCTAGATTCCATCAAAGAGTAGATCTGTGGATTGATTTTCCCAGTATGACATCTTCCATCTGCAGAACATTCAAAGGTTCTTTTATTAGCCCCGCTGTTGTTCATGATTCCAGCAACATGATGAAACAGCTCATAAAAGGGCACCCGGCTCCACTGCCCCATAAGCAATACAGAAAGTCCCAAGGTGAGGTGGTGGCAGAAGCAGGGCCATGGTAACACGGAGGAGCACGGGAAATGCATTTCTCAGCTTGCCTTTTAATGGAAGCCCACCTCACCTCCTGGGGACAAAGCCCAAGAATCAGCTTGTGCCAGCACGGCTCACATGAGCAAACTGCATGACAAACGTGAACGCTGTTGGTGAAAATGGAACATTCCTTTCCTATTTCTGTCTCCTGGTTGGGTTCTCTGCATGCACGGGCACGTTTCTATGCATTTTCATTGCATTTGCAATGATGTCATGGACAACCTTTTGCTGACTTATGACCCACAACAGGCAAAGTACCATTGGCTTCTGGAACAATGAAGAAAGTCAGTAAGAAAGCAGGAATAACATTAATTAAATAAGCACAGCAAACAGAGGGACAGAAGTGACACGTAATTCCCACAGTGACCTGCCATGGGTATTTCTGAAGGAGCCAGTGAATAGGGGAGGCTGTCAGAACACCAAGATTTGGACACAGCAGAATATGTTACCTAGGGCTGAGTATCTGAAGCCTGAAGAGCCACATCAAACATTTCTGGACACAGTATACAGCATGTCAATTTGCTGGGGACTGGGCTCTGCCACAGGACATGCTAATACCATACAAGAGGTCTGAAAAAATCCTTGGAGCAACCACACAAATTTGCATATCCTCCTCCAGAAAAGGATTTTATTAGATGGCTAAGACAATTTATTTAGCATCAGGGTGCTTTGATGTCCTGAACCTATTAGAAAGCTCTATTAGACCATTATGTTGTTGAAATACAGTCTCCTCTGTGTCAGACCGAAGCTATTCCTGAGCCGTTCCCTGTGCTTCTTATTTATGGGAGAGGAATATGTTGATCCCCAAGAGCATTTCCTACCGATCCACTTCTCTTTATCATCTGATTTACAGGTCTGATCTTGACTTTTCACCACACCCAGACTTCCCATTGACTTCAAGGAGCAGGACTCTGTGGGGGCAGTGTGAAAGTCACCCAATAAAGGTTTTCAAGAGGAAGCGGCTGAATTCATCACCACCGAAATTTACATAGATCTAGAAGATGACAGGTTTGCTATGGCAAGCACAATGAGCAGTGTCAACTGAAGTGGTACGACAAAACGAAGAAGGACCATGCAGAGCAGCCCCAGTGTTTGCAGTGACAACCCTTCCTTCCTGCTCCTCAGCGTGCTGACTGTATGCCCTGCCTGCAGCAGGGCAGACCCCCCTCTCCCAGCCCCTGGATGGCAAGTACATTATATCTCACGTACATTATCTGTGGCTCACAAGGAACTGCCACGGATGCAGATTCACTGCCATTTCGTACCACCCGCTCCAAAATGACAGTGGAAGCACCAGTCTCTAAGACAGACTGGATTATTGTTGTTTCCTCCATGAAGAATTTGCCACAAACGCTTCGCTAATCCTCAGCTCAAATTAGAGACTTCTCATGTCAGATGCTGCGTGCATAAAGCATGCGTTACCTTTAGAGCTGGACAAAGACTAGGGCAGCTGTAAAAGGCCCCAAAGCAGTGCAGAGAACCACGTGCAATGCTGGAGCAAGGGAAAGCCTGACCCAGCCTCATCTCCCAGACACCTCTGAAGCAGCCTTGGAGACACCGGGACACAGCAAGGCTTTGCCAGCTGCATTGCTAGCACATGGTGCAACTACAGCACATTGATCTTGTGCCTGGATAACCCTAATAATGCTGTGATTAATTATAAATCCTGCTTCTGTAAGGTTTGGAGGGGAAGAAACCTTCTCCTTCTGCCGAGGAGAAAGAGAAATGATGCCCTTGAATAGCACTGTTTGTATAAATGACTGTGCTTTTTACCCAGAGTTCATCTGCCGAGTTCTCTGGTTTGGGAGGAGCCTGTGTGAGTTTTGATGTGTAAAGCAGGGTAATGGATTTTCATTATTAAAGGGCTTACAAATTGGCTGGCAAGCCCCAGGTGAGAGGTCACTGTACAAATAAAAGGTTTGAGCTGAGTGAGGAAGCTTGGGTTTGACTAGGAGGACATGGAAAAAAGGTTTTGCTCTGCAGGACGGCAGGTTGGCCTGTCTGAACAGAAACTAACTCACAGGCTCTTTTTTCACTCTGAGTTTCTCCATCAGGCCGTTTGTAGAGTGTGTTGAGCAGGGCTGATAATAGTAGAATTAATTCCATCCCGAGGTTTTAATAAATCTGTCTGCAGCAGAGAGGAACTGAATTTGTCACAGGTTTGGCTAAGGCAGTCTGTGCAGTGTAAGAGGATCTGACCACAGACTGACAGAGAGCACCCCTCAGACCAGGTGCCAGTGCTGTGCATGTGGTACTGGTGCCAGACAAACCAGTGGGGCATCTAAAGCCAGGCTCTTCATATTTTGGGGCTCGGAGGGGTTAGGAGTGGGAGGAAAGCTGTCTGAATGACTAGGAAAGTTTTATCCTTCCCAAAGGCAGATGGGATGGAGATGGAGTTGCAGTTTCCCTTATTCCAGAGAAGGACCCCTAGACAGACAGGTGCCTGGGTACTGGCTGAAGGGTCATATCATAATGGCAGCAGTGATGCTTGTTTAAAGCAGTCCAAGTGTTGCAGCTTAAAGGGATGCTAGGTCCGCAGGAAAAAATACATCATAACTGACAGACAAGACAGCTAGATCTAGTGAATACACACTAAGGCACTGTATCATGGGATACATGAGACTATTGCGGCTCCCCTTGACCTCAGGTTCGTCATGCCATCTGTTTCAGGGGTGGCAAACACAGGCTTCCACCAGAAAAGAGAAGTCTCAAGAAACAAAACTGGAAGGAGGAATTAACAGTGTGGATTTCCCAGAAGGTTAATGATGGGCTTGGTCCAGCACTCTCTGTAAAACCACCCACAGTATCTCCAGCTATGGTGACACGCTCTTCATCTCAGTATAATCTTTCCCTTTTCCAGCTCCAACTCCTGCAATGATATGAGTTTCCCACCTTTAATTTTAAAGAAAGAAAGGATAAAGAACTACCTTTCTAGTCCACAGGCTTACAAAGAGATATTAAAATGTTTGCCCCCTGCATTCTGAAAGATGACTAGCAAATAAGTGTAATTCAAAATATGTAGATTAAAATGTCACGTGCCATCAAGTTGATACGAACCTTCAGGTTTTTGAGGGCTCTACTTGTGACTTCTGAGCATGAGGGTTTAGTTACGCAGCAGGCAAGAGTGCCATGCTTGCCTCAGCAATTCCATGTCAAATACACTTCACTGACAAGCAAAGAAATGCAAATGTAAGTTGGGATTTCAGACTCCTGACTGTTTCTGTCCCCTTTGCGCACTGTAATGAGGACTAATCAGAAACTGCCTTCATGCAGTTTCTGGCTTTTTTCCACTGGCTTTAATTACTGACTTTCAGGAGGCATTTACACAATGGAGGTTTAATAGTAACTTGGGGGGAGGCAGAAAGAAAGAGATCTCAGCAGGAAGGGAGACCCTCCTCTTCCTCTCCGCTCTCCAGGATTTGGAAGGCCAAGAGGGATTCGACAGATGCAAAGTAATGGCACTTTGTGTACTGAAGGCAGCCCAGCAGCAGCTGTGAAGAGCATCTCAGAGACAATTCAGGCCTGGGGATAAAGGTGGCTGTGACAAGTTCCTTAAGCTTATCTAACCCTCTAGCAAGAGAAATATCAGCCTTTGTGGTTTTTAACTGCTGGAAAAAATGTATGCCCCTATCTCCCCTTGTGGGGGAGCTGCATCAGGTGGCACGAGGGATAGTGTTCCCTTTGTTCCTAAGGCTGCAGGGAAGGAGACAACATGCACATGTGAGGTACAGGCCACGGTGTTGATCCAACAAGCAGGGATAAGCTTTCCCAAGTCCCACAGTGCTCTTTGGCTCAAGCTGTGCTCTGGCAGCAGCAGTCTAGACAGGACAATTTGGGATGGCAGCTTTACTTAGGGCCTCCGGAGGAGCCTGAGGTAGACTCAAGCTTTTGATTCATATTCAGGCTGTGTTCTCTTGAGTTCAGCACTGCATTAACCCAAACCAGAGGCTTTTTTTTTCTTTTTTTTTCCTCCCCTTCATGAACCTCATGCAGGTGTCTTTCCTGCAGCAGAATCCTCTCCCTCCCTAGACATCGCTGTTTTCCAAGCTGCCAAAAGCTCTGTCTATTCTTTCTTTGCAGTCTGGTCAGATTGTAGAAGCAAAACTCAAAGACCTCCCAAAAATCCTGCAGCCCAGATGCAGCAGGAGTCTTCTTCCTCCTACACAGTGCTCTGCAGGGGTTGAAAAAGTCCTGAGGATGCTAGAATATGTTAAGGAAAGACAGTTGTGCTGCTGTGTACTTTTATAATGCAGTAACACCTTGGATCCGCTCACAGACTTAGTCATCCTGTTCCCCATTTTTCTTCTCAAACTACGAGAGTCTAAGGTGGCACAGCTGAAGAGGGACATAAAATGGCTTTAGCAGCAGGAGAGAACAAACGAATTGGATCTCTCAAACTCAAAAAGCAGAGGACTAAAGGAGAACACAACAGAGCTCCAGAGTGACATAGAGGATGCAGTCAGGGAATGATTTTTTATTTTTTTTCCTGTAAAACAAGAAGTAGGAAAAAATAATCATAATTATTAGACTGCAGTTCTGAACCAGAAGAACTTTTCCCACAATGATTTGCTTCAAGGCTGCCACCCAAATTTGCTCACTGCAGCCATCATTCTTTTTCATCTTTTTCGTGCATTATTTACCTGTGGAACTCATTGCCACAGCTTGCAGTCAAAGTCAAAAGCACAAACTGGTTGAAAAGTGACCTAAAAAAAATCCAAAGAGGGTTCGTCAAAGAATAGTGAACATTATGGTGTGAATGTTATGTTACTATTTTTAATTTCCATTTTTCTTCTCTCATTCTTCTCCTGTCTTCCCCTTTCTCTTGAATCTGTGTACATCCCATTTCCTATGACACGTTGAGTTTTCAGTGTTACTGCTGGGCTTGAAGAGATGGTTTCTTTTATTTGCCTTTCAGCCATAAGTTGCAATTATGTTTCACAATAATTAAGACGCAGAAATGAGGTGATAGGATGTGATAACTTTTTTTCCCTGAAAGTAGATTTCGAGGTACCAGCTGGTTTGGCAGAACAATGCCTTGTCAGCAAGTAAAGGGAATATACTGTCCCAAAAAGATGTGCTCACCAAAATCATCAGCGCCGGTCTGTCTCAGATTCATTTAGGTCTACTTCCAGCACACCCACAGAGTGGTATATAGTTTGGGAACTACTACACAAACACTCAAAAATACTGCAGTTTCACATTGGTGGCATCAACTCTTCCTTGCTCTCACTCCCCATCACTCTTCTCTGGGTTTGTGGGGATGAACTCATTTTAGTAAGTTATGTCTTGCCTGTTATGTCTGAATAGCTTGATGCAGCGGACAAGCCTCATCAGGGAGCTGAATAACTTGCAATTTCACTCCAATGCTGAAAGGCAAGTTTGCACTGAGAGCATTTGCAAGAGGTTTCTGCTGTGGCTGTAAGGGTAACGGAGGGCAAGAGCTGCACCCCTGCAGCATTAGGTGCAGCTTGGTCACTTGGCTGCTGTGGCCAGAAGCTCCTACCATCTGAAGAGAAAATGTTAAGATTTTTTTTGCCTTGGGAGGCAGGTGACTAAATGTGTGCCACAGGATGAAAGGCAGGGGATGCAGTACCAGGCTGGCTGTGCTGGGGCGCTGCTTCCCAGCAGAAACTGATGGTCCCAGGAAAAGGCAGCTGTGCCTCGGGAATGGCGAAGGAAAGCTGGCTGAGGGGCGCAAGGTTCCTGTGGTGCCTCTGAACTGAGGGTGAGCCTGGTTAGCCAGAGTGGTGGGAGGGGAGTAGAGAATGCTTTTACTTTGCATTTCATGAACAATCAAACACACTAAAATGATTCATTTCTTCACGAAATGTGAGTGCTCAGGTCTGCAGATACAAGATAGCTGTTGGTTTTTTTTGTTTTGTTGTGTTTTGTTTTGTCAATGGGAGGCCAACAAAGAATTTTCCCCAAGCAAGCATACACTGAGCAATGCCAGAGTACAAACTGATCTCTTGTTCTCTTCATTTCTAAGTCATAACCAATGTAACAGTGGATATCAAAGAAGTTTCACAGGTAATCTGACTACTGTGCATCCAACACCAGTGGCTTGGTGTCTGATTCCACAGGCCATAAATAATTGTGCATTTTCAATGGAAAACCTACACATTGAGGTGACAAGTTACTTTGGTTTTGGTTTCTAAAGGATTTGGGCTATCTCCTGACATCGATGGCCAGGCCTTACCTTCCTGCTCTTCAGGAGACATCTGGGCAGTACTCGGGCACAAAGAGATGTTTAGCAAATAATTGCACAAGGTCATTCAGTGCAACTTGTGAAATCCTGGTTTGGGGAAGTTTTCAATGTAAGGCAGTTCGTATTCAATTGGTTTTCGATAGTGAAATCCCTTCAACTTGTGGATTGTAGAGCACTTCCAGAAGCAACAGAGAGAAACTGACCCTTAAGGTATGTCTGGAAAGGCTGCAAGAGCAAATTTCAGCCAACCTTGTCCCATTTTCCAGCTTGTAAGACCACTCATACAGAGCCGTGCCTGAGTCAGGAGAAGCAGTGACCAAGCAAACCTTCTTCTTATCCTGTACAGAGTAACAAGATCAAGTGAGTAATGGAGGGCTCGCACAGCTTACAGGAGGTAGCAAGGCTGATGCTGCTCTGTAGCAGCTGGCTTCCTTTTCTGCATTCCTGTTGGCCCAACAGCCTGACCAATACATCCTACCTCTTTTACCCTCCTTAGCTACAATGGAGGCAAAAAGATGTCACTAGCAGAAGTCTAGTGGATTTTGATGCAACTAAAGAAGCATGGGAGACTCAAGCTCAAGGTCCTGTTTCCTCTCATGCCTAAACAAAGATTACAGATCTTTGTTTAATCATTCCCTGGGTGAAAACACACTGTAGCAATTATCCCTCTCAGCTCACTGAGTGACTCTCCCTCCATGTCCAGCCGAAGAGAAATATCTGCGCTGGCTCCTTTGACACAGTACAGGTGCTGAGAGTTGCAACATGCCTCAGAAGGCAGCACTGGACAGCCTGGCTCCCCTGATCGCATCGTTGCACCACAGAGAAGAGCAGCAGGTGACATGGAGGAAGGGGGACTGCGACCCGGGAGGTCAGCAGCTCCATCACTCTGAGAGATGTCTCTGGGAGAAATGAATCACTTGAGGTCTGAAACCAGCAGAACAGGACTTGAAGCAGTACTTTATCTCAGGCAGGTGCCTAGACCAACAGGCTGTAAATTGGAGCATTTTCTGTCTCTCTCGGACTTTTCTGCCAGAGCTGCTCTTTGCCAATAAGGATTTAGTGGTCTGTTTTTCCTTTCTGACCCCACAGTCCAGCAGAGCTGTCATGAGCTAGACTGCTGTCAGAGCCAGCACAGATCTTGCTCACAAAGCGACAGGAACAACCTGCTCCTTTCACAATGGCAGCACCCCCAGAGTAGGCCTCCTGTCTCAGTATCTTCTGATCTAACAGTTTCCCTTCACTAATATAAAGAATTTGAGCTGAGGGTAAGAATTCAGATGTGTGTGGCCCAAGTCTGAGGGAAAACGGCACAGCTAATGCCCTAGGGAATGACCCTGAGCATCTCTCAGATCTTACAGAGCTGACGAAACCAAAGCAGAAGCATGTCAGTGGAAATGCAGAGCCCGCATTTCCTATGTCTGTAACTACCTTAGTTATCACACAACAGTAAGGGTAATTGTATTTTTTTCATGTTCTCTTGTAGTAGCTCTCCTGTTTTGACCTAACTCGTCCCAGTCCAAAGCCAGAGCACATCTAACTTTGTAGCAACAAAGGGTGCAGGTGGCCTTATAACTGCTTGGGATGCTGAGGCCCAATGCCAGGAGCAACCTGTGCTGTACAGCTGCAGCAGCAGCGCTGTGGGCTCAGCAGTAGTGGAGAACGCAGAGGAAGATCCCCCCAAAAGCCTGGTGAATGTGTCTGTGCCGACGTGCTGGAAACAGTCGAGCTGGTGGATGAGGCTGGAGTCTCTCCTAGGTACTGACACAAGCAGTGTGAGGTACAGTCAGTTGTACTGAGGCTGTGTGATAAGTAGCTGGTCATAAAAAGAGAACACGTACCTAAGAGAGGCAATGCCTGTGGCTGGAGGCCTTGCTGAACAGAGAAGAGAAGCAGGTTCAAATCCTGAATTCAGCTCAGCCTCTTGCTGCCAAGATCTGCTAAATGAAACCGGCTAGACTGGGGTGGGCTCGCTCCAAAAAGCCTGCTGGCTTGATGGAAGCACTAAGGGAAAGGATGGACTTCAGGAACCTTTGGAGCCCAGGAAAGATAAAGACAGCTTACCTAGTACAAAACCACAGTGCAGGGGCCTGCTCACAGCTAGCTGGGTGACAAGGTTTATTGCTTTTATACTAGAAAGTAAGACATGTACCCTGCTCAGGGAATGAGGAGCAGACTCCTACTGTTGTGAAGGAATGGCTGGCCACCATGCCACTCCTAAAGGTGCTCCGATCCATGTACCCGAACTAGATTTAAGGACCAGTGTTTTGGAAGATGCCTTTCCTAGGACCAAGCCAGCTACACTGGCAGACCTTTGGATATTGTCCAGGCCTTCTTCAGCTTTGACCCCATCCTTCCGCTCTGCAACAAGTCACAGCACCGCTATACAAAGATGACTACTCAAGGAATGGCTCAGCAGCCCAACACAGCCACCCTCATCCACTGTGCTCACTCCCAAGCTGTACAGACTGCCACGTGGGAGAATTCACCCCAGAGCTGGTTAAGTCACAAATCTGTCCAAATAGGGCCATTATGGAGGAAGTAGGATGCTTCATTTATTTGGGTACCTTTGGAAATAGCATGTCTGTACAACCCTAATTTGGCTGTCTTATGTGTATGCATTATGAAACAGCCTCATTACACACAGGGGTAATATTTTATTTTTGCCTCCTTTCCTACACAGGACAGGGCCTGCTCTAAGGATGAATCAGAGGAGAAGACTATTGTCTGTAGCATCCCAGCTTCAACATCTGCTCAATCTGGACGATGATGTGTAAGTGAAGCAGGCAACTGTAGGAAGAGAAAGGATTAGGGCAATCAATTGCTGCCCTGAGGACCTGGCAACTCTCCTGCCCCTGCTGAGCCAAGGAATGAACTGAAGTTTTTCAGGGTTGTTCACCGAGTGGATGCAGGCACCCCCCTTTTCTGAATGCTCATCCGCACAGCCTTGGAGTAGTCCTGCAGAAATGCAGGAAGCTCAGCCACCAAAAGGAAAGAATGTTCTTTTTTTAGCTTAGCCTTTATCAGCCTCAGTTTAGTCTGTACAGCGGGGACCACTGTCAGGCTTTTTCAACAAGAGGCTTGCAAAATACATAGGCACCACAGAGATGAAGGGTGCAGAAAAGCTGGAGGAGAAGGCAGTTGTTTTTGTCTGTGAGGTACAATTTGAATCATGGATTGCAGCATGGCCTAAAGATCCGTGCACAGGCAAAATGAGAGAACTTGTGTTGGCTGCTGGCTCACAGCGGTCTTGTTGCACTGCAATTGTCTCTCTCACTAGAGAATGAGAAGCTGTTTGCAGGTTCTGGCAGAGGGATGTAAAAATCCACCCAGGTTTTAATCTAGCATTTTTCCGCCAGGAGATCTCAAAGCTGGAGATGCCTGTTATCCTCCCTTTACTGATCTGGAAACCAGGGCACAGGGAGGTGGAAGTCAACTAACAAAATGCGAAATTGGCTCCCAATATGTCTGAGTCTCTTCATTATTGTCCAGCCACTGGGCACTGCTGTCCCCTTCTCTCAAGGGCTGCTGCAGGGTTTCCAGTTCTTGCAACCCATCTTTCCTTTGCTGTTTCACCCTGCAGCCACCACTACCGTGCCCTCTTTCAGCTCTGTTGTTCCCAGTCACTTTTGTCTCTGTTGAGCTTTGCCAGGCTTCTCCAGGTGAACCAATTTCTCCATGGCTGCCCGTTCCCAGGTAAACTAAGTAGAAAACTTTCTGCCTCCAGAATTTGTACTCTGGATGATCTGTGATGCGACAGCTGGGAAGACAATTTTGGTAACGCAGGTCTCTGAGCCCAAGCAGATTGGCTGAAGCATTCCAGATGTACAGGACAGCCAGAACCATCCCCAATTTCGGTCACTACAATAGCCGAGGAAGGGAGTGTTCTGTTTAGCTGTAGCTATGGTTACATTCGCCTTAACTGCACGCATTTCCGTTTTGGAGTATTCGTGGGGCAATATAAATTTCCGCGATGCCAGAGGCCTGTTAACATGCAATACAGTTATTTAGTGCATTAGTGACATACCGCTCTTTGGCATGTTGGGCTGGATGTGGGCTGGTGTGCAAAGTGAAGTGTCACCAAAGGTTTATGGGAGGAAGGATTGCTTCTTCTCACCTACTTAGGAAGGGAATTAGGTAAGAGGTGCTTGATTCCTCAGTTGCCTAAGCATGAGACCTACATTCTCAGTACACTGAAACAACCAGTCCAGAGAGAGGCAATGTAGAAGCCCCACAGGTTTAAGGAAAAGCCACTCGGTGCCTATAGGTGGTCAAGAATCAAACCCTTAAATATAAATAAATTGACTACAGTCACAAGAGTAGCTCCAGTGGAGCTGTTCTGACAGAACGATTTGAAAGGGCAAAGCTAAGCTGCTGTTTTAAATAGGGTTTGGATTTTTTTTTAGGTCTGGGGTCTTACGTTGGAATTACCCGAAGTCTTTAAAAAACAAACAAACAAAATGACCAACTCGGTTTGTGGCTTCTGCCCTTACCTCACATCTGAGCATGTCGAAACTTGCTGCGCAGTTATGCTGAGGTAAACTGCAAAAGCGCAGGGGTGAAGGATGCAGTAAGTAGAATATAACGACTTTATTACATTAATGATGCATCCAGGCAATGAAATTGATGCAAGTGGTTAGGACTTTTCAGTATCTTTAAAGGACAACTCCTTGAGCAGGTGCAGGAGAGTGGGCGTAGTCTTTGCCCCACTGATGTCAGTGGGAACGCCCAGTGCCTTTTGAAGCAGCTCCGATGTGGAAATGCTTTTCTGCTCCTCTCCTGGGAGCGTGTGAATTCTCAAGAATTGGAGCTGCCTTTTAGCTGCAGAGGTGACTGATTTACACAAAACCGGATAGCAAGAACTTCCTGAGATGACCCTGTTTTGTGAGGAGATTCTAATCTCATGACAAGTTTGTCTAGCCAGATAATGACAGTAATTAGCCAGGAGGCAAGAAGGTGGATCTAGGTATTCTGCTTCATGAGTAAGAAGGATGTTTTATGGCACTGGAATTAGGAGCTGGATAGAAACTGTTAATATCCTCAAAAACGGACTTGGAACAAGCAGCACAGCACCGAGGACTGAACCTGAGAGGAGATCCCCCAGGCTGCTCTCCCTGCAAAGTGGACAGCTCTGAAACAAAGAGGCCTTTTATTCAGAATAAGCCTGCACTAAGCCAGCACCAGCATTTAACAGCAGGAATTATTGTTCCTTATCGTTCCTCCTGCTCGGCAGACCACTTTGTCTGAAACACAGAGCAGGGAAAAAAGGACCCACGCAATAAAAACTTGTCAGCATGTCAGATATTCAAACAAATTTGCAGTGGAGAAATGAGTAAATAGAAGAGGCAGGCTTCAGCCAATCTCTTAGTAAAGACTGTATTGTACAGCCTCAATCTAGGACATGAGGAGCCGAAAAATATCCTTGCAGTTACCAAGCAGCTTGGTAGGGCATGCCTGCTGCAGCATTATCACCTGCCCTTATCTCTTGTCGTTTCCAGTCAAATATTTGCAAAATGCTTACACGCTGCGTAGATAACAACCCACAGGCACGGAGAAAACAGAATACTTAAATCAAAAGTGCGTGGACTTTTTTTTTTACTGGAAAAAAAATGCCTTTGTCTGTAAACCAAAAGTGAGACGTTCCTTGCAAACAGGTAGCTCTGGTGGTATAAAGTGATGCAGTTTTGTCTTTTTGGGGTGCTGCCAGACACCCTGAAATGATAGCGTGGAGAGGAATGTGAGATTTCCCCCTTTCATCATAATGGTTACTTTGAAGCCTAATTACAGCCATTTAAACGCCAGCCTATGAGCCGTGCTATCACTGATCGCTGCACCGAAATGCGCAGCCAGATGGAGAAGTTCTCTCCTGGAGCTGGCTGTGCAGCTTGGGCATTGCGCTGGAGTTTGGGAAGAGCATGGAGCAGCGGTGCAAGTTACTCCCAGCAGATTGGTTCCCAACACTTGTAGGTGCCATGATGACTGCAAGGCCTGGTGACATTTGGTGCCACATTCCTGTTGCAAAATATGTCCCCACCATGATGTTTCACATTTCTGTCTCTGCACAGTGCAAAAAGCAGGCAGCAAGGCTCAAAGCCTGAATGTCCGAGTGCTTTGCCTTTTCCCAAGAGAACTTTGACTCGTAATTCACCTTGTAAATAAAGGCTTAGCACAACTGTGTCTGTTCAACAGTGGAAACAGAGCAGGGGTCCAAGAATGCTGACTTTTGCAATCTCATCTTCTGTTATGAGCTACACCAGTTAGTTTCTGCATGGTTCTTGATGCTGCTTCTCCTAGGTGGGCCACCCAGTGCACGCCAGCTATTTACCTGGTATAACTGGAATAGCTGTGTCTACCTCATGTCTTAGGGGGATATTCAGGAGCAGAAGATCTGACACTAATGAAGTTCTCGTGCATCTGGTCACATTGTAAGGTACATGAAACCAGTGTGGGTTTCCTTTAACTTGTTTGGTTATAAACTGTGGCAGTTCAGCTGCTTCGTGACCAACCGAGACACCCCTGCAGCGGAGGCGGTATCCTCTGAGGGCTGGAGCAGAGAGCTCGGGCAGGAATAACAACAGCTGTCCCAATACAAAGTGTTCCCACTTGTGAATCAAAGCCCTTACTAAGATCGGGTCATGTCCAGACACGCTTGATATTTATTCTTGCAGACATAATATGAAGGCACGGATCCATCCTTTTTCTAGTGCATCTTTTTTTTTTTTCCTTCTGCAAAGGGAGAGGAACACAAACTGAAACATGCACTTGCTAAAAGGTTGGAAACAGGAAGTTCTGTTTAATTTGCACTTTTTTTTTTTTTGATGAAAAGTAGGAAATATGAATAACAGCCTTTTATTTCAAATTTGGCATAAAAATTTGCCTTCAAGGTAATGCTGAATAACAGACTTCACACTGCTTGGAATTAAGCTGATGATATTCAGTGGAAAGTACAAGGCAAAGACTCAGCTCTACGAGCATTTCATTTTGTTAAATTTCCCCACACAAAGCTCATCTCTGAGAAACCCACAGAACTATTACTGTTTTCCCCTCTTTTGCTTTCCTACTATTACGTATTGGGCTTGTTTTTCATCTTTTCTGGTCTCCTGCTATTTCCATGGAGGAATACCCCTGGTTATACTGGAAATTCAGACACAGGCATCCAGCAATTCAGAGAAAGCGTCAAGTGAGTTTATGTTTCTAATCCTACAGAAAAACAATTTCTGACTATTCAGAGAAACTATAATGAGTCTTCTAACAAACTCACTGGGCCTTATGTCAGAAGTACAATTAAAATATTTATGAAAAAAAATTTTTTTTACAGATGTTATCTTTTTTTATTGAAGTTATTTCAGACATAGCTTCTGTGTGGACAGAACTGTACCTCATTTATCTGACTTACCCACAGATACAGAGAAAGAAAGAAAGGATCCTACAGCAGAATGACACGTCTCAAATCAGTTAAGAGGAAAGATACTACACTGACACAGGAAAAATTAGAGGCTGCAAGTTTTTGAGCACTGACTACACTGGGATCACAAGTAAAGTTTTACTTCATTCTGGCCTTGAGATAAGGCAGATGAGTGGTTGTACACAAGCAGCAGCTGAGTATAGATGATTTTGCTGTTCTTACAGCAGGATGCAGTGACCTGCTGTCACTTTGCCAGAAGTGCTGTTTCCACAGTGGACTGCTCCTGCCATCTGAATTGAATCTGCTTTAATCCCTGCAGGATACAGACCTGACATCTGTGTAATGACAATGAGTAATTGGGCTTGATGTAAAAACTTAATGAAATTATCCCAAACATGTGATGCTAGCATTCAAAAGCAGCTACATCACATAACTTCTCTTCGTTTCCACTTCATGACTGTAACTATGTTGTATATTTGAGAATCTGTAATGTTGCATAAAGGGGAAAAAAATAGATACCTGATAAACCACTGTCATGGTAATGGTCATTAGTGACTTCATGGTCTTAAGATGAGAAAAGCACTGCAGGCATCACTATCTCATAACTCAGTCGCTCTGTGCTCTCTTTCTCAGTTTTCACAACCGTGTCAGGAATCAGGTTTGTAGCAAGGCTTCTATTCTCCAAACTGAAAAAGAGGAAGATGTGATTTAGTCTTGAGGGAAAGGGCCTATACAAGTTCTGCATAACTACTAACAGAATTTAGGATCATCAGTTTCTAAAGGTAAAATCTATGTATGGCTGAACTATTCTAAAGAACAGATGAGTAGTTCTTCATTATCTCCCCCTCTAATCCCTGTGAGAATAACACTTGTAAGAAAGTGTCTCCTCTCCTTTCTGAATCAGCTCAGGAATTTTGATCTGATTTGGCTTTTCAAAACCTAGCAGCATGTAAGTGAAAACCTGTTTTGGAAGGTAACTGCAAATGTCCCTGCCAGGCAAGCTGAAATAGAATGTTTCCGATGACTTAAGTGAAATGTTGTCCAAAACATTCTACACTTTCAGGAAGTTTTGAGCCTAGAGAAAGCATTTCCCGAGGTTAATTCCAAACAAGATGTTCTCTGAGCAGTGGAATTAATGAATCCTAGTTTACCGGGCACCTCTGTCCTTTGTCCCTTAGTCTCACCACCACAAAAACCTCGACCCCTGTGTAAAGTTTACATGAAATTAGTCAATGCATTCAGAAGTTATTAAGAGGAGATTGACAAATGATGAGACAGATAATGCACTCGTGGCAGGCTCCCCTCCTTCAGAATCCAAGCTGAAAATGACCCATACAGCTTCTGCCCAGCCCAGCAATTATCATTGCTAGCAGTAAATAGCAACACAATATAAACAACATAAGTTCATCTGTATGCAAATATTACATTGGTATTCCATGCAGAAGTATAATTCATGTTGTTGGGGATATATAATTCTGAGATGGATTTTAATAACTATTCCTCTTAGTGATAAGGGATCTATTACTACCTGCATTGTTAAATATAATAAAGGAGTTTATGTACAAAGAGGAAATGGTGGCACAGGCTATAGAATTAAACACACAGGACAGTTCCTGTGTCTTGCCACTTGTAAATAACATGACAAAGCTAGCGTCACATGTGCCAGGTGGGTCTTCCCCCATCTCTTACCTAGCACTGTATGAACAGCTAAGTGAGGAGTCCCATAGCAGCCTCAGCCAGAAATTGTTCCCTCAGTGAAAGTGCAACTAAAAAAAAACATCCAGAATGAGAGTTTCCTGAAAAATTTGCCCAGCTCATGTGTAGGAAACATCTAGATTATGAGCACTGTAATATAAGCAGGTTGGTTGGGAGTAACATTAAAGATATGACTTCGCAGACCCAAAAAAGCCTGAATATATCTGAAAAGCTTGCACTTAAGGATTGACTCCACCTCCTCAATAGGCCCATTCTTTAACGATTCTTTTCTACTGGTGGTTGTACAGAGAGCTTGTTCCACCAGATTTGTTTTTAAAGTCCTGTGTGTTCACACTGTCATTTTTCATGTATTAACTCTCATTTATGCATTGCTATGGAAATGGTAGTCACAAATGGAGAAGAGTGACTTCACAAAGGGAATAAGTATGAGCAGATGGCCATCAGTCTGTCCATTCCCATAACCATTACACAAGCAAATTTCTAAGACTTCTGGCATGGTTCGAGACTCCTGGACCAAGTTTCTGCAGCTGATGTTGCTGAATGGACCACTCCTAGCTCTTGGCTCCTCAACTCAGGAAAATGCGTCCTTTGGCATTCGTTTCACATGAAGACCCTGGCTTTTTGCTCTACTCACCTCTAGCCACAAGGGCTGGTACTGCTGACCACCTCCCTGCTGCTCACATAGCGGAAGCTTCTGCCCAGGTACAAGTGCAGGCAAATTCGATTCCGAGCAGCTGGTAACACTGCCCAAACACAGATTGGCCTGAGCGCATTCAGAGGTAAAGCGAGTTGGGCCATTTGCCCTCCTCTAAGCCTCCCTTGTTGGTTTAGGTGCTGTATTTCTATGTCACCCATGCAAGTTTTGATTCAGATGGCTTACATAAAGGCATGCTGGAATAAAGGGACTGTTTACATGAGCAGTTCACGTGCCCAGATGGGAAGAGCACTGAGTGCTTGAGAGGATGAAGGTAAAGAAATATAAGGTTTGTGAAAAGAAGGAGCACAAAGTGAGGAATGCTCGTGTGGGCCTTTCTCCCCTGTGCAAGCACTTACAATGTTTACCAAGGGGAGTTTTTGCATTGCAAGTGAACAAAAAAGGCAGATCTAAGGGTAAGAAGTTCAGCTGCAGATCAGAAACCACCACCTGGAAGCACAGGTAATCTGCCCTGCTCCTCAAAACAGCCTCTGTGAGTGATGGCCTCCCTAGTACACTGGCGTTGGGAACATTAGGTCCTACCACTGCTCTGGTGAGGTGCGGGCTCTAGAACCTACGCTTCTCTCCACTCTCATCCATCTCCTCTTCCAGGAAAGAGCTTCCAGGACAAGGATTATTAATATATTTTACAGATGGGGAAACTAAGGCAAAGGACAAGGGAGAAATAATCATCCTACATCAGCCCCTGGGCCTGGAAGTCTGACTCCCTCTCCTACTGAAGGGTTTTGTGCATGGATGTCACGAGCACTCTTTGCAAGGCCCAGGAGAGAGGATGCCTGGATTTTCCATTCCCAGCTGACAGTGCAGCTGAAAGGCACACAGCCAAAGAGACCCAGCAGCCCTTGGAAGAAGCCTAATGAAGTTAACGAAGCCAGCTACATCAGTGATCACTATCTGAGTCCCTCTGATCTCCCCACAAGGCCAAGAGAGCCCTGATGGCAGGGATGCCGAGCACCTCTGCCAGCCATAGGAGGGCAGGGCGCAGGGAAGCGGGCAGGAACGCGCCCTGCCACAGCGGCCTTGGCACGGCCGGCACCGCTCCCTGCTCCTAAGCAAAGGGGGAGAATCCAAATCAAATGCCAAACCACACTGGACATTACATTACATTACAAATGGAGACATGGGCATCACTAGGTAAGAATACCACCTGGCACTGAGCTAAGAGGGCTTTTCTCCATTTCTCTTATCATCTTTTGTTCAGAAACTCTTCCCAGTTATACATTTAAAATCCTACACTTCTTGCAGTCATTTCTGCAAACACAATTTCTGCAGATTCTTAACTTTCCATTTTTCCCAGGAAAAAACAAGCTTACCAGTTCAGGAACAGCACGCAGGATTTTTTCACTTCTGAACTGTTAACCAACAGAGCAAAATGCACCCCTGAACTTCTGCTGGACTTCGCTTTACATAAATGATAGATCAGGTCCTCATTCCCCCCTTGGTGCTGGGTCCCTGGAAGCCTGAGCGGGGCTGGACTGATAGATGCACTGACAAATTTGTACACCTTTATCCTGCTGTTCATCCTGGCCTCCTGCATTAAGGCATTTGCCCTGCTGAGTCCTTTGAGGGTACAGCTGCAGATCGTATCTTGCTGGCATCATGTTGATTGCCTAACCTGAGTCTCCAGCCCACAATTACACCCCGGGCATGACACCTGACCCTACAATAATTTCCCTGCAGACAGACCCTCTTCACAATGCCACACGCAAGGTTTACAGGGCTCCAGTTTGCCAGAGAACACAAAAGCAGTACTGTGAATGCAAGCTAGAGAGGTCGTGCAGCTGAGAGAGAACAACCTGCCTCCAAAAACTGCATCTGAAGGATATAAGTGGCTTCGTACAGCAGATGTCCCTGATCCCAAAAGGGGCTTTGAGAGATGATGACAACAAGAACGTGAGATAGCACCTAACAGCTAGAAATATAAACACACGCACAAGCATTTATGCATGGATGCAAGAGATGATGGAAAAAAATCAATCTGGAAAAATGTGGTTTCTTCAGGATGAATGAGAGAGCACCAGCTCCTGTCTTTCCTGTGCTAACAGTGCTGAGCTGTGCCTTACAGCATGTCCCAGCTGAGGATCCACCAGCAGCTCAGCCAGCATGTTTAACCAGATTTTCCACCACACCTTTGGGCTGCAGCACACTGTTATTATATCATGCGTGCCTGAAATATCTCAGTAAAGCCGGGATAAAGGTACCAAAGGACCTGTTTCTGACTGTGCTCACAGCAACCAGCAACAGCTCTGCGTGGTCTTCGGCAGGCTCTTCTTCCAGCCCCAAGCACTCCGGAAGAGCAGCATCCCGGGGGTGCAGTACCTCCCTGCTGTATTTCTCTGTAAGCAGCCCAAGCATCTCTGCAGGAGAAGCGAACCATCGTAGGGCAAGAAAGTCTCCAACGCGTTACTGTGCATACGAGGTCCCTCATTAGCCGGGTTCAGCCTGTGACACAGATAAGTCATGTCTGCGGTACATGTGTGGGAGGGTGCATGCATGCATACTGAGATACACATGTGCTACTGCTTAATTCCCTTGCGGACAGATTTCATATTCAGAAGAAAAAAAAAAAAAGGACAAATGCAGAGTCCTTGGCCAGCAGCCAATGCAGAATCTACTGGGCTTGGGGAAGGAAAACAGCAACAGAAAGCATATGGTGACACCTGTGCCACTTGAGAGTCAGAGTGCTGAAGTGACGGGTGCTCCGTGCACCTCTGACAAGTTCCAGTAAGGCCAAGCCCACCTCCTGCACAAACGCCTGCATTAAAACGAGAATACATGGCCTGCCTGCTCCCCGGCCCGTGTTCTGAATGGCTCCGTGCTCCATGACACTTTTCAACCATTTCTGAATTTCTTCATGGTTCTTCCTGTTCATGGAGAAAGAAGCTGCACATTTCAGAGCTTACTCTTTGCCCAGCCTAAGCCATGATTATTAACAAGTCTTATTCTTCCAAGACGCAGACATCCACCTTCATGGAAGAACATGAATCTTTCTATAGGATGGGCCCTGTCATTTATATCAGGAGATAATGTCTTGCACTTTCCTCATTCCTTTCTCCTGAGTAATATCTTCTCCTGTAAATAGATGAGGGAGGGAGGGAAAAAAGGAAGCCAAGCAATTTCTTCACTGCCTCACAAAATATTAATATTCCCAGAATATTCGTTTGGGGCTTAGTTTGAGCCAAATAAAATGGTTTTGCTGGACCAGGACCAAAGCCTGATTTTGACCTGCAGCTGGGCTGCTACAGGGCCTTTTGATCTGCTGTTTGCAGGTCACTTGTAGCTACTGGCTGCAGCATCATAAGAAACATGGCCCGGCTGCATAGCTCAGCCTGCAGAGCAGAGAAAGGGCAGGTGGCACAGCAACTCTGCCATGTCCAGATTAATCCAGAAGAAACTAAATGCTTTGGCATTCCCAAGTGGAAATTGCTGCTGCAGAAAACACTGCTCTACTCCCACTTCTCGAAGTTTAAGCCAGCACAGAAGCACAACTTTTGGGACCACAACACCCTGCCCTCAGCGCTAGAGCAGCACTGCACTGACATACAGAGGTATCATTTCTTGACTGCCCATTTCTTTAGTCTCCTCCTCTCACCATCGTATTCCCTTTCTGTGGGCTGGCCTTACGCTGCTTGGTATTGCTCCGCCTCAGGTGTACTTGTCAGGTGGTTTCACTGAGACCCTACGAATTCTGTTCCTGCTTTCCCTGCTTTTCAGTGCCATCCAGCCCTGGCTCAGAGTCTTGACATACTTCCTCCACGCCCAGACTCAAGGCGGTTCTTCGCTGTCTCCTACTGAAACCATGAGCCCGTTTGTATCCTGCTTGCATCCTCCCAGCAGGTCTCACTCCTCTCACTGCCCTCGTTCCTGGAGCACGCCCTCAGAAAACCCCCAGGATTTGCACACAGATGCACACATGGGGGAAACAAAGAACAAACACGCAAAACATCACAACTCGGTGTGATGCAAACCTGGATAAACTCAAACTGCTCCTGACAGTGCAGTCATCCACCTGTACTGTCTTCAGTAGAAGTGAAGTCATCCACCTGTACTGTCTCCCCAACATAGAAAAAGAGCTGCTTTAAACGTTGATAATCCTTGTTACTCAGAGCTTTGGGCTCTGCAGCAGTTATGCTGTGTATTTAGTTAGTAGATAGGATGTGTTAAGAACTTATGCAGGAGACGATTATTGCTGCCAGACCTTGCTGTTTCTCACACTGGTGAAACATTACTGAGCATGCAAGAGGTGAGAGGACCACAGAGAGGTGAGATCCACAACTGCAGAGCAGCATTTTCAGAAGTCTTCAGCATGGGCCTCAGCTTTTGCCCCATTGAGATCAGTGGGAGAACACCACTGGTACTGATTTTAGGGAGTGCTCCAGCCTTCTGAAAATTAACCAAAGATTTCAGAAGGGCTTCTTCTGTCATCTGTGAAACTTAGACCAAATGATGTGGTTATGCTGCACCTGTATTTTGTCTTAAAGGATCCCAAACTATTTATAGCCACTTGTGCTTTACTTTCAGGTGTGCTTGGGTGGGTAAGCAGCAAGGACAAAGCCATACACTTAAGTCACCTTACTGTAAACAAAGATATCTTCAAATCATATGCAGTGCTGAGTGGATGAGCGGGTATGTGCCTGCACATACATATTTTGTTCTCTGTCCCCATTGGACCGCCTGGTCCAACTCTCGCCTCACAGTGAATCTTCCCCTGCATTCTTATATAAAACGAAAACATTCTCAAAGAGAGAAGTCCGAGTCAAACAAAATGTCGTCTTCTACTTGGAACAATTCTGTTTCTTTGAGTGATTTCTTCATTTACCAAGAAGTGAAAAAAATTGCAAAATTTAAATGATCATTTTTAGAATAAATAAAAGATGTTTGGTCTGAAAAGGGTAGTGTTAGACCTTTCTGCGTTGCTTTATTCCTGGACCAGTTTCATAGATCTACCATACAGATGTTCTGAACAGAAGAAAGAAAAGCAGTCTGCTCCCTGACATACCTCCCACCAGCAATCATGGTCAGAGATTAGCAGCTGGGCACTTTCCCAATAATCCTGTTTGCTGATCCTAAGGCAGAACTTACCCTGCACAGCCTCCCCATGGAAGACTGTATGTTAATCAAATGAGAGCTCTTGAAGCATTAAACTGTGTTTCTTTACCTCTAAAACAAACACACAAGCCTGCAGATCACAGCCGGTGTTCTGCATACCCGCACCTTCTCACGTAAACTTCAGTACCTCTTGCCGTATATGCTAACAACAGGGAGGACACTTCGGGTCCTAGCTGCTAAACCGTGTGTGGCACATGTCACATCACATCACATCACATCACCTCAGTCAGCTCTGATCAGTACAGGGCCCACAGCACACAGGTAAGGGAGACCAGGTCCCTCCAGCACGAAGCAGAGCGAAGCATCCCTTCGCTGGCAGCCATGGCTGCAGGGTTGCAAGGCCCTACTGAAAACCTTCACGCTGAGAAGTTCCCCCAGTCTCAAGGCAGAGGTCAATGGAAGGGGAATGACAATAACCCCACAGAGTTTATGCATGTGAGAACGAGTTCCTGATCTCCTGGTCTCAGTCAGAGCACAGTTCCTCACTGTCCAGCTCGAAGATGACAAACTCCACATCAGACTTAACTTCCTAACTTTGCCCCACACCCCACCAATTAGAAAAGGAGAGAAATCCCACGTGGCGCCTCTAATCATGTACAGAAAAGGAAAAAACAAACAAGAGGCCTCTGAGCCACTCCCTCTCCACCACAGGCTTTCCAGAGCGGTTCACAACCACCTTTTAAATCCCTCTTTGACATCTGAGTAACTGCTCTTCAAGCAAAATTTCCAAAGGTGTGCTGGATCTCAGACATGGCAATACAACAACGGAGAGAGGTTTTTTATGTTTTGCTATTTAGACTAAAGGACTGTGAAGAATCAGAAGGGCAAAGCCACCTCTACGTCTGGTAACTGAGCGAGTCAAAGTGGCAAGACACAGTAGCTCCCAGAAATTACACGCGTTTCCCTATGTTGTTCCTCCTTTTCTGCTGGGAAATGGTGTCCAGATAGAATGTGAGGCCTCTGGATATTTTCTCAGGATTTCTGGATGTCCTACACATGAGTCAGAGTACTAGATCTCCGGAGATCACAGCCGTGTCTGCAACCCACATACAGACCGTCAGCCAGACGATCCATTTCTGAGTCATGGAGAGAGACAGTGTCTGTTTTACTTGTGTGGCTCTCTTCTGTGCGTTAAGCTCTTTAAAAATGGGAGACTGCTCAGACAAGCGGACTCACAGCTGGAGCCCAAGGGTAAGAAAAAGGTTTTCCTTTTCCTAAGGGACAGAAGGAACTGTGCAGTTTCCTGCAATGCAGAAAGCCACTGAGCAGACAAAAAATGAGCTCTTGCAAGGCTGTAAGGGTTGTGGATATGTGCGGGGGAGTTCTTGTTTTCAACCTGCCCTTTGGTTCTACTTAAGAAGTGAATTATTCCAGTTTTTATTCTAATATAATCAACTTCGGAGTTTTAAAGCCTTGTTGGTCTTCTTTGGAGAGCTGGTGATGTGGAGAAGGCCTAGGCAGACCAACCTCAAAGCTCTGGTTAACTTGGGATCCTGCCACAGCCACAGGAAGTCTGCACCTACACAAAGCGTCTGGAGATGTCCTGCTTTTTGTGAAGGTACATTTCATATAAATATGAGCTGGGGACGTGATGAAGACAGAGGCAGAAAGGCCTCCCAGCCGCAAGGCACAGAGGGGTGGCAGTGGGAAGTGCAGTGTGCGTGAGTTTGCTTTCAACAGCTGGCGTTGGGGAGCTTTGGGACGGGAATGGCCGTTTGACCCAACTACCTCCAGAACCGCCCTGACTAATGGCATTGCACTTTTGCAAAGCATGTGGTGACAATCCTTTCCACACATACAGCATTTGCATGGCAATAACGACTCGGCAGCCTTGGCTCTAACTGTTGCTGGATCAATACAGGCAGCTGAACCCTTCCAGCCATCACCTACAGGACACAATAAACATCAAAGCCTTTCCAAGGCAAACCTCCTGGAGAAAGAAGGAAACTTTCACACCACTCCCCTCAGTTTCTTTCCTGCCTTGAGAAAGCTGGGCCTTACAGACTGCAGCTGTTATAACACAGCATGTGTTGGGAAATACCTCATTGCCCCCCAGATTGGCCAACCTGTGAAAGACTCAGCACCCAAAGGACAATAATTTGCTCACAATTATCCAAGCACTGTCAATCGTTTGACAGCAGCACTAGGCACCGTTCCTGCGTGATGTAACTTTCCAAGTCAGTCAGGATGCAGGAGCCAGGCACTATCTTCCCTTCAGAGCCAGCAGGTAACAGGTGACAGAACCCTTTGCAGTAGCCAGCGTTGGATGCTTTGGAAAATTTTACTACAGCGCTGTTCCTCTCTGTGTTTAGTTCCCTGACGGAAACAAAAGATGGGCTTTCTGTCCTATTTCTTTTGGAGGCAAACTAGATGCAACATGAGAACACTAACCCACCTTTTGCAAAGGTTTGCTGCCTGACTTCTTGTTGTCCCTCTGTCTCCCCAGCTGTTCCCTGCTGCACCGCGCTTCACTGCACACTTGCAGTGCACAGGGCTCAGAAGAAAAGTCCAGGACCCCACCTCTAAGAGCACCCAAAAGGAAGGGTGCTGGGCCTGAGCCTGCACCATTTAGTTTCTGCCACCCTGTGTCTTGGGGTCATCTTCAGAGGGAGGCTGTACCTGTATCTCTGCACTCAGCACCTTTCGCTGCAGTTCTCCTTTCACTGGCTCTTTTGATTTTAAAGCCATTCATATTCCAAGCCAATCTGTACTAAAAATAGGCTTCCTTACTAAGAATGGCACTGGCATTACTCACTTACCTGCTACGTTCTCTTCTCACACTACATGGCCACACCTCCGGCTGGAGGAGTGTGCTGCAGTAATCATCCACAACTATGTGCTTCTGTGAGCAAGTTTTGAAACTTTGCCATCCTTTGGAAGCTCCCACTGTTTTTTCTTTCATGTGCTAATACAGTTTGGTGGCTTATCTCCTTTCACATCCTTGGGGCACACCTCTTTGCAAGACTATACTGACAACCCAACCAAGTGGGAAAAACACATAGGAGACAGAGCTGTCCCCCTACTCCCCCCTTGCAATTGAGGGCAATCTGCAGTTCTCAACTGAAGGGCACGCTGTTCTTACTTGCATTCAGGAAGAAACAATTTGCTGCTGGAAGCTGCTGCATCCTTTGGCTTCATCTGGCAGCCACTCTGCTCCAGCTGCTCGTCAGTTACTAGCACGGAGGCTTGCAGGCTTTCCTGGTGGGAGGTACGCTCTTCCCGCTCTGTTTTGCCAGACACTGAGCATTTCTGTGAGGTATCGCTCCTCCTCAATGCCCCTGGACATCTAAGGCTATGGGAGGTGGGACATACCTCCAGCCAGATCTAGCTGCACACTTAGATGAATCCTACATGTTTGTTTTTTTTTAATTATTTTATTTTATTTTATCCTTCAGTGTTCTTTTGTGTTTTGCACATCACTTTCAAGTGCAGGAATGTGTTTCCTCCTGCTGTCCGTGTCAGAGGTGCAGCCAGTGCTCGAGCTGACTGTCACTTATTTGCTCTGATAAGGGGTTAAATATGCACAGGTAAACCTGGGCGTATGTTCATAATGCAGGTGGCAGAGATACTTTAAAGGAGGCACCTTTCTTTGTTCCCTTAATGATTCATTCATTGGGAGTGTGGGAATTAACCTATATAAATTTTTGCTACTAAGGAGATACACCTAGATCCTGAAATAGTGGATGGGTGAGAACCAGTTACAGAGACTCCACACATTGTCCTGGTAGCACTGAAAGAAACAAACCCACAATGGAAGGCTGGGAATAAATGACTACATGGCATTTCTCACGGCACATTCTCTCTACCTCCTGTTTTCCGGTGACTCACCGAAAATCCTACGGGGCTGCAAGAGACACCTCTGAGAAGGGTCTGACTTTGCGTGAGACCTTCAGCAGGGCCCCCTCTTCTGGGGGCTAAATTCTGACCACTGGAACTGCTCATGGGTGTAACTGATACGACTTGGACTCAGCAGCGAGCACAGGCAGCCACACTTTGGTTGCACCAGCACTGGAAGGCAGGTGTGAGATTGCATCAGGAAGCCAGTATAAAAAGGGAGGCTGGCTTTCCACCAAGGCTGGCTCAGTGCCCCCTTTGTAGGTTGCAGCTTACACCTCATCAGCTGGGAGGTGGAGAAGAAGGAGATTTGTATTTCAGGCACCTCACTAACGGAGAATTTGACTCCCTCCAGCCTAGCTAGAGGAGGAAAGAAACCTTTCTGGGATGCTGTGCAGAGTAGGCTGAAATCTCCAGACTAACTCTTGGGCTCCCAGTATTTTCTGATTTTGTCGGAAGAGCCTTAAAGGCTCAGTAAACGAGTTGATCAGTCTAAGACACTTCACCAAGAACATGTCAATCCTGGCTTGCCCACTGGAAGTTATAAACTACATTAGCATCTGAGGAGCTTGCAGAAGCATGAGGCAATGGTCAAGTAAAGGGCTGGGGTTCCTAGGGAAACACACTACAGCCCACAGCTCAGAAGGATACGTGTAGGAGAGGGAACAGCTATTCACATGCACAGGGATACCACACAGGACAGAAACTAGTCAGGAGGAACAAGAAGTACCTGGGTGCTATACTCAGGCAGGATGACCCCTACCTGGCAGCGTAGTGCAGTGAAGAAAAAACCTTCCAGTGGCTCTCTTGTGCCCACTACCCTGTCATTTGTGCTCAGTGGCCCCGAACACACTGGAGCCACGCAAGCCAGAGCAGCGTATCTGTGGGCCGTGTGTGTCCTCTGGGAGGCCAGGCAGACATGCCACACCAGGTCAGGGCGGAAGGCGTGTGGGCACAGTGAGCCAATGCAAAGCGTTCTCCTGCATGGCATATCCTGTTTCACCCCAAGATATGTACAAGGTCACCGTCTGCTTACCAGCGCTCATGGGTGATACCATCTGTTTAATCAAAGTTCCCCACACGACAAAGTCATCCCAGATGCTTTGCATCGGAGACAGCTTTTCCAATAGTAATTAGTGAGGTGGAGGGGGAAGGAGCAATCGTCAGGCTTCTTTTTGCATAGGTCGCGGCATTGGTAGCAAACACCCTCCCCTCACCTCTGCTTCCTCCTCCCCAAGTAACTGCGGGCCTCCCTGCTCTTCGCTTTGGTAGCTACGGCAGGGGAATATTTCATAAACAGGCCCGAGGGTTTGTCTGCTGCCTGTCCTACTTCCCAGCAGAGTACCCGAGATCAGCTGGGCTGGAACATGCCTGCCCGTATCACACTCCCATGCTGCCTGGTTGGGAGATGGAGACTTACCCACTGAGGTTGAAGATGGCTTCTCACACATGGTATCGGGCTCTCAGCTTAAGTCACGTTTCGGTTGGCAGTCGGGTCTCCAAATCATCACGCTGGCCCTAAAAATCAGAAGAAATAAAATAAGCCTTGTTATTTTCACGAGTTTCTCAGTCTTTAGGGCAACATTCACTTCATACACTGAAGTTCATCCCTTCTGTCTCCAGGGACTGTAAATGTCCTCGCTCAGAATAGATATGTGAAACTTTAGGTTCTCAGGCCATGCCTCAACTCCAGGAGCCGGTCCTTGGTGCAATACCCCATTAGGCACCTCCAGGGACTAGGCCCGAAGGGACTGCTTAGTCTAGTCCTCCGCAGCACCAGGCACCTGCAGATATTTAGATTTGATGCACAAGCATACAAAATACTAAAAGTTTCAAGATTCTCCAAGGCTTCCCATTGAAACACTGCCAACAAAAAGACCCAAATCTACAACCTCCTTGATGCACCATCTGTGATGGAAAGGTTCACAGCGAAGTCATTCGTGTTGATAACCTTGCACGCAGCAGCCAGTCTGAGACATCCTTTCTGAAAGGCTACAGTGCCTTCCATAAAGTTATCTGTGTCATCAGCAGTTAATCAGCACAGACCAATTGATTTCATCTTCCACTAAACAAGGGCCTGGCTTGTCTTTGTTTTGGTAGATGTTTGGCTGTGATAGTTCTGTAGCTGTGACGGTGAAAGACAGCATGTCTCAGTAGCATTTTTAGTGCTGTTTCAGCTACTATTTCTCTCTGTCACCAGGCTTGGAGCCCAGGGGAGGGTTAATCCCTTCACTTGTTTTGCCAGGTAACAGCTGTTCCATTTTCAGGATCCCCGGATCACCCAGTGAGATGCTTTTGGTGAGGGAAGTGGATATCCTTGCAGAAGCTCCTGTGGGAGGAGCTTTGGGAAAACCAGTCAGAACTGGTCCTGCCAGCCCCAGAGCATTCCTGCTCCCATGCTGATGCAACTGGATCCAATCTGCTGGCAGACCAGCTGGCTGCTTTCCAAAGAGCTCCTTCCAGAGTGGCTCACACACCGAGAGCTGAGACTGGGGATGGTTGTGATGAAATTTGAGCAAGGGGCCGAAAGGCTTTCACCCTTCATTAAAGCTGGGAACACCTGATGGAGATAATGCTTGCTCTTGATCGGCTCCTCCCAAGAAAACATGAGCTGCCTTGGTTTGCTGCAAGTTTACCATTCCGTGTGTGGAGCATCTCCCCAGCACCAGCGAGACCAGGGATGTTGAATCACTGTGTTGAACCGTAGCGCAATCCCTTGGGATGTACGAGTGAGAATCATTTAGAGACTGTTGTGCAACATCAGTATGAGACAGTAAAGCTCAGAGTTCTGTCAGTGGCAACACTCAACTTACTCCCACTCGGGATTTAGTGTACAGAAGCTTTATGTGACGCTCTCTGCACCCAAACGTGGACTTCATGCATCCTGAAGATGCAATAGGTGAACTGTGAACAGTGCTTATGCATACTTTAGAACCAGGCGAAACCAGAAATGGGGTTTTAACAGAGAAGAAGATGCAAACGTGAACAGTGTGTTTAAACTCTAGTCCAGACACACCAGGAACGCCTCAGTTACCTGCGCACATTCTGAATGAAAGCAGCTATTAGCAGAAGCAAGGCAATCTCAGCAAAGAGAACTATGAAATGTTTTAAATATGTCTTAAAGCAGAATTTGTTAGGCCACAGTGAAAGGATGGGATCTTCTGAACACTGTTGTCTTCCTTGACCTCTCATTAAATCGATGACAAAGTTCATGCTGATGCTATTGGGACCGCGATTAGACAGAGCTGACAGCTGACAGCTGATGAGCTCCCCGCCGTCACTGTTCACCATTCCTTCCCAACTTTTCTTGTGATATTTTTGCTAACAGACACACACTGTTGAGTCTTGTGCTGCTTGCTCATTAGCATTGCAGTAAGTGATTTCTTATGTAAATTGTGCCAGCCCACAGAAAAACCAGTTCAATTCCAGTCTGCACTGCTGGGATGGACACAGAACAGAGGAGAAGAACCGAGATGCTAATGATCCTGGTGGTGGTTTGTAGTTTTTTGGTTTTGTTGTTGTTGTTTTTTAAAATAAAGGAAAAACAAAGACTGGGCATAAAAACAGGTATTGCGTATGTTCCACAGCAAGCACAATCACCCTCAAAAATACTCCAAATACAAAATTCCCCTGGCTACCTATTTGCAAGTGCCGTCACCAAGCTTGTACAAACAGCAGCAGTTTCTATGCACCTAATTAGAGGTTTGAAGCTGAGGAGCAGTTTTGTCTACGGACCTTAGGTCTTCTTTCAAATCTTAACTTTATCTTTTAAGGGCATGGTTATGAAGCTGATGGTAACATTTCTTTTCCATGTAGAGTCTCTTAAACACTGTAAATGTGATGAAGAAAAATAAGCAAGTATCCACGGTAGAAGGATCCCTTTCTTCCTATTGCTGTTGCTAATACAAGCTTCCCAAAGGCCTGGATATTGTTTCTGGTTTTATCAGTGTCACGGCGTGGATTGCTGTGCCAGTATCCTGGCAAGCCCTTCCCACACTGCAGACCAGTAAGAGGTGCTTAGTGCTGAGCCTACAAAAGGGCACTGAAACGCTGGCAGAATTGCATGTGCTTTCATAGCACAAAGGCCATTACCACTATGCCCTTCCTTAATATTTGCAGAGGTACAAGAGATACAGGTTGAATTTAGCACAATAAGAGTTGCTTTAAGGGTGATAACAAAGGTTATGGGAATTACCTTAGATCGGTGTTTAAAATTGAAGGGACAGTTAACATTTTTCACTGTTGGGGAATCAAAATGGAAAACCTTGTACCTATTCTGGCCCATTTAGCCTTAGTCTGGTACTCTATTCTTTCACCTTACCTCCCTTCAGCTGAAATCCCAACTACTGCCATCTTGTTCAAACAATATGCTAGTGCTTGCTTAGAACATCTCAACAGGATTAAAACACGTAGCTACTGCTCATGTTCTTGAAAAGCTTTCATCCTGAATGAGAGGGACTAAGACCTGACAGGACATTTGTTGCCCTAAGCCCTGGTTTGGTTTTGCTCTGTTCCGCTCCACCCAAGAGGTGTCTGCCTTTCATCCCTGACAGTAATCATCTGCAGGCATAAGACAGGAAAGCGCCTTTTAACTGGAAGAGGAGCCAGATCCACAGGAGGCAGGTACTGTATGAAAGCAATGCAGACAGATACCAGCGGGAGCCACACTAACTCTGTGCCTATGGAAATTACATTTGAAAGTTTCATTTGCAACTCTTTCTTTGCATTTTCTACGTGCGCCTTTAATCATTTCTGAACATAAATCACACTGGTTAGAAATGTGAGGGCTAAGGATGCATTTAGAAGGGAAATCTTGTGGCCAAAATGAGGGATAGCTACCAGGTTCAGGTCTTGTTTGACCTCCACTAATTCACCTTATCATCCCAGCAGTGAATTAAGCAGTGGAAGACAGATCTGACAACACCTCCTGCGATCTGGATTGTTTTTGAGGTGCTCAGACCCTACGCCAGTTGGAGCTGTCTAAGTGGACAATGCAATAGCAACATTTCAAAATACCTAATTGCTTTGGACACCTAAAAAGTCTTTGCTGTTTCTGCAGGTTTTAACTAGTTACCTGCAGTACTGACATATTTCCTTTCCTAAGCAAAAAGTACCAAGACACGTACTTGGTGATCTTCTGGAAAACTAGTAGGTTTCACCCATGAACTAATTTGATCAGTAAGTGACTGCAGTCTGGTACCCAGATACAAACTCATCGCCAGCTGTATAAGGAAAACCACACTCAAAGAAGGAAGCTATTTTTTCAGGACTGGACCAAACTGTTGATAGGCAAGAATCCATCGGCAGTTAGAAGCACTGATGGTGTTACCTGACTTAGCATGCATGGTGTTGGAATGAAGGTTTGACATCTATGTTGGGATGTATGGGAAATAATGGATAAGATCTGGCTCTCAGATTACTTAGTTGTGTCCCAAACTGAACAGAGAGGCTGCAATATTTCAGTCAAAAAACACTGAAGACTGACTTTTTCTGAATTATATGCAAAGACCTGTCTTTCAGACACAAAAAGCGTTGAAATGAATTTTCTTTTTCAAAAAAAAAAAAAAACACCAACCAAATAAAAAGCAAACAAAAAACCAAACACCCTGCCACTCTCCATACCAAGAAAATTTTGAAAACCTTTTTTTTCCCTTAGACTTAAGATCCTACCTCACAGATGTCCTTTGGTTGAAAAAAGACAAATCTTCCTTCCTTGGCTTTAGGCCGAGACCCACAGTAAGCTAACAATAGCTGTTTCCCTCTGACATTCACAGGCGTAGCTGTCTCAACCGAGCAATCTCACGAGTCATAGGCAAAGCCAGACCTGCAGTAAATGAGGATTACTCGCTCGAGGAAGGTGTAACCAGCAGAGGAACGATAGGTATGTATAGCTTTGTTCACAAAATGAGAAGGAATCAAAGTTTGCTTATTAAAGGCTGTCTGACCTTTCTGTCCACTGATTTATCTCCTGTGAATAGCCTCCACCACCGACACAAACACTTTGCCCTTGCTCCATGAGCATGCTCACTTAGTGCATTCAGCTGTCACCAAGAACATGAAGCCATCGCTTCCTATCAAAGAAAACTCCTCAAGAGCCAAGTGACTGCAGGACAGTTCATTGAAATGAGGCATACCGTTAGTGCATTGAGAAAACCTCTTCAAAACCAAGCAGGCATTTGTCCCCATTAACAACCTTGCTTTCAGATATGTTTGTTCAAGTAGTTTACTGAAGTACTTGTCATGCTAGCAGGATAGCTAAGTATATTGATATAAAAAACACACAGATATTTTAAGAATACTAAACTTTATACCGACTACCGGTAATGGCACTGAACAACTCAAAGATGGATTTAAGCAAATTGCTGCACTATGTCTACTTGCAGCAGCTGCCAACGCAAACACCTTCACAAATGTTCCTGTATATCAGGAAGAAGAAAACATCTTAAACTTGCATCTTTCCAATGCCACGGAGAAGAACCAGTCTTTCTATGATACCCGGCAGGCCAAGATTTAAAGGAACATCTGCTACTGAAGAGGTCAAGTCTCCCTCTTGAAGGAGACGAGGGCTACTGAGAGGAAGGTAGGAGGAGGGGTTCGAGGTTCACCAGGAGAAAGGAAGCTGTTCTGGTTATAGACAACTGCAAAACATGCAAAAGAGTCACAAAGCCACAACAGAAGAACAGCATAAGGAACTACTATGTCTTCTTAAAAATCACACAGATTGCAGAGAACAAAACATTTAGGAAAGGCGAAGGAATTGTGCAAGTAGACATGACCCACACTTTACCAGAATTCCTGGATACTGAGCTGGATACCAAAAATGCTTTGTAAAATCAGCCATGTGTGCAGAAAATTGTGCAAGAGAGGTCAGGCTGCTCTTCCAGGTCTCAGCAGAGGCAGCTACAGGTAACAAGGACACAGAAGCTCTCCTGTCAAAGTGACGCTACCACTGGAAGGCCAAGAAAAATCTGGAGACAAAACTTCCTAATAACGTGGGACCATGCGTGGCATGCTTACTGGAATGAAGGAAACTCCAAGATGAGGGGAGCAGATGATGTGTATATCCTGAAAAGCAGACCTGGCTGTGCAGGAACAGCAATCAAGATTCTCTTTGACCTTGCCCTGCAGCAGATCAGATTTGCTTGTCACACAAACATCACATCCATGGATGTCAAGAGACTTCCAGACGTATCATTCCATCCAACAGTGTTTTTTTTTTCAATCAAACAACCCACTGGGCACACTAGGTCTTAATGGTGCTTGTGTACCAAATTCACATTAGGAAGCTGGTAACAAGCTGTAATTAGTCAGTGCCATAGCTCCAGAAAAAAAAAAAAAAGAAAAAAAAAACATTATTGCTTGCTAAGAAGAAAAAGTCACAAATATTTGCCTGCAGTTCCAGTTGATCAAATGCAAATTTTTATTTTTTTTTTAACTGGAAAGCTGTATGTTAGTTCTAAATATACAATTAAGTATTATTCCTGGACAGGGCAAATCTACCTTAGTTTCGTGTGCTAAATTTCTCAAGAAGGAATATCCTCAGCAAACATTCTACAGTGCTCAGAAAGGCCACCACAAGGAACACAGAAAGTTGCCTGCCTAACACAGGACAGCTGTTAGCACACACACAGCCACCTGGAGCAGTCAGTTATTTTCCTTCTTGATTATTGACATGTCCAAGCCAGGACAACTGCAGGCTGAGGCTTAAACTTTCAAGATCCCAACCTCCCAGAAACAGCTCAGCTGGGCACCTGCATTTTGTAACTCCAGTCACTCAGAGTATGAAAAACATACAACAGATGGAATTTACAAGTTGCACTGTAGCAGCTTCACTTTTGTTAGGCTTCAAAGCTGTAACAGGAAGAGGGAAAACACCTCAGTCTTCTGTGATAGCACTGGTTTAGCCTACCAAGAAAAAAAACGGTATTTACTTTAGAAAGATGACTGAAGATGGAAATGATTTGGGTAAAGAAGTCTCATGGCTTTCAAATGAATTGCAATCCATTCCTAGTCTCACTAGGCTATGGCTCAGCCACTACTGAGATTGAGCTTGTTTACTCCAAAGCAAAAACCTTGGCATGACTTACAGAAACAGCCTTTCTTGCCAGAGCTCTAATACCAAATGTCTGTGGAAAAGCCACTTGGAGAGATGCTATTTACTTTGGTAATGAAGCAAGTTCCCTGGAATGAAGTATTGCCATATTCCCAAGAGATGTTGCAATAAGTTTACCTGTACCTCAGCTACATGCCATACAGGCTCTCACAGAGAATGTCTGAGAACAGTTTAGCTAAGCCAGAAGGCCAAGGCTCAGCTCTTTGAGACAGGACTGTGCCCTTCTCCAACAGCAAGCGTGCAAATTAGGTCCCAGCAGAAAGTTTGAGGTTTTTTTTTCCTGAAAGTTTTGCAAGCTGCCACAACCTAGGACACAACAGGTAACACTTCTTGGAGACCCTTTTGAGAGAGAGAGGCCTTACAAAGAAGGTTCTCACCGCTTTACTCAAAGCATGGATTTTAAGTAGCACTTGTCCCTTTGAATCCCCTGTTCTAGGCAACTTGGACCTCAGACCACAGCTCACTCCTGGAAATGCTTAGGGGGAACATCAGCATACAGTTGGACTAATAACTACTTGTGGAAGAAGAGGAATTAAAGGTAGACTTTACAGGCCAAGGTTTCCTTGCTGTTTAGAGTCACAGGCCTGAGGCTATTCTGCTTTTCCTCATTTACTTAAGATGGAGTTACAAGCCACCACTGAAATCCTCTGACCACAGTGAGATGAAAGACTGTCCCTGTTCCACAATCCCAGCTCTCCCTTTGCTGCAAATGGCTACTCATCTGCTGAAACCTGAGCTTCAAATTTTGCTTCCAATGAGGTAGCTCACTAATGCCCTCCCTAGTCCAGTACTTAAAAGGTTCCTTTGTAGTTGAATTTAAAGGACTTCCTACTGAAGCAAGCACTTGCATTTGCACATTGTTTACGAACAACTTGCACTCTGAGAAGAACACTGAGCTCTACTTTGCACCTGCTGTAGGTTAGATCTTCCCAGTCCTGTTTTGTGCATTTAAGTGTTAAAACTCACGCTTAGAGGAGAAACCAAGCTCTAATTTGAGGTGTTGACATGTACTCCCGAGAGCAAGAAAAACTCTTACCATAAGATTATAAAAAAGTTTAATTATAAAATAAATAAGTTTGTTATGGAAACATTAAATATTAAATACAATAGATGTACAAATTTACAGACAACTTGACAATTAATGGCATTGCTCTGCTACCAGAAGAATTCTGATCTGTTTAGAAAGTGCACACAGTCTTTCAAGAAGAAACTGAACTCAGATAATACTCCATGCTCAAGATTGCATGGGCATTCAAGAAACTGAGGGTACTTGGGTCAGAGAAGTTTGAGGTAAGTAGAGTTCTTCACACCAGGAGGTAGAGCACAGGAGACCACCACTTGCCGAGTATCAGTGCATCAATTTCTTTCTTCAAAGGAACAGGTTCTTGGCTGAGTTGTCAAATGGCTGAATCTGATTTGCATCACTTGACTTCAACGCTGCTCAAAGCAGCATCCAACATCTGGATAACAGACGTGTTTGTAGCCAATAGACACCACAACAGGAGTGCCCAGGCTTATTGCTTTTTCAAGCACTGTTTTCCTTCAGGGACAAAGCTTCAGATCTTACTTTTCTCAGCATCCTGAGGAGGCTAGTTTTAACTCTGGCTAGCACACACACAGATGGATAGCTCCACTCACACAATAAGTTCTACTGAACTCAGAGGGATTACCTTCCACACACACAGTAACAGAACCCAGGTGTGGCTAACAGATTTGTCACCAACACCCTGCAAGTCAGAACTAGAGATGAAATCATTTGAAGCCGTTATCAACAGGGAGCACAGCAAGAGCAGAATTAGTTTCATCCACTGAGGCCTAGTTAGATAAGCTCTTCCCTAACTTTGGGGAGAGGGAAGGGAACATCCTCCCCCTCACCTCACTTTCCTGAAAGCCACAACTTCTCCTCAGTTGGAGGTGCCAAAGGAGACTTGCTAGCAGAAAAAAGGCCATCCACAAAACAGCAGAGACTGGAGGTCCAGCACTGGTAGAGAAAGCTCCGTAGCAGCAGTCTCCAGCAGGTTGTGATAGCAAGTCCTCTGCCCCTGCAGTGGCAGCTCCCTCCATGTTGTTGTACAAAGTGGGGTGGCAACTGTCCTCCCCAGCAAGTGGTTCAGCAGCAAGTGGCATGTCGGGCATCTCCTTGCAGCAGCCTCTGTCTTGATGAGTCAGGGCTTAGTGGCAACAACTCCAGCCCCCAGTGTCCAGGTGGATGTGGCAGGTAGCCAGAGGTACCCTGTAGCTTGGCAGTGGCCACAGCAGAATTGTTCTGTAAGGGGCAGACCAGGCACATTAACCATCACCCAAAACATGAGCGCTCTGCACTAGACACAGGTCATCCAAGACAGGCAGGTTAGCTATGTGCACTCTGCTACACATCCTTCAGCTTCAAGCAAACATTGAGCAAAACTCAGCAACTGTCACAGGACAAAGCTTGGACAAGCTCTGTAGTTCACATGAGGTAAAGCATAAATACTGTATAACAAAGTCTTTCTGGACTATCCTTTAGTTTCTCCTTCAGCTTGTAGTATAACTCCTGTTCAATATAAGTCCTTGAAACTGCTGTTTAATACAGTTCTACTCAGAGACTAACTTGTTCATTGAAAGCCACCACATTTCTCCCAAAAGCAATCCACCTATCCAAGGAGCTTTAGCACTGTTGCTTTGAGTATGGAACTTGACTGAGGAGCTATCTATGGTGGTCACCGAGATGGCATCTTGGTCTTTCTGTATCCCCTAAGCACTTCAAACTTGCTAACGCCTTGAAGAGATGTGAAAAGTCTCAGTACTTCTTAGGAGGGATAATGATCCATCTGGCTGCTGCACCATCTCCTATGATACAGGCCTACCAGAAAGCTAACAGTGCTGTTGAAGAATTCACAGAACTGCAACATGAGTTGTTTCAGGAAACCAGTAACCTGGGTCACTCACACGTAACCTACCTGCTTCAAGGCACTTGATGTGTTAAAAGGTAAGGCTAGCTTCACTGAACACGCATGCAACTCCTGTGTTGTTAATCCCAACCTAGAAAACCTGAAACAAGTTTCACATCAGCTTTCATACCTGCTTTTTCCTCATTTACACACCAACATGTCCATTTCTGTTTTCTTGCCGAAGTTTTTTCCTTTCTTCTTTCTCTTCATACTGCGGACACTTTTTCCTGACCCTGTGGAATAACACAATGTTAGAGGTCATTTTGAACCCTGACAAAGCCTTCTGTTACAAGCCCCCCATTCTCTGCACCATTCACAGTTAGGTCCTTCAAATCCTCAAGCAACCCCGGAGCACCACGAATTTTTGAGCACAACCATTTAAGTGTTTAACTATCCATCTCTAAGCTATATCTGACAGCTTGATAACATGACAGATCCCCCAGGTTAAGTACAGGCATTTTTGCCACACAGAGCCAGGGTTTCCTGGTTCAAGCTTCACTAGGTATCAAGAGGAAGAGGCCTTACTGCAAAAAGCCTGGAGGCCTTTTGCAGCCAGCTGCAGAGTGAGGACTGCTTTGCTCCTTCCTGGAGCAGAACTTGAAGGGAACAGGGATTTAAGTGATTTGTCAAAATACCCATCAAAAGCAAGCTGCTAACTGATTTTTTCCTGAAGTCTTTCCTAGTGTTCCCAACAAACCACCTCTGGACACAGGTACAGATAAACAAACCTCATGGCTCAAGCTTGTGAGTGTTTACGGGACAGATGCAGTCTTATTGCATGGTTTGCCTCAGCAGCTAACTCTGCTCATTTTCTTACAGCACTACAGAACTGGTTCTCTCTCATAGCAGAGAGGAATGAGGCAGTGTTCAGAGAGCAACTGTTCTTCCCAGCATTCCTCAAGTTCACATCTAAATATGAAGCAAATATGAAGCAACAACAACACAACAAATGCACACCTTGTTTCCTGAATTGCACAAAAGGGTACAGCACGTACCTAATTCAATGTACTTCTAAATCTAAAATTAGACCAGATTTCTGAGTTTCACCCACACTACCCAAAGCCCTGCTGCAGTGTCTGACCTAGAGAACTGCTCCTGTGCTCTGTTAACACCAGATCCAGGTTCCCACTGCCAACTACCTAATAGCAGCAGCAGAAAGCCTAGAGAACAAGAATCCGAGGCATAGATGGGTAGAAGCTGCTGCACGTACCTTGTCAAGAGAAACACAGGTACAGAAGAAGCATTCATGCAAGGCATGAAGAACATTCCCACATAAGTTTTTACCATATATAGAACAGGACCTGAGATTCTGGTTACCTACTGCTCTGGACTGTCTGCAGCCATTAACCAAGGAATGGTTGTTTCCTCAACCTTAACAGCACGCCATACAACCTTTTGGACAGACAGCACTTGCTCCCTCATTTGATTCCCCCAAAGCACAAGTATTTAAGCCCAGCAACCTCCATTAAGAAAAGGACAGCTAGAGGACTGTTTCCTTACCTCTAGCTGTGTACCCAGCTGTTGGATAACAGCCACATATTAGTCACATTATTGCTGGCAGAATTATTCTGCACAAGGATTAGGAAATGCACTGCTGCATCAGCATTAATGCTCCTCCTCCACCTCCTGCTGATGCTCTGCAGCACCAATACTCTGGTTGTAGCAGGAAGGCTCTTGATTTAAAACTTAGTATTCACAGGCTGCACATAGCCAATAATAAAAGAGGGTAAGTGAACACCTGATAAGAACTTTTCGGACCTTGCTCCTACCCTCAAGACATCTTCAAGCCAGGATAAGAACTCTGCCCTTTTGGAGGTCTTGCACACAGTTCAGACAAGCCACACATACTTTTGATACAACCAGACAAGCCCTGCTCACCCTTAAGCCAGCCAGACACCCAAGAACATAATACTTACTGCACTATCACAACGATAAGTACAGTAACAAAGCTGATGCTTGAGAGCAGGACAGCTACCACTACCAACACGGTCTTGGAGTAGTCTGCCACATCATTCTTCCTTTGAGTCTTCATGAACTGTTCACCACAGCGCTCACCAAAAAAATCCTGATGACACCTGCAAGTAAACATCAACACAAGTTCTTATCAGCACCCGTGCTGTCTGGAGCCAAGGACGCCTACACACACATTCAAGCCTGACTTCAACATCTTCAGAGTTTCACATGAATCTCAAGATGCTCTCTTCAGAGCATGTTCATGAAATGCAGTCACTGCTCTAGCACAAGATTTGTCAGCATTTCAACAAGTCGAGATTAGTTTGGGCGTGATGTTCCAAGAAGACACGCCTTTTCATTCTTTTGGTTCAAGTTTATGACCAACTGATGAGTTCAGTGGCTTGTTATGCATCTCAGATTCCATCATCACTTAATTTACATGGCAGAAAGATTCTCAGTCAAAATACTGACTGAGATGGATCTAGGCCAACTTGACACCAATTTTTCCTCTAAGCCCTCATATGCCACCAGCACATGCAAATCACAGCTAGCTCACAAGGTGCATGTAACTTACTTGCAGGTCACCATCTGGAGATGTTCTAGGTATACGCATTCACCATGGATGCAAAAGTTTTTGTATTCCATTTCACAGGGAGTCCCTTTCTTTTTGTTCTTCCCTTTGTTCTTCTTCTTTCTCAATTTGCCAGCATTCTTCTCACCCCCTCTCTTTGTTGTCTTGGGCTTAACCACAGGTTCAACTGAAAAAAGGACAAGAGCACTCAGTCTAGTAATGCTAAACAGACAGATCCTGTGAAAATGAAATAAGATTTGGGAATCACTTCATGAGAGCCTGTGATTATGGAGCATAGAATGCAAGTGAGCAAAGATCTGGGTACTTGACATCCAGCACAAATGCAGCAAGCTCAGAAGCTCATTAAGCTTAACTCTGATACCCTTGAGTCCTGAGCAATGCAGACAGATTGCAGCAAAAGATGGAGTGGATGAAGAGCAGAGTTAAAGGACTTAGCCATGTTCCGCATGGCTAAGACACTTGAATGAAACCACACGTGTTCTTCAGAAGTCCTTGACTGAACCTAAGTTCACACTGAGCCAAGCCATCCACATATTTTATAGCAATGCAGATACAAGGCTAACAGCCTCCATTGCTCTAAACTCTATTTGCATCAGTGATGAAAGGCTTTGTAAGTTGCTAGATAGTCCTGGGCACTTGTCAAGCCAAGACAGCCTGCTATCCCAGTTAGCATACTTGTTTCTCCCAAATAACCTGCAGTGCTGTCCTCAGCAGAAGAGATAGTTCATTTCCAGTTCTCCTACTTCAAGATGACAGTGCACCAGAGGAGTGAAAGCAGGAGAGTCCACAAGAGTCAGGTTATTTGTTCTGCCACTTACTGTTGCCCCTCATTATCTCAATTAAAATAAACCTCCCAAAGAGCGTGGTTTAAGAAGCTGGTGTCTTAGTAGCCTTTGGATGTGAGGGCATCTTCCTTTTGCCAGGGAGAACAAGCATAGGGCAGTCACTGACTAAGGTGAATAAACTCCACAGACACATGGCAACAAAACTCGATAGCATTATCATAGAGCAAGGTGGTGAAGCACTGGTTCTCTGCACAAACCATCCCTTTTCTACTAGCCATAAAACAAGTCTTCCCCAAGTGATGCCATGCTATTCAGGAGTAACGGTTAACCACGTGAGGTCTCAACAGTCAAGACATTTGCAGTCATCTTTCAGGCTATTTATTTCCCTATTGTGCCGCAAAGAAAAAAATTTTGGGATTATTTCACTCAGAGCACTACGCATGCAGGCAATTACCACAACAGGATGCAACAACTCCATAACCCTGTATTTCTGGTGACAAGAGATGGTCCACAAAGTACACAAAGAAACAAGGTGTAGTTCACTGTTGTCTAGACAGCAATCATTTTAAGTTCCAGAGCAACAAGCCTGGCTTGAAGTTACTTAAAAGCAAAAACGCCTTCAGCAACCAGAAGTCTGATTCAAATTGTATAAGCTATATTAATATGTAAACTAGGAACACTGTTCCTGCAGCAAGGTTTCCTATCCCTAGCAGCATGAACTTAAAACTGACAGCTGAGGCCTCCATCCTGTCCAGTTGGACTTGATATTTAGGTTCACACTTTCGTAATTGAGGCTGTTTCCATTCTTCCTTCAAGGAAGAGGCTGTTGGTTTGATCTATGTCCCCGTCTGCAAGCTGCATAGCCAAGAAAACCATCCACAGTTGAATCATAACAGCTTGAAGGCTCCCTCCACAGATAAACCTCATGCCAAGTAGCAGAGCTTGTCTACAAACCAACCACCTTTGGTAACAAATCTGGTTTCTGTGCAGTTAGACAACACAGAAGTCACCGAGCCAGTAGTTTTACTGGCTAAACTGCTCAGTAACTCTGACATTCCTGTTCCCCCTGAAGGTCTTGCAGTCACAGAAAGCTTGAACAAGGGTCCACACATTCCCGTAAGTAATATCTGGAACATGCTCCCCTTAGTCTCATTCAAGCCTCAGGGTGTTCCCTCAGGAAAAACAGCAGTTGGATTCCATCCTAGAAGGCAACAGCACCAATTACTATCCTGTACTGAATTGCTAACCACTCATAGGAATTCCTTTAGCCCCAGCCTTCACAACTTGTCTCACAATTGTACTTAAATGAGAACCAAGAAGGTCCTCCTGTCCCTGCTGTTCCTGGTCAGGTGGGCTGCTCAAATGTCCTCATTGCTTCCAGGACTGTTTAAGTGTTGGCTAAAGGACACCTAACAAGCATTTCCACAGCCACTTATGGGGTTTGCATTGGTTTCTTCTGCAAAGCTTTAGTCAACTCCAAGTCAAATAAGCATAAGACACCCAGAAAAGCCTTCAAGCAGGACAACCAGCCTCATCTCAACCCCTCTCTTGAGAGGGACAGCACCCAGCAGCCCTGCTGATGCTTCCACAGCAGCAAGGTAGTCACTCCATCACAGCTTTCCCGTGAGAAAGATGAGGAAGGCAGCACAGCAGGTGCTGGGCTAACCTGCAGCTCTCACACCCCCTAACTTCACTCCCACTAAGCTCCCAAACCTGACATCCTATTTCTAACTCAACTGCTCCCAAGAGGAGCACTCCATACACGACAAGACAAGAAGGGGAAACACCAAGAAGGCGAGGCATACCCCCAGGGACCGCCGCCTCACCTCGGATCAAGTCATCCACGATGTACTGGTGGACAGGCAGCGCCTCCTCATCGTCCTCCTCCTCCTCGTAGTCGGGGCCGGACACAGCCTCCCCCTGGCGGGCCTCAGCCTCCCGCGGGCCGGGCTGGGTGCCGTTGGGCGACGAGGCGGCGGCGAGGCGGGCTGTGAGGAGAGACGGCGCCGTGAGGGGAGCACGCACCTCTTCACCCCACCCCACCCCCAACAGCCCCATAACGGCCCCAACCGCCGCTCGCGAGGCACCCTCACCACCCTCCGCCGCACCTGCGAGCACGGCCAGCGCGACGAGCAACGCCACGGCGCGCATTGGTAATCCCGGTAGCGGCGGTAGTGTCACAGGAGACGACAGCAACGGAGGGGTGTCGCGACAGGCGGCGACGCGCAGCGCTCCATGAGGAGCCGCCCGTCGGCGCCGCTCGTTTTATAGGCGGCCGCTGCTGACGTCACCGGGCGGGGCTGCAGGTGAGGGGAGGGAGGGAGTGGGGGGGGCGGCGCACGCGCACCTTGCCGGCCGCGCGCGGGGGGCTCGCGCCCGCCGTTAACGGTCGCTCCCCCCTAACGGTCGCGCTTCCCCCCTCCCCCCCCCGCCCAACGGTCGCCCTGAGGGGAGCCCCCGGGGGTCGGCGGCTGCCCAGGCTCCGCGTCCCCCCCGGCGCCGTGAGGCGGAGCGGGGTTGCCATGGCGAGCCCCGTACACACACAGCCAGCCGGGTTTATGGCGGGGCACGCCTCCGCTCTTTGCTCTGCCCCCCGCTCCTCGGAGGAAGCGGGTTGGCATACAGGGCAGGAGTGTTTTTGGGGCAATAAAGGCGGTGATTGCCCTGCGTGTGGGGCCGTGGGTGTTTGCTCGGGGAGCAGGACGTGAGTAATGACTGACGAAGTAGAGGCAAGGAGGGGGGCAGCCAGCCAGGGTGGGCGCTCACCCTTGGCGAAGGGCGCCTTACTCTCCTGAGTCCCACAAAGACTTGCTTTTAGGGGACAAACCCCAGGGGTACAGGTTGTAGCGTGCTGGTGTAGGGTGGGAATGCAGAAAAGCCCTACAGGGGTGCGAGGACAGCAGATGGGTACCTCTTGGTGCCAGTCAGCACCGCAGCATGGCCCCACGAAGGCTCAGCGTGGAGCATTGGAGGGGTACGTATGGTCCCGAGCAGCTGCGTGATGGGAGCTCTCTGCATCAGGTTCCTCATCACGGGGTGTCGCAAGAGCACCCCCAGTACTCAGCTGTAAGGAGGAAGCAGAAGAGGGTGGGATGGCTGTGAGAGCCAGACAAAGCTCTGCTCTTCTAATTGGGATGCTCTGGAATCCCATTTGCAGCTCAGGGAGGTGACAGAGCCTTTGTTTAACCTGGCTGGGATCCAAGTTGCTCGGTTATTAAACCTTCTCCCCTCTTCTCTGCAGGCCAAAGGAGGACATGCAGCTCCCAGGGCTGTGTTCGGCTCTCAGGCTCACGCCAGCTCCGCGCTGAGTGCCCTGGAGTGGGTTAATCTTGGGAAGTGATGCCTGACAGCTCCGAAAAAGAAGCTGCCGAATCAGTCGCTCAGTCTGCGTTTGGGGGCAGCCTGGGGCTCAACACAGTTCCCTCCCCTCCACCTCAGACCCGAGCTACCCATCCATAACCCCTGTAAGGTCCAGGGCACAGGCCAAGTGTGAGCACAGCTTCTCCAAAGGCAGAGATGCTGGCTTTTGGGGATGGGGTCTGTTCTGCCTACAAGTGGGGTTTGTTTTCTGAGAATGGCCAAATAGAGCTGCCTAAGTTGAAACCTTTCCTGTCCCTCGCCTGACGTGCTCAAAGCTGGATCCGCAGGTGGGGGACTACAGCTTCCCTGCGGAGTTTTCTTTTTTGCTGCCATTAAAATGAAGTAAATTTCTCCCTGCCTTTGTTAGAGAGAAACTTACTGGGAACGCTTTGAGGTAATTCTTTCAAGCTCAGTCCAAGAAGCACTGAAAACTTCAACCTCATGCTGTGCTTGGCAAATTGCTAAGCAAGTGAAAATAGAAGCTAACCGGGGGAAAGGTTGAATGACCTGAGAGCAATTGACTGTGTTACCTGCACTGTTTAGAGACCAAACATGGCACATCCAGCTCCTGACTCACTGACCTCGCTCCTGAAATCTCCAACCAATGGCTCCGCTTCACCAGCTGGCAGCAGCAAGGAATTTGGCTCGGCACGCTACAAATTTGTTAGGCATTTCGCTGACTTCCTCCTGCCTCTCCTGCTTCCTGCAAGAAAAACGGGTGGCCGGGCATAAACTAGCACAGCTCAGGAATCTCCTCTTACAGCTTCTCCCTGTGAAATGCTTTAGAAGTGCTGGTGGCCACAGCAAAGGCACGAGAGCGCTTTTCTTTTTGCATCCTGTACTGCCAATGCGGCTGGTACGTTTGGGGCAGCAAGGCGAGACACTTCTCAGCATCCAGGGAACACACCGAGGGTGCTGGCTGCCAGTTGGATGGGAGGAGGGTCGGGGGAGATATCACCAGAGCTTTTCCCAAAATGCTTTCCAGCAAAGCTCTGCGGACTTCTCCTCTGAGAGGACACCTCCAGAGGTCAGGTGTTTTGGGGAGACGTGCAGGGAGGGAAGCCCCCAGTACTCTGGCTGATACGTCTCCCACAGAACTTCCATCGACTGCAGAGGGAGCCACAAGCAGGACAAAGATTTTGGAAACCTCCCCCTTGCTGATCTTTAGGGCCAGACTCTGACCAGCTTACCTGCCACAGGTGAAGGGAAATCAGACACTTCCTGAGCAGGGAGGGCCTGGATCTGCTCTTCCCAACTCCATGCCCCCCGTCAGCTGCATGCTGTCAGGCAGGAGGTGCTAAGCTTGACCATGGCGTTACTCCCAGGCTGGAAGGACGCTTGGACTTTGTCCCCAGGCTGAGCTGCTGGAGGACATCCCCAGCAGTGATGGAAGGAGATGAAGCATTGAGGAGGCTGCAGGACTCACCCCTGTGGGCTGCCCCACTGCAGTGGGGCTGGCGGGGCAGGGTGCTGGGCCAGCGAGGGGCAGGGCTCGCTTTTGGGAAGGTGCTGGTTCCCCGTGGATGCAGAGTGCCACCTACTGAGCCACCGCTCCCGGCGGCACCCGGGGTTTTCCAGCAGGACACCCTGCTGTGGCTGCAAGCCACTGTCCATCCTGCCTGTCCCTGGGCACAGGGAGCTTCCCCAAAGGCTGGTGAGCCTCGCAGGGTGCGATTATTAGCAGGGAGACACTGCATGTGCACAGCTGGAGTCTTTCCTGGCTGTCTGTCCTGAGCCAGACCTCCTGTTCCACAGGCTGGTGACACTGCTGGAGGAGATGCACTACCGGAGTGCCACCCTGTTCCAACCCGCAGAGACAAACCCCTGGGGAGCTGGGCTGGTCCGTCCTGCGCCTCGACTGTCTTTTTGCCATCCCTGAAAAACTCCAGAGCAGCCCGAGCTTGGGGAGCATCCACCCCAGAGCGGGTGGCATTGGTGCACACTTCTTTTTCCCTTGGCCTTCTGCCATGGCCGTGGAGCACAGCACCGCAGCCACATCGGAGAGGAGATTTCTCTCCGGCGGTCTGCCTGCCTTCTCCCAGCCTTCTTTTCTCCAGAAACCATGCCAGGGGTGAACGTGGTGGCTGTGTTTCCTGCTCTGGAGCGGTGCATCATCTGGCTATCTGCTCCCTGGGGCTGTCAGATCACCCTGGCAAGGACGTGATATCCCGAGACAGCAGGTCAGACCCTGTCACGCAGGCATTTCATGATCTGTGGTGAATCCCAACAAATTTTTGCTGGCAAAATTAATGTGCTCTCATTTCTGTACAAGTTCAGCTCTCCTCAGCTTCACTTGGCAGCTCCCGGGACCTGCTGTCCCCCTCACTGACCATGATCCATCAGCGTGAGGTGATCAAAACGGAAAGATGTGCCCAGGACATGAAGTTATATATTTTCAGCTCTGGATTACGCTGGGAGCCCCCAGACTGTAAGAGTATGTGGGTTATATTTCCTTCTCCTCTGGCCCCGCGTATCAGAGTGAAAGCCACCCTGCTCTCACGCCACATGGGGTGGCCAGCAAACAGCCTGCCCCTTCCCCGGCCGTGTGGTGACAATCAGGGGCACGGGCAGGGACTTGTAGAGGCCAAGTGACACCAGTCCTGCCTGGCCCTGGCGGAGCACGCTTGGGCATCGTGTCCTCCAGAAGTGTCCGCGTGCCAACCGCGATCTCATTATTCACTCTCTTTACTTTTGATAAAACTCCAGAGAAATGCGTGAAGGGAAAGGAAGTGGCAGAAATTGCTGCCCATTAATTTTCTTCACTGACATCAAATGTTTATTTTGTATGGGCGGGCGCAGCTGACCTGGGTGTTTGAACATGAGTTATCCTTTCTCATCCATCCAGTTGAGAACAGGTGGAAAAGGGTGATGACTCAAACCGGAGCAGTGTCTTCTGGGCAGCTCACTAGACTTTCACTTGACTTGTGATCTGCAGATGCCAGTATCTTCTGCTATCAGCAGCTACCTCATAGGCAGGGAGAGAGCTTTGAAGTGAGGCATATGTCACTCCAGTTCCTGCTGATGCAAGTCAAGATTGCTGTAATTAAGAGGATGTGGATGCCTAGCCTGGGTTCTTGGTGGGAAGGAAGGGGAAACAATACGGCATTTCTGGAAATCAGTACAAAGGTTCTAGCCTCTGAGATACGCAGGCATTTGAAAGAACATGCAGCCCTGCCATGAAAGTCAACAGCAACGTTTCTCCTGAGGTGGTGACAGTCTGGCAGTGCTCAATTCCTTTCCCAGAGACCTAGGTTGAAGCAGGGACTTCATGAGTGAAACCCGTCCAGAAAGGGAATAATTTATGCATGTGTACTGCATCAGCTGCTCACCCCAGGGAAATCTGCCTGGTGGCACGTGTTTTCAGCTGCTCCACGTTTGACTGCAAAATCTTCTGCAGCATGCCTAAAGAATAAAAACAAAAAGGGCAGAATCTACAGGCACTCACAAGAACTATGAGCTCTGCGTTTTTCTCTCATTTACATCAATGTGAACGAAAAGCAGTCCCCCTGAAAATCCAAGGGGTTCTTTCTCAGCTAAGGGAAACTCTAACAGCTGTGTGCATCCCTGCCTCACCTGATGAAGCACGCAATGGCACTAAGGGGCTTAATGCTACCAAATCACAGCGGTGGGATTTTACATGTGCTTTCCACATCTTTCAGGAATGGCCAGCCTGAAATTTGCAGAATGTCCTGGGCCATGTCCCAGCTCCTGATGTTGCCTACTTGCCTGCACTAGGCACGGATGAGCAGGACAGGCCGGGCTCAGATTTGCAGTGGTGGCAGGGAACACGTTACAAGTCAGGCTGGGATGAAAGTCCTGCTACACTCTAGGAGGATTTTTGGGAAGCTGCCCGCTGTTAGAGCCCTGCCCCAGGCTCTGACTGGTTAATTTTCCACACAGCATGCACCCAGCAGCTCTCGTTTGACCAAATACAACCTCCAGCGCTCACCCACTCATTTTTGTGCAATTTGCAAATGCTCAGGGGCAGATTCTGACCCCAGCAGTAATTGTAAGGGCCTGAAGCGGTGAGCGGGGTGAAGCAATGCTGGATTTACACTAGAACAGGGAGCTGGCCCTCAGCTAACAATCTCCTTCTGTAATACCAGGTCCTCCATGCTGGCGAGCACTGAAACCTGCTGCCCTTTCTTCCATTTCCTCGGGCGATCACAGAAACATTCCCCAGGACTCTGGGCTCGTGGTCCTGCCCACGTCCTCCTGGAGGCAGGCTCTCCACGGTACTACAACACAACACCACCCTCCTGACCCTGCTTCCCTGGCCCCATGGGACCAAGTGGGGAAGATGTTGTATAGGAATCCCTACAAAAACTGAGGCCGGACCTCTGCTGTTGTAATCTGTACACTGAGGTACCTGAGCGATGTAACTCTGGCCCCTTACCTTGCATATCACACCGTTTCACCTGCACTCTGCACACAGTTGTATATATTCAGAATACCATGTTGCTCTTAGGTGGGCAGAATCACCAGATTATCTCTCTTCTCCACACAGTTTCTAGGGTTCCAACCCTGCACAGTCCCTATAGAGGGGGACAGCCATCTTAATGCATTCCAAAGTTGGATGTAGGTCATGTATCGTTTTGCAAGTGCCCCCGACGTATTCATTTTAAAAAGAAGAGAAAAAATGTTTAAACTTTTGCACCAAGGTAGCAAAAGCTGCTTGACTGCTGTTCATTAAGGCATGGTGATCTCCCAGCATGACCACAGAACGCACTCAGCTCAGAGAATGTGCATATTTACGTGAGCAGCGTGGCTGTTAGAAGAATGATGTCTACACTTGGGAAAAAATAGGCTTTTTTTTTTTTTCTTTAGTGTCTTAGAGATTGAGCTGAAAAGACCAGAGCAGAAATCTTCACATTAAAAACCCTCCACAAAACAAACAATCAAACAAGAACAACAACATCCCGAAGTCCTATACTACAACGTGGTGTTTTTAAAAGCTAGAACATGGTTGCCTCTAATGCCTGGAATGTTAGTTATGAGTCTTCTGTTTTCTTCATTCCATACAACTTCTGGATGATCGCTTTTTTGGCTTACTGTGATAAAGTGGCTTTCTGTAGGCAAAAGCCCCTATGTAGTTTTTAATTATCCCATGCCCACTGCAGCTTTCTGTTTAAGGACACCGTGTAGTATGGTCAGAGCAAATAGTTAAAGACAAACCAGAGCACTGGTTTTAACAATGGAGGAGCAATCTTTTGTAGGCAAAGTTCCTTGAGGTGGTCCTGTGCAGACAGGGTGGCAACAATTTGGGGTTACATATCAGGCTGCCCTAGGAGGATCTTCTCCACGGAAGTCTGTCTGACCTGAAGTGTGTTGATGCCAATGAAAGTTGCAAAGTGTAGCTTGAATAACTGAGTTTGTTAAGTGGGGTGAATAATATATCCCTTTCCTCACCTTAGTGGCTTGGGTATGAAGTCACTGTGGAGATGCGTATTACCTAATTTGAAAACATGTGAGTAAATTACATGGTACTGCACGTTTTGAGGGATTATCGTCTCATATGAGGACTGGGAACACGTGACAGAAATAGCGTCATGTTTTTCTTTCATATTGCATGTTATTTCCAACAGTGTTCAGAGCAGCAGAGAAATAAAGTACCCGTGAGAATTGCTTGGGAATTTTCTCCTGGAAGTGCAGGGAAAGTTGTAGCTTTTTAATTTATAATCTTCCTCACACAATGTTTTTTTCAATTTGGTTTGTAATTTTGGATGGCTGGTGAGGAAAATGGTTGCACACAGGTGAACAGAGCGTGGAGAAAAGACTTCACCTAGCTGTGAGCTGCTAGAATTGGGAGCTGCAGCAACCTGGTCAAATCCCTTCAGCCAAGAAAGGGTCTCTCCCATCCGAAGTGAACGTGTTTTGTCCCAGCATCTTTACAAAGACGCATCAGGCCCATGCCATGACAAAGGGGCTGTCATTTCTTTGCTGCTTGCCCATTTCTCATCTCTGCTGCATACATCGGTTTGTTGGCGTGTGACTCGGTCCCCTTAGGAAAGCTCTCAGGAGGAGTCAAACTCAAGTCCTATCTTCCGGTGTGAGAAACAAACGAAGATTTTAGAAATAAACACATGGAAAGCCCTTTGCCTGGCTGTTGGAGGGACCCTTTACTGCAAGCCCAACTCGTGTGCAGGTTTGCTTTGCTTTTGCTTCCTGCAGCGGGAGCAGAGCGCAGGGTCGTTGGTGTAAGCGAAACTCATCATATTTCCCTTGATCTGAATGGATTTCTCTCTGAATCATCCTACTCCCAGGAAGAGGAGGACATCTGGCACTGTCTTGCCACAGCTGAGTTTTTGCCACTGGTGCATCAGGAGGTGAATTTTCTTTACCTACCTGAAGTCATCTGGTATGTGAAGAAACAATGAATCACAAAGAGAAGCCTAAAGCAATTAGAAATTCCTTTCCTCTCACCTTTGCCAAAGCTAGATTTTTCCCCAGAACAAAGCCCAGGCAAGCCTTCCTACGCACAACAATGATTACGTAGATCACTCTGGATTTTGTTTTTTTCACAGGCCATGAGTAAGCAAAGAAGTTGAGGAGAACACTGTATTTCATGGGCATGTTTGTTATGCTTCCTTGGAAATCCCATTGTTAGCTAGTAGTACATGCATTTGGCTACAAGTCCCGTGCCCTCCTGACGTCGGCTGCCTTTAATTAATTGTACTAGCAAATAAACATGAAATGTGACAAACTACAAATGCGCCACCGGACTAAGTCAGCCCTAGCAATTTGGGTGGTCATTTCACCATGATGAAGTGGGACCAGTGAGTGAGTGCCTTGTGATGCTGCTTCCAGCCTCACATGTCCATCTGTCAGCGAAACCTGTGCACCTCATGCACCTTCCTCCTCGCATGTTGTGTCTGTCCCCAGCAGGCTGGAATGTGGAGCCAAAGCTTTCCCAGGAGAGGACTGCTGAGACACACCACATGAGTAAGGTCTTGTTTGCATAAAGATTACATACTCATGCTGTCAAGAAGGCTTCCTAAGCACAGTCTCATTTCCTTCTGCAAGTAACTTTGCCTTTATGTAGGAAAAAAAAAATATTCTTGAAGTCCTTGGACAGAAACCTGTTTACATTGGCATGCTACAAAACTGTCCTCTTGGCATGTTTGGGTTCTCCTGGTCTGACTGCATGGGGACACACACTGCTCTGAAGCAAAACTGAGTCTCCACGGTGAGTGGGGTTCGTGTCTTGTACTCACACGGGCTGTGCTTTGCTCGCAAAAAGTCTCATTCCACTCTCAAATTCAACGTGACCAACGCACAAGCATATGCATCACTCCTCCTGTCCCTGTGGGCTACACCCAAGAGGTTTCAGTGGGAACACGTCTGCATCCAGTGGGGAAGGAGGGACCTGGAGGTACCAAATGCACCGCTGAGCGCTGAGCTTTGGTCTTCACCAAAGGCTTTCCCTGAAATGTAGAGCTCAGCTCTGTTCCTTTGCCATGGTAAGAGGTAACTCACCTACACTGTGGGAAATGAACCGGTTTCAGATGAATGCAGGAGCTGGTATGGGAGAGCAGGAGCTGAGAGGAGATGCCGGTGGTGAAAGGGATTAGTGTCAAAATCAGCTTTTTGGCAGAGAAAGAGATCTTTGTCTCCGTTCCCTCCCACCTGGGTTATGTTGATCCGAATTACAGAAGGGCAGGATGGATTTACCCATTTAGTGTAACAGGATTTGTCCCCTGCTCTGCCCAATGTCTTCTGAAACTTTCATTTGAGATTTACCTGCTTCGCTGATACTGAACGACGTCTTCCATTCTTAACTCCAGAAGGTTATTCCCAAGCTTGCTCAAGTTGCATGGAATTAACACATTTCTAAAGAAAGAGAGAGAGAAAATGTAATGTGTTTGACTAAATTTAAATTATTTTAAGATTTAAATAAATACTATTTTAACATGCGTGAAACAGGTCACTGCAGCCAGAAAGCCATTTTTCCCTACATTAGTAGATTAGTGGCAAATAAAATTAAAGGCACTTAAAAGAAAGAGCTGAGCTGGAACAAATGAATCACAGAATCATAGAATCATAGAATATCCTGAGTTGGAAGGGACCCATATGCACAAAACTTTGTTTGAAAACTCAGAAATGGCCATACAGTTTCAATTCAAGAGTCATGTTTCAAGCATCCTGACCCACATGAATGCCAAATACTTCATTTTGCAGGTGTTACATGTGGCACTTAAAGTGACATGGTAGGTAAACACTTTAAAAGTTTTGGAGGAAACTGAAAGGAAGAGAAGCCAGGCCGCCTGGGGCCCTGTGGACCTACAGCAACAAGTGGCCTCGCACTCCGATTTAGGAATGCCTCTGCAAAAGCGATTTTCACCCAAGCTCTATCCCATTCCCACTGCTAGCTGGAGAGTCAGTATATTCCCAGCGTGCGCCCGCACAGCAGAGCTGTCACGCCTGTGCCTTTAGCCCCGCTGTGGATGTGGCTCTCGTTTCCAAAGTCCAAGCTGGGTTTGTGAGGATTTTTGGACTGATGGGGCTTTGCTGGTCAGTCCGCTGATAGGCAGCATGTGCCCATCTCACCATCCATGTGCATTATGGCATTGCTGAAGTGGCTGTCCCTTGTCAGCAATCCCATGAGCCAGACCTTTGGTGCAGCGAGAGGGGCACCAAGGCAGCCTCTCCACTGCCCCTGAGCTCCAGTGTCTGAAACGGAGACTCCCTGCTGTGAAAATCCACAAGGGAGGCAGACAGGTAAGGCATCGCTTCACCAGTAAACAGAGGAGACTCCGAGGGAAAGCTTTTTCTGACACAGCTCCGCACCCAGTGCAAAGAGAGCCACAAACTGCACACACACCATTTCCTCGTCACCCACGGCTGCCAAATTACCACCACGGCAATCACAGATCTCTCCGTCCTGGGTGGCCACTGGTGGGCTAAGTGCGTCACGGCTGAGCTCAGTGCCAAATCCTTGGGAGGACGCAATGACTCTTGCATTCTCAGACCGTGAGCTCGAGCGGTTCATTTTGAAGTTGATGAATTTGCAGGAAGGGCGGCTTTGGGGTGAATAAAATCCATCACTCCGTTTGGCATGGCTTCCAGCCTCTGCCAAAGACAGGCCTAGTTTCATGGTACCTGTGGCCATGAGGGACGAGACTGACTAAATGCCCTTGGTGGCTGCACAGCTCTCCAGAGGCTGCTACTTGCCCTGGGTTTGGAAAGAAAGGAAGACTTTGCTGGTAAATGTCAGGAAACTGAGCCTTGCAGTAATGATTAACCACACTGAGGACAGCGTGCACAAGGAACGGTGAGAACCTTCTTGAAGATGTGGTTTGTGCCTTTCGGATCAGGACAGACCAAAGCCGCGTGTCTGTCTCTATGGAGAAGTCTGACTTTCCAACCTCAATTTCTATTCCCAAAGAGGACATTACACTGAAATTGCATAAGCATTTTTCCTTGGGGGGGGGTCAGCAATGCTGCAAGCTTTGCTTTAAGAAAACTCTGAAACTCTTAATTTTTATGTTTTTCAGTGCATACAAAAAATATGTTTTTTGTAAGCTCAGAATGTTCTCCACCAGTTGGGGCACAAAATGCTTCTTTTCCCCAGGAGACTTCTGAATGTTGCTTCCTTCTGCCAGCTAACTCCTGGTGGCAGGACAGGGCAGGGAGGCTGTGCTCCCACCCTCTGCACGATGCCCCACGCAAAAAATTGGGGATGTGGAAGTGGGAGATGCAGTCCTCGAGGTGACCACTAGGCGGGAATGAAACCAATGGCAGAAGATTCATGGGGCACTGACCTGTACAGGAATGCTGACTAATGAAGGTTTTTTTTTTTCTTTCTTTGCTTGATTTGAGATCATTGGAACAAAAAAGTTTGGGTGAGTTGAAAAAAAAAAGTTTTAAACAGTGCTGAACTGGCTGAAATAGCCCAGTCCAGTGACCCTAGTGGAAAGGAAACTAAGTAAATAGATTAATTTGCTGGGAGAAGAAACAATCCCAAGTCAGAAAGATTTCACTTGCAGAATTCATATTTTCCACCAGAAAAATCCTTCTGATGGACCTGCTCCCAGCAAACTTGACTGCAGAGCGGGAGCACGCAGCTCCATGCGAGGAGCGGCCGACGGGCCCAGCTGCGTCACCACGTGCAGGGGGATGTCCCCGCTCAAGCAGCGGCCGAGGAGGAATGAAGTGAGTCAGGCCAAAGTCACAGCCCAAGCAGAGCGGTCACTGCACCACTGAGCAGGCGCAGGCAGCCCTGGCTGTCCCAGCAGAGCCTTCCAGCCGCTGATGGTTGGGTTGGGACCACCCTTGGCTGCGGTATTCTTGTCCCATTTCAAAAGACAAATGTGATACTAAAGAGAAGCAGAGGAGCCAGGGCTCTTGGAGCAGGTTTGGGAAGGGTTTGTGAGCATCTCTTGCAGAGCTACCCTGAAAACGATGGCTTGCACTCACTCTGCCTGGGTTTTCCTGCTGATTTAAAGCCCGTCTGATCCTCCAGTAGCTGACCTGATTTGTCTGACCTTGCTCAGACAAATGCCCCTGTCCTCCTGGCAAGCTTTCTAGAGAAAAACAGTAGTTTTCTGAAACTTGCTGCATCTTGCTCCACTGTTTTACAAAGCTTGTTACTGGCACGGGTGGGCTGAGCATGCGAACCACGTGAACGTTTGGGAAGCCAAAGGTGCATTGATTTTGGGAGGTACTGGATCCTCCTGTTTGCGGCTGACTTCAACATTGTGTTCTTTTTGCTATCACAAGTCTCACCATCTTTTCTTGCCCTCATCTAAACTCTTCAGTTTGGTTTCCACCGCCTCCCTCTCAGAAGTGACCTGACATGGGTATCCTGATGGAGATCCATCTCCCACTACCTATTCTTCTCTCCTAAATTAAGCCCTATTTTCCCTCCCCTACTGCCTAAGTGACAGCCGTCCTGGGAGAGGCAGCTAAACTGGCTTTTCTTCCTCATTCATGTGGCTTGTACAACTGCCTCAGCTTCCCGTTATAATGAAGGGCATTGACAACCAGCCTGAAAAACCGGAACAGGAAGAGGACCACAGGACCACTGGGGACCACTGGCAAAGGTTCACAGACCAGCGATGAAATTGAGGCTGCTGCTGGTTCACTATTGCATCTTCTCTCCTGAATTCCTGCTGGGTTTTCCTATCAAGACTTTGATGCCCTCTGATGACTGGGTCAGAAGAATCAAACTGGCATCCACCGGGGTAGGGCAGAGAAGTTTCTCAATATTTTTTGATCAATTGTTGTAATCTCCCAGTTTGCTGGGAAAGCTTTTAATCATACAGGGTGGAATTATATAATGGGAGTGCTGGAGTAATTTAGGTTTGGCACTAGCTTTATTAAAATAATAATAATAATTTGTGCAATACCAAACTTCCACCTTTACTGATGGAGCACCTTCCTTCCTTGCTTGCTTCCTTCCTTCATCCCTTTCATCCATCTTTTCTTCCCTCCTTCCATGTGTTCATCTGTCCATCCATCCATCCATCTGTCCACCCATCCTTTCTTCGTCACAAACAAGAAGGATGGCTGCTACTGACCCAGCCCGGCTCTGCAATGAGTGCATGATTTGTAAGTCTTTCCAGCCCTTTTCACCTCCCCTCCTCCCTGTGCCCCAAATCTGGCCTTCTCACGAGCAGCACCAAGGTAAGGTGCCAGGTGCTCTGCGCAATCTCAGACTTGCCTCAGTGGAGACTAGAACCAGTTGTCCAAACATCCTCCGCCTCCGTGATGTAACCCAAGATCGTCAGGGAGGCTTCCTCCGGCTCTCAGCAAGCTCGTGGCATTACTGGCTGACGCACTCCAAGGAAACCCGTCGAGGGGGACACATGACTCACAGAGGCTTGAGATTGCCAAAGCACCTCTAGTGACATTACCACGAAGCACGCAACAGGCAAGGCGGCAGCTGGACAGAGAAAGGTCAGCCTCCCGAGCTCGGTGCGTCGCCGTGTCGTCTGTTGTGTGGGCCACGGGGGATGAGTGCGCTATGGCAGTGACCACGGGCACTGTGGCTACGACGGTTCCAGGTTTAGTAACAGCAGGCACGCAACAGATCCTGAAAAACCTTCCCCCTTGAGAAGTGATAGGTGAAGGACGGCTTAATTTGCTGTGCCTGCTCCCACTCTGATCTCCCGGCAGCTTTGTACCTGGCTGCTGATCCTCTTACTAAAGCTACTATGCTCCCTCTTACTAAAAAATAAGGACGGATGTTATGACCGGGGGAAATATTAACATAAGTTACTTTAGCACAAAAGCGAAGCATTTTGGAGAGTTCACAGTACTTCAGAAAAGCACTGTCCCTTCTACAGAACGCCAACACAAGAGTTGTTGCTATTTTTATAGATCTGACAGCACAGGACTTGAAAGCAAGCGTCAGTCATTCTTTGCCTGAATCTCAAGAGGCTGGAATGGGTTTCGGATAGGAGATACAGATGTGTGGGCAAGAATCACACAGCAGGGATACTGACAGGGCAGGTCTGAGATGGGATAAGTCTTCAAATGACAGGGAGATGTCAAACAGAGCTGATGGGAGCTGTGGGTGCTCAGCGCTCCAGAGAGCTCCTGCCAAAAGCATCTCGTGGAAAAACTGCACAGCGACATGGTGGTGGCCCTGAGGACATTGGGATGCTACAGTATCGGCTGGGTCTTGCCACTACCAATCTCTAGTTTGCATCCCCACCTGTTCCATGCACTTTCTCTACCGTGATGCAGCCAGACATGGGGACTGGAGAACTTCCTTGGCAGGATACAAAGCTGTTTGGCAAGAAGGGCTTATGCAGGGCAGCCCAGGGGGCACGCTGCAGGCACTCTCACCAGCAGAGACAGCCAAAGGTGTCTCTGAAAGCAGGCGGCGAAGGCAAGGAGGAGCTGCACAAGAGGGATGGAGGTGGTGCCAGCAGAAACCATGGAAGGAATGAGGGAGGTTCACTCTTTGAGAGAAATTACCTGGGGTGTGTCGTCAGGACCCGGCTGCGTGGTTGCTGGACTGGCAATCTAAGTCCAGCCGGCAAGCTGTTGAGGTGGCAGGCTGGTATGTGGCCCCAAGCTTTTCAGTTGCTCAATCATATGCAGGAGTGAGAAAAATACAGGGTCTGGAAGGGCTGCTACGGGCTGGGATTAAGATGAGCAACAGGGTAGGTGGAGAAAACCCAAGCCAAACTAAAACAGTCAGCTAAAAGTTAAGACGTAGGAAAAAAAAATCTTGCCTAAGTCTGAAACTGGACTATTTCTCTCAAATTTCCCTGACCCAGAAAGCCGAAGGCAGGGTAATCCTCATGCTGCTGCTGTCACTGCAGTTTAAAACTTGTGTGATTGCAGCAATGGAGGGCTGCAGAGGAAAGAAGCATCTTGGTACTGAAGTTGCTCATGTCCAGAGGGGCTGGCAGAGAGCAGCTGGGAGACCTGCGGAGAGCAAGGCAGGGAATAATTTAAAGCCTTTCAGACTTGAGCTTTGCTAATAGCACCTCAAATACACTGGGTCATCGTTTACAAAAGGTTAGCTGAGCAGATGGAGTCTCTGTGATGCCCCAAGAGGAGCAGCAAGGGCAGTGTGTGGGAGTTGGAGCAAAGCCTCTGGGTTGAGCCTTGCCGCGGAGTCCAGGAACAGTTTCTGCAGGATGAACAGAGACCGGCCAGAGCGGTTCACAGCCAAGCCGGGAAGCCTTAGGTGGAAACAAAGATGTGTCACCATCCTAACTGGGTCACAGCAGGAAAGGCAGGAGGCTCCAAAAATTGATTTTTGCCCCATCTTCCCAGCGGAGGCGGCCGTGCTAGCGCCAGGCTGTGGCTGGGGTTGCCATTCACTGCCACCAGTCACCCAGCAGAACAGGTTCCTCTGTGACAACCGGATTACAGGAGAAGGAGAGAGGAAGTGAAAAGCTGAAGAGCAGCTAATAAGGGCCCTGCGACACTGGGCCCAATTAGCAGGGATTGACCAACAGTCCCCTTCTAACTGGATGCCAGGGAAAAATCAGTACTGTCTAGCCCCAGAAGCTGGTGGTACATCTGCCAGAGAGGGACCCCAAGTGCAGGTACATGAGAAGGTCCACAGTGAACAAAGCACACGGTGAGGAGTACAGGAATTGCCGCAGTGCCAGGCCACAGCACTGCAACCAGAGCTCACACACAGTGCCTTTGAGCATCCAGGCCCTCCTGCTGCATGCTGCCGGAGCCATCCGTCGTGAGTAATGTCAGTCTGTGCTCAGATCACACCTTTGCTTTACTCAGTAGACATCCTTCCTCCTCCTCACCTCATGCTCTCACCTTCGGGGCAGCTTGAGGAAGAGAAGAGCGATGGAAATGGGCAGAATCTGGGCAGAGCTATCTCACTGCAGCCCCGGTCTGCCCGACCACACCTGTGCTGCGCTTGGTGCTTGTAAGCAGGAAGATAACAGGGAAAGTAAATCAAAGTCAGGATGTGAGTACCAAGCCAGGGAAGAAGCAGAGCTATCATTTCACGTGACTCATCTTTTCCAAAGGAAAGGGTGTAGGCCACATGGCCAGGGGCAAAGCACTTGGGCAAACTTGTCCTACCTTGCCTCCCACTGCTAGCTCCAAGGGTCTTCCTTGCACCACTACTTGCCCAAAGCCTTGGTATAATTGGCCTCCTTTTGCCCGTTTGCTGCACATGTGCATGGAAGAGCTCCCACGTTTCTTTTCATGGCAAGTCAGAGACAAGATGATACAGAGATGGGATGATACTAGGCAGATTGAAGCACTGTTACCTTCAACATGCAGCAGAAAACCAAGGAAGGTAAGTTCTGGTGATCCCCCCTTTCACTTGTTTGATCTTGAGAGCACTTCAGACAGGACGATACTTGAAGGAGATGGAGAACGAGCCAGGTTAGTCCTCCACAAGGGCCTCTGCCTGACTGAGCCGGAAGATTTTGCAATGTGCTGGGCAAGCATCACTTCTCTTTACAGACACGGGAGCTTCTGCAATAGCACTCTCACTTTGTGATGTCTCAGGTCCCACCAGCTTCCTTACCAAGATCCTGTTGCACACCCACAAACATCAAGCAACACAGAGCAATGCAGTACACAAAGACCTCTGGCAAAGACCAGGAATGGTGTCAAGGTTGCACTTGTCTCATGTATTCTTGAAGTGTGAGAAGTGGTGGGGTTAACGTGGATGATTCGGATTTTGCAAGACCCCTTCCTGTTCACAGCAAGAACAACACTGGGTGCAGCTAAACCCAGCAGGCTGTTCTGTCATTATTTCAGGCCAGCAAAATATCTGCATGGAGCACAAACTTGCAAGCTTTCCTTTCCCCTGCTCACAGCTTTACAACAGACACTGTAGCAATAACACTATGGGGAGGACTCCAGCGCTGGTACTGCTTCTGCAGGAGCTTTCTTCCTGTAGCTAGATTCATACACAGATTTGCAGTGTGCTACTCTGTTCAGCTGTGGAGGCTGATTAACTTGAAACACCACTGTTGTAATCCAGGACATATCCAACACAACTTTACTGAACATAGGGATGAGCCCAGATCCATGCTGCTGTCACTCAGCCTGGATAAGCAGGGCTAGGAGCTGCACTGTTCCTTTAAGTCTTCCTTCAGTTTTGCTGACTAATAGCTATGTTTGTTGGAACTAAGGTGCGTTGGTACATGGTATTGAAAACAATGGTTTGTCCATCCAAAATGAACTGCTGGAGCTTCAAACATCCTGCTCAACCAAGCCAAGCCAAGCTTCACTTCGATGAAAACACAGAGACATTTTGACTTTGTCTAGAACTTTTATTTCGAGGAGTAAAATTGTTTTGAACATATTCACAAGAATAAATATAAAATTACTCTTCAGAGTAAGACCACTTTTTACAAAAATATATCTCTATCGCATAGAACCACTTACGTGGGGTTCTCATTAAGAAATATTTCATAAAAAAATAAAACACTGAAAATAAAATGCTTGACCTATACTGATTGGATCACCAAACAATTGAAATTTGTAAAATGATATAAATATTGTAAATATTGTTAATAAAAATAACATTTAAATAGATGGGAAGACTCTGAGTCCGTCCAGATGAACAGAACACTGTAGGAAGCGATTGTTTCTTCTACAGGGCACCGACCTCCTTGTATTCACTGGTGTTTGTATGTCTCTTCTTGTTTCGGTACCTGAAAGTAGAGAAGAGAAACATCAGTTCTGGAAAGCCAGTAATTACAAATGACTTTTTGGGGAGTGAGGGTGGGGAAGGAGGGAAGGAGGAAGAAAAAAAAAACTCTACATGACCTCCTTGTGCTTGTTTCAACTCTAGCAGTTAGGCTTTGTCTGTGCTTATTTCTGGGTCTGAGATAACTTGCAGGCAGAGTCTCATTTCTCAACTTGTCCCTGACGATTTCACATCTGCATTAAAGTCTTGCTGCTGGCAGTAGGCTCATCTTTGTGAAATCCTGCTGGATCCTTGCCTGCAATAGGGCTGAGTACCCTAACCAGCTAGGCCATCTTCTGTTTGATATGACGTGCCATGGAGTCTTCAGGTGGGGAAGAGTTGTTACAGCAGTTACCATCTAGCTATCAGACCTGTGAAGCTGAGATCTCCCTTGGGGGGTTGTTCCACCTTCTTGGCTCTCTGACAGCAGCTTACCATTAGTTATGAGCATGAAGAACAATTCTTGATGCTTTTGTGTCTGTTAGTGGAGAAGACTGCTGTCCTGCCTGGTAAAGCTGATAAGGCAATGCTTGCAATATGGCACAGTCACCACAACAACATGGCAGATCAACAAGTTGGCTACTATTAATCCAACTGCTCTCCAGTTCCTGCTGACTGGGGAAATGGCATTACCAACAAGAGCAGCTAGAGTTTTCTGTTCCTTGTCTGTTCCCTCCTTTACCTCAATGTACCCTCTCCAAGACAGATATGAACTAACCTACACAATTCTCCAACAGGGTCAAAGAGCATCCACAGGTACTTTTGCCTAACCATGACTTTGCCTTCAGTTTGGGGTATGCTGTGCAGTCATCACACTACTATTTTGGTTCATGCTAGCAGGTCTGCTTATCAGACTATCTCCATGCAATCAAGTCAGCCTAAGTATCTCAAGTCCAGCTGGAGGCCCTCGGTGGATATCTTATCATACACACAACAGACTTGCCTTCCTTAGCCATGAAGATGATGTCTCTTACCTTCTGCAGATGTAGTAACTTGCAATGGAGATGGCGATGAGGAAAAGCAGAATTAGGATGACTGTCAGTGCTACATACTCCGTGCTGAGGGGTTGTCTGACAAGTTCTGAATGCACACAACGGACACCAGAGAAACCGACATCACACCTGAGGATAAGAGAGGCAGAATTAGAGAAATCGCCACGGGGTTACATTTTAGCATTCCACAAAGCATGCTTCACCACTGGCTTGTTTCCTCAGGGACAAGCAATTTCAACTTAGATAACTGAAGCCCGTGTGGTTTTAGGAATAGATGCACATCATTCAAGTAAGTGAGAAACACCCTTAAAAATGCCTAGAAGGTCTTTCTTTTTTAGACTGAATCAAAGGAGAGACCTTGCTGCTTTGCCTGAGGTCTGGATCTCACACTATTGTAACTACAGGTGAACAACAGGAGGCAGAGCAGAATGAGTGTACCATGTTTAAGGTGGGTTGGTGACTAATTTCAGGTGTCTAAGACTGTCACTCTGGTTTCACTGCTGCCAACACACATACTTAATGCTTGCTTAAATCCAGCTGAGGTCTGTTATAGATATACTGCTCTTTTTTCAGTTCTTGTAAGCATTTAAATGCCTTGCTGGGTTGGTGGTCCAGCTAAGTGTCAGCAAGATCAAAGACCATGTGCAGCTCATCTCAAAGCCCACCTCAGGGAGGCTGCAGGACACGCTGCACTCTGTCCATACCTGCAGTAGTGCTCATCCAAGTCCACTATGTACACGCACTGTCCATGGAAGCAGTAATCTTTCATTTCAGGCTTGCATCTGGTTATCCCAACTTGAGCCACACGAGGACTGTTCTCCGTTTGGACTGTGGAGAGATTTGGTTAGCATCTCATCAGCCTTATTTTCCCTTTCAGTTTCCCAAACAATGTGCAAGCTTTACAAATAAAACTAACAGCCTAGCTACCAACCAAGCTGTAACGCAGTAGGCACTGAAGCAGGTGAGCCTTTTGAATAAGGAGAGGATTTTCCCACGTTAGAGTTACATCGACTCTCCCCTTACAAGTTCCACATTACCTATTTCTGCTTTTATAGAGGTATTATCATCTAAGACACAGATCTTAGTCTGAAAAGGTAGTTTTAAGGAAATACAGGCTATAAGATGGCTCCCGCTCAACAGGAGTGAACACTTTGCGGGATGCTGGAAACGTGATTCAACAGTAAGCTATTTGCAGAGTCAAAGTGATTTCCAAGGGTGGCTCAGTGAGGTCACCAGCCTGAGGAAGATGGGAACCGAAGACTCGTTGCTTGCAAAGAGAGCTGTGCAGTACACTTACTTAGTGCTGTTGTGCAGTTTTCCATTTCACCTGGTTCACATAATGGGATCACTGTTGTGCCCATGACTGCTTGCAATAGGTAACCTACGAGAGAATGAAGAGTTAACATTAGATTCTTGTTTAGTATAGTTAAGCTCAGGTGTGACAATCCTGCATTCATTGCAGGAGAAGTTCCTTTGGTGATCGAAATAGAGAACACCTTGAGTCACAGCAGTCCCTGAGGAGAGGATTTCCCAGGACTCAACAAGTCAGCCTGGCTGTTGACTCAGCACACTAGGTCCATGCTTACCCAGGCTCAGCACCCTGCCACTGGCTTCAGAGACCACATACCACTTGAGGCAGGCTTAATACAAAAGCTACTATTTTGCAGGAGCGAGCTTCCTCAGCCCTCTACTTGCTGTAACCAGCTTGAAAGGGTGGCCAGCTCCTGCACTAACACTCACTCTTGTGCTCACTTGTAAAAAGATACCAGGAGATACCTAATCCTCTTTGTCTGGTCACTGGGTCTGAGACGTATTGACCAGCACATGGATCCTGAGCCAGTGTCACTCATCTCAGGAACACCCCAGCAGAAAATGGGTCCACTTCTGTCCTCCCTTCACCATCCACACAAAAGCAAGAACTGCACCTTTCAAGCAGGTTTGATGTGGGTACCAGCCACACTGTGAGACTGTACCAGGCAGGCTGAGGAGTCTGGCTGCCAGAGCAGTGGCTGCACTCCCTTGGGGAGCAGGGGCCCTTGTTCCCTTCTCCCACAGATGCATATTATAAAGCATTCTGACACCTTTCGGGGTATCTAGTGCTGCACAAAGCCAGCTTTCATGTATTCTGTAAGTCAAATGAACATTTCCAATGAGGACTTGAAGGCCAGCAAACGCACTTGTAGCTTCACAGCTAGCCCACGAGGAACAGTCAATGTTTGCGCCCCAGCTGGCCATAAAATCCACTTGGCGAACACTTCTGCTGTGGTCATAAACTAACCTGCTCATGAACTGTTTAGTCATCAGCCCCATTCCACAGAAGTCTGTAATTTGTGTCTTTGGGCTGTTTGCCTCTATTAACTTGTCAGGTCATGCATGGCTAATGGAGGGAGTGTGCCTTCATAATTTCTTGATCACTCTAATTCAACTCCAGTTATTAGAAAGTTTCATTACATCTCAGTGTTAAATCTAGCAGCAATTTATGAATTTCCTGCAATTCATCCATTTCTGGGTGATTAGTAAGGTTTCCTTTCAGATTTAGTTCAGTTAGATACAAGAACAGCAGGAACATCTACCTTACAGAGACAGGGTTTTTTTGTTTTGCTTTAAACATGAATCCTTCTCCCTTCATCCCTCTCCACGACATTTCTAGCCAAGCTAATGAGCCAGGTTTCCACCAAGCTTTAGAGGAAAAGACAAAGATGAGGTCCACCACAGCAAGAGCCACGGAAACAGAGCAATGATACGGGACTCGTATCGGAGACTGTGCCAGAGACATCTGCTCCTGCTAGCATGACTCAGCAGGACATGCCTTTCACTCCAATGGGGCAGGACCAGAAAGTTTACTTTCAGGGTGGGACTTTTTTATTATTATTATTGTTTTTTTTCATACAGCACCTTGTGTTCAGTATAGATTTCATCAGAATCAGCAGTTTAACACTTCTGTAAGAACAACAGAAAATTCAAGTGCTCGAAAGACAAGCACATCAGCTGACAGACCACAGCAGCTCAGTTACAGCTAGAATAGCAGGCTGTGAGTTTTGACCAGGGACCTGGAGTCCCAAATGATGCTGAGAAAAGATTTACCAAGTCTTCTTCCCAGAAACTAAAGGGACATTTCAGGAGTGCTCCATGGACTAAGCTGCTCCCTCAGTAGGGAGCACCTGTGGCGCAGGACAGCCCCATCCCAAAAGCAATGCTGTGCTTTTGGAAGAAGGGATGCTGAAATCCTGAGACTGGCAAAAGTACCCTGAGCCTCCTTTCTATTACCCATGTCCTGCTGCTTTTGTCTCTGTGTGATGTGCTGCGGCAGGATTTGGTCTGGGGGGCCGCCTGACTATGATGAACATCAAGTAAGCCAAAAAATGCTAGGTGTACCTGAGAGATCCACTTCTATCACAGATAGTTAAGTAGATGGATTCATTAACTGAAGATCTCCTTTAGCCTACACAACTTGTCTTTCAGCTTGCATTCTTCCTTGATCTCTGAGCAATATGAGCAGCTGCTTTTTGTCTAAAATTCTCAGTTTGACAGACACCAGACCCTGGCTTCTGCATTTGACAAACTCCAACCCAGGTATGCTTAAGAGGCAGCTCAGCTCTTCTCTTTGCTCCAGAAAGAGGCACTGCTTTCCAGCTGGACCTGTCCCTAGAGAGGAAATGCCTGACACTTGTAAGGGATGACTGACACTTTTGCTCATGCAAAGCCCAACAAAAGCTTGCCCCACTCCCGCCGTGCACAGCCACTGATAGCCTCCTCCACCTGACTGCAGGCACACAGAGCTGAGAGGCTGGAGCACAGGCGTGGATATTTGCTGACACCCAGCAGTATTTTCGGCATGCGGGCAAAGTTCTTCCTGGTCTGCACTGTTACATTTTGCCCTTTCCCCCATGCACATATTTTCCCTCTGACATCACTGGGAGGGGGATCCTGCAGGAGGATAAGGGATCCACATGGTGCAGGGGCAGAGGAAAACCTTTCCCTGAATACTTATCAAGTGATGTATATCAAACACAGGACCTGGGAGAGGTAGTTTTATTTTTATTCCTTCGCTGTTCACTAAGCAAATACTCTACAGGGTACAAGATAAGAGTAATGAGATTGTTGGTATTCATTTATGCTTCACAGGAATGTGAGTGCCACACGGCCAGCACACAAGCGCAGTACCCCGGCTGGCACCGCAGGTATCGCTGTACAAGTAGCTCTGACAGCAGCAGCTGTTCCTCAAATGGGAATATTGCTGCTGCTTTCATCCTTCAAGGAAGGACCAGGATGGAGAATAAGGGACAGAGACCGGCTGCCTCAGCTTCCTGCAGCCTTCGTCAGAGATGACATGCAAAGGCTAATTATCAGTTCACTCAAAGCCACTCAAAGCCAGCTATAGTTTCCAGTTGCAGGCTGAGTGCTAAGGATGAAGGATGTACATACAGGATAAACCTAACTGAGAACCTTTACAAGATATATACCCACTTTAAAGGCAAGTTGTTAGGTATCTGAGAGGTGTTGGGTCCCACCATCATTTGAGTTACTTTGCCTGTCCCTGAGATCACAAGTCACACACCAACTCACCTGAACAAGACTTCCTCATGCTATTTCATATTTGGCAGCAACATGGTCCCTGTGGTACAGAGACAGTGCCTACGCTTTTAACTTGGGTTGCACTTCCATATTGATGCCAAACATAGCAATGCACCTGGTGGATCTCAGCCCATTTTTACTCTAGGGACAGACTGAGCTGGATCCCCATCACCTGATTTCACACACCCAGAGCATGTCAAGACTGTCTAGGGCTTGCTTTGCATAGAATAAGCAGAAAACACTGGAGGAAACATTGAAGCTAGTCAATCTGTCCCACTGGCTTTGTGAGCATCACCACTACCACCATTTAACTCTAGTGTTAAGTTAACTCTCCTGTCTCTGCAGCTAACCTCCCTGCCTAGCCACAGATGTTTGCAGGCCATCCCAGACCAAGTGAGCCCCTCTACAAATAATGGCCAGGTGGGTGGTTGTGTTCCAGATGAGGACCACAGAAATGCAGGGTTAGCCATGGAAGCTTTGCTAACAGCTTGCTCTTATTCAAGACTTGGTTGTGCAACCTTGCTCACATCAACCACAGTGTCTCCAGAGTTCAGGTTATCCGTTTATGCTGGGCATGTTTCCTCAGAAAGGGGAAGCAGTCATTTGAGATCCTTTTAACCACCTCAGAGTGATGCATCTCATCGTTGCACTCAGGATACAACACCTGGCTTCTGCCTGGTGCTTCAGGTGGGATGTATCCGGTGCTAGTTGTTTGACCGTGCCCAGCAAAACAGGTGCCAGACACTCCTCTTCCTGAGATGAGACATACAGGCTGTACAGGTTGCTCTTCTCACCCATGTGAAAGGAGATGATGCTAATAGCTCTTTCCACCCCCCACCCCTCTGTGGTCTGCCTTACTTTGGCCAGTTCTTTATATGGAGGCACCAAACATGATGGTACTGAGAGCGATGCAAATAAACTACCCCTAGGGCAACAGACTGAAGCACTCGTGCATGTTTCTGGGAAGCACTGCCTGCATTTCTCCATCTTGCATTTTGTACCTCCGAGTGCAGAATTGCAGACTCAGAGTTGGGGACGCCCAGGGCCAGGCCAGAGCAGCTCTAAAGCAGCCCTGGCAACACCAGCCTGCACAGAAGGACTGTCGCTCCTAAACTGCTGCGGGCCCACACAATCATCTTCAACATTGTGCCAGCACTTAAACAGAGATAATGCAGATAATTACTTATTGTGTGCACCCAATCATCTTAGTGCTGCTTCCACCCCCGTGGAGACCTGCAAAACAGTGATCTTATTCACATGCTACCCCTGTTCCTGCACCACTCTGCTTTCTACCATGAGCATGGGGCAGAGCTCCCTATGCTGCAGAAGCAGAAATTCTTTATTTCTCCCCACCAGACACATCAGCCACTGATGTTTTCACATCTCCAGACTCAGCGACCTTTGTGTTGAGCCCAACTGCCCATGGCCAGACAAACATGACACAGTAAACCGTAAAGCTGGCAGCTCCTGAAACCCATGAGCGTGGAGATGTGAGGCTTGACTGGGCATTACAGCGACTGCAAGGAGACCTTGGGCAAGTTCTTGCCCGGGGCTCCCACACTAACTCACGGAAAAGGCAGGGCCAGGGCTCAGCTCCATCACTGCCTCCTCCCTGGCTGGCACAGTGCCACAGCTCCCCAGGGACAAGTGCCAGCTCTCTCCTGCCACTGCCTTTCTGCTGTGATAGCCCAGATACAAAGCTGACAATGAGTGCCACTTGAGTTAGGCTTCTGCCTTTGAGTGGCGAACCTCTCAAGTCTGGCATAACATCAGCTACAGATAGACTTCCCAGCTTTACTGACCTGGGACGGAAGGGCAGTAAAGTGCTCATAACAGTTGCTATGAGGACATCTAGCTGTGACTAATCTGTCCCTTACTATTAGATTTTGTACCTGTCCCGGAAATAAATAAATCTGTACACAAATCCATGAAGACATACCAGTTCCTTCCAGTGCTAGTTTTGTGCGAAGCATGGCTGAGTCACAGGCTAAAAGATGTTTAACCTGCTGTCACTGAAAGTAAGATGTTATGCTGCAGCAGCTGATCTGTAAGCCCTTATGGAAATACCTGGCTAAGATGACAGAAACTCGTGCTACAGTGGGTTTAGCAGATAGGGAACACCTGTCACAAAAAAAGAGGTCTTGGGAACTGAGCTTCCCCATCACCTGAGACCCCGAGCCCAGCACTGCCAGTGTGAGAACATGCCCTGTCATTAAAGCAGTGTGTGAGGGCTCCAGGTCGCTGTCCTGCCTCCAACAACTGCTGCCCACATACTTTGAGTCATCTCAAAGGGCCAGCTACACACAGTCCCTGCCTGTCCCTGCCAGCACCCAGGCTCTGGGGCTCTCGATGTTCTCAGGACACGCATGTTCAGTTCGGACTGTCAGCTAGCTTATGCGATGCGAGAGGAACATGCGCCCAGTAGAGAGGTGGAGAAGTATCAAGGCACGGGAGGCCACGACCTGTTCTGTTAGCAGAAGGAAGCCTCTGCTGCTGTGGGGATTCACCAGCTGAACTCTCCTGGAGCACAGCCTGGGTGAAGGCAGCAGGGCAGGACAAGGTGACAGACCAGCTCCTTCTGCCTTGGCAAGGGCTGCGTTGCAGGCTGAGCAGGGGAGGAGAACGGACATAGAGCAAGCAAAGCAATGCCCTGCTACAGCACAGCGCCCTGACAGCAAGACCTGCACGCTCCGCTCCTCAGCCCGTGTACACCCGGCCCTGTCTGCCGCTTTGCCTCGGGGAACAAACACGCCGGCTTCGCCTCAAGACAAGTTTCGCCCTGCGTGTGGCCAGAGGTCCTCCAGCAGCAAGCGACTGCCCCAGCCCTGCGAGCCAGCACCCGTTCCTGCCGACACTCACCGAGGAAGAGCAGCAGACTGCGGGCCCGCAGGCGGCTGGCGTCCATCACCCTCATGTCGCTGGCTGGAAGAGGAGGAGATGAAGAAGAGGAGATGATGAAGAGGAGAAGAGAGGAAGGCAGTGGCAGGGAGCGCTGTGGCGGCGGCCGCGCCGCCAGGGCTCTTTATGGGGCTGCGGGAGAGGCGGGGCGGAGTGGTGATGAAACTCTGGCCAAGCTCCGGGCAGGTGCTCGCCCGGCCTCGCTTCCTGCCCCGCCGCACCCGCACCGGGCGGGACGGGGCCCTCCCCTCCTGTCCCCCCCCTGTGCCCGGTGGCGATGCCCCGAGGGCAGGCAGGGGGCATCCCCAGCCCTGCTGTGGGGCAGGCAGGGCAAGGCTGGCAGGGCAAATTCCTCCAGCTCTTGGCTGCCATCCGGATACACGTGCTTGGGTTATCCTTATTTTAGCAAACACTGCTGCGTACGGCTCTTGTGGCCATAAAACCACTGGGTGCCTTAGAGCAAACAGGCCAAGGCGCTGGCGCCCATGGCTCACCACGCAGCGGTGGCACTGCTGCCGGCCACTTGCGCTTAATTTATCAGTGCCAGGAGCAATGGTGTGAGACTGGGTGGGAGTGGGGTAGATGCTGAGAGGAGAGCTGCCCGGGGGCCCTGCCTGCGTGGGGGGCTGCAGCACGGCCCACATCACTGCTTGCACGTAAAGCAAGAAAACAGAGCAGGGCAAGCAGCCGGAAGGCTACCCCCTCCTTCCTCATCTCCCATCAGTTCCCAAGTGACCCTCAGCCCACGTGAGCCTCAGGGCTAGGGGCAGAAAGGGTCTATTAAGTTACAGCACAGGCCACAGGAATGCCAGCACCTCACCCTGCACCTCGACAGGCTGTGACAGGCTCAAGGTCAGCAGGTGCTTACGCCGCGGTGCCCCCCCAGCCCAGGGGGCCAACAGGTCCTTTGGTTCTTTAGGCAGGACCCTTGACTAGTCAGCACTTGGTTGTTGGTGGTTTTTTAATCCTTTCATGCATCCTGCTGAAGCCCATGCACTCTATGACTAGGTTAAGCAAGACCTTGTTCTGCACTTATATCCCATCATCAGACAGTCGACGGGCACATCCACCCCCACATCCCTCTGTACACGCTTACCTGAAATATCAAATGCTTCTTCTCTGAAGAAGCTGCTCAGCAACAGTGGATATTTCTTTTCCTTTTAAAGCAAAAACCTTCTTCCTCTGCCTTACCTTTTTGCAGCACCAAAAAAGTCAAGGTGATACCCAATTTATTGCAGAACTGATAAGCATATCTCATAGCGTAAGGAATTTGAGTATTCATAGCAAGGTGCAGTTTTAATAGCTGATAACTCAAGTATTCATAGTTTGCCTACTTTACAAGTGGTTGTTGATATAAGAGAGTTAACTATAGAAGATACTGCAGAATATGACACAATCTATCTCCGTGTTCAGATTCCAGTTCTGAGCAATAAACAATTAATTCAGGCAGTTTGGGAATAGACCTGGTACTTACACATCACATTCCTGCTTACTTAGGCAACGTTTTCTCAGATCTATGGAACTGTGGAGATGCTGAAATGAAAAAGATCAGTGTGTTACTATTGAACTACGTCAGCACAGTCAAATTATGCAAATGGTGGGAGAGTTGGCAGGATCCATGAAACTAAAAGCAGCATGCCAGCAGTGCATACACTCTGGTACTCCATGAGAAAGCAGGACATGATTTAATCTGAAACTTTTTCTGAGTCCATTTTTCTCCCTCTAGCATTATGGTCATGGCTTACCCCCATACAATCACTTTACTACCTTAAGGTTAGCAGATAGTAGCTTTTCTGATGCTACATGACTGTTTTTGTTGCTTCTTTAATTCGGGCTGATCCCCCTTATTAAGGATTTTATTGTCTGCTCTTTCAGTGAGTAAAGGAAGGAATTGCAATCATTAGTAAAGTGTTTCTGTATGCGGGCATTTTTCAGGATGCCTTAAAAGCAACATCACTGTAGAACTTCCACTTTATAATTAATTTCACCCTTAAATTCCTGCCTGATTTATCCTCTGAAAAGAGAGCATTTAATTATAGTCCTGTACCGGTGTTCAGATACCGAGTAAGGCTGACACCATTGGAGCAATTCATTGGAATTTCCTCTTTCAGATTTGAATACATGGAAAACAAGTATCATATACACATCTGTTTCATCTTTCTGTAATTTTCTTGGTCTCGTGGTATGTGATTCCACATCAGGCATCCCCACTTGCAGATTTCACCATCCTCTCCTCCATGTGGAGGCTGCCTCTTTGAATATGGCTGATGTACGCTTTGAGAGCCAATTTTCCAAGCAGCTATTCACATTGAGTAGCACCTTCCTGCACTGATAAATTCATTGTAAGGCAGATTCATTACATCCCACAGGTCTGAGTACAGAGGGACATGCCTGCACAATGCTGGAAGGTAGCACTGATTGGGCAACAGACCATCATGGGTGTATGTCAGCTGGTGGCCTCAATTACAGCTGGGGTGAACTGGCACGCCCAAGCCAAGCCAGTGATGGATTTATGCCACTTGCCATCGGACCAGCAAGAAGCCCCCCAAGTAATTCAATTCGTCAGGGTTTTGTTCTTCACAAAGTGTAAAGAACTTGTGCAGAAAATGTACTAGCTTTTATTACCTTACAACATTTTAACAACCAACTTTAAAGAAAACCTCTATTTACAAAGTACATGGGCTCAAGTCAAGTTTCAACCTCTCACTGTAGCAATTATTCATCTATTCTTCTGAGACAAAGCAGCTGATTCACAGCAGTGATTATTTCAAGAGTATGATTTGAGTTTTTTGTCTATTAGTCTATCTCACATTCATGATACAGAGAATTTTCTATGAACAAAATACCCTTTAAACTTAGAGGGGAAAAACAGAGGTTTCATGTACGTTTCTCTGTGCCTCAGAATAGAATACTTGTCCTCATGGTGATTTGCTGTGGAAGATGCATTCATGGTAATGAACTGTCACTTCACGTATGTGTTCTTACATAACTATATCCATCAGTGACAGGCGACTACTACTCACTTTAGCAGTTTTCTGTAGAACTTGCATCCAGTTTTACACATTGCCATTCTGGGTGTGGATCTGCATTGGTTTTTGTCCATTTGGAACACCACCTATTTCCAAAATCAACATCACCTTGTTAGAAAGCATTTTTGAAAATACAAGAAAACCATTCCCAGTCTTGCACTGAAGCACTGGACACCCTTACACACGGAAAAAAAAATAACCCAAACCAATATTTTCATAAATACCTGGGAAAATCAGCAAGCTTTTTTCTTTTAAACATCACAAATACATGCTTCAGTACATGTGTACCTCAATTTTCATTTACATCAAACTTTCATGACTGAGCATTAAAGATGCTTAAGAAACGCTCTCAAAATATCAGTAGGCTAACTGGAGCGTAGCTCACAAGACAGCGTTTTTATTTCAACTACGGAAGATAGGTATTAAACACGAACACCTCACATAGTAAAAAGTATGGGGCTTACATGTGACTGCAAATGCCCTAAAAAGGGAATATACTTAACTGGGATTCATGGACAAGTTACTGTGAAGGAAATAGAGTAAGGAAAAAATCTGGAGCTGAACTTACTCCATAGCAGATCTGAAGCTGACCTCTCTATGTACGTGATGAATCATTTAGGCCCAGTGTTCTTAAACAACCAAGCTCTCCTATAAACTATCCGAGTTCAAAATGCTGTCCTAAGGCTGAAAGTGGCTGATGCCACTTCTTGTAAATGCACCATGAGGTCAAAGCTACAGGACAACAAAGATGTTTCACTGTTTAAAAAAATCAATCCCCCCCCAAAAACTTACTCATTTCTTAGGCAACTTCTTGGGTCAGCATTAACCAGAAATTAAAAAGTAAAAAAAAAAAAAAAAAAAAAAAAGAGAAAGCACTAAATCCCATCCATCTCAATGCATTTCAGATGATGGAAAGGAAAAGGCAAACAGATCTGTCAGTTCATTCTGGATTGCTCCCTACAGGGAAGTTTTTCACTCTGCTGGCTTGTATGAAATTTTCATTACTCTCTTCTGGGCAATTCCTGAATGGTCCAACACATCTTGCTAGCAGGAAGAGCTTCTTAATGCTCAGCCGATGTTTTCCCTTTCCTAATTACAACTCCCTGCAAAGTGATTTCTTAGCCTCCAAGGGGGTGGTAGATTTTTTTCATTGATACAATTTCCATGGCTTCTGCCTTTATTTGATACTAAACAAACCCATGCAAACATTTTGTGTGTAAAGGGTGTTATTAAACTAAGTCTCACCTGTATATTTAGTCCTTTTTTTCCCTCCTTACTCCAAATCATTTGTTGTACCAAGACAGCTCTGCTCAGAGTAGATCCCCCAGAAGAAAGATGCACAGAGCTGATTCATATGAGCAGGAATGAAGCTCCGAACCATTCAGGTGTTCTGACTTTTTCCTCCTTTTCTCTTGTCTCAAAACTCAAACTTTAGTACATGCATACAGTAAGGGCTCTAAGATGCATGCTGCCAGCCTTCAGAATTGCCTCTCATGACTTAAATGCATTTTACTATTGACAAGCAAGCAAATCGATATGTGAAAGCATGTTGCTGGCTGCTGACCATGCAACGCTTCTGCTCGATAGCTCTGAGCGCGACATCCCTCTTGGGACAGTGAAATGACAGCAAGAACCACCGCTGTGGGGATTGGCGTGACTCAGCCAGCACTCACTGGTTCCAGTTGGGCTTTCACCACAGCAGTCAGCCCTGGCTTTGTGTTCTCCGCCGCTATCTTCCTCTCCTCTCCTGCTCTGTCCTTCTGGATAGCTGGCACTAAAACAGGAGTAGAGAGCGAGAACAAAGAAGACACTCTGTAGAGGAGTGCCACCATCACAGGGAAGCAAACAGCCTGCCTTGGCCTCCACATTTTGGCTGTGACTCAGTGGTGACTGCCACTTGCATGCTGGACATGCGCACAGGGAGCTGGGGCACCCTCGACACGAGGGGTGTGGCATTAGGGATGATGGAGTAAACAGCAATTCACCTGAAACCAGATTAGCCAGCACACGTTCCCGAAACAGAACCTAGGAAAGAGACACAAGTCCGCGGTGTATTTGTTTGGCCTGGTAACGAGAGCTAGGCATAGGAGCAGATGCACTTAGTGGAATTCCCCCATCCACTAGCATTATGGGACACTCCTATTACTGTTCTTATAATTGCTGCTAATCATTACTATTACTGTACTGACAAAAAAAAAAAAGGCAGCCAGGATCAAGCCTTCATTGTACTGGCTGTTGTCATGCAGGGGCGATGAGACAGCCTGCCCCAGGGGATCTATAAACGTGGGTGCCCAATTCATCACTGCAGTCATATTCAAACTAGGACACCGTGGTCCACGATGAAGCTCCCCTAGGACCTGAGCAAAACGAAACCCTGGCATTCCCTCCAGCTGAGCTATGACAGCCTTTTTTGCATTAGCTTGGAGCCAGGGCGTCGATGTCAGGGTGCTCTCTGTTGAAATGCAGCTAGAAAGGTAAGACGCTGACCAGGAATACCTTGGGGTCTCAACACTCAACAAGATGTTTCCATTCCGTGTTTTCTCTCTATGGGCCCAACCTGCAATAAAACTCCATATTCTTTGATCTCCAGTGAAGTTAGTATCACCAACTCTTGAAATCCAGCTGTGAGTCACATGGCATGCGGAAACCTCTGGGGTTTGGTTTGGGAATGACCAAGAGTAACTGAAATCATCTTCTAGTCACCTTCTCCTCCCAGCCATGGTTTGAACACTACCTCAGGTATCCAACCTCCCTGAGACAGACCTTAGATGACAGACTGAAAAAGAGCATTTACCAGCTTCGTCATATACTGGGTACCAACAGGGAGCTGCAGGGAAAGACTGCAGACTTCTATAAAGATATTTTCTCTCTGAATGGAACTGTGGGTTTGCCCCAAGGTGAAGGAAGCAGCCTAAGCTGACCCCCACACCAAGAGCCCCTGGGAACTTGTCCCCACCTGTCCAACAAGGGTAAGGAGGGTGCTGGTCACCTGGTGTGTGCATGGAGATGGGATGAGGAGAGAAACGTACTGAAGTTGTGTGTCTTGGGGTCTCAACCCCAAGTCCTGGGGATGAGGTGCCAGCAGCCATCAGCTGACGGTGATACTTCCACGGGTAACTCCTCTGCATGGCACCTGTGCACCCACCTCCTCATCCGGCATTGCTCCCTGCAGCGGGATGCTATTGAAGAGATGCAGGAGGTTTCCTTTAGGATACTCCAAGTGCAGGTGTGTAAAACAAGAGTGGGAAATGACAAAGGCTAGGGCTGGGTTTAATTAGACTGGTGTTAGTTACTCCATTAAGAACACCACCAACCTAGGGCTGGCAGTTCTTGATTAACACTCCTATAGTCAGGGTCTTGGTCCTTTATACGTGAAAAAGGGGGCTGTGGATAAGGGTCTGGTAATTCCAATGTGAATTGAAGCTAAAGGGTGAATTGCCAGGTGAGGAAGAGAGTACTCCGGGAAACACTAGCTAAAGCTGCCAAAAACACTCAGTTCTCTGGATCTAGTTCAACTCTGCAGTAATAATAGTCCGTCTGAAGGGCTTTCTAGAGAAGTCAGGCATCCCAGAAAACCATTTTTTTGGTAAGATTCCAAAGAGAGGCTGCACATTAGATGCTCAGGATGAGACGCTTTTGGTCACCGACTTACAGCGTGCCTACAGCAGAGGTCACCCCTTCATAAATAACACACGTTCCAGCTCCACACCCAGATTAAGCTACCCTGCCCAACTAGGCATACAAGCCACCTGACATCAACCAAAACAAAGACCATGAAGTTAGCACGGGAGACTGCCTGTGCTGAGGTGAAACATGCCAGCCAACAGGGCTCCTGCAGAGCATGGCCCAGCTCTTTGGCCTCCATCCTGGCTTCGCAACCTTCCCCGTTTTGTTCTCGTAACATTCCCCTACGTGGACCAAGGAGAGAGATTTCCAGGAAGGACTGCTGTATGCAAAGCTAATTGCCCCTCTTTCCAAATCAACCACTTTAAAGGGCACATAGGTTAACTAAATGGGAAAAGAGGTTTCAGTGCAAGTCTCTTCTCCCTCTTCCACGGAGCACTCTTATGCAAGGCGCTGCACACTGCGGCATGCATGTGATTACATCGGGGCAGCCCGGACTGCTATGTGTACTAACCATGCGACATGTCATCTGTGCTGCCGACTGCGCTGCAAATGCTGAAATCGTCTTTTACGTAGATTTAAATAAGGTTGGAGCCTTTAGGCAATGGCCTTCAATTGTTTACAGGGTTTTTATAAACAGGATACTAACGATTTGTAAATATCCCATTGGAAATCCAGCAGTTTAATATATATGCCCGTCTGTAATAAATCTATCTCCACTAAAACTTCACTGGTAGTGTTGCACAACTGTTACCACAACAATTGCCTCTAATTGCATGTACCAATGATTCTGCTTCATCTCTCCTACAGTTTGATCCTGGCGTTGGTACATCTTCAGCACATTTCCCGGGCAAGCAGAAATCCAAGAAATAATGCATTATTGTTGCCAGCATTTTCTAGGCTTGCACGGTGCATTTCTCCTCAGTCAGAGAGAGCAGGAGAATTGCACTGCTCTGAATTCCTGTTGCTGCACCTTAGCTAGATTTGTTTATTGTGTTTTGTTTAATTTTTCACATCAACTTCCCTCCAGCTGAATGCAGATGGGGACATGTGCACGTACACCCGCAGACATACGGCACACATAAAAAATCTCTTTCTTTAATATTTTCTTGGGGTTTCCTTGAGCGTTGCAGAAGAGAGTGTTTAGATAGTCAGTAACTAGGTATCTGTCCATTAACAGTAAATTTCCTGCAGTCAAACCAAAAGTACCTTTCAAAAAGAAGTTGTAACACAACCCTCTCGTGTTGTATCAATCCATCGACAGACTGCCTCTTGGCAGTTAGAGAGGCCAGAATTTCCTTCTAAGCTAAACATTGTACTAAAATTCATGTGTGCCTACCCCAGTTGGCCCACGTTTAACAAAGTAGTGAGCTCTTGGGGATGGATGAGTTGCCTTCATGCTGGAAACTCCAGCTTGAAAGCCAGCAGAAGAACTGCACTAAGAACCCATGGTGTGGGAGAAGTAGCAGCATAATGTTGTGTCACTCCTGATGCAAGTGTGAATAACCCACTGCTGGGAGTGCACTGATGCAAAGCAGTCTGTCAGTACATCCTTAGCTTCAAAATAAGCGCCTAAAGGAACTGTAATGGCAGGCAATAGTTGTGCTAGCTTAAGGTCAGATCCCAGTAAAGCATTTGAGAAATACTTGCCCCAACCTTAAATACTTCTTCAGCAGGTGAGGGAGTCCTTGTAAGAATATATATTGTTGCCGTCTCCAAACATGATGCACATAAAAAAGATCTTGTCTCAGATATCTGGTGCATCTCTTAACAAAACCCTGGGGTTTGCACATGACACAGATCCTAACGCTGTCCCCTGACTGTTAATGCTTCTCTGAGTCAAGCTGGTTTCCCCGGGCTCCCACACACTTACTCTGTAGCAGTGCTAGCGAGGTTGCACTGTTGACCAGAAAACCTCTGTGGCCTCTCATCCAAGATCTTATCTGCTACAGAGAGATACTCAGTCAAGCCATGCACTGCAGCAGAAGCTGTCTGTCTGGGCCAGTCCAGGTTACCGTCCCTGCTGAAGATAGCTGTGAGGGTACACAGGGCACGGCTTACTGTCTTGGCCTCTTTACGAGGCTATGATAGCCCCTTAGCTCCATCTCTGTCCCTGATCAGCAGCTGTGTTGTATTCCCCAGCATTGCAAGCCCTTCTTTTGCAAAACAGTCCCATTCCTCTAGTGGCATGCGCAGCATGCAGCAGTCCTTGTTGGCTACTAGCTGGGCCCGCTCTCAAATCCAGCTTTTCTCTTGGTCTTGCTCCCAGCTGGGTGCTGCACAGCTCACCTCCCAGCCGCACCTGGCACCAACAGGTTTCCAACCTGTGCCATCTCCCAGTTCCCATCTCCTACAGCCACAACCCTCGTCTGCTGTTTTCTCATTTCAAACCTGAGCAGCAACTGGCTAGAACAGTAGCGCATAAAGCCAAAACTACCTGGCGCAAAATACTCAATGGAGCCTGGTCGTCTTGCAATGATTTTTTCCCCCTCAGTATATATCAGAAAAAAGGACTGCACTTGCACATCTTGTTAATCCTGCCCAAAACTAAGGGAAAACTGAGACCAGCTCTCCCAGTGCTTCACAGCCTTCCTGTTCTGCATCTCCTCCCACCTGCACAGGCCATTCCCCCAGACTCTGGTAGAAAGACATGAGTCGCATGCTGTGTCACAAGCAAGAAAAAGCTAGAACGTTTACCTCATTTCTGCCTGTTTCCCAGAATAAGGTCAGTGACACCAAAGCCTTCTAACCCCATTTTCTTCTCATCTCCTTCTATGCCTGTCACTTGGGTGAGAGGACTGGGAGGGCAGGAGAATTATGTCTCCTGACATACTCGAGGCATGGAGAGCAGCCTTCGCTCTGGATGCAGGAGCTGCCTTGGCTGGACCCAAGGGGGTCACAGACTGCTCTGGTGTCATTCCTGCTGCCACCACAAGTGGGAAATGTTGGGCATGTTTTTCACACCTCTACCCCTTCATTAGCACTAGCTGAATGCAGACAACTGTCAATGAAATTATGGCAAACTTCTTAAATTTTAAAACCAGGAGGAAAAGGCAGTGTTAAGTCCCGATGCTACTTGTTCTGAGGTAAATCACTGTTTTGCACTATGAACTCAGCTGGGCTTCACAGATGGCTTTGCAGATAAAGCACAAGGAAACCAACTTACACCCACTAGAAGTGTATCTACAGCTAAGAAATAAGATAACTGAATGCCCTTGGGGAGATATGAGAGGCATTTAAAGCATAAAAATTGCTCACCTTTCCCTTACCTGGTAGGCAGATAAACAGAAAAGTTCCTGCTCAATAATGCCTAAAAGTCTGATGTAAGCCCTCCAAAGCAAAGGAAATGGGACTCGGTGGCAACTGTGGCGTGAGGATGTGCTACCCCAGTGGCAGAACATTCCCAATTCGCTCAAACTGGGCAGCTCTGGAGAACTGCTCAAGTCTGCAGAGATCACAGGCAAAGTAAGCGTGGGAGGGCAGAGGCTCACGCTTCTGTGCTGGACACGGAGGCCGGGGTGTTTCACAAGGGCATTCGCAGCCTCCCAGGTGCTGCACCGTGCTCAGACTTTCAGTCACGTGGCCGTTGGGATAGACACTGCTCACCGCACGCTAAGAGAGGGTGGGAGCAATTTGCTTTACTGCTCTTGCCAAAAGCCTCTATTAGTACATGTTATGAAAGCTCCACAGAGGCAAAGCATTCCTAAAACCACTTGATTAAAATTAATAACACCCGAAACTCCCCCCAGTTGTTTATGGATGGGAGCGTTGAAGGAGACAAGCAGCAAAAGCAAAGGCAGAGAGAGAAGCGTTCCCCTTCCCTACAGCCTGAAGGGCCAGGGGAGTCTCCGCATTGTTTCAGCTGGCTGCTGAGATGCTGCCTGCTTCCCCCACACCGAGGCTGAGACTGGTTTTTGATCTACAAGTGCTAAGACCTACTTAAGGACTGAGCATTGCTCTACCATCCCCCAGTGCCTATGAACTACCCTCGCAGTCTTCAATGCTTTCACCCCCACAGCATCCCTGCAGCTATTTTGGTACCTCTCTGAGGGTGGAACCGAGGCACGCGCAGCGTGTACAGCTTACCCAAGGCGCGTGTCGAGGCACAGACTTCCACCTGCATCTCCCGTGATCCTGTCTCCTGCCCTGCTCGCAGATCACTTCCTCTGCAGGTGGTGAGTCAGAGCAGCACTGGCTGCCTCCCAGACTCCTCTTCCTCATCCCAGAGCCCAGATCCACGCTGTACTGGGATAAAAATTTCAAGCTGAACAAGGAGGAAGACTTGCAGTAGCACAACTGTCAGGCTGTTATACTTAAAGGTGACAACCACTCTGTCCCTTGGGCACACTTACTCTGCCAGCTGGGAGATGTCAAATCCTGTGCATGGTGGTCTCGGAGAACCAACCCATGCTTTTTTCCCTTGGCTGCTTCCTCACCCTTAGCACAGGCAAAATGAACTTGCAGCTGACATCCTGATCCCAGGCACTCTGTTGCCTTACAAAAGGGACAGGAGATTTAGGAAGTCTGCAGTGTGTGACAGACCCACGTTTGAGCTCAAGCTTCTGAAATAACAGGTCTGCTGAAGCAGATGTAAGCTTTCTTTGTACTGCCCCAAAACTCATGACACAGGGAAACCTTGGTCTGAGAGTGACCTGCATTAATGCATATGAATTGTAATGCTGGCTTATTTGTATAAGAAAATCATTTTGCATACTGCTTAAGACCATAATCCTTGGGGAATTTGATTTGTGGAAAGGACTAGACTCAAGATTTAGCATAGAACATGAAAAAATCTCTGTATCACTAACTTTTGCTCTGGCTGGAAATAGAGGAGGATGTACCTTTGCAGACAGCAGCCAGTAGCTATGAATTGGAAGTCATTCATCAGATGTAGTCTCTGAAAGCTCTTCTATACGAACCCCAGAACTTTTCCACACACCCTGGGATGTACAGCTCTCCGTGCCCCGCTGTTCAGTGCCACCAAGCCTCTATGCTATGTTACCTTTCATCCCTTACTACTACTGTTACACATATGAGTGCAGAGCTCCTGCGCTGGCCTGAACCACTCTCCCCTACAGCCAACGGCACTACCAGACTAATGCATGTATGAGACTTTTGGGGTTTCATCCACAGGGCCTGGTCCGTGTCCAGTCACACACATCTACCCCCACACCGCAACAGAACCCCACACACCAGACCCTCACACAAGGCTCGGGATGGAGATGGCAGTGGGCACACGGGATCCGAGTCTCCCTCGTGTTGCTGGGGTTTGTTTTGTTTTCTAACCAAGTTCCTTCGAGGATAATGGTATGTTTTCCGCAGGGCTTTCTGCACATGTACTGATCTGTGTGAACCTGAGTTCTAGGTTAACAAAGATGTTTTTATGAGAAACAAAAGACAAACTTGCTGTTCAACAACATTACCACAATCCTTGGGATCTAAGTCAGAGCCTGAGCTTGGCAGCGGCACAAGGTACATCCTGTACATTAAAACCAGAAGTTTTCTATCGTACATTCAGGGTGCATTTGTGACCATTTCACTACTTATTTTCATGTCAACTAGACACTGAGCACAGAAAATGTTATTTGGCATAACAGAAATTGTGTATGTGGCAGCAGAGAGCTAGTGTGCTGGGTGAACAGTTAGCAAATAACAGAAAACAATGCACACTCTTTAAGGGATTCAAACGTTTGATGACAAAGGGAATTTGGCTCATATCTGTGTCATATTTTCTTTTGAAACAGCTACAGCACAGAGAAGAAAAGCTAGAATTCACTTACATTGCAGATAGCGTACACACTGTCCTGAAGTTGTATGGCAGGCACGCAAAGCTGGTAAAAAGAAAACCCTACAGAACCACAGAGGCTAATTCCCACCACTGTCAGGTGTTATTTCACAAGTCACCCCTCAAAGCCAGCCATGCTAATTTTGGTACAATTTCGTCTGCAGAACAGCAGAGGAAGAACTGGCACAAACACAAGAGATGCCCCCAGATTCTCCTATGTTACAGCGACCAGAAGGCTGTTCCGAAGCCTCATGAAGTTGATGGAAAAATGACCAGGATTTCCACAGGCTCTGTCCAAATTGTCCCATATTTAGAAAAATACCCGAGTTTTGTCCCCCACCCAGGGGTTTTTAACCTTCCAATAATATTCAGAGCATGCTTACATACAGAGTTGCTGTTACTGAACAGCATGGTGGCCTGCATCTCTCATCCTGCTCGTCTTACATCCCATGGAACTTCCTAGTAATAAAAATATTAAAAAGCAAATTTAAAGAAATTTAAGTAATTGAATGCCCATGGCAATCAAAAGACTAAAAATGCCTAAACACCCAAAGACTCACATGGTGCAAGTAGCCTAATTCCATATCCACTGAAATCAACAGGGGTTTTACTACAGCCTGTGACAGGTCTTGGAGTCAGGCCAGAGCTAATTGGGAAAATCCCAGATCCCTTCTTTATGATTAATTCTCTTAAAAATCCTCGTGTTAAGACATTAAATGGCTGCATTTCACAAATACTTAATGGTTTAAAAAGCAATCAAATTAACCCTCTGCGGAATCATCCTGAATACCTCTTTTAAGACTTTCCAGGCTATAGTTTGAAAGTGGCACCTGAAATACAAGAGTGCACTGGACCAGTTTACAGCGGGATCCCACACCGGGATGTGTGTCCTCTGCCTAAATGAACTGAGAGGTCAAACCAGTGCAAACTTGCCCGGAATAACAGGAGGGGAAAGCAAGAATGGCAGGCTCCATCTTTCCTCCCAACCCTGCGAAACCTTGCAGAGTTTCTTCTCTTTGGAGCCCAGCCCAGCCCTTGGCATTGCTCAGAACCCGGGCAGAAATGCTCCTTGGCACCTCTGCCCTGCAACCCGTTCGAGGCCTCCATACAGAATAAACTTAGGGGATTTCCTCCTGCATCACAGCACTTGCTGATGGTGGAAAGAGGGGACACCTGCATTGGGAAGGCCAGGAAGCCTGGACCTGAAAGGAACCGTGCTGGAAAAGAAGAAAGGGTTGGAGGGGAATGTCCGAGGCCACACAACCCAGTCCAACTTCCCCTAAACTCCATAAGGTTTTGCTGAGGTCACGGCCATTTCCGTGCAGATCTCGGAGTACACGCGTGTGTGTCTATGTAAGGTCATGCCCTTCGCCTGCGTCACTCCCCATTCTTATTTGGAACTATCAGGAAGAAACTCCTGGTGTTTCTTGGCTCCTGCACACATTTTTCATGCATAGGGGAGCACCCAGCCCATAGAGAACATTTTTTGCTGCTGTAATCTTGATGGGAAAAGCAGTTAGCGATGGAGGAACGCATTCAGATGGCTGAGATGTGCCTGAGGGAGAAGACCTTACAAACATATTTGCACTTGAGAAGCAATGAACGTGCCACCAAAAAAGTCAAGAGAAGTATTAACGAGGCGAGGGGAAAGGGCAAGAGAATTTCCAGTCTTTCAGCTCCTCAGGAGCCGTGCTGCATTTGTGTGCTGGTTCATTCTGGTAAACCAGGACAGTCTGAGCCGGTGCTGCTCCGAGAGCAGCAGGCAGATCTGTAACATCACTTTTACCTGGAAAAGGAGGAAAGACTGTGCTTTAACCCCCAGCTGCTGGACACATACCAGTCATCATGCAAATGACAGCCAGTTATGAGAGGGCACAGTGAGCTTCCAGGCACTGGTGTAACAGGACTAACGTTCTGGACGGCTTTGATCAACAAAATCACTGTCTTGGTTCAGTCAGATTGTCTAATCACCAATCCATATGCAACTACAAAACCCAGCTCAACTGCTGGGATCTGCATTCATTTAACAGGGGCTGCATGTCCAGAAGGGATAATTCAGAGCTGCTCTTTTCAGCAATATAAGCCAAGCTGCGCAAGTTCACCATTGTGTAGGGGCTATGACAAGCTGCTCAGCTGTAGTCCTAAGTGGGAAACCAGAACACAGCTGAACCAGAAGCCCCTGCAGTGAGACAGGCATCTCCTGCACCCTTCCACGGGTCTTAATGCTCTAAGTGCAACTGGTCAGCTCTAACCAGTGGTAGTTCTAGATCTCGAACTTCGTTTTGCCTTGAAATGCTCAATCCTGTTTCTTCTGACTTGTTTTACAGGATCAGGTTGGAAATTACAAGCCTCACGGGTTCATGAGCCTTTTGCCAGGCTCAACTTGCCTTTGTCTTCAAGTTCATGCTCACCTTCAAGTTCACAGTTCTGCCCCTTGCCACCAAGGCAGCAAGAGAAATTAGCATGAATTCCTACTTGATTGTTTTCACAGCCACCACTCTACCTGCTACAGCCCTCAGGTATCACAGCACTTGCTCCCATGCGGACCCAGGTCTGATCTTGGATTAAACAGAAGGACTAGGCCCTGTAGCATGGCAATCAGTCAGTCTTCTAGGAACTCTGCATCCACTTATTTTCCTTGCTGGAAAATAACATAGCATAACCACCACCCTTACCAGCAGCTCTCCTGCTATGCCTACATGTATGATAAATCCCAGCTTGCCAAGTGTCTGTGCTTGGCACGAAGATAGAAAAGGCTGCTGGAGCCCAAGTTCTGTGCCAGAGCTGCCAAGACCCAATGTCTAAGATGCTAAAAGTTGCCAAAAAGCACAAGTACAGATGAGGCCACCTGAGGGGCCCTTCCTCATGTTTTGCTGTCTCAGCAACATCCCTCCAATAAATAGGCATAAGCATGTGCCACTGTAGTCTTGAAGAGAGGGAAAAGACACAAACTCTTAGGTCAAAATCTGCGTGTTCTGGCCATGTGGCATGGTCCCATAAAATCACGGTCCCCACACTGTCCCCTGCCTGCCACTGCCTCGTCTCAGCCTGCCTCACCCCCCTGCGGGGTGGCTGCTGGGCTGCCTGGCTCGCAGGGCAGGGATGCCCTGAAAGCTCCTGGGTCCTCCCTGTTACGTAAAGCTGTCGCAGTTACCTGCTAGGCCTACCGGTTGCCCTGCAACCTTCCAAATCCCAAGGAGTATCTATTAGACAGCTTCCTGGAACAGCGCTCCTATTCACATCTGCTGCCGGGGCTCCGTCAAACGGCCAGCAGAAGTCAATAAAATGCAGCTCATCATGGGATTTGCCATAACAATGGGACACAAACAGACTTAGTCTTACGTACAGAAATGATGTCAAACAAATTAGCTTTGCTCGGGTTAGTCAGATGCTCTTGCAAAGCACGGCCCTATCTTCCTGTGTCTCAACCCTGGCTGTGCTATTTCACAGCAGGAGCTACCAGGAGGCATCTTTGTGCTGCAGTCCTGCACAGAAAAGACAGAGGAAGAGTTCTTGGATTTTTCTTCGCCTGCCACAGCAAAAACAATAACAGAACAACACTATAAAATAATTCAAAGTAGCAAAGAGCAGAGCGTATGTCATAAAGTGACAGTGACAAGCTGTACCACTCCCAGCCCCAGGTCACATCGTGGCTCCTTGCCTTGGGAAGCTGAAGGCAGAAGAATTTGCAAACAGCAGCAGCTACTCTAGAAACAGTGCTCCCAGGAGGTCTGTAGCCCCTGCACAGCACGTGGGGTGCACTCAGCACCGGGCTCCTGCATGTGCTGTGCCTGGGAAGCCTTCCCACAGCAGCCTCAGCCTGGCTCCCCATCCTCAGTCTCTCCTTGGCCAATGGCAAAGTCACCACACGGTATTTTGGGTCAGTCATGACCAGGAAACACAGCTGCATTTGAATTTCTAGTACTCAAAGAACCACCAGCTGTACTTCTGCCTGTTAAAGGACAAAGTAGTGTTTAAATAAGTGTCAAAATGGAATTGCTATTAGGCAACTTGTTTGCAAACCTGCACCAGATAAACTCAACATGAGGATTTCTTTAAAATTTTGTGTTTAAGTGAGTCACTGTTAGAAACAGAACCCAAATGTGGCATCTGGATACCTCTGACTTCTGAGTTGCAAAACTGATCCCAGAGCTACCTGCCAATGTCGCAGGAGTCCTGATTGCCAAAATGGGGAAAAAAATTGGATGGACATCTCCCAAAAGGTGGCTTGGCAAGACATGCCTCAAGTCCCACATTCAGCTCATCTTGAACTGTTACAGAAGACAAGCATTTAAAACTGTGTTTACCCTAGCTTGTGAATTTCTTATATTTTTAAGATTAAGATTTTAATTTGTCCAACTCCATCAAACTAAGAATCAATTGGACCAGCTACACAACAGCCTCAGTGTGGTTATGTGAACTGTTACTTCTACAGGGATGTAACAGCAGGACACAGACCATAACCGATCTTTAAGAATGAGCTATATGGAAAAATCCCATGACAGGGAGCATTATATTTGTATTTTTCTGTGCCACTTACTGCCTATATTGTGACTTTCTCTTCTATATGAACATTTATCAAATTGAAGCCCCAGCAAGGAAGAAGAAAAGATTTAGACTTGAGACCATGAAAACATGATCATAGGTGCTACAGATTTCTATCCTTTATTAACAAGATGCCTCCTGAACGGCTACCCTGCCTCGGGGGTCTCTTCCAGGGTATCTTGCCAGGCCTCATACCTCTGCTCTTTCTTAATAAAGGCAAAATATTGGGCTGCAAATGGGAGAAAAAGCCATTACCTAGGTTGTGTAAGGGCAGGCCAAAGGCCCAGGGTCTACATACCCATCTTGTTTTCTGGGACTTAGATCAAGTGACTTGGCTTCCCTATGCCTCTGTTTCCTCTCATTTCATGGGTCCTCCTCCAGAGGAGGCATTCACATCTTCTTGCTGCATTACCCAACTTCACCTCTCACTTAGGGGTCCACCTGCCTACATGGGTGCTGGGCACAGGAACTGAGTCCAGGCCTGCTCTCAATCCAGAAGTTCCAGCTTTGAACTCCAGCAGCCAAGAGCGAGGGTGCTCTTTCCACATGCACAGCAACTAGCAAAAGGGACTTGTACTCCGAACAAGACCACAATTAACATTTTCCTCTTCTGCACAAACCAGTGGCAGAAGCTGTGCTGTGATACCTCCTTCAGCTCACTGAGAGCTGCTTCTTAGAGCCTGCTCTTACTCACACTCACTTCAGCGAGAGTAGGAGCAGCCCAGAGCCTAGTCATAGTCCAAGATTTTATTGCTGTCATGATAATTAATGACTACTTACACTGAGCTTTTAATGAGTAGCTGCACTTTTCTGTTTGTTTGTTAACTGGGTCGTAAAGGCATCCCGAGTGATTCCCTGGATTTATAGTACAATAGGGACCTCTACAGGTGCTTCCCTCTTCAGAGCCAAGCAAAGGACGTGACGTGCACGAGCAGCCACACGTCACTGCAGATGCCATCAGAGCTCTACAAACGCAGTGACCAAAGCACTGAGCTGTGCAGACAGCACTTTCAGTCCCTCAGTCGTCAGGCCAATTTGCTCACTCATGCCTTTGAGCCACCCAACACCTTCAAATGTAAACAATAACCAGTACATTCCCCCCTCCTAATTTGTCACGTTCACTTTTCTAAAGGCTGCCCTGAAATTGTTCTGTTCCTGGCCAGGAGCTCCTGAAATGAGCAGGACTTCCACAAACCCTACACACAATGGGTTGGAGCTAACTGCATACAACCTTCTGATGATTTACTTGCACATGTGAATTGCCTTTTTTTTTTTTCCCCTCCCAAATACTGGTTTGTTGTCATACTTCTCAAACAAAAACCTTGTCCTCATGTCATACACCACCCAGAGCTCAAATGAATATTCAAGAAGAAACTCTTGTTCTTGCCTTCAAACTTTCATCTTACCTAGAATTCCCTTCTTTTCTCTCTCTGAAAACTACTAGTGCATTATCCATCTATGTGATAACCATTTCTTAAGAGCACTGAAAGGAGCAAAAACATGGTCTATCGGCTACAGCACTACAAGAGGCTCTGGATTCTGGATTCACTGCCCCAATGCCTCTCACTCACGTGAATTTAGTCCCTCCTCATCTCAGCTGTCCACAGCACATCATCCCCAGCACACTGATCTGCTTCACGTGGATGCTGTGAAGTCAAATCAATTAAGTACTGCAAGCTTCAGAGGTCACTCGAACTGTTCTTAACATAATTATTAAATTCATTATTTTGCCAAATTGGCCTTCTCTTTGAGGGATGTTTTTCCAACCACAGCATATTACATGGACCAGAAATGAAATAAAACAGAACTAGTGTTAAGAACTAAAAAGTTAGGAAGTTATGCTCAGTCATATGTTTGTTTTTGCCTGAAATAGAGAACTGCTAGCAAGTAACCCATTTCACCTCTAGTTCCTAGGACATAACCCAGTATTAATGGCTCAAACGACACCCAAGATAGCCTTTTGCCAGCCATATGGACACAAATCTTTTTTTATTCTTTTACTACACACTAGAAGAAGCTGTCTTTCCATAGTACGTGAGAAGGATCAGACACACTGCTGTGTTATCATCCAAACCCTACTCTCAGTTATCAACAATAAGAGAAAACCTTCTCTGAGGGAAAACTCTCCTACCTGCCTGCCTGCCACCACATCTCTCAGACCTCCTCCGGGAGCCTTTGGCACCGCCTGCCGCTGCTGACTGGCTATCGGACGAGTTGGGCCAGTGGCCTGGCTGCTCGCATGCCCCCTGCTCAGGTTGCTGATGCACTCCTGTGTGATCTTGGGCACTGCTGGGAAACAACAGCACACCTCGTCAGGAAGGTGGGACAGTTTTCAGTGCCCACAGGGACACTTTGTGCACTGACTGTCAGCCAACAATATGCTTCCTTCCCAGATTAAAAGTAGTGTTTTGTCAGGACACTTATCTTTTCCACAGGCTTGCATCCCATCATTTTAAATGGACCTTGTTGCCATCAGGTACACTGCAGACTACCCAGGTATTTCAGAAGAAAACAGGTGTCAGATTCTGGGGAGGCGCTCAAGTACCAGCCAAGCATTAGTGACAAAGTGCACCCAGATGTTGAGAGCAGATTGCTGCGAAGCACAGAGAGGGTTTGGTGGCTTATGGACAGCTAGGCTCAAGTGATGCACTGCAAGGCATCGTGATGTGGTTCCAGCAGCCAGGATCACATGCAAAGCAATGCTCTGTCCTTTGCAAAGGCAGGTCCCAGTCCTTAGCATCTCTCTCTCCTCTCTGCTGAGCCGGTGCCCCCACTAAGCCTGACGCAGGGGTGCCCAGAAGCCACGCAAACATAGGGTCTCCTCCCAAAATGGCAGCGTTTTTGGCACGTGCAGCTAATAGGAAAGAGAAGCTTACAGCTCTGTTAATTATGCCATTACAGAAAGAGTCTGAGCCTGATAAATGAGACAGGAAAGACGATCCCGATCCTCTGACGGGCCAGTTCTGCAGGAAATTCAGCACTGTAAGCAGCAACAGACAATACTAGCCTAGTAGCACCTGTCACTTATCAAGGCAGGGCTCGGCACAGCTGACTCCACAAAGCAATCTGAGGCAGCACAGACTTCCTCAGCAGGGTCACTGCATCAAACAGCTCAGTGATTCATTCCTGCAGTGATGCCTCAAACACAGCTTGGGCCTGATGAAATCCCTTAGAACTGCAATGACAAGGCTCTTCTCCCACACAGGCTACAGCCCGTAAACACTGTGCAGGCTGACAGAGAGAACAGTCATCTGTGTTGGTGCCACCAAGCTGGGATGTTTGAGAAGCTGGCAGCCTGCTCCCACATCGTGCTTTGGCACAAAGGACGTAGAGCACCCAAGTGGTGAGGAACCCACGTCTGGAAGCCTCAATACCAATTGGAAAAAAGTAATTAGAAAAATAAAGCAAAGACCTCCTTTTTCTTCCTTCTTCCATCTGTCTTTCCATTTTACTCTCCCTGCACTTAGACCAAGTTTTATTTTGCATGTCATGGACTCATCTGCTATTTCACTCTTGAGCTTTTCTTCCATTAGCACAAAACGCCTGCAAACTTTCACAGGCAGCCCTCACAGAGCTGCCTTGGTCCTGAAAGCAAACTAGAAAAAGTTTCCTGCCAAACTGGGGCCTTGAAATAACCTTCCTTTCCAGCTGGCATCCATGTTTTAGCTAAACATAAAAAAAAATCAGTGTGCATTTCTCTAGGTACAGAGTATCTCTGTAATGAATAAATACTTTTCAAGAAGCACTTTGATGTCCTGCAGTGTACCCATTTGGCCACCAGATAGTGAAGAACATCAGTGAGTGGATGCACAAACGGTTAAAACACAAACACAAATCCATCTCTCTGTTGACAGCTCTTTAGGACAAAAGAAATTCCAGTTGTTCAAACTCCTGCCTTGAGAACTCCTCAAACAGCTGCATATACGCACTGAAAAAGTTGTGTTACTGTGAATGGCTGCTCCAGGATAGACTTCTTGATGCAAAAAGATTGTTTCTCTACAAGTGAATGCAACACTTGCAATGTGTGTGTGGGAAGAGACACTGGAAAAGATTAATTTGCATGACAAATGCTTTGCAGTTTTTCCTCTTTTTGGCCTGTCCAGCGATTAAAATTTTCTCAGAGATACAAGGAAGATCCTTAACTTGTGTTTTCCTGAAGATATGCAGTTTTTAATAGGTACTTCAGTTCAGCCTCTGTACAGTGTGTGTGTGCAAGGGGTGAGGGGTGTTTTTTGCATGCCTATGTGCATTTGCACAGGTATTAACATCTAATTGCTCTCTCACTACATACAGGTGACACAGAAAACATTCGGGCAACAACTGAAAGCAGACTTCAAAATCATGTCCAATCAGGGTGATGTGCTGTGGGTTTTTTTTTTTTTGTTTGCCTTTTTTTTTTTGTATGAAATCAAGAGCTGAGATGATTCAGTTACTGACCAGGATCCCCCCAGGTGAGAAGCCCACTGAACTTCTGAACACTCAAGTGCTCAAGCATGCATCTACCTCCTCAAAATCCAGCCTTCTGTACACACTTCAGCATTACCATTGCAGTCTCACAAATACACAGCTTATTATTATTATTTTTTAAACAAAAAACAAATGACATCCATCCTTTGGTAAAAATGAACTTGCATAACAAAGAAATTGAACCTCTCAGCAATGCACAGCAATTTAGGAGCCTGCATTATTCCACAAAAATCCCAAAGATTGTTGAGGTACCTAACTTCGTTTTCCTTGTAGATGACTAAGCACAGCAGATTTGTCTACAATGTGCAACAGCTGAAATGAAAAATCTCTGGGAGCCATCTCCAGTCTCATCAGCATTGGCAAATTCTCCAAATGTCAGTGAGAAGTCAGAGTTAGTGCCACCATCCTTACAACCAACTTAGTCCCTTCTCCTTGAACAAAATCCTCTGGCCTTCGCATTTCTTTGTAGGAAAGATGAAGAAAAACAAGCACCTGGTAATAATCTGTCTGGCCAGGATGAAACAAAATCCCTGTGGCCATTTCTTTCTTATCTGAGTGGTCACATTGTGCACAGGATGTGCACAAGGAGTAAAATGAACATGCTTCCTTGGCAAAGCTATGCTAAGTTGCATAACAAAATTCCAGATTCTGTAGCAGCTGGAGTCTTGCTCTGAAATCACCACGCAGCAAGGCGATGTTTTGCCTTAAGTTTCAGCAATGTGATGAGCTGTTATACGATGTTTGGGAAGACTTATGTTCTTTGTCATGAGCACACTCCACAATCCATTTCAAGAAGGATGTTGAATTCCTTCTGTCGTCAAAAATGTTAAGAACTTGCTCTGTCCAAAGGTGTCATAGTCTAATTTTCCAGAAATTGCATACCTGTTATTCCAGATTTTACTGAGTCTCTGAGAACAATGCATTTTCCTCAGTCCAAAGCACTTGATGATTTTGTCCCATACGGCAATAGAAGCAGAATCCAGATGGCTTCTCATCAGCACATGATGTTCAGAATACAATTCCATTGTGAAACAGGTTGTTTCAGGGAAGACGCAAAAAAAGACAGGAAAGATCAGAGCAGAACACTCTACTAGGGCTTGAAATGACCGAAAACTAGATAGAACGACTCAGTCCTCCCCTTGACAAATACGAACCGCAGGAGAGCACTGAGAAGGCTGCAAGTATCCCTTGCTGTTCTGACCTGCTCATCTAGCAGCCTTTACTAGAAATATCAAGTCTTTCTTCATAAGTGAACGGACCCCATCAGTTCTGCAGCAGTTCCGTTTACACACTCGCTCCGTCACTCCCTTCATTTCACCTCATCAGCGAGGCTGGGGTACCTGCTAGATGGCGTGGGGTGGCCCTCCAAACAGAACCGCCTCTCGCTTACAGGCAGATTGCTAAGTGTCCCAGTGCCACGTCTTCACAACGCCGTCTCTCCTGTGCAGACTTTGTAGGGTGATTTCAATTTCCTGCATCTAAAATGGAAAACATTGTGTTATTTTAATCAGACACACGTAAAATCCCTGTAGTCTGAACAGAACTAGATCTAATTGCTTGATTCATTTAAGTAGCCCCAACAAAACCCACTTTTAGCAAAGCTGCACCATTTTATACAACTGGCAGATCAGAAAGCAGAAATATTGAGCGTCAACTCCTTTAAGATCACACAACAAATGCAAGAACATGCTCCCAACGCCCTTGTAAAAACTCTGCACAGCTTTCCCCCCCACTGTAATTCAGTTGAACAGAATGAGAAGGTTACATGTCTCCCGTACCTCTTTCGTACGTAGCAGTAGATGATGGCAAGTATCCCACTTGTCAGTATCCCTACACCAATTCCCACAGCAATGTAGCGCTCGTAAGAATTATGTGCATAGGAATTTAGTGTTAAATGTTCACACCTCTCTCCATTATAACCTGCAAGGCACCTACAAATTAAATATACACCGTGTAAAAATTACTCAGAATATCTTAGACTTTGTACTTCAGAAATATGTTAGTTTTGAGTAGTTTTAAACAATTTAGAACAAGTCTAAACTAGGATGGACTGAATCTGGGACTCAGTCAGAACCTCTTCAACAAGACTACCAGTTGTCCCAGTCTATCTAGGGTATGTAAGCAGCTGTACAGTAATGGAGTTGGAGCTGACATCCTAAAATATCTTGTCCCCTTTGTTGCGCCTGCTGTGAACATTTTTTAACTCTAGCGCTAGTTCTGATCTGAGATGCCACTGAGGCTGTGGATCTAGAGAGTTGTTAATTCTCCCTCTTTCTTCCTTAGTATTATAACAGCACAGAATTATTGCCTTGTCATCAGTCCTGAGCCAGCATAGCATCCAAGACTGCGCCAAGCTTTAAGCCTGCAGATACTTCGATGCCACTTGAAAGTTGTGCTCTGCTGAAAATTGGTTACAACAATAAAGCATAGCAGAAAAAGAAACAAGGCTAATTCTATAAGAAGAGTACTTATAAACAGTTTTATTTACTTGCATATGGGTTTCCTCAGTTCACTGTGGAAAGCGCAGAGTCCATTAATGCAGTAGCTGTGGTGTTCTTCCAGACAGGTCTGCATAAGCTTCAAGAGCCTCGGCTGCTCTGTGTACTCTACTGTCAAAAGCGGAAAAAGCCACGTTATGTTTGGAAAAAAAATATAAATCGAATAATTCAAAAATATTTTCACAGCTCAAGAGGAACAGACAGCTCCTGCAGAAAGACACCTAATATACAAATTCACTGAGATAGGTCTCTTGACAAACGCTGCTAATCAGAACAAGCTTCTAAGATACATCAGCTTGACTTTGGAAGAAGAACAAACTGCAAGTAAATTACTTCCTCTTGAGGAGTGTGTAGAAAAATGATGATGGAATATTCGCTCAGGGGGCTACGGATACAATGAGAGCACTGAATTATTCTTAATATGCTTCCCAGTCTGAATTCAAATGATGAATTCTTTTTTCCTTTTCCTCCAATCACAAGACAAATTACTGCACTCCTGTCTGTCAGTGCTGCAGCTACAATTAAGCAAGGAATGGTGGGATTGCTCCCTCCATCTGTTCTCCACAGTCTCCTGTTAGCAGAGTGTCCAGTTATGGTTTTAAGCAACCCACATTCCCCAGACAGCCTTCCCATGCAAAAAGCAAGCGAGGCCCACAACTATTTATTTTTTAAACTTGATCAAAATCATCTACATCCAGGTCAGTATGCTTGCTACTGCTCCGAAAGCACAGAAAATGATTACCTTATATCTGAAACATGAACGGGAACAAAAGAATATTCAAAGCTGTTCTTTGGGGTCTTAGACTAGTGTTATCTACTGGTAGAGCAGAGCCCGAGCCCAGGAGCGAGGCAACCCTCTGCGTGGAAGAAGCACAGATGCCAGCATCAATCTGTCACAAGAAAAGGGCTGTAGCAAACAGAAAGAAGGCTCAAAGCGAGTATCAGTTTGAACTGGTCTCTCGACCCAATTTACAGCAGTCTCTGGTGGGGTGTGATGTCCAGTGTGTTACTATTTGAGGGGACAGTTCTAAGATGACTGAAGATGATTTCCTCACTGAGCCTACGTCAACACCAGCTTTCCATTAGGACCACAAGAAACATAACATCAGGTGGGAAGGTGACAAGGTGACCAGGTCTGCTCAGTGACTAAACAACGGCGCAGCAAGCAGAAAGTCTCCTTTCTGACTAAGTGCTGAATCAAGGTTTAGAAAGATTATACTGACGAAACAATTATCAGATTCAGGACTAACACCACCAATTCCCCCCATTTTCTGAGGCAAGTTCAGTCTGAGTCGTTTCATAGCAGGAACGCACTCATGCACTCAGATTGAACAGCACTGCTTTGAAAATAGTGCCCCCTAACATCTTATAGAGAAATCAGACTTCCAGCTTATGGAGAGGTTTCTAGAGAACAAGGAATAATTCAAGTCTTCTCGAAAAAGAGCAGAGGGATTTCTTCTTTCTCAGGCAAAGCTACGGAGGAGGAGAAAAAGCATGTCTTCATTTATTTATATTCATAATTGTTTCGGCTGAGAAAACAGCATGTTTCCAGCACATTTCCTAGTCTTGTAAAAAATAAAACAAAGACTCACAAGTGCCTCTCGATGATTTGTGGAGAAAGAAGTCCTGAAGCTAGAAATACAAGGCTAGAAGATGTATACCAGATGCATATTTTTGGCCTAGTAATCCAGTGACAGACAATACACGTGCACTGAGGGAGATGCCCAAGCTCAGGCCCTGTCTGTACGGCACACTGCAGCGCAGCACAGAGGGCCTGAAACAACTCCCAGGTCAGACCTGCATGCAGCAACACTCAGTGGTGAGCTTTACGCTACCACTGCTAGGTTGCCAAAGCATCCCTCTCTATTTACACCACCTTTGCCGAGAGATGGCAGCCTTCCATCCAGCGACTTCTGGAAGAAAGCTTGCTTAGTGCACACAGGCACTTCCCTGAGTACCAAAGTTAGCATTGTAATTAGAAACTAAGGTCAGCCTTGTACAGAAGCCTGCCTGGAAAGTGCTCAAGACAAACATCTTGTAACACAGGCCACAAACGAGCGAGCCTGCCCTCCCTCACTTCAGGAGCGAGAGCTTTGTCCAGTGTGGGTTGCAAGATCCCATCTAAAGTGTATGCACGCAGATCCCAAGTGCTAATTATTCTGACGTTGCAAAAGTACAAATGATTACAAGAATGATGAGTCTCGAAAACAAAAAGAAAGATTTTCTAACCCATCCCAGAGCATTATGCTAATTCATATCATATTATCCACCTAGATACTAAACAAGCTGTTGAACAAACACATCCATGTGCCCTTTCAAGTCACGTGAGGAAAGAAAAGCATGCTGTGTAAGCACCCAACAGCTGCCTACAACTGAGTCATTCCAACAGATACACTTGGCAAGATCTGACATGAAATCAAAAACTACAGGAACCTGGAAGCCCAGGCATGCCAAAACTGACAGACCGGCTACCAAAAGAGTGAGCCATTAAGACCACGACAGCTCAGCCTTAAGGTATGGTGTGCCAGGGAGGAACGGGAGCGTCAGGAAGGGGAGGGAAGGGGTCAGCCCCAGGTTCAGGACCTCCCTTGAAGTCACAGAGGAAGCGGCTTGTGGCAATGAAGGGGTCTCGTTTTTCCCCAGTAAAACCAAGCCCATCCCAAATTCTGGCTGCAGATTTCACTAAAAGGTTTCATTTTGGTTGAAAGAGCATCTTAAGTTGTTCATCCCTGCTTTGCAAGCTCTCCACGTTTCTTTCCCCAACTGATCACAGAGCCTAATGTTTCCCAGTGCCAGCACTGGTTACACTGGCCTACCTAAGGTATAACAACAGGAAACTGGACGTGGTCTTGTAGATGGGATGAAGATGGAGTTGTTGTTCCTCGCGCAGAAGTTAGGACTGAAGTGCAGCTTGTGGAGAACGACTCAGAGGACGTGCAGTCCCACAGAGAACTGCTGTTTCCTCCAGCGATTCTTACCTGGGAATTCAGTTTCTCTGGTGACTCTTCAAGCATTTCTTTCTAATCTTCTTGCCAGAAATGACATTTTCTGATTTATCAAGGGCTGCGTATAAGGTACACCTACATATACCTTTAACTACCTGTGCAAACGTGTGCTTGAAGGGTTATAAATTTGTATTATTACCGAGGGAAACACGCTCTCAGCTAACAGCACGGGTACCTAGTTGATTTGCACAACTGCAACTAGCATGGAACAACTGCAGTCATGGTTGTGTTCTTGTAAACACAACTCTTATTTATTAAAATATGACCCATAACTCCTGTTGTTTAGAAATAATACAGAGTACGTATCGAGTCCCAACAAATACGTCTACTTCATTATACTCCTGTTTGCTCTGTATGCAACTCTGGAAGAACTGTGTCAGACACAACCACCAGGCCAGACCACAAGCGCTGGGCTGATAAATCAAACTACTGCAGTCAAAAATCAACACCATCTTGACTGTTACAAGTATGTAGATATGTGTGCAAGTGCATATACATATATATTTTATATATATATATATATACATACACACAAAAATAATACAGTCCAACACATACAGCATGTGTACGAATGTGCTTGTGTCTATAAAAGTGTACCACGTTGACAAAACAGACACAAAAAGAGAACAGCAGTTTGACTTGTTATGAGAAAAATAAAAAGCTTATGGATCTACTAAAAAAAGCTTGCAAGACATCCCAAGGTGACTTACAATTAGCAGAAAATGATTTGTATGCATGTTTATGTTCTTTTAAAAGTACAAAGACATTAATAAGTATCACAGTTAAAATCCCTTCCTCCTTTACTGACCTGCCAAAACCTCAGTTCCAGATCGCACAGGTCTCCAAAAGTAATGACATCACTAGCACCTGAAGTAACATCAAGAATGCAGCTTGCAGGATAAACACAGCACTCTGGTCTCAGATGTTGGCAAGTAAATAGCTTGAGTTCACATTTCAGTCAGAAAAGAAAGAGAAGAGAGCGCTAGTGCTCTGAAAAGGGCTGGGGAAGCTGTGATAGCCGAAAGCAAAACTGCAACAAAGAAAAACTACTGAGTAACCATAATGAGAGGCATCACTTTAAGTTACGTTTGCTGCATTCTCACTTCAGCGCATGAAGACTCAGACTGAAGACAGCTAGAAACCAAGCACTAGTTAAAACATAAATGACCAGTAAAGGTGTAGATAAACTATCCCAAATAGCCTCAAAATACCTTTCTCTAATTATAAAAAGGTTTGGATAAATGATTCTTGAGCTGGTCAGCAATGAGCCTACCACAGCTGAGCAACAGCCATTATTTCAGAGAGGATTTCAAGGCTCCATGAATAAAGTAGCTCATCCCACATGTACAATATATTCAAAACCCAACTGCATCTAACTGACAGGAGCATTACAGCAGCTATTAGCATAAAACAAAATAAAACCTATTCAGTGGCAGATTAATAGAGAAAAACAGAATGAAACACAAATACCTTCAGTGTTGTTTTTTGTCCAGTTATTCCACAATTCTGTGCTGAGGGATGAAACAGTAATAGCTGATTCTTCACTCAGTGCCCCCATTGCTGTGTAATGCAAATAGATGCTTACTGTAACAGAAAAACTCAGCGTATCTATTCAAGGTTCATTTCATTCAGAAAGCATTTACCCACTTATTACAAATTCTGATGCAATGCAGAAAAGTAATAACAGCTCATGTAAAATGTTCCTGCCTCAAACCTCCTTTTGTCACGGAATAATTATTACGATTGTGGGGAAAAAAAACCTATCATTTGCAGAAATCCAAAATCCATCTCCATTCGATTATCTATACAACTTATGACAAGACTACCTGCAATATATTACAGACGATATTACACCTACTTAACAAAGTAGCCTCTTTTCCAAGTCTAAATTATTATTTATCTGTTAAAAACTTCGTTGAGGTTCATATTAACTAAAACAATGCTGCTTCACAACGTCTTTGCATGTTTTCCACTCCTACTGCTTATTTCAGATAGAGTGAGCTCTTGCTCCAGAAAGCCCAGCGTACTATGACATAGAAAAGCCCCCTCCAAACCTACCTTTCAGCAAAATATAAATTAGCATTCCAAATGCCATTGCAAGCAGCTGCTTTAGCACCTTTTCAATTCTTCTTTCCAGGTAGCTCGTTTGCTCTGCTTATCTGTGCTCCCGTGTGTTTTCTCTTGCACTTATATGCCATGAAGCGTCATCTGCTGTTCTCGCCAATCAAAAAAAGGTGCATCTGGCAACAACCTCAGCCCCCGGGGCAACCACACATTTATTTAGGAAACTACTATTATCTAGCATTGGGATCAGGTTTTCTTTTGAAACCCTAGTTTCCTATTACCTGTGGGCATTATTGTGCATGCAAAGATGCAGTTTTCAAGAGACCTGGTATGTGCCAGAGCAGATCAATGAAATACAGCAAAAACAGAAGCGAGCAAAACAAACAAAAAAGATGTATTGTGAACAATGTGCTCTTTCTTTCCCTTAGCAATGCAAGTCTTGTGTTAATTCTAGGCGGATGGTCAACATTCAGCTTGCTGCCATGGATTTCAGGAAGCGGGGTCCAGCCCCTGCTTTGCCCCGGTCCCTTCCGTGCCCCAGTTCCCTGCTATCCCAACGAGGAACTGCGAGTGCAGCTAGTGCAAGGAGTAGGAAGCGATCAGACACACAGATAATGGCTGATGTTCTCCAGCAGTGACTGCCAGCAATAGGCCTTTGATCACAGGCTCTGGCGAGCCGGAGGGGCATGCTAACCACTTCGCATTCAGCCTACCCTGAGCACAGGCCTCTGAAGCAAGGCAGGGCACCAGCCCCATCGGAGTCTGTGGTTGTGCAGGGTGGCAGGTGGGAGCTGGCAGAGCACAGAGAAAACAAAGGAGAGAGAAAATACTGGCTGAAAGAGGAGGCTGTACTAGGCCATGCCATCATTCCTGCTGCCTCTATCCAGCCACGAGAGCGCATCGCTCCCCTTTCAAGGAAGTGGGTAGCATAATGAGACCAATCATGGTTTTTACATCAAGTATTTGTAGGTCTTTAAGACATACCTGACACACACAGTTCTTGTACTAAGCTGCTCTCCACAGCCCTAAATACTCTCCTTTGTCACAGGCAACTTGGAACAAGTAGGACTGGTCCCTCCGAAGGGTTCTTAGGCAGCCAGACACACTAGAGGAGATCATCAGAAAGGCCCAGTTCAATAACATAAAATCACTTCAACATCCCCAAAATTCTTGACTCTCACCCCAAGAAAACTGCTAACTTCACCCCAACTTGCAGTTTCTCGACTGTGAGCTCTGAGCAACAAAAAACTTATCACAACTGATTTAAAAAACAAAAACCACACAAAACCTTCTGATAGATGCCCTAATAACTCCGGTCAGCTCAAGTTCTCCCTCTACACCACGCTCTCCTCAGTGATCTATGGGATTAAATCTAACCACTTCATAAGTTCAGGGAAAAACACAAGCTAGTTATGCACATTTTAATTATGCGTTCTCCTGCTCATGGACTGCATTCCAGGAGGCTTTTCCCTTCCTTCGGTATCCTGAATTGCCACATGCCTGCACACTGATCTAGTGCAGCTTGTGCACTCCCCGGATCGACGGGAGTGTGTATGCCTTCCTGGATAACCTTTGCTATCAGTCCCAAGCAGGGGTAAGTCTCATGAGCCTTCCTTTCAACACACATCTACACAATGGGAACTTAATCCGGCTTGAATCCGAGAGGCGGCTTCATCATTAGGCAACAGAGCTGGGCGCGGTAGGCCTGCAAGAAGGGTTCAGCAGATGAGGCCGTGCAGCTGTCCGCCACGGGGTGTTCGTGCTTGGACCAGACCTGTCTGGGTCCTGGCACACGAGCGTGCTTTTCAGGCTGGAAACAGGCCGTTCCCTCTGGATGTCACAGTGGAGAGTGCTCTCACAGATGCGTCTGGCAGCTCCCAGAACGGCACTGCTGAGCAAAACCTCCGTCTTGCTGGCTTTTGTGCAACGCTAACTCACCCGTGAGAGGTGAAAAGAGAAAAAGCTGAAGATGCACAATAAACTGCTTGCAGTATATGAAAGAGGCAGACTCATTCGAGTGACACAAGCAAAATGCCTTAGGTTGTTCTTCTGCCAAAAACGCGGAGTCCATTTTCAGTTAAAGCAAAGAAAATGAACATCAATTCAGAAAGCAATGTGAACAAACTAAATAATGACTGAACAAGCAAAACGCTAACAATGTTCCACTCTTAACGCACTGAAAAAGAAAAAACAACACAAACTGTATTAACATTTGTCACAGAAAGATCTGCAGAACTGAACTAGTTCTATTCCACCTCAGCCCATGATGGGTTGACCAACTGCTTAATTTAAACAGATAAGCAAGTGTCTGCACTATTGCTTCCACATGCTTAGTAATGCATCTGTGAAGCTATTTTACGAAAACTACATTAAGCAAAACTCTCAGAAAGACCATCAAAAGATCAAGTAGCACAGAAACAATGATCCATTTCCTTCTTTTTATTATAGCAAGCATTTTTTTTAAATAAACAGAAGCAACATTGAGTCACACTTCTTTTTCTTCCCCATTCAAGTAATCTTGAGTCTACTGGCATACACCAAAGGCTCATGACTAAAATAAAGTTTGCCCAAATGAGAAAAATTTATGAAGACAACAGCCCAAACTGATTCCCACTGACTTCAGTGGGAACTGGGGTCGGCTCTTCAAGTCAATAGTGCATACACTCAGTAAACCTGGCATCTTCACAGTAATGCCACCTGAAATTTTATATTGCATGAGACTATTCTGGATCTGTCTTTGGAACTAAAAGATTAAGGTATAGAAACATACTGCTAATTATCCCTCTTCCCACTTATTTTCACAGTCTCTATTTCCTTTCAAAGCAAGCATCTTATTATCTCTCCTAGTTCTCTCTAAGCAGCAAAATGTTGTAAACAAGTAAAGGGCTCAGCTTTCCATCACGAACTGTAATCCTTCACGCTGTTTCAGAAAACAAGAGAACAAGTAAATTATTTCAAATTCCAATACAAATATTTCCATCATGGATAAACTTTTGCTTCTCTCTTTCTCTCCCCCCATGTCATACAAATGTACATTAAAAGCAGCTTTAACAACATTCTATCCAGGTAAAGTCCAATCCAATCAAGTCGCCTATTCAAAGCTTTTTTTTTTTTTTTGTAGGTACTGTGTGTGAAAACATAGTCAAACAAATCCAGACACGGCAAGAAAACAATTCTGGCCTCAATTCTAGGTGCCTATTCTAGGTGCCTATTCATGCAGTCCTCTTGAATACATTTAAGAGGAGAGTTTAGCCAATGTTTAAGTACACAACTGTTTTAAAATGACAGGTGAAACAAATTCCAGTCTTTCATTCCTTTCAGATTTAAGATTGATGCTATCTAAATGTTTACCAAAAAATACAATATTCAAGACTTCAAATTACATCTGGAGTGCTCCATGACATCAGAACCCAATCCAAACGATATCCAGCAAGCTGAAATCTAGTTTTTGTACATTTTAAACAAGATTGAGGGTCCCAAGTGTTTAAACAAACTCGACAATAGCACCCCATCTCAAAATAAACAGGCATATTTGTAATTCAAGCTTTGTTCTTCATTTTCATACACACAGTTGACCACCACCAATACATCAGCAAAGATTGCATTCTCCAATTCAGTTTTGTTCACAAGTCAGTGGGAGGTAACACAAAGTATCTTAACATTTTGTAAACCATCACCTTCAATATAGTTTACATGAAAAAATAAATACAATGTAGAAATAAATACCTTTGTAGTAAAAAATAAAGGTTTTGTATGTCAATAAATAGAACAACTTGGATTCTTCTTTCAAGACAGCCTGCTTGCTCTAGTAAACAAGCTTTTTAGCAACTATGAGGGTGTTCTTCAGAAGCATTGCGACAGTCATAGGTCCCACCCCTCCTGGCACTGGAGTGATAAAGCCAGCTTTCTTCTTTACTTCTGAGAGAAAAGAGAGAGAGAAAAAAAAAGAAAAGGTATTGACTAAGAACATGTCCAAAAACGTTTTTCTCCTTCATTTGTCCACATATGCCTAACTGGTATCAAGCATGAAGGCCCATAACTCGGACAGGACTGGAGCACATGGGAAAAGTTAAGGCAGAAGTCTTGTTACAACCATAGTAGTCTCGGGATACAGCGAGGACCAGAGACGTGAGGTAGTGCTGTTGATTTGAATATTACTATCCAGGGGCTATTTTCAGGGCATAGCTTCACAATCTGCTTAAGCCAATCTATCTGCAGAAGGCTGCCCTTTCCTCAAGGGAGGAAACTCCCACCAAACTGTCCTGGCAAGTGGCACTTTTTGACTTCTTGACCTGGATGACCAGCTGACTCCACAACACCTCGGTGCTACCAAGACAGGACCGCTCCGGGAAGGCAGCTCTGCACCTGCCAACCCTGATGCCACCTTCAATACGCCAACGATCTCCTTCTGAAGGCAAAAAGTTAACGGCCCAAAGCGAACCTATTCCTGAAGAGCTGCAAGAAGAGCAGAACACTACCAAAACTGACAGCAAAGTACAAGCAACAGTTGTCACTTCTTTAGCCTCTTTCCCTCCCTCCAGTTTGCTGCTTCTAACAAAGACATTGTACCATCATAAAAAAGAGCTTAAGAAAAATGTAGCGGGAAAGTACAGTTTCCTGGCTGATTTGTTTTTTGTTTCCTAAGACGGATAAAGAACAATAAATACAACTGTGCTTGAGGAAAAACAGATTGCAGTGGCAAAATTCCCACTGCAATGGCAGCCATAAATACTCACCTCCCCCAGAAAAGTTTTATTTAAAGTTTTATTTATTTATCTGTTTTAAAAAAGCACCACCACAAAACAGTGTTACTAGGGTGCCTATACTGAAGTGGAGGCACTGATTTTATTTAAGTCTCAAAGAAAAAAATGATTTAGCTCCAACCACATAACATGCCAGACTAGCCAAAGTTAGCATATATCTCAAGTGCTCGTGCTAAGAGATCAGTATGCCTGTATTTTTTTTAACGCATTTAAGGTAATACCCATCAAGTTCAACTCTTTGCATGAGGAATCAATATCATGTAGCAAAAAATCCTGATGTATTTACTGTGCAAGATATAATCAACTGAAATTTCAGGTTACTTGTAAAGGAATTTTATGCATCTGGCTTGGAATTCATTGCATGACAAACCGTAATGAGCAGTTATTTGCTAATAATAGTTAGTCCAAATGGCATATTACTGAGTACTATGAAGTTTTTTTCCAAGCGCCATTGTGAACCCTCTCCCTTGCTTAGAAACAATTTCCTGGAAACGCACATTCACCCTTCTGTCACCACGTGTCTGAAATGAAGTGGGGAAATACGCCGCAAGCTCGCCACATAGATGCAGTCTGTAGTGAATCTGACTATTTGAAAAGCATCATTTTTGACGGGGTGCACACACACACACAGAAAACACCAAGCAAGAGCAACCCTGAAGCTACAGCCATTTCAGGCTGGAGATGAGGAGACATTTCTTCTCAGAGAAGAGTGGTCAGGCATTGGAATGGGCTGCCCAAGGAGGTGGTGGCATCACTGTCCCTGTGGGTGTTTAAGGAGAGGTTGGACATGGTGCTTAGGGACATGGATTAGCAGGTGACACTGGCGGTAGGGGGATGGTTGGACCAGATGATCTTGGAGGTCTTCTCCAACCTTAACGATTCTGTGATACCCACTGAACCCACTACGGAGCAGAATCTATACCTAACCCTGAGAAGCAATCAATGGATGGAAAATTTGGCAGCTTGATTTTGGAACAAGCAGCATATCCTGCCTCTGCTTTAAGTATATTCCTCTTCAAAGTACGTGGTGCTTCACTGTTCTGAACAACAAGCTCTTAGAAAAACTAACAGAAAAGAATTGGAAAAACTGGATATTATCTTCTTGAGCAAAATGTTTATTACGACTTTCAGGGAGGTTAAATGGAATGAAAACCACTGTCTGAACTCCTCAATGCAGGGCCCTAACAACTGGATTCGCAGAAGTTAACGGCAAATATCTCACTGAACTGAAGAGCAGAAGATTAAGCCTTGCTGAGGAGAGTTGCTAATTACAGCTGAGAAGGTTTTAATTACTCTGCTGATTGGTACCACCAGATATACTATTAAAAATTTGGAAAGCTAAACAAATTGCAATGTGGGTTGCTGTTTTTTTTTAATGTAAGTTGTAAGAAATAAATTAAATCTCCTATGACAGTTATTCTTAGTATTTTCAAACACAAATAATTTGTCTTACTAGTTATACTATTTTGAACTACCTACTGTTTGAGATGGGTGTTTATGGTTAACATAGTTACTGCAAATTCCCAACTCAATGTCACAATTATTGAAATGTACCCACATCTGAAGTGAACACCGTAACAATTAACATACAAAATGTTTTAGACATTTGAAATTGAAATAAGCCTATTTCCATGGCAATGTTACACGTTTCTCTTTGTGGTGTTATTCAGAATACTCCTATCTTACTTACAAAGAGCTGCAGTCCAGAGCTCGACCATGCCTTACCAAAAGAAAGCCTTCTAATGAACATCATGGACAACATCCATCACCTCTAGTGCTAGTAACTGTACTCAGGAGTAAACACAGAGTATACTGTTTTCACAAGTTGTTGGGAAATTTCTCTACCATACTCTATCATTATGGAAATAGCTGTGGGTCAGCCTGGCAGAAGCCTTACTTTATATCAGCTAGAATACAACCACCTGGATATCATATTCACAAAAGCTAATCCAGATTTTTAAATGAACAAGTGTCTAAGTTACGGAACTAACATCTGATAAATCTCCACCTATACGAGTTAACATCCATCTGGTGAATGCAATTCTCCAAGACGAATGCCAGTGATCAAAGGGGGGAAAATAACCTGGCCCTTAAAAACATAGATAGATTTTCCTTTCCTTGTGAAGTGTAGCTGGCCAAACGGTCCTAAAACAGCGCTTTGGTGTGACCAATCTCATGTCAGCACATCAGATGCTGCACTGTTGGTTCCTTCAGAAGGTCTTGTTTCTGCTTCTCAGCAACAGTAACACTTGGTCCCTAGCTTTAACTTGGCTTTCTGGAGATGCGTGCAGTTCTCCCAGGCATTTCTCTGGCCATTTTGAAAATGTCGGTATACAAATTAGGTGCCTATGGGGGAGGAGCTGCTATTTTGCAGCTTCTTTAGAATCTGAAAATCTTCCTTTGATTCTTCAGAAGAAATGAAATGTAGATTATTTCCTTGAAAAACAGGATCCACTGCTTTGGAAACAGCCCTTCATTCCTACGTCCCTTTAAAGCTAAGAACATCAGACACCTAATAGGGTTAATCACACAAACCAAGGGCAAGTCTCAACCTGAATGCAATTCTGGGTCTTGTGCATCTGCATTAAGTGATGCAGAATAATTCCTGCCTAAGCATTGTTTCCACACAGCTTTATTAGTCCCTGTAAAGCTTCTCTGGGATCACTGCATCCATGCAGCACCGCACAAGTGTAAATCACGTGCCCAGCACTGACAGTAGGTACCCCATGCTCTGCTCTATGCACACTTTGGGATTATTCACTGTGCACCATAGGATACCATTCAGCTAACACGCACCCCATTTCTCACAATTCTTTCTTTTTGATATTATCCGCTAATGATCTCCAGCAGAAAATTATGCAGCATGGCTACTTTCAAATTCAGCTAATTAGCAGAAACAGGTGGATGGAATATTGCAATAGCTCTGGGATAATAAGCAGTGGCAGCAGAAATTCAAGATGCTAATGATTACTTCCTTAGACCCCTGCATGACACGTAGACTCCTCTGTGAGGGAGTACCCAAACTCTTTTATCCAAAAGCTTACTACCAGCAGTCAGTGATTGCTCTGTCTGGCCTTCTGGCAGTCACAACCCAGTGCTAACATTCCTATTGAGCAAAATGTTCTGCCCACAACCCTCCTCAGAAGCATCCAGCCATTGCAACTAGTAGCCTACTCAACTATGAAAATAGCCAACATGCCACTATTTTGAAATGGAAGGAATGAAGATTTCAGAATTTGCAAAATAACATGGTTTCTTGCATTAGCAAAGTGTAACAACAGGCAATGCTACTGCTGATTTTTGCCAAGGAACAACATGGTGACAGGATTACAAAGACTGGACTTGTAGTACTGGGACTTGTATTACTTGCAGAAAGAATGTCACTTCTTCAAAATGAACTGGAAAAAAAAAAGCAGTAGTGAAAGCAGCTAGAACATCCACATTCTATTTTCATGACCGCTGTTTGGATAAGCGGCATAGAGAGATATGTTGGAAAGGATTCAACAGTCTGCGAAGAAGCCTACAGCCTGGAAGGTAGCACAGCAAACGCAGAGTGGCAGCAAACAACCATCGGAAGCAACTGCTGTCACAAAGCCTGGGCATCCGCATCCCACAAACCCTAGCTGAGACAACTGCAGAGCCCCCATTTCCACCAAGGAATTGGCTTCAAATGTAAATCTTTTCTCTACCTGAACAAATCTCAGAAACTTGTCAACTCGCCCGATGGCTTGGTAGCAGTTAGTCCTGTAGCTCATCAGGACAGGATCCATTTCCCTGGTTTTTATTAAACTGATGTGCTTGCTCCATCTGGTAGTGCTACAGGAGCCTGGTCCATTCTCCTCCTTAACAACATTCAACACATCCCTTCCCTCGTTTTCCTGCAGTCACTGTGTCTGATCATCCCTACTTGAAAGGGGATTTATAATACACGCCCACCATGCCCACCACTGTTCACTGTACTGATGGTTTGTCAGGGTACTCCTCTCTGCTGCTCAGTACCAGGAACATCTCCTTGCTCCTGGTTGGGCACCTCTTGTCCAAAATCCGTTATGATGTCTAGGCATTAGAGAACAATTCTCATTTATAAACCCCTCCACTGATATTCCCACTATATCACTTAGAAAGCTTTCTTAAATAAAAAGTTCTCTTCACAGGTACACAATAAAGACTCAAAAGCAGAGCATTAGCACCTGCTTGTCAAAAATATGGGAAGAATCACACAGAAATGTAGTCAGCAAAAGCTGTTTTGCCCTTTAAGGAAACTACACTACCTTTCTATACACTTCAGTCTCACAGGCCCGTTCCAGTTCCTTTTCAGATACTATTAGTGATCGGCATTTTTGACATGTTTTGCCCAACACCACAAAGACTTGGGTACCCCACGAACAGCACAACAATTCAGCAGTAACACCACCTCCTAATGAGCTGGAAAAGCTGCAGTGGCAATTCACGTACCAAAGCTCCTTCCTGGTTCTATTACAACCATCCACGGCCATGTCACCAGGAGCCTTGGAAAAGGCCACTCTCAGGCAGCTGCTACCAGGAGCACCTGTGGGTGATGGCAGAAAACTGAGGGAAGCCTTGCAGCTGCTTTTTGGGGCCCAGCTCAGGAAGCAGCTCTGAATGCTGTGCTTTTGGAAAATAGCCACTATCGCCTGGAAGGTCTGCTACCAGCACTGGACAGGTAGCAGAGCAGGGAGGTGAGCAGCTCTTTGAGGCTCCTCTGTAACAAAGGTTAGCTCCTACACTGGTGTGCTGCCACCCTGCTCTACCAGTCACACCTGGAAACGGTGCTCCACCCAGAAGAGCCGTTTCAGTTAAATGCTCTGTGTAAGCTGCTGGTTTATTTCTCTTTCCTGGTCCTCACAGCCCTCCTCTCCCTTTAGCTTTAATGCTGTGGCAACAAAAGCCCTATAAAACAGGGCCAGCTACACCCACACGAGCATTATCCTGTTCACCAAAACATGTGCCCCTTTCTGTGACTGAAATTCGCTGCCTGAAAGTAACTCAAGTGGCGCTGGTGATGATCTAAGGATGACACCGCTTCTCATCCTTCCTTGTGGTGGCTCCCGGAAGTTCAAAGACGACCCCTCCATGGTCCAAATATTTTGGCAAGTTCTTAACATAAATAGGAGCACACTGAACATGCTGTGCTGGTGACTTGGATGACATGCAGTCTAGAACATCCCAGCAACATCGAGCTGGGTACCTCGGAGCTGCATGATTTACCTCCACCTAAATGCACAGTGTTTTCTCTCTTGCTCTTCTAGGTATCTTAGAACTGCACATAAAAGTGTTCTGGACAAAATACAATCTTTTTAATGTGAACAATTTGGAGCACAAAAATAAAGAGGATCTTTAGGGAAAAATCACAAGTGTTATTTAAAGACATCCCAAAACACAGCCTGGGATTTTTGCCCAGAATGAACAGGTAAGCCTGGAAAGTGCAAAGGTTCCAGATGCCACTTCCACCAAGCCAGCCACTTGAGCAGCTGTAAACACAATATTTAGGTGACCGATACAGTTAAATTGCTTTCAGCAAACTAAACTATCTTGTCGTTTCTTCCGATGTAGTGGAGTTTAAAAGACAGCCAGAGTGTGTTCCTTGGCTTCAGAGGGTGTACACACACACAGCAGCGGTCAGTCCTCAGGCCACCGTGGGAAGTGCTGTCACCAGCGAGGTCTCCGGCTGCAGGTGACTGCATGTAGCTCAAGCTGCCTACAGCCCGAGTGGACATGACTCTAACACTTGCAGATTTTAGAACATATTTCAGAACTGCAAAACTCATTTTCAACTGCTATCAAATTCTCTTGGCCTGTGGTAAGAATTTTTTCCTTCAGGTACTTCTTATACTGAATTTATTAATGAAGTTCATTAAAAAAGACAGTTATTTCAAATGTCATACCCTTGTTGTTAGGGATCAACTCCTGTTTCAAACCTGCTCCCTAGATTAGAAGACAGCATCCAAGTATTGCTAAGATACTACAAAGGAATCAAAACAGTTTCCATCCACCTCATCAGGTTTATTTCCTCTACCAGGGCTTTTAGTCCGATGACTGGGTTAAGTCAGCCACCCCCAACCATTTCTTTAAACTTGATTTATACCTCTGACTAGCCAGTTAAATCTCTTTCATACCACCAAACCCCCACTCCCACCCCAAACCTCTTTCTACTTGAGGAAGGGGATGATGAGAGAATAGATACTGGTGGGCTACTTTATGTTTAACAGGTGGTGTACGTCACGCCAGCTCATGTACTTGGCCTTAAACTGCAAAAATCATTTTCACTTAAGCTTAAATATAAATTCAGTCAAGTGATCAACAGGAGGGAAAGGATAAAATGATTTAGTACATGAATACACTAGCTTGTTGCATTTCCTAACTGCCAAATCAGTGCTTGGCAAGGGTGACTTACTCTTTGGTATTTTGAACTGTATACACAGGGATAGTTTTTTTTGTTGTTAGAGATTTAGTGAAACTTTCACCGATACTAATGAACCAACAACAATTTCCCTTTGGCAATGCACAGTGAAATGCTACTTGGAGCTGCAGTGGCATAATCCAAGTTGAAGTTCCTCCCTCTTTTTTTGGATCTTCCCTCCCCGCAGGTAAAATCCTGAGAGCAACCCACAGCAGACATGACGAGACATATACAGTGCATTGCTGAAACTCTGAATCATGGCATGGCCATTGAATCTAGACTCATTACATTCAGAAGGTCATACATTTAAAGAAAACAAACAAAAAGGACACACTGTCAAGTTTCTGAAAGTCATATTGTTTTTCAAACACGCTAAAACAAACAAGCAAAAAAAAATCCTGAAACACCTCTCTACTTCATTTTAGTTTATTTCTGAATACGGAAAACAACCTTTTAGTTGTGATGGTAGAAGCAGGGTAACAACTCAAAGAATTGTTCAAGTTGCACTCTAGAAAAATACTTCTAACAGAACTATTTTATACATCCAGTTATAAATTCCCAAATGCATGCTGAAACAATGACTTAGCTACACCCGTGCAGTTAATTTCATTGATTTTAGCAGACAGATATCATGCGTGATGAGTTAAATACGCAGGAACTAAGCAAGTGATGTAATTTGAAATACATACAGTGGGCTAGAAACATTCTGAATATAATTAAGCTTTGAGACACTATGCCAGCCAAGATGTTAATAACTATGAAAAAAACCCTGTGGGTGATTTTCATACTTATCAAAATAAGGAACTGTTGAGAACCATTAATAATGTGGGTAAATGCTGTCTAAGCTTCCCACACAACTCTGCCAATAAGCTTTAATTTTCGACTGCAACAATCCTGCTATTCCAGTCTGGAGCTTCTCCAGAGCAGAGATATTTAATCCAATTACATTGTGAACTTGCTCTGCAACACATTAAACATAAAAAGATCAATATGTAACATCACATATTATCTCAGTTAGGCTTGCCTGGACCAAGATTTTAAAGAGCTGAAGATGAACCCACCTTAAACCTTAGTATAAAGGGTACTTCTGAACAAGAGGTTAACATTTTCAAAAATTAAAGTTTAAGTGTGAAAAGAGGCTTGAGAAATTGTAGTATCATAGTATTTGCTATGATCAGTGGGAAACCTTATACTTGTCAAAGGGCAGAAACTGCGGGTTGTTTTTGTTCAGGGTCTATGTGTGAGCATGCATGCATACTTCTGAGACGCTTTAAAGATTCTCAAAGGATAAAGAAGCCTGGAGACAAGCATCTCTCTAAAACTGCTGCCACCAAACATACATAAGAGCTCATCTGCATCTCTTAAAGGCTGCTCGTATATGTAATTAGAAGTAATGCTTGCTGTTAAATAACATATCATTTCTTAAGAGCAGGTATATGAACAAATTGCTTGTTTCTTATTTAAGAAAACAAACACACACTCCTTCAAGTGTTGTCTTATCTGGGACATGAGCTATTCAAAGTATTAATCATCGAAGAATCCCACCAACTTTATGTGAACCTATTGGATAAAAATATTAGTGTTTCACTGACCTTCAAAGTCCACATCCCCAACTAATTTGGTCTTTCCCGTAAGAGGATCATGGATATGATTGATGCCTACATCTATCACAGCTGCACCTTCTTTGACCATATCGGTTGTAATCAACTTCGGGATACCTGGAATCATCAAGGTATTTGATTAACACAGCCAGATAGTCTTAGGTCATCGGTTCCAAATTATAGTAATATGTGTACGCACATGTTATGTATACTTACACCAAAAAAATAAATAAAAAAAATCTTTCACTTAAACTTTTCTTGACACATCACACAGAGAACATAGTTATTCCTTGGCTTCATACAGCCTGTAACTTTCAGACAAAAAGCTTGACAGTTGTTTATTCTGAGTGAATATTTTCAGATAAGCCTGTGGTCACAAATGTAGTCAACATGATCCCAGTGAACTATGTGCTTGCTGGTTTGTGGTGGCAAGTCACCTTCATAGCTTTTCCAAAAAAAAAAAAAAAAAAAGCTGGATGATGAAGATGTTACATGAGCTACAAGAAATGTTTAGGGTTGTTGGAATTCCACCAGTCCAGAAATGTCAGGAACCTTTGAAGCAAACCATGTATGTTATCTTGGCAATGTTTTCTTTTGTCTTGGCTTTTTTAAATATCTGTATTCGATGCATGCTACTCTTCTTGTCTTCTCTGACCGGTCATGTGCTCCTTAGATCCAATACTTTTCAGGCAGTTAATAAAATACTAAAAACAAGCTACACAAAATGCTATTGTAAAAAAAGAAAAAAAAAAGCATGGTGAGAGAATCTGATCTACATCACCAGCTTATTTTTCATTACTGCAATGTATGAGTGAGATAAACAACAGAAACAAACAAAAAAAAGGGGCCAACTCAATTTACCCATAATAAGTGTCAGATCAGTCTGCAAGAGAGAAGCAACCGCCTTTCAAGTAGAACTTTTTCCACCTTATCTCCTAAGCGAGAAAAGAAAAGCGTACTGCATGGAAAACTAGCCGGGTAATTGTACTGAGGTATAACTGGTAGGTAACAACAGGCTCCCGTGGTTCTTTACGAAAACTTAAGCGTGTGTGGAAAGAGTTCTACAAGGACCAGGTGTTCATTTATAATGGCACTAACGTGACAGAACACCTACTATTTAGTAGTGACACAAAATGCAAATGACCCAAAGCTGGAAAGAACTTGAAACAGATTAGCTTAGATTTCAAACACCTCCGGCAAAAAGGAGAAAAGTGTCAAAAAACATCTGACATTCAACAGCAAGAAAGGCAAGATACAATTCCTTTACATATGAATTATTACCCCTTGCAAAGGCAAGGCAGTCAACAACTGCTTAGGTGGTCATTTTTCAACAAGAAAAATTTAGGATTAAATCAACTGAACCTGAACAGACAGTCACACTACTGCAAGACACATAGAACTCCTGATCTCTTCACCAGACAAGATCAACTGGGATACCATATTCCTGCTGTGGATGCCAGCTTTCTCTGATCTGTCTGTCCATCTCTATGAGCACCAACAAGAACAACGAAGGTTATGAGGAAACACTGCCCAGAATGAACTTGCCTGATCTCATGGCAGCCTTCAAAAACACAGAAAAGCTTTTGGCACTAGAAAAGTACCTAGGCTTCCCATCCCCAATAGACGTGATGCAAAAAAAAATAATTGTTCTTTGCTGCACCGTCCAGAACTTTTAAACCATAAGAACAGAGGAGCGGGGGAGCAAGTAGCCCAAGGAGAGAACTATGTCTCCATCACAGGAAACGTTAAAAGCAGGTTGAACAGGTAACGTCAAATATCCATCGTAGTGCACCAAAAGTTAAGACATGGGCTTTCAAAAAACCTTTCTTGCTCTACTTTTCTATGATTTGCAATTCTGCCACTTGGAACAGAATCAGACCTCCCTGCTTGACAAAAGATGCCTGGCCTCAACATCACATACCTTCATCTGCTCCAGGTGAGCTACATCTGGATAATTTCCTGGGGTTTGACACTTCTATTGTAAAGAAACCCTAGCTAGCAGAGTGCTGTGACAAGCCTCTGCAGCACTTTCATATACAACTCATTTTCTCAATGTATTTAAATTCCAAATACGTTGATATTCATTACCAAGATGTTTGATAGTCAGGACATATAAATGCTAAAAGGTCACTTCAAGTTCTGGACAAAAAACTTGAGGCAACAGCATATGTTCCCAGTCAGCACAGTTCATCTATCTATATACATGGCAAGAAACACCAAAACAATTATTTAGGTGCTAGGACAAGAGAAGCACAACAATGACAACTTAATTGCCCACAGGATCTGAGCCAGGTCCTACTGAAGGGATAGCAAAACACTGTTTTCTAAAGCAGCAGTCCCAAACTGTAAGCGTCTTCCATTTCACAAAGAATACTGCCACAACAGATTGCAAACAGAAGACAGCACTACACGTTTACTTCAAGATGAATCTCGTTGAACTTCCCAAGTATGCTCAAGCAATAGGTAGTGCTTTTCTAGCATACCAACAGCTCCACTGGACGCACACAGAAGACCTTTCTTTCAGTACCAGGAGTTCAGTAGGAGCTCTCTTAATGAACAGCAATTTTAAGGCTACCCTAGAACAGAAATATGAGCACTGCTTACCAACAGCAGCAGCATGTGTGACCAGACATCTGAAAATTAATTCCTGGACAGACTCAGAACAAATGAACCACCTCTTCAAATGCTAAGGCAAATTACTATCTGAGACCTACGTCTAGTGCTATCTAGTGCTAAGTCAGTACATGCTATCAGACAGTCAAGACTACAAAGTCATCAGCCATCATCTGCATTACATTAGCCTATCACACCTTAAAGGCAACAGCTGCAATCTTTTCTGTGCATTTCCTTTAAATGACCTCCAAAATTTCTTTCCTGCTATGCAGCCTCTAATTTGGAATGAAAGGAAATTGCAAATTTCAAATAAGTTAAATTTTTGCCCTGCTTCTTCAGTTATTCCTTCAGTTTTATGTTCTGTGAAGAATGTCTACCTCGGCAGTAGAGTATCTGCAAAGGGGGAATCTAAATTCCCCCTGCTGCCCTCCCCATGAAATCAGCCTTCTCTCAGGAGAAAAAAAAAAAAAAAGAAGAAACCAAATCCACATTTTTTAGGACCACAGTGTTATTGGAGGCAACTGCTGGCAGACAAGCACTATGGATTCATTTGAAGTGCTGGACGTCTGCCAGCAAGTCATTTGGATACAAGCAACACAAGAACCTTCCTTTCCTTTCTCACTCCCCCATAGGACGCAAGCTTGAAACTCTGCTTTTAATGTTGAGCAAGCCAAGACCTCAAATTCTTTCCTATGCCATTGATAAGATCTGACTGCATCTACTTCATCGCTCTTATGCAATCAATCGCAAGCTGGCTGGTAATTGGATAATGCCTTCATCTTATGGGGGTTAATGAGCTGTGTGTGATAGGGATGGAAGCATATTAACGGAAGTTGCACAGTTACACCCTTTGTAAAATGGTTTGATAATAGGCCAAATACTTAATAGCAACAAATAAACTAACCCCCAAACCAAATGAGCAGATCTATTTACTTAAGCCTACTTTACATACCAAGTAGGGAGAGATAAGCATTAGAGCAGCTATTCCTAAAATGCAGTGATTGAAGAATGTGGGAAAGTCTTTCTTTACTAGTTTTTGTCAAAAACAGTGAATCATGCTTTCAACAAAAAAAATAAATTCCTCCATAATCCCAGTTTAGGTAAAAGGACTGTAAGGTAGCTAAATCCTGAGAAAGCTAAGCAGCCACTGACTGAATAAAGCAGCCTGGCAAATCAGCAATTCCCATGCAGGAGGACCACAGATCATGTCCTGAGGGACAGTGCGAGTTGGCCCAGAAGAATTTCATCTGGCATTTGGTACCTCCATTCCTTCTCTTCACCTTCTCTCCAAAGGTAGCAGGCAGATGAGTCGTCTCTCCCAAGGCAGACTGGAAAGCCCAGAGAGCAGCAGCAGATTAAAGGAGACAAAGACTGCCTACTGCCTCCATCACTGCCCTGGAAATACTGCAACAGCTGCATGAGCACCACAACTAAAGCTGTACTTAAGTCTTTCAATATGGGACTGGTCTGATAGCAACAAGAGTAGACACCGTAGGATGTCTGCATAGGCAGGGACAGCGGGCAAGGATTATAAAGTCCATAGTGGGATGCAAAGTGCCAGGTGTGCTTAGGAGGAAATACTATATTTTGGCTAGAAAGGCAAAAGCTGTGTGGCACAGAGTTTAGAAAGCTCCAGCTGGAAGCAGAGAAAAAGATTTTAGGGAGGGAATGAAAATGAGAATTAAGGGAATGCCTTATGATGCAACGAGTTGGGAGGGGACCAGAGAGAAAAAATAAATTGCATCAATAGTTACAATCACAGGAAGCTGGACAACCAGGGTTCCAAGGATGGGAGCAAACAAGAGACAACCTATGAAGATGGGCATTCCCAAACTCCACAGTAAAGACAGAAGCACCTGGGGTGAACTGTTTGAGAACCATGAATGCAAGTGAACAGGAAGCTCCTCAGAGACAGAGCACCACAACAGAATGAACACGCTTAGTGTCACAAGTCACCAAAATGGGAGGCAGAAGGCAGGTGGCTCTTAAAGCATCATACGGGAAGAGGAGAACAGAAATCTTGCACTTTTACACAGTGTATTGGATTTACATGGCAAGAGTTTGGTAGCAGGGGGGCTGCAAGAGCAGCCTCGGTGAGGAGTCCAGAAGCTGCCCCAAGTTAGCTAAAAGCCAGTTCCAGCAGACTCTAAAAGGGACCCGATGCTGGCAGAGCTGTGCCAATGAGCAACACTGGTTGGACCTCTATGAGAACATTGGCAAGAAAGGAAACAAATGGCTGCACAACAGCAGCTGGGAAAGGGGATTGAGAAAATATGTAAGAAATGAGGAGCTTGAAGGCACCGTGGTCAGTGAAGAAAGTGGGGATGAAGTGGAACACAAGTTCCTTCAGCAGTTCCCCTGCAGTCCATGGTGTACCACGGCACAGCAGTTCTCTTTGTCCTTACCTCAACCCTTGAGCCCTTTTTCATCACGTTTTCTCCCCCTCTTCCCTCACTTGGGAGTGAGAAAGCAGTTATGGTGGAGTTTAGTTAACTATTAGGGTGAAATCGACTCACAGAAAGCTTTCTTCCATTTGCACTTCTTGCATGGTGGTCTGTGACAGTGTAAATGCTTCCTTTCTTGCACTGCTCACTAAATAGGTCACGTTTCGAGAGTTAAGCCCAGCACCATCCCAAAGGCCCAATGCACACAGTTCTCGAAAAGGGGAACGTGGAGGGACACCACCTTTCCAAGGTGTCATCCTCCCCAGAGTTCTCACTGGGGCAGGGCTGCATACTGTTTGCACAATCTAGCCCTAGGTTTTTTCATCATTCAAAGCATATCTCATGTTGTGTAACAAGCGTTGTATCATGCTCTTCTTACAAATGACATGAGGAAAATAATGTGAACAAACACAGCTGAATTGCTACTGAAATGTTTTGCTACAAGCGTAACTGATGACAAAGCGTTCAGCAGACAAAAAAAACTTAAACTATGATTAAATCAGAAGCAGTATATGTTGATATTACTAGTTTATTTCCAATTAGAAGACACATCATTATTTTTCATTCCGTGTGAGAATTCTAGTCTGACCCACAGTTGAGTAATCCCATGTGGGAGAACTGAGCTGTTTCTTGTTCCTGACCTGGCATGAGAAAGAGGTAGCGCAATTAAGCTCTGAAAAAAGGACATCTTGCTTCAACAGGAAGTGATGAGCTTTGGACATGTACCTATCTGTCCAAATCTGGAAAATAACTTCCCAGGACTTGGTCTTGAGAATGGTGAAGACAGAGGAAGGGAGGACAAAAGGGTAAAGATAGAATCTGTTTGTGGTCCTCCGAACCAGTGTCAGAGAAGGAAGATGTCATGAACTGCAAGGGGACACAGAATTTGACCAGAGGCTTTTTTATTGTTGTTTTTTTTTCCCTGCTTAATTTATATTTCCATTAAAAAATACCAGTCAAGTAAAAACAAACAAAACAAAAAAAACTCAGAAGCAGTGCTACTTGTTTCTTTCTTCTAGAAAAGTCAAACTGAAAGTATTTCATTCTACATTGCTTTAAGAACATAGACATGGATCTTTCAAAGCCCTTCCTTTTGGCAATTACCATTCTTTTCCTCTTGACATGATAATTGTCAACATACCAACAAAAAAAATCAGCCGTGAATAACATGCATATGTTACCAAAACTACCATTTAATTTGCCAAGGCTGCCCTTAATTCCAACAGCAAGAGAAAGATACCATTGTTTCATGAATGCAGCCTCCAGCTGATTTAAAGAAACCCTCCTGTCAAAAGTTAAATGACTCACGGTTTTTGCACTGTACAGAGAATGTTTTAATTTACATAATTATACCTGTATAAACTATGCAGTAACTGGTTCCCAGTCTTGAGTTCACTCTGAAGTCTCCCTAAGGGAAAGGTGTCACATGTGATGAGAAACAGTTTATGAGTCTGCAAATGTGAAGGGCAAGAACAAAGAGCCAGATCACTTGCCTTTCTTACAAGAAATCCTATGTCCTGCAACACCCTCAGCAAGCACGAGCACCAAGTATTTGGTAAAACAGGTGAAATAGCTAGTAGTGCCATCAACAGACACCAAGCTTTTCTTTTCATGTTGTAAACATTGTGACGAGAGTACTAACAACTAATATTACCTGCAGCTACTATGACAATGTCAGCAAGTTGAGTATGGATCTTGAGCTGTTCTTTTGGCGTGTATCGGTGAGTAATGGTCACTGTAGCATCACCTGAAAGGTAAAAGATGGGCAATTAATTGATACATACAGAAGGCCTGTAAAGCATTTACTTTCAGGTACATGTGAATCACTGTGGTCCACCAAAAACAGTAAAGGTGACTGTCAAATTTGTCTTGGGATGCATCACTTACTTCAGCATAGTCAGAACGCTTGTAACACTTGCCTTTTACACACATGAAAAAGTGCTTGTTCTTAAAAACTCACGCAGGATTAATTAATTCATATACCGTGGACTGACTCCATCAGCTTCATTACACTTAGTGGAATTACACAGAGAAACCCAGCATGGAATTTGTCATCTACATTATTAAGCACAACCTGTGGAATGCACCGTAAGGCCCAGTTGCTTGTCACAAACTAAAGCTTCAAATATAATATCAGCATGTTCAGACCTCTGTCCTCAACCACATTTGTCATTCATCTGTCCTGAAACTCCCTAGACGCTTCCTTTGACATCCTGTTGTATGGTCAGAAGCCTTTGGCCTCTGTTTCTGATGGATTTTGACTGCTCAAGGAACAAACAGTAATTCACGTTCAGTGAAGTAGCATCATTTCTTACTGATGTGCCCCCTCTCAAGAATGAGCACGGCTGATCATCTGACCAAAACCACACGATGACAACCAAGGCTCTTCTCTTTGCAAGGCCTAATTGCGTAGGGAACAAGCTTAGCGGCTATGACAACAGTGACACTCCGGGGCCAAAGGTCTTCGCTTAGACGCTGTCTAACCAACAATTGCATGCAGGGGGCAGACAGCAAAATCCCCCTGTTAACTGGAACACTAACAGATTTCAGTGAGGAGGGATGTTCTTGAACGTACATGCAGAACACAATCAACAGCAGCGTCAATATTTATATGATCTGTAGGATTCCAGTTGGATGGATCTGAGCATGTTTATCCCTGTAACCACTTAAGAAATAAATACATCAAACGCATACATTTTTCCACACACTCAAAGCATTTTAAGTAATTGTTTTGCGTAGCTCAAGTGCAAGAACAGGAATGGAAGAGACTGACTAAAAGGCGCTCAGATTTTGCAGATGCCCTACCAGCTTTTTTATCTCCTGATAAAGGAAAAACTGCTGAACCCTTACTTGATACCAGAGTAGGAAGTGTTTGAAGTTATCGCAAGCAGAAGACCACATCCTTTTGGGCAAACTGAAAAGCTCTGGGGCCTGCTCCTGCATGTATCCACATTGCTTGGCAAGAAGCTACAAATAAACCCTGCTATTAGGGCATAAAAAACCTCGTGCAAATGAGGCAAGATGCTAAGGAGAGACCACTACACAAAAAACAAAGTGACATGGAAATAGGGACTGAGGTCTCATACTGAGTGCAACAGCAAGGGTAGCAGTCCCTCTAAGGCTGCCAACGAAAACAGCAAAAATAGCAGCTATTAAATGAAACTCCCCCCATATTCTGATGCCGTGCTTCTCCCTCACAACTATTTGTACTGCACAGTTGTCTTGTGTTATATCCCCGCATCTCCACCTTCAATTAATTCATCATGGACTCCAATATCACAGTATTAGCCAATAAACTTAAGATTTTTGCCATCTCAGTCATTACAACCACAGCAGCTGCCTCTGGAATGCATCTGACTGTCTAATCTGGACCTCTTATCTCATTACTTGTCTTCCTCAAGCATCTCATCTTCAACCTGACTGCACTCCGACTTCTCGGCTCTTTTCTCACAACTTTCATCCTCCTTCAGTCATCACCTGTCCTCCTTCAGTCTTTACACCTCATAACATGTCCTCAACGAGAGCAGATGAAGGTATTTTCAGTTAATGACAAAGAAGTACAGATGTACAGAAGCAATTTCTTGAAATGAGGAGAATTGCCAGCAGGCAGGTATCTTTCAGCACTGTTCTTTTATTTCCCATGTATACAAGTCCATCAAAAGCCTAGACAGACAATCGTCTTAAGAGCATCTCTGCACTGCTAGCCTTTCTTGTGATAGGAACATCCCAAACAGTACATAAAGCCTGCATGTCTAGATTCCTTCTATTTTTCTTCTCTCCAAAGTCACTTATTGATCCCAAAGGCAACTAATAATAATTAAAAAAAAAGAAAAAGGAGGAACATGACAAAAGAATTATTCATTGTTACTTTTGATTTTGCTAATCTAAAGCGTCTTCTCTCCAATTGTTGATTTGTTTTTATGGAGGTCTCACACACATTCTTGAGTCACGTACAGATTGTAGAGACAGTTATAGTTTTCCTCCTTTGGAGGCCTCATTCTAAAACAAATTAAAAACAAAACGCTGCCTGCTGTAGGAGAATCATGTCTGTTCTTTGGTGCGACACACTTCCCTTCTCTAGGAAATGTTCTATGAAGGGTGATCCTTCACACATGCAAGTCAAACTTATCACTGGATTCTGGAAAGAAAAGCTTGAATAAAACAGAGTAATATTCTGTTATCAAATTTTCAGGTAAGGATAAGAAAGATGTTTTATCTGAAACTACAACCATTACTTCCAAAAACACATATATAGTAAGGTTATTTTGACCTCTTGTACTGTATTCAGCAAGGAGGCTGAGAGAAAACAACGGATTAGATCTGAAGTTATGAATATTCACAGCTTTTAAGAATTAAAATCATTTCCTCTCAATAATTTAGAAATGCATGTCTGTAGTCAGCTCCTGAAAACAAGCAATTACTCTCAACACTAAAAAAAAAAGCCAACCCCACCTTCCAAATAGCAGCCCAGAGGCTTACAGACACCTCTGAAAGGGTAGATTTTCCATTTGAGATCAGGCCAAAATAGAAAATAACTACTTTTACACTGTTACTTTTGCTGAAAGAAGACAGAGGAAGATATTTAGGAAATAAGGTTTAGCATGATACTGCAAAGCTATTTCACTAGCTTATTATGTAAAGTTTCTTGACCTGTCTATGAAGAACACAAATTGCTCTGTAAGTTTACAGATAGTTTTCCTACGTGATCAGTTATCGCCACCTGCAGGACGTTACAGTTTCTACATATATCACAGATGAAGACAGACCACAGCTTTCCAGTTTTGCTTCTGAAGAATTGAAAACCTACTACTAAAAAAAAAATACACCAAACCAAACCTACAAACCTATCCACACACCTTGCATCACTTTTCAGCCATATTTATTTCACGAAGGCAGTACCAGTTGCTGTTAAAACCCTATCCTGACTGATAACCTGAACGTGTTTTATCAGCACTTGCAATGTCTTGTCTGGGCTCTAACCTCATCAACAGAAAGTAAGAAAGAAAAAGTAAAAAGCTTCCACTTAATTCATCTTAACGAGCTTAAACCATTCTTAATGTGCACATAGAGGAAAGCCTGCCATTGTTTGGTAATAAATAAAAACGTGCAATTTTACATGTCATTTTCATGTTCAAAACATTTCATCTAGAAACTGCACACTTGCTAAAGCTACCTCATCTTGTATCTCTTAACACATGTAACTTGCCCTGCTACCAGCTGCTAAAACACAGGTGGAAAGGTTAATTCCGCTTCAGCTATCACTTTTATTACATTCACATTTTCAATCTGTACTTCAGCTCCACCTCCTCCATTTCAGGCAACATTAGCTTTACGCATTCTCTTTCACTGCCTGTCTCAGCTTATCTCAACTGACTTCAGCTTCTTCTCTCTCACGATACATCCCTACGTTGTGATAACCACTGTAGTAGACCTGAAACCGCTGTCTAGCCTGCCTTCCCTTCCACACCCAGCCAGGCTTTTGCTCCAAGCAGGACACGATAGTTAACTGCAGAATACCAACCAGATCTTCAAAGGTAGCCCACTCCACGTGTCTGGAATGAAAACTCTACTCCCAGCTTGGAAAGGATTTATTAGCAGGTACACACCCAATACGTGTTTAGTGCTTGTTCAGTGTGCAAGAACAACAGATGTTCTTTTGTTTTCTTATTGTCAGATGCCTTACAGTGTATACTACTGCTTTGCAGGTTGGAAACCAAGAAAGACTGGCTTATAAAGGCATCCATTTCTTCAGAATAATGAAAGATAACGTTAATAGGTAACAATAACAAGTTAACACTTTTCACATCTAGATTCCAGGGTGGGGAGAGGTATATTTGAATGTTTTTCTGTCCCCACACAGCACACTTGACATACATAGCATTAATGACAACCCCAGCAAATGGCGCTACTGGTGAAGTAAGTGTGCATTACGCCAGAAATCAGAGCCTAGGCAGACTACCTTGAAGGAGAACAAAGCTCATTCATAGCCCAGCAGACTCACAGACTGGCTCCCAAGAGCAAGTCACGCTGTTGGCCAGCCAAAGTACAGCTGCAGTCCCAGAATATAAGACAACTCAGAGACATGGACCCAACTAACTCAAAAGGTGACAACTACAAAACACTATTTACAGCATGAACACTTCTGCGCCACTACTTAGGGTTTTAAAATAAGTTGCTGAAAGAACCACTGGTTGCTAAACCTCTTCATTTCCCACTGAGAAACATGGAAGTAGGTTACAATGTACATCTGCACCAAAGAAAGCCTCTTACCAACTTCATTGCTGGATCACTGAAAAGCACTGCCAGCACTACATGGAACCCAGTATTTGCAGTAAATGGCAAAAATCCTACTAATTTTCACAGGAATGGGGATGAGACCAAAATTACACACCGATGGTAATTACAATTCAAACACTCCGAGAAGTTTCAAATAGCAACTTTCCCACAGAGGCTGAATGGAAAAACCAACTCTGTGATTAGTAAGAAGCTTTTAGCGTTTCATTATATTAATAACAGATTTCACTCCAGTCCTATTAAATTTGCCTGGGATTAAACATCCACATTTACCTCCTTCGTGCACACCACTGTGGCAGTTTCTAACATCAAAATGAACCTGCAAAACAACAGTATTCTATGTAATGTTTATTTGTTTCCTAAAACACAGTTACAGCAGCACATACATGCTTCTATAATTAAAATTGCTCAAAAACATTTTCCTTACAGCCTATGATTTCCAAGGGGATATAAACTGCACTGCAGAAAAATCCCCCAGACCAACAAGTAGTGTCATAAAGCTTACACTGAAAAGCTACTTTGTTGGTAATTATGGTATTTTCATAATCACAGCCTAACCAACATAGCACAACACAAGCATTATGTTTAATGCTTTTATTTATGTATGGAAAAACTTGAAATCAGCATTATATAAGCATGAAGATAAGGTTTATAAGCTATTTTACTCAGTATAAACATCATACAAACTGCTGTAGCTCTAAGGCTATGCTGTCAGGTACTATCCTCAATGTTTGGTGCTAACAATATTTAGAATTATAGAATGGTTTGGGTTGGAAGGGACCTTTAAATATCATCTAGTTCCAACTCCCCTGCCATAAGCTGGGACACCTTTCACTAAGTCAGGTTGCTCCAGGTCCCATCCACAGAATCATTTAAGTTGGGAAAAGATCCTTAATTTAAATGGAAGCCGTTTCAAAAGGTTAAGAAAGTGATGACATAACACCAGAAAAAGTTCAGTCCAGAAACTGACCTTCTCTCCTGAGAAACGATCAGGAAATATATTAGCAAATTAACTTCCTTGCTCCAGTTGCAAATGTCATGCAAGACACAAAAGCTCTCTCTTTATCCGAATCCTCAGTTTAGCTTAATTTTAATGTTTTTGCAAGTTAAAGCATTAAAAATACCTGACAACATTGACCGTCTTACCGCCAGGTCTTTCATGCTCTCCATCAGTATGTAAAAGCATTGAAATCGGCATTCCAACATTCTTAGATCTTCCAGCTACAACAACATTTTTTCCAAACGTTTGGATTCCTTCAAAGAAAACAACACAGAACAAAACAGAGCACAAGATTTTGCTATTTTGAGATAAACCCCTTCTTCTCAATGCCCAAGATCTAATTATTTGCTGTTGCAGACTGCTGACTTGGAAACCCACAAGGTTGAACTGGAGGTATGAATCCACAAAACAAGTTTTGACTTTCAGAGTAGAAACAGAACTGGCAACTAATTTAGGTCATCTAAATCTCCCTTTGGAGGGACTTAATTTCTGTTCTCTGACCACAAAGTGAAGCACAAGCTCGTACGCCAATCAATAGGAGTAATAGGAGCATCTATTACTACACATTAAAAAGATGTCATATTATAAATACCCTTTCCCATTCTAGCGACCAATTTACATGTTCTCAATTCTGTTGTTCTCCCCCCCTTGCCCCACAAGAAATTACAAATCAAAATCTTGTATTTGATAACTAATCACAAAGCAAAGAATATTACTTAAAGTCCCTTGCAACACTAACAAGCAGAAAGGAAGTGAAAAAAACGCTTTGAGTATTTTACATGAACTACCACCTACACTTAATTAATAGTTACAATACTGGTAAAAAATAAAAAAATAACACTGAAGAACATTGAAGAACAAAATAACATTGAAGAACACTGGTTCTTCAATGAGTGCAAAACATTAGGATAGCCCACACCTTCTAATTCACACCTGACTTCATCTTCATTCATTTTCTGCATCTTAAATAAAAGTTTCAATAGAGTTCAGTTTCTTACCTGTCCGCTTTATTATTTCCCACACAGCAGCAGCAGTTGCAGGTATTATCGAAGGCTGATCAAGACACAGACGTCCAATGTTAATAATATGAAATCCATCCACATCCTTTTCGGGTGCGATAGCATTACAAACTGTTCGCTCATCTATATGGTCTGGGAAACATGGCTTTCAAATTACATTTCTTTCACTTGTCAGGAGTCATCAATCCTACCTGAATCATTACACTGAGAAACAAAGTTTCATCTAGCTAAAATAATTATCTCCCCCTCAACGACGGAAGTTAGAACCTCAACCCTTCTAGTCATCTACTGGAAATTCAATGAGTCAGTGCATAACACTGCTAATACAAAAGATTTGGTCAAACTTTAAGACTGATACTCAGCTATCAATTATGACAATTATTGAAGAGTTTAAGCACAACGCTTGAGTCTCTTCTACAATCTAGAAGCACTAATTATAATTTGGCACAGAAAAATCATAGGAGAAAAATCATTTTGTGCATATTACCCATCTCTAACAGACCACAAGATATATGACCTAAGTTTTAATCACATGTAAGGAAATGGTAATCTCAAACGATTTTTACAAGTCTTACCTTTAGTTTCAATTTTATAACATGACAATTGCTTTAAAGAATTTGCCAATTGGGGGATCAAGATAGATCCTACTTCTCTGGAAAACTAAGAATGAAAAAAATTGTTTTGAGCTCCTCACTGTCAAACATTAAATATGGTTGAAATGAAGATACCTGCACATAATTTATTATTTTTAACTATTCATTATAAGCATTTTTCATATACACTAGCAACACAGGATAAGTCTGCAGCTGCTTAAACTTTAGAATACATAAGCATTGATAGTAATAATGATAAAGATATGTTAGCCAGTTCCAACTCCGCAAAGTTACAAAACCAAGTATAAAAGTTGCATACATTAGGACACTCTAGAGGAACAGCTCTATAAAGCATGTCTCCACACTGACCCAGAAAGGACACCATTTAAAAAATATATTTAACCTTTTCCAGAACTATACTCAAGCTTTAGTACCATCTCAGAACTATTTTTTGCATCTCTTCTATAAGGATAGAACACCCATTCTAGACTAGATCCCTAACTGAACTCTGCTATTGTGAGGTGACACAACCCGAAGGTCAATTCGGGGTGCATAACAGGATGTTAAAAAAAGCCCAATAAAGGGGAAATGAGTGTTGATCATGAAATTGAGGCATTTCCAATAACAGTGTTTTATAGACATCTTTATGATATTTAGTGGTCACCTTGCTCTATTCATGTATTGTCTTATTTTGCATAAAAAGAAACGATCTAATTAAAAGATATCATGCATATTAAGGAACTTAAAATGTGGTAAGCTCATGTTAAAAGCTTTCCAATTAAAACAAATAAACAAAAAACACCTTAGAGTTACACCAGACTATGCTTAACAGGCTTTACTATTATGATTTGAGATTGAATTCTCCATTTTCACAAGGGATAAAGTTCCATTCTGTATCCTACAGATACAGGCCTGTGGAAATTAAGGTGTTAAGTACATTGAGGAAAGTAACCTTTTTTTTTTTTTTGGAAAAGAGAGCTTGTGAACCTTGTATAAGTCAGTTTTTCAGAAAAAAACAAAAACAAAAAAAAACCTGTCAGCCATGTTTTTCTTTGAACCTGGGGGATGACAGAACATTGCTTTGACAAAGACCTCTTTCCTGGCTTTAGCTTCCCTGAAACAGACAGGCAAAAGTCAATTTCACGTAAGAGGCAAAGAAGTCTGTTTTATACGCATTTTTTCCACTAAGAATTGATTTATGGAATTTCAAAAAAAGGGCACAACGTACTGGAAAGAAGTACAACTGTATAGCTATGAACATGTCAGCTGGCACGCGCCTGAGAAACAAAGATGTGGACACCTTCCTGGCCTCATCAGAGATGCTTATAAAGCGTCAGCTTGGTCATCATCATCCCCTATGCTCCTCCAACAAGAAACAACAGTTGCAATTGTATATGTAGTAGAGTAACTATCTGATGTGTAGCTTTTACTTGCCTCAAGATATTCTTCCTGGTTTATTTCCACTGGGCTACAGTATCTTCTTATTTTTCTCCCCCTCTCTTTTTGCTCCAGAGGAGCAAAATCATTTCTTCAGCGTTAGTGCCAGTCTCATAGAACACGCTTAGCCTTCTTTCAAGTGAGGTTCATCCAAACCTCCTTGCTGTCATTCCAAGCTCCTCTTATTTACACAATAAATAATGTGTGCCTCTAATGCAGACATACTAAAAATGAAGACTGGTTTTCAAAAGAGAGGACTGATGAAAATGGTAACAACGGAACAAAAGAGATTCTAAAATATGCTACGTGGATCAAGAAATACGGACTGGAAGCAAGGAAGAAGCTGTTCAGCAGCAGCGACGACCTCCTTGGATATCTTTTTGAGAAGCTGTACTGGGCCCTTGCTATGATTTTAGTGCTTGGCTCCATCGAAGCAGGTTGCTCTTTGGCTGGCACTGTCCTTCACAACAGAAGGACATGATGTTTATCCTAATTTGTCCCACACTTCATTGCTGCTTAGGATGCAAAAAACTTGACGTTTTCTTAGTTTTATCTCAAACAAGCATCTAACATGTCACAGCCATCTTCCAGGCAATGGAAGAGATAAGGAAACTCTCCACGAAACCATTACCATATCAGAAGCAACGCACTCAAAAGGTGCACAGAAAGGAAGTTTTCCTCGGGCAAAGATGATAATCCTCAAAGTTAAGTTGCTCCATCTCACAAAAGTCAAAGAGAACAAAGCTATTCTCTGCTTCTATTTTTATCCAATGTTGATCAAAAGCCACACCTGTGTGTGGTTTATTGAAAAAATAAATATGTATCCAAAACCACACAACCACCCCAACTGTGGGGTAAGCAGCCACTACTGATCCAAGTTTTCACAACTTCTGGGTTTTGTATCCTTCCATTACAGTACAAGTTGAAAGGACGTTGGAAAATTGGAGGTAAATAACTTTTCTGCCCTTCTCTCTCTGCTTCTTTGCCAGAGCATGATATTTCAGCAGTAAATAAATAATATCAAGTAATAATTCAGCACTCCAAGCTACATCCATCATAAGAAGAATTTCCTGAACATTTTCAGTTCATGATGGATTAGATATGTACCTTTACCGTATATCTACATGGACAAAGTGGTATTGGAAAGGTTCTGCTGTTAACTAAATTACTCCAAGGTTTTACTACGGTAGGCAACAGCCAGGCTTCAAATTAGCAAGTTTTACAGGTTAAATGGAAACTATTTAGTCTTAACGTAGTTACTGTGACAGACATACTGTAGTTCTTGAAAGGGATGTTAACCCAGTTATTTGTATCCTTAAAACATTTAAAGGTACTAGCAATAGACATGTGAGTTGACACAACTAGAGTCATGTTCAGATTGTTTCTTTTCAAATGTTCAACAGGTTTAAAAATCACTAAGGCTTCAGTCCCTTGTTGAATTATGTATCACTCTGTACAATGAAGGCAGACTGCTCAAAAGCCTATTGCATGTCCTGATCCATCTCATAACAAGTGTTTCTGCAAGTGGTACCCAACAATTTTATGTAGGATCAGCACAAAAAAGATATGTGACATGCAACACCTCCCTTTTCTGGGGAATGCAGCCACGGATTGGGAGTCCAGAGGGTGACTCTCTCCTATTGCAGAAGTTTTCCATCCCTCGGCTGTCAGTGCTGAATCTCTTGTATGAGTTCTTAATATTGACAACAACTTGTTAAATAACCTGTCTGCCCTGATCTCTTCTTACAGATAGAGATCCTTGTTCTAAGCAAACCCACTACTTTCAGCCAGCTCCCATAGTTCATTACTTTGTATGCAAGACTTCATTCTCCTTACTGGTGTTATACTTCCACCTTGTGGCCAACTTATTCCAGCAGGTGGCAAATTTGGGCACAACTATCAGGTAGTTTTCATATCATATGAAGTGCAAAAATAAGTAAATAAATCAGCGTTCATTCTAACAACGCGTCTATTATCAACATGCACAAAGCACATCCCTCTCTTCCTCCATAAACATACCACCTGTCCCACTGATGTTTTGGGGATACACAATTAAGACTGTAAGAACTGTCTGAAAGTGAAAACCAAGACTACAAGAGGGGAAACAAAGACCTTACCTAAAAGCTGATCTTTCACTTCACAATCACCAGTTTTGTTTACAAACACTAACACATCAGGTCCCACCTTGTGCTAGGAATTGCATCTGTAAATCCCCAAAAAAGACCGCTTCTGCCCTTCAGAGCCTACAGTCTAAATATATGATAAAAGACAACATCTGGAAATACTGAAGTGGGGCAAACTCAACATGCCAGTCAGCTTATTACAATAAATCTAGTAATTCAGGCACAACTCTACAATAAAGTTTACACTGGTTTAAATAAGTTGATTTAGGTAGGTTTGTAGGAAAATCTGCAAAGTTTACCTCTGTCTAAGGACTATCTTGCCAGCTACTGACAACTCATTTGTACGGATCAGCCAGGTGAGTTTTTAGTACAGACTGCAAAGGGGTAAATAATCAGCTAGAATATTACAGAGGCTTTTAGGTCCTTAGCACAGAGCTCACCTGGAACACTGGGGAAAGCACAGAACAGGCAAAAATTGGAAGTGCTGTGAGAAAGGCTGTAGCATCATCTGCTAAATAGCATAACTTGGCACAAGGTGGGGGATGAAGAGCAAAGGTCTGTGGCAAGGTCTTGGAGTTCAAGGAAAAGGAGTGCAACATGTTAAGAAAAAAACAAAAGAGAATTCAAATAGACAAAACTGGGGGGGGGTTGTTCTGTGTACAACAAAAAATATTTCTATAATCTCTTCATTTGGTCCTTCATTATGTGTGTCCACTTTTGAGAGTTTCTTATATCACTGAGATAGACTTGCCACAGCAAAGGGTGTTAAACATTTTCCTCTCACGCTGACTGTATTAGAGGAGTGGGATAAGAGATCACTTACCTGGGAGAGGTAGCTGAACTAATACACCACTAACTGATGGATCCTTGTTGAGTTTTAATGTCATATCTAACAGTTCTTCCTGAGAAATGTCTTCAGGCTTTAGTATGATCTCACTAGAAATGCCTGATAAAAAACAGAAAGAAACATATTTGTAATCAGGAAATTTATTTACACAGAGCTTACTCATTTTGTCTATCAACTTGCCTGATGCTTGACAAACGTCCTCAATAATCATACAGTATTTCCAATAAAAATCCCACTCGAATTCTCTGGGCTTTAATGCTGTACTTCTAGGTGTCAAGTGCAATCTCTCAATGAACCACGCAAAAAAAATCAGTAGTTTGACGTAGTAGCTTCAAAAGTGTATTAAAAAAACAGTTTTAATACTGGCAATATGATGACTTTTCTGCTACGAGACAAAATTCAGATTTTTCAAGCTACTTCACAAGATTGCAGCTCCACGGTGAGCAATGAAGTTGAAGTTTTCTGTTTAAGCTACTTCCATTTGGAAGTGAGATGCTGTACTGACTGGTCGTTATTCCAGGCCATCAGTTACTGTGCTTCACACTATTTGATTTCTACCTGACAGTTTGCCCTTCATATATAGGGCTTTGAAATATGGGTTTTGGATTGGCTTGCCTGAATTTACAGCAGAGCTAAAGCTTCCAACAGCCCAGAAATTTCAGGACATACAGCAGACACACATGAAGATGCCTATTGTTAATGACTTCAGGAAGGAAATCACTTTTTTTTTTTCCTTTGACTTATGTTTACATTAACTGCAGGCTAGTAGAGTTCACTACTGAAGTTGGAGACAGTCTGAACAATCCACACATAAAAGGAGGACTATAACTGGTACTGACGAGGTAAGCTCTTAAGTAAATATCCTTTATCCTCAGGGTAGGCGAGGTGGTGGGGTGGCGATATATGTGAAGCAGGGGCTGGACTGTGTGGAACTTCAGGTCGGCGATGGCAAAATTGAGAGCCTCTGGGTAAGGATCAAGGGACGAACGAATAAAGGGGATGTCGTTGTGGGAGTCTATTACAGACCGCCTGGCCGGGACGATAGCGCCGATAAATTATTCTTTACAGAACTAAGAGAGGCCTCGAGATTAACTCCCCTTGTCCTTATGGGGGACTTCAACTTGCCAGACGTTAACTGGGAGTGCCACACGGCTGACACGAGCAAGTCCAGGAGGTTCATGAAGCACCTAGATGATAACTTCTTGGTGCAGGTGCTAACGGAGCCAACTAGGAAAGGTGCCCTCCTAGACCTGTTGCTAGAAAACAGAGAGGGTCTGGTGGGAGATGTGGTGATTGGTGGCCGCCTTGGTCAAAGCGACCATGAAGTGGTTGAGTTCAAAATTTACGGTGACAGAAGGAAAAGTGCCACCAAAACCTCATCCCTAGATATGGGGAAAGCGGACTTCAGGCTGCTCAGGGAACTAGTCAGCAAGGTCCCCTGGGAAACTGCTCTTGAAGGCCTCGATGTCCACCAGTGCTGGTCATTCTTTAAACGATGCCTCCTAGAAGCACAAGATCAAGCAATTCCTAAATATCGCAAGTCAGGCAGGCGGGGCAGGAGGCCGGCGTGGCTGACCAGGAACATTCTAATGGAGATTAGGCGGAAACAGAGAGTGTTTCGCTACTGGAAGGAGGGCCAGGTGTCATGGAAAGAATACAGGGATGCTGTTCGTGTTTGTAGGCAGAAAATTCGTGTGGCCAAAGCACACCTAGAGTTGAAGCTGGCTGTGTCTGTGAGAGAAAATAAAAAGGGCTTTTTCAGATATGTGAATGGAAAAAGGAGAACTAAAGAATACATAGGGCCGCTCCTTGATAGGGAAGGTCTCCTCACAGACAATGACACAGGCAAAGCAGAGACGCTTAACGCCTTCTTTGCCTCTGTCTTCAATGCCGATGATGGGCTTCGGGACCCAGGGTGCCCTGAGCTAGAGGACCGGGACGGTGGGGATGACAAACTCCCAACCGACCCTGAACGTGTGCGGGATTTGCTACTCCACCTGGATCCCTTCAAGTCCATGGGTCCGGATGGGATTCATCCCCGGGTGCTGAAAGAGCTGGCGCACGTCATCGCGGAACCTCTCTCAATTATTTTTCAACGATCCTGGGAATTTGGAGAGGTCCCGGTAGACTGGAAGCTGGCAAATGTTGTGCCGATTTACAAGAAGGGTCAGAAAGAAGACCCTAGCAATTACAGGCCTGTCAGTCTCACGTCAGTGCCTGGTAAAATCATGGAGAAGATGGTTCTCGAACTTATTGAGGCTCACCTGGGGGACAAAGCAGTCATTGGTCCCAGCCAGCATGGGTTTGTGAAGGGCAGGTCCTGCCTAACTAACCTGATTTCCTTTTATGATAAGATCACCCGTATGATGGACCAAGGGAAACCAGCTGATGTGATTTTTTTGGACTTCAGCAAGGCTTTTGACACGGTTTCCCATAGGATCCTACTGGACAAAATGTCCACCATACAGCTAAATAAAAACATCATACAATGGGTGAGCAATTGGCTAACGGGCAGGACCCAAAGGGTTATGGTAAATGGGGCTGTGTCAGGCTGGCGGGCGGTCACCAGTGGGGTCCCTCAAGGCTCCATTTTAGGGCCAGTACTTTTCAATATTTTTATAAACGATCTGGATGTAGGAATAGAAGGTAGTTTGAGCAAGTTTGCTGATGACACCAAACTTGGAGGAGTTGTGGACTCGAATGAGGGTGGAAAGGCCTTGCAGAGGGATCTGGATAGGTTGGAGAGCTGGGCGATCACCAACCGCATGAAGTTCAATAAGAGCAAGTGCCGGGTCCTGCACCTGGGACGGGGAAACCCTGGCTGCACGTACAGACTGGGCGATGAGACGCTGGAGAGCAGCCTAGAAGAGAGGGATCTGGGGGTCGTGGTAGACAGCAAGTTGAATATGAGCCAGCAGTGTGCCCTGGCGGCCAGGAGGGCCAACCGTGTCCTGGGGTGCATCAAGCACGGCATCGCTAGTAGGTCAAGGGAGGTGATTGTCCCGCTCTACTCTGCACTGGTGCGGCCTCACCTCGAGTACTGTGTGCAGTTCTGGGCACCACAGTACAAAAAGGACATTAAACTGTTGGAGAGTGTACAGAGGAGGGCTACGAAGATGGTGAAAGGCCTGGAGGGGAAGACGTACGAGGAACGGCTGAGGTCACTGGGCCTGTTCAGCCTGGAGAAGAGGAGGCTGAGGGGAGACCTCATCACAGTCTACAACTTCCTCGTAAGGGGGTGTCGAGAGGCAGGAGACCTTTTCTCCATTAACACCAGTGACAGGACCCGCGGGAACGGGGTTAAGCTGAGGCAGGGGAAATTTAGGCTCGACATCAGGAGAGGGTTCTTCACAGAGAGGGTGGTTGCACACTGGAACAGGCTCCCCAGGGAAGTGGTCACTGCACCGAGCCTGTCTGAATTTAAGAAGAGATTGGACTGTGCACTTAGTCACATGGTCTGAACTTTTGGGTAGACCTGTGCAGTATCAAGAGTTGGACTTGATGATCCTTAAGGGTCCCTTCCAACTCAGGATATTCTATGATTCTATGATTTATTTGAAAGTAATCAGTGTCTTGCAGAAAGAATTTATACCTAAAAACTGAAAGAACTCCCCTTAGATTTGCTTTACTCACCCAGCCTTTCAAAAACAGTTAGACATTTAACTGTCAAAAAACTCCCCCAATGTCCACCCACCTTTAGTTTGCAGTTTCTTGAAGTAGTGGCCCAAACTGCTTCCCAATAACAATTTAAGGTACTGCATTAAATTTATCTCTACTGTTCACATTACGTAAAAACTACTTTTTTCATATATCAGTACAACTTTTCCATGTTAGCTTGATCAGATAAATTGAGGAAAAAAAGAAGTGTAAAATCAAGTAAAGATACAAAGGAGATCATTCTCCCACTTCTAGATATATATGTATATATATTTAAAGCACAGTATCTTGCGCTTACCAAAATAACATTTATATGATATAGTACATACCTACAGCTGCAGCTGCTTTTACCTTGTTTCTGACATATATGTGACTAGCTGGATTGTCTCCTACTAATACAACAGTGAGATGAGGCCTCTTGTTTCCAAAGGATATCCACGATTCCACATCCCTTTGAACTTCCTTCAAGACTTCTTTAGCAAGCTTTGTCCCTGAGATAACGGTTGCTTCATCGCTATAAAGACAAAAAGACACAAAACATTTACATCTAAAAATTGCATGAACAAGACACTTTTTAAGTTTGTGATCTACTGTGTTAAAATGGACTAGTGAATTCAGTAGCATTCCAAATATTATTTGAAAAAATACCAATGCAGTACAAATCCACCTGTGGAAAAAAAAATCTCTTATTTTTATATCTTCAGATGATCTTATTTGAAAAGCATTTAAGTGCCACCAATGCATACAAAAGAGAAGCTTCACCTGCCTTCTGCCTCACACCCCACCTTCCCAGCACACATAGCCGATCTGGTTTAGTAATTATCAATTCCTGTGTTTGGTAACAGGACGCAAGAACAGTCTTAAACCATGAAGCTGTTTCTGTCTTACGGAATTTTTCTACTCATTCCCCAAACTTACTTCAAAAAAATATGTGACATGGGATTTTGTCCAAATCTTGATTATAACGTTTCTCAGCTTTCTTAAAATTAGCTTAGATACGTCTACATTGATGAAGTCAAGGGCTGCTGTTACACCCTCTGTTTTCATGTCCCCGTCCTTCCCGAAATCTCACTCTTCACCTCAACCAGCAGTGTGGCAGACAAACATCCTTCTCCTGTGAAGTGCCCACCACCATTGCCCTGCCTGTGTAGCAAAGGCAGAGGAAAACTCAAGAGTCTCGTGCTTCCAACTGGCTCCAGCCCCCCTCAGCAACATTCCCTCCATCACTGCAGTGATCATGACCCCAACCAAGGACGTGGAACCCCCCAAACGCACCCCTCCAACCTGCAAGAAATAAACTTTCAGTATGCATCATTTTCAGGTACTATGATATTAACTTTTTAATGAAATAAGCCAACCTTTATAAATTAACTTTACTGCTTGGCAGGGGAAGGAAAGAAGAAGCAGGAACAGAGAGAAAGCCAGAGGGCAAGAAATTGTGGTGTCGCTGACTCAGTTTGAAACAGGGTATTCTATACAATTCAACATCATAATTTTAAGCAGCCAAGAAGATCAAGTTCCGTTTCACCTCTTCCAGAGATGTGTGCACCGTCTGCCGTTCTTGGTAAATCTTAATAACCCAAGAAGCTAAAAGCAGAAGGGTGTGAAGTTAGGTAAACTGGGACAGGAAGAAATCCCCCAAAACACCAGGCTAAGGCTTTATATAAAAGAAGTCATCTAAACTTCACCTCTCTATCTGACTGACAGATGAGGAAATCCAGTCTACGTTTCAGATCACTGAACAACAGTGCTATGAGGACTCTGCTACAAAGCAGAACAAAATATCTGAACACACATTTTTCTGGATCAGAAATAATAGCAGCCAACTCTATTTTCTCCTACAACTCATTCCCTTCAAATAACATGAGAATTTTTGAGCAATAAGATGACAACTGTCAAAACGTATTTTAAAATAACGTTTATTTCAAGTGGAACACAAGGTAGATCGTAACAGTGCTGCAAACAGCAGCACTGCTGGGCAGAGGGTGACATTAAGTAAGAAATCCGACTGACAAGCCCAACCCTCACCCTTGCATGATACTGGTGACAACAAAATTCAAACTTAGCCTTTAAGACCTTTACCAATTTCTTTCATCAACTTCCTATGCTCTCCTCAGTAGCTAGCTGCTCAAAGATCAAGTGCATCTCTACCAAAAGTGCTCTTCTTTAAGGCCTGTTTTATTGGGATCCCCCAAATGCCAGCTTGATCTTACCTTGCTTGTTCTCCTGCTCTCCTGAAGTCTCCTCCATGTTCACGCCTGTATGCTTACTATCAGCAGAGGTGCTGCTCACCTTGCACACTGTGCGTGACGTATTTCTGCACTGCTGAAGCTTTTATCTACACTGTTTGAGCCTCTTGCTTCCTCACAGAAACTCAAAAACTCCTAACACAATATATACCTACAGTTAAGCTTCCTTGGCACAACTATCAGATACTATAACAGCAACAACTTTTCTGACTGCGAAAACGCAGCGAGGTAACACCAACTTAGGGCACAATTCATTAACATCTTGTTTCCCTCAATTTTACTCCAGCTTTAGCTACTTCCCAATCTAACCTTCAGCACTGTTTAACTTGCACTTATTTCTAAATTAAAAAAAAAAAATCAACATGTGGTTTTATTTTTTTTTTTCCTGTACGGCCTCCTCTTTATGTTCTCATTTCCATACTTCTCTCATCTGCATGATTTATGCTTTGGCTATACATGCCTTTGGCATGAGACACTTGATTCCATGTACTCATTATGCCAAATAAATAATTAACGCTCAACTATGTAGCAATGGCACATACATTTAATGATACAAAAATTTAACAAATATATATTTAATGATACAAATGTATACTTAATGATACAAAAACTTAATTTTTAATGCCAACAGATATGACGGCCACATCATATTTTATTTTCACTCTAAATGCATAGCCAAAGTATTAGTTTTCCTAATCCTTAAGCAGCCAATTTTAAGTGCATGCCTCTTCCTCAAAAGACTAACCACATACTCATTAAGTTTTGAGGATCTCGTGTAAATCTGACCATACTCACCCCACTGCATTCAAAATTCTCAGTCATCCAAGGACCAAAAAATCAAAAGCAAATGAACTGAACCATAGTGCTAAAAAAAACACATCACCATACACACACACAAGAAAACAATTATCCCCCCCCTCATACACACACTATAAGCTAGGACAAAATGTACACAATATATCATAGACAGGAGGTGCATTGATTACACTCCACAATGCTTGCATCCTTCTCAATACAGCATAAAGCAAATTTTACAAGCCTAAGTGAAAGTCAATTATAAAAGATAAAAACTTGACTGAACAAATAGCTTCAAGTTAAAGCTACTCTAAAAAACGGATACTCTGGGGCACCCCAGATTATAGGAAATCAAAATGATCCCATGTTAGTTCACACATGCAGAAGAAAAAAAACAAAATCAGAACATGACATGAAGGTGTGGGATGGCCCTACTTCCAATGAGCTATCCTTTTTTGACATTCCCATAGCTATGTGGATACTTTCAAGATTTAAAAAAACTTATCACTTGACAGTGTAGCTCTATTTGCCATACCCATAACTTAAAGGTGCTGGGGAGTGAGATGCTACTGAGTACGTATGCATTTATGCTGTTGTGGAAGTGACTCCAGGTCTCAAGGAGAATCTCACTGAAAATTATGTAGAGAAAAATACTCAGCTACAACCGTGAGCCTTTGCTTTGGAGGCTGACTGTGAACCACGCAGCAATTGAAATCACCAAATAATTTGTGAAAGGTCAGTATCTTACAAAATTACAAATAAATAGCCTGCGAAGTTTCAGATGCATTGTTCTCTCCTCAACAAAAAAAAAAAAGAGAAGCAAAGTAAAACATAAGCCTTTTTTTTTTTTGTGCTGATCTCTCTAAATCTTATTATTATTTGTAGCAGGCCGGAAAGCTTCCCCCCACCACCATCCACTCATGGCTGGTGATCACAACCATGGCTCTACCACGCACAATTCACTAGTCTCAGTACAATGTCATCAGCACAATCCTTTTTTTGAACAAAGCAAAGCACAGTAGCTTGATAATGGTTCAGAAATCCAGCATCCCTGTTGCCACAAAAACCAAGCTATTAAAAGCTTTCCACATGCCCTCCAGATTTCAACAAAAACAGAGTCACTGGAACCAACCTGTAAATACTGCTACTGCAACAACCATCACTTGGGTTGAAATGTTCACCATTTCTTATAAAAGTTCCCTTGCTGAGGTTGTCTAGTAGATTTGAAAGCTTATGTCACCATCACATACAGCAAACATAACCCTTTTTCTAATCTTCCTTGAAGACCATCTTACTGTCTAAGCAAGAAGTAGAAGCTCTGCCCTATCTCAGCCAGCACCTAAATTGTAGGTTTTTACAAACCTAAATACAAATAAAACAAGTGTAAAATAACCATTACATTACTTAGAATATAAGGATTGTATTCTTCCTTCCCACAGTTAGGTATGGCACAATCAGCAAGTATTGAATTGTGTTACCATTCTCCAAGTCTACTTGATTAAATGCAATTAAAAAATCCCAGTACTTGGTGTTCACACTTAACCATACATATTTCAGTTATACAAACCAAAATCTCAATACTTAAATAGCTAGTTCAAATGAAGGTCATCTAGAGAGGTCCTAAAATAAATTACTTCAGTACTTATATTATCTCAACTGATCATCTTGCAGAAAGCCAGTATATTGCTCTTCTTATCAAAGATTTTAATAAATTCCCAGAATAAATTATTTATTTTTACACCTTGTGCTCAGTTGAACTTCAAATTCTGTTACTTGAACTTAGCTTGACATATCAAATAAGAAAAGTACCCATGACGGCATTTTACTTCTATTTTCTACAGGGACAGCAGTATTTACTAGTTTCCTTCATTATTATTAATTTCTGGTGGGTCCAGAATTTCATTTAGAATTCTGTACAAATTCAGGATATTGTGGAAACACACATTATCTGTTGTCTAACAGAAGTGTGGTTTAAATTAAATAAAAACCTTTCTGAAAAAAAAGTAAAGAGACCTGGTATAAAAAGAAGAAATTGATTAGCTATTAAAAGAATAAAAGGTTGACATCTCCAGCAGTAATCACTTCCCTGGCCTGAGAACTCTGAACATGCAAAACAAAGACATTTGAACCTTCTCTGCAAATACGCATGCTCGATACTTTAACATGTATTTGTACACACAGGCAGTTAGCACTGGTGGTGCTTAACATATGCTTAGTTTGCCAAGATTAATGCATTTCATGCTAACTTGCAAAAGCAAACAAAGCCTTCTGTTTTGGATAAAAGTCAGAATGACTTTCAACTGCTACAAATCTGATCAGGTTTTTGCATTACTCCTTTCTGTACTATAACCCGGGAGGAAAACAAGGCTGCACCTAGAATAACACTCAGTGGAATAAAAAAAAAACACAAAGAAATGATCTAAAAAACGGTTTTGCATTGTCTCAACTATAAGAAGCCACATGACTAGACTAAAATAACTTGCAATTAATACTTGGTTATACTAATGAGATGCGTATTTGTCTATTAGCATAGCCAAACAAGGAAAATATTTGGGGACAACTCAACATATGGGCCAAATAAAGCCAACAAACACCAGATTTATTGAGGGACTCGTGTCTAAACCTTGTAAACACATGGGTGTTAGAACATGAAGGATTTTTAAGTATTACCTTAACAACATACGGAAAAAATACAGTGGTGAGTCCTGAAAAAAATTCTTTCCTCTGCTAGTCTTAGAGACAGGGAGAAAAACAGATTAAAACGAAAACACTGCACCTATTTCCACATTAATAAGACAGTATATACATCTGCTCAAGTAAAATGCTCAGGGCTGTCAAATAGAAAAATAGCAAATACTGTAACATGTTGATGCTCAGCAGATTGAGAACCTAGGTTAACTCCTTTGATGGAAATATTACTTGAGAATCACACCAAGAAAGGCATCAGGTATACAGAAAGGTTATACACTGCAGCAAATTAGCCAAAGCACTCAAAACAACTGAATTATTGTTTTAAATATATCCACATGGAAAACTTGACAGGGTGGGATGTCAGTGAGCAAGTACGCCTGTGCTCCCTGCCCCGCTATCATCCCACCTGCTCGTGGATGCTCTTACTCTGAAGCCTGTGTGAAGTTACAATTCACATACTGAATCTTTCTTGTGACTTGCAAAATGTTACACCAAGATGCCAGCTACTCTTTTAGATCCACATACACACCACAAGTCCAAAATCATATGAGGCTTCACAACAGGTTCTCAACTCTACATATACACTGTATTTCCCAACGAAAACCTCAGTAAAAGCGTTATCGTAAGAGCATCTACTTTTACCTGAAATTGAAAAAACAGTTACTGCCAGCAAATCACAAAAGTGGGCATACATTGTTCCAGAAACACAGACATTTGTGCAGAAAAACAGCAGAATCACATGCACCAACAAAACATACACAATGCCTAGAAGGTGAAGACACTTAATGCGGCTGTCACAGTATTGCTTACCAAGCTTTTCATATTTGAAAACAGAGGCTACAAAGCTTTCAGCAAACACTGCAGTGCTATGTGAGATACACAGACACCACTTTTTTTTTCCCCCATTTTTTTCTTCATACTCATCCAGAAGAGAGCAGCACCATGGCACCACACTGCCTGTCCTTCTGAGGGCAGAGATGCAAAAAGATGGACCCCCACCACCACACGTCCCTTCAGAGAGAAATCCTCCAGGATCCATTAAAATATTGTTATACAACCTGACAGACGCCAAAAAATTAGTACAAGGTAATTCTGCGTAAAACAATCGAGACACAACTGGAGGTCCCAGGAACAAAATAATCCTGAAAAGCCCGATTTCTGCCAGCAGGGGGAAGGAAGGCCGAGCTGCAAGGGCTCTCCCGCCCAGGTCACCGCCTGGACCCCCCGGGGAGCAGCCGGCCACCGCCCCGCGTTTTGGGGGGGGGGGGGGGGGCATTTTGTGTAACCCCCACCCCGCGGCGGGGACGTGGAAGGCGAAGGCGCGCCGTACCTGGCGGCGCTGCGGGGGGAGCCGCTGGCGCTGCGGGGCGCCGGGCAGGACAGGGCTCGCCATCTCCTCAGGGGAGCCAAGCACGGGCGCAGCGCGGCGGAGGAGGAGAAGGCGGCGGCCGCCATTTCCCTCCCGCCGACCACGAAGCGCAGCCGCAGCCCGGCGGCGAAGGGAGGAGCACGGGGCAAGTAGCGGGGCCGGGGGCGGGCTCGGAGGAGGCGCCGATGGCTCTGACTGGGGCAGCGAGGCTGAGGGGCGAGGCGAGGCGGCAGCCCGGGAAAATTAAAAAACGGAGAGGTTGAGCCTCTGGTGAAGATGCCACCTTGCTGGGCTGAGGGGTTTGAGGTGGAAAACTCCTCAAGAGAAGTTGCGAAGGGCGGGTGACGCCTCTGGGTTTTGCCCTGCTTGGATCCTGTGAGCTGCTGTTCCCGCCAAAAGGTGGCGCGGCAAGCCCGGCCGCGAGTCGGAGCTGCTCAGGCAAGCACAGGATCGCAGAAATGTTTAGTGTGGAAAAAACCCTTAAGGTCATCGAGCCCAACCATCCACCTAACACTGCCAAGTCCACCACTAAACCATAGAATCATAGAACCATGTCCCCAAGCACCACATTGACACGTTTCTTGAGTACATCTGGGGATGGCGATGCCACCACTTCCCTGGGCTGCCCCTTCCAAGGCCCAGTCAGCCTATCTGTGAAGAAATTCTTCCTAATATCCAATCTAAACCTCCCCTGGCACAATTTGAGGCTGCATTCTTGCATGCTATCACTTGTCACCTGAGAAAAGAGGCTGACACGAACCTCACTATAGCCTCACTTCAGGCAGTTGCAGTATGATGCCCCGCATAATTCTCAGGTACGTCCTCTTGTTTTCCCAGTGGAAGTCTCATGGACTTCCTTGCGATTCATATATTAGTGCTTTCTGTCATATTTTATTGCAGATTTTTCACGACATCCAGAAGAGAACTAAGCAAGATCTGAAATAGTGTACACAAAGCATGCCAAAATAGTAACAGCAATCTTACCTGCAATACTGAGCCTACCTGAGAGTTGGCAAATTCCTTTATGAAACTGGGGAATGCTTTGCAAATGATACAACAGATTAGTATGGCAGTCTCTGCTATAGCACTGGCAAATTTTTTGATCACTTAGATGTTCACGTAAGGGCCATGGCTTAGGTGCTTACACAGAAGATGTATGTACTGTTTTTTAATGAGGTATCATCCTAGAATGTTGTTCACTTCCAGCCTTGTGTATATTATTTAGATCTTCCCCTCTAGCTTGCCATCTCTTATTTTATATACAGTAGTAACACCATCTAGCATGTATGTACTACAGTAATTGTAAAGCTTTCTTGAAAAGCACACTTATCTGAGATTCATTGACACAGTTATAAACACTGTCTCTTATTTCCATGATTATTTTTTGTCACTATCCTGTTTGGAGAGAACTTAACATGTGAGGATATAAGAATTCTCATGAAAATTTATGGTCCTAAACAGATACCAAATCTTTAAGACATAATTAGATTAGATTCTAAAGCAAAATACTGATGCTTATGTGCTGCTGGGAAAGGAAAAAATGTATTTCCTTTTATTTCCTTTCAGGTAATCCTGAAAATGAAGTAGGTTACTTGAAAGATATATATATATGTACGTATATATATAAAGAGGAGGTAATATATTAAAAGAAAGAAAAGTTAAAGAGGATAACAGAGAACATGACAGGGAACTGAAGAAAAAAAATAACACATTAGTACTAAAAATTGGTATTACAGAGAAGAGAATTCTGTCAAAAGTTTCCTTTTGTCAAGGAAGAAGAACGTTGTCCACTCACTTTTTTTTTTCTTCTTTTTTTTTAATGTATGGTGTATACTTGATGACAAAATTTGGAATTGTTGCTGTTAAAGATTTCCACAGACAAAATATCCAACAAATATTTCTCTCACTAGTTAGTACACTAGAAAAGTGGTTGTATGATAAGTATTTTTGGTAAAATTTGCTATTCCAGTTGTGACTGAAAAACTGTTTTAGATCAAAAGTACATGAGTTACAGAGCATTTGGCAAATACAGGTGAGTATATTCTTATATTCAGTGATGATAAACACAACAACAACAACAGAAAAAGAAAGTTATCTACTATCTTTTGCAAACTCATCTTTTATATCAGTTGGACTCCTGCAATTCATATCAACCCCTAAAGACATATAAAACCAGGTATTCGATACCCAGTAATATGAGGATGAAACCTTTTTTCTTGTCCATAGTTGCCTAGTTAGGCCTTAGACCCTATTTAAGTTTAAAACTAAAATATCACGAGTTGTTTTTTTTTTAAAATAAATTAGCTTTTGCATCATATTGGCCATCTCAGCTTTGACCTTGGGGCTACATCTATTAATAATTACCAAAAAAAAAGCTATTTATATCAGTGGTTCGCACCACTGCCTTTTCCTATCATTCCTGGAAAAGGATAATCTGAAAATCCATGTCTGCTATAACAATACTTCAATCTAACAGCTCCCAAAGCAAAGCCTACAAAAAGTGACCACATTGCTATTGCTAAAGGTGCACTGAATACATTACATAGAAAACCTTATATAAATACTACAATAATAAAAAATAGTAGCATATTGTCCACACTGAGCTGATGAAATTGGTACAAGAGACAAAGCTGAAAATATGCCATTTTATTTGCCTAACAGTTAAAGTGAAGTTAGGCATTGGCAGCTGTGAAAAGGTGGGTACTCTTAACAGGTTGCTTCAGAGCGTGTTATACTTTGTGTGTTTTTATGTGCAAATGATAACAGGCTATAATTTTAAAATACTGCTTTGGGTATTAACAATCCCATCAATCTAAAAATATCTCTTAATAATTGTGTCTAAATGGGAAGTTGATTTTTTATTATTATTATTTTTTTTTGGTATTGAAGCCATATGACCCTTCTCTCATCTTGTAAAAACCCTTATCAGGAAACGTAGCTTAAAAAAAAAAAAGTTGAATAATTTCTTTTTATATAATTTCTTATTATATCCTGGAGGAATATTATATCTTTGTTCACTGCTCTGTTTTTTTCTTCTCTTTTTTGTCTTCCCAGCTGCTGTGTATTTGTGTAAGATAAAGAGGCTGAGAAGAACCACTTTTTTTTTTTTTTTTAAGAAAAAAAATGAGGCTTACTTTAGGAAAAAAATAAGACAAAAACATTTTTCCTCTTAGGCAGCTTTGTATTTAAAGAAAATTATTTATTTACTTATTTATTTATTTAACTTTCCAGCCATTCTTTACTATCTCTGCCCCCCTCCACCCCTCGCCTCTATTTTTAAAGAACACCGATATTCTGGATGAATTTATTTCTGTACTTGCACAAAGGGATGTGCTTTTCTTCCCTGGTTTTCGAGGTCATGCTGGAAACTAGCCACCAGGAGGCGGCATTTCCACGCGTTAGTCTCGGTTTACGTTGTTGCCTCGTACTGGCGTCTGCTGGTTTTTAGGATCTGGAAGAGAAAAACGAACCTTGAAGCACAGGCAGTCGTTCAAACCCCCCTTTTCCTTATTGTCCTGCAACTAGTAACAGTCTTCAGGCTACCAGTCCACACAACATGTTTAGAAAAATCTTGGCTCAAGTACACAGTTTTAAGTCATGAATTGAAGAAACAAATACCTTGCCAAGTCTATTTTAATGAGAATTTTTTATCTTAGTTACTTTGACATACCTTTCTTAGACGTCAAATCAGTAAATCAGTGCTCTCAGAGCACTCAGGAAGGCTTGAGCCCTCACAGAGCGATCAAGTTTATGGATAGATTGGGATCAAATTTTGAGCAAAGTTTCTGGTGTTACTTTTAAAAATTAAATACAATAGGGATAATTAACCACAACAGTATATGTTTATAATGCTTTTCACAAACTTTATTGGATCCTCTAAATGCATGTTTGGATGGAGAAACAAGGAAATTATTTTGATTTGATTTTAAATCATACAACGGTCCGTCCTACTACAAAACCATTAATACCTAATAATAACTACTATTATTATTACTAATAGCTATTCCTAAATAGCAGCAATACCCAGATTCTGTAGTCTATTTGCAAAAATACATAATAGTTTGACTTTTTCATCTTTTTTTATTCTTAGCCAAAGAATCCAAGTAGCCTGTTTGAATCACAAGGAATGTAAAATGTGCTATAAATACACGCAGATTCTGCTCAAATGGTGTGATTTCCCAGTCGAGTTTAGATTGGGTAAATTTGCAGTAGTCTGCATACTTGTTCTGCCACAACTCTTTTTGAATATCTTGGCTCTGTACTTACAACTCAGCCCAAGTGAAAACAAGGTATCTAGTCAGTGCTGCCGCTCCTTGCTATGAGTGCAACAGCAGGAAGCATGGATTTTCAGCCTTGGAAAGCTTCTCTTAAGCTTTGTTGACATATGTTAATTGCATTTGTATTCTTTTTATGTTATTTCCAAATAATCATTAACAACAATAAACATTGCCGAGACTTAGCATGTGGTTTAACGACACAGCATAAATTATTTCTGATAAAGGGATCTTCCCATGGGTCTTACATTACAGGTTGTTCTCAGAAAAAAATGCCCATGAAAATTGTTTTTCTGACAACGTACATCAACAGAACATAAAACCAGCATTAAATATTGATTTTTACTTCAGTATACTCATATAGTTAGCACTGTTACTGAAGCGAACATGTTGTTATGAGTTTACATCCAAGTAAGTTTTCACTGAAGTCTCCAGCATACCCATCTAGTTATCTTCATTCTTGTCACTTGCTAAACTGTTCGTCAGCTGTCTTTGTTTTTGAAGCCCCTAGAACTCATCTAGCCACTAGACAGCTATGTTTTTTGGCAAAACACTCTTTTGTTCACCATCCCAGGATGTAGCTTTATCTCCAGTTTATTTATATCACTCAAAAAAATGGAAATTCTAAAGACACGTCACAATTTTCAACAGCTTTTTCAGGTCAAACATTTAGAAAAGATGTTGGTATAGCTACAGTTATCTGTATGAGAATCTAAGCTCATGGCATTTGCTTTATGAAAATATATACTGTCCCAAGTCTTCTACAAAATTATAGACATTCCAAAATACCTGTCACATGCATATTGCAGTTACTATTGCCTTATATACCTCAACAGTTTCACCGTCTTTTATGGGAGGGAATGAGTGACTTGGCAGCAGTAATGTGCCAGTGGTACAAAGTTCCCTTTTTTTTTTTTATCTGGGTTTTTGGTTTTTGTTTTGTTGGTTTTTTTTAGAGGCACAAAATTTCTGTCGAATACAGGATTGAAATTCCATTGCTGACTATTCTTTTTCCTTTCAGGCAAGGACAGATGGTCCCTTCTCATGTTTCATTTCTGAGGGCTGAGAGGTGTTTCCTTCTGAATGCGCAGCAGAATGCTGGTCTTTATGGCTGAGGTGAGTAGCTGATCAAACATGATGAACAGGGCTGCAAATGGCTTAAAGCTATCTGGGAAAAAAATACAAATACTGTGGTGGGTGGGGGCTGCAGAAAGACACAGGCAGATTAGAATTGCATTGCCAAGTTAATCTCTGAGCACTCTTCTTTTTGGAAGATACCTTGATGTGCTGATGGGGATTGATAAATCGGAGTCCAGGGACCAAGGGATTTGGGTGCATCACTGTTGGAGAGCTTGTGTGCTGGCAGCTGTCTGTGATCACCAGGAGAATTACAGGAAAGCACTTAAAAGAATCTATGAATATGTGCAGCTGAACTTGGGTGTTCTCTCTTTGAGAGAAGGGCATGGGAGAAAGCTTATGAAGAAATTTCTTGTAATGTTCTGCTTTGCTTTAAGTGTTAAAAAAAAATGAGGTCTATCTTAAATGATTGCATGGTAGTAGAAATATGGTTTAATACACTTATGATGAGTGCACTGTTCCTGGAAAGCAGAAAACACTGGTCAAAATCAAGGTGCAATCTGGTATATTACACAAAAATGGCTGGACAATGAATAAATTGGTCTTTTAAGAGCAAGTCTGTAATCAGTGTGTTTCTCAGGATCTACATTTTTTTTCTTTCTCTGTATTTTTAAAAAAACTTCATTAATATAATTAGATTTTCCTTGTTCTTCAAACTGGACTATTTGCCACTTTAATTTAGATTTAGACTTAATTTAAAGTTAATATTCAATGAGGAGGAGAGGAGTAGCCAACTTCTTGAAATAAAATTAGCTGGTGTGGGGTATATCATATTTATTGTCTAGGTACTACAGAAACAGCGTTTTTCTGGAAACTGATATGAATCCAGCACTTTATTGAAAGGTCACCAATATAATAAAAGTTATAGAAGAATGTATGCAAAACATCCTAGAAACAATTATCAACAATCCATTAATGAGGAGCAACAAATATAGGCATCAAGTACAGCATCGTACCTGAGATTACATATTTCGGGTAGGTATCAGAAGTAAAGCTGTGCTGCTAGCAGGTAAGATGATTACTAAGGAACCTCTGGGCTGGGCTGAAAAGTCATATTTATGCCAACGCACCAATCAGGAAAGATAAGGACAAATTTATCCTTAGTATAACTCTCTTAGGTTAGTGGATGACTTTTGCTTATGATGCCACCTGTTTCACATATAAAACAAAGATGTTTTATCTTCTCTGTGCAAAACCATTTCTGTGCAGAGCATAAGAACCTGCTTTTTTTGTTTAGCCTGACTCTGGAAAGGAAACCCCTTTAACTACAAGGCCTTCACTGAGAATGTGTTTTGCTACTTCACTGAAATAGTACTGGCAAAAAAAAAAAAGCAAAATCCAAAGCCTATAATAATTGTTGCTGGTTTGTCAAGTGAGTTTCTACGTGCTGTTCAGCTCATTTTGGGAGATACTTTCTGTGTTGAAGAGGATGAATGCATCTTCACGGAAGCAGGCATCCCTCTATTTTTAAGGCTAAATAGAGTGTTCTTTACAAGAAATTATCCTGGCCTCCTACAGAGGTCATTACAGAGAACAGACACATTATGACAAAGACTTACTGTGCTGAGGGGGAAGGCTCCAAAGAGGCAAGGAAAAACAATTGGCTGGGAATTAACTTCATGGCTTAAAAAGGAAAAGAAGTTAACTAAAACCAGGTGATAGCTACAGTGTGCCACATGCTTTTGAAACCTCTCTACATTCTGACTTAACATCCCATTTCCAGGGAACACGGCTTAGTTCAGGAACACAGAAACCAAAACCAACCTCTTAACTCCAGCCAAAATAGTGTTAGCAGTGCTCTATAGTTAATTATCTTGGGAGTGGCTGGAGTAGCTATGGAGGATTACTTCTCAATTCGCTCTTGGCAGAGAGATGGACTCACTAATTTCCAAGATTGTTTCTGTCTCTAATTTCTCCTAGTTTCCATCCCCACAGTGAAAATAACAGAAAATGTCTTTATTTTGTTTCTGATTCATGTACAGGTACAACAGTTACCAGCTATTTGCTATTTTTAAATTGTTTTTACCTTCAGATGAAAACTCTGAAATGCAAATTTGAAGCAATTTTAAGTGCTGCAAACTCAGCATTTATTTTTCAGAACTGGAGCAAGTGGTGTGCTCAGGTAACCTAGAAAGCCGATGGCATCCTGGCCTGCATCGGGAATAGTGTGGCCAGTGGGACTAGGGAAGTGATTGTCCTGTTGTACGTGGCACTGGTGAGACTGCATCGTGAATACTGTGTTCAGTTTGGGGCTCCTCGCTACAGGGACACTGAGTTACTTGAGGCTGTGCAAAGAAAAGCAATGTGGCTGGTGAAAAAAACTGGAAGAGAAGAGTTATGAGGAGTGGTTGAGGGGGGTGGAGTTGTTTAGTATGGAGAAAAGGAGGTTGAGGTGAGACTTCATCAGGCTTTACAACTAGGTGGAAGGAGGTTGCAGCAAGGAGAGTGTAAGTTTCTTTCCTCAGGTGACAAGTGATGGGACATGAGGAAATGGTTTCAAGTAGTGCCAGGGGAGATTAAGATTGGATATTAGGAGGAATTTCATCATGGAGAGGGTGGCTAGGGATTGGAAGGGGAGCCCAGGCAAAGTGGTTGAGTCCCCATCCTGGAGGTATTTAAGAGATGTGTGGTCATGGCACGAAGGGACATGGTTTGGTGATGGGACTCGGTAGGCCAGGTTGAACTTGATGACCTTGAAGATGTCTTCCAACCGAAATGATTCGATGATTCATATGGTAGCAGTAACCATCTTTGAGTACTCCTCTAGAGTAAGTAATTTCTAATTTCTCAAAGTATTCTGCTTCCAGAGTCTGCAACTATGGATAACAAAACAATTTCCTAGCTGTTCCTTGAAATATATATTTTTTTTTCAGCTAATCAGGCTTATTACAAAACTGTGCAAAGACTATCACAGTAATCACCCAAAGCTGGAACTTTAAATGGAAACCCTCCTTCCAGTTCCACGTTTCATGCCATGAAAAACAGCTGCAAGGGTTCAATCCAGTTTTAATTTGCAAAATTAGGCTTAATGTGACTGTGTGTTTGACTATCCATAGGCATATATTTGAAGTTTGGAGAGTACTGTCAGGCTTATCCTTCTTTATGCTTAGTACTTTTAGAGTTGCAAGAACTGATGACAGAAGGTCCTAGGTCGCATGGAGAGTTTGAAAAAAAGGGAGGCTTTTTATGTCTTGTTTTCCTAGCATTTATTGTTGGGCAATGTAGTCCCATGCTGCAAGTTGGGTGGGAGGCAAAAGTCCAGGGTTGCACAAGAACATATATTTCCATTGGTGTTTTAGTAGATTAGCTTGTATGTGAAGAAAACATACGACATAGAGAAGGAGGGAAGAATTGCAGCAGTCTTCACTGATCCACAATTTTCAAAAACAGCATACAAACTAGCAGCTGTTCCAAGTGGTAAATTACCTCTGTCAGCTCTTTAGGGAAACTGGTTGTTGGCAGATTTTTTGCCCCACTCTTTGATGTGTACCAGGTAGTCAAAGTAAAAATTCTGCCGTGGAGACTTGTGATTTTGCAAATGGCAAAGTTGAGTGGTTAAGTGAAACTGCATGTAGCTCTGTCTGGAATTTGTGCTACTTCTGAGACAGCGTTGCTAACAGGACAGTGATGCACTAAAGTCTGTTGAGTGGTGGCCAGTACAGGCAGGACTTTCTCAAGGGTGTGGAGAAGGAGCAGAAATCTCAGGTCGCCTGTGAATTGCAGGAAAGGAATGGTGGGGCAGAAGGCAGGAGAACACGCAGCATATTCATGGATGTGGATTGGTGCTGCCAAGGTTGGGGATGGAGGTTGCTTACCTGTGGTAGTTCCCAAGTGCCAGTGATGGAAACAGCTTTTTATATACCTGGGTTTCTTTTCTCCTTGTTTATCAAGACACAGAGTGCTTTGGTGTTGCAACACAGTAAGGCATCACCTATACTTGTGCCTGTTTTCCACAAGAGAGATGAGGAGGGACTAAATCCAACTTCTCTTAACTGTGGCAGACTGCTGAGTGAAGTACACATTAATTTCATAAGAACAGCCACTCCAGATGGGATGGAAGACCCACCCAGCCCAGCCTTCTCTCCTTTGATGGTAGCTAAAAACTTACTTCTAGAAAAGAATAGACCAAGTGTGGGGCAAGAATTTCCCAGAATTGCCCCTTTACTGCCAACAATTCGTGTTCCACAGACTTCCTGAGCTAGTCTTTAGATTTTTTCTTTTTTCCATATGTCTACACGTTATCCATAGGAGATACTTGTAAGCTCCTATTATTTGCAACATCCTTGGCTATGACTTAGCCACATGTTATGTGATTAACCACCTTTCTTTGGTTTCCAGCTCTTTGCTGCAATCAGGCTGCTGAGCACATCTGTGTAATTCTGAGGCATTAAGACACAAGAGATTGAATGTGGGCTACTTGCTTTAGTGGCCTTTCAGTATAAATGTCTTTATGTGGCATTGCTCTAAACAGAATTTCCTACACTCGTAGGGCTGTTGCAGTGCTCTCCCAGGAGAGCCATGTTTGTTGCTCTAACCTAAAGGACTGGATTTGGGGCTTTCCTGCCCCTCATGCAATAAACCAAGCAGCCATGCATCCCTCTGGCATGCCCTGTGGAGCCTCAATCACAGTAAATCCATGTGATAAAATTTGTGTGTATTAAACCCTGAATGCTTTTAAGCAAACCAGTTAAGGGTAATTGTGAAAATAAACTGAACGAGAAATGAGTAAATTGCAGGATACACAAAGCAGAAGTGTGTAGTTTATTTCATAATTGTTTCTGTATTGTTGTATTTGTCATAACCACATAATGCTGTATCAGGCTTCAACAGATGTAGTAACCAGGCAAGTGGCACTGATCCAAGAGAATAATGGGAGCCGTTCTATTTTGCCCAGTGTCTGTTTAAGGGAGGGTGTGTGCATTTGGCATGACAGCTACATCTAAATGTTTTGTGCAGGAATCAATCCACTCTGTAGCAGACAAATGGGACAGAGTAGAGAACCGAGTGTGTTGATGCGATAAAAAAGTCCTCTATTTACTTTTCTGTGCAAGAATGCTAGTTTTGAATGAACTGAGTAGTTCTTCTGGCTGTTCAGCACAAGTAACTTTCCTTAATGCCCATCTAATCGTGTTTTTATCTCCAAAGGAGATTCAAAACGCAGAGTGTCTCTTACATTTTAAAGAGGGCTTGCTACAACAGAAAAGCTTTGAAGTAAGACACCTGAGTATCAGGCCTCACATGATTCTTATGAGTTTGGAAAGAACTGGTGCACCCTCAGCTCAGCTCTTTGGAAAACCCTGGTGTTACTCCTAAGACCCAGTTCTATACTCCTGGACTGTACCTCTGTCCTCATCTCTGTCCTACTGACTTAACTACTGCCTGTGTGTGGAGAAAGATTTGCGAGATAACGTGTAAAACTTATGCCAGGAGACCTTTTTGCTGCTAGAGATTTATAAAGTATGAAGGAGACCTTTTTGCTGCTAGAGATTTGTAAAGTATGAATGGCTAGCGTAAAGATGGTTGTCAAGGCAAAAGTTAGGAGTGTAATTCATGTGGGGGTGGTATGCACTCTGTGTTGGAGTCATGGTGTGAGGAAGAAAATAGCTTTTAGGAACTAGTATATTTTTTTAATTGCAAGGGACATTGGCAATGATTTGACTGCATTTAAATGTAAGCAGGATATGTGAATCTTTTATTTTGCCGTCTGTGGTTCCTGGCTTGGGTGGGCAGGAATGATCCATTAAACACAGTGGGAAATTTGCAGTGGAGACTGGCTGAACTCCTTCAAGACAGCTCCAGCTGAACTGGGAAAGAATTAGCTGTTCTATTAAGGTCAACTGCATGATTTGGTGCCACTTGTGGTCTTAAGTATAAAGTGCTGGGGTTTTCAGCATTGAGGTCCAGTAGTTCTAAGAAATGTGAATGGTAAAGTTAAATTTAGGGCAAGGTTTTATGTTGGGGTACATTAAACTCTGTGGAATTCATGTTCATTAAGGTTAATAAGTTTGCATAAACGATAATGAACAAGCACATTTACATGGGTGTGCATTCTCTGGTTTAAAAATATTATGTGTGTAGAGAGCTGTTGAATAGTATGTGTGTAGAGAGAACAAGAGCCATTTATTTTAAATCCCCCTTGAAAATGAATTAGAAAAATTCTGCAATTACCAACCTAATTTACACAATCTGACCACAGTGGGTATTTCCTAAAAAACACAATATCAGTCACCTACACAATGTTCAGCTTCAGCCAGCTGTGGTATACAGGACTTATTTTCACTTTCTTCAGCCTTTCCAACTTTGTGGTAGTGGCACAGCGGTGGATAATGTCTGGAATTTGACAGCTACTTACAAAATCCTTTCGATTTCCTCTTGAGAAGGTGAGGGCAGACACAACTGCACCCTAAAAAAGCTCTGGGAACATAACTATAGGAGCATAAGCCCTAACACGCAGACAAGCTTTTAAATAAGTTGTGTCCAGCAAGTGAGGTAGATGTGCTGGCAGAATAAAAATGCTCCTTACGGATCTGCAGTCCTTGCCGTGGCTTCTTGCAGCACGAATCTCCAAGGTAGCTTTCCAGAGGGATGCAAGCAGCAGTGTTGGTGCTGTCATGCTCCACTGCACCCCCTCACCAAAGATGCAACTTTTCCTGACAGCACAGGGTTTCTTATCTTAGACAAAAATGCTGTCCTGAGCAAAATAATGTTTGTTTGTTTGTTTGCTGTTTTGTTCGTTTTATTTTTAAATCTGCTTTCACGTTACTATTTGAGTAACACAACTGAGTCAGGGAGTAAATTTCTTCCATGTTCCTAGATGACTCAACGCTTTTTTACCATTCTGAATATAGATAAAACTAAATATTTGATGATGTGGAAAAAGTCTTTTTCTATTCCTTATACAGTTAAAAGCTTAAGATTTTTTATGCCACTCTTTAATGTATGTTTCAGAAGCATGAAGGAAACCAATCTGAACTGCAGCTTCTTCAGGTCCTGAATGTCAAGCAAAGGGTTTTAAGCACATAAAGATAAGAATAACATAGATGTGATTTATCCTGCTCTGGATAAACTTAGCCAGAAAGGAAATAAGTTCTCAGTGTCTGAAACCACAAGATATTTACAGCAGGGTTCTGTTGCTGAAGTTGAAGCATATGGGCTCTGTCAGTATAGCAAATCGAGAAATCAGATTATTTTATTGTTAGTTTCTGAGTTTTGTAAATACAGTTACACTATTTAACTTCTTGGGTAGGTGTTAAAGTAGAAGACGATAGCTATTTTCTGAACTGTAAGCCATTATGTAGAATTCGAATGATTCTGACCCTCTTTGAATTGATGCACTTCAACAGAATCATCTAAAGCTTCAGAGAGCAACACTCTCAAATGCTGAGCCAACCAAAGGTGTTCCTGGTGCAGTTAGTAAGGGTGTTAAAGTTCCAAACAGATGATAAACTTTAATGTCCATGTCTAATAGCACTGTAAAAACTCTACTTGTTCTGGAAGTGACACCTTGCTTTTCTAAACAGAGAAGCATGAAGCCAAACTAGAATGGTATAACTGTGATATTACTAATTGTATTGGGATTGTTACAGATGTGAAACTGGGCTTTTTCTTACTTGCAGAGTGGTAAGTATGAACTGGAAAAAGCCATTTGTATTTCAAAATCACTGCCATCAGTTAGTGATACCAGTAAGCTCATGCTTTAAGTTCATAACCCATGAGCTCACTCAGCCATGTAGACTCAACCGGCTTTTTGTCTGGCTTAGACTTTTATATGCTTACATCACTTCTAAAAATGACATTTATTCGAGGAAGTTCTTGAGGCTATTTTGAACCTTTTATCTTAAATCATAATTATTTTTCTTCTTTATTCTGCAATCCATCTCCCCATTAGACTAGGGTTTTATCTAAGTAGGTCTTTAAGACATGGCAGCTCCGATGTTGCTCATTTCAATCTTTAGTTTTTTATCCAACCACAACATTACCAGGGGGATAAGTATGTGTCAGGGGGTACTTGTACTTTCAGATACAACTCAGCTGTCATCAAAAGATGTGACTAAAACCTTCCACGTATGAAAATCCTCCAGAGCAAGCATGTGGACAATTTAGTCTCAAAAATAATTTGTCTAACAACACTGTAAACCCCCACAGAAAAGTAGAATGTCAGGAGAGATGGCAGCCAAACTTGATCAGAACCTGCTACCCAGTTCCTGTCCATTGCTGGGTTTAAGGCATATAATGCCTTCCTACCATTGCAATTACTACTATTTATGTGCCATGTAAGGAAAACTTTGCTAATATTTAAGAGATGATGACTCGTAAATAGGGTGTGCCTTTGGAAAAACCCTGAAATGAAAAACTGCTATTGCAAAGAAGCAGGGAGAACTGGTATTTTCCATCGTTCAGTAAGCTAGTCACAGAAAATGCTGATGAGTTCATTCACGGGACAAGTATTTAGTATTTATATATGGCAATCATGAGACAAAAGCATCTGCAGGTTACGTTCGCTTGTAGTTTAATTCTATTGACTTCATTGAAGCAACCTCTATGTTGAACTTTACTGTTTAATATCAGTATAAACAGGAAATTTGAGACTTTTCTAATAATGCAAGGGTAATATTTCACACCTTGTGACTGAGATATATTGTATGTCATGTGGGGCAGGACAGAAAGTCATTGGAAGAGTAGACAATTCAGATCATGGGAAAAATCCCATGAGATTTAAGAACTCTTTTACTGCAAGCTTTGTCATGGCATAGCTACTGAAGAAGAGCTCTAGAGAAGTCTTTCTCTTCAGTACTAGCTTACCTACCCTTTAAATACCCAACATTCTCTCGCAGGGTGTGAAAATAATTTTGATAATATAGAAAAGATTTTTGAAACCACCAAAGGCCTGTTGTAGTTTTGTACAGAAAAGAGTGCTAAGGTACAGCTCGGTGACAAAACAAAAACAGCAGGACTTTGCTGTAGTGCAACCCACATGCAACCCTTCTGCTAGAAAAGTTTGTGTCGAGTAAAGTGAAAGTAAAAAGAAGTGAGAACAGAAGTTTGGTGGAAATTTATGTCTTGTCATGTGCTTTACTGTATTTCTCAGTAGGAAGCTTATCTCAGCTGGATGGTAAGAGAAAAAACAGTGGGAGAGTTTTGTGTTCTGTTTAGGATAAATGGATTGGCAAAGAACACATTTGCCAATACACTTTTTTATTCAAATCCCTGCAATGTTTCATTTCATTGACAAGAGCAGATTTTTGTGTCTGTAAGAAAGATTCCTGAAAATGCTGATCTGCTGATTTGAAGAAGTGGGAAGACAGTCCTTCAGTGTTATACAGCATTAGAAGAGAGGAGACCTTGCTCAAAATTCTGGGATATTTATGACTTCAGTTTCCCCATCACTAAACCACAGGTGATTATAGGTCTTTACCTCCTGTAGAGTGAAGATTTGGTTCTTCATTGTAGCAGGCTCTGAAGTTTTCTAAGAAAAATATCTTTTTGGTCGCACACATCAGTATGGAACTCCATCAGTGTACTAACGTGATATAGAGAAATGTGGCCTGCAGTATGAAGTGGTTTCAGTGTTGTCGTTGAACTGCGGCATTTTATCAAAAATACAAAACTCTAGTGGACAGTTAAATAACCTGGGTATTTTTGCTATATAGGGAAGTAGAACAGCAGGCTGGCAAAGGCTTTTTGGTGTAAATACTTATTCCTCCCAGTTAAAGTAGCTGGTCTAATAAAGGTATTAGTGTTACCAATAAGTTAATAAGGATGTTATCACCAAGAAATCTTGTCTTGAAGACCAATAGACATTTGTTCCTTCTGACATAGTGACGCACTGGACAGAAGTACCCATTCCAAACCCTGGGTGCTGGAAGTCAAAATGTAAAAATGAATCCCAAATGAACCCCAAAATTGCATTTCTTTTCTGACTTTGACTGAGTGTATAAATGAAGAATTACACGCATATTCATCATTTTAATTTCATACGGGCTATTTTTATTCAGCATGCCCCAAGCCTGAAAGGTGACTTTTTATGAGTATACTATTTTCCTTGCAGTGAATCAGTATTTCCCACATAATTTCCTACAGCTGGCATCAGAATGGCACATTTCCTTGTGACGTATGATGACATGGGTAACAATTTAGAGCGCCAAAACTAATGCTCTAGTTAGTCAGGCCAGTGCAGACAGGAACAGGAAGATTCCACACCCTTTAAGGAATCTTTACTGTTCCATTCTTTTCCAGATTTCCTTCTTGGTTTCTCATCCTTCTTTCTCTTCCTTTCAGTCTGAACTTGTCCAGCTTCTTTGGATCAGTTATCTTCATTAATCTCCTGTTCAGCTTTTCGAAGAAACTATTCCTATCAGCTCTTTCTGTGAAACCTGTATTACTTGAGCTGGGATGTAACATGTAGCTGGGAAGTAGAGCACCTTAGAATGCAGCCCATTGAAGGAGGTAAAAATGCTGCAGCTAACTTTGCTGAGGTATTGATCTAAAGACTTATGCAAGGGTTTCTCTTCTAGAATTATTGGTGCTTTCATTCTCATTAACTGGATCCATTTCAGAATGCTGACCTCATTCATTTGCACATAATTTACTAGCCTTGCAGTCAACATGCTAAGCCCTTTGAATTCAGAAATCTTCTGGTGACCGCTTAGTCCTGTTTTTTCATAGAGCAATTTCTCCCGTAATTCACAAGAATCATAAAGTAGCTCATATTATTAAAGCCTCAAGTTATCCAAAGGTGGCACAGAGTGCAAAACAAAAGAGGATGCAACATCCTGAATATGGCTTTACAACATGGATTTCAGCTAGTCTGGTCTGAATGTGATCTCACCCTGGTACTATGCACTCACAGGCATGCTCCCACAGCAGTGTTCAATCTGATGTCCAGTCTTACATCAACTTGGCATTAGGGACAAGAACAAGAATGCTGGGAGAAGTGCAGAAATCAGACTCTGCAGCTACCTTCCTGTTAAAAAAAAAATATAGTGGTACATGAGTGGTGCCATACTTCAGGCTCCTAAATATCCCTGTTGGCAGCATGGTGTAATGTATATTTTTCTGCTGGCACCATTTGGTGTTAATATTTAAGTAGTGAGTGTCCAGGGAGCTCTGGCTAATTGTTTTCATTCTCCATGCCAATTTACTCAGGACCAATATGATCTCATAACTTGGCCTTGCTTTTTGATGGTTTCATGTCAGTGACAACTTTATTACTGAGAAAGGGCAGATGGAAAAGGTACCCTGAGATGGTGTCAGTCTGAATACAGACAATTTGTTAGTGATTGGATGCAGTAGGTCAGGTTGAAGGTTGGACTTGATGGACTCGTTGGATTCTTCATAGAGACAGAGAGGTTTCTTCTTTCTGCTACGACTGCAGGGGCAATGGAAGTGCCAGGGTGAAATCCCTCTTCCCCTTCTAAGGAACAGAGGACAAAACAACAGGCCATCAAGTTCTGAGTCCTCATTCAATGGGGGCTACACATTTAGAAGTACAATCCAGGAACATACACGAGAAGTCCTTCTCCTCTTACTTGACACATGTTGGCAGAGATGACTCCAAGTTTTCATATACTTAGGTCTTTCCCACAAAAAAAAACCAAAAACAACAACAACAACAAAATAGTTGAAGGCAATAAGGGCATTACCAATGTCCTAAGGATCTGCAGTACTAAGAATCTCAAATACTGAAGAATTAAATAGAAGTTACTTTTATCAGGCAAAGTATCCCCTTCTGGCCTTCTGGACCCAGCTGTTGTTTGTTCATCTGACTTGGAAAAACATTCTTTGTGTTCCACATCTGATAGTCACATAGGAAACAAGCCTCAGAAGACTTTTCTGTGCTGTTGAGGATAACATTTTATCTCCTCTGGTTTCTCCTTCCTGACATTTCTTCAGAAGAAGGCAGAAAAACTATTCCAGAGGTGATTAGGCAATGCATTTCAAGGCTGATAGATGTGTCTGTCAATCGAATAAACCATACTGAACTGCATGCTGGTTCCAGGAACAAGAAAACTCAATTCAGATCAGTGGAAGAAGTTTCTGAAATTGTATGTTTTCTGTAGTTTACTTGACATGATTAATTCAAGGAGAATTTATGCACCAGTCCTAACACGGTTCCTGTGCACAGTAATGGTGCAATCTTTCAGATTATTTTCATTCTTCCTCATCATGCTGTGGTGTTTCTAAGTCATCCTTCCACAGTGGAAACTATAGTTTCCTTTTTTTCATGCTGACATTGCCATTCATATGGCCAATCTAGAATATGAAATCAGCAGCATGAGGATTGTAAGATTGACTCAGCATACTTTGTGAAACAAACTGCTTTGTTTTATTGCCTGTTTCATTTCCGTAGGTGTATAGGGGAGATTTTTTGAGCTCTTCACACGCAAGCTGACAAGTATCCTGTAAATGTCATGGCATTTCAATAGCCTTAGGACAAAAGCAGAAGAGCAGCTGCATCACCATCTCATTACAGGTTCATCTAGAACAGTATCTTGACACCCACAGTGACCAGTAAGGCATGCTTAGGAAAGAATAGGGAAAACATATAAAGATACTTTACACTTTTAATATTCCTCTGTATTTTTCTAGATGTCAAGAATTTGCAGCTGAAGAACTTCTTGAGCCAAAGAGAGCATCTTTGTGTTGAGTAAACCTTATAGGATTTTCAGTGATGAATTTGCTTAATCACTGTCTGACCCCCTGTAAACATCTAGTATCCACAAATTAGTGTAGCAAAGAATCCCACAGCTTAACAATTAGATGTAAGGAGAACACATTCCTTTAGTTTCTCCTGAACCTGCCACTGGCTGCCTTCATTTTTTTGGCCATTTTTCTTTTAGATTGAAAGCAGTGACTTCCTTGTTCACTTTATGCATGCTATTTGCAACATTACAAAATTTTGTCACATCTCTTTTCCAGGCTGAAGAGGCATATTCTGCTTGGTCGTTTCCCATCCCATAATCCTTATCATCCTCTGAACCTTATCTACGTTTACTGTACAGACAGACTGATGCCCTTCCTGCTCTCTGCCTCCCACTGTTAGCCAGATCACCTCCCAGTTCTTTGAAACCTGGGTGTTTCAAAACTGTAGCTTGTGCCTGTTCTCATTTGCAATGCAACAGCTGCATGATGATCAAAGTGCCATCAACACTGCCAACTCTCACTCATCCTCTCCGGGGTGATTGCTGCGTGTGGAGTGATGCTTGGCAGCTTGTGTGCTGACTTCAGGGAAATGGTTTGTGTTACATATTGCAGGTCATGCTAGTGCGTTCCTATAGTGTTGTGGGTTTGTTGTTGTTATTTTGTTTTGTTTTAATTTAGGCATTGCTGGTATTTGTACATGTATATCTCCAACTTATTCTCCTAAGTACAGCCTCCTCACAGTACGGTGAAATCCTTGCAGAACCAGTTCAAGGCTTCTCAGCCATGTAAACAGAACTGATTTTTGCTGTCCTAAGGAAGAGGAACCAGGACTGGAACTGGGCCAGGAGGGTCTTGCTAGGGGAAGGAAAGGGGATGTTGTAGGCAGACAAAGAGCTTGGGGTAACCCTGGCAAAAAGCTTGCTATGCCTTGCTGAGCGCTGTGGGTGGGAAGTCCTCCCCCTCCAGTAGCTGTCAGTCCTGCACACTCTGTTTCTCTTTCAGCAGCTTGCCTGACCTTCCAGGAAACAGACCCCGGGCCTTGCTACTGTCCCCAGCACGCTTCTTCCAGACAAGTACTACTTTGTCTGCGGTTTAAGTTGACCTTGACTACTCAGCTGTTTCCTTGAGGCACGTTTTATGTATCCTTTCAGCCACTAAATTGTTGGCATCACTATGTGAAAACAGTAGATGTGGACCTTCTGATGTTTTGCTTTCACCTTGGAGGGTAACCAAAAGCATTTTTGTGGAATTTTTCAGTGTATTTTCAGATCCGCTAGGTATGTAGAGGTCTGGGTTTGGGTTTGTGAATTGGCCTTCTTACCAGTTCACTTCAGGGCTGCAGTTTTTGTCTTCTATGCAATCTGGAGGTGTTAAGGTTCAGGTGTAATAGAGGCTTGATCTGCATGTCAGCTGCTCATCCTATTGGAATATCTAGTTTTAAAGAAATACCCCTCTAAGGTCTTAATGCTTCAGTTGCTTTTGTACTTTTTCCAACATATTTTATTTATGACCACATAATTTTGTCATTTGGACATCCCTCCTTTTTATGTAACTGATCACCAAAAGGCCGCTGTTGCTATGAAGGTCACAAAATACTAAAGGGACAAAGTTTTGTGACTTTGCTGCAGTGTCTCATAAAATGCAGATTGTTTTCCTTGACATTGCCATAGAGCAAACACCTTTCCATCCCACTGGCTGCGTTATCAAGGGCAAAGAGCTCAAGACGGCAGCCAGTACCAAGAGTACCTATACGAAAATGGACTTTTTCTCATGTTTTTTTTCTCAGAAGTCCTCATAAATAGAGGGTATCTGAAGCACACCCTCTATTTCTGGAACACAAGAACTGAAATGAGGAGAGCTCCCTCCTGCTCTTCTCATTTCAATAAGAGGTTTGTCCCCCACTTTCAGCTTAGAGAAGAGGAGATTGACGTGCAACCTCATGGTAGCCTGCAGCTTCTTCCCGAGGGGAGTGGAGGGGCAGGCGCTGAGCTCTGCTCCCTGGGAACAGTGACACGATCCTTGTGCGTACCTCTTAGCTCAGGATATTCTAGGATTCTAATTCTCATATCCCATCGAATGCTAAAAATATGCCTGTAGCTGTGTCACTTTTAGGCTGGAGTGCAACATTTTTTTTGTCACAGCTGCTGAAAGACCAAAAGATTTGCCACAGAATTGTTTTTCTGCTTCTTGACACATTTCATTTACCATCACAGAGACCAGAAGTTCTTTCCCTGAGAGTTAAGCCACATCTCAAAGGAATATTGCAGCTCTCTGCCTACATCCTGTCTTGCATCATAAAAATAAGCCTTGTTTTCATTCACATCAATGATCTTTGTAAGGCAGACTGTTTACAAAGGTCTGTTATGTGTGGATGACCATCTACAACAAATAAAATGCCAGGAAAACAACCACAACAAACTGTGTTTTTAAAATCAGCATCATCATTTCATGGCAAGATGAAGATTTTATCTAGAAGATTATTATTTATGTGCAAGAAAGATTAGCTTAAATCAAAGAAGTCACAGGGAAGAACTCTGAGAGTGCCTAGAAGACTTCATATTCTGCAAAGAGATGAAATGGGTTTACATTGTCGAGAGGAGCTATGGGGACTTTTTGCAGGTACCTTAATGGGAAAAATCTATTTATGCAGCAGGATTGAAATGGAAAAACATCAAGAGATTTTGCATCAGTGCTGGGTGAAAGTACATTGGAAGTTAGAAGAACTTTTCAAGTATCTGCAAGAATCTTTCCAATGGCAGATGTGAGGGCAGAGACCTTAATTAAATCTTTTTAAGATGATGTCCCAGAGAGGTGAAGCAACATCTGGTATCGGATGTGTTTTTGTTTCTTACGGGCTTGGAAGGAGATTCACTTGCTGTCTCTGTGTCATAGTTATGCTGTATTAATCTTCTGTGTCACTGCAGTCACTGGCTGTCTGCAGAGATAAAAACTGGAATCCAAGATAGCAGTTTTGGGTGCACAGAATGACACAAAACTGTGTTTATCAAACATTTTTCACTAACAACTCCTACTGCAATGTGAATATGTGCTCCATGTACCAACATGTGCTTTTGGCAAAGTAAACTGATCAGAAAGCTGCCTCATGTTCAGTAAAGCTGAAAGAAATATTCTTTTAATCCAAATACTGATGAAAGTATCAACAATTTTGCTTCTAACTAATTGACTAGATCAGCATATTTTTCAGTATATTTGGAAAAAAATTATTCTTGCTGAGCTATCTTTTCAATTACATTTACATGTAAGTCTTAGTGGCAAACCTGTTCTTTTGTTTTGTTTTGTTCTTTCCTTTATTGAGTAGTCAGATAGACCTTAAATAGCCCCTCATGCTAAACAGCTGAGAAGTGAGCTCTCAGCTGTGTTTGGAGACCAACAATGTTAGTATTCAGTGACAATATCATGATCTCTTACATACACAAGAACCAAAAATGCATCTGTGTTCAGATGGGGAAAGGGTACTTCTCACTTTGAAAACAAGATAGTATTCAAATATGTTATTTAAATGCATTTCACCAAGTCTTTCCATACTGAAAATAAATGTAAAATCTATTTTTTCCCTGTAAGAACAGGCACAGCAATTCAGAAAATTATACACGGTCTTGTATTTATTATAAATTTTGTTTTACATTTCAGCCCCTGGTGCATTATGAATAAAGCCTCACAATGGTTTGCAGGTGGCAAAACTCTGAGCATATTTGAAACATTAAGATATTTCATACACATTTTCTTTACATTTGAATGGATGGCTTCTGAAAACCTAAAAACCTTTTATAGAGAAGAACCCTTTCGAAACTGACAGTATTATTGCAGTCATGCATGGACAAAAACCAAAATAACTATGACTATGGTTTTAAGGTTAGAGATGTATTTAATGACCATGAGACCAAAAAAATAGGTTTTAAACACTAAAATCTTACAGCATTTATTTCACTTCAATTGATCATATTGCCTCTAAGCAAGCTGCTTACTGATATCAAGAAATTCCTTTTTTCCTCTATCTCTCTCTCCCTCCTTCTTTTTAATACATTCACTAAGAATCTCCTTTGGTTAATTCCTCATTAGTTTGAAAACTACAGCTTTCTTAAACTAGACAAAACCCTACTTTGTAGTCCTTCTGAATGAAGCTTACAGATGGTTTGAAGCTTACAGATGACTTGGTATTACCACCAGTTCGGTGACATCCACATCCTTGGTGTAGCTAAACCTGTGCAGGTGTTTCCAGCTGACCGATGCGATGCTAGGCTAGGGTTTGGCTAGGATATTGCTTTAAATGCTCTGCGGTTAAGCACAGTGTAAAATTTTGTGATAAAATATGAGAGCTTGCTTGTGTTGTGGCAGCCTACTGAGCCCAGCAGTTTCCTTTTGAAAATAAACAGTTTGTGCATGGATAGAAGTGAGGACAGAAAAAATTAAAGTAAGATGATGAATACCTAGCACTGGAGACACTGAAAGGCTACTGGCATTTCCGTGCAGCTTTTGCTTGTTTGCAGAGATGCCTCTCTTTTCTTTACTGATGCTGTTTCTTGGCTGAGCTGCAATGCAGACATTGTAATGAATGATAGAAGGCACAACACAGTGAGATTAATTTACAGACATCAAGAACAGTAAAAAACACTCACTCCTGGTAGAAAAAAAAAAAAGTAATTATTTTCTTTTTTGTTTCTTTTTAGTTGATTGTAGGTTTAAGTTGCACTGGTGGGAAGTCACTTGCAACTATTCTACACTAAGGTTCCCTAGATAGCTGTTGCGTGCAATTTATCTCTGAGGAGATGCATCCATCCACAGACACAAGAGAAGCTTGTCCTAGTGACCAGTAAGGCAGTGCTGAGCAGTGCTCTCGTATCTCTACCGAGGCTATCCCTCCAGAAAGCCCAAACATTGCCCGTGGCATTGTGGAGCTGAACGCAAGCCCGAGGAATCCTAGACCAACATACTCATTTGAAATACGGGATGGATAACATTTAGTGTGGTTGTTTGCTTTAAATTACAGAGATATATCCAGTAAGCCTTGTTTCTGCCTTGTCCAAAGATCGACTAATTCTAGTCCTTCCTTATTCCTAGCCTTGCATTTCTCAAATGGCTCTCAGAGACGGAGTGCCAAACATTGCCCTCACATTGATGTTTCTACCAGAGAAAACATGCCCTTTGGTGGAATAATTCCAGTTACTAGGTAATCCTGACAGCTACCTGTGTAGAATCCTGTTAATTATCATCTTCACCCATTTTGCCTGGGGATCTAAACAGATTTGCTGGCTGTTCTTCAGTGTTGCTCTGCAACGGAACAAACATTTCACTTTAATTAATGTTAGCACCAGAAGAGGCAGGCGGAGGACACAGACAAGGCTGAAGGTTTCAAGCTTAAGGGCTGCCAACTCTTCAGCGTTTACAAGCCGTGCCTTCCATCACCTGCTGACTTTACTTACATGATTTCCACAGCCTTGCAGTGGGGGCCCTTGGGAATGATTTCCACGTTGGCCAGGTGCATAGGCAGCATTAATCGTCTGACGTTCCGGATGCAGTGACACCGCAGCTCCGCTGCCAGCATCATCTCTGAGAGGAAAGGAAAGGGAAGCTCATAATGTCTGCAGACTTTGCACAGGTAACAATGAATAAGCTCCTGTTGCTGCCACAATTCTCTTGGCATCTCACAATATCAAGTACAGTGAAAGGCTACGGCAAGTTTGGGGGCCCTGTCTTAGGAGAGGAAGAAGAAGCTAGCCAAAGAGGCCGAAGGCTGCTCTTCATGAATACAGCCTGGAGGTGAAACCTGTTTGGGCTAAATTTCTGCATTGGCACCTGGTGTGAGAGAGCCACAAACGTATTTAGCTTAGAAGCTTGGCCTCAGAATCAGGCTGCAGAGGAAGCCATGTGGTGTAAGTAGTAGGAGCAGGAAATCTAACTGGCTTTGGGATGAAGTTTAATTGAATTGTGACACATTCCCTACAGCTCCCAAGTCCACGGATCTGCTGTTGCCTGACAGTCCTTCCAGCCCCACATTTCCATAGCAAAGCAAGAAAAATGTTAGCCCAGCTTTAAAGATTGGGCACAGAAAGGTGATGGAATTTCCCAGGATCACAAGCCATAAAGCCCAGAGCTCTCCCAGCTCCACCCTCCCAGCTCCCGGCGGACACCGGGATATGTTCCTGTTTTCAGGTCAGACAGCACAGGGTTAAAGTGTACAATCACAGCTCTCACATTTCTTCATTTTTCCTGCTAAGGCAAGCTAGAGCTGCAGCCTGCAATTCCTGACACTTGAACTGTGGAATATATTTGAAAGGGAGGCTCAGTACTTTTCAGGGCAGCATCAACGAGCAGCAAAGATAAGCTCCAGATAAACAGATGGTGGTGGGAGGACAGAGACTCTTACTGAGATGAGCAGGGCCACAGAAGCTGAAATCCCATTCAGTTCACCAGTTGTCTGTTACTGTGGATAGTATTTACACCCCTTAATACCATACAGCTCTGCCCTTTACCTCACCCTGTGCTACTTCTTGTACCTTGATACGATCATCCACCTATTTCCCTTCTTCACTTATCTTCTGGCCAGCTGAATCCTCCAGTGGTTCTTTTGGCTGACCAACACCTCCCTCCCTACCTGACAGAAAGCAGAAACAAAGGCACTTGAAAGTCAAACACCAGGAAGCACAGAGCGTCACTGCATAGCAGCAGCATCTTTTCTTCTTTGGGCTCAACAGAAGAAAATAAGTTTCCAAAGGTGGTGCCAGAGCTTCACCATGGATGTGTATGATGATACTGGCATCCTGTTAACCAGCTGTCCAGCCTGGAGATTGGTCATAGCTTATCCAGCTCTGTTCTGGCCCAGGAGAGACTGTACGTGTGCCATCCCAACGTGAAGCCAGGATGCATGGACTTCCATGGTGCTGAGGCTTGGGAGCATTCCAGACCCCTAAACTTGGCAAACTTTCTGCCCACAAAATACTTTCTGGACTATCCCAGCAGACTTTGCTTTTGTTTACCCTCATGCTTCTCCGGGAAGAGCTTTAACAGATTGGTGTTGATTAGAAATAGATTAACTCAAATTAAGTTGAATATTCCAGGCTTTAAACTCAGGGGCTGTTATTATAAAAACAGCGTGAAAAGTCATAGTGATGAAACACGCCACAGTTATCGCAGGATATAATTTCTCAAGCCTTGGTTCTAATCTCATTTTTCTCAGAATATTTAAGGGACAAATTTTCAATGTTAGTGCATCTCTACTAGCAGAAGAATAATAGGAGACAAGAAATAGGCTCACTCTGACAGTTTGTGGATATCTTTATCTTGACCTGCTACCTTGAAGACAGTGTGAGTTTGGAAGTCCTACACACCTTGAAAATATTGTTTAGTTCAATCATATTGCAGAAGAATTGAAATATAAAGGAAGATAAATTCAATTTTCTTACCAGGAAAGTTGCCCATAAAAGCAAGAATCAGAAGGGAGATTGCAATCTTGGTATCCATGACTGCTCTCTGTGCCTTCTTATGGTGAACTGAAAACAAACTCGGCTGCCTCCAGACCCACATGGGACTGCTGACACTGCTGCAGGATTTGCTTTGCAGGCACAAGTACATACAGATGGAATTGCTCTCGCTCCTGCCTTTTGCCACAACCAGAAGAAGTAGTGGGAAAATCTGAGATGAAACAGCTTCTGCTAACATACCTGTAAGCGAGCAGCAAGCTGAAGCCACTGGGCTTGCTCTGATTCCTTTAATTCCAAGAAAACAGTAAGATACTAAAATGCTTTCTTTATAGGGTTGAACATTGTGTGCCTTGCCCTCTTTTACTTTCAGCAGTGTCATTCAGAAGCGAGCACAGTGGAATCAGTGGATGATGTTCAGACAAAGCTGATGTGAGAAGAGATTGAGACTCTGTCTGAGGTGAGACAGATACATTGCGAGAGAGTAATGGAGAAATGCATGAGATGCATGAGTATCTGAAGTCTGAGCTTTTCAAACATGCTGGCTAAAACAGTGAAGAAGGTATGAAGCTTCATTTGCTGCCAACATTTATAGCTCAGTACTTGCTTTGTTTTCGCTCAGTGAAATACAAGGCAGAATTAACTTTGTAACAGAACATAGGCAAAAATCTGGATAATTGTGTTATTGGGAAAGAATAAAAATAAAATAAAGATATTAAGGAGGTGTGAGTTTTCAACACCTCTGAATATTACGCACTGTTTTAGAAAGAACTTAAAGCCATGTTTAACTTTGTCATTCCAGGTAGTAACAAAATAAGCTCTCCTTCCCTTCAATAGGAACTAATAATGTGTAGTTCACTAAATGAGGATTTGATTTTATTGTGCAATACCACAGATACACACACAAACCAGCTGTGGAAATGCTGGGAACAGCCACCTCATGGTCCCTCCTGTGCCCTTAGCCCTCCTTGGTATTACTCTCTTCTTCTCATTCAGGAGCAATTTAATTCCTTCTTGTGAGTCCCTTTGGATTTGCAAGCACAAAGAGGTTGTCCCTCTTTATGCTTGTGTGTTTAACCCTTTTGAACACGTCTCTTTCTTTCAGATCTCGTCTTCCCACTTCTTTGTTTGTGTTCCTCCAGAGAGGAAAATGAGAAGAAAAAAAAAAAAGAAAGAAAAAAAAAACATGTGTTAGCCACATGGCTAGTTGCTCTCTCCATGTCTATGACCAGACATGTGCACTGCACGCTGCTTGCAATCCCAGTCCAGCCTTTTCTTCTGCCATAATGAATTGCTGGTGATTTTACTATGCCAAAAATACTGTATTCAGAAGAGGCACTCAGTTCTACCCAGTCTATATATGAATGTTTAGAATTGTCATGCGAGTGAACGATAGCTCACAAAATGGACAAATAATGTTTGTGGTTTTCTGTGCACATTTTCATGTTGTGAAATTGGTTGCTTCATGAAATGACTAAAATGTTGGTAACTTTAGAAAATGACTAAATAAAAGGTAAAAATGTGAAGAAGTACCTAATTACCAGTATTTTTGCTTTTGAAGTTAAAATACAAGAACATTTCTCTGCAGTATAAATTTAGAAAAGCTTTTTTTTTTTTCCAAAAACATCCAGTAAGGCATGCCACTCTGCACATCTATGATAATGCTCACAGCTGAGGCTATTTCATAAAGCAGTGGAAAACTTTATTTTTCTGTGAGTAGTTCCCCATGGAAAAGTATCATTATTTTCTCTAAGGAGCAAGATAAAAAACTTGTTCCAGGTGTATCTTTACATACGTCTTTGTGAGAAATTGCTAACGCTTCATGTGAAATAATTTTTCAGCTTTGGTTCATATGTTGGTTTGCATGGAGTTTGGCTTCAATCCTTTGTAACAAACATGGTGGTATGTTTTTGTGGTTTCAGCAGGCCACAACTGCAGGACTACTCTGCTATATCCGAACACCTGTGTGACCTTGTAATACTCGCATTTTTGGAACTGGTGGAGGAACGTGCACCTCCTGGTTGGGTAACAGCAACCCAATGGGCTTGTTACCAGCACCTGAAAACTTACAATCTCAAGCTTGTCCTTAAAGGGAGCAAGGCAAGCCATAAATTTGGGAACAGGAGAGTGATTTCTGGTGTGAGACCAGCAGAGGAGTATCCTGTGGGATTCCTCAGTGAAGCAGGAAACACCTCTGCAAAATGAGCAAGGCTGGGCACTGGGGATGGTCAGGAAGAGGGATGTGTGGTTTCAGCGTGATAGTACGGTCCGCTGGAAACGTGAACTACATTGGTCCTGTCTTGGAAAGAGGCACCCACTTCTGTGGTGGTCAGGCTGCTGGAGAAAAAGACAGATGGAAGATGGAAGGAGGGAGAGAGGGAGAAGCCAAGGGTAACTCTGGTTCTGCAGCCCTACATGGTGGGAGTAGAGGTGAGTGTTGTGGTTTAACCCGGTCGGCAGCTAAACACCACACAGCCGTTCGCTCACCCTCCCCCCTCCCTCTCTGGGGTTGGGGAGAGAAACGGGAAAGTGAAGCCGGTGAGTTGAGATAAAGACAGTTTATTAAGACAGGAAAATAATAATAATAATAATAATAATAATAATAATAATAATAATAATAATAATAATAATAATAATGTGTACGAAACAAGTGATGCACAATGCAATTGCTCACCACCTGCTGACCGATGCCCAGCCTATCCCCGAGCAGCCGGCCCCCCACCCCAGCTAGCCACCCCTATATATTGTTTAGCATGACACCATAAGGTATGGAATACCCCTTTGGCCAGTTTGGGTCAGCTGTCCTGGGTCCGTCCCCTCCCAGCTCCTGCTGCACCCCTAGCCTGCTCGCTGGCAGGGCAGAGCAAGAAGCTGAAAAGTCCTTGGCTTGGTGTAAGCACTGCTCTGCAACAATTAAAACATCAGCATGTTATCAGCGCTCTTCTCATCCTAATCCAAAACATAGCACCCTACCAGCTACTAGGAGGAAAATTAACTCTGTCCTAACTGAAACCAGAACAGTGAGACAGAAGAGACCTGAGCTCATTTGTCATTGTGCTTCCTTTTTAGAAGCTTTTTGCTCGGTTTGGAGAATTGCCAAATCCAGTAGACTCGTTTTGGTGTCTGGATGAGCCACACCAGAAACTGCCTAGAGCAGTGAGGTCCCGTTGTGTGGTGGTGTAACAGGCAACTCTGGTTTTCTGGGTGGCTGCAGTAAAGCTGGCATTGCTGGTGTGGAAGAAGTGTGTTGGCCAGCACAGGCCCAGTCACAGACCTCTGGTAGCCAGGAGATTTGCACATGCCTGCGTCTGAAGACCATCTCCTGGATTTTGTGAAAGGCTGTTTTGCACCAGAAAGTTGCTAGTCCATTAGGGTGCCAGTAAGAGAGGCAGTCAGGCTCTACAAAGCATCACCTAAAATGCCGTTTATTGGAACTAATGCTACATAGAAGAAGAAGATAGTAAAGATCATCTGATGTCCCTTCAGATGCTGGTAGCCCCACACTGTGCGTTATAGAGCAGGGCTCCAAGCAGGGCACAGCATTCTCTGCAGATCCTGGCTGCCAAAAGGTTACCCCATTTTGCTCACACAAGCTCTTTTGAGGGTTTGCTGAAAACAAGGCAACTCTATTCATCATTTCTACGGTTAGATAAGAAGGGTGCTCTCATGAGGCCTTCTTGCTGCAATTTTCGATAAGGGCAAGGATGTGTAGTTGGTGTAATCACCAGCATTGAGCTCAGGGTAACACTTACATGGGACACTAGTGCCTCGATGCACCCATGTCCCAGCCAGGTCTCTACAAGGGGGACCTCCTCTGACTCCAGTGTCAAGTGGCACGGGGACATCTGTATTGTAAAGGACTCCCACGGAGAGAAACAGAGCAAAGTTTCTCTTTTTCTCTCCAGCAGAAAACGGTATGAAGTCTACAAAGGGCAGAAAGTTGGAAAAATGCAAAAACAGTCTAATAAGATAAATTTTGAGAAGCAAAATGTTCTCGGATAGGACAGTAATAATCACTCCAGCTCACTTGGCAATGTGGGGAAACTCTGAATATTTTTGTCTGACAAATAGCATCACAGTCATTTGGAAGCTGCTGATTTTCCTTACAGCCAGATTTCACTGTATGACCGAACCAGTAACACCGGTCATTTCATGAAATGCCTTCAACTTCTAGCTAAGTCATGTTGTGACCAAGTGCACTCAGCAGTTGGGTAATAGAACATCTATAATTCGAGTCATTTTGTGATTTCGTAATGTGCGCCTGATACAAGTAGATGTGTGTGTATTTGGCATATTGTAAAACCCACCCTTTGACAGAAATTTTCTTCAGTTAATTATATACGTAGCTGTAAGTACCTTCCCATCCTCTGTACCTTTTTGACAGGTAGATTTGTCCATTTCTCCCCTCACTTCTCTCTTTAGTGCTTGCAAACATGCATAATTGGATTCACTGCTTTTCCCAGATGCGTAACATCTTTTTAGCCCTTTTTCATTTTAAATTTCTGTACTCAGCAGATGGATAAGTTCAGGCAAAATAATTTATTTTCCTTGGAAAAGCAGTTAATATAGTAACACTTCATCCCTTTACTTCCGATAGCAAGAATATGGTATCACTGAAAAAAAAATTCTCCTTTCTGAGTGATGGAACAATTCCTCTTAACCACAACAGCCTATCAGACTTTAAAATCTTTGCATTACAGAGAGAAAAGCTATTTTATACATCAAGAAGTTTTCAAAAGTCTGATTTTTTTCTGTGTCCACAACTAGAAAACATAGATCATCTGGACTTGTCAGGTAAAGAGGAATAAATAAGGAACAACAGTTTTTCATAAGAATTTGCTTTCCTGTGATTTCTCTCAAAGAAAAGCTAGGCAGTATTGTGAGGATGTAGATTTCCTTCAGTTACCAGAGCAGAACGCTGTCAGCTGTGTCCCAAGGCCAGGATCTCGCTATGTCATCAGATAAGGGCCTGTTGTATTTCGGGAGCAAACAGCACTCTATTTTTCTGTCACTAAATAAGTGTTATGTACCTAGTGATTGAACATATTGTTTGTACTTAAAATGTGTGCTAAAAATAATAGACAGAGATTCTTTGCTTTAAAAGGTGACAGGGCTTCTTGTTACAGCTGGCACCTGAATGATTTCATTTCATGGAAACAAATTCCTCGCTTCCACTTGCAAATCATCATGGTTCCGTACCACAGCAGGCACCGTTGCTCCTTCCTGACCTAAGTCAAAGCAGAATACAAGCTCCTGGAGATTGCAGGGGCGTACCCGGGTTCAGCACACGAGGGCTAATCTGTCTTCACATCATCAGCTCCAAGTGAAGGATTTAAACGCTGCACCCGGGAATGGAAAAGCACATTTGTTCACTACAGAGCATCCTGGGCACCCTGCAGAAGCCTGGACTGCAGGCAGGCGGGTGCAGAGCTCCCCCCTTCCCGACCTCTTGGCTAGCCGGACTGACGCATCTGCACAGGCCCATTTTAATACAGAATTGGCAGAAAAGCCCAGTATATTCTCAAGAAAAAAAGTATTTTTATTGCATTGCATTTCATTACATTAGCATTACATGATAAATCCGCCTTTTCATGTAAATACATTTTTCCACAGCAGAGTAAGGAAAATGCCGTACTCGACATGAACTAGGACAGTATGTTATGAGTAGACATAAAATATCTAAGCGTTGTCAGAACATTTACTGTTCCATCTTGTCTATAAATACCGAATAATTAAATGTAAGTTCCTTTAAAAAATTATCGTTAGGAACCAAAAAAAAAAAACTACGCACAAAACCCCACAGTTTCATGGAAATTCTTAAATTGTGCACAGTGGTGAATAGAGACCTCGGGAGCAAGTTTTCTGTAATTTCACCATGCAGTATCTTGTTGAAAAAGATCCTATTGTACTGTAAATATTATTTATTTACAGGCAACCACAACAGCAACAAAAGATTTGGCTCATTTAGGCAGCTGAGGCAACAGACAGGGTATGGTAGCACAGAACTGTGTGTGCTTCAACCAGCTTTTATTTTGGTGTCATCCTGAATGGGCACTAAAACACTGAAAATGCATAAATACATATGCAGGGATAGGCAACAATAAAAACCAAGAAAAAGAAAACAATAAAACCAAGAGGATTTGGCCTCTGAATTTAGCCCAGCCCATGTTTTCTTGAAGTTCTTAGGTTTGCAAGGTGCTGGTGGAAACTGAGGCATGAAATCATTTGTCCTGTGCATCTAGGGATACGTTCAAAATTAATTTTAGCACCCGGGTTTCTCTGCCAAATGCACAGAGAAAATTTCACTGCAGATTTATCTGTTATCTGCAAAGCAAAAGGCGTGATGTGAAAGACTGCATGGCCTTCCCTCTCCAGCATGCTCAAAAGGCTTAAAGTCTGCCGGGGGTTCCAGGGGCACCTCTGGGAAGAGGTTGTGGCCGGAGGTGTTAGAACCATCCCACCGTCTCTTCCCACTCTTTGCAGACGGTGCATTGTCTCATTTCAGTTCTCTGCCTGCAGGAGGCAGCTAGGGGACTGCTCTTGTGTGTTCTGGAGCAGTGAAGCAGAACTGAAAATTTTCCACTGCAGTCTTGTCAAAGATGTAATAATTGTGCTATCTTTTTTTTTTTTTTCCCCTTAATCTGGGCAGGAAGAAAAAAAAAAAAAAACAGAATTTAATGTTAGGCAATGGACACCTCATTCTTTTTGACTTGGGCTGGGGGGAATGACAACACAGACTGATTTATTACTGTGGTATCTGCAAGTCTGTAAACCTATTCTCTCCTTAATTGCAAAATATTCCAGGAAGAGGGAAGCTGAGAAGAGAGACCATTCTAACTTTGTGCTCACCACTTGGCTGTCAGGTATTTCCCTGTGCACTGACCAACTTGACTGCCTCACAGTTAGTGAGCTGACTATTTTTCCTCTTGCAGCTGTGTGTGAACTGAGAGATTTGTTCAGATCCAGGCAGCACTTTTTCAGCTCAGGCTTCTCTAAGGGTTCCTTTCCTCCCTGGTGTGTGTTACAGCCTGGCACTGTATGGCCCTAGGTCTGCCAGACCTGAAGCCTTGGGGCACTTCAATATTTCTTGCTTCAGCCATCCTGCAGGAAGTTAGGGAAGCGCTAAACTAAGCAGGAGGGGTAGATCTGAGAACTGAAGGGGTTTGTGTTTCTCTCCAAAGTGCCTGCTTCTTACCGTGCTTGGTCTGCCAAAGGGTAGGTAGGGAGCAAATAATGTGATTTCTGCTAGCCTGTAATTCCTTCTGCCTCGCTCAGGAGATTTCTGAAAGAACTACAGGTTGGGGGCTCAATAGTTAAGCACCATCAAACACTAGTCTGGATGCTAGCCCTTGCTCCACAACACCCAACCTCAGCCACAACCCTGCCTATTACTGTGGAACCACCTCACAAGATGCCCAGGAAAATATGTTTTCCTGCTGAAAATCCCATTTCTCCAAGACAAAAGTATTCTTAATAGAAACTGAAGTGATGTGCTAGCTGTGCCAGATGCAAAGGGGTCATGAAGACACAGGCTGGTTTTAAAATGTAAGGAATACAGTCTCTCTGAACTGTTTTCTGCTGTTTTTTCTCTCCGTATCTCAGGTATTTGGTCCACCCACAAAAAAATTTAAGCTAACGTTTCCCAGCTTGTGGCTGTTTATAAGATATGGCATTATGTGCTGGCCTTTGCTTATTTAGGGAAATCTTTTTGATGTTATCAGTTTGTTTTTCTTTTTGCGGTGATGTTCTGTGCAAACAGGCTTTCTTCTCTGGAGAGTGCCAACTCCGTAGCAGCACAGTTTGAATGCAGTCCTTCTTCCGCTGGCATTAAAGGCAAAGCTCCCGTGGCCTGCAATGGAAACATGCTTGTTGGGTGAAGCCCTCATCACACTGACGTCAGTGGCAAGATTTCCAGTATCTTAGATGAAGCCAGCTCTTCATTGCTGACGTTAGGTGCCATTAAATAGGCAAGGGATAGAAGAACAATTGGGGCTGACCTGCATTTTACCCCTTTTTTGAACAATTCATGGAGGGCAGCAGCGGCTGGGCTCTTAGGAGATCACTACAGGTGGTACATTAAGAGCCCATCTCATAGAGGAAAGGATTTCTCTGTTGGAGTGTGGTCAACGTCTCGTGTCACACAGAAATCTGCATTAACAGAGCATAGTTTGTTAGAGTAACTATGTTAGCTTTATTCAAATCTCTGAGCAGGAATTCAAGTCCAAGAACAGGCTAAGGTAAATGCAATATATAAGAGCGTGAATTACTAGATTGGGCTGGCTACTAAACATGCAAATGGTAAAGTAGCAGTGACAAGCTCCCCGTGCAGTGAGAGTCTTCTGTGCTGTGGGTTTCAAAGTGTCCAACTCCAGCAATGTGGTCAGAAATAGCACTGCTTTCCCGTGCCTTCTCAAACATCTGGACGGCTGCTTCCTAGCCTGGGAGATGTCATAACAAGTAACTGAGAGGGCCTAACAAGAAACAAGCTATCTTCAAATAAAGCTATGCTTCTTGTGAACTGGGAAATTTCCATCGTTTTCCTAGAACAATCATGTCCAAAATCTGTAGGACAGGGGTTGGTGGAACGTGGAGCTTAATCTGTTCAGGGCTCATAAAGTCGACTGGACAACATGCCCATGTTCTCCTGCGCCTAGCACCTCCTCCCTGTGCCGGTGCAGCTTTTCGAAGCAATCTGTATGATTGCTCTTCAACTAGGAACGTTTCATTCCCATAAATTTATTTGCCACTGACTGTTCTTGACGTGAATTACAACACAATTCAGTATGAATTCAGCAGATAAGCTGTTCAGGTACATTGCTTCTAAAGGGAGACCTGAGCGCTGAGCAGCTTGGGACAATGAAATAATTTCAGTGATGTGCTGGGGAAGCAGAAAGGCACTGCAGAAAGGGGTGAAGAAGCTTGCAGATTGCTTCACCATGCCAAAAAGGAAATACTCTTCAATCAGCAAATGTGGCTTGTTGACAAATGCGCAACATCTGCAGTGCTTATGAAGCTCATTTGCTCAGTCATTTTCCTGTGGTGTAATTAAGCATTTTGTTTGACGTTCATAAGAACATTTTTGATGGTCTAGAATGTCTTAATTCTCTGACATATCAAACTCCTCAAGAGCTGGCCTGACCTTTAGCCCAGGCTATGGTTCTGGAAAATTATTGTGCAAATATCTGCCATGCCAGCTGAGTGAGAGGAAACTCGAGCTGTGCTAAGATGCAAAAAATGGCTTATGCTCAGGAGCGTTGCTCAGCCCCTTCTCTTTAATCTGTGTGAGACTAACCCTACACATCTGGCCCCATCAGGATACGCTCAAAGCAGTGCTACCAGGAGCCAGTTTTAGCAAAAAAGGTGATAAATGGTCAGATGAGCACCATTTATTTTGTCTCTGTCCCCGTGAAACAAGAACACCTTGTGCTGTTTGTGGTGGTGCCTAGAATATCGTACAAGTATTCCTTTTTATGGGAACCAATAAAATCATCTTTAAAGAAGTCTGTGACTAGGAGGAAGCTGAAGGCATGAATAGGTAATCCACGCTGTCACTTGTAGATAGACTCTCGACAAAGTTATGAGGAAAATAAATCAGGATCATCCCAAATCATCTCTCAAGGGTCATGTCTGCATCGCTCTGGGCAATTAGCTGAATTTTGCAGGTGGGATCAGCCCAACCTCCTGGCCAATTTTTTTCTGGCTAGGGGGATTCCCCTGCTTTTCCTAACTGACACAACCACTTGGTCATACCTTGGTCATTAGCAACTGGTGAGAGATAAGAGAGGCTGACAGGTCCCTTGCCAGTTCGCCTGACGAGAAGACGTAGCTCTGTTCTCCTCGTGCGCTGGTGCCTCCTGGAAGTGGGCACAGGAAAGGGAGCATGAATCAGGGAAGCCCAAGGAGAAGGAGTAATTTGAAAAGCATTTATCTGTGGTGAGGTTAATGTGTCAAGAGCTCGATCTGATGACACAAAGAGAATAAAAATACATGTTGGAACATAAGGAAAATATGCGATCTGCACAGCTCATCCTGCTGCTCTGCATGGATGATAGGAAAGGCATTCTTCTCAGGTATTGAAAGTAACACTAAGCTCGCCTTGTCATTGGGAAGTGTCAGATCTGACCCTGGTCCCACCGAGTGAGGATTATTGCGGTGGTTGATTGAGGTGCTTTGTGCAAACAAGCAGCAGAACTGACGATACCTGCTTTTCAATGGACATGAGTTTTGTAATTGGATTCTCTGACGTCTAATTAGGTACACAACCCAACCGAGGAAGTTCCCACAATTAAGGCCTTTGTGATTTCTCCCCCTCTGCCATAGGTTCTCGAGTGTGTCATGAAAATTTGGTTGACAAGTTCTGATGGGAATTTCTACCATGCACTGTAGACTTTCAGAAACCATCTAGGAAGTACTCTGAAAATGGCCAACACTCAAAAGATACCAGGGGAACAGAGGAGTATAGAACAAATGAAGCAGCTTCAGCACATGATAGACTTTTTTTTACTAAGAAAACCAGGCTGGATGCTGCCAAACAGATGTGGAGCTGGATTTCAGTCATGTTCCACTCCAGGCAATCATCCAAATAGAACAATCAAATTTTCACAGCAAAAGAGCTACACAGACAGAATATCCTCCCATTGTCCACGGCAGCTACAGACCTGTGGCAGGGAAAAGGACACTTAGCCATCCAGGACCTATTTAAGTCTGTTGGTACTCAGGAGATGGGGGGAAGGGTGGGAATAAAAATACTCAGAGGAGGACAGAAATGCCAAAATGTTGCTATCACTCTCAAAGGGAGTTGGGAATCACTGTCACTGCTTGGGCTATCCCTCATTAGGAAAGAGCCAGGAGCCAAAGGATGTCTGCTGGGCACGGAGGGAGCAGTGGGGCAGCTGCAGCTCCTCGTTACTCCTCCAACCAGCCTTGTAAACCTGCCTGCTTTGCTTCTCTGTTGCCAGCTTTCTGATGTCCAACCTTTCCCTGACCAATGTACGAAGAATTCAGCCTATGCGTGTCCCAAAGGAGCCTCACCGTGCAGATGTAGACCAAAGGGATCGTTTTTGTCCCAAAAATGCTTCCACAGCCGAGCCACACCAACCATCTCCATGCAGCACAGCATCCGTGTGAACTGGGAAAGGCCAGGTCAGGTGTTGCAAACAACAGATACTGTGATACATCTGTACCAGTCTGATTGCACATCTGCAGGGTGGATTTATTACTGGAACAATTAGACAATTTGTGAAGCATGCCTCACAAGCAGTTTAATTTCCATGTTCCCCAAATTTCACTTTCATTAATGAGAACCTCCACCCTGCTCATGTTTTGTGCAGAGGCTGGGAATTAACTTAATGAGGCCACCACAAAAGTTGTCATGACCAGTGACTTTAACTTCAGAAGTGAGTTTGCCTGAGGAACTAATTAGCAGCTGGCTAATTGGGGCTGAAATAGGTTGTATCGCCCTTGCTTTACCCACAGCCTTCATGAAAACACAGGACAGAGTGTGTTTTTAAAATATATAGTAAAAACACTGTTGCTCCTTTGCAGTAGGCAAAATGACAGAAGTGTTACCAGCAGAGCCAAAGAGCCACTTGGTTTTGAGAAGCCTGAGACAAACACAGAGCTTCACACCTCAAAGAGCGTTGCCATGTGACCCGCGAGCTGTGCTGGCTGACCTCCATGCGGTCCTGCACTCCTCATTTGAAAAGGAACCAGAAGGCAGTATAAAAAATTAGGCTGGTATGTGGAAACACATTGTTTTATTGCTCCAACTCCTCTTGTCTCAAGCCTAGTTCTGTTTTCAGGTGGCTGCTGTGAAATTTAAGCAGATGATGGAGCCTCAATGCTTTTCACATCAGCCTCTCACATAATTTCATTTCCCTACAAATGGGACCAAACAAAAGAGGCTTAGTCCCAGTGCTCTCACATCAGAATGCCACTAAGGCAAAGGCACGATGAGGGTTGTAACTGTGGAACGGTGACAGTATACTGATGGGCACAGTCTATATAAGCCATTAACTAAATGGACTTGAAAATCTGATGTTATCCAGATAACACCCATGATGTTATCTGATGGCGTGAACACATGGGAACAGACACCAGGCATATTTAACTAAATATTTATTTTTTAAAAGCAAAACACCATAACTAACAAAGGAAAAACTCTTAATTAGGAAACATATGTAGCAATCAACACATTAGAAAAATCAACCGTTTAAGTTACAGGCACTTATTACAATCAGTCTGGTTGTACGATGATGTACCTACACAATAATTACACATAAATAACTAGCAGAGTTTCTTTGACATTTGGAAAGGTTACAGTTAGCAGATGAATAGAACCCGTATGGTCTCACTGTTAAGACAGTTAATTACCAGTAATTACAAAGAGGCTTAGATTCCCCCTTGTTTTCACTTTCTGCTGGACAGAGCTATGAAGAGTGGGGAAAAATACGTATGTACAATTCCCAAAGGGGATTTGGACTATAGCAAGTAAACATCCACCAGTGCAACAGTCAGTTTTACGTGACTCAATATAAATTATGACATTATGCCATACAAAAAAGACATCACTTGTCTAAGGTTGCCATCACATGTCTAAGGTGGACATCGCTGCCTGCGGATATCCCGAGCCCCACCAGCGGCGTGCTGATGCTGCAGCCCGGCACAGTTTGCGCGTTGAAAGGCGGCAGGGCGGTTGCTGGAAGTCTTCTCGCGCTGCGCCTCTCAGCAAGGATTTAAAGGCAGAAAATGAGTAGGACACTTAAAATTGGGCTTTAAGTGCATCCAGATACCACGGCGTTAAATAAAGGTGCCAAGCCCAGGCATGGAGTCTCAGGAGGCGTCGTCCACTGAGGGCTGAAGCCGAGAGCGTTGCAGGAGCCCCTTCCCCATCAATTCTGCGCTGAGCTGCAAACCAGGGGCCAGGAGCTCAGCAGGGCCAGTCCTGGTCCTGGTCCCACCCCATCCCATCCCATCCCATCCCATCCCATCCCATCCCATCCCATCCCACCCCGTTGTACCTGCGGAGGAGCCTGGTGACCAGCAGCTGCACCCAGGGCGCCGAGGGGCTCAGGCACAGCGTCCTGCCCGCCTTCGTGGTGGCTCTACAGGGTGAGGGGGGACTCAGGAGGGGCTCTGCGAGCCGGGGGACCCCGGGACGGGGACAGGGACAGGGACTTGGCACTTACATCACCTCGGGCACGGCGCAGTGCGGCCCCGCGGGGACGAGCTCCAGCCCGGCCAGGCGCCGCGGGGGGATCACCTCTGTCACAGCCTGCACGCAGCGGCACCGCAGCTCCCCGGCCAGCGGCGCACCTGGGGCGGGGGGCACGGCCTCAGCGAGGCTCTGGGGCCGGCCCCCCCGCCCCCCGTCCCCTGTCCCCCATCCCCTATCCCCCCTAAGCTACGTCCCCGCTGCTCTCACCCCGGCAGAGCGCGGCGCTGGCGGCTAGGAGCAGGAGCAGGAGGTGCGGGCTCATGGCTCGGGATGCTATCGGAGGTGCTACGGAGCTGCCTGAGCCGCCCCGCTGCCTGTCCCTGCTTTTATGCCCCGGCCGGGAGCTGCCGGGGGTTTTCCCGGCGTGGAGAGGGGCCGGGTTCACCGCTTTCGGGCCAGGAACCCCGGGGGCTGGGCGGGACAGGGCTCCCCGTCCGTCCCCTCCATCCCCTCCGTCCCTTCCGTCCCCTTCGTCCCCTCCGTCCACAGGGGCCTCCAGGGGCTGGAGCTCGCTTTGCTGGCGACCTCGCGCCTTCACCCAGGGGGGACTTTTCCCCCTGCTCACCCCTTTCTGCACCTGCCGTTTGAAGGGTGCAAGGCGGTGTTGCCTGCAGATAGGTGGCACTCGCGTTTGCATACCTAAAATCCCCTCCTGCAAGCTTCTACTCCGCTTCTCTGCAGATAGGTCCCTCTCGGTGTTCAGTACACCCAACAAATTTTGCTAACTTCTGCCCTGAAGCAGCGAAAAAGCAGCTTTCTGGGAGTTTTTAAAAGGAATTAGATGCTATTTAGATTTATTTATTTATAGATTTAGTTAGAGATATAAAAACATTGGCAATTAGCTTTGATATGAAATATCACTTTGCAGGGTTTCGTTTTGTTTTGTTTGTAGCTGATGCTTTTTTCTCTTTTCCATGAATGTTTGTGAACAGACTTCAGCAAAGCGAATTGTTCCAGAATTGCTGCCATGAGTTTTGCTCCAACAGCTCACAGTTTATCTAGTTTATCAGCTCTAGTTTATCTCTAGAGCTGCTGGTATTTTTGTACCATTTGTTGCTTTGGTTCGTGACACAGTTATGGCTATACAAGCATTAAAGATTTGTAAGGGTGTTCTTTGATCTCCCTCCCCTTGCAGTGTTCTAATATTTATTTATTAAATAAATACTTTGCTGGGGAATATACATCTACGACTTGAAGCACTAAAGCAAGATCCCATGAAAACAAATTTCAGCACAATATTCCTGGTTTATGAAGAAGAGATTTGCTCATGAATCATTATTAGACTGACCTGAGATCAGGCATATTATAGTGGCTATTTTGAACTGGCTTGACTTGATTTTCAGGGGAAAATGGGTATTGTTTCCATATAAGAAGACTCACTACAGAGGTGGCTTCTTGCAGCTGAGGTACATAGGTTACGTTTATTTTTTTTAAGTGACTAGCCAAGTATGCATTTTAATGACAGTAATAGGACAGAGTAGGAATTAGCTGCAGGTAAAGCTGTACTGGTGGGGACACCAACATGGAATGCAAAATAAAGTGATTATTAAAGTCACAAGGATCACAGTACAGCAATCCCATTAGAAAATTTCCTGTCTGAAAACAAAGCCAAGCTCAGGACTGAAAGCAGGTGGGATGCAGCAGAGGGAAGAGCCCTAGTGAGCCGATTGAGGGGACAAGGGGTACACAGAGGCTCTCCCCTGAGCTCTGTCCTCTTTGCAGCCCAGATGGCTTGTGCAGCTCCTCGCTCAGTCCCTCAGGAGACCAGAAGTGCAGGAAGATTGCACGTCATAACCAAATGGTGATTGCCCCATGTAGGAAGGAAATATCTAATGACTAATTTGCACCCCTTTCCAATGGAAAGGGGCGCAAATGGTAATGTCATCCTTTTGGGCTGGCGGCTTTTAGCTGAGTCTTAGAAGGAAATTACATGCTCAAGATCTCTCTGTCCAGCTCTGTCATTCCCTGCTTCCCCAGCCTCACCCCTCCAGTAAAGTCTGTCTCACTTGGCCAACCGCAGGAAGATTTGTCTAAGAGTTGTAGGTCTGCGGGCTCCAATCAATCAAGCTGATGCGAGTCGGTGTCGTGTCGAGGTGGGAGGGTAAGCCGAGCCAGCGCTGCCATTAAGGGAGAAGTGCAGCGTCAGTCGTGCTCCCTGCCTTGCCAGCTGGCCAGTCTGTCCACTCCTGCCTGCAGCCAGCGCATAGCTTGGCCTGCCTGCCTCCTGCCCAGCTGCTTCGGCGTCCCCAGAGCATGAGCACAGCTGGGGAAATGTTGGGGCACTTACACAGCCACAGGGAGAAAGGGAGCAGCAGAAAGGGACACAAAGAGAACCCATAGTCTGTAGAGGGCATAGGGGTTGCATGAGGTCCAGTGGGTGTTGCATTGGGTGGGTTGGAGGAAATACCTCTTTAAATCTGGGCCTGTTACTGCCCGTGAGTCATGGAACGCCATCTCTTTTTTTAGTTTAGTGAATTAGTTTTAATGAGGATGAATTCTCCACTGATGTGTGTATGAAATTCAGCATAGCTGATGCATCATAACTGTGGCTTCAGGCATCATAGCAGAGGTGCTCTTCCAGGCTGTATTTTTGTGACCTGACTCGTAAGTAGCAGTAGTAGTAATAGACCCCAGTGAACAGTGTTTTATGTGTTTTTGTTTGTTTGTTTGTTTGTTTGTTTGTTTTTTTCCAAGCCAGTAGAATGTCAGCTGAGGAGTTTGGAGCCTTTGAGAGGAAGGGGACATGTTTTTCTCAAAAACTAGAGAGATTGCTAAAGAAAACAATAAAAATACAGCTGTTAAGATGACACTAATGAACACAGATTTTAATTGCATATGCATGTTCATAGGAACACATGCATTTCAGCCACTTTAATTTGCAGCAAGCCAGTCCCCTAGCCCACCCTTGTATCCCCGTGTGTGTCCGTAAGTGGTTTTCGCCTAAACGTAGCCTTTGCGAGCTGAACAGCGCGCTGTGTTACCAGGAAGAAGGATTTGCCCAGCTGTAGCCAACTGAGGCAATAAACAGTTAGGATGATGCACAGATAATCCAGTGCAGATCACTGAAGCTTTCATCAGAAGATCCTATTCTGAATAAATGCAGAGAGCAGATCTGTTGAGTAAGAAATTGTCACAGTCAGATTACGTGTTGTTCTTGGACAGTACGCATGAGTAAGGACAGTTTACGTGACAGTGCTCGGATTTATGCTTGGATGACTGTCCACAATATCTGAACCGTCGGGCTCATTCCGCAGTGGTTACTGCTGGGGAAATTCCAGAAGAAGTCTCCAGGGGTCTGAAAGCGTGAGGCTGTTTTGGATGCAGAGCAGCAATGTGTGAAATTCAGCAACCAGCTCTCCCAGAGAGTCGTGTGCCGAAATGAGTAGTAGTCAGAGGTTGTGAGCATGCTGAGGTGCGGGAGGCAATACAGGAGTATCCTGTGAGTCAGGACACACACAAACAGGCCCGGTGCCCATGAAATGGTGATCTTTGGGAGTTCTCCAGGAGCCAAAACTATTTGCATGAGGAAGACTTTGTACCTGTAGATTTCCAGATCACCTTTAGCTGCCTTCCGTGTGAATGTGGGTAGGCTCTTTTCAGTCCAGATAACACTGAGCTGCAGATGAGCCCTCTTGGATTCTGCCTTTTCCTCTTGATCCCCTCTCTGTCCTTGGCACATTTCCTTTTACAAGGAAGGAAAAGACAGGAAAGAGAGAATCATGTCAGCCAGAATTCAGAAAGCCAGGTTCTTCCCTGCCTCTTGCCTCTTTCATTATGGATTCATCATGCCTTGGCTACAGGTGTATGGCCAAGTGAGATGTTAACACTATCATTTAAAATAATGATCTATAGCAAACTGATGGTCAGTATTTTCTTAGCTCTATTCCCGGTCTTCAACTGTTTTCAACACTTTGGAGTTTTGGGGTCTTCATTTGTTTCCTAACAGAGTTAGAGGTTCTCCTTTTCCTGTTCTCCGTGGTGGCAATAAAAGCATGAACAAACACACAGTGTTAATAGCTGCAAAGGAATGTGCTTATATTACTCAAGCATTACCTTAGCAAATACAAATGCTTGGCTTCGACATCAATTCGTCCGGTAACCATTTCTCCATTGTACAGTTTCAGGTTGCATTTTACCCCTTTAAGGTAACTATCGGGATTGCAGTTACTGCCACACTTGGACCTTGCTTTGTGTGACCCTTACACATGCAAGTGTTTCAAAAGTGTGCAAACTGTCTGGTTCTGGGAATTCATACCCGACATATAAGGGCAAGAGGGGCTTCGTTCTGAGGCTGGGAGCAGTTTGTTCAAGGGAACACTTGCCTACCTCACCCTGAGGGGGAAGAAACCCTGGCTTTTCGGTGGCAGGCTTCATCCTGGATGAAGGCTACAATTTGGTGACACCCTTCCCCTGGAGCTGTTCATCTGGTAAGCTCTGGAAGTCATCATAAGTCCCAAAAGGCTTTATGAGTTCATTTTGGCCTTGCAAAGAGCTGAAAATGCTGCAAATTGTGCAAACTTCCTGTGGGTTTTTGCCCTTGGGTCTGTAAAAGCATCAGGAGCAACTCTTTGCTCGGAAGGTGGAGAGGATCTCTTGCTGTGGGCTCTTAGGCCCTGCTTACCTGTCATTAGCAAGCAGGTTTTTTGATTGCCGGGGCAGATTTGTGGTTTGCACGGTAATTCAGGTATAACTACACTGAATACATCTCTGGATGCTGCTGCTTGCTATCTGACTCTAACATCTGAGAGCAGGACTTGTACTTTGGCAGTGGCTTGTACAGGCGTGGTACCAGTGTCTCCTGCAACAGCTGATGGTTGTTCCAGAAAAGATGTGGCACCAGCAACAGCCACTGACACTCGTACGCTGCCACTCTGCTGATACTTTCTAGGTGTTAACATCTTGTAGTGGTGGGTATGAATATGTGAACACATATGAATATGTGAAAAAACGGAACCATTCACCCAACTAAAAAAAAAAAAAAAAAAAAAGAAACACCAGGAAAAAAAAAGGAAGAGGAAAAAAATTACCCCTATCCCAAACCTGGGTTTTAATCCAATTAAGTTTTTGGGTTCAGTGGAGCTGAGTAATGCTTGCGTGTGCTTTGGATAGCTGTAGTCTTTGGGCTGAAATGATGACATCAGTTGAGGAACCGAATGTGTGCTCACGTGAAAAAGGGGACAGTTGTTGGAATCATCCCAAAATCTTTGAAAGCTTCTCTTACGACATGCACACTTTGATGCTCTGTTACTTTCATTGGTTGTGTTGCAATGAAGGGAAAAAAAGAAGCTGTATTTAATTTATAGGCTAGAATATATCGAAGCTGTTATCTCAGGGAATACTTTCTTAAAACACTTTTGAGTGCTACATACATGTTTATTCTTCAGCCTACTTGGTGGCAGTGGTAAAATTGATTACCTTGTTCCCAGCAACAAACGATGCCTGCTACTTAGTTCAAAGGAAGGAAAGATAATTTTGGTAAGTTTGCATGATTCTTGGTGAATTGTGCAAGGTATTATACAAAACAGAAAGAGGGAAGGGTATTCATTTCAGCCGGTGTCCTGGTTCCAGTTAGGACAGAGTTAATTTTCCTCCTAGTAGCTGGTAGGGTGCTATGTTTTGGATTAGGATGAGAAGAGCGCTGATAACATGCTGATGTTTTAATTGTTGCAGAGCAGTGTTTACACCAAGCCAAGGACTTTTCGGCTTCTCGCTCTGTCCTGCCAGCGAGCAGGCTGGGGGTGCAGCAGGAGCTGGGAGGGGACAGACCCAGGACAGCTGACCCCAACTGGCCACAGGGGTATTCCATACCATCTGACGTCATGCTAAACAATATATAGGGGTGGCTGGCCGGGGTGGGGGGCCGGCTGCTCAGGGATAGACAATTGCATTGTGCATCACTTGTTTCTTACACATTATTATTATTAATACTATTATCATTATCACTATTATTATTATTATTGTTATTATTATATTCCTGACTTAATAAACTGTCTTTATCTCAACTCACCGGCTTCACTTTCCCGTTTCTCTCCCCCATCCCAGAGAGGGAGGGGGGAGGGTGAGCGAACGGCTGTGTGGTGTTTAGCTGCCAGCCGGGTTAAACCACAACAGCCGGTTAGAGGGAGGAGTTTAGAGAAGGATGTGTTTGGAGGGAAAGCATTAATAACGTTTTTGATAACTAAGATCGCCCCTGAGGTTACTTCCCAGTTATCTTATCAATGGCTGTCTTCCCCATTGTCTTGCTTATCATATCAGGAGCACACACAGAGGGCAGAGAAGTAAGAAAGCTGCAGGGAGTCTGTGACAAATAGGCTATTGAAAAAAGTAACTTCTGATCTGCTTGCAATTCAGCATTTTTACCTTTAGTCTTCTTCTAAATAGCCTAAATTCCCCCAAAACCCAATTGATCAGGACACTGAAAAGAATCATTTCACTTATCCCTAAATACTGTGTTGCTGTGAGATCAGAGTAGCTTAGTTTATATAAGCAGTTTCCCATACGCAATTGAATATACGCTTGCATTTGACAAAAACTGTGCATTCTAGTGAAGTTTTTCAGTTTGTTTGAATCCATCAGCATGCTTTCCCTTTGCAGGGCTCCGGCTGTATTCATGGTATGCATCATTTGAGACAAACTACTCAGTACCTGTCACTGAGAACTCACTCTTAGAGTCCTTACTGTTCGAAACACTTACTCTGTTTCTTTTAGTAGCCACTTTAGTATCAGAAGACAATTGCATGTTCTTCACATCCTTTCCTCCAAGTAGGAACAGCATTATGAGGCTTTTTCAACACGGACATTTATCTGTAGGATTTGGCCTGCCAGCAGGCCAACTGTGCGCAGACAGATTTACAGCTCTTTCCCACGCTTCTTTCTCAATCTAGTCCCCTGATGATTTCAGTGAAAGATTTGGGTATGCAAAAAACACTTTTTTTTGTGTGTGTGTGATGTTAATCTTAACAAGGAGTGAAAGTTTCACAACTACAGTGTTCAATATGAATCAGCTACAATGTCAGTTTTCTTTGGCTCTCTTCCAATGAAAACTGGGTTCATGGTGGGCAATGCTCATGTGAATTGCCTTTTTTTTGTAGAATGACATCTTTGCTGTCAGAGGTGAAGTACCAGAGGGGAGCGAGAAAGAAGCAGCAGACTTGAGAGCTGTACCCCTAAACCCCAGATAAACGTGGTTAAGGCAGCGTTATGCTCTCCACCTCTCACAATAGCAGTCTGAGTACTCTGGGACTCCACCTGTCTTAACTTTCTGGAAAAGGAATTAGTAGAAAGTTGAGTTGATAGAATTTTGACAACAGAAATGTAGTGAGTCAGCAAAAGTTATTGTTGTCATTACTGGTCTGTTGCTGTCAGTGTCTGACTTAGTCATCCATGCACGAGCCCGGATTGCTGCGCATTTATCGGTTATTGATCATTCAAACACAAAGCTTTTGGGGTGTCAGACTTCCTGACAAGTCACTCACTCTTCTTTATTTGTGTTGGGTAACACAAGTTGAGGCTGTGGTTCACATCTGTATGGAGAAGGTGCAATACGAGGTCCTTTTAATGAAAATTCACACAGAGGATTCTGCTCGATTTTAAGCATGTCCTTTCACTTCCAGTTGCATTATGATGTCTTCATACTTCTCCTGGATTCCACACAGCACAACGAAGTGGAAATGAAATCTTCGCTCTGCTGTTCTGTTTGCAAATGTATTGAACAGTTGTTCTGATTTGGAATAAGGAAGTAAGAGTATGCAGGTTGTGTTCAGACTTCATTAGCACCCATTTCACACTGCAGTCATTATGTTATGGTGCTGGGTGAAGCCCAAACTCAAGCTGTCCTGAGGCATGATTTATATCCTTACTGACTGATATTCAGTAAGCTCTTAAAAGTGATGGGATATGCCGTCTCCTGCACCCGTGTTTCATCCTGCAGAGGCAGGTGCTTCACTTTCCTCAGGAGCTGTTGATCTTTTCCAGCAGCGGATCAAAGCACAGGTATGCAGACATGAAATGGGACATGAACCTAGATTTCATTCAACTGTTTAGCCACCTCTATGTCCAGGTATGATGAGTAATTCTTCTCCCTGAGCACCTGCTACTGTCTCAGCAGCAAAATCTTTCAGGGAGTCGGTGCCAGGCTGCTTAGTGAAGCAGTTAGCGCAGCAGTGCCAGCTGAGCAAGGTACCACCACTGTCATGGTTGTACTTGGATTTAGGAATAATACTGGGAACATAACAGTGCAGTTTGCAACTTGTTGGGGGGTTGTCCCATTTTTATTAATTTTTTGATAGGGGGTAAGATTTACCCTGACAACAGTTTTTAATTTTATTTTTTTCTATGCAAAAAGTAACAAAAAATGTTAATAAAAACTACAGGCTGGATGAAATTTTACTTTGGAGGAAACCTTAGACTTGGGCTCTGGGTTGTTCAGTCAGGACTATTCCTAACTGTAGGCACTACCATCTGCATCTGATGCAAAAGAAATTTGGAAACCTGGGCAATTCAGTTCAAGAGCTCCTTTTTTTGGCAAAAATGCTGAGTAAACATGGTGCTGACCATTGAAGTGCTTCCCTTTTTCTCTCAGCCACTATAATGATTTTGCAATAAAAATAACCCCAAAATAAATCTTGTGAAACATGAAGACAAACCTATCAGACTGCACCTCCAGACTTGTTTGGGGATTTGGCCAATTCTACAGACCTTCAAATTTCTCCTTGTAGTGGCAATCCCCTTCTCACTGAGTTAAATTAACTTTTTCATTTTTTTTTAATTTTTATTATTATTATTTATTTGGGTTCAGTTTCAGGCTTGGAGCTGTAAGTTTATTGCAAGCAATTTGTCTGTGTTAGTTCAGGTTCAAAAGCATCAGCATGCTTACACATCAGTGGAGTCCGAACAAACAGCAGAGAGGGGCTTTCTTCTCTTCCACTGAGCTTTCTCCAATGGGGCAAGTACCTTGAGCAAACCAAAAGCTCTCAAGGGATTGCCACTAGCCTCACTTTGCTGCAAAATGTCTTTTCTTTTGGCTGTCAGACCCATTTGTCAGTATGCAGTTTAGAGTATGGTGGGAAGATGGATGGAAGCTGTCACAGCATCTGCCACTGGAGATGATGGTAAGAAACCTTTCAGAGTGTCAGACTAGGTAGGATGTCCTGTTTCCTACATTGATAGCATGCTTGATCTCATCACTCACGTCCTTGTACTGATGGTGGGGTAACTCCACAGATTTTGGTCTTCAATATACAATCAGTGAACAAACTCCTGTAGTTCTTTAGCTGATGTCTGAACTAGATTATGGGAATGGTCCTCAAGCCTCTCAGCTTTGTCCCCTTGCTTTGGGATCCCTATATCCTGAGATGCCAGGAATTTTTTCTTTCTCGCTTTTGGCGTTGGCTTGTGTTGCTTAACCACACAAGTTACAACACTTCTTGAAACGGCCTTTTTCACAATGCCAGCCTTAAAACAGAGGTCTGCTGTTGCATTACTGTGAATGCCCTTCATTTTTCTAATGACTCTGTAATGTTCTGACTCTGATGAGGATTCACTTTTCCTCAAATAGCTGAGATAGAACTGGACTTACAAGGCATAGCAATTAGCTTTCTTTTTCTGTGGTGATGGCTGTCATTTCTTTCACTGCAAAGACTGAGGACCCAAGTCCTACAGTAAATTTAGCAATATTTTATAGTGTCATTACCTTCTTTCAGTGCTTTTCATCTTTCCCTATCAGAATCCAATAGAGTACCCCAAATTTGTCCATTATCACTTTACCCCAAAGGATACATCAGTCTCCAGATTTGTATGCTTCTCTGTGTCCTGCTAGCATTGACATTGCTTTGGGCAGCTCAGACTGGATTCTTCATAGCACTGAATAACATGATCTCTTTTCTGGGAGCAAAGTCTGCTGCCATGTCCAAACTGAGCTGCTTAACTTTGCTTCTAGAAGATTCCTTCAGTTCTTCTCAAGCATTCACGTAGACAAAGACTCCAAGCTTAGCAAAGGACATATTATAGAGAGAAAAGTTGTGTTTTGGGTGCAGGCAGCCTCTCATTTTGAGACCTCTGTAGACCAGAAAGAGGACCAAAAGCTATTATAAGTGGCTGGTCTTACCCAAATGGGCCAGTTCTCCATCCTAGAGAGGGACTTCATTGTGATGTATCTCACCAGTACCTTAGATCTGGTGATTTTGAAACACACAAACAAACAAAAATACTGTCCCATACATTTTTGAGGGGAGGATCACTTTGCCTCTCTCCTCCTTAATTTCTGCACCATTCTGGACTGACAAGTCTGCAGCTAGCCCTCTCCCACAGAGCAAATCTTTAATGTTTGCTGTTCCAAAAATGTTTTCATATCTAACCACAGATATCTTCTAGTTTTCTTTGGAAGACTTCCAGCCCCAGTTTTGGAACATCATGGCTTATTTTGAACCTTCTCCATCTCTTCGATGTCTTAGTCTCCCTTTCTTTCGATTTTATTTTAATTCCTTCTATTTTTTTCCAGCCACCCTCCACACACACACATTTGCCCATCTCCTTTGCTTATCTTATCTTTTTCCACAAGGGATCCTAGATGACAGTGTATCTTCTTCGAAAACTGAATCTGCTTCTCATAGCAGCAGCATCCTTTCTTGTTATTTGTACTAAATCAAATGTTGGGGTTCAAAGTGCCTTTTCAGTCTGAAGAAAAGATAGATTTGTTGATAGAACTAGATTTTTTTTTAATGTAATTCCATAGATTTATTATAACAAACAAAACATTCCTTTCTCAAGGAGCTGAAGGCCAGATTTATTTTCCCCACTTCAAATTCCCTTTGTCCAGCAGATGCCAAAAGCCCTGTCCCGGTGTTCTTCCCACTGAACTAATTCCATCTGTGCTGGGCTCTTCTGTCTGGGAGCTTAGTGCGTGCTTGTCCCCTGTCATCCCTGCCCTTCCCCATCGACATGCCACGGGCAGGAATTATTGATGCAAACCCGCATGCTGAGCCAGGATCAGCCAGCTGGGCTGTGAAGTGATGGTGTGTGGCTCTAACAAAATGCTGGCATGTCTTTTGTTGAGTCACAGGAGGACTGCATGGGCCAAAAACAACTTTTTTTTTTTTTTTGCTTAATGTTTGGAGCCTAATATGCACTACAAACCAGATCTTTGAGGCATGTCTCCCAGCCTTTCTTTGTGATCCTATTTTCTGGGCATTTCTGTATTCTCGTGTCCTGTATTTGGATTACAAGAGGTGTGAGTTTGCAATCAGCTGATTACCTACATAATTGCACCTTAAGCCCTGTATAGTCTGGAGATATTGCCATTTCCCCCACTAAACATGGGGACGGGACTGTCGAACTCCAATGGGTTTGCCTCTAAGGGAGGACAAGCAGAGTCTTCCTGTCACTACCCCACACTGGCTTTTTTCAGCATGTTTGCTCTAATAGGCATGAGTTTCCCACCAGTGGGGAACAACAATTAGACCAAACCAAGAACCCAAAATGTCTCCAGCCAAACATTTGTTTAATGACACCCTGCATTTGTGCAGGCAGTCTCTGAGAGTTTGCACGCATCGCATCAAAGAAGCTGTTGGCTGGAGTGGCAAACTGCTGGGTGGAAGGGTTTTGTGTTGTTTGAGCTCCAGTGGGACACTGTCACGTATCCTGCAGGGCTGTCTCCTGCCCAGTTGCACAGTTCCTTTTCTGTTAGGCACCAAGCATGGAGTCATAAGCTATTAATTCCAGGCAGTGTCTTGTGTAATAATTCAGTGAAAGGTAAATGCTAGTGGAGGATCTTGTTTCATTTTTAGTTACTCTTTCTGTGTTCACCTACACTGAACACACACATAATAAAAAGCTGCCTGCCTCTGCAGAAGTCTGAGCAAGAAGTGGTCTGCCTCCCTGCTTAGTTCTTTCTAGTAGGATGAATGGCCCACAAACATCAACTTCTGAGCTGCACAATCCCCACAATTTTTCTGAGATCCTACTGGGTAGATCCTGTGGTACCTGACAAGCCTGCAGCAAATAGATATATTCCCCCAAATGTGCATCTGTAAGATGCTGTCAGCTTCCCGAGAACTCTAGCTTGCTTGGAAGAATTCAGCTGTGCTCGTTTATGAAGAGCTGAGGTCTGGAAAACTGTGAATGCTACTTAAACAAATTACAGATGCACACAAACAAACATAGTTGCCAAATCCCCAGCAGCATGACAACTGTGACAGTATCCTGTGGATAAGTTAAAACAAATTTTATGTGCTTTACAGCATTGCAGCAACTGCAGCTAATGGCATTTTCTAACTAACTGGAAGAAAACATGTTTTAGGTGTTCCCATCTCAGCAGATAAAAAATAGATGCAGATTATATTAGACAGGATAAAAACAGACTGCCATGTTGTAAAGTACTGAAAAAAATTGGCTCATCTTCTTGTTTCCAGATGCAAAACACAGCTGAGTGCACTCATGAGATCTTCACTGTTCTCAAATATTCTGCTTATCTATAAATACACAGACTGTATTTCCTTGTGCAATATTTGTTCTTCAACAATGCTGCAAACTATATTTAACTTCTAAACTATTTACCCCATGTGACCTCAGAAAAACAAAAGATCAATTTTTAAAAAGTTTTTTTTCAATGTCTTCAAAATTCCTTTCTTCTGGAACTCTAAATGCATGTTGTTGCTTATAAAACTCCTATAACATTTCATTATCCAGTAGATAGTCAAGATCCAAGGGGTTTCTGAGGATCAGATCCACAAGCAGGATTTTCATAATGTGCCAGGGTCTAGGGCTTGTTTTGAGGTACACAGTCATTCTCTTTCACTGACCCTGAGTCCATGTGCTTAGGTTTCTGGATCCCAAGGCCATGTGCATAAGGTAGTTTTTGGATTCCCCCTCAAAATTTCCTTCCATAGTTCACTGTAGGAACTGCAGAAAATCTACTGGGAGCTGAAAATAACCACCCTTCACTGATCCAAGTGGCAGACCTAAATTCTGGGTTCAGGGGGTAAATTTGGGAAACAGGAGAAAGTCAACATGAAGTCAGATATTGCTTTGATTAAATTGTTTCTCTTGAAAAGATAGCACAATGTTGTTTTTGCCTGAATGCAAATACCAAAACTTTGCTTGCACTATTCTTTCCAGACAGCAATTAGCCTGTATTTCCAGTGCTCTTCTTGTCAGGATATACCTCCTTGGTTGTATCCTGCTTCATTTCCATCTCCAACTTTTTTTCCCTAGTATATGGGAAAGAGAAGTTTTCCAACCTGGTGCCTGATTCTGCTCCCTGCGTGTCGAGGTTTCCTTCCCGTGAAGATCAGGACGTGGCAGAGGATGACAGAAACCCACATGTTGTCCTGACAGGGAGACAGGGTGCAGCTGGGTCATCTACGCAGCTCCAAGAGCTGGGAAGTGATCTCAAACCTAACATTTTAGATGGAGCTGCTGGAAATGACTATTAGTCTGGCTTTCATCAATCAGCAATGACCCTTTACTTACATATGCTTTTCATATGTCATTGTTTTGCATGGTGTAATGTGCTTTTGTTGCTAATTTTTTCATCTGGAAAACATTGTACTTGTTCATAAAATTATTACTAATGAAGGACAGCAATTGTATCTATTAGTTTCAGTATGATTTCACCTTAACCCATGACACTCTATGTCCTGTCCTTTATTATCTGATCCAGTATCTCAGAAGCTACAGGGAGTTGTGGTTGGAATTTTGGTGGCATGAGTATATGCTATTCTTATCATCCTTCTGCCTTTCCTTGTGGTGGATCCATGCCTGGACATTCTCCTTTATTCTCTATTCGTACCAGTTTTAATGTGGATATTACAAGCCTGTTCAGTGTGAGGCAAACAGTGCTTTATGGACACATGCTGAAGAAATCTTCATACCCATCTAGAACTCTCTGCAGATTATTTAAGTCTACGATAGCCATTTCTCACATATTGCTTCTGTGGCATTTGCAGGGCTAACCACGGTAATTACAAGAGCCATTGGCACAGCAGGTATAAAGAGCAGCCCAGGCCCAGTCTCAGGACGTGTTAAGGATGGAACAGACCCAGAATGCGCTTGTTTCAGGAAGGCAGGTATATACTTAGAGGCTAATTCTTGCACGGATGCCAGATGTCTGTGGATTAACTAATCCAAACAAGTTTTCTCATTAAGCAAGATTCATCATTTGAAAATAAATATTCCAGAGACATAGTTCATCTGTTCAACAATCTCGCTGAAAAGCTAGAGAAAGGTTCCCATCCTTGAAATATGTGCACTCGATCCACATGTCAGGCTACTCCTGAGGCAGCACGTGCAGTTTCCAGCCTGGCGTGTTAGTCTGAGATGCTTTGCTTTTGGTTTATATTAGTATGTTGGGCGGTCAGGGATTCCTAATTCTGTGGGAAAATATGCTGTCTCTATAGTTGTGTAGAAGCTGCAGATGGGAGGAGCCTCAGGTAGGAGAAGTAAAAATATCTGCTTCTACAGAAAGATCACGGATGGCTATTATCAAATTAGCATATCATGGTAATTTTGCCAAACAAGGTACTGTAGTTGCCCTATTTCCTCCGAGAGTGTATGACACCACACAAGATAGCTCAGAAGAAGCAGAGCTGCCCCTTGATATTTGTCCTCAACAAATTACTGTGAGAAGGTGGGAAACCCAAGATGTGAAGGGGAGATTTAAAGAAACTATTTGAAAATAAAAAGGAGAAAAAGGAAGTGGGATGTTTTCCAGCTGTCCTTTTCCTGTCAGGATGTCACTAAAATTTTGGCTTCAGTGGTTCCTCTGCAGTGACACATGGGATTTGAAGACCGATCTCCTAGTCTCTTCCACAACTACACCTCTGGGGAAGCTACGTCATGAATGGCTTTGTGGAAGAGGAATTATATTTCAATGTGAACCTACATTGCTGGTATTTTTTATAACTAAGATGAAAATAGAAAGCTTTTTATAATGAAAAAACAACTGAATAAGAAGGCTGAGAGAAGAAAAAACATCACTGTAAATATGCAGTAATTTAAATTCTTTGCTAAAGGTAGGCAATTGGGTTGAAAAACAGCACAGAATCAAAAAAATTGCAGCTGCTCTTCAATCTTACAGCTGTCCTTTATCTGAGAGAGCAGCTGCCTTGGTCTGAACTGGGAATGGTTCTGAGGGGACCTCAAAAGACCATTTTTGCTCGTGCAGAATGCACATCCACCTTGTGCTGAGCAGTGGGGGCCCTAGCTCTTCGTGTCTCCATTGAGTTTCCTACTGGTGACATATCATGCATGAGCATGAGGATTTGAAAAGAAAATGAGAAATTCTGGTGAGAAACAGGGAATTTTGAGATGCTTATTACTTCCATCTGTAGAACAATTCAGAAACAAATGATTGTAAATCTGAAAAACGTGGCAATTCTGACAGATAGCCTTTTGTAGGGGAAAGGGTAAATGTAAGTTTCATCCCGTTTTATCGACACAGTCATTCCTTAGCAAATCAATCATTGATTCTAAGGAGGAAAATAAAACAACAGGGCTTCAAGCATTTCAGAAATAGCCTTGACTTGGTCAGTTCTTTTGTTAAGTTTAAATTATTTTAATATCTTCAGAATTTTAGAATAAGATTATGTTTATGCTTTGAGATTATATTTATGCTTTGAATGAACACACTTGGATTTGTGATAATAATGGGATGTAATTCCAGTTTAAGCATTTGCAGAAACTAAACACGCTATTACTCATCCATTTAAGTTGGTGATGAAAACTTGACTAATGCATATTTTAGGGAAACAGGCAGATGAAGTACAATGCTACACCAAAGCAAGGGGATAGGCACATACCTGGGAAATGTTCAGGAAGGTATTTTTATTATGCTTCAGGGTGGAGCAGTCTCTGGACAGATCATTTGCAAACCTGTAGTACTCTCAGTTGGTTCAGTTTCATCTTGGCCCAGGTAACAGGGAAGCAAAAAGTCTTTATTATAGCAAACATAATATGAAAGCATCTTTGGGTATCCTTAGATGCAACCTTTTGTCTGTAGGCTACCAACGGGCGATGGAGAAGAGGCACTGAGGTCGTAGCTGACAGAGCTTCTCTACAGATAACGCAGCTGTGATGCTGAGCAGGATGAGAGAGAGTGCAAAATAAGAATCGCAAGGAAGCGATGGTGCAGAGGGAGATGGCATTACCTTTTGGCATTTGTAATCGTTGCAATAACAGCACTGCTCAGAGAACAGAAAGTGCCCCTAGGAACAAGAAAATGACTCAGATGAACCTGTGTCTCATGACCACCTAGGAACCACTCATTACTCTCCATTTACGAGATCTGTGAACTCAGAGCAAAGCTTGAAAAAGCACTTCCAGACACAGTAATAGTGCTGATGTGTAAAGGAGGGACCAAAAAAAAAAAATGGAAGGAAAAAATAAGGATGCATTACTTTTTGCTTCTGAAGTGTAATGCCACATGATGGGCTGTCATTTGCAGCTCTGTCAATCTGGTTTATAGGTGGATTTGCCCTCATGTTGTTGTGGTTATGCCATGTCCTTCCATGCTCCTCTTGGGATGTTTTGCCTTTCCTTACCACTGGAAAAAACTTGCTGGACAGGGAGGGAAAGACCTAGTTAGGATCAGCTACATCTTAATTTTGTACCAACCTTGAAAGAAGGAGGCAGACAATTTTTGCCTTGTGCCTCTTCAGCTCAGGGAGCCTGTGCAGGGCAGGAATTGTGGCACGTGGATTGAAAAGGACTTGCACACTGTCTCCAAATGCTTTGGGTATTCAAAGTGGAAGAAAAGGTGCTTTTGTGCAAACGTTTGTCATGAAAACATCAGCCAGAAGTGTTCGTGCAAAGTACCAAATGCCCAATGGCACCGTTTTGAATTGCTCTGCTAATTACGGCTAGGCCATTTTCTGAATTTTCGGAGTTTCCCTGAGCAAATAAAAGGCTCAGTTTCTATGGTTTCAGCAGAAACAGGGGTGGGGTTCGAGTGCCTGATATTGCTAAACCTTTTATTTGCTGTCCCACAGTAAAGATATTTGCACTGCAGTAGAATTTCTATTTCTGTTTCTGTTTCCTTCAAAGCCAGTTACTATAGGGTTTGAAATCTTTGCTCTCGAGGAAACAACAGGGTGTTTTTAAAGAGTCTGTAATCTGTTAATATAGAGCTACCAGGAGTAAAAATAAAATAAAGATAAATATAAAGGTATAAGGATTGCATAAAGCCTGTGCATCAATTAGTACCAGTTCAGATCATCACGGGGCATCATCAAGTCCCAAACTCAAGCAATTAAAATCTGCAGTTAAATACTGTAGCTCAAATCTTGTTCCTACTTCACTCTACTTCTGAATGTGGAAAAACTTGTGTCTTTCCATTATGTAATGAACAACAGAAAGCTGTGATGCTCGGCCACTGTTTAGCAGTTGGTAGCAATGGTCTTTGTATGAGCTTGAATTAGCCAACCACACCAGCAGACTTGTTTGCAGATAGATTTGGGACCTAATTCTGAAGAGTACTGCAGTATGGAGAAAGGAACCATGCAACTGGAAAACCCTTGAGATGTTTCACCCATAGGCATGCTTATACAAGCTACTCCTTTGGCTGAAAATCAGGCTCAATGAGAAGATGTGAAAATCATGTCCTTAGATGTCTTACAATGACCTGAGCCCCTAGGTCCTGACTTCTGTTTCTGTGCCAGTAAATGTTTCCAGTGTAGACTTGAAAACACTCTGCCTCTGTCATGTTTTACGGTATTTTCAAGAACTGGCCACATTAAACACTTGTTACATAGCAGTAACATGCATAATCACCATCACTGGGTACTGGGTCTGGCTGGGATGGAGTTGACTTTCCCTGCAGCAGCCCATACAGTGCTGTGCTCTGCACTTGGAGCTAGAACAGTACTGGTATCACACCTGTGTTGTGTCTGCTGCTGAGCAATACTGGCACAGCAATAGGACTCCCTCTAACCCCCCCGGAGCCAGCAGGCTGGGGGTGGGCAAAAGGTGAGGAAGGAATATCACCAGGGCAGCTGACCTAAAGCAACCAAAGGGACATTCCATGCCATATGGCGTCACACTCAGCAATAAAATGTGGAAAAAGGAAGAAAAAGGGAGGGGTGGGCTCTCATGAGAATGTCTGTCCTCCCGAACAACAGCTACGTGCGTTGAGGCCTCGCTTCAAGGATGTGGTCAAGCATCGTTAGTTTGTGGGAAGTAGAGTAATTTCTTTCCTCTGCACTTCCACACAGCCTTTGCTTGTTGTTGTTGTAGTTGTTGTTTTTCCCTTTTCTCCTTTCCCTTTTTTCCTTTTAGTTAAATTATTTAATTAATAATAATTTTTCCTTAATAATTAGTTTTCCTTTAATTAAATTATCCTTATCCCAACCTCTGAGTTGTTTCTTTTCTTTTCTTCTTCCCCTCCTCTTCTGAGGAGGGGGAGTGAGAGAGCAGTTGTGGTGGAGTTCAGCTGCCTAGCAAGGTAAAACCACCACACTCCTATATATAGATATCATTCAATACATTAAAAAATGTGTTTGGGGATTGAGAACATATCGTTTCAGATTCTGACACTGCCTGTAAGTTGTAAGTCTCAGCAAATTAAGATTGCCATATACATCAGCTTAGCATTGTCTTTATTATACCACTTCTAATACATTATTTTAACCTCTTTTCCTAAGGAAATATGCCTCATGCAATCACCATGTGCCTGTCTCCCCAGTCATATATAGTTGCATTTGAACCATGCCTTTCAATTTGACAGAAAAGAAACATGAGAAAGATAAAGCTTGTAGGAAGTTCTGGGAAATAGGCAGCCAGGTATCACCAGAAAAGTTTCTCATATTCCCATGTGAGACAAACTATGAATGCCTTGACTACAAGAAAAATACTGTCAGAGCTCACCGTAGCTCAATACGAAACTTTATGCAACTCCAGGGGAAATTGGACTCCATTAATCCTAATGGCAGAAGTTCCTTGTGGATATTTATTTGAGGCATTTCCTTAAGTGTTCTCCTGTTCCTAATGTGTGCTGGCAATGAGAAGTGTGGAACCACAGTGAATGGCTTTTTATTATAACTACAATTTTGTTTTGTTTTGTTTTGTTTTGTTTTGTTTTTACCAATCCTCTCACGTTATTGTGTGTAATGTGCTGAAACTTGCAATGCAGCATCTAGGAAGTCTTTAGGTTTGGATTTATTTTTTTTTCATCTGAAGACAGAAATGTAGCACTGAGAGTGACCTGAGAGAATGGCCTGGTTCAGACTCAGCTGGGAGATTTGAGTCTACCCAGTCTTTCTCTGATGTGTCTTTGGGAATGATGAGAGTTCAATGATCTTCATGGATAACCCATTCCAGTGTCTAAGCTTCCCTAGCTTTCCTGTATAAAGTTAACATCAGAGTAATACCTCCTTTGTTAAAAAGTAGGCTATTTTTTAACCCCACCCTTGTGATGTTCTGCTGAACAACTGACCTCTATCTTCATCCTACAAACATACGTACAAGAAGATATATCTCAGTTCCTGCTCCAATTTCTCTAAACCAGACTAAAAGCTTTCAGTTCTTTGATTTTTTTTCCCCTCAAAGGCCATATTTTCTTTAAATTGTGCTGTCCATGCTGTTGTCTTACTTGACATTGAGATGTATTTAGAATGTGGCCAGTTAATGTATAGCTTTTCTTAAATGCAGAAGATGCAGGATTCCCAACACTGCAGCTCTCAAGGTGTGCTGCAGGGTCTCAAAGTACACTTCAGTCGTATATGATGGTTGTAACTGTGAAAGAAAACAAATTTAGTTTGTAAGTCACATTGTTTTAGAGCCTAAGCTTATGTGCTTAAAAGCAATTACTGCGTTTGCACCAAAGAACACTGTTAGGCTTCAGATTCCCATCTGTGAGGCCAAAATATTGATCTGAAATTGATACTGATCTGATACTGGTATTTGTTGCACTAAGAACCACCTCCTATTGTTTGTCTGAACTTTGCTTCTTTGAGCTTTATGTGATGGCCCTAGTTATCATATTACAAGTGAGAGTGAACACTTGTCTTTCTCTATGCCCCAGCTCAATCACATCTTGTTTGAAGAAACACTTCCTTTTCTTTGTTTTTAACCTGTCACCTGCAAAGTTTGTGTGATACCTTCTGGGCAATATGTACAGTCTACAGTTTCATAGCTATCTGGCCACAGGTCCTGCACTCCCATGGACTGTGGGTCACTCAAAGTCGTTGGAGCTCTGCACATTTACCCTGGACTCAGACATAAATGCAGTAAGCCATTCCCAAGGTCCAGCATCAACTCTCTTCTCTTGGACCCCAGAGCCCAAACCCGGTCCCACCTTCACCAGAGAAACCAAAGGGCTCGGGATGCGCTGCAGAGCCAGCGTGTTTTCTTCTGGAACTCAGCATTTGTTCCTCCTCATGGAGCTCTGGTCTGGTGACATTTTGTGAATCCGAGCTAAGCCTTTTATTATACAAAAATTTGCTAATTTGTTTGAAGCAAGAAGGTTAGATCAAACACTTGAAGACGCATTACCTACAATACATTTTAGAACAAAACAAAATAAATAAATGGACCTGCCAGCCAAATTCTCACACAAAAAGAAATAACTTTGAGTAGTTATGGAAATGAGGCAACAAGAATCAAAATGTATTAAATCAGGAGGGAAAAAGATAGCATTCTAGCTAAGTTTTGAGCCTCTGAATATATAAAACGTAGAAAATCTATAAAACCTCTGAATATATTAACCTAGAGCATAGTAAATGGCTCCCCCAAATGATAACATCAAAACTGGTGTTCATGAATTTGGCTGTGGTTTTTTTTTTTTTTCCCCATAAGCCATTAATGTGCAGTCAGTATTCTGGCCTCAGGCTGACTGCAACTCAGGATATTTTTGATTCAAGAAAGAAGTGGTGCCTCAGAAAGGAGAAATCTTTCCCAGCTCCCTGATTTAAGAACAACCAGACAAACTATAATATAAGTACATCTGCCCTGCAAGTGTGTGGCACTGATAAACTTACTTAATGATTTGCAGTTGTCATCTGGCTCAGCAGCTCCTTTTTCTAGTCTGATCCTTCTACTGACTAACATATATCAGAGCCTGTAAAGCCTTTAAAGATTTTGTTGAAAGGATGCTTTAGCAGTAGGAAATTAACACAATGTACATTTTTACAGAATGCTTCCTCCTGGAGTAAAATAGGCTTTCTTCTGTCTTGTATTCAAGTAGCGTCTGAATATTTTTTTCAACACTGTAGAGAAAGGTAAGAAGAAAAGGATTCTGATAAAGTAATTCACAAATTACACTTTCCTAACTGTCCTGTACTTTAGCATAATTCTGTAATTGACTGCTGAATAGGAGAAGCATAGGAGCAGCAAAAATACAGCAAAAATAAATATCAATGGTTGGGCATTATGAACACGTCGATTAGTTTTGTAAAGAAAAATTTTAAATGACAAGTAGAGGGAATTTTTCAAAGGCACTTATATGGCTTTCTCACTTGGCAGTGAGGTCTGCTTGGATCCATCTTGCTACCTGAGTGACCCTGCAAGGGAAGGGCTCGTAAGTGCTTGTACACTAACACCAGAGCTCACAGCCCACTCTTGCCAAGTCTGACCTGTGAAAAGAGAAAAGGAATAGAGGCCACTACACAAAGCATCTCTCCAGCTGGACCTGGTAAGACATGTAGTTGTCAAAATTGTTCTCATATTGACAAAACTTGATAGAAGAATTGCCTCTGATCCTTGTCCTAAACAGATAAATATTTAGAATGTAAAGCTTTGTTTTCAAGTACTTGGAACCTGATAAAACCACAGTCTGTGGTTAGTTGTAATGTATTAAATCTGCATTAATGCCTTTGCAAATATCATTTTTATTGCTTTGAAGCCTGTCTACAGATGCCTCTTACATTTGTGCAATCCACATTTGTACAATCCTCTTTTATATGGCATAATTGTTATTTTGGGAAAACAAACACAAAACAAACTGCCTCCCATAAAAGTTAAGAAAAACAAAGGAATGCTACATAGAGAAAGACCTTACCTGCATCAGAGTGAGGTCAGACAAACAGAAAATATTGCATAGCAATTATTTTCTACCATGAGTAGACTGTTTCTTTAAATGTTCACTAGGTTTTAGTTCAGAGTAAGTACTGAGGGTAGGTAGTTTTCTCACTGAGCGTAGGCTGTTGAAACTGAAAATCATTTGTCAGTGTTTTTGTCACTGCCTACGTGTATGAACACACACTCAGGTTTTAACAGGTAGGTCACTGGGTATTTTGGAAAGCTACTCTGGCTTTAGTCATAAGGGTTTGAAGGATTTGCTCACATTCAGACACAGCTTGTGATACCAGGGAAACAGTCAGGGCTGCAGCAATGCCATTCGTGATTAGATATGGGTCAAGAATGTCTTCTGTTAGTGCTTCTGTATTATTGGTACTTCATAGCCATAAGCAGAGCTTTCTTTAAGTGCATGGAAGAGGACAGTTTATTTTCAGAAAATGCATGTGTTTCTTCTTACCTGGATTTTAAGGTCACTGCAAAGTGGGACAAAAAAAGTCCTGTCAACAGTTAACAGTAATCACTGCTGAAGACTGCCATACTTTGAGTATACACTAACATAACTTGAAGAGCGATGATAGTCTAGCAGACAGGCAAATGTGTGCCCTAAATATGTATCTTACAGTTCATAAACAGTAAAGAAGGAAAGAATGCACTGCAAAGAGTTAAAGCAAAAAGAAAGAAAAGAAAATGCTCCTATTTCTTAGAAGTAAGGTTTGACTTCCTATCATCTGCCTACATTTTTCTTTCTCTTTGTTATTCGGTATTTCCTGGAGGGAGACTCTCCCTGGCACCACCTGATTCCTTTACATTGCCAAGAGTCCTGTGATAGTAAGCCACTTGAAGTAAGATGAAACAAATTTAAAAGTATCTTAGAGGGCAGAAGTTTGAGCAGAAGCCCAAAGGCCAGGCACCCCTCAGGTCTATTACAGCAAGCATCCTAAAATCAACCCCAGTTCTCCTAGTGTCCACATACATGTGCTTTTCCCAGTATGTAATCCTAGCTACTGCCAAGCATTACCACTTTCTCCTCCACTGAAAAGGTGTAAGGGCACAAATGCTTTCCCTGCTGCATCAAAATGCAGTACAAATGCTCACAACAGTATTATTCATTGCAGAAACGCTGGACTTGCATCCCCTGCAGAGCTAACGCAGCCTTCTAATAATATTCGTCCCATCAGAGGAATATGAACAGGCTGTAAGAGTCAAAAGTGTACCTCAGAAGGTTGAGGGGTGCCAAAAGCGTGGCATTTTTCTTTCTTAATCCTGGAATTAAGATTAATTCCTCTCAGCACCTTCACACCCATGTCTTGATCCCACTTTCACAGCAAATCGAAACTGTCAAGAAAGAACAGATATGAATCCAAAAACCAAAAATACACTTATTTTCCTAACTAATGGTGTCTAACCATGTAGCAGAGAAAGATGAAATTTGTATCCATGTCCCTGGATATGAGAGAAGTCTCCCTCCTTGGTGACATCCTTGTGCAATAAGAAGGTAAATAAAGGTGATAGAAATATTTCCAGAGGAACTCCCTAATTGTAAATAGGAATGTTGAGTATGTCAGACTTTTACAATCATATTGACATTTCAGTTTTAGCATGGGTGGTTGAATTGTGATTCCTTTGTTTGCTGGTAATCTTGAAAAAAAGGTGACCTCAAAAATTAAAAAAAGGAGGGAAAGAAGAATTGACAGTGGTTTTGAAGTCATTGTGATTTCTGTGGAAGAATGAAATACACATCTTTAATTTTAAAAAAGCAAGCTAAGTAGATGGGCTTATTCATTTGATGCACATACGTGCCATGCAGTTTTCATTATTTGAGAAAATGCTTGTAAAGAAAAGCTGGAAATCATCAGTCTCAGCAGCTCAGTGCAAGCATTGCTTCAGTGCTTAAAAACTGATTTTGGCATTTTGGCATATTGTGTTAGCTGAGTCAGAAAAGCTACTTTGCTCTCCTTTTTCCACTGCCTTCCCCAAAAGCTGAAAGCTCATTGGAGGAAGAGCAATTAACTGGGTCCAAATGTGCTTTCAAAACAAGCTTCTTGTCTAATGAAATTTTACTTCCACAAATTTTGAAGGTTTGTATCTATGAAAACAGTGATCTGCAAAGGAAGAACGTACTGGATTTTTCACAGTTTCTCCATCCTCTGGTAGAGAATAGGAGAAATTGCTAGACTGATACTGGAGATGCCAGTGTGCCATTTGGAGAGGAAAGTCTTTCTTCTTATAGCCCCTAGAATCCTGGCTGAGTCAGTAGAGATAGACGCAAGTGGGATCTGGTCAACCTGGTATACCTTTCTTTCCAAAAAAATTGATCATGTTCCTCGTGAATAAGATAGTTGGACCTGTTAGAGGTTGATAATTGGTTAAAATGGATGATATTTGTTCAAAAAAAAAAACAAAAACAAAAAGAAAAACAACGAAAAACGTATCTATACTGAAATCTGTCTGCAGAAAGTTGTAGAAAGATGTCACAATGATGCCTGTTAATGAAAGGGCGATGTAACAGCATCAGTAAGTATGAGTATGTCTAGTTATATCTATAACTAACAGTATATGTACAGAAGGAGTTGTAATTTTGTGATTGCCCCTGAGGAAATAGATCTGGGTGTCACAGGTTTGATGCTCCTAGACAACTGTGTAAAATGTATGGCAGCCAGAAAGGCATCTAGAGTTCTAGGAAGCATTTAGAAAGGGATTATGAAGAAAAAAAAAATGAGAAAATATGAAAAAATCCTGTGTGTCGTGTTGAAGGCAACTAGATGTGTGTAGTTCTACAACACATGATAAAACCATGGAAAAATCATTGTCACAGGATGATGAGAAGGCAAGAAGTGTGATGGGTTTGAAGAAAACATATCATAAGTACTGTAGATATGCAGTTGCAATAATACAGTGTTTGGACTTGAACTTTAGCTAGGCGTTCAGTCAGATGAAAGGGAAACAGCTTATTCCTTTTGTAATTCAAAACTGTAATTTCCAAATTACACTTAGATTCTCAGACTGCATTCTAGATTCTTCCCCTCATAATGTCTTCCTCTCTAGAGATCCATAGAAATGGTGAAAGAAGGCATCTGTACACTGACTGCGACTAATACTTACTATTAAAAATAAATGTATATAATATTAAAAACAAACGTTCGCAATTTTTTTCAACAACAAGCATCTCAGTCTTGATTTCACAGGTGGCAAAATTCTTGTTTCAGTTTTGCACACAGAAATAAAATGTCTATTTCCTGACTCACAAACATCCATGGAAGTCTGATTCTAAGAGGGTCCATTTCCTGTGGAGTCAGTCATAATATCCTCATATAAACAAAAATAAATGCAAAGCTTGGAACAAGTCTGCAGTACCAAGCTGGCACTATGTGTAAATTTCCTGGGATTTTCCCATGTTAAGTGATAACAACTTAAAAAATGCAATAATTTCCAGAATGGGGAGCAATCCATAAAACAAAAGAAAGCAAAACATGGACAAAGTATCTGTCACCTGATACATGACCAGGATGTTTGTATTAGTCAATATACAGCACAGACAGAAAAGGGGAGACCAGCAAGCTAATGTTTGTATTCTCTGTTCTTTTAAGGAAGAGTTTAGAGTGCTTGTCCAGGGACTTTCCAGTATTTCTTTCAATGACTTCCTCTGTGGTTTGCAACACTTATACATTAGAGAGAAATATACTTTCGATATTTTAAGAAAGCACGTATGAAACAAAGCATATGAAACATATGAACCTTGAGGGAACACATTACAGTTCACAATGGAGTTTTTACAGCAACCAGCCATGGGAGGGAGAAGATAAGGGGAATGACGTGAGGTTGCTGCTGGGTTGTTTGGTTGTTGTTATTGTTGCATTGCCCCCAGCTTGAAATTGTTGCTGTAAGAAGGAAGAGAAAGTGGTTTTGAAGAAAGGTGAAGTAAGGGACCATGAAAACAGCTGAGGACAGAAAGTACACATAAGTACCTCTGTTGCATTTAATTGTCAGGATGGCAGGAGAGAAACAAAAGGAGGGTGATGAATGCAGACGGCTGTTATAAAGGGAATGGCCTTCTGGCAGGGCTGCAGAATACAATTCAGATGCAAAATGAAGTGGCCAAGGGGAGCAGAAGCTTCTACACGATTGCAGAAAGGCGAAGGTGGACAAGAATGTAGAGTTAACTGCAATGAAATCTCAGGGTCCTTTCAGTGGTGGCACAAATGTCCTGAGTCTTCCTCAGCTCTCTGGTGTATTACACAGATCCATCTGCAAACACACACACGTGCGCATACACACTTATTAAATAGTCTACATGTGTTCAAAGGATGCTGTTTTCTCCTGTTTGTGCATGACGTGGTAACTGTAGAGCACACTGTTCAGAGGGCAAGTGGCTGAACACCTCAACCTGATGCCAAACTCATGTGGGTTGTGTAGAGAACAGAAATTGATCTCACTGAGCAACGTCTTCAAGAAGAAGCAAGCCAAAGACTGTTCTCTGGCTTTATAATCACAAAGTTACCTGGCCAAAATTCTTTTGAGGTTTTAAAAATACGTAGATCACAGGTAAAGGTGAAGTACCTTCAGAAAGAATGTACGCAGGGTCTGAAGGATATGGATTCACCTGAGTTTCAACTGGTTTTGTGCCAGTGATAAAGCAGGAATCCAACCTATTTTTGCCATATCCTCTGGAAATGCTGTTTACTTGGGGCTATTGTGTAGTCAGTCTCTTGATACTCTGTTTTATCTTATGAAGGTTTCATTTTTTTATAGCAATGCTAGTATTTGCAACAGGAAGAAGTACGTGCAGACTGGCATATTAGATCTCCTTCCTACATGGGCTTAAGTCCCTGTTCCAAATCCAGCAGGACAAGGTCTTGAATCTGATAGATTTAGAGTTTCCAAAACATTCAATACCTCTCTTGCAATCTTCTTTTCCTCCTGTCTGGTATAAAGCCCTTCAAATCCTAACCCTTTTCCTCTCTTAAGAGAAGAAGCAGGCCCGTTTTTTTGCCTCATTCAGCCTTTGGTTATGAAATGGGCAAACAGGTGGGCAAATTGGTCAAGAATTTGCTTTGCATGAGTGTAAATTGGGATGCTAACCCCATGCTGCTGTGGCACGAGGACGGCTGGTTCTTCTGCACAAAGTGCCTTTCACTCTGGGAAGTGATCCTGAAGAAGAGAAAAACAAAAACAAAAACAAAAACAAAACAGAAGCCACGTTTTCAGATCAGCTAAGCCTGATCTGGTTACTCCAGAAGAGAACATACAAAATGCCCTTCGGGTCAGTGCTGATGTCCATCCAGCCCAGCAGCCCGTGTCCATCAGCAGCAACAGGGAGTTGCCATCCCCACTGTACCATGCCAGGTCCTAGGGAAGTGAGAAGTGTGTCACTCCGTATTCCCTTTAGTATCTGAATCTGTCTGCCTCCTTCCAGAAGGTCTATACAATATAATTATATACTGTGTAAAGAAGTACTCTTCCACCTATTTTACACTGACCTGCAAGTTTCATCAAGTAACATCAAAGAGTCCTGTGTTCATGTCATCAGTTGTCTACGTGATTTCTTAAATCTTGCTCAAATTCTCCTCAGCCTTCTCCTCTCCTAAGTGCAAGACATTTTCAGTCTTTCCTTCTTTTCAAAGATGCAGGCGTAGAGCACTCAGTGCTCTCTGTTCCAGCAATCAGAGTAGCAAGCTGTTGTTACACCAGGACAAATGCTTGATATCTGGGTGCCTAAAATACAGACCCTAAAATTTTGGCAGACAAATAGTGGCCTTTTGATGCAGTCAGGATTTACAGCTCTGGGGCTGATCTGGGCACGGGCAGCATTCAGACATCTGAGGGTAAAGCTGTCTTATAACAAGGAACCTAAATTAGGAGCCTTGCCCCACAGCCCAGCAATCCTCAAAGCCAGAAGAGAGGTGGATGAGCATTTTACCCTACCCTCTTCCCAGAGCTAGGAGTTCTGTTTTGCATTCAGTAGTGTCAGGTTACTGTAACAGAGTGACTTAAAGTACCATGGACTCCAAATTGGCATTTCAGCTCCAGAAATCAGACCAGGATAGCAAAACTGGAGCAAATTGTTTCCAAATAAAGTGAATGAAAATGTAAAATAACAAAGAGATAACAAATAGATTTTTTTTTTTTGTAGAAAGCATTTATTAAAATATTGTCAGGAATAATGACATTCTCACAAGCAAATTCTGTCTATATAAGCTACAATTTTTTCCATTTGATGAATAACTTGATAATTAGACATAGAACCAAGTCCTTACACAGCGTAACAGGTCTGTGAACATTTCTTTAAAAATTATTATTAGGAATGGAAAATACAGTAGAAATTAAATAAATTATCATCGCTTTCTGTCTTGTGTAGAAACTACTAAATAAATATATTTATAAATACCACAGAAATCACAATAAATAAACACCAAAGCCACTCTCTTACAGATTCTGCAGGCTAGATTTTTGAAGTCATAAAGTCAGAGCTCACAGTGAAGCCACGGGCTGACTGTGATTAAGGAAACTGCTGTTGACACAACATACTAGAGCACTCCAGGGGAGCAGGAGGATTTACTGGTTTGCTGCTGTAATAGCAAAATAGTAGGGCTTCGTACAAGCAAGCTGTGCTGTAAGTGCATTGCACTTAACTGGTTGTGTTTGACTGAAGTGACTTCCAAGGGATCTTCATTTCCTTGAGCAAGCCACTTCTCCTGTTCAGTATCTTCGGTTTCAATGGACAGCGTGTCCTACGGACAGCACTGACCATTTTGAAAGACTTTCTTAAATAGATGCAGTTAAATAAATAAATAAATAAGTAGACACGGTGATCTACGGCGAAGATAAGAACACCGATGCGGGAGGAGGAAGGTGGCATGCCTCCTGAGAGTAGGATGGTGCTCTCCTTGGGTGTTTCTCTCAGCGGAGGAGCGGGAGCGGTTCTGAGAGTTTTTCTGTCTGTATTTTTCTTACAGCGGTGCATCAGAATTGAGCTGAGCCCTGTTAAGAGGTGAAGGAAAAGGGTGGTTTAAAAGGCGGTTCAGAGAACGATTATCATTACTTAGTATTGCATGAACAGTTAAGAAGGAGTGAGTGCTCTGTTTCCAACTCTGTCTGCTGTCACAAGGCACAGAGACAATGAAGGCAAAGTTTCAAAAGCAATTACTGGAGTGCCAGTGTTTGCATAGCTGGTGCCCAGCTAGGAAACTTCTGCACCAAGAGTTTCTGCATTCGCTCATATCAAGGAATTCATTAACTTTGAAGTATGGATTATTGACATAGGATACTGCAATTAAGGGGCAGATGGATTGTACTAAAGACCCATTTTTCAGGGAATGTTCATTTCCCTGCAGACAGAGTTGCCAGTACTTAGTGGTTTAATAGAGGCATAGCAGCTTGAGCAAGGACCCTGCAGCAGAGCTCACAAAAGAGCTCATTTCTATAACTAAGCAACAAGTATCCTTGTTCTTTAAATCTGACTAAGAGCAAATGGAAACTATCACTATGAAACCCTACAAGTTGGCTTTTTGGGGAGGCTTACAACTTAACTGCCCAAACTGAGAATGAACAGGACTTACTTGGCCAGAATTGCCTTTACGATCAGCTGTACCCAGGGAGCAGTGGGGTCCAAGCACACCTCTCTGTTGTCCTTCAGAGTAGCTCTGCAAAAAGGAAAGAAAAAAAAAGTCAGGAAAATAGTACGTGGGTTTGTTTTGTGCACAGAGTGTAATACTGCATTTTCAGAGTCTGCGTGCCTGCACTCAGATGGCTCACACATTCCCATTAATCCTCCTCAATATTTATAGGTACTTGTTTGGAGTTTGTTTGCATTAGTAAAGATTCTCAAAAAAGCGCTGAAACCTCCAGTGCAAAGAGGAGTTTCAGCAGTATACAGATTGCAACATCTTACTCCCTCCTCCATGCTGTCCCAAACCAGGTTAGTTTCAGGGGCTCCCTAAATCTGCTTAACAGGAACGTATTTTGTCTCTCTGAGGTGGTCACAGGACTGTTTTACTGTGAGTTTTGCCTGCCAAGTAAATGCAGGATTCAAACTAAGTTAGTCCCTCGTGCATTAAGCACTGACCAGTCCTTGCAATTCATGTTCTACCTCTGTAGAACAAATACTCGGTGTGTCCCGTGACAGATAAATACAGATCAGTTCAGAAATATACAAGAAAGGGAGACTACGCAGAAAGCCTGCAGCCACAGCGCAGTGCGGAGTGCAGGTACAGAAGAGAGGCTCTTGCAGAGGTACTTACATGATTTCAACGTTCTTGCAGTGGGGGCCGCTTTGCGTCAGCTTCACATCTTGAATAGATTTAGGGTGGATGAACTTCGAGTGAGTGCTTATGCACTGGCACCGGAGCTCGTTTCCCATCCTTACCAGGCTCCTGCCTATAAGCAGAAAAGGAAGATTGCACTTTGAGAGGCAGTTTTATCATCGCTGTATTGACAGAAAGCACGGCTGCTCCGTCTTAAAAACATTCTAGATTAGAGTCCTGCATTTGGCCAAGCTGACTAAATCCTCATGATGTAAAAATCAGTTGTTTATTTTTTTCAGAGGATCCAATACCTGAGCACATTTAAAATTAAATTAGCGTGGCGTTTTAAAATAAAACCACACATTTTGTTGTTACTTGCACTGACAACACTGCTGATTACATCATTTCACTATCTGGATTGACAGACTGGCACCTGTCTAGAAGATAGAGCCCTGCATTTTTTCCCTAGCTTGAGGCTCGTCTTTGCTGCATGTTTTTATTGTTTGTTCTCCACTGCCAGCTGTATACTGCTTGCCTGAGGCAGCATGGTCAAGAAGTCAAAAACATGAGCTGATAAGCTGAAAAATACTGTCCTTTGTGTGGGAAGGCAGAGGAACATTCAAACACTTTTAAGAAGATCCTGCCTCTAGCCAAATGCACTTGAAATACAGAAGCAAAGCAAATATCAGTAGCATCCTTAAAATTTTTCCCACAAGATGTCAGTAACTCTTCAGTACGAGAGCTGCACGGTAAATTTCTGACTGAGGAGAAGCAGCTGAAAATATTTCAGAAGAAACCAACTTGCTGAAACAAGCATAAAGCTACCTTTCTGCAAGGACACGCGTCTTGGCAGATGCCAAGGCAGTGCTGCAGTCAGGTGGGTCTCGGCAGGGATTCGCTTACCTTGAGACAGAGCCACGGAAATCAGGAGAAGAGCCAGGACAGCCCCAAGTTTGCCGTTCATGATTAGAGAGGAGTCTTTAGCTTGGCTGTTGAGCTCAGGTTCTGTGGAGCTGTGACCTCTCCTGGCAGAGGATTGCTGATATCTGAACTGAGCAATCCATTGTGCTTTTATATGGTTTTGTGCCTGACTTGTGTGCTCTGCTAGCTTGTAGATTGCGTTAGAGGAATTTCCCAGATGCAGTAAAAATGAGTCACATGACTGTTGTGAAACTCCTTCCTAGATGACGATGAATTATTCTCCTGCAAATAATATAATGCATTAGTTTATTAAAATACATAAATAATATCCCTGCAGTCCAGTTTCCTTTGTAGACTTTTGTAAATGTTGTGCTTTTTCTGTAATGCATATGCTTATTATTTCATAATATAACTTTCTGATGGTTTCAATTACTTTTATGTTATAATTGTATTTTTTTCTTCATGGTAATAACTGTTTTTGTAGGGATGTTTGAGATATTTATTTTCTTCTCTCCCTTGGTGGTGATAGCTTCTACTTATCTGATTTTACACAATTGGTATGGAAATCAGATAGTGCTGAAATCAGTGAAAAGCTTTTCCACTGCAGTCAAGATTTTACCTCTGCACTATTTTGATTTTACTGACTTTTTTTGTTCTTTTCTTTTTTTTTTCTGTTAAAGTGGTATCTTACAAAATAAATTCATCTCCAATACTTTCTGTTTAGTAAAGGAATTGAGGGTGTAGTATTCAGAGCTTCCTAGGGGATGTAGATACTTGATTCTATGCAACCTTGAAAATCATTCCGCAATTTTCTTGTAACACATGTTAATGAATGAGGAAGCTTTGTATGCAAACACAGTGACATGACTTGCCGAACACAATTACTTTTGTTTGCTTTATAAATATTGGTATTGTTAATAACTCGTTTCTCTTTCAGTTACGGTAACCCTAGGTCTTAACACAGGGAAATAACAATAAATATTACGGTACTGCTGTAGACAAGCTTGTTAAAGAACCTTGTTGCATGAATGCTGAGTATTTATTTACTGTGGCTGGTAGAAATAATAGCCATTTCAAGGGAAAACTTGGGCTCAAATGGTGATCTATCACATAAACAAAGATATGGTTTTTAACCCACCTGGAGTGCATGCGATTAGGTGAAGACATTCTGTTCTGATGCTGTAGAAAAGTTGTTCTTTTGACTACAAAGACTTTTGCTGCTTGTCATCTCCAACCTCAAAGCTTCATGTTTCTGTGATCTGAGGATTTATAGAGATATTTCTCCCTAGCTTTGAGGAGTTTGTAAAAACTCAACTTATCTTTAGCATGTAAAATATTGTAATTTATTTATAAGAACAATTGAACAGTTTGTTTATAATTTCTTATATTTTACTACTTACCATTAGTCATTAACTCCCTTGATAAAGAAACTTTGTGATGAAAATTCCTCTGTTTCCTATCACTATATCAGCTGGTCTAAGAAAAGATATAACCAAGTTTGACTCTCCTACCACTTTCTGAGTACTGAGTCAACAAAAGATACCACTTTCTGGTTCCAAATGGTGTTTCTCCTTAACTGTATGCCTGTCTTACAGAGCTTTCCTGAAAAATACCTGTAGTTCTCTTACGGCATGGAAAAGGAGGAGATTTTAACAGATATTGAAGCTTGTTTTTTGTTTATGTTTCATTTAAATTAACAGTGTGGTTTAACTGGGATCACATTGTAGATGTCAAACTTCTAGCCAGCTTACTTTGAACAAGGTTTGGCTGATTCTTTTCTTTTGGGATCTCTTTCTGTATTTCTGTCTCTCTACATATGCATGCATACACACACAGGGTAATTAAAATCTGATTAGGAATCCTATTTTCTTTGTAACTATTTACAGCTTTATTATCTAATTATGGCATGCACTGAAGTGTCATTAATATTTGAGGCAAAAAAAAAAAAGAAAAATCCCCTTTGAATCCCCTAGTATTATCACTGACTTCTTGCCCTCCTTAGCACTAGACTAAGCTATTTCCTGAGTGTGGCAGTAACAGAACCACAAAAAATCCCCAGGACAAAAGTGAAGCCAAGAGCCTGCTCCACCTATATGATTAACCCTGCCCCTGAGCTAAGAGTAAGTATCAGTTTAAAAGAGCAGGATATTTGTAATGAAATAGAAGTCCACTATGTTTTCTGAGAGCTAAAGCATCGCCTCTGCCTACACTTTTTCTCCGATATGACACAGTTTCACCAGGACTATGTAAGGAGATGTAATAGTGGCATAAAAAGGTTGAGACATGAGATCAAGCCCAAAGGCTAGGCACTCCTAACCTGTGTTCCTGGGAGTGCCACGCTTCACTCAAGTTCTCCCTGGAACCCTTCAACACTTTGCCCAGTATCTGATCCCAGCCCCTGCCTGTGGGAACTCCAAGCCCATTATCTGATTTTGGCAGCATGTGTTTTCCCGCCACCATCCAGATGACTTGTGCAAATGGAATTGCCTTCCCTTTTGAAGGGTAACGTCATTAACGGAGCTGATACTGCCGCGAGCAGAGACCTTCCATGCTTAACTTTGTTAAAAGCATGCAGCTGTAACAAAGAAAGCAAAAGTTATGCAATAATCCAGTTGCTGAAAGACTGCTGAAAAGGGAAGCAAATACTTCCCTTGCTTGTGCTTTAAGGCAGGGTATAGGATGTGTTCTCCATGCTACAGGATGGAAGACACTATTTCTTCTTTTTCATGACTCATTGCATTGTGTAATGAAAACACAAGCCAAAAGGGATTTTCTTTGGGATCTTGGCTGGTATCATTTAGAGTCTTCATATGTAGCAAAGGATGCCCAAACACAAGGGACATGGTGGAGGGGATTCAGGCATATTCTGGTGATCAAGACCATCATGAGGGGGTGGGAGAGAGGTGGGCTCCAGTACCTTGCTGTTTTGATTTGCCACAGTCCCAGGTGAACGCTTTAACCTCTGCATTCATAAAGTTACTGTCTCCAATAAAACTAGGAATCTGTCTTTTTCAGACAAATTCAAAACTCTCACTTGAAAAGTTGCAAATGCCAGACCCCAAAGGCACAGGAGCCAAAGGTTTCCCTGGAATGAGAGCTCAACCAATGCAAGGTGAGCTCTACCAACTACTGTTTCCTGTGTGCCCTCTCTACCAGCCTACTCCCTTTTTTCTCCAAGAGAAAAAGTCCCACAATCTTCTGAAGTCACCTCCTTTTTCTTGCCAATGGCTTAGCATTTGCTTGTCATTCCACTTGAACTGTGGAGCGCGGAAGGGACAAATACTGGGGGTTGGGAAATAATCATTTCTGCTGCTGAAAAACTGGGCACGTTGTGCAAACTCTTGTGGAAGTTAACGGTGAGGCAACATGTCAGGAACAGATATGTAGAGAGCTGACTGTTTTTTGACTTGTGTGAGGAAGTGATGACAAGGAAAAAGAAGAGCTTAGGTCAACTGTGGTTTTTGTTTTTTTGTTGTTAGATTTTTTTCCACTTAGGTGTCTAAATATAGATGATTATGCACCCAGATCACCACACGCATTGGACTTTCCTAAATCCCTCTGAAATCATAAAATAGCAGGACAGCTTTTTAATTGATTTGCCTTTTAATTTGTACATTTAGAAATACAATAATAAAAGTATGTATTTGTCTGTTACAGCTCTGCTGGCAAACAGTCAATTCTTTATTGTAGTTGTCATTTAAAAGATTGTTGTGGGCTAAATGCAATATTTCATTTGATCCAATTCAATATGAAGTCACTGACTATTAAATATCTAGTAATACTAGTAAATGATACATTAGTGTCATAATATTAACACACAATATTAACCAATCTTCGTAATTAAATATATATTTGATCTACTTGATATTAACAGAAGAGATTATAAGTCCTACTAGAGAATTCATAGGGACAAGCAGCTAAAGTTTTAACTGCTAGATGAAGGCTACATTTATTCCTTTAGTTGCATTTCCCTTTCATGACTGTGGCAGGAAGCATTTTCTTCCTGTCCAGCAGACTGTGGAAGTAAGATATGGAAGCAATGGGAAGAAACATATGAGATGTTTGAGGAAGTTGTCCTGGGAATTTCTGATTAAATTAGAAGTGGTTAGTAGACTATTTACATCATGCATTCACCTCTGGTTCTTCAAAGGTCACTTGCTGTTAATTTACTGGCTGCTTAAGCTACAGCCAGTGTAGCTTTGCAGATATCAGCATGAATGCTTCCTGGCAGTGCGGTCAGAGCAGCTCACTTTAGCCCGAGCCTCGCCAAACAGCTTGCAGACAGGTCGGAGTGCTGGGCTTCGTCACGCTGTAGCCGCACAGCCCTTTGTCCTCCATCTCGCTACATCTGTCAGCATCTTCCGATCTATAAGTGGAAACTAGAGCACGATAAATATCACTTCAGAAATAACAGGTAATTTAGTATCACTAATTTTAGCTTCTTCCTTCCAAAAGCCATTAGTTCATAGTCATTAGGCTACCCTGAGGCTGACAGCAGCTTAGAAGTGCTGATGAGACATCACGAAGCATCTCACAGAAGATAGTTTGGTTGCTAGTTTTCTGGCAGTAGCAGAGAATCCATGCCTATCCATTCCTTGACAGGAGTGCTGCAGGTACACCCAATCAAGTATCATTCAGATAAGTCACTTCTAAAGAAACTTCATTTAATTAGTCAGTCACATTTTAATCAGTCTTCCTCCTTCCAGTGAATGGCATCTCTCAGACATCTAAATCTCCTCTTAAAAAGATCATTTTACAGATATGCTGCCAAGAAACTATTTTCTGGACACACACAAAATGAAGTCAGCTTTGGCGCTTGTACTACACATTACAAAGCTGTTTTAAGACTCTCTGCCTCTTTCTCAAGGGTGTTTTTTTGATGGAGAAATGGGTATGGATTCACTTCTGTCACATTCACCCAGGGGTACCTCACTTTTGAAAGGCAAAAAAAAACCCAACACCTTGCTTGCTTCCTCAGTAGCAGGCACTCAGTCATCTTTCCCAAATCTACTCTATCTTCTTGAAGATGGGAGACCAGGGGTGCAGCATGAGGGTAAATTTACACACCAGCAACACACATTTCAGTAGTTACTCCTTTATTCATGCTGTAGTAGCTCCTAACATTATATTTGTGTTGGTTGATGCATTGTTTTTTGTTTTGTTTTGCTTAATTTTGTTCTAAGGTTCTACTCACTGCTGAGTCCTGACCTGCCCGTCCTATCACACAGCTTCATATAATCCTGTGATCTCTCCCATATGCTAATATCCAGCCAAGAACACCTCATTTTTATAGGAGCTTGGGAATTTTCCCTTTTGGCGTGAACCATTTTTGCTACATCCTGCAGTTAACTTCATCTGGTAGTTTACTGCCTACTCCATGAGTCTCTTTATGTCTTTCAGTAGTTCTTCATAGTTGATCTTGGTCTTTCCTACCCTTCAACTAGTGGCATGAGAATACCACAGCTCAGGCAGAATTACCTTACCAGACCACTTGTAGCTATGCAAACCCAAACAGGACCCCACACAAGCTGGTGTAGTAATCTCCAAGCCATGTCCCTTCATCACAAACAACTGACCTTCCAAATTTTGTCCTTCATTTCTGTGTAACCATCTGTTAACTACCCCATCCAAGACTTCTTAGCCCTGATGTCTTATCTCTAATGCTTGTTGAGGGCTGTGAAACCCTTTTAGGAAGACAGTTGGGCTAGACCTAGGGGAACTTCCATATCCGTAAGCTAGTTGTCATCTTCCAACAACTCGAAGAGGTGCATGAAAGACAATTTCCTTCAACAAAACTTTGTAGACTTGTCCTCAGTATGTTTATTCATGTTTTAGTTATATGTTTACCAATTTTATCCTTTATACTTCTACTTTCAGTAGGGCCATGTAAAGCTAACTCATTTCCTCTTGTTTATTCTTGTCCTTACAACACTGAAAAACTCTTGTTAAGCTTGATTTGCTCTATCTATTGCAGATATAGTTTTAGAGATACAACAAATGAAATAAGTGGAATTAGCAAGTCTCAGGAAAAAAGGTAATAACATACAAGGAATTCTGTTGTGACATGCTATGATTCTCCTGAAAAACTCATTCATTTTGCATCCTTAAAAAATTCCATGACATTTTTCCTTGACTTCTGTTAGACTGATGAGTCTATAGTCTCTGTGCCTATAATTAGAGGAAGCATAAAGTGAACTGAAAGATTCATTTAAAAAAAAAAACAAATCACCAGCTACAAGGAAAGCAATGGGTAAGAATTCATGCTCATTTTTACAAGTCAATAATGAGCAATTTTTACTGTGAAAACCAATTGAAATATGTGCAAATTGTGTTTACACAAGTACTGCTCCAATAAAATCTACTCCCATGTGTGTCCAAACTGAGTTAAATAGGGACCTGCCTGTCCCCAATTACACCTGTAAGAGGTAGTTAACTTAAAAATGCCACCTAGAGATTTATATATCCCAAAAGATGAAATGAATCTGATTTTTGTAAGTGTCAGAACACAAGAATTGAGGCATCTTTTAACAGACATATAGGTGCATCATAAATACGGTCTATTGCCTGGCTTAATGCACAGGGAATATATAAGAGCTACAGGAAGCTATTTTAATCCCATCACTGATCCCCAGGCATTTAAAAACATTGATTTTGAGACAATTGTTGGAAAGAATTAACAGTGCCTGAAGAGGGTGAATATATTTCATTCCAAGAGATTTAAATCTGCTTTTTTAAAATAGCTTTTAACCGAAGCTGTTCTAGTAAAGAAAACAACTTAGTTGGCTCAAATCGCCTTTGTGGTGAGCCAGACCCAGGGAGCAGTGGCTTCCAGACATGCTTGTCATCACCTTTCAGCATAGCTCTGCCAAGAAACAAACGATGCAGTTCAGGCAAGGTGGATCTCTCCAGCTCTCCCAACATGATCAAACTTATCTTGGCTATTTGGCAATGAACTATCTGGAGGACCTGGTACAAACTTCTGTTTGTTAAAGTTCTCGGATATTTTCCAACCAGTAGTCAGAGAACAATGGAAAAATAGTTTTCCTATACTTTTTCTATACTAAAGTTTTGTTTTTTCTTTTTTTTAAATAATGACTTATGTCTCTATATAAGCTTATGATGCAAGTGTTTTTTTTTTTAAGCGTTAGCAAGATTTTTTTTAATTGGGTTTCTCATCTCTATCTGGTCATAGTTAAACACATCTTCCAGGAACTTCTTCACCTTGGCAAAGTGTTCATTTATTTATTTCAATGAAATTTGGCTTGAATTATCAATTACTGGTGAGGAGGACACAAAATACTGCAGAGAGGGTACAATCACTCATGTACTGTTTGCTGGTGAAATTGTAATGAAAACCATATAACCTGAAAGTCCCCTTCTGTTCATGTGTATGCATTGATTCAATTAATGCAAATAGTTCTTGATGTCAACTTATAGGAAGCTCATCATGTCTTTGACTTGGTACTCACATGGATTTTTCAATTTAAATTCCATGCAAAACAAAGTGCTCAGTAAGCAATTTTCAGCATAAGGAACAATATGGGCCACTTCCAACTTTTGCCACATGCAGACCAGGTTAGAGGAAATACTTCGAATTCCCATCAACAGGATCAAGACTTTGTCTTTTACTCTTCATCATCAGAATTGTTAATCATGCCATCAATGTGTTATGGGGATCTAATTTTCTCCTCTGCCATTGGTCTTAATTAGAATATTAGCATAAAGAAACTCTTACAATGTTTTCTGACGTGGCTTATACCACTGTTTGGAAATTAGTTCATTACTTTCCATTGAAAACCTTTTACGTTATACTTACCATCTAGGAGGCTTTGCAGGGGATGTAAAATTCCACTCCAAGTAAGTAAGTAGGGTACAAAACACCAGGTCATTTCCTCTTATAGAGAGAGCAGGGTGCTGTTGGGCAAAGCTACTTATATGATTTCCACCTTTTTGCAGTGAGGTCCTCTTCAGCTTAGTTTCACATGCTGAATTGCCTTGGGAGGGATGAAATTGGAATGACTGCTCATGCACGAGCACTGGAAGCCATTTTCCTCTGTTTTTGCCAGGGCCTTACCTGTAAATATATAATAAAAACTGTGTCTACTTAAATGAACCATCTCATTCTTTGATCTTAAGAAGCAAACAGTATTGTTTTCCCATCACCCCTGTTCATGTTATTTATAGGCATGCTGATTTGCTCAGGACTTGCAGATAACAAAATTTATCTGTGTCTTCACAACAGCAGCAGTGACATTTCAGAGCTGTTGGGAGGCAGATTCATTTAACGCTGATCATGCACCTCTCTAATTATAAATACTTATGTTTTCATAGGTGCAGGATCTGGCCAGGCACAAATGCAGTAAGTTACAGCACTTGAACAAACTAGATGAACATCATTAAGTATGCCCACATATTCTTTACTACTTTTTGCCGTGATCATCTACCCATTGTTTATTCTCTTCTGCAGAATGCATAAATCTTACATCAAGGAAGCACCTTCGTTATCCTGCCAACCAAGAATAAAAGCACAAATAGGAGAAAGTTCTTCAGAAAAGACATGCGTGGACATGTTTAGAAAAAAGATCCTGTCTTAATCAAACATGGCTTAAAATCTAGGGTTTGACATACTTAAAACATGACATACAAATAGCTAGTTTCCTGGCAGAGGCATATTCCACCCCAGCCCACCCCCAGCATGTATGCAGATAGAAATGATACTTTTTGCTGCTGAAAGAAAATTTATTATTTATTATCCATTACTACTCACAAGTTTTCTTCTTGACAGACTTCCTGCTGCACTTCTATATCCTGTCAGGCTTTTTGGAAAGGTGTGCTCCCACCAGCCTATGTGGTTAACACATGCTGTGGATTCTGTACATGCACGTTTCCTAATACCCAAAAGCATCACGAAATAAATCCAGATTTCTGTGCCATCTGCTCAGTAGCACTTCAAAATTCAATAACTTACTTCTGCTGCTGTGTATTAATTATTTTTGTTACATTTTGATTATTATCTACCTCATTCTGTTTGCACTTCATGAAATGTTAGTTTTAATTAGCAGGATTACTTTTGCATTTGGATATCCCTGCCCCCCCCTCCTCAACCCAAAATAAAGTGGCTTCTGCCCCTCTCTGAATCTAGGATTTCTGTTGAGCTCTCTGCATTGAGTTTAAATGCCTTGCACAAAAACTTGCACCCAACATAGTTACTGAGAGATTTCATCCCAAATGTTGTGAATTATCTCTAGATACAGCTCTACTGTAGTTATTTAGCCAGTGTATTATGAAGGCAAGACATAACCAGTTCCTATTGTTATGTGAAAGGATTTCAGCTATCATTTTCAGCTGTGCTAAAGAGATTTAGACACTTTGTTCTGAAAAGCTTCTCTATGCATTGAGCAGGAAAAGATGAGCAGCTTAAAATGACTGAAGAATTACCACCTAAGGCACTTAAGCTCTTACAAAAATGTCATTTGTTCTGAGTATGAAAGAAAGATTTATCTGACACTAAGATTTGTAATAACACCTGATTCAAATAAGCACTTAGCAAGTCACCTGTTCTTCTAACACCACACAGCTAGTATAATAATAGGTGTTTAAAGAAGAAGAAAACACATCAGAAGTGAAATCTCTTGAGTATTGACTGCGTATTGTTTGCTCACTGGGATATTGATATGCTTTTTTTTTTTTGGGTGTGGGGAGCAAGGAGGAAATGGTGGTCTAGAGGAAAGTAACCAGATAAGAACTGATCTGATAAAATATATCATCCATCTGAAGTAAATTTCATTAGTTTTCTAAAATTGATAAACAACTTGGGTTTTGGAAAAGAAGGCACTGACTATACGAAAAACCTGATACTCTGTGGAGAGCAGGTTATAGTTTGTCCTGGACATGCATAGTGCCTAGCTTTTGCTCACTGAGGAGTAGGACACTTGGGATATATTAGCTCAGACCGTTAACTAGTTCACATTAACCTAACTCAGATATGTCAACATGTGATGCTCTGATTGTAGTGGGGACATATCACATCACTTAGCCTGCTCTATTTATGAGGTGCGCTTGTAAACATCCCCAGCTATTTATAATGTAGTGATGAGGAGAGAATCACTTCAGCTAGACCTGATGGTCAAATGGCATACCGGGCTGGCAAAGCATACCCTGCATTCTGCAGTTCATATGTAAAGCTGTTTGGTTTCCGAGTCCCACATCACAACAGCAAAATGTAGACCAGTTAACTAACTCTGGTTTTGATGACTCCACAGGAGTAAAGAACAGGCTGGAAAAAGGACTGTTCCCAGACCAGGTCTGATGATTGGCATGGTCATCTTGAGGGAGCACCAGTCACTTGCTATATCACTCAACTTCTTACCAAGGTCAACTTCAGGAGTTTAAAATAACTTAAAAAATATACTGTATCTTGACAACGTAACCTTTTCTTTACCTCCTGTGGTTATTATTTCTTCTGCCTTTATGTAGTGGTCAGTTATAGAAATTGTGATCAGCCAAAGAAAAGACTTTCTTGATAGAATTATTCTCTAAACTCCTAGACTAGAATGATGATTTAAGACGGAACAGCAGTGGACACCTGCTCCTTAAAGGTCGCGGTAAAAAAAGGGACACCACATCCACCAGCACAGAATACACAACAGCCAGGGCTCATCCCACACTGCCTGAGCAAGACAAGCAGAATCCACCCAAAGATGACATCCAAACTCAATAAGGAATTAAGCTCACTAGCCATGTTCCTGATGATGAGACAGGTCCAAGATCAGGTCCACAAGTCAATCCACAGGTCAGGAACAGGATGTGCTCAAGAGGCTGCCATAGAGGTCTATGGTAGCAATACAGACACAAGACCAAGCCAAAAGTCCTCAAGTCATTGTCTGGATCAGTAGGGTTCATGGTTAGGACAAAACACAACAATAACTAAGCTGAAGAGCAATGCTTATGCAATACAGCTAGGAAAAAAGGCAAACACCCCATGCTAAGCTTAAATGAGGCTCCTGGGCCTATGGGCAGGTGAATAGTTAGAGGCCCCAGGTGAGGCTGATCAAGGCCATTAGGGTTTAACAGTGCCCGCTGGGGCACTCCCTGCTCAAAGGTATTTCACTTGATCTGATGGTAGCTGATTACAGACACTGAGATAGCCTTGTACTGTAAAGTCATTTTAATTCACAGTCCTGATAAGCAGTTTACCCTGATAACATGCTAACAAGATATCTATGTGCCATCTGTATCTGAAGAAGACCTGAACGTTCAGATGTTTAGCAAAAGCCCAGCATATGTTTTAGGTGGACACAGGCTATAGTAACCAGAGGAAAAAAAAGTGAAATTTAGTAGGATGGAAAGTGGCTGAGCATTATGCACACACTAGATTTTGTTATCAGGACAGTTTTGTGTCCTAACCACATACCAGCTTGAAATTGACTCTGCATATTGTTATGTTCCTAAGAAAGGTATCTTGTGATTACTTGCTGAACAGAAATGCAATATTTTATCATTTCTAGCCAGCGTCTGACTCACTTTTCACCTATGGATAAAGAAGAGATATGGTTAAGCTTCTATGTAGATAGCCTGCCCGGGCTCCCTGGAGTAAGCCATTGCTGACATTTTGGACAGAAGCACTGATGAGAAGAGACGTTCCTTGCCATGACTCAGCTGCTGGTAACATGACTGGAATTTGACTGGTGATAGAGCTTGTGCGCTTACTGTAAATATTTGTGGAGCAGTAAAATGGGTGCCAAACCTTTAGAATACATGCATGCTATTATGGGTGTACATATAAAGTCTTTCTTCTGCACTGCTGCCACTTTTTGGCTAGTATTTCAGACATGCTTGCCTCCAAATTGGAGATCTGAAGGAAGCCAGTTTGTAAAGATCCTTCAGAAGCCAGGAGTCTTACTGTTGTAAGATGAGTCTGAACAAAACCTGGTCCAATGAGAAATTTTCTCCTCTTTACATCCTGAGGATGAAGTCTAGCTGTCTTTGTAGTGCACAGGGACAGGAGCAGAGATAGGGATGGAGGCAAAGCATGGTTGGGATTGTTGCACAAGAGCTTGCTCAAACAGCAACAGAAATTCCCTTTTTATCTCCTTGCACCATAAGCAAACATACACTGTTTGTGCAGAATATGGAGTGGCTCCTTGTTGGAAATGACCAGAGAAAATTCAAAATCAAAACATTTGCTCAACTTTCCCGCTTTCTCAAGTGCTCGCTGCTGGTATTCCAGCCATTTCTGTGTAAATCACTGTGTCACAGAAAGACATGGCTGCCCAACTGGAGCACGTTCCTCAGGATTGCTCTTGATGTAGTCCTCCCTCCTCACTGGAATTTGGGAGGGTGCTCACAGACTTCCTTAAAGTTTATCAGGTATCCCTGATAACTGTAGGTTAATGAGAAACCTTGTTTTGTGCCAGATCTGCAGTTGACATGCTGTCTGAGCACCACCACTGCTGTGACCCTGGAATTTCTTTGACTCATCACTGTTTGTTCTTTAGTTTCTGTCTGTGGCTTTTAGCACCCAGGCCTCTGAAAACACAAAGATGGCTTTAATATTTCTTCCTACTAGAAATCATCTGCGCTCACCGGAAGCAAGCATTTGCTGTTTTAATCAGCTGTCCCCACAACTCAGCTACCACTCGCCCTTGTAAGACCCCTTTAAGTGATACACAGTGAAAGTAGACGCATCCTCTTTTTCAGTTCTGTATTTAAATAAGGAAATTAATAACACACAATATTGAAATAAAAACATTTCAACAAGCATTTATTAGGTACATAAACTTCAGTATTTTCCATAAAAAAATAAATAATGAAAGCATGAAGACCAACTACACTCTCATGCCAAAATATAAATTAAGTAATTACTTATAGAAACAATATTAAAAGTCTAATATAATTCAAATAAATAAAGTGCTTTTTTCTAACTGAAATATGTCTTTAAAATAGATGCTTATAGCTTCACAGCAATAATTCACAATAAATAATACCTTGAAAATGATGGCACAAAAAATGGTGCCTCAGAATTGTAGCTTTTTAATTTTGAAAGTCTCCTCCCCCCCCTTCTGGTCAGCAGCCCACTGCGAGTGGCAGTGACCTAGGCACAGTTGTTGCTCCCTGTCAGTGCATTCCTGGAGAAAAGGAGCTTTTGGTCAGCTCCTAAACAATTAGCGAAAAGGGAAGATTTAGAGAAGGTTCTGATGAGAGTGAACTGCACTGATCCAGCTGTGGCTAGGAAAAATGACTCCAGAATCATCTCCATCACTTTTCACAAGCTGTGTTTTCTGCCTGCTTTTTCTGGTTTCAGTGGTTTCTCTCTTGTCTGAGACCTCTTTAAAAGACTTAGAGTACTGTTGTCAACTAACTACACAATCAGGGAATCCCTACTCTCTAGATGCTGATAAAAATGTGAACGTAGGAGGCAGGAGGAAATGAGCTGCCAGAAGCTGGGCGGTGGCATCTCCCATTTTTGCCTTCCTGGAGGAGGTAAGACAGTTTTGTTCTTTGCTTTAGGACACGTTCTCAGGCTTGGTGTTTGCCCTAGAAAGAAATAAAATGGAAAAGGAGAAAATTAAATGTAGTCCATGGAACAAGTATCATAGAATCACACAATGATAGAATGGTTTGGGCTGGAAGGGACCTTAAGGACCATCTAATTCCAACCCCGCTGCCATGGGCAGGGACACCTCCCACCAGACGGGGTACCCCTTGCTGGAATCACATGAAGTCAGCCACTAAGGGTTTGTGCTTCTGTGTCTAAGTCCCTTAAAAGCTGTTATATAGGATGCTAAGGGACGCTGGTCTGTAGTCACCTTTTCACAAGTATTCAGTAACTCCATGGGCTTCCATATTTTGATGCTTCACTTAATACCTTTTGGGACTGATTTTCCCCCACTTATCTAAATGCCATTAGTTCTGAAAATGTATTGGTGCTTTCTACCATTGCAAGCAAAAGAAAACCAGTCAGTTAATGCCTGAATTTCCAGAGGACTGAGCTCTTGAGCTTAGTTTTTCAATATGCTTGTACCTTATAAGAGATGTAGCTAATATCTGCGTGGGTGGCATGTCACTGCAAGGAACTGAACCTAACACCATACTTAAACCACAAAGCAATCACAATATTTGTCCCAGTTAGTGAACTGAAATGGTAGCAACTGTCTGAAGAGACAGAGTTTTTGAACTATTTATGCAGTGAATGTTTGCTAGCTTATTTAAAATACTACTTTTCAATAAACTGTGCTCATTGAGAACAAATGACTCACTTGTCCAAAATTGCCTTGATGATCAGCTTTACCCAGGGAGCAGTGGGGTCCAGGCACACTTCTCTGCCGTCTTTCAGAGTAGCTCTGCAAAACAGAATAAAAAGGAAGGGAAAAGGTCTATTTAGTGAATTCCAAGGCAATTTCTCTTTCCTCTTGTAACATCAGAGTTTTCTAGATACACACTGACACGCACGATCTCCTTTAAACCATATCATTTGAAGCTGTAGTCTAATACATAGTTGTTTTTTTTTTTAAACTGGTTCTTATCATCTCACATCTCTTTATTTGAATGCATCAAATTATTACATGGACTCACTGTTTTCAAAATTGCTTCTTTTTTCACATTGCCTCATTTGTATTTGTGATGTTGTCTAACTGAGGAGCTGAATCTTTCCATCTTGGTTTAGAAACTGAACTGGGTAGTCCATAGGAATTTTGTCACAGTAAGATTTCTGGAATTGTGACTGCATTACATGACTTCTGTGCTAATGGTGTTTTTTTCATTGACTTCAGTAGAGGTACGACCATATTTTTGACCTAGCCATTAAAATTTATATTTTGATAATTTGCTCAGTACAGCTCAATGGCTTTAATTCTCTTTTCTTATGCTGGTGAAATTCTGAGGTTTAGAAATTTATTTGCTTGTTTGATGGCTGCAGGTTTAAGTTAAAATAATACAAGGAGTGTTTATGAAGCAGAGATTTGCAGAACTAAGATGCAACAGATGACACATAGTAGAACATTCGTAGGAGCATCACGCATTGCTCTCTTGGATTCTGAGTAGCCACGCCTGCTGGCTTGTTACATCTTTCACAGAACCCTTACATGTAAAATCTATTTCCTTCTTGTTAAGTAACAGGGAGGATTTTGCATAAGCACTTACATGACTTCGACATTCTTGCAGTGAGGTCCGCTGGGGGTGAGGTTCACGTTCTGGATAAACTTGGGGTGGATGAACTTGGAGTGGGTGTCTATGCACTGGCACCGGAGTTCAATCCCTGAACGGGCCAGAGCCATACCTGTAAGACAAGAAGAAAAAAAGAGGTATTGTATGGACTGTTTCACTATTTATGCAGGAAACACAACATACTCTTTTTGCTTAGAGTATTAGAAATAATTCTCTTTAGGAGCCTGAGGACTTGAAAAATTTGCTTTCACCCATTCTTTTAAGCTGCTTAAGCGTTTAGCTATCCAAAAACTGCTGTTAGAGCAACCAGTGGTATAAGGAAATGGAAAATGATAATGACTGAGCACCGGCAGTTTTAACACTGGGCTTTTATTTGGCTTATCTCTGCACCTGGCTACATCAGATTATACGCGGAGTTACACCTTGTATCTGAGAACATGATCTAGCTCCACACAGAGTTATTCTCTGCACTTTTAAGACACAAAATATCTCCCTTACCGGCATTCACGCTAGCAATTACTTATGAGAGTGTTAGGAAGGATTTCTTTACCTTTGGTTCCGATCACTGAGATCAGGAGAAGAGCCATGCCAGCAGCCACAACCTTGCCCGTCATGATGAGAGAGTGTTTCTTCCTGGTGTTACCGGCGTCTGGTCGTGTGGTGAGGTGAGGAGAGCTCCTACAGCCCTGAGGGTGGCCAATGTCTGTGCTCTGGTACCTGCCCTGGTTATATACTGCCCTGGCCCCCCCGCGTCCTCCAGCGTCATGTGTGGGTCATACCCATGGAAACTCCTGAACCTGTAAGATGCTGTTGTAGAATGAGTCACAGTGGCACGGGTAAACCCCCTTCCCTCAATGACCACAAAATTGCTTTTCATCAACAGAAAACACTTTGCTAATTAAAACAAGATAAAACATAGAATATGTACAAAATAGCCCTTTACTTAGCTTTGTGTAATCAGTATATTTTGTGTAATACTCATTTTCTTGTGATTGTTTTCTTCTGTACCTGCATACTTTTGCCATTATTATTGTGTTACTTGTTGTGACTTTCCCTTCTAGAGGAGGACATTTGATCTGTGACTTTGCACCTGTGTGTCTATGGGCTTTGTGTATGTGTGTTTTAAATACTATCATTATTAGAAGAAATGATGGAAACAGAGACTACTGTTTTTTAGAAATGCTGGGTACTAGAACTGGATTTTAATGAGCTCTCCTACTGATATGCAATTACATTTTAAAAAATATTTTCTGAGATTACTTATGGTACTTTTGAATACATTAATACCTAGCATCACTGAAATAAGCAACAAAATACAGAATGACTTTGGAGGGCTACTGAGAATGTTGAATTTTGAATTTGGGCAGAGGAAAATTCCAAAAGCTGCTGTGGGATTCTGGTTCTGGCATTAATTGAGGTAATTGAGAAAAACTGGTAATGGGATCATGAAAGAGGATTATTCAGATAAAGTCAGACACGTACAACCATTTTTATTAACAACAGAAAATAACACTTAAATACAAGCATGAGATTTTTGTTTTTTAAAGGATTAAGGAATCTTTTTATCGTTTTTCTGTCGGTTAAAGGAGACAATCAAAAGAACAAAACATAGGACCAAATATGAATGAACATGTTTCTTGTTCTCTGACTCATCATAAAGGACACAGAGATTTATGTATGCCAGGTTGAATTCCACTTAATATTACCATAAGTATCAGCATCTGTAGTTGTACAAAGCTATATAAATAGAGGATGGGTTCTGATTAATAGCCAAATAAGATGTGTAGACATGGAATTAAGCACCTGTTTTTCCCGTAAACTTTTATCTTGCAGTGAACGTAGCTGGATTAGGTAATGTGAGCATCTAAGCACTTAATAACAGCCTTTCTTTGTGAAACCAGAAGTCTGCCTGATGAGTATCCTCTCTTCAACTGTGGCTATTAGCAGGTGTCTGGGAACATGTAAGAAAAGGTCAGGTGTGTTTGAGACTTATCCCTAGTACTGTCCCACGCTGTGCCTGGTTTCGTTTGATGCCTCCTGATACTTTTATGGGAAAACAGGAGTTAGGAATTGATTCTTATTGTTCATTTCCATCTTCTTCTTAATTCTATAGACCTCTATCACATCTCCTCCAGATGATCTCGATACAAATTGTTGTCCTCTTGGGTTGCTCATTCCCATATCTGGACTTTTTCACCCCCCAACACACTATTTCTGTGAGCAGCAAACAGTCTACAGAAATGTAAACTCAGGTATCAATGGAAATGTCTTCTGGCCTACACACAGAGAGAACATGGCAGTAAGAATGACACTGCCTGTGGCGTGCAGACCTTGTCCAAAGAAACCCAAGAAACTATTCTTTGTCTTTAATTTCATTAAAGTTTTTCATTAACTCAGAGATAAATTTATTGCTTCTGTACTGCGTATGGAATGAAGGTGATATCCTTTGTGCTCTTTGTGTGAAGCTTACTGCCTGTTGCGTTTTAAGGAAACAGTATTTCTGCTTTCTTGATTTAGACAGACAATTTGTTTGTGGCTATTGTACCTCATTACTAGTCAAACACAAAGAAAGGGCTTAGATGTCTTACATCTGATGCAATGACTACAGGGCAACAAGTTTGATATGAAGCAATGAGAGCAACTGAGCAGAGAGTTCTGGAGCCTGTGTTTTGACTTGCAATTTAAAAATCTTCTTTTAAAAAGTTTTAAAAGTTTTAAAAAAAAATCTTTTAAAAGACAGAAAAGCAAGAAGTAGTGAGCGGAGACTTACCCTTCAAAAACCCACAACCAACAAATGTAAAATTTGTTTTGTGGTTACAGAGAGAAGTCAGAAAAGATGAACCATAAATGAAAACATCACATGTTTTATTGTAAACTTTCATGATTTGGGTGAAGGAGAGGAGTTGCTGTTTAAATTGATTTACAAGCTTCTAGTCTGGGAGATGGGAGGCAGGTAATGACATGAACTAAAAGCTACTGAATTTTTAAAGCATACAGTCTCTGACCAAAAAGAATACTTCCCAAGCCTTAAATATGACTATCATAAACAACATATGGCAGCCTCCAGCTGCAGAACCGTTTTTGTTATCATAAGTTTTATCATTTATTGGTGATAAGGTTTCTGAGAAATGATGGACTTGTCAGCAATATGATACCCCTGAATGCTGGCTAGAGACTAATCTAATATCCTGCATCTGACTTTTGACATTGATGTGTGGTACAGAAGTCCCTGCCCAAGTCACATCGCAAACTGGCACACGTTAGAGTATTTTGAATCAATCTGTAGGTGCTACTGCAGGCCTAAAATTAGCTAATTCTGCTTGTGGAGGCTTTCTCATCAGTTTTGCTATGACACAGCAAAAGGCAGGAAAGCACTTGAGTGAAAAAAATGGAGTTTCTCAGATTATTTTCTGTGTGCTTCTCCCCAGCTTACCCCGACTGGTGAGTGACCTGGAACTTTACATTTCCTTATGCTCCTGTGAGCAGTGGGGGATTTTTTTCCCCTGGGGTTCCTCTAGCACTGCTTTGACCTCATCTACCCCAGTGGTTCCTTACCGGTGTCTTTACAAATCCTAGGTCTAGGTCTGAAATTTTAGATCCAAACATTTAAAAGATCATTTAGAAACAGCTGAATAGGTGAGTCAGTGAATGTGACAATTTGTGTTCTTCCTTAAAAGAATATTAGGTTCAGCAAGAAAACGTAGACCTGCTTGAGCTGTAGATTTCCTTCAGGGAAATTCTTCCCTGCGTTTTCTTGTACTTCTGTGACCCTGTATGCAAAACCTATGCATACTTTTGATCTGCAAAGGGAAAATGTCTCATCTTCTTTGCATCTTTGTCTGGCAGTCTGCATCTTTTGTGTCATCTGTAGTTTCTCTGGGCTGTAAGACAGTCTCTGCTGTGAACTTTACCTGGGGCAACTTGACTGACTTGAGAGGGCCAAACAGAGAATTTACTTATAGTTACCTATACCATAGGGATATGTCTTTTCCCCCTAACCATGTGTTAATTAGGTAGTGACAAAAACAAACAAACAACAACAAGAAGATTTTAAGTTTGCCAGCTGTCCCACTGAATGATTTTCATATGAAAAATGTGGACTAAATGCAACCAAGAGATACATGTTTAGTACCTATCTTCCCGATAAGCTTCAGCAGTGTCTGGATCAGCCCTCTGCCAAAATACTCTTTCTCTTTTGTTTAGGTAATATGCAATTCTGAAAGATTAATGCATTTGGATGAGTCCTCCTTCTCAGAAAAGGCTTACTGAAATTTGTGTGGCTGTCTGTGCCCCTCTTCCTGAAGCTGTTTATGCTTGATATTTAACACCATTAACACAAACAGAAATCGCATTCATTTGTTTCTAGAAGTGCTGGGCATGAAGTGAAGTGCATTTCCTAAATCAGTCCTCGACTGGGCAGGTGTCACAAAGGTCACTGTGCAAGTGATTTAACAAATGAGCATCAATGCATGAAGTTGCACTAAGCCTTTTGAGAACAAGTATGAGAGCACAAGCTCTGCTGTCCCACAGCACCACTTCCTCACCACACAGGAGGCGACCATCCCTGTTCCTGGATTTTCCGCACAGTCTGGTGATTCTTGCTGCAGAGAAGTACAGTTGCAACACCTATGTTGGTGAATCGTTTTTTCCACCTATGCTGATGATGAAAGCTCTGTTTTGGAGGCAGGAGAAGAGCTTTTGAGTTTTGTCTCAAGAGAACCTAGCACGTGGATCTCCTTGCAGCACAAGCAAGTGCTCCAGCAATAGATGCCTATCTAACACATCTAAACCCATCACTGTCACTTCTTGCTCTGCAAATAAAAATCATCTTCTTTGCTCTCTCTCTCCCTCTCCTGCAGTTTCTGCTAGCTGGCTTAATTTCCCTTTTTGCTCATCTTGCTAGCTGTTCTGGATCCTAGTCCAATGCATTTATTACTCCACCCTTGCAGCTTGGCTTCAAAAATTCATTGGTGACAACGTCGAGCATTACTTCAGCAAAGTCCCTGAGCCTCAGTCAGAGCTTTTATTGTTGACTCAGAACTTTATTCACAGTTCTCAGTAGTCCAAAGGAATCCAAAATTGCAGTCCTTCCTTTCTGTGCCCTATGACCTATTCACAATATAATCAAAAGCCATTAAAGGGTCGGTTTTGATGGAAAATATCTGTCTTTGTATATTCCTGGGGTTTCCCCATGTATGTAGTAACTGCATAGGAAATGAAGTCATCTCCAGAAAGGGAAGTAGTATTGAAAAAAAAAAGTAAAAAATAAAAAAAATGGATAGGATGCTGCCTGAAGAGTGATCAAGCTATTCATGCTACTCACAGCTAATTTTTCAAAACAAAAGTGATCGCCGTGCTTTAGTTACATTACTAAAAAATAAACATTTCAGTAGCATTACTCAGGGGCTTTCCAGAGTTTCAGTCAGTATCATCATATGCTGTCTTTCCTATTAAATAAAGACCATTTTTCATTAATCGCCTTAAGTAACTGAAAACCAATCACAATACAGAAGCCAAAGAGTTTTTCAAACAAATATTTTAATGAGTGTGACAAAGCCAAGACTTCCAGACTAAGCAGAAACAGTAGTTAAGAGTAAAGAAAGAGACCATAAAATATGTATGAGTACCACTTGCTCTTGTTCTCACACAAATTTACTCACTTCCTAGCCTCCCCTTTGAAAGTTTCTATCACCTGTGCTATTGGCAAAACTAGTATCTGTTTTCTAGGCAGCCCTGATCTACTTGAGGGAGGAGAATGAAATGATGGTAGTTTTCCTGAAGTTATTTTCAAGCCTACTGCCAGTTAAAATTGCAAAGCAAAGCAGAATCGACAACCTCGTCCTAGCTGGGTATTGCAATTCTAACCATCTGCCTACTGGTGTAAATCAGGAATAAGTGAAAATCAACGGAGTCACGCTTCTGCATCAGATCAGATTACAAAAAGAGCAAGGTCCTGAGCTCAGATGCAGTGGGATGATGTGAAGCATGACAGCTACCACGAGACAGAAGAGGGTGCGTTGGCCTCACATTCCTGTGTGAATCATCATGGCATTTTTTCTTTCCAAAGTTTCAGCTGCATGGAGGAAAAATCAGTTTGAACAAGAGAGACAGAGCTTGTGTATATTCTACCTGCCTGCACCAGAGGAACGTGGAGAGGAAGGGGACTGCAGTCTGCATTTTATCCATGAGGGCCCATCCCCACTGCGTGGGAAGCTAGCTGGCTTTTCATGGGACTGATCTTCATTAAGCAGACTGTATGTATACATCATGTGAAACCAAGACAGAGTTTTTAGCTCCCTAAACAAAGACCTTTAGCACTGGAGCTGAGGGAAAATGCTCCTGACCAAGAGCCAAACTGGAGGCTAAATTGGAACAAATGCATCCTACGGAAACTGCTCCTGGTGCAGCCCTGCTGGTAGGACACTGCAGAAACCTTAGCTGACTCCAGGCAGGTAACTTCTGAAGAATAGATTCTGCTGGTTTATTTACAGGTTCTGCTTAAATATTTGCCTTACTGGGTGCGTGGCATCCGTTTAGGCAGATTAACAATTTGTATTTGTTCTGCTCTATGGTGTGTTGATTTTCAATATTTGCTGTGGAGGAGGCTGGTTTCCCCTATTAATATTTAAAAATAAGGATTTGCACTGCAGTTGCACTTGGGTATTCCAATGGCTTCTGCAGCTGTTACAGACACTGGGCAGGAGTCAGGAAAGTCAGCAGAGATGGGAACAGACCCCGACTGCTGTCTCTTCCCACCCAGCCCTGCTCTTCAAGAAAAAAGAACAAAGGCATTTGCTTTTTTAGATTACTAAGACAGTGCTGGAAGGTTATGTTTTTCAGGGGAACCAAACTCATTTTTCTTGCCACTGGCTTTACTTCTTCTTTTCTTCATTTTATGTCATAATTTTATTCCTATATCAAATTGATTATTCTGACTTCTTGGCAACTCCTGCTGTAGAGATTCTTTTAACTCCCACGGATCCTGTAACACTGATCAAAAGTCAACACTTTTACTGCCTATTGCCTCAAAATCAACAATGGGTGAGTAACAGTTGAGTATTCCTAATGGCAGACCAAAGATGTGAAATAAGATAGAAACAATACATTCAGCAGCAGGTTGAACGAATGCTTTAGTTATGACCTGTTTTACCTTCTCCCCCTGCTCATAGACATGTAATAGCACACCAGAACTTCTGCGAAGGCAGGAGTTTGTGAATTTGCACCTTGATTTTTGCACAAGTAGCTCCCTAGTTTTTTAAAAGCCCAGTGATATGAAGACAGAATTTGTGGGTTTTAAGCCCTGTAGTTTGCCTGCTTTTGGAAAAGTAACTCCTTTTGCATGTAAAACATCTCAGATTTTGTGGAGCTGACATTAAAAAGACCATTGCTCAGCAGTATAAATATATGTCTAACCACCCTGGATTAGTTATGCTCTGAACCATATCTCCTCACATCCTATGATTCTTGTGCATTTGCAGTTCACCCTAGTGCTCTGGGGAAAGCGATGAAGCTATTCTTTAACTCTTCGAAATAAAGTGACAATTGAAAGTAGTCATTTTATAATCTGATCGAAACACCTCCAATGCAGATCACTTTTAACCCGAGGCAGATCCTGCCTCTGTATGACTGGTAAAGTATGACTGTGGGTCTGATGTTTTCCAGACCACCATCAACCAAGATCTGACTTAGCCTGTATGGTCGCAGTTACAATTGCTAGTGGTTTTATGCTTTTTTCATTTACTAAATTGCATCCTGAGCTTCTGAAAGCCCACCTCTCCCTCTGCCATTCTCCCTCTGCCCTCTCTTTCACAGAATCACAGAATCACAGAATAGTCTAGGTTGGAAGAGACCTCCAAGATCCCCTAGTCCAACCTCTGACCTAACACTAAAAAGTCCTCCACTAAACCATATCACTAAGCTCTACATCTAAACATCTTTTAAAGACCTCCAGGGATGGTGACTCAACCACTTCCCTGGGCAGCCCATTCCAATGCCTAACAACCCTTTCAGTAAAGAAGTTCTTCCTAATATCCAACCTAAACCTCCCCTGGTGCAACTTTAGTCCATTCCCCCTCGTGCTGTCACCAGGCACGTGGGAGAACAGACCAACCCCCACCTCTCTACAGCCTCCTTTAAGGTACCTATAGAGAGCGATGAGGTCGCCCCTGAGCCCCCTTTTCTCCAGGCTGAACAATCCCAGCTCCCTCAGCTGCTCCTCGTGAGACTTGTTCTCCAGACCCCTCACCACCTTCATCGCCCTTCTCTGGACTCTCTCGAGCACCTCCATGTCCTTCTTGTAGCGAGGGGCCCAAAACTGAACACAGTACTCGAGGTGCAGCCTCATCAGAGCTGAGTACAAATTTCATACTGTTCTTCAGTGTTTGTCCTTCTGGTCTTGGATCCTTGGATGTGCTGCTGTGCACAGGAATCCACAGAGAAACAGTGCTTCGCCACTGAAGTAGCAGTCAAGTTCCAAGAACCTCCTCGCGATATGCAGAAATCAGGGCATCCTCTGGGTAGGAAAAGACCTACGACATCGTCAAGCCCAACCTTTAACTGCAACAGTATAAGCAAACAGCCCTTTGCAAAAGATGGCTACAGCTGTTCTTGCTGACAGAATCCAGCTTCCAGCCATGGCTGTTAATGAACAAGTTCTTTGAATAAAAGTCTTCTTTGCCTATTTGTTTTAGGGAAAATATTTGTCACTGGAATTCAATGCAAGGTGTAAAAATTACTCTTATGTACCATCGTTTCTCTTACTTCTAGCCCAGACCTAATCTAGTGTCATATAAATTAACGTAACTAGAACACAAGAATCGGCCCACTTGCAATTTATCTTAAACTGTGTGTTAACACGGACCATTAGTGGTGTGTGCCAGACCTGAACCAGGAAAAATGTCTGAATCTTAAATGTGGATCAAGGACGTAAATATGCAGCCAGGGGTTTGATTTGGTCAGCACTTTCCTGGAGGTCTGCTAATACCTGTTCATTAAGTCCTACCTGTTGAGATATCCAGTCCCAGTACAGTTAACCAGGAAACTATTATGAGTGTAAGGCATGCACTAGAAATAGTCACTGCTGAAGGTTTTACCACCCACACAAAACCCTACACCTTCCCCATTCTTCTGAAGTGCAATAATCGCTGGAGAGTCTGGATCCTGTTAAGAGTCATTATAAATTTGATTCCAGCATCTCATTTATCATTTTGTTTCTCAAGCAGTATGCATGACCGCACACTGGCTGACAGTCTTTATAAGGTTCATCCTGCTAATCACGTGAATTCTTCAGAAAACATTTCCCTGGATTCTGCAAAATCTCCGTGATTTCTGCAATTTTGGCAGACAAAACTTCCTTGGGTAGACTGATGATCTCAGGCAGTTTCTCACAGACTGTCAGAGAGTAAATGAGAAATGCAAGAGATCTTAGGGCCCCATCTTCCTGGCTAGTCTTCACGTTTGCATCTACTTTTTGGCTTTGGTGAGGTTTTAAAGGTTCTCTCCCAGATACACGAGAACAATCTCATGTATTCTGGTTTTACTGTTCTGGTCAAGGAATTTGGCTGAGATCTGTTACACTGAAACCACTATAAATTTGCCAGTCTTTAAGGACTTCGGACACTCTGAGACAAATTTTTCTCCTTCATGCTTTGGCTTAGTGTGTCCTTCCACAAAATCTTTCTGATGATCCAAAAGTAGCTTTGACTTTGCCATTACCCAGGAGGTCTGACAGAGCCAACCTTATGGACTTCAAGGTACAGAAATGGAAAGGAATAAAAACAACCTGATTATTTTGATGGGGTAACAGAGGGATAGCATCATTTCCCAGACCTGCAAGGAACACCTATTACAAATGATCTAGTCAAGTTTTGCCAGAACCTGACTCCATGACTCAGTTTCACCTGTAACGAGGGGTGATTCATTGCTGCTGGCAAAGCAGTTAAGTGACAACAGTTACTTCTGCAACGTATGACATTGGAAGCTGGAACCTTATGTGTGAAATCTTATGTTACAAGATCGGGATGTTACAGCACATCAGCATGGCTGCTCTAACACTCCTGCTACTTACTGCACGCAGGTGTTATTGATACTTGTGGGTTGACCACAAGTTTGGTACTGACCTCAGGTGGTGAGTGTTTGAAGAGTGGCAGCACCCTTCATGAGCACTGAAGGCCTAGCAAATTAATACAGATGACATAAAAAAAAAAAAAATCAGGTTGTAGCATCTCAAAGAATGATTACCTCATACTGTATTCAATGCCCTTTGGCTGTCCAGCTGAAATAAGCTCATACTTATTACCATGGTGTTAATTTGGAGCCAGCTTTGGAGAAAGCTTTAATTTACACTTCTGGAGCTGCAAACGTCCCATAACCACACTGCACCTCTCAGCTCTATTGCTGCGATTTCAAATGCTTTTCTCCGTGAAACGAGAGTCACTTTGGCAACTATCACAGATGATAAAATTGTCCAGTTCAATGTACCAGGAGCAGCAAGGGGGGCTCAAATGCTTTGTCTCATTTCCTACAGTTAGTACTTAGAAGTAAAACTCGTTGTAATTAATGGTTTGCAAGCATTTCTTCTGCTCTTTAGTAAGGGAGATGTAACAACTTGGTTGTATTTTTGACCAGGAATGGTTACTGAGCTACAATTTCCTTCCAGCTAATGTTGCAAAATGAGCAGGATGTGCACTTGTTGACTTGAACGTCACTTTTCATGTAAGTTTTTGAAGTACACTATAGAAGTGTGTGAAAGGGGATAGCAACAGATTACACTTGCATTCATAGCCCTCGTTATTAAAATTACTTAATAAGGCTTAAACTTCAAGGTATAGAATTGGAAAGGAAGGAAAAAAATGACTTCAGGAGTACATATGTGCAGCCTCATCCAAATTTTTAGGCTTTTATGCCCAGTTTAAGATAGGGCTCAATTTATCATCGAGCGTTGAAGCACAGTGTACTGAAAGGTCCACTCAAAATGAAAAAGCTGATATATTTTGTTGCCCTGGCATAAATACTTCAGCCATGATAGATAAGAAGAAGTCCAAAGCTTTGTGCCACAGTAGTTCTTGTTTTTAAAATCCTTGGTTTGGGACACTGTTCAGTGTTTTTCTTTCTAAAGATCTTCTGAAATAAAAATTGTGTCATCCCTTAAAATCAACATAGTGCATTCTGAAAGGAATGCTTGTTATCCCATGTCAGCCAGTACGTATCCTACTCTTTTCACAATCCATTCTGAAAGGAAATTCCAAACATTATTGCAATCATTCACCAAAAGAAATTCCAGATGAAAAGCATTTATCTGTTAGAGAAAGAATAAAAGCAAATAAGTTTTTCATATTGATTTTTGAGTATGTGTTTGAGAATGTGATCTAATGCCAGTACAAAGTGTGAACAGGGTGGCACAAGTTAAGACAACTAATGAGTTGCTTGCCTTCTGAAAACAATCAAAATTATACTTTATCGTTCAAGCAGAACATTAAGGCAAGTCATATCATACCATGATGAGTTCCTCCCACTCCTTTATTATCCTCTCCTTATTTCTTCTCTGAATCAAAGATATTTCCCAATAATCCACACCTACAATACTGTTTTATTATGTTTTGGACAGATTAATCCAGAAAGGAACAGTATTTCTCATTAACATGCAGACAAATTAGGGTTTCCATGAAGGACTTCTGGAACTTATTTTGAGATCTGGAAATAGAAAGGGTTGAGATTTCCAAGGTGCTCATTATTATAGAGAGGTTTGTGTTTTGTTTTGCCTTTTTTTTTTTCTCTCCCTGCTGTAGTGCAGTGCTGGTCATTTTATCTTTAGGGTGATTCCTATTTTTTGACGGAGTCCCATTTTATCTTGTGCCTCGATGACAGTGGCAGTGAAATAACCAAGAAGGCAGTCCAAGAGCTGTGCTGCAGCACCACGAACAAGAGATCAGGGCTGAGGAAGGCATAGGAATATCTTCTTTTGGCTTCCCCAAAGTTGTATGCCTCAAACTACATCTTAAGTGGTAGTAACGTGGCCTAGAAAATTACTTATTGTAATCCATGGTTTGAGACATCAGGCATGCTGCACAGGCAGGCAGATAACATCTGAAGGATTAGCAACAATTGCTCTAAAGCCTTAAAGAACTAAGGTGCCATCAAGTAAGTGGTAAGACAGCAGAATTATAAGACATCATGACATTTTTATTGCAGCAGGAAAGCTATTTTTATTAAGCCGTATACATTAACATGTAGATCATCTCATTTCTTGGCAAGTTCAGTCATGTTAGCTTTTCCTGCTAGCAGCCATGGGCGTAAATTAAGCAAGTGCTGGGCATCTCTACAACTATGCTCAATCCCTTAACCCTGACAGAAACCAACGAGGACATCAGGCACGCAGCACTGCTCATGAAGCAGTCAGATCATACTGTTATTACTTCTCATTTACAAAGACTATCACAACTACCGCATTACAGCCGGAGCACTGGGCCGCATGTGGCTTCTGTAGGAGAAAAAGAAAACAAGCAGGCTGGAGGCAGAAGAGCAGTTGCGTAAGGCAAGCAACAGGTGCCTCACATCTTTCAGATCGTGAATATGTCTCCCAGTGATGTTTATCTGCAAAAGGCAGAGCAGCAAAATTGCATTTTGGCAGTTTTGCTGGGTCCTGTCCTCAGGCAGACGTGCCAGCCATGGCTTGTTTCAAAGTGAATCATTCCTTGTGGGGACATCCACCGGCCATTGTCATGTCATTTTACTTCGAGAGAGGAACTTTGTAATGACTTCCAGCAAGACAATAAACCCATACCACATCCTGTTGCAATCTTTGTGTTACATGGTGTCATCCTGGCCATCCTGTGTAAGAAGTCACTTCTGCACTAATGGCACGCAAACAAGGATGCCATCATTTTGAAACAGCGGTGGTGGTCCCTCCTCAAGGACAGCAGGGCAGCTTCCTGCCTAGGAGCTGTAATCGGTATTTTAACATTTCTGCTCATTGAGAGTGCTTTTCTTCTGAGAACGCAGCATTTTGCCACCTTTCTACCTAAGGTCCTGGTGTAGTTCATTAGCAAGTTCAGAGTAATTTTCTGTCCCTGTAAGAGGCTGCATTAGATCCTCTCTTTCAGCATAAACCCACAGGTCAGGAACAGCAGAGAGGGGACATATGCACGGTTTCTGACAGCACTTGTGCTCTTACCTGATGCCATCTGAGAGCGTTTAGTGCAGGGCTTACCGCAGGTTGCAAAACTCCAGCACCTGACCGCAAGCATCCCATTTTCCTAGCTCTTGAGGAGTATCAAGAACAGCATCCCCTTACCCACAGCAGGGCTTTTGCACACTGCCACAGCAGGGATGAATAATGCTGGCAGTGACTCAGCGTGCTCTGCACGCTGCCCGCTTGCAGAGCCACAGCTCTTCCAAGTCCACGGAGCCTTTCCACACCCTTCAGCACTCTTGCACAATCAGCTGCTAATGGCTACGGTCCTAAGCATCAACGAAGAAGCCAGAACTACAACACCAAGACCAGAACCTGAAGCTCCCATTCCAGTGTCGATGTTTGACTGGAGAAATTGTCTGAAATTCCCTCCGAAGACCCAAAAGGGCTTTGTGAAAAGAGAAAACAGGCATGTGTATTTACTGTCTAGTCCATATCTGGTATGGGTTAACATTCTACATGCAAGGTAACCCTTTGATATTTGAAGTCATACACTTGAATCTGCATATGGATACTTAGATAAATGACCTAATTTCCACATCTGCTCTGCATTTATAATTGCTGCTCAAGATGCTGGATATCTGTAACAGTAGTAATCAAGACAATTTAAGTACCTTGCTTAAGGAGTGCCCATGTAAGAACATGGGCCTATTAAAAATTTTCAGGTTAAGGCAAGTCCCTCATGAAATAAAAATGTTAAGAGCCACCCGGGACAAAATGAGTACTTCAATTACATTTATTGCATTTACATGATGTGAAACATTGATCAAGTCAGAGGAAAGACAATCATGTGCTTAAAGCGCTAACCTGGAACTCAGGTGATTTCAGTCCACCTCTTGGCTTCACTGGAGAGTTTTGAGACTGGGATTATTGGTCAGGGTAGGATCTGCAAAGATGCGACTGTCATCCTCTAGGGTGATTCCAGAGCAAATTAATTACATTTGAAGATTTAGGCTTTATTTCTTTGTGCCTGACTTCCCCACTGTAAGATTACCTAGCTGCATAGCTAGAAGCTGCCTGTCTCCCAGGACATGGATTTGAGTTACCACAGTTCTTTTCCAGAGGTTTGGAAAAAGAAACACTCTAAGGCTTACAGCATGAAGAAATGTTAGTTTAAAGGCCATGAGAATTCAACGATTAATGTTTTTATTTTAGCGAAATGTGTGCACCTTTAAAAATGGGAAGAGGGGATTGCTGTAGGTTATGTGATTAAATGAATGATTAACAAAGTTCTTAGAAATAACAGGTACAGACTTCAGACAAGGCAAGTAAATCTAGGTTTTCTTTTTGCAGGCATAGGATTTGTGAGTTATCAAGTAGAATTTAAGATTTCTGGAAGACCTTTGAAAAACACCACCCTCATTCTATCTGTTGTGCTTGAAAATAGGCAGCTTAACAGTATGAGCTTAACTTTAACACTTTAGGCATTTGAACATTTTCAAATTGAAGCTGAGTATGGGGTTTAGTAATGCAAAAGCTTGTTTTCTTGCTTTCTACAATCTGTCTACCTTACAGTCCTCTAGGAAGGATTCCAGCAATACCTTTCACCCTCACTGCATTTAATAAACTAACACAAAAAATAATATTTATGTTGGATTATGGTTTTGCTCCACACCTTAGAGCAAGAAAATTTAGCTACAGCTGACACCCTATTTTTCATTACAACCTGTTTTGTTTTCACAGTAATGGCAGCGATAGACACTAGATGGAAGCTGAATTTCCTTCTAGAAACTGAATCAGGTCAAATGTAGGATTTCGATGACTTATTTCTCTTTTGCATTACTTGACCTGATACATGATTGGAGATTACAAGGGTTTTATTCATCCCACTGAAGTCACTGGGATGGTTTCCCTACTGCAGTATTCACTTGTGAAATCTAAGATTTTTTTCCATTGTCTCACATGCCTTAAGAATATCATTTAAGTTAAAAAGTATGAAAAGGATTTTGGGCCGGTATGTGACTTGGTGCACATTTCAAATGCATAGCCATTAAAGATATTTATGACTACCCTGTAGCCTTGCATAAGTCCTACCACCACTGCCATTTCTACAGCATCAAATTCCTTTTAAATACACACGACTCAGTGGTCCTTTTGAAGTTTTTATTGTTCTCTCTCAGAGCGTGTAAGATAAGCAAACATAACAGGGGTCCAGCTGTGAAAGGAGCATTATATTCCACTGTAATCTTTTACTTCAAAAAGCCTGGGATCATACTCTACAGAAGTAGACATCATTAAAGAGATGTTTTAGGATGGTATTGACTGAAGGAAATTATTAGTAACACTGGAAATAAACAGAATCCACTTGAGTGTTTCTTTATATAAACATGGATTGCAAAGTAAAGAGTCTTCCCGGTTATTATTTGAATTCCAATATATAAATATCTTCTTTTTCCAGTTAATATCTAGCGTGAAACTGCAACCAGACACTAGCATCAGGAATCAGGGCTTAAATGTAGTAAAGCAAGTCAAGAACACATTGATATGAGGCCCCGAGAGCCAGCTGCTCCCCAGGGAACACGGAGCCAAGTACAAGAACCCAGCAGGCAGGACAGGAGCCTCACTGCCCACACCCCATCCCACCATAACTGAACAAGGTGAGCCTGAGCCAGGCAGGCCCAGAGATCACAGCCAGGTTCAACCCAGAGTCGAGATCATGGCAATAAACTAAGTCCAAGGTCAAAGGGGAAAGTCAGTTCACAGCACAGGGGAGCAGCACAACACAGTCCCTGACCATACAGGTCCACAGATGATGCTGAACAAGACACCTACCAGGAAACAGCTAAAGCACCAAAACCAGAGCTTAAATGAGCTTCAGGGCCCCTGAGCATGGGGGTGTGTATGGAGGAGGCTGCAGATGAGGCCAGTCAAGGCTATTAAGGCCAATTAAAATCATAGAATCATTAAGGTTGGAATAGACCTCCAAGATCACTGGCACCCTCAGAGCCCCCGAGAGCAGGCAATCCATGGTGCAATGAGACCACTAATGCTAGAAAAGCTGTTTTGGCCTGCTAGTCATTGTTAGAGGGGTTTAATGAGGTTCTTGAAGGACTCAGCTGGAAATACTGAAGGAGCAAATCTTCTAAAGGAACAAAAAGCTGTAACAGCATTTCTTCCCTCAGCTATAGAGTAGGAAATTTCAAGTTTCAGCTTTAGAAGGGACCTCTGTGCTTTTCCTGAAGGCTTGCTTTCTTCCCCAGTCTAATAAACAGAAATAAAATTCAAACTAAATCATTTCTGAAAAGCAAGGGAAAACTACAGAGGTTTTTCTTCCAGTTCTGGCACACCAGTAAAGACCTCTCAGAATCTCTTTGCCTCCCATCTTCAAACAGCAGCCAAGCTGTAGATATATTGCTTTATTTGAATTGTATCCAGTACACACCTCTCAGTGTAAACAGTCCTTTACTCTGTGAGGATACCTGCCCAGTGCCAGATGTTGAAGGGATTTTTAATCACAAGTGCTTCCTATGGGCTTGATCTCGTGTCCTTTGTCACCAGTGGCAAAACTTCCTAGTGCTGTTTCATGGTCCAGTTGTTGGCTGCGGATGCCTTTGGTTTTGCTGAAAGCTCAGAAGTGCCACTAGTCATGAGGTTTTAGACTGAATTTATTCACATTGCCCAATGAGAGGTGTTACCTAGAGGCAACTTGTTAGCACTAATACCCATTGCTCACTTCTTTTTTTTCTAGGTCAATGGCTTCTACTGTTGTAGCAGAAAACAAAAAAAGCTGAAGCACGTGCCCCAAGACATGATGCAGAAAGAGATGAAGCATTTTTCCCCACATTTGGTAAGATATTTATTTTTGAGCAAGACACAACAGTACATTAACAGGACATTTTGATAACACCAAAAGTGTCGTCAATTAAATGAATGTGAAAAATGAAAAATGTAGAATGCCTGAAATATGATCCCACTTCCCCTGGAGATTTTCAATTGTATGTTTAAAAGCTTTGCAACCTATTTTAAGGGTCTGCCCCAATACAAGGACTAAATTGGTTTCTTTAGGATTGCTTTGAACCAAAGTAGAGAACGATCCGATGTCCATGTAATTTTCACAACGTGACAAAGAGGTGCTCACGTTCTATTTTATGAGAAATATCATCATTTATGATACAATATTGAAAGCAATAAGCAGCGACAAGTTACTGCACGCATAGACAAACCACCCAGGAAATAGCAAGCTGTTGAGAGTTCTCTTTTCCACACAGGTGCTCCATTGTATTGTAAAGCCTGTTCTGGAGTTTGTGCATGCAGTGTTTTTGCTGTGTCAGTTTCAGGCACATCCACCTGGTCCTGGAAGTTCAGATTATCCTTACGGGTCATAACCAGTAAGAAGCTTATGTTTACTAGAGAGACACGTCACACATCAGCCTCAGTGACTGGTGTATAATTGGGAGGATCTCGCCACATCTAAACCTCTAGCAGGTGATCCCATGCTGGCAAACCTCCTAAGGACAGCAGCACACCACTATCTCAATAATTTTGTGCTCATAGATCCAGCAGGCAAGAGCTCAGTGCTACATACAGTACTGGGACCTATCTTGTTTAATATCTTTATTGACGACCTAGATGAGGGGATTGAGTGTACCCTCAGTAAGTTTGCAGATGACACCATGTTGGGAGGTAGTGTCGATCTGCCTGAGGGTAGGGTGGCCCTTCAGAGGGATCTGGATAGGCTGGACTGCTGGGCTGAGGTTTAACAAGGCCAAGTGCCGGGTCCTGCACTTTGACCACAATAACCCCATGCAGCGCTATAGGCTTGGGGCAGAGTGGCTAGAAGACTGTGAAGAGGAAAGGGACCTGGGAATGTTGATCAATGCTCGGCTGAACATGATCCGGCAGTGTGCCCAGGTGGCCAACAAGGCCAATTGCATCCTGGCCTGTATCAGGAATAGTGTAGCCAGCAGGAGCAGGGAGGTGATCATTCCCCTGTACTCGGCTCTGGTGAGGCCACACCTCGAGTACTGCGTTCAGTTTTGGGCCCCTCACTACATGAAGGACATTGAGACCCTGGAGTGTACCCAGAGTAGGGCAACAAAACTGGTATGGGGTCTGGAGCACAAGTCTTATGAGGAGCAGCTGAGGGAGCTGGGATTGTTTAGGCTGGAGAAGAGGAGGCTCAGGGGAGACCTCATTGCACTCTACAACTTCCTGAAGGGAGGTTGTGATGAGGAAGGGGTTGGCCTCTTCTCTCAGATAACTAATGATAGGACTCAAGGAAATGGCCACAAGTTGTGCCTAGGGAGATTTAGATTAGATATCAGGATAAATTCATTCTCTCAAAGAGTGGCCAGGCATTGGAACAGCCTGCCCAGGGAGGTGGTGGAGTCACCGTCCCTCGCTGTGTTCAAGAAGCGCCTGGACAAGGTGCTACGAGATATGATTTAGTAGCTTTGTGGGTAGTAGTGGTGATACAAGGATGGTTGGACTAGATGATCCTGTAGGTCCTCTCCAACCTTGTGTTTCTATACGACTGCAGCATCTGACGGGAGGATATTTAGCCTCTTAGCAGTCTAGCCACTCATTCATCTGAAAGATCAAAAAAAGGATATTTACCTATTCACAACAATGGCAGAAGCAGCTTCGTGCATTTCTGACAGAAAAGCCTACAATGAACATTATTTGTTCAGGCCTCAGCATTTTTACTCCAGATTATTTGCTTTAGTAGTACTTGGCCTTGCTAGGAATATTTGGATTTCTCTTTGCAAGTGCTTCATAGACTGTAGTATCATTTAGCTTTGTACATGACCATTTATTTATTTATTTATTTTTGCCACTGAACCACGGTAGAGCTTGTAACTGAAGGTGAACATCTCATGGCCTTACTCCGCTATTATTTCTTGCCCATGAAGATCTCCTGATGTCCTTGACTATGGCCTCCTATCCGCATCAGCTCCCCCAGCCTCAAACTCAACACAGGTACCCCTTTGGTAGGGAAGTGTTAAGTATGGGTCTTCAGGTGCAGCCAGCTGGCTACCGGTGTGCTGGGGAGAGCTTATGACCCATGTATCCAAGTCTGTCCTCTCCTGCCCTCTTCTCTGGCCCAGTCACCACAGTAAAATGCAGCACAATAAGTGTAATTATAGCACTTCTTAAAGCAACCTCATTAGGAAGTCAAATTTTAGGAACCTCATTAGGTTCAAATTTTAGGACCTCATTAGGAAGTCAAGTTTTTCCCCCACAGATATTTTAGCCAGGAGCACCCTGCTCCCAGAAACCCACTCAAAGTTTTATCTCCCACCGTTTCTTTGGTCGAATAAAAACAAGGTAAGCAATTCCCAGCTCTGTCGTAGTGAGTGCAGGCCCTTACACCGCAGGAGAAACGCGTGTAGCCCTTTCCGCTGTTCCTTTACCCTCCCTGTGGGTCCAGGCAGGCCCACAGTTCCACCTTGAGGCCAAGTCAGACACAGCAGCCTTTTGTCACTGACATTCAGAGCTTGCCCTTAATGGCAAGAAGCAGTCCAACACCAAGTCCAAAATCTTAGTCTAGCCACGCACTTTTCTAGCATGTTGAGTTCATTCCACCTGACCATTATTTGTGTGCAAGATTCTGCTCTTGCCCCGGAAGCTATGGCTGTTGTGACTGTAGTTGTGCCCCACCATTATCCCCAGCTGTCATCACATTACTGTTATTAGATCCGATCCTATATCCTCAAAAGGCCACTGATGGGAGACTTAATTGATACATGCTGTAAAGTACTTACAGCATCTAACTTAGCTTCTTGAACTGGAAGTTTTTTTTTTCCTTATGGACTTCAGGTCAAAGAGCATATGCCCCCAAGTAGAGCTGTGGGACTCAGACCAGCTCTTTGATAAGAAAAGAGACTACTGGATCCTGCCTTCTGTTTCTGATATTTTATTCTTCTACATCCACCCTTTCTCCTCTCCTTTACTGAGGAATATGTGGTGGACACTGATTTCCTCCAGGAAAATATCAGAAAAAGTACCCATATCACCTGGGTCCTCTGCCTGCCCACCCACCAATTCATACTGACACCCGAGGAGGTCCCAGTCCACAGCTTTCCCAAACAGAAGCTTTGTTAACCCTTTGCCCATGTTATAGGTTTAGCCCCCAATTCACTGACTCATCTTCATTCTTTTCTGCTAATTTGCTTCATCCAGGCAAATGACTTAATGGTCTGTAATTTCCCAGACTCACAGAAGACTTAGTTTCAAACTGGGCTTCTAGCTGCCATTTTCAAGTCTGGTACCAAGATTGGTTTAAGTCAGGGTTCTGGCATCTGGGGGTTGTATCTACATATTGCATATACCAAACTTCATATTCCTTTCATCTTTTCTGTATTTGATGTTTCTTTAAATTTTGAAAGCTACTTTTAGAAAGGTCTAATAGCCTCATTAACAGTTTAATTACACAGGCTTTTAAAACATCTTCCAACACAAACAACTTATTTTTTCCTGAACTACAAAGAGCCACTAGAGCATTCTCAGCAGTGCCTTTTACTCTGATACACAGATGCTGACAGGCCTGACAACCCCTCAACCAGCAGGAGAACAATTTTATTCCAGCTTTGCCAAGTGAAATACAAGCTTCTGTCAAGAATAACTCTATCAGCCAAGTAGCATCCTTGGGGCCGCACCACCTCGTGGTGTTTTTACTCCACTGCATCTTTATTAACCAAGGGTTACAAGGCAGGTATTACTCAAAACCTCATAGGTGTTTCCCTGTGTTATTTTGTTGACAGAAATTAGATAAGATGGTTAGTATTAGTACTTATATTGGAATGGCATTTCTGTTTCTTTAGAGACCAGCACAAAGGCTCAAATGTATAATCAGGAGCTTTCATCATCTAAAGAGTGAATAAAATGAAGAAATAAGAAACAAGACCAATGTAGGAAAGTAGTTAACATATCACATTATTTTTGTTAGTATATAGCACTTAGATTAATCTTTTGAATTCAATACCCTTTTCTGAGTTAATATATCAAAGAAGGCTTGCAGTAAGATATTTTTCTGAAAATGGACTTGAATGAAAATAGAAAAAAAATCAGAAAGCAGCAGGGTAAACAACCTAAGTGAGAACTGACAGAAACTTTGAATTTCACAAGAACCTCTGACAAAAAAAGTCTTTTTTTTTTTCATCTGGCTGCTACATTGCACTTGTATTCATTTTACAAGAGAAACTTCAAGTTCAAACATTTTAATTCCAAAGATATGTTTGCATGGATACTACATTCAGACCAAAAAATAAAAAATCCCTTCTGAACATGCTTTTACAGCAAATGATCAAAATTACTATTATACTGTAATGCAGAGTCCCATCAGTTTACATAAGTGTTGCAGATATGTGCACAATGACCACAGATTTAAGCTCCAGGATACAAAGAACTTGAAATTCATTGATTTGAGTGTCTTAGCTCAACCATTTTTAATTATATTTGATGCTATGCTTGTGTTTTGTGATAAGAAGACAAAAAGCACAGGTAAAGTGAAGTCCTTTAAATGAATACACCACAGATGTTATGTCCAGCATTGCAGTCCCAGTCACCCTGGAAGATGGAGCGGAGCAAGAGCAATGCGTCATGCAAATCCCAGGTGCACATTTTGCTGTAGAAACCACAAGAGGCCAGTGCAAGCTCACCGTATGGGGCTGCAGGTTGCCTGCAGCACAAGCCCAGCTAACAATAGCAGACACCCTGCCTCACTGCTTCCCTGACACTGATTTGGGCTTACTACACCTCTTGGTGACCCCAGCTGCAAAGCAAGTCCCCTTGTACCTTAGCATAACAAGCCAGGCAGAACCACAGATTGTAGCCATGTTGAACCACACATCCAGTTACCAGGCAAGATTACAGTGATGATGCAGGTCTGAAAAATCCACACAGGTCAAAATCAGGTCACATAGCAATTGCCCACTTAAGTCTACAACAACATCAAAGGAAGTCAGTCTACATATCACAATCAATAGGATCTACAGCTAAATGCAAACATTACTATGACCAAGACAGAGACAAACCCTTCTATAACACAGCTCAGCAAAAAGAACAAAGGCTCCTCAATTTGATCTTAAATAGGGTCTTGGACCAAAGGTCAGGGATCAGGGGTGGGGAGATCCCAGGTAAGGCAGATCAGGGTCATTAAGGCCAGTTGTTGCTGTTAGAGCCCTAATACTGAACGAGATCATACTTTTCATTTTGCAGCGTGGAGTTATGCGTGTGTTTGCTGTGCAGAGTCCATTATGCTGGCAAAAAGTATATTCTGAACCAGGCGGGGCCTTGCCCATTGCTGCGGAGTGGACAAAGCAGAAGGATCCAGCCCCAGAAGAATATCACCACTAATGACATTTCAGGTAACAAAGGCAGCTGTCTGTGAACAACAGAGCGCTGTCCCTTTTCAAAAGTACTGTTGTTATTTAAGTGCAAATTGATGATGTCCTGTGCCAAGGCAGTGATACCAGGCTGAACGTTCAGATGACTATTGTAGAAAGGACCAGTGGTCTAGGAGTCCTCAATTTCAGGGTATTTTAGTAGATATTCCTTCATTTCTCACAAAGGTCTCTGAAATTCTGACATTTATTGCTGTAAAGCAAAGGCATAAAAACTTAGTGCCAGCTCCTACCGCACTGCCAGACTGACTGCAACAGAAGCACACAGGGACCCAAGAGGATCTGTGCAGCTACAGGGTGCTCTGGAAGCATTCTGCTTCCCATTTACATGCCTCCGGTAATGCTGGACATTTACCGCTCAGATGCGGTTCCCATTTCTTCAATATCTTTTGCATAAAATTTCACGCCTGAAATTGCTTCCATTCCTGCACCTGTTTGAACCTGTGCTTTCTGCACAAAGCAGGGGGAGTATACCATGCAACTTACAGTCCTAAAGACACTCCCGTTTCTCTATAGCTTTTTGATTTTTCTCTCTAGCTGATTGAACTTTCTCTAGTAAGGCGCTGCCTGTGTCCCCCAGCAGCCCATGGTTTCCTGAGGTGAGAACTGCCTCCTGCAAGCGTGGTACATTTTCCTGGTGTGGAGTGCACAGTGGAAGCTGGGACAGCACAGTCCCAGAGTCTGAATTTGCATTTCCAGTGGGCAGCTTTTTCAGATTTTTCACTTGCAGGGACATGTGTACGGGCTGGAAGCAAGGGATCACCCTCAGGGCTGAGTGACAGTTCCAGATGGATCAAATTCCAGACTGGAAGACACACCCTCTGAACAACTGCGTAGGGAAGAATCTTTCCAGAATTTCAGCATTTCCTGAATGGCTATTGATTTGTTTATGTTGCTTTACACAGGAGCATAGTTCATAGTCCAAATCAGACAGTAATTTTACATGCTGCTGTGTTCCATCTGCCTCCGTTGTCATCTGGCTTTATTGTTCCAAAGCACCTCTCAACCAGGAAGATATTCACATGTCCTCAACAATGAGATCAAATTTTAGCCTTGTTAATTCCTGTGAAACTCTAGCATGGGTTGTAAACATATTAGCCATGCACTGAGAGAAGATCTAGCACTTCAGAGTTAGAAACACTATTGTGTCATCCAACACCACCGAAATGCCACCGCCTCTGCTGTAGAGCTGGCACGTAACTGCCTGCCATAGCACACAGCACTCACTGTGCTCCAGGACCCTACTTAGAAGAGTTTGGGCCCTGGATAGCTGAACGAGAAGAAAAATGCGATCCATAAGGTCAAACGCTTGAAAGAATAAGAAATGACACGGTAAGTATGTAAATGTATTTATTCTTTGCAAAGGATGCTAGAATGGTTATTTGGTATTGTAATCAGAAAGCAGAATTGTGCAAGGACAGAACGACAGAAGGGATTCCTAACAAGCAGTTACGGTGTCTACGAGGTGATTTTCTGCAAGTAGAGTGAGTAAAGGTGAGGAATGTCTTAGTGTCAGAGGGAAGATTTTCTTAAAGAGAACTGAAGAGTCACAGAGGTCTCTTCAGGACACCAGACATGAGGCAGAACTTCACGGAGTCAGCCCCATCTGTTTTGCTTTGTACTCTGCCCTTCACAGTGCTCTCTGTGCTCATGTGAGATTTTAAAGAGTAAAATAATAAATAAAGGTGAGAGATGCTTATAGTTCATCTGTTTTACTGTCTGTTTAGATATCTAATGTGGTACAAAAGGTAAAAAGTTGGTTCTTTCTCCAAACACTTTTTATGGTGTACTTCAGGGATTATGAAGTCAATAGTCAGTATGAAAATGAAAGCTTTTAAGTCTCACATTTCATGTGGTAGCTTCCCAGCAGCTTGGTGTATCATTCAAGTTACTTGTGCTTAGCGGCACACAATGAAGAACTGTGCGCTGTGCAGAGACCCCAGGACGCAATGCGAAGAATGTCTGCGCTGCACAGCAGCACTGAGCAAGGGAGCGTGGGCTGCTCAGATGCAGAGGCAGGCTGCAATTGCTGTGCATTCCCTCCATGTGAGAGAGCTACTTGCCATGCTATTCCTTTTCAACCTGGACACTTTCATTGCACAAGGTGTTATTACGTATATTAGGCTATATGAAACTGCTTTCAGTGCGCTTTGCTGCAACAGCAAACTCTGTCCTCATCTGTACAGGAGAAGCTGTGGTGTGTAATGGCTCTTTAAGAAAATCTGACTTGCTTCTAGAACAGGTGCTTGAACAAATGACTTAGAAGAAGTGTCAGTATGTTCTTCATACTTTTTATCGGGGTACCTGACCTGAGAAGATAATGGGGTAGCTGATCTCTTTCTGGGTGACTTGTGGTTCAATCTCCTAGATCTCCTAGTGACACTGTGTCTACTAAGAGGTTATTTTCCTTCAGTATTGATGAAGTTTCATCATTTTATGCCATCAGGAAATTTCGTCGAGTAAATTAGAGTCATGTAAAATATGGAGGAGATAACAAATACCTTTATATCACGTTTTTTAATAAAATTAATTTATAATCTCAGTAAAACATCTGCAGTTTCCCCATCTTATTTTGTCCTAGATAACTAGTAATAGGACAAGAGGAGTGGACTCAAGTTGCGCCTGGGGAGATTTAGATTAGATATCAGGAAAAACTTTTTCTCTCAAAGAGTGGTCAGGCACAGGAATGGCCTGCCCAGGGAGGTGGTGGAGTCACCGTCCCTCATGGTGTTCAACAAGCGCCTGGACAAGGTGCTACGAGATATGATTTAGTAGCTTAGTGGGTAGTATTAGATGGTTGAACTAGATGATCTTGCAGGTCCTTTCCAACCCCATGTTTCTATGATTCTGTGATTTTCTTGAAGTTTGTAAGTTCTTATAATGCTGGGTAGCAAGGTCGTCAGTCTTTGTTCATGTTGCTTCCACTTGGTGTCCCTATGCAGAATGTCTGAAGAAAATATATTTTCTGTTGACAAGTATGAACGGAATGATGTCTAGAAATCTGGACTACTTTTTTTATCCACTAAAGTATTTACATAAATGATGACAAGGTGTTTACATGAATGCTCTCTCACCCATATCCAACCTAACATTAAACTAATTTAACATTAGGAGGTTTTTTGATTCATAAGTATGGTTCAGCTTCAATCACTATGAAGCAGCAATATTTATCTTATTTTAGTAGTATGCTGCACTATATCTTGGTAGTACAGTGTATAGTAGTGACACTCCTGAAATGCAGTTTACTTTCAAATATATCTTGCATTTTACAGAGAAAAAAAAAAAAACAAAACTTGCTGCTGAGCTCTTCTGTGAAATTTGCCAGAGACTTGCATGTGCTCAGGGTATTTTTAAAATGAGCAGAAAAGAGTGGACAGTCCACGTTATGACTCAGCTTCTTTAACAAAGAAGTATCTAAAGAAAAACTATTAGCATATTGGAAATGGGAGTCAGGTGCTATAGTCAGATGACCCTCAAATGATCGTTACAGAGGAGTGACCAGAGCATAAAAACATCCTATAAGGGGCATATAAGGAAGGGTTGGTATTGTTTTAAGGGTTGGGGAGTATGTAAGGTCTTGATTACAAAACTAAGGGGGTGGGTAGTGGAGGAAGGCAGACTTTGAGGGTCTTATTTTGAAAGCAGAAGACATTCATAGATAGAAAGATACTTAAGAATAAATCAGAGTAAGTAGTGTTTCATAGAAAACTCTGTAGTTGACTTTGGTATAGATCTAGAAATCTTGAGAGTAAAGAATTGAGTTTGGAAGCACTGTGAGAGTGGGCTGGGGTTTTTCTCCCAGTGGGCTGCAATGTAGTGAGAAGCTGTGTGACTGCTGCTCTTTTGTGTGGCAGGTTGTCCTCTGCCCTTAACAATATTGTTTAGCTCCAGGCAATGAGAATGTGTGTATGGCTTTATGAGACTGTGTTATCAAATGGATGACATCATGGGATATAGGATCAAGTTATGATGCATGACTAAAGATGTTTTAGTCTCTGAAGTTGGACCTGCCCTGGCTCATGAGGGCAAAGGCAGGTAGCTTTTTACTCATGCAAAGATTAGTGCCTGAAACATTCCTGCTTTCTTATCTGGGTAGAAAGCCATTGCTGTTAGTACATGTACTACCACAAACAGCAGGTCTGCTCTTCCTTCTCTGTACTATTTTTGAAATTAAGAACTTCTGGCCCTCAAAAGTCATATAATGGTATGCAGAAGGGATTATGGCCCACAGGAGATAGCCTTGTAGTGGATATGTGTTTTGTGTATTTAGTGATTTGAGCTAATCATCTGTTTCCTAGTTTCTGCTCTGGGCCATGCTTATCAGCTGTGCCAGTGAGACATGTCCTGGCACAGGAATATTGCTGTTGGCAGTAGGGTGTGATGACAGAAGATAATATTGTTAAAAAACAGGAGGCCCTTTGCAGGGCAAGCCCACTTGTTCTGAATTCCTTGGTTTATTGCTATTACCAGTGCAATCCTCATGGTAATTTCTGTAATGTGAAGCAAAGCATTTGAACTGATACCTGTTGATTCATGTGAAACTCTGATCTTGTCATTGGAAGCTGCATCTCTGCCTTGTAGTGTCTGGCTCAAGAGGTCCAAGAAGCATTTTCCCCAACTGGGATCGATGTTGGTCTGAAGTTGTCCAGGAACAGTTGTTAGCAAATGATACAGGTGATTTTCTTTTTCATTGTGAAGCAGAGAAATCTCTTGTGATCTCATGCATATCCTATTGTGTTTTCAGAACACTGTCACTGAAGTCCAGCATACCTGTATGATCTTGCCATGGCGAGCTTGTTTACTCTGATTGCATCCTGTAAAAGCAGGAAAAGAAATTTTTTTTCCCCACTGTTGGAAGTATTCTTCTAGTTTTAGCAGTTGGACAGTTAATGATCTGAGGCCAGGTTATAAGGCAGCTGGAACTCTAACCTCCAATTATTTACTAACTTAAAATGATTTACATTAATCATGAAAGGAACCAGAAAAGTAACACAGCCCTAAGGACTCAAGGATCACTATATTACCTGCCTGTTTGGAAGAAAAATCATGGTTACCCTTTGATTTAAGGGCTGAAATAATATTACCAAGTTATGACATTCTTAGTTATCCAAGGCACATGAACTACAGTTACTAAGAGGGATGAGCAATGATGCTTGCTCTGCATGTGCTGACTTATTTCTCCTGAGAGGAATAGGAACATTCTTTCCTTCTTGTAATTGACTGTAAACTAACCATTGCTTTGTGGTCCTAAAGACATCTTTTTCCTATGTAACACTTATTCCCAGTCTGCACTGATGAGTCTCCACAAAGTAGTTAGCACTTAATTGCATGTAATGAGATCAGAAGTGGGACACGGGTACAAGTAGCTAAGTGTGAGAATAAAAAGTAGACACAAGCCTGAGACATGTTCACCAATCCAATATGAAAATCAATCCATCTGGTTTAAGTGGAAGTGAGGACTATAGCCCTTTATTACAACATTTTCTATTATGGCTTTAGTATATTACAGACATTTTTTGCATGAACATAAGTAATTACTGCATAGGGTTTTCAAAACTTACTTGTAAATGTTAACATATCTATTACAATTTCATAGAATGGCTGGGGTTGAAAAGGGCCTTAAAGATCATCTGGTTTCAACCCCCCTGCTCATTTATATGAATCCTTTTTATTAAAAAGAAAACACTGCCACCAAACACTTTAAATATTGGTTATCAGGATGAACACCAAACCGGTAACCTCACATTGCTCAGTTGTAAGCTGCTGACCTGGCCCTCAGTTCTCAAAATACGTGGTTACCTCTTGGCACTGGCCAGCTTCATGATGTCAGTGTCCAGCAGGGTGGCCTAGTTGTCAGCTACAGATCAATTTGACTTCATCTTGTTTTAGGAATTTGAAAGGAGGCTGTGCTTTCTCTGTGCTCTAATCTGGCACTGTCAGGGAGAGTGCTTAGGTGTCTCAAGCTGTTGACAGGAAAAAAAAAAAAATCACACTTCTGGATTTAAACAAGTTGAAGTTGTACAGGTTTGTGCTCAATCATTGAGGAAAAGCTGGAGCAGCTCTAGAAGTGGAGCTTGATGTGAAGTGCCAAGCTCACTGCAACATGGAGCTGCTTTGCTGTTGTGAATTGAGCAAAAATCCCTGTATGTTCACCCATTCGTGTGTTTTGAGAAACTTCTTTGTATTATACAAACCAATAAAATCCTTATTTAAACATTTTTTTCTGGGTGTAGGGCTAGAAGCTCTACAGCATAGACTATAATCCCAAATATCAAGTCCATTTTGTTGCATGTATAGCTGTGAGTCTAGCTCTTGAGAGGAGTACACCAGAGGATATGAGCAGAGATCAAATATTAATGGGTCTGTTCTGCCTGTCTCTAACACGAAGTAACTCGATGTTACTCACGGTATAGTAGGACTGGTATGAAGGCAAATTCAGGTTCAGTATTTGTCATGCTCTTCTCTCTGTGGCCCAGTGATATTCAGTTTTAGGCTTGATCCTTTGAATAAATTGCTTGCTAAAAATGGATGGGCAAACAGTGGGAGTTTCAAAGGTCTGTGTTCTTCTCTTTTCTTTTCTGTTTTTTTTTTTTTTTTTTTACAGCTCAAACATCTGTTTATATGATTAGCTGCTTAGCAATTAAGATGAGTAGCGGTGCTTTCTCTCCTATAGACTCAACTCTTGCCCAGTGAATAATGTAAGGTATCTTAAGCAAGAAATTGAGTTTATAGCTGAGTGTGATTAAGTGATCAAGCTATGTTGACACAATTTTTATCATGTTATAAACCCATCTACTTAGACATCACCTGATTGTATGCTTTTGTTACTCCACTAAACACTAGAGACTTAAGCATATCCAGAGAAGGAACGACCACTTTATCCAATGGATTAGAAAACTGACATGACAGGAGTTTAAAGCATGACAGTGCTTTCAGCACAGGATGTTTCAGGGTGAACTCTGTCAGCAAATAATTACTAAGAGTCAGCAGGTTGCCTCTCATTATAAAGTTAGTGATTAAAGCGTTAACCGGAGCCTCCCCGTAGGTGTAACCATGACTCAGGGAGCGCTCCTGTCAGAGGCTGGGAGGAAGGAAAGTGGGTAGGTAAATGCTCCCGACATGCATCGAGGTGCGGGGAGTGTCCTGGGTTGCCAGCACTCTCAGTTTGTTGAGCAAAATAGTAATTACCAGCTCTGTGGGTTCCATAAGGTAGCAGAGGCGGCTGTCAGCTAGTGCAGTGCTGTCATGCCTCTCCCAGGGCTCAGTGCAAGGTACGTGAAACCCCTCTGCTTCTCTTCTGCTCACACGCGCAGGTAAGTGAAACGCGAGGCTGGAGCTGTTCTGCTCGCTGTGTAACCTGCAGCGTCAGTAGAAAGCAAGGTCCTTCGCAGTCATCCAGAACTAGAGTCAAATTCCTTTCAGGTAATTAGGGTGCCGGAGGGAAGGAGAAATGTTCAGTCAGTCAGAAATTCTCATAAAAAGTTCCGAAATCTCAAGGCATGAGTCACTTGTGATAAAATAGGCGGATAATAGGCAGTGCTGCTGCTTGCTGCGTACGTGGGCACGAGCCTTCGCCGCCCGTCGCTCAGTCGCCAGAGGGACTGTAAAGGTTACAGCGGTCACCTTGTCTGCTCTTTATAGTGAGTAGAAGCTACCTTTCCTAAGTGACCTGGAATAGCAAGTAACTTCATAGTAACGGGTGCTTCATGTTTGAAATCCGTTTGGTGCAAGCCCAGCTGTGTAATCATTGCTGGTGCAAAGGGAGGGAGCCTGTGTTATCTTTCCCTCTGAATGCTGAGGGGCCGCGTTCCCCGATAAACAACAACTGACTTTGGGTTTCGGTAATCCAAGCCAGTTTTGAGCGTGCCTGAGCAGAGGGGTTGCACTGTTTTGTGTGTTCGAGTAGTGCAGGGTTCTGTGCTGTAACAGTACATTTTTTTAATTGAAGTGTAAAGAAGTCTGGAATATTAAAAAAAAACTTCAGCTGGGAAAAATGCAAGTGTTGGGAATAAGTTATTTTTGATTAGACCTTTGCTTTGGTGTAAAGCCATGTAATTTCAGGAAAAAAACAACTCAAAAGCATAAAGGCTCGTAGAATTAGAGTTGTGGCTAGGTAAAGACCTTATTCTGCTGACACTGAATGTGTTACGTACATGAATAAGCCCTAAACTCATATTTTTTTAGAAATAATGGTTCAAAAATATGCAAAGTAACAGGCACCACTGAGTGTAGAAGGTGACTTAGGTATTTGTATGTGCCGTCATGCCTGCAGCGCAAAGCTTGTGCCATACAAAATGCTATATGTATATTTGGCTGATAGCTAAGTAAATAGAAAGCTGAGCCTTGTGGTTTCTATATGAGAAAGTGATAGTGCTCACACCGTCCTGATATCCTGTATTCTTGGAATGGCTTTGGGAAGCACAGGGTCAAAAGATGTAGAAATCTTCAGATGTTTTTGTGGGTTTACTTTTTCTTAACACTGGCAGGAGCACTGTATAGCACACTGATGGCTCTGCAGTCCCCATCTTAATATATAGATGTGCCAAAAAGCACATCCAGGCAGAAGCATCCAGCCTCTTCCGTAGGCTGTTACATACAAATTCAAATGCTGCTTTGCTGCTCCTCCTTGGCTTAGCTCTGGGAGTTGGGTGGCCCTCTCCTACCAGCCCTCCTGCTGCAGCCATCTCCTTTTATCCTTGTGTAAAAATCTGCGTGGATGCTTGCTGTTACGTTTGCTTTGTCACTGAACCACTGTCCTGTCCCTGTGCTGTCCCCTGAAGCAAAAGACTTTAAAATCACTGCATTTAATAACACGAAACAAGACCTGTCATCTTACCTTCCACTAACAGTTGGACTTTTTCTTGGGAAGAAACATTTCAAGTGAGACAAATCTTATACTAAAGGAAAATCCCATACTTTTGTTAGATTTGTCGTGTACCCTGATGTGGCTGTTGATCCTCTCACAGCTTTGGGATTGTGCAGCAGTCTGATTTTCCTTATTTACCTAGATTTCTCTGATAGTGACAATCTTTGATGTCTCATTTTGCATCTTCCTCACCTCTCACTCCTGTTTTCCCTTTGTTTCTTCCATTTCCTTCCAGTCGTATTTTAGGTTTCATTCTTCCTCCACATGTGGAATTTCTTCTTAGTTAAGTCTCAGGCCATGAGGTTGGCCCAGACAGGGTCTGACAACAAGGCCTTGCCTATCTGAGGGGATCTTGTGGTTCTAGTCCAATTTAACATAATGTGGAGACCTGTTTGATATGAAGCAAGTCAGGAGATATGGTTGGATAGATGGCCATGGTCTTACACTGCTGGAAGGGCTGGAAAATCAGCAATTTTTGATTATTTCATATTGAAGGGAACAATGGGAAAAAAAATCCCCCTCATCTCTTCAGTTTGCTTCCTCAAATAGCTGCAGGGAAGTGACATGTAAGAAAAACAACAAAATACCAGGCGGTGACAGAAAATGTGACAGCCCTGTGGATTTAGGAAGTGCAAGTGTAAATATGCTGTCAGCTGCAGAGCCATGTACTGTGCTGGGGAAGTCGCTGCACGCTCTCAAGCCACAGGTTTCCGGGATCATTACAAATCAGGGCCGTAGGATGTTTTAATGACATTTATTTGCTTAAATGGTGTTAATACCTTGCATAAAACACCAAGTGAATAAACATAGCTCGCGGACACATGCTGATCCTTTGGGGAACTCCTTCTCTGTGACAGGAGCGTGTCACAGGTAACTCCGAGGGCAATGCATGAATTCATTCAGCTGCCAGGGAAGCCCCCTGGCTTTTTGGGCAGGGCTGTCCCTTCAATCCTGCTGCTGCCAAGGAGCCAGCACCAGGGGTGAGCTCCTGGTTTGGAGTCTCCGCGTCATTCAACTTCGCGTCATTCAACAAAACACGCTGGTGGGAAGGGCACGTGGGGGGGAAGCGTGTTAGCTCTAGGGTGTGCGGGTAGAAATGTGTTGGACCATCCTGATGAGCAGCAGTGGTCAGAAGAGTGAGGAAGGTGGAACGAGTGTTTGCTGGGCTTCTGCACCTGCTATTGGGAAGAGGCCTGGTTTTGTCCACAGCGATTGTCCAGTGAGGGAAGGAAAAGGGGGAGGCATTGGTGAGGGGCCATTGCCATCACCAAATCCACTTTGGTTTCATTGTCAGTGCTTCAGTGGCAACCAGCAGACTTAAGGTATGCTCAATGATTCCTAAGGCAAATTTAGTTAAGAACCTGGCACTACTGAGCAGAATAGGTAGTTCAGCAATAATCTCCTTTTTGTGTAAAGATCATTCCTCTCAGTCCATAGAGATAAGCTTTTTCCTTCATATGAATCATTTTATGGTCAAATTTCTACAGAGGAGTATGCAGCTCTGAGCAGTGGAGCTCGCTGGAGTCACTGCTCTGGCCACTAGCCACATGGCTACCTGCTCTTCTTCACAAGTTGCTTCCTGACAGATGGCAGGACGCTCGAGCCTATATCCAGTTATTCAGGTGCCAATGTACACAAACTCCTCTGCATCTTTTAAAACCGTTTTGAAATGAGGTTGGCATGGGCAGTTGATTCAGCTAGAGGTATTAGTAAATCGTGTAAAAGCAGATTTCAAGGTGTGGCCAGTGGTTACTGCACTCACTTGAGAGGCCAAGAAACAACATTATTAGTCTGGGGTGCAGCAATCTTTTCTGTATATACAAACTCATCTCTGGACAAAAGTCCTTGGGCCCACTCGGTAGTCAGATGAATTTCACCTTTACGTGGATGTTACCCAAAGCGCAGTGGGTTTATGGGGACCGTCGCACTGTTTTAAATGAGCCTTTGCTCGAGCATTGTTTGAACCCACATCTGCTCGTGTAAGGCTCATTTCAGTAGTGCACTCGGATTTTAGGGGTTTTGAAATAGCTTCTGACAGCACTCTTCTATATGTTTTGTAGGTGGAAGACAATGTATTTTTATGCAGAACATCTCATTTGTCCACATTTTTTTCAGAAGTCATGCATCTTTGACCATGGCAACTTTGACATGTAACTTCAAAAAAGCAGCGCACTGGTGTAGAATCATTTTTACATAAATTATTCCCTTTTTCAGCTAGCTGTGATCTTCTTAAGCTTTAATTTCCTTTCTAAATGGATTTCCTGGATGCTACTTGTCATTGGTACTGTTGACAATGAACGGATTTTCAGATGGCTTTTACTGGGCTAACCTGTGCAGTCTGACACCAGACTTAAGCCCGTCTCCTGACATAAGCGCGAATGGACATCAAGTGCTGCTGGACAAATTCCTCTGTCACAGCGCCGGAGTAAGAGAGAAATAAAAGTGGAGTAATTGACTTGCAGCGCAGTCCTTGGGGATTCTACTGCTTGTGATGTGATTCACTTTTCCCTGTTTGCCACTTCTAGGGCTGATTTTTTCAGTGCAGTATCAGTTGTCAATCTTGAGTCTCTGAGTCTCTTTGGTTCCTTTGCTCTGTCTGCCTTTACTTCTAATACCTGAGGGTGGATGAAAGCAGCCAAGACTCCATAATTAGGCGTATTCAAGAATGTACTGTTGGAGTCTCATGAGCCTGGCTTTTTGCCTACACAATATGCTGAAATCGCTGTGCGGAGATCTGTAAATTGTATTGCTACATCACTTTAATTATAGCCTTGTTCTTGCTTTAATATTGCAGCTGGCTTCTTTGTGTGCTGCAGGATGCTGCCAGTGAGCAACACTTCTTCTCTTGCCTAGTCCTACAAACCTGGTTAAGGGTAGTTTGCTGAGTCACTTTTTTTTTGGTGACCCTGGGCAATGCTCTATCCAAAATTAACAAATGAATCCTAAGCAATAAATGAGTTTCAGTCTACTGAGTATTGAATCATTGTGATGGAGTTCGAGAGTAATCTTAAAACTCCTGGAAAAAGTCAGGGCGTATGTAGTAATTGGGATTTAAACCACTGCGATATGCTTGGTGGGAATGGCTTATAGCTTTTTTACTATGAGTGGGAAATATTTGGATATTAAGGATAAATACAAAGCAGCTGAAATATGTGTATTTAAGCCCATAGCTTGATAGTCTGGGTATGTTTTGCTTTGCAAGCTAAGGCTTCGTTGTTGTGTTTACCATTCAGTCTTTCTTAGTGACATTAGTGGATGTAATTTTTTTTTCCTTTTATTTAGCTTCATCTCCTCTGAATAAATGAAGAAAGTGACTATGAAAGCACAGCATCTACCTTCTATTGCCATCAATGAGGAGAAGTTTATAACCAGGTAAATTATTAAAAAAAAAAAAAGTAATAAAGTAATGACTTTGCTCTACTCAAGTTACTCTATATTAATTCATTAACAGGACTCTGTAGAGAGCTGAGCCTATGGGCAGCTCCAGCAGCAATGCCTGCACCTTGCTTCCTGTGAAGTGTCTATAGAACAAAGTGGCCTTTTATACTGATTCCAAAAAACAGAGCACTAAACCTTTTGGTCTGTGGACTGTTTATTAGGTAGAACAGCACTTTCAAAGGTACCGAAATAAAATTTCAAATTAGGGAAGACTACCTTCCTGTCTTGGAAATTTATTGAAATGGAACGTGGATTCCAGTGTTTAACATGAGTTCTACTAGTTCGAAGCATGGGGCTTGGTTTCGAGCCCCCGATGGCAAGGTTTCTTTGCAGAGAAAGATGTATCAGGCTGCCAATTCTGTTCTGTGGTGAGCAGAAGTTCTTGAAGCTATTTAGAAAAGGCTTGGAACTGTACACGAACTGTATTTCATGGGATACTTTTCCGCAGTTAAATCTGTCTGTTAGGAATTTTTCCTAATGTTCCAATATACCCTGAGCCTCCAGGTGTATGGTTCCATCACCTTGTTACGGAATGGCTTTTTCCCCTGTTGTCCAGAGCACAGGAGCTGGAATAAATGGCAGTTTTCTCACATCATTTCTATCCCTCTTGACATTACTGTGGGAGCATGGGAGAAGATAATTAAATGCACCCAGGGATGGGGCCTGTGGTAGAATTTCTCTAACTGCACTAAATATTTTTATCTGAAATTTGATACTCTTATACGGGTTATGTGAAGTGCTGTTGATTTCTCCCTTTTTAAAGAAGGTCATCAGAGCTCTGCCCAAAGCATGCAGGCAGTAAGTGCAGCCTGTTTCTCCTAAATGCTTGTTCCCTTTATGCTGCTGCTGCTTGGCACATGGTGGTTTCATGTCAGAGGTAATTATTCTGTGTTAATATTCATATGCTTGGTATACAAAAGCATTTGGACGTGTTCCAGATGAAGCAGTGTCTTCATATCTCTAGGTATTCTGTGTGCGCTCAAACTTCAAACTCCTTTCCATCGCAATTTGCAGACTCTTGTCCTTCTCCACCTTGAACTGGCTGTCATGCAACTCCTCTTCCAGCTGTACCATGCAAATCGTGCTGATGTGGCAAGCCTGCTGTTTGAGGATTGCAGAATGGCCGGATCAAAAGGGAGACCAAGGCTTGGCTGGCTAAAACATCATGTGTCTGAGCACAACTGCTATAAATATCCAGGGGTAAATGCATAGGTCTCAGGTGAGAGGAGGACACAAGTGAACTGTCCTGGATTAGTGTTTGGAGTGAACACGTGATGCTTTCTCTTGTGGTTTACCACAAGGGCGCTTGACCTTACTGCTCCCTTGTATCCTGCCTTCATTACTGAAGAAACTGGTGAGGCTGCAGTAAATGCCACCTTTTGGGAGTTTGGCAGTAAGTAGTTTTTCCAGTTACTTGGCTTTGGCTTCATTAATCGCTGTGTTTGGCTATTGTCACGAAGGCATGCTCTGAGGAGCAGTATTGCAACACAAGGGAGCCACTGATTTTTCTGGCAGTGTAACTCTGAGGAGATGGGCATCTGCCTCCATTAGGGCAGTCCTGGGGCCTGCTTAGTGAAGATGGGCTACACTGAGACTCACTGTGGAACTAGCAGACTGGTAGGTGTGTTAATTCTTTCTGGGGCTAAAAGAAGAAAATATCCTTGTCTCTCCGTTACACAAGGACAAAGAGGTCTGTGTGGGTTACTGTCAAATCTCTCCCTCGGGGCTTTTCTAATGGCTTGCCTGGTTTGTCACCGTCTGTTGCACTAATGCAAGAGTGAAACCCGGAAGATTTGTTTATGCAAACCTCTGTGGAAGTTAATAGGCAGGCAAGAAACAAAAAATCTCAGAGCTCGCTCTGCTAAAGGTTGAACAGAGCCTGTCCCACAGATTACCCTTGCCACATCACTCTGCTTTTAGCCTGGAACTTTAATTGCCTTTGCAGCTGACATGGCCTAAGAGATGGGCCTCAGAGGTAGACTCAAGCCCTTAGCTATTCCCTCATCTGTCCTCAGGGAACTGACTTATACAACTTTCCACTTGGAAAAAGCTTGCTAAATAACAGCTGTCAGAGAAATGATTGCCCAAGATATTAGGCTGTGAAGTATAAAAAGATTTAAGTTTTCAGCATCTTGAAAGCAGGATCAGCAGATCTATCACAACATCTGTCAATCAAAAATATGGATCTCATACTTGGACCTTCGTCTTGCGTTGCATCTGGATTCTGCCTGTGTATGAGGCCAAGATGTGCTTAATCTTGCTTACCTCTAGCCAGTGTGAGGAGAATTTTGCTTGTACCTGATTCATATCGAAGTGTGTGGCAACTTTCCATTTCAGGGGGATGACATGAATATAATCCCCCACGGCTCACAGAACGAGGAATGAGTTGTTCCAACACAATGGAAAGAAGGTCTTCCACCACCGGTATTTATAGGATTTAAAATTGAAGTGACTTGAAGATGCTGAAAATGCTGCTTTAGGGGCCAACAGGGTTGATAAAGCCACTTCAAAATATATTTTGGAAGTTGTAGTAAGTTAATGAAGTAAATAATTTACATCCAGTCTCAGAAGGGAATGCAGTTAACCTTGCTGAGTTCAGTGGTGCAGACCTTGCCCTCATATGACCTGCTGAATAAACGCCCTGTTTCTCTTTTCCCTTTCCCTCCCTCTCACAGGGATGGAAAAGGATCACCAAGCAGCAGGGCACAGCCAAGTTCAATTTATTAAGTGGAGCAAGCAGGAGATAAGCTGTAACAGGGAAAGGTACTCACATGCTTGCCGCCCCATTCCAAACACACACACATTAACCATTTCCCCTGCTCCCCCCAGCTTGCTCTGTGGTGTGTTAGCAGCCTGGCCTAATGGGAGGTGTCCCTGCCCATGGCAGGGGGTGGAATTGGATGATCTAAGGTCCCTTCCAGCCCAAACCATGCTGTGATTCAGCAGTCTGGCTGGGGAGGGCCATGCTCCCCAGTGGCATACATTGGTCCGACCACCAGCGCTCTGCTTCAGTGTCAGGAGTTTATCTGTGTGAGCACTGCCCCATCCACTGAAGTGAGAGGCAGGTGCTACAGGTCTGTGCCCCGTGTGGGCACTGCAATAGAGCTCCACGTCGTGCTGTTCAGAGACACTCTTGGCTGGATGCTTTGGACACACAAATGGTGAGAGGTGACTGAGACACGAGGCAGATGCTTTGAGCTCTCAGGGAGACTGTGGACAGCAGAGGCTGAAGACGGAAGAAGAGGGCAGGTGTCACAAGCCACAGAAGAGGGTGATGTATGCCCTTGTAGTCAGACTGTATGATGGAGTTGCAGGAGAAGATGCTTTTGTTGTCTAATTGTTGTCACTTAAAATCATATGCACCAGTTTCTACCTGCATGTATTTCTTTGTATAATCCATTATTCTTCTATTTTCTTGTACTAATTTATTGGATTTCTTACATTCTTAGGTGCAATACCCTGAGCAATGCTGTCTTTTATTGCATTTATTGATGTCACAATCTGATCATAGAGATGCTATGAACTAATACTCATTTGATCCCTGAAAATGGCCTTCCTAACTGCCTTGCGATGACTGAGAGGCTGGGCACACTCCTAGGAGAGATCACTCTTAGGCTTGTCATCTCTGATAAGGGCGCTGTTGTCACCATTGATAACGTCCCTGTGTATTCTGGGACGTGGGTGTGCTGTGACCGATACAGGAAAACAAACATTAAAAATTCTCCTGAAACTCTTTGTGCCAGTGTTTCCTATTCCCCAAGGCCGTATTGTTAATTCCCTCCTTAAATGTATTTCTCACACAAGCAGGTGTTTAATGCTTTGCATAAGGTCTCTGTCAGTGTAGTCCTGCACCTGGAAGGTTCCTTTGTTTGATTTTCTTGGTGAACTCTGTGACTGTCACAATACTTAAAATGCAATTTCTACTATGCATCGTTCCAGTGTTTCCATATGTTTCAGTGACACCACTGTAAGTCAGTTCTTACACTCGAAATTGGTGTAGGAGTTGTAACAGCACTTCTGTCAGTACGTGGGTCTTGAATAATTTCTCTAAGTCTCTGTGGGACTTCACTGTGAGATGAGCTTTCAGATGCCGTTTGTTTTGCTGATGGTTGGGCTGTCATAATATTTCATACTAAAAAAAAACATGGAAATAAACTTGGTGTCTTCACTTATGACTGAAAGACAGTCCTTTAAACTATCTTGTTAGTGATCTCATTTAGTTCTTAAAGATTATCAGTGAGGCAGAATTTGTACCTTGCCATGCAATTGTTTCCCATGCTTAATTACCCATGCTGGTGGAAATTACGTCCTTGAATTATAGTCTAAATAATCTTTAATTGGAATTGGTGTGGGGAAGAGTGCTTATTTCTTGATGATATTGGCTCATACCACTTATCACTCCACCTGTTCTCCTTTGGACTGTTGTCAATGTGGTGTGTATCCTTCTTCAAAAGCTGTGCTAAAAAGCAGAGTACCTTAACCAAACTCAACCTTGAGCTGTAATTCAAGCAAATTTGCTCTGATGAGGGCGTTCCCATGAGCACCTGCTGTGCAGTGGTTACTTTTTACCCAGCAGCATGGCATTGTGCCCTTGAGACCTACTGGTGCTTACCAGTGACCAGAAGGTGCTTTTCCAGAGTGCTAGTGCCCAACCAATTGCACCCCATGCTATGTTTGTGCAGTGTGGCATTTATTGCTTCTTCCCTGCTTGCAAGGCCCTATGGGCAGCAGCGTCAGTGATGTGGGTTGTCTGCTGCGTGGCTGCTGTCAGCACAGGTGGGAGCAGCTTTTGCAACAGATGTCAGCGTAGAGCTGGCATCGCCCCTGCCCTGTACTTTAGAAAGCACATACTTAAAATCCAGTAGCTGGAGTTATTTCTTTCCAGACCAAGTCCCAAAAGGGAGCAGGAGGTGGCTTAGGCCTAGAAATTCGGATGTTCAGCAGTTCTAATTTCGTTGCTTTGAAAAGCTATCAAATTTGAGAAGTTTTCTGAATCCCTCTTCTGCAGCATTGTGAAGTTATCAAGGATGGAGACGGGCATTTTCTGCAAAGGTTTTTCTTAATATTAAACTTCAAGGCTCACTAACACCAGTGGGCCTCACATTGCCTTCTGTGCAGTTTTTTCACAGCGGAAGGTTATGCTGCTTTTTTTTTTTTTTTTAATTGCAGTGTGGATTTCTGTTTGAAATCTGAGATGATGGGCTTGTTATTAATTCTTGCTTGTTGGCAGATGTTCTCTTCATATCCATCCTTTCTCTTCTGAGCAAAGATTTAACACAAAGCTGTAATGTTGCACATGGAAGGAAACTGAAGTGTTTTGTCTAGGCACACTGTAGACATGTTGAAGTCAGAAGAAGTGTAGAAACAACAACAACAAAAAAACACTGAAAACTATCTCATGGAGGAAACGAATTGTAACCTAAATGAAATCTTCTGCAACTCTTGTGTATGGGAGTGCTGTTCCTGTTTGCTTTCCCCTCGCAGCTCTAACAGAAGTCCAAAGTACAAGTTATTCTACGGCAGCGTTATTAATGTCACTTAAGTCTAACTCATTTCCTCCGTGTATCAGGTCTTTAAAGAAGTAACTTATAGGCAAGCCAGTCTTCTGATGGAATTTTACTTGTGGAAAATGGTGCATTATTAACAGACCTTTACAGATTCAGTGGGTAACACAGATACAGGGTGTTATTCTCACACCTAAGCCCTGGATTTTACAGCAATATACATGTTTAAAAATGATTTTTTTATTTGGGATCTTTTATTCTAGAGAGCAGCTCAGTTCTCTCCTGAAGACCTATAACTCTTACTATTCTGATCAAGAAAATCTGCAACTGTCACTTAATCAGGTAAGAATCTGTGCAAATGTAACACAAAGAGCATAAAGTAATAGCAGAAAAAGCACTAATGGGTCTCCTTGAATGTGAACCTTTAGTACAGAGAACGTGCTTGTAACCACAGACCAGGAACGCCCCTTATGTGGAGACCAGAAGAGCCCATATGGCTGAAGGACTGATGAGGGCCTGAGTCATGCCTCTGATACCAGAGTCCCTGGTTTAGCAGTCTGAATGTTCTTTAGCTTCACAAGCTGTGTTTCTGTTGTTTTACCTATATCAGGACTGAAAGGACAGAGAGTAATTGTGGGTAGAAATGGTCTGAAAATTGGCAGTTTTCAGCTGTCTTTCCCAGCTCTTTCTGCTGGGACGAAGGCCTAGTGACCAAATTTGATGTCGCCAAGAACGGGCTCTGGTAACACGTTTTGGACTGATGCAGTGCCGTGTGTTAGTGAGGATGACTTCATTAACTTTGCCTTCCTTCCTTGCCAGTGCTTGTTCTTCCCCTTTACCGCTTCTTGGCATCCTGGTTCCAGAAGAGCTAGTCATCCAAGGCAGAACAAATAAGATTTGGTGTCTAATTGCATGAAATTATGGAAACGTTGGTAGGGAAGGGCCTCTGGAGGGGTCATGTAGTCCAGCCTCCTGTTCAAATTTGAAATAATGCTGACACAAGACCAGGTCAGCTGTGGCTTTAGCCGAGTTTTGGAAATCGCTAAGGAGAGCGATTCCACCACCTGTTCCAGGACTGTGCAAGCCTCAGTGGTTTCAGTATATTCCTGTTTCTTTGAGGGGAACCTGCTTCTCCACCTTGATTATTGAGCAGCATTAATTTTTCTTCCTTTTCTTTTTTTTTTCCCAGCGAGAAGGAAGCGTACCATTTATTGAAGGAATCTTGTCAATATTTTGGGGACTCCGACATCCTATCCGATTAAAAATTCATGATGAGAAGCAGATACCCTCTTTTGTAACCTTAAAGTCAACAGAGAATGTGGGTTTGTTCCCTGGTAGAAGGTAATGTATTAAATTCCATAAGAAGGAGACAGGCTGACATTTCCAGACACCTCATTTAGGTAGCTTCAATGGCTGTAGCTGATTTCGTTTCCCAAATTCCCTAAAGGCTGTGGTGGTCGATTGCACAGCAATAATCAGTGTCAGGTGTAACTGATCAGGCCTTTCACCAGCTTCTGTTGGGCAGAAAGATTCATCTTTCTAGCATCTTTGACGTATCTTTGTCTGGCTTCTAGCTTAAGAATAGTCAAGGAGGAGGCTTCTCTTGTCTATACTGATAATTCCCGTGAAAGTACTGGGAAAATTATGTACATCGGAAATCATTAAAAAAAAAAAGTATGCATATATACATATGTACACCCAATAACTTATGCAGCCCCTGAAAGATCTCCTGTTGGTACACATTCTACGGCATGAAGCAAAAAGCTGGAAGGTTAGTGCCAAGTGGTTGTCTGTCCTAGGGTATCTTACCAGATACTTCAAGTCTGTCTTCATTGCTTCTCATGGCTAAGTTAAATTCAGGAAACAAAATACTTACTCCGTGTAAAATCTGATGTTAAAACACATTAGAAATATACACAGATGAGTTGTGCCTTCAGGCAGCTGCCTATGAGATTTTTATATCAGAGTATTCTGTGTTGATCTGAGTCCTGCTAGACTGCCCAGATCTTTATAATTGGCTTAGGTGCTTAGAATACTTTTTTTTTCTGTTTTTAAGACTATTTCCGGAGTTTTGATTGGTGAATTTGGAATTACAACTGACAAACTAAAGCTGAGCAATCTGCAATATGGAGGCTGAGCCAATGTTTACCATGATTGAATCCCTGATAAATTCTGTATTTAAGAGCTCCTTTTCTTAGTTATTTGTCATCGTAGTTTGCATGTGGTACATGTTTGAATTGTGGATTTAATTCTCCCGTTGTTGCAGCTGTGTAGCCTTGATAAAACCAGGGACAGTCTTCTCCCTATCTCTTGCTGTTGAAATTAATGGCTAACCTAACAAGAAGTAACCAGCAAGGAACTTGAGTCTGAGGCAGATCTGGTTCTCTTGGTTGACCTTCAGTAGCTCTGCTGATGGTCAGTGCATGTGGCCTGTGTGATATGGTCTAGTGTGGCAGTTCAATTTCTCTTTGCCTTTTATTCCTTCAAAAATATATGACTGGTAGCAGATGTGAATCTTAAGGTAAATATTAATTCATGATCACACAAATGTGAAACTGCCCTGACATGCTTTAAGGTATGCAGAACAGCTTGACTGTTTGATCTTAAATGAACTTTCTAAACACATGGAACAAAGCTGAAATAGTTGTTTGGCACGCTCATTGGAGTTAGATGAATATTGTTGTGACTGTATATAGGAAATCATTTCTTTTTTTTACTGTTTTCCTACAAATTGGTTTATTCTTGGTCAGAGCAGTAACTGGCTAGAGACTTTATTCAATGAATTATGCAATTAATGTTATGCATAAAGTTGGCTTTAAAATAGGCATTCATCTCAGGAGCTGGGTTGAATTCCCTGCTCCGCCTACACAAATGGTTTGGAAAGCTCAAGAGGGCGGTGTATGCTACTATAATCTTTCCTGTCCATGTCTGTGTAACAAAAATTACATGTCCTGTGACTATTTAAATTACAGTGTTTTTTCTGTATGCCTGCATGTTTTCCTACCTGTGATCAATCCACGGCATTGCTGTGCATTATTTGCAGTAATTCTTTACCTGTTTTAAAGGACATCATGCTCAACATTCATCAGGCTCTAAATGGGGTTGTGTTATGTTTGGGATCCCTAGTCATGCCACATTTTACGAGCACTAATTTATTAGGACATGAACTGAAATTACTTGCTCTGTATTCCACATTGAAGACTGCAATCGTGTCCTGTTAGGTTTTGAACAGGGATAGGAATGTATTACATGAAGCCTGGCTACAAGATAAATTGAATTCACTGAGTTAATGAGGAATAATTAACTGTAAATATATGTTTTGTGTTTTAGCGGAATGACACGCTGGGGAGAATTTGATGATCTACATCATATTAGCGGGGAGACAATGAAATCTAATGAAGAAAAGCTGAACCCTGAGAAAAGTTAGTGTCTGTGCTCTAACATTCACTAAGAAATTTTGCAATAATAAGTTGATATACTAGGTCTTCCCTCTTAGTAAAGGGAAATGCTTCTCCGTCTCTGTTATCTCCATCTATTAGATGCTAGTGAAATAGTGACATGATTGCTTAGTGAAAGCATGGATGTACAAATAAATTTTTAAATGACTGGTGCTTACAGGTTGTCTTTTCACAAAAGAAAAAATTCTCAAGAAGTAAGCAAAATAGCAAACTCTTGCCTGTGTCCACTGCAGGCAGCTTACTGCTTTTTGTCATGTGCCCATGCCCAACTCCCCCGCAAAGATATAAAATAAAATAAATTCCTCCACCACTAACCTTCTTCCTGTGTTGGTGTTGGCAAGGAGGGTGGTGCAGCTGTACAATATGCTGATGCGGTTTCATTTGTTTCATTTTGTCCAGGTTATTCATGTTACGAAAGCAGCACTCTGAAGTCCAAGAGCGAGCAGGAACATGACTGTGCTACCCTGCCCAGGGCGGTCAGTGATGCTGCAGCTGTAAGGAAGAGGACCAAGTTCCCCATGATAGCAAGAACAGAAGTGGAAACGCACAGGTTTTCTATTAACGGCCACTTCTACAACTATGAGGTACAAATGTAGATGCTCGTCTTTCTTCACCTGAAGTTGGGCACTGGAGCAGAATAAAGCCTCCAGCGAGCTTCTGGACCGCTCCTGCACCCCTTGTGCAAAGAGAGGCACTCCCCCCTTGGTCCCCTGTGTGTGGCCAGGTCTCTGCCACTGGGCTTTGGGCTTCGGAGGGTCGCAGTGGTCCTTCCTTCCCGGGGGAGGCCTTCACTTCTCCCGGGGATACCGTGTGCCCTTTGCTTTACAGTAACGGTGGCAACATACCTGACAGCTTGCTTTATCCCAGAGCTGTGCTGTTTTAGATCTTCTGGAATCCCAGCCACTAAGTACAGAAGTCCTCAAATTCATGCCCTTTGCTGTTGGTTTTATTTCCTAGACATCAGTTTTTACTCCAGCTTTTGGATCAGAAACCAAAATACGAATTAACAGCTATATGAGAACAAGAGAAGTAATAGAACAATTGCTTCGAAAGTTCAAGGTAACTCTGTGTGCTTGCAGAAGCCACTACGGCTATGTTCTAGAAATGTTAACTCACTTAAGTGGTGTCCCACCAGCACCGTGTGACAGGCAGGAAATACCTGGAAGTATAGTGTATGAAACAGCTTAGAAAAAACACATGGACAATTTTTAAGGAGAAAGTTGCTTTTATTTTCCAAATGCTTCGTGGCTTTTCGTCTAGAAAAGGCATATCAGGTATACAGTTTGCAGTGAAGAAAGAACTGGGGCATGGCTTCTTTATACCTTCTTGCATTGGAGGGGAAAATGCTGCTGCACCTTCAGCATTACCCAGCACAAAGGATGTTTAATGGACATGGCTGTGCTTCCCTCTAGTGACAGGCTCTAGTAATTAGATTTTTCTTAGAAGAAAAGAGAGCTTTCATTTAGCCCGAGTGCCTGGAATACACGTTATATTGGACCCAGGCACATACAAAGCTCCAAAATGCCACAGTTAAAAATAGTACTCAAAGCCAGTTTGTCTGATTTATTTATTTATTTATTTTCCTTGTAATTTGTAAAAACTAAAAAGTTACAGATGCTCCAAGGAAACTCTGGAAAGATCTTTTGTTTTCTAAGATGCTATATTGCTGCTTTGGGCAATATGATAGTGTTAGTAATGATAAGGTAGTGGGGGTACAGGGACAAAGAAAATGCAGCCTAACTTTAGATCTTACCCAAATCCAGTATCTTTTAACTCATCCATAGACAGTGTCCTAATTACAGGCTTTGATTTAAACATCTGAGTTGAGAAGCAGGCTATATCTGCTGATGACGCAGTGCTCAGGAGATACGTTGGTCAATCTGAATAGCCTTTGGTTTTGTGTTTACAGATAGAAAACAGGCCGCGTGAATTTGCACTTTATATTATCCATGCATCCGGAGGTAAGCCAGGCATCACTGTGTGATCATTTCATCTTTAATTATCCTCTGCATATGTGTGGGGGCTGTTGATCTTGGAGCAACAAGATCCATCACAGGCAACTGTCCTTGCTCAGAGTGCCCAGGAAGTGTGGCATTTTGGCTTTTCTTGGGAACCCTTAGATATGTGCGCTTCTCTGATGGAGAGGAAAACCTGAATAATTGTGTCCTGAGTGCTTTCAGAGTACTGCAAATATGACTGCTTCAGCTAAATAGGCCTTAGGTTTTCCTGTAATTAAAGACTGTTTAGGATGCTCTTCTGGTGTAACTTCTGTTCTGTATGGCTGCATGGCAGCCTTGGGATGCCAGGCTCCAGCTGGCGGTGTTACGGGATATTTTAATTGAAAAAATGGTACAAGGCTTTTAGAGAGTGCTAGGAGATACCCAGACTGTCTTTGAAATGTTAACCCGATGAAAATCAGACTGGCTAAACATAATTCATTTGGACTTCACAATTTTGAAACATAGTCTTGGTTCCCCCAAATGCCTAACTGAAAGTACTCAAAATTTATTGGAAAATATACACTTACACAATGTAGTCCAACTCTATTTCTTAATGAAAAAGGATTTTTTTTTTCTTAAAAGCAATACCTGAAAGAATGGGAGAGACAACTGAGGGGCATGTGCCTTAAATGTCAAAATAGAAATTTGAAAGGATATTTGAAAATTATGAAGTAGATTTTATTCGTGAGTCATTGACAAGCTCTCTGGCCTGGAGCCAGTCTCTTAAATGTGTACTTGGCTACGTAAGTTGCAACTCCTTAGTGTTGTATGTGCCAACATCTTTCAAAATGCATAGTTCAAATTTAGTTACCACATCCTCTTGAAAATGTTAGAGACTTGCTGTATCTGTAGTAATTGCACATCAGACAAAGATAGGATCTTTGCCAAGAAAGAAGACTTCTGATGGCATGAGGTATTTAGAAGCACTGTTGTATGTTCTGTACATCATTGCATTACCTTTAAATCCCAGAGAAGAAACAGCTGAGGAGTGGAGACGTTCCCTTAGTGCACAGACTTCTGCAGGGGCCCTCGGAGAAGATTGCCAAGTTTTTTCTCATGGACAGGGATGTGGAAGAGGTCAGCGGCGATGTACGTATATCACCATTCCAACAGTTCACAATATTTTTCCCCAATAGTGTACTCACTAATGTGCATTTCTTGTCATCTTCTTGATAGGTTGCTCAGTATATTCAATTTCATCTTCCATTTTTGGAATCAATCCTGCACAGAATAAATGAAGAAGAAGAACAGGAAATTCAACAAACAATTGCAAAGTAAACAGAAGTAAAATTAGAGGGTCACTTTAAGTCCAGGAGAATATTTACAATCATGGGTTGGCTCAATAGACAAATGCATTTATGTAGCAGTGTGCAGTCAGAATGCTGTGCTCTGACTGCTTACACAAAACTTTGTGAGAATTATAATTGTTTCTGTATCCTGCATCCCTAAGTGAGCTGTTGCTGTTGAAGTTTCTAGAGTGTATACCAGACTATATGTAGAAGGTTGGAGCTTTCCAGAAAATTAGGAGCCCCAGGGTCGCTTCTGTTGTATTTTGTGATATGTCTTAGTGATGTGGTTTAGTGGAGGACTTGTTAGTGTTAGGTCAGAGGTTGGACTAGGTGATTTTGGAGGTCTCTTCCAACCTAGATGATTCTGTTGATTCTGTCTTCTGAGCCTTAGACTAATTCTTCAGTTTCTACTTGCTGCTGTGTAGTTCTCTGGAATGTATGGATGCAGCAAATACTGTGGTACTCTTTAAGTGGTACAGCATTCACTTCAGATAGGCGTGAAACTCTTAATGTCTGTCTAGAACTGAATTTCCAAAAAATGGTATGAGTTCTTCTGATGGTAGCTCAAAATTCACAATGGGTATGGGTTGGAAATATACCAGTACTTCTAAACATATGAGACCAGAGGTCAAAAGCAATGCGAGTCTACCAACTGTGGATCTGTTATCAAATGACCATCAAATCATTTTGAATCAAAATCGCCAGGGAATGAAAAGAAAAAAATAGATAGCAATTGCCATTTTTTTTATCAGAAATGCTTTCATTCCAACATTTTTCACCCGTTCAACTAGCATGTTAAAATTGGGGTTTAATTCTTGAAGCATTCTGTCAGTAAATGCATTCTTTCTCTCTCGCTCTCTCCCCCAGATACCTTAAAGAGAAGCAATTGATAAGACAGCACCTTCAAAATCGAACTGTTAAAAAAACAGAGACTACTGTTTGATGTGCGTGGCGTATTGCGAATACCACCCACTGCTGTTGGCAAAGGAAAGTCTGTGTGCTTTCTTGAATGTGCCATGACTGAAGAAGACATAGAGCACACGGGTGTGCAAAGTGTTTCTTTAGACAATCATGCAACTGAAACTGCATATGCTCCAGTATGGCTCTGGAATACAAGTTGGGGACCACCCAAGAAGATGCACTAAATTGTCCAAAAGGCAAATACTGAATCTAACTTGAAACTTCAGATAGGGAAAAAATCCCATCCTGGAAAGCACAAGGCTTTACCACCTAGTAATTTCCAAACCTTTGCTGAGAGTCTAGTATATATGCAAAGTGTTGCAGTAACTAATCTGCTAATCATAACAAAAAAAAAAAAAAGAAAAAAAATGAAAATAGTGAAAAATTAAAATGGCTTTCCTTCTATTACAGAAATGTTAAATTTTATTAGGAGGAAGCTGTTCAGTAGAGTTAAATGGCAAAAGGTATTTATGTATCCAAGATTGCAGCTAGGCATTTCACTTAGCTTAAAAAAACACCTACACAAGAGAGACCTGATAGTCCCCTGGCTTCAGATTGGTAGATACCTAACTTATATAACCTTTGAGCACAAGTTTTAAAAATACAAAGAGAAGCTCTCCCAATTTATTGGTACTCAGTTTTTAAATGTATGAGTGAATGTATCTCTGGTGTCCATCTTAAGCTGCAGAGTAAGAACTAAGTGTTGTGGTATCTGCTTGACTGGGTGCTGGAATGTACCCTAGTGTTTTTTTTTGATGAGACAAATTATTCCATGTTATTTCCTGTGTTTTGATTCAAAGATAGAAAGGAAAAGAGTTCAGTGAGAGAGGCTGAATGTCACAGCCATGATAGGGTGGGGTTGGCATCCTTCTGCAGATGCAATTTGTGGACTGTCTGGTTGTTGCTCAAGCATACAGCAGTCACCTGTAGGGTCCTGTCTGTTCGAGTCATGCTGAATGGTAAAGTTCAAATTGTAGAGGTGTAAATAAAATCCAATTTGTGCATAATTAAGTGTCTTCCTGTAGTAGCTTCTTTCTTATGTGGTGCCTGTGTTTTACATCAGCTGCGGTGGGCTTATGCAGATAACAGCATAAACACTTTGAGAGAATCGGTGTGCAGAATGTGTTGTCTAGAAATCATGTGGAATAAATCAAGAATGAAAAGCTGTACTCCCCTTGAGGTGATGTTCCTTGGATGATAAGTCAAAAATGAGACATCAATTTGCTAATTAAGCTGTTGTGCTTGGGGCAGGTACTTACTTTAATGTACAATCTATTATAATCCTGCCCAGAAAAATGATTGAGAGGAGAAATAAAAATAATTCAGTAGTCAAGATGCATGGTATTAAGAGTTGCTCTAGTTGTGCAAATGTCAGTTCCTTGAAGCAACAGATGTATATACACAAATGTCACTGAAATTACCCAAGCAAGCCACTCAAATATCGATTAGCCAAATTATAGGAGATAGGAAACTCACCGTAAAACATCACAGGTTGGACTTGCAAGGTAAGCTCAAATTTCAACGATGTCTAAACTAGTCCACAGTCAAGTATGGTTCTCATCCAAAACCAAGCAGATGTTGGCAGCTTGAACCAAGTCATGCACTGAGGTGTTTTTGGTATATTTTGGCACCAGCTGGCCATACTGAGACACTAGCAATGATGCCAAAGTCAGCACAGGAGCAGACCTCTTGGTCTGGATTTCAGGCTTTGTTCTACCTAACTTACTCTAAGGAACAAGTCAGAAATCACATACAGAGCAATATTCAGGTAGCTCAAATTCATGGGCAGGGAAAGTCTATCCTGCACTCATGAAACTGGGAGTGATGCAGACCCCTCTGCCTGCACTGCTGTACCTGCTCATCATTTTAACCAAAAAAAAGTATTTAATTTTTTTATGTAAATAGGCTATTTGTTAGGTGTTTCACTTCGTAAATGCTTGTAGTTTTATGAATGTAACTACTTGGTCTGAGATGTGAAAAAAATAAAAATAGGATCAGTGCACTGACCATGTGGAAAAGTGTTTGCAAACAGATTCTCCAATCCTGTCTGTATGTACACAGTTCCTAAATGGAACCATTTTTGCAGTCATCTGGTGTTAAATACTAGGATCCCATTGGGTTTGCTTGTCTTGCTGAATTGGGACTAAAAGATACTGGAAAAATAACAACGGAACCTAGCACAGATTACCTGTAAATTGTTGGATTTTAAGCACTAGTAAAATAAAGCTGCTACACTGCAGTGGTGTGAGTTTTGTGAATACTGTGTCCATTTTAATGAATTGTTTCTGACAAACACAGACAAGAACAGCAGAAGAATTTATTCCAAAGCAATACTGGATATTCAAGGTAACAGCAATGAGAAACAGATGATGGAGGAAATATGCATGTGGTTTTTATGTTTAATTCGGGGTCTAAGACATTATCAAAAAGGACAATAGAATAAAAATTTGATGTGATTTTAGTACTACTAAGCTATCCAGTGAGAAGAATCCTAAGTCATCAGTGGACCTAAGTCAGTGAATAAGTCCAGTCCTTGAGGAGGAAAACAAAACCACCCAAAGCCACCCCTCTCCCCCCCCCCCCCCCCCCCCAAATTCCAGAAGACTGATCTTTATCAGAACATTAACTCCTGAGAAAACTACACTAAGAGAAACTTCAGATGGTTGTCTATTATCTATTGTTTTTGTTGTCTTTTGTTTCCTTTTTTTTTTTTTTTTTGACTGAAGACATCACTGGCACTTGGATTGTGTGTGTTAAGTGTGTCTCTTTCCTTTGGAGCTTCCCACTTTTCTCAGAATGTCAATTATATTTGTTCTCCTTACTGGGTGCTGATGACTGGATTTTCTTTGTCCCAGAACCTGCATTTTTTGATGTGTTTTTCAAGTTCTTGCAGCCTTTCTTATTAAACTACACAACTCCAATCTGTTCTGGCTTTCCTTTTCCATTCTTTCTGGATCTTTGACTGCCAACCGTTATTTTCTTTACAGTGAAATTCTGTCTACAAGTGAGAGACCCAAGACTTGTTCTAATACTCCAGCAAAGTCCTTATCAAAGGTGAGGAAAGCAGAAATATGATGTGTATGTTGTGTATCTTATTTGTCTGTTCTATCTGTTGTTATTGTTTATGCTCCTACTATGCAAGCACAACATTAGACTTCAGTTAGCAGCAAGATATCAGTGTCTCTTGGTCAGCTTGTGATTTGTTGTTAACTGCATTGTTATCCATGCAAATCCCTAACATGTGTTTTACCCGTTCTGTGCTAGTGTGGTTGCTTAATCATACTTTTGTCACGACAAATTTGTCCTCATAGAACATAACTGTTATTTTTCTAGGCTATTGCTGTAATTTGCCTAGATGATTTTGACATGAAAAACACTGTAAAGGGATTTGCAACCATCTCTGTACACCCTGTTGGCAGACACAAATTAAACAATTAGTTTTTCCTTTTATTGTGTCATTAAGGAAAATATTGCGTAGAGTATATATAGGATGGATTCTGATGGGACATCATTTGGTCAATCTCTGTACTTTAGGTTTGCATTTTAAAAAAGATTTGTTTGGTGAATGTTTCTTTATCTTACTAATCTTTTCAGATGCTCATTGGATAACTACTTCTAATTCTTTTGTTCACAAAAAGGATCTGCTATATGGTAATCTCTTGCTTCGAGACCAAGGCTTCCAGAAAAATTTCTTTCCTTTAATACCGTTTTGACACTGGATTTTTAACATGCCCTCTTATTTCTTTTTAAGCAAAAAGGAAAGTAAAAACTCAAATGCTGTTTGATGTAAAATCACCTCAAATGCAAATTTTTCATTCTTCCAGTGCTTTCTCTAAGTACTTGTCTGCTGACCAAGTTTCAGCATTTCATGTTCTTTTTCCATGACTTTTTGCTCATCTGTCCTCTTCCTTTCTGTTTGAGATGCCCAAGATAATATTTTTGTGCTTAAAAGCAATTTTACAATTCCCATACAGCAATGTTAATGAATGAATGCGTTGTATTTCAAAGACATTGCTTTTAAAATGCCAAAACAATTATTTTGTGGTTCACAGACAGTTTAAAAATGGTTACAGACAGATTTTCTCAAACTTTTGTCTTTATGCTGTGTAAGATTTGAAAGCTTGTCTTTTTTTTTCCTGTTACTATTTCATACAAGAAAAATAGTATCCTTCATCATAGGATGATGGTGAAATTTAAAACCTCAATTTCCATCCAGTTAACTTTTAGTAAATTTCTTTAACATGATGCTTCTTTTTAGACTTAAAGTAGTTTTAATTTACTTGTTTTGGTTTTACATGACCTTGATTATTTTGAATCAAAGTGTTATGAGCCAGCTATGAAGTTTGAAGAGGAATTTCTCCCCCATCTGAATAAAATTGATATACTTACTTAATTTTCACTTAAGCTGAGCTCTGCAGGCAGACGAGATTTACAGTTTTATATCTCATCATATTCTTTCTGAAATTTGATATTTTACTTGGGGCACCTTTTTTATCTTGTTCACAGTGGAAAATCAAACAGTGGCAGAACTGTAGCAGGTCTAAGTTTTCATGACTTTGTTAGGTTTGTGAGTAAAGAGCCACAACATGGTATTCTCCACTATAACTACTCCTATGTTCCTGTTTATACCTCATGAATATTTAGAAAAGATATGCTCACGGTTAAATTTGTGCAACTCCATAACCTTCAGCAAATACCTTCCAATATGCTATGTGAGCTCTTTATGCTGACAACATTTTTTCACTTCTTTTTATAAGTTCTGGACCCTGAAAAAAAAAAAGCAAAACTTCTATTAGCAATGAAATTGGGAAGGTAATGTACTTGTGAACAAGTTACATGTGTACAATAGCAGTAAGTCAATTCATTAATGTTTTATAATCTGTACACAACTTGCAGAAACACTGTATATACAGTGTGTATATACATATGACACTGTTTAATATACATTTTGTTTTTACTGTTCAGCTCAGGTTGCCTTAGATGCTTTGGCATTTGTTAGAAAAATACTGAAATACAGCTTTATTAGGTAGAAGGATGATTCTTTGTGGATAGGCTGGTTTTTTTCTGTACTTGATCATTTGAAGCAAAGTAATGCAAAGACTTAGAAAAGAAGGAGTAAGGCTCAAGGGTTGTGGGAAACATGTTAAATTTCAGTTTATCTTAAGGAATATATCAGAGAGATGAGAAGTAAGGAAAAGCAGGTTTACTGAAAGGTAGAGAGAAACCAAAGTAGCTCTGCGTTACGAAGGTCAATAAGCTAAAATTACATAGGAAAGACAAGAGAAAAGCAGAAATAGGGCAAATAAATACAGAAAATGTTTTGACCTAAAGTTGGGAATATTTTTCCCTTCCTATTGCAAAGAAACTTTTAAAAGGAAATTCAGTTAAATACTGTTAGCAAGGGGAAGAACTTTGCATATATCTTTCAACAGTGCCAAGTCCCAGTGACTCCCCAGTAGCAATAGATGTAGCTGAGTTCTGTGTCTATAAATTGCTACACAGAAACACAAGGATAACTAGATATGTTCTCTAGCAGTCATTCACAGCTAAACTGACATGGCTATCTACCTGTGCAGGCAATAAAGTTGGTCTTTGGAAATAGAACCAAAGGAATTCTGGCTAGTCAGGCTTTGCTTTTGTTGCTTAATGGAGAAATTTACACTCTTGTGTATATTTTCATTTTGAATGAGAATATAAAGGTGAAAACAGAAACAATACCTCTTTCACAAAACATGCTTCGTGGTTTTCTTCTTTGCAGCACTGTTCCCTCATGGCAGTAAAAGCCGCAGTGACGGAGGTCAGCTGTTCCTGTGTGATCTGCGGCTTGTATTTGATGAGGTTGATGAGCATTCTGCAAGAAAAGCAAAGAAAGCACTGTGAACCTGGAAGGGTAGGCACACGGATTAGGACCACTTCTCAAACACTATTCCTGCAAAATCTTGTCTTTCTTATTGCCCACTTGCTTTCTATAGCTTTTTCTTTTTTTTTTTTTTTCCCACTACTCGGGTAGGGATTTGCAGTGGTGAGTCAATATGTGCCTCATTCTCCTGTGGAAAAAAAAGTGGCAATGCTCATTTTTGGAGTTGTTCCACCGTGAATGCCTATGAATACATACAGTTGGTTTGTGTTGTGTACCATTCCAGAGGGTCCAAGGCAGTATGGGATTGCCATAGCACAAGTTGAGCTCGGAGAGCTTTTTTTTCTTTATGTTTTTACACTGTGTCTTGTGCAGCTCCTGTAAAGGATGGTGCAAGGAACTAATTTTAGGCACCTGTTGCTTCCATTCTGGTGGTGTATACACCAGTGCAGATTCCCACCTCTGAAAATGACTTTCTTCTAATCAAAGGCAGGTAAATATAGGTTGAACTAGAGAGCAAAAGAAACCGCAATAAACATGAGAGGAAAGCAAAGCAGTTTGGAAAACACGTTGGTGAGCATTGCCAGGATGAGAGTAAGAAACAGGGGGAACAGTAAAACAGGCATGTCTTACTCCTGCTTCTTGTGCTGTAACTTTTCCTCTTCCGTTGTACACAAGTCTTCGTGGAAAGTGAACAGACCAGGAGTCAATGATAAGGGCACATAATTCTCATCAATTTCTAGTTTCCCCATGCATGGTCTCCTAAGAGCGTAGGAGCTACTACAGCAGTGGCAAACACCAGGGTTTATTGGGTTGGTTAGGTGTCTTCTACATATTTCTCCAAGCACAAGATCCAGCTTTACCAAAAGAGGTGAAAAAAAACAATCTCATGTTATTGCTTTATTTTCTATTTTCCCCTGAAAGATGCCGCTCTTAGTAAAGTTGTAAATAATAACCAAGAATTTAAATTAAGCTTTGTCTATAAGATAAGTTTATTTTTCTACTGAATGCTGGCTTTTGTTAGTGCAAAAATGGTTCAGATTTATCAGGATATATATATGCAGTTTTAGAGACTGTTCTTTGTGCATAGATATTATGTGATTTCTTCATAAAATGGTGCTTCCTTTTGATGTGTATTGATAAGCAGGTTTTGTGGGTATGTTCTACTGTTCTCGTAAACATAATGTTTCACAAATAATGGCTGGGTACAGGCTGAAGCTTACGTGTTTTGACCTATGGGCTTGGAGAGCTCTATGAAAGAGCTGCACAAAATATATCGCTTTCATAGAGCAGTATGGCTTCAGGCATCTAGAAAGGATGATCCCTCTAGAAATAACCATCTCTCAGATGAGATCATTAGCTTCAGAGAGAACAGGGTCAGGTTGCCTGTACTGCATAACTGTTAAGTGCCTAGCGCTGGCATGACAATTTCCTGATCCTCACAGAGTGTCATTCAAGCATTAACTTCAATGACACTGCATTATGCTTACTTCAGGTGTGTACCTGGTAGTACATCTTCAGTGCAGCTCAGAAGTTGAGTCAACATTTTGCTCGTTTACTGGTACTCTAAGTTCTTGGACCCTGCTAGTAGCAGGAATTGTCACAGAAAAAGTAGGACAAAGATGAGGGGGGAAAAAATTACTCACGTTTTCTTCAGCACAAGGCAATAGCTTGTCCTGGCTTAACTGGCAGCATTTGGAGCCGATTGTAGTCATTTGTTTGGTGAATTTTATTAGCTCTGCAGATGTTAGCTGAGGCATCTTCTTGGTGAAGCTCATGAGAAGCCTGAAATGATAATTGATTTGATATTGGTGCTTTTGTTCCACCAGGCAGCAGTGAGCAAGCCACTGCCTTCACATATGTAAAGCTCCAGCCAAACCCCACCGAAGAACACTTATTCATACAAGGGCAGCACGGAGCCTGGTGTTTGTAACTCCTGTAGGCAAGTATAAGCATGCTCTGTTGGTTGGAGATCTCTCCTTCTTCTGACCAATCTCTTACCAGGTTAAATAAAATTAATGGTAAGAAGGTCATTTATATGTTGGTGGGCCCTCTTATGAAATGGTACGTATACTTTTCCTGTGTTATTCACTTCCCTTGAATGTAGGGATCTGGTTTAAAAGCCAAATTGAACTCAAGTGACTTACTGACAGACTAAATCAAGGCAGAAGATTAGCTCAAAAAAGTTCACTTTTTTTTCTGCTTTAAAAATATGCTTATTAGCTATCATGGCCAGGAGAAGCATAGCAACTGTTAAAACAGGCAGACGTAGCATACCAGATTTATTGGAAACCTGGAACTCCTAAGGTCTTTTAAAGATCAGACATGCCCAGGAGTACAAAAAGCCTACTCTATCTCCCCAGAGTAAGACAGCAGAAGCCTAACTTTAAGTACGCAAGCAATTTACAGATTTCATTGAGATTGCTTACATACTTCGTTAGGCATGTGATCATTAACCTTGCAAATCAGGGCCAGAGTTCCTCCAAGAGGCTTGTGCCTGCATGTTGCATTTAAGCGTAGCATCCATTTAAGCTACTCAGGTTTTGTTCTGTCTTCTGTAGTTAAATCTTGTTACAATTGTTAATATTTACATCTGCTGCAGGAGACAGAGCAAAGTCTTTTGCAAAAGATGCAGCAACTGCCTTTTGGCCAAAATTACGACTCATAAGTTGGAGCTCATAGCTCAAAATGCAACTATAAAGCAAAAAAAATCATAGGAAAACATAGGTGAGAGATAGAACAAGTTGTCATTTCACTGCCTCAGGAGTTTGGATAAGGACAGAACCCATAAGAAGCAAGAACACTGTCTTGGAAAAGAAAAAAAAAATCTTAAAAGTAATAAATGTATTGGACCAAACATTCTAGTGGTGTCGTTTAGCCTAGCTTTTTTGCCATACATGGATTTACTCCGGCCCGAGTTGTGCCAGCTGGTATGGGAATAATATAAGCATAAAATAAAAACAAGGAATACTCGTTTTGGAAATAGTAGTCTCCTTTTTCCTTGTAAATGTCACAGCTTGTTTTCATCACACTTTCCGTTTCATAAATGTGTTTCTTCAGTTCTTCTTCCTGAGGAAAAGAAATTAGTTTAAGGAGCCACTTTTCAGGGGGAATGCAGAATCCCCTTCTGCCTGCTGGTGAGGTCTTGATATCCAAGGCTGCCCCTCACCTGATACATACCACCAATTTTTAATTTCATGAGAAGTCTTTATCTGTCTAAAACCTCTAAACTGCCTGAATGTGACTAATGTCCAATTGAAACATCTTCCATTAATTTTGTATAATGGACGGAAGGCTAGGTCTGAAACTGGGTGGCTCCAAACTTCAGACAAGTACAATGCTAAATGTCTATATCTGAGACAATAACCACAAGGGTTTTTCACATTTGCAAGAGGGCAACTGGCACTGCAAGGGAGCCTAAAAGAGAGTAGGTAGTGGCTCACAGAAATGCCAGCTCCACCCATCTCCCAAGCATGTCTGTCTATTCCTGATAAATTACTGGCGTACCACTGTAGCACCAATGCAGTCTCTTACAAAACATCTGCAGGGAGAAGAGGTTGGGTACCTCTGAGCTGTTGTTTGCAACAAGAGAGGAGTTGGTTCTTGTCCTGTCCCCAGAAAAAAAAAGTCGTCTTGACCCAGAGGGCCTGAAGTCTTTCCCACCTACCAGCTCTTTTGATCTACCAGCCTTCTCCCCAGCGTGAGGTTAATACCAAGGGAGGAAAGCAGAGGGCTGCCTGAAGAACCCAGTCCCTCCAGGTGCTGCTGCAGGGGTGCATCCTGCTCCCACTCTTTGCAATGCCATGTTCATTTCCCCAGCAACCCTCGTCTGCCTCCAGTAACTGAAGGCTGTGCCGGCTCTGTTGATGCTTTTCTGTACAGCAATCATTTGGGACTCACAATTTTGGTTACAGGAACTGTGGGTACTTGCTCTAGACCTGGAGTAGGGATAGTCACAATTTAGCCAGAACCAGTCCTATGGTCGTGCGCCTGTAACCATCAACGTATTGTGTGAAGCATGATGGCACCCACCCCTCTGCTGCAGCAGTCTTGTGGAGAACCAGTTTTGCAGCACTCATCCAGTAGGTCCTCATATCCTTTACCAATTCTTAAAAGCATTTGAGCAGAAAATTCAGGGTGTCTTCTGGAATATTCATAGAGAAACCTGCAATATGCGGAGTATGTATGTAGCGGATATTAGAGATAAAACAAAACTGCCCTCAAGAGATTGGGGATGGTAAGGACAGCAGGGTGGTTTTGAGATGGTCTCATCTGAACTTTCATGTAACGGGGAGAATTTCACAGAATCACAGCCTGGGATTCAACTAAAACAAAACCTGACTGACTGAGCACAGCATTGCCTGAGCAAGTCCTGTGCACGTTAACACTCCCAGTTTAGTGCCAGCTTGGGTCAAGTGTAGCTTACATCTTTGTATGGTTTGGATTTTTGTTCTTCTTTAAATCCTATCTAAATGATAATGAAATAATTTCCAGTAACAAAGCCATTTATCAATAGACAGCAAAAAAACAAACAAACAAAAAAAACCAACTCTACTAAAAGCAGTCACCTCACCTGGAGTAGTCGGGCTTAATCTATTTCTTGGGGACTTTATACTGTTTCTGTTGCAGCCATTTTTTTGCCCAAGTTTAATACTAATAGGATCGGGGCATCATCACACAAAGGAACATGGCTGGAACAGAAATAGGTCAAACCTGTTTGGATCAAGACATGAGCCTGACTTAGATAAGTGTTTTTTAATTCTCATTTAAGAGTGGATCAAAGCTATATTTTGACCCTAAGATCAGAACTGATACTGCCTAATTTTCACATGCTTTTCTTCAGTTTTCTCTGAAATAACCATTGTGCCCTGTTCAGCATTTGTTCCCATTCCATATCTTCCAGGGTTGAGTGGTATTTTACTCAGATAAACTTGTACAGTACCACATGCCCACATGCTCACAGAGCAGACATCTGAGACTAATAAGCTGAACTTTAACTTTCAAACTGGCTCCTTTTGACCCAAGTAGCAAAACAGCAAAATTGAAGAGTAGAGGAAGATGTGTTACCTGGCTAAGTGGGTATCTTTTTCCTGAGCAAAGCGTTCACATATTCCTTTGTCTTCTATAAACTCCCTGACGTGGGGGGACAAGTTTGCAGGTTTGTCATCATTTTCTGCATTAATTATGCATTCACTTCTTTGTAACAGTGGCTTTTCACAGCACTTTTTAATTTTACTTGATATGATGTCTTGGTTGGTGCAGACATAGTGTAGAATCTCTTCCTGAAAGGTAAAGAAAGAAAGGAAAGGAATGTTATCACATTTTGGTCTCTATTTTTTTGATCAGTATTCTTATCTCTGTTTTACAGACAGAGAAGGCGACACCCAAAGAAAGGAGGTGGCTGGCCAATGCTGTGCAACAGTCACCTAGCAGAACAAGGAAGACTGAAGTCCTCTTGCTCTATTTGCTGAAGCTTCTTGCTTGCCATTTGGTAGGTGCTAGGTAACCACCTAAACAGAGAAGTTAACTCTCTAGCTAGACAGCACAGACAAGTAGTGAGATAAACGGATTTGGTTTGTTAGAAGAAAAGAAAGAACAGAGGACAGGCAGATATTATGTTTTGCTGCAAGTTGCATGGAAAATATATGGCACTGAAGCAGTGTTAGGTCATTTTAGTCACAAAGTGGTTCTTTCTGCCCTTTTGGATAACTTGATGCTGGAAAAAGTCAAATGGGAGAGTCAAGCAGATTTTTAGATTGAAGAAACAAACTCCAGGTTTGGCAAGCAACCAGAACCTCACATGAGAAAAAAAAATGAAAACAAGAAAAAAGGCATTTAATTTTTCCAACCATATAAAAATTAAATGAATTTTACCCTATCGTGCATACACTCCAGCATATCTCCACGACAGCAGTCCTTGTGCATGTTAGCAATATCCATCACAAGTTTGCTAACAGTAACAAAATCAGCTTTAGGAAATTTCTGGCTTATCTGAGCAAGTTTCCTGGAATGAAAAACAATACATACTGCTTATATTAACAATGTGAGACTGAGAGTTCACACCATTTTCCTGTAGAGGGCGTTATGCAAACTGGTCAGAAACGGTCGGCTCCTGCTCCCACTGAAGGTGATTAAAAAAAATGTCCCTTGAAGCCGGTAGCTGAGGTACTTGAAGTTATCTGAGGATGCTGGGTGAAATTCAGTGTGAGATAACAAAGACGTGGTAGGTGAACATAAAATTACAGGAATAACCTTATGTTTTTAGAGCTGGGCTGTACTGTGCTCACGATCACTCTTTCATCACAAAGAGCTTGGTTCATTTCAAACTTTGTTTTTCAATTTTTGAAAGCTAATGGCAGCTTTTAGGGAAACAGTGACTACTGTCATGCATAAATTTGTATTCTTAATCTGTATGCCTTGTTAGATGCTGCTAGTGAGCTGCAAACAAAAATGATGTGGCCAGTATTCAGGGTCATTGTACTGTGTGCAGGTGTGGATTCACGTTTAAGCTAGCATGTGACATCCATGCTTTATTTTAATGTGTCTGTGCCAAATGGAGCTTACAGAAGCAGTCGGGAAGGATTGCAATGAGTGTCTGTAGCAAAGCATTACATCTTGGTGATGAATTTGGCTGTTCTGTAGCCAAAGCAAACAAACCCAAGCCTTGTTTGGCAAGCAGGGGGAAGACTTACAGAGCCTTTATGGTCCTTTCTCCAAACTTCTTCAGAATTCCACATGTGTGTTCCTGCCTCAGGCCATCTTCTCTGACTGGCTTCACTACCTTTGGCGCCTGGTAGGAAGAAGTTAAAGGTCGTGAAAACAGAACAAAAGACAAGACAATGCTTTAGGGTAAAACTACTGACAACTTTTTTTTTCTTTTTTTTTTTTTTTAGGAGGGATTTTTAAATAGTGAAAGAAAGACTTTTACTGTCCAAGCTACAATCTGAACTAAGTGTTGTGCCTGCTATTTACTCATCAGCATGTATTAAATAAGTGTTCTGTGAAAGGAAACTAGAACCCTTCTAGACAATAGTTTACTATTTTTAGGGTGGGGAAGAAATCTTCACCTGGAAGCTACAGGATTGCCTTTGTGTTACTGTTAGCTAATGTTAGTTGTTATTTGTTAGTGGTATTAGCTGCCATCTCTTGCAGCCCAGCCGAAGTGTAAGAAAGGCATATTCAGCAAGGGCAGGTTCCCCATGCTTATTTTCCACTGTTACAGGTAAGTTGCTGTGAATTTCTGACTCTAGTTGCATGTGGTGCATACCTCTACAGTGCAAACACTTGGCCAAGCAGGTGATGCGCTATCATTATGGGGCTATAAACAGGGAAAAAAAAAAAAAAAACACACCACAGATTTCTGCACGCTGCATACTACCACTTCCTCTCCAGGCATCCTTACAACAAACACTGTGTACATAGCAGAGTCAGAATTGATACCATGGGAGGTGTGGGGACTGCCCTTGGCTCCATATACATCCACCCAACATCCCACATCAGGTATTTTCGTTTAAAAATTTAAACTATAATTTCAGAGAGCATTTAAGTCTGATTTCAGCCCATCCTTAACAAGGTGAATTTTAACATCAGATGCTGAAAAATAAACAGACAATAGCCCTGCTTCAGCATTTGTTTAGCTATGGGAAAGCCACTGCTCACACATTATTAAACTAAACCCCTGCAATGTAATACCTGTCTCCGAAAGCATTCCTCCAGGTTATGAGTGGGGTTTTCGTCACTTCTACAGCAGTCTTTCATCATCTCATTATAATGGATAGCAACAGAAAGGATTGTTGGGGCATAGAGGAAAGGATGCCTTCTGGAAACCTCGTAGATGAAACTAAAACAGAGAGCAATGTCGTTACTTTCAGAATAAGCCCCCACATACAAGGGACTGCAGTGTTATTGTAGCATCTGCCAGTACATTGAAATAATAGCTACTAAAAGTGACTGTTTTCCTGTCAAACTATCAGCTGTATAGTGCAGTGTTTATCCTGGAAAAAGTCTGATGGGGCTAGCATTTTCCTAGAAATGAAGGGCTCAAACCCTGATGGTCCTGGCCTAGAGGTCGCAAAACATCTGCTTGCCTTTTTAGGGCTGAAGGGAGGTCCTTGGTTTCCAGATGAGTCCTCTGCATAAACTACAATGAAATAGGTCAGATTGTTTATCATTTGGACCTATATTCAAAGCAGGAGGTGGCAGAACAGGGTTCACATAAGGACAATCAGAGCTGGCTGGATTATACAAATGTTTCTCATTAAGAAGGAAAAAGAGGATAGCATTACAGAGAGTCTCATATTGAACTTTTGGTTGGTACTGCATTTGTGGTCTTTAGACTTGTTATTATCATGTCCAGGCAACGAATCTTTGATTTATTTACTTACTATCCTGTTAACGAATGTTGATTCTGTGAATAATTTTTGCAGGCAGCTTCAGCATTTGGCCTTTCAAAAGGAGAAATGAATGCTCTTGATGAATTTTTAAGGGAGAGGAAGCAATCATTTCTTTCAGGGTCCTTTTTAGCACAGCAGTCAGTAAACCTGGGAAGATTTTCCTCCTGGCATATCGTATCGAGGAAAATCTTGTCCTGTGAAGAATTAGAAAAAAGTTGACGCATGTGAGCATTCCATTTTACTCTTGTGAGCTTTCTGGGGAGACTTGTTAACCCAACAAGCCCTCACTTGCATAAATGTATAGTTTCTCTCTTTTTCTTTCCTCCTGCTTTGACTGCAACAAATATCAGACTGACCTCTAAAACATAAATGATATGTCACTCTCTGATAGCTACTATTATGCCAAGATAGACTTTGAAGTGAAATGGTTTTGGAACACACTGTCCAGCTTTCACTGAACTTAAACCAACATTCAGACTCTTGTTTCTTGATTACATTTGAGATGATAGTTAAGATTTGTATAGTGTTGTTTCTAACATAGCAGGATCTATTCTTTTCTAATTAGTCAGCTTTGTACAATGATGAGTCTCTTGTTTCTTGTTCATATAATAGCAATGCTCAGGTTCAGCTGTCAGTCATGTATCAGCTGGGAACTGTTTTTATTCAGGGTTTGCTTCAGACCCAAGTTTAATAAATAGAAATGTGTCATAACACAGATGGATATTCATGTTTTGTGATTCAATCTACCAGCTCCAAAAGTGGGTTGGAGCAGACACCATCAAAAACTAGCAGTGTGAGTTAATGGAGTGGAACAGACATCTATAAGCACCATATTTGCTAGAAACATCTAACTAGGCTCTACTGATTTTTTTTTTTTACACCGGCCATAAAAGCACAACATTGCAAACATCTTTTAGAAAGATATAGATGAAGTAATTCAAAAGTTACTGTGATATATGGGGGGGGGGGGGGGGAGGGGGGGGAACTTTGTTTTCCTCCGTTCATCTTGAGATGCCTTATACATGAGAGCATGGAGAGGGAAAAACGTCAGTAAAAGCAAATCTATACACAAAGAAGTCACATCTCCTAATAATGTGTTCCTTTTTGGAAGAAATACGTACCAGTACTCTGAAATTATAAGTCACTTTTGAAGGTCTGTGCCATATTAGAAGTATGGACATGCTTACCAAAGGCTTCAGACAATCTGGGTTGTCTCCATCTGCAGCAGCGCACCTTTTGGCAAGGTCCGTTACAGCTTCAGCCATTTTAACCGCTTTGGTGAATGTGCTTCCTTGCACATACTGAGCAAACATGATCATGGCACTGCAAGAACACAGAGCGATAAAGATGTTGCTGCCTACCTAAAAACTCATCACATTACTTTTAGTGCGAGACAGTAAGATGATCATATTCTATGATTTCTGTCATCACAGACTGAGTTTGCATGGGCTGGTGGAAGAGGTGAGTGTTTGACTCACAGTATGTGTTCATTTCCAAATGACACAAAATACCACAGGGATGTTCATTGGCAGCAAATTTGCAAGTAGACTCTTTATCTGGACAACTTACATGGCTTTAAAATTATTCTCCTGCAGCTGAGAAAAACGCTGTCCAATGCTGTTTTTTTCCTCTGAAAAACAAGATAATTGGTCTTTGAATAAAAAAAAAATGTTAAGTGAATTCTTCAAATGCTTTTTTTTTTAAATATATATATATATATATATATATATACTGGAGTTTCAGAAAAACATAATTCAGTGCCTGAGGTAGTCTGAGGTAGTAGCACTAGGTTTGGAAGTAATAAGCTCATATTACCTATTTGACTTACGTATGAGGATGTGAATTTGTTTTTGAACTACAGGGCCAATATAGTTCCCCTGCCTCATTCAAGTGTTGTGGGGGAAATATTCTGAAACCTAGAAGGTGTTCAGCTACTTAGATGATGCAAGTCATATGATTAAAATCCTTAGAAAATACCTTTTAGCCTTATTTTAGCTATTTAAGGGTGTACTTGACAACTGTTTCGCTGCAGATAAAGGCTTCTCTATGTAGAAAGCATGGAATAATTTGAGGGCTACATTGGTAGGCAAAGCTCCACAAAAATTCACACAGCCACATCCTTCTGTACGAGCTCTGCACATGGCCCAGTGGAAAACAAGTGTGCTCAATCTACCTGAAGATTATATGCAAATATTTTTCTTTTGTCAGTGGATTATTTATTAATGGCGAAACCTAAACCCAATAATTTCTTGAGTTCCTCGTTCATTAGAGAATATTCTCAGAGATTAATTTCAACATAGTGGGCTTATTCCCAAATCAGGATGGTACTGGCTCACATCCATGTCAGTAGGGCTGAGAGCAGTATAAAAAGATCAAAGTGAAGTAATAAGCCAGCTTCTCCAAGTAACTAGGAAGTGTGAATTGGGATGATAAGAAGAGATAACAAAAATAGCAGTTGTTTTATGGTCTTGGGCCATTTACTGCATTTGGAAGTTCTGAAGATGAGAAAATGACTAATGATAGAAATATGTAAAGTGAAAGACTCATCTGAACTGCACACTACAGGAGGTTTTCAGTTGTCTCATTTTTGGCACTTGACCTTAGTGCAAAGCGGGGCCTTCATAAGCCTCTCCAGGAGTCAGTGAAGAACAACATAGATTCCTCCAAAGGATAGTAAAGAGCAATTGCATAATTTAGCTACTGAATAGCCGTCTGGAGGTAGCATCCCTTTTGTGCCTTCACTGTGTCACTCTCCCATGGACTGCAGAGGGAAGCTAAAACAACTGCAGTCAAAAACTTCAGCAGTTGTTGGAGTACCTGAAATTCAGTGGAATAACTCCCACAGAGGTTAAATTACTCTTCAATACACATCCTCTCAGTAAGTATGGGCTGTCCCTTTACATGGACTCTCAAGACATTAAGAAGCATCATGTCTATGGTTGATCTCAAGAAACAAGTTATACAGCTACAGTGTTGTTGTATATCTTTCACTTCTAAGAAAATACTATCTAAATTTGGCAGTGATAAAATGAGATACAAAATAACCATGCATGCCAAGTTGCATTTATCAGCATTAAATGAAAGAATAGAATAAAAATATGAGATATATTCTTACCTATGTCCCGATAACTTCTAGGCAGGGCTTTGACTACAGTAAAGCTTACTAATAAAATGATATAAATTACTGTTCTCCAATTCATAATGTCAGCCTTTGGCAGAAGCCTGAGATGGGTTTGGTTTATCTCTGAAAGGCAGAAAGATTTAAGAGGAACGATCTTATATACTCTACCAAATGATTTCTGGTTAATCAAAACCCTTTTAGTGCCATATATAACATTAACCCTTTTAGAATATTCCCACAATAATTAAACATGACATTATTTGCTTAGTATGATGAACCGACCAGCTTGTTGTGAAGAAGGGACCTTGTAGATTCTTTTTTCCCCTGAAATTTAGACAAATAGACATTTTAAACTTATCACACTTCAAACAAGAAGTTTAAACATTCTTTGTGCTTTTTATCATGAATGTAGATCTCTTCTACTTACAGATTTGTTCAAAGGTGATTGCTGTGCAGAAGATGCCTTTGTAACACACTGTTGACTGAAAGAACACAAGTTCATCAGTTTAAACCCTTAAACCTGAGATTTTTGCATCCCTCCTTGCCAAACAAGTTATCTCTTGCTCCCACACTTGGTGGCTCCCACACTTGATGGCATGGTGAAAAAGGTGAATTAAGCAGCCCATGCAATGTATTTGCAGCATTAACAATTAGCATCAAAATATGCCAGAAATCTTGAAACAAAATCAAAACTATATTGAAGGGGAAAAAATAATAAAGTTACTTAGTGCCTTCTTAAAAAGTACTCTATAATCATCATCATGATGAAAACATCAAATTTTTGGAGATTTAATGGCTTCAGAGAGCCAGGGGTATTTGTAACTAAGAGACAGGTGGGCAAGGATATGTATATTCAGTCTGAAGGAGGCAACAAAGATAGAACTTCTTATTTTTTTAATGAGAAACTGGCAGTATTCTTTGTTCCATGCTGAAGAAAGATGATGAGGGTTGTTTGTTATCACACGAGACAGTATCAAAAGGAAAAAGATTCTTAATGAAGGCGGGAGCATGGGGGCAATCTGGGGACTACCTACTGCAATCCCGCATCACTTTCCCCAGAAGCAGCCAGGAAGAGATGCAGATTGATCCTCTTATTTTCAGAATGGTACCCTAATACAACCTTGCTACTGTAAGCTCTAAAAATAAGGAAAGCGGGGGGATGGGTATTTGCTTGAAGAAAAACTGCAGAAACAGCTGAGACACTGATGCTAGAAACTTTTTTATAGCAAGTTCCTTATAGCAGGAGTGTGTTTGAGAGTTCTTGTATGTGTAACATGTTGTCCTAAGTATTTCAGGAAGCTGTACTTGGCTGCTGCATTTAAAACCCTTAAACTCAATTTCTCTATTGACCTTCACCATGCTTAGGATGGTTAAATATTTTTATATATTTAACCACTATTAGGGTGGCAATGTATCTATTTACAGTGAACACGCTCTCATTTACAGGAGGAAAATGTGTGTACAATATTTAACCAGAAGAAAAGAGTGTGTCAAACAGCAGAAATAATCAAGAATTCTTGCTTTTCAAACTACAGAAACCATGCCGACAAAATCTGTTTTACACCTATAGAGACCAGAACTGTTTCCAGACCTTCTTAAAACTATCTGGCAAAGGCCAAGGTAAAGCTAAAACAAGCTGATTGCAGTCAGGGTTTTTGGAGCTGTAAATTCCCATCAGCTGGGGATGGCTGCGTGGAAGGGGGAGAAATGTCCTCAGCAGACTCTTGAAATTCCCAGGTACTCTTATGCTGCAAAGTTTTTGTTTTGTGTGTTATTGTAAGCAAAGAGGTGAGTTACTTTGTGTAGGTTGTTCTCCTTTGTTGTTTGTTAGTTTTAGGGGAAGGTTCCCTTTTTTTTGCCTGCTCTATGTTCATGTTGCACTTTGGTCATTGATTAGCATTCTCAAATTAGGGTCCCAAAGAGCAAGAATGTCTCCCCAAAGCTGAGGTATTTAGTCTCGCTTCTTACTAATGAGAGCAGAATTTGTGAATTTATTTTTTTTTTCTTAACTTTTTTTGTGGTGGTATCAATATATCCATTGCATTTCCTTAAAGTCAATGTTGGTACTTTTTTGGTAATGTAAGTAATACATGTAAAGCATTTCATTATACCCTTGCTTTATTGCACTTGGAGAATAGTATTCTTACTAAATCTTGATCATTCATTCTAAAACGAGTGATGTTTGTAGGAAGTTCATCTACATGGAAGAATTAAGCTTCTTCCTGAATAGTGAGATACTTGGTTTTTACAAAATCCTAAGCTGCTTTGATGTGATATTTGGAGTTCTTTTCCATGTAAATAAATTCCCCTAGTCTGATGTGCTGTCTAAAACTCACATTGGAACTTTCTTAACTCTTTTTGTAAAGAAAAGATCGCTCACATTCATATTTTTAGACTTTGATTTAAAAAAAAGGAAGCTGGCTAGGCTTAATCTGATTAGGTGTTTTGGAATCTATCTTGTTTTGGTACTGGGGTATTTTGCCTATGGAAGATTTGCTACAGCAACTGTTATGAACCACGAAGTTTTGATTTCTCCCATGCTGTCTCCCTTTGAGTGCTTGTCTCTGTTGCATGCCTAAATCTCCACAGGCCTTATCAGCTTCTTAGGTAATAAAAGAAGTTTCTCATCCCAGGATGTATAGTGCAGGTAGTTAACCTCTGCATGGTTTGGTGCAGGGCTAGCTCTGGGTAAGCCACTAAACGGGGTATCAGCAGTCATACATGTCTGATCTCTGTAGTCTGGCTACATTTCTGTAACTTCTGTGGATCTGTCTCCTTAGATGGCTGTGCAGCATGCATCTCGTTAACCTAGAGGTTATTGAACCCTCATTATTCAAATAACTTGTAATAAGTTATAAATGCAAATAATGCCCACAGAACGATGGTTAGCAGCACCTGTTCTGCGCCTACCAGCAGTACTTCCTGTCCTCTTGGAATTAAGCAATAATTCCCTGCTCTGAAGGGCAAGTACTTGTAATGGTTAGCTCTGGGAAGGAAAGGATAGAAGTATGGGTTTATACATTAAAAACTGAAACAAAGAAAATTTGGCTTGCTTTTGCAGGTTTTTGTTTTGTTTTTACACCGCCCCTTTCATTGAAAATCCTAACCCTTCTCTCTCCCATCTTGCAATAATTGGTTTGTGGTTGAACATATAGAATTTTCAATTGAAAACAGAAACTACTTTTCTTTTTGATCCATGTTATTCAGTTAATTATCTGTAGGTTCCTTAAGAAAGCTTGTTTTCCTGGAAAGTGTTTGAGTTTTTCCTGTAAATATTTAGCTAAAAAATGTGAGCAGTTCTCTGTTCTCTCACTGCTGTGATATATGTGTGTGAATAGCATTCCAAGTGCTCTGAACTAGTATTGTTCTCAGCTCTGCTTGCTAAAACATACTGAACTTATTGTGCATACCATGGAAGTATTGGCCAAAGCCAGACTAATTCAAATGAGAAAGCATGTTAGAGCTTGAGGACTGCTGAAGGAGACCTAAGATTTTTTTCTGTCTGTTTTTTAGGATCTGCTTTGAAGCTTATTGAAGGGAGTGGAAGACTTTCCTTTATGATCACTTGTGACAATATTACAATTAACACTGCTGAATATATGCCTCAAACATTAAGGCCTTTATGGGATGTATTATAAAGAACTTTCTTACCTGTACATTCAACAAATCTTTTCCAGTGTATGTAGCAAACTTGGAGACAATACAGGGAGGAAACCGATGTTGTTAACTTCATTTCTTCAACTGATTTAACAGATTATTTGGCAATGCTAGGAAGACTGATGGTAAAGAATTACTCTTTTCAGTCCGTGAAAGTGACTGATTATCACTTGTGAACTTCTGTTTGAGCTGGATAACTCCCTGGATTGGTATATTTTGCCAAAACTGCACGTCTCAAGTGTTTTCTTACTGCATACATAGTTCAGTTGTGATTCTTTTAAAAAAACTGCCTAAATTAATGGGCTATTCACTACATGGAGAAATATGACTTGTTTCACGTGTAACATGGAATGTTTGATGTGGAATTCAAGTATTTTCTACTACGTGTTTAAGTATCTTCACTGCTGACATAAGTTGAAAAAGATGCACAATGGTGCAATGCATACCGTTTCTCTCGCTAAGAGGATTCCGTTCAAATTCCGTTAACTTTAGGGAATGAAAAGATTCATGAGTAATATCTTGGCTTCTCCCCTTTTTTCAGTCACACTCGGGTGCTTTGTGTGGCCCCTTGGTTTGATACAATCTGACAATTTTCCCTTGAGTGCCTGTCCTAAGGAGTGTTCACCCTGTGGGTGTGTAAGCATGTCGGCACAGGAGACTGGGTAACCTCTGGCAGTACAGGTGGAAGCATGCCCAGGCCGCGCACGCCTACCTGCTGCCGTAAGCTGGCAAAGATGTCCTCTGTCCTTTGGTTCCTCTGAGTCACTTGGCTGGGAATGAAACAACTTTCCTTGCCACTTTACTGGCAGTGCTCTATGCCCTTTGTCTCTGGGCTTGTTTGGACACATTTGCAGTGTGTTATGTCAGAGTGGCATGTTGGTGGAAAGTGCACTGGGTGCTTTGTCTGGTCCCAATGTTTGGAATAAATTGACATGTCCCAGGAGCACTTCTTTGTGCGGCTGTAAGTACTGTAGCACTCTTAGCATGTCTACGCAGAAAGAAGCTTACCCTGTCTTCAGTTTCTTTTAATTCTGGTAAAAATTTTCTGGTGTACTTCAAAGTGAAACAAGAAGGAACAAAGCCTGTTAGCAAGTAGACAAATTAACATCTTCATAAATTGGATATATTCATTAACTTCAGAATCTGTAGCCCTCTTTGCAGCATAAATTCACATACATTTCACAGCCGTTCTTCCATTGGGACTTCTCTTCCCATTCCGTTTGTCTGTGACGCTGACGGGATGCTGAAGAAAGACTGATCTGTCCAGGATAACTCTGTAGGCCATCTAGTACCATGTGGCTACCAGGGTGACAGAGCCATTTAGCATTCTCAAAGAGGAAACTGAAGAGGTTTAGTCAGTGGCTGATACAGCCACCTCATTGTCCTAACAGATGGATTGTTATTTATATGTGATCAAGGATTCCTCACTGGCCTGTTCTTGAGGAAATTATTCTTGAGCTTCTGATAAGAAATCTGGGTTTCATTCATATGAAGAGCTATACTCCCAGCTACAGTTCTATGAAGCTGTGCCTTTCTCCCAGGCATGCTGCAACGAACAAGAGCACAAGAAGAAAAAGCAACCATCCCATTGTTGCTGCCTGCTGGAGCTCCATGGCACTGTTCCTACTTTTTTTTAGTAGACAGACACTCGAATCTTTCGATTCACTCGAATCTTTCCAGGTACAGGATGTAAAGTTTCTGTCCAAAAGGACATTTGGTTACTTCCATGTCATAAGGACTGAGTAGTACCCTGCAAATCTTACTACTCGGACTTCCATCTTGCTTTATTCCTCACCTTCTGTTTCATTCCAGGGCCATGTCAACGACAAAATACACATTTCCTGTAGAGTACAGAAGATATATTCAAGTGAATAAAGTGGTTACAACTCACCTCAGAGCGAATCTCTGTAACAGACATTATTTTAGATTGTAGAAAGAGGATAGAAAATGGATATGTATGTTGTACTTGGAGGATTGACATCTCTATTCATGAGTGCAAATTCTGGTTTCGTTCAAGGGGGTGGTGTTGGTGCCAGTAAGGATTCATCAAGTGAACCGAGTACCTGCTTTTGCTCTGCAGGACGCTTTCTTTCACACCATAATGAGATGATCTTATTGGATCTTACTTTGTTTTGCTTTGCGTGAGGATCACGTTGATGAGAGGCTCTTCTACTTTCCTTACTCACTGCAACAAAATGTCCCTCTGGAGGTTCTGGGCTGAATTGGTTATCACACCCTAAGGATAGAAGAAGCAATCATTGATAATGGGTGGATTGTGGGTATCAGGAGTGGGATCTGCAGCCTGGTATTTAGCATGCAAGCTTTAAATGAGTGCTGTTTCTGCTGAGATTTCTGCATTTGTTACAACACAAATGCTTTTTGTAGGGAAGGAAATCATATATGCCAGTTAAGTATGAGAGCATAAGACAAACCTACAAAATCTGGAAGGGAAGAAGTAAGCTATCCTTCAAGTTAATATACTTTTTTTTTTTTTCTTCCCTCTCTCCCTAATTTCCTAAGCTCCTACATCTATGTATGTTCCAAATCCCGCAGGGGGTTGTTTACAGCTGAATGGGACACAACAAAGTACAAAGGGTGACATTTACAACTTGTCCTTGTCTTTATCTGGCACCTGTAGGCGTGATGGTCTAGCCAAGTGAAACACCATTGCTGAATGTCAAAACAAGCTATCTTAATAGCACAGAATCACTGTTATCTTAATACAACACAAACTTTGGTTGCAGTGACCTGCTTACACAGCGTTTTTGATAAGGTGGGGAACTTACTATGCCTGCTTGCAGGTAACAAAACAAAATGCATGCACTTTAGAGGGCTCCGAACAATTTCTTAAGTCTGCTCTGCAAAAGACTGTGGTCCCAAGATAATGACTGTTGTACAGCTCACTATGGACCTACAAGAGTTTTAGCTTTTGGAGTACAAATTGTCTTTTAACTCTTCAGTGTATGGCACTGCCTTATCTGGGGTTCTCCTCTGGTCAAGTCATTCTCCCACTGCTGCCCTCTCTGCTCCCCTGTACTCCTAACACCACTCGGTTTGCAGCCTGACCCTCAGGGCTGACTGTTCTAGCAGGCCCACAGAGTGGTGACAGCTGTAAAGACCAAACACCCTTTTGAAACCATGCTGCCAGCTTTTACAGATCACTTCCTGAAAAGGATGAGGACTTGCCTTGGTTCAAGTGCATAGAGTAGTTATTTTTGACTTGCAGGTGGAAAGCTTGTTGACTTCCATTCCACCAGGAATCTATTTGAGATGGTTCTTCTAGCAAAGGATCCTGTTCCTCAGCGGAATACTGCCTTATGACCTTTTATTTCTCAAAGAAGACCAGTGGCTCCTATCTTATCTTAATCTTTTCCTGACAATTTTTAGGTTGTTCATGCGGCAAAAATATTATGGTTGAATGAACAACTTTGAAAGGTAGACATGAAGCCCTCTTATATGCTAATTTCATATATAAAGCTTGTTCTTGCTTAAACATTTGTAAACCTACTCTCTCAGTTTTCACGCCTGACTGTTGTCCACTGAATAATATCTCCTGTGTGTGCTGCTGGATAGCTAAGATATGGCACGGCAGTTGGTTAGCATAGCACTTTGCCCAGAAAACTCCTGTTAGTTTCTGGAGTGGTACTAATCAAGACAAGGAGGGGTACCTAGGGTATCTCAAGTGGTGTTAGATGCCACCTTGTAGTCAACTAAATCTAGTCAACTCTCTGTACCTTCTGCATGTCTGAAGAATGATACAAGCAGGCCGGTTGTATAGAATGCCTTAGAATTCTAGAGACTTATAATGACTTGCCCCTCTTTCCTTTAAGGAAAAGGCATGTAAAATTGCTCTCCCCGTTGAATTATGTCTACCTGGCAGAAATACATGCTAGAAGAGATAGAAAAACGCCCGTTCTGGACTCCTCCTGCTAGAAATGAGTCAATGGAACAGGTCACTCTTGCTGCAATTCAGCCTTGAATTATGTAAGGGTTCTTTAAGGAAGGGATATGGAAGAGTGAGGAGGCAATGGCTTTCATTTCTACCATGTCTACTCTTGCATTAAGCCACTTCTGCAATGCATGTGTAGTTTGCTTTTGCTTTACAGAATTAGCCAACAACTGGAACAACATAGGTTTCCAAAGTGTTTCTTCATTACCCAATTAAAAAAGTATAAAAAAAAAAAAATTTAAAAATCCATGTTCTTTCAGACAGAGTATGACTCCCAAGATGAGCAATCCAACAACAGCTTTTTCCTGCACAGGTACTACAAAGGTCTTGTTGCTTGGACCATGTAGAAGATTCCCAGACACTGGGAGAACACACATCCTAGTAGACATGTCCAGATGTTACTAGTCTCTGTATGTATTCTGAAGATGAGCTTTTTCACTTCACGTTCTTTGTGAAATTATGCAAAAAACCTACTAACTAGTTACCGACACAGTTGCAAAGCTGTAAGGTCAGCTTAAGAAGGAAAACAATTCTACTAGGGTTTTCCTACCTGTATCTTGAGCAAGTCTTTTCTGACGTTTTTGCATGTAGCTAATTGGAAAAGAAAAAATCAAAGAACGAACCAGTAGCCACTTCATTATTGTGGATTATATGCGACTATGCAGGGGAGCTTCAAAACAAAGAAGACTGGAAGCAATGAAATTACTTATATGCTGTTATCAATGAGTGCCTGTAAACAATTAACCACACAAATGTAAATTTCCATTAGACTTCAGTGAGGCTCCCCAGCTACAATCAACTTGGCTGAAAAGAATTGTGACAAAATTACTTATTAGGTTTGTGATTTTGGCCAGACTATTTTGAAAGCATCTTGTAAATTGAGATTTTTACTTTGCCCAGCTACTTAAGGAATTGTGTAAATAAAGATTGGGGTACAAGTCTTCCTGTAAATTATAACTTGGTGTAATCCTCAAACTGTGCAGCCTTTGCTTTTGTCAATACTTCTTGAAAATTGGTCTGTATTGGTATTGGCAAGTAATGGCTCAGGCATAGGGGAGATTTGCCTTTATTATTCACTTAGGACTGCATATCATTAAGAAGTTAATTCAGAGTATCAATTACTTTGCATAACTTGAGGGACAGTTTCCCCCATCTTCTTCATGTTTACATGCTTCCAACGAAAGAAGTAAATGAAGTTTCATTTTTTTCCTTCACAGAGAAGACCAGAGGGGACAGCATGCTCTCACAGATCTTGTGCGACATCTATATGCAGTTAAATTTGATAGATTCTGCAACCAAAGCCAAATTAAATGTGTTTCAATACTAGTCCTTGTGACATGTAGTTTTATCTTGGTGGAAATTCAACTTACTAGTCCTGGTTGCAGAAAAGTCACTTCCAGGTCTTTGGGTCAAGACAATAACACAGCATGAATCAGAAAACATAAAAGAAAATAAAGTCACTTAGCACTGATTACTAAACTATACTTATTTGTAGTTAACTTAAAAAGCACACCCACTACTGAGCAGCAAGTCATGTGCTACCCTTAGTAAGAGGTAACAGAGAACAACCCCTGGGCAAAAAGATCATAAAGATTTATATTATGAAAAAATATACCTGAAGATGCTAGGGGATTTTCATGTATATCTTAAGATGCACCCAAAATTTGCACATTTGTTATCATACAGTCATAAAGATCTTCTGACATGTATCTGAGAGCAGAAAAGCTGCTGTTTGACCAAGAGGAATTCTCTGTAAACTTAGGAACATGCCCTGGTCCAGAGCCACTACCCACTGCCAAGCTATTGAGATACTCTACTGTTTTTTTTTAAAAATCTGAGCTCTTCAAGATCAGCATCATAAGCTGGTACGGAGAGCTAGAAAAACATTCTTGCTAACTGATCAGTTTGCTATTTTCTTTCTCGTGATCTGTATATAAGGGTTACCAAAGATCAGGATGTTATCAAATGTTCAAATGAAAGCTGAAGCATGCATTAAAGGATTTCCCATTTATTAAAGCTGCAGCTAGTGGCCTTACAAGAGACTCTCTAGAATCATGAGCTCCCAAATATTGAGACTGAATGCAAAGCAAATGGGGCCAAGAGGGCATGGCATTTCATCAACCTCAGAGGAACTGTGAGAAATCAAGCAGTAACAGGGAAATGCCATGGCCAGGAGATGACAATACCTCGTGGGGATGTCCTTACAAATACCAGTACCAATACCCAGTGTTTTAAAAGACAATGGAAACTCTGCTTACACACAAAACAACTGTCACTTCATAATTCAGAGTATAGTACAGGTATGGACAGGAGGAGATAGCTGATTAATTCAGGGATGAAGAAAATAAGGAGCTTTGGGCAGGTGGGGGGAGAGTCTGATGGATGCAGATGATGTGTGGTCAGCTGAAGGAATTAAAGACTGAAGGAGAGGGAAGAAGGAAACGGATATGGTTTCTTATCCTTCTACCCCTGGAGAAGTCAGATAAAGATCTTGCTTTCTAACCGCTTAAGGGAAAAGCATCATTTCTAACTTCTGGATCATGCTGTTATTCTGAAAGCTTTGGAATCTGCACAAACATCTTCACACAGCAATGGTAGGTTTTGCACAAGAATTAATGATTTTGACTTTGTTTTGTAGTTTTAGCATATGAAATCTAAATATAACAAATAGGTTAATTTAGAGGAGTTTTTTATCAACTAGTGTTAATGGATGATACTGTCAAAACTGTGTTTGATGTAAAGGATGGGTTTGTAGCTGCCATCAGGCTTTTTCCAAAGACTGAAAAACTTGATTTGCAGATGTAGTCTTTGTGAATGTTCGAGGTTCACTGGTCATGGTTTTATTACCATTATACCTTCAGAGAGGGTATATGAAAAAGAGATATGAGCTATTAAAAAAGTGAAAACGGAGAAAGTAAAAATTAGCTTGCATATTACTGAGCGGCTACAGCACATCACAAACTACAGCTAAATATTGATTTACTATACTGTGCTGTTATAGGAGGATGAATAGGCAAATAGGGCATACAAACAGGAGCAGACTGCAAGGCTTTGTAATTCTCTGGAATACTCAGTACTGCAAGACATCACTCTTTTAAATCCTTGTGTATTACAGCAGTACCATTTTCACAGAATCACAGTCATCTAGGTTGGAAGAGACCTCCAAGATCACCTAGTCCAACCTCTGACCTAACACTAAAAAGTCCTCCACTAAACCATATCACTAAGCTCGACATCTAAACATCTTTTAAAGACCTCCAGGGATGGTGACTCAACCACTTCCCTGGGCAGCCCATTCCAATGCCTAACAACCCTTTCAGTAAAGAAGTTCTTCCTAATATCCAACCTAAACCTCCCCTGGCGCAACTTTAGTCCATTCCCCCTCGTCCTGTCACCAGGCACGTGGGAGAATAGACCAACCCCCACCTCTCTACAGCCTCCTTTAAGGTACCTGTAGGGTGCGATAAGGTCGCCCCTGAGCCTCCTCTTCTCCAGGCTGAACAAGCCCAGCTCCCTCAGCCGCTCCTCGTAAGACTTGTTCTCCAGACCCCTCACCACCTTCATTGCCCTTCTCTGGACTCTCTCGAGCACCTCCATGTCCTTCTTGTAGTGAGGGGCCCAAAACTGAACACAGTACTCGAGGTGCGGCCTCACCAGAGCCGAGTACAGGGGGACAATCACCTCCCTAGACCTGCTGGCCACACTGTTTCTTATACAAGCCAGGATGTTTTTGGCCTTCTTGGCCACCTGGGCACACTGCTGGCTCATATTCAGCTGACTATCAACCAGTACTCCCAGGTCCTTCTCGACCAGGCAGCTTTCCAACCACTCATCTCCCAGCCTGTAGCGCTGCTTGGGGTTGTTGCGCCCCAGGTGCAGGACCCGGCACTTGGCCTGGTTGAACCTCGTACAGTTGGCCTCAGCCCTTCAGTCCAGCCTATCCAGATCCTCCTGCAAAGCCTTCCTACCCTCGAGCAGATCAACACACGCACCTAACTTGGTGTCATCTGTAAACTGAGGGTGCACTCGATCCCCTCATCCAGATCATCGATAAAGATATTAAAGAGAACTGGCCCCAGTACTGAGCCCTGGGGGACACCACTAGTGACCAGCCTCCAACTGGATTTGACTCCATTCACCACGATTCTTTGAGCCCAGCTATCCAGTCAGTTTTTAGCCCAACGAAGTGTACGCCAGTCCAAGCCAAGAGCAGCCAGTTTCTTGAGGAGAATGTTGTGGGAAACAGTGTCAAAAGCCTTAATGAAATCAAGGTAGACCACATCCACAGCCTTTCCCTCGTCCACCAAGTGCGTCACTTTGTCATAGAAGGAGATCAGGTTCGTCAAGCAGGACCTGCCTTTCATAAACCCATGCTGACTGGGCCTGATCGCCTGGTTGCCCTGCAAGCGTTGCGTGATGGCACTCAAGATAATCGGCTCCATGAGCTTCCCCGGCACTGAAGTCAAAAGACTGAAGTCTTTCCTGAGACACCATCTCCCTGAGAAGGCATTTCTATTTTTTATCTAGACAGACACAACAAACATCAGCCTCTCCAGGGCACACCACGTACTAGCAAAACTGCCAAGTGAATTGTCACACTGCAAGAAGTGGATGCTTGCAACAGTGCTCTGGCTGGTTTGGCATACTATTGCAAACTCAGTTGTCCACAGGCAATGAGACAGGCCTTCCAAAACCTGTCATAGCGTACAAATGTGTGTGCTGATTTGTGTTTTGATTTTCCACTTGACTACTTAGGAATACTTGTGTAATTTTTCAGTGAGTTCTGGGGACTAGAAGTTGAAACAGAAGTATCAAAGCAAAAAGTCTGTTGAAATACCCTAACAAATGCTGCTGCATGAAAACAAGTCACAGGTGTCATGCCAAGAGTTATCTTAACAGTTGGCCTTTCTGAAACTTGAAGTCATGGTTCAGGTTTGGTAGCAGAAGCTTAAATATGTTCCAGGTTCCAGGAGAGTTTTCCCTACGTCTTTAGGAGACATTTATGTGGTTACAGAATATTTTTGCACTGTCATCTTAGCTAGAGCTGCAGCTCTGCTTATTCCTCTGCTTTCTGAACTCAGACACAACTCAGACACTACAAGGAAAAAAGAAAAGTTACCTCATTATAAAGGAACCTGGATTGACAAAAAGCATCAGTTTTGGAAAAACGCAGCCCAAAAGAGACCTTAAGAATACATGGAAAATTGCTCAGCATGGGAGTAAAAGCCGTTAAGATGTAATTTTAAAAAACATAGCATTACTGAGGCTTTAGATACTCCTTTAAGTGCTGTAGCTTGTCTATGGTGCTCTTTCTGTAACTGAAAGATGCTTTCATGTACAAGAGTGAAATGGATGGATTTCTGTGACTTGTAGAAACTGGGTGGGGGTGTCAGTCCCTTTCTTTCAGATTTTTTGGTATATTAATATTCAACTTTACTCTGTTCTCTTGACACGTCACTTTTTTCAGCAATTATACATGCGGCCTGGATATCATGCATATGAATTTTGTATCCCTTTGGAGTCAGCAAAATTACACAAGCAGTAATTAAAAACACATTCTGGATTACTAAATCTTAATGGAATTGTTAACTTGCTTTGTATATGTAATTATTGTAGCTGTTTAAAAGATCTACCAGACATTACAGTGAGCTAACCAGCACATGAAAGACTGGAAAACTATCGAGAATTCCCCACTTCTTTATAGTCTTTTGGGGCTAGACCTGATTTCTCTGCTTCAGAATCCTAGCTGAACGTTTTCCTTGGACAAGCTTAACGTGTTCTAATTAACTACAGCTAAACTACACTGTTGTAGAGCAGTTTAGTCTCAGCTGCAGCGAACGACTGTGAATTAGAAAATTTATACTTTATAACGACTTTTGTGCTCCTTTCCATGAACACGGAACAATGAAGGGAAAGTGTTTAACTGTAGCTGCTGAACGTTTCTTGCTCAAATTCACTAAGCTCTGCATCTCTAATGAGATGATTGTGAACACCTTGAGGTCACATACATTCTTCTAAAACAATGCATAACTATGACTATCTGACTGAAATTTCAAACCTTCCAATTGTATCAAGATTCACAAATTCTTCCCTTTACATTTTCAACCTCATGTCTCTCTTTCATTCTGAGTGTACTTATGTGGTTCTGTAGAAGATTCTCAGTTCATGAACTAGAGTCACAAAGGGTTTCAAGGCCAAGAAAACTGCTCCCATAAAATGCTTTATTATGCAAGGGCTTTAAGCAGGAAAAAAAAAAACACATGCCATCCTACATTCAACTGTACAAGATTTGTGTTTTTTTTGTTGTTGTTTGTGGATTGAAACTAAGTATGTAATAGAAAATCATGGTGTTTTAGTGGTGTGGAACCCAACAATGTCTCTGTTAGGAACTCACTGCAATGAAGGGCATGATTTTGGTTGTTGGCTTCTTAAAAGGCATCTCTAAAGTCATAAGTTCTTTTTATAAAGAACTAATGGCATAAATAGACGTGTCTAAAAACAGCTCACTGTGCAGTTCTTTGCAAGAGAAGAGATGCTTGATCTGTGGCTATAAAAATAATAAAAATAAAAATCTTATTTTCATTTTTAAGAGAACATTACTAGCCATCTTCTTTGGACTGATTGGCTCTTTGGAACATTCTCTTACTGTGAAATTATAATCGTGAAAAGTCAAATGTTCCTATTACAGTCTAGCTAAAAATCATACCACCTTTCATATTATCCAATTGGTGGGACATAAATATTTTAAAAGAGCAAGAAATAGAGAAAACAATGGGATGCCTATCCATAAATACTTCTGTATCAACCATCTTGTGTAAGGAGTGCCTGTAAGATCTTTGCCTTAGAGCAGTCACCAGCAGACCAGGGCAGATGCAGATTTATAATGATTTTATTTACTATTCATTTTTTGCAAAGTAATAGAATTGAAAAGTTTCTGGAAAAGCATGTGGTTTGACAAAAAAATGAAGATTTACGAAACCGTCATTCAATACTAAGGAAAAAAGGTAATGGGCAGGAGAAGTTACACAAAAGCATTTTATCTTCATATTTTCCCCTTGGGCAACCTAGATGGGATTAAAAAAAAATAAAATAAAAGATTATTTTGCAAAACAGTAGCATTCTAGTAGCACTTCAACCTTCCATATGCTGTATGATTGTAGTTGGTAGACTACCCCCTGAGAAAGCCAACATACAGTGGCTAAAGGGCAGCTAGAGGGTCTTTTTGATTTGAAGTTAAATGGGTAGAAAGATGGGGAGACAGGGATGGGATTACCCATTTTGATATAAATGTTATTTCTTTTACTTACCGTGTCTTAAGCACCAATTCCTAATGTGGCTCTGCTCTGGACTATTAGATTGGCACCCTAGAAAAAGGAATGCAAACAGTTGTGAAAGAGAAACAAAGAGAGCACAGTATGCAGTGCTTGTGCAAGAACTTCTATGAACTTCAACTTGTGTCTGTGTTATGGCTCAAAGGATAATTCTAATGGTACTTTCTAAGCTTAGGAGCTGTGTGTGCTTGTATGCTGGGTATCTTTCAATTTTGCAAAGGTAGAAAATAGAGTGAATTACAGACAGAATAATTCCTTCTAAGGTCTTCCTAATATATGTACCTATGCGATACTTTGGTTATAAATAATAAATAAATAAAAAAAAGGATTCACTCAATAATGCAGATCCATTAATGCTTCAAATGATAGAGAGATTGCTCTTTGGAAACTGACATTTATACCCCTTTCCTAGTGGCTGGTTTCCTAGAGAGTTCCCCATTTCCTGTATGCTTCTTTTTATTTTTAAAGGAGATAGGAAATACCTCTTCGCCAAAGCATGTCTCGATATCTGACTGCTTGCAGCACTTGTCTACCATGGCAGTGAACCCATCAGCAATTGTCTTTATTTGTTCTTCTGTCATCTGGGGCTTGCGTTTAATGAGGTTGACAAGCAATCTGAAAACAAAGCATCAAGCCATAGTTAATGCTACCTGTTGTCATTTGTTTGCCAATTTAGAATATGTCATTCTATGCAGATACAGTTCATTTAAGACGCTTTTCGTCATGCCTCAAGAGGTCTTTGCCAAACTCCCTGTCTATCACCATCACTTGCTGGGTTTTCATTATCCTGGTTATGGATGGAAAGAACTTAGTGAAATGATCTGTATGCTGCGTTAACTGAGTAAATCCTAAGACTTGCACTGTCTGAGGCCCTACATGAAACTGGTCACGTTTAGTTAAGACACTAATTTCATTTGAAGAAAGTAACTTATTGTGCCTCTTCTTAACTATGTGATGTGACATGCTGACAAGCTCAGTACAAATACATAGTTCCATCTGGTTTTCTCTGTCACCAGTGAAGTCCCAGTCAGACAACAGATCAGGGTTTTTGTTAGCTTACTTCTGTCCCTGCTCAAGTGTTACGTTTTTGAGTTTATTCTCCAAGAAATTTCATTTAGCTTACTTCATCTGGCCTATTGCCCGTTCTTCAGCAGGAGCACTGCACAATTTTTCATCGAAGTTGAACATGTCAGGATTAAATGGTGGAGGAACATATTTGGTATCTACTCCCATGGCACTGAAACATGGTCTCCTGTAAGCGTAGGAGTCACTGCAGCAGTGTGAAACATTGTCATTTATAGGTGAGGTCTCCTGTCTCCTGCACATATCCTGAATCACCATGCTCAGCTGGTGAGAGAGAGATGGAAAAAAATACAAACATGAGTTAAACCTTCTACAATAACAGAAGAAATGTGTGATGTTTGTGTCACTATAGCATAGCTGAAAGTGGAAGCTTTCCAATCTAATCAGCTGCTCAGAAATGGTACAGTTTTAGAATTTAAAATGAACGTGTATTCCTGGAGTCAGGCATTTTTAAATCTGCTGACAGTATGACCATTAGACTACAATCAATAAGAACGGTTTTCTTTTAAGAGACTCTTTTTCCAAACACAAGCTCCTATAGACCCAATCATCTGACTTTTGCTTTCTGAAAGAGAGCAAAGCTGAGTTACAATTTTCACAAGCTGCCATTTGAGAGAGCTATTTAGGTCCTCATGTCCATTAAAAATGAATGGACTTTCCAATTATGTTATGTTGCTAATTAGCTTGAAGGCTATGAAAAATCAGTGTGAGTTTACTATCCCACCAGAAGTCCATGTTTTTGAGAACAGAAGAAATCTCTCAGAGGAATAAAAAGAATAAACAAATGTACTCACATAACCCTCAGAACAAGGTAGGCGTTTGTCTTCAGGAAGCTTGCAGCACTTGGTACCAACGCCTGTCATTTTCTTTCCAATTTCAAGCAAGGTCTCAGTTGATACCTGAGGCATTTTCTTAGTGTAGCGGATCAGCAATCTGAAAAAATTGCATTAAAAATGACTGCTCACTTTTGAAGAATTCTCTGCTTAACTACACTAGTGAACTGAAAATAGAAGTCAGGTTCAAATGCATATTCCCAAAGCTGCCAAAATCATTGTTTACGCTGGAGAATACTTATCAGAAAGTACTTACGCCTTGAGGAAGTCTGCCTCGCCATGGGTAGTGAGAAGATCACAGTTTGTCTTTACAACATCCTGAGTTTCTTTGATATGTTCGTTTAGTTGATCTTGCTGCAAACAAGTAAAAATTTATCAGTAACATTAGAGCAGGACATTCTGGTCACAATCATGCAAATATACCTTATGGTCTCTTCTAAATCTTACTAGCTCTAAGATATACATTATGCAAGGCCAACTGTTTGCTTCTAGCCTAGCTGGAGTAAGGGGGACTTGATTCACAAATGAGCATTCAGTTCTAACAGAAATTCAGTAAAAAAAAGCTGAAATTATTTCATATCTTTATCATGGGCTCTGCACTGCTTCATGTCCCATCAGAATATTAACTTCTTCTGGGATTAGTCTCTCAAAATGCTTTTTGTCTGCTCCTCGACTGAATTGCTTCATGATTGGTACCAACCAAGCATTCTAGTCACATGCAAAAAAAGCATTGCACCTACAGCATTTGCATAGCAGTCAGCAGGGTTGTCGGTTTTGCAGCACTTTTCCAGGAGTGTTTCATATCCTTTAGCAATTCTCAGAATCAGCTGTGTGGAGAACTCAGGGTGTCTTCGTGAGTATTCATAAACAAACCTGAAAGACACGAGCTGACAGCATTAGAGCTCCTGAATAACATGCTGCTTTTCTCATGCACAACACAGTAATTGACGGTGACAGTCCCTCAGATGAGATCAAGGTGGACAGTGAGTTTGAAATGCTCCCTGTTTTTTTTAGTAGAATTTTTTGGGTTTTGGCCATTCTTCTGACTGCCAACAGGGCAAATTTAAGAGGAACAAAATAGCTTCCCCAGGACAGAATGCTTCTCAAGCAGATAATGTATGTGGACCTGCACAAAACCCCTGAATAAAGGAAAGGCAATGATAAATTCAGCTTTGATAACAGCCACAAAGTGTGAATGAGAACCTAGGCCTGAAGTTGCACCTGCCACATTGGACTTCCATGTGGTCCTCTCTTTCCTCCATACACACTTGAAATATCCAAGAGGACTTTTTTTTTCTTTTTTTTTTTTTTTCCAGTGATACAAAAGGCCATAGCCCAGAAACAAAGCAGATTGTTTACAGGACAAGCACACGTACTGTTTGCACTACTTACTCTGACATGAATGCATCATGGCCTGCCTCAAAGCTTTTACAGACTTCCTTATCTTGGATGTATTTTTCAACTAGTGAAGGAAGATCTTCAGGTTTGTCATCAAATTCTGCTTCCATAATGCACTGGCTTCGTTCCACAATGGGCTTCTCACAGCAGTCTTTGATTTTACTTGAGAAAGTCTCATGTTTAGAGCACATGTAGTTCACAAGCTCTGCCTGTAAAATTAAAATAGAGCTTCAGATAAGCTATGAAATAATAATTTAAAGATAAAGATCAATTCAACTCTCTTCTCTGTTTCAGACTTTTTTTTTTTTCATTCAGGTTACTTATTTATTTAGCAGTTTCCTAAAGAAATGCTGTCTCCATACAAAAAGAAATAATCAGAGGGACTGGCATTTCCTGCACGTGTTAAGCAAGATGTTCACAGGCACGGGGGAGAATCAGCTTCCCTCCCTGATCTTGGAATCTTTGAGGAGACAAACTCTGGAAAGGCAGTTAAAGCCACTGAGACTGTCACAAGGATGCCTGATTAATCTTTTCAGTCCTGTCACATGTCCAGCTCTGATAGAAAACAAAACATTAAAAACCCTAGAGTTTTATGAAGCCAAACCAGCACACCAGCTGGTTATAAGTTTAAGAAGTATGTCTAAGTTCCAGCTGGGCAGGCAATATTTAGATAAGGTTATTATTGCAGTTTTGCAAATCCTCCCATGTGAGCTGCCCTGTAGAATTCACTGGGACTACAGAAAAACTGGATTAATGGTGATTAAAATCACACAGCAGGATTGCAAAGAATTTCTTTCTGCCTCCACTTTCTTTTTCTTTGTTTACAATTGACTTGAAGTGAGCAAATGCCATCAAACAATCCCCCTCCCAGATGAACGTTTTGATTTTGACCACATACACACACTATATATATATGTATATATGTAAATAAAAACTCCTTGCCCTCATGATCATGGTCCAAAACCTAGTTCCAGTAACAGTTAGCTGAGCTGACTGTAAGTTTTTAGTGGCTGAGGAACCTTCCAGCAGTGTTGAATAGAAGTTCCTAGGACTGTGAACTTCAGCAGCTATTCATGCTACTGAAATTTTTATTTTCCTACTGTTTTTCATGTATGTAAACATTTTAAAAGAATATTTAACTTACCCTGTCATCCATGCACTCCACCATGTCCCCTTCACAGCACTCTTTGTAGACATCCTTAACATCATGGATAAGTTTTGAGATTTCTGTGAATGAAGCCTTGGGATATTTTTGACTCAGTAAAGCAAGTTTACTGGACAGAGAAGAAGAAAAATACACTTGATTCAAAGCTCCATATGGAACAGAAAACTTGCAAGTCAGTAACATACTATACATCACTGATGTTAGAAGTAAACATTCATTCTTCTCACCTAACTTCAGGTGGCTAAAAAAAGGCATTGACACCTGTACCTGCAACCCAATTCTCCTTTAAAATGAACAATAAGAAAGAAGTTTGGATTTTTCTGATCTGAGGTGTATATATAAGAATCACACCCTAGAATTCCCTCTCTCTCAAATGACTGTAAAGCATCTCTGTATTAGCACAGACACAGTACAGGCATCAGAACAGGGCACGACTTCGGCAAACACGTAGATTAAACACATTGGAATCTGGTTCTGAGTGACCTCTCTCAGGTAACTCTATATCTTGTGTATTGGTTCAAGGGATGGTTTCATTTCTTTGTGACTCACGTGGATGACCTCTTTACTACTACTCACTATCCACTTGGAATACACAGGTTCCCCTCTGCATCCACTCTTTATGCTGAAACGTGACCAGAACTAAATTCTACACTTAAAAAAAATGGGCTGAGAAATCACTGCAGGTGCAGTCCAGAAAGACTGACCCACTAATCTCTACTGTGTTGGACAGTGTTCCTCAGCCAAAGTTACACTAGGAAGTACCATGAGTACAGTTATCAAACTCAGCAAATAGAAGTGAATTGTGTGTGTTGATATTTTCCTCATGAGTAGTTGCAGGTTTAAGCCAACAAGTTTACTTTTTATAAAACACTGATTGGAACTTACTCTGCTTGGAAAATTCTCTCTCCAAACTTCTTGAGGATTCCACAAGAATACTGCTGCTTCACGCTTATTTTCTTGACTTTTTCTCTTATGGTAGTTTCCTATAGTAATAGGATGCACATTGTCACATTAAGTTAATTACATTTAACGGACTGAGCAGAAAGCAAATCTGAAAATCCCACTTCAGAAACAGTACAGGTTCTTGTCCAGTTAGCACTGATGTAAAGCGAAGCAAACTGAGAATTCCTTAGGAAGCCCTAATCAGTTCACAGTCCAGCATCTAAATTCTAGCCTACACACTATGCCTTATGGCATAGTGCAATTCATCTAATGATAAGCTGCTGTTATAACCAAATATTCAATTTCATTGAAACTCTGTGGCCCCAAAAGAGCGTAAGTTCTCTTCTGAAGCACCACAACTATCACATGGAAGTCATTGGGACTGAGTTTTGAGACAGAGAGAGAACTTGGCTTACGCCAAATAATCTTGAAAGTTAACTTAAAATCTACAGTTCTATCTGGAATTCATCTGATAGTGATCAAAGCGCTAGCACATGATTAATCCTGACCCTTCTCTACAAATTCTTCATACAAAGAATTACATAGCCAGGAGCATTCCACCCACTTCTCACTCTTTCTCCTCCCTTTGCTCATGCAAGGAACTGGGGAGGAATAGGAGAGACCTCTCATACACCTATCTGTTGGGTGTGGAAATTGAATGTTAGGCTGCCTATATCTGTCTTCCCCTAGAGCCTCTTTGGTAGCACGCCTTCTGGCTACGGTTCAGCTTTATGTTGCAGACCAGCTGCATTGTTTTCAAGCAAAGTGAAAAATTTGCTTTACCTTGCCGTCCAAGCAAGCACCGACATCGCTCTCTTTGCAACAGCTCTGAAGTGCGTGTTCATAATCAGCAGCCACACCAAGGATTGTAGGGGCATACAAGAAGGGGTTTCTTCTTGCAACAGAATAGATGAAACTGTAAGAAAAAGGAAAACATAAGTTATATATTTCAATAACAACAGCAAATGGCCTCAAATCTCTTATGGCTTCTACAACTTTTATTTCTAATTTAGACATTTTATATATTTTTCTATCGTAATGCCTACTAATGGTACATGCTGGGTTAAATCTCACTACTTAGAAAGCAGGACACAGTAACAGTGACAGAAGGATGAAATCCTCTATCTTCAGCCTCTGAGTTTGATGTACATGTGCTTGTTTTAAATGTATTGTGAAATATTTGAAAATTCTGATCTTGAGTGTGAAAAATTAATCTGTGGCCATTTTCCCAGGATTTTATTGCCATTTTTTATTCTCTTTATTGTTACCTTTCTTCATATCCTTTCTGGTTAGAATGGGGTTAGTGGGAAGCTGGAGTAAGTAAATTATTACATTAATGTTGGAAAAATTGTGTTTTTTCAATTTTTTTTTTTGGCAAAATGTCCCCAAAGATTTACAAAATGTGATCATTTAAGGCCCATTTTGAATGGAAACACCTGCTCCAGCATGGAATGAAAAGAATGTGATGAGAGCTTTGGATATTTAATCATTAAGCAGCTGTTTTATACATGCAGATAATTGATTGCATGCTTACAACCTCTTCAAATGTCCTCACGCACTCACTATGCCTTGGGGATCGCTCAACTAAATATTTAAACAGTACAAAATTGCCATTTTTCTTACTGTCCCAGAAATGACACTCTGTTGTCCTCATATTCCTTGCATATAACATCAGAAGCTGGTCTTTGGTATGGCTGAACGAAGTCTGGTTGGGGAATTTTAAATGACAGGAAACACTCATTTCTTTCAGGATCAGTTTTAGCACAGCAGTCAGCCATTGCACCGTATGAGTCACGGAGTTTTTCTACTTGGCAGATTTCATCCAGGAAAATGGAGGGCTATAAGGGACATGATGAGTTAAAATTATTGTTAGAAAGATACTGTTGTATAGATAGTGTAATGTACTTTCTATCTGTAAGAGAAAGCCCAAATTCAAAAGTAAGTAAATTTTTACCAGGGAAGATTTAGACCATAAATCAGAAAAATCCATTGCTTTCAACACAATTTCATAGTTTTATTTTATGTCATCCAATATCAAAAATTACAATGCCCTACTGAAAAAAAAATATTATAAGTTAAAATACTACATGCCAGACAGTGGTCTCCTTTTACTTGTAATCTGACTAAAGTGAATTTTCAGATGAATTGAAGCAGGATTTGGTGTTCTATTTGATGATCAGCTTGGGAAGCCTTTAGGGAGAACTAATATAGTCCTGTAATTTGGTTTGAATGTGAGAACTGGCAAGAACACAAGCACCTAAATTTCTCAGGGGCCTGGCTGAACCTGCTAGGCATCCAGGGATCTTATGTACCTGTAAACATCTTAGGATACCTGATCTTAGCAGTTTTTTTTGTTGTTGTTGTTGTTGTTTTTGTTGTTTGTTTGCTTTTTAACTTTTTACCCGAGTACCTTAAATTATGACAGGTATTTTTTCAAGTCACCCCTGTATGAAAACCCACACACTATGGTTGCTTTAATTCCTACAGTTAGACCTGTATTTTACAGACAGGGTACTTGTACTAATGGTAACATTTATTTATGGAGAATGCTAAACTTAATGTACTGAAGTCTGCTTTTTGGGCTCCAATATATAACTCCACTCATCATTGTGACACTTCTGAAAGGCAGAGTTTCAGAACCTGACAAAAACAAGTTCTCTGTTTCAACACAAAAATCTGAACATTGACTGATGACAAGTATAAATCCTCAACGAGGATGATTCTGGTAACTGCATAGAATGAGGAGAAACGCAATACCAAAGGATTTGCTGCCTACCAGTGATTTTGAGCACTCAGGAGCCTCTTCATTGGCCACACACTTTTGTGCCAGATCTACAACATCCTTCACAAGCTTAGACAGTCCATCATAAGAACACCTCTGGAGATACTGGGCAAATGTAATCATGGCACTGAAACAGAAAGCAAATTTTGCTATATGGAGATAAGGAACACATGATTCAAAATTACTTGCTCAAACGATACGCACAAATACTTAAATAGAGTACTAGAAAGATCATTAATACTGGATCCCATATTCTTGCTCTTCTCACCTCCTTAAATGATAGACTAGAATCTACACGGAAAAGACTGTGATTTGAATTTTCTGCCACTTTAACCAGTACATTTCTAACTACCATAAACTAAGCTGTTTTCGCCATTGTTACAGATAATGATCTTCACTGGGTCTTCTTTCTGAAATGGTTATGTTCCTATAACGGCCTTCTGCCATTCCCAAAACCCATTTCAAAAGGAAATCATTGAATTGTCTCAGAAAACCTGCCAGAAGTTTGTTTGTTTGTTTTTGGTGGTTTTTTTTTTTTTTTTTTTTTTTGTAATGTCTTAGTCCAGAATAACTCCTCTCCATCCAAAGGTTATCAAAACTGTATTATTTACATGTATTTTCTTTTCACATGAGGAACACAGGTTTCCTCATAATGTGTGCAAGGAATTGTGGTCTCAGAGAGCAAGAAAGTCATCATGACTTTTGCAGCCCTTACAGCACCTGTAAGCTTTGCATACTAACAGTAAGAAAGCTAATTCAATGCAATGGTTTGATGAGACCTATGCACCCTTCATGAGCTCATACAGTGTTTAAGTTTCCCTTTTTAATTCAATATCAATAGAGATGGAAGCAATCAGAAAATGTAAGCAGAACATTCACTTACACTGCCTTAAATGTCTCCTCCTTCAAATCATTGTAGCGATGGGCAATCTCACTCTTGTGATCTACAGGGAAAAAAATAAAAGAACAGTGATGTTCATTTGCTGTGCTAGACCCCCTTGAAGAATATATTCTGGGCACCTCAGGCCAGATTTCAGAAGTGTGCAGCATTAAACCAGCTCTTGCACATATCATTATTTTGAGCGCTTGCCATCTTTGGGTACACCATCCTGCGTAATCTGCACAGCTTTTCCAGGTATGTCAATCTAAAGGTTTCTTCAGGCCATCTAGAATTCTTTGTTGTCTTAGATGACCACTTGTCTGCAAATACCTAACTCTTATGCATGCCTATCTTTCTGAAGGCACTCAAGTAATTTTTTTGATTTTAATATAATGTTCACCTCTGTAATCATATTCATAACTCCTATCTTCAAAATGACTGCTGTGACTTCCTGTTAAGGGTTAGAACATGCACTTTACATAACCAACATGATCATATCTAATCTACAAATAAAGGAATGCAGCTGCAGTTTGATTAGACTAAGCATTAGTAGATTTTTCTTTCTTCAAAGACAAAATTATGAACTGGGCAGACACGTATGATTTTTCACTGAATGCATACCATCTGTGCTCATCATGAGCAGGAAAACAGATGAGACCCTTCACTTGGTCCTGATAGTAATAAATCCAGGTTGTAGTTACAGCTTGTTCGTGGTAAGAAGACTCCCACAAGATTTTCCAGATACTGAGGCAGGTGGCCACAGTAATGAATTAACTAGGATAGGGCATCATTTTGTTCCAGAAATACCATCCCAGAAGCATTTAAAAAACACAGGGAAGGATTCATTTACCTGAACTGGAGGAATATATTTCAAAAAATGAAGGATCATCAGTAGACCTGATTTGATAAGAAGGGTTTCAATGCTGAAAATTGTAATTCAAATTTGTTGCTGTTGTTCACTGGCAATTTCACACAGATTGACTGAGAAGTCAGTCTTGTTAAATTTGGCTACTTTCATGTTTCAAACAAAAATCAAAAATATCAGTGGAAAAAAAAGTCTAGGACTGCCTGCAGAAATACTTCTTTGACCAAGTTCTGAAGCTTAATAATACAGGGAAAAACGACACTAAGTCTTCAGCTATGCCTTCCTACGTCCCAGACTGAGATTTAGATTTTTGGATTTTTGACCTAGTTGTGTGAAAACCATTGGTGAGGAGCTCAGTTATAGACTGTCATTTAAAAAGCTTAGCACATCCACTTGCTCCATGCTGGAAAGTAACAGATTCTGAACGATCAACATCTATTCGTGTAATTCACTCATGGTACAAAGAGACATGTCACCAAACCTACTTGCTCAGTTATGTAATTGTCTGGAGTATTCTACCCATCTCCTCAAGATTTCTTAATTCACTTTCTTTTCAAGTCAATCACTTTTCTTTTCTTTTCTTTTCTTTTTTTTTTTTTCCCCCCCTCTTTGGATCAGGCTTGAGAGATTTGTTCACGAAATTGCATTGCAGTCATTAAGTCAATATAACAAAGACTATAGGGGCAATTAATTAATCCTTTCTTACCTGCATCTCGAGCAACTCTTTGCAGATTCCTGGACGTCGCTGAACTGAAGAGGAAAATAAATGAAATTAATGTTACCCACTTCATGGTTGCAGATTATGGTGTGGGCTAAATTATTCAGAAATGCTAGGAAGATTGAAGGGAAAACATTTTCTTATATACCTCTTCACTACCTGTTTCGGTAAAATATTAACCATAGAGCTGGCATTTGTAGATTTCCATTTGGTCTGAAGAAGATTACAAAACTTGCAATGTCCTTGCCAAAAATGAATTTGATATTATTTGTTCGTTATGTTTTACACTGGACCTTTTTGTCCTGAAAAGGTTGAACCTTCCAGCATCCAAACAGATAAAGTTTTGCGTAAATTTCCTTATCAAATTACAAACAAGGAGTTCAAGGCATCAGATCAAAATGTCATCGTCTAATCCTATAGCCGTGCTTCTTCTTTGCTACTATTTGCTCAAAAGTGCAGCAAGTTGGTACTGTACAGTAATAATTCACCTAGATAGGACTGAGTTCACATACTCATTTAAAATTACAGAGTTTTAATTTTAAATCCCCTTACAAAGACGAGATGGCAATCTCCTTAGGACAGGCTACATGCTTTCAGTCCTCCAGGGACAGAAACAAATTGAACATTCAAGAAGGAAATACTGGTGTTTCTCACCTAGGAATGGCACAAGGCACACAAGTGAATCTAGCCTTTCATTTGGAATAAAAAAATCCATATATAAAATATAACAATTAGTGCAAAGATACAAGTAAACAGCATCTCCGATTTTAATTGTCTTCTGAATTCTTGAAGAAACAGAGAGTAAAAGTTTGAAACCAGGGAATATGAATCTCACAATATATGTAGCTCCAGGGTGGAACAATTTCATGTGGACAATAAATCTATGTCAGTAAGTTGGAAATGGCAATTTTACTCTGTGTAAGTCTTCACCTCACCCCAGATTTCTGGACATAGGCTTAGGGTAACATCCAAAAGGAGGGCTGTTAAGACAGCAGAAGGGCTGTTTGAGCACCTGATTTGGTAGATCCTATTCTGGTTTTCTGGTGGTACTGCTACTCATCAGGATCCACAAAATTGCCAAATATATCTGTAAACATTTGTAAGAGCTGTCACTTGATAATTTTTCCAATGAATTTTCATTTACCCTGACATCCTTCCAAGACTATTCTCTTTGCTATGCACCGCTCTTGTCTTTGAAAGGTTTCTGTTAATTAGTCAGTAATTTAGGAGATCAGGCACAGGAAGAATTGTGACATTTGCATGGAGTGCTTGGGCATGGTATAAAACTTAAACTACTTTTCCGGAATATTCAGTGAGAAGCTTCAAAAAATATCAAGCATAAGGCTTGATCCCTACTGAGTGCAAAGTGATGCAGTTCCACAGCAGGAAATCGTATAATGTACACTAGCTGATTTCAACTTTTTTTTAAGCATTGGGAGCTGGGGAAGAGTACACAAGAGAGCTGAACTCTTCTATATCATTCACTCAGAACAGTTTGAGCAGCCAGAAATTAATAGTTATATCGTTGACATTTCAGTCTGACCCTCAGCCTCTTTGTTAGGCTATCTTTAATACAGAATGTAAAGAAGTATTCTCATCTATTGCAGGTAATTATTCAAGTTTTCATTAACAAGAGCTGGATAAATTTCCTCTGGAGGAGACTCTCATCAGCTTGAACGAAGTTGTTAAAATTATTATATAGCCACCCAGGAAGAACTTTAAATTTCTGGCATATGATCAGCTGATAATGATATCTTGAGGGACAGGCAAAGATTGAACAACATCTTAGAGCATGAAAAGCATGCCCTTCCAGACCTCTTCTGCAACTTTCCATCCTTCTGCTTTCACTACCCAGGATGCTTTCCTCATCCTTCCTGATCCCAGGTTGTCGCTACCTAATTCCCACTAACATCACAAAAGGCTTGCCTGTCTGGTTGATTCGTTATCTCCTCCTCCTAGAAGTGAGATATCTTCATTGTGGTGTAACCTGTGTTCTAATTCTCTCTTGAGTTCAAAACCCCGTTGTTGTTGCCAGTGAGTTTCATTCAATTTAGCCATATTTATATATAAATTTCACTGAGACTAGATTATGTCATGCCAAAGTACTTTTCCCAAAGTACCTTATTTTGGCTACTATCAGGTGCAGCACAGATATGATCTATGGCAGTAATCGCCCTGTCTATCTGTCTATATACTTAAAATGCTCTGGTTAGGTAGACCCTTCTCTTAACTTAAAATGTAAACAGTTAGTAATTTCAAGTCAAATACAGAGTTGAAATTAATTGGCTTTTTTGTTTCTGGCAACCAGTATCTGTTGGCCTTCCTTCTTTCCAAATCTTTTTCCAGTCCCTCCATCATGTCCTCTCATGTTTTCTGATCATGCTACTCCTGTCCCATGACCTCAGTGCTGCTTGTGTTAGTTCAGTAAAATGCTCTTCTTCTGTTATTACAAGATATACATGAATATGAATATATACATCCAGTGCAGACAACGCATGGTTAGGTGGAGCTGAGATGGAGAAGACACAACAAAGCCTTAAAATCTTATTCCAGCAAGACTATTATAAAAGGGAAAACAAACAAACAAACAAAAACAAATTGGAGATGCTCTAGTAATTTTAAGGCTTAATCTTCAAGATTCTTAAAATGGAAGGTCTAGTGGGAAAAAAAAAAAAAAGGAAAAAATTGTAGAATCAGAGTAACTAACATATCCTCTCCAAGAGGCTAAAAAGTGAATGGATTTCCAGATAATAGAATCATAGAATAGAATCATTCCAGTTGGATAAGACCTCTAAGATCATCCCGTCCAACCTTTAACCTAGAACTGATGAGTCCACCACTAAACCACCTTACTAAATTCAATATCTACACATTTTTTGAAGACTTCCAGGGATGGTGACTCAACCACTTCCCTGGGCTGTCCCAGGGAGCTCTCCTGCTGCTGCCCCTCTACTCCAGGTTGCAAAGCACCAGTAAAAGCTCCCTCTGAGAGGGGGCTCCTGCTTTTAAGGAGCTTCTCCCTCCAGTGGCTGGATTTCAATCCCCATACCTATCCTCAGTGCATTGCTGGAGGTTGTGCTCTGCTTCGCAACTCACTGCTTCTGGTAGCAAGTAAACTGGTATAGCTCAGAGCAAGGTCTTCTAATACTTCCTTAGTCTTCTATTCTCTCTCTTGCTCTCTCTCTCTCGCTCTCTCTCTCTCTCTCTCTCTCTCTCTCTCTCTCTCTTTCTCTCTCTCTCTTTTTTTTTTTTTCCTGAAGTGAGCAGTTCTACCGCAATGTTATATTATTCCTGCTGGGAGTTGTATGAATAATTCAATCTTGAGTTTTCTGGAAGTTTTACAAAATCAAAAACAAAACAAAACAAAACAACATCAACAACAACAACAACAACAAAAACTTGTTTCTGAACTTGAGTTTTTAAACACATCCAAAATAAATCTAATGACATATCTAAGCTTAAAATGTTTCCAGGTAATTTTAATAAGAAAAATGTCAACACAATGCATCAATGCATCTTGTCTTTCAAAAAGACCATTCTGTGCTCCATGAAAAACTGCTTAAAAGTTAGATGACTTTACATTATAGTTTGATACAATGAAATTTATACTAGCTGCTGCTTCTGAAAAACAACAGCAACAACAAGAAACTTTTCACTTTCCCAAATCTGCTCCTGATGTGTTTGCACATGAAAAATGGCTTTTTTTGTTAGTGATGTAAAGGATCTAGGCCCAGTTTAGGAATTAAAGGCACTCAGTGAGATATAAACATGTAATTAGATGTATTGTTGATAACCATAAAGTGAATGGGAAATGCAACCAGACTGGGAACATTGCCCAAGTCACAGTGCTGAAAAAATGTAATAGTGATAAATCACGCCTTAGACCAGCTCTGGAAACATTCTAAGGGTATATCAAAGCAGTCTGAAGAAAATGCAGTAAGGACTGGGAGATGAAAGTCTTTTCTGTTTTTTTGAAATTTAGCACAAGAAAAGGTCTCAATATTTACTGTTGCATCTTGAAAGCTATCTGGAATTTTCCCCTACAGCATTGTGCAGTGTTAGCAAGAACACTACTGGTCCCCTGGAGTTAATATGTAAGTTTGTAATACAGGGTCCATGTTTATTTCTAGATATCTTCTGTTGTCTGTCCTGTACTTCATGCCAACATTTCATATTACTGCTGAAAAAGAGATTTGAACTCCAATGCTGATGTTTGTTTAACAATATTAAGTATTATACTGAGCTTCCTGTTGCTCAATTCTTCCATACTGCTTTGAGTAAACTTTCAGCAAAGCTGTCCTAGTTAGTATTAAGAAAGGAACACAGCAATTGCATTTTAACATGAAAGCATTTGCACATACATTAAGATGAATCCATTTACAATCACATTCAACTGTAAAGTTGCAAACAGTAACTAGTATTACAATCTCAGTTGTGGGGAACCAAGGGCAGTAAGTCCAAGCCTAACTGACCTGCAAAAAAAGAAAGCATCATTTAAAAATATTTCCATCACACCACACTGTGTAAAGTGAAAGTCTAGATACAGAGTAGGTAACTTTATTCTCAGACTCCTAGTGGAGAAATATGTTCAAGGATACCTACTTAACAAACTCCTTCCAGTCTGCCTATGGAAAGGCTTCATTTTGTGCTGTCAGCTATCTTATGATACAACGTAATCACAAAGGATGAAGAAGAGATACCATGGAAGAGCAACAGTTTGTTTGGACTTTCTGAACCATGAATTTTACAATAACTCCTCCTTTACCAAAAAGAAACACCTATTCATCTTTGTGGTTTGCACTTAAAGGAGACTGCAGGAGAGTGGAAAGCATTCAGAAATGGAAGGGAAGAGTATTTGTATTTCATTGGGATTAATATTCCTACTAAAAATTACATATATGCAGACCAAAATGTACGAAAATTACTGAAGCTTTTTGAGTAACAAATTTGATATATCATCATAAGAAAAGTGCCAGAGCACTTCTGGAAAGTAAGTCCTTGTCACAGTGATCTCCCAAACTTCCTAATTCTGTGGCCCTCAACTTATTTAATGCTATTTCTTATTTGTGTTAAAGACCAAAAGTTTTCTTTGTGTTAATGAACTTTGAGATACACATCAGATCTCGAGATGTTCGTGTGCCAGGACTGCATCTACTGCCAGTAACCACAGTTCTGTTTTGGAGGTGGTTTTGTTCTTTGTTTTTCTTTGGCTTTTTACCTATCTAATGAAACCACAAAGGTGGGCAGCCAACTAGCAATTTTTTTTCTTCCTCAAAATGAAGGATAGCTTTTTCCTAAAGTGGATGGAACCTGCAAAAAGAATGCTACTTCCCTTCCAATCTATCAGCAGGCTGAGGTGACATAATGCTTAAAAAGGTGTTGCCATCTCCTATTTCCAGTGCTGGGCCTACGGACATGTGCTTTACCAGTATTTCTTTGCCATTGGGCAGTAGCTCATTTTTAAAATAACTTTAATTAGCAGTACATTTCTCAATAAGTGTCTGTAGTCTGGGACACATGCTCAGGTACCAGTCTTTTCCTACTCCGGTGCATTATGTTTGCTATTCTTATCGCTGATGTTTGGCTCCAATGTAAAACAAGTCAAACAACTGAAAGAGATATATGGCTTTTATTTGAACAGAGATGGACTCAGAGATATAAAGCGAGCAAGAAAGCCCATCCAATGAGCAAACATAAACATTGGAAGGATTTGATTACTGTAGCAGAATAGGCAGAGGCCTGCTAACACTATTCCACGACAGGGCATGCCTTTTGGGAACATCCTTAGTTCTCGTGTTAGGCCAGTCATCCTGAGAGATCCGCCACTCATCTTCAGTTTTCCAGAGCTTTTTTTTCATCAAAATAGGAGTGTTTAAATCAAGTAGAGTGACCATCCATAGTTTCACTGCACCTTAATAATTCAAACGCCTAATTCCAAAAAGCTCAGATTGCAATTTAGTGGCTTAATTTTGTACTCCTCTGCTGGAACAGATTCAAGAGCACAGATCTGCATCCTCACCACCAAAACAGTTTTGCAAACTTCATGCCAAAATCCAGGACACAGACTGTGTCCAGAATATGCAGTATTTAGTGCTTACTTTAAAGCGAGGGAGAAAGACTTCAGATTGAACAACACGCAGACCTCGTTGTCCTCTCTATGCTCTCTCTCTCTAACATCAAGCCCACCTAGAAAGCAGAGATTTCTTAAATATGCTGAAAAGCATACTTTAAAAAAATTGCTTTTCATGTGTTTCAAAATATTTTCTATATACATTGTTACAGATGGTGGAGGTATGTTTTCCAGACTGCAAAGCTAAGCATGAATTGAACAACCTGATTGCATAATGTGACATTATACCTTCTAAAGTCCATCTCAAGACAGGCACACACACATTCATGCCCCTTCTTTTTAAGTTACTCCTTTCTTTTTCCTTGGGTAGTTCCCTAATCACCTGTTAATATGGCATTTACCATGGCAGGAGTTGGAAGAAGGCTCTTTCACGCCATACTAGCCCTAAAGGCCTTGAGAAGGCCTTGCAAGCAGATGTAGGAGAAGCCAGTGCAAATCTAGTTTTGGTCTTGTTGATCAGGTCTCAGTGGGCTCTAATGGCTCCAGCATATGTTTTCGAAAATATCTCTTCTCAAAAATATGTTTAATAGTATATTGCTTTTATATATGATGTTAGTAGTAATTATTAGCCTGTGATCAGAGCTGATTCTTGTCCTTTCAAGTTCCTGCCTTCAATCTGGTATATAGTTGCTTTAAATGATGCTTTCCCTTAGAAGGAAAAATGCATTTTTCACAGTTTTCGCTTTATGATCTAGGACTGCTGCACAAGAAATCTTCTCTGTATCTCATAGTATCTCAGGTTTAGCACTGCTATTCCAAGAACATCATGCGACAGTATTCTCTGTGTGTGTGAGATGCTTCATAAAAACGCCTTCTGATCATCTATAGTAGTTTCTGAAGAATTTCCTTCTGGACTGTTCTAGTGGAGCTTATTATTGCACATATATGAGACTGAAAGATGCTTCAGTTGTGCATTTATTGCTCTGTGGGTGTTAGTAAGATTAATATGAAAGCTCCTGGTTGCCATATATCTAGAAACATTGTCCTAGTCCCCATCTCTGCAACAACGTGCTTTTATTCATTCACATTCCACTTATCATGGAATTTCAGAATGGGGAAGCTAGTTCCTACTCTTTGCTTCATCTTTTAGATGACCTGTGTCTTTTCTGCACTCCCATCCTCGACTCACTCAGAGGGCTTATACACAGTAGGCTGACATAGAAGAACCATGTGAAATATTTTTAACAAAGACTTTATTATGATTTAGTAATGACTTTTAGAATGGATATCTTCTTTATTGGTTTTACCCAGTGAGAGGAAACTGCAGGTAAATTAGTAAGTGTATCACATATGGTGCAGCAGTCAGCCAGAAATCTCCTTTTTCTTCAGTCTTGCTTATTTCCACTGATCAGAAGAGATTGACTTCAGACATCGCAGTATTTCTTGCTATGCTCCTTTTTCATCTGACGTATTCTGTTTTGACATTAATCTCTAAGGTGTTTGAATCCTGTTAGTGAGCCCTGTTGCCTGTCCTGCTTTTAAGCCACTGTATGTTTGATCCCTAGGGCATTCTACCATCCCTATCAATTTGTCTCATGAAATCCAGAGCACAGTGATGTAGCTGTTTTCCTTATCAAGCAACAGATGCCAGTATCAGCCTTTGGCATTAAAAGCATGAGAATGGTTTTGCTTTGTCCTATGGTGTAAAGCAATATGATGTAAGAGAAAATGATGTAAGATGTTTGTAGGCGTTTCATATTGACACCTTTATAATGCATTAAATTGCTTCAGTCTACCCAGATGAGTCAGCGCTGTGCCACAAAGGCAAACTGCATTTTGGGGTGCATTAAACACAGCATAGCCAGCCGGTCAAACGAGGTGATTCTCCCAGTATATTTTATGTCGGTGCAGCTTCATCTCAAATATTGTCTGCAAGTCCGGGTTCCACGATATAGAAAGGATGTTAAGATACCTGAATGCATCTAGAGGATGGCAACAAAGCTGACAAAAGGGTTGGAGGGCACGCCTTGTGAGATGAGGCTGAGGACAATTGGTTTGTCTGGTCTGGAGGAGAGAAGGCTGAGAGGTGATCTCATTGCACTCTACAACCTCCTGAGGAGGGGAAGTCGGGAGGGAGGTGCTGACCTCTTCTCTCTGGTAACTGATGATAGGACACGCGAGAATGGCACAAAGCTGCAACAGAGGAGGTTCTAACTGGACGTTAGGAAAAAATTCTTTACCACGAGGGTCATTAAACATTGGAACAGGTTTCCTAGGGAGGCGGTTTATGCCCCATGCCTGTCAGTGTTCAGATGTTTGGATAATGCCCTCAATAATATGCTTTAAATTTTGGTTAGCTCTGAAGTGGTCAGGCAGTTGGACTGGACCTTTGTAGGGCCCTTCCAATGGAAGTATTCTAACTTCTAAATGTGCAGCCTTCAATGTTTTGTGAGGGCTATCAGCTGTTCTGTGAATTTTATCTTTTAGGTCTTTTTTTCCCTGTTTTCCTGACTCTTTTTTTTTTTTGTTTGTTTTGGTCAATATAAATAGGTAATCTGCAGAGCAGGTGAAATACTGGCTTGATCATTTTATCAATTTCTAGCTACAGGGTCCCTCAAAAATATCATAGCCATGTTTTTGTATGAGTAAAGTGCATACCTGTCTACAAAATAGATACAAAAAATGAATTATCCCAGGTACAGTGTTACTGGGTTCATGATGCCTTCAGCTAAAAGAGCTTTTTGCTTCAGTACTTTTTAGACCTTTCTTTGATACACTATTTGTAATTTGAATTGTTGCAGTGGTGTGATTGTTGTTTGTTCCGTGATATAACTGTCTGTGGTGATCTTTTTTTCTTCCTCTTACATAATTCTCAGGAGGCCTTTGGAATCCAGCACATTCACTTGTGCCCTCAAAACTATTTGGCACTCAGTTTCCAATTTCCATGCTGCTGCCTGAGCTTTTTGGCCTCTGTCATTCTGAGTTTTATGATCCACCTATTTTCGCTCTTTTATACCCCACCGATGTTATACATCTGCAGAATCTTATATTCTCAGGGTCTGCTTGCATTCTTCTTTACAATGCCATTAAAAAGCGGTTGGCATAACTGATACACGTGGAACCGTATATATTAGATTAGTATGTTTTTTCTGTAGTACACACAGCAACAATTTTGTTGCAACTCTATTTCTGTGCTTCATTTCAATTTTAATACGCTTTTCATGTGTTTTCTTTTTTGATAAACTCTTTTTGGATCTATTCTACTTATGCATAGGTTTAGCTGTGAGCTACTTCATATATTTCTAATGACCTTAACAGATTTGCTCCAAGTTCCCTGAAAACTTTCACTCAAGAGTTTCTGTGGTTCATCCTTTTCACCAATCCATCTTTGTTGTGGCTACTTTATTGCCAATAGCTAATAAAAGCCATTCAACCTCAAGGAGTTGTTGATAGCACTGTGCCTGGAAAAGTCCAACTGCAGTCAACTGTAGCTCAATTGTCTTTGGCAGTATAGAACCATTCAGTGCAGAGAGCCAAAGCTGAAAGCTTTTGTTTGGTGAGAGATTGTTAGTATTTCTTCTCTAAGTTTGATGCGGTTCAGGTTTAGTAATGAAAGTGATACTGAAAACTTCTGACAAATGGCAGGAAGTGTTTGGGCTGTTTTTATTCTGAATTAATTTAAGATGTATATCTGTGAACTCCAACTTATAAAAACCATGACTACAAACTTTTTTCTAAGTTTAAGCATATGTGTGTGGTAAAATCTGAAGAAAAGCATGCTGAAAATTAACTAGTGATTCTGGGAGCCACTGTTTTTGCTCCCAACTTCAAACTCTTGAAGACTTGAAAAAATTACTTCACGTCTAGTGGGACTGTGGGACTTCTACAAAATTTCTGTGATTTTACATGGACTCCCCAAATTTGCAGCTGACACACCCAAATGTTACAGCACCACTGACAGCCTTTGTCCCTTAGCAGTACACTCTTACTTTGTCTTCCTTTTTATTTAATTTCATTGTAAACTCACAATTTTCCTATTTTGGCCTAAAAACTGTGGAGTTAACAAATATTTTCTCTTTCATGTCTATCTCCATAGAAACAGATTTTGTGTTCCTGCTATAATTGTTCTCTGAACTTGTGCTGTTTTTTTCTGTTAGGATATCTGGAATTTTAGCACTGGTTTGATTCTTGCTAACTTATTATTTTATCTATTTGAGACAACTTATAAATGTTCTCATTCTGCCCTCCATTTCTCAGTAAACAATTCCTAAATGTAAAGCTTTCACAACACTGGAAACTGGAAAGATGTTTCTTTTAGCAGAAGCCTTGGAGCAGGAGTGGCTTTTTCCTCCTCAAATACCCCCTTCAGCCTTTGCGATTTCTTTAGCTGAGTCAGGGCCTGAGCTGGTACCTCAACAGGGGACTGTAAGTTTATAGAACCATTTGTAGGTCCTCTTCACTGGAGCTTTGCTGGTTATTGCCCAAGGGAGATAGACAAATGTGTAGGGAAGGATCCTTTCCATCCCATGTACTGAACAAAGCCCTTTCATAGTTGTAGTTGAAAATATTGCTTCCAGCACTCCTATCAGAATCCAAGTTTTCAGTTTCCTCAAAGCCAATATCTGCATAGATGTAAGACTCACCCCCTGATATCCCAGCAGGGAACGCTGAAGCTCTGAGAGCAGGAGGGTAAGGATGAACCAGAATACACAGGGTCCACAGCTCTGCAGCCTACCAAGCAGGCCTGCTACAGCTAGGACTGAGGCTGTTTTTTTGAAGCAGTGTGGTTAAGAGATTTTGAAAGCTGACACTTTCATCTACTCACTGACATAAAAAGAGAATCCATTCCTGCATATTACTATATTTTAATGAATTCTGAGGCCCCACTGTCAAGAGCTCAACATGAAGTTTTAAGTCCCTGCACGTTAATCTAAAAACACAGTGAAATATTTCAACATTTTTGTCTAAGCCTCAGAAGCAAAGTTCAGTTAGTCAAACCTGAGCATGTGTACTTTTGTGTCTGAAAAAAATCAATTGTTTTTAACAGCTAAAAGCTTTTCAAGCAGCATTCAAACAGACCACATTTATTAGGTGATCTCTGACTTGCAGTTCCAGGTCCACTACTCCCTTAAACGTGAATCAAACCCCAATGATATTACCAGCATGTCACGATCTCTTAGAAGAGAATTTGACATGCAGCAGCAACAAAAACTCGTATTTCTGCTGATTGCCATTTTCCTTCATATGTTCTCCTTTGCCAGTATTTGTTATGATGTAGTACATAACAGTGGAACCTGGGATTGCTAATGCCAAGGAATTGACTCAAAAATAATATAAATCTGAGGAAAGGTTGCTTTTTTGATTGCTTGTTTTCTTTAGAGTAATGCTTTCAAACTCTAGTTACAATTTTCAAATCAGACAAGTGATTTGGGGTACCAAATTTGAGAGCCTTCAGGAAGGCCTGATTTTAAAAGAGAAGTTCCTCAGTACTTTCCAAGAGTCAAAGAATTTCATCTGGGACCAAAAAATGTGATCAAGCCTACCAAAGATCTATACGGTTCATATGGTTCTCTAAATAAGTAACAAAAGGATTGGTCCAGATACTCACTGATATGAAGGAATTAGAAAGAGGCAGCAGATACAGCTGTGGCTTTGCAGTCTGAAAAGCTTTTTTTTTTTTTTTTTTCCAAATTTCAAAGCTAACCAGAGAATTCATCTCAAGTCATGAAAAGAAATACTAGCAAACTCTTTGCACATGAAGCTTTTAATGTTGTCTTTTGGATCAATTAGACAGTGGCTATACTCGCTAGGCCATTCCTCTACACTGCCCTCCAACCTGAGTCCTTGACATTTGCTTTCTGTTCAGATGGCTTTTATTCTAATACCAACAGCGGCTCAGTTTTGCTAATCAAGCATATTCATGATCTATCTATAGGTCTCCAAAATATTTCATGAAATTAAATTAAAAGAACTAATTTAGAATTGCCCTGAACTGACTTGATCTTTTAAGTGAACTGTAAGTGAACTCCACGACTAAGAGAGCTGCAAACACACAGTGGGTTTCCTTTTACCAAGCTTCAGGTGTCTGGAGGCACCTTAGCTAATCTGACTACAAAGAGACTCGTGACTTCCTTTAAAGTCAGCGTGGATCTCGTTCATATAGCCACTGAGTTAAGAATATATGTCATCTAACCCAAAGAATCCTGCCCTGTGTTCCTTGTGGTAATGGGGTGATTCCCTTTACCCTGCTCAGAAATAGTTAGTCACATTGATGTATATGTTATATCTACCTCCCAAGTCTTAGTAAGTGTTTTCCATGCCAGGGTTGCCTCAGACTGCCAGATTCCTGGCTCCCTGGGCAAGGAATTTGGAAGCTGTGCAAGTTCTGTGCTGAACCAAATTTCTCACAGTTGCTATTGGCAGAGTGGAGAGCCTAGCACTGAGACCGGACCGAGGACTCAGCTCCTCGTGTAAGAACAGGAACCTTGAAAATGTTGAGAGCCTGACACAAACACAAGTCTTATAGTTTCCAGTGTCCTGCTTCAGGGTCAGGCACTGTAGCCTCATTGCTGTCGCCACTGTATGAGTTTTGGGGTTCACAACTTCCTGTCAGGGAGCCTGGATGCTTTGGCATGGCCATTCAGCCCAGAACACTGATACTTGTGCTTCACTTGACTGGGTGCTCCAAAACTAGAAATCCCACAAGCACAGGGCTTGTCTTCCTGCATGTTGTTAAAGCCAGTATGTGTCTATGGAAAACTTAACCTCAGATTTGCTGAAAGTTTATCAGAAATGTGATGTTTCCAGTGAAACATTTTGGATTCAACTAATTGGCATATTACGTGAAAACCGTCCAGTAAGTAGACCAGGTCTACTTTATGCAATAACGGCTGCTTGAGGAGAAATATCAACAGCACATCTGTGCTCCTACTGAAGGCAACAGTAAAATTCGTAACAGGAGTCTGAGATAGGGCTGTACTGAATCCTTGGGAAATCTCATTTCCGACTGCATTCAGTGGCCCCAGGGCCACTGGTCAAGACAGTGAATGCTTAGAATGTTCAAACCTTTCAAACGATATATATCTTTTAATCTGCTATCCCTGATCTATGTCCAATAAGAATTCAGAACAATTTAATAAATTACAACACTGCAATCCTAGAACTAGCATTCAACTATGACCTACACGAACAAATGCCAATTTCTGACTCCAGCTAGTATACTGACGTCTTCTCAGAGACCAAGAGTGCCCATTTCTGAAAGACTTAGCCTTTTACTGTGGTTATTATTTCCATCTGACTTCTAGAAATGTGCAGATTAGATTGTGTTAGTCGCAGTGACGCCTTCATGCATTTACACCCACACCTGCTCCCTGTCTTCCAGGTTGTAAATGCAAATCTGAGTATTGAATTTAACCTGCCAAACGTAAGAAACAACCTTCAACCTAAAAACGTGAAAGGACTGAAAATGTAACCCAAAAGATGATTAATATAATTCCTGGAGACCCTATTGGAAAATGTACGAAGTTCAATGTGTGTCAAAAAGACCAAGCCTCATGTTCCTTGTGTTGTTACTTTCTGTCAGAAAATCTGTGTAAAAAGGAACACAGTGTGAGCAGAAAGTGGATGTGCAGGAAGAAGTGGGGCTTCAGTTAAAATCCTGCATATGGAAAGCACGGGATCCATCATTATCAGTGGTGCTTTTGCTTCTAGACAGTGAATTTCGAACCTTCAACTCTATTCCCATTAACCCAAACAAAAGTAAAATTTCTGATCCTGCAGGCCCCATTTTGTCTTACACTGGCAATCCCATGAAACTGAGTGAATCTAGACTAATGTAACCTGAATTGGACCTGCAAAACTGTTTTGGTGGGCATGTGCAGCAGTTAGATGTGAATTAGAAGGTATCTTGTAAACAGAGCCTCCATTAAAAACGGGACTATTTGAACCCAGTATAAAATCAAGAGAACAGAAAGATACCAGCTTATGAACAGGTCTGCCTTTAAAGTTAAGGTATTGTCTCTATGGAAATTCAAGAATGAACTTTCCTTCTTTAAGATCTATGAACTCAGACCCTAAAAAAGATTTGTAGTTGCCATGGTTTTAGCACAACAAATGTGGAAGCCAATGGCTAGTAACGTTCACTGTTTTACTGATAAGGTGTATTTTTATCAGTCTTCATGGCATTTATTCATGAGACTTTGAACTGAATTTGCTGTTCTTTGGAAAAAACACAAAGTTATTGTACTGTGTGATAACAAACAAAAATTCCACTGACATGGACTTAGGTCATTTTATCTTGCCACCCACAAAAATAAAACTTCATAATCAAGGTGGTCAGAAACTCAACATAGAACAACGTAATAGTTGAACTAAAAATTGTTTATTGGAGAAGCTGAAATTTAGAATAGGCTTCCAAAGGAATTTCTATGTCATTTATTATTTTTTCAAAGAAAAATAAACTAATTTTATTTGATTCCTATTTATCAAATAGGCAATCTATCCACTTGCACTTCTGAAGGGAAAAACAAGTATACCTTTTAGTACATAACTGCATTTTAAGTTAGGCAAGGACAGATTTAAATCAGACAAATTGGAAGATATTGTCTATTGGGCACTAATATTGCCTAGAGTAGCTATCTGAGAACTCAGTAAGGTTATCAGGTCCTCACTGTAGGATTTTGAAATATGCTCAGTATTAACCTAATTCTGGTTATGCCAAAGTCAGTTCTAAAACTTGTCTGGCTTCACTGGAAACCAAGTTAGATAAAACTGCATACTTTTGAAAAGTGCTCTGCTTATTTGGCCCAGACAAGAGAAATGGATCGCTGATAAGAAGATGAAAAACTGGTGAATAATCAAACAATATATATTTTTTTTGAGAAAACTAATAGCCAAAGTCAGAGATTCATTTATGTCAGGTCAAAATTAGAATCTTTATCCTGCCAAGAGGTCTGTGTAGTCAAGACTTTGTATTGGCAGGTCTTCTAAGATAGGAGTTACAAACATGCTTAATTGTATGCTCAGTGTATAGCCACACTGAAGTTAACAACGTATGCAAAATCAAACTCCAGCAGAGACACTGGTTAGCATGGAGTATCTTAGAAACTGTTTATTTTATTGCAAGTGGGAAGCTGTTCTTCATGCCAAAAGCTTTTTATTATGCCTTGGTTTTGGAAGCTAGGGGGTTTAATTTATGAAGGTGGCGAGAGCTATAATACCTTGGATTTTTCTGTAGGGATGTTAGACATTCTCTGTAAGATTCTGAGGCAGTTATTCCACAGCAAATTACACAAATATTTTCAGTCTGGTTACCGGAGGAGCAGAAAATGTTTGTGTCATGCAGCAAAGACTTACTATGGGTTTAATTACCTCCTGCACGCGAGGCCAAGCAACCCATTTGAAACTGCAGCAGAAGACTAGTGCAGATGGAACTGCAGTAGTGGATGAAAAGACTGTTGCAATGAGCTGTGGGAAAAGTACAGGCAAGGAGAGTCACTGGGAAAAATGGAAAGGTACAAATATGGAGAGTGAAAAGCGGGTCTGCCTCAGATTATATCGAGTTTATTCTAAAACTGATATTCATGCCTAATTCTTTCATAAAAGAGAGCTTTGGCAGAGAAAGCTACTATGTGTGCTGAACTAAATAGCTATCAGCATTTGCTAGGAACTAGTTTTGACTAACATGCAGCCTCTACAAAGTCGTCAGTCAGTCGGGAGAAGTATGCCACCTGCTGTTAACAAAACTCTGCACGGAGAAGCTGTGCACCGCAACACAGAAAAATGTAACGATCCTGTGGGCCAAGAAAGTAACCTTTCAAGTAATCAAAGACAGCGTTGCTACAGATATTTCCATTTAGTGACTGTCTATCACAGGATAAAAAGCTTGTAAGGTGTTTCTCCATCCTTTGTTGCACTGGTGAAGGACGCTAAAAGATAATTAGTGCCTCAGCAACATTTGAAAACAACAGGATATCAATTATTTGTGCTTGTTTGACAGGTACTTCAGCATTCAGGCCATACAATTACATCTGGATACAACTTTGCCTGCATTAATTGTACTTCTCTCCCCTCTTTTATTCAGGATGCTTAGAGTAAAAAACACTGAATCTATAATTGCACGTTACAGGTGGCTAGAAATGATTAGACTCACAGTGCCCACTGCAAGCTACCTATTATAGCAAACGGCCACATGTAGAGAAGCATAGGAACAAAACCAGAGAGAAAAAAACATTCTCAATGGATAGGTCGCAGAGCTAGAAGATGGGTCCCCTTCTTGGCTCTGTCATTAACCTGCTGTGTGACCTTTTCTACTTCACTAGGTCTCTTTGCATCTGCTTCCTGTCTTACCTTTTGTAACATTTATTGGCCTGTAGCACAAGCATTTGAGGTTGGGACTACCTATCAGGAAGAATCTGTATAGTACCAATAGAGAAATCAATTCCTTATACAACTAGTAAGGACAGTGTTCTTCTCAGGAGGCAAAGTCTCTTTATATTTCTTCATGTGAGAATGTTGCAGAAATGTTTGCTATTTTAAATAGCAGAGCCAATCGTTCATAAATTACATGGCTTTTAGCTATCTATTTCCGTGAATATGCATGACCCACACAACACACAGAAATATACAGGTAGTTAATGGTTCTATCCTCAGAGAACCTGTTAAAAATGTGGCCACCAACTAATTTAGGGATATGTTAAATGAAAGAAGTGAATGATGTGTAGAGAAACTATGACTCATATCCATAAATCTCTTGCATTCACGCTGGAGGAAAAAATCTTTAACTTCCCCTTGTTTGGAACTGGCATTGGGGAATACAGACAGCACCAGATATTTGTCAAACAATGAGCAGAAACCACAGTGTAGGGAAGCGTCTGATTTTTCCTTTAGCTCTAAGTGGTTCCAGTTTCTTTTACAGCTAAGTTGTCTGAAGTTGAATTTTATTAAAACACTGTAGGGAATGATCACGTGTTGGTTAGAAAAGGAAGAATAATTTTAATTTTAACTACATAAATAAGGTCTCACAGGAAAGTTTACTTTCCCAGATGAGCACACACCCTCAATTTTGGACAGTTAGCCAAGCACTGTCTGCCATTTGTGCATGTACGAGCGCTGTACAAACTGCAGTGTGTCCCATGGAAAGAAGGACTTCTTGTATACTTTGAACCCTAGAAAGTTCCAGACAAAATGTATTTGTGGTCAAGATCCAGATGGGAATTTGACACTTGGTTCTAACTTAGGCTAAAACTTAAATGAAAGCTATGTGGAAGGAATATTTGTAATTATTATTAATAACTCATACACAGTTCAGACATACATGCATCCACACTTATACTTACCAAAAAAAAATCAATCCATAGATCTGATGAGACAGTCAAATTAATTGCATATTCCTTTAAATGTATCCTTTCAGAAATGATTTTTGGAATGTTAGGTACATGGATTGTTTCCAATCACATAGTGTGATTGTAATTGCACACAGAAACCCTCATCATCCTGAAAAAAATCCTCTTCTTTTTTGTCCACGCTGAGATTCACTGTCTGTACCAATTCAGACAGATGTGATTTCATTCAAAAAGAAAATCACAAACTGAATAGCCTCCATTACTTTTCAGGATGTCCAGAGCTAATATATATATTACACTGCCACCTTCTGTAAAGACACTGATCCTGCCTCCAGACAGTAAACTCTTACTGAATTCTCACTTATGTTAGTGAGTGTTCATAGAGGAAAAAGAAAGAAAAAAAGAAAGAAAACACTATTAAAGAAAGAAAACACTTGAGCTGCTTGTTATCATCCAGTCAGGTAAACTGGAACAGAGAAACAGGAAAGGACACTGCATGTGAGAAATTTGAAGAAGGGGCTGGTAGTCTGGGGGCTCGTGAATGAGCATTTGAAGAATCAGTCTGAGGACGGATAGGAAAGATGGAACTCAATGTCCAAAGCAGACTCAACAGGGAAGGATGTGCTGTGCCTGGAGTAAGGTTCTGAGTCAAGAGAAGACCGTCCGATAGGCTCAAAAGAATGGGAGTTGGACAATGAAATAAAGATGGGGAAAAAGGAACCTAGACAGGAAGAAAGTAAAGGAGACAGGGTGAATGTGTGGCTGACAATTGGGAAGGGAATCTGTGCTTCCAAGGACACATCTACCTTGGTGACCTGGAATACCACTTGGTACGTACCTTTGAGACTGTCTGTCCCTCCCCACTGCATTGCTAGCCTGCTGCCTTAGGATGTACCTGCCCACTGTGGACACTAGCTAGACTGCTTGTTCAAGCATCAGAGAAGCCTCTGAAGCAAATGAATCTCATGGTTTCTCACAAAACACTTGTCAGACACTAATCAAATGTCTTCTGAAAGTGTTTTGAATAAAAATATGTGAGTAATGAATAATCCAATTTAAATTTGAATTTTTTTTTTCTTTATGGTTAATAGACAACTTGATCAGGGTTATTTAAATTTCTCTTCCATGATAAACTCAAAGTGAAAACATATTATCTCATTTTCAGTACTAATAAAAAGTTACTTTTTTCCAAAATTTTTCAATTTCTTCTCCTTTCAGCTGACACTGAATTTGACACAAATCTGTGCACAATTTGCCAGTCTAATTTGCATGCAATTTGCTATTTGAAAAATGTTGGTTTCTTGCTTTGAATCACTAATTGTGACCTAATAGTTTTATGGATGTCTGGATTGAAACTCAAAATTCTGATCTAGAGGCAAATTAAGTCCTCAGAACTGCAACCGAGGTTAACAGGAGGTGGGCTTTGCAAAAAAAAACAGTGTTAAAAAATGCAACACTGTGATAAAATCAGGTCATTTTGAAAAAAATGAGTAGAAGATCTGATCTGAATCCTGATATGTCTTGGATTTTAAGTGTAAAATGTAGAGATAACCTTCCCTTCATCTGTAAGAGATGGGTCTGGAATAAAAAAGCCAACTTAAGACAAGACTGAGGGCTGAGTGCAAATTACTCATTGAAACACTTGGCTACTGAAATGATAAGATTAGATTGTAATTATAAACAACAACAACAAAACCAACCAAACAAGCAACAAACAAACAAACAAACAAAACAGAAAAATTAATAACATGTAGTAAATAATTCCAGGAATCATATACTGGAGAGAGAGGAAAAATCAAAATACTGAACAGATACTTGCTGAGAATCCAGGCTATTCCTTACATCAGGTGAAACAGCAATGAGTAGAAAAGCAAAAGACTATGACTGCAGAGGCCATTTATTTTAGCCTTTCCAGACTGCTGATTGTAAACTTAATCTTAACACAATGCAGTATGCCTCTTGCCTATGTATCTGAAGCATATGTACATTAAATACACTTTTCAGAGATGCTGAACATCCAGTTTTGTGGCCAAGAGGAGTTACATATTGTAATGCAGAGAGAGATCTCCACCCGTCCTTCTATGAATTGGCATATAATCACATAAAGTTCATAAAAGATTTCCTAGCTCTCATTTATCTTCCCTCTCTTTGAAGGTTGCTATTTTGAGATATTTATGTTTAGCATACGTGACATACTCATCTAGACTTACTTACATTCTCACATTCGTGAATGAAAACTTTTCATTTTCTTGACAGTCCAAAGCCTTTCATTTTCCCTGATCCAAACATTCAAAACAAGCTTTTAGAAACCCATTTACTTGCAGCTGAGAGAAAGATCCTTCTTGAGGTGTAGCACAAAAATAACAGGTACCACTCTCCAGTCATGATATAAGAGATTTCAACGAAAGACTGTACTAGTATGGCAAGCTTCTAGAAAGAAACTGGAAGCTTTTGTTTTAGGAAGATTACTCTATGCTGATGGTTATGTTTATAGTTGCAAGCACAGAAATTCCCTTCTTATGCAAAATTGAGATGACCCTACCTGTACTAAGGTATTAAGATTCATGCTTGAGAAGACTAAACCATAACAGTCAGATGCTAATTTGGGGTACAAGATCTACGTATGATGTACGCTCCTGTACACGAGGGGAGAAAAGTCAGGGCTTCAGCTATGAAGTTACAGTCTACATCTGAATTTGATTTGTTAAAGTGTTTTTCTTCCAGCCAGAAGGTGAGATTTTCTTTTTTTTTTTTCTTTAAAAGCTCCACTTTAGGCTCAGACTTTTTTCTTATGATCAGAATTCTCTAAATGCATTGATATCACAACATTGTTAAAAAAACACATCTAATGTCTGACTTAACAATCTTCAAAAATTGCCATAATGAGATGTATAGCAAAAAGACCAGCTCTCACTGTAGCTTCAAGTATTAACAAAGAGAAAACTAGACTTGTTGATTAATTAGGATGTGTGATTTTTTTGCTGTTCTTGTGGGAAAGTGTTTGTGTAATTCTTTTGGAATTACTTTTATCGGAAAATGTTTTCATTGTTTTTACATGAGTTGTTTTAAATTAAAGATATTTTAAATAAAGAATGTGAAAAATTCTTTAAGACACTAGGTAATGCTGATAAAGTACAACGTTTGAAAAATTATGAAGAGCTTTTTCCAGTTTGTAACAGTCAGTAGCCAACAAAGCAGCGTGCAAGATGTGGAATCAGAGTACACAGAGCTTATACAGAAGTTATTTGCTGAATGCAAATAGGGTGGAGAAGACATTTTAAATCTGACTGACGTTCAATAGAATGTAAGAGATTTGCAGAACGGGGGAGACTGTAGCAACATTTGAATTTGTGTTCAAAAAGACTTCCGGAATACAAAGTTAAGTATTAAAAAGTAGTATCTCATGCATAGTTGAAAACCACACACCTGAGAAAATAAATTTTAGTCTCAGCTTGCGTATCTAAGCTAACAAATGAAAATAAACAATCCAGATATACTTTCAACACACTTATAAGCCTTCTCATGACACCTATAGCTAAATGTGTATTATGACTTGTTGCAGCCCTCTTTTCAAGTACTTTCGAGTCTTTCTAGTGATACTTTCTTGGTTAGTAATATAACTGAATTCATATACATGAATGAGAAAATAAGATAACTACAGGTGACAGATGACAATTTACCTCATCAGCAATTTTCCTCCTGTGTACGTGAAATCCGCATTGAAAAGAACACTAATTCAGGAACACCAAGCTATTCAAGACAGCACCTAACCTTGTAACTAGTTTGCATTAAAAGCAATAGCATTTTAAATGTGTTTCATATACACAAGAAAAAAAAAATCCCTGCTTAATCTGCTGGAAATAAATACAAAACAAACAAACACCAAAGCACTCTGTATTACATGCTGAATAAAAAAATACATATAAAAAAAGGATATGTATGTTTAAGAATGAAATGCTTTAAGTATTTTTCCTTTCTAACCTGGGTTTAGTGGGTAATATTGATGGTTGAGGAATGGTTGGACCTGATGATCTTGGAGGTCTTTTCCAAGCATAATGATTTTCTTAATTTGTCCTTCAATTCTGACTAGTTTTAGATGAACATGGATTGCCAGCTTCTAGCTCCATCTACTGTGGCAAACTAAAATGACAGAAAGCTTGATCTTTCTTCTTTAAAAGACTGCAATCTATGGCTTTTGAAAGCAACTGAACTAACGTAAAGGCAAAATGGCAGATAACATAAGCCAATAAGTAGAATAGTGCAAAATAAACAAGGTAAGGAAAGTTTTGTTTTGAAAAAAAAAGAGGCTCTGCAGGATCCTGGGTAGCTGGACAATTCTGGACAACTGGGGGCTATTAGACAGTTTTTCTAAATGTCATTAGAACTCTGGGAAACAAAATTTTCTTCCATTTAACACACCTTTTTGAGATATCACAGAGACTTACACTGCCTTCACTGAAACCTAGATCTTACTAAGGTTTTCACAGAAAGACAGAGACAGAGATTGCCACTCCCTTTCTTGTCCAGAGATAAACTAGCCTCGTATTTTCTAAATACTTTCTATGAAGATAGAAGAGCAACAGCCTGAACCTTGTTATTCTGCATCGCAGCAGAAGGCTGTTTCCATTAAGATCTCCTGAGCTGCACCAAGAGCAGCAATTTCAAGGACAAATTTCAGGACTGATCAACTGTTTACTTAAAAAATGGTTACTATAGAAATTATCATTAAAGACCGGCAAGGCTCAAAGCAAAACATAAAATGTAAGAAATGTTATACCTCCTAGTCAATTCTTGTGTAGTCTATATGCTGTGCTAGTTTCAACGTTTCTAATAATAAAAGCAAAATGAAACAAAACACATGACTTAGACAGGTAAACTTTGATGTTGAATACAGGTAGTTTTGGCATGAGAGTTCTCACTCACAGTTTGGGATTACAGATCCGTAACACAAAACTTCAGAGGACCCGTGGTGAATATATCTGTAGCACTGAATGCCAATGATCTACTCCTGCACTTCTACTAAGTGTTCTTCTCTCTATTCAGTTATTTCTTCTGCTGAAGACTACAGGACATTATTTGGCAGGTTTTGGTGACCCTGAATGAAAAAGCTTCTCTCCCTTACCCCAACAACTAAACTACACACTAGCACAATCTGCGTTCCCAGTAGAGTTCAATCACTAGAAAAAGCAAGGACTAATTCAGAATTAAAACCAAAGGAATGGAGCTGTAGATGACTTATGATACAGAAAAGGTGTTTTGGTGAGTAACAAAGAGTAGCACAGGCATTAGTGTTATATTTGCATGGTTGGTAGATCTCCCTCTCTGTAGCTTCAGTCCAAGACTTTCTCCAAGTCAAATATCTTGGGAATTTTGTACCACTCTATATCATACATTTAATACAGAAAACTATATTAGAGGTTAACCTTCCTAAACACTTCCCCTAAAAAATCCCAGTGTTTCTCCCCATTGATCATATAGAGACTAGGCTTATAGGTTAGGTGTCAATAACCTCACCTTTTATTTTTACCTTTTAAAGCGCTTGAAAGGAACCCAAAGAGATCCAGAAGCTCATCAGATACTATTTGCCTCAATTCGCCGTGGTATTTTTTCATCTTATACTCACAAAGTGTATACTCACATTTTGAAAACGTGAAGCAAATTAGGAACCTGAAAACTACTTTCCAAAATGATTTATCCTTGTAAAAAAGAAGTAAGTTTCACAAACTATTAATAAATTTTCTGGGTCCCAAGTGGTTAAGCCATTTCTTAAATAAGATATAGACTTGCAAAGTACTAAATATATTACAAAATAAATGTTCTTCTCCCTTAATGCTTCAGACCAATTTCTATCTCATCAACCCTTCAGAATTTCAAGTTTAAAATTATGTTTTAAATGAAGTTAAAGTTTAAATATTATATGCTGGGTAGTACTGGGAGGATTCAGTAAGGTATGAAATGGTGATGGGTTTGTCAAGCTGAGTGTTAAAATCTACAAAGTTCAAACATTACATAAAAGACTCACTGAAGGTTTTGCTTTGTGGGTGTGATTTTACTTTCTCAATCTTCCCCAGGAGGCAGCAGTCAAGCACAATGTTTTTTCAAGTTTTAAGGGCAGTAATCAGAATGTGCAAAATGAGTATCTGAGGTGGAATACAAATAATTTTCAAGACAATGAAGGAGGATATAAGTGTATTTCAAATTGAAACTGGTGTGGATAACCACTGCAAATGGCAAAAAATCACCTGGTTTACCATGCCAAGTGGAGGCAGAAGTCACTCTTGAAAGGGCCTTCAATATTGGGTGCATTTGAGTATTAGTATTAATGTAAATGCTTTACCTTCTCCATATGTAGAGGTGCTGTCCCTTGATGCACAGTGCTGCTGTAACTATAAGCAGTTCTTCCAGGCTGACATCGATCTTGTTCAGTTCTGAATCTGTGTGGACTTTCTTTACTTTCTTCACTCACAAAGCCACTCCAATCGAGATGCTGACAGGAAACCTTCTGTAATGGAGAAATGCAGATATTAAAAAAATGTAATTTAAAGTAATTGCCTTGGCTACATAAAAACAATTTTTAAACTTTCTTTTGCATAATTTACTGTTATTAAAAATGAATTTTAGACAATCTGAAAACATAGCACAGAAAAAGTATTTCATGAATGTAGAGACATTTCTTTTCCTTCTTTCTCCCTTTGACCTTATCATCTGTAATTTCATAATTGCTGAACAACCTCAATTTTATTATTTCTTTAAAAGAATTAACTACAGTCTAATTTTAGTTAATCTCATCTCCCATTTCAGATACGTCTTTTTTATTATGAAACAATACTATACACCAAGGAGGTTCAGTGAGCCAATCCTTGTGGAACATGTGTTGAAGGAATACAACAATTATGGGTTCACAATTCCCAGAACAACGTGAATAAAAATACTGCAGCACGTACAGAAGCTGCAACAGCTGCATCCTGTCAAAACTGTGAGCATCAAAGACATCCAATGAAATCTCTGATTCTATAACCAGCGAGAATGGCATGATTTGGGTTTTGCTTTACTTTCTTACCTCATTTGGATAACCATCTAATCTGGAGATGTGTAACTTCTGTGCTCCTCCTACGTTCCTCCTACTCTCACAAATATTAAAACTAGATGCATTCATTCTTGAGATGAAGAGATAAAAATGGGGGTGTGGCTTTATCTAAGAGCATTCAGATTTTTTAAGAAGTTGTTGCACTTTAGCACTTACAGGAATTCAAGCAAAGCAGCTGTATTCACAAAAAAAAAGAGAAAAATTGCTACTGAAACTGGCTATTGGGAGACAATGGGAAAAGTCAGCTTTGAGGCAGCTGGATTAGTCCTGAGTTGGGGTTAAACATTCAAAAAATGTTCACAAAAATGGAGGAAAAAATAAATTTACCCCCCTGCCAAAAAGGAAAGCATTTTAGCAACTCAGACGTATCATTTCAGTGCATTACCAACAAAAGTTTTCAAAGCTGAAAGTAATATTCATCATTTAATCTGTGCACTTCAAGAATGAGACACTTTCCTTCACCCATTTTTCCCTCCAGCCCTCAACAGATCATTTCACACATTCTGATTGCCGTTTGGGAAATTCTAGACTGAAAAAATACCTAAGAAGTAAGAGCTGAGTGTGGATAGAGCATGTTTTGGGTTGTGGGATGGCATGTCACACAGCACATGTGGCTTGAATTAGATGCCACGTGCATGAATCAGGAAGGAGAGGGTGCATATTTAAAATCAGAGCAGAAGGGCAGAGGCAAAAGTTGGGCTGATTGGTCTGAAAGTATGCATATTATGTGCCTGTGTGTGTTGTCAGGGTTACCAAGACACAAACCAATAATATCTTTTTTTTTTTTCCAGTTCCTGTATCAGCGTAATCGCAACTCAGTATCCCCGCTTCCTGATTGCAATGGTAATACTTTTTCCAGTAGTTATAAACGAAACTGAAAGCAGAATCCATGCCAATACTTACACCACAGCGTAGGGTTAAACACGTGAGTTGTCTCACAGAACTTTTTAAAGAATCCTTCCCCCCACAAGACAGTCCCCGAAAGCATTCACTGAATTCAAACGTCACGTTTATCAACTATTCAAATTTAGCATTTGGTGCAGTGACCAATAACTAGAAGGGAATTGCATAAATACTCAAGTAGAAGTCACAGATGAAAAAAGTAACAAAGGATTGGTGTTTTTCTCAAGATTTTCTGCAGCCTTATGCTCACAACAAAAAGAAATATCTAAAGTTAATCAATCTCAGGCTCACAAAAGGAAATGTATTTGTTAGGTGTTACTTGCCTGATTAGACCCCATCACTGACTTTCTATCGTTACGCAATCCACTACCTCAAAGCTCTGTGAATGGCAAATAACAGCTTTGGGTTATGTGCTCACATTGATAGTAGGATACAAAAAGAAATTATCTTAATTATTTAGTCTTTCATCATAAACATGTTTTTCTCAGGGGTTTTAGAATATAAAGTGCCGTTACGCAACTGGAGGAAGTTTCATGCCTTCCCCAAATGTTCTCTTGTTTAAACCATCACAATTCGTACCTGACTTCCACAAGCAGCTTTTGCCCATGACAAAAAAACATGTTACAAGCATGACGATTCTAACACCAACCTTCTCCGAAGGCCACAAGTGCTTTTACTGCTGCTGCACTCACAAAAAGTTCAAACTAGTAGGGGCAGTGGGGAGAGCAGGTATATACTCTGTTATAAAACCGGTGGAAAATGACTCGTTGTACACTGCAAGATTAGAAGGAGCAACTCTTTGATCAGAACAGAGGTCACCACCATAAAATAAACTGAACAAATAGCCTCAGATAGGCCATACTGTTTCTGCCTGGAATGGCGGTGCTTTGTAATTACTCAACCTGATCTAGGACTCGATAATGCAACTGAGACTGATAAAATTATATGGTTGCTTTTATTAGCAAGAAACCTGGATTTTATGGCTGAAAAGACCCTTTCCAAGCCTACCAACTTAATGGATACGTGAATTAATATGTAAATGTTGAAGCTCATTATGAAAAAGCAGGTTTGGAACAAAGTTGAACAGAGCATTACTGCAACACCAATCCCTCATTGTTATTTTCTGACCTTATGCTGCACTGAAGAGACACAGGGAGGCAACTCATTGCTAACAGCTCAGAGGGTAAAATCCAGCCCTGTAACTGCCCTTCCTGAATCCAAATGGGTGAATTTGGTGCATTTGGACAATCTCTCCTCTGCCAAGCTGCTGAGGCAGTCAAAGAGATTTAAGATGTGTTTTGTCTTAAATTTTCTGTTAAAGAAGTCAGTCAGTCCTTGGATCAAACTATAGAGACCAGGTCACTTTTCCAGGCTTCCCACTTAAAAAAAAAAAGTGATGCCTTTTTCACATGTAAACCATTAACCTCAGGTGGAAGGGCTGAATTTACCTGTATTCTCTTCATTTTTTTTGTTTGTTTGTTTTGATAACAACAAAACTTAATGCTTGACTTGTGCTTGTATTTCACTATGCAGCAGTAAAAATCCATGCGTTTGACACAAGAAGACAAAACCATTATTCTGATAGATCTGTATCTTGCGCTGTTTTGGTTTTGTGATTTTTGTGTAGTCATACCAGGAAGTAGTAGTGAGGTGGCTAGAACATCCAGTTTATTCCTCCAGGATCGCATCAAACTGCCATCTGCAGAGGTATGTATAAAGGTACTTTCACTTTAGGTCTTCTACCTGAGGATGAGGTTAAGAGCTACGGTCAGAGCCAGGTGACTCGCAAATTATGCTGTAACTTAATAGTGGGGCTGTTACCACTGCTGCAGTCCTTTTCTTAAGAGAATAGGTTTTGGTGGGCTGTGACCTAGAGGGAAACTCTGCGGACTTGCTTTCATGATAAAAATTAGTTCTTTGAGAAGTTTTTTTAAAAGCAAATGTTCATTTTAGAGGTGCTGCAGACACAGACGTTTCTTTTTAATATTATCCAAATAAGACGACAATTAAGAAATCAAGTGTAACTTCTTTGCATTCCTGTAAAATGTGAGTGGAATAGACCCTATTAGCTTGAAACATTACATCCAAAACATCACTAGCATACCTGTGCATCACAGCTGTTATCAATCTGTACACTCAGGTGTTTCTGAGGTGAAAAAAAAATATTTTCCTTGGTGATTTCCATCATCTTGAATAAAAAAGTTCCCATTCTTTTAGTGAGCTTGCATCAGTGGCCTGTATTTCAGTGCCAGAAGACTTTTGTTAACAAAAGAATGAACCTGCACTGCGCTCAGTGGAAGTGATATTTTTCCACAGAAAACCAAACCAAACCAAACAAAAACATTTGAGTATGGATGTCCCAAGTCCAAGTCCGGGGCGGGGGGGCCTTAGGGAGGAAACAGGATACCGTGACAAGAGTTAAAAGGACAGGATTGCAGTGTGTGGTGACAAAATTAAAGGACAGAACTGAAGTATGCAGTGCTACTTGTTGGCAACGACGCCCTACCAACGTTTTTTACCACAGAACTGAGGGGATAGCCTCAGAAAAAATCAGCTAACAGACACTATTTTACAGATCACGGGTCGTAGTTTGACGTAGTTTTGACTTAGAGTTAAAAAAGACGTGTAGTTTGACACAGTGTTGCGTGTCTGGGGGAACAGGGACGGGGACAGGAACGAGCAAAAGACTGGTGGTTAGGGCTCGCGCCCGCTCTGACAGACCTCGGGAGGGGCGGAGCTAGGGGGGGCTGAGGAGGAACGGCCGCAACGGCGCCGCCGCGGCGGGTGATGACGTGCCGCGCTCTTCCGGCGCCGGGGCGGTGACCGACGCACGCACGGGAGGGGGGCCCCGCCGGGAGGGAGCTGAGGAGGAGGAAGAGGAGGAAGAGGAAGGCGCTGAGGGGCGGGCGGGGGGGAGGGAGGAGCGGGAGCGAGGAACGGGAGCGCGCGCGCGGCGGCGGCCGTTGCAGCGCGCGCGGCGGCCGTTGCCGCTCCGCCGGCGCTCCCGCGGCGGGGCACAAGTATCGCGAGAGGTGCCGCGGCGCCGGCGCTAGAGGTGACCGAGGAGCGGCGGCGGCGGCCCCGGGTGCTGCCCCCCCCCGCCCCGCTTCTTCCTCCTCCTCCTCTTCCTCGTCCCTCAGCGGGGCGGAGCGGCCATGGAGAAGGCGGCGGAGGGAGGCGACGGCGAGGCCGGGAGCGCCACGGCGGGGCCGGGGCCACCGGAGGGGGGTAGCGGAGGAAACGGAGCCGGTTCGTCGTGCCCAGCCGGGGCGGTGGGGCCGCGGGGGCTGGTGCGGGTGTGCGACCTGCTGCTGAAGAAGAAGGGGAAGGCGAAGCGCAGCGGGAGGCCCGGCCGGGCGGCCAGCAGCAGCGAGAGCGGCGGCGGGGGCAGCGAGAGCAGCAACAACGGTAGCGAGGAGGAGGAGGACGAGGAGGAGGAGGAGGAGGAGGAGGAAGAAGAGGAGGTCTCCGAGGTACGGCCCCAAAGGGCTAGGTGTGGGGGTTGCCTCGCTGCCTGGGTTTCATAATTTCATAATTCCTCCTCTCGGGGAGGAAGGGGGCAGCACCGGGCCGCCTCGTGGCGGGGCGGGGCGGCCGGCACCGGGGCACGGCGGGGAGCTGGGGCCGCCCCTCGCTTCCCGACCCTCTTCCCTGGAGTGCCCCGGGGCTCACGAGGTGGCCCCGGGGCTCAGGAGGCGGCCCCCGCCCTCGTGTGGCTCCGTGGGCACGTGTGAAGGGGTGGCTTGTGTCTACACGTGCCAAGGGGCAATCCGGATCGCAGCCTGGAGCGGGGGATAAGCCTGAGTTGGGTGTGTGGCTAGGAAGCAGTCCCCGCTCCGTATCAGGTAAACAGCTCATTTTCAATAAAAGCAGGTGGATTTGCAGCTAGAGTAAAGGCTTCCCGAGATCGCTGGGCATTCTGCTCATGTCCAAACAACTCTCTGAAGCTGTCAGCAGCCATCATTTATATACCACAGAATCAAAGAATGGTTTGGGTCAGAAGGAACAAATACAGTGCTGAAAGAAGCACGAGAAAGGATGGTCAACTTGGTGTCATTTCATGTTGTTTTTTTTCAGGTTGGTATCACTGGAAAAGGCAAATCAAGATTTGAAGCACCTTTCCTATTTGCATAAATAGCCATGCTGAGTTGGTTTGCTGAGTAGCTTTAATTCCGTAACGTTTCACAGAACAGTCACTTCTGCTTTGACTGAACAGCATCCTCAGAGCAGTCCACTCCAAGTTTTTAAGCTTTTTTTTGAACTTTATTTCCAAGTACTTTTGATGTTTAGTGGCATGTTCTACTTTTGGGTTAGAAATGAAAAATGAGCAAGGAGGAAGAATCTCATACGGTTCAGGAAGGGCTTGGCTGTTACTATGGTCGGTTTTTCCAGGGTAAAGAAGCACTCTGCATTTTTTTTCCCTACAGAAGTAGATACAAGGAACTTCATATCTAGTTGTTGTGAGATAAATTGCGCACAGAGAGCGCCTGTCTCAATTAACAAGTAATTATGTCTGGCTTCTTGTTTTTTCAGTGTCTATTTTTAGCGAAGTGAGCATCCTGTAGGTACAGGTTTTCAAATTGTAAAACTTAAGAGTTAGGCAGCAATGCTCATGTACTTGATGTGCTTTGCTGTGCCATCTAGCAGTCCTACAGATATTTGAAATACTCTTGAGCAGAGTCCATTGAGTTTTACGTGGCAAATGGGTGAAGGCTATCTAATGCCACAGGCAATGCATCAGTTGGTGGTTCGGTATCAAGATGAGCTGTATGGTGCAGCAGAATTCAACGGAATTTATGTCAAGTCAGACTTACTGGTAAAATCATAGGTAGGTTAATTTTGTGGTCGGGAGCCTCTTGTTGAAGGGGCTGTTTATGCAGCTGACTTGCCAGTGGTATTGAGGATGGTGTGATGAGGAAGGTGAAGATAACAAAGGTGTGGGTAGTATTGGACAATGTGATCCTTCTTAGCTTGTATGCTGTACCTTATGTAGCCATAGGTACCTATTTTATATGCTTGAAGATGTACAGAGGTGAGAAAGCAAGTGACCATTAAAATATTACGAGGATGCTAAATAACACTTTATTTTTTTTAACAGAAATTCCATGTCTTGTAGGTATAGGTAGCTGGGGAAGCAGTTTTGGCATCTGGAAGCTTCCCTGATGTTTTCGTCTTAGTCATAGTAAGGGAAAGCTTGCCCAGGCTGGGTGGTCTGGGTTTAAATATGAAGCAAGAGCTCGTAAATAACAGACAAGTTAACACTGTGGAGTGTATTAAGTCCAGGATATGTGAGGAAATGTATCTGCTTAATTTATCTTAATTCTTTGTCGTTCAGGTTGCTTAAAAAAGCTCTTCTGTCTTCTTTCTCCAGACTTCAGGATGGAGTGATGCGGTACAGTAGCACATGCACAGCTGAAATCACAGTTTTTAAGAGTGAGAACATGAGGATGGCCTGGATAAGGGAATAGGGGGTCCAACTTCAAAGTAGTTCCCAACAGCTCCTGGGGAGGAAATGTCTTTTGAGTGTTGTCAGTGAATGAGGGTTTTCCTCATTTGAAAGCAACCTGAAGTTTAATTTTGGCTTTTAAAAGCTTAAAAAAAAAGTTAGAGCTCTACTGTGGGATTTCTTGGTAGCAATTTTTTGTTTTAGTTACTTGTTTCAGTTCAGACTTAACTTGATGCGTGCAGCCTGTGTGGCTTTCAGCAGTTGGATTGCGGTCTTCTGACCACTGGCAGTCTGAAGGCACATGAAATGAAAAACAAATCTAAGTGTATGGTTTTGCTGGAAATGGAAACTATTGTGGAAACACTGCATTAGATGGTGTTCCCTCCCAGCCATTCTGTTCATTATCTGGGTGAACTTAGGGCAGTTTGTTAGGCTATTTTTTGCCTTTCCCATGCTTAATACATTAAGGCCTCTCTAATCTCCAAACTGAAGTACTTCTAGATTTGACTGTTAATGAAACGGGTTCTAAAAATTGGGAGTGCAGTAGCAGCGAGTCAAAGGAGTTATAATTGGAAACCTGGCAGACGCTAAATCACGAAAACCCCAAGAGTGGAAAGACATTGTTTTGGCTTAGTTGTTGCTGAGCTGATGGAATGGAATAAAAAGTTGTAGTCAGATGTTTTCATCTCATTCTGTTTCTAAACTCAGTTAGATCCCAGTGCGGAAGCATAGGTGCTGGACGGAGCTCTGGGAGAAGTTAAATTGAGATGTCATACCAGCAACTTAATGAACTCCTATTACTATGTTTGTGACAAACTTCAAGCTTGCTTTCTGAAATTGCAGCAAACTGCTGTTTGCCCCCCTACCCCCCAAAAAAGCCAAGATATCAGGTAACGCAGTCTGATATTGTCTATAAGTGGCAAATTGGCTTTTCATTATCCAAAAGTTAGTAAGAAAGTGAACCTTTTTCAGTGTGCAGGAAGAATAATCTTAAGGTGAGAGGGAAATGACAGTAGAAGTGACACACCAGGGGATGTCTGCTTGCATGTTTCTTGGCAGAGTTCTGGCCTTGCTTCATGATGACCACATGCACCAAGCATAGTGGTTTTGTTATCAAAGAGGTAATCTCAAGCTGTTTAAGGAGCTGCATGGTTAAATAGGACTGCCTGATCACATGAAACCTCACAGAGGTTCTGTGCATTCAGGCAAAAATCACATAGGTGTAGTGACATTTGGAAAACTTAATAGGTGGACACATTAAACATTTAAGGGTGAGGTCAAGGTGCTTCTCTGTGTTCAGAGCTGTGTGAGGAGTGTCACTGAAGAAGAATTCTTAGGCCAGTCATTGCATCCTGACTGGGAAGATGCTTCTGCTTTTTACTGGGTCTCTGTGCATCGTTCCCTCCACCCTTGCTTAGCATGGTGTGTTGCTGATAAGTACATCTGTGAAACACAAAGAAAACTGCTCATCACATTCCGTGTGCTCTGGGGCAAGTCCAAGGTTTCTCTTCTGAGTGTCTTAAAAGAATGATTTTAAGGACACAAGTCAAAAAAAGGGAAAACCAACATTGTGAAGCTTTGGAACATCAGAATTAGTTAAGAGCTTCCTTATTTGTTATCTTTTTTGATTAAAAAAATGGTTTAGCAGTTCATCTGGACAGGTTCAGATAAAATACGTAAGTGTACAGAAGTCTTGCAAGTGTTCTTATATGCACCAGTTTAGCTAAACATTTGTCTTCAATAAATAGTAAAATGCTGCAAGAAATAAGCAAGGTGTCATATCTACTTGAGAGTCTGATGTCCAGAATGCATTAGGACTTCCCTTATTAAACACAGAAAGGTTTAACTCTATAATATGAAGCTTGCTTACAAGCTGATTTTTTTTTTAAGTCTTTGAACTTGCAGGATGTTTGCAGCTGGCTCCGAAGTTTATAATTCCTTTTCTTAGTATCATATCCATTTCACAAGTGTGTGAGTTCAGTTTTTTCCTTGACCAAGTGCTTCTTGATAAGCAGCTGTATATCAGTTTTAGGTTTGTGTGTGGTTCTCTCCTAATCTCCACACCCCCAAAAGGGCCTAGTTTGATACTGGATTCTTGGATGGCTTCTGCAAATCTGCTTCGTTAAACACAATCCTCAATAACGTTAGGTATACCTGAAAGCACTGCCATATGCAAAGGATATTTTGGAGAGTTGTTAGCTGTTTATTAAGCATTCTTGGTTTTACTTTGGCCTGGCAGCTTCTGTAAATAAAAGTTCATTTTTTTAGCTGCAATAGAATTAGTAGTTGAACTGAGCTAGTAAGATGAAGTAAGTAAAAACAACAGAACGCCCCCAGTCCTCTAAAATTTCTTCGTCCAGAGGACATTTGTCTTAACAGCTTATTTTAGCTTCGGATAGAAGGTGTTAATCTGAAAATTTGAGCTTACTGATCTGACTTTGAGTGTCAGAAGCACACAGGTGTAATGTATTTAAGTGTCAAAGTAAGCTGTTGATTTCAAACATAAAATTTATTTTCTAATTCTTTTTTTTATCCTGACTGTCTTAATTAGACTCCTGGAATAAGAGGCCTTTGGCTTCTGCAGGGCTGCTGGAGAGCCAGTATGTCTTGCTTCACTGCTGTTACTCTGAAGATGAGTAGAATTAGAGATGGCCTGGAAGTATGTAAAGGGTTTTTTTCAAAAATACTGAAATATCAGGGCTGGTAGAGCTGTGGGTGGTTTTCACAGTGGTGAAATCTGCTGTAACTGACCAGGAAGAAAGAGTTAACATTTGGAAAATGGGAATCATGTTTTGTCTGGCTTTGCCATTCCCACTAACCACTGTTCAGTTGTTACTGGCCTCACTCTGTAGGTGATGTCTGGCACATGCTCCCTTATCGAAGGAGGTAAGTTACTAGATTTCATATGCCAGTCCGGGGAATGAGCTAGGGGCTAGGGGAATGAATTTAGGGGCTAGGGTGGTGCATTGATGTGCCTGGAAAGATCCTAGGTATCCTGAGCTAATTAATGATGTCTGGCTAGGCCTAGTGCATATTAAAAAATAATTCTTCAAGGTGTGAGTGTGTGTACTCTACCGAATTGAAGTTGTTAGTGAATATCTGGGTCTAAAAAAAAGAGCACCCTGCATAAAATGACTATAGAAAGTGGAGTCAGATATTGGTGGGACCGCATGAATTTGTTTACTTCCTTAGGTATTTCTGCAGGAAATGTACTTCTAAACAACTCCAGTCTGCAGGCTGAAACCAAATACCTTTATTTTAAGTTAGCAATTTAGTTCTTCATAGAATAGTTTCTCTGGAAGAGATGCAGCTGAGATACGAGCACATTTTGTTTGTCAACTCTGAAGTCAAACTGGATTAGTCTTCCTCTCTGTTTTGGAAACCTATTTGTTCTTATTTAGGATGTATTTTTTGGAAGTTTTATTTAGGTATTTAAAAACTAATGCTGCAGATCCAGGATAAGTATGTAGGTGGATTTTTTTGTTTGTTTTTCCCCAAGGTTAAAGAAACAAGCCCTCACAACTTGGAAGCTGTGGATGCCCCATCCCTGAAGTGTCCAAGGCCAGGCTGGATGGGGCTATGGGCAGCCTCGTTTGGTGGGAGGTGTCTGCCCATGGCAGGGGGTTGGACTTAGATGGTCTAAGGTCCCCTCCAGCCCAAGCCATTTTGTGATTTGATGAACTCTGAGTAAAATAGAAAAAAAATACACAATTTACCTATTTGCATTTTAAGCCATTTGAGGCGAGATCTGTGGCTGCCTTGGTAGGCAGCTTTCATTTTTATAAAGTGATGATGTGCCTCTGTTTTCTGGATGCTATGGTTGGTATTTTAGACTGACTCAACTGACACAGCATCTTGAAGGTGTGTTGTATCCATAGAGCTTCTGCAGCTATTTTTTTGTCAATACTGTCATTCTCAAAATAACTTTTGATGCTTTGAAAAGAATGTTTGAGTAGGGAAAGGCTTAAAGCTCGTAAAAGGCTCATTTAAGGTCACTTGAGTAATATATATGGGAAGAAAAAAAAAGGAATGTGAATGGCCTCAGCAATGAATGTAAACGTCTTGGTGTTGGTGTGTGACGTCTGCTGACCTCTGTACAGTCATTGTGCAATGATCACCGGGTTACCTGAAGGAAAAAAAAGTATATAATTGAGCAATAAAGGCAGCATTTCCATTCATTTTTCACTAAGCAGTCAGTGCTTTGTGCTAATGGGTACGCAGAGAGTTTCTCAGTATTCTAAATGTACTTCAGTCACGTTTTTTCCACCCTGTATGCAATCCTACACTTATTGTTGTCTGAAGAGCTAAAGCCATGGAGAGGTGTTTGTTAACTCTTCTGTCACCTTATTTTCATATGAGGTAATAGCTCTATACCAGACTAAAAGTCAGGCATAAGACCGAACATGCTCTAAATATATTTGCACTATTTTCTTTAAGGTTGAGCGTTGTAAGCATGCTGATTGTGTATGCATACCCAAAGCTATTTGTGACAAATAGAATTTACTGTTTTATGTGCAGCTGCTTTTCCTCTGCTGTGTTTTAGCAGGAAGTTCAAGTCTTAGAAGTGTGGTGGTATATTCTAGGATATAAGCTGAAATTAACCCGGAGGGTTTTTTGCCTGCTCCACCCCAATATCTTAGCTTGAATTAGGATTTTATGGTGTTATGTGTTATCCATCAACAGTGGATAGTGTGTCCAGATACACAGCTGTTAAGATGCTAAAAAGTAGAACTAGAAAGACAGTTGGAGTATTATGTAGTGTGATGAAATGATGTCACTGTTTAGGGTATTAGAGTATCAGTTAGGGGTTTTGGCCTCTGTTCTCCTCAAGTTCAAGAAGTTAAGTATCCATATGTTAACTTTGTATCCTGATTCTTTTTACCCCCCCCCCCTCCCCCCTCCTCCCCCTGTTAAAATTGAAGGCATCTCTCTCACAGTAACAAGACTTTTTCTTTCTGTTGCCAAGGAAGCTACCTTGTATTTGGGCTCAGGTTTTCCCTAATCAGAAAGGAGTGATGGTTCCTAAGCCTTTGCCAGGGTTGGTTTATGGAATAAATACAGCTTCAGCAGAAGGGGAACATCTGAAACCTTTCTCTAGGGCAGGGACTGATTCAGAGATAAGAGGAAGAAGGTCACTTCTCTCCTCCTGGTTTTTCCCACACACGAGAATAGAACTAAACATTAATGAGAAGCTGGAGGTCCCTCGTACATCTGTGTCTGTAAGGTATTTGGTGACTCAGATGTTTTCCTGTACCTGAGCTTTACCATGTAAAAACTTGAGGTATTTTTCCCCTTTTGTTCAGTCTTGTCCTGAAGTGTTGTGCCAGCGGAATTTTCCTCCTTAGCTGTTGTGCAGCTGGGAATTGTTCTCCTCCACAGAACGGTGAACAATGCTTTAATCAAGTTGAAAATTTCAACTCACAATGTGACTTAGCTTCTTCCTGGAGTGCTCAGCCACTGTGTCAGTGTGGGTGCTGATCCCACTGCAGTGCAGGCAGGGGAATCGGGCTTGTGGGAAGGTTGCAGTGACTCCAGGGCTTGGGGTGTAGGGGGGAAAGGCAGTCCTTGCTCCTCCAAGCTGCTTGGGAAGTCATCTCCTTTACGAAAAAAACTCAGCAGCAGAAAAAGTGTGCTTACAGCTGCTGGGGTTTTGATCCAGTTTGTCAGGCAGCCGCACACGGGCTTGCGCTGACACAGCGGAGAGTCGGGAGCTTGGACAGTGCGAGGGGTGAGGACTGCCTCTTTTGGTGCAACTCCTCATTGAAATGACTGTCAAAGAACACTTGCATTGTCTTTGAGGGCTTGTGCTGTTGAGAATGCTACAGATCTGTGAGTTGTGGTATTAAAGGGCAAAGTAATCCTCTTCACAGTTCCTTTGGATCTTGCATTTGTAAGTGGCTGGCAGAGTCCTGGAAAGATAAATAGTGTAGAGGGTTTTTTTTCCTTTCAGTATTAAAGCTTGAAAGCTTCTTGAGATAAAATCAGTGCTGACACTTTTTTGTCTCTGGCATTTCGTAAGGTTTTTTAAAGCAGTGTGTTAGGGATAGGGCGAAAGAATGGAAGCGGTGTTGCACTAAAAAGTTGCCGCACTTGTGAAGTATAACCCTCGCTGCTCTCTTGTCATCTGGTGGAATCCAGCAAAGGAGTCATTTTGTACTTGGACCAGTACAATACGGTCACAAAGCGTGACTGTGAGGAGGGTGGCAATTGTAGTACAAATCACCAAGCTAGTTTTAAGGAAAAGAGCACTTGCTTTCAACTTAACAGGCTGCTTGATAGATGAGCATATGCCTTCTGTCCATCTCAGTCACTAACAGAAGTGAAAGTTGGCATAACAGCATGCTGGTATTTTTGTGAAGCATCAGCTTGATCAAGGATCTCCTCACTCATAAATATAGTAGCAAAGTTTAGCACGTAAACTTCCAAAAGGGCTATTCTGAACTCTGTGTGTGTGGGAAATGGTTGTGCTTGTCAACAACTTGTGTGTAAAAACCACTCTAAATTTACTTAGGTCTTTGAGATGGGTTTCTAAAAGCGTTAGTATGTCTACCCAAGTTGGGTTCTTCAGTAATCTTTCTGATACAGCATGGCATAATTGGATGAGTTGATTTAACAGCTTACTTCTGCCGTGAACGGGGAATCTTACTCTGAGCTATTACCAACTGTGCATGTACACTGCCCAAGGTTTGTAAGCCCCATTGTAGTAGGTCACTGGCCTGTGGTCTGCCTGAATGGTACTAATGTGGGTACAAAGGGAGAAGGAGAAATAGCTGCAAGAAGTTCTTTGGTTGCTTTTTTTTTTTTCTTTGGAGTCTGGAATTGAGCTGTTGTATCAGATTGCCATGTGTCTTGTTCATGGATGTGGGACTGAGTGGATTTGTCTTCCTCAGCTGCATGTTGATCCAACAGCTCTGCGAAGTGCCATGTGTGGTATACAAGCTAATACAGATGCAGGTGCCCCCCATGCTTTGTAGTGTTGTGTGCTGTCCTGTCCCATCCCAGCGTTGCTTCGTTAGGTTAGAGCATGGCTGAAACCTCGGTTAGCTGGTGGATGTCTTGCCTTCGCTAACTCAGTCAATGCTACCGCTTCTGAAGAAGCGGGTCAAGTAGTACTACCTAGTAAGCACTTCCTTCAGTGAATGAGAATTGAAATAAGAATACTCATAGTACTCACAAATAATTGTATTTAAAATCCGTTTTGAAGTATGAAACAGTCACTTTCAGGAAGGGCAGGTGTCTTCAGCGGTGGCTGTTGCTGTAATCCAAAGATGGGTTTTGCAGGGTACGCAGTCTTTGCAAACCATTGGCATACACTGTTAATAGAGATAACTTGAGCAATGTGTGTTGAAACAAGTGTTCTGTATGCTGTCTGGGACATATTTAAATGGTTTTGCCTAACTTTTTGTGATAACAGGAAGTGGGTGTTTTGTTTAACCTCAGAGTAATTTCTTAAGCATTTATTAAAATTTGTCTTAGTAAAATATTTCCTTGAGGCGAATGATTAAATTTGAATGCAAGTGTAGGGGGTGAGGTCCCTCTAATGGAGAGGATGCACTTAGGTTGGGCTGAGAGGGGACTTCAGTGTCAGTGCAGTGAGTGTTGTATAGCAAAGCTGTTTAAGACCTCTGAAGATTTTTCATTTTTCTGTACTCATATAAACCTTTAGAATTAGTTTTCATCTAAAATGAGGCTCTTAATGTCCATGCATCTTGAATTGGAAAAGGCAGATGTTTGAGGCTTAATTATTGTGCATTTCTTCTAGTGATGTGAGATAAAACTGAACCCATGGTTTTCACTTGGAAGACTCAATAAAGAAGAAATGGGCAACAGGAGGTACTGAACTCCAGTGAACAAGCAGTGTTCAGCTACAAATATTTTAACCTGGTGGCCAGTTTGACCGTGCCCATACTAAATACTTGGAGCTCTGCCGTGAGGTTCCCAGTGTTTCTTCATCTTCCAAGCAGCTTCAGATGAAACAAGAAGTCAACAAGTGCATTATAGTCAACACAGAAGTCTCTCATTGTTTTAATTCAGTTTTTGGGCTCCTCCTCCTTCAGCATTTTTTTTTTAAACAGCCTTTTCTCTGTTCAGTTCCAGGCTTTTGGTATTGCTATTGATGAATGCAGTAGCTCATGTAGATAGTTTGTTTAATCTATGAACTTGAAGATGCCAGCGCAGATTAAGAGCTTTCTAAAAGAAAAACTGTGTACAGTATTATGGGTTCTGCTCATTTTCATGATTGTTAGGATAGGCCTAGAAATGTGATATAAACCAGGTTCAAATTGATTTTTTACTGACTTCCCACCTAAATGTAGAATTGCTGAAATATTTCTTTGGCTTACAGCTGGGAAAATGGAGACGGGAAAATCCTGGATTAGAATTTGATAAGGAAATGCTTTGTATCAGTGTTCGCTTAACTGGATTATTATGCACCAAATGACAACTGTGGAGATGTGATTGCTCTAAGAGGTGAAGGGAGGGGAGAAATAACAGAATACTATGGGAAAAGAGTCAGTGCAGATGAGGATCATGACTTGAGAGGATTCTTGAGGTTTGGTTTTGAACTGACCTAATTTTATCTCATCACAGAAGATCAATAGTAGGAATTCGGTGAATCTGTCTGGAGAGAGAAATCTAAATAGTGGGTTTATTTTTTTGTATTGATGTAGGAATAAGCAACCTTAACAAATGCACCAAGAGGTGACTGATACAAACTACTATAAATTAGAAGTCATGTTTTTGTGGCATATATATATATTTTTATTAAATGATGAATGGTATCAGAAGCAGCAGAGGGTGAAGAACATGTTTAGTGTCTTTGTGGCTACTTAACCTAGTTACTGATGTGATGGAGTAATGAAGAGTAAATGCACAGGTGGGGATTTCAACTGTAATGAAGGTAGAGAAATATTAGTGCAACTTGGCAGGGTATTGACCTTATCTGCAATAGTGTTTACACTTGCGGGTATCAGTTTGGGATAGATGGAATTCTGACTTAGTTCTAGAGGGATTTGAAAAACTGTTTTTACTCTAAGGGCAGATTGAAAGAACCTGGCACAGTCCAGTGAAATGGATGTGGGTAGGAGTATCATCACTCCCTTAAAAAAAGGATGAAATGGACAAAACACAAAGCTGGAAGTTAGTATTTGCAGGAGGAGGTGTACATTAGGTAGTGTCTGAGTTATTTGCTTGTTAGTAGGTCTCCCAATTAAGGTAGGCTTCTTGCCTTTTTTCTCCCCCTTCCTGTGCTCAAGATGTTGTTGTTTAAATAACAAATGCACCTTGTGTTTCTGCTGAATAAGGTGTTAGTATCCAAGCGGGACACGGTTGAAACAACCCAACCTTGACACTGAGCTCTCGGCTCTGGAAATGCACACAAATTGTGTTTATATGCTTTGGGGCGGTTGGTGACCAGTACTGCTTGATCAGCTGTAAGTAGATAACAATGTGCTTTTGTGATATAAGAGTGGGAATTGTCTGATCGATTGTTGAAACGCTTACATTTCTGGGTGCCAGAATCTCTCCCGGATCAATTGTGAGAATGCTTGTGTTTCAGGGTGACATAATCTGAGCGACGCGAGCTCAAAATTGGTGGTGGCACATGTGATAGGAGGCAGATGGAAATATTTTTTCCTTTTAAAAGTTGTCCGCCAGCTCCTCAGTGTTCATAGTTTCACAGTGTACTTCATCCTGCATGAACAACTGTTCCTTGAAATGTTTTTACTCTCCGTTTGATCAAATCATATGTTTTTCACTTGGTTTTAGTTACCATTGCTGTATGGGGAACATACCGCAGAGTAAACCAGCCTTGTTTTATAAATGTCCCTGGCTTTGGCTTTCACTGAATGCTGCTATCTCAAGATGCATTTTGGTCTTACGCGCTTGAGTGCAGCTTGAAATAGGACTTGTTCAGTTCTTTAAGCAGTGCTATGATAAATTTGTCTGCTCAAGCTGCACTTGAAACGTTTACTCTTCCACCTTCTGTGTGGGGAACATAAGGACTTCTCTCTGCTTTAAACTTGGAGAATGTAAGGAGCTGTCATGAGACAGCATGATGGACGCGTGTGACTTGGACAGCTTGCTTTCTTTGAAGGTACTGCTTTTTTGGAAGAAAGAAGCTTTTTTAGTAGCAGATTGTAATAGACGAGGATGCTGACTAGCTCATACCCTTCCTAGTAAGGAAAAATGAAGATAATAAGTTTTCAACAGAAGCTGAGATGCTTTAAAAAGATAAAGATGCTTTTTCTAAAAACAGCAAGCTGAAGTAATTGATAGAGCTGGACTTGAAAAAAAGAAATGGCTTTGTGTTCACCTTTGCAGAACTTGAAGATATGTTTCCTGACCTGTGAACTCTGTGATTTTGGGTTTTAAACAGAGATGTAAGAAATAATTGATATGTTTAAGCAGTTCCTATTCTCCCCAGCCCACATATACCTGCTTTTCCTGCAAGATCAGAATGGCAGTCTGCATCAAAGCAGTTGTTTTACTGAGGATATCGTAGCTCTGCAAAGTTTAAAGTGTTGGGAGTCAGCTTTCTAGAATTTGTAATTCCTTACTTCAAATGGGTTGGAAGTACTAAGTGAAGCAGGGGATGTCGTTTGACAAAAGAATATTTCTTTTGAAGGCCTTGCACAGGGCTGTAGGTGATGGATACACTGCTGGACCAGGAGAGAGGAGAAGGTGAGGGAGCAGGGGGAGGTCTGAGTATTTGGATCCCAATTGAAAGCAAACCAGTGTTGAACATGATTTCAGTGGAATGTGCAGCTGGTTAGCTTGTTAGCTGCCTTCTTCATTGCTCTTGCATAGCGCTAGTGGTGTTTGTGATGGTGTAAAAACTTGTCAAGCTTTGGGCTGGTATTTTGGTTATGGTTTTGTAAATGAAGTTATGTTGCAGACACAACTCTGTCTTCCAGTTGGGACTGGAAACGGTTTGGCTCTTGAGATGAGCTTGTTTCTCCTCAAAATCTTGCACTTCTTCAGTAGAAAATGGAGAAGGTGCTGCTATTCCTTTTGTGTAGATCAAGCAACTTTTGTTCTGCTCTGCTGTCTTTCCATTTGAAAATGTTTTCAGTGTTGTCATATGTAATGTGTCTTAATTTTAACACTAGGTTTTGCGTTCTATGTTTTTTGGGGTGATATAAGGTATTTGTTCTTTCTTTTCCTATGCTTGGAAGATTGAGGAACTGGTCTTCTGAGACATAGCTGTTATGTGGGAGGTTTGTGGGTTTTTTAGCTCTGCTTTTTAAAGGAATGCTTCAGGCTGGAAGGGCTAGCTTTGTACTTGCCTAACATTTCTGTATAATCAGCACAGTGCAGGACCAGTTGCAGGGGATTGCCAAGGCTCTCAGAAATGACTGGAAAGTAGTGCTTGAAGGGAACCGTGGAATTTTGTCTGGTGATTCTTCACATGGACAACACTTTCCTACGGAAAGTAGGCTGGGATAGGTAGATGTCTGTATGATTCATATCCCTCAAGGCAACTTAGAGTTGTATTAATCTTCTTGGCTATCTAGCTGCTGTTACAAGTACGCATGCCCAGCAAAATTTAATAGGACGGCATGAAGGCAGTGCTGTCTGCAGAATCCCCGTGCTGTTAGTAAATTTCCATGTATTGAAGTTCACAGAAATTGTTTCTAAATGTATTGTCCTCAGAGTTAACCTCCTAAAAGGTTTTTATTAATTTTTTGTTGTTGTTCTGGAGAACTGGTTGAATAGCAGACTCAATAGTAATAAACTGCATTTGTCACTTTGCTCTTCTGGTGTGGTACCTCAGCTGGTCAAATTTTCTCTCCGAACAGGCAAAAGGCAAGCAAGGGTTCAGTGAGGTATTTGATGTCACAGAAAAATTCTCATGCCCTTTATAATTATGTAAGAACAAATTCTGAAAACAGGCTCAGGGCTGTGTTGAAGACAAACAGCCCATCGAGGAGGTGCTCCTTGAGTAAGTTCTAGTGAAAAGATAACAAATCTGAGGCATTCCCTAGAGTGGTAAAATAGGATGGAACATGTGAGCAGGTGCTCTCGTGAAGTGAGGGTTTTTCTGCTAGGTGAGTAGGGTGTATTTCCCATTCATTTATTGCTGCAAGTGCGGAAACTGTAACAGGAGAATAGGGCTGTGCCTAAAACTTGGACTGGTCAACTGTAACTTTCCTAGGAGGTTTTACAAGTGAGGCAGACTGGACAGCTGTCAGAAACTTGTTAAAAATATTTTTGCTGTGAGAGGATATTTGTTAGCAATTAAGTTCTTATTTTTAAGAAAATATTTAGTTTTTACGAAGTTATTTGTTAGCATTTCCAGTCTGAATGTAAAGTTAGTTTGGCCAAAAGCCCTATTGTGCTCTGCTAAAATGAGTTGGGGGTGATTTTTATGGGGTCAATGATGTTTATTTTTTTTTAAACTTGAGAATGAAATGTATTGAAAGCTGCCAATAGGGTAGGTGATTTTTGTGACCTGCTATGTGCAGAATGGATATCACAGTTATGTTCTGTTTGGAGGAGGCTTTGTTGCGAAGGGAAGACAAATCACAGGCCAAAAAAAGAAACAAGGGAGCCAGCCGTGCAGTACTGCTTGATCCGAGATGTTGGGTATTTTTGTTTTTAAGGGTTATGAGGGGTGTGCAGTGCTACCACGAGTGGATAGGAGAGGGAGGCCGCAAACAGACCCATGTCTGCTTTTGGGGTCAGAAAGCAGCTGGCCCATGCGTGGCAGGGCAAGAACATGCAGGGCATCTCGCTGAGCTGCCTCCTGCTTGGGCTGGGCGAGGAGGTCGAGGCCTCATCCGGAGCATTTGGAGGCCGAGCTAACTTTTATTTTTTTCCAGCAGAGACTTCGACGAGCCCTTTGTACTCGCTCCCGCGGGGTTGCGGAGGCCACGGGAGGAAGACGACCCGCCCGCCCGGGGCGAGGCGCAGAAACGCGTGCCCGAAGCCGTGCCAAGGAGCGGGGCTGTCTCGGGATGGCGCCTTTGGGCCTTGGCGGTCAACGCCCGGGTACCCCCGAGGGGCCGCAGCCCTGACAGCGGCCGCCCCCCCTGCGCTCGGGTGGTAGGCGCCCGCCCCGCGCTGGGTGGAAGCGTCCATTTCCTCTTCCCGTGCTGACAGCGGGGGGGGGTGGGGGGGGGGAAGCGAGCGTGCTGGTGCCGGGCGGCCGGCAGCCCGTCTGTCCGTCCGTCCCGGGGGCGGCAGGCGGCGGGGAGCGGGGCATGGCCGGGCACTGAGGCTGGGCAGCGGGGGCGGCCGCCGCGATGGAGGCCTACGTGCTGGAGGACATCCTGGAGGTAGGGCGGGAGAGGGCCGCAGAACAAAGGGGCGCGGGGTTGGGGGTGGCGGCCGAGCCCCCCGGGGGCTGCGGGCGGCCACGTTCCCCTCCCAGCCCCTGCTCGGTGCTGCACGGGTCTTGGGCAGTCCTCTGTCCTGGGGCTTTCCCCACACGCTGCCACCTTGCCTCCGCCTTCTGCCAGCGGCCAGACAGCGGCCTGCAAGGGGCGGGGAGCCCTCTGGTCCTGCGGGGTTGATGTCTGGGGACCTGACGCAGGATGACTGGTTGTCACCATGCATCTCATAGCTGGGGCTGATCCTGCATCGTGTGTGATAGGCCTGCGGGATTCCTGTGTTTCCTGTCTCCTTGAGTAGGTACAGTCTGCTCTTATGTCCCCTGCAGAAGTCGGATCCTGTGTTACAGAAAGAAACATTTCCCTGTCTTGGAGTGAAACTTCAAAATGATCTTTGAGCCTAAGAAGGAGAGACTGTCTTAGGAATCTCCAAGTGACACAGCTCTGTAGTCCACATTGTACTAACAAGTAACTGTTGCAGTTCAAGGAAGGCTTTTCTGTTGTTGTGGTAGTGGCGGTGTTTCTGGTTTTGCAAGCAAGAGCACAATCACGTTGCCAGCTGACTTTTCAAAGTATTTGCATGTAGTCTTAATTATAAGGAGAAGCTGCTACTTTGTTTTAGCAGCTGCCAAACTGCTGCAACAAAACGCTGCTTTCAGTGATGTTTGTTCAGTAGGTTTTTTTCCGGAGTGGCCATGCTGCTCTTTGGCCTAAAATTTTATATCCATAAAAACATGTAGTGTTGGTGTTAACTTCCTTGTGAGCGCCGTGACTTAAGCACAATTACATCCAGAATGCTAACACAACTGCGCAGTGCGTGCTTAAGAAATTGTTAGAGATGTCTGGACAAGGCATTGCTACCGGTATTTCTGTGTGGCTCAGTTTCTGTGGTGAGCTAGGAAGACCAAAAGTGAACTGGGCTCTTTGTCATCAGAAAAACATTTCAGTACTTCATTTGTCTTTATGAATGTGGAAAGCTTTTTCTTTTTTTTCTTGTGAGCTATAATTGTCATGTGCAGCTCCATGGTATGCCGAGTTAATAAAATACTTGTCATTGCTTCATTTTTTTTTATTTTTGGAAAAGTGAGTATATTACTTGTCTTAGTATAGGAGTATTGTGGGTTTGTGTGTGTGAAGCAAGCAATTAATTCTTGCTTCTCAGATTAGTATGGATTTGGTAGCTTTCAGTAGTTTTGTAGCACATTATTTTCATGGTAATGAGACTAACTGTATCCAGGCAAAACATCGTTAAAAATCAAGTCGTTGTATAGCTTGCGTGATGCCAGGTGAGCATAAAGTGACTGCGCCTCGGTTCATGAAACTCTGGAAGCAGTAGAGACAGTTTCTGATATCTTAGTGCATCATTACATGCAACGCAGCTGTCTGGAGTTCCCATTGGGGATTCAAAAGTCAAACTTGGTCGTCCCAAAACTTGTTTCTATTGAAGCTTTTAAAAGTGTGCTCGTGTCTGTGTTTTATTCTTCTTTTTAGGGCTTTTTGTCTCCTGTGGAGCAGTCAAAGAGTGGCATGAAGGTTGGGAGAGCTGCTGTTGGTTAGGTAGCAGAGTCTAAGCTGGATCTCACTTACTGGACAGTTTGTACTGCTTGGTATTGAGTTAAATTCAGATGAAGCAGTACTTGCATTTTCACAGAATCTTCAGTAATTTTTCACCTATACATTGCTTAGAGCTTAAAACAGAAGAAAAAAGGCATTTCTGTAGCATGGTAGTTTCGTTGATGAGTTTGCCTGGAGACTGAGGCTCTAATGGTGTTAGAGGTCCTAACCGCAGGGAGAGAGTGGCTGCTTCTGGGGCAAAAATCACTTTGGGGTTGAAAAACGTGGATAGTAATCAAGTAATTCTTAGTTCACATGTTCAAGCTTGCCCTCTTGTGAGGGCTACTTCTGTGGGGAAAGGGTGAAATGAGATGAGGTGAAAGCATGTTCTGTGTTGGCTTATTTCATTGCTGAAGTTGCAGGACTCTTGGAAATGTTTTTCCGTAAGACTTCTGCTTTCCTTTCTGAGGATAAAACTAAAATATTTCTCCAGCAAGTTTAATGCAACTGCAGGCAGAAATGGTCATTAGGTCAACAGCCTGAAGGACGTCATTTAGCGTTCTGGCTGCTGCACTCTCACACCGCCTTCAAAGAAGGTTGTATTTACTGCAGACCTTGTGCTGGCTCTCCTGCTCTCAGCTCAAGGTGAATAGGGTCCTGGCTGTGCTACTCGCATTTGGTATTGAAAGTACTGCGAAGGAATGCAGCTGAATCAAATTTAAATACCACGGGGTTCAGCTGCAGTTAGTTTTTGTTCCTTTCATTCTTCTGATATGCGTATCTTGGCAGTACCTCTTTTTTAACGTGACTTAACTGATGACAGAAATTTTGTTGTTGGTATAACATTTCGGTTTTTGGCTCATGTGCTACTGGAGAAATTACTGTGCTACAGGAGACCTAAATGCGGCATTCAAATAGAGGCATAAACCAGCAGTTGCTCTTTGGTCGCTTGAGTTAATCAACAAACACTTTTTGTTGTTGGAAGAAAAGGAGGTATGTTGCTTCCTGACAGATGAGGGTGCGGTCTGTATTCTGATGTGCAGAAAAGCACTTACAAAGCTTATGGAAGCAGAGGAGTGACTTGATATTCCCTGTGTTGTTTTGAAACTTGTCAAGAGAAGCAGCCATGTGTTCTGACCTTCAGGTGGTTTGAAAGTTTGTCTGTGCTTGACTTGGCAGAAACTAACTGGAGTATAATGCCAGCCTACATGCAGCAGTTGCTTATTAATGTTCCTTAGTAAGTGCATTTAAAAAAAAATCCTTCAACTTTTCAGCATAAGGTAAATATTCTTCACCACCTTTGGGCTGAGACTCGAAGTCATTGTGAGCACACACCTTTCTTATTTTAACACATGGATATTTCCTAACTGCTGAAGACTTCTGAATTGTTCACTGGAGCCATGGAGTAGTTTTTACAACTCTGAAGATCCTGCCTTGGTTGCTTGGTGCGTGGCTGATACAGTATTGATATTGGTAAGAGTCAGGATGATATGAAAGGATCATCTCCATCACATCTTGATTAGTCTAGAGCCACAGTGCAGGTAGTGGAGCATAGCTTAGATAGTGACCAAAAGCTTTACGTGGAGTGGAGACTTTCTTGCTTGAGTACATGGGTTATTGATGAAATGCTAAGAGAAGGAAGAACAAGGAAGTCGCTGAACGTGAAATAGAAAGGTCATGTCTAATGCACATCCAGAGATCAAGGAGGCCTCTGCAATGCCATTTTTAACACACCAAAGCACTTCATATTTATAAACCTTGCGGTCTTTTGGTGTGAAGATGAAGATTGGGATGATGTTGCAGTATTTTCACTTGGGGCATTAGTTTGTATCTTTGCTATGTTCTAGCTCTTAGGCTAACATTTTTCCTTCTCTGTTGCTTATAGTTTCTGTGGGTTGTCTTGCCTGTTTAACTTTATACCTGTTTTCCCATCATTTTGAGATGTTTTTGTTTGTGAAGACAACGATGGCTACTAATGTGCTCCAGCATTTCTTAGAGATAAGTTGCAGTTTTCATAAACCTTCTGTTAGCAACTACTTCATGTGTTATTTTCAGGTAAGTTGGAACACTGCTGTACTCTTGTCTTTTTTTTTTTAAGGCAGCATTACAAAGTTTGGGTCATATAGTCCCAAGCCTATGTGATGAATATCGGTTATGTTACTGTCTGGGTCCAAGGTGGTGGGATATATAGGGTTCAGTCTTTTTTTTAAAAAAAAAACAAAGAAACAAACAAACAAAAAAAAAAAGTCATTGAATTAATGTTAACAAGAATGCTCCCACTTAAATGCTGTGATGTGCCCATGTCTCTCCTCGCACATGCACACACATAGATTTAAAGGTTTAGTGGGATATCATGGCAAGGCATTAAGTAAGGGAAGAGACACTTCTGCCTGCTGTAATGCAGTGAGGTTGTGTTGTGCTGTGGAGCAGGGTTGAGCTTTGTTTTGGGATGTGTGTTCTGCTGGGTATGACCTTATGTTCTGTTAGTTGCTTATATCCAGTCAGCGTTCATGCAGTTGTCTGTCAATCGCTAGCTGATGGTGGCATAGCTTACCCCAAGTTCAAGAAGAGCAGATCATTTGGTTGTTGTTTGAGGTGATGGGACTACCTTGCTAAGAGAGGGACTCGTGTTCCAGGTGAATGAGATTGGAAGGTAGCTGAACATGGCTCACGTGAATGTTCAGATGAGCCTGAAGGTAAGCTGAACTTGGTAACTAACAGAAGACAGGAGGCTGAATTTGATCAATCGTCTTGTCCTCAGATGGTATTAATATGCCTACTGACCTGCAGCCAAGGTGTGTAACAACAGTCATGGTGAGGCTAATGCAGCAAGGAAGAGCAGGATGTTAAAATTTGCATGTGCCCTGCTTCTAGGAAATGCTGATGGAAAAATGCTTCTATTGCCCCCTTCTTGAGTCAGCTGGAGAAGACCGGTCCATTTCTGTAGTTTACCTCAAGTTGCTGGCTGAGCTATTTGCACAGCTTACTGATCTACTGTGCAACTGATTATGTAGTGAGAAACTTCTGTGGTTGCCTTCTTCTCGTGGCTCCATGGAACTGACAGAATGGTGTTGGTCTGACAGAAGAGCAGTGATGGCCATCGCCTAGGCCCTGCTAGCTTGTGTGTGCTTGCAGCTTTGTGGAGGTGAGTGGAAACCAGAGTGAAGCTGCCAGGGCCCTTCTTTTATCGTTGTCTCGTGCTTTCAGACAAAACATAGGAATCACTTCCATTCAAACTGCTTTCCCCCTAATACTGCCTCTTCTAACCGTGCCTCTATTTTGAGGCAGAGAGCTCCAAAGAACCGTGTACATCATCTTCTAGAAAAGCAGGTCACAGCTTCTGACTTGTGTTACTTTCCCCCATCCAACTAACTTGGTAAGACTGCTTAGCAGTACAGGCTACTAATTTTCAGCTGCTGAAGCTGGGTTACCTTAACTGGATAGGAAGAAATAAAAGCTGGTCGATATTTCCTTTGAGTTTTCATCTGTTTCTACTTCGTTTGCGGGAGGAGATTACAAGCCTGATGGTACTACTAAATACCATAGTTGTTTTTTTATTGCTTTTATCTTTTTTCAGTAACGGTTTGTTCTTTGTACAGTAATATGAAAATAGAATTATTGTGTGAGAAACTTTAAGGCAGTTAAGAGCCTCATACTTCAGAAGCTGATATTGAAAAGGTCATCATTAAGTGGTTGCCAGTGAGCAAGTTGCTAATTGAGATCATCTAACTGGAGGCTTTGATTTGACTAGCAGGTGGGGTCAGATAATTTGCGAAGGTCTCCTGGAACTCCAACTCTTCAGCTTTTCTAAGTGGTTAGTTCAAATCGGATACTTGATCAAAAAGAAAAAGGAGTCAAGTGTTTTAGGCAGGTAAGTTTATTTCCAATTTCTTTTTGTACATCTTCTCTTCAAAATTTGTAGAAACATATAACAAGGTTCTTCTCCTGGCTGAGGTACTTTTCCCTTTTTTCCCAAATATGCATAAAATCTCTTTACATCTTTATGTTGCTGGAATTATCTGGTTCTGTAGGCTGATAGGAAGTCACGTACGCTAAAGTTGTAACTCAGGCTCAGAGCAACCTGTTACACTGCCTGAACAGCAGAATTGGGTGAGAAGGAAGTGTGGATTATGTTAGTATAAATACTGGGTCTTCATGAGTTTATGGCTACCACCTCTTATGTTGCAGTTCTTGCACAATTTCCTCAATGTTGTTGCACTTAAAACAGTAACGTTCATGTTGGTAGGTGATGAGTTGAACATCTGAGATGGTATTTGAAGAAGAAAGGGGTTGTTTCCATCCCTCGCTGTGGACAGGATTGTTGTAATCTGAAAAGCAGCTTTGTACTCTAGCAGTTTTATTTGAGATCTCAGTATAGCTGAGTGTGATTTGTGCTGGAGGGAAGGAAACAAAATTTGATTAATGATGCAGTGTGTCCTACTGAGAAGCTGATGTTGGAGCTGGGTTCGTATTAACATGGAATAAATGTGCTAAAACACCTTCATTGAACAAAAGTGATCAGAAGCATAAAGAGGAGAGCAGATATCAAAGTGGCGATAGGGATTTGTGGGAGCTTGGCATATGACTTTTCTATCTAGCAGGCTGGAGCAAATGGTGAAAAGAAGGGACTGCTTTAAGCTGCTCTCTCTGTTTTACCCTTAAACCTCAGTTTTTCAAGACCTATTTGATGAGCAGGAGGAAAAAAAAAATGTATTTTGATTTGGTCAAACACTCGTGCATTTCTTATGCTGCCTTTGCAAGTCTGTTACTTTACCATATGTAAAAAAAAAAAACATGCAGATCTGTTTAGTGTGGAGAAGCGCTCAGTGGGGTCTGCTAAATACAGCAAAAAGCATTGTTGTTCATTTGTTAGGTATGCTTAGCACTGCTCTGTATCGAGGGAAGAAATGGATGACTACCCAGCTTGTGAGGATTTTAACCAAATGAGTGGAAGTTATTAGAAATAATTCCCTCTGTGCTCAGTTGCCTGGGTGGTAACAATAGGAATCCTGATCGGACACTGAAGCCAGCTGTCTCCTACCGTAACTTTATACCCTCGCTTCTCACCAGAAGAGAAGACTGGAAAACTAGGCCATACCAGATCCTTTATTGAATAAAAGGCTTCAATTGTAATTGCTAAAAAAGACGTTTTTAGCAGTGGGAAGTCAAGGAAATCAGCATTATGCTTGGTCACATTTTGCTTTTTTTATTGGCCTCAGTTCTTGTCTGTGAGTATAGTCAGTTGTTTCAGGACAGTTGCATTGCTATTTCTCTGTTTATAAGACAAGAATGAATACCAGTTAACAAAACTGGAGCGACTTGAATTAATTTCCAAGCTCTTGACATACTGAATCCTGTCTTCCCAAACTATTTTTGGTTATTTTTCTAAAAGTATCTACATAATAGTTTGACTTGGCTGCGCTTCATGATGTGGGTTACTGAGCAGAGACTTGAGCAGGCTAATTACATCTGGGAAAAGTAGATGTCATTTAAGGAACTTGGGTTTCTAGTTTACTGTCCCTGATCCTGACGGGTTAAGCAGAAGGCAGAGCATGCAGCTTTTGGAAGCAGTACACCAGCAAGTTCTTAGTGGTCATCTGTACAGGAAAAAATGAGATTTGTGGAGTTTGTTCTTCAGTTGAATGGCATATGATTTAAATGGCTTGGGATGGTCCTTTCTCACTGACCTCAACTCAAATAAAGCAGTTTTCTTCAGGAAGCATTTTGTAGACTTTTGGAGCACTGCCGTGGTGGTGCGGTTTAAGCAGTAGCAGCCTGGCTGATCTCTTGGCTGTTCTCTGGCTTGGAAATTAGGGTAGAAGGGAACAGTAGCTGAACCTGCAGATTCTGAACAGAGCAGCAATTTTACCAAAACACCAGGGATGCTGAAGACAAAAAGGCAACTGTCTGGTATGTCGCAATCTTTTTTCTCTTGGTACAGGAGTGTTTGGAAAAAGAAAGTCCTTCTCCTAGTAAATATTTTTTTTCCTTGTCTTGTTCACTTTTTCTTATTTCTGTAAGTACGCATGGGTTACTGTGTGTCATGTGTGTTAGGGGTTTAGAATAATGTGGCTTGATTTAAGGGGCTGCTACCGAGCATTGAGAAACATGAGCTATAGGGCAAGTGTCCAGCATGGTTGGTTCGTTCTTTTACTCCAGGGATGGCTTATTGCGTGAAGACCACGGCAAGAGGGTTTCCAGTTGCCCTGTACTTGTACAGTGCACTGTATGGTGGAGTGGTGCTTTAATCACTTGGATCATGTGAAAGAAAAGCTATGGCTAAGCTACACATTACATAGAAAGAAGAAAAAGAAAATTGTTCTAATGTTCCTGAATTTTGTTTCAGATCCCTGCTGCAGACAGGCACATGCAAACACGAGTTTCATTCATGCCAAAGGGAATTCTGAATTTGACTGAGACAGAATGGCTGTTGGAGCATTTGTCCTGTCCCTCCTCCACATGTCCTTGTTACCTTCTGCTGCTTCATCTTTCACTGCAGAGCGCTTTCAGGCTGTTGTGAAGACTAGCTGACGAAAAGGACTTGCAGAAGGGAATGATTTCGTGCCAAATTTGTTTAAGAAAACATGTGGGCAGTTTAAAACTATTTCTGTTTCAAAAACAAGTGGTGTTGTGCAGTTTGGGTCACTTGCTGACTGTTTTATGCTCAGTAGCCACAGTGAGGGATAAAATCAACTTGAAAGTCCTTGCAGTGAGTATGGGTCTAGTTCCTCAAATAAACTTGTTGGTTTATGTGAAGGAGTGATCAGAACTGAGAATTGGAAAACGTTTCGTTTAAACAAGAAAAATAAGGAAGAAATATGCAGCTTGGGTGAACAGGAGTGCTAGTGCTGCTTAGCATCATTCCTTTGCGGAGAGCGATGAAAATGTTCATCGAAAATTGCATGTTAGCTCTTTTTCCCCAAAGCCTTTATTCCCTGGTACTTTCTTAAAGGAGAAAAAACAGTTCTGGGAGGGTTGCACCTGAAGGGCAAACCAGGCAGACTGCAGTGGGAGGCAGAGAGCTTTTCTTTCTTGCTGTTCTGGAAGAGATGGGTAACTGCCACTGTCATCGTCTTTTTTATAAAGTAGGTCTTCATTTTTCTAAGCACAAGCAAAAAAAGACCGTTTTCCACTGGGTGTGACAGCTTTTGTAACTTTCAATTGTGTTTCTTCTTTGATCTTTTTGGGTGCTTCATTTTCATTTGTGCCCTCTCCTACTTGATGTCAGAGAAGGCAGGGAGTGAGCTGGTGGCCCCGGTGGGAAGCTTACCTCACCTGGGGCTGAGAAGGTCTCTGCTGTACTTTCCTGCATTTCTTTGGTCCCCTGTGCTACTGTCACACAATCCAGTTTTGCTGCCCCGAGTTTGGTGCATCATTCTTAGTGGCAAGCTGGCTGATGTTACTGAAGCCTTATGTCAATTTCCACATACTCTTTTATTAAAACAAGAGAGTGGGATGCTTTGGGGGAAACACAACTCTGTGAGGGCCTCTGTGAGGCCTTTTAAGCACTGATGTAATACAGGTGTGCAGCTCACTTTGTGCCTTCAGGTAAGCCCTAAGCACCTTAACAAGTGTGTCAGTAAGTAACACTAGTTTTGGCAGTGCAGTGCTACTAGTGCAGGGTGGTGAAAAGCTATCTGTGAAAAAGCCAAGTGGTCCTGTAGAGATAAGAGCTTCTTGGTGCCACTTGGGCAGTCTTTCTGGACTGCTTGGGTGGTTCTCCAAGGGAAGTTGGCTTCAGGCAGGGTGCTGTCAAAACACTGGGTCTTTGCTATGTTTTTTCCAGGAAGGAGTTCATGTAGCTGCCTGACAGATACATGGGATCCTGAGCGTAAAGAAAAAGGCAGCGGGTTTCTTCCTTTCCTACTTGAACTGGGGTCGGTTGTTGTAGTAGGGCTGTGGCAGCTTTGAAATGCAGCGGTTGGGTGACTGATTTGTTGAGGGAGGCTTTCTTGCCAGCCTGGTGGTTTTTGGACGTGTGAGGGAGCTGAAGGTGCCAATATGGAAGTGAAACTGGAGTTTATCGCACAGCAGGGGAATGGTGTGGCAGCAAAGGGGAATTTTAAGTCATGTTTGCGTGCTCTCCCAGCCCTAATTCAGTAGTACAGTTTTGCAGGAAATCGATCCGAAGCACGGAGCCTTTTCAGCACCTGTTGAATTCACCAAAGACAATCAATCCATGCTTTTGGGAAGCTGTAGCATGGCAGATTCCTCTTCCCAGGAGAAGAAAACGGGATGATATTCATCACTGCAGAGTCGGGAGTAGCTGCAGGGTGGTGGGTATACACGGGCACTGTCAGGAGGACCTCTGTGCAGCTGCCACTTGGGGTGTTTGGAGCGGGGAGTCATTTTGTAGAGATGGGGGTGTGGTGTTTTGGTGAAGCAGTGCATTAGGCGTCAGGAGGTTTAGTCTTGAGGTAGCACGTGACATAATACGAGCTGCTTAATCCTTTATTTCCCCTCCTGTAATATCTCTTGTGTGTGATTTGATCAATCTCTGTCTCAGTGTCTGTGTCTGCAGATGAAAATGTGCGGACAAGATCACTTGTCTTCTGGGCAGTGTTGAAGCCAAGTGCTGTTGCCCTAATAGCTCTTCTGCGCATCAGAAGTTGCAGGGCATGGAGGTTGTACTGTGTGTGGATTACAGCCCACATGACGCAGTCGTCTGCCTCCTGTTTGGAGGCACTGTGGCATAAACCAGCATCTGAGCTGCCCTCTGTTCTGCACTCGAGTTAGGCTGTGAGATCGGAGTTCAGAAATAAGCAGAAAAAGTCATCTGACAACAGCGAGGGAACAGAAGGAGTAAGCTCCTGGAGGGAATTGGAGCTGATACACCACTGCTGTAGTCGCTCGCAGATACAGGGAGGAAAGAAGCCAAGCTGACTAGGCTAATTGTCAAGAGTCATGTTGGCTGAGGGACGCTTTCTGGCAGGTTTAGCACAGCAATCTTAAGCATTTCATTGTGGAGACTGGGGAGGTCAGTGTTTTCCCTCTTTTTAACCTTCTAAGTGCAGCGTGCTGTCAGTGAAAACTCACCAGGTAGACGTGTTAGTGGCGGTTCTCTTTTTGGCAATGTCTTTTGACTGGATATAGGACTATTGTCGGAAATGACATCTTTTGGGAGATGGGGGAGTGGTCTCGCCTCTGACTGATGTGAATAAATGCCTGTCCTCTTTCTGTTCTGAATGAACAATTTGCTAAGTTCAGCAGCTTCCTTGGCATAGCCTACGGAGAAGCTGCCTTGGGTCATTTGAGGCCTGTCCTCGTCACAAGAAATAAATGTGTGCTCAAATTGGAGGGAACTGCTCTTGTTTTAGCAGATCTAAACTATGCCGTTAGGACATGTGGGTGAAAGCAAGGCCCCGCAGCGCTGTTTCTGCACAGAGCTTTGCTTCTGGCTTTGTCTATATAAAAGTTATGATGTTGTGCTTCCATTGTTCTGCAGTGCTAATCTCAAATCCTTAGAAAAACAACTTCTTCATCTGGCAATGGAAATGGGTGGGTGTACACAGCTCTGAACTGGAACTGAGTCCGAGTGCGTTGGGCCAGTAAAAGCACTTGTGAGAAGCTGGGCCACCTTTAGTTGTGCTAAGCTGCTCTAAACTGCCTTCTCAAAGGATTAGTTAAGGGTCTTGATCTGTTGCAACAAAGCCTGAGAGAGTGACAGAGAAATGGCTGCTTATCGAGCTGTGAAAAGAAGGCTCTTGATACTTCTCCTTGAAGACTCTGCAGGCCACAAAGATGCAGACAAGCTCCCTGAAGTTAGTCACGGATAATAATAATTTCTGGTTGGGATTTCAAGCTTGGCTTTTTCAGAGATAACAGAAACAATGTGTTTGTCCTTTTAATAGCTTGGGATTTTTTTCACCTTTTCCTTAGGTGTCACTTTCAAAGAGGATACTTGAAGGTTATACATCAGTGGTCGTGGGATCTGTAGCAGGGTGCTTTGTTGTGGGGTTGGAGATGCTCGTGTTTAGAAGGCATCCTTTAAATCTATCATTGGGGTGTACGGTTAAGGCAAAAGTTGAGTCCAGTCGAAAAGAAACATTACCAACTGTTAAAAAGGATTTCCTTTTTCTTCTCAGCTCACCTTTCTTGAACAAGGCTTAAGAGAATAATTAGTCCCTTGAAAGTAGGGCAGCGAGGAATAGGACGTAACCGCGCACAGCAGCACTGCTTAGGCCTTTGTAATGCACATGCTGTTCAGAGCTGCTAGTGTTGCTGTGAATCGAGGCGCTCTTCAGGTACATGTCCAAAATCTTTTAAGAGCAGAGTCACGCTTAATGTACTTTCCAATTTTTGTGTAATGAATGACAAAACTGAAAGGACTTGGGTACAGTTAAGATGTTCTGTACTGCTCATGTTCCCTGTGTTTGTTGTAGTCTTACTAATAGCTGAGAGCTGGCCATGCCACAGTTGTGGGTTAGTCCGTGGTGGTGAGGATGAGCTTGAAGAAGCACGGGCTGATCCAGAGAAGTCCTTGAGCAGGAGGAGAGGTGAGGAAGCTCTAACAGGTCATTTACCCAGTGCAGAAGGCTTGTCTTTAAAGAGCTCGTGATACAGCCTGGGTGGAGAAGTGGCTAGATGGCAGCGTAACGTGTCCTTGGAGCTCTCTGCAGCTGTAATGAGCAGGCTCGTGGTTGTTGTGTGGCCCTGTAAGGAACTTGGTGAGTAGCTGAAGTGATGCTTACGTGAGATAGTGGAGAGAGAGCCTTAGGGGGCTGCAGTTGTCATCGAACCGTGATGTGGGGGCACTGGAGCAGTAAGAGGAGAGGGTGACTCCAGGAGACCTGGCTGCTTCATCTCTTCGCTTCATGGTTGTTGCGTGCCCACTTTTTTGTGTTTGACTGACAGAATTTCTTGTTGGCGAAGACGTGACAGGTTACTTGCTGTGGGCAGCAGAAACTGCCCATGTCAGGTCAAGTTCTCTGTTGTAACATTTCTCTGACAGGGTTATTTTGGCAGAAAACTTTCCATGGCGGCTGCCCAACGGTATGGGAACAGCCTTTGATCAAGGTGTATGTTAGTGGCTTTGTTGTAGACACCAACATCTCTGGTTTATCCAGAGACGTGAGCAGTCTGTTAAGTGAGTACACCATCAAGGAAACTTTATTTGCTGCTATGATGAGTTCTTTCCAAGCCTAGTTCACAAGACAGTTGATATTAAGTGTTTATGTTCAGCTTTTTTGGGGGTGGAGGTGGGAGGGGGAGTGAATGTGTATACCCGTGTTCAAATGGTTGGAGTGGAACCCATGAGCTATTGTGTTGTGAATAAGTATTGTCCAGGAGCACGATGGCAGGCAGTTTTACAGCAAGTTATGTGCAGATTTTGTGATTCCGTTTTTTTAATATACTGTTATTTCATGCCAGTGATGCAACTTGTAATTTGTCCCCCGGTAGTGTGAAACTGGGGCAGGGAGTTGAATAAGCTGAGTGGAGGTGGTGGTGCTTTTCTGTTGGCATGATTTTTTTTGTGCACAGACAATTGTAGCTGAGTAGCAGTAAATGTGTAAATTTGCTTGATGTGGAAGTATGCCAAGTGCTTGCTAAAATCTGAAATGGAAAAGAAAATATTAAACTAAAGGTCTTCTTTCCTTTTGGCTCCACACTAACAACCTTTTTGTAGCTCCGTTTCAGTCTGCATGTCTCTTTTTATTGCTGTTGGTAATACAGAGAATGAACTACAGAGGAGGGGAGGGGTTTCTTATGCGAGTACATCAGCACCTGTCTCGTCATCAGAAACACTGCAGTAATAATGCAGGTGTCCCTGCAGCAGAAACTCTGTTGGTGCCAGTCATGAGGACGGTGTTATGCCATCTCAGCAGCACGGACTGTTAATCTTCTCGTTCCCTCCCCCTCCTTTTAGAGCAGCAGTGGCAAGAGAAGTGGAGTGTACAGTTGATGGAATAAGATGAAAGAAGACACTGTTGAGACATTCCAGCTGCCAGACTTGGGATTTCTGCTGAATAAGGCATTTCGGCTTCGGGCGGGTCATGGCACGTCAGAAAGGCAGCACATCTGATTATCTGTCCCAGATAACTGGAAGCAATCCGCACTGTACAGGAAAGAAACATTGCTCTAAGGCTTTGTGTCTGTGCTTGCAACGCTCCTGTAGTAGTGGGGTAGGCTAAGGAAGGATCGTACAACGTGTTTCTGGTTCAAAATAGTTAGGAAGAAAACCACAAAAACAGTGAGGATGAAATTGAGTGGGCAAGATCCTCTGGTTCACTTGGCTTCAGCGTATGCTTTCCCTTCCAGTAACCAGGAATCTGATATCTTTATTTAAAGAAAATGGTGTCTCTGGTAAATATCCAGTATATAACCACTTCCTCTTGAGAGCTACGTTGTGTAAATTAGGTGGTGGTGATCTGTTTTGTCCCCACAAAAATGACAAGCACTCAGATGCTTGTTCTCAAGGAAGATTTGATTGGAGAATTTTTAATGATAGTCTTAACAGTGGAAAGGTCTGCGTTTTCAGATGGCTTCAGACCTTAGGGGTAGTTATACCTGAAGACGTGTAACCTTAGCTGAAGAAGTAGAACCATGCATTTTTTTTTTGCCTTACTGTTTAGTTGGATCAAGTCATACTGCTGCTGTTTCGTTTTGGGGTGCATATAATTAGATAGCTTTGTCTTGGTGTTTCAGACCAGCGTAGCTTTTTCAGTAAGCTGCTTTTCAATTGTGATGGGTTAATACGTGTTTCAAGTACAAGAGATGACTATCTGAGGGCAGAAAAGTGGCAGGGTAAGGGCAGCACACATGCATTTCTTGCTTTGGCATGGGACACGTGAGGATCGGAAAAAGAATCCGAAGCTTTCACCAAGCTAGCCTGTGACTAAGATGTGCAAAAAATGCAGCGCATGTATGGTGTATGGACATCACAAAGTACAGTTGGAATAATGAGTGCTTCTATTTATAAGGCTCCAAGTTAGTTCTTTGCACTTGTAATTGAAAGCTGGATATGAAGATGTAGCCCATGAAAGTTAAAAACAGGATGGAGTTAAGCATCATAATCAGCGGAGTTTTGGGGTTATGTGTGTTAGGTTTTGGATGCCTAAATCAAAAATGAGCGCCCAAAATAGATGGCTTGGTTTGCCAGGTTTCAGTTATATATCATTGCTTTGTATCAATTCATTCTTCCCTCATAAATCCTTTGACCATTAATGGTTCAATGTATGAAACATTTCAAAAATACCAAGTAGTGATGTGCAAAGAAATCTTTGTTGCATTTGAAATATTGTTTCATCTCCTCTGGTAGGTACCAGTTGCAAGGTGATAGTATAGAGACTGCTATTATGTGTAAAACAGGTTTCTGGGTCAGTAAATGAAGTGAATGGTAGAAAATATTTTGAATTTTCAAGAAATGCTTGTGGAAGTTGGATGAAAGATGCGCGTGTGTGTATGTATATATTTTTGTGCTGTGTCTTGCAGTAATTTGGAACAATTACACAGCAATCCCCAAGGGTGTAGGAGGTGATCAACAGATGCTCAGCGGAACTGTTCAACAGCCAAAAATATTTAAGAGCTGGTTTCGATAAAAGCACGGGCATGTGAAAATCAAGATGGGGTCCTGATCCCAGACTCTGGAGGAATTTGTAAGCCCATCAGCTTGAGTAAGGGGTAAGGGGTTGGTCTGTGTGCTAACTAGGTGCCTGCTCCCTGCCCTGAGTGGTTGCGGGATCAGAGTGATAGGGTCCAGCTCGGAATAAGTAAGTGACATGGGTGGTTTAAAAAAGATAAAATCTGTTGTCTTAGCGAGATGAAGGATGGGGATAGAAATAATGAGCTCTATGCCATTGGAGATGTGAGGGCTAAAACTGTTCTGTAGTGAAAGCTGAGTTTATCTTGGGTATGAGTTGCTGGAGAGCAAGGGGAAGGTAGCGTAACCATGGTCAGGCTCTGCTGTCTTGCTGGGTGTTCCTGATGTGACTCAAGACTAAAGCTGGTCACTGAATGCCTGTCACTGCAGCAGAGAAAGTCAAGAATCTGAAGCTCTCTTGACGTCCTCCATGCTGGTTACTTCTCAAAGTAGGGGGACTAAATCTCACCGAGCTGGTAGATCGCAGCTTCAGTCTGAAGGTGGCTTTGCAATACCTGATGGACTTGAAAATCCATGTTAAATATCTTGTAATCTTTAAAAGCCATGTACTGCTCTCCAAAATTTTTGCAGCTGTGCCAAATCGATTGTTACAGCTCTTAGAAATTGGCAGTTAGTCCTTTGGTACCTAACTTAAGAAATAAAAAAGCCTCTCAGATGATCTCTCCTTTAGGTAGTGAGGTTTGCTACAGGACAGTAGTGAACGGCTGTTCTGAAGTGTGATGTTCTTGAGGAAGGCTTTGTGCTAAGGCTTTGCTCTCAGTGGGTCCATTTGGCAGCCTCTGGATATCAAGCACCAAAGGCTCAAGTGCCAAGGTAGAAATTTAGCAAATTCCAAATTAGCAATCGGTGCCTACTGGGAGGCAAAGTGTGTGGGAGTGATCTGTCAACAGCTGAGAAATAAATTGGCTTTTGAATTGTAAGGCTGTAGAAGACAGGGGCTGGCCTCCACCCCTAAGAAAAAGGAAAAACCTGCAGAGATTTTTTTTTTTCCAGAAAAGGTGTTTGGGGCCTTTTGAAATGTTTGTCTGGGCTCCTTGGGTTCATCCAAAACAGGTTTCAGATGCTGTTGTTTGTGAAGCTTGGATACTGAAGCTTAAAATGTTTCATCCTATTATGTTAATAACTACAACTTGCCACTTCACAGCTTTCCAGGGCTGTTGTTAGCACCCTAACTGCTAGACATTGAAACTGGATTTCACTCTTCTACTTCGTATTTTTTTCAAGGAATGTTTACTACTATTTAGAGCATGGCTACATGTATGGCTTCAAGATAGAGGAATATTGTCTTGTGTGCTTTCACATTGTAAACACTGTCTAAAAAAACATCTAGGAACTTGTGTTGCTTCTAGGAAGATATTGCTGGATGGCTGGCCCGAACATGTATTCATGTTGGTGGTTTTTTTTTTTTTGAGTGAGTTCTCTGACTGGGCTGATGACAGCGTGTGCCTAGGTGTGCTGCAGGCTCAAGCAGTTCCTTGCTGCCATCGATCTTTGCATCAGCTGTGGGATACTGCATGTTACAGGAACGTGGTGTTTATTTTTACAGCTTAAATGGTGGGTAGGGTCTTGAATGTTTATTCAGTGTTTGTTTCTGACAAGATGCTGGAAAGCGGTGTGTTGTAAATACTGTATGCTTACTTGCAGGATGCCCTTGGAGAGAGGCTATGAGATGGAGCCTGTAAAGTGCGCTTCTTGGGTGTGAAAAATCTTATAGGTGGGAAACCTGATAGAAGGATGAGAATGTGACTGCTTAGAGCATTTTTTTTCTTTAGTGACTCTGGGTTGTCCTTATGGGACAGCTGTGATCAAGGGGAAAATACCTAAAACAATGGTAATCAAATGCCAGAGATGCTCTGTAGACTAATGACCAGAGCTATTCATGGCAGCTATGTACTGATTAAATGAATAAATACGTCTTTTGTCGTTTGGCAGTAAGGGCTTTAGTAGGTGGTGGGTGTTGGAGAGCTGTTTTCTACCATTGCTCATGAATGAAATTTTAAATAGTAGCTTTATTTATTCCATATTTTGAGGGAAACTCCAGGAAGAAGCTTGTTGGATGTTGAGTTGTATCTCTGAGGCCACATAGAGATATGTATGTATGTAGGTTTGGAAGGCACTCGTGTGGAGAAAGCAGGCGGGGGGGAGTTCACAGCACGGTGTGTGGCGGTCTGCATGCTGATGGCAGTTCTGCACGCACGTGGCTTGCTGGTGAGAGATTGGGAAGTGTGAGTCAGCATCGAGCACTGAGTTTCTCTAGATGTTCTACATTGCACAGTGGAGATGTAGATGTTACCACGGTAAGTAGTTATACCACAGTAACCCAGTTTAGCGTTTTCTTTGGCTCTAGCCTTGCATTTATTAAACTCTGTGTTCAGTATCTGGCATCTTACAGTCAAAACATAAAATTACTGAAACGTTGCGCAGGTTTTTTTCAGGGCACATGCACAGGAGGCCTGGTGGATCAGCTTTTGTCCAGCTGATATGCCTGTAGGTCCATGTCTCAGGTGTTAAAGCAGTATTAAAAGTGCAAAAGTACTGGGTTTTATGTAAGTGAAGTTGTTGCCCTGCTTACAAAATATGCTTTCTGTAGCAATTTATACCTCCTGATTCTTGATTGGTGAAGAGGAAAGCTGTTTATACAGTAGCTCCGACTTGATGGGGAAAACAAAAGGAGCAAAACAGATTGTTCCAAATTTAGAGGATGAAAGCACAGGAGGGGTTTTGAGTCTGCACTTCAGAAAACAGAAAACAAGCAGTGCATATCTGGGTGAGTGCCTGCCCACAAAGATAGGGCTTCGGAGGAACCTTGGGAGTGTGCTCGGGGGAGAGGCCAAGTGTGCAGCCCCCGACCTCAGTATTGCTGTTGGGCTTGGTAAAGCAGCGAAGAATTCTGTTCCTAATTAGAGGTGATAAAAGCCCATAATGTTGAAAGTTGCAGTTAAGTCTAGTATCTCAATACTTGGAATACTTGGGACTGTTTTTTTTTTTTTTTCCTGGAAAAAAAATACTTGGAACATATGCCGGGGCACTTGTTTCATGAAACTTCATTGAGGTTTGGATTAATCCCCCTATTAACAGTGTGCTTCTCTAGGCAATCCTAAATTTCTTGTCATGGCTGTATTTCATGCATCAAAACCAGTCTGTTTTGTTGGAAAGCAGTCAAAACTTGGTACTTCTCTTCCCTGTAACATCAACTTCCATATAAATGATTATGGGCACAACAAACGTGGACGAGTGCAGAACATAACGTTTTATTGTGGGTTGAGAGAAGGAGAAATCTCGTAAAAGCCTTTCTGTTGGGACCGACTGAACAATTGGATTATGTCAGAGCATTGTTTGATCAGAGAAGTACCGACCGAGAACCCAGACTGATTGTTCTGATATGTAAGGTGGAGCATTTGTGTACTCTTCTACACGTTTTTAGTTAAGGGAAATAAAATACATCTGGAGACTGTTAAAGGAAATGTCTGTTTACTTGGGCTAAATGGAAATGCTTTGTCTTTGGTTTCTAGTGTCTGTAGGGAAGGCAGTATTTTCTCAGAAATGAAAGAGAATTTTCACTCCTACCAAAAGGCAGTTATGTTTTTCCCTGTTAAGAAGTCTTTTACTGCTATCGTGGTGTATTGTATGCAGTGTCACGTTGAATGGGCTGGAGAACAAGACTGGATTTAACAAAACTCTTAAGATAAAAGGCAATTAGAGAAAGAGAGGTGTAGCTGCAGGCTTCATGAAAAGTTCTGCAAGTCACAGGTCGAAGATGGATCTCCTAGAAAAGGAAATCCTGGCATATTCGATGTCACAAAATAGTCTAAAATAGATATTTAATAAGTTGCATTTCTTGAGACATAGCTCTGAAATTGTGCTTAAATGAGAGCGCATAATATAAACGTTTTCCAAAATAGCCCACAAGACAAGTCGTCTTCTGGTGCCTTGGGCTTTTATTGGTGCTCTGTTGTTTGTAGGTGGATTGCTTTTTCACACCACTTTCCTTGTGTTATAGTTCAGGTGATTTATTTGTTTTTACCACACTGTCTTTGCTTTCTTAGTGGGAAGGGAAAAATGGCAAGTTTTTTCCACTTGAAACCTAAGCTGTACAAAAGACCTGGTGTCAAGGGAGGGGATGTGAGTGCGGGAGACGTTTTGGGGTTTTGACTTGTCTTAGCAAATAGTTCGTAGTGGTAGGAAGATCCATTACCAGCTGTTAAATATCTTGCTCAGATGAGATTTTTCAGTTAGTCTAAAAAGTAGGTTGTTTTTTTTAAGAGCTGGGTGAGCCAAGAATTCTTGCAACTGCTGGGTAATTTGCATTTCCAGTGGTGAAATCTGTCTCTTGGCTTCTGAACAGTGGAATAGTTCCTTTCTCTTGCTGCCTGCTGCTGCAGCAAGCTTCGTCCTTTAGAAGAAGACAAATGGCAAGTCCTCAGATGAACCAAAACCAGCCTGGAAAATGATCGAAGAGATGTGTGGAGCAGAGCTGGCAGTGACCAGCTTGGGAACCTGGCAAGGCAGGAGTGAGCTACTCTGTAGTACTGGGGAGGAAACTGGGAGTTGCCTTCGCCAGCATGTGTGCGTATCCAGTTGCACCGAGAGCATGGAAAATCAAGTGCAGAGAAGCAGCGTCCAATATTAATATTGCAGGGCTGTCTTCTTGTTGGCAGCTACTGACACATCAGTGCTGCTTTAAGCACAAGTTGGAAGTCGTCCCTTTGAGCTTGCCATGTTCCCAGCTTTGAAGATGGATACTTGAATATTATCAGAAGCTGTCCGACAGGAGATTTTTATTAACAATAACTTTTGAGTGATAAATTAAAGCCATTTTGGAAGTAGTTCTCAGCCTAGCTTTCTAGGCAAGCAAGGTGTTGAGGTTTGAGCAAAGTGCTACTGCCATATCCTATTAAGTTTTGAATGCAGTGTATAACTTGTACTGAACTGGGCTGGAGACAGTTAATTTCCTCCTCCTATTCGTAAAAACAAGCAGGGAACTGGAGGCAGGCTACAGAAGGACCAGTTACAGTGTAAGCTCCTTGCTTGTACCCAAGAACGGACGGGAGGATGGAGGAGTCCCCTCAGGAGTCCTGAGATGAATTGGTTACTCTGCTGGTTTGTCTGCCCTTAGATTCTTAGGGTGTTTATCTGCAGGAATCTGAACTTATGACACTCACGAGACTGACTGCTGGTAAGCTTTGGGGACAGACATATACTTAAGAATCAAATAAATTGTATTTCTATCTTCATATATAGTATTCCACATGGAAATATATTACTGCTGCATTATAGACGGTAGCTGCTTTTACCCTGAGATGTTTGGAGTTTTCAGTGATATATGGGTGGCTGACGGGTGGTTTATTTGCCTGGCAGACTTGCATCTAGTTGGATTCTTTGGCTGTGGAAGAAGCAGAGGCTTTTGAGCTCTGGTGTGTGTGTTAACTTGGTCTTGATAGTCTAATAAATGGTTTGATCACTAGTTAATAGACTTCAGGGTGTGTTGATGGAACTTCTGGAGGAATGTCTTTGCTGAACTACTTGACTGTGGTCCTTCTTCAACAGGCAGTGAAGGCTGCAATTGCCGGCCCTTTTTTTTAATGGTGGTTTAGGAGACTGAGATACCAGAGAGAATTTTTCTGCTGGTCAGAAGAAAACAGATAACTTGAAAACAGCAATGATAGTTAATTTTTCTGGTAATGTGAGTTTTGCTGATAGAATTGAATGCCATGTGGGTGTAGGTCATATCTTTGGAAGGTAACTGGGTTTTGTGAAATAATTCTGTCTTCATTCAGTATATTGCTTGTGTTTGGGGAGGTGAAAAAAAAAATAGCTAGAGAAGAAGCTCATGACAGCTACAGCTGTGGGCCTTCTGGAGTTGTATCTAGTCTTTGACATTTCCCTTGTTGTATACTTAAAGCTTGTTGAGTGCAATGTAGAGATGTGAAGCCAGTTTCCTAGTGTATCATGGCTTTTAGTCACAGAGCAAATGGGCAAGAAGATAAAAGATATGTTCTTTGTATGGGATTTTGGAAAACCTCATTGCTTTCTATGAGGAAAAATACTCTTTAAGTCAACTCAGGGTGGTTTGGCTAACCGAGTATTTAAAAAGCAAACACGGAAGTGATGATGATTGCACCTATGCTTTTGTTGTATTAATTAGAACTTGGTCAGTAGTTATTCTTAAACTACATCTTATTTTTCAGGTTGAATCCTTCATCTTGGATCAGGATGATCTCGAAAACCCTATGTTGGAAACTGCTTCCAAATTGCTTTTGTCAAGTACTGCCGATGGTGCTGACCTAAGAACAGTAGATCCAGAAACCCAGGCAAGACTAGAAGCTTTACTTGAAGCTGCAGGTAAGTACTCGTGTCCCATACAGGTTTAATCCCAAAGCCCTGACACATGAGACCATACTGGAACTGCTTGCATAAGTCTAATCCATACGAGCATGATACATATTCAGGATGCAAAGCAGCGTGAACGTGGCAAAGTTGTGCACATCAGGGAAGAGAAAGGAATTCATTAAAATGCTCTGAATCTTTGAAAAGTAGAAAATTAATTTCATGTGAAGTCTGTGCCTCTGATAGGATTCCTCCAAATTTGGATTTCTAAAAGCCAAAAAACTGACATCCGCCCTTGGCTTGCAGTCTTCTGTCAAAAACTAAATTGCTCAATGAGGCTTTGTTTTGTAATAATTACTGCACAAAAAGCATTGCTAGTTGCATATACTGAGTAGTTGTGAATAGTTAAATAACGTGTTCTGTGGCTTTGAGGGCTTCACCCATGTGCATCTCATCTGAGCGCAGCTTTCAAATTAACATTGTAAACAGTTAATCCTTTTTTGGAAGCTGTAGTTCATTATACTTGTAATGCTTTACTCGGGAGATCTAAAAGGCTCAACCTCAACTTGTGCATTTTCTTCTTTTCTGGCATGTGTACCAACCTGTTGTAAATTGGAATGGAAGGAATAGGTAAACTGTCGACTGCTGATGGTAAAGCGTTTGCAGATCCTGAGGTGCTTCGCAGACTGACTTCTTCGGTGAGCTGCGCGTTGGATGAAGCTGCCGCTGCACTTACCCGGATGAGAGCAGAAAGCACAGCAAATGCAGGGCAGACGGACAAGTAAGCTGTGTTTTTTATACCATCCAGTTTTTAGTTGTGTGCAACTTAGAGGTGGGTTTTATCCTGTACACTTTTGGACTATGAGATGATGAAACTCAAGTGGAACCAGTGCCAAGTTGTCATCTGTGATTCTCCTGTTAAGTATACCTGCAGTATCAGTTCCTGTATTGGGAAGTGAAACAATTATTATTGTTTAGAATTCAACAATCATTCTTTAAGTAAACTCTTTTAACTTGACCAACTGTAGAAACTAAATCCCTAAGCTTGTAAGTAACCTGGGCCTTTGAAAAATACTGAATCCCCAACCCGCCCCCCCCCCCCCCCCCCCCAAAAAAAAAAAAAAATCAGAACTTCTGAGCTCTCCTTTTCAACTGTGGTGGAAGGAAAGCAGTCTCCAGAGACTCGAGCCTTCAGCTTTCTGCTGTTGCGTAGGACCTTGGACAGAGCCCCAGCCAGAAAGGCTTGGCTTTTTGAGGCAGCTTTCTGGCTTTCGGTGTTTTTTAGTTTTAGTGAATGTTTGAGGGAAAAGTAAAAGCCGGTTCCCTTCTAGGCACTTGTTAAGGTTCAGTACAACAGAAACAGACTGATAGTACGCATCTGCATTGCTAGTTGGCAGATTATTCTTTGTATACTGAGTAACCCAGAAGAAACATTTTTGATGTGCTGACCTGGACACACGAAGATGAGTAGAGTATTTTCCTTTTGTGTCTGCTGCTATTTTGTTTGTTCGTTCCTGCCCCCAGCTACCCCAAAAGGCTGCTAACAGCAAGGTTGCCAAAGCTGTTGCTAGGATGGGGGATGTGGGAAATAAAAAATAAATGTGGAAAATGTGGTGAACAGTACGTGTTTCAGAAATATTTCTCTATGTTAATGTGTATATATATATTTATTCTGGTGGCACAAATGAAATAGGAGTCCTGGGTAAGATGCACAGGTATAAGTTGGTCCTTGTTTTAAAAAAATAATCCACTTCTAAAGTTTGTGTTTTAAGAATTGCTCATATTGATGTGGGGTAGCGAGGCTTGCAAAAGTTTCCTGTAAACCACCTTATTTTTATATTGCCTTTTGTCAGTTCTGTTTTGATGCGACTTGCGAAATGGACAAGAGATTAAAGGTTGGTGGATGGGATGAGGCCAACCAAATCAAATAGATCTGGATTTATTATTAATGATAGAATTATTTGGACCAGAATAGAATTTTAATTCTCACGAAGTGGTAACTTCTAGAATAAACATACCGTATACAGAGCACAGTGTCAGAATAATTGAAAATAAGTATTCAGTAAATCCTTTTTTTTTTTTTTAACTGAAACAGAAGTGAAGAAATATGAGGGACCTGAGAACCAAAAGTTCTCTAACTTAAGGTTTACCAAACAAGGAGAAAATGACCTTTTTCTGCAGGTCTGAGTTAGGGCCACAAGTGAAACGCTTGGTTGTTGTTTGAAAGTCAAGGCATTTATTATGTTGTAGGTGAAGAACATTGGAGGTGATCTGTTTTAGTTTCATCGACAGTGCTGAAAAAAAGTGCGATAAGACCAATCATTTCACTGTCCTCTAGTTCCTGGGACAAAGGAAAATGTGAATACAGCTCTGATTAGTGGTGGCAGATATGGAATGGAATACTCATAAAATAATACCCAGTTAAAGACACTGTATTTGTGTTCCAATCATATCTCCTTTTCATTGAGCCTTACTTGAGAGAATGAATGGGACAAAACCTGTTTTCAAATCAGTAATACAGAACCGGCATAGATGGAGACTGTATCCTAGGTAGTAATTAATAATATAGGATTTTGTTTCCAGTACTGTAGTAGCCTTTCAAAAGGGAAAGTTGTTAGCTATCTAAGACATGTATTTGATTGCAAAAAAGGCTTTATACTGCCATAACATTGTGTTGAGTGCATAGAGTGTCTTCTCTGAACGAATCCTCTGTTGCTCTTGCACATCTTGCAAAATATAGTTAAAGTGGTCGTTCTTCATATGTTTCTTGTTGTAATCTTGTGCTAGAAATGAGTAACAGGAGTGGTTGAGAACATGTTGATTTTTCAGGTAAGTTGCTTGGAAAACTTCAAGTGTAAAAATACCAACTCTTTAACAGTTGACAATGGTTTTTAGGTTGTTCTGTGTCCTCATGGCACATGGGGCTTTTTGTTCTGTATATAGACCAAATGTTTCAAGTGTGGTCCGTTTTCACTTCTTAATGCTTTCTATCTTGTTAGCCGCAGCTTGGCAGAGGCTTGTTCAGAAGGAGATGTAAATGCTGTGCGGAAGTTGCTAATCGAAGGACGAAGTGTGAATGAGCACACAGAAGAAGGGGAAAGCCTCCTTTGTTTAGCCTGTTCAGCAGGATATTATGAGCTTGCACAGGTAGGTTTTCTGGCTGTTTTGCGTATGTCTTGTATCAAAATAGGTAGTTATTGAACTAATGTTTTTTTCCTTGTGCACCTGAAGGCAGTGTTAAGGTACTAGAATATGTCAGTTAAATGACAAATGAGGACTTGCCCACAAACTGCGTGTTGCTGATGGATTCCTTGTGCATATTTTTCAAAGTTTCTGACACAAAACTGTTCATGAAGGTGGCTTTGTGTAGCATTTTAACCATCTTGACGTTCTGGTTTGTCACCTAACAAGGCTGTTGATCATCCTTCTGTTCACAGGTTCTTCTGGCAATGCATGCTAATGTAGAAGACCGAGGTATTAAGGGAGACATAACACCTCTAATGGCCGCTGCTAATGGCGGACATGTCAAAATCGTCAAGTTGCTGCTAGCTCATGGTGCTGATGTGAATGCACAGTCATCAACAGGTAACTGTGTTAGAGCTTGCTGAAAACAATTGGAAGGCTGAGACTTGAGGCTTGTGGTTTGGTAAGAATGGCTCTCAGCTGAGCATAGCTCTTCCAAGTAGATCTCTTCCTCTAGGTTTTACAGTTTGGCTCATGTATTTTTCTGTGTAGCTATAAGACAGTAGTTAGTTATGGACATAAGTGGATTAAGTCTATTAGTAGCTGAAAGGTATTTGCATTTGCAGGGTTGGTGTACTGAGAAAATAATTTGGTGGCAGGTCTAGTTAACCTGAGGAAAACAGTAAGCATGAGAAGATGGCCTTTTTTGCATGTTTCTTGGCAGTTTGGTAGGCATTTCTGTTTGTGACCAAATAGCTTTAAGAAATTTCCCTAGTTAATGCAGCTGTTAATTGGAGAGATTCTGTGTAGTCTATTATCATGGGCAGATTGATTATCGACCCTAAATGATGAGGCAGGTTAGGATGTGAGAAGACATGCATGTGGAGGTTTTTTAGTGAAGTAGTTCTAAGTAGTAATACTGCTTTGTTGTTTTCCTGTTCTAGCAGCATGGTATGTCCATGCTAGCAGGAAGGGCGGTGGGATTTTGTGATGCAAGTTGGGATTAACCAGGAGAAAAATAGGAGGAGAGTTGTATCAGTACTGTTACCAGGCACGTTTAGATCTTCAGCTTTTCAGCCCCGAGTTGTGTTTTGTAGTTATTTCTGTTTCCCCCTTTATTTTTTAAGGTAGTTAACTCAGTAAAAGCGGTAAAGTAGAGCATCAGGTTCCCAGTAGAAATTGTCAAATTTGATGTTCTGTTTTTTAAAACTTTTTCTCTTCTGCCTCTAGGCAATACAGCCCTTACATATGCCTGTGCTGGAGGCTACGTAGATGTTGTGAAAGTACTGCTGGAATCGGGCGCTAGTATTGAGGACCATAATGAAAATGGTCACACTCCCCTGATGGAAGCAGGAAGTGCCGGCCATGTGGAAGTGGCCAGAGTGCTGTTAGAAAACGGCGCAGGCATAAATACGCATTCCAATGAATTTAAGGAGAGCGCGCTTACACTGGCTTGTTACAAAGGTATAGTACCAAGGCCTCTGCTTAAGTGTGGAAAGTCTTGAAAAATATGTATTTATTCAGCCTCGTTGTCTGTTATGAAATTAATTTAAAGGCTATGAATAGACGCTTAGACTTTTATCCTGGCTTTAATACTGCATAGCACATAGGCACCATATATAAAATGATCCTCAGCATGGAGACTGTAAGTACTAAGATACAAAACTTTTGTCCGAGTCCTGTGATGCTTTGAAAGATTTTCTCTTAATTATATGAATTCTGAAGCAAGCAATTAATTCTTCATAGAATGAGTATGATAAACTTTATGTAATGTAACTGTTTTACAAGATACCTCTGCTTAGGTACAGAAATGCCAAATAATTTGAAGGACTTAGCGCTTATAAAACATGCAGAATCTGGGGCTTTGCCTTTTAGGTGTCAATGCTTAGGCACCAGGACTTTCCTACCTCCTTTGGAGTATTAGGCAACTATCTTGTATCACCTGAGCAAGAGATGAAAATGTTTTATTAAAAGGCCAAATCTGTTCAAACAGCCAGAGCAGTTGTTGTAATAGTCACTTAGTATATGTTTTATTAGAGCTATTAGAATGGCTCTTGGAATCATAGAGTAATTGATGTTTGTAACAGAGGTACTTGCTCTGGCATCGCAGTAGGTTTTCCTGCCTTGAATGCTCCTGGCGCAGTGTTACCGAGCACCTTCACAAGCCCTGGTAGTTGTCTTTGTGGTGGTTATCAGAGCAAAGGCTCTATTTGAAAGAGCAGTGGGAACCCAAACTGTCCCCTCCCTGAAGAAGTATGCATGGGCCCTGAATCCTGAGGTGAGCTTGGAAAGCTGAGTTTAAAAAAAAAAAAAAAAGTAAAAATTTCCCCTTATCCATTTATGTTCTGTCTGTATCTCTTGAATTTGTGTTACTCCAAATCTTACGTTTAGGAAGTAGAAATATGGTCCTCTTTTTTTATGTGGTGTTTGCTTCCTGTAGTAGAATGATTTGGGATACTTGAGACCAAGAAGGTCACTAGCTTCTCCCAAATAAAGGGGGAAGGGCTACAACTGTAGCCTCGTTTTGGGCAGTATCTGTGTGCTTCGTGTTGTTGCTAGGTGTATTCCTAGTGTTAAGATTTAGCTTTATTCATGTTGAGTTACAAAGCAGCTTTTTTCTGGCTTGGTTTTATGTTTGCTACTTGACTGAATCATGACTGTATAGTGGAGTTGACTGGACTTGACGTACCTCCAGAACTTGGAAAGCTATAGTCGTGAATTAATGGAATGGTAGAGAGTAAATACTTCCCAAAAGCTTTTAAGCGCCTTTTGTAGTTGGAGATTTTCTATAGGTGGTCGAATTCTACAAATATCAGCGTGAAGGTCCATCTGCTTTGTTTTGTGGCCTAAGGATTGATGGGAGCTCAGGGGCTGTTTACAATACCATTTATAACCACAGTAACCTTAAATCCCTAGTGCTGAGCAGGAAAAAGCAGAAAAATCTGTCAACTAAACGAAAGGCTGTCATTCTGTAGTTGAAAAAAAAATAAGTGTAAGGTCTTCAGACATAATAAATCACCCTGGTAAACCTGATGTTTGCACTGCTTGGCTCCAATGTCACATCAAGGAATGCATACAATACAGACATGATTTAAGCCACTAAGTGAATCGGATGATATTTTTAGTAAGTATGCTATTGGGCTTCTGCAGTTGTTAAACCTGTAGATATGAACTTGCCTACTGAAACAGTTTTACTGACATTTTTGTCTTGTAACGTAGCCTTTTGCTACCTTAATTATATTATGCTAGACCTTTTCTATGACAGTTGTGAAATGTACCTGCTGAAAGTAGTTTGTAACTGTTAAGTACTTTCTCTGTACAGGCCATCTAGAAATGGTGAGGTTCCTGTTGGAAGCTGGTGCAGACCAGGAACACAAGACAGATGAAATGCACACTGCTCTTATGGAGGCTTGCATGGTAAGAGATGCATGGCTTTATCAGTCAGGCATATGTATTGTCTTTTCACTTGCAGGAGATGAACAAAGTGATTCTTTTTGGCCTCTTTTTGGTATGGAATCCAACTGTGTGATATTTTGATTCTCTGTACGTCACGAACTTTGGTTAGATAATGAAGCAAAAATGGGAAAAAAAAAAGTCCATGGTGTAAAAATGGTACTTCCTGAAACAATAAAATGAAAATTTTTGCTCTCATTGCTGACAAAATAGTTAATTTCTTGAGACAGTGAGAGAGAGATATTAACCCATTCGTTGAATAACAAGGTTTATGTTATGTCCAGCTGCACTTATTTTTTTCGGAAGTGGCAGGAGTCAGCAAGTAAGGCTGTGCTTGTCCTGAAGCAGCTTCTGTAGACTGTCTGCCTTTGTGTTATGTCAGTTACTTTTGGCTTTTTGTCCGATAATAATCATGTAGGGCTGGTTTGATAAGAGATACTTTTGTGACCTCAGTTCAGAGGAATTTTCGTGAATTGAGAGATAGCCAGATGTAAACACTAATTAAGTATTTAAAGAAAACAGTTTTTAAATGTTAATTCTGCCAGTTTCTGGGAGAGCAACTCTGAGTGTACAACGTAGAGATGCTTTTTACAGCCATCTCCAAATGAAGTAGCTTAAAGCAGATTGAGAGTGGCTGTTGAAATGCTTTTGACAATTACAGTATGCACTAAACATGGGTGGTGAATGTGGTTGTAACCTGGCTATTGGAAGCATTTAACATACCTAGGCATGTTTAAGGAGTTTGTAAGCCAAGTTTTCATCTTCCCGTGTTGGTGGTTACGTTTAGGGGTGTGTGTGGGACTTGTTTCAGTATGGTTCACCCAGTCACTTATCATAGAATCCCAGCATAGTTTGAATTGGAAAGGATCTTAAAGACCACCTAGGTCCCAGCACCTGCCATGGGCAGGGACACCTCCCACCAGCCCAGGCTGCCCAAAGCCCCATCCAGCCTGACCTTGAACACTTCCAGGGATGGGCATCCACAGCTTCTCTGGGCAACCTGTGCCGCTTCCTCACCACCCTCGTGGTGAAGAATTTCTTCTCAACAATCTAAATTTATCATGTTTTGATTTTAAAACTCCTTGTCCTGTCCCTACAATCCATGACAGAGTCCTTTCTCATCTTTTCTGTAGGCCCTCTTTGGGTACTGGAAGACCATTATAAGGTCTCCTTCAATCCTTCTCTTCTCCAAGCTGAAAAACCCCAATTTCTTCAGCTGTATGCATAGGAGAGGTGCTTCGGCCTACTGATTGTCTTCGTGGCCATCCAAGAAGTCCATGCCCTTATGCTGGGGATCCTAGGGCTGACCTTACTCCTTGAAAACACAGGACCAGAGGCTGTGTGGGGAGCAACTAGGAAACGGAAAGGGAAATTGTTAACAAGCTTAATTAAGAAAAATACTTCCATGTTGCTGGTCTGTTAATCTGAGGCAATTGTAAAATGACAGCATAAAAGAGATTACCTTTTTATAAAATTTAATAAGACTGAGAAGAAATCTGATTTTTAGTTTCTTGTGGTATAACATAAATATTGGTTTAACTTTCACTTGAAAAGGTTATGTATGGGTACATTTCAATGCTGAAATAGCAAAATTGATGCTCAATTTAAGATTATTCCAAGGTTTTGTGGTGAAGAAAACTTGCTAAATTGCAGTCTTTATATGGTGTTTTTGTTTGAGGTCCTCATAAGCTTGAACCAGGTATGTAACTCTGGTTTATCTGCATCACCTTTAAAGCGCGTATCTTACTGGAAATTCATTTACTACATATAGCCTCAGGTTGAGGTTTCAATTCCTTTTGCCTTTTCCTTTGGAGTTTACTTCTGAGTAAATGTGCTCCTTGATTCCCCTTTTCTGCACCAACAGTTTAGGCTTTGGTGTGCCCCCTTTCGGAGAAGTGGTATGAGTTAGCCCTATACTGTTTAATACCAAGGGTTGGCAAGACTAGCACAATGAGAAGTTCAGCCAGATACCAGTTTTCATTTCTAGAACTGGGTATGAATTGGAACCTCTTTTGGTGGAGAGAAGGAAAATAAAACAAAAAGGAGCAGAACTAGGCTTCCCCCCCTTAATTTTTATTGTATTTAGTTGAAATAAGTATCTGTGAATGCCTTTGAGACTTTGAAGAAACCTTTCTGTAGAGGTTTCCTTTTCTATTTAGGGTTTGTAGCTGCAGCATGCTTAGGTCAGAAATTTTGTTAATGCCTTATGCATATGTTTTTGTAATTCTTCGTCAGTATGTACAATTTCAACATAAAACTAAAACTTGCCTCTTTAATTACTTTCTTATTCTCCTCTCTAGCTAGATTTCTTGTGGGTTGTGTTTTTTTTTTGTCACAAGCCTTGTGTAGTATCTTGTGACTGTGGCCATAGAGGAGTGCCACAAATGCTTCTTAGAAACTTAACTTGGTCTTTCCTGAAATAACAACACTAATGATTCTAAATTCAGCCACAGTTGTCTGTTGAAAGAAGTTAATGACTTCAAATAGGGGGATCATTAACAATGGTAGTTCTTAAGAAGTCATTAGAAAGCAAGGCATGCAGATAAACAGGACTTCAGCTATTCTTTCTTAATCTGAAATATTAATGTGTGCCATATAGTTATGGATTCTGTGCTTGCAGTGAGTTCCCTAGAAGATGGCAATAAAATAATCTTGTTTGTTGCAGTAGTCTTTCATCGGGACAGCTTGGCAGACTGCAGAGAATGCTGCTACTTTGTGGAGCTGCAGAGCGAGCTTTCTTTGCCTTGTTTTCCTCCTTTCCCCATGTTCCTCTACCAACAGACTAACACATCCATTGGACTCACAGAAATGTTGGGACCCATTTCTTCTTAAGTAATAGGAAAAAGTCTTGGTGTCCCGTCTTTCATCCGGAAGCATTTTCTAAGTGGGCATTTCCATGCTTATTCTCAGAATTGACTGAGAGATGGTTGATGTTATCAGGATCTTTGGTTTTGCTTCAGAAGGAGCAGCTTTCTGTGGCAGTACTTAAAAAGTTTGCAGTCTGAAATACAGCAGAAGCTTCTCGTCTCAGCATGCTTTTACTGCAGAAACTGTTGCTTTTTCTTCAGTAATGCAAAAAACCTGCCCTTTAGGATAGCACTGAATTGAGTATATGTTAGAGAATTTATCTGCGGTACAGCGTTTACATACAGGCCTAAGAGACCGTGTGAACCTTGTCCTACAAAGCATTCAGGAAGACTTCTGTCCAACAGCTTTTTTATACACACCAGTAGTGGTTTAATGCAAATGAGTTGTTAAGCAATGTGACTTGCCTCGTGGGAGCAAAAAGCAGGTTTGTCTAGTTTGGGCTTCCTCTTACTGAAATAATGTAATTTTCTCCAGTAAGGGATGAGTACTGATTGCCCACACCGGTTGATCTTCAAAACGTGCCTGGTACACTTATGCAGATTCATCAGACAATGTTTTGTGATCACATAACCCTTACTAGAGGTTTTAAACACATTTTAGAAGAGCTGAACAGCACCATCCTGTTGCAAAGTTTGTTAAAACAGAGATAAAAGTCCTTTGTGTGGTTAATCACCAGCAGTTATTTTCAAGGCTGCCCAGCCCATGTACAAAACTTTGAAGCATACTCTTATGTTGCTATTTGCCATGATTGAGCTAAATCAGTCTGGAATGATTAGTGAGTTGTTCTGCCAGAGCCTGATGGTCGAGGCACCATCCCTGCGTTTCCTCAAGGAAAGAACCTCTGTGGAGTCTTGGAGGTTTTCCCTAAAATAGTGTTGTCACTTCATGTTAAAAAAAAAAAAAAGTGTGTCCTAGTTAATGGCCTAGATCTTTTTCTGAGACAAAACTCTGCTGTGCTCCCTGGAAATGATAATGTATAAAATGCTTCAGATAAAGAGGTTGGAATGTGTCAGATGCAATTTTGTATTTTGTCTGGGAAACAGCTTTTAAGGTTATGGTTTCTAGCTTCTTGAGTGTAATGATGGCTTTGGTTTGCTGTTTCTTGGTGAGGATGCCAATGGCTTCAATTGGCTGCTTCTTAATAGCTAATCTCAGTTCAGGATGTACTTACCTTGTCAATGACAACCTCAAGAGAGCCTTGTGTTCATGGTAAGCAGCTGCTTTTTTATGCTACCCTCCTGTTTTCTGTCTATCAGGCTTTTCCCTGCCTGGTTATTCCAAGCTTGAATGATCATAATTTCCTTCTGGAGACAACCAACTTGGAGATTTTCCGCTGTTGGACTGAAGTGACCAAGCTGATTTGTCTCTGTTATAAATAAAACTAGACTTTAATGGCATTTTGATATGTCATTGTCAGGATTTCAATGTAAGCGGACAGCTGGAAAGTCATTTCATCAAGTTCCTGAATCTATGGTGTGCTAGAAACATGACAAAGATCATATGCTCAAATCTTTTTTCTTTGTTATCCAAAGGAAGCAAGCAAGCAAATGCAGGAGCTCCATTTGGGTAACCAGTTTGACAACTTAACAGTACCTCAAGACTGCTGTCAAGGGAAAGCCATAGTTTGAGGTGGCTCTTGTGATCTAGGAGGAACTCTTGACAAATGGTCTTGCTTTCTCCCTTGAAGGGAAAAGACTAAACAAGTCCTGACTGCTCTAAAATCGAGCAGGAAGCGCAATAGTTCTGCAAGTGCCAAGAGACAAGCAGTGTAGTTGCGCATGGCTTCTTAAGATAGTAAGGAAGCAAAATTGTTTAACTTAGGCTATGTCCTTTCTTTCATCTCCCTCCCCAAAAGCTGGGAATCTGTAAATATTCTGAGATGCATGCTAGCAGTCCTCATGGAGATGAGGACCAACTGTGTTTCTGACGTGTTGATTTGGTAACGAAAATATACTGCATAACAAATAATGCAACTGCATGTTGAATCTAAGTTCCCTCTTCTTGATGAAGTGTGGAGCCTTGACGTTGTGATCTGTTGGCAATTTAAAGCCTATGTAGTCTTTTAGAAGAACATTGCAACCTGTTCTCATGTCCAAGTAAAAAGATTGATTGGATTCTCTTAATACTCTCATTTAATACACTGCTTTGCCTCATTAGTAGTAAATTTGTTGAAAGAACATAAATGCATTTTGGTGGTAGCTTATTTCCTAAGATTTTTGCTCCTTGCATAAATTTGACAGTCTTCAGTTCTGTCTGCATTGTTTAGTGAAGACAAATACTAGGTGTTAACAGCATCTTGGTATTGTTCTTGTGGAGGAGGCATGCTTTTAAAATAGCGTCAAGCTCTCTGGGCTGTTTTTTTCCCCCTCTGACTAAAGTGATACCAAACACTTGAACTCGTGTGTCTTCTGTGAAGTCAACCAGTTTGCAAGCAGGAAAGCGTGGTATGTGTATCCTAATGATGTTTTTGAACAAGGCGCATTCAATAAAAACGTTCCTGAAGTTCTTCCAGTTACCTGTTTAACAGTGGGCCTTTAGTCTTTATCCAAATATTTAAGAAAATTTGTAAGGAAGTTTTGTTATATTTTTGGACTTCCTTACTTGTTGCTCTTACGTGTCATTTGATGGAGTTTAGATGGTGAGTTCTTTAGGCTTTGAAAAAGAACAGCAAGTTTCTTTCTGTTACGAGTTCTTAAACTGTTTTTTTTTCTCTCGTAGGATGGCCATGTGGAAGTGGCAAGATTACTTCTTGATAGCGGAGCTCAGGTGAACATGCCTGCTGACTCTTTCGAGTCTCCGTTAACTTTGGCAGCCTGTGGTGGGCATGTTGAACTGGCAGCTTTGCTGATTGAACGTGGAGCTAACTTGGAAGAGGTGAATGATGAAGGATACACACCGCTGATGGAAGCAGCTAGAGAAGGCCATGAAGAGATGGTGGCGCTACTACTTGGTCAAGGTAACTATTGCAGTGCCTTCTGTTGACTACAATTCAGTAGGCATGTGTCTCGTTTTTTTTTAAATATATTACAATTATATCGGTTCCTTTTTGAACAACTTCTGAACAACCTGTCACCCTCTTTTTGAGCAGTTCTTTAGCAAAGTACTCTTCGTTATACTTTTATTTGGTAAGTGGTCATTCTGAACTGTTCTTCAGAGCAGCTTTGCATTTTTCAGACAGGTATTGTATACCGAAGGGCTAACGTGGGTCACTTGCACTCTCCATGATATCCTTGGCGTATCTTGAGAATGTTTTATTACTGAAAAGCTGTGAAGAAGCGCTTTTGAGTTCTCAGAGGGGTTTCCCGAGTAGTGAAAGGAAACTGAGATTTGATGTGTCATGATTTTAGAAGGATACTTCTGCACCTGTAGAAATGAGATATAAACAGATACCTTGTGTAACAATAAATAGCTTAATATGCTGATAGTGCTTTCAAAAATCAGCGTTTTCTGATATATGTGTCTATTTTCTTGAAGGAGCAAATATCAATGCTCAAACAGAGGAGACACAGGAAACTGCTCTAACTCTGGCTTGCTGTGGAGGTTTTTTGGAGGTTGCCGATTTTCTTATTAAAGCAGGAGCTGACATAGAACTTGGTTGTTCAACACCTTTGATGGAGGCTGCTCAGGAGGGTCATTTGGAGCTGGTTAAATATTTATTAGCTGCAGGTATGGAGTAATTTTGTTAGTCCTTTTGTAGAGACTTAATGTAACCTTAAAAAATGTGTCCCCAAATTGGTTACACTTTGATTAGCAGCTTATTGAAGTTGGTTGCAAAGGTTTGTGGAATTGTAAATAACGTACTAGTTGGACCCTAATTTAGCTTTTGTAGACTTGAGTTGATCTAAGTTTTCTGGGAACTTAATTTCTAGGTTTTGAGTGCTGTTTTTTTTCCCTAGAGTATTGTTAAGTTATTAAATAATGTTGTGGATGTTGTACTGAAAGGAGAAAGTTGTTTGCTATCTGATCTTATAAAAGATTATTAAGATACTTGCATATTTTCTGTAATAAACTCCATAAAGCTTACATGCTCATTAATACTGCTTCAGGGGCTAATGTGCATGCAACAACAGCAACAGGTGACACAGCACTGACATATGCGTGCGAAAATGGCCATACTGATGTAGCAGATGTCTTACTTCAGGCAGGTGCAGATCTGGTAAGTAATTATTTTCTTCAGAAATTATAAGTAGGAAATACCGTAATTAATGTGTGTTTTGTTTCATGTTCACTGCTGAAAACTTGCTCTTGAGTGTTAATTGTTTTAATTGGATTTGTACTGTTTTTTGACCTTTTTACTTTCAACTAAGTAAGAACTGATGATGGCTTTCTAACAGATACGAGACTGTTTTGTTGCCTAGAAGTGTGTAGGTCATATCAAAAACTTTGGCAGTTAATTTTTAAAGCATTTCTAAACCCTTCAAGGTTGCTTGTACAGGAAAATAGGGAATTCTGTTTTTCTGTCATGTGCAGTGCTGAAATGTACTAAGCTTGGAATTGTTGAGCTGATCATGGTTTAAGACTTGCATTTGCAAACTTGTTACTTAAGCAGCAGTTGACAGTTCTGATGTGATCTATTTGGTGTACCATAGTGGAATTAAGATAATGAAGGTCAGTTGATTTTTATACCAGGCTTGTACACCAGTAGGTTACCAAAAAGTGCAGTTAAGCGTGACAGAATTCTTTTTTTAATCTATAATCACCGGCATGTGCTTTGAACGCTTCTTATCCAGGCATCTTAGACCTGTACAAAGGTAGGTAGATGTTCTCATTTGTCTGCAAAATATACTTAAATGCTGTGCTGTTTGAAATTTGATTTTTATAGACTGTCAAACACTCAAAAAGGAATCTTCCACAGCTGATGTTTTCCAATTCAAAAAGCAAACAGTAGGATTATGTCCTTTTAGATGTGCTACTTGTGATTCCTGAATTCTAAGTCTTTATTTATCTGTTCTAGGAGCATGAATCAGAAGGTGGAAGAACTCCGCTCATGAAAGCTGCAAGGGCAGGTCACGTTTGCACTGTTCAGTTTTTGATTAGCAAAGGTAAGTTTGTGTAAAGGCTTTTGGTTTTGGCTGTTAGAGATGCTCTGAGTTAGGGACATACATCAGTAGTAGTTGAACTTGGATTTGGTTGAAATATTTTAAAGTAGTTCAGTGATTCTTAAACTAGAATCATAACGATCACCTCTGGTTTCAGGTGGGATTAGTGAAAACTTCAACAACTTTTAAAAACAGATATATTCCACTCTCTAATTCCTAATAAAAGCAATAACGATTGTAGCATTTACTGGGTGTCGCCATGTTCATGGTACAGCTCTTGAGCACTATCTTGTTCAGAAGTTCAGTTTCAAGCACCTGTTTGTTTCAGCATCTTGATTGTAACTTGTTCCATGTTGTCAGAACTATCAGCTGCAGCCTTATGTCACTGGGTGTGTAGTGTGGATACAGAGCTCAGAACTGTTTTTTTTCCTTTTTTCCTTTCTTACAAGCCGAATGATTTTTCTCTTAGCTTCCTTGTGTGGAGCAGGACTAGCCTGAAGTTTCCAGTATGATGTAGTTTTTTCTCTGTAAAGGAAAAAAGCAGAGCTGCAACTGGTAATTGGCTTGGTGGCAGCCAGCTAAGATCCATGTGTTGAATCATTTCTAGAGAAAGATACCACTCTCTAAAAAACTGCTAGCAAACTTAAAAGGAATAGGTTTGCCTACTGTGTGGAGTTTGGTATGAGCTAACATAACAGTTTGAACAATGGGCTTGGAGTGTTAGTGCAGGTAGTGTTTCTGTTCTTCTTGGAGGCACGTATGCTAAGGGTCAAATTCTACCTGACAAGACTGAGACGTTGAATTTGGTGACTGTGACAGGTTAAATGGGCTTCTGATGAGAGTTTGACTTGAATATTATATATCAGTTGCAAGACTGCAGCCAAAGACAGTATTTTCGTGCTTAAGAAGGTGGCAAACTTGGTATCCCTTCTCTCTTTTGGTAGAGGAGAACCAATTGAAATCTCTTCTCTTTTTTTTTAAAATAATCTTTTCCCTCTGTTTTTGAAGGAGCAAATGTGAATAGGACCACTGCTAACAACGATCATACAGTATTGTCACTGGCCTGTGCTGGAGGTCATTTGGCAGTTGTGGAGTTACTGCTAGCTCATGGTGCTGATCCTACACACAGATTGAAGGTTTGTAACTCAGCTACCTTCTTTTCCTCTGAAGTAGTCTTCCATTCATCTTATAGCTGAAGATACGCAGGAGAATTTACTTCTGTATTCTCTGTAACTGACCCAACATGTCATGATATCAGTAAGATCAAAGAGCAGGTATTTCAGTGAAAACCACAAGCAGGCATTACGTTCAGTAACATGTTTATAGGAGTTGGTGTTTGGAGGAGCACAGACCTGTTAATTAGCATGAATTTGAAGACTGAGCTCCAGTTATAGTTGAGGAAAAAGAAGGAAAAAAAATACTATTTTTTAAGTTTACTTGTGGACTTGCCGCAGGTGGAATATTAAGGAAGTCTGAATATATACTGTTGTATCTCTCAAAACATTTCAGCATTATTGTGTTTTCATTATGATCTTTTCTAATAGTGTGATCTTTGCCTTTTTAGGATGGATCAACTATGTTAATAGAGGCAGCAAAGGGTGGTCATACCAGTGTGGTTTGTTACCTTCTAGACTACCCCAACAACTTGCTTTCTGCTCCTCCACCTGATGCTACTCAGCTCACCCCACCATCCCATGATTTAAATAGGGTAAGATTTAAGGGCTGACGGTCTGTTTTGTGGGGCTTTGTTTGTGTTTGTTGCAGTTTGTTCAAAGTTGAAAGAAAAGTCAATCATGTCATTTCATCTACTACTGAACTGCAGGTCAATTTTGAAAATCTGAGCTGTTGTGAAAATGAAGATCCTCTGAGCATCGCTGTGTAGTCCTTTATTTTTCCTGTTCCATAAAGATTATTGAAAAAGTGTTAAGTAAAAAGCCCGTAACTGAAGTCTGCTTTAATGAGGCTGTTCTTCAGAGTTACATTTGTGGCCCGCTGTGGCTTTCATTTCCTTTTCCAGAGTATAGCACTTTAAAGTACAGAGATGAGTCGTCTTTGGCAAGTTATTTCCTAGGTGAAGAATGCCAAGCATATGGAAGTCAGGCGATCTCAAATGGTTAACTGTTAAACTCAGCATATTAAAATGTATGAAATGTTATTAGTTACCATGAAAGTCTGCTTTTCTAACAGGTTTTGTTTACCTTCTATTGAACTATCACTAGATTAGAGTATGAGGAAAATAATCTATTAGTATCCAACATTTTAGGCTCCTCGTGTACCAGTGCAGGCGCTGCCCATGGTCGTCCCACCCCAGGAGCCTGACAAACCCCCTGCTAATGTCGCCACAACCCTTCCCATCAGAAATAAAGGTCAGTCTTAGTTCTGGAGCTTATTTTCTAAATATCCGTTAGAAGACTTAGGGTTGCGCTTACAGCAGAGTAGTGCCTATGAAGAGTGTTAATGGATTCAGTCAAGGAAACTGTAAATTTCTTTTTAAAGGATTGGTTATCTATCAAATATGAAGTATCAGTCATCTAACCCTGTAATCACAAAGCGTCAAGAAATCTGCCTAAGTAAAAACATATATATATATATATATGCATATATATATATTAGTTCGACATACTGGGCTAATGCAGAATGTCACCCAGAAACCTACATAAATTTGCTAGTGGAATTTGCAGCAACTGTTAAGTTCCATATGGTAGTTCATTGGGTAACCCGTGTTTTCTTAGGATAGTAGTCTTGGAGTGGGTTTGACTAATTTGATTGAAGGCGGAATTTCTTGTGCTACAAAACATTTAGTCTGATGTGGCTTAGCTCCTCCTAGGACTAAATTTGCATCTATTTTGATATCACTATTTTGATAACTTTACTCTTTCTGTACTTTAGAAGTCTCTTCCAAAACATTTTTTTATCAAGGATCAGCAATAGTGCAAATACAGGCGTGCATGTCATAAAATTAATACTGTGTGTACACTTGTATTGTTCTGGAAATACAGCAAGGATTACTGGAAGAAACTGGGCACCGCCACTGGCTCAAATCCTGGGTTTTGATTTGTCTTTCACCCTTCAAAATTAAGATTGTTCCTTCTCCAACTGGTATGGCAGACCATGTCAGCTGTTTTACTGTGGACTTCTTCATAAAAGATGTATTGGATTAGTCCATCGCTCATTCTTACAGGAAGGCTGAATTATTTGCCTTGCCTGGGCAGAGCTGAGTTTTGACACATCCAAAGTCACGTCTGCTATGGATAAAATGTAGTGGCTAAACATACCCTGTTAGATCATGTTAAATATAACTGACTATCCTGGGTTCTAGCACTGTTTGTCAACTGAGCAAAGCTGGATACCTGTAGTGAAAGGATTCAGTGTTCCTAGAAAGTGTAGTACTTCCTAAAACGTACTAAGCTACTCGCAAAACTGGTGGCCTAAGCAAAGTCACGTGTCCCTTGAGATGTTTTTGCATCGCTTTTGCTGTGCTTCAGGGCTGTAACGATACACTTATGCCTTAACATGATGCCAGTCGCAAAAGATCAAGTGAAGAGACAGCATATCCTACCCTTTTGTTTCCATTTATCTTGTAGCACCACTTGATAACAGCGGCTCTTGAGACAATCGCTTCATTTGGCGAAAGTATAACAATTGTTGGAGTAAATATTTCAACGTAGCCTAGGGGTTATTTGGAATGTATGCGCAATAATCTATACTGTTAATTTGCAATCTGACTGCTGTGTTAAAATTGATAGTGAAAGATACCGTTTCCTTTGAGGGCTTTACAGTACACTGACCTTCTGTGGGTGCTGTGTCTTGGTGCATTTAGCATCCCAACAGTAGCTCTATAATGAGGATGCCATTCATATGCACTTCCATTGGTTCTGAGGGGGTTTCTTTTTCACACAGCTGCTTCTAAACAAAAGTCCAGCAGTCATTTGCCAGCAAACAACCAGGATGTACAGGGTTACATCACCAATCAGTCTCCAGAGAGCATTGTAGAAGAGGCTCAGGGCAAGTTGACAGAGCTGGAGCAGAGGATAAAAGAAGCCATAGAGAAGAATGCTCAGCTGCAGTCCTTGGAATTGGCACATGCTGACCAGCTCACCAAAGAGAAGATTGAGGAGCTGAACAAAACGAGAGAGGAACAGATCCAGAAGAAACAAAAGATTTTGGAGGAACTGCAGAAAGTGGAACGAGAGTTACAGCTGAAAACTCAGCAGCAGCTAAAAAAGCAATATCTAGAAGTAAAAGCGCAAAGAATTCAGCTCCAGCAGCAGCAGCAGCAACAGTCTTGCCAGCACCTGGGACTACTGACTCCTGTTGGGGTAGGAGAACAACTCTCAGAGGGAGACTATGCACGATTACAACAAGTGGACCCCATCTTGCTTAAAGATGATCCTCAGCAAGCTGCTGCGCAGACGGGTTTTGCACCAATTCAGCCTCTGGCGATGCCACAAGCTTTGCCTCTGGCAGCAGGTTCCTTACCTCCAGGGTCCATCGCAAATCTTACAGAACTGCAAGGTGTAATAGTTGGACAGCCAGTGTTGGGCCAAGCACAACTAGCAGGGCTGGGGCAAGGAATACTGACAGAAACACAGCAAGGGTTAATGGTAGCCAGCCCTGCTCAGACGCTCAATGACACGCTGGATGACATCATGGCAGGTGGGTTTATATTGTTATGAGCAGGTATAATATTTGCTTAACCAGTTGAGGGTATGTCAACTTCTTTGTGTGTGTGTGTGTTTGTGTATTCCCGCTAGCTCTGCAGCAGTACCTCTAGCCTACTGATATCCCTGTGTTGAGGTTTTCAGAGAATTAGTTTTAACTTTTCGATTTGCAGGGTTGCCTTTCCTTTTGTTGTGCTAACAGGTGCCTGTTTGTCAGGTTGGTATGTCAGAAATAGCATTTCTACCTCTGTTCTGGTTTGGGGGGTGGGGTATACTAGAAATAAAAAGTTTTTCAGCCTGTCTGTAGCTCAGGAATAACATCACGATGGTGCTGTTTGTTAGTACTTTTGGCTAGTTGACAAGAGAGCTGACTTTGAAGCGCTCAGAACAGGCTTTGAGCCTACATTAAGCCTACAACTTGTAGCAAACCTGTAGGCTTGTCTTTTGAATGAGAGCTGCTCTAGTTGGCCTTGAATAGTGAACCATTAGGAAACTTTTACTTCTGTTCAGAAGAAAAGGCGGTAATTCCATTAACTTTTTTCAGTATATTCATAGAAATTGTTGGTCTGTCAATGAAAAAATCTAGCCTCACCAAGTTTTTTTAGTTGCTCTGGAGATTTCTTTGCCCATGTTACATCAGAGCTTTAAGGCCTTAAAAAGTAGCAACTAAAAATAATGAAACAGGCCTTAAATACCATGGGAAGTATGAGCTGCTAGCATTGCTTTCCTTTACACATGCTTTAGTTGCATGTAATCCCCTGTTAATGTAATGGCTGGAATACTTATTCTGAGTACTCATTTGAATACAAGTTAATTGTTCAGGAATGTTGGGAAAAATCATGTTACTTGATTGAAATTTGTTAGGGTGCTCTTTGTGAAACTGATGAATGTTTATTTTTAAAAATGCTCTCTGTCTTAACAAATCTCCTTTATAAGGAGACAGTGTAAGACTAATGCAACATGTTAAGATGTGAGCTGGCGAAAAAGCAAGTCTCCAAAAATATTTTAGCCCAAAGGTGCAGAGGTGTGGAGCATCTCTTGCATGTACTGCAGGAATTAGGAGAGTACAGTAATGGTGCACAGTGAATAGAGGGTTTGGTAACTATGAAATACCAGGTGGTGATTGTTTGAAATTGGAACAAGGCTTCTAAAACTGTGTGATGAAAATTAGGCTCCTAATGAGTACTCTGATGTTTGAGCAAAGCCTCCTTAAAGATCACTGAAACATACGGGAGACACAGAGATTCTATTTAGAAAATCTGGTGTTAGTTTAAGCCTAGACACAAGAGTTGGAAGCTGTCAGTGGATACAAATACAACAGGAGACATGAGACGGTAGATAAAACTACTTGCATCGTGATAGTGTGCACTGATGCTGAAGGTCTCTCATGTGGATCTGCTGGGATATGTGCCAAAATCAGATACTCAATTCAAGAGAGAAAATGTGGTTTGTGGGTAGCTATGAGGTATGCGTGCAATGCACTTTAAATACGACTTAAACTTTCAGTTAGAAGACACTTGCTATGTATTTAACTGCATGTAACATATTGAGGATCTGGGATTTTAGGTCGGCTGGCCCATATCCAAGTGTTTGTGCATCTTTTTTGTGAAAGTCAGATACTTCCAATGAACATTTGAGTGAATGTTTTTGTACTACTTAGTCTCAGTTCTTAGTACATGAGCACACGTATGCAATTGGAAATGAGATCTAAACTGTGCTTTGGAAGGCCTTTGTGGGAAGTCTGTTACAGGCTGTATAAATGAAATTCCATCTCTATTTTTCTGCCAAGTGGTAATTTTCAAGAGAGCAGACATAGACCTGACTATACAGCTCTGATGCCAAGTTGATTGCACGCTTCAGAACTTAGTGTGGAATGGAAGTGGGCTCAGTGTAACACAATGATTAAGCACAGCAGCTAAATACTTCAGCAGTAGTTTTCTGTACTGCTTTAATGGGAACCCTCTAGATTATCCCTCATGGATACAAACCTCCTGTTCCTGAGGCAGTAACGGACACGTGAGGGTAGTTCCATCACAGATCTATGGCTTGCAGCACTAAGTGAGTTTCACCAGTTACAAAAACAATGCTACACCTTGACTGAGTAAACTTTATATAATATTCATCTCTGTGTTTTTATTGCAAGTTGAATTTTCCCATGTTAAGAACTTCTTAGAACAAGGTCATGTGTGCAAATGCTTTTATTAGTTAGGGGCTAGGGTAAGGTACCAATGTTCCTGGTCAAGTGCTGTTGCTAGATCAACTCCGGGATGTTAAAGTATATTTCCTTGTTACTATAGAAGCTAATTGGTGTTACCAGAGCTCTACAAAAGTTGTCCGGAGACACAATGGGAAAAAGTACTGACTTGAGGGTTTTGAGGTGGTTGTGGCTTTTTTTGGTTTGTTTTGTTCTTTTTAAAGTAATAGGGAAAATTGAAAAAGTAGTAAATAATCTTGCAGTTGCAGTATAGGGTTCCTTTCTGATCCTGCTGGAATCAATGACAAGTAGAGGGCTTGCTCTTCAGCTTCAGATGCTGGACAAGGTGTTTGCTTGCTGAGAAGCTGAATTAGAAGTGTTTTTTTGGCGGTGGGAAAGAGTTTATAAAACTCTTAACTCAAAGTACTGCATATGTTAAATGATGTGTGATTTAAACCATCTTTTGTTTTTAATACTAACCCTATGTTGAAGTAGATCACTATTTACGAAGGAGTAAGTCTAGTAACAGCCTCACAAAGTATTTCAGGAATCTTGAAGTGCTTGATAGTTTAATTCCTGGAAGCTACCTTGTGAGCTGAGTCAGTGATAGTTTTAACTAGCTTAATTAATACATGAGAAGAGAATACACATTGACTGTTAGGTCTTACTGGGAACTCAACACTGGAAAAAATTGAGAGAGCCAGCATCACAGCAAAATAATGAAATTGAATCCCATCTGCAATGCATGCAGGAGATCTGGAAAACTATAAGGATGGAAGCTTTCATGCTCTGGTGTGATTATGATCAGTTGTTGGCAATGGTTATGCTGTTCTTATAAATGGATGGTAGATGCATTTAGACCGTTGTCCTAGGAGTGTTAAGAGACTTGTGTCTATTGCTAGGCAGCTGGTTTTGTACGGGATTGAGCCTGTGGTAGTCTGCCTTTTAAGACTGGATCTTGACATGAAAGAATACCTAGGAAGGGCTAGACTCTAACAAAAAATCATTGAATTAAAGAACACAGCTGCGGTGTGGTTTTGGGCTTCATCTGCAGAGATGTTTGTGTGTAGAAGCAATGCTGTGTTTGTATTAGAATTCAGAACATTACTTGGGTCCTTGTAATTCAAGGCATGTTATGCATCTGAAGTGTTTGGTATTGATTTGTAAGCATGCTGGCAGGAACATAGCTTTTAATAACTTGAGGTACTAAAAAAGCAATCGCAGTAAAAGATAGTGGGAGTAGATGAGAAGAAACTGAGGCTGTTGAGTTTCTTTAAAGCAAGTTGGAAGAAGCTGCGTTATCTAGTATTTTTTGTAACTTTATTTTATCAGTCCCTCATCTTGCCTTGTTGCAATGTAGTGTGAAACAGCACTTTTATATGCTTACTGTTGAAGTTGTAAAGGAGATAAAGAATAAGCACATGAGAAGAGTGCTGTGCCCGCAATCAGACAACACTAGTATCAATCTTGATGGTTGATGAAAATAATAAGGATTATAAAGGGGCTTAGTTTCTGTAAGATATTGCACTTAGTGAAAATTTGAAGTATTCAAGGAAGGAACAAACTTGATCACCACAAAAAAAAAAATCTTCCGTTTTAAAATGTCGGGCTTATTTTTAAAGGCATGCGTTTTACTTTAGGGCATGTAGATCAGTGAGGGGAGTAAAAAAAACAACCCGTTGTCTCAGCTGTTAAGTATCTTGTTTGTTTTGAGTGTTTTTGATTTTTTTGTTAACTTGACTGTTGTCTTTCCTCCACTTCTTTACATGCTGCATGTGTAAGCCAAATATTTCTGAATGGTGGGGCTGCTGAGCTTGTGGGAGAAGGCAGCAGCTGCGATGTCCTTTTTTTATTTGAGCTAAGGAAAAGTTGAGATGTCCAGAGAGAAACCAGGGTGAAAAGCAACAATGCTACTAATGGCAATAAGTACATAACTGATAGCCCAGTATCTTAACAAATGCCAAGACTTCAGTTAGGGTAGTCAAGTGGTGCTTGGGGTGATATAAGCTGACAATTAAAATTCTCAGAGTTTTACCTTGTATCATCATGTTATTAAGATTGGTAGTTGGTCCTGTACCAAAGCAAGTGTATACTAAAATGCTTGAATTGTGAACTAGCTTTGAAGACATCAGTATCCCAGCCATACAGTTATGAGGGTCTAATGTTGGAAGTGCAGAATTTGTTAAATATTGCAACTGGTCTACTAAAGCAGATGGAGGCGCAGAAGGGAAGTATGAAGCTTTAGCTGTCAATGTGTTTAGATTTACTTCAAGATAAAGCTAGTTGGTCTATTTCACTGTTCAAGACTGGTGTAAAAACCTTTTCGTTTATTGAAAATATCTAATATTTCTGTTTGGACACAGTCAAGGTTCTAGTTACTGCACTTGGCATGTTGATTAGAAGTAAGAACTCTGCATAGGTGATGTTTAAAGAAAAATAATCCAAGTTGTTAGCCATAAAAAATAATACTTCAGTGAAATGTACTTCAGGGATATGAACTGTTTATATATCTGTGAGTTATTTCTGAAGCACACTTGAGATATATTTAATGTGAGAACTGTAAGCCACCATGCATGTTGATGGTCTTTTCTGCTAGCATTCATAAAAACATTTGCACATGGATTGTACAATAAAAGTTTTCTTCCCTGGCGAGCAAGGTGTTGGCTTTTAAACACCTCTTTCCCCCTGCCCTCTCCTTCCAGTGCAATGCCATTGGTATAAGAGGCTTTACCTGAATTGATTTGCCCGACTAGCTTGATTTTTTTTCTTAATTTTTTAAAAATGCTGATAGTGTTAGTAGTGGCTCCTGTAATGCAGTGCGTAATGCAGTGCATACTCCCCAGCTCCTATTGGGGTTCCAGCAGTAATCCTCAGCAGCTGTAGAAATCCCTTGTGCTACTGTAGCAGGTTTCCCATTTTTCTTGGGTTCATTTTAACATCTTTTTCTGGTCCCTCGGGACCAGATCTGAGAGTCAAGAACTGTTTTTTTCATTCCATTACTGTTTAAGCTGATAGCGCTTTCTCCTAGATCTTGGAGAAAGGCAAACTTGTTCTTTTTTTTCCTCCACAATTATTCATTATGGCCGTGTGTAAATATGGGAACAAAAGTTCAAACATTCCTATTTTCTATGAAAGAAATGGGCTGTTGTGTTATTAATGAGGTTATATCTCTTTACAACAAGCATCAGAAAATAGATGAGTTTAAAGTAGACTCTCTGCTGAATAATATTAGATGAGACTTGAATTAGCTCTGTACAATACAGAGTTCCAGTACGCCACAGTTTTTGACCTTACGTCAGTCAACTTTGGTTCAGCATCTGCATTTTTCTTTTAATCCATACCTAGTTTGATTTTTTTTCTTGTAAGATGAGAACATACTTCAAAAGGTGTTTAGATATGAACATCAACGGAGGTTGGGTCTTGTTTTAGTCTTAAATATAAGGTTAAGCGTATTTTTTATGCCATGAGTAGGAGTTTCTTTGTTTCCTTTCAATGGCATTTGTTAGCTTTTTTGCTGGGATTTGTTATAGGAAGTCCAGAAATCAAATTAGTAATGGATTCAAAACACAGCTGCCTTGTAGAGAAGGGAGTTGGCACGATAGGCATGTTATGGTAAAATTTTTGTGACATCTGTTGAAAATGTTATCCCTTCTAACTAAATTTTAGAGCAAGTAACCATGGGTGGTAATCTGGGACACGGCTGATTACTAAACCTATTTGAAAAATAAATGTGACCCCAAAAGTTGGGGATAATGTAAAGGGGCGTTATTTCAGTATTCTGTAAGGTTATTCAGTGTTGTGTATTCAATGAGCGTGGACAATGTGTAAACCATATTTCTTTCATTTGCAGTTAAAGGTCCTTTTGTGAGCTTAACAGGAGAATAGTATAGCACTTCACTTTCTCCTTTTGCTGATCATACCAGATAAAGACTTGTAAAAATATGGGAGAAAAATCATGAAGAAAAAACACTGAATTCCTTTAAGGAAAACTGGATTATTTTTTTCCCCCAAAGGCTGTTTTAGTATCAAGTTACCTCACTACTTGTAACCGTTATATGTATGAAATGAATTTCAGGGAAGTGTGGCGGTTGGTGCTATTTTGTGTCATGTCGATATACTGTCATAAACTGTAAAATGGTATTACCTTTTGCTTGTCCTAACCTCTTTGACCAAAGTCTCTGCAAAATGGCTGTTAAGAAGCTTCTATTTAACTAGTTTCAACAAGGTCTGCCATGTGAGCATCCTGGTGCTAGCTCTGCTGCTTTTTTGTGATGTTTGGGGAAGGTGGTGGGAGTGGGGGAGGTAGTTGGACTTCTACATGGGAATCCTTAAGCTGTTTTAAGGAAAAAAAATGCATAGATAACCATTGATTTGACTTGTTTCGCAGTTCAGCTTTTAAAGGTATGTAACTCCTGGTCCAAATAATGAATGACTTGTAGGAAAGATTTTATATATATATATATATATATATATATATATATAAGTATATGTGTGTATATATATATACACATATAAGTATATCTATTCTGTAGTGGGCATCTAGAAAACATGACAATCTAATACTTACATATATCTTTGGTGACCTAATATAGATAAACTTTTTTGTAATTGATAAATTCAAAGATTTGAGGGATCAAAGATTGTGATAAATGTGTGGAAAATATGTATTTGTGAATAATAAAGTATTTGGGGATTTAGGTCGGTGGGAGTTTGGTCCCACTGGTTGCTTATTGTCATGTTAAAAATGCGAGGTAAAATTTTTGCCTTTACTAAGTGTAATTATTCTGTTTAACAGCAGTGAGTGGAAGAGCATCTGCAATGTCAAACACTCCTACCCACAGCATTGCAACTTCTGTCTCCCAGCCTCAGACGCCAACTCCAAGTCCTATCATTTCTCCTTCAGCCATGCTACCAATCTACCCTGCTATAGATATTGATGCCCAGGTAAGCCTTCCATTGGCACTGCAGCACAGATGTGTAGCTGTTTTGCCTCTGTGTCCTGAGTAATTCATATACAGTAAACAGCTCTGTTGTATAATGAATTGGATTCTAGGGACTTGATGAGCTGCTTTTGGAAAGCCGGCACAACTCTCTGGAGAGTTGCAACCCACTTTCCTCAGTGCTCTAGCTGAACAAAAGGCAAAGTCATTGAATAATCAAACACTTTGTATTTCTTTTTCTTCTAAATACTTTTGGGGCATGATTTCTGAAGACAAAAACAAGATTTACAACTTGTACACCGCTTTTCCCAGTTGCGCTTCAAGTTGGTGGCCAGTGACCACTAAACTTGACAGAAGCATGAAAGTATTGAAAGAAACAATCATTTTAGTACTTGTTTTAGCAAGAGGAAATAAGAGTTCTCCTTCCTACTTATAGAGAAGACATATTTATTGAAGATAACTTTAAAAGCTGCTTCTTTATATTGAATTGCAGCTAGCTGGCCATCAAAAAAAGCGCATGTTACCTTGCATGTGTATTTATATGGTTCTAGACTGTACGTAACATGGTTAAGATGTTACGGCTGAGATACAGGCAGGGTGAATAAGAGGGAGGGTGGATTGTTGTGGATTGCAACAAGAGATTATTGTGGTTTAGCGAGAGAAGTCTCTGGGAAACCAGTTCTAGCTAGTTCAGCCACTCATGGCAATGGGCTTGGTTTCTGCAGGAGATTGCTTCTCCTGCCGTAACCTGATGTGCCTCCTTGGTAGACAACAATGCATATCAGTACTGGGCTTGGTTTTGAACTATCCTGGGTCATAGTAGAGTTAGGCAAAACTAAAACTATACTCTCACTGATGAAATCTGGTTTTGAGCAATCTCAGTTCTTGTCAGGTATTCTTAAATCTACCAACAGAGTTGTCTTGAGTAGTGGAATCCTGTTATGGAATTGAACACAAAAGTAAACTGAGGTACTTGATCAGTAGATGGGTCTTAAGCTTACAAAAAGTTTTTGTTGTAGATACAGTCGTACTTTGGCTAATTAGGCCTTATAACAGAGTTTGTACCTTAAAAGGAATTATTTATCTTGTATACGATGTCTGTTTCTTCTAGACTGAGAGTAATCATGACACCGCATTGACACTTGCTTGTGCCGGTGGCCATGAGGAACTAGTACAAACACTGCTAGAGAGAGGAGCCAATATTGAACACAGGGACAAGAAAGGTAGGTATTTTGCTATGGCAGTACAGACCAATTCTAGTCTTCCAGTGTACCACAGTAAATAAATAGACAATAAATGTAGTGTTTATGTGAAGCTTTTAGGCTTGCTTTCTTGGTGGTTTAACGTATGTCACTTAACCTGAAGTTACAAATGCATGTTCTTCAAACATACTTTTTCATTCTAGGATTTACTCCACTTATTTTGGCTGCCACAGCAGGCCATGTGGGTGTTGTTGAAATTTTACTTGATAATGGAGCTGATATTGAAGCCCAGTCGGAGAGAACCAAGGACACTCCCTTGTCTTTGGCTTGTTCAGGAGGGAGACAAGAGGTGACGTAAAACTTAAGTCTTCAAAAGCAGGTTGTAGATGATGTTTTGTGCCAGTATACCCAAGTATTTTCCAGCATATCTGTAGTAACTTAATTCGCCATGCTGTTTCAGGATGGTGTTTTTTAAAAAAGATGCAAAGAGCTTAACATTTTTCAAGTTGTGTATTGCAACGTGTGATAAATTTCTTTTTCTGTTTTAATAGGCTGGACCAGAGCTCTGCAACAGACCTTATAACCAGGGGCTAGTTATAGGGTTTTTACTAGCTTAATTAGATGTGAATAGGAAAGTAAATGGGATAAATGTTCCTGTTGAGAAGCTGGAGCTAGGCATGAATGGGCTCCATATAGGAGCCAAAGGAATGTGTTGATTCTGCACAGGACATAGGATATCAGAGTACTGTAGATCTCTACAGTTAAAAATAATAACAATACCAAACCATTTTTCAAATGATTGATCAGAAGTAAATGTAAGGGAAGTCTTTCTAATATTATCAGAAATACTGTGTTCTGTGACTGCAGAAGAAAATCAGAACACAAATGATCAGAAACAAATAACGTTTTTTTTTTTTTTTTTTTTTTTTTTTACAAATTTCAAGCGTTTGTTTCTGTTAATGCTTCTATTTGGGTTGCAAAGGCCCCAAGGGAAGCTATAGAACCTGGTGCAGAATACTGTGGTTTTGCTAGATGATTACTTCCTTAGACAAAATGTTACTAAAAGTTGCTAGCTCTTCAGGCTTTTTATTGCCATTCAGATGATGTCAGATATCTGATTTCAAGTCAATTTTGTAATGAAAAAACTTTTGGCTTCAGCTCTGTGGGACCAATCAAAACACGTTTTATGCTTGCAAGATGAAAGTGGAACAAGTGATACATTATTGGATTGGGGATAACACAGAGGGTTTTCACCTCAGTGTTCATTTTTACTGGCTGGTGAGGGGTCTAGAGAACAAGTCTTACGAGGAGCGGCTGAGGGAGCTGGGATTGTTCAGCCTGGAGAAGAGGAGGCTCAGGGGCGACCTTATTGCTCTCTACAGTTACCTTAAAGGGGGCTGTAGCGAGGTGGGGGTTGGTCTATTCTCCCACGTGCCTGGTGACAGCACGAGGGGGAATGGGCAAAAGCTGTGCCAGGGGAGGTTTAGGTTGGATATTAGGAAGAACTTCTTTACTGAAAGGGTTGTTAGGCATTGGAATAGGCTGCCCAGGGAAGTGGTGGAGTCACCATCCCTGGAGGTCTTTGAGACGTTTAGATGTAGAGCTTAGTGATATGGTTTAGTGGATGGCTTGTTGGTGTTAGGTCAGAGGTTGGACTAGGTGATCTTGGAGGTCTCTTCCAACCTAGATGATTCTGTGAAAATTGCTTCCTCTCTGGGAGATGTCAACAGTATATTTAGGTTTTGAAAAGCCCTGGATAGATTTGTCAGATTTGCAAGTTTGAGAGAAAACAAGATGTTATTTTTCAAAACACTGCAGGTGGTGGAGTTGCTGCTAGCTCGAGGGGCAAACAAAGAGCACAGAAATGTTTCGGATTACACACCTTTAAGCCTTGCTGCTTCTGGTGGCTATGTGAACATTATCAAGATTCTGCTAAATGCTGGGGCAGAAATCAATTCCAGGCAAGTTTCCTTTTCACTGCTTCTTCATGGTCTTTACACGTTCCAAAAGGTTTTCTTGATAATTAAGTAGAACAAATTATTGTTTATTACATGAAAGCAAGCAATGTATTATCTTACCTGTATTAGGCTTCAGGTAGAAAGGAAGGGTTTTGATTGTGATTTTTCTAATGCTTGCTTAACTTCCATCTCCCTCTGTATTTTGATAACTTCTGTCCTATATCATATTATATCAGTTGTCCTTGATTCAAGATAGAAATATTTCTTCTTGATCTGGTTTGACTTCCCAGTTTGAAATTACTTCTGGGTTAAATAAGAGAAGGTTTTTGTTCCTGATGCCCAGTTTAAGGAAAGATTGTCTATGTGTGTTTGCATGTATGTAATGCTTCTTGCATCCATTGAATGGGAGAAAGTAGCTCAGCCATGCACTGTACAAGTCAAAACGTTAAAGCAAAAGTTAAGCTCCTGATAAGAGAGACCTTGGAATTTAGAGCAATTAAAATGCAACATACCTGTTACCTTTTAAATGGAAGTATTCGTCCAAAGCTGCTATCAAGAACCTTTTGTTATTTCAGTAGTAGTTGCTTAGTAGACTTTCACTCTTGGTTAAGTACTCTGTTTTCACTCTTTCTGTTCAAGTCATTTCAGATATGTGATTGATTAAAGCTTTTTTTCTCCCCTTTCAGAACTGGTAGCAAATTGGGCATTTCTCCCTTAATGTTGGCAGCCATGAATGGGCACACTGCTGCTGTGAAGTTATTACTGGACATGGGCTCTGATATAAATGCCCAGATAGAGACCAATAGAAATACGGCACTGACTCTAGCTTGTTTCCAAGGGAGAACTGAAGTGGTTAGCCTGCTACTTGATAGAAAAGCTAATGTGGAACATAGAGCTAAGGTAAGAAGCAAATACACCTTCAGAAAGATATGCTTGAAAGTCTTGACGTCACTGTGGTCATCTGATGACTCCCTTGTCTTTTATGCATGCCCCTTGGAAGTGAACAGAACTGGCCAAGTCCACATCAGCCATAGCTCAATTCAGTATTTCTGACACTGACAAAAAGACAATGTCACAATAATGGCTGTATTTGAAGACCTACTATTTCTATGCATATACAGCTCATTGAAAGAGAAGCAGTTCTTCTGAAGTCTTATTTCATCTTCAGGTGCTTACAAGCCTAAGACAAGTAATCCATTAACCTGAAAAAAACATAAGAATTTAATTCAAAAAGTCAAGATTCTTGATCTAGGTGGTTATGCTCATGGTCTAATCTGTCTAGCTGCTTCTATCCACAGCGGTAACAGAATTGAAATGGAAATTTGTGTTTCTGTGAGTCTGTCCGTTGATCCCAGCTCTTGAAACTGCAGGGAAGACTGTTTAGTAGAAAAATTACTAGAATACTGAAAACTAAATTAAAAGGAGAGGAAGAAAAGAAAAAACCCACACAGACCTGCCATAGATGTGGCATCCTGTTCTCCTTTTCCCCTGTTTGTAGTTATTGCCAAGGAGAAGCTCAGAGGGAGCTGTTCAGTGCTTGCTGATGGTAGGTATCCTCCTTGCTAAAGTTAATGTGCCCTTGACCTGGCCAGGCATTTTCTGGATGTTGCTACATAGGATCTCTTAATGAAGGTAGAAAATGGGGTTTGCATCATGTGTACAACGTCACGTGTGGTACTTCGCTGATCCTTAGCTGTATAAGGTTGGTTGTGTTGGTTCTGAGATAATGTGACAGCAGCGGGTTTTGAGTGTCTGTCAACACTGCAGCAGCGGAAGGGCACTGTGCACTGTGTCTTTCCTCCCAAGTGCTGCTTGGTGAAAGCTCTTCTCGGTGCAGCTGAAGAGGATTGCTCCTACAAAACACTAAGCTATTACAAAATTGGCCAGGTAACAATTAGAGGCTCTATAGCAGAACTTGAAATATGCTTCTGGAAGTAGAAATTAGTCCTAGCTCTTAAGTGAACCTACCCCCCACTTCCTTCAAACTCATAGCTTGTTTTTTCTGCTTGCTTGTCATAGACTGGTCTCACACCATTAATGGAAGCAGCTTCTGGTGGATATGCAGAAGTGGGCAGAGTTCTGCTGGACAAAGGTGCAGATGTAAATGCTCCTCCAGTACCTTCCTCAAGAGATACAGCTTTAACCATTGCAGCAGACAAAGGGCACTACAAATTCTGTGAGCTTCTTATTAGCAGGTACTGTGTCCTTTCCAACCCCTAGAATTCTGTGATTCTGTATTTGAAAGTGTGCTGCTTAAAGATGATCCTGAATGTGCTCTTCTCTAACCTCTATGTTCCAATCTACGCTGTAGTAAGGAATAGGAAAGGTTCTGTCTGTTGACCATTAGTAACTACGTAATTTTATTTAACAAGAGTGATCAAGGAAAGTTCTGTTTAGTGTTCTTGTTTGCCTGAGCAGACGGACTAAGCTTATTCTGTCTCCCTGACTTGTAAATGTTGGAAATAAACAGTTTCTTGTGAAGTTCACCTTTATGATACATGTACACCTGATACCTCCATTTTAGATAGCAGTGTAAAACCAGTAAAAAGCAAAATATGTGCACATTATTATTTTTTTTGAGATAGATTGATCACAAAGCATATTCAGAGTAATTGTTGCTTGAGCAACTTTTGGTTACGACACTTTCCAAGTAGCGGCACCAGCTCTTTGCTTGCACTTGCAACCTCACAAGTTGTTCTCAGTAAGTTATTGAGGAATAGAGTGTACTAATGGGTGGGAGTTAATGAGGTAATTGTCAAATCTTTTGACAGCTGACAAACAGTAAGATTCAGAGTATTAAAATGATTTTTAGGCCAACTGTGGGTTCTTAACAGCATCAGAGAAACTAAAAATATAATTTCAGAAGCTGAAGCACCGTGGATGCATGTTTTCTGTTCAAGTGGTTATCAAATTAGCCTAATGTTCTTAGGTGTTGCATGAATTTTTTGCAAGTCCGGTTGATGTAAGTAACTACAATCTGATTCACTGTTTTGATTGAACATATTTGTTTTTGTAGAGGAGCTCACATAGACGTGCGTAACAAGAAGGGGAATACTCCACTGTGGCTGGCAGCAAATGGAGGGCATCTAGATGTTGTCCAACTGCTAGTTCAAGCTGGAGCAGATGTGGATGCTGCTGATAACAGGAAAATAACTCCTCTTATGGCAGCCTTTCGAAAGGTAGAATGAGAAGTTAAGCTTTGGTCTTGATTAATACTGTCTTGATCATTTGTACATAGTGGGAATAAACAGAACACAACTGACAAGCTGTGTTTTCAAAAATGTGAAGTAGTTTTAATATTTAGCGTTGAATGTTCAAAAACAAGTATATATCTCACCTGTATAGTGTCTGTGTTAAATTCTAGTAGAAGTTTGCTTGATGGGCATCGTACAGTCTGGTTCTCATGGGTCAGAGAGGAGAAAATGGGTGGCAATGTATTGGTGTGAAGAGGTGTGATATGACGTAGAACTAGAAAAATAACTTATAAAAATTGGATTGGATTCTTACGCAAGAGAGAATGAGCACTTTACAGACTAACTTTGATTTAGTCCAACTTAACTTGAGATGATTCTTTGCACATGAGTGTAGTTCAAGTGCTGTAGTAGATTCCTACAGTCATTTCCAATTTATAGCTTTACGTTGCCAGAGCCAGGCATTTGAAAACTACCAAAAATAAAATATAGAAGTGTATGAAAGTACAGTTGTACCAAGACCAACTTGAGAACAGATTCTTTAATTACTTGTGTATTTCTTTTTTTTAGGGTCATGTAAAAGTGGTGCGCTACCTAGTAAAAGAAGTAAACCAGTTTCCATCAGATTCGGAATGTATGAGGTACATAGCAACTATTACCGATAAGGTAAGATTGTAAGAAAGAAAATATTTCAGAAGGAACAGTACTGTTACTCAGCTTTAGAGTAGATATTTTGAGTACTCTTTAGCTTGGCGCACCGAATTTCAGCCAAATGATAAGTCCCTTTGAAAAGTGTTCAGGGGAAAATGCATGGAAAAAATGGGAGCACGCAGCCACTGTAACTTAGTAAACCTTTGTGACGTGAATGGAGTAGTAAGGGCAGTGTTGTTTAATGTGCATGCTTATTTTCAAGTGTTCTCCCTGTCCTTTCCTCAGACTGCTCTGAATTCCTCCTGTTGAGTATGTTTCTATTGAATTTATGATGGTTTTGCAGTGAGGTAGAGGTAATTAACTTCTGCCAAGAGAGTGAGCTTAAGTATGAAGCTTCACACTTACATTCAAGCTTGTGGAAGAAGGAAAATTGAAACCATACTTCACAGTAAAGCTTTTTTTTTTTAAACAGCTTATTAGGTGGCCCTTCAGCCTACGTGACCAGGGCAAAGAAGTATTTTGTAAATAAGAAATAGAAATAAGGAGAGCAACTGGTGGAGAAATGTGGCCATAATATTTCTTTATGGGGTTCAATTTGTTATGAGCATGTTGAGGCTGAAGAAGGGCAAATGTTTAAATAGATACGTGTTTTATTGCCAGTAGCAGTGACCAATGGTCACTTGCATGATGCTGGCTACCCTATGCATTTAAGCCTATTTACTACCATCCAACTAATATACGTTAGTGAGTAGTACTATAATACAGAAATATTTCCCAAGTGTTGGGAGGGACAGGGAAGGCTACTTTGTCAGCCTTTTTAACAATTTGCAGTTGGCATTATGGTCTTATTCTGGAAAGGAAGGAAAATAAATTCCATCTCTGTGATGGTGCTATGTCACTACTCATTCAAAAAATCAATAAATGAATATTTTGCAGCTTATTTACCTATGAGAGGTTAACTTAGTATTAACGTGGATGTTTGTGATAGTACTGCAGTGGCATAATGCAAAACTTTTCTCCCTTAAAAATCTCATGCGCAAGTAATGAAGCAGTCAGTAAATCACTAGTGTAAGCTTGAGAATGTATATTCAAACACATGCCATTTTATTTCTTCAATTAGAAGGTTCATGGACTTTATCATTTTAGGAGATGCTGAAGAAGTGCCACCTGTGTATGGAATCAATTGTTCAAGCCAAAGATAGACAGGCTGCTGAAGCCAACAAAAATGCAAGCATTCTTTTAGAAGAGCTGGACTTGGAAAAGGCAAGTCAAGAGTTTGGAGTTGTGAATATTTATTTGATTAAAATTCCAGTTTCACCTTCCTTCAAGATCCTAAGATCTGTGAAAGTCTGTATTGAATTATAGGAGTATGTGTAATCATTGTAGTTGGAATGTCTAGAGATGAACATACGGTTATTAAGGTTGTCTTCGTACTTTACTCCTGACTCTGATTCATTGGATCAAGAGACTGATAAAGCAATTTCCTCTGTAGTATTGTACCAAAAAATGATTTTTAAGTAGAGTATTTTTGCCAGGTGCATTGGAGGTGAGCATTTTCCAGTCACATTGGTATGGATTTTAGGTCTAAAGCCTGTTTTGTCTTTTAATACAGTAAAATACACTAATCATGTTCTTGGAAGCCATCGTACTGTAGTAAAAATGTTATGGAAAAATCTAAGTAGAAGTGTAGTGTCAAATGAGTGCACATTTTGTACCCAAGCTAGCAGAAGACATTTCATGTTCTAATATTTGAAAGGGACACATGTGCTTGGACTGTACTGCTGAGATGCACAAGGTTGCGTAAAGAATCCCGAAAAATCATTTTAGATAACTTGCTTATTTTGTGTAGTGTTCTGTATTTCTACACTAACCTTCTGTTAACATGAGTGAACAATCTGTTTGGAAGATGTAAATGTGTAGAAATATATATAGATCACGGAATTGAGCTTTGGCTTCTTAAATGTGTTAGCCTAAAACACAAGTTCAGCTTCTTAGGAAACAAAAGGCATCTACATTTCTTGAAATGCATGGTCCATCCTGTAATACTGTTCAATGTGCTTGACTTGTAGCTGCGGGAAGAAAGCAGGAGATTGGCTCTGGCTGCCAAAAGAGAGAAAAGAAAGGAGAAAAGGAGGAAGAAAAAAGAAGAACAAAGAAGAAAGCTAGAAGAAATAGAAGCAAAAAACAAAGAGAATTTTGAACTTCAAGCTGCTCAGGAGAAAGAGAAGCTAAAAGCTGAAGGTGATGTAAACCATTTGCCTTGTTTGTGAAACATGCGTCTGATTCTATTTCCAGTATTCCAGTGGCTTTTCTTGTCAAAACTTGAATACAGTCTTTATGACCTGCTGAGCTTTGCTTTTGCTTACATTCTGGTTACGTTTTCTGTGAAACCCATAGATGAGCGTGATGACTTCTCCAGTGTCTTGGTGTGGCTAGAGACTGCTGACAGAAGCTTCAGTGAGAGTTACTGGTTAAGTTTACCACAGGGAAGACTTGAGCATGTTTCTTCTTCCAGGTCCCGATACTTGAAACTTGGCCAAATAACTCTTTTGCTCACAAACTGAATGATAATTTGGATCAAGTGAAAAAAACAAGCAACATTAAAATTCCAAATGTGTGCCATTTTTTTAATCCATTCAAATACTGGCTCTTTTCTGTCCTGAGCTTCATCTCATATGTTGTGCTGAGAAATGGTCTTCACTGATAGTTCCATGACTCTGGTAGGCTAAAAGAAAAAGGAGTACTTGACAACTTTGTTTCTGTGGTTTCATGTTTGTTTGTACTGTAATTGCTTCTGTTGCTGTCTTCCACGTCTGATTTTAGTTTCACGTTTGTTCCAAGATCAGAAAGAAATACTAGATGAGTTACCGTAATCAGGGGAGAGGCTCCATTGTATGACATGTATGCTAGTTTTACAAATGTTTGCTTAGTTAGTGGTTCTGCTTGTTTCTTTTAAGGTTGCTAATGAGTCATTTGACATGACAAGTGTGATTTGGGACACACAACCACACAGGCTTCCTCAAGCCAGCTGAATTAGTGATGGTTTTTTATTCTTCCATCAGATGATCCAGAGGTCCCAATGGAACCTCCTAGTGCTACCACTACAACCACCATAGGTATATCTGCAACTTGGACGACTTTAGCAGGTTCTCATGGGAAAAGGAATAATACCATCACCACAACAAGCTCCAAAAGGAAAAACAGGAAAAACAAAGTAGCCCCTGATAATGTTCAGATCATATTTGATGACCAGCTCCCAATTTCCTATGGCCAACCAGAAAAAGTGAATGGTGAATCTAAGAGCAGCAGTACTAGTGAAAGTGGTGATAGTGACAACATGAGGATTTCCAGCTGTAGCGATGAAAGCAGCAATAGCAACAGCAGCCACAAAAGTGACAATCATTCTTCCACAGCCGGTACTAACACACAGAGCAACAAAAAGCAACCATCGGTCCTTGTCACTTGCCCAAAGGACGAGAGGAAAGCAGTTACTGGCAAATCATCTATCAAGTAAGTTGCTGTGACAATGTATGCCTATTTAAAGTGGTTGTTGCCTGACATTTGCAAGTTGCGCACTTAGTTCTGTGGACATGGCATATTTAAATTATTTGTTAGGAAGTGAACAAGGCCCTGTGTCTTTGCTGTTGTGCGTGAGGAGTGTAATAACTTCTGCAGTTTGACTATGAACTGAGTAGTAGGCTCTGAAGGGGGAGTCATGATCGTGGATATGAAACTAAGAGAACTGTTAGGTTACTGGGAGATGTAAGCATCTCAGTTGAAGCCACCTCCTCTTAATACAATGCTTTTTGTGCTATGTGGTAGCTGCTTTGCTTTTTTTGCTGTCTTCCTCTTCCAGGCTTGCCTAAGGCTGCTCTGGCTTTAATATAAAGGTTTGAGCTGGAGACAGTCTAGAAGTACTTTCCTGCCTTTTGAAGAGCTGTACTATATCAGTGTAATAGAGTTATGCAGAGACCTCTGTGCTAGCTCTAGAACCCAAACCCATTTGGATATACTCAAGTTTAACTGCTGGTGAGCAGTACTTGTTCTAAAATGCAGTGTATCATTTCAGCCACTGTATGGTACTTTAAGAACCCAAGGTCTTAACACTGAGATAACTTGGTATTTCGTGACCTGTGGTGTTTTGGTGAAAGGTTGAGCAGTAGGAATTTATTCCTTGGAAATTCCAGTTCCTGGGATACAACTATCATTTAAGTCTGCATAAGCAATGTTGCAATTTTGTAGTGGGTGCTGACACCACACATGCTTTAGAAAAGGAAGGTAAACCCTTGAGTTCTTTCTAGGGGACGGGCGGTGATGGTAACCTACTTTTAACCCAGTGTTGTTATTAACCTGGGTTGTGCACTCTAATTTTTGTGTTCCTTGTGCTGAAAGAGAAGTTTTGGTGGGCTGGAGATTGAGCCAAAAGGAAGTCGTTCTTGTTGTTTTCTTTGTGACCCTGCATACTGAGAGAATTTCTTTTCTTTTAAAGGTTGTCTGAAGTTATCAGCGAAGTGACGAGTAATTCCTTGTCTACTTGCACGAAATCTGGTCCTTCTCCCCTTTCTTCTCCAAATGGAAAGCTAACCATCGCTAGCCCTAAACGTGGTCAGAAAAGGGAAGAAGGGTGGAAGGAGGTTGTAAGAAGGTAAGCAAAACCTTCCCCTAACTTAACCTCACATATGTCCCTTTTCAGGTCATTTTAATTAGTGTACACCTCTCTGGGGTTAGTGAATGCAGTTCTTCCTAGAACAAGTTTTTGCTATGTAGGTTTAATCTTCATAATGTTCTTGTGGCTGATCTGCCCTTTTCTTCATGCTATTGAAGCGTTTCCTAGCTAATGTCATTTCTTTTTGTATAGATCCAAGAAGGTTTCTGTTCCATCAACTGTCATATCCAGAGTCATTGGCAGAGGAGGATGCAACATCAATGCTATACGTGAGTGCACAGGAGCACACATAGATATCGACAAACAGAAGGACAAAACTGGAGATAGAATAATAACAATAAGGTAAGCAGGCCACTCCATCTGTTTGTTCCTGTGAGGATTTTCTCTTGGTAGAACATGCTTCTGTATAGAAAAATTGAAAGGTTTGACTTGATTGTCCCTTGGAAAAAACAGATGCTGCTTTAGGCTAGTGGAGACAAATGGTGTGGAGGGAAACAGAGATGAACCACGGGTTGCCTTTGTACAAAAGAAAACTTTGAAGACAAGGTGGAGAAGGTGGAAATGTACTTGTTTGGGCATGTCTAAATATGTAGGCATACTTAGACAAGTAAACTTTCTGACGAGGCAGGCTTTGTTTTTGGTTAGAGTACTCAACTTGAGCTTCTTAAATAACGGTCAGTAGCAAGAAAATGCCAACCTCACTCCTGAGAGGTTTTTTTTCTGTCTGTTAGTATGACAGGAGACAGGCTGGATACTGTGCTTGAAGCACTTTAATGTGTGTAAATGTTTTAGATGCACTTTCGTTTTCCCCTCCTCTTGTTCTATAGGGGTGGCACGGAATCGACGAGACAGGCCACGCAGTTGATTAATGCTCTGATTAAGGACCCAGATAAAGAAATCGATGAACTTATTCCAAAGAACCGCTTGAAAAGTTCTGCTGCGAACTCCAAAATAGGGTCATCAACACCTGCCACCACTACAGCTGCTAACAGTTCTCTCGTGGGGATCAAAGTGACCACCGTAGCTGCTTCATCAACATCTCAGACTGCCTCTGCACTCACCGTGCCTGCAATTTCTTCAGCATCCAATCACAAAACCATTAAGAATCCAGTGAATAACGTGAGGCCTGGTTTCCAAGTCTCTCTTCCATTAGCATATCCTCCTCCGCAGTTTGCACATGCTTTACTCGCTGCTCAGACTTTCCAGCAAATCCGTCCACCTCGGTTGCCCATGACCCACTTTGGAGGTACTTTCCCACCAGCTCAGTCCACGTGGGGGCCGTTTCCCGTTAGGCCATTGAGCCCCGCAAGAGCTACCAACTCACCTAAACCTCACATGGTGCCTCGCCATAACAGCCAGAACAGCAGCGGTTCTCAGGTGAATTCGGCAAGTTCTTTGACAACTAGTCCAACAGCTACAACAAGTTCAGTGGCTTCTACTGTGCCTGGTTCTTCTGCAAACGGCAGTCCAAGTTCACCTTCAGTCAGAAGGCAGCTTTTTGTCACAGTTGTGAAGACGTCAAATGCCACAACAACCACAGTGACAACCACAGCAAGTAACACCAGCACAGCGGCTACGAATGCCACATATCCAATTCCTACTGCCAAAGAACACTACCCTGCATCTTCCCCGTCATCTCCTTCTCCTCCTGCACAGCCGGCAGGTGTTTCTAGAAGCAGTCCTTCAGACTGTGCAGCGACCTCTCCGAATAAAGGTGCACCTTCATCTGATCAGGAAGTGGGTAGTCCGCCAGCAGTAGAAGCAAGCAGCTCGACCAGCAGTAGGCAGCCCAGTACAGGTTCTGGGAGTACTTCTGTGCACCCTGTTCATCAACAGCCTCCAGGAACTCCTCTGCAAGAGGCAAGACCCCCTCTTCAGCAACCTCAGGTTCCTGCACCAGATCCTCGAATGGTTGTGCCTCCCAATTTAGTGGCAACGAGCTCATCTGCTCCTGTGGCAGGTCCAACAAATGCCCCGATGACCTATCCCATGTCTCAGACATCAATGGGGTCTTCTCAGCCTGCAGCTAAGATGGAAACCCCTGCCATCAGACCACCTGTCCATGGAACTGGTGGTGTCCATAAGAATCCAGCTCCTGTGCAAAATTCTTCTGTCGCAGTCCTCAATGTTAATCACATTAAAAGGCCCCACAGCGTTCCTTCTTCAGTGCAGCTTCCTTCTACCTTAAGTACACAAAGTGCTTCTCAAAATTCAGCCCATCCAGCAAACAAGTCCATGGGTAACAATTTCAGTGCTACTTTACCATTTGGGCCCTTTAGTACGTTGTTCGAAAACAGTCCTACGTCTGCTCATGCCTTCTGGGGTGGTTCTGTCGTTTCATCTCAGACAACGCCAGAGTCAATGCTGTCAGGAAAGTCTTCATTTTTGCCAAATTCAGATCCTTTACATCAGTCTGATACTTCCAAAGCCCCAGGTTTTAGGCCACCATTACAGAGGCCAGCTCCAAGTCCCTCAGGTAAGTCTGTGTTTTGTGTTCGTATCTTCATAATGTATTCTTCTAATAACTGCTGCGTGTTTTCATTTTGAAGACTTAATACTTTCTGCCTCGGCTTCTGTGGTCATTTGTGGTAAATCACTGTCTGCCCTGCAATGAAAGCATGCTCTAATACAGTTTATTGTTCTTGTTTCTGTAGGCATAGCTGAGTTCATCTTCTTTTTAAGTGCCACCTGTCAAATCCCATAACTATTTAGGAGCTGATGAGCTTGATAAAAGTCAAGCTGTATTCTTTTCCATTCCACTCTACTCTTCTGCAATAGCTGAGATAATAAAACACTTGGCTGTTGTTTCCACCTTCTTTCTGTGCCGCCAGCTAATAACTATTCTGGTTTGTGATAACTTGTTGCTTGTTCTTAGACTACAGAAACACTTATGCCCTCTTCAAAGTGTCAGGCTGATTTAAAAAATAAATAAATAAATCCCTGTTTTAATGTGGGCTTAGAGAGAAGGTATATTCTCTTAAATACTAAATTCAATTTTAAAAAGTAATAATTTCATGGACTTGCTGACTTCTGTAGCAAGATTTTTAGCCTTCTGCACAAATAGAAGCCAAGGAGTTGTCACAGAATTTGTTCTGAAGCTCCCAGAAATTACACACACAGTTCATACCATCTGTGCTTGTTTTAGTAGGATCTTTGAGATGGTAGTGTAGTTTCACTTCTCAACTGAGAAATTTAACAGCTAGTTTTTCATGCTCTGTAAATATCATGGTGTTGAGGAGCTCTTGAGGAACTACCCATGCATTTTGGGCAACTTAATATCTTTTTTTTATTTGTTTGGGCTTTTGCACGTGCATATGCTATATATCACTTGAGTATGCCCATCAGGTTTCTGAGTAAAATCAGTGCTCTGACCATGGTAATACCACGATCTCAACAGTTTGGAAGCCTGTAGGAGCAATAGGTGAGGTTGGGAATGTCTGTAGAGTCAGGGAGTGTCACATCAGTTCATAGGAGAGAACCTGAAGAACTTGATGGAAAAGGTTGGATTTTCATAAGGGATGGTGCAGAGGAGGCAGCTGCTGTGCTATTCTATTCTTCTGCCTGTTTGTGGTGAAATAATTTTTTCCAACTATGACTGCAAATATTAAACTTTTAAAAATAGCTTTGAGTAGGAAAATGATCCAACTGTCACAGCAGTTGGACATAAAGCTTTTTTGTTCACTGGGTCATAAAACTCTTGTTCATTTTTACATTTCTTCATTGAGACTATTAAGAGGATAGTATTGCTTGTAGTTTGGACACCTCAGCTAAGGTGAGTTGCTCTTGTAGAACTGGTGCCACTTGATCTTAATGAGATGCCTTTTTATTAAGCGAAGGAAAATGGATCTCTGGATTGGAAAAACAATCATTTCAGTGTTGGTCAAGGTGTATATATAGAAATTATTTTCCAGTAAAATGAAATGTGTATGGGAAAAAGTCGTCAAATTTTTAGTATTACCTCAGTTTTCCCTTGTACAAATTCACACTTGATTGAACCTACAAAAATTTAAATTACAAGATAATGAAACAGTTATCTTTCTGATGTCCACTTAAATCAGAACACGCATTCTGTTCGTTAACTGATTTTCATTCGAGGTATCTGCATGGTAACATGAGTCATGGGTGATTTATGTACAACACAACTGATGGGTACTATTGAGACTTGTGGAGCACGAAGCTTAAGACTCCCAATTACTTGGCAAAATAATAACAGAAAATCTTAACTGTTTGGGTACAAGTTTTCCTTCTTTCTTAGTTTTTTCCCTGACATGGGAGACCTTTTTCATAGAGATCTGGCAATAATGGGAGTCACTTCTGCCAATTTCTCTCATAGGTATTGTCAGTATGGATTCACCCTATGCTCCTGTAACACCTTCTTCTACACACCTGGGTAACTTTGCCTCAAACATTTCGGGAGGTCAAATATATGCACCTGGGACACCTCTTGGCGGAGCACCTGCAGCTGCTAATTTTAACAGACAACATTTTTCCCCACTTAGTTTATTGCCTCCATGTTCATCAGCATCAAATGGTGAGTTCTAGTCAGCAAGAAACTAGTTGAGAAGCTATTGTATTAATAGGAAAAAAACAGCCTAGTACTGCCTATTTTAGGTAGGCTTTTCTGGCTCTGGTTATTTTTAACTTCAGGGTTTTTGATGTTTTCTAAACCTTTAGGCAGCCACAGATTGAGATTTTTTAAAAGGCAGCTAGAAATCAAAACTTCTATCAGAAAATTTTAGTAGCTATGGTTTTGTCATGCTTTTGGAGGTCCTTATTCTTGTTGCAATTAGCACTGGACTACTACTATATATGGCACTCTTTCAGTCACCTTGCAAAAAAGAGTCAAGGATTTTGGTTTGAGGGTGTTATTGTAAGTGTGAGCAGTGTAAATCACGTAATGATATTTTTACGGAAGCCAGTTCTACAGGTGATGAGTTGGTATTAGTTTTTTTTTTTTTTAAAGCAGAACTGTGTAATGTATTTCAGGGGAAGACGCTTAGGGCAAGTTCTGGTACCTTCCTCCATTACTGGCTCCTGCAGTTCTGGCTATGCAGCAGAGTTTTCTGGAAAGAAAAAAATTAACTGTTAAAAGCCAGTTTCTTCAGGGAATAAGTTAATCAGTTTTACTGGCGATTATGAAAAGAAAACAAACCCCAAAGAACAACTCACGATTAAAAAAACAACCAAAAAAACCCCAACCACCACCATTTTAGTTTATTTCAGCTATGCTCAAATCCTCTATTGCTGATACACAGTAATGCTTAGTTAAGATTTTAAACTGTCTGTTGCAGTGCATGTCCACTAGCTGACAGGGCGTGGTACTCATTTTATGTAAGAAATAAATGTTGAATGTCTCTGATTTGCAAGTACAACTGTTAAAATTATGTTGAAATGTCTGCTGTATGAATAGGGCACTAACAAACTAGTCATTTTCATTTTTGGTGTATAGCTTGACATTAAATGACAGGCTTATAGTAATGTGTGGGGGGGTTCTGGCTGCTGTTCCTAAATGTACTTGTTGTTTTTCTGTAGAATCTCCTGCTCAGTCAGTGTCTTCTGGAGTAAGAGCACCATCTCCCACCCCCTCAGCAGTGTCCTTGGGATCGGAAAAGCCCAGTAATGTTTCTCAGGACAGAAAAGTTCCTGTTCCAATTGGGACTGAGCGGTCTGCACGTATTAGACAAACTGGAACTTCTACTCCATCTGTTATCGGGAGCAACTTAGCTGCTCCAGTGGGACATAGTGGAATCTGGTCCTTTGAAGGTATAGGTGGCAATCAAGGTACGTTGTGTTAATAGACATCCATGTGCTTGCAGCGTGCTGCAGTATTGTCTTTTCCTAATTCTCCTTTGGAACTGAAAGGTGACGATGAAGTAAGATTCTTAGAGATGTGCTTTTTCTAAGGCAGGTGGAGCAAGGTCTTTGACACGCTATCCATTTGTCTTGTTTTATCAAGGTCACAGAAAACCTTGTTTTGAAACATCCTGGCTGTGAAGGCTTTTTACTCAAAGCAAGAAATAACAAGGGAAGTAAAACCATCCTGTACAGGGATGAGCTGATGGAGGATCAATTCATTTAGGAAGAGGAGGAAATGAAGGCCTTCTCATTTTTAAGTCCAGTCACACCATTTGTCTTTTACTAAAATAAGGCTCTGAGCTATAGTCTCATGGAACTCAGTATTTCACAATTGATTAATAATTTACATTACTGGCAGTTTTTCTCAACAAATAGCTCTTGGATGCAAATTACATGAGACCTGTTTTTTTTAAATTGTTGGATCTTTTTCCTCATTTGGGATGAGGGGGAGAGAGTCACGAGATCATGTTGGATTGGAACCTGTAGAGGTCATCTCAACCTCTTGCACAAAACTGGATTGGCTGTGAGGTCAGACTGGGTTGCTGAGGCCTTCATCCAATCTGATCCTGAAAACCTCTGAGGATGAAAACTGCTCAGCCTCTCTGAACAACCTGTTCCACTGCTTCACTGAGCAGCCCAAGCATCTCTTAAGGTTTTAATAGGCTGACAGTGCACATTCTTCTCGTGTTTTTTTCCCTAATGCAAAATAGGGTGTATCCAAAACCTTTTTTTAACTTCTGTTTTCTTCATCTGTGTAGTGATTGGCTAGTCATCATGAAGACTCCATAAATTAAACATGTTTCTATGCATTCTCTAGGTATAAAAGTTTACCTTCATGTATCACAGCTTTGGTTTTGTATTGCTGCTTTGTTTCTGCTTTGTACAGTTACTTCAGCATTTGATATTTAGTTTAGAATGGAATTGACTTTTCTCTTGCTGAGAATTAAGATGGCCTCAGAAGAGTTTCTACATTCACCCCCAATCAAACTTCCTTATTTTATTTTGAAAAAAATGGTTTGCCTGTTGTTTGCAATTTGTAGTAACAGTACTAAGTTGCCTGTGATGAAGTCATGCAATTAGAATATAAGAATACAAGTCCACTAGACATTTTTTGCTTTGTTGAAAGTACTTTCCTATCTGTGAGTTAATGATAAAAAGCATGAAAGAATGATAACAGAGCAGAGTGGTGCAAATAGCCTTCATAGCATGCATACCCCTTTCTCAGTATAAAGGGTGCAAGGAATTGAGTTTTTATGAGGAGGAAGAGTTAGCACAAATGCCAGGTCTCCCTCTCAATTGAAGGAAAATTGCAGAGGTGACACCTTTGCTGTATGGAACTGTTCAAAACTCCTTGCAATGACTTTGCAGAGAGTTATTCCGCAGCAGCAACCGAGGTACCATTTCAGATGCTATTCATCCCACATGCAACCAAGTTCTAATATAGGTGGATGCACAGGAACTGTAAACTGAGCAAATACCACTTTGTGGTATAGAAATGTCGTGGTGTGCAAACATTGATGCTGATGATTAGCGGGTGTCAAGGCTAATGTTGTTGCTGTGCGTTCTGTTAGATAAAGTGGATTGGTGTCACAGCGGAATGGGGAGCCACATGATCCACAGGCCTATGTCTGATCCAGGCGTGTTTTCACACCAAGCCATGGAGAGAGAGAGCACGGGAATCGTAACGCCTTCCGGTACATTCCATCAGCCCGTTCCTGCAGGATACATGGACTTCCCAAAAGTTGGGGTAATGATCCTCTTGTACTTTATATGTGCAGTACTGCTTGGTTTCTACCTCCGTGTGTCTGGCAATGAACAACGTGAGGTGCTGCTCACTGTGCAGTTGAGCAGGCATGAGCTAAAACACAAACTGGCCTGACAGTATTGCAGAAGCTGAGATCTGTCAACAATGTCCATGATGTAATAAATATATGCCGAGAAAGGTTTTTCTTTAATTCAGGCTTTTTATTACTGCTTTAAGACCATTTCTTTAACGTTAATCCCCTTTTGTTACTGTCTGTGTTTAATGGGTATAGTGTTTCTGAATACATACTGACTCTTGCTTTTTCCCTCCCCCTTAAGGGTATGCCTTTCTCTGTGTATGGGAATGCAATGATTCCTCCAGTAGCCCCCATCGCAGATGGTACTGGAGGCCCGATATTTAATGGGCCTCATGCTGCTGACCCATCTTGGAACTCACTGATAAAGATGGTTTCAAATTCCACAGAAAATAATGGGCCTCAGACGGTAATATTTTTTATCTTGTGTTCACCATTTTCTTTTAGATTAAGGAAAAGAAAGTATTAAAACAGAAAAGTAGAAAGGTAGAAAGTATGAAAATCACCTAGTGTTTTTTCTTGTTGCTCATTCCTTTAAATTTCTTTGCTCTTCTTCTTTCTAACCTCCCCCCAGCACTGAGTGCTGTATGCGTGTACAGACAGCTTGTAAATGTCAGTTGTCCCTCCAAAAATAAGCTCAAGTTGACACCCAAGTTAAAAATCAACATCAATAAGTTAATGCAGTTTAAAGGAGTATAGTTAATTCTGTGAATGTATTTGTGCTTGAGAAATAGGATGTTTGATTCCAGCTGAATATGGAGAAATTGCTTATTCAATCAGAGTAGACACCTGGTTAATTACTGCAAATGAGTTTTCTTGATGGTGTTGCAGGCAAGTCCTTACACAAAAGATATTCCTAAACTGTGTGTTTTACTCAAATGATCATGATTTCTGTCTGTGCAGTTCTACACTTAGAAAAACACAGTTTGCTTTTATGAGAAAAGCTCTTCATTTGCTGTTATATAAGCTTTTCCTATCTCAAAAAGGGAAAACAGCATTAGGTCTTGTTATGGTTTAACCCAGCAGACAGCTGAGCACCACACAGCTGTTTGCTCACTTCCCGTCAGTGGGATGGCGGAGAGGATTGTAGACAAAAAAATAACACTCATGGGTTGGGTTAAAGTCAGATTAATAAGAAAGGAAAACAAGGAGGGAAAAAATACCCAAAAGAAGCAATGCACAACGTGATGGTTCACAACCAGACGGTTCCTGAGCAAGGTACCCCCCCAGCTAACTCCCCCCAGTTTTATTGCTGAGCATGACATGTGGTATGGGATATCCTTATGGCCTGTTTGAGTCAGTTTCCCTGGCTGTGTCCCCTCCCAGCTTCTTGTGCACTCCAGCCTCCTCTCTGGCAGTGCAGCATGAGAAGCCAGAAAGGCCTTGAATCAGCATAAGCACTGCTCAGCAACAACTAAAACATGAGTGTGCTATCAACATCATTTTCATCTTAAATCCAAAATACGGCACCATACCTGCTACTAGGAAGAAAACTGTCCCAGATGAGACCAGGACTGGTCTAAAGTATTGTTGCTAGGTTTTAAAAGGTATGATGTCTTCACTGGGCTGGGAGTTAGTACAGAAAGGGAGGAAGTAGCTCATCAGGCCATTGCTTTGATTTTGCATTGGTTATAAGTATGTTGATTACATGTAATTTAGGTACTGGGATGATGTTGACCCAAACCTCCTTGATGTACTCAGCCAGTCACTTATAACAGATCATCATCAGTTCTTATGTTGAAACCCCATGTTTATTCTTAATTATACACTGAGCTCTGTTGTACTGTTATTAAACAAAAATATTTCTGGACATTATTTGCTTGGGAACTACTCAAATTGTATTACTCAATTGAATTACTCAAAACCACTTTCAGCTCTGGCAGACCACAGGGGTGCTGATATCTGTTGTTGCAGGTGGTCTGTTTAGGCAGAGTTTCTGTATTGCTCTGAAGTTGCTCATGCCCATTATCTGGCAGCTTCTGATTTAGTTGGACAAAAACAATAACAAACCCCTTTGCTCCCCAAAGGTGGCTGTACTTTGTTACACTTGAGTTTTCCCAGAGTTGCGTTGGTTGGTATGCGCTGGGAGAAAATTCAAGGTGTCAAAGTCAAGTTCTTAATCCTCTGAACATTCTGAGGTAAAGAGGAAATAAAGCCTATTGTTCTGAAAGCCAGAAGTCTTCAGGAGTTGTGGTCACAAATAATCTTGCACATGCACAGAGTTGTGTTAGTTCTCCTTGACAGTGGACCTGGCATGCTTTGAGGGCATACTTTACTTCCATTGGTCTAAAGGGATACATTTTTCCTGTCAAACACTGTAAAATATATATCGCACCAGTGTCGCTGTAATGGAGGAACCAGTGGACATAAATATCATTGATTTGTTTGGTTTTGCTGTGGAGGAAAGCATTTGGGCTGGGTGAAAGTATATTTTGCACCGTGTAGAAAGGAGGAGCAAGATGGAACTTGTGACCAAGGTGAAATGAGTACAGGCAGACAGATGAAAAACCTCTTTCCCTCTCCAAAAGCCTTCTCTGACCTGAACTGCAGCAGGATAACAAGTGATGAAAGTAAATCAGGGTAGCTTTTTGATGGTTGATTGCTACATTGTCCAATGTTAGAATTCACCCCAGTGCAGTGGAAATTGTAAGCACTGCAATGTGGCTTTGATTTCTGAAATACTTTGAGCTGAAATATTTCCTACATAGTATTAAGTTAAGCTCTTTTTCTTTTTCAGGTGTGGACTGGAACTTGGACACCTCACATGAACAGTGTGCATATGAACCAACTTGGCTGAGTGGGATCAACGTGCTAGCCTTGAGATTCCTTTTTTACAGAGGAAAACACAAATGGCAGAAACAGTTTATGTGCTCCCAGATCATTCTACTGATGTGCTTGACTGAAGTGTGTAGGCTTTTTGCAGAAGAACTTACTAACTGACCTTTTTCTGTGAACATTGTGACCGCCCATTCCCCACCATCATACGTTTCAACTTAGTTAGCCTTTATTCTTTCCTTTCCTGTTTTTTTTTTTTTTGACATAACTTTCTGTTGAAGCTGTTCTTTGGCTGGTTGGTTTTAGTACTGTAAACTGCTTCTGAGCAAACACAGAAATTTAGCAAAATTATGTAAACTTGATCCTGAAGTTTTAGAATGGCAAATAAATGTACAATTGTTTACATAACAAATGGCTAAGCAGAAAGTAAATTTCAATATGTCAGTATAGAGGCTCTACTTTATGTAGACTTAAATTAATGTGAGATATGTACCTTCATATTCAGAAATCTGGATGTTTCCTTCATACATTAAACTATTAATAAGCATAACTTTTCTACTTGTGTAATTTAAGTACAGTATAAAAACTGGGCATTATCAGAGGGTTTCTTCCAAATGTGTGTTAGATTTTTTTTCAGGACATATACGTCAGTTGTAACCAGATTTTAAGAGTTACCATTTTCCTTGCATGGAAGGCTTTTCAGCCGAAAGTGCTTGAGAAAACAGACGTTTGGCACATTAAGAGCTGTCTCCACACCAACTCCCTTACTTGCCCAGCAAAGGAGGCAAATGTATCATGCTGCAGCGTCTATTGAAAACTTATTCTTACAGTTGGGTTGATGCAGCTAGGCCTCTCTTGTTCTGAGAGTGCTCCCAGAGCTTCTGTTCATCCAGTTCCTTCCTTTGCTTGCAAAAGTAATTTCAAAAGATACATACTTGGTATGTGTTGTTTCAAGAACAAGAATATTAACTTGCAGTTACAGTAGAATTTCACTGATGAAAACTGGCTCCAAATGAAGGTTTATTTCAGAATAAATGGCTTTGTTTTAGTGGATCATGTCATGTTCTCAACTCGTTTGCTGACCAGAGATGGTTTGTCTTGGGAAGTCCAAATGAAAAATTCCTTACCATCATCTTCAGTAGCTGTCACCTTCCTTGCTTAGTTGTGGAGCAAACACCAGTGTTGGGAAGAAACTCAGGGGTCCTGTGAGGAAAGGCTCAGTCAGCAGTGATGCAGAGCTTGAGTCAAGATCCCTGTACACTTTGTGTATATACAGCTTAAAGTACATCTACAAGTTGAATGTCTTTTCCCACAAGACAACGTGGGACAGGACAATGTGGGTCACCATGATCTGTTGTTACTGGTTATTCTGTCTGGAGGAAGGCTGAAGGGAAAGCTTGTTATTTTTACTTGCTGTGTCACTCAAATTCAACCCGTCTGTTTTAAATTACTCTCCTGAGACATACAGTCTGACCAAGAAATGACACATTAGTTCAATGGTCTGCTTTTAAGGCACGACTTTTTGAAGTGCTATTTTGTATTTCTTATGGTGGTACTTAAGCAACTTGGGGGGGGGGGGGGGGGGGAAGGGTAATATTTGTCCAAAGAAACCTATTGCCTTTTAAATGTTGGGCAATTTCGGAGATGACCAGAAGTTTTGTGTGTACTGTTGTCCTTTTACATGCCCTTACATGATGCTCTCATTAAGCAAGCTCATTTTTCCGGCTCTCTGATCACTTGAAGTATGTTGTACAAAGACGGGGGTGTATCAAAATGGATACTGAACTGAAGAACTGCTAAGAAAAATTATTGCAATTCCATTTCAGCACCGTACTATGAGTGGAGAACAGTGCCATTGAGGTCTTGTGTGACCTCTTCCCCTCTCCTAGAATCCTAGGCTTACTGCTTCAGTGCTAATTAGGATTATTTACATTCTTATTCTGAAATAATCCTTCACAGAGAGACTGCTCAATATTTATTACAACAATGTATTCTGTGGCTCAAACGAACAGAGTTTCTTAGGATGTGGTTTCTTACTGTACTTTGTTGACTTGAAAATCAAACTGTGGCCAGGGTAGTGTAGGCTTGGTGCTACAGCTGTGGCATTGGGCTTGTTAACTAAAAGCCTGGGCTCTGTACTAGGAAGTCTGTACTAGGAACATTTTTTTCAGATACATTTTTTTATATTTCAAATGTACTGCATTTATTTGACCAATAAAAAAAAAAAAAAGGAGCGTACTCTTTTGAGACCTGGCAGGTCTTCTTTATTTTAAAAGAAAACAGTCCCATGCTCTAGATAGAAGCCGCATTTCGACACAGGACTCAAAGGGAAATTTAGGGAGAGTGAACACACTTGATGCAGCAACTTTCAGATGTGGGGGAAATTGCTTTACAGCTCTGGGGCTAGGAAGGAGGTACGTTGGGGCAAATAAAAAGATTTACTGCAGCAGTTGTGCTGTGAGACGGTAATTGCCCTTTTCCATGGCCGTTTTCCTCTCAGCCCTCTTCCCTTCCTTTTGCCCTCATCCAAAATGGCGGCGCAAGCCCGGCACCTCACCCTCCCTCCGCGCCCGGTGCATGCGCGCGGGCCCGACGGCACGGTGGGCGGGCTGCGCGCGCGGCGGACGTTGAGAATGTGGAGGCTCGCGCGCCGCGGCCCGCCGTTAACGGTCGCCGCTGTGGTGGCGGCGTCGGCAAGCGGGAGCCCCGGCGGCTGGTACGGGTGGCTGGCGCAGACGGCGCCCGTGCACTGGGCTGAGGGCGGGCTGGTGGCCCTGCAGGCGGCCGCCGAGCTGCCGTGGTGGGCCGCCATCGTTTGCGGCGGCGCCGCCCTCCGCACCGCCGTCACCTTGCCGCTAGCCGCCCACCAGAGCCGCCTCCTGGCGAAGGTGGGTCCAGGCTGAGGGGTGGACACGCAGGAGCTATTGTTTGTGGGGAAAACAATAAATGGGGGCACCATGGTGTGCGCGGTGCTGTTATTTTACCACAAAAATGCTGGTCTGGGGTCGTGGCTGCTGTTGCCGCCTTTGCCCGGGGTCTCCTTTGCTGACTGGACTCGTGTGGAGAGGGAGCGCTGCAACCCGCGGAAGGTTTTTTCTGTGGTTGTAAACTTGCCTCTTCTCGTTTATTTGGCATTCCTTGAATGCTTAAAGCCTAAATACAACTGAAAAACGTGAATATGGTTTGTCACGGTAGCCACATGAAAGCTTAACTGCTTTAGCATGATTCAAATAGTGTATGGAAGGTGCTCTCTGTGCCTCGAGTTACCTTAAACACAACGGCAAATCACGTCGCTCTGTTAAAAGTCTGATGTACGTTAGCCTTCAGTACCTCCTAAACGTCTATTTTTTTCCTCAAAAGTGAGGAAAATAGTTGAAGTTACTGAAGAGCCTATATACTGTCCCTGCAGCGATAAAGGAACCACTTCGGTTCTATGATAGGAAGTTTTTCCTTTTCTGTTCTTTTTATTGGCAACTTCTGAGGATTTTAGGTTGATGCACAGCTGTCAGAGCTCAAGGTTAATTTGGAATTAATGAGGTCTTTACTCATCATCTGTATATGTTGTGTGAGATAACAATGGGAAAGGTTGGACAGGTCTTTAAAAGCACCTGTGTTTCTCAGACATGAATTTTCAATGATTATAGTTCAAAAAGCAATATGGCAAAAGAAGTGCAATTTAATCTGTTTTTTTTTTCATGTAGGGTTATGTATTTTGTTTCTCCTGTAGTATTCCATTCATTTTCTTCTCTTTTGATTGCAAAACTGAAAGTTGTATTGCAGCATTCCATAATGGAATCTGTTCTTATTCCTCAGAACATTCCTCATATTCTTCAGAGACTGTGCAGTTGTATCCTGTGGGAGTTTAAAATACAATTGAGGCTTTTTGTTACGTGAAGTGGCTTGTTATGATCCCTTGTGTGAAGACAGAAGGATACTAATTAAGAATAAAATTTAAAACCCAATTGGTTTTACTGGTATATTTGATTGGTATCATAAATATTTTTCATTAGTGTTCTCAAATACTTATTTTGTCTACATATAAACGGTATTCATGGAATTGTGCCTTGTCCTTCACAGTAGTTTTTAATGTATCCATATGAGTATCCATATGAGGTGAGGAGAGGAAGTGGTTCTTACATGTAACTGTTTGTCTGTTCATAAACGTTTCCTTTTCTTTAGCTAGTTGGAAAATTTACAACCTGAAATTAAAAAACTTTCTGAGCGTCTTCGCTATGAAGTTTCTGTTCGTGGAAAGCAACTGGGTTGGTCTGATAAGGTTGCCAGGTAAGATGACAGTTCCGTGTACCCTACAAAAACGTTCCAGATGGGAGGTGTGAAAAACCCCAACAAAAAGCAACCTTATAGAAAAAGAGTCTGTTCTTGCCCTAGACTTAGGTGTTTTTTTACTGCTTTTTAAACTTTTTTGTGTGTTGGATATACTCTAAAAGGCAATGCTTTTAGCTCTGATTATCTGAGAAGCTACTGATTAGATGTCCAAATCTAGGCGCTTTCATCTTTACTCACAACTAAACTTTCCTTAGCTATTATGATGTTTAGGAAAATGAAGGCTTGGATGGTTGTGGTTCTGTTCATTTCTTAGTGGAGAACTGCACCTCACTTACTAGCAGGATATCTTAGCTAGGACATTGAAGACTGCGTAACTGATCGATGGCCTCTGTGTTGGAAAAGTGATATCCCAGTTCAGACAAAAAGCATTGTAAAATAAAATATTGTAGTCACTTCTAGCATGATGATGTGAAAACTCATGAGAAGTTGCTTACAGGAACAGAGCTAAAAGTTGAGAGGAATGGGGGCTGGCAAAAAATAGGGAGAGAGAGAAGCATGTTTTAAGATGAAAGACCTTCAGGTTTTCCAGACTTACACGTAAATAAGTCGACATGCCCAGCCTGTTGAATTATTATTTTAGAATTTGAGAATTTCTGCTGTATCATATTGGAAGAATTTTGTTATTTTTTATGGTTTTTTTTTTATTTTTTATTTTTTTTTCTTTCTAAAAGGTTTCATTTTAAGAAGAACCTACGGAGGATTATCACGGAACTGTACATTCGAGACAACTGCCATCCCTTCAAAGCCACCTTACTGGTGTGGGTGCAGATTCCGATGTGGGTCTTCGTGTCCCTCGCTTTGCGCAACTGCAGCGTTGGTGCCTTGAACTCAGAAGGTGATCTGCCTGAAGAGATGCACTCAAAACAGTCATTTTTCATTCAGCTACTGTTTTTACAAGCACTTAGTTGGTTAAAGAGCATAATGTCCTGAGTCTGACATACAAGTTGATCTAAAAACTACTCTACTATTAGGTTTTTGAACTTAAAATAGTTTAAGCATAGATAAATATCTAATAAAACGGATTTTAAATGTTTCTATTAGGTACATTGTACATGTTGTGTTAGAGTAGACCACAGTTCATTTAATCAAGGAGCTTGCTTCTGGACCACACCTACACTTTTCTTTGATCTGAACTATTTCAGTCGGTGTTAACAGGATCCAGACACTTAACTGATATCAGTTTATATGCTTTCAGTGTGTATAATGGGCTTGTGAGCTGGGAGATGCCTGTTTAAAAGCAGTATCGGGATCTGAGCTCTGAAAACAGCATGGAACATTTCATTAGGTCATATGCACTTGTTTTGTAGTCTACTGAAGACAGAGTTTACATTTTGTTCTGAAAATAAAAGTGACAAGTGATATTGTTATTAAGAAAAATACAATTACTTCAAAAGCACAAAAAGTTTAGATTGTGTCAGTGTAGGTTTTTACACTGTGTATTCTCCTTATTGGCTTATAAAATGGCTGTTCAGATCAACCTAATTTGATGATTAATCAGCCACTGGCTGACCTGAATCAGTGGCTATCATGAGTTAACTTGCATCTCTCTCATATCTCCCACCATTTTTCCCTTGTATTGGTAGCAGACTGCCTTGATAAGTGATCTTTTACACAAAATACTTTTTAGTATCATTTGTTACATAAATAAGATGCACCTAGAAATTTGGGTGATTTGTCTGCCATATTTGGCACAGCTCTGACTAAAATTGAGGTAGAAAATCATTAATTCCATGCCTTCTTTTCATTTTTGTTTTAGTTCAGGAACAGTTTTCGACAGGTGGAACGTTGTGGTTTACAGACCTCACAGCACCAGATTCTACGTGGATTTTGCCGGTTTCACTTGGGCTCTTGAATTTGCTGATAGTGGAGGTATGTTGGTGGAATAAACAGGATGATTCCAAGAGGATAATTTTCATTTCAGATTTTTAAGACAATATTACTTGTTTATAAAACACAGTAACATCGTGGTAGCTTCAGATTATGACTGCTTTAAATGCAGAACTGAAAAATAGCCTAATTGTTCCATGTATTTGAATGTGCATGTGTCTTGTTTAGAGGTGAAAAATTCTGCTCAGACGTTTCTGATATACCTCATTTGCTTGACTTGAGCCTCAATAAAATTTTTGTCTCAGCTCTGAAGTTGCTCTTAAAAGACTTCTTTAATGAGCTGCCTGGGTTTTAGCTTCAAAAACCACTTTTTTTTAACCTCAGAAAAAAATAGTTTCTACCTTGTAGTCAAAATTAACAATATTATTTGTTCTAATTAGTATATTAAGAAATCCAGAATGTTGGAAGATAGCTGGGGAGAGGAGTGAATGGAAACAAAATGAAGAAAGTAGTCTTCATTTTCTTTTTTTTTTCTTTAATGGAAATGTGTTTTTTTTTGTTTTGTTTTTTTACTCTTTCTGTTAGTTGCCCTCATCGGACTAAGCAACTGGATTTTATTCTTCCTCCATTGTCTTCTGTGTCACATGGACTAAGATTGTGTTATGAGAATACAAGACTGTAGACTTGATTTTGTTTTCATTTGATTACCCGTCAACCAATTTCGATCTGTTTCCTCTTGGTAGCCCTTTATCAGAGGACTGTTCTTGAGGACGAGGTGCTGGAAATTCTGAATGTGCCATAGTGGCTGTGTAAAATGATGTTGCCTTGAAATGATTTAGATGGGTACTTTGATAGGTCAATATAATTATTTTATACGAAGTAATCACATAAAACATGAAACAAGTTAAAGGAAAGATTGTACTAGGTTGTTAATTGAAATGAATAATGGGAAAATGAAAATATGTGAACAAGGATACTAGGTTACAGGAAACCCCACTGTTACTGTTCTTTTTTTTTTTTTTAAACAAGTAACATGAGACAAATACTTTATTTATAACTGTGGGCTTCTTCTCTCTTTCCTTCAGATTTTTGCCTCACAAAAAATGGAAGTTTCCAGGTTCCAGAAGCTTGCGACAAATTTCTTTCGAGTGTTGTCAGTAGTAATGATCCCTGTTGCTGCAACGGTCCCCTCAGTAAGTACAGAGTCTTGGTGGTGTCTCCGTTTACCTGTGACTTTTGTGGCCTATTTCATACGTTCATAGGGCCAAGATAATGGCCCAAATCACTGGTCTATGTGATAGATCTCTGTTACAATTTATATGTATATAAAATATTCTCTGTTTAATGGTCTTTGTTATAGTGTGCCCTAAAACAGCTAAGACGTTCTGTCTAAGTATGCATTTGAATTGTTAACACAGTGGGATATCATTGTCCAAAAGGGAAGAATCTACAAAGTCACAGTTTCTAAACATCAGTTTCACAAACTAGGCTTGATAAGAAATTCAGTACTGCTAGCATGCTTTTTGTGATTTCAGAAATGAGAGGGAGTGCTTTAAGGAGATGCAAATGAAGCTCTAATACATATTTGCTTACTGTAAGAGGAAAACAGCTTAGTTTTTAGATTTGGAAATTTTCCACATCCTTCTTAGAACACTTCTCATTTTTATCAAGTGTTCTACTTCTGAATGTTTTTGCAGTGGTTAGCGAAACAATGTGTACAGTTGGCTGATCAGGTTTATTTAGTCTGAAACACAGGTGTTTACGCAAGTCGGACATGAATTAATTTATAAACCGTTACCAAGCTTCAGTGTAGATGACTTTTTTTCCCGGAAGAGTTGAGAGAGAGTGAAAAATACATTTGAAATGGAAGCCATTTTGTTATCGAGAGGAGTATATTTAGGTGAATTTTTTTTTGATTACTAGGAATAACCTGTGGTTGTGGTTTGTGAAGAGCTGCCTGAAATTGTAGTGTCTTCATTGCATCTAGGGTGGCTGAACTCAGTATTTGTCTTGTTGCAGTCCATGGCGTTGTACTGGTTGTCCTCAAGCTTCATGGGACTCTCACACAACCTGTTGCTCCGTTCTCCGACCTTTCGCCGACTGTGTTGCATACCAAGGACCAAATCTGACTCGGATACTCCTTACAGGGATATTGTGTCCGCCTTGACTACCAGATACGGTTTTAAGAAATGATGTGTTTTGAACTGTCAGAACAGCTGTCCCACAAAGCTAGCATGCGTAATTGAGAAGTGGTATTTTGTTGAGATGTACCTATTTTACTTACTGTAAAATGCTGCAGCTGAAATATATTTATTTTACAAAGGAAATGCTGACCCTCTGGCTATAAAGAATGATTCATCAGCACAAATTTATGTTTATTGGGAAGCTTGGTTTTGAGGATGCTGGTTTTGTAATTAGTATAGTCTGGTGATGGAAGTCCATCACCTAAATTGTTGTAAGGAATTGTGAAGATGAATATTAAATAAAATTGTGACTCATGTAGGCTGCCTTCTTGTAGTGAAGCTGATCTGACCTGTGGATTATTGAACTACAAATTCTAGGGTGAGGAGAAAGAGTAGATGGGCTGACATGGTGTAGTTATTGATTTGTTAATTTAGACACGGGTGCACGTTGATTTGTAATCAGTTAGAGTCAATTGGAAAATAGAGTCAAATTGTGTGGTTAATGTGACATTTTGCAACAGTTCTGACATGATTCTTGCAAACTGCAAAGTAAACTAGGTGATTAGCAGTCTTTTGTGCATCAGATTTGGAGTTAGGAGGGTAAGTGTCTTGTTTCTGGTGTACACCTGGTGAGTGACGACATTATGGTTTTGATTTTTTTCATGAATAAAATTGAGTAACAGCTGCCCATTGTATGTACAAAAATGATGCAAGTAGCATCTTGAAAAAGAAGAAACCAAATATTTCATGCAACTGTACATCAACTATTCTAATATAAGTTCTAAAGGTAAACTGCAAATGCTTTATGCCTTAAAGGACCTGTGTTTGAGTGTGTGTTTTCTTTTTTTTTTTTTATGTGAGCACCTGTGTAATTATATGTAAGCGCTTTCTGTAGGGGTAATTTATGTTTACGTCTAACCTTGCTCTGCATACATTTAAATTAGTAGATGAAGCCTATGCACACTGATGTTCCTTTGCACAGAAGTTTGTGCAAGTCCAGTCTCATAAAAAGTAATGTTTTCTTTCAGAAGCAGCAATCAGGATAGAAAGCAAAATATTTCTTTGCTGTCATATGGTTTTCATACAACAGAAACAAGATGATTCATGTTGTAACTGTTCAAGTCACTGCTCATTAATCTTTGATAAGAGCAAGTGATTTTAAAAATAACACGTGGTGGTTTTTTGTTTGGTTGGTTTGTTTTTGTCAGACAAAAACATTTGTCTCTGGGAAAAGAGAAGCAAATGGAGCACAGGGCTGACAGCAGGCAACAGTACCAAGCCAGTGATCACATGCCTTTGTCATGGCAGAAAGACTCTGGAGTCTTCTGTTTGTTTCTAGTGTCCTTGTTCTTGTAAATGTACTGTTTAACACTATTACTGTTTCCTTAAGAATAATGGTGAATTTAGTCTTCTATAATAATGTTTCTTTCCCATAAAGGTGTTTCCTTCCTTTTTGAGGTTTCAATCAGAGGTTGTGCTGTTGTTTGCAAACATGTATGCAGTTCTTCAGGTACAGGTAAGTAGCTTTGTTATTACAGTAAGGAGGTGCATTTACAAGATTTTGTATGTTGGTTGATGAACATATGGGGTTTTGTCATTTTAAATGTTGGAGAGTGACTCACTTCACAATGCTAGCTGGCCTGGCTGAATGCAAAAAAAGGTAATGAAGCTTGGTGAGATATTGCAGTTGATTTTTGCTCACAGATTTTGAGAATGGGTGACTTCGGTGTACTTTGTGACCTCAAATAGCATAGCAGGATTTAGTGAGTTTACTAATGCTACTACTAAAGCTAAAGGGAAGCTTTTCGTCAACTAAAATGGCAACAGGATAAGACCTAAAAGGCCTGGCTGATAATTTTCTTGTGCTTAGCGTCATAGGTCTCATGCAACTAAAGATGGCAGGAGCAGGCCCTCCTTCCTTCATTATGGGTTTATAATTGTTTCATAGTAGATCTCTACTAAGGTAGTATAGAGTGTGTGATTTTTCTGAGTGATGGTGAGGTCAAGTGGTAAGTTTAGCATTTGTTAAATAAACACGAAAATAATAGAAATGAATAAAAGACTTGAAGAGTAAGCAGAAGGATGACAAGACATTTGATTAAATGGGAACTGGCCATAGATGAGTGTATTTAAAATAAATATAAGAGGTCTTGAGTGTTTTCAAATCTCACATTGCAAAACTAAACCCAAACTCAAAGCTACGAAGACTAACAGGAAAGTGCTCAGGAAGTGAATTACTCCACATCCGTGGTTTACTTGCTTCCTACACTTTGCTTTGAAATACCTGGGGACTGTGACCAGCACAATTTGAGTAGAGCTGGAGCAGTTCTCAACGTTTTCAAAATGGACACCTGGTAACTTGAGCCATGCTCGCAGCTTTGCAAATTAGAATTCTGCTTGCTTGCTGATTCCGATCAGCTCCGGTGCTCTCTGTGATATATTTATTGTTTTTGTCTCATTTACTCCTCCAATTAAATTGCAAAAAATGCTTTCTCATATCTATGAAATATTTGCAGTTTTTGGTTGAAATTTTGGGTTTGGAAAATAGCAGTGAACTGTTTTTTTGTCCTCGCTCCTTACTTTGATTAGAAGTCAGTGTGTGATATGAATTCCTTTCTCATGTGTGCATTCTAAATCCCCTGATCTACCCTTACTGAGTAGAAGTTCAGTAAGGCTGAAGCTATTTTGTGCTGGTGATGTCATTATTCTTCCTCTCTGAAAAGGAGTTGAGACCTTGCACTGGCGTTGACTATTGTTTCTGTGTTGAAAAATTAATATATATGGTTTTAAGGTGAACAAAATTTAAACTGTTCAGCCTAAAACCGGGGAAAAAATAAATATTTCTGCATATTATTTGAAGCAAAAGAGTATGAGGCAGAAGTATTCAACCATTCACCACTTCGCTTTTAGGAATTCTGTACCTCTTTGGCCAAGGAGCTTCAAATCTGTTAACGTGGAGAGCTATGTGCAAGGCATACAATGTTTGATTGTCCTTTTCACAGGGTAAATATGACAACTGAAACCGTGGTTCCTCAGAAGCAGACTGTAGTCAAGAAACTATGATATATCACTGTGGAGAGCATAGCACAGCTCATGGTTTGTACAGCTGACCAGAAAGGAAGAATTTTATAAAGAGGAGTGTGTTTCTTTGAAAGATCAGGTAGGATTCCTTAGTATTAACATGACTGTTATGAAGATAACAGGTTGGGCATTCTTCAGCAATTGAGGAAAGCATCAGTCCTCAAATTTAAGAGGTAATGTGACAGGAATTTAATTTATTTTGAGATGTGTCTCAGGGAAGGTGCTCATTTAACTCAAGTAGAACCTGGAGATAAATTCCACAGTGCACTGAGCACTGGTTTTCTGCAGATCTGCAAGTTTCCTGGCAGTGAATAAACTGTACCATGCAGCTTGTTTCAACTGTTCCAGATACTGAGGTGACAAAACTTAGTCTTCCAGCTCTGCTGAGTCAAGTTTGTAGCTGTAGTTGCAATTTAGTATTCAGTATATGTAAAATAAGAGCAAACCTCTGTGTTGGAAGAGAAAGAAAAATTATGTGTTTCTCAGAACACTGTTGGTTAAATGTAAAAAAGAGAACAAAACAACAAAAAATCCTATATGGTTACAAGTTGACAACTCCTACAGGCAGAATATTTCAGGAAATAACTGTATAAATAAGGAAAACTTGTTTTGTCATCAAACACAGAGGAACTTTGTCTTTGCCCATTCCAGTGTGCATAGGCTGACATTGGAGAATCCAGCATTTTCAGTATCTTCTGTTTATTTGGAAATGCATGCATTTGTGCGATACCACTGTTTTATCTTATCAGAAATGTTAGCCATTTTATATACAACAAGTTTCATAGCTGTCCGTCAAAGAGAGGGGAAGGAACAAAGTGGATAAAAGGAACAGTTGTTTCACTGTAAGTATTTTCACTCTCTGAATACACAGGTACATAGGTGATTCATCACAAACAGAGTGAGCATTACACAAAAGAACTGTGCAAAGATATCCTGCAGAGTAGTCCTTTCACTGCCTGGCACAGGGCAGCAGATTATGGGAACTAAGGATGTTTTTGTTTGTGAAGCAGAAACAGTGATAATCACAGATTGGGAATTGTAATTCTTCCAGTAATTGTAATTCTTTTAACTGGTATTTTTATTTCTGAATTATGTAGCAGTGGTTCAGGTATAATGCAGGTTGGTGTGGTGGAGGGCCACAGGAGGGCTGTGAGGATGCTCAGAGCACTTCTCCTGTGAAGACAGGCTGAGAGTTCGGATTGTTCAGCCTGGAGAAGAGAAGGCTCCGGGGAGACCTGGTAGTGGCATTCCCATACCTAAAGGGGGCCTACAGGAAAGCTGGGGAGGGACTCTTTGTCAGGGAGCGTGCAGTGATAGATAGTACAATGAGTAATGGCTTTAAACTAAAAGAGGGTAGGTTTAGAGTTAGATCTCAAATTTCTACATTTCAGCAAGTATCTGCCAAAGTACTCCCTAGTAATAAGCTTTCAGTAAAATAAAAGTAAAGCTTCTTAATTTATGTATAGTTTCTGAAATTCAGTTAGTAGATCCTGCTGCACAAATTCTTTAAATTCTTTTAATACAATCAAAAGCACTGGAATTTCTAAATTGTTTTTCCTAGCATTGCTGAAAAAAACAACCCTCTGAAAAGCAGAAGCAAGTTCTGTTCATCCTAGGGGTCTCTTAACAGCATAAAGCTGACCTTTAAACAGTAGCATCATTAAGTTAAATTGACTGTTTCTCTTCCAACATAATGGATGAAAAATCTAGAAAAGGGGATTATTAAATAACATCCTAGGCATGAAAGAAGATTGATGGACTTCAGCCATAAAACTGTCTGAAAGCTGTTGAATAAAAAGGCAGGAGAAATTGTAAAATAAATTATAAGTCAAGAAAATAAATGTTCCACTCTAGGCTGAAAAAATCCACGTGCCTCAGACATGCTTCAGCCTTGTCTGAGAGCTGATACTATAAGCCCTTAGTAAGCAAGAGACAGCTGGAAAGGGGAATAAAATATTTTTTGTTTAAAGTATGTATACTTTGGTACATAAGTTTATGTGTATACATATACAACCCTCCTTTCTTCTTTTAGCTTTTCTCCCCAATGCCATGATTTTAGTTTTTGTCCCTTTCTCTCAAAACTATGAATAAATGATTCTTCCAGAAAGTGTTTTGAAGCATATCTGAAAGCAGTGGTAAACTGCTCTTTTACACCTCTAAGGATGCTATTAATCTTTAACTAGTAAGAGAGATGAAATCAAAAATCAGTAACTACATTTTACATAAATTACTTAGACTTCTCTGTTTAGCAAGAAGGCACAGGAGAATGCTCCATTCTATAGGAATCTTTCTCCCAGTCTGCTATCCTCGGCCTTTACATAGGTATTAGTTAACAACAGTTTGTCATGTCTTTGATCTCCTTTTCTTCCTTTAACTAATAAATGCATTTTTCTTCATTTGTTTCTTAAGAAAAGCTCGCTCCAATAATTGATAATTGCATAGATTAATATGGAGCATGTGCATGTGGTGTTTTGTTACAACTCTATGCCTGTATGGAACTGCTAGCATTGTCAGCAACCTCTTTTAAAAGAAAACTTATACTTAGTCTTTGTGTACCCTTCCTCCTCACCCCCAAAACTGCCATGTTAGTGAATTCTAAGTACCACAATTATAAAATAATTCACCTCCTGTGCTTTGTGTCAATATTGGGTTGGACTTCAAGATTTTTCTCTCTTACAATGAAAGGTAAGAAGTTATTTACTTATTTAAAGATTTTAAAGGATTTTCCGTTTAAAAAGTAAGAATTAAGATTCTTGCTTAATCACCTTAGTCTACGATTTTAAAAGAAAACACATAGGGGATGTGTTGGTAATATAAGCATTTGGAAGTCTCGTGCACGAGACAGTTATTTTTAAATGCAGTTTTGTACTTAGTAATTAAAATGCTATTTTGTTGTGTTTAGCATTCTGTGCATTATGCCTGGATTTTGGGATATTAACATTTCTCATGGACCCATTAGTTCTTTGTATGAATATTATAGTATTTCACAGGTCATGTACAGAACAGGTTCTACTAGGAGAGTTCCTAGTTATTTCTTTGATGTAAACTGAGTTTACAAAAAATTGGGAGCAAAATTTTTAGCACAGAATTTTAGGCAGTTACCTGAATTGCAGTGATTTGTAACGTGTTTGAGTGCTGCCCTAACTTTAGCATAGTGAAACTCAAGAAAAACTGATTGCACCATATGCTTACAAATCCTGTTACTTGTATGTGTTCATCTTGCCACTATTTTCTTCAGTCAGCCGTTTAACCGTTAATTGCATGATGGAATTGGAGAATCCTGTTTCTCCTACAGTTGTATTTTGACCCCAAGTTAAATGTCTTCAGGCTTTCTAAAGGGTATCAAGAATCAACTTTCTGTATGAGGACATGAATCTTCTAATTGGTAGCTCTAACTATACGTTGTAACACTTGGTTTACTGTATACGTTTGTGTTCACAGAGTTGTAACTTTACAGGTACAGAGAGATAGTGTTTCTGACTGACAGCAGCAATTCTGGAGAAAGAGCCAAGTGGAGATGCCATCTTCTAATGGTGCTATGCTCATACAGATTTGGCTGGTTTACTCATGGAGTTGATGTTAGTGTCTGGTTGTGAATAAGAACATCGCTGATACAGCTACATCTGTATGTTGCTGGGATATTCTGTTCCAAGTAGAACCTTGTGTGTCAGAAACTGCAAGTCAAAAGATGCAATGAAAGCATTGTGTCTAAGCAGAAAACAGCTCGAAGGTGGCTGTAATGCAAGTATTTTGCACCACCTTGGAAGCTCTGTGGGGATTTGCTGACAAGATCGGTGCATTTTCCTGCATTCCAGGGACTACAGCTAAGTTTACGTGCTCATTCTTACAGCAACTTAAGCTGAAAGCAGCTTGGTGCTTCCAGTGTACGTCATTTCTTGACTAAAGGCCCAAATTAAAAGAAGGAAAGGATGGATGTGGCTCAAAAATACAGGAGAAGCAGTTTCTTCAGTGTAGCAGAACAGCCGATTAGCAAGTGCAGGAGTGTGCCAAACAAACAGCTCAAAAGCTGCAGGTAAGGGGGTCGTGGCATGGGGTCAGAACTGATGGAATAAAGCCCTTTCCAGGACTGCATCATGTGTAGGAAGTTGTTTGTAGATTTTTAGCGGGTGTTGCAGATCTTCGTGAGTTGAGTGTTGCATCGTTACTGCCTGCTGAAGGTACCAGAAAGAACGTTGCCAAACGTGGACGGTGAGCAGGCAGCAGGGGGAGCTGGTACTCTGCACGGCTCAAGAGGAAAAAAAAAAAAAAAAAAAAAACTCTTCACCTTCCTTAGCAAGGTTATTCTGAGACAGGTTCCCGTTTCCAGCTTGGGAACAAGCCATTCTGAAGCTTCTGGGCAGTACTTTAAACCTGAGATGGCTTTTTTGTAGTGAAAAATAAGAACAGGATCCCTTGGGAAGCAGAAAGAGGGCCTTGAAACAGATTGATGAAAGCCATTTCATGCAGATTAACAAATGTCAGGACACCAAAAGTTTAATAATACCGGCTCTGTTAGATTATCTCTTCTTTTAGATGTTTTTAAAAGTCTGTCACATTCTAAGATGTGTCACCCTATGGTTTGAGGAAGAAGCATTTTTATTTTCCTTGGGATTATGTCTGTGCTGGAGTAAGCAGTATGTGGCATATATTCATTAAGAGAAACAGCATGTTTAGTGGAGTTAGACACAGATATGTAGATACACGTACACTATACATTTCAATAAATATGTATCCCTGTATAATGATGTGTGTGCTGAAGAGCCAGCAGATCCTTGTCATGGGTAGAGCACATGCAATGCATGTCCCAGCTAATCTTTGTCACACACTGATTAAAATGCGAGACTTTCTGGTCAATAGAGATAAACTTACATAATAAATGTTTGTAACGATTAATTTGATATACTAACTACATTTTGACAGTTTCTTGTTTGTTTCTGATATCTCCAAGAATCCATTTGCAGCATAAAGATCACTGTGCTATGCTTAAGTCAAGCTCATTCATGGCCTTTGTGAACTATTTTCTCTATTGCAAGTAGTCAGTTTCAGGTCTGAGCAAACTGTGCAGGGAAGATAAAAGTGAGCATGTGTCCAGATGGAAATTTTCACTTTCATGAAACTTTAACGTGAACTTTGCCATTCAGTTTGATTGCTTCTGCCCCACAGGCAAATTTTCAGCGCTGTTTTGCTAAAAGCAACAAGGGTGCAGCAGTCTGTTACTAGATGCTCCGGTTTCCATTTTTTCATGTATATTTAGTACCAATTAAATTATGCTTATCTTACAGAATCACACCCAAGGCCCACCAGTTAAAGTTAAAAAAGTTAAAAAAGAAAGTTAAAAAAGTTAAAAAAGAATCAAGTCCCTCTGAATGTATTTGGAGGTGGATTTCTTATAACATTATCTTAGGTGAAACCTGAATCTGGAAGAGGGTTCTTGAAGTAATGCAGCTACGTAGAGGGGGAGGCTGGTGCTGTCAAGCTGAATTCAGTCCAGTCAAATTCGGCTAAGTTTAAGTTCCTTGAATGGGTTCTGTACTGATAGAGCTGATAATTTCTGAGATCCTGGTGCAGGTCCTGTAGGGAGTGTAAGTTGGAGCCTTCATTGTCTGTATTGTTTTTCTATTCCAAAGTTGATCCAGAGCATGCATGGATACTTTCAAAGCCATTGTGAAGTATTCCTTAATACTAATGCAACACAGAAGGTACTTCTCCAAAGACAAGTCGACAGGATATATGGTGAAAATGAGAGTGAGGTACTAAAAAGTGTGTTTTGTTGGTAATATTTTAAAAGTAAAATGTAAAAAAAAAAAAAAAAAAGTGCCCCCCCCCTTTAAACACACGTTGACTGCCCCTGCCTATCTGGTGTAGCTAGGGCTTCCTTTATGTGTGTGTGACCAGGAGAACCTGCTCATTCACACACTGCATGCTCACCTTCTCAGTTTAGGATTAATGATATTTAAATGTGTATGTAGTTACAGGTCATACATGTTTCATTCTCTATCTTGAAAATGTTGAAGAGTTGAATGTTGAAAAATAGGGCTGGGATGCTTGTTAGCTTTAATAATTTTGACCTGAGAAAAAGACTTTGTGCCCAAACGCTTATCTCCTTTTTCAGCCGTGCTAATTACTCTATTAAAAGACATTTTCTGTCTTGTCACAAATCCTTGTTGTGATATTTTATGCTTTTTGTAGTGAAGAGGAGTCAGGCCTTTGCTGTTTTCCTTCCTAGGATGCATACCCATCGTAAGGTGATTGTTTTGTTTTCAGTCCGCATCTATGAGACACGGTTGAACGCAGAAAGGTAAAGCAGCCTGTCTCAAGCTTGTGAGCTGTGCAAATGAAGTAGTCCCAGTAAGAAATCTGCTCTATCCTTTATGCTACTGCATGAGTGAGTGGCCTTGCACGAGGGCATGTAGTGTTAGAGAGTGTGCTTTCTGCCAGTAAGTGAACAGAGGTTGATTTCTGAAGAAGAAATTGGAAAAACCTTGTATTTTCTGAGGAACAAAATTGAAGTGCCTTGAAAAAGCACGTACATTAGACTTTATGTATGATATTTTAGTAACGTGACATGTAGCTCTAATTGGCTTAAGTGTTTCTTCACTTACTTTCATGCTTCCTGACTTTACTGAAAGCAGTGAAGAGTAAATTATCAAGCCCGTTAACTTTGAGGGGAGAGAGAGAAGGCTGCTTCAGGTTTCTTTGAAATAAAAAAAAAAAAGAATGTGGTATTTGAGGAAGAAGGAGAGATTTTCCTTCATAACTTCCCTTTGCTTATTAGCTTGAAATACTGCAAGGAAGATGAGGTTGTCAGTGTCACATTCAAGATGCAAATGTCAGTATTAACACCTTTTACAAGGCACTAGAGGGGAGTGCTGGTGTCTGCCCAAGAATTTGAGGCTGTTTGCCAGTCCACCTGGTTGTTCTTTGTGGTTGTTTTAGTGGGGCATCCAAATTCTTAATTCAAAACTGAGTTTCTAGTCTGGATTCCTTGAAGTGCAGAGAATTTTTTTCAAAGGCAATCTGTCAATTTTGGCGCTTCCACTTATGTGATTTCAGGAAAGCAAAAAGTCCCTAAGCATTTTTGAATTTGCTGCTGTACACACGGGGGTGCTCAAACTATAGTTAATGCTGTCGATTGTTGGGCTGCCAGGGTTGTAAAATCTGGGGTGAGCAGGCAGGCCTTGGATCAAAAATAATTTTCTTCTGTCTTTCATCTTGGTGCTGTTTCAGAACTTAATCGGCCCATCGCTTTGCAGCATTCACAGCTTTTCCATGTTGTTGCCATGCCCCTTTGAAGTAACCCAGTGTTTAACACCACTGATCTTTAAAATAATGAAAAGGCCTTGCTAGCTGATCTCTCTTTCTGGGATAAGGATGCTAAATGGAAGTTGGCAGGTGTTGGGACAGTCCCTCTTTCTGCCTAGTTGTCTCTGCAAAGCCATCTGTATTTGCAGCCATGTGGCCAGCTGGGAGGAGAACCTCTTTCTTTTTTTCACATGATGTTTTTGGACTACCTGTATTTAATTGACCTGACTTATTTCTAACAATAAATATGTTTTGTTTCTTCAAAACTCAGCACAGCACAAAAAGTATCAGCAGCTGCTGTTCTTGTAAGTGAGGTTTGCTGCTGTATTTATAGGGTTTGAGGGTTAGCAAGTTTTTATTTTCTTAAAAGAGAAGTAGTCAGGCCAATGGCGAATTGCACCACATAAAAGCTGGCTGAGGGAATGTGCTTAATCCTTTTTTTTCTCTTTTTTTCTTTTTTTTTTTTTTACTCTGTTTTGTAGATTTAGGACTAGTTTAGGCCATGATTTCATAATATTGGAACTAGACATTGCTGGATCTCTTGGCAGTGCAAGTGTGGTCTAGATTAAGCTGGACCATGCAATCCCATTTGTGTCAAATTAGAGGATGCAAATAAATCAGGAGTTTATGCTGATGTCAGGATTTTTTCTTGCCAGTGCCATACAACTGTAGGACAGATCATACTAGATCTAGCAAAAAGTTAGTCACAGAAAGACAAGACATGCTGTGAGCCTGAAGCTACAAAGTTAACCTGCAAAAAAGTTAAAGTGTAAATTGACAAAATGAGTTCATAGGGAGAGATTGGTGCTTTTTATCAGTGAGACCATGACATTTTTGACTATTAAGAGCCCTAAAGCTTGACAAATTTCTCATCTGCCCGCTGTTTCCCTTGTTCGGGGAAATGAAGATTCTTCTGGAAGAGGAGGGGGGTCCTCTCTGGCAACGGGGACCATGCCTGTCTGTCTGCTTGCAAGGTGACCCATAGAATTTGCTGCTCTGTCAGATATTTTAATTTGAGAAACATGTTCTCTCTAGCTGACCCTCTCAAAGAGATTACTTGGACAAATTTTTCATTGACCAAATCATTCAGTGTTCCATGATTTTGACTTAGGTTTAGATAAAATTTAATAAAAATGATGTATCTGCTTTTACTTTGTTCCATGGTGGAAAACAATAAAAAATTCATCAAACTTTTCCTCTGAATACTACACATTGCGATTTGAGCCATTTTATTTATTTTTTTTCCTTCCAACCAATCCCCAGTATTTCTTTTCTGATTATCATCTTTTTCAGTGTAGCTTGTTAAAATACAGTCAGCTATATCTTCATATTATTTATGTAGATAAAATTTAGATTGTTTGCAGATATGTGATGAATCACTTGGACAAAATATATTTTGTCCTGGATTAAGTAAACAAATGTGATTTGGAGCCCCTGGAAAATAAGAGACAATGTTCCAACTTTTCAGATGGACACAATGTTTTTGCAAAACACCAACATACTTCTAGAGATTAGCAAACGTTTTCACAAAAATGAGGAACAAACCTAATTCTGTACCCCTGGAGCAAACTGATGTGTAAATGATTGAATATTAAATGCTAGGAAGCTAGACTCAGCTAAACTGTATATTCAGAAGTTACGTAAATTGTGCTGGAGATGCTTCAGAAAGGTGTCTCTGCATTATAATTGGATGTCACGTAATTGCAGAATGATGGAGATTCTTTTTTAAGGATCACAATTCTCGGAGTACTTTGTCAGGACCCTCTTTTCTGATTCGCACCTGTTTTGGTCACACGTAGTGGAAGGTGACTTTCCAGGGAAATTTGTCACAGGCCAGTGAGAGCTGTCTATAGTGCCTCACATTGACAAAGGGACCGACTAACAGTGAACACAGACACTGAAGGAGAGGTCTGGGACTTGTTTACCCATACTGCTCTGCAGGTATTGCCAGCACGTTATTTGGGACAGTGCAGCCTGAACTGCACAAGGTGATCAGAGATCTGTGATGTACCACAGCTTGATAGCTGAAACATGTAAAGGAGTGCATAAAGGTGACCAAGACTGAGCTATTTCTTCTCCTCCCCCCTCTTTTTTTATTTCAGTTAAATCTGTTCTTACAACATTAAGGAAACTTAATATCACTAAATATTTTCTGTTGCCTTTTTCTTGACGTTTTGTTCAGATAGAATATTAGCAGCAAAAAACATCAGCTTTTCTTTGGAAAGTGGAACTGCTGAGGACAGCTCTGTTTGTAGCAGAATAGAACCTAGGATGCTGATGTTTTTTCATATGCTGTAATTAGAGTCAACTTTGGGATAAGACACTGCATAGGTGTTTAGAAAAAAAATGCCTGGTCTTTCTGTAATCTGAATTCAGTATAAATATTTACTTCATTTGGATTTCATCCTAGTCTTAGCCTGCCTGAGAGAAAGGTGCATGTACCTAGCAAAGTTGTTGTCCAGGAAGCACTTGAAATTTTGTTAGTAAGAGTTTACGTGATGGGCTGGGAGTGGAGGGAAACTGCCATTCTGCTGTTCAATTGGATCCACACAGACCGTATCAGTATAAACACTGCTGGTAAGGAACTAAGATATTTTTTTCTCACTGCAATAACTGTATTTCCACATGTACCTAGAAGAAGGATTTGAGTCTGAGCACTAACTTGGTTTGATTGTATCTACCCGCAAGTATATTGAAGGCACCATTTTTCTTCCACCAGGACTGCATGATCATTGTATTTGCGAAAACCATTGAAACACAATGCAGCAGAGTTTTCCCAAGAAGGGAACAGCATCCACTGGTAGACCAATCATTTTGCTCATCTTGGATGTCAGGATATAGTTTTCACTGGCGTCTTTTCTGTACTGGTGCTTCTATCCCTCATTTCATTTTCTGTCCCCATAATAGAGCAGGTTGGATTGGCACATCCTTGTGGCAGCATTTCTGGAAATGCACAGCACGTCAAGTTTCTCATCCCAGCTTCCAGGAGAAACAAGAATAGAATATACTGTCTTGGATGGCACTGTATTTCAGCTGGAATGAGAGAAAAACAACCTCTACTTCCCTTTGGCTTAGGGTCCTTAGTTTCTGAGCAGAATGTACATCAGCTTAATTGGGTATTACCTAGAGTATTTGAAGTCAAGAAACGGTATTGCCTTGATAAACAGTAGGGAAAACTGGATTGTTACTGAGCTGCTAAGCCTTCTCACCTTTCCTGAGCGGGTGTCCTGCCAGTTCACTGCAGCTGCTTCCTCAGGGCCTGGCAAGCTGCACCCCCCTGCCCCGCACCCCCAAGATTCGGCAGAGAAGTATTTCTGCAGCCCAATAATTGATCTTTAATAGGGAGAGCCGTTATTGGGCTGATTTGTATCAAGCTTTCTGTCAGTAGATGCAAGGCAGGTGTAGGAAAAATGCAGAGGCTAAACTGTCTCGCCTTACTAATGAATGAATATAATTGATTTCAAGGAAATCACAGTTTTGCATCCAGACGTGAACAGTAAAAAGAAGGTTTTGGTGATTGTTATTAAAGTACAGCTGAGAACTTGTGATACAATCATAAGCTTGATTTTGGCTTTTTGAGGCCAAGTCTTAAATGCATTAAATGTAGGGGCCAGAAAGATCGAAAGCCATTTGGAATGTTGATGGGTACCACACATGTTGTAGCGGGAAGAATGTTGTTAATTAGAAACAAATGCCAGCCTTCAGTATCAGCCAGTTTTGAGGAAAAGGGTTTGTGAGATCCAGCAGTTTGGGCCTTATTATGTTTATTTTGAACTTGCCTGGGGACTCTTTTTCAGTGCTGATCAGAAGTGGTGTGCAGTTGTTCCAGAGCGCATAGAATGTAAAGCCATGGTAAATGATTGATCCTTGGAAGTGCAAGAGGGTAAGCAGAGATCTTTGGATCGTAGTCTAAATATAGTTCTACAGCCAAGTTTGAACAAGCCAAGAAGTTGCTCCTCCAATCTGCTGTATAAAGATGAACTCTTTACTTTGCACTGAGATGGGCTAGGAGTCTGTCTTCAGGCAGAGACATGGTAACGGTAGAACCACTTGAACTTGTGTGGAGGAGCACATCAGACTGGCTGCAGTCTTCGTTCCCATTTGAGAGCAAAAAATAGATGATCATCGTAACTGTGTTTTTGTGTTGTTTTTTTTTTTTTTTTCATTTTGTATTTCTTTGGAAATATGTCTTAGAAAATGCTGAAATGTGAGCTTTTCTGACAAGGTATTTTAAATATTAATTTAGCTTGAAGTTTTTGAAAGGCTGAATTGAATTCAGGAGGTCTAGTTGAGGTACCAGAACATGTAAGTCCATGGATTTTTTTACATCACCTCAGATTGAACGGACAACTAAATATACTGATGTGTACTGCTGATGGAGGTTTTTCAAATATGTTGGGTAGCGTTTGTAAGGGCAAGAGGTCCTTTATGAGTCTGAAGAGTTATTGTTCAGAGCAGGAATTGTGGGATAGGTTAGTTTGAACAGACTACTAGAAGGATTCAGAGATCCTTTTTTCTCCATGCAAGTCCTTGAACAATTTTAGTTTACTCTTAGTTATGACAACAGGAAATTCTCTTTGTAAGTCAGTTCCTCACTGTTGATGAACAGCCTGTGTGTGGGGAGGCGTTTTCTTAATGTTTGTGGTTAATATGGCTGCCACAGAGAAAAAAATTAATCGTGAAGGTTATTTTTTTGAGCTCAGGGTGGAGAATTAGTAAGCTAGTTATTGTTAATTGATAGTGTGCATTATTAATAATATTGAAATTAGTTTATCTTAAGTTGTAAATGTGTAAAAGAAATTTGTCCATGAAACTTCCTGGAAAGATCCTCACCTTTTGCTCATGTCACTGATGTGCATGATAAAAGTAAGGAGTGCTGGCTAGAACTTAGCAGGACAAATGAGTCAGGAACAGGAGCATAGAGAGCTAACAGTTCCTCTGAGAAGACCCTGTCTTTTCTAGTCCTGTACGCAGATGATAATCATTCGTGAGGGGAAAAAAAATTACTGCCGAAGCTCTAGGGAGACCAAGCTCTGAGTATATAGTAAGGGCTCTGCCACTGCCAAAGTTAGATTGGTTCATGTAGGCTACATGACTGGAGGCTGTAGGGTGTGAACATGTGGTACCTGGTTCCTGGTTGTTGTAAATAGCTGTCCTGCTAAATGGAAATGGTAAGAAAGTAGTACTTCTCAGTGCTTAGGAGAGATGGGTAGCAGTGGAACATTGTCTCACTGTAGGCTCTTTAGAAACTGATTTGTTAAACTGAGGGTCTGTTAGGGCTATTATCTTAAATATGTTAATCCAAGATCGTGTGTAGTTATTTGGAGGGGAGAAGCTGTTCCTAACCAGGGGTGGTTGAGTGTTCCTGGCAACGGTAACATTGAAGTCTATGGTTACAAGTTGAAGATCTGTTTTTAAAGATATTTTCCTGTACTTTCAGCGTATGATGTAACATCGTTGTCAGTTTATAATTCGTTATGCTTAGGAACATTTTTATTAGTTGGCATTATTTTAATACAGAAGGAAGTGAGGAAAAACTGGTGCAAACATGGTCTTGTCCTCAGAAGTGAGAAGTTATAACTCCAGATCCAAAGAAGTTGTGCTGCCACTGCGCAGGATGACTTCGTTGCTGGGTTAAATTACAGTGGTTTACTTTGGATGGTTGGGTCTCTTAAATGTGCCACTGGGAATAGAATCCCTAAAAGGTAAGTGGATGGAGATGGTTTTGTTTCTCACCCTAATGATTAATATCCCTCCTTTTTCAGAGGAGGCATGTGTTCCTCATAGAATAGTGGGTTATGAATTGTGGTCAAGGGTGTGCGTGTCTGAAGAGGTCTGGTTTGCAACCAGCACACCTGGCTTTCTCTGTTAATGGCTTTTCATTTTGCTCTCTGTTACTGAAGCTTGCCTGCTACTACCTCTCTCACCCTGTTTCTTGCCAGGGTTCTTGGTCAGGTAAGATGCTTTCTTTTCCAGACATAAAGAAATAGGGTAGGGAAAGGGGAGACTATTGTATGCATTCCAGCATGAGCATGAACTTGATGATATTGGATGGGTGTATGTGTCTTGCTGGTTTGAAAACAAAGCATGTCACCAGAATTGTCTGGTTGATAAAAGGTATGAAACAGAAGGTAATTCTTTAAATGTCAAGGAACTTTTCCTGTGGCTTAAAGCATTGCATTGGAAAAGGTTAGGTCCAGACAGGAGACCAGAAAGTGGAGAAGAATGTGTACTTCAGTCTGGAAGTGTGCTAATTTCCCTGATTTGAAAACAGTGTTTGTGTATTTCTTATTCCTATATAGATGTTGTTCATTAGACATTTCTTGACATTTTGTGTGTCCATTTATTAAAATGACTTCAGGTTGGGTTAGAAAAAAAAAATCCTTTCAGCATTGACAAACTAGGTAGCTTTCTAGAGCAGCAGAGTGTCAGTGACAGCGAAATGCTATCAGAGTAAGTCACCATGCTTCCTGGTATTTATTGTCATAAGCTTTCCTTAGAGGAGATACATTGTTTCAGTAGCCTTTTAGTAACCTTTTTCGAAGGTGCTCAAAGGAAGTCTGTGGCAGAACTGTGAGAGAAAATTAAGTTTTCCACACGTGTATGAATTTTGGTATGATCCACTTTGTATGTGATGCACATCCACGTCTTTCGTACTGCCTTGTGTTTCCTTTTTTCATTATGAAATAGTCACATGTTCAAATGATACCCTAGGAAGTACAAATATATTTAATTCCACTGAAATGCCGCATAAACTGGACAAAAAGGTTTTTCAAACATAATGCTGAGACTTGCTGACAATGCTGAGTTCTGTAGTATTCCCAGCAGCATCACTCATGGTAGAGTTGGCAGCTATGAGTCTGAGAGCAGGATTGGCTCATAAGCTCTTGACAGAACATCTTACTGTACATTGACCATACATTTTATGTTACAAGGAATGATCTGGTAAGTTGAGTCTTGCATTTTGTGGCTCTGAACATTCCGAACTTCTGTGCTTCCCACAGAAAGAGATGCTAAGGTATGATTTCCAGCCCACTGTTGAACGGAAGGGAAAGGACTGCTTGCCAGTTCATGGTTTTCTTCACCTTCAACGTCTGTGGAAAACACAAATGGCAAGCAAAACAACTCCCCCCCCAGCTGTATTCAAATGAGAAAGAAAGCTGGGATGCAGGAATTCAGTTTTAAATAATAGATATAATTGCCCGTAAAGGTTCAAATTAAAACTGAGGCCCTTTTTGGTTTACATACTTGACATAAGCAAATGGAAATCACATTGAATGTAACTACATATTTATGCAAGTTGGGAAACATACTTTCTTAAGGAAGTGAGAGTCAGAGAGGCTGCACTGTAAAAATGCCATGTGGTCTAACATTGGTCAGCTAATAATGTACTTTAATAGGAGCTGCTGCAGGCAGATTAAATTCTCCATGAATTTCTGAATTGTTATGCTAGGAAGGGAAAAGGAGAAACATGGAACTCGAACTGTCTTTATGACTTTGAACTTGAGTCCTTTCTGTCTAGAAAATGGTTAAAGGAAAAAATCTACTAGGGCAAAGTAAGTTGCTTATAAATTTGCCTAATAAAATGCGAATAGTGGCAGTACTCCCTAGGCATATTGTTTGTACTTTGAGGAAGAGTTTGAAATCACAAGTTTGCAAAGAAGAACTGTAATTTAGAGGGTTCATATTTAAGTAGCCTAAAATTTGACCTGTATCTTGTGGATACAGCTTAAGAGGTGTATTGTTTTGAGCACTAAAGTTTTGTGCATTTTTTTTTAAGTCTAACTGACCAGTCTTCCTAACAAAACAAGGTTTTTTTTCAAGGTTCTGTAAAGCTGAGGAATTTATAACTAGAGACTACTTCTGAAAATGTTTTCATTCATCCCTAAATGTGACACAATTATTTAAACTTCAATTTATTTTGACTCTGAATGGTTCTTACCTATACTGTGCTCCTCATGAGTTCTACCATTTACCTTTCTTTTGCAGAAAGCCAGCAAGTCTTTGAATGCTTTTCAATAAAACAAACAAACAAAAAATAATACAACAACAACAACACTATTACTGTCCAGTGTTCAAGCCAGGAATTGTGGTTGTTTTTGTTTGTTTGTTTTTTCTTTACATGTTCCCGTGGTTCACATTTTGTTGCTAATTAAAATACTAAATGTTTTTGTCACTCATCCATTTGGAAACATTTGTTTTACTTATTTTGAAAAATTTATTTTAATACCTTGCTAGAATTACGGTTGAGACGGTCCCTTATCAGCTTTTGTAAACAGAGAAGATCCAGCTCTGTTAGAAGGAAAATAGTGAATGACTGGAACCAGGTCACTTGATTCCAAAGCCGTGCCATTTGAAAAGAGGCACTGATTTTCATCTGTAATCACTCTGCAGTTCATGATTTTTATTTAGTTACTGCCTGTATAAGTCCTGCTCCAGAGAGTGCAACTAATAATTCTCTTTTATTTTTGAAATAAATAACCTCAGATTAATTGGATAATAAAAGATTTGCTATGCTTGCATTTTTCTACTTTATATGCTATTGCTGGAAAGGCTGAGAGATAAGCTTAATTTGTTTGGAGATATCTAGAATAATGATTTCAACAGTAAGTCCCCAAAGGTCAACTATGCATGTCTGCAGTTTTTTAAAAAAAAATACGGTGACCTTTTCCCCTTCAGAGTCAGATTATCTAGAATGAAATAATTGTAGAAATCAGAAGAAGATAGAAGCAGTGGTGCTTTAAACTGCTTTAATGCAGCATGCTTGGTTATTAATAGTCCCGCAGGTTCTTCTGCTTCTCTTTGCTGCAGCATGCTGATAGTGACATGAACATGTCAAAATGGGACAGAATGCAGTTGACAGACTTGTGAGAGCTTGGAGCTCTTGCATATTTACTTTTCCAATGCAGTCAAATTCCTTAAGGAATGGAACTGAAATAAGAGCAGTCTCGCTCTGAACTAAGTATATATCATGTTGTTGCTGTCACAAGCTATTTGCTCTTGTGACAATTCAAAATTTGAATTGAAGACCTCTGTGGAAAATCAGGCTTAAGTCTGGGGGCTGCTGAAATGCAAAAGTGAGGACTGGACCACAAGATAGTGTTTTAAAAATCCCTGTGGTGCTTTTTAAGAAGATAGAGGAAACTAATTTTGACATTCTGGCCAAATTCAAATTTGTTTGATGCTTTGGGCTTTTAGAAGGCTTTTAGAATATTTCTTCAAACTCTATGATACAAGATGTTGTACTTACGGTGTTAAATATTGCAAAGTACGGATTTGTGGTGTGGGCCTAAGCAAAGGAGCTGTTGTGTTACTCTGTTGTCATCACAGTGGCTGTCAGCATTTCTGGTTTTCTAATGGTTTGTTACTTTTTATCATTGCCATTTGGATGAGCACAACTATGGCTTATCATAGGATCATAGTCAAATAGGATTTCTGATCTCTGTGATGAAACCTTTGTGGTCCCTTCTCAATAAATTAATCAATTGTACTTTTTTCTTACTATTCATTCACATTCTGGTCTGAAAAGTGAAAGCAAGCACATTTCCCAAATGAGCATGCTGTCTCATGATAAGTTACTGCACGCATTGTGATGTATAGCATTCTGATTGCAGAAGATGCAATATAGTCAAGCTTGGTCTCTCCTGCAGTGAAAGAGGAAGGAATAATGAAGGTGAATTCACACTTTTCTCCTGTGTATGAATGCAGACCATTTCCTCAGTTAAACTAATGCATGGTGATTGAGCTCAGAGCCAGTCCCAAAAACATCTTGGCTAGGCTGTTGGGTTTTGTGCTTCACTTGACTGCATTCATCCTTCCAAAGACTCTCTGGAATCTTGAACCTGCTGAATCCGGCAAGAATTTTGTGACTGATTTCAGCAGGGTCAGGATCTTCCTGTTTTTCTGATAAGACAGGTTGAAAGCAGAAGAGTCCTGCTCCCGTGGGTACTAGTCCTGTGGAATGCACCAGGCTTGTAAGCAGTGACATGGGGGTGGCTGTGCTGAACTGGACACTGATTGGTGAGGATGTGCCTCCAGACTTGGATATTGAATTGCCGACAGTTTGTTTTTTGTCAATTGCATGATACTGTTTGTAATAATTCACTTAGAACATAAGCTTGAATTTCTGCTGTGTTTTTGTATATAATTATATGCTATAATACTATGAGTAGTTTTACACATTGGGATGTTAATTCTGTATTATTTCCAAGTAACAATTAGAGAAAAAAATCATTGGACATTAATATATGAATTTTAAGAGGGGTATTTTACGTGTTAATAAGTGATCAAGAGTCTCAAACAACATGTTGAATGTTTACTGCAGGTTTTATTTTCCAGTGGAAACGGGATATATTCAACCAGTCTGAAATCCCTGGGAAAAGAAGATTCTGCCTTAAGGATAAGGGTTTCCTAATTCCATAGTTGCTGTGAATTAAGTAGTGTTTGGAGCAAGCTATAGTTTAGGGGCCTAACTGTGGATTTAGCTTACTAACTTAAAAATTAATTTCTAGAGAACATTCCTTTTTCTACTCAGAGAGCAGGAAAAATTCAGTTAAGAAAACTTGCAAGAATGGATTTTTCTCCATCTAAAGCTCAGTAACTTTATTGGGCAGCTCTTTGACTTGCCTTCTGCTGATGATCAGCTGGCCTTCTGAGGATGTCATGTAATTCAAGTAGGGCCTGCCAGGAGTGGCTGAGTTCTTGTACTGATCCTTATCATCTCCCATTCCTATTTCTTTTCCATCCACAGGCATGGTCTCTCAAGTCCAGTCAGAGACACCTGGTGTGATTATCTAATAGGAGGTATGCTGGCACTTCCTTAGGACCAGTATCCTGTCCAAGAAACTAACAAAGCCACTTTAGATTTTCAGTCATTTGGAAACTGATCCTTTGTGATGCTCAATGATTTTGATTTGCATAATCGATATGGGCATTGAAGATGTGTGCATGGTGTGGAATGTAGATGCAAAGCTTGAAGGCCAAATTGTGTGAGTAAATGACATCTGTCTTCCCCAGCTTAGAGTTCTGTTTATTTCTCTCACAGATGGATCCTCAATATCTCGTTTTAAAAAGTTGCTTGAGGTAGCTGTGTGTGCTGTGCTGAAGTGTAGTGTTGCCTTAGGGCTCTACAGACTTCTGTCCTGATAGTTCAGAACTGAAAAAAGTTGTAAATGAACAGAGTTGTGTTCCGTCAGCAGTACCACTTGCTGGCCGGCATAACGTGGAATGAGTTTAGAGCAGGCAATGGTGGGTTATGGATTCATTTTTTTAAGTGAGCAAATAACTATTTCAGTACGGGACAGTGTCATTGTAACATATTACTGCTAATAATACCATATTGTGGCCATCCACTGTTAAAGTCTAAACCCATCTCTTCTGCAAGTCACCTGCCAAATTTAGTGATGGTCAGCCTTCAGTGGCCATGCAAAGACCAGCACACAAAAAAGAGCTTTAGGATGACTATGCCAAAAGAATAAACTTAATGTTATTTCCCACCAGATGTAAAGAAAGATTATCTGTTTTCATTATTCTAGATGTGCTATCACACCTAGAAATTTCTTTAGATGTTTTCAGGTGAGTTTGGCAGGGTCTCTTCTGTTAAGCCTAAATAAATATGAAGTATTTTTATGTATATAGACAAAACATATTGAGGGAGAAATATGAACATATGTGTAGTACCACATTAGGATATAGTCTTATGTTTGTGAAAGCGGGATACTTCCCTAGGTTAGCTTATACTGCAGTTTACAAAGTTATTCATCATCTCAAACATCATTTCAGCAATAAAAGGTTACGCGGGCTGCAAGTTTGGAATATTAAAGTTAAGGTTAAGCATACGAACTGTTGCAGATCAGCAGCTCCTGTGCCCAGCATGACAGTATCTCCAGGCAGATTTGGGACAGACATGAGAATAAATGACCTTTTGACTCTGACATGAATATTCCTTGCAAACCAAACTTCTACAGAGAGTGTCACAAGAATAGAGATTCCCAAAATGAAGTACAAGACCTTCCTAAATTAATCTGTGGTGTTTTGATCTGTGATAAACTTCAGACAAAGCTAATGTATTTGGCCTCTCAGTGCATTTCTTTTGCAGCTTGAAAGATATTTTAAACTGAGAGCTATGATGATGGACAGTTTATTTGCTCAACTTCCTTTCATAAAAGAGAAATACTTAGAAACTGTAAGAAAGGATTCTAGCAAAAATGCTGGAACGATTAGCTCAAAACCTTACATTATGGAGAAAAATAAGTGTTTGTTGCTAGATCGTTTCAATATTTTTGGCAGTCATTATACAGATAGAATGTGAGATAGGTTTCTTTTCTTTCTTTTCCATATAATCTTCCACATCACAGTATAATCAAAAACATGAAAAAGAAAAGTCTTTACATCATTCAAGAGTTTCAGATGGTGCATTCATCCTGCTTGCCAAGCATAAGTTTTGTTTCTGCATGGAGAGCTATATAGCACCAGTAAGTGTTAAAAAGCAGAGATGTATTACTAAGGGTAATACTCAAAGAAAACGGTTCATATGCTTTTCAATGAATGCATTTCAACTACTAATTGCATGCTGGCTCCTAGCCACTATGCATTTCAAATATTAGTCTTCAGCAGTAGACACAGCTCCCTGGATAATTCTCCCTTCCATTTACATTCACCTGTACTATGCCAACTAGCAGTTACAGTATTATTCCTATCCATGTTCTTATCACCTGTAGAGATCTAAAGCTTAAAAAATGACAACAAAAAAACAAGAGTGTGATTTCTTGTAAGTTTCCTTGATAAAGCAAACAAGCCAATTGCAAGTGTAGGCTCTGGTTTTCTAGCATACATTAACAAATGTTAGTATAATATCTGTTACGTTCACATCTGTTTAATAGCCTCATTCAATACAACGGGACTACTTACTGGTGCGAGCATTGCACGTTGCAAAATACTTATTCTGCAATTATTGATGATCTTTTGAAAGTGTCACTCTTGGTATTTGCAGGATTTTTACCTGAAGGAATGGCTACCTGGAAGGTTCTCCAAGGTGACAGAGGTACTGACTCCCTGGCCCTGGGTCCGTTCAGCAGCTGTTGTTACGAAGCATGCCACTCTTTGTTCGCAGCCCCACTCACCTGTCATTGACAAGTGAGTCATTCTGGGCCTTCATTTGGCAAAGTTTGCAGAAACCCGATTTTTTGGAGGAGGTAGAGGGAAGCAAGTTAACAAGGCACACAAACTCAAGATCAAAATTTCAAACTGCTCATACAAAATACGAGTTTAGAGAAGGCTTTTGCATATCTTTGCATTCCCCAGCACTCGCAAACTCTTTTTTGTTGTCTTAGGGTAACCTGCATATTCTCTTAAGCTAAATGGTACTATTAATAGTAACCACCAGCCAGACACTGCATTGCTGCCTCTACTCATTTGTAAAATTGATAACCAACGTCACACCCTGAAGTGCTTCTTATATTATGTAACGAACCAAATATATGCATCTTCCTGTTGCTGTGTACCACCATCCTTCAGGTCTTTGCAATTGTCTCGTCCTTTTTCAAGTGAAACCTCGCCTACCCTTTCTTTCCCTGCTCTGTTTTTTGTTCCAATCACCCCAGCTGAATCCTTGTCTCTTCCAAACCACCCATATGCCCCTATTTTTCATGTCCTCTCTTTATCCTGCCCACACCAATAACAATGTCAACAATTTCACCCGCTAAGAAGATTGAGCGTGGCAGAGTCTTGGGCCCTGAGGCAACAACAGTGTCTTCTATTGGTAAGAAAGCAGCAGGGTAACCTGGCTCTGTGGTAACAACTGGAAGTTGCTAAACTAGATTTGAGTGCTGGGTGTAACACTGGTCATCAGCATTACATAAACTTAAAGAAAATGAAGGATGTGTTTTCAAAGACCAAAGACATCAACTTTACTTTGAAGTCGCATAGTTGACTCCCCTGATCTTCAGATGGGAGCACGCCACCAAGCCTGGTACCCACTTTGACATTTGTGTCCTGTGTTCCAGAGTTGTCACACGGAGTGTCTTGGCACGAGAGAGGCCTCTGCTATCAGTCTGCAGTCCCCACTTCTGAACATTACAGAAGAACTCTGGGAGGGAATATCTACATCCAGTGGCACCATTTCTGCTGGTGTGCCACCATGGTGAGTATCAGCAACCCCCTCAGTACAGGCAGGATTGCTGCTTTTCTGTGCGTTTCCTTTTGGGGGTGTTTTCTGGCAAAACTTGGGCATTGGACTTGCTTCTGCAAAGAGGCAATGAATAACTGCTTGTCTGCCTACAAGAACTGTACGCTTTTGGGATCAATTCCCTGAGACTGTGAGAGAAATCTTCCATATACCAACTGCTCACACCAGTAATCTGCCCAGCAGCTGCCTTGTTGGAGTGCTTAACTTTGTCCTTGTGACAAGGACACTGAGCGTGCACTGCGCTTTGTTAATCCATGTTTGTGTGATTTCTGTGTAAGAAGAATGCTTTGCAGCACTTTTCCCTGCTGAAAGCAGCTGGTAAGCTGCGGTAAGGAGGTAATGGCACCAGACACTGCAACACTTCAAATCCTGTCCCACAGGTAACACGCTCACTTAAAACTCAGGGTGTTTTCTAATACTTGGAGCATAAGGAAGCAGCAAGGTAACGCTCTTCTCCTAGCCCCCTCCAAGTTCAAGTAAACATAAGAACTCAGGAGCTGAGGGTGGGAGTCACTGGACTGGAAGCTGAGAAAGCAAATACCCTTGTACCTCTTCCCCATTTGTTTTCTTATTGATCATTTTAACTCACATCTTAGATTTTACATCATTTGTAAAGTTTTCATGGTAAACATTATCTTCTAGTACATGGATCTTCTATGTACATGGATCACTTTGTGCAGAGTATCTCTGATCTCTGCTTGGATACTAAGGCAGATGCTACAATACAAATAATTTATATTGTTGTTCTGTGCTGAGATACAAATCTAAAATTATTCTCAATAATGGTATGCATGTGAGCTATTGTGTACCGTATTTCAGTTCAGATACGGAAATGATTTTGGAGCTGAGTCACATAAAAGCAGGTAAAGTAAGTTCACACTATCACTGAGAAAAAGAAAATCCTCTAGCAGCAGTTATCTTTACATTTCCAGATGTTTTCTGAATGTGGTGCCTATCCCTTTGGACCAGATATATACTACATTTGAATGAAGGTGATTCTAGATCTTAAAATTCATATATATAAAATGAGGGATGCACAGATATTTCTAGATTTTTACTGCTTAGCATCTGTTGGACTTCTGTAAGAGTCCAAGTAAGAAGAGCCTAGTTGCTCTTTGGTGTGCTCAAGAGAAAAATAATAATGACCACATCAGAAAAAGTTTTCCACTGGCCCTGTTTACATTAAACAAGACAAAATTAGGCCACGTCTTAGGCAAGTCTTTGGCCACAAAAATTTCTATCTTTTAATAAAATATAGCGCCTCTAGAATCCTTTTTGTTTAGAAAAGAGAAATGGGTTTAGAAATAAAGCAGAGAACAGCTTGATCATTTCATATGAAAAGGTAGAGATTTCAGGCTAGTATTTCTGGAAAACTAAGAGGAGTGATGTGACATTGCTACAGACCATTTGGCATGGGTAAAAGGTGTTAATGCGTACTGAAGAGTGTGATTCCTCACTGTAATTGCAATCAAGGCCTCTCTTTGCTACAGATTAAGTAGAAACAAAATGTGGAGTTCTGCATTCGAACAAGATGGTGCCGTGTACCTCTGTAACAATCTTCTTGTGAAGAACACACGTGAAAATAAAGTCGTGTTTCTTCCCGGGCAGACTTAGCCAGGATCCTTTCCTGATGTTTTTTAACAAGTTTGCTCACGGAAGGCAGGAAAAAAGGGAAAAGTCCTACACCAAAATGAACATGAAAGGTGAAGTGGCCATGACTAGCACTTCTCTTTTGTTTCAGATTCTGTAAGTACTACACACAACTGTGACATCAGCCATACTTTTATGTTTTTTAGCAGTATTAGAGTTCATTGACTGACCATGAACAGTGTTACTTTCTTCTACCTTTCACCCTAAACCAGCATTTCATATTGGGTTTAGGGATCTTTTTGCCAGCACATCCCACATCAGGAAAAAAAAAAAATATATATATATAAATATATATATATATCAGTAGCATCATTTTACAGACTGTTTATTATCTTTTTGTGGGTTTCATGCCTGGATGAACTGTAGTTTTGTTACAATAAAATGTGGCTGAAAGATTGCAGAATTTCATATTTATATCTGTATGTGGTATTTTTAAATAAGTTTCAAGCAATGATCTCTAGTAGTCCCTAAAGTGATGGGAAAGAAATGTGGAAAGTTTTTAAATGTGCAAGATCAACTGAATTAATAATGTGTGTGTTGAATATGAATTTATGCACATTCTGTAATGCCAATATTGAACAAGAAACAATCAATGTGAGGTGTTGGGTGGGAGCAATGTTGCTGCATAGATATAGAGTTGGGAGACCTTCACTGTGCTTGTAGCTTGCTGCTCTGTGACCTTCGGCAGTTGCTTCACTAAGTTCAAACTCTGTTTGGGAGATTCTGCTTTCCCTCTTGCCCTTTCTTTGGCCTACTTTGGTTGTAAAGTTTCCCAGCTAGGAACTGTCCCCACCTACACTTTGCATTGACCACATCAAGTATGTTAAATATAGAATTTATTTGTTCTCAGCTTAGTTAATAGCATAAAATACTCCATTTTTTCAGGTGTAAACACTTGTAGTATTTAATCCCAAGAGATTTATACAAACAGTAAATAAAAGTGTTTGCTTGTTAGGAACTAGTGAATCAGGAGGTTTGCGTTCTTCCTGTCCCACTTTGCTCTGATCTTATAGTTCTAAGAAATAAAGGCAGTTCAAGATTCCTAACATACAAGTCACAGTGGAATATGATATGTTGTCCTGGGAGAAGACATCCATGCTATGACACAGTAGTTGTGTGTGTGTAGTCAGCATTTCCTTTGGAATACTTCTTGAGAAATATTTGACATACAGTTCATATTTCTGCAAAAGACAGAATAAATATGCTGATGACTTCCAAGTGGGAACTGCACGCTCCAGTTCTTGTGAGCTGCGTGTGTAATTTTCCTGTTATTGTTTTCTAATATGTCTTCAAATTGGCTGCACATGTTCAGTCATTTCAACCCTCCAGTTATTCAATTCCATAAAACATCAGTGCTTAACCCTTTCCCATACCCTTCGGATCAGTTATTCTCACCAGTAAGGTAACTGTTCAAATGAATGGAAAAGTAAGATCAATAAATTGGCTTTTGCGTTTACTATTCAAAAGTCAACATCAGAGGCCTGATTCTGATGCCATGAGAGCTTTGTGTAGGAAGTAAACACAAAGCTACTTAAATAATGTAGCAATGCAAGTTTCATTTATGGTCTTTGTGTTCACACTGAGGACAGCCATAAGCAAGTTTTTCTATTCCATGTCAGAAGAGTCCACTGAACACTGGAAACCAAATCTGACTAGAAAGAACTACTTTTTTTAAGTACAGAAGAGAGTTTTCCTTCAAGGAATTTAATCGGGGAATTCATTAATGTTGTATGCAACTTGAATTTGCCTCCTGAAACATGTAACTATCACTGTAGATTGGCTCATCCATATCACTGCAATATGAGTTTATAAAATGTATTAATGTACCTACCTTAATCTTGGCACAAGAGGTAACAGGAGACAAAAGAATGGAGTTTGGATTTGATGTCACTGAGGTTTGCTCACTGGACTGAAGTGAACATATGAAATTGCATTGTTCAAACCACATTGATATTTGCTTCCCTTTACTGTCATGTTTGATGTGAATACAGTTAAGCAAGGTTATGCCCCAGGTTTAATCCAGGTTATGTTATTTTCTGTACTAAAAACTTGAATGTTTGAACTGAAGCAAAGTATGCATGGTTGTCAGATAGCATTTGCAATTAATTCTAGGGTTATACCCATCCACGCTTATGTGAGGTGCTTCTGTGGAAGCACTTCAGATCCAAACTTTCTTCTTCATGAGTGAAGGTTATTCTTCTATAAATTTATCTTAGGGTAAGATCCCACAATACAAATGGAAGAATACTGCCACCGTAATTTCAAGTTAATCTGTTTTAGTAAAAAACACATGCATGAATGAGATTTAAAGCAATGATACACCAACTACTTATGCCAGAAGTAAAGCATCTCTCACCCACTCCTGTACATTCTTTTCATGGCTTATAAAATTATCTTTGTATGTAAAGTATCAGGTGAAGTGTCAGGCCACATAAACCTGTAAACATTATTTGCCTGTATTTAATTATTTTCAGATTATGGTGTCAGTAGAACAAGAAGTTTGTGAATACAGGCCTGCAGCAGCATGCTGTCTTCCTCATCACGCATTTAGGTCATACTCCTCTTCCTCTGGATCAAAATATGATCTGATGTCTATACTGTTCTGATACCCAAATGAAGATGTTGAAAGGAACACCAAGAGGCTTGATTCAAATGTTTTAAAGATACTTGCATCAGAGTTCCTGTGGGTTATGTTCATCTTAATGATAGTGAATCAACTGATAGTGTTTCCCCAGAGCAGAGGCATAAAGAAATGTCTTAGCAAAACTCGTCCTTAAATTTTCTCAGGTCCACAAGACAATGCCTCTGACTGCAATATCCTCCAGATAACAGACAGCAAGTAAAGGTATTAGAAGACTACAGCTGATGGATACTGAGCTCTTTTCTGGTCAGTGGAGTATCCATGAACAGGCTTCTGTGTTTGTTAGTGATGATAGCTGCCTGCCTCATTTAAGCAGTTTAGTCTGACAGCAAATTCACATGCTCTCACAACTCCTATTACTTGCTGCCTAGCCGAAGTCACTGTCTAGCTAAACCATGAAACACTGTTGCTGTCTCTTATGAGAAACTCTCCAACAGTTCTTCACCTTCAAGTGCTATGGTGAATTCAGTGTGTTTTGATACAATTTTTTTTGACAAAAAAAGAAAAAAAAAAGATATGGCAATTATTTTTGCTGTAGTGGTTAGAATCTGTTTTTGTCTTGAAAATCCAGATCTAGATGTCAACATGAGGTTTGGCCCTCCTTCAGTTTTTGTATGTTTATGAGTGATCCAGGTACAGGTTTTTACTTTATTTTTTAATTATTTTTTTTTTTAAACAGAAGCATAGTATTCACTGGAGACAAAATTAAACTGGTATAAAGCTTCCTTAGGTTCTTACAGCTTTTTCCTCTTCCCAGACTCACTCAAGATGTTTTGGCACAAGTTCAGTATTAAATCATTGCCACTCCATCCCCTTTCTGGCTGACTGGAGGTTTGCTGTTAGAATTGTAGCATATGTTAAATGGTGAACTTCTGTGTCTGAGCAATGAATGAGGCTGTCAATCTGGCATGTCATAAAAGAACCTAGGCGATTCTGCCTACATTAAAATCCCCTTCTCAGCATAACCTGTTCATGTTTTATTAGCACTGTACTATTTAAAGAAAAGGAAGAGGTGATCTTCAGATCACAATATAAAATTAATATCTACAAATATTTTGATTTTTTATTTAATAGACCATGTGGTGAATTTGTACTTTATTCAGGACCTGACAAAATAATGTAACTTAAGGATACACGTGTATTTGCCAAAAACTTTTTAAAACAACAACAACAAAAAACCTTCTTGGTTTGCAGAGTTGAGTTTAAATTGCATAATTAAAGTTGTCTGTGCTGTATTCTTCATCCCTGTGTATGTATGTGTTATGGTGCAATGTTAAATGACCACAGGCTGTTTTATTCTTGGCAGTTCTGCCTCAGTGCACTGGATAATTGACGTTCAGGGGTTTATGTACTCAATGAAGTTCTTGGACATGCTGTAGTGAAGGAAGTTGGAATGAACATGGCGAGTAGGTCAGGAAGTTATGGAACAAAGTATGGTTTTCTGCTGAAGGTGGCTGAATGTTGCCTTGCCTTGGGTATTGTTTTCTGTGGGCCATTCAGAGGATACTTAGGACAGGAATCTCTCTAGAAAGGTTGAGCATATCTGTGTAGCCTACTAGTAACGTGCTACAGGACTTGCTGCAAGAGAACAGTTATCCCATATACTCATGTTCGGAAGGATAACAAAACATACATAATGAGCTCTATCATGCTCACGGTATTTTTTCTCTTTCTTGTTCCTGAACTGTTTGCATATCCAGCCTGGTGTTGTAGGGTGCCTTTTCTCGTGCTGACTTGTTTGAGGAGCAATAGGTTGTTTATCAGTTATCTGGATGATGTTCCATACTTATCTTAAACTGCTTCCACAGATACCATCAGCTCTGGCTACATCTCGACCGTATGTAGTAATTATCCTTTAAATTTTGACCCAAATTTATGGAGTTCATAGCAGCTAAGTGTGTTCTTGGGGGTCATACAAGTTATAGGTGAATTCGTAATATTTAGACAAATATAATGCTTCCTTATCTTGAGGATATCTGTCTTCAGTGGTAGCTGTTGGTTCTCCTTATATATGTGAGGCTTGGCTGAAGACAGCACAGTCTGCTCTTGTTTTGGCCAAAGTTCTGGAGTTCCTTTTTCTTGTCTTCTCTAACTCTCTTCAGACTCCATTAGGCTATAACATATGCTGACATCTTTGTCAAGAGGAAGAAGAACCAATCCATCCTTATTGCTAAGCAAAGTAGTAGTACATTTTGTTGGCCAGCAGTGAAAGAACTCAGGACTCAGTATGGTATATTCCAATTCTAAAGCCTAGATACTGGCGTCCATTCGCCACCAGTCTTTTGGACTCATTTAGACCCAAACAGGAAATGTTAACTTGCCATTCTTGGTCGCGGAGTTTTCTTTGTGCTGTGGAGAGAAAAATCTGATGCGCTCGGCTAAATGTTTTATTTGCTATGGGAATTTGCTTTGCTTAATGCAGTTTTTAAGACCTGTTGGTTCATTCAGAGGTCAAGGAACATTTATGTAAGAGAGTCTTCAATAACATTCCTTCATCTTGGCAAGTTGAAAAAACATAGCGCCAATTTTTCTCCTCTTTTGAGTATTAAATCTTTGCATGGATCCTTGTGACTTTGAACCAAACAGTGAAGTTGCTTTTAAAATCTGAAGATAGCATCATGTAAGGCAGGGACATGCATTATGAATTACGTTCATTGATTTTCCCCTACCTGCCTATTAAGAAGGGTTAACCCCAAACCCAGCACTATCTAATAACTTTCAATTGAAATGATATACAAAGGTAAGATTTGTCTAAGCTTGCTTAAGTCCAGCTATCTGTTACGATTTTTCATGCATCCTTACATTCTGGAGATAGCAGATGTGAGGGAAGGCACTGTATTCTCTGTGTGTAGCTGCTTCTCTTCACCGAAGAATCCTTAATATTTTGGTGTTTTCTGTATTTAGCTCACCCATTTGCCATCTGTACTAATGCTCAAAGCATTCGCCTCTTTAGTCCACAAAAAGAACCCACTCTTGGGTAAATTCCACATTAAAAGCCTCAGGTTAGGAAACATGAAATGAATTCTTCCCTAGACAGGAAGGCTCTTCTGCCGTATGTTGCAACGTGGGTTGAGGGATGATTTAACTGGGTTGCCTCATATGACTTTTCAAGAAATAGAATAAGTAAATGTCTCTCCACAGAGTCTTTTTATACATCAAATGCTCTTCCTCACTCTTCCATATGCAGTTATTCATATTGTTTGCACAGAACTCGTGTTTTTCAAAAAGCTGAAGGAGGAGGAGAATTGGGCACACATTGTTGAGAAGTGGGAAGAGATCCCTATCCTTGTTTGCTGCTAGTTACCAGAAAGATTTCAGATATAGTAAAAGCTTGTGAAAGAAAGCTACTCTTATTTTTCTTTTCCTCCTATTTGCCTTTTCCCATGGGTGAGAATTGTATTGGTAGTTTTATTATCCCATTGTCCTGACAGATCCTGTGCTCTCCAAATGTGAATTGTGGGTTTTAAATTCTAAAAAAAAAAAAAAGTGTTTCTCATTGTGGAATGATGTGCCTGAGGTACAGTTGCTTATAAGTTCTGTGTTTGTTTTTTTGTTTGTTTTTGTTTGTTTTTTATTTTTTTTTTTGTTTCTTTTTGATGCTGGGTTTTTAACCTAATAGTAAGCCAGTGCCAGTATGCAAGCGCCTAGTTACACACATAGCCTGTGGGGCAAATATTGCCAGAAAACTTACAAGCTTATCTTACAGCCAGAACTACCCTATGTTACCTGGATTGAAACCCAGAAAGCCGTTTCTGACACAAACTTTGATTTCAGCTGGAAGGGTTACACCCTCTGGCTGAGTCTATGCAGTTAAATAAAAAGAGCCAGGTACTTCCCTCTGGCTCAGAGGCTGGATGTTACAGCTTAGTTTAGCTTGTAGCTAAGCTTTTCTTCCCTGTAGAGGATGGTTGCATCAAAACTGCCTTGTTAGAGTTGGTTTCCTGAACCTTGCTGGGGCATTGTTCATATAATGTTTTCTTGCCAAAGTTTGCAGATGCATGGGCATCACTCTCAAACTGATCACTTGGTGTGAGGCAGTGCATAATGTCATACTCCTGAATCAAAAGCCAAAATGACCAAATAGGAAATATCTAATAAAAGAAAATGAAATACTTGGATTTAAGAGGTGAGTTCTTGAACAATATTATAAATGCCTATCTATTTGGTTCTGTGATTTTGCTGCATCTTCCTAACAAGAGGTAGTTTTTAGCTGTGCGTTATTTTTATGCATGGGTAGTGAGAATCAACCTGTTGGGTACTTGAGTAGTGTTAGAAGCTTAGCCATTTCCACTCATCAAAATGGAGCCAACAGTGATAACTATTCAGCATCACCACTAATTGGAAAACTGCTGGTTCCATCCTTTAGCCAGCAGAATTAATGGCTGAAACTGAGAAAAATTCAGTGCTTATTTGAAGATGCAACCTGTAACGTGGAGTGGTTGTACTGGTCAGAAACTCATAGGCAACCTGGGAAAGGAATAACCTTTTCTTACTTAGAGCTACGTTGTAGCATTTCAGTTGCTTTTTGTTTGTTAGTTTCTTTGCCATGGCTGGTCAAAGTCAGATCAGAATTTCAAACAGGCAGAGATTTAGCTGATTTTTCATTTCCCTTGCTGTTGCTTTTCAAACCAGTGATGATGTGTGCAAGTGACACGCAGCAAAAGAGATCAAGAGTTATGAATGTGCATTCATACCCAAGGCAGAAGATGTGTCTAAGGAAAAAAGTCATGAAATCAGACTTGAGCAGCCACAGCAAGCTGTGCACAGGAGCACAAACTTCCAGAGATAGTGGTATTGCTACAGAGACCTCTGACATTCACTTCTCATCAAGCCCATGTTAGGATTTCAGTCCTCAGGGTCAGTACTAACAGTTTACAAACTTGCAGTGATTTTTCTGAAAAATCTTTTCTGACAAGCTTGCAGGGACTGTTTGCTTCATTTTTGCTGGTGCTTAGGTTTGTAGTGTGTAGATGTTTTGCAGTCCTTTATCCTAGCTATGTTGCCTCTTTTGACTTGCTTCTTTGTCATTTTCATATGAATGTTAAACCTTTTAACTGTAAGAGCTTTAACCCTTGTATTTTGTAGTTGTCTTTTTTTTTTTTTTTAAAGTGAGAGAGAAAAGAAGAAGATAGCAAGTAGTGTGTATTTGTGTGAGAAGGCCTGGGTAGTGGGAGAAGTTGTTTGTAAAGCTCTGAAAAAATCCATGTTGACCTTGAAATGTTTGGCCATTTTTTATCTAATTAAAGTTCCTGCTGTTATACCTGGGATGAATTAATTTCATCATTAGTTACATCTGACTGCTCAGGCAAACGTATCAGTTAGTTGACCACTCTGACGTTCTTCTTGTGAGAAAAGGTGTCGCTATTTTTAATAGTACTTTCCAGGGGGTGGCTAAATTTTATCCCTGCTAGGAAAAACATGTTTTGGCATTAAATGAGGGTTAAAAATACCAGTGTACTAAGCAAATATAGTGCCTAAATACACGCTTATAGATACACACATACTCCCATATCAATGGTTTCCTTTGCTTCTTACCTCCTTTTGCAATTATAAAGAGTATTCGTTCATAGTTTACATGTTTCCAGACCTACTGAGGGCTGCTTGTGATTCGTGTAAATGTACCTTTTACACACAAGAATGGCAATGAATCTTTTTTCACTGTGTTGTGTTAAAAGCCAAGCATTTCCATTTTGAAGAAAGGCACTGTTCTGTGCTGCAGCTCTGCATTTACTGTAGGAATGAGCAAACTCTGGAAATAGGTGTTTTGCAAATATTTTGAAGTGCTTTGCAGTTTCACGTACAATTAGAATACATGAATGTGACTCCCATTGTAATCCAAACCCATAGGCACAGACCTTAAGCTGGTACAAACTGGGAGAGCTGTCTTTAAATCCCTGTGTGCTTCCTGCACCTTGGCTGTACGTAGCGGCCAGGACAGGTGCCAGTTGGAAGTAGGAGAGCTGCACGTAGTACTCCTGAGCTACGCAGAAGGACTGCTAGGAGCATCGTGAGTGCATTTCTAATGCTTACATCTTAGTTGTTCTGCCTTTGCCTGTTCTGTGTCCTCCTGTGTTTACATTGGTCTCTATGCTGCAAAAAGGGAACTTAGCAGATCAGTCGGAGTATATCAAATTAACACCAAATGAAACGAAGGTCATCTACTGTAAGACTTAACCAGATCAGGATTCCTAGGGACCTCCAACTGGAAGGGACATAGTGTTTGCTCCAAATCTTCCATACATTGTATCTTCTCCCTCTAGGGTGGAAATCCTAATCAAGTCTATTGAGTGCAAGCTTAAGGCAACCTAAATGTTTGCCCACTGGAACCTGGGAGCCTCAGGTCTTATATATAGAAGCTTTATTCTTATATTTAGCATGTATTCTATTCCTATCTGGAATGTTCCATTCTTTTGTTGTCATCATTGTGTAAATGAAACAGGAGGAAGAAAAACTTCCATGCTCCCTTCATGTTGTTTTTAAAGAAATGGGTACGCCAAATAGATATTTAAATCTACATGTGGATTATGGATGGCATCTCAGTCATCTGGTAAAACAAATCCTTCAGTCAATCTTTTTGTTGTGTTTGCATGTAGTGGTGATTCTGTCACCAAAATGAAATGCTGATAGAAGTGATTGAAAATATTAGAGTATTAAGTGCCTTTGGCAGGAGAGGAGAGAGAATAAAAGGCATTTGAGTATGAAGAAAGAGGTCACAAAGGAATATTTTATGTACAGGATGTACAGAAGGCAGTAAACTGCTGGGCTTTTTTCCCGTCTGTCATCTGAAGGAACGTCATGAAATGTGTTACTCATTATGAAGAAAGGATCCGGCTCTTGTTGGTTGCCCTATATATGTGCTATCTTTAAGAAAATCTGTGGTTGTGCTGCTGATCTGGTAGTGATTTCCTGTCTGTAAAAGGAAAAATTATAATTTTTAATTGTACTGTAGTAGGATCTCATGTTGATATTGGATGTGGCATTCATTTTTAAATACAGCCTTATTCTGTAGAAGTTGAACAGTAAATGTTAACTACCAAAATACCTGCCAACTGTCTCTCCCAGCAGATCATTTCTGTGGTTTAGCTGCGAGATTTTCAATGCATCTTTGCTTACTGACTTCACTTTTCAGTTACTGAGTTCATTGTTCAGCAAAGCCAGATTTTTTTCTTCATTAGTTACTAATGCTGCCATGCAACAGAAACACCCTGTGATACCAGAGAGTTACAATAAATCACCTTTCAGTAATTCCAAACCATTTTGTTGGATGCTGTAAATGGTTTATCTGCTTATATAATGCACTTAAAGTAAAACAGGCAAGCTTCTTTCATTTATACCCAGATAAATCTGGAGCAAGTCAAATAAAATCACAGTGCAGCCTCACCGAGTTTGCATTCAGCAGACTTTCCTTAAATGTAGGCCAGTGAAATCAATAGCAGTTGAGTGCGTTGCTGTTGTTCGTCTGAACTGTCCCGTTCTGTGGAGGGGATGCTCGCTATCCAGAATCTCAAGGTAAAATTGCAGTTACAAAATATATCATAAATTTATGATTTTTTTTCATTCTAAGAATCAATTTTAGAATAATGTTTGTTGACAACCTTTTTCATAGTGCTTTTTTTCTAATGACTGGAAATGACTTCTCAGATTGCTTTTTCAGACACCTTGTAAATGAGGTATGAAATTTCTGATTGAATCAAGTATTTCGCTATCTTCGACAAATAAATTTATTTTCAGTAATCAAAACTACTACTATAATTTTTTTCAAATTTTTCATACTGCCAGTGTAGTGAAAAATATAGTTTTCATAGGCCTTTTAATTTTAAACCCAATATAATTAAATTGGCCTTTTAATTTTAAGCCCTCTAATGAAATCCTTAAACTTTGTTTCTAGATAAAACTTGGTGCTTGACCTATACATTTCAGACCATTCTTTGCTGAAATTGAAACCAACCCAGGAAGTGTATTTTGGTAAGTGGTGGGATGGGAAATAATGGGCGGGAGTAGTGTGCACATTGTGCTTAAAGATTCCTCCTGGGTGGTGATTAATTGGCCTTTTGAGATTTTTACTGATGTCTAGAAATAACTCCTGAAGGATTCAGGCTATCTTATATCATTCACAGGGTTTGAAATGAGGTTGAAAAAGTGCTCTAAATGAACAGTGTTTCTCTATAAATTGAATGTCTTGCACCTGAAAATTAAATGCAAACTAGTAAAGATTCCTGTTTAAATTCAAAAAGAGGAGAGAGCATCATACCCCAACATATACCCTCACTGGACCTCTTTGTGGTTTGGATGAGCTTTAATTTTTGTAATCCGTTCTCAAAACAGATTTGCTCTCAGTTCATTCCAGTGGCTCATACAGCTCTTCCTCCAAAATTTAAGGGAAGAAGAAAAACAGTGGTGGGAAAGGGGACTTTTCTATGAGGGCTTGCTGAGGACAATGCATTTCTGTGTATTTCAGTAAATCTTTGAAGGAAGGATTACTTCCATTTTTCTGTGTGGGTCAGTTGGCTTGCTTGTAGCTATTACGGGGAGGGAATTTTGGTCGTTGCAGAAAAAGACAAACACATGTTTTTAAGACCAAGTAAAATACTTGAACTTGCTAGATATTCTGGCCACATCCTTTGCAGTCTGAGCACATTGAAATCACTTCTGCTTGGTTTTCTTTTTTTTTTTTAATTTTTTTTCTTTTTTAACCCATTCCAACTGTACTAAACTCTAGTGCAGGTACATTAGCAGATTCAGATGTGCACTCAGCTTCTGCTATGCAGTTGCATCTGTAGAATTCTGTCAGGCTTACAGTATTTTTCAAATTTAAACAAGCCACTTTCCAAGTATTTTGTTTCACCCCACTATACCTTTTCTCAAAAACACTGTTTGTGAAGTGTGTTCAGTATGCTCTTGTGAGCCAGCTGCTGCAAACTATTAGCCATTTTTTCATGAAGCACAGTTTGGGAAGGTTTTTGCCAGAGACCAGAGCTTCAGTTTTTAGTCCAGAGGCAATGTCCAGAAGAGGGCACCCGTGCCCAAAGGAGCATTAAGGCAGGTATTCCCGGCAGTATGTTAGGAGTGTGTTTCCTTTGACATGCCACAATTTATTTAGGAACAATGTGCCTGATAACACTAGAGTGCAATTAAAAAGCATTTGTTTTTCAGAAGAGCCATTTAAAAGATTTTTTTTTTTGCATTATGTTTATATATATAAATGAAGTTAATTTGGAATTAAAGATAATATTGACTACTTCTGTGAAGGCCTCACTTGCCCTTGGTATATTCAAACAGCGTAATCTGAATAGAAATAATATTTGCATAGCACATTTTTGCTGCCAACTTTACAAGACAGTCAAATTACTGAATTGGCTTACCACTCAAGATTGACACTTGCTAGTGATACACTAGCTTTTAGATGATATTAGTCTCCTCTGCAGGAGCAAGGCGTATGTTTCCTTCATTTAATTTATTATGTTTATTTACTTTAGTCCAAAAACTGGTTCATTCACAATTAAGAAAACCAAGTGGAGGAGAGTGAACTTGCAAAGTGGGCATGCTTGTTTTACCCTTTGATTCTAAGAATAAAAACAAGTTGTGGTGGACCAGTGTACAACTATAACAATATCAAGTGTTTAGTTCACTGATTGCAGACAACACTTTAATAAATCAGTTGTTTTCCATTGCAAAATGTAATTGAGGCATTTTTCTTATGCATTCCTTTTTTTAACTAATACTTTTAATTAAACTGCTATTCCATATTTTAATTTTCATTCCAGTTTTCACTGAGGAACAGCTTGGATTGGCAGCTGTAACTTTAAATACTTTATTAAGAAAATGATTAATCATTCTGAAAATATATTTAGAACCTCATTAATTATGTGATGATAAGTGGATGTATAATGCATTCTGGTCACTGAAAAGTTCAGTTCAGATGTTTTATTTACATGGCTTAATGATTATGAAGGATAAGTGAATCTTTACATACAATGATAACTAAAATTTAAAAATACACAACAAGATATAAATCCTCACCTGAAAGAAAGGTTCATTGTTTCTGAATGAAATTGGTATTTTCATCTATGATGAGTAACCCTAGATCATCTTATAAAACACTGAGTGCTGGTCATGTAGTAGAAGTTAAATATTCAACAAAGGGACACATTTCTGCAGGTGTTTTCAGTTGATAGCAGTCCCATATCCTAAGAGAATTGAAATTTCAGCCTCAGATCTGATTCTGTACCACTTTTGTGTCTCCTCTTCATCACTTTTAGGTCTCCTACTTAGTACTGCAGGGATTCTTTGTGCAATCAAACTGTATTACTGTGATTGTAAATGATCTGTTTCTTCTCTCCTTTTATCTAATTTCCTGTTTGTCTCTGAGTCTACATAATAGTTCATGCTACGTAGTCCAGACTGCACCGGATTCCATTTATCAGGTATCAGTTTTAGGTTGAATTGACATCTTGGGAAACGGGAGATGTTTCCCTATCACTTAGGTTTGCCAAGGGTAGCCAAATTTCTGTTGAAATCCCAGCACCTCCATACCTGAGTCCTGAACTGAAGAACTTGAAAACAGGAGGACTCTGTTAGCTTATCTATGTTCCTAACACTTCTGCAAATACCAGTGCCAAGGGTGTTACTAATTTGAGTGAAGTACGAAGTAAGAAACTGAGCTGAGGTATCAAATTAAGTGTTTCTTTTAAGTAGGCATAGATCTGTTGTGATTCTTGGCCAATATTGAGCTAAGTTAGATCTGATCCGTTGCTTTGCTGATAAAATATTTCACGTCTAAATGTTTAGCATTCTCAGTACATTGTTGTATATAATATTCATGAAAGAGAAGATCCATGTTAAATTAACAATACACAAATAAAAAGTGAATGACTGACCATTTTGATGTTTTGAAAGAGAAAAACTGTTTCTTAGGAAGAAGTGTCTTCTGTTTTACTTAAAGGAATTGCAAAGAAAAATGCTGACTTGAATGGTGCTATTACTAATGGTTATTTAGAGCATGCAGATTACTGTGAGCATTTAACAACATGCTCACAGTTTTAATAAAGCACATGTTGCTAAAGGTTCTGTTTTGTAGCATGAAGCAAGCCTGACTGCAACTGTTGCTTCTACTGGGAAGTACAATTATGACTCACTTTCTCTAAGATCTTTCAGATGTGCTGCTTTGAAATGGGGTCTTCATTATGTACATGTGATTCCTCCCCGGTAGTAATATTCTAGTGTCTCTTAAATAGATTGAATGCTAACTCAGTGAACTGATTTGACTTTAAAATTACTTTGGTCGGTCTAGGGATTCTCTCCATTGTGTTTATTAGAAGAACAAAGTAGGTGTGTTGAAAAAATCTCCTACTAAGTAAATCTCTATTTGTTTCTATCCATGTATTCACCCATGAATAAACAATGAGCAATTCTCAAAAGATTTTTTGGGATTGCTACTTCAGTAAGAAATGAAATTTTCAGGTACTTAGCCAGTTATCCAAATTATAACTCAGATCTCTTCAGCCTTCATGCTGAGGTGAGAAGCACGAGAACAGGCTAGCTCCAGAAGGATTCAGTGGTGTCTCCTCTTCAGCTGTAAAAGCAGCACTGTAACTTACAGCCTATATTCAGAGATACTTTGGTGTGTCCAAGATCGACTTCCTGACTGAGTCACTTTAGAAAAGTAGATAATTCCATATATATTCTGACTATTTCCAAGGTGAAAATAAATTATGCTGGCAGATGTTTGTTCAGGTGGGAAACGGGATACACTAGAAGATGCAGCAGAAAGAGTGGAAGGCGGGAGAGGGGACCAGTTGTCTCAGGTGGAAGGGAGTCACGAGATCAGCATGTAGCCAGGCAAAAAATGAGCAGTGTGACAGAAGACGTTTGGAGGAGAAGCACTTGCACCTACATGTTCTTGCCTGTGTGATCAGTGGTGGAGAAAAGAACCGATAGGGAAAAGGGGAGTTTTACTCTAATTATTTTGCTGCACAGAACTTAGCTGTGCTAAATAACACCCTGGCTGGTGCTTTCACTAACAGAACAGCTGTGAGTCACTATGAAGAGTGATTTTGTTTCTGTATGGTGGAGTTAGCTATCAGAGTGTGCCCAGGTCTGAAGAAGGGGAAACTGTGTGTAAATCTTAGTGGATCTGTAGACCTAACTCAGTGCTGAGTTTACTCTGTTGAGTAAACCATTTCTGGCTGTATGGAAGACCTTGTGCCAAGTTCCTTTTTAGCAGGGAGGAGTAGTGTTTGCTGGGTTTGCTGTTGGCATCAGGAGAGGGGAGCTGAAGTAGCAGGCTACACTAGAGCTGTTGTTGAGTGTGCTGCTGGAGCAGTGGAGTTCCTCCTGGGGTGAATGAGTTGTATTTTACTACAAAACGTAGTGCAAGCAGAACCTGTTTAGTGCAGCTCATGTAAATGCAAGATGTGCAAACATGAGGTGGAATTAGTTTCAGCTCTGTGGCTGTCATCATCTCGATATCCTGTTCGAGCTCTGACAAAGGCAGAAAACCTGACAGATCCCTATAGTGGATCATGATGTCATTAAAGCAGGGATAAAATAAAACCAGTCTTTAATTCCTCCCTATTTTCTAGGTTTTCAGATGTTCCAGACTCCGTGTACTCCTATTTTCTGGAGTACAGAAAAATCCGTGTGACTTAAGTTGGCTTTAAAGATTTCTCTTCTGCCAGTGAATATACACTACTACATTGCTTGATAAGGCATACCTGGCTATGAATGATTTAACAAAAATATGCTTCCTCCTGAACATGTGTAAGTAAACTTAAGTGTGAGTCAATTTTAAATTGTAATTTTTGTTTCTAAACAAACGTTTCATGTTTCAATATAAATATTTCTCTGATTATCCTGAAGTGATTTGTTTTTACCTTATGTCTCTAATGTAGAACAAAACTTCCAAGCCATTCCAAGCAATTTTCTAACCTCTGCTAGAACATTTAGCAAAAGTAGTCTACAGAAGCAGTTAGCTCAGCCAGAAAAGATATTTTCATCCTTCCACAGCACAGTGTTTTCACCACTCTCCAGAAGGAACACAGCAACTAAATTTTGTTGCAAGGAAGCAAAACTATCATGGTCTAACAGGGAGCCAAAGTTTTACCTTTTAAATGAGTATTTCACCAGTAACAGTTATTTACAGCACTTACATTTTACTGTGAAGGGGATTCTGTGAAGAGCTGTAATTCACAGGCCTTTGTAAAACAAATTAATTCTTTTAAAAAAGAGTATGTCAGCTAATAAGGAAAGAGAAATGCGGAGTCAGTATATTTCTGTGATTTGAGTTCAGCAGGGCAAAGAATCTGCCCGAGGGCGAGGGCTAGACCTATAGATTATATGAGAAAATCTATGGCCAGAGGAGCTATAAACAACGGAAGGAGGGGAAATGAAAGCTGGAAATAAACAAGAGCACTTTCATATGTATTGAAAAGGGAGGGAACAGCTCATGAGTAGAGACAAGTGCTTTGTATTTCTTCTTATATGTGTTGATATCAAGCTTAACAAACGATTTCTACATTTCAAAATGATGTAAAATGCTGTCTAAGACTTAAAATTTTCATCAAAAATTGAGTACTTATTCAAACCTTTTATTAAGCTTCAATTAGAATTAGCACAGTAGTGATTAGCTACCTGGTCATAGGTTAAGGCTTTTGTTCCAGAACTTCTCCTTTCCTGATGTTTTTCCTGTGTTTCCTTAGCACTAGTAACTGATTTGGGGGCTGGATAAATTCATTGACCAGTGTATTTAGAGGTGGGAACCTGAGTGAAGTAAATTTGAGTGAAGTTCACAAGGATATGTGTAAAAGAGAAGTCCACACAGGTTAATCCCACCAAATGCCAAGTGGCCAGCATGCTTCTGAGGCATGTAGGCTGTGCTGTGATAATCAAAATGACTGAAATGAATTCTCTGAGAAAGTGTTGATGAAGTTAGAAGCAGCTTTTTTATTTAAAAGGACTAGAGTAAGTGTCTGAACGGACGTGATTAGGAGAGCTCACTCTTTCCACGGATTATGGCAGCCTAGATATACTGGGTTTGTGTTTTGCCAGATCAGGGAAAGAATGTGTACAGAATGGCATTGATGATTCTGTAAGCAGACATGAAACAAGATAAATCAAGTGACGAGACCTAGACGTTTATCTCTGTGCTTATAAAATGGCAGTATTAAGTCGTGAGCACTTAGCACTGAAGCTTTGGAAGCTCTGTGGAAACTTTTTGTTTCAAGCAGTGTCAAATGCTGCGAAGCAGACGTATCTGGAAAGGCACCACAGAGCAGCGTTCTCAAGTCATTCCTGTCCCTGCTCAGTGCAGCCAGTCAGTGAAGCTGTCGTTGGAGATGAGAGAGAACCAAAGATGACGTATGTCAGTGTGGCTGTATCATGAATGGAATGATACAAATAAACATCAGCCAGAGACTTAACACAGTATCTGTAATAACCTGGGAAGTGGATAAGAGAATTATTCTTTCCACACTGGGGACCCGGGTTGATTGCTGGAGCCGGCACTCCACACTCTTGCCAAAGATAGCAGATGATTTTTAATGGCCACACCTACTTAGGATTGTTATTCTGTGTCTCATCCAAAAAAGGATAGAGTAAATGTTGTTCTGTTTCAGAAAAATACAACAGGCATGGTAAATGCTTCCAAAACTAACAAGTCTTTAGAAAAATAAGCATGTTTTGAAGAGTAGCAGCCTCGAGCTCTTCATTAGTTGCATTAATGTTTGCATAATGCAACAGTTAGTAATTTAATTAGTAATTATCGTGCTCATGTGTACCATCTTCTTGTGCTGCTTTTTTTTAAACTATTTTTTATATGGCAATATTTTCCATAAAAACAACAACAACAACAACAATAAAATTACTTCAAGGTATCTCTTCAGGGTGCTGGTTAGTGCTTGTGGCTGAGAACAGGATGTGTGCTCTGTTCTCACATGTTCTTGGGCAATGTGGTTATCTTGAGGTAAGCGTGGTAATGCCACACTCAGCAGCACCACAACTGGTTCCTGTCTGTCTGTAGCTTCCACCTAGTGCTGCCTCACTGCTGACTCCCCGCCCTTCATGTTATACGCTTATGTAGGCACAGCTTAGGCAAAGGCTATCCCATTCCTCTCCTGTAAGATAGTATTGGAGGTCTTTACATTCAGGGGCTGTCAGTACTCTTCCAGTACCTTACTAGTAGATCCAAAGCCAGTGGACTTGATTGTACTAGGTAATATTTTCTGATTTCTTTATTCATGTGTTATGTACGTACTGAAATAGCAACATATAAAGGGATACAAATACTAGAATTGAAGTGGCTGTTTTGCTTCCTTCAAACCAGAAAGTTTCATTTTTGGACAACTGTGATAAAAGCGAAAGAAGCAAATAATGCGATTCCTGGATAAAGTGGTGCTTGTACTGCTTCCACTTTACAACCAAGTAGGTATTAGCTAGGCTGTTGTTCAGGAGGAGTAAGAGCTGGGGCTAAACATGTTCTCTGGTTAAAATACTTCCTTGCCTTTTCTGTGGTTTATAAGTTGTGTAGAACTAGCAAATATATTTCGTGAAGCACACAGATATATCTTAAAAAAAAAATCTATTCAAAAAGCATCAGTTTGCTTAGGGTCTTATGTGGTTTTGCCGGAAGAGCCTATGTAAATCAATTAAATTATCATATGTAAACAGTAAGTTTTATGCAGTATGTTTCAGAAGTTTATGTTACTGCATAATTAGAAGTTAGATTTTAATAGATGCTGAATTGACACAATTACCATATTAACTTGCAACATTGAGGCTTCTAGAGTGTTTTCTGTCAATTACTATGCAATTGTGCTGTCATTTCTGATAGCGGAGAGAGCCTGACTTCAAACTGGGACATAGGGTGTTAATAAAAGCATTCTTGATCTTTGAGGTATTTTGTGAAAGAGTTTCTGCTTTGCAATAGGCATCTTTATTTGCTAGGCATCTATGGTTAGAGGCTTCTCAGAGCCCTCACAAGAACAACCTCAAAACAGGCCAACTTACTGATTTAGATCCTACGGTATTATTACTGTCCCCAAACTCCAGCCAGAATCATGAAACCGCAAGATTCAAACAAACAATAGGATTTGTTTGGTAAAAAAGATTTTTTCCTAACCCTAAAAGATGTCATTTGTGGCACTTCTGCGATTAATTGGGGGTAGGGAGGGGAATTCCACTGCTTTGAGTCCAGTCTCAAGGGAATGTTGTCTTCCATCCTGTAAAGTAGGATGCTAACATTTTCAAACAAGGCATACTCAGTTCTTTGGGATGGCTTTACAGACTGGTAAACACAACTACCAAAAGCAGCTGGCATAAAGTAGCTCAAGGGTGGTAGACAAGGTATTTTTTTCTGCATTTGGTTTGCTTTGGCTGAACAAATCACAAAATGAGTCACAAGACTCCCAGGGATCCCCCATATTAAAGATGCACCTTGGCAACTCAGCCCTCATCTAAAAGGTAGCAGTACTGGTTTGTGTTGATATAGTTAAGTGCATATCCAGTGTGCTGTGACTTCATCATCTGAAATGAATTTCTGCTTGTCCTGTACTCGTCTAACACATTGGAGAAAAGTTAACACAACTTCTTTCTTGGTATTGTGTACATTTTGTAGTCTACTATAAACAATATAGAACCCAGAACTCTTTGGAGGTTTCCAAACCCACTAGAATCTCAGTAAAGTTTTGGGTTACGTGACATTATTTGAATACTTAAGAAGCATTTTTCTGGTAACATTTTTTTTCAAATAAAATAGCAGGAAGCAGATATTTGTTTTGTGCTAAATAACAGAAAATAGTTTTCTCAGAATCAAATGCAGTTTGAAAACTTCTGTCCCATTCTATACAAGCTCAGAGGTGAGTGTTGTTAGGACAAAATCAAACATGTTTTAATAAACCATAGTATTAGGAAGGTTCAAAAAAAAACCATCAAACATCATTTTCATTGCATGTTCTGCAATTGAGCATCCAGGAAGAATTTAAGCAGCCAAAAGCAAACTTAAAATTTTAGCATTTAGTTTCACTTTACCTTTTTGTAACCTGTGGTTGCTCCTTTCAATTGTCTAAAGTTCATGCAACGTGATGTAAATAGGTGACAATTGGCAGAAACTTCTGCGAGATGATGCTTAGAAGAATCAACCTTGCCAAACCTTCTGCCAATCTTAAAAATGTAGATCTGAAATTTTAAAGAAATTTCTAATATTTGTTTGGATACCAGGCCTGCAGTTGATTTCCTTATTATCTAGTGCAGATGAGCAATCATGAGGCTTTCAGCAATATGTTTTTCTTTTCTACCAGGGTAACTTCTGCCCGTTCTTCCTTTGCAGTCTCTGTGTAGACAATTAAGCTGTTAACAGTTTCACTGCCATATCAGACCATTAGTAGAGTCCCACAACTGTTAAATCATGCAAGGTCCAAAGCTCTTACACCCTACAATACTTTAGAAAGGTGAGAAAACAGTAAAACTTTTCAGAGTTATAGACAAAATGTCATTGGCAAGGGATGATCTCTATCTTATAATAACTTAAAAATTCAAAGGTGCCAGTAAAATCTTTAGAAAATAAAAAGAAATGAAAGAAAGAAGAGATTGGCATAGGAGTCTGGTGTGGAACCAACATTTCTTGGCTGTGTACAAGTTCTTTCAAAGAAACATTTGGAAAAGTTCTTCGCAGCATTTTTATTGTGTTTTTCTTCATCAGTTTTGTTGCCAAAATAATTTAATGTGGGCTGAATACTTGCTCTCTCATTCTCTTTAAGTTCTTTGACATGAGCATCTCGTTTCAAAAAAAGAAAAAGCAACGTTTATCTGTTAGACAATTCAGGCTCTTTATTTGGAGCATAAGGGCCGCAAATTTCTGGTGCTGTAATCCTGACAGATTTTTGAAGGCTTCATACCAAGGCTATACATCCTATGGAATCTTTTTACTGCTTCACTGTGGCAGACAGAGACAGCTGTTCCCTAGTTAAGCAGTGGTGATTAGTGAGGGTGACAGAAGAGATCCTGACTGTGAAATATCCCAGGAGCTACAGAATATAATAAAACCACTTAAATATCAGTGGTTAAAGTGGTTAGTGATTCATATGGCACCGAACCCGCTAAAATTTCAGAATTTCTGTTGAACAACACTGTTTTTTCTTCAGAGCAGAAGTTCTAACTTAGTAGAGCACATAATTGTCCGTCTGGCCTGATATCCCATTTCTGATGGAAGACATTACTGGATTCTTTAAAGCAAGGTGCTAATCTTCTTTTCTTCAGGATACTTTTAATTATTTAATACTATATCCATGGCAGGGTTGGAGCAGAAGGGATTTCTTTCTGATCCAAGATGGTGATCAGCTTATGCCTTGATGATAAGAATTGATAGCCCAAATATTTTTTATATTAGCTAACACCAGTTTCTTTTTATTACTTTTCACAATTAAAATTGTTTTACAGATGTGAAACATAGGTAAGGAGGAAGTGTACAAATACTCCAACAGCTCTTTCAAATTCACTAGTTAGGATGTCTCAGTAGTCTAATCTGATTTTCTGCAGGTCCTGTGAATTTGCCTAAACCATAACTAAACTGATCTTACATAACAGTAAGAATCTGTAAGATCTGAATCTTTTCATCCGCAATGAATAAAGTCCTATTATGTCTAACAAGGTGGACCCCAGTCCTTCCACACATGATACGCTACACTCCATCTGTACAAATTTCAGTAACATTCTGCTTGATTCTGAAAATTGTCTAACTCCAAGAGAGAATTTTCTGTGTACCAACTCTGAAATGTTTATGGTTAATGTGCCTGTTAAGCACAATGTGGTTTCAATTCAAGATGGACACAGAATAGGTGCGATGTCCCTTTGTTGGTCCACAAAGACTCTAAGGTGTCTACTGATAGATACCTCCCATGGGTCTAGAAGCATCATTCATAGTTAGGATTAAATATTTTAGATTTCAAAGCTGGGACTTCTCTACAGGAGCAAGCTCTTGATATCTCCTTGTAATTTACTCACGCTCTCACTTCCTCATGTTTATTTGGATTCCTTCCAGTCTAGTCTTAGCAGCAGCTGTGACCAAATGTATCTTCATTAAGCTCATTTTGTAAAGCATTTGTGCTGTATCACTTTCTGAATATTTAAACGATGATAATAATCTGTTCCAGACTAAGAGCTAGTGTGTCTGGATGTGGATTTTTCTTGTGCTAGGATGTGAATGAAGAAACAGAATTACTTATCTATGCTTTCTTGCTCACAATGCCTTTGGCTGAAGCATTTGGGCAGCTCCATCTGTATATTTTGAAAGCTGAAGTCAATGCCTTCCTTATGTCCAAGGGAATGTAGAATTGGACAAGGCCAAATGTCACTGGAATCTAGCATTGCCCTGACTGTGCAAGAGAAAAACAAGATCAAAATGTTGTTTTGTAGCTTTGACAGCACCCACTTCAAACTTCGGACTTTGGACTTTCAAGCCCTAGGACTTCAAGATGAAAAGAAGAAACTGTCAGTGACAACTGTATCTTAAACATGGTTACACTTCACAGTCAGGCTTTCAGCTGTCTAAAGTAGATCAAAGATGCAAGAGGGAAATCTGGCACTCCACATCTTGGAAACTCAACACAATTGAGATCACATGGCTGTACACCAGCCACGCAGCACTTCTCTGCCTGCCCTTATGAATAAGTATCCAGTTTAATGTCACCAATGCTACAAATATACCTGGAAATGAACTGCAGTGTGCTGCATCTTTTACTGTGACATTTGTTTCCAAAGCAAGATGGCTGACAGGAGGAGGCTCCTGGGGAATGGCTCATCTTAAAACCGAGACACAGGTGTCACTGAGAAGAAAGAAACAGCAGAACTCACAGCACGTACCCTCCTAATGCATCATAAGTGTGAAGTAGAATGAGTTTGCTTAAACCATACTTTCTCACACTTACACCTCATTTTCTGTAGTTCATTTTCATATATTACAAGTTCATAGTAAGCCAAACTGTAGGATTTCCTCCAGGGCCCAAGTCTGTATTGTGTTCTTTTCTTTTTGTGCTTGTGGCGAAACCAATGTTCAAACAGTACTGTAAAATCAATTACGAATTTCTGCTGTGGTTGTATGCAGATTCCTACAACACTGCATGCAGCCACCCAGCTAGGAAGTAATGAGCATGTTATCCTTGCAATATTTCACTTGCTCTGTTGTACAATGGTAGCAAATTGTGTGGCTTCTTCAGTCATTGCTGGTATGCCAGTGAAAAGACATAAATTAAATCTTAGGTTACCAAGTCATATGCTTTTCATCTCTGCAGAATACTCAATTTCTAAATCGATTATTCATCTATTATCAGAACGGGTCCCAGTTTTGTTTATATGTTATTTCTTCAGCCCTTTGTCTTCCCTTGTTTCTTTTCAAATGAGAACATGGTAGATCTTTTGTTTTCAATGTCAGAACTCAAGATGGGATAAAGCATAAACTTGTTTGCCTTTTTTCAGCATGTGTTGTATTCACAGACCATGAAGAAGTCTGTTTTCTACCAGGGCCACAATAGCCATTGCCAGATTTTCATTTGATGGACCAATTTTAGTTTTCACCGTGGTGCTATTATCAGCCTGAAAAACAATCCTTCTCTATGCCAAATGTGGCCCTCACTCCAATTGCTACTAGGATTGGCAGACATGACAGGAATCTCATGTTCTGACTTAATTCCAGCATTCCCTGGTGATTCAGTTACTTGGAAAAATATGTTCCATTTGAAATCAGGCACTGGCCATGGTAGTGTGTATTTGTGTAACAACTTTCAACCTGAAAGATCCCAGCTTATGTTCCCTGAGATATGATACTGGATCACATCCTCATTGACGCTGCTGTTAAGGTGTGGTCTGTGACGCTTCCACCTGTGGTGGAACTGCCAGCAACCAGTTTTTCACTGCAGTCGTTAGGGCTGGAACACAGCAAGAATGTGAGACTACACAGCAGTTTAGGACAGGAAGTAGAAGCCTTCTGAAGGCAGACAGAGTAGTCAAAGGATGAAGTCTCCCTCCCCTCTCTGTTTGATGACTGCAAGATGTTCCTCAGCAATGAGGCGTGATGAAAACTGCTGTTTTATCTCATCCAAAGTCAGCAGTTTTCCACTTCCTTTAATGGGATTGTAGGGCTGTCTTAAACACTTTTAAAATAAAAACCTAAATTTCTTGATCTTACTTAGCGTTCTTCAAAAAGTGGAGTCAACCAGAGGTTCAAGGTTTGTTGGAAATGTGACCTTTGAAGAGTAGAGTCAGCTATAAAGGAGTAAGGCATTTTTCTTTCACAGCTAATAGGGCCGTGCTCTTCAGTGATTTCTTCAGTCCTCAGGCGTTCATTTTTTACATTTTTTTTACAGATGTGACCAGGATAGGAGATAGGGAAAGTGTTGAAAAAACAAAACACCACAATTCTCATATGTGAGTCTGATAGGAAAGTTTGTTCCTATGTTTCTTTGAGGCTGAATTTTCTTTCTGTTTTCTCGTATTTCTCAGCATGTTCAGTTGATTTGGGCATATGGAATAAGTTATGGAAGGCAACTTGAAGACACAAACTGAGAAATGAGGTATACGTGTTCATTTTTTAGCCAGCTCCAATATAGGCTGGGCATGTATCAATAGTATGTATTATGGGATTGGTCTTTATATTGCTTTAATGATTTTCCTCAGATATATAGGAAGAATGCCTCTTGTCAATTTTTATAAATAGTAATTTCCTTGTCAGCCTTTGGCTGTAAAAAATGCAAGCTTCTTCCATGCAAACTACTTGTATATTTGGGCATTTTGATGCATCCATTTATCCTGAGACTGACACCAACCTGAGGTAAAACATTAAAAGATTTACAGCAAATAATGCCTTTCTAAGTTGCTTAAATACTTATGCTCTGAATTGTACAGTTTGCAAGGACTGGCAACACACGGACAAAAAGTATAATTTGTGTCATGTGGAAACTTAGCTGCTCTTAGAATCAGCTGTAGTGAAGCTGGAAAATATGATAATGATATTTTTGTAACACAGCTAATACAGGGTCAGCTCAGGTGGCACCATGCTTTGGCGCACAGTGCCCAGAAACACACCTTGCCAAGTAGTACAGGGCCTGATCTTATTGCTGGAAATTAGAGGAAAATCATAGCAGAGCTAATTCCAGTTCTGTTGATATCTCTCTATTTTATCCACACACCCCTGGCACTATGTCAAAGAGTACCTTTTAGTTGTGAGCCGTCATGGAGCTAGATCAGAGCTGTGAGCTGGTGGGGGGGGATCTTCAAAAATCTTTCAAGACCTGAGGGAGATGATGTTGGTCACTTGTTAGTAATTGAACTTACATTGTATCTTCAGGTGGTCTTCACATTGTGTCTTCAGGAGCTTATTTGCAAGTTAATATAAATAGTCTGTTTCTCTGCTTCCTAAGAAATTCAGACTGGCTGTTCACAAAGAGAATAAATAATTTTCCATAAAGTCACAGAGTGACTTTGGGAGACTTTGCACATTCCTTACACAAAGCAAAATCCCAGTGAAGTGGTGGGAGTTTTGTTGGAGGGCTACAGAATCAAGTCTTTGTGTGTCCAAGTCCAAAGCAGCCAGTAGTTGGATGCTAGTGCACAAAGTTGTATAGAAGTCAGCATAGCACACTCTGTACCAGCCAGAAGCCTTGACCCATAGTGCTGTTGTTACAGTCCTTGCTGGATTATGTAGACTATGCCTAGTATAGTCCCAATCTCCTATCCCTGCATCCAAAACCTTTGGGGTTTTTTTGCTACACTTGGGAGAGATTTCTGCACAGCAGTCTATTTATTTGTATTTTATTTGGACTGGGTAACCTGAAGGAGGTTTGCTTCTGAGTACGGAGAACCATGTTAGAGAGACATGTTAGCTTCCAGCTAACAAATATGTTGCTTGTCTTTGCTAAAACCACATCCCCAGCTACTCGCTAAAAGGCCCTTTTTATCAAAAGTATTGCGAACATGTGAGCTGTCAGCAGTCCTGCTTTTCTCTAACATGAACCAGGAGCCTGAATGGCAGATCAAATATGGACTGTGGCACTGTTGTCTACCCCTCTCTCATGCACGCTGCTGTTACTCTCAGATCCAGTACCTCCTCATAACTTTAGAATATTTAGGAAAGGTGCTCCCTGAAAGGTTGCCAACACATGGCCTATGTAGTAAATTTTATGGTGTTGAGTAAACAAAGGCATGGCCACAAGATTTGCAGGATTCTATAGGACGAAGATTTTTTATATTATTTTCTGTTTTATTGTTGTGATTGCCATTTTAGGTGAGCTATGAAGAAAATAATAAGACTTTAAAACGTTCTTCTATGGAACGTTATATTTACAGCTTTTGGTCCTTCTCTATTTGTCTTTTGTGGGATGTTGAAAAGCATTTTCCAGTGCTTCTAGAAGACTCGAAGCCCTGTGACTTGTCTTTTCTGAGGTTTCTTTTTGTCTCCATGCTGCACAAGATCATCAGATTAGTCATTTCTTTTTCATATAACATGATTATGAAGAAAGAATTCCGAAGAATTCAGTGTACTGCTGATGCCAGAGATGCAGATGAGACAAGTGATAGAGTGTAGATGAGCCTACAGGTTAGGTAGACTAACCTTGTTCTTTTTCATGCATCATTAAAACTGTTGTATTTTTATCATGTAAGCCTTGTCATTGACTTTAAATTGAAAAGAGGTCTCTGTAAAAAGTAGAGTGTTTGGAAGGGCTGGGAGGAAGAAGCTCCTCCAAGCAGGATGCTGAGAGTACAGTTTTCAAGCAGGATGGAAACTGTAGGCTTCTCACCTCCTCTCCTTTGTAGGCAGCACTTAGTTAATGTAATGGGTTTATGTGGCAAGCTTTTGGTAGCAGGGGGCCATAGGGGTGGCTTCTGTGAGAAGAATCCAGGAGCTGCCCCATGTTAAGTAAGGGTCCTGCTGCTGGCCAGAGCTGGGCCAATAAGCAATGTTGTTAGCACCTCTGTGAAAGCATATTTAAGACGGGAAAAAAAGTGCTGGGAACAGCAGCTGGGAGAGAGAGAGCAGTGAGGAACAGCCTTGCAGGCACCAAGGTCGGTGAAGAAGGAAGGGTAGAGGTGCTCCAGGCACCAGAGCAGAAGTCCCCTGCGGCCTGTGGTGAGGACCATGGAGGAGCAGGCTGTCCCCCTGCAGCCCATGGAGTACCACAGTGGAGCAGGGTTCCACGCTGCAGCCCGTGGAGGAGACCACAGTGGAGCAGGTGGATCTGCCCTGAAGGAGGATGTGGCCTGTGGAGGACCCCTGCTGGAGCAGACTCTGGGCTGGAGCTGTAGCCTATGGATAGGAGCCCATGCAGGAGCAGGGGGCCTGGCAGGAGCTGCTGCCTGTGGGGGACCCACATTGGAGCAGTTTGCTCCTGAGGGATGGACCCTGTGGTACGAACCCATATCTGGAGCAGTTCTTAAAGAGCTGCTGCCTGTGGGAAGCCCACACCGGATCAGTTCGGGAAGGACAGCATCCCATGGGAGGGACCCCATGTGGAGCAGGGGCAGAGAGTGACCGAGAAGGAGTGGCGGAGACGAAGCACGATAGACTGACTGCAGCCCACATTCCCCCATTCCCCTGCACCACTCAGGGGGAGGAGGTGGAAGAGGGTGGATGGGGGGGGAAGGTGCTTTTGGTTTCTTTCCTTTGTTTCTCACTTTTCTAGCTAGTTAGTAATAAGCAATAAATCTTCCCACCTCCCTATGCTGAGTCTGTTTTGCCCATCGCGATAATTGCTGAGTGATCTCCCCGTCCTTATCTCAACCCTTGAGCCCTTTGCATTGTATTTTCTCACCTTTTCCTTTGAGGAGTGGCAATGAGAGAGCGGCCATGGTGGAACTCGGCTGCCCACCCGAGTAAAACCACCACAAAGACCAAGCTACCTCTGTCTCGTGGGCTGTTGAGACTAAGTTAAACGATATGAAGGGGCATGGAACTTGTATCCATAGCTGCTATGATGGAGCGAAGTAGCTCTGCACTTTTGGCACACAAGGAAAAGATCTAATTTATCTTACTGAAATCATTGCAGCTTCTGCTGTCTATAGTACAGGCAACTGGGAGGTCAGATGCCTGCAAGCAGTGTTTCCATCGCAGTGTATTTATATGTTTTGGTGATGGGCAAACCTAACATCATGTGGGCTGAATCCAGCCTTGTACTCAGTTCCCTCAAGTTTGGCTGCCTGAGCTGCGTGACCTGTATTGAGATACCTGAGAATCTGCCATTTGCAACAAGTCACTGAATGCTCTGCTGAGTTGATTACACTGTTCTGTGAATCTTAGTGGCATACTCGAAAACACTTTTAACCTCCTATTTGACGTTGTTGACCAAAGAAGGGCTTAGGAAAACAAAATTTTCCTTGCTAAAAACTCGATTTCTTAATGGATTTCTACTGGTTACAATCCATGTAACATTTGGTCCCTTTTGCTGCTGGGGAGATCTGCTATAAGTAGCTTAGGCAGAACTGCATTGCCTGCAGATTAAAACACACACACAAACATAAGGTTTTTAGGTGACCTCATCAAAAAAACCTACGGAGATGCGTTTTGTTTTTTGTTTGTTTGTTTTTGTTTTGGTTTTTTTTTAATGCATTAAAGCCATCTGCATCTTCCCTAGCAATGACAGTGGAACATTCCTTTAGCTATTACATGAGGCAGAATCTCCTTTAAAAAGTGTTAGAATGTGCAGTTGTTCCAGACATCTGAACTGCTGGGAAAAAAAAAAAAGTAGAAGCACTGTGCATTTTTATTTTTCTTTTTTTAAATCTAAATGCTCTGGATTTGTGAGGTCAAAAGTGCTTGGACTTTTGTGAAGAGCAGGTCATTTGTAATTAAAGAAAGATATGAGTGCAGATACCACTAGAATGAAAACACTAACACAAATGTTTTGATAAAGCCTGTGGAAAATTCCTGTGAAATATTGCAGTAAAATCCTTTCTGTTGTGCTCTTGGAGTCTGTCAGCAATCAATAGGTTGATACAATGGAATATGTTAATGCACTGAAATCCAGTTATTAAAACAGGATTAGATGGTACTCTGTCTGGAAGACTGTAGCACTCTGCTTCGGTTTTTGATCATCAGACAGTCCCAGGATCTCAGGGTTAATTTTAAATATCATCTTTTGCCACTGTTCATTAATAATTGCAAATAGCTATGTTAAAAAAAAAAAAAAAAGAAAAAAAAAAAGAAACAAAAGAGGTTTCGGATGTCACAGCCTGTATTCCAGGAAAGCCTGCCAAGTCTCCAGAAAACTGAACTTAGTAACTGAAACTATTAAAATCATAAAGTTTTATAGAAATTAATTTTATTATGCTTTCATCCTAGGATATTTAATAGAACATTACACATAGCACGTCATACTTTTCAGGCTTTATCTGCTTGGTCATTGTCTGCATAACTAGCAGCATTTTTTGCAGCAGATCCTTTTTATCAAGGTCTAGTGGTGTGGCTCTCTGAAATGTTCACTGTGCAACTCAGGAATCTGTGATATGCACTAGGTCTATGCAGTCATGTGTTTTCACCCCCCTAAATCGGGAAAACACTGTGCTGCCACAGAGATGTTCTTCATTCTACTAAATCCGGAAGAGAGTAACAAATAAACCAACTTCTTGTGGGACTGCAGATGGAGTGTAACACACATTTTTTTAATAGTAGTTAAACAAAAGGAATGAAATAGCTTTCCCAAAGCATTGCTCTTGGTCTGACTGCTAGGACTTCAGTTAATGCTTTCCTTTTGTGGAAGGCTAGAGGACAAGAAAGGACACAGTCTCCTGCGGTAAAGTAAAATTCACCCTTTTAGCAGTTATCTCTGAAAGTTAAAAGTAAAGGAACAGGCATTTTTCCATAGTAAATTCAAAAGCAGCGGTGTAATAAAAAGAACAATAAAATTATAACCGAGAGAGAGAGTCTGGGTGACTAGAGCAATTGGCACAGGATCCAGATTCGTGAATTCTCTTCTCTCTCTGAATAATGACATTGGTGGTCATTTAGAGCAAATCCTTTCCTTAGCACGTTGCCCATGTGAAAAGAGCTGGCAGGATACTAAACTGTATTGAAGCACAAACTCTCTCTGAGGTCTTAGTTTCATCAATACATCTTTTTGTCCTGCTTAATGGGGTGTGAGAAGTGGATATTGCTCACTTCCAGTGCAGACAGGTGTTTCTATGACAAAATGTAATAAAAGCAGAAAGGAGGGTAACTGGTTTTGGACCTTTAGTTCCCTGCAGCACCATGCTGATAGAGCTATCTGCCACCAGTGCCAAAAATGGCATTGACCTGGCTGTTCTGAGCAAGCCTCGTGTCACTAAGACCATGCAAATATTTGGGAGCATTGCTAGGAAAGCAGGTAGTGGCATCACTGTGTCTACTCATTCTTGTTCCTGCAGTCTCCTTGCATCTCCTCACATAAATTCATGGAAAATATTTCAGCCGGATCAACTACTTCATCAGGTTTAACTTGTGGTTGCCTAGTAGCTGGATTTACACTGTGAAGAAGCTGCAAAAAAGAGCATCTGAGCCACGATAATGTGGGTTGCTTCATCTGGCAGTTCTGGAAAACCAAAAGCAGAGCCATAATTTATGCCATGGCATGCTGTGCTGTATTCAACTTCTGCACAAGTGTTTTGGAAAAGATGTTCTTCATTAGACCTAGCACCGTGGCATGGTGTGACTTCTTCCTGTTTCCCAAGTTGCCGCTATCTTAAGCAGTCTGGTAGAGTGCAGCTGTGGCACACTAGTTTTTCCTTGCAGTGATGAGTGCCTCAAGTGAGGGGGTGACTTGCTTCCTACTTTGTGCAATCCTGAAAATGTGGAACTCGTTCCCTCTGGAGTTATGAAATGTGGACAGATTCCTCTTTTTTACAGTGGAAAAGCATGAAATCATAGCCACATTGGCTGGAGTTATTATTCATTTAACAGTTAAACTTCCATTATGTTTTACTGTTTGCTACATGCCATTTTTATGTGCTTCAGTTTTATGCATTTTGCAGTTAACTGTTTGAAAGGAGGAAGAAGTGATTTACCAGGACTGTGCCTTTCTCCCCACTAATTCTGTGCTTTTCTTGTTGCTAGGATGATATTTGTTTCACATTGCATGTGGGCACATAGTAAAACATAAATATATTAAATTTTACTGTCTGATTCATAGAGACCCCTAGAAAAAAGAAGACTCTTCATGTGCTGTGATATATCATCCCTATATGTGGGTATAACCAGAGCTGTAAGTACTGTTACGTGTTGGTTTGGAACAGAAATTACTGAGGCTTGTTCTGCTTCACTGTTACTGTTCAAAAATGCTTAAGGCATAGTGTTTGCTTTTTAAAGCAGTAGCCTTTTTATGTGTTAGTTTGAAAAACTGAAAATAAAAAATAAAACCTGCTGATACTTGCCATTCTCTGAAATCAAGAACAGCCTTTCTGTTAGTTTAATTAACCTTGGTCTGTGCCTGTTGTCTTCTACTTATTACTGTTCATCAGGAAAGGTTTTCTTAATCATGTCTGCTTTGGTTTAACCAGGAAATTTGTTCTTGTTTTGCAGTAGTTTTATGCTGCATGGTGAAGTTCTCTGCACAAGCCCTGTTCTGAAGGAAGCTGTACAAAAGCAGGTAGGTATGGCACTATTGTTTTGAGTGTTAGCCTGAGTTTGTTATTTGGTCCAGTTGAACATAAGCTCACGCTGAAGTGTGTGGACTCATCTTGCAGGAACTACTGGCTCATCTGGTATGGTCCCTCACTTGAAGTTCATACCAGAAGCCTCGGTAGCAGTAGCTTTTAGTTAGGTAAATTAAGACTGCCTAAGGATCAGCAGGAAATAAGAAAAAAAAGGCACAGGGTATGTCTTCCTTAGCCAACCCATGCAGGTGGCAAATGTGGTGTGGATGGCTTTGTTCCCAAAAACCCCCAAACAGCTGGAAGGGGAGACTGGTTCATGTGGTGGCTGCTGTCCAAGTGGCAGAGGGAAAATGTCTGGGTGGTGAGTGGTACATGGCTATGGGACTCATTCACCCCCTTCGCTTCTCAGGCAGAAATGGGGGGCTGTACACAGAAGGGAGGCAGCATAGTCTCTATCTGAGGTGTGGGTGAAATAACTGTAGCAGTATTCCTCCACAGGGACTGGAAATGGTTACTGGAGGTATTTGAGGCAGAGCTTTTGCAGGAATAATACAATTTTAGCAAACCAAAAATCATGAGTGTGTGCGCACCACCATAATACATTCACAACTAATAGAGTCCAGTGTATAGATCTAATTTCTCTACAGCAAATATCACTTTAATAAGATGAGTACAGCATGGCACAAGCTACAGAAGTGATCAATGCAGCTAATTCCAGACTACTAGCAATATTGCTTGTACTTGTGCAGTTTTTATCTGGTGAAAATGTAACCGGATAAACCTCTTCTTACTTAACGTACTATATGTGGTTATTATTTTATGTAACTAGAATGATTTTGGAAAATAAGGTTGTATCTCTACTTGACTTGGTATCTTGTTTCCTCTCTGTAAAGGTTTTTTTGGCCCTGTGATGAGTACTTGTTAGACTGTTACAATGAAATTGAAGAGTAATCATACAGTTTTTTAGAAGGAGCAACTTATTTTTGGATCTCTGTTTTAGAGATCCCACTTTGGAATCTCAAAGCCTGAAGGATTCAGGCTTTCAATGGTGTCTCCCCAGTTGAAATAGAGACATAGTATCCCTAAAAATTGGGCCAATTCAAAATCACACTGATAAATTCTATGAAAAAATAAACAGAATGCGTTTTATTAGAGCCTGCCTAATATCTTCCATTTATCTCCATGGTAATTTGTGATGAAAACAAGTTAAGCTTAAGTCAGCGATGCACACTCACAGCAAAGAAGGTATCCTGGGCTGTGTTAGGAATAGCATCACCAGCACAGTGATGGAGGTGCAAAGCGAGATACATAAAATTCTGTTTAAACAAATAAAAAATGATGTTGAGTGTAGTTGAGCATTCTCACAACAGGTTGTTTCAAGAGTGTGGAGTCTCCATCGTAATACATGGTTCAAAACCTGACTGCGCGTGGTCCTGAGCTACAGGCTCTAGTTGATCCTCCTTTGAGCAGAGACTGGATGGCCTGCATTGGTCCATTTCAACCACACTGATCTGGCAGTTCTGTTCATTAGAATTGGGCTTGGGCAGTGCTGCATTCATCTGATATTAATGACAATTATTTAGCTATAAATATCTTCCTAAGTGAATGTTTTGTAAAGTACAGCCTATGTTTTTTTATTTTTTTATATATTTTTTTTATTTATAAGTTAAATTGAAGTTAGTAGAAACGGGCTTTCAAAAAAGGTACAACGCAGCTTGTTGTAAGACATCTTCTGAAATTAACTGTCTTTTAGTATCAATTGTGCCTGGTAAATCGTTTGGGATTCAGTCTATGAAAAAAAAAACCAACGATGGCAGAATTTTATTTATTTATTTATTTAAAATAAATGGCTAGCAGACTACTTCTGCTTGGTCAGAAGTCAAGGAGTTCTCTCTATAGAGGTCTTGTGTGTCTGAAACTTCACGCTGGATAGCTACAGTTTCCAGTTCAGGACAATCCTAACTGTGGTGCAGAAAATCCAGAGGAGACTATGAGTGTCCTGGAGCACTGCTAAGTAACGTTGTTCGAAGGGCAGCCGGTCAATCGGTCATTCATGCGCTGGGAATGAGGGGAGGGAGCTGGAAGGTAGGCAGATTTGATTTAAATGTCAGATTGTTTTGAAACATAGTCTGCACAGTATGTAGGTCAGCGCTAAAGGGATAGACTGTATCTGCAAAGGTGCTGAGAATGATTAATTTCCCTGGACAGAATTCTGTTTTTTTTGTTTTTTTTTTTTTTTCTTTTTTTCTTTTCAGTGTGCTCTAAAGTAAAGCTGCACATTCTCATTCATGATGGGCTCGGATTTCAGACAGTCTGCCCAAAGGGGAAATTTATCCTGGCAACTGCTGAAAGGGAAACTCTTGTGGATTGGCACCAGTTTCTGCATAAAATATATATATATAATTTTTTTCTGCATTTAGGGTAGCTTTTCAAGGATTGTTTATTTACATTTCCTTCTGTGCTCTCTAACTATTTGCATCAGTGAGAGTTGATACTTGTGTGCTTTCTAGCAGCTGCCAGGCACCATGTAAGATGTGTATTAGTCTCCTTTCACTCCCTGAGGACACAATACCTGTATTCCTGCGGAAAATTGCACCTACAGTGCTGAGTGCTTACTTGTGAGTGGATAGTCCTGCTAACGTCTTTATCTAAAGGGCCCCATTGCTTAAGAGACAATTTTTTACTCGTCAAATTTATGCCAGTGATTTTGTTGCTTTATAGCTGTGAAATCATGTGGGAGTCAAGACTTCCTTTTGGAGTGGATGTGAGTTGAGAAGGTTGGCTCTTCTAAAGCACAAGGGGCAGATTATGTCGAATTTCTGTAGCAGTCCTGACCAGAGGAACGCCCTGGAGCTGTATCATGCCTTCAGGGGAAGCTTTTTTAGGGAGGTTATGCTGGGCAGCTCTGGCTTTAAGATCGGTTGTTCTCCATGAGTTTCCTGCTTCTTCCCCCAGCCTCACAGTGAGTAAGTGGGAGCGTATAGCTCTGTAACATCCACTTCTGCAACTGACCTGAGCCGTGGGCTCACCAGATGAACAGACAGCTTTTTAGGGAGAGCCATGCATGCAATGGGGTGAGAAGGCTAGGTTTGGTCTCTTCCAACCCATATTTCCTTGACTCAGATCTTGAAAATACTTGTATTGAGATTTTTTTCAGTTAAGGTTAATTTATTATCTTTGTTTTGCTACTTTGTTTGGTGCTCACATATGCAAGAATAGATTTGTAAAACAGATTCTGAGATTATTGCATAGTCCATCTTCTGCTTTATGGATGAATAGTGGTCCTTAAATTGTAACAAAGGAACATTTCTCGAGGTCTTGGGTTTTTACTGTGATTGCCAAGATGGCTGAAAACAAGGCCTGCATTGGCTGCTCTTCATTCTTTCCTATACTGTCAAATACACACAGAGTCCCTGATAGATGAGAAGCAGGTGGAAGGGTTACGCACAGAGAAGACACTGGATGTATTCTACGCACTATGCTGCTGAGATTAATTTAAGATGGCTTTGCTCAGTAATTATGTCAGATGTATTTTCTAGTGCAATTTGGCAAGTTTCTCTGAATGCTTCTCTTGGTGCATGCATGCATAACTTGTATATACTACGTATTTTCAAAGGGTACAGCTTTATACTTCAAATGAAGGCTTGCGAAAGGTGCTATTTACTGAGTAAAATGTGTTTTCCTGGAATCCTGATGGACTGATTTATTGCTTCTGCAGTTTTTTCTGGAAGCTACCACATCGTGGAATTGTGCCTTCTGGGTCAGAGATGAAAGGAGCTGGCCAGTAAGTTTGAAGCTGAAACATTTTTTTCCAAAGGTACAGTAAGATTTTAGCTGTTGTGTTGAAATGCACTGTTTTGCCTGGTCAGTTAAGACTACTAATTCATATTTCTGCAATAAAGAGAATACTTGGATTCTGTGTTGCAGGACATCTTTGGTTGCTGATGGATTTTTGAAGAGTCTGAGTCAAAAAGTACTCTATTTTCCTACTGACCTCTTTTTCATGAATCATGAAAAAAAGCATGGTCTGTGATTTTCATCTCTAAGAGTACCCTAAAGAGTGTAGGTGTATGTGTTTGTCCTAAATTTGTTCATGGACTAGTCAAAACTGACAAATTATGAGTCATGTGAAACTGGCCAGATGCTTGTTTTTGGATGGTTGAAATTTTAAAGGAAAAATAATGCAGATATCTTAATATTATGTGACCTCTGAATATTGTCAACATAATTAGAAATCCTTTTGGTAATCTTAGTAGTCCACAGGAGAGTAAGCATTACCATATCAGTTCAGTGGTTCTCCTTCTGCAGTATGACAACTTCATTATTATAATGTTCGTTGTTGAAATCATTCCCAAATCTTGCGATCTTGAAGAGATGAGAGAAACAGGGGAAGTGCATGCCCTGATAATAACTTTTCTATGGTATAAGTTTAGGAGGTAATTTATTTTCACAGTCCAATGCAATACAGTATTACTTCTATTTATTTATTTTTTAATCTTGTCTCAGCAGTGGCAAACACTGTCCTGGGGAGGAGAAAACATTGCAGAAGGCTTCAGCTGAATGTGAATGGTTTAGTCAAAGTATAGTCTGCTGGACTTTGCTTAAGCAAAAAGCAATCATTCTGCTTGTAAATGTAAGAACACAGAGAAGGAAGAAAATTTGCCAAGTAAGAAAGCATTATGGGCCATTAGCAAATTAAGGAATGTGTATCCTCTACCGTGAAGTTATTGCTGCACATAAAGATCTGAAACTGTTCTGCTCTTGCGTTGTGATATTAGCCAACATGAGGTGACCACTGCGAAGAGGGTTCAGAAATGTGCAAGAGATGAAAATTCCCTGCAATATATTTTATACAGTAAAAACATACAGGTTTTGTTGTTGTTGTTTGTTTGTTTGTTTGTTTGTTTTCTCATGGATGTTGCAATGTTGTCAAACCCAGTAAGTCAAATATCATTTTTCTACTGGGGAAGAATACAAACAAAATTGCTCACATAGTAATAATGACTGACATTCTTTATGTTGTATGCTGAAAGGACACCATTAGGAGGGGCTAAGATGTGATGACCCATACAGATCTTTATAGAGGACCAAAAAGGAATTCCTGGGAGATGTGTATCAGCCCTTGAAATATGTCCTGCATATGACCATGAGTCCATCTGTGGTTGTGAATAGGTTGGTAAGGCCTTAGTCTTCCACCCAGTAGCTAGGCCTTCACACCAGAAACATTAAAATCTTTGAGCTTGATATTGGCATTTGGCATCTATAGCGTCAGCTGAATTCACATTCTCATTGGTTTTATAATTCTATATTATTTTCTAATGGCTGTCTGCATTCACAGTGGGTGAAGAATGGGCAAGGACCCTTTGCTGGCTCTAATGGAAGCTATTGCTCTTGGTGGCAGGCATAAAATGGGCAAATCTGTCTGTTTGAGTTGTGGATAAGTAAGTCCGATCAGCTGCTACTGGTGCTCTAGGCATTTCACCATTAAAAATGTTGTATGTCTCTTTATTTGTCCACTAAGTCAACTTAGTAATTCTAAAAGCAAAGCCAATTACTACGGAGTTTCACTTATTAAGCTTTTTCATTGGTGTGTTTTTCACTGACACTCTTTAGCTAAGGCAAAGGTTATTATTTTTAATAATTATCCCTAACTAATTTTGCATATGGGAAGTGTATAACAAAGAATATGTCCTTCAACATCTTTGCTGTAGAATTAAACAAGTTAAAAATAATTCTTGGAAGATAGTCTAATATTCCTTTGTCCTTGAAGTCTTAAAGTATTATCAAAAATAAAGTAAAACCAAAATCAATTTATAGATGAAAATCCTAGGAATCTGCCTGCCTGGTCCCTACTACTTAACAAGATCTTAATTTTCAAAGATTAAAGCTGTGATACTGAGACAGCAGCCTCTCTTGGAAACCAGTGCTTTTTGTTTGGAAGATACTAGGCTTATCTCTGGATATGTGGTTTTAAATCCCAGCACTGTTCAATGCCTCCAACTCTGCTGCTAACTCAGTAAGCAGAGGAAAGAGTTTGCAGGGCCAAAGGAGATATAGGAGATATGTGTACACTCTGAAGTTGGAAGGCACCTTACCATTTGACAAATGGGCATAAGAGTGGTAAAAGAGAAAAGTTAAGGACAAATCAGCATCAGAAGTGTACTCTTCCTTATGATTTGCAGCTTTCTAGAGTTTTGGTTTCTAAGCCAAAAAATCAGGTTATTAATTATTAGAAAGTGAAACAAACAAATGCAGTATGGGATCTAAGTCTTAGCTAAGGCTCAGCTGTGGGCAGGAAATCATTACTTCCTGAGGAGATTTTGTCCAGTGAAATTGAGGTTCTATGGGAGCAACTCCAGAAGTGCCACGCTGGATATTGACAACTTAGAAAACATAGCAATTCTGACACCTGAGGGGGAATAGTTCAGATGCTTGTTTTAATAAAATATAAATAATGTGAAAATCTTAATAAAATCAAGCTGCGATACTAATTCCATTGCTTAAGTGTAGCATTTTTAGGATTCATATGAAAGGAAGAGGAAAAAGTATTGTTTCTCCTGTCTCCCTTCACTATACCTGTTCTTGGGTATCTTGCTAGATATCGTTCAGTAAAGGAGTCAAACTAGGCCCTCCAGGCAATTTGTGACAGCAGAAAACAGGGTTAACTTCCAGAAGATTTTTGTCTGTGTACTGCAAGGTCCTGGGCTATACCTGCACTACAAGTACAAGTGGGATTGAAGTGCTGGAGGCACCACAGTGAAGTCTGTGCTGCTATGTCCTCATTGTTAGTATTGTTTCTACTAACTGCAACTAACTGTGAGAATAAACAGTGGAGTTTGCTCTCCTTTCAGCAATCGGATCTTTGGGTATGCACTTTTAGATTTCTAAAATCTAGATATCAGCAGTAAAGGAAAGCAAAGCAAAACAAACAAACAAACAAAAACAAACAAACAAAACAAAACAAAAACAAGTTTCCTTCTTTCTCATGCAGCTTGGGGAAAGACCTGAATTCACACTGTTTGCCTGCAGTTTTGCCAAACCAGCATTATGTGCTGGCATTTGCAAGAGCTTCAGGCATCTGTAGTTGGTTCCAGCATTTTCAAATGGGCTTATGTAGGACAGCTAAATAAGATTCAGGTTTTTAAAAATGAGTTGTAACCCTTAATTTCCAGTGTGGTGCTCATTGACACATCTTTAAACCAAACCTCTTGAAAACCTTTACTCTTGACAAGTATTTCAAGTAGGGGCAGAGCATTCTGAGGGCAGTTGCCTGTACTAAACTCAAAATTCAGGACAGTATGTCTCAAAAAGAAAGCAAGAGCAATACCTTCCAAGCAGTACCTTTCACATACAGTAGTAAGTGCTGGTTGTCCCAATTGCATGTGCTAACAGTTAAATTTTGATGCCTGGAATGGTGCATCGCTGTTTGCTGCGAAGCATTTGTTATTACTGAAGAACCCCTTCTGGCCCAGCCAATAACATTTTTGTGCCATATGAGTACCTCTACTTTCATATAAGTGCAGCACCCATTTAAAATTCTCTTCAAATCAATGGCTGTTAGAAAATACTAATTCTTCTCTCTAGGGTCATCAGTTTCTTTAACAGTTGGTATTTTTAATCTGGGCATTATATTCAGTAATGTAAACAGTCTTTGCCATATAGATTTTGTAATATAAGCCCTCTGTAATGTTTTTTATCTTGTTTGCTTCTGAATGCTCAAGCCCACGTTGTCCTATTTTGTGCCTCCCTCTTTCCTTGTGCCTTACCTGCTAGATTGCCTCAGGTAGGTGAGATTATGCCCCAGTTGCAGTTTAATTTTATAAAATACTGTTTTATATAATTATAAAATACACTGTTTACCCTAGGCACTTTAATGGTGCTTTTTTGTTTTTGTTGTTGCTCCAGATGGCTTTTTCTCTTCTACTCCTCTCTGATTAGCAACAGAAAATCTTCTTCTGTTCTTAATTGCTGTCTGCTTAGGTTTCAAAATGAAAAAATGGTATCCTGTGTAAGAATGCTTTATTTAAATCGATAAACATCAAAGTCGAAACATCCTTAACGTTATCCCTACACCAAATGCAATAAAAATCTCCTTCACCATGAACTTTGCTTCTACACAGAAAGAAAGAGCCCAATACCAAAAAGAGCTTACAAGAAGTATGTAAAGAACTCCCTCAGTTCATCACATTTCTTGCATCAGTTTATATACAATACTACTTCTGTTGACCAGAAATCGCTTCACAAGAAACTCTGCATCTAAGCAGAAGGAAAGAAAATGAGGGCTTTCGGTTTGACCAGTCTATAACCTACGGAGGGTGTATGGTAAGTATGTTATTGGAATTAAATATTTTAATATGATAGAATATAATTTGCAAATCATTTCTTCTGACCCACTAGAATCCTATTTTGCAGAATTTTTATTTTTGCCATTAAGGATACTTAAAGAAGTTTAACATGGAATGCTCTGTCAGTTTATATTAGACCTGCATTCAAAGTATTGTCATTCTGTTGATAGGTCTCGGAGCGTGATATATTTTCAGCTTGTTGAAAGTATTTATGGTAGGAACTAACACTACAGTGTTAAGGTAAAGAAATACGTCTGTCTTGAAGCATAGGTTGGAAGGAAAGAGATAGGGACAGGAACAGGTACTGGTAAATAGTTGAGTTTTGTGTGTTTGTCACCACTCAAATCACACCCAAATCCAAGTGCTTTATGATTTTAAATCAGAATTTTAAGAAGTCTGTATATGCTTTTAAAATTCCAGATTTCAGCTGAAACTCAAACTATTAAAACAGAATAAAAGAATCTGTATTGGAGAGATTGCCAGCCAGGCTGAAACAAAACCAGTACTGGAATTTTCACTTGAAAATCTGATCTTGCAAAACTGGTTTATGTATTTCCAGGCTATTAAAGTCTGGACAGCCTAAGATAAGCAACTGAACTCCACATATTTATTGCAGCTAAATCTTACTTGGAGAGCCTCACTCACACCACAGACAAGTTTCCCTTGTTAAGAGGCATGTACAGACTTGGGCTTTGCAGTGCTTGATCATGACTCCTGCCTGTCACATAATTCACAAAGATGCTTTTCCACAATGTTAACTGCCCAAAAGATATTCTCTTAAATAGTCATTTCCATTTTGATGGGGCAGTTCCTGACTTCTGCACAGGCTGATGGCTTGAACTGAGTGATTTATCCATGCATACAAATTCATAAATATGCATGAACGCTTGCAAGATTAGAGCCAAAAAATTAAGAGTATATTTGTATACTGTATTTTCTGAAACTTGTTTAAAATCACATTTTTAAGCTCTCGGACACAGTACCAATTTAGATTAAACTGCCAGAACTTCAAGTCAGGTTACCTTGAAAAGGCTGTTATTTTTTGTTTGTTTGTTTTGCGTATACAGTCAGTAATTGATGTTTTCTCCAACAAACAACAACAACAACAAAGACATTGCTGTTTGAAAGCACTTAGTTTGCTTTTAAATTGTTACTTTATTTTTCAGTTAAGAAAGTAACTATTTATCTTGTTTTTTTCAGATAAGAGGGTTTTCTTGTTCTTAACAGTATCTGAACATAAATTTAACAGCAGTAAGTTCATCTTTTTTCAGAAACCAAAAGTAAATTCAGCTTTAGTAGTTTCATAACTAGAAATCTAGAACTGGTTTGTTTTTCCTGAATTTGAATATCCTCCAAACTGTAAGGGGAACGGTTCTACTAACAGTACAGACATATCTATCTGGGGAGGACAATAGGAAGCTACAGGCTTAAAATCACATCAGGGTTTGAGTGGAGGTTGTGAGGAAATGACTATTATTTTTTTTCTCATCAATGACTAACATACCCAAGAAGTCTGCATAGTTACTCTTTACCATTTTTAGTAAAAGAGGCAGAAAGGGAACACTGTGATGATCTTTTCTGATCTGCCGTTTCATTAAAAGAGGGAGAACTGCTTTGTGGATCTCATATTTTGGGAGACAGAAGTTCTTCTGGAATGAGATGCAATGCAGTGTGCTGGCTGCTTTCCTACATAATTGTCAGGAGAAGCAGAAGGAGAATTGTTTTGATCTTTATTGTAAGCTTTTGTGAGTTCATTAGGCCTAGAAACCCTCAACTCCACAGAGATAAGTACAGCAATAATTTAATAAGGCAGATGAGTGTGTGCATGTATGGTGTTTTTGTCCATGCTGGCAATATATTGCTCACCTTTCTCAAAAGCATCAGTAGTCAGGATGGCACTTCTGCATTTGTGTAACTATAAGCAAACACTTAATTGTCACAGCTGTTTGTGGCAAATACCAGTATAAAGCATATTTTCCGGGTATTACATAGTTAAGATGGAGCTTCTTTTATTGCTTTCTGAATTTGGTCAAGGTTGTTTTTCCTTCATCTCCTGCCATTACCATGTGTTGAAGTTCTTGGAGAAGGTAGCAGTGTGGAAGCATGGCTAGCAAATCTGAGCAGAATTGATTTCATTTGTAAACTTTTCCAATGTGCCTTAGTCACTCAGTACTGAAACTTCAGCATTTTACAATTATGGAACATATTTGCCTGTCTCTTTGGGTTCCAGATGGGAACATTAAGAATATCTTTTGAATGAACACAACGGCTTGGAAGTGTCCCAGTTTTAGGGAGATGAGTGCTTCTGCAGGTATGCTAGTATTTTTGTCTGCCAGCATTTATAGGAGCAAATCAAACAGATTCAAACCTGATTCTTCACTTTCTTTGAAATCAGAAGTCATTCCCCTGAAATGAATGAAGAGCTGCAGAAACACAGAACAACTTGTTCTGGTGCTAAGGCTTTGGTGAGTGCTGCTTCATATAGAAATCCTGTGAAACCTCACCTGACAGGGCAGAGGCCCGTGCTGAGCAACTGTGTCGTTTGTCAGGTATAGCACTTAAGGGATAAACTTGGTGTAACCCATGTTCTGGGTGTAAATTTATGTCTCACCACAGTACTTTGCAGTCTAGCTCAGTGCTCTTGCTTTTGGTTGGCAACTGCAGTGGTGTGCAAATGATTCCTTCCCCATTCTTACTGTTTAGCTGTTACTTAAGTTGTGTGTTTTTTCTTTTTTTTTTTTTTCTTTCTTTTTTTCAGGAGTTCTGATTGCTCTGCTAAAGTGGCTATCTTGAAAAATTACAGAATTTGCCTTGTTTACATGGGGAAGCAGATCACAGTGGGTTTGGTGTGGCTTTTGTTCGCTTGCATAACCTTCTCCAAAAATATTAAAACTGAAAAGAAGATGACAAATGATAGTCAAGTTCTTTTGACATAGGCAAGAATCTGCCTTTAAAGGAAACCAGCCAGAAAGCCCTAAGTTGTTATACTTTGAAAAATAAAAAATAAAAAATCATTGTGGAACTCACTTATAGTGAAGATCAGCTTTAACATACAGGGAGTTGTGAAGTGCAACTGCACTTATCTAAGCCTTGAAGGTATCTCTGGTTCAGACAAAAATACCGATTTTATTCACATAATTTAAGTAGGAATAATGTGATCTTGTTTGTAATTTTTCTTGAGGGTTTGCCTTTGAATCATTAGAAAGTTCCAGACAGGTACACCTCTCCAACCCGCCAGAGAACTGCAATTGTGTAGGAGTTACTGTGAGGCTACTGTGAAAGCAGTGGGCTTGCAGTTAGCGTTACTGGAAGGTGTGATCATTAGTTTCCTTTGGTTTACAACCAGGAATCAAGCATGAGGATTTGAGTCTGTGGTTTGAGGAGCTGGTAGTTGGACACAAATTTGGTTTGTATTCAGTTTGATCATCTCAACTTGCAAGAAACTCCATAGACAGGAAGCCACCAAATACTCTTTTTTAGCACCTGTTTTGTTTAGCAGAATTGCACTTGTAAGATCTCAGTGCTTGTTTCATACCCTGTCCATCTTTTCTTGCTGTCCTAAGTGATCAAGAGACCAGCTGGGGAGTCTTGTTTACAAAAAAACATGGGGAAAACTTGCAAAGGTTAACTAAGGCATTTTTAAATGATTGATATTTATGAACAGTAGAAGATAATGGGTGAGGACAGTTTTGAGTCTGTGTTCAATTGCCATACAAAAGAAGTCGTTAATGAGCAGCAAAGCTAATGAGTCCTGATTTCATAAAGATTTGTGTCCAATGTTATAGACATACACATGCAGTGGTCCCTCACAGATCCCTCCCACCACATTTTTCCTTTTTCATTTTACCCATATTGTTCCAGCACTGCATTGTTGAACATATTGTTGAACTTAGTGATATGGTTTAGTGGAGGACTTGTTAGTGTTAGGTCAGAGGTTGGACTAGGGGATCTTGGAGGTCTCTTCCAACCTAGACGATTCTGTGAAAACCCACAGCTTATTCTCAAAATTCTGCATGGCCATTCTGCCCTCTCACCTGCTTTTTCTCATACCAATATCCTACCACTTTGCTCCTTTTCAACATCTGTTGATCTGTTTTGCACTACCATCTAAGTGAGAGATGGCATATGCTATAGCTTATCTGGAAACTCTCACTTGCCAACTGGCCTATCGGTCATTGTCATGCAGGATAAAAGTACCCAGCTTTGTTTTTCTTGGGGAATTAATAGGGTCTCTGCTGCATCAGCTGTTAATACAGGATGGTAGTATGATGCACAAGTGTTGTTTTTTTCTGGAAATGGGTCAAGAAAATAATGCATGGTTGGAAGTGTCCTGTTCAGGTTAAAAAATATTTATGTGTGCTCGAACTCAAACATGTACTTGAGCTCTCTTAGGGAAGAACTGATGGCTAAGCCCTGTCAAAGAATCTCAGGCCCTTTACTAGAACACAAGAGAACTTAGGGATTTGTTGGAAGAGACTTGCCCCCAGGACCATTTCTGAGCCGTAAGTGAATCCTGCATGGATGCCTTTTTCTTACCATTTGCAACAACAAAATATAGGGAATTCTGATTTCATCTCCACTGGCTTGTTGTAAATTAAGTCTTTCTCTTACAGGGAATCCATATGGTAAGCTCACACTTTGTGAAATAAACTCTGAGTTGTTGGGAAATATGACATGATAGGTAGTTCTTGCTCCCTTAGTGAGTATTCAGACACGGTCTTCAAGGCTGAAGCAAAGGCATATGAGCAAACTGGGTTACCTCTTAGCCAGTGCATCGTAGTTTTGCAAGAGTTAATGCTTTCACTAGCATCGTGATAGATATGGGTTAAGAAGTTTGCTGATGAACATGGGAAATCTTGCAATAAATGAGGTTATTTAGTCCAACGGAGATTAAATACTTTGCATTCTTTGCTTTAAATGAAGCAAAATCAGTGTGAAAAATCTCATTTTGAATGATGGATCCCGTAGTGCTTAATAACCACTTAAGTTTATCCAAAAATATATATATTTTTTTTTCCTCCTAAAGGATTAGATTCTTGAGATACTGATCAGCAAGTGCAAGCATATTACATCGTTGTCTTTTGGGAATAACTATTCCATTTTTTTTGCTGCTCCATTCTGTAAAATGCTCTGTGAGAATGAAGCGGTTCCCTGAATTAAATCTTATTTTCTCTGACATTTTTCCTGCTAAAGCACCCTATAAACTACAGAATAGATTTAAACAGAACAGAAGAAACAGAAAGCTCCACTTTTTTAACTCATATAAAATAAAATCCATGACTTGCTGTTTACATGGCAGTCAGAAATCTCATTTCTTATTATCAGCCAGTTTATAAGTGAACTGACATTTCTGTGGTGCAAATAACATTAAAAAAAATGCTATTAGGATTTTCCCTTGGCACCCATGAGATAAGCAGTTAGCTGTGTGTTGACAAACATATAGTGTGCACAGTTGCAAAGCTGTTTATTAATTGCATCACTGCATTGGTCTGTAGTAGTTTAAGGCTATCCTGTGTGTGTTGTTTTGCTACATTTGTTAATGAAGAGGCATCAGTGGGCTTCTTCGTTTGTTTGCTTCTCGTTTCTCGTGGTATCGTCTGAGCCTTCTGCATCTTGGAGTGTTTATTGCATGGAATCTGGCACTAATTTTTGGAGGCACTGTGTGTTAGGAATCCATATGCATGGCAGATGGCTCTCAGACAGGAGGGAGCTTTATATTTCAATGCATTGAAAGAGATGCTTGGCTATAGACTTCCTAGTAGTCTGGCGTTTCCACAGCAATAAAAGGAAACAGAAAACCGTGCTGGCATGAAGCACAGGTTACATGCCATTTCTGTTGGGTTTCTATATGGAATAATGAAATAGTCTATCAGAGAAGGGAGTGAGTGAGACTTCAGTCTGGCAGCTTCTTATTCACAGATAGTTTGCTCTCCTTATTGATGTTTTGATAACTGTTGGAATGGTTCACCATAAGGGGGATGTTTTTTCCTCTGTCTTACAGTCTTAAGATTAAGCTGTGCTCCAGCTCAGACAAGCCTGCTGTGTGGGTACCTGTCATGCATGTAATAGGCAGCTCTGTTCAGCTGCTAAAATGGCATGGTCAAGATTCAGCTCTTAATGAATTAATCATTGTTTACTGCAATGAATAGTCATTTCAATCAGCCATAAATTCAAGGAGATGCGGACGTATGCTGCAAGATGCAAACCTGTATATATACTCTATAATGATGTTCATATACTGTGGTTTGTATTTACATGTTGACACCGATGTGGTCTGCATCACAGGAGTCATCAGGAGTCTGCAGCCTGCTTTAAACTAGCCATAAACCTCAGTCCTGGAAATATTTTAAATATATTAAGAAAGTTAATGGCTATGCTGCGTGAGCCTGTCATTGTTTGAAGGGAAGTCCAGAATCTTACTCAGAGGTCACTGAAGTGAATGGGAAGCCCAAGACCTTCATCGGCAGTGACTTTTGTTGTTCTATCTGCAGTGATAGCTAGTGATAGATATTTGTGGTGTTGTGAAATTTGTTTGAAGCTTCAAAATGTTTTCCTAATGATAGAGTATCCACATCATGGAAATCACCCATTGTGTTTGGCAGTTGGAAGAGAGAAAAAGAGACAGATAACTGGGCTTGTAATGTTACCTATTCTCCCTCCCCTCCTCTTTTGATGAATGTAGGGTAGGGTACAGCAGCAGCAAGGGTCAAGTTCATGCTGTCACATTGCAAGGCGCCAGGTTTCAGAGGTGTAAATCTGCCAAGTTTTATAAGCATCAGCTTGAACTTTAAAGTGCCTTCAGGCATGAGGAACTTAATATTATGATCTGTCTTAAAAAAAATGCAAATAAAGAACTGCATGTTCTTTTTTGGTGGTGAGCATCTCCAGACACAATTTTGTTTAGGATGTAGTTACTAAACTAATCCCCCTGCTGATACCAGGGATGTTAATGATGCCAAGAATGTTGTCTCTAGACAAAATCTGCATCAAGGTTTTTTGGCTGAACGTAGCTGTGATGCCATCTGCATAGAAGTGTCACACTAGGGTTGCTTTATTTTAAATTACCTCTTGTTAATGTGTCCTTGTAAACTGAACACATCAAGCAGGTACAAAACAGGTGTTGTCTCTTCCCCCGTAGTATCTTTATCATCTTTTGCTAGCAATGGATTTCATGGTAATACTGGGGGGTAGCTGTATTAGAAATCAAACTTTCAATGTTTTATCCAGCAGCAGAGTAAAATTTGATCAACGTGTGCTAGACTTCAAAATATTTAGTCTGTTTATTATACCAGTTGGTTGGAGCTGTAGTTTTAGAATGAAGAGCTATCTAAAACATACTGAAAGGAAATGGAATGTGGTCCAGAATGGTAGTTCCTTCATACATCTATCCATTGGGTGTCACTCTTCCCTCTGTTTGATTTATAACTTGTAGAAGACCTCATTAGAAAAACTGTCAGATTTCACCTTGCTCAGCTCTTAAAAAGGAAATATTTTTTCTTGGGTGCATGCTGTTGAGTAATGTTGATTTGAATATCTAGTACTGGGAACAGTAAAATAAATCAGAATCATAGTGAAAGTAGAAAAAATCATGACCAACTATTGATAGCTACCAATCAGTTCTATTAATCTTTCCAAGGACAGAACCCCTCATGTCAGTTGTTAATGAATTTTGCGTCAGAAAATAAGACTAGATGTGCTAGTTTGGGAAGGGATGATATTCCATAGCTGTGCAGTTAGATCCGAATAGTCAGACAAGAGCTTTCAGCAGCTCTCTCATTTGATTCCCATGAAAATATGGATCCTTTAATGTTTACGTATTAAAGTCACAATTCTTTGTTTAAAAGCCCAGGCTGCCTGAAGTCGAAAACAAAGAGCTTAAAACACTGGTTTCACTGCACAGTTTGGGATATATTGAGACACTCCACAATCAACTTTAAACTAGTAGCAACTTAACTCTTTGTTTTCTTTTGTGTAAGAAAATACAGATTTTTGAAAATATAAGAAGAGACTTCACATTTTTTAATGCAATGAAAGCTTACTTGAAGTTTGGAGAAATAGCCAGATGAGCATACCATTTTGAGAATCCTTGGTGAGGAAGAAAAAAAAAAAGCTATACTTTAATCCCCACTTTCTACATTGTTGGCACAAAAATATCACTTACAAAGATCAGATAGCAGTGCTATCAAGATGTACGTTTTCAGAATGTTTAGCATTCAGTGTGTTGCTAGAGTTATAGTCAGATAACAGTTCTTCTTTTAAAAGTTCTTTTGTTGTTGTCAGTGGTGGTGTCTTTAATCAAAAAGAGCTGGCGTTTATCCAAACCTCACAGCAAGAATGTTTCTGTACTAGATGAAGAGGGGAGAAAGGCTCTTCATCTACGTGTGTTTTTTTGTTTTGTTTTGTTTCTGTATGTTTGGAAATATTATTGAAATAAGACAGTTAATGTCATTGTCTGAATGTAGGCTGTCTGTGAATGCGGTAGCTCTGAATCAGAGCTAGGTCTTGGGGACAAAAAAAACTGTGCCAAGGCTATAGAGAAAATCTAATCTTTAATTTTTTATGCTCCATGCCAGGCATATGAAGATAAATATATACAAAAATATGGAAATTACTGTTATTTTACAAAAAGAGTTGTTGAGTGACTTTTCCCTGCAGGAAAAAAAAAAAAAAGAAAAAAGAAAAAGAATGTCAGATATTAGACCTAGACAATATGCCATTTGGGTCATCTCATATGATTGTTCCAGCAGTCTTGCCTTGTTCTCAAGATACACGTATTGTAAATGATGTTGCAACCTCTTTGCTAGAGAAAATACTAGGCCTAGACTATACTGAATATGATTAAAGAAGATAGGTGAAGTTACAGTCCTGAAAGATGAAAACTCATGCAAGTCTTAAGTTCAAAGAAGCTAATAAGGCCCTTCCAAGGCCTGTGTGAATGATATAGATGCTATCATAAGAACACCTGAAGGGAAAGGTAAATAGTTATCTTCATTAGGAAATGTTAGTCCAAAAATGTGAGAGAATTTATCTATGATCATTTCTTCACTGGTAAATCCCAGTGATGTTCCTTGTATGTGTGCTGGTGTATGTGGATACATGTTTAAAAAAGAAAACCCCCACAAAAAAACCTTCTGCTGTAGTACTGTGCTGCTTGATAAATCTGACTCTTGTCATTCCTCGTAGCAATGCATAGATCCACCCAATCATGAAACCTCACTAAATAATACGTGACCAGTTTCAGCAAATCTTAATGTAAGTTTCTAAACATTCCACAAAAACAGTCATTCATGATGTTCTGAATGTTCAGGCTGCTCCATGGAAAATACAATTCTAAAGCTTTTGGCAAATTTCAAGCTATTTTTATTTTTGTTACATATATTATAAAGCTGTAATTTAGGAATTCACTCTGGATTAGATTTACATAAATATATTCAGTGAGAAATCATTCTGGAAATTACTGGTGAACAGGATTTCGAACAATTCCTGGTTTTGATAGACTTGGAAGCGTAACAGGAGTAACCTTTCTGGTTTCCTAAATTCCATTGTACTTCAAAAGAGCTTTTTGCCATTTTGGTTTGGCTTTTTTTGCTGACATGGGTTCCAGCTGTTAATTGATTTGAACTCTGTGTTCATCCTCAGGATTGATTCTGTTGTAGAGAGCTTGGAGAATTTATGTGCAAATTGATCTCCTCTTATCCTTTCAATTCAATAACACTAATATTACATTTAGTATTTATATAGCAGTCTCACAAAGGTCTCTCTGAGTTTGGCAGAAGTCTCTCCATTTATAGGCAGGTAAGTGAGGTACGCAAATTTAATGACCTGTCCAAAGTCGCCTAGCCTATAGTGAAGACAGCGTTTCCTGACACCCTGCCCCTATTGCAGCAGCCACAAAACTAAACATGTTGAATGGAGTCTTTATATATATGAAAAGATTATCTGTAACCTGTATTATTTCCAGAACTATGAAGTACAAGATATTGTATGAATGAATGCTTGACTATTTAGGCACAGCTCTGTTGTCATTATAGTGGCAGCTATTGAATGTTTTCAAATGGGAGGAGCAAGTGGATGAAAAACACATTTAGAAAAGTGTCTTCTGTGCAACTTCAGTACTGTACCGTGAATACCAGTATCATTTTTCATGTGTACACTAATTTGCATACAAATTTTAAGGGACTCTATCCATTTCTGAAACAGCTAGAGAGGGAAGAACTGGGGAGCCTTGACAGAGCGGGAAGAGTTTATGGAGAAGAAAAGGAGAGAGGCTGCAGAGGAGGCTGGAGAGCTCCAGGGGAATTCCAGCTGGCCTGTGTTCTCCCCTTCCCAGCTTTTCTGTCTCCCTCTTGAAAAGTCCTTTCTTCTCAGGCAGCCATGAGAAGTGTAGTATTTTCTTCCCAATACACAGGATGGGAAGTTGGGCAAGGACAGCTTGAAAAGAAAGTGGTGTAGGAAGTCTTTTGCTTTGTTGTTTATTTGTTTGTTTGTTTATTTGTTTTGACATTTTAAGTAGTCATATGTTGGTAACTGATGTTTTAGAAGCTTAGGGCCAGCCATGGGTTGTATGAGTGTAGGTGTGAGCAGAAGGCAGGGAACAGTGCTAGTACAAAAAAGAAGTCAGAGCCTATCCTGAAAAATGTGATAACTGCTAGTCTATAGAAGCTGTCTGTTCTGGCTTGGGGTGAGTGGATAAGCATTTAAGTCTAAGCAAACTAAATATTGTTTCCTTAGGAAAGTTTGTTTAACTAATACACTTAATTTGCCAATAGTTATCTTTACATCAGAGTTGTAGTCCTTTGTCTGATTGTTTCAAGATGTATTTTTTTCCAGCAAGGACTCTTAAATCTCAGGAGAATTCCTCTACACATCTGTTCTGGCTTCACTAGAGAAAGTGATGGGTAACTGCTGTGATACTGTAATTAGAGATGGCTGCTTGGTTAACTGTGGTTCCTCTGGGTCCACCTGGTACCATCTTTTTTCATGTGAGCTGTTAAATGCATCCAGTAAGGTAAGTCAATGCATCCATTCAACATTCTGAAATTGGATTCAGGCTTGTTTTCCTGCGACTTTTATAATTAATCAGAGTCTCAATTTGAAAAGCTTAGAATAGCATAGGAGTACTGAACTTCTCAAAATGCTCACATTCAGGGTGTAAGCATATACTTTAAGACAAAGCATATTAAAGAAATATTTTATACACTAGATACCCTCATATGTTAAGAAAGTGCCATTTAAAAAACAAATGGATTCTGTCAGAAAGGTCTGCATTGTCTTACCCCCAAACTCTGCGGATTTATAAATAGATTTCACCTGTGTGTAAATAAGAATAATGTCTATTCAGTGAAATTCAATCCAGAATGTTTCAGCAGAATTAAAGTAGCCTAAGGAAATCAGGTCAAGAATGACATGCAGCATTATGCTACTATCACCACAATTGGTTTGTTTTCGTTAAAAGCAGTTTCACCTATCCAGTCCCAAAGCTCTTTCATAAGACTGTGGTCATAATGCTGTTCTTGTGCGGTGGTTTAGTTTTATTTTATTTTACGTAGCTTTGAAATTTGGTCTGTCTAAAACCACACTATTTTCATTGCTTCTTTAGTGTGGATATAAATAAAGTGTTACAGTAGTGCTTAGAACAGTTTAGTTTATTTCTGAAAATGTAAAGCTCCCATTTGTAAGAGCTAATGTTTGTGCTCCTTTAAAGATATAGACTGTTAAGAACCTACTGATACTTTAGTTTATGTTGTAGAATCTGATTTCTTTAATGTAAAATCTTGGAAAATCATCACAGATGACATTCATGGATAGTACAGGTGCAATTAATTACGTGTATCCAATGAACATGATGTCAGTTGCCTCACAAAGGAAAAAATCCAAAATGCTCAGCGCTGACCTAATACTCCTGTTAAAACCACCAGCCTGCTGACCAGGTATTTGAGTTGTTGTTGTTCCTGTTGTAAAATTCTGTGATACTGGCTGTTACTCCTTCCTTCCATCCTTTTTCAAGAAGGTTCTGACCATTGCTTTTTGTGAAGTGCACAGTCTCGCTGATGTGTAAAGCACCGGTCTGGGATTATTTAGCAGACTGGGTTGTTCTTGGAATTTACAGGAAAATTAATTTCCTGAGTCCTGAGTAAGTGTAGATGAAAGCTAGATAGCAGCTCATCTCTGGATATTTTGGCTGGCAGATTTGGCTCCCAGACCCCTCAGTTCTCCCCAGGTCCTTTGTTTGGAGTCAGTCATATATCTCAGCCTGATCTAAATGTCCGTTCTCTTTTACCTACCTGGTTGATCTCAGTGGAAAGGAAATAATGAGCTCTTTTTCTACTGTTTTGTTGGGTTTGTTCACAAAGGACTTGTTAGATTTCCAGTGAACATGTAGGCATTTCAGTGGAGGCAGCTGGCTTTCCAGAAAGCTCTTTGCTCCATACTTCCTGCTGGATGTCGTTCTACTTTTTACATGGGACTGAGCATGCCTGAATAGCTGGCTGAGAAGTCTTCTCTCTACAGCTGGCTAGACCAGCACAGGGAAACGTTCATTCTTCCTTTGCGTTTTGGATGTTTTGAATGTGAGCTTTACCAAAAGCTGCGTTTTGAAGCTACTCTTCCTTTCTGCCTTCCAGATGTCCTTTCTCTGCACTCTTCTCTTTTTCAGGTTATTTTGAATGCTTTTGGACAGTCAGCCAGGATGGCCCTTCATAATAAAAATGCAGGGAATGGATGACAAGATCATCTAATTCTTTATGTTTCTGTTCCTTTCATTCCTTAAATTTTAAGTGCCTGCAGTGGCAAGAATTAAGTAAGAAGAGTAAGTTAATGTAGATGTTTCTTTTATGAAAACTTGGTGATGATGGGCTTTTGCTGTAGATTTCAGAACTGGACCTGAATCAAGCTCTGAACTTCGGCAAAGTTTGGTGATCATTAAGTTGGACTTGGGATCATGGGAGAATGCACGCAAGAATGCATGCAAGAAAAATTGGAGCTGTGTCTGGTGTGATTCAAGCAGTATGACTAAATAAGTGCGTTATTTACTTTGTGTATTCACATGTGCTTGTCACTTCTTTGCTTTGCTGGAGGAACAGGCACAGCTCCTTGACTTAAATGGAAATATGCTGTTTATGCCAGATCACCTTTGCTAATGCCAGTGGCCAATTTCTAGCATAAAGAAAGAAAAAATAATCTTCAACAATATCTCATTGTTGCTGCAGGTAGACGTCAGACTAAGGGGCAAAATCTATCACTGAGATGCCAAGTAAGGGAAGGTAGAATAACAGACTGTGTTACTGTGCTCTGAGGAGTCCGAGAGACTAACTTGGCTTCTTGTTCAGCCACAGCTGCTCTAAACTGGCAGTGAAGAGGAGGCTGCCTGGTCCTGCAGAGCTGAAAGCAAGTCCTCTGTGGACTCTGCAGAGCCACAATGGTGTCCTTGAGAAGTGTGTCGCTGAAAGAATGGCAGTAAAGGAGTTCTTCGCTTAGGGGGGATCATTTCTGTTGAGGAAGCTCCCCTTACTCCGCAGTTTGAGAGAGGAGGAAATTCTTAACAACTGGCCAAATCCTTTGCACAGGAAAGCAAGGTTTGTAGATGAAAGCACTGAGTTTTTACGCAGAACCTCTCAATAAGACTTGAAATACACAAGAGAAGCTGTGACATATGGGCCATGTTCCACATTTTCAGAGCATATTTCAGAATTAATTGAGCTGACAAAATTTTATGAAGAGCAGCTCCAGACTCTTTTCTTTTTGGCAACAGTTGGTTCTGGCTGCTGTCTAGCAGATGAACATGTTTTTCTGGTTTTATTTTGAGTTTGGCTCACGTGCTTACTGTGCAGATGATTAGAGGAGAGAATTACCTATACTCATTAACCAGGCTTACAATACTTGCAACAGTCAACAGCTTTTTAGCTTGTTGCCTGGACATCCTAAGAAGGCAGGGGGGCGGGGGTTGGGGTGGAGAATAGCAGCAAGACTAGATAGGGAGAGGGGGAGTGAAGCCTGGAATAGGATCCAGGCTGTGTTGTTGTTTGCAGCCAGTATAGATGGCTGTCCAGGATCCAGAGGGCTGAGGTCTAGTCTGTGGAGAATTCCAGCGTGGTTTAGTCTAGACTAAACATTTTTGGATGCATCGAGTCTGTCACTCTTGCTCAGGCTCCTCTGCCAGGGACTAATTGGAGCTGATGATCACCTACCCATGGGAATTGTGAATTCCATTTGGAAGGTGCTTTTTCTTTTTTCTTTCTTTCTTTTCTCTTTTTTTTCCTTTTTTTTTTTTTTTTTAAGCATATTACAGGTCTTGGCAGTAGGGTATTTTTGGCCTTCAAATTACAAAAATACTTTCAGCATAGATTCAGGTATAAATTCTAATATTCTCCAGAATCCATCATTTAAAAACGATACCAATTACAAACAAACAAAAATCTGACCCTCCTTCCAGTCTGGCTAACCAAATTTATGTTATACCCATTTCTTTTCAGACTTAAAAAGCTCTTTCCTTCCATCCTTGTAACATGGAATGTATTCTTTTATTCTTGTTTTGATAGGCATTTGTGATATGTTTCTCCCACAAAATTAGGATGTCATGGTAAAGCAGTATGGGTGGGATTTCCAAAGCACTCAACCTCAGCCTAGTCTTCCTCTCATTCAAGTCAGTGGGATCAGCGTTTGGCTCACACAGGGTGCTTTTGAAACCTTACTGTTACTCAGACAGTTTGTGTTTGTTCATTCATTTCTTATAATACACTTTGCATGAATTGACCTTGAATGCCTTTACTTCATACAGACTTCTCAGCATATATCACTGGACAGTGAACAAAACGAAGACAATATATAGTGTAATACAGTGAATTTTAGGAATTATTGCAGATTTGCTCCTAACTTGTATGAGAAGATCCAAAGCAACTTCTCTTCTCAACACATCTTCGACCTTATTAGGAAAGGTATAGGGAGAAATTCAAGGGGCAGATATTTTAAAAGCTGCCAAACAAGCACATTATTTTTTTGGGGTGGGAGAAATCATCAGATATGAAAAGGCAATCACTGTGAAAATAAAGTTGTTGTTTTTTAATGAGTTATTCTGTGTATACTTAAATAATGCTAATTTATAAACAAGGAGATTTTGTAAAAGCCACAATATTTTTGATAATACAGTTTTAATCAATGTACATTTCCCAAGTTTTATTTTTAAATGAAAAACAGATGCAAAAGTAGCAACTAGGGAGCTGGTCAAACCTGAAAAAGAGCAACTTTGCAGAAAAGGTCTACTTATCCTATCAAGGTCTTCAGGCAACTCCCTCAAGAAATGGTATTTATAAGTGTAAGCCTTCCTCAGATTGGTATGAGAAAATTTGCTGTGTGGTTAGATGCTTGTATAACAGTAGTATTAAAGGTAACAAGAAATCACTCACTTTTAGTAAAAGATTAGATGGGTAAGTGTGATGTGGTGTTTGGGATCTTATGAAATCTGATGTTGCTCTTCTAAATTTCAGTAATTTTCCTTGAGATGATTCATCTTCCTGAAGTTGGTAAAAGTTTAAGTGCTTGGAGTTGTTTTTTCTTTAAAAAAAAAATGTTCATCACTGTTGCATATGTTATTATAAGAATCAGAAAGTCATCATCTTCTCTGTGTGGTGAAGTTCAGTTAAGTGCTGTTCCTGAACGACATAGCTCAACTGTCTGGATGGTGGGAAGAAATGCAGACTCCAAGGAAAATTCTCTATTACTCATGGTTCCATATTTTCTATGTTAAAGCCTATTTTGTCATTAATGGGTTAGTTCTGGATCCCATTTTGTTACGGCAAATTTATGACAGCTTTAAACATGACTCGTGCTCTTCTAACAGGAGTAAACGCTCCCTGAGGGGCACTGCAGCAAGTCTCCTTGCAGGCAGAGGTAATCTCCCTTCAAGCACCCTGACTTAGCAGAAGAACTTGTTATGGGACAGCACTAGCAGGGACTTTGTATATAAAAAGAGCTTTGCCAATAAGAACACTTTTTGTTCAAATTCCTGCTCCTCAGCTATAGGACCTACAGGCCAGTCCCCTAATGCTGCCAATCAGTTTCAGAGAAGGAGGTTTCCTGCTTCTGACCAAATGTCAATAATCTCTAGGATTCATTTTGAACAAGCTTTCAGGAGCAGTTGTAGCAAGACTTAAAATCACAAGGAGATAAAACTTGTATGTCCTAGACTGTTCTTGTTACACTCAGAGCCTCTAGAAGTCCTGAGATCTCCCGTGGTCATTGTGGATCTCCTGTAGTGATTTCTACAGGAGTCTTTAGAGCGGTCTGGCTCTCTCACAGAAATCTCCTGGAGGTAATGTTCCTGCTAACTCGCCTCAGTTGTACCCTCTCATTTCTTGGAAGGACTTCTGAGAAAGTGGCAGCTGACCGACTCTAACAGGATCAGCCCTCCTTCAGTTCTGTAACCACCAGCTAGTTGGTGGTTTGGGGAATTATTTGAGGCCAGGTAGATGAGGACTTGTGAGCAGCACAGTGTTCTTTGTTAGAGCGACTAGAGTTCTGAGTAGTCTTGCTCAATGCTGACTATCTGACTCTGTTGAAAAGGATGCGGGACATAGAGGGAGTGAAAGATTTTTCTTTTTCAGCTGGATGAACTAATTGCTTTCAGTGAGTCCCTGGTTTTGAGGGTTGGTTGCTCTGTCTCCCACAGTGCCTTTTAAATGCAGAGTTTCACAAACTTAAACTTGCTCACCTTGTTTGTTCAGTTACTTTGCTAAGCCTCCAGCAGTGAACTTGAAATTAGAATGCTAATTGTGTTTACAGTGCTTAGCTAATTGTCTTCTTTCCCTGGGTCTTTCATGTAATAATGTGAGCCCTTGGCGTTCCTTCTGTACCCGAGGTGAGTGATTACGTTAGTTCCTCCAAATAAGCAGTGAGATACAAGGAGGATCTCTTGAAAACAGACATTAGCTCCAGTTCCTAGTGTCATCTGTCAGTCCAGACAGCAGTTCCTCTTGTGTCAACATGGGGCTCAGACCTGTGGGCTTTTGACTCACTTTTCATGGCCAGATTTCAAATGTCTGCATTTAACATGGAAGTCTGAGATTTCCCTGCAAGATGTTATATCTACCTCATTATATCTACATCGTTATATCTACCTTCCTCTGCCTTTAGAAAGTTGTGCTGTCCGTTCTGTGTCTGACCTGCAGCATGTGCATTCTCTTCTAAGTGCTTGTGCTGATTGCATGACCTCTAATTACATTAGCCCAGGAACTGAGGTGCTAGGAACAGTACCAAATATTACAGGAGCTGCCAAGAGTAATTTCTTCCAAGCACTGATGCATAATCTCAGTTTATGCTGAAGTCAAGATGTATTTTAGCAGAAATTCTTTCACTCTCAGCTACAGTGTTGTTTGAGTTATGTTCTTTTAACAGGTAAAGTGGAAAATGCTGGAGAAATCACAGAATCACAGAATTGTAGGGGTTGGAAGGGACCTCAAGAGATCACTGGGTCCAACCCCCCTGCCAACGCAGGTTCCCTAGAACAGGTTGCCCAGGTAGGCATCCACACAGGCCTTAAATATCTCCAGAGAAGGAGACTCCACAACCTCCCTGGGCAGCCTGTTCCAGTGCTCCGTCACCCTCACTGTGAAGAAGTTCTTTCGCATGTTGGTGCAGAACTTCCTGTGCTCCATTTTTTGGCCATTGCCCCTAGTCCTGTCCCCAGAAAACACTGAAAAGAGGTTGGCCAAATCCCACTGTCTCCCACACTTAAGATACTTGTAAACATTAATAAGATCCCTTCTCAGTCACATTAATAAGATCCCTTCTCCGTCTTCTCTTCTCAAGGCTGAACAGGCCCAGGTCTCTCAGCCTTTCCTCATAGGGGAGGTGCTCCATCTTTGTTGCCCTCCACTGGACTCTTTCCAGGAGATCCCTGTCTTTTTTGTACCTGGGAGCCCAGAACTGGACACAGTACTCCAGGTGAGGCCTGACCAGGGCAGAGTAGAGGGGGAGGGTCACCTCCCTTGACCTGCTGGCCACGCTCCTTTTAATGCACGCCAGGATCCCATTGGCCATCTTGGCCACCAGGGCACACTGCTGGCTCACGGTCAACCTGTCATCCACCAGGACCACCAGGTCCTTCTTCTCAGAGCTCCTCTCCAGCAGGTCGTCCCCCAGCCTGTACTGATACGTTGGGTTGTTCCTTCCCAGGTGCAGGACTCTACACTTGCTCTTGTTAAACATCATTTTGTTTCTTCCTGCCCATCTCTCCAGCCCGTCCAGGTCTCGCTGAGTGCAGCACAACCTTCTGGCATGTTGGCCACTCCTCCCAGCTTTGTATCATTGGCGTACTTGCTGAGGGTGGGCGCTATTCCCTCATCAAGGTCATTGATGAAGATGTTGAACAAGACCGGACCCAGCACTGACCCCTGGGGAACACCACTAGTCACAGGTCTCCAGCTGGACTCTGCGCCGCTGATCACTACCCTCTGAGCTCGGCCAGTCAGCCAGTTCTCAACTCACCTTACTGTCCACTCTTCTATCCCACACTTTCTCAGCTTTGCTAGCAGGATGTCGTGGGAGACAGTGTCAAAAGCCTTGCTAAAGTCAAGGTAGATGACATCCACTGCTCTCCCCCCGTTTACCCAGCTGGTGATGCCTTCATAGAAGACTACGAGGTCACATTAAAATAGATAACAATAAGATGAAAAATATTGGACTCTTGCATTTTTGTAGAAAGGAGTATATAAAAGACCTAGAACAATAACCCAGCAATAATTCTTTCCCAAATAGCAAAAACAATGATGTAAATAATCAAGTAATGTATACTAACATCACTCTACTAAAGTCAGTGAATTTGTCTTGATGTAGACTAGCTGAGTGTCTTAACAGATGTATCAATTACTTCGATACTTACTGTTTTACTATGTTTTACGAAGAGTCTGTCAAAAATGCAGTGCTGTTGAACTCTTTACTCATCTTAACTTGTATATAATTCCAGTTATCATCAATCCTAGTTCATCAAATTAAATGTGTGACATTATTTTAAAAATTGGTGAACTCTATTGATGACAAAACACAGTTCTTATACTAAGGCAAGTTGTACTTCAGAGATGTACATAATATAAACTCAAGGTAAAAAAAAATGCAATAAAATGTAGAAAAGGCCTTGTCACATGGTTTGAATTTCCCTGTCCTGTAGCCAGCAGCCGTGAATTTGATTTGTATAGCAGCAAGTCACTGGAGACCATAGCATTTGTTTTAAAATGCACTTAACTGTTAAAAAGCAGCATGTACGGATAGCATATGATCAATTACCAGTTTAAATAGAATTACCCTACAAAAATTGCCAAGAAAACTGCTTTATGCATTGATATGTTCTGTTTTGTTGTTTCTTCTTTTTTTCTTTACTTTTCTTGAACTTAACTCAGTGCCTATCCCTAAATCTTCCAAAGTGGAAAAAAGAAGATGTTTTACATCATTGTAATAAAAACTGAAAGACATAGCAACAGAATTAGCCCATTTATTACAAAAAGGCTTTAAGGAATCAATAAATACAATTATTTTAACTAATTCCATAAAGGAAAAAGGCCAGCATGCTGGAAATGATTCATAGGCTCATAGTTCTGACTTATTTCATTACATTCTGCATTGGAGGAACATACAACTGATTTTAATGGAGAAAACACAAGTAGATATTTTTGTTGGAGATGATTTTGTAATTGGTTACCACAGACAAAAACAAATTTCCCAAACAAAACATTAATTTCAATATATTTTCCTTGCTTGTAATAGACAGATGCTTTAAATTTAGATCAGACAGTTCATGTGCAATACTTGTGAAGTGGCAGGGCAGGGAGTGGGAGGATAGAAGGAACGAAGTCAAAAGGGAAATTGCCAGGTGAAACAATGAGATGGAGAAACTGTAAAGGGTTGTTTTTTTTCTCTGACAAAACAACTGCCAAGTAGTTTCTTGACTTAAATATTTTGAAAGGCCAGAGTGAGACACTTTGGGTATATCCATACCTCAGTCCAAACTAGGGTTTAAGAGCAGAGCTGTGCTCAGCAAACTGAAAATATACTACTACGCTTCAGAGACATTGCTGTTTAAAAATTTTGTAAGTTCTAATATATGGACTATGTTTTTCTTTGTTCCAGGAAAAAATATAAGAAATGTAAATAGATGGAATCAGAGTGCAAAAATCTTCCGCCTCAGGATTTCAGGAAATGGTTCTCACTGGTGGGAAGGGAAGAGTGCGTGGAAAGGGAAGGTGATAATCCTCTGTGGTGTGCAAGAGCACAATACCTGTACTGGCAGATAACTCCAGAAATGGAAAAGGGAAAGCAGTAAGTCATGCATACATGGTTTCCACAGTTCTGCCCAGTTTCCTGGTTCAAGCAGGAATGCTGGTGCTCTTGGCAGAGCATCTTGGGGCTGTGATCAAGTTGGGTGCTGTGGTTTGCATTTACAGGCTTCGGTCAGTTCTAGCTTGGCATTTTCTGTGCTCTGCCTTGGAGTTTCTTTTCTTTTACATTTCCGTGCACTGTAATTGTTGTATTTGCACAAGCACTGAATTCATCTTTTGTTTTATTTGGGCAATTCCTCCTCTTACCCATGTTCCTTTCTACCTTGCTATCCCAGGAATTGGTTGCTCTCCTTGGAGCAATGGTGTGAGAACATCAGCCATTCTCCCTCTTGAGTCAGAGGCCTTGGGTGTCCAGAAGCCAATGTTCCCTTATTTTTGTTTTCATACTATCATTTAACACACTCCAAATGCGTGCATCATTTCCACAGGCTGACATTCCTTACTGCATGGTTTAATTTAGATAATGTGAAGGAAAACAAAGCCAGTAGGCACCACTGAAAGCACTGCCTTATCTGTGCAAAATGATAATGCTCTTTCTGAACTGTCTAAATGTGAAGGTGTTTCTGCCCAGCTTCAAAGCCACCCAGATACTATGCATTTGGAAGTCTATTTTCCAGTTCAGAAAGGGTATTGAATTTCACTTAAGAGGGTGACTAGAGTGACACAGATTGAGAAGGGAATAATCTAATGGCAGAAGATGGCAAAAGAGGATAAAAGTGGAGAAGAGAGGGCAACGAACAAGCCTAGGAAAGAAACATACGGAGTGTGAAGAGAAGAGTGTAGGAACTGACAGAAGAAAAATGAGAATCAGGTGCTGCAAGAAAGAAATGGAAAGGGAGAAGCACAAATGGTGGAGAAATTACACGTTTACAATAGTAAAAATTCTAGAAAGGGTGTTTATGTGTGATAACTTCTATTATGGTACTTCCATCTTTCTTACCATCTCAGGCTTCTTCTGAGTTAAACCCTTCTGCCTTTCTGTGCCCCCCCCCCTTCTTTTTTATTTATTTTGAAAGGCAATATGGTGAAGAATCTTCCAAACCTAACAAGCTTAGTCCCTTATCTTAGAATACATCAGAGAGAGGAATCTCTTGGGAAAAAAAATACTTAACATGTTGGTTGCTTAGAGGTGTTTCTTATTTTGTCTATGTCTTCATTGTTAGAACCCTTTTGGAGTTTTGCCCAGGCTTTTAGTAGGAGCACATTTAGACCTATTAAAAGAAAGCAGTAGTATGAAAAAAGAGTAACAGGCAGGAATTGGCCTCTTGGGAAAAGGAATTCCAATTAAGTGCTAAATTTCAGAATATTGTACAGCCGTCCTTAAAATTCGAAAGTTCTAATTTTAAACTGCTGAAACTGGTGAAGATCTTGGCTCTACCTAAGCTGATCAGCTCCCCAAGGGCTCTTTTTCATCCTTCCTGCCTGTTACTTTATGAAATTATTTGATTCTGAGGGGAGACCTTAGTAAAACACCTCTTTGATACATTTATAGTTGGACAGCACAATATTTTTCCAGAAACAAACTGACAACAATTAACAAACAGCAACAGCAGGAGCCTACTTAATTTATGCAGAGCAATAACTCATTTCAGGAGCAGTCAAAATGTAAGGCTGATGATTGAGTTGTTACAGTGGAAAAATGGAGGTGTCACTTCTGCTTTGGCTGTCAGACAAGGAGTGAAATTCTTTGGTACTAATAACGATCAGGACAGAGTCATTTATGTATTAATAGAAAAATATTTTTTTCCTGTCTCATACAGCCACGCATAGCTGTGTTTTGATGCTCAGACCACCCAGGCTCTGAGGTGATTACTGTGGCTGTCTAAATTCACTTCCAGAACATGGCCAAGAGGAGTAAGAGTGACAGAATGAGTTAAAAAGAGAAGTGCAACGAAACCTGTAGAGACTACTACTGTTCTGTATTGCTGGGGTACAGCCAGGAGGGCAGGATTTATAAATACTGAGGAAGAGTGGGTGAAAGAGAATTTAAACATATAATTACCTAGCTGGTCTGGAAAGGATAAATCCTAGATGGGATGTGAATGATACATGTAAAGCAATCCATGCTTACTTCTTTTTTTTTTTTCATCCTTTCCTAGGTGATGAAAACAAAGAGTTACCTGATATAGTAAAAGGACAGTGGGCTTTGAAAAAATGCCCACTAAACATCTTAGGCATGTTGAGGAGCTGACTTAAGTGTCATAGAATAAAAGGAAATGCTGAGGTTAGATTTGCTGACAGGCTACATAGTTTGATGGCTACTAACAATGTCTTTAACATGGTGATACTGAGGACTGTTACATCTCAGATTTATCCTAAGTTTAATTCTAAGGTATGTGTGCCGAAGAGTGGTTGCCTTCTTTTGTCTGGAGTATATAGTGCACAATATTAGTAGCAGCCAGCATTATCAGGGGACTAGGAAAACAAGTTATCTGATTCCGCTTGGCTAATTCCGAGTTAGAGATAATAAAGGACTAGTAGTTAAAAATTTGTTTAATATAGGTGGTTTTGTGTTATTAGTGGGTTGGGAGTTGTGGATGGGATATACGAAGTTTGCTTACAGCTGCTGTAGAGGAGTCATGGAGGGATGTTATCTTGGGACAGAAAGCACTTTGCAGGTTACATAGTAAAATATTTCTGTAAAGTGTAGGACAGTCAGGGCATGTTTATCTTTGTTCCTTTTCCATCCTCAGGCTTCAGCCAGCTCCTGCAAAGGGACACTGCTATTGGCATCATCCCAGGCCCTGCGCAGGAGTTATCTTGTGTCCTTCCACAGCAAGAAATAATCTGTTTTTTGGTTTCTGCCTTCCTTGTGGGAAGAGCAAATGTGGCCAGATTATCTCTGCTTCCCTTTGTTCTGAGCTGATGGAGGCATTAGAGCTTTTCTTTTAAATGATTAACGTAGGAGAAGAAATCGTCGCTGACGATAGAAATGAGAGAAAATCAAATGTGTCTTGTGTTAAGGAAAGAGGTAGGAGCACCAAAGCTGCCTCAGCAACTCTACACAATGTTGATCTATAGTGTACTGTTGTATTGATCGTGCTATCTTTGTCTTCTGACTGGCTTGGGCTGTCTTCCTTTAGTTTATGGCAATACAAAAATATATGCACTATGATATAAAAAGTGATTTACTGGTGCACAAGAGCATGTGTAGTAATAGCGATCTCAGGGTGGAGGAGGCCAGTAGATCTGGGAAAGAAAAAAAAAATCCAGAACTTACTGAAGTTAAGTGGATTGAAGCCAGATTCAGCTATCAGAGTAAGTCAAAATACGGAGAGCCTTGGTAGGAAAAGAGAGGAGGGGAATTGCTCACAATATTGTTTCTCTTTGACTTTTTACCAGTGGAATTCAACCTAGTTTTGCAGAGCTAATGCAAGGATGTCTGAAGTAATCACCCAAATGGGAAGGAAGACAAAGATGTAGTGTACAGCAGGAGCAGTCAGGAATCCATTCATTGACAGTGTGAAACCAAAATTGACAGAAATGACTGTCTTTTATCTGAGTTCTCCAGTATATTAACATACAGCTCTGAGTGTTCATGATTGCAGGTGAACCTCGACGAGTTGCTTTTGTTTAGTTAGGAGAGTGAATCGTTAAAAGCATAAACACTGAAATCTTTATAGAAATAGCAATCCCAATGCCAACCTCCTTTTGCTGTGTTGTGGAGGTGCTTAGTTAATTGAAACTATGACAGTGCTGTGAATCTTTTTTTAAGCAATGCCCAGTTTGAATGATAGGATGTTTTCATTAAATATTCCACTCACTCTGGGTAAGGTTGCAACTAAACATAATATATGACTAAGAAGAAGTGAGCCCTTTCCAGTCTGATGAGAATGAAAGTAGTCTGCTACTGACATATATAGTACACTAATTCAATAGTCCAGTGCTGCCATAAGCAGATCCTGAGAAAAGTGTTGCAAATTTCAGAGTTTTCAGGTATCAAGGTGCAGTAGTGCCTGTGTTTGTTTTGTCTTCTCTAATTTCTTTTGGTCTGGAGTTGCTGAGACAATGTCTATGTTTTAGTGGAATCTGAATGAAGTCAGATGTTGAAGACTTAAGAAAACCCTGCCCATGAATTACAAGTAATGCTGTAGGGGCTATTCAGAAAACTTACATTAAGTTTTAATATTTCCAGTAGAAATAATTTTGGAAGTAACACTTGAATCCATCATAATTTTTGTGTTTCTTGGGCTTTTTATTTTCATCTCCTCATTTTGATTCTTCTTCTCTAATTAAATGTCTCTGCCTTTTCATATTTCACTCCCTGATGTTTCTGTTCCCTTTGATATTCTCTGCTCTTAAACACCCTTCAAAGGGAAGCATGAAAATTCAGTTGTTAGTACTGTAATGATTTTTGTAGTGTGGTTTCAGATCTTAAACTTGAAGCTCTGCCTTGCTTTACTCCTGTTGATAAGTTCTTTCTGATTTTCTGCATTGATCACAAGGTAACTGATTATTTAGCATAACTGTGGAATTGGGTCTTAAATTTTTTTCATTAATCTTGTCGTAGCTGAACTGGATAAAGTCCTGAGCAACTGACTCTAGATGATTCTGCTCTAAGCATGGGGCTGGACTAGAGGCTGGAAGGGACCTCAGGAGATCTCGACTCTGCTGTGATTTTGTGATGATCTAATATTCCACCCAACTCTTCAGCCTACTAAGATAATTTTCTTTTCTGAAAGCTGACATTAAAAAATAGATTTCTCTGCCATTGACCTCCACAAAAGTCAGCATTGAATGCACGCTTTTTCATCCAAATACATCCCTCCTTAGCCAAACTTTTCAAGATTTATTGTCAGTTAAATGTTTGGTCAAATTCTTCACTGATTGCTTTTGGTCAGTGTGCATTCTTAATATATCCAAAATAAACTCCACAGTCTTATCATTTCAGCACACCTCCCCATTGTCTTAATAGGAAAACCCAGCTAAAAGATGACACTTTGACAGTATATAAAAGATATTTTCATTAGGACAATATATACCCTCCTTCAAATGTTTACTTTTTCGTTATATTATATTAATGCAAGTTTTTGGGCTTGTTGTTTTAACAAATGCTTTTTTTTTCTTCTTTTCTTTCTTCTTAAAATTAATAAGATGTCTGTATGGTGTGTTTGTTTAAAATATTTTAAGATGTGAGACCTATACAGATCCAACTTGAGTCTCATTAAAAGAACTTAGCCAAAAATGGAAAGCCTACAGAGGCCTATTACTGTGAATTATAGAAATTAGAAGCATGAATTCTGTCTAACAGCTCAAACTGCTTCAGTTAATCTGGATTTTTCCCAAAACCTGCAAAAATTTAAGGGCCAACTTCTGTCCAGATAAAACACTGTCTTGGCTAAACAATTAACGTTGTTAATAAGTACTCTGGTTTCAGGTTCTTTACAGTCCACAGCACCTCTGTCAACAGCAGAAGTATCAGGTTGGTCCAACACTGCCTACGCTTCTGTAGAAGCAGTGATTGTAAGCACAGACATAAAATTGCTCTGAAGGTGCCAGTGTCTTTCACTATTACAACTGCCATTACAGAAGCATCCAAAGGACCCAACAGTGATTAAGAACCCAATGTTGTCAAACCTGTGCACACTCAGGACAAGAATTCTCTACCTGGCTTCTGCATGCCTGCTTACCAAGACAGAGAACAGCAAAGGAAAGCTAGTGCAGCAAAGGCAAGTGATGTAACTGAGCTTATACATAGAAAAAAAAAAAACACATCTTCATTCCTTGCAGTGCTGTGCTGTCTCTGGTAGATGTATATGCAGAATAACATTAAAAAAAAAAAGCTTAGGTAATAGCAGAAACTATTTTGGCTTTGCTTTAGTTCTGTACATGTGAAATGGTGAATCCTCTGTCTTTTCTCACAGAAACAGGCCTTCTTAGCCTTCCAAGGATAAACCAGAGTTCAATGGGTGCCTTCCTTTAGAAACCACTCTTTTGTGATCTGTTCTTTGGGCGACTCTCTTCTTGGGACAAACAGGCTAAGGAATTCCCCAGGGGAATATAACATTAATTTTAGAAACAGGTTATTTAAGTGTTCAAAGGAAGAGAGAAAAGCTGAATTAAATGCATTAAATTGTTATCGTGTCATGATGAGTTGTTATTCTTCACAGAAAGCTAAGCAAGATACTGAAAAGTTCTTTGAAGAAACAGAGAATTAACATAAACAGATCAAGGTTTTGCATCCCCTCTGAAGAAAAAAATTGTTTCTTCTCCAAGTTTATCAGGTAAGTATTGTGTTTCTTTGCTCTCTGCCTCTCCCAGTCAGCCTGTTCAGCTTTCTCAGGAGTCCATTTTCCCTCTTTAGGTATTTCCTCTTTCATTTATATATTTAAGGAGTTAACTAGCTTGGTCTTATCTACTCCAGGTAGTTCTTAGGTTTTTATATCATAATTAATTAAATAAATTGATTTAGAATTGTGTTATGGCAGTTTTTCAGTATGATACATCCTTGTCTTCAGATAGTTGTCCTCCTGCTGACAGTGGAAGGTTATTTCACAGTTCCAAGCTACTCTGACTTGTTTTAAACAGAAATCATATTTTACGTTATACATCCGAATAATACAGGATAACAGTATTGGTTGAGTATCTTATTTCAGGTCTTTAACAGATAAATTTAAGAGCACAAAAAATCGCTATGTTGTTATTATCTTCTGACCACATTAAAAAAAAAAAAGCACCACTCCTCTTACTTGCTTCCTCTTTTTTCCAGCTTTTCTTCAAGAAGGACTTCAGCAAAGGATGCTCAAAGATCTAAATAATACTCTATTATCTGCTTTCCCCCAAAGTATCTAGGCAAAATGGAGTTGAAATAGTCTTCATTCTCATACATCTTAATTTTCTGTTAAGTCCTAGTTTAACACATCTAGTTGTTTACATTAATTACGTTAATTGTTACACTCACTCTATTTCTAGATCTATTTTCTACAGCAAGATCAAGCTGCTTTTGTCTCTAATAATAAGTATGGCTCAGGAGAAACTGTCCTGTGAGAATAAAACAACAATTGGTAAACATAGAAACTCATAGCTAGTTAGATAGTGGTGATCAGAGAACATTTCTGTTGTTTAATTTGGTTCATTCAAGAGGACAAAGGAAATAGCATTTGCACTTGGATGGTAGCAAATTCTACTTTATGTCACTGGATCCTAAGCAGTGGCATGTGGTTTTCTGGCACATTCAGTTAGGTTTTCTAAAGATCTTGTAGCTATGTTTTCAGGGACTTAACAATTACAGTTGGGGACAGAGTTTTGAAGGCACTGTGTGCAAAGCAGGTTCCACTGGGACAATTCAGCTTGGCTTTTTTGACTTAACTTGGAGGTATCGCCCTCACTGTAGCTAACTTCCTCTGAACCTCCAGCTTTAAGATGTAATTATAAAATATGTGAAGCATTTCATCTTCCTGGAGCAAATCAGCCTCCATGGACACATACGCTCAGAAACCTTTGGTCTCATTACTATTTCTGAAAAAGAACTTTTCTACCTCTAATAATTTCATAGAGGTGAGCAGTGGGAATGTAAAATCCTATCTTAGTCTCCGTGAACTATTCAGGATGATTTAAAGCATAGCAGTGAGGGTCCAAAGGAATATATTTTTTAATTTTGAATGTAGTCTCCCTAGTGTTCCTGGCACAAGGTTTTAGGTAAATGTTCACAAAGAAAAGTGTCGCATTGTGTAAACTATCTATACATTGCTCTTTTTAATTATAAGAGCATCAAGTGGCATTTCCGTGCCCATAAAATTCCTTAGCCCGATATTGCCAGGTGTGGCAATAAATCATGTAGCAGTGAATCAAACGAGGCCCTTCTTTCATAACACTAAAAGCTACAATTCTCAAATAATCTTTGTCATTGCTTCCCCCTCAAAATTAGAAGGTATTGTTATGAGGTGATATGCAAATTTTACTCTCCAGTTCTTTCTCAAATTTTCAGACACTGATAAGCATTTTAAACAGTTGATGTATTACTTGTTTTACAGCACTCATTTGGAGTTAGAACAGCCTGGAGTGGTGCCCTGGAACTGATTCCTGATGTACCGGAACCGTGTCCCTGGCTGTATGTATTAGTCTTCTGGCACCTCCTTCCTTGCAAAATTAGCTATGTTTTTATGATGTTTTACATACTGCATACGTTGATGACATCCATCTGTTGATTTATGGTGATTCTGAGAGCAATAAAAAAATGAATATAAAAGCTGGAAAGGTAACTAATCCTTTTGAAACCCACTTGCAGATTCAAGTGACTTTCCATGTAGGGTTGTTGGATAGAGCAGTTTTTCATTCAAAACTTAACATGGAAGTTCCATTTCTTATTTTCTAAATAAGGAAGTTACCTTCTTGATTCTTCAGTCTGATTCTTCTTGATTCTTCAGATCACATGCATCAGGCTGAACTGTTGTCTTTTGACCAACATGAAAACAAACCCAAACTTTTAAAATATATAAATAATTAGTTTCTTGCAGTGGGAAACTATAGCAAGCATTAGGCCCTCAATCTCTGCCCTTTTGTCAAAGCAGATTGCAGAATGCTTGCTAATACGTGATATTTAAATGTTTCTTTCTTTGCCTTCAGATACATTGGTGTCAGCGGGCAGTGGGGGAAAGTAAAAGAGGAAATTGTTCGTACAGAGGTCAGAGAGATCTTTTGAGTATTAGTTTGACGTCACTGTGTCTCCTGATTTAGAACAAAGACAATGTTTAGTATCCATAGATATTCATATGCACAAGATCAACAACTGAGTGCTTAACTCCATTGCAAAGTAGACTCAACGAATCTGTCAAGGAGGGTGGAGTACTGTGACATATGTTATTGAATGGAACTAGAATAATTCTTGTTCCAGTGTGGACTGTAATTCTTTGTACTGTGGAAAGTTTAAACCACAGTGGGATGCAATGATATAGATTATATCTTCGTCATATTCTGTGACAGGACTTTTTTTTCTTATTCTCTGTGACTAACATTTCCATAAATTTGTCTGTCTCTGGTACCATAGCAATAGACTTTAACTGGTGTTGAAATACTTGGTTGCACTTTTTTATAGGATATAACTGTTGTGATTGAAAGAGCTGATCATGGAACAAGGAAAAGATTGCTACTGCTTATGTGAGAGTAGACACTTGATTTCAGTGCAGAATTGTGTCACTGCAACATCAGAAGTAAAGAAGGAAATAAAAAACTGTAAGAGCATGAAACCACTGCAGATTTTCTGAACTGTGAGAAATGGTTTCAATGGATATCCTGTAGGTGGTTTAGATGCTACCTTTGGGAAAGGTGTACAGCTGCAGATAATTTCTTTAGCTTTTTCTAATCCTATCTTTTCTCTGTTATAGGGCAACTGAGGCGGTTGCATGTGTTTTCTGTGGACTGAGTGCCTGACTTTCTCATTGTCTTTTGCTCATACTGGATTTTTCCTCTTCCTAAAATAACTTGGTCCTGGGAATGAACCATTCAGCAGCCTGGAACTTGAAACTCAAACTGAAAAAAAGGTGGGCACCATCACTTCATACTAGTGGAATAACTGTCCTGAATTTAATGGGGTTAAAATGGTATAAAATTGTTAATGAGAGTAGAATGCAGTTTTAAACATACCAAGTTGAGTGTATTTTAAGTGGTTGTCTTAAAACATTTAAGCAAATGCCTTTTTATTATGCAATTGCATGACAAAACTTTGACATGTTGAGGCTAGGTAGAAAAATATGTTGTATTTTCTATAAATACTGTTTTATACATAAGCTATATATTTGTGAAACCATACCAAGTTAATAGAGGGATTCCTCAATTTTATTACATGCTGGAAATATTGTTCTAAAAATGCTTGAAGTGATTGAAACAATTGATGTACAGACATATGGGAAAGAATAAAGGTGCAGATAAATGTAATAATGTCTTTAGATTGCTGTGCTTAAAAGTAGCATGCTGCCAAGTAGGTTAAATAGCACCATCTTTGAATGAAAAAGCTGCTGAGCAGCTTGAAGCTGCTGATTATAGTGCTTTTGAGAAAGCAATGCCTGTTCATTATAGAGGACGTGCTTTATGAACTATGAATCTTTTTTTATCTCATGCAAAACTATTTTAGATTAAGTCTCTTTCCAATTTGTATTGTTCAAATAATTATACTTAGCTGGGGTCAGAGTTTGGATAATGCATTCCCAGCCCCTAGGTTTATTAACTGGCTCCACAAGCAGACCACAATGTCAAACAGCCCAAAGAGGTTTCCTATTTACTCTGCATTTTGGGTATTTTCAGCTGTGTTGCTCTTTCGTGCTGTGGTCTAATCAATTTAGCCATTTGATAAGTGCTTCTCCATTATGTGACTCACCTCATTTACTGAAGCTTTTCTTTCCAAACAGAAACATACACTTAAAAAATGCATTTAAGACTACATTCTTCAGAATGAACCACTTCTCAGTTCCAAGTAGTAAACCACAGTTAAAACAGGAATAGAAAGATGGTGTACTCAGTGAGGGTCCAATCTGGGGGAACATCTGGGTTTGTTAGTGTGAGCGGTTAAAGTATGCTGAAGTGTTTTATTTAGAGCAGACTTTTCTTTGTGTTTGGCATTTTGGTCACTCTGTGTGCTTGCTTCATCTGAGTAACTTTAATGGGAGGTCCAGGCAGAACAGGGTAGCACAGTAACAGAGCTGAAGTCTGTTGTGGGATTAGAATGAACCTCTGCAAATGCAGTTCTCTCCATATCACAACCAGCATCCTGAAGCAACCTAATGCGTTTGCCTTATTGTTACATCAAGCCTGCTTCATGAAGTGCCCAGATAGTTTCAGTTTTGTCTGAGTCCACGTTTCATTTGAAGACCATTTGCTCAAATAACATATCTTCTTCTGTCCCCTGAAATATGTGAAAATTTTAAAAGAATTTCCCCAGGTCATTTGAGCTGAGAAGAAGGGCTGTTTTCCTCTCCAAAGTTGTATAGTGATGGATCTTAACATCATTGTTCTTCTCATCATTTCTGATAGTTTGGAGCTCTGATTTCAAAAGCAGCCAGAATGTGACAGTGGCTCCTTCACTACTAGTCTGTGGACATTAAGACTCTCATGCAATTAGTATGGCCTTTTGAGGCTCACTTTCCTTTAGATGGTGTGATGAGACGTTGGTCAGTACTTCTTTTACTGTTGATACACTCAGTTCTTCCGGACGCTTGCACTGTCAATCTGTTATCAGTAGTTTCCGAGAATGAGCTGCTGTGACATTTCAGGAAAAGTCACTTGAACTCAGTGTAATTTGCTTTTATTCAGTGACCTGTGTACATGAACTTCCAATGACTGTTCTCTTCCAAGAAATAAAAATTAGAAAATAACATGCTTGGTTTGCCTACTGATAAGACACCCTTCTGGAGGAACAGGAATTGGAAAACCAGATGGATGTGGATTGAGATCTATATTCCTATGCCAACTCCCTGGCACTGGATCACTTAGTTAAACTGTGCATCTCTAATTCCATTTTCTTTCTTTTCTGTGTATTTTACCTCTAAGTTTTGCAGGTCCAGGAGTGTCTCTTTTCACTTGTTTACATACAGTATCTTGCACAATAGAGGCATAGTTTTGGCTCGCACCTCCAACCATGATGCTAATTCAGGTGAATAACCATCTGTTGCTTTCCTCAGACATGGTTAAATCTGTGTTCATATATCTTTGCTATGTTAAAGTAGGTTTCTGATGAACATAAGTTAATTACTGATCAGAACTGGATGCTATGTCATAAGTTGTTCAGAACATCTGTGTTGTCCTGAGGCTAAGCTTTGCACTTTGAATGTTCTTATAGCCTGAGAAGTATCCAGCAGACTGAAAGAAACATGAAGACTATCTCTAAGTTTTGCTATGTCTAAGTGATTCTCATCTCTTTTGGCCTTCTGGTATATGCCATTAACAATTCAGGAGGCCAGCGACTAACATATGGCTATAATTTGTGTTGAAACCAAGGGGTGCAATTATTTGTTACGCAGCAATACGTACCTTCCCATTTGCAGCAGTACTTCTAAACACACACAGAGGAGAGGCTACCACATGTATCATGGCAGGTATTAGGAAAGATTTGTGTACTTTGGTTTAACAGTTTGATTTTATTCTGGAAGTGTTGAATATTAATTAGACTCATTTGCATCATCTGTATAGTGTATAGGGCCCTCCTATTACAAAATATTACTATGAAATACACAGGCTATGTAGTATCCACCTTATTTTGTTGAAATCTACTGCTTGCCGTGCAGTAAGCCACTGTGGAAGTAGATGTCACCTGGCAATTGTAATGATAATGTTGTTATGCTACATATGATTGAGGACAGAAGTAATTTGTTACCCTGCCTTTCTGCAGTACCACAATGAAAGCGTAGAGTCTCTTATCTCCAACAAGGGTTTTGTCCAGAAAGTAGTAGCTGACTCAGCTCTCTGCACTCAACAGCATGTGCTGTTCCCCCATGCTGACAACTTTGAACCTGGAAGCAAAACATAAACGTCTGTTTCACTGGCTACTCCTCGCATTGAGCTGAAATCTGAAGCCTCTTACTGAGCTGTAGAACAGTTTCATGGAGCTGCAGACCGTTACTCATGTAACACTGGTGAATGTGTGCAGCTTTTTCTTCACCCCTGCACAGACCTTAGACAGGGAGGAAAGTAATCTATCACACATGGGCTGGAGGGAGCATTTCTTCAAGTCAACAACCCTGTCTTTAAACTGAACCCTGCTTGGTCTTTTAGGTAGAACTACTTTGCTCTACCTCTTATATGGCAAAGCTACAATTTACCCAACGCATTTAGAGAAATTATTGCTTATTTCCCATACTTAAACTACTTTTTCTACTTTTTCTTTGTGTTTAGATTCAATTTTAGATGTATTTTAAAGTGAGTCTACTGGTGTGTTGCATGTTTGCAACAGTTAAATTAGTCGCTCTGTTTTGTAGTGTTTGCTTGAACTTAAAAATGTTTCTCCCTCTCCCTAGGGCAGAAAGACTAGCAGTGGTTCCATTCCAATTGAGTCACCGACTTCCCTTCAAAGACTGCTTTCAAATTGGTTCAAGTTACAGTAACAATTTTCATGGTAGAAACACAGGTTTGGTGAGAACTGGACTGAATCTTCCAAGTGTCTGTTTGCTCTTCTGTGACTGTATAAGGATGTTTTTTCCACCTGTGATGACTGCTCTTGATTCTTTGTTGGCCTTCTCTGAGTTTTGGTTCTGAGGTGAGGTGAGCATTTGCATTGACTTGGCAAAAACTAACCCTTAAGGGTCGTCTTCTTAAAAGATGGAGATTGGCATTGTGGAATTATACCAGTTCAAGGAATAGAGCAAAAAATCTAGAGTTAAAATCACTGACTGTGTTCATTTGATACAATTCGGTTTTGAATGTTCCCATTAGAGAAGTAAAAGAATAAAACAGCAGGAGATCGTGTCTCTGAGGAAAGCCAAGTTTAATAGTGCATTCTCTGCTTCATTGCTTATTCCCAAGTTATTAAGTTTTGCAATCTTCTTGTGTGCGAGAGTTGAGAAAAGAAAATGATTTTTTATAAATTTGGCTAATATCATGTATTGATGGAGGTTTCAGAGCAACTAAAATCGACTAAGTTGAAAGTTTGCGATGATATTGCATCTCTACAACTTTCCCTTTGCTTATGCAGATTGCTTGCATTTCACTTCTATGCCTAAACACATGACTTGCATCAACTTCCAATTCTTTGTACCCCAGTGCTGCCTAACAGCAGCACACAGGTTCAGTGCTTTCCAGAAAGCAGAAGATTGTGAGTTAAAAACGGGGGGTAGGAGTGTGGGGGAAGGGCTCTGTATGCCTCCATGTTGTTAACAAGGTTGTGAATACAGACTGGTTTCTGAAGGAAGCATTCGAATGAGCAGGATGCATATAAACTTCTGATGGGAAGATGAATATTCTTGTTGTTGAGGTACCCTAATGTTGGGTATCTCAGTTGATTTGGAGGCCCTGGCATGGGCCTTTTTTATGATACAGGTTAAGTCATCCCTCTCTGTATTTCCATTTTCTTTGTGCTAGTAAAGTAAGGGTAATATTTACTTGTAATAAACATCCCCATCATCTGTGTGTGTTTGTCAATTATTTGTCTCTGATGTGCAGTTTTTTGTCATGATTAGGCCATGCTTTCTGTTGAAGACATTCGTTAGTACTGTCATACCAGCAAAATTAAGTATTGTGTGATGTGTCCTCATCCAGAATGTTTATAGTAAAACCTAATTAAGATTTGTTGGAACATTTGTGTTCTCTCTTGCGTTCTATATGCTGGAGCTTTTGTGAGCTTGGGAGTCACATAGAGAATCTTACGCATTTGCCAAAAGATGATAAAAGATAGGCATTGTTTGAGAAATTTTCATTTAGATCTGGTACATTATAGCCTTCCCCTTGCCCCTATAGAGATGCTGTCATCAGTTTCTGTAGTCAAACTGCTGTATTGTACTGAATACAGCCCTTGTATCTGAAAATATGCATCCTCTTCCTAAAAAAACAGAATTCACAGGTTATATTGCTAAGTGACATTTTCTGTAGATGTTTGTACTGTTGAACAATTTGTTTCCTTTCTCCATAAAAGGTTGTAAAATGGGTGAAAAGCATTTCATGTCCAGACATGCAAAAGGGCTTTCAAGTAGCCTCTCCCCCAGGGACAGGAATGTCTTCTGTGGTGGTGAATTGCTAAGTGATGGCTCTTCCTGTGTAATGCTGGAACAGGATGCAGCAGGAAAGTCACATGCACACAAAGTCACCAGGTAAGTTTTTTAATATCTCATTAATCAGTGCAGACACTGTTTTTCCAGTCCATAATGAAGAATCTTGGTTGCACATGAAGGCTTTGGGAGCTTATCCTGGGTACACTACAGCTGCTGACCAAGGTAGAGGAGAAAGGAAGGAGGGAGAACAGAAGGAGAGAGAGAGAGAAGGAAGTTTTGATTTGGGACTGCAGCAATAAAAAAGAAGCAGTGCATCTGACTTGCCTTTTTTTTGCCATTTTTACAGAATAAGTAACCTGAGGGACAAGATTTGTAACACATTTGGAAGTTTTTCAGGCAGAATTGTAATCAGACATGCCTTTGTCCTCTCTTGGTTTCTTCCAGTTTCAGAAAACTATCACCATCTTGACCAAATTAATTCCAGCCATCACTGTTGCTGTTTTTGGAACCACCCTCACAGAGAGACATGAGACAAAATATCTCTCTTGTTACATCCTATCTTTTGTTCTGATAATTGACTGGATAATTGAGTGCCTTTAAAGGCACAACTTGCAGAAGCAGCTGAATCACTTTCACACTGGGCATTAGGTACTTTAAATAATCTCTAGTTTGGTGACAAGTGAAGAAACTTTAGCTCCTGTGGAGAATAAAGTTAGACTCTGATTTGTAGAAAAAGTTTTTTCAAGGATTGGCACCATATCTTTCTGTATTAGTTTCAACAGGAAATTGTGAGGTACTTAACACTGGCAAACGAAGCTGGTTGCTTATGTCTGGCTGGTTGCTATGCCATTTGGTTGACATAAGTCAACGGTTGTCCCCATAAGTTTGTGTGCACCCCTTTATATGCTTGATGTAGGCCAGAAAACCTTAGTCTTGTGTCACATCTTCCTGAATGATGCCTGTTGTGAGTCAGCATAAGGGTCTTGCTGTCACAGCAGTGTAAACCAGGACCATTCATCTTCAAAAAGCAGGCCCTACCAAGACTCCCTAATCCGACTGCTACAATTAATGCCCACTTTTCTAAAGCAGTGTTTTCAACTCAGGATTTTCATAAGTCATGGTTTTAGTACTAAATGTAAATGTGGTAAATTTCATTTCATAGTTTGGATTGCACCCAACATTGTGATTTTATCTCAAGTATTTGACACATCCTATTTTAAAATGCAGAGCTTTTTGTAGTGCACATATGTGAAGTAATGGCAGGCCAGCTTTGCTCTTAAGTGATGAAAACTAGTTTCCTGGAAAGGTAGCTGTAAATTTTATCAGAACTTTTAGGTATAAGAATATTAAAATGTATCACTTACGGACAGGTTTGTATTTGCATTTTCTTTGCAGCTCCTTCTCACTAAATTGTAACCCTAAGTTAGAATTTTAGTCTAAGAGCAAGCTTTGACCAGAATTGAAACTGAAAAAAACATCCAACTCTGTTTTGAAAAAACAATAATATATATATATATATATATATATATATATATGATCAATTCGGAGCCCCTGTTTTAGACACAAAATCACTAGGACAAGATTTCAAGTCAGTAAGACTTAATTGGTTATTTTTTTCTGTATTTTTGCTCCTGGGATATTTGTAAGTGTAAACACATGTTAATTGTATTCATCCTGCTTTCCTTCATCTAGAAAGCTGAAGGAAAATCCTTTTGCTTATCGTTACAGGCAGCTCAGTCTTGAAACACCTACATCAGAGCATAGAGAAGTCTATTAGTGCTTTGCTGGATTTAGTCCCTTCCTGCAGTCTTGTTGCTGTACATTTCCTACACCTACCTCAGGGAACACAGGTCAGTTGACAGTTCTGCCTTCTACTCTTCACTGTTGAAGTAATCACAACGGATTTGGTAATGAACGGTTTAATGACAGGATATAAAAAATGGATGAAAATGTTTAAAGGCTCTGTGATTTGAGAAGAGTTCAGAACCAGCAGATTTATGAAGTCATCAATGTATATCAGGTACATGAAGCTACAGGTGGCTTTCTACATTGAGAAGCAAACATATTTAGCCTGCCTTTAAAGGAAGAACAGGTACAAAAGCTATTGGTTTTACACATAGTGATCTTGATTCTGTGCTGTAGTTTTGAGCTTCCAGTCTAGAACACATACACACATACACTCCTATTCTATACGGAACAGCATATGTTTAACTTTATAACTTCACTAGTCCCATTTTTGACAATATTATCTGCAGATCTAGCTTTGTATTTTCAGATCTTGCAAGTGCCAGCTGCTAGGCACAGATATGGAATTCTGTTTCTTTTGTTTGATCTCAAAATCAAAATTGTGTCTTTAAGAAAACATCTTTTAAAATGGTTAACATTTAAATCATTTTTCTCACTTCCTGTCTTTACGCCGAGTGAGTCTGTATTTGGCATTGAGTTCAAATGATGTGCATGTGAACTAGGTTAGGCCTGCCCCTCAAAGCACTTGAGAATCTTAAAAAATAAGAGTACTCAGATGGAAGTGTATATACTTCAGGTTCTTTACACACTTCCATTATTTTGCTGTAGCATAGGGCTTAAAAGATGCTCAAGGAAAACTTCTGACAAGCATTAGATATAATCTTACTTATCTATCTACAGTGAGTACCTCTAGTATTTAATACAAATTTCTATTCAGGCTCTTATTTAACATTTGTCTGAGAAGTCAAGACACAATCTCTGTAGATTTCATTTAGGAAGTGTTTCTTTGTATGTGGTTTGCATCATTGCTCCACTAAAATATACTAAGTGCTTAGGTTAAACTGTACTGTAGAAATATTAAGCATCTCTCCCAAGATTATCAAAAGTGACTTCTGATTTTAGATGCCTATTTTGAAATACAGTATACGGTAAAGAGCTTGGTTGTAAACTTTCTTTCTAGTGTCCCAAACTGTAGTTATGAATATTCATTTTTCTTCATTACTTCCGAAAGGGGGCCTCCTTTCAGGGCACCTGTGTACGTCTCTTTAGTGAACACATTATGTCATCATATGAACAACATTGTATGTAGGTTAGGTTCTTCCAGCCAGTGTTCAGAGGAGTGGAGTTGAATTCCCATTGCCATGCAAGTCTCCAAAACTTAATGCCAGCTCTGCACTTCAGTTGTGCATTCAGTGTGAATTACAGCAAAGTCCAGAAAAATATGCTGATATTTGTCCTGTGTGGAGTCTTTTTATGCTTACAACGTCACCCTAAAAAACACAGACCTCTACCTGTGTGTTCAGCAAGTTTAGAATTATCCGTCAGAAATAATCATTTTAAAAAAAACTAGGTCTGTTTGGAAAGGCCATTTCCTAATAAGGAGTGGGGTAAAAATGCTACATTCCAACTGACAGCATTTCAAGATTTTAGCTCAGCCTTTTTTTACAAAGCTAACCTTCCCTGCTGTCTAATAAAATGAAATAAGAGTGAAAAGTTCAAATATTAGACTTTCCTGTGGAGCTGGTTTCATGGTAGCCTGACAGCCAACATCAACAGTATGATAGTAGGGAGTTCATGTTTCTGTCTAGTCTGTGGTGGCCTGCTGAGATGGCATATGCCTGGGAGTGAATAAAAGCCCTAATGGGAAAACCTGACTTGTACCTCATGTAGATCTCTAATTCAATGACCGAAGGAGATTTTTCTTTTCTTCTTCAATATCTCAAAGTAGGTATCATTTATTTGTATGCATGGGGGAAAAATGGGAAGCACATCACGGCTCAGAGAAGTGTATTTTAGTTTGTGTAAATAGCTAAGGAAACCTCAGTCTTGGATCCTAAATTCTGTTCTCAGCCAAATTCAGACAGTTGCCTTGAAATCCATAGAGGTGGTTGAGAGAAATGAGAACAGAAGTTTACCCAGGTAGTGCATGTGAGGGAGAATCTCTTGTTGTTGTGATTTTTTTTGTGTGTGTGTGTGTGTTGATGCAATTAAAAAAATAATTTCTTAAACACATAGATTTCTCCCATGGAAAAGAAACAACATTAGATACATTGAATTAGACAAAGTTTAATGTGGACGTTGCTATCTAAAGAAGAAACAACTTAAATCAAGGCTTTAGAATAGAGTGGAAAATAGAGAAAGAAATCTTCGTAGCGTTGTTCAGTTAGAAGGCCTCCACTGGGCCTTTTTTTATGTTTGTGTTGTCGTTAAAGGAGTTAAGCTATATTTTCACTTAGTCTGCTAAAAATAGTGTCTAATCTTCCAATGAAGAAAGTTTCAGGACAAACAGAGTGGCTGAAGATGAGTGATGAAGTATAAGTTTATGTCCTTCTTTGAGCATTTGACTGCAGTACTTGAGTTGTTTATAGCTGTTGTCTTTGTCGTAAACAAGATTTGGCCTCGCCGCATGTGCTGTGAGGATGCAGAAAGATGCTGAAACTGAAAAGATGTGGACATTGTAAGAAAATAATCGTGCCTGTCTTTTATCAACAGAACCTAACGTGCAGGTTTTGTGAAAATGACAGTAAAGGGGAGAGCCTTGTCCTTTTTTTTTGTTGGGTGGTAAATTCAGGAGAAATGTGAAGGAACACAAATTCATAAGCAGAGTTCTGGGGAGTCTCTTGCAGTGTATGAGAAGTAGACTTGTCATTCCTATTCAGCAGTGATGAGCTAAATTAAGTGGACAGTGACTTCTGTTATCTATTATTCAGCTACATAGACGAAACACAGCTGTTCAGGAGAAAAGCAGACAGATACCTCACTAGGCAGCAGACACTCCTCTTTTTCAGTTCATTCCTGAGCTTTTCAAATATGACTGTGGGAGATGGTTCCAGCTTTACACTGGATTTAGCCTGGAATATAATACTTTTTCCTCATGCAGTAGCTACATTGTAGGGAAGAGTTGAATGCTCCTTTTAACAACACTTGAGAAATATAGTTATTGAAAGCACTAAAATTATATTGTTCAGTCGTGATGATCAGGAAAGCCCAGCACAATCTATTATATGATGAGTTACTTTTGCATTCCATTCTCTTGATGTGGTCTCCTGTATCTTCATTTTTTAAGATTACAGACATTCACTGAAATTAAATCCTCCCCCGTAGTGACTAAAATCCAAATGTTAACTTTTTGGGTTTTTAAAATGCAAACAGTAATTCAAGTATCTTCATTATAATTCTAAAGAAAAAGCAGACTGATGATTCTAATTCTTTCAGGAAAGATGATTCAATATGATTTTGAAAACCAATGTAGTAAGTTTTATAAACTCCCATTATAAACTACACTGTACAATCAACGCATACAGTGACTAAAGGATATGATACAGTAAATAAAAAAAGTAACTAAAGTATATTTAAAATTAGCGGTGTGCCCCAGAATCCAATTAGAGGGTTTCTTAAATCTGCATCTGGATCTGCATTAAACAACCACACTGCTTTTAGTTTAGTGATTTTTTTCCTTAAAGTAGGCTGTTGTTTTTCTCTGTGAGGAGTTTATAACTAAGCCTGTAAGTAGAAACAAAAAAGGGAAATTTATGTATATGTAAGAATATATATATATAAATAGGGATACAGTAAGATTTCAGCATAGTGTTTACCTTGAAGCATACTCTGTATCAGGGACATGCAGCCAAATGCTTGAGGATAAACACGACTCACAACCACGGGAAAACTGGCTCACCAGTCGTTCTGTCTGTGAATTTATCATTAATTAAGTAGTTCTGCAAGCATCACAAGCCTGGTGTTCTAACAAATTTTTTGTCTCACTGGTGACTGATTTTGGAGGCTAAGAAGATGCTTGAACTGAAACTTTGCCAGTGGATGGGAGGTTTTAGGACTCCTTTCTCTGTGAGGTGATACTGCAGCTTTTCTTTCAGGACACTTGGTCTTTCTCCTTTACCTTACTGCATATGTTACAAAATTTGCAAGAATATAGTTATCTTGCAGATCTCTATTCATCTGCCAAATTTTGGTTAAAATTGGGTGAGGAGATCAAAACTTATTAAGGAAGCACATATGTACAGACAGTAATAAAATAGGTCCTGCTTCTGTAGTAAATTAGGGGGAAAAAAAGGACTTATCAGTCATTTAGCTTACATGTAATAGATTTCCAAGAGGTCTTAGTTGCCCATATGTTGATTTCCCTTAACCAGCCGGTGGCCATTGTGAAGATGAAGAACTTTCAAATCTAGCCTATAGTGACAGATCTATAGCATGTGGTACTTGTGCCGGACTTACATAGGAGTTTAAGGTGGCTGAGTGACCTCTTCTAGCTAGCTTGAGGCTTCTGCATGACGTGAGTCTGCCCTAATAGCTCAGATTAGAAAAAAGAAAATCTAGAGAATCATTTTGTGTGTCTGTGTTTTGTGTCCATGTTTAATGCCCACACAAGAGCCCGCATGAATGTTAAATAGTGAAAAAGAGAGCCAGGAGAAGGAATGAAGAATTAATGTTGGCAGTGGCATATGGAAAGAGATTAATAGGAATGCAATAACAGCCACCCTTAATGTGAGACAGAGACCTCTCCAATTTAAAATAATGAACAGAAGTAAGTTTTCCCCTTACAAAATGTTGAAGGCAGAAATCATTACTTAGACAAATGCTGGAGCTCTGGGGTTTTAGTACATATGTTTTGAAGTTTTCCAGTCACTGGGAGATACTGGAAAATATTTTCCTAGATATTAATATTGTTCTTGTAAAATATATTCCTAGACAAAGTATTCATTTTAGAGGACTATATCAAGTCTCCGTTTTCATTAAAAACAAACAAACAAACAAAGACCTTTCTTCTATTAACGGCAGATGGTAGGCAAAATGTGAATCTCCAAGAAGAGGAAGGGTCTGGACTCTGCTATAATAATTTCAGAAAAATATACTTTGGGTTGTATGGTAAATGGCAGGAAAGCTTCTCACTTCAATGAGATTCTTTTAAATAAGAGATGAAAGCCAAGAAGGCCAAGTCTTCTTTGTAAGGAGCTGCACCAATCAGCAGAATGTTTTCCAGAATTGTTAGCTTTTTTGAAGGCTTACGGAGAAGTGTTCTTTCCTCCTGTACTTCTTTTCACTCAGTGCCTCTTCTCCTGTTGTTTCTTCTAGCTGCAATAACATTTTTTTAAAAAACTGTTTTGTAGGATGTTGAAGACCTTTATTACCCCTTAGAGGTTCTTACCCCTTGAAGAGGTCAGACACTGCCTGGTAGAAACCCATTGTTTCCTAAGGAACTATGGTAGTGTATACTACCTGAGCTTCTGTCCTTCTCCTGTATAATGGTATACAAAATTTGAATGCTCTGGTTTAGGTATAGTGGTATTAACCTAAATAACCACATGGATACTTGGAAAAGTAATCTGAAAAAGAGCAGTATGTAACTGATGAGTTGCTGACTCATCAAGGGTGGGCAGCTGCAGTTATCAAGGGCCAGCTGGATACAAACAAGTGCAGATGGATAACATCAGTGAAAGCTTAGATGAAAAAAATGCAAGGATGCTGGGCTGGGACAAGAGAAGAACTGTGAATGATATTACAGCACAAATAAAAATGAGAATAAAACATCACTGCACTGTCAGCACTTAAAAGCAATCAAGAAAGTAAGTCGAAGTCCAGGGCAGTTAACAGCCTCCTATTGCCTGCTACAGTCTTTGGACTGGCCCCACCAAGTGGGCTCAATTTGGTTTCCAGCGACTAGGTATAAAGGCAGCTCTTATTCCTCAGTTATTTTAGAGGCTATTTTGGGCAAAAAGACAAATATTTTATTAGACAAACATGATTGTCAGTCCAGAATATTTCAGGATATTTTCAATGCTGGTTTCTTTTTTACTGTAGCTGGTTGAAGGGATAGTGTTTCTGCACACTGTCACAGTTTTTTTATGTTCACCACTTATCTTGATGCCAAACCATAACTTCATTTCTTTGGGGTTTTGACTGGCAGCCGAGTAATTTGGTGCAGCTGAACAGTGTAACTATGTGAAATGCAGGTGGAGACCAAACATGTCAAAGTAAGCAGTACAGTCAAAGCCTTGGTGCAAAGGAAGGAACCACAGGTCTCTCTTCTGAACCATTAAAATGTATTTGCCTACAGGAGGATTTGAGCAACGAGAAGAAAATTAGTACTCTAAGAACTGGGGAGCGGGGTGCTTTTCCAGGAAGATTTAAGGTAGAATTTAATTTTACATGGAGCCTGTCATACTTGAGGTATCCCAAAGTGTTTTATACAGTAAGATGTTAAATATAGAACAGTGACTCGGTAGGCAAAACAGAGCAACCACTAAATCACTTCACACATATGCTATATATGTCCACACATTGGACAGTAATTGAAGGGCTTTAGTAGTAGCAGGACTGTGATTCTTGACCTCTACCAGCTCCTGCTGAGGTGAATTTAAGAGGTTCCTGTTTACTGCTTTCCACTCTGCCCCTTATCAAAGGGAGACAGCTCACTCCTAGCAAAGGAGGCTGAGGAAGGTAACTTTTAAATCATCCCCATGTACCTTGCCAGAGCTTCTGACTGGAGGAGCAGTGTGGTACATATGAACCAAATCATTAAGAAAAGACACCAGCTCCTTTTGGAGGTAAACTGTAATGCTGGACAAGCCAGAGTATTCAAAAGCTGCATTTCTGTTGTTTTTACGGGGGGTAAATTCCAGGTAGTGTCTCATTAAACATCTTGTGTTGTTGCGTCCTTGGTAAAACAACCGAAATGTGAAGATGCAGAGTTGGTAAATAAGAGACTGCTTAGCATAAAGAGAAGGCTGGGGGGATCTTACCAATGTATATAAATACCTGAAAGGGTGGTGTGAAGAAGATGGAACCAGGCTCTTTTCTGTGGTGACCAGTGATAAGAAAAGAGGCAATAGGCACAAACTGAAATACGAGAAGGTCTATCTGAACATCAGGAAACACTTTTTAAATTTTTTATTTTTATTTTTATAAATGGTGTGGATGACAGTGCACAGGCACAGGTTGTCCAGAGAGGTTGTGGAATCTTGTTCCTATCTATCTTAGATGTGGATGAAATTAGGGTAATTGGTCTACCGCTCATGATTTTTTACAAAGCTGACTATCTTTCTTTCTTATAATCTGATGTACTGGTGCCCTCTCCCAGCCCAAGGCAGATACCACCAATGTTTTACAAACCTACTGAAATAGATCTGTCATTTGAGAGAGAAGAAACTTATTCCTTGAGAAGTGTATGAGTATTTTCTTGCCCTCATTTCCTGACCCATTAAACTACAGGTTACTGCTTTCTCAGTTGTACAAAAATGCAAAGTTGCCATCTACGGGCATGTTACATTTATATAGGAGCAGGAAAGAGTTTGGGGAAGGACACTTTGCTATTATTTTTGCTAACAAGCTAAAATTCAAAATCTTGTGGAAATTTACCACTAGGATTCAACAGATGCAAGGGATATTTGTCATAGTGGTCTGGTATTCAGGTGAGCAGTTGTGTACAAATTTGTCTGCTGATTTTGTACTCATATGTTTGGAACCCAAAATTTCATGATCTGTTTTTCAGCCAGTTCTCAAGACTAGTCTTTGGGCAAGCTTTTCAAAGCCAGCATGTTAGTTAACTATGAAAATGTTTGCTTCTTCCATTTTCACTGGTCAGCTGAACATATGGCATCATTTGCTTGGGCATAGGCCAAATTTGCATTTGGACCTTTTATTTTACTATTCTTTTTACACTAGCAGAAGTTGTATTTGTATATCAGACATTTACTGATTCAGTTTGATATACAAAGATTGGCTGAGGAGTCTGTGTGCACAATTTCAAGTTCATCTGGTTGTAAGAGAAATTCTTCGAACATTTGACTCTTCGTATCTCTACAGAATCTGGTTTATGTAAAATGAAATGTTATCCTGCACCACTTGTTGGTAGTAACTAGAACTACACAAAATATTCACAATTAAACCACAAATCATATATATACTGCATTCATATTTCTTTATGGTCTCAACTTAGCAAAGCTTTTTTTAGAAACTTGGTCCAATACTTGAAGACCTTTTAAATGACCTGGGCTGATGAGTGGTTTTGCTGTGTAAATCATATGAAATATGTAGCTCTGCACAGCTGTAAAGCAAAATAGATAAAATCCTGCAGTTTTTGTTATATTTGCTTTTCAGGTGTCAGATTCAGTAGATTCTGAGATTCAAATAAAACTTGAAGCATGCCAACCCATGTGGATCACCACCAAAAGTTGTTTTTTGCATGACTTTTGCATGTTGTAGCAATCTGTAAGACATAAGGGGCTGGTTAGTAGTCTGTTTCCCTAAACCACTGTAATAAGAAATTCTTTGTATGTCTAGAAGGGAATGCATACGCTGTGGTCACAGAATTGACTGCAAGGTATTGTAAAGATTCCTGAGCTGGTTTTAAGCTGGATAACTGTGATGCTCTGAGCAATCTCACTACCACAGTCTGAACCTCAGCTCAGACTGATTTATCTAGTCTTTATATTGCTACAGCTGGACTTCTACCTAAAACGGAGTTAATGTGAAGCTACCTTGGATACAGTGCTGCATTGCATTCATTCTTGTGCATTGAAAAGAGGAGGCATCTTTCTGGTTTCAGTCAGAAAATTGTGTGTGCTCAGGAAACTTCAGGATCAGGGCCATCTGTGAATGGAACCAAAATTATTTACTTTCAAGAAAAGATAAGTGTTTGGAGGCAGCAGGATCAACTTTCAGGAGAAGCATTATTTAATGTCTCAGTTTCTCCAGAACATGCATGTAGTTACAGAAGAGGGAAGAATAAAGGGGAAGAGAGGTGGGGTGAGGTGACGCCAAGTGACAGGACTCTGTTACCTCTAGATAATGGTCTTGCGGAAGTCTGCATTGTATATTAATTCTAGTTAATGAACTCAATTCAAAAGGGCATAATCAATGAATGTGTTATTTTAGCTATGCCCCGAGGTTCACAGATCCTGAGAAATGCAAGGCAAGAAAGGGAGTCAATGACCATGACACTTCTTAGTTATTCCATGAAGTACAGATACTTCTACAGATGTTCACAATGTTCATTCTTTGTGCATTCTATTTCCATTGCCTCTACAAGCAGGAAAGAGCTGGGCTACACTATTGCATGTATAATATCTTGGATTTTTTTGTTTGCTTTCACAAGAGATTTTTTTTTCTTAAAAAAAAAAAAGCAGGCTCAGAAAAAAGCTCAGAGAGAGCCCATAGGAATTACGAAGCAAACGAGTCCATTTGTAGAGTAGAGTTAGCAGAGCTATTGACAGTCATCTCAGACTGAAAAGCTGAGGTGTATGAGGGAGTTTTAAGGTGTTTTTGTTTTGTTTTGTTTTGTGTGTGTGTGTGTGTGTGTATGAGATGGTGTGAAAACTCTTAAAAAGGAAAAGATTCTTGCTTGAATGCTGATCTGTGTAGACCTGCAGTTCCATCAGAGAATCTGCTCTTTGAATTTCAGGTGAACCTTCACCAAGCCACTGCTGCACATTCTGTAGTTTCCCTTGCTGACAAGAGCCCAGATGGTTCCAACTTCAAGTAAGAGTGTTTTGTTTTGTTTTTAAACAAACAAACAAACAAAAAGTTAGGAGTCTTAGCTGATGTTTGAAAAACTGGCCTTACAGCAAGCAAATTAACACATTGGATTAATTTGGCTTGTCAAAAGAAGAGCAAGAGGAGAGTAAATTACAACATGTTTATATGGAAAGCAAATATTTGTCAGAACAAGTCTCTTCAAACTGTGCTACATCAAGATGAGTGGGGAGCTCTGGGAGCTGAAACAATTAAAGATAATTCAGTTGATAATAAGAAAGTTGAACTGAAGATAGAAATTATGATTTTGGAGGTAATTAACTGTTTGACAGCATATCACATGTTGGATTTTCCTTTGCCTTGGAGGACTGTGTGTAAGCTCAAATAATTTGCAAGGATTTGCCAAATTACGAAGGGAATTAAACTACCTATGGTAAGTATGATGTAAAACAAAGTGATGATAGTTATTCATTTTACTTTTGTAATCTAAGCTGGAGGAGAAGAATATGTGATTTAGGACGTTAGGTTCAAGGCTTTGAATCTAAGAATGATGGTATACAAACTTCTTATATTGTCTGCTCCCATGTAGTCCTCCAGAATTGGTCTCCACTGATTTGACATGGCTTTAGTGAAATAAAAGCAGACAAAATGGATTGAAGAAATCACTACTGAAAGAAGAACAAGCTGTTGAGGGAAAGTACTTGGGACGCTTAGAAGCAGTTCTTTACCATTTGCAAAAGACTGGGGACAATGTACCACTGAACTTAAAAGAGAAGTCAGTGAAATGTACAGTTGCTTGAGCCAAAAGGGTTCAAAAACAATCTAAAAAATACTGAGACTAAAACGTACTGAGATGTCCCATCATCTTTTAGAATTCTATGTGCTTGATTTTTAGGCTTTGCAATTATGGGTTTTAAATATTCAAGTTGTAACATGTAAGCCTGAAGTTCAGAAAGTATTTTGATTTTTATCTAAGTAAATTTGAAAGTCTATGCTTGTATTTCATCTAGGACAGTTAGAAACACCATGTCCTGTGAGACTTGCTGACACTGAGATGACTGAAAGGCATGTTGTTTGGTATTTTATATACATCAAGGAAATTTTACAGCAACTGCTCTCTTTATTTCCAGCTAAGACCTCTGCTCTGATGCAGAATGAAAAGGATGCATCAGGTAGCAGTTCCCTTTCACTCAGAAGTGCTAACTCTTCTTGCTTTTCCTGGCTGAGCAAGTAGGTATATGATCGCACCCCCTACCAAACAGACTACTGAAGTATTTGTCTTTCTCTTCCTTCACCATGTACCTGGCTGTCTGTAACCCCTTCTGTCCTTGCTCCCTTCCTTCATTACCTCTTGTCTGTTTGCAATACACTTGCTGGGTAGTCTTGAACATGCTCCAGCAGTTGGAGCTGGACAATCTAATTAGCTAAGTTTGCTCTGATGCTATACGTTACAAAAACAAGACTGAAGGGCTCATATACTTGCCTGGTGTATCCTGCTCTGTGGTTTGTGTAAGTAGTAAGTGAAAGGGAGCATCCTAGATCCTGGTATTGCTAAAATTAAGGAGCATTTTCCACAGAAAGCTAAAACAACAAGGGGAACATTGAAACATATTTTCTGATTTTTTTTGTTATATTTTGTGCTAGTGAAGTTGGATGGTTCTGAAATCTATATTCTTTGTAAGCTTTTCCCCCCAGCCTCACTGTGTGTTTGAGTTAGTTTCATTTCTCTTTGAACAAATAGAAACACAGCAAAAACTATTCCTTAAATACAGAAAACTTGAGAGAGACATTAAGCATTTGGTAGTTCACTGTGGCAGCATTTATTCTGTTTCAAATGTAGAATTGGTGAGTGGCGAGTTCTAGTAGAGTGTAGAATGAAACCCATGAAAAGACAGTGATAGCAAATGTCTCTTCCAACAAAGCAGCAGGGAGCAAATAGCAAATAAATAGAATAGACAAAGGATCATTGTGCATGTTGCAAGCTGTTGATGCTTCAGAAGAATCATTAGATGAGACCTTTCCTATGGTATTTTATATAGAATAGTGATAGGCTAAGCCCTTTTTCTGCCTTTGAGATTTTAAATCTGTTTTTTTTTTTCTTCCTTTAAAACGAAGTTCTTTGCTAATAAGAATCCAAGTTCTTAAAGTCTGATGACTCATATATTCAATAAAGGGCATTATGTTATTGCTCTGGAGATGACAAGGGAAAGCAAGCTAGGTGAATGATGACGGCAGCGAGTGAAACAAACGGATGGCAGCAGTTATTGATATTATTGTAAAGTTGTCTTTAGTTTCCTTAGGTGATGGGCTTATCTGAATGAGGCTGAATACTACACTTGAGTTTTGGACCTCCTCCTGTAATTTGTCCTGAAGTCAAAATCTGCTCGACTGAATGTGGAGCTCAAGAGAAACTGAAGAATGTACACTGGAAAACCTAAGACTTTAAATTTAATGTGGGAAACTGAGGTAAGGAATCATCCGAGGAAGCAGTTTTAACTGTAGCAATATGATTTAATCATACTTTCTTCATTATTACTTAAGAAAGTCCACTAAAAACTGAAGAATGTTTGGGCCCCTTTTGAGCTCATGCTTATTCACGTTCTTCCACAACTTCTGAATTCTTTGGCTGAACCCAGTTGAATCTAATAAATCAATACAGGTATCAGAAGTAATGAAGTTTCTACAAGTGACACAGTGTAAGAGAAAGGCTGCTGTGCAAGTTCACACATAACTGCACACAAGAACGGACTTGAGATAGAGCCTTTTTACATGTACAGTCAAAGGAAAAGCTGCAATCAGTACTCGCAAGCATGTGATGTGAACCTGCAGGAAATCAGGCTTGATTAGTTCCAGTGCTTGGGCAATTACTTGTATTTATTTCCATTCTTTTCTCTCCTGTTTCTCTCATGTTCTCTCAGCAGAGTGGAGAAATAAGAACATTACAAGACAGTTTTTGAGATTAGGACTACATTTAAAAGTGAGGTCTCTTCTTTTTAGTTATTGTAGTAGTGCTTTTAACTTAACCTGCACTTAAATGAAACTGCTAGGAAGAAATGCAGATAAAGTCTAGTGAGTTGTAAGCCTACTGCACTAATGCCTTTGGCATCAGGTAAAAATGCTGCACTGTTTAGATACTGCAAAATTGAGATTTCACTTGTGAAATACTTAAGATCTGAATGGGATTTTATGGAGAAATGTTTATGGAGGTAAGGATCCAGCAAGCTTTTCGTGTATTAGTAACAGGTACATGTTAGCTTTTGATCTCCTCTGAACAGTAAGTCTCCCAGACTTTGTAATCGCTTCCTGCTGTCTGAGTACTGTTTGTGAAATAAAGATGGAAGGAGGACAGATTGATACCCCTTAATTATTGCTGATCTTGAGAGAATGATGTCCTATTAGAAATTATATTGGACATAAGTAAACCTGAAAGTTTTTTTATTCTTCAGATGTTTTGCTATTTTTGATTTTTTTTTTTTTTTTAATTATGCTGCATGTTGCTGAGGCAGACAATGCTGTAGGGCATTTCCTGTAACCAGGGGCCAATAAAAGTAAGTAATCCAGACTGGATGAAAGTGTGCAAAACAAGTTAATGGAGTTAAATGGAGTAAATAACTTTTTTTTGAGGAGGGGTGGGGGGGTTGTTTTTCCATATAGTTATCATATGAAAGGGAATGTGCTGTTCTTTAAAAATCCAGAAAGGGGGGGGGGGGGGGGGGGGGGGCTGAGAGGGGAATAATTCAAGTAAATCTGCATACAGCACTCATCTGATTTTAAAAGGATGCCTCAGAATGTATTCATACTGCTTGACTGTCAGCACAACACTTTTTATATCTGGATTTGATGGTGAAGCTGGACTGGTTTTCATAGCTCCTTTTTTTTTTTTTTTTTTCAGATATTTTCCATCCCTCTTCTTTGGTACATGGGATTGGAACTTCTGCTAGAAATTGCTTAGAAATTCAGCAGAAATATTGGTGTGCGCTTTGCACATGAACTACTGACTGCCTCTGCCTGAGCACTACACTCCCACCGGAGTGTGGGTGTTCAGGCAGGTGAGCCTGTGAGATGTCATACTCAAGTGTAAACGCTGCTTCAGAATCACTCTTTTTTTCACTGCATCTCCTCAGCCTGACAGCTGGGATAGCATTCTCTATATAGATTTGCTCTGTTTATTCAGTCTTCCTTGGTTATTGGACGCTCACAGAGGCAAAATATGGGGCATTTGGTCTCACGTGTTCAGTTGTTCTTATGTTGCCATATTTTTATTTGCCATTTTCTGTTCCTGCATTTAGAATTACATTGCTATCACCGTGCCAGTGAATAGGATTTTCTGTTTCTTTTTTTTTTTTCTCATGATATCTCTCAGAACAGATATGAGGTTCAGAAAATGAAATTTTGTGGGGAGCTCTGCTTTCCTTAGGAACCCTGAACAGCTCTCGCTTTCCTTTAAGCATGTTATTTGCTGTATTTATTATGGACTTACTCAAGTGAATAAATATTAGTTAGATAGAGGTTTAAAAACAGAAGGCCACTGATGAAGGAAGAAGTTTGTCTTCTAAAAAGCTGCTTCTGCATCTCACTGGAGTGCTTCCTTGGTTTAAATGCCAGTAAGGACAGTTGAAGTCCTTTGCTTTAAATCTGTTAAATCCTTATTTGCAGTACTCTTTATCACAGCTTGGTCCTTGTTGGATATGCTCTCGCCTCTACCCTATGTAAATTCATTAGAAACAGGTTGCTGTGGTAGTTTCCCCTCTTAAACAGTATACAAGTTATTGTTTCCTCTTGCAAACCCCTTCTCTTCCTTTTCCCAGAAACAGTGAGCAGCTATATTGAATAGATTTCCCTACAAGGTTATTTTACAGGTCAGGAGGTTAGCTTACTTTTGTCTTTTTACTTCAACTGTTTCAGAAGAAATCCTCTGTGTTCTCCTGAATTGTAAAGGCTGGTAAGAATGAGAAGCCTAAGTCATCCGTTAATCCACAGGCAAAGTACTATTCAAGCAGCAGCAGTGAAAGCTCTCACATGCTGCCCTGGAAATAACCCCAGCCTTGACATGGTAAGACGACCCTAGGTAAGGTCAGAAGCTCAGTTCTCATGGTTTTTAAACAGTATTTGGAGGTGTCCCTTGTGTTTTTGATGATCTCTTAAAGCAGTTGGATCCTTATGAAGAGAAAGTGGAGAAGTGAAGTCCAGAGAGGCTGAGGTTTATTTGCTTAAACATTGCTGCTCTCTCATCTCAACTTCTTGTTGATTTGGCTTAAATATTTAACGACCATGACCCCATGTGAGAGCAGCAAGTGGTATCAGGATTTTAGCTTAAGCTGCTTTGCAGAGACAAAGCACCTGTTTTAATTCCTCCTGGAAATGGAAGTGATTTGGAAGTGTCCCAGCAAATTCAATTAAAGTGGCAATACTTGCCTACTTGTATACTTTCCCATGAAGTGCCATGAATTTGAATGATCTGCTTATACAGTGTAAGAAATGGAAGCTCATGGCTGGGATTTTCAGGAGGGCATAAGGAAGCTGGGTGTCTCTGTCATGATGGCCTCAACACTAACTGAGTATAGCACTTAAATGAGCCTGAGGTCAAACCTCTTTCAACTTCTTTGAAAATCCTGCCTGTGCTAGCCTTCCATGTGCACTGGGGTCAGTGTGCAGTGCAGAATGTGTACTAAAGTGAGTTCAGTGATTTTGTGTATAAAACTGTCTATTTAGATAAAATATGCATCTAATACAGTGCTAGAGATAGACTGTGACTTCACCATCTGGTCTACATAACATTCACAGTGCAATGTCTAAGCTGGCACAAAAACAACGATGAAAAATTCCAAGTGCAAAGTAGCAATTTCTTGTCCTATTATAAGCCTGCCTATATTAGAGAGGGAAAAAAAAATCCAGTAAATCAGCCAGTAGTAGAGGCAGTACTTCTGACTTAAGGCCCGTTATTAGTACAAATAGACTGCTAAGCAGTAAATATGAACACTCATTCCATATTTCAATCGTAAAGATTCAAGAACTTTCAGAAAGACTTGTCTCCGCTGCAAGTTTAAAAGTAAAACTCATCAAGATCTAAGACTGTTGAACTTCAGTAGTCTTAGCAAACTCTTTAGTAACAACACCTAGAAAGTTCTAGCAGTGTTAGAGCCTGTTTGTGAGGCTTTCTGAATAAAAATGATGTATTTCCAATGTAGTCATGTATGGTCCATTGAAAACAGAAGCTTACTAGTATCTTCTGTCAATTATAATAGCTAACAAGAAAGTGATTAGATAGGTGTGTATATGCAACATGTACATATTGTAAAAATAATACTTGCATTTCAACTTTCTGCTTGAATCTACCTATAATATTACTGAAGGTTCTCCTATGCCAACAATATTTACAAAAGTATTTACTCTGATGTGCTGTTTCTAATTTATGCCTAGATTCTGCTAGAAGTGGTCAGATGTGCTAACAGCTCTGAAGCCTTTCTTCTCTTTTACATTTTTCATCCGGTTTTGATCCAGGCTGTGTTCTTGTATGTGAAACTTACTGTATGGGTCAATATCCACAAGATTTACAGCAAGAACTTTGTCTGTGGTTCTGTTATATTTATTTGCACTAGACAATTTTCCTGCTTCCATCCAGAACTGGGGTTGTCCAGAAATAACAGTATTCATCTGCCTCTGCCATTGTATCCATAGTGACAGCTCCTTTATTTTCCACACTCGTTATCACAGGATCCTGGTTCGGCTTTTTACTGGTGTTATTGACTTGAGTATGCATGATGGCATAGATAAGTACTTTAGATGTGATACTTGACTGAAAGAGATTTTAATTCCTCGTTATCTCAATGATTCCTTCTGGAGAGAATTGTAGTTCAAATGTTTAACAGATGAAAGTAGTTTGTGTGTGATACTGGTGAGATGAATGGCATATGCATGTGCAGTAACACGGCTCCTGCCTATTGCACACAGGGAAGAAGTGGGGTGGTTCTTTAATGGAAACTAACCTTAAGCATTTAAAGCACCTGATGGGAAAGCTGACTTTCTCCTGAGCATGCATTTACAAACTTTCACACTGTTCCAGGTGTCAGCTACCCAACACCGCCACCATGCAGCGAGTGGACACATCTGAATTGCTTAACACTGAAAATGTGCTAGCTCTTCAGAGCTCTAGCAGCCCTCCCCAGAACTGCAGGCAATTCTACATTCACTCTAGGTGAGTACTTTATACGCTGAGTCTACGTGGAGGTTATATAGAGAATCATCCATCCTAACTGTGGGGAGAATTAATAGAAAAGAGTTAAAACTGACTTGGAGCTTATTCTAATTTTCTTTCAGCTTTGGAGAGAACAACTAAGATGCAAAATGCATTCAATGCAAAGGTAGCAGCATAAAGTGCTTGCCTCTTTTCTTTGTAAGTGCTGGCATAGTAAACTCTGGAGCTGATGTGTCGGGGACGGGAGATAGCTTGCAACTTCACATGGTCCTAGTTAAAATGCCCTTTGAGCCATTGGCAGTTTACAGGAACAGTGGTGTCTCTTGGGTTCCAACTGTGGTCATTATTAAAATGCTTACAAAAGAAGGCACTACTAGCAACCATCCTCAAGCTGTTATTTTTGTTCTTATGACATAGAATGACCTTTTGTAATAGAATCAAGGAAATGGAAATAACAAAAACTACTGACATGACTGACTTGTAGTGTTTTGTGAGGTAGTAAGATAACATCATAACCCTTTGGCGTAGGCAGCTTCAAATTGGAGCTGAATCAGACATTCTCAGTGGCTTGGTTTAGGAACAGTCTTTTGACAAGATATTATTGATTTTTATATTTCATTTTATTTCTGTGGTGCTGCTTTTGTCTTTTCTGGTTTTAGGGTGAAAAGCTAGAATTATCATTGTGTTTCTGAGAGGTAAGGGAATGCCTAAGTGTGAACCCTCCCTCTCTCCTTATGGAAACTTTTTTTTTTTTTTTTGTGAATCAATGGCAGAAAAGGAATCAGAGTACTAAAAAATGATTCACTTCCTCTCTGTGCAGCTACCCATCTCCCCCAAAATTTCTGTAAGAATGTGACTGAAACCAAAGCACTCATTAACAAGTTATAAGGGAAAAGTGTTGAGTTCATGAAGCCAACAGGAAGGGTACATGCAATAAGGCAAGATGCTGGTCTGGCTATATTCTGGCTAGTCTTATGGTTTTATGGGATTACTCACGAATCAAGGGGCTTGATGGAGTATATGGCCTTTATTGGAAGGTGTTACGGTATCCTTGTTGTCAATCAACAGCATGTCTGGCCTGCCACAAATTAAATTTATGCAGCGTGTACTTTAGGGTTTGGGATTGATTCAAAATAAATTACATGGATGTGCACAAATGATAAGTAAAAAGTTGTGGAAAATGAGAAGCTGCAGTCAGTCCTCTCAGCAGCGTGGTAGGTAGGTGAGTATCTTCCTTCTTCAGTGGGAACAAGTCTTATGTCGATTATTGGTAATGGCTAGGAAAGGGCCAGCACTGTATTCAGCACAGTTGCTTCAGCTGAACACAAATTTCTTGAAAGAAGGAGACATTTGGGGGATTGTCTGTAAATCTCTTGCCCATAAGGAGATTTTAAATTGGGATGTATCTCTGTGGCAGGGTGGACACTACACTCAGAGAACATCTCCCAGCATAATTTTCTTCTGTAGTAAACTAGCATTGATGGCACTGCTTTTCACAGAATTCTTAGAGGACTTTAAAAACCCTTTCATGTCTTCCCCTTCTCTGTCCTCTCTCTTCTTATGGCAAGTTTGTCTTTACCTGCTCCTATACTGAGAATTTATTTCCTGTTCTGTCCAGTGATTGTTTTATGTGCTGTTTTTGTAAAATGCTGCTGATCACCTTTGCTTAAAAATACTAGTATTTTCATATACTCAATGTATGTCTTTTGGGGCAGTACTTGGCTACAGAAGTAATGAATGTTAGTGCCTAAATGCTTATCTTAGGACTGCAACATTTGTCATACTTTCATTACTTATGACCTTCATTGGTTATGAAGCCCTGGGAATTAAATGTTACTGAAATCCAGTTCCTCAAGCCTGGTTGGCTGCCCTAGCAGAAAGGTTTACTTTGATAATTCCAGAAATTTAAACATGCTGTCACACTTTCACTTACAATAAATGGTATGGAAAGAACAGCCACTCTGTGGTCATTATAGTTATAGCATCTCTCACATTTTGCAACGGAGATTTCAAGGAGCGTATTGGACATTTTCTGCGTTACTTAAGTCCTCAGATTGTGCACTTGCCAGTAGAAGGCACTGTTCTGCTCAGTCAGTTGAATATATGAAGGGGAAATGAGGTGGGGGAGGAGGGGTGGGAGAGCAACCTCTGGAAAATATAATCCTTTTTTAAGACCCTGAAGGGCTGATTCCCAGAAGCCAATAACTGCTATTTCTCTCGTGTCAGTGGAAAAATTACTGAGAGTTGTGTGAGTGGCCATCTCAGTGCATCCAGCCAGTGAGGCTGAGCACTATACGTGTATATCATGTCTATATATATAAGGAGATTACACAGCACCCTGCTGTCCACAAGGTAGTATGTATAAAATCATAAATCGGGAATTTCCACAACCGGAAAAATGCTAATGAAAATAAGTATGGATAACACACAACAGTTTCCATACCTCCAGCATACAGGTACAATTTAAGTAAGTAAAACACTTATGTATGGGCAATTCACTAGGGTTTTTAAGGCACAGCACACGCAAACCACGTATTAAATGCACTAACTGTACAGGACGATAAAGTATTTTCCATCTGTATTTTCTTCTGAGGACTTAAGTTAAGCAGAAGTATTTAATGGGCCTTTGGCCCTATCGGAGTCTATACAACTTGTGAGGGTCACTGCCTCAGCACTTCCAGGAACCTCTTGCAACACCAGAACCACAGGTTTCTGTATCAATACCACAGGCCATTGAAAGTTTGGTCTGATTGTTTTTAGCATGATTTATGGGTATTTGTTTATTCATTTCTTTTGAGGATTTGAGGCGGTTTTAATTGCATTTTGTTTGGCACACATCATTTCAAAATGAACCACCTTAAAATAGGAACAATTTTATGGAATGTGTCTAGTATATGAAGTTGTCACAAGTACTGCCTCTTATATTTCTACTACTTCTTATTTTTCATAACATATTTTACAACTGTAATTTTCGTGTCTCACATTTTTCTCTCCAGTTTCCTATGTCCTGTGGTTAAATCTTGACTGTAAATCTTACGCTGCTTTGTTAAAAATAATAGGTCTACTATGCTTCTTCATTTAACAATCTGCTAGATTAATAGTGTATTTAAAACAATTAAATACAGTTGCATGGTTTAATATTCCCAACTGTAATGCACCATGAAGGGGAAACTATAGCCATTTTCATTTATAAAGTGCTTCCATTTCAAGTGCTGTCTGGCAATTCTTGTCTGACACCCTGGTAAACAGACGAAAAGTGTAATATCCAGAAAAGCTTCTTGTGCAGTTTTGGAAATCAGAGCACAGGAGTGGTTGGGTGGCAATTTAGGCTGTAACATTAAATGTAGTATCTCGGCAAAAAGGGCTCTTGCAGCTGTGGGCTGCATGACTAGAGTTGTCATATCAAGGAGCCAGAGAGGAGGTAGTCTTTTGGAATTTAATGTCAATATTAACACTCCTGTGTGATGGTAGTGACAAGCTCTGGAGCTGCTCCTGGCACATTTGTTGTCTGAACGATCCTGACAAATTGCCTGCAGAGCAGAAAAAGATGCTTCAGCTGCAGCTGAGACCTTGCTGCACGAGGACAGTTGTAAGACTAATTGTACAAACCTGCAGCAAGGGATGGGTTTCTGTTTAAGAACGTAAAATTTGGTTCTTGTATACCCCAGGCTTTTGGGGTTTGTACTTTTTGCAGTAGTATGACTACAGTCCTTAGACTGAAAGGTCTTTGTGCGTGGCCTTTTTATTGTGTGCGCTCACAATGCCTGCTACAATGGGGCTCCAGCCCATGAATAGGACCTCAGGCATTACTGAAATGCAAATAGTAACGTATTTTAAAAATGAGGTGCAGGCGTTCTTTTCAGATGTATCCTGTTCTAAGAATGTGATTTATATTGCCTTAGGTTTTGAGATTGCACTTTAGGCCTCCCGTGTCTCTAATTTGACAAAAATAAAAATGAACTCTACTTTTCATTAAGCAAACTGTTAGCACACTGAAAATCTGACCAGGTTGTTGTTGAGCTTGGGGAGGAAAAATGAATCCACACTAACGCTGAGCTTATAAGCGCGAGGGGTGCGGTCTTACTGAGGAGGGCTACAGCTTTTCTCGGTGGGAGAACTGCAGGCTGAGAGCCATGAGAAACCTTGGGAACAAGCACAAGCCGAAGAGGGTGCCCTCCTGCATGCTCTGCAGTCCATTGCCTGTGGCCAGCTCTGCCCACAGCACTTACCCTGGTGCAGGCTACAGAGGAGTTGCACAGACACTCTGGTTCCATGGGAGCACAGTCTGGGGCTCGTCTCCCTGGCTCGCTGAGGATTGTGCTTTGGTTACACGTACATCAGGACATGCCTCACAGTAAAGGAGAACCCAAATTAGGCTTTGACAGAAAAGCTGAATTTCGGCAGAGCTGGTGTTTGGATGTTAAGAGCAAACACTGCTTTTAATGGTAAAGATGGAATGAAAGAGAAAAGTCCAAGCATTGTGTAAGAGTTGTGATCTTTAGGTTGTGGCAGGTGACAAAGAAGGGAAATGAAACTGTAACTACCTTCTCTGGATGGTCTTGTGCCTTTTTTCTGAACCAGCCAGCAATAACATTTGTTCTAGAAAGATGTCCTCCATGGCCCGCTGCTTCTATGAAAATAGGCAACCATCTGCACAATACTTAGAAAATATTTTTAGCTTTCTAAAACAGGCATTCAAAGTAGATGTCTCTGTCACCTTAAATTAAATAAGCAGCTTGTTTTACCTCTGGCTAATTTTTAGTGATGTGTCTATCTTGGAAAGAATAGAATTAATGCTTTCCAAACTGGCCACTACTGAGAGAGGTCGTCAACTTACAGACTGGCAAAGAACATAGTAGGTCAGAAAGTCAATAAATTATAACGGGGAGAAGAACTTTATTCCTAAATTTCAGGAAATGTCACTGCAAAACGGAATATTAATACGTGAGTACATGCTCAGTGAAGAGAAAGTGATTTGTCTAGGTTATGGATTTATTCACAGATGTTATACTCAGGTTTACCAGCGGCTTGTCGCAAAATATGTTAATATTTGGAAGCTGATATTAAACAGGAGTGAAAAAACTATGGTTAATTTCTTGGTTTCATATAGAGAATATTGTTCTTTAAGGTTTCTCTGTTTGAGTTAATGTTCCCAGTAAAACTTGCTTTGAAATTGTTTTGTTGCAGGCTCTTCTGCTGTGAGAAGTAAGGAGATTTCATAGAAACCATGTCTTAGAGCCCTTTTAATCAGGTAATACCACATTTTACTTGCAGCATTGAGTGCTTGCTCCCATAAATATTATTCTTGCTATTCAAATACTGCTGTGCTCTTCACGCTCCAGAATCTGGCCCCATACAAAACTTTTTAGTTTTCTGTTCCTCTTTGCTTCAGGGCCTAACCTCAGATTCATAAAATATTTGTAACTGTCAGTGTAGTGCATCCACAGAAACTGCACAGACGCAGAAAGCCTATCTGATGTAGTGTTAGCAGGAAGAATTTTAGAACTGCAAATACTTAACGGATTTTTAAGATACAAATATGTATGTGCACACATATATAAATACATACTTTTTTTGTGTATACTTTGTCTAATATATGATTTCTTTGATAATGGTATGTCCCAACTGTGTTGTTAGAGATGAAAAATGTCTTTAACAAATTAAGACAATTTTGGGAAGTTGATTTACATTTGTATATTTGTGATACTCAGTCGTATTTCATATTAGAGATATCTGATAAGATGTCATTTTAACACCTTATTGCTGGTCTATTATAAGGCCATTAAACCTTGGTTCTTTGCTCTCAAAAACTGCGGAACAGAATATCTGCTCTGGTCTCCAGATCTGTCTTTGATATATTTTTATGTTTCTTTGGTATTTAGAAATGTTTTGAGCTAATTGGGAAAGGCAAGTGAAACCACCTAGGATACAACACCCAGCTTTATTGAAAGACCGTGTTTAGGATCACATTACAAAATGCCTGAAGTTTGGCTGTTGGTGTGCACTGTGTCGTAGCTTTCTGCTCAGCAGTGCCCCATCCAGCACCTGGGTGACAGGGAGCAGTCAGAACTGGTTCTCCTGCAGAACGAATCACTCACACCAGCTCCTCACAGGTATTCCCCACTATGGGGAGCCTGATCTTGCACATTTGTAAAACTGTCGGAAAGAACCTGGCTTGGAACTTCAGAGTGCTAGATAAAATGGGAGAAAGAGATCCAGTCGGGAATTGCTCCTGTAATTAGCCTAACTGCAAAATAGAGATTGTGCTGGTCCTTAACTTCACCACAGAAAATGGATGGCTTGCAAAGCACTCAGGTATGTTGTGGTGCACATAAACCCACAAGGAAATCAATGCGGTGGTTTTCAGGGTTTGAATAATGTACAATGAGTAAGGCCTGAGGTCACATAACAAACATCAGAGAGGGAAATAAAATGTCAAACAGCCATATGTTAAGGGAATGGCACATAATATTGTGGAGGAAAGAAAGCATTAGCTTGGCATTTCTGAATTGTCAGTTGTGACTGACAATTTTAATGGATAATTATGTAGCTGGCATTTACAGGATCTCAGCTTTCTGACTGTGGTCTTTCCAAAAAGTGGCTCTTCTGCAGTGTGCATGTGCCCAGTTACAGCATGCTGATTGCAGCAGGCTGCTGTGCGTTTCCTCATTTCCTTACATACAGAAATGGTCTTGGTAATAACAGGCATTAGATTTCCAGTTTCTTGGAAAATTGTTTTTTTTTTTCTTTTTTCTTTCTTTCTTTTTTTTTTTTTTTCCTGTATGAGAAAAGTGGGTGCAGTTGGGGAACTGTTTTCTCTGGGGCAGCAGGGCTGCTCCGCAGCCTGGCACAGGCTTGAATTAGTTAAAGGCTGCAGGTCTGGCTCTCTTACATGCTGCTATGAGGCAACTTGGGTTTAGGAGAACCAGCATTTGCTTTCTCATGTAGATGTGACGGATTCTGACAAGCACCTCAACTTAAAATAGATGATTATTATGGTTAGGCTTTCACGCATTTATTCTGAAAACCTTCAGGTAGTGTTGATCTTGATTGTGCTAGCTGGAGGCCAACGGGCTCACTTTGGTCAGTCATGAGTTTCATGTGAGTAGGAAATAGGACTTGTTATCCTAAAGGTCTGTCAGAACAGGATGATTTTAATTTGGATCCAGATGTTCCTGTGTTACCCATCTCTAGTTACAGGAGATAATCCTGAGCCTGGCAAATTTCAGTCCTCCTTTTGAGTACTGCAGGGGTGTTTCATCTTGGCTACTTACAAATAAAAACCGCTTGTAGAGCTTTTGGCCTGTTTCCCCTTGGGGCTCGCTCTCCATGCGGGCTGGGCCGAGCCGTTTTGTGGGGCCGGGGGGGTCCCGCTCCTCAGCGGCGCTGCCGGAGGGGGAGCGGAGCGCGGCCGGGGCCCGCCCGCCTCAGGTACAGCCCGGGGCCGTGCCGAGCCGTGCCGGGGCTGTGGGCCCCGCCGTGGGTGTGCGGGGCCGCGCCGAAGGCGGAGCCGCGCTCGGGGGCCGGTGCGGCTTTATTAGCGCCGCAGGTCGCGATGCGCGGCGCAGGCAGGGCGCAGCGAGCAACAGGAGGCGGCGCGGGCCCGCAGCGCCCAGCCCAGCCCAGCCCAGCCCAGCCCGCCCGGCTGCCGCCGGGGGCCGGCCGAGGCGGGAGCCGGGGGCGAGAGGGGAAGGAGGGGAAGCGGCGCGGAGAGCGAGGAGGCGGCCGGAGGGGGAAGAGCGCGCCGGGCGGCGGGCCGCCGGCTCGTGATGGTGCTCCTGCCCCTGTGGGTAGCGGCAGCCGCGCTCCTGGGGCTCCGCGCTGCAGCCGGCCGGCAGGTGAGTGGCGGCGGGGCGGCGAGCCGAACCGTGCTGAGCCGAGACAGGCGGCGGAGAGCCGGGGGACGCCGCTGGGGTCCGGCGCTTTGCTCCCCTCCTGGGCTCTGCCCGCACCCCGGGGTCCCTCCGGCAGCCCCGGCCGGCCCCAGCCCGGAGGGGCCGCTGGGGAGCGCTTCCTGCCCGGTCTGTCCCTTCTCTCGTCCCGTGCGCGGCTTTTTCCTTCCTCTGCCGTCTACGGCGCGCACCCCGGCTCTCCCCAGCACCCAGCTCGGAGCGGAGCATCCCCAGCGCTGCAGAGAGCAGCTCGTCCCCTGCCGCACCGGAGCTCCGGGGACAGCTCACGGAGCCCTGGGCCCACGCTGGTGGCGGTGGCAGGCTGGTGTCCCTGTCCCTGCTGTTGGCTTTCTCACTCCCCTGGCAAAGTGCCGAAGGAGAAGTGTCAACACGCCTGCCCTGCTGCCCCTCAGGACTTATCCCCTGCATTGACCTTAAAGTCTTTTTTTGGCCACCGAACTTACTTTGCGGCACGGTAGATAGAATGGCTCATTCAGAATCAGGATTCCTTAGCTGCTCGATTTACGCTAAACTTATTAAGGACTCTGTTAATATATTGGTGGAAACAGCTATTTATTCGGCCGAGGAAAAGTGCCATCCCTGAAAACCAAAAGCAGAATTGCAAAAAATGGTGCAATGCAAAGCAAGTAATTTTTCAGCCTTCTAGAACCATTCATCTGTCACACGTTGCGTAGTAATTACACTAACGACTTTGTGCATGTGTCTCTTCTCTTCTGCAGGCTAGTAAAGAGCAACAGATCCAAATAGGTAAGTCTTTTTAACTATTATTGCTGCTACTGACAAAAATATAAATGAAAAAAGTAAGCTCAACAAACTAGTTGATTTTCTGGAGAAATGATCTGTATGCAGGCAAGCGTTCCCTTGTGTATCCCCACACCATTACCACCCAGGAGCATTTGTAGTCTCACACTGCTGTGGCATGACTTGAATTCGCATGCCTCTCATTACAAGCTCTTGCATCCCGATAACTCCGTGCTTCCCTTTTTAAAAATAAAACAACAAAAGTTCAGAATTGCAGCATGCTTAAACTAGTCTTCTGAATGCCATGGCGCTCTGGGTCAGACACTGTTTTCATTTCTGTCTTTCTGAATCAAGGAGGAAATGTCTACTCCATTTGGCCAGGGCAGTCCAAGTCTTTGTACCACTTTTCTTCTGTACTGGAAGTATTTGCTGGAAAAATTTTGTTTAATGCCAAGGTCTCTGTGTATTTTGTTGATGGCAGAGTGTGCTGGCTGCAAGCCCAATGGTGGTAGTTGCTTTATAAACTGATACACACATAAGGAAGTGCATCATAGGCTTTGACATCCATGATGAATGAGGGTACTGAAATGAAACGTGCTCGTCAGTGCCCATGGGGTACTTTGTATTGCAATTTTAAGCCTGACTCTTTCCTAAAAAAAAAAAAAAACAACCAACCAAAAAAAAACCACACCAAAAACAGGAAGCTTCATATAATTAGGAGCACGTGCACACAATTAAATTGCTGTAGATCTGTGTTGATTTAAACTAATAGATAATTTAGTGCTGTGTGGGATGGAAGAGGTTATGGAATGGTGCCGCAGTCAGTGTTCTCTCCCTGAGCATCAGTGTGAGGGTGTGTCATCTCACCTGCCCTGTAGTTCGCCTGGTTGTGCAATGAGCCTCTTCAGCATTTGGCCAAAGTTGTTGTCAAGCGCTAGTGTCTTTACAATGCTCTGGAGCTTTTCAATGAGAGGAGCGGTAGCCATGGGAAGGGACCCTAGGGAATTCTATTTCCAGTTGCCATCAGACTTCCAATTTTGAGGTTTCGGTTCAGGTTTTAATCTGAGGGATTGCTCAGAGAAGAGTTTCAAGTATTTCTCTAAATTTTGGAGGTTTTGTCTCAATTTCAGTTCTGGCACTGCATTCCTTATAGGCTTAGGTTGATTTCCACTGTCATCAGTGAATAATGGGAGTTGAGACAGTTAGGTACATTTAAACCTAGCTGGCAAACAAACTTTTTTTCCAGTGGTATGCTGATCCTGTGTTTTATTTTTGGTCGTTTCCATGAGAAATGGATTGTATTTGAATTTCAGAAACCATAAGCTATACAGGAATGCATCTTTTAAATTATACAGTACATCAGACAAAAATCTTTAACCTGGAAAAGTACTTTTTTTCCTTTGAATCTTTTCTTTCTTTCACGGTTCCAGCATTGCTGTAGTCTGGGAACCTTTGAGGCATGCAGGAACCATGGGAGAGAGGTGACGTTGCACAGCAGAGGATGAATCAGGCCCACAGACAAAGCTCCCAGGGACAGGGACAGGGCTGCATGCTGCCAGTGGGACAGGCTCCAGGCACAGCTCTCAGGGTGCAGCGGAGCCCATGCAGTTGATGCGATCTCACCCTCCTCTGCCTGAGGAGGGGCATCTGGAGATGGGATGGGCATGGGCTGGTGGGTATGTCTGTTCACAGATCCACGGGTCTTTGGACTCAAACGTCCCCTGGTGCGGTTCAGCAGCACAGGGCCTCCTTGGGATGGGTCTCGGTGTTGGTAGGTGCCTGGCAAGAGAGAGCTTGCTGTGTCTCCTCAGCACAACTGCCCAGCATCTCGGTGGCTTTTTGTCCAGTCTAGCACGGCGGAGAGTTCCATATCTTCCAAGACCAGGTTGCCTATGACTAGCACTGCCTTTTGAGCCATTGATAACGTTTTGCTGAGGGAAAATGTGTATTGTGAAGGCAGAACTGTCTACTAAACACAGATGTTGGGATTTGTCCTCCTCTTTGTGTTTTTTAACTGTTAATATTTAAAGTAATGTTTTATCCTGTAAATTTTGATTGAAAAAGCATGGCCTACTCAGTTTAGAGGTTTAATGACTACAGTAAAACCTGCATTAGGATTGCCTCCAAATGGGCCGTCCTACTTTTAAGTCCCTATTAAGTGTCACTTTGCATTGGTGTTGTATATTTTGATTTGGCCCAGGGCTGGCTGCTGTCAGCAGCTAATCTTTTTTTGTAGCCTGGAAAGTCACTTAGGACAAATTAAAGCGTATAGGATTTTTTTTTTAAACTAGTACAGAATGTATTATATAGATAGGGAGTTACCCGAGCTTAATTAACTGCATTAATGCATAATGTACTGCAAATGCCTGGAAACTGTCAAGAGGAAACCTTACTGTTGTCTCTGGTGAAACAGTAAGCCCTGAAGATGCTGGCACTCAAGGTGGTGCTACCTCTTCACTTTTCGTGCCCCTCAGCCTCCCACACAGCAGAGCCTCAGCACTGCTCTGTGCTGCTTTTGGAAGAAAACTCTGATGTCTAACCTGGAAAAAGCAGGGCCAGGCTGCCCTGGAGCCTGGATAAAAGAAGCTCACTGGTGTTGTGCCAAGGGACTTTGCTGTGAAAACATCGTGAAGAATTTCTTGAGTTGCCTGTATTCCTGGGACAAGTTGACAGTGAAGGAAAGGAATGAGGACACCAAAGAGAGGTGTATGCCATGTGAGCCTGTATTCTTGCAGTCCCTTGCTTTTATTCATCCAACTCGCAATGTCTAGCACCGATGTATGCTGCATAGCCTCATCCCTGTTTACGTGCAAAATTGTGGGAAAATCCTCTAGAAGTCCATCCTCCCCCTTTGTCTATCTTTTCTTTTTATTTGGACATTTCTGCCACCTAAAGGCAGTCAAATACAGAGTGAACGATAGCTTGGAATTGATTCTGGTTGTTTGAAGAGAGGGACCAGAACAATTACTTCATTTCTGGAAACCACCAACCAAGGATGAAGGCAGAAAACACTGATGATGAAACCCCTGCTAGAATTGTCTGGTTTTGTTACAGCACTATCCTTTCTTGTTATTGAGCAGCGCTTGGCTAAGTAACTGAAGAAGCTCTGTGCTCATCCCATTACGGTTATCTGTGGAATGGAAGAGTAATCTCTCAAAACATGGGAACTCATGACAGTCTTTTCGTTTAAGTACTGTCCTTTTAATTCCTGCAGTAACAGGTGGTATTTTATGTCCCAGTGCTTCTGTTGGAAAGCTGAATGGTTTTGACAACCAGTCATCCGATTGCAACGAAGTTTTTGAATTGCATTCAGAAGATGAAGGCACAGCGATGCTCTTGAGGTGTTAGGTTAGCTCCAAGCTTTTTGCCAAGGTTGCTGATCTTCCTGACTCTACAACCCATGTTCAGATGGATCCTCCAAGAGAAAAGGGAGCTCTGGAAGCTGACGGTTGCTGTCTCATCATCCCATCTTGTCAGTTTGGGCAAGTCTGGGTCTTGGCATGCAGCCCAGTGTTATCAAGAGTTCCTGCACATTTGTTTCCCTGTGCAGTGCCCAGCCACAGCATCATCTTTGCCAAAACAGTTGTGCTTTTGATATAATTTTGTAGGTTTACGCATTGCTATTTGTGATTGAAATATATCCTAGCAATCTGATGTGGCAGGTAGTTACTGAACATAGCAACTCATCTCATTGCCACGGCACAGAAAATGTTTGGGAAAAAAATTATGCTGCTAGCACTTGAGTTAGTGGACCTGAATTCACAGGTAATGGGTGAAGGAGCCCCTGCAATCAGAAAATTACTTTCTTTGTGGCAGCTGGTCCTCTGCAATGCAGAAGGCTGGAACATGGAGAGTCCAGTTATCCACACTTATTTACATGCAGTGTGAGCAAAAACCCCATCCGAATAATGAATGTTAAATGGCATTTCAGTATTTTGTTAAAAAAAGAGAAGTCATTTCTTCAAAGTTGTGTAGCTGAGTCTAGACATGGAAATAATTTGTCTGGAGTTTCAGAAATTCCTGCTTTTCTGCTGTTTCCACTGATTTCTATTTAGACTAAGCTTTTGAAATCTTGCTTAAGTGGATATTTATGAATTTGGAATTCTGCTGTTGACATCCAAATGCAAAATTTTTGATCAATGTATTTCAAAAATCTTTTGCCAAAAACTGATCTTCTAAATACAGCTGATTAAAAAAAAATAGGGCTTTTGAACCTCAATTATCCAATAGTTTTACAGTGCAGAGACAACTACTGTGAGCCAGTGGTGTTAATTCTTCAGTTTATTGTGTATTTGGGGGAAAAAATTATGGATAGACTTCTTCAGAGGCATTCTCTAACTAATTATGTTTTGGCACACAATGAAAGAATGTGATGTTCTTTCACAAGTGTTTCCTTTCAATTTAAACATTGTGCAACTGGAACAGCACTTAAAAACCAGATGAAAAAAGGAAGAAAACTTGAGGTTAAGTGCTTTTTCTATTTCTCTGTGTTCTTCTCTGGTCATTCCTGTAAATTCTGAATTAGCAGTAGAGAGTGACTGAAATTTTAGCAAAGGAAAGGGAACACCTACAGCTGGCATAGAGTTTCCTAAGACCATAGAGTCTGTGGAAAAAAGAGTAATAGAAGTCAGTGGAGGATTTTAGATGTCTTCAGTCATGTCACATTTAATTTTAATTGCCTTTGAACAAAAAGCATTTCCTTTTTTTGCTTTGCGTTTAGAGACTCTGGACAGGGCTTTTGCTGACTCAAAAGCTTGACAATTCTTATTTTCCACCCTTTGTTCCTACCTTCTTGTGGCTAGCTGTCTGTTCTTGTTATTAGCAAAAATCTTTTTTTTTTTTTTTGTGCCCCTGCAAGAAGAAATCTGTGGATACTGTTGCAAGATGTGCAAAGCAACTTCTGAATTGTACAGTGAACAAAGAATTTGATCACTGGAACTGTGGTCTCTGGCATTGTACATCCTACTTTGAGAAGGGGGGAAAAAAAAGAAAAACTGTGAAGAATCTCAGTGAGGTAAAAGGAGTAATGTCAGTCTGTGAATGAAATCTCATCACTGAAGCTCAGGGAATGTGAGGATCTGGATTTTAGCTTTGACCCAGTTAGGATATACAACCCAGCAGCTCTGTCTCCTGCTCTTGGCCTGATGTCTAATTAATAAAAAAATGAGTGTAGAGTTTTAATTTGGTACCATCTCTAAGGAGGAGGGTTAGCAAGCCCGACTCAGAATTCCCAGTGATTAAAATGGGAATTATCCTAAGGATAATATCCTAATTAGGATACCAGTTTTAGAACCTAATCTTGTAGGTGTATGGCAAAAAAAGATTGAGTTCGCTGCTACTGAGAAACACACTGTGACTGCTAGCAGTGGGACACAGAGTAAGTTTTCAGAACAAGAAACTTAAAAATGATAAAGAACTTTCCACTCACCTGGGATATAGTATTTATGTGTTATATAAAGATTCTTATAGCACAGAAATTTATATGTCTATACCTTCCACTGTAACTACACATTATTTTTCTGTCAAATCCCTCAGTAACTGGAACAAAAGCAAACTGGAAAAAAAACAGCCATATGAAGCCATTAGAGATGTTTTCCTACAAAAGTCTCATAAAATAAGCAGCCACTGCTTCCGGGAGAGATGAATTACCTACCAAGCTTTTTATCTATTAATTTTCAGTTCAAGTGCAATTCACTCTGGGAATGGATAAAATTTAATTCATTTTGTTATTTTTATTGGAGGAATTCTCAGTGGCACTTTGTGGTACCATCTGAGCTACTCAACCCTGGAGTTCTTTAATACAAAAGGTATCAGTAATATCACTCTAATACTGCTTTAGCCACTTCTCTCAGGAAAAGAAGATCTAGGGAATAATTCTGTCCTGAATGTCTTTTTAACTCTCACATAGTGTAATAAAATGTAGTAAGACTTCAGCTTTGGTGCAGCTTTCAGCAGCGTTTTGGTCCACAGCTTGGCCTGGCCTGGGAATGTGTCTCCTTCTCCTTTTACAGGATGAAAATTGGACACCAAATATCCTGATTAATCCCAGGTTACAAAGGTCTCACAGAAAAGATAAACTTGTTTTACAGTGGTGTAAAATTACCTTAGGGCAATGGGAAACGTGTGTATGTCCTCTGATGCGTGATAAGTGATAACAGCAGAAGACCTTTCTCTGACCAAAAGAGATTTCTCTTAAGCACTAAGAATGCTATTTTCAGGATGATGTGGGTAAGGGACTATACAGAAAGACAGAAAGGGGCTTTTTCCCCCCCCCTTTTTTTCTTAAGTATTGTATTCACATATAATATATACACATAGGCAAATTCAGAACCAAATGGAAAGTTTACAAGTCAGCTACTGTTGCTGCTAATTAGATAGGAATCTTGATTTGACCTGTAGTAATCAGGCAAAAATGATAGGAGAGTGATCAGAGGTAATTACAGCAATGCTCTACCCTTGGAAGCGTACCCTGTGTTTAGGGCACATTGCCTTAGCTAAGGGTCATGCCCTTGAGCTACTATAGTATTACCTCAGGATTTCTTTAGGCAGACAACAAGAGTTGTTCTGCAGTTTTTATAGCTTTTTGTGTATTGCAGGAAGATGCAGGATTTAGATAGAAATTTGTAACTTTAAAAAAAATAAAAGCTCATCTGTTGCTTTTGAACTCCATCGCTCAAGTTGCGCAAAGAGGAAGGGCAATAGCAAGTTGCTGGGTACGGAGATTTATCAGAGGAGATCTACAGAGGGAAAAGTTACTGCTTTTACTACTGCTGACCGATATAATTTATCGGTGATATGTGATACCTACTGGATTCTTGTCTCTGTTCCAGTTTTCTGAGACTGCAGAAATGTGTACGCGAATTGCAGTTATATACCAAACATGCCACTTGATTTTCAGCATCTTAATAGAGATCTCAATGCAGGGGCAAACAAGTCCATTTAAGGTGTATGATGGAGTCGCAGGGCATTTCTTACAAGAGAATTCAAAAGGGTTGCTGCCTCTTCTTTGGCTGTAAAGCAAACCTAAACCCCATGAAAATCCCCAGATAAATATAAATGAATATTTCAGGGTTTTCTCTGCAAGTTTTATGAAAATAGAGTCATGAAAGACCTGCTTCTTGAAAAATTTGGCATATGGAGGATATTTTGCATGCGCTTAATGTGTATCCTAGCATCTGTGGTGTGTGTTTATTTGAGGTGTGTACCTGGGCACAGCTTCTTGTGTTCATCCACCTTGGCATGGTCCATGTGCTTTTCCTAAGGTTGAAATGTCCTTCCTGTCTAATTATCACCGTGATAACATGATGATCTGTAAATACACTTCTTTCTTATATCTCCTCTGTGTTTTTATGTGATAGTGCAAAGCATTTTTATGATAACGATTAATGTGTTACAAGTGTTACAGGCCTTGCTGTAAGGTACCCAAGTGAAGATCTTACAAGCTTGAGCGTGGTAAATAAAGAGAGCAGCTACACGTATTTTACATTTGCCTACGTTAGATTGGTTGGTTTATATCCAGACTAACTATCTAGCACACATCATCTAATGCACATTGATGGTGTGGTGACATTGGCTCCCATTGTTTTAAAAATTATGCAAAGGTTTGTATTGGTCTCCAGCTGAACTTGCCAGTGGAGTGCTTTAGAGTAGCTCTAACAGGAATCCTAGATTGGCAATACTGGAAGCGGAGGTATGAGTAGGAGGGGTCCAACATGCATTGCATTTGATGTTAGGCCTAAAAACTCAGTAGTTGTATGTTGTATAATAAATTGGCAGTAGCTGAGTGTTTTCTGCATGAATGTCACCCGTGGCAGTCTGGCTAACGGCTTGTTGCATCCTTGCATCACTCTTTGCTCTATTGGCATACACTTCTGCAGCTCTGTATTCAGTCTTAAGGCTTGTTCCATGTTCTTGTTCTAATTTTAGTTTGTTTTGGGGTATTTCTCTTGGCAGAATTACCAAAAAGCAGACCAAGACCGTATGGGTTAGTGATTCCAATTAGTACCAATGCAGATGGAAGCTATATCTCCAATATACTCTCTGCAAGCCATCAAAGAAGATCAACGCGGGAGGTATCCCAAAGCCCCAAGCAGCTGTATTTTAACGTCACTGCATTTGGAAGGGAATTCCATCTCCGGCTGAAACCCAACACTCATTTAGTGGCTCCCGAGGCGGTAGTGGAGTGGTATGAAGACTCTGTGGAAACTGGAAATGGAAATGATGCTGGTAACGCGAGTCAGACTAGAACTGCTACAGAGAGGTTATGGAAAAGAGAGCCACTGTGGACCAACTGTGCATACGTGGGAGACATAACTGACATCCCCGGAGCTTCTGTTGCAATTAGCAATTGTGATGGTCTGGTAAGGCTTCTTCAGTGGTGTTCATGTCAGGTGTTTTATCACTTTGCACACAGCTTCTATTGCTTTTGAGTACACAGCGCTAATGATACCATTTTAAAAGCTTAATTTCTCAAATCCCTTAGAAAATGCCTCAGTATACATTTATGCATATAGTCTTTTTGCTTTACTCTGGTATAATTGCTCGGAGTTTGATGAACAAAGTCCATAATGTTGCTCGGATAAGAGAGAAAGAAATCAAACCTGCTATTTGTTGGTTTTCCTTTTTACTTTCATGAGGTGTTACAAATGGGAAAATGAATAATGAAGGTATTTTAACACTTAAAATAAGATCTTTTGGTGAGTGAGCATAGAATCTGGTGTCCAAATCACACTGTGTAGTTCTCGGGCAGCAAATTTGCACGCTGCCCTGTAGCCCAAGAATAGCAACAGATTTAAATTCAAAAGGGCTTATTAATAAAATAAACATCCTTTTTTTTTTTTTTACATGCAGTTCTGTTTTTCTCTGAAGGTATCATGAGAATCAACTGGTTCACATCTATAAATGTTTTGTTCTCAAAACTGTGCTGGCCTGACTGCCGTGTTAGTTAAAAATGCGTGATATTTGATTGTGGCTTCAGCAGATGCAGTGACTGCCTTGGTACACAAATCCTATATTGAAAGACTGGGAATATATTGAGTACACATACCATTCGTTAATTCAATCATGCGGTAAAGAAAGCTAACAATACTTACCTTGTACTCTTTAAGTAGCAGGAGCAATGGTGGAACATGACTGCAACATCCAGGAAGATTAATGTAGTGGTTACTCTATTGCTATTCAGGAGAGGAATCATATGAACAAGTCTGCAACAAGAATCCCTTCTTGGAACTAGGTTTCCCCCTTCCTGTCACATGCCAGAGCTGTTAATGATTTGATTCCATTTTATGATAAGTGCTGGCTAGCAAAGCTCCTAGCTTCTGCAGTGTGCCTCTCCTCTGCTGTACATAATTTATTTCAGGTAAAGCACTCACTGTATGAGCATCCACATAAATGTCTCAAACTCCTGATTCAACACTTAGGGCTATGCACAACCAAAACTCCTTGACTTTCCTTACTTGAAGAAAAAAAAAAAAGGTGGTGTTTACATCTGAGGTTATCAGCTACTGGCAGTTTTTCTTTTTTTTCTTTTCTTTTTTTTTTTTTTTTTAGTGGAATCTGTTGACAGTGTGCTGTGTTTACAAAGATCATGCAGACATCTGCCTGGACAGATAGAGCCTCAGATGCTGCTCTCACGATGAATGAGACCATTGGCCCGAGAGCTGTATTTTAGCAGTAATCCTGAATGAAGTTCTTGCGTTAAGTGACAGAGCACTTTAAGACAACAAATTGGATTAAATGGAATTAGATTAAGGGGTACAGCAACATCGGCAGAGATCGCCATGTGGCTGACAAGCTGCTTTGTGGTGTGCTTTCAGTTAACTGAAATGAGGTAGTTACTGTCTTCACAAACCTCCACATATTTAAGAAGAAGCTAACAGGTACCAAAAGGATCCTAAATAAAGAACAGGAGGTTTCTGAGTTGTGTGTCATGTTGCCACAGCACCCAGGAGAAGCCCCTCAGGTGCTTTCCAATGTTTTATGGACTGAACTAGGAGAAAATGTGCTTTTTGTTGAGGAGGAGAGTGTGTAAATGCTTCTGACTCTCTGTTGTTTCTGTTCATCTCAACCCAACCTGTCCTGTACAGTCTTTGTGGGACTTCTTCAAGCCCCTGAGGCACCCACCACACGGCAGGGTTGGAAACCACCATCAGAGCATGGACATAGTGAGTTGTCTGTGGCAAACTGTGTTGCCAGGACTGCTCCCTGACCTGCCTGCTTATGCACCCCTCTTGCCAGGACCAGACCTCAGCTGCCACTTGAGCTGCTGTGCTGCATTTCATGTTGCTGCCAGGGGGCTGCTGGGCTGGCAGAGAGCTGCTGCAGTGGCTTTACTGCTGCCTGTTTTGGACAACTATGAGAACAGCTCATGTGCTGAAAAGTATCTTTTTGGAGAGCTTTTGCTTGCTTACTTCACCTAGCTGTTGTCGCAGTCTTTAGGAGCTCTAAGCAAGTGCGTGTGAAATAAATAATCCTCAAGATTGATGGGATTTCAGTTGGCTTTTTTTCTCCCACCAGCTCCAAGGTTAGCAGAAATAGCTTGAAGTTAGCATTTCTGGCTTCTCTGCTGCTGTACTATGCCTCTCTCAACCAAGCTAGAATATTTGATCCTCAGTGTATCCTGAAGATGTGAAGGGTGAGATGATATGGCTTAACAGAAACTGGAACAACAGTGAGAAATTCTAGGGCCATGTGTCTATTTGAAAGATTTATTTTCGACTTCAGAGGAATTTAGATGCTTGCCAGTGTAGCCAGCTAGGTTGTTACCTTTTGCGAAAAAGAAAAAGGAATCACTATGGTTGCAATTCACACCGCGTGTAGCTTATAAAGCAAGTTTGTTATCATCAGTGACAGATGAAGAGCACTTGGCTTGCCACCAGTTAGCAAAAGCCCTCATAAATTTTATTTTGTGCATGAGGAGATTTTTAATTATGGCTCTTAAGACACTTGCTTATAGTTGGGCAAAATTATGTATTGCATTAACCTATACTTCATAAAGAGTGCTCAGTTTCATATTATTTAGGGTTTGCTCTCAGCACTAGCTGTGTGAGGTTATGAGGAACACAGCAGTGCTCACTTTTGATTCCTTGATTGCAAATACACAGAATTATTGGCATTTACGCTAGTAGAGCAAGGTTTTGTCCATGGTCTCTTCCTGAATCTAAACTTAGGTTTAAAAACCAAAATACATGAACGCTTTTGTTATGAAGCAGTTTACATATCTGCTTTTGCAGTAAAAGTCATCTGCATGCCATAAGTTTTGCAAATTCCAATCTTCACATCTGTTTAATATCCCTTGAAAGTAACTTTGTTACAAAAATCACATGCATGTGCGTGCACTTGTCATAGCAAAAGAACACTTAATTAGTCATGTAGAAGCTGCCCTTTGTTTTCATTACTGCATTTAAAAATGTGTTAGTGAGTAACTGACAAATGCTATGAAATGTGAGCGACAAAATACGATAATAATAAAAGAAACCCTGCAAAGTAGCACTTCCTAGTTTCCATATGTAAAACTCAGGGTGGATAGATTTGTAAAGCTCATTCTAACTTTGATGTTGTAAGGGTAGTGCTGTGCTGTGTTTAAGAAAGCTGGTGTTTCCTCAGGTTTCTAGGGTACATTTCTCCAGTTATTTTCATCACAATTGCAGTACTTGTTGTCAAAGTATGTATAGAGCTTGTCAAATATTTGCCAGAGTTGCAGCAAGACTTGTAACTGAGTTGCAGACATCAAGCAAAATCATCCTTCCCAGAGTCTAGACAGCATGTGGAGGAGTCCTGGCTTGTCTCAGGTCAGGAGGACTGTGTATTTTGTAGCTCACTGCAGTAATTTCATCTCTTCTGTATGAAGCTTGCTCTGCAGTGGCAGCCTTTTGAAGTTAAGATGGTTCTGTTGTCGTGCAGCACTGGTGATCTGGCACTGGGAAGGGAAGAGTGTTGATGAAAAACCTAATGCTTTTCCTAGAAGTTTACTCTTGTGTCATTCTGACATTCATCAGCTGAAAATAACAGCACCCTTTGGCTCTGTGGGCTTGAGAAACTGAAGCCTGTGATCTCTTATCAGAGAAGGGTAAAAGAAGAAAAGCTCTTAATAACTTTGATCTGCAGATGATGAAATCAGTTTCACAGACAGCAGCCTAGATTTAAGTCTACTTGTTGATCCTTTGCCTTTTCTTTATTTGGCTTTGGCTTAGTAAATGTGCAGAGGCAGAACGTGTTGCAGTGATGGAAGGACATACCACTGCAGGGGCTTGGCAAGGCCAGGAAGAAGGCTCCATTTACCCAAACAGCACTTGCGGGGTGTTATCTCCTTCCCTCACACGTTCACAGTTCTTCAGTTCTTGCATTCCTGTTTTTCATTCTGTCTCCTGCCTGCTTTTCCTTTCTTTCAGTGCCTGTACAACATGTCACCTTGGTGCTCTTCTGTCTGTCTCGTCAGACACGGACTTAACAAGGAGAGCCATGGTTATGAAGGGTTATGGCCAGCTCACCTGCACAAGTCGCATGGCCCCCTCCTATTTACATCTGAGCTGCATCTTCCCTTCTGTCCTCCTCATAAAGACCAGATTGTGCACAGTCACAAACAACTTAATATATTCCAGTCAGCTTGACAGGCGGCATTAATGGTGCCTTCTCATCTGGATAACTGTGGGAATGGGTTTTGTGTGTCTCTGTACTAATTTAAATGTTTAATTTAATGTATACACACAAGCAGAGTAGCTGAAGTTAATCTGCTCCCAGGTGAGCATACACAGGGCAGCGTTCCAGTGTCCGACTTAACGGTAAGTTTCCTGTTCTAAGATGCTACAAGGGGCTTAAGGGTTTTGAGTAGTTAACTGCTCAAAAGTTACTGAAGTTTCTGGCCTTGTAATTTTGTTGCTAAGGAAGTATGTTTCTAGAGCAGCATGTGGTTTACAAAAGTGGCAAAATAATTGCAAGATGTTAAAGCAGGTGGAAGTAAATCAGTTCAAAGCAGATTTCACAGAACGCAGTTTTCACATATTGCTTGTGCCTGGTACAGTGCTGCTGCAGAAGATGCAGAAAATGACGAGCTTCAAACAACCACTACAGATGTTTGAGACTGTAAATAAGGAGAACACAGCAGACTTTATGTTTAGAAATAAGAAAGCAGAGACTTTTAAGTAAGTTTCTGCCTTTTGTTGTAAAGAATTACTTGAATTTCTCAATTAGCTTTCTTCCTCTTCTAACAAAATCCTAACAGCTGTTGGTATGTGATACATTAGATTGCACTTACACTGTAGGATCTGTCTTTATGGACATATGTCTACTTGTTTGAGTTATGATCTAGTTTATATTTTCTTTATGTAATGCCAGAAAAGTGTGAATGTCTTTGTTTTGTTACTTGAGCATTAAGCTTACTTGCTTTAAATGAAAGGGCCAGACCCAGTACGCTAGATTTTCGATTGTTGACTACCAAGCAAAATGTCACTTGCTTTATCAGTCAGCCATGGCCTTCGGGTCCAGGGCTGCATACACTCATTTGAAAGAATGACTGTTTGCAAATGAGAGGTCTTCAGCAGTCTACCTGTCTTTTCAAGTGCAGCTGTTGAACAGGGGGAATCCTTAAAGACAGGCAAACTGTCAGGATCTGTCATTATTCGTGACAGATGATTCCTTGCTTATTGTCATCCCTTTTTTGTGAGGATGTCAAAGCATGAAGGAGCTTGTGTATGTCTTTGAAGCTGTTACAAATCAATACTTCTATGCAAGTTTATGTTTAGCTTTTGGTATTTTGGGAGTCTCAGTATATCCTGAGTGTTTGGTTTTGAATATTTGACATTACAATCCCCTAGCACAGATCTCTTGAAAGGAGGAACAACTTAAATGTTAGTCTTTAACTTTGTGCCTGAATTTCACCCTTCATGAAAGGAAGCTAATGGAGGTTTCCTACCCTCAGTGGTTTTGGCATTCTTTATGTTACTGGTTACAAAGTGTTTGAAGTGTTTGAATGGTGGAAGGATGTGCAGAGATGCACACAGTTAGTTTCCTTTGGCAAATGTGCTGGAGATATTCAGGCTAGAGAGACTTGCACAAAGATTTAAGTCTCGTTCAGGAAAACCCATAAAAATATGCATAAGTTAAGGCAGGTGGTTAACTGCATACTTAGATCTAAGCAGTTTCAGTGTTTTGATTTGTTTCAAATGCTTTTTATTACCCATTGTTCCACCAAGTCTTGAGTAAAAGCAGGTTTCTTGTTCACGTATTGGCACTAATGTATTGTCTCAACGTGATTTCCTCCACACTGGTGAGGTTACGTTACTAAATGAAGAACTGGCTTTCTAGGAGCTGGTGATCCTTTACTCTCAGCATATTAGAAAAGCATTTTGGAGGCAAATGAATTACTGAGGAGCATCTGGTTACAGCATGTGGGAAGCTCTTCTGGTTAATACCAGTGTCCTTAAGAAGGATGTTATTAGGGACTCATAATCAAGCAGGGCTGTGTGTGCTGTGTTTGCTGCTGGGATCATGGGAACGCCTTGAGTGCAGAGCCTCAGCACAATGGCGGTGAGCATGTGGTGGGAGGCGTGGGTGTGGGTGCTCTCGGGAGGGTCAGGACGCATCCCCAGGCCCCTCGAGGTCTTTCCTAGCAGTCTCTCCTCTCTGAGGGCAGCATGGGAAGTTGTGCACTTCCGCTGTGGCTGAGTGGACATCTGGTAATCCAGCACCTTCTGGGAGTGCGAAACACAGGGAAACAAAATAAACAGCTACAGGGAGATGGAACCACGCGTTGCTTTGTGCAGACGGCCGCAGTGTCAGACCAACTTAACGTTTTTACATTCGTGCTACCTGCTGTATCGCCTGCTTCCCACAGTAATTACATCCCTGCCGTGAACTCCCTTGACCTGCCATGCCTGTTCTTACCAGTTACATTTTGCTGTACTTGGCAGCCCTGCAGACTTATTAACTGGGCTTGATACGTTGCAGCTGCCTCTTCGGATTGACGGCCGTGGTCTGGTAGCCGCGGTCAGTCCTCCCAGTCTGGGTCAGTCGCCGTCAGGCTGGGTTTGGACCTCGTCCCTGTCACCCCTCCAGTACGTAGCACTTCCCAGAGGCTGATGCAGCCTTTTCAAACACAGTAATCCCCAGTAAAAATGATTTCTCAAAGTTCAGGAACTTGGAAAAATGCAGTGCCATCATGTTGTCCATTCAGGATTTAAGGCTTCTTGCATAAAACACTGAGGGTAGGAGTATCGAGAAGGGAAGTGATAGTGATGGTAGTAAAATGTTGATGTAGTGCAAAGTAATACAGTGTGGAAGATTGTTATATTTCTAGTTTGCCTCTCCTTGAGGCTGTCACTAAAAACAAGCTGATACTTCATCTTTACCATGTGTAATGTAGTCAGAGTTTATGCTGGTGTTTTCTCAAGCTCCATTTACTTCTTGTTTGATTTTATACGTTTTTCTAATGGGGTTGGATTTGGGCCAACAACGGGTTTGCCTCTGCTTCACATAAGATCTGACTCAGCCCATGTGTGTCATCCTCTCCTGTCCTACAGGTGTCCCATTCTTGCTAAGAACAAATTCCCTTTTCCCGTGCAAGACCTACCTTTTTCTTCTTCCAAAGCCCTCAACAAACTCATTTTTGTGAAGCTTCTTCTGTGGCAGGAAAACGCCAAATAAGTGCCTGTATTGTCCTCAGAATGATAGATACCGTAGGTAGATGCATGAATCGCTTGGAGAACATTTGCAAAAAAAGATGGAACCAGATGAGAGAGTGGGGAGGAGACCTGAGGCTTTCCAAGTCCCAGGAATCCCTCTCCGCCTCCCCTCCCTGTACATTGGGACTGTTACCTCAGCCTATTACCAAAGTAAAATTAAACCCAAATAAAATGAAAGCTCTTTTTTTTCGGAGATGCAAGGCTAACTAACCTCTTTGCTTCAGCAGGTAGTTTTGGAAGCCTATTGCTCACACCAACTTCCTGCCTGCCTGTTTGAGGATGGTGAAATGGGGAAACCTCCGTGCTCTGTGCTTACTGTACATAGTAAAAACGGTTGTGCTCAGAGTTTCCACTTGGTTGTATGCTTCATGTTTTCAGGGCTGATTCACCCGCTAAGTCCTCCTCTGAAATGATCATTTTCCTATGGGTTGCAGTTCTCTCTCCCTGTTGTTCCAAGAATTGCGTGGTCATAGGAAAAACTGAATCGACATACAGTAGTATTGCTATGGACTTAATGTAGATCAAGTTAGGCCAGGATATAAGGAGCTGCACAAATATCTTTCATAGCACGGAAATATGTGATCAGTTTGGGTAATAGGTTTTCCAAATGGAAAAAGATGTCGTGTGTTTTTAAAATGGAGCACAAAAGCAAAAGGCCCGACAGTCTCACTGACCTGAAGAAATCCCTCCTGCAAGAGCTGTTTTCCTCCTGCGTGGAAAGGGGCAGAGGCACCCCTATCTGCTTCCTCCGTCCTCTACAAAAGGTGCTGAGAAGAATCCCCCAAAAGAAAAAAACAGGAGTGTGGGCAGATTAGGTTAAAAACAAAATGAAAAAAAACCCACTGAAGTATATTACACATCCCCTGGTCCCTGTCTGTCCAACTGATGATGCAGCAGAAAGAACTGCTGCCATGACAAAGAGAGAGGAGACTGCAGAGGGATCACAGATCTCTTGTGCTTTGGAGGATGAATCAGAACCTTAAAAAAACATTTCTTGTGAGAAAGGGGATCATAGACAAATTTGAGGGTTTTTTTTTTTCCATCTCCTGTAGCCTTCTCCTGTGTGATCTCTCAGGTGGAGAAGGAAAGAGCAAGATCTGGGACTGTAGGCAGACCTGAGTGGGATAGTTGAAGGTTACCTTTGAAGTAACCCAGTCATCCCCCTCATCGCTTTAACTGCAGTTATTCCATGCACAAAACAGGGCCTCGTGATTCCTGACAAAACGCTGGGCTGCTGGTGCCTATGTGGTTCCTACAGAGCCCAAGCCAGGGTCCATGTGCAGCACCACTGTCATTATGGGCACTGGTATTAGTGTCAGCAGTGTACTTGACACTGCTATTTCTTTTTTCCAAGGGTCTTGACAGCCTTCTCTATGAGCTATACAAGCTTAAATGCTTGAAGTTCCTTCTTCGGTTATGCCATGGTGTGAGTGATGCTTGAGCAGGAAAAAGGGGAAGAAAAATCCTATGCTCGCTTAAAAACAGCCAACTTTACAAAGCTGTCTGCTTTAATGGTACTTAAGGTTATTTTTGATTGAGAAAGGAGCTTTTTCATACTTAACAGCACATCCATTTGAAAAGGAATGTATTTATGAATCTTTCCACATTATTAGCCAGGTAAAACATGCCTGAATACATCAGTTACTGCTATATGTATTTGGCTTCAGTGTAGTCCGTTCAGCCACACAAACAAGTTTAAGATAGCAGTTTTAAACTGTGTTTAAACGTACTAGGTAATATTGTGTATGCCTCTGTCTTAATTCTAAAGGAGTTACAGGAGTTAATTCAGCCTGCTTTGATTAAAATCACTTTATATGTTACCAAGATCCTGGGCTTCGTTACATGTTTTTTACATTTAACGCAAGCGTTACATCACAAGCGTGCTTCCTCAACTTCTTGTGGGAGAAAATTCATTGCTTTATCAGAAAATATCCTATTTTAAATACAAATGTATTGCTCAATTTCTGTTCCCATCTTTTGGTGCTTTAATTGTTCTTTAATTCCTTCCCCACTCAATTCTCCTGCCCTGTTCCAGTAAGGCTGTGGTGTCTGGTTTGTGCCCTCTGCTTACTTCCAGCTTCCTTACTGGGGTGTTTGAGGGTGAATGTGTGGGCACATGCTTGCAGATGTGCATGTATGAATATTTTAGAGAGAGAACAACCTTTTTGCTATCTGAGGGCAGCGTAGCAGTAAAACTTGGAAATAGCCTATATTATCTTAGTTTATTAGTTTATTTTTGAATATTTCCATGTGGCATATTAAGGAAAGGAAGTCTGTCTAAAATATATTTTAATTCTGTGTGTACCCATCTGGAGGTGCTGTGTGTGTTATAAAGCAGAATGACTGTGTTCTTATCATCTGTCTTTACTTACTCTTCGTTTCACTGATAGAGTGGCTCACAGAGACGAGAAAGCGGTTAAGGTATGAAAGGGATGCTTGTTTGTGACTATGAATATGTGAAAATAAACATCTCCCGTGCATAATTTGGACAGTTTTGAGTTTATATTCCAACAGCGTGTCCCTACAGAACAGTTATGGTTTTACAGCCCTTCTTGAGCTAAACTTGACAGAAAATAAATTTTGCTAAACTGCTCCTTTGCCCTTACATTTAGAGTATGCATATGCTAGCATTTTTTCGGTATGCGTGCTATGCAGAGAAAAAAAAAAAGGAAAGTTGCCCTTATTTTTGTATAATTAAACAAGAACAGTCTCCCTTCATTTCACCCTCAGAATACCACTGAGTCTGCTCTTGAGTCTGGACTTTCCTTGACTCTGCAGAGACCAGGTGGAGCGTGTGCGGGTGCTGAGCACCTCACATCGGAGGCAGCGGTGGGTGTGATGGAGGTGGCTCACTAGCGCTGACTTCGGTGTCACATCAGTGTCAGGGTCCTCAACTCCCCATTTTGAGTTTCCTCAACCTGGCATTTGCTTTTCTAAATAACCTGTTTTGTGAGTAGCAACCAAGTGAGATTCAGTGCTCGTTTCATCAGTGCTTATTCCATGAGTATCGATCGCTCTAGTAAATAAACTTTTGCTGTCATTTGTGATTAGCTAGTGTATAGCTGAAAGTGAGGTTGGTTTGAGACTTACTTGTGCTGCTTCCAGATATTGCAAGAGGTTCACTTAAGCTTTCAGGGTTTAGCAATGGCTTGCTCTAGCATCCCAAAAGAGACTTTCTAGCCTCCTCAGTACCAGCTTGCAGTCACTCTGTGGCAAAAGTAGCGATGGACGGGTACTGTAGGATGCATGCTTGGGTAGTCTTCCCATGCCATCTTCTACTTTCTGTGACAGAGCAGGACTCAGGGACACATCCCCTCACTGTGGGGAGGTTGCAGCCAAATGAACCAAGTGCTGCAGTGGGAGGCTTTGGCTGCTGGAGCGTGCTGCTGCTATCAGAGGCACTGCCATTAGGAACGACCCATACTTTGCTCACAAAATGAGATAGCTGGGAAACTACGATGATCCTTCATGGTTTGTGTGCAATTCAGGGTCGAAACAAGGAGTATAACAGGCAAGGGCTACGCACGCATGTTCACAGACACCACTGCATGCGTGTCTTGCAGCACCTTTCTGGAAATAGTCCTGTGTCAAGAATACCTTTCCGTCAGCACCCCTGTGCTGGCAGATTGTGATGTCCTGATGATGGCCTTGTGCAGGTTCTGTGTTTCAGGAACTGCTTGCTCACCTGTGATATTTTCTTCTTACGGGACTAAAATAATTCCTTGGCACAACAGGCTTCTTTGGGAGCAGTCATCTGCAAATGGCAGGAATGACTGACAAGGCACTTTTTTTTTTGCAGTATTGACGATAAATTCTAATAAATAACTAAAATAGGTCAAAACGATATTTTTGCCTCTGTATTTCATGTCACCTCAGGGCAGAGGTGGTTAGATGACTTCTGTATTATTTTTCCTGACCCAGAGCTTGACACAGAGACCTGAGGGCCAAGGTTGTCTGAGGTTTGCCCTGTTCTTCCGATGGCACTAGACTGAAAAAATGAGCTCCAGAAGTAGAACAGCCTTGGGAATATCCTGCCTTGTTGGCCTGCTGCCTCCAAACTCTTCTGTTTTCCCTTCCTTCCCTGGAGCTCCTTTCTTCAATCCCGGGCAAAACTCAGAACATAGCAGGGATGGAAACTGTGCAAACTTCTCATGGGACCGTATTGAGAGACTGCATATGTAGTCAGCCCGCTGCTTTCCTTCATCTCCAGCTCCCTCTGAAAGATCACCAGGACAAGTGGGGCTGCGGACAGAGTGATTGTAGGGTATGGTGGTGTACAAGGTGCTGGCATTCGTGTGCTTTTTCCTTGGCAGGCTGAAAGGATATTGTCCTCCTGGGAGTCCTTTCTGCAGATGCTTCCTTGCAGTATGAAAGAAGGTTGGAATGAATAAGGGAACAGTTTCCAGCAGACTGCTTTTCAAGTTACCAACACTTTGAGGTTTTGAGGTGGTGTTGTGCTTCTGCCCAACCCAGCTGTCTCTCTTCTGCCTGTATCTTTTGCAAGAATGTGTTGTTTTATCCATAAGCGACTGTATCAAATATAACTTTATCTAGGGAAAGGCCTTTTTATTTGAATACCTTCCCAAAGTGTTACTGAAAGATTCCATTTCAGATAGAATTATTTTCATCCTTGTACTGCACGGGAAGTTAGGTGCACCAGCAGTGCAGAAGACTGACAGTAGCCTAAGAGAGTAGAGACTGACTGCTTGTGAAACAGGTGTTGGGGGTCTGGCAGAAAAATTAAGGGAAACAGACAGAAAAAAACATTTGTGAATACATAGGGCTTCCTTTATCGCACTGCATCGGTTGCCTTGATTTATGTTCACAATTGCTATTGCTGCCTTTCCATTTGTCTTTTAAAAGTTTCATAAAGTCCACATAAATTGTAATAAATGTCTGTTAAAATGTTTTGACTGCATTTCTGAGCCCCTGCTCTGCTGTGGCTGACCTTAATAAGAACTGAAAGCCTTCACCATCTGCTGGCACCTCAAAGGGGGACAACCCTGAAGCATGACTCCGTTTAGTAAATGCCTAGAGGCTTAGCAGAGCAAATGTGTTTTTCACATGTTAAAGGATCACCCAATTTTAACTGTTAGAAAAGTTTTGGTACCAGCGATCCCTTTGCAGCTGGAGACAAAAAGGATATTTTCTTGGTTGTTAGCAGAGAGAGCCCATCCTGTGGGCAAAGCCTCTTTCCAAATCCGCACAAGTTCAGATTCTTTTCTCACCTAACTGGTAAGCTGCAGTAGCCACTTGGAAGGTCAGTAAGCCTTTCTTCTACCTGAATTGAGAATTTTTATGGATAAGTGCTTCATGCTGAAAATCAGCCTCCTGACCTGCATGGGATCTGCGGCCCTGGCTGCACTCAGAGGAGAAGAGGGAAAAGGTTTCTTCCCTGGTGTCTTAGGAACAAAGTGTTTCCTTTCTGCTACATTCAGGGGAAAGGCTTGCTTTCAGTGTCTTGTTAGTACTATATCATGTATTTCTGTAGGTTTTGGAGAAAGTCAGTTTCCAGAGGTCTTTTGCAGTCTTCTCCCTTCAACTATATCCATTCAAAAAAGGTGAGGGTGGTTTAGCTTTTTTTTTTCATTGGAATGGGCTCATAATGAGGAAGCGTCTATATAGGACGCTTTTTGGAGACTGAAAACAGAGTTTTGATACTTGTCTTACAAAACAAGGTCTCAATTGTCCTGTCAGCAGAAAGCGGCAGCAGGATGTTAAATAATTGAAAGCAAGGCTGAAAGTGGAATCACTCCCTTCTGTTTCACATTTCTGCATAATTCCTCATCCTTCAATTAAGCGTGGATAAGACGACTGGTGCCCAAACTGTTTATTGCTGTGTCTTTTAGGCAATGCTTCACTACCATTGACTTTTTTTAGGCTTTCTGTATGTCTTTTGCCATAGCAGCAGCAGTGAACATAGTGTCCTGCATGAAAGTGTATTTGAAGAGAGTGAAAATAACACTGTTTTATGATACCAAAGAAAAAAGAAAGCAGGTTGGAAGCTAGAAAAACAGCCTTGATTGGAATGCACAGAAAGGCCTAATTGTTAAACTGACTTTGAAGAACATTTCATCTGATTGTAGAAAGTTGCAGTTCCAGGAGGTCTGTGTATAACGAACTGGCAAACCTCTTTGTCTGAGTGCAGAATCTGATGGGAGCAAATGTCTGCATGAGCTGTTGCTGCACCAGGTGATGCAACTCTTACCTTGGCCATGGAATGGGCAGAAGCCTTGACACCAAATGGGCCAAGGAGAGCTCATGTGCTGCAGCACGAGGAGATGCTCTGGTTTTGATAATCCTGAAGATGGAGGTGTCTTCCTCAGATAACCTTCTCTAAAAAGGGATTTAAGAACAGGAATCTGGAGAAAGTGTGCATGAAAAAGCTCCAGCTCTTAATTAAACTAAAACGTCCCAGCTTTGATTGCCAAAACTTCTAGACTTTTACTTCTAGTTTACTTCTGAGTTCGAAAAAATATTCCTTACGGTGGAGCATAGTTTTATGTGTAATTGATAACTTCTAAACAATAGATTTAGGGGCTCAAGCTGCTGTGTGTAAGTCAGTATAATGCTCCCCAGTTTGTCCTATCATGAGACTTAAGAGCAGAAACAGTAACTACTAGGGCAGACTGAAGTGTGCTGTGAAGCTGAAAAATGGGGATTTACATATTGCCCATGTTTGCATCTTCTCTGCTCTAGGTACTGCTGCTTTAGGGATACCTTCTATTTCACATATGAAGACCTACTCAAAAGTCAACAAGGAAGAATATCCAGTACTACATTCTGTATTTAGCATGTAGAAGATAGACCCACGTTTGGGGAGGTGGAGACACACCAGTGAGTGCATCTGAGCTCAGTTAAATGATAGTGTCCTTAGTGTAGGTGGTTAAAAATGGCCTGAAATGAATCAGCGGTGGCTGGTGCTGCTCTGCATATCTGTTTTGTAGCTGTTACTGAATCACACCCTTTAGTCTTGGCTATGTATTTTCACAAAACAGTGTTTTTAAGGCAGTTTGACAAATAATTTCCTTTCTGGATTTTTGCTTTTTGTTACCAGAGTAACATTAGCTTCTTAATTTTTTTTTATTCCTGGAGACTCACAGCTAACAGTTTATAAAATAGCCCAAGCTTATTAAAATTAGTACGTACAACCCTTTTTTATGGTTTCAGTAATAAAAAACAGATTGTGTGACTTCTGTGGACCCTTGATAACACACATAGTATACGTGAATTGGGCACTCATTCACATGCTGCCTTCACATATCACATGCAGTAAAGTGTGTCTCAGTAAAAAAAAAAAAAAAAAGTAAATAGATACTGAAATAGTCAATGTTCTCAAAACTTAATCCTTGTAACCTCTCAAAGTTCTTACTGACTGTAGTATTTGTACTGAATTTGAAACTGCATTTTGTAGAGTAGAGATACAGAAGCCATATTCAGTAATGCCTTTTTTTGATGTTCCTTGTTTATTCAGCACTGTACTTACTTGTATCTGGAATTTGACCTCAGAGCTGCATGGTCTGAGGTTTGCAAAGGCAGTAAGAAGCAAGACAGGACAAAAAATACCATGCAGCATTACTGAAAGAAAAAGGAAGAAGCGGAAAGCAGGCAAGATGGATTTGTCTGCTCTAGGAACTACTCATCTGCATTACAAGTTCTTACCTTAATGTGGAAGGTCATGCTGGAATTCTAGTCATCACTCTCTCATCTAGGCTCTGAAAGAGTTATGGGAATAAAAGTTAGTCACTTTGACCTCCTGACCTCATGCTTCATCGGGAGTTTCTTGAAATGATGGATAAAACTAAATCACTATTGTTCTTGTTAATGGGGCGAAATATTTTCTTCACTTAGATTTATAACTGATACCTAGTTTTCACAGACTACTTTTGCAATTTGCTTGATAACTTTGACTTTTTTTTTTTAAAGCAGCATTGGTGCAGCAGTGAATTAACTTTCTAGCCTCACACAAATCAGTCATTTGCTTTTCATGTTTCATACCTGACTAAATTGCTAATGTTTAAAATTGCTTTTCCTTTGGGAGATTTTAGCATTTTATTTTTTTTTTTCCGAAAAGATGTAGAACCAATTGAAAAGAATGAGCCTGTTGTAAGTATTGCTAGCTTTGGCGTTTCAGTACTTTGAAATGGCACTTCCTAGGTTTTGATCAACCGAGTATTTCCATTCAGAGTAAAATACATCAATTTGCTGTTTCTTCTCTCTGGTTAAAAAAAACAGTAACTGTCTAAGGAGATCTCTGCATTTCACCTTAGTTTTGACAAAATTTTCTATTATCTTGGAGAGCCTTTTATATAGGGACAGTCTTTGTTATCTGTGTTGATAGCTTGCCAGTAGCACTGAGACCCATGTAGCAAAGGACAAGTGAGTGCAGCCAAGCTGACCCTGGTGAAAGGCCAAGTGCTTTGCAAAGCTCATTTATGTGCTTTTTACAACGTACATTAGCAAACCATGTAAGTTGATATTTGTGGAAATGGAAATCATTAAGGTTGAACTAAGCTGTCCAGTGTCTATCCACTTTCTCAGGAGCATGTGAGTTATCAGAGTTCATTACCTTTAGTCTAGTCTAGAGCTATGTAATTATTATTCTATACTGTTTCTGAAAATGACTCATAGAAGAAAACAGATCCATGGGTAGAGAAACTACAGCCAACTGTGCAGAAAGCAGCCCATAGGAAAGTCTCTGTATGAGAATGCATATCTCTAAAATCAGTGAAGATGATGAAAAAAATAAGTTTCTACTTAGTAAATACAGCAGAGAAGAGTCAGGAGAGGTCTGTGAGGTAGTCTGGAGTACCCTTCTGCTGGAATTTGATGGGTGCCGTGTGGGAGATGCGGTCTTACGGATTCATGCTGGGTGTGTGTTAGGGCTTGAGGTACTTCATACCTTAGAAAATCAGAGACATGATGTCAGTGTTGGAGCACCTCAAATGGCTTTGTCTTCCATGGTGTTGAATGCTCTGTGACGTGAAACGCATTGCATGACCTGGGATTTCTCAAGAAGAGGTAAAAGCACGAATTTGCAGGTCTGCAAACACACGTCCAGGTAAGCGGCAGAACAGGCAGACAATGGATGTGATCGCACAGATATCAGTAACAAGAGTGTGTTTGAATCACATCATCAATCCTCCTGAGCCTCCCTAGACAGAGCCAGCAGGCGCAGCGGCCTGTAATGGGGTGCAGGAGAAGAGCTGCCAGATGAGAGCTGGCCCTATCTCTCCCTGCCCCAGGGTGAGAGGGAAATGGCAGTGCGGGACCTGGTCAGCTAACTCATGACTGCTCTGTGGGCAGGTGGACCACACAGATACCTCAGCATTGCTTGCTGCAGTAATTTGTGTGTTACTCTGCATCCAGGATGTTGGTACCCGCTGATAGCTCTGTGGCATCATTCCTGGTTATTGCGTACAGGCAGCAGATAGACAAATATTCCTTGTGTGCGCCACAACAGGCATGTGCTGCTGACCTCAGGTGTCCCCTTTTCCATTCTTCAGATCATGAGATGTTAATATTACGGTGTTCTTTTCATTTTCTTTGTAGTTTTGGAGTATTCAGCACTTGATTGGGAGCTCTTATTTTTCTTTCTTTGAAGGCTATCAAATGTCCTTGCTTTTCATTTTCCTTTCCACTTTTTGAAGGAAGCTATGACTCTCATGTAATCCCATGACTCCAGGAGTGGGGAAAACACCAAATTTACTGCAAGCACTGGCAACCTCGCAGATATAAAACTTACCTGTAGCGATGGGCCTGAGCATCTATTGTCATACACCCACTTCAGGCTGCTTTCACAGAAGTGAATTTTGCCATCGCAAATACCCTTTCACCATAAAATAGTTATTAGCATAGAGCTGTATTTGCCACAAAGATAAAAACTTGTACTCAGTAAATATTTCCACAGAGATATGCTGTGCTCAGGGAGATGCCTGACTGCGCCGAGCGTGTTCCATGCATACTTTTCAGTTTTTAATAACTGATATTTTAAAACCACAATTCCTTCTTTAAGGACAAAGCATTTTGCATGCCAGTTTTGCGCCGTTAAAATGAATCTATGTAGGTTTTCCAAGAACAAAAAATAGAGACATATTTTTCCACATAAAATCAAAGTTTGTTTTTTCTTTTCGCTTTCATATAACTCTTAAGCAGTTCCATTGATTTTTTTTTCTTAGGATTTTTGAAAAGGGGGGAAAAAGAAACCCAACATTTGGATTAAAACCAAGCATGAGAAATTTCAGCATAAAGGAATTTTCCTATGTATGTTTATAGAGGAGACTAAAAGCTTAATTTTAGTCCTGCGCAATGACCCAGTAATATATTGCCATTTTCTTTTCTTCTGTGCAAATTCAGCAGACTATTGGTTAGTTCTGTGGCTCTTCTGAATGTGTTTTCTCCTTATAGCGATACATCAATGAGCGCGTTGAGAGCTTCTGTTCTGCAGAGAAGGATGCAGAAATTGTGGGAAGATTCTGCTCTCACATCAGATGCAGACATAGACATGGAGTAGTTTTAAGCCCCATACGTTTTAAATGTGGTTGCAGATTTCTGTGGGAACATCAGTTCATTTTTACAGTCCAGCCTGGAAGGTCACAGGTGTCATCAAGAGACTCTCACCACCAGCCGAGGCCCCCAATTGCACCAAGCTGTAGGGTTTAGAGACATGTCTGTCTTGGTTCAAACCTACTGTTCCTGTTATGTTTGTCATGGCACTGAATGAGTATCTTATTTTTAAAAACAGTTATGAAAGATGTGTATGATTCTGATCCAAATTCATGCAGCTCAATTCTCTGTCCTCTGTCTTTATTTCTTCCTTCGCTTTATTAATGGACTGTTCAGAGATCATGATCTCTTCCTCTTATTCCTAGTTCTTACTTCTGTACGAAATTGCAAAATGGTCAGTCGTGCATGGCTTTTGTCTATGCTGTTTTTCACAGGACAGCATTAAATTAGATTAGTAAACTTAAAATGATGTTTACATTATTCAGATTACATAGAGTGCCCTAGATGTGTTTAAATGAAGAACATAACGTGTATTTATTGGAAATTAGTTTATTAACCACAGGAAGAACTCCGCTTTTAGTAAAGGAAATTAGTGTATTGTTTCTGGTCAGCTTGACATTTGGTATTTTAGTAAGCATGTTATCTTAATTTCTTATTCCTAAATCATGTCCATTGTTTGCAAGAGGATAGTAAATATTCCTATGTTTTCATCCTGGTTTTGAGTTTTCATCCTGGTATTCAGTTGAACAAGTAATAGTTTTCCTTGTAACTGCAGCAGATGTTTTTGCTTTTGAAAAACTGCTATTAGATGATTAATCAAATAATTCAGCTTGTCGTGATACCTGAGTGGCAGGTACTGTTTGAATATTTAATTTGATTCAAAAGCATCACCAATATTTTAAAAGAAATGCTATCTTACTCTATGAACTAGTTTAATTTAAAAAATCTTACCCTTCTCTTTGCTGTCCGTGTTTAGTAGCCTTCAAGAACCTAGAGCAAAATGATGCAAGAGCTCTTGCTTTAATTCTGAAATGCACTGCCAGGAGTTCTGCAAAGATAAGACTTGATATAACTGTGATTTTATATCACACTGATCGCTGAAAGAGGAAAAATTGCCTGTTGAATTCCTGTTGCTATACGAGAAATAGCTCAAAGGGGGTCAGTCCTGAAGAAGCCAGCAAGTGCGGATGTGTTGCCTCACAGCCTGCCTAGAGCCCAGGAAGCCTCGGAGGGGTATGTGGGGACTGGAGGCCCATCCATGGTGGGAACAGACTTCATGTGCAAACCTCCTCCTTCCTTCCCTCTGTAGGCACCCAGCAATTGTATCAATAACATCTGTTTCTCAAAATGTACAGAGTACTGCCATATTACTTTTTTCCAGCATTCTTCTAATGTGTAGTATTTTTTTATATGCCAAGTATGTCGAGGCCATAAATACTTTAACATGCAGAAGATGTGCAGCAAGAGAAATATGTCCTTTTGGACGGCTTTCCCCCTTCCCTGCCAGCCCCGCGAGACGGACCTCGGCAGGGGCCTGGATCCCCTTACGTGCCCGAGGGCTGGGCTCTGCCAGAGCATGGGTGGCAGCCTGAGCATCGTGCCACCCACTGCAAGTCCCTGGGGCAGCCCATGCCCTCACCAAGGTTGGAAACTTACTGGTCTGTGCTGCCGCCTCGCCTGGGCTCGCTAATTCCTTTGGAGACTGCCTTGATCTGTCTTGCTCCGCTCACAACTGCTGCATGTGGTGGCAGTGTATTTATAGTGGTATTGTCACAATCTCGGTATGTCATGTTTTCACCTGCACCAGCAAATGTTTGATGGAAAGACTTGCTCAATCAGCATGGAAGAGTGAGGCTGTGTATCTAGCTAACATATCAGATCAATACCGTACATTGCAATACAGTAATATGGATCAGTCAGTCTAAATTATTGAGGAATGTCATAAATAGAATAAAAGGTGTGATATTTGATTGCTCTCACTTTATTTTGATAAAGAACTATGTTGATCTATGCAAGCAGTGACTAGAGGTAAAATAAATGGAAAAAGAGCAAGAAGTAGGTAAGTATTAGGGAGATCCCAGTAGCATTATGAACAGAAGGGGAGCTATACGCTGTTTTGCCAGATTTGTTTTGTACATAAGTAATGGGACTCGTGTATGTATTAAGTTACTTAACTCCAACTATCCGCACAAGTCTCACCAAACTGAGATTTATGACTTGTGCTGTAAGGGTGTTAGGAGGATGGCTGAGTTAATCATTTTTGGTACAGAGCACTGCTGTGGACAGAGACTACAAAACAATGATGCTTTGGGAAGGGAGAAAAGGCTTTATCCACAAAATCTTTTATCTAGCAGGAAAATGCATCTGTGCGGTCAGAAATGTATCTGTAGGCATTCTGCCACAGACTTTAGCCCTCGCAGATGATGGACATCCTTTTTTAGTATCAGTCATATGTGATTCTGTGCTAGTTTAATAGATGAGGCCATGGTGCTATACAAATGTGCTTCTATTTGCCTGTCCTCTTTAGTGACAGCATTTATTCTGATACTATTTTTTAAAATTGCTATTACTGTTTTATTTGTATGGCACATTCTTTAGCTAAAATTTGTATCCCTTTTTCCTATGGTGTCAGGACTTGGCTGTGTATGTCAGTGATATGCAGCTGTTCCAGCAAGGGTTAGTGGCTTGTCCTGTATTTATTTAATAGGTGCGATACTTGTTGTGATTGCTTTACACAGCACCTATGATCAGGTAAATCACCTCGCTGAGCTGCCCCACCAAAAGCTGGTGTCAGGAGTGGCCTGCTTGTACTGCAGCACCTCATGCCAGCTGGTCTTTGTCTCTGCTTTTGTCAGGAGCTGGCTGGCCTTTCCCCATGGTCAGCAGTGCATGGCTGTGGTGTGATAGACCAAGCAGACAGAAGGGACTCTTGCAAAAAAGCTAAGGCCAGCCATCAGCACCACATTCACCAGGATTTGTCAGAATCTCAGCCCAATTCCTGCCTCCTTGCAGGAATCCAGAGTCATGCCCACTGACAGAAGCCAGGGGAAGTGAGTCAATTCACAAGCCAGGGGAATTATCCTGCCACGTTGTGTGCGTAGCCCTGATGTATCTATGTGTACGGTTGCACCTTTTTGTGTTTATGTCCTTAAGCTTCTCAAAATTTGATCCTCCCCAGCCTGTCTCCATGCCTGGGCACATGGGTCCCTGTCTGCACAGCAAGGGGTGCACGTGGGCCTCTCAGGTTTGCAGGTTAGCTGGTCTGCCCAAATTTTGAGATCAGGTGCCTGTCTGCAGCAGAGGCTCAAAGAAGACACCACCGGCCATGTACCATGAGGCAACCGCCTGCACTCGTAATGCTGAGCTAGCACAAGGTAATGCGGTGTGATGTGTTTTGTTGTGCGCTCTTACCAAAATAGATGTGTTCGTGGTGCACGAAGACATTCTGGAAAATAACACTTCAGTTGGTAGTTGTGAACTGAAGAGGGACATCATCGGGCGAACTGTGCAACTTGAGAAATGTCTAGAAAATGTCACTCTTCTTACCTTGCTTAAATGTTTTTAAAGAAACCTGGAGGATCAGTTGATTCTTGACAAAATCTGCGTGTCATGTCGCATGAGAAATAATATCCGCACAGTGCACTGAAGGTATAACCCTGGAGCTACACATGTAGGAAACTTATAATCAATTCCCACCTACTGTAGCTCTGTTTTGGTGGAGGCAGGCAAAGGGAAATGTGCTGCAGGCAAAGCATCCTTCTTTGCTTTTATTTTTCTTCCAATAAATCAACCAGTGTTCAGCGCGGCTCCAAAAAGTTTTCATCTTTGGATTAAAAAAGTGAGCAGCAGGTAGCTGTGACGCAGGTTTTGCACAGTCATTGAACTGAACACACCTTAAACTAACAGAGAGGGTGAAAGGTAGTAGTGTTTTTTGCGCTGAATCTGTGTTTTTAGACGAGGCAGCACCTTTTTTATAAAAGCATGTTTATATCGACTCCTTAAGAAGTTTAGACTAGAGGGCTGTCTCCAGAAACTGCCCCCCTCCCCTTTTGCCAAGTCCCATATGTTTGTCTTGGCAGGATGCAGTGTCTGCTTGGCGGGTGCTGGGATATTAAATTGAGGGAACACAGAGCTCTTGATGCTTTTCAATGGGGCTTCTATTTAGTTAGCGGCAGGATAGAGCTGTCAGCCACCTGCAATTGTCCAACCGGGAAAAAGGGAGAAATAAAAGGGGTGGGGGGAGAGCCCTGTAAACATTTTCCAATTTTTTGGATACAATAGTCAGAAGAAAGCATTTTTAAGGTAGCAGCTTTGTGTTGGTTCACTTTTCATTTAGTTCCATATGTGCAACTGTTCTGAGTCCTTCTGCTGTGGTTCTGGCTTCATCGGCATTGGTGGTAAGCGAAACAAATGAGGTCGCTAGCTCAGACTACTTGGGTTGGCACAAGCAATACTCATTTAACTTATCACGTGTGGAGAATGTGTTAAGAGATTTTGTTAAGAGCCGAACAAGCAATTTGTGGCTCGAAGTGAGAATAGATCCAGATGTTCCAATTCTGACACTTATGAATACTGTGCATATTTCTGCATTTCGTTCTGAAGGCATGTGCATGGTGATGGATTCATTTGTTTTACTGCGTAGGAAACCGAAGTGTTGGATTTCCATCTTGGTTACTCTTAGATAATGCTGGTGGAAGGCAAACTAGACTTGGCGTATGTACTGTCCCTTTTTGCTAGATAGCAACACTTTTGGCATTCGTACAAGAGAATGATACTCATCTTCTCTCAGACAAATAAAGCCTCCTTCCTACCCCATCAAATGCTTTGAAGGAAAAAATATAAAGATTTGGAGAAATCTCCAGAGGGAATGGGGAAGGAGTAATTTTTTTGTATTTTTGCACGCTTGAGCAGTATGTCAGCGTTTGTCTTTATTCTTTCTTTGGCTTGCTTTTTGTTGGTATCTTATTTCTCTCTCATTCAATAAGAGGATGTGTGAAGAGTCTGTTTGCCTGTACTGTTCTACTTGAAGAAACACCTTGTTTTTGGAGATGAGAGGCATACAAGGTGAGACAGGAGGGCTGATATGTAGCATTGACTGATACCTTGCCTAAGAGGTTGTGTATTTTTCACGTGAAAGAAGAGTTTCCTTCCCCTGTTTTTAAGGACAGATGTCAGGATGATGGAGGAACTGCCTCCTAAGCAGGTTTGTCAGCTCTTGAAGACAAGCTGCACACTTGATAGCTGTCACGCAGGCTCGCCAAATAGTGAAGTATGTACTTAGGCAGTTCTATAAATATTTGGGCCCTACTCCCCTGACCTTGGGTAGTTAATAGTCCCTTTGCTCCCACTCAGATGACAATTGATCTGAACAGTTGTGGGCTCCAAAGGTCCTATCACACTTTTTACAGACAACACGTCACTGTGTTTCCTGATGTCCCCACAAATGTCCTCACATTGGATTTAGATCTTATTCTTTTAATCAAGCAGATGAGTCATCCTCCTTAGCATGGTCTCCCCAAAAACAGGGGAAGCTGATTGTGCAGGTAGTTTTCCCCTTTCCTGCTGAATTCTTAGCTGTCCTTGGGCTGGAAGGTAACTGTCCTCGCTCTTTTGCACATGGCTGCTTCCCTGTGTGCTGTAGTGAGAGCTGTTACCTTCTCATTTCCACTTCCCTCCTAGGTAGAGTCCAACTGAGTAGCCTCTTCTCGTTACTCCATATTTGCAACTGTAAGCTACCGAAGGGTCCAAAGTTGGAACTTTCCTCCAGAAGGAAGGTGATTTTTGCATCCTCAGATCCCTGTGCTTATGGCTGATCTTTTTCTTCATGGTCTGAGCATTTCTTATCGAGGACTATTACCACAGCCTGATTTCATAGAGGCAGCCTCCTTCTGCTGAGCAACTCCAGCTTGCTTTTTAATCTGCTTCTTTTATTATTGACAGCCCACTCCATTTAGAGATGAAAGCAGGGCCTCAAACATGATGGTAAAATTCAATTTTGTAAGCTTTTAATCTCTTCTTTTTGAAATCTTCACACTACGGACGCAGTATGTGGTATTTCTAAGTTGCTCTTTATATTACAGGAGAGTATAAGTATCCTAAGCTGGATAAAAGATGCCTGTAATACAAATGAAGATTGTTATGTAGCAAAATGCAGTGAAGCTCTATTGATCATGTATCCCTCATGGTGCAGTGTAATCAATTATATATTGGATGACTGACTTTTTTAGATCACAAAGTTTTATGCCTCGGGTACAGATAAAGTAGGTCTGTAATGTGTATTCAGCTGGAGCAGTTGCCATTTTGCTAAAAGCCTATATAATAGTTAGTGGTGAGAAAGCTACACTGAGTAGGTAAACATTTGATTTTAGGATACCAGGAAGGATTTTATCTCTCTGTTCACTGTATTCAGTATAGCGCAAAACTCTGTGTGAAAGTAATTGAAAGCAGACAATAAAGCATTTAATCAAGGAGTGTGAGCTCATACAGAGGAATACAAAGCTAGTCAGCATAGCATGGCATGTGTTTGTGTACTCAGTATCATCACAAGAGAGTGGCATTTGATGTTTATCTGCTGAAGACCCACTTTAGCACCAAGTGCACCACTGAACAGGTATTTGCACCCAGTCTCCAGAGCTAACTCTAACCTATTAGACCTGGTGTATCCAATACAATGCAGTGCTGTTTGTCGTCAACTGGCAAAAAACTTTGACTAAAGATGTAATCCCAATTAACTGCCAGAAGAATACTTACCTATTGCTCCTATCTTCCACTAGGGAGGGGATAAAGGACAAAAAAAAAAAATTATAATAAAAATAGAGGTTTTAAGTCTGGAACAAGCCTGGAGACAAAGGAGTTGGTTAGAAAAGTCTGAATGGAGCACAGAGAGCAGGTATAGTGTGAGAAATACTCTGTCCTTGAGAGGGACATTTAAGAATGTGATCTTTTCTTTCTCACCTAAGTAAAAAAAAAAAAAGTATATATATATATGTATATATTTTTTTTTTTTTAAGAGAGAGAAAGAGAAAGAAAAGAGGGAGAGGGGGAGAGAGAAACCTAATGCGAACAGCCTTCAAAAGCAGCTTGGCAATATCAGTGCTCTTATTCTACACTTGACTCCCACGCATGCCACATTGGTCTGGGAGCAGCCATGTCACAATCTGTAAATACTTCAATATTGTATTTCTGGCTTGCTTAAGGCAGCCTTATACGTTCAGTTCCCTCACTGTTCAAAGCTGGCCTAGGAGAAATAGCTGCTAATTAATGCCTCTGTTCCCCAGAGTATCATGTCAACGTTTTAAAAATTACTTCTGCATAGTACAAAGGCACTAGGGGCAAGTTAAGAACATAAATGGTATATTACCTTTGCTGTGGCTGATTCATTATGTCTTAGATAAAATGCATGCAACTCCAGGGTTTTCAAAATATAGATAACAGCTGAAATCTAATATTGTGAAGGTAAGTAGATACATAGATGAAAATAATAGTAAAACCACAAAAACATGGGGATGAAAGCATTCTTCACTGAAAGTGATCAATGTATTACATATTCACTGTCTTTAAAGTCAATGGAAAAATAGTTAAACTGGTTTGAATTCAGCTATAATTCATTGTCATTCTACTTAAAAATATGTGGTGTTAGTGATATCAAAATGGGCGGCACAAAAACCCCTGAGGCTGAAAGTATGTAGTGCTCCTGGTGATCACGATGCTGGTGTCCAGATGTCTTCCTCAAGAGCAGAGCAGGAAGATGTCCGTGTTACTGGCTTCTATTTCCAGTAGCAACTCATTTACAGACAGTGTCGGGAAATGCATCCTGAACCTTTACAGCCCAAACTGAAAAATGGAAGACTTCTCCCAGTTGTATCCTTTAATATTTCTTTTTGTTTGTTTGTTTGTTTGTTTGTTTTTGTTTTTTTTTTCTCCCCAACTTTGAGCCCTTCTGATTGAAACCTAAAGCTTGCAGGTTTATGTCCTTCAGGAGTCAGCTGTCTCTGCTGAGCATGGCTGGATGGGGGTGCTGCCAATAGCTGGTCTAGCTGGAGATTTGTAGAGAAAAAGCAAGAGTGAACTCTTTCCCAGGAGGGGTTTATGTGACACTCGGTCACTGAAACCTCTGCTCACGCTCTCGGTGATCAATACACTGGTGTTTTCTGATGAGCAGCATAGTACAGTCACCCTGCTCCCCTCTAAGTGTTCCTTGCTGCTTAGGTTAAGTGGTGTGGCCTCTCTAAGGAAACGGAGTTGGAAGGAGCGTGCAGGCAGGCCAGCGCTGCATAGCTATGGTTGTGTTGGCCCTGCTGCTACCAGGGAACCGCTCACCTTCTGCAGCACGGGGTATTGCACCAGGCCTGGGTTCCTGCTTACAAAGCTCCTGGGTTGCTCTAGGGAAGAGGCACCGCATTGTGTTTTGCTTTCCCTGCTCTTTCCCTTGGAGCCCACGGTGGCCACTGCTGTATGAGATCCAGGAAAATCTGTGAACTGGTGCTTGACTGTCCTGGAGCCCGACTCCTTGTACCGACCTCCGTTCATTCACATTCCCAGTTCACCAAATGCTCTGCACTCGGAATTCCATTAGCAAGAAAGCAGTACGTGCTGAAGCTGTTAGAAGATCCGACGGAGGCTGGTAACACAGTATGCCTACTTGGATCTGCTCTAAACATGGACTCCTTGAATCATTTCAGTTGTTTGGTGTTTCCCATTAAAGATTCTGTGCTCTTTCCAAGCATTTATACGTAGATGGTTGTAATACTTGTTTCCTATTGACAGCATGCCTGTAGTGTATTTGGTATAGATCAGCATCTACTGATGGGTCAGGTATCCTTCCATGCTAGACGCTGTAGTGACACAGCACGTGAAGGTAACTCCTGCTTGGAAGAACTTACAGATTTCAGTGAGAGATAGCAGGGAACCAATGCAGGTAGGGCAGGAGGTGGGAACAGTGAGACACTATTGATGAGTACAGCAATAGAGGTCTTAGCACTACAGTAACATAACTTTTGTCCTACATTTTCATGGGCAGTTAGGCAAATGAGTGTTTTGTAGAGGGATCTGTATGAAAAAAAAAGAAGCTGTGGCTTTCATTTTTGGAAACACCATTTCTCCAGTAGATGAGGACAATGAGAAGAAAAAAAGAACCAACTTGCGAACAGAGGTGGGCAGTGGAGACTGGCATCAAGAAGTGAGTGCATTAACTGACCTCTAGGTATTCACCCTGCAATGATAGGTAGGATGGGGATACTGTCACAGGTTTATTTTGTAAAATAAATGCTCTGTAGGTTTTAACAACTCAAAGCATTTCCTACTCTCCGGTAACGCTCAGGAGCGAGTATTAGGAACACTTGATTTGATAATGGCTGATACTGTGACTCGGCTGCCTTGCTGAACAAATGCTTTCACTTTCTGACATTTGAGGGTGGGCTTTTCAAAACACACCTGAGAATTAAACGACTTGCCCTCCTTGCAAACCACTAGAAATGGGGCATTTAACTTCCTAAAATACTTTTGAAAATCCCACCCGTAATGTTTACTCAAATATTGAAGTTAAATGTATCCATTCTTAAGGGTCACTCCACAGTTCTCTGTTGTACTGCTCTGAATGAATGGTTCTTTCCTCTCTTGCAGCTAATACCCTATGCATATTTATACAGAATCATGTTCCCCCTTAAATGCTGTTGATTTTGGCTCAGCGACTCCTTATTTAACCTGCCTTTGTGGGCTAGTTTCTCAAGGCTTTATATCATTTGTAATTCCCTTATTATTATCGTCTGTGTCTTTTTGCATTTGAAAAAAATCCCCCAGTTTTCTAGGTTTTGTTTTATCAGGATCTTCCAGTAAGAACACGTCCTCTGCTGTCCTCTGGGAAATCCTCCTGGGTGGGCTGCCTGTGCCACACTGGATTTGGCCTTGCTCCCAGTCACCTTTTATTACGAACTCAGATGGGACCTGCTCCTGCATCTGCTTAAATCGGCAGAAAGGCTTTCCCTCGATTCGCTATGCACCATTACTTCTGGACTGGGGAGGGCGGCGAGGAGAGTTGCAGGGATGATGTGGGTTACTGGTCAGGAGTCAGCTGAAGACAAAGTTATAGATATTAGGCAGCAGCGGGGGTGCAGAGAAGGTGCTAAACAGAACTTGAGCCCGTTTCCCCTGTAGTACCCTTCAGTGGAGGGGTATTTGCTGCCCTTTTAAAAGTGGGAGAAGTGTCTGGAAAAGGCTGAGAAATTAATCCACTTCCCCAAGTCTCAGTCAGGGTTGAAGTAGTGCTGAGAACAGGCGGGTTTATTTCCAGGCCTTCTCAGTCACTGTGCCACAAAGGCTTCTTTTTGCTTTTGGTAGCTTTGTTGTGTTCTTGTTTTCACATTTTAAGACTAGTGAGGACAGTTCTAGATAAACTTAACAGAAGCACAGATTTCCAACTGCATCCTTCAGTTGATGGAAATGTTGAACATTACTAATTTGTAAGAAAAAGTAGTAAAATTAATAGCATTCCAAGATTTCAGACTGTGCTTTCCTGTATTGCTCCATAAATGTGCTTTTGTGGAAAAAAAAATTCCACTACATACTTCTTTCTTGAAAATCCACCACAATCTTTTCTCCAAGTGAGCCTTTAAAAATATGTGCTCTAAACACCTGCTTGCTTTTCTGGCTGGTAGGGAAGAAAATGCTGGGTTGACAGTAGAGTTTACAGTGAAGATTCACTTGGAAATGTAATACCTGCTTATGTCCCTCTTTCTCCATTCATTTGGAAAACTTGAAACTCTTTATTGATGAAATTTTGGAGAAAAAAACACAGAAGGGAAAGAAAGCTGGATTTTGCATTCACACTTGAGTGTAGGCTGTTAAAATGCACCAAAACTGTTCCTGTTGGTTCTACATTTCATTTTCCAATGAAAGGAAAAAAAAAAAAGGTTATTTATAAAAATGTGTTGTCTGTTGGACACAGAACGTCATTATAGTAATTTTAACTCCTATGTACTCAGTGTCAGACAGAGCGTGTTAATATTTATACTGTTTGTTGTAGTAGTAAAACATAGCAAGGGTGAGTATCTCAAAACTGGGTAAATTCTGTATTCAAAAGTAGATGAAAAAACGTATTGAACTTTCACACAAGTGATAAAAAATCAAACCTGCAAATGAAGCAGAGTATAAAACAAGGCTGAGAAGTGTGGAAGGGATGAGGAAGAAAGTCAGTGAGTTATGTTGTTGAATAAAAACCAAGTGTGTTCCTACTAATATAACTTTTTTTTTTTAAAAAAAAATCCACATTCAGTTTTCCTTCCTCAGCCCTTTAGGTTTGGCCCTCTGACGACAAAGCCACAATTGCCTGCTTTCCACTGTAATTCTTCCTTTCTCTCTTGGGACTGTGGGGAACACCGTTCTTCCAAAAAGCACAACGCTGCATGTGGTAAATGGTCTGTGTATGCTGCCTTCAGCCTCTGCGAGCCATTTGACACTGTGTATTTTTAATTAACTTCCCTGCTGCGCCAGGGGGAGGTTGTGACTTGTACTGGAGGTCAGGTCATTGGCCTTGCTCTGGATCTGTGGGAGTTATCGTTCGCTAGGAAACCCACGTTGCTGATGACCAGTCTGAAATCCGGCCTTTTAGCTCCATTTGCAAATTTTGCAGAGCAATTGCATCATGTTTATTCGTGATTGTGGGCCTGAATCTCCTCAAAGAAGTTCCAATCCACGGAAATTAATGGAGTTATCATCTTCTATGTGACCGAACAACAGGTAGAGATAAGCCATCTGTCTGCATAAATACTCATCTCTAACAACTGGTTAAAAAAAGAAAGTCGGTATGCACTACCCTTTGATTGAAGCGGCATCTAGCTAGGAAAAGGGGCACAACCTGATCCTGTGTGTGATTCCAGATATGTGCCAAGGCAAAAGAGACTGCGCTGCATCTTCTACAGAAAAATGGTGTGTGCTGCAGTAATTGTGCCAGATAACAAGCAGCCCTGTGCTTTGTAGATTTAGATGCTAGTCTCTTCTGCCAGATGCCTTTGCAGGGAAAGGGATCTTTGTGCGTGCTGTTAATCTCAAAATATATACTTCTTCAGTTTGCATTTTTTTCTCATGAACCATGATTAGTTTAGCAGGATTAGGTGAAATAGGTTGTTCACTTGGGGTACTTCTCTTATTAATTAGTAATTAGACTTGTAAAATAGCTACTGTTTCTATCTGATATTAATACAGCAGGGTTACCAGTATCTGTGAAGTTAGTAGGAGTCTTTTCAGGCGTAGATAATGACTTGGAGCTTAAGGGGGGTGCAGTGTCTTAGGTCTGTCAGTGTGTTTTATGGAGAGTTGTAAAAATGGAAACTACTTGATGCTTGCAGATTATTCTTATATTCCTTTCACAGAAAGGCACACCCATTCTCAAAAATATAATTGTGGGCTCTGCAGATTTAACACAGACAAGAAGCATACACATTAAAGCTGGAAAGTGAAGCCAAGCTTCACTTCCTCACTGAGGACTTCGGATAGAACTATGTTCAACTCATAGGCAACAGCTTCATAGAGCACTTTTTTCCTTCTTTTCTTCTTTTTTTTTTTTTAACCAAAAAGTCTTTATGCCAAGATAAGGTCTTATATCAGTAACATAGCAACTGTGCATACAAAACTTAGTTCTGCTTAGAGAAATGCCAAGCAAATAAGCCATTAACATGCTAAGGAGCCTTGTTAATTCCCAGTCTAATTATGTGTACTTACATGAAAAAATGACTTGTGATGCTAACCTGAGTTATTTCTACCAAAGATCTCACTTCTTATTGCTATTCATGTAATGAAAAGAAAGGGAAAATACAGTATTTAGATTTATGCACTTTAGCTAATATTTGAAGAAGTTATTAACTGAAAAAGTACGTAGATGTAAGAAAAAGCATGGAGCATGTAAAGCTTGTGGTGCAGTACCATTTGTGCCATTTTGAATACCTTGATTAAAATATTCATTTTTATACACTGTTACATAGTTTCATAATTCTGTCTACTTGTATCTGACAAATTATGTAAGTTTGTGCAGAAAATGACTCTGGCACCCTGCAGTCCCACTCTGCCCTCAATGCCACCTCCTCTGCCCCTCAGCAGGGAAGAGCCAAAATGGACAGGGACAGGGCTGCAGAATCGTCTCTTCCTGTCCGCTCCCTCGACAAAGGGACAGGCACCCCTGTCAGGAGGATCTGGTGGGGATCAGGGAGAAGTACCCTGGGAGCCATCCCCATATCATCTCCTTGCGAGAACAGCATTGTATAAAAATAAGGCCAGATGGGTAATGCTTGTCAGTAGTTGCTCTGCTGCATTTTATATACAGGTTCATGTTTTGTAAGTTAATCCCTTTGAAAACAGCTTGCAGATTGCTCAAAATGTGTATCCCATTGGTGTTTTCCACTGTCTTCAAATACTCTGTACCTGATTTTCACCCTATGTGATGTTCCCACTTTTACTGGCTGTGTCGGAAGGAGTGCGGTCCTACTGCTCTTAAAGGCAGCTTCAGAATTGAAGGCCTTCACTAAGGGTTTCCCAAGTGACTGTTACCTTGAGCGTGTTGCCAGATTTCCTTCTCCGTTATTTACTGTGATTTATATTCAAATACTGACAAAGAAATTTTCCCTCCTGAGCTTGAGTCTCTTTTCCCTTAGACTGGACTTAGGCAGGTGTGACTACTCTGATGAGTGTAATTGTGGTAATCACCAGGATCAATCTGCCTTCTCTGTAAACCTGTTGCACAGCTTTTTCGGGCGGAAGACATAAAAAGAAAATAGTCTGAAGGATCATCAATGGCTACATGGTTACAGGACGGAGCAATATGCATTTAAGTAGGAAACCATATGGCTTCTACTGATTTTAATGAAGTAAAATGAAGGGTCTGAGCCATGAGAGGTTCAGAATACTTATGAGTTCAGGATTTGCAGCACATAGTGCTCAGCATACTGTACATGGGTTACAAATTAACTGTGTATAATGTGCAAGTGATAAACTCCTCTGTGACTTTGGTCTTGGTTGTGTTTTTGAGGGGGTAATGTCTCATACCCATACAAGATTTTAACTTAATGCCTTTGAACATGGGCCTCAGGCAGATGAACAGCATCAGAATGCAGAGGATATCGCCTCTGGCCAGGAGTCCAGAGGAACTACCAAAGTTCCCAGCAGTAATTTGATTCTTACAGTACAGTAATATGCTGAGTGTTTTATAATTCACTCCTCTTGAGATTTGTTTTTAAAGCATCAGGCCAGGCCTTTGGGCTCTCAAATGACCTATGTGTGTGCTTTCTCTCTTCCTCACCAGGCTGGAATGATAAGAACTGATAAGGATGAATACTTCATTGAGCCTTTGGAAAGAGGAAAACAAATGGAAGAGGAAAAGGGAAGAATCCATATGGTGTACAGGCGATCAGCTGTAGTGCAGCACACTGCTGATATGCTCCCCGATGTCCACACAGAAGGTACAGTACACCTGTGTGCTTGTTTACAAATCTCTTCCAGGTAACTGTAGCCTACTGTAGCTTTTGAAAGAGGCAGTTTTGACTGAGCTGTTTGAAAAGACACTGTTTAAATATTTTGATGAAATACGACATCAGTGTCAGGTACACAGTTTCTCTGCCAAGAGCAGTACTTGTGCATGCATCTAGGAGGTCAGAACCTAGCCATGTGGTGTTCCCTTCAAGAAATGCTGCAAAATGCTTGTGGTTTTTTTTTTTTTTTTTTCTTCCTTAAGCCAAAGTTTGTACAGATTTCAGCTGAAACAAGTCTGAGCTCTGCCTAATTTGTTATGGTGTTGTGGGACATGACATGTTAATAGAAATGCTCACGTGACTTCAGTATTCTAAGTTGTTATTAAGGCTTGCTTGTCTATACAACTTCTGTTTAAAATCTGGGTCTTATTTATTTCCAAGTATAGCTAAATTGTGCCAATGACTGATAACTGTTTTCCTACTACTACTGGCTGCAATTAATACAGTTTGAAAGCAATTGTCTTGATCGAATATATCCTTTGACATATCCAAGAGTTCTGCTGGGTCTTAAAGGTCACATAGTTGATCCACCTGAGAATAATTACCATGTGGTTCAATCCATTCCATGTTTTTTTCCCTTCTTTTTAATATTCTACAAATCCTTACAAGCCATTGCATTGCGAAGTAAATGTTGAATTTCTGGATGCTATGGATTAAAGAGCAGCTCCTCTCCCTTTCAGCAGTTTGTCTTCTTTCAGCATCTCTCAGCTTCTCAGATTCCTCTTTGTACTTCCTTGTGTTCATATGTTCTTGCAACTTAAAAGGGTTTGAGAACAAGTACAACACCAGAATTAGAACTAGATACAAACATTAAACAGAGAGGAGTTAGCACTCCCTCATCGTCAGTCCTCAGGGGCTTAAATTATTTGGTGTGTTTCTGCAGTCCTGTCTCTGAAAAAGTAGGTAGGAATTGCCAGTCATTTCAAATAAAATCCTGTCACGCTTCTGTTACCTTATCAGAAGGCAAGACCACGCTGCTGACAGCAGTATGGCATGACACTGTCACAGCAGGCTCGGAGACCAGCAGCAGTCTGTACCATGCAGGCTAATCGACCTAGCTTTACTCTGAGCTCTGTGCTGCCAAAGGTACTTTGCTTTTGGTACCCAAATGAGGTCATTCAAATGTAGCTCATGCACCTCTGTCATATGATTGACTGAACAATGCCAAAAAAGCTTTTATGGTAGTGACAATGGGTTCAGTGCTACGTTTCTACCTTGAAACCACCTTGTCGGTTAGGCTGGCGGAGTCAGACTGGTCACACCACAGTATGATTTTGATGATGGAGCTTCTGGATGTGCTTCGGTCAACACAACATCTTGTTCCTCTACCATTTTTCATGTGCTCACAGACTTTATATGAACTCATGGAAGCCTTTGCAAATTTCAGGTAGCTATGACACGAGGAAGGTTAGCAGGAACACATGATAGCCGAGGCAAAGTATTCACAGCTCCGTGGAAGAATTTGTAAATTGCAATTCATAATATATGTAGATTAAGGAGACAGTGAATGCTGAGTCCTGCCTGAGAGTCTCTGAATGTTGTTTGGCATGCAGTCAGTGTCTTGAGAGTCTTAATGCTTTCTGGTTTTTGCATTTTCTTCTGTTTGGTCAGTGGGAGCACTTAAGAACAGCAGCTACCTTTTGGCGACTAGTCGTGATCCTCTTAGTTAGTGTCAAAGCCTTGTGTCTGTATCTGATTTCTTGGTGATCAAGAAGTTCAGGCTGTTTCTTGTAGATCACTTTATTCCATCCTTTGGCAAAGGAGATCTGTTTCTATGATGCTGAGCGTTGTTATTTTAGCATTTGTCTGGAAAAGATCTATGCAGTACATAATAGAGCCTTTCTTGGCAAGGGGAACCAAGAACCACAAAGGCAGATGTGGATATCTGGAGGGCATTCAGTGAAAAAGGAGCATCATGAAATGAAGCAGAACTTGATCAAGATACATAGACATGCTTCCCAGACTACGGGAACTTGCTATGCCACCAGACGATTCTGAAAAAGGTACAGCTTTTTGCTTTAAATGGAAATGGAGGATAGGAGAGAAGAGTTGCTTGTGTCTGCCACTGGGGTACAAGGCTTGTCAGTCTTGTACTGAAGTAGCTGAGTGCAGCGTGATGTTTCTGGGAGCACTCTGAAGCCTGGTTGGTGCTGTAGGGAGCTGGGCAGTGCAGACCCTGGGCTACCAACTTGTTCACTCCTGGCAAAAATGAACAAGCTGAAACCTTCGATTATGGTATGATCCAGCAGTCTGTGTTCGTGGTAAATTCTGGTAGGTGCTTTACTGATGTACTACACAAATGCTTCTGTATTTCAGCTTGCCTGATGCAAAGTCGTCTGATGAGGGAGCTCCACCAAAGCTATCGCTTTGTCATTCTTTCTGTGACTGGTATATTAGCGTTTGCTTCCTGGCCATCTGCAAGATACTCTCTTCCCTCTCCTTTCTCCTATAATTTGTAATGCAAAACCAAGGAAAACTGTTTTGTTCGCCCACTGTGTTTGCAAGTGACTTGTTGATTGATGTGTTTTGAATTTGAAGTTCCTAGAAGTAACAGCCACAGATTCCTGGATGACTCACACACGTAACTATACCTAGGTGAAAGTGCCTGGTGATGCCAAGGTATGGTCCGGTCCTGTAGAACATGCAGCTTATTGGGGTAGGAAAAGCGGGGGGGGTGCCTTATAGCAGATCTATTTTAAAATATTTTAAAAAGAGCTTTGTTCCTCTAAGACACCCAGACTATTCCATTCCAAAAAGTTATATTCTGAGGTAACACTTGACCTAACACGAAAGAATTTCCACTACCAAAGAACCAATGTTATATGGACTTCTTAGTTTCCATATGTACAGAATCCACCACAATGTCAGTTTTGCTGATCAATTCCTTTACTGTGAGCTGACTGAAAACATCATGTCCTTATCTGTCCCTGTGAGCTAGAACAAGCTTGCAAGTATTGGTAAAGTGTCTTTACAGTAGACTTTTAGCCTCCTTTCTAATAGGTAATATACACAGAAAAACTCCCCTTGATTTTTGCCCTGCCAGACAGTTCAATGTACTTCCAACACAGCTCATTTGCAGATCCAAAGTGGTCAGAGAACCTCTCGATAGTCCATGTATAAGAACACTGGCTCCCTTGCTAATCCTGGCATAGAAAAGAGAATGACATGCCTGGGCTTTTGTGAGAATGCTGTAGGTGTTTCGGTTGCTATTGGTATCTTGAACTTTCTCCCGAGACGGTTTCTTATGTGTTAAATAAGTTTTCTTCTAGAGGTGAGCTTCCACTGATCTGTAATTTTCAGATCTGTCTAAAGGTTTCCTTTCCATGGTGCCAGGATGTAAGCCACTGTCCAGTCTGCTGTGAAAACTGCAAGTCTGTCCAATCTTTCCTGGTTTTCACTGAAAGATGTTAGATGGAGGCTGCCTAATTTTCCCTCCTGGTTTCTTTTTGGCTGGAATTATTTCTCTGCTTTTAACCACCTTTCAGAATTACTAGCTATACGCAGTTACTGACTATTCCCAATAGGGCCAAGACTGATCCTTATTACACTATTATCCTTAGTTGTATAAGGTAAACTGGAGCCTTGCCTGTACTGTTGTTTCGTAGTTCCGTCTTGGCAGAGAGTAGGCACAAGAAAGCAGTAAGTTATATTGGCTTTACCCTTATGTCTTCAAAATGCTTTTTTGAGATGCAAATACCAAGGTAAAAGCAAGCTGCTGAAGCCTGTGGAGCCTGAGGAAATGTGTGGCCCACATGATTGGTTAATGTAGCAGCTCTTCTAACTAAATAAATAGTAAACATTACTCAAGTTCACGGGAAATCTTTCTCACTTACTTTTGACAGCTTAGAGCTTTTATGCACATTTGAGTTCAGGAAGTACATCTGCATATTATGCCACTGTGAAACAGCCGTGCTTAATCAGTCTAGCTCATACAGATTCATGAAAATTCTTCTCGATCTCTCCTGCCCCTGTCCTCCACTCAGGCCAGAGGCAGAAATGAAAAGTACAGTCTGCTGGCGGTTTAGAAGTTCAGCCACGTCTTTAGCCAACACAGACAAGAGTCCAAGTTTTTAGTAATAGATGACAGATGACTCAACAAACTAGATATTAAGATGAAAAAGTACATAAAATTGTTGTTATCAGTGAAGCGGGAAACGTTGTGTAAAATCCCTCTACCACAATGAAATAGGATATACTGCATTGTGTTCCCTCTAAAAGAAGTCAGTTTTATTTGCAAGATACCATTACCATAAAAGCTTTCAACCCCAGCTATACAGAAGAGGCTTTCAGTCTCACAGGACATCTGGTATTCCTGCAGGATTTTATAACATTTGGGAATTTGTTGGACGGTTTTTCAAAAACAGATAGAATGAGATTAGGAATTCTAAGTCAAGAATATTACCAGCTTAAGATCAAGATATTAGCAGTGATCGCAATGTAGTGGAGTTTTTATCAGTTCGCGTACTGTGTCCTCATATAAACAGATAGACATATATGATCTGTCTACCTCTCTTTCCTGTTTTTATTGCAGTTATTTGTGATAAAAATTCAGTGAGCTTTCTTGGAAAGGAGGGAACCATAAATCTGGCTTTCTGGAGAAGATATTAGGATGCCTCAAGCTATTGGATACTGTGGGGTAGCCTTCCCCCTTATGCAGCAAAGTAATCTTACCCTCGAAGCAGCACCCTGTGCTGATTCCAACTTACCGTATCCATGGCTATCTATAGCCTCTTTAGGGAATGACGTCTGGTGTGCACCACTGTGTTGTTTTCATCATTTGCTTTGTGGAAAGACTGTTTTCAATTCACTGCATTAACTCACAGGTTTAAGGAATGATGTTTATCTGCCATATGGCAGGCAGGTTTTGTTGTTGTTGTATGCTTAGAAAATGCCCCATCTGCCTACACCCTCACCCTGTGATATCAGGGAAATGTGAATAATTTCTCCATTTTTTGACAGCCTGGTGGCAGGAGTGATTATTTTTATTTCACGGAGTGTTAATTTTTATTTCATGGATAATCTGTCTGCTAATTCAATGGGTTTTGTCCTGCTGTATTTCTCAGAACCTGATCTTCCTTCTGCTAACGTGGGGCAATGAAGGCACCTACATGCAAGTTAGTAGAATGACCCCAACAGTTCATGTTAAGATGAGTACAAAAAAAAATCAGAATGAATTGGTACCTGTAGTCTCCACTGCACTGGGTGCGCCAGTTTGCTGGTTTGAAATTCTGAGCCAGTTAATTCTAGTTAGTGCTGTTGGACAGCGGAAGCTCTTCCTCTTCAGCAGGATGGTAGCCAAGGCCTCCCCCGGGAAGTCCCAGCCATTGAAAACCACTTTAACATGGGAGGATGTGATACAGCATCAAGAAACATCAAGCGGATTTCTCCCCTGGGAATAGGAAAGAGGCTTGATTATTCTTCCTTGCGAACAACTGGGTCAGATGAGTTACACAGAAAACCGTGTATAAACTGGTCAGCTCATAATGTTTAATGTAGTCATGACCTGGAACAAGAATTTCCATACCATATATGCAGAATACATCTACTGTCCTGTTTTTTTTTTGTTTGAATTTGAGAAAATGACTGAAAATTTGTATCTGTGCTCAGAAGGGAGGTAGAATCAACCACCGTGCACCTGGTAGCAGAATATGAATGAAGAAGTATATGCTTACAGCTAGTGACAATGAGTTGAGACAGGCTGCTGAGACTACAGAGGACTTCCTCATTAGGCTTAGAAGGAATATGTGGATTTCTGAGTTTCACAGAAATTTCCAGTTAATGCAGCATGTTTTCCTCTCACTTGTGCTAGGGGAAAAAGGCATCCCAGAAATGCATTTATTGACAGTGGGGACTTTATAGCCCAGAATCGTAATGAATCTTTTCGGCTTTAGAAAATGAGATAGATGAACAAAGGGAAAAAGAGGTATGATTTCCACAGCCAGCAGCCTCTGACCATCCATTAGTCTGGCAGGTGGAAAAAGGGGCAGCTCCTAGTTTGAGCTATCATGGGTCACCATCTTTAACTTACCAGTTACTCTTAGGTTGAAATGAACGAGCTGCTTAGAGAATAATTCCGTTCCTAAATATTGCTACTTTGGCATTATCCATGTCTGGTACTTTATCTTGAAGGTGATTTGTGCAAAGCTCCACACTGTTTCTGAAAATACGTAAGTAGTTGATATACTGTAGGAGCCATACGGAAAGCTCTGTGACTTGGTTAATGCAGACGTACCTTGTGGGGCAGTAGTTTGCAGGATGCCACCAAGCACACGTTCTGCTCTAGCATTTGGTTACGCTGCAGGGTCACTGGGGAGCAGAAAATGTTCTGCTTGCTGTGTGAGTGCTGATGCTCAGTCAGAAGTCTGCTGGACCAGTAGGAGGGAGTACGGCTTCTGAAACTTTTTTTAAAGGCACTTGAAGTTTGTTTTTAAGCATTTGAGATGAGCGTCTGGTTAGGTATAGTCTGGAAATCCTATCATAGAACAGGATGATCTCTAGAGTTCTTCATGGGTGTAAATATGCCTGATTGTCTCCTAACGGCTTTTCCATATTAGATTGCCCTGGGATGACATTTTGTAAGCTCCACTTCCCCAGTAATATAAGTCTTGATCCTAAAGATACTGAACATCTGTGATTCTCATTTTAGTTGAATACTACAGGTACTCAAGATCAGTGTTCACGTCATGAGTGTTATTCCCAAATAATGTCTGTTAAAGAAAAAACACTTAAGGGCAAAAATAAACAAAGATAAAAAGATTCTACGTAGGGGGGTGGAGGTTCGGGGGGACAGAGAGAGAGCAAGCTATGCACACAAAACAAACAAACAAAAAAAAACTAAGAATATATGAGACTGTCATGTTAAAACGTTATTTAAATAAATCTTTTAAGATTTTATCACCAAAATACTGTTTCACTTAGGAATGGAAAGAAATGCTCTCTGGACAGGCCTGAGCTGGAAGGCTTTGAAAACATAATAATGATATCATTCTGTCTGGACGGGATGAAAAGAATCTGTCTTCCTTTGTTAATAAGCTGACAAACATCACCGAGATGTGCGATCATTAACCTTGTTCCTTGAAAGCATTCAAGAAACAATAGAAACAAGCAAAGAACTGAAGAGCTAGAATCAAATTTGCACACAGGAGGCCTTCTTTGCAAGCTCTTCTGAATCAGGATCAGGATTATGGTAAAAATAAAATCCAAATCGTATTTCTCAAAAATGTAAAAGCCTGATCCAAGTCCAGTGGAGTCAGTGAGAAGACTCAGATTTACGTCAGTGGGCTGATGAGGCAGGTTTTGGATCATATTCTACTTGAGCTGATCACAAAGAGTTTGATTTATCTTTCCTCCTGTTCATTCATTTATTTTTTCCATGCACTTTCTTTTCATATAGTATAATGATGACAACCAACCTTTTAGCTTGGAATTTACACAGCATGTTAATGTACTCAAAGTTTTCCAATTTTATTTTCCCCTTCACATTGTAGTATTTTTTTTAAATGACAACCTATTCACCCAGAGAGCACTTCAGATTAAAGTATTTTTGTAATTACTTCCTAACAGTGGGAAACAAGGAATAGGAGCCTTTATCTCCCAGCTTCCTTTCAGAATTTTCATTTTCCCTAAAGAACCAAAGTGCTTGTGTGGCTGATGGGGTTGCCATGGCACTGGGTTCAAGTGTCTTTGTCCCAGGTGGGAAACATGTAGGAGGAAGAAATGATTTGGGAATTGCTCCTGGTTGCCGGGGAATGAAACCCTGGAAAAGAAGGTAGAAGAATAGGAAGACTATTGCTTGCTTCAGAGACCTCCCTGAGCACTTCCCCAGGCACATTAGTATTTCTTAGAACCGTTGTTGTGCCAGAAGGTGTCTGAAGCCTTTCTCAGCAGAATTTCTCATGACCTGTGTTCTGATGGAGGATATTTTAGATACCGCACAGCACACAACACAAGCTTGTAGCACAATAATGGGAAAGATGGAACTGATTTCTGTGGAGACTTAGTACAACACATTTTGTAACATGTTACCATATAAGCATTCTTCTGTAAGTGGTATTGGTGGCAATAACCTCTGTATATCTTCATCTGAAGACATCCTTTCTCTTTATCCAGAACTGCTCAGGTAACAGTTGGCTTAATCAAAGGGAAAGTAGTCAACAAAGTAGTTTTTCAAACAGGAGCAGCACAGTGTGGTACAAAGGAAAATGAGTAATGGTGATGGATGCATTTACAATACATGGGGAAAAAAGAGAGAGGATCTGTGGAGGAGGAAGAGTGGGAGGAAAAATAATGAAAAAAGCATCAAGCACATCTAGAAATAGAAGTAGACAAGTAATATCTTTGACTGCAATGGAATTAGAGCCCTCTCCAAGGGTTTGAGTGGGTGTGTTTGCACTGCAGACAGAAGTGTAGTCTCATCCTGCTTAAGCATAACCTGAACTAGATTTAACCTCACTTGCATGGATATAAGTGTCGGTATAAATGTGGAGTCAACTGCTAAGTGCAAATACAACCAAGAAGCTGAGTGTATTACTGGGTTCTACAGGGCCACCATTGCTTTGGTCTCAACCCGGAATGCTCCTGGCGAATATGACCCAGGATGTCCATCCTCTGTATGCTTTCATACTGAGGTATGGGTGTCTAGCCCGTGATTAGGCTTCAGACCTGCTTTCTATGCCCTCAAGGTTCACAGTTGGGCTTGGCCCACTTGTCCTCAGATGGAATTTAGGATTCATCTTGTTCTTGGAAAGTGTCTTGGATTTAGTATTTCCTGTTTTTTCCTCTTTTTTAATGGTATCTGTCATCAGAGACACGTAGGGAAACCAGACAATTGGGTGCAGAGTTGAGTTAGTGAGATGTTTTTCCTCTCAGACTGAGTTAGTGGACTTTGTGTATTTCCACTAATGTGGTGGGCACTGCAATTTAGCATCTAGTTGCCAGAGTTCAGCGATGAACACTCTTGTCTTCATGTGTGCAGGCTATGTACACCTAGCTTCAAAACAAACAAACAAACAAACAAAACAAACAAACAAAAAAAACAAAACAAACAAACAAAAAACCAATTCTTGCTTTAGGTGAAAATCCAAAGTTTGTGATGTGAATGGAGGAAAATTAAGGTGCTTGTTTGTAGGCTGTGCATTAGATGCCTCTCAGTTCCCCTGGTGCGTTTATCTGTTTCTCGTCTGTAGCTCAAAAGTTCATAGGATCAAAGCACAGCAGCTCAGCAATTGTTTCTTTCTTTTTTTTTTTTTTTTTTAAATATCTCCCAGGACGGAGATGCCAAAACCTTTCCAGGACCCTGTTCCAGTGTTTGATTACCCTTGTTACAATTTTTTCCCCTAATATCTAATCGGAGTTTCCCTAATTATGACTAATATTCGCGACCTGTCATCCAACAACAAGTTTTTGAGAAGAAATTATCACTGTGTCTAGAAGTTCAGTACGCAGTGAGGTAGCTGGATGTTTCCTGGTATAGTCACCATCCAGCCTTGCCTTTTCAAAATTGATTTAACAATTGCTATACAATAAAGGTTCTGTTAATATACATAAAGCATTTGCTTGAATTATAATGATATATTAGCAGGGATGAAAAGAGTTTGTAGGTAGTAACTAACTTGCAGAGAAAATTATCTGCTGTAACCAAACAGGAGATTTGTGGCAAAGCTAGGAATAGAAACGTGTACTATAAATATTTTTCCTCATTTTTTAAAGATTGATAAGATGTAGTGAGATGTATTGAAATTGTATTCCAGGTACATTCAAGAAATTATATTAATTAAGTGCACTGCTTTAGAGCTGCCGTTCTGCTTGTCAGCAAGGCTGTGACAAAGAGGCTCAGAGCCACGCACAGCTTGGGGAAAGAGACCTTTCAAGGTAGCAAGATAATTAAGAAAATTATAAATAGTTATATGATCCCTGGTCTCTGCTGTGCAGGCTTGATCCTGTTTGCTCTGAAATGTGTATGAGTGAAAGAAAACCCAGACTTTTCAGAGCTGAATAGAAGCTTGTAAAACTTTGAGAAAGAAAATCTTGAGCAGGAATGGATCAAAAGGTGCTAGAAAGTGACTTATATACTCAGTCTCTATGAGGGAGGTTACGCTTACCTCCTGACGATGGGAGTAGGGACATCCATCTGTTTAAGTCGTCTTCAGTTCTTGGCAATAACAAAGGAAAATTATTCTTAAAACCAAGGATAAAGGCTTGATTCCCACCACAGGCACCCAAAGCCAGAATAGTAAAGCACACACAAATCTGTATGAAGGGAAAAATGAAAAAAAGAGAAAGATCAGTACATGCAGCCATTCCAAGGCTTGTGCAGCTTCCCAATAAAAATTACACATGCACCCAAATTACACAGGAAGAAGATAACATTTGACAAATGGTGGTGGTAACGGACAGCAGAATTTTTTAAATATTCCCTAAACAACAGTTCCCATGTGAGGGGAGCCTGTTTGGATTACAGATGATATTCTCACAGCAATTTCTAAGGTGGAGTCACACCAAAGTAAGAACCACCCTTAGGAAGGGAAGGATAATATTAATATAGATAAACTCTAAATGCTGGACAGCACTGCAGAACCGAGTTCTCTAGTTCAGATGCAAAGTAGCTTGTTTCGATTGAGTTTGATAAGAAAGATGCACATGGGAGAGTTAAAAATGCTTTGAAATTGGCTGGGTAAGATAGCAATGAGAGCAGGGGGGCGAGGGTTGGGCTACCCAGTGGTGTGTGCGGGATTTGTTCTGCCAGCTCTGGCCAGTCATCTGCCCTTCCCCAGCTCCGCTCACCTCGAGCTCTTCAACTGGGTTAAAAAGGAGGAGCTTTGCTGAACCTCAGCGTATGTACCAGGACAGTCCTTGCCTGAGAAAACATGCTAATTGGAAGCAGAAGGGCTGCCTTATCAGGATGAGTTTATGTGAATTAGAGGTCAGGAACATGAGGAAATGAATCCTCCTACAGCTCGCGGGGGCTTATGCTTGTTTATGTGTTTTACATGTGCATCATACAAATTTAGTACTGAAATGGGATACTATGAAAGCACCAAGACCCTCTCCTTCACCCAAAGGAAATGCTCTTTTTTTAATCAGTCTGCGTTCTGCAGGTTGATTTTTCAGCCTATGTCTTTTATGGGACAAATAATGAGAATATAGCAGTTTGTAGTACAATACAAAATTTTACTTTTCATACCACATGACCAGCGCTGGATTTTTTCCCCCTGAAGTTTATGGAGTTATGGCATTTTTTTCCATTGTGAGATATCTCATGTCAGCTGGTTTGTTCCTCAGTATATTCTACAAAGATTTTAGAAATGCAGACGTAAGTAAGAATCCAAACCTAGGGGAAACTAGGCAACTTCAGTTAAAATCTCCAAAAATTTCTGGATATTACATTGTCATGCTTGGTTTATGTTAGATAAGAAGGAAAGCTGATCTCAGGTGTACTTTGAGCAATTTGGATGCTCCCAGAGACTGGCTGGCAGCCGATGCTCCCTGCTCCTCCTCCTTTCAGTAGAACTTTTCCTTTGTGAGGGCCACATGGCGTTCGAGCGCAGTAACTCTTGCAGTATTGTATGTTTAGCATCGATGCCCTTCAGAGTTCACTGAATGCTTCTGTTTGTTCTTCTAAAGCGCTATGTAGATGAGTAAGTAATCTTGTTTGTCTTATGCGGGGTGACACAGCATTGGGCAACTGAAGCTGATCGGAATGCGCACAGAAACGACTAACGTGAGAACATCCTTGCAGTTAATTTTGCTCCCAGTGGACTGAGTTTCTTCAGATCCATTTCTGGTTTACAGAAATGCGTAAATCTTTCCAAAATGCAATAGTAAAACATAGCAAACTAACAGCATGACCCAGCTGTTGTTTGCTGTGAAAACTGTTTTTTTTTTTTTCCAGAATGCCTTGTCTAATAATTCTTCTGAGTATTCCAATAACATGGGATAAGAATGTCAAGATAGGATTCTGGAGGTTACTGAAAGACACACAAATCTGAGTCTGCAGTTTGAGTTGGAAAAGAGAAAATTGCTATCTGAGGGAAGTTGGCTTCTCCTGCAGTAATGACAGGGAGGGGCTGACCTGTGGGAAATCTGGGTTAGACTCTGTCAAATACTGTGTGGTTTGGGAAGAAAGCATGGTGCGTGAGGAAGAGGTTTATTGGCTTGTGCTGTTAGGAATAGCTAAGGAAAGCTTTCTGTTTGTGCGTCTTCCTTTCTAGTATGACTGGCAGTGCCATTTTTTAAAAATTCCCTGGAAAAATGAGAACATTTCTGGAGAGATGCAACTAAAGGCTCTGGTATGTCTCGGTGGGGCTGTTTGTATCCTTTGGAATCTCAGCACTTCCCACAGATAAAACGCAGGCTGCTTTAGCTGCAAAGTTAGTGACACGCATGCCAGAGAGCAGGTTTATCCCAGGCCAGGATAAAGTAGCTAAATGACTCCTGAGACTAATGAAGGTAGAGTTGACACTCACTTTTCTGACCTTGTCTTTCTTATCACCCTCTGTAAGTCGAGGAAGAATAATTGTGCAGGGCTCAGCACATGACACAGTTCAGAGGCCTTTCTCATACTCAAATATTTGCTCATGCATGACTTGTACAAGGAAAAGCTCTCACTTCTGTTGTTAATGGCAAACAACTCAGTCCATCAGGTGGCAAGGAATAGTAAGATTTTCCTTCTTCTCCCATATTTCTGCCTGGCCTACCTAACCAGGTACCTGGATATACTTGGATTCATGCACTTTTATCCTCCAGGGAGAGCAGGGAATGGTGCGATGTGGGTATGGGCTGCACTGAGGGGCTCGTTTAGCTGGGCCAAACAAAAGGACAGACGAAGTACTGCGGGGCCAGTTTGATATCAGTTGTGCTCTGGGAGCAGGGGAAGTGTGGAGGACTCACATGTGCTTCTCCGACACACTGTTCTCTGGTGTGTGTGTTGGGACAGGCGCACTGCCAAAAAAATCTTGCTCAGTTCTTAAACATGTCTTAATGTAACCTAGGCCTTTTGTGTACCTTTACATGCTCTTTTTCTCCCCACCTTCTTTTACAAGAAAGCGTATAGAGAACATGCTGTGTATTAAAGCCTAGTTATCTAAGTACGAGGTGGTGCACCTGCTCATCCACTTCAAACAGTTCCGTAGATCCAATGGTGACTTCAAAACCTTGTTTCTGCTCTTTCTTCACTTTAATGCATAGACAGCTGCTCTGGTGTCTGTTTCTGCTTGGGAACTGATCAGCTATTGCTAAAATTGGACGGATTCTGGCTCTTTTTACTTGCTGCAGGAACAGAACAGATTTTAGATTTTTCCTGAATAAAGCTTTGTTTTTGCTTGCTGATTTTATCCTAATAGACAGCAGGAGAAATTCTGCTCGTGTCTTTGTAAAGGCTGCCAGTAGACTGTGAATCGTGGAGCAGCTAAGCTAAAAAGGGTTATCATTTGCCACAGTCCTGTGTTAATGAAATTGTCTTACAGAATTAAATGTAGTGGTCCAAATTAGTGTGACCTGTGTATTCAAAAGCATTTGAGACCTCCATATAACATGATTGTTTGTTGCCTTGATGGTAGGAATAAGCAATAGAAAGTGCTTTTGTTCAGGAAAAAATGTAGTTGGGCTTTTACTTCCTCAATGATAAATCTGTTAGTAATGTTAAAGAACAGGTAGTAACTCTGTTAATTATTTTCGAAAGTCAAAGAATGGTGTGACGGTCAGAGACAGGTTTGTGGCTGTTTCCTGCCCTGGAGCATCTTATCAATCATGTTGGTGTGAAGTTTTCGGGCTTGTTTTTACCTTTCATGTAAAGGTGGTAATAGTTTACCGATGTAGTAGATACTGTTTCCTTTGATTCCATCTCTTCTGGAATGTGTTTCAAATTTGTGCAAAGTGTTATCCTTCTATTTGAGAGGATCCACACAAGCACATACTCACGGATTTTATTTTTTAGGATGTTGGTTCCGGCAGTCCACCATTTGTGTTTGCAACAATTGACCAAGTGGGAATGAGCTAATGATTCAGGAAAAGCCTTTAGGGCCCAATTTGAACCAGATATGTAGGAGGCGCTGTCCAGCTACCATGCAAAACTGGCCAGACTGCTACTCAGCATGTGCAGGACGACAATAGTTCCAGCTAAGGGCTTGCCTGGCAGCCCAGTACAGAAGCGCTGGGAGCAAATGTTCTCAAAATCGAAGGCTCATTTGTCCAGCAGGGCATGCTGAGTCATATCACCTCTGCCTCTCCCAGCAGCTCAGCCCTTTTGGGAAAGAGAGATCAAAGCACGTAGATTAGAGAAGGCTCTGGGGAACAGCAGCTGCTGCTGAGGAGGTTCCTTGGGAAAAATGAAAGTGGCGTGAGAGAACCACTGTGGATGAATATCGCAGTCCTTGCTGTAAAGAAAGAAGGAAAAAAAAAAAGACCAGCATTGCCAAGAATGATGACTGGCCCTGAGGAAGTTGTGGTTTTGAGGTGGTTTGTCCCTTAAAGAAAAAAAAAAAAAACAACAAAAAACAACTGTTCTGTCAGAGGCAAAGCCTGTCCTTCTGTCCCTCTCTTACTCTTTCAGATAGTTGAATAAAGTCTGATTCTTCACAAACTTTTCATAGCAGGAACTGGCAATGACATGCCTAGGCTCGTTTTCTTCAAGTATGGATCTGGTCTTCACCCTGCTGCCTAGAGCTGTTCTGCTCTCACTACTGAATGCTGCGTAGTGACAGGGTGATTGGGACATTTACTGTCATGTTTTAACATGGGGGAGTTAACCTGGAAAGCTTCTCAGGGGAGAGCAAAGAACGAGTCCCAGAGAAGCCAGTTTCCCAAAGAAGCTCGGATAAATAACATAGTTCCCACTTTATTAACATGTTTTTGAAGTTTAGGTTGTTAAGAAGTGATTTTCCCATAGGGAAGATTTTTGGATCACTGAAAAAAATCATGAAAGTAACAATATCATTTTTTTGAGAATTTGAGAACTTAGGATGTTCACAGCTAAAAGCAGTTGAAAACACAACGTAAAGAACTCATTTTAAATCAAGTCAATGTTACCTTCTTAGAATATAAAACACATTTAGTAATTGATACTTTTTTGTCCCTATTTTTCACATAGGTCTTGGACTTCCTGAGTCCAGCTGGAAATTAGTGTCTTTTGCTGCTTCTGTTGTTGGAAGTAGATTTTCATTTGGCTTTTTCAAGTATCTGTAATTTGATGATAAAGCATCTTCTTTAACTTGCTTAGAATGGAAAGGAGGCCTTCAGCATTTTTTTCTGCAAGATCAGTTCTTTCTGAAGCAATCCTGGAGTAGAACTGGAGTTTTTTATTTCCTCATCTATGTGTATGAACTGTGGTGTGCGTACCACAGCCTACTTGAAAACCTTATGCGCAAGCTACCCAAGCTGGGTTGCACGAGGCTGATCATTCATGAGCACCATCCAGGCCAGAGCTGGGTGCTGCTGCCTCTGCCAGCAATACCTGAGCTAGCAGAGTCTGGGGACACCTGCCAAGGATGGTTAGCAAGCTGCCTCCTGCTTGGAAGAAGACTCCATGCCATAGGGGGAAAAGTATTCAGGTTAAGTCAAACTGCTTCCTGAGCTTTCAAGGGTTAAAGTCAACATTAATATCTTCCAGGTTTTCTCATAACATTGAGTACACATATCAAGCTTAACTTAAAAATCATGTTGTTGAACATTTCCTGATACGTCACGTCCAAAATACTTGGTCCTTTGCACCCGTGTATTTGCAAGAGTCAAATGTCACGCACTTGATTTTCTCCAGATTGTAAATAATGTCTGTTGCTCTCTTTACACACATTACCCTTTTCATATGGAAGCAGTGTTGGTACTGAGCTGATCCGAATTTCAGGTGCCAGATATAGCATGCTTGTAAATTTTCCTTATTGTGTTTCATTCTCACCTGGTGTTTTCTCCTGGTTACCTGTTTTAAGCTTCCTTTATTATTCACCAAAGCTCAGTTTGGCATTTCTGGAAAATTGACCTGGTACTTCTAGACTGAGATTACTTTGAGGTGTGTCAGTTGCTTTAATTTGATCTGTGGCAAAAATCCCTGAAAAATATCTTTAAGCATGCTCAGTATGCTTGGTGGGTTGTAAATACAATATATTTAATATCATCACAGGTTGTATAATTAACAGCATCAGAGCTTTTGTTGATTTTCAGAGAAAACCTTGATTTCTTTCTTAGAGCTGTGATGCAAACAGAATCCCAGTTCACAGAATAATTTATCTGATTTTTTAGTTGTTTTTTTTTAAACTCTCAGTTTTAACCAATGTTCATTAACTATCCAGAAACTATGTAATTAATTACAATAAGTATTTGTCCTTGCCAATGCTGTATAACTCTGTTCTGCTTAGGTTCTTCCAAAGCCAAATAAATGGTTTTTTTTTATTATTATTTATTTATTTTATCACTAATCGCAAGTGAATTTGCAGACAGATGCCTTTGTGCTTTGCTATTTTAATGGTATTTCTCAATTTGCTTTCATGGGGTTGACTCTCAGTTTGTTTCAAGTCCTCTTTCTTAATCAGTTTGCAGAGTTTCCCTGCCAAGAATGAATAATGATATATTTTCATTACTTCCAGCACTTGAGAGATTCCAAGTTTCTGATGCCCAGAACATTAACAACTAGAGGAAAAAAAAATGTCTTCCTGTAGTTAACAGTTGCTCATTAATAGGGAACACAAGGTGAGATAAATCAATTAAAAGAATCTGGTATCAAAGTGACTGGCAGTTCAGTTCTCGTAATGCCACGCAACGTTTTAGTGGGTGATTACGCGCTAACTTAATTGGACAGAGGCCGGTGAAGCTCTGACATCCTCAGATCTGCTTTGTTTGCTTTTTTTGTCAAACATGCTTTTTATTTTTGCTGGCGAGACAGACTCATCGTTCATATTTATTTTTTACATCTGAAATTTGTCAGGCTGCTTGGAAAAATATGACAATGAAAGACATCTGGGCATCCCATCCACTTTTCTATTTGGAAACATCTACATCGTTATTAGGAACTTCTTAGTAGCACTGCAGCGAGCAGATGGATTCTCTTTCCTTCTCCAGGCTAATTGCTGGTAGTGAAAGAAATTCAATAGGCACTAAAAAACAAATCTCTGTTTCTTGGCCAGGCTTTTTAATACCACATAGTTAGGATGCCTTAATGTTTGTTCCTGCGTAAAGAATAAATTTGTGGCATTTGAGGGGGAAGAGGGAGGAAGCAGTAGAGAAAAGCATTGTCTCCCTCAGGTTATTCACTGGCTTTATCTATAGGACTTAAAAAGCTAAGTAGTTGTATTCTTGAATCTTTGCCATGCCAGGTTCATTCACAGCTGTTCATCAGATGTAATGCTCCTTGTAAACCCAGAGTTCTGTCTCGAGCTGCCCTTCCTTCATTTTTAAAGCCTAAGAAGTCTGAATTAACATAAAAAATTCCTTTCTTTTTTTGCTTAATAGGGAAGAACTCCTGAACTGTAGTGGCTACCACTGGAAAACATTGATGAAGCTGGGCTTTCACGGTGATACAGTAACATACACTGAATCATGTATTTACAGGAACATAAGATTGTCCATCCAGAGTTAAAGAGCTGTTCAGTTCAGTAACCTGTCCGTGACATTGGCCAGGAGCTGATGGAAAGACAGTGCATAGGAACAGCATTCAGATGAAGCCATCCTCGGATCCTTCAGCAGTGTTAGGTTTTCCAGGGCGCCGTATATGCCAGCCACCCCTGGATCGTTCCTACCTTCATTTGTTTAATTCTTTCTGACCTTTTCCTGCAACAATGACTTGAACAATTCAGTTAGATGCTGTGGAGCACTTTTGCTCATTTTAACCCTGCTACCTGTCCATTTTATTTGATCCATCCGATTTCTTGTGTTAGGAGAATATTATCATATTGATCTTGCTTATCGCTCCTCATTATCTCTTTACCAGTCCAGAGGAAAATATTTTAGTTTATCTCACAGTTTGCAAGCAGTTCCTTACCTGCGGCTGCTGCTGTCACTTCTTCACAGCTTTTCACCCCTGGAGATGGCAGTACAGATGGACTGTGTGCAGTGCCCACGGTGTGGGCGTGTTGTGGGTTTGTGCAGTGGCATCGTGGTTTGCTTCTGTGCCTTTTTGTAACAATTGGTGCCTTTTCACCTTCTCAGTTGAAAAAAATCATTTTCTGAGAACTCTATGCATTGGGTTTAGCGTCCCTTTTCTGAGACACCATAGGTAATGACACTGCATGTGTATGTTTCACTGAGTGTATTCTCAGCTGTCAGCATTTCCTAATAACTCTGTATTTTGCAATCCATGCAAGTTCTTCATTTAGCTTTAGATGTGACTGCTTTAGTAATCAGAAAACTGCATTGTCTTACTGTCTATTACCTTGTCCAGGTATAAATGAATATCTTGATGTGTGCAGCTCCCAGTATAGATTTGTATGGCCCTTGTAAGAGTGTCTGTTAACATGGGAGGAGTTTTATTAGAATGAATGAATAAAGAGTTGGGGCTTAAGAATGCAAACTCATTATTTAGTTTAAAAAAATTAGAAGGTTTGATAGTGAATAGTGAACATACATAGTACGGTTTGTGGGTAACGTCCCTTTGACCCAGAATGACCTAGAATGACCTCACTTTGTAGACTTTGTTCCTTCCGTAGTAAGACATTGAACTGGCAATGTACTGATTTTCTAAAATTGGACTTGATTTAGACTGGATGGAAAAACTTGTGATGCAACTGATGAAATACATGAGTCTGAGTTTAAAATGTTTGAAATGATGAAAGGGAATCGAATATAGCATTATAACAATGACAAGAAATCCTGTTTAAGGTATGTACCATCAAGAGAGTAAGATATCTCAAGTCACAAAAAAAAAAAAGATTTTTTGTTTTTTCCCAAGCAGTTGTTCATCTCATTTCATTTTTTTTTCCATTTCATTTGGTATTTACTAAATGTATACCACTTACTTCCCACAATAATGTGGATGTCAAAGGTAAGAGGAACAAATGAAATATACTTAATAGATGTCACAAATGCAACCAGTATACCAGAGTACATCATACCGACTAGTGTTGTACTGACCAGTAGAAGCCATTCTTTCAGACTAGGACACTGTATGTTATCCTTATGAGCCTATACAAAGTCCAGTGGAGTTTCTTAGGGAATGGTATTGTGGACACCGCTGGGGTGATGGTAGAGAAATCAGCTTCAGTAAATTCAGACGGACACCAAGCAGAGGGATCCGTTACTGTGGGAGGGCTGCTGTTAAGGGGGCTCTGGACAGGCTGGAGAATTGGGCTGGCAGGAACCTCATGAAGTGTGACAAAGGCAAAAGACAAAACCTGCACCTAGACTGGGCCAACCACATGTACAGGCTACGCTGCCTTGACAGGAAGCAGCTTTGGAGAAGAGGACTTGGGGATTGCTTACAGCAGTCACCAGACTCAGAATTATAGCAGGAACAAATTGAAGCCTGACGGTAACGAGTACAAATAGGCTTCTGAACTCTTCTTCCTTTTCTCTAGTGTTCAGAATTTCTACAACATCTGTAGAAGAAGGTATTCTATTCTTCTTTGTTCTTTAAAGCTCTTTGTGTTACAGTCAAGAAGAAATGTGAAGTGTTGTGTTACTAAGACTGAAGATAGACTTCTGTGGACAAGGCTACCCCGACTGCTGCTTGCTGTTTGGATGAAGTTTTAAAATTTCTGCTGCTTCATGTTAGCTTTTGTCTCCTTGATTCTTTCTGTCCTTCATTAACCTAAGAGAAATGACCTATTGATTTGTGGAATTATTTCATTGCTTGAAGGTTAGTCCTTAATTTGTTAGATGTACGAATAATCTTTGTTTTGGGATTATCCCCTACGAGGGAAGATCAATAAGCAATTACCTCCAGAATTAAGTTTGTCTTGAGGGCTCATAGGTGAGAATTACAAAATGGAGATCTATTTCCAATTGAACATAGAAGTTGCTTCTACTCATCTCTGTGTTTACTGTGGTGTCAACCAGCACCTATGATAGCCAGAAAACCTTTCTTTACCAGGAGACTGCAACATGGTCCAAGTTTTGTCTCAAGTCTCACAAAACAGTCACTGGGTTTGCCTTTTACTTAAAGCAAGTAACACTTGGTGAAGCAAAAGCATGATGTTTACAGGTCCTGTAAATTCTTTTTTTTTTTTTTTTCATTTATTTATTGTTTGTTTGTTTCTCAGTCAAGTGTTCTGTCAGGTAGTGTGCAATTATATATTTTCTTATTTTGTCTACTTTTCACCATTATTCTGCATCACAGTCTGAACAGGCCGCAATAACTTTAGAAACAGCGTGAAAGAACTTAAGTATGTGGAATGACTTTGGAACCACATTTATGTGCCACTGAATTCATTTTTTCTAAATATTTAAACATAAATGCTTTAAGTTACTTTATAAAAACATACCTCCGTCTGATTCACACCATGAGGAATACTAACAGCTGTCATTACAGGCTGTCAACATGTAACCCAGTAGAGCATTTCGAACCCTCTTTGTTTATCCCCATACCTCATGGGGATCACACAGTTTTTGTGACACTCTGGTAGCCGGTGGCACATTCCAGCGGCTTTCCATCTCTATGCTCTACTTGCCTCAAGTCCTTAAGGTCCCTTTTAGGGACAGAATGCGCTATAGAGGACAAGTGGTTGTCCACACACACAGGTGTTCATAGATGTATTCACGCAGTAAATCAAAAGACTGAGATTTTACTCGTTTGGCATAAATAGCAGGGACCTTTGAACCTCAAGTGTTTTCTCTTAGCATTTAAAAAACGTACCGTACCATCCCAGCCCCAGTCCCTATTGATACCGCTGGCTTAGCAGCAGCATATCAACACTCAGAACGGAGAGGCAGGTATGTGTGTGTGAACCTCCGGGACTTGAGTGAGCCGGGGTGTTGGTGAAATGAGAGACAGCAGTAGTAGGAAGATTTTGTTGAGTGACTTTATAAGAAGAAGAAAAAAAAAAAGTACATGTCCAGTGTCTGAGATCTGGTCTTCTTCTAAACAGTACAGCTGTTCTTGGTACATTATCCTTGAGCCAAAAGCATCTGCCTCTCCCTCAGGAGGTGGACATTTGCCCTCCTTTCCATTTTCTACATTAAGCAAACAGTTCCCTGGCCCATTTCAAGCTACTGCAAGGGGGAAAGACAGGATTCTGGCTCTAATGTGAGGGAAACCAAGGCAGCAGCCGGCTTTCTGAAGCAAGGAAAGCCAGCTTCCTAGAAGGAAAGCCAATTTCTTTGCTGGGTGGGGAGCTGTCTCAACAAGGAAAAGGCTTCAGTCATTTTCCTCTTAGCAAGTGTTCCCTATTCCGTATTAGGTCTCTTTTTTTCTTTATAAAAGGAAACTCTCTTTTCCATTTTTCCTTGGAAAAGCTGGACAACAAGTTGGACAAAAAGAGCCTCCATGAAACCGTTTGGTTCCTTGAGACATAATAAGCTGCTCTCACCACCTTCTAAAAAGGTTAATTTAGGATTGTTACAATAATTACACTTCGGGTAGGATTTTCAAGGAACTGCAAATTATTAACGCAGCTTTAGAAGCAGGTAAGTTGATATCCAAGGTCAGGAAGAGACTGCTCCACAATCAGTGGCAGAGCTTAAAACCCAATCCAAATTGCCTGAGTCCCAGGTCCTCCAAATTGCACTGCCTGTCTCACTAATGGTTACATCAGATTTCAGCTGGCATAACTGAGAGCTGATTTTGATACTGTTCTTCAGTTCAGAAATAGAATAATGTTTTTGCTTAGTTGTTTACTGAAGCTTTTTTGTTGTCTTGATTAAGCCCAATAGCTTGCATGTGCAGATCAGCATGTTTTGTTGGTGCACCCCTTTCCTCTTTTTATGTAGTGTTCGAGGAGAATGGCTTCATACACATTTTTGCCGTTATTTTGGACGGTATCATGGTACATATAACGTTTGGAAATAGCTTGGATTTGGAGACATTCGTTGGTCTTGGAATGCTAACTTACATGGAAAAAAAGCAGGAACCAGAGTTCAGCTGCATTCAGTGATAGTTTATAGTTGGAGCTTTTCCTTTATATTTATGCCAATGGAATTTTGAAAAATGGTTAAACTTCCATGTGGCAAGGAAAAGAGGCTTACTATTTGTGACCAACACTTAGATTTTTATTTTTTTTAAATTGGTATTTTTTGCAATTATGCCACTTTTACACTTCTGCTACATTGGCTGATTCTGTTGTTTCATCATTTTAAACAGTTTTTCTTCTAGCTTTGGTTGTTACTCTTACATTACTCATGCTGCCATCTTCTTTTGGGGGTCTAGTGCAACCGCACTATCAAATCTGAATCCAGAGTAGGGATAAACTTGTTTTTGTGTTAGTAATTGAATCCAAGCTGGAGTCTGGATTTTTAGATGACAGTGCTGAAATTATGTGAATTCTTCAAAACAAAGAGCAGAAATGTCATATGGACCTTTTTTAGTTTGTTATCTGCCTTACTCATTCAAGGTAAATATTTTCCAAGATCAAGAATTACCACTTATTAAAGTAACTTTTAAATCAAAACAGAAAAAATGTGTTTACTGTAACTTAGAATCTCAGTTCACTTTTAGATCTAACTAACATTGCTCATCACTCCAAATATAGGCCACCTTTATGGTATATGGTTTGACAGTCCATTGCTTGCATCTATGTTAATATGCAACAGCCTGGAAACACAGGAGATTTTTCATATACCAGTCTATTATTTAGAATTTAATTGAAGATTAAAAACTGGGCTAACATTCCCAGAAGAATTCCTAGAGAAGAGTATATGTGTGTGCAAATTAGAAGGCTTTTTTATTTCTGTGTTTCTCTAAACCCTTGTGAAAAAGTGACTGATTGACATCACTGTTAAATGTACTAGGAGAGGCACAACTCTGCTTTTTCTTCCTCCATTTCACTGCTGGACAGTTGAAAAAGAATCATGCTCCTGTTGTTGGAAGTAACAGTGTAGATACTTGTTAGATGGGATACAGTGCAAGGTAAGACTCTTGCTTTTGCAGTGGTCTCTGCAAATGTAGTAGGGGACTATATCCGAGATGGCTCCGAGTCTGGAAAGGCAATGTGGCAGAGCCCGTGTCAGCACTTGGAAGGTGAGAGAAGGGGGGTTGAAATAGTCAGCTGTTGCATTTTGATAGATCAGGTCTCCAAGTTCCAGTATGAGTCGAGAGATGGAGTGCTCTTATAAGCAAGTAGTGCTGCTGAATGGGGGAAGAGCTGCCCAGTGAAGTGACTGGTAGTGAGAGTCCTACATCTGTACTCTGGGCAATTACATCCAACCAGCTGCAGTGTGGGTGTGTGGACCAAGTACCTGATGCTCAGGCTTCTTTTTGGCTACACACAGCTCACTCCTGTGCATATGTGTTCACTGTGTTCACTTTTCTCCTGTGAGCTACTTTGTAATTATCAGCAGTGAATGTCAGCTGCCAGTATCTGCTTAATCAATGTATGTTACTAGATTCCTCTACAAGTCTTCTATTACTTTTACATGTGACACATGGCTTTTTGTCACTTTACATGTGACACCGTGCTTTACTAACCACAAAATTTATCAGGACTTTCTGCTGTACTGTTAAACACATACAATGATGTAACTCAGTCGCACAGGCTATCAGGATATTTGGCTGTGCAAAAAGAAACTATCCTCTAAATAACCTTGTGTTCTCTTCCAACACCTGCTTCAGCTTTCCATAAACCATGCTGTTCATTTCTTTTGGTGCCTCGGATTGTCTTTGTAGCTCGTATTTGTGAAGTATTTCTGCAAGACAAATAATATTTGACTAAGCATTTTTTCTTTGTAATTTTGTTTAAAAAGCATGAAAAGTTACTGATTAACATTAGCTTAAGAGTTCCTTTTATGTGTCTAAAACTGGCAAAATGAAGACTAAAAACTCAGCACCAAATTTGACTGTAAAACGTGGTCAAATGTGGACCTCCTGTTCCTGCAAGTCAGAGATAATCCTCAGGAGTTTTCCCGTTGATATGGCTTGGGCATCTTAACCGGCCTCATTCAGTTTAGGACTGTTAACAGGCCATCTGATAAAGTGAAACTTATATACTCAAGACCAAGACATAATTTCTGTACACTCTGAAACAGCTCTTGTGATGTGCTAGCCATCTTTATTTCCCTTCTTCACCCCTGCCCACCCCAAGCAGTGTGCACACTGGGGCTTTTTTCTCTATAGCATTCAGTCATTTGTGGCGAGTTGTCCCTTTTTGTCATATGTCTAGTCAGACCCATTGTATATTCTGTGGAAAACTCTTCTAAATCTTCTCCCATCTCAGGTTATCCTTTATTATTATTATTATTATTATTATTTATTTATTATTATTATTTCACTGTCTTTGTTAGCTTTCCACCAGACTGCAGGGCTCATTAAAGCATACTGTACAGGAAATCGAGAGAGGCGCAAGAATGGGACCCTTCTCGCCAAATAGGGAAAGTTGGCAACTCTCCTTTAATAGGGAAATTCCTTGGCTTCAAAGAACAGCTTCACACAGAGGGAGTGCTATTTAAGAGGTATACAGGGCAAGAAATGCTTCTTGAATGCCATTCCACAAATAAATGGCACTGTGGATACTCACGCATTAGGGTGAGATTCCCTCAATATTAATTTGAATGTAACTGTTGGAAATGTATGGTGTTATCCGAGCAGTCTTAAAATCAAACTGCAAGTGTCAGGAGGCAGAAAATCAGTTCTGAGCATAAAAAGTTAACAATGTGTATAGTAATCTCATACAGAATGTGTTTTCAGCATACTTCCCCTCCATTGTTGGACAGCACACGCAGTGCAGAAATGAATTTATCTGAAAAACTCAGTTTAGCTATTGCTTTTTCAAGCAAACGTAGACGGCACTGTCTTTCAGGCCAGAAAGAGGTGGAGGTCAGAACGGGAGAATTTATGGCTCTGTGCTATTTTGGATGGGATTGGGATGGGGGGAAAGAGAGGGGAATGATCAAAATATCCTGTGTGGAAACACTGGGAGTTATATTCATAACACATCTGTGCGAGGTACAGTCAAGGTTGGCTCACTAATAGGAATTTGGTGAGATGGAAAGAAAAAAAAAGTGCCTCTTTGTGTAAGAATCTATATGAAAAAAGGAAAGTATTGAAGGGTAATGAATCCATGATGAAATAACTTCTGTTCCAGTTGCTGAGGCCATGGTGTTTTGGGCCTTGCAGATTTTTCCCTTCCCTGAAAGGAAACAGGAAGGCTAATGGGGGATTCTCTTCTGTTTGTAAACCAGTTTTGTAGTATTACAATCAAAATTAAAATTCATAAGTTGCCTATTTGCTCTTTCTTTACTGACCATACTGGGACATCAGTATGTATGTAATGTCAAGCTGTATGCTTTTTATAAGTATATCACTGTTGGGTTGCACTGTATAATTATAGCCATAGTCAGGCAGGAGAGGTTCTGCTTCATTAGGAATTGTGAGATTTGACAACTGGCTTCTAATTTAGGAGAGCTCCCTCCCCTTTTTAGCCCTTCCAGTTTTTAAGTTTTCTCTTACAGAAAATGAATCTCTTGGGTAGGCTTTCACTAATGTGCCATGGTTTCACAAAATCTGCATTAGTGTGTACGTGTGACATCGGATGTTAGTTTGCAATGAAGAATCAGAACTTTTCAAAAGCCAGAAAGGCTATCTGGAATATATTTATAATCCCCCACCTCATATATTTTTTTCCAAATCAAACCTTACAGTTGCTGTTGAAAAATGATTCAGTCTAAATCATTCCAGCCAGTTCTTGTGTACAAGTTACATTAAAAAAAAGAAAAAAGTATTTCAGCTTGACATAGGGGTTGATGGGCAAATGAAACCATCCTCAGAATCTCCATTTTATACACCTTAATATCTAAACATTATAATCTAACGTATCTCTATGTATGTATTGTGTATATAGGTGTGTGTGTGTATTAGATGGTGCTGTTTAAGAAAGATAACTTCCTTTATATAGTTTCTTTGTTACAATGTGGTAATGATGTGCAGCACTTACTAGAAGATAAGACGGTTCAGATGTTGAAATGCACCACTTTGTATCTTAGGTAGCCCCTGCATGTTTTGATCTGTCATCCAAACACATCAGGAGTCTTTGCATGGAAGTCACCAGGCTGTCAAGTAGATCCACAGCCTTTAATGTTTGCCAAAGTCAGGGTTTGCTGGGGACTTTCAAACAGAAATTGCCACACTCCAGCTGCTGCTGGGAAACCTTTGCCAAGATCATCCCCAGTTGCAATCTGTTGTAATCTTCTGGGGTACATGCTTGGAGCAAACAGTTTTGTGTCCCTTCAGCAGCCTGTCATGCATACAAACCTTTATCTAAATGCTGGCTTCTGATGCTGTCTGGCAGTTGGTTACTAGCAGTGAAGGAACCTTGCCTTGGACTTCAGTTGGTATCGCTGCAGGTGCATGGGCCTGTGGAAAGGCCAGTCTCCAGAAAACCGCTGTTGGGCTTTGTAATGTCAGAAGGCTGGAATCCACTTAGTGACAACTGAGCAATTCAGGACAATTATGCTTTCAGCTACATTAACAAGTAACTCAGTAGTAAGGCACTGGAAGGAAATGACCCATTGTTGAACACTGGAGTAATTTGTGACTCATGGTATCATTGGAAGGGTGTTTGAAGTTCTCTTTGTTTTGGTAATATGGGCCTGTAATATTTTCCCACATTCTTTTCCAGTCATACACACTCAGTTATTCCTTTTATCCGACTGAATACTGTGAATTCCTGTCTTCTGTCTCCTTTAAATGTTTATCTCTACATAAGCCATCTAACAGCTGAGTCTGCCCATTATGTTCACCTCCTTGGCTTTTGGCTGCACTGATGGCTATGTGAGGAAAGCATGCTTAGAGTCATGAAGCGAGTGCTGTTCCCTGAAATGTCCTCTGGAAAAATGCTCTCTGTCCTGGGGCTGTGATTGGTAAAGCAGTGGCACATCTAGCTTTGGGAGATGAAGTTCACTGCTGAGGCAGGAAGTGCCCATCTGTGACCTGGATTTTCCCAGCAAAGCACACTAAATGGTGTCTCAACACTTTTTATAGAATTAATTGAAAAGCAATGAAGAAGGCACAAAGATTGGACAGGAGAGATTTTGAATAAAACCCTATAATGCACTTTCCATGCCATTGTTTTATAGTTTGTCAAATGGATGTTGCGGCTTTTTCTTGCCTTTCCTGTCTTTTTAATAAATTAGCGACTAAGTATCATTAGCAGTTTTTATCTTTAGCAGTAATGCTCTAGCATTTTAACTTTGTCTCTTCAGTTGTTATTGTATCTTGCCTTTAGAATGAATTTTTCATTCACCGTGACTTGAATGCAGCAGTTAAAAGCACTGTTTGCAGTATTTACCTGGGTGTAACTTAACTCCAAGCCGTGGTCACGTTGCATTTTAAAATATGAATTCAAGAAGGTGTTAAGCCAAGCCACGGTGCTTGCTTGTGCTCCTGTGGTCCATATTAGCATAAATTATGAGAACATCTTTTTCAGTATTTAGGTTCAATATTTTGTCCTTTCAGCTCCCGTGATTTAGCTGAATGTTTTTCCCGTTCTTATTTTTCTGAAGAGTAAACAGTTTCTCTTAGAAATGAAGCTGAATCCTTTTCATCGATTTCACTAGCACAAGAACTAAGTGTAAATCTGAAGTGTGATGAAAGTGGAAAGTTATTGGTCAAACATGGTATTTTTTCCTAATCTGTGGTATGATTACCTCCTACACTGCTGGATGGCCATGTAGGCTGTCTGCATGGATGTCATGTATTTGACCTCATTCTTAGTATGATATCACTTCTGCTAGTGCCGATTTGTTAAAAAGCCAACATTAAATATCTCTTCTGAAATAAAATATGAAGTATAATAATACACAACGACACTCATTTATTCTGACCAAGACCTTACATGTATGACCTAATCTACCAAAGCTACCCTTGCAGACAAATCAGCCATTCTGTAAGAAAGGAAGATGAGTGTCATGTCTGTGTGTCTGGGTCAGTATCAGCTGATGCCTGGATACGGTCTGAAGAAAAATTTGCAGCCCTGCATCTGTTGTAGCCACATCAGAAGAGAGACTGAGGATGTTGAAGAATAATTTTCCTTTTTATACCTGTAAAGAGGTTCCTTTAGTTCAGAAGGGAAACAGGCCTAGCTATTCCTTCTACAGCTGTTGTGTGGACACGTGAACATACAAGAGCTAAGAACTTATTTTGATCCCGGTAAGTTGAGAAATCTTTCATTTCGTTATTTGCAAAGCTTCCAGCTTTGGCATTTTGACAGAGCTTCATCTCTTCCCTCTTCCACTTCTCATTCTCATTCAGACTTCAGGTGTTTTATTGCATCAGACTGAAGGTCTGCTACAGCCAGTGTCCTCCAACTGCATTGGCCAGGCTTCATAGCTCTATCTGTACAGGTGGGTAGGCATCAGGGAAGGGTTGTTATGGCAGCAGAGAGTAGAGAATGCTCAGCACTCACAGGTCCTTTCTTAAAAACTTGTGGTGTTAGTGGTTTGTTTGGACTCGGAGGTTCAAGAGAACTTAGAGCAGTGCAAGTCACTGAGAAATGTGTTTATGTTTCTTTCCTTCTACAAAAAAAAAAAAAAGTATATTTTGGGTTTTCCAGTGTGTTGCTGTGTGAAATGTTCTTGTACTTCAGCATTTTTGAAGTAGCAGGTTACCATGCCCCACCTTTTCACAACTGACATTTTTTCCTTGGATTTTTATGATGTGTTTTCACTGTTGGTAATTACATTAATGGAAAAGCTTAGCTGCATCATCTTCAGCTTTTCACAGCTCTCCTCTCCAGCTGGATAGAAATTTTGGCTCAGTCTGTGTTAGTAAGGCATAGCCATGGAGCTCTCCTATTGAAGCATTTTAGTGAGGGAATCATTCCTTCTGCTTCTCTGTGGGCAAGAGAATACAAAAGCTGTCCTGGAAAATGACATAGACTTTTTCCTGAGCTGATGAGAGAGCTTTCCCCTTGCAAGGGGCAAACTGACAGGCTCCCATTACAATGACTTTATGTAATTTGGGAAGCTGGTCACGGCACAGATTCTGAGCTATTTACTTTCAGGTAGACCATTCAATTGCATGTTGGTGGCATATACAAGGCCCTCTAGTTAGTTACCAAGCTCGGCACCTTCCATGAGAGTAATTTGTCTATTTACTACTTCCCTGCTTTTGGCAAGGCGCTCCTCCCCGTTCCAAAGAAGGCCCTATCAAATGGAGCTGATGTCTTGCTGTTCTGTCTGGCCACTGTAGTAGGCTTTGCAGACTTTCAGAGGCTTAAGGCAGATAAAGAGATGATTAGAATGTAATTGTTGTTGACAGTAGACAGTGAGCTTCTCAGTACAGATAATAACTGTGGTTGGGAGTACAGATGAGCACAGGCCACGCCAGGCTCCTGTTACACATTTACTGTTGCAATAACAGGTTCCACATGTTTAGAAACAAATTCCTTTCAAAGCATTTCAAACTAAGCAACTGTATATAAACACATCACCCGCTTCATCGAAGCGAAATGAACAACCAAAGCAGTTAGACGTCCAACAAAAGGGAAGATGTAAGAGCCCCCTTAATGAGGGAAAATGATACATAAGCAAAAATCACAAAGAAAGTCTATTCCAAGAAGAATTGTTAGGCTTTTATGATTAAGGAATTGGTTGGCTTGTTTTTCTGATTTTTGCTTTTCCCCTTTTCATGCCACCTGCAGCTATCTATTTATAAATGGGGTTTACTGCTTTTTTGATTTGTTTTGTTTTAACCTCATGGCAAATTTTTCCTATTATTGCTGCCTTCTGTCACATCAGAGGGTTAGAACTGCCACTGCCTGTAGTGACCTTGGGAGTGATCAGTGGAAGGTCTAAAGCAGCAGTGGTGAGCAGTCCTGATAGGGCTACCTCGTGTCCTTTCATCGATGTGTCAGGTTAGCTTCGATAGTGAGTTAAGTTTACAAGAAAATTGAACATTCCATGGTTGAAATAAAAGAGAATAAATGCCGTTTTGACTTAAGCAGCGTCGAATAATAAATAGGCAGTTCTTACTTCTTCAAAGAGGTTACAGTTCATCCAGAAAGTACTCTCATGTCCCCTGATCTGTCCTGATTCAAGTCTCCAGTTTCAACTCTTGCGCTGGGGTCATTTGTGCAAGTTAAATATCTTAGCTGCCAGCTCTGCTAGGCAATGCCAACAGCCTGCCTGCCATAGTCCAGTGTGCACTGAATGCCTACTAGAAACCATACTCTGACACCAAAGTTTGACTAGCAAAACTACATACATATATTCCTTATCTCATTCTCTGATGAAGGAAACTAAAATGAACTACTGTTTCCTCTCCTAGGGATAATTGCTGTGGGATTTGTCAGTGGATAAATCTCTTCTTTAGTCAGAGCTTCTTTTTTGGAGAGCAGGAGTTTGTTGCTAAGCTTTTAAATGGGGAAGCTACTTTTCTGGAAGGTGACTGGAAGGATCCTGCTGTCGCTTCAGGAAGATGGGAGAACCTTTCTCCATTAGCAGTTTGTTCTGTAGCTGTTGACTCTGTGCCCAGGCACCATAGCTCTACTTCTCTTTCAGGTTATCATGATGGGCAGGCAGAATACGCTTTGCGTGGATACAAAACAACTAAAAATTATTGTTAGTCTAATTAATGTTTTAACAACCTGATCAAAATACAGCTGTTACTTCAAATACAGTAACAATCCTACTACCATGTGCAATTCAAATTATCCAATTATTTTAAAAATGCAACTAAAACTGATACATGGAAGCCTGCAAACATCTGCCCCATTTTTTTTTTTTTCCCTCCCCCTTGCTGTGTTTTGCTGCTCTGAGTTGCAGTGGTGTGAGCTCCTCACTTGGAGGCCTCTGCTCCTGATGGTGGATTTTTTTTCCTTGTTGGTTATGGGCCCGCTTGGTGTCACTGATATAGGTTGTCAAGCAGTCTGCTTCTAACTCTTTGGTACAGGTCTGCAGATAGCGTTATCCCATGATCACTTTGATTTGTTAGCTTTTTTCTATATATAGAATAAGTCTTTATAGTAACAATGAAAGGGGGAAGCTGAAGCTAAAACAATTTATCCATTAATCATCAGACTATTGGATAACTTTACTGTTGCTGTTAGACAAAACAGACAGCAGTCATCTCTTGATGGGCAGTGCGATGTTACAGCTAAAACCAAGCTAAAAATAAGGTCAAGAGCAGATGAGCCAGGGCAAGGCCATACAAGTCCTGAGGTCCATGTTAAGCTAATGCAGAGCTGTGATCTTGTGTTCGTGCTGGCAAGGCAAGGTGCTAATATATTCCCTAGGCCACAGGGCTATACAGAAAGTAGGCTGTGGATTTTTAGCATTACTTCTCCTCTTTGCTGCAGTAGTGGATATGGAGAGTGTCCTTACTGTGCTCTTAAGCTTCTGATTGCCAAAGTAGAAGCCAGCAGTCCTTGAGCAAAGACTGGCAGCATGTTCAAATTGAGCTCAGTTTGATTCTGAGACTTACGCGGCATCTTTTTGACAGCATTTTGCTAAACCCTGAGGTATCTGAGTAGACTTGTATTTCACATCCCAGTGCACCTGTGGCACTTTATTTTTTATTTTTTGCAAGTCTGAGAGCCTGCATAGTGCCGTGTGTGTGTGTCTTTGTGGTATTTCTAACAGCAGATTCGGAGTGGTGACAGCTGTTTTTACTTAAAGCTGTAAAATGTATTGAAGGAGTTTCCAGCATGCGTAAATACCAAACCAGTTTATATCATGTCAGGACTATGGAAGGAAGGCCTTTTGAGAAATGATCTCATAGGCATTCTTTGGTGCAGATCTGGCACATGCCATGGACTTCATTCTTTTCTAAAAACAACTCCTGTCTTTCAAGTTGGCATGCCTCAGATGTATGCCTCCTGCTTGCTTTACATGAACCAGACTCACTCTGGCTCTGCAAGCTAAAGGCTACAGGTTTATTCCATAACTTTTACATCCAATTATTTACGATAGCACTGTGCCTGCCAGCACCCCTCACCCACGAATGTTTTCTAGCTGCTTCTTATCTTAGTATGATTGTAAGTGTTACAACCTCACAGTGATATTTGCATTTCTAGCAACACTTCTTTTATGCTTTCTAAGTCCTAGGGCATGGCAAGTTCACAGATGAATCTAAAATTGCTTTCACCAGGAATCATCTGAACACAGAACTGTTGCAATGTTAGCATATCAAGTGTAAGCTTGCTCTAGCAAACTCACGCTCTCCAGTAGTGAGAACTCTAGAACCAGATGAAGTTCTTCTTTTGGTTTTGGTATTACCAATTTCTGGTCATAGGATGGAAAACAAACAGTTAAAAATTGACTCAAACTGAGACATACTTAATTATAGCTTCCGTAATCCCATTTAATTTCTGGCTTTGTTTTGTGTATGTTTGCTGTCAGGTAAGGATAACCTACATTTCTAGCAAAACCTCGTGCCAAGTAGGGAGTTGATGACAAGAAAATTAGGGGGTAAAATTCTAGCAGATTGCATTGGAAAATTTATCCCAAGCTGGCTCTAAACATAGTCAAATATATACAGAATTTGGTGGTTCTGCATGGCCTCCTGAGTGTGCTGCTGGCATCAATCTGTCACATAAACAAGTGCTAAGAAACATTTTCACTGATGATATGATTCCTGTTGTGTCAGGGCAATGCTGACTCTGCAGAGCTAACAAGGAATATAGTGCAGGAAATCTTCCATCCTTCCTGGAGTTCTGCAACTAGATTTACTAAGGTACCAAAGAAGCAAGTATTTTATGGAGTCAGTCAGCACTTTCATTTTCATTTCTCTTCAAAGTCTAACAATAAAGTAAGATAATAATTTATGTTTGTGGCCCATTGAGCTCATGCAGTTAATGAATAATCCTGCAACCCAGAGATTCAGACCTGCCTTTAATTCCCATTTGTTTGCAATTCTCTGAGCCATTGTCACTCTAAGGATCCCACTGAAGAGGGTATAAACAGAGTTGACGCTCCAAGGGGCAGCTCACTTAGTCATCAGAGGAAGTTGGAAGATAACCAGAATGAATATGAATTTACAGGATTTTTTTCTTGCTTTTTTCCTTGGTTCCTCACTGTGGTTAATGTACTGTGAAAGTGGAGTTGTGTATGAACCTATTAGCTGCTATTTTTATTTCAGAGGATAGTTCATCAGACTAGGTTCACCATTAGCTTGGAAGTGTAAGCAGTCATCCTGTAGGCTGGGAGGTCTCTCTTCCATTTTGTTGGCGTGTCTTTCTCCGAGACTTCCCCTAGGCTCTCCTCACTCCTAAGAGCTCTAAATTACCTATCACTCCATTTTCGTCAAGAAATGCCATAGCATCTTTCTCCTCTGCTAATGGTCCACAAATGCCAGTTCCATTTCCTGTCATGTGATCTGAAGATCTGAGTATTATCAAACTCAGAACAATTGTTTCCAGCATGTACTCTTGAATGATTATTGCTTCTGTTTCAAAAAGCTTGTGTGCTTGCAACGCTGTCAGGATTTTTCAGTTCTGCTAGCTTGCTTTACAAGATGTGACGTTTACCAACAAACCTTGCTTGTCACGTTATTAGATGCTCACTTCAATACATACGTGGTGTATAACATACAGCAGAAAGAACAGCTGATGCGTGGTCATTTCTTTAATTTTGCTTTCCTGTGCCTTCATTTTCTTGGCATCTTCTGGGCAATGTTACTGAGTTTTTCTTCTTAATTCTTTAACTCCTACATATCTTCAGTTAATATTTAAACACTGTATTATTTAATCTGTAAAGTGATACCTATATTTTTGTAGGTTTTCGGTATTTTCAGGCGACTTCTGTGTCTGTGCTGTGTGACCAGCTTTTTATTTTCACCATCCCTTTGGATACCCTCATGTGAAGATTACTTTATGTAAATATATTTCCAGTACCCATTGGCTCTGTTAGGCTTTGGGATGCAAATAAATTCCCTTTCTTTTTTTAAGAGATAAGTATTTTGTAATTTGTATTTTTTGTATTTGCCTTTCCCAGGATTTTTACTTCACTTTTGAATTTAATATAATTTCAGTCAAAAAGTAGCCAAAAAGCCTGGAGGAATTATGTGTTTAAAGATTCTGGGCTATATTTACCGTAGGGTTGCAGCTCTCACATGATGGGCATGGCTTTTCAGCTGTTTTTCTCTGCCTGGCTCTGCCATTGAAAGAAATAGGGCACTTTGAACTTAGTGCTGTGTGGTTTTTGTACAAAACCTGCTGATTTTTGTACACAGATCTTTAGGCTTATCACAGTGCAAACAATAAGACTGTGACCGCTACTTGTTGAGATTTCAAGCCATTTTTTTTAATAGAAAAGGTTCTCACCTTGGTGGTCCCACAGGAGCTCTGTTTTCTTCACTATCCTCTAGTGTACGTCTTGGTGCCTCTGAGACTCGGTCTGCCATTCATGCACAAATCGACCTCCGATGAAGAAAAAGCCTATTGCTCTTCTAAGACTTTTCAGCAGTCTTCCCTCCCATGTCTGACTCTTCCCAGTCCCTCTTCCCACCCATGTCTGACATGGTGCTGACAGCAGCTCTGAAAAGTAGGAAACAACTGAAATCTCACCCATGTACCTTCTTAGCCTGATGATCTGAGGGTGCCTAGCAATTATGACCATTTCATGTTTATTTGGGTAGGACTTAAAAAAGCAAGGTTAATACCTAGCTCCCACTGCAACTTGTTTTAGATGCCTTTGAACACCTGCCTGAACAGTACTATTCAGAATTGACTGAACATGATACCAGCTTCCCATTGGTTTTGTTGGGTGGTTGACAGAGCAGCACAACTGGGAGTCACATCCAGGTAATTTTCTGACAGCTTGCTTTTCTACTATGCCCATCAGTCTTTTTCCAACAAATTTACAGAAGTCTTCAGAGAAGAGGAGGAATGACTTGCAATGGTTATGTCTCCCTTAAGGAAAAGGTTAAATCTGGTTCTCTCCTCTCTGTATCTCCACACTATGTTTCTGCAGTAATAGAACTGCTTTTGTTTAAGTGTTATCAAAATTTAATCGACAATATTTATTGTGACATAACACAGAGGGACACCCTGCAGGGTGTCCTTTGGCTTCTAGAAGCACATACACTACCATGTAATTCTTTTGTCTGACTTGCTTGGTAATACTTGTTGCAGATACGAACTCTTCCTTTTAGCTGAGTCCCCCAAAAACAAACAAGCAGAAGTTTTGGCAACAATTAAGCAGTGAAGAGTAGCAACAAACTTGCACACACATTCCAAAAAGACAATAACAATATTAAGGAACTGGCTCTCGGTGAAGTTTGCAAGTCCCAGTGTATGTGTTTTGTGTGGGAAGGGGGGTTCAGGGCAGTGATGCTTAAGGATGGGCTCTGCATGTGAAAAAAACAGTTGTGATATTGTTAGAAAGTCATTCTAACTCTTCTAGAGTTAATAGGTGATTTCATGCAACTCTTCAAGAAAAGGTAAGGGAGCATGGTTAACGATAGAATTTTTTTTGAAGGACCTAATAAATCAAAGCACACAACTTTCAGCGCATCCCAGAATCTAATGAGAACATCCTGACATAATATTTTCCACATGACAATCTGGGTGGTTTCTTTTGCAAGCACTGATCCCTATTAAATGGACTGTGCCAGCAGTGCCACAAAAAATAAAATAAAATAAAATAAATTGTACATAGTTCCTGGGGAAAATAAGTTAGAAATCATAATTATTTTGGCATCAGCGTTTGACCCAAGTGACAATTCTTTTGTTCCTTGGCTTTTCAAAAGGCAAACTTCAAGATAAGCCTTAACAGACAGAGAAATCACGGGCTTCACAGATTTATTGAAGTGCATATATTGACCTTTGTTATAAATAAGCAGCCTGCTGTTTCTCATGGTAATTATTTGGTAAACTTTCTGCAGAAGCCAACTGGTATTCTTGTATTCCCAGATGAGTCATCACCTCCTGGTATCTCTTGTTTCCTATCTAAAGCATCAGGTCTTTAGAAGGTGCCAACATCTTAGGTTTTTCTGTAGAGGTAGTTGGTAGGGAACAAACCACGTAGTCAGCAAAGTGTGTTGTGCAACTGTTAAAAATCCACTGTAATACTTGAAATTCTTCTAAATCAGGCTGAGTTTCATGTGTGCATTTAAATGGGAGCTGAGCTTTTGTATAAACCAAGTTGCTGAAGACAATCTGTTGTACATGCTGCATAGCTAAAATCTAGATAAAATCTCAGTCTTTAATAGGTTTGAAGCTACTGAATAACTTTTTTATGACATCTTTTTTATGTCTTGAAGGCACTCATGTCTGAGTGCTGTATAGACCCCTGGAAAAAGACAACTAATGTGTAAATATTTGGAAATAACATTAGGTACAGGGGTTATATATATATGGAAGACATCTCAGAAATGGGTAACAAAAGAACAAGAGGCAACAACCACAAGCTGGAACACAGGGAATCAGAGTAAATATTAGGAAAAAATTGTTCCCTGGGAGGGTGGTTCCCTGGATCAGGGCCCAGAGAGGTGCTGGAACCTCCATCCACCAAGAGCTTCAAAATTGCCTGGATGAGTCTCTGGGCAGCCTGCTGGAACTGTGAATTTGGCCCTGCTTCGAGCAGCAGGCTGGACGGAGCAGCCTCCAGAGGGCCTTTCCAACCTGAGCTTTTCAATCATCAGATCTCCCTCTTACTGACCTCGCTCTAAGATCAAAACGGTGAAAGGTTATCTTCAGCTTGTTTCTTCAGTGATCAAGCCCTGGTTTTACCTTTATTTGTTTGGGTTTTTTTTGACATGTTGGTCAAAGATACTGAAGGCCTTCCCTCAAAGTCAGCCAGAAGCTGTAGGTGTTGTTGTCCTGCCTGCAGATGCACCAAGTTCAACAGAGAAAAATAATGCAATTGACTAAGCTCTGTAGCAGCCTGAAAGATTCGAGCATTGAGACAGGGAAAAGGGGTCAGAGAAAAATTTAACTGTGAATGCCTGTCTCCACCCTGCTAGCAAAGGTTTTGAGAGCTGAAGAAAATACAGAGTTTCAAGAAACTCTAACTAGGGGAGAAAGCAATCATGCAAACACATTTGTCCAGCCCTTAACAAGTAGAAAAATGTGCAACGGCTACTTAATGCAACTTTAGAAATGACATTATGAGTTGGCCTGGTTTCCTTTCTTTGAAAATAGCATAATGGATGGATGTTTTTTTGTTGTTGCTGTTGCTACAGAATACAGCTGTCTTGGGGGACATTTTGTGTGTTAACACACCTGTTAAGAAGGGATATACATTGATCCCAATTTGTTCCAAACTGATTTCTCATTTATTTTCATTATGAATTTGTGGAGCCTCCTACACTCCACTGCCAAGTGTATTTTCAGGAAAAGGTTAAATTAGACAAGAGAGTTCTTGCTTCTCCTAAATTTGTCAGTAGGTCCTAATATTTTGGCAAAAAGAAATTCAAACTTATGGGTGACTCTGTGACATCATCCTGCTCCTAGAGTCTAAATGTGTGGCCCATATACCTGCTGTGCAGCAGTGGGTGCGGGGACACAACCGGAGCTCACACACTGGCCTCACACACAGTTTTACCAGTGTGCCCTGACGTACAGCTGTCCTCCTCTGGCACCACTGCTGGGCCTTCACCAAGCTCAGAAGAACCTCACTGAGATGTTTGCAGGCCCCCGATCTCTCCATTCCATCTTCACTCATACTTCCTTTCTCTCCTTAGATCTCATCTCTGTTGACCACTGTTTTCATGCTTAGGATCCTCACTGAAATGCAATTCTTCCTTCTCTGCTCATTTCTCTTTTCCTTTTAAAAGCATTGCTATTAATACTAAGCATTAAACCTATGCCTAAATGGCGTAGGTCACCGTTAAGTTATGACAGTCTTGCCCACTCCATCTGACCATGTCCAGCTCAAGATGCAAGAGTGTCCATATGGGTGGAAGGTGAGCCAGGCTCCTCTCCAGATAGCAGTTAGTGTTTAGGAGTGGAGCACGAGTCCTGTCTTGCTTTGCCACTGTTTCGGGACATTCTCCTTTTTGTGCATGATTGAATTTGATCCACTTGTCTGCTAGCTCAGACACGTTGAGATGAGAGAAGCACCTCCAAAAGAGACAGATTTAGAAGATCATAGAGATCCTCTGTGAGTCTGATGTCCAGGAGAGGTATCACCTCGCTCTTCAGAGCCACATGTGAGTTGAAGTAAATAAGTGCTGTTACCGTGGAGAGGTACGTAGTTATACTGCATTAACCTCTGCCTTCTGCTTATAGAGGTATTTCTTAGAGCCTGCATGTTTCCTTGTTTTTTGAGATGCCTTTGACACGGGAAAGTCAGGGATCAAGCAAGGCTCATCTAATTCTGAAGATAACTCTTCCTGCTGCTGAAGAGCATCTTCCTGCCTTCTTTCTCTTGCCTCAGCTAGCTGAGGTCTCTAGTACTGGTTCAAAATGAGTGAAGTGTTGATATGTCACACTCAGCTCAACTTCACCAAGCGAAATGTGTGTGAATGCAGCATCCAGCTGTGTCTTGTTATTCCTTAGACAAGTATATATAAGGAACATATGTACATGGATACATAAAAGGAATGCTGCTGATTTCAGTGGCATTGCCAGGCAGTGCAAGTATCATACAATTCAGCCCACATATTTTAAAGTATAAAATAATATTGTAAGAGTCTTCCATTTGAAAAACTCTTAGGGTTCTCTCTTGAGGTATAGAGAGGTTTGACTGATAACAGCATTCATTAAATTGGACTTGGGCAGATCACAGCTTTAATTAATATAGTAGGGACACAGCTATAGTTTCACTCTTCTAAGTTATGCTCAAGGAAAAAGTGAACAGATTCCTTCTGTGACCCAGAATATATGTTATTTTTAATATGGGAGAGCATTCAGGAGGGGTACAGTTGTGCCTGACTTTTGACGTAGGTGTTTATGTGAAGTGTCCGGTGTTTCTGAAAGAGGATCTGAAAGGGAGGCAGACTTTATTGGTCTGCAAAGGAGTTGTCTTTTTGAATACACCCCTCTGGGTTCACAGAGAGGCTCTGCAGATATATGCATGCTTGACAGAAACTTACCTTCTGATTCCAGCAGCATGGTTCCAAGTCTCTAGAGGTGGCACAAGGCGAGGCTAGCAGCTGTGGTTTTCAACAAAATACGATGACAAAGCATGTGGGGGTGATTCCCTTTTGGTGTGTTCCTGTTCCATTTCCACTACTTCATTCGCTACATTCACAGAACTCCTCCTGCCTTTTCTTGGCAGAGAAACCCCAGCTGGACTGGAGGAAGATGTCATTCTTTGCTCTCCTCATTTTTGCTGCATGATGCATGGTAGACAGGCTCTGATGTGTCCTGTGGAAAAAACAAAATAAAAATACACACCTGCATATGTGCATGCAATCTTGTATGTTTTGTCTTGCTACCCAAACGTTTACATAACCATTTCACTTGGTGAAAGAGCATGGACTAATCTTTTCCTGACAGGTAAAGTCATGAAGTAAAAGATGCAGGTGACTAGCAGAATAAAAAAGGAAGAGATAATGAACCAGCTAATTCCAGAATGAGATTAGGAAGGATTAGTCTGTCTAGCACAAATCTGCAAACAAACAGACTAGTTTCCTCTGTGCATAACAAAGAATTGCCATCCAACAACAGCCCTGCCTCCTCAGTGTGCTAGACAGTGCATTCAAAGCTGCCCGGTAGGCTTTGTAGATTAACCTGCAGAGGACCTTTGTCTTCAAATGATTAATCTAAATAACTCATTTCAGTAAGAATTGCTGTGATCTCTTCCCACTTGTCATAATAAGGGGGGTTCTTTCTCCCACTTCACTCTGTGTCTGAATTACCTGCTCTGTGCTCTGGAAGAGTTTTGTTAGGAAAGATTTATTTCTGCATTACCTGTTGACAGCAGCTCCAAAGTGCAGATAAGGGGGTGTCCAAAGGCACTCCCCTAGCACTTGGCTAGCAAATCTATAGGGCTACCCTACGTGTTAACTGTTTTATCTCAATGCCAAAACCACCTCTGGTTAGATATATGCAGATGATGTGCTCCCTGCAGTGTAGATATCTTTTGTGTTTGGGGAGAAGGGGTTAGAAAGGAAAAAGGTGGTTGTATTTGTTATTTATTGCAGTATTGATGGGGGCTCTGTGAAAGCTTTGCCAAGCCACAGACAACAATCTTATTTCTGCATTAACCAAGATTTGTGCAAGAAGCCTTCAGGCTGAACTCTGCCCTTGGATTGCCAGTGCGTGTTAGTACCTACAGAAAGAACTGAACGGAGAATGCCGAGGTCTTCCCTGGCTGTAGCAATCATACTGCAGAGTACACAGCTCTATTAACATTTTTCCGTAAGGTTTCCTCCTCCTGCAGCTTCCACAATGACATTTACATCAAAAATTTTCAAAGAACTGTGAATCAGAGGGGCTGTGGCCTTCTAAAAAATCACCTTTCCAACGTAGGGAAGCTCTCAGTAATACTGAGAGGAGATAAAAGATGGTTTTCACTAAAACTTTACTGCAAACATAGGTATTGGCTTTGTCACAGGTCTCATTTGGCACAATGCAATGCATAGACCAAATGTAAACAACTTGGACAACCGTTCTGTTTTCTGTAGAGCAGATCAGATACAAAAATGTAATGTGTTTGTCTCTGCGTCCACCTGCCTGGGAGGTTCCAAATTACATGTGTGTATTTTGTATTTCTAAGAATAACAGTGCTGTCTCCTGAACAGGACACATCTGAGGACACTTTCTGTGCTGCTCAGAAAGGATGTCTACTGACCCTCCTCCCCTTTGTGTCTGCTATAGCTTTTTAGAATTACCCAGAATGAATGATCCAATTATGGTAAAACCCTTCCTGTTGATTGAGGTATTTCAAACAGTCTTCAGTCCCATGCAAAGCTTCACCAAGTCTGAGAGCTCTTCTAAAATTTCCACAAGTGCACTAGTACTCAGCTGAATCATGAATAACAGAGTAGTTTTAATGAGTGGGTTATGGGAACACAGGCATCTTCTCACTTTGTGCTGCCGCTCTCGTGTCATGACATCATCCTATTTGCCTTTGCAGTCTATACAGTGTTTGGCAACAGATGCGGGTTGCAGCATTTGTAAACAGAGCTATCCTTAGTATGTATAAACCAGGCTTTTATCTGGTTGGTTAACTCTTAAGTCACTGGAGTGCTAGACTATGGAAACTAGGCAAACAAGAGAACAGATAAATCATTCGTACTACCCTGGGTTTTTCAGAGAGGGTACAGCACTTCAAAGTGAGCATGTTTAGGGAGATGACTTATGAAATCAGAGAACCATAGAATATCCCAAGCTGCAAGGATCATTGATTCCAGCTCCTGGCTCCATGCAGGACCACCCAAAAATCAGACCATGTGTCTGAGAGTGTTGTCAAAATGCATTTTGAACTCCAGCAGGCTCGGTGCTGTGACCAATTCCCCGGGGAGCCTGTTCCAACGCCCGACCACCCTCTCAGTAAAGAATCTTTTCCAGCTTTGCTTCCCAGCGCAGATGTGAGGAATGGCAACTCAGAGGATGAGGCTAATTAATTATTGGCTGATAAGTAGCTCAGATCAGCTTTAAAGCTGACAGTTGTTGTGCTGCGTTAGCAGTTCTCTGTTAAGGAGTCCTGTACTTAACGGAGAGTCAGGAGCAACAGACAAGAAGTTAAAAACCAGTTAGCACCAGAAAAAAATGTAGAGAGTGTGGGTACTGCTTGATATCCAGAAAAGTCCTGGTGCATTTCATGGAAAGTGCTGCATGCCAGGGTGAGTGAAATGGTGTTGGTTGGTTGGTTGTTTTTATCACTGAGCCCAGTTCGAGGGAGACTGGGGTCTTCTATACAAAGAAGTATGCAAGTTGCATTTTAGGGGGCAGGAGGCTCAATGCTTGAAAATGTTTCTGGTACTTTTTTTTCCCTCCAAATCTGGGCCAAAAATGGTCAATACATTTCTTCCTAGAGTGAGTTTATTTTTTCTTGCTTTGTTGGGATTGCACATGAAAAAATTATCTGGATATGTGTATGGAAAATGTTGGCATATTAAGTGTACCTTTACCTTCTGTGTGCACAAAGTAGCTCCATATTAGAGCGGGGTGGGGGGGGTGGGGGGGAGAGAAATCCTTTCTGACTCCTCCTGCCCACTCACACGTACACAAAAAAGAGATTCTCCTCTTCCTTTGAACCACAAAACCACCTATTTAGTAAGGGAAGTGACAGCCAAACCAAAGGTGCTGCACAGTGCAGATAGTTGGTTCTTTCTGAAGTGATCTCAAGCTATTCCATTCATGCTGCGGGTGTAGTGATATGATGACATTGCTGGTATATTTCCGTTGGACACTGCGCTCCACAGCTTTGCCAGCTGCAGCAATTTTTAGAATTGGAGCTTGTCTATGAATTTCCCACTTGTGTGCTATCACAGGGTTTGCATTCTTGAGTGTGTGAGGACTTGTGGTTGAATTGTAAAGCTGTTTGCAGACCTGGTCTCTCACCCACAGTGACGGGCTAAGCTTCTGAAAACAACTGGGGACAACCTTGCCATTTGATGTGGGGTTTGGGGAGAGTTATTTATGTGTTGCTGTGAACCACTGTGGTACCTGGGAGGGAGAGGCTGCCCAGCTAATTGAGCTGGGTGTTGAATCTGCTCAGGATGAATTACAAATTTCATCGTGGCCACCCAGCACATTTCGCAACATTGGCCCTGGTCCTGCTGTCCTTCCATGAGCAAAACTTGCATGCAGTTTACTGGGAGTCTTGCCTGAAAGTGTGTGAAGGTCTACTTCATGTACTTGCAACTTGGCCTTTCATCAGCTCCAGTGTAGAGAAATAGGGCTTGAAAGCTGTGCCATCATTTGGGGAAATGCCCCCTTCTGATACAAGTCAGTGTTAGTGGACAGCAAAACCTTCCTCTCCTTTCTGTCCTTTTGAAGCTGGTTGCTTTTGCAGGGTTCGTAAAGCAGGAATATCTCTGTGTGTTTAAGGGCTGGATTGTCTGTTTCTCCTGAATGGAAGACCTGGGGGAACGGTGATGCTCCCTGACTCTGTCGCAGAGCCAGAGACTCAAGAATAGTCCAATTCCTAGTGAGGACTGCAGTATTTAGCTAAAGATTTGCAATGTAAGATGTTCCAAACAGACATCTTTATTGTTGTTTATTGCCTAGAGCCTGTTGATGTGTTGGCTTGATTTTTGGAAGAATTAAGCAGCCTACAGCTGTGACTTTTTCCTGACAAAAATCCATGATAACGTTTTGCTTTACTGTGCTAAGGGGAAGAAATAGCTTTTGAGTCTTCAGATACAAGCTACTAAACATATACCCTTAAAAGCCAATTCAAAGTGATTCATCTTAACTCTGCCCATTGATCCATGTCTTCAAGGGATTCTTCTAATAATCTATGATATTCATGGGATAGGGTTTTCAAACATCTGTTTTTTTAAACAATATTAGAAAGAAAAGAAAAAAAAGGAAAAAAAAAAAAAGAGAAATTCTTGCCTAGATGTTCCACGGATTGGGTATGAGGACGCTGAGGCCACAAGTTAATTATTGCACAGGCACTCTGTAACACATGCCTGATGTGTTGCAGAAAAGGAAGGGGGAAATTCTGGGTTAGGAAGTAAAGCATGTGGTCTAACTTGTCCTTAAGGATGTTTTTTATGTTGGAAATGAACTGTGTAGTAAATTATAGAACCATATGGTGATTGATATTTTTCATTGTGTCTCTGATTTCCCCTACCTGTAAGTACATAGAATAATCTCTCCTCTTCCAAGTTCCCGATTTATTTTTTCCAAAGTGGTGACTATATAGGCGAGGATGTTGTACGGGGGGATGTTTCTGAAGTGGAATTGGAGTAGATGTTTATATCTTGCTATTTCATTGTAGAGTCTCTTACTGGGGGCCTTGGAGACCTGAGTTCCCTGTACAGCAGTGTAGAGCAGCAAGTGAATGAAACCCTGAGACGACGCAGGCACGCGGGAGATGATGACTACAACATTGAGGTGCTGCTAGGTGTGGATGACTCTGTCGTCCGGTTCCATGGCAAAGAACATGTTCAAAACTACCTCCTCACCCTCATGAACATAGTGAGTATCTTCCACAGTGCTGCGCTGTTTGTTTTGAAATGTTAAAGGCTTTTTTAAATTCTTGCAGGAATATCTAGGAGACCATGCTTGATACCTATATAAAGATGATAAATTTGTCTGCTCTTGGATTTGCTTTTTTCTTCTCAAGATGCTCAACAGTTTTCTAGGGCACATTCTAGGATAATTCCAAGAATTTGTCATCTTTGACCCTCAGTGAAAGCACAGTCCTTTGTACACCTTACAGAGTCACACAGAATAATTCCACTAACCCATACACTCAAGGTGTGCAAACAGACTCTCTTTAAACTAAAGCTTGATGAATTCTGTGAGACTGTATTAGTATGCATCCTTTTAACATGTAATGTGCTGTGTCACATTCTCCTTCCTTCATAAAATTTGGTTATACAGAACTAAAGAGGGCAGGTACTAACAGTTTTGTTGATGCTTTGGGCAGAAGAGGTTTGGTTAAAAAAAAAAAGAGGGTCATTTAAGAACAGAAACATGCCCATATCCTCTTCCCAAACCTCAAATCAAAAAACAAAACAAAACAAAACAAAAACAAAACAAAACAAAAAAACAGAAAAATGTCTGAATCGTTGGATGATGGCAGATACTGTCCCATACATGAGGCATAGAATTGCCACTCCCAATAAATGGTTTTGGTTGATAGATGCCCTCTGGGTGATGTGAGCTCATACTGGCCAAAATTCCCCGTGTTTTTGAGTGCGTTTGGAAGGAGTTCATGATAGTGATTAAACTGGTAGGCTCTTGGCTTCTACAAGCTTAATTAACTCCTGTGTTAGTTGTGTTATAAACACAGCAATGATATCTAGCAGGCAGTGCTAATCACACTCATCATCACAAGATAGCTTCTATTCTCACACTCTTTCTCTGCTGCTTGGCTAAACAAGAGGGTGTGAATATTCCCTAGCACAACATGAGCCACGTCTGCTGCCATTTAGGAACTCCAGATAGCAAGATGTTTATTCTGTAAATGAGATTTTCTGGGAGCAGGCCAAGCAGACTTGTCAGGAGTGTTCAGTGCTCCTGGGTTTTTTAATTTTCATTCTTATTGCCCAAGCAGAGGAAAGCGGGAGAACTGGGGCAGTGACACCATGCATTTGTGCTCCATTTCTTTAGGAAATGCCTTGGGGACTAGAGTTTTGGCATCCTATGAAATTGCCTTTGTGGGGCAGGTGTTGCCAGGAGAGATTATTCATGCAGGAAGGTTCTGCAAACTTTTTATTTAAAAAAATCTACTACTAGGTCTTTGTATAATACTTAAATGATTTTACAGTAGTAAAAGATTTTAAATTGGAATATGTCAACTTACACGTATCATTGTACTAACAGTGTTGTTGCTTCTGCCAATACTACTAGTTCAAAAAGTAGTAAACTTGCAAAACTATTTTAAAGATTTTGAAGTTTTTTTACCTTTAATTATCCTGTTGACTCAAAGTCAACAAAACTATAGCAAAGGTGTACTTGTCTGACAAATTGCCATTGGTTTCAGGGGGATTTTGTCTGAAAGACCTGGATTAGGACCTCTGGACATGAGTCTGTTCCTACTGTACTTATACAGTGAGAGGATATAGTTGAAAACCACTGGGAAGAAAGAGGTCTTCTAATATCCTCAATAATTCCTAGCTTCTGCTGCAGCACGGTTTTGAAGGAAAACCTGTTTAAAGAATAAACATGCAGAACAAAGAACTGCTCTAAATAGTAAATGGCACTTTAAAAAGAAAGCAAACCCTCTAGTTAAGTCTTTTGCTTAAATGCTGTGGCAATATGAATAGAAACTCCCAATAAAATCTAAAGAAGCAAACTCACATAACTCTTTTATAGTGTATCCTCTAGGGTTAGCAATTATTTTTTGTCTAGATATACATCTCAGGCTGTAAAATCAGTGGCAAGATACTATCAGATTCTATGGAAATGCACAGTACAGAAGAGCACAGTTCACATTGTACATTAGAAGTCACATAGTATACCAGCACTGAACACTAGAATTGTTCAAGCTTTCATGTTTTCTGTTTTTTCCATCTTAGGAAATCTAAAAAATGTATATATGAAATGAATGTAAAGGGAGATGTGTAATCCCTTGCAACATGTGGCCTTTCCTTAATGCATGTCAATGTCAAACCTGTATGGATCCATCTTAGAAGCTATGGGGGTCATAAGGTTTTCCAGGAAAGAAGAAAAGATAAAGACAGGCTTAGGAAAACAGGTTTACAATTAATAATGATTTGATCAATGTAGGAATTAATCAATGTGGTTTTTTTTCACTCACCGTTTTATTTCTGGAAGTCATTTCAAAATGATTTCTTAAGGCATACAGATCCTCTTTACTCTGTGTCACACCAGCCACCATCATTCCTGAGTAAGAGAATTAAATCCTTTCACTGCAAAGCATCAGAAACACCTACTCTCCCGTATCAAAAAAAAAACAATCTCACCTCTCCTTAGTACACATCATTCCACTTCAGGAGGGACAGCCAACGTGAATTTGGCCTTCAGTCCTTGTTTTATGGTTAGTTCATATGCTTGTGCTGATAAATTTTTCTTACACGTTTTCTGCTAATAATTTATTTAATTGCTCCAAACTTAATACCATTTTGACTGCCGTGGCAGGCACTGAAGCTCAGTTACTCTTTTTATGTGCAAGAGCCAAAGAGAAGCTTCAGTGCTTCTCACTTAGTTCTTTTAAGCCTGAATTATGTAAGGGATGACTGGTGATTGCCGGGATAACATGCTCAACTCCACTGCACTAATCAGGCCAGGGGAAAATCTACTCTCAACAAGTTCATGGAAGAGGTGAGATCGGTGACAATGTGAAGTGATTAGAAAGCAAGTGGCAAGACTCAGCACTCTACGCTAGACTTCTCAGGGACACCACCTTCACAGTGGACCTTGTGTAAAACATACAACACAGAAATGATGCACTTAGAATGGTCAAGGCGTTACTTCTCTCCCATGTCCTTTCCCTTTGGTCCAAGCTTTGATTCATGTGTCTTGTATTGTAATATGTCCTGCCCCGAGCACCTTTACAGCTCCCATTTAGTGCACTGTGCAATGGTTGCGTCATATTGCTGCTACTCAAGCATGGAAAGCTGAGGCTGAAAATGTTACCTCTTGTGTTTCAGACTGAAAATGAGCTGCAGTATCTAGAGAATGTCTCTTGGCTCCCTTTATAAGCTCCTCAGTCATCTAAATAAGCTCACTATTCATAATGAACTGTGCTGCCAATAACACAAATCCTACATGTGTGAAAAACTACGCTGCTTAGGTGCAGACGAAATCTCTCAAATACTGTGGAGGAAGTATAGGGCCAGGATCGGAGTGTACCTATTGTTATGCTGTTATTGTCGTAAGACCCCACTTACCTTTTAGATGTTTAGAGCCAGGTGCATTTAAAAAAAGTTCTCAGCACCAGGTACCTGTCACAGTCCAGTCTCAGTTTTCCAAGAGCACCTTTGAAAATCTGCCCCACCTTTTGAGCTCCCAAAATGAGGACCAGCAATTTAAAAATCTAATCCATAGAATTTGACAGGAAAAAAAAATCTCCTTGGTAAGAATTTAAACCAACTGATATCTTTTCCAGTGAAACTCTGTGTAGAACTGTAACAACTCTGTATAGAATTATACTCTGCTATAAATCTAGAATAAGAAACTCCAGACATAACACACACATTGTAACAGAAAAACAGAATTCAGTCTGCTAAGTTTACAACCTGGCGCTTTGTTCAGACTGACGCCTTTCCTACTGTTTCTCTAATTGGGAGCTTAAATGTTTTAGTGGTATTTCAGCATGCATAAGGAATTGCTCTCTAACAATAAGCAAATGGATGCTGTAGAATCTTGATTTGATGAAAAGGGTCTGTTGAGTAATGTCTGTGCATTCGGTTTTGGAGCCCAAGGCATTCAATCATAACTTCCTGCCTTCCTCTGACATGCACACAGAAGGCTTTTGACTCGTGTGTGTTAGGAAGCTGAGTGTTAAGATCTTTGAGGAGAAACAAGCCACTGAACCTGGACTGCTCTGTGGATTACTGCTGAGACAGAAGGAAATTGACAGCAAGGCTTTGGTGGCTGTGAATGCATGTCTAGTAACTGTGTATCTTTGTTGCTAGCAGAAGCTTCTTTTTTAGGCTTGAGGGAATTAGAAAGCACATGAGCAAGCCTTTGCTTGTTCCTAGAAGATCATCAGCCACTAGGACTGCAGCTGTTGCAGTCCAGTGCTGCACTGGTGACATCAACAGATACAATTCAGCACAGCTGAATTTGCATGACATAAATGAACCCGACTTTTGGGTTCAGATTGTTTATGTTTGGATCTAGCAGTGTTAAGTTTCAAGATCTGAACTTTGCATATCTGAACCTGTATCTTTTACTATTCCTAGAAATTGGGGGAAGAAGACAATTTGTGATGTTACTAGCATTCATGGGGATTTTGCAAGGCTGATGGTAACTTGCTGAGTCTAACTTGCCTTCCCAAGCAGGGAAATTAAGGGCTGTTTTGCCATATGTAATGCAGTATGTGCAAGATAGCTCCAGATTAGCTTCAAAATAATATGCACAGGCAGCAAAGGCAACGCTATTTAGCTCAAGTTCAAAAAAGCAGTATTAATTGCATTCATTCAACCCTGTGCCACGACTGGTTATCCTGGGCGCAGTGCCATGCTGACACAACTACACTGCTCTCTATGCCAGAGGTGGCTTGCTGAGAACCAAGCACTGCATGGTCTTGAGATGTCACTGGGAGCTCTAGAGCCAGAGGTTCAGTTTCAGCTAAAGGAATGCCTGAAATGATTCCCTGTATTCAATATTTATGTGTACTCCTGGCTTTAGAAACAGGGAGAAAAAGCCAGCATCAGAGATGCATCTAAAACAGCTGTTAAGGGACAGAACTGGAAGTCAGAAGCCCCAGTGGGCTCATCTACTCCAAAACAAAAAAATCTAGTGTGGTCTCTAGCTCATAGGTGAAGCTGTACCATTATCTCACAGCATAAACTGTTGAAGTCACTTACAGCCTGCTTTCCAGAAGGGCTGATGGCTAAGTCACCCACTTGAGAGAATGTCATTGCCCTGGAGTTGTTTTTGTTAGCTCTGTGGCCTGGCCAGTACTGAGCAGTTTCAGCTGAATTCCTTGAGGTCACACAACTGACATTTATTTTCTTGATCTTACCTTTACCGGGAGCATGTGAGGGGTTCTAGGCTCCATTTCCCAAACCCTGCCATAGCGCCGGTGCCATTCCTAATCCCCAGTCGAGCATCCATTGGAGAACCTGCAGAAGTACAGGGGGAAGCAAATAGAGCGAAGATGGGCAGAGGAGTGGGAAATGGGGTACTGCAGGACTGAGACTGTCCCCTTGCCCTCCTTCCTCTCTCCCTCCATTTGTTCCCCTACCCTGGTCATGCCCCAGAGCCAGGCAGCCTCCCTTGACTCAGTGGGTCCCTCAGGAGCCAGGCCCTGTCTTTGTAAGCTGGAGGGTTTTAGCATTGGTTTTGTTAGATCTGAAATTCAAGGTCTCCTGTATTAGGAAAGTGACCTTTGTTATTCCTTTGGTGCCTACTTAAGACAAAGTTTCCCTGGATTAAAGTATTTAGACCAGAAAGATAGCACAGAGACACCAGGTTATACTCGGGGGTTCTACGCAGGTTTGAACTCGTCAATATTCACATCTTTCCTTTCTTCCTTCTTGAGAATAAACCAAAATTAGCTAGTAGAGTGATAGTTCTATGCATCATTCATTTTCAAATCGCAAGCTGCTTGACAGACTTCTGCTTTTGGCAATCACTACCCACCGAGCACTGCAGGTTTGTGGTACCACCTCCTTCCTAAATAATAATTCTAGATTGTTGCCCATTGACACTGTTTATTGAGCACAGAAAAAATGTCCACATTTAATGTCAATTCTGGTGCAAATACTATTTCAAGGAGGTGAGTGTCAGGACTGCTTAGTGCTCACTTCTGAAGTTGATAGGAGCTTTACGATTAACTTCAGTAGGAAGACAGTGCCAGGTATGTCTCAACCTTCTGCCATAGTTCTCCATGCACACCCTATACCTGGAGCTTTTGATCTATCCACTTTGTCTCACTTAGATTTTTTAGAATAGAAATAGGATAACCATGAATTTTAGTGTCTTTCTCATTCAGAGTGGCTAGAAGTGCATAGTAGGGCCCAAACACATTAACTGAGAGATCTCTTCTGACTTCTGGTTTCTAACATGATCACTTGCCTGGATGTTATTATCTCAGATAAAGGAGAAAAGTCAGATCAGGGCTCATTCTTTTCTTTGCAGTTCAGTGTGGAAACAAGAGCTAATGCTGGCAACTGAGTATAGTATGCATCAAGTAGCAGGTAATCTGCAGCATTTTTCTGTGCAGATCTGCTGGACTGTTCTTACTCGCAGCATTTCAGAAATGCTAATTCCAGATTTTCCCTGAGCAGTCACTTGTGACTACGCTAAACTGCACAGATAATTTATATTGCTGAAGAATGTGAAACAGGAGTTAATGCAGTTTTGGCAAACGTGGAAGTAAGTTAACACTTGAATCCAGAAAGTTTGAGATGAAAAGTTATAATTCCTGTGAGTAACAAAATATCCTTGATACAGTACTTTGCAGGGAATTGTGTTTTTTACCACGTATCTCATGGAACATCAACACAAACATGTTTTTTGAGCAATTGTCTTCTCTTTCTTTTACTGGGAAAGGAATCTTGAAATAAGCAATCACTGAGTGTTGTATTTTGAAGTTGTCATCTCCTCTGTGTCTTTAATTCTAGTTGTTGGCCAACTAATTAATTCTAGTTATTAATTTTAGTTGTTGACCGCTATTGTGGCGGAATTAATAGATACAAGGTATTGTAAAGCGTTGTCTTTATGTTTGTTCTTTGCATGTATCAAAGCAGTGCATTGTTGGCAGGAGATGAACTCCAGAAAATAATCTGTTCTATTGTTTTTCCACTCCGTGGTAAAAATTCATTAAGGAAGATTTCAGAGTATTGGCTTTTTACTCTTAAATCATTTAGCTTTGTAAACAGCAGAACTGATAAACTGAACTGAAGTGCTTTTCTTATACATCAATGGCTCCATCTACTGGGAGTATGTGTCATAAAGAGCAGGTGCAAGCTGAAACACTTCATCCATGAGAAGCTGTAGGTCAATTACAGTAAAGACTGTTACCTTTTTTAGATGTAATGACAATCTAGTCATTTCTGTCAAGATTTTAACTACTTTGGTATGAGACTTAAACAGCACACAGGGAAAACAAGAAATGAGAAGAAAAACGTCATGCAAAATAAAGGCTGGGAAAATAATCTTAAGGGAAAGGTTGCCAGAAAAGCCCAAGTTGATCACTGTTCCTGCCCATTCTTTTGCCTCTGCTGAGTGACATTCCAGGAGGCTTATCTGTATTGCAGACCTACACATCTGAGTGTTTGCAGAGCCCGGACACCTACAAAAATCTCACAACAGGAGTCTCACTGCCGACTTGACCAGGCTGTGGGTTGGGTGTTGAGTTGGAAGAGGAGAATGGGGAGGAGGCAGCTTCTGTTCTCTCATTTGAAACCTTTGAACTGTCATCTCCCAGTCTGGCTTTCTGTGGAAAACAGTTGTGCTAGAGTGGCACAGTTCAGAAGAATCTCTCTGCTTATTTCCTCACGTTTCCACATCACGGTGAGCACTGAAGGATGTTCTTTATGGGCAAATAGCCTGTTTTGTAGATACTGACTTTTTCTTAGGAGTTTGAGAGTCCTTGTCTTGCTTGACATCCAGCTGTTGGGTTACACACTGTGGAGCTAAATTGGGTGGCTTCAAGAATGTCTCAGGCCCTCTCTCTTCATCACAGGACTAAAGAGGCTAAGACAGCCTCTTTCAAAGTCCCACACCTTCTAGTCCTAGAACCGTGAGTGTTAACACACACAGTTTCAGCAGGGTTCTAACTTACTTCAGTGTCTGTCAAGGTTACTAGTTAAAGAGCTATTTCTATAGGATGCACCCATCACATACTCCTCCTATGTATTAGTTTGTTAGTTTTAATCTAATTCTACCCTCAGACTTTGGTAAAGTATAATGGCATGCAAAAGTGTACCAAAAGAGCTCAGCTCATTCCTTGCCTTTTCATCTAGTGGTTTGTACCTGTGGATGGTCTGTAGACCAATAAGGACTTTATTTTCAAGCCATTTTCTTTCCAGTGATGCAAACAGTACAGCAGATGATGGCATTGATCATTACATTCTGAAATACTCGACTCTCCTTCAGTATAGAATGCTAATTAAAAAACTGCACTTTCCTCTGCACAAGTCAGACACAGAAATGTCAGTAGTTTAATCAAGGCAGAAAAAGAGTCACTGAGGCTTTACAGTCTCCAAAACCCAAGGACAGTCACATGAAAGATCTGTTGTAAGCAGAGAAGAGCTTGCTGTGAGTGAGCAGAGGCAGGAAAATACCAGCAGATTGCTGTGTATTAGCCTGCAGCCCCCACCTGCACACCATGGAGGTCAGTCCATGGGCAACCCTGAAAAGGAATCGCATGCTACCACAGAATCTCAGAATATTAGGGATTGGAAGGGACCTTGAAAGATCATCTAGTCCAATCCCCCTGCTGGAGCAGGAACACCTAAATCATGTCACACAGGTACCTGCACAAAAGCTGCTGTGCAGCTGCAGCTTTCTGTCTGTCCCAGATTTGAAAGGCCAGCTACCATGAATGAGCTTGTGCTGCAGGAGGTACTCAGAGGAATCACCCAATGTAACCTGGGGATGTTGGTTGGCTGTAGGTCAAGAGGCAGCAATTTCTGTGTCAAGTAAGAATCCAGCCACATTTCTTTTAGGGAGCACAGTCTGGCTAGGGTGTGTCTTTAATTTCACCTTTGCTGTTTTATGAGTACATCAGTTTGGGAATGTGGGGTCACCCATGACATTGGTACTGTGTAAACATAGGTGAGTTTCCACAGAAACCCTTAAGTCCCTTTGTTTGTGGTTATCTTCCTTTTCCAGTGCTCTCTGCTGCAGCTGTAGGGTTCACTGCCAGGTGCATTTATTTTGTCTGTTTGAATAATTATTTATCCACTCAGTAAACAGATACTAACCCACTTTGTATGTGGAGTCTCCCAGCTGTCACTGCTGTCCCAGTGAGAGTGCTGATTTACTTCTTTGTGTGTATATTACTGTTGAATTCAGTCTAACTACTTTTTTTCTCATAAATACTACACCAGAGGCTACATGGCCAGTTGGAAATCTGTGATGTGTTTCCCAAGTTCACATCAGACAAATCAAGTTTCCTGAGGCGTGATTTATATATGCATTTTGTACCAGTACCAGTATCTTGGAATGCAATTTGTTTTGCCAGTATAACCACAGTGTAGATGCAATTACAGCAATCTGAAAGCGCTGCAGTCTACACTGACAGTTTTCAGCGCTTATTTTGATTTGTGACCTTCTAGCGAGGTTACAGTTTCCAGAATTTCCTGTATCTAGGTCACAAGAGTATATATGAACTTGCTCCTTCCTCGTGGGAATCCTGTGTTGGACCCTTCTGAAGCAGTCCACAGAGAGAGGTGTAAAACAAAAGGTGTTGTGGAGAAATCTTGAAGAAAACTTGAATCTTCAGGTCAATTCCAGGACCCTTTCTGTCTCTATGAAAGTCACTCCTGGGGAGCTTGTTGTTTCTTGGCACAAGGGAAATTGTAAACGTTTTTCTGACATAAACTTTGGTGGGAGCAACAGTATTGCATTACTGAGGAGAAAATATGAGATGAATAATTGAACTTTGGCATAATTGCTTCACAAGGCAGGCAGTCTAAGTTATGTGCTCATTTCTTGTAAAACTATCCTGCTGACAGTCTGTTCTTGGTTGGTCCTAAAAGGGATTGCATTTTTTAAAACCATGGACTGAAGTCATTGTGCCAGGTCCCACAGTCTGGACAACTTAGAATGACCTTTTTCCCTGAGGGGAAGGCGAAAGTTCTGTTTAGCATGACTAAAAAAAAAATTAACCTCTAAATTCTGCTCAAGTATACCATCCTTACTCTGAACAGTGGTATTCATTTTCCACCAATTACCCATCATGTAATATTTATTTTGTTTTGATGGAAATAAGTAACTTCAGTGATGAACTGCAGATGTTTTAGTCCCCTAATTTATACTCTGGTGGAAGGACATTTCTCACCTTCCCAGGCACAAAGAAGGTCCTCAAGAAGAACAATTTCTGGCCCATCTGCACAATTCTGTTTCTTTTTTTTTTTAAAAAAACATAATTTCTACAAATACTCTTTTTAAAATTATGTGTTCACATTTGTACTAATTTATATTTAAAAAATAGGGCATGAGTATTAGCTGCTTCTTAAAGAAAGTCTTCAAAACAACACAGTGAAAAATTTCATCTGTTCAGGGAGCAGTGGAACTGCCATATTTCCTCTGGATTTCTGTCATATGGCTGTGCTCTCTAACAGGATATAAGCTTCTCTCATGCTAGGAGAGTTCAGAAGCTCCTGTGCTTGTGCAACGTCTGGGCTTCCACATGTGTATGTGATAAAGGATATGCAGTCTTTGCTTCCATAGGAGCAGGAATAGCATTGTTATTTCCAATCAGCTGCTTATTTTCGGAAACTTCTACATATTTGATTTCTTTGAGATCTTTATTTGCAACTGTTACTGGAAAGTGGTAAAAAAGGCCAAAATTTATTGGGACACTAGAACTAACAGGAAATTACTATCTAATCTTTATTTATTTGGAAACCAGACTGAAAACATTGAAATAAAAATTCTGTCTTTAAATTATGTGTACAGATCTTACTGTAGACCTCTGCAAACCTAGTTTGGTGCAACGCCACGGACTCTTTTGTGAGGGCACCTTGTGAGCTTTTAATTTTGCTCTTCCTGTGTGTTTTCTGCAGCCCCTGAGGATGAGTTTTGATGTCTCATGAGGTTGTCTTATGTATGGGTGTTTTCTCAGGCTAGCAGTTGTTTTTATTGTACTAAGTCTCTCCAGGTCCCGTAAATGTTACATGCTTTCATGCAGTTGGTGAACTTTTTAAATGGAATGTGTTGACTTGCAGAAATCAAGCGTATTTGGAGATATCATTACTCTGTGAGGTATACTACAGGGTTTATGTCTCTGGCAACGCTGTTGACTGTAAAACTTTCAGATGAGAACTTCCAAAGCATTTCTGGGATTTGGAAACGCTTTGCTCATTAATTTTAAGATTGATTTAGAATCAGGAGTATTATTCAAATCTTTAAAGCTAAACACATGCCTACATGTATGCAGAAATGGAGCCTCATTGATCGTGTCATTGCCTGAATATTCTAGAGCTTCAGAATGCAAAAATGGCTCAAAGCCAAATCCTCAGGTATTTTCTGAGGACAAACCTATGCTCAAGTTAATGGCATATTTCCTTGAGTGAGAGCTAATGGCAGCAGAATCTTTTACAAAATGAAAAATATGCTCTCATTCTCCCCACTAAAATACTCATCCCATGTGTTTAAACTGATTGAAGTGAGACAAATGGTTGACGAAGCAAATAGAAACAGGATTGGGAGTTCATCCAGAGTTACAGTGGCCAGATGGCATAGCAGAGGTGGTGACCATGCGGGCTGGATGGTGATGGCTTTATCTGTTGTTAAAACAAACTCTTATCTGCTTTTAAATCCCACAGTGAATATGAACACACTGCTTTAACCTTGCTTTCAGGAATAGCTTCATTTCCCTCATTATGTTTATCAAACAAGTGAAATCGAGTGTTCAGATAAGTATTTGCAGGGTTTGAGGTCTCTCTTTTCCCAAACAACTCTTCTATTGGCCCTGCTCCAAAGGCCATTATATTTGAGAGGAGTCTTGAAACATGCTTCAGAAAGTTCTCAGTGAGGGGTATATGATGACGGGAAGGGTAGCCTACATTTCTCACTGCATGGAAATGATTTGAGTCTTGAATCCTTCTCTGAGAAGACTGTAGTAATATAAGCACTTGAAATGACAGATACATGGCCTTGGAAGATTCCCTATCATTGGTGATTTTTTCAGTTTTTCCTTTTATTTTTTCAGGTGAATGAAATTTACCATGATGAATCCCTGGGTGTTCATATAAATGTTGTATTGGTCCGAATGATCATGTTGGGGTATGCAAAGGTAAGCAAGCCTCTGACCCAGTTCTTCACATTTACCTTCTTTGTAACCATAGTCCATGGGAGCTACGTGAATGGGTGCAGAGACAGAGGTCTACTGAACCACTAGTTCCAGAGAACTGCATTCCCTGTTTGGCACGTTCTAAATGTGCTTGTGCCCTCATACCTGAGACTGATTATCAGTGTCCCTTCTGTGACGCAAGTGTACAACCGGTTGCAGAGTCACTTTACAGCTGATTTATCAATTAGAAGCTGAAAGACTGCAGCAACCGAATATTTGTCATATCAGATAGATTCAGTCAGGTGGAAAGCTCCTTTTCCAGTGTATTCTTTTCATAATGTCACCAAGTATCTGTGTTTAAATGCAAGGTTGCAGTGACTGGATCTGTCCTGATGATGTACCCCTGATGATGCTATTGAGGGATGGGCATGGGCTGAGAGGAGGTAGGGAGCACCTCGACCCACTGCAGCCCCCACTCCTGGCAGAGCTCAGCCTGCTTGGGTTTGCAGCCTGAATTCTGCCCTCAGGAAGAATTACCTCAGGTAGTGAAATCAGTTTAGTAGAAGCAATTATCTTGACTGACCAACACAACTTGCTGGTGCCCCACCTGCAAGCAGGCTGCTAGGGAAACCATCTCCTTTTCTCATTGTTGTGTACACTCCTTTTACTGGGTCATAGCACACTCCCCTGCTTTTTGCCCTGGACAGTACTAGTTGATTTCGTTGGTAAAATACATTCAGAGAGTTTTCAAACATGCTTGTTAAGTTGTTCAGGATGAGAGGAAAGTGCTAGTGCTCTTTAGTGCTATTGCTGCATATCCCTTCCACTTAGACATTGAATTTGGGCAAGGCAAAAGACCATTATGATGTTGGTCTTGTAATTAAATTCAGTCACTTCCTTTTCAACTACTGAGCTTGTAAGCATGCTCTGTAGCAAAAATCTCACAGAACCAGATGGTTAATCTGTGTTAATCAGTACAGATTTACTGGCGCTACAGGGTTTTGCACCAGTTGTGAGGCATTGTCCTCTGTGTTTATATTATTCACTTCCTCCATACAGGCTGTATGTTGTCACTGTGCTCTCATTTAACTCAGAGTCACGTTGTCTTCTGGCAGTCAAGAATGTAAGCAAGTCCCAACAAAGGAAATAAAAATGTCCTTATTCAATCCTAACATCATGTTGTGTTTTTCTCCTGCACATTACAGGCTATACACAGAAAGGCCATTAGTTTGTAGATGATGTAAATACTCATTATACTGTCTTCAAAAAAATATCCTAAAGATGCACTATTACATATGCACACCCCTTTGGCTCTGCCTGGGGATCAAAGACAATGAGGCCAAGAAGGAATATCGGTCCTGTGTTACAGATCAATGTCCAGCTGTACTTGTTTTCTTTTCTCATAGGAAAGAGGACTACCATTGCTTAGAGTGATAGGGAAATAGGGAAAGAGAAATAGGAACCTGTTTGGTGCTCCAAGAAAATCAAAACTTGTCTGAATTTCCTACCTTTAGGAGCTCCCGGGTCTAATGTGTTTCTTTTTCAGTCCATTAGCTTGATTGAAAGGGGGAATCCCTCGAGAAGCCTGGAAAATGTTTGTCGCTGGGCGTATCAGCAGCAGAAGTCAGACCCCAATCATTCAGAGCACCACGATCATGCCATCTTTTTGACAAGGCAAGATTTTGGGCCTGCTGGTATGCAAGGTAATGCTGCTGACCTGGAGCTTTTTTTTGTTTGCTTGTTTTGTTTTGTTTTGTTTTTTGTCTAGTGCCTGTCCAAAAAAAAAAGGAGAAAAAAAAGAAAATTGCATTGTTATATGATCCTGAGACAATAAGGAGTATTGGCATTGGCTCAGCAAGTACTTAAGTGTTCCATTTTAAAAATATATATTGAAACTTGGTCCTGTTCAGGAAAGCATGTACGCTCACAATAACTTTCAGTTTCCTATCCTAACTTTAGGAAAGGCCCACATAGACAGCCCAAGAATGAACTCATTACTGTGTTTTGGAGAGAAATTATTTCCTCTATTTCATTTTACCTACTTTTTCAAAAGCAAGTAGTCCTTGCCATGATAGACCTTGCTGTTTATATCTAACTGCAGCAGATGATGTTTCTTACCTTACAGATGTAAGTAAATAGCTGTTCACTTCCATCAAACAGTTTGTGGTTTTGTGAGTGCATGCAGGGAATATTAGGAACTCTCAATATACTTTGCATTCAACTTTGCTTTTATTTTGTTACAACAGTGTACCAGCTAGTTTGATACTGCACTACTCCTTATGATTCAAGGAACTAATGATAATGGGAAAGAAATTCCATGTGATTTATGTCAGTGCAGAAAAATAGGAGTCGGGGTGAGGCTTCTGAAATGTTGCTGCTCTGTGCAGCTCTGCAAACCGGTCCCTTTTTTATTTCTTCGTTTCTTATGTAGTTACACTGCAGAATATGCACCTCATAATGATTTATCCAGACCAAACAAGCAATTTCATCACTTGTGCTGTGGTCTGTGGTAGGACCAAGGGTTCCTCTTAACTGAGACATTGTGGTTTTGTGTGCTTCTTACTTTGCTTGCAGGTGGAAAAGAGAACTAGAAAATTGAGCAATATCTGAAACAAAGCTGTCCAGCTAAGTGTAATGGCCTCCACCGCAATAAACGTAGTATTAGACAGTCAAACAGGCCCTCTGTCTTTAATGCCTCAATTTCCACAAGCCCACTAGCAGTACTGCTTCCTCGCTCATGTTCTCTGTGTCAGTCCACAGAGATTGTCATAATAAAATCCTGCAGCTCCTCCTGGTGCCTCAGCCACATGCCCAGCTCCAGTGCTGCAAATGGTTCTTTGGTTCCATTCCTTCTGCCAGCTACTACAGTCCCCTTTAGTGCTTGCTGTGCCTATCTTCTGTGCCTTTGACTCAAATCCTGCAACTTGTCTCAGAAGAAAAGGCCACAATTCATTATCCAGTCATGGAGAAGCAGTGTAATATATATAATTTAATATGGTACCAGTAGTACGTTCAGGTCAAATGTCCAAAGTTTACCAGTCTTTGCTTAGCACATGGTAAGAGTGACATGTTTTCAGTCAGAAATGCCCTTTAGCAAGAAGGTTTTTCAGTTTTATGCTGGTGAACCCTTACTGGTTGACGTACATTTCTGCTTCTCCACATAGTTTTTTGAAAAATGTACCATGTTCTGGCTGTCCAGCTGGAGACGTCTTAAATGTTTGTGTTCAGTTGCTTCACCCTTCAGGATGAGGCAAGGGCACTGAGTCTGCTCTCAAATCTGGACTAGCGTGCCTGGAGGGAAACTGGTTAGGATGAGATGTTAGGCAGAATTCCCTGTCTTCAGAAAGATTTCATCTTTTACTGAGGAAACGGTATGCAATATGCACCAAGCAGAATGCAGATGAAGGTACTACTATGAACACATACTAACAAACAAAAAAACAACCAACCAACCAAAAAAAAAACAGCCTATTGCTCTTCTGTTTAATTGAACAGGAATCGTGTACATTTTTGGTGATAAGAGTATGAGTACGTGAAGTAATCCAGATAATCTGCAGAACCAAACCTAGCTTGTCAGTAATTGCAGACAGTAATTGCAAAGACAGAAGAAAAATTGACAAACAAAGAAAAAGAATTCTAGGTTCTTCTCAGGTAATAAATTTATTGAGGTGTCTAGTTTAAAATAAATATAATGGGTAAAAGAATCAGACATGGTTTCTCTCAATAGGATATGCTCCTGTTACTGGCATGTGTCACCCGGTTCGAAGCTGTACTCTCAACCATGAGGATGGCTTTTCATCAGCTTTTGTTGTTGCTCATGAAACTGGTCACGTGTAAGTCTAACTTATAAAATTAGATTACCAGCAAAATGGTGCTCCATCTTCTTTTTATTTGAAGTGGTTTAATTTTAAAAGGTCTGTACTGATGTGTTAATTTGGCACTTTGTAAAGAATGATAAAATGGGAATAACTGATCAAGCAAAGATCTCTGTTAGCTGCTGGGTGAATTAATGTCAAGCACTGAGGATCTGCTTTTTTGTCCTCCTTAATTAGTGCAGGCTACTTGTTCAGTTCACTCTTCTGTTTTTTTTTTCTGTCAGCATTGAAATAATATAGGAGGAACTTAGATGAATTTGAGATGACCAAGTCATTTCCATGTCAAGCTGCACCAGATGCACACTTCAAAATTTAATGTGTTAACCTAATTAGCTCTTTGGATGTGCAACATGATAACTACGTTAATTCTAAGTATAAATAGGTGCTTTAGATAAGTGAGTATACTAACACGAACAATTCAATGTCTGAATGAACTGACCACTGATAGCAGAACTGTTGTTTTCCTTTATCTGAAATGGAAGCAGAAATCATCATCTAGGTAGTTCATTTCTGGTATTAACAAATAAAATGAAGTATAAATGGAAGAGTATTCAGCGAGTCCTTATAGTCTGGCATCAAAGAAGATCTGTTTGAAATGTAGGTGCTATCTTTAGAACGCAGAGAACAATTTCATTTTGAATGATTACGTGTGCATGAGAAACCGTTTTCTTTACAGCTGTTTTACCATTTGCAAAGCAGAAACTACTGGGGCTCTTATACCCATTCTTTGTTTCAGGCTAGGAATGGAGCATGATGGTCAAGGGAACAGATGTGGGGATGAGACAGCAATGGGGAGCGTTATGGCTCCCTTGGTGCAGGCTGCCTTTCATCGTTACCATTGGTCCAGATGCAGCGGCCAAGAACTCAAAAGATACATACAGTAAGGACCTGTCAGCACTCATCGGTAGTTGTTTTACTAAAGGAAACGGAAGTCTATGCAGTTCCCTGGGATGTGGGGCCAGTGGGGGGCCCTCCATTAGATGGCAAAGAAGAGAGGCCCACCAGGAGCAGACACAACTGTCATAAATGGGACCTCTGTCTGTGAAGTCCCTTTTTATAAACACAGGGGTACGGGGGTTTCCGAGATGCTGGGGAATGGGATCCTCTGGTGGGGGCTGCTCTCTGCTTCCAGACAGGGATTCAGCATTCAAAGGCATTCCAGTAGGCTTCACTGTGACTCACTGCAACAGCAGTACGCCGTAGATTTCAGGGCCTGTTCTCAGACTACTGTCCTGTTTCAAAGCCCCATGAAGTCAGTGGAAAGGCTCCCTTTGACTCCAGCAGGCTTTGTGTTAGCCCTTGTATTAGGACGCGTGCAGTAGTTTGAAGCATACTGAGAAACTGAGCATACTGAGAGACTTTGGCACCGAGAACTGGAAGTGTTTGTTTTCTCCCTCTGGTGACAGGAAAGTAAAGCACAAATTCCGTATGTACTGTTAGGGCAGGGAACAGCAGAAGATGCTGCTCCACAGTTCCTAGCAAATGTGGGGATTTTGCTGTCAGATCTTCCCATCCAGTGCCCAGTCACGTTGTGCTAGGCAATATTCTTACAGAAGGGACTGTCTGCACTTCAGAGAATAATACCCATATATAAATAGGGCAGAAAATAGGTTAGAATAAAGGAATATTGCCAATATTGACATCTAAGAAAAAATACTTGGATATTACTGATCAAAAAAGTGATTATTATTTTCTTGCTATTTTTTTCTGTGCATCTTTCCACAGCTCCTACGACTGTCTTCTCGATGACCCTTTTGAACACGATTGGCCAAAGCTTCCTGAGCTGCCAGGCATCAATTATTCCATGGATGAACAGTGCCGCTTTGATTTTGGTGTTGGCTATAAAATGTGCACAGCGGTATGTCCAGGACAGTCATTGTGGAGACAAACATTCATTCAGCAAGTCGGTGTTTGGCCTTATTTAATAGCTGCAAAATATGCATTTTCTCACAGTTGAAGAGCAGTTAATGCAGTAGTTTAAACAGATATACAAGGAGGAGAGAGAGATTTATGGGTGAAACCCAATCATCTGAGTCATTTGGTTTAATGGTCAGGTGGACAGCAGCACAGTCGACAAGACACAGAGTTGTGGCACGAAGCCTGTGATCCCGAGAAAGAAGGGAAAAAAATCATCTTCCTCCCACTTCTGGGGCCTCCTCCTTCCCTCTTCTTGCCAGTTCAGGACCAGGGTATGCAGGGAATAAGCACTACCCTTCCCCTTCTGAAGATACTTCACTTACTGATAGCTGTGGTAGATTAATTGACTGGGTAGATTGAATCCTTATCCAAAAAGCATCAGTAACCTAATTTTGAGTTTCATCTCATAAATGTCCTCCATTTCAGTTCCGAACGTTTGACCCATGCAAGCAGTTGTGGTGCAGCCATCCAGATAACCCGTACTTCTGTAAGACTAAGAAAGGGCCTCCACTCGATGGGACAGAATGTGCCCCTGGGAAAGTGAGTACTGTGTTTTTGCTATGTTTGTATTAAAAGAAACAAAATCAACTGCGTTCGTTTGGGTCAAAGGGAAAATAGGAAAATAGGAAATTGGCCAGCATCACCTGGGTGGAGCCAGAGGAAAAGCAGGAGCTGTGCTTTCCCACTGTGGTGTTCTGTGAACTGTTCGAAGTTGGTTGTAATACGGACTAAATTTTGGATGTTGAAGACACTGAGCCCTTAGTTCAGGTGTAGTCCACTCCCATCCTCTTCTGTGGCATTTTAGTTACGGGTTTGTTTTTTGGTTTTTTTTTTTTTGATTCTTCTCCCATCTGCAAAGTGCCCATAAAGCGTCATTAAGAATCCCTGGCAGCAGATGATGCTGTCACTGTAGGACAGGAGTATGTAATCCCAAACTCTTCTTAGTGCTTGTGGTCCAGACATCCTGTGGCTAAATGTTTGTGTAGACTTAGGATTGGCTTTTATTTTTGCCTTTTAATATCCCCATTAGTGAATGTCCTGCTGCTAATTCATTTTTAATTATACAATTATACTCAAGCAAATGTTTGTTTAACAAATTCCATGTAAAAGAGAGCCACTTATACTATCTGGATATGCCCTAGCCAGCAGCAAAAAAATACCCTGCCCAGTGACTAGCCCTCTGTTCCAGCTTATTTGCATGAGTGTTTTATTTGGCCAGTACGAGGAAAAAAAGTAAAATAAAAAAACTACTAATCCTGATCAAGAACTTCATCCTGTGATACAGTAATGAGAACATGAAAATTCCTTTAAAAAGATGGTAGCAACTAAGACTCAAACAAAGCAAAGAATTATTTAAATCAAGTGGAAAGAGTATAACATGTTTTGTGCATCTGCCGGTGAAAGGATACAGGCTCAGGTATGGCAGTGCTGCTCATTGGGGAGGGGGATCAGGCACTGCTGGGCCCAGAGTACAGAGACCCTCACCCACTTTGTCCCCAGGAAAGTCTCTGTTTGCAGTCTGTTTTCTGAGGCATCCCTTCTTAGCCCCATGAGCTCACCTCTGTGGACTTTTAACTTTACTGTGATTATACATTTGGTTTGGTTTCTGTTTTCCTTGCCCGATTTCTCTCAGTGGTGCTACAAAGGTCACTGCATGTGGAAGAATGCTAACCAGCTGAAGCAGGATGGCAACTGGGGACCCTGGACAAAATTTGGATCCTGTTCACGAACCTGTGGAACTGGAGTTCGCTTCCGAACACGCCAGTGCAACAATCCAATGTAGGTCCTCTGCCTTGGTGGTAGTTCCAGTGACTGGTAATCATTGTAGGTGTTGGCTGAAATGGCATTTACGTTTTGGGATGGAGTCTGCCAAAATTCACGTTCTGTTCAAGCCCCTTGAAACATGGCTTTTTGCAGGGAGCCAGGATCATTCTTGAAGAATTCAAGAATTTCCAGAGGAAAGCCTGTGGAAAACCATCCCACGAAGGATTTAGCTGATGTGTAAGAGTGAAGAGAACATAGTGTGCAAGCTCAGCAAGCTGCGGGATAAACTATTAGATGATCCCTAACTGTAAATCAACAATTGGCAGCGTATATGTGCACATGCATTGCTACTGCATTTCAGCACATGACTTTGGGATGTTTGGGCAAGCGTGGAGGTTACATTGCAAGTGCGTATCTGTGCAGTGTAACTGCTCTGTTTCCATTTCTGTCAGTTCACACCCCTTTTTTTTTAAATTGTTACTTACAATTGAGTGTGAATTTCACTTTAAGATTGAAGGAAAAAAAAAAAGAAGTAACGTTCAGAGGGCTTTAGAATCTCTTGAATGTTTTCTCCTCACAGGCCGATTAATGGAGGTGAAGATTGTGCTGGTGTCAATTTTGAATTTCAACTCTGCAATACAGAAGAGTGTCCAAAGCACTTTGAGGATTTCAGAGCACAGCAATGTCAGCAACGCAATTCCCACTTTGAGTATCAGAACAGCAAACACCACTGGCTGCCATATGAACACCCTGACTGTAAGTTCTGTTATTTGTGTTTATTACAAGTCAGTCCTCAAATCTTGCAGAGCTTGTGGCAGTCTCGTTCCAGTCACCATGCAGAGACTGGAAATAACTGGGGTATGAGCGAGCGTAGCTGAGACTAAAAAGCAGGAAAAAAGAATGGCCCAAAAAGAAATTTCTGAAATTTCTGTACTTTCTCCAACCCTAGCCCAGCTAGCTTCCCCTAACTTTCATCCTCTTCCTAGTGAGAACACAGTGTGAAAGCTGAGGCTTGCAGCTCTCAGCTGCTGCTGGAATAGTTGGTGGGTGCTCATTGCATTTAATGCCCCTGACTGTTGGGGCCAAGTGTAGAAAGCTGTGTTCAGGTCCTGAAAGACTCTTCCTGCCCTCTCTCCCATACAGCTGTTTGTCTGTTTGAGTGCAAAACATTAATGCTACCACTACTAGTAATTTGCACCAGAAGTAGTATTTTTTTCTAATGGCACTACTGGAGAAGTCCTTTTGTAGTATTTTCCCACTCTTGTATGGGTCCACCTGCCAGAGCCTGATTCTTCACTCCTAACTCTAATCGAACCCAGTAACTACCCTGAGTAATGAGGACAGCTCAAGCACAAAGTTTCTTAGCTCACTGAAAGGTGTTTCAGAGCTGCTTTGAGCTGCTGGCATTTTTTCCTCAGGTATCTCCGGAGAAACCCTTTATATGCTTGTCTAGGGAGTCAGATTCAGATAGTGACCAGGAAATACACATTCAGCTGGTATTTTCCAAAAAGGCTAAAGAAAGTTAAAGACCCATACCCTCTGTTCTCTTCATGTGATATCATTTCCTAAATTCAGCCCTGTTCCCAATAAGATCAAAGTGAAAGCTACTTGCAGAGTATTGGGGAACACAATTCTAGGAGCCTCTTTGGAAGGGAACTGATTTCTTTGAGAATATCTCAAAGTGACAGGCCCATAATTCAGAGAAAAGCAACTTGCTGTTTGTTTGTTTTTCCCCACATCTGTCTGTTTAAGGTCCTTTCTGTCTTATTCTCTGTCTGCCTTTAGTGGGATTTTTTTCTGAAGCTCATCTGGGTTGCCGTTAACTTACGCAGTTACTTCTGTTTCTCTGCTACGCAGCTAATAAGAGATGCCACCTGTACTGCCAATCCAAAGAAACAGGAGATGTTGCTTATATGAAACAGCTGGCACATGATGGGACTCGCTGTTCCTATAAAGATCCCTACAGCATTTGTGTTCGTGGAGAATGTGTGGTGAGTGGCACCTTCCCAAGACCATCACTGAATTTGAACTGTGCTGTTACCTAACAACTCTGTTTAGCAGCAATCAGAACTCTGTAAATAGTGCAGAGATAGACTTTGCAGATGTTTTAAAATTAAATATTTGCAGCATCACATTTCTCATTATTACTTGAAATTTAAATTAAATTAGAGCAATGGCACGGATTTGTTCCATGGAAATACTCCACTTTTCTTCAACTAATGGTTTCATTTGCCTCATTTACACTTAGTTTCCTGTCTGAAAAGAATTTCTTTTTCCATCTTTCCTAGTCTTGATATAGAGTGGATATAACATAAGAATCAATTCTTGTTCTTCACCTAGGAAACATCACGCGGCACCAGGCTTTCAAGTAATTTGTGTTTAAATAAAATAGATCAGTGCTGGGTGGCGATTTCCTGAATGCATTGATTTTGAGATTGCTCCCTCTGTAACTAAAACTTACAGCCTACAATAAAGACATCTCTCTTTTTGCTCTTCTTTCTGCAGAAGGTGGGTTGTGACAAGGAAATTGGCTCCAATAAGGCTGAAGATAAGTGTGGTGTCTGTGGTGGAGATAACTCTCATTGCCGAACTGTGAAAGGAACCTTTACCCGCACTCCCAAAAAGCTTGGTAGGAATAGCATTTTCTTGCCTATAAATGTAGTTTCTGTTTTCTCTGGTATTTCTGTCATGCTTACTGCTTTTGCAGACTGGTCAGAAATTCAACCTACATCAAGGTAGCAAAATAAAAGATTTAAGTGCGAAAATACTTTAGTCTTTGATGAAAAAATTAGATCTTTTAAAACACTGGAATGTTTCTGTCTTTTGAAGGACTGATTAGAAGAAAGTTTGATTAGTCTGGTGTATTCAGAAACACTCACCAGGCAGAACATGTTTAGTTCTTTGTAAATGCTGAAGCCCAAACAGACAATGTTTGTGTTAAGTGGGGATACACCGAGTTCTGCCAAACAAAAATGAACTATTCTTCTTAACAGTGAAATTCAGAAGAAATTGAGGTACTTTACTTGATGCTAAGTGTAACATACTTCCTTTATATGTAGGACGAATAGAAGAAATACTTTTTTTCCCTTTGAAGCTTTTCACAAGTTTTTCTTCTCAAACCTAAACTCAAGTTTTAAGTGGAAGTCTGAACTTGTTTGCATATGAACATGTAGATCCTCCTATCAAATTAGTCTTGTCACAAATTACAGACTTTTAGTCAAATAAACAAATGAAAAATAAATTCAACTTAATTCTGAACCAAATATAAAAATATTTTGGAAGAAACCCTCATTTCTCTCATCTTTCAAGTTGCATAACTGACATCCAGTGAAACATATGAAAGCATTCTGTCAGCTCTGAACTAAGAATGTGCTGGTTAAAATGCTCAGACTAGACTGGAGTACGTTGCAGCACATCTCATCAATAATAATTTAAGATCTCCTTGGACTTCCTCAGAACTTTATATTTAGTCAGTTATTTGTTAAGTCAGGGCAGCATTATCTTGTATATTTCGCTGAGAATATTTTGCATTTCAGGGCTTTCCTATTATTGCTTTTATTTCAGTCTGGGGAAGCTACTCAGGGATATGAGTATGTATGACTGGGAGCTATTTCAGTTATACCTGTTTGATAGAACTAAGTGCTCTAAGACAGAGTGGAGAAAGGCTTAGGGAGAAAGACAGTGTGAATATCTTCTTTAACAGTTCAGAGGCTGGTAATTGCTGCCATGAAGAAAGCTTTGCTGCAGCATCAGTAACTAGTTTTGGACAGTAAGTGAGCAGCCAAACTAAACTTGGACAAAGACAAGTTAATGTGTGAATGGAAATAAAATATATAAAATATTCTGCAGAAAATACTTATTAATTATTACAAATCAACAGGAGAAGGTTACTGATTATAATTATCAAAGCTAGTAGAAAACCTTTCTGAAAGGGATGACGGGGCTGATGGATTAGACACAGAATAATATAAGAATTACTCAAACTTAAGACTATAACTTGAGCCTCATGTATAGACCTGTGTATTTCTTGAGCAGGGAGTTACTATGCTTTTCTGAAAAAAAAACAAAAACAAAAAACAGACCAAACACCTCCTGTAATCATCAGAAATAAGTGCTCAGCCTTCTAAGTGTGCTTCTAATCTTTTTCACTAAGAAAAATGATTGTACTTTGAGGGGCAGGGGAATAGTCATGTCACAACTTTGGATCCAGTCCAGGAAGAGCTTTCTCTAATGAGTCCGGTTTCTATTTTCTATAGCAGTGGTTTGCAGCTCACAGCTTGCAGTCAGTGTTACCTACGCCTGTGGTTTGGCTTACTGCCTGGGAGATAACAGGGCAAATGAGAGGCCAGCAGAGGGCAAAATATGCTATTGACCTCATCATGTTTTGTCTCAGCATTTTTGCCTGGGGGCCCTGAGTAATACTGCATTGTCTTACAGGGTGATAGTGTGTGACTGGATGTTTTCACGATGTTCTCAGTGCCTGGAAAGCACTACAATTCAAAGTGACAGACAGTGCTAGGATATGGTTCAGGAAAGACTGCTGTTAATCAGCCACTTCCAAATGTTAATGAAAGTGATGAAGGTGTTTGTGAAATGTTTATTGTTTTACGGTAACTTTGGCAATCTAGTCATTAAAAGGACTAATTGACCTCTTCCAACAGGAAAACATTTAAGCAAGAGGTGCCAAAAAGAATTCAAGTTTCTGGAAAATGAAATCTGCAAGTATCCAACTTAAAATCACCTACCTGAATTTTCACTGGTCTAATTTTCATTGACTATTAAAATTTGCTAGATGTGTCTAATACTGCTTTAAATGCCTTTGAACCCAGAATGTTAAGTTCTACTTTATATTTGTTAAGACCATCTGGCTGACAATGTAGTCAATGAAATAACAGGACTTGGCTCCCATAACACTAATTACAGACGTTCTATTTAAGGGAAGACAAGAGGAGCATTTACATTGCCCAAAGGAGCTCGCAATATTTCCCTTTCTGAAACAAAGGAGTCTAAAAATACTCTGGGTAAGTTTCAAGTGCTTGCAGAAAGAGCGGCATCCATGGCAACTCGAGAGTTCTTGCTATAGTTCTCATCTTCATCTAGACGTTGATAGATAACACAAAATCAGGCAAAAGTTTTGTGTTTCATATGCTCAAAAGACGGTCAATAAAAAGGTCAGCAAATGCTGCTTTTGCATTCACTCATCAGCCAAGACCACGATTTTACACACTCATAGTTCATTTTCGTCGCTTTGATTATCCAAGCAGCTGTACTATGTCAGACGCATGGCAAACTACACATTTATTGGTTAGTCCTAGAATCCCCCAGATGAAACAGTTACTTAAATGCTAAATCTTCTGTTTGCAATGCACAAATACTACAAGTCTTGTCACGTCTACAGTGCTTTGGTAGCAGGAAATTACATTTTGGAGTAAAAATCAGAGGAAAAACTTATTCAGCTCTTTAAAAATGGATACAAGAAGATTTATCATAATTAAATATGCAGGTGTTATAGGGAAAATAGAGGAATATGAAAATGCTATGAACTCAGAGTTTCACATCCTATCATCCAATTAATTATGCATTCACTTTGGTACCTGTGTAGCTCTTCTTTAAAACCTTAAATAGAAGTGCCTGTTGACAGGTTCTGAAGACGGATTTTAGTCTTCCTAAATTACAATAGTATGTGCTTAACATCACGCTAATTACTTGTGGTTTGGACTGATAAATAATTAAAATTTAAAATAAGAATTCTTGTCTTTGGGAACTGTTTTTTACTCTTAGCTATAGAGAGTTGAGTTCAGCCCTTTCACCTCAGCAGTAATACTTGAATTGATTCATTTTACATTTCACAGTTGTCAATAATTAACTTCCACATAGACAAGACCTTCCTTAAGTGTAGCAACAATACATTCTGTACTAAATCCAACTTTCTCTAGAGTCGTTGATGTCTCAGAAGTAAATAGACACACTTAAGACATAAACGTGTAACAGTACAGAAAGTAAATTCAAATCTAACAGTCTGGCTGATGGGTGATCTGGAAAAAAAAGTCAGGAAGACTTGTTTTTCTCCTTTGTATGCTCAGAAACATAGGAAACATATTTTTGCCTGAATTGTTAATCATTATGGCCTATAGCAGTGTAGCTAATCAAGCGACAAATAGATTTGTAACTGGTTTCTCTTTTCTCCCTGAAAGAGGAAAAGCACAAGGAAGTCCTGCCAAACATGTTACAAAACTATTTGATCAGTTTCTCTCTGGCACTGCTTCTCAGTTGATGGATGCCCTCTTCTGCAAGTAGAAGCTGGATGATGTAGAGCGCTCCTAACCATGGCTATTACTTTTTCTTTCTTCCTCTTCTTTCTCCATTGACTACTACACATGCCAAAGGGTACCTTAAGATGTTTGATATCCCTCCTGGTGCTCGACATGTGTTTATCCAAGAAGACGAGGCTTCTCCTCACTTTCTTGGTAAGTGTTTCTCTCCTCAGGTTTGGCTTTGAGGCATGATGAGAAGCATGGGGCAGTCATGCAAAAGAACCTGAGAAATGAGATAACCAAATTAAAGTATTTAGGGTAAATATGTGCATTCAGAATTGCATGTTAAGGACTGAGTTCAACAGCATAAGCTTAGCAATCAAATTTAATTCTCATCTGAATTCTTCAAAATATTAAACTGATCCCAATTCGCATGCTTACTAATAAAAGACTATCATCACTCATATTTAAACTGGCGCTGCCAGAGTAAAAAAAAGATGCATCCTGTTTTGTGAATGAAATTCACTATCTTTAATTATTCTTATTCGCTGCAGATTGTAAGCAACAGCATTTTTAATGGAAAGAAAGACTGGAGAACTTGTCATATAATTGCAGTCCCTTTCATTTGAGATTTTTCTTATGTAAGAAATACCATATTGTTGTTAATCAGCTTGTATCTTGCTACTTACCACTTTCTAATGCTTAAGAGATTTTTAGCTTACACTAGAGGGGTGAGATCATCCGTTGTTTCTAACATACTTCTAGTCAGCTCTTTCTGTGCTAAGGCACTGTCTGAATTTTAAACTCTTTAGGCAAAGTTAAGTCAGTTACTAAAAAAACCAAAAGAATAAAAAAGAAAAAGAAGAGGCAATAGTTTTGGCTGTGCTCATGTCAGAGAAAAACTCCTGGCTTTTGAGGTCCAAGATCTTCATTTCGACCAAGCACAGCCTGCTAATACCTTTCAGGGGATAGCTTTGATTTGGCAGTAAGTAGTTTCATCACACTTCCAACTAGGTACTGCAGAGCTCCTGCATTTTGATTAATCATAAGAGCATGTGAGATTTCTGCATATATTTTATCATGTTCTATGGTGATTTGCAAAATTTGCACAAAAGAAAAAATGAGAGTCCATCTCTCAGATTTCTAATGTAATGGCTTGTAATCAGAGCGCAATAATAATCCTTGCACTACATGACTTTCAAGGTGTGTTGCAGGAACCCAAAACCAGTAAGTTTCCCGGGGGTTCAAATGCCTCAGCTCTTTGCTTATTGATTTTAGCATCTGGTACTTAAATACATATGCAAAAGACAGTGAAATACAGAAAAAAGCTGTCATTTTTATAACCCGAGGAATATAAGAAATGCATTTAGAGTCTCCTGAAGTGTGTATTCCCAGTGATGCTGGTTTGGTCTTATGCAAATGAGGAGGAAAGGAAACTGAAGATTTGACCTGAGTTTCTTGCTACTACCCATGCTTCCTGGGAAGTAAACCAATATGGAAAATGTGCGTATTATTACACAGGAAGAAGTTTTTCAGTCCATCTCTAGCTCTGTATCTGTATCTAACTCATATGGATAAGGAGGTCCAAAATTGAATCAAACATGCAAATGTGTCTATCATCAGAGTGGAATTTGGAGGCTAAATAAGATGGTCTTGGAGGGCCTTTTTCTGAGAATGCATCTATAGCATTTCCTAGTGTTTGTTTGTTTGTTTTTTTGTAAAAAGCTTTCTGTAATATCTCCGGTCAAGTTTCACATAAGCCACTACGATTGCAGACGCTATGATGGAAGGCACGACTGCCACTCTTTTCAATCCTTTCAGCAATTAAGAACCAGGCTACAGGACACTATATTCTGAATGGGAAGGGGGAGGAGGCCAGATCCCGATCTTTCATCGACCTGGGCGTGGAGTGGGAATACAACATAGAAGACGACATAGAAACTCTTCACACTGATGGGCCTTTGCATGATGCAGTAGTTGTGCTGGTAGGTTGTATGTCAAGCAGTGGGAACGTGATGGTTTTGTCTTTTGTAAAAGTGCACAGTCAGCACGGAGATTGTGCTGAGATAAACTTTGCTGTGTTAATGCCTGTCAGAAACACATATGCTGAGGAGACAGCTGGTAGGCTGAAATCCTTTCCTCACTAGCTGTTACCCTCCCTTGTAAAATGCTGCCTGTTCATGCAGTGGTGAAGTATCAGTCACAAGCCAAATATTGTGGTCTCTGACTTCAGTGGGACACTTTCAGTGGACAAAAAAAGGCATTGCACGTCAAACAGTATTTGAGACCAACCCTGGTCTCCTGCCAAGTAGATGACTGGGCCACTGCATCGTTTCATCCCAAATGATGGTGTCCTACTTGGCCAGCCTAGAAAGCTAGCTTAGAAAGGCATCTCATTTTAAACAGCTCTCTGTTGATCTTACTATTGTTAGTTCTAACTGTGAAGATAAAAGAAGACTTTTTTTTTCCAATTAGCTAACCAGCAGTTTCCACGTGTCCTTAAGAGGCCATAGTTTCTTTACAGTACAGAATAAATAATGGCTCTGGTTTTCTACCACTGTTTGCATTTGATTATTAATAGATCATTCCTCGGGAGAATGACACAAGATCTAGCCTGACTTATAAATACATCATTCACGAGGATTCAGTGCCAACTATCAACAGCAACAACGTCCTACAGGAGGAAATAGATACTTTTGAGTGGGCATTAAAGAGTTGGTCGCAGTGCTCCAAACCCTGTGGTGGAGGTAAACAGATGATGTAGCACCTTCTAGTAATAAATGACAAGTTACCGAAAGTGGAAGAGTAGAAGGTGGGGGAAGTGAATGCTTTAGAAATCTTGGGCTTCCTTTTTTAAAAACAGCTTGTTATTTGTTATTTTGGGTGGCCAAGCTTAAAATATCTGAAATGTGTGATTATTCAAAAGTGTAATGCTTCAGCCTAGAAAGAAAAAGTCCTTTTTAGATGTTTAAATGCAGCACCCAAAGCCTCTTCGGATGTACAAACCCAGCCATTTATGCTACTGAGTGTTCACTTTACTTATGGAATGCACATTACTCCTATACAAATAACGGGAATGTAAATTTCTAAGTAACTTTAAGACTTTTGTACAGCAAATGAGTGGGTGATGTCATCCGGCAGCAGGAACACTAAAATAAGATTTGGGACATGGGTTTATTCCCTTTTTAGTCAGTGACCTGCCACTTGACAATAAGGATGTAATTTCTACCCTCTCTTTGCCAAAATCTGTATGTGCAATACAGATGTTAGACTAAAGGGTCTTAACGGTCCTTTCTGGCCTTGAAAACCTACCGTAGTGCCATGTTTTAAACAACATCCACAGAGCACTCTGCAACAATGTAGTGCCTGGAAACTGAACAAATTGTGAGCATGTTTAAATACCTTGTAAATATCTGTCATGTAAAACCATTTAATAGTACATAAAACTTATATTTAAACCAAAAAATCTAACAGGAACCTGTTTTCCCTGATTTTTCTGAAATATGTTCCAGGGTTCCAGTATACCAAATATGGGTGCCGCAGGAAAAGTGATAACAAAATGGTTCATCGCAGCTTCTGTGAAGCCAGTAAAAAGCCAAAGCCCATTCGTAGAATGTGCAATCTTCAGGAATGCACACAGCCTCTGTAAGTGTGTCTTAGAGATAAGATACAAACGATTGCCTTCTGTGGTAGGTGTGGAAATCAACCCATGCCAGATTTGGGACGCTATCCAATAGCTATCTAGATTGGAGTTCCTGTGTTCTGGATGTTTTTTCCTACCTGTGTAAGACTGGTTACTGAACTGAGCGGTTTCACCACCAAAAAAAATTGCGTGCTAAGGGCTGCCTGAGCTGACAGCAGTTTGGATAACGGGTAAAAGTTCTGATGGCATCTTATTCTTTTTACGCCCCAGGTGGTCAGCAGATGAGTGGGAATACTGCACAAAAACCTGTGGGAATTCAGGCTACCAGATCCGTACTGTGCGTTGCATTCAACCCCTCCATGATGGCGCAAACCGCTCTGTCCACTTCAAGTACTGCAGTGGAGATCGCCCTGAGAGTCGCAGGCCATGCAACCGCGTACCATGCCCCGCACAGTGGAAGGCTGGACCCTGGTCTGAGGTAGGTGAGCAGCAGTCACGAGCAAATAACATACCTCTGCTAACACCTTGTGCCTCCAATGTCAGAGCTGGGCCTGGGGTGAAAGCTCCTGACTGCACTTCGTCGGAGTTCTCCAAGACATGAAACTTGGCAGCAGATAATACCATCCAACTTCTCTAGAAACCAACATGGAAAACATCCACAATATTAGATATACAATCCTGCAAAACAAATATTGAAATTTTGCTTTTCTCCAACTTTCCAATTTTTTATTTCCCTGACTCTGAGGACAACTTTATGGATAGGTGTTTATTTGTTTGTTTGTTTGTTTTACCAACTTGGACTGTGGTAGAATCTCAAAGTTTCTGCAATTGTCAGTATTCTTATGATGTCTTAGGAACAAACAACTGAACTTTACAGCTAACTCAGCAGGCACTGAGTTAGAATTCCATGCCCTTTGTGTTCTCTTTGTTATACTGTCAAGATCAGGAATTGGCTATAGGAAGATGAAGTAGAGATATTCATAATATGCTCTAATAATAAATTTAACATTACAGGAAGGAAGAACTGCAGAAAATACCATCCTCTTTCTTTGCTTATTTTTCCATTATGCCACCCTTCACTAAAGCCTGCTTTCAAAACAAACTGCTGGAATGTATAGCCTAATGTGAAAGACAGCCTTGGGCTATTTTACACACGTTAACTGTTGCACATTGCTGTGAAATATCCTGAATTGTCTTGTGTCTGTCTCATAGTGTTCTGTGACTTGTGGGGAGGGCACCGAGACCCGGCAGATCATATGCCGTGCTGGTGACCATTGTGATGGAGAAAAGCCAGAATCAGTGAGGACTTGTAAACTCGCTCCCTGTAATGGTAAGCGAACAACTTAATATGACTGCATCAGATGAGGGTAACAGTCCCTGTCTCAGGGCAGCATGTCAGGGCATAGCAATGTTCTGGGATAGAGATGGTTAAGACTTTTCATACTCATTAAATTCCAGTGAAAAATACTAGACCTGTATTTAATCCTACCTAAAGCGTCAGATGACAACCACACAACACCATTCACTTCTTGCATTCTAGATAATACATCATTCACTGGAGATCGCCTTGCTGTGTTCCAGCTAGAGGCACCCTGTTGTGTAGTCCAGTCTATTACTGATACCTTAACTCCACGGGATTGGTGTTCCTCACACACCAGGGTTGTTCTCTCTTGTAAACATGCTGAAATAAGGGGGTTTATAGACATGTTAGCCTAAGTTGCATTTGCAAAAACTCGTGCCAAAGGTGAAGGTCAATCCAAAGAAGACCCTGCTTGACCTTTAGATCACAGGAAGAGTTTTACAACTCTGCCAATTGACAGGAAATGAAAATACAATACAATTTTTTTGTTTTTTGTTTTTCAATCTCTCATGATAGTCCTAGTAGAAAAAAATAGAGTAAGAGTTCTTAGAACGTGCAGTATGCTCTCCCACAGGCTCAATCTAACTGCTTGCCACAGGTCTGGTAAAAGTGTCTACTTTGCTCTTTTTCTCTTCTGCTGTTGCCAGTGAAGGAACTCAGGAGAAAACAATTCTCAGAGCAATGAACAGTTAAGAAGTGGTGGGTCCACTAGGTGGGAGCAAATCACTATTTGTGACTTTAAAAACAAAATTATCTATTCATTAAGGACTGATTATTCACTGGTGATAGAAACATTTCCAAAACTAAAATAAATAAGGGTTACATCTTCACAAAACTATTCAGATAAATTTGATCTTGTGCTTTAAGCATTAGGTTAAAGAATCTGTTCTTTAAGCATCACCTGTGATTTTCTGTAATAGACTGTTAAATTCCAGCCATTCAAAATTAAGTATCACGCAGTCTTTTTTCTCCATGTGAGTATTATGTTCTCCCGCAGCAATACTCAGTGCCACTGACCTGCAACACCTAGGATCCACTAATATGGAATGTAAGCAATAGATGGTCTTGTAGAGACCCTCTACAAATTGCAGTTGAATCACCTTGGTTAATACTTGTTTTATTTTTATTTTTTTGGATACTTAATATGGACCCCATCTCACATGCCCTGGTGAATGAAGGATTTCTGTGGTCACATATAGGCACTGGGGGTGCTTAACAGGGTTCTGAAGCCCTAGGCCCATTTTCTCAAGAGAGAGATCTACCTGGCCTTGCTGCAGCAAACCTACAGCACAATGTGGGCTTTATGAAAATGCTTCTAACTACAAGGGCACGAACAGCTGCATCCAGCCAAGTCCTTCATCCTTTTGAAAAAACCACAGGGGCCCTGTGGGTTCTGTTCCTCAGCCAGACTTCATACACCCGACTCTCCTCTTTGAGCACAAACCTCTCTACTCTGCTCAGGGATTAGGGCCATAACTTTTACCAAGCACTGGGATTTTCAACCTCTGCACTAAGTAGCTGCCAGTATTCCTTCAGACCAAGTAGTCTATCTTTTTCACCACACTCTTCTGATGTGGTTTCTACCGCACTCTATGTTTTGGGGGAATACAGCTAATATATAAATAGTGTTCTGTAACATTTATGTAGATAAACCCTTTATGTAATGTGTGGTAGACCTTTATTTTTAAGTCTGTATAGCCTGGATTATTATTTTGATTTTCAGGGCTTTAGACTTAGCAAAACATTAGTCTATATTACATGTTTTTGACCAGTGATTTACCGTATAAATGCACAGTTGCTGAGGATTTCATCTTAATGGAGCTGGGATGGACACGCCATAGCTGGTGTGATTCCTTTTATGTTATGTTATGTTAAAGCTTTTCTGTTTCATTTCATGAAAAAACATGTCTGCATACAGAAGAGTCACCAGCTCTTCCTCAGTGAAGCTGAGTTTTGTAGTGTAGAAAAATGAGGACACCTGCCGTAGATATTTCTCTTACTCTTCTTAAGTATTTGTGACTAGAAGGAAAAAGGAGGCAAGATTTTACCCTTCAGGTTCATAGCAATAATCTGAGCAGCAGTCATGTTTCTGTGGCTGTGCAAATGTTACCATCAAACTTCCTTTTTATCTGTCCCAAATTAAAAAAATGATTTTGTGGCACTGACACGAACTGATGAGCTTCATGTAAGAACCCTGTATGAGGAAGCCTTACTTTGCCAGATGTGATATGGCATGCATGCAGAAGTACCCACCTCCTGTTTTAAATTTTAGAACCTAAATAGCAACTTCCAGCTCAAAGCAAGATTTCTCAATGGGATGTTGTCAGCAAACATCCCATTGGATATACAGTCACCGTGATGCCTTTTTTAAGAGATATGTCAAATCTAGAATCTAATGTGAAAAATTTGAGTTAATTTAAATTCTGTTCTAGTTTCATAGTTTCATGTTCTAGTTTCATCTTCTAAAAAATCCCTAGGGAGCCGATACACTTTCTTGTGTCTTCTACTCTTAGTTACCATGAAGCAAGTAACAAATTGTGAAAAGGAGAATTTTTACCATGAACATCAGCAGAAGAATACAAGCACTTCAGTACTGAATAGGAAATGGTTGACTAGGTTGTGCAGAATTAACCTAAAAAATAAAAAACAGGGATTATGCGAGTATCTAGCTTCAACATTGTACTTACGGAACTTACTGAAAGTAGACAAGTACAAAACCAAATCTTTGCACTACCGTGTGAGTCACAAAATCTAAACCATTGCAAACCAATACCAGAAAAATTAGCCGTGAGAGAACAGGACTAAATGCATTTGTCATTGTGGAATGGCAAAAATAATTCTTGGTACTTTATTTTTGGATTTGTTTGTCATTTTAGCTCATAATGTTTGCTTTCACTTATATATTGATATAAATCACAGTGTGTTAATAAGGTGACTGCCATAATTTTCCAGATCAGGTGCTTTCATTTCCATGAAGGCATAATTACTACTTTATATATGATGCAAAGATTTGTGTTTCAATATTAGCTTTTCTAGTTTAGATGAATTATGAATACAGCCCTTGAATTTCCCATGCTAATTCCTGCTGAAAATAGTCTTATAGTGCCTCCATGGACTACATATGTTCCCAGGCAAAGCTGCAGATTTAATGCTAGGCTTGTCAAGAACCAATAAACACCCGTCCAAGGAAGCACATCAGGACTAGGAGCAAGGAAAAAATTTATATTACGTGCTGAAGTCATATAATTTGCTATTTATAAACAACACCCCACAAGCCCACTGACGTGTGTAATTTTACTGAATTCAGTGGAATTAAGCTGATTTACACTGATTGAGGGGTTGGGCTACAGTTAATATTTTAAAATAGGAAAACTCGGTTGCCTAATGTGCTGTTGACATGTGGTGAGACAGCATCTGTACACCAGTGAGAAAATATCACAGGACAGAAAGCTAATTTAATTTCAGAGTTTAATAAGTGGCAACACATGCCATCTGTTGCTCGTTAAAATGTTGACTACATAATTGCTAACTATGAATTGAGGACTAGACATGGAACAGATATTCTCAATCGTTAGGGTTAGCTTTTGGCCTTTTACATTATAATTTTACATGCTTCTATTTTAAGTAAAATCCATCAATACTATTTCAAGTAAACTGTGATATCTTAGGAAAATTCTGTTAATGGGAATGTTTTGCTGGTCTCTTCCCAAAGTATTTGAATAGTTACTGGATGTACTGAGCAACTCACTTGTCCTCAATGCTGGTTTTCTGTCCTGTGACGTATTACACATTCCTATGTTCCTGGTCTGCTTCTGAACTGCTGCTAGAGCCTCAGCACCAGATTTAGGTACTAGTACAACAGATTAGGAACATAAAATTCTCAACATTGCCACCTACTGATGCGCGTTAGAAACTGTCAGTGTTTGTCCCAGTCCAGGTGTCATTAAAACTTAGAACTTTGCAAATGAGTTCATGTGACAGATCATACTCTGAAGAAGACTGGGTACAGATGTGCTCTTAGCTAAATATAAAAGCCTTATTCTTCCTTTTTCATATTCTTGCAATGACCACTGCATTTCTATGTGTCGAATACAAATATCCAGCAAATGCTCAAAGAAACTGACATTTTTGAGACCCTCCAGTACATCTTTGACTTCTTTAAGATCTTTTCTCTGACTGAAAGGAATGCCATGCACAACTTGAAGGCATCTGAACTATCTGTTAAAAGCTTTCCATCGGTTCTCTAGTTATGTTTAGATCACTGAAAAACTAAGAAATGTATTTAACACTTTATTTTAAGAGATTGTATAAAAGGCATCTCTGAGAATTACTACTTGGGATTTCTTTAAGGGAAAATATAATTGTTTTTAATGTTGCTGATAGACAATGTCCTTAGGCTAGAAGGGAAGGTGATTTGGGGTGGGTAGAACGACAACTAGTGGGGTATTTGGGAGTTATTAGGTTATCATTGGAAATTGCTGTCTGGCCCTCCAGAAATAGAGCATGACTTTCCTCTCCTCATGACTGGTGTGCACAGAATCCAGCATTTTCAGAGTGAACAATGATTTTTTTTTGTTCCCAGCTAGGCCTCTTTGAAGGGGTTGGGTTATTTTTACGGGGTGGGGTTGGTGAGTTCTTTGATGGATGAAGCATCTCAGACTAGCCCATCATTTTGGAAACATGGGCAGAACTTTATCAATGCCCATCTAAATTCCGTCCAGGCACTCTTCAGTGCTGGGTTTGTAATCAGTATTGGATTTGTTTTGCAGATGAACCCTGTATGGGAGACAAATCTATCTTCTGTCAGATGGAAGTGCTTGCACGGTACTGTTCCATCCCTGGCTACAACAAGCTGTGCTGTGAGTCCTGCAGCAAGCGCAGCAGCACCCTCCCACCTCCATTCCTTACCGAGGCTGCTGAAACTGAAGAGGAAGCACTGTTTGATCACAGTGACCTGCCTAGGGCTTTGGCGATGCCAACACCGTCAGTGCCCCGCTACGCAGAGCTCCTGCCTGGGCGAAGTTCTCTGGGCAGGCTTCGCTTCGCAGAAGAGGATGCAGATACACGCGTCTCCCCATCAAACACTAAGCCTAAAGGTGCTGAGTTTCTGCGATGGAGAGTTCCTCAGGCAAGCAAGACTTCTAGGCTGTTTGCTTTTCTACACCAGCCACCTGCCAACAGCAGCAGTCTTGGCCCTCGTAACGCCCTTGCTTTGGCAGCAGCAGTTCCTGTGGTGCCACTTAATAACACCATGGTGGGTGCTCCTTCTCCATCAAGAACATCACGGAAGGGTGAGAAGCACGTTGACAAGGGATGGCCTTCGAGGTCCTCCACTGTGGAAAGATGAACGCGAATGCCATGTGGAGGATAGTAGCAGAAAGAGGCTTTGTTTGGCTTTGTGTTTCAGTTCTTTACTTCTGGACACTATGGTGCATGCTGCTTTCCACGAGCAGGACACTGCAGATCATCAACTCATTTCTTGTAAATACAAAGAACGAGAAGTGCTGGTTCACTTTCTAGTTGCTCCCATCCTCCTCCCATCCTGCGTCACCTGGGTAGCGTGAATGTGTTGGAGGAAAGCACCAAAGAATATTCCTAACAGTGAGAAAAAGTTGCTGAGGGCATTGGTCAAGCTCTAGTACAGGGAAAGCAGCCCTGATGGTCAGCACTCACCTCATTATTTTTGTTTTTAAACACATGTAGAAAACGCCCCACTACAAGAGGTACCAAACGTTTACACTATACAAAATACTTTTGCAGTGGAACAACCGAATCCATAAGACTTGTTTTGCTAATTTATCTATATAAATGGATATTGTATGAGCAAATTTGCAGCTGTTGTGTAAATACTGTATATTGCAGAAAATCAGTATTATTTTTAAGAGTTTTGTGCTGTCAGACAACTGTTTACCTATGTTACGTTCTGGACAATTGTTAGGTGCCTGCCATTGAATACTGCCTTATTTACATTCCACAAGTTGATTTTTTAAGCAGCGTTGTCATAAAAGGAGGAGTTCCATTTTCATATGAATTACATCTACTGACACTAGGAAAGAGTTTGGTTTTTATTAATATCAACAATGTGATGCTTTCTTTTGAAATAGGGGGGAAAAAGTATAATCCTCAAGGTATGAGTCTACTTATTGCCACCTGCCTGTTAAAAGTAGGTTTAGAAATTTTAGTGTAATTCTAGTCACAGGTTGGAAAAACAATTGTATGTGCCTGTGAAATGAACACTGACACCCACGGCCCACGCTGAGCAGGCACTGCTTCAGTTTAGGAGTAGCAGTGCTGTCCCTTCAGACTCCTTTTGCCTACAAGGTCAGACCAGTGTAGGAAACCATGTATATACTGTAAGTACTGTAATATTCACAAGTCAAAAATGAGTTGTGTTTTCCAGACGATCCGGTTGTTTTTTATGAAGCTGAAAAAGCATCACAGTGGTAGAATAGGCACTAATAAGAAATAGCTGTGGCAAGACTTAAAATAGATTTTTTTTTTCCTACTGGAAGCATTGATTTAAAGGTGAGAGAGATATTTATTTTTCAGCATGGTTCACCTCAAAATCTCCACAACCACAATGCATCTGACTGCAATAATGTACTAGTAATTTATGTCAATAACCATCTTGTTCACAGTCCACCCAATCACACTCTCTCCTGTGTGTTGCTGTAAAGTACTTGTATATAGGATTGAGAACTAAAGATATTTATTAAAAGTTGAATTCTTGATAGTATTTTATGTACTAAATATTTACACTAAGGGCAGTTGACTATTCTTTTTGCCATGATAAAATAGAGAGATGTAAGTAGATACCTGTACATGCTATGTCATACGGATAGAACAGAAATTTAAGCTAACTAAACTACTGTAGAGAAATTGTTGATCTTATTCTTAAAAAAAAAAAAAAGTCTTATGACATTTCTTTTTGTTACAGGCATCTTTAATTTCTAAATAGGCTATGAAAGATTCATGTGCAATTTTTGGCTCCCCATAAAAGGTCCTCATGATTGACCCATTTATAAGGACAGTGATTGTGAACCTCTAACATCCTATAAAATAGCAGGACTCCAAATTGGGACTCCAAAGGCTAATTGCTAGATAGTAACTTCCGTAGTGATTATGCAAAATCACTATGATGAAGTAAGGATGAAAACTGTTGTCAGAAGACTTTTAAGGTCGATGAAACTTTTAAGTAGATGAATCCTGTTCAGGGAAGTATAGGGTCACTATGCAAGACGCAGCTTGCATTGTGATGTGCATAATCTAACCCACTAAAGTATTGACTCAACACCTCTAAAGAACTGCTGCTACCTTTCTGCAAGGCTTTTGAAGGTCAAAGAAATTAGTATTAAATAGATTGTGCAGACAATCCCTGAGCCTCAAACAGACAAATAGGGTGTGTTTTGTTCCTTGGAAATTCCCCAAATGTCAAATTCTCTTTCTCTGTCTGTATCTTCTACATATATACAATGTGGGTGTAGATAATCCTTGTACCTTTTTGCTTTCTTTTCTACCAAGCTAATTTCACTTTCATTAAAGTGTACACTACTGATCCTGTTTGTTGTATTGGGGAGCACGTAGCAATAAAATCTTTAACATAACAAATCTTTCTCTGGTTTGCTTCGTATGGGAGAGTCTTTTTTTTTTCATTAGTTTGCCTTTTGCAAAATGAAGGAACACTTACATCCCAAAGCTTCACTCCCTTGAAAATTAAAAATTAAAAAAGAATTAAAATTTTGATTTTTAAAAATACATCCTGTTTTTACCATTATAGAGGAATAAGCGGGGAAACTGGGGGAAAGGAAGGAGTGAACGTCCTGTGATCTGGAGTCTTCCTGGTACATATGTATATGTCCGGATAGCAGCTCCAACCCTTTTCTCGGGAACATGTAACATTTTGGGCTTTGCTGTATGAAGAATGGTATCTAAGAGATTCTGCACCTGCTGAACAGGAGGCATCTGCTCTCCTCTCCTTTAGCTAGAAATGTTTTCTGAGTAGGTGAGAAGACTTCAGCAGCCAGCCACTGAAGACTTAAAAAAAAACAAAACAAAGAAAAACCTCACCCATGTTATTTTAGTACAGGTGCACGTTCTGGCCTTCTGGTCCATCTGTCTTTAAGCAGTTTTGAGACCGTATATCTGCAAGAATGCATCCTTTGATGTAATTGCTGTTTCTCACTTGACAAGTACAGGCTTCCATGTATAGTTAGCATTACCTAACGTCACAACTTCTCTGTGACCAGCAGATGGTGTGATACGGGGCAAGAGGGGATGCTCGATGGGTTTATGTATCTGTGGGCCGGCACACAGTCCCACAGATTCACACCAAAGGTTAAGGAAGTAAAGCTGCCTTGTCCATAGTACCCCATGCTCTGGTTTCACTGCTTGAGGTAGGTCATTTTGGGATTGGCCTAAGAGACTTATGAACATTTTTCTCCATTTCCAGTTGCCCATTTTCAAGAAAAGCAAATCCAAACTAGAACTTCTAGAGTAAAACTAGTTTGATAAGGGAGATCTTAATCTCTACATAGAGACCAGAGAAACTGCCTTCTTAAGCCAGTTGTTTTCAAAACCTCAGTGCTCTCCACAACTTCCTGAGAAGGTGAAGCAGAGAGGGAGGTGCTAGTCTCTTCTCCCTGCTAACTGATAACAGGATGCACAGGAATGTCACAAAGCTGCACCAGAGGAGGTTCACACTGGACATTAGGACAAATTTCTTTACCATGAACGTGGTCAAACACTAGACTAGACTTCCCAGAGAGGTGGTTGATGCCCCAAGCCTGTAAGTGTTTGAGGCATATGGGTAATGCTTTTAATGCTTTAACTTTTCGTTAGCCCTGAAGTGGCTGGGCAGCTGGATTTGATCTTTGTAGGTCCCTTCCGGCTGAATTAGTCCAGTCTTGTCTATGACTTCCAAGTTGCTTTGATTCTTCTTGCATTTTAGTTAAAGGAATTTGCTAGTAATGCACACTACATAAAACTTGCTTAAAAAAAAAAAAGTGGGGGAGGAGACTGCATTTTATTCTTGTCCTATTTTTTTCAGCCCACACAGATGCTGAGCATTTCACTGGGAGATGCATCAATTAGTCCAGGGTGGGGTGAGGGGCTTCTCAGGCTTTTCCACAAACTGTTTCCTTGGGAATCGAGCCAAAAAAACACACACTAGTGATGCTTACAGCACACAGAGTTGCTTGCAATTTTAAAAGAATTTGGCTGGCCTCAAGCTGAGCCAAATTTCAAACCAGGGCGTATGGGTTACAAAGGGGTCACTGAGAGCCACACACCAGAACACAGGACAGAAGTGGAGATATGATGCCTGGGATACTGTCAAAGGAGAGGCAGGTAATACTTCAGAAAGAGTAGGAGCCTTTTCTGTTTGACACCTGGTATTCATTTCACAAATGTACCTTTTCTGTGGGGTTCGATGCAGAATATTTCAGTCTGTTATTTTAGCCTTGCTTCACATTGTAAGTAAAAGGAGAAACACCTTTGAAATCAGAGGGGTGATCAATCTGTGTGCATACATGCAAAGGAAGAAAAGTGACTTACTCTGTGGGGAAGTCTCAGCTCATTTCAGGATGACTGCTTTGCATTGAATGTTCAGATTACATATGGTTGTGATAAGGATAATTACACAGATGCTCATGAAATCAAATTCTCATTGCTTGTTTAAGTAAACGATATACATTTGGGGTGTTTCACATTACTTGGGTCCTGTAGCCAAACAGCAAGTCTTTTACACTATGACTGCTCTCAGCAGGGTACAAGAGGAACTCTCACATTCTTGCACCAATCCCAAATTATTTTACCAGCTCTGCAGAGTTTAAGGCAAGTAATACACAGGGCTTCCTATGCTCAGTTTGTCCCAAGCCACACTCAGATTGCCAGGCCTGAGACAAGAGCACCTCTAGGAGATACTTAGGACTCTTCACACAAAAACTCAAAGACAGCCCAACTCTAAGACTCAACCTCAAGCCACAAGTTGAAGCTGTCCTCCTTTTACTTCCTCAGAAACCTGGTGCCTAGGAACAGGCATACTAGCCCCACATCTTCATTCTGGCTGTAGTCAAAAAGGAACACTTTGAGATAGTCCTTCTTCTCAAAGATTAGTTCTTCTTTAAATAATGACTCTATGCACAAAGAAAGCATCGTCTTTCTGTTCCCTGACGGTCTTTCTGCTCCATGTGTTTTGTCCTCACAACCCCTTACAAAATTTCTGTTATTTACAATTAACAAAACTGAACACGCAGAACTGAGTTCTCATTGCACAGTTGTTTTACACCATGTACTCCACAAATTTAACCTCAGTGCAAGTGGCTCAAGGTATTTCAGTGCCCACTGTGGAAGTTCATGCTTCTTTCTGAAGAAAAGCAATTGCCTTCACCATGTCTTTCTCTGGCAAACAGTTATATTTGACACACTTTCAGGTTCCTGTGACTCGGGAAAAGGGTACTACTAAAAATCACTGACAGTAGGCGAGGAAATCTCTTTAAAATCAGAGTGCTTTCTGAGTCAAAGTAAACACATTTTGAAAGTCCTGAGCAGCTTGCTTAATCTCCCCTGCCATTGAGAATATATTAAACACTTTCAAATGTTTCCAAAGACTCTTGATGCACTTAGGAAGGGGAAAAGGCATTAGCAAGGAGAAACTAAAAGCAATGCTATTAAAAGCAAACTTTCAGATACACATATGCAGCTCGCCCAGGCCTCTGCAGTCACAGGCACATAAAGCATTCTTGGACGTGAAATAAAAAGTATGTTTAAGGCCAAAAATGGATGTACAGGAGCCTTAGCCTTTCCTTTTTGGGTACTACAAAATGCCTTGTACAGCTCTGGCTATCTCCCGACCTCTTCCTGAGACCTTCCTCCAGCTCTGAGCCTGTCCTTCTGGGGACACACACCCTCATCCTCTACACGTTCCATTTCTGCTGAGCTCCATGGAGTGTTCAGATGCATTCATCCCCTTGTATTGCCCCATGCAGGCAGCCAGCGAGCTGGATACACAAATAAGCTATGTTGTACAGTAAGTGCCCAAGAACATAATAAATATTCTTTCTCTCCAAGATCTGTGCATGGGGGGATAGAACAGAGCGGCACTACAAGGCTGTGTTCTCCCTGAGGATGGAGCAGCAAGGATCAAGCAGAGGATCTGACATTGTGAGGGATGATGTGCCAGCCCTCATTGGGAAAGAGAAGTTCATAGTGGGTGCAAAACTGAATGTGGCATCGACCAGACTGGAACACAAAGGAAGAAAAGTGAATAATAACAGGTTTGCTGCTGGCTGCTTTCTCCTTTGAATCAATTCCATGAACTCTGGCATGTTCCTGTCACACAGTGACACATTTGAACTCCATCTGCAAAGAGGTACAGCAAATTCCTGTTCTGGGACAAGCTGAGTTGCTTAAATCATCTAGGAGAGAACAGGACTGGTGACTGAGCAGTCGGTTCCCATCAATTTAGACAATTTCTGCAGAATACAAATCAGCGCATTTCCTCTTCATGGGGACTGCTCTGTGACTGCCGTGCCACAAACTAGTGGAAGAAAAATGTACTGAGGCACTACTCGTTCAGACCTGTAACACTTCAAAAGACCACAATTCCCACTTGCCAGGCTGCTAGATCACACGTCCTCTGCAGTTTGTGGTTAGCCTGTCCTTGTGAGGTGTTTATTCCCCTTGGCTATATGTATGAAGCGTTACATTTACCTTTGCATCATTCTCTTGAAGCAGAGATAATGTATCCATAAACTGTTAGATCTTACCTGCTGATGTGGCACTGTGGGTTAGTTTGATTGTTTATTTATGGAAGGCAGGGTACATGCAGGTGAAAATAACTATGAAATCAACATGTAATTAGTGCAGTCTGTGATACTGGAAGGACGTTCCCTTTCAAATGCTACAATAAAATAAAATTGCTCTGCACTGTGTGCCTGTTTTCCTCACTAACATGTTTAGTTGCCATACAAATATTGAGATATTGCTTGCAGACTATCCATTACTTTTAAAGACATATATTAACTTTCATAAAGCACCCAAAACACACTTAAAAGAACAAGAACCGAAAATATTCCTAACACTGTGAAGACACTGAGGAAAGAATCCCAGTTTGTCTTTCTGGAGAAATGGTTTAAAGAAGAACCGGATGTGATTTCTCTCTCAGAAAAGTCTTAGAAAATTCAAATGCTCTTTGGGGGAAAAACCAGAATCCTATCTGGAGAGATGGAGGGACCTGGGGTTAGAAATACAAGGCAGGCTGAGCTAATTCAGCTCCTCAGACTTTCAGCTGAAAACATTTCCTGCTTCTCCTGCCCATTTTTCTGAGCAGCCCTAGCAAACTTCGAAACAAACACAAATGTAGGGCTCGTCTCTGGTGGGTGTACATCCAAAATGTAATTTCAGAGCTAAATACTGACATCTTACCTTATTTTTTTCTCCCAGGTGAACATCCAGAAAGCATGTTGTCTTTAAAGAGTGAAGGATTATCCTCATTCGTAGTTCCAGTGTCCCTGCAGGCATGGTCTGTGCTCCTGACTCATCACGACTGTTCAGCAAATACTGACAAGGCTTTCAGGTAGAATTTATACCAGAAGGGGCATTCTACACATTTAGGAGCAGTCACCCCCAGCAACGATAGTGCCGGTTCTTCTTTAAACCATTTCTCCAGAAAGTGGTGCTGCGTGGTATTGAGAACAGAGGCCAAATCCCACATTTTGGGGATTCAGAACCAGGTCCATTTTGGTTGTTTTGGTGCTCAGAGAAACAGACCAAGCTGTGTGTTTGGGGCTGGGCAAAGAGCACAGCTGCTGTGCATTGGGCTCGGGGCTGGAGCCTACCTCAGCTGTTCTGGGGCCAGCCGTGCAGGCGGGGCAGACGCGTGCAGGTGGGAGCCGGTGGCTGGGGCCCCCACAGCCCCCTGCAGCTCCCCTGGTGCCTACCTCACAGAGCCACAGCCCCGCGTGTGGGGCGGGGACAGGGCCCATTGGGCTGGTCAGGGGCTCAGAGGCACGGCGCTGGGTGTCTGTGCCAGCCTTTGCCACAGGCCCACTTCCGTGCTCCCCAATGGACCGACCCAGTGCCATGGCTGCAGGGCTCATAACGGCCTCGTTCAGCTGGTTGTGGGGCTCAGAGACGGAGACCGGGTCACTCGGTTTGGGGTGTGCAGCATGGACCAGTTTCTGTGTGGTTGGGCTCAGGAACGGAGACCATGTTGGCTGTTTCTGGGGCAAACCTTGCACCCCAGGGGCTGGGGGGCTGTGAGGGTGGGTTGGAGGGGAGGTGGGAGGGGGGTGGGCTGGGTGCATGGACCCCAACCGGAGGTGGGGGTCTGGTTGTGGCGGTCCCCAAAGTCTGGGATGCTGGCATGCACCAGGCCAAACAAAGTGTTCGAAATAGTCTCTGGGCAAAATGGTGCTTTCCCGCTTCCACTGCTCATTCATTGTACCCAGTGCAGAATGGTTACTCCCTTAATTGTGCAGTATTTAGGCAGTTTCTGGACAACTATGACAGTTCATATTAGTATTCTGATTATGACTGGTTGATTTATAGCTCTGTCAAAAGAGCACCTTTTTTTTTTTTTTTTTTTTAAACAAGCACAAGTTCTAAAGAGCTTGAGCCAGAAACAAGCTGGAGATAGCCAGGAGACTTCAACGGCTGGAAAGATCCAGGAGACATGGGGCTGGAAACTGCAACAAGCTGGAGACAGCCAGAAGACATTGAGCTGGAAAATGGAACAAGCTGAAAATACCCAGGAGACAACCAGGGCTGGAGCCATCCATGAACACAAAGAGCTCATTAACGAAAAAATACAAACCATATACCAAAGCCTATACTTTACACCATACAAACACAACACATGCAGTGTTGAAGCTGTGACAGTGATTGATTTACGACCTTGTCTAAAGCCCACATTGTTGCAACAAGCACAAGCTGAACACGTCAAGGGCTGGACATGTCCACCAACTATAGCCGTGTCCAGGACTAACAGATCAATACAAACTAGGTTGGTCCATGTCTGTACAATGCACAACTGCGCCATTCAATATTAATATTTAAGTTACAAAAGCGATTGATATATGACCTCGTCTAAAGCCCAGATTGGGTTAACAAGCACGAGCTGTGTTTATTTACCTGGAGCAGAAATCCAGCTGGGGCCATCCAGGGCTGGAGCTGCAAACGAGCAGGAGCCATCCACAAGGGGGAGACACAGGGAGACAGAGATGTCCAGGGCCAATTAACCAATAAATACAATGCAAACCAATTAGTCAATACCTAGGCAGTGTACCGTAACATTAAATTCTCACATTCGCAGTACTGATTGATTAACAAACTGGCCTAAAGCCCAGGCTGTTGTAACAAGCACAAGCTGTAATTACCTGGACGCATCCAGGAGACTCCCAGGGCTGGAGACATCCATGAGCTGGGGGTGTCCAGGGCTGGAGCTCCAGGAACCAGAGGCACAGCGAGCTGCAGTTGCCCAGGGTGAGCTGATCAATAAACACAAACTTATTTGTCAATATCCATACAGTGCTCAACTAGGACATTCAATATTAATACTCTGGTTATGACAGCAATTGATTTACGACCTTGTCTACAGCCCAGAGCGCTTCCACAAGCACGGACTGTAATTACCTGGAGCTGGAGACGTCCAGGGCAGAAGCCACGTTCCACGCAGCCTCTAAGGGAGAAGCCCCTGCCACGCAGCCCTGCTGCACACCACAAACAAGAAAGGAGGGAGGAATGAGAGCAGGAGAACAGAAAAGCCGTTTTACTTAGAAGAGCCGATGAGAGGGGATTCTGGTGCAAAAACCTATCTGATCAGCAAAGTTAACAGCACAAAACAGCAGCGAGCAGTCAGCTCTGAAAGCTGTGAAGAAGGAACAAAGGCAGTGTTTGTTCTGGGAGAAGGAAGACCCCGAAGGAAGGTGCCAGGGGGACAGTACTCAGGCACCTCTCCACCAGGCAGGTGCCAGCCCCAGGGGAACCTTCAAGTTTTGGGGCCAGGCCCAGGGACAGGGTCCCCTTCCCTCCCCTGGCACAGAGTCGAGCCCGGAGCCCCTGGCTGGGTTGCTGCAGCACGAAGGGGCTCATACTCATGCTGGGCAGGAAGGTGCACGAGGCCTCTGCAGCATCTCCATGGCTGTAGCAGGCAGCAAAGGACAGGAGCTCCTGGGCTCTGGTGGGAGCTGCCAGCCTCCCCAAGCCAAGCGGCGCCTCCTGATCCACCCACAGGAGCTGAGAGGATCCGTGCCGAAACCTGCATGTGAAGAGCGCAGTGAGCAGGGCCTGGCCCACTGCAGGGGTTGTGCTGGGGACACCTCTGGGGCCGTGGGGGACCTGAAGCCCCACGCACCCCGAGGGGCAGCTGCCCCAGCCCCGCACCGTGGCTGTGCCCTGGGGCTGTGCTGGTGCCAGCCTGCGGCTGGGCAACGCAGAAGCAGGAGCCGGCACCGTGGCCATCGTGGGCACCATGGCCACTGTGGGCTCCTGGTGAGCACCTGACAGCTGAGGGGCAACAGGGTCACACACATGGACAGAAGGTTGCAAGGAGGGACAGGGAGCAGCAGCACCCTGTGTCTCCTGCAGGGAGAGAAAGGCGCTGAGAGTCAGTGTGTGACTCAGGATCAAAGCCCCCAGCTTTAATCTCAGCTCCAACTTCACACCTGAGCTGTAGGCAGTCAGTAACAAGCAGGGGACCTGCAAACAGCCACTTAAACACTGTGGCTAAACAATAGGTTAAGAAAAAGTAACCATCAAGGCATTTCATTCAACCCTTGGGAGCACCAGGGCCTCCTGCTCCTCCCAGGGGACTCCAACAACTGCAGCAACCCCAGACCTGGCTGCTCCTGCCCACCTTCCTGCAGGGGGACATAAATCAGGTCGCAAATTAATTGCCACCACCTGAAGCTGCCAAGTAGTGATTGCCGACCTCCTACCGACAGAGCACAGGTGGAACCCACAGGGGTGTCCCCACCCCTCGGAGGGTCTCCAGGTGCTGCCCACTTCTGGCCTTGAATTTTTGTCAAGTTTTGTACTGACTAAGGGAGAACAAGACACATCCCTCAGAGAAGGATGTGTCCATTCTGCAAACAAGATAAAGATGTACAACCTACAGACTAGTGTTGGTCTGCTTGAAGTGGGGTTAAGTGTAGAAACTCACTGTGGTCGTTCCCCTCTAAGCCTTGGTGAGCAAATAAAGCATCTTTTGTTGTGAGACACAAGGTGGGAACGAATTAACACCTAACACCTTAATAGCCTGGCTGCTTTTTTTTTAATGCTACATGTTGACACGTGCTTAGAAGCATTCGGGACTCCCACGCCTCTGAGACAGTAGCTGAAATCTACTGTCTACTGAAATCCCTGTAGCTCAAATCCTTTTTTCAAGGCTGTCCAGCATAATGTCACAACAGGGTAATGAAGTAAAATGCTAAAGGTCTAAAGGCTCTCAGATTGAACTCGGCTGTTCTGAAATAGCCCCACATCTTACATCCTGAACACACGTGTACACGCACTGCTGAGCCTGCCAGAACTTCTGGCCTCACTTTGCTACATGTACCGCATCATTCCCCCTTAGAGTTTCCTTGCAAATTCTCATCTAATAAAAGATGGCGAGAAAGGGCAGTGAAGCCATACAGAGTTTAAGAGCCAGCCATTCCAGCTTTTGAAATATCATTCAAACAAACCTTTCCACTATGAGCTCTTTTCTCACCTGCACAGGTCAGAGTCTGTTTGCTGACACCCACTGAATATCCCCGTGCCACGATGGCTTCCCAAGAGTCTCACTTCGGGTACTTTTGGCTTCTGTTTTTCCCATGGAAAAGACTTTTAATTTCCTACTGAATTTGCTCATTGCCAGCTTATACCCAACATGTACTTTTTCTATATTTTCTTGTAGGTAAATATCTTCACTGTGTTTCCCACTATTTCCTTCTGAGACTGAAGAACACAGAAAACTGGGATCGTGCCTCAGCACGTGCCGTACAGTCTGCACAACAGGGAGCTCTTTACAGTTTCTCTCCTACAAAGAGTGTCCTCATTCAGTCCTTCAGCAGTACCTCTGTGAGTTTGTTTGATTTTAAATTCACCTTTCCTGGATGCGTGGGTTTTGAGTAATACACACTATCCCACCGCAAGTCTTTCTAATATCCTGGGGATTTCTCAAAGCTACCACCTCCATCAGAAATACTTCCTGTCGTGTTGTCCTAAGATCCTGCTGAGTTAATAATCACTCCTGCTTTCGGTGGGTTTGTAATCCCTGAGCTTCCTTACTCCCTGACATTTCTTCCTGATGAGCTTCCAGACTAAGCAGTCACAAATCGCTGCTACAACTTAAATCATGGCCCCACACTCAGTATGAAGTTTGAAACCATTTTAATGATTTCATCTGCCAGTGACATCCCATCCTCTCAGCCATCCCTCACACAACACGCACTGATTGCACACGTGCCTGGGACACTGTGCTGGAGGGGACAGGCAACCCCCTCTAACGGGTCTGGTGGCAGACCGAAAGCAATCCAGCTGAAGTGTGTGTGCACACACACTGGTATTGGGGAAAAAAAAAAATGCACTTACCCTGAGCTGGATATATTTTGGGAACCATTGCTCTAATATCCCAAGAAGAGAAGACAATTATCCTCTAAGGATATCAAGAGCATCTGCAACCACGTCCCATGCAACAGCAATGTCCCAGGCTGCTTCAGGACCTGCAAAAACAAAGCCACCGCAGAAACTGCAAGCCCAAGCATACCTCGTGTCCTGCATGGCAACTTCCCCTTGACAATGCAAAGGCTTTCAAATTAGGAGAAGAAATTAGATCACACGGTAGCTCCTCAATGCATCAACTCTTCGTGAGCCACTCTGAGGAACAGGCAGCAAACATTCACACCATCGTGTGTGAGCACCTCACCCGGGACACAAACCTGAGAGTGGCACATCTGAGTTAGGCACACACAAAAAACAGCACTTACAGCTGAAGAGGGATGCTTCTATTTTTTGCTAGTGGAACAGGCTTCTTTTGAAAGAGGTCTTTCAAATTTCAGGGGAATTATTTTCTTCCTCAGGTCAGATGGGACTCCTCAACAGTCACAAGCCTCACGATGTATCTATCCTGAGGCGTATAATAAAACATAAACACCTGAGTGTGAGACTGATGCTCCCATCGCCAGGCAGCCTTCTCAGAGACCTTCTCACTTCTGCTGCAGCCAACTATGTTGCTGGCTGCAAATCGCGTCAGCCTGGAGCTTGGGGTGGGACTGGGATCTGGAAAAGCTGAAAAAGTGTCTTCCTTGACCGGCTGTCCCCACTCTTACTGATTGAAATGGTCCCTTCTCATTTCAACTGTTGTTGATTGCCTTGAAGGAAAGCAAGCAAATCAGGTGGTGAGCATTCAGTCCGTAGTCTGTGTTTTCCTACCATCAGGAAAGAAAAGAGGATTGAACTCACCACAGAGATCTTATGACATGTATCACAAAGACCAACGTGTGCAGGGTGTCAGCAGCACATTTACCACACACGTTTCTCACTGCTCGCCCTCACTGTGCATCGCTGCACAGAGGATGCTTCGACCCTCCCTAAACTGGGATGACATTTCCACCTCATCCTTCGGTCCCAAGCATGCTGCCAGCTCGTGTCACCCATGCATTGCCAGGAAACCACCAGGGAGATGTCAGAGCTGCTGGGTTGTGCCTGCTGATCCAGGCCTTCACCCTGACGGCCTCACCTGGGGCCCCCGCTGCCCACACACACCTCCCCATTGGTCCCGGTGCTATATTTAAGCTTTGGCTGGGGGGTCTGACTTCTCACTGCAGTAGAGAGTGTGCTGTGAGTGCTCTTCTGCCTTGTTAGCAGGGATGTTGTAGTGCTGCTCTTCTTTTCTACCTTAGTCTGAGCAACGTTGCTGGGCTGACTTGAGTCCTTGTATGGGTGCTCTGGGGCTACCCCTAGTGGTGGAAGCACTGTTTTTCTTTTGTCTTTAGATTTAACCTTTATTTTTTGTCTTTTTGCAGACCAGTTTTGGTGTGTTCTGTCTCCATTAGTTAAGTACATGTTAGTATGTCACTGAATACTTACTTCCTTTCTGATAGCTTATGTAAATACGGTTGGAACACGTTCATTTCAAAACATGCCTGATAATTCTTGTCATTGTGATTGGTCTCAGAAGTGTTCTACCTTTATTTTGGTAATGGATGTTAGTAGTAAACCTTATCTTTCTGACTTCTGGCAAGGCTTCTATTATCCATTTCAGCTGAGTACAGTGTAAAGGGCACCTTTCTATTACCTGTCCCCGTAGAGTAGCACTCCAGGAACCCCCTGAAAGTTAACAGCAGAGCAGGGGCTTTTATCCCAAGGCTAAGCCAGAACCCTGGAGGTGGATTTCTTGCTCTATGTGCAGAGAGTAAAGGCTAGATCAGAGCCCTCCTTGGCCTTCCTGTGACTTCCTCTGGACTCCCAAGGAAGAAGGCAGCTGTGGTGGTCCTGGGGGGGATGAGTACTGGCACTTTGGCTATGGGGCTCAAGGGCAGTTGAGTTTCCCAGGGAAGGGAATGCAAGAAGTAAAGCTAAAAACTGTAATCCAAAAAGTCCATGTACCAACTAGTTTGACCAGGACAGTACAGGTTACTCTTTTCCCCAATTTCCCACTCTTGATTTAAAAGCTAACCCTGCCTTATCTCTGGGAGGGGGGGGTGGGTGATCTAGATGTTGGAGCTCAGCATGTAGAACAGGAGCCTGTGTGGTGCTGTGCTGAGGAGTGCTCAGTGCATCAGAGATGGCTCTGGATTGCTGCTGCCCCCTCGGGTGTGATGGCTGGGGTGGTAGAGTTAGGTCTGGTACCTGGGGAGAAAATCGTTAGCCCCAGCTCTGCTAAAGAGCTTTCCAAGGGGAAATGATGCCTAAAAAGAACAGGAGGAGGGTCTATAAAGAAGCACGTGCAAGAAGCACAGCCCTGACGTGCCAAGCAGGCACCCCCTCTGCCCCAGGGTAGGGATGGCTGCAGGTGACAGCCCCCTGGCCCCAGGGCTCAGCAGCCTGGCTTTGGGCTGTTCTCTCCAGTCCCTCCTTCTCTCTCTTCCTCCCTGCATCTGCCAGGCACTGCCAGATCTGTTCCCTCTCTGCCGCGCTGAGGCTGCAGCCTTTCTCCTCACAGCGCTGCACCAGTGGCTGCTGTGGAGCTTTCCCTGCTGTAAGTGGGGGATCCTGGGCGAGGAGGGCGGGGGGCTGGCTGTGACTCGGGCTGGGCTGTTCCCCTCTGCTCGGCTGGGAGCTGAGGTGGAGCTGCCAGTGCTGTTAGCAACAGGTCTTGTGTGTGTGTGCAGGGGAACGCTGATCCCGCTGCCTGAGGTGGGAACAGGGCACGGGCTGCGTGGGGTTGCTGGTGGTGCCTGCCTCAGTTGGTCCCAGGGAGGGTGATGCAGCCATCCTGACCAGTTTGTACTGGTCAGCACTGGGACACTGGGGTACAGAGCTTGACAGTGGATGTCTGACACCAACAGCTCTGTATCTCAAAAGGGAGGTGGGGGACACCCATGCGTCCCCCAGCAGGGATGGCTGGGCAGGGGGAGCATCTGTGTAGCTGCTGCTGGAAGTGTATACCTACACGTGGCAGCCACTTAACCCTTGTGCAGAGGTCTGGGGCTTTATGGAGAAAAGCCTGCTCCCAGTAAGAGCACCCCTGGGGAAGAAGGTCAACAGCTAGAGCCATCTGTCTAACTGGACCTGTTATTTTCCCTGACTGACTATATATGACAGCCAGTTTTAAAGGGCTGAAAATATTTCACAGGGCAATTGTCAGTGCTGCTAGCTAACAATTGCTGTGCCGAGTCTAGTCACTCTCGATGCCAGGAATCAGAGGTACACTTTGCTGCGAATGAAGTTGCTGCATGCCTGCTATAGTATTTTGGAGCAAGTTTCTGGTGGTTCTACCTGCACTTGTCCATGCTGCACTGCTGTTAGTGCTACCAGTGTAACTGCATTCAGAGTGAACATCAGGTGTGCAAAAGGATATGGAAAACTCAAGTTTTTTTGGGGGGGAGGGAATCATTTTTTAACTCTGCCTTTTTACAGGTACAACTTACTCTTTAGTGAAGCAGAAGCAATTGTTATATTTCAGTTTCAGTTATCACTTCTCAAACAATTATTTTAAGAGGTAGAGAGGACTCTCAGTCCGTGAGCTCAAGCTAATTCCGATGGAGTTCTCAGTACAGTTGCAAAACATAACAGTTTTAGAGCTCAAAGGGGGAGCTCCAATCACCTGCATGATTAACTTGGATTAGGTATATGTGTTGGTGGTTTCTGGTATCTGTTTTCACTGATGTCTCTGAGTTGTGGTAACTTTCTGAAACAATCCTACACACTAATCAATGTCAAACAAGACATCATTGGGAAAGCAGGGGTGACAAAGCAGGACACCTTACCTTGTCACTAAAACTGCTGGGTGCATTCATGTCACTAGTGCTGCATGCCCTTCTCCTCCAAGGTTGCAGCGCACCTGCAAAACAGCACAGGAAAAGAGGCATGGAGAGGTATCTCAGAAATAGCTTATGTTAGGACAGAAAACCTCAAAAGTTAGGGTTTGAACCCCACAGATTACTGAGGGGCAGGGCAAGTTAGCATGTAAGTGTGTAACATCCCTGTTAGAGGCACCTTCTAATGGCATCCAAGTGAGGCTTAAAATTTGAGTGCTGAGTGTTCAGTACACAATGAAAATCAAATCACTGGGGCAATTTACTGTGTGGAGTTCGAAGGAATAAATGGATTCAAAGGATTAGAGCAAGTCACAGAATGAATCAGGTGTTTAATCTATCAGTGACTATTTACAGTAACTGTAAGACGCACGTTGGTTGCTAACTGAAAGCCAACTGTTAGCAGTGAGAAGGTGTAGGATGACTTCAATTCTTGCCTGTTCTGCAGATTTGTAAATGAACTATGTGTTTGTTGCAGGTAGACTAATTAGACCACCTACATGAGTATTGTATTTAGATAGATCTTTCAGCTACAGGGAAGAAAGGAATAAATTCCCGATATGGGGCTCTGTGTGCTTTCATATCTACTTTATATCATGCAACAGCACATCTATGCAAAAGGAGATTTAAATCAATTATGGCTCTTGCTTGTTTTTCAAAGTAAGTACAGATAATATGGGGCAGGACACCAAGATGATATGCTATTTGCATTAGTATTGCTTTGGTTCAGACTGCTGACTGGCAGCTCACATGTTCTTGGGTGGGAATAAAGCAGGTGGAGAAGTACAAGATGCTTCATTCCACTTCTTAAATTCCAGTTAGAAACCAATTTTCTGGGAAAGTACATACATTAAAAAAATATCTTTTGCATCTTTTCAAGCTGTGTCTTACAACAAGCCATTTATGACCTGATGTAATAAATATGGCTAACTTCTATTGTCCAAGACTTTTGTTTTATAATAAACACTATCCTGTTTAGTTTTAAAAGCTTGTATCTTTGGATTCAACACAGCACTTTCGGAAGCTGCCCCAAGCACTATTTTTGAGTTTATACTTCTTAATTTGTTTGCACAGAGTAAGTGTTTTTGACTTAACACTGCTTTTTACACTGTTTGCCACAGGAAGAGGAACTTGTCAGCTGTCAATCAGATCCTGAGTTTTTTTTTTTTTTACTACAATGTATCAGCACAAAAACTCATCAGGAAAAGGTAGTATTGGACATGGACAGCTGAAAAACTTGTAGAGCAAATCGCTTTTCATTTCTTAGGCTACTGAACTGAGTAGTTAACTTCTTTACTACTCAAAGGCTTCACTTTGAGTACCATGTCATTGCATGGACCAGTGAAACCTGGCTGCAAGAGAAATCTGCCTCCAATACATCTAGGAAGCACACTGTCACCTGCTGTAAACTGTATGCTCGGAAATAGGGAAGATTGCTCTGTGCTGGTATGTCAAGCCCCACATCATCAAGCACAATGTTTTGGACACGGTTCATAATTTCATAATCAAATGTGAGGCAAAACTGGGACCTCTGTCTTTCAACTGCAACACTGTCACTCTGGTATGAGCTGGGAAATGAAGAATTTGATAGGCTGAAGGGGCAAGGAATAGGCCTTAACCAGCACATAAAATGAGATGATTCATCCTTGTGCTTACCATTCAGCCCATATTGAAGGTCTGGGGTTGTTACAAGTCAGCTGCTGTGCCTGACAGTTGGCTATTTAGGAGGCACATCTGACAGTAGCAACATAGTATTGCAAAAAGCCTAGAGGTGAGTATTTATCTGTTTGTACAGCTTAATCCAAAACACTCACCGTTAAGTGCTCAGGGGAGTCTCTTTCCAGTGAAATAGCTCAGACTGGTTCATGTTACTTTTACTGGGTTCCCTAGCCAATTTCCTATCATGGATGGGAAGCTGCTTCCTGAAGATTAGACCTCAGGAGGACTTAAAATAGTTTTATTCTATCAAAAGCTTCTCTACCAGTGTGTTTGAGGTACTTATTTCCCTCTTCTGAGTTCAAGTAATGTCTTAACAAAAATGTGGCAAATGGAGCAAGGTGTGAGGGGAATATTCAGATGGCACCAAGCATATTATGTTTGACGTCTGTCTTGCAGGAGCAGTGGACATTTTTGATCAGTTCTCCTTAACTAAGGAGAAGAGATCAATCCAAAAGGCTTGCTACCTGCTATCACAACACTGTTAACACAACTGCACTTGGTTGCTGTTCGTGCACTGGTGATCAGGGAGAATGTTGCTCTGGCTATAGTAGTCTTTTTCTGCAGCACCTTCTGTGAAGAGCCCCAAAGACCCACTGAATTTAATGAGAATCTCATTACTTCTCTACGAAATGCACATCTCTGAGCAAAGGTAAGGAGTAGTGAGTACACTTCTGCAGTCATGATTTGAATTGCCTTCATTCCTTTCGTAGAGTAAGTCTAACACGCCTGTTGGTAGTGCTAGATGACAGCTGGGGGTGGTGGGAACCCCTCCGAAGGGGTCATCTCTTGGGTGAGAGAGGTGTTTGTACTAAGCACCAGGTAAACTGCAGAAACTTACAAAGGTCTATTTTTCAAATCCTTGTTTTCTGTATAACACTGCATCAAGAAAATGAGAATGCTATCGTGACATAACAGAAGCCACATCAAGTGTGTGCTTTAACTTAGCCTCAATACAAATTGATAGCTTTCAATTAGTTATTGTGCATCTCTTAGGCATATTCTCTCCCATATGTGCTAGGCTTCTGACTCCCTAGCTATCAATGTAGGGCTTGGGCAGAAGTCTTGTTTATCCTAAGCAAGCTATGTCCTGTACTGAATGGGTTATATGACTTCCCTGCAGTTTACTTAATGCGTGCTTACCTGATAAATTTTTTTCCTCCTGTGCTGCTGACAGTAGTGGTAGTGTCATCCTTTTTTCGCATCCTGCTGATGGTGGAGAGGACTAAGGGTAAAAAGACTCCTTAGACTGCTTAGTTGCAAAGAGGCTGCAAATAAATTGAAGACTGAGACTGGGGATATGAGTGGTCTTACGGGAACAGTTGAGAAAATGGCAAAAGCCATTTCCAAGTATAAGAGAGCTAATATATCTCAGGACTTGCTAGGCTTCTTAATGAAGTGGCTGGATAAATGTGCCTGCATGGGGGAAATCTTTCTTTAATCTTGTTTTGGGGAACAGTTGGCTGAGGTTTTAGTTCAGATGTAAGAGAGATGCCTGTGAGACATCAAGAGGAAACACTACAAACTCAGAACCTTAAAGGCTGACTAAGCATTAAGCAACAGAAATATTATAATGAGAAGCAATAGTTAAACTTAGCTCAACTAAACTCTACTTGTCCATCAATTCATGTATGGTAATGTACAGCCATCAAATATAACATGGACACAGAAAACACTTCCTCTGTGTGCCTTTGCTATCAAAGCATTAAGTAATCACACTTTACTGTGTAACCAAGAACCCTATCAGCTAACACAAAAGCCCTGTCACTGTACCTGTGTTTATCCTATTAGTCCCTGTTGTCTCCTGTGTGGCATGGCATGCAGCTTCATGATGGATAAAAAAGCCAAACAAGTTAACTGACCAGCTTTTATCCCAGGTTTGACCTGTACTCTAACTGGGAACTTCACATCTGGAATCTTTCTGGGCAAAGTGGTGGAAGTCACAAGTACGTTTAAAGAGAATGCACGTGGGTGCCTTAAGGTCACCTAATAGCAAAAGGCAGAAAATGGTTAGTTAGAGCGAGGCTTTCTTATGGTAAATTTTCAGCATTCATATTCTTCATTCAGTGTGGCAATAAAAACGTTATTTGATTTAAGCTGTGCAATATTTGAATGCTAGAAACATGAAGCAAAGTGAAAATTTGATGTCCTCAAGACACACAAACTTGCTGTGAATGCCTCACCTGCTATACCATCCTTTGATTTACATTTGAATTTGGCTTTTTGGCAAAGGGTTTTATAATCCTTGCCTAAGTGGATGAGTAATTGACAGTTAAGTTGTTTTGTCTATTACAGCACTCCTACTGATAGCATTGCTCTTTGTAATTAGGGCAGGAAAAGTAAGATGAAAAACAACAATAAGGAAAAAACAACCAACCAATAAATCTTTGACAAAATGTTTCCTTTGGTCCCAAATCAGATTTCCCAGATGACTGTTAGGAGAAGACAGACAGTTCAAGCCCATTCATTAGAGCTCTGCATGGAATCTCAAGCTTGGTATGTCTCCCAGGAATTGTCCACTTATGCAACGAGAAACAAATTTCTCATTTATACTTTTGGTTCCTGGAAGTATATGGCAGTAAGAATCAATTAATTTTCTGTTGCAACTTGATGGTTTTAGTCTTTTCTATCATAGCTTTTTTCTTAGCTGAAAGCCTGCCCTTTCCTTGTGACATACTCAGTATTTAATTTGAGATAAGAAAATCATAGGTATTTTGTACAAATGACCATGAAATTAAGATGTATGAAAAGGTAAAGGAAATGTTAACTTCCAAAGTACTCTATTTGGAATTGCTACGTACAAACTCTAAGGGTATTTATGAATTAAGACTAAGGGTATTTATGAATTAGTACAGACTAAGCATTTCTGCTTGTAGTGGAAAATGACATTAAGTGCAATATCAAGTTAAAACATCCTTTGTAACAAGTTCCAAGAAGTTAATTGTACTCTGTAATGAAATCTTTTCTTGACAAAGACACTTTTGCTTGTGGCATTTAACTTGGCAAATCCAGATGCTCTGTTTTATTGGGAACAGTTTCTGCACTTCTGCCTGTTGCATGCTTCATGAACCTCAGGCTGGAACTTGGTCTCTGGCTGTTGAGGACTTCTTCCTTTTGAAAGAGAAGGGAGAGATGAGTCCTGCTTACAATGTATTGCAGATACATGCCCTTCACATCCAACCTTTTTGAAATGTAAGATGCTACGATGTAGTTCTGAAACCATTAATAAAATGGAAGAATGTGTTGCCATCCCTTTGTAAATGTTTCTTTTTCTTTAGATGAAATGGCCCTATAACTTCCACTGTTTCCCTCTGTTGTACTCTTGAGCCCCTCGATCTTTCCTGTAGCTTTCTTTTAGACTTCCTCCACTTGGTCCAAGTCTGCATTGAATTAAACTGACCAAATCTACATGCAACAGATTAAGTGAGCCCTGGGTAATCAACAACACTGGAGGTATTTCATGTGTTTAGTCAGCTATTGTCACACGTATGCGCTATAGAGTACTTGTTTTGCAGTGTTATGCTGCTACTGCCTGACTTTCAGCTAGTAACTTCCTACAAACCATAGATCCTTGTACCTATATTGACACACAACTAGTTGTTCACATTTTTTTCCTTCTTCACTGAGTATTGCTCTGTAAGTTGCCCTTGTTGAACAGCTTTTTGAATTTAGGCTCTTTTCCATATGAAATGGTAATGTGCAGCCAAAGTGCCTGGTTGGCGATTAGACCTTGTTCCTTGCTGTTGCTTCGATAGGTGTCTTTCCCCTTACTCCAAACATCTTTTTTCATAAAGGCAAAGATCTTACAACCATTTTCCATTCTCACATTCTTTTACAAGCCCCAACTTAATTGTTACAAATAACTACTAATAATGTCCACAATTGACGTTCTCATGATTTTGTAGGCAAGAACAGTTTGGACTTCTGTCAGTAACACTTCTGATCCACTAAGGTATAGGATAACCTGTGCATTAGTCTTTTCTTTGTTTTCAATATACTTATAGAATGAGGTGCTGCTTTTTTTTTTTGCCATCCCACAATGTCTGCATTTTGAAAGGATTTTCTCATTTTTCAGCAGAACAGAGACGCTCTCATTTTCCAGGAAAAAGATCTCCAGGAAATTTCTGCAGTTAACCCATCACTGAGTGTAGAGCTCTGGACAAAGACACAACACTTCTTTTAGAACTTACCACAGTACATTTTCTTTTTCCATTATGTCTGTCTTTAAGTTCTTCAAAGTTTCCTTATCATTGTTTCCTCTTCTGAGCCCCCAGAGGATTCTGTGATGAGATTTCACACGCACAAATTAGGATAACAGAAACAAATAGTTGTACACAGAGGTGAAACAGTATTGGCCGGCTCCCATGGTTTCCAGAATTCTTCTGTGTGGCCAACATAAAAGTAATTACGTTGACTTCATAATTACCTTGAATTGTTATTGTTATATGGGAAAATTAATTTTCCATATTTGATGGCATAAGACTGTCCTGGTTGCACTGATTTAATCCTGCATATTTGTCTACAGACGTTGTTATTGACATTTCACTAGTGTATCAGTCTAGCATGTTTTAAAAACAATGCGTGGGCAGTTTTTCAATAGTTCAGGCTCTTGCTTTATTTTTTTTGCAGATTTTCCTCTGGCATATTAAATAAAGTACTGAGGCCATGCCCTTATCAAATTACCATGTGGAAGCAAATTGCTTTTATTTATCATCTTATGATATTTATGCATTGCATTATTTTTTCCCTTTTCTTAGATGACTTGCGCTGCCATCTTCTGTACGTCGCTCAACTATTTATCACTGTCTGTTTAGCTTGTTAAAACACAATGCACTACCTTCATTTCTTCTTCCAGCCAATCCTATCCCCCTCAGCTTCAATATAATAAAAATTTGTGTATTGTGCCATCTCCTGTAAGATACCGTATTTGTACAGCAAGTTCACTGTATTTGGTACAGCTTCAGTGGTACAAAGTTTAATTTGTGCAACTGTGATCAGTCTGTGTAAGACAAATAGGCACAGCTCCAATTGTGCCTTGAGGTTGTTTGCAGTTTCATCAGTTACAAACAGAAACTATTCCAGAGTTCCTTACTGAAAAGATTGAAAGTGGTTGCTTTATAAACACATTGTCAGAAAGCGACCAAATCCAAGAAAAGCATCCAAAGAATAATATGTAAAGTATTCTAAAATTATGTTTTTAATATGAAAAGGGATAATTTCAGTTGTATTAATGAACGGAATTCAATTGAATTCATTGAAATACTGCCACTGCATAAGAATGACCCACAAAGTTTTGTATTCCTGGGACCAAAGTTTCATATCAGTACTGTGTAGCAACTTGTAAAATGCCCAGCAAAGACCTGTATAGCCTGTGAACTGTTGTGTATATATGGTTCTAAGCAGCAAAAAAATCTGAACCATAGATATTCCTCCTGTTATTACACAGAAGAACATGTTCTTCTACCACAGAATGATAAAGAACCTCTCCCTCAAATAATCAGCAACCCCCAAAAAGCCATACTGCTGGAAGCAAGGAAGGAAAGCCACCCCTACCTCATTGGTAGTGCTGCTTCATGACAGCACAGGTCCTGTCTGTCATGAGGACTGGGAACGCAATGTGAAGCAAACGCAAGCTTCCCCAAACTGGAATATCTTCCTTAAAGCACTACCTCTGGAAGGCAAGGGAATATGGAAGAAAATTAGCTTCCATTTACAGTAAAAATAAATACATTTGTAGCTCTTCTTATTGCAGAGAAATGCTGGAGAGCATGAACTTGGGTGAAACCTCAGAGAAACCAACAAAAAAAGAAGCCAAACATACATCTATTTTTGTTAGATGGCAAGAGGCCTGACTTTTTCCAAACTTCTGGTTGGGTTTGGATGGCTACTCTTTGCCAAACCCAAAAGCTGGGTGTGACACCTACCAAGAGCACTAGTCTCATGCTTGCTCCGTGTAGAGCAGAACTCCCATTTTCTCACACCATTGTATTTACTGTGTGAAATGCAGCAATTAGTCTAGGGGACCTTCATCTGTTGTTTTGTTTCCTCCAAACATATATCAAGTGTCAGATTACTGGCACCGTCTGCTCCATTCCTATTACACCTCCACTGTTAAACCAAACTCTTGCTTACTCTCAGCACTAGCCATCGGATAACAGTGGCTGAACCCAAGAACCCTCGCATTTCTAACTTGATTAATACTGTTGATGGCAGCCTTATAAATGACTTAGAGCTACAGGCCAAATGCTGACATTTTAGACTGCTGGTACGTGTTTGGGCCTCACCCAGAATAGCCATGCCAAGCAGAAAGGTCACCCCACTGCCTTTCCTGGTGAAGGAAGCGCATATGATAAGCACTGCCTCTCATCTAGACTGTCATCTCCCTGGGCACGGAGAGCTTGGCCTCCTGCACTTTACTACCCTAAGAAGCTGTCTGGGGTAGAGGAGCAAAGTGAGCAACAATAAATCTATTTCTTGTCAGGAGCCAAAAGGGAGCACAGGAGATGCTGAGCTTTAAATGGGATTTTAGTGACATAGCACCTCCTGAGATTTATAAAGCACAGCTCCAAATCTGTGATTAAGTGAACGGTGTAAGCTATTGTCTAATTTTTTGAATTCTGCTCTCACTGTTCATCTTGGGCATGTTTGTATGCAACTTCATTAGTAACTGCTTTCTTAAGTGAATAATAAAATTGGCATTAAAAAACCTTCTGCAGTAGCTGACTGATCTCTGTCTAGTTAAAACATCGGATACATTAAATATTTGAATAAAAATATTTTCAGTTGTTTTGAAACTATTTTGAATTTAAAAAAAAAATCAAAAATACAGTCTTTCTGCATAAGAGCAACCAAAAAGAACATACAACTAGTACGGCTAGTTTGTATATACTGATTTGTTAATATATATAAAGAATATATAAAAATACAGACCCACTGCAAACATTGTATTGTTACTGACGTCTAAAAAGACAGAAGATACGATAAAACTCTGTTTTTTTCACTACTCTGCTTGTTCCAAACAAGACTTGTTCTGCATTTGTTACTGGAAGTAAAGCACTTACAGAGGTTTTGATGTTGCTGAATTTCACTGACAAGCAAAATATATATTTAAAAAAAAAAACAAACAACAACAAAAAAACACACAAAAAAATGAATTACTTTCCTGACAAACAGATGTGAATAAATATACCAGGGAAAAACAGGCAGAGACAGAATCTTAATTAGAAAGTCTTCAAGTAAAACCCAGCAAGAAGAATGAAGAAAAATACCCTATCCTTTTGGCAACATTACCTAACACTCATTTTCTTTTTCTGGGGAGAGGTCTGCTCTACTAGAAATGACAGCAGAATATCACCTTCTTTCGTTACTCCATAAATATGGGAAAACCACCTTCAGCATTTGGAATCTGGGGAGGCAGCTGAAACCATAGTTGCACAAAAAAGACCCCGCTCTGAATTTTCCTTCATAAGGAAAGAGATAAAGTCAGCACTTTGTTTCCCTTATGTACAACCTCATCAGGATTTGGATCCTTGTGCCTCAATTTAAATGCAATTTATAGTGAAGAATTTGGGAAGTGTTCTGAAGTCACCTGCACCCACACATTAATTTGGTGCCTTTTGCCAGGAGTTAGTTTTGCTGTTCTTTTATGTCAGGGACAGTTCCTTCCTTCTGCCCCTTTAGGTATCTATATAAATACGCCTGTTTAAGAAATATAACCCCAGAGCCCATTTTAATTAAGTGCCATCCAAAAGCCATCAGCAGATGGAAATGTGATCGTTTTCCCTGCTCCCTTTACCTAAGTTTCAAAGTCTCCAACTGGCAGATAAAATGAACATGGAAAAATATATTTGAATGCTTCTCGCAAGTTATGTTACCTGGTGTCAACTGTAAATATCAAGAAACTGGTGCTGACTTGTTACAGGAGGCTGATACAATTTCTATATATATAATAAACATGTTAAAAGTTTGCCATGGTTAAGATTTGATTTAGAATTTTGGTGCAGTGTCATGTAGAGTTACAGGTTTTACAAGGCAAGAAAATAGTTCGTAGCCTACAAAGTTAAGTTCAGTGAGTTACGTTTGGAAGTTAGTAAGTTCAAGGCACACAAATTCTGTACCTGATAAAGTGATTCTTGCGCCAATACCAAGTGGTCTAATAAAGAGTCTTGTACCCCTTATCTTTGAACCATCCCACCAGTAAAAACATTGCTACTACAACACAAAAGGTATAGATACTTGAGGCTTGAAACAGAGAAGGTATCAATGTCAAGCGAGTTCAGACCTGAAAATAAGTGTCTCCAAGAAAAAGCCTGTAGATTTTGCCAACTGGAATGTAATACTCTAATTTAATAAAATATTTTCTTTACAGAACGAATACCTAATGTGGGAAAAGTATTACCCAGGCTTTTTAACAATTAAACCACAACATGAAGAGATTATGAATTCCCTCAAATCACACAAATTCAGCAGCAGAGATAGAAAACAAATCTTATGCTTCTGTACATTTTAAACCCAGAAGTATTCTATGTTTCCTGACTTTTCTCCTGATCTACACAGATTGTAAGCAGGAAAGGAAAATCAATTGTGGCCTAATATCAGTTGTACATATAAATATCTCCTTTTCAGTTAAATGGGTCTGGATTTGGATACATTCACGCCGAACGTTGGTGCCTTCTGAAAGCTTTAATTTAATTACTGTTTTTAATGGCTCAGCAGCCTCACTGTTACCTAAGCGTTAGATTATTCAAGCTGTTGAATAAATGGATTTCTCAAGAATTCTGATTTTTTTCCCTCAAAATAAACTGTTTAGGTTGTTTCTTTGTTTACTTGACACATCACCATAGGCTTGTTTACATCCTGTCTGGCTTTACTCTTCTTTGTGAAGGGAAGGACTTCATTTATGGAGATTGCAGAAAGAAAAAAAAGACTTTAATAGTCTTACTGATCACTTTTATATGACTGCATTGTAAAATCAAACTAATAATATTTGTTGCTTTTCCTGTCTGGGGAGGATTGGGGTGCAGAACATGGACCATTAAAGTAAGGTGCACAGAGACGAGTATACATACAGCTTTGCATGAATTTCAGCACACTGCATTTCCAAAGTAGTCACATTTCTTCAAATCCATTTCAAACATACTATAACGACCTTTTCAAAAATATGTTTCAAGGAACATTACAACATGAGTAAGAAAATGGACCTAAATTCTTCATTCGACTGGCCTCACTTGCTGAGTTATAATGGAACATACAAGTACCTCTACTTTGAAGGCAATGTCTCCTACGTGGACTTCTACCTTCATCAACCTTCAGTGGCAGCTGTCTTCATCGTCTCATACCTCTTAATCTTTCTGCTTTGTATGGTTGGCAACGGAGTGGTTTGCTATATTGTTCTGAGGAGCAAACACATGCGTACAGTCACAAATCTTTTCATCTTAAACCTGGCTGTCAGCGATTTACTGGTGGGAATCTTCTGCATGCCCACCACCCTCCTGGACAACATCATTGCAGGTATGCCAGCTCACACCACATAGCAAAAAGGGCTTGAGGGGGATTTGCCTTAATTTCTGAGTCCTCCCTGAAGAACCCAAGCGTTAATTGCATGTGACAGTAACCAACATAAATTGTTCTTTTACTCTGTCCCTGGCATTCAGAATCCAAACCCCAGTGAGAAAGCTATGGACAAATGTGAAGCCCTCATTTTGCAGGTTGGGCTCAAGGGGTTCACTATGCAACGTGTTTATTGACAGAGCACGAAGCTCACCTTAAACTGAGACATCACTAGCCCCACTTGCACACTACCATTTCTGAGGGAGCTCCACAGGCATTTCAAGTTAGGGGATGGAACAGGTGAGGAAGACAAGCCTCTAACCCACCTTCTGACTGGGGCTGTCCTTGCTGATTTCCACAACCAGCACCTTTAGCAATGAGTTATCCCACTACTAGGTTATATGTTAGGAAGTCTCAGTGGATGCTATGAGCCACATGAAGAGAGCAATCAACTGTAGTGGTCAATCCCCTTTCTTATCTTGACATCCTGTTTTAATGGGATGTTAAAACACAACGTTGTTTTGCTGCTTTTTGGAACATCAGAAACTTACCTAGACATCTGGCAAAGCATTTGTTTACATAACTTTTAACTTCCTAACTCCTACTATGTCCTGCCAAAGCAAAATAAATGTACTAGTTCTGGGGCAAAAATTTCCTCTTATGCATATAAGAATAGTGCTGCAATGAAATGGAGGCAATTTCAATAGCCTGTTTCCTTCCAGGATGGCCATTTGGGAGCATGGTTTGCAAGATGAGTGGGATGGTCCAAGGAATCTCTGTCTCTGCCTCTGTCTTCACTCTGGTTGCGATTGCTATGGATAGGTAAGATGATGCAGAAATGGCAAACTGTCACTTCCATCTTCCTCAGGCCACACGATCATACTGAGATGGATTCATTAATTCATGCAACCCTGCAATAGATTAAATTGGTTTAGCTCCTAAATCTAGCAAAACAAACAAAAAAAAGTGTGCCAAGGTCTAAAGAGCAGTCGCAGCAATTTGTTCCTCAACTGGTATCTCTTAAAAATGGTACACCTGGGCTATACCTGGCTGCCTAGAGTTGGTTAGCTCCCCAGCTATTAAGCTAATAGAAAAGACAACAGAAGCACTGGTACCTGCTGCCATGGTTAACTGAAGCAGCAGCAGCAGGCTGATAAGGAGACAGATCATAGCAAAGAAATTTTAACAATAAATGTGACTTTTTTTAAGATTGTTTTTCTCAAAAAAACTCTTAAATGGAACAATTAAATGCAACTCCACTGCTTTATGCAGCATGATTCCATCCATACCTCTAAAAAAAATATGCAATTTTAAAACCACGTATGTGTTTGCCTGTTTAATTAAGCCTTCTCTAAACATTTTATCCACATATGCCCCTGGGTGTCTTTGCTGCAGGTTTCGATGCATTGTTTATCCATTTAAACAGAAGCTGACCGTCTCAACTGCAATCATTATTATAACAGTCATCTGGATTTTGGCCATCACAATCATGTGTCCTTCGGCAGTCATGTTGCAGGTACAAGAAGAGAAGCATTTCAGGGTGATCCTTGGCTATGGCAATGAAACCCGCCCTGTATATTGGTGCCGGGAGAACTGGCCTAATGCAGGAATGAGAAAGATCTATACAACGGTTCTGTTTGCCAACATCTATCTTGCTCCCCTGTTGCTCATTGTTATCATGTATGCTAGGATAGGCATTGCTCTCTTTAACACAGCAATGCCCACAGTGGGAAAGCACAGCCAGGAGCAGCCACACAGCGTGTCTAAGAAGAAACAAAAAGTCATCAAAATGCTCATTATCGTAGCTTTGCTTTTCACCCTGTCTTGGCTTCCCCTGTGGACTCTGATGATGCTCTCAGACTACGCCAACCTGTCAGATGTCCAGTTGCAGATCATCAACATTTATATCTATCCTTTTGCTCACTGGCTGGCCTTTTTCAACAGCAGCGTCAACCCCATCATCTATGGTTTCTTTAATGAAAACTTTCGCAGAGGCTTTCAGGCAGCCTTTAAACTTCAGCTCTGCTCTAGGAAGATCATTCACAGGGACACCTATTCCCAGCGAGGCCAAAGCAATTCCATTTTGCCAGCTGCCGCCTACCAGACACCCCAGGATCAAGCTTGTCAACATGCCAAGGTGGAGGGGAAGCCAGTTCGGAAAGGAAATTGGATGAATAACCAGCAAGATTTGATGATGGAGGATCTCGAAGAGCCCTGCAATGATGAGATTAAGTGATACATGCTATGAACTCTCTAAAAGATTCATGCCTAGCAGAATTTCTTTACTGGGATGTGAAATTCATGTTCCGTAAGGGATTTGTAACAAAATAAAAAATGTCAAGGTGTTTCTGTTTAGAAAAAGATATGCAGCTTGCATACTACCTGAACTTTAATACAAGAAAGAAGCAAAATTCAGCCTTCTTTGTCACCAGCTTAAGCCAGGGACAACCCCCCTGCAGTCAGTGATGGCTCACCGCTCTTGAACTGAGCTGCAGCAAAGACCTGATTAAAATGGGATTACCTTCCCTTTACTGCAAAGTAAGAGAAAAAGAGAACTATGTTTATGTACCCTGACACAATTATACCTGATACTCACCAATGGAGAGGAGAACATTCCTTCATTTGCTTCTATGAATTTCTCAGAGTGGCTGAAACTGAGTTGTTTGAACAATATTTATGGTAACATTTCAGCTTGTAAGGCTAGTTGTTACTAATGCCTACAACTTTCTTCTGATCTCAGGCAACAAAAATATCACTGCTGGTGTAGCATCCAGCTAGACCATGGAGCTGGGTAGCCGAGGGGATCATGAGACTTGGCAGGGCCCTGAGCACACGCCCCTTCCTTGGGTTTTGAGTGCCGGGGCTCAGGACAGCTCTGTGCCATGCAGCCAAAGGCATCCCCCTTCCCAATGGTGACCCTGAAGAAAGGCTCTCAGACAGCTGTGGGGACACCACAGCCAGCACCGGGAGCTGCTCTGACACTGCCAGTGTTCATCCTTCACTGAAACTACGGCACTCACTGCATCTCAGCACTGCCTGGGCCTGGCATGGGCCTGAGCGGTCCAGGCACTAACCCCGACCTGCAGACTGACTTCCCGGCCTGATCTCAGACCTGCCTCATCACCATAAACTTCTCTGATGATCTGGACTCTCGGCCAAACCTGGCTTCACATCCAGCTCCCTGACTGGGGGCAGTGGGAAAGGCCCTGGCTGGTGAGAAGCCTGCCCTGCCAGCCCCACAACACCCCTCAGCCTCTGTGGGGAGCACCTGGTCCTCGTGGCACCCAGACCAAACTATTCCCTTAGAATATATTAATTTACTGTTGCATTAAAAATATGTTTATCTATAGACCAAAACACCTCCTAATGAAATTTATAAAAACATCCTCCACTAAAAGCCAAACTAATCCAATAAATCCATTTCTTGATTTACTGTACTCTATTTCTGTTTAGCAATGGACTCTTGGTACTATGCTTTTAGGTGCTTCAGTGAAACATAAGCCTGTTCCTAGAACTTGTCAATTTGTTATTCCATTACACTCAGTAACTCAAATATTGGAGATACAATCTGAAAATCTGAACTTAGCTCACCTGTTCCTAGGTCTTCATGTGGTTGTACTCATATTACTTCCACCTGGACTTTCTGAACACCAACCCAGTTCCTACCAAATGGCAAAAGCATCTTCAGTCACATTCTCTTTACTCACTTTTCTGGTTTCTTCCTTCTTGTCAATTCTGTGATATTAATTGTTGTTGCAGCTTGAGAAATAAATAGGAGTGAAAATTTGAGAAATAAATGATGAAAAATGGCATTTGTGTTACGTTTTTTATGGTTATCTCAATTTGGTTTTGTTTATGATTTGAGGTGGGGAGGAGTATAAATCACCTAAAATATTGCAACTTAATAGTAGCAGGAGAGAAAACGCTGTTAGGGCCTATTCAGTCTGACAGAGCTCAGCACATACAAAAGCAGCCCAAAAGCATCTCAGTGAGGCTCCTGCAATCAAGGAGGCATGCAGGTTAGGGGAAGGATCAGCCTTCGCAGATCTGCCACAAGATTAGATCATCACCGTGTGTTAGCCTGTGAGGATTTCTGGGGACCAATTACCTGGTAAGGTCATTTCCTAGTGCTTAGGAGGCATCCTTGTTCATCTAACTGCAGTCCTTCAAGTAAACTGGAGTACCTTTCTGATCTTGTCAGATTTACAGAGTCAAGGAAAACTGACAACTTCTCAAGGTGTGCTGCCACAAACTTTGTACCTTTTTGAGCTACCATAAAATAAGGAAAATATCCAAGAAGTAATGTGCGAAAAAGCTGCAGCAACAACTCTGATTTTGCAGTTTTTTGTTTATAACGCATTATAGCTAGGCTGGTGTTTTCAAAGGATCTAATCAAATATGGATGCCTCACCCTGCTGTGCTCTGTTGAAAACCCCATTACAAAGGGTTTATGGAATCCTAGGTATTCCACAGCTCCTGCATCTCTTCCATCCAGTCCTTTTTCCTTCACTTGTACTTTAAGAAAATGAGACCCATTTTACCTGTCAAAGTTTGACTTCTCTGGATTCCTGAAGTTTATAGCTATGTCTCCCCACTCTTACGCAAAAGGCTAAACCATATATGGCTCTATCTGGACTGTCATTTTCTTATGGCACAGCTCATATATATGTGATTCAAATGCAGAGATTTCTGGTGAAAAATATCCAGGGTCTCATAACATAATCTGTTCTGCTTTTGGGTTCTAGATCTGAACAACTACCAAATCTCTGAAAGATAGATTGTTTCACTGCAACAAGAAATACAATTTGAATCACATATTTTGTCATGGAAAACTATGCTCTTTAAAAATCAAATTAAATGGATACACCCTGTTGGCTGCTTCATGACATGCAGGTCATGTCATGTATTGGTTGTAGAGTGACATTTAATATGCTAATAATTGAGACAATTTCTTTTTGCAGTATTTTTTTTTCTTTCCCCAAAAGCATTTGCCAAAGATGTTTTCTCATTAAAGCTAAGGATCAAATGGCCTCCGGAGGTCCCTTCTAACCTGTATCTTCCTGTGCTTCTGAATGATTCAGCAAACCGTTGAGAATATTTTTATATATAAGTGTATGCTTGCATTCATCCCAGTTCAGCAAAGCACTGAAAAACGTGCTCAAAATAAATGCCAGGAAGGCATAAAAATGTCCCCAAGTGTTTGTCTGGCTCAAGGTGGTGATTCTCAAGACAGCCTTAGCATTTCACTTTTATGCAAGGATGCTGAAGTATAAGCCATTAAATGGTTTGCCTTCCCTAGACACTCACCTGTGCTAAATGCAGAAGTTATGCTTAAAGACTATTTCAAAACTAAAAAGTTTGCTTTTTTAAAACTGAATTTCAGAATGTTCTCTGAATGCTGCAACAAAAACATCCCACTGACACTGAACTATGCGTAACAAAATGTAAAATGGTGAAAGAAAAAAAGTATTTTAAAAAGCAACATTTCATTCTGCAAACAGTTCCTTATGAAGTAATTAGCCTGTGGGGGAGGAACTGAAAGGATACAGAGAAAAGGCAAAGAAATTTGTACAAGCTGACAGGATTTCATGAGTTATTCCAATTTTGCTAGGAGTACACTTTCTAGTTGAAAATACAGCCATCAACATTTTCCCATTTCCTTTACTTAAAATGCACATTTGTAATCCAATGTCACTGAAGAGACCTCATCCTCCAGATTCCTGATGATTCCTGCCATAATTAGATAATTATTTCATTTACTGTTTTTTCCTCTCTTTCTTTTTTGTTGTTGTGATTCCAGTAGCAATAGTGAGAAGTCCACCTATTTGGTTATGTGTTTCAAAACCACACAGCCATTTAGACATCAAGGTACCTTCAACTGGTAGCTGAGAGTTTAACCATAAAAATCCAAGGCTTACCAAACTGAGTTGTATTCAAGAGATGTTCTTATTTCCTCTCATTTTGTGAACACAGGAAACCCCACATTGGCAGCTATTTAGGACTGGTTTAGAATCTGACCTGCCTTAACCCTGTTGAAGTCTTTTTTATATCTGTTCAAGGCAAGAGGTGCTCTAACAACTGATATATTTCAATAAATGCAGGAGCAGACCTAGGTTTCTTTTTCTTCTACTGTACATGCCCAGAATGCTCACAAGCAGACTTTTTAGGACATACCCAATTGACTTTTTCATCAGCACTAAGTGACTGATTCAAAAGCAAGAGTGTCTAGTACTTAGTTACGGTCTTATTTTTATTACGTAAGATCAGTACAGAGAACTTGGCACCACTTGCTTGTCTTAGCAGTTCGCTGTCCTTGGAACCAGAAGCATTTGTGCATTACAGCTCAGAAGACCACAGACCTCAAAGCACTACTGATACAGTTATCATTTAATCAATGAAAAACCAAATAAGTATATGCCTTCCACTTTCAAAATGAGTTAAAATCAATCATCTTTTGTCAGAAGTAAGGTACTAAGTTTCCATAGTCTAGTGTGTTTTTATACCCTGCATGTAGGGTACGAAAACCTGTTCCTGAACACATTATTCCTACACACTTAAAATCCCCACATATTCATCATCTTTTTGAGCCTAAATTCCATCCATGCTTCTTCTTGTACTACTCTGCTTTTAGCCAAGTGCCTCAAATATTGTTAAATAACTTGGAAATCCAAGTCATCCAATCCAAATCCCTAACTGAAATCTATAAATGTATTTCTTCACCTAAATTTGGGCCAGAGAAGTATTTCTGCTCCAATCTACTAGACAATGCTTACAGGTGTTCAGGACCTGATACCTGTTATCAGCCATTCCTGGCTATTTGATTAACAAGAAATCAAGTCTTCAACCACATGTGCCAGACTAGCAGATGACACATAGAAATAACTCTCTAATCTCCTATTTGGTAGCAATCTGGGGTCTGTTTTTTTGTTTCTTTTTTTCTTTTTTTTTTTCTCTCCACTGAGGAAATAATGAATGTTTCATCTCTCTGGGCATGTGCTTCTAAAGCTGTCAGCACCCTGGCTCCATAAACGAAAGGAAAACATCTCTCCCCATAGCTCAGCCAAGGGCTCCGACTGCATTTTTGGCCATTTTCTTCAGTCCTCATCTGTAGCAAACCGTTTCATGCAGTATTAGAAATGTTCTTCTACCCCATCCTCTAGGCCTTCCACAAACAAAGACGGGCAGTAACAAAGGTCCCATGAAGCTGGTACTGACTGCTTTCTTTAGCTTATGAGGTACAGTTGTACACAGAGTGACAGCACAATTCTGCTGAGAGAACAACCTTCATTTCTTTTGCCCAGGGGACTGCAGGAGCATCAGACACCAGCAGATGCCACAGATGGCAATTCACACCGTTTGCCATTTGTTTGGTGTGCACATGTATTTTTTTCAGCAGCACTGTCATTGTTCCACAGTTACAGCCAAGTAACATGAAGAGATGTGGGAGGGGTGATACAGCAGATCAATCCTCAATCCTTAATATGCCACATCTCTTACACTCTAAATAAAAACATTCTGCTTTGCACTTGTCCTGGATCTAGATGAAGTTCCAAAAGTATGTTTAAGAGCTCAAAATCCAAAAGGCAAATAAAAAGAACACAGTGCTTCTTCATTTTTCAAGTAGAAACAAACTGAAGATTTCTCAATATTTCTCCTTCTTTCTGCACACTCAGGACTGACAATATCAACGTGCTGCTTTGGGCTTTATACCTCTGGTACTCTCTTCACTATTTACCTGTTTGTTGCCTTCCATTGCAATCTTTTGGGTGCAAGGGCTGTTTCTCATTAGGCATCTGTATCTATATGTTGCCTAGTAAAAGGCATCATGCGCGATGTCTGTAGATGTACTGTTAATATTAACAACTGACTCATCACTATACTGCTAAGAATTAAATGACCATTTTGTCTACTTCCAAAACCCGAATATTTCATTGTATGTCTCATTTAAAACATAAATAGAACCTGTCACAGGCATTTATAATAAAATGATTCAAAACCACTTACCAAACACCCTGTAAATCTGGAAACATAATCAAGAAATTCATGGTGCTTCACTTAAGCGTTCACTGCTTTCCCATTCTGCTGAGAATACAAAGCAAACAGATAAAATTTGTGTCATAAGCTAAAAACAATGTTATAGAAAATAAGCTGCTGTTAAAAAAACAAACAAACAAAAAACTAATTTGTAGAATTAAACTGACAAGAAAAGTAAACAATTGCTGAATGGTGGAAAAAAAACAGGTCATTAAAATTAAATGATCCCAAGACAGCAGAATATCAAGGGAGTAAAGCAAATTATGCAGTAATAAATGTGTTAAAATCCCTAGCAAGGCTATCACTGTATTCTGTTTGCTTTTGCATTGCTTGCTTTTGTTTCCCTAATTAAAATTTAAAAGTTCTGCTTTAAGTGATCATTGGACAACAACTATATCTTTACAAGCTCTTAACCTCAAAAGAAAAACATATTCCACTGAAGCCTGGCTTTGTAAGTTGCCCTTATTGATTTTTAAACCCCTTTCTCAAAAACAGTCTTCATAGCCAACAACATATGCAATTGTCACACAATTCCTACAGAGAAGGTGATGACAAAAAGAAGATACAAGCCATGCCACTTAACGTACCCAGATAATAGGCTTTTAGAAAAGCTTAGGCCTTTTTATTAAATGAACATTAGTAATGTGATAGCTCTTGTTAGGACCTCTCTGTCAAGATTCAGTTACATGCTGCACAGGTGTCTTCTCTGAAGGAGACATTACAATCTACCATCCTACCTCCATAAACATTCAGGTGACAGGCCATTTGTGTATTTATGTATTTCCTTTAATGCTAGAGGAATCTGTAACAGTCAACAAATTTATACACCAAGCATTATAGGTTGGGACAGAAGGAGGAGAAGAAACAGCTGCTTTGTCCTGGCTAGGAACCACTCACATACCTGGAAGAGTATTGATAATAAGCTCTATGGTGTTTCAGCTAGACAAGTGCTATCTGCACTTCTGTATCTTTCTTGTAGTTGTTTGCCATCACAATAACCTATTAAAAACTAAATGCCAAGTAATTACCCATTATAGTCAGTTACCAACATAATAACACATGCACATTCATGTCCAAATGTCCTGCCAGAAAAAGATCTCGTGTGTATGTGCATGGATCCAAACACAATCTCACGGGTGCAGAAAGCAAATTTTCTTTCCCATTTGAGCTCTGACTGCGAGTAAAGCTCATTAGCTGACACCAGTCATCTCTGCAGCCATTGCATTTCAGAGGCCAAAACGCAAAAAGAGTCAGCAGGGCAGGCTATCGGCTATATCCTGTTTCTGTATGCATAGGACAAAATCCAAACAACAATGAGCTGTTTTTTATTGAAACCTGCTCTGACTCATTTTGCTTGCTGCCTCTAAAGCGGACTTCTGTTTCATTGGAACGAATAGATACCTACCAGCAGCAAGTCAGACAAAACCAATCAAGAAGAAAGAGAAGGAAAAAGCACCAAGTCTATCTGTGACAGGGGGTTACTAGTACATGTTACATGACACAACTTCGTTTCTGTGACAGAGCATATTTCATTTAAACAAAGAACATTTCGCCAAACACCCAGACCAAAGAAAATGAGTGAGGCATTCTGATGGAAACCTTGCCACTTAGTCTTATTAAGTACAGGTAGAGTGAAGCTGATTTCACAAAAAGAGCTTGGGATTATGGAAAGGATCTAGTAAAGTGGGCAACTCAGTCAGAAGAGCTGCATCCTTTCCAAAATTCAAGGCAAACAACAAAAAACAAATGAAAAATGATACCCCCAAAAAAGTACACTGGAAGTACTCATCCAGGATATTTTTCACAGTAAAAGACACAGAAGAATGTTTCACAGCCTGAATAACCTTCATGCACATGCCGCAACAGTCAAGATCTTCGCATTCTGAAGTCCAGACACATACTAGAGATATTACTATTTTAAGTGCACCTGTTTCAAAAAAGAAAACAGGAAAGTAATGATAATAGTCACTTACAAACACCCAACTCACTACCCAAAAGCACAAGTCCATTTTCAGGAAAGAAAGTCGGAATGGCTTAAAATAATTGGCTTGCTACAATGTGCATTAAACGAATAGAAGAGGAAAGACAAGTGTAAGGCAAACCACAAGCTAGGAGCTGTGGAAATTGATGCAGCAGGTGAAATGACATAAAGAAATGCCTGTACATTCAAAGGCAACGTGGGGGGGGGGGGGGGGGGGGAGTTAAGCTAGGATTTTGGTGCCATACTTATTACTTTATGGCTCTGATGCTTCTTGGAAATCTGAGGACTATTTGCACTGGCAAGAAAGAAAATAGTTTGTGGTCTACACAGTAAGAGGCACCTCTACACGCCCCTAGCTGGCACTGCCCAGACATCTACTCAGATAACTCCATGGTCAAGAAGAGGACAAAAATAGTAATGAAATTGCGTCTTTGAGATGTTTTATGCCTTTTTCAGCAGTGAGGAGGTGGTAGAGCTGGCCCTGCAACCCATCTCACACCCAACACGACTTACCATCACACAGTAGTTTAAAGAACTGCAGCTGAGCAGATTGATGGCCAGGTGCAGCAAGAACATAGCACACTTCCAGAGAGCAGAGAGGGAATTTCATTATCCAAAAGGAGGAAAAAAAAAAAAAAGGTGATTTTACATTTTAAAGTTATTCCATCCAAAACACTTGTTTTTGATTCTTGTTATGGGAATAATGACTGCTGGACACAGGCCATAACAGGTTTTGGTTGCTGAATTTAACACTGACATGCAAATACTTCAGTCCAAATGATGGATTTTTACAAGTAACTGACAAAAGACCTACCTGCCCAGCCAATGCCTCAAACTGGGAGCCGAGTCCCTGGTCAATTTTACCCACTGCCTGATTGCCTCCAGCTCCCTGGCAACTCACAGTCTTGGGAGTTTGCTCTGCTTTACTTCAGCCTCTCCAGAGAGGCTGTTCCTCCACAGCTTTTCAAGCCATGCTCCAATTTAGCTCAACCAGACACCACTGGGTCTGATAAATGAATGATTAAATGATGATTAAGTTATACAGCCTTGAGATAAAGTTATGCAGCCTATACAGACAAAGACAGACTGCATGGTCAAAAGTGTTTCTCTAGCCATAAAAAAATATTTTATTCTCTGAAATTGCTGTCTTGAACAAAAACTGAAATGCAGGAAAATTTGGGCAAAACATTTTTTCTGTGAACTAAATCAAGATTTTAACATGCTCATCATGTATAAGCAGGAAGTTAATGTCTTACATTTACTTACAGTAGTGGATTTTGTGAGTCAATATGAAAAGGAAACATCACAGGTTAAAAAGCATAGTCATACTTGGAAAAGAGTTTCTTTGTCTGCAAGATACTGGCAGATTAATGGGGAAAAATGAAAAAGTCCATTTGCTTGTACTGAGATAAATTCTCTACAAAAATTCCAACTCCACAGATATCTTCTTTGACAGACTCTTTGTTCCTAGAACTGGGCAATTATTTGGCCTAATTCATTATGCATGTTTTGTTAAAATTCAGGTATTTCGTTACAAATTGATGATTTGAATGATGCTCTCTAGGGAAGGACTTGCTGTTTTTCTAAGTGTTTTGCCTGGCTGATTTCTGAGAAGGTAGACCACATTTTAATTCCAATACAATTCAAAAGCAGATTACAAAAATTCAGAAGTTGTTACAAAGTGGAAAATATATTCTCAAATCATCTTGGCCCATGGTTGTGCTACTAATCTGCTTATCTTATTAGTATTTGCAAACGACAATCATGTTTTTCCCTATTTTCCCATTTCTCATTCTGCAAAAATTTAAAACATCAGTTAGGAAAAGAAGCCAGCTATTTATACTTTCAAAATAACCCAAACAATCATCAGAAGACTGTGGAAAGACTTGAAGCAAAACTCTGATATTTGGTGATTTATTTGCAAGTCAGAAAACCTCTTTCAGTGAATAAATACTGCTTCATCTAATAATATTTGGCTAGTCATTTTCGTAGCCTATGTGGATATTGCAATACTTAGGTTGCACATGCAGGCTGATCTGTCAACACTATCTTCTCAAAACAGAATTATGGTCTCCTTTTCAAACTGTCTGTGTAATTTGGTTTTCTCAAAGAGACATTAAGAAATCACTCATAGAAGCTTGGAGATTAAGCTATCATGATTGAAAGTAAAGAATAAATATTCATTTAACAGCCTTTGTGATTTGTTGGACTGAATTTAGAAGTTAAAATTCTGCATTACAAATAGATGAGAATCCCAAATAGAAAACAAAGACTGTGAAGTGGTGCATGAAAGCACCAAAGTTTGACAAAGTGATTTATTTTTTTTTGGTGACTATTCATTCAAACTTTTAATCTGACGAGGCTAAATTTTCAACAACGCTCAGTCCTGTCTGGAAAAATAAGAATATTCACACATATGATGCATTTAAAAGTACATTTTCAAACAGTATAGAAGGGATAAATGTAGGCTTGTATTTCAGGCTGTGAATAGCTGCAAGAAGTAAACAGCTCCCCAAAAGTGAGGTAGCATGGCATTTGCAGTGACAGCAACTCAGTTTGTCTCTGAGTAATAAAGTATTAAGCAGCATGAGCAGAGCACACACAGCATTTAAGTTTCCTGAGGTCTTAAATGTCATGCTGTCCCTTATCCTCAAAGAAAAGCATTCCAGGCCAGAAGGGCATAATCAGGGCTTCTTTTGCTACTCTTCAAAATAACCACATCCAGAGTTGTGAACAGAAAATCTCAGCTGAGTAAATGGGTACAGGATGTATCTAATTAAGTTAGACAGATGCACCAATCCTCCTTGTGAAATAATAGGTTATATTCTTCTACAACGTTTTGTAAGCAGAGTGGTAGACAAGACCCTGACCATAAAGGAGAGCATGGTGTAAAACTGTAGCATGATCAGCTTCATTTTAGTAAAAAATCAGCTTCATCTTTAGCAATGAGAAAGTAATTTAGGCATAATACACAGTATGGCCTTCACTTTTTAAATCTATGCATGAGCAACGAGCTAAGTGACTGTGTGCACAGTATACTCACTCAGTCCATTGGATTTGAATTTGATGAATAACCAGGCGACTTTTTAAACTCGGACTCTGAAAGAGGGAAAAGGGAATATTTCTACCACCTTGATTCACGTCATCAGAGGGTGAAAAGCACCTCTGGAAATAGTCTGGATATTTCAGATTCACAAGGCAGAGAAAAACAAAGCATGGAATATGTTCTTACTCAAGAAGTGTTAAGATAGTATCTCTGATTAAACAGGCTCCCCACATCTCCTAAAGCAGACTTTGAAGTGTTGACTTTCCTTACAGGATAGTAAAGTTTCATCAGTTACTTGCACTTCTAAAGGCTAGACTAGTCAGACTTCATGGTGTCATTAAGGGTAACAGACACAGCGTACTAAGATGCTCAAAGACGTTACAGGAATACTGCTGTCCTCTTTCCTGCAATTACAAAAGTTTGTATGTGGATTATGTATTTTCTGCTGGTAAAAGCACCAGGGAAGGAACGCAGAACACTGGACTTGTGACTGAGTAAGTATTATATGCCACTGGCTTGTAAACTACATCACAATTCCTTCCATCAAAATTGTATGCATATGATATTTCTGCCTATATTGCACTGTGCTGTTGACATCCATAGAAACAGAGATAGGATGAAATAAAGTGGAAAAGACAGAAGCATTTTTCAGGGAAGGAAAATTAAAGCACTGGAGCTACATATACATATTAATGTGCTTTATCACAATGCCTAAGGTATCTTCAGCCTGATGCTCTCCTATCTGCTTTAAAATGCTTGGAGGCCAACTAATGCCTGCCTTAAATCTACATGGATCAGCAAAGTCATGCCAGATATGAATTAGATTCCACAAAGGCTTCTGAATAGCAGAATACCTTGTGGCTAAGATCAACCTGAAGCCTTAAAATTGAGTCCATCTCATTCCTGACGCAGCAGCTATCTGGAAAAATATAATAATTGCAGAGCAGGATGCAGTAAGCTTTCCATTTGTAAACTGCTTAGAAATACACAGTTGAAATCAATTGTATATTTGACTGTCCCTATAGTCACAGAAGTAGGCATATCAATATGGCCCATTCCATTTTATTCTTTGTCCCACAAGCACAAAAAAACTGAGCTAGCAAAAGGAGTTTTGCCTTGTAGTAGACTTTTGGAAGCCGCACATGATCTGTGAAGACTGGTTCAAAAAAAAAAAAATCCTTTAGCTCCAAGTCAAAAATCACAAAATACAATACATTTTGCTGCTCTACAGACTTAACAGTAGATGTTAAGGTTCTAAGAAACAGTTACGCCTTCCCAATGCCTACCTTGGACACCAGAACAGGCTTTTAATTATCTGCCTCACAGATCTATCTTTCTTTAACAGATCAGGAGAGGTTTCTCTGACAAGAGCTGCAGCACTTATTTCCTATGCATTTACAGTTGCTACTGTTATGAGGCAAAGTTCTTGACAGACAGGATTATGTGACACAGCACATGAGAAACCTTCACTTTTTTTTTTTTTTTTTAAAGTGAGCAACACAGGGAAAAAAAGATACTGCTCTTTCAGGGTTAAGACTCGGAGAAAACCATGCTGTCTTCCCTTTCCCACTCTCACACACTGGTATATTTACACATGGGTAAGCTGGATATCATTTCCAATGGATCTTCAAAATGCTTTGGAGTTTGGCCAGCAGATGCATCACTCAGGGTTGCTAAACAAACAATGTGGAAAAAAGGAAAACGACAGGGACAGAGAGAGACAGAGATGGACCAAGCATGAGGTTCTTCTTCTCAGGTAAGAGGAGATGTCACCCAACTCTAAAACTACTTCTCAAGTCACCTTGCACCGGGGCACTCTTCAGCAAGCTGAGCCTTAGGAAATCAGCTGTGCAGGCAGGAACTGGTGCTGTGCCCATTGCAGTGCTGGGAAGCATCACAGCATTAGCAACACACTGCCAGGAAAGCAGAGAGGTGGTTAATCTCTGGAGATGCCGCGACTGCCCTGTGAAATGTGGTACCAGGCTCAGCAGGAGCACTGAGGGACTGCAGGAAGGCTGCATCTCTCACCAGAAAAAGGAAGCACGACATGAGCACGTCCTTCCACTAGGCTCTTTACAGTTGATCCACACTTCAATCACTGCACGAACTTCACTGCACGAACTCCTGCAAGGAACAAGGTCTGTATCGTCTCAGATGAGAGTTGTTATTTTGTCTCTGCCAGAGCCGCTTTGCTGACCCCCATGCAGACATAACCCCGAGGCTCACTCTTCACATCCTGACATTGCTGGCGCTATAAAACATCATGGGAAGTTCAACGCCCCTCTTCCCACTGCCATCAATTTTCCCTCAGTGATTTTTTCCATTGTTCAGAACTCCTTGCAGCAGTCAGACTATGGACCTGTGGCATATTTTCCTCTCTATGCTAATTTTATCAGCTGACACAGCTCACCTGTATGTGGCAAAAGTTATCAAAGACAATTTCCTCACAAAGGTAAAAACACATTACCTAACAAGCCCCAAAAGCTCACAAAAAGCCCTACGAAGAGAGAGGAAAAAAAGGAGTCAATTCCTTCACCACCCTGTGGGTGGTTTATAAACTTGTCATGCATGGTGGGCAAATAAGAATGTAAGTACAGCTAGAACAAGAAAAGAAAATCCATTAATGAGAAACATGCTGAGCATGTTAGCAGTGCAAAGTAGAAAATCAAACAGATGCTGTTACTCGGAACTCTGTACTACAACACTAATGTGAATTCAACAACTCCTCAACAGTTAATAGTCCTTCTAAAGTACTGAATAAATGGTACATAATTTTTCACAAAGATTGTTTTGTAGCTAACGGTCACATTCTTCATCCTGAGAGAGCTACACTATTTGTGATGAGAGCTGATGAGAATTGGTCCTGAACACTGAAACTGTGAGCCCTTCTGGGTTCTCCATTTCCAAAAGACATACAGAAAACATTATGAAACTCTTCAGTGCTTTTACTCACTGCTTACTCTCAGCCAGCCACCTTCAGTGGAACTCTTGGTACCCGATATTCAACCTACTCTAATACTGACAGCACTGAGCAATACTGTCACACAGAAACTTTTCTTAAACAAGCAGTCAAACCCCCATCACAACAGTTACATCAGCAAAGGTGAAAAGCCAGCTCTAATTGTATCATCTCACACGTCACTTTCTGTGGTTAGCCTTCCCTGGGTTCTGTGGGGGAGGAAGATCATGCCGTTGTGAGGAAGGTGGCCTGAGGTTCTCTACAGTTGAGTTCACAGCTTTTCCTCTCCTGCAAGTGGAACTAGCCACTGCCAGGCACAGAGTAGGGGTCTGAAAGGGTCATTATGCACTCAGGCATGGGACTGTCTGTAGACAGCTGCTTTATTGTCTTCCCAAAGGCAAACACACATGCACATACACATTTGCAAAGCACTTGTGGCCTATGTAAATAATGGGCAGCCCAAAGACCCTGTCCCATGTGAACAAACCTTGAGGGTTCAGAACCCCTCTTATTCCATCCATTCCTGCCTTTGTACATACCTCCCATCCTCCCCGGCGTACCTTTTATTCTTCCAGTGTCCGTAACAGCCCAGGCTTCTCATTGGCCAAAATTTCCACTATAACATGTACATAATCACATTAGCCTTATTAACATGAAAATTATTCTGCACCAAGTATTACTACAAGAAAGAGAGCAATTCTCATGCATGAAAGTGCACACAAGATACATAATCAAATTCAAAGGTGTATCCATCATATACATCCATGACTAAGTCCAAACATGTTGAACCGTGTAGGTGCCTTGCTCCTGATGTCAAATTAACCCTACTGACAAGACACTGCCTTTCCTTAGCTACCTTTCATGAAGCAGGCACAAAGATCTCAAAAACCTCTGGGTATCCGGAAACCACAGGCTTCTTCAGTCACCACTCTACAATTAAAAAGCTTGTGTTTTTTTTTTCTTTTTTTCAGCAAGGTCCATTCAAATTCTTAAAGTTCTTTAGAATGGTACTTTGGAAAAGTAGAAATAATCATCTCAGTTTTACTGTTGTAGAACTCAAGTGCTAGATACTAATGTGTACACACTGATATCCATGCCAGAACATCAACAAAATGTACAGGGCATTCAACTCCAATGATAAACCCTTCTCAAAAGGGCAGGAAAAAAAGAAGGAACACAAGAGCGGAAAGAATATTTCAGTGGAAAATACCCCCAGTATTATTCATCACCTCTGCAGTCCCTGCCACATTCTGTAGCTGCTTTTTGAAAAGTGTCTTCTCATGATCTGGGCCGTTCAGCACCAGCCCAACAGTATCACAGAGAAGCCTTGTACCACACATGCACACAGGAAAGCAGATGGGACTCCATACATTGCACCTCTGCACACAAAGTCAGCTCAGTCTGCTGATTTCACATGCAAAACCTGGAACCTTCTTCCAACATGAGAGAGCAGTTTAACCAGAGCTGTCACACCTTGAACAGTGAAGTGATTTTGTGCTTGGGGCCTTCCTCATCTGTGCAACATGTTTCAAACCCATGTGGTCTGAAGAAGGCTGAAAACTTGTCCCCGCTGCGAAGAGCATGACTTGCCTGAGCCCTGTTTACAGTAACAGTCATGGCATGCAGGATGCATTCTTAGGTGACAATCCCCTGGTCACTGGAAGATGGAGTATGACGGGCAGGCAAGCTGCAACGGCTTGCATCAACTCCCTACCCTTCAAGTTGCCTGCGTCAGCCTGGGCTAGTGATTCACGCACCAACCTGTTATGTTTCCTTGAGCTGCCAGCTCCTTGGAGCAGGGGCTCTTTTCAAGCCTGCGGACATGCAGTGCCAATGCAACGTCTCTCATATCTAAGACTATGCAGAAGGTGCACTGACATCGGCTGGAGTTTTTGCCTCAGCTGGAAACGTAATTACCCTCCCACTGCCTGGGAAGCGGTTTCTGCAACTCAGCCTGGGCACTGCTGAGTAGCTGATCTGCAGGTGTTCCTGTAATGACAGCCAGGGTTGAGCTGCAAGACTGATACCCTCTGTAGTGTCTTCCCAGGCAGTTCAGATCAACTTATTTGCAAAAAATAAGCAAGCACATAAATCAGCACAGTTTTAACAAGCCTACTTCCTTACCCTGCAATCAATATATGTTCTGTACTCTTTTTTTTTTGCTACTTTCCTCACAAATGATGTAAATATTTATCTCCTCAGTAAGAGGCCTCACAGAAAGCCTATACTTTGAATAATGAAATTTTCATTTAATCGAAATGTGTGCTAATGCTTTTGTGCTCCTTTGCGCACAATAGCCCAAAGGTTCAGATCTTTGAGAGATGGTATTTATTTTCTATTTCAGCATCAAGCAATTAAAAGAAAGAAAATTTCTACACAATGTATTTTTCAAACTGATGAACATGATACTGTAATTCTCCTAATGACATTCTACATTAGACCTTAAGGTAACTGCTTAATAAAAAAAAACACATTAATGGGCTTGATTTTCAGAGAAGTTAATGAGAGCTAGCTTTACTCAAAAGAATCTATGATGACACTCTCAACAGCAAATTACTGAGCATATAAATCTCACTCTGGGCAGCATTGGCTGGTGAGTATTTGGTCTGAGAAAACACTACGAAGGAAGGCAGCACAAGGAGTTTCCCATGTACCGTAGCAGTGTAGTTCCCTGCACTGTAGCAATGACCTCCAAAATAGGGATTACTGCAGCATCTGTTCAACTTCTGACACGGTTTCTAGGCCAAGTTTACCTTGAACTCATCCAACCACCACCTTCAAGATTTCAAGGCTCAAGTCATAAACTTTCCTTCAAAGGAAAACTGAAATATTTCCCTACCCTCCAAACAGCTCATGGGTTGCAGTCCTCAGTGTATGGAATACTTGTGCCTTAGGAGTGCTGCCCTGCACTCAAGCCTGCTATTCTATCCCATTTGTGGTGTTTGAAATCAGGCTCTCATCTCCCCAGGATTAATGGTCGGTAGGTTTTCTGGTTAAATGGTTTCTGGCTTATTTAGACATCAGGGATGGGTTTTGGCTTATTTTGTCAATGAAGAGAAGGAGTAGTTGCCCCAGAGTGATCCTCCCACAGCGAGAGGAACGCTTCCTGGATGTGCGCAGAAAGTAGGGAAAATAAGTTCACATACCTGACTATGGTAAAGCCTTCTCCTTCCTGACACATGAACTCATGCATATGAAGTCTCCACAGAGCATCAGTCAAATATAAGATGATAAAGAGCACAGGAAAAGGAAATACACCTGTAATTTATAAGCAGATCTGGGAATAGAAAGAACAGCATCCCTATTTGTAGCAAAATCTGTTACAGGGTGCGTCTAACCACATTTATTAACCCGCAATTCAGGGGAAAGGTTTCATCTGCAAACGGTGGTTTGCGCATACCTAACTGGCACTCAGTGTACAAAATACTCTTTCCTGATTTTGTTGGAATCACACAAAGTCAGCAAAATCAAGGAGTGGACCACCCCTAATAATTGAGTATGGTCTCTCTTTATATGTACCATAATCCTACTTACTGCCACAAATCTGGGTTATTTTCTTTGCCATGTTCAGTGCACAGAGTATTTCTCCATAATATCCTTTTTTTTTTTCCTGATAGTAATTTTTGCAGTACATGGCATCAGGTCTGCTTTTCTGCCCACCATTACAAAATCTGCTTTGAATATTGAGGTGTCCATTTTCTTGCCATCTTTCTGATAGTATGAGCACCACACCATCCAACTGGTCCATAATAATTAATCATTTCATGTTCATAAAAATATTTTATAGTTTAGGAGCCAAAGCACAGTGGTAGCTTTGAGATATTAGATATACATATATATATATTAGGTATTTGATAAACACACTTGTTTCAGCATCCAGAGTGAAGTGTCTGTGCTCTTTTTCTTTGGAGAACTTGTTACTGTTCTTTTAGCAGTTTAGACAGAGCATATCCACTAGCTTTCAGCTGTGACTGTCCTCCACAGCTGTCAATCAGACCACAGAATATTTGCTCAGGCACCTAGCAAATGCAAAGTGGGTCATCACTGAACACCTGCAATATTAACACAACTTGTCCAACATCAGATAAAGACTGCAACAAGAACACAGTCTATTTTTTCATCCCAATCATTTTCTGCCTTCTGTAAGAACAAGGCGGAACAAGGTACAGCATACGCATCCCTTGCTGTTTTGGGGACAGCACCAGAATGTTCCTTTACCCGAGGAAGAAAAAGCCAAATTCTGCACAGCTACCTTCAAATCATTTGGGCTTTTTCTCTCCACTATTTTGCTTTGTCACTTGAATTCCTAGCATCTTTTTTCTATTACAACGTTCTCTGCCGGTTTTTACTTTAAATATAGGAAGCATTAGGTTCTTGTGCTTACAGGCATCAGCACACACATTAAGAAACAGATAAATGGTTTGATAACAGTAATTGCACAATGTCTTCAAAGTGACATCTTGAAAGATGCCCTGAGAAAAAGCGTTAATTCTGGAAAAGCAGATCATCAGCTGTCTTCTAGTACCTCAGCTGACACAGTAATTGCAACACCATCTACTATGCCCATTCCTGTAGAGCAGACATTTGACTTCTAACACAATAGTCAAGAGGAACCTGACAGCTACTTGAGTATAAATATTTTCCTTTTCTGTACTTGTACAATTAAAATTGAAAAGTTGTAAGGGAAAAATATAGTGCTGCAACACATCTTTACTGATAATTACTAGGAGTATGAATTGCAAGAAGTATTTTATCACCGAGATATAAATGCATGTTTCAGCCTAGCTATGACAAAAGCTATCTGATATGTACCTTTATCAGATACTTACCAATACTAGCTTGCACCTTTTGCCCTGCCACGGCAGCAGCTATCTTCCTTTCAACATTTGCCACTTCCTTACTAGCCTCATCTACAGAAATTTCTTTAATGGCTCACAAAGAGAAGTCAGTATCTGCATTTTTCAGTGTGTTTCACTTCATTTTACTGTGTCAGCTGATGCACCGAATAACATCCCTTAAATATGTGCCCACAATATCTGGCCCTTTGGATGCAGACAGAGAGAAGCCACAGCTGCGTCAATGCTTACTGGCTCTGGTGACAGACAGAGGCACGGTCAGATAGTTCTGCCCTGACCCCTTCACATTGACCAAAGGTCACCAGAAATGAGAAGCATAAAGGGCAAGTCCAGGACTACTCAGATCAACAGGATCTCAACTCATTTGTCAGTCTGAGGTGGGGATGAGAAGTGCATCTGCGGCAGGAGTTGAGCGCATCTTGCCAGACTGCCCAGATTACAACCAAGACTGACCCAATGCCTAATGTAACCTGTAACGGGGAAAAACAGGGCTGGTTGCAGGCCAGTGCAGTTAATATATCACCCAGTCAATTCACATTAAAGCATTCAACTGATGCCTTTTCTGGGACAGTGAAAATAAACATTCTATGCGTAAGAGGACATATATTTCCCTTTCCTTGTATACCAAGCATAAAACAACCGGGATTTGCTTTCTTCAAATATGTAACTGAACTTAACAAGATCTCCCCTGCAATTTTTCCCCAGTGTTGTTTAAGCTGGTGAACTTTAAAAGCAAATCTAATGATAATCAGGGAATATGCTAACTTCCACTTTTGGACATAATAAAGCATTGCTATTTCCATCTCATTTTTAGGGTTTCCAGGGCTTGTTAAAGCAAACTGCCTGAGGTGGATGCTAATCGTGACAATAGGAAATCCTGAAGTATCCAATTTAATGGCAGAGAAAGCCTTACAAGTCGTCCTCTTTTCCAGATAGGAAAATTTAAAGATTTGTTCTCTTCATTCCCTGCAGAATTTTACTAGCAGCTTTTCCTGTGGAGGAATTGCAGATAGGAAAAAAATGCAGACTCATTCTGGGGCATTTAATTACATTTAGGAGCCCATCAGTAACCCCGGCTCACAATTAATAAGTACACAATTAAGAAGAAGTGCCGTGTGATGGAAGTTACAGCTCAAATGCTTTGCCTGACTTTTGCAAGTCTTCCACGAAAGACAAAAAAAACCTTGTGGGTTTGGGTGCTAGTGCTGAAAAGTATAATTTGGAACCACATTTGGAAGAGGACTTGGATTTTGAGAATATTGCCCAAATCCACCATTCAGTAGCAGAGAATTTTTTTACTTTGCAGCCTACCCTTCTTCCCAATTCTCTTTAACACAAACAGATTTGGAATTTGCCTCTCAAAAAAATACATCATAGTGAAGAATTCTGTATAGAGGACAGAATTTCTTTGTTTCAGACAGGTTTGATTTTCCTCTGAGAATGCTTGATGCTCTTTTTTTTCTGATAGCTGTTTTTAACTTTTTTATTTTTCAGCAGTACCTTTTGCCATTTTTTTTTTCCAGAACAAATTGCCCACAGACAACAAAATAGCAGAGAAAAACGCCAGCAACACCCACGCAATGTCCAGGTTTACGTCCTGTTTGCTCAGATGCAAACATCCTCCTCCACAACAGCTACATGTCAGGAGGAAATCTCAGGGTGAGGGAGAAAATCCCAGGATGTAACAAAATGCAGCTGTCCATCCTTGACTCAGCTTCTCCATTAAAAAGCAATCTCTGACTGAATCCAGAAGACAAGAAACAAATTCTCATCCTTATCCTTCACAGAATAAGGAGGAAAAAAAATAAATAAAAAAGAGGAAGCACATCTGTACAAATCCTACAGTTTCTACAGTTTGGGAAGAGTGTAAACATCAACCTGGCAGCTAAGGTATACCATACATAGTCCATGCAGCACAACAATCCAAAGGAAGAAGGGAACTGATCCCTGTCTGCCACGGTGTTATTGTACATTAGCTGGAGTCTAGTCTATGATAGACACGTTTGTCATGTGTTATGTCAAATGAGAAGCAATGTCTCTCCTTGGTCTCAAATGTTGAAAGGCTCTATTATTTCCTAATTTTGTTTCCCCTGATTTTCTGACTTACAAAGCAACGATGTGGTTAATGCCACTTGTCCTAATTCTGGTCCAAATCAGCATGTAGACCCAAACCTTAAATTTCAAGTTAAACACTAACCCTTACCTGATTCAGTTTTAATTACAGCACAGTCAATTCTATCAACACAAACCTTTCACTACTCATATACAAACACAGAGCCCACAGGATCTACATATTTCTTCTAGTGGAAGCCTTTCTGTGCCTAAGCAAGGTTCCTCAGATCCTGCTGAAATAAAACCTAACCCTATCCTTTAAACTGATCCTAGGCTTACAACCTGGCCAGTCTGCACACAGCCCACCTGAAACATTCAGCTCCATCTCTATCCAGAAAGAGCAAAAACCTAACACCAATCTCTATGCATACCTGCAGCCCTGTGACCCTAAAGACGCTCCAAGAGATTGCACCAAATTAATTATAATAAAGACCACTTTGTTAAGTGTTATCCTTTGGCTTTACAGGCTGCAGCAACCAAGGCACTTCAGCCTGTATAGCCTGAAACCAGAAGAAATCTCTAAACTGAAATTCTGCACTAACAACATCCCAGTAACAACCGAGAAAAGAAAATATCAGAAACCAACCGCCTCTGCAGCTACTACTTCAGCTTAATGGCATAGATCCTGCAACATTTAGCAACAAAGTTCTTCAGCTCCACTTACCATGAAACCTATTTCTGATTCCAAGTGTGACCCAAGTATTTAATTAAAAAATGTGCTGAAATACCCCCAGAAAAACAGAAAACAGGGAGCCCTGTGTTTAGCACTGTAGCTTTGAAAGCTCTACTAGAGCAAATGCTATCTTTTAGTAACAGCAAACCCCACCAGCAAGCTTGCTGCACTTTCATCAAGATGTCTAACATGTACCCAGCAAAAAGCAATAACAATTTTGTGTTACTTTTACAAGGCCTCATCTCAGCCTTTTAAAAAGCAAGAACTTCGTGGTCCCTGCTCTTCAGAACGTGCTAACCAGAAAGATGACCAGAAGGCATTAAGCTTTACTGATAAAAAAAAACTCAACTGATTTTCTGCAATTTGAGCAAGATCCAGCTAGAAATGGCGCTCTTGAAATATACTTGAAAATTTTCTATCATTATACCTTTAAAATAACAAGATAGCTCCAAACTGCAACAACTCTTGTTACAACTCAGTAACTGGAAGAGTCTTTTTCCCAGTCCTGCAAGACTTAAAATACACACTCATAAACAAATAAGTGGTCATCCAGTCCTTGCTTTCAGAATTCCTAGTCCAAAGCCTTGACTTTACTTGCCTTTTCTGCCCATAGCTGCAGTAAAATCTGAAATAATAAACAACTGTTGCTATTATATGAGGGCAGTCATCTCTAGAGTCATTCGGGTTTTGTAGCGTACTGTTTCCAAACCCCAAATTCTAAACCGAAATCCAGATTTCTACAGTTAAACAATGTACATGCACCCCATAATCTGCCCTGAATTACATAACGTCACAAAAATGATTTTGACTTTGCAAGAGGTACTGGAGGACAGCATGCCCAAGCTCTAGGGTTCACAGCCACTAACCCCAATTCCAAAACAAGATCCAGTGATGGCAGAGTAGATGGGACCTTGGCATGACCCAGAGTCTCTCTGAACACTACAGGCATTACAAGACGTAACAGTAATGGCAATCTTCACTTCTTGATTTTAGAACATAAAGCATGCTTGCAGAAGTGTTCCAACTGTTCTCTTGTAAGGCTTTAGAATAAACAGAAACACTTAGTGGAGAAAGAGTTTCATGCCAACATTCAGGTTAATTTTTTTTCCTCATTATTTTAATGTTACTACAACCAAGTAAGTGCAACAAATGAAGAAGCAGCAGCTGTTGTGAGAGCTTTTGACCAGAAGCACATTTCTTACCATACCACCAGAGAGCTATGCCAACAATGCCTCGTAAAGAAAGCACTGACTTTTTCATTCAAGAATCTTCATAGTAAATCATATAATTAAAAGACTGCACAATGAGGAAAAACACTTCTTCCATTTCAATTAGTTGGTGTGTCTGAAAACCAAAAATAAATAAATAAATAAATAAATAAAACTGAACGTAAGAATAACAGTAGTTCTCTAATATGAAGTTACCATGTTTCACAGAAAGGTCGGAGAAATCATGATCTTGTTGGCCCTGGAAAACATAGAGATTTAACTCATTATATTTTTGACAATAACTTCCTAAATTTACAAATTAACAAACACCCTTGGGTGATCCAGAGATCCACTGACTGCACTGAATTAACAGAAATACTGCCGTGACACCAGAGCTGGGCAATGCTTCCCAAATTGCTTCCAAATGCTTTGGTGTGGCAGGGTGAAAGTCACAAAATCAGAGGAAATGGAGAAATGGCTTAGTGACAATCCTTCCTTCCCTTCTCCACCTCCAAAGGATAGGAAGAGATAACTCTTTTTCCTGCTCAAAGGAAGCAGATGGCAAAATTGCAAGTAGAACGGCAGCGCCAAGAGACTGGTGGGAGGTAATTCATGATTTTAATGAGATCGCTATATTTGATATCTTGTTTCTTATTAGAACCCTGACTGTACACCACCTTTCACAGTTTCAGGGCATTCATTTTCTTTCTCCCTTGGTTAGCTTCTGTTCCTTTCTTTCCTCAAAAGCCTCAAACTGTAGGAGCGACTCTTTGCAGTCAAGCGGCAACAGGGTTATTATTAATACTTAAGTCTCGAGCACTGTAATTACTCGGACAACTCTGCTAGCACTGAGCTACTTGCTATGCCTTGAGTGATTATCGTGAGGAGTGAGATAGTGGCCTACTTCCATTTGGGAAGAGTCAAAATAATCAAAAATAATTTCATTTATCTCTACCTAACCCCATAATCAAAGTAGTCATGGCATGACATAGACTAATCATGGAAGAAAATATTAAAAACTTGCAGAAATATCTAGAAAAACACCAGAATATCAATTTGTTTAAAACAGCATAAATCAAATGAAAACAACACAAGATAAATTAATTTGTCAGATTAATTAATTAAAAATTTAATTATCTTTGCACACAAATACCAATGATAGACACTTATGTTCCAAATACCATGCTCAGCTCAAGCTCGTCACCTAGCAGGAGCTGACAAAGCCAATCTAAAGCTAATGGACTCCGTGCAAAGTCTGCTATGTATAATACTAGCCAACGTTTTGCTGCTGTCTGCAGCTGAGCTGCTGAAACTGAGCACGTGCAGGACACCAAACCAACTTGTAAAAAGTTGTGTTCAACAGTAATATCTTCAATGATAAACTTTTGCAGGAATAGGGGATGCAGATTTTTCACTGCTTATAAATAACTCAGACTTCCAGAATCCCCAAAGTCTCAATTCAGTTGGGGAAAAAAAAAAAAAAAGTGAAAAATCTGTGCTTCCTACTTAACATGAGCATACAGAACACATTTAAGCCAGAGGAGAAATGATGAACCAGAAAAAAGGCAAGAAAAAAATGAGGGGGAAAAGGGAAAGAAAAAAAAATGAAAACAGATAGAGTGCCTCAAGAAAACAACATTGTTTTGCCAGAATTATTTTGCCACAGTCTTCCTAACAGCTCCTTTTAAAGTTGATTCAAACATTCTGTGTAAAAATTCTTTTTTTGTTGTTGTTGAAAATTACAAAGGAAATTAGCTATGTAGCAAAAATGATCACTAATAGTTTATTTTTGTTGTTGTTTTGTTTTTTAAATGAATAACATGGCTTTCTGTTCTCTTTTGACAAATCCAAATGGATGTGGTTTCTGTTTGTTTTTTGTTTTTTTTTAATCATGTAGCCACTGCTAAATGATTAGGTTCAGCTCCTGCATACCTTTGTCATACAGGAGCTCTCTAAAGGAGCAGCACGCAGGTTTAATTGCTCCAAAGCCAGCAGACAGGAAAAACAGAGCAGTGGGTTCACCAGCAAGACCAGCCCTGCCTGACAAAAGCCCATATTCATTTTGACCCCACCACACCATTTATCAGCGAGCCTCCTACACCGGACAGCTGGATAACAACTGTGGTTATGGCACAGCAGTGCAGATCCTTCTCCCAGAGGCACTGCCAAGTCATGCAATGAGCAGATACACTCCATCCCTTGTTCCCAAACAACCTCTCTGCAGCCCCAGTCCAATTTCTCACAGACACAAACTAAATGAGCATAAGGCAATTCTTCGATCAGCCCCTGGAATTAAGAGCACCCTGTTACCTTGATTGCTCATTGAAAAACCTCATAGCAATCTTGACAACAGTTAAGAGATGTCTGAAGGAAAACACTACCTGGTATGACAGTTCTGGCACCAGATTTTGTCTTATTTCTGGTGTCATGAAAATGCAATGATAAATATAGTTCCTCGGGCCTGGACAACTCCTGTCTGACCAGGCCTACAGTCAACTCCCAGGAGCTTTGCATCTTTGTCAGACCATAACCCTAATCTCAGCCTTCACCCCTCCTTGCTGTTCAGTGATTTGTCCTTACATCAAAACCAATACCACTCTGAAGGTTCAGCCAGCAGGGTATGCCCTTCACAAAGCTTTGGCTGGAGAACAGAGAGGGTAGGTTCAGTCAGCAACCCGTGGGACATACCTGCTTGTGGTGGACATTTCAGGGAGATGCTGAAAGTCCCAAGTCTAACAAAGCAAGGAAAGAGAGGGTCCTCTGAGCCTGAAAGTTGTACCTGAGGACCCTTGACCTGGTTCAAGAAGGTATCACAAAGTAAAATTATCATCACTGGGAAGAGAATTAGTGTGATGCTACCATTAATTTCACTAAGACCCTTCATTATCTCATGACTAACGACCTGTGTTGCCTGAATTTGACCTAAACACCCACCAAGAAACTTAAAAGAATCACTCTGTGAAACTGATGCAAAGCAGACTCCATCTCAGGCCACATCGGGTCTGCAGAACTGAAGAATGGAAAAGCAATTAGGTAAAATTTCTACATCACCCCAGCAGGTATAGCGCGATTATGTAATAGGTACATATATATGGAACATGGTCAAAATAGACACATGTTGAGCATTCACAAAGAGGAAGCAAAGTCCTGCTATTATGCAAACAAGTACTATTGACAGGAAGAACAAAGACTGTTTCTTAATGTTCTGGACACATAGCTCAGTGTAATATTACCTAATTTTAACTCCTAAATTTTTCTCGCACATAAAATATTCAGAAAAGTTCTGAAGTCATTTTGTTCTTGAAATCTTTCCACTCAGTGTCATCTTCCGGGCAGAAATGATAGAGTCAGGAAAACTGTTGTGCAAATCCTGTTACTGCTGAATCCTTCATCCATAAATGAGCAGTCTCGATCAAAATGCAAAGAACAATGCAGCTCTGACCTCATTACTCTCAGTGTGTCCGTGATATTTCTTTTATAGCTGCTATTTCTGAGATCTCTAAACCATCCTCCAGGCGATGGTTTGGAACAAGACGTACGGTAAGTTTTATGCAATTTGTAGGCTTTTTTCAATACTCAGCTGTAGGTGGGGAAGGGAAACAGCAGAGAAACTCAAAATGCAAACAGTGGTGCAAGCAAGATGGGAATGGAAGAGGAGAGAAATGCTCATTTGGGGTGGTGGTACCATCCCAGTGAATACATTTTGAGGCTGATCAGCTCACATAAATGATCTCGACTCCATTAAAATAATGATGTTACAAACATAAGAACAAAGGGTCTATCCCTCTGTTTCTAAGCTACAAACATGCACAAGACAACACATCCATAAATTTGTCTTGACTTAATGAGCAAAGCACACTTTTCTGTTAAACTGTTTCAACACTATTAATCACAAATTTAACTTTGTCATGTGCAAGTCCTCTCTCTAGTAAAACACAAACACAAAACCAAACAACACTCTTTCTGTAGATGCTGTCAAACCTTTGAAAACACCCACATTTGATCTCTGCCTGTTGGTCACAGACCAGTGCAAGAAACACCACACTGCAAGTATTTTCCCCTCCTTCTGCAGAGATTGTTCAGTCAGGGGGCTTCCATGTCATCATATCATTTGGCAGTAATGGAACAAAAACACTCTCTCAGTGAGACTGGTGGTGATGATGCATGTCTTTACAACCAATGCGTTTACGAAATGTCCCAGACTTTTTGGATTGAACCTTTCCTGCCTCAAACATGCAAGACCACAAGGGCAAGCAGAAAATACAAGAAAAATACCTCCAATGGAATCTAGCTACATGGAGTATAGGGGGGGGAACCATGAAGAGAAATACCTCAAAAGCATGACAAAGAAAGATTTCAAGATGTTTCAGAAAACAGAAATATAGTGATGTCTTGTCAGTCCACGCTAACTCTATGTCAATGTGTCTGATTTGTGCAGTTAAGGCAAATGCTCATATTTATCTTGGGTAAATACTGCATAACCTTATCTGGATGCTAATCCAGGACAGCAAACATAAAGAGCTTTTTTAATGCAAAGTTGAAATTGCCATTCCTGTTTGAAAAAGTGTGTTCATGATTAGCCTTTCAGAAATTTTGGACTAGTTTAACAACATCAATTTATATAATAAGAGGCTAATCATGTCCCTCCAGCCCAACTGATAACAGAAAACTAAATGAAATGCATGTAAACCAGGCCTGTTATTGGCACTTATTTTCTATAAGGACTTCTCTAAAGTTGGATGCTCTTTGCTTCATTAAATTGATTCATCACTGTGTTGTGATCAAATTAGCTATTATACTGAAGTAGTTCTTTGCTTCTCTCTCTAAAGGATGGTGCTAAGGCCCATGAATAAAGGAGAAAATTATTAATCAAAACAAGGGCAATGATTGTGCCCTAGATACATTTAATAGGGCACATTTTCAAAGCATCACATTACTAACCAAGTCAGGCCGAATACACTCATGCTTTCTTCTTATACCAACATGGAGTAATCAGGGAAAAACACCTATCTATTAACATTCTTGAATTCTTTCCTTATGTCTTCCCTAATATTATGCTCTAATATAACTAATACACCTAATCACCCAATATAACACTCTAAGACAACGCACCGGAGGTCTGATTTGCACACCAGCAACTATCTATATAACTATATATCTATCTATAACTATAATCATTTTAGCTTGCCATCTTTTTCTTCATCGTGTGCTGGTTATAGCTAATAAAAAAGGAGCCTGAGATTTTTACTGGAGAACTTGGGCAGCTACAACACCATTCTTTTTTTTTTTGGGGGGGGGGAGGGGGTCAAAAAGATAAAAATGTATCACCGACTCCAGATTCAGTTAAGTAACAGCATGGGAAGAACAATATAAACTGTTAATACAGTAGCTTGTAAACGCCTTCCGTTATGTGAATGCTTTCACTGGATTGAGTGAGGATATGAACCCAAAGATTATTTATGCTCCTTGCTGTTTTGGAATTAAACCTTAACGCTAACGCCAATAAAAACAGCACAAACAGGAAAAACTGCTCTGGGAAGAAGAAGCAGCTGACAAGCAAAACATGTCCTTACGCTTAGTGCTTGTAATGTTCCCAATGTTTAGCTTTTTGTACAATACTAAGGAGACTGGTGAGCACCCTAAGTTACACCTTTTCTGAAAGCTGCTGCCTTTGTTCAGTGCTGAACTTGCCTGAAGCAGTGCTACTTTCCTAACACAGATTAAATGACCATGTGGTCTTAACCCTAGTACAAACAAACAAAAAAAAGCACTATTAAATCATCCCTTGACTCTCATTTACTTAAAACGCCATAACTGTTCCTCATCCTGTTTCACTTGATGTAGTGAACTACAGACTCATTTATCAAGATGCTGTATTGTCAAAAGAGTCATGTCTTCCTTATATATTTTTGGTCTCTTCTACTCCGTGCAGCCCTTGAGCTGGTATTTTACCAGTTACCCAAGAACTGGGATAGTTCAACAGCTCAGATTAGCCATTTTGACACACCAGAATAATACTAGTTTCTCTCCCTCCTAGGAAATAGAAAGGAAACAGCTTCTTAGTAGAAACTTCACTCTGATGACCAGGGTTAATACTTTTATTCTCAATTAGAAAGGGTTGTTTTTAATCCCACCTCTGGTGAGAACAAGGTAAACTGAAAGCATTGAAATTTATGTGCAGGAAGATAAATTTCAAGTAAGGGAGTTTGTTTTATTACACAAGAAATCACTCACAGTAAGCACTGAATTTGACTTTATTAAGCTGCAACAGTGATATTCAGAACAGGATACTGGATGAGTTTAAGACCACAAAAACAGCATCTGGGAGTTCGGAGATCTTATCAGGTTAAGGAGGCAGAGAACAACATCTGGGAAAAAGGCCTTGCTGTCTGGAAAGGAGCTGTGTAGTGCGGCTAACCCAAGGGCTGTACTTGGTCTGCAGCATGAATTCCTGCACAGCCAGTAAGTAAATCCAGACAATTTGACAACAGCAGGAGCGGGATTTTCTACCTCTTATTCAAATGTTACCGAGGGCTGAAGCTGAAGTTACTACATCTTGCAAGACCCTCAACCTTTTACCAGACTGAACTAGTACTTGCATATCTGTGCCAGCCAGGCTGAATACTGGAAAAGTAAGACATCAGCAGAAAGAAAGAAAGAAAGAAAGACGACACAGCCCTCTGGAAAACATATCAGAAAGCAACCACTTTGCTTGCTGTAAGCACACTTGCATCCCAGTTATGTCTATTGGTCTAATTTTCATTCTTTCACCACAACTGTTCTGGCAAGGGACCTTTTAAGCAAGTCTAAGACAGTAGCCAAATACGTCTGGAAACTAATCAAGAATTTATTTACACAAAAAAATTATTTCGAAGTTTAAGGAGTTTTAAACTAAGAATCTATAAAATGCAAGCTTGATGGATGATCTGGAGTTACAAAAAAGCACCTGAGTTTAAGATTGTAAACGAAATAGCAGTATACAGCTTCCTCTGCTTGTCACTTGCCATTATAGCAGGAAATAGAGCTTTCCTATAATTTGACATCAAGTGTATCACTGAGCTAAGCAAAGGGTGAACAAAGAAATCAGTAGTTTAAAATGCATCTTCTTTGTTCTTCAAGGAGCAAAGACCTAGCAGGAGTCATTAGAATCAAAGGGTAGATCTAAAAAGCCATCTTCCTGCCTGGTGCTTTCTACACATTTTCTTCAGGTAGCATACACATGCCATTCAGAGGCAAGAAAATGGCCTTTCAATTCATTACAAAAACTGTTTTAGAACAACAACTGGTACTGGAGCTTGACTTACTTGTTTCTGTTCAAGCATGTTTTACTTTTGTCTTCCATTGCTCGGATTCTTTTCTGCCAAGCTTGTTTCTATATTTTCATCAAGAAAAAAATTCCAGCAAAGGTTAGTTTCTGTGGTAACAGTAATTGTCATCTGGAGAAACAAGTAATCCTCAACCATTAGCTGTTTAACATGAATTAGGTCTAATCTGTTGAAAAAAAACTATTTATGCTGTGAGTACATTTCATCGGCTTGTAATTAGCTAGGACAACTGAGGAATACAAACCTCATCAGGTTGCCTTTATTTCACAGATCTAAGTGTAGTTTTTCATTAGGAAAGTTTCATCTTTTTCTTCCTGTGCTAATCTTTGAGTTCTCTGGTGCTAGCCCTCACCTACACTTCCTACTCCCCTTCTGGAAAAAAAAAAAGTTTCCTTTCAGTTTCTCCTAGCTACCATATCCCATTTACTTTATCTATCTTGGACCATTTTGCTATCATTTCAGAAAACCATATATTAATCTGAGCAACTATGGCCTGTTCTGTAAGCCCAGCAAAACACACAATGGAACGTAACCATTAGATCATGTTTCTGAAGCCAGAACTGGCCTTCCTTCATAAGTTGGTGCCTAGACAATTAAGCCCCTTTCAGTGCTTTGCAAGCACCAACCAGAAAATTAAAGATAACGGTCTCATCGGAGAGAGGGCTGTCAGTGCCACACAAAGGATTCCAAGGCAAGCCTGCCACTGGTAACCTTTCATTTCTGAGCACCAATCCAACTGGATGAAACATTGTACAATATGACTCTAAGGTCAACTAGAAAGATCACTTGACCAAAGCAGAGCTGTGGAAGGCCCATTTCAAGGTTCTAGAGGGTACAGAACAGAGAAAATGCTCTTGTTGTAAAGTGGTATAAACCTTGCATTCACCAGTGAATGTCAATGCAGGAATACTGGTTTTAGAAATACCTCAAGTCATCTAGAAGGTAACACTGGAATTGAACTATTTCTCATGACTTGTATGGTAGACTAACAAAACTATGACCTTTACAGATAGAAAAAAAGCATTTATTCATCCAGTAACAGCTCAAATAACAGTACTGAGTAAATACCTCAAACCTACATTAAAAGAAAAGTCAACACCTCTGGAAGCACTTAATTTTTGGAGTAATTTCTAAAGCAGAACATCATAAATGCTTTTCAGAAGCATGGGAAAGGTCATCCTATTTTATTTTTAGAATAGCTGGGACTTAATTTCAACCTCTTGATGCTCATTACTCACTGTTAATTTGCACAAAGCCCTCAGCATTACAGCTAGTACTGCAAATATTAAATACAAATAGTTTGCCTACAACCTGCCATTCCAGCATTTCTGATGAGTATTAACTAATCCAAGTGTGGATTTTTAAGTCTCACGGCTATAGACGGAAGACTGGATATGACAATACCAAATGCCAAGCAAAGAGAAGACCACAGCTAAATTCAGCAGCATTCCCATCAGTAGTCCATGCACTATCGGACTTCATTTGCCAGATACGTAGGGAATAAGGATCACACCTTCTCTTGACTAGCATCAACCCCAAATTAACACATTAGCCCCAGACCTACTATGAGGAAGATGTGCAGCCATGCTTTCAGGCTTTAAATCTCTGATCAGGCATAATTTGGTATTAAAGGAGGCAAATGCTGAGAAGGAGACAGCAGGTGGAACTTTTGCAACCGCAAAGCCATTTCTAGGAGTCACTGCCATATACCTGAAAGCAGTAACTGTTGCACAGACAGTCCAGGGCATATATAGGCACTGCAAAGCTTAGAAAACAGTAGTAAGCTCTTTATTACAGTATCAAGGAAACGAAAGTATCAGCAAGTACTCATGTCAATGAGCAAGTCTACCATTCTGTAACATTTTATCCCAGTTAATAGCCATTTGAACGCAATACTCAAGATATGTCTTAACACTGCTCTCTAAATTAGTTTCACAGCAGTTGAGGGTACTTACCTGTACAGAATGACGACACCTGATGTCCTGTATTTGTGTTTCAAGTTTCAACAGCATGAGCAGCATTAAGCATACCCTTCCTCTAAATATACTTGTATTATTCAGCCTTTTTAAGGCTGAAGAAAAGCATCCCAAGTTAGTTTTACTTTCTATTTGCAAGCTCTCAAAACCAAAAAATTAAGCTCAAAAGCATTAACCTCTTCGGATGCCTCAAGACAAAAGAATTGGTTCTCATTGACTTCTTACAGTCACACAGAATGCTTTATCTCTTTGCAGAGAGAAGCAATGTAAACAAAGTTTCTACCCTAATTACTCTCAGTTTTGCCTTAGGCATTAATTTAAAGCAGTTCATTTTCACCAGGAGGGGCAATGACAGCTGTCTTAAGGAGACTACAGATGTCAAGGTTGGCTGGGCTGAGTACACAGCAAGCACAGCCAGTGCAGCTCACCCCCTGCTTACCAGCCAGACCATCACTAATTTTGAGAGGGCTTTAAGATTGTCTCACTGACTCCTCTATTTTGGATGTACCAAAATACATTTCCATAGTAAGCACAGCTCAGTCTACTTAAATGCAGAACATGCTGCCTATGCAAGGAGACAACACATTCAGTGTTGAAGAGCTCACAGCATACCACCTGTGCACTCCCCCATCAGAGGTCTTTCCCCATATTGACTAGCAACTTGACCCCTCTTTTTCCAAGCAGTTCTGCCTGGCACTGAGAAACGGTTCAAGAATTTCCTAATAAATACAGATATTTGAGCAAAAACGTCCCTCCATAACATATTGGTACCTTGCCCTCTGTTATTTCATAACACCATCCAGCCTGGGGCCCCAGCTGAAACACTCAGCTCAGCTATGTAGCTTCAGGACATTCATTTCCCCACTCTATTTGTTATTGGAAGCGTGTTCACAGAAACAACATTTTAGCAAGATATGACAAGAAAAACCCTTTGACAACATCTTTCAGCAAGTAATTCACAGTTCTTTCTACTCAAGTCCTGGTAACTCATTTCAATGGCATATTACAAATCCGGCAATCCAGTGTGCAGGTTTTCCCTGCTACTTTATTATTCTGCAGGTGGTGTTATTTCAAGGGTGTTGAGCTGTACAGGATGCAGTTCAGGATGCAGTTGAATATGCTTTCTAGTAGATTTCCACTAGAGCACAAACACTGGGACCCACGAAGCCAAAATTTTTCATAAATAAATATTTTTGTAGTCAAAGCATTTAATAGCTGCTGAGCAGTCTATGTTAAAAAAAAAAAACAAAACAAAAACAAACACAACAAAACCCTATTAGGTGCTCAAGCTGCCCAGACTATTTAAGACATTCATCCTCTAAGCTCATCTTCTAATGAACAACTTGTTCATGCTCCCCAAGAATGAACATGTAGAATAAAACAATGCACTTCCAAATCCACCCTTCCAAGTCTACTAGTAAGCAGTGCCAAGGAGCAAAACAAGATTTTTGACAAGTACCATATTTTTCTTTATGCTGCATTTTTGCAAAAAATCAAAAATCCCTTCCAAGGATGTCTACTAACACCTGCTTTCCAGTGGATTCAGCTTTGATTTTACAGAGCTTTTCTAAGTACTGCAGTTCCAAGTGTCTATTCATAGCATCTTACATGTGCTAAATTGTAGTTGAAGGGACACTGCTACTGTCAGGGTCTCACAAGAGTTGTTAAGAAACAGACCTCAACCCTGTGAGGTCACCCCAACAAGATGACCATAGCCATTTTCCCCTCTGTATTGTGGGAAAAGATCTTGCAAAACATTAACTTATCTTTTCCTTATTGAGCTCCCACACTACACATACACCACAATCATACCATGGCTTGGATTCAAAGAGACCTTAAAGATCATCTGCCATCACTAACTTTGTAGGGCTAAAACTCGAGTCTTACTACACTTCACATCTATGATGTGGACTACCAATTATCGAAATATTATGGCCATGTGGAGCTGGTTGCAATTGCCCACCCATATTTTGCTAATAGAATTATAACAGAAACTGTCCAATATCAATTGGTTTCTGCAACAACTGAAGTAAAGTCAAATTACAAAAAGCAACCAGTCAGTGTGATTATTTCTGAAAAAACACTATTTCTGGAACAACCCACATCAAATGTTTATTCAAAGCAGTGGAACCACTTTTATGTGACAAGGGAGCAATTAACTGAAGTATTAACATAGCTGGTCAGGTTTAAAGTTGGGTAATATAGTACTGAGATAATTAAGAAGCATCCACCATACAAGTCCAGTATTGAATCAATTACCTTGAATAAGGAAAAGTTCCCACATAGAAAGAAGGCACTACGTTAAATGCAAAGACTCAAAAAAAATTTTTAATAAATGGCAGAAACATAATGACCCCATGCATAGTGCAGGACTGTGTCCAAGACCCAGTAAGAATGTTGGCTTTCTGTTATGAAAGCAGCAAGCACTCCTTCTAGTATGAAAAAAAACACCTTACCTTTTAATTAAATTGTCTTGACTTTGTAGATTGCAATAAGCAGACAGGTTTTGAAGCCAATACTCAAATGTTTTCTAAGAACACTGGACTTTTATCTGTAAGAAGAAAAATGTTTCAGATATCCAGTTCCATGAAAAAACTTTGGAGTAGTTCTTAGTTGAAGACACGAAAAAGAATAAGTCTCAATAATCTGCTAATGTAATTGAATAGGTAACTAATACAGATACCTGCTTAAGGTATATTTTTCAGCTTGACTCCCAACAGTGACCTAGTATAGATGTGATTTGATATATGTATGATTTACTTCCTGCAAGGTTGAAAAGAAAGCTATGTATAAGACACTGATTTCTCCAATGTCGGTTACTAAGACATAGCACTGAAGTGCAACAGAGCTGTCTTTAGCATCTCCTGCCTGAGTACTGCTCAGATAGAAAGTTATTGATGTAAAACCAAAGGACAGCATATGCAGCCTTGATCCCACCTGCTATTCCACCTGAAGCCCTCAAGATACATCAGAGGTACACAAAGCCTTCAAAGGAATCTACACTCCTTGGAACATACTATGCATCATCAAAATTCATCTTACTGCTTCCTTCCTGATGGAGGACACTAAGAAGAAATCAAAGCATTAAGGATCCAGATGTCTGAAAAATTACACCAAAAGTTCCATAAAGACTATAGCCACCTGGGCATATGCCTCAATTTAAATTCAAGTTGGACTTCACATTTTTATTAATTTAGCTCAAAAAAATTACTCAGGCAATACTAAACCCCATAGGATGCTGCTTGATCTTAGACTTGCTTGAGCTTAGAGACTCAATTAACACCTCTGATCTGAGCAGTTTTAAGGCTAGTCATTAAAAAAAGCAATGGTTCACTCTAGTTTTCTTCAGCAAACACCACAAAGTAGTGCACTTTTCCATCACCACAGTATTTTCACTGCATACAAAAATAGCTCTCATTAGGTGGCTTTCCAAGAAAAGGCAGTTTCACTTTTCGCTTTAAAATGAAGCTACCACTCTTGCTGTCAGAATCCCATCAGTCATCTTCAGTGGACAGCCACATTGCAGTACTAATGCCATTTTATTCCTGAGACTCTGAGACAACTATGAGAACTCTATTGAATCAAAGCTAAAATTAAACTACAAATTCAGAATGCTTGCCACTCCTAAACATTTCTTTTCTTTAGACCTTTGATTTCTACAAGTGAGAAGAGTTTTATTAACTAATGAAAGGCTTTTTATTTACCTGCTACTCTCTATGCTAAGAAACATAGGTCTTTTCAGGTACAACTCCAAAGTCTCCATCACAGTCAGGTTCTCAGGAACACACCTCAGACACCTGAAACACAAGAAGGTAAGGATAAAAGGATAAAAATATTTGATGGATGACCTATAGCCTGCAAACTCTTGAATCTTGCAGATTGAACTGTATCAATCCTTTCTGCTGTCTACAGTACGTTCTTACTTCTGTTCCTAAAATAAATTACACAGAAAAACAACTGTAAAGCTGCACTTGTGACAAAAACCTTTTCAACTCACTGAAAAGAATAGGGCTGTGTGACATTTTAAACATTCCAATTCTACACTAAACATCAAGCTCCTATGGATTATCCGAACAGAAAATTAAGTAAGCTGTGAACAGCTCCCACTCAAAGGCTTATGTTTACAACATAAAACAGGCAGATGAACAGCTTTGCACCAGCAACTTTCACAGAATACTTTTGACTAGAAAGAAAGCTTACAGACAAAAGCTGCTTCTTCAGGGCTGTCTTTGTGCCAGTCACCATAGAGAGGGTCATCGGGATTTCTCTGGGACATTGGTGACTCTGTGAGGGGTCTCAATTAAGTCCATGGAGTCCACATTACACTGCCTGCAGTGAAGGGTACCATCTTTCCCTATAATCCAGAGAGAATTCTGAGGACACTAACTGCTGTCCAGAAGCTTCTTTCTTTCCACCCCTCCGCTGTTGCGCTTACCTTCAACTACACCTGTTCGTTCAAAGGTCATTGACATTAACTAGGAAGTAAGTTATTCCAAGCTGTCAAATCCTTTGGCAAAAAAGGCATGATATACCATCTTCCCCCTTTACTGTCCACCAGAGGACATAAGGCATCTTGCTCTTCAGTTGTCTTCATCACATCAAAGTTCACATGTAAAAAACACTAAAAGGGTACACACTACACAGCTTTTATTGAATCTCTTTGAAACTCCTAAAATTGTTTGGTCCCAGGCTTCCATTACTTTGACCATCCATGACTTGTTGATAGACCTAGGGTCTCCAGTGTCATCCTGTGATCCTTTTGCTACCAGCCCTCAACCGCACACTACATTACGTGCCTTATCTATCAGTACTTCCGCTATCACAGTAGACTAGTCTCCCACACTACAGCATGAAGTACCACGAATCTCATTACACAGTAACAAATAACTATTCCACAGCCTAAATACAAATTACTGTTATACTTCAGTTCTAAAATAATACAGATATTAATCAGCTTAGGCAACAGCACAAGATTGGCTACTACAAGGTTGTCATCTGCCTACTACCCATCCCATTTCATATTCCCTTTGAAGTCAAAATTAGTTTCACCTTGATCCTTATGATTCTGTACAGCTCCATATTTCCGCAAGTGCATGGTGAACACAGGACTGGTGTCTATAACAAGAGCTGGTGAAGTAGATGGAGCAGTGAGGCTCACACCAGTGCTGAAACATCTTAGGGCTGTCTTCTACTGGCTGTGCAAGAAGTGTCTGAGCAGGCCTGCTTCCTTTTCACTAGGAGTAAATAGAAAGCATCAGTTTGAGGTAAGAAGAAATCTATCACAGCAAGCCTTTGCTTCAGTCCAACTGCTTCCTTATCAATATCAAACACCAAATGCAAGCATCTTCAACACACCCCTCCCTTCTGCCCTGGACCACTGTGAACTACAGAGATATGGTGCCACCTATGCATTAAATAGCCATAACCCCATAAGGCCACATTGTTCATAATGAACCCCATAAGGTTCACACTGTTATTGTGAACCTAAGGGTCTTTTCTCCTCCCACTTTGCACAGCGAGACCTACTCACTTTAGCATCTAGAGGTCATGTGAATCTAGTCCTGGACTGCGTAACAAGAAAATGACAAGGAAGTCCTGAAAATCATCCCTGCCTTAAGGGCACCCAAGGCCTGGGAGAAAGTCCTTCTCAACCCGTTTGCGTTTTCCTTCCCTTCCCTGACACTTAACCCTTCTCCTATTTCCAGAAATGTTTTTTCCTGAGGCTACATTACATTATTAAGTTCAGTGTAGACATCTGGTGGTCAAAATGGCAATGGCAACTGAACATCAGTGATGCAGTCTGACCAGCGACCAATAGACACATGTCCATTGACTACTTAAGAAGAGTTTGTGAGCTTGTTGCTGCAGGGATGCAGAATCAATTCTTTTGTGGCCTTACCAAAGAGTAGAGAAAGAGGCTTATGCAGTAAGGATGTTGCCTAATCTTCCTTCTTAAACCACACAACTCATTTCATACTCAGGCTTCAGAGACCTGCTACTGCTGGGTCATCAGAGGAAAAAGTTAAGTGGTTAATATACCTTGTAAATGCATATCCACCCAGAGAGGAAAACAGGCTTGGATTTCATCTGTATACCAAACAATGCATTCCCAAGCAACATTAGCTTCTTAGAAGCTCCATATTGAAATAACTGCCTCAGTCAAAACCATATGGGGGGGGGGGGGGGGCAAATTAGTGGTTTTTTTTTTTTTTCCTTCCTCTAAGTGATGGGGGAAAATTAGCTATGAGTAATCAGTGTTCTCAGCTAACAGCCCTCATGGGCAGCCACATTCCTACTAAAGATAATGCCTTGCCCTATTATTGTAGGCTACTGCAAGCCCTGTGGTACTAGGATTTAACAACTAAGCTCAGGGCAGCAAAATGTAGCTGTCACAACTTACTGAATTAACTAAGAGACACTGAAGTGTTTCTAAGTGCATAAAAACCTAAAAGGAAAAGGTGCCAAGCACAATGGAGCAGAAGACAAATCAAGCACAGGGTCTCCCTACTGGGGAAACTACTGGGAAACTGTCTTGAATTCACAGTCCCAAGGACCTTCTGCACTTCTGGGGTAGCTATAATTTCTGGCTATATCAGGAATAAAGTAGCTATTTGTCCTTACCTTGAACACACTTTGTGACCAAAAGAACTGGAAAGGTGTGCAGCAGTCGCTTGCTCTGGAACTCATGTCACTTAAGTCATTTTGCGAGACATATAGCAAATAACTGAGATGCACGTGGACAAGCATGAAAAGCTGCTAGACAGTCATCATCTTGGCATAAGCATACTACTGGAATAAGCGAGAGAACACAGCAGGAAAAGAGATACCATGACACCATTTATCTTCCTAAGTGCTTTTTAAGTAGAGCATTAACACTATTTCATTGTTGCCCTGAGTGCTTCAAAGGAAAGGAAAAACATATTAAGCCATCAACCAAAACGTTGAGTTTATTACACTCCTGTCAGAAATGCTCCCAAGCAAGTTTTCTGCGGTAACCTTAACAGTTCCAACTGAAACAAAAACATATTTACCTGAGCTGTCTGAAAAGCTACACGTTACTGTAAAGCAGTCACTGGCATAGGAAGCTGACACCACATGCATTCGTCTGGGTGTCTGCTGTCTGCAGTTTCAACTCATTTGAAACCATTCTTGGAAAGCAGATGAGGTCATGCAGTGACAGAACAGCACTACATCAGGAGCACCAAGACTCTCCAGAATATATTTTCTATAGACCATCCATTCCCCTCTCTACCATCGTGAGCAGCCTCTCACTTTTAGCTATCCAGCCCTTCATGATTACAAATTTTTAGATTAGAAATAACGTCGTTCCTTTGACTGCTCTTACCAGAAGCAAACTGCCATGTGGAGGGCTACTGCCTGCTGACAGAGCTGTAACAAGGACAGATGCTTAACTGAAATACTTCAACAGCACTGTGAAGATCAGACACATTATCAGTGTTTCATTTTTTAATCTTAATTCCTAAAGGGATTCCAAAAATCCATATATACATCCTAAATGGCCTCTATAACACGTAAAGACCACTAAATCCATTCAGATAAACAGAGCTCCTTAATTACATTTCCAAGTGCTCTCAATCAAACAAGATCCACATTCCTAGTGTAGGATGGGCTTCAGCACTTTCTTAAAGAGACGATACCAATTTGCTTTAGATAATTTTGCCATAAATAGAAGATGACATTTGGACAGCCCTGGAAAATTAGTCTCTCCTTACCCCTGGAAGCATGACACTTTATACCTCACCTGTACTGACTCAAGATGCTCCCCATACCACAGGCATCATCAGCTTTCCCCCTTATTGCACAGCATTCATGGCACAGCTCTGCAATAACTCAGAAGCAAAGTACAGACTTAACTCAAGAGCAAAAATTCATGCAGGGGCTCAGAAACAGAAGCAAAGTGTCACTGACAGCAAAGCACAAGACAAATCCTACCTGACAAAAAAGCTGAAGTAGGTCTCAGCTTTTTTGGTCTATTTTCCAGCCAATCTGCTTGGCAAGCCAATGATGTACTCATGCTCTAAGCCTCAACCTGGCTGAAAAGCAGCACATTACAAATAAAGCTAATTTTAACCTGAAAAAGAATCATCTTGCAAGGTAACATTAACCCAGAAGTTTCAGTGGATCAACTCTGTACATGACCTCAAAAACTGCAGTTTTATTATTGTATGAGGATAACCGCATTGTGTCTAAGATCTGTTTCTAACTAGTGCTACCTACATTACCCACTTATTTCACAAGTATTCATTCTAAATAGATGGTTAAAAGCAAGTAACCTGAAGCAGATCTGGTCAAGGGTAAGAAGCTTTAATATCAGCTGTGTAGAGGCCATTGCTGAAACCAGTATTTGTGTTCTGACATGCTTCTGCATCTGCATCTGTTCCCACACTGCTCTAGGTAAATGGGAAGCTTCACCAGTCTCAGGAACAAGTTCTGCGTAACACGTGATGTATAAAGTCAAATTTAAGACTTCTTACCTGCATACAGAAGGTAATAGAAAGCCAGCTGCATATATTACACATGCTACCTTAGTTTTAAGTTGTCAATACAGTGAATCTGCATTTAAGTGTATCTGATAAAGATACTAAATTAGATGACTGAATAACCATACTTGTATCTCCCAGGGCACTACCAGTGAAGATACTCCCAAACCAAAGTGCCTAGATAATTCACACAGACTGCCTCCTGTGGTGGTTTCACCCTGCTGGGCAGCTAAACTCCACACCACTCACTCACCCTCCTCAGAAGTACAGGGGAAGAAAATTCAACGAAAAAGGGCTCGAGAGTTAAGATAAGGACAGGGAGATCAGTCACCAATTACCATCACAGGCCAAACAGACTCAACAGAGACACAGTCCTTCCTGAAGTGATCCTGCATGGGCTTCCCACAGGCTGCAGCTCTTAAGAGCTGCTCTAATATGGGTCCCTACCACAGGGTCCATCCATCAGGAGCAAATCGCTCCAATATAGGTCCCCCACAAGCAGCAGCTCCCCCCATTATCACCTGTTCTTGCGTGGGCTCCTCTCCACAGTCTGCAGCTCGGGCCTGGGTCCTGCTGCTGCAGGGACTTTCCACAGGCCACAGCCTCCTTCAGGCCACATCCACCTGGTCCACCATGGGCCTCTACACAGGCTGCAGGGGAACTTCTCCTCCAAGCAACTGGAGCACCTCTTCCCCTCCTTTACTGACCTTTGTGTCTGCAGGGCTGTTTCTCTCTACATTTTCTTACTCCTCTCTCCCAGCTGCTGTTCCACAGTATTTCTTTCCATTCTTAAGTCTGCTCTCACCAAAGTGCAGCATTGCTCATTGCCACAGTCTTGGCCAGTAGCAGGACTCTTCTGGTGCCAGCTGGAACTGGTTCTTATCCAACATGGGGCAGCTTCTGGGCTTTTCTCAGAGAAAAAAATGTCTTTCATCTAGAAACTAGTCAGAAAAAGAATCAGGCACATGTACACCCATGACAGAGCTCAGGCAATCTCCAGGGAGTCATTTAAACCCAAGATTTAATGGTGCTCCTAGCCAACAGGCAGAGCTAGTGAGTAAAGGCACCAGGTAAGGCTTCTTAGGCCACTTAAGGCTTCTTAATGCCATCAGAGCTCCTACAAACTCAACTCCCAAGCTTTTCTGGCTCTTGTGAGGGTGTCTAGTGTGTGAACTACATAGGTCTGCTATACCCAGTCACTCAAAGAGCTATCAAGTGTCTAATGAAAGGAATCCTTTAAGGAAATGTTTTCACTATTTTGAGTGAAAAGAAATTAAAATCCTCAAACAGCACCTCATCACACCTCACAATACATGTTGCTAAAGAACATCCACAGACCCGTGTGATAAAACAACCAAGCAGACACTCAAAGCACATACTATTATGAATGTTTACATGCATTTACACTTTAAGCACATTTTGCCTTTGCAATTAAAAGCAGAATTACCTTGGCATCCAAAAGTGGGACTGACAAGAAGTTTTAGGTGCACATGACTGAAGTGCAGTATATTGAATACTTTCAGTTTTGAATATACATGTGTGTGAGCAAGTGATTTTGGATATTCTGCTCAGTAGAGTGCATTTTTCCAAGGAAATAAACCAAACAAATAAACAAACCCAACCCAGCATATGTAGTATTGTTAAAAGTAGAAAACATGTATCTTGCTCTTGACATAGCTCTGTCTTGAGGAAAGGTACTTGGGCTATACTATTCAGCACTATTAAGATTTGACTGTCTTACAGGCTAACTGTGCAGTTGGAGTAAGTGTTGACCAGAGCCCTCCAAGCAAAAGTAAAATACCCCATGACTCAGTGCCAGTCATTCAGCACACCTGACTGATACTGTCACCATCACACGACTTCACAAGTTTCAAGTCCACCTTGATTTAATACCCTGCCACTGGGCCCTAGGATAAGGTGTGCTGGGAGCAGTACCAGCCAAAGAGCCATTATGCATTGCGTTAGTCACCTCTGCTTGTCAAAGAACCCCCCTCACCTCAGCGAAGAAAGGCAGCGCTGTGACTTGCAGGTTTTGTGAGGGGGCGTGCGGCCATGGCAGGAAGGTCTGTATTAGTCACATGAGACGAGCAACGCATGGAGCAGCACACTGCACACAGAGCACAAGCAAGCGAAGTGGTCAGGAGGGAAGGCCATTGGCCGCGGCCCAAAACATCCCCTGCTGCGATGCAGGCACTGCCCTGCCTCCCAGGAGAACTCCCTGTGCACATAGGAAAGGTCCTGCGGCTGCTTCCCGGGGCACAGCCACCTGCGGGGAGGTGAGATGCGGTCCTGGGCTCTCACCTGGTCAGGAGCTGCACAGCATTGCAGTGCATCTGAGGCATATCCACAGATGGCCACACTCCGTGCCTCCACAGCACCCCCTGACACCTCTCGTCCAGGCATCTCCTCAGCACTTGTTCCAGGGAAGCGCAGTAGAGTCTGGAAAAAAAAAAAAAAAAAAAGAAATCTCTCATTGTGGCAAGGAAGCAGGATGCAATGAGGAGGGCCCTGAATATTTCCACATGCGTTTTTTTCTGTGAATCCAAAGTTTTCAGATAAAAATAAAGTCCACGAGGGTCATTTATAGTCCCCCGAAAAGGAAAAAAACCTTCTAGTTCCAGAAGCTAGTGACATTTGCTTCAGCGGTGAAAATCAAGTGCCTAAACGGGGCCTACAGGGAAGCTGGGAGGCACTCCGTAACAGGGAGTGTAGCGTTAGTACAATGAATAATGGCTTTAAACTGAAAGAGGGTTGATTTAGGTTAGGTATAAGGAAAAATGTCTTTACTGTGAGGGTGCTGAGGCACCGGCACAGGCTGCCCAGAGAAGCTGTGGATGCCCCATCCCTGGAGGTGCTCAAGGCCAAGCTGGATGGGGCTTTGGGCAACCTGGTCTGGGAGGAGGTGTCCCTGCTCGTGGCAGGGCAGTGGAACTGGAAGAGCTTTAAGATCCCTCCCTACTCAACCCCTTCTGTGATTTACAAACAGAGCCCCCCTGCCCAGCAGGGTAGACCTCGGCAGGCTCCAGGCCACCTCTGCCGGAGCCGCAGCGACCTGCCAGCCTGCCCAGAACTGAGCTCACGGCGCGCCCCCAGCCCGCGACGCTTTTCTCCCCGCTACCAAGTCCCTGCCGCGGCCACGGTGCAGCTGTGTGCCGCCGACGACCGCCAGAGGCCGCTCCCGGCCCAGGCCCAGCCCCCTGACAGAAGCCCTCGGCAGGGCCGGGAGCGGGACGCGGCAGCGCGGGCCGGGCACGCGGCGGCCGGCGGCCATTTTGTGTTCCCGCCCCGAGGGCCGCTGGCGAGGGCCGGGAGGGAGCTAAAATGGCGGCGAGGCAGCCCGGGGCACGCGGTCCCAGCGCCGACGAGCAGCGGTTGAGGAGGGGTGGCAGTAGTGTATCCTGAAACGGATACAGAAGTACAAAATAAAAAGAGGAAATAGAAACACTACTCGTCTCCTCTTAATATTAACCTTTTCCATTGCTGTATTTCAGAGTAAGTGAATGTTTACATAAAAACCTTCATCATGGTCGGATTACAAAGATCCACTTTTAAGCCATGTTTTAGTGGGATGACATTTTCTTCTAGGTTGTTTGGTGAACTCCAGACCACGCTGTCCCATTCCGATTGCTCTGAGGGATGTTTGCCATCCACCCCAAGATGCAAACAACATCAAACACTGTCCACCAGTTTATTATTTTTGTATTTAAAAAAAGGAAAAAAACAGGAGTTAAGGGAGAGTGGTAGAAAAAGTTATCAAAATACAACCAGAGATGTCTTATGGATTGCAAAAGATACTCACCACCGCAAACCCAGGCAGTAGCCCATCACCTTCGAAGGCGCAGCAGACAGTCCCCCACGTCCTGGCCAGCACTGTCTTTCTATAGTGGCCCTGTTTTTTTTTTTGCCTGGTTTCCACGGTAACGGCACATGGGCATTTCAGCACTATGCATGTTCTTACAGCGTTTGGTTGAGACCGCTGTCACAGTGCAGGGGGCCGCCCAGCACGCAGCTGGCACAGGCAGTGTGCTCCCGTCTGGCCTTCTGGCCTGGTCTGGCCCCAGCCATCAGTGAAGGGATGCGCTAGCTGTAGGATAGGGCTGTGTTGCTAGGCAGGGAACTCTGCAAACAATATGGGAGACAATAAATACTGTCTTCCCCACACAGTAATATGAAATTAATGACATCATTATGCCTCAATTAAATCTCTTGGGCTTCCAGGAACATCTTTAGTTCTTCTAAAAGGTGACATCTCCCAACAACATTTCTTGGCCAAAGTTATGGGAAATAGCATGAATATGTTAACGATTTCTTGAAAATCTGATGAATATGTATGTTTTGATTGTATATGACCCCCATAGCTTAAACAACTCAGCGTGCATACTAAGGTGGAGTGATCCCATGTGTGTCTGGTGCTGCAATTAAGGAATTCCTGCTTTCTAAAACTCCAAATTGAGTTTTAGAGAGTTTCTTTGACCCACTTTCACGGTAACACCCCCACCCTGCTAGGAAGGCCTCAGCAAAACTGCCATCAAAACAAATGATGGTTAGTAAAACAGTCTTTTTGTAACAATAGACAAGGTTAATGCAGTTTGGAGATCTTGATTTTCAATACTCACACTCCCATACTCGGAGATTAATCTTCCTTTATCTCTTTACTTTGCCATTATGATGTCGATCTTTCCTTGCTGCCACTGCATTTGCCCTTCTTTTCTTCCTCTGTACTCATATCACCACATGCGTAGGTGTTTACACAAAGGATGTCCTCCTGTCCTCCAAAAGGACAGAAAAGAGCCCAGATATGCTTGTTGTTTAAGAAGACAACATACACACGTCTGATCCAAGGGCATCAAATAATAGACAAACCCAGTGAAAGCTTTCATGCACTTCCAGTTCTTAACTGATGTCACTATTAACAGCTGTTATTTTTCATTAACATTTATTTTAAATCTAAAAGTCCTGTCGTCCTAGCCTAAATCAAAGTGCTTTCACCCCCACCCCAATGTAGTTACTTCTACATTACTGCCAAATCACATCTCAATCAACTTCATGTTTGGCTGAACAAGTTGAATCCCACTTTAAGACCCCATGGATATAATCAGAACTTGAAAAAGTAGCATTCCTTGTTAATGCATTTGTGACAATAAAATAGTAGTGTGCTTGATAATTATTTTTGTTTTACAGCAAGGCTCTGAAACATTCTGAGACAGCGATACCTGAAGATGAAGTTGGGCACAGTTTCCTCTCAGCATCAGTGGGATTGTCTTGAAGATGAAAAATTCCCAGACAAGCTCTGCTGTCACTCCTTGCCCCACACACCTTCTGAGGCAATTAACCAGCAAACCCCCTAACTGTAGGAAAGGGATAGGGAAGACTATCCAGGCTAAGCTTGTTAAAAGTAAAATTGTTCCATGCCTTGTTCTTTCCAAACATTAGTTAATGCCATGAATTCAGTTCATCAAAATGACACAATGCTTCACATCAGTCTAAGCACAGAGCAAAACAGGAGGAATCCCAAACATGACTGGATCCAAGAGGTGCTCTAGGAATGCAGATGATGGAACAGGTACAGGAACAATGAATTCTAAGCGGAGTTGGTCTACAAAAGAAAGAGCGGGAAAAATGGTTTAGTAATACAGCTGATGAGCAGCAAGGTAGACTCTGTAGAACTGTTAGCTGATTTGGTATTGCTGAGCTGGGGAGGCTGTCTGATAAGAAGATGCTGCTTCTATTTCAACTTGATGCCATTTTGGGAATATTTCAGGATGTGCATTACCATGTACCAAAAAAGAGGATTTAACTTCTTTAAAGCTAGAAAGCTGCCTGGGAGGGAAGGAGGGAATTAACAGAAAGAGCAGCTGGTCTATTGGAAGTCTCCAAGTCTTTTTCAGTGCTTGAGCTCTCTCTTTTCTGCAGTGTGCTGTGATCTGGACTATAAGAGAAGAACTGGGAGCCACTATCTCAAGTTCTGGGGAGTTCTATGGATTATGCTTTGAGAAGTGCGAAAGGGGTGTTCAGCAGAGAGCTTTCGATGTTACTGGGCTATTGCACGCAGTCCTGTGATGACAGAGGTCTCGAGCCAGCGGTGAGTTTGGCCTCTCTTGCTCCTTTATTGCTGGCAGTGATCCACACAGCCAGTCCCATCTCCTGTACTGTGTTAGGACTCCAAGCACATGCCAGTAGCTAAACAACTGTCTTGCTGGGAGGGGGGAAGGTGTGTGTACAATGGAGATACTTGGCATTAAGATGCTACCTACAAGGCAGTGTAGAAAGTTTGTTATATTGATGACCCCTGCCCTAGGGATTTTACATGTCTGGCTGTGCTGTTCCCTACAATTTCCTTATGCTGAACACTGATAGTGATGTCAAGAGCTGTTGTATAAGCATGGAAGTGCACTGCAAATTTCAAAATCATCTTCACTCTTAAAAAGGCATCAAGAGCTTTTCAGTCTCCAATTCAAGGCAGTAATGTTATTCTAGAAACACAATTCAGATGAAAAGCAAATGCTATGTTATCTTAACTTTTACAGACTTGAGGTATTTTCAAGTATCTCATGCAAAGAAGAACACTTCCATAATCACATAAAACACTTCCCAGATCCATTTTAGTATGCTCAGAAATAAATAAACAGTTGACTGCTCTGTGGAATCGTGTTCCAGGCGAAAAAATCCGGGGACCCGGAGCTCCAGGGCTCCCCTTGCCTTTTGGGACAGCAACTGTCTTCTCAACCCCCTTTTTCCCCATTAGTTTTTGTTGTTTGTTTTGTTTTTGTAACTCACTTACCTGTGAGTCTAGTTTCGACGTGGATTTTCTATCCTTTTTCCTGATATCCTCTTCGTGCTGACATTGCGCCAGCCACGGGGTGCCATGGGCTGTGTACCCAATCTGTCATCTTCCTTGCACAGAAAGACGCTTACCCCAATACCTCAGACACTGGTTTGTACAGGTTGGGAGGAATCTAAGTTCTCTAATTTGGTGGACCTCTTCCAGAGGTTTTTCCACAGGAAAGATGCAGGCCTGTAGGGAAGAGGAGAGACTTTCTTCATACTGCCAGGGTTTTTTAACTTATTCATCCACCCTGGGTTTCTCATGGTCTTTCCAGTGGAGTTGCCCCGCTCTAGATGCTCGTAACTACCCTGCCTCAGGACAGATCTCTGGATGACACTCTTGAGTATTTGTTTAACCTTAGACAAAACCTGAAGTGTATTCAGGAGACATAACGATAAGTACATGCTGGTCTGAACATCTCAAGGGGAGTCAAAGTTTTGGAAAGCTACCATAACACTCCTGGAGGACAAGAAGGGGAGAGCAAACAAGTGGGAAAAAAACACCTTCCTGTAACCCTACCTCAGAAACTATTAACAACTACACCTTTCACACTTTCTTCAGGGAGCCAGTCTACAGAGGGGTTGGGGTAAACATCCAACAATAGTTTCTTTCTTTAAAGTTATCTCCTTGAAGCTATAACTTCTGGTAATCTAAAGGCTTCTGACTTGCATATTGTGAAAACGGCATTTCTTTTATGAACAGCACATTCTCACAATTTCCACTTAGTGAAAGTAACAATAGTGCCACCAGTATTTATCCAAATCTGTTTCTATTACCACTAGACATAATTTGAGTTCACATTAAGGCACCTTTTTCACACAGCCTGTTGTTCAGTTTTAACAAATACTTAAGAACATTCTTCAAAGTCAGGCTCACCTGTAAGCACTGGAGCTTCTGAGATTTTTTTTTATATTATTATTATTATTTTATTTTTAAGGGCTGGAAGGAGAGCTTAGTATCCACGTAAGTAATTTCACTGAAAACAGACAAAGTGAAGGAAGTACTCAAACTCCTCAACATTAAACAACTGTAGAACCCAGGAACACTTACCTGCCAGCTTCTGAACTTGAGTCACTTCTAAACTACTTCACAGTAAAGTCGTGCCACCAGGGTTTTACTGTACTGAGAAGGCACCACCAACATAGCTAGCTCATAGAGTCACTAAAACTATTTCACAGAGGTAGTAGAAAACACAAAGAAAAAGCAGCCTACTGAGCCCATTTCACCACAGTAGAAAAGCACCGTAGATAACCCAAACCTCAAACTCCCCTGGGGATACAATTCCCTATCCCTCCTCATGCTTCCTATATAGCAAAGGTCAAATGATCCACACCTGGCAGATTTCACTTAACAAGGCTGGAGCCAAGAGACCTTGTGGAATAGGCTCATCTACCTGACTTCAGTCTTTTAAGGCCAATTGCTCCTTATCAGTAATAGAAATAACTTGACAAGGGGCTTAGTGGTTAGAGTTGACCTAATGAATTAACTACAAAAGGTGCGCAAGGGTCATGTTTCTGTTAGTCATTCTGTGAGGAGAATTAGTACAGAGCCTGTTAAAATAAATAAATAAATAAATACAAGAAATACAAGAGAAAAGAAAATGACCTTAAAGGCAAAATTGCTATCATAGATTTTCATCTGTCTAGTCACGACAGGTAAAGACTATAGCAATCAGAATTACTTTTCTTGACATTAATGTTATTTAAATTTGTTTTTCTGAGATCTCTTCTTTATGTTGGACTTTTCAAAATTTAGCCCCGTGACCTCTGACTACACTATTTACTTTGGCTGCGTATAAGCTATCACGTATAAATGCCAGGTTCCAGATCCTCACTCACTGTTCAGATCAAGGCCTGGGCTGAAGGTTTGGGCTTTAATTTGGTTACATGCCTACATTGCTGTTTCCTGGCAGGTCATGGGAAGAAGATCGGCTGGCTTGGGGGAGCTTATGTACACATGGCTTTTAGGCTGCAGCCAAAGTGTTCCTCTAGATCTGGAAGTTTGAGGAGGGTTGCAGTCTCCAAGCTCAGATACAACCACATATTAGTCTGGCGCAACTGATTTTTGTGTTCCTTGCACTAGCTGTTCCTTCACCTCCTCTTCAGAGACAAGGACATGCGTCTCTTTCGTGCTCCTTTGTTAGTAAACAAACTGGGATAGATTAAAGCCTCTTTCTTCAAGGCAGTAAGATACTGGGCTATAAAGATGGTGAAGGGCCTAGAGGGGAAGACGTATGAGGAGCGGCTGAGGTCACTTGGCCTATTCAGCCTGCAAAAGGGGAGGCTGAGGGGAGACCTCATCACGGTCTACAGCTTCCTCACGAGGGGGAGTGGAGGGGCAGGCGCTGATCTATTCTCTTTAATCACCAGTGACAGGACCCACGGGAATGGTGTCAAGCTGAGGCAGCGAGGTTTAGGCTAGACATCAGGAAGAGGTTCTTCACTGAGAGGGTGGTTGCACACTGGAACAGGCTCCCCAGGGAAGTAGTCACTGCACCAAGCCTCTTGGAGTTTAAGAAGCATTTGGACTGTGCACTTAGTCACATGGTCTGAATTTTTGGGTAGACCTGTGTGGTGCCAGAAGCTGGACTTGATGATCCTTACGGGACCATTCCAGCTCAGGCTATTCTATGATTCTATACCCGCCTTTGGTTTCAGCGAGAATTCAGGCCCTCACAACTGAAGTTTCTTCCGGATGGTGCTTCTTCTGAATAAGATAATTTCATTTCCCATTTGAAGACTTACAAGGATGTAATAACAAAAGCAAAGGCATGAAACAGTACCTGAGGCATAGGCTACTTTTCAGCCTGCAACAGGCTATAGGTATGATATTATCATTTTGGACAAATATGATCTACGTAATGTGAAGTGTTCCGGCATGCTTACAGTCTGCCAAAGGCCAGAAAATGGGACCTTCATTTTAAGACTGTATGGAAAAGAAAACAAAAACAACAGCAACGGAGAAGGAACTTTTCCTTCATCTAAATTTTATTATTATTTTGCAACTCCTTCAGGTGTCCACGAGGAATTTTGCCCCTCCCCCCCCCCCAAAAAAAAAACATATTGGCATAGAAGTATAATTTCAGATTTCAGTTCACACCAGAAGACATTCTTCTCACTGAAGTACAGTTAAGCCCCACAAAGTGCCAAAAATCCTGCCCAAAAGTAATGTATTTACAAGTTAGTTTTACATGTTGGCGTTATTTACTTGTCTTGTCTTGCATTCAGGGCTTGATCTATCTGGGGGGTATAATGGGATATGCTGTGCAAGATTGTTTGGTTGTATGACTGACAACATGACTTGAAAATTTTGAACTGTTTGTATAGAAGCAAAATACAGAAGAGTACACTATCCCCAAGGGAAACGTAGAAACTACCTGTTGCTTCTCAGATTTAAAGTTTAAAGGTGTAAGCATCTGTTAAGGTGTAAGAAAAAGTGTAATCAGCTGTTTGAGCACAATTCTTATGTATACATGAACATTTTCCTCTCCACTTTCCAACTTGGAGTGCAACATTTTTCATCGTACTCTTAGATGAGGATTCTGATTCTAACACTGGTTCCTAGTGCAAATTTCCAGAGAAGAGAGAAGCAAACCAGTCCTGACTGCTTTGAATGAGATGGAGATCACAAACAAATGTAAATGAAGAAAATAAACCTGTTGGAATGTTTTCAACTAATTGTCATTGTCTAAAAGCTTTAAATTGGTTGAATCCTTGAAAGTTAATTACTGTAAACTCCGGTTGCATCACTGAATTTGAAGTAGTAAGATAGACTTGCACCACTGCAGAGCCTCGGTCACAGTTTAAATCGGCACTGCCTCTAACTTCACAAGAATGAAGGAGAAAAGCACATCTTTCTACCTTGTCAGCTACTGGCAGACCTAGAGAAAGAAAAAACAAAAGTGGTTAAAATTAAAAAGTAATTTTTTTTTTTAGGACATTTCACCGAATATGTAATGTGGAGTAGTAACCAGACAACAAATGAAAGGGAAGATGAAACAGTAGAAGGTACTTGCATGGCCTTAATTTACATGGCAATTGACAACAACCACAATCTGCAATGATTTCTAAGTGCCTTACACCATTCACCCCTGAGACAGAAAAATGGGATTCCCATACCATGTAAGGGGAGTGCAATCCCTCTGAAAATACGAGAGTCTGGGGTACGCAACTGAATACTGAAAACCTTAAGACTAGGCAGCACCAAAGTCAACTGAGAAGGGAGGATGAGTCTCTCTGGATGTTTACATAACAGAAAGGAAAGTCAGATTTTAGGCCAAAGCAACTGTTTTTAGAGACAGGCTGGGAACTAGTTCTTTTCAAGCCAGGGACAATTTCAGCATCCTCAAAGCTAAAGAAGCAGTTGACTGCTCTGTGGAATCGTGTTCCAAGCGAAAAAATCCTAGGGACCAGATCTGGGGACCAATTTATCCACTGTGGAGCCAATTCATCCACTGTGGATTCCTCGTGGTCTTTCCAGTGGAGCTGTCCCCTCTCTAGATGCCTGCCCATATCCTCCCACTCTCCCTGCCACTCCCAACTACCCTGCCTCAGGACAGATCTCTGGATGACACTCTTGAGTATTTGTTTAACCTTAGACAAAACCTGAAGTGTATTCAGGAGACATAACGATAAGAACATGCTGGTCTGAACATCCCAAGGATAGTCGAAGTTTTTAAAAGCTACCATAACACTCCTGGAGGAGAAGAAAGGGAGAGTGAACCTTGTGTATTTAATATATAAAAAGATGGGAATTATTTTCTTATGGATACTATGCAATATGTTTGTAAAACTGCAATATTACCAAAATTACAAAAGCTGTGCTTTTCTACTCTGTTGCTTTATGTATAACAAATCTTTTTTCTATTTAACAGATTGTCTGTCTTATAATTGTAGATAACATTATTCAAAAGCAGTACACTGAAACTTTAAGATTTTTTATTTCATTTTCCTTGGATTTTTTATTTTATGCTAATAATAGCAAGGTTTTGGAAGTTTGAAATTTTTTTCCTTTGGAAGACAGAAATTTTACAACGTGTAATTAACATAGTCCGTTTGAAATCTCTCCGTCTTTCTTTCATTTGATTGTAGCATATTCACCTGGTGCTACTATATAACGACAAATAAATGTGATCTATAAAATAGGAAACATAATCAGAACTCATTTCAAGAATAATTGAATGGAAAACTTTCCATTCCTCCAAGAGTGAGAGGAAGATGTAGGATAGCTGATGAAAAGTGTTAGTTTTTCTGTATATTTATATTTATTTTTTGCATTCTTCTATCTACATTAGGTGTATGGTAATGGCTTTTCTTTTCACGTTTTTCTCCTCACACACAATATTTATTTTATTAAAGTTTTATAGCAAAAGTATTTTTGAAAACAGAAATGTATACTGTTGTGAAGAAAACCAAAATCTGAAGACATATAGGTTTTATTTCTGCATCAGCTTTACTAAAGTTAAGACTTAGAGTCCTGTATCTCATGGACTGTAAAAGTATATTACACTGCTCAGGTTCCTTTGTACCCTGCCAGAATAAACATAAGCTGTATGTTTAAACTGCACCAATTTACAAGCCACTTGGCAATTACACAGTCATGTAAAAGGTCTTGTAGTGATCTCATCAATGTGAACAAATCCTACCTACATTTAAATTGTATAGTGTGATTCTGCTAATCATGTAGCCTTGCATATACCTCTAGCAAAAAGCAGAGTAAGCATGTGGGTGGTTTGTTCGCACTAAGCTACTTGATGCCATGTTATGATTTTAGCAATATCCACAGTAGCCAAAGGATAGCTAGCTGATAATGCCTAAAAAATTGTATTTTCTGTACAAGAGCAGTGGTGTAGACCTATGCAGGTCCTGCTAAGCCTCATGTGACTAATACACAATAGCTGATACAGCAAGAGAAATTACTCTTAGCCATTTTATTCAGGATTGGACAAGCCCAACCCAGGAAGAGCTAAATGACACACACACACACACACACACACTCACACACACAAACACACACACACACACAAATAATGGAAAGTTTAGTGAAGAAAAAAACCATAAACATTATGTTGATTCAACACAGTCCATATTGAGACTACAATTTAATACAATTTATTTTTTTTGTGTAAAAATAAGGTCTCCTTTGGAACTTTGATCTTTAACCAATACATTTCTTATACAGGCCAGAACCAGGACAAGTTTCGGAACAGCCAAGGAAAAAGCATATATTCTGTGCTTGGTCTGATTCAAGTCAGTGTTACATATACTACCAATAAGACTAACCTAGTTATCTGAGGGAAAAAAATGGAATAAGAAAGTTTCCGTCAGTTTTGAGAAAACTTTTAAACATTAAATCTTTTAAGGGCATCTTTTAAGTTGACCCTCTGAAGGAATGTCCTGCTCTTCCAATTTCTCTAGTTCTGAAGTGTTTAAGTACTTAGGCCATTTATATTATCAAAAAAGTCTGGCCTTTGGCTTAGCCAAATTCACTGAATGCATGACTTGATCTGAGAAAAAAAGGTGCCTTTTTATCACATGTATACTTCAGTGTTGTTGAGACCTGTGAGGGAGAAATTCAGCTTCCAGCATAATCTAGAGCATATTAAAGAGTAGGACTTATGCATAAGAGAATCATTCCTTAAAATCAGATATCATATTTTCTGTGCTTAATGTACTTTGGGAGCTTGCATAGTCATTCTGCAACCCTGAGAGATCTTCATTCTAGCACAATAACCTATTTCTGAGTATTCTGTTTCAGAACTGTTCCGAAAAATGCATTATTGTTTTCTTTCCAGGTGATATTTATTCAGTTTTCTTACCTAAAATTCTGCAGCAGTTAGTGAAAGCAAAATCCTCCCCCTTGGCCGCCACCAACTCATACCTTTTCAGCTGAGCTCCAGCAGTTCCCCTTAGCCTCCTTCTTTCTTCCCAAACCACAAAAGTATAGGCACCAGAAAGGATTTTGCTAAGTCTCTTTATCAGGTTCCTGTGTAACTTACTGGAACTGTATCAAAGGGGAAATTTATATCAAATAGGAAGATTATTTGCTTAGTGTAAACATAAGTTATATAAGAAGGAAACAAACACAGGTAAATACCAATTTTAGCTCAACTTACTAGAGTGAATAGTGAAAGATTTGGGATTACAAAGTCCTTAGTATTTTTTTTTATTTATTTCAAATAACGTTTATCATTTAATGAATGTATTTAAAATACCATAAAAGAAATATGCAAACCATACTATCCTATTAACATTTTCATTTTTTGAAAATACAACAGAGAAGTAATCACTGAACTCATTGTTTCCCCTCTCTACTAATGTATTCATTTACTTCAACAAATTTGAGTGAATAAATACAACCTAAAATGTTACATAGTGAAAATCTAACTATTAAAAAAAATACTAGAACCAGAAGATATTGTTCTTATAGGTCACGGGTGACATTCTCATTCATCCTAGGTTCTTTTACAACAGCATGCTTTTCTGTTGTTTTGTGTGATCTTTGGGAGATTGGGAGCCCCTGATGATGAAGGAAATACAGTGTCTATGTAGTAGCAGAACCAGCTGTGGTAGCATCTCCCACACTTACGATGGCACTGAACAAAATGTGGGAGCACATGCACTTACGTGAGCAGGGAGGGCCTCCTAGGTTTAGCTTTGTGAAGTCAACAGTCAGGATGCTTTCCAGCCCTGTATTCACCAGAGTGAATAAGAGATGACATTGCAATGACTTGGGACAGACTGGCAGTGTTGTATTTCTTCTGCATAGGAATGGTAGAACAGTGATACAGATGTAGTGAAGCCAAACTGCCCAAGTTGCAACAGTACAAAAAAAGAAATATAATTGAAAACTGGATTATTTTGTTTAGGTGAAAAAGCAGTCACTAGATTTCCCTAGGCCTAATAATAACTGAGAAAAATGGACAGAAAGTCAGGTGGAGGTGAATCACTTTTATGTCTTTATATCCATGGAACTTTCCCTTTACTTTCTTTTCCTGAATCTTTTTAAAAACACCATTGGAAAGGAGAAAAGCATAAAAAGGTATAAATTTTGTACTTCTCAAATAGAAGGTGACAGTGAACTCTCTGTGTATAAGTGTCTGTGGTTATGGCAGAAAGAGCTGAAAATAGCCCAGTACACGAGGGTGGATTCAGACACTGTTAAAGGGAGTAGGAACACTGACAAATTCCATGTCTTTAGATTAAGCTTTAAATGTTCATTAAAGCTTGTGCAAAAAAAAAAAAAAAAAAAAAAATCATGTTCCATGATTTTTTATACTGCATTTCTAAAATATGTCATTAACATTAATATGACTTTCCCTCTGAATATTGTTCCTACTTCTAGCTGCAGGTGCGCTACTTTGACTCCCACACATAGAGAGCTCTAAACTGAATGTGTAGTCTTCATTCATTTGTTAAAATCAAATTAACAAATTATAAGATGTCCAAGACAAGTCATAAAAGGAAATGGAAAAAAAAAAAAAACAGAGAAGGAGCATAGAAAGAGAATAAAGGTGTGTGCAAAAGAGACAGAGTGGTATTAGAAGACATTTACAATTTAAAGGAGAAGATAATAATTTGGTGTTAAAATTTCTCCTTATTTCTCTGACCTAGACAATTATGTCATGCCCTAAGCACGAGCAAAGCTTCAGGATACCATTGGTTCAGAAATCATTTCCAAGACCAAAAATATGCTATTCATAACAGACAATACCACCAAACCTCTGTTGCTACTCTGGCCATGATGAGAGGTGCAGCTTTGGACCCTGTATGGAAGCTACGTAGAGGACAGAAGGCTGTATGTACAAAAAGACAGTCCTGGGCAGAGAAGGTAGTCACCGAGGCATATATTAGCCTAAAGTAGTGCAGAAGGAAAACAACTGGAGCAAGAGTTAGAAAATGGAGACCTGTCTGTTGAATATTTATTTATTTATTTATTTTGAGGTAAGAATCTGGACGGTAGGGTATTTTCTCTATTAGACTTTTTTTTTTTTTTTTAACAGCATCTAGGGGAAGTGTTAATTTCTACTGAGATTTGTTTCACAGCAGACAAGAAATGCATATGCATACCTATAAATATATAAGAAATTAGGCCTACTTTGAAAGCATTTTAGAGATAACAGCAGCTTTCTTTTGTTATGGAAGTTAGACACACCAGCTAAAGAACTGGGCTGCTGAAAGATTTTGTTTGTAGTTTTTTTGTTTGTTTGTTTGTTGACACACAATACTTTTATATCTACACACATGACATTTCACAACTCTAAAGCCCAGATGAGTCCTCTTACAACACTTTGTAAGGAAATAGTTTCTCTCTCTAGTTACGAGTTAGATCATATACAGTGCAAATTTTACGTAAGAGTATCTATTCTCCATGATGACTATTGCCACCTCGTCTTCATGTGTCCTAGTATCAACTGCTAGATTATGGTAGACCTACTAAAATTCTGATATTAAACTACTGTTACTTCTAGTTTTTTGGGGGAAAGTCTAGGACACTGTACCAGCCCCTTCTTTGATAATAGCCATGTCTTCTCATGCATGTTAGCATACATTTGTGAGTAAGTCACCACGTGATTAACCAGATTATGGAGCTGCTTCCTAGAATGATTTGGTTATTTAACTCCAGTTTCCAAAATCTTGCATGGCTTTAATATAATGTGGGTTTTATCTTTTTGTTTAACTGTAGTACATTACATACTTTTTAAGAGATTTAAATTATATATCTAAACCACAAAACTTTATTAATGGCCATATGTTTCTGAGAACTGAAAGGGAAAAATACATTTAAATCACATTGTCTCAGATTTTACAGAACAGTATAATTTCAGTTGATTTAGGCAATTTTCCTATCTATTTTTAGGACACCTAGCAAGCAAACATTTAATTAAATTTGACCCTGTATGGTTTGCCAAACAAATACCACTTCAGTTAGACTATTGTGATGACAAAGTATTTACATTCCAAAGAAAAATTTCTAAATGGTGTATTATTCCCTTTTAGAAGTATATAATGTATTATCATGTTGTGACATATGACAAGTTAAGTTATATCGATTTTTAAATAAACGTAAATAAAAATCTTTAGTATAAACTTCTGTGAAATGTGCACCTTCAATTTATTGAACTTTTCTATTAACATAGTTTATCCAGAAGTTACATTAAGCTACATGTTAAGCTATGTACATACTTTTCATGTTTTATGTTGCTTTCCATTCTTTCACCTATCCTTTGTAAGAGTGGGTTATGCTTATTAATGTTTGCAGTATTTTTGTGTGCAAACTTCATATATTTTTGCTCTATTACTTAATGTAGTATCAATTTATCCTTTGTATTTATTTATCCTGAACACTATTTTGTCACTACACTTAACATTTAGGTTAAGCTCCCTCAAAGCTTTGCACATGTATTTAACTAGAATATGTGAGTCCCTCCAGTAAGCTTAATGGAACTTCTGAAGTTTGAAGTTGGGAGCATGTTAATTTTTTTTTCTTGATCAGTCTTCATAAATCAAGCACAGTAAGGCAATACCTTGCAGAGCTAAAAATTACTTACTATAAAATAGCAAAGGTGAAAAACTCTTCTGAATATTACAGTGTTTCACTTTTGCTTAGTTTAGCTGAGTAAAGCCACTGTTGAGAAGATACATTAATCAATATTTCCTTTTTCAGATGTTTGACTTCAGCACACTGTTTGTCTGCATCATACCCATTTTTACTTTCGATTTGAATTATATCAGCATCTATTATGTTCAAAGTGTTCTGTGCAAGTCCTAAAAAACCCTGCTGACTTTATATGAACATACTCTATTGTGTCTTTGAGGATAAGTGCCATCAATCAGCAAAGTGAATCAGTGGCATTTGGCTATGTTTCACATATACAGATCTAGAATTTTTCTGTGTTTGAAATCTGAAAACATGGATAAAACCTTTACCCTGCACAAAAAGGGTAAAGGCGGCTTGATTCACAGTTCATCTGCCAGTGCAGTTTGTTCATGCTGATGGTCTCATGCTAAAATTGTCTTCCCAGCTCCATTGGATAGTGTGAATGCACATCATCAGGCAATGAGCACCCCTTAACTCCGCATGCTAGGCTGAAGAAAATCAATTTGAACTCTCAAAAGATGAAGGTAGTACAGATGGCCACTGTATGTTGCCAGCTGTTCCACAACACTGGAGTCTTGGAGAGGGATTTAAAAAAAAAAAAAACAAACAAGAAATTGGTTTGTAAATTGTAGCAAGCTATTGAGCTGCATTGCTGCCCTAATTATCACGGGACACTGAAGAGCTCAGACAAGTGGAGAAAAGAGTTTTCTTCACACCTGCAATAATCAGTAATCACGGTATGGTGGAAGGGAGAAGAGGATGTAAATACCAAGTTTCACAGCCTTGCCCCCATGAAAATGTCAGCTCTATAGTATAAGATTTCATGTGGAAAGATCTGGCTATCAGCTGTGTAAGAATTGACTATATCTTGTCAGCTGTACTGCAGGGATAACAATTTTCTGAACAAAATTTTGGTTATGTATTTTCAATCATTTTAATTACTCTGCTTGTGCCTTCTCTTTTTCTGCTCTTTAGTCTAGTAACTCCTTAGGACTCTTTCTTTAAGAGTCTGTAGTAAATACTAATATTGTGAAAGTTCTGCAGGCTAATGGGCTTACCTTGTCAAGTTTAGTAGAAACAGTGCACAGAAGTGATGTTTCATTTTACAAGCCAAATTTAAAGGTCTTGCCATAATTCTGAATCAAACAATCCTAACCGCCCCCTGAATGAAATACCTTTGATATCACACTGAGTAGTTTTCCTGTTAGCATTTCCATTGCTAACAGAGTTCTGTGGACTCTGGAGAACCAATGCCCAAGTCTAGGTCAGACCAGTCTCTGATAGTGGCAGCAGGGGATGGTATTTAGGGACTGCATATGAGTGCCCAAGTTACACAGCACCTTCCCCACAGACTCCCCTAGTAGCCACAGTTGTATTCCCCACCCGTACCTATAGTGTCTGTTCATGGCTCTGTTGTCTGTGAGTTTCTCTAATTCTTTTGCAAAGCTGCTGGCACAGCTGCCTTTTTTTTTGGCAGCAAGTTCCTAATATTCATCACCTGCTGCTTAGAGAAGTGCTTTCTTTCATCACCTTTAAACTGATCTACAGATAATTTTATACAGGGCCCCTATTTTTGATATTGTGGGATTTGATGAAGAATAGCTCTGCAGCCACTTTAACCACCACCTCCATGATACCATAGAGGTTAAACACATCACCTTCAAGCTTTTCCAAAGGCTCTTCAAATTCAAGAGTCTTAATCTTCTCCTCAGTTTCTTCTTATAACACTCCAGAACTCTCAGATAAATCCCATCCAGTCCTGGTCACTTGCTAACACCTAATTTATTGGGTCTAATCCTTCTTCTACATTTACTCCCCAGTGACCTAGCCCTTATGACTTAACTGCTACAGAGAATGTGCTCACTGCTTGTAGGACCCTGGTACCATCAGCAGTTAAGGTCTTTCTGTCCCTATCCTTTGTGCTGGGCTTGTGGCCCTGGTGAAGAAGGACTTGTAAATTTTGCCCTTGCTCTCTTGTTTGACATTGCACAAGCCAGTTGGCCTGGCTGGCTGGCAGGCTGGTTTGTCTACTCTATTTATTGTGAATTTGATGTTTATTCCCTCCTGGCCTTTCAGAGACACATTGAACATTAACTGCATCCTCTCAGGGGTCATGTGAGTCTGAACCAGGTGCTCTTATGTGCCTGTTGGCTTTCACCCAGCTCCTAGCATACTCTTCTACAACCTTTTTAATTTTCAGTGCTAGCAGACTGGCTCCATTTTGATTAAAGTACAGTCTTAATAGGACCACTGAGAGTTTTTAAAATCTATTACTCTCAAAGTGTTGGTGCAAAGGGTACATGTGTTCCTCCAGCATTGTTCATCTCTCCTGACAGCAAGGGTCATGCACATTCCGGGGTTCCAGAGGTTCTGCAGAAGCTTGTAGCCACCCTTCTCAAAGCACGTGAATCAAGTTTTGCTGGAAATCTAGAAAAATATGGACTTAGAGCACTCTTCAGAGCTTTTGCTCTCTTTTTCCCAACCTGTGTTAAAAGCACATTGGTGAAGCAGCATTTTTAGTTTTGTTTGACCATTTTGTAGTTTAGCAAAATCTGGTTTAAAATAACTTCTGATAACTTCCTCCTTTCTTAGTAATTACTTTTCTAATTTTAGTCTGCTTATCTTCATATTCTTAAAATGTTTATGGCAATAAAAATGACAATTATAAAAGCTGTCACATATATTGAGTTGGCATATAAATTATGTTCCTTTCTGAACAGTCAGCAAGTTAAGACTTTTTTTTTTTCTGGTGTGGGGATGAAGGGGATTTTTAAAAAATGATACATTTAGAGGACATTAAATGGCATTTAGGGAATATTAGAGGAAATTCTGCATTCTGGGCAGCTTGATGAACTTCTCTTTTTCCAAGTGCCTGACAAAGGACTCATAGTGGGATTTATCCAGTATGGTTTCCAGCCCCATTGGTCTTGTGGAAGGTTGTGTTTTTTTTTTTAACTTGGGCAGTAAAGGATATGACAACATAGTGCTGAGTATCAGAAAACAAAGAACTTCGGTCATATAAATAGGCAAAATCCATCTTGGTTTCATTTGCATTTTTCTCTAAACCTAGACCAAAAAAAAAAAAAATCCCAGGTTTGTCTCTACTATGATGTATATACGAAGAAGAATAGAAAAATATTTAGATATATAAACAATAACAAAATAGGAATGACATTGTTTTATCTGTTAGGAAATCTTGCCAACTATCTTCTCTTCTCTCTCCCTAGTATGATCTGTCAATATCATTTCTGCAAGTGTTTCCATAATGTAATTCACACACATTTCCAGGCAAGTTCTTTATGTCCTATGTATTGTTAGAGCACAATTTATTTTTCTTTGAAAAGAATATAAAAATGGTACCATATGGGGAGAAAAGCAAAGCACAAAATAGATCTACAGCTATACCTTCTGTCTGGTATCAAACTGCACGAACAACCTGCTAGCAAGCAGGAAAATGAAGAAGAGGCCTAGAGGTCACATCACAGTTTAGCTTTTTACTCATCATTGAATGGTCCTGTGGGAACCCACTGGATCACGAAAGACAGCTAGCAGTTCAAGGTGTCAGGTTAGAAAGGAAGACAAATATGAAAGCTGGGTAAAAAGCTCTAAGATTCTTGCAGGAGATGTAACAGCTGCATAGAGAAGATACAGGATAAAAGACATGTCTTTGAAAATAAATAAATTGGAAATCTTAGACCACACAAAACTGCAAAAGTTACAGGGTAGTCACTAATTCTACCTGTAAGAATGACATGTTTTGTTCAGAAATAATATATTAGAGATGTGCATTTTTTACAGTAACTTTTATAGTGCAAGTGTACTCTATGGAATAAATTACATAGGCTTATAGATACTTTGTGATGAGTGAATTGAGGCAGGCGTTTTTAAGACCAGGGCAGAGAGGGGTAGCAAAAAGACATACCTCAAATGGAGATTTTAAAAAACTGTCTGATTTACAGAGCAGAGAGATTGTAAAAGGCTGCAGGAGGTGGCATCTTCTTGGGAAAAAACTTTCATGCTTTGCTGCCCTGCCCTCTCTCCCCTGTGAAAAATGGAGGATGGGTTGCAGAAGTTGTTAAAAACTGGTAATATTTTTGAAAGACTTTTTACTTGGCTAGTCAATGAGTCTTGAATGCACCTGCTGAATGACAGAAAGGGATGCAGCTGTGGCCAAATAAATGACTGTGTTGTGCAAGGTGCACCAAAAAAGCCAAAAGCACAGTGTTCTGGAATCAGACATGCACCAATTAAAGCATACATTGCATATCAGCTAAGATATGAAGAAAATTGTTAGGTGCCCCAGCAGCACTGAGATGCTCTAATTCTTTGTTTATTTTAGTGAAACTGTAGTGATACGGTGTTCGGTTCTGGGACAAATAGGTGCAAACAGTATGTTTAACCTTTCAAAGGCATGAGTTGTACTCACTCTGAACCCAGGCTGGACTGGAGCTTACAGCTTCATGATTTCTTCCCCAGGCTTATGATACTGTTTTTCAGGAAAGAGTCTGAACCAACCAATCTGAGCAAGAAATAAAGTGGAAGAACCTAGCCCTTCAAAAATGGTCACAAGATGTTTGATGTTCAAAATCAGTAGGGAGAATGAAATATTATTTTCAAGGCTGTAAGGTTTTCAGTAGTGCAGATGTACGTACTGCGAAGAACAGAATGAGCACAAAGCTATTTGCTGCAGGGTGAAAAACTTTGACAATACATTTGCATAATGTATTCTCAGAATCTTATATGGCTTCATATTACTTATGCATTGTACTGAATTTCTCCCTTCTTGAGTTTTTATTCTTTTTCCCCCACAACATACAAATAAAGCAACATATGTTGTGCTGATATTTACACAAGAACATTTTCATGTGTATGCATGCTGTATACAAATCTTTTTCTTTAGTAGTAGTATTTTTTTATTTCTAACATTCATGTATTATTCTCTTGTCCATAGTAAAATAAATGTTGATATTTTGGTTTGCTTAGCTGATTTCTCTTTCCAACAGGTGGCTAAGTAGCTGGCACCTCAGCTACCTCAGATGTGCTATGGCTACATCTCACATTGGTAATAGGGTCAGACGTGAGCGCTGCAGGAAAGAATGCATATTGCTTAAAGAATGTACATTGTGGATTTGGTAGATACGGTTCGGGCTGTTGATAGAGCTCCTGTACATGAACTTGAATGTGGCAAGACACAGGTTTGAACGAGATTGTTCTTAAGATGGAACATAAGCTTACATATTTTTGCTGGAGTGGAAGTGTGAGCCTGCCTGTCTTGGACATATTTTAATTTAATATTTCTCTGGTTTCAGTTACTTATTTTTCATTGTTTCCGATGCTGTCTTTTAGCACTAAGCAGTTTTCTTTTCTGTGCCACTCATCACTATGTCATAAAGATGGATAGAAAGATTCCTGTATTTAGTCTGAAGGTCTTCAAGACTAACTTTGAGGAAATCCAGCATAGAGACAGAACAACATAGATTGGCCATGATGTTGCCATTTTTTCAGAGGTGTGCTGCTTCTCCATTACGACTTTGGTATAGCTACAATCTGAGCTTCAGGGGCTGATGCAAGAGCACAGATTCACCTACATTATTAATTTATATATATTCAATTATTGTTCTTTTGGCTATAACCTTCCTGATTAGGCTAGCTGCCTGTTATTGAAATGAGAAAATGTATCCTTCTCCCCTCAACCTATGAGATTAACCGTGCTAAAACCAAAAACAAACTAACAAACAAACAAAAAATGGAAAACAAAAAAAGATCTGAGAAGGAAAGATGGAGAAAGTGTCATCATTATTTCTTTAAACTTTTTTCTTTCCCAGAGCAATGCTCAGAGCATCACTTTCCCCTGCTGGTGGCAGGGCTTGGTGAGGAAGGAGAGAAACCACCAAGAACAATCCTGGTAGCATCTGTGCCAGGTTTGAAAGATTCTCCTGTCACTGACCAGAAGGAAGACTTCTGAGCTTCTCATCAGCAGTAACCAGACACACAGGAGGAGTGCAGGTTTAGCCTCCACTGTGGCTACACTTCTAGAGAAGGCAAGCAGAGCCGTTTGAAGTTTCCTGATTTCTAATTAAAATCAGTAGATAAGGAAACCAAACATACAGAATGCTTTGTTCTATAGTGAGATGGTCTCTAAACAGGTGTGCAGAGGTGTTAGGTTTGGGGGCTTTTGATCTTTTTAGTTTGGCTGGTTTGGTGTTGTTTTTTTCATTATTATTATTCTCCTTTGCCCATTTGGTTGACATTGGATTGATATTGCCCCAGATATATTCTCCAGTGAATCAAGAGAGTGATCAAGAGAGTGGGCTGGCTTTACATATCAAGAAAGGTTATGCACATGGCCTTTTCAAAAGAATGCAGTAAAACAAACTATGAGCGTTTATGTTGGTGTCCTGCTTAGATGGATAAAAATATAGTTCCATATATTTCAGAAACAGTTATTTTAAAGACTTTTTTTAGTCTAAGTGATGAAAACTTTTTTTTTAAGGATAGTAGAGGGGCTTTGATCCTCATAGAATAGACGGTAATCTGCTTGTGATAAGATACATCTGTGATGGACAGATTTATATATTTAGTGGTGGGTTTTGGAGCAAAGTGAGCTCTGTTCAGCTCTTGGGATGCTATAGGTCAGGACTGGGGATGCAAAGAGAACAGCTTCAAACTGAACTGCCATGCCCTAATCAAAATATCAGTTCCTTGACATGTTTTATCTTTTTCTGTTCATTTTTAAAATTAATCTGTTAGTCATAAAAACAGCTGGACTTGGCAGCATTGTAAAGCAAACATTGCTGTAAACCCAGTGCAGGCATGCCAAGCAGCGCAATACGAGTAGCACAAGTTTCCCTGCAGCTGTCCAGTTTTTGAAAAGTCTCACAGAATTAATCTTAACTTAATCTACAGAAACTGAATGGAGACTCAGGACACCTCTTTCTCTATGAGTGATTACAAGATTAGTGGCTACTTGATATCCACCAAACAAGAGAAATATATCATCTCTTAAAGTCACTTGCAGCACAAGAATGAAACCAGATTGAAACTACTGATGCTATTCAAACAGAAATTTTAATATGCATTCTATAGGTCACTCGGATCATCTAGCTCAGTTTTAGACAGTGAGTTAATTTTAATCTTTGTTGCCTGTCTGGCAAAATCATGTTGGTCAGAGCATTGCAGAGACTGCACCATCTTCTTTAAAAGAGAGCACACTTCTCCAGTTTTCAAGTTTCCAGTTTTTCAAGTTTGACTTTATTAGAAAACAAGCAAAAATAAAGCAGCTCTGAAAGCAGAGTAACAAACAAACAGATCTTCTAAAAGACAATGCAATTCTAAATGGTTTGTAAACAAGAGGACCCACAACCTTCAGGCATGGATTCTCCTTCTGCCTCATTGGAGTTAAGCTTGTGAGCAGGAAACTTTACCCTCCACTGCCAAGAAACATCATTTTTTAAAAAGAACGTGACTTTCGGCAATATATAATAAACCACGAACAAACGAAGGAATTATAGCATCCCTCAGACCCTGGAAAGTACTGGTGTAGAATCTCAGCTTACTGAGCTATAGCACTGGCATTTGTGGGTGCTTGTCTGCATCTTTCTTCTGGTTGTACTGAATATCCTTGCTAAACTGTGATAATCAATGTGAACAGAGCATTTTTTTCAGTGAACATCTGAACTCCCATATACAAGTATTTGTGTCAATTTAAATCGCATTTTGTATCTCTGCTTTGACTCATAATCACATTCCCAGACAAGGATAATTTTTTAAAGATATTCTAGTGTTGACAGAATTAGATGCTGTTTTTATTTCAGTTACAAAATAGAACTCAAATAGCTTCTTTTTCACAATTAAGAAGTGCAATGTGTATATTTGATTATATTAAAATGTATCTACAGAAGTTCTCCTATTGGATTTTGATATTATGAATACCAACTGATTACAGCAGAATATTTTGTAGAATTCTTTTTCTCTCTCTCCCCCTTTTCTCTCTCTCCCCCTCCTCTTTCCTTTTTTCTTTTGCAAAATCAACTTTGTACTCACTGCTTGCTTTTCTTATCAGGCTGACCCCATATAACTTCCCTGATGTTGATTGGGAGATTAGATAAGTGTTGAACCTTTCTGCTGAGGTTTAACCACAAAGGAATATGAGAGAGCATATTGCTTTATCCCAGTTTAAAAGTCTCCCGTTGGCAATGGTTGATCCTAGAATGCAGATTATCTGTACATTGAAGTCCTCTGGATTTATAAGACCTTAATCTGCTACAGCTATGTTGCCATGACCTGGGAGTTTATCAGCGCAAGAGAATGAAATAATGGTTAACCATTACCAGTGGTTAAATAGGGGGCTTTCATGGAAGATTTCTGTCAAAGTGTTAGAGCTTCTCTCAGCTGGAGGAGTTTACTGGGATGAAGCTGGCAGCAGGTATATTTAGATCATACAGTTATGAATTCTCTTTCCTATGGAAGAATTTTCATGTTCCTATAATAACCTATCAAAGCAATTGAACAATTCTAGCTGATGACCATGAAGCAGCCTCTAGCCCTTTAACATATGAAAAGTCTATGCTCCTCATATGCTACAGAGCTGAGGAACTATCTCAGTGAAATTACATGGTTCTTATATATGTTAACCCTAAAACTGTAGACAAGGTTTTGGCTGATCTCAAGAAGCTATTGAAACTCATATGAGAACAAGATAGCTTCACCAATGCAGTACTGCACAGGCACTCCCTGCAAGTCAGGGTACAGCTCCTTGCCAGTGCTTTAAGTATGCTATGCTAGCAGTATCTCTGCCTGTGCAACAGCAGTGCATCTTGCATATACATTAAGCTATATATAATCACCTTGGCATGCACCTGCAGACTCCCAGAAGTCTGGATTCTTCAAATCAAGTTTCTGACTACTGACCTCATGAGACTTTGCAGGTTGCATTATGCAGATTCGGGGTACGTAGAAACAATAATGACAATAATTTCAGCCTTGTAATATGAAGGAGATATTAATTGCCTGCAATGTATTATTCAATATTAACACTGCAGTGTATTATTCAATGGCTCACACTTTGGTCTGTTAGAAAAATAAAGTTGGATATGGATAGTATTATGAGTAAGCTATAAGAAAACAAAAATACGTTTTCTTTTACATGACTGTTCAAAATCTTGTATTGAAAATTGTTGAATGTTGTGGTGTTTTGTTTTTTCTCTAGATATAAGACTTGTATGAAAATGTATGAAATATATGAATCCAAGATATAAGTGTAAATCAACATATGCTCACCCATCAGTGCACTCTAGTAATTACATGAAGGAATTATTATTGGAAGTGTTTTTCAGGCAAGCTTCCAAAAGCAGAGCGGTGCTAATAATGTCATTTAAAGTCAGGGTTACCTTTATGGATCCCAGTGATACATATTTCTGAGTAGCTAATAATTCATTACTGTCATTTCATGGCTAAAATACAGAATGGTATTTGACCTTCTGCTCTATAACTTCATTCCATTACAGACACACTGGCGTTATTTGGCCAGGTTATAGTTGTGTGTGTTTAGCAGACTGTCAGTGGAAACCAGGCAATGAAAGGATTAACTGTCAGACTTCTGAAAACTACAAGCAAGGCTTTCTTGCTGCAGGTCAGAGACTGGAATAAGGTGTCATTCAGACTGGAGCTTCTTTCAAGGTAAAAAATAAAAATTACATTTTATACTAAGGGTTGTAAGGAAAGAAAGGGTTCTTGCTGCTTAGATGTGATTTACATTGAGTTTGAACAAACATTATAAAGGAACAAGAATATTTGTCAGGAAGCCTTTTTTTATTATATAAATCACAGGTTATTTAAAAAATGCACAAGCTGTTGGATTTGGGATGAGACCAGCCTGACCAACGCAAGGTGAAAAAGAAAAAGGTATTTTCATATTTTCATATATAAACTTCGTATATTTGACTTGCAAAGAGTGAAAAAAAAATATCTGCTAGTACGTTATATTCTGGTACAGCTTGATATCAAAGCACAGCCCTATGGTTGATTTGCTTATACAGCATAAGTTGCAATTGAGTTGGAGAGCTGATCTGTTATTATGCAATGAGGTGGCTAGGAAATTGTCTTGCCTATAATGTGTTGCTGATCAGCTGAGGTAGGCATGCAAAATGATGAGTCAGGACAGAAGGAGACAGGAGGTGTAAACAGCAATTTATTGACATACACAAAAAAAATTAATAGTGGTTTATGGCTTCCTAAATTTCAGATGCACTGAGGCAATCAAATTCATTACTGGAGAAAGCAAAAATGGGCCTGAAATCAGTGAAGGTGCACCTGATTGTACAGCAAAATCCTGTTGCCTTGTGACTTCATTACCTGAGAGCTGAATCCCATATGCTCACCATTTACAGCAGCAGTTTCTGGTTTTGTGCATTCATGACTCCTTGAATTAGCTACAGCTGGCCTAGCTTGGGGCCCAGTAGCTTCCAATTTTCAGGAAACAGCTGACACATTTAGTCTCTTTTTGTAAATCACGCTGGTAAGGGGAACAATTGCCTGTCTGTTTCCTCTCTTTCAAATGTGAGTGTCCTTACCATCAAAAGTTAGCAAAAAAAAGGGAGGGGAGAAATTAAGCAGAGGCTCTTTCATATTTAGGACATGCTAGCCATTTCTTGCTGTATTCAATGTTAATTTTGCTGAGATACAACTTTGTTGCAGCTATCTACTTATGTCCTGAAATAGGTAAGTGAAATGTTAAAAGTTAATTTTCTTTTTCCTGTAGAGAAGGCTTTACAAAATATGAAACTTTACAAGGGTCATACAGCAAGTAGCCACCTTCAAGTATATGATGGTATGGTTTAAAGCCCTCAGCTAAAATCAGGTATGATTTGTTAGACCAGCTTGAACAAAAAAATGGTAAAAGTGATGAAGAAAAAATGAATGGTTTTTTGGAAAGAAACTGTGAATATAATCTGAGTATACAGAATCCCAGTTGAAAGTTACCTGTAGTAGTCTAGATAATTTTTTATTAACATCTGTGTCACTTGCTTAGGCTAAGTGAACTGAAAGGCTTATTGTATGGGAAAACTCTAGTAACCTAATTTGTTGACTAAGCTGCAAAATGAAGATAAAGTACTGTTAAATTATGGTCTCTCTGACTAATTAGTTACATACAATGTTAATGTTGCAATAACAACTTAATTGTGATAATATCACAAGAGTTAATGTATGTTTGATAAAACCCTAAACAAGTGGTTGAGTACCCAGCAAGACATAGGTAAACAAATACATTAAATGGAAATTGTGAGGAATGCTTAAACTGTTTTAAACCTTAAAATAAGTTAGTGGATATTAGTTTTAGAACTTTCTTCTAAGCTTTACTGATACTCGACAATCCTGCTAGATGCATTTTGTGGACAAATTTGCAAGTGTGACAAACTCCTGGTATGAAGAGTAATTCAAATTCATCTAAAATGAGGCAAACCTGAGATCAAATTCATCTAAAATGAGGCAAACCTGAGATTAAATAACTTAAATAATTTAAATATCTGTCACAGAGAAGAAGAAACTGTGAAACTGTTGTTTTCCTTGGGAAGCTCAAAATACTCCGCATCATTTGATTATTACTGTCTTTCACTCAGTTATGAAGTGGCTCTTGTGCTCTTTTCGTTATAGCTGGTTTCTAAGTGTTTCTCTTACTTTTGAGTTCTGGCAGTTTGTCATAGATTTATAGAAAAATAGGGTAGAAATGTCATTTTTGAACTTATTAGTTGGGCCTACTGGATAAGTGATCTAAGCACAAAACAGTTCAACCCTAGTAGTCTAGACCATGCTATGCGGTCCATCAACCACAACTCTGCAGGTGAAACAATTGAGTTAATTTCCTTTTTCATTTTTAATATCACATTCAGGTATAAATATGGGGAATGACAATATTCTGCTTATTACTGTAATTATTACAGCTTTTATCATTGAATGTTTGTTTGTGGCTTGGTTCTTTAATTGTATGGTCATTAGTGATATGGGAAAGGTCTGGGTTAGACAGGTGCTGCCAACTTTGTGATGGAGGAGAAAAATGCTGATTTCTTTATTGAGCTGTTCAAATCAGTAGTGAAAGCAAAGATATTATCATCTTCCAAAAATTTTAAATCCTGGAAAATAAAATGATTGTTTACACATTCCATGTTACAGTAAATGAGTAAAATGGTATTTTAAATTGTTATGCAGCAGCTGAAGAAAAGCAAGAGAGTTTGTGGCTTTCCTGTTGTCATCAGGCTTCATTGGCTCTTTCTTAAAGAGGGATTGTTTGAAGAGAGATACTTGCTATCAAAAGTAGCATACGTGTTTTTTAACTGCTAACATGATAGAGTGATAAAACATCAGTTTTGTTCTCTGCTGACATTGTCTTGTAAGGTCATCTTGCCTGTATTTGAAATGTACCTACTGCAGAATGCTGTGGGTATACTTATAAAGGACTTCTGCGAAGCCACTACTAATATGTTAGCAGTGAAGTCTCTTACTCAAATGCAGAAATGATTGATTGGGAAAGAAGTACAAATACAGTAACACATACAAACCCTTTTATGTTGAGAATTTCAGTAGATCTTAATGTCTTCTCAAACTTAGAGTACCCCAGTATCAAAATCAGTTCAATTTCTGAAACACTTAGCATTAAACATCGCAGCTAAACAGAAGTTCTATGAATTGCTCATGAAATGCTTTACTTATTTAATTTAGATTAGTACATTAAATCTTTATCTACAGTATCATAATGACTTTCATTCCTGATAAAGTTGCTTAAGCTCTGTAGTATGGTGTTAAAAAGGCTGGTAGTTGTTTCATCAAATAAAAAATGTAACAAGACTATACCTTTAAAATTGCTGAAATGATTGTGATTTCTAAAATACGCATTAAATCTGCTTTGTGAGTATCAGTAACTTTCAGAGTAAAGCAACTCAATTTAAATTGTAGGAGTCGGCCACTCTTTATAGGAGTTATTTTTATAGCTCTTGCAAAATGTACTAATATCTGGTTGACCACATTTATGGAGTGTAAAATTCTCCTTTAACATTGAGTTCCATGAATTTAACTGTGTTTTTATCTGAAAAAAAAGACCAAAAAAAAAAATGCATGTATATACCACATCTTACCATATTATTTTTTACTTAGAAGTATGTTCGAGCTATAAAAATTTAAAAATGAATGGAAGATATGGTAAAGTAATTTATAATTAAAATTTTAGTAAATTACTGTTTCTATTCTTACCTTCTCTTTTAATAATATTCTGGCTCTGTTGTTAATGGCCTGGTTAATCATTAGCTGCTTCTGAAAGAACACTCTAAAGTGAGTTATAGTCCTATAAAGCCTTCTAGCCTATAGCATATTCAGCAAAATCATGTTAAAGGCTACAAGTTAAATTCTTTACCATTGCTGCTAATGCTTCTGATAAATGATTTTCAAAAGAAGTTTCCAGAAACTAAGCTCTTCAATGTAAAGATAAATTATTTTAAAACATTACAAAGTCTACAGCAAAATGGTATTTCTCTTGATTGGTTGACATCTAGAAGTTACTGCAGATCATTCATTTCCATAGTACATCTAATTGGAGATGGGAAAATATCTGTTCCAGATGCATATATGATGCATAGAGTTAAGCATGCTGAATGATTTTTTCCTTCACCCTTAGAATCTGTTTTCTGTAGAGGCAAAGATGGCAAGAAATAAGTCTCCCCCTTTTACAGCAGAGGACCAGACAACAGTTCAGCATGACTGACCAACATTGTCCATAACAGGTCAGGAGTATCAATGAGTACTGTAGTTTGTATTGACAATAGGCTGATATGTGGCTTTCAAGCTAAAGAGGTCAGGATCATTCATTCTGAATTTACCCTTTTAATTCTTAGTGACATTTCCTAGCTGTAGCACAGTGGAAGCTGTCTCTTACTTCAAGTAATATTTGGTGAGGTATAAGAACTTTCAAGTAAATAAAATATTGCAATATCATGTTGTCTAATTTCTTTGTGACAAACAGGATTAAAATACTGCAAACAGCCCTCAAGGCTGTCAAAGTCCATTGGTGCTTTTTACCACCCTGTATGTCAGAACTTTCCTGGACATTCAGAGTCACCAAAACAATTTTTTTCCCTCTACAGATCCTTGTGATGCACACTTATAAACAAGGAACGCACACCTTCTATGTAGGCTGTTGGAACTCCTGGGCAGTTAATATAGTCCATAGATTTGCCTTACCTTTAGGTAAGGAATACCTCATGTAAGTCCAGGTGAAATCATGCTTAAGTCAAGGCGGGTTAAAAATATATACTATCTTTTGTTTCTTGCAATCACAGAGTTTGCCCAGTTATAAATCTTCAGAGGAGATTTTTCTAAAAACAAAACAAAAGCCTGTGCTTACATATTTTTCCTTCCCCAAGATCAGATCTGACTTGCCGTGGATGTTTGGTTCATTCACTTCATCAGTGTTTCTCATGTCTGAATGTATCTCATCTGAGGTTGTAGTCATAAGGCAGACTGCACTCCTGTAGCCTTTGCAGCAAATCCATTTCCTGGAGTTCTGCAGGGTTTCCATTTAAAATGATTTTTTTTCCCACACTGTCTTAGCTTATCAACACCTTACTTAGCAAATGCCTCTGACAGTTCTCTTGTCAAAAAATGCTGTCATCTAAGGTTTTATCATGCGCTGACATCTACATCTGATAGCTGGCCAAAGAATACTAGCTAATATTCCACTAGCTTAGAAACAGCTTTTCCATTCAAGCAAAGCAGCTGCTACTTTTCTTCTTTTCCTTTCCTATGACCAGCATATTTATACTGATATGAGGTGATAGTCACTGGGACTTATTTGTCAATATAAGGCATGATATAAAAGATACATTTGCTAGGATCATCTAAATGTGATTAATGCATTAATCTCTCTATCCAGTTAAGACTGATTTAAAAATCACTTTTTTTCCCCCTTTAAGAAATAACATAAAGTAGGCCTTTAGACACTTGCTTTCCATTTATCTTATGATACCCTTGCTGATCTTCAGGCTCCAGTGAGAAATTTAATCCCTTTTAAACATGTAAGATGCTCTTGGTGACAGTTATTTCTTCCTTCCCTGAGTTCTGGGGATGATATGGATATGTATGTGGATATCATAACTTTTTCCCCCACCACAAATCATATTTGCATGCTTGAATGGCACCAGCTTTGGGTGAGAATTGCAGATTGATAATCTTCATTTTCTTAAGCAATAAGCCAAAATTCAAATTTGTATTCAATTAGACGGACTTACAAAATATAGTTTGAGACTGAGGTAAGTTAGCATAAAATATTGATCATTTTTTAAATGTATTTTTTTCAACTTTTTAAAGGAAAATCATTGCAGGTTATAAAACTTCACTTTTTCATAAACATCTAGGGCAGTAAAAAAAAAACACGCAGTTGTCTTTTAAACAGTTAAGTCCAATAATTTTAGATTCAGAAGTGCTTTTTGCGTTGTCCTCTGGAAGTTAATTACACTTACAAAGACTGTTTGTCAGTAATGTGGATTTAGGCATCCAATTACTCTAAAATTTTGCAAAACACTTCATACTGTAAAAGCTTGCTGCTATAAAATAAAACAAAATACATTATAGGGAGCATAATGTGAGAGGTTTTCTAATGGGTTTCCAGTTATCCTGTCTGAAAGACTTAATGTCACCTCTTGAAGTATCCAAATTGTTCTGTAATGAAAAGTGAAATCTTGGTGTTACAAACACTACTAGTTATTGACAACACGAGCAGATATTCATTAACTTTAATGGAGTTTTATCTACTTGCAAAAGGACTGAACTTATGCCTAGAATGTTTAGACTAGATCACCTATGCAAAAGCTTGATGTGGTTACTCAACCATCAGGAACTGTAAAGTGTTGAATATTGGAAAGAATTTATGGGACTTTCAGAAAAAGAAGTTTTAGACATCACTTAAATCCTGAAATCATCTATTTGTTAGGACTTTGTGAACTACCTTGAATAATTGCTCTAATTATAATGTACCAAAAATTTAATGTGATTTATCATAAAATCTTCATAAGCAAAAACTTCTTTAGAATAAATTCTGCTTCCAGAAAGGGAAATGCTATTAAAAATATCACTTTCATTATGAACATCAGGAAAATCCACACTAGAGAAGTCACTGAATAATTATTTCATTAACCAGCACTTGCATACTGCAATCACTTCTTTTACTTGTAGAAACAGAATAGCATTTTAGTAACAAATGGAAAATTTCATTTTGTAGAAAACTTAGTTTTGTAATTAAAAGCAGCTAAGAGGAAGAAAACAAACTGAGAGCATCTATGCTACACTAATGTATAAGGTGGAAAAATAGTAAGAACTCTTGCATTTTTTCCCTGACAACCTATCTGAAAATTTCAGTTTTAAACCCTTTAAAAAATCTGACTAATATCTATATCAGTTACTAAAGCAATAATACAATTTTTTTCACTGACACTTTAGTGTTGAACTGACAGTCAAATACATGGATAACCAACATGAAAGACTTACCTTGATCAAAGATGCCCCAAACTTGATTTATTTTTTCCACGAACTAGAAAGTTCACCATGGGCACTTGAAGGTAACCTCACAATAGAAGCAAAGTAAAATGATGTTCTACAAAGAAGTGTTTGAAGTTAAATAGATGACAGTCTGATGAAGGCTTTTTGTGAGAAGTGTAACTCCATAAATTGTTTTATTCCTTTTATCAGCATGATGCTCTAGCTGTTGACAGTCTAGATTTATTTGTAGTTGTGACCTTTCTGACTGAGGAATGTTGCTCTACAGGGATCAGAGAAATAGCTCAAATATGAGAAATATTCTCTTCAAATTTTTTGTTTTAACAGTCCTTCAATATTTGTTTCAAATATTGTAGCAAATGTTGCAAAACCTGTTTCCTCTGAAAAAAATACATTATTGTTAAATAACATTTCTGTATTTTTTGTGAAATAAAGTGGAGTAATCTCAAGCAGAGTCTATGATATCACTAAAGACAGGAGAAAAATGTTTTCTTAGGTACTTAAGTGGATCCCATCACAATAATAGACAGGCACTAGAGATTTATATAGTTTTCCAGATCCTGTGATGACCTTGTGCTTGTTGTCTCACAGCACTGTGCCCTCTGCTTTTTGCAATGGGCAAATTGCTTTTTTGTTTTGTTCTGTTTGTTTGGTTTTGTTCTTGTTGTTGTGGGGGGGGAGGGGGGACGACTGGGTCTTAGAAGGGAAAGACACAATCTATAGCCCCGTTTCTTATTCTGTCTTCTCTTTGTTTACAAACTATCTGATATAAACTGGTGAAATGACAGGTAATTTAACTCTACATTAATAAGGAATTGTCAAGTGGCAAAATCAGCTCAACCACATTATGCTAATGAGAGCAGCGAATGAATTTAGGCTACTAGCTGCTTTAACTTCTTAATGTGATGGTGCCATTAGTGATTCATATTCCATCAACCTCAGTTCCAAGGTATTCATTTTGTCATATCTTGCTGTCTACCCTCATCTCCTTCCCCAAGGGAGACTTGGCTTACTTACACAGATCAGCTGAACTGTTTCTTTTGTGGCTTGCTACTCTTGATTACCTGTTTTAGCTGTCAAATTAGGTAATGGAGTCTAATTGATATTTAACTGGAACAACTGAGGCATTAGGTGTACTGGTACAAAATTCCATTGTTGCTGAAGACAGATCAAAACTAACCGGAGAGAGTCTGAAATACTGAACAGTCTTCAGGAGATAATCAAATTAAAAATATGTATTTCAGGAGACTTAAAAATAAAAAATAAAATAAAAAAATCCAAGCAATTAAAAATAACTTTTTGATAAAATGTCTGTTCTTGAAATCAACCTTTGTTTTTGCCCAGTTTTTCTGTTAATTCTTTAAAAACTTAAAACATAAATGCTTTATTATTCATCTACCTTTCCGAGAAAAAAAATAGCTTTGCTTTTAACATTTACTCGTACACAGCACAAGCAATGAGTGAGTGAACAAGGACATGAGTAAATATGAGATGAAATTATTTCTGACTTCCATATATAAAAGCAAGTTGTTGGATATTTTTAATCTTGTCAAATCATAATTCACTGGGGTATGGGAATGAGTGGGCGTGGAAGGGGGATTCTGCTTGAATTAGAACTGTTTATGTACTCAGTATTTGTTATTAGAGGACTCATAACACAAATTGATCTGCAAACCATGAGTGCAAATACATAGATATAAATTCATATTTGTATGAATTCAACTATTTAGATTCAGTCACTGCTACACCTTTGTTTAATCTACTAACATCTGTTTAAAATTGAATGATCTTTTGTGTGTAACTTATAATATTATGTCACTTTTCCTTTAAACTTTAGTGTAAAAACATTAAAGTACCAATTTGAAATTCTTTTCTTAAAGATTTTGAACTTTGTCAGTTATGATTCAAGTAAGGAATTTTTTTCCAAGTTATTTTTGAGCAATGAACACTGTAAATATAAATAAATTCAGACTCACTAAAGCTCATTTATGGGATAGATCAGCACTTAGACAACATTGCAGTGATGTCTGTCTGACAAGATATAGTCAAGTTATTAACTATGTACAGTTGTAATCTCTGCTAAATACCATATAACTTTCCATTCACATTAAATTTCTATATACAGTTCAGGTGCATTTTAAATGTTATTGAGAAGAATCTTATGAATTATTCGTGAAATTGTGTGTACTGATTTTTTTTTTGAGAACGAGTGAAATCTTGCTTAAGAAGAGGAAGCTGGCTACAGAATACCATTACCCCAATGGAGATAGTCATTTCCTGTCTCCATTGGCAATTTGGGTTTTTACCTGCTGTTAGACAGTGTTTTTTTCATGAATTTCTATTAAAAAAAAAAAAACCAAAAAAAACACAAATCTTTAAATATCTTTCAGTGATACCTTGTCCAACTGGAGAATGGGCTGGTTTAAAACAACTCTTCACTTTGGAGTTTTGGTTGGGTCATTGGGTGTTCTTTCTGAGTCAGGTGGTAGTGTTTAGGAGAAGCTCTCTGTCCATCATTGAAAACCCACAGAAAGAACTAGAGACCCTAGTGATCAAAGCCCTGTGACCGCGAGTAACTATGGGACATGGCCTCAAATACATACCAGTATTCAGGAGATTCAGCAAAAGGTCATCGGAAGGACTGCAGAGAACTTTGGTACTCACCAAAGTACTGGTTACCTTTACCAATGGGCAAGTCAATGATAATTGCTGAAAGTTGAAAAAGCCAAGCATGGATTCAGAGCTCCCTGAGGTTCAAATAGTGTGTTATTTTTTTAAAAATCTATTATTTCATTTCTAACTTTCAGAAATAACCCAGCCTAGTAATTTGCACATCACTGTTTTCAGTACTATTTGCTTTAGAGGACATACAAATTGTTTGTAAAGAAATTAGATGTCAACACAATGGGGAGGCCTTTAAGGACTGAGTAATCAGACAGTCTCAAGATGCCAGCAAGGAGTTCGTAAGGGTTACTCAGTTATTGTAAACTGGAAGTACATATAGACAATGAAATTGTATATGCATGCTTTAGCAACGAAGGTAATTCAATGGGTTGGATAGTGGTTGTTGGGAAGGAAAAATAACATACCAGTACCTCATATATATTAGCTGATCATATTTGGATGGCAGCGTTGCTTTGTCACAAAACTCCACCCCCCCCCCCCCCCATTCCTAAGTGCTTTGGAAGGATCTATATGCTTCATTTGTCTTGATATATCAGATGCCAAGACTGAGGCTTGACTGTTTCAGTGACCAACAAAGCTTTTCTTCATGTTGAAAGTAGGCATTCAAGACGCATTTTACCTGCAGTTGAATTCAATTTTAAAATGCTGCAAATGTCTTGAAATATCTGATGGTTTGGGGATTTGGGGGGGGGGGTGGAATTCTGTATTTTGATGGCTCTGAGGTGCCACTTTCTTTTTATACAATGACAATGCCAGCATCACAGGACTGCATTAACTTCCATATCAATACAATAGCCTGAGTTTTTATATACTTTTGTTTTCTCTTTCAACTCCTAAGGCACCTTTCTTTAACAAACCATTAATTTTCACAACATCTTGCAAGGTTTTGCTGTTGGCTTGCTTCTATCTCTTATAATTTGCAGAAATGTAAACTGAATCCAAAATGTTGTGTGCTATCCTTCATAAAGAACCAGAGCTATATTTATATTGGAAAATGTAAGTTGAGAGACGAAATGTTGAAAGACATGTTCTTCTTTTTTGTGTATCCCAATAGCAGCTTTAACACTTTGAACTTATCACTTGACAATATTGTAATCTAACTGTTGTTGTCTTATATCACCAAAATTACCTTTGCAGAATTTTACATAAAATCAGTTAGAACTGATATCTATCTATATTTTATTGCTTTATATATTCTTAAGTGTATTAATAAAATAAAAAAAAATAGATTTGATTCTAAGTAAGTGTAGCAGAATAAAAAGGCTCACTTTTTAATACTATTACACCGAAGGAATAGACTAGATCCTTCCACAACTGAGGAATTCAGCTCTGTTCATCTGGAACACTGCTCTTTTGCAAGACAGAAAAGAAACAACAACAAATACCAACAGAAAATGAATTTCCAATACACATCTCTCTTTTCAGCAATAAAAGATGGTCTACATTAGTGTTCTTTTGGCTTGAGAAAAATTGGGTTGGATTTTATGCCCTTTTTTGAGTTTGTCCATAAGACCTTACTAGGAATGGAAGAGTTAATGAATGTAATGCTAACTTAAAAAAATAATAATAATAAGCAGAAAAAAAAATTCACGTCCAATTGACAGGCATAGTGGGATAAAATACACAAAGCAGATCAGAGCTGCAAGCTACATCAAATAACTCTCTGTCCTCTTGTCAGGATTCAGCTAGTATGCTCCATCCAGTGGAGGGCACTGCATTTCTAGTACAGATGTGAACCAGCTGAGAATGTCTAGTATAATGTAAGAATAATCAAAGTTCTTGTTTTTTTAGACAGTATAAGAAAAGCCTGGAAACTCTAAAAGTAACTTAAAAAATCAGTATGAAAGAAAAATGTAGGGGAAGAATGCAAGTCTCATAATAGACCAGAGCTCTGTGTTAGCTCTTCTGAACTCAGTCTCTCTGCTCTGTAGGAATGTTTTGTGCCAATTTTCTTGGGAGGGGAGAGGGTTAAACACAAAAATAAAACCGAAGAACTATAATTTCTTATGTTAAAGAAATTCTTTTTAAATCGGCTGTTCTCTGGAGAAGTAGAAAAGAGCCAGCCCATCCAGGTGCTAGGGGAATAAGGAGACATTTCTTTATGTCTTCCATTTACAGTGATGTAGGTTCACCATGAGCAATATGTGTTTGTACTATATTTCTTTCTCATGTGCTAGAGCTAGGTTGCAGAGACGTTTGGAAGAAACTTCATCGCAGCATGCACAGCCCTTTTCAGTGTCCCTTTGCCATATATGCTGTTGGAACTTGCGTCCCTTAACTAGCTCATAACTAGATCTTTATAGGATAACATTATTTCTATCTGTGCTATTTGCAGCGACCTCCTGTGTTCCAACTTGATCCTGTATCAGATGTACAGTTCTACTCAAAAAATAGCTTAATCCAGAGTAGGACCATTAATAACTGTATTGTTGACTCCAGGATCAAATTTGTGAATTAGAAGATTAATCTAGTGCAATTAAAATAGCTTTCTCTCTTTCTGCTGACAGCGTGTAGTCTCTGAGGAGGCGTGCTCTCAGTTTATATCACCTACCTTCAAGTTTGCTTCTCAGTAAAGCATGTAAAATCCTATTAACTTCAGAGTTGCTTCATCATCCCCTCTATCCAATTTAAATTAGTGCTGCATTCAGATCATCAGACCTTCATCAAGCTCATAAAGGGGAGTGGATAGACATTTAAAATAACTATGAGCTAGATTATTCATTGTTCTAATGTCTTTAAGCCCTCTTGTATAATTGCATGGGAAGTATGGATGCTCAGCAGAAGCCAGACAATTTAATGTGGCATAGGTTACCCATTGTACATTGTTTTTATAGAAAACCAGCTACCTAAATGTTTACTTTATTGGTGTTTAATATCTATTTAAGTAAATCAGTTTTCTGAAATACTGACTTTAATTAATAAATCATGTTTTACATCTAAGTACTTCTTTATATATGTCTATTTTTTTTGAATCAAATACTATCAATCTTATTCTCATGAGTGCTTCTGCAAGTCTTGTGATGTAAAATGGGGGGGGGCAGGTGTGGAATCTCCTCTTGCACCTGTATACAAATCTTTTTAGGTGTATGTATAAGACTTTTATCTTTAACTTCAGTGCAGAAATTCACAAATCTAACTGACAGCACTCCTATTAATTCCAGGTTATTACAGTGTGTTTATTGTATTTGCTGAAGTACATGCTGTTGGGAAAAATAGTTGAGCAGCAATCAGTGGGTGGATATAAATGGGATGGTAACAAAAAAAAATAGTGGCCCGATTTGAAGAAAGCAATGGTTTTTGCCAGCAAACTGTTGTATTGTAGTTTACACTGCATTATGATTAGAGAGTAATAAGGAAAAAAATACAGTAACTCATAGAACTATAATTTTCTTCAGATAAACATCTTCAAAGCAGGCTAGATGAGAACAATTGTTTTCTACGTAGGAATTTATACTAAAAGTAGGAAATGCAGACATAATTTTCAAAGACATTGCTAAACTTGGGAAGGAAGAGGATAGGATTATCTCATTCTTGAAGCCTCTTCAGGCATTCCTAGAACTTCTCATTCATTAATGTTGAACTTCCTATAAGTTTGGGGAAATTATTGAGCATCTGCTTTAAAATAAATAAAAACAGGAAGAAAAAAGAAACTAATCCAGAATCTCTACCCACCTTGTAGGATCTCTTAAGCTAGACAGAAAATTGCAACAAAATCTGTATTTTGAAAATATTTATATATGTATCAAGCCATATGGTGGAGTGTCCAGATTTGGGGAGTGGAGGGTAACAAAGGATAAGCAAAATGAACCAGATATAAATAAAATAATTTTCACTCTTATCCCACTTTGTTCTTCCTGCAATTACTAGCTCCTTCCTTTCTCTTTATCTGTGTTAGTGTATGTATATATATATTTCTTACTCATAATGATAGAATTATGCGATTTTGTACTCATGCGATTTATTACTGAAACTGTTACAGCATGAGTCTCCTTCACTAGCAGATAATGTAAGTGAACAGGTGAAAGACTGAATTTCTTCCTGCAGTAAGTGTGAATTATTCTGTCTGGAAGCTAGTTAATCGACGTTTATTCTTTGGTCTGATCAAAACTCTATTCAAGTGCTCTACCATTTCAAATCAAGCATCTTGGATACTAAGAAACTAGATTGTGTCATAATCCTACTCTCAGAATTAGAACTCAAGTATCAGGTTCAAGGGGAAGAAGAAAGAGTAACAAGAACTAGAGCTGTCAAGGACTTAAGCACAAGCTGTTACTTTAGTTGTATTGCTGAGTTCCAGAGTACAAGAGTACAATGCTTGACTAAGCATTAAATGTGAAGTTCAGACACATCTACAGAACTCATCTACAATGTTTTTACATCTCTCTCCTTCCAACAGATGTATAAATGGGCTTAGAAGCCTTGTTCTTTCATGTTCTTTCATGTTCTTTGTGAAATCAACGATCTCCTTTTCATATATACTATACCATATTATAAATAGTTCTTCTATGTTAAGATTATCTCTGAATTTAAATAATACTTCCCTTTCTGTATTGCTTAATGTCACAATTTTAAAGAAGACACATCTTTAGATTGTCATCTTCCTTTTTGGTCTTAGTTTTGCTGGAATAATCGAAATACGTATATTTTAGCCTTCTATTCTAAGACAGGTCACCTGTCCCACAGATGATTTTTTGCCTATTTCCACATTTATCTCACACTGTTCTGCTACCTAAAATGATTAATTCTTTACTTTATGCATCTATTTTGCCTCAGCCAATTACATCGTCTTCCTATAAATGTTTCAACAATGCTCTTTGATTGACCAAGATACACAAATCTTTCTCTAGCTTTCCACTGGACTAGCTCATTTCATAACAGAAATTCTTCTTTTCCCTGAGTGCATGACCTCTATGCTTTTAAGTTTCTTATTTCCTTACGTCATTAATATTTAATGAAAACCCACCATTTTTTGCTCTCATAGCCAGCAGCCCTAACTGCAATACGTATGTTCCAAGATGATTACTGTTCTGAATTTTCTATTACCCCTGACTTGAAATCAGACAGATTCTCGCTCCCACGCTTTGAAACTGTGACTTCAATTAGTATGTCAACTTTGGAGCTAATTATTTCTAATGTCGTTAGTACTCTGTTTTGTATCAAAACCTTTTGTAAACCAAACTGTATTATGCAAGTTGTTTCTACCAATTTTGAAGTATATTTTCCTCTTAAAAAGAAATAAAATACTATTAGAGTAAATTTTACTTCCTAGTGGCAGCAATTGCCATAAGGTGAAATCTTTCTTTGTTCATAGGTCGTTTTATGTGTCCTTCCCATAGAGAAACAATCCCTTCTCAACACTGGTAAAAATATAATAATAATTAAAAAAAAAAAAACTTTTAAGGCTGCAAACATTACCAAATGAAAATGGGAAGATAAATACTTCAAGCAAAAAGGCACTAAACGTGGAAGGTTATTAACATCCTAACAGCAAAAAGCTCAGACAACTTAATATTTCACTTGGTTTATGACTAGCGTCTTGCTCCTTATGTCAGAAGCTGTGATAGTCTTGGAGGCATTTATAGCTCAGACTCATTTGTATTTGAAATTATGTAAGTTTGGCAAAGAACAGTCTAAGTCTATAATTGTCAAATTCTGAAACAGATATGTCTTTAACTTAAATCAACATAACAAAGTGTGTGCCTAGGTATGAAAAATTATGGGTATATATGTCAACAGATATATATGCTTCAAGTATGTATATATATATATATATAAACTTTTAGCATATTGTAGAACTCGTAGTTGGCCGATTCATGCAACATATGAGAAGCTCATTATAATCATTTTTATACAGGAATGAAAATTTTGTGTCCAAGATAGCTGAAAGAATGTTTACAATTCAATCCAAAGTAATGAGGTAAGAAATGTATTTTATCTGTCCTCTTCTCTTCCCACATCTAAGTTCTATGTATGTTCAGTGCCTTGTTTCTGTGGGTGCTGAGGTGAACATTCCTTCTCTCTTCCAGAATAGTGTCGTATACTAGAGTTTGGGATATAAAAGTCTACTTGCAGCCAGAAGTCCATAATTTAAAACATGAAGGTCTCTGCACATCTCTTATCTTTTTCTCTGCCATTTCATGTCCCCCCAGCCCCACCAAATGTTTTTACTATAGATGAGAGAGAGAAACAAATTCTATAGTCTATAGATTTTACTCAAGATGCTTCTGAATGCTTTTTATCTGCATGTCACAGAATATCTGTAAATTTATCCCAAAATAACTTAATCCAAAACCAATAAAGGACATTGCTCTGATAACAATACATTTATTTTTAGCCTAAAGAAAGAAAAAAACCTGCTTCTGAAGAACTCAGATAATGGAACAGTTCCGATACCTTAAGTACCTGAACTAGAATTAGACCTTGGGCATCCTAAATGGTATTTATCTGAAGAATTAAGGTTCTTCAGACCTAAATACAATACTCACAATACCTTTCTGGGCAACAAAACATCTACATGAAGATTCTAATTTTTTCTCTACTGAAATGTTAAAAGACTAGCCCCATCTGACTGTGTTAATTAAATCCTACTTAGTTAGTTCTAAGATTTTATTTTATTTTTTTATACCTATTCTTAACAGTTTTCTCTTAAATGTTTTTTATTTAGTTTAAATGTTTTAATGAAAGCACACTTTCCTAAACATTCAGAAAAATCAAGAACTGTTTTGTCAATAGGTTCAAAGTTTTTCAAAAACCTTCTGTTAATGAAAACGTGAACAGCAACTACACTATTACGGTGTAGTCGAAAAATTCTGCTTTGTAGATGTCAAGTGATGCCACACACACACACAAAGTATTGCCTCAGGACATTCGGCTCTAGTGCATTAATTTTCTTTTCCACATTCTAGAAGATGTCTTAACTAAAAGTTATGAGAATATGCCACAGACAGTGCAAAACAAGCCCCAAATAGCAGGCACTGCACAATAAATCAATATGGTACTGTGAAATCATCAGAAGAGAAAGCTGAATATTTAAAGCACAGATTATGTTCTAGACTTTAGTATGATGAAAGTAAAAACAGTGACTAGTTTGTAATAAATGGCATAGAAAATTGACTATGTTCAACAAAAATTGAAACAGGACTAACAAGCAAAACCTTTTGCGAGGTAGCAATTATTTTTTTTGCTGTTTGTGTTGTTGTTGTTTTTGTTTTGGTTTTTGTACTTTACTGTCACAACACTGAAACTGCCTGTTCTTTGCCTGTACGTATTTGCTTTGTAGTAACACTAAAGCCAAAGACCAAATAAGACCAGAGCTCAAATTGAGTCTCCAAAACCATATATATAAATATTTTTCATCTGCTGCTTTCAGCTGGTGAGGCAGTATCTGCTGGCAAAATTTCTTTGCATGTTACTTCTTAAATGTGTTACTTCAAAGTTAATGAATTTTATCTTGTTTCTATTTCTCTGTTTTATAAAAGCAATCCAGTGTTATCTGGCTATTTTACTCCTTTCTGAGATCTTTGAGATCATAATGACTCCCAAATATTGTGCTGTCACTGATCAATCAACATCACTGATTTGGTATCCAAACCTTCTTGTTAGAAGACATTAATGATATTACGCGTTGTTCCTTATATAGACCCAGGAATACCTCCCTTAATAAACTGCCTCCAGTCTTGTATTTCCCCTTTCAACATTAATGCCTTGGTTTTGAGTGGTATTTCTCTCCTAGAAGGTATTTACTACACATTTAGAGCAGATTTAGTAGACCGATTGAAGGAAAAAAAAAATGGACACTTTTAAAATATACTGAATTCAAGTGTCTAATGAGATAGCAAATCTGTACCTAAATATATAAATTAGTCCAATTTTTTAGAATGCTGCTCAAAATTCTGATTTCCATCAAAATGTACAACTGTTCAGATGTTCAGAATGTAATGAACCAAATATATCTTTTGAAATTCAGCTTTTTTGCAGCTCCAGATACTCCGGATACTGAGACTGGACAAGATAACTTCCGTGACTGAAAACAACGGATGACATTACTCCTCATCAAGGAATTTATCCAGGACTAGGTGTTTCATCTGAAAACGTTTGAAGATTTGGCATATACATTTATATCCAGAAGAGAAGAATCCATCAAAATGGATTATGGCTAAAGGAAACTGTCTTTGTGTCTTCTACCTTATGTAGAACTCTCAGATTACTTTACATATACAAAGTAGAAATTCAGATTATAGAAACAGAATTGCAAAGGACAACTTGGTGGTAGAATCCAGTCTAACAGGCATTTACATGTGGCCATGTTACATCATCCCTCTCACTAAAAGTCAGAGTTAGCTTAAAACTTCAGTTTAAGACTACCATTGTAGTGGGTTGTATTCCTCGTTATCTCTATTGCAATGCTACATCAGAAACACCCTCACTTTTGCATTGTCCAGTGTCTTTTTTTCATTCTCATTTTATTGTTATTAACACTTGTTCTCAAGCTATTTCCTAAGCATGAACGTTTCTTCTGATTTACACCTTTAACTCCCATCTTTATTTTAACAACACAACTCTTACGGGCCCTCTTTATCCAGCTTTGGACAGTGTGAATATATCTTCCTTACACATATTTCTCACAGGTGGGTGACAGGTATTACACATAATTATACGTATGCCTTTATATTCATACAAAGTGTTTTATAATGGCACTACTACCAAATGAATGTTGTTAATTGTTTAGTTGTAAAACCTTAAAGTATATCAGCATTTTTGCTGTTAACATACTTTATGTTGTGGTACTCCAAGCTGAACCAAAATTCCTGTATCAAGTGCTGCAAGTGCACTTGGGCAAACTCATAGTTGAATCAATTGTAGCTTCTTTTCTCTGAAGGAGAGAAAATTCAGGTCCAAAGTTATAAAACTTTCATCAAGGAGGTTTATTGTCTCAGCATTGTTGTTGTAAGGTAGCAGTAGTATTATTTTATCGCTTACCTTCAAACACTGAATTCTACTAAAGCTGTATAAAGCTTCAAGTATCTGCAGTTTCTAAAATACAACATTTGTTCTGACTGGAAATGAATTGCAGGAATAACAATCTTTTTTGTTGTTTGGTTGGTTGTTTTGTTTTTTTCATCAGTAGGAAGCACTGAATGTTGTTCAATATTATCCTTACAACAGTCACAGAGCCAACTTATTTTGTTAGTTATAGCAGAATAATTGCATGTCAGGCATATAATGCTTCGCATGTACATCGTCTTGGTATTTGGAAGGCAATAATATGAAACAGTGCCAAATAGTAAGAGACTGACAACGAAGCTGTGTTCTGGCTTTCAAAGTAGGTAATGTTAAATTAAACACTTGCATATGGTACCTAATGCAACAACAAGTGCTATATGTGAGATTTTTATTCTCTTTGAGCAGCTGGTTTTAAACCTATTGCTCATGGATAAACCTATTGCTTACTGGATAATCTGTCAGAATTTTCTAGATCTTCTTTTCAGTGAAGTAGATAAATAATGTTTATTTTTGAGATTACTGAGGCATTGTGATATCTACAAGGGCATGCAGAAATGGGAAAACAGCTCAGCTTCAGTAATTTACTGCCTCTCAAAAAATGATTAAGTCTATTTTTAAAATACAGATAAATTTAAATTCTTCTTTTTTTAATGAATAAAAAATCTTCCACAAACATAAAAGAGCTTGTTTTCTGTAATGGTGTTTGCATTTGTTTCCTTTATCATAAAAACAACTACACATGTCACATATTTCAAATATGTGAAATATCTGGAAGCTTAGTAGTATACAAATACCAATGTTGAATACAAGGAAAGCTCCCTTGTGTATTCCGTGAAACTGCTGTAAACCCTGCAGATAACAGAATCCCTCTAACTCAACAATTGATTGATGGTTGGTATTTCTAGTTGGCCAATAGGTATATTGAGAATATGTTGTGGCTACTGCTCCTAGCACAGGGTAAGGGTGATGGTTCCTATTTTCAGGACAGGACACGTCTCCATGCCACCCACTCCAGGTGCTCAGCTCTCGGAAAGGTCAAGAATTCATGGACCTGGCAGGTTCAGTGTTTTCGCAGTAAGTTCCTATTGAATTTATTATTTTCTGGCCCAGGTGCACACTGGACTGTTCCTTTATGCCATGTGGAAAAGGGCAGATGACGATGTCTTTTTAACTTATATCTCATTTTCTAGGTATCTTTGTTCCTGCAATTTCTGTCTTTCTCCTGAGTCTGTTACCCAGCTTGATGTTGCAGCTATCTTAGAAATAATCAGAAAAGCTTGATTATCGTGTTATGCCACTGGAAAACAATAAGAGATGTGTAATTAGAATAAGACCGAAGTTAACGTAAGTATCAGTATGTTCAGTGTTCTACTTTTTCTTTAGTTTCCAAAGTTCTAAAGTGATGTTGAAGTCACAGCACGCTGGTAAATAAAACAAGGATGTCTTGAAGTATAAACTGTTTTTCCAGCATGCAACATACAATTTCTTTTTAAGGGGCAAATAAACATTCGATGACTAACAGCTTTGTTTTACTACATGTTAAAACTGACCTTGGTTATAAATTATTTAAATGATCAGTGGTGAGGTGCAAATAATTACAGTAGTATCATTTATGGATGCTGCAAATTACAGTGCAGCATTTTTTAAAAGGAAATTTTTTTTAAAAAAAATCTATTATCTTCTTTCCCTATTTCCCTTGTTTCCATCAGCTCTTGAACTTTATTTTTATTTTTTGCCACTTGACTGCATCCAAAGTCAGGCAGAATGAGAGACAATCTTAAAACAGATAAGAGGTGATTGCAAATGCATTCAAAACCAAATAATAAAATCATCTGTTGGTGGTGGTGAAGGAGATGTTACCTAAACAGAAATTATGCTGTAAGTAATTCTTTTTTGTCTGTAATTTCAATCACTTCTGAATACTTAATAAATATTAGGAAGATATTAATTGGAAGAAAAGATGAAATATAAAAATAATGCCAGGGCTTGACAGATTGCTTAAACTGAAAAGATGTGTCAATTCATGAATTACCACAACGATGTAATTCACTAGCTAAACTGCTCTGTTATAAGAAATAACACTAAACTGAGTATAACTTTTATGGCCATATGTACTGACTTTTAATGAAGAAATTGTTTTGTGAACAAGTATGTAATTCTAGATAAAAAAATATTTGTAGAAATTTTGATTGAAAAAAAAATTCTGCTCATGATTAAAAAAATACAAAAAGATTTAAAAAGAAATAAAAAATATACAAGAAACTCACCAGCAAATAATGGAGTTACATAACAGTTTGATAGACTGAGGGTTTGCTAGAAAATTATTTGTGAGTTAACATATTTCAACATAATTTAATTTACATCATCTACTTTATTCCAGTGCACAGAACGGAGACATGTAATAAGGCAGAACTGCAGTGGGTATGGGTATCACAATACTGATGTTTTCTAACTCCCAAATGTTTACCTTTGCAGCCTAATATTACAGTAAATCGCTTTCATATTAGCCAAAAAAAAAAAAGTGAGTTAGAAATAGAGGCTGACCATAAAGTCTCTTTGATAGTGTAAAGCTTTCTTAAAAGAGCTGATGGATTTGACAAGGTCACCCAACTGACCCTCCTTCCCAGGATGCCCATACTGCTGTGGTCTCTGAGAGAGCCACACTGGTTTTACATGGGAGATAAAAGAATAGGCACTAATTAGTCCTGCTGGAAAAACTTTGAAATCAAAGCTAATATAGTAGGTAAGCACAGAGTTAACTTATCTATCTATACTGCTACTAGTTTTGCAAACTACTTTGTTCATAACTAACTTGGAAATAGGAGACTGTACTACGCAGTTGTTATGCTCCACAACTGTCAAAGTAGGTTCTGTGGATCTGTTTCTTTTTTTTTTTTTGCTCTTAGTTCCCTCTTGTAAATGTGACATAATGACCTAACCTATCTCTAGTGTCAGAGCACCTGACATTATTCCTGGTAATGCCACAAGTCATCTCTTAAAATTAGATGCTTAATGAGCTTCAAATTGACAAAGGGGAGGACATTGCCTCTAGTTTTGTTTCAATCATAGCTAGATTGGCTTGTTACTGTTGCAGATCCTTATAATTCATAAAATTATGATTAGCTTCAACTTCATGCGTGAGCACATGCAAGAGAGCATCACACATCTGTATGAATCTGAACATGATGGAAGGAGCAAGCTATTTTAACAGATTACTGTAACATCATTCAGCAGTTTTCAGGGAGAAGGTAATTGCAGACTATAACTGCACGACAAAAAATACTTCGTGTTGTAAATTGTTGTGCTCACCTTTGGTCTGGTTCCATGGCCCCACAGTAGAAGCCAGCTTTATGTCCCCTTCTTCAGACACCAGTAACAGCTTGGCCACAGCAAGCAGCCCAGACTTCATCCTGAGCTTAGTGTTGTTCTTGCATGTTCTGTGCAGAATTTGCAACCCATGTCAAATCATAACATCATAAAAGCCCTGTTGGCCAGGCTGCTAGTCCACCACATTTGCTGCTATGCTTCCAACAGGACAAGAGGAAATGGTATTTAAGGAGAATACCTGAGCCTGGCCTCTAGCTACAGGTCATTCCCTTCACAGTCCCCAGTGCAATTGACTACAAAATCCATGTATTACCTGTTTATAGACTTGTTGTCTATATATTTCTCCTTTTTTTTCTGATTCTGTTAATACCATCTGCTTCCACGACCCCGTTGCAGATAGTTCCAGAAGTTCACTATTTGCTGTGTAATACAGTACTTCCTTTTGTCTGTTTTAAACCTACATGACACCAGTTTTATCAAGTGACCTCTAATTTTAGTATTAAAGGTTTAGTGAAGGGCACTTACCTTTTCGCCACCATTCTGACTTTGTGCACCTCTTTCATAACCCACCCACTTTGCTCTCCAAAGTGAAAAGAGGGCAGAAGAAAATGCTGAGAGTTAAGACAGCTACCCTTTCAATCATTCCAGTTGCCCTTCACTGTTTCTTGTTCAAGTACTCCCCTCTTGAGATGCAGAGCACAGCATTACTCATATTCTTAGTATGTGTACAGTCTAATTTAAAGCTGGATCGGTAATGTAAAAGGAGACTAGGAAAAATAAACACATTTTAGATGGTATACCTTCAGAGTGACACTTCAAACTGATGCATCAATTGAACCAACAGATAACAAAGCATAAAAGCCTTTTGTAAAGCTGATACAAGACCCAGTGTTTTACTTCTAAAATTTCTATAGGAATTGCACATAAAACTGCTACAGAAACTCTTATGTAAATGGCTGCTTAATCACTAGAAAGGTATAACACAACTGATGAATGTATCAGATAGGTAAAGATAGAAATGCAATGACTGTTTTCAGTAGTACAAAACTAAGTAGACTTATTTTCTTGGATATGGAGTTTTATCACTTAGACATATATTACCAGAGAATGGAATAAATCTATGTCATTCTTAAAATGTTATTTAATTTTCTCATGTCTACACCTATGGTCTCTTTTTAATGGGCTGCTTATGTCAAAGGTTGTCACATAAATAGATAACCTTCAGCTTGCATGCTCAGCTCCTTTTTTGATTTGTATTACAGCAAGTATACCAACCTGTAGGCTGATCATAAAATAATACTTTTATTTCAGTGGTGGAAGAGAATTTGGATGTCTTTTTAATTATGTGGCGGTTTTTTTTCTTAATAGCTATTATAAAACAAAGATTGCACATTTTTCCTTGAGAGAATGAGACACAAATACCTGTGTATTTTTAGTAAAAAATACTCTCTCTTTTTTCATTGTTTTTGTTTGGTTGTCTGTTTGTTTGCCTGGAAATATTATGTATTCACGATTAAGTATTTGTTTTAAGTATTCAATAGTAACTGCAGGCAGAATACAACCATCAGTGTGCTAAGTGAAGGCTGAGGTCTATCCTGCTTCTGTGGGCTAGATTCATTCCTGTCCTTCTTGGATACACCTGTAATGGAACTAAAAACAGAATCAGTGGAGTTACATGGGTGTAATACTGGTATAATGAGACAGTGAAACAGTCATGTATTAGATATTCCCAGAAAGCTTTTAAACAAATGCTGTGGTGTTGCTTTTAAAGAGGTTATTGATGAAATCTACTAAACATCATTTTTTTATAACACTTCTTAAGTACAGTTTGGTGGTCCCCTCAGGGATGCATTTGTTTAGCCAAGTGCAAAAATATAGGTTGCAGCAGATACTTTTAAATATCATGCCTGACAGCTTGACGATAAAACAGGCACAATATTTAAGTGCTTCATATTACAGAGGGACAGGATGAGCTGCTTTCAAAACTCAAGGTTCATTTTCCATTGCAAAATATGTACATGCAGCCATGAATAAGCAAAGGCAGACAATAGGCATTGAGTCTCAACTGAACACTGTTTCCTCCAGAATATTTCTCTTCCAAATTTCTCTTTCTCTTTCAGGCTGAGAGTATGGCCCTTTGCAGAGGCTTACATCTTTGTGTAGCTTACAGCGTGTTTGCACACTCTTTGGAGGCTGACCCGCGCTTGCTCCTCCTGGTCTCTAAGGTAAATGGATGTACGCCAGCGCTGATGCAAAGGCAGCATGCCTGAGCCAATACCATAATCTCTGCTGAGAGCACAGTGGTTTTGGATTGGAGCTGGTGGGCGTCCAGCCAGCTGGAAGGGAAGGTGGAGCAAGGGCAGGTCTGCCTGCCAAAGACAGTGATTACAAACCTGTAGGCTAAAATTAGCTGGTCCTCAGGATGAAAAAAAAAAAAAAGGCCTGAGTCTAGTTGGAGATCAAAACTTGGGTCACAGCTCTTGATCAAGCAATGTTTAAGTGCAAGTCTGCCATCCGCAAGGAGCATGCACATTTTAGAAACTTATTTTAGGCAAGGACACTTAATAATTTAGTGAGTGTTATTTGGAGAAGTTTACACTTTCAAATCTAAGTTGACATGATTTTATATTTATATATGTGTCCAAAAGGAGAAAACAGCTTTACTCTAACTTGTCCATTGCACAAAATGAGAAGCAATATATGATATCCACTTTGCAGTAGGCTCAATGGCTATGTAAGGGGAACACTAAACTGAAATTAGGCTGCTTTATTTGGCGAACAATTTTTAAAAGGAGAATGAAAGGAATATCTTAGAATCAAGTCAAGGGTACCCAGGTAATTGAATGTTATTAACACATGGGTTGTTTTGAGTGAGGTTATATTTTTTTCATTAAAAAAGAAAAAAAGTGAGAAGATATTGTCTGAAGAAGCTGAAAACTACCTTGTCTTGACCTAGGAACATGACTAGGAATAACAGATAATTTGAAAGATTCAACTGCTTTTTTAAAGCAGACAAATGACTTTTGTTCAACACAATAAAAAATTAAATATCCTTTTATTCTTGTTTTTGGCTACAATAACTTGAACCACCCCTTGCTGGATGATGAAGATCAGTTAAAACACTTATTTGGATCACTTACTCAAGTGAAAAGTATGTATAAAAAATACCTAAAATATTCTAACTGTTAATCTTGATTAGGCTGCTTCATATTAAATATATTCACATAACAATAGAAGTATCTTTTTTTTTCTTTTTTTAGAAACAAGTTACTGTACTTTACTAAAACAGTCTGGAAGTGACAGGAGATCAAATCTGGCATTGCATGTTGTGGGTTTGCAACAGTCAAACTATCCATTCAATGCAATGGTTGCAGCTCCAAAAAAAAAAAAAAAAAAAAAAAACAAACAAACAAACAAAAAAACCAGACTGAGTATTTTTAGATGTACAGAACATATTAACATTTCATCTGAAAGATTTTTTTTCTTAAAATTGCTCTGTCTTTAATGTAAGCCTTGGGTTATGGACAAAAGAGCCTCCTACATGTTTATGTGCATGTACACACACACATTAGCACACAATTGTATTTCTTCAAAGTTTTTTTCCAAGTAAATCTAAGACAGGCTGCAGAATACTGACAGATAATTACAGGGAATACAGTACATCAGCTTTTCTGTCAGTGGAGTGAAGAACTATGCTATAGATCAACTGCAGCAATGTAACTAATTAGTTTGTAATATGTAGTGGTGTAGGTTTACAATGGAAAGAACGATTCAGTAGAGGTGAATAACCTGTGCGTAAATGCAAGAGGTATGCATGGAAGGAAGCAAAGGCATGACAAAATTGCCCACGTAAAAAATAAATAAAAGTAAAATTAAAAAAATAATAATAATAAAGCCAATGCAATAAACTTTTAAAGATTTCTGGGGACTGGGGTAAAAGCTGTTTTTAGATAAAACAGATGGGGCATGCTGGAAGGAAGGGAAGCCATCCAGAGGGACCTAGACAGGCTGGAGAGGTGGGCCTGTGTGAACCTCATGAAGTTCAAAAAGGCCAAGTGCAAGGTCCTGCACCTGGGCCGGGGCAATCCCAAGCACAAATACAGGCTGGACAAAGAATGCATTAAGAGCAGCCCTGAGGAGAAGGAATTGGGACTGTTAGATGAGAAGCTCAACATGAGCTGGCAATGTGAGCTTGAAGCCCAGAAAGCCAACTGTATCCTGGGCTGCATTAAAAGAAGTGTGCCCAGCAGGCTGAGGGAGGGGAATCTCCCCTTCTACTCTGCACTTGTGAGACCCCTCCTTGTATTTCTGTTGTTCATTTGTGCAGATTCTACAGCTCGGTTTAGACCAATGGAGAAATTTAGTAACTTTGCTAATGGGGCAGGTGTCTCCAGCCCCATATATTTCTAAGCCATTTTATCACTAAGGCACTTTCACTGTGATTTGTATGAATATTAATTTTAATTTAATATTCTCAATGCAGTTCTTGCTGAAGAATTTGTTAGATCCATTGCCTTTTTAATACACCATGATCACGCTTGGAAAGCATATGCTATTAATCAAAGAAATCTTGTCCAGATTATAAAATCCTGGCCACTTTGCATTCCTTACATATATGGTTTAGCATCACTTGCTTTCTGTTTAAACTTAACAGTGAATAGTAATAAAATGAAAATGGCCTAACTATTTGAAGTACTGTCTCCTTACTACTTTTGGTGTTTATTACTATTATTATTTATTAATTCTGTTGTCTTCAAATTATATTCCTGCTTCTTATGTACATATGTTTGTTTGAAAGTTAGCATCTCTGATGTGGATAGAATTTAAAGTTGAAAAAGGGTAGTTGTGATCTAAAGTTGTTCGGCTAGTTCTAAACACGTTCACAAAACAGAGCACGTATCCTAGACAGGCTAGAAAATAGGTAGGTAGCCAGTAATCGTGTGGAAGACACAGTAAGTTATATAAAATGAAACTGAAATTTTAAGATGTCCTATTTATTATAGAATAACAATAATTTCACGGTGGACTATTATTTGGGAATCAAACTTTTTAATTTAATAATGTAATTTTTTAATGTAATTTAAACAAAATATGTATTGTTCACAATGATTTTACATGAAGTTTGTTTTTTTTAGAAATGCTCTTTTGTCAACACAAGTGGAAACAAATTGATCCAATATTTTTTCCAATTGAATTTTAACGTCAGTATTCCTGATTCACATTCACATATTCTGATTTTTTTTTAAGAAAATTAATAAAATAGAATCAGGAATAGATTTTTAAGGGAAGTCATCTTACCTTTTAATTTTCAGACTATTGCATAAAATGATACATAAAGACAGTATAACGATGTTGGTATATCTCATGGGTATATTTAAATGACATACTACTGTTAAGACTTGTATTTGAGTCATTTGCATATAAATCAGAGAGACATGTTCAAGTTGCTATAATTTCAGTCACAGAATACCTAATTAAACTGCCTTTTTTTTTCCCCATAAAATAACTTCCTAGCTCCTTTTCTCCCCTCATAGCCATATAAAAATAAAGCCTCAGATGGCTCTTCTGGTGTGTCCCAAAAAGGGCTGAAAGCAACGTTTTAACTTATCAACAAAATAAAGAGTTATGCAGACACAGTGTTTTTCCGTAAAGCTTTGATTTTGTTCTGAAGCAAGGGTAGATTCTGTACCTATTTTTAGCAGTATGGAATTTCAAATTGTTGAATTGCATTCAAGACAAATACACAGTTACATGTAGTATAGTACATAGTTATGAGGTGTAAATCTTGTAGAGCATTTTTACTGCTACTGTTAGCTTAAATATTACTTAACTTGTTCTTTAATGATCTGGAAAAAAGCAGAAATAACAATTATATTTCATTCTTGGCTCTTAAAAAAAAAATAAATCAGGGGGTATACAGAAATGCCAAAGTAAAGTGTAATTTGGGGAGTGATCCTTTTCTATTTATGAATTGTGACAACTATTTTACTGCCTGGGAGCACCCGTAAGGAAATAATAGTTATGTCTCTGTATTTGGGTAATAAAATAAAAAGAATTTATTGCTCATATCTCATTTTAAACAGTCAAGAAATGTCTCAGTCACCGGGAGGCCAAAGAGGGGGACAATCACTCTTGGCACCTGTTTTCTGTGAGAAAAATGTCTGTGAAAGAATGACTTAAAGTAAAGAGGATGCTCAAATAAGCAGATGTGTACTTGTGTATGACACAAAATCTAGGGAGAAAGCATGCCTCAGGGAGTAAGGAGATGTCTTAGGCAAGCATGGGGAAAAGAGCCCTTCTGTCCCATACGGACAGAATTGATTGCCTGCATGGTAGAGATGCCTTAGTCTGTAGAATCATTTCTCTTCTATAGAGACTGTAAGTGCTTGGTGGCAATTTTTGGAAGAGATATTAAAAATGTATTTGCATACAGCTATGTACTGAAGTGTGCACGCTTGCAAGTTTCCATGACTAATCACATCGTAACAGGCTTTTGTGTTCCCACAGAGCATCTGTGACAACTTCTGTGCTACATTTGGGAGTCCATTCTGATGAGGAGTTTTACAAGGATTTCTATGGATCTTTTGCATCCTCTTCTGCTGTCCTGTGTTCTGAGACGGGTCTCATTTCCACCAACAGATAGAATTTTGCATAACACAAAAAGGAACTAAGGTCAGAGCAATTTCACCAAGTGTTATCTTCTTTTCACTCTTTTCTTTTTGAAATTTTATTTCTTTTCATGTGTGCCTTTGAAAGACAGTCTAATTTTAATTCAAAAGACACTCTTCAGTGAACTTATGGCATACTGGGTGTAATAAGAGATAAAATATTTGATATTAAGTGTAACCACTGAGAAATATAGGCATTTTAGAAATCATAGCTGACAAGGAGTTTCAGACTGTCTAATACCTTATGTGCAGGCACCAAACAATTCCCTCGGGGGATGAAATGATCAATACAGAAATAGATTTTATGGTATGTAAAAGTGGTATGTAAAATGGTTCAAAGAAGGTCTTTGAAACTCTGTTATGCAGAAGCAGTTGAAAGAGGAGATGGATTGGAAAAGTGACCTGATTCAAAAAGCTATGCTACACTAAAAAAATACACAAAAACTCATATATATATGACCAAAAGGAATACATTTTAAACTAAAAATTGTGATTCACCCAGTCATTATTAAAAAAAAATAAACAAAAAACTTTCAGGTATAAAGTAACAATAAATGTGCCATAATTTCTATGCTTGCTAATTTTTTTCTGGAACTTCTGGCAGTGGCTTTTGAATATGACTTCAAAGAGGCTTTCTTATGAAACAGGAGATAGCAAAACTAAGAATCAGTCCAGAAGGCTTTTAGTATTAGTAGAAGTGGTTATAATATCATAAAAAGGATAGAAAGCACAAGTCATGACTCAAACTTTGAGTCGGTGTTTTTGGATATCCTTGTCTCACATATTAGAGAAGTGGGCTCAGAATGCAAAATTTCTATTTTTGCTTCAAATGCACTAAGTGTAAGAAGCTGTTACCCTAGTTTGTATTAGAGTACTTTGGATTTTGTGAAATATAGCTAGGTTAATATGCTTTTGGATTTCTTCTGTAGATGGAGTAGCTCCTGAGAGTTACTTTGTGCCGACAGACAATTTTAAGTTCACATTTGTAAGGTTTATTATATGAAGCAGTAGTGCTGGACCCAATGAAATTCTTGGGTGACTTACACTAAAGTAGTTACTTCTACCGCAAGTAGATGAACGTCTGAGTTACTGCAGCTTTTCACATGCTCTTTTTTCATGTATCATATGTCTATGTCAGAAGAGGTTTAATGCCAAGTACAGAAAGAGGAGGAAAGAAAAGGAGATAAAATGATCTACTGGAAGGAATAGAGAAGAAGGAAAGCTTGCTTTCTCATTCAGCTCTTCAAGCCAAGACTTGGCAAAGGAAGGACAGTGCTGTACAAGGTTGGTAAAATGAGGAAACCTAGCTTGAAGTGTAAGCAGTTCTAAAATTCAGCAGGGAGACTAAGCAGTTATAACCAGAAAGCGGAACATCAGTCCCCAGACTGGGAATCCAATGCCAGGGGATGGGAAGCAGATTAGGTGCTGCGTAACTGAGAAGGGTAGAGTGGGCAAGAATTTCCAAAACTTTGCCTGTGCCAAGTCATTTTCCTTTCATGGTGTGCCCTGGACCATGTCCTGACTGCAGTCTTGCACGTGTCCAGGACACAAAGGAAGCCAGCAGGATGTTCCCCATAGTTAAGCTTCAAAGCTAAGTAGGAGGGTAAGCTGTTTTACATTTTCTGTCTCTCCTGCCACATTCTAGTTTCAGTATTACAATCACAGGTGCAGAAAGATTAATGCTAGAAATGTTCATTAGACCAACTAGTCTGGATTTGTGTATCTTAGACTGTTTAAATTTCACATGATATTTCAGAGCCCAAGAATTAGTTTGCATTTGACCTAAATGATCTTTCAGAAGAGCGGCCAAGCTGAAGAGATGAAGAAACTACCAAAGTTCTTAGAAGCTTTTTCTAATAGTTCCTACTTTTTCCTGAAAATAAAATGTCTTCTCTAGCATCACATTTCAGCAATTTGTTCTTGTTATCCCTTAGAAACAGAAGCCAGATAGTACTTACTTTAGGCAGTGTTTTGTTGTGTTTTTTTGTTGTTGTTGGTTTGTTTGTTTGTTTGTTTCCCTCTGAAGTGGTACACTGCAAGTAGATCTCCTTTCAGACCTCTCTTCAGAAGTTAAATACGTTCCTCTCTTTAAATGCTTGTCTTTGAGCCATGGGGTTTATTTGAGAGCCAATTCTCCATACTTCGTAGCTCCCAAATTTTATATCTTGCCATTAAAATTATTTTCACCATTTTTTTCTAAATTATACATGACATCTACCTTTCACTACTGTGATAGGCCTTGAGGTCAAAGTATTCCTCTTTATTGAATGTGGAAACTTTTGTTTTTGGGAGGTAAAACCATTCTCAAAATATTTCTGATTTTTAGTATTCATTTCTATCCAGCTCTTTCATTTAATTTATTGCAGATGGAAAGGGAAAACAAAAAACACAGAAAAAAAATCATTTTCAATTAATGGGAAGTAGTCAGTGTAAAGTTAAGACAAAGAATCAAGCTATATAAATACATGTAGCATTAAACACAGGAAAAATGAACAGTATATCAAGATGTATACTGATTCGATACAGACTGTAAGATTTCTCCCAGCAGTTTTCGATAGGGTCTTAGATCTTCCATAGAAATAATAATTGTGTTCCAGGTTTTAACTCAGCTTAGATATCGATAATGATAAAAAAAAAAAAATTGATTACAAAATATTCAGAATATGAGAAAATAAACTCGGGGGGGGTGGGGGCGGCTGGAACGTAAATATTAATATAGTAGATCTCATGGTACTCAAACAAGGGTTGATATTTTCACTTAATCTCCAAGTCCTTAACACAAGTCTCAATGCCAGCACATCCCACAGTCTCTTCATTCTCCTGCCTGAATTACTACCTAAACATTCTCCCATGTGTGGAAAACAACCTCATTGCCAAAGAGCAGAAGTGGTAGCTATGGTGGGATCTCCATCAAAGGCAGACATGACAAGGAGGCCCCAGGGACATTACCAGCTGCCACTCTTCAGAGAGAGAAGAGGGCTATGAACACAGGGAGCAGCAGAAAAAGGGAGGTTTCAGAAATCTTTAGGTTCAAAGATTTTCATCATGAAAAACAAATCATGGAGAAGAAAGGGATGACCACAGCCTGACCTCATCAAAGAGGGAGCTATTGTTTTCCCAACTGGAAAAGGGGGAGGAGAGGAATAAGACACTGAATCAAAAAGAAGACAAGCATGGACAAAGCAGAGCTAAAAGATATCCTGTATGACTTTGAAAAAATGCTATGTCCTAAGAAACGTGCTAGTTTTTTTAAAAAAGGAAGTGAAAATAGAGTTGACTGAAATAAATTTGATACCTGGATTCTGACTGTGTTTGAAATACATCACAACATCAAAGATGAATCCATAGGGTCAGCAGAAAGGTATCATCCTAGGGAGTTCAGCCAAAGACAAATGGCACTTCCGAAAGAGAACATTTTGAAATGGAAAGAGAGGAAAAGCACTATGCAACAAGCTTTAGCACTGTGGGACAGCTCATTTGCTGAAGTAGATCCACACAGCAGGATAAAAACAACAGCATGTTGTCATAAAAAATGCATATAAAAGGAAAATAATATTGGAAAAGGAACTAGAAAATAAATTACAACAGTAAAATCTTTGGATTAAAAGTTGAAATTTACTTCCTGATGGAAATACAGAAAGTTTAAAAAAAATAATCTTGCAAGTGCTTCAATTACATTGCCCCTGGGAGCCAGGGACCACTGAACCTTGCTCTAAGCCAATTAATTTTATTTTTTATTGAGGTGAACTTTCTGATATGTGGAAAGAGCAACCATTGCCAAGACAGCTCAGGGAGCAGGATCCCTATCTCAGACAGAGACTTTCCCATCGCTGTTTTAGAGTAGCTACCGGCTGTTCAGAGGTTCCTCAAACCTGAGAGGTTCAGTGTGTCAATCGAAGCTGGAGAACAAATGGCAAAGCATCTTTCTCCTCCTATCCCCAATCAAAAATGTCTGTTTCCAGCTGGCCATAACAAACAGATCTGCTGCTGCTGCATCTGAGGGAATCTGTTGTTACTCCTCTCAACTGGGAGATTCTAAAAAGCTTGGGTGCTCTGGGGTGTGTACATGTGGAGAGCACTTGTGCTCCATAAATGATGTTACGAACAAGAAAACCCCTCAGAGACAGTATTACCCAGCTGGATGCACAGTGTCAGGTTTCTGTTGGTAAGCAGTTAAAAGGTGTTAAATTAGTCTACAGCCAGGAACACTTTTGAGAACCTTAAATGAATAACTTAGCACCAATAGTAGATGTACAGTAAACATTAGATAGATAAGCACTGGAAAAAGCATTGTAATATTCTTAAGGTTCCCCATTCTGACAATACAAAAGGCTGGTGGAATCAGCTGTTAAAATACAGCAAACCTTAATTCACCATACTTACATCAATGTATATATTTTATAGTTATGAATTTCATATATTTATATGTTTAATGTTATTTGTGCTTTAGTATATTTCACATTAATATATTTATATTTGTGTGTATAACATAATCTGTTTCTATATTTATTTATATACTTACCCTACTGGTGAACATTAATAATAAGTCAAATGATTTTCCTCATTGATATTTGTGCAGAATACCAAAAATCAGTCTGTTTTCTCAGCATTACTGCCCCATTTGTGTCCTCATTCCCTGCTTCTGCCATTCATCACTACAGCTTTACTTCTGGACATGGGCACAGGTCCCCAACAGTTCACCATCTTCTTTGCCTGCTTTTCCCTCTCACCTTGTTTGCAAGGTTCTCATTTTGGAAGCTCCCTCTTTCATTTCACTCTCAAAATTTGCTACCTTGCCCTCTATTTTTATAAGGGCAAACTTACTCATTTCTATACCACAATCAGGTGCTTCATTAAGCTCATCAAGATGTACTGATCTTTTTCCTTTCAGTCTGCTTTTTGATCGGTTTGTTTCTTTTGCATTGAATTTATGGAACTAATTCCTTTTTTTGTGTAAACACCTTCATATTTTCCTTTCCGTTGCGCTTTGTTTTCCATTCTTAAAACTTCACTGAAGCTCTCATTTCATTTTCTTTTAATTATTTTTCCCTTTTTTTAATTATTGTAAATCTGAAAATCTTCAAATCATTTGTAAGTATATTCGAGAATAAAACTGCTTCCCAGCCAAGCCCTACAAGTATAAATTCCTTCCCATTTCTTCTGATAGGAGTATATATAGAAATATCCTATTTTTATATATAAGTCCAGTTCTTAATGGACCTCAAAAACAATAACTATCTGCTTTTTATTCAAAGAATAGTATCAAAAAAAAAAATAAATTTGAGCTGTGAGTCACCACTGCATGTAATAGCTTCTTATCACTAACATGCTGTTTGTGAGATCCCACCAGTAACTTAACTAGTCTGTGATCTCTGGATAATAGCTACAGTGTACAGAATCTGACTTTTTAGTTACCAATGTTTTTTAATTCCATGTTTTATACATAAATCAACTATTCCTATCTATTTATCAACATTTTTATATGCATTTAGACAATATGTATTCTTAATCCGTTCTTTTAATTGTTTTAATTTGCCATGATATGCAGGGGATCAGACAAGTATTAAACCTGTAGTCCTCTTCTGCTAAGACCTTTTAAAATTCAAAGGCAGACATGATTGCTAATTCAGAAAGGGTATAAGATTTGGTCTATCTCAGCTTTTGTTATGCATATATTTTTACTTGAAAAGTCCTGTTTGCTGTTCCTTTAAGAACTCTTACTCTCTCAAATTCTTTCACTTAAGACAGGTTTGTGCTTTCCAAAGTCATCTTTCTTTTAGATAAAGAAATCTCAACAACTTTAACAGTAATAGTAATACTAATTCTAACAATGTATTAACACTTGTGATCAGAGATAATCTTATGAAAGACTGTAATGAAGAAGGTAGCTTATGCTGCTTATAAATATTATATTAATATATATATTATATATTAATATGCATTTCTATATTCTAAATGTATCATAAATCAGCTCTGTTTAATGGTTACATTCAGTATATCTATTACAGATTCCTCTGTGACAATAAGCTCTCTTCAAAGCCACACAACAAAACTCCCAATAAAAAGAAATTCTGTCAGGTATTTTGCTAGTGCATTCACAGACATAGCTAGTTGGCTTTGCCAGCTTAGATGTATAGTGTTATCTGCAGAAGCCTAGGGAATTTTGTCTTTATCAACTACAGATTAAATAGAAACCTATGTCCTCTGAATATCCTATAATTCTACAGAATGCTGTGTCTGTAAAACAGTGATTGAGAAGACAATTTTCCCCTAGCATTAATCACGCGGCTTATGGAAGTACTCCCATGCCTGGTAAAACTAGATCAGTACATTAAGGCATCCTGTCAAATACTGGCTGTTTAACGTTCTTTACAATCCACTGGTAGGCTCCAAGGCTGCCTATGAGGATTAAGATCATGGTCCTCCTTTGCTCACCTTTTTTTTTTTTTTTAGATTATTTTTGTACATCTGCTCTTCTGGCTTAATCATTCAACCAAGTAAATATTCATACCTTCTTTCAAAATGAGAGAAAAAAAGTTTTATATAGTTATTACTCTGGTAGGAAATAACTAATAACATAAAACATAAAGCATATATTGCATTTGCAGGTAGCTAATACTATGTCAAATCAATATGATTCTGTCTATCCCTTTTGCCATGACCTGAAGGAAGACGACTTATGACTTAATATTTACAGATCTCATACAGGGAGTGTGATTTGTGTAAGGCAGCAGTGTTCTTCATCATTACATTTTGATTATATCTTTTTTTGGAGCTTTGTGTTGCATAGTTTTTAAGTACCCTGCATTGTTAGGACTGTCAGATCTGGTGTTCCTTGTCATATGACTGTGAAGTCTACTAACAGATTATTTTTCACCTTTATTCCAGTTAACATTAGCTGCATCTACCTTATCATTTTGGTTCAGAGCAGTAGTCCAGGTTTGGCATCCTTAGTTAGTGCACACTGGCTGCGTGGACAGAATGGTTCTGGTACTCGATAGGTACGTCCTCTTCTGAGGAAAGTAAGTCTGCAGTTCCATAATAGGCACATACTAAATATGATACTCAATATACTACATGAAGTGTTGAACCAGTGACTGATCAGCTTCACAGCACGTGTATGGGGAGAAAATTTGGCTCAGAGGACCCAACCAAAGCTAATGCTAAACACCCAAACTACATACAGGCTGGTTGCAGAGCTTCCAACCCCAGCTGCTTCAATCCAGTGATCTTCCCCTATCTTGCTAAATTACACACTAGCATAGATGTAGTTATATTCTCTCAAAAACACTAGGTTTTTCTCCTTTTGTTTTAGCCTGAAGTGTGAAAGTATTGCAATAAAAGGCTACTGAAAAAAGTGTTCTGTTTGAAGGTTCCTAAAATTTTTTAACCATTAAGAGTGATTTCCACATTTCACAAAGAAAAAATAATGTAATATATACTACAATAGTTTACAAAATCTCCTCCATAGCTTTAAATATAGATCATCTACATTTAGTTGTTTAAATAAATTGAAAACTGCTGTCTCCAGCATAACATCTGGAAAGAGGTGAAGGACTGCTTCTTTATGTTTCAGTAACTGAGCGTGGCAGCCTAATCTCAGGACTAAATACAGGCTGCAGTCTTCACAAATGCAGAATAACTTTATTATTTATGTGACTTGCTTTTTGCAGTTCAGTATTAAGACCATTAATTCCCCCTGCCCTGGGGAGCCTGTCCCAGTGCCTGACCACCCTCTGGGTGCAGAACCTTTCCCTAACCCCCAGCCTGACCCTCCCCTGTCCCAGCTCCATGACGTTCCCTCGGGTCCTGTCGCTGTCCCCAGAGAGCAGAGCTCAGCACCTGCCCCTCCGCTCCCCTCATGAGGGAGTTGCAGGCTGCCATAAGGCCTCCCCTCGGCCTGCTCTTCTCTGGGCTGAAATTATATTTTAAACTTCAATACTGGATTGGAATACTGTTCTTCCTTGGCAGACATACCACGTCTTTGCTTATCAATGTAACTACTCTTTTGAAACCTTACAGAGAGCATTGGTTATTCTCAGAGAGCTCAGCGCCTGCCCCTCTGCTCCCCTCGTGAGGGAGCTGCAGGCCGCCATGAGGCCTCCCCTCAGCCTGCTCTGCTCTGGGCTGAACACATCAAGGGACCTCAGCTTCTACTCATATCAGAATACCCTTCACCATCTTCATAGCCCTCCATTAGACACTCTAATAGTTTTATGTTCTTCTTTTATTGTGGTGCCCAAAACTGCACACTGTACTTGAGGTAAGGCCACACCAGCACAGAGTAGAGCAGTAAAGTGTCCACATATGACTCCACAACCAAGAAGCTGTTGACTCACAAATGTACGTTGCATGTTAAATCCGTACTCTGCGCTAACAATATGCATAGGAGAGCTTTTCATTAGCTATTCTCTGAAGGTGCTATTAAATCTGTGCTCCAGTGTGGCTAACAACTTTCAGTGAGGAAAAACCTTGTGGGGATTATTATAACCACACAGCTGTAAATAGGCGGATAGATAAAGGTCACTCAGAAAAGGTAAATAATACACACACATGCATCATGCTCCAGTGTAGAACTAAATCACAGTAGTATAATGCTGTTTTCTAATACAAAATCATGTTCTTTTTTAGGTAAAGTACCATAGGACCACTGTAAAAATTCTTACTGGAAAGCATAGGCAAAACACGTGCACATATTATGTTTTGAACTGGATTTTAAAACTGAGGTAGTGTTGCCCCAAATGGACTTCTTCTTTTCTACTTTTTTTTCCACTTCAAAATTTCATAATCTTGTTAAAAATGATAATAAACTACAGAAATAATTATTTAATTAAAAAATTCTGGCATTCCAAAAAGAGTGAGAAATCTGTAGGGCAGTCATTATGTCCATAATGTAATCATTATAACCAACATGCAATAAAACAAACTACCATAATATTTGTAACTTAGTTTACATATTCATAAGCACATGGTTGAAGAAATCACAGATCTCTTATCTGGATTTTTTTCCTTCTTTCATCTGCCTTGTAGAGGCTGGCATTTTCTTTTGACTTTTTCCTGCTTTATTATGTCTGAATTTAACTCCTTCCCATATCATTCTTCTGCCTCGTCTCTTCACAAAGCCTGGAATAAGAAAGGCATAATCCTTTATAAACTTTTTTTCATATGAGCAGTGGGGCTGCACTAGTGGAATCTACATTCTGATTTGTTATTATAATGTAACAGAATAATTTGTTTTCATATAAATCTATTCATGTTATGCCATTAAAGTCAGTATGGAATTTGAGGGAAGGAATTAGTAGAAGAAAATTTCATTGAGTCTATGAAAAAAATAAAGACAAGGACAACACAGTAAGGATTTACTGCAGGCCTCCTGTTTAGGAGAATGTAGATGAGGATATTTGAAAGCAACTAAAACTTCCAGAGGGTTTGACATAGTAGAGCAGTTCAAAACTTCTTGAAACATTCCTGGCACAATATTCCATTGGAAGTTATTCAAAAATTTTAATGCAGAAGAAAAAGAATTGTGATGATTTGAAGTAAGTTTTAGTAAGCAGTCTGTGAATGATTAAGAAATAAGTTTTACAGAAAGAGAATCACAAGAACAGCAGACTTCAAAAAACACTTCAATAGACTCACGAACACAATAGGTAAGTCTCAACAAAAATTGTCAGAGGCAGAAGGAAGAACATAGAAGCACTGACATCTTCTAAAGAAGACATCGTCTATGAATAGCCAAAATGTATAGTATGCAGGAAAAGATTAGAAGAAGACAAACACATCTATAAGGCCTTCCTATAATGACTTCCAAGTAGGGAACCAAAAATGGGAATAGCACAAAAAATACAGAGTAATTTCGGAACAGTGAAGCTGCAAGGTAACTTAACATTACCAAAGAACATAGAATAGGAACAAGAAATGTTATCTGTGTTTCTACGCAAACATGTACATATCAGGGACTGTAGTGATAGGACAAGTAATAATGGCTTTAAACCAAACGAGGGTAGATTTAGATTAGATATAAGGAAAAAATTCTTCATGATTAGAGTGGTGAGGCACTGGAACAGGTTGCCCAGAGAAGCTGTGGATGATGCATTCCTGGCAGTGTTCAAGGCAGGTTGGATGGGGCTTTGGGCAACCTGGTCTAGTGTAAGGTGTCCCTGCCCATGGCAAGGGGTTGGAATCAGATGGTCTTTAAGGTCCCTTCAAACCCAAACCATTCAACAAATCTATGATATCTATGTTAGAAGGGAAAGAAAATAAATGCATTTATTCTGTACTTAGGCAGACAGAATTGTAAGTAAGGGATTAATGAAATACAGAAGAGTGAAAGTGTCTTTTTTCATCTATTAATAAAAAATATTAATCATTAAAATGACATTTTCAAAACAGAATAGAAGTGTGGATAAGAAAAAAAGAAACGAGGTTGGAGAATACTTAGATGCTCAACTTCAGAGGTCTTGACTAATTCACCTGATATTGCCACAAGAACAGGTTACAACTGTTTAGCTATGCTATACCATGCTAGTTGCCATTAGCAGTAGCAGACGGGGAAGGGGGAGAGTAATGCAGCAGCTCTCTGTAAAGAACAGCGAGCGTGAGGGGAAGAAACTGGGGACAATCCTGTTCCAGCCAGTCCAGCTTCATTTTTTGAAGAACACAAGCTCATAAAACAGCCCATTTGTGTGTATTTAGCAAACAGTGAGACAACATTAGAATAGTGTGAACCTGTCAAGAACGTGTCCTGTCAAAAACTATTCTGATTTCTTTCATTGACAAGGTAACTGAACTAGCAGATAAAAGGGAATCCATGGTTATGTTGCACCTTGACAACAAGGTGCAACAATAAGGCTTATGACACTGCTTCTCATGACATGTTCATAGGATTAGTGTTAACAACCTGGTTCACAGAACTGAGAGTATACTTATTAAATTTAATGGTGACACCAAGCTGGGAATATTTGCAAGCTCTTTGGAGGACAGAATACAAAATCCAAATGATCTTGAAAAAGTGAACAACTTGCGTAAAAACGTCAACAATCAAATTCAGTACCAAGTACAGCAATTCACTCAACTGACTAATAGAAAAGAGAATCCTAAGAAAGAACATGGTGTAGCAAGGCCTTCAATATGTAAAATAGTTACAAAGAAGATATAAAGTATTGTTCTTGTTGGTTCTGCATGGTAAATATAAGGGGAAAAATGGCTTATTTTAAAGTAAAGAAAATATGCTAAATAATAATTTGCATTTTTGAGGAAAGTATTCTAACTGCAGCAGTCCTCTTCCTCGACTATGGTGGTGCTTTTAAAGAGTATCATAGGTAAATATCCAGTGGGGATGATGTAGGAATATTTTATTGTGTGCCAAAAAACAAGTATGGACTGGATATTCCTGAGACATCCCTCCCTGTTGTTCCATCATTTCCACTGTAAAATATGAATGTAAGTGTATTGCTAGATAAGATATTATTGCTGAAAAGAGCCTGAGTGGAGACAAATCATCTTAAGATCTCTATCATATCTCGTTCTTGTTAAGGTAGAAATACCATGACAGCACATTTGCTTGCATTTTTTTTTCATACTTGGCCATCAGACCAGAACCAGTGAATGTAGGAAAAAAAAAAAAAAGTTTAAAACATGTTTTTTAAATATTCTGTTGAATGTTTTGAAACTTGCTGAGCTTTCCTTCTATTCCAGTTTTGGGTTATTTACTTTTTTTATCACCATTACTTCTTCCTAGAGTTAACATCTTATTTAAACAGCTTCTCTGATGTCTTCCCTGGTATACTGTATTAGAGAAGAGATTATTTCACAGAAAAACTAAGACTGCAAGATTCGTATCTGGGCATGCATCCAGGTAGTTTGGGGAGGATTTTCCAGAATATTATTAAGCTGTCTGTATATTTCCTTTCTACTCTTGCTTATTTTTCTCATGAATAGAAATGGGAGAGATGGGGAGAACTAAGGTAGAATTTGGAACAAAACAAATCAGACATGTGTAATGCAGTTTTCTTGTGGTCACTCTAGTCATAGGAAGATAGAACAAACACACCTAGAAAAGCTCAGACAAGTTGTTTCCTTTTTTATTTTTTTTATTTTTTAAAGAGAATACTGCTTTCTGATTTATTTTATTTTATTTTGTGCAAAATCAAATGACTCCTCTGAGCGAGAAAACTTGGATTAAAATTAATAAAATTAACAGTGTTTTCTAAGGAAAAAAGTGTAATGATTTGGTTTGGGAAATAAAGGATTTGCCATGAGCTAAATCTATATGTTACCTTAACAGGTAGTATTTAGTTAAACATAATAGAAATAAGGAATCTGCCAAGGCATACAAATGATAAATGGAAATTTCTATCATGGTTATTATAATTCTGAATAACATTTGCCAAGAATACTGCACTTGAAGTCCTTTCCCATTTAATAAAATAAGGAAACACATTTTAAAAGACTTTAATGGAAAATGAATTTTCAAAAATGCCAGTATTAAAATGCACTTTCAAAATTCAATAAATAGACATAATAATAATAACTGATTTGTCATTGACAAATGTGGATCTCTGTCAAGTATAAGCCTCTGGCTATGTTGCAAAGTAAAACCGGGTCCCTCACAGCTTATTACAAGCACCTCACTACTCCAAAATTTTGTTTAAGTACAGTTGAGAGGGCCAGCAATAGTGCTGTGCTAAGGCTTTTTTTTTTTTTTCAATAACCAAACCTAGTGTTTTAGTCACTGCACAATGCACAGACAGGACTTTGGAGGTACGTGAACTTTATCAGCACTGGGTTACGATTCTCTGTAGTGGACTGACTAGGGTGAATTAGATGCATCCTTATCAAGGTTATTGGGAAATTAGTGATTGGCAGCTTAGAACACCGGGCACCTGGGGGAGCCATTTTGGGCCTTGCTACAAATGAGAAACAAATTCAAAGAGGGGTGTTACCTTATTTCAGGTAGGAGTTTATTTGTCTGTGATTAAATTCAGTGCATATAAAAAATTCAGGATGTTTTCTTAATAAATTGGGAAAACTCTGAAGTGAATGCAGAAGTTTATAAACTTTGAAAGATACTGTGGAGTTCAGAAGGGACTGTGAAGTAATCCCTCTTCAGGGATTGCAATGCTGCAGGTCAGTTTCTTGGGTTATCGCTCTCTCTTGGTTAATTTTATAACATCTATACCCTGAAAACACAAACTCTGAATTACAGACAAGCTTTCTTTTCAAGCCCTGCTAAGCCTGGACTGCCACACAGAAAAGCAGCCAAACCTCCTATCACTCCTGGCCTCCTACTCCCACTTTATTATGGCCTTTCTCGGGTGTTCCTAAAAGCATTTGGTTGCACAGTGAACACAATCCAGGAATGAAGCTATTAAATAATCAAAATAATGATTTTTATGTATTTATTTATTTATTAAAACCTTTCTCCAGCCTGGCTTACTGTGAGGCCTGCATTGTTCTACCATGAGGAGAAGGTCAGGAATTGCTTTGTGGCAGCAGCAGCTAACCAAAAACACGCTCCAAACCTACAGCTAAAAGGCCTTCAAAGCATTACATGGTTTACAAGTACAGCCTGTCCCTTTATGTTTGTGCAAAGATGTCCATAGGGAACCTGCTGGCTCCATAAACAACACTGCTGTTGCCTTCCTCTCCTAGCCTGCAGCCTTTGTCTGGGAATCCATACAGCGGCCATGAATGCCTGTGCTTTAGACACTCCCCTCTCTGTGCTAAAAAGCCAAGGGGAAGAGAAAGAAAAAAAAAAAGTAAATGGGAAGTATTCTTTCAGAATATGAACAAAGGATTGGAACAAAATTTGTATTTGTTTTTTCTTGTGTTACTGGAATTTAGCTTTCCAGTTTATGCATAATCATGCACATTCCAAAATTAGAAAACAAGGTAAGCAATTAGGTTAATAAATGAGCCTGCAGGCACATATGCAGTTAAGATAAAATTCACTCAAACCAAGCCTGCAAGAAAGGCACCTCAGCCACGCTGCCTAAGCCTTAGGGAGGAAGGGACAGTGTAAGAAGGGACTGTTCACACTCAAACTCATTGTCAGGGGTAATTACAGGATGAGCTGCCCAGATCTTGGGCATGTTCTGTAAATATTATCTGCCATGACAGCCAAGTTGTAGTTTGATCTTTCTTGAAGCTAAGTCAGTCACACCAAAACTCTTAATTTGGAAACATCAGTACCAGGACCGATGTGTCCGTTGGTATCAATTAGACATTTTTCAAAAAAAAATAAATGCACTGGGACCTAACTTTGAATTAGAAAAATTCCTATTAGTTTTAGAGTGTGATACTGTATTTTACTCATAGACAGAAAAAGAAAATAAGGAAATATTTATTCATTATATTTACGTATATTTAACTAGCAGATTCAAACAAAATTCAAGCAGAAGCAGTAATTCTTCTGTCTTCAACTTTGTAATTTTATGTTATGTTTCACCTGAACATCACTTCACTTTTTAATATAAGTTATATATATAATATATATGTCTTATATATTATAAGACATAAAGTAGCTTCTTCAAAATTTTAAAGTGTTTTTCTGCTGATGTTTTTGTAATGGTATGGCAAAGTAGCTTCTAATTCAGGCCCATCTACAGCAATCTGTTTTATTTATAATTACAATATTTGAAAAAATATTGACTTCAGTGCAAGTGCCTACTCACAGACCTCAGAAGCTCTTTAGAGGTAGTGGCATAAGTAATTAACATTAAAAAAAAAAGTTTCATGAATGATTTGGTATTGAGTTAATCAAAAGATAAGCAAAAAAACCCCAAACATGTTGGAATGCATTCCTCCATTGTCATTTCTCTTAGATGAGTGCAGCTTTTTTATTTTTTTTAAGTATACATGAAAACCTACTGTAGTTCTGTAATGATTTTTTAAAAACAGATAATTAAGTATTTACTTTACTTCTCAGTTTGCAGTTTCAACAATCATACAGACATCTGTTGGTACTTTCCTTATTAAATTCCTTAGAAATTCTGACATATTAGTAGGATGCTGTTGCTGTCACACTACCACCTCTGGCGTGTTCCTTTTACTTTTGCCCTACATTGTTTATTTGTCATCACTTCTCTGATTAATATTCAAATATTAATCAAATATCCAGTTGCTGGGAATCTGTTTCTTGCCAAACACATAGAGTTCAATTAACTTTCTGGAGGTTGTAACCTCTCAGTTCTTTGGAAAATTAGTTCATTTATTTACAGTGATCACTGTTTAAAAATCAATAGCATCTGCAGTGTGGGGGTTATTAGAAACAAAAGTTAACCCAAGATAACACTTGAATTGCACATCTAGTTGCAGTGTGATGCCTTATATGTCAAAATACTTCCCAGATTTTGAAATCTTAAACCAAAGACTGCCTCTTTTATATAATTTCATAAGAAGTTCACGAAGGAGGAAACTGACTTCAACAGTTTGAGTGGCCTAAACCATAGGAAAACGAAACAAAACAAAACAAAAAAACTAGCTTGTTATTCAAGGGAAAAACCTGATTCAACTATGTTCCAGAAAGCTGCACACTGTGAAGCTTCATAGGTACAGAAAGGCAGTCTCATTAATAAAGCTCATGGGACTTTGAATTATTTCAATTAGTTGAAGAGCACCAAAATATTTTTATACTTCTCAATTTTAACGGTGAACAGTAATGCTGAGAAATGGTAGGATCCCAAATCATTTAAAGAACATAAGGAAACCATTAAATGATGTTTGTATTAAATATGCAGCTAGCTTCAGCTGTTTTCACAACTACCTGGGTGCAGTATCGTGCTCAGAAACTACTCTCTTATACTGTAGTGTTGTCAAGTATTACTAAAAGGGGAAAAAAATCATGATAAATCATCTTTAATTGCTAACATTTATTTTTTTCAAATTTAGGATTTTTAAAGCTATTTGAGTCATCTTTAAGTATTCATGTAAGACAGCCTGGTGTCTTACATGACACCCTCAGGAGAGGATGGTTTTCACAGATTCCTTATCCTTTGCTTCTGATGCATTGTTCTTAACTGTGTTGCCTTCAGATCCTGTGACGTTTTATATAGGAGTAAACAAAAACATGGCAAATTGAGAAAAGTAACTTGTAATTGCTGTGACATAAATTACAGTAAGAGATTCAGTAAACTCCCATCTCCAAAATCACCTTCTAGAGAACTGGGACTTGTATCTCCTAAGAACTGAAGGAAACACTGGAAAGATTTTCAGTTCAGTTGTCATTCAAAATCAAATTGGAAAGATCTGGTGCAAAATATATAAGATGTTTAAGTCACTGCTGGCAGTGTAAAGACTCAGTAAAACTGCAGATTAAAAAAAAAAAAAAGTATTTCAAGTCTAAAATGAACATTCTTTCAAAAAAGAACTTATGATTGTTCACATGCACTGGGCCAGGGAAAGCCTCAGAATTACCCTTCTTCTTTAGAAGAAAGGTAGCCTACAATGCCCCAAAGCTGGTAGTCATTCACACAAACCAAAATGAAGACCCACAATTGTCGAATTTCAGATTTAATTGGTCCAATTTTGGATTTAATTCTGGATTAAATTAAACTAATTCTGGATTGAATTAAACTAATTAGAGTAAATATAGCATCTAGATGCTCACAGTCAAACAGGAGATTGGCATGTTCCCTCTCTTAAAACTTCTTCCCTATTAAAAAAAAAAAAAAAAGAGAGATTCAATTTTGTTTTATATAATACTGTCTTTGAAAAGCTAGAACAGGAACAAAGCCCAGTGATTTGGGTATGAATGCACACTAGGGAATCTTCAAACTCTGGTGTTAAGCACAGCAGGGACTAAATGCAGCACACCTTGCTAGCTAAACAGTGGCATTCACATCCTGATTTACCAGGATCCCTGTAGTTGGAGGGCAAACAGCAAGTTTCCTGAAGAAATCAATCAGAATTTTGCAGTCAGAGCCTGCTCAAGCATATGGTTTTTCACTCATCAGGCATATCCAAATCACGCTTTTGCCTAACTCGCTCTTACTATACTCTGTCTAGACTAAGTCTATCCCTGAGTGTCCTGCCTAGCAGGCGGAGGTTGGCCCTGAGAATATGGACAAGGACAGGATGTAGTGGAGTTTGAAAGCAACTTTTGCACCAGACCTAGTCTTTTCTGAGTAGGCTGGAAAATATGTTCCTCCCCATTCACTGGGAACCTCCTCTCTTGCTCATGACAACAGCCCTTTATCTGGTAAGCTTAACTGGGTGATCAGCATCCTTTATGAGGGAAAGTTTTAGTCTTTCTGATGACATAGTGTCTTCCATTTTGTCCACAAAACAAACAAACAAACAAACAAACAAAAAACTTTTTGGTAACTTTCAATAATGGATTAACTAAAAGGATATAATTTGACATGGATTTTTTTTTGTTATATAATGCTTGGTTTGTACTGAATAATCAGTTTATTTTTGTGTGATAGTGTTACTGAAAAATATGTTTTGTATGGTAGCACATAAAACAACAAAACAGATTTTAGTTGGTGTATTATAGGATGTGCTGCATAGAACATCTCTCCTTAGACCGAACCTGCTAATAGTGCTCATTCTTTATCTGGGTAAGGATGCTTGCTTATGCTTTAAAACAATTTTGACAAAAGTAATTTTATAGAGATTGCTTTCAGAGATAAGTGTATTTAAAACGTTAGACTACTAATTTAGATCTCTTTTAGAAAAATGACTAGCATTTATTTTAGTGTCTGATCTACATTATCAGTAAGTTGGGAAATACTATTTTGAACTTATAACATGAACATTTTTCAGGCAAAATACCAGTTATGTTTTCCTCAGAATACAGATGATAGCTCTTCTGATAACACAAGAGTGTTAAGCTGTCATAGGTTAAAGAAGCACAATTTTGTCACCTAAACCCAAGAGAATTTGCTGTCTTTTTTATAAATAAATTCTAAAGGCTGTAAGTTTCAGAACCTAAAGGTGGGACAGGAAGCATGTGAAACTGCTTCTTAAAGCACTGCTTGCTTCTTTCTACATCATTTATGCTCTAGAACTTTTTATTCATACACTTCAGAGGGCTAATTTCAACATGCTTTAGAGTTGTCTGCCACCTGCTGGGGCTCTGCCCTTGTTTCTTTTTTAAGGAGGTCTTGAAGGGGCAAGGGGATGTGGGCTTTGTACTTTAATTTCATAAAGACTTTAATATAAGTTGTGGGTGCCTAAATATATGAATTTAGGAATAAATGACTTTAAAACAGAAAGTAAATGTCCATACCTGGTGAAATATGTTTAAAAGGAAATAAAAATCATCCCCTCTGGTGCTTGTCAGATGTGGGGCTACTATTTGCTGAATCAGCAAAAAAGATGTCCAAGCTACTGAATAACCTCCCCTAAGGCAATACGAAACAGCCAAAAGATCCATTCCTTTTACCAGCAAGAGGAAGCTATATATAAAATCATCTATAATTCAAAACAATTTACTTTAACAACTATAAAAGCTCTGCATTGCAATGAGATTGCAAGAAATTTACCCAAGAGCATCTCAGCAGTTAATGAAGACAGGATACACTATATCTTATAAAGTGCTCCTGCTTGTGGACAGTGGTACCAAGAGCATCAGCAAAACTATCAAATGCCCAGCACCTTGTAGAATCATGGCCATAATTATGGACAAGAAATTCTTTTTTATTGTATGAAGTCAATTATCTAATATCCCTGCAGTTTGCAATGCCAGTGTGAGACCCTATAAGTCCTTCTCCTACCAGACCCTTTGCATTCTTGAGAAGTAGGAGGAGGACAATTAAATCACGGTTTAAAACCCCAAATTACTGGCTTTTAATGGTAAACACAGCTATCTCAGCTCACCAACCCTATCCCACCACTGCCGCCTTCTGGTCATCTGCGTGTAACTGATGTGCTGTCAGTGTCATTGCCTGAAAAGCTGACCTTGTGGGTTAAAGTTACAGTCAACTGTTTCAGTCAGCCTGTTGGAGAAACCCTTTACAGGATGACAGAGCACTGCCCTCACCTGAGAATCGGTCTCTTAAGCTGCAGGCTCAGTGAATGCTCTTACTATGTAAAGACAGCCCTTAAGAAATGAAATAAATCTTCCCTAAGCTAATTAATGATCTGCTCAATGAAGAGAGAGGCAGAACTCAAGAAATAATGTTCCACACCTTTCTCTTGATTAATAAAGACTCATCCATACTACAAATTTTGAGTGCTTTCAGCTCTCAGTGGACAGAAGTAAAAATCTGGTATCCAGGTGCTCTACCTAGATTACCTGAGCTCAGTTTCCAGGTGTGGGTTTTAAGGAAAAGTTGGACCTGGCACTTAGGGACGTGGTTTAGTGGGCAACATTGGCAGTAGGGTGATGGTTGGACCAGATGATCTTGGAGGTCTTTTCCAACCCTAGTGATTCTATGATTCTATGATTCATCCCAGCCACAGCTGGGCTCCACTGCAGAGAAAGACCTCCCTGTGTAGGAGCCTCATCTCATCCTCCTTTTCTAAGAGTCACCAGTCTGCCAGGGAATCACAATGTGCCAGGAAGATACATTTCCGTTTGGTCTATCTAGAGGAACATTTCAGTTTAGAACCGCTTTTTGCTAGGTTTTATAAATACAGAAGTTGTAAAGTAGTGCTGATGGTTACGCTGTAATTAGTGACACCTCGTCACTGTTACAGAGCTCCTTGAACTGGAGCTACGCAGAGTGAGGAGGGATTTTTTGGTCCCTGAGGTGCAGGAGGTATTTGCATGCGTTGGTTCAAAAGTGAGATGAGACAATATTATGAAACATTATTTTGGCCTGAGGGGTTACAAGGTTCAGCAAAAAACAGATGAATTGTATTACCAGGAACAGTGAAATAACTTAGGGGAATCAGGAGCAGATAGAGCATGCATTCCTAGTGACTGCGTGTTTCAGCTTCGTATCTTTGGTCCATCACTGCAGAATTTTTAAGGACTATGAAAAAGAAAATGTTATGAATCCATTGAAGTAAGTTAGTACAGTAAGTCTTACCGAGATTAAAATAAATAAAACAAAGCAAAACAAAAAACGCAAGAAAAAAGATGAAGGGATGCATGACACGGACTCCTGATGGCTCTTGAACAGCAGACGTTTATTGCCCTTTTTCACTACTACATATAGTTTCCCCGTAGCCCCACGCGCTGTCCACGCACCCGAATCTGTCTTACAATTGGTTAGAGACCCTCAGACACGTGCCTCAAGCCAGCCAGCAAGTGGCCACTGCCCAAAGCTCATCTTTAACACTGTAGCCAATTTACTTTATCTTGACCTTGCTCAAGTTTTTGGTTCTACTGCTGTTTTCCTCATTAACTCAGGGATGTGTGAAACAGCACAAAGCTCCCTGCGAATTCCTTTCCCACAAAAAGACACACACAAAAATATATCGTGTTTCCTTATGCTACCATTAAAATATAATAGTTCAGAATTAAAAGGGCAGCAAACATTGGAAAGCTCCTCTTGGAGCAAAACCTAGACTTGAGCCCACTAACTGCCCCTCCTACTGTTTGGTTCAAATCTAACAAGCGTCCAGCTGCTAGTACATACCTTGTGAACAGATGAACACATCAGTGTGTGTACTACCCTATGAGCAGATGGTGTATTATCACGTGTAACTGAGGCAGTACACTGAGGCTGTCGCTTAGACATCTCGCAAAAAAGCTTGCAGGCAGTGGCCTGCCAGGCAGAAATGTCCACAACAGCACTGCACGACCTCAGTACGGGCAGAGAGCAGGACAGTTGTCTTGTCAAGTTGCGGGCTGTGGGGCCAGGCTGTCCCTCAGGAACCAGACTGGTGGTGCTCTTCCCCTGCACGGTGCAGGGCCCACTGAGGGAGAGCTAGCTCCCTCTCCCACATGCCAAGGAGGTGGGCCGTGCAAATATTCACTTCCAGTCTGCAGCTCTGCTCTTCCTGTCCTTCTTTTCTCTTTCCTCCTCTCCCTTCGTCCACCTTCTTTTGTAACGTTCACTTCTGAAAGACTAGTCTTGGGACCAAAGTGAATATTCATGGCTTCAGTCTTTGCAGCAGGTTAGCAGGACTCCTCTTCCAAGGGTACAGTAACACCATATCAGCTCCTTTCAGCAGCCTTCCTTTATAGTCTTTTGTCATGTATCCTGAGATATATTTTTATCTGCTAAGCAAAGATGACATACATTAACTATATCTCTCAGTGCAATGTCACATACATTGTTGTATTACACTGCCAAGTAATTCTTACCAAAAAAAAAAAAAAGTAGCACTAAGGGTTAGAAGAAAAGCCATGTTGTCAGCTTGGCTAGATGTTTTTATAATTTCTTCTTCACTCAGAAGGTACCTATGCAGCTTTAGTCCAGAGATAGATATCACATCTTATCTTGTCAATGAATTTACAGTTGTAATAATATTTAAGCAAGTATCCTTTATTGCTGCCCAGAGGTTTTGTTTGTTTTTGTTTTGTTAAATATACCTTTTTCCTTGAAATTCTTTGCAGATAGCATTTTCCATACTAAAGGCATGTTGACACTGCAGTTTGCAGCAGAAGTTCTCAAACAAGTTTCAGACAGCCCAGCAGCAGCAACACAGAGTAACTCATGAAATAATCTTCTTTTCATGCTAATATTTAAATAGCCTGATATTCTAATTTTATTTAAAACTCTGTAGCAGAGACATGCCTTTAGAGTTGTGATGGCAGTCACATTCAGGGACATAGCTGTGCTTGCGGCAAGTTAAAAAGCAGCTAGCGATCTAGGCATGCAAACAAACTCTAATTCTATGAACTTCTTACTTTATGAGTGTTTTTTCACATTTGAGGAAAACATCTGAAATTATCATAAACCTCCTCTTCCAGTGTGAGTTTGTGACTTGTATCTGCTTACCTATTGTGTGCACAATAATTTTTCTTGTAGTCAGTTAGCTAACCTGTCTGACAAATGAGGATATTTTTAGTAGAAGTAGGTAGCAAGTAATTGATTATTTTCACCTCTGCAGTCTTTGACTAAAATCAGTGTGCTTAGGGGGGAAAGTCAACAATCATTCCTAAACATATACAAGTATTTAATTGTGGCAATTAATTTATCTATACAACTCAGTGTACTTTTTAAAAGCTTCTTGCCTGAGACTGAATGCCTCATCAGTCTTATATAATATAACTGCCTGAAAGAACAAGTCAGTAGAATAACAAACAGTACTGCAGAAAACGCAGGCATTTGCAGGAAACAAAAAGATATTTTCAACTCTGCAAAGCAAAATTGTGAAGAATTTGACAAATAAAGGCAGCAGAAGGATAATCAACAGGTAGAACCACAAAAATGAAGTAGATCATTGTTTATATTGCCATGTAAAGGAAATGGAGAAGTAAAAGAGTCTTGAGTTGTAATTACTAAAGTGATTTTGTAGGGGAGTTTGAAGAATGCAGTAGTTACGGATACCAGTTTTATAAACGTCATGTTCCCCATCAGTTTATCTGTTCACTACAAATGAGTATGACCGTCAGGATCAAATCAAAGAAGACAGCTAATAGAAAACAAATGTCTGGAGAATGGCAGTAAAGATGGATAAGTGGCTTCTGAGAAATCATTGTGACAATGGCTGTGCCATTGGTTAGGAAGAGCAGACAAGCCTTTGCAAGCCTGCATGCTTCACCCTTCCTAAAGACGACATCCTAAATAGGTACCAAATATCCTGTGAGTGTGGATCAGCATGAAAATGGGCTGCATTTCTGATATCTCACATTGAAGTTGCTGAAAAATAGAATTTCATCTAGAAACTAATGTAACCACCTATGAAGTATACCCAGGAGAGACTAAAAGGGTCTGAGACATAGCTCAGTGATAAAGGTACTCCTGCACAAACAACTCTATTTCAGCAGGATTTACTGCACAGCTTAGATCTTTTCTTTTTCCTCACAGGAAGAAGAGATGGAGACCAAGAGACAACGACAAGGAGGTAAAAAATACAAACTGCATGTTTTATTAACTATTTGTACGTTTCCTCTAGCTCCACTGAACTCCTTGATATTCACTGTTAGTCAAGTGTAAGAGGTAATGCCTGTGACGTTAGTACCAATTAGTATCAATTTTCCTCACATAATCAGACATATATAGAGACAATCTATTAGGAAGCATACCTTAGATGTCAGCCATGTATATAGCCATTTTTATCTTTCACAGTTTTTTGAGGTAGCATGATTTTACTGTGTATTTTTGAGAGACACAATAGCATTCAAATTCTTTTAGAAGACAATTCTAGGCTTTTCCAGGATTTTTTCAAAAATTGAATCTAAAATGTTTAGATAAGACCTTGCAACTTCTTTTGATGTTTGTTATCAGAAATAAGCATTTCAGCAAGTGAATTCCAGGATTATTTATTTATTTATTTATTTGTTTGTTTGTTAATGAAGGAGAATGCTTGAATGGTTTTTGTTTGCTGTACTGTAGATATTCATGTATATTTGTAGTCTTCTTTTTCTTTCCATTGATATCAGTCATTAATATTTACAACATCTGTTGTAAATATCCAAGGAAATTCTTAGGATTCCCTGAGGAGAAAGAGAAAAAGGGAAGTATTTTTTCCCGCATGAGACAGAACTGCTGGTGCAGACAGCTGGCTGAAATTGTTCCCACAATCTTCTGAAGAGCGGCCAGTCTCAAGATGAATCCCGTCACCTGATCCAAACATGATGTAGTTCCAGGTTGAACAGATGACTTCAGATTTCCTTGAAACAATACAAAAATTCAAGATTCCTGAGTGTGAAGTGCAGACTTCATTGATAATTCCTCAGTCCCTTTTTATATTTTATTCCCATAGTCTTTGCTAGCACGCTGAAAAAGATTAATATGTTGGGGTTTTCATTCCTTTATGTCATCAGTGTTTAAGTACAGACCTAATGGTCCCTGTCATTGCAAGCTCTAACAGTATGCCAGAAGGTAATAAATGTGCTTGACAAGAACAAGGAAGGTCTCCGGAGGGCACAAATTCATGTTCATGTGAAGGTGCAGAGCTAGCACAGTTGATGGTGGAACTAGCCATAATAATGACAGTGTAGATATAGTACATTAACATAAGTGAAGAGAAGCACTACAGAGCTCTGAATGCATCTTTGATGAGAATTGGGAACTACAATCAGAACTACTACAATTGGGAATTACTAGGCAGATCAGATGCAGTAGGGTTTTTGTCTGGTTTTGCTACACACGACAGGAGAAAAAATGTTTTAGAAAAAAAAAAATCAATGCGAGAAGCAGTAGCCTTATTTGTTATATTCCAGGCAGGCTGGTGAATGATGATGAATGGCAGAAGAAATTAAATGTTTCAGTTATTTCACTGGATGTACAGGCAGGTGTCCAGAGCTTTCATTTTACTTGTTCTTCTGGATCTACTTGTACATAAACCATACTATTGAAGGGGATTCTGAGTCAATTAACCATTAACGAGATCATTAGCCAAAGATTAAAAAAAAAAAAAAAGTAAAAAAAAAACTAATAGAATACTGGCACACAATTTAACTTGGCCTTGTACCAAATATTAAGTATTGCACTAATAATGGAGTACTGAAAATTCAGCAATGAATAGAGAAGATATACAAAAGAAATTTAGTAGAGAAGAACAACCATTCCATTTCTTATATCAGGAAAGATGCAGATACAGCATTTATTAAACTGGCAATGAGAAAATCAAACACTGAATGGATGTTTTCTTTTTTTGTGAGTGAAAATAGATGTCTGATCTAATGGGCTGAGATCAAGAAAACAGCAAAAGAAACGTGTACAACTGAGTGAAAGAAAAGAACAGGATTTAGATCATGTTTAGAATAGGGCAAAACAAAAATAGCTCTTCTGAAATCTATAAAAGTGGGCAATATAAAATAGGTGATAAGGAAATTATTATCCATTAGCCAAAGCAAAGCAAAACAAATGGTAACATGGCAACTTATTTTATGAAAATAACCTGTAATTAGTAATTTCATGGTGTCTTTAAAATGTGGCCTTATTCTCTAGAATAATTTCCACCACTTAAATTATTTTACAGAGAAATTATTCATATTGTTTGATAAAGATATTTTTCTGCTTGCTTTAGATTTTAAACCATGCCTGAATTTCTGGAACACATTGATGTAGATTACAGGCATATCTTTCTTTTTTCAACACGGTTAATATTAAAACAATAAAAGCTTTTTTTCCTTATGTTCTGCAAAATTTTTGGTCCTTAATACTCTCTACTTTAATTTTCTGTAGTTGTGCTGCAAATTTTTTGCAAATATATCCTCTTCATAGAATTATTCCTCTACCCAGGCTGAAAGCAAAATAACAGAATTTGCTTATGAAGTCTTGAGAGAGGAAGATACAAACATCCCAGACCTTAGAAGAGTTAACCAGATACACAAAATAATTTTAAAAAATAGTGAGCTCCTAGCACCTGGAGAGCTGCCAGGTGCAATTAAAGGTTGGTCTCAGCTGTGACTGGTTATTAATAAAGGGCTTTTGTAGGAAGTGAAGTTTTGAGTCCCCATAGGAGGTCTTAGTGTTGTGGAGAGAGTGGTTGGTTGGTTATATTATTTTTGTTATTGATGTTAGAGAAGGTTGGAGGAATGGTGGTAATGTTTGTGGTAGTGATAAGGTCATAAAGAGAGGTGTTTCTGAGCAGGTGTTCTTCCTAGATATAGTTCAGAGAAACTGCAAGGCTTATGGGAGGATTCATCTTGATTGTGAAGGTGTCTCTGAGTCTGAACCCAAACTTGGATTCCAGTTTTAGATGCTAGGAAAATTCAAGTTCTTCTTGAGGACTCTGGGGAGAGTGAAATGAAGTTACTAAACTCTGTGTCTGAGGTTGAAGAGTTGGTGTGAGACTTTGGACTTCCTGCATGTGAAAAAACTTGCATCAGAAGTCAGCTATGGTTCCACAGACAACGAGAGAAGAAAAGAGTTGTTGATGAGTGGCTGCTAAGGGAAGAGCTTGTCTTTGTTACGTCCAGCTATCATAACGCATATGGTAAGTTTACCTTGCATGAACCTAGGTGCATTTGCTATAAAAGCTGTGAAAATTCATGTCTTTTATAATGTTACGAGAGTAACATCGAAGGTTCTTAAGACACTTACTCTGTAAGTGTGCAGAGATGATGAAATAATGGACCCAAACCATGGCCTTGCACTTTCAGAGAAGCACATTTACCTAATTTTATTTCCCCATACTATCTGCAATAAGACTAGTAGCTCTGCTGTGTGGATGCCTCCTCTTGTTGCGTCCTTTAGTTATCAATCTTCTAGGCAATTCTTAGCCAAAATCAAACCACAATTGTACCCTTATCCTTATGGGTAAGGCAGCACCCGCTGGATTCTGCTGTCTGCAAGGGAATACCAATTTTTATTCCTGAAAACTGGTGAAATGATTAAAACTGTAAGGAGACTGAGGGTTTGTAAATATTATGCTGAGGGAGGAAAGGAGTAGGGGGAGAATGTACGTTTAGGTTTCCTCCTCTTCTACTATTAAATTGCTGCTAAGCTAGTTAGCAAGCAGTAAGTACTTACCTAAAGCAGCACCTTTTTTTTGGGTGATGTAAAGCAGGTGAAGCCAGACAAGAAGGGCTCTTCTTGAGAAGAAGCCTCTACTCCTACTAAAACATTGGGTTACAAGTAATGAGTAGACAGGGTTGCCAGAAAAACTAGTCATAAACTCATGCTATACAGTTGTGGTACTCTATAGTCTATTCATATTTTTAAGCTAGCAGAAAGATGGATGGGAAAAAAAATTGGAGATCCTTCTTGCAAGATTAGTCTTCCTAGTTCTTGAGAAAAATGTATTGCTCTCACTATAAGTGAATAGGAATGAAAAGAATATCGCTATTCCATAAGTAAATTAATATATTCCATGCACATAATATATTTCCTTTCATAAAACATGTTGCTAAAAAGGAATTGTGTTCATGCTTATGTTAATCATAACTGAATTTTGGAGCTTGTAGTTTCAAGCTGAATGATGCTCGAGTTTTTGACTTTACCATGTGAAAGAGCTGCCACGGAACTGAACTGCATCATTACATCTCTTAATGCTGTTCCTGATGGTTGTAGAAATAAGCAAAATTATTTCACAAGTGCTGTTACAAAAGTAGGTATAAGTATTTCTTTTAATGTTTTAGTTGCTAGTGAAGATTTTATAGATAGGAATTGATAACCTCTGAAAGCCAGCTGAAGGTGTAATATTGAATATATTTCTATCAGCTCTTTATTAATGGTTGTCTGTGATCCATGTTCTGGTGCTGTAGTGTTGACAGTTGTCCAAAATTGATGCTGGTTTGTGTAAAGGAAGCAAACTTTAGTATAGGAGAAAAGTCATGGGAAATCTGTAAGGGGCTGGGAGGTCAAACTTAATTCTGGTTGCTTCCAGCTGGCTTCCCACTGTGTGATCTGCTGTGAGAAATGTTCCAAGGAGGATGAAGTTTGGGACAAAATAGAACTCTGTATGTCTAATAGGCACAAGTCTTTCCATGCATACGTGGTAATTTAGATCAGAATACAGATAGGAAAAAAGATAGGAAACAGCTGGCCCATATGGTATGACTAATTTTGGGTATCTGCTTTGCAAAAACTAAGAGATTAAAAGTTCAGTGCAAAATGATGGTCTTATCATGTGCACAGACCTTGTGGTGCTTATTTCTTAATAACAAGATATGTGAAGCTTTTATGGCATGGATTTTGGAGATGAGTGAATTAGTACCTTTAGGCACTGAAACACCTGAGAAGAAATAGAAAAAGATATAGTTCAGCTTTGTGAAGAACTGTTACCCTGGAAGCTTTAACCTTATTATTTGGAGAAATTTTTGTGTGTTTAAAAAAAAAAAAAAAAGGAAGTCTTCAGTGTCATTTTACCTCTTCCATGAAGAGATGGTTTGCTTAACATATAATTGAAGTTTGACAAGTCTTTTATGCAGAGCATGTGTAGCTCATTTTAGATAAGCCTCTAGAATTGCTAGATTTCTAATGTTTTCAGAAGTACTGTGCAAACCAATCTCTAAACCAAGTGCTGTTTTGAAAATAGCATTGTCAACACAAGCATCTTAATGTTTGTACTCAAGTAGATGCTAATTTGAATTATAAAGGATCTATTTGCAATGCATAGTATTAGTGTAAAAGGCAAAATAACTCTGGAATTTAGAAGCAGTCAATATTCTTACTGAGTTCTCATTAGCAACATTTCGTTGCAGTTGTTAGAATACACTTTGTTCTTGGGGAATGTCATCATTCCTGAACAACGATGTTGTCCCTTCTGCTAGTGGTATCTGGCTTGACAAATCCCTGGCATGACAAGATGATATGACAGTGAGGATTAAGCATGGAAGTTGGGGGGGGACTGTCGGCATGAATTTAAGGTCAATTTAAGGTTTTCTTCTGTGTGTTTCTAGAACTACAGAAACCTAGAAGAAGCAGGGTAAAATCAGATTCTCTTCATTGTCTCACTTCTGGTTAAGTTGACACAATAATTAGGAAATTAAATGAAGCTTGTCACTGTCTGTCTTAGGAGCTCACATTACTCAGTAGTGAGCTGGGGGAAGGATGCGCTAACCAGCATTTCCATGGAGAACTGTAAGGATGTGAGAAACACAGGTCTACACAATATATGGCCTTCCGATCCATGGGAGAAAATAGCACTGCAGAGGAGAAATAACTCTATGGACAATGTAGCTGGTTGGACCTAAAATATTCTATTTGTTTCATGCAGTGTATGAATACTCTAAAGGTAAGCTAAGTGTCTTGGCTTCTATTGACAAATACTGAAAGCATAGCATCCTATCACGCAATATGAAATCGTCTTTGGCTTCACTCTGGGAAGTTGTGTCACATGTCTGCTAATATCACGTTCTCGTTAGTCTATTTGACCTTTCTTTTTCCTCCCTTGTCCCGTTTGGTGTTCAGAAAAGCATTGATGAAGTATTCTTTCTAGCCTGGTTCTTGTGCTTTCCTTAAAATAGCTTGTGTGCATGCCCTCTAGAAAACACAGATAAAAATTCATAGCTTGCAGCTAGCAAATATGGTGATACTGGGGGCAGAAGAGCAGATCCATCACTAGCAAATATATTGTCAAAATCCAGCTGTGTACATGCTGTGAAATACCGAGAAAATATCTTGTCTAAGACCTGTGGACTGCATGAATAAACCCTTTTTAACTCCTGTGCTGTGAATTAATAAAAATCCCCTATGTGTTACCATTCCTTAGGCACAGTATGATTCTGCAGTCCTAGGAAGTACAAGCTGTCGTTCTTCTGTCTTGAAGTCACTAACTACCCACCTGGGTATTATGTTCTAGGAGATTTCAAGCTATAAATATGGCACGTGGCACTTGTCACGCTGGCTAAGTACCTGACAGAAAACAAAAGCAGTTAACTCTGTGGAGTATTTCCTAGAAAGAAACTAGACTAAAAATAGTAAACTTCTATCTCATTTCATAGATAACTGCTTGAAGAATAGGACTGTCTCTGTAAGGTAGCTCATTTTGCGTGTTTTAAGACCAAGCTTAGAGCAGTGCTAAACATTGTTCACAATAGTGGTGTCATTTGGAGAAGACTTTTCTCCAGGACCGAAAGGGAGAGAGCAAAGTAATTACAATTTCAAGAACTTTAGCTCACTGGTAACTTCCTAAGAGGGCAAGCAGAGTTTGATGGAACATTCAAGTGGCTTACATGTATTCTTTTTTTACCACAGAAAATAGCTTTTCCATGACATTAGTGATGTTATGTGTTCAGAAAAGACTGTTTTATAAATGTTCTAAATACTGGCTGGGCTTTCTGTTAGGGTGTTTTTAAAGTCACTACTTAAGCTTGTTCCTAATCTGAATTGTGGCTTGTTAATTCTTCTAACCTCCCTTAAGAATACTTTCCAATGAAAACACTGAAGATTCAAACACAAGGAAGACCACAAGTAGTGCTTCTGCTTTACTTATGCTGATTTAAATATTAATAATTACAGCCCTTAAAAATGGGCTGTTGCAAGATATTTCTAATAGGGACTCTGAGAAGTGTATTGTAGGAATCTTGCCACTCGGTGGCACTGTTTGTTTTACTTTTATTGTGGTACGCTCTTAACACAAGAGTTGATTCAGACGTTGACATACCCATGCCACTAATAGTATGAGTTACTCTCAAGTGGTGTGCAAAACATAGGGAAGGTGGACGCGATTAAATCTATTGATTAGGGAGAAAGGAGGTTTTCTTTCTTATCTTCCTGTCCACCTGAAGAGTCAGGAGCTGTTTCTGATTCGTCCTCTGGTACAACACAATTCTGTCCCTGCTCCTAGTCAGCGCAAAACTACAGGTCTTCATTCCAAAATCACGTATTTTTTTGTTTTTACATAGTCTACAATAACCAGAAGGTACACAGTTTACGTATTCACAGAGAAATAATACGCAAAATTACATTACTAACTACTTCTCCCTTGACATGGTGGACACCTGGTATCTGGAAATTTAGGCTCTTCCTGGTTTGCCTGTGACTCTGCTGTTTGCCAGAGAAGGTCAGAATTGAAAATGTGTTCTGCTGTTTCTTAGGTGTTACATGTAGGTGAAGTGCCTTTCCACTGGAGTGCTGTTACAGGAAATGCTTAAGAATTAAAACAAATATGAATTAATAACTAAAACACTTTTACTTCTGAAGAAGTTTGGGCATCTAGCTCTTCTCTTAAATAATAGTGCTTGTAAACAAATATGCTCTTACAGTTTATATCTATTTAATTAACCTAATCTTACCTAGACAGGAGAACTATCTAGAGAAACTGTGGAGGGGAGCCTAATAGCTCCCAGCTGATTTAAGCTTGCATACTTCTGTGCTCTTTTGTAACTCAATAAAAGCTCTGAGCCTTCATTAAGGAATCACAATATAGAGCTTCATAGCTTTCAATGTTTGTATCAACTATTAATGTAATAATGAGATGGTCAGAAAAGAAATAGTATTTTATGAACTACTATACTTTGTCAGTTAAGAAATATTAAGTCTTCTGATGTCTTTCAGTTTCCAGGGTCCTAGTGGAATAAAGTGTACGTAATATCATTTGATCAGAATAACGTCTGATGCGATTTGCCAACCTAAATGGAGTTATTTTACTTGTGAGGCTTCTTAAGTTACTGAACAAAATGTCTTGTAAGAAAATGTTTTTCAAAACCTTTCTGTAATGAATCCCTACAACAAATTCTGTATGCAGGAAAATCTTGGAAACGCTTGTTTCCATAGAATATGGTCAAGTCATAGGTAACTGCTGAAACTGTAACTGCTGTAAATGTAACCTGTAACTGCTGAAAGTGATAACATAACAAACTTCAGTAGAAATAATCCTTTTTATTGGTCTCTTGGACTATACAAACATGTATCGGACTAAATTGTTTTGTCCTAGATTATTCAACTTGGCCATTTGTGAAATTTCCTGAGGTTAAGCTTTGTAGTAATGAAAAATACAAATACTTACTTGTATAGACTGTGCATGGTGGATAACATAAAAAGTATTTTTTTTTGTTTATGTATGTTCTTAATGACAGCTTGGAAATGGTCATACAGTCTTACAGAATTGCATTAATGCAGTATAGTAAGCATCCACCTGCTGAGCTGCAGTAACTCTATCTGGATGCTTCTAGACTGTAGCCTGCAAAATGTGACACACTAGCTTAGTGTCTTACTGCTGTATTTCACAGCAGAAGGTGTGAAGTTCTCTTCATTGCCGCTATTTGGGTGGCTTGTACTGAATGCCGTTCAAGTGTGCATTCACATCTGCATGATGGACAATTGTGTTCTACAGTATTACTCCACAGTGAAAACAGTCTTGAGACTTTTGATAACTTCAAAAACTTCTTTATTTTGGCCAAAGAAAGATTATGAAGTTAGAAGATCACGTCTGATATTGCCAATATGATAGGACGATGATGATATCTAATTTCTAGATGACTTCTAGTACAGCATACTCTGCACAGTTACCTTTTTTTAACTAGAATTGGGTGAAGACATGTACAAACATCAATCAAGTCAGTTGAACTAACTGCCAGAGATGTTCTGTGAATGCTTTGGTGTGAGATCACCCATGCTTTGACATAAAAACACTGTGCTGGAATTCTTTGAGTAAAAAGAATACCTGCACTACTTCTCACTTTTTAACGTTCAATTTCAGAAGGATTTTAACAAAATATACACTAATCAGGTAGCAATGGAAGAAACAGTTGTGAGAACTGTTGCTCACAGTTCGTTGAACGTGGGATTGGCATCTCAATTGCAGGAGCAAGTCATGGGCATGACCTGACTGGCACCATGAGTTTCCCTTTGGTTATTTAAGTTCTGCTTGAAAGGCTTGTTTCCCTTCTCTTGAACCAGAGTACTTGGCTTACAGTGTAATAGTTAGAGGAAAATTTTTTTTCTAACCAAGGACCTAATGAGTGGGAATGCCTCAGGATGCCACTGCGTAATAGGAATGTGCGCTCTCACTTCAGAGGAGTGAGCCTAGAAATATTTGGAAGATGATGATTAACCTTTTAACCACAACAGATGGGGACAAGTACTCAAATTATTTAGCTGTAACTTATTTCCTGGATGACTTACTGACAAAGAATAGGAAGATCAATAAGGAAGGAAATTCAATAGAAACAGGCTTTCCACTCATCTGCCCATCTATGTAGGTACATATTGATCTTTCTGCTAGGACAGAAGGAGAAATGTGGCTTCAATCTGAGTAATATGTCTAGAATCACAAAACTGTCTTGTATTAACAGCAAGCTTGGTTTTACATGGAAGAACTAATCTTTACTTGGTGATCTAGCAGGAGGATTTCTCACTTCCATATTATGAGATGACTAGCAATACATGGCCAGTGTCTTGTATAATGCAAGCATTAAAGCTATAAAAACTGAGAGTTAGTACTGATAGTTACAAGCAATTTTGCATGTTGATATAATGTCCCTTTTAAAAAGAAAAGGTATATGTTGCTCAAAAATATAGTTAGATCAACAGCAAAAGTTTGAATGCAAGTAGTAAACAAACATGATTTTGTTGTCCCCTTTGGCAGCTGAAACAAAATGATATAGTCAGTTCTGCCTTACATGTCCCAAGTCACGTGTTATTTGTGACTCATCTCATTTCTACAACCAGCTCTATTGTTCTGTAGAACACAACAGAATGAAGTGATGCCAATTGAAATGCAAGAAACAAGCATTGCGTTGTTAGAAGGAAAAAAATTGTTTTAAAGCCATTCATGACTTCATCTTTAGAGATATAAGACGATGAAACTGTTCTTCTAAGAGTTGCTTCTCTTGTTTCTGGTGAGGATGGAAAATACAAATCTATATTTTGACGTTGGTTGTAACCATTCCCACTTTAACTTCATCCTTAGATATAACTGCAGGTGTAGCAGTTCATAAGGGAAGGGAGGTGGGCCACACTGTTTTTATCATCAGCTTTTTTCTATAAAAGCACTACTAATGTAATGGAACACTGAAGTGACGATATAGAAGAGGACTTTCTTGTCTGGTGCTGCAGAGGAAGAACCACATCTCTGCCCTGACTTCTACTAGGTGTTCTACACTTTTGGTCAGAAACAAGAAACTTTCAGGGGTGGGACGCTGAGGTGAGCTTGGTTTATATATTCCTTCATACTTTTTCAAATATATATTTCTAAAGAATTTGGCAGAATATTGTCCATTTTAAGTAGCAATTGCTTGCTTATTTGTTATTTAACACTCAGAATTGTTGAGTTTAGTTTGATGTAACTGGTGGTAGTTGGCCATCAAAGGATGATTAAGTTGGTGTTCAAGTAACAAAGCTGCCTGGCCAATATCAAAAGATTAACAGGATCAGAGTATGTCCTGCATTGTTAATGCTAATATATGAAGGATGCTAAGGTGCCATTGTTTTTTTTTTTTTGCAATGGTGATTGTGTACAATAGCTGTAAATAAATGCTTTAAGAAGGGGTGCTGTGAAAATGACAGCTGTGTGATTGCTCTGTGTGGGATCTATTTCTGGGAACTGGAGTGTCAGGTACTGTCTACCCTCGTATTTCAGTTAGCGTATCTGTCAGGTGTCAGTGGGTGTCTTGAAAATGCTCTTTGTGTCCTGACACAAGGATCACTGATTACAGAGTGTGGATCAAGCACTGCGTATCACTGTTGTTTTCCACTGCGTACAAGACTTGAGGATTTAAACTGTTCTATGGAAATGAAGATAAGGGGCTATAGCAGGGCTGGGCATAAGGATAAATTTTTCATGGTTTGTTTCTTAAACCTTGTCTTAGTACTGTAAAAGGGCGTTTTAACGTCTCTAACTTTTTAAGTCCTTTATGTGTTGCTGGAGTCTGTCCAAGTGTATTTGATGTTTGTTGTTATGGTCTGCGTAGATGGCTGCTCTTGTCTATTTTCATTGAGTGGCCTTTCAAAGACGTTTAATAACAATGGTTAACATTTTGACTGCCTTCTCTTAAAATGTGTCTACCAGGATGTTATAAACTTCACTGGGCAATAGCGCTGTCTAACTGGGGCTCAACAGATATAAGTAAGGCAACAATATTTCTTGCATTGTGTGACTCCAAGCTAAGAAGGAAACTGATAGGATGAAGAAATACTAGCATTAAAATGAAGTGTAAAATGTGATACGTTTGGAATATTCTGTGTAGCCAAGAGAGCTGAATAGGGCTTAGGCCCTATTAAATTACATTCCAGTATGCATAGTTTTAAATTAATAACCAATGTAACTATAAGTTTATATCCCTGAATCACTACATGAAAGTGATGCAAGATAAATCTTCTTAGATACTTGGCAGGACATATCTAAGATGAATTAAAAAAAATAAAATAAGAAATCCAGCAGCTGAACCATCTCAAGTTATTGCTAAAAAATACTTCTTGCATTTCTCTTCTAAACAAACTCCTTTTCTCCAGGGTAGCATATTTACAGTAGCTAATTTTTAATGAAGCTAAACTTCGAGATGTATTAACAGCATTAATTGATATTATTCTAATTTATTTTGACTTTTTTAATTCTTTAGAAAAAAAATTCTTCCAGCCTGTGTATCTATGTTCATAGTCTCAAAAGAAATACCATGCAAGTTCAACCCCTTTAATTTTGAGATCCTGAAAGGTATATTCTCATGCAACTGAAAGATCTTTTCTAGGGACAAGAAGGTAAGGTACGATGTCCTGGGATAGAAGCTTAAAAGATCTAAAAGTATCATCACAAGTGACATGTGGAACACTAGAACAACTTTTTCCTTTCTGAGATGTAGTCATAGTGTTCTAATAAGAAAAATACACATCAGTAACTTTGTTTCATCTCTTCCTTCAGAATCCCTTAACAGGAACACAACTGTGTGGTAATACTTAAATTCAGTTTCTAATTCTTGAAAACAGAGTTGTGGAAAAACTACTGAAATCTAAGCATGGTGTGTACATGTAAATACCATCTGGTAGGAACAACTCCCTTGGGAAGAGGAAATGCTCTACAGAGCTATGTGAAAATAAACTTGGAATAAATAGCAGGACAAGTAACAATGCGGTCGAATGGACAAAGTCCAGATGTGCGTTTGCAACAAATCTCTGACAAAATTATAATTAGAATATGCAGGCTGAATAAATGCTGAATCAATCTTATTACAGTTCTTGTCACTAAATAAAAGCACTTCCTTTCATTTCTGTGTCCACTTAGGTTCTTTATCTTGCTTGCTTCATCTATTTTCTTAGTCTTGCAAGCTCTGAAGTTACATGTCAAATTACCATGGAGTTCACCATAGGGCACCTGAAATTGTACTTTTAAAAAAATGAATAGATAATTCTTCTGAGCAGTGCTGTGAAATGATTGAATTGAGGTCAAGAAATAAATAGGGAGTAAAAACAAATGAGAAAACCAGACCTCCTATTTCTAGCCCAAAGCTTGGTTTCCTAGCATATATAACAGGAATTTAAACTTTGTTTTGACTTCTTAATAAAGTCTTTTACTCATCTATTTAAACAACAGTGAGAATAACAAGGATAATATCATAGTACAATACTTATGAGGTAGCTACTTGTGATTAGCTGTAACTAATGTGGGATCATGTTGTTATATTTTACCACCATGTTACAGCTCTGATTATCTCTTTCCCTAGGCAAAATGGGCTGTGAATATGGAAATATGGAAGGAAGAAACGCTGTTGTGTTTCCTTTCTGTGAGGTGTCACTCATGCATGCTCTGTCCTTGCGCCCTTTGCAGCTTTGGGGCTGGAGTGCAGAGCATCTGTTCAGCCTTTCAGCACGGTTTCTCTGGCAGTGGATTTACATAGATCAATAGTTTGAACTTCAAGGCTTACCTTGGCTACATAGGTAGCCTATGTAATAGCCTTACATAGGCTAATGTTGTGCTCTCATAACTGTGAGACTTCAGGACATCTCTACCTAATTTCTTTTTTGTTGTTTTTTATCCAAGCTCAGAACTTCAACACTAGCAGCTACGTAATGATTCTTTGCTGGGGGAGGGAAGCAAGGGGTAGGAAGCAGCAGAACAAAAGATCTGATCCTGAATTTTACCCTAGTGCTTTTTATCTATTTATTTATTTATTTTAGTATTGAGGGGAAAAAATAACACTGATTTCAGATCAGCTCCATTACAAAAAAAAAGTCCAGGACACAATTAAAACTTAAAGTTCCCATACCCGCAAGCAAATGCGAGTGGAAGAGAGAACAGGAGAGAATAACAATATATGAAAAATAAATTTAATATAATTCTTGTTTGAGTTGCAAGTTTTCATAATGAACCCCCCCCCCCCCCCGAATTTTGTCCTTGGGTTTTTCTCAGAAATGCCATGTTGATATTTTGTTTTTTAAAAATCTTGCTGCAATTGGATGCAAATGTATGAAACTTCTGCCCGTTTACTGTCATTCCCTTCTCTCCCTTAAAACTGGAGAGAGAGGTGATAGCTTGCCACATGTCTCTGCCATAGTAATATATTCTCTCACTACTTATTGAGGTAACTGCCTTCTGGAATATTTGTTTGCTTTAACTTTAAAAGAAAATGTGGTGAAAGCCCATTGACACTTCTGTCTTGACTGGTGAGAGTGTGTTACATGAAGATCTTGTAAGACTTGATCTCCAGTCTTATAATCTATGCAGGGAATAAGTTAGGTCCTAGTCTTTTATTTTCTTCACTTAAGGGGTAAATTATAAATTATACCTATTGCATGTTTGTTAGTTTCAAAGTAGTTATGTCAATGCTAACATTGATCCCCTATATTGCTTTGATGTCAATACCTTACAGGGAAAATTTGGTGTTGTAATTAGTCGTGATAAATAACTTAAAGTAGTATTTAACATTGAAGAATGACTGAAATTGTTTGGAAATCTTGACAATTGTTCCTCTGTGGAAAGGGAGCATTATTCAATTTTTGCCACGGAAGCCAGTGGAAGTGACCTGCCAATGTCAACCAAAACCACGCTGCATACTAAGCATTACCTTTATTTTTTAAATAACTAGTAGAAGTCTTGTTCTGCCACACACCACTTGAAATGAAGAAACAAATACTACATGTTAAGGAGACACTTATCTAGATGAGAAACTGGATGAGTTTCCCTGTCTGGCATCAGGTTTCATTAAGAACATTGCCTTGGCACATTTCTAAGAAATAATGAAGGTTGTATAGAAGCAATTTTCTCTGTTACTTATGGCCCTCCCTAATCTATGTCAAACTTTATCAGAAATAGTAGTTATCTTTATTTAAACTTCAATGTACTCACCCCTGTTACTTTTGCTTACTTTCTACCCTTTAGCATAGTAGATGAAGTTTAGTTCAAGTGGTAAATCTGATGGAAGTCTCTTGTTTTCTATGGTTATATTAGCAGCTGGTGTAGAACTTTGTCACTTCCTTGGTCCATTTTGGTCTGTTGGTTGTTCTCCCTCTTTGCAGTCTTGTAGGCACATAACTATTGCTGGGGCAAGGGTACGTGGCTGACTCTTTCTCAACTTGCTTTCTAGTTATGCCCTTGGGTTCTCCTCAGCTGCCAGATCAGTCTGCAGCTGGCCTCTACTTTGCAATGCATGCAGTTGCTCTGTGGTTGTCCCCTGGGCACACAACTTCTGATTTCTTTGAACATCAGGAGGTTGTTCTTGAACTGGTCCTCCAGGGTACTTGAGTACTAAGAAGCAGTCCTGCTCTCCTCCAGTGTATCAGCCAACTTCCCCATGCTGAACCTCATGATAGTGTCCTTTTTAAGTTTTATGACTTAAAAATAGTTCTAACCTCATTACTATCTTCAAGGAGATGCCACTTGCAACCAGCTGTTAGACCAAACTGCTGACAGCTCAACTGAGTCATTCGGGCTAGTTCCAAGGAGGCAGATTTGCTCCAGAGGTGTTTCTTCCTGCAGAATGTCATGGCAGCAAGTCATGCATCTGAGAATTTTAAACTTGAGCATGAGAACAATTTCACTAAAATGGCAATTATGTGCATTGTGGTTGTCTGCACCAGGGACAGATGAGAAGTTGGGGAACTAACTATGATGGCCCAGATCTTACTGAGTTCTTATGTGCTTGTAGATCTTGAAGTTAATAGATGCACTTCTAGAAACTTCAGCTTTGAGAGAATTACCCAGTGTGAAAAGCAGCTCTGAAGTAAGGATGTTCTTGAATCTGTTTACTTGACACAACACATACCTTGGAGACTGTCCCTGCCTCTGTGCAGGAAGATTTGTTTTATTTAAATAACCTCAAGTTGCTGGAGAAATCCAGGAAGATCCTGCTTAAAAGAGAAGGTTGTAAAGGGGAGCTTTAAATCATGGGAAATCGTGCACAACAAATTTTTAAGTGAGCTTTTCTTAAACAAACAATCTTATATTAAAAGGGGAGTGAAGATTTTACTTCTATATTTGTTTTGACATCTTTTTTCTAAAAGGATGTTTACAAGGGGAAGAAAAACTGAAACACCTCTATCCTACTCTTGCAGTTACCATTGACCCTGGCTTCTGCCACCCTGAAATCTCCTCAAGCCAAGAGAGGGAACCTGGAAAAGACCACCTATGGGGTAAATGAAGACCTCAGCGGGGGCACAGGGGGACTATTCTCTTTGAGCTTAAGGGACTGACTGCTTATCTTTTCATTTTTGAGACTATGGGACCCAGCTGCCACGCCACCAAACTGTTTTTCATTTTGGCAGCTGTTTCCAAGTGCTGTTAATTTTACAGGAGAAGCATCAGTAGCCCCTCCAAAAAGCAGCAACCATAGAACCCGTGTCTTTCAGAAGAGATCTCTAGGGTCATTGGGGTGGGGGTGGGGAGGAGTACTATAGGTTTAAGAGGATACTCTGAACATCCTTTTTCAGTTTATCCCATGATACGCTCAGTAAGTGACTGGTGCAATCTAATAGACGATTCAGAAACAAAATGCTTTCATATTTACCTACTTTCAGAGTATCAAAAGCTAATGGCTAGACAAATGTAGATGTTTAGTAGCAACTGTGCTTTCATATAAGGAAAGTTAATCTGCAGTCCATTCACAGAATATTTACACCCTGCTCCAGGCCTGGAAATCTTCAACTATGAAGAAGCTATCCCTGGACATTTCTTGTTTTAGGTAAATAGATCAGGCTTCTTTCAGCCCCATTGACTTTACCCTTTAGTCACTACATCATGTTGAACACTCAAGTTTAGTTATTCTCTGATTCCCTGTCAGCACATGGTATGAATTTTTATATTTTCTGTAGATATCTTACTGCTACTTGGAAGATTGCTGTAGCACACTGGAAAAATACTACTTTACCAGTTACACAACTAAAGCAACTGAAGACAAATAAGACAACTAAAAGCAAGTAATCCAGCCCTCTGTAATTTACCATTTCTGTATGAAGCTCTCCAAATATTTGTTAAATCTTGACTTCTAAGCAAGGCAAAACAGTTCATCTAAATATGAAAAGATGAAGCTAATTCCCAAATAAGCATGGGAAAAAGGGGGGAGGGGGAGTAAGGGAATGGAAGAACAACAGAATGGTCTCTAAATACCAGTCTTAAGTCTGCTTTTGGCTTTGTTCATTTTCACAGAAACCAGGAGAGGTGGAAAAAAAAAAAAAAACCCTTCTGAAAGGTCACTGAAAAGATTTGAGATGGAAATCATGGGAAACAGGAAACTCAGAAATGTTACAGTATTTTGATATCAGTCTATGAATATCAAAGTGAAAGTATCTACTTAGTTATTCATAAGAAATGCAGTAACTTCTGCACTATCAAGCGTGAGGAACACTTTCCATTGTCTTTGAAGCATGATAGAAAAATTGTAGTCTGCTCTTACTTCAGCCACAGTGGTCACATGGGTTTAGATTTAATCCATGAGATTAAATTCAGTTTACCTGTGTCTCAGGTGGTGTTGCTTTTTTGGAGGAGGGGAAGGATGAGGTGGGTTTGTTTCTTTAAAAATAAGTACTTAATTTGTAGCATGATGGCTGAAAACCTGGAGCTATTCAAATTAGTGACAAGGCCTTTGTCAGTATTATGGGGTCATGATTTTATTCAATAATTAGTTCTTCATCTTTAGTTATACTGCCTGTAGATGTATGAAAAGTGGAGCTTGACTTCAGAAAAAAAGATGGGCTCTCCTGAGTTTAATTTGTCTATCTCTCCACATTATATCTGGTCTGTTTTTCCCCTACTTCTGTCTGAAGATTCATTTTGCTAGATGATCTGGACTTCAGTCTACACTCTGCATCATGATGTGCATCTAGATATTGTGTAACTCAGCAAAGATTTTTAGCGATTTTCACCTAGGAAATGTAAACTGGGAAAGAAACAGCCTGAGAAAAATTTTTTTTTCCTCTGTGGAAAGGGTGATATGTCTTGGCTGACTCTATCCCTGATCAGATAGAGCTGTAGTCTGTAAAGTGTATGTCTCAAACTCATTAGAGTTAGGAGTTTTTCTCACCTGAAGAATAAGATCAGACAGTTGTTTTTTTAAAAAAAAATGGAAGATCCCTCTGGAGGTAATCTAGTTATCTAGTTGAACATGATTCTTGAATAGAATTCTTTATCCAGAAGGCTTGAAAACTTCAAGGATGGGAACTATGCAGTGTCCTTGGGTAACCTGCTCCAGTGTTCACCACCCTCTTGGAGGAAGCCTTTTTTCTGAATTCCAGTTCGAACCTCCCAAACCTTGATTTGTGGCTGTGACAGATCCCTCTTACTACATTCAGTGCCTCTTGCCTGAAAAAATTCTTAGTCTATGCTCTTCAGCCTTGATGAAAGGAAAACAGGAAACCTACGTTCTGATGCCTATCTAAACTGTATCCTTTGATCTGGAGTCTCCACTACTAAAAGTTTTAATTTCTAGACTTGTAAATGTTCTGAAATAAGTTTTTGTCTAACATTGGTCTTTAAAAAATACTGCTATATATGAAATTGCTTTTTTCCTGTACCTGGCAATCTTCAGCTGAGTTCTGGTTTCTGTTCTAATGAAAAAATAACTTCAAAAAATAGAAGTAAACATGAGATTTAGCATTCCCTGTTGTTTTTCCTTTCCTACCTTATTCACCAGAATGTACTACATAGATTGTGGTAGTAAGGATGATTTCCTGGAAGCTACTTTTGGAACATTTTGAAGGTGATCCTCCTTAGTGCCAAGAGAAGCAAAGCAGTTCCGTGTTGAAATGTTGAGTGATTATAATCAAAGAAAATACATCCAGTGTAACTAAATGTCAGCTTTGTGCAAATAATGTAAGCAACTTAACCACTCAAATTCAGAGTTCTTAATAAGTAAGGATATTTTTAACTCTTCCATATTTTATCTATTATATTATTGCAGTGTGCTATTTAAGACATAGCAGTGTTTTCTGTTATTTTTCTACTAGTCTGACACCTAATGTGCTTTTCTTTGGGTTGGTAGAAAAAGATGATTTCAACGGCAATTCACACTTAAAAGAAGAAAAGCTGTCCTTCATTTTAATGACTATTGAACCACATTATGCCTTTTAATTAAACAAAAGATTTTGAGTTTCCTCTAATGACACTGGAGACTAAACTCCTCTGTAGAAAGAAGTGTCAGTAAAGTGTATTGTGTGGCTTCCATTTTAGTCCCTAGCTTTCAGAAGGGGTGTTAATTTTTATTCTTGCAATACAAATAGAATGCCAGTGCAATGTTCTTGGTGCTGGCAAAAACTGATGCTGCCTTTGAAGTACTACACGTGATCAGTAGAGAGGAAGTACTGCCAACGCATGCAGGGCAAAAAGTTTAAAGTAACTTTTTAGTCAATAGGAAAAATGGGTGTCCTTAGAAATATGCATAAGTGATCTCATCTGTGAGCTGTAAATGAACTGATCATACCAACAGGCATGCATTAAGGGTTGTATTGATACTGCAAAATTTTGGCTTAAAAACTGCATAATAAATGTTGAGGAAGTGGTTTGTGTTCAGCAGTATGCTAGTGCAGTGATGCATCTCCAGGAAAATGCTGTACAAAGCAAAGCATGTCTTTAACTTGAGGAAATTTCTAAGAATCTTAGACTGGCAGTAACTAATAATCCTACACAGTTGTGTAAGTCATCTGTAAAACGCTGAGGTCTATGCTAGCCTTCTCTGCAGCAGCTTATATAAATCTCTGCAGCCTCTTTTCTTAAAGTAAGACCAAGTCAGCAGAGTATGGCTTCTTAATTTAAAAAAGAAAAAAGATTTCTCTGAACAGAGTAAATATGCACAGTGGTATTAAATGTTTCCCTGTATAATACTGGTATCAATCTTTGTATTCCAGTGTACATATAGTGAATACACCTGTCTTGCAGTCCCTTCATTTTCCTTCCTATAGTTATGACTTTCTGAAATTGTTTTAACAGAAAACATGTTTATGGTAACTGTTAGTATAACAAGCTGCCTAGGGAAGTAGTTAGGTCACCATCCCTGGAGGTCTTCAAAGAAAAAAAAAGTAAAGATATAGAGCTTAGTGATGTGGTTTAATGGTGGACTTGGCAGTGCTAGGTTGAAGGTTGAACCAGATGATTTCAGGTCTTTTCCAACCTAAATGATTCTGTGATTCTTTCTGTCCCCTCCAGACTTCATTAGTTAGGCTAGGCATACTATGTAGCCAAACTTCTGCAGAGAAAATATCTTTTTTTTTTTTCAAGGTACTTCTGCTGTAGAACAAGACGTTTGTTTGGTTTTTGAATAAGCTTTTTCAAGAAGACTCAAGTGTGGTTCTGCAATCTCATTAGTTAGAAACACCAAGGTGACTGCACAGACTCCTCTAACTTACTTTCTGAGAGCCCTTGCTACAAGGAAATCTGAAGTGGGCTCTTCACAAATACCAGCACTCTCTTTCCCAGGGAAGTGGAGAGAGTTCTACTGTCTTCCTACTGATAGACTGTATGGGGTTTACACATAGTCAAAGTGGAGTGACAGAAACACACCATCAATATTTTATTTAAATTGAGTCCACAGGAGCTTCGTCTAGGGTGTGAGTCTCTCACATTGTCTGTACGTCAGCTTGGAAAAGTAAAGAAAACTGTCAAACATCTTGCATGTTTTCTATAGGTGCATATTCAGCTCCTCTCCTGACTGATAAGGGGAAAAGAGCAGATAAGCCTTCTCCTGTGTTATCTTTGGTGTTGTTAAATGCTACTGAACAACAACTCTATTCGAATTTGCTTCTGACAGCAGGAGTCTCTCTTTACAGCTTCTAGATGAAATGCACTTTCCAGTAACTGAAGTGCTTTGTGTCATTCACTGAAGCATTCATTGGTTTGATGCTGTGCAGGTATTGCTCAACAGTGGTTACATTTCTCCAATATAATACCTGTAAATCAAATCTGTGTTCGCAGAAAAATGTGTTTTATGAAATTTAATTTTCTGTATCTAAGGAAACATTCCACTTACAAAATGCTACAATCAACAAACAGCTATAGAGGGGACTTGTATCCTTTACTGACTAGTAACAAAGACCAAAAGTGTAACTGAAAATTTGGATATCCAATAGTAACAAGGAGACTGCATTCCTTTCCTTTTTTTCCTTAAAGGACAATGCCTGTGCTGTCTGGGGTCACTTTTTCTACAAAGTAATCTGTAAAGTAGATGAAAACCAGTTGGACAGTAATTTAATACAAGCAATGCACAAGCCAGAAGGTGAAATAGCATTTCAACTGTATAGTAGATCAATAAAAGAAGGTCTTAACTAAAATCAGTCTGTTAAGTCAGAATAATTAAGTTCTAGGATCTACCGGGGTTCAATTACTTTGTACAAAGAGCAGAATAAAAATACTGCACCTGACATGAAGATTTTCTTCCCAGAGCTATGGGAATCAGTCCAGGAATCAGAGTCCAGGTTTCTATATACAATTGAGAAAAGAACAAGGTTAATTTAGGTAAGCTTCATTTTTTAGCTATTTTAAAGTGAAGGTAAATGCTTTTGAATAAATGAAGCAAGCATATTAAAAGCAATATGACACCAGTTTATCATTTTATCTTAAGCTTATCAGCAGGGTGATACTCATACAGATGATTCTTCTGAAATTTTTTTTACTAGTTAAAAAATTTTATACTTCATTTTTATTGAAAATAATTTTATCCATTCTTTGTTGTTGCATGCTAAGTACTCAAACTTGTACTGAAACCTCTGTGTAGAATGGAAAACCAATTGCACCCAGATTGTTTGTGATCATTTTGTTCACTATGTTCTTAAATGTTCCCCATCAAACTACAGACAGACCACAGAGTCCGTCATTACTGGTGGATCCACAAATATGTATTGGAAAAAAGTCTTCCTGCAACTTAAACCCCTTCCTTGTCATCTAATCTGCTCTAAGGATGGGAACAAAATATTCCTTTTACTGTGTTCTGGCTTTTGACATAGCTCAGTATGTTCTCTTCCTTCCCTGCTCCTTCTTCAATTTTTGCTCTATGATTCAAGTAACTGTAAACTCCTTCCACTTCTCTTGAAATAAAATCCTCAAAACTCAACTCTACCTCTAGGTGAGGTCCTTACCTGCTTGAGCGTATGCTCACGTTCAAACTTTCTAGTATGTGGTTTATTCTTTTGGTTTGTCTTAAAACTCGAGAATCTGAGCCACTTGAATCTCTGTTTGGGCAGTTTCAAAAGACGGTGTGGTAGACACTCAGACCTCTTCATGACTTGATGGTAAGGGCACTTGCACAGAGCTGGGAAGTGCATGTTGGAGTTGAAGGCAGGGGAGCTGAATTTGTTTTCTGCACCTTGAATGAATATTGTACTGGAGGAATTGATACAGAAGAAAGGTATGATTGTTAGTACCTGTTTTGATGTAACAAACAAGAAAACTATGATGGGCACTTGAAGGTTTTAGGGAAAGCTATCTTCTGGTCCACCTCCACATTTTGGAAGAACTATTTGGTAAAACTCTTAACCTTGTCATCCACCAAACATCCATGAATCTAGAGTTATATAGGCAACTTTAATGTAGTTATATTACGTTGTTTAGAGGTTTTCCTGATTTAGACATTAGCAAAGATTGTGGATGGGAATTGATTTTAATTTGGGTGTATTAAAATCTATGCAAGTCCAATTTTTAACTTCTTTTTTTTAGACATACATTTTGCTTTGTTTTGCTTTTGTAGCTTTTGTAATCGTAAATGAGATGAGAGAAATGTTAGATGATTTTAACTTAATAAAGACGGATATGCTCATTTAGTCCATAATGGGTTCATATGACCTTTTTATTTAGAGCTTCACTAAAGTGGCTGGCTGAATACTGGGACCTTTGTCACATTCACTGCTGTAACCTTGCCAGATACATCTCTCTCTCAGCAGTCATATACGTCTGCTCTCACATGTTTGTCGTCTGTTCTAATTGACCACACGTACTCTCCACGGTTATTTGCTCATAGATCTTAATCTTAAATCTTAATAGTAATAACCATAACCCATTATAGGTTTTCTTCATTAGATCTGTGCTGCCACTGTACAGGGGAAATTGGTGATTGCCAGTGGGCGGATGTGCATCTGCTTTTCATGCAGCTCATCATTTAGGATTAAGAAATATTAAAATAAGTTTTAAAGTATGAATTTGCATTTGAAAGTATGTTTTTTAGTTTCTGCTTCTCAGATTAAATGGTTAGAAATACTAATCATGCCAGTCATATTGGTATACGACATCCATACAGACTAGATGAGCAATTTTCTAACTTACTTTGTGTGTATATACACATATGCACACATTTCCCTGTAAAGCATAATGCATTTTTAACATGTCAGTGTTACTATATACAAAATACTTGATTCTGCATAACTATATGTACGTACGTGTACTTGCTCCCTGTGTCTTAACCTAATCATCCAAAAGCTCATGACAGCAAATGTAGAGTGGTTTCCTTGTCTGCAGCAGTGTTCTCTGAACAGGAAGATTCCCTGGTGAATTCATTATTACACAGAAGTCCCACCCCTATGAAACTGCTGTAGACACATAACAGGATTACTGTTCAAGAGTTTACTAGGATGCAAGTAAAATTGTTTCAGTCAGAAGCAAGCATCTTTGACTAAGGTAGGAGCATGATTTTTATACACCTTGTAACAAAATAAGAAAGCATTTCTCATTTATTTTTCTGTAAATAATATTCCTTTAGATATTGCATTATCAGTTCAGTTCTTATGAAAAGAGGACCTCTTTAAAACTCTAAACCTACATTTACTTAAAAAAAAATCTTGTTTGAATTATTATATTTCCAATTCAAACAACCAATAAATGTGAAGATTGTTTTACTGTTTGGAGAAGTATGTTCAAAAACATATAAGAATGCTGGAGATTGCTTTTGTACTTCATAAGCTATTTTTTTATGATTCTGAGAGTGTACTTAAGGGGTTTTTGTTGCTCAACATTGCTTCCTCAGTTTGTATTTCTATCTTGTAATTTCAGAGCAGCATTAAAATGACAATTTTCAGTTTTAAAATACTGTTCATTGTATGTTACCTCAAAAATGCAAGTACTTTTTACATCAGTATTTTAATAATAGTAATTTGTTATATGTATAAAAAGAGGTTGATGTGAATCTTCAACTTTCTTAATCAGCTAATGTGCAGGATGTATTCATGTAAATCTAAGAAAACAAATTAGCCAGATCTAATAACCTAATGGCATAGCAGCTCTCTCAAAATGCAGAGCTGCCTAATCGATGTGGTGACAAATGAAATGATCTGTGGCCTTCAAGGCTGGAAGCTAATTGAATGAACGGACAGCATTTTTTTTAAACAGCTGCTCATATATTCCTAATGGAGAGTTTGGTTTTATTCTTCCTTAAAGTAATTGCACATTCATCCTTAATTGAAATTCCCTGGTTTTATCCAGCACGGTGCTTTTAGACAGGGCAAGGGTCTTTGACATTTATACTTTGGAGATTTAAGTTGTCAATATGATGTATAGCGCACCTACTTATAACTGTAAGAGACTTGAAGATCGTTTTAACCTGCGCTTGAAATGTTCCCCTATTCACAAATTCTAAAAGCTGAGCGAGTGGATGCTGGGAAGTATCTCAATTTATTAAATATGTTCCATGTTTCAGACACTGCTTGCTGTATGAGGGGAAAATACAGGTTTTATTAGTGAAGCAGGTTTCTTTGTGTACGTAATCAGCTGAAGTGTATATGACTTCATTGCCAGTTATGTATAGAAGGCTATGTAATAAGATCTAGACACTTACAAATTAGTTTTCTTGTTAGGATTCTGACATGAGAAATGTTTTAACAATTAATGTTCATGTGATCCATGTCCCCAAAAAGTTTGGAAAGGCAGCTGCCTTTCCTGTACTTCCTCCAGCTACCCTGTCTCTTATTAGTGATTAGAAGCACCTTCATTTTCAGCTGTTAACCTTGCACAATCACTTGGCGAGAGCCTGTATCTGTCACTCAGTTCTGGCCCATGTCATGGCTTCTCAGTGCTGCTCCTCCACCCTGAAAGTCTGGATGCAACCTCTTCTCAGAGTGGGGAAAGGAGAGAAACAGATTCAGAAAAGACTGCTGTTCAGCTGCAGAAGCATAGATGGAGTCACTAACTCATGTTCAAATGTCACAACCAATGTCCAGTGAAATGCAAAATGATAGCCATGAGAAATAGCAAGGAACTGCATGCTGCCAGTGGTCCAGCTGCTTATGTTATGATCTGAACAGGCATTTGGCATGAGGTAACAGTGACCTCCTTTACCTCAGGTTGGTGATACACTGAAGAAGCAGAAGACACCATGATAGCAGCAAGTATGAACCTCTGCCCAAAACAGATACAATTGTAATATAGAGATCTGAATGAGACTATAAGGAAATGGACTTAAACTGATAAGGGCCTTTTAGGCCCTTAAAGGGCCTGGACCTAAAGCCAAGTGGTCTCTAGTACTCAACAGCAACAGAGCTCCAGAAATTCTTAGGGCTTGCTGTAATATGGATGTGTTACTGTGTTAAAAGTTAATGCTGTGATATCATCGACTCTTTCCTGAAGACACAGTCTGGGGTGCAAGTTAATTGTTATGATTTTTGGCAGTTTTCCTTCAGTGTCTCTTCAAAGCATGGTGGGGATTGTCTTGGTGGCAGACATGTTTCATGACAATCAAAGCCACAAAACAGTTCGGCAGCCCTAGTTTCACCCCTGAAACCTAGCACCTTTTCTGGACCAATCCAAACATGTTGTTGTTCAGAGCGTGCAGAGGCATAAAGCATGTGCCAGACAGCCTGTGATTGGTAGGTTAGCTTTGCTGCCTGTTTTTTTAGATATTAATTTATACCAAATCCAGAAAATAGTTCATCATTGGTATACTACAGCTCTCTGATTAAAAACAAAAAAAATCACTTTATCAGTTTAAATATTCCATAGGACACAATATTGATAAGGACCTAGTAACTGTTTCTTTTGTAACACCAAAATTCAATTCAGAAAATGGCTATTGGCACAGGAATTTTGAGCATGTTTTGGGGTTGTACGTATTTTAGATAAAAACAAACAAAAACCTCAATATTACTATTGCCAGATCTAACTCTGCCTCCTGGGCTCTTGATCATGGGTGGAATACATTTCAGCTACTTATTTTCAGAGAGATACCAGTCGAGAGCATGGTATGTATTTCTGCGTCATACAGAATCTGATATTAATAGGGCTGCCCCTTAGCATATGCAAGCAGGTATTCTTTGTTTCTTAATTATGTAGAGTTTTGGACGTATTTGACACCAACAGGATTGCCTGCTGGCCTTAGCAGGCTTTATCCTGCAATCGTGGTTTGTCTGTTCCCAAAATCACTTTATTTTTCTTAGACTTTACCCCATGGGTCCTATAGCTCATTGTAGTATACTCTAGTGCTTAGCACAGCTGTGACTGGGCAGGTTCCCACCGTTCCTGTATCTTGTAAGAAAGCTTTGGGAATGTTTATCTCACAGTTCTGCTGTGGAATAAAAACTCTTCCTGGAAATTTGCCAATGATTAGTAACCTGTCCTTTGCTTTTCACACTTCAATGCCATCCATATCCAAAATTTGTGAGAAGTTTATACATTTTTTGCCTTATTCTCTAGATTTTCTCCACTCTCCTCTCTGGAACAAAGCAGACAACACATAAGTGCCTTGCACATTTTGGACCAGAGATGGCTTTCCAGCATAACGAACAGAAGGGGTGGGGGGGGTGGGGGAGGAGGAAACAGCAGAAGTCAAAGGAAGAGGCTTCTTGTGGCTCGTACCCACAAATGAAGTTATCCCGTTTATGAATAACTCTTTTTTTTTTCCAAGCTGTTAAAATGTGAGTTCCTACATACCTGCTTCCACATCTTTTGCTAGCCTTTGCTCTGGCCAAAAACAGTTACTGTAAAGTGAAAAGACAAGTTCTGTGACTTCATGGGGGTATGCAAACATTTTGCATGGAGAGTGAGAAATCTTTCTACCCTTTCCATGCTCGGTAAGAAAGAACCTGTTGCTAGTTTTGTTGCATGAAAAGTGGAGATGCTGGGGGAAATTATAGTAGTAATTGATGTAGTTCATGTGCAGAGCCTTGAGGGCACGCAGTTTTAAGAAAATATATTGATGGTGGTATCTTAACACATCTCAGTTTCTACCAAACTGGTTGGTTGATGGCTAACAAGGCTATTAACTTCCTGACATTGATAAAGGCACCTCAGTGAATGAGGGAACTCTCATAATGGTATTTGGCCTTGCAAATATGTTTATTCCAGGCCACCAGAAAAAAATCCATTTGTTATGCTGAATATTCTGGATTCCATTTTATATATCTGAAATTACTATACAATCCTTTCCCAAAACTCATTTTTTTGTAAAGAAATTAAGATAGAAGTTACTCTGGGATTCAAAAAAAAAAACTTTTTGGAGCATTTTGCTCTTGTTCCAGCTCTGTCTTGTTGTTTACTACCATATGCCCTTCACTTGATTCATCTTCAGAGAGAAAATAATGCAATTACATTATTATATATTATTTAAGCAAAGATAGAGCTGAAAGTACTTGTAAATGCAGTGATTAGCTACTGGATGCCTGGGCACTTCCCAGACCCATGTCAAGTAAATCTGCACAAGTGTGGAATATTTATTTTAAATGTGCACAAGTTTCAGTGCACAAATATGGAGTATTTTTTTCATGCCTGGCTGCCTTGAAACAGGGTCTATCTTTGAAATGCAGTGGGTTTTCTCATATAGAAACCATCCCCTAATGCCAAAGGAGACTAGTAATGTAGAAGAGCATGTTATAATAGTATAGCATGTAGTTAAATCACACTTTGGGGAATCCTTCTCCTTTGAAAGTGGAAATATTTAGTAAAATAAGACATAATCCTGTAGTTGACTACTGCATGTAGTGTCATAAGTAGGCAGCAGCGAGGAAAATACAAATGGAGTTTGACCCAACTTCCTCCTACTTCAGGTATCTACTTCCACTCCTTTCTTTGTTTTGCATGAGCTAACTTCCTACCAGTTAGTTTGAAGCAATAATTCTGAAGTATTTTCCTTTTAAGAAAGTTTTCTTGTGTGATGAAAAACTTTCATATAGTACAAGTATGTGCATATGTATCAAGAGACTCAACATGTTACTTGAGTTCTAACAACTTCAACCAAAGAAAATCTCTTCTTGCTTTGGGATGGAAGGGCTAAATTTTCTATTATACGTGATTTATTTTCACTGAAAATTAAAGGACTGGGAAAGTTTACAACAGGATTTTGCACTTGTTTTTCTTACTAGTCGTCTGTAAGCTAATGAGCTACTTGTCTCCTAAGCTTTATTAATCCTTGTATGTAATATAAATATATAAATAGGTGTGCTTTGGCAAACTTAGAAGCAGTTGTATGCTATTTAAAACATATACAAATGTATTTAGATTTCTAGTTTGTTTTCACAGTGCAAACATTAGCATAGGAAAGTATGAAGCGATGAATTCAGGTATCAATTCATGTTTCTATGGAAAATTCTGATTTTATATATGATAATTTTCATGTGTTTACATAAAGTAAGAATAAACCTTAAGTCTTTTGAAATGCAAAGATGTCCTTGAAATGCAATGCTTAAGTGCTGCTTAAGTAAGATGTGCTTTTGAAAGGATATTTAATGTATCACAATCTGTATTGATGCATGCAGGAGCAATGAGCTAGCTATTCATTATGTACATAATGCACTTAGCGTACTTGCAGCCTTTCACCCATATTTTTATTTACTTTATGAATAACTTCCCTGTGGTAAAGTCTTCTCAAAAGACTTCTAATAGTTTTAACAGTCATTTTTACAGAATCGCTATGGATAAGGTATCTACACTGTTAATTCTATTTTGGCTTCCACATTGCACCTTGAAGTTATCCCTTAGTGCTACTGAGAAACATCCACCTTTATAGGAGCTTACATTCTGTAAATTGAGAGCTCTATTGATATCAACAAAGTCACATAAATGTAAAAATGTAATTAGGTATATCTCACTAGAAACTGGAATAAACTAGGGCAATATTTTTCAGCCAACTCTGATACTGATGTTGTGCCAGAATTTTATACCTGTGAAAGTGCTTGATCTCAGGCATGTGGTGGGTGGTCCCAAGGGTGTCCTGCCTGACCAGAAGGGAGGTGAATTTCCTAGAAAGTTTGATACTTTTTGACATCGAGAAGAGCAGTAGATGCCTAGGTGTAAGTAACTGAATCTCAAGTTCCTTTATCTAGAGGTTTTCAGTAAATGAACACACTTGCCAGCATGGCTGCTTTGCTCATAAATTTAATCTGAGGTGGCTCTGTGCCTCAACCTCATTTTCTTATTCTAATTTGGAAGCCTCCAAAAGTTTCAGTAATGTAAACATAACTTATACTCTCCATTCTCTCTGTAATAGCTGTTGACAATAGAACTCTTGAGTGCTACAGAAGATGTAGCTATGTGTAAGATGAAGTTGGTGGTTTGAGGCTATTAAATATAATGCTATAATTTACTGGATTTTATGCATTTGCTAGTCATGTTATTTATGAGTTTTATCAAGCATGCAATTACCAGATTTTGCTCGACAAAGCTGTAGCACAACATGGGCTTACTCCTGGCGCTTTCTTATGTTGACATTTCAGTATTAAGGTCTCCCCTCAGAGTTTTTCTTTTGGCTCAGCTTGGTACAGAGCTTTGATCAGGCTGAGTGGGCAATACTTTGGGCACGTTGCTAAATGTCAAATGTTACAAATGCATTTCCTACCATTAGTTAGGAAGTACTCTGGGTCTGCCCTTGCTGCTTCAGCATTCCTTCTGTCACCCAAGCTGAGCTTCGAGGGCTCTGCCCCAGTTAGGACTCACAGGCCAGACAGGCACCCGGATTACTGTAAATTAACTGTGGGTAGTGCTGCTAACTAGCACATATCTACAGTTCTATAGTGCCTCTTTCTGAAAGATGTGGCTATCACACTTTTTAAAAGTTAATAAATTCACAAATCAAAAGCAGATTCCAGCCTTTGTGGGTCTGGAATTGTTCTTGGCAACTAAATTCTGCTTGAACTAGAATGCCTAGTGTGTGCAAAAACTGGAGACATTGTAAAGCAAAAAAGTTGGGAGAAACTTCTGTAGCTATTTTCGTATGTCACAATAAGAGAGCATTTACCTGAGTTGTCTTTGTCAAGACTGGGAAAAAGGATTGTGAAGGGAGTGAAACCGTAAGAATGATGATTTTGATTTTTGAAATAAATGAAGGAAAATAATATGCTGTTAAGGTACTATGTAGATCTTTTTCTATTCCCCTTGATTTCAAGATTCAGATCTGACACAAAAGAGAAGCATTTTCTTTCTTTCTCCTGCCAAGAGTCATCAAGTAAATCTGTCAGGTGAATCTCAAGCTTGCAGAAAAGCAGTTCCTGTAAGAAGCATCCAATTAGCCTACTTATGTCACTTAGTACTCTGTGCTTCAGTGTTCTTTGACTATAGCTTAGTTTCTGTGCTCTAATTCCTGCCATTAATATTCACCCACCATAAGCTTGCTTCACTATGCATTATTTATCAAGTTTAGAAAGTGTTATAACTTCTAACTAGGAAACAGACAAAAATATTGTCAATTTTTTTTAACTTAAACAAGAAGAAATATGAAAAATACTATTAAAAATAGTGCAACTGGTATACAGGTACAATGTCATGCTGCTACTTTTTATCTATCCATGTAGCCAGGTGTTTTCTTAATCTTAGTTCTGTTCTTAAAATTTATATTGACCCTGATTTGGAAAACTGGGAGAAAAAAAATCAAAACTTTACCGAAGAATCTTCCTTACCAAAAGAGAAATCAACCAACTAACAGTTAAAGGAGTCCTTATAGATGCTTCTGTAGACTTCTGTGCAAAATACAATCAGATCCTGTAGCTAACGAATGTAAATCTATCAGTTGGTCTTTGCTGTCATTCACTGAATTACATTCATTGTTTTGACAATGTACCTGGAATTAGCTTAGAACAGAAAATTATAAGAACTTCTATGTTTATGAAGAATGTTTGGATTGGGTGCGAGAACAGAGGTGTGCAAAATTCTCCCGGGGAGTACAAACTTTTGCAAGGATTAGGATAAGGCCAGTCACTAGTTTTGATGAGAACATGTGAAAGCTGCCTCAGTTAATGTGTGTTTTGGAGCTTGTTAAAACTCAATTCAATTTAGCAGTCATTGAAAACACAGGGAAACAAACATTGGACTTCTACTTCTATGTATTTCATGGGACTTCTGTGGCAGCCCCCTCTCAAAAATGCAGTGGAAGACTAGGCGCAGTTAGTTAAGTGAATTTAAGATAAATAAATTGATTCCTTGGATGTGATTTAAGTGAAATATTTATTTGATTATTCAACTAAATGTGTCTAATTCCATTAAATACATCGCCAATGGGCTTATTGCATCAAGTATCTGTTATATGTTATGTTAAGAGCAAGCTAGATGTATGAATGTGGGAAAGCAGTTCAGAAGAATTTGATTAATTTTTTCATATCTAAAGGAGTGATATGGTTTTATATATATATATATATGAATATATACATATAAGCACAGACAAAAAGATGTAACCTGCAGGTATGTGAATAGAAATCAGGATGTTGCGTTAAACATCTAGAAAAAGTGGTATTTAAACATTTGAGGAAGAAACGTTCAGGAGAAGCTGTCAAAGCTATGCTTAAGGTATAACTGGTGAGGACATAATGAATAGCCTGTTAAAGCAATAAAGTATTAAGTCGAATATTTGTGTTCTGCCTCATTTCTGTCTCATTTCAAGCAGAAGGCTATTAGATATCTACAACAGTTATAGCTCTTAGTACCCCTTGGTACCTGCATTTTTTTGAGCTTTGTAGTACATTGTGTTGATCAGAGACACTACTGAAGGTTTTACCACCATCCATATATTCTTAGTCTTCAAATTTCTGTAGCTTACATTGAAAAAGAATGGTTTTGAGCTGAAGCTACAGTGGAAATTGGACCCACCATAGCTCTAATTCTAATATGTTTGCTTTGACTTAAAAAATATTTCTGTCATTCAGAATATCTGGCACTTAGGATTTGGAGCAGAAATATGTGATTTGGAGAAAGTGAATAGATTTCTGGTCATTAGTTAAGCTTTAAGCTCCTATAGGAATATCTTAGAGCTGATGTAATGCGTGAGTTGAGGGAAATTATAAATTGCTGGAGGATATTGTCATAGACTTATCCGCAGTTGTGGTTTAAGAATACATCTAATGTTGACTTTGAAAAGCTGGTTGGTTTTTATGAGTCATTTTTAAGGCACTTCATATTCATATGAAAGTGAATTGAAATTTTACTGACTGACTTCTCTATAAGGGAAAAAATTGCTTTCTTAGCAAATCAGTAATTTGCTATTCTATTACAGTTGATAATACAACATGTAGCCCCAAAACGTGGTTTTGAAATTATAAAAAATTATTTTGGATTTCTGTGTACCTGACAGTACAATGCCCTACAAATGAAGCAAGGCATAATGATAATATACTATTGCACCTCTAAACCAATCAAGAAATTAGAAGGTTTGTGTTATTTCATTTACAAAGATTTTGTTCTGTGCAGAAACACAGCTTATTCTATTTCTGCCATGAAACATCTGCTTTAAAGGTTTGTGAAGCTTCTTTAAATACAGTGTTTAATGCTTCAGCTTTTCAAAATCTAAATCTTTAAAAGCTTTAGCTGTATCGTCGGGCAGCACAAATAAAAACAAACTGATGATGCCTGGAAATGAAAAGCAGTGTGCTTCCCTGTATCCTGCAGTGCACCCTGTGAATCAGTCATGCTTTCCAAGCATTGAACTCAGAATTTATGTAAAATATATCCTGTTACTATGTTTCAAACAGTAAAAAAATGTTTTTTTATTTTTCTTGCAATGTTGCCATAACTAACGACAATGCTAGAATTAAAAGGGGAGGAAGGACTCTACCTGAGCTGGAAACAAACTCTGTAGGTATGAGCCCTATTAGCTGAAACTTTCTTATTTCCAAGGAATGTCTCTAATTATTCCCTCAACACTCACATCTGTCATAATAGGTGATCATGATTCAGTGATATGAAACCAAATTCTGCTATTTTTCTTGTCATCTCTTTAATATCTTGTGTGATAGGATATTTCCATCTCTGTTCATAGCTGGCAGCCTAGAAGTTTTGAAGTTCTAATCTTGTTTTCTTCATGGGACACCTAAATTACTCCGTAGCCTCAGTGGTGAGGAGGAGGCTAACTCAGCATTTGAGAAAATCCTTTGCTTTTCAATGGATTACTCTATCCTATGCAATGTTCAACACTGTTCTGGATGCAGAAGAGTTAAGCAGTATGCCTGGGAAGATGATGAGCATTGGTTTCAATGCTGTTTCCAATTATGTTTGATAAAGAATTATATACAAGAGAAACAGTCAAGGGCAATGGGGAGCTGCTTTAGAAGAAAGAACAGATGTTGAAGATGACAGATTTATGCTCCAGGTGATTGGTATAATAAGCTAGAGGAAGTAATGCAGCAGAAAGCAAAGCATTTTAAACAATGTTCGTTTTTTTTTCTGTGCTTTCTCTGCATGGGCTGCATTATTCTGTGAAACATCTGATATGCTGCAGTTCTGAATGTACCTACACCTATTCTGGGTGGGAAGCTGCAGTTGACCCAAGTCACTTGAGTATTAGCGTGTGTTAGATACCAAAATAAGGAATGCATTTCTTGCTCCATTACTGCTTTTTATTCTTATGGCCAAGTTGAGAATTCAAGGCAATCTTCTTTTAAAGATATTTTTGCATCTTTCATTATTAATTTTTCTACTTTTAAGACCTGCCAAAAAGCATGGAACCAATTCCTACTGTCTACCTCTGCTCTGCTAAAAGCTACTCAATGGAGTGGGGCTGGATAAATATCTGGGAAATTGGGGATGATCTAATTAGCAGTAGGTTAACGGCTGTGGGTTAGGAATAGGAATAGGCTGTTGATCCATGGAAACTGATGAATTAGACAAATGTAATGTTATGTTTAGGGAACTTACTGATAAAAGCTGAGTGCACAAACAAAGTAAAATAAGGAATTAATTCCTTACTTCCCATCAGCAGGCAGATGTTCAGCCACTTCCTAGACAGCAGCACATCTAATGGTTAGTAGGGAAGATAAATGCTATCATGACAAGTGTCCACCCTTCCTTCTACTTTCTGCAACTTTTTATTCCTGAATGTGTCATGTGGCATGGAATATTCCTTTGGCCAATTCAGGTCAGATGTCCCAGCTGTGTCCCCTCCTAACTTTTTGTGTACCCCCAGTTATTCACTGTGAAGGCAAGTGGGGGAAAAAGAAAATCTCAGTGCTGTGAAAGCACTGCTCAGCAACAGCCAAAACACTGGTGTATTATCAGCCCAGTTTTAGTCACAAATCTAAAATACAGCAACATATGGTCTGCTGTGAAGAAAACTAACTCCATCCCAGCCAGACCCACCACAGGAGGTTTAGGTTTGTCTTTTTGTTTGTTTTAAATCTTGCTTTTAGAAATACAAGTAGTTGGTATACTGTGCAGTAACATTGTTGAGCATGAGGGCTCACAGGAGTTACAGGGTTTCCTAATGTCAAATGGACAGGCAGTTCAATGCTCCTTTATATGTGAGGCAGTAGTAGATGTGATGGATGATTACCACTTGATAGAATAGTTCTCTAACATCTGTGCTGTGTAAAGATGCTCTACTTTGCCAAATAAGATAAAAGCCATGGCAGAGTGAACTACTTAGGTGTGGATCCTATGTAAGGTGAGAAAAATAATTACCATGAATTACTCTGTTTAACAGTTTTCTCCTCAGCCTTAAGATGTCACATAACAATTTCCTAATGGTGAGAAACTGAAAGCAATATGTTGCTTTCCATGTGCTTTCAATCTCTGGTGCAGTAAATTCTGTATATAACCTCTAGATGTCTGAGTTTTGACTGTCTGTCTTTTGTAAGCTATCGATACAGTGCTGGTCAGTTTGTCTGCATCTCCTAACAGCTCCTTGGCAAGAGTTTTGTTTGAGGAAGGGAGAACAGGGACTGGATTTTGTACAGTCCTTGGCAAACTCGGGTTAAAAGAAACGACTATTTCACCAAGAAGTTAAACTTCAACAGGAGTTTTCAAGAGTTGATGACAAGATACTTGAAGATTTATTGAGATATGTGGAAGGCTGAACAGAGCTTCACAGAAAATACATTGAAGTAGACATTGGGTCCTAGTGATGATTTTTATGTTTAGAAGGGCATCACAATCTATTTGAAGTAATGAAAAAAATCCCTAACATGCTCATTGGTGCTTTTTGAGTGTAATGCATAAATTTATCTCTTACAACAATCACAATACATTGGTGAAATCTGAGAGCAATACGTGAACTGCGTTATTTCAGACATTTGGAGTTTCGTGCAACCAGATCTTACAGTTCTAAGCAGGTTTCTTAAGCAGAGTTTTATTAGAAATATAATGTAAATGCAAGTTCTGTACTTGGAACTGGGGTGGAGAGAGATCATACAGCTGAAATGTTTCAATTATAGCATGCAGGAAAAAATACTTAGAGAGATTCTGTCATGGTTCTAGTATATTGTAAAATGTTAATTCCCAAGCCCACTACATAAAATTGGGTTTTGCTCTGCACAAAACATATCTTGTGGTCCTCAGTTTGAGTAGATGCAACAAAAAGATGGTGTAACTGTGAGCTTGCTGATAAAAACAAAGGGATGGATAGGATATACACTGCAGTAAGAAATAATTACTATGAAGTTGTTTAGTGAGAAAGTGGGAGCACGGCAGAATTGCTGTAGAAATGACAGGAAAACAGGTAAGAAAAGATTAGCAAGCTTTATAATGCTGACTTTTATTTCAGGCAGAGGCATTGGTGTACACAGGAAGAACTACATTCTATATAAATCTTGCAATCGAGTTGTTATTTTTACCATGTGGAATCCAATGTGGTAATTCTCAAAGTATAAACTGGAAAAGTAAATGAGAGGCATTCCCTTAGCAGAGGATACCACTTACTTATTATAAAGTCTATTAAATCAAAAGATAAATAGCTACTAGCTGACACATCCAGGAAACTGGGTAGTCATGTCCACTTTGGGCTATATGGTACAGTCTCATGCATAGCAAAGAAGTCTTGGCCGTTAGTCAACTTTTCCTCTTCAGAGTCAGCAGAAGCTGTCTTCGTCTTTTCTTCCTTTGCCTAAATTGGTAATATCTGCCCAAACCTCAACCTGCAGTGTGTCTCACAGCAAAATCTTAATGTGGGTGGATTGTGTGAACGTTTTTAAGGCTAGATTCTCATCCTTGTTCAAATTGTTGCTTTTGATTTGGCAATAAATTATAACCTGGTTGTGACTCCATCCTTTTAGCAGTTCTCTCAATCTATCGTGGTTGTTCTGTTTCATTTCAGGAGCTTACTGAATCTGACTGTTCTTAGGCTGTGTGGAAATTTATCTGCAGTTAAGTATACAAAGTGCAGTTGCAGAGTAATCTGAAGCCTTATGCTTGCTTTTGGAGCAGGTACCCTCATTGCTTTTTTGTCCTGACTGTAGACAAGCAGGTGATATCCAAATATATTGATTCCCAAACAGCAGAGACTACACTGGTATGTAGATTAATCCATTCCACAGGGATGTAAAGAACCATTGGAAGACAGATGCAGTATGTGCAAACATCAATTCATCCCAATTTCATATGTTTCCTCCACTTTTAGATACTCAGATTTATTAATGGATGTTAACTGTGATACCTGAACTGAAGGTAATCTGGGTGGCACACACCTGACTGTCTAAACATTCATGTTAATTTAATATAATTAAATATATTCTAGACTGTTTTTCCTGTGTGATTTCTGGTTGTGGGATGTAGTTGCAGAGCAGCTGAAGTGTTATGGCATACATATGGAGAATCAGTTTGAGCTTTCTGCTGATCTCAGGGTAATTCAGCTTCAAATGCCAACTGCATCATTACAACAGCATTGACTGTGGCATGTCATAGTAGGCTGTCTAGTTTTAGAATGAAGCTTTGTATTTTTCTATTTTTATTTATTAATCATAGATGTCTTTCTGTCTATTCCTGGCTTCCATCTTTCTTGAGGTCATCACCTTTATTAATAAATTGACTTATAAATAATTAAATCATTGTGGAATAGGCCCTTATGCTTTCTTAGCTTTTTGTTGCTAGTATTTATAGATATCTACGTTATTCATGCATTTGTCATGTAGCAAAGATACATATTATGATTTCCTCATAATATTTCAAGTTACCTTTGCTATTTTTACCTTTTTTCTCTGAATTCCCTTCAATTTGCAAACAGTTTTTGGACAAAAAATACTAAAATAGTGCTACTCTCCGCTACTTTGATTGTATGACTGAGAAGAAGGGTTATCAAGAAAGAGTAAGCTATGCAGGAACATGCTTAGTGTCTGATTTTTTTTGTTTTTTTTTGGTGGTTTCCACTTTTCTATGCTGACCACATGGACTCTGACCAGTCAGACTGAAATCTCTTTGAATGAGCTAGAAACTGCCTGTATCTTAGTCATACTGACTGGCCACCCACAAATCCTCAACAAAATCTTCATCTACCGTTTTTATTGTCCTGGGTCCAACAAATAGAATGACCTGGATATTAGTCACAGATGTATGTGCTGCTTTGTGGTGAGCAGGGGCACTGCCCATGTTTTGCTTGTACAAGAGCTTTCTGGGCTCCTGTAGTACAAATTGCAGGAGGACTTGGGGGGGGATGAATATATATATATATATATATACACATATATATATATATAAAGCTCATGTGTGAGTGAGCTCATCATCCAGTATTTTTCAGTGACTGGCTTTGGGAAGATTTACTGAAGCAGTTATATTTAGGTATGTTTAACTTTTTGTGAGCATACAGACAAATATTTGCAATAGCTCTATTTCACCTTTCACATACTATAGTATATTAAACCACAAAACCACACTGGCATAGTTAAAGGGTGGATATTTAATATTAAAGCTCTTCTTGGAATAAATGTGCTGATGGGAGCAGGGGTTGTTTTCTGTGTGCTTTTTTTTGCATGTGTGCTTTTTTCCCTCTCAACTGTGTGCATGCCTGATAGTAGCTACTCTTCATCATAATGTTAAAATTTCACCGCTAGTCATGCACCACAATTTAGATGTTCGATCACAGCGGACAAAACTATAAAACTGCATATTAATCTTTTTTATAGTCATTTTAATGATTGACAGTGCATCAAAACTGTCTCACAATGCAAGTTTAATGCAAAAAAAAATGCACCATTCCATAATTACTTTCAAAACTATTGGATGTGAACATTGTTCATAAGAAATCATCATGAATAATCTGAAAAAATAGCAGGATTCAGTATAGTCTATATTACTGTTGGCAACATTAGTACAGTTGGTACTAATTGGGACCAATGTTAGTAATGTGTATTTGGAGTTGCCCTAGAAATTTTGATAGGAAATATGAACGGAAGAATTGAACCAAGTATTAATTGCTGTTTTTTGCAATTTGTATCTTTGACTTCTGCTTCTTGAGTCAAGCATCTCTTGGATTTCCCCGTTTATTAAAGAAGAGGAGTTAGCATCTATTGAGAGAGACCTTTTATCAAACAGGTGTTTCCTGAAACCCTTCTACTTTTGCCTCAAGACCAAACACTTTTTGCATGAGTTCACTTGGTTTTGCTTTTGTGGCTGCTGCATTCTTCTGGCACTCTTACTCTCAAATCTTTTCCTCATCAAACTCTTATGCTTCCTTAACGTACAGAAATACCAGTTGACGCTATCCAAGTTTTCATTTAGGATCAGAGTCACTGACTCCTGTTGTCACAGATCTCAGTCAGCAAAGCTTTACCAGGAAACTCATCAAATACTAAGCTCTAACTCAGGGGCAGAGTTACAGAACATTATTCTATATATTGTACTCATTTGTTATATATGTTGTTTTTTGTGTGATTAAAAAGCACAGGTCATGGAGATAAGCTTGTGAAGACACAATTTTAGTTAATTCGTCTATGCATGTCCTTTTATGATTCCAATAATAACTAATTCATTTTCCTGAATGGCACAGGAACATACTCTTCCACAGACAATTTCAGTTGAATAAGAAAGATGCATGAAACTTCTACTGTAGATCTTTAGCGTAATTAAACTTTATAATAGGAAAATGTTTGCTTTTGAAGTTACCTTATTAGGCCTGAATCATTGCTAACAGTATCTTCTTCTACCTGGTTATTGTTCTTACCTCTCTAAAAGCTCTAGTAATAGAACGAACTATGCAGCTAGACGCAACACTGAATGTCGTGCTATCACTGAACTCTGTAGATTTTGTTTAGCTCCCAAACTGGTAATGATATCTTATTTGTATTCCTAAACTTGTATTTTGAACAATAATGAAGACTTTGTGAAAATGTCATGAAAATATATTATAAGATATGACACAAGTGCAACCTATGCAGTGATCTATTAAAGTGCATAATATGTAATTACTTACACTGTTGCATTGTGTTCTTTTCATAAGGTGTTTACCTTTTGAAATGTTACCCCTTCGCATCCTCTTTGCTGAATATGTGCCAAACTGACAACTGATTACCAAAAAAATCATAAACCTCACTGGAAATGTGGGATTGATGTCACTGAATCACTCTAAAATGTCTTTTTCTAGTAACAAGAGAACCTGCAACAAGAATATTTGTAAGTGAAAAGAGATGATTTTTTCCACTAATATACAAAGTATGTACTTATAGTCTTGTTAGTATTGTGGTTGTGCCCCTGATAAGAAACCAGAAGATTCTTTCAAACAAAATAATTATCAGGCAGCACTGGGGAATTGGTCTCTGCTCCTTTAACAGGTTGATCCTTTGTGTTCTGGAGATGATCACCTGATCAAAGATTCTTGGTTTTGTATAGAGTTTTACCCATTTTTAGGTCAGTATTGTTCCTATTCAATCCTTAAGCTGCTAACTAGCAAAACAATTATGCTTCTGAGTTTAGTTTTTCATGTCTTGCATGGCTCCAATTTATGCACTTTCTCATACAGCTGCTACTTACATACTTGTGCTTTAATAATTTCTTCAGTAAAATTGGGCCAGCATCACAGCTGTTCTGCGCCACATTAGGCCCTGAATTACAAATGAAAGCCCAGTCTCAGGTTTACACCTCATTCGATTTAAAAAAAAAAAAAAAAAAAAAAAAATTAAAAATTACCCTAGGAATCTGCATTTATTATTGCGTATAATCCAACATACCTCTGCATAGTTTATGTTCCTCTAAGTTTGCTGGGTGGCTACAGCACCCACCCTTTAGGATGTGTGAATGTAGCATGCTGTACCAATATGAATTTTGGATCTTGGAACAAGTCAATAATTCCAAGGCATGACTGTTAGATGGGTAAAAAGTTATGGTGAGGGGATGTACGTTTGGTATCTGTTTCCACTAATTATGGTTTGGTGTGTTTAGGCTTTCCTTCCTCCATCTGTTTGCAGTATAAAATAAATGGTATAAATAATGACTAGAGGAAATTATAATCTGTAGACGCATCTGATGTGGGTGATTGACCCCATGCCCTATCCTCTGCAGTGTGTCTCATTAATCCTTGAGTGTCCACAAAGAGCAGAGCTTCTGTCTTTGCCCCTTCATTGTTAATTAACCCTGAGGACTGGAGGCGCTTCCTTAATGTTCCCATACTGTTTCCTTGTTCTGCTTAACTTCTGCGCTGACCCAGCATCTTGATTTGTCAGGCTGCAGAAGTCAAGTCACCGATGGAGAAAGATCTCCATCTATTCTGGTCTCGGCCTGCATGTGCAAGAAGAGAGACAAGCAGCTTTGACTAATGAGAGGGAGGAGAGTGTAAGGGCCTCTTTGAACTGGATAAAAGAAGCAAGGAAGAAAACGGCAGAGTATTTTCATGACTAAACTTTAATTCTTAGAAGAAGCAGAGGCTTAACCTTCCAAACAGTGACTAGCAGTATCTGGAACCTACAAAGAAAAGAGATCAAGGTGGAAAAAACCTTTCAGAATGGAAGCTCTCCCAGAAATTGCCGTTTGTCAAGAGAAAGTGTTGGGAGTTCATTTTAACTTCTGTATATCAGTCAGGATGAATCTCCAAGTCTTCCAGAAGTTTCCCATTATGAACAGGCTTTATACGTGCTGAATTCCATTTCAGATCCCATTGGAATGGGGAAATTCTACTGCAGTGTGAGTAAAAGCTCATGAGCTGAGAAATTTTGGCCTCAGTCGCTGAGCTTGTAACAAATCAGTTCTCAAAAATCTTTGTCCTGCAAACCAGCTCATTTTTCAGGTTGTCTGAGACCACATATGATAGATGATTGCTTCCATCTGTTTATGAGTTTAAATTTCTGAACTGTAAGTGTACAAGGATAAATTCAGTTAAGCATGTTGTTAACTGAATAAGTCTACTTAAAAATGTTTTGGATTTGTTTTTAAAACATTTTTTGTGAGTAGTAGTCCCTGTAAATCTTTTACTGCATTAATTTATAACTGTGATATAAATATAGTATAAGACTGCGTTCTTTCTAGATTTTAAAATTATCTATTGTGTTATCAGAAATGATAAAGGGGCTACATCTGTGTGAGGGGAATCTTCCAAGCATTATGGTACTTGATGACAACTGCTGAGCTGACTCTTAAGAAGGTTTTTCTGTTTCTCCCTTACTAAAGAACATAGCTTAAAGTTCTAAGACTGACAAATCTCAGGATTTGTGTTATTTGGAATGCTTACCTAAAAAAAAAAAAGTTTCAGATTTTTCAATTTTCCATGAATTACTAAATCATAAAAAACACATTCTAATGGTGTAAATAGTTGAGCTTTGATTATTAGCACTGGAGTTGGTAACAAAGGGAAATGTAAAAAAAAAAAAAAAAAACAAAAAAAAAAAAACATTTAATGTAGGTTGTGTTTAACAAGAAGGCTATTACTGAGATGCTGCAATATTTCACCTGTTTAGTTGGAATGGACCTTCTTTTGAAACATTACATTTTCTTTTCAGAAGAACTTCTCTTTCCTTCATATGCCACTCTTAAGTACTTTTTCTGGTTGTCCTCCAGTAGGAAACTTACTTTCAGTAGCTATAGAGCTCTGTATCAGACTTGGCTGTGATGATTTGCAGATCTTCCCTTCAGTCCTTTGGAATAAAGATTTTCTTCCCTTGCTCCCTGAAGTTTAGTTAGGAAGCATGGGAATATAGCAAGGATGTCCAAGGAGGCTTAGGGCTGACTAAAGTGAACAGTTCTTTATCAACCTTTCATGTTGATAAGATGCTTATGTCACTTGCAAGGTTTACGTTACCTTATAAATCACAGCAAGAATTACATCCATTGTATACAAACATAAATTTGGCATTGCTAACTCATCACAGAGCCTGCATGTAATCCAATAATACAGGCAATACATTCAGCATTTTTGTTGAAGAAAGGAAGAGGAAAAATTAAGGCTTGAAGGTTTTGTGGTGTAACAGCTAGCGCACTGGTGAAGAATTTGTCTTCATGAGTTTTCTCAAACTATTCTAATCATGAGGGTTATAATGTATCAAGAACACCTCTCCAAAAGACAAAATTTTATGAGGAGGACAGTAACAGTTAGATGTTCTTTATAACTCTAAGATGGGAAGAGGATCAAAACTGATTTGATCTTTGGGAATTATACATAACGAACCTCGTGGGTAACTTAGATATGCAGAAAAGCAAACTTCAGTGTTTCCACTCACATTCTGCTTTGAGCCTCCCCTAGATTAGTGCAACAACCCCTGCTAAGCGCTTTACTTTTGCTTTTAGGTATCTTTTAGGTAATTATAGCAGGTAGTGCTGAATCATTGTGTATTTTCTTGAATGATAATGAAGGAAGAGTATCCCTCCTTAACAAGCAAAGGGAACTGACTCACTGGGAATTTACCATAGTATAAAGAAGTACAGCTTCTTTAAAGCTATGCTGATAAATGTCAGAAGGCTGAGTTCTCTGAAAACAGGGTGCTTGTCAGCCTAGCCAAGACAAATAATCCAGCCATTGATCTTGGTTAGAAGGACAAGTGTCCCTGTCCAGTGTGCAATGCTGGCTTTTTCTAATTCAAAATTTGATTTATTAAGAACAACAGAAAGCATTGTAGAATTCAGCATATATGAAGGTGTTTGATATCTCATACTCTGATAGATATGTGTATGTGAATAAACATGAGAATGGATGAAACACATTCGTTATAGCCCTAATCTGTATACCTGTGCAAAGTTTAGTATCGGAGCATAAATGACTCCCCCTTTTTTTTTCCCCAGACATATGATTCATTAGCATGTGTTCTAGGACAAACCCAGAAATGCGGTTGTGTTGAGAAAAGGAACATCCCACTGCTCCCTCAGGCGATTATGTTTGATCTAAGTGAAACATAGAGTTTTTAAGGAAAGAGATTTACATCTTAAAAATTCAAGAACTTCCCAACTTGCAATAAAAGCTTCATGTGAAGTCATACAATGCATGTCTTTGCTATATTTATCATTTTGAGCAAATAGAAATTTTGTTTGAAAAACTTATGATGTCCGGAAAACATTCCTGATGTCTGCCTCTCTCCCAGAAAACTGTTTTTAATCTATTTTTTCTTTAGTTTGTAGAGGGTGTGGGCCCACTTCAGTGGGGAACTAAGCCATAAGATTTCAACTAATTTTAAAAATCTAGTATGGGGCATGAAAGTAGACCTATCAAACCAATAATCTTGCTTTATTCTTCTTTAACTACCTGGTTGACAAAAACTTGTCTAAAATTGTCCTTTTGGTTAAATTTAACTTATGGGTAAAGCATATCATATTTTTGATGTTTCTTTTAACCATTGGTTTGCTATGGCAGGCAGGGTGAAAATAGTTTCATTGCTTTACCTTGAATATGTCATCAGCTGAATCTTCAGGTTGCGTTCAGGCCAGTTTTAGGTTAGCACAACTCCTGGTGAAGTCCTCAGATTTTAACACAGAATGCTCCTTCTCTCTTCCTTTCTGTTTTACCAACGTCTAGGTTCTTTTTAAAAACATGTAACTGTAATCTTTTCCCCTATGTGTTGCTAGTTGTTGATCATCCTTCAAAATATCTGATGTGTAATTCTTTACCGTTTCTCAGATATCTTTTCATTATCTTCTCCCAAACCACATGATACAATCTTTATTTTCCCCACTTTCACAGCATGATGTGTTTTCCTTTCCTAGAGTCTCCTTGCTTGTTTTGTCCTTTAGAGAAATCTAATTAGTAAAGAAGCTAATGATAGGCTATATAAAATAAAATAGAATTTTGCAAGCAATGCTGAGTTGCACTGTGTGCCAGTGTCATTTTGTTCTAAATCTGGATTGTTTTATCAATATAAACTTCTGTTTGAAAGACCAAATTCTACAGTTATCAAAGTAGCTGAGCTGGGAGGTTCATTGCAATGTAAACATTAATGTTTATATAGAAAAACTAATTGGAGTTGCTATTATAAATGATGGAGTATAGAAGTAGAACAGATATTTCTGCTATCTATCTGAAGTTTCCGTTGCCTTCAAATCTCTGAATAGTTTCATTCTTTTAACGAGAAATAAATTGATAAATTGGAGACAATGCTATTAAATTGGAGACAATGCTATTATTTTCTCCAATGTTTTATTTATTTTCCCCTCGTATTTTGAGATCAATCCTCTCTGAGGAAGAGTCATTTTTTCCTCAAGTATTACAGAAACTCAAAACCTGCTGTTGTGATTATCCTGGTTTTGCTTAAGTTAAACATACGGTCTTGGAAAAAAAAAAAAAAGCTGTGAAAACAGTCTTTATCATTGTCAGTTTTGCCATATCTAGAAGGACTAGCAGCTGGGAAGCTCTGAACAATAATGGTAGCCAGAGTAAGAAAAGTAGGAAATCTGAGAGAGGGGGAAAAAATGTCTTATTAAGCTAAATTTGGAGAAATATGCTCTATTTTAAAATACCATGCAAGAACCAAATATTGCCAATGAAAATATCAAGAATGGAAAGAGGAAGAAAGCATCAGCAAAGGATGAATAGAATATTTGTTCCACAAAAATGGAAGCAGAAACTCTTCAAGACTAAAGCAGTATGTGATATTTTCTACAGAGAATCAGCAATACAATTTTAGTGAAGAACTGTTATAATGGTAATTATAATGGTTTCAATTAGTTGCATCTTGAAAGTCAGATTAGCAAATCACCCTAGTGTCTAATCAAGATCAACAAGGGTAAGCTCTTTCCTCCCCGAACAAGAACAAGTCTTCCCTTGAGACAGTTTATTTCAGAAATTCCCTTACTGAGTTTTCTTGATCTTCTTTCTTTCCAAGCACCTCCCACTTCTGGTGCATCTACATTAGCAGGTTAGTGCAAATCAGGAGCATAATTTGATGCAAATCTTCCAGTCATCCTTATTCACAACGTTTTAGGTTGCATTACAGAGCAGACTCAAGGAGTATCTCACACTTGGAGATGATACTAAACTGCACTGCATGGAGCATACCTAATAAATTCAGCCCAGGGCACCCGACCGGCACTAGTTCAAAGAAACAAACCTCTGAAATGTGTGTAATGTAAACCTCACTTTCTCAGCTATTTTCCTCTACAGGTTTACGTTTTATTGGTCGACACTACTTACCAATGTAGACATAAGCACTGTGGTCCAAGACCAGACTAAATAGACCACAAGATCAAGTACACACTGGTACAGCAAGTGCTGCATTGAAAGCTCTGTGAATAGCTGATGGTTTTAGCTCAGTGGCGGTTTTGAAAAGAAAAAGGAAAGAGGACCTGTATGGGTGTAACACTTTTTATATGAATGGAATCAAAACATCTCTAGTGTTTTACATTATTACCAGTTAAAGATAAATAATAAGGAAGGATGCTTTAAAAGTAAGATCAATTGGAGTAAAAAATCCTAATGTTCATTTTAGAAAAACATGGATGAAATTTTCTTTCAGCTTTTTTTCTGACACTATCAATGCATTTCTGCTGTTTAATCTTCATTGTTTTTTTCAAAAACAACTTGTATAGGCCTAGCTTTTCATTCAAGTTCCTTTCTATTTAAGGTCAGTTTCTTAAATAAGCAAGATGTGTGCAACTTTGACTAAGTCTGTCTTGTGTAACTTTTGAATCTACTGGTTAGTTGCTGACAGTTTAGGAATACGAGTCTCAAAGCAACTTGAATGAGAGCAAATGCTGCTGAGAGATGGTTCTATGGCAGCTCAAATCCTTAGACAGTGAGAGTCTAACTATAAGGAAATGAAAATCAGACTTAATTATCCATGCTGTTCATGGAGCAACTTGCCATTTGGGAGAATTAGTGAACTAGCTAAATGCTATGCAGAAATGATAAATTCTGAGTTATCAGCATTTTCAGCAGTTACATTTCATATTTTGTTTTGGATCATGAAGACATTATTTGCATTTTATTTTCATAATGAGATCTGGGAGCAGATTAATGTGGAAACCACCAAATTCTCTAGTTTTCATTTAAAATGTTTTTTTGTGTGTTTTGTAAAAAAAAAAAAAAAAAAAAAGCTATTCTAAGAAATACATAGTTCAAAATACATAGTTCAACATAAGCTGAGATGTATGCAATGTGGTTGCACTGGTATGCAATGTATGGCTGTGATCTCCCAACCCACTTGGCATTCATGTTGCAGATATAACTATCCTCATATCTATTATAGTGAGTGTATGTCCTGATCCTCTTACAGAATCTTCATTAAGTGATTGCACTGTCCCTGTAGAGCCCTGTCCCATTCCTTGATGGAAGATATTTGAAAAAAAAACTGCTGCAGCTATTGATGGCCTCTTTCTTTTCATCACAGTGTCCTTCTAATTGCCATCTGACAACTAGAAGGACTATGATAATATTTTCACACTTGAGTCATTGCTTTCTGTGCTTCTGGCACACTCGTATTTTGAAACACCTCTTAGATTACCTCAAACAGTGCTGTAGGGAGGTAGTGGGGTATACGAAGCAAATGGGTTTGCCCGTGATGGGTTTCTGATGCCCATCATTCTGAGGTTTCAGTATTAACCACCAGTTGTGATGAGAGATATTTCTTCAGTTAGGTGCACTGTAATACTTGCTGGAGTTAGGGGAAGGAGAAGGAGGAAAAAAAAGCCAGATATTTTTCTTCTAGCATCATCTAGCTCCACGGTCTGTGGATCAGATTCTGTCATAGAATCACAGAATGATTTGTGTTGCGAGGGACCTTAAAGACCACCCAGTTCCAATTCCCTGGCATGGGCAGGGACACCTCCCACCTGACCAGGTTTCTGCCAGGGATGGGGCATCCACAGCTTCTCTGGGCAACCTGTGCCAGGGCCTCACCACCCTCACAGCAAACATTTTTTTCCTTATGTCTAATCTAAATCTACCCTCTTTTAATTTAAAGCCCTTATCCCTTGTCCTGTCACTCCACTCCCTGACAGAGAGTCCCTCCCCAACTTTCCTGTAGGCCCCCTTTAGGTACAGGAAGGCTACTATAAGGTCTCCCCAGAGCCTTCTCTTCTCCAGGCTGAACAACCCCAACTCCCTCAGCCTGTGTTCACAGGAGAGGTGCTCCTCTAGACCTGCTCCAACATGTGCATGTTCTTCTTGTGCTGGGGGTCCTAGACCTGAACGCACTATTCTAGGTGGGGTCTCAGAGGAGCAGAGACAAGACTAGAGGAAGCCTTTCCCAGGAAGTGTCATGAATCGAATGACGAAATTGTCATGCAAAAACATTAATCCTTTTAATCTTTTAATCCTAAATCCTACTTTATTTCCAAAATAATTCAATTTATCTTTATCATTACCCTTTCCTATGTATTTTTAATATTTGTACCCATGGAATTCCTAATAAAAACAAAAAGCATGCATCTACACCACACTTTTATTTTTTCAGTAATTCTTTCTCATTCCTCTTTCCTATGTGAAATCTAGCCCATGTCTTGTAGAATGTCAATCTTTGTCCATCTTTTGTAATTGGTATAATCTCAAAACTAAGCATGGTGCTAAGAGCAATTTTATACACAGCTGGGAACCCTCATCTATAAATAGTAGCAATTCTTGGAACCAAATCTGTGCTTATTTATATGGCTGTTGATTTGGATTTTCTTTCTTGGACACCGTGAGTAGTAAGTCTTGGAATACTGCAAAAAATACTTATAAAAACAAATATTAAAATTATCATTAGGGAATTAAATGGCATTTCTGAGACTTGTATTTGTCTTCTGGAATCTCTATATCTGCATGCTTACCAGAGTTTCATGTTGAAGCAAATTTTGGAAAATTCTTATTCTGCCTCTCTTCATGTAAGTAAAAACTGTACATAAAAAATGTCAAAAAATGGTGTTAGCAAAGAAGGGATCATCCTTCATCAGAAAGTCATAGTTGAAAGTAGCTTAAAGATTAGAAAACACAGATGTTATGGAATCTAAAATGCTATCCAGATCAATGTCTGAAATGCTTAAATTACTTTTGTTTGCTCCTATTATCTGAGCTCACTTGCTATTTTCTTCTATTCTCTGATCTACACCAAATTTTCCAAAACCAAACCAAGTCTCTGAAGGATGGAGAACTCTGTTTTCATTGAGTGCTCTGGAAAGCTGTGGCCTGAGGGGGGGGCCAGGACAGTGTGAGACAATGTGCTTTCACTAGGGTACATGGACAGGGCTTTGGACTCGCACCTGGTGTGGGGATGCAGTCAGCAAATTCCTTTTTGTTTCCATAACTAAAACTCAGTATGAGGCAACACCCCACACTGCGTGTACCTGAAGTACCACAATGACAAGCTTTGGACCTACCTCCAGAATTAACTTGCTTCCCATTCAAATCTATGGGTTCTCATACACTGAGACTTCACTGGAATAATGTGGCCAAATTTCATCCATGTTCCACATGCCTCATCAATCTGCCTAGCTTCAAGGCAGATTCTGATCTATGGTTTAACATCAATATGTTCTTGGTATTAAAAGGACATTTGTTTATGAATTCTTTACAGCCATTATATTTCTCAATTGGTAATTTAGCAATTATTTCTTTAATTAGTAGAGTTGTTTTTTTAACTGAAATAGCCAAAAAACATATGTCTCAATGCACTGTGTTGTGAAGTGACTTGCCTGCTGGCTGTACATCTACTTTAGTTGCTGTTATACCACTAATTTTCTGAGAAATTTCCATTTTAGCTAAAATGCCCCAAAACATTTTATTTAAATATTTACTCCTCTTGGACAAAGACCAGCACGTTCTCTGTCACTTAAAGTTCTTAAGATTGAATAGATTTAGGATCTTTGCATTCTTACCAGTTTTCAGAGCCTATATGGCTACTCACAAAACCACTAAAAACAGAGAACATTTTCTTCTTTTTGTGTAAAATCCTGATAAAGTTTATAGTCATGCACAGACTCTAGTTGTCTTGTATCAAGCTCATATTAAAGTCTAGCAATGTTATAACAGGGATTTTAATATTGTGATGTTTTGTTGAGAAGTTGCTGTCTTTGATTAATCAATAGTACGTTTCATAAAAAGAATGAAATTAAAAAAGCATACCTTTATAATATCTATCAGTTAGGGAAATGCAACATCTTAACTTTTTTCAAATCTTTTTTTGTTAACATAAAGAATTACCCTGTCCACATGATAGCAGAAAAATAAAGTACTGAAAGTACTTTTAGTGCACAGAAATTAGAATGACTACTGCTTTGTCAAAACAAACTCTTTGTGTCCATACAGATACCACTTTCTTTATAAATTTTAAGCTTGGTACCATAGCTATCTGAAGGCTCATCTACATTATATCGTTCTTTTAAATGGAAAGAAATGCTAGCTTAGACTTCTTGGGTTTTGTGAACCCTTGCTCAAATTTTGTGGTTTTGTTCATCTCTTTTAGCTGTTAAGCTAATTTAAAACTAGACAAAATTTCTGTGGCTCTTTTCAGTCCCTAAGTTTGGTGGTGGTATGTGAGTATATTGCACAATTTATTTAGGATTCTGATATCTTTTCCAATCTTTTTTTTCTGATACCTTGGGAGCTGCTTTTTTGATACTCAGCTTCGGACATTGGAAGGTCTTTGGTATACTCCTTTCTCCAGTGGTAGTTTAGATTTAGTTTAAAATAAAAATCACATCCATGTTTTCTACGTTCTGAGGTATGTTCAACTATATAAAATCAACATTCATCTCAAATCTTAACTAAATACCAGATTAAGAATCACATATTTTGGTGTGTTTCCAAAAAACATAGAAATCTTCATCTCTGAGGCAGTAACTCCAAAACCTGAGTCCATAAGGCCAGCGTTAAAAGCTATAAATATATTAAAGCTATAAATGTATTTGGCCTGAATTGAATGTATTTCTGGAATGTAAGTTTATCTAGTACTTTTGGAAGCCTGCATCTCTTGCTGAATGCACCCATGCAGTTCTTGCTGTTTTCAAAGGAGTCTTACAATTTTGAGCTGAATGAATGCTTTTGTTTTGTATAGATCGATTGTTCAGTCATCATATATGATGATTTATATTGTCATGCAAATGAATACTTATTAAATAATGTATTTACTTTGATGATTATACAAACTGATTTAAGTCAGCCCAGTACAGCTAAAGCTAATGATGCTAAATAAAATGACACCAGGAAGGAATCTGTCTGAGGTAATCCAATAATTCCCTATTGTTTTGGAAGTCTGAATTTATTTTGAGTAATCATTGGTTTCTACAAGAAAACAGTGATAATTATATTTATGTCTCCCAAGTATTTTCTCAGGAAAAAGACAAACAGCCTTGCTTGGTTTAAGAACACACACAGTACCACTCTAAGTATTTTCTTGTTGACTCTGAAGATGAAATGAAATAAAATGAAATATGATACTAAGAGAGCAAATCTTTAGGGTGTTTTGCAAAAGAGAAAATAAAGGCAGAGTTTGCACAAACTTTCATAGGTTCAGTAGGAATTTCGAATACTGTGTACATATCCAAATGCAAAATAAACAGGGCCTTGTCATTTTGTGCTGTACAGGATGAAAACTGACAATACCACTGCATATTAAATTAGGTGTGCATCTTAAAATCATGAGCTTCGTTGCATTTAGAAATAATCTGGAAAGCAGATTAACACTATCAAAGGCATAAAAAAGTGCTCAGTGAAATATCAGCTCTTATCATCAACATGTCAGTCATCGTTGTCAAATGTCTTATCAATGACAGCATCGTTTGTTTTAATGGGATATTTGGCACAACTTCAACTAGTGAAAAGTACTCTCTAGACATTCCAGTAAAATGCATGTTTCCCTGTGAATATGTAGGGTTAGTATATGTATAATATTCTTCATAACAGCAGTGTTGAAATAATAAATATATTAAGATACTGCCATTCACAGATCAGGCTAAGGGCTAAAAACATGCATAAAAGTGTTGGTCCTTACAATCCTGTTTCTTTCTGGAAATAGCTTTCTGGAAACAGCTGTGTGTTTTTATTATCCTTATGCGTGTAGAAAACTTTTATGTAACATCTAAAGAGCAACTGATTACATTATTGGTTAACATCATCAGAAGACAATACTATAAACAATCGTAGTGTAAGAGTTTTACATTTTCATATTGTGTTAGAAAAACAAAAACAACAACAATTGAATAGTGTTTTTCCTGTGTGTTCATAATCCTTTTTTTTTTTTTTTTTTTTTTACAAATAGTCTACAGGTTGATGGAGTTTGGTTTTCTTATCCATTCCCTTTAATGCAGCAGTGGCAATAATTTTTCTAATGTATATTTTTGTATCCTGGAACTGACTAACACTGAATATACCTGTCTGAACTGGATTTGAACTAATAGCTCATAAGGCTTTTCATTGAGCATGTCTTGTACTTGTTGCTCAAGTAATTTTTTAGATCAATTCTTAGGAGAAAGTCCACTGGTATAATTTCTCACTGCAAGCACTACAAGAAGTTTAGGGCAGTGGTCTTTGGGTTTCCCTGTTCACTCACTGCAAACTTAGATGTTACTACAATGAGAAGGGAAGATAAGCTGCCTGGATGTTATTGAATGCTCTTGTGGATCCCAACCACAGAAAGAGTGTTTAGAAAGGGGATCAACAGCTTTTATATTCTTAGATTCCACTTTGAGTAAGTGAACAAAAATAAAATAACCATCACTTAATACAAATACACAGAGAAAATGACAAAAAAATCAGTAGAGATATGAAAGGTCTCATGTAGGTTATACTGAACAGACAAAGCCAGTGGGGAGGCTACATCATTCCACAGGTCTGAAAGCAATTAGGAAGGCTTCAAATTGCTTCCAAAAGCATGGAACAAATGGACCACATCCTCAACTGCTGTAAATTGAAGTATCTCCCCTGAGTTTACTGCAACTATTTTGATCATATCACAAGAACAACGACAGCAGGAAAACGTGACTTGTAAAGTAAATGTACTTCAGTGTCCTTCCAAGAACATTCATATGCTAAATGACAGGGAAAGAATTGTCTTCACCCAGTTGAGAAAACCTGACTGTATATTGTCTTCTCATACGCAATAGTTAATGGTGCTATTCTTAATATTAACCATATGTAAGCATGTATTTTGCTCTATCAGGGTCTAAGCTTTACAGAAATAAAATATGCCACTCACACCCATGCAATTACTTTTAACTTGGCTTACAAACTCAGTGATTTTGTGTAGTACTTGAAAACAGAGTGAAGTTACTTGCATCTTTATGCTTTAATCTTGCTTGAAATTTAAAGTCTTTGAAACAAGAATTGTGTTCACAGTGGCTAGATTTAGAAATTCATAATTGTTTGAAAGACATCCCCAGAATAGAAAATAGAGTTTTTGCAACAGAAAGTGTAAGATACAGTTCAACAATACACAGCATTCTGAGTTTCTTGCCAAGTTATGACAGATACACTGATTGATTACTAAAAGGTAGAAGGAAGGCCAAAATCTGGATAGGATATTCCACTGAGACTGGAACCACTTATTCTTCGATTAGCTCTTGAAACTGAGGTTTAACTTCAGTTTACATCATCATATAACTGTTTCAACCAAATAGCTTTGCAATGTCTTGCTGAACTTTAGCATTGCCTATCTAGAAACTTGAAGCTGTAGATTGTGACGGTTTTTTATTTCCATAAGGACCACAGTAATTTTACTCTTAGACTTTTTGTCATCAGTTTGCTTCAGTGCTCCAACAAAAGCAGAAGAGTATGATCATGAACCAGCATGTTCAGTAACAGGTACACTGGAGAGCTAATCTGAGGACAGTTTCATTGCCCTTAGGACACTTAATTGCATCCATCTTTGGTGGTTTTAAAAATGCTTCCATGTAATAAAATAGAGTATCCTGAAAGGATATCATACGAAGATTAATGAATAAAAGTTTTAAAAATACTAAGACAAATTCCGACTGATATTTGAAGCTTGCAAAGGAGATTTTTTTTGGATCAATGGCTAACAATCCATGCCAGGGGAAATATAACCAAACCTGACAAATGCACTTTAAGTAGACATGTATTATAAACAAAGTCCTTCTGATAATTGAAAACTGGGGTTTTGAGTCGTAAGCAGGAAATAGAACAAACTATTAAAATGGGTAATCTACATAAAGATTCTCATCTACCCATTTTGGAAGTCATTTAATTCTTTCAATGTTAATCATCATTTGGCATATTATTTTGGTGCTCGTACCTGCCTCAGGAGAAGCTTCAGATTTCTGAGTTTATCTTCTATGGAAAAACACGTATCTTTGAATTAAAAAAAAAAAAAAAAAGGCTTTAACTTTCTTCTTTCCCTTTGATGGCTTGATGATAATCCTTTTTAGCATGTCACTGAGAAAAGGAAGGTAAATAAGCAAGTGCAAGACTAAAGGCATCTAAGAAACAATCTAAATATTTCCACATAAATTATTCAGAACTTCAGGTTCTTTAACAGTTAGAATCCAGTATTTCTAAATGTAGAAGTGTAATTAACAAATTCCAAATGAACAGTTTATTTACAATTATTTTGATTTGGTATTAAAAAAATGATATATTATTTCTTGTACTGATACACTTTGACATTCTCACTCTACTTGGTGAGCTTCTGTCCTGAGAAGCGTCTATTTGTGTTCTAATATCTAAAGGTTGATGAGGATATTTGTCAAGTATTTCCAGTTATACCCCATTCAAAGAGTTTTGAAGGTGAAGAGTTCTGCCTATAGATGTGGCTTGAACACTTTCAAATCAATTTGATTGTGCTGAAATAACCATTTGTAAATTTGCTGAAACTATGAAATTGTACAGAGCCATTTTTAGACTTCTTCATGCAATCCGTTTACACTGTAACCCAGTGGATTGGAACCTAGCAAGGATATAGGAGACATGCTCATGTCCCTGAACAGAGCAAGTATCTGCATTCTGGAGATCTCTCATACCTGGCCACTGCCCCTACCTCCTGATTATAATCATGTCTGTATGCCTGGTGAATGCCCCTCTTTCCTTCTCTCCCTTGCTCCTTCTTGTGTTTTACAAATAGTGATTTCATCAAAACCAAAACTTCTTGATGAAATGTCTTGACACCAGCCAAATAATAATTCATTCAGTATGAAATGCAAAAGCGTGAAATATTTCATGAAATCTGGTGGTTCCACTGTGAAGCAAAAGCAAATATTGAAACTCTGAAAGTGGTTAAAAAAACAGGTCTATCTTGTACTTTCCGCAGTTGCTGAGTGTATTTAAACAAAACACTTGTTTTTTACTTGAGGAAAATATCTCAGGTTTAATTGTATATGTGCTTCTTAAGGAAAGAGAAAAGAAAAAAGATGTCAGCAAAAGCCATTATATTTTTCTACCAGGCAAAATAAGATTAAGATTTCAGGTGCTCTTCTTTTCTCTCTCGCTTTTTAAAATATGTATTACTTCCTCAGCAGGATTGCTTTTTAAGCATGAAAACAGATTGGGTAAGTCCACAAACACTGATTTTCTTTCAGTGAATCACTCTGAATTTTGCATGCAATAAACCACAGCTATATTGAGTGCTAATGATTTTCTATAAACCATCTGCATGATTTGGACAAATTCTCATTAATTTAAGTTGCATAGTTGATTGAGCAAGAACTAAGTTATGGAAGAGCACTAGCACCATATGTAACTAATCTTAGGTCTAGAAAGAACAGTCACATATTCAGACAAAGTGTGGCTGAAACTATATATATTTGATTCAGACTGATATCTGCATATAGCTACAACAGAGTTGCTCGAGCACTTTGATTTTTTTCTTATTTTTGAATGGTTTTGGTAGATCATTTAACACAGGATGATATAAATTGGTTTCTCTTTCCATAATAAGTCATGGGGCGTAATCAGCTTAAACTAGCATGACAAAAAATATTTTATATTATGGATAAATAACCTTATAGACATATATGTTAATGATTTTCTACATTATTCTCATTTTATAATTAATTTAGAAATACATAGAAATATAACCTAGTTAGAATATTAGAATTCATTATCTAACATTACCTAAATTGAAATTAGACTTGTCTGAAGACCTGATTTATATAGCCTAGCTTTGAGCCATATGCTTTTCTGAGCTACAGAGGTAACAACAACAAAAAAATTACCTTTGTGTTTGATGTAAGTTTGGGCATAGCAAGGAACTAAATTCTAGAATTTTAATGTTCCTAGGCTGACTGCAATTGAAGTGCATTTTACCACTGCATATAAAGTACTATTAGATTGTGTCCCATTAGACTTATCTTGTTTCTCATTCCTTTCAACTTTCTTTAGTTCTGTTGATTGTCCAAGACCCAACAGAATTATTAAAATGTTCAAACTTAGGTGTTCTGACTTCTCATGTTCTTTCTTCTACTTTTTCACCATAAAATATCGCTATGTGCTTTTTATTGTTATCATTATGAAGATCTATCAAAGCAGCTTTAATCAAGCATTCATATTCTGGTTATTCTCCTCCTTTCTGTAGATGTAAAACAGGAAAAGGTATGTAGGAGACAGTCCATCCCCAGGTTTCTCAGATGGATAGGAAATGGACAGACATCATCTATGATGTCCCTCTTTTCTTTGGTTTAGTTATTCAGCAGGTGCTGGAATAAAATCAAGCTGTCTTTGTTAAACTGTTTCACAGAGCAGACCATGTTCTAATAATTTCATAACCTATAAATATGTCCTCACTCATTTTTTATTCTTATTCTTGTGACCAGCTTCTTAAAAAAAAAAAACTTTTTTGAAATCAAAGTTTACTGATGATCAATGTTAAGTGAACTTTAGCTGAAGAAAAATAATTAGTTTTAAAAAAAAAAATTGTCCTGAACTGGGTTTATTGTTTTGGAACACTGTGTTACAATTTCTCATCACATTTTTTTTTTTTTGGTATTGTCTAAAAAAACATTCTTAGGAACTTTTAACTGTAAGGAAACTAACAGCTTTTTGTTTTTATTTTGATTCCCATAAAAACAAATTTCATAATTGTGTAGTTTGTGCAACTGCATAATTGCAAGCAAAATGTGTCCCTTCACAGCCTGTAATTTATTCACTGAATTCCAAGCTGGAAATCTTTCAGGAAAATAGTATAAATCACAATTTAGATTGCAGTAAATGTTTTGCATTTGGATCCCCAACCAAATACAGCTAAAAATTATTCTGCAAAGTTACTTACCTTTAGCTGCACTTCTGACTGTTTACCATCCAAGTTTACTACCACATATGCCATTTCCTTGCATGGGCTTCAAAGTCTTCTGTCTTTGAAGATGCAGAGGTTAGGCTGGTAAGTCATTTCACTTAAGGCTGTCTACCTCCACTACGCACGTACATTTAAAGCTACTGGGAAAAAATTCAAACCCACTTCCATTCAGGCCTGCATAATTTTGCAACTAACTTTTAAAGTTAATACTGTAATTTTAAGGCTGAAAAATGCATATATAAAATTACACGGATGACAATGAAGACCACATTCGGCAAATTTAGCAGACTTTAGCACAAAGTTCCACATGCTGAGGAACTGAAACTTAACAAATTAGCTCCAGATATGGCCGTATTAGCGAGACCCAGAGTCAACCTTACAGAGCTGGCTTTTCTTTAACTGAAGAAATGCCCTCCAGAAGACTTGCTTCAGCTAGTGAAGGCATTATATAAACAGTTAAAAGGCAGTTGTAGGCTGCTGGTAGAAAGAACATATACCCACAGTTAGTAATTATGAAGGCTTCCTATCTTCTTTCAGGATAAATATCCCGTCCCAGTTGTGACAGGCCCCCTGAGCAGAGACTTTCTGGTCACTATATGTTGAGGCACTATTTTGTGTAAGTTATGTGATGTCTTACTGCTGCATCTCTCGCTCCCTCTCAAGGTCAAACAAAGGCCAAAGATGCCAATCAATGATTCAATCAGTAATGGTAATATCAATTAATCAGAGTGATAATTAATAAAGAGGGTTTGCAACAGCTGAAAGAGTTGCCAGAAGGTAAATGATGCATGACCAACCCACCTGGGAAGACAACTAAACTTATCAACACCACTTCTTTTATTCAAGAAGAGGGAAAAAACTGTTGGCTTTGCCCTGTGGTTTGGAAATCATACCTGGTAATTACCATTATGATTCATGCCGAATTAAATTAAATAAAATGTAAGTAAATTATTTCACCTAAATATGAGACTTGTGACCAAACATGTAGTTTTTGTGTTTTTATTAGTAGCTTTTGTTATATGAATAACTGGCGTTTATTATTAATTGATACCCTAATTAAAGCCATACTAGTCATTTCCATTAGCTTACTCAAACTTCTACAGAGCTGTCCGTCTGGTTTTAATCAAAACCAAATGGTAATCCAAGTTCTCAGGCTGGAACAGCTAAGAGGAAGTCATTCAGAGGAGGCAGAAGAAAGCAGAAAAGATAAACAGATGATATTCACTAAATTTGTATAGAGCAAAGGATGTAGATGCTGTGGGTTTCTCTGGAGACGTGATTCAGGCACCCTGTCAAACTGGAACGAAGTAGTTACAAGTGTTTTATGTCAGCAAAATACTAATATGATCAAGATGGAGTCTGTCCTTTTGCTTTCACAGAGCTGGATTTGTGTGACTCTGGAGGATTCTCGGAAAAGGTAAAGCAACATATACTATTGCCTGTGCTATGCCTGCGCCTAAATTGTAGCATTCATTTTCTCAGATCCTGCTAATTCTCTCGAGTAGGGATATAATTTTAGCATACACGTGTATGTGGTATCATCTAACTGTGCGTAGTTGCTGGTCAGACTAGTACTAGACCCTTTGTAAATGTGATGTGTTAGTTGAATTTAAATCGGGTTGCTCTCTGCCTGCTCCCTACTACCTGGTGCCAAAGATCAGGCGTCTCGCAGCCGTTCTTCTGTTGCTCTGGATGACTGTTGTCTTTGCACGTACACTGGAGACGTATGAAATTTATATTGTTCTAAGGAAAAGAAAACAGGGCGGGGTTTGAAAACATGTTTGCATTATGTAACTGTAGCACAGACCTTCCAGTTTGACAGAAATACCTCAGCAGTGTGTTAAGCTGAATGTCTTGAAATGCTCAGGCTGGCTGGCTTTTTCCCTTTCCCCCCTCTCTGCGCGCTCTCTCCCTTTCTCTGCCTCATGCACGCACACACACGCGCGCTCTCTCTCTCTCTGTCTTTCTCCCTCTCTCTCAAAGGCAGGAAATACTTTTCAGGCAATCTGGGCCTGGTTGTTGAGGCCCCTTTTACAAAACATCAGTCTGAATTTAGTAGACAGAAGTCACTGGGAAAAGCTTGACAGGCTCATGCTTAGCTAAGGCTCCCTCCAGCTGCAGAGGGTGTTTTTGTTAGAATCACACATTGAGCAAAACTGCTTAGAATAGAGCAATGATCTCAGTAGCGAAATCTGAACTTTTATGCTAGCAGGAGCTAACTGGGACTGTGCTCTTTTGTTTGTTGGGGTTTTGCTCCTTTTTTAAAATTTTGTATTTTTATTTTTGCTTTTTTACCAAAGACTTCAGGGAGTTCATGTCCGAGCTCCACATTTTCTTCATCTAGGTATGGCTGTCTTGGAATCTTCCTATACTTTAAAATAGCACAAAATACAAACATTTAGAAAATAATAATAGAAAGAAAAGAAAAAACAGCAGAGAAACAAGCAGCATCCAGCACTGGAGCTTTCAGCGTTCAGGATCTCAGCACTAAAATTAGAGGTAAATAAATAATAATCGTTACAAATGTACATTTAGTTGTAGGCTCTGTGCCAATTCTGTTTATCAAAATGTGCCAGATCTATAACAAAATCTTGTGCGTTTTACTTAATCTTTTAAAAGTATGCTTGATACGCTGAACTTTGTTTATTTTCATTCATATAAATAGAGCTGCATCGTCTTGCTTGCGTATTTTTAATAGACATTAAATAGGAAAGCTAGAAGTGTGAATGATATCTTTTTTCACCTCATTTGCCAACAGGGAGGGCGTTTAGGGCTATGTTTTGTGTCCCCCTCTCCTCCCCCACCTTCCCTCGCCTCCCCTCCCCTCCCGCAGTAATGAAGTTGAGAAGAGTTCTAGGTAGATATATATCTGTTACACCTCTGTGGGTCTTGGTCTCTAGCTTTTTCTTAGTTCTAGATGAAGTTTGTGGCATAACTGACAATACGGTCTTAAATATGTACACTCTAAATGTGTAATTTCAAGGTAACCTTCTTGGTGTTTGCTAAAGTAGGTTATTTTTAGTAACCTTTAATTAGATAAGCAGTTTGGGGTGTGCTGCGCTAGCATTCAGATGAGGGAAAGCAAGATTCACTGAACGTCAGCTGACTGCATAACTTTTGGTGAACATGTATGAATTTACTCAGTCTTCTTTAACCTTCCTTAACCTAGTTAACATTTAAGTATTAAAAGTTATTACAAGAATCTGCTGCTGAAGTGTTTAGGGGAAAATTCGGGATAGCACTTTTATTGTGTGAATAGAGCTGTGGCTATTTTATGTAAGGTAGTGTTTTAGTTATGAAATTGTTACAGACATCAAGCATTTTTCAGGGCAGTTCTTTGTCATTCTGAAAATCTAAGGGACAGCTATTACAGCTATTATTTATAAGAAATGTAAGAGGTTCTTTCTTGCTTCTGTGCATTATTAAGACTCCATATAGTTATTGGCTAGTTTGATAACAAAACAGAAATCATCTGTTTGCATACATTGGAGAGAATTTCATGAATTTTTAATTGCATTTTTACTGAATATTGTTTCAAAGCAGTTGGTGAGTAATTAAATTATTTTGTGGTCTGAAAAGAAGGGAAGGTCCGATATCTCTTCTGCATTAGATTGAGAATGTGTGCTTTACTGCCCAACCCATTTGGACAGAAGAAAGCTGTTCATGATGGTCAGAAGCTCTGGACTGTGAAGAGCATGGGTCTGAAGATAATAGAGAACAGCTGGCAGGCAGCAAGTTATTCCTGGGAATATCCTGGGGTGAATTTTAGAGTAGTAGTCACTGTTGCTTATGCACAGCCTTCTGCAGTTCTTTGCCCTGGGCTGGGAGAGCTGTGGTAGGTAGTTGGTGGGACTAAGAAGTTCAGAAAGGAATCTGACCGGCTGAGTCTGTGTCACTCCCAAGAAATTTGTGTTGGAACTTTGATGTCCCAAGGGATTTGGCATTAGTGCCTTTTAATGCATTCTATTTCCATACTTGCCCCTACAAGTCTGCATATATGTACTGAATATTAGCCAGGACTCTAGATAAACAGGATAAAATATCAAATGATAAAAATAACTGTACACATCAAGGGGTACCTTCTGCAGTATCTTCTTCCGGGTTTTAAAGGGTATAATGACCTCGTTTGACTTCACTTGCAAATAAAGGTATCTGACACCTGAGACAGTTGAACTATAAGGTAGACAACAGAATAAAACCCAGAGAATATTTTCCATAAGAAAATGTAAAACAGATAGATACCCTACTTTTTCATTTAGAAGGTTTATTGAAAAGTTCTGGAGACAAATCACTATTATTCCTGGTTCTACTTATTCTAAATTCTGTGTTACACTATGCTATTTTCTTATATATTGTTGTTAAAAAAAAAAAAAGTGTCTAAAAAACCTCTGGATATTACATTATATATAGCAATAATGAACATGGGATACATAGGATACAATCTCACACTGAGCATCTAAAGTTTTTGACGTACTCTTCCTTCAGAAATGTTAATATTCTTAACTTGAAACACACATACAGACAAAATAGTTATAGATGACTCCTTTGAACAATTAAGCACATGAATTAACATCTGCAGACTTGAAGAAAACTAATGCAAGTGACCACATTCTTATAACAGAAATGATTCAAAGAGCTCTGCTTTGCTATAAACTTATATCCCTGCAAATTCTTTTGAACCAAGGTTCCTGTTGAACTCCAAGTTAAATTCTATAATCAGTGCATGTGAACAAAATTAGTTGTGATATTTGGGTCTAATCCATGAAGATCATTGTGATTGACAAATTTTAATTCCTTCCAAAAGAAAATGAAAAACATAATTAGTGTGGTAGGCAATTTTTGAATAGGCAAGACTTAAAGTAATTTTTGTGAACTGCTGAGCTTAAAATCTGTTTTTAAGTCATACTTTAATGTGGTGGGAAAAATAGAAGGAATATCCATTTTGCCTTTTTCATCTAACTTTTTGATTGTTATGCTGAATTTTCTAACATAATTTTCTGTTGTACTTAAAATGAAATTTGTTGCTGAAAAGTATCATCTTCAATATAAAGCTTCCCTGAGGAGGGCAGTAGCAGAAGCAGGAAGAGAACTTAGGAACATTTTTCTCTTTTCTCAGATAGGAGATATATTTTAGAACATTTGCCTTTTTTCTTTTAGTCATCTGGTTCCATTTTCTGTTGTTTGTTTGTCTGGAGAAAAAAAAAATATTTTTTTTTAATGTCAGTGTCCTGTACTTTTACAAAAGAAAAAGGGAAAAGACAAAAATGGAATAAGAGCAATTGAAATAGCATAGCCAGAAGAGCTAGATCTTGATCTCCTTCCTAATATCAGGTAGATTGGAAGGAACTTCTGGAGGTCTCTGGTCCTACTCCTCACTCAAAGGAGAGTCAACTACATCAGGTTGCCTTGTCCACTTGAGTTTTGAATATCTCCAAAGATGGTAAGTGTGAATACTTAGGAAGGACTTTAAACTTCTCTGTATATACAGGTATATAAAGGTATGCACATTTTTGTGTGTGTGTGCATTTATATATATGTGTGTGTACATGTATACTTGCATGTATGTATATATAAAATTCATGTCCCAAAACAAATGTATATAAAATTTTCATGTGCAAACCCTATGTAAAATAGGATTGCCTATATGATTTTATTTTGGAAAAAATTACCAATATTGAATTTGAATATGTTATTAGGCTGCTGACTGCATTTCAAAATTTTCTTCTATTTCATCATTTACCATTGGTATTTATGAATGCTTTTAGAAATGGCTTATTTTAAGAGCAGTTTTTGGTGGAGAATTTCAAATCCATTATTATCATAATTGCTTGTTTCTCATGAAAGTCTCTTATGTTGAAATTACAAATGTGTGGAGTTTTATCTGCCATATTGTACATCAGCCACTGAACACAAATCTGCCTTAGTCTCTATGTATCTACATTAAAACTGATTTAACGTACAATCGATTCTGTACTTCTAGTCTTCACTTTCCTGTAGGCTGTCCTTTCTCTTACTCTGAGTTGTGATATTTCCTGTTTGCTATTTTATTTTATTATGTCTTGTGTCAAATTCCAGTAAGATTAGATTGAATGTTGTTGAACTTCAGGAAAGTTTGTAAACAACTTCTGTTACTTCTAAATATCTGATTCTTCTCCCACCCTCTAGCTCTCTATCAGCTGTAGGCTTTCCAGGGTAGGTACTATGTCTTATCAGTGAGAGTATTGTAGTCTGTTGTACTAGACCTCATCAGCTGCAAGTACTATTTAATGCACATCTGCATAAATAAATCTTCCAAGTTGAACATCGCTGTATTTGTGTAAAGTTTGCATCAGGATCCGAAGTTTCATTTGGATAAGGGGGAGTTGGTGTCAAGATTCAAAAAGATAATGTCATTATAATGGGAAGTGCTGAAAATCTATAGCAGTAGGGAAGATCACTACAGAGTGTTACTTTGCTTAGGGGGAGCTAAGTAAAAATGGAATAGGCAAGATGAACCAGTAAGAAAGTTGCCTAGCCAAAGCCCTTGGTATTATATTGGTACAGCTGTATAACTGCAGCTTATTAAAGAGCATCCAACAACCTCAAGTTTGTTTGGCGATTTTTGTTGGGACCATCACAAAATTTGAAGTTGTTTTCTTCTCCTGTTCTGAATTTTCTTCTGCAGGACAGAGATGGAAGGCAGCTTTACAGGCATGGGAGACTTACTTTGGATTCTCTGATTCAGTCTGGAGCATTGACGCCTCCACTTCTGAGCAGCTCTGAAAGGCTCGACACACTGAAAGTTGTAGTGTTAGATTCATTACACTTTTTTTTCCCTCCTGCAGGTAAATGGCAAATATCCCTTTCCATTTTGCTTGATTGGACATCATCAGATAATACTGTTTTATCAGAGAGGTAGAAACTATCAATAATGTACTAAAATAAGAAGAATTTCCTGAAAAGATGGTCTCAGAGTTGCACCCCCCATGATAGAAGCTGCGCTTGGAGGGCTCCATGTACAAAGAGAAATCCACCAAATCCAATTCAGTTAAATATTTGTGTGCAGGAGATGTCAGTGCCTTCCTGGCAACTTCCAAACCTGGAATCAGTTTCAGCTCATTTGGGTATATAACTAAAGATTTTTGAAAAGGTTTTACATGTCATGTGAGGATTGGTAGGTGATAAAGGAAATAGATCCAAATTAATCTTCAAACTGGGGGAGGATGTCTGTGTGAGTTCAAGATTAATCTGTAGTAATGTACTTGGAAGAAGTAACTTACAGGGCTGAGTTTGTCTTCCCAGACAGGCTATGGGTGCTGAATAGGGGAGTATCAGCATCCAAGTGGGAGACAAGCTAATGTTTGGAGTTGAGGTCTCTCTGGAAAATCATTTTCAATGTTTTATTTATGAAGGATAAGTATAATAGTGACAAAAATACTTGGTAGTCCTTTGCACAGCCATGATGAAAACATGCTAGTGGTCCAGCTGAGTATGAGAGGGCATTTACTCTGAGTGTGACAGAGCACTGGCACAGGTAGCCCAGAGAGGTTGTGGAGTCTCCTTCTCTGGAGATATTCAAAACCCGCCTGGATGCCATGCTGTGCAATGTGCTCTAGGTAATCCTGCTTGGCAGGGGCGTTGAACTAGATGATCTTCAGAGGTCCCTTCCAACCTCAGCCATTCTGTGATTCTGTTATTCTATTCAGTAAGGGCAATGGTTTCTAACAGTCATTGTCTATAGTGTCTTGGGATTCATAGGCTGTAACAAGCACTACCAACTCTTCTTTATATGGAAGCACTCTATTAGAACCTTAAATTTAAAAGGCAACAGGAATACAATCTGGTTAATGTAGTGTTTTCCAAAGGACCTCCTGTAGCTAGAAAATTATTTATTTTTTTTTCACGAGAGCTGGCTAGAAAATGGCATTTCTTCCACCCCAAAAAAAAATAGTGGGGGTGGGTGGGAAAAAATTGTCCTAATTCAGGACCAGAAAAATAGCCACAGCTTTCTGGTTTGACATGTCCTATGAGATGGCTATATTTACTTCTTGTCTTTTTTTTTTTTTTTACTGTCTTGTCTTGTCAATTTGCTTCTCGCCAAGAGAAGCATGAATGGAGGTGTTAAATAATCTGCCAATGATGTGGTTTTTTTTCTGCTCTCCAAGGGTGGATAGCAGAAAGAATTTGGCGAGACGATTGGTAGGGCAGACATGAAAGCACAAAAACAAGATTTTCTTATAGGAGACCTCACTTCTGAAAATGGAATTTTTATGTTAAAACCTTATTTTTTCTAGTGGACAGTTTTAAATTTGATGGCTGTTTTCACTCTGAAATAAGGTGATGGGGAACATTCAATTATCATTAATAGTTAATAAGAATTTAATGCTGATCATTAAATATATTGAAATATATTAAAACAGCATTAATATGAATTAGAATAATTACACAATAAATACTTAAAATATTCTTTCATTTTTGTCTTGACTTTTCATCAATGTCAAATAGCACAAAACTACAAATTTGGGTATTTTTAATTGCTGTTTAGATTGGTTTTGATTTGATAATTAAATTGGGTGTAAATAATATAGATCTTAAGTAAGCATGGATAACTGTGGATCAGCTTGGATCCTGTCATTTCCCCTTTCTCATCCTTGAGGAAGAGGCTCAGCTGATCTGAGGCTCAGTGCTGGAAATGTACCAAATACAAATGCAACCAAGCTAAACCCCAGTGTAATCACATGTTGGCTACAAGTAAAAGCCCTCTTTGTATGACAATGAGCACTGGTAATGCAGCTCCTTTTTGTGGAGTAACAAAAAGAAAAGTAACTCAACACTGTTTTGTTTTTTAACAGTAAATAAAGGCATCTGACAAATTTTGGGTTCATATCTTAGGGTTCATATCTTAAGAACCAATAATATTTGCACTAAACAAATGAGACTTCAGATGTGTCTGAATGAACAACTTGCCAACCTCCTGATGTAATTTAAGGCATCTACTATAATGAGTTCTTATAATACTGCTGGATAGTACTACAATATTCTGTAATATGTTAAATGACATTTACGGAATGGATTTAATCAGACTTAAAAGTATTATGTTTTCATAGACATTAAACTGTAATGAGTATATCTGACATGTCAGAATCTGTAAAGGACAACAGAAATTAATTTGTTAAAAGGATAATGAAACTGATCACTACTGGAGAGAGGAAATCCTTATCAAGTCACAAATGTACAGGTACATCACTTGATTAAATTTTTTTGTGTGTTTTTATTTCAATTAGAAATCGTGAACGTTTTGCAGTGTATAACTTATATTTACTATTCATTTTAACTTCTATTTCCTTATGTGGCAAAGCAAAAAAATAAATCTGGTTTGATACTTCTGCTTGCTATTTCTACTTTGATCTTCTGCAAATTCCTGCAGCGTGGGCATGGTGAATATTCTCCATTATACTGTTGATGTCTTATGTGGCTCTGAATTACCTCTTTCCCAGGCAGGAAATCTTAAGTCTGTTTCATGGCCCCTCAAACAGAAGCTATACCATACTTTTCATCCTCTTTATTGCTTTTTGCTACACCTTTTCCTGCTCTATTTCTCTCTGAGATGAAAACATCATTTTGTAACTTTATGCTCAGTCTCTGTTTTTCCTACTGTGTTACATACTTTCTAATTTTGACTAAACTTTGTGATTCCATTCCAGATTATCAGCCACAGCCTTTCTTAGATCTTTTATTCGGATTGGTAGCAGATAACATAGAGGTTATTATTATGCATTTATAGTTGGAGTTATTTTTTCCTATCTGCATTCTGTTGTATTTATTGACAGGAAATTTCATACACCACTTCATTTCCTAACTGTTCACTATTGGGTCCCTCTGTAGTTCTTCTGTCAATTTTCTGAATAAACGCTGCTGTGTCACTAACAAACTTTGCCATTTCACTTCTTTTCTCCTTCTGAATAAACTAAACAGCACAAGTTGTAATATTGAAAATTACAAATCTATTGATTATTTCCCTTTGGTTTTTTTAAAAAATAAATCTAATATTCTTTTTTCTTTTTTTTTTTTATTTTTAATTTTCACTCTTCATTAGATTTTTCAGCTAATTTTGTGTACAGAGATCAGACTTGTAAGTATATAGTTCAGGACCAAGTTGATTTGATTTGACTTGGTTTTGAAACCAGCTTTTGGCACACTCCTGCATTGATCCCAGCACCTCAAAGCTGTTTGCTGGGCAACTCTTCCTGTTCCTCCAACTTTCTCGTTTTGAGGAGATACAATCCATGAGGCTTAGTAAGAAGATGGAAATGTCTGGGCCAGAAGTCCCTCTGCTTCTCCTCCTTCTTCATGATCAGTGAAAAGAGTGCAAGAGTCTTTCTTGCCCCCCAAAGGCTGTACTTCTCACACCTGAGCCCTGGTCAGGATCCCCTCTACCTCTGCTCACGTAAAACTCATCTCCGACTACAAACACGCTTTCCATTAGCTTAAAAGCATATCCATCTTGCAGTTCCCCAGTTTTTCCCCCCTCTGGCTTGCAATCATCATAACTGTCCCCTTCCAATTCCCATGTGCATAGTGGGTAACTATCAGAGTTATGCGACATTTTTTGTTCTTTTTTTTTTTTAAGTTTACAAGTGATTTCTTATTTGAGTATTGTTACGCAGCTCAACCATTTTGTTCCTGATCTCTTTGTTTTCTTGTCCTGAAAACTCTTCTGACTGATGTTTCAACCCAAGTCAGTTCCTCAGACTTATCTCTGTGGGTTGTTAGCTTTTGATCTGAGGGTTGTGATCTGTTGACTTTTTTTTCCTACTTGATTTATAGCTGGCCGGCAATTGGTGGTGCATTGAAACAGTCTATTTTTAAAACCCTATATTATGTGCTGGTAGGAATTATTGCATATTGCACTTAGATCATACCTCTGTAATAAATGGCAATACTAAAGCCACACTGTCCACTGCAGGGCATCTATCTGGTGCATATTAAAGGCACAATTCAATATCATTCTAATATTAGTCTTTGAGAGAGTTGTGTGATTTTTTTAGTATTGCATGTTATTTTTTTCAAGTATTTTGTCACAAAGTGAGGAACAAGAATAATTCAAGAAAATACTTGTTTCATATGCTAGAATGTTTTGGTTTGTTTTGTAAAATAAAATGGCTGTATGTTGCGCATAACTGTTATTCATTCTCTCTTCAACTGTTATGGGACATGAGTATCAACAAAAACTTAGCCAATGGCTTGTAGTAATCCAAAATAATGCAATGTATCCTTCAGTTCTTATGCACCTACCATTGTATTATAGCTACATCAGAAAATCCCTGTCTGTCCGGCTTTGTATGCAAAAATATTAAGAATACTAAGTCACTGAAACTTTTCCATTTGGATAATTCTTGTCAAGACAAACTTAGCAGAGTTCATATCAGTTATCTCACAGGTGACAGCAACTTCTTTAGGGTTTGTGAGATAGGCTATGGTCCTAAATGTTATATATGCAACATAGCTGCTAATGTTAATTTTTCAGCATAAAAATACATTGACAAAGAAAATGTAAGGAGAAAGGTAGATTAGAATTTTTATTTTTGACACTTTCACTTTCAATAGTTTTTGTTTTGAAAAAACAGAGGCAGAAGGGGAAAGTTTTAGGTGGGCACTGTCTAATAAGCTATATTTTCTCTATACTTATATTGCATTAATTATTGAGTCCTTTAAAAATAATATGCAGTGTACCAGAGTCAGTTTTAATATTCTTGCTTACCTTGGTATAGGTAAGTCTTCTTCAGCTTTTATATATATATATATATATATATATATATAAAATCAAGTATGCATCACATACTTTCTGGAAAAAAAAGCTGTTAAAATAGCCATAGCCTTTTACTATTATTTACTTTCAATAATTTTAATTTTTGCAGCTACATGATTATCTTCTACATTTAAAAGAAAATAAGGGAATTGCATCAGGTATTCACTAGACGGATACCCTGCAACAAATATTCCTTATATTTATATTCCAGGAAATCAGTTTAGAATGATCTACACAAATGCACCACAAAGCCTGTTTATTTAGCAACTGCAGACAAGGTGAGCCCCCGCTTCAGTGAAATCCAATGAGTGGTATGTATCCAGGAAATAAGAGAGGGAAGGACTGTAAATTCTAAAACAGAAGATATGTTAAAATAACTAGCTGAGCGAAGACCTAGAGGGTTATGTTTTATCTCAAATTATTTGTAAACAACATTCTGTCTCAGAGCTTGGTATGGAGTTACTGAAAGAGCTGAATGTAAGCCAGACCAGGAAGATGTGAGATGAGTTTATAGGAAACAGACCCTGTTCACTCAGACTTCCTTAAACAAAGTTTGCTGACCGGGGTCACAGACCAACAAAGATAAAATAATGATAACCAAATAAATATTTCTGCTTGATCTCAGTTGCTTACATGTGCCTGCTACGTAAAAAATTTAATGAAACAGCCTTTCATCTCAGTGTAAGTTTTTAAGCCAACACTTAGCCTTACTCTTTTGCAACAAAGATTTGCATCATGTGCAAATAACTAGCAAAAACTGAATTTCACTTGGTGTGGTAGGGGTTGTACTGCCAGGGATGCATTCAGGGTGTCCCCCTGCATGGTGATGGCTCACTGTGCCTGCCTTGCCGTAGCTGGCCTGTCCTGTGCCACTGTGGGGTGGCGGTTGCTGAGGGGCTCCACACTTCTTCCCTCACCACTTTCTCCACCATGGAAAAAAAAAAAAACCAGGGTGGGCTCCTGTCTTGTGTCCTGGGAGGCTGAGGAGGACCAGAGAGGGACCAGAGAGTCCTGGCTGTGTGTCCCAGCCTCCCCTGTGTGGAATATCATGAGATAAAGAGAGGACACTTCTCTGTCCCAATTTCAAAAGCCTCCTTGAAACAGTTTAATTTGAGCTGCTGCAGAAAAATCATAAGAAACCTTCTTAAAGGAAAATATTAGACAATCTACTTATAGGATAGCCTACCAGTTCATCTCATACAGGTTTTTACTCCGTGCTTTGTCTATTGCAAAGTAACTATAAGTTCCATGAGACTTTATGCAAAGCTTCCAAAACTGAACGCACAGAATGTTGTCCTGCTTTTCGTTTCCGTTACGATTTACATTGAACAGAAAGGGGCTGCACATCAATAAAAAGGTAGGCAACAATAACAGGAAAAAAAGTAGGAACCCTTTCTTCTGCAAAGAGGCAGCACTCTTTTCTCTCTGGCAGAGAAAGGAGCACAGTCATGAATCTTGTTCAGAGGTCTGGAGTGGTGGACCTTCCCAAGCACAGCTTATGTGAGTGCAAAGGAAATAAGTTACCCTCGTGTGGAGGTGGAAAAGAGAGAAAAGCTTATTGTTGACCCATAACTATTGCACAATTGTAGCAGGGAAAGAATTTCTAAGCTGAATTGTAGCAGATAATGCAGCCTTTGGGGAGTGGAGGAGGGAGCTGAAGGGAAGTGAGCTTCCATCAAACTGGGGGCTCTCCACGTGCCAAGGGAATGAGGGGGCTCTGGTGACTCGGAGCTGCCCAGATAGCAGGCGTGTGTAAGGTAATTTTTTCATACTCGGCATTAACATAAGCTGATATTTTTAGAGAACAATGAAAGTGCCCTTGTCATATATTTATTTGTCTTGCATTTCAGGCAAGGAATTGAGTATTCTCCTTTTTAATCATTTTTTTTTTCTGCAGTCTACTAGGCACCCAAAACTAGTGATAGCACAAGTAAAACAGAAAGGTTCCTCAAGTAAAATTTATTTGTTTTTCATCCCCCATGAAATATAACTCTCTACATCCAAAAAATGAAAAACAGTAAGGGATCTGTTCTCCTCTTTCTGTACACGTGTAACTCCATTTAACAGCAGCAAGATTAACACACGCCCTTTAACTCTCTGAATGCCTGCATGCTGCACACCACAAGCAGCCTAAATCTGAAGGAGGTGGATGCATGAATGCCATTAGGAAGTTGCCTTTTTTAACTTCTCACACTAGTCTTTTTTCTTGATATATATATATTTTTGTCAGAAATTCCCATGTGTGGCTGTAGCAACTCGCTGTAGCAACTTTTTTTTTTATATAACTTTTTTTAAGGGAGTTGGAGCTTAAGCAGAGCTTCTAGTAGGGGCGGAAGACAGAGGGAAGCTGCAAATGAATTGCACCCAGGTGCGACTCTTAGCAGTGCTAATGGAGGACAGCAGAAACCATAGAGCACCTTTTAGTAAACTTTAGTAAACCTTCAGAGGTCAAAACAAAGCACTGTTGTCAAACCAATTAAATTGTTTCTGGAGAGCTTTATGGTCACTCAGAGAAAGGTACAAGAGAAGTTAAATTTTAATTATGGATCTGTAGTAATTTTGGACCATGCACAGTTAAATAGTAGGAAAATATAAATATGAAGTCAGAATAAGAGTGCAAATGCACTGCAAATTTATGCAGTAATCTGACTTTACACATCAATATTTAAGCTTGCTCTCATATTCAACCAGGAAAGAAAAGAGAAACTTAAAGCTGAATTAACTTCTTACTACCAAATTTTGCCTCTGAAAGCAGATCATTTTTTTTGGCCTGGCTGCGTGTGTTACTTTCCGTTTTCCTCTGCCTCCCACACGCTAATGACTTGTGCATGGAATTCTCTTACCCTATGAATATATTTTCTTTTTAAGCACAGTCTCCACAGAGGTGGAAAATGTGAATGTGAAACAAAACTTGCCATCCTCAGAGAAGGTTAAAAATCTAAGAGTGTGTACAACTCAGTCCTAAAAGTCACTCTGTCAAGACATAATTTACAGAGGTTTGGTTGCACAGGCATAATTCTGCATTTCCTTGAAGATGAATACTTTTATACATTCGGGCGTGTGATTTGTCAACACAGCTTTGTAGCCTGGTGGGCAATCAGAATTTGTCTTAGTGGACTGAAATGACCCAGAACAAACTTAGTACTTAATCTTCTTTATTGCTGAAATCAATAAGCAGATCCGAGTGCTGACAGTTCTTATGTAGGGAGTGTAAAGTAGAAGCACCTGCTCCTTGAACCTCTGATATTTTATGGGCCGGAAGTTCTGCTTTGTTATTTGACAAAGAACGTCTTATAATGCATAAATTAATATGAGGTCTTTTCTTTGTGTTAATTTGAACAAGCAATGTGACAAGATTAATGTATCTCAAATGTTATCATCTGGAAGTCAATGAAAAATACCTGTACAGTTGGGTGGGGACAGTGGGCTGTGGCAGACCCTGACAGTCCAGGCGAGATGCATGGTTGTGGCTGACCATGCTGGCTTACAAGTTACCGTTCTGGAGACCCCCATACTAAAGAAGGGTTTAATCCCTTCCTTACATTAGTAGATCCTGAATATATTCACCAAGGTTGTCTTTGGTTTGGTTTGGTTTTAGTTTTTCCTTTTTTTTTTTTTTTCCTCTGGGTTTTATGATGTTTTTGAGGTAAGGAATATGCTCAAACCTTAAATTAGTTTTCCTAGAGTTGTATTTTTTTCTATCACACAACAACTACTACTTCCTGCAGTTTCATGTAACATTTGTAACTATAACTTGTCCTGAAGAGAATGAAATGATCATTAAAATGAGAGCCTCTGAATGGCAAAAATTCTGGCCCAAAGCTACTCATAAGTGGAGTGGTTATAACTTTGGTAAGATTTAGAATAACCCTCAAGTTTTGCCCTTTTTCTTTGTGAAACTGCCAAAGTACTTCTCCGGAGGGGTAACCCTGAATGAAGAAGAAATACAAAGTAACTGTGTGCGCAAAGCAATCATAAGACATAATGCAATTTATATCCATGGAAATTAATATCTTATGACAGACGTAGTGAAGAGAGTCGTCAGAATTTGGCTCTTGAGCTACTTGCATATCCATGTGCCTATTTATAACATTTTTGTTTACTTGATAATGGAGAATAATCAGAAAAAAGCTCTACTGAATTATGAGTACTGTCAGGTCTTGTATGAAAAGTATTAAAACTTTAAACAAAACGGTCTTCTAAATTCCTGTCCTTCTGGTCCCACAGACTTATCTTGCTTTTACACTTTTGTTTAAACTGTTCTTTCCCTCTTTTTCTTTTTCTTTTTAAATTTGGAGTTGATTCAATAACCTAGTCTTTTTTTCTTTTTCCTTATTTATTTTTTCATTTCTTGCAGATGTTAAAACAATGAAACCCTCTCTCCTTCTGGAGCAGCGCACAGCAGCCATGACATCTCCTTTGGTCCTCCATGGAAGGTACGCTGTAGCCTGCTGCTGAACTGTTATGACATGTCTCTAGCAATCAGAAAGAAAAGCTGGGAAGAGCATGTGACCCAGTGGATGGGATTGGCTTTAGAGTCTGTGGAGTATAATACAGCATGTCGTCACGGACTCGTAGCTGATAACTTGCAGACAAGTATGGAAAAAGATGAGGTTTTGAGTGTGGACCGGAAAGAAAAATGCGCTTCGTTTCCAGAATGCTGTCACAGTGGAGAGCCGATTGGCTTCCCTGCAAAGCAGCTTGGAAATGTTTCAAAGGAGGTGGATGAAAATGATAACCATGAAGATGAGGAGCATTTTCTGGAGGCCAGCACAGAAACTCTAGTCCATGTGTCTGATGACGATGATGACTATTCGACACTCAACCTGGATAGTGTTAACTACCACATCACTGCTGTTGGAAGGGAACCAGAAGCTGAAGAAAAGAATTTAAATGGAGCAGGCTCCTTAGCACAGATGGTACCAATGATGGAGGGTAACAAGGAAACTGAAGCATCTGGTATAATTGGGGATATTAGTAAGAAACCTGGTTGTGACATAGTTCCTAAAGAGGAGATGGAAGAAGACACTTGTGGCAGTATTGGAAAAAGCCTGGAGCTTTGTAATTATGAAGGCTTAAATGAAGTAGTAAGTGTAGAGAAAGAAAATCTTTCTAATTCTCCAAATGTGAAAGAAATTATTATGCCTGGGAAACAGCTGCTTCATACTGCTGTAATTGCACAACAGCGCAGGAAATCTGATGCTTTTAAAGATGGGCTTGGAAAGTCTGAGTGTAATGTGGTAGAAAGTGGGATTTCTTCTGATTCATGCACCAGCAGTGATAGACAACCATGTTCATCAGTGGAATCCAGCGACTGCCTTATGCAATCTTCTCCTTGCTCTCACATCGCAGCAGTGGAAAATGGTCTGGATGAAAGTGGTTTCACAGAACCTCAAGCGGCCCCTGAAAACAAATGCCTTTCAAATGTCAGTTCAGCAGAAGATATTCAGTGTTTACATTTAAGGAATCATTTGACCACACAAGAATATTCAGACAGTCAAGTGAAACTGCGCAAAAGAAAGGTAGGATGCTTGTAAACTGCAGAGGTTGTTTCCAATGTTTTCCCCCAGTTTCTTACAAACATGATTCTGTGACTTACTGATTGGAAATAAAATGTATTTTTCAGCCTTTTTTTTTTTATTGTCAGATTTTTCTTCAAATAGTTTTGAGAAAAATGTGGCTACAGGTTTGAGTTTCAGAAACTTTTAAGGTTTGAGAATGGTTGAGCTGTGAATTTGGAAATTCCTTTATGTTCACTTCATTGTGTTTATATATATATTTATATGTTGCTCAGGGCTAAATGGATCAGCATCTTCAGTGGGTTTGGGTTTATTGTTATTATTTCGGTTGCTATCAAGTATCATTAGCTGTTTTAGGAAAGAGATTGTGCCTAGAGGTTTGGAAATCTTATTCAAAAAGAACAGGGGAAAAAGTGGAACAAAAGTGCAAGAGGAAAAAAGGACATGGAAAAATTTTACAGTAGTTCTTCAGTTTTCAGGTCAGCCCTATGAACAAAAACAACTATTTCTGAGTTTGAAACAATGTAATTTTAAAGCAACCTGAGAGTTACCCTTTCTACACAAAGTAAGGAAGAGTATCATTCCAAAACTTTTAATGGCCAGATTCCCCAGCAATAAAGCTCCCATTGGCTTTCATGGAAGGAGTTTTGCTGGCTGTGGCACTACAGGATTCATCCTGAAGTCTGGCTTTCCGAGCTATCCTGCTAATTCTTCCTAATAACCAGCGTCTAATTGTTTACTCCTCCTTGCCTTTTTTCATTTGACATAATACATTTTTTGTCTGTTTTTTATAAATCTGTTCTCTGTTAATTCTGGTGTTGTTTGTTGGTTCTGTTTTTCTTTTTTCTTTTTTTTTTTAATCAGTTGTAGCGCCTCAGTAGTTGTTTCACTGAACCACAAATCCTAGAGCACAAACTCATATGTTCTAAAGTACTGTATGCCAACACAGCATCCTGAGTAGCTGGTCCTTGCTCCCTTGCATAATCCCTTTACTAAAGTTAACAGTAAAGTGATATGGTTGGAAACTGTTTGTGACTTTTGCAAAAGGTTTCAGAAGCTCTTAAAGCCTGTCTTCCCTTAGTAGTTCATGCAATCACAGTTAATGTGCCAACTGTTTGACTGACCTTGCAGTAGCTATGACTCCGAGTTACAACTAAAAAAACAGGATTAACCACATGATTAGCAGTACCAGAAATGCTAAACACCCATCTGTAGGTAAAATTTCAATTTTTATTTTTTTAATTAATAGATATTGTATTGGAAAACTAATTGATTATGATAACCATAGTCTCAACTGCTTTTTCTGCATCTCCTTTTTTACTAAGCATAGTTGCTTATATTGATACAAACATGTCATATTGTTAGCAAGATTAATTTTTATAGTGTAGTTTCAAAACCTCATTCAAAAATACAGATTCAGTTTCTTTTTGTTATGTACAATCACTGCGCAGTGACTCTGCCCACATTAGCTTTCAGTGTAATATATACTTTGACTAGCTTTGATAATGCTGGTTCCTATGTATCTTCTTATTTCTTGTTTTGAGGTCATGCACTCATATTTTAAATGTAAGCTCAGAATTATATTTGAGAATATATTTGTGCTTTGTGTTTGTGTCATTAAATACTTAAATAAACAAAATATATAGGTTCCAGGGAGACTGTAACAGTGAGAAAAACTAAGAGAGCAAGTGAGCATAGAAAGAAGCAAAAAAAAAAAAAAAAAAAAAAAGTTGCTTCAGTGAAGGTTGAGAGTTACATGGCTGTAGCAACTGCGAAGCCATGTTTGTAGTCAAGGGGGACAAATTCGGAAGGAGCAGATCTGAAGGAGTCACTTCATAATGCTTTGGTTTAAAGAACTCAACCAACAACTGCTTGGCAAAAGGGGAGAGAGATCTGTTGCATCTGGTATTATTTATCTCTAAGTTTGCAGGACACTTCTACAAACAATGTTCCTGCTTGTGGGATTTTATCACTTATATTTAATCATTCACTTTTACAAAAGGCTGTCTGTGTTGGTTATAATCTGTAATGAAAAATGTGCCTATGTTTACAAACTTTCCCTGAAAGCCACTTTTATAACTTTAACAAAACATTAAAAAAACAACAGACTTGAAACTGAATCCATCCATAAATGTCAAGTATTTGCTTTGCAGTGACGGGAAGACCTAAGGAATTGGGAATGGTATATAAAACCTTTTCTCTCAAGGTCAGCAGTTCACACAGTGCAGTCAAGGCCTAAAACACACCACTGTCTGATTAATGCTCAGTGTCAATTATAGTTGCACATAAATATGTGCTCGTAGAGGTCAGAATACTGGAAGAGGCAAATGGAGATGAATTGCTAAAGGTATCGGGGCACCCACACCTCAAGGTGGCACCCTGGGGGACCACAGAAAAGTGCTGAACTCAGGTACTTTGATGACAGCTAAGATCTTAGGACCTCTGAGTCAACATCACTTTGCTCTTGCTGGTACTAAATTCTTCTGAAAACCTGTTCCTCGTTAACATATTTTAAACTGCTTTTAATTGTGGCAACAGTGCATGACCTCTCCTCTTATCTTGTGATCTGCTGCCTTCAGACTGAAGCTGAGGTGAGACAGTGTGAATCTGTTGTGCTTGCTCTGCAGATGAATGTAGGTTTGGGGGCTTAAGGGCTTAAGTTTAGCAACTTTGACCAACACTAGCTCCATTTCAGTAAATTGGTTTAGTCATGATGGATGTACTGACACTGCGGATGCTTTTTGCAGTCAGGTCCAGCTGTTACAGCATTCTTTGCTTCTTCAAGTCACCAGGGTTCAGATAGTTGAGGCACAGTGCTGTCTTCTCCTTTGCTTTCTGAGAAAGACTTCTTAAGCTTCAGAAGTAGGAAGAGCCTGAATTTAATTGTGATAAATTAATGATGATAAGTCTAAATGAAAAATCCCACAGTAATCAAACTTTCCTTTTTTTGTGTGTGTATGTGTTGACTAAAAGTCAATTCTGTTTATCTATAACATAAAGCTGATGGTTATTAATGACACACAGTAGCAAAAGCATAAATGGATTTATTAAATGTGGTTACACCAACTAGTCCCTACTGCATGCTGTCCCGGATTATATAAATTTTAGATTTAAAGCAATGACAATCGTACATTCTGATTTTCCAGAGATTTGAATAATCTTTGGAACAAATGAGCTCTAACGTTTTTAGCTCAGGGGAATACCGATAGCTCACATGTATGTTCATGTGTATAGTGCAATGGAGGTTTTAGAGAACAACTTTATGCAAAACCAGAAAGTATTGATTATTTATTCTCAAGGGCATACCACCAAAAGGAGAAAGTTTAGTTACTATAGGTTGATTGTAAAATGGGAAGAAAATAGCTATTACCCTGTAAAGAGCTTTGCAAATTTTTGCTTGTGCTCTGTTTTACACTTTCTCCAAGCTGCTCGTTTCATCAAGATTAGGGATAGGAAGCAAAATCTTTGGTGGGGACTACTGAGTAGGTGCACAAGTGCACCAGAACTGTAAAATGTTAGCTAAAATAGTTTTTCAACACAAAATAGCAAGTGGGTTAAGGCACACAGTTAAGAACCTCTCCTATGAAGAGGTGCACACAATTAAGAACAGTTTACTGAAAATCTGTAATTCATTGCAATAATTTAATACTTTTCAGTCTGCCATATTTTGTGTTCTAGACTGTAATGATATAAGAAAATATAAATTTGCTGCTTTGAAAGCAGCCTTTTCCTCAGGCATCTCAAACCAATGTTCTTTTGCAGTGCTTAATAATGTTGTTATTTTCATAAACCTGTGGAAGAAACAGAGAAAGACAGTATTTTTTGAGAACTCCATAGAAAGAGCTTTCAAGTAAATCTTCTAAAAATAGGCTCTCTAGGACTTCTAAGTCATGTTTAAGATAGTTCAGATAAACTTTGGATCAGAGGATGAACTTTTGGTTGCTTATCTAAATTAAGTATTATTTCTGAAACTTTTGGGGTTCTCTTCTAATGTGAAACTTCTGTTTTACTATGGAGATACTTGAGCATCTTTATCACTCAAGTGGTAAAGAGTAGTAATAAATTTTTGTAAGATTAATGGTGATAAAGTGCTGGCTGAACTTTACTGCGCATAGTGCAGTGAAATTAGAAATCAATATGTAATTGATTTCAGGAAATGTTATGGATGTATTGTGCCTGATTTGAAAGTTATGTCAGCTCTATTCCTTCAAAGAAAAGATATAGCCTGGGATATTCCTTCAGGGAGAGCTAATTCGGTTATCAAAATAACTGGAGTATATTTGATTTTTTGTTAGTTTCTCTTCACATGTAATCTCAGACTGGATTAAGTTCATGAAGAGATTTTGGTTATGTGACGCTGAAAAAAAAAATGAAGTAACCAATCTTTTCAGTGCATGAATCCCACATTACTCTTTTATGGGACTTCTACATTTAGTGTTATCTACTCATAACTCTTTCTGGTGGCCACCTTAGAAGCTTTCCAATTTCAAATAGTTTATATTATCTCTAAGTCAGTCTGAAAAGACTGGAGAGTATAACAATTAGGGCTATTCCCTAATGCTCACTATTATTGTTACTATTTTAAGCCACGTATCTAGATTAAATGCTATGTGTTCTGCAAAGGACACAGCCAGTATCAGTCGGTGTCAACAAGATGCAAATTAATTTAAAGAAAAGATAATAAGGATGGCAGTAAATGAAGAAAGAAACCCAGGTAGAAAGGTAGAAACCCATTTCTGTATAGCTGTGCCTCTTCCCCACACTAAAACTTTTGTGGTTCTTAAAGTTAGATTTATCGTTTTCTGTACTGATGCAATAAAGGTTGTTCCATTATTTCATCATTTACTGTTATATTAACATTAACAAAAAAAAATGCTTAGCTAAATTCAGTCCTTTCCATCCATATTTGCTACTTGAGTATTAGTCTTTGTCCATGAGATGTGAAGGATGATTCTTCCGTTATAATCTGTAATATATTCGGTATTACAAGGTTAAAACTATGCTATTTATGGAGAGTTAGAAAGTTAGTTTCTTCCACAAGCTTCTGCTTGTATCACCCTGCAAAATGACTTCAGAGGAAGCTTCCATAACCTTGCCTGCTGGCTTCATCATCCCAGTAAGGTACCTGGGGGAGAGGTGGTAGGAATGCTTCCAAAAAATTCATAAAAGAGGTACCTATTTTACTTCAATGATTTCCTTACAAGCCTTTTCACTGCTGTCTCTACTATTCATAGCACATGATCCTTTTCCATTGAGTAGTCAGTTGTCAGCACTAGATTCTTCTTGAAAAAATAATGCGAACCTGTTTTGAACAATTGTATCCAACATTTTTAGATCTATTTCTTATTTTATTGCCATAAAAATACCAGCCATTAGGTTTCCAGACCTGTCACAAGTATGTCTTTCTGGTGTCTTAATCCCCACTTACCTTGATCCTGTCTTTGTTTACTGGTATAATTTAATTTAAAAAATAAAAAACTATATTATTAATAATAAGCTGAATTAATTTAAGTTGATTTAAATTTCCATTTTCATACCAGTCTTCAATTTCTTTTTTTTTTAATTTAGCATAGCTCTTAGTGTATTTCTGTATAGAAACTGGTTTAGTAGGGATCCCAGACTAAATTATTAGTACATAGGTAATAATGGCAGATGTGGACTGGTTCGGGATACACCCTTGCTAGGGTTGCATTGTAGCAGTAACTCAGGTCAGCCTAGGAAAGACACGCACAGATGATAAAAGTACAAATATAAATGAAAGGAGTATGCAGGAACACAATTAAAAATGAGAATATGACTTATGCTATAGCCTGATTTGGCCATAGGGAATTGAATTTACCTTATCATGAGATTTAGTCTGCAAATGTGGTTCAGCTAGAGCAAGATGACAGCTGTAAAGGTTAGTGATTTTTAAAGTCAATTATTTTTATTTACATCTTTACAAAAAAAAAAAGTGATGTATAAATGCATTCATTTTTCACAGTTTTTCTCAGTATGTATTTTTTTAATAATTCTCTTGCAAATATTCTAGTGGAGCAATCCAACATGCAGAACATGATCTCCTACATTCTCCAGTTATTATGATAATTAGAAATTCTGAAAATTTGGATAACAATGGTCATAAGAGACCAAGGTTCTGCAGGTTAAATCCAGACATTAAAAAAGCATTAATGTATGTCAGTGGAACTGCTGTGTTTTTTGGATGTGTTTAAGTGCCTTGCTGAACTTGGGTGTTGTAGTAATTTGTAACCTTAGAGACCACAGAAGCTAGTAACTGTAGAAGCAGCTATCGCAGCAAAATTACTTTGAAATTATTGTTCTTTAACTATATTTCCTGTATAATTCAGATATGCAGTTATGCCAGAATAGATTTGTTTTCATACATGGAGATGAATAATATCATCTTGGCATCTAGCGAATGTTTTTTTCTGAGTTTTGTGAAGGACAGTGGGAAATACAAATTGTGGAAATCTGGTATCTCTGTTCACAAAATGGTCATTCAAACAATGGAAATCTTTTTTTTTTTTCATGTAAAGAATCTAAATTTGCTATTGTTCCACTTCCACATCTCTTTTCATTTTCAGACCTACTTTTTAAAAGTTTTAGGAAAGTATGTATATATGTTTTTCCAAAGCTATAACGTTAATATGAGTGCTATCAAAAACTGATGAGAGATCCGAAGCCACAAGAGCTTTTGAAAGGCTAGTTGTAAGCCACATGTCTCAGAGCTACAGTCTGTAGTATTAGTACAGTGGGCAACTGAAATCAACAGTTGCTTCACCACAAAGAATTTGCTGTATTTGCACATTGCTACTAAATGGTCATAATTTTCAAGGCATCAGGAAGAATCTGGCAAGAGCTGCAAGTAAAGCAAAACGAATAGTATGATTTCTTTAAAAACAAAACAAACTTAAACCATCTTGGCTGTCATGAATATTTCTCTTTTCTGCATTGAGAAGTTACTTCCTAAATTTACCGTTTAACAATGAAGATATAGGACAAAAATATAAATCGACTAAAACAGTTGATTTTTTTTAATTATGCATATTATCTATGGTAATTAGTAGAAAGTGGTGATCATAAAGCATTTCTGTTAATGTGATTAGATGACCATGAATTTACTCTGTTCCTCTCATGAAAATATGTATCTTAAATATTATCTCCATCTGGGAAGCTAAAGAATGCTTTCCCACAGACTTCCTTTGTGTTTGGACTGAAGTATGATGTATTTCAAACAATCTGAAAAGTATTTAAAACAAGCTCAGTACAGGATGGGATGATTGCCAGGCCATTACAGTATAACCTTTATGCAAATTTTAATTTGACACATTTTTGTGACAGTATTCAGCAATAAATTTTAGAGGCTGCCAGCGTTGTCTAGACTGCAAACCAAGAGACTGTTGCACATCAAGTTATGCATTAGTTGGATTTCAGCTACCTAAAATGGTCATGAAAGTATTTGTATTTATATATGGTTCATAGTCACACACGATCACTCCACCAAAGCGATATTAGACACCTCTAGGGATCAATGCAGAGAACTTTAGTTTCATGCAGTAATACTCAGAAATTTCTAATCTTGTCTGGGTTCAAAATAATTCAATGAAAACTTTTAAAAAAAATTTTCTTGTTTTTAAAATTAATTTTTAAGAAGTTGTGAACGGTAAAGGGCAATTATTTGCTGTTTGTAGACTATAAATTGCCAGTTTGAAGTCATAATAAATGAATGGACCAATGACCAACTTCCTAAAATGGCACGAGAATAGCACACCACATTTTTGAGGGAACTAAGCTAAGAAATGAGAAAGGAGTGGGCTTAGTAGACAAAAATAAATGTATAGCTTCTGGAAATGTGAAGCAGAATGAAACCACTTCGGCAAAGCCTTCTGGAGTACATGGGGCATCACCACTGTCCACAATACATTTTTCCATTGGTAAAAGCAAAATATAAGAAAAGGAGTTTGCTTCCTGGAACTGTTCATCCTGCCTTTTCACCACCACGATGTTCACTTTGAATTAACAACTGAGAGAGAACAGAGATCTGAGGGGCGTATGGAGATACAGCTTCCATCAAAACCCAGGCAGTGGAGCAGTAACCTGGAAAGTCAGTATCAGAGCACTCCCTCTGTCTGTACTAGTAAGCCTTTGAAGCTGTAGCAAGAGCACAGCAGTTTTTTCAGCACACCTGTCTGTTGCAGACCTGCCCCGTGCTAAAACCAAAAGCTCCTCTGTTAGCAGTGCTGTGCCTGGGGAGCAGGCAGAGAAGAGCAGCCCACCCTGGCCAGCCCTGGGAGCTGAGGCTTTGCAGCAGTGGCATCTTTGCCACTGCTGTTGAGGAGTATTTGGCCACATCAGTATGGTGGTGGGTAAGTCCGCAGGCATCTGACCAATTCCAGTAATTAAAAGCAAAGAAAGCAATGAAGCCCCCACGGGTTGAACTGCAGCAGGGTGGGAACAATCTGCAAAATGTTTTCTGCAGGTTTTCTTATGCTTACTTCCCACCTTGGTAGTACCTTTGCTCAAAAGCTACCTAAAAATGTGTTGCTCATGCTCGTGTCATTCTACCGCACTCTCTCTCTCTTAATGACACTGTAGGAGGTTTGTGGAGACGAGGGGGTCTATGCCACAGATAGGGTGTATTGAACATTTTACGAAACGAAACAATACTGTTTCTGCTGCCAAAAAACATTCCAGACTCTGAAGGATATGGCCTAAAATGGTTATGAATTCAAATTCAGATGGATATTCTTTCTCCTGGGAAAAAAAAATGTGAGCAGCAATACAGCTCTCTGTATGTATGCATGACTGTGTGCATGTGCTGGGGTAAATGTATGACAAATGTAAACCAGATCCTTGGTCTCCTTCATAAGTCTGTCTTAGCTGATGTCTCGTGCTTTTACAACAGTAGAACACAATGAACTTGGCTTATACACACAGAGTTAATGAAAAATTGGCTCACTGTAACGTGAGGATGTCCTTCAATAATGTGCCCTGTTACAGCAATAACTTTCATATCTTAAGTTTCACATTGTTTTTGCAGTCTCACCTTACGTAAGAGTTAAAATAGCAAATGCAATACGTAAAATATTTATGTTAAATGGAAGTTTGTTTATCCTTTCCCGTGGGATGCCTCCTTCCCAAACATTTTTGCACATAGCAGATTCAATTAAACAAAGGTTCCTATTTGGATATCCTGAGTGTCTTACTCATTTGGGTAGCTTTTTTTTAGCCTAAAATATATTATCTAATATATCTACTTTAATAATAATAACAAAACCTTTAAGGAGCTGATTCTGTTGTACTACAAGTTTTAATCTCTTGGCTGGTATTATCATTCTCCTTAAAAAGGTTTACACACACTGATGATATCATGCACATTGATATGTGTGATTCATGGCTGTATGGTATGAGGGCATGAAATACATAAAAAATAAGCAGTGCTAAAGCTTATGGCTTGTGCAGCACGTAACTTTGAATATATTTTGGAATAAAAATTGACATTTTTCACTGTGATGAAAATGAAAGAGCATGGCCACAAGCAAAAATTTGGGAATGTAAACTAAGCTACTTTCCTACACCCAGATTTTCTGAAACCATCCACTTTTCTTCTGGTAAATGCCAAGCTGTATTTATCTCACACAAATTTCATGGTAACTGTATGTGTACATCACACCTCACTGCATCCACTGAATTCATTCCAGCACTGTAAACTCACCTATTTACAAAAATTCCCTACTGCTTGATAGATGGTGACAAGCTGCTGTGGTAGATGAGCATAGTATCCTGTTCAGGCTTTACACTTATATAGAAGGTAAAATAGCAAGGGAGTGGAGAAGAGAAGAAATAGGACAAACAGGACAGAAATACGGAGAGACTGTTATATAGGTGGGGGAAAACTGGAAATTGAGTAGGTGAAAATTAGTTGATTTTCCCACATAGTGTTCAACTCTTAGCTGCACAAAGCTTTCTCAGCTCACAGAAGTACCTCCTGAATGATCTGCCTTCCTCAATACTGGCAGTAGTAGTCACAAACAATTTGGGGAGAAATTCCTCCATAGCTGTTCCTTGATTAAGGTTCTTGTGGATAAATATTCTGCGGAAGTTGTAATTTAGCAAATTTCACAAACATTCTAATAAGCCTTTAGAAAAGTCATATTGCAACTGCAGGTTCTTTTGCAATGTGTGTTTTAAATCAGTAGTGTTTTTGCAGACCGAAGTCTATGAATAGTTATGACTGTGGGGGACTCAGCTTTAATCAGATTCAGAAGAAAAACATATATTCCTGAATCCTGCTGTCTTGGGGATAGTAACAAAAGCCTAAGATTAGAACGTCAATTAATTTTTTTCTAGGTCATCCACACTTTCAGTCAGACAAAAATGTTATTCTTTATCTTATCTGTACTCTTCTTGTCAGCATGTTAAGATCACTAATTCTTCCCTTTCACTCCTGCCTTTTCAGAAACTCTTCGATTAATTTTTTTCTTCATTTCACACCTTCATCTCTGTGTGGCAGTATTAACCTCATAGAGCTTGTTTCTCCTCATGTATGTGAGTGAAAGATCACTCAGTGACTTGAGAATACTGTATATTTTTCTCCTCATGAGCATCATCATTTTATAGGGTTTCTTTGCAGACCTAAGGCAGCAGCAACGCAGAGTCGTGGAGTCCCGTGAACAGGTTAGGAAGGGAATATAAAGTTGCCGGAAGAAAAGATGAGCAACTTCCATGACTTGTACTCTGCCTTGGTATGATGGATAGAGCTATTCCAGACATCATTAAGAGTAAGATTCGTAGTCCCTTTGCCCAGCCATCACTTTAACATTTGGGCCAAATCTCTACCAAGTCCTCTTATGAGGCTGTCTAAGATGACCTGACACACACACCAAAAAAAAAAAAAAAAAGTGTCTTCTCACGACTTCATCAGCAGGGATAGCCTGTAGTGTCTTGGTCCCTAGTTTTGGACTAGTCCTTTCCATTACAGTTAGTGATGCTTGCACCCCGAGAAAACACTTCCTGGAGGACAACCTGTCCATGTCAACAGCATTGCCTCATGGAGCATAATGATGAAGGTTTAAATGTCAGCAGGGATGATTGCCTTAGGGTTTAAATAGAAGCTTTATTTTCTAACCCTAGCGTTCAGCAGGAGTGTTTACCAGCAGCAAAGCATAATTGCGGAGCTTTGATCTTTGCTTTGAAACATCTTTTAAAGTGTAAAGAAAACTCATCTATGCTGAGAACGGCATTAGAGGCTATTTCTGGAGTTAGACCAGGATTCTGAAGGTGAAAGGACACTTCTGCAGTTCTCTCAACAAGTCCCTGGGAAAGTTAAAAATAAGTCTTGCTGTTTAAAAAAAAAAAAAAAAATTGGCACTTGTTATTTGAGAAAATTTCTTTATTCCAGGAACTGCCTCATGTAGCAGAAATTTATTTACCATCTGTGTAGACTTGAAAAATTTTCCATCTTACCAGATACACAACTGAAATAGAAACAGATTTTCCGTCCCTATGCTTTCCACCGACCTCTGCTTTAAGAGAGTGTCGTTTTGAAAACTTAAGGCATTTTTGTGTTGACCGAAGTGGGATAGTGCAATTATAGCCAATCTGTCAAACCCTGAAGTTCTGCTGGTGACCTCAAGGGAAGTCACCTTACTGTTGCTAAGGCACATCATTTGGGGGAGGGAAAGGAGGAGTTTGCAGAGCCAGTCGCTGAAAATATGTTCTTGTTTTAATTACTGTTACAGCTGTTTTAATTACTATTACAGTACTGACTTCTAATCAAAAAATAGTCATTTGAGAAACGAATTGTTTTCATTTGGGTACAGATGTACTTCCTTAATTTCAGAGCTCTGCAACTGCAGGGGGAGGGGAAAAAAAAAAGGTTAAAACAATAATTGCTGAATCTGAAGTAACTCGTCCTTTAAAATGCAGAGCAACCTGTCTGTTTGTACCTCTGCATATCACTCCTGAGTGCTCACATGAATACTCAGGCCAGAAACGATCACAAGCAATTCCTAAGGGAGAGGGGAAAAAAAAAAGTCACTGAGGAGCCGATGTCAGAGTAGGCAACTGTAACTTTTATTTGCAATTCCTGCTTTTTTTTTTTTCCTTTCGGTTATTCTGTGGGTACGTTTTACTTCTGTGTTTATACGCGCTGAGGATTCTCAAGGACCACAGTGGCTGATTCTTATTTGAGGCTGAGATGTCTTTTGATCTCATCTACTGAAATAATACTTGTGTGAGGAACAAGCTTGATGTGAAAGGCAGGTGTAAAAATTTCCTCTTTGAAGTTCAGTGTGTTGATTTGATCAAGTATAAACTATCTGTTATTATATTATATGTTATCTATTATCACATTTTTTTCTGCCTTACCTATTTTTACCATCCTCAGTATTCACTAGGGCTGGCTGAAGGGACTTAACCTATATTGGCCCATCACAGATGCTTTTGCTCTCATTATTCTGAGCCTTTGAACTAGTAAAATTGTATGAGATATGACATTGCTTTAACTGCAAGTATTTATTACCCAACCCTTTAATCCAACAGTTTTATAAAATACTGTAGTCAGTATTTTAAACTACAATCTCTTTTTTGGACTTTTATATAACATTACTACTTGACTGCTCATGGTTAGGTAAGCTATGTTATATTTAAGCAAATTTATCATATAATGGTTAAAATGAACGTTTGAATTGTAAGCCATTCTATGTTCTTTCCTGTTGCTTATAAGTAACCTACCATCCCAAAATGAGGAAACTAGAATTTATATTCTCAGCGTGCAATGGCATGTAAAATTCAACAACCTCAATGGTAAAGTGTGAGTTGCAGTTCCTAAAGGAGCAGTTTTTCTCAATGTTTTCAGTTAGGTTTGTGCTAGTGGGTTAGGGCACGTATCTATTGTAGTGTTTTATACTGGGCCAGGAGCACGTTTTTGAAGTGAGTTTGCTGATTGATGTGATATAAAGTGTGATAGATGATGATGTGGAGCAGGCTCAGAACATGCAAACTGGATTCCTTTTGGTGGTCCACTTTAGTATCTTGCATTAGCTTCATGGCTGAGTTGACTGATGGTAATGCAGTGCTCCACAAAGAAAAAGATGTATTTTAATATGGCCATTAGCCAGGGAAAATTCTTCAGATATTAGAAAGAAAAAAAGGACCTCAAAGGGTAGCAGATGCACGTCTGCACACTGCAGCAGGTATAGGTTTAAAGAAGGAAATGTGAAAGCCCTGCTCCATTCTCAGTACTGGTCACAGTATCATACACCCGCTGTTTGTGGTATGAGGGTATTGCAAAGCTTTCCAGTCTGTCCTCCATTCCTGGCAAAACTGGCTGCAAAACATGCAGCTGTTATGACTGGACAAAGTTAACTACCAACAAATCTTCTCAAGACAGATTTTTTAAAAGAGGTCAGTATGCTGCAGTTTCCTTTTAGATGCATCTGATAAATATTCCCTGGTAGAAAAATATGGGTTCATGACTCAAGATTAAAATTTAGCCCCTAAGCAAACTTGTCAGTCTCTTGAGGTTTTTATACTACAGTTTTTGTTTCAGCTGTCTGAAATGCATCAGATCCAATGTAAAACTAGAGAAGAATATTTTCCCCCTGTGCTTGTGCTTTCTAGTTCTCTCGCTAATTCCCAGTAGTCTTGTGGTAATTTGTTCATTCTGTTGGCCAGCTGTTCAGCTCTCCATGAATGCATCCTCCTGATGTGCGTTTCCCAGAGTTTTACAAGTCAGTGTCCTACTGCACTTCAACATAAAACATTGTCAAAAACAAAACTATATACTGCAGATGATCTAGACAGGGAACATAATGCAAGTATAATCAAACTCAATCTGAAGAAGTGATGAGTGAGAAAGGAACGAGCATTACATAGTGTAAATGCTTAATTGATTTTAATATGTCTGAAATGGAAATAGAGAGGCTAGGTCTTATATACTAGCTTTCTTTTACTTTCTTAATTACTGCCTGTAGGAGAAGGGAGCTATTTGCTCATCTATTACTATTCTGTAGGCCCTTGATAGTAGGACTCTACGGAAAGGTAGTTAATAGCCCCCACCGTTGCCATAAAGATTAGCTCCAGTCTTTGGTAAGGACAGAATTGTGCGCTACAAAGGTGTGGTTTGGTTGTACAAGGGAAAGAGAAAGTGTGTGAGCAGACTGAAACAGAAATAGCTAATTTGTTCCCTAATACTCATGGAACACATTTTTCACCAAAAATGGCTTGTGGGATTACTAAACACTAAGTGTTAAGGGAGCTGAAAACAGGGATGGTTTTACCCCTGGTATTACCCCAGGATCTTCAAGACAAAAGAGAAGTTCAATAGCTAGAGTTTATTGCTCTCTCCTGGTTATCTCAAGGCTTTTTTATTTTCTTTGGTATCAAATATGCAAAGGAAATACTTGTGTACAGTTTTGTTTTAAGACTCATGTTTATTGTGAGCCCTAACATTTGATTCAGTGGTATACAGTGCTTGGATTCAATTTGAAATATAATTCTGTACAGATGGGGAAAAAAAAAAACACTCTTGTGTATAGAATTGTGTAATGGTAAATATGGTTTATAGTGGATATTTTGGATTTGGGCTATTTATCTAGTTAGGATGCTCTTTTATTTAACACTGCCAAAGATTTACACCCAGATCATAATGCCAGCAAGCATAGCAATGTGATCTGTGACTTAACCCAGTAATGCACAAGGATCCTCCATGTGTCGGGAGGAATCTCTGGCATCTACTTCATTACCTTGTCAGTCATTGTGTGCCTGAATGGTTCCCATTACTCCATGACAAATAGTGAGATTTGTCTTCTCTACCATGACAAAAGCATAAAATCTTCTCTCTTTCTCTGGGAGCCTCCATGTTGTGTGCATATGTATTACATGGCAGTGGTTTTGATCATTTTTGGCAGTGTGGAACAGTTGCTTTGTGATTATATCACTTTGCATGCTCTGTAGGGAAATAAGATAAGCATTCATTTGTTCTAGTTCAGTCTGTCCTCTAGAAATGATCTCCATCTGCATCTTACTTCTGTCTTTTAAAAGGCAGTATGAGAGTTTCTAGAAATATTCATTATAGAAGCTTTTTGTTAAAAACTGTATATCATTTTTATCACATAATCTCCAGTAAACATCCTACCTTGTTGATTTGTTGTTTAGAGAGACTCTAGCTCAAACTTAGCACACTGGGAGAAGAATTACTGATAGCAACATCAGTGCAATCATGAACAAATCAAAACAGGGAAGTCCTGTTATTTATTCTGAATCAAAGGCGCTGGTGTGTTAGGGATGGAGAGTTCTTTGAATTCCAATACATCTTTAAACCTTGAGGGTATACCATGTAGTCAAAATGGGCATTTATGTGTATTTTCACTTATTATGACGGTAGAATCCTATTAATTACATAACTTATAAAAGTATTATCCCAGTCATAATAATACAATGCATGGAAAATAAGGCAAAAAATAGAGAAAGAATTTGGCAATATCATGGGTATTTTTGTGAACCTAAGCCTGTGACTTACCTTTGGTAGCCAGGAATTTTGAACTCTCAGGGAAATCTGTTAATAAATAACCATTTAATTGTTTTTTTTTTTTTTTTAATTGAAAGCTTCCTCTGGAATAAAATAGTAGTGTTCCTATCAGGACATGTGATCTTTTAGGAGTGTTCTGATTACTTCTGCCAGATATTTTAAGGAAGTTGTTTTGATAGTCACCAGAGCCATCCACATTTCCTTGTTTCCTAGAATGTCAGAAAAGATGCTTCCTCATTAGTGATGGAGATATTTTTGCTGAGCTGTATCCACTGTCAAATGAACTGCCTCACCTGGGACAGGATATGGCCAGTCCTGTGGGGAGGCAGCAGCAGCACAAGGGCTGGGTATTTTGGCTAGGAGGAGACAGAAAAATGACAAATCTGGAAAGTTGCATATTTGTCTGTCACTTACTGCTGTACCCTCACTATCCATATCCATGGAAGTTACACGGAAGAATCCTATTCTTTGTTACCTGCTGCACTCGTGCATGACAATTGCCCTACCACCTGTTTATAAAAACACTGAAAGGGTTTAGTGACTATGTGAAAATATACTGCTAGCAGGCCAGAGAAAAATTCCCAACAAGAAAGAGATCTCTAATGTTAACATTTCACTTAAAAGCACTGCTTTATGGGAGCCAGGGCTCCTACAATTAGACAGTCTCTGCTAAGTTATGCTGCAACGGAATTTACTAACCGGAAAGATAATGCTTTTTCCTTGAAAGAAAAACTCAAAAGATTTGATAATTAGCCCTCAGAGGAGTCCATTGGTTGTTTCACAGCTGTGGAAAAAACCAGTAGAGACCTTATTTATTGACCTAGCTATCTGATAAATCGGGAAGAGATCAGTGTCATGGAATCTTTTTGAACAGACCACCTCCTGACACTGGGAAAGATCCAGATGAGGTCAAAACCCTCAGCTTCCTGTCTCAGAGAGGAAAAGGGGAAAAAAAATCTGATAAACATAAAGCTACACAGAGCTGCTTTGGAAGTCTCTGGAGATGAAGAGAGGTGGGGGCAGAACATTTAAAAAAACCCCACTTGTTAAATTTATCAAGAAAGTACGTGCATTCAACAAATATCAAGAAAACTCTCATTTACATTTTTCCGGTTTGATTACGCTGTCAGAACGGAGCCTGAAACATGAGAACCAGTAATACAACATCCCCCACAGACACAGTCATAGCGAACACAGTTCTTACCCCACTAACCAGAGCATTCAATACACTTCCAAATGTTATCACTCCAGGGATACATCAGAGAAGCAGGATTAAAAACAGAGGGGAACTTAGTCCAGCGGCCAGCACTGTTGCTTAGCTTCAAGTCCTGGTATAGCCTTAGGAGAAGCACTTCTCCTGGCTATCATTTTCACAACCTTAAAATGGAATTAAAATCATTTTCCCTTGTCACAGAGTACTGGGTGGTTAAATATATTAAGAAGACGCACAGAAACGTTGTAGTAATAGGAGCCATACAATTATCTGAGACACATTGGTAGAATTTCCTTAGAAGTTTTGAAAGCTGATTTTCAGTGTTGCAGTATTGCTTCTGCTTGTTGTACTCCCTCACATTCCATATTAAAATTCACACTTTGATCCCTGTGAGGACAAGTCTTGTATTTTTGATGCAACTGTGCATCAAATCATACTTAGATGAACTTCTGATTCTTGCACAGTCCCACACAAAGTAACCTGTAGGTGTGCTCTTACACATTTGCACGTGCTTCCTGAGGTCTCCAAACAGCAGTTTGAGGAAAATACGTTGCAATTTTTCCAATGCCTTTTTCTGCAATTCTTCTCTGTAAGCAAACGTTCATCTCAGCTCTCTATTCATCTCTTTTATTTTCAGGAATTGAATAAAAGCCTAGCCTTTTCTGATGGTATATACATATCAATACGACTATTGAACTTAATTGCACATTTAGAGACATTTATCCTCCTAGGCATAAACACCTCTAGTGGCAGCAGAGTCTAGCATGAAGTCAGAACCATTCCTTTAAAACAGGAAAATAAGCCCTGGAAAACAGAAAAAGAAACTCTTGGAATGAAAATGCCTCTCCTGTGCGTGCTTGTCCTGGACGATACACACAACAGACGGATAGAAATCACCTAGTTGAAATCCTAATTTTGTTGCTAGCAAACTCCTGGTTACTTAAAAAAGCCTCAGATTTCATCTACAGTCATCTAGTAATTTAGCTTGATGATAAGCTCTATTATCTCATTTTTTAAAATGCAGAGGAGCCAAATGGTATTTTGCTTGTGTTAATAAACACACTTAGTGAAACAGACGTATTGGCATTTGTGTCCCGTTGATATGAGTCAGAGGAAGCAGGATTTAACTCAAATAACAGTGGAACTAAAGTTTATAAATATTTTATTGAAAATTGTAGTTATCCATTTATCTTTCTTCAACGCGTAGACGGACGTGTTTGATAACAATGACGTTTATTTTAACATTAAATTGCAATACAGTAAGAAATATTTTGAGATTCCACATGCCCTGTTCTTCAAACCCAGCAATCCCTGGTCCAGGACTGTTGCTATAATTTCTCCGAATGTTCCTCAAGTCTGCAGTGTTCTTACTGCCGTCCTTCCTTTGGGAGGCCAGCTGGTGCTGCCTATAAATTCACTATAGTTTTCCCTGGCACTGGCTGTGGAATGGGACAGGATCTTTCCCCAGACATGTATTTCTCTGCATTTCTGAGGCTGTGGTTTCATGCTTTTGGCCTCACCTGTGAATCAGTAGCTGGAGCTTTCATGCGATGTTACTTTCTTCCCGAGTGGATTCTGCCATGGTACGTCTTCTGTTAAGCCGATAAAAGTTGGCATACACCATAGATAAAAATCAAGCCCAATAACCTGATATTAAATATATGTATAAAATAGTGTAGGGTTGGTAATTCTTCAATTCCACTGGGATAATGTAGTCATATCTCATGAGATAATGCTTGATTAAATTGAAAAAAAAATACTGGAGTACACTTAAATGCTCTCAAGCTAGTTATCTCAAGTTCTCTAATAGAAACATTTTGATTGTATGAGGACATAGGCTAATCTGTGCCAGCTGCGCTGTCATTAACTATTCCAAAAGCCTCATTCTCCCTCCTCGAGCAATTTTTTTTTTTCTCTGCAGACATATTTCATGCAAAAGCTATGCCGGCCTTTAAAGATGTTTTAGGCTTTTGTCACAAGATGCGGTGGCAATGTTTATTTTTTTTGATATTAGGAAACCCTACATCTCAAAGGTTTTTAAAAGAGTAGCCAAACATCTTATTATTTCCTTCTTTATGAATTTAGATACCGATACGGTTGTATGGTTATTATAGGACACAGAGAGAAATGTAGAGGACAGAGTAATGTTAATGCTTCATCATACAGAAGATCAACTATTATTTTTAAAGAAGATAGTAAAGTTTCAATGAAGCATGAGTCTATTAATTTATTTGCTTGCCACGTTTGCCAGTTAACTGGAGATGATATCCCATTACCAAAAGTCGCTGTTTGTGTTGCACCGGGGGAGTCTTCCAAGATGAACAATTTCTGAAGTGTGAATCGTAGTAAAACCAGTTGGACTTTAATTCTGAAAAGCAAAGGATCAAGTCTAAAATGAAGATTTGCATTTCATTCTGTTGTTAGCAAAAGAACTTTAATTTATGAAAGAAGCAAATTAAGGTTAAAAATATACATATTAATGCTTCCATTTAGGGCAGATTTTGAAACAAACATTTTTACTCCGTGCTTTGGTGGTTTTATACTTTTTGCTTGAGGACATGCTATTGTTACTACATCATGGTTTTATGATTCATTAAACTTCTTCTCTGTATATGTAAGCGGACACGTCTTAGTGACATACCATAGGCTGCACATTGCATACTCGCAAAGGGGAATGAGTCACCTGGAAAAGAAGCCTGCCCAGCTGGAAACTGTGGAGCCAGTCCAGCTGAAATAGAAGTGTGCAAATTTCATTTTTATTTTGCTTAATAAAAAAAGCCTAACAGTTACATGGCATGTGCTTATGCATCTTAAGAGACTGAAAAACTTAGCCTGATCAGATATTTCCATACATAAGAGTACATAAGAGTACATACATAAGAGTACCCAGAATTGTGGACTTATTGATTTATATGAGCATAGCAGTTTGGCTAAAAGATTTAGCATTTAAAGTGTGCTTTTCTGGAATCCAGCTAAATTGGTATAAACAGATGTGGACATGGGAAACATTAATGCATACAATCTGCTTCCTAACTCTTTCTGATTCTTTATTATCCATTGGTTTTATCCATTTAGTTTACCAGCGCTCCCTGAATCTTGATATTTCTCCTTCCCCCACTTTTTTTTCAAGCCCTACAAATAGGTGTTTTCTATGTGGGTGGCCTACAGGAAAGCTGGGGAGGGACTCCTTATCAGGTAGTGTAGCGACAGGGTAAGAGGTAATGGTTTTAAACTGAAAGAGGGGAGATTTAGATGAGATGTTAGGAGGAAATTCTTCACTCAGAGGATGGTGAGGCACTGGCACGGGTTCCCCAGAGAAGCTGTGGACGCCCCATCCCTGGAAGTGCTCAAGGCCAGATTGGATGGGGCTTTGGAAAACCTGGTGGAAGGTGTCTCTGCCCATGGCAGGAGTTGGAATTATATGGTCTTTAAGGTCCCTTCCAACCCAAATCATTCTATGAGTCTACATTTTTGCAGAACAGTTTGGCTGTTAACAAGTCTGTCTGGCTTGTTAACAGATGGATTCTACCAACCTGAAATTGATTCACTAAATCTTATGTGGAGATTCAGTAACACCAATTGTGAAGAAAGGACCAGTTAATTATTTTACTCTCTTAACTTGAAAACTGGAACTACTGAAAATGAAGCTGAGATTTGTGAAGCTGAGGATTTGTGAAAATCAGGTCAGGCCAATTTCTGGGCTTTCTCTTTACACTCTGATCTCATAAGGTCAATTAGAGTATCAGACTCTTGACTTAAACAATTAAGTGTCCAACAGGCACAATCCTTAATCTTGTTAAACCCAAGAATTAAAATAGTTTCACTACTTTCACTTAGCACCAGTCTCTAAATGCACTGAATTTCTATAGCACCATCATTGTTACTGAATGATAACGCAGCATAGACCCACTAATGTGCCTAGCTGATCCAAAAATAACACTATGAATTCTTGGAGCTTATATTTGGATTTCAAAGACCTGTCAGAAGCCTTCCCATGGTGCTCGCTAACAGTAGAGAGATTACTTTTGTTATATTTTAAGTGTATAATTTGTCGTATCTACTAATGATCTGTCCCATCCCTTTGTAGTTAAGATTGCAGTAACTTGAATTATTTGAAACTGAAGTAATACAGCAGTAGTCTATGACTCACTAAATATCATTGGGCTAACTATACCATACTCATTCCCACAGCTGTACTCACTGATATTCCACTCAGTCTTTACTTGGGTGAAGCTTAACTCAGAAACTAACTTTTAGATGCATGAGTGTTATGATTCCTTCAATAGGTCCATCTTGCTGAGCATGAATTTATATGTTACCCTACTTGCATAACCTGAAAATCACTTAGAATCATTTCATTTAGGTTGGGAAAGACCTCTAAGATCATCTGGTCCAACCCTGAACCTAACGATACCAAGTCCACCATTAAATCATGTCAGTAAGCACTAAAAGCTACTGTTCAAGTGCAATTCAAGAGTTTTCTATTACCTAGAGACTAAATTACGCCTTATCCTCTCTAACTGGCAAATCTTGGGAATTTGGGGTTATTTTCATTTTATTTTTTTCATAGAAATTCTGCATCAAGGTAGGGTGACATCACTGAAAAGATAGATTTACCTAGTTAGGCAATCATTTCTGGTTATTTCATAAACTGTGTTCTGTCTGCAGCCACAGATGTGTCATAGGGGATATTGACTTTGTTCTCTGTTCTTACTGTGGCTTAGTGGTTACAACCAGGTGTTTTATACTGCTTGGTTATTAAAGTTTTTGCAATTTTAATAGCCTATGTTGTTTGTTTCCTTTTGTCTGTGTTTATGCTCTTTTTTTGGATCAAAGATGCAGAGCCAGACATAACATGCCCCACAGCTGCTCTGCTATTCCCCTACTTCCTCAATATATGCTCATTGTTCATTGCAAATGTGATTGTGCTACCAATTTTTTAACTCAACCATTAGTAAACCACAAATGTCAGAATCATATATTCAATGACACAATACAGACTAACACTCCATGTAACTGGAAAAAATAGGTACTTGTGGCTCAGGGAGACAGACAAAAAAAAACAAGCAGAAACAAGATTTTCCTCCAACACTCCTGAAGGCAATGCTTTCCAAATTTGGAGAGATAAAGATATGCTTCAAGACAAACATATATTTTAGAGAAACTAACTTTAATATTTCAAGCTGAGGAACTTAAAGGAAACTTCACTCTGCCATTTGCAATCCTTATGTTTGTGATCTCTTCCTTAAAAATTCACTTGAGGGTAGAAAGGTTGAATTAGAGAGCCATGATTTGTGATCATTGCCTCTTAACCCTAGACTTTGGAAACTACATCACTGCCGGACCAGTTGACCCTTCTGCAAGATTGTGTGGATCATTGATGATCCATTTAGTGGCCCCAGATCAGTTGAACTAACAGAATTGGTTCATGTCAGGTAAGCCCATTTCAAAGCCACAGAAGTTGGTTCAGATTTTTCCAGTGGCCTGATGCAGGGTGAGTTAGGCAAAGGGCAAGCTAGCGTTTCTGAAAATACTTGAATAAATTAAGTAATCTGCTGTGTCTATTTCTCTTGAATCTGAACTGTTGATATTGCTCTCATGCCATTAGGAAATGACAATCACACTATGCTGAGATTCTCAAAGATATACAATTAAATCTAGGTGAATGTTTTCCCTGCAATATATCCAAGCTAACAACTTTTTCAAATACCTTCTCAAAATGGTGATATTCAACACTTTAAAAATATTCCTTGCTAGTCGCTGTTCATATCTGAACTTTCTACGCTACATTGACCACATGAAACTTCAGGCTGCTTGTGAAGAATAACAGAAGACCCCAAAATCTCAATTTCATATTGTCTTCAGGGTTATTTCTTTTTTATGTTATTTGTTTTTCCTGTCCTGAATACTACTTTTTCCAAGGCTCTTTGTACCCTATTTTCTTGGCATGCGTGAGTTTTATTCCATCTGCTTTTTTACAATGCAGCTTGTTCATTGTTAGTAACATCCTGCTTGAGTGTTTATAATGGTGTGTTCGTCCAGTTAAAATCCACCAGAAGTATATTGCCGAGATCATAGCAAGGTGCTGATTGACAATACTGTTGTTTTTTTTTTTCCAGTCTGGAGCAAGTTTGAATTTCTTATTCTTTCCTTTCAGATCCTTCTCTTTCCTTATTCATGGTGATAATGAGTTTTCCTTTCCTGTGTTCTTTTTTACATCTCTTACTAGCTAAATTGTTGGCCAGAGTTTTTTACATTTTCATTCAAAAAGTCTTTTCAATGTCAATCTTACTACAACTATAGAATGCTTAAAAATGTTATATTTAGTTTAAAAACTGACTGTGTCATGTTCTGAGATTTTGTAATATTTCTAGCCACAATTACTAGAATTCTCCAGTTAAATTTGTTAAACATTAGTTAAAGCATGTGATTTAATGCTGGCTCTGTCATTTTTGTCTGTTTTATCCTACCTCCTTTTTGAGAAAACTCTTCAACTTAAACCTCCAATTTGGCAGAGCCACAGATGGAATAAATAATAAATTTGCATCCATTTTTTTCCTATATATTTGTGTATATATACTATGTATGCAGGTATACATTCATATACATATATATTAATCTCCTACATCACTGTTATCATATTTAAAATGTAGATACATTGAGTCTCAGGATTTACTGCCAGCTTCATCTACCACTCAAACTTCCAAGCTCTTGACTAGAGGTTACTGGGCCCTTTGTGGATGCACACACTGACACAGGCTGACTGACTGAACTCGAATTGAGCAGCATGTCATTTCTGAGATAAGCACTTCTCCCCTTCTGTTCCTGAAAGGCAGCAGCTGCAGAGGGAAACTATCAGTCATCAGCTCCCCAAAACAGAGATGTGCAGGCACATAATTGCACTTCAGGCTGGACTGGGTGGCAGGAGTTCACCTCTCAGCTGGCACCAGCACAGAGCACAATGCTTTTCCTTCCTCCTGATCTAGACCATCAGAGCTGAGCACTGATGCCATTACCTGCTAAACCCCGAACGGAATTCACAGAAACAAAAACGAAAATGCTGCAGACGCAGCCCAGCCTCAGACGGACTCAAGGCCAGCTATTGCATCGCTAGTTACCTCTTCATTGGCTGTGGAGGCCCACATTTCATTTCAGGCTGTCATTTACTGCTTATTACTGCCTTGATCTTCAGTGTAAACACAGCCTGTAGATAAATGTGTTGAGAATTCAGGTATGACAATTGTGCAGTAATCTGTCATGTCAATATTTCTAATGATTTATTTATTTATTTATTGGAACAGCTTATTTCTTCAGTGTCTTACTGTACAAGAAAATATAGAAGTAGATAAATAAGCAGGGGGGAACGATAAAATCTAGACCTGGTTTTCCATCTAATACCTGGGCATACAATTTGGGGATATAGTATTTTTGCTCTTGCTGACAGAGTAAGCAAAAATCCTCAGCCAGCCCTGGTATAAGTCACACAATGCCCATCATGGCTGTTATGAAATGATGTGAAAGAAAACTATATAGTGATATCCCAGTAGAATACTATTGGAGCTGAACTTTCTCTTTAGTTGCAATAATTTTGGGGTGTTTTTAAAAAGAATGTACAGTGCTATTTAGTTACTAATCTATTTCTCTTACTTCCTAAAGGAGATTAGTTATCATATAATAGCAATTAGTTTATGGATGGGCTTGGTTCCAGGGTATGACTGGCAAGTATTTTGTGTAAGGCTGTATACAAAAGCAGCAATACATATCCAACAACAGTACTAACACTAAGTTGAAATGCAGTAGAGTGGTAAATCATTGAGCAAAATGCTTAGCTGCATTCAGTAATAGTAACTATACTTTCTGCCTAATCTTGCTTTACTAGTAATTTTAGGAGATAATAGTTTACTTAGTTTCCACCAAGTAATGGAGAAACTAAGGACAACATTAACAATTGGTTGGAAATGACTTTGGGAGGTCCTTTGTCTAGCCTCCTGCTCAAACAGGGCTAGTTGTGAGGTCAGACCAGGTTGCTCAAGACTTTGCACACTTGGGTCTTGAAAACCTCTAAGGATGTGCAGCCTCTCTGGGTGACCTGCTCCACTGCTGGACTCTCCTAGGTGAAAAGTTTTCACTTATATACACCCTGATCCTCTCTTGTTTCAACATTTGTACCTTTGCACTTGTGTCATAGCCCCGTGCACCTTTGGGAAAGTTCTGGCTCCATCCTCATCGGTTCTGGGGGCTGCGGGGAGGGTGGCCTGAGGCCTTGCAGCGCTGAGGCTTAGGCCTATGCCATCTTGTAGCCACAGAAGGCAGGGAGCAGAAGCACAGGAGAAGGCTGGAGCAATTGCTGCCTGCTAATCCCACAGCCTACAAGATTAGCCATCTTTCTGACAAGCATTCATCTCACCTGCCTCTTGTTAACCATGGTAATTGATGACTGTTTACTGCCTTGAGGTCTCAGTGTGCTGCCAGTAGGTTTCACCTCACAAATGCTGGGAGGTGAAATGGCTTCCAAATGACTTTTATTTGCTTCGCAACAGAATGATGCCCTGAAAATACCAGGCCCTTCGGCATACTGGGCCTTTCTCTTGCTAGTGATGAACTTTTACTACGGGTGAAGCCTATGTAGAAGGTAAAGGGTTTTGCAAGTTGCTTATCAGCAGGAGAGTCTAGGAGAAGCTGAGGAGAGTTGTGAGGGTGGCCATAGATGGAAAAAAAGCAGCTCCTGCCATTGCAGAGTAGTGGAGAAAGATTTGGCCTAAATGAGAGACTAGGGGGACTATCATACCATCTCCAAGGGGGAGGGAAAAAAAATAAAAAGTCTGTCACAAAGAGTGAAAATTGGCAAAAATAAGAATTAACGAGTTCAAGCTAAAGAAAGATTGTGATTCCACATTAGAACTGTTTTTTTTTTTAGTGCTGAGGAAGGTAGCACTGGAATAAAACCTCCTTTGCTTGGGGCATATGTGGTGGTTTGTAAGAGGAGCCGAAGGGCCATCTGTCAAGTATGACAGTGCTGTCATTGAGAGGGAGACAGATGACATTGCATTTCAAGATCTCTTCGAGTTGTATTTTTAATAGATTTATGACTTTCTATTGTTAGCTCATTAATAGTGTATATAAATGTGTGATGTTTGCTATTGTATAGTAATGCAGTTGGAATCCATTTTGTTGATGGTTTCAGATAAAAATGATCAGTAGACTTGGGAAGCTGAACTTGCTGTTGAAAAAGCAATGAATGCTTAAAAATAAGTAAACAAAATATACTCATTTAAATGTTTATGGGAAATTGCTTTAGTGGCCATCATGGGGAGCATCTTTGGGTGTGGAGTTTGGATAGAAATGCTAAAGGAAAATGAGTATTTAAAGTGGATGACAGAGAAAAATCTAAGAAAATAAATTTTTAAGTGGTAAATAAATTCAAGGATTCAGAAAGGTAGCTACAGAAGAATGAGGCTTTCAAAATAACTGTCTTCTGTTTGTGTGTTACATTGGCTATGTCCTTTGATGTGAGTGGATAGCCCACCCTAGGGGCTAGTTTACAGGCCAGCGTATGTGTCTGAGTGAGTCCTCAATGCCATGCACTGTGCACAGATCAGTCCGATTAAGAAATATTTTATAGCTAGAATAATTCCAGTGTGCATACACATATTTCAAAGGCATACACGAAATAGCTGAATATATTATAAAGGAGAGCTGAATAACTTGTCTGAACCACAGACTTTTACAAAATTCCAGTCAACCACTTACCACATGATCAGACACTTAGCTTTGATGAATTTCAGACAACAATATGCAGAAGACAGATGATATTAAGTGGTGTCTGAGGTAAACAAAGTTTTTTGGTTCTTTTTACCCAATTTGGGACATTATCAGCCCCGCAGAAGCAATCTTGTAATTGCTGTAGAATTTCAAAGAAGCTGGCTTGACTGCAGCATCTTGGCTATTTAATGCAGGAAATATCTTAGCTGTAAAATACAGAGCAGGCCATATAAAGGATGATCCAGCTTCCTTTGATTCTGTAATTTCTCAAAACCTCTGATTGCCATTTATTACAATTTTCTAAGAATTCAGAGTTGAACAGAGAGCATGCACTATAAAGGCTTTCAGAGCTATCTAGAATCTCCTCATGTGGCTGAAAAGAAATAACTGTTCACTTGATCGACAGTTTCCACTCCCCACATATTTGTTCTCAGTCACAGTTTGGGGGGCTTGATTTACGTATGACTAGGCTTTCATGTAGTTAAGTTTACAAGGCTGAAACGAAAATCTGATTTTGCAACCCTTTTGTTGAAATGGCTTTGCTGAAGTGAGATCTGAATATTTAAGGTTGTTGAGTATTAACCCAAACCTGAACTCTAACTTTGTTTCAGTCTTATTCAGAAACAGAAATTTTATCATTCTTCGAGACCAAGATTTTTACCTCCAGCTGCTCAGTCACCAATAATGGTTCTTATAAATAAAAATGTGCTGCAGGTTGTGACACAAAACTACCCTTAGTTCAAATCTTACTGTGCAGAAGTAATTTAATAACAAAGTAATTGTCACTGGGACAATCTAATTTTCACATGGGAAAGAATGAGTTCTTTTCCAAGAAAACAAGGCACTTAGAATCCTTTCACTGCATATAAAATATTAGCTATGGATTTTCTCATGCTATCATATTCTCCTACAGGCTTGTTACAAAAAAAAAAATGTATTTCTGGGTTTTCATCAGCTATATAGACTGGCAAAGCTAAAGAAGGATGCATGTGTGAATTGAGGGGCAGCGTACAGAAACTGACTGCTCTTTTTTTTTTTTTTGACAGTACTCTCTTTCAAACTCTCCCCAGCTATTCTAGAATGTTGAGATTCCCCTAAGTTCTTTGTGGTGGTGTCCTGAAGAAAAACATTGGAGAAACCCTCAGAGTCTTCAATGCCTGTAAAGTTAGAGTAACCTCATCCTTAAAAATAAGGTTACACTTATATGATCACTTAGCACCAACATAAATCCAAGCTGTTGGAAGAAATAAAAATCAGTGCCGCTTTTTGTCCCTCCTCTTTGGCCTGGACTGATATTTGCATGGTTACAGAGATCCTTCCACGCTGGGGAACTGATCCTGCTCGACACTGCCCATTTCCCAGGGACAGCGTTCAGATGAATCCCTGCTGGCTCTCTACTGGAGACTTGTGCTGGCAAAAGGGAGGTGAGGGGTGGCCAGGGAGAGAAGACAAGGGAACTGCAACTAATAGTAAAACTATGAATTCTGGAAAAATTGAAGCAATCATGGCCTATATCAGATCATGGTTCAGATATCCATTTTATACAACCAAGTTTGGGCAGAGCTATAAACAGGACAAAGTTACTAAACAAGTTAGTCCTCATCACGGTGATATATATGAATCTTGAAATACTAAACTCTTACTAATATCATGTAAGGTAAAAGAAAAGGCAAAAGTATATTTTAAATTATTGACTACTGTAAGGTTTAACAGTGGATTTACTACATAATAGTAAACATCCATTAGAGTTCGTCTTCATACTAAAAAGAATGTTTGAAAAGAAGAAATGAGCAGTGTTTGAAATCCATGGAGCAGTACAGCCATCTCATTGCTAGAGTCAAAATCAAGTGCACTTGTATAGTCTTACGTAGGGTCAGTCTAAATATAGTAAATATAGAGAAGCTGAGCAGAACACTTAGAGTAACAGAAAAGCACCAGTCTTGCAGCAGCATGGGGAGGCAAAACTGAAAGGCAAGCAAGTAGATCTTTGAGTTTGGGGGCTTTCAAAGTGTTTGACCACAACTCTTTCCATTTCTGAACATAGTCCTTAATTGTACGAAGAGCCAATTTTGGAGATGCATGTGCCATAGTAAATACTCTCATTGTTACAATGATATTATGGGACTTCACACTGGTTAAGCCCTGCAGGAAAAAGGTAATTCAGTTTTATAAATGTTTTTTCGATAGGCTGATAACTAAATCAATAGTGTCATGCAAGTCACATGCAATCATAGGTAGCATTCTGAGAATCTGTTCCACTGTTTTTATTTCAGAGAACAAATTGACTCAAAAAGAAACAGTTTTATTTTGAAGTTCAATGTATCTAAGCGAGTTCAGTCTTACTAGAAAAGAGTTTAAATTCTCAGCTTCCCCCCCCTATTTGTCACAAAATGCTTGCACTAGAAAAATATGACTGATACAACTTCTGGAACTTTGTTCCCTTGCCCCTACATCTGCCATAGCAGTAAGTGTAAGAAAATCTTTAAACAATTCTTTCAGGTCACTTGCATGACTTTCAAAATCTTCAGTCAGTGCATTTTTTCTGATGAAATGAACCAGAAGTAACACCAAAATATTGCAAAAGATTTCCAGACAGTACCCTTTGCTTATAAGGGTGGTCTGTGCAAAAACAGAATATTAACAGTGTAGGAAAAGTTTTGTATATTGCAAAGCTTCTGTGATGTTTGTCCTTCTACATTTGCACAAAATAACTCCGCTCTAACATTTTTGTTGTTTTCTTTGATTTTTGTTGATCTCCAGTGCTCCACTTTAGTGCTACTGAATAACACAACTAAGAAGAGGTGTAGAATAGTACAATGAACTTGTATACACTTTTCCCTATCTTGGTGACTGGGCAAAAAGACTGTAAGTAGGTCTTGTCACAGCACATGTAGAACATCCCACATCACATCACCCCTTTCAACCTGTAACCTTAAACTTCTTGTTTTAATAGGGTTAGCATTTTAACCATCTAAGGCACTTTTATTTCTCACCTGGAATAAGTTGAGTGGTTTATGGAGTTTGATTCTTTTGTGATGCTGTGATACTTTCCTTACTGCATAAATTAAGTCCATCCTGTAGCAGATTAACTGGTGACTCATTTAAAATAGGCATCATGCAGTTGGTTTCATACTTTTTGTGCCTTGATCCTGCTGTTTTTTTAGACATGGAGTTGTCTGGACTCCCTGAGGGCCGCTGTGGTCAATACATACCCGTTGATATCGTATAAATTTCTGTACAAGACTCTAGGTCTTCTGTCAACAGTGATTCCCCAAACTCAGTCTTTCCATACCCTCAGCTCTGAAGTTTCTTATTTTCTTTGTTCTCTCTTTACAGAGGTCTCCATGATCTCTCCCAGAATAATGTGAATAGTATTCTTTGCTGGATATACCTTATCTTAGTTTTCCTCGATTCCCTTTCTCTCTTAATGGCCTTCCCCAGATACAAGAGGCATCACAAACTGTTTGTGTTTGGTGGACAGACCTAGTAAATTTCCCACGTAAATTGCTAACTTGAGCAAGATTACAGAAAAGAGAATGATAAATGCAGATTCTTCTGTCTCTATCTAGATATATAAATACATGACTGGATTCTCAGAAGCCATAAGCACTGGACTCATTTCAGGGAGCTGCAGGTTATTACAAAATGTTCCTACATTTTGTCATTCAAGATATACAAATTCTCAGGCAAATCTTGGTAATGAGCTAGTGCAATCTAGTTTTTTTTAATAGTCTCTCCAGGTAAATATTTGTAATATTTGTTTCTATATTTAGAGAAGAATGCCAAATTTAAACCTATCATCAATGTACAAATTCTCTTTGCTTTGCAAATCAGAGTGTATGCATGTATGTGTGTGTGTGTTTATGTGACTGTGTATACAAAGAAATATAAATAGACCCACAGGACTCAGAAGAGCAATATAAAACTAAAATGAAAGGTAGAAGCAGTTAAATATTTATATTTTTACCCCCCAAAATTAGAAAAAAGGTGAATGATAACTTGGAATTCTTCAAGCTAAGCCCTCATGTGGCAAAACTTACAAGATTAAGTAACTAGATAAACCTGCTCCCTTCATCTGATAATTTGTTATAGTTTTTGTATAACAGCACATTTCTTCCATAGTGCCTTCTAGTTTTGCATAAGCATTTTTCTCAGAAAGAAAAGCAAATATAGTGAAAATATTCACTGCAGGCTTTTAAGTTACCAGAACTTCATACACTGAATAGAAACTCATCTCCTTCCACACAAAAAAAATAGGGAGTTTGATTAAGATATTATTAGCAAGTGGATTGTGTTGTGTTTGTTTGTTCTTTTTAATAGGTTGTTTTTTTTCATTTACTGAAATCTCATTCATATTAATGAACAGATAACTTACCTAAAAAGACTGAGTTGATGGTGCAACCTGTATTCTCAGAACTCTTAGCACGGTTAGCATGATAATCATCTAAGGCACTTCTGTTTCTCACCTGGAAAAAGTCAGAGTGTAATATGATTTTATGTTTTTTAATACTTATTTCTGTCTTAAGCCTGATTCAAAGCCCATTGCAATCAGTGGAAAGAGTACCATTAATTTTAGGAGACTGCTCAGTACTATAATTGCAATATCTTCAGGTATTGTGGTATAGTATCACTAACAGACTTCATATAAGTATTATCTGGTTTCTAATATTTTCATTGTTAAATTGAAGGACAAACTAGGTGTTATATTCATACCTCTTCCCCTGTTTCTTTGAACTGTCTTCAGTGCAGTGTAAAACTGAAAGCATTAGGTTCACTTTCTGTTCATAAATAATTCCTTATGTCCAGGTTTAGGCACCATCTATGCCTAAAAGATATTACAGCGAAGCTAAAATAGTATCAACCTAACAATGTCAATATATTCATTATGAATAGAAAGTTTTATTGCACATAGTAGTCAAGACCTGTTGTGGCTGAGTCTGTATTTCATTTCTAAGAAACACCTGTATTAAATTTTACAATCACTTTAGGTATATTCACTTCAATTTCACTTCATCATTATAAGGAACAAATTAAAACTTCTACTTAGTATCAAGAGATGTCAGAATTTATTTTCTTTCAGAAGTGACTGACTTTTCTTGAATACCAGTGGGACTTTTTTTTTATTATTTTAAATTGTGCTTACTCCCACAACATTAAGAAGGGTGGTCAGTTGGTCCACCCCCTGCCCCTCCTCCCCCCCCCCCCCCATTGTTCACACTTTTTCCTTGCAATATTTAGAATTGCTATTTAATCTTAATACATAGTTTGTGAGAAAAAGAACAAACATTAGAAATGGGTGTAAGTCTTTCCATGGTAACTCTTTGCATTTCAAAGGGTAGAATTCTGGTATAACATTTTTAAAACATTATAAAACAATACAAATTATCGTAATAGATAAACTTGAAGATATTCACAATGATTTATGATTACTTAAATTTTCTCACATGTTGTTCCTTGTAGCTGATATAATTTGGAGTTTGGACCATGCACAGTCTCGTAGATCTGATTCCTAATTCGATTTCACTAGATATGAGGACCCATGTGAATGATCATTGGCATCAATTCTTGATTTACCTGAACTATCTAGTTTGATAAGTCAAAGAAAAATAAGTGTAAATAAAATTGCAAAGACCAGAACAGGTTTCCTGAAGGACAAACCCTTCCTCTGATTTAACTGCAAAAATAAGACCGTTCTCCTCCTATCAACCTACAAAATAGACATGTAATATATAAATGTGCAAATATATAAATGCACAAACATATTTGTTTATTTGTAAAACATACACCAACAACAGATATATATCCAAGCAAAATTTCATAATGTCAGTACTCGGGTTTAATTTCTGACAATTAAAATGAAGTCACTATTTTGCCTTGTGGTATGGCCCTGCTTGATTTTCAGCATAATATGAAAGCAGTAAGATGTTCACTGAAGTAGTTTGTTTTTGACTTTGCACAAAATAACCAAACCAGAGGTATTTTTTGCAATATCAAGAATGCAGCATCTGTCATCTTTCACTTGTGAGGTTCTATATAACTGCAATATTTTTCCAGTCTGATAATAAGTACTCAGATTACTGTCATAATATTCTCCACAAAGCACAAGTCTTTCCCCTTGTAGCAAGCAGAAGTGGGGTCCAGTAAAGGTAAAAACTTGTCTTTTGCTTAGTTTGTCAGTCATAGCCAGCATGACTCTTAGAACGCATATAGTGCCAATTTACAAAATATGAAGAAGTAAATCAGAAAGTAACTGAATATTGTCTATGCTGAAAAGAGCACGATTAATGATTTTATGTTTTCACTATATTTTTCACCCATTGAAGACCAATAATGTTCATGTTGTACTCTGTACCCTTGTGCGATTTGATTTTGGCAAATTTTCATAGTCATAATGCTGACATGATCCTAAATCAGGAATGACTACTGGGAGTTCAGTGTCATCAGACCAGCTACTGTAAACAAGTGTAACTGCAAAGAAAGAGAGCTGGATTTCATCCTCTGTTTTTTTTTTAAACACTATTTTATAAATCTTATACTTTAGATTATTTGTTAGTTAAAACTGGTTGTTAATTTTAGGTACCTTCTGTTGATTACCTGAATTAGCTCCACCAATTATTCTTTCCATTACTATTGCAGGAGAATAGATATAATGTTAACGCAGTAATGACAGACTGTGTAGTCTATGTTTTCCATTCCAGTATCTACCCATGGTAATATGATGTTAGCTAGAGACTGACCCTGCTTGACTTAGTTGTACAGTGCAGAGCTGTTGTGTTTCAAGAGCAACCACTTCATGCATAACTACTGCCTGCAGTCCCTGATGAGTTTACACAGCCAAGTAATAATAATTCCTCAGATTATTCTGTCACAAGATTTTTGAGTGACTTTCCATTTCATCAATAGTGAATTGCTGAATTTCACTATTAAAATAACATCTCTGCTAGATGGTTTATTTGGCCAACATGAAACATGGAGAACTACATTCAAATCTGTCTCATCCAATATAGAGTACAGCCTACAGGCTGAGCATGTGTTTAGGCAAAAATGTCTGTAGAAAGGAAGTTACTAGGCTTTTGTTTAGGTTAAATTAGTTTAGAACATGAAAGATGGCAAGTTTATGCAGTGGAAATCAGGTGAAATTCAGGAGACCTTATTTGTGAAAAGCACACAGGTTTGAAAGATCTTGGGAAAGGTTGGGGAAGTGGAGAAGCTTCACCTCACTTCTAGTCCTGAAATCTTTGAGTTCCTGGGATTTTCCAGCTTGGGTAGATTTGGATTTTATGTTCTGTATCATTTTTCAGTGCTTTTTCCTCTCTTTCTAGAGAATACAGCACTATTGTTGAAGGAAGAAGCCATTTATTTTTGTCTGGAACTGTAAACAGCGTGCATTTTATTAAAAGGTTGTGTCTTTCAGAGGTAGATTTTCAGATGCTATTGTATTTATTAACTTTCTTTTCCAGAAGGATATGGTTGTGAAAGTCACAATTTCTACATTATATAGAAATCAAGTGCCTCTGAAGTCTTCACTTCTGCAAATATAACTCATTTATAGGTTTAATGGGAATTAAAAAGTGCATGTTATGGAGGGAACTGTAAACCAGTGCTACAGAATGCATTATGTTTGGAAATATTTAGTCAGCTATTTAAATTGCTTATGAGAAGAATCAGAAAAAAAGTTACTTTCCCAAAAATGTGTGTGAATGTGTGTTGACATCTGCATGCATGAGCACACCTGTGCATGTGTACATCAGTGTATGTTTATGTTATTTGTTCCATTTTCAGTCTATTCTAAATATTTGTTCAAAATATGATTTACAATAGTAACCTTACTGTGATCTTTGCTGGTGTCTTGGACTTGTGTCTTGTGTCAAAAAGGAGTGAAGTGCTTTAGTTTTCTTATTGAATTTTAATATTCTCCACTCAGAACACTCCCCTAATATAATGGAGAATAGGACTCCAATATGGAACTGTAAAGTATGAGTGTAAAATTTAGAGAAAGATAACATTTTTAGGTAGTTTTCAAAGCCTGTGACCTGAACACTGCAGTGTAGAAGGACTGAAATTACACCTTGGCTGGTCTCTTTTGTTTCTGAGTAGGTTACAATCATCATATTGTACTGATAACATGCATATAAAAGTTGCAATCTTAAATTAAAAAAAAAAAAGAGGTATTTTGTATTTTTAGAAATACTCTACGTCAGTTGCCGTCTATCCACGAAACATTCAAAATCAGAAATATAACATTTTGCACAAAGAACTTTATATGCAGACGTTGCCAGGTGTTAGTGCAGAGTGTTATTGCTGTAGTGACACCTATTTAAACAACCTCAGTTTGCAAATTTAAGCACAAAGGAGCTTAGTAGCAAAAAGACAAACAAACATTTGAAGACATAGGAGTACTTAGGGGGAAAAAATAGTGTTATTCTTTTCAATGACAATATAAACTCCAAAATGGCAAAAGCGTCTAAAAAGAGGCTGAATCTCATCTGTAGCCACATTTCCCAAAATATTTTCATTGTATTAGCATTGTATGCTGATGCTAGTAACAGGGCTTGTGAAATGTTTTCCTTGTAAAAATGTTTGGATTTCTTTTAATATGAACTTAACTTTGGGGATGAAATACTTAATTTAGGAGTAATTCTAGCTTGTTTCATTCTGGGAATGACTACAATACAATGTTCTACAATGTTCTAAACATATGAATACATTCAAATTCAACTAACTCCTTTTTCACAGCAGGGAGTATACAAATTGAAAGAACTATTGCTTTTTCCAGTTTGTGACCTAAAGCGATTCCTCATTTTGTGCAGATGTTGAAAATAAAATCTCCAGACAAGTTTCAAGTTTAACCTACCCTGTGTGTTCATCATACATTCTTGAACTGCCCAGTACAAATGCCTGAAGGCAGAAATTAAGGTTTTAAGGGTCATTTTCAAACAGTTACCTTCTAATACTTAAGTTCTGATTTCATAATGCTAAAGGTAGAATTTCTGTTTAATTCTATAAATATCATTTATATGATTGTATACTAATTTGGAAAGTAACTAACTGCCAGAGTAGGAAAATGTGAGAGACTGGATGCAAAGGATGTTTTCAAATGAAAACGAATTGCTAATGTCTTGCTGGCTTTAGATCATATCACACTTTGGTAATAAAATCTCAGAATATACACACAAGGGAGATATAGAAAAGACAAATAAGCTATAAAGCTCTTGGAAATTTATTAAATAATATCAAGGCTAAAAATGTCTAAACATAAATTAATCTCCTAATAATATTTATTTAGTCTGTTGTATTGAATCTCCAACTCAAGATTAGCCTTCTTTTATTTGTATATGTTTTTTTCGGTATAATTTTTAGGCTTATATGTACACAATTTAATAGCAACATGGCCAAACAGAAGGAGATTATTGTGCTATTCAGTAAAATGTGAAAACAAGCTATAGTTAAAATGTTGAAACTTCTCATGACAAGGTTGATGTCAACAGCAGTCAAAACCACAAACCATTGCTAGGACTACTGAACAGAATAGCTGAATACCATACTAATATTATTGTTTCCGAAAGAGGTGCTTGCTTGCAAAGCCAGCCGGTTGTGTCAAGCCTGAATATCACTTTGAGCAATATTTTGCCACCTCTTCATTTCAGCAGATTCTTTTCTAGCATTCTCAGTCTGCTACATGCAGAGCAAGCTTATAGGTTGTTTGGCAGGAAGAGTCAAACAATTTGCTTGGAGAAAACTCCATTTGTGTTTTTTCATTTTATTTTTCTTTGTGTAAAATACCTACTATCTCTGCAATCTGGAAAAACAAAACAAAGCACAACAAAACAAAAACATCCATTCACCACCACTCATTTTGTTGTGGTAGGGCAATTAGTTTTGTCTATCAGTCAATTATGAATTTTATGTTGATTACCCTTTCCAGTGTTGTATTTCCAATCAGACTTAAATGGGGTGAAATCCAGCTAGCAACCGCTCATAAGTGGTGTTCCCCAGGGGTCGCTGTTGGGGCCCATCCTCTTTAATATCTTGGATGAGGGAATTGAGTGCACCCTTGGTAAGATTTCAGATGACACCAAGCTGGGGGGAAGTGTCAATCTGCCAGAGAGTAGGAAGGCCCTGCAGAGGGGCCTGGACAGGATGGGTCAATGGGCAGAGGCCAGTGGGATGAACTTCAATGTGGCTAAGTTCTGGGTCCTGCACTTTGGCTACAACAATGCCATGCAATGCTACAGGCTTGGGGGAGAGTGGCTTGAAAGCTGTGCAGAGGAAAAGGACCTGGGGCTGCTGATTGATGCTCCCCTGAGCATGAGGCAGCAGTGTGCCCAGGTGGCCAAGAAGGCCAATGGCATCCTGGCTTGTATCAGGAATAGTGTAGTCAGCAGGACCAGGGAGGTGATCATCCCCTTGTACTCTTCTCTAGTGAAGCTGCACCTCAAGTGCTGTGTTCATCTTGGGGCCCCTCACTACAAGAAGGACATCGAGGCCCTGGAGCATGTCCAGAGAAGGGCTACGAAGCTGATGAAGGACCTGGAACACAAGTCCTATGAGGAGCGGCTGAGGGAAGTGGAGTTGTTTAGTTTGGAGAAGAGGAGGCTCGGGGAGACCTTATAAGCAGCAACTGGTTCTCTCTAGATTGTGACTTTGCTGTGCACGCTTTACAGAATCACAGAATCGTCTAGGTTGGAAGAGACCTCCAAGATCATCTAGTCCAACCTCTGCCCTAACACTAACAAGTCCTCCACTAAACCATGTCACTAAGGGCTACATCTAAACGTCTTTTAAAGACCTCCAGGGATGGTGACTCAACCACCTCCCTGGGCAGCCCATTCCAATGCCTAACAACCCTTTCAGTAAAGAAGTTCTTCCTAACATCCAACCTAAACCTCCCCTGGCGCAACTTTAGCCCATTCCCCCTCGTCCTGTCACCAGGCACGTGGGAGAATAGACCAACCCCCACCTCTCTACAGCCTCCTTTAAGGTACCTATAGAGAGTGATGAGGTCTCCCCTGAGCCTCCTCTTCTCCAGGCTGAACAAGCCCAGCTCCCTCAGCTGCTCCTCGTAAGACTTGTTCTCCAGACCCCTCACCAGCTTCGTTGCCCTTCTCTGGACTCTCTCGAGCACCTCCATGCCCTTCCTGTAGCGAGGGGCCCAAAACTGAACACAGTACTCGAGGTGCGGCCTCACCAGAGCTGAGTACAGGGGGACAATCACCTCCTTAGACCTGCTGGCCACACTGCTTCTTATGCAAGCCAGGATGCTGTTGGCCTTCTTGGCCACCTGAGCACACTGCTGGCTCATATTCAGCTGACTATCAACCAATACTCCCAGGTCCTTCTCTGTCAGGCAGCTTTCCAGCCACTCATCTCCCAGCCTGTAGCGCTGCTTGGGGTTGTTACGCCCCAGATACAGGACCTGGCACTTGGCCTTGTTGAACTTCATGCAGCTGACCTCAGCCCATCGCTCCAGCCTATCCAGATCCTCCTGCAGAGCTTTCCTCCCTCGAGCAGATCGACACACGCACCTAACTTGGTGTCATCTGCAAACTTACTGAGGGTGCACTCGATCCCCTCATCCAGGTCATCGATAAAGATATTAAAGAGGACCGGCCCCAGCTCTGAGCCCTGGGGGACTCCACTAGTAACCGGCCTCCAACTGGATTTGGCTCCATTCACCACAACTCTTTGGGCCCGGCCATCCAGCCAGTTTTTAACCCAACAAAGCATACGCCAGTCCAAGCCACGAGCAGCCAGTTTCTTGAGGAGAATGTTGTGGGAAACAGTGTCAAAAGCCTTACTGAAGTCAAGGTAGATCACATCCACAGCCTTCCCCTCATCCACCAAGCGCGTCACTTGGTCATAGAGGGAGATCAGGTTCGTCAAGCAGGATCTACCTTTCATAAACCCATGCTGACTGGGCCTGATCGCCTGGTTGCCCTGCAAGTTGCCCTTACAACAAGAGCAAACTGGCTACCACATCACCCAGCATGGGGAGTATAAATCCACAGCACAAAGGAAGGTCCTCTCTCTTTCATTAGCAGACTCTGCTGTGTGTTCTGCACCTGTGTGGATTAGATGAAGTAACTGTTCTGACTATTATAAACTTTGAACATCAATTTAAATCAGTTAAAATGATGATGCATGGTGTTTCAATGAATCATTTGGGACACGGTTTTCAGTTTGAAAGAAAGTGAAATTTAAACCCAGTCACTGACTGCTACGTCATTTTGAGGTAATATTCTTACAGGATCATTCTAAACTCAGTTCGGGTTCATCAGGATGTCCTGCAAACATGTAAGCTTTTTCAGCAACCCAATCCAAAATATCATGTTCTAATGAAAAATGAAACGCAGTCTTCTTGGGTTTGGCCTTTGCTATGAACATTACACATAACTCTGCTATGGACTGAGAGATCTGTATTTCTGCTTTTCTAAGATTTGGTTAAGTAACATTTGGTCAACTCTGTCTTCACATATAGACCATGTAGACCATGTTTTATAAAACTGTTTTATCCATACTGTTCCTTAAATTCTAACTGGAGACATTTAATTCATGTTTAGCAAAGTCTTTGAAGCAGTCTATAAAAAACTGCTATCAGTTTTATTACTGCTAACTAAATGGAGAAATCTCTGTATAACGGGAAAAACAGTTCAGTAACTATCAGAACTGGCTAATTTAGGCATTTATATTCCCTACTTCTGGGACACAATGAAGCAATTATAACATCTTTGTTTCCTTTTCTCAAGAAGGATTTGTAAAAATATTATTTCAAGTGAGTTAATAGAACTTCCCATTTTCTAATTTCCTATTGTGGAAATCCATACAGGAACCAGTGGAGGTTTTCATATTCCTGAATTTTGAGGCAGGCTAGCTGGCTAACTTTTGTTATAACACTCTATATAAAAGAAAAAGACAGGGAGGAGCTCCTTGGGAACATTATTTACTCCATCTAATTGAAGACCTTGCTTTGAGTTGCCCTTTTGAAGATCATTTTTGTCTCCATTTGCTACAAATGGAGCACAGGAAAATAAACTGCATAAACTAGATGTTCAAAGTTGTCATTTTAACATCCCTCATCCCTCTCCCCAGTCAAAGTATCTACTATGCTGTGTTTTCTATAGAGGTAATGTATCTTGTGTGTATTGAGAATTTCCAACCAAAAAAAAAAATTGAGCAGAAAAGAGTTCAGCAAAAAACTACAAAGCATAGTTATGCTGATGTGCTCCAGAAGGAAAAGTAGTTGCAGTTATCCTCTGCCAGACAATGATTTCTTTGAACTTCCTTCTCTCCCATTTCAATCATATATTAACTATTATAATTTTAATATGTACAAACAATTTAATTAACTTGGGGTGAAATGTTGGAGGAAAGTTTAGAATCTGTAACTCTTTATAGAGTATGTGTACTAAGGAAATGGCAATGATGTCTTTGTATCAAACAAGTGGGCGATTTTTTTAATTTTAATTTCTGTTATGTATATTAAATGTTAATATAAAATGTTTTCCAGCAGTAAATCAATTCTTAGTGAATTGATGTTACAAAACTCCTTTCCCTGGCTAAAAAATAGAGAGTTTTCTTATTATTATTTAATGTATTTTCATGCCAAATTAAGAAACAGGGTTATTTATTCTTTTCAAGTAATAGGCATTTTATTCTTTTCAAGTAATATCACTTGAGATTTAGCAATTGTATGTTTTGTTCCTTAGGAAATAACAGAAGATCGGGATCGACCACGACTGGATTCAATGGTGCTGTTAATTATGAAACTGGACCAGCTGGATCAGGATATTGAAAATGCTCTCAGTGCAGGCTCTTCTCCATCCAGCACCCCAACATACAAACGGAGGCATATACCTGTGAGCTTAATCTTTCTTATTGTTCTAAGTAAAATCTCTTTTTACTTCACATTTTTATTTATTTATTTATTATTTCACTCCTCACATTTATCAGCCCCTTGGTTTCAGAACTAAAGCTCTGTTTGTAAAAAATTTGTCTCGTGTTTTTGTTTGTGCATGTTTTGAAGGCAGTGGTAGTGGCATCCAGTATTTCCTTTTTGGCATCCTTTTGTAAATGAGCACTTCAGAGGTTCCCCAGATGAAAGAAAAGGAGGTCATCAAGATCCAGAAAATATCTAGCTCTCTTACTATCACTTACTGTAAACACAGTCTCATCACCGAGTCAGGATCACACCAGTCTCAGAGCATATGTGTACATGTAATTTGACATTAAATTAGATCTGAAAGTAAACATGAGCTACAGGTCTTGCTTTTCCACCAGTTAGAAGGTCCAGGAAATTTTTGGCAGAGATACACTTATGAAATCCTCTCTCATTTTAAGAAAGATTCTGGTCATGCACTTTAATTAGTTTAATTAGTTTAATTATTTGATTTATTTAAATGAGAGAATTCCTTGCTGAGAGTAATCAGAAGGGAGATTACACAGGTCACAAATGTGATTGATGCATTCTTTTTTTCTGAAAAATGTTTACACGTGTAACTGTGAAGAACATGAAATGACTGACCCAAGGTGTTCTCATGCAGGCTTCCTGTTAATTTTACCCATATGTGTTGCAGCTGTTTTTCAATTTAAGAAACCTGAGAAATACTGCCCCAAAATGTCTCGGCTAACATTCAGGTTGTTTGTTTTTGTTGGTGGTATTTTGTTTTAAAATATGAGGGATTTTTCCAATTAAAACCAGACTTCATTATTGCTATGTAGTCTAGTAAGTGGTCTGTAGGTGAGAAAAGATGTATTTACGTTTCAGTGGGTTTGGTCAGCTGAATATTAAATAATATATCATTTTTATAGGATGCAACATAATTACACCTTTAATAGTTAAACCTTTTCCTTCTGGATTTCAGTGTATTCACAGTATCTCCTTGGGCACTGATGAGAGGGGAAGGCTATAATACGATGGTAACATCTTTTCTCCATATCTCACCAATGAGTGCCAGCATTTTAGCTAATTTCTTATAGCAATATAGGGAGTTGGGGCAATCTGTATGAGTAAGCCTGCAATATAATCAGGGCCGGTACCTGTTTCCATGCTGGAAAACAGTCCCTATGAAGGACAGCTTGCAACAAATATGGTATATATGGTGTGTGTGTATATATATATATATATATGTATATATACAGATTTTCTAGGAATTTTTGAGCCTTTGAGTAGTATGAATCAGAAGATTAAAAGGTTTGGTCTTCAGAACACTTGTGCATTGTGTTCGGTCTCATTAATGCACATTTGAATATGATACAAGAATGTGGGTATTAGGACAGGCAGCATGGTTCTGCACCAAGGCAGTACAGCTCCACCGAACAGGAGCTTCTAAGACCAGCTGTTCCCAAACTGTCTTCTGCAGAGGTATTTCTGTGGCTCTGCTGCATTTCCCGGCACTTCATGTTGCAGAGGACATGCTGGCAGGAACAGCCTGGCTTGAATGCATAGTCCCACCTAGAGCACAGCCTTGTTTCTAGTTAATAACCCTTTCCAGAAAATAGCACGCTTAGGTACTTGGTGCAGAGGCACCTGTCTAATTGGCAGTTCAGGACCAAACCCCTGAGATATCTCTGCCCGATATTTCAGCTATTCTAGGAAGGTGGTATTAGGAAACTGAGGCTTTATCTGCAGAGTTGGATGGGGTTAATAGTTCAGGCTTTTCTGCATGCACTGTATTTGCAGGCTGCACCTCAGCTAATAATCCTGACAGTATATGGCTGGTCCTACACATAGCCAGCTCTTTGCCAGATATGTGTCACAATTTATCTGCAAGCAATATAATCCCCTACCCTCACTCTACGCAGTAAATCAACCACATGCTATATTTTTACTTCCTCAAAAATAAAATGTCCTATATTTCTTCTTCTTTTTATTCTCAAATAAGGAATGTAACCAGTGTCATTAAAAGTAAGGGCATTCTAACCAGAAATAACATTTGGCTGATAAGTGTTTGCTGATTCCAAAAAATGAGGGAGCTGTACCTCTGAATTGTATAAACTGCTGCGTGGTGATGTCATTTCAGCTGTGTAATGGTTTACAGATGTTCACAGAGCTTGCAGTGCTGCCGGAGACAAAAGGTGGGAGCCCACAGGAAATGCTGAACATCAGAGAAAAATGTCAGACTTCTCCAGCCCTGAACTGATTTTTCTTACCCTGCATTCTACTATTTAGGGGAATTATAGCTTTGAAGTTAGTGGTGATTTATAATTTCATAACAGCAACTAATGCAAACCACCACATTGAAAAGGAAAGCAAGAGAATGTGTAGGTGATGGAAAAGAATAAAGCGAATTACAGAGAAGAATAAGGGGAATATAGAGAATTAGGCATATAAGTTTGAGTGGTCCTATTTAAACATTTCTGTTACTTAGAAGATGTAGATTTTTGTTTCATATTCATATTTACTGAAAAGACTTGCAACTTTTTTTTTCTTTTTTTTTTTTTTAACAGGATGTTGAATCTGGTTCTGAAAGTGGAGTGGATGTTGCTTCAGTAAGTCACTCACAAACAAACTTATCTCCTAACATTCAGACTCCTGACCCAGCACCATCCTGTTCAGCAGCCAGTTCTGGAGCTAAACCAAAGGCTGGGGTGAGTATAAAGATTATGTTTTAACATCAGTCATGATACTTGGTTGGAAATGAAATAGTTATTTTATACTAATCACTACTTTGATTGTACAGAAGTAAGTGTGTGACATGGAAAAAAATGGACAAGTAATGCTACTTGTGTCAAGGTGCTTTTTGAGTGGCAAAGAATCCTTAGGCAAAGTAAAAGTTTGACATTTAGAAACATAGGGTGATGATTATAATAAGCTAAGTTTTTATGTGGGAAAATAGATTAATGGAGCTATTCCATTTTACTTTGGAAGATAATGTTTCCTGAAACGGTGTCACTTGGAACATTTCCTAAATCTCTTGGAGGATGCAGCCAGTGAAAAAGACAGTTGAACCACATAGCTTGATTTATGATGCCTAAACCCGGTCATCCTAGTCATCTTGAAAGGCTAAACCGTTGTGTACTGAAAGCAGAGGTATTACACGGCTGAAGGGGGAATGTCATTCTAAGGACAAATTTGGCAAGCAGCTTCACACGTTTGGCATCAAAGGGAAGCCTCTGAGCATGCAGATCCTTTCCTGCAGGTGCCAGTACACACAGCAGTGATACATTTCCTGAGACACAAGCCTGAGAGCTCAGAGATGGCAAAGAGCTTTCCTCAAGCTGTTAAAAAAGTTAAAGTGCCTTTTTGTAAAGACTGGTGCCAGCCTTGAGCGACGCACTCAAAAGGAAGCATTTCTTATTATGCAGTACACGGGCAGGTCCTCCAGGTGTCATTTCCACCTTTGCAGTGAAATTCTTGTAAGCAGCCAATCGGGCTGCTGTGCATACTTTTTCTGTACATAGTTGATGCACTTGTATGTTACACCACTGACTTTTGGGAAACAGATTTCCCAAGCAACCTGCTTTGCTTGGGAGAAAAAAAAAATAGTTTACTCCTCAGATTGGAGACAATGGAGCTCTCAGCCTTCTGTATCCATTCATAGCTATCAGGAGCATGATCCTGCCTTTTGCTGCCATTGTCCATCTACTGAAGAATCTTTCTCATAACAGTTCAGCCATCAGTGTGCACAGAAAAGCTTGGATGTTGAAGAAACTCCTGACGTACTTTGTTTCCACTTGCACTTGCTCTTTATGCTCCCTCAAAAAGCTGAGAAATCTAAACTTTTCTAAACTTTGGCTGAGAAGTCTTAGCATAATGACTGCTTCATCTGTTCTATTCTACCACTGCTGGTAACTGGACCAGCAGAAAATCTAGGATAAAATATTAAAATATAAAGTGTGGTTAGCATAAATATATATGTTTATAACAAGTTTATAAAAAGTAAAATAGAGACAAACTGTCACTTACTATACTGCAATAATAGCAAGTTAATTAATGCCTTCGACTGAGGCAGTAACAAAAGTTCTAATAAACATTTACATTTAGGATTGTTCACTTGTACAAAAATAAATTCACTTGTAATTTATCATCAGTGCATAACTATAGCAAATAGAGAGCTCTGCACTCTGTCACTGCATACAAAGAAGCACAAATTCTCAAATAAGTACATATGTTATGCTGGAAGGTGATATCCCATTTTGCCAGATCCTCAGAAGGGCGAAGACACTCTCTAAGGTATTAAACATCCCTTTTTAAATTTGGGTTTCTCTGTTAACATTTGGGGAACTCTTATCACCTGGCTTTGTAGAGGTGTGGGTCACTTCCTTTGAAGTTAAACAGTATGTGTTAATTCACTTTTAATAAGTATTTATTCTTTGACTTTCACTGTGCTGGATATATCATGCTGAACACTTCTGGGAATATTGTTCTATGATATACTTTTGAATGCATGTTTAATGTATGTGACTCTGAAGAGATCCTTTTTTTTTTTTCTTACTTTGTAGAGCAACTTTGAATATTCAAAAAAAAAAAAAAACTCTGCTATTTTGTGTGTTGTGCAGCTACAGTCCAGAGTCCACTTTTATTAATATTGATGATAAGTGAATCCAAATTTCCTCTAAACAATCTCTTTTTCCTGAAGTTTTGCATGCTGCAATTTACCACACGCTATAGTGGGATTTGGGGGTGGGCTTTTCTTTTTTTTACTGTTTTCAGACAAAGACCATATTTTCATTTTTCTCACAGTGGGTTTGATAAGTACAAAAATGTCTATCATTCTTACTTGAATGTAACTCTCCTACAAACTGGGAAAAACAAGATCCTCTCAGATATCTTTTAAAATCATCCTCAGTCCTTACCCTTGTACGTCTCTAGCCCCGTTGTTCATCCGGTCTACATGGCTAGATAGCCTGCTGCTTGGTGCTGGACTGTGATCCCACCCCATACTGGTAGAAAAGAAGCTCCTGTACTCTTCTGGTCATGTTTAGCGTTGGGCTCTACACAGAATGAGTTTTTAAAAAGAGTGTGGTGAATGGCATTGCCATGAAACACTGCCCAGAACAGACATTAGGGATGCCTCTGTGCCAGTGATTTCCACGTAGAGATCACCCATGAAAATCCTCAAAGTGTTGCGTTCTATCTGTAATGGAGACTCTTGTCATAGTTGTCATCTTTCTTTTTTTTTCCTTTTTTTTTTTTTTTTGTCAAAGTAAGTGGTCTAGGAATAGGATTATTCTGCACTGCAAACTCAACAAGCTACTTTTTAATCCCAGTGGACTGTTTCAATGGTTTTACTTCCTTTTTGCTGCAGACAACTGCATATCTTCAAGGACTCCAGATGCTTAGTCTCCAAGGACAACTTATTTTGTTGTGTTTATTAATAATATGTAAACAGGAGTGCAACTGCAATTAGTTATATTATGGAATGATATGTGGTATTTTTAAACAAACTACAGCAAACTCTTGACTGCATGAAAAGCAGAATGTACAATCAAAACAAGGCATCTTGTGCAGACTGGGGTTGTTGAGGGTGGGAATAATAAGGCAGGAAGGGTTCAAATCTAGTCCTTGCTGAATAACTCGGAAAACATATTAACTTCACAAGACCTTATCTTACAGATAGGAAAATTGAGTAAAGACCAACTATATTTATTCAGAATTATTAATTTTTATATGGATTTAAAAATTAAAAAATATATATTCTAACAATGCCACACTGTGCTGGAATATCTGGAAGCAGAATTCGGTGTGATAGTTCTGGTAGAAATGATTCACTGATTGATTAATGAAAAAGCAGGACATTTAAAATTTTCATGGGCAGATTTCATGAAATCTTAACCTTTCCAGTTGCAGAGGTTTTTAAAATTTTAAAATGTTTTTTAAAATTCAGTAGCAATTAAAACTTTCTCTGCAAATTGATAGTAAATACTCTTTTTAAAGAAAAATGTGTGTGTATATGCATGCACAAGTTCTTTAACATTTCTTAAAAATGCACTTATGAATAGTTAAACCCATTCTTATGTGTAATGTACACACATTCACACTGACAAACATAAACGTAGACATGCAGGAACACACGTGTGCACAGAGCGCTCCTTACTCTTTGCACAGAGACGTGACAAGGAAGAACAGGATTCTCCCCAGAGCATTATAGAAATGTATTTCTATGCAAAGTTATTCCTATGATTCTGCAGGGTGCAGCATGAAAGCCTTTACAGTGCAGATATATTTGGTACGTTACATGGGATTTGGGTCTTATGAGAAGTGTATGGTTGAATAATCTTCACCCTAAGTTGATGAATCTGCCACTATTATATTTCATGATCAGAGTAATAGAGTATGATGTGATCAATAGAGTTTGGTCCACAATATAACAACTAAAATGTTCATATTCAGCAAGGTGCATAAGTGGATAGTCCTTGTGAAATATGGATTCATGTGACTGAATAGGTGCATTTCCCAAATCATTTAGGACTGGATAATAAGAAATGTTTCTGGCATCTTTATATTATTTATGTTTACATAGTGAAGAATGTTCATGCATCTATAATTAGCACGTGCCTATGTTCTGGGGTTTTTATGCACCAGTCTCCAAAATAGACAATGATTTTTTTAATATTAACTGCACACTTGGCAAGCATATGTCACATGGGAGTTGAAATCAGCTTAAAAAAATATGAAATCAACATGCTTTTGCCCCAGTGGTCATGAGAAACACTGAAAAATAGGAGTGTCTGGTCTGGATTTGGAGAGCAAGGAATGTAAATATCCTATATGTCATTGCCTTCTGCAAACTAATGCCGTGCATCTGGGCACTTATAATATTGTTCAACAGTAAAGATCAGAAATGACGGAGTTCTAAATTTGTCTTGATTATTATAAAAACAATATGTGGTTACAGAACTTCAGCATATTTTAATAACAAAAGATAAGTTACAATAGCCTTCTCCAGTGTGCAGTTAAAAGTTAACTAATTAAGGAATAAGAAAAGTTGGCTAAAAGACAATAGAAACTCAGGCCTAAAAGTTGTGGTCAAATTTTTGTCCTTGAACATCTGCTCTGCAAAGCCTGTCTATTCTCTGATCAGGTGAAAAAAAACAGCCGTGATTATTTCCTACTGCTTTTCTTGGCTGTCCTATCCTACTTGCTTCAACAATGTCCAACCTAGCCTTAATCATGCTGTGCAAAGTAATCAGAAATCTATTATCACCAGAAAAGCTGGTATCTAGGAGAAGATTGTTTTTCAGATTAGCTGTAATGACTCATTTAAAATGCATTCATTTCTCAAAGTGATTTTAGGCACAGTTGTGCCTGCAAGTACAAAATGACCTAGTCTGGCTAAGCACTAGAATGGGACTCAGGTGCAGCTACTGATTTCAGTGAAACCCTGGATGAGCTCGTAAATCCACTTTCACAAATCCTGTTACTGGATTGAGAAAGAGGTTCTGTTATTTAGATGACAGTTTCGCAAACTGTTCATTTATATGTAATAAAATAATAGCCTTTCACATATGCTTTTGATTCATATTATATTTTAAAACTACAGCTGTTTAGAGAAAGCCAAATCATTCCGTGAATAATAATTTATAGCTTTGTAGATTGAAAAATAGAGTTCATGTTTCTTGCTGCTTTACTGCACAAAATTAAACTAAAATTTATGGTAAGTACAAGGAAACCTTGATTTCATAATTAAATATCCCTAAAGAAGAATTATCGGGGAAGTCACTGCTTGAAGCGTTTACATCTCCCACTGTATTACGTTTTATACTAAATTCGATGAACTATGAGTTGTGTAACCACATGCAGAATATTTTAGTGAAATCATGCAGAGTGGGTTATGCCGCATGAAAGGTGATAGATTTTCGTCTCCCCGAATCATACCTTTGTTTAATATATACTTACTTATTTATTAACTGTGGTGTTCCTTGTGTTATTCATTTATTCCTTCAGGCAAAATGGGAAGTCATTCTTGTAGGCATTAGAGAGAAAGACTCAATGTGCAACATTATTCAAAGTATTGTTTCTTTAAAACTTAAGAATTTTCATGAGTAAAAGATGGAAAAGCACTTCAGGATATGACCATGTTAATTAAGTTAGTATTGCCTGCCAGCTTTCATTTCAATGTTTAAAAAAGTGTTTTAGAAGACAGGGTTAGGCAGTTTTGAAAGTGAATTTTAAAATGATCGTATTTTCATTTGGATTCTAACAGCCTGTTTTTTCATCCCATAAAGTTTTTATCCAAAGAATAAATCACCATGAATCTACATTTGCCATTCTTGTAGTAGATAACCACAGGATTATGCTATGTTTGTTACATGAACCTCTAAAAATCTTTCTTTGACTCTTTCTTTCTCCAGCTTGGCCCCCAAAGGAATTCATATTCTGAGTGTAACTTCCTATGTTAACTCCAAATGTATTTTATTTTTTTCTCTAATGAACAAAGAAACAAAATGCAAATGGTAGAGGTGCTTTTTGCTCTATGAAGGTTTCTAAGCACTACAAGTCCTAAAAGGTGAACACTCTTTGCAATGAGAGTTATCAGCTGATAGAATTTAAACCAAGAACACTGACTCCAGATATTACATCACTGACAGTGCTGCACTGGTCAGGGACAGTCTCTCAGTCCATCAGTATTGATTTCTCAGTGACCAAAGTGAACCAAAATTCATACTGCAATAAAACATTTGCCATTTTATTTAACTGCAGTATCACCCAGGAAATATATATATTAGGCTGCCCACTTTTGTTTCCAAGTTTGATCCTAACACAGTATCAGAAATCTAAATACTTATCTTGCATGTTGCTAAGCATGAAGACTTCTGGGTGCTTTCCATGACATCAAGATGCATGTCTATATTTCTGTCTCTTCTTGCAACCTGTTTATAACAGCTATGCTTACTTAGTTTTTTTTTTTTTTTCTCATGTCCTCCAACTTTCTGGAGTGTTGCTGATACTGTCTTTAGCAGTGTGTCAGTCTGGTTATGTACAATAACTGTCTTTTTTTGTTGTTGTTGTTTATACACAGAAGGAAAAAATTACGACTTAAGCAGTAACTTTTCTAATTGTATTTTTATAGCGTTTTTTTTTTAAAAAAAATCGCTGTGTTCTGCCATCTGCTGTCTGAATCTTGTAAATGCAATGAAAAGGGGACATAGGTCACTAAACCCGTTACAGACAAGCAGGCTGAATAGAACGTTTTATAACAAACGTATAGATTGTATCATGTTTCAAAAGCTTTTCATCTTGTACAGAAGTATTCTAAATATTGATAAGATATGATAAACTAAAGGTGGATATTTTTCTTTGGGAGTTAAATTTTAATGGAAATGATAGTGGGTGGGGAGACTTTAGAAATGCTTAAAAAAAACCGCTTAGTCCTAAACAGAATTAATTTTACAATGAGGGAGGAAAAAATTATCTGTTAATGGACATAAGATGTTTGGAAGGTTTTTAGATGCATTCCTTGAACTTTAAGTTTCGTATAAGGAATTCCACATTTTATATTCATACATGCAATAATTTATTTGTACATTAAGTGCTAGTATCCGTAAAAATCATATCCTGTTTTCAGTCTTCTACATGATAGCTGACACAATATAATATCACATTTACATGTGTATCACCATAGGAGGCATGTGGGTTTGACAGCACTGTTATACTGAAGTGCGATGGTTCCTTGGCATGTTGCTTTTTGCTTGAAGCAGACCCAATTGTGAGGAAAAAATAGTGAGCAATGAACAGGCTTCTAAGAAGATAGTCTCTGTTTGTTTTGCAAAATCCAGAAGGGTTTTCATTTTTCTCATTTCATCCAAGCCTTTTGTGATTGAGAATGGGAAACGTCATCTTCTCTGTAAGAAAAAATTACATTAAGCTAAAAATCGATCATACCTGAAGTTGTGGATATTCAAGTAGCTCAGTAGAAAAGCATGTGTATTTACATTGAAATATATCACGTTTACATGTTTTACAGATGAAAGTTTCGTGGTTATGTCTGTCTGTAAATGTAATTGGCAAAAAGTTCAAAATTCTTCAAAATCTGCTCAGACCTGTGAACACAACTTACATCTTTTCTGCATGAGCAAAAAGGCTGAGGGTATTACCATTTCTGGTCACTTATGGGAATGCTGCTGTGGTAGGGAACCTAGAAACTGCAGTCTGGACTCTCTGATGTTCTGTTTGCATTTGGGTCTGGGCAAGACAATCCCTAAACCCCTCGGAAAGGAAGGGCATCTCATTCTTTGCACTCCTTTTTCTTCACTGCAGTTTTGGCTTACTGACACTTGGAATCAAATCTGTTATGTTCTTGCACACCAGCATTGTGTTTATGAGTATTGCTCTGTCTAAGGTAGACAAATGGAAACTGAAATCTTTGCATTTTATTGTGTAGCTCTCAGGACCAATATCCTTCTATGTAGTTCAAATTTAAGTACCCAAGGCTTAAAAGCAGGAAGTCATCTGTGTTGTTGTTAGATGATCATGAGCAGATGCAGAAAAAGAGAGCTTTCCAGGTTCTCCAAGAACAAATTATCTGAACTTTAATCATGTGAGTCATAAGAAGTCAAACAATTAAAAATTTCAGCCACGATTTAGTTTGTGTCTTTAAACCTCATTTTGCAATCAGTTAAATGTATTTTCTCACAGGAGTAAGTCTGTTTAAATAAACAAGGTCGTGCATATCAGAAATTACACATGAATCAGTATACGGATGTATTTTTCTTTTTCAGAATTAAGGCCTGTCTCAGAGCTAAAAGATTTATTGACCAGAATAAATTACCACAAGGATGCAGAATACTCCTTTCAAATGCTACGTGCTGTCTTATGTCACTTTTCCCATGCTTCAGGAAGCTTGTTTCATGCCTACTATCACTATATTCAAAGCGTTAAGTCATGCCCCATTGATTAATAAATATGGTTATTTAGACACTTACCATAGGGCAGCCTGAATTTGCATTCAGGCTCATGACATAAATGAGAGTTGTATGTCCTCCAGTTCCAAATGAATGTCTGATGCCTAGAAGCATTGTTGGTATCCCATCTTATAAAAATCAAGAGAGTAGTCAGTGCCATGCTTCAATTATCTGACTGCCATAACATTTCTCTAAGATAACATTATGACTTCAGGCCTGCCAAGGACCATGATCCAAAAACTGTGTCAAGTTTCTGCACAAAAACAATGTTAGGCTGATTTTCAGTCAAGAAAGTGTCTGGAATAGAGGAATTCCCTGAGAGCTAGAATGTGAAATACAAGGGTTCAGGCTGGTAATCTAAATTACTATGAAGCTGGAGTGGGAAAGAGCATTTTCTATTTAGCTTACGAGTAAAGATGTCCTGGAAAACATACATGTAATAAAGAATAAATTGCTCAGAAAATTGATTTCAGTACTTTTGATTTCAGTACTTTTTCAAAGCTAATGATTTTGATAGCCAACAAATAACCCACTCCACCAGCTTATGTTTCTGCCTCTGACTTGCTGCTATGCATCCCAGAAGTGTGTAGGAAACAGCTGAGGCTCATTCCAGCAATGGTTAGACATCGTTATTTAAAAAAAAAAAAGAAGTGGGGGAGGATGTGGAATTGTAATATCACTATTAGTTAATTTTACCACTATTTTTAAATATACATTGTGGTGCAAAATTAAGTGTATTAGATGATTTAAGTATAGCAAAAAGCATTTGTGACTATAGGTTTGTATTCTGAATAACATAGTTCAATCCTTGTTATTTAAATACTGCTAGTAATGAAGATTCACGTGATAGATTACTGACTCAGTTTTTAGGGGACTGACAGTTCTATATTATATCAAACAAAAAGATTGGTATGCATAAATAAATCAGCTTTTAATTAGTTGTTAGTCTATTTCTCAGTCAATATTTAGAAGTGACACAGTGGGACTTTGATAGCTGGATGTTTTAACCAAAAATTAAGTGTAAGTGAATATTTATAAGTGACTTGCTGACTAGCATGTTTTCCCAAATTTTTTTTATATTGTGAAAGGAAAGAAATATGAAGATATCAATTTGCAAGCAATTATCATTGAGAAAATATAGTTGGTCTATCCATTATTCACAGATCAACCTGTTTAGTTATTCACACTCCTTTCAATCAAATTTTAGAGAGGCTTGTACTGACACTGTGTTGAATATTTAGTTTTATCAGGAATAGGCAGGTTTTGCAGACTAGCAATGTTGAGGACTAGTAAGGATTCAGCCTGCTTTATTAGATATAAACCTGTGAAGGAAGCAAGCAAAAGTATACTTTCTGTAAACTTCATTGATTTACATGAAGAAATGAGGAAGGAAAGTCCTGTTAAAGCTTATCTAAAAATGTTATTCTTCAGAAGTATATCTTTCTTTCAGATGAAATCAGTAGGAACAGTCTCACTTTCTCTAACCATTCAGAAATGGTAGTTTAATAGAATGACAGGATATTAATGTCTTTTTTAACTTAAACAGTTTTGCTATGAAGCTGGTTTAGTTTGAACTTTTCAGAACTTGTTGGGCTTTTCTTTCCATGGCAATATGTTCTGAATGTCAGACACTATGTGAAATGTTACCATTTGTTCTCCATTTTTATAGCCTCATAAGTTTATTGTGAGTCTCTCTTCTGTGCTCTTCCATATGGACTCAGTTGAATCAATACCAAGTTTCCCCTTTTTTTCTTGAAGTTACTTGAATATGTTTAGCTGTATGTTAGTATGAAATTTTAACTCTTCTTCAGCACTAAGAAAATCTTACGTGACATTTATGTCATTGTTTAAAAAAAAAAACAACTTTCTCTGTCAGCATGTAATTCATATAGTGCATATTTGCATCAAAGAACTTGAATCCCATAATCCACCTCTGAATTGCCGTTGCATGCATAAGAAAATATGGGAAATAATTTTAAATCATTCTAAGTTAGAAGCCTATGTGTGGAAAACTGCTGAAAAGATGTGAAATCATTTGTAATGTCTACAGTGTAAAAAATTTATTTTCCCTGGAAAAAAGCAAAAGTCTACTATGTATGGAAGTGCACTCTTATTCAATTAATTACATTTTGTTTGTTTGTTTGCTTAAATTGCTATAATGGAGAGGTTTATACATCTGAATGTTGTTGCATGGATTTTGGCATGACCCAACACTTGCAAAAGAGATAACTGAAGGAGGTGAATGGTATAGGTGAGGTACATAGGGAATAATTACTTATTAAAACAAAGGGCAATAATATTTGTTAAGGGTTAATTTTGTGGAACTTGCTGATATTTTTGAAGGTAAAAATAAATTGTCTCAAAATTGCTTAGACATTCTTATGGAGAAAAAAAAATACAACCCATAAAAAGGTGTTCAAATGAAGATATCTTCTGCATGTTACCATTACAGTCTTACATGTGATGAAATCCTACTGCAGGAGTTGCATTTTACTCAAGAGCCGCAGGTTGCCAACCTCATCTGCTGGGCGTAGTGTTTGCAGTACATGCATGCTCTACAGCTGCCATGCTTATATACACATTCTGTAATCTACTGCAAGTCTCAGTCAGGGAGAGAAAACTAGGCTAGACTGATCTAGTACAATCACAGATGTTCTCTTAACCGTAGACAGCTGGGCATGGAACCCCTTACAAGGGCTGTTTCTCTTATGTGGATGCTATTTCTCTTGCATAGCACTTTATCTCAATATAACTTGTTCTAGTGAAACATGCCATCTCTGTTTAATGTCTGATTTCAGAGCAAGTAATAAATTCCAAACATTACTGGGAAAGTCTGTTGAAAAGGTGGAATCTGAAATCTCCTATTAAAATGAAGGATGTATTGCATCAGTTTTTACATCTATACATCTCACCATTTTTGGAATTTTGTCATTGAAAGAAAATAATTGGAAGATATGTCAGAGAATAAATTTCACCACATGCAGAGTACATACATAAGGATTTTTAATGATGTAAGTCCATAGGATAGCTCTGAACAAAAACTTACTACATCAAGTTGAGCAGACTATATTCTCCATTAAAGACTAATAAACAGCATGAAAATAGAAATATTCATAGATGTATAACTGTTTCCATCCTGTTCAGTAACAACAACATATCTCAAAATGTCCAGAACAAAAGAAAAAGGGTACCAGAAAAGGTCAGCAGGTCCCCTTGCTGGTTAATATGGAGTGAAAAGGAAGAGCTACTTAGAGCCTTGCTGCAGAAAGCTGGCTTGCAGTTTTTCTGGGAACTGGGGCTAAGGGGCTTCAATACTGTGAAAGAACTTGAGCTTTTTGCCAGTAGAAGACCAATAGGTGACAAAAAGCTGCAACTTTATTCAGTCCAACAGTGTTGCACAAGACTGTCAGCTAGGATAAACTGTTGTTAGATACTGAATTGTTGGTTAACTTGTAATTTGCCAAGGGCAACTCCCATTTTGGTTTTGGATAGCTCTATGAAGAAATCCACTGTTTCTCTATCAGACTTTATGAGTGATTATTACATCTTGCTAGGAATTAGTGTCATGGGACAGCAGCAGTCAAACTAAATAGCACAAACTGAAGATCATCCTGTGGACTGAGAGCCACCAGCCCCTTAACCTGCCCCTCAGCAATTCAAAAGAAGAGAGAGCACCAAGTGGTTTAAAGATGGAAAAAACTGTGTGATCTCAGGAGTTCATTTGTAAGACTGCTGGTTCAGAGGTGCAGTTGTGTCCCAGGCAGTACCACATCCTTTCTTGTCCTCATGTGAAGTTCCTACAAGGAGGCAATTCAGATTATCCAGTTTTCCCATGCTAGTCCTGTCAAGTGGAGCACATGGGATGCACTCTGGTTGCAGGTACAGCAATCACACTTGAGCTACTTAGATACTACCAAGAAACCTATTGCCTTAAGCATCAACCCTGCTAACATCCAAAGTAAAAATAACTATTAGTGCCCATTTAAATTGATATTGTTGTCTTGACATGATTAGAATTGTTCTATTTATTGTACAGTGTTTTCAACTAATCTCCTCATATACATATGCAAACGTTTAGTGCTTGAGACTTTGACCCCTGTTGGGATGTTATGAAAATGGAATGCCTCTGGCAAGTGTGTGTGTTCTTGATGAGGATGATTTTTAAAATGATGCTTTACTTTAGGTTAGCTATGAATCTTTGAAGTGGTCTTTTTTCTGTTTTTGTGTTGTTTTTCTCTTTTCCTCTTTTTTTTGCCTCTTTTTTGTCTATTTTTTCTTCCTTTTATTTTGTCTTTTGTTTCTTTTTTGTTCCAATTTTTCATCTGTTTGTGTCTTCTTTTTTGTTCTCCTTTTTTTTTTCTCTTCTTTTCTTTGACTTTTCCATCCTCTTAACTTCTATTCTGGATTTGCGTCTTGCATTAAAGTTAATTAATTAATACAATTTTCTACCCTGTTCTACAGTACACACTGTCTTCCCCATGGTCTGTGGCTTTCACCAGTCCTGGCAGTGGTTGTGCGTACACAGTTTTGCCTATCCCTCTGAGCTTTCAAATTACTTCTCTTCCTTTTATATGCAACTGGATAGTGTGTTTGACTGTGACTAGAGCAAGGTGGAAGAACTGTCAGCATTTATAGCAAAGATAGGTATTAGATGTTTTCCAGGCCATGGAGTGAAGACCAGTGCCTTTGGGGGAAAAGTACATCACTAATAATTGCTGTTTATATTGTCAGTCTTGTTAGTACTGAATTCAGCCCCCATGAATCCATGCCTCCACTTGCAGCTATGGTTATTTTAAGTGTGCTGTCAGCTTAGTGTTGGGTTTTTGTTTTGTTTTTTTGCTTGGTGGCTGTTGTTTTGGGGGCGGGAGGGTGATGTCTGAAATAATATGCATTGAGCTGAAGAGAGAATATGCAAAGCCCCAAGAAAGAAAAGCAGTCCTAAAGGGGAAAGAAACAATGTCATATGTAAATAAGCCTTTTGGTGAGAATTTCCTGTGAGTTTTATCTAAGAAAGAATTTCAGGCTTGGGTCCAAGACAAGTAAGGGAGCACAGAACAAGGGGACAAAGACACAGAATGTGAGCTGAAACAGTAGCAGCAATAGCTTAATCTCTCTACAAGTAGATGGAGAGCACAGGAAAAGTAGAAGCATGCACATGAAGAAGTAGGAAAAGATCTTTGCATTAGCATCTCGAAGGGGGTGAGAAATGTAAGAAGAAAAAAGCAAGGGGGGGGGTGGATTACAGCATGGGAGGAAATTGGAAAAACTGGATTTTAAAAGGTAAAGAGGAAATGATAGTACCTAAATTATCAGCTCACTCAAATCGGCTTGGTTGTAGTTAATAAATATCTATATTATTTTCTTTCATGCCTTGCATACGGTATTCTTTACTCCTGGAACATGGTTTGAAAACGTGGCAGGAATAGTTTGCATTACTGGAATGGAAGAAATCCATGTCTGCCTTTTCAAACACTTTTCCAGACACAGACATGCTGTGAGTGACATCATGGAAAACCATTTCTTCTTGTCCTTTACATACGCCTCTCTCATAAGGAATTTGCTTGCTCCTGCGCTCTCTTTCTCTCTCTCCCTTGCCTTCTGTGTGTCTCACTCTCTGTCTCACTTTATATTTTCTGTCTCTTTTTCCTTTCTTTTTTCTCTTTATTATTTATTTATTTATTTTTGCCTTCAAAGTCAGGGTGGAAGCAAGGGAGTTGGTTAGCGTCTCTGTTTGAAAGTTGAAAGAGTTTGGTTTGGGGTTTTTTAATGCACAAAATTCCTCTCAGTGAGACATGCCACACATTCTGATCTCTCCCCTTCAGGCAGTTACACACTATTAAATATGGGGTTGGAAATGACACGCGTCTGGAAATACAGAAATGAAACAGCCTGCCATTTTCTGCAGTGCACTATACAAGGAAGGTGTTGTAAATTGTTAATTGAATTGCATGAGCTTCTAGTTTGTTGGGCTTTCTATACATAGAAACTGTACATTCCAGCATGTTGCCACTTTTTATTTTCTTCAGATTAACTACCGCACTTTGAACCTTTTTGTGTTCTAATACAGAGAATAGCAAAGTTTTTAGTTTTTTGTTTTGTTTTGTTTTTCCCCTAAAGCATAGAGTATGCTCTGAACTTTTGTTCTATTTACCTTCTTTTACCAAGCCATCTATGTGGTGTTTTGGTACTAGCATTATTTTAAAAGAGAAATAAAATGCAAGTAACCAAAATTGGTTCTTCAGGTATTCCCTATATGCTACCTCACAATAAATACTGAAATAATACTGCATGGATTATGTAGAGATTAATGGTTAATGCATTGCAATACAGAATGGCAGGTACTGCTCAGGAATGAAAGTAGGAAGATTGTCCAGTCTTCATTCTGAAGTCTGAGGTTCCTGCTCTGAGAAAACTATGTTTAGCACTGGTCTAAGAAGTTTATTGTTCCTTAGTAATCTATTAGGTAAAAAACAAACAAACAAACAAAAAAAACCAAACACATGAGAAGCAGTCACTGACGAATTTCAGGCCACTAAGTCTAAAGACTGAAATGTAACCAAATAGGATTTCATCTCAGAGAAGGGAGAGAAGTAGATGACATTTAATCTCTCAATAACCCATGATCCTGTAGCGTGCTAGCACTGTATTCAAAAAGATGTAACTCTCAGACCAGAATATTTCATATTGCAATAGTACGGTCTTAGGAATGCTCAAGGCACCTTTTGAGTACTGATGAGTAGACACAAGATTAGATAAATGCGAGATTAAATATACTGTTTCTTTAAAATGTGATGAGTTTCAAAGCACCTCAAATGATTGGCAAAGTTATGTCTCCTTAAAAACCTGAAGGAACTTTAATACAAGCTAACAATATTTGAAATTCTGTATTCTCTGCAAAATGGCAGAGAGGTTTGTCTAGAAAAAGTAAAATTATGTATAGACCTTTCAGCTGAACAGGAGAGATGAGTTTATTTTCACAAACTTATATGGTTGATATGATGAATGAACAAAAAGTTCCGGAATTCAGTATGTCATTGGAGAATTAGTGGTGTGGTAGGGATAAAGCAGATAGCAAAAATGTAACAAAGTACCACAGCTAGTTTTATATCCAGCTTCCAAACTGTTAAAATTGAACTGTGCTGGCTCATTGTGGAGCTTTGCTACACAGTCACATGCAATTTTTCTTTCTAATTCTTCTTTTGCTCCTTTGCCAATACAAAAGTAGTTCAAGAAAGATCCAGTTTTGCAGTTGCCAACACACTGAGTGAGGTTTCAACATGCCTAGGGATTTCAGAGTGCTTTGGGACTCTGTATTGTGCTCTGTATTCTTATGAGAGGGGAAAAATATCTTTAATGAGTTTCTCATATTGTTTAGAATATCCTGTGAATAATCTTTTGGAATTACAGAAGTTGTAAGTGGGTAAAATCAGAGCACATGAAAAGTTAGACTCAATATTAAAAAAAAAAAAAAAAGAGATTTAAGAAATGTTTTTAAAATTCAGAAATTCTGGGTACGCAGAAGGCATTCTTCTTCCTTCATGTTGAAGAAGACCTTCAGGAGGTCCTGTAATTGTTCAGATTTTTATTTTTTTTTCTTAATTGAGACACTATTTTACAGTTTCTGAAAACTATTAGAAGGGCAGAAGTACATGAATTTTAACAACAGCATGTGCCAGATTCTGAACCTGAGATGGGTTATCCATCATTATATGTGCAGACTGGGTGACAAGAGGCTGGAGAGCAGCCCCACAGAAAGGCATCTGGGGGTTTCTGGTGAACAGCAAGTTGAACATGAGCCAGCAGTGTGCCCTGGCAGCCAGGAGGGGCAGATGTACCCTGGGGTGCATGAAGCACTGCACTACCAGCTGGGCGAGGGAAGAGATTGTCCTTCAAGGCAAAAGAATGAAATTATTTCTATAATCATTTTCTTACTTGGTCCTGAGAGCTTAGAGAAAGGGCAGGGAGAGAGGGAAGGGAGAACAGCTGTTAAAATACACACTACAAGTAGGAACTACCTGCTTGCAGGTAAAGACCAGGGCAGAAGCACTAGGACTATTTAGCTGAATCTGATTAGGTTTACATCTCAAAGTATGCTGAAAGATGTATCAGGTCTCATAGCAAGTACTTGACTATGGAGAGCTTTTGTTATTTGAAATGAGGTGCCTCTTTCCAAGAAACAGGGGACATTCTTAATATTTTTCTACGCCTTTTTTATTTGTATATCTTCCTATGTCCACCTTTCGCTGAAGGCCTTAATTCAAGTATTCTTTTGCAGCACTGAGGCCACCTCAATGACAGAAAGAAACATTTCCAAGAAAAAAGGAGTACAAGGAGTTATATGTTCTCCTCCTTGTACTTTTGAGGAGGAAGAAGTTACGACTCCTGCCAAATGCCTAAGTTGTGCCATGCATGAAAATAAAATTTGAAGGAAAACAAAACAGGAATCTAAGTGACTTTATGTTGAAAGTTCTGTTTCATAGGCAGCTTGGACATTTGGGAGTCAGTGATGTTAGGCTTATAAGCACTTTTGCAAGTGGGTAGCTCCTCTTCTTTTCTTATATTTCTTCCCATATTCCAAAGTTATTTGAACTTTTCTGAAGTAGTTCTTCCCTTCTTCTTCCCACCTCAAAGCAGTACTTAGTACTAGGTTCAAAGAGGGAGTGTTTTCTCAGTTGCAGGTTAAAGTTTGTACACATGCAGGTAGTTTTGCCAAAGTGCTACCTTAGAGACTCTGATCCGTGTTTCCGTACAGCTCTTGATATTTATAGACTTTTTTGTTGTCATTGGTCCCTTTGACACACCTATTGGAAAATGTTAGCTGATAGATGAGATTATTTGCCAAAGGAATTCTGAAGACCGAGGACATTTGAAGAGCAAGACCTTGAGTCAGAACCGATCTGTCTTGTAACTTTAGTCAGAATTTCACAATCCTTGCTAAACTGCAAGATAAGGGCCAAAGGCAACAAACCAGCAGGAGCCGACTCAGAATGTGCCAAAGTTCATAGCACAGTTGCTTCAGGCTGAAGTTTGTTGACCTTTAATCGCTCGGGGTCATCGGTGGTTCTGCTGCAGGGCCCTGCAGAACGTGAGTCTGCTCAGATCGCCTGCTGCTGCTGCCCAGGCTGCCAGCAGCGGGGAAAGCCAGGATGCATGAATTCCAAAGGGGCATTTCACGGGTGTCTGCCTGTCAGCCTGCTCTTTCGGACTGCCATAGTTGTATAACACATGTATTTTCTAATTCTGAACTTCCTCAATCTCTTGCAAATGGGGTAGGTGGAGTTTATCAAAATATGCAAAGAAGATTCCTTCAAGTTTGCATACCTTTTACACTTTCAGTGTTGTGTTTTGTCATTAATTGATTTAGTGTAAGCAGTTGCTTACACTAATAGCAATTAGTGTAAAGAAATAGAATAGAATAGTGTATAGAAATTAGTGAAAGAAATGCCTTTTTCCTGTTAAGTCTCCTTTGACTATTGGTATTACTTTTAATGACCTAGTTGCTATGAGTATGCTGGACTGCTGTAAAGCTGTAGTGTGAAAGATTGGTGTGGGGAAATAAATAGTGTTTTGGACTCTAATCTTGCAACAAATTCAGCGTGTAAGCATGCAGTGACATAAACATGCTTCAGTCCTGTGATCCATGGCTTGTAAAGAGTAATAGCTATTAAGGAATATTAACTTATTTAATGATGATATCATTCGTGGCATAATAAAATCTTTAATGCATATTTTTATGGGCTGTCATAGATTTGGGCAGCTCACAAATTTTTATGTGTCATCTTATGGCAATGATAGAGCTTTAGAAAATATCTCATTCGTACACACTCAAAGAGGGATTTTAGTACAGCCCTTCCAGCACATGAAGTACATTAACATGTTTTGTAAATTCCTGAACAGTCTTCAAAAGCTCCAGAATTGTCACTGTTTCTCGTAATCTTCTTAGATATGAAGGAGGCAAAGGAAACAGGAGCCATAAGGGTGTATTGGCCTCTGGAGCAGCTGTATGCCGCAGGGGCTGAGGGTTGGGAATCTTCAGAACTGGATGATCCTCTTTGAGAGGAAACTAGAAGTGGGAGGAAAGGATAATGACAGTTCGTGTTTCACAGCAGATGGAAGGAGGAAACAGTTTACAAAGAATATAATCTGGTTGTTGCTGTGACTTTTAGAGATTTCAAGAAAGGAAATGAACATACCTTTGGAAAGAATCTGTATGTATTACTGTGCGCTTTTTTTTTTTTAAGAACATATATTCTAGATTTTAGAAGTATTCTAGATTCCATGTATTTTTAGGATTATGAAATTCTAATACTTCAGAAAAACACTCATAGGGTAACATTCACAATTTCAGGTAAACGTGGAATACTAGAGACTACATACCTTCACATTTTTCCTCCTTAGGAGCCTCCTCACATACACCAGCAAAGTTATCTCATTGACTGTTCCCCATGCCTTCTTTAGTGTACGATTTTTCTGGGGTATCTGAAACAGTTTGAAATCAGTCACAATCACCGTGTTCTCAGACTACTCAAAACACACATACTCCCACATCAGTCTGCATGAGGATTCTTGCTTTATACTAATTGCATTCTTTTTGGTGTATGGGTAATTCTTTTGCCCTGTTTGTACAGGATCTTGCACAATGAGGTTGTGGTCCAAGTCTGTGGGTTTTGAGTGCTTCAGTAATACAAATAATGTTGTCACCACTTAAAAATAGGTTTGTGAAGTGTAAGCATGGCTGATCTTATGAGAATGAAAGGAAACATATTAACAAACTACCACTATCATCATTATTTTTTTTTAATTACTGCAAGTATGCTCTGAAATTTCAGTAACAGTCCTGTCTGAAGCAGTTTTCAGTTTAATGACCAAGGTAAGACAGTGCACACTAGGAAACAGCTAAAAAAAAAAATTTACAGAATGATCAGCAAGTAAAACCTTTTCTAAAACATTTTCTTATTGACTTACTTGTCTTCAAATAACAATGGACTAGGGACAGCATTTGATGAGGGAAGGGAAGCTTAGAAGTGTTGGGGGGAAAACAGAGCAGTTCAGGGAAATCTGAAATATTGAATGATTGGCAAACCGGCATTTGTAATTCACTCTATACAAATAGAGAAAAACATGAAAAAGCTAGTGGACCGGGTACTATGATCATCTTTGTCTTCCTGGAAAGAAGGCACACTGGGAGAAAGAAAGAAAGAAACAACCAAACAAATCAGTGGGATCAAAATCAGCCTCAGAGTAAAGATCAGAAGCAAGGAACAAAAGATGTAGGAAAGATACTGCTTTGGACAGTGTTAGGTAAAATCTGATGATGATGAATGAGAATTTCTATTTGAAATTGGTGAGTCTTGACCATCTGTACAAATGAAGATGAAAACAGTTTCAGACAGCAAATACAGCAAATAGTTTGTATTTTGAAATATGGAAATTGCATGACAAAAGTATTACTCTAGGCCAGGAACATATAAAGTACATCACTATAGAAAGGAAAGCATCAATGAGGAATCAACTAGGAAATTTAAATAAAAGGCTGATATTATTGATACAAAACAGACAGGAATTTTAAAAAATGTCTGCATGTATTTTTTGCCTAGTTTGATCTTTCTTTGTAAAGATTCTCTCTTTCCTAACTACTAAATACTGGCCTTTTGTTGTTGTTCTGCATGAATAAATTATACTTTTATGTTTGTTACTTTTATGTTATACTTATGTTTCAAAAACCCACACATCATTGTTATCAGCTAACAGATAATTTTTAAGATTTACTGCAAAAAAAATGGCATGTTTTTGCATTCCCTGCTGTTTTGTGGTCTGACGGTATTATTAGCCAATTCTACCCAAAAAAACGCAATCAGTATCACCTTCCAAAATGAGAAATGAACTCAGTTCTTCCAACCAGTTGATCACCATACTGCATGAATCCACGTGGCATATGTAACTTGTTCCATAAAATGCATGGGAAATTCTTTCCTAATTCCTGTTGAGTTCCGTGTGGTTATCTGAAGTTCCCACAGAAGCAATTCTAGCTATTCAATCTCTCCTTATTGTTTTCACTGAAGTTCTAGTAGCTCAGCTCCTCAAACTAGTAATTATGCTGTTTCCATGTTTTTGTCTCATGGGCTTTGTATGGGCATGTATGAAGTTTCCACTGTTGCAAGCATCGGTGCAGTTCAAACATAAAGTTTAGCACTGGCAGCTCCGGTGTTTAAAAAAGCATTTGTATTTCCATCACTGCTTCAAACAGATATGCTCTGACTGTCAGATTCTGGATACTCTGGAACTGATTCTCACTCAGCTGAGCAAATGTGTTCCCAAATAGTAGTTATCCTTCCATTAAAAGGCAGTACTTGAGGAAAATTGTATCAGTTCCTTCTGTGACTCTTCCAAGTCTTGGCACAATCAGCTGCTCATTAAAACTGTTCCCACTGCATTAAAGAGCTGCTCTTCACCTGGAAGACGAACTCATCCAGTTGAGAGAGACTAACAGAGCATTTTGTTAGAGTATCCATGCTCTACTGCCTATCTAAGTAACTAAAAAAAAAAAAAAAAGAGGTTTCATACATAGGTAATAATAAAGTTGTTCATCACAAAGTCTGTATAACCCAGAATATTTCCATGAAATAAGGACTTATGTTACTTTGAGAAAATTATTTTCAAGCATTACAGTACTGAGTTAAATAACAAATAATTTAGTTATTATAGGCTGCATCATATTAGAAGATACTTGAACAAACTTTCAAGATTCTTGTTTATATGGCTCCTCTAACCAAACACTAGAGGAGAAAGCAAAAGTCTTGTCCCCTTCTATTCTACTCTTAATACCTGGGGAGTAGTGGAGGGTAATCGCTTTCAGACTTCTTTCTATAGTTGGCAGCGGGATGCGGGCTTTGTGTTATCAGTGGATTTGTGAATGAGGTGACAGAAGGCCCTCTGAGCATGAGGCAGCTCTACAGCTCACCTCCTTCCTCTGGGAGGTACAACATGCCCTGGTGGGACTTTCTTAAAAATGTACGCTCGGTTCACAGGTACCAACTCTTGCAAGCTTTATCTCAGTTGCAGACTGTAAAGCTGATCGGGCCACTGAAGCACCTCCTGAAGGTGAAATTGAATTGCCCAAAGGAACATCAAGTGCCTTTGTGTTTGAAGTCAGAAGAGATCAGGTGAAAAGCTAGTCTTCGTTGATGTAGGATCCAGTTCAGTGTTTGCCAAAGTTGAGGAAGGCTTGCCATTGATTTCTTTTAAATTTAATTGGTGTTTATTCTTACCAAATTTCTTGTGGCAGGGCTGTAACAGTGTTCAGGGATCATGCCCAGTGCTTACTTCTGGAAAACATAATTTATCCACAGGTAATTCAAATTAAATAAACACACATATGTAGAACTGGGGTTAATATTGTCACTTCTAGCCAAGTCTGACACTTCAGAAGTGAGTACTTTGATAGCATATCATATCTTCAGTTCCTGGTAAGCACTTAGGAATCAGCCCAAAGGATAATGAGTGGTTTGATAATTCTATGTAGGAATGTGGAAAAGATATCAAAGAGTGGATGGCTTTTAAGTCTTGCCAGCAAAGGCATAAGAAGATTCATTTTCTACAGAATGCAATTGAAGTTCAACCTTGCAATAACATTCACTTTCATAGCAAAAAGATAGTTAATAGTTGATATGGCTTACTAGAGGAGGTTGCAGATTTAAATTAAATCTTTAAAACAAACTAGCTTAATGCCTACATAAGGTGTGACATGGTTGCAGAGGTCTGTCTTGTTCCAATAGTTTCCATGCACAATCATTTTTTCACTAGGTTATGAGAAGATCAAAATTATTTACCTTCAAGCAGTGTGCCTGAAACTTTCTTGTTTTAGTTCTTCAGCAAAGTAGGAAATAAAATAAAACCTTGCACTTGATTTGATCACCCCTAGGCATCAGAACAGAGTGATTTCCCCTGACTTGTAAGGGATATTCAGAGAACAAAGGACCAGCTGTACTTTTCTCTGAAGCACTCATCAGAAATGGAGATAGCATACAGGGCAGAGATGGCCAGTGATGGCCAGGAACTCTTCTCCTCTCCTGTTTACCATATACTCCTGTACTAAGCCAATTTTCAGGAGGAATCTCTGGACACAACTGGCAGAAATACTGATAGCATACTCTGTTCCTGATTTGTGTCATGAAACTTCTGTAATATTGGGTCCAGGCATATAAAAGCTGAAAATACTCAGGTGGAAATTTTGAGCAAGACCAGACAAGACCAAAAAAGACAATTTAGGAGAAAAGATAACTACATTATTGAAATTCTTTTACTTAGAAGACTTACGTTAAGCAACTTGCAATAGAAATAGGAATAACATCAAGTCATACTTTTCACTACTTTGTAATTACTGATGGTCTTAACAGATTTTAATTGCTATCAGAACATTGAGATTTTCAACAGCAGACAGAAATTGTAGCTGAAAAAGATTTTATACACCTTCTTGAGGGTTCTAAAGGATAGAGGCTGTCTGCAAATACACTTTATAGTAACAAAATACTAAAGCATTCTCTTGTGACTTATTTACCTTAGCCTCACCTTCATCATAACTTGTTTGTGTATCAGTATCTCTGTGTTCAGGACTGCACAAGGTTACTGTGAGTCAGTTAGGGACTTACAGGTTTCATAAGACATAGAGCAATGAGGAGAGCAAGTTCTGAAATCTGTGGTACTTTGTGTGGTGTTTATTAAGCTGAAAGTTTAGGTTATTTACTCCTGTTCAAATGCAGCTTTGAAGTTACATGCACTTGTAAATGCTGTCACATTCTCACAATCACAGACTGAGTTTGTTCAGACCTCTTGGAAACACATGAAAGTTTGTTATTAATGCTTACAGCAACACCATCTCCTGTTACTGCCATTACTTGCCTTCCTGACGTCCACTGAGAGAAGTTCTCCAAGACAAGCTGTCATATATCTGTAAGGGTATGCTTTAAGCCAACATCTTTTTCCTGCTTGGATTTCAATTTTTGAAATGATGCCTTTTTATGATGTTTTCACAAGACATTCATACACTTCGTTGTCATATAAGCCAAGCTCAGCACACACAGCAGGGAGTTTAATTCAGCTTCCACAAGTGCCTATGTTTCACCATCTCCATCCTCATTATTTCGTGGACTCTGTGAAATGTCCCTGATTCTCCCTTCACAGAAGTTCATCTGTTCCTCAGACTAAGTGCTGAGGTGCTCTTCTGTGTTCAGGAATGTTTGTCATTATCTTCTCAACGATATTGTCCTGCCTTTAAAAGAGATGCCAATAGGAGCTTAGTTGCAAAGTTCTGTCCTCATGCTAAAAACTCTGAAAAATACGCCAGTTTTGATCTGGATATGCTAACTGAAGTTGTCTGTTTGAATGGTTTGACAGTTTTGAATTATGTTAGCCAGTCAATTTTAAACCCGTGTTACTGTCTGCATTTCCAGTCCGTGCTTTCTCAGCTTATAAATGAGACTGCTTTGGAAGACAATGCACAAAGTCTTACTAAAGTCAAGGTACATTACATCTACTGCTCTCTTCTTGTCCATGTAGCCAGTGATTTCATTGTGGAAAGCAAATCAGGTTGATGACTTGCTCCTAGTAAATTAGTGTTGGCTGCTCCTGATTGCCTTCTTTTTACTCATGTGTTTGGAATAGTGTACTCCATGATCTTTCCCTGGACTGAGGCGAGCTGGCAAGTGTGGAGATCATTTCCTCTTTGCCTCTTTTGAACATGGGTGTGTAAGTCTTTTTCCGGCCATCACAGTCATAATTTTTCACAGATGTTAGTGGGCCTGCAACCACATCAGTCATCTGTTTCAGCATGCTTGGGTAGATTTTATTTAGCCTCACAGGTTGGAATACATGCAGCTTCTATAAATAGTACCTAACCTGTTGGGTCCTTACTTCTCCTTTCTCTCTCTAAATCATCCTAAACCCAGATGGCAGGGAGTAGGATTTGGGAGTAGGATTTGCCTAACAGAAGTGAATCAGAATGGTCTATTTTTCACAAGATTAGAAGTACAAAATAGAGATGAGTATAAAGAGGCAGACTATAAAAGTCTTGATCTAATGTAGGTTGGCTTATTTCTTTCTTTCACTCTCCTTGGCACCAACTACTAAAGGCTGAGGTTTTTTTTCAGTGACCTCAAGGTGATGAGTACCCCCCAACTCCTATCACCACTTTTATTTTCAAATCAAAACACAGTAAAATATAAAATAGAACTTTCATTCTAAACTTCTGTCTTGAGAGACATTTTATAACTTGCTGCAAACACACTATATTCTTTCCTCATTGAGTTCAGCATGCAAATATTGAGTTTAGAAGGTCTTAAGTACATGGGTGGTCAAGGGTAATGCATTGTTGTGTTCTTTCCAATGAAAAACAGGCACCAGTTTCCTGGTAGAAGGACTTGTATAGTGTTGTTTTGTTTGTTGGGTTTTCACTAAGACATGTTTTTGTTTGCTTAGCTGCCAAGACACAAACAACGAATCCTTAAAAGAAAACAACAACAACAAAAAACTACCCTTTCTGTGGCAGATTCGTAATTTAAATTTACATACAAAACTAGGAAGTAACGTGGCTGGATTTAAACTTTACATTTATTCTACCTGTATAATTCATTAATTCATTTCACAAATTCTTTTTTTCATATGAAATACATCTATTTTGCCAGAAATCTACTTTGCCAGTCTGCAGACTATCTGCTTGCAAAAAACACCTACTCTTTTCATGTGGTGAAACAGGATTTGTGGCTTTCTGGTGTTCTTTGCACCATTGTTAATGGCCAGGAATATTTTTAAATGCTTGTGAAATATTGGTTCTAGGAGAGTTGAGTGTGAACATGAGATTCAGTCAGAAGTGTTTTTGCAGAAAATGTTTCATACTTGTAATAGTCCCTCTTAACTAAAATATGGAATAAGTCAAACTCTCCTCAGGGGACTGGTATTAGTATGAAAGCCAAGAGTGTGCTTGGACTCTTGTGTGCTGTTTCCCGCTGGAAAGTTTTGAAAGCTTAGAAACTGTGAACTACATTTTTGTACTATGCCACACAAAGTTTGGGAAAGTTGAAACAATTCAGAAAGAAACTGTTCTGTTAGGGTATGATCCTGGGGAAACACAAAAAAATGCCCAGCACTTCACAGAATTGGACCCACTTATTACTCTCAGGATCTGCAGTGCATCTGTTTGCAAGCCCGAGTGAGATTTTCATGGGAATAGCGTGGGAACACAAATGTTGATGAGATACTTCTTTGCTTAGTGCCTGCAGAAACCAAAAATAAAATTCAAAACAAAATAAATAAATAAAATGACCTTGAAAGAAGACCAATTTTGAAACTTCTGGAAAAGGAAGGATCTTAGAAAGACTGTCTTCATAGTAAATGTAGTGATTAGTAAAAGGCTTGATACAAATCCTTACTTTTAGTGGTGGATATAAATTTCTGTGCAGATATGCACACACACAACTGTGTCTTTCAAAAGGGAATGGAGACAACATAAATGAGAAGGTTTTGAGTTAGGCAGTGTCAACTTGAGGCTTCGCTTACTGGTGTAATTGGCAAATATCTGACTGACTTTAGCAGAAATCTGTTCTGTATCTGTACTAATTTGTCTTTTTTCTTTTTTTCCCCACTAATTAGAAAGATATCATCAAAATGGAAATTCTTTTATAGAAAATAATATTGCTTGAAACTTGTATTAGGTAAATGAATGCCAATGTTGAATATACCCAACTTTTAAGTATCCCATAAAAGGAGTTTATAAGATAAAGGATTTGCAGACAGAACGTATTCTTCACAAGCTGTTGTTAGCTGTTGTTTGAATATAAAAAGATCATACCTGTTAATTAAGAAAAAATATAGTGCCATTTCTATGGTTGAACCTTAAGGTGGTGAATGGAATCTAGAGTTCACTACAGTTGACTGCAAAACAACTCCCAGGTGTAAAATATGTCTTCCTTCCTCCCAGACATGGAAAATGTCAGCAGCATGAGAAGTTTTATAGACATGAGCACTTCTATTGGTTTCTGGATTTTTATGACATCAAAGATTCTAGCTTGACAGATAGTACCTGGGAATAAAATGGCATTACTGCACAGAGATGGAAGATATGTAGCATGTGTGTTCTCTGTGCCTGTGTCTGTTCATGTAGGTATGGACTACGAAAAGTTTGCTCAGGCATTACTGAGTTAAGCAAGGAGCTGCAAGATCCTAAAGAAATGTAATAGGAGAAGAAATGTACACCAGACCTGGAGCACTGCTTATGCTGGTAATAATTCCAGCTGAGGAAACTATATGGAAGATGAAATATGTATTTGTCTGGTTTATTAACCATACCAGGGGAACCAAGCTTTTGGCTATACGAGCAAAGGAAACTTGATACTCAGTTTGAGCAGAGTTTTGGTATTAAAGCAGAAATGGTTATATATTTCTTTCCTCAAACAAAAGAACAAGGATTTGGTTACAAGCATTTTAGCATAAAACAGCTGTGCAGATGAATGTTTTGTTTTCCAAAGAGAGTTTTCATGGGATTGGAGTATTTTTTAGAAGTTTCATTGTTATATTTGGATTAAAAAAACTACTGTGCGTCATCTCCTTAGGCCCTTTTAGGAGACATCGCTCCTGTTTCTTTTCTCAGTGATAAAGAACTTCTCATCTTTCCTTGTTACATATTTTTGCTTTTTTTTCCCCTCTCCTTTCCCTAATGGAAAAAGGGGAGTTATTTTCATATAAACAATACATTTCCTACTCAAAAAAAAAATCTTGAAAGAAACGGAAGTTCTTGAATGAACTGGAAAGCGGTTTTCTTACTTTTTCACTCACAAGATGTCTTTTTGTTTTACTGTATCTGTCACCCCCAACCTTGAAAAGCGCTTAAAGGCTAGCACACTGCATATGCAGAATACCCCAAGAACCTCTATTTCCTTTCAGCTATCCTTCTCTTCTATGACTTAGAGAAATAGTGTAAGGCCGCAGTAGCGTTTGGTGATTTTTAAACTCACACTCACTATGAGTTGGAGCATGAACAAAATGAGATACCAAGAATATGATCAAATAGACAAACAAGATCCAGATAGCATATTTGAGAATTTATTCCCTTTCCTTCAACTTCCCCCTCTTCCCCAAGACAAAGCTACTGTGGTTATGTGCTTCTACTTCTTGTCATTTCCTTTCTACTTGTAAAAGCAAACAGGGTCATTTATTTTAATCGATTTTGCTTCACATTTTAGTAAACCAAGAAGATGTGGCAATTATCACACCTAGCTGTCTCAATAATAACTTAAGGAAATACATTAACTTTGCACTTATGCTCTTATGATCACCTCTAATACCTGCCAAAGTCTGATGCTCTTTATTCCAGAATAAAATCTCCCAGTGGCTCTCCCAGAACTATTGCTGATTCTGTCTGGCATGCTACCCACCTCCTCTCTCCATCACCTTATGATTAGCATTGCTATTATGTGACCCTTCAGCTCCTGTGCAAAGAGCTGTGATCTTCTGTAGAAAGTAAGGGTTTCATCATGATAGAAGAGATACAGCTTTTGTAGGAATTTAATCTTCTATGCCTGAATGAAGTTCAAGATCAAGAGCCTCTGTAGGGATCTGCTTTTGTTCCTTTCCCACCTGGTTGAACAAATGTACTATCATAGTCACTGAATTCACATGAGATTATTAACATAAAGATTTGTGCCAAAGCATACATAGCAGGTTTTAAAAATTAGTTTCTTGGGGATTGCTTTTTTATTTTGAGAGAAAGGAGGAGGGAAAAAAAAAAGGCAGCCTGCAGCTGCTGACAATGAGAAGAGTAGCCAGCTGGGGTTACCTGCAGAGATTCAAGAGCAAACTCAAACAGGATCAGAGTGTGAGTAAGTGTCAACAGTTTGCTTCCCTCCCAGTAATTATCAATTGCTACAATGCTCTACATCTGATTTTCTTTTTCAGAATATAAAGGTTAACATAGTAAGATCTTCCCTGAGTAGCATAAATACCAATCCGTCATATTTCAAGAAACTCGAATAAGAAGATATTCCTGCTAACCCCAGAGAGATCCAGGAGACTAATTTTAGCGAATTTTAAAAACGTAGATAGCAATCAATTAGTAGATTTGGGCTGACCTCATGGAAAGAGCACTAGAATCAGATTGCTCATTTACATATCTGATGATTTATATTGCTAATCTGCTCTCAGTTACCTCATGAACATACAGCTTCCGAATTTCTGTAGACTGACACTTGCTGGAATGGGACAAGCTTACTGATTTTCACATCTACAGCCTTCAAAATTAGTAAGAATGACTTTCTTTTCTTGGGATGAAGGGTAGGAGTTGTTCCTTTATTTTCTCTGAGCATTCTTGGAATGGTAAAATGATGTTTTTAATTTCCTCTTTTACTCTGGAAGTAGGTACTCAAAGTATTACGTAACTTAGTCATCGTGTAACATTTCACTTTCTATCATGGCATGACTGAAAGATTTTTTTATTTACATGAAGCATGGACATATTCTAAGGTTGTAAGTCTCATACATAAAGAGATGAGAAAAGAGTAAAATCACCTGGGATTTTTGTCAGCCATGCGGAAGCATTTTCCAGATTTAAGGGCTTTAAGGCAAAATCACATTTGTAGACGTTATACGATGTTGAAACAAATGGGAAACATGAGATTTTAATCATCTCTTACTGCTGCCTTAGAGCTGGGTGCCCTTTGGTTCTCAAGTAGTTCAGCTTTGCCAATGTTTCAGGGTTTATTGATGTGTTTGTTATTGTAAAAGGTTTTATAAGATAAACATTAGCTAAACAAATGACTTCTGAGCTTGGGAAAAAGCTCTGTATGTGTAAATGAACCCTAATAGAACCTCTGTTGATTGATGAAAGGCATGAGTACTCTTGGGGCTGCTCCAGTTCTAGAGGTAGTGTGTCACATCTCAGCTTTGGTGTTAACATTCAAGTTATATTTCCTTTAGGGAAGAGATGTGTATGTTTGGTGGAACTGGAGGGAAGCACACAGTGTTACTATCAGAAGCTATATAAAAGTTCCTTAACATTAAACTAAAATTTAACTGACCCCTCGTTTAAGGGCTGTATGTCCAGCTCAGGATTTAAAGAGCAGCTCAAGTGGAAACAGAGTTCCTCATCTAGAGAAGTTCTGGGAAGTATCAAAACCAAGTTTATTTTACGCATTTGTTTTTATTTCAAGACCTGATATGCAAATGATGTGAGATCTGACAACTGCTACTTAATTAGTGATTGTTAGGGTGTGTGGGTGTGTTGGTTTTCTTATTTTTTTCCCCACAAATGTGTGGTGAAGACTCTCAGGGTACTGAGAAATTCCCAGCTGCTGCTCTGAAGGCTAAAGTCTTCAGAAGCACCCCTAAAGAGACAGGACTTTATTCTATACTATGGCCAAATTCTACTTAATGGAGGACAAGCTGCAGACAGGCTGTTGCTGTTATCTGTCATATAAACCAGCTGTATGTGATCCTGACAGACTTCAGAGTGCTGGAAGCTTACCGTGATCTATGGCAAGCCCATCGTAACACCAAACACAGTGCAAGACAGTGATCCTGCATCTTTGTTTTTGCACTTGCAATCCAGCAAGAGTCACGCTATGCCAGCTGAATGACGAAGATGTAGGAAGCTACCAGACCACCCCAAGCGCGTGCTCTTGGCAAGTGGCTCAGGGAGGGAGAACTGCCAACCATCCAGCACTAACTAGAAGGGGTCTCTGTGCATGACCTCAGTGGCATAAAGAGGCTCAAACAAACAGAAATACCTAGGCAGCAAAAAAGTGGCTGGGGAGAGGCATGCAACTGGCTGAAGGAGAACATATGCAGGCAAGCATACGGCTTTGTACTTCTACTAGAACAAAATTCATAGACTTGTCATAAATTTAGCCAGACTTCTGAATGTGATGTTAGTTCCGTTTTAAAATTCAGTTAATTAATTCATGCAGCTTTATTATTGGGTGGATTTTAATTGCCTTCTGCTCTACTTTTAGTAATTGCAATCTTCAGTAAGATGAAAGACCACAAAGAAGAAAGACCTAAGCAGAATTCCACTTCTAAAGCTGGTCTGTCCTGAAAGTTGGTGGTGTTTTTTCTCTTTTCTCTTTCTGTATCCAGATGAAAATAATAACCAAAGGGTAAAAACTGCAGAGAGCTGAAAACTTGCTTAAAATAATTTTTGTGAAACTTGTGGAAAATTAATAATTCTGAATTATAAGCCAATATTTCTTTTCTCCGACATTATTGCTATGACTTCAGTTAAATGCTAGTGTTTAGGTTTTTTAACATGTTTGCTTTCCAAATCGAGTTCATTAACACTAAAGGATTTGGCTTACGCTTTTCCAGTGGAGATATTAATTCAATACTTTGTAATGAAGATATAACTGAGGAAACTCCAGGTTATGAACTGCAGTATTTCCCTAATTTTAAGCCATCTGAGTGATCATGGATTTTTCTTCCATAAAATAACCCAGTTAAAATTAACTACTAGTTATTTGAATTAAGAAAACTAGAGTATACCTTCTAAATAAAATAAAACAACTATTTAAGGGCTCCAGGTGATACAGAACGTACAATATTTGAGAAGTTATATAATGCTTAAAATTTGCTTTCTATCTGAGTATTGATGACATCAACTTTCTAGTACAAGATTGTCCATTTTCTCTGGAAGAGAGAATTGTCTGTCATTTGGTTCCCCAGTCCTTCCTTGGTAATAGTATATTGTGTTGATGTCACCTAACTAACTGTCTTGTGAGACACTAAGCAGATTCTTTTTTAAAATTCTTTAGAGAATTTTGATTTTTTTGAGTGTTTTGATCATTTGAGCATAAGGAAGACAACAGATGTATTTCAACCTACATAATTGTTGCTGGTCTCAAAATCAGTTCACTTAAAAACAAAAAATGTTAGAAGCTGGTCTTTCTTTGCTCTTAATGCAATATTCGATTTCCAGATTTCTAGAAAAAGAACACGATGATTTGTTTTTAAAGCAAATCATTTAACATAGGTCTTACTGCTACTTTTGCATGTTAGCATCCAGTAAGGTGAAAATTTAGACCATGATTTTTAATTGCAGCAATAACGGGTGATCACCATAGAAGTGCTTCCAAAAGATAAGGTGGTGGATTTGCAAGAGCCTAAGCTCAGCAACGGAGGCAACTGCCCACAATTATATAAAGGTTGGATTTTTCTCTTTCTAGTGGAATCCCAGTGTAGTAATGGATTTTTCTCTTTCTAGTGGAATCCCAGTGTAGTAATGGATTTTTCTCTTTCTAGTCGAATCCCAGTGTAGTAATGGATATCCTGGAGTCTTCCTTTCACTCTGGGCAGTAGAAGATATTACCCCCACAGGCAAAACTCTCTGGTCTAACCGTGTTTTAGATGAGGGAAATCTTTGAGATCACTTTTGAACCTAACCTTTCCATGAGCCATTGATAACTGGCAGGAAACATTCTATTAACTTCTACCTAATTGTCTATTCAAATACATGCATGAAAAAAGATTGGATAGCTGACAGTTTTTAGTGATGGAAGGGCCTTGTCAAATATTCATCATGGATGTTTGGCAGTACTGAAAATGTGATTCATGTAGTGCCAAATGTACTTTCTCTATTATTGTTGTAACAGAACATAAATTTAGACCTATTATTCAGGGAGTAGGGAGTGTGACTTAAGTCACTTTTTAAAATAAAGAATCTCATTTGGAAAATTGAAGTTTATTGCTAGGTTATATAAAAACTTTCCTATCTACTGTAGCCTTTTGCAGATGATTCAGTCATGATACAGCTGTTTATGTTTAGTGAATACAAGGAAACAAAAAGATAGTTACCTTAATTCATAATGGTTTTGTCTGCAGATTTTGGATCAGTATTTAAAAAAAAAAAAGTATGGTTTTGCACTATAGTTATGGGACAGTCAAGTTGCATTCAGGTTCCTGCTGTTCCCAAATACACTCGCTCTTCTCTGCAGATAACACCTTCCCCTTTTAAAACTGAGGCACTGCATGAATCTACTGACTGTACTGCTTCTGTTATAGAAACCTACAGTGCTAAGTATTTTTGCTGAATTCAGTCAAAATTCAGCCTCTGTTATAGAAGGAAGCTAACAGGGTCGGGGGATTTTTTTATTTTTTTTCCTCTTTCAGTAGTGAAAAACTGTAGACAATGTTGGGTGCAGTTCATATTGCTGTACAGAATTGCTTGTTCAAACATCCAGTATCCCTGGTCTTTCCTCCACTTTGTCTGAAAACAGACAAAAAAAGTATTTTGTGTCAACCTGTCCATGATGAATCTCTCATGGTCACCATTTGCAATGACAGGTTTTTTTACATATTTATTTCTATTTCCTGTTTAAAATACTCTTAAGAGCTCAAAAACCAGATATTCCAGAGCTTTGGTCAAACAAAGCTTTTCATGTGAGCAAAATCTTGATTTTAAGTTTAAATCTACTAGAATTTTCCACCATTTTGTTTGTAACCAGATGACAGTCTTCTACCAAACTTCTAATAAAATTCAAAGGAAATGGTTGTTCAACCCAGTGTAGCACATGTTCATTTATATCTGAGCAAAGCAACTGCAATTTTAGATTAAAATGTCCCATCAATATAGTTTACTCTCTTTACAGTCGTATTTGCAGACAATGCATTTACAGGGAATCAGTTGCAGTAGAGCAAGGATGCATACAGAAATATTAAATATGGCATTTGAAGTAAGTTTTAACTAGGGTAAAATCCTGCTATTTAGTGTAAAACAAAGTCTTAGGTATATTTCAACAATGATCTGATAAGCAAGTCATACCTGGTTAGTCCTCTAGAGGGATTTCCTTCCCCTCCTTCCCCCCAACCTTGGCTTGGTGCTGCTAAGGGCACATGCTATTAAAAATATAGAAAGAAGTCTGACTCTGGGGGGTGTTGATATCTGAGGGAATATAAAAAGAGCATATAGCTGGCTTTTGGGGTTGTTGTGGGGGGGGGGGGGCAGTTTTATTTAAAAAAAAAAAAAAAAAAAAAAGGTTCCCTAATCACGTGGAAATTGTTAGTGAAGTTCTTCAGCTCTCTGAGCAGTGAAAAATAATGTGAAGTTACAGTGAACCCATCTGGCCAAGCAGGAAAATCTGGCTTAATTGCTCCATTGCCAGAAATGTTAAATCACTTCCTGGGAATGCAATTCATTTGGACCATATGGAACTCATTGGAGGAAGGTCCCAAGAGAATTCAAAACTGTACTGGAGATGAGAGCGTTTCTCATAAGTAACAACCACGTTCTCCCACTGGGCAGCATGTAAGCAGCATATGTAGCTGTATTAACAAAAAACTAAACCAATAATAGGGTCTGAGATGGTGTTGGATGAGATCCACTCACTGTTTACATTAGTTAAAAGTTTCAAGAAATGTTATGTTCATTTAGGATTTTGTTCTCAGCTTTTAAGTGGCAATAGAACATTCTGTCAGAATTTTTAGCTCATTCTACTTCTTTGCCAAGAACAGAATAATAATAATTAAAAAAAAAAAAAGCATCTTGATTCAGTAGAATTACACTCTGTTTAGAAAATATACATTTCGGACAATGCTTTCAAGTATGTATCTTTGTGGAAAAAGATTAGAGAAAAAAAAGATATTAAAAATCAGGGCCTTTACATTTACAATATTTTAATAAAATAGGAAAACTTACAATTTTCTGTAAACTAAGCAAATCTAAACCTTTGACTAAAAATGACATAAATTCTTAATTAATGAGTAAGGCTTGTTTATATACATGACTTTAGGAAAAACATCATTTTATCTCACTGTTTTAATGGATTTGGAATTTATAAGTGTGCTACAATAACATGTTCTAAGTCAAACATTCATGTTATTTGCTTGCTTGCAACTAAAAGAATCAATATTCCTTAGGAAAAAAATGATTCCTGTTCTGTTCTAAAGAATATATTTTATTTTCATTTTTTTTCATGCTGATATTTTATGCTTCTTCATCCTAAGTAACAGAAGTACTAACTTTGTGACTTACACGTCTGTCCTGAGGCATTATGATTCTGTGTATTTCCAGCTACTTCTTACCTGAACTAAACCCACTTAAAGTCTTTAACAACATTTAGACCTAACATCTAAAAAACTTACAAAAAATTATGTCTGGTTGTAAATTAATGTGTTTTGGTGATCATCAATTAAAAAACTAATATTTGGGGGAAATAACTGGAAGAAACAAATGACAAGGTCAACGATGTTTTAAAAACAAAGTTTGCTGCCTGCTAATATGAATAACAGTAGAGCTGATTATCACTTTCTCTTTTATGGCTATAGAAATTCAGAAGTAATCATTCAGGCCAAAGGCACTACAGAAGTAATCATTCAGGTCAAAGCCACTACTGGTGACTCACACTGCAGTTATAGACAACATTATTAAAGTCCATTTAAGTTTGTCATAAAACCACCAGAGAAATTATCTTCTGTACTCACCACTCTGTCATATCCCCATTGAGTTCTATAATTGCTTTCTGCCAGTCCACTGAATCACAGCAGTTCATCTTGGGCTTGCATTTTCAACCCTACAAAGGCCTTCCCCATCAAACCATTGTCTCTTTCCACAGATTATGATTTCAGTGCTGACACTGTTTGATGCCACACCTCAACGGTCAATGACTGGTTATCTGAATTTTGTCTTCTAAGCTTATCTTAAAGAATGCCTTCATATCTTGTTTTGTTTTGGCTAAGAAAGCTTAAAATTAAAAAGTGATCGTAGCCTGTTCCCATCTTTCCTTCTCTTGTCCTGACTGCTCTGTTCTGTTTATACTTAATTCACTCATTCTTTACTTCCTCTGTTTGGTTGTCTTTCCTGTTCTAGCGCAAGTCCTGATTTCATGAACTCAATGGCAGAATTATTCTTGACTTCCTCAGGAGAAAGATTTTTGTGTTTATTTCATCTTCTTTTTTCACTCCTTCAGAATTACTCAGTAATTTCCCAATGGAATTTTTTGGGCATGTTTTCTGGGATGATTATTCAAAACGCAATCATTGGAATATCATCTTAACTACATCTCTTACCTTCTTTCCTAATTCTTTTTTATTTTTTTTCCCCCTTCAGGCTATGCCAGTTATTTCAGAGAAGGAGAAGGCTGGTGAGTAAATATTTACTTTTTTCTTGTTTCCTTGTATTTGTTTCCTGGAATACAGCATTACTTAACTAAGTGGTAAAAGTCTCTTTGTCCTTGGGGTTTTGAAGGTATACGTTTACAGACCCGAGAAATGTCTGTAAATGTTATTCATTGCTTCCTGAATAGGATATTCTCTCTTTCTGAGAAGATGTCCACCTTTCTGTGAGATGCTAATAAAGCTGTTTGATGTTATCCTACAAAGCACCTGGTTGAACTGCAGCTGTACCTAACATGTTAGTTGTCCTCTAGATGCTAACTTCTTCCTTGGTGTTAAAGCCTATTGTGACTTATTTGGTGTCTTGATTTAAAAACACAGATGCAAATGGGTTTGTTCAGGTCAGTGAGATTTGATGATTTCTTGTGAACTTTGCTGGCTATAAGTATGACAGGAAGCTTTGGTTTTTCTGGAGTATTTTGCTGTAGATGTGAATTTATTTATTTTTTTTTTTTGAGAAAATTCTCCCACAAAATTAAAAGGTGGTTTTTCTATTCTTGTCTGTTATATGTGGTCTGTGAATACTATGTGTACCTTGGTGTTGGTACGTGAAATATATTAGTGAGCTTAGTGAAAAACATAAGCAAACATTGTCGAATGGATATGGTGTTGTGATGAATGCTTGAGAACACTCCAGCTCTTAGTTCTATAGCTCTCTAGTGTTTTGGTTGGTTTCTTAGTCATGTATTTTAATTGATAGCTTGCTGCTAGACCTTCACAGTTGCCTCAAAATATCCATATACCACTCGGCATTCTGACCTATGTCTGAGTATGTATTTAGTTATTTTTATTTATTGTATTATCCTGGTTCGGCTTATTTCTTTTCTTTTGCTTGTTAAGTGAGAGGATGAGGTCAAATAATTCCCAAACCAAGGCCCATGTTTAAGAAGCATTTTCTTTATAGATTTCATAGGTGGTATTATTTTTGTATTTCTTCTGAGGTGGGTCTCATTTAGCTATGTCCTTTAAATTATGTCCATGCATGCAAACTGGCGTACTTTGTAAGTGACAATGGCAGTATATGGCACTACTATGTGTAGCTAATTTCAAATTTGTTGTCCAGCAGGCATCCAGCACTCTGTTTTTGTACATCTTTAGCAATATTTACCACTCAAGATAAGATATCTGAAAGTCATTTAAAAAAATCTCCAGGGCGTAAAGGTGTAACAACTTCAATTTCATATTGCAGGAATAAAGCCAGAATGAATGTTTGCCATTGTCATAGCTAATATCTTGCAGAATCAAAAATAAAATTCATAGCTCTATGCTTAATTTTTCAATGTCTACAAACATTAAGTAGAACTTCATGCCATGTGGAATTAGTTTGCTTACATTTCCCTGTACTTGAGCACAAACTGGATTTTGAATGGTAATGTGGTTGCCTTTTTTATCAGTTTTAGCTTTTGTTTTACTCTTTTGCAGCTCAGGAGCTCATGAGGTTATGATGTTTTTTGGAAATACTGAGCATGCATTAGGGAGGTGATTGTTTAGATCAGATCCATTGACTGAAATCACATGTCCGATTGTAGCTCGTGCTGTTTTTGTCGAATGTAAATGTATCTTGACTCAGACATTCAGGTCTCATGTTCTGTGATCTAAACAGTGTTTGTTTGATTGCTGCTGCTTACAGTTCACCAAATAAATGACATTACGCAAAACGAATGAAAGACAAAGACATTAAGTATGGTGTGAAGGCCTTCACAAAATAATTAAGTATTTGTATCTCTAAGAGAACAAAACAAATACTAATCTTGTTATTTGTTTGAAAACACTAGCAATCAAACTCTTTTTAGTTTATATTATTACAAACAGAATAAAGTGCATTACAGAACAAAAAGAAAGGGCTGTTTTGTTTTACTTCTAACACTGCTAAGAGCGCAAGGATAAAAAGTTTGGATTGTGACATATTAAAATTGTTTTTTAAAGTTCACTCAAAATGCCTGGTCAAACATCTTTTCTTATTTTGAGAATTTAAAGCAATAGTTCCCTCCTTCCTACGTAATACTATTTAGCTTCATCTAGGACTGGAATGAGAAGTACAAGAAAATAGGCTGTTTATTTCAATGTTTCTGGTTGAGAAATTCTAGATATTAAAAAAAAAAAAAACAAAAACTGTTTTTACAAGACTTAGTATTCTGTAGATTCCAGAAACTTTCAATGATTTTCCAATAGACAACCAAATATTTAGACCTTATATAGACCAAGCTGCTTAAGCAGCTTAGAAGTTCACACATTGCTGACTGTTTATAGCAGTTCTTAACGCTCAAAATTAATCAACCTTATATATTTTCCATCCCGAAGTATATTTAGGGTATGTTAGATGCAAGTTTTAAGGTGGTGTACTTTTTTTTAAGACAAAAACCTAACATTAAATTTAGAGCAAAGCCAAATATAATCCAAAAACATTGCTGCTTTGTCAATTAATAACTCAAGAGTTGCATAATGAGGTTTTTGTTTTTGTGTTTTTTTTTTTCCTCCCATGGAAAGTGCAGTAAAACCTGCAATTGCAGAGTCCCCTTGGCAAAAATCTATAAATGACCCATGTATTGAGCAGAACATCAGTCATGCCTGACCATGTATACTATTGCTTCAAGTTGTGTGAATTAGGGCATTGCAAATGACGTACTGGTCATCAGTTATTAGTCAGAAATGCCTTTTAATGCCTTTTTTTTTTTTTAAAGAAGTCTCAATGTTGTTGAAACTTCCGTTAATGGTGGGAAAAAATAATCTTTCAGAGAGCTCTTTTAAGGTAGAAGATCAAGCAACATGCACAGTTGGGCAAAGTGGTGGTTCAAGCCAAAGATCACTCTGGGCTGGGATTATTAGCACCTAAATCAAGGATGCAGGCCGGCAACCAGGTTCAAAACACTTCTCAGATGCAGATTTCTTTCTTTTGGGTAATTTATGTATTCCCATATCTTTACTTGTCTTGCTGACTGTTGTAGTTTTTATCACAGCTCATGGCCGGAATTTGAGAATGAAATTTAAGAGAGAGAGGTTTCATTTCACCTGTCCGTAATAAAGGGGTCTGTGTCAGAAGTAGTGGTCCTAGTTCAATTTTTAGACTTTAAAAATAATCAACATAGAAACCCTTGGTTCCCCTGTCTAAATGTGATTCACATCAGTGAATCAAATGCTGACACTTCAGACTTTATGATGTTATTTGTTAGCTCTCCACTAACTAACTGTAGAGTCAGGATGGGTCCTTTGACAGATACCAATATTCATTACAGTGAATGAACTGTGAGGCCCCAAAGTCAGAGCTAACTTAACTTCTGGAGCCATATTCACAAACAAAAGTGAAGTAACTCTAAGTATTGCCTGGTCTATTTCTCTTCGTGAACCTACTTCATGATTTCCCAATTTATCCTCAAATATTTGTAGGGAACAGTGAACTCTGTCTGTGACTTACAAATATTACTGCTCCAACAGAGCCAGCAGGAGGGGCAGAGTGAATATCCACATCTGGTCAGGGACTGACACAGCTTATTTCTCTTCAGGTGATGAAACTATGTGCTATCACATAAACAGGGCAGAGAGTTTAGTCTAGCCCTAAATAAATATTAACACCATTGCTCCATTATGTTCAGTATTATAATAAATATTTTTTCCTGTGCATAAGAAAACTGCCCTGTGGTATTCTGGTTGAACAGACTTTTAGAAGAGTTGCTGCTCTAAAAATAAAAGTACTAAGTTTTAGCTATTAAATACACACTAGGATCAATTCAAAAACACAGAACAGAACTCATAAAAGTGCAAGTGGCACTACTCATCTATAACAGTGAAGTCCATAGCAGAATAGCAAGTGAAAGAGATTATTAAGAGTCTAACTGATTCTGCCAGTGTATATTCCCTCCTGCTTTTAAGAGGTACTATGGAAAAAGTACACAACCTCTTTGGGTGAATCTCATCACGTACCCTTTCACCAATGCACTACTCATTTAGAGAGGTCTACTTTTGCATAAATAAGTGCCAGTCTTTGATATGGAGTAGAACAGATTGGATGGCCCATTTCTTGCCCCTGTTTCTGTGACCAGCAAGCAAGAGGGTAAGGTATTAACCATGCTCAAAGATAGTAGCCACATCAAATCTCTGGTTGATATGAGGTGTTAGAAAGTTTCTTGATATTAGTATTACAATATGGGCCTAGCAGTGAACAAGTTTTTTCTACATCTCCTTTAGATTTGTAGTAAAGATACTATTTAATAAAGTACAGACCCAATGTTTTTTGGTGTTAATTCCCCTGGTTTCCTTTGATTCGCAAGGAAAAAAAATACACAGATGATAAAAGAGTCCTTAACTGCAGGGCATTTCCTCTAGCAGACTCTAATTACTGGAGTCAGGCAGCTGCGGACATGTGGTGCTCAGCCCCTCAGTGAGGTGAGCGGCAGGACATGGCGTGATGGAGCAATGACAAGGCGAGTCGGGTCTGCAGCAGGAGGACATTGAACATTCGGTAGTGACAGGTTCACTGTCAGGAAGCAAAGGACTTAAAAGACCAACTGCTTGGCACTCTAGATAGAGCTTTTTTAATTAAATTTAGCTGCAGCTCTAATCTAAAAGGAAAAAAAAGATCTCCACTGGCTCTTACAAGCATGCTCTAGATTTATAGACTGGTATTACCCACCTGCAGCTCGTCGTGAGTGAGAGTATGATTTTTGGTGTAGTGGTTTTTGGTTTTTGTTTCCTCCTATCCATGGATTCAGGTTTTAACACTACTGTTTTCTTCTAAGCTGCATTAAATCAATTCTCTCTATCAGCAGTACCTACTGGATGCTCTGTTTTCATAAAGTCATTAAAGGTTCATTCGTACCTAACTTATTTCAAAACTAGATCAAACTTAGGTGTGAAATTTTTTTTTGTTTTTAAATGAATCTTACTGGCCATGAGATATCAGTTTCCATTTACACTGGACAGAAATACAAGTCAGTTGGCACAGTTACTAGTTTTCTGGTTGCTTTATCATATCTCTAGCCAGTATTGTAGAATAAACTGGAAAATGAACTATTAGTTTTTCCTTCTCATAAGTATTGTATCTGGTTTTAGTACAGCAGTCTTATATTATTTACTGTTTTTGTGAGACCTTAATATGAAGTACCAGTTCTCAGCTAGGTAATCCCTCTCTTACTGTTGATATTGCAACAGTTATAATTTGTTTTAGCTGAGTGCTTGCTTTCTAAATAAAAACGTCAGGTGAGCACTTGCACTTCAATCTGTCATACTAAAAAACAGATTCAGAAATCCTGCCAGAGTATGCGTGGATGTCTGCCAAGCACTAATAGATGCTAATAGATATATTTCTATTTCACCGTCATTTATTTCATTACTAGAAAAAAAAAAGTTTGTGATACCAATGGATACTGAAAGCTGACATTTCATTCTCAGATCCCTGATAATTAGTTGCTGGATTTTTATTTTTTTTTCCTAAAGACAGCAAAATAGGTGATGTTATGATCTTTGGAAGCTGATTTTTAGCAGCTTTTTAACTGCACGCTACCATAGTTGTTATTCTGAATAAATTACTTCATTTTAAGTCATGCATGCCATATTCACTGCATGCATGTGCATATAAGCACATAAACTTTTAAAATATACTGTAGCGGAGCCAAAGACTCATTAATCTTAAGGTTCCATGGCAATTTCCCTTAGGCTTCAGAGGGGATGGTAGATCCTGGGACCAAATCTTTCCTCTGAAAGTCCATTTAAAGCCATGCTAAAGGTAATGGAAGCAGCATGGTCCCTAAAGCTCCTCATGGTTGTCTGTTGCGTATTACTTTCTTGAGACTTAAGAAGAAGTGGTGTAATGTCATGTGGCATGAATGTGCTTTAAGGGGGAGCCAGCAGTCAAGAAGGCTGTGTACCGTTGAAAAAGGGCAGCTCACACCTTCAAGGCCTGATCCTGAATGGGCAATGGGGAAAGGAAAAGGAGATCAGTGTTGATAGTATGACTGTCAGTTATCAGACCAGTTAGGTTAATTTTGATCTTTCGCCTCTTTTCAAGCACTGAAATGAATTTTAAAAATCCACATTAGTGGTTTTTATTGTACTGGAATTTCCCAAGTGATAATTATTGGAAATTTGTTTTTTTTTTCTGCATCTGCAACCTCTTACAGTGCAAAATAACAATAGTAAATAGGGATCAGAAAAACAGTGGTTCCTGTAAGACCTTAAAATGAATTCCACCAAAGCACTGCATTAATAATAATGTACACTTGCAGTATCTGAAAACTAGCAGAATGTGTCATATATTAGATACTCAGGAAAATAATAATAAATTTAACCAGCTTCTGTTTTCTTATTCCGCTTGTATTAGTATGGACCTTCAGTTTGGGCATGTTTTTATATTTCTTTGGAAAAACTTTTAAAATCAAAATATATTGTTATTATCATTAAAGATGTTTAATTTTGTTAATTTCTTTAACACGGTCTCATCTATTTAAACCTGGGAAGGGGAAAAAAAACTTAGAAAAGCTTAACTAAATTATTTTAGGCCTATGAAATGGATAGGCCATTATTTCTACATCATGTTGTTACATATCAAGCATTTTAATGCTTTTGTAGCTAGACTATTTTTCTAGGTTGTTTGATTGTGTTCAATTACGTTAAATACCTATCTACAAATACTCAAATGTAGATATTTCCCTGATAGAAATAAAGATGTATGTAGCTCTAGCTGAGTGATCACTGCTGCCGGTCATTGTGCTAAATCTTTCAGCTGTCCTTTTGCTGTCCAATTCAATGTGTTTCTAAGGCTATGCATACTTTCCTTGTTATGGCAAGTCATTTTTGTCCCAGAAACTATTTGATTAGAGGAAAAAAAAAAAGGTATTAGCATTGAAGTTTCTTAAACATATTTTGAAAGTAACAATATAAGTTTCATCACAGATTGACAATCTGTAAGTCTGTCTCTCATAAGACTTCATCACCTATTAGTTAAATACAGGTAAACAAGGGATAACTCAGGACAGCCCTTTTGGAAGGGATCTTCAGAAGTACCTCATCCAACCTCCTGCTCGAGCAGGGTGAGCTCTTAGGTTGGACGAGGCTGCTCAGGACTTTACCCCATCTGTTCTTGAAAACCTCCGAGGATGGAGCCTGCGTGTTCTGTAGGCAACTTGTTCTACTGCTAGACTGTCCACATGGAGGGAAAGGTTTTCCTTCTATCCAATCTGACCCTCTTTGGTTTCATTTTCCGCCTGTTGTCGCTTGTCTTCTTTACATGCACAATGTGCTGTCTTCATCTTCTTGGTACCCACTTGTGAGGTCCTGGGGGCTGCTGCTAGCTCCCCTGAAGCCATCTCTTCAGACTGAACAACTCCTGCAGCCTCAGCTCACCAGCTAAGCGACCCAGCCCTTGACCAGCTTGGTGGCCCTCTCCTGGTCTTTTTCCCTTTTATTGATGCCATTCTTCTGTTGGAGGGAATCCCCAAACTGGATGCAGGATTGCAGACATGGTCTAACAAGCAATGAGGAGGATAGTCCCTTCCCTCCCTCCACAGCCCATGTTCCTATTGATACAGTCCAGGATGTTGCCAGGCCTCTTTGCTGCCAGGGCACACCACTGGCTCATGTTCAGCTCGCAGTCTGCCAAGGCCCCCAGGGTGTTTTCCACAGAGCTGCTCTCCAGTCAGATTTTTATCACATACTTATCCACCCTTTCAGACTATAAAATCCCAACTTGCAAACAAAAATATTGTGGGAAACAGTGTTTTATGATTGATCTCTTTGTTGTCACAGCAGAAAATACAGCAGAAGAATTATGAATTTGTTACTTTCAGCAAATTCTCTTTACAATTAGTTTTAGTATAAAATTAATGTGCACCACCATGCAGACTGCAAACTGGCATTCACTGTACTCTGGCTAGTATAGTATGTTTAATTCTAATCAAGTTGCTTTTCTGTATAAAATTAGTTATCCTTTGCACAGTGGTCCATTAGTTTTTATACTACTCAGCCCAATTTGTGGTCTCTTCTTGTACTGGACACTAAGAGTCCCTGGCCAAAAATAATGCTTAAATTAAAGTGAACTTGAACAAGTTGTTCTTCCTTTCCTTTTTTTTGGCTGGAGCAAGAATAACAGAGAATGGTTATACCTAGTTAATCAAGTTATTTCCAGCTTAGTTTTGTTCAGACTAGGTTCTTGGTAAAGACTAGTGTTGATTCAGATTAAATATAAACTAGTTCACTTGGACTAACGGATACTGACAAATAATCATTAGGCCATGGTTTCCAAAATAGTGATGTGACTGGTGGTTTGGGAATCACATGATCAGCTTGCTTTCTCAGTGTCCAAAAATAGACTCAACTTCTGAAAAGCACAGGTGTCCAGAACCAAATTTTAAAATGAACTTTTAAAATGAATCAGTACACAGCACAGAACTATGAAGATACCTAGTCAGTTCTGGGGGAAAAAAATAAAAATAAGTTCCTATTTACCACTCCAGGTTTCTAGATAACATTTAAAATATCTGTAAAATCATGTTATGCTCCTGTTATCAGATTTGAAAATGGGACTTGAATGGCTGAGCTGTGTTATGTGAACATTTAAGGAAGTTCAGCAACTTTTCAGTGTCTGTTAAAGCTGAAGGATAAGGAAGTTTCAATCAATCCCAGATCACCTAGGACATGGGTTTTACTCCACAAAACCAGCATAGGGTTTTGTTGTTTATAAATTAGGTGTTTACATGCACACTTTAAACTCCTCTCTTATTAGAATAAAAAGCTCCATTTCACAAGTCCTTAGGGAAAAGAAAGAGCTCTTCGATGTTTGATGAGAAGTCATGCTTATTTACATTCCTCTAAGGACATGCTGAAAACTCAGGTGAGAGACACCAAAAAGCACACTTTGGATTAGGCACGCCTGGAGGCAAAGTGTTTTTCTGTTGTGGATCCATCCTCAGCAGTGCAATGATATGGCTTTATGTAATTGCAGCAGCACAGGTTGCTGAGACTCGTTAGAGTTGTTGACTTGTGCTCTGAATGGCTTCTGGTATAGTAAGTGATGCTTGTCAGAATTGCTTTATGCAGATGTGGTATGTTCAGCTTAAGTGACTAGATCTCTTATTGTCTGTGAACTCAAAGATACTACACATCTCAGAAAAGATGCTTCCGTTATCTTGTAGATATTGAAATACCTTATAGCATCTAGCTATCAACCGTAAGTATTGCCTCACCTCCTTTGCCATTGCTTGTGTAAAATTAGATTGCCGCTTCCTGATATTTGCAATAAAACAATCAAATCAAGAGCTTATTCTCTGGCATAGGGTAGATACCATAGAATCAGTGTACGATTCTAATATGCAGTTAGTTGTCTTATGAGATTGCTGTATTACCATCTTCAGTCTAAATTTCTGTTGATTTTTGGCTATTAGTGAATCTCTTTTCCATGATGATTTAGGAAAAAATCAGGTAATGTCAATAAAAGGATTAATACACCTGAAGTCTTTTCTTTGTTTTACCTCTTGAATTTAATTGAAATTGCATGATAAGAATAATAAAACACAATATTGAATGCATCTTAAATAATTTCACAACATTACCTTGAAATAATTGTTAGCTTCAGGAATCTTTCAACAGTTTACCATATCGTTCTAGCAATTTTTAAGTTTCCAAACTGCATAAAATTTTTGCTTAATTTGTATGTATTATAATTAAAGAAAAAACGGAAAACCAACTTTAGTGATGGACACAACTGCCAAATGTGCTATAAACTATAAATCGACAGGTAATCATTTTAGTCACATGAGTTTGGACTAACTTTGTAAGTTGAAGTTTGTTAAATCCAAGTCTAAAAGGATTTCTGCAAAAGTCTGTTGAGTGAATAGCCTCTTCTAGTTCAATTACTCGGTATTAATTTCAGTTGGATTCAATTGCACCTGCTGCTGCACTTAGGACTAAGACAAGAGTAGATATATTTATTTTAAAGAAAAGAAATAAATAAAATTAATTGAGGTATGTCATCCCTCTGTAATCATATGTAAGCAGAATTGAAAGACAAAGAGGAAAATAACCAGGGATTTTAATGTACACGAAACTACAGGTCTGAAATTAGAGAAGAACAGTAGTCAAAACATCTGTTAAAAGGCAAGAAAATAAATAAATAAACACGCCTCCAGGCAGACTGCCTAATTTACAATTTCATTCTGGAATGAGTGTTTCTTCATGTTACAAAGAAGAAAAAGATAGACTTCTGTCAAGACTTTCTGTCTGTCAGTTGAGCACTGGTTATAGAACAAATCCAATGTCTACTATTAAAACCATTTTGCTCTTGTATTTGCCATGGGAAGCTCTCAAAATAGAGATGAAAATCCAAAACATTCAGAGTGCCAAGGACTTATTTTGGCACTACAGCTCATACTATTTCTTTGAGTGGAGTAAGACGTATCATCCAAAAAAAACTTTTTTGTGACAGCATGAGTGTGTCTTCAGCAGGGCTCTATTTCACATTCATACCTGATCTGGCAAAAACTTTAAAGGGTATATCAAATTATTTTTATCAGCTATAATTTTGTCATTATAAGGTCATGTGTGGCTGGAAACTGATTGGAAAGTTGAAAGAAACTCATGGGGAAAAAACCTCTACATTTTCCTAAAACTTCTTTCAGCTGTTTAGAGGAAGACCTCAGGCTTCTATATCAGCCTTACAACTTCACTATGAGGCTGATGCCATGTTTTGAATAATGGGTCAGGCAAGCATTGGTAGGAAAAATGTCTTTTAGCAGCTATTCAAATAACTGTGGCAAGATCAGACTATAGCAGTGGGTCAAGAAGAACAGTGTTTTTGGCACATGGGTTAGAGTAGTAAAGGTTTTTGCAAATTTTTTGGTCATCTCTCAGCACAGTATCCACGTTTGATTACTCTGTGTTGATAACCACTTGTTGTTTAGATACAATTACTTTTCTCTTCCTGTAAAAGAATGAGGGGACATCAAATGAAGGTAACAGGTGCAAAACAAGCAGGGTGAGGCATTTCTCCACACATTCTAAAACTAAACTACAGGGTTCCTTGCCTGAATATATTGTGGATGCTAAAGGTTTATGTGTGTTCAGAAGTCTAGACAAACTAATGACAAAGACTGACAGGTATAATCCATTCCTCACTGAAATTAACGATAGTCCTACCACTGATTTCACAAGATTTACCCAAATTGTAACCCTCTAATGTACCAGTTCAAAACTTGCACAACATGTCAAATCGGGATTGCAGTAGGTGAGTCACTATCCAAATCCGAAATATTTTTTTAAAATATCAGTGGTATATTGTAGTTTAAAAAAAAAAAGTGTTGAATGTTCAGCCCAAGTTGAATGTAATTACTGAATGTAATTTTATTTTATGAGTGTTTCTTAAGTTTTGTAAAACATGTATTTTCTTCCAGAAAACAATATCAACTATCTATCATCAAATCTAGAATACTATGTAACTTATACGGCAGAAGTCCTCTACATGTTAGGGAAGTTTTTAGCAGTAGTTACAGGTATCTCAGACTTTGCAAACATCAATCAGTGGCCAGAATACAGGAAGTGGAGGCAATTCATCAGCAGAATAAACAGCAAAGGGAAAAAAATGCATAAAAATCTATGAATATAAAAACACAAGTATAACCAAAAGTTGTACTAACAACTGTAAAAATGTATATATTAAGCACTGTTTTGTTTTTAATGACTAAGTATAGCTGGTGGAAAAACTAGCCAAAAAAAAAAAGTTCTAATCTCAGAAGCTGCTGCATATATTAACTTTTACAGTACATTTCTAAGGTGTTTCCAGAGAGGCAATGTATGCCACACTAGACAAACTAAGAGGAATAAGAAACAGACATCTCATAAAGCAAATCTAGATAAAATCTTCAGCAAAGTAAACTGCATTTAATTAAATTAAAAGAGTGAGAGATAAGAAATGAGACTTTCTTTTTTTTTTTTTTCCTCCTAGTATAATCATTATAGCCTAAGTAAGTTGAGCTAACTCTACTGATCCATAGAAAGAGTTCCACATCTGGAAAGTCTTTGCTACATCTGTGTTGGGGTTTCATGCTTTTTGGTGCTTTGTCCACCAGTTTTCATGACTCAAGCTTAAACCTGTCTTATTTTCTTTGCAGCAAACTGTGTTATTTAAGTACATTCCTGTTCAACTAAAGACGTAGTGATCACTTCATTTCCTGAGATGTTATTTAAGCTTCCTTACCTGTTTTCCATAAACAAAGCAAAATAAATGCTTAAAAATAAAGCAACATAAAATAAGACAAAATAAGTTATCTTGTAATGTTCTGCATTATGGACAAAAGTTTTAATAGATTGAAGTGAGATGGAGAACTGTAATTGCTTGTCTGTTATCTTTGACAAATGTGTTGTCATTGTAAACTTCCAGCAGCAGCAAGCACAACACTACTAGGTGAGAGAGAAACTCCAGCACAAAAACTCCCTCTCTGCCATGTGCTATGCAGGAGCAGCACTGCTTAAAATCTTAACTGTATTGGCCAAACCAATACAGCATAGACAAACAGAGCAGTGAAGACAAAGAGAAGAGGGTTGTCTCCAATATTCCTTTATAGTTGTTTTCTATATAGCACTATGCAATTGCTTACAAGTGCTCTTTCCATCTCCATTTAGAAATCAAGGAGATGGATGGACAAAGTTCTTCCCAATATTGGGAGTGTCCACCCCTTGGGGGGGGGGGTGGGAGGAGAGTGCTAGGCTGAGTCATATAGGAATGTAAGTTAAGTAATGGTCAAACTTGGAGTCCATATATCCAGCAGTTAGTCGTACAGCAGCATCTGAACAAGAAAACTAGACAGGACGCGGGCTCAAGCCCTGGCATGCAGTTATCCAGCTTGTTTACTTCTATCATGCTTGCTGTTGTAGTTTTGTCCCAGGACATCTGGCACTTTTCTAGACAAGACCCCTGAACGCATTGGGACCAGGGACTGTTTGATACCAACAGCGGTAGGAGTTGTAATGAGCTGCTCTCATGGCATGATTTTCTTCAAAAAGATCAATCACATTAATTCATTTTGATATCCTTTGTCTATCACTGGTTTCTCCAAGTTTAGTCCTTGCTTGAAGGATTCAAGCATGAATTTATGAGCAAGTCACTTTCTCAGTGGAAACACCTTTAGCCTTGCGTCTCTCAGCTAAGGTTTGGGAAGGGCCATATATCTTGTAATACATGGAAAAATTGCCCCAGTGTGTATTCTAGCATAGAGATTTAAGCCACTGCTTTCTAACCACTAACTTATCCCTCCACTTCCCCTCTTTCTGACAGATTCTCTTCCAGGTTGTAATTTGTATTTTTACTAATAAGGAGATTCTGGAAATTAATAATTTTGGTTATACATGAATGGGTCCAGCGATTCTGCGCTTTTGCCTTTTAATAGTCTAGCTGTCACCCAACAGTAACTAATGCAGGAGGGAGAAAGGAAAAACAGCCAGAAAACTCGCTGTCCAGCTGCTGTATTATGCATAGCTGGGGTGTGGGACACAAATGACTTTCAGCTGCTTCCTTCAATTCCAGTGTCAGGTACTCCCTGGCATGGCTGTAGAGAAGGGGGGTGGCAGACTGTGATCTGGCAGGAAACATAGGCTAGCCCATCTCATGCCTGCTGGAGGGCAGCTCCTTGCACCAGACAATGCTGTCCCAGCACTCCCCCTCCTCTGGGACAAGCCTTCGGTGTGGACAGAGCTATGCCAAGCTGCTTCTAGCACTTTGCTGCTCATGTACCAATACCAAGCGTATTTTGGGTGGTGTGCCAAGTTGTTAGTAGTGGTAAATGGAAGTCACTGTAGCCATAATTATAGCCTGAACACCAAGTTATTATCTCCGTGAGCACTCACTCTACAAGCAACCTAACTACAAATTGATGAAGCTAAAGAAAACCTCGCATCAGTGAGACAAAGAATAAAGAACCTCAGGAACTGGGCTCCAAGTTAATCTGGGAGAAAACCAGCCCTGTTTAACATCCCAAACCTATCCGCACTGAGCAAGAATTGCCCTACCAGTGTCCTCACACAGCAGGAGTCAGGATTTGCTTTTATTCCTGATGGACCTTTGAACAGCAGATTGGGCTGATAAGGAACAGCAGATTTCATTGATTCAGTCAAGTGAACTCAAAGACCCGATACTTTCCTGAGAGGAACAGCAGATTTCATTGATTCAGTCAAGTGAACTCAAAGACCCGATACTTTCCTGAGCCTGCAGCAATTAGACACTTACCCATTAATAAAACAGCCCTTAAAGAAACAAGGAAACCGTGGTGTGTTCTAAGCAACTCTGGTTCATGCTCTAAATAGCACAAATTTCAGAGTACACTTTTACCATAGAATCAGGATGTTCTTTTTCCTCTCTTACAATTTTTAAAGCATTTCCGTTTTCAGGAGGTTTAAGGAATTACATAGCCTGTAGCAAGAATGTTCTGGTCATTGTGCTTAAAAAAAAAAAAAAATCATTAAATATCGGTCTTTGTTACTGAGTAATTTTTATTTTTTGGAGCAAAAATTGGAGTTGTGAATCATAGTAGGAATTGAGGTGGACTGTAGCTTAATTCATGAAGTGCTAATGGCCTTCATCTTTTATTAAATGAACGACTAAGTTCCCTCATCAAGAAAAGGGTAATTCATATTGCCAAACAAAATCCCTACATTTATGTGGAGAAAATGTACCAACTGATGCTACATATCTGTAACTAAGGGATAAAACACATTCCATAAGAGCAGTTATCACACCAAAAAAAAATTTAAGCTGCCAAAATTTAAATTAAGGGTTACTCTTAAGTAGCATCCAAGTAGATTAAGGTAAGAATTTTCGTAATTCTGATCTGCAGTGTTGTTAATAAAATAAATAAAATAGATGCAGTGTTATGATTAAACTATCATCACATCTGTAATACCTGATTATAGTTAACTGATTTGGAAAGGCAATGCAAATTTTATTCTTTCTTTAATTGCGAGCTCTGGCTCTCTGGAGAGAAACACAGTGCTAACTTGCAGACCCAAGTGAATACATTGCTTCTACATCTAGCCCTAGGGACCATATGCTGCTCTGTAGCTGAGACAGTAATGCTTCCTGTTGAGAGTAGTATAAACTAATGAAGAAATGTGCCAAACCTTATAGGTCACAGATTCATTTTTAATGAGACTCAGTTAAGTTTCCCGTGCACTCTTCTTTTACTGGATATTATGGAGCTTCCCAGATTTAATAACCATATGAGTTTCGTTAGTTTCATTAAAAGTAGGGACTCCATCCCCTGTTTCAACAGCACTTATGAGGGTTGACATGGATTCTACCCTACTGTGCCCTTCAACTTCCCTCTAAGCCCTTCTACTTTCATTGCCCTGCCCCCAAAATTTTCTGCATGTATTTTCTGGGCTCTTCCAATGAAGACCTGTATAGCTTTAAGCTTCCAGGTCCAGACTGGACCCCAACTAGCTTGCCATACCACTGGTCATCAGCTCATGGCTTCATTTTGATCCACCATTTAATTCTTCTACGGCACTTTTTTTTTTTTTTTGTAATCTGAGTAGTTTTGCACAGTGTTTTTTGTTTGTTTTGATAATGTTTCTTTTAGCATAATTACTTAACGAACACAAAAATAACAAATACAAAATTATTTTTCCTGTGTGTTTCCTCACTGTACTGGTACACAGCGTTTGGTCATCTTGATCTCGGATAACTTAGGCTCTTATCATAGGTCATGTCATGTCCTCTCACTAGGAGAGTCTTTCCAGCTCATTTTCCAGAGCATTTTCCTATTCAACAGCATAATCAGCAGAAAATGATGACTCAGTCCGCAACAAACTGTGAAACTAAGTTCATCGCTATCACCTTCTGCTAAAACTTCCTTGACACCTATTCAATAATTAATTTCCTTCATTGTTCCTCTTTGATAAATTTCCACTTCTTGAAGCTTTTTCCTCACGAATAGGAAGGAACTCTAGTTTTCCCAGTGCTGTTTGTCACAAACTATCCACACCACAAGAGCTGACCAAAAAGCAAAGTGACAGTCTGAGTCAAAGCCTGGAATGAAGCAGGATTATTCAGTAGCACCTACGAGGACCCACAAGCAATGTGCACATTCCTCTGTTAGCATATATACCAACTAATACGTTCTACTGTTTCTTGTGAACTGTATATCTTAGCTCAGTATAATTGTGTCCCTTGTCTTTCTCTCTTGTATGCGAATATATTTTTTCATTGTTCTTTTAAAGTACTCATTCAATATGTAGCCAGGGGGACGTGATTAACTATCTCATATTTCATAAGGAAAAGCTCCCCAATTGCAGAACAAAGCAGGCCTTCAGTGGGAATGGAGTACTTTCACCACATTCTTATTGTGTCTATACTTCATTTTTCATTTCTTGGCATTACAGCAGTGAGCTGTAGTATGCTCAGCCACCTGTATGAAATCTGCCTACCTGAATTGTTGAGAGAGGGATGTGAATCCCCTAAAAATTGTAGAAATTATCTAGCTGTGGACCTCAACATGGATTTGTGCTCAAATGCATGCTGTCAATTTTTAAAAGTGATTTATAGCCTGGCTTACAGGCAATAATTCCTGGTTTTCATTCTGAATGAATCTGCTATGCTTGCAAAATATATATCCTTCTTCATGTATTCTGTGGGCCAGCCAGTGATTCACCTTTGCACAGATAGATTGAAAGCTGGAATTGCCTGAGAGAACTTTGTGTCGAAGGTGAGTCACTCTCTTGTTGCACCAAGCTGTAGTTCGCTGCCTTCCAAGTTCAGGAATCCCAGCATTTTCTGTAAACTAGATCACTGAAATGATTCACATCAAGCCTATCTATTTTTTAACCTCTGCTGTCTTAGCTGGCTTTCAGCAAGCTGTACAGACAGTTGCCCTGGAACAAAATGAGAGAACAGTGAAGTGGACACGGCCAAATAAGCTCTGAAGAAAGAAACGGGACATTTCCTGTAGCAGCTTTGTCCTGCTAGTGTCTTAGGAAATGCCTTACAGAGACAGTGCAACATGAAGACAGGCATAGAGAATTTGGCATAGCAGATTTATTTAAATGCTAAGAAGGTGTAATTCTAACGGACCTAGAATTAGGTCTTAAAGTGGCCACATAGCCATTCAAGACTACTACGACAGTCTCTGGTATTTAAGAGCACCTATGGACTCCCTTCAGAGATTTGAGACTGTTACAGACTATCTATTTACAGATTAAACATCTCCCTTTCCACCTTTGTGTTTGCTGTGGTAGCATCTTCAGGAGATATCCTCTACGTAGCGATCCCCATCTGGACGTCCCTGGTACGAGGCACATAACTCGCTTCAATTCTGCCTCCATTTGGGTCTGTCCCACCTGTACAATTTCCATTGCATTAGTCCCCTAAACTTTTCTGGGTAGACTGAATTTTCTGTGGATCCCTTATCAGTTCCAAAAATATGTCACATATGTCTTTGTGCATAGATTGTTGACACATTACCATGCTCTAGTCCTTTGTCTTCTTCCTAAGCGCCGCTGTTCGTAACAGAGGCCCCACCATTACCATCTTTTATTTCCTGCCAGGAATATAAGGATCGTGTCACCTCAGTGAAGATAGAGCTCTGCTGGGAACTGTAAAAGCAGCATATGTTTACAGTAATTTCAGAATAAGCCATCGTTTTTTGCCCGAGAGGTGTCCAGCATGTTGGTTCTCAAGCAAGGACAAGCAGAATGGACCTGAGGTCAACATGTGCTTGCTGTTAGCGCGATGGATTTTGTGAGCATACACAATTCCAGCTGACCCCTACACGTACTCGTCTGAGAGCAGCCTTTCTATTTAAATCCATTCAAAGCTCAGTTCTTTGTTTCAAGCTTTAGCCTCACACTTGCCTAGCCTTTTTTGAATTTCCTTGCTTGGTAGATATTAGGAGTTAACAGCTGGTCTCCCATTATTTTTCTGAGAGCTCCTTTCATAGGGTGATTGTCACTGATAATCTAAATACAAAAATTCGAAATGTGTGCGTGACTCTCACTGCATTCCACACATCCGTTCTTGCCTTTACACACCATGCACAAAAATGTGAAAGTCACAAAGAGAAAAAGTCACTTTTTTCCATAAAATGATGCAGAAACATCTAACCTTCTCCATGATATGAAACTTTGCAACAAGCATGAAATTAAACATGACAAATTAGCAGGGCTTTGTAGGGAAGGATTTTAAGAAGTCATGATATGTCGAAAACTGAAGATAACCTAGACTTTCTTGGTAAAATAGCAAAGATTTCAGTTGGGATATATTTGACCTTACTTTGCACTGCGGCATAGCAAAAAAAAAAAAAACCACAAACATGAATGCTGAGGATTCAATATAGAGAGGAGATTTGGGTGAAGTATATGTTTAGTATTTCACAGTTAGATAAGAAAACTATATGTATACACCATGTTTTGGTTGGTGATCAGTAGTGCTTTACTGAAGACAGTGTAGCAAGAGCTTGTGCATAGATGCCTATAAAGATCTTGACTTGAAAGTAGAATGAAAATACTTCTTCATTAGTCTTCTCACCTGCAAGGCATGGTAAGGTTTGAAAAGGGTGTGTTTTCCCCAGGTGAAGACTAATACAAAATCTTTAATCTTGCACATCCAGGATCTAGCTAAGGTAATTTTATCTAAATTAATTTTCAATATCTGTCAATAACATGTATTTTAAAGTTTATTTAAATTCTACATCATTATAAATCTATCTGCCAAAATTTATTCTTTAGTAATTTTACCATCCAAGTACTGAAACCTTCCAGGGGAGAGGAGACGTTTTGCTATTTTTTTTTATTATTATTATTATTTTAAGTTTTCAACATAAAATAACTAGGTCATTCTGGCTGAAATGAGGTTAATTAGGTAATTGAATCTAATCCAATTAATTGAAAGTCAGAGATGCCAAGACTTTGTAAAGACAGAGACTTTCGAAGCTTTTTTAATATCAAAGGGCTTATGTTAAAGCCTGTTTTTTAATTTCCCATTTGGTCTTCATTATGTATTTTCGCATACAATATAGACTTAAGTTTTGACCATTCAAAATGTACCTGTACTTCATTTCTGATTTTTATGACCAGTTAGCCAAGTTCAGATTTGTTAGCTGTATGCTGACAGCTGTATTCCACAATAAACTCCAAACTTCAATCAAACAGTCTAGGATCAATCATCTTTTAAGAAGCATGCAAGAGTACTTATTGTATGAGAGTACAACATTTTCTCCTATAACCTATGGTGGAAGTCTTCATTGATATTAAGTATTTTATTTTGACTTGTATAGGTAATCTTTTCTAGTATTTCACTAAAAAACACTTATCAGCATCCTTGTAAAAATGCCACCTTTTTTATCCTTTCTGAAGAACTTTAAAGTTTCTCTTTAATTTGGTTCCATATGCATAAAGTGTTGTGGTGTCCCTGACTTATGAAAAAAATCTGGTTTTCCTTCAGCTGTCACCTAAACACACTCATTCTATAGCAGTGCCTTCAGAAAGCTGCCAACATGAGCAAACAGGGCTGAGCTGATGCAGACTGTGAAAAAGCATCCAATGGGTGTCTGCTGTCTCTCTTTCTGTGGTTTGTTTTGTAGAGGCAATGATACCCGTGTTTAACCATAAGACATTGATTGGTATGTGAGTACCAAGACTTAGTACAGCAGGTAACCTATCTAACCCTATTTCAGTTATACTGTGTCAATATTTGATGTATCAAATACCATATTTGATATGACAAATTTTTCATCTGAGTACCAGCTCCTTTTCCACAGGGGGGGATATTAGGGTTTTAAGGGGTACAAGGTCATTAAGCAGTTGTGCAACTTACTGAGCAAAGAAAACTTACTTTCAGGGTCGGTTCTTTCTAAAGATAGTATGAATACTGATATATACTTTCTACAGTATTACATTCTGCTTGTGTAAAATATTAGATCTTGTTATTTCAATTTTGATCTTGCTAACTTGCATGTTTCAATTTCTGCTATGCTGAGGACTTATGCCATAGCTGATATATGAATCCTTCAGTTTCACATTTGCCTTGATTCCTTGATTTTGTACTCATGTATTTTATCTTGTCCTTATGTAAGCTCCACAAGTGAATTAGTCCTGTTTTGGAGGAAAAACACACAAACAACAATCTCTTCAATGTCAGTTCAGTATTTTGAAACCTTTGTACCACCTTAAAATGCTTCCACCCTTTTATTGGTGTTCTTACGCTTTAAATACTTGTAAGGTGTTATCATTACTCTCCCTTTGCATTATTAGCTGTCACTTGGCTAAGAAGAACATGTTTTAATCTTTTCTTGTAAATCAAACTCTTCAGCTCCTTAATCATTTATGTTGCTGTTATCTGAATTCCTTCAAAACGTGTTGACATCTTTGTGGTACTGGAAAGGCTAAAACTACATGCTGCGTTTGTGAAAAGATTCATTTGTGCCAAATAGAGTATATCTGCTTGTTCTTTATGGACATGCTGAGAATGTAAATTGTTGTTCTTTCTATTATTTAGGTGAACAAAAAATTTAGTATTATGATTAAAACATCAGGAATAGTAAAAAAAAAAAAAAAAAAAAAAAAAAAGAAATACCTTACATTTCTACCACGTTTCTTTTTCCAGAAAAGTACTTGAGGAATACACCTTTCATCATTAATTTAATACTTTATTTGTAATAAATATTCCTTAAAAACATTACTTTAACCTATCAATCTGAGATGTGATATTTGTCTTCTTCTTTGTTAGCTTCCTTGTCTTCTTTGGGGAGTGTTTTATTCCATTTGTCCAATTACTGTATTTTTCCTAGGAATTTCTACATCATCTATTAATAAATACGAAATACTTTCTCCATTATTTCACTATCTCTTTAATTGTTTCCCTCACCCCTTCTGTTATGAAGTATTTAGAAAGACATTTGTACTTACCTTGCTTCTAATGTACATAAAGATTCGTAGGTAGTTTTTCCATGTATGTTTTGCTGATGCTATTTTAGATATTCAGGGTTTGTTTATTTGTTTGTTTTTCAAGGCTTAATTTTGATTAGTAGAGAGACATTACTGTTTTGCATTGAAACTGAGGGCAAGACTTGCATTTCTTTTTTTTTTTCTTTAATTACTTGATCAGTTCAGTAGTTCAATGGCAGCTCTGAAAACTGAATGTTTAAGTTCATAGAAAATAATGTCACTCATAAACAGAATTTTAATTCTCTCCTGTGTAACCCACCACATCATCTAGACATCTTTTTAGCAGCAAATGACTACAGTATTTTTTAGATTGAAGAAGATCTGAGCAGATAATCCTCATTTCAAAACCAGTTAATGTGCAAAAGCCACCATATATCTCTTTTTACCTTTGGAAAAACTTACTTGAAATGACCGTAAAACATTATTAGGTCAGGTGCAGAGCCATAGCAAAACAAAGGTCAGGGTGTCATTCCTACAAACATAACGTAAGTTACATATTTTTACCTTGCTCTTCAGCCTCTAGAGTGCACAATTAGCTGAGCACCTAATAACAAAATGTCCTCCTGAGATAAATTAAAGGAACTTGCCAGCCAGTAGCTAGTCTCAAGACCCAGAGGTTAGGCAAAGCACTGCTGTGTCCTGTCACCGTTCTGGTCTCCAAACAACCAGTCCAAGCTCACTATCCTTGAGGCAGCCCTCAATCCCTCTGCAGTAACTTGAACCTAAGGGAAGATTTTCCATGGAGCGTAGTGATGTTCCAGAGGGCAGATATGCCTTGTCTGAAACCAGATGCCAGCAGGAACAACAAAGTGAATGCAGCAGCAAATTTAGTTGATTGCCTGTGAAGTAAATTAAGGATAGATATGAAGAAATCCAATTCCTGGAATAGCAAACCAGACTGTGTCATTAAAACCTCATTTAATAGCATTGTTAACTTCATGGAGTAAATATGAAACATTAGCATCTAATGATAACCTTAGTTTCAGTTTTAGATTTCCTTTGTATTTGTTTAAGGTATACTGCGTGTACATTCATTACTCACAGAAACTTTATTATGGATAACAGAATATATCTTCCAGTTGATGACTGCTTTAATCTTCTGGATAATTAGGTTTGACACTCCCCATAAAGCTTTAACTTGTGTCTGTGATACATTAAGCTTACAAAAGGTGAAGTGAAACACTAGATTCTTTATCTCTGAAAGATTAGGCATTAGAACCTGCAATCAGCAGTTACTGCAAGACTTCAGCTGAAATAACAAACCCCAGAAGAAAGTCAAAATAGTGTGCAATTCTTCATAAGGTATCATGTTTTTTTTTTTCTCCTTTATTACATAATAATAATAATATAATTGTAGCCAATACCTTGACAAAAGAATCTGAGGTAGAAAAGACCCCGAGAATGTGTAGTCTTCTATTCAGAGCAAAGAGGACAATTGTTTAAAGTGTTTTCAATCCACCAGAGCAGTACATAAGAAAAGTTTTTGGTAGCTATGTAATAGCAGAATTTTAGTTGTCAAATGGAGGCATGCAAGTAAAACTACAGTATATGGCAGATACACCTGCCCTCTTCTCCCCTCGCCTCCCTCTCCCTCTTCCTGCCTCTGCTTCACAAAGCTGTGCATATACCAAGCCCAGCACAACTCTCTCATGCCTGATTACATATGATGAGGGACCATCTTCCACCCTGCTGTGAGATGAAGCAGTGGGGTTGGTAAAAACCCAGGGTTCTCTCATTCATACCACCTGCTGCAGGGCTGGCAGCAGCCCAGGGCTGTGCTTGCAGAGAGTTCCCAGGCTGCATGTACCCCAGGTGAGAAAAACATCTCATGGTCTGTTGGCAGCTAACTCCAATGCTGCTGAACTGCTGTGAAACAGTTTCGTAGAGACTTGTCAATGGCTATGCCAAATGGACTTTCAGAAAGATGAAAAAAGACTCTCTCTACAAATTCCTGTACCAAAACATAATCAAGCACTTAAGAAAAGCTGGCCTGAATTTTTCAATGTTGGGAAGCTAGCGTATTCTTTCATTCTTTTTCCTCTAAACACTGGAATTAAAATAAACACATAAATGAAGCATCTCAAAGATGTTATGTCACAGACAGCTCCAGGACAAACAAAGCATGGCAGATAACAGGATCTGAAATCAGGAGTCTGAGGAAGTGAGACAGTGTCAAAAACAAATCAACAATCTACCTATACAAATAAATATTTGCACTAAAATATGGAGCAAGGAAAAATTACCATTCACGAACTGCTCAGCAGTGCTTTAATTAGTGAAATCTCAAAACCTACTGAGAGTCCATATATTGTAAAGCTTTGATTCAGTTTGGATCCTACTTCCTTATGCAAATGGCATCACTTCTCATGAAGATATCTGATTTTCTCCCATTTTCTCTGTCAGCGAAGTCACAAATGTTCAGGCAGGGTTACATCCTGCTTGTCTTCACGTGACAAACAAACCTTCTGCAGAGGCTGCATTTCAGAGACTGCCACAGTGGCAGCAGCAGGGACAAGAAGGGAGGAGGACAGCTCAGCCTCTTTACATTGTTTAATAAAACACGCATTACACAGAGCGGTACTAATGAAGCAGACTTAACATGAGTGCCCTAAACCTCACTAAATCTTGGGAATGAGCCTTTTCCATCTTATCCTCCAAGCACTAGGACTTTTTCTTTGGTTTAAAGTTTCTTGTTGCTCTTTGATCTCTCTGTTCAGGTTGATCTCTGTCTGCAGTCTGAATTATATCCCTGCTCACCCTCTGGCTGAGATGAATCTGGCTCACATAACACACCCCGTGCTCCCAGTCTTGTCACTGCTATGTACACAGTCACCAGCCAGCCACTGTTACAGTATTTTAAATTCATGGAACCATGTTTTAGAAAGGTTTAAATAATTCTATTAAATTATAATTATTTATAATTAATTATAAATAATTATATAAATATATATATTAATTAATTATATAAAAATAAATATAAATAATTAATTATAATTTAATTATTCTATTAAATAATTCTATTAAAGCCAGAAAAATGGCTTTATTCACCATCACTGTTTGTGCTAGTTATTGCAGACAAGCTCAAAGATTTTATTGCTATTATATATATTTTTAGATTGTGCCATTTTGTGTAAGGGTTGTATAAACAGGAATACATTTAACCCAAGGAACTCGCCACCTTAGAATGACAGGATAGACTTGAACAGGAGAGAACATAAGACAAGGAAGGAAAGCTGCTAATTGCAAAAGAAGATCATACAGACTGATTATAACAGGGAGTAACAACAAGGATTTGTTTGAGAAATGCTGGGCTGCTTGGGCTCTTTTTTCTTTTTCCCTTCCTTTCTCTTTTTTCCCTTTCCCTTTTCCCTTTCCCTTTGTGGAGCATGCAATTTGCTATTATTGCAGCTTTGTATATAGCTACATTTCCACCCCCACTGGAAAGAAAGGACTAACTTAGACCACATATCTTGATCTATAAAACTGTATTCATCCTGCCCTAATCCCACAGATAGGACACCTCAAGCTGTAATGTATTACTCAGCTGACAGAAAGATACTTTGGTATGGCCCATTTCCATGACAGGTCACTGTGATGGAGGAAGAAGCAATGCTACTTGATACTATTTTGCTTTGGTAAAGCACAGCAGATGGCTAATGCTGAAAACTTGTCTTAGTTCACAGCCTATTGCTGTCAGCTGTTCAGTATCAGCACCTCAAGTTAGGTAAAAGGAGGTGTTTGGACACCCCTATAGGTTAATGCTTCCATAAACTTCACTAGGCAGGTGCCTCACATATGGCTAAACAGAGTGAAGCTTTAACACTTCATTTCTGATCTGAATTTTAAACTATGGCACCAGTGTTCACTAAATGTCCTCATTAATATGCAGTATTTCAAAAAGCAGTTGACAGCAGGGACAAGGTTGGATTTTCTGATAACGTAAGGATAGTTTAGTTACATTAAAAAAGCAGGTTGATATGGACCAATGTACTACGGAAACTGGAAGTACATCTTCTTGCACGTTATTCAGTTGTTTCATATTATTTTGTATTTATGGCTGTGATTAGAAATGTTTTCTACTTTCCTACATTAGATTATTTATCATTTGTGGAGCACACTGTGATAGTGAGATAGCAGTCCAGAAACAGCCAGATAAACTTACACTTTGAAGCACAAAAATCTCTAATTAAGCTATGGGACTGTTTGTAAAGCAGGGCCATAATCACACCATGAGGTTTGCTAAATAGTGTTTATTTGGGATCATGTTTAATTTGAAACTCGTAAAAGTATAATAGAAGGCCTATGCTACTCTACTGGGTTTGTGTAAACCCACCAGCATGTATTTATCAGACAACAGAAGGCAACAAAGGTAGATATTTCAACAAGATCTTCTCAGTGTTTCACCAAAATAAGTCTAATTGTTTAGACACTGAAAAGTCCATGAAAGCAACATGCTCCTATCCATGCAGGCAGCTCAGGAAACTTTCTCTATCAGTTGCATGGTTTATTGTCTCTTCTCCAGATTTCATCCATTTAGCTCCAAGACTGTTTAGAGGTTAACTATAGGGTGTTGACATGTGGCACAGGACACTTTTCCGAGAGCAAAGTTTTTTGTGTGACATGCAGTAATATGGGGCTGAGTTGTGCACTCCCATTTTCAGCACCTTTGCAACAACCACCACTCAAACATTTATTATCTCAGGTGCAGCTCCAACGGAGCTCAGGACACAGAGCAACTCCAGCCTGTCATGTCCAGGGGGGAGTGAAGGGAACAGTGTGGAGCAGAGCAGCCAGCAATAGGAAGTAGAGGTCGGATGGTGGAGAAGGAGGTAGTCAGGGCAGGGGTGGGGAGGAAAACGTCCAAAGCATGATGGAGCAGGATTTCAAAGGTAGAAGAGAAAAACAGCAGCAAGAAATAACTTGTAAAGGAGCAGGGAGCTTAGAAAGGATAAAAAGAAATGGAGAGGCTGAAAAGAAGAGAACATCATGCTCAAATCAGCAGAAAAATCCAGTGTGTGGGGTGACCTCTTCTACACTTTCTTCCTTCAACAAATAAACTTAATTTTTCCTTTCTTTTATCTGTATCATGCAGTGACTCTTGATGCATGAAGGAATCCTAATGTTCTCCCTCAGTACCATATACGTAGGAGGTTGAAACGTGGGAGGAGAGAATAGTGTTCGTCACTATGGTCCCTACACTTCTATTCTTCCTCCCAGATCTCAAGGCCTGGGCTTCCATAACATGCTAATTTTCACTCTTACTGCAAGAAATGAGAAAATAATGTCCTTCTGACATTTTTATTCTCAATTCGGAGAAAAAAAAAAAAGTGTAAAACTTTCCATGGCTTTTTTTCATTAAAATGTCTGTTTAGAAATATCACAACATTGCATACCCACCCCGCTCCTGCCTATAATGGGAGGGAGGAACTGATGATGACAGGAGTTGCTGCCACTGCTGGGTCAAGTCCTTCCACCTGCAGCCTGCTCCCAGGACTACTCCCTAAAAAGGTGTGGGAAAAGCTGAGCACCAGCAAGCAGTCCATGGGATAGATAAGCTGCCAAGCTGTTCCACCCTTATAAAAAGGTACCTATATGCTAAATTAAATTTCTAACTATTTTTGCCTTATCTGACTGAAGAACGGAGATCTTTTCTAAAACTGAATCAAATTGAACAAAGATGTGGCTTTGTCATATAGGGCATTTTTTTGAGATTTGTCAAGCTTCTATTGAAAGAAACTTCTGTTTCAACAAAGTACATTTTATTTGCATGTCTTTCTATAGGAATTTCTCTAAATCTTTACAGTTTGCTCTGATTGGTAGCTGCTGCTTGTCTAAAGATCTGATATGTATCAGATCTCTCAGATGCTGCATATGTTGCAGTGCCAGATTTTCTTTTGGAAAGCAACATATGTAAAAGCCCAAATTCAAAGGGCTCCTTTCCCAGTCTGGTCTCCTAGATAGCATTTAGAGACATCTGCTGAGAGATGAAACAATGACACATGCTATGTGCCCAGCAGACGTTTTTTATTAGACCTAAAATTTATTCTGAATTATTCTTTTGTTTTGTGATACTTTTGGAGAGTTATGGCATTACCTTTCTGGTTCTGTAACATGGGGAAAGGTGGTTTCATGCATTAGATCAGGGAAGCTGCACAGACCACCCAAGGAAGATGGTCTGAATTTGCCATATCAATTGTTGCAGCCCACACTGAAGTCACAGAAAAGCTCAAGCTGGCAGCACATTTTAAAAAATGACGTGTTTCTGACTGGCTGTGCATATTTTGGATGCATACAGCCTTCCAGACTCAAGAGGCCAGAATCACATAGATGAACCAGAGATAAACATAAGAATTTGCCCATTCGTAAACACTCAGAAGGGAAGTTGATGCATTTTGAGCAAGCCTGAAGAGAGCAAGACTTGCATAACTGTTTACTTCCTAGAAGCTGGATGCTGCCAGAACTCAAAAATGAGATCACCATTCCTGACCATCCCAGTACCTGATGCATTTGTGTCTGCTCTTTGCCCTGAGGAGAAAAAAAGTATGTTTAGTATTATCTATCTTTGCAGACTGAAGTAAGGACAGAACCACTAAAGGAGCAGAAAACATATATGTTCGGCAAGATGAGATCCTCCAGCTTGAACTGTTGAGGAGTGGTAAAGTTAGAAGGCATTACCTTCTGCCTTCTGCCCCCAGATGGTTTACAAACTATGTGTTTAAGAATGACGAGCAGCGCTTTACAAGTATATCCAGCCTCCAGAGGAAGATTAGAGAAGCACAACGTTGCCTTTATTAAAAAGGCATTTCAAAAAAAATTCTGAAAAGTGGAAGACATCAGGTGACTACAGCCCAGGGGCAGGCTGGCAGGGTGAGAGCAGAGACGGCAGACTGGGAGAAGCAGTCATGGGGCCGTTCCTGGCTGGAGGGCTGGGCAGGCAGGTAGGGAGCTGGCCCGTATAAATATTTGCCTCTGGAATTCCACAGAAGCTGTTCCCGGGCATGCATGCTGCTCTGCACGTGTGTGCCACAGCCTCTTTCCTCAGGGTGTGCTGTAGCCTTTCTTCCAAACGCTGGCTACTGCATTCCTCTCCTGTCAGCAGCAGACCCCTTTCCTTCGGATTCCCTTCACATTATGTTTAGTCGAGCACACATGTTGTTGGCGCATCCAGTTTACCTTTTGACTATAATTATTTCTTCATTTTCTTCATCTTATTTCATCTTTTTGTCTTATTAAGCAGAAAAAATAAAATAATTCTGGTGGATAGCTGGAGTACTAACTGTACTATGGCTGTGATCGCCATGAGTGCTATTCAGAAAAAAAAGAAGAAAAAAAAAAGGAAAGAAAAGAAAAGTGCCTGCTGCTGGTTTTCCATAAGTTTCCAGGCACAGTGAAGCAAAGACACAGAGCTGCATCATACATTTTATCTAGATCTTGACTGGGGGGTTTGGAACTTGCTTTTTTTTTGGATACATTTGGCTGTATTACCTGTGTACAGATAATTGAATTGTGGATGTAACATACAGCAGGGTGCATAGGCCATTTCCTAGCTAAAGCAGGATATTTGTTTTCCAGATCTTCTCCAGTACGTTTTTGAATACAACAGTCAAATGTTTTGCCATTTCCTTTAAAAACTTTTTCTTTGCTACTCTGTAAATCTCACCATTAAAACCCTTTTTTCTTTCATGTCATTCCCAGTGATCCAGTTTAACTGCTTGGTTTAACAGCTTTCCCCATAAATTAATCTAAAACATTCACGTTGACTTACACCAGAGATTCACCAGCTGAGGTCTGTATGCATGTACTTGGCACCAGCGGCATCCTCTCTCAGCTCAGACTGTGAGCATGAGTTTGCTGGAGTAATGGAGTAAGCTTTCCCACCCAAACAACCTGAAGTTCACTGCAGGCATGATGTGATTCAGGCAGATGCCTCCCCCAGACAGCTGCATTTGTGAGGAGAGAGAGAATATGTGTAAGTTGAAAAGGAGGATATCTCTACATGGGCAGTTATCATTTAGGCAGGGCCTGGCTTTGTGCAGTTCCAGTAGTTTTTCTCCAAAGACAGAGCCACGTTTGGGAATGTGGTGTGGAGGAGCTTGCCTGAGACGCAGCCTAGAGCTCTCAGTAAAGTGGAAAGGAGCCATCAGATAAAGGCACAGCAGCAGTGGCAGCTCATCAGCTTTCCTCTATGTGCATGGGTGTTTCGCAGTGCAGATCTAAGAGCTCCCACCATCGCGACCCTGCTGCCACCAACTTCTGGTTTCCCAGCACATTTGGTTTTGTGGATGTGGTTCAGCATTTTTGAATATTGAGAGCTCCAGATCAGAACCGAGTGCCTTGTTCCTCTAGGAGTGTTCCTTAAATAATGTAGCGATAGAGGCTGAGACACAGCTCTGCTTTGATGCCTCCTTCCAACAGGATTTAAAAGCCACTTTATGCTTTCACATTGCACAGCAAACTCGTAGCTCGTTTTATGGCCATAGTGAATGTCATGCATCTCAAATTTCCTTCTTTGGTTGTATAAACTTTCTTTTAACTATTTTCCCTGCTACATCCCTCAGTCTACTCTTTTCTAAAATGAATACACTTTTATTTCCTATCCATATTTCTAGCCTGTCTACACCTAATTCTTTTCCTGTACGTGGCTCATTAAGAATTTTCTGACATGGAATTAAATTCTTTACACAATCTTGCTTAGATTATCCATTTACATGTCAAGTAACATCAGACAAGCAGACTCCCTTAACCATCTTCCTCCCTATTTGTTACAGTTTATCTTTACTCCTCCTTTGTCCTTTGTGGGGTCATTCTGACATTTTCCTGTCCATTTAATTGAACTGGTTGCACAGCTTTAAATGTTTTGAGCTATGACACGCCTACATGCGTAAGAGAACCGACAAAAGCACTCAAAGAATTAAACCCTGATCAGCAATATCCATTGCTCTTCTGTTGGTTTAGCTGCTAAAATGAATACCGGTGGATGTGTTTTTATTGGCATTTTAGCCTGGACCAGGAGCATGTCTTTGACAAGAATCTCCCCAATACCATGCTTTGGTTCATATCTCTAAGAAGTCGTGGAGCATGGGAATTCAGATTTTCAGATGAAGTTAGGTCAGAAGACACATGCTGGTAATGCACCAGTGACCTCCTAGAGAGGATTCGCTCAGTCCACGACACCCAGGTAGGCCTAGTTCAAAGTAACCCACGCAAGGTGTGTCAGAACTGTGGTAATATCTCTTTCGCTATGTAATCCGCTCTTTGTAGGACACATTGCTGGTTATGTAGACATAGCCACTGGTAGCAAAAAACCTGCTGAGACTGCCTTCTCCCTCATTGCCTTCTGTTGTCCTCTGGCAGTGGTGTTCAGCTGAAATACAGAGGTACCCATGTTGAGTGCCAGATGTAGATAGTGCTCCTTCTCCTCCAGCTTACTGTAACCTCATTTAAAAATGAACCAGTGATCTTCTGAGCTAGTCACTAACAGAAGCAATGGAAGATGTCACCTGAACGGGGGGTATGTGTTTTCTAAGTTTCCAGGTAGACAGATTACACTGTGGTCATAATGTCTGCATTTGCCGATGTACGCATTGTCACTCGATCTACAAGGAAGTTTTGCCAGAATAGAAAGAAAAAAAATAAAAAAGTATTTAAGGAGTGTGTAATCATGTTGGATTTCTCTAGAGAGTTGGCTGCTTCCTTCTCCATCCGGCCTCTGAAAGTAGGAGGGGTATAATGGGGAAAGCAATTGCAAACTTTAGAGATCCCTTGCTGCTGTTGGTTTTCTTCAAAGATGCACATAGGACATTAGTGTTTGCAGATGCTCTGTAAAGATAAAAGACAAAGGCCTAGATGGGAATAAATTATGATCTGCATTAAGTAGATGGTGAGCCAATTCTTCCCTCAGTTACACTATTGCAAATCCTGTAAATTTCTTTGTATTGTCAGAATGAGATCATGATTTGTCTTAGAGGAAATTAGGACTAGGGAAAATGAAGGGAACTTAGAAGGCAATGGAAAAGTTGCAACAAACAAGAAAATGTAAAATAAATTATCTAGTATAGAATTAAAAGAAAAAAAGTGTTTTGTTCTTAAGAGCGAATGGAAAGGGAGTGGAAATCCACAGGCTGGAACTTGCTATTCTGAACTTTGATCTCTGTGTGCCAACCTTGTGGAAACTTAATCAATCAATTTAATGATAACATAATCCTTCACAAGAAAGTAATGGTATCTGACTTGAAAATGTAGTTGCTGCTTTAAAAAAAAAAAAAAAAAAAAAGCCTCCACCTTGAATTAACATGAGGACAACTTTATTCTTCAGTAGTCCTTGCTTTCCTGATGTCAAATGGGATTAGTTTTTTAGGGTGGGATCTCTCACCTCTTCAAACATTAGGACAGGCATCTCATACATACTAAGAAGGAAAAGAAAAGTTTCAGCTACCCCTTTATTCCTTTCTTCCTCTCTCAGGGAAGTCACAGGACGCAGTAGTCAATTAAAAAGGTCAAAATAAGCAAGGGCAAATGGCTTCTTTTGCTGTGACTATGCATCTGAGTTACCTAATGAACTTTTTACACATGGGATCTTATCTTTAACAGAGATGTGGATGTCTAGTTCTCCCTTCCTTTCTTCTCCTTTCCTGTTTTCCTCCCAATTTTGTATTTCTATCACTTTGTTACTGTATAGGCATAGAGTAGTACATACAAGGAACTCAGAATCAGGCCCAATTCTGTGCCACAGATAGGGTGATATGCAGGAAAAATGGGGTAAAAAAAAAAACCTCAAACCACAGATATTTAAAATGACTGTAGATCTTTTTCTATTTCTTACCTTTTTCTTGTCAAAATATGAAAGATTACCTGAAATATCAATTAAGCAGGGGAATATTATCCTAATAAATGAGCATGCGAGTATGTGCCCAGTAAGTTATTTGATTAAACAGGAAGCTAGAATCCTATAGATATCCACAAATAAAGCCCCAAATCTAAATGACTGTATCGTTAGCTCATTTGTAAACTGTTCCAGATGTAAGATTTTGGCAGCTTTCCAGTAGGCTGGCTGCAGTCTGAGCTTTCCTGCATCCGCAGTGAGAACTGCAATGCCTGACTCTTCAAGGAAAAGCTCCACGGGGCTGACGACAAATTATATGAAGTAACAACCTGCCTGCCTGGTGGAGAGAGATTCAGACAGATCCCCGGGCAAAGGATGCCCTTTTTCCTGGGGCCAAGCTGCAGCCGTTTGCCTATGGATGTGTGATCGATCTGCATTATGAATCAGGTAGCGAAAGCCCCTCTGAGAAGATCATTCAGTGATCACATCAGGGACTCCACTGCCAGAGCCTTGGATGTTATCTGGAAAAACACACGAGACAGACGGCTGGCAGGTGAGAGGGGCATATTAAATAAGCATGCTTTAAGACTCACAAGAGACCGGAATCAATAATGGTAATTAGTATCGTTTGCATAATGTGTCAGTCGCCTCTGAGCGTTTCTCCAGCGTTTTGTTTCTGTGTCACGTTACTTGGGTGCTACGCCTACGGCGGGATGTGCGGGCTGCTCTAATGAGATGTGATAAACATCAGCTAAAAGAAAAGGAGCAGACAATTTTGGTCTGCTCTTGTGGTGCAAACTCCTCAGCCCTGAAGCGTGCTGAAGTGTTTTATTTTGCTGCTAGGTCAGAGCCGGTGCTGTGATGTGCTTCGGTGCGCTGCTTTCGGGCGTTTCGTAGCCAAGGCATGTGTCAGTCAGGATATCTGGGCTGCGCGCTGAGCCATCGCTGGTATTTCCTCTGGCAAGGGCTTCAGCGCCGCAAGCTCCAAGTGAGTGTCAGGTATGCCAGAGCTGGGCTTCTGAGACGTAAATTAAGCACCAACTATACGGTCACAAATTGTGTTTTTATTTTGACTTGCTAGGACTCAAAAACCTGAGGCAAACCATAACTGAGGGCTGGAGGAGAAAGATAATTTAACTAATTTGATTTTCCTCCTCTTTTGTTGTCTGTCTGCTAGCTTGAATGCTTCTCATTCACCCTGCTGGGGCTGTTACTTTTATTATCATGGCATTTAGAGGCTTGAGAAAAAGGCAGCAGAACTGCACGGTGGGTGTGACGTGCCGGAGGTTTGTTTGTATACTTACAGTGGGGGCGGTTTGTCCCACAGGAGGGAAGGAGGGAGGAGAAATGTGAGCCACGATAAGATCGAGGATGAGATGACCAAGAGGCAGACGTTAGGGCTCACTAATGTAAACTGAACTTTTACATCATTCTCCCGCACTTTATGTTTTGGAGGAATAAGGGCAGCTAAGTACGTCACAGATGCTTGCGATGGCGTGCTGATCTCAAAGCTGATTACATCAGGTAATTAGGCAAGGAGTGACCATGGCCTGTTAGGAGAAACAGGGCCAGAAACATGCTTTGAGTTAGTGCAACTTGTAAAAACCTTGTTCTGTGCAGTGTGTTAGTGGCTGGATGCTTTCTGTGCCTGGTCCCACAGATGGTAAGGGACAGTGAGTTTCCTGGAGAGAAGACCTCAGCTTCACTGCTCTTCCAGTAATGCCTCGTGGACGGGTGTCAGAGGAGATGGGAACACCACTGATTTACTTCAGTGCTCAGAAGTTAGTCACCAACATGCCAGTGTTGTGAAAGTGCTGGGCATTAACCTCTTCCATGACAAACTAAACTGGGCAGGTTGTCTGATTCTTGGCTCAGAGGCAGGTTAGAGTTAGAAAATTAGGTCCTGCTGCTTGGGACATTCCTGAAACTCCAGTGGAAGGTGCACCGAGTGGAAAGAAAGTCTGAATAAAAAGGCATGGATGTTGCACAAATCTATAAAAGGGAAGCTGGTGGGGCCAAGTGAGCTGTTGTTTAATCTGCATGTTGCCTGGTCAGCTGGACACTTGTTTACCCTGGCATGTGCTTCCATTCCACCTGCTTGAGATGTTTATATGACTGCTTTGAAGTGAGCTTTTTTAATTTATAGTTGCGTTCAGGATGGCATTTACATCAACAAATTCCAAGTACCTCTGGCCTGTGTCCACAGAAGTCAGCTACTACAACCACTGTCTTCTGTAAAATTGTTTCCCTCTTGTCAGTTCACATAGGAAAGCATAAACTGATGTGTACCTTATACCTTTTGTACGTGACCTACATATGGAAATATGTAGGTTTTATCAGGATACGAAAAGACCTTGATAAATGTATATATTTAACCTTGAATGTTTGGGGGATAGACAACTGCTAATTATATTTCTTGAGACTCTGTCACATTCCTAGAAATGAGGAGTGAACATGAACCCTTCAGCCTCTTTAACTGCGCTGATAAGGGGCGGCATGTTTTTATTCTACTTGGCAGATGGTTATGAGCCATCACAGTTTTTATCAAAACAAGGCTTAGATGTTAGAGGACCCTTAGAGTAGTGACAGTTTCATTTTCCAGGCTCTGCTGGTGATGTAGGGTTGTCAGGCCACTAGTATATTTGGGCAGAAAATCATCAGGCTGAACACCCAATAAGCAGTACAGTAGGCAACTGGAGTGGAGGTAGCAGGGTGTATTCCTGAAAGTACTTCATAAAAAACAGAGACTGAGGAAGAGAAAGAAAACAGCAACAAACCGTGTTGCTGTTCTGTTTGCTCTCTGGGATATCAGCAGTTTAAACTGCTGACTACGAAAAAATGGCAAAGAAGGGTCATGACACTGAAATAAGAAATCCACTTAGATCAGCAATTTGTGTTATCAGGACACACCTTCAAAAAAGAACTTGATATGAGCAAAAGAAAGAAGAAAATGTGAAATATGCATTCTTAATGGAATATTCAAGAAAAAGTAATCCGAAAAATGTGTGGCCTTTAAAAAAAGCTGCTAGCCTGTGCACAGGAATAGCAAATCATGCAATATAATCTGATATAATCATCAAACAGGCAGTACTATCTAGCCCTATAAATACCCTGGGAAAATATAATGGAATATTTTCTGATACATCTTTTCCATTAGATAATGTAATCTGAACAATAAAATGGAAAGAGCATTATTCTTGCACAAAAAGTATGCAAGAGGCTATTAACATTGCACAGAACCAAAAGATTTCAGCGAAAAACCTCTTGGTTTCAAGCTGGTGTGGTAAAGGGATGCAAATGAACAGGGACTGTCTTTTCAAGTCACCACTGCATGCTGTCCCACCACGGCCATGATGGAGTAATGCAGAGCAGCACCCTCACATCACATTTGAACCCTAATACCAGGGCTGAGATCCTGTCTGTGCCTCTCCTCATGTGGCCAAATGGCCTCTGCTTCAGCAAGCCTGGGCCAAGCATGCTTGTATAATTATGATAAGGCACTGGAGTAGAGTGGCAAAATACCTTTCCTGAGCAGCAGATGAGTTGCAGTTCAGTGTGGTCATGTCATGGTCAGACTTTGATGGCAGCTCATGGTTTTCCACTTGGTGTCTTTTCTTCGCAGTTTGCACAAAGAAAATCTAGACACATGTTTATAGTCATGTCTGGTGATCTTAAAATGTGGAAAATGAATCACTAAATAAATCACTAAACACAATGGAAGCATTTTCAATTGCAGGGAAATCAAATATGCCCAGTAGAGATGGGATATAATTTGGGGCAATGGAATGAGCAGCAAAGAATCAGAGGACAGAATGAGACTCAAGTTGCCAGGTTCTCTAAGTGGGTGATACAAAAATCATAACTTTTCATGTTACTACATTCATGAGAAATAGAAACAAGTCCTTGGGAATTCCAAATGCAGTTTGTTCCCCATACTGATGTCAGACCACATCCTCAGCAGGGAAGGGAAGCACACTCCGGTTCATTTAGCAGACAGACCTCCCAGTAAGGACCAGGACTGTATGTGCAAGAAGGGCAGCAGCAGAGGGTGAGCTTCCCCAGTGCTGGTTTGCAGTACTCTCAGCTCTGAACCACGCATATCCTCAAAACATCATAGTCAGATTTCTCCTAGTGCTGCCACTGTTGGCTGAATTATCTGTGTAATAGACTGTAGGTGACCCAACGGAGCATTTTTCTGCACTGTATTGGACTTATCATATGTCCATCATATGACATCATCCTGTTTTTTTCCATTTTCACCAGCATTTTTTAGCAGTCATGGTCAGACACTGAGTACAACTGACTATTCATGTACCTTTTTTTTTTCTTTTGATGATGAGAAAGCTAAATTGTGCTCTGAAACATCTGATATTACAGATAAAAAATAATGTACAGATAGTCTAGGATTTTGTGAATTATTGTCGGTTTTGCTGTGTTGGCTTAGTCAGTCAAAGTCCTGAAAAAGAAATCATTTATTTGATATTTTAAAAAGTAAACCTTCAACTTTTCTATTCAAAATAATATTAGCATTTACTTAGCTACTTATCTTTTATTATATTTGTCATTCTTTTCTTAAACCTCTCTAAAAGCTCTCAATGTCATTCACCCCAGAATTAATTTTCTTTTGTATCTTTTCATTCACTAGAAAATTTTCATTTTAGATTAAACTAAAGATGAAATGGGCTCTTCCCATTCTTGTTTTTCATTGTTTTGTTTTGTGTTAAATGCAGAATAAATGAAAAATTACTCATTTGCAAAGATCTGTTACAGATCACTTCTCATTATGCCTACTTTAACAGAATTTGAATCATCTGGAAAGATTTTATATGACCTCACAAGTTCTTCCTAAAGTTATAGCCACAGAAAGATATCTGGGACTGCAGAAAAAGTAATTACATTAAATTATTCTCCATTTAGATTCCTTTCAGAAGACTGTCAGTTAACTTTCGTCTAGGTTTTATGCATTTAATGAAGGCTGGCTTAATTTGAATCTACTTATGAAGCTTTTGCTTGCAGGTTCCTTTGAGTAGACCTTTTATTTTTAATTTTTGATAACTGGTTATCATTGCATAGTTTTTCTTCCTACTGGCCATATCATCTGAGACAGACTATTGACTCTTTCTGATGGTTAATTTGTTCTCCATTTGAAGCATTCCCGTACTTCCATTACTTGCTGCTTTCATTTATACTTTTCCCTTAACTATGATGTCTTAAAACACACCTTTTTGTAGATTGCAAAATCTGTGAGTATAGAACTTCCTCATTCTTAAAGCTATTCCTTATACTCCCAGGTGTGTGTATATATATATATACGTATATATACAAATAGGCATAGATATAGATGTACAGGCATATATAGGAAGTAAAGGAAGTCAATAAGGGAATTGTCATTCTTGGGAAACTATTAAAGTTCCAGGTTAACGTAAAGTTTTTCTGCATTACATTTCATGTATCCATAAAATTTATACTTGTGCAGAAGACATATTACTACCTTAAGTGTTTGTTTTGTTCTAAGATTGCTTTACAGTGTGTTTAGGTGAAATAAAAATTTAGAAAATGGTATCTTGTAGAACCTGAGACCACCTGATATATAGCCTTAGACATGTCACTTTGGCTATATGAACATTTTTTGGAAAAGACTGACTCCTGATCTGGAGACAACTTCCTATAGGTTTGATATTTCATTGGGGCTATTATGTAAATATTAAAAATAGCCACTCACCATGAGGTAAACAGTGATTAAATATTGATTTGATATGTACTTGTAAATAGACTGTAATTTACAGAAAGCAAACAGGAAAACAGTATGCAGGAGTTGCCTGATAACAGAAGAAGCCATTTGTATAATAAAGCAGAGGTAGCATATTCAGTGCAAAACACAGTAATAATTTATTTTGGTTGAATGGTTAAATACTTTTTATCATGTTAAAGTTTCCTGCCTTTGACAGCCCTCAAACGCTTTGTTGTTATCCATGGAATTACTAAACAAGCTTTTAGCAAAGGCAATTCTTGGAGAAAACACCTATTTCATTGATGCGATTCATGATTCTTTACATCTTTAAAATTCAAATAAAAAATATAATATGAAATAATACATTTCAGATATAGCATACATTTGTCTGTTGCTACACTAAATTTCAATAAGATATATGAAAATATAGTATTATCTGCCTCTTTTAGCACTAGTGTTTTATTGTGGGATGACTGGCATTTATTTAAAGCAAAGTTTTTCAGTGGAAATCCTCATTCAAAATGGCATTCAGAATTAAATGCATTGTCAAGTTGTTATTCCATGCTCTATTTTTTAATTCGTTACTCTCCATATAAATATGTAGAGAAGTATTAGAAAGTTCGTAGCTGCTTGTAGCATGATTCTGGTGTTGTTTGTTTTCAGCTCTTGGTATGTCTTGTTTCCAACACACTCATGCTTCTAATTTCAAGTTTGATACCAACGGCGGTTGAAGAACTGAGAGAGAAAAGAAAGTGCGCATAGTCTCTTGCCTTGGGTATTTGTAATGGGTATTTCCTTGTGGCAGCCCTCAGTTACAGTGTTGGTGGACTGAACAATCAGGAAATTTTATTTATGAATTTTGCATTTTCCTCCATTAGTGAAACTTAAAATATTTATTTCATGGGGTTCCACTGTCATTTCTGGAATCCAAGTACAACAATGGAAATGTTTTGTCCAAGTTTACAATGAGAAGTACACAGTATGCTAAGCATATTATAAAAGTGGGTTGCTACAGAACCCTTATGCATTCAAGTTGCAACAGCTGGAGGGGATTATGGAAATACACCCTTTTTTCAGCACTCTGGTTTTCCACAGTCATCTTAGCCAATTCTAGGGCTGCAGCAAACAGCCAGCAATCCCACGTCCTGTCCTGCGCCTGAGATGTTAGGGATGTGTATAGGAGGAATTCAGTCCCAGGACACTTCAGCAATTAGGAATTTTTAAAAATTACTTTGATGGTTTCTTGGGGGCTCCAAGCGGATTCTTTATAAGCACAGACCAAGGAGGGAGGGAGCATGCCCAGGGCAGCCCGCAAAACATGTCTGGGAGAAACTGAGCGGCAATGTCACTCCATAATCAGAGAAGGGGCACCCAAATGTGGAAAATGTCATTGGTCTGCCAGGACACTTGAACATGAGGGGAAAGAAAAAACGCAATACACCTGGCAGCCACCTGTTAGGAAACTAACCTCATCATTTATACCTTTCACCATGGAAGGCTTGTATGAGGTATAGGTTGTCAGACAGGGATTAAAAATGAGTGAGAAAGATGAAAATTATAGCCTGCTCTCTCTGGAACCAGTTTCGTAATTCATCATTGTGGATATTGTTAAGCTCTAGCGTTAAATGCTGGATAGTGCAGGATGAGCATTATGTCTCTGCTAGAAGTGTCTCCTTGTGACAGACAACCAAGAGGCCGCATGGTCTCCTGCTCTTTGAACACACACGTGCGCCTCCCAAAAGTGAGGGCTTCTGAGTCCCAGACACAGCTCCCTGGACTCCATCTTCTTTCGGCACCGAGCAGACGTTTCACACATCTGAAAGACCATTATATATTTGAAACATTCCCTAAAAACTGCTGAAAGTGCTGAACTGCTCTGCATCTGATTGCTTGGAAGAGCCTTGCTCAAAAAATATTTCAACTGCTACATTTCTGCTAACATCTGGACATCTTCCTGACGTCAGAGGGGGATGATGAGATCCAGATGCCATGACTTACTGATGTTTTCATTAACTTCTTAGCAGTTTTGTCTTTGTTTTGTTTACCAACTGCAACTTCTTGACTCCAACTCTCATATGTGAGCATTACTGGGGGGAGAGCAGGGAGAAGATCTGGAAAGGAGGGGCAGCCAGAGAAATGAAATTAGTGCTTGGCAGAGACCCAAGGTAACTGATTTCTCTTATTACCATGTGCTGTTCCAGGATATGCAGCCTGTGGGAAGGTCAGCCCCAGATGATAGGAAACATTTTGCCGAGTTGCTATTTTCAGTAAAAATGAGCTATATGATTTGCTAATTATGTTCCAATTTAACAGTAAACATGTTAAGCTAGAAGACAGCAGGAAATAAGGACGTAAGATAATATTAATGGCAACCTCCTGAACTTTGCATTTACAATCATGCCTAAACCTAATTGCCATACAGATAATATTTATTACTCTGAAGGAATGCCACTATTGCAGCAGACACAGGGGGGAGACCAGTTGTATTGCAGGTTACACATTAGGAACTTTCTGAATATTTCTTTTAAGGAAATGTTGGCAATAAATGGAGTACGAAAAAAATACAAGTCCAACCATCTGTATAGTATCTCTGTAGCAATAAATGTTTTATTCGTTTGCTAATTTTATATGATAGAATTCCACTTATAAGAATTTCAGCAATTTCCAAAGGTTAGTCCCATCAGATTTTTCGCACTGAAAACAGACTTCGTGCTGGCAGAACAGCTTCCCTGGCAGACCACATCTCATTAAGAGGCAGAATCGGATTTTTAAAAACTGAGACTGAACATGCATTTTGCATTTTATGTAGCTACACAGTAAATTCTGGTGAAGGAGATGGAAGAGAAAAAAGCAACACTGATGATGATTTATATTATTATTCACGAAATATAGCAACGTGCTTAGCACTGTGTAAGAAAATGAGATCAAGAAAGTCCTGTTTAGATGGGATTATAATCTGTAAAACAATGTCAGTGCTCAGTGGGAGGAGATAAATTCAGAAGCCATACAAATGCATTTATTATGTAACCAAAACATGCAGTGGTCTCTCAGAGTAGCAAAGGCAGAGAATTTTCGAGTCCCCTGAGTTCTTCCTGCAGTGCCCAGTTTACCAGTTTGCAGGGGCACAAGGGGCTGGAGCTGTGTGGAGGAATAGAGGAGAGACAAAATGAGCCAAGTTCTTCTAATGCAGAAAACATCTCCCAGAGGTTGTTCGTTGGTATCAATATTTCCAGACAGTGAGAAGGTGAACTGGCAGTATAGTTTATTTTTGAAGTATGGCTCTGTTTGAGTGTGCTCAATGTGCACCTATCTGTGTCAATCTTATACAAAAGCATATAATAAAAATAACGGGAGAGGAATATTTAGGCAGATTCTGTTTCCAAAGGGTAAATCAAACATCCAAAGAAGAATGAACAAAGTAATGGAAAGCAGCTAGCCGGTCAGCAGAAAAAATACTAGTGTGGCACAAGTGGGTAGTAAGATCTGATAAAGTATTTTCAATGTAATATATTACAAAGTCATGACCAGATGTGCATAGAGGCTGCAAGGTATTATTTTTGTGGTATTATATTTTTCTTCACTCCCCATCTCTCATGTGATTTGAATTCAGTTGCATCTTTATTTTCTCATGTTCTCCTGTGTGATAATAGAATAGAGCCCATCCATGACTGGAGCTTTTCAATTGCACTATAGAATAAATTAGAGCATTTTATATTTTGCAGTTTCTGGCAAGCAGGGATGAGAGTTTAACACATTCCTTTGCGGGAACTTACCCAATGGAAAGACTACTGCTGAAAAGGCATAGGGACAAAGGAAAATCTGCATTCTGCTTTTCTCTTGTGCTTTCACTTTTTATTTTTCAGGTCTGTATTGTGTACCATTACAGCTGCATTTAGCAGAGGAGATAACCTAAACTGAATACAGAGTCTGGTGTTGGTTAACTGTCTCTTTCTCTCTGTTAATGCTCCAAAAGGCTTCCAGCCTCTATCAGTATTCTGAAAAGCTCATGGTAAAACGTCTCAGCATCCTTTCAGAGTTTATGCCATGTTACTCTTGCTACTTGATGCTCTGAGGCTGCATTTTAGCAGATAACCTACAGTAGCAAAGTGTCTGCCACCTGAGCTGAAGTAAAACTGGCCAGCCCTGGTTAGCCACAGACAAGAAGGGTTTGGCACGTGCCTTTGCCTGTTGCTGCCAGTCATGGCAGAAAATCTCCAGGCATTGAACTGACTCTGGTCTATAAGAATGAGGAAAATGGAAATGTGTGTTTTGTGGTGTATACTTCATATAACATTAAATGTATGAGATTGGCTGTTGGCATTTACTTGGTTCATTAGTCTGATATTCTTCAGGGCAGCTGCTAGCTATTAAAGAGAGTTGCAGTTTGAAAGGCTAGGTTAAGCAGTTCTGTTACAGTGATGTTTTTTACATGACATATCTTCTTATCCACACATATGCCATTTGCACATCTTTGCTGCCAGTGTTCAGAGCTGAGGGACTGAGACAGGAGTGTGAAGTGTTCCCAGAAGGCTCGTACAAATGAAGCCTGGCCTTAGTTTTTGTCTTTTCTCCATATCTGGACATAAAACTGTTAACGAGTGTCCAAAGGATGGCTATGAAGATGGTGAAGGGCCTAGAGGGCAAGATGCATGAGGAGCGGCTGAGGTCCCTTGGCTTGTTCAGCCCAGAGCAGAGCAGCCCGAGGGGAGGCCTCATGGCGGCCTGCAGCTCCCTCACGAGGGGAGCGGAGGGGCAGGCGCTGAGCTCTGCTCTCTGGGGACAGCGACAGGACCCGAGGGAACGGCATGGAGCTGGGACAGGGGAGGGTCAGGCTGGGGGTTAGGGAAAGGTTCTGCACCCAGAGGGTGGTTGGGCACTGGGACAGGGTCCCCAGGGCAGTGGTCACGGCATCAAGCCTGCCAGAGTTCAAGCAATGTTTGGACGACACTCTCAAGACACATGGTCTGTTTTTTGGGTGGTCCTGTGTGGAGCCAGGAGCTGGATTCAGTGGTCCTTGTGCGTCCCTTCCCACTTGGAATATTTACGATTCTATGATCTTTATTTTGCCCTCAGACAGGTACACAGCTTTCTGGTACATTGTGCTTGCCTTGATATACCAACTCTAGCCATACCTCCTACTTTTCATCCTGAAACCTTTCATTAAAAAATGGTAAATTAAAGCTTCAAGTAAATTAAAGCTTCATTTGCCATGATGTTTCTGCTGATCAGTAGTTCTGTAAATATTTCTGGGTTTTGTTGAACCCCACACAGAGCTGAACTCCAGAGAGCCCTGGCATATACAACCATGTACTAAAGTGGCTACATAGCATGACATTTTTCGGTGCGAATGAAAACACCATCTTTCCTGAGCAGTGTGGCATGGAGAAGTTTGTTTTGTTCTCAACTAGATTTTTAAGGAGTAATCAGTAATTTGAAAAAAAAAAAACAAAAACAAAAAAGTGATCTCGCTGAAAGGAGTAGGGGACAAACTCAAACGCTTGGTTTCAAAAGTGAGTCAAGAAGCCTTGGACAGACATTTTGAGAATATTTGCAGAAGTCAAGCATAGCACTGATTTTATCTCCTCCTGCTTTTAACCATTGATGCAGCGGCAGAGATTCATGCAACAGATTCAAAGAAGAACTCTAATCTTGTTCCTAAAAATCTCTTGCTCTGCAGAACCAGATGAAACCAGACTGCAACCAGGCATTTATGTTGATGAATTTGTTTGTTTGTCTGCTGTAAGAATATGCTGAATGGACATATTGACAATTCTAGCTCTTTATTATGAAAGCGCTGACTACATTCTGCTGCACACCACATATTTTAGAAACCTAGGAACCTAATGAGATGTACGCTATTGGTAGAATCCTGACATTTAGTCTTGTAGCTAGCATCAGAGATTTTTCTTATGATTTTATCAAGTAAGAAAAGGAAGATGATTTTTCTGTCTGATTTGTTCTTGTTCTAGTATATATTAGTGTATATAATACACACATACACAAATACATGTATGACTCTTGCTCTGTTGATCAGCTTTTGCTTTTCTATAAAAGGGTGAAGTGAATGAGATAAGAAGCATTCTTAAGCAAAAATAACCCTGTGGTTGGAATATTTAAGGTTCTCTCCTGCTGATTCTTCCTTACCTTTAGATGTAATTTAGAGATATTCTAGAATCCACTGAGAGCTCCTTGTTGGTAGATTGCGAGTTCATCTTTTTGCCTCTCAGATTGTATGGAACAGCCATAGTTCATTTTCTAAGGCTAAAAAGACTATCATGATCAACAACTCTAACCTTCTGCGTTATAAATGCCCTAAAATCTCACACAATAACTTGCACAGTATTTGAGAAGCCTATGTATTTGATTTAAAGAGCTCAGATATCTATCTTCTAAATCTTCATATACTAGTAATAGCTTCTATAATTTGATTTCTTTGAGTCTTCTGTTCTTTGGAAGATAAAATTTTCTGTGGTCAGTTGAGACCCTCAAGCTAGCACTCAGATACTTCCAGCAGGAGGGAAAATGACTGCACAAATATTTATCGCTGGCATCTGCACAAGTATTATGGAAACACAGACTCCTTGGATTATTTCCCAGCCATGGCAGTTTTAAGAGAACTTGAAGCCACTTTTCAATTTGAATTCTTTGAAAGTACTTGGTAAAATCTGTTCCATTTCTTATGGGCATATGTTGTCATTTGTAGGCTTTAAAGGTTTGGCCTGCAACTTGGCATAGTAAAACATTAAACATCTTCTCTTTGTCTCATTATGAAAGAAACTTTCTTTGGTACCTGTAAGAAATGTAGAAGTGTCATGAATTATATGCATGGTTTTGTTTCATGGTATTTTAACCTTACTGAAGTGTGCATCATGTTGCACCTTACTGAGTGTTGATCAGTGTGCATCAATGGTATATTATCTGGATATTTATTTTTCTTTGACTGGCCAGATACACAGAACAGCTGAAAGGATGGACAGTCAGTGAAACTGAAAAAGAGAGAGAGATTAGATTAGAAATGAACCATCTGGATTTGTTGATTGAAATTGTTGACTTGAACTTAGCTTGGGAAGTTTTTGAATTATCTTGTAATAGCCTATTGGATTGGAAGCAATAAAGTTAGATGATCTCAAATGGAAATACTTTTTCATTGCATTGAAGTTAAATAGCTTGTCTTACTAGGAGCAAGGAATTTTGCTGATGTGAAAGCAATAATAACTTCGCTAAGGAAAGAATGTAGTCCAGCAGAAGAACATGAACAAGTTGAAGATAGGCATTTTGATGAGATTTCAAAGATCAATAAAAAGATAGTCTGCATTTCTCAATCTTTGCAACTACCATGAGAAGAAGAAATAGTTCAGCAAGCCTACATAAAAAAAGCTTGTAAGTTGTACCCTTGCACTGAACTGTCATTGTAGACTTTATGGGTGACTATAAAATCTAATTCCATTTCCACTATCCTATCATCTGAATTCCTGTATTGTTCTCACTATCTTCCCATCAGATCTATGTATTTAAGAGCAGAAATAGCAACAATATCCTTTCATCATTTTTCCTCAGACTGCAAAAAGCAAATATGATTACCAAGAAACTTGTTTTACTTCTGCTTTCACAAGTCCATATTCTTCTTCTATATTTCAATTTATGGTATTTATAATACTTCTTTTGCTTATAAGACATCTTATATTGTAATGTCACAGGGGTTAGCATCCTCAGACAGCCCATTTGAAAGTTGAAACCAGTAGTTTCTGATCCCTGAGCCCACCACTGCTTTTCATAAGATCTACTGAAGCTGTTAGGAATTAAAGGTCATTACAGCTTTGTGTATATTTGGGCTATTTGGCAAAATTAGCTTACCATGGTGGCCTGATGGGTAATGATGATCACATCTGGTTCCATTTCTTTGGAGCTGCCACAGCAAGATGTAATTTCAAACATGAGGTTTCAGTATCCACCACCTGGGGAAATCTCCACAGGGATTTAACTCTTCTCTGCCCCTTGTATTTAAGATCATTCACTCCAGTGCTCCCTTTGTCCTCAGTGCATCACATCATTTCATTCCCATCATTTCAGTTTTCTGCCAGGGGCCAATTCACAATATTAGCTACAAAATTGTTCGAGACAAGGACTGACAACAGCCATATGTTCGTGCAGAGCCTGGAACAGGTGCTGAGCACCCTTTAACTAACGCAGCTCTGCATACAGTGACAGTGCTATAGATGAAGATTTATTTGAGGAGAGAGGGTTCATAGCGATGAGCAAAGCCAGCATTTTTTTTTCCCGAATAGGAGAAATTCTTTATACTGTATAATGTGTTGTAAACAAGAAATCATAACTAGACCAGAAAGAAAATCTATCTTGTATTTAAGCAAATTAAGCTAAGTAAATTTAGCAAATTTACTAAGTAAATTTAGCAAATTTAGCTAAGTAAAAATGTTAGAAACAATTGTATATATGCATTATATGTCTATGGGTCTGCATTTTAAAAAAAAAGTGCAGTACAGTACAGTTAAACATCAATTTCAGTGGCACAGTTGGCATAGAAAAAAAAAAACAGATAACCACAAGCATATTTTGATGTCTTTTTCTTAGTGCTTAAAAATTTGATTACTTCTATTAAAATTAATGTTCTGAAAAAAGCATCAAATTTAAGATATGACTAAGACTACTGTTCTGTACATCTTAAACGTCTCTGTTATTTTGTTGTTATTTGTTTTACTGGTCACAGTTCATTGAATTAAAAGGGCTTGGGTAGGAATGAAGGGGAGCGTATGTCTGGCTAACTACCTGTGGGAGTACACAAGAGTTTCCATTGATATTTTTCATGTGCTTTCAAAGCAGATTAGGCTTGAATACACACCTGCCCATTTTATCTTAAATGCTTAGTAGAAAACATGAAACATATAACAAGATATTATTCAGGAAAAATAGGAGGAAACTAGAAAAAAAAATCGAGTCACTTTATGGGACCAGAAAAAAAAAATACACCAGTTCTTGAAAAACAGTCTGCATTTTACACCCAGCAAGTGGGGGCTTTTTATCTTCCGTTTCAATTCTTTCCGCATTTGTAAATCACCGTCAGAGCTGGTGTATGGCTTCTCCTGTATATTAGGCAACAGAAATAGTCTCCACATGGATTCTCTTCTTCCTATTTGTGTGACTGCTGGCATATCATTAAGTTAAAGGAAAGGGGAAGACGTGCACATTGGAACATTTACTCTTGAAGAAAGTGAGAAGGTTCATGATCGCTCTTATGGGAAATCCCATAAAAATGTATTTGCAAATTTCATGTTGTTAATTGCCATCAGCTGTCTCTTACTGTGCATTAAAAGCCCTCTGTCTGCTGCTGGGCTATGGCAAAAGCATGGTGCTTCAATGGGAAGGTGCCTCAGCACAGGGTTGTGAAGGAAGCCAGAAGAACAGAGGACTGATGACTCTCAGAAAAAGAAGAAATGGAAATCAAATTCCAACACTGAGACTGGCTCTCATCTGCCTGATGGAGGTATACTCTCTCATTTACCCAAAACTTTTCCAAAAAATTCTCATGTAGCATTTGCAACCTCTCAAAAAAACTACAGTCGTAGAGGAATTTGTTGAAGTCATCCTGAAAACAGTGCTTCTGACCAAAATAAAGCAGTGTACTGGAACTAACTTTTAACCAGAAAAAAAATAAATTCCACTTTTTTTCTCTCTCTCTCTTTGTTAAATTTGTTTTTCTGGATGCATTTGTTCCATCAAAAGGCCTGATATGTTATATACAAGTACCTATTTTATGGATATAGGACAATTATTGCCTGGAATTGGTAAATTAGTGTATGCAGGAAATATGCTTAAAATAGCCTTTCCATAACGGAGACAACAATTTCAATCATATTTTAATTTTCTACAACAATAAGGAGATAATATTAAAATTTGCAAGTTAACTGAGGATGAGAATACCAAGCATCCTAATATATCATACTGGATATTGCAGAAATGTCCTGCTCCAAAATATTTTTCATTTTGTCCCACACTGAGTCTGGAGCATGCTATACACCAAACTGGCAGAACTGGATTCTTCATCAAAGAGAGCATCACTAGTTTTAATAACACTAGAAAAGGCCCAAAATACATGAGCAAGTTTTCCTTACTTCTTTTTCAGAATCAAAATAGAAAGTCCTTTCGTGTTTGAAGCTCCATGTGTGTATCTGCTGCCGTTCCAGTACTCTACACATGTGCACAGAAAAAAACAATCCCAACTTTGAAATGCAGCTGTCCATGGAAAAGAAAAGAAGAAAAATCTGCACATCCAGCACTTTTGACCTCCTAAAGCTAACATCAAACTGCCCTTTCTGGAAAAGTGTCATGTGGTGTTCACTTAGGACAGCAGGATCTCATTTCTTAATGCTTTTCAGCAACGTGTATGTGCAGTGACGTCCTTCCAGAGTTCTCCCAGCTCCAATCAGCTCCTGGTGGAAGTGCAGTGCTTGAGCATGGCCACAGCTCCAGAGCACTGGTGGTCTCAGATGGGGGTAGAGGAAATTTTCTTACTGCTTATGTGTAACTCCATTCTTAGTCACTGGCAGTTACACAAACTAATTCAGAGAAATTTTTGATGTGATATATGTATGTGTGTTTGTGTTTGTGATAGTGAAAGGTTTCAAAAAGTATTCTCTCTTGCGTGTGAACAGTTTAACAGTGCCTTGGGAAGATTCAGCTTTTTTGAAGTCCCTTTAAATTCAGTGTGAGGGTATAAATAGCAAAAAAAACTTTAGCAACCCTGCATCTCTTTGCCCACGGTGAGGATGAGTGCCGTAGTGGTGGCAGTGGCTGAAGGCACACTACTAACCACTGAATTTTGGGCAGTGTGGCTCCTTTCATGAAGAGAGGACAACTGCTAAGCCCCCCCAGCCGCTCACACACGTGCTCAGCTGGCAGCAAGCACACTGCAGCACACCCAGCTCTAATTTTTTGACCTACATATTTTGCAGGCGGGGTTTCAGGTTTTCCCCCACAAACTCAGCATGAGCAGAGAGGGGTTAGCACTGAATTTCTTAGCCCCAAATGCATGTATCCACGCTCCACTGGGTATAAGCACATATGAGAAATTAAAGGTGGGAAATAATCTTGCATAAAAAGGTAGATCGGGGCTGAAAATCAAGTTTGCTAGCCAGAATTCCATTATGAGGCAATATGATTAAACTTCCAGGAGAATTAAGATCTGTTTTCTGAGTTATATAAATCCTTTGCCATTTGTAGCTTAATTTGAACTGGAGGTTTGCTTTAAATATTACTGCTGCATTAGAGAAATTGTAGCAAACTGAAATGTCACTACGGATAAACACATAAAAGTACAAACTGTGCTGAAACGTATGTATTCAGTAGACAGGTTTATAAATTAAGAGTATAGAGGGAAATTAAAGAGAGAAGCTCAACATGGCATGCACAGGAACACAAGGTACTTTAAAAAAAGTGATGCTGTGTGACATTCATTGGAGGACAATGAAAGGAGCTCACTATTTAACTTTTTACTTTCTGTAAAGCCTTGTGAAATAGCAATAAAACTGAGAATCTAAATAATCCAGTATTTCAGCAACATCTAGTAAACTAGATAAGCAACAGTGTAAATTAATCTTATTTTACCAGTTTTTGGCACACCTCTTCACAGATACTTACCAGCTGCTACAGTAAATAACACATATGAGAGATTAGCCTTTAAAGCTCTGCAAGCATCTTTAAAATTCTGAATTTTAAAATTAGCAGGATTTAGGCACTTTGTTTTCAAAAAGCATTTTGTATGCATGTCAGGACTGTCACGAATATGAGACACTGTGCAATCAGTATAGTTCTTATTAATTTGCATAATCAGGTGAGCTAAATACATGCAATATATTCAATAACTGATCTTGTAATAGGAGTAAATATAAACTCCTTGACTTCTTCAAATAAGACATCATTATTTTATTTAGCCATCTGTTCTGACTTTTGTAAGTGTTTTTAAGTAAACTAGAAATCATACTCACTTTGGTCAACTTACCAAAATTATTTTGGTAGATTTTTCTGCAAATTGATTCTGAAGAACTTGCACTCATTCAGAGGAACAATTTCTTTCTTCCCCCACCTGAGTTCATTCCTTACAGATAAGCAAGTATCAGCTCATCTAACAGTGCATTACCTTTGTTCCTTCCCACCATTCACAGTCTCATTATTATCACATTCACATACCATTAAGCAGTCATACCAACTATTTACAAATGTATCCTACTTATGGCAATAAGTGACATGAGTGCTTTATGGCTCTGTATTAACAAGATATCAAAGTGGTTTCTTACAGAGCAGTGCAATTTCCCTCCTGCTCTGGGCACATGAAATCAGTGAACCTAATAAACTAGAAAAGCCTTATTAATGGAAGCAACTGTCCTTTGTAAGTGAGCAGCAGAAGCCAGCAGTAGATCAAAGGTGCCCTGTTTCCTTCAGCAGTGTCTGCACATCTGTTTTCTTTATATCGAATGTGCGATTAAGCTTGCTGGTTGACAACAATAAAGCTTTTTGCTATTATTATTTTTCTAAGCTATACTGACTTCAGTTTTCAACCCATCTTTGTCTAAAACAATTCAAGGGTTTTAACATGCAGTTACGGGTCTGATTGATATAGGCTGTGTCTAAGTTTAAACACAGTGTTGAGAGATGGGGTACTGCTTATCTGCCTATTCTAGATGTAAATGAAAAGATCAGATAGCACTGTCCTAGAGTTAACTTTCCTTCAAAATAACACTAAAAGCTGAGATTTTTTGCAACTATATCCAGCTGCAAACAAGCCTGGGACTGGATCTTCTATTATAACAGTAGGTGTGCTCTCACTTTTGAAAAAGAGAGGTAAATTTTAAAGAAGGGCATAATTTTTGTGCAGTTTAAGAAAACCTAAATAGAATCATCATTTTATGAGATCATCGTTAGCTGGGACCAAATTCAAAAAGCTAGGTATTACTTGGCCAAAAAGTCTTATTGATTTCCATTGTTTGGAATCAAGAGAACCAATTTAAATATTGAAATGTTTTGAAAACAGTTCTTTTAAAATAACCTCTAAGAGATGTGCTTTTTTTCTAGTTTTTATCAAATAGAAAAAAAAATGGTATTGAATTAAAGAACTGCTTACCTAACACCATTCTTACTCTATTATGTATATTATTCCACATAAGATTTTGCAATAGATTTCTTTTTTTTTTTTTTTTTCCTTTTATTGTGGTAGTTTGGGCTTTACTTATTTGGCTATGAAGACTCCTGTGTTAACACGCTAAGATGCCTTAGGATGGCATGTGCACCTGGATGCATAGTGAAAGGAGTTTTGAAATGCTAAGAAACCAGCAGTCTCATATATCTGGCTAGACAGATGCCACATTGTCATGGGTATCACTGAGAAGGAACAATAGGAGGCAGATGTTTCAAGCCCAGGAGGAGTCTTAGCCTCAGTATGTGCTGTCTCTATGCCATAAGCACAGACTGCCACACGGTAGTTGGCTGGCAAACAGAAAATTTACCAGAAGTTACTCTGTAGGCAAATCTGTACTGAAAGTGGCCTTATACATGTGGCTGAGCAGCCCATCAAAACTGTAAGATCACTTCTGGTTGTGATGAACGGTAATTGTGATGAACGGTAATTGTGATGAACAGTGACAGAAAATGAGAGATCGGCTATGCCAGTGATGCTTGAGGACAGTAACAGGAAAAGAGGGAAATCCTTTCCCTACCTCCCATCTGGCATGCAGAACTGAGGAAGTTAATCAAATGAAATGAAAAATGCCACATATCTTTGCGTAGTAATGCACAAAAGCGATCAGTGACGGTGCTTGGCACCTGGTGCTGGTATGGCCTGTTGGAGGCCAGCTCTTTCCTCCTGCTCTGGCAGACGGGTACAGCAGTACTTACAGGAGGGTGAAATGTTGCTCTGGGACCTTATGATCGGGCTTCGCAGTGTATTTATTCTGAGTAATTGCAGCACTCATGAAAAGGATTCGCATTTACTTGTGAGAATACGGGAGAAATCTGAATAATTTGAGAAAAATAAATCTCTTATGTAAAACATGTCAAGAAACCTTTCTGTCTAATCAGGAAGGAAAACAGATAATTTTAATTCTAGTGTTTCTATTTGTAACCTAATATATTTCTTCAGCTAAAGAGGACAAGCAGTAACTTTAAATAGGTCTCCTTGTTTCCTCTTGTCTATATCACTCTCCAAAGTGCTCTCCACCCTATCCTTGTTTGAGAGATATCCTTATTCATTCTTATTTATGAAGGTTAGGTCTCCAATTTTGTAACAAAGTACACATGACAAGTTAACTAGGGCTTTAGACCAACAGCGAATGTTACATATCGTATGCCCTAAGTACAAACTGTGAACAGTCTAAAAATAGCATAAACACCTATTAAATTGTACAGGGGAAATGGATGCATGAAGAATGCTCATTTGTTTGTTTATATAGCTCTCTTTTGTTCACATATTCATTGTTTCACACATTCAAGAAAACTATACAACTGTTCACTTAGTGCTGACTTTGGATAGCAGAGTGAATATGTATACATAGAGTTGAATTTACCTTCCAAAGATTGAAATGACAACCAAAGACCTCCCTAATGGAAAACGTTTTGTAGATCTTGCAAAATGTATTCTTTGCACTATGAACCAAGCATTGAAGCTACAGGCATGCAAGCTTAAATTTTGCAAGCAGTGATTCTAACTGTACTTCATTTTATATGTCTGTCTCTTAACAAGTCCAGAAGGGGTTGGGTTGCATGAATCTAAATATATAATTTAGGGTAGTGTTTTGTCCTACAAAGCTTGTCCTACAAATGAATTTGAGCACATTCTGTATGTAAAAGGTTGCTCACAAACAGTGCAATTAAATTTGTTGGCATAATCAAACCAGAACTGGAAAAAATGAGGTGAAGTCAACTGGTAGTCTATATACTGAAAGTACAAAGTCTATGTCACCCAATAAAATTAGTTGTTTCTCTTCAGCTATATCATCAGTATTACTTTAAATCTGTGATATTTCTGTAACCTATGTTTTCTCTTTGGAACTGATTGTTCTTACTTAATCTTATATGATGGCACTAATGGGTATTTTGTCCTTGGAACAGACTAACAAATAGCAAGATATTATTGTCATAAGGCTTTTGATGTCATTGTTTTTTATGCAATTTAAGCTACTAATCCCCATGACAGATTAGCAGTCTGCCTTGCATAGCAACGTAATCATAAATGAGAAACAAAAGGTGAAGTCAGGTCGACCTTTGGCAACTCATGACACCTCTGTTAGGCACAGCCTGTAATCCATAAATACTACCTTATGTCTCTTGTTATTTCAAATAGAAAGAGGGCTCTGTGTTCGTGGTAGAGTAAGACTTCATGAATGTCACTGAGTTGACTTTGTTAAAGGAAAAGTTCCTAAATCCATACTGCTGGGCCACGTGTGCAAAAGGAGGTGTGCAGCTTTTTGGGGTAGTGCTTGAGTATTGCTCTGAAGAAGCTTGTGCTCCTGCGTTGGTACTTAGGCCGCAGCTTGAGAACTTCTGTCTTGGAGATTTCCTTTTTTCTTATGATCTTGAGAGAACTGAAAAGTAAGAATGAAATCTGAGGGGGATCCTAAGTCACATACATTTGGTGATTCTGCGAATGTTTTGAGAAAGCATCAAGAAAAAGCGTCAGTATTGAAGTCCATTATCTGTGTTCCTCTCTCCACTTGATTTGGTGAACCTCAAGGTGTGTGTCCTTTAAGATAAATACTTACAAGTTTTTGCTGAGGGCATAAGCCTAATACTGTGGTGGTTATGGCAAAGAAGGATTTGACTACATTTCATTTAACACGCTTTGAGATAATAAGGCATTTAGTTGCCATGCTGTCACACTAACACTCAGAGGTTTAATACTTGCATTAAATGGATGTGAACAGTCAGACCTTTTAAAGTTCAGGCAATGAGAAAATTGTGACAAGCAATCACGACTGGCTAAAGTGTCTCTTGGTGGTTATATAGAGAGCATGTCTGTCAACGCTTTCTGCCGGCGTTTCAATGGCCTGAATGTTTGCTCACAAACAGTGCAATTAAATTTGTTGGCATAATCAAACCAGAACCGGAAAAAATGAGATTAAGTCAACTGGTAGTCTACATATTGAAAGTACAAAATCTATGTCACCAATCAATGTACTGAAAAGTGTAGGGGACTTACCTGAGATGTGGCAACTCAGAACTATTGACTGGGTTTTTGAGAGCTGATATATGATTGTACAGACTGAATGTAGACAAAAAACGTTGTTTTGGTTGTCTCTTTAACCATAATTACGTTTCTCAGTTAGGGAAAACAATTGCTGGTATCTAGGACAGAGTGGATATGTAGAACTGACAAATCATCTGTTGACTTGCACCTTTGTTTTTATTTGTAAAATAGCTATGACCAAGTAATGGATTTCTGAAATACAGTTGTTTCTTGAAGGTTTATGACAAGTATCCTCTAGGTTTGTTGGTCCCATATTTTGTGAAAATATGTTGTTGTTTGTTTGTTTTCCCAACAAAAGATGAGTGATTAGCCACTGTGCTGGTCTTGCTAAGAGAGAATTTGGTAGTGGCATGTGGCTGTTCCAGTGTCCCAGTGCTCGCTCATCCTTCTCTGGGAAATATTATTCAAAGATTGTTTAGTCCAGGATTTATTTTATATCTGCCAGCCTTGACATCACCTGACAACACTGATTTTACACACTGAAAATTTCTACTCTTTCTCTAATGAAACACTTCATGTGAAACCCTGTTGCATTGAAGGAAGTGGGAATTTTGCCAGGACTTCATCCTATCTGCTCTCTGAGACTCCCCATGAAAATGTGCTATGTCACATGACATTCTTAGCAGAGTGTTGGGTCGGGTATATCCTGCAGAAAGACATCTCTTGTAAACAAGATTTAGCAATCTTGGAGGGAATTTCCTGCTGTTGGTCAGATTGTTTTGAACACCATTGACCTTGCAGCAGATTTCTATTCTAAGAGCAGCTATTCATCTGCATCCTAGGATCAGTTGCTTTGATGACAGTAACTGCTGGGGAGGTGGATAAGGAAATCTAGAGACAGTCGTTCCAGTTGTGAGGCCTGCTGATAACCAGCCCAGACTGTGCTCTGGCTAGCCTATACCAATTTAAACACTGTTTGGAAGGAAATAGCTTCACTGAGGAAGGAAGCGAGGGAATGCGGAAAACAAACCAAAAAAATTCCAAGTATAGCATTAACCTAGACCACATCATGTTGCCATCATACTACCAATACTGCACAACAAAACACATGTCAAGCACGCTTCAGCTTGCACCAAAAATATATTTCTAAAATGCACTTGCATTTGTAGCATTCGCAGACTCTCTTCAGACTGCCAGTCCTTGTTAAGCAGATGAATTTGCACCATTTGTTTCTACTTTGCAAAGAATGTCACATTCCTCAACAAGAAAAAATATTCCATACGCTTGGGATTGTAAATGACTGATTCATGGGCACTTTTTTTCTGAACACAAGGAGGAGAGCTAAGTGCAAATGCCAAAACATAGGGAGAAAACCAATTTATTTAGTTATCTTCATGTCTTCTAAGTCAAAAACTTTTCTAGGTTTTAAATCTCTCCTCTGTAACAACATGATATTTATATAAGAATTGTGTTTTAGTGGATTTAAACAATTTCCAGAAAGTAATTTTTCCATGGTCTGTTTGGATGGTCTGACTTCACAGTCCCCAAGATATTTGTAACATAAGGTAGTTTTCATGTGTCAAGTAACTCATAGCCCTCACAGTCTGAAGCCCTTCCAAAAAAGTGCCTAATCAGATCATGGAAATCTAAGGTAAAACACAGACAATCAAAAATTGCTTCTTGATCATATTGCATGAAGAACATCTTCTTAGTAGGTTGATTTCTCCAGACAGTCTCAACTTTTAATAGGAAATCTTTCTGTTTTCTGTCTATATTGTACTATATAATAAAGAGTAGGCTCTGACTACATAATAAAGAACAGACATAGTCTGAAATATTCTGAAATTATTAGAAACGTTAAAAAAATCAGTCTGCATAATGAGGATCAACCTTTTATTTACAGTTAATATTCAGTATCATCGTTCGATACAGAAATTATCAAGTTTATGGCATCATTTTCAATAATTTAGATTCTTATCTGAAGAATAAAAAAAAAAAGGGGGGGGGGAGGGGGAGAGTTAAACAGTGATTCAGTGATTTACCAAACACTTTTAAAAGGTTTTAAAAGGTCAGAATGGGTGCTCAAGGTGTCAGTTTATGTAGGTGTTCGGACCTGCAGTTCAGAGTCATATAAACTAAACTCTAATTTAGGATTTTTCCTTTATTATGTGTAGTGAACCACTGAATGTAAATATTTCAGTAAGTCCTTGGTGGCGATTCTGGATTTCAACAAAAGTATATTTCTAATTATATATTCAAATGGCTGTGATTTTTAGCAGTAAAACTTGTAATGTCTTCAGAAACCCTCCACCAACAGTCATGAAATGACAACCCAGCTTTAATTACACATCATGTAATGTCTGGTTCGAAGGCTAAGTAAAATCATTAAGAATCTTCTCATGGACCCAGTCTTCAGCTACTGGCAAGGCTGTGTCCTAGGTCTGTCTGCCCATGCAAGTCCATCTGAAACTGAACTAGCATTCCTCACAAAATTATGTATGTTCCCAACAGATGGCCATATCTGAAATGAAAAGGAAATGATACAAACAAAACAGCTTAGACATAGCTTGAAACTGATAGGGTACGGCACGCAAAAGCAGGAAAAGAGAAACCACATTTGATATTCTTCTTGAAACGCTGTATGCTAAGTACACAAGGATAAGGATAAAATATTATCTGAAAGATAAAGGAGAATATCCTTTTATTGAAAGCAAGTAGGATTTATAACGGGGACTTTTTATTCTTCTTTCACACATAAGAACGTCACAGGAAATATAAAACATGAACTCATGATCCAAATGAGGACATGATCCAGAGGACAGCGATGGAGATGCAGAGGTAAAGGACAGCACAAAGGCACGCTCTGCCTCTTCCATTGCCTCCTTAGTATTTCAGCTAAGAGCCCAACATCCAGGCTGTACAACATTCTCCAGTTTTGCTTGGGAGAGTGAGAACCAGGTTTAAACCTGTATCATAGATGTCCCAGATGTTAAACAAACATATTCAGGAAAAAACTAGTCTGAAGAACTCCTTTTGGATGCAGTACAGATTTTTATCTTGGGTCAGAAGAATACCCAGTGCCGAACACAACTAAGCTTTCCACAGCCATGAACTGCTTGCTCAATGAGTGAGCATAACTTCTGTCTACACAAGTTAGTGGAAGTTAGGCCTGACAGAGAAATCATCGGGTAAGATTTTGGTCTACATTTTTTAAAAGATCTGACTACACAGTCTGAGGTGTTCCTTTATAATCCCAGACTATTGATTTATTTTTTTTTCCACAGAAAACTGCACTGTCCTATTGTAGATACAAGAGGTGACTACTGTATGATTTTCCTGGTTAGTGTTTGGAAAATCTGATTATTTTCCACCATTTTTCATATATTTCCCTGAACAGAGGCTGAACCTGATGATAGCATATTGGCCATGTGTTTAGCTGTTGTTCTATTGTTTTTCATAGCATACGTTGAGGTTAATTTAATCTGAAAGAAGTGCCTGTACACCCCTCAGATGTAACTGTATGAAGCAGATTCCCTTCCCACCACTCTCTTATTTTGGTCAAATCTGATCCTCCCTGCGTTATCGCAGGATTTTGAAACACAATGTCCGTTTTTGCAATGCCTTTATACTAACAATAAATGGCTTTCCAAACATCTGTGCTTTAAGGAACCTTCTTTATGTCAGGCTTATGAACATTCAACCTATTTTGAAATATCTTCTGCTGTTAGCGTTCTGCATGTGTGCAACAGAAAAACCAAAAGAAACTCACTGCACTTTCTTCTGTGACATTTCTGCCCTGATACAGTGCTCTCTATTAGGCTTACATGGTAATCAGCTATCACCTTTCCATGGGTTTCTGCGTTTCATCACTCAGCTTCCTTCTGGTCTTGCTGACACTCTCCGGCACACCTTCCTTGCAGTCACTTGTGTGTCAGTCAGCAGCTGCATTCTCACACAGTCCAGCCCCGCTGACCAGCTTGTGAAGTACTAGCAGACAGTGCTTTTATTATTTTTTTTTTCAGCTTTTATATAGTTTAGAAAGAAATTTAGTAATTTTATCAGTCAGAGGTTGACCAGAAAACTCATACATGAATGCAATGTTCATTGTTTCATTGAATTACTCATAAATTAGTCTATGTAAAGAATGCAGGGTGTCATTCCTGTACCATCATTAGGGGGAGAAAAAGATGAAAAATATGAAACCTCAAATTCTCTGCAGTAATACTGAGAGATGTTTCTGATTTTGGAGGAGCAAATCTGAACATTGACTAGATTTGATGATTTTGATACAAGCAAAAGGAATAAGAGGTCACAAGTTTCAGTCTAATATTTCTTGGTATTTTTCCTGATATTATTAATAATAGTATTTCCTGGTATTGTTATTTGTCTTTAAAGTTTTCATCTGAGGAAAGTATGTGCATAAAACATAAATAACTAGGTCAGTGAGGACAAAGGGTTTGGGTCTTGGTTTTAGTACATAAGGGGCTTGTTCACCTCACACGTCTTTAGGCACTTCAAGTCACATAACTTACCCAGCTGGAACCTTCAGTGTCCCATACTCCGAAGAGGCAGAGATGCTCCTCCAAAGGCTCATTTGTGCCACCTGTGTGAGGCTTATCCCCTAGAACTTGGAGATGTGCCTGTCTCCATTTGCATTCAACACCTCCGAGTCACTAAATGCTCATTTGAGGACCACCTCCTCTTCCCACTTTCCTTTTCAAAACCTTTTCTATTGCACTTACGGCTGTCTTGCTTAAACTTTTCCCTCAGTGCTGCACAGTTTCTGGTCTCAAGAAAGGACTGTTTTCTTAACATATATGTATATATTTTTATATTTGTTATCATGCTATTATTAATTCTCTGTTGAGTTGTACCTCATAATTCCAGGAAGAATGAGAACATTTCACACCAAAGTTTACTAAAAAATTCCATTGGCTTGTCAAATTTGTAATCAAATGTAATCCAGCCAACACAGTTTCTCACTGATCATTCTCCCCTATCTATTTATTATTCCTGCTGCTCTTGTTATGTTTAACATAACAAGATTCTGACTTTTCCTTTAAAATATTTCCTTTAATAAATACCAACTGTTTCAGAACTCTAGTCAGAATGACCAGTCTTGCATGATGTTTCCTCAAATTCCTCTTCCTAAAAGTCTGTCAGGGCATCTGCATATCCCCTCACTTCAGCACAGATTAAAAATTGTTATTTCTGCTGAATGAACTGTTATGATGAGGCCAGAACTGGCAGCTGAAAATGGCACACCGGTGCACATATGCTTTTGCAGAGGGAAGCCACCATCTGCCTGAAATGCAGCCAAGATACTTCCTGGTTCCATCTGCAGGTGAGAGGAGATAATAGTGGAAGCAGCTGGTATGAAATCAGAATACGTAATCTTGCAAGATGTTGACCTGAAACAAAGAGGCATATGTTTATGTATTTCATTTTGTTCATATTCATTATGTTTATGTATTTCATTTTCACTGGCTTTCACATTATCAGCAGATACTTATTTTGTTAGTCCTCTGAAAAATACCATAATGATGGTGGGCATTCTTGTAAGACCTAAGTTGTTGCATTCTGCGCTGTATTTGAGTATAGCTCTTTTGAGAAACCTAGTAGATTACAAAATTACAGGTTTTCAAGGTAACAGTTGTAAAGTTTAGTGACTACTTCTGTAGGAGGACGTAAAAGGAACTAGGAAGTAATATTTACGGAAATAAATTAAAAATATTAATCAAGAATGTTTAAGGAAGCAAAAGGGGAGCAGCATGACAGTCTCTTGAATTACATCCTAATATATCCTAATGACAAATGGCAGAAGATATGGGAGGCATAGCTTTTGTAATAGAAGGAGAAGAGTTGCTAGCCATTACAGCTCGGGGAAAGAGAGAAGAGGAAGGAGGATCTTATATTTCTGTGTCCATCAAGGAACCTTTCATGACAGAAAGAAGAAAGATGTATTTCTAAAATAGCCTAAAATCTAAGACAGTGTGGGAAGGATAAGTGGATCGCTTTACAAGCTAACAGATATGCTGAAGTGGTTAAAGAAGATCTTAACTGATAAACATAATCCAGGGCGGTTTTACTGTTGCAAATTCACATGCTTTCTTGGCTGGTGTTAGCTGGAGGAGCAGGAAAGTGAAGAAATGGCCTATAACTCACCCCTGACTTGACATGCTGTGCTTCTTCAGAGTCCATTGACTTGGAAGATTAGTAACAGTGGTAAATCAAGGGATGCATCCTTCCCATCCCTGCCTTTGTGCTGCCATAGTGACCGTGCTGCCAGGTGCTGAGCTGGAGCAGGAAAATGAGTGAGGTGAAAATCAGTGTGTGTATTTGGAGGCAGGGTTGAATTGGTTTTTGTTTGTTTGTTTGTTGGCAGATTAATTTTCAGCCCTGGTGATTCCTGATCCAAGTCATTGTGTGGCCTTGTGAACTTTCGTGGCAGAACAAAGGCAGGAATAGGAGTGCATAGGTGGGGATGGAAAGCAGAGGAAGGAGGCAACATTTTGGTCCCAGATCTCATTTATATCAGCTTTAAATGGCCATGAAGCCACATCCGCCTTTATACAGGTAAAAAAAAAAAAAAAAAAAAAAAAAAAAAAAAAAGTAGTGCAGGACATGAGCACCATTGAGATGTTAAAACATCTGGTCAGAAGTACAAATGAAGTATCCCCTCCCTTCCCTGGCGTCACTGCTACCAAAGGATCTGCAGCAGGATTTGTTATAATGAAGGAGCAGGAACTCCCGTGCTCCGTATCATGTTCTTCATTAATGTTGCCCCTATACATGCATTACTCAGCACCTCCGTTACAAAAGGTAAAGGCTTCACTGCGAGCTGATCCACAATTTCATTGCCTTGCAGTTAAAGCATTCAAAGTGCATGTTGGCCGTTCTGGTGCAAAGCTCTTCACAATGGATTTTGCAATGTAACACAATACATGAGACCTGCTGTCAGGCAGCTATGAGCCCTGTCATATGAGCCAAGGATTTTTTTTGATATGATCTATGCTTTAAAATGTTCTTTCTCAAATAAACAAAACAAATAGCTCGTTTCCCTTTGAGACTCCTCAGAAGTCATCATCATTTTTAAGATAATTTGCCAGGCGAAAAGGATGATGTAAGTAGATACAAAATGAAATACTCATTATTGCAATCCCCACCTCCCAAAAGTGGCCATTAATCAGTTGTCTGGTACACAAGCATTCTCTGCTTATATTACTGAAAATGTTGCCAAAGATCTTCTTCCAACACTCAACAAGTAGTACAAGGCATTTTAGCTTTAGTAAATCTGCATACACAAACACACTTGCTATACCAGGATAGGAGGCCTGGAGTATTTGAGACACGGTGGCAGTGCCACACAATGGTGTAGCTTGTGTTGCTGGCAGTACTGGCATACCACTAGCCAGGACTTCAAAAGTGTCCAAAAGACCAAAGAAACGGCTGCAAACAGAGAGCAACTTGAAATGGCCATAGAGTACTTTGAAGTGACTATTAACAATGCGTCCCATAGCCCAAGGCATGCAAGAAGTACGTCTGCACACCAAGCTGCTGAACGGAACAGGATTTGTTTATCAGTCGGGACCGCAGAGGCTTGTCTGAAACAATTTATTCTTTTCTGCTCCTGCAGCTCCATGTGCCCAGGGCATTTTCTGTGGGACGGAATCAGCTAGCAAAGGATCACTCTGGCAGCGGTAGTAAGTCCTGTCTGGAGAAAGCTCTGAGCTCTCTTCCACACAGTGAGTGGAAAGCCCAAAGACAACCTAACTCCTGTGTTTGTGTTCCCCTCCTTGCAGCACTGCTTTGAGGTTTGGTGGCCAGATACAGCTTCCATACACACTGCTGCCTCCCTGGCTGTTGTGGAAGAACCAGGAGAGATCATCTGAGCAGCACAGGGCTTCCACGAATGGCTGTGAGACGGGTGCAAACCATTTCCCTTCTGCAGGCTTCTGGTTTCCTGCTCAGCTTTCACAGTTTTACTCCTGTCATGCATGCCCAGATCATGCCTCCATCATTTGTCTGGATGCTCACTCTCTTCCCGGTAGCCAGACAAAAGGCTTTCTGGGGCATGAATGGCTTTTTTGTTTCCCCTCTCTGAAGGGGTCTTAGGCAAATATAGTTAAGCTCCAAGATTTTATTATTTGTTGTTGTTGTTTGTTTTTTTGTTTGTTTGTTTGTTTGTTTTAAAAAGAGAGAGAGTGAGAATTCTGACCAGGTTTCTAGCCCTCAAAACCACAGGTGAATATTTTGAAGTAAGAATAGGATTTTGCTCCAGATCTTCTGTTCTCTGCAAAGAAATGACTTCAGGTTTGTGGCTAGGAAGTAATAGTCCAGCATGAAATAAGAAAATGACTACAGAAATGATGACTGAGGATCTCACTCAAAGGGAACATAACCCATTTTAAGGGTCAGTGAATAAAAGAGTGAATAACAGAAACAGGATTTATACCAGAGGCTGAAGTATAAAATACTCATTAATGGCCAACTCTGTTTTTGTATGCATCTTGAATATGCATTCATAGCCCTGTTGCAGTATGGACAGATATTGTATTAAGATATTTTTGGCTAAAAGATACAACAAAGCCACACAGTTGCACTGCAGATTTCAGGAGAAGGGGAGCTGGCTGCATTTAGCTTGCAGAGTTTGCGTCTTTATTCTTTAAGACTTACTTACTTGGATAAAACAGAACCATGACTTTTACTAGCAAATTCTAACTTCAGCTATTTCCCATCTATTTCCATGTATTTCCAAGAGAATTGAATAGAAAATGTTTCACCTCTTCCTTTTTTTATTTTTTATTTTTAAATAGGAGAAGTTTACTTAATTAAGTAAACAATTTTCCTGTTTTCAGCTGTGCTGCTACATGGCATTCTAAACTACCTGAAAGGATTAGACAAAATAAAATGTCAGCATCTGATTTTGTTCACTGGATACGAGCGAACATTTAGGAGTTTAAATTGATTTCAGATGGGAATGTCAGCTGCATGCCTTGGCTAGAAATGAAGCTCTGACTCAAAGGGGAGAAAAGATATGATAATCAAAATTTCTCAAATTCATTTCTTCCAAGTAGGGGAGTGACACCAGGGTGGAACTCATCCTGTATCCATTGCAATATTTTCTTCTACCCCAAATAACTGCTCATTAGCAGCGTACACCATTGTGAAGTCTTTCTCCTCACACTGTTCTTCTCATGCCTAGCCTAAAATCATCCCACACCACTTTTTCCAGTGTTTCCCACAACCCTGAAGACTTGTATGATTTTTAACCACCAAAGCAAAGCAGCAGGGGAATGGATTTTGAATGAAACAAATTAAGAGTCTGGGGAGAAATATGTTTTATGCTAAAACAGAAAAACGTTTTCCACTTAGAATCAGGAAACAATTTTGTTTCTGGTGTAGACATTTTTAACCATGCTAGTAAAAACTTCATTTTAGGCATCAATCACAAGAAGAAAGCAGAACAGGAGACAGCAGTGGTGTTACTCCAGAGTGCTTTCAGTCAGTAGCTCAGTAGTTATGGTATTAATCCAAGATAATTCAGATGTACATGCAGCTCCTTCCACTGTGCCATGTACATATAGTAGCTGAGGCCAGCATTGCTCACGTCTCTGCATCACCTCCCAGTTGCACTTCATTAACTCCCAACCTATTGAGTAGAACACAGATAGATGATAGTATTTCAGAGACATGTTTTACTTGTTTTGTGCAAGTTTAGTGTTTGTGTGGATAATGGCAAAACTCAAGCTCACCGATGTTACTGTTGAAAGGTATAGGTCCTAACCTCTTCAGGTGGCATGGAGAGAATGAGTGAGTAAGTTGAGACACATTCAGGCCAAATCCATTGCAATGGTGGAGATGGGTGTAGACAAGTACTGCTGGGTTGTGTTGGGTTTTTTGCACCTCAGTGCGGAATATTGTTTAAATATTCTTTCCTGAGATGTGGAGGACTAGTTATTGTTTTTTTCAAATCAATAATTTCACGTGGTCTATGACTTGGGTTTACAGGGAATCTGCAGCAGCTATAAATGCTGTGTTGTGACTTTCCTATTTTATGTTGAGGCTGGCTGTTTTTCCTTTGAAGATGGGTATTGGGCAAGTAGCAATCTCTAGGCTTTATCTGTAGCTCAAAACCAGGCAAATCTAATACCAAGCTCTAAGCAGAGTTTGGTCATCTATTCACTTGCTTATTCCCCAGTTCCCAATCTGTTGCAAGTCTCATCCCAAACTTAGCTCCTTATGAAGCCTCTGTTCCCTTGAGTGGCATTGCTTTTATTGTTGGCTGAAGTGTGGCTCTCACTCTGCTAAATGATTAACCAGCACAAGGTTTCTTCATATGAACGTAATGTGTGGATCCTCTCAAAGGGCGTCCAAGTCTACTTGGTTCTCAGGACAAACCCTCAAGGTCCAAGTAGTGTCCAAGTCACCAAGAGATGTTTTTGTCTTTCCTTCCCCACCCTTTTCCTTTTTTTTTTTTTGCCTGTTCTAAGCAACCATAAAATATCTGCTACACACTTCTGTGATGCAGAGAGAATAATAATCTGTCCTGGGCCAAGTCACGTACAGAAGCAATAGAAGAGCATTTTCACTGAGCAGGAATGTTATTTATCTCTACACTACTTACGTTTTACTGTGTTTAAAAAAATAATAATAATCCTCTTCTTTTGACCAAAACAAACCTCCAAACACAGATGTTCACTAAGTATCCAAATATGAATAAAAGATTCAGAGAAATTTGGGGGAAAATACTCAGAACCTAAATCCCAAAATCCTTATGCAGATTTTATTCCCTCAGATCTCTCACTTAATTAATTGAGGTTAAACAACAATGGGTAAAGCTTTCAGAATTTAACCATTTCATTACATAACTGTTTTTTTTTTAAATCAGGCTGTGCAATTCTTATGCTTTTATATAGCATTGCACCAGCAAAATCACAAACTATAAATGATCTCCGAAAAGCAGTGAAATTGAAGCCAAGAGCTTTTCACTAACTTGAAATTTGCTGCTGCAAGGGATAAATGTGCCAGATTCCAGTATGTGGGTCACTTGTTTTGCCAGACTATCCAGTCTATTAATGGACTTGTCTCTCTTATCCTGAAGAGGGAACAAAATAAATATTTTGACCATTTGCAGCTTTTTTGTGTTTATGGGCAAATGTGTACTAATGCTGGTAAACTGGCCATGTAAACTGGGCTATGGAATGAATTGTATTTAGGTGATGGCTGTGAATTTGCTCTTTCTTACTATCGGTGCTGTCAGATTCCACCCTAACAGTTTGGTATGCACGTTACAACATCTACCTACTGCAAGAACAGGCACTAATTGGCTGAAGAGGTATGGATCGGTGAATTGAGTTACTGCCAAAGCCCATCAAAACAGAGTAAAAGACTATTTGCAGGGCATTTTGAACAAACATGCATTGCCATTGCCCCTGCTTTTCCTCTCCTGTCAGCAAATACAGTAATTCAGATACCAAAGCTCTCAATAAATTTCACAATAAATTTCACAACTGAAGAAAAAATAAATGTTTTTAATTACTGTTCTCTCCATGCATCATTCTAGCCATCATCCAATCTTTGCAAAAAAAAAAAAAAAAAAAATCCTTAGCATTGTAAATCACCATTCTGTAATTCTGTCAGTCAATAATGGCATTTCTTACTCTTGTGATATGGGAACATATCACATAATGATATACTCTGGAAAGTGTATTCTATAAATCTAGGAGAGCACAATCAAATCAAACACTTTAGGAGAGCAAGAAAGTAAAACTTATGGAAGAATCTATTTACTGTAATCAAATAACAATATATGCCGTGCAAAAGATAGATGAAGTTCTGTGTAGTTAAGCATATTCTTGTAGCTGGTTTTCTATTTTATGCTTTGTTTGAGTGAGCTTGTCCCTTATTGCCTATCATGCACAGGACAGCTGTTCAGATTAGTAGTTTTTAGGCTGTGTTATTCAGATATGCAAGGTTTTTTGTTTTTAACTGCAGCATTTCTGTGCTATGGCTTTCCAGTGTGCAACATGTGATCTTTGTTAAAACCCTGCTGTGGAATGCTGACATGCACACAGGATTATTTTCCCTGCCAGGAGTTCATATAGGTTTATATGAAGTTTTAAAAAATGCAGACTCAACTTTTATTTTCCATTCAGAAAGAAACACAGCTGTCATGTTGGTGACAAATAGCTTTTAATTTTAAACTTTTGGATGAAAGGAATAGACATCTTTCCTGACCACACTGTGGCAGGATGTAACTACATCTTCTGAGTTGAGAACCACATACAGTGTCTGTAGGTAAATGAACATAACATTTTGCCAACTTCTGTAGAAAGAGCTATTGCTAAATTCAGCTTCCTTAAAAAAAGAAAAGAAAAAAAAAAAAACAGGCCATGGAATCTGCTTTCTCCTACAGTTGGGATAAACCGCATTTCTGAACCTGAGATTTCCACCTACGAGCACAAAGCAAAAAGAAAGATATCACTTCCCAGATGGATGGAGGTACAGTAGGGAAGAAATAAAGATTTGTGCAAAGATTGGAAAGCATACATAGGTGTTTTTGTAAGAAGCTAGTAGCGAACACTTTGTTGACAAAGAAATTCCAAGCTGAGACACTGGCAGTAGGAACATTTAACTGGATACATGTCCAAGGGAAGGAATCCCTTTTTCAAACTGTGGATTGATTGCAGGGCCAGTCAACAAGCCCTGCAGAGAATGGTCTCTGTGGCAGCATATACCCTTCCTGGATTAACTGACAGGATTTCTCTAGTAATCCCCTCAAATCTTACAGGGTTTGCACCTGTAGAGTGCCATATTTCCTTCTCGTTTCTTCTTTTTACCCCACTTGCTCAGACAATGCAGTGACGAGACAGCTATGGCACGGCACTGGGGCATGGAGGTAGAAAACATGTGTGCACCATCTGTGGGGCACTCGACACCCCAACATCTGCTACCCACATTCCTGGGTCGTATGGCCAGATCGTCTCCTGGGGTCCACCAGCCAGCTGTGCTGCCTTTCCTTGCAGAGAGAGGGGAGCACCACTGCTGCTGGCATTCTTGGAGCTGGATGAGATATTTCTTCCCTTCCCACCACAGGGAAACATTGCCTTTGGTAGTTGGTGTTGTTTTCCTTTTTGTGGTATAAACCCCACTTTGATGTGGTTGCAGAGTGACCACACCAGGAGTGTCTCTGGCTGGGTGGTTCTTGGGGGCCCAGAGAAAGGAGGGACAGCTGGGCATCAGCCTTACAACTTTGCAAGAAGAAGCCTTGTTGGGGTTTTCTCTCTCCAACAAGGGAGAGAAATCTTAACAAATCTCTCAGTATTGTTAAAGGGAAGATTTGCCTGCATGCCCACCTTCACCTGCACTCGGTTTCTCTTGCTGGTGAAGGAAATCAAAGAGATTTCCTGGCTCAGAAAGTCAATCATTATAAATAAATGTGTTTTCTTTTATGATGCTGGCACCTGGCCAGTTCACAGCAGCTGAGATCTGAGCCTACTACTCAAGACAGATACAAATGTTTACACAGTCTTTTCCCAGGCTGAGATTTTAAAACACAAAATGAGTTCTGAATACGTTAAAAATCGGGTGCGAGAGAGGGGTTGCAGGGAGTTTTTCCTGCATTGAGTAGAACAGATCGGTCTCTCAAAGTTGTAAATACTATTTTCTTGTGCAGTGTTATAGATTATTCCTGACTGATGAATAAACGTAATGCTATTAATGAATATGGAATCCACAAAGCATACCTAATAGCACTTTAAAATCTTTCAAATTTTCTAAAATCCCATTTTCCAGAAATTTTGTTTTAGTTGTATTCTATCCATAATGGAATAAGAGCTTCAAATCTTTATATCCTTCATGTACTAAACTGTTTTATTAGTTCTAAGACCTTATTCAAGTATCTATGATGAGAGGAAAATACTGCTCTGAACTTACTGCATCTCTATCTGTATATTTCTAGGTAAAAAGTCAACAGAAAGGAGTTTGAGCTCTACCCTATCTAAACTTATCTGCAAAATATACTCAGATGTAGTTTGAAAGACAGAGACAAATAGTGTGTTTAACCTTAGGAGTTGCTTGGGTTTTCCCTAATCTCGACCTGCCACATAGCTGAAAGTGGAAGCCTTTGAAAAGTTTTTACAAAAATATTTACTTTTTATTAAAATTAGGAATGAAGAAGATTAACAAAGCTTTTCCTCTCCCTTTCTTTTTAACCTTGCAAACAGTTTAGTCATGAACCTCTGCAGGTCGGCATGTTCTGTTGTGTTTATCTGATAGTGACAGAACAAACTTCAAATATCTCAAGGGCTCAGCTTAATCTGTTGAGCATAGAGCAGCCTTTTTTTCTAAAGATATCTAATTAATAGACCACTCATTCAACAATGAGCTCTGCATCATGTTAATTTCTGTGGGAATTTTTCATGACAATTATGCATTAAAAAAAAAAAAAAAGGAAAAGAAAAGAAACAGAGGGGAAATGTACACAGGGAGTCAAAGCTGCAGAATTTGGACATCCTGGAATCATTTGCTGCTCAAAGTCTGAATGTTAGATATGTTGTCCATCTGCTTCTCGTACCAATTTATTGACTAGCCCTGTGAGCTTTTTGTGTTGAACATTGGGCTACAGATATTGGGAAAAGAACCAAGCACCCAATCTGGCAGTCTCAACCATACAGAGCTGTCTTTTCATGACACTGTAGATTTGCTACCAAAGTCCAGCAATGACTGGAAGGGTGAAACCCCCAAAACTGCAAATGGTAGTCATCTTGGTAAAGAGTAAATTGGAGTTCGTATTCAGGTATTAGGTAACTGGATGAAAGAGTAAGGGTTTCAGCATTGGCGTACAAGCTGGTACAGACTGCAAGACTGCTTCTTTGTAAGAGAAATATACTGAGAAAGGGAGGAAGGCATTTCCTTTTTTCTTTAAAGGAAGCAAAATCTATTGAAAGCAGAATAAAACAGAAATTTGACATCAGTCCCATTTCATCTTAATATACAATAAGCACACCACAAATTAATGGTGCATTGAATATTTTTAGCGCTTTCAGTTCTTTTTCATAGCCCTACTGACATTTCCATAAGCCTCTCAGCAGCAGAATGAACTTTTCTACTCTCATTTGGCCCAGTTTAAGAGTATACTGTCCTGCTTCTACTCATCCATAATCTCCTATAACCCTCGCTTATTATATAAATCTCCCAGTTAGCATTACCTGCTGAGGACAGTGCATAATCTGTGACATCTCCATGCTTTTCCTACGTTCAAAAGTCATGCCATGTCCTAACCAAAACAGCACATATTAAAGTTACTGACTTAGAGACAATTAAGGAAAGGGAGGTTTTGATACTTGGATAGACAAATGAACTTCGAAGCTGTGGAGGAAAGCTTGAAATTTCTAAACAAGCTCACTCAGTTTATTTTATTTGACATTCTTCTCTGTTTTAATTCCTAATGCTACATAATGATATAACTCTTTGTGAAAAAAGAAAAAAAATGTGTGAGGCTGTGAGGCTTACTTTTCCACAGAAAAAAACTTGATTCTCAGTTCCATGAAGAACATGCAGGTGGCTTGTGATTCACTTGGAAGCGCTGTTAAGTTGGCCCATGTTTCTCCAAGGACCCTTGACCCAAAGACTCCCTGCTCCAGCAGTTTCAGAAGGAATGCATTTTCTAATGCTGTTTTGCTAGTGTTCATTTTGTTGATGCGGCTGTTGAATTATGGAAGACAACTTGCACTGCAAGTCAGCCGTGGAAATGCTTGTTTTAAACATGTTAACTCATTCCCACAGTCTTGACAAAAGCCCAAGCCAGCTGCTAATCTGTATTAAATAAAGAAAAGACAGGTGCTTGGGGCTCAAGTTCGATTTATTTATTAGTTTACTATGTGGCTTGAAAATCTGAGATGAAATTTTTAAAGGTTTTGTCTCAATTACATGGATTGTAATACTAAATACATTTCTTTCAACCAATAATAGCAATCATGAAATGTTTTTAAGCTTTTTCCACATGCTACTTATACAAAATATATTAAAATGAAACCAGTTAGTCTGGCCAAACACAGAAATGAGCATGAATTCTGCCGTATGTCATAGCAGCAACAGCACCATTAAGATTTAATCAACCGTTATTTGGACAGAAGGCTGTGGATGCCAATGGAAATATTAGGCATATACTTTTTCAACACAGTTTTCTAAAGGAATGAGGCTTATGACATAATATTGCCCCTTCATTCAACCATCTTCACCCTTTCCTCCCATCTTTAACTGAATTGGATTATGAGGCAGATATTTCTGAGATACTAGAGGAGGCTCTTGAACCTTATGGGGGAAGATAAATGTTTTTATATGGTGGAGACTCAAACAAGTACCCACAAATGAAAAAGAGTATGAGTAAAGCAGCAACCTTGGCTTAGCATCTTGCCAGAATAGGTGCTGTCTGTTCCCTGGGTGGTTATGAGGAGATCTAGGAGCAAACTGAGGTAAATGGAAGTGGAGAGGAAGCAATAGATGTCATGGGGATGTGGATGAAATACATAGTTCTCTGAAGACGCTTATTGCTGTGGCAAACAATTAATCTAGTCTAGCTGCATTTGTAAATCAAGGATAGGTCTTCCTGTGGAGGTATATCAGTGTTGGTACCAAGTTTGACCAGATAAGGATTGATTAAAAAAAAACAAATGCCCTTTTAAAAATGAGGTTGTAGAGCCTGATCCTCCTTTATGTCCTATCCATTCCTTCTCCCTTTCTTTACTGTAGTCTACATGCATACGATTTCTCCCCTGGTGTGTCTCTAAGGGATTAGAATGGCTAAATGAGGAATTTGGCTAAATAAATACTCTAGGCTGAGTACAGAATCCTAAACCTCTTCCTCAGGCAGTTTGGGCACAGCGTTGCCGAAGATTTTCCACTGTCAGGTGCACATGGTATCTCGTAGTTGCCTGTTTGTGTATGCCACACACATTCATTCATTCATTCATACCCTCAGAATTAGGGTCAGTACTTGGATGAAGGACTTCCAGACAGTACATAACCTATTATTCGAGGATTGTTGTGGATTTGGTGCATAGTAATAAACCAATGACAGGGCAAGGTCTTAGAGGATCCATAGTGTTAGGAAAACAAGGTTTTAAGCAAGACACAATGAGATAATCTTGATACAATGATTAGGAGGCATACAGCTGTGTTTTAACTGGTAGGATATTAAGCTCACAGTTTACGTTCATTTGTATATCCAGTATTTTCTATATTTAAGAAGACAGTGTTTTGTGTTTTGACTCATCCTTAGGCATACCTTCTCTCTCTGCATTAGCTTTCTACTCCTCATTGTGGTCTCTAGTGAAAATGATAGTCCATTTTGACAGGTTATTTACAAACGTTAAGAAATGGTTCCTGTTCCAAAGAGCTTACATTGGGCAAGACAATGGAAAAGAGAAATAGTGCAATATTATGACTTTCTCAAAGTTACGCGTTATTCCAGGGGTGAGATGGAAAGTGAAGCCAAGCCTCCTGATTCTGTGGACGCTGCTGTCTTTTAATGCTTTTGTATGCCAACACATCAGATGAGTAACAGTCTTAGAGAATTAGATGTCTTTGTCACTTTGTTTGAAATGTTTCTTAGGAAATAGCATGGCCAATACTGCATTTGAAGAAACCCCATAGAAGCTGTGGTATGTTTGTCTGGAAATCTAAATCAAAGTTGGACTTTTATTTTTAAAGGAGCTGCATTGTGTTATTTTGGATAAGTAGGTGATTTCTTTCTGCACTTGTGATATCAATTTGCTCTGTTTTTTAATTAATTCTGTTTTGCAACATTAAATAATAGATGACATTCATGAAGAGCTCCCAATTCTCTATTGGCTTTGAAATTTGGAGAGCTCCATCAACATATTGGTCTAGTTCCCAGTGTGACCAATTAAGTGGGAGGATACAACAGTGGGAAGATACAGAGGTTACTTGAGCAGTTTCCTTCAGGCATTGGGCAGAGTTTATTTGGCAACCTCTCTTACTGCATGAGGAGAAAGTTGGAAAAACTTGGCAACTGTGTGCCAATAAACAAAGAAAAGTTTAGCGGCTGCTTCTGGTAATGGTTGGCTGTGGAAGAACACAGAGCTCAGCATTTCCAAACCAGTCTACAAGCAAAATATCTGCTGGTAATAGCTAGGTCATAGCTCTGGAGCAGGCTGAGCTTATTTGCAAATAAATAATGCTGCCCATCCCTCCACACTGCAACAAAGATGTTTTCAGAGGGGTTTGTATAACCTGCACACTGACATTGCTAGTGCTACTGCGCTATAGCCTGCATTGATATACTTTTGTGGAGGTTGGCAGCAATTTTATTTTAAGGTCAGAAAGCCTACACAATTTTGTGGACATTTTGTTTCCTTGTTGTGGAGGAAAGATAAATTCCTCAGTTAAAATTCTGTTTCTGCTTTGTGCATACTAAGAAATCACGCAAAAAGCATGGGCCTAGCCCTGCAAGCCATTATTCATGTAAGTTCCTTCCTTAGCTTTATTAAATTACTCATATGAACACATCTTTGCAAAATATGGTCATTCTATTGTTGAGTGAATAACGCTAATTAAAAAATAAATAAAATACTTTTTCTTGCCCCTACCCAAATAAAAGAGTTAATTTGTAATTTTAACACTGAATATAATTCTCATAAGAAAGATTAAAGTTTTACTTAAAGCAAGAAGTGGTTTTATTTTCTTACTGCATATCTTTGGGGAAAAGAGAAAGCTTTAGGTCATGAAAATCCCTATAGTATCTTGCATTAAAAGTGTTAAAACCTGAATTAGAGAACATAATTCAGATCGAGTTCTGGCGCCTGTGCCAAAAATGACATCGCTGGCTGCTGGCTGCCTCCAGATTTTTGGAGCAGGTGTGTTGACTCGCTCACTGAGAAGCACGAGGAGAAACGCTGGCCTTGCTCCAGTCCTGTAACGTGGGGTGAACCCAGCTCCACAGCTGCCCTGGGACTAACCACCACTGCCACGCAGAGCGACCTGCATGGAGATGCAGAGTGTTGCTTTAGCATCATGTGCCAGGGAGATCGGTGATGCTCCATCTGAAGGCTGGGGGACCATTGGTAGCCATGCATTTATATATCCCGCTACCGCAGCTTTTTGTGGGGTTGTTGTGATTGCAAAAACATCAGGCCCTCTGACGGCGCTTTTTCCTGGGAAAGTTGCTGGATGCTTGGCCTGCAGCTCCTGACTGGTTTTGGAAAACACATGCCTTTTCCAGCACATTTTGAACATTGTTGCAATTTTTTTCTGGAGTCTGTGGATACTTGCTTTAGCATTTAGCATCATGGCTTTTGTAATCCTGTCGGTTGCTTCCTGGTTACCCCTTTTTTCCCAAACCATTTGCATTATTGGACATTTATAGAATTACATTTTAAATGGACTATTAATGATGAGAGAATAATGATTTTACTTTATGGTGCATTTCTGTTTAGTAAACACATATGTTTTAGTAGTCTGAGGGTGGGTTGGTGCAGCAAGACAGTGAGCTCAGAGGAAATGTCTGTCTACTCCTTCCTCCTGTCCCTTTCGTCCTTTCTTAAAGTCTCCCAACAAAGTTTGGAAAAAAATATGGGCTTTGCAGAGATACCTCAAAAATTATCCAAGCTCTTGAGAGCATGGAAAGGGAGATGCTTTAGTGGAGAGCTCTTTTCCTACAGCTCCCACGTGATTAAATGCAATGCTTAATACTGTCACTGCCTTAATTATTTTAAATAATAGCAGTTGCATCTAACAGAAGTGCTAGTGTTTGAGATGTCCAGTGTCATAGCAATTAAAACCTCGAAGGTTAAATGAGCACTTCCAGTTGCACACAGAAGTCATGTGGAAACCACACAATCGCTCCTGGCCCAGTTGAAGTTCATGGAATATATTTCTGGCACTTGGAAAATACAGTCAGATAGCAATGAAAGTCCACAACACAAGGTTTACGTTTCTCTGTAGGCAACAAATGCATTTATTTTGTGGCCAGTAGCAGAATGAAATTGGGACTTTAACCAGCAGCTCTCACGTTTACTGATAGCAGTAGATGGCAGTTTTGTTGCTGGCATAAAATGTTGGAAGGAGGCTGGGTTTGCTCCTAAGGATCACTGCAAATTTGGAGCACCTCGGTGGAAGTCAGTAGAATGGTGGCAGCCTAAGAACTACATTTGCTTTGAATAGCAGAACCCATTTCTGGCAGCCTCATGATAGTGACTGGTTAGGACTGGGTTTTCTGGGGTGGCTTACGTAGCCCTCCCAAATCTTCAGGTGAGAAAACAGGACTCCTGTCCTGAAAACAGATCCCTAGTCTTGATTATAAAATATAAAAGCTTCTGCAAATACATCACTGTAATCTGCTGTCATTCATTTTGAGAGTTTTGAATTTCATAGTGGAAATTGTCCTTGGAAATATATTTTTATCTGCTGAATACCTGTGATTGTTTTCTTCAAGGCATCTGTTTGTTTAAGGAATGCTTTCCTATAACGTTTTGTATTTTTTGTAAAGCCACATAAATTGAAAAATGTATTTATTTAACAGGCTGACTCTATATTAGGTTAACCTTAAATGCTGGTTCTGACGCTCCTCTCTTTTGCTCCCTTTTTCTTCCACAACTCATTTTCTAAACTTGACAGGGATATTTGAAATGGGAAATCAAGATGTGAAGGAAGATGCTTGGTGTGGTTATTGCATGGCAGCACACATTCCAGCTCACAGCTAATTACAGGCAATGCTGACATCTGAGAGCTGGGAACAAACTGGGATGTTAAATCTGCTTATTTGTACAGTAAAATCTTTTCCACAAAGTATTATTTTACTTCGTGGAGCCAAGGGCAATCTCCAACATCAATGTTAGTAGAAGTTTAATGTTGTGTTAATAAGGGAGAGTAAAAGACGATGTAGCTTTGTTAACTTAGCATAGAGATAGACCATGGACCAAAACATTAATCATAAGCATTCCTCTATTGATCTCCCGAAGGGCCAGACTCCTCCAGCTAGGCTTATTAATCCCCACGGGAATAATAATATCCCATTTCAACAGTGAGAACGAAACACTTGTCTTGGTTTTAGTTGATGGATGGGCTAACTATTTTTATTTTTTATTTCTTCAAGAGAAATATCATCCTTTTTGAGATCAGGCAGCATGGTAACAGGCAGAGTCTGAGAATCTGCACTGGGTGGGATCGCTGGTGATGTACTAAGTACTCCCTCTCATAAATACCAAGTTTTTTTTCTCTGGGCAGTTTCTTTTCATGACGCTATTTCCAACATATGGAAAGTTCATTTCTTAATATAATATGGCCAGTGTTTGCCTCTTCTGTATGTTGCATCCAAAAGTGACCTAAACACAGCGAAATAATAACCCCACATTTATTAATATCGTAAGACTATCAGCCAGCTGCAGCAGATTTTCCAGAGGGTATATTGACAACTTGTATGTGCATTTGCAAATGTACTGTTTTCAGCTTCTCTAATTTATGTGTGTTCATGGCTAAAGCTTGTCAGGAAAATATTCATGGCCTACTTCTTTTTCCCATTGCATAAAAGGAGAGTCCTTGGATGTAAAACAAGAACTGGGCTCTGCTTCCTCTGGAGTATTTACCAATATATCAGCAAGGAAGAGGCTGGCACAGCTCTTAAGAAACTCATTTTCATTCCACTTTTTTCCAGCATCTGTCTGTTTCATAAGATAAGAAAGCAGAGCTGTGGAAAAGGGATATGTGCTGAAGTATTTCCCATCTCAGTTATTCATTAAAACAGTTTCCTTGTTTGCTTTCTGGGATCTGTATCCCAGAAAAATAAATTCTTTGTTCGTTTGTCTGTTCCTGCTAAATGTTTCTGTTTGGTCTTATAAAATAGTAAAACTGAACATAAGCTACAGAGTAATACTAAGGTCAACCTTTTCTATTAGCAATTGCATTCATTTCTCTCTTTTGGAGACAAGTAAAAACAGTATGAGCTGGATCCTCTCCAAAACCAGTGGGACATAAAAGGAGTAAAACTAAATCCCTTAATTCTGGACTTTATTAGGATAAATTACAATAGTTAGTAAGCCCATGTGCATTTTGCTGTAGCCACCAGGAGCCCACGTCAGTGTGATTCAGCAAATAAAACTGGCTGCAGGAGATTTCTTCTCTTTCCCTGCTCTGTTGCCAATTCAGTTCCTAATTTCTGGCCATTTCTTGTCCTGTGACAAGGGTTCAGTGGCCTTTCCCAGTGCTTAAAAAAAAAAAAAAAAAATACTTTTGATTTGGATTGAATTTAGGGGTTGAGTGGAATAGAGAGCTCAGGGGCAGAACCCCGAGTGTTACTCTGAATAACCACAGCACGTACTTTCTTCACTCTTCCTTTTCCCACTCTGTTATGTATATGCCCAATGCTGCTAAACCTAATTGGAGAACAGGCACAGTTGTATTGATTTTCATGTATCACCTCCCACACAAGCCCAGCTGTGCACCAGTCCCAGGAGAGAGCTCTTAATTCTGTTCTCTTCTTAAGCAAGAGGCAACATTTGAACGAAGTATTTAGCTAGGTTCCACGAAATGACTTCATGGAAATTGCATGGCTTCAGATATACAACCCTGAGCACATACACGGTAAGGGAGAAAGGCATTCCTCCTACAAGCCAAGTTTTGGGAGGGTGGAGAGCGAAGACTGGGAGGTACGAGTCCAAGATCAGTAAGTCCAGGCTTCGTAAATCAGTCGGCTGTGCACCGTCTCTCCCTTCTTCCTTTGCAAGTCTTCTGGCTGCTGAAGTACCCAGACCTAGCGTGGGTCAGAGGACCCCATGCAATGATACAGGCTGCCCCACGGGCTCAGTTGGAATTGCAGGCTTTCAACAAAACCTGCTTGGAAAACAAGACAGAGTGCAAATAAGTCATTCTACCTCTGGCAAGGGAGAAGTCCAGAAAGAGAGGAGATTTTTCCAGCAGTTGGGGCGGGAGAAAACTTGATGGAGATGGATTAGAAAGCAAACTTGGTTGGTAGGCAGGGCCTGGAGGTGAGGGAGTTTGAGCTTGGAGCAAATTAAAAGTCAGGATCTGTCATGGTAGATCATAGAGGCGATGGAGGCAGAGCTGCTTATTCCCTACGGAATTTGAAGGTAAAGAGTGAAAGCGTTAGCAAAGAAACTCTGGTCTGCCTGCCCTTACGCTGCACGGGTTTACAGTACGCTTAGCAATGACAGGGGAAAATGAACAACACGTTTAACCGCCCCAGTGGCTTTTTCTTCTGAGTGCCTTGTGCACGTGCTTAGTGCAGGTGCCTGCCTGCAGAAAGCGTTGTGCAGGCAACGTGCGTGACCGTTCTCATGGATGACCCTCGTACACAGTCCCCACAGTCAGTGCAACTGCGATAGGAAGCCTCTTCCTCTGCTTGTGCTACAGGAAATGCCTTCAGCATGCTTCCTAATGTCCTTCAAGCCTTCATCTACAATTCCTTCTGCTGCTTCCATCACGCCTTTACCCTTTCTAGCACCCTATAGGGTTTCTGCAGTATTTGCTCTGGGTGCTGCATTTATGTTTCAGCACTGTATTAGACCGGTGGTTTCTTTTGTTACTCCATGGCTGTTGATGCTTTTTAGCAGTTCAGTTCCAAGAAAAAAAAAATAATTATTTGCAACTTCACTTAAATTTATGCAGTTTCTTCACTGATTTATTCGCATGAGACTGGCCCTGCCAAATATTGTAGGACTAAAGGAAGTAAAAGTGGTTCTCCCTGGAAACCTTACAGAAAAATCAAGTCATACACTAACTCCTTGAGCAAAATAACAGCTGCAAAAAGCAAATGACACAGACTTTAAAATGTTACTATTGCAAAATTATGAGGAAATAGTAATTTTATAATATTTAATTATCTTCCATTGGGAGAAAAAAAAAAAGGCTATGCAGCATTTCAGATGTAATTGCCTCAGTAAAGATTTTTTTGTGAGCATCAAAATGTCAATTATACATTCATACACCTGTGATGAAGAACCAGTTTATCTATGCTTAGTCATTAAAGATGGTGCACTATCTGTCCATGCGAAGGAGATAAAATCAGTCAAAACAGATGAAATTGTTTGGCTGTCCCACACTTGCAAAATGGAACAATTCCCATTTTCCTAATATTTGATACCTCTGATGTTGTTATTAAAAAATAAATCTACTTTTGCAGCCTGTGTTTCTCCCAGTTGGCATGAGTGAATAGTACAGCAAAGGAAGTTTTTTGTGACTTTAAAGACTTCTTCAAGCAGACCCCAAATGAAGTCCCTTCTCTTCAGTTGTCCTCCTGAGAAATATTATCATCAGGGTAAATTTGAAATCTGTATGTCTCAGACAATCCTTATTTTATTTTCCAAGAAATCTTTGGCATCAGACTACTTATGCAGGTATAAATGAAAGATGCAGCTCTTTCAGCTGCACTCAGAGCAGTTATGTGGAAGTTGCTGAGACAAAACTCCATCCCAAATTTGTAAACAGCAGCAAATACAGAAGGTGAAAAACTAGGCAGAGAAGGGAAAAAGGAAAATGAAAAAGAAGGGAAATTTTCTGTTCATTTCAAACTGAACCAGGACAGTTCTAAAAAATATGAAAAAGTTTTTTTTTCTCTCACATTTCTCTTGCTGGTACCACTGCTCCAAATAGATAACTAGCCTGGTTTTGTAGTCTGAGAAAACTGAGCTCCAGGAATCTGAGTTCTGGATATTTAGCTTAATCTACATGGACCTCCAAACCATTTGGAGGTTTACCCATCACTTAATGCCAGAAAATATGAAAGTGATCTGTCTTGGAGTACTTTGTGTTCCTGACAGGGAGTTCTGGGGACTCACTGTCTTATTGCATAATGTTGGACACAAGGAGCAAAACATCTGTTAGCTGTGAATGCAAGCTGCAGATAACTGTAGTATTAAAATGACAAAGAAATACATATCCTTGGATACTTTAAATTACTTTGGTAAAGTGGTACAGAATGGTATAGCTACGCTGGCAAGATTATGTCTTGCATCAAGAACTTCAAATAACATAATCACAAAAGTTATTCCTAGACAAGAAGACCATGAATAAGGTGACAAGTGATAAGGTAAAAGTAAACCACATGGGATGCGTACCTGAACACATACCATACACCAAAGGCAAGTCTATACATCAAATGCAATCTGTATTCGCCTTCCTCTCCGAAACAACACAGAACTTAAAGCCTTCCATGGCATCCGAGAAATAACCAGTACATTTAAGTGCACCCTCAAGACACTGACTCGTATTAGGAGCAATGTGCAGTGACTCAGGTGAGCTCTCCTCTCCAAGACAAGGAATATACTCCCTTTTCTGGGCCTGTGTGGCCCTGGAAGTGTGGTAGAAGTCTGATGGCTGCCCAGGACCTTCCATCAATCTTGGGTCTTGTGCCAAGACTTTTTGATCTTTTTACTCTTGTGACAAATGAGCAAAAACAAGGCATAAGCCAGCTGTGTCCTGGAGAGTTATAGGGCACTGTGAGTGGTTCCTAAGGGTAAACCCCTAAAAAGGGGAAAAGACTTCCAGGTTTTGTTCACAGTTTTCTCAGCCAGTTCAGAATGTAGCTGTGGAAATGCCTACGTGGAAATGCCTATCCCCTCCATGTGTTTCAGTTTCTCTAACCGTAAAGTGAAAGCTTATGCATTGAAACTACTGGGGGACTAAATACATTGTTTGCAGCATGCTTTGCAAACCTCAGCTGAAAGGTATCACAGTAATGCAGACGAGTGTGTTTCTTTGTACAATTTTGTAGGCTCTGTAGTCCACTAATAGTGCTGATAGAAATAGTGCTTTTCATTGTCTTTTGTAAATTCAAAATTTACACTCAAATACAGAACTACTCTATTTTCCAATTTCAAGCTATAGCTATAAACCAAACTAGATTATTTTAAATTTTTATTTTATTTTTCTTTTCCCTAGGAAAGCTGTAAAATACTTAGGTAGATTATAGCAGTTTGGTGGTTAATGATCTCTAAGAAATTACTGGCAGTAATTAAAAATGAATGCTTTCCTGTATCATATAATCAGTAATCAGAAACTGCTGGGAAAAACTGTGGTGATGTGAAATCAGTCACCATAATGTGTTTTGACAAGTCTCCTCATTAAGAAAATAATTACCCAAACCACTAAGTATGTAGGAAAAATATAACTTGCAAGTCTGGCAGATGATGAACATGTTCCTTCTATTTCTCATCATTTTTTTCTATGAAATGGAAGAATCTTCTGCAACATATCTGTAATTGTAGCTAAACCTCCAAAGGGAGGTATCCAAGACTAATTTCAAGTGCCAAAACAAAACAGATAGTTGGCAACCAAAGCACACCCACCCATAAAGTACATTTTGGTCAAAAGTAGGCAATTCCATTTTGACTCTAAGGCTTGCATCCCATCCTTAGCTCATCACAGATGGGAGCCTCATCACTCACAGCTGTCTGATGTTTCAGGCACAACCGGGAGTGATGAGATTGCATTGTTTGCTGATCAGTGTGACCTTGCTTTTGATGATATCTATTTCCTACCTTCACTTGCACAAAATACTGACCTAATTTCCAGTGTTATTCAGGATCCCCTTTTAAATCTGTATTGGGAGATAATCTCTTACTTTCAATACAGAATGAGTCTCCAAACAAGAGAAGATCGTCCATGTGGTTTAGAAATCCTTTGTACCACTCTTTCACCTCTTCCTTCTTCCCCACATTATTCTTCACTTCTTGCCATCTTGAAAAATCAAAGGGTTTATAATGAGCTGGGTTAATTTTGTCTTTGAGTTGTCCATGGGATCAGGAATGAGTAAGATAGAGATCAATACTAGTTAATAAAATAGAATTCAATATTAACTTGGAGCTGTTCGTCTCCCAACTGGAAATGCTGTCAGTCATCTATAACCACCCTTAGCCAGTTTCATAAGCTCTTTTATGTGCACAGATGTGACGTTTCACCAGATCTGCCTCTTGTTTTCTTCTGCTAGCACCTGGCTCAACCATGAAAGCACACAGCAGCCCTACCCTGAAGCCTTTATCTGATCTCCCATTCCTAGCAAATTCATGTTAGTAAAGAAGGGCTGCAAAACCTGAAACCCCACAAACAAAATTTAAAAAGTAACAAATTGGAAGATAATAAGAACTGGTAAAAAAAAAAAAAAAAAAGAAAAAAAAGCTGTTTCTAACAAGATGAGATGTCTATGTCCAAGTGTGGAATAAACATATTCCACCCAAGGCAACGATAGCTAACGGGTGGAGCATAAGCCTATGCCAGACCCTTGGGAAATGCATAGCAGTTCCTCTGATATGGATGGCCTCTGGCAGCCCTAAGGATATCCTGCTTGCTGTTGCTATGAGGGTTATGGTACTACACACATATTTTAACACACTTTCCTGCTGGCTTGGTAGGGGGAAAGAAGGTTATAATCAAGGTGTGTCACTTGCATGACTTGCATTTATACACTTTTCATATTGACTGTATTTAAAAGTGTTGATGGGTGACAAATTTGCTGAAGTTAGAGATGGAAAAGACCTACGACATTATCCTTTCCATTCTCCCAGTGGTGCAGAACCATCTCTCTTGCTCATTTCCTAGCGACTTACCAGGCATCTTGTCCAAAAAGTGGTCCTTCCACTTTCTTTGTGGGTTTATTCCACGTTTGAGTGATTATCCCTGTCTAGGAAGTCAAAGTGAACTCAAATTGAACCAAGCAAAACTTTTTCTTAGGGCTCAAAATAGTTCGTTTGTTTTGTTTTTCTTTAATTTCCATGCATCTGTAACTTGCTGATATCTTCCAGGAGCAGAAGTTCCAAATTTACTTCTGAAGAGTCTTTTCCTGGTCCACCAAAAGCAGAAGATACAGGAAATTGCATGGGAAATGTCCGTGTAGCTGTCAACATGATTTCCAGGGTAGAAAATGAGAAGAAACTTCATATAAGTTTTCAGAAAATTGAGTTGTTTCTCTGAACAGATTCTTCTCAGTCTTATGCATGAAAATGATATTCTAAGTAGTCTTGTGTCTTTTGCAGTTAAATGTTACAAAGGGCTACTTTGACATTTTTATGGTCTGTTTTAATTAACTGAAGCAAAATCTGCTCTTCTGAGTGATTCATTTATCCTATCAACCTTTCTATTTTTGTAAGATTAAATCAGGAAGTTCGCATTAAGCTTCCTTTCCTGGAATTCCAGTTGAACATTATTACCCTTTGTTTAGACTGCATCACTTATTCAGCTGATAAGGGCAGAGAATACTCCACTGGAGATACAAAGATTCAGCAATTTAGATCACTTAAGAAGAATTATGTATTTTCCAATAAAAGATTATGGATCTACGTGCTGCAGGGAGTTGCTAAAATTGACATTTTTTAAATCTGCAGGCACAAAACCATATACTATTACAAAGATATGTCTCAGGGAAGCATAGGTAATCTTTTTGGCCTTGACATTGGGAGGTATACTGTAGCTTTGCATCGTGTAGTTCTTATTACATTGCCAGCTTGATCATGATCTTAAGCATGCTATAAAAGAACCTGAGCTGGAAGACAAAGGCATGAAAGGATCAAAAGGCTAGGTCCTGATTCTATGAGAATCATAGAATTTGATTTGAATTAGGGATCCAAATCTGTAATTTGGAATATGTCACGCATTTTAAGCTCTGAAGTATTTCTCACATTTTAAACTTTGAACCAATTTATTTGAAATCTTGAAATCAAGGTATGTTCCTAGGGGAGGCACTGTAAAATACCGGAGATACAACTTGAAGCATGAATCCTGAGAAAGATGTGTAGCTTAGGTGATTGCAATGATCCTTAAAATCTATCAGTTAACAATGATATAAAACTATACATACACTCTTTAGTTTTGGATATATGTTTTGAAAGTACAGTGTATTATATATGACATATATATATGTATGACATATGTATTATATATGTTTATACATAAACACATTGTTTGCATTCTTTGGACATTACATTTGTTTTAGTCTGTAGTATCCTGGCTCTTTATCATATGTGTGAAAAAAGACTAGATTTACAATGTTTTTAGCTTCTTAGATCATTGCAATTAATTTTATTTACCTTCACTAGGAGGTTTTTATTTGTTTGTTTGTTTGACTAGAACAAAATCTGGCTTTGCAAACAATGAAAAACCCATTTTAAGCTTATATCTGAATTCCTTCTTATGCTTGCACCAGAAGGAGTTAACACTGTGGGTTCTGCTTCTCACATACTCCAGCTGAAGCCCAAATTCTTTTTTCCCACCATTTCCTTTAGTGACTGGATCTAATTTGTCTTCTAGCATGAACTAGACTTGTTAGTCTGCTCCCCTCTGCAGCCACAGGTACCTGACATTATACTTACCTATATACTCATGAGAGGGGGCACATATCTATAGCCTTATGTAGGGGACAGATTTTTCAAACAATCTAAAGTATATAGGTGGGCAGTGTGATTGGTATACATAAACTGACACATCTCCCCCAAATTTTAGATATATAGATCTTGATATATTTGTATGAGACAGACAGGCAGAAAATAGATAGATATAGAGATCTTTACGTGTTTCCATATGTCTTTATTTTTATGTATTCACATATTTGTAAAGTGAAGCAAAATTAAATCTGCAGGAAATACTTCTCATCTTCTCCAAGTCTGCCAATATTTAGTTCATTTGGATATTAGGTAAAATCTCCATAAATAAAAATAAATTATAAAAAAGTTAATTAATGTGGTTGTTTGTAGAAAACAACTCATTAAATTAGAAGGACGTAAACCTAAAAGAGTTCATAAAATAACTTAGTGTCTAACCGTAATTATTGCAAGCAAAGATCAAAAGACGGGCTTATCAAAAGTGGAGACGGTTTATTTCCATCTTGGAACAAAGGACAAAAGACACAGTGTCTTGTCCTTTCCTTTGAGGTTTCTCTGTCTGCTCCTTTCCACTCCCTTTCCTGATAGGCTGAAATGTCTTGCTGGCTGATCTGTTGACTGAAACACAATAATCAATTCTGGGGAACATGTCAGCTACTTATTTTTATAACAGGAACAATGGAAATAGCATCACATTGTTAATAGAGGTAAAAGTGATTAAAAATACCCTCTTGAGTTTTCCTTTCTAGCTCCCATAGTCACAATGCACTGGAATTGGTCCAGGACAAACTATGACGGTAGAGGCACACAATTTTACGGCAATCAGAGAACTTTGATTCATCTTTAGCCTGTGAAGGAATGCTTTTAAAAATGCTGCTGTATGAACCCAGAAAAACTAATGAGCCTTTTAATGCACACATTTATTTTTTAAGATTACTACTTCAAATCTAAAGCAAAATAGAGGAATTCATTTCTAAATCAATTTTCTTGTCTATATTTGATTCTTTACAGTCTGTGTCTTACTACTACAAAGAAATCTGACTGAGAGGCTTTATTTGTTAATACTGCAAACTGCAGAGCCACATTCACACCAAATTTGTAGCATCACATCGAGTTTGCATAGTTGTATATTCTGAAAATTATACCAAGTAAGTTTAGAATGGAAAGGACACTTATAGGTAACATCTTTACAAAAATACACTAAACTTGTGCAAAGAGAAGGTTGCATAATATTTGCCTGGCTTAATAAATAAATAAATAAATAAATACTTTCACTAGCACAAAATTTCCAGAATTTTCAACAGGCACAGAAAATTTTGTTCACTGTCCAACAAAGAAGCGCTATTAAGCACACCAGTGCCAATATCACTAGTGTGTTTGTATTTCTTTAATTAAAAAGAATTCCTCTGTTGATTTTGGGGTTATCATATCCAGTATAAGCTTCTTGATATGAAGATGGCTAAGGCAAAGATAATTCAAATAGGTTAAACCTATTTCAGTGTTACAAAGATCAGATAAACAGTGCTTGGTGAACTCATTTGAGACAAGCCACTCATTCAGTGCCAAGTATTATTAGAAATTCATTTTCTTAGCTGACACATGGACTTTTCATGCAGAGAGACCACTATGAAAAGCCTTGCTGTTCTGAGAATCTGTACTTTGATTTTTGGCATTATCAGCCAGATCAGAAATAGTAGGTACAAGTGGCCAGAGGATAAAGCATCAGCTTTTCATTCTTGGGAAACTGCTGTTAATGGAATGAGTATAAGAATTTCAAATGAAGTGTGGTTAAGATCACAAAAATAGTCTGTGAAAGAGCTTGAAAATCCATCATGAAAAAAATAAGGCCATGATCCTGTAGCATTTTTGTATTCAGATTTCTATACACCCTTCAACTCCAAAAGAGTTGCGTACACGATTTTGTAGGAACAAGGTTTAAATTCCTTTTTATCCTAAAACAAACAAAGCCCTTCTAATCAAGAAAAAAAGATCATGCAAGATGAGAAATACTATTTCAAAACAAGTAAACCAGCCCATCTTATTTTCTGAGCTTTCCATTATGTTGTGGATTGTGTTATAGAGTAGCTATAAAATGGCAGGTAGCTCTCAAATTTCTTAACATTGTGCTCTATGTGCTCTGTCACAATTTCCACTAAAAAAACTAATTGCTTTATAGAGTAATTCTAGCAAACATTCAGCAAGATGCATGGAGACCGTTCTCCTTCCTGTTTCTTTTACTACATCTGCTCCTATCCGAAGGTTCCAAGCATTGGCTATCAACTGGAACAATTAAATTAATTGTTAGATTTGCATTAGCTGTACAATTGCAGATATGTTCACTTAATCTACCAGTGACCTCATGTCTCTCAGTCTTTTCTTACATTTCCCTTTTGAGTTCTAGATTCCCAGTTACTCCTAGGCATTACCTATATTCTTCTTTTGGCTTGTGTGCCTTTCCCTTTTCCTTCTTTGGGGAACATCTTCAACAGCCCTGGATCTAATGGTTCACCTGCTCTTCTCTTGCTTGGGAAAAGGAAGAGGAGATGAGGAAAAGAACTAAGGAGGGCTCTTCCACCTTCTGTAATTGCTATTGTAGCAGCCAGTTATGAGGAGGGAAAGACGACAAAGAGAGAAAGAGAAGGAAAATAAATGGAAGACATGAAGAAACTGGGAAAGAAATACCCAGCACAGGTGCTACAGGCATAAAGATGAGAAACTCTTATTGTTTCAGGTGCACAGCTCTTTACATGGCTTAGGGGAAAAAGGTGTTACCGAAACAAACAGCTGGAAGCCATGCTGCCCTTTGGAAAGAGATGGAGTACCCAAGGACCCTAGGTTAGCTAAAAGCCAGCCCTGGTGGGCAATGTCTTGCTACTTCAGAAGCAAAGCTGCAGATGAATTATCCTTGTTCTCATTCTGTACACTAGGCAGGAAGTTTCCCATGTAGCTCAAATCTCATGATGAAGTCAGTCAACTTCCTGAAAAGCAATAGAAATAGCAATAGCAGATAAGCAACTGAACTCTTCAGATACCTCTCAAATATAGAGCTGAACAGCAGACTGGAGGTTTGACTCAGTTTTTACATATTGGTAATAGCTTAAAATTCATGTCTTTGGTATAAAAACAGAAAGTTTGAAAAATGTATGTTTAAAACTTCTTATTTTCAAGGTATAGTCTATGATTTGGGATACCTGGCTTATAATTTTTTGACACATGGGATTCACAGTATCTAAATGTTACATGTACCTTAAGCCAAGTGGGATATGGCTTTTATTTCCAAACAGTTTCTAAAGAATCCTATTCATCAGCTGAGAAATTCCATATTCTGACTTGTTAGAATCTAAGTTTTCAGGATGTTTCAGAATGTTTATTGTTATCTTATAGGGCTTTTTCTTAGTTCTGTCACTGATTTACATTATGGAGCTGAGAGGCAAGCATGTGGTTTCTTAAAGCTCAGGTAATTAAGTTTGTAAGGTCAATATGACATGCATGACAGATTCTAACGAGCTACGGGTAAATCAGATGGAAAGTTCTGCATGTACACCTTTCAAGTCATTGTTTATACTTCCTGACTAAAAATCAGATGCCAGGAGCACTGTTAATCTCGAGGTTTAATAGACCTTCTGTATCTGGAAAAAATAAAGATTCCTCAGCAAAGAAAATAGACACTATTTCTGTACTCTAATGCTGCTCACAAGAAACATAATTCTACTGAGTGATGCAAAGGCTCTTGTTTCAAAGGAGAGAAGGTCCTGGTTTGAGCATGAAAGGTGCAGAATGCCCTATCACTGTTAATCACTTGCCCCATTGATCCTAGCATAGGTATGCCCCCAGCTGCCCTGAACTCTCTGAAGCTGTGATCAAACAAAAAGCAGGTTAGCTGAATCAGACGTCTTCTTTTCCTGTGTTACTTTTCTCAGAAGAGATCCTTCTCATTTTAGAAGTACGCGACCAGAAAACAGCCATACCCATGTTGGCACCACGTCCTATAAATAATGCTGTTCATACATTTAGCTGGGCCCCATGAAAAATAATTAGGTTTTATTATCGATTTAATGCTGACCAGAAGGCACCCACTATGTTTTACGCCATGTATCATATATGTTAATAATTCTTCAGAAAAACTGTCAGAAGCAAAAGATTCAAAGAATCCAATGGCATAAAGGTTTGAAAAACGTGAGGGGTGTGTCTGTTCTCTGTATGCAATTTGTCAGATCCCCACAGACCACATCACATTTGCAAGGCAGCTGGACACTTGGTGGTGGTGGAGGGAGAAGGGGTTCCTTCAGGGTGCATTTGTTGATATATTAAAAGTGTTAGATAAAATTGTGAACAGTTGGCTATAGTATGAGTAAGCCTGTTATCTGGAAGCCAAATCTGCATTATTCTGGAATTAATTTTCTTTTAAAGAGTTACAAGGTCAGATTCTTGGTTCTTGCAAATTATTGTCCAAATACAGGCTTCTGAAATGACCATCTGCACCACCAGAGAATCTGCTTCCTTGCATTTTGGGTTTAAAATAATAGAAAGTCAGTGAAGGGTTTGCTCTGTTGCTTTACTGAACCAACTATTATAAAGTTTAAAAAAAACAGTCAGGTGAGCTCGATTTGTCAGGTGTACTAGACAAAGAAGAAAAGCATTCTCCAGTCACTACTACCTGTGTTTACATTTTGAAGTCTGATGAAAAAAGTGGCATTTCAGAATATGAGAGGACCCTCTCAAGAATCCCTTTTATTTTTATTTTTTCCACCTAACTCAGATTTAGATGTTTAAAAACTAGGATGGTGTGTTTTTTTTTTTTTTTTTTTGGACTAGGGTTAGATAGAAGAGATTTGCTTTCTCAGGAACAAACTCATTTACCATGTCTCTTTGTAAAATGATATCAAGGCCAAACTAAAACCTCAGAAAAAAAGCAAGCTAAAAGAGGTAGCCCATCATGAGGTGACAGTGCTGAAATATTAAAGCAAACCAACCACTTTGCATGTTTCTTTTTCTTGTGGTCATGTAACAGAATATGCATCTTTGTTTTTAAAACTTGCAAGCTCCTATTAACCTGTCAGTCACTTCTGTGCATTGTATCGTGTTCACAAATGGTACTATCACTCTCTGTAACACACAGGCATGAAAAGAGAAATGTAGCATGGGGAAGGAGGAATAAGCATTTTTTCAGCTGAACTGGCCATCCATTTAGAATTCATAATCTTACATTCTGGAGCGAAGAATGAACACCCCAACAATTCTATTACTCCTCCTAATCCCCGCCAGGTCTCCAGTCTGTTGACGAAGGCCAAACAGCCACTTCTTTCTGTCTGACCCTCTCCCCTTGCTATTGCTGGCTCTCATTCAAGTCAGGATCACATTCATCTGGGTAATATACACCTAATAAATCTTGTCCAACTCAGTTTGTTCTTACTGGCAAGACAGCTAGCTTCCCCCTCCACTTCTCTCGTCTTTCCTCAGACATCATTATGGGTGTTGACACTCCAGCGAGTTACTTAAGGTGCCCTTAAGTAACCGTCTGCATGTGTGCATCTACCTCACCTCCCACTACAACGCAAAGTAATTGCTGCTGTAAGCTGTTTTTCAGTTACAATAAGCAAGAACATGGGCACGGACAATGAAAGAAGCAGTCAAACTGGCAATCTGCAAGAGCATTTTTATTAAGCACAGTATCAGCATAATAATCTCATTACAGCACTTTCCATTGTACATTTTAAGGGCTTTGCAAAAGAGGCACGTATTATGCTCCTGAGTTATCTGTGGGAAAAATGAAGTATGAGAAAGGGAACAGATAGACCAAGGTTGCCCAATAAGTTAAAAGAGGACAAGACTGCAGATGCTTTGAGTCTCAGTCTAGCGTTCTGTCACAAACAGGGCTGAGAAGGATTATGATCTGTCCTGACTTACACCAGGCCTGACTTTGTTCACCGGGCATCTTAACATGTGTTTTCCCTCTTCCTTTCTCTGTAGCTTCACATTACATTAACAATAGCTACTCTCCAGGCTATAGTATCAAGCCAGTACCTCCCCTGATGAACGCTGAGGTGCAATTAGGCATCACAGTGTATGTGTTCCAGTTGCCATAGTTATCGTGCTTTATTGAGTCATGGGTTTAAAATGATTTCCTGAGTCCTGGAGATTCCCCAAGGCTAAAACAGCAGCAGTCTTTCACATAATGGGTCAACTGGTCCAGGTGGTTGCATGTGCCTATTTCCTCCAGAGGAAATAAGTTTAATGAATATAGAGTTCATTTAACTAAAAAGCCTTGGATCACACAAGATGGTAGATGGAAGTAAGAAAAACATTGTTTCTGAAAGGAATTTTTTCATTGTTCATAATGTTTTTAGATACTATGAACTAAAAAGAAAGAAAGCTTTTTTTTTTTTTTTTTTTCCCTTCCCTTCTGCTCCTTTTAGCCCCAGCAGGGCACTGCATGGCTGACATGATCTGTTCAGGGGACCCTGCTGAAAAGACTAGCATCTCATATGTATTATAACAACACAGTTGCTTCATAGACCGTTTTTTAACCACTGTTTTGACATATTTAAGGCAGCAGTCTTTCAATTTTCACTTAGCTTAGTGGACAATTTGCATCTTACATCTTGTTTTAGTGCAGGGTATTGTTGTCTGTGTGAAAGCTGACCTTTTTTCTTCATCAGACTGGATGTCATGCATGAACACAATGAGACAGAAAAAAAAACACATCTTACCATTGAAAAGCCTGTGACACCAGTGGTTTTAAAGGTGGAAGGTAAAGTCTGTTTACTTAAAAAATGAAGACGGGAGAGATGGTTAATTTATTAATGATATAGCTGCTGTCACAAGAACACGAAGAGTGAAAATAAGAGCCTTGGTCTGAAATAAACATGTCTCAGGCAACACAAAACTCGGGTATATAACCTGTCTCCATCATCAAACCATTCATCTTTTGATCATTCTTTAATATTTATGTTGAGTAAAAGCATCCCTTTGCACTGTCTCCCTCTCCCAGCTGACTGCACACAGTGACTTGTATGCACAGAGGAGGAGGAGCAGGTGTGGGGACCCAGGCACAGTCTCTGCCATTCGACTGACACATGAAGAGGGAAGGGTCGCGGATGGCTCCTGGTGTCACAGAGCACTGGTGCCACAAGGCCACCAAGGCAGCTCCCACATCATAGGCCTAGGGCTCGTGCCTTGGCAGAGGGAAAATTTTGTTACAGCTTTCTCTAACCAATTGTGTCAGAGCAGGTCCCCTGTGACCTGCACACCCATTAGGTCTCGCTGACATGACCACTTCTACCACATAGATGCAGAAGTGGCCTGAAATCCCGATTTCAGGCCTTAGGTTTTAGTCTTGATAACTTCAGATTCAGCAGTGATCGATTATGGATGCTGTCTTTATTAGTAAATTAATGGGTTTGTACTTTAAAGCTAATCAATATATCTTTAGACTCATAAACAGTAGAAAATTCTTCAACCTTCAAAAATAAATCATCACCAGTGACAATGTCTCAAAAACAATATGAAAAAGACACTCTAGATCTCTAGTAATTTCTGTAAACCAGCGGTATTCCATGTATGCTAAGGAGCTGACCCTCTTTTTGAAATGAAGTGAAAGTATTTATTTTCCTTCCTGGTCATTTTTCAGTTTATCTTTATTTATACTTTACCAAATTATGTCTCTTTGTCAAACTACATCATCACTGTAATTTTTATTTCTTATCCTTTTCTGCATCCATACAACAGAGCCTTTCTTAAGTACAGCGTGGACCTGCTGATTTCATTTGCAGCCTGAACTGTTGAACTCATGGTGTTTGAGGGCATTAGAAGCAGACAGAAATATAGAGCACACTGATCCCTCCTTTAAAAATAGTCAGTTACATGCATAAGAAAGATTAAGTGAAGGTTACTTTTTTATTATTATTATTTACTGGTAAAATAAAGGAAAAAAAATACCCAAAGTGTTTTCTGGGATCAAACATAAGTAACAGCTCCCCATACATGATGAGGTGAGAATATTTCTAAAACTAGTTATTTCCAGGTGAAGATTTCTAAAATGGAGATCCCATCAGTTACAGGCAGCAGAGCAGCACCTATATTTATGTAGTATGCACTTTACTATGTAATTTGTTAAAAAGTGCCGTGGAAAGATACTTTCTTTTATGTTGTGATTCTCTTGTATGTAAAACAATAGCTTTCCTCCCCTAAAAGCCAGGAGCACATAATGCTGCTTATCTCTGAGAAGTGATAGTGCAAACACTTTTTGTCAAGAGGCTCGAACAATTACAGATGCCTTTAAATAATTACTTTTCAGTAAAGTCAAGTGCTAGAAAATGCAAACTTAATTATTTCCCTGACAATGGTTGGAACAGGGAGGTCCTTGGAACTGGGGAAATGCTACACACAAAAACCCCAGCCAACAGTGAGTCCAAGCCCAGAGCCAGAGGCCTGGAAACTCAAGCTGAAATCGCTCTATAATCTATCATGCTGCTGCTAAGAGGATATTAATACCAGCGTTCAGAATGGCCATCATGCGTCTGACAATCCTGCGTTTGTACGAGCAGGTCAGTTGACTAATTGCGAGCGGGATGTCTCTGTGTACTGCGCTGTTCAGACGCAAAGGGATGACAAGGGTACAGTTAACTATTAAGGCATTCGGGCCTTGGAGGGAAAACAGAGGACAATCAAGCCCTTATTATGAGATGCTGTCCTGCGATTCGCTCCCTTATGCAGTTACAACAGAAGGAGAATTCACCTTTTAAAGTGAATAATTGTGCCTGTCGGGCAAGCCTTTACAATTACTTTACCATCCAGCAAGAGCTCATTGATTGCATTAAGGATAACAGTGCTCCACAGAAACAATCCTCTTAGGCAGGCTGCGTATAATCCCGTGTCTCTGTCAGGCAGCTGCCTGCTTGTTGAATAGCCAGAGAGTTAAAGAAATAAAAATATTAAAGGCCAAAGCTCTACTGATTTCACAATGCTCTTTAAAGCCGAATGAGTGATTAGGGTGGTTGCCGCCTGCTAAACACCCATGCCTCAGGTGGAATGCTCCTTGGAGCACGTTTTACAGCTAATGCCAGACTGGTGCCTTGCTTTTCAGCTCTGAAAATACGCCTGCTTAAGCAGCCCCATAGAATTCCAAGTTAAAATGCAAGCCAGAGAGACTGCATGTCTTCAAGGGTTGATAACAACCTAGAATCAAAGCCTTTCTCCTTCAGATTACCAGCAAGAATCTAATCCAGGTCAGTGATAATCCTCCAGCATCTATTTAGCGATGATCCCAGCAGACAGACTGCTCCATCACAGAAGTCACTGGCTCTGACATTACTGTGAGCATCCACAAAGACCAAAGGAGCATGGAGATTCCCCTTTTGCTGTGGGAGCTGATTAGCTTTGCAAGCAGGACAGGAGGGCTGAACCAAAGCACAAAGCATTTTATCATCATTATCATTCATTTGCTGTTTTACAAAGCTGTGGAGGTGAGACTGATAACCCTTGGTTGAACTACTAAGAGCTTCCCAATTTCTGTGTCTCTGCCACATCTGCCCTGTGTTCACGATCTCTGCGCTCACCCCATTCAGAATCATCAAACAAAACTCTCCAGCTTCAAATTCTTGTTTTGGCCTCCATCACACAACCCTCGCACTTCATATTTTCCTTCACTGCCATGCACATCTCCTCCTCTCATTCCAAGCTGTTTTCAGTTTCCTTTCATACTGCCTAGTCCTCCAGGCCCTCCCCATTTTATGTATATATATATATATATATTATTATTATTATTATTTTACAAAGTAAAAGTCCATTCCTTCCTTCTTCAAAAGCTTCCTGCGGGTCCTGAACAAAACCTTCCTATACAGAGATGCAGGCTTGGTCCAGGAAGCAGTCTAGGCAGTCAGTGTTTACAATAATAAACCCTGCTTTTTACCAAGGGTATTAACTTGACATACTGTGGGTTTCTGGTTCCAGCATTATCTCTGTGATGGAAACACCTTAGCACCACCAGCATGCTTTCCCACGTTTTGGACAGTTTGGTTTTGTTCTGTTATTTTTTTTTATTTCCTTTTGAGGATGCTTATTGGAGGTATAGCTTAATTTCTTTCTTTTTTTTTTTTTTTTTGGTTTTGCTGGAATTCAGACCCTGAAAAATCCCACACAATTCGCGACCAGCCTTTTCCATCTCTTGTCATGACTATTCTGTCACTTCCTAGTCTACCAAGTGCCTAAAAGTAGAGACAATGCAGACATAAAGCCAATTAGGCTGGGATTACCTTGTCTGTTCAACAGATGGGACTTAGCGTGTGTCTGCCTTCCTGTGTTAGGGTAAAGAATTCACATTTTATGGGTCTGACCTACCTTGTCAACATCCAACCTGCTGCCTTACAAGAAGCACTGAAAAATGCAGGTAAACCTAATGATGCCAAAAAGAGCTGGAGTGAGTCGAGATACGAAGAGGTAATTGATTAAGCGGGTAACGTGTACAGTCACGCTTGAAGATATAGTACAGCTCCGTCCTCTTCTGGGCTATTAAAGTAAATTAATGACCTGGAGTCGTGTAGGGGTTTCCAGAAACAACACTGTAATAGCCAACTGGCCACAGTTTGCAGCCTATAGAAGGGGAGATGTTTATTCTTCAGCAAATTGCCTGCTCAGGCACCACACTATATATACTCTATATCTGACAGATCATAGCACAGAAACAACAACTGAAACTTAGAATAACAACAGTGCGTCTAAAATATGAGGCTGTCTTGGAAGAAAACGAACCAATCGTAATCTTTGATGGGCCCCAGCTATTTCCAAAATCTCACAGTACTCTTTTCCACGCTGATAGTTTGGCAGCTGCTCAAAAGGCGCTGTGCGGACTCGGTGCCATTTTCAAGCCCTGAGCATCAGTCAAGGAATAACCGTTCAAACAATCTTGAGGAAACATACAGGGGGGTTAAATATAGACATACAGGGTTTGGGAGTGTGTGCAGGGATATGAAGACAGCCAAGCAGTGTCTATCTGCACACCATGCCTAGCGTCATGCCGCAGTCCCCGTAGGGAAAACCCTTGTGGGCTTCCATCCAGGTCCAAACTGAGGCTTTGGTGCTGTGCAGGCATTTTTGGCACGTCACAGCATCCCTTGACCACCCTACCATGCCCGAGGCTCCACGTCTGTGGTGCTAAGGGATGCTTTGGTCACCTCCTGCCTTCCCTAACAGCACCCCTCTGCTTTTTCCTGAAAAAAAAAAAAAAAAAAAGACACTTCCAGCTTTTCCGTCGGAAAATCCCGCTAGCCAAAAAGCCCCCCACAAGGCCACCCCGGTGGCTGACGACCTCGAACCCCAGGTGGGGTTGGCACTCCGGGGCCTGGGCGGGACGGGGGCCTCGGGGCGGGTCCCGGCGGCGGGGGCGGCCGAAGGGGGCCGGCCGGGGGCGGTGGCGGTGTGGCGGTGTGGCGGTGGCGGTGTGGCGGTGTGGCGGTGGCGGTGCCAGCTGCGAGCCGCCGCCGCGGAGGCAGGCAGCGAGGGAGGCCGGGGCCCCGCGGAGGCTCGGCGGGAGACCATGATCCTCACGCGTAAGCGCGGCCGCCCCGCGGGCTCCGCCGAGGGGTGGCTTTGGGGAATTTGGGGACTGGGGGGCTGGGAGGACGGGGAGGCTGCGGGGGTCTCCGACCCTGGCAGCACCGGGGGGAGGCCGGCTGGGCTCGGCGCGGTGCGGCAGCCCCAGGTGGGACGGCGCAGCCCCGAGCGCCTTTGGGCGCTGCCCGCGGGGCGCGGAGGAGCCGCGGTGAGGGCGGCCGCTGTCAGGGCAGCGCCGTGCATCCCCTCGGCCACGCTTCTTCCCCCTCTCTTTTTTTATTTATTTTATTTTTTTCTCCTTCCCGGGAGTGGGAGCCGCCGCCTTGGCGTTGAAGCGGGGCACAAGGATCCCGACGGCCGCCGCAGCCCGCACCCCCGGCTCCGGTCGGGGTCCCCCCTGCCCAAGGCACCGAAGTACTGAACTAATAACTACACGTGAGCCCTGCGCGGGGCTGGGTCGGAAGGGTTTGCCTGGTGTGTCACAGTACTTAAAACGTGTGGATTAAAAGAGTGCGGGGTGTAGTTTTATCTTAATCCTCAGTTGTAGATGCTTTTATTTCTTAGAGGTGTGTGATCGGTTTGAATTACCCTGACGAGACATTCCCAGAACCAGAGGCGCAGCTCTTTACTGGGTTATATTTTAATGCTGTTTGTAGGGAACTATAGGGACAGGCAGGCAGATTTCATCCTCCGAGCAGGAATCCATCAGCGGTTCAGCGCAGGCCTGATCCAGTGCCCAGTTGGCAGCCAGGCTCATGCTGGCCGATGGCATGCAGGGTTTGGTACCAGGTGCCAGCAGCCTCCTGTCTCGGCTTCCAGGTGCCCCATCTGCTCCCCAGCACAAGCAGCATGAAAAGAGGGAGGCTGAGGTGGCCAGGAAGCGGGGCTGCCGTCTCTCTGACAAACGGGTTCAGGTTTCTGCTCCGGTTTGCCTCTGAGGTCCTGATTAGGGCTGAGGTTCTTTGATTGTGGAGCACGGCATAGCCCAAAGAAAATGTTTGGGGAAAACTCCTTTCATCTACAAGGTCACAGGAATCTAAGCGTTTGGTGCTACCTTTGTAACCTCTAGGACTTCTGATCTCTTTATCTTCTGTTAAAACAACTTGGTTAATTGAGTTTTTAGGAAGCGGAAGTGCAGATACATTGTTTTAGACTACACAGAGCTGATGTTAACTATTACTTAGAAATGGAATTTAAAAGCAAGAAGATATCCTACCATGTTATTATTTGTTTTGTTTTTTTAAATCTCAGTTGCATAGATTCAGTCTAGGATGTTTTAATTCTTGAGTCGGGGTCTTCCCAGCCAGTTCTGCTGCTGCTGGGCCAGAGAGGAAGGCTGCTACTGGTCACAGAAACTCCTAAGGACCCTGTGTACTTTGCCTCTGGGGGGGGAGGAACAAGGTACCCCAGTTGTCCTTACTGGCTAATCTCAACTGTTTATATTAGGATTCCTAGAAGAAGGAGATGAGAGGTGATTTGGTTTTACTTTTCTGGTTCTTCTTATCCATTACATTCTAGGCAATGGTTTGTTTGAGGCATGAGAATTTATGAGTTCTGCAAATATTTAGAGATGCAGTTTGCATGATAAAGTGCCTTTTTTTTTTTTCCTGGTCTGAATACCACAGTATGCTATGTTTGGGTTTCTTCAGAGATTCAGATTACTCTCATAATTCTCCTTTGATTGGAGTTTTTCTGTTGGTTTCAGTATAAACACAACTGCACCTTTGGCTAGTTAAAAGGACACAGAGGAAGAGAACTCATGTGCTTAACAGGATGGTCCTGTACTGTAAACAAGCGCTTTTCATGCTTAACTATCCTTCCTAGCAACAGGAAGAAGGAAATGAGGCTATGCAAAAGGACCCTGACACATTTCAGACAATGCCAGACCCACCCTAGCATTCATACAGTATAGTCAGAAGACTTGGGGAAATAAAAATAACTTCAGATGTTTCCCCTTCCTTCCTGTGCATATTGTAGAAATACTGTAATTGAATGATCTGCAGTTCACAGAAGACTTGATGGTTTGATCTCCACAAAGTTAAGAGATGATGTCCCCATATAATTTTTGGCTATCATATTGTTTGGCATACAGTGTGATTCTCGGTGTCTCATGAAGTACAGAATGCTGTATCCTGTCTAGCTCTGTAGTGAGCGCAGAAGTACAGTAATTCTGGTAATTTCAGCAGTTCCAGGGGCATATTTCTTGCTTGCTCCTGTGCCATAGGTAATTCTGACTGGTGCAAGATATCATGGTTGTCTTGCTTTGTGCTTTGATTTCTGAACCGACGAATGGAGTTAAATGTGAATGTGTTGCCTTTGCAGTGGAAACTAACTGAATTAGTGGAGTGTATAATATTGTGGAGGACAGGGATTCAGATACAACCTTTAACTTGTTCTTGTTTCCTGCTATTAATACCTTTTTCTCTGGTTTAAGAAAAAAAAGAAAGTGTGTCTGAAATGATACATTTTTTTTCCTTTTTATTTTCTTTTCTATTGCTTCCCCTTCTCCTGTTTTAAGGAAAAATACATAGTCTGTGTTACAACAGTGGTGAGCAAGTCCATGAAAGGGGCACAGGGCTGGAACTGTGATTGGAGTCTCTTTGCTGGACACTTATTCTGCTGTGCTTGCTTATACTGAGCACTACCATGTCCTACACAGCACATCTTTGAAATTGGTAGGTTTGTTATCACAATATGTCATTTGACATAACCAGTAGCATTAAAGTCATTCTCGACTTATCTAGTTGGCTGCAATTCTCTGAGGTCAGTTATCTGACAGATGCTGGTAATACTACACACCTTTCTGAAGTATGTCAGTGTCTACAAGAGTGTGCTGAGCACTGTTGGTTTTGAGGAGGAATATTCTTTCAAATACTGTCAAGTATTTGTTTCCCTTGGGAAGCACTGTGCTAAAGACAGGATCAGGAAAAATGTTATCCGTTCTCTCTTCTAATGAAGACACAATATGATGGCCCTCTTATTGCTGGTGGGGAATTAGTTATTTAAGTCCAAATGGTGCAGAATTCCTTAGACTTGGTCTTAAATGTATTTTATTTATACATATATATATATATATAACTCTCCATTCACATGCTCTTCTCAATCTGTGCAAAGAATACTTCCTGAGAAGATGCATTAAAGACATTTGCCGAAGCCAGCAGTGGACAGTTTGACCTTCCCGAACCTAGTCTTGTTCTCTACTGGAGACTTGGAATTCAGAAAAATATAGTCCTCGCATCCTTGCATTTTGGGGAAGTTCCTTCTGTGACCCTGATGGGTCTGGATGCCCTCATGGCCAGCCTTCCCTCTGCTCTCCACATGCATTTCTCATTAACAGATTTCCTGTGCATCTTAAGATGCAAGAAACTTTCCAGCATAAAGCTTCATGGTGTGTGTTAAGGTCTCCTTTCCTGCCTTTCCATACTCTCTGCTTTCTTCTGCAGCGCTGCAATGGCTCTGCTGTATATAGACCATTCTCTTACCCCTGAGGTTCAAGTTGCAAGGTGTGACCAGATACTGAGAAGAGCATTTTCAAGTATGCTGCATCACAAACAGAATGCTATAGCTCTCTGTAATACCTGGAAGTAGAAAGTACATAGTAATAATTGTTTTCGGAAAATCCAGGTTTGCACCTTTTATTCTTATTTGGGGAAATAAGCAGTCAGCTGGGACTCCTGGAGCTTTGAGCTGATCTGTTTTGCTGCCACTGGGGTTTCTGACCTGTTGTATCTGGTGTTGTATCACCCCCACAGGGTGCAGGATGGGGACTGGTCATCAGTGAGGTAAGCACCAAGTGCTTATGATGCAAAGGTAGTCCTCCCATACGGTTCTTCTGATGTGTGCTGACGGTTTTGACATAGAATCTTCGCAAGTTAGAAGTAACTGTATAAATCCCATTTTCTTGTCTGAGCCATTGGGGCAGCTCAGATCATCCCTTATACCATTACGATTTCCTAGATCTGAACAAGTGACCCAAACTTTGGGAATTTTAAGAGGTGTCTGTCATGCTGGACCTACTCACTTTTGCCTCCCTCCAGAGCTCAACAAGCGCATGATTTGGGCTTTGCATACAGTCCGCAAGCGTACTGGCTTGCAGGCAGGGTGCCGTGGGAGAGTGCTAATGCTGGCTTTGGGAGTCGTAGTGGTTAATGTCTGCCCCTCAGTCCCTGTTCAAAGGTTGCTCTAACCAAGCCATCTCTGAGAGAAGTGGTTAAAGTCATCTTCTGTTTCCCAATCTTTGGAGGAGGATTCGTTTCTCACTCTGGAATCTGTCAACATGACCTCCTTCAGAGGATTTGACTAAATGCTTTCTCTGCCCCAAATAATCCTCCTCCAAGACCACCCTGTGTTAATCAGGCCAGACAAATAACCCACATGCCCAATTATTTCTAAAGTGTGTTTTTTTTTTTTTTAAGTCACTTGACATCTTGTTCCTCTTCATCTCTGAATCTTCTTAAAAGTGAATGGGAGAAGACCATCTTTAACCTATAAAAAGAGTTGTTCTATGGCAGGAAAACTGCCTTATGAGGCTTTAGTTTTGTTTAAGCACCATTTTTAATTTTAGATTACTTTTTTATATGGTTTTCTTGATCTTCCTCTATATACTAAAAACGCAAAAATAATTTAAAAATAAATTACAATCCTGATTTGCAGTTTACAGTCCTGGTTTAGAGTGTACTTGATGGTGAGCTATGTGGCAGCAGTTGTGTCCTCTCTGCTCTCCTGCCATGGGGCACTACCATTCCTCTTGCTCTGATGAAAACCTGGGCCGCTCCCTGGGCTGGGGATGTGGCTGACAGCACAGCTGGACTTGGAGAAGGCAGAAGTCTAAATTTAAATATTTTTGTTACTGTTAAAAATAACAAGGAGGACTGTGAGCCTCATTTCAATATGCTGAAGACTATGAAAAGGAGATTCAAGTTAATTAGGTTTTGATTCACAAAAGAGTCCTTGTGTTTCCTGTGCTGGCCAAGAGGATTGATGTGCATGCAGTAGGAGCTACTACATTATGTAACCTGGTACACTTGGTGGGGGGAGAATTAAATTAGCCAACATACAACTATGCAGATATTTTGGAAAGCAGTCATACTTATATATGTAAAATATGTATATTTTAAGTTAGCTTTCATCATTAAGGGAATAAATAAATTTAAAACCTCATCAGTGGAGTTAAGCCATTTGTTCTTTCTAAAAGCTCAGCTGAAAAAATGGTGTTCAAGCTTTCTGATTTTTTTTTTTCAAAGAAGGTATCAATATGTGATCTTAAACATCTGTTTCCTTACTCCTTCTTCATCTGTTCCCACACAAATTCCAAACATATTCTGTTTCTTCTCCCAGTGTCCTGTGGTTTATACATAACATCAGCAGCATAGTTACTGTTTTGCTGCAAGGCTCCGTAACTTGAAAAAACCATTCCCATGTTTAACCCAAAGCCAGCCGTAACACAAGGAGAGTGTTTCTTTGGTCGTCATCACATAGTTGAGAGATATTTGAGTAACATTCCCCATCACCACCTCTTTCAAGGGTTTCTGTGACTAGAAAGCAGCATATATATTTGGTGCCATATAAGGTTTCTTTCAAGAACTTGCTTTTTTCCTTCCAGAAACTTTTTGGTAAGAAATTTGTTCTTTATATTTTGTGTTCAGTCATATTTGCTTGAATTGAGCATTGAGGTTAAGTGGAGATTACAGCATGTGTCATTTGACTGTAGAAGGTAAATTGAAGCACAGAGAGGTAGAGGAGCATACAGAAAGAGGTGGCCACTCTTGCAAAGTGCAAATTGAGCTTTAAAGGCAAAAAGGAAGAAGGGACCCTCTTGGGAAGGTGGTTAGCTTACACTTCAAAACCTGCAAGCTTGTCAAAAGTTCAAAAGCCATGCCTATTATGTATTTTCCATGACTCACTGGTTCTTCAAGAAATGAAACCTTCATGGATTGAATGTGTCTGACTAATATTTTAGAGTAGTGGTGTAATTATATAGAACAAGAAGAAATTCTAAATGTGTTAGAAATTTGCAAGGAACCTTCAATAGGATTTTCAGAGTTCTCTGGCTTTCAGCGGTTGAGTATTTACTGACAAATTTACCAAGCTACAGTATTTGTTTTAAGGTCATTATCCTCGTAGAATGCTGTTTTTCATTAATTACTTTCTTTAGGCCCTGTTAGGTGCTAGTTTCCTGAAAGGTGTGGAGCAATAGGTTAATAATACCTCCTAAGGAATATATAGCTATATTGGCTAGAGTAAAAACAGACTTACGAAAAAGCATTGAATTATATTCAAAGCTACAGTTGCACATCTTCAAACTGAAAACCATCTGAGGCCACGGATGCGTAACAGGCTAAGTCGTAGGAAATCATACTGTCCCAATTTTAAAGGGCTGCAGGCATATGACAAATTACACAGAGCTGATTCACCATGTTCATTTTTAGACAGCTGCCATAGTACCGTTTGTTCTGGGTTTATCTCAGATTTCACATCCATGTTCATGTAGCTATGGTCTGAGTGGTTGGAATAGTTTGATCAAGTCTAGTGTTGGGACCACAATTCACATGTCAGGGATGTAATTCAAGCACTTGGAAAAATGATTGCTTATGCTTCAGCAGTGGAATTCTACCCAGGGAAGAACATTTCTCATATCTGAGCCACAGCTGGCCTTAAAAAAATATGATCCTGAATGGTCTCAGGCTTCTTAATAGCTTTGGACCGTGTTTCAGAATTGAACATAGATTTTGTGAAACACCTGAAATTTCAGAGGGCCGGGAGATATAGGAACATGTAGTTTCTGATACAGACAGAAAAAGAGGACAAGCTTCTAAGGATAAAAGCCCTTTTGCAACCATTAAATGGGAGCATTAGTCCCAGATGAGCAAACTCCTCTGTGTTCCATCCGTGCCTTAGAAAACAAGCAAACAGTTGATGGAGTTTAATGCGTTGCTGCAAGGAGCATGTGGTTTCTTCTCTAGCATTCATGGTAAGAAATCAGATTCTCTGCATTGCATAGGAGGGAGTTTCTCCTGCAAGCCAAAGCATGAAGGTGATTTTGTATTCAAATTTTACCAAATAAATATATTTTTTTCTTTTCTGGAAAAGAAAAACCGTTAATTTCAACTATAATAACCTGGTCAAATATGAAGACCAATAAGAACCCCAAACTGGTTGTTAGGTATGGCACTGGAGTGGGACCTTCAGCAATGGAAGTCCATTTTGGCTGAGATTACATTTTAACATCATTGATTTGACCAGTCTCGCTACAGAATTTTACAATCCACTCTCTTCAGAGAGCCAAAAGGTGAGATGAGTAGAACTGGTGTGTGGAGGTGTTAATATGGTCATAAAGGTGTCTGAGTTGAGGCAAGAGGAAACCATCTGCTCGGAAGAACTGTTCATACAATGTTTAGCACTTAGGTGAAAATGGAGCCAATGCATGACTGTACAAAGATACATCTGGTTTGCACCTTTCTGAAGAACCTGAAGGAGCTGTTGTTTAAGTTGTGTGTTGTTCTGCCTTGCTTTTTGCTTCCATTAAATGAAGGGGGAAAAAAATCCAGCTTTTGAGTAGATCTTACTCATAGCTAGACTGCTATGATTTTATTTTATTTTTTCTGAAAGGACATTATTGTATTGTTTTTTATTTTCTATGGGAAGGAAGGTGTCCAACGGAAGATGATACGCATCCTACAGTTTTTCCCTTCTGCAGTTGCAGTATCAAGACTTGAATTATTTTTGCTATGAAGCTTTAAATCTGCAAATCTGAAGTGTCAGGAACCGAGATTAACCAAAGTTAAGCAAAAAGGAAGTTAGAAGTTCCCATTTTCACTCATTAGTTTGAGGAAGAATTGGGTCATCCTAACCCCCCAGGAAGTGGGTAAATAAGGACTAATGGTTCCCAACCATACACAAAAGGAACTCCTACCCTTGATTTGAAGATGGAGTCCAGCTTTGTGAAGCAGACTAACAAATAAAGCTGTTTCCAATAAAAATTTCCTGTTTCCTCTTTAACACGTTTGCCTGCTGTTTGCTTACACGACACCAAGAATAAAGACTTCATTGTACTCCTTTTTTTGTTTTATTTTACTTTCTAAGAGAATTTCTTGTGCATCAGGACATTTAGAAATAATAGCGCAATTTCTTTCTTGCGGGCAGTTCTTTGTACCAGAACCTCCTGCTGTTGGAGGAGAGAGGCAGCATAGGACATAGGCCTGAAAAGCTGCGCATACGTTTCTTGTGGGGGATGTATACCGATTTGTAGTTTATTGTAAAGGTTTAAATGACGTGGGTATTTGATTCAGTTGTCGTGGCCAGCATTAGAAAGGAAGCGGCCCCACAGGGGTGGAACAGTGAGGAGGGAGTGAGACCAGTCCCTTGCCCATAGCAAGTTGTATCAGCTCGTGTGAAGCTTTGAATGAAGACTGCCAGGTCTTCATCTAAAGTACACACATGGTGGGAAATCGCTTTGTACATCGTGGTTGATTAATTAGAGCTGAAGTGGGGTTTCCCTGGAATGGGTTGGAAAGCGGTGTGTGGTTCCTGCACAGGTTGCCTGTCCTCCTGGCGGCTCTCAGCTGGCAGTGGCCAAGCACATGCTGTGCTGGGCAGTGAGTTTGTACCTCAAGTAATGATCTGTAATGAATACTGCTGGGTGTCCTGTCACTTCTGAAACTTTGCCAGGGCAGAAGCAGAGGAAAAATCTAGCTTCAGAAGCTCTGTTCATCCCTCTTGTCCCTCATTGACCTGGTCGCTGTTGATCCAGATGACAAGGACATGCACATACTGCCCGTGTCCACCTGTGTGTGAAACCAAGGCAGCTGGCCAACCAAGACTTGTAGAGCTGATGCTGCCAAGCTGAAGAAAAGCCGATATCTGGAAGTGTGGCCAACTGGCGTTGGACTAGAGGGGCTGCTTTTTAGGTCCTGACTCGTTTCCCTCCACTACGGTGCTCTACAGTCGCCCACACCCTTCTCTGGCCTGTGCTTTGTGGGGACGGAGGTGACATGGAGGAAGCCTTGGCCATGGGGGACGCCCTGGCCTCTTCTTCTAGACAGCTTTTGAAACTCCTTATGCTTCTGAGGACTTGCAGCAGGGGCTAGAGCTCTGCCTTTCCCAAAATGAGCTCAAAAGGAGGCAAATTAATTGCGCTTTTATACCCTGGGTGCTGTCCCTAACCCTAGGCACTTACCTAGCCTAGCTGATGGACAGGTGCACTGGCTTTTTATTACTCTGCAATTCTTGTGGCCAGCCAGGAGGAACTCGGGTATTTCGTTGCCTACATGGACTTCTTGGGGGATTCTCAAAGGTATTTTGAAAGCAAATATGTTCTGAAACATCCCCAAGGCAACTGACACCAGGATGCCCATAAAATATGACTTCCACGTAACTTGCAGATATATTTGGAGAAAAGATACACAACGCTTCTACAGAGAACCATTAAAAAAAAAAAGTCTTATAATTACATATTCATAATTTTCTAGCTTTAGAAATACTCTGCAGGTCATACACCTGGGGTGCTTGGTAAAGGACCTATGAACAAATATTTGAATACTTTAAAGAGTCCCTGTAGTAGTAAGGAATCTGATGCTTTTTTCAGTCGCACTACAAGCATATACTTGCATTTTTAGGCAAATGCGATTATCAGGAATCACTTATTCAGGTTTTTAATCAAGTTAAATTCTCTTTCAATCCAGCAGCTTCTGCTTGATGTGACCTGTAAAATTTTGCATTTTATTATAAGAACTCTTAAAATTACTTTAAGATTTTTTTTACTTTAATATTTTCATTGCATCTGATATAATAGTATTCTGTTGTCTGTTATTACTGTTAGCAGTGCAAGTTTTAAATACATTTTAGTTTCCTTTTTTTTTAAAAAACCTTTATTACCTTTCCCAGCTACTTCCTGGGGGGTGGCAAAATTAAAATAAAACTTTAAGCAAAACTTAAGAATTCCTAGCAACTGGACTTGAAGAATGTAAAGAGTAGCTAAGTCAATCTGTCTGTACGTGCTTGTTCTCATGTGGTCCCATAACCCAAAGGTGAAGCAAACACAAGCTACACAAATGCCTGCTTGTGCTGACTTCAGTGAGAGTGGATTTTTAGCTGTTTATTTATCTGGAATGTTGTGCTTTGGCTCACCTTAACCCCTTGATTTGGATATGTGTCTTAGCAAAGCAGTCTGGCAAAGCACAAATATTTTAACCCTGTTGTAGCTGTTTGGAAAATCAGGGGGGATTGCAGGCATTTTGGAGACCCTAAAAGGTGTCTGCTCTTTCATCTGATTTTGGTTGTGTATCTATGTCTCCCAGGGAATATTTTGTAACATGCCAAAATCTTGAGATATTTTGCTTATGTTATGTTTGGCTCTTCACCTATGTGCAGTGACTTGTTTTCTGAGCAATTGTACTGGACTCTTTGTGGATGGTTTCTGCAGCAGGTAGCAATAGTATCCTCTCTAAGTAGGTGGCAAAATTGTCTACTCAGTTGGACATAATGAAGCTTTTCTTTTCTGGTCCATCAAGAAGAGTGAATATAATCAAAGCCAGATGAACATAAAGAGTTTCTGATTGTTCACTGTCTGTTTGATCAGTTCTAAGCAGGGAGCTAAATTCCCAGTAGCATTTTCTTGAATTCTTAGAACAGAATTAACCAAGTCTGATTCCTGAAAACTTGGCGAGTATCCTAAATAACCTCTACATTTTCCTGATTTGTGAGCTAATGAGAAAACATTTTCTTTATTTCTGTATCTATTAGGTAACAAATGAATTCATGTACAATTTATTCACAGACTAATATAGCCCATGTTCAGAATGTTTCCTTTCTTTTGCTGTTATATATATGTAAGTGAATAATTTCATTTTGCGGCATGCTGTTTTGGGCAGTGAGAGGAAAAGTTAGCTGAATTTCCTGTAATATACCAAGGAACTCATAAATGCCTTGACGACCTCCAGTGAAACCGAGTTCTTGTTGGGTAGTAAATACCTGCTTGAGTGAGCTGCAATACAGTGTGTCAGTTGTTCCTGGTCTTGGGTCTGTCAGTACAATCTACAAGATGTTAAAGCACACAGTATTATTAGCTCTGCTAGGAATTTCTGTCAAGACAGAATAGTTGTGCCACGAGGATCGTAAGATTTGTTGAACAAAACCTCATGTTGATTGCAGTGCCGGTTTCTTTAGTGTTAAGAAAACCTGTGCAGAGTGATATGTAAATCCTATAGTTTTCATCTGTGTTTGATGAGGTCTTGATAAATCACAGGTGAATGCTAGGATATGTTTGACAATGAGACAAGAAGCAAGCTGAGATGAGCAAATTTGAGTTTCAGTTCAAAGTAGCTGAATGCATCTTTATTTTTGTAACAGGAATAACAGAAGAGCTGTTAGAAAGGAGGGAGCTTTTGCTTTGCAGGTCACTAATCTGACAGTGTTTTGTTTCTGTCCTCTTCTAGAAATCGAAGCCAAGGAAGCTTGTGACTGGCTGCGGGCTGCCGGCTTCCCGCAGTATGCACAGCTCTATGAAGGTAGGCACCAGGGCTGTTCCCATCAGCACCCCAGCCTGCAAGGTGATCGTTCACGGCATCAATATGAAACAAACGTGCAGCTTCATTTTTGGACAATAAGGCATAATATTCACCATTAAAAGAGGTTTGGGGGCACACCTGAATGGTGGCGCATAAGATAAATTTTGGAGACTAGGTTGCTTTCTGCTACCCTCCATGCACATAGACATACCAAAACCAATGAGATTGAAACACTCTTGGAGTTTCAAATTTTCTTCAGGTTTCTGCTTTAGTCTGAGTAATCCTTTTAATTTTTTTTTGTCCTTTTTTTTTTTACAAAGGTTTTCCTCAAGCAAAAGGAAACTTTTCTCCTGTCTTCCTCTCTGACCTGCTAGGAACTTGCAGTTTTGGCAGACTACTCTTAAGCTCTGATGCAAAATGACATACATAAGTTTGTTTTAAAGAATGACATCTTAGAGGTCCTTTTTAATACGTGTTATTTTCAGAGGGTTTTTTTCCTCCTACTTAAAATTACTTGCACCGTGGTGAAACTATTCTGTACTTACTTATTTGCCTCTTCTTTTTTATAAAGCAAACTCCAGCTGCTGCTTGTAAGAATGAGCACAGAAAGTCCATTATTTACAGTGAATAACCATTGGAAATTACAGCAAATGCTGAGCTGACCTTCTTGAAAAATGATCTAGTTGAGCTTTGATTTGCAGCTGCATTGGCAATGTGAGATGATAATAGCACTTTCAAAAGCAGCACTTAGCAAAAATGTCCTTTGCCTGTTCAGAAATGATTTTTTTTCCTTTTTTTTTCTTTTTTTTTTTCTTTTTTTTTGGGTGGGTGAGGGGTGTGATACTAATGGAAATGCCAAGATTTTCTTGGGATGCAGATCGGGGACTGTGGTTCAAGTCTTTGTTAAAACCAGGGACAACACTGCCAGCAGAATATGTGGGCTTGTGGGTTTCCTGCTGTGCTGAACTGTAAATCTCCTAAGAAATTACTTGCATTCAAAAAACATGCCCTACCTGTGGTTGCAATTGTCCTACCTAGAAACTCTAAACTTTTATTAAGTTTCTAATTTAGGACCATGTTCTTGCCTAACGTCAAAAGGACCACAGAGGTGAGAGCAAGATGTGAGAGCAAGGCCAGCCATTCCCATTGAAAAGCCAGCTGTCCTTATATGAAAACAATATGCCATTGTCCTTTCCAGGCCCTTTTGGCAGCAGCAACATCAACAAAAACAGCATAAATTAAGCATAACAAAAAATGGATTTGTGCAGACCATCGACATCTTGTCACCCATCTCACTTAGCGTGCCCACAAGAAAACATCTGGGAGAACGTAAGATACAAGCCCTCTCAGAGGAAAAACTTAGATCAGCACTGTTGAAAAGTACCGACTGAATGTGCTCACTTCCTTTGCTTGCACTTTGGACTTAAAATAGTGAAGGAGAAAACTATGGATCAGTTTAGTATAATATGAGAAGTCACCTTTAGGCAGTACACATTTAAAATGGAGATTAATCTGTGAAACTTCATAGTTGCTCTGCCTTCTAAAACTGCAATTTTCTGTTGAAAAGCCAGGATTTCTTGTATTTCACAGACTATGTCATCATAAGAATATTATATACCTTTCAATAAATTAACACCAGGTCTATTCTTTTCATCATTTCAGCTCACTCTTGTCTCTGGAGATTTAAAACATTTTATAGACAATCACTTGGACCAGAAAAGTTGTATGTAACTGCAGCAGTACGTTGAGAGTTTGTCCTTGTATTGCAGCATGCCCTGAACACCCAGGGGCTTTGGTGGGAGTTTTGGTTTTGCAAGGAATGCCAGATCAGGACCTATATGACAGTCAGGAATCCGTGGAGGACAGTAAATAATATATATGTAGTCACTGCTTCAGAGCTGAAGTAAATTTTCAGCTCTCTGCCAACATTGTTTCTTCCCCCTCACTCTCCCAGTTGTTTATCTAAATAATCTTTTAAGGGAAGGAGGCAGTATGCGTTCCACGCAGCTTGGCGCTCTTTCATTTCAGCCCATATCTCATTAATGTTATAACAGAGTCAAGCATTTAAATTGCTTGATTAACAGCCAAGGAGATTCTGTTTTTCATTCCAGAGATTTGGGTTTTACTGACCTTTTTTCTTTAATGTGAGATACTAGTACTTTGATGGAGATTGTATATTTATTTTAAATAAAGCCAGCCTGAATTAGTTTCAGCTTCTGATGTTGGATAGGAAGTTCACATTTGCCTTGTTTCCTCTCCTGTTGTTTCATCTTTGCTTTGCTCATTTTTTCCCCATTATGCATATCAGCTTTCAGTTATCAAAGCTGCACGCCAAAAGCTTATAGACAGGCAGTAAGCATCTCTGGCATTTGAGCTGGTAAGATGCATGTTTATCTGAGAAGTGCCAATCACTTGCATCTTGGTTAGCTCATCTGAAGGCAGCTGGTGGTTTTGAAACAATTCACTGCTGGGAATAACTGCTTTTTTGATTCTTTACCTGTCTCTGTTCCTACAGATCTCCTCTTTCCAATTGACATTGCTCTAGTCAAGCGAGAGCATGACTTCCTGGACAGAGATGCTATTGAGGCCCTATGCAGGTAGGTGGGAAAAAATCACACTGCATCTTGTAACAAAACTCTTCCCGTGTAATGGAAAATGTAACCCAGGAAAAGCATAACCACAACTGAATTATGTATTATAGGGTTAATCATTGTTTTGAGGCCTTTTGATTATCCATTATTGGTATGCATTTTTAATCAAAACAGTATATTGGGCTAAGTAATGTTTGGGGATCTTATTTGCATCAAAGCTGGGAGGAAAATGGCAGTAGTCTTTGTGACAAGAGTCTTTAGTAAGTATTTAGTATAGCTATATATTTTATTATTATTCATTCTTTACTTGCTTTTATTATTGATTCCCAAATTAGCAAGCCGTGTGAAAGCAGAGCTGTGTAGGCGACAGCAATCTGTACATACAACTATAGCATCAGTTCCCATGCAGGAATTATATTTTTGGGAGCAGTATTCGCAAAGCTGTGCTGCTGCATTCTCTTACCCTCCTGTCTGATAATGGTGAGGAGCCATGTGTATAAAAAGTCATGCTGACCTCAGGGTACTACCCTGTGTACACTATGATCACTGAAGTGAATGTGGATGGCTGTAAAGGATAATGGGAGTGAATCTAAAGGGTTTACCACCACCGCCAAGGCTGGCCTGCCCTCAGCTGTGTGCTCCCATAGCTTGTCTTAATTGTTTATGGGCTCCTACAACAAACCGATTCAACTTGCTTACCCAGCTAAAAAAGCCTCAGTAGTCCTTGCTGGGTTAGGAAATTGGATCAGCACATGGAAAGGAGTAATGGACTCTGGGGGGGTGCAGAGGATGACCACAGAGCTAACTGCAAGGGCAGGACACAAGGGGTGGGCAGAAAAAGAGAGAGCAAGACTTGCCTGTGTGGGGCAGCTTGTTTTTACAGAACTACAGCCCCAGCATTACCAATTCTATCATATAAGCAATTACTTTGGCCCCATTTTACACTTATCCATCCATTATGGATGGGTACTCCTCTAGCGCAAGTTCATAATCTAAATTGCAAAAAAAAAATGCAATAATTTTTCATATCTTCTATTACCTAGAAATAAGTGCAGTTTTCTCCCTTTGTCCTTCATTATGGCAACTTTCCAAATTGTCTTCTGAATGAATGCTTTGGATACTACATGCCTGATGGCCGCAACTCTAAATGTCAATAATTCTAATGAATTACAAAACCCTTTTAAGAAAGGCTTTAAGTTTATAGTGTCCTCTTGCCATCACTACCATGCTTGGAAGGGAAAGAGAGAAACTGGAATTTGAAGTTCCTCAGAAATATTTACAGCATTTTTAAACTAAGGAAACAGATTTGTTGCTCACTCATTGAGAGGGGAAAAATTTTATTCACGGTAAATTCACAATCAAGATGCAGTAAGGCGCCTACTCCGTCAGCATTAAAATGTGATACATTGGTCTGCTTATTTGTGTGCTCTGGAGCTTGTGAAGCCATTGAACAGAAAGTACAGCGATGTGAATAAATGCTGGTTCCCAGAAGCACGGTATTCCCTTGCCAGGAAAACAGAATACAGTCAAGCCAGCATATTTTGGATCTAGTGCTCTCTTGCAAGACTACTTTTTAACCTGGGCTTATTTAGGTAGATGGGGGAAAAAGACAACAGACTGTTTCTTACTGGTAAAAGTAAGAATATGTCCTCCATATATCTTTGAGACTTGCCACTAATAAAAACAGTTACCAATTTTATTGAACTTAGAGGATAGCAAAAAGATCTGTCCTAAAAATGGAATCTTATTTTTTAAGCCTTCTAATAAAGGTAACCAAGCCAAAATGATGTGGGTATATACACATTTTGTGAAACTAGGACACACAAGTCTGCTAATTGTAAAATCACCTGTTCACTTCCATCTTCAAATTGTTTTCTGTGTAGTGTGCATAAGAAGTGTGCATCTTCCTGTAGCTTGTGACAGATTTTAAAGGCAAAACTATATCATTCTGAAGTCTGTGGCTTATCTTTTACAAAATAATTTTAAAACTGAAGCTAAAATTTCTCCAGAAGCATTCAGATCCTACCTTAACATAAAACTGAAAATCATCTTGGATGTCTGAATTTGGCCTTTTGTCATGTGTATTAAACAAAAGCAGTTCATTATCACAACATTTCCACCTTTAGATTTTTTTTCACATCTCCCTGTTTAATTTTGTAAAGCTCATTAAAAAACATGGAGAGGCTACGTCATGTGGAATGCTGTGTTTCTTCCTGAAACCTAGGTTTATTTTGACTCATGCCATGGTCAGTGTGTAAACAGTAGAGGATTTTGCTCAGTAAAGGAGTTAGAGCTGTTTCACAACCATAAGTCTATCTAAAAATCAGAGTAGTTTTGGAATTATTTGCATTTTCAGCATAGAGCTAAATGAATGCTGTATGCAGTCGATGGTAACAAAATAGTTAGTCCTCTGTGCTGAGAATCTGCTTTTCAGTATAACCAGGAGTCTTTTCTCAGCGGTTTTAATCACCTTGCTCTAATTACTGCACATGGAAAAATATAATTTTAAAAAAGACTGTAGAAATCACAATGACAGGGATTTTTTTTAAGTTTGAAGCATTTAAAACATCTGAACAGTACTGTCAATTACTGTTCAATAAGATTATTAACTTAAACAGGAATAATAATGTAACTTTAACAGTTTAATAATAATGCTTTGCAAAATTCATTTCTAAATGGAAATGGTTTCAGTGGCCACCCCATTAAGGGTTTTCTTGAAAAATTTTAAGTAAAAAGCAAGTTGAGTCTTGAATTACAGAGATAGCATATGGTACTTGGTAACAGTAGAAGATAAATGGTTAAGAAATGTCATTTAGTGATTGTATCACGAAATGTAGGGTTAAAAATGTAAGTCATGATTCTGCTTTAATTTGCTGGGATGCTTCACGTAGAGACTGTGTGTGAAGTGCTGCTGGCCTTGGTTTTGTAAGCCTCTGTGTAGATTAATGGTTGGGAATTTATCTTGAGAGGGCAGCTGCCTGCATAATGCGCTCATGAAGCTAAGTACTGAAACATGCTTATCCTAGAGGCTGTAGTTGCTAAGTGCGAATTACATAGCAAGCTGTGATGGAAATCCTATTTAATCTCTTTACATGTAACTAGAAAACTGCCACACTGTATACACAAGAGATTTCTTAAATCTTGTACCATCAGGATTTCTCATCCAAGAAACTGATTGTAATGGATTAGCACGAGCAGCAGTTACTGGTCGTATGGCTTGGTTTGTGAAGAGCTGGCCTCCCTTGCAGGTTATAACATGCAGATGAACCCCGTGAGCCAGCACAGGGACTGTCCACTGCGGTGAGACACGAAAGCCCTTGTATCATCAATTAGTTACAGGTATAATGGAGCTGGAGTTTGCCCTGTAGTAAGGAATGAAGAATTTAAATCCATTAGGAAAATATTTTAAACTGAAGTTCAAAGCTAGATCATACACTTACTGAGATGGAAAATTCTAGTTTAAAATCATAAAATGCTTTTATCTGATGCACTGTACTGCTCCCACTATTCTTGAGTGTGTGGGATGAGAATTTTCTGCTGTTAATGACCACAGAGTGAATTACCAAGTGGTTATAGCTGATATAGAACTTATTGGTTCTTAGGTTAACAAAGACTTCCTATTACAAGGCCATAGTTTAATTTATAAAATAACTGAAGTTAGCCATGCAAGTTGAAATTTTTGGTAGTGTGCATGTTACCCAGATTGCATTTCTTAAAAAATAAAATAAAAATTGAAGTAAAACTAGTTTGGCCATTTCTGAGAAGATGACTGGGAAGAGCACGTTGTTTGCTGATTTCCTGGAGAAGCTCTGGTGCCTCGTGTTTGGGGTCCAGCTGGTACAGGTTTCCACGGTAGCCCTGGGCTGTTATGGGCCAGTCACAGTTTGGGGACTGGGACCGAAAGGCAGGCTCTGTCACATTTGTCACCACTAGGAAGAAAGGCTTTGCAGAGCCCAGGTAAGGGTTCTGGGTGTGTGGAGGACAAGGAGAAGGGATGCAGTGGAGGTGTAACACAGGAGCTCTCCTCCACAGTGTGATACCCCCTGGATGTGCAGACCTACAGAGAGAAGGCCGACCCAAAGATAATTACCTAAATGATGGGAAAGAACATTATCTTGTCATCCAGGCAGTCATTCAGAAAGACAGTGGACAGGGTAGGAGGCATTGCAGAAATGGAGATTGAGATAGCAAGGCAGTGTAAGTGGCTGCAACCACTGTCTGCAGCAATCCTGCCCCGTCACCCTGTCTCCTCTAGAAGTCCGCATGAAGGTGTCATTGAGACAGGTTTGGGCAGAATAAGACAGAGCTAAAGAATGAGAATCTGCTGCCTGTCAGCGGAGAAATGATGAGCTGAGTTTGTACCTGGGAGCAGAATTATCTGGAGAGAAGGTCCAGAGCCAGAAGAGAAAATTGGGGTTCATTAACAAGTACCAATTTGATGAGATCTGTAGAAAATGAATGTGTGCTTGCATGCTTAAAAAGTATTGCAAAGTGAAGTGAATGTTAGTGACAGTTGTACGGGTAACTCTCATCTTGGCAAAGCCCGAACCTTTCTTGCTTAGCTTTGCGGACTCGATAGCTTGTTTGGAAGGCAGCTCTGCATACCATGCTGTGCTTTCAGGGTCCTATAGCTCCAGGAACTGGGCACCATTGAACTCACGTAAAAGCTAAAGCAGGATGTGTGATGTATATAATTAAACTTACAGACCTGAGGCAGTCGCTGCAGAGCATTTGGATTTTAAAAGGGAAACTGCTTTTATAATGAAATCATGTCAGATGTGTAAGGGAGCCTTTATTTGCCTTGCTGCTCTTGTGTTTAACCTTGCTCATAGGGGGTTACATTATCTTGCCTTCATACTCATTTTTGTGAGGTATGTGCTGGGGGATTTTTTTTTTCTCAAAGTCCCTATTTTTCACCTATTTCAGGGTTTTAAGTTAGGTAGGAGGAAAGTCTGTGGATGTAATCTTTGTGAAATCAGAGATCGCCTTTATTAGCGATTAGATAGGCTGCAGCAAGATAAAGCCTGATGCAGGGATTCAGTGATAGCTTCTCCCCACGTAAGTCAAAGGTTGCCACAGTGTGAAATTTGTAAATTATTGCACAGTAAAGGACTGAAAGCAATGCAGTATTCCCTGCCATTGAGGTCTGGCAGTTTGGAAGGAGAATGTTTGTGAAGCAGGGGAAGGGAAGCAGCTTTCTGCTGCTGTGTGGCCTCTTAGAAACCAAATACTTGGGTAGCATGTACATGGGGCAGTCACTCCTCACCCATGCCATAAACACAACTGCTGGGAAGGTCACGCACCCACCAGTAGCAGCGGGAAGGATTGTGCCTGCAGTAAGTCAGAGCAGAGGTGAAAATGGAGAGATCTGGTTAACTTTCCTACTCTGCCACTGGCCTACCATTTGACCCGTGGCAATTCTTCCTGTTTCTCTTCTTTTCTGCTGTGTTGTGGCTGGGTCTAATTATAGATCAAACTGTCCTTTTTTACCTCACGACTGCAGCAAGAGCACCAGTAGGAGCTTTTCCATTTTCTTTGATGGCCTCAGGATCAAGCCCTGTGTAAATACCATCTGCAACCAATCCTGTGCATGAAAGGAAAGAGGAAAGAGAGGAAACTAGTAATCCTTCCTGTGCACACATTTTCTAGATTCAAGTTACAAGTTTCAGGAATCTGAAAAGACTCATCTGAAGCAACAGGACAAGTCAGCATTTTTTTTTTTCTTCTTTTAATTCTTTTATCCAAGTTTTTCAAAGCTACCAGTACAGCTTCTTTACATTTCTTGAATGATGTAGGTGAAAATTACACTGCTTCCTTCAGAATGAAGCAGACTTTTTAAACCTCAGCCTTACCCCTGTTCAATTTGCATGAAAGGGGCAATTCTTCTCCTCTGCTTCCCCCCTTCACATGCTACCATTTATGTGGCTCAGGGAGCTGACATGGGCAAAATTCAACCCCCAAAAAAATGGAAAAATGAATTTTCAGCTCCTCTAGACCACAGTACAGCCTCGCAAGTGGAAGCTTTCCATGAGGGAGGCAGGAAGAGTGGGGACAGAAGGAGGGCAGAGAGGTTTCTTTGGATGTGATGCTTCCCATGACTGTCAGACAGAATGGACAGTTCTGGGGGACAGGGGATAAGAAAGAGAGCTTAGTTTATTTTAGGGATGCTGGATCACAAGCTCATCAGAGAACAGAGGGATGCTTATATACATTCATACAGTACTTTGAGATGTGCATGCAGAGTGCTCTTGCATGTTTTAGGGAGGCTGGTTAATTCTTGTTGCTGCAGCAATTTATTTTCATTGTCTAAATTTTAGTCCTCAAGACCAACATTATTACACATAAAAGAAACTTTAGTTTGGGAAGGAAAAATCAGGTATGTGGCTTTTTAAAAACTGATAGTTGTGTTGTCCCAGGATTGTATTGAGAATAATTACATTACACTTCTCACAAACAAAATGGGCCCCTAAGAAGTGGAAAATAAGTTTTCCTGTTTGAGCTTTCAGCTTATAAAGTATAATTTTAAAGTGGTGTGCTGTTTTGTACAGATGTGTACAGTGTCAAATACGAAGCCTATTCTCTTATTTTTAGTCTGTTGAGGTTGATTGTTTCAGGGTTTGAATGTTTGATATTTAAATAAATGTAATTATTACAATTCATTGATTACAATGCGCTTCTTAACTTACTCTAAGTTTCTGTTTACTTTTCCTTACTTTGATTCAGGTAATAGTGACAAATAGTCATCCATCCCTCCCTCTGAAGTTAGAATACTGCCAAATGTAATGGTTTAATGGTTAAGTATAATTAGGGCTCTAATTGAAACTCTGCTTGTGGCTATTTGTATGCAAAGCAGTTTGGGGATAGCCTTCACAAGAGCTTTTGAACTGAAATAGCCTGTGCCAAAACACTGGAGTTTTCTCTTAATATGGTTTCCTTTGCTTTGCAGGCGCTTAAATACTTTAAACAAATGTGCAGTGATGAAGCTAGAAATCAGTCCCCACAGGAAAAGGGTAAGTACCTTTAACATCTTCTGTTACAGCATTGTGTGTTAATAAAACTGAAAAAAAAAATAATAGCAGATTGTTTAGCTGTAGTGTAGGATGACAGCTGAGTTGAACCTGCCAATGACTCATAGTCAAAACTCTGCTTATATTTCATCTTATGTTCTCACTTAGTGAAAACTGCAGGGCTTGGCCCTGCATAAAGGTTATTTGTCTAGCTAACTCTTCCATGGGATGCTGCTCTCAGCCTGAAAAACACTGGGATTCTCTGCCTGCCAGTGGAGTTGTTTGTGTTGTAGCTTATTACTTGCTCTTAGGCAGGATTGTAATTAGTAGGCATGACAGAGGGGATCCTGACCAGCCACAATGAGCTGACCTGAATGTTAGAACATCGTCCTTGATGTAATCTTCACAGTTTTGGTTCTTTGCCATCACATTGGAATTGTATTCTTTTATTACTATATAGGCAGCGTGACTCTGCCTGCCATGCAAAAGAGACGACCATTTGTAGGATTTGACATGTTGTTTCCGTGTTGTTTTTTTTTTAATTACAGCTCAAATTTAAAGCAAAATATTTAAAGAATATATTGACTACCTTTTTAGAAAGTTTACACATCTCCAGGGTGTTTAGCGGGCGTTAAAAGGGTTTCTTGGTTGTTCGTGATCCCTGTGGAGCGTAGTGAGAAAGAAGAGAGGACCTACTGTAACTTCAGTAAGGTAGTACAGACAGAAAGCTGAGCTGCTGGATTTTGCTAGTAAGGTACCACTTGATAGCTGTCTTAAAACTATGTGGGTGTCCTAGGAGGGATCAGTAGTTGATACTGTCCCCTGGGATATGACGACTGCAGATAAAGATGACTGAACTAAGGCAATACAATGCTGCCCTGCCCTTAGGAAGAATGCATACAAATGCTCTGAGGTTGTTTACCAGGAATTAATCCCCTCTTTCCCTATCTGTTTGTGGTATGCTGGAAACAGCACCCAAGTTCCAGAAGATAACAGTCTGAGGCAGCATATATATGAACTTTTTAAAAGTAGGGGTAGACCCCTGGCTTGCCTGTTTACAGCCACCAGAAGATTTCTCCTCCTTGTTTTTCAATCCTGCTAACACTGGAATGATCAGTATTGCTGCTAGATGTCAGACCAGACCCAACGTCTTCCAGAGTCTGGATGTTACGTTTTGTTTCAGTCCTTCTTGATTTTCACTCACCACTCATATTCTGGTGGATGGACTTTGATACCATTCCTGTTTGTTGTTGAATTCATTAGAATTCTTAGCCTTTAAAGTTTTTTAATACTCGGGGAAAAATTGTGCTGACAGAAACATATGCTTGCTTATGTTGCATTGTCTCTTTGCCAATTAAGATTGCTTTACTGTTCCTTTTTCCCATTCAAACCATGTTTATTATCATTATTATCTATTGACAGTTTCAGGTGACACTTTTCCTCCGGAAAACTTTAAATAAGCAAGCCAGTCCTCTTAGGTTTTCTTCTGAGTCAGGGGCAGAAACACCGGTAGTAGTAGCTGGGAAACAAAGAGAATGACACTTGCTCTTTTTCCTATGTGTATTTGGTTATGAAAAATAAATACGATGTTTCACATATCTTCCTGAGATGATGAAATGTGCTAAGAGGAAAAAAAAAAAACCACACTAGGAGAGGATCAGGAGCTAAAATAAGCATAAATAAAATACTTGAAATATGAATAACTTACTAATTTTTCAGACTGAGTGTTTATGTTCCTGGCACACAAATAGTTACAGTTTGAGGCGTGCATGTGTACTTGTTTTTAAATTAAAGCAATCTAAACAAATTAAGTGAAACTTCAGCACCCATGGAGCTGTGTGGCAATTAGTCTTCCCTACTCTGAACACCAAAGGTTATTGTGTGGTTTCATGGTGTCACACTCAAATATCTCTCATTGGCTTCATTCTTCCAACTGTGTGCAACATGAAATTTTCCAGATACTTGGAAGAACAAAAATGCCATTTCCAGGATCATTCCCTTTCAGGATTTAGATGAAAAGATTTAGACGTAAGTGATGTACAGGTAATTGTGCCCTCAAGCATTCGTCATGCATCAAACATAATCAGAGAAGATGCTATTTGCAATTTACTTACGTGCTATACTGTGAGTGAGCTTTTGCTGCTCACTATCTATGAGTGTTAAAGTTTGCCTGGAGCAAGACTGAAGTAGAAACTTCACAGGACATTCTTAAAATGTTAGCTGCTAGCCTGTGGGAGGAAGAGTGGACCAGGTAGGAGCCTGGAGGCATCAGACTGTAGCAGTGCAAGAGTTTCTTTTGCTGCCTCATTAGTCACAGTGAGGAGACCTTTTAAACTTCCAGAATGGGTAAGGAATTAAGCTGCAACAATTCACAACGTATGAGAAACATCTCTTAATTGCAAAGAGGAGTATAAACACAGAGCCACTATCAAAAAAGTGTAACTTTGGAGAGAGTCCAAAGGGACCCCAACCCCGGACTGACTCCAGTTTAAAATTTTATGCATGCCAGGAATTTCCATTGATCTGAGGGCTATCCACTGTGACCAATTAATTAAAAGTCAATGGATACTAAGGTTTTCAGAAAAGAGCAATTTAAAGCAGATTGCATTGTTTGTTTCTTTTTACGAAGCATATATCCTTTGTATTTAAAAACTGTTAAAAAGTATTGTCTGTCCCCTGTAATCTTTTCTTGAGATGGGCTTTATGGCCTAAACTTCCTCTCCCTGAAGAGACTGTTTTTGCTTTAAATTCATGAGAACAAGGTCATGCTTAAATCAGTTTGGTGGGCATTGCATTTAAACGCAACTGCCTTTGCAATGTTGGCAGTTTGCAAGCATTATTTTCAGGGTTCTTTTTCTTTGCAGAGTGAAGATTCAGATGAAGATGAACCATGTGCAATAAGTGGCAAATGGACTTTTCAAAGGGACAGCAAGAGGTGGTCGAGGCTTGAGGAGTTCGATGTGTTCCCTCCAAAGCCAGACTTGAATACCCCCTCCCCAGAAGCTCCCCACCTTACAAACGCAGCAAGCCGTGAGAGCGTGCTCACAGACCTCAGCGAGCGGCAGGAGGTGGCTTCAATTCTCAGCATCAGCAGCACCAGCAGCCACCAACCAACCCTGCAGAGCGAGGCATCTACCACCAGGACAAATTCCGTTGTGAGCGTTTGTTCGTCGAGCAATTTCGTAGCAAATGATGACTCATTCAGCAGCCTGCCCTCACCCAGGGAGCTGAATAGCTTCAGCTTCAACACAAAAGCAAACGAGAAGAACACCAAATCTAAAACAAAGAGCCTGCTTAAGAGAATGGAGAGCCTGAAAATCAAGAGCTCTCACCATGGCAAGAACAAAGCTCCTTCAAAGCTTGGTCTTATTATTAGTGGGCCCATCCTGCAAGAGGGCATGGATGAAGATAAGCTGAAGCAACTTAACTGTGTGGAGATTTCTGCCCTCAATGGCAACCACATCAGCCTCCCCATGGTACGAAAAAGGAGCGTCTCCAATTCCACCCAGACAAGCAGCAGCAGCAGTCAGTCTGAGACGAGCAGTGCCGTCAGCACACCCAGCCCTGTCACGCGAACGCGCAGCCTCAGTGCGTACAATAAAAGGGTGGGCATGTACCTGGAAGGCTTTGACCCCTTCAACCAGTCAACCTTCAGTGATGTGATGGAGCAGAACTTCAAGAACAGGGGAAGCTTTGCAGAAGACACCGTGTTTTTTATCCCAGAAGATCATAAGCCCGGCACTTTTCCCAAAGCACTCTCCAATGGCAACTTCTCCCCAACAGAAAGCAATGCTTCCGTGAACTGGAGGACGGGGAGTTTCCATGGCCATGGCCATCTCACCCTCCGGAGGGAAAACAGTGGAGACAGCTCCAAAGAGCTGAGCATGGGAAAACGGCGCAACTCCGCTAGCTCATTGAGCAGCCGCCTGAGTATTTATGACAACGTGCCAGGCTCGATCCTGTATTCCAGTACGAGCGACTTGGCCGACCTTGAAAACGAGGACATATTCCCAGAGCTAGACGACATCCTGTACCATGTGAAAGGGATGCAGAGAATAGTAAACCAGTGGTCAGAGAAGTTCTCGGACGAAGGGGACTCTGACTCAGCGCTCGACTCCATCTCCCCCTGTCCTTCCTCCCCAAAGCAGATCCACCTCGACGTAGATAACGATCGAACAACACCGAGTGACCTTGACAGCACAGGGAATTCACTTAATGAAACAGAAGAGCCTTCAGGGATGCAGGACAGAAGGGACTCTGGGGTGGGCGCGTCTCTGACACGGTCCAGCAGGTGAGCTCATGAGTGCTGGGACTTGGGTTGGCCCCAGTAAGGCCTCCTCCAGACCCACTGGTTCTGCAGTAGCTGCACCACACTTGGTTAAGGCATTCCTGTAATAGAAATTAGGGCCACTGAAGCACACATGTGCCGTTCCCATCACTTCCAAAAACAATTATAGCCGAGGGAAGTATTTGTACAACACTTGTAGATAAGTGATTCCCACAATTCATAGCTATATGTTTATATGTTCAGCTCAAGTCGTCACTGAAAAACAGCCTGCTCAGCAAGTCAGCGTTTGGAGCAATGTTAAGGCAGGTTTGGGGGATGGGAATTCTTCAAACCGAAATGGTGTGTGGGAGGGAGAAGGACCTCAAGTAGTGCTATTCACTTTTCAGATTGGCTAGGAAAGCCAGTGGAAGTATGGTCTGTTTTGTGTCAGTGTATAGTAAAAGCCTGGACTTTTAGACTGTCTCAAAAAATTGCACTTTCAGTAGCAGGCTGTTTCTTAATAGCATGCTAGGTCACTAACTCTGCAGGGAAGATGGGGCTTGTTTACTTTTTCTTGATCACTGTAGCACAGTGGGGGCTTGGGGGAGCTCCAGAGGCTTCCCAGTTTCTGTTGGGAGTTTCACCATGTATTTTATATTGTGAGTAGAGCATGGGGCTGAACTCTTTCTAGCGTTGTTTCCAGTTTTCCTTTAAAACTGGTGCAAATCATTTTGGGCCCAGTTTCTGCTGTCATTTAGTTGCCTACAGCTGCTTGTATAAACTTAATGGGACTTTTAGAAAAGCTTAGTTCCCGTTTGATGTGTCTTGAAATTTGAGGCCTTTTTTTTTCTTAATGGAGTTGTTTGATTCTGACTGACTTGATACTGGAAGGGTTTCTGGAAAAAAAAACAAAAGTTGTTGGAGCCCTCTGAGAATGTCTGATAGCACAAGGCCACGTAGGTCAGCTTAGAGTGCATGTTCCCATCGACACAGGTTGCAGGGAGTGAGGCGAATGTCTCAGTGACCTGTCCTTGCTCTGTTCCCTGTCATTTCTGCAGGCACAGGCTGAGGTGGCACAGCTTCCAGAGCTCCCACCGGCCCAGCCTCAGCTCGGCGTCTCTGCAGATCAACTGTCAGTCCGTGGCACAGATGAACCTGCTGCAGAAGTACTCACTCCTCAAGTTAACCGCTCTGCTGGAGAAGTACACACCTTCCAACAAGCATGGTTTCAGCTGGTAAGGGCACAGTGCCAGGTGTAGACAGGCCATCTGTCCAAGCACAACAGTTTCACTAGTCCTAAGTAACTTCTGGAAACATGCAACAAATCCCTTCATCCCTCTTTTTTCCATATTTGCACTTCTTCCTCCAGCCTGCGCTGACAATGATTTGTGGTTTCTTAAGACAGTGCTAACTAACATCACTAACCCTTTATGTAAACGTAATCTCAGTAGGATTGAGGACTATGTTCAAGGAGGCATGTGAGGGAGTAAAAGCAATCATGTACAGGCCAGCTGGCCAGCTGTCTGTGTGGCAAGATGTCCACTATCTCTAGCAAAAGAAGGACAAGTGGTATATTGAGTGAGTTAGTGACTGGTGGCACAGAGCTCAGTAGATCTGAAGATGCTTCAGTTATTCTTAATTTTTTTGCATAGCTTTCTCTATGTAATCATGTCATTAAATAACATAGATGTCCTTTAGTTCTAGTGTCTTGTTATCCAACAACTATCTCCCCTCTTTAAAGGACTATAAATCCAGCACTATAAATCCAGTTAACTTGAAAAACAAAAAGGGGGAGGGGGAATGGAGGTTGGGAGAATCATTATTTTTTCTGTAGGCAGCAATATCTGCTCTGGCCAGGTGTTTGTAACTAAGTTGTTGTTTTGTTTGTTTGTTTGGATTTTGTTGGAAGAATGAAATAGAAAGCTCCTTTATTACTGTATCTGCAGTACAGCCTGTGTAACCTTCAGGATGCAAAAGACGCAATAAAATTTTTCTTCTCCCCACCACAGGCCAGCCTCCTCCCTTCCCCAGGAGTCATAGAGAGTATTTAGCTTCAGCATCAAAGTACCTCCTGTTCAAAGGCTGTTATTATGTCAGCCTTTCTAAATACAGAAGTTGTTTGTTCTGAAAGACAGAAATAAGTATTGACCAGTTATCCCTGCATGCTTCAGATTCTCGGTGGAGATCGCAATGTGTTTTTTCACATTCCATTGGCATGTTTTTTGACAAAGCAAGTATTATTCATGCATATATCAATAATGCCCTAAACTTAACTATATGGCAATACAAATTGGTTCTGTTTTCCTATGTAACAGATTAGTCAGCTGTAAATCTAATGCACTGTTTGTATAGCTGTACTGTATATATCGAAATGCTAAATAGGTCTCCCTGTTCTCCAGTGTTACTGTGTCCTACTAGCTGTTGTACCATACATTAGCTTTTTTCCTTGTTTAAGAAAATGATCTCAATATTTTCACATTTTAATAGCTTTTTTTCCTTTATGAAAGCAACACTTGGGGACCTAGGGGTAAATCATTCTTTTGTATTTAGTAACTTTTTCCTTGGAGTCAAAAGCAAATGGAAAGGCCTCTCATTGAAACTGGAGTGGGAGGTAGGGGTAACAACAGTAACTGCCTGACAAGGAGGGGGGTCCCTGAAAGGGGTTGTTTATAGAGCTGAAGTTTTTAGCTGACAATCTCAAATGTATTACATCAGTTTCCTGCTGTTATGCACACTGGTGGGTGGTGGACCCAGTTTGAGGACTTTGCAGAACAAGTAGTTGACATACAAAAGCTCATTGTTCAAATGCCCATCTTTCCTGAAACCTAAAGAAGCAGTGTTATAAGGGGTCACTGACCACAGGATTTATTTTGACTCCATTGCAGTTCGGTCTGGCTCCTGCAGTTTTTCCCTGTAGCTTTTGTCCTACTAATATTGATAGAGTAGCACCACATTAATAATTACAGGCAGCATACTGCTCTGAATGTTAAGCCTTTCTCTTAGAGAAACTGTTTTCTGTCCTCTCTCCCCTCCCATCCCTGAATGAATTAGCTTATTTGTATTCTCACTACTTTTCATGTTATTCAGCATACTAAAATGTTTCACTTATTTTCACTTACTTCATGAGTTACTGGAAATCCATAAGACAAATGGTTGCCAGAGGTTTAATCTAATTTTGTCATTCCCTTTGCTTAAATAGGGCAGTACCAAAATTTATGAAAAGGATAAAGGTGCCAGACTATAAGGACCGAAATGTATTTGGAGTACCACTGCAAGTCAATGTTCAGCGCACTGGGCAGCCTCTTCCACAGAGCATTCAACAAGCCATGCGGTACCTTCGCAACCACTGCCTGGATCAGGTGGGTTTTGCTCCGTTCTGATCCCATTCTCATTCAGTACTCGAAGCCCAGCCTTCCATTAAGATTTTTTGTTGTTGTTGTTTCTGGGTCAGATTGAAAAAGCAGACAGAACAAAATGAATAATTCAAGGAAAGCTTTCCATTAAATTAGCCATGAAATTAGAATTCATACATAAGAGGCTAAAGAACATACTTAGATTTCAATTTTGCTATACTGAATGTAAACGTGTTTACTTTTCCATATACAATTACACTTAGGTTGGACTGTTTAGGAAATCTGGAGTCAAATCAAGAATTCAGGCTTTACGTCAAATGAATGAGAGTTCAGCAGACAGCGTCAACTACGAAGGCCAGTCTGCTTACGATGTAGCAGACATGTTAAAGCAATTCTTCCGTGACCTACCTGAGCCCCTCATGACCAACAAACTCTCTGAAACCTTCTTACAGATATACCAGTGTAAGTACTGAGATTTCTAAAGCTAAATGGCTAATTGTCATTTGTGTAGCAAGGGTGAGAGTTTCTAACACCGCTCCTTTGGGCACTACGCATGTTGCATGTGTTGGTCTTTCTCTTTCTCTAGCAGCCATTATATTTCAGGCTTCCACATAAGGAACTGATTTTTGATATTCTGACTGTATAACAATTCATAGGACAGGACAAGTTCTTTTAATTTCACCTTTCCCTCAAGTTTGGGAACAAATAAATCCTCCATCACTTGCTGTAGTTTCCTCTCTTCTTTGAGCATACTTGATACTACGGTTTGAAGATAAACTGTGTCTGATGTGGCTAAGTAGAGGGCTTGTGCAAACAGTATGTTCACAGAGTTTTGGACTTTTGAGGGGATTGAAATCCACTGAATAACTGAGGTGGGTTTTTTGTTTGTTTTTGGTTTAAAGAGCAAGATTGCCAAAGGAATTGTATTTTCTTAAGATTCATATTATTCTATCTCTCACCACAACTTTTGAAAGCAACCTTTTAAGTTGAAAACTTTTCTGTTACTAGTTTTTAGCTACTTTACTGGTAGGTGCCATAAACAGAATGTGCTTAGAATAAATAACATCAAAACATGAATTTATCAACACACCTCAAAAGAAAGAATTCATGTTGCTGGGATGTCAGGTTCAACTCCAGCTAGGGATACATTCTCTATTGTGAGTTAGATAAATCAAGTTCTGTATACATGGTTATTTTGTGCTGGATCTTTCCAAACAAGTTGCCCTTCAAAAGTTTTTTATCTTTGTTTCATTAGGAATACCTACATGCTTTATAAAAGCACTTTATTAAACTGCCAAAGATGAATTAATGTTTGGTGACCAGAAAACCCCAAAGCTTTTTGAAATATTCATGGAGGTCCAAACTCATGCACTATGGGCACTTTGATCCTCTAATACCACCCCATGTATTCTTCCCATGGTAGCACAGCTACAACACAGTTTGATAGAAAAATACTTTGTTTGAGCTATTACTGGTTTTGTGCCTTCCCTATGATGATGCAAATGCTCTATCCAGGAAATTCCTTCAGATCTCTGTAGGTGGAGGTGACAGTTTAAAATAAGAACATATGTACTGTTATTTCAGAGCACATTTTTTTGTTTGTTTGTTTCAATTCCCAAGAAAGTTTACGGAAAAAATGAATCAGACTCTCCACTTCCTTGCATATTAAACAGCAACTCTTTCTGATTTAGTGCCAGAAAAAGTTTGACACAGTATTGTAGAAGTATATTTTCCTTTCCCTTCCCTTCACAGCCGGTAGGTCTGAGGAGTCCCCAGAGGTGGTCGGGAAGTATTATCTCTGTGCAAAGCAAAGAGCCTTAAAGCAGCTGTAAATTTTGCTTCCCTGCAAAGGACAAAATTTCTCTTTGCTTTAGAGTTATGCACCAGGCATGGAATTGCCCATACAAGGCTTAAATGTGCTTTGAGCTGAGTGAGGGGAGTGAGCAGAGAACTGTAGATTTCTGCTTAAAATTGCTTTCTAAACTCACTTGCCAGCCTTATGAAATTGCTGAAGCCCAAAGCAAATACCAGTTAAATATCTGGTTAGCAACGCATGTATTATGAGCCATGCAGCCAGGGCAGTGTGGTGCTAATGATGATATAAATGCTCCAGGAGTCAGACTCTCATGTTGTATTCAGGGATGGCCTGTTGGAAATCCCTTTATAAGAAGCAGATCTGGTCTGGGTTATTTCGCTATTTGTTCCCTTCAAGTTTGGAGGAGAAGGCCTTATATAAAGACACACGTCAAATTTTTCCAATGGATGTTTGTTGTTAGTAACCAAGGAGCTGTTTAATGGTATGGGGCTTCACAGCATTGACTTTCTTTTTCCACTGCATGACTTTGAATGATCTGCTCAATAAAGCAACCCTGTGTGTTTGGTAAAGCACTTTCTGGCTATTTTATGACATCATTGTTAAAAAGATCTGCTAGCCAATTTATTTAATTAATTCACCTCTTCTCAAATGCATTTGTTTTCAATTTCTTTGAAAGCCAAAGAATTTCTAAATTGGCTGGACTGTGTTTGCTTGTTCGCTGCCTGAATCCAGGATTCTGTCATTTTAGTGCAAGTAGCTGTTGAAATTAAATCTAAAATTAACTCTGGCCTAGGCACAACTTCTTCTTGCTTGCATTTCTTGTGAGGCAGGAAATAACTGAGGGCAGTTAAACTAGTGGGTTAAAAAAAATCCTTCATGTTTCCTACGAATGGTATGCATCCTGAAGGAAATCACTTCAAACTCAAGTCAAATATTTGAAGCTGGAGTTTGCTTTGGGATGTATTCATGCTGTGTGTGTGGAAAATCAATGGGCTGATGAGAGTATTACTAATATTATGCAGATGTGCCAAAGGATCAGCGTCTCCAGGCAATCAAGGCTGCCATTATGCTTTTACCTGATGAGAACAGGGAGGTCCTCCAGATTCTTCTCTATTTCCTGAGTGATGTCACAGCTGCAGTGAAGGAGAACCAGATGACACCAACAAACCTGGCGGTGTGCTTAGCACCTTCCCTCTTCCACTTAAACACTCTCAAAAGAGAGAATTCCTCCCCAAGGTACGTCTACAGAGAGCACAGCTCATTGCTGGTGGTCTTGTTGACTCTGCCACTTTTGATCCCATTGAACACTCAGAAGGCACCAGGTGCAGAATGGTTACGTGACCCCACTTTTTTAACAGATATGTTAAAATGTTAGCTCACAAAAGGGAAGGAATGGGGGGACTCCATAGAAGTTTAGTATGAGTAGCAAAAGAAGTCGGTAACAGCATGCCAAGATCTGGTCCCAAGCAGCACTGCTCTAAATCACCAGCAGCTTCTGGAATCCTACTGTTTTCTTACTAAATGTCTCTCTTGCTCTGTGTTGCATAACTGAATTTGTGTGTGTGTACGCTCTTCTTCCCTGTGAAGGGTGATGCAACGAAAACCAAGCCTGGGAAAACCTGATCAGAAAGACCTAAATGAAAATTTGGCTGCAACCCAAGGGCTAGCCCATATGATTGCTGAATGCAAGAAGCTCTTCCAGGTAAAACACGTATCTGCAAAACCGATGAATGCAATGTTGGCCAACATGACTTAGCTTTCCATTATACAGCAGACCTAGGAACGTCTCTTCATTTTAATAAAGAGTAGTATATGATAAATAGCTTTTTAAAAAAACTTTGCATCCTTATCTGAGTGCATGCATGAATTTGAAGTGGTGCCCGATTTGTTTTGTTGACACTGGCACTCAGAAGTCATGAAGAAGTTGTGGGGTCTGGGGCATTTTTGTGACATCCTAGCTACATTTGAAATGTGTGTTCAAACTTCTGTTGTGCAGCCATGAGGATCTGTGAGCTTCAGCTCTAATTACAAAGCAAGAAGCTATTTCCAAGAATTTCAGTGCTCGCTTTATACTTAAATTCCCAAGGGAAAGCAAGACTAGGCCACAAAAGCATCCTGAACGTGACACTATCAGACTGTTGGCTGAAGGCTCCATAACAACTAAAGCACGCTCCCTCTAGAGCCCAGCATGGAGAACCAGACAAGTCTGCATCCTGGTTTTCCTCACTGTCATCAGATCTTTTCAGCACCCACAACTGAAGGCATGCCTGTCTCTCTTCTTGCAGCTGACAGCTGGCCTCTCCTTCAGTCAGTCTGCAGGATAAGCTTTGCTATGGGAATGAGTCTGAGCTGTGGAGCAAAGAAGGGATACACCACAGAAAAACTAAAAACCAAAAGACACATTGTAACTGAGGGACTAATCTGTGTCAAATCAAGGTCCCAAAGACACAAACTTTGGTATTTCTTCACATTGAGTGCTTGACCTGACAAATATATCTTTTAGAATACCATTTGCATACTAGCTCAGGTAACTTAGAGATGTAATTCCACAGGCATACCTACACATAAACATCTCTAGGCATCTCATTTTCTACCAGAGGATGTGACTACTGCCAACTTCAGAGTGAAGGAAGTAGGCAGTGAGCATCTTATCAACAGGAGAGTGCTGCAGTCTCAAGATGGTGTTTAAAAAAAAAAAAAAAAGAAAGAATAGCTGCACGTTAAAGAGCTGCAGGTGCCCCACAGCTTGCAAAACTAGTGTACCCATCTTACAGTGACTGTGAAGCTGCTAGACTAACTCTGGGATTTGGGGAGAGAGCTGCAAGAGGATGATTTGTCCTTGTCACCCCTCAGATACCTGAAGAAATGAGCCGGGGCCGAAACTCGTACACGGAGCAGGACCTGCGTCCCCTCAGCCTGGAGGAGCTCAGGGGCAACAGCAGCACCACGGAGCCCTCCGACTACCACTGCTACCTCCAGGACTGCGTGGATGACTTGCTGAAGGAAATGAAGGAGAAGTTTAAAGGCTGGGTCAGCTGTTCCACCTCAGAGCAAGCAGAACTGGCCTACAAGAAGGTATGCATCCTGTAACACTGTCCACTACTCTGGTTTTTACCTTATCTTCCCTTAATGCAAGCCACCTTTAGATGTGCGATATTACAGAAGGATATTACACCTTTATTTTCTGGATAGATTTAAGAAAAAATAATGATCTTTTGACATAGTTGCGCACTGTCTAAAAACAACATGTCTTTCAGCAGTAGTCAGAAAACATGCATTGAATTGAGTTGTCGTGTTTATCCAGCCCAGGAATGCTCACTGCGTTGCATTTACACGCCCTCGCTCACTTGTGCAAAGCCTTGACAGGCTAACTGAAGCCTCCAAGCACTTTTGTTATGCAGGCAGCAGGGATGAAGTTTCTCTGCTCTAATCTTCCCTTGATTCACAGTTCAGAGCTAGCAAAGGGAGAAGTGTTTCATTGAAATTTGAGCTAGGATATTTTAAAAAATTAATTTGGAAAATGAGGACATTTTTCTGCAGCATCACAATTTAATAGCGGTTCATGCTGGAGAACGTAACTATAATGTAAAAACCATTTGGAAGTCAGTGTGCAGATGCCTTTGGCTATTACGAAAACAACCTCAGTCTGAACTTACGACAGCCTTAGTACAATATATGTGTGTATTTGTGTGTGTATGTGTACGTGTATTTAATTTGCCGTTTTTATCCAATAATATAAAATACAAAGAAAATGCTGAACTGAGGACTCTGTGCTGATTTTCCCCAGGCATGTGAAGGTCCCCCACTCCGGTTATGGAAAACTACCATTGAAATTGCTGCCACACCAGAGGAAGTTTTAAATCGTTTACTTAAGGAGCAGCATCTTTGGGATGAAGATCTTATAGATTCAAAAGTAATTGAACCTTTGGACAGCCAGACAGATATCTACCAGTATGTCCAGAACAGCATGGCACCTCATCCAGCCAGGGACTTTGTAGTCTTAAGGTAAGACTTTTATATGCTGTAGTTTTAATATCTCCCCCCAGCAGCCTTGCTTACAGAATAGCAAGCAAGTTATGTAGGTAAAAATCTATTTATGCATGACTTGAAGTCTATTAGATGTTTGAATTCCTGTTTTTCAAAGATGAGACTTTTTTCTTCTTTTTTTCATAGAACATGGAGAACAAACTTTCCCAAAGGAGCTTGTGTGCTTTTAGCAACTTCAGTGGATCATGACCGTGCTCCAGTGGCAGGTGTCAGAGTCAATGTGCTCCTGTCTAGGTACCTGATTGAGCCCTGCGGGTCAGGAAAATCTAAGCTTACCTACATGTGCAGAATTGATTTAAGGTATGTATTTCCATTTTGTCCTTTTGTGATAGTAACTTGTCTTTTATAGTGCAAAATTTAGACAGTTCAGAAGGCTATAGCTTAGGCAGTAGTACATAGTTCTCAAATGCAAACACACAGGACTCTGAGATGTCATAAAATCATAGAATCATGGAATATCTGAGTCGGAAGGGACCCACAAGGATCAAAATTGCCTTCAGTGCATGTCTAACAATGAGGATGGTTTGTTACATTAGAAGCCCCCGATAACGTGTTCCACCACAGGTACTGGTGTGTAATCCCACCCCTTCGTCTGACAGATGTATTAGATGCAAGGACTTTCTAAGTTTAATGTTAGGTTAATGAAGCAGACCAAGTTCTCAAAAACTTCAAATAAATTTGCTGCAGTGAGGAAAAGGTTGGTTTTGAGCAAGTCTATGTATTATTAAGGCCGAGCTGAACAGTAAGCAGTAATAAAGAGATTTCCCAGTTGGGCATTTAACCAACTATATATCTATTTGATTCTAAGCTAATGCGTGCAATGTTACTGATACTTGTTTCTTTGCTACTTTTTCACCACCCATCAGGGGCCACATGCCAGACTGGTACACCAAGTCTTTTGGACACTTGTGTGCATCTGAAGTAGTTAAGATACGAGACTCTTTCACTCATCAGAGTCTTGAGAGCAAGGAAGTAAAATCCAGGTGACTACTGAAGAGGAACAGCCGTGCGCTCCACACCTCAGCAACACAGATGTTACCCAAAACTGAGGCTCATCTGCTGCAGACCATCTGAAAGTCATGTCATGAAGGGATGACAGCATGAGAACTTGACTGTGAGCATTACCATAGGACTGTGGCCATACCATACACTTTAAAGCTGCTTCCTGTCTGTGTAAGGCCTATAGTGTAGGCCTCGACTGGAATACATAGGAGGACTGTGCAAAGAAATAAGTATTGTACTATTAGATGGTTTGATTTGCTTCTGAGAAGCAAAATTCTTTAAATGCAAAATATATTATGAAATATGGTGAAGGCTCATCATTCCCATGTGAAATACTTAGCTTTATGTACATACCCATATCATTTTATTTGTAGTGCGTTGAGGGACTGGTGTATCCACTGGAATAGTTGGTACTCTTCAATGTGTTCTCACTGAGATAAGCAGAGAAAGGTTTGCACAGAGATTAAAGTGTGAATGAGTGTGTTGATGGTTGAAAGGATAGCAGAAGTTGAACTTGAAATGTGTCTGGTACACTGATAGGCAGCCAGGATGGATTTTAGTATACTGGATACAGTTGAACCTAGAATTTGACTCCTCCGTGGACCATGAGTTGCCATCCTTCCCATTTGCCAGTTCTGCATTTTCCTCAGCTCTAATGTTGTTAAAACCCCTACGCAGATGTTACAATAGGCTTGCTCTGGTTAGTGTTCACTCCTTATCCAGATGATCTTTTGGGAGTGATTAGCAATTCTATAGCAATTTTAAGTAAATATACTTTCAAGCAACACCGCAGCTTAGAACTGAAATGCTTATGCAATGGTCAAGAGAGCCAGTAATCTCAATTGTTATATTGCCTAAAAAATGTTTGTTGCTTTTACTCCTATCTGTGTTAACTATATGTGTTTTAATGAGCTTTTATGTATATTACTGTCTTCTAACACTCAAGAGGAAAAAGTAAACACTGGAGTCCTGGTGTTGGGATGTGGCAGGACTCCTGCAGCAGCAGGCAGAGTGTGGTGGGCAGGAAGGGAAGATTTGTAAGAGTTTGTTCCCTTTCTCTCTCTCCTGTGCTTGTTTTTCTATAAGCTGCACGTTAATGTGAACAGAACCTGAATGTTAGTAATTTGGAGGGTTGTATTTGGGGGCAGAGAGGAAGGTGGGACTTTTTTCTTGTTTTTGTTTGTTTTTAAACCCTTTGGGATGTTCTCCCCTCTGCGACAATCAAACTACATGAACTGTAGGAAGTCTTGAGGTCCTCTGGAAAGGTGTCTTTATGTAGGTTTTACTGTAAAGGTAAGGATTTGCGTTCGAGGTGCAGTATTAAGTGATAAATGTATTTTGTGGCTAGGGTATGAATGAGTTGCAAGATGGAATTTTGACTGAGACTTTGTTACCATTGTCAGTATTATTTTAAGCTTTTTGAAGAAGATTTTTTTTATTATGGCAAATAATGTAGTACTTCCAGTAACAATGTTCCTCATGAGTAGGAAAGCCTTGTATATTCTTCTACATCAAACACTTTTGAATTTGTAAAATTGTATGTTGTACATACCATTCTATTGTAAACATGTATACTTGCCCACAGTGTACTGTCAAACATAGATAAAGCATGATAAAGATTATTTAAAATATACCTGTATTTATACCTCAGATATTCTTTTTGGGTTTTTGTACCTCAAGTATGTTTTCTATTGTAAATGTGCTTTACATGACTATGATCTAAGTGAGAGAAAGGAAAATGTTTAACTTGCTATAGATGTCTGTACAGAATATACTCAATAAGTGCACTATTAAATGTTTAAAATTGGAGAAGTGTAATATTTTTATTTTTTTCTGCATCCTTCCGTCCCCTCTCATGTCTACAGCCTGTTTCTGAGAGCAGAACCAACACCCTCAGTGATTTCTCCAGTCTTACCTGCATCCCCAGCCTAGGCTCAAAGCCTGCAAAGGGCAGTTCACACCAATGGGAGTCACTTTGAGATGGCATAATAAGATGCTCTTAAGTGTTTTGACAAAGCACAAAGTTCCTTAAAACTTTAACGATGACGGGTTAAAGGGAAAACCTTCCTCGGTGAGGCCCATTTGGGAAAGTTTGCTGTCTTCACATATCAAAAACTGACCTGCACCTATATCCAAACTTCTAGCCTGCTGCGTCTTTCCACAGTAGGCCTTTTGTACTTAATGAGCTGTAGGCACCAGGGTGCAGCTTCATGTGGGTCATTAACATGGCTAGCAAAGTACATCAAAATCATTTAAAAAGTAGCAATCAGTAACCTTAAAGGAACTGATATTTTTAAAGAAGAATGATGAATGAGAAAAGTATCTTTGATTTCAGAGAAGTCTGTTCTTTATTGGGGTGGTTCATGTTCTTTATCTGGCTTTTCATGGTTAGGAAAGGCACTTTGCTTGCTGTTGATTCTTTAGATACTGCTGGCAAATTCCGAGCTCCTCTGCCCTCTCCCAGACCACTATTTTTGATTGCTAAAGGCAGTTACCTGCATAATTTTAAAAGTTTCGGAAGACACACCTCCATGATGGTGGACAGCTGGACAAAAATGGTCCCTGGTCAACAGATTTGTGTGTGTAATTTAAAAGCAGAAGGAAACCTGTTTTGCCGCTGTTGTATAGCAAGGCACTCTTGGATTTAACGGGAAGCAAAGTAAACTAGTTGATAAACTAGTATATGTAATACTAGTATAGTAATAGCATATGTAATGCTGAAAAATAATTCACCACTCTCCTATTTCTTACAGTGAGAAAGTGGGCAAGGAGATTTCTGCAGTCATGGGTTCTTGTAAAAAAAAAAAAAAAATTCAAGTGTGAAAGTAATTGGAGAAAGTGAAATGAAGCCAAAAAGAAGGCCAGGAGGATATACAAACAACTGACTAAGGTGAAAAATGGAGCCAAAGACAGCTGTTAATTCAAGCAACTTTAGAAAGTTTTTAAAGTCTTAGCCAACAGAAATATAATTTGGGCATCCGAAAGAGGATTTTGATTTGTGAGGCTTGTCTGACACAGTAACGGGAATGAGACTGCTGCTTTTCAGTCAGCAATGCCATCGTACTCTTTCTCTACCTGAGCATCCTGAAGTCCAGATCACTGCCAGTTCCCCCTCTTCTGCTGCAGGAGCAGTGGAAGACTGCTTCCCAGTCTGGCAAAAAATAAACCCCTTGCTGTCATGGCACTGCTTCTCACACACCAGAGAGTCTTTTAGAGAGCCTTCCTGATAAGGGACTGGAATTTGTTTGGCTGTTACAGGATCTCTTTTCCTTCTCAAGTCCAAACTAAAAATAAATTAAAAAAAACAACCTGCACTTTTTTTAAAGCCACATCTTTCTTTACAGTCCTGGATCCTTGGAGCAAGAAGAGCAAGGACATACCCAAAAAAAGTCATCATTATACAGAAAAATAAATTTTTAAGCACACTAGTGCGCTGCATAGTCCTCAGGCAAGTTAATACTCTGCATTATGATTAAAATGTGCTTAGGTTACTTTCAAATTTCCATTTACCTAAATGTCTAAAACATAAGTTAATTTTGACTTATCTAAATAGCTTCAAGCTCCTGAAAGTTTTGGGTATTTGGGGGAATATTTTTGCAGATGTCCACGCTGCAGTTGGACAATCTTAAGTCAAATTTCTGTGGCTGTGTTTTTTGCCAGGTGTCCCTCACACTGGCTCTTGCTCGGACAGTCCCCTGCATGAAGCAGCACTTGCTGCAGGGTGAGCACAGGCTGGGTCCCAGTTCACTTCTGGCAGATGGCTGGTGCAGCCGATGGCACACACAGAGTCCCACAAGTGGCACGGATCCAGCCTGCTGCGTGCTTCCTTACTTTGATATTCAGCACTGCTTTCTGAAAAAAACGAAATGGGAAAAGTCATCTTTTCACTGTCATTCATTCCTCGTCATTCCTCAAGTATTGCACTCCACAGTTAAATATTTATAAAGCTGTAAATAATCACTGGCAATGTCACTAATACACACACACAGTCTGGGACCAAAGTGAGTCTTAGAAATGATTCAAAACAGTACCATCAAGACCTTAGAGAGAGCAGGACCTACTATACATCTATCCACAATAGTCTGTGCAAGGGGGTAGTCAGTATGCAACCCATGCAATCCATGACTCCATAATCCAGGCTACGTAATCAAAGGTAGATGCTTCTGCTTAATACATATGAAAATTAAATGCTATACACAGATCTTACTGCTAAGTGCCAGAAGCGAAGTGCCCTACAGTCATATGAAACCAGGATAATGGTTTAATAGACCAATGCATTAAATTTGCAAAGACAAAATGCTAATTCCTTTATGTTATACCATTACTCGTCAATGCAGCCATTGACTGCATCCATTATAGGAGGAAATACTAAATATTTCTGAAAAATTACTTTTGGGTATTTCTCATCTGTCAGTCCAGAGCTATTTCATTTCTCTAGAAATAAATAAATAAATAAATAAATAAATAAAACCAATGTCTAAAATGATGACTAGCGTAGCACTAGAGATGAAGTGCTGTTCTTGTTATTGATGATAATATGCAGTTTTGCATCTGTGCTTCTTTTGCATTGAGCACTATCTCAGACACTTCAGGCTTGCACAATTTCCCCTCCCCTCCCTACCACCCTACTCTATTTTTCTGATTGCCTGAGGCTTCCAGAGTGCTTGCAAGAAATGAATTTCCAAGCTGAGGCCAGGGACTGTAAAGAGCAGTGAAGGATGGGAAAGGATTCAAAGAAGAAGAAAAAAATCCATCAAAAGAGATTAAGGCATTGAAGGGGTACATTTATACAGAAAGATTCAATACACATAATCTGGCCACTAGACAAGAGGGATGTAGTAAATGTCTACTCGCACTGGAAGGTCATAAAAACATAGAGGAAGAGTTCAGACTGGCTGAGTGGGTGTACAAGTTGGGATAAAAATTTCTTAATGGAAAATCTGAGGCAGAAGGAAAGGAAAAGACATTTTCCACACAGCAAGAGGTCTTTGAGGCTGTGGGACAATTTCTCCCTGAGAAGCAAGAGCATAAGTCATTTAAAGCGTCACAGGCTACTACCCTGGAATCATTCTTGTGCTAATTTCCATAAAGCATCATGAACACCTAAAAGAGAGCCTCTTCTCACCATTTGACACGATTACAGGATTTACAGACCACTGGTTTCCATCCGCAAGTGTCAGGTAATGCTGCCCTCCCAAGCAGGAAACAACATGGTGTCAAAAACAAAGTCACCATGAAGTAAACCAATTATTTAAGAAGCTGCTAATGAGCAAGTCTTTCTGTACAAGTTACATTGGAGGCTGTGGCTTGCAGTGTGCTTATGTTTTGCAGAAGTGCCTCTTTGTTTAAATAAGAAGATACAATGCCTCCATGCTATGTCAAGAACGTGAAGATTGGCATGGGACTTGGTAGATCTGGATGATGGTTGGCCTTGATGATCTTGAAGGTCTTGTCCATCCTCTATAAATGTGTGATTCGGTGGGGACGTTGCCTGAGAACTGGGACAGTCTTTGCTTTTCTAACATTTACTCAAAACCCAGCCCAGGTAGGAAGCTGTGCTAGCATGCTTTGTTCATACCCACTACAGGCCAATTATCTTTGTTCGACAGCTCACACTGAGCTACGGAGGCAGTAGGTGTCATCCCACCCTGGTTTATTCAGGGCTGAACAGAAATCTCTCCACTGTGGCTCAGCTTAGTGGGATGGTGCACACAGCAACTAGAAAGAGGGAGTCCGTCCCTCTCTATAACGCTCTCCTTCCTGCAGTCTGGCAGCGAGGGAGAGGGGAGGTGAACGAGGTAGGGTAGGTGTGGGAAAAGGAGCTAAAATCAGGAGCTGAAAGTCAGCAGGAAGACCCATAACTAATAAGCACAATCTCCCTAGAACAGTGGGTATTAAATCCATTATTCCATAGGCTCGATCTTTGGTTTTGTTATTAAAAGGAGAAGAAAAAGCCTATCAGTAGGTGCATACCCTTCTCCAGACACACGTCTTCATTAGCTCAAGTAATAAAAGAGTGATGTGATGGGTCTGAACACCATCGTTGCTTCTGACCCATTTCTTAAGATTTTGTAATAATAAAAAGGGAGAAGTCCCCTCGGAGCAGAATTCTTCCTGCCATCCCCACATTAAAAGAATATTGCTATTCCAAAAATCAAATATAAAGAAGCAGTGTTTAAAGTGCCAGTGCAATTGACTTATGTTCCTCATGTTCCAGGGAGCTCAATTAAATAATATTTTCCATGATGTGACAGCCAGTCTCCACAAGTTGTTGAGATAAGCCTGTTGCAAGAATGAATGCAGGATGATATAGCAGAGATGGTTAAGGTTTGAGGGGGCTTGGGCCTCAATTACTGGAGAAGGTGGAAGACCACTAGCAAGTGAAATGAGAATTTGAGGAAAATGTGGCTTCAGTTAAATCACTTAAATGTCACTTTAGAGGACTGATACCTTTTAAATAAGCCAGCTAGTAGCAAAAACAGATCATGTTCATAGCACAGCCCAGACTAAGATGGTGTGCAGAGTGTCAGCAATAGCAGAAGCGCTTTTCTAAAAGGAAGATGAGGAGTCAGTTGGCTAAACATTGCTGACATTTCTAGCATCCCATTAAGTGGCACAGCAGTCTGGAATATCTATTCATAACAAACCACAGGTCACCTGGTCAGAATTCACCATTGTTTCAAAAAACAAAAAAGCCTACAAAGCTGGAACTAAATTAAAAGCAGTACTTAAGTAAAAGCAAGAAAATGGTGAAATTTTGCAACCCATCAACAATTTTGTTCACCAGCAGATATCAGTGAAAATTGCTTTGTGATGCATTGAAAAACAATTTTGAAAGCCTTATTAGTCTTTCTTGAAGAGAGAAGGAGGTCCATTGAGGTAATGTGTCTGGAAAACAGCACCTGCTCTCCCTCTACATACCATTACATGGCCAATACCTATTACCTGAGAGGAGCATATGCCAAATAATGAAATGAGAAATCCTACCTCTGTGCCACGCTCCTCATTGGATCAAATGCTACATGCAGCATAGAAACACATATTTCTGATGGCATTGTATAAGTATTCAATTAAAGTGCAAATAAACCACATTTAGAAGGGGGCATAACTGCTCATGGATTCCAGGGCCGTAACAAAGTGCTCAGCAGCACTGATGTTACACACTGCTTGGTCTTCAGCCTCCCTGATTTGGCTTTGGAGGCCTCAGCAAACACAGCAAACTGTGTTTGGAGGCCTTTTAAGAATGACCTTGAGCAAGTAGAAAAGTAGAGAAGTTTTCTTGATTAGTGCCTGAACCATAGACTAAAAAAAAATATAATTAAAAAAAAATAAAATATCATATTTGATCTTTTCCCCTTTCCAGTCTACAAGAATAAATGTCGTATATAAAAATAGCATCCAACTTCTAGGTAGAGCACATGCCTCACGGTGTTAAGTACGAACTGCGTCAGGCAGAAGTGTTAACAAACTACGTTCAATTGTCAGACTTACTGAGACAGGGAGAGAAGAGAGGCTGGGCCCCAGGCACCTTCCCCAAAAAGGCAGGACAGATGAGGGCAGGGATGGCCCATCCATGGTGGTGATCCAGTTCAGAGGCCCCGCCACTGAAAGCTTCAGGGATTTCAGCAGGCCAGACATGGCTAACAGACTGTTAGCATCTATTTGAGAAAAACACGAGCAACTGGCAGGCCTAGGAGAGTTTGAAGCATCTAAAGTTTTAGACTTAGTTAGAACCACCCCAACCCCCATTTAGTGCTAGGGGCAGAGCCCAGAAGCACAGAGTCAGAGCTTCACCAACTCATCTCAGCAACAAAGGCAACATAAGCTGATTTCTGGAAAGGTCAGCCGTCAGCTCTGCTACAGCAGTAATTATTTTCAGAACATCATTAACGCTTGTCATTCACTATTTAAGTCTTCAGAGGTGGTGGTTTGTTTTAGGATTGTTTTTTTCAGAGCTTGGAGACAAATACATTTAAGGAAGTTCCTCCTTCTTTTTTCATGCTTCATTTTCTGCACCCACCACTAATTTCTTGCGCTTACCTATGAACACATTCTTCACAGGAGGCCTCAGGAGCATTCCTGTGCTGTGTTCTGAAGTGGTTTGCAATGGTCACTGTCAGAGACAGGGCTGGTCTGAGCCGATGGGCAGCATGGCCTGGGACAGGACAGGATACATACTGTGCTCCTGCTTGTAATGCAGTGTGCACAAAGGCTGCTTTTCCTTTTAATTTCTTGATAACTGATATATATATGTATTTACCATTTATACACCATATGTTTACTGATTTAGAAGTTTGTTTTGTTGTTGTTGTTGTTGTTTTTTTAGTCTTTGTGCAACTATTTTATTTAAGCTTCTTTCCTGTGCCTCCTCTTCCTCTTTGCTAAATGGCTAAAACATTTTCCAGAGCCAGACACTCCATGCAGTGGTTTGCTGACTTCTGGTGAAAGAGCTGCTGCCAAATTTTATAAAGAATGTTCCTCGGGGCACAGGGGGGCGGGAAGTATCCTTCATGGCCTCTGTTTTCTTCCCATATTGTTTAACAAACAAGCAAGCTGCCCTGCAGTCGCTCTGACCCCTATTTAGACACATCCCTTTCAAGCAGCAACACAAATGTACTAGGAAGGAAGTGCCGTCACGGCCCTTAGAAAAGATGGAGGGACATAAAGGCAAACATTGTGTAGCTAAACAAACAGGCTTGCTCTTCTGTCCTTCTCTTCTGCCCAGTTCTTACAGGAATCATTCCCAGGAGTTTGGGCACTCAAAACTCCAGTATTTCCCAGGTTTTGCAGCACTCGGTTCCCCACCAGTTCCTGTTCCTACTGCTCTGCCACACATTTCTGAGTTAAATATGAATGAATAACCCCATTTATTAGCATAAATGGGAACCCAGCCCAGGCTCCAGGCTTAAGCCCGTCCCTCAGTCTGGTTTCCCAGGTGGACCTCAAGTCCTGCTGTGCCTCAGTTTCCCTACTTAGACTTGTCCAGCTTTTCAAGGCATAAAAAAAAATACATTTTTTGCTTCGGTAATCATGAGTAAAAACTTCAGGTTTTACAAGAAGTTGGAACAAAAATACCTAGAGGCCAAGCTGAGAAGAAGGTTTCCTTTGAGCTGCTTCTCGCCTATGCACAACTCCAAAAGATTTCTAAATCAAATTACTTTTGATAGACACGAGATGAAACAGATATGCTATTAACCCCATTGGGAAGCTCGAGCATAAAGGTAAAGGTTTGCGAACTACGGATGCAACTATGCTATTTGAAAAACAACCTCAATATTGCACGTTAATCACAGGAACAAGTTGTGACACATCAGAGCTGACAAACCTGGTTTAAAAAATGCTTAAATGAACCAGGGGAAAAAAAGAAAATATGGTAATTCAGAAGATTATGAGGATGATTTTTAAAGTATTTCCCCGTTTGTTTGGTAACTTCCATTCACAGTACTCCCAGCTTGGTAAAACCACAGGTGGATGTTTACCTCGAAGCAGTTACTGAGCCTGAAGGCAGCAGGTTGCAGCAGGAGCAGGGCCCAAGGCTAAGCCCCTTGGGCCGCTGTGGGTGCCCTCTGCCCATCAGGCCTGTCACGGCATACCAACCCTCAGGGCTGCTTCCCAACAGCCAAAAGAAAGCAGGGGAGGTTTAGGTTGGAAATGAGGAGACATTTCTTCTCAGAAAGAGCAGTCAGGCATTGGAACGGGTTGTCCAGGGAAGTGGTGGAGTCACCGTCCCTGGGGGTGTTCAAGGAAAGGTTGGGCCTGGTGCTTGGGGACATGGCTTAGTGGGTGACATTGGCGGGAGGGGGACCAGATGACCTGGAGGTCTTTTCCAACCTTAATGATTCTGTGATTCTAAGGGAAATCCCACTGTCAGCAAAGCCCTGGCCTGGCTGTAAGAGCACGGTCCTGTTTGCAGTCTCCACTCAGGCCCTGCAGCCAGCCCAGCCCAGGTTTCTCGACTTTGTTTAAAACTTGCACAGGAGAGCAGCCCAAGCATTTGCAGAGGATTTGTCAAGAGCATTGCTCTGCCCTCGCTTGTAGCTCTGTGTCGTAGCGCCATGCAGGAGAGCAGACAGAAAGCAGAGCTGGGTCTGGTCGTCATCAGGCGCAGACGGCGATACGTGCGCATCTGTGCCTGAGGAACCACCCATCACCGCTGATGGATGGCATCGTGTCCAGCTAGCTCCTTAAAGAGATAAGGCCCAGTATATTTTTGTTATCAGCTGTGCTCAGATTTGTACTGCTAAAAAAAATAAAAATGGGGGGAAATAATATTTTTAAGAAAATCAGGTTATTATTTTATACCTATTATCATGATCCGGGGATCATAAATTAGGATAGAAAATGTACATACTGTCTGAAATTGTTTCAAGTCATGAAACAGAATAGGCTACAAGACAATCTTTGTAAGGAGATGTTTCTTAGGGTGCTGCTCCTTAGGGCTCACCACTCTAAAAATACTATTTTTGTTCTTTACCTTAACTGTTGATCAAGCATGCTTTATGTGATTTTGGGATGTACACTTGACAAAACACCAACAACCCCCCAAAGCTTTCAAATGACACACACACAAAATAAAAATAAAAATAAAATCTCCAGTTGACCTCTGTAAAACATAGCAGCCGCAGGCAGAAAGCTGAACAGCAATGGCTCCTGAAATCATTTGCTGCCACAGCCCTGCTATTTTCTACTTTGGCACTTTTTGTCCTTGTAGAGCCTGTGAGCTCTCTTTTTGGGACAGTTTCCTGCTGCTCACGTGCTTTGCCTGTTTGTGATGATCCTTGCAGAGCCAGCACTGCAGCTGGTCCAGGCTCAGTCCTTGGTACCTCACACCCTTCTCCTGCCCCAGTGTGATGCAAAACCTTCCACAGACACTCGCAGAGCTCAGTCTAGGTGGCCTCGTTTGCTTATAGACTGGATTGTGTTTAGCAGTACTTGGAGGTAAGGGTCCTGTCATCACCCTCTTGGAAAGCTTGAGTTCCCCACAGCCATCCTCTCCCCTGAAATGCAAGAGTTTCTGCTGGAGGGGGAATTGTCCAGAAGTTTCCCTGGCTGTGACAAGAGGAGAACTCGATCAGAACCTGATCAGAAATTACATATAAGCCTTGCTAGTTATTCTCAAGCACAGAGATTTAAGTTACTAAACAAGGCACCCACAAATTTAGGGTCATTAGAAAGTATTTTTCTGTTCTAAGATATTTGACAATTTTTGCCCAAAAGCAATAAAACCTTTAGCTTCTGATGTGCCCTATCCCATGATTCAGCTGCTCCTGGTGAACTGGGACCCACTCAGGAAAGAACTATTGTTCTCAATTCATTTATAAGGTTTTAAGAGGGCAAGTACACAGAGAATGAACTACAACAGCACAGCATTTCTCCAGAGCTGCTTCCCACTGATACCACATGCCCAAGTGTTTCAGAAGTGCTTGAGAAAGCAAATGAGGCAGCCTTACTTGACCACTTATCCTCTGAGGAGTCAGCCACTACTCAACATGGCATTTCTGTGTCTGGTAAAAATAAATTAGACATTCAGAAACATGTTTTTGTCTGACATTTCCCATGATACAGCTATGACAGAGGGAAAAGATTTACTTTCTTTCTCAGTAAACATGAACAAGCCTGGACCTACAGCTTCATGGATGGAGATAATCTTTCTTTTGGTAATTGCATGGACTGTCCAAATTGGCTCATCCTGTGTTTTTGGTAGACACCCATCAAGGTCCTGCAGTGACTTCAGAAGAACAGTGACAGTACTGATCCCTTTCTGAGGCTTTTCAACAGCTAAATTTAACACAGTCCTGTGTATGTACTAATAATGCTGCACCTTAGGATTCAGTCCCAGTGCCTTTAAAATGAGGGGAAAAACACATGATAGGACATTTAGCACCAGCAACTCTCCTCTGAGTACTCTGCAAGAGCCGACCCCATGTTAAGTTTACCTTGTACTCTCAGAACCTCACAGCAATTTCTAACTTTCTTTAATCGAACGGATATGTACACACCCAGATTGCACATTTTGCACCACTTCCCTGCTCTCTTCCAACACAGAAGACATATCAGCAAGTTGAGCAGGTGCCTGGCTTCAGCTAAAAGCCGATCTACCATCACCAGATCCTTCCTTCTGCTTTGCAATGGCATGGGGGTTGCGGATAATCAGGGGCAGCTTTATCAGGATTTAACTGAGAAGATTTATTATATAAAACTGGATGCATTCAGTGACAAAGGAACATGGCTGCTACTTCATCTCCTGCCCTCCCCGCAGCTCCCAGGTGACACTTTGCCCCAAGGGGCTCTCTGTCCCCTGGCTGTCAGCTCTGGGACAGCTGCAGGCTCTCCGAGGAGGACAGAATAACGATGGAGGAAGCTGCTCATTAAAGATAACCCAAACTCTCCCTTGGTCATTTTTCCTCATCACTGCTCCACAGACGATAAGAAATATACCCCCTTGAGAGAGTCACATGCAACACCTATAAATTAATCCCAGTCCAGATAAACCCACTGAACTAGCTCAGAGGGTATTTATAGCTGAGACATGGCTTCCTCAGGGGATTACAGACACCAAATCAGTGCAGTTGTTCTAAAAAATCAGAGAAAACTGTTTCTTTCTCCTTCTCCTCAAGTGTAGTGAGCTCCTTTCACCACCAAATTGCAAGTATGAAATTCCCTGTCAAATGCAACCGGCTGGCTGAAATAACTTCTTGTTTGTGTAGCTGCGAGGCCATGTCCAGAAATCCTGATGCTCACTAACGACACAGGCATATTCACATGATAAAAATACAGTAGCATTAATAACTTGTGCTGGCATGCCCGCACCATCACCAGGGCTTCACATAAATACATAACTCACTCTATAGATTTGTTTCGGAGTCTTTTTCTATCTGATTATGTCTCCAGGCAGATCATTGTCTGTACAGACACAGTAATTAAGGATCGGTAATTCTGTCCTGTGGCCAATATTCCCTACAGGAAGAGGCATGGGATGGGTTTTCAGCCACTTGGCATTTCAGAGGCTCACTGGAAGCTACTAGAAAGCTATCGAAGGAGAACAGCCAGCAAGCATTCCCATCGCAGCATCTCCACAGGAGAAAGTGGCTGCCTTGAAGACCTCTATACGAAACAGTTTTATTTACACAGCTCCACAGAGGCAAATGGAAATGTGCAGCTCCCATCTGCTGAACCGGGGACGAACGGTGGGAGCCAGAACTTCCCTCATGCCTCCTTCTCAAACAAGTATGTTGCTGCTCCGTTTCTTGGGAACGAGCTGGATACACACAGGAAAACAAAGGAGGGTTCTCGAATCTCTGAGGTACGTGTCATAGAAATAGCAAATAAATAAAACTTCATAAATAAAAATATCTTTCTGGAATGATTTCACAGAGGTGAGAATTTGAACGGTGAAACAAAACTGACTGCCAGAGATCCTGAGTTTTAGTCCCATATATAAGAGCCAAGGTTTCTGTCAGCTGGGAAGAAATCGTGGATGTTTGTGAACAGCAGGAGGAGAGCACAACCTCAGAGCAGCACAGATTCCAGCACCAGACATCACTCTTTAGTAGAGTTACTATTTTAATCACTTACTTACAACTTTAACACAATCAGCTAGTTTTGTTGAGTTTGGGTTCCTGTAGTTTTCTTAAAAGCGAAGCCACACATGGCAGCGTAGGCATGATGTCCCCCGTGGGTGCTCCTGGCTCATCCTGAGAGCATCAGCCACTTCCTCCAGCCCCACAGTACCACAAAAAATACCTCTTTGTAAATAAGCTCTAAGAACTTTTTGACTGAAAAAAATATAAGGGTTTGGTTTGAAACACATCAGACTAAGGAACAAAAGCATAAGGCTTGAAGGAGGGGTAGGCAAGAGCTACTTAGCTTAGGTAAGTAACTAAATAACTGAGGGGCAGAGGGAAAGGTAGTGAACCAGAGTCTCTCCTCCCCTTGGCAATCGCTTTAGGTTTATCCTGCTGCACCCTTCCTGCACTCTCAGACCTCTCCCAAGAACATTTCCATGCCTTGCACTGTCTTAAAGGGTGCTCTCTTTTCTTTAATGCAGTGGCAGTTCAAAGGCTTGATGTTTTGAGCTCCCTTGAAAATTGTTGGAGTTGGCTTTCCATTGCAACAAGCGGTAGCTGAGGCATCCTCCCCGTGAAGAGGTCAGATCCTGCTGCTGCTGGCTCAGGACTGACATTAAATTACAAAATGGAGACTCTGCAGACCACGCCAGCCCGCTCCTGCTCTTCCTCCCTGCTTTCTGGTTTCCCAGAACTGCTTGCTCATGGATGGACTGAACCAGGCTTGGAGTTTGTGGGGTTTCTCTTGACTGCTGCTAAATGAAAAATGTAAAGCAAATAAGAAAACACAGAGGCACAAGTAAAATAAAAAAATCATCTATTCAGTCTCAGTCTTTCAAAATACTTCTGGTTGGTGGCTCACAAAAGTAACTATTTTTGGAGTACTTCTACATCTGCATTTTGCTCTCAATTTTTGTCTGCAGACAGCCCTTACTTACCCAAAGAAATAGATTGACTGACACCTAGTGGAAAACTGAAGCTTTCTTTTCTCGTATTCTGCTGAGTGGAACATTTTAGGCAGTATTTAAATGGACTCAGTATATATTACCATTATTGTAGAAAACAATAACATTACCACCTGCATTTTACCTTTATTTTATTAGCGTATACAGATATTCAGTATAATCACAGGCAGGACAATCAACAGCAATTCATTTAAAATACACACAGGCACTTTGATTAAGGACTGAGCCTGGTATGACACCACAGCACAACCCATCCTTGTACTGAGCGCGCAGACCAGTAACACATAGCTCTGAGAGCCCCTAAAGTGCTAACCAATAAACATAAATTTATTCTCAAAACTGTCGGTCTTCTGGAGTTGTTTTTTCTACTAAACTGGAATTATTGATTCCTTTATTAATGTTTTATACATAAACATTTAAGAAATGAAAGGTATTTTTTGCCTAAATTTTTATTTTTAATGACCTTAGAGAAGTTAATTGTACGGTATAATTTACTCCAACTAATGATAAGAATGTGAAGACAATTTTGCCTTGTTGTTAGGATTTGTACATGCTTTAGACTCTTGTCTCAGTGGTCGCCTAATGTTCAGCATCTGTGAAGGGATTTTGCAACGCAAAACAAATGCCAAACATAGCTTAGCTGACTGCAGAGTTCCCACAGCCTGATGTAGGTACCATCACCCATATGTGCTTGTGACTAATAGATTTGATTGGTGCAATGCTGTGCTTCGCAGGCCTTGCTGAGAAATCACTTTACAAGGTCCAGCTGGAGGAGAATTAAACAGTAGGGATTCTCTTGCAGACAAAATCTCTAAATATAATTCCATGGCACTGAGAGGCTTTGGTTTGAGCTTCCTTAGAACAGCACGTCCATTCTTCTAGCACCTCTGCCCACAATTTCTGATGTCATCTAAACTGTCAGATTCTGACCCAGAAAGTCCCTGTTCCTGTGAGCTGGTCCCTCTGTCTCAGCCAATGTGTGCATTTAGGGGTGATCTTACAAGTCATTTTTGGAGAAGACTCGGTTTTACAGTAACTCATTGAGAATATAACTTGATACTACCAACAGTGTCATTCACACCCAAATCCCAAAGGTCTGAATATTAGGTTTGAAGCAATGATCTAGAGGAAACCAACATATAAAAAATACAACGATTGATCTGAATAGTCAGATCTTAATATATAACTAGGGCCTGAGACCTGATTTATAAGCCAAGCCTGCTAAAGGCGGTGCTACCCAAAAGGTAATTTTCCTACCAAAAAATCCCAGACTAATTTCCCCATAAAAGCTTCTGCTCTCCAGCCACAGTGATGTAGATCTTACTTCTAGTTTTACCTATCAAAATAGTTAAATAATCACATTACATTATAGAATCAGTCTTCACATTCTCATTCTGGTTTTCCAAGTACAATTTTAATAAATTCAAAGAGCTGTATTGAGTCACATATTAAAAAAATTAATAGTTGCTTAAAAGAGCATTAAACGCTTCTGAGTATTTATGTTCCTACAAGGAAAAGAAAGGACTTCAGATCACAGCTGTAGATCCTGTGTTTGCATTCTGTCTTTCATAATACTTAGCTACTTTCAAGTTGGCCTCTAACTGGATATGGGAAAGTCATCTTTTTCTGCATGGTTTTGAGTTTTTTTTCAGTTTGGCTCATTTACGACCTCTGATTTTCCTCTGTCCCTAGTTTTGGTCTCTGGGAACAGCAGAAACCACAAAATGTTTTTGATTATCCACTTAATCCCCTCAGGCGGTGTAGTGTCGTTAGTCTAGACTTTAGTGAAACTACATTTATTTGTTGAGCTTTTAGTTCTCAATTAAAAAATAAAAAATAAAAAAATCTTGAGAAACTTCCTGTGGTTCCTTGTACAGACTCTTGGCCAGGTCATACAAGAAAAACACTGCCTTATGTTTCATATTCATACTTTTATTCCTCTCCCTTAATACTTTTCAAAAACTAGTTCTATTTCATTTTTGTTGGTTTTTTTTTTTCTCATTTGTGACATTCTCCAGCACGCTTAGGAATATTCCTCTCTCTTGCTTTGCCATCTTCTCTATTCCATTTCTGAATCCTTCCGATTTACTCATTCAGACCTTTGCACTTGTTCTGAAGGGAAGCTGGCACACAAACACAGGAGACTGCTATGATGTTGTTAGCAATGACCTTGGCCTCAGCAGAAAAATGTTACGGCATACATTCTCTGTGCACACCCAGCCAATGCAGGGAAGGCCAGCTTTGGTATATGCAAACTGATGGGAGCAAACCAGCTGCCACTTACTCCAGACTGTGTGCTGGTATTTCACTGCATGTTACCTTTCTCTACCACTTGTATTTCGGAAAAAAAAAAAAAAAAAACAGGTCTGTAGAGATGAGAGGTTGCAGCAATGATTTTCATACTGTGAATGCAAGCTAACCAACGTGCTCTTTGGTGAACTCTCATCTCGGAGGAGCACAGACTATTGAATATCCCTTGGCAAGGATGTGTTTCAGTTATGGACCATGCCAATTCGTTCCTCAGGAAATGAGAAGGGGACCGTGAGTGTTTCACAGCTGAGCCATTCACCAAGAGTGACATCTCTCTAGCTGTGCCTGGTGGGTTGAGGCTAACAGATGCCATTGTTTTCTTGTTTGTTTATTTGTTTTTCCACTCAGGTTGGAAAGAAGTCTTAAGTATCCTGGACTGGTGGACAGCCCAGCTCAAGCACACCGGGGCTCCCAGGCAGGGGCACCACCAGACTCTTTGCATCTGTCCCAGAGCTCCTGAAATGTCCCCCCGTCAGCTATCTGCATAGTGTTTGGGAAGGTGCATGCCTCTCCCCCTTGCTTGACCCTCCTGCCATCCCATGATTTCATGTAGGCATCCTGTAGCCTGTTCTACATAGGCAACAACCCAAGTGTGCAAAGACACAACCTCCCCATACAACTACTCCATCCAACAGCGGTCTGTAGTCATCTCTGAAATCTTCACATTTATTATCAAGTGGCTATCCATGCACATGGCTTTTTCTTTATTTCAAACTTCGTTGTAGGAATGTGAAAGCAGTTTATATAACCACTGTATTAAATCTGTTTTTGGTATTTATCCACTTAAATGTGTTTTTTGATGGTCTGTCTCCAGTGAGCTCTCATTTATGCTTCTTTACTCTCAATAAGCCAGAGCCTAATATGTTACCACAGAGACATGATCCGGCACAGACTGAAGTGCTCATGTGAGTAACCTGCTCAGAGACACTAATGGTTTGTTTAATATTTCATAGATATGTCAATTATAAATTCAGCTCATATTTGGAAGGCTTCTCTGCACAGCACTAAATCACTTCATGTTTCCTGTAAACTCTTTGTCTGAACTGAAAGGCAAAGGTGAATCTGAGGACATGCAAGGTTACATACAGACATTTCCCTACACTGGCCAAAAAAAAAAAAAAGTTTTTTTGTTTTCTGTTATAATGTGGTTCTCCTAGGACCCTCTCCTTCCTTCCTGCTACCCCATCCAAACAAGACCTGGCTGGTAGTTCATTCACACCCATGCCTTCGTCCTTTCTTCCTTATAATCAAATGAGTTTGCCCTTCAAAAGTTGCACCAAGCACTAGTTTCCATTGCATTGTAAAGTAGGTAAAACGTATTTTTTTTTCCCTGCATGTATTAAAACAGAAAAAAGGTTGTATCAAAATATTACATAAACATGTATTTTTGAATAAAACAGTTAAATAAATAAACAATAAAACATAATAGCAGTTTCTTATTTAAAACCGTTAGGAGTTCAAATAACCTTTAAAGTGTTACAATGGCCAATGGTGGCACAATCTTCTTAAAACAGACAGGGCCGGATCCCAGGAGGCTGTGAGCATTCTTGATCATTATTAATACCGATGGGAGCCGCTACTGCTCACTATAGGCAATGCCCTCATCAGGCTATGCCACTGACTAAAGCATCCATTTAGAGCAGCCTGGAGATGCTGGGTGACCTGCTCTCTATCAATGCTCTCACCGTCTTACCTCTGGCATTCTCTTGTGTATGCTGGAAAGTGGCTTTGGCCAGTGATCCACAAAACTGTCTGTTTCCCCTCATTTTGAGCAGAGATTTAACCCGGTATTGAAAGGCTGTGCTTTCTCTGCAACAAAGCACTTCTGTCCAGGTGGTTAATTCCTCCTGTCAAAGGAAACACTATTTTGCCCTCCAGATTGTTCATAATTAAATGTCAGTCTATGGTAAGGAAACGAAGTAGTGATGGGTCAATTTGTTCTCAGTAATTCTGACACGTAGCACACAGTCTCTTATATAAAGACGCAGAAAGAGACACAGAAAAGAACACCCAAAAGACTCCCCCGGATGACTCTTATTTTTATCTTGTGGAAGAGGAAACACCAGTTTTCAATCTGACTGTGCACACAGACGTCTTTGTTAGCACACTGATATGGTAGAGATATTTTCAGCTAGATCATCTGCTTGTTTATGTCCCCCTTCTTTATCTCTTTTACTCATGAAAACTTCAAAATGCCCGAGGGTCATAGAGCACTCTGATATTCCAGGGAAATGAATTTTAGATGCCGTACAAAGAGTAGAAAGCAGTTTATATTCTGCAGGAGTCAACCTACCTTGTCACAACAGAAGAGGGCAACCTTATACCATCTCACAGCTCCCACGGTCGGGGTCCCATCCACACACCCCTCCTCAAAGCAGAGTATTGCACCTGGTCAACAGTGACACATGGGGTGAAGAACTTAGATCCAAGAATCTTTTCAAAGCTAGGAGCACCACTCATAATATCCATATTTTCTTTCCTTCTCCCACATTTCCGCTTCAGTTAGGACATGATCACAACTGCTGAAGCTCCTCCTGCTCATTTTTTGGTTTATAGAATCATAAAATTATAGCATGGTTTGGGGTGGAAGGGGCCTTAAAGATCATCTAGTTCCAATGCCCCTGCCATGTTTTGTTTGTTTGCTTGTTTAAACAGATTATTTGGATTCTGTTTAAGAGAACTTTTCTCTGAAGGAGTGGCTTTGGGAGAAGCAGCAGGTGCAGGTGCTGCAGGCTTGTCTAGAATCAACACTGAAGATGCAGGCATAACCTAAAGAGCTCAGAAGGTACCCAAGCAAAGACAATCATGGATAAACTACAGCTGACAAAAGAAAAGGGGGAAGAGGGAATTATGTGTAGATGATACCATCATTTGTTGCACTATTGGAGATGTAAATTGTCCTTAATCCTGTAAATTAGTCCCTGTTAATAAGGTTTGCTATAGCACTTTGAGGCATTAAGGAGTCATCTTCTCATTTTTGTCTTCCACTGTCAGAGGCATAAGTATGAGAGCACCCTAAAAGTGTCATCATAAATGGAGATTTAAGGGTAAAAATGAAACATACATATTTGTGGTATCCTGAGGTGCTACTGCTGTGTTTTTTGTTTGTCTCTCTCTGAATAGAAAAGACGCAGGCTGAACTGGAGAGTCTTTGAAGGGAATGCTCAGAACAAAGAAAGTAAGTGAAATTAGAGATAGAAAGAAATAGAAATGAAATAAACAGGGATAGTGGAGCCCTTGATTACTAGTTTAGCAAAGGGGAACTGTGCAATCACATGCATGTGAATGCAGAATGCTAAGTATATTTACTACCATAGTAGCAAACGGAGAATCTAGGGATTCACTCGTGGCAGATTTGGAAAATTATCTAACTATCCAAGATGCCTGGAGCAGTCAGTCTTCTACAGCACACACATACCTGTTTTGTTAAGGGGGAGTCTCAGAGCAATCCTTTCTTTACTTGGGATAATATGCTTCAGTTACTGTACAGGTAATAACAGCAAGAGGCTGGTATCCCTCAACAACTGAAATTATGTCCCTTTTTGTGCCTTAATGCTTTTTTAATCTGTCTTTATATTTATTTCTAAAAGAAAAGCTCGTACCAGTGCAAATATATTGGTAGAAGAGAAAAATAAATGCAACCCCATGTTGTGGGGTATAGTTTACTCTAGGTCATAGTGAATGAACTGAAACAAAGCATGCTGCAATGTAGATAAAAAGGTAGGGAAAATTGTTATCCCTAACAATCTTCCTCTGCAAATGCCTAGCCTTGACAGTGCACAAGTACTGAACTCAAAGTGGTGGGAAAAAGGTGCATTGGTGCATTGCTTCTTCTGCATGTGCTCTTGAGTAAAGACAGCAGGAAGATATCAACCAGACCCTCTGAAATGTAAGATCAATCAAAACAGCGACCTCTGCTTACCCGAGGAATACCTAGCAGTGCTGATTGTGCCTTCTCTGCTGTGACTGCTCTCACCTTTGCCATTCCCCTTCATTTCTCTGTCTACTTCCTATCTTTGCTTTTTTCTCCTTAGCCCTTCTCAACACTGCATCAGATTTCACTCATTCTTTCTTCAAAGACACCACTCTGTATCCCACTAAAACTATATTTGTTACCATCCCATTGCCCAGTCTGTGCTCACACGACTTTCCCACAAGCTAAGCACGGTTAGGCTACATGCTCTGTACTGCTAGGCGTGTATGACTGCTTACCTGGATAGTGCTTAATTACTAGTAAGTCCTTAGTCACTAGAATGACAAACATATCGGTACAATAAGTGATCACTGCAATTGTAAAAGCACAATTGATGATCACAGTACCTGTAAAACCACTTTTAACTCAGTATAGCTGTAACCTCACCAGGAAATTGCATAATTTTGATTATATTATTTTTCTATTCTGATTTAAATTGGGGTAAAAAGACTGCAAACAATCCCAAAGAAATACTTCAGCGTTATCTTATGCCCCAGAGCACAGTCCTGGAGTACAGTAAATAGTTCGGAAGGGCAGGAAGTGCAGCTCTGTAGCAGATAACCCTGCCGGACCATCAGGTACACCCTTTTCTATCATCAGCATGACGCATAGTACTGAAGTGGCTGAAAATCACATTTCATCACCTTTATTTACCTAGTTCAAATGAGCACATTTACGGCTAGGCTGCCTATGAACATCTAAAGCAAAGGCAGAGTCCCTAGCTTCATAGCAAATCCCATTGTGCCCCATGTGGTCTACCTGTTACTGAGCAAATGGCACTGACAGAGTCTGCTCAAATTTAACATTCATCAAGAACTTTCCCAGACACAGAGTTTCCAGTGGCTAATATATTTATTAACTAATCTTAAAGCACAGAAGTTCTGTAGGAAATAATATTTTAACCAAGTAGGATTTATTTTCTGTCAAATAATAGATAATAGGTTCCATGTACGGACAAAGAGCTGATTACAGAGCAGTATCTATGCATGATTTTGACAAGGAGGTCAGAAGATAAAATCACGGGTAGCTGCCAGCATTAATATACTTCAAGAATAAGAAATGCTGATCTCACAAAATAGATATACGACTGCATATATTTAACACTGACATACTTCATTTTCCCGGAATACTAAAACAGCCACAAATCCTGTCAAAGTGCTGAGCAAGAAAATGGCTAGACCACTAGGTTCAACACAATGTCGATACTAATACAGCCCAATGGTGACACGAATGCATCTTGACGGAGACACAACTCGGGAGAGGCCCAGGGTCAGAGCCATTATTCCTATTCAGAATCCACCCAGGTGGTTCACTACAACTGTTCTGCTGGTGTAACATACACAGCTCTTCACTGGGTATGATTTTAAAGTGTGCACATAAGTAACTTGTATACCGATATGTACCAGAAAAAAAATCTGCTAGAATATTTACAGCTTTCATACCTCACCTGTGCTTTACGAGTTCCTACACCACAAGCTGGGAAGAAAGTAAATCAGTTGCCATTAGGAGGAAAAAAAAAGCATCTGCACTTCTAATATAAATATTTTATGTATTAAAAAAAAAAAAGTGAAATGTCATTTATCAAAAGTTGCAATTGTATTAGTCCTTCAGAAATAGCTCTGTTCAACTGCACCCTTTTGATTGCAATTGCGCATTTGGATTACAGTGCATAAGAGTTAACATAGTAGCAGCTTTTGTTCAGCCAGTTCAGACTGATGGCAATATTGGTAAATTAAATTGTAAAAAAAAACAAAACACAGGGCATCTCTTCTCATGTAATCGAGACATCTCCGTGTGCCACTTAAGGGCAGATGAGCAGCTTAGGAGCAATCCTAGCCCACTAAAGTCAGTATCGGGCTTGATATTGCCATAAACAGGGTGAGAATTTTGACTATAAGTCAGACAAGAAATACAAGAATACGTTTGCCCGTTACCTTACAGCAGTAAGATCCTGTAGTTTGGGCACCGCTGAGCACGTAGGGACAGCTGGATTTTATTTATATATTCATTCATTTGTTATGGACTTTTCAATTGCATACACACCTCTCTGAAGACATTAAGGATGTATGCAAGCTATTGAAGATTGGCATTGCATGGATTCTTCTGGGAATTACATTTTGCTTAAGATGGGTCTCATCAAAAGGGAAACCCATCAGAAGAGACAGTCACCATGCTCTGAGTGATGTACTCTGGTTTCTTATGAGATGATGAAGCTGTTACAGAGCTAGGTGGCTTCTGTGGGTAGATGGGAGACTGAACATGTGAATAAAGGCCTGACATGCTTGCTGGGCAGACCTGAGGTTCATGACCTCAGCTGCCTGTTCCCTATCTTCAAAAACTGTGTTACTTGGTGACTATATATTCTCAGAGGAAAACGGGAAATTTACAAATAGAGCAGAACAGAACGGTTCAGTTAGAAGGACTTAGAAAGATCACCCAGTCCAACAGCAAAAAGAAAAAGAAAGCAGTTTACACCCACCCCACCCAGGAATTTATGACAACACAGTCCAAACTTTCATGTAATATGATTTGGTGACATCAGCTCAGAACAGGAGAAGTGGAAATATAGAAACAAATAACTGTGAAAACTATCCCCAGTCAAGAATCTCAAACCAAACTATGCAGGGAAAGTCTACAAACACAAAAGCACTTTAAAGTACCTTAGTGGCTTTGAGGTGACAGGTCTTATTCATACAGCTGATACAGCATGAAGTTTTTAGTAGAGCCTGAAACACAGAGTCAGCCTTTTACAGGGACAGAACGTCTCTGTTATAAAGAGAATGGAAGCCTTTTTTTCCTTAATTTACCCCAAATTTTATCAGCCTGCTTATTTACACACTCAATACTATACAGGTAGAATGTAGATGTACAGATAACAAAATTTAATGTTGGTTCTCCCAGTTAAATAAACCTGTCAGTTTAGATTAATAATTTTCAATAGAAATTTTCATATATGCTTGGAATGGAGATTCTGCATGTTGGAGTTTAAGAACAAACTTTCAGAATTGGATGCAGGATGATCAGCAACTACCTCCTTCCTACATATGGCCCAGATTCCAGGGGTGCTGAATATCCCCTACCACATCTAATCTGGAGGCAACTGAGTTTGCTTCTAAATCCTCAATCTCCTCCAAAAATATCCAGCAAATGAGGTAAACCTCACTGTTCAGACATGAGGACGTTGCAGATGAGGTGTGGAGCTGAGCACAACCCATACTGACTCTGCAATATGCCTGCATGGGCATTTTCACACTGTGCTTCTAAAACGGGAGCTTGAAGATGCAGCAGGACCAGCCCCTGAGCTGTGCACAGGGAGCAGCTGGACCCAGTGATGTAGGGAATATTGCCACTGCTCTGAAGTAAGGCTCAGACACAGTGGAATAATATTTCAGAAGTGTCCAATACACAGTTCTTTGACCACATTTTTGTGGTCAAAAGACAGTGGGGAATGCAAGGATTTGCCCCTGGCACTTGGTAGAGACCTGGGAAGGATAAAGCACAAGGATCCCAAGCTATGAGGAAGACAAAAATGATTGTTCTACAGGCAACAATCCAGTAAATAAATCTATAATACATTACCATGCAGTAATTACTCCTCGGCAGCTACATCTAAAAATAGTCAGTATCATTAGGATTTTCTACTGAAAAAAAAAAATCCATCTACCAATATCCATCCAATCCAAAATTCCATCCAAAACCCATCTACTTACACAACATAGCCTGGAAATGTTATATTTTAGATACAAACTTGACTTGTATCCTCTTCCTATCTACATTATTTGACATGCCATTGAGTATGTATTCTCATGTCAGTGAATGAGCAGAGCAAATATGACAGTTGACCAGATGTGCACTGGGATTTTATTAATCTTATCAAGTACTATTTATCTTAGCTACCCAGGCTTATCAAAAAGATATATGTATCTCAAATATTTGATATTTTGTAACCTTTACATAATACTGCTACTCTCACTAATCCCTCTGACTCCTATATATAAATAACCAGCAAAGACCTGCAGCAAAGGAAATTAAGATAAAGTATTTGTGAGACCTAACGTGCAAAACTTAACCTGCATCTGATACACAAATTAAATTGTTTTCAAAACAAAAGTCCAAATTATTGTTCAAAATCCATTCTGTCATCTGCTCCAAAATACAAACCACAAATAAGAGAACATGCAATAAGAGCTTATTTGTACATGGCTTTTGCCCATTAACAACTCTACTCCAAACTAAGTAGCACTGGGACTATGTTTGCTCCCAGTTATGCAGCATGCATTCAAGCAGTATACAGTCAAGTGTGTTTTAAAATGTGCCTATGTCTCTATTTATAGGACTTTAAGAACAGGGAGTAATGTGACATGTTTTAAGCATTCCAAGAACAAAGCATAAATGTCCTACGAAGAGGCTATTTCTCATAAAAGATGCCCTGGTCCTTTCCTTGTCTTATAAAAAGTTTTATTTTTCAATATAAAAGTATATTTAAAAACACAATTATTTGCTAAAAGCAATATAAAACTCTCCATTTTTAACTTCATAAAAGTTTAACAAAACATAAATATCATTTGCCACTTACATTCCTATATACAAGCCTTGCATCAGATAGTTACATAGATAGGAAACGGATGGCACGTGACTACAAGGGATTCAAATTCCACATCAAATTGCACAATCACAGGAACACAAGGAGCAGCTTAAAATCCTCAGTCATTGAATTCTGTTTTGTTCTGTTTATAGTTATTTTCCTCTTTTCTCTGCAATAATGCACCAGTTTCCATGGTCATAGCAGGAAGAAAGTATCAGAAGCTCAGGCACATTCTCTTCTATCAGAGAGCACAGCTCCCCTTCCCGGAAAACATGATAATAACGCATGAAGGCTTTTGTATCCAATGCGTCAACAGTTTGGTCCCCAACAGATACTGCAGAATCCAAAGCAGAATCAGTGGAATCAGTTGTTGAAGTTCTTTTGAAAAACTTGCTGGTGGTAGACTTAACAGTATCATCTTTATTACAAATGCAGCTGAAGTCCCTGTCTTCCACTGAACCATTTATAAAAGCAGCTTCTTCACTCTTGCTTTGAGCTACGCTTTGGTGTCCTCCATTTAAACTCAAATCCTTCAGTGCATCTGTGGCTGGTGACCATGGTGGCTTTTTGATAGGCGAGCTTTCTACAAACACATCATCATCATCTAAACTTTGTTCTTTCAACAGTGCCCCATGGTGACCTAAGTCCAAACTGCAGTGCCGTGAATGCTGAATGGGCATGGTACTGTTTGTCCATTCTCCTTCATTCTTTGGAGGCTTCAGTTTTTCAGTTTGCTTCCTCATGGCTGATTCATCAAGAGATCTGGAGAAAAACCATGACCGGAAAGATCTTCCTAGAGCACTGTAAAATCTATTTTCTTCTTCCGAAATTTTCATGCAGCAGGCTCTGGATAAGCAATGGTCCGTATTTTGGGAATGTTTTGAATTAGTTTCTGGCTGCAGAGTTGTTTGGTAGCTGCAATCAGAGATGACTAGCTCTGCATGGTGTATATCTTGGCTTTTCACAGCATGCACAAACTCACCCTTATCTCCAGATTGATTTGATTCTGAAAAATGCCGTGAGCACAAGGCCTTGTTCCAGGGAACAAATACGTCTTGTTTCTCAAAGCGACGATTCTTTTGTTCCATAGCCCAAACATAAACCATCATCTGGCCTCCAGACATCAATACCCTTGCCATTTCCTTTATTGCTTTGATTCTTCTTTGTTTAGTTGAGAAATGATGGATCACTATGAAAAAGGAAAGGCATCATGTATTGAATATTAGTATGGGAATAGCATTTTCTTCTTCAACCTGCTCTATGTGTTTAACCACTTTAGTAGTCATATCACGATTCTCACACACTGAAGTCAGCAACAATGCAGAATTTATCGGTACCACAGTGCAAGTTTACCCCAGAATGTTCTCTTTTACATTTACATTCAATGGATAAAAACAGGCAAATCCCAAAGGAGGAAATTCATCTCATCACAAGGTACGGATTTGAGAAAGTCAGGCACATAAACTGGAGGTTACTGGTTTTCTGCATAACCCATAAAAGAAAATAATAACTAGCTCTCAGTCAGTTTTCAAAAGAACTAGTGAGAAAAATTAGACAGAAATATTTTCCAGTGTATTAATTCTCTAGAAAGGTGTTGCCTTTATAGAATGTTTACTGTGGAGGAAAAAAATGAGAAGAAAGTGACTTGGCCTACATTTTCATATCTGAGAATCATGATTTGCATTTTTTCTTTACGTTATGTTATGGTATTAAAAAAAAAAAGTCAGTCAAAATAAAACCATTGATCACTATAGTTGAATTTTCTTTCCAAGATAATTTCCACATTTTTAAATTTCACTGTGATGTGGAATGAAGCTATGTTTCAAGATTTCCAGTCTATTTACAGATTCCTACTCACCTGAAGGAAACAATTTTAAAAACCAAAGAATAGCTAAGTCAGCTGCTTTCTCTCTGAACTCTGAAAAATGTTAACTTGGACTGAGATTGGTCATGTCAGTCATGTTGGTCTCTCTATCATCAGTACTAAATTTGATTTGAATCAATGATGGACTGATTCCATAATTTGATCCAGATGGACTTGAAACCAGCCCATTCTACACACAGAACATTCCATGTAACCAAATAGCAACATATAATAATCGTATATGTTGTTAGCTGAAGACTTCTCAATTTATTAAGAAAAATAATTATTTTTATATGTGCTGCTTGACAGCAGCCAATTCTACTTGTTGAAAGATTGTTATTTCAACATAGCAGTTATGAAAGACTGTCCAGCAAGCCTTGACTTTATTCTAAACAATGATAAGTTACCAAGGGGAAAAAAATGTAGTGTTTTTACCACAGGACAGGAAAAAAGTTTCTTGGCAATTGATATTAACTAGGTCCTCAGAAGCATCTGAGAACACAAGACAGAAAACTCTGGGAAGAGTTTCCCTGTCTGTATGGTCAATGTTTCTTTCCAGCTCCTCCTAATTCTTGTCAATATTTTCTTGAACTTTGGAAAAAACAACCAACCAACAAACCAAAATAAACCCACCACAAAACAAAACAAAAACTATTTCCATTTCTTAAACAAGATGGGGCGAAAGGAACAGATATTTTCTCTCATAATGGAGGCAGGCTGTATGACACCACTGAACCTCCTGTAAACTGGTGTCAAAACTGACAGCATAAGCATGTGAGCTTAGTTCACCAGAAAGAAGTGCTAACCAACCAAGAAAATCTGTACAAACTCTAAACAATTCAATGGGTGAAATATTCTTCATGGTTAAAATTACTTAGTCATTCTGGTGTTTCTACAGAAATATAAATCCTATAAACAGGAATATACCAGCAAAGCCAAGAAGAGCATTTGATTCTGCACACAAATATTTGCCATGCTCTGGAATGGAATGAAAACCACTTCATTTAGAATTAGATGGAGACAGACATACCACGTCTCTGTTCAAGAGGGATTAAAATCCACTATTGTTAAATGTACAAAAATACCAGCCAAACTTTTGATCTTATCATAGAATGGCTTGGGTTGGAAGGGACCTTAAAGATCATCCAGTTCCAACCCCCCTGCCATGGGAAGGGATGCCACCCACTAGATCAAGTTGCCCAGGGCCTCATCTAACCTGGCCTTGAACACTGCCAGGGATGGGGCATCCACAGCTTCCCTTGGCAACATGTGCCAGTTCCTCATCACCCTCTGAGTGAAGAATTATTTGACCGAGCAAAAAGTTGCTTTCCATCTTTTTTATAAGTCCCCTTTAAGTACCGAAAAGCTGCAAGCTGAAATTACATCTCCCCAGAGCCTTCTCTTCTCCAGGCTGAACATCCCCACCTCTCCCAGCCTTTCTTCATAGTAGAGGTGCTCCAGCCCTCTGATCATCCTTGTAGCTCTCCTCTGGACCCGCTCTAACAGATCCACATCTTTCTTTTGCTGGGAGCCCCAGAGCTGAATGGAGGACACCAGGTGGGGCCTCAGAAGGGCAGAACAGAGGGGGACATCACCTCCCTCGACCTGCTGGCCACTCCTCTGTTGATGCAGCCCAGGATGCAGTTGGCCTTCTAGACTGCAAGTGTGCACTGCTGGCTCGTGTCAGGCCTTTTATTTAATTTAAATATTAGATAGGTAGGCTATCCTTGAAAGTCAGCTGATCTAATAGAACTGAAATTATGCTACAGGACCTAATATATGGATAGAGTTCACTGGTTAACTAGTTAATACGAAAGCAATTTTATATAAATACCACTTGCATATTACCCACCCTTTTCTCCCTTTAAAATTTTGTTCACCAGTGAAAAAAAGATTTTAAGATACATTTTGGTCATAGATTGAGTAGTTCGTTGATTGCTACCAGTAATAATTTTCATGTTTTATATTTTTGCTGATACAGTCAAACAGTCTGAAAGGAGTTTAAGATAAGAACTGAAATTAAAATGTAGACCGTAACTGAGTAGTCTAACTATTCTTCTTCATCTATTCTTTTCCAGTTTTTACTTCTCAAATTATGAGCAATTTTTTTCAACAAGATAGGTCAGAGGAGTCAAGATGCTGAGATTCTTCACTCAGAAAACAGGCACTTGAACACTTCTAAATTCTTATTGCATGTCTAGTCTAAGAGAAATTTGTGTTCTTAATACATAATAGTTGACATAAGTTTTGAGCTCTTCTGTAGAGAAAGCAAGTTTTCTCCCTTTCAATGCTTTTGCTGGTCAAAACAGATCCTAAGGAGGAACCCAAAGTTTATCTTGACCATGCAATGTGTTTAAACTACCAGCAGCCATGTTTATACTAGTTGTTACTTGTTTAAAATGCATACTGGAAGGAAATCTTTTATCCACAGGGTGCACAAGACCACATATAAACAAACAAATGATCCACATACTTCCCTGGTCAACAGCATATCTGTGCAATGGACCTATTTTTTTTTTAATTTTACTACATTCGTTTCAGCAATATGTGCTGCGTTTCTCAGATAATTATTTCAAAACAAATTTAATTGAAATGAAGATCCATGGAAAAAAAAAACCAATTTGGATATGCTGTGGGACAGAATGTAGGTTTGTTGTCTTACCTCCAATGGAAATGACTGCATTGAAGCACTGGTCCCTAAAGGGAAGGTTAAGGTTGTCACATACCAGAACTTCATCGCCTCTCTTCCTTGCAATTTCTACCAACGGTCCACAGTAATCACAGCCAAGAGTATACACCTGACTGTTGACACTGAGATACTTTCCGGTTCCACAACCTAAAGAAAAGAATATTCTTTACTAGATTAGAAGTCGTATGTTCTGTACACTAGCTATTCCTCTCAAAGTACTGAAAACAATGGGAAATGGTTCAGGGGGTGGGTTGTCTTTCCTAGTTCTAAGACTTCCTGGAAAACAAAATGTGTGTTTGCTCCTACTAGCCTAACTCCTGCAGGACTCATTTGGACTGTTATTATATGTTCACACTATTAGGAACGTAACAGTACCAATATCACCAGTAAAAATACTCATTGCACAGCCCTGTGCAACACCAGGTTATGTTCTTTGGGGAAGAAGGGTAAGTGCAGGTGGGAGGAGGAAGGAGTGGTCCTCTGTAGCCATTATTGCACATCTCAGAGCAATGCACAGTATCAAGCAGCATACCGAGCCTTTATATAGCCTGGTAACCTGTTTCAAACAATGAGTAAAAATGGGTACCTGATAAAGAGTAAGGATGGGGTAAGTCTGATGACCCTTTTCCTCAATACTCTTCCAGCTTCCAACTACTTTCTGCTCAGAGGATTTCCTGAAGATAGGGTGCTTTGTCTTTTTAGTGACTTACAATAGATCTCTCTTTCAAGTTCCTCCCCAGTCTCTGCTAAATCCCACACAGTACCTCTCCAGAACGTCCCCACTTCCAGGGAGAAATACTAGAGAAGAGGATGCATTGGCCCAGACCCAGATCTTCACTCTGAAGCCATCGTAAGCCATGTTAACCACCCCACCAAGATCTACAGCCAGCAAGGTCTCTGTGACTGCATAGCAGAGGAAAGGATCTCTCTCCAAGAAATCCCAAACCACAGCTGTCACTGACACAAGGCAGGGAGGAAAATTTTAACTTGAGATACAGATTTGAAAATAACTGATTCATAAAATTCCTGCCATGTTGCAGGCACTTTCTCTTTCTATCTTTGTTCTGACACATTGTAACACATGTAAATGTAATGAACAGTCACAGAATGTATTCTACCTAAAAGTATGTCTACTAAGGGCCTGTGCTATACTAAATTGAAATCTTTCAGAGTGTTCTTCAATACTGTATGCATAACAGGCACTTTTCAAAATTAGATTAGGAAACATTCACTGCAGTTATGGGTCAGTAGTGAAGAATAATTTCTGAAAGTTGACAGCCAAGCAACTGGGTAGCAGCTTGGCAAAGAGAGCCATCTCAGTATTGGTAATTCAATTTAAAGGCCTGGAGTTATCTTTAGAAACATCACTGCTTCTTGCAGCGCTGCTGCTGTTGTTGATGTTAATGTGCACCATTATCTAGAGAGACAGCACAGGAACTGCTGGAGAACAGCACAACACTTCCATGCTGAAAAAAGAGCATCTTTCTAAAGCAAAACTCAAGCATTACCCTTTGAAATGACACTTAAGAGAAATGGAAAAGATGAATATTATTAATACAGATCAAGGAATATATGCAATAAAACATGAAGCTCTTCATGTTGGGTAGAAAGTGTAAGCTTTAAAATTAGGATAAAGTATTATCGGTTACTGTGTTCGTAGAAGGAACACATTTAGTCAAATGTATATTAATTTAGAAGATTCAGTTGCTTAATACATGTTTTTTGGTGGAGTGCTTTGTAATCACAGTGAGTTTTCTGAAGTACATGGTCTTCTCTGGAATGAAGCCAAATAATGATAACACTCTTGGTACTCTAAAAATCTACATTTGCAGGAGATTCACTTTTAAATGAGTCATCAGGAGGGTGGATTCCTTCATGAAGCTGTTAACAACCGCCACACCATTGCCATTTATTCTCATGAATGAACAATAATAAGACAATTAGACAAAATGCTATTTTCTTCTGCTACTATTATCATGCTTCATGCAAAGCTAGCAAACAAAAATATTTTAATAAAAGGTGGTATTAAACAGAAAAAGAGATTATCAATTGAACATCTCATTTTGAAAAATATGGTGCCACTAGGCAACCCTCCCACCAAAATGCCTACTGAAAATAAACACTGCGGTCAGATTCCTGTAGGTCTTATTAAACCCCATAAAAGGAGGTACTTCATGTGCCTTGATGGGAATATTTTTATTGGCAACTGTAAGCATTTACCTTCTGTCCAGATGCATCACGTGTGTTTAAATTATTTCATCTGAAACAGTAATGGAGTGATCTTTCAGCAACCACTGTGATATCTGCTTTTAAAGCCTCAAAGAACTTCAGAAAAGCTTCAGATGACTTTTATTGAGGTGACAAAAAATGTTGGCTGAGAAATACCATGTTAAGATGACTATTGAATGAGTAGATGCCACAGGATATTTCCTGGGATTATTTGTGAAAATGGTGCAGAAATATAAAAGATGCATATCCAAAATAATAGGAGTCCAGTGTTTTTCTGAGAACTACTTGACAACAGCAAAACTGTATATTATCTTTTGATTTTGGTCTATAAGATCTTCAGAGATGCTTTTCTCTGATAGGATAAGGCAGGAACATAATTTATTTTGTACATCTGTACACCATGCTGTGTAAACACATTTTACTAGTCTAAACAGTGGGGAAAATGCAATGATGCAAAGGAGCACCCAGTTTGCAATGATGCACTGCTTAGGGCTGAATGCATAATACAAACACAAAGCAAACACACCAGGACCTGGAAACCCCTACAATGCCTGCAAGTGCAACAGAAAATCAAGGTATAAATTGAACATGCAGAGAAGACAAGGCCATAGCAGAAAAATGAGGTTTTGGTGTCCAAACCTCACTTAGGATAATGGGGAGATTCTCATATAACATATATGTATATATATATATGTAATTTTTTAACACCCAATATGTCAGAATATTTCTCTGAAGTTAAAGCCTTAATAGTAAGAGTTTTAGAACAAATGAAAAGCAACAAATTGTGCAGACCAGCAGTACTGAGAGATCTAAAGAAATTGAAATATAAAATAACTGAGCTATTAACAGCATTCTTTTCAAAAAAGTGCACCAGGGGAATGACAGACCACTGCCCAATACACTGTCAAAGAAATAAAATAAATTACATATGACATCTAATACTGTTTAAAAACAGTTTTCAAACAATCTCTAAACAAATTTAGAAGATTTTTTGCTCTAGAGGATACATATGATTAATGTATAAACTAATAAGGTTTATAGACAATATTTCATGCTACCACAGGGAGAGGCTTACCTATGTCAGCAATGAGACTGCCAGGCTTTTGCTCCAACAGAAAGTTTCTAACACGAGGCCATGCTTTGCTCTGCAGATCGTTAAAGTAGGCAGCTGTATTTTCATACACCCTGTGCACATGCTGCTTTTCTAGCTGGGTAGCCTCATGTTCCATCCTGAAAACATAATGAAGAAAGATTATATATAGCCAAACAGAAACTGTTGTAGACTACATTTTATAGACATGCATAATTCATGACCTTGTAAGCTTACTTTTATAAAATCATTACACCCATCTAATAGGCATCATATTTATAAAATGCTTTTTAATCAAAGAATCTGTTTTTATTTCATGAAAGTCAAAAAAAAAATTGTATGTATCTCCTGTCTTGAAGAGCATTACATGACTGCATGTACTATTCAGTAACATGCATATTCCTACGGAATTTCACCAGCATAGTAAGAGCTTATCTGGTGCAAGAAAGAGCATGAATGCATCAGGAAAAGAGAATGATTAAGAAAAGGAAGTTAAGAATAGAATTTTCAGTTATGGCTAAGGTGAATAGGTAGACAAAATAGTATTATGTTATTTGAAATAAAGCCTGTACCCTGAAACCAAAGTCCCTACATCAAGACTAAATTATTTTTGGTTTATCTACCCTCTAGATGTAATGAGGTGGTTGCATTTTTCAATAACAACAACAAAAAATAAATAAAAATAAAGATCAGGATTTCACCATCTTCATTTCATTCTAAACACCTGTCCAACAAACACAATCTTTTTAATTTATAAAATGGGAATTAGTCCCAATGGTCCATTCTGGCTGTAGCATCTTTGAATATCTCTCTTCAAAGCATTTATATTCAACCTTTTCATAATCCCTACTTTCATTTTTTTTTTCTGGCACAATTCAGTCTTCTTTTATGAATAATTAGTTCAGCTTTTACTAGCTCAATATATATGTGTATATATATGTGTGCGTGTGTATGAAATTCATTAACAGAATAGTAAATTCCCACTGACATTATCAGCGTCATCCTGAGGGGTGGAAACCTCTGACAGCCTGAACAAGAGAAGTAGATATTATTGAAATATAGACTCGAAATGATATCACATGCCATAAATTACTCAATCAGAGCTTTTCTCAGAATGCCATTTCAAGTTATGTTGTCAAATAGCACGGGTTATTTGCAGTAGTTTCAGGTAACTATTTCTTAGAGTCTAAAACCCAGTTTTTTTTTCTTATTTGACCCTTAAAACAGATTGGGTGTTTCATGCCTGCAGCTATATTTCTTCTCTACCTCAAAACATACTCTATTTGTTGCCCAGAAATTCTCTATTTGCAAGTAGAAATTCCAAAGACTAAAAATGATTTGTTTTCCTTTGTCATCCAGTATGCTCCTTGCTCTATTTTATATTTCACAACTGATTACTATGTGGTTTAGTGTTTCCAAGTGTTTTTATCCTTCCACTTGAAATTGTTTGTTTAGACTTTGCAGTTAAAAAACAAAAACAAAAACAACAACAAAAACAAAGTGATGGAGAATGTTTTCAGCCATTCATACTGAATTCCAAATGCTACAGAAATTTCAGTTTATGCCAGCTACAGAAGTAGCTGTCTGAACTGCAGCTTAATTTAGATATGTTACATACACACAAAAGCCAATTTGGACTTGACAGAAAATGGTAAGTTTCCCATTGATACAATATTGTATTACGCTTTTCCTAAAATGTCTTTATTAAATTCCAATGTAGTCTGAACTTTTGCTTTGTTTTCTACTGAATCACAAACCCATTAAGTTTTTGCCTTTAACTTTCTCATTCACTGGGATTGGTACTGAGTCTCCTGCTATATACTGGACAGGTGAGAGATCCACAACACTGCATTAGAGGTTATTATTTTTAGCTACACAATCACTATTAAGACAACATTATCAAGAAATTGATATATTGACATTATCAAAAATAACGTTATCAAGATAACATTACCAAGAAACATTATCAAGATAATAATCTAGTTATAATCTTAGGGTAATAGTAGTATACAAAACCGAACATTATTTCATTTTTCATTTACCCTTTTATTACAATTTCCATTCCCCATGAGAATGTGTATTTTGCAAGTAATTAAGTCACATGATAAAATTAGACTTGCCAGTTTGACTTTCCAGTCAAAAACCATAACATTGACATGACTTACTTTGCAGCACAGCAGGGAAAGGGCCTAGCAATAAACCTCTTCATTTTAATGTTTACAGAAGGCAAGAAATCTGTGGAGTCTGACTTGGCCTGCAGTTGTACAAGTTTCACACAAGCCTGATGTCACTGAAAACATCAGAAACTTAGAACTGAACAGAAACTTTGTAAGCCAAACAAAATACCTCTATTTTTCAACCGCAGTTATAACTCTTTTGCCTTAAAAAATATCAGACAGAATCTCTGTTGCACATAAGTTGTAGAAAATATTCAGTTCATCCAAATTCTGGATTGTGACTTCCAGGATAATGGGAAAGTCTGTTTTGCAAAGGAGGTAAGGAAAATGTAAGATGCCCAGAAATCCCACTGCTTCAGCATCTGCTCCAGTTCTTGCTTACGTTACCTGGAAGCTGTCCAATTAGCTAGAGAAGAGAAGAAGAGCAGAAGAAGGTAATTATGGGCATACTTTCCCCATGCTCAGTTCTCTCTCCCTCTCTTTCTGTGTGTGTGTGTGTGGTAGCTTATGCTCCCATCCAAGGGCTCAGAGCAGTGAGCGCACCATGAATTGGCAGCCTGCTGTTCAGTGACTGCACCAAGTCTTGACAAGTCCCTAAAATGGGGAAGCAGCTTAAGAAACATAAGACTCCTGCAAACAAGCTGTTTGGATAACAAGTGAAGAGCAGGATTCCCTTCCCTCTTAATGCTTCCTGGTTCACCTATGTTAGTTCATGAGACAACAAAAAGCCTTTGTTGTGGATGATCTATGAAGTGAGATAATGGGATGAAAGTTGTAGTGTTATTATTGCTGATCTTACAGGGAAATGGATCACCACTCCATCACATGAAACTGTGGCGTATTAACAATAATGTTTGAAAGTAAATAGGTTACAGTCCATTGACTCTTGGAGCAAACCATCACTGTTTTGCTTTCTCATTAAAAAAAAAAAAAAGCAAAATAAAAAATAAAGAATTACAGCTTCCCAGGAGGTAAAATGAATTCATGTTAGTATCATCATGTTAGTACTCAGCAAGTTTGCTGATGACACCAAGCTGTGTGGTGCAGTTGACACGCAGGAGGGAAGGGATGCCATCCAGGGGGACCTGAACAGGCTGGAGATGTGGGCCTGTGCGAACCTCATGAGGTTCATCAAGGCCAAGTGCCAGGTCCTGCACTTGGGCCAGGGCAATCCCAAGCACAAATACAGGCTGGGAGGAGAATGGATTGAGAGCAACCGTGAGGAGAAAGACCTGCGGGTGCTGGTTGATGAGAAGCTCAAAATGAGCCGGCCATGTGTGCTTGCGGCCCAGAAAGCCAGCTGTATCCTGGGCTGCATCAAAAGAAGCGTGGCCAGTAGGGCGAGGGAGGGGATTGTCCCTCTCTACTCTGCTCTTGTGAGGCCCCTCCTGCAGTGATGCATTCAGTTCTGGGGCTCCCAGCACAAGAAGGGTGTGGACCTGTTGGGTGCAAGTCCAGAAGAGGGCCATGAAGATGATGAAAGGGCTAGAGCACCTCTCCTATAAAGTCAGGCTGAGGGGCTTGGGGTTGTTCAGACTGGAAAAGAGAAGGCTCCGGGGAGACCTTATAGCAGCCTTCCAGTACTTAAAGGGGGCCTACAGGAAAGCTGAAGGACTTTTTACAAGGCCAAGTAGTGACAGGGCAAGGGGTAATGGCTTTAAACTAAAAGAGGGTAAGTTTACATCAGATATAAGGAAGAAATTCTTCACTCAGAGGGTGGTGAGGCACTGGCACAGGTTGCCCAGAGAAGCTGTGGATGCTCCATTCCTGGAAGTGCTCAAGGCCAGGTTGGATGGGGCTTTGAGCAACCTGGTCTAGGGGAAGATATCCCTGCCCATGGCAGGGGGGTGGAATTAGATTGTCTTTAAGGTCCCTTCCAACCCAGAGCATTCTATGATTCTATGATTCTATTACCATATATTTTTATAGCTACACATCTCACTAAAAGTTCCCTGAGTCCAAGGGAATCTAATTTAATCTTTTGCCATTAACATTTTGAAACCTTTTAGATAATTAACTTTCAAGGGTACTGCTTTTAAAAAAAAAAAAGAGTTGCTTGGACTTTTCCTGTTGCGGCTGAAGTAAGAAATGCATTTAACTGTGTGACCTTGAAATGACAACAGCCAAAAATTAATAATCCTAGTTTCCAAAATGTTAAAAAGTCAGGATTCTCACCCTGTACACCCATCCCTCACCCCTCCATGCCATATTTTTTTGCCAGTTTTGGACATGATTTGGCCGACTGCACTAAATACCTTTGCCTAAAGAGGTCAAAACAGTTGCTGGCTACCAGATTCAAGGGGTGCCCTAATGCTGAAAAGCAGGAGATAGTGTTCAGTCCAAAAACTCCGCCTCTACCACAGCCTACCCTAAGTTTTCTATACCTTACTTTCTTCTGAATCCCTTGTAGCCCTCCTCATCCACTTCAAGTTCCACTTAAACCAAAGATTTTCACATCTTCCTCCGTGTACCTTAGCACATACCATGTCACCACCACTATTTTAGTTTGATTCATAATACTGTGAAGTCTTGAACTGGCTAAGCTCAGTTCCTCCTGCGACTGCCTCTACTGCCAGGCCAGTTACAATACCCAGAACATGTTCCAAACTTTTTGTCAATAGCCTCTTGGAAGCACCCTGTGATTTTCACAGTAGTCATCAAACCCTGCATCACTTCTATTTCTCTTCAAATCAATTGCCCTTGATTAATTTGAGCCATTGGCTTTCCTTTTCTCTTCTCTCTTGCAACTGCCTGTTTTCGCTAACCCTTTGATGAGCAGCAGGAACTTACTCAACTCAGCTTGAGAGTCAGATAGGCAAGATTTCAGTCTCTTAATGAGGGCTCCTCTTAGTTAAATTCTTCACATGCCAACAGGAATTCTCAATCCCATTTTGAATTAGAAGACTTCCTACTTCAAAGATCTATGAAATTCAGCACAGTTGTGTCTCTTCATGTTGCTACAGCAACATAAATCTTGGTTACACATGCATCTTCAGCTATGGATGTAATAATCTAATCACTGGTCTTAAATTGAACAGTATAACCGCAAGGGCCAGGTCTATGTCCCACAATACCCTGCTCTCCAGCTATAACAACAGCAGCTATAGAAACATAGAATCATAAAATATCATGAGGTGGAAGGGACCAACAAGGACCATTGAGTCCAACTCCTGGTTCTACACAGGACCACACAAAAATCAGACCATGTGTCTGACAGCACTGCCCAAATGCTTCTTGAACTCCAGCAGGCTCAGTGTCATGACCACTGCCCTGGGGAGCCTGTCCCAGTGCCCGACCACCCTCTGGGTGCAGAACCTTTCCCTAACCCCCAGCCTGACCCTCCCCTGTCCCAGCCCCATGCCGTTCCCTCGGGTCCTGTCGCTGTCCCCAGAGAGCAGAGCTCAGCGCCTGCCCCTCCGCTCCCCTCGTGAGGCCGCCATGAGGCCTCCCCTCAGCCTCCTCTGCTCAGGGCTGAACAAACCAAGGGACCTCAGCCGCTCCTCATACTTCTTGCCCTCTAGACCCTTCAGCATCTTTGTAGTCCTCCTTTGGACACTCTCTAATGGTTTTATATCCTCATACTGTGGCACCCCAAACTGCACACAGTGCTCAAGGAGAGGCCACACCAGCACAGAGCAGAGCAGGACAATCCCTTCCCTTTCCTGACTGCCAGTGCTGGGCCTGATGCACCCCAGGGTCGGTTGGCCCTCCTGGATGCCGGGACACACTGCTGGCTCGTGTTCAACTGCTGTTGACAAAAACCCTCAGACCCCTTTCCAAAACCAGTATAGCCAATACTAACAGCTAGGTAAAAAGTGAGGTAGTCCTATTGCTTTCTCTACCTTCACCTATGGAATGGGGATAACATACAGTGAGCAATGTAAAGTCTATACAGTGAGCAATACTTCTAGTTCACTTACAGTTTGCTTAAGACCTACCAGTCTTTTCACTTAAAAATAAGTAGCTATGTGTACACCTGTAATGGTCACCTATAAACTATAGCTTTTTTTCCAAGCAAATACAAATTTATAAATCACACTGACAATATCTGTTCTGGTTGACAGTGCTCTATTTCATTAATAAAAGCAACAAATAGGGGTATGATTCCAGATGCGAATCATTATGTAAAAAAACTTTACCAGTAAATAAAGGATAATGAAACAGAGTATTAGGAATCCTGCTGTGAATAGTTAAACTAGCTGCAATTCAAGTTAAGCAAAAGGATCCAGTAGGAGTTTTCTTACATAAGGATAACAAATCTGGCAATTAATTTCACCCATGCATGAACTGTAACAATCCCACAAAAATACACAACCTGAAATGAGAGCAAGGGGAAGTCCATACAATATATCTAAAACCTTGCTGAACTAAAGCTCTAATTCAGAAGCATTGCTCCAGTAAAATATGGCAAACTCTGAAGTGAAAAACAAAGAGCCAAGCTTACCAAGAGTCACTGTTATTCAAAATGCTCAATGTGAACCTAGAATTTTAAATAACATCATTATTTGAAATAAAGTTACTATCATTATACTTTCTTTTACTGAAAAATAGACAGAATCTTGCCTTAATGAAAGATTGAAAGCATACAGGCTGTTCTTTCAGGATCTTGGACTAAAGAAAAGTTTATGGTTCAAGCTCAGGTTACTGAAAATGACAACCTTTCACTATCACGTTTATTTTCTGTCAGTTTTATTCTCCAGTCAAGACTTAGCACTGTTCACTGCACATCTTATTCTTAGATCAGTTATTCATTTAATATTCCCCTTGCACTTTTGCATTTAGGGTCATAATGTACATAGCTGAAAGGTTGCATCATAAGCAGATTTATTTCACTAAGTATAAACTATTCTGTAGATAGGTAACATTCAGTGGAGATGACAATGCACAAACATGAACCTTTTGCCATTTAAAAACACTGAAAGAAGGAGCAGACTCATGCAAAAATCCCATTAAGTGTCTGTTCATCTTTACTACCACAGGAAAATGCATACCCCAGCTTCCAGCCAGGGAGGTGCGTTCCTACTGGGATCCCAAATCCCTTTTGCTATATTTGCACTGATGCGTATCTTCAGACCACTGATGCGTATCTTCCAGGGCACATCAGCACACAACCCACTCCCCAGCTGGAGAGAACACAGTCCCTCTTGCCTAGGACAATCCAAGCACTGCTTCCAGCTTTTCCGCAGGCACAGACCACAGTAAGGGGAACAGCATGTAGAAGGTTAAAGCAGAGGTAAGAGAGGTAATAGAATTACAGCTTGGAAAGCAAAACTTGGAAGCATTTTCACTTCACTGTAATTTTGCAGGAAAGTGTATGATGTTCTGAGCTTGTATTTTTTTTTACTGATTTTGAAGGTAAATGCAAATTGCCTTGTAATCTTTCTTTCTTTGTGGATATATCTCAGCCCAGGGCTGTCTATGAAACAGAAGTACACCAGTTCTCTCTCCTGTGATAATAAACACTGGACTGAAGAGTATTTTTGCAAACAACCAATAAAGTAACTTGTATAATGCACACTTTTAAGTCTATTAATCAATGTATATATTGTAAACTGTAAAATACAGTAAAAGACCAATACTGTAAAAGACCAACATAAAGCCACAAAGCCTAACATCCAACCAGTTCTTGAAGACAAATTATGTAACTTTGTCTTACACGAAATGAAGAAGCAATAAAAAGGATTTTTTCTCCCAGAATTGTCTGAAACATGGGAAGGAATATTGTGAATGTGGAGGTAGAAGGCAACTTGAATGAAGATCATGAAATAAGAGTCCATTAGTCTTATGAGTATAATGAAAGATACAAGCAAAATCATACAAAATGTGGAAATTAATGAAAATTAATGAGTATTGAATAACATACATATGAAAAAAATGAAAAAGCTAAGGCCTAGAATGAGAAACTAACTGTCACAGAAGACAAAGAGTAATGAGAAGTTCTCTGTACAGACATTAGAAAAGAAAGGAGGACCTGGAAAGATTAGGTCTACTACTTAGCAGGATGAAAAATCTAATAATAAGGGATGCCAAGAAGGCCAAAGTATTTAGTATCTTTTATTCTTCATCTTCATTTTCCAGGTCAATTATTGACAATAAATTAATACTGTTAACAACAGTGACAAAGGGAAAAGAACTTAGGTTTGAATGGGAAAAGAATAGGTTTGAGCTTCTAAAACAAGTTTGGGGTTTTGAAAACTGGGTTTTGAAAACAACTAGCGTAATAAACAGTACCTAGGGAATTGGTTGCACCAACCTCAGATTAGCCAGTCTTGGAGCCACCAGAAATTAGTTTTGAGAGACTGTGAGCAATGGGTGCAAGTCCCTGGTTTCATGACATTCTCATAAAAAAATTAGGCACAGTTGGTTTAGATTAAATTGCGGTATACTTTGATACTGGTTGGAAGAGAGTATTTGGAGTGTAGTTACCAACAATTCAATATTACACTGGAAGGATACCCTGAGCAAATCTGTTCAGGAGTGTGTTTTGAATACTGCTCAGTAATTTCTTTGCATGGTGGATTAGAGTAGCATCCCATCTGCAGATGGACCAAACTGATGGGGGTTCAAATGGATTGGGTGACAGTACTAGATAGAATTCAAGTGTTTTGACAGACTGAGAAAGATGAAAGCAAAGTATTCCATTTAGATAAGAATAATCAACTGCAAAAACGAAGGCTAAGGGAGGCAGGAAGGAAAGACTGGCAGCAGATCTACAGAAGTGGATCTAGGCACTATGACATTTCACAGATTTAGCACCATGCATGCAATAGTGTTATGGTGTTTTCTGCAACATACTGTTGCAAAAAGAAAAAAAAAAGAAAAAGAAAAAAAATACTAGCACGCAGAACACACAGAAAGAGGGCAGATACTTGCAAGTTACATAAAATAACCCTTCTACATTTAGCACTGCTGATGTATCACTTTGAGTATTATGTCCAATTTTGAGCAAGAACAATGTGGAATCATCGGAAATACTGCAGAAGAGAACAAGGATCAGAGATCATTGTAAATCCCTAAGAGATCAGAAATCAATTAAACCTCTGGGGAAAACAGTCGCTTTAAATTGTTTGTTCAGAACAAAAGAGAACAAAGGAGAACATAAAACCATCTTCTCATACAAGAAGGACTATTTCAAAGAGGGAAGGGAATAATCTGTTCTTCACAACAAAGGGTAGATGAAATATAGTGCGCTTAAACTACAGCAAGGAAAATACAAATAAGATAAAAGGATTGAAACTCACTGGAAATGATTCTGAATTGGGTGGGCCATGGTGCCTCCATCAATGAGGTCTTAAAAACATAAGTTAGTTAAGGACCTGTCAGGAAATACATTGATATAATAGATGCAGCTTTGGGGGAGAGACACAATGCCCCAACATCTAGCTCTGTGACTCCGTGTGTCTATAATTTCTGATATTTGCAAGTATAAAACTTGAATTTTTCAAGTTATAAGCAAGATTTCAGTTAACTGCTGTAGAAAAACAAAAATGAAAGGCTGAAAGGATGCTTCACAATGTTTATTACTCTTTAACACAGGGGTTGTTTTTCCAACTAAATTAGTAAAGATATTAAACTAATTTCCTCTTGAGTTACAGTTGGTTTGTTTGTTTCCTAAGAGCTCTGCATCAGTATCTCACTCCCCCGTCATGCTACACTACTTCTAAGCTTTAAATGTAACTATTTTCTCTTCCTGGTCACTGTATCTCTCAAATACTTGTAAACAGTTATCTTGTCTTCTCTCCCTTATTTACCAGGAGTTAACCAGGCATTAAATATTTAATTCTTTTCACTCTTCCTGATGAATCAATCTAGGTGGTCATTTCTGAGTATTGTTGTCATTCTCTGTATCCTATCCATATGTTTCCATTCTTCATGCTAAACTGCATTCACAGAAAGATTTGATTTCCTAATGTCATCCCACAATTCTGGAATTATAGCCTTCTAAATTCCTTCTGTTTCTGCACACTCTGGGTTTGCATTTAGAGTAGTATTTCCAGATGGATTAGTTTTAATTTATGCAGCATAATTCTCCATTTCTTCCTGTCCATAATGTTCATCACTGTTGGTATTTAAACTGTACTTGGTGCTACACACAAAGCCTCCCAAATTAAAACAATTTACAAACTGATTTAAGACATTCAATTACTTGGAGATACTTGTTCTGCTGAAACCTAGTATCTTAGAGACAGAAAGATAAGCAGCACATTACCAGCTAGGATCTCAAATTAAGGCCATCAATGGTTGGTTACCTTTGATCCTAAAATTAAATATAAAATATTGCCTAATTAATTACAGTAATTACAGAACTACTAAGTGGATTCTCTTGATTTTTTTAAAAATAAATTACTCCTGATTATTGCTCGCTAATTATAACTGACTATATGATTTCGTATCTTAAAATATCCATATTTGTATTCAGTAAACAAATGTATTCAGTATTCATTACATTGTCTATATACAGTTTCTTATAGCAGAAAAAGCTTTAGGTATTAAGTTAGCCTTAATTGATGACCATCAGAATGAGAGCAAAGACAGCATCACACTTTTGTTATTCTACAGTGCTCAAAAATCTGACTGATTAGCTTTTTTTCTTTCTTTCTTTCTAACTGTTAGGAAGTCATGTGCTTATATTTGCTTTCTTGAAAAAGAAAAAGTGTCATTTATGAGTTTAAGGCTAGTGCTCCAAGATAAAAGAGTACCTTAAGCACAATCTAATAGTATTTGGGTGCTTATGTAGTGGACAAAGACATCTGAAGATAGAACAGTAATCCTATCAGGACTCAGAGGTAGGCCCATAGGAAGAAAATTTGTGTTCTGTTGTTACTGTAAGGTCAAGGTGTAACCCCCCGTAAGGTGTCTGGCCAGTGTCACAGACACAGGTTCTTCTAGTAGAAGCTGTAGGAGACTGGGAAGTGTGAAGGCTTAACATCCCAGCATGCAAAATCCTTAGATGAGATCCTTCATTTCCATAAATCACCAGAGTTTTTGTGGAAGATTGTTCCATTTTAAATGCCTTACAGTATGAGTGATACCTTTTTACAGAGCTTGGTATTTCTAAGCCTTCTATTCTAATGTAAAAAAATGCATTTACACAAAGCAATTTTTTCCCATTCAGCATGGAAAGGAAAAACTGTGGTGATCCCTGAGGGAGCTGAAATTTCATATACACAATACTAAAATTCTCCATTAGGAAAATATTTGAATATCATTTGTCTTTCTAGATGCAAATGATCCTATTTTTCTTAAAAACATATTTTTTTTGAAATTATTTTATGACAGAGAAGAAGAGTTAATATCTACAAAAATCATCATCTAGAACACCACTAGAAATATTTTCTTACAAGAACTTTGGTCCATAAATAATTTATTTTTCTGAAATGATTACATGTAGATCTGACTGCAAAGTTTTCTTCAAAATGAAATATTTTTCAATAGCTAAACAGAAACCAAAATATACAGTGCCTTTAGCCCAATTGTATTATGTCGAAACTTTAACGGAAAAAAAAAACAGGCAGGACTCTGTGTCCATGAATTTTAGTCAATGACATAAAGTTATGGTGCAAATATTAATTTTCTTTTTCAATAGTTAGACTTCTTTTTTTTTTTTCCCCAGTAATTCATTTTATATTTCCATCTCCTTTTATGAAGGAACATACATTAAGTTTTATGAAGAACCAGTGTCTCCACTGTTAAGCACTTCTAAACAAAAGTTCATTTTTCATTTTAAAAATGATTGAAAATTATTCCATAAGCATATAAAAGTCAGAAGGACTTTTTCAGTGTCTTAAATCTTTACAAATTAAAGAACCATACAGACCTCCAGCCATGGTTTTCAGCCACACTGGGTTATTCTGTATCTATCATTACTTATAAACATGTCCATGTAGGTCCTGGTACTGCAGACACGGATATCTGCTTAACCTCATGCACTGTAAATCATCTCACTGACCTCAGGTAGCCTGTTAATAATAGCTAAAGGTAGGAATGTGCACGCAACTTTTTGCAGGACTGAGCCTTATGCTGTTTGTGCCGTCCCATATTCTTCTGGTTCATCCATCCAGAACGGATGGCAGAATACCTGCAAACCAGAATGTTTGCATGGGAAGTGTTTGTCATCTGTCCCTTCACACAGGGCTGATTTCAAACTCCGAACTGACTTTATAACCTCATTTGTGGATTTATGTTTGTTTTATCTCAGAAAAATGTTGAAAATGAGGATGAGTTATTTGTATTTTTTTCTTCTCAACCAGTTCAGTTTAGCATTATATATATATCCAAAAATATTTTATCCTTTTGAAGGTCTCCTTGCCAGAGGCAATAAACTGCACAGCCGCAGCTACCTACATGTATCTAATTTGCCCAAAATGCACATCTCCATAAGTTACACAGCAGCAGCACCACTGAAATATCTGTGTGCAATCCATTGCAAAATCATGATGTGAGAAAGGAGACAGTAAATAAAAATGCACTGCTTCGAAGAGGCGCTCTATAAATAGCATATATGACTGAAATAAATATATTGATATACTAGACTGAAAATAAATTACAAAAATGAAACCCGATCCCCCCATGGGCTCCATTACAGGGCATTAAAAAGTCCCAAGAGGACCTTTTTGGTTGATGATGCAGAGACTGCTCCATGTTTTTCCTCTCTCTTTCTCAAGTTTCTGCTCAAAATCATCAACTCCAGAAGCACACATCACCCGAACAACTGTACCAGCAGGGAACGGCATGCCGTGCTGTACAACAACGCAGCAGTATTGTTGGAATAATTCTGCTCCTGCTTTCTTTGCACAAGAAAAGGAGCGGATGACCTGACTCCCGGAGCACTGGCTGCTCCCACTGGCATTCGGTGCAGATGAAAATCCCTTTACAAACATTCTTTAAACGGTGAACAACACTAAGGGCTCTTCGTGGGTTTACAAAGGCAATGCTTAGGTATTTCCAATATTATGGGAGAAGAGAATACGATAAACTATTAAGACTCAGGATTGCTCGAGATCATTGCTTAGGACTGTTTGCCAATTCGCAGTGCATACTTCATTTTTAATTAACCAGGCAACCACAGAGAAACTTATTATTTCTGTTGCAAATTCCCCGCACGTCTCCTGAAAACTACCCTTCCCAACTGCTGCTGCCAAATTCAGCGCCAGCAGCCGTGCTAGATCCTAGCACTGACTGCAAGCCACGGCCCCACTCAGTTAAAATGGGGAGGATGGAGGATGAGGGGGGGTAAGTTAAATCTCGAAACCCTTCCGTCCCGGGGTGGGCCAGCTGCTCGGCAGGCAGCGTTTTAAGAGGACCACCTCAACGCCCCAAACCTGAGATGCCAGCAATCGGGGCGCTATTTTCTTATTTATTTTTTAATATTTTTTTTATTATTATTATTATTTGGTCCCCTCATCCTCCCTTTTCTCCTACCCCGAGGCCAGCCTCTGTGGGGATGGAGCGGGGGGGCTGCCCTCCGTGCTCCGAGCATCCCCCCCCACACACACCGGCTCCTTACCTGCACCCGCGGGGCGGCGGCGGCTGCATCCCGCCGCGGAGGCGGCGCTTGGCCGGGCCGGGCCGAGCCGGGCCGGGCCGGGGGGGTTTGGGGGAGCCCCGGTTCTCTCCCCCGGCACGGCCCCGCTCCCCCTTCCCCGCCCTCCCCCGGCATAACAGATATTAACTCTTCTCTTTACGGTCTCATCTCCCAGGCGCCTTCCTGCAGAGGCACAGAGGAGGGTGGTGCTGATGGAGAGGGAGGTGGGGACGGGGGGAAGCCGCCCGGGGATAACACGCCATCAGCCCTTGCTGGGGTGAAGGTTAAGCTCGGGGTAACCTTTCCGAGTGCCCTCAAGGTTTTCCCATCCCGAGAGTCTCTCCCGGCACCGACGCCTGTTCCAGGAGTTGAAAAATGGCAGGTTGGGTCCATACTTTCAGATATTTAGCCACATCCAGCCCCGTGCCCAGCATCCCAATGGTTTTAATACTACAAGGCAAACAGCTAGACCTGTCCCGGGAACTTATCATTTCTGTATAAGAGGTTACGGATGAATATAGAGAGAGGAGCACAAAAATAATATGAGCCACTCTTACAGGCAGGGTACATGGCGCAGCACCACACCAAGTACCAAAGGCACTGAAGTATTATTTTATTTTGACAAGCCCACCTGAACCAAAAAAAAACACTAGCAGTTGAAGAGTATAAGAAAAAGCTGAGAAAAACTACACTGAAGACATATGAAGCTAATATTCTATTCAATATACCAAAGCCACAGAGAAACCTTTAAGTTCATGGTCTCTGTTATTAAGATATTCAACAGTCAGGGCAATCAGCTAAATCACAGTTAACCTACTTAACTCCTCCAAAGAGCTTTGACTGATTTATAAGGCATGACTGTCCTTTACAAAGATTGTGTTGACTTGCACCCTGTTGTTCCATGCCTGCTAATGTTATCCTGTAATGCAGTGTCAGCTAAACTGACTGGTATGGACAAATTAGGGTCTGCCATTCCCCAGTTCCCTCAGAGGCCCTTTTTGCAAGATGCCATCATATTTGTTGTATTTCTGCTTTCAGGTACCACAGCTGATTTCAGGAAAAGGCCACATAGTTCAGTACCTCCAGTAAATTCATAGCCAAGTTTCCTAAAAATTCCTCAAGTGTGAATACAATTTGGTCCATGTAATATATTGACATAATTATTTACTGGTTTTAAAACCTCTTTGGTCTGAAAAAAACTGCCTTTTAGAAAAAGATTCTGATGTAGACTTTCCTAAAACTCCTCCATAGTGAATTCATGCATCCTTTCCCCTCAGGATCTTATCTTTTCTGGGCACTCTTTAAAACCATGATTATCTGCTGGTCCTATAGACTCTCTGGCAGACTTCCTGCTTCTGATGCATTTGAATTAGATGTTAGTCATGTAGCTTAATGCACTTTAGGAAAAAAAAAAAGAAAAAAAAAAAAGAAAAAGAAGCACACAGGTATTATGGACTCAGCATAGTACACAAATATATGCGGAATAAAAATAGAATACTTTTTCCTTCGAAGTAGTAGGCATCTATAATTGTACAAGAAATTGTACTCCTTAACAACCCCTCCTCCCTAAACAGTTACAAGATCTCATCAAAATCATTTTTTTCTATATTAAAAAAGATTTAGGTCACTAAATTAAGTGGCCAAAGGTCAGGAAAGCCAGAAGGCTACCCACAAAACCTTAATTCAGACCTCTTGTGCATGTGCATTGCAACTCTGTACTTAATTATGAGCTTGTCTGCAGAACACCAGGCTCCATTTGGAGCATTTGAAAATATGTAGTGGCAAGCATGTGAGACTGGCTAATTAGGCCTCCTCCTGTGTTCCATCCATTTATTCCTTTGCTTTCTAGGGTCTCTTTTCTGCTCATCCCTTGTCATCTCTCATGTGGAAATGTCTCTTTGCCTCATCTGCCTGAAAGTCTTACCCTTAGTTAAGCACTTTACTAGAGAATCAGGCAACAATTTTTACTTGGGGTCTCAGAGATTGCTAATTATTCCTTCAAAGGTTACTTGTCATTTTTCTCCAAAGGCAGAAAAAGAAATGAAGACAAAAGGAAGGAGAACAGAGGGAGGAAGAAACAGAGTGGAAAACAAATAAAAGTTTACAGGCTGGAGCAGAAGGAAAATAAGGAATTGAGGTCAGTCTACACATTATCATAGAACTGCTTTCTTCCAAGGTACCAGCTCTCAAATTACCAGCTTTACAGACAGAGACAGTTGTAGATGAAAGCAAAAGGAAGGCATTCAGCTCCCTGCTGTCTTTGAGGGGAAGGATCACACTGTATTTATAAATAATGTCACATTGACTCAGTAGACATCCTGACAAATTGCTGAACTTTTGTTTTAATTTGTGACAAGATGTTGATATCAACAAATAGTCAGTTGACAGCTATATTGATAATCAGTTGATATCTGGCTCTCTTGCCATTAGGCCTTGACAATGAAAGCCATTGTTTCCTTTCTGTGCTAGGCATTACAAAGGCTTTTCACTTTTCAGAGGCTTACTTTTAATTGAGATACTTGACATGCAGCCACAAGCTAATAACTTACACCTTTGGCAGGTGTATTTGGCCTTCACACAAAATTATAATGTTATCTTCAAATCGTAATGTTGTTTAAAAGAGTTTTCCAGTAGATCTAACGAAGACTGGAACCAATGGCATTTGTGATATTATCAGATGTAGTAAGTTAGCATTATTGCTGCGGAGTAAAAGCAGTATTTCCACTTCACTGGAAATTTTTGGCCTGAAAGAAACTAAAGCAATAACGATCCAATATTCTTTATCTTGCACACGAAAATTAAAAGAAAATTTGTTCTAGTAAAGTATACTGTTTCCTAAATGAAGAGGAGTCTCTGAAGCCTTAAGTTCCCTTAAGCTTTAAAATAAGCATAAGTTTGCCAGTCAATCCCGATAACACAAGACTCACATTTTCAGAAATGGTACTTACTGTCCTGAGAGCATCAGTATTTAGAGGCTTCCTGGCCCTTTCCCGTGAGTTTTCTTTGCAATCATTAGCACTAGAAACTTGATATCTTGGATAAAAATTATGACTCTCTGCTTGTTTGCTTCCAGGAGTTTTAATAATAATAATATCATTAAATTTGTGGCAATACTGTGTGCTGGGTCACAATGCAGAGTATAAGAAAGCAGAACTAATTTATTGAAAGCAGAGCATGTAACTGTGTTACAGCCCAGTAAAATTAAACACTCATGACTTCAGGGACATAACTATGCAGATATTTTTTCACATATACTTAGTATGCAGGCAAGCTCATATTGTGGGAGATTTTCAATGTGTGGCCTTCATAACGTACCACACAGAGTTGCTGTGGGTATTAACTAGTTAAGATTTGTAAAGTGCTTTGAAGATTATCAAGCATTAAGTTGCATAAGTGCTAAGTACCATTATTTAATACTCAAGTATTATAACCAAGCTTTACAGGCCAGCTCATGTTCACCTTACTAGCACGAGTCTTTGTGATTTCAATATAGATGTTGCAAGAGGTAAAGCAAGCAGAACTGACCACAAGAGAATTTCCTTTCTTGTTTCACATTCAGAGACTGATGTAAGATACAACTGCAAAGGTGTTACAGAGAGACTAATCAAAAAATTAATATGAAAGGCAACAGTAGATCCAAGAAATACACATAACAATGCAGTGTTCCTTAAGGTGCCAGTTCCTCACTTCCTGTGTCCTATCTTACCCGAGAAGACCTACTAAGTATTTTCCAGGAAGCACAGTTCCAGACCTCAAATCCATAAATAGATCAAATACGCTGATATCAGCTGAAAACATTGCCAAGTGACAGTAAGGATGTGCAAAATCTACGCACCGATAAGTTGTACTGCATACATATTGTAGCTTTGACTTAAACCAATTATAGAACTAGTTAAGTCAAAATTTTGGAAGAACAATGAACACAGGAAATAAATTTTTTTATCAATCATATTGAGAACATCTTCTTCGATGCATGTTTTTTGTTGAATTTTGTTTTGGTATCATCCTTCCTCTCCCTTGTTTTGTAATGTCAGTTTTCAGCAGCAGAAGTTTGAGAAGTTTGGGTGGGTTTTCTGGTGTTTTTTTGTCTCTTTGTTTGTTTTTGTTTTGTGAATATATATGTGTGTGTGTGGTATCAAAGGGACAGAGAATTTGTTAATAAAATAACAACGCCAATCAGAAACAACATGAAATAATTTTGTGCCTAACTATGCTGGACACAGATGAACACAAGTGTTTCAGGACTGCTGACGTCCCCACACCATAGATGTTGGGGTGGCATGTTGTCAGACACTGAGCTGCATTCCAATATCCTGAAGCAATAAAATCCTACTTGGCAGGCAGGGAAGAAGAGTTGGATTTATTTACCTTATAAGGACTAATTACTATTCAATGGCAGTCTCTTTACAAGACAAAACACTCTGCTTAAATTCCTTGCCTCTGCAAAAAGTGACATTTCACAAGGACAGCCTTTTCAAGCATTTGCATTTGTGTGGCTAAGAATAAAGATTACTTTCCTGTAGTGTTTTGACATTTTGATCTGAATTGAAGCATATAATAAAAATGCACTTCACTGAATGTTCATGTATGAACTGAAATTCAGTTCCAGAGAAAAATAAAGGTAAAAGAAGGCAAACAGAGAGCGAAAAGTGCACTTCTGTAGTAGATGCAGATCCTTGTCCTTTCCTGGGTCAAGGAAGTTGCAGGCCTCTAATGCTCCTACTATTCTTTGGAAAACAAACTCTGCTTCCTGCATTAATATATTAACAATCATCATGTCACAGGAGATCAAATTATTTGTCCCCAAACACAGAAAAAGTTCACGAAAAAGCCCCAGAACTCAACTTAATGTTCTAGATGCTGACCTCCATCCCAGACTGTTTTAGCTTTTCAGCCTAGAAACAACTTAAGCAGACTAGAACAAAGGGTAAACATCATTCAGAGAAAAAAAAACGGTACGTATGGTGGCAAATTTTACTCTACAACCTTAATTAACAGGGTCTTGCCAATCTTTTGACTGGATATCCCAGTAGATGCGGGAAACCAGATTTTGTATTCTCTGCTGATTAAGCTTACGGAGAGATTTAGGGGATCTTTGTTCTGCTCAGGACTTGCAGGTTTTCCAGTGCTTTATGTAAGACTCCACTCACCTCCGCAGTTGCTCTCTTGTCTCAGTATCACAGCTAAGCAAGAAAAGCAACTCAGCTGTAATGTTCCTTTTTTTTTGTCTTTTCAATAACCTTTTTTTTTTTGTATTTCCTTATTACTTTCTTTTTTATTTAGAGAGTCTTAAATCATACAACGGCAGCTACTCATTATTCATTTTGGATGCAAATTATGGGTTACTTATGCTGTTGCTCATACCAACAGCAAACTGCTTGACCTATATTAGTATTCTTAATGCTCATTTTGACAGAAGTAAAATTTCTGTGTTTCTGAAAGGTTACCAGGTGCATTACAAATCTAGTTAGAATTTGAACAAAATACATCTGGGTCTTTTGACAACTGAGTTACTGGGTTTGAAAGATACAATGACTGCTATCAATTTCACATACAGTGTGGCCCATGATGCTCACATTTTGGAAATACGTGTATGTGGCTCAGCTGTCGTGTGGTTTTAGTATATTGAGGAAGATTGAAACACTGCAGAAACAGAACCATCAACAAGTGTTTTTGAATGTTGCTTAAAACCAGCATCTATTATACAGGACAGAAATAAAGTCTTTTCTGGTAAGCTGTCACTATGGCATTTATGAGGAATGTTATTGTTCAAATACACCACTGGGAACAAAGATGGTGTTTTATCAGTTACCTAATTTGTCTGTTCTTGTTTTACTATCCACCAAGCAAAAAACAAACAGTGGATGCTTGTCTTAAAAATTATTTGGTAGCAAACACTGGAGTTGCTTAGTGTAAATTATGAAACAATCTTTGGTAAAACTGACCAGACAAGGCAAACAAATTCCTAAGATTAAACTAAAGCAGGTTTTCTGTGTTGTCTGTGACATCACACCAACTGTAGCTGTATTACTACTTCTGCTTCATTTAGAAAATTGTGGTGATTATGAGAATGATATTAGCCACAATGGATCACCACTCCAGCCTGGTACATGAAGTAATCCCCTGCTGCTGTGTGCAAAAGAACTTGCCTCCTTACTGCCTAGGATGTAATTCTTCAGTCTTCATGGTGCCACTCCAACAGGAAAATATAAGAATTTTTTGATAGAAATTAAATAACTTACATTATCAACCATTTGAATCTTATGGATAAAAGCTGCAAACATGCCTCTTAATGTTAATGCAATGGCAACAAGATTCAAGGCAACAATATAAGAAGGACTTACACTTTTTTTTTCTCAAAACTCATTTGTCTTTTCTTTTACTATACATAAACTTTAAGGTTGGATATCCATATATGAATATAAGACTTTTCCTAAATTTGGAAGGATTTTACATAGACTATGAAAATTTTTGTGGGATAGACAGACCTTCTGTCTGGGCCAATTTTAAGAAAATTCTGTCTGCAAAAAGCAAATAGCTTTTTTACAAGCACTCAAGAATAGTTCTATTGTTTTGAAAAGCAGATTTTCTCCTCCTCAAGAAAATATCACGTATGACTAACAAATGCTAGTTCATCCATGATGGATTTGGAAATTGTTCTACAGAATTATTTTAGCCAATACGTATTAAAATCATTGAGGTTTTAAGGAGACACCATAATTAACTCTAGCAGGATTACACTGTGCACTCAGTAGATATTGCTGACTGTATTGTGCTGCATCTATCTTTTGAAACTGGTCATTTTAAGTCTACAATAACAACAGACCTGATCTCCAGTGCAGTTCCACAGTCATTTAGGGCTTGATTTAGTTGTCTAGAGCTGCACGTCTATTGCCAGCAGAGATGACATACAGTATTTGTTTTGGGTTCATGTAATTTTGGAGTTGAGGAGTGGCCGCAGCAGTTTGTGCCTGCCTAGCCAGGTATCATCCAGAACTCAGAACTGGTGCTTATGCAGAGACTTCTGGAAGTACTGCTTTCCTCCCATGATTATGGCACTGCTTACATGCTGAAATGGGAAGACCTCAATGAAAGCATTACAAATATCTGTACAGCTGTGCAAAAGCTTCAGGTGTTCTTAGAACAAGGAACGAGCGCACATCCCATCAGCCCCTCCATGCAATGGATCATGCACCACGAAGAGCCAGAGCAAATATGTCATGCTGGTAGTAGCAACATGCAGCTACACAGTGGACGCTACTGAAAGATGTCATCTTCACAGCATCCCAATGTTCACATTACACCAAGATCCATTACACAAAGACCATGTGCATCTTTTTCAGTGTTCATAATACGCTGGGCCTTAAATACTGTCTTTCACTACTGAACTCTCTACCAGAAGTACTACAAATATGACAGACACCTTAGCTACTTCTGCTGCCCTTAGCTCCCAGCAGAACTACTTTCCTGGAAGTGTCGAGTCCTCTTTCTTTTCTTCTTACTCACTGGGACTCCTATCCTTCCCATCCTATCACTGTCAGGAACAAAGAAACCAAAATGCTCATCTCAGCCCAGTGCATTAGGCTCTGTTTTCCCATACATCAATGTATTTCAGTGGTGGTAGGGGGGTTAGTCTCACTGAATTCCTTCTGATCATCAAGAAGCAGAAAATATACACAACACACCCCAGTTAGACCCTTCTGTCCAAACTGCATGACAGCTAGGAAAGAAGTATTGTGTTAACTTCCTGTGTGTATATTCCATGTGTAAGCACCATAATAACACACCCCAGTCTATATCTAGATAGGGACCTTGAAAATTTACCTTCTTTATTTTACTAAAGTTATAAGTTCACTTTCCCGTGTCTCTATTAGTTCATAATACCAGCAAGATCCCCCAAAATGCATAATAGAATTTTAACAGGCTTTCAAATTGTCAGCCATTTTATACTTACCCATACAGCTCACTTTCTAAGGACTTTCAGATGTCTCTTTTGGAAGCAAAATGTTGTCACACTCAATGCCACCGGACAGGAGGGGAAGTTAACATGATTCTCTGTGGATCTCACTTGGAGCTTCTAGGCCTGGAGAGAATGACCATTGACAAGAAAGGCACCTGGCATGAGGAAAAGAAAGATGTGGTTAAAATGTAGTCCCCCAAAAATCTTTGAACCAAACCGATGTTTAAAATATTTTTCTTGGGCACTAGGACGCTTTAGGTTAGCACCTCTATATTTTGACAGGAACTGTGAGAAAGATCTGAAGGGAAATGACTGATCTGTAACCAGGAGGGACAGAAGTTAGAGGACTGTGGTCTGCTATGCTACATTCCAACCCTAACGATCCTATGATGATTCTATGAAATCCTAACCAGTATGCACCAAAATATTGCAGAAAGTATGCTAACAGCTAAACAGTTTGTACAATTGGGGCATAGTAGTTGAGCCCAGGTCCCTGATTTTATTTATTTTCTTCATTGCCAGTGTAGATGTAGAGCTAGGTCCCATTTACTCGAAAAGATTCCTATGCCCTGTTTCCAGTAGCAGTAACTTCTCTGATTGAGTTTGAGCTTAGGCATGCCCACCCCACACAAACTAAAGCCGTGTAAGTCTTGTTATAAAATAGAATTTTCTTTCCAGATGCAGCAGATACTACTGAGGCAATTGCTAATGGCCTTAAAGAGAGGTGAAAAGCTCTGAAAGCTGCTCACTTACGGAAAGCAATGAGTTAGCTGAAAGCCAGGTGGAGAAAATGGAGGTGGATTAAAGACATTGCTTTGTGCATAGAAGAACAGCATAGCAAGAAGAACATTCCAGTTTCCTTTTTTCTACAGATAGAAAGTGTGTTTCTGTTTGTATACCATTATGATCATGTATCATTCACTATCCTCACAGCTATTTCATCACTGTCTTACTAGCGGAATGCAACACTTACCTCCTCCGGATATGCTTACACAAAAAGTGTTTGGTTTGCTTCTACCAGTTTAACTACTGGCAGTCATACCTGCCGTGTGGCTGTGCACTAGTTCTGCACCCACAGTGAAGTTTTTTAGAACCTGATAAGCACATCCCTGCTCTAACACTTGGACAATTATACCGTTCCCCCTAAATCAGACATATTGATGATGCCAAGCCATCTGTTTGACGATATGTTTAGTTACACAAGTTGCACTACAAGTATTTCCTCACAGATTAAGAAATCTCTGTGTAGGTGGCTACACAGTGGGACCTGTGTACCTGAAATATCCCCACAAGCCTGGAAAATACAATGCAGGAACTGTACAGCAGCAGCCCGTGGGTGCCTGGCAGGATCCACAAGGTCATCACAAATGGCATTAAAGTTAGACCACTAAACTTAGACCACCGGACTGAGCCTTACTATCTTCAGTTGAGTGTCTAAGATCTCTTTAGTGAATATGAGATCTACTCAGATTCATTCAGCTAGAGTTCAGAAAACAGATCAGATGACAAAATATAGGAATGCTTAGATTTATTAGCCCTATCCTTTCCAGAAAAAAAAAAAAGTGTTTTTTGTTGTTGTTGTTGATTCAGGGTAAGAATTGCAAGAACAGACTCCATCCCCAAGTTTGCACATGCTACTAATGTAAGGTGCCCATTGAGATTTTTCCACTGCCTTAATAAATGCTTACACCCAACTAGAAACTTGACTTGCTTTGTTCAGTATACTACATATACTGAACATATATATATATATATACATATATACATATAAATTTAAATACTTGTGGAAGCGTGTTTTTTGTTGGGTTTTAACACAATTGTAGCCATCTCTACTGCAGCATTATTAGTTCTCTTGTATTACTGCACAGTTTGCTTTAAAGCCTTTGTTCATTTATAATAGTGGAAACATTCATCAGAAATTATCAGTGCTCTTCTCCCAGAGACATGATATTTTGCCTAGTTTCTGTTTGGTATTGTTGGAAATAAAATGTTTTTGTTTTTTATACCTGCCTTGCTTGTTTATTTTACTGTTTTCCTGTTCTAAAAAGATTCTCAACCTGTACTCATCATCTAAGCATCTGAACCACTGCTGAAACACATGATTAGTAGGAGGGGTATAGCATCTGTCAAAGTCCCATAATTCTGCCTTGCCTATTTTGCTGTGCCCTTGCACCCCAATCTCATAACTGATGCTGGAGATGAGTTTAGTGGACACCCCAGCCCAATTGTCCACTTGATGTAGCAGCTGGATTCAACACTACGACTGGAAAGTTTGGTGTGTCACCCCTCTTAAACATATCCTAAAGATTCTAAAGCCTTTCCATGAGCATGGGTGACCTTATTCAGGAGTCTTGCAACAAAGTGGGTCTCTTGTGGAGGAAGAGCATGCAAACGAACCTTTCAGGAGACTAGTTGTCAAGATCATAGGATCATCCTATGATCAAAAATGACTGACGGGTTGGTCTGAATGAAGGCAGCTTATTTCTGAGGTGAATAGTCACAAGGAAATGGAAACAGGTTTCTTCACTACACCTCCAAGCCCCAGGAGTTTTCTGTTTTCTGTTTTACTTCTGAGGATTTTCAGGGCTCTGAGTAGAAGATGTAGCAAGTTTTGAAAGTAATTGCTTCACTCAGGAAGAATATTATTGGTCCGAAACACAAATGCTTGTTTGAGGATGGTGGGCATATTCTTCATGCAACATTTTCTGCACTTAGTGACCATTATCCTGATAGGTGATTACTGATTGCCAGAGAGCAGTGCCATTCTCAGATCAAGACTGCCAATTTTGTAGGATATGAAAGATAAGGAGAGATAGGGACGAGATTTTCACTCATGGAGATGCCCTTCTAATCAACACTGTAGCCTTTATAACATTTTCATAATGGAAGATACAGCCAGCAAATTTTGATTTCAGCTGCTGGGAAGTTTTATCCACCCGGTCACTGTTTGGCCAGTAATATGCCACTGTTGTGTTGCTTCACTGATTACCCTTGCTTCCATAAAGGAAAAGTAAGTGAAAGTGCTCATATCTAACCGAGCCTCCTGCCAGAGATAACAGGGCTCCATGGAGAGGAAGACGACAGAGGGAAAGCACAAGTTCATCAGCTAGGAGGAGAACTACCAGTCCTGTAACACCCACAGCACCTTCTCCAAGGCACAATATCTGACACCGCCATCTGTCTGCATCTTCTTACACAAGTCGTACCTTCACAGCAGAGGATGCCTTAAATCAGCAGGCAGCCAAGGACAAGCCATGAAGTATAAAATTATATTACAGAACTGGGTGCATTCGTTTCTACCTATGCACATACTTGTGATGATCATGCTAAATTCTGCAACAAGGAGCAACTCCTTACCACCTGGAATCAGGCAAACAAATAATTTAAAAATCTTTGAATATTTGACATTTTGTACAAAGTCTGTCAGAGAGCATTTGAAACATATACATTTATATTACACATATATCAATTACTGCTTTCTCTCTTTTTTGTAAGAAAGCCTTGTTTGTAAATATTTTCATTTTTCTTTCTCTCAGCTTTTCAAAACTGTAACACCTCTTTATTGGAAGACTCTCTCCCTAGAATTCCTAATTTAAATACAATGAAGAAAATATAACCCTTTGTCTTTTATTCCATCCCACACAAATTCTCAAGGCTAATGCTTAAAGAGCTGTTCCTTTTGGCAACATCAAAGCATTTCAGTTTATTAGCCTTCTCATTCCAGGAACTTCAGAGAAGTGACTTCAGCAAACTAAATCCAATAAGCACATATCAAAAGATATTTGATTTGCCATCTTGATAGAAGTTTTAAATGATGAATGGAGCCCTCTGTCTAGTTCTATTGTCAATAACTTTAACTTACTGAAATTTTAAGAGAATACTCGCAGATTCTTTCCCTAGCAGTTTAATTACCAACATTTTGTTAATATACAAAAGAAGGACTTTATAAATTCTCATTCCATTTCTCAGTGAAAAAAAAAAAAAGATCTCTCTCATGGATCCATCTCTCTTCACTTGGTACCTAAAGCTACTTATGGTTGTCTTATAGACAGAAAAGAGATAAAGAAACAGACAGACAGACAGCTCCACAAGGCAGTTAGTTCCGTTCTAAAAAAGTTGGGATGACTTGCCTTCCAGGATCGCCTAATGCCGTCTGCTAAAAGGCTAATTTACCGGACTAAACTGGAGCACGTGCATAACACTCAGCAGCCTGGTCAGGTAAGAGGAATATAGCCCCACCAAAATAATGTTATTTGACTAAAAGAGATGATCAAGGGCAAGACAACTGTGTGATACTTCTTTCAAAACCTGGAAGATAGCAAAGAGGAAATGCAAAGTCCAATTTCACTACCACTAATATTGAGTAGTGCTTTCTAGTTGACGTAACTTGTTACTGGCTACCAGTCCAAACCTGCCTGAAGAAATTTAGTGTAAGTAAGTTGGGCAAAAGCAAGCTATTTGAGAGTGAACATAAATTGCTGGCATGTTCTGTCTTTGGATGATTAAAAGGAGAGATCAAGGTATTTATCCAAGGACCAAATTTAGACTCCGAGTTGACTATATAACACACCTGATGATCTGGACATAAGTCCCAAGTCTCCCTTGCTGGGTATAGAGATATATATCTGCCTGTTTACAAGCTTTAAGAAGTGTTTTTAGCTAGTTCAGATACTTAAATTTTAAATTTAATGTTCATATGAATTTTTAATGTGCCATGAAAACCTGAGGTTCATAAACCATTTATAGTAACACATGAAGGCGCTCTTTGTTATCTCGGACTGATTCGTCCCTCAGAACAACAGAAATCCTTTTAGAACCTTAAGATAAAATAAAATATATGCCTTTGTAAAATATGCCTTCTTAAAGATCCAGAAGAGCTGGCTCTGCTCCTTAAGAAAAACTTATGGCAGTACATATATACTTCTTATCAAGGACCATCTGAAATAAGAAGATCTAACAACCATAACGGCTAGACATAGGAGGTTATTTTTCTAGTCCATAAGAAGGATGCTTCTGCCTGACCTGACAGTCTTTGCTGTCATTACTGTTTGTGTAGCAAGTTTACCCCATTTTTTTTTTGGAACGGAAAAAATGTGACCAACAGATTTTTCTGTTTATGAAGAAGAGGTATCTAGGGAAATATCACATTCTTTGGTCATTATTGTTCAAAGCAGTTTAATGAGAAAGATTAAAAAAAGCACCTATAAAAAAAAAAGCACCTAAAAAAAGCACCTATAAAGCTATCTGAAAATGCAAGAGCAATTTCAACATAGGCAGCTATGTTCGTTAAATATAAAGGCATCAGTGAAAAACAAGAAAACAGTGTGTGAGTTTTCGCAACTTTTAGCAAGTTCCCACACTTCTTTAGGAGTTTTCAGAAACATTTCTGGAAACAGAAGAAATTTCAGTTGCAGTTGTTAGTAAAAATGCCTGGTTTTAGGCTCTGACCGTTCTAACTTCCCCTCCTTCTCATGGTTTCCGAGGGATAACCTCTTGTTCTACAGTCCCAGGATGCTTTTTCAGCCTCTGCCTCCTACCCCAAATGCACAAAGCTGCAATTTCAGGAACGGTCACTGCCGTTGGGATCCAAGTCATTTGTTTTTACCTTGCCTGCCTGTTGATATATTTGCCAGTCCATAATGGCTCTGACATCAGTATCTAACCTCTTTGCTCACCGTCTTGAGTGGAATTTCAATACAGGGGTCTTAACTGACTTACCAAAGAGATCCACATTTAGAGGTATACCACATGCAACACAAGTTAGCTCACTTAAACCCTCATTTAGGTAACTTTGTGCTGAGTCTCAGAAGGCTCTACAGACATCCACGACACTTTCTTTACAGCTCCCTGGGCCAAGAAGAGCACTGAAAATCAGTTTTATTGAATCCCCAAATTTCTGATTTTTTTAAAGGAATTAGGCTTTTCCAGGAGTTGCATGCAGATAAAGTGCCAAATAGTTCATATTTGGAGAACTAACTCCTGGGGAAAGGTAGAATCTTTTTCTGAAACCACACAACCCTTAATTCAAATCCTCCAGTGGCTAGCTGAAGACAATTAATGTGTGCTATCTTCTCCAAATGCCATTCTCATGTGCTTAAATCTCACCATATGTATGAGCTTTGGCAGAGGCTGGACTATTAATGCCATCAGACAGATGAATGTCTGAAAGAGTGGGACTTTCAATGCTGAGCACTGTGACATCTACATCTGTTTCAAGGAAGCAACCCCTCTGTATTCTTAGCCAGTCAATTTGTTCAGGGACATTGCCTTGATTTGACATTGTCTTGATTTCACACCACTCTCTGCCAGTGGATTAGTCTAAATTTCTTGTCTTGCCCTGTTACATAAAATTCCCCTTCCTTAAAGTTGACCAGAGCTTCTTAGATAAAGATACACCTTTTTACAATTGATATCCAGCCATTTGAGTTCTACAATTTAGTCTCATTTTTGTAATTTCTGTAACAGTATTTGAAAGGGTTAATAATATTAAAATATTTAAATCAAATAGAAAGCATTAATTATCTACCTTATTTTATGCTACAAATTATGCATATAATTACAATGGAAAATTATCTAACATTGTACCTGAGTCATTCCCCATGATGTTATCAAAGTTAGTAACAGCCTTACTAAGTGTCCAGGGAATAAGAAATGCTAATTATACTGTCTGTTTCTGACTGGTCTGGTAGTACTTCAAAAAGTAGAAAGCTATTGTATGAAGCCTATTTAAATCTAACATAATTGGGTTCCATGAAAAGAAGTTCAGAAAAACCATAGAGTGGGGTTTGCTATTTAAAGAATCTTGCTGGCTAATTCAAATGAAAAATCTTTTCAAAATCATTTTGAATTTTTGTTCAAGCTTTCCTGATTGATTTGGCATGCAAGAGAGTAATCTAATTCTAAGAACTGTGATGAAGCTGCTCTGAGCAGAAACTGACATTCCTGATAAATCTTTTTGCTTTTTAGTTTTTTTCTTAATTTCCAACAGATTTGAACATAAATATGTAATTAACTGCAGAAGAAATGGAAGTCCTTGAATCTTTCTATGAGACTAACCTGGAACTGACAGGCTAATGGGAGTAATGTTTTATTTTTCCTTAAACAGAAGAGAAAATCGTAACTTATTTATCATCTGCCATTCAAGCCAATATTTTCCTTGCCTTGTCTCAACCAAAACAGTTAGAATTCCTAATCTGACTAATTTTCCTTGATAGCCTATATTTTCACAGGAGTGAAGCAATGAGGAAGATTTTAATTGCAATATTTCATGTCTTTGCATACCAGCATCGAGCAGGATGGCCTTATTTAGGGACACCCAAAATTTCTTGATATAATTCTTCATGAATGAATTCTTCTTGATATAACTCTTCAATTACTAAATAAATACAGCAACTGTTTCTGAAACTGAGGGGAAGGGTCTCAACAGGCTGTACCCCCAAATCCTCTGAAACTCAGAGAATGATGAGGTAAAGAAAGCTATAAATACAGAAGGTTATGAGGAGCTAGGTCTCAATATCTATACCATACCTCAGGTATGAGCTATACATTCCTGTTTCCTGGCAACTGATGATCTGCTGGAATCTTGCTAGCAATGAAGACTACAATTCAATTCTTTTATGAAAATATGTCATAGCAGGAAAGATGCCAGTCTGGCTGTGGATTATATCTGAAAGTTCTTTATAGTATTCAAAAGGCTTTTTACAATATTTCATCCTGTTCTCTGTGCACTATTTTGATTTTAAGAAATCCTATAGTTCTCTCCCTTTGGAATTTGGCTGGGAGTTACTAACAGGTTATTATCAGTTGTTTTTTGTTTGTTTTAGTTTTTTTTTTTTTTTTTTTTTTTAATAACATACCCTAGAGGTTTAGTGAAAGTCCTGAAGAAAACTTGGCAATGCTCAAGACAAGCAGCAAGGAAAACATATAACAGCTGTGTATTACAGCCTCAGTGCTCACCTAGTGCCTTACCTGCACTTTCTCCAGTCTCTAAAAATGTAAAGAAACCCAGGGGCAACAGGGTCTCCACTGGAGCCAAGCTGAGCTCATTCAAAAACATCTTTGTGTCTCTGTGCTGCACCTCCCAGTATACCTGGCTTTGAGAAGATGTTTGACTAGCATGGAGCCAGCTAGCATCCAGCTGTACCTCACAGCTCAGGCTCTGCTCCAGCTGAAAGCATCTGCTCTGCTCCAGATGAGCTGTACCTCGAAGCAGAACAGCTGTATTCCTGTGATAATTATCTCAGCTTAAGTGCTTGCACAGATACACAGCAAGCCAATCTGCCAATGAATAACAGTCAGTTATAATGCATCATGTCATCCCAACTCCCTACTGTCACTGACACGTTTCTGATGTATAGATTTAAAAAAAAAAAAAAGGCCTCAGGCTACCTTATGCGATTCAGGTCCCATTTCAGCTTCTGTCTAGACACATTCATACACAGATAGTAGGCTCTCACGACCTCTCTCAGAAATGTATACGTCACACAGTACTGTGTTTCCTCCCACTGATCCAAGAAAAGCCTCCCAGTCAAAGGGAGGGAACTCACAGATTGAAACGAAACACTATAGTAGGTTTCAGAACGCCCTCATTCAAGAAGTGGGTAGGAAGCATCAAATTCCTTTCCACTGCTTCTCTGAGACATCACTCTACGCTCCTGATAAACGTATTGCAGTCCTACTATATGGACACAAGGTCACACTCAGAGAAAAGAGAAGAACACTGTATTCCAAAGTCAAAATAGATCAACAGGTACTTTGCTGCTTTTTGTACTTGGAGGTATTAAGGAGTAGAATTAAACTTTGAAAGTTTAGATGTACTCTCTGTTCAAAACCCCTGAAGTCACCACTACCCACCCTGAGGAAAAAACTACCAACTTTAAAGAAATAAAAAGTTTCAGTCGTGATCTTGGCTCTCTAACTGTTGAATAACAGTCACTGTTCAAGTGAAGCAACCCACGTGCACGAAGATTTTCACGTGTGTGCATTTTGCAGAATCCCTGTTTATTGAGTGAGACGTCACAGTGAATAAGCACCTCCTGCTAAAATCCTTGTTAAGCAGCTGTGTGAGTGGCTGTTCACATGATTAGAGGACAATTCCTCCATGACTTATCTTCACTGTTCTGGAAAATAGAAATGATATTACAAGAAGACAGTAAGAATATTGTGAAAATGAATCATTAGACCTACTGCTGCAGGTGATATTCACTAAGAAACCTTTTGATTTATTTCTAAAGGGTGCATCATGATTACTGCTGCCTGCTCAGGGGAAAAGGTGATTCTTGTACAATAATTACAAATACAAGAATCTTAAAGTTACTGGTTCTTACATTACTGCAATTCTCCCACATGAGCTTTGAAAATACCCAATATTCTAGTCAGTTATATAAAATTCCCTTTTAGATGGCAATCCTTAAAAGATTTCAAAGGAAGAGGGTGTTTCTGATGTCTACTTACAAGCGTGAAAAATGTTTTGCCTCAAAGCCCTCCCTTAGCCCTGCTGCTTAATTTCAGGGCTCAGTGCCGCTATTATCAACTAAATTACATATTGTATCTACTTTAATAAAACAAATAAACCTTCTGGAATGGAGATATCCAAGCACCTCAGAATTATCTAGGGTCTTTCTTCTCGTTATACTCACATGGTTCCCTTAGGCCCCCAAGTACTGAGAAGAAATGAAGCCTAATGTCTCGATTTCTTTGAATTGCTCCTGTGCGTACAGCACCTGAATCTCTACCTATCCCACTGTAAAGCAGAAGGAACTGCACTGAGACCAGTGGGCTAGAGTCAGACCTTCCACTGCTTCTATTCCATCTGTGAGGTTAATTAAGAATTTACCTTCTGAGGGAAAAAGTCTCTATGTCTGATCCACAGGTATTTTTCCTTTGCCTTAATACCCAATACAATTTACACAAATGCATGTTCTGAACTGTAGATGAATAAACATTGTTGAGCTGCTGTCACTTTAAAAGCCCCTGAATTCCATAACAAAAACTATCAAGAGACACCCAGTGCACAGCAGTTTCTCTGTACTGCAGCTGACAGAAAGTTAATTGTCTTCAGCTCCTTTACTGGCAAAATGATTCAGTTATTTTCATTGATGTACCTAAGAATCTTTGATAATCATCATAAATCCTTGAAATCCTCAAGGCTTCTCTGAAAGTTTGTAATTTTCATGTGTGATAATATTGATGATACCTGTAAATACAAAAATCATCAAGTAGAACCCAGAATAATGTTTGATTTTTGTGAACAGCTTAACGAATGAGCTCACTTTCAGCAGACTTCCAAGGAGAAATTTAATGAACAGAATGCTTCCGGACACCGCAAGCGTTGGTGACAAATGCCAATTTAAATTGAGGTATCACTCAGTCCTACCCTACCGTAGGTCCTTGGCTGGCATAAAACTAATGGTTCCATGACCAGATTGGAATTTGGAGACTTCCCTGACACTTGTCAGGTTTACAACATTTCTCTAAAATAGATTAATATACAGAATGTATATTAGAATAAGATACATTTTGGTAAAATTCTCTCAGACTGCACAACCCTTACACTGAGATCAACAATATTTCTAAACATGTTTTGAATAACAGTAGTAGAAATTGTATCAAATATAAGGATTGAAAATTATTTTAGCTCGGAAGGGTCATTATCTGGCAGAAGCAAACTGCATCTGCAATGCAAATCTACAGCACTTGAGGTTCAGAAACTGGCTTTCTGTGAACGGCACGGACAGCTGGATTTGTCCATAACAGTTGGAGAAATAATGGAGATACTAGAGTCGAAAGGAAAGAGCTGAAAAACTGAAAGAAGCGATTTAGCTAATATCCCTTTAACATCAGAACATCATGAGTATTTTGTTATAGTATCACAAGCCCTGGGCTTCTGTTCAAATGTGAGAGTTGATGATAGCTGCGCTAGCCAAGAGACTGTATCAGAAACCTAGGATTAGATTGTTTCATACAGAGCACAATTTGTAACACCACTTATCATGTGATTCCCTATTCTCAATTTAAAAGCTCCCCCCACCCAAAAAAAAAAAAAAGAAAAAAGAGACAAGCTCTATTTCAAAACAAAATCCTTTGTAAGTTACCTTTAAGTCCGTCATCAACTGTTGTTGGAGGTTCATGTAAGCTTAGCTTCTATCAGCTTTCCTAAGTAAGTTCACCTTTAAAACACCCTTAGAAATCTTTTTTGACATAGTCTTAAGACACCACAAGGAGTAATCTGATCTTGCCTTTGTGTAAATCACAACCTAAATAATTCTGTCTCTACTTTTCTAGGAAGACCAGTTACTCATGTTTCACAAGTCTCATACTTCACGAAGCATCCAGATTGTTCCAACAGTTTATCATCAACACTAGTAGAAATGTGATTGTGCATCTGATTACAGCTTTGCTTAGTTTGCATTCATAGATCATGGCTTTTATGATGCTATTTTTTTTAGATTGGAAGAGTGTATTACTACCTGATGATATTTTCCTGGCAGTTATGTGCCATAATCAAGTCACCTTTCAGTTACTTTAAGTTCCTTAATTACTCTATTATAAGACATTTTCTCTAATTTTCAAATAATTTTGGCAATTCTTCCCTGGGGCCTCACTACTTTTTCCCTGTGTAAACACTGTAATTCTGTTATCAGTTTACAATTGCTTTACCTGCTTGTCAGACAGAGTTGTTGACTTTACCTACTTGAAAATGTGCAAAAATGTGTGGCAAAGAAACAAAATAATGTATGTGCAGTAGATCAGATGAAACGGGATATTAAGATAACATAACTCAGCAACATTAAGTAGGTAGAAGAAAGGCTGAATGTAAGTGCTCCAGTATGACTACTCTTCAGGAAGAAGCGTTCATGACTAAGACTCATTACATAGAATTCAAATCCCTCTTTCCTTTGTGGGAAGTAACAAATGTCACACACAGAAGTCATATCACCTCTCTATTCCTACTCACTAGTTTACTACTCTAAAACTACTAGTAGTCTTTTTTCCACAGCATCAGAATTGAAGTATTCATTGTATTGCTTTTCTACTACATCTTTTTAAGTGTTATTATTTTTCACACTGTCATCGTCTAGAGAAGGTCAGTAGTGTTTGTGCCTAGTTATATGATCTTGCGTTTTGTTGCATTAAATGTTTATTTTTCTTGAATAGCCCTCTTGAGAAAATAATTAATACTGTTTTACACTAATTATTGTGATATCTGCTAGTTTCATGAGTATTGATTTGCGTATCACTGATGATAATATTGAGTGGTCTATTACCCTTAAGGAAACACGGTAGGAACAAAAACAATTCAGTAGTGGTTGCTGCTAGAGGCAGCTGAAGCCAGTAACCTTCGTGATGCAGGGGATGTCTCCTATCCCAGCCCACCAGATGTGAGGTTGCTGCTGGAGGCACTCAGACTGCATCTCCTGAGGCCCAGATCCCAGTCTCCCCCAGCTGCTGGTCCTGGTGCCACCCCAGCAGCTGGCAGTCAGGCCCCTTCTCCTACTTGCTGGCTGGTCCAGCATGCAGCTCCCTAGTGTGTGCACACAGGCTCAGGACAGAGAGCGCACACATACAAGAGAGTCCGCAGTAAGATCGATGAGAAGTTAGGTCAGACTGAGGTGGTCAAGTCCAGGGCTCAGTCAGACATGCCTACGGAGCACCTGCCCACTTGACTGTCCCATTAGATGTCATTTTCCCTCCCATTTACTACATTTGTTCTTCTGCAGCCCACCTTGAGCACTCCCTTCCCACGCGTTCAATCTTTACCCTAAACAACCCCAAAGATGTTTCACACATTCCTACAATTGCCATAAAACATATGTTTCATGTCACCCATACATTCTCTCCCCCTACATCCCACAGCAAGTCCCATAGTCTGTTTTAGGCAATTGTTCACTTTGCATGGCTTTTGAGGAGGAGATTTTCTTCCTAGAAGACCATCTCCTTTGACGGTCTTTAGATAGTAGCTGATGCAGGATGCTGTTTCCACTGATCTGCACATTAGGACTCCTTCAGCCATCATTGTTTCTCTCATCCTTCCTGCATTTTCCTATTCAATGTTATTAGGCTTTAGTCAGACAACCTGAAAACTCCTATTTGTAGATGATCACTGCCACAATTACTACTACGTTTTGAGTTTTATGTTATGAAAATACTTTTCCAATTTACTCCCATTTAGTCCAGTGACCTCCAAGGTCACTGATTTTCTGCCAAATTGGCTTATTGATTCTACTCTTTTCTGTATGTGTGTGTGTTTTGTGTGTTTTGTTTTGTTTTGTTTTCCCTAGAAACTCTATAAGATTTCCCATTGGAAGAGAATAGCAATAGCTGGAATTTAAATAAATAAATAAAGAGATAAATAGATAGATAAGATGATTTTTAGTCTTATGGATTTTATTTCAGGCTTTTCTACTGCTTTATGAACTTGTCACAGCTAATAATGTTTTGATTTACAAGTAACAATGGATCCATTTCTGTCCCACATTTCAGACTGAAAAGACAGTATGAAATTATATGAAATTATAGACTGCCAATGAAATCCCTAACCATTTTATTTTGAACAAAAATTGTATCAGGGCAGACTAACAAAGATGGGTGAAGTAGCTGGGTGAAGAGACATATTCTGAGAGGTATTTTTAAATATGCAGCTTTGTCACACTGTAGAAAAGCAGGAATAACATGAAAAGCAGACTGTGGTTTAGATTTTGTTGCCTTAGGCTTTTAGCAAACTTTAAGAAAATGGGGTAACTTAAAAGTAAGGCTGAAATACAAGGTATTGTTTTTTGCTAAGAGCATCAATATATAAAACGGAAAAAAATGGAATGCAGATAAGCAGGAGGAGGAAGTTAGTCTCTGTTCTCCTGCAACACTTGCAGGTAATCAAGAAAAAGAATGTTTTTGGACTTACTGTTCCATTTCAAAAGATAATTTTTGCTTGTTCCAATACCCCCCAAATTCATAGTCTCTTCCTCTCTACCTTTTAAAACCCTTCTCCTGTTTCTATTTACCTTTGTTTTGCCTTTTTCTTTTCCTGCCATTCTTTTCTCCCATTATCCTCATGCTCTTTCCTTCTTCTGTCTCCTTCTCCTACATTGCATAGCTCAACAGAGCAGAGCAAGGAGGTACTGAACCTCATCCTTCCCCTTCTCTACATCTCATGAAAGTGGCAAGGCTTTTTACTTCAGAAATCCTTCCACATCTCGGATTTGATATATGCACCAGCATCTGGAGAAAATGCCAGTAGAAACACTGGATTGATACTCTGGAGGGGAGCTGTATTAGTAGGCCACTCGTGAGATAGGTAACTTGTCAACTCATGGTAATTGGTCTGTGCCTCAGTTTCCCCATCTGTAAAATCTGCATAAGAGTACTTCCTGTCTACAGTGAACTTTCAGATGAAAAGCACTGTACTTATAAAAAAGTGATCACTTACATCTTCTCTAGATCTCCCTCTATTACCACTTTGCATATCATAGCACAGAATGTAATAAGAGGTGATTAAGGAAAAGAAATACATGCACACAGGCAAACAACTTTGTTCCTTTTCAGGACTATCATAAAATCATGTAATTTTCCCACTCATACTTAAAAACATGTAAGAAGGTACAGAATTTGTCTACAGACAAACTAAGAAGTACATACATCCTACAAAATGTTTTCTATGCAATTTTTAAACATAAGTCAAAAACATTCAACATCAGAGCTGATCATGTGTTGACCATTGCAGTCCATGTGCCTGTCATTTTAACAGCACCAGTAAATATTTAGTGTCCCAAAAGCTTTTAGCTACCATGTCCCATATTGTGAAATTAATGCTACTCACATAGTTGAAGACTTGTCTTGAATTTGTCCTTGTAACATTTTGTTGGTCTCCCTCTTATTTTAAGGTCATGGGACATAGTTTTGGCAATCTGTCTTTTGACATATGTACCTGCATAGTTAACAGATGGCCTAACCTCAATGAGCCTGCTGGAGCATTAATTTTATGCTGAGTATTTAACAATGCCCTAAGATTTTACTGTTCAGGATTTTATTTTGCTAGCAATAGACAATTCAGCAGCACACTTTGCTTATTCCCAGTAAGACAGAGGGGCAAATCCTTTTAGAAGGCAAGCTTGTGACTACAGAGCATTAGATTTTGCTCTGATCTAGAACGATGGCATTACTTGCTCAGAGGGCATTACCTTCCAAAATTAACTTATCGTCTCCTGGCAACCAAACTGCTCTCGCTAGAGTGCCAAAGAGCCTTCTGCAGTGACCTGACAGAGTAGGTGATGCTAATTCTCTTTATTTCCATCTTGAAATAAGGCCAGTGGGAATACTGTAACTACTTCCCCAATTCTTTTGCTTATAAAAGAAATTGTTAAAAGTGTTACACAGATTCTGCTGGATTGTAATGCAGAGGAAGAGATCTTACCCCTGTTGCTCTGTATCTAAAGATGTGATGTAATATCACTAATTGTGTATAACTGTGTGTAGCTCAGTGTGTAACGCATTAACCTTGTCAGCACCTGCTATGACACAGGATAAAGCTTGCTGTTTTCTGTCCTACTTGCCTTCAAGCTGACATTCAGCATATGTGCAGGTTCTCTATTCCTCCCCACAGACGCTGGCATCACCCATCTAGTGAGAATATCCTATCTACTGGAAAGAAAGCAAATCAGATCACTAGTAGACCTGGAAGACCAGGTAAAAGTTGCTGAGTGGCAGGCAGATGCTCCCTTGAGTGAAGGAGGAGGGCAGAGAGAAGCAGCTTCCCTGCTGATTCTTCTGAGGGTCATCCTGAAACATTGCTGGATTTTTGGTTGGTCATTTTGGATACCCCCCCTCTACCCCCCTGCATTGTGTTCTTCTATTAACAGCTGTGGTATTAAATATACAAAGGATATCAGAGCCTTTCTGCTGCTGTACAAAGTCTTAGAGGAACAAAGCAAACTGGTGAATATGTCAGTAGTGTTTAGTTATACAATTTCATTTCATTGCCAAGAATTAGACTTGAGCTTTTTATTAATCTCACAGGCCTACACCCTGAATATTTTTCTCACGTTGGTAAAAAGAGGGGAATTGCCAAAGTTTTTCTACAACAAAAACTTAAATATACATGCACATACACACACAAAATACAACAAAACCTAAGAAGCTAATATATCCTGGACAAAAGCCAGAATTACCGGAACTGAGCAAGTGGTTGCATAATTTTCTGAGAACAGCTCTGTAGAGCTCATACCCTGAGGCTATGCCAGATATCACAGCAGCCGGAGATAAGGTGCTACGGATCAGAATAAAACTCTCAGTATCAATATTAAACTTTTCTCTGTTTATCTCTCATATATAAAAATAGCAGCAGCTTCCAGGGCTGCCTTAATAGCTCTGTCAAAGGACTGTTCTCACTTTCCAACAATGCTATTAATATGGAAAACATTGAATTCTATTGCTAAGTAACTGGATGTACATCTGATGAAAACATAACGCCTCTGCTACAAAAGATAAACATCAGAATATATATTAGAGTGTGATAGAAATAAATATATGATTTAACAAATATTTTCCACAAAGGAACATCTACTAAAAGGCCCAGAAGGTTATTTGTATAACTTGCCTTTATGAGTTCATTATCAAAACCCAATGTCTATTGCCAAGCTTCCTTTGCTTTTGCAGTAAACAAATGAACTGAAAAAACACACGGAAATCCTAAGGATCTTTGAAAGTCCAGTTCATTTTCAGGGGCCTATATACTGACTATAAACTTCCACATACCTGAAAATATTTGTTTGCAATGTCAGTAGGAAATTATAGCTAACCTTCAATTCCCCAGGAATCCAACATGGAGTATTGAAGACTACTTCAAGGATCAGCTTCTACTATTATATTTACTTAAGCCCTGTCATCATTAAGAACAACCAAGAACATTTGTAAGGCACAAACATTTACTCAATTGGCATGGCCCAAATTACAATTTGGGGACTTCTTTCACAGTGCATGAAGGTGTTATCCAAGCCTGTGTTAGGCTGCACACCTGCACAAGTAGTGCCAGAAACCTGCACAGGCTGGGCGATCAGCAGGAATGGGAGGAAGCAGTCAGTTTTTAGGGTAGCATGAAATGCCAAAATGGCTATTCCCTGTCTCCTCTGAGGGAAAGGCAACAGCTCACCAGCCAGACTATGCTGACCTACAATAGCCAGTAAAAAAGGTTATTGAAATAGCCACTGCTGAGTACAAGACAGGAGCAATTTAAAATGTGACATCCTTTTTGGTGCACTGTTCACATGACTATGCCGTTGTCAAATACTGCACTGCTAGCTGAGGTTGCCTTCTACCAGCGGGACCCCAGGCAGCATGGCCATGTCACATTACTGCCATGCAGCATGGGAGATGCCATGAAACACCTGACCAGGCAGGCATGGCCAGAATGTGTCCATAACACAGAGAAAAACCTACAAGCTTGTTACGTGTCAGGTGTCCCAAACTGAAGTGTATTTGCAAAACTGTCACTCACAGAAACAGATTAATCACTTGAAGAGCAAATCTTTGGGAAGCTACGTTAAGCCATTTAAAAGACAAGATGTTCTATTTTTTTATTAGTAGTTAAAAGTGAATTTGGAGAGATGAACACTACAACCTTCCATTACCTGCAGTTGTCAAGGTAACAGCTGCTTTAGGATTAATGCCCACAAGACAGTTTTAGTCTTTCATCACAAACACTACAAATGCTACATGTGTTAGCTGGCTACTTGCCAGTCCTTTCTTTCTTGGTGCTCTTCCCACAACAGTTATTCTATTAGCTTTTGGAGAGCAGCATAGTACTGGCCCCAAATCAGGAGGGAGTTTTTTAATTGCATGTTTATACATTATTTATTTATTTATTCTTGAGCAGACATGGAATAATTGCCAATTCAGTTCACATCTCAATTTCCTCATCCAGAATGGTTTGTTTCTCTTCACAGATAAATGTATCACCTCTCAAATTCAATTCTGTGAAAATACATTGTTTCTCTCTATCTTGAGAAATTTTAATGAACTTTTTCTGTATTCCTACAACATCTGGTGTCTTTTTGTTTGTTTGTTTGCTTGTTTTTTCTTCTCATTTTATACCCCTAAAAGAGAGCACTATATCTTTCCCTAAAGCAGGACAGATTTTCCCCAAGAAAGGATTCCTGGCACTGAGAACTTAGACTTGCTGCTAGGTTTTCCAAGCATTCTACAGGGCATGGCCCTGAAGACTGAACAGAGATTTAGAGGAAATTGCCTTGGAAACAATGAACTCATTTCTGTATAAATATTAAAAGGACACCTCTGGAGCATAGTCTTTGGTGTGCAATCATTCATTAGACACATTGGCAGTTGGTGGAAACTCTGCTGACAAAAAAGGCAGTTTCTAGGGACTTCGGTGCATTTGTTTTAGGCATTTGAAAAATATACTATTTTTCTTCTCTTTATTTCTCTCCTGTAAGGGACTCTATTAGTCTTGAACAGCACTGTCATTTTGTGCCATAAAAATTATCAGTGTTAACCAATGATGCAACTCGGTGTTTCTGTGACCTTGATTCTTGCTACACAGCCTCAAAAGAACTCACTAGACTTGATCTATAGACACTATCATCCGATATCACTCTTCAAGTAATGGATCACCACCTTTTTTTTTCTAAGTATACAGGCAGGAGAAAGACATTAACTTCTTAAAGCCAAAATAAGAGGTGCTAAAGGAATGTATTTAACAAGAACATTCCAGTCATGGGAAACATCAGACTTGGCACAGAAGGCATTTTTTCCTCTTCCAGGCAAGTATCACGCATTAATTGTTCCTTTCAACACCCAGCTGAGAAAAGTATGTGTTCAGGAGATCCTGGCATTTAGTCTCATCATTCCACACTCGGACCATTCTGTGTAAGCTGAAATATTGCATTCACCTGGCAGTTACTGTTTCAGAGTCAAAAAGTCAATGACTAATGACAGGTCTCCACTGAATGCTCCACTGGAAATATCTCATGTAATCCCCCTAAATGATCTTAGCAAAAGCCGGGATGTCACGGGTATCCTTCAGACACAAAGCATTGCTCTTAAAGCGTCTTCTCTTTTCCTTCTCCTCGTGAATGAAAAGAAAAGCTGAACCTGCAAGAATATATTATTTTTTAATCTAATTGCTCAGATGAGCTCTAGTAGTTTGGACAGAGCTCATTTCTCTTTCCTGCTACACCGCCTTTGTAACCATCATGTTGACATAAATTTATGTAAGAGATGGCAACAATTACAATGTCCCTAATATGCATAAAATTAATTAGCTCTTTTATCATTAATCATATTAATGTGATGTCTCAAACAACACCTTGAAAGGACTATGCTTATCTCTCAGGATATAAAACTAGTTTGTAAACAATGGTAAGTAAATCTTGGTGACATACTGACAACATTCTGAAAAGCATGCCAAATTATTATGAATTAAATTTGAGGATATGACATCAATACTTATAATGGTTAGAACTACTTGAAATAATATAATTAATAATCCCCTCTTTCACTTTTCTTAAAATTTGATGTTAAAGAACAAGTATTGTGGAAGCTAATTAGATCAGAAAACTCACTGGATGAATTCCACAATGAGGAAAAGACGGGAAATGTTTTAGGCTATGTTTTAGCTGTCCCAAATGTCAATCTGCTTGGGAAGTTAACCTTCACAGCTTAGTTTACCTTTCTGTTGTAACTCTTCCGTTTAGATTACCTTGGAGTGCACTGAAAAAATGACTGCATGAAATAGCACTTTTAGTAATTTATTCTCGGAGTTAACACTTTAAGTTACTTACTCTCAGAGTTACTATTGTTCCAACGGGAACATAACACATGAGTATGTGAGCACTACAACATCCAAGCTAGCCTGCTGTGCTGAGGTGTGTGCTAGGCTAATACCATTGGTGTTGGGCTCTGATTTTAGCAAGAAACAACTCATTTACTATGTTGAAAGTCATTATAAGAAGATCTTCCATTTTCAAGACAGCCTTCGATGTTAAACAGATATACAAATCCTGCAGTTACAAATTCTACCTAAACCTCTAGTTAAGCAAAATTTTACTCCTTTTATGTTAGTTTATTATAAGCATCAAAATTCCTCTTTATTTCCTGCATTAGAAATAACATCTCTATGTTCACAGCTGTTTTATCTGGAGCACTAAGGAAAAAAAAATCCAATCCCTTATCATCAAATTGACATGACTTCTGAATATGCCCCTGGGTGATGCATTTAACAAAACAAGGACAAGACGTATGGAATTATCCTTCACAGGGCATTCCCCATTAAGCTAGTTCAAATAAATCAAGTACTGAGATCCACATGGCACAACCCAGTGCTGCTTTAAAACCAGGAAGCAGATGCCTAGCCATAAATTTAAGTCTTCATTGTATTGGCTTGCTGTCACTGAAGAGGTCTAAGTATGGAAGTACGTTCCTATTGAATAGGTACACTACCTTTACAAGCTACACCTATCACAGAATAGCATTTACGCTGGCATGGGGCAATATCACATACTTTTGAAAGTAAAAGAGGGGCCAGAGGGGAGGAAAAGAGGGCTGCACAATGATGTGTTGTCACTTCACCCACAAGTGCAGCCAATTAACTGATCTTTCTCACTTATTGCATGTAGTACAATATATTTACATCACATTCTCTTAAAATGATATAATGTCACCTTACAAAAGAGAATAGTCAAAGGTTGGGAAAAAAAAAAAGAAGAAAAAGAACGTTTTTAAAATGAAACACAATATTAGTTATTGAAAAAGAGCACTCAGAAAGAGTTCTCCCAAAAAGAACTGATCCCTGGACAAGTGTATTTCAGGGCAGATTTGAGGGAGAAGAGATGTGAGTAAAACTTGGAAAGGAAATTGGAGAACAAAAAAAAAAAAAAGGATTAAGGACAGCACACCAGGAGACACAAAATCAAGATCACTAAAAAAGCAGATGAAAGAAACTCCTCCAACTATGAGGAAATTCAGCCCAATGTGTTTACCCTGATTTGAATAGTGGTTATGTCAACACTGCAGAGCATGCCTTCACCTGAGTCCTAGGATATGCCTAGTCTGTTAACAGATTTCCTGTTTTAAGGTCTTGCACAAATAATTTTAGGTTCAGTATTTCTGTCCTATGGGGACATCCCATGGTGTTTTGCACTGTTATGTTCAAGTATCTTACCTGGCAAGTTAAGTCAGCAATATGAGATCTTTTTTGTCCATCTGGAAAAATGGTGGGAAGGTTGTTGGAGGATTTGCAGATTTTTATGTAAGGTAATCTTTTAGCCTGAGTTAACAAACAGCATTGTATAGCCCCACTGGAGTAATTTAAACAACACTGACAGTATTTCAATGTAGATAAGACCTTAAAAAAGGGACACAGTTTTAGAATCAACAGCTTGTGTGTGACAAGTAAGGACGCAGCATGACATATGCATAAACAAAAAATATTTGATTAACTGTTATTTAAAAACAATATTTTTACCATTATTGCTTACATATTATCATTACCCTTTAATTAATATATAGCTGCTTCCTTTTTCTGATCTTTATGAGTGCCGTGCTGCCCATCTCAAATTGAATTTTCTGCTGCAGTGCCAATGATCTTAGAGATTTCCTGTTACTAAAGAACAAGAAACAAAGCACACAGGATGAGACCCTAACAACACTGCATTTGGCTGCTCACATCAGTGGAAGGACAACATTTTGCCTTTGTCTTAATAATAGTTTCTAAAACACTAGACGCAGCCTCAAAGAGTGGAGAGTAGATGACAACAACCCTGAGTATACCTGCTATCAAAATTTCTTGGGTCAGTTGACTCTATCCTTGGCTGAAAGCTGAATGCTGGGCAATAGCTGTAGTAAACAAGCAGGGAGCTCATGGGGGACCTTACACAACCTATGTAGGTCAGTCCTGATTAGCAATCTGGCAATTGCAAAAATATCTTATTTCCTTCCACTTTACTCTGGACACAAAAGAAGAAAGTATGTGATACAGAAGATGCTAAAAAAGCATAAGCAATATCATTGTTCAGTTTCCTGCTACATGTATCACCCTGGCCATCCTGAGCATAGAATTCTTCATAGAAAAATTGTGATTATGTACTTTATAGTGAAAATGATTTTTATACAGTGACACATTAAATCTCTAAACTGGAAGAGGGGGTAGTAAGTACAAAAGTTTGCTTTCTGCTTTTAATAATAACTACCAGGCAGATTATTACCGTTCTCAACCCCAGAAGAAATTTTACCACTATGACAGTGAAAGAATGCTGAAAAATCTCAGGAAGATCACTGTGACTCCGTACATCAAGAATTATTTCATTCTGAAATGTGAATGCCCTAAAGGATTATATGTTTGGAGTTTGCAGGTCACTGGTGATGAAAAGGATAAACAGAAGTGACATTAGACACACACACTCTTCTACTCAGTTGCTAACAAATACATTATCAGGACAATCCAGACTGTAATTTGATGTTATTCAAATCTTTGCCCACCAAAGCAAAGTGCAATTTATAAGCTTAATATCATCTTGCTACTTTTGTTTCTAACTTCATACTAATAATAGTCTTCCACACTAAACATTAACTGACATCAATGACATTTTTAAATGTCCATGCTGATATTCCTAACAGCCTTGTAGGCTATTGTTCCCTAATAAATCAGATTGCCATAGAAGCCAAAGGGCCTAATTAAGATCAAGAGCCCTTTTGTGCTAGGCACGGACCAAACACATCCTCTTCTGAAGAATGTATAAGCTAAAAAATGAGAGATGCTTCATGAGTGTCGATGAAAGAAAGGTATAACCTAATGTTTACAAATTATTACTGGTACATTAAACAGCTGCAAAATATTAACATCTGCTCCTCTAGACTCCTCTAGAGTCTACCATTCATTAAAACAGAAACATTTGTAAAACAGCTTGTCGGTTTTTTTTGCTGCTGTTGTTGTTGTTTTTCTTTTTCTTTTTTTTTTCTTTTTGTCCTATGTGATATTGGTTCATTTGGTATTCTTCAATTTGATTAAAAAAGATTAACTGCTCAATCATATTATTGCTTTGGCACAATGCTGTTCCGTCTTTCTGTCTAGTGCACGACAGCATAAAAATCAGTTCATTAAAAATATTTTCATCAAAACATAAAGAGCACACTTGGAAGATATTTATATACATAACAGTGAAATGAACCCAAAGTGACTGCTATTTGACTTTAGCAAAAAGTAAAACATTTGAGTATTTGGCTGAATTAGAACCTTAACATTACACAATTATAAATTAACAAATTAATCCACAAATGCCAGCTGGATCCATATTCCTTTTTCTTTCTATCAATGCAAACGTAAGGTCCCCTCACATTGCCCAAATCTCTATACCAGAACAACTGTTCTGGGACTGATATGACAAATCAGATCATTGAACTTTAAGGTGTTTTTTCATTATTATTATTATTTGTAAGGTTATTTTTCACTTTGGTCAGCTCACTTCTTGTCTTTAAGAGGAATGATACGATCAATTGCATTCCTCAACAGATCTATGAATCTATAGTATTTTCTGTATACCAAATGCAGTACATAACCGCTACCGGTGGCTGCAAAACTACAAATTGATTTCCACAATAGATTTCCAGTTCCTATATTATGCAAACACCACTTTCACTTTTTTAGGCACTCAGAAGATGAAATGCAGTTTTTATTATTGGTTGATGACTAAGTAATTCTCCGAGGAGTGTAGTGTCATTTCTAAATTATTTTTCGAGATGTTTTTCCTCATTGGAGTAAAACAGAAACTTGCACTTATCCCTGATTAGCAAACCTGCAATGTTTGGATTTAAAAATAATAAGATTTAAAAGATTTTATAAACTTAAAATAATTAATATGCTGTTTGTTTACATATGTCATCTATGATTATATGATAATAATTACTGCAATAATGATATTTTATACTTTGCAAGTTTATATTAATTAATAACATAATATGTGGTGATCTCACTACATTATTAATTTTCTGTGTGAACATGAGGCTCCTTTATCTGGGCTGGTGGTGGTGTGGTGGTGCCTCTGCAGGGCTCTGGAGGATGCTCTGGTGGCTGGACTGTCGAGCCTCTTACGGCAGGCTCCAGCTCCAGCACAGTACAGGCCAATGCCATGGTGTAGTGCTTGTGAGGCCTAATCACCAGCACTCACTGGCGGGTCCATTATCATTCTGCAGCTGAGGAATAACCACTACTGGGACATTAATATCCGAATGCATACGGCCAATCGCATGGTCCTGAGGGATGAGGTGGCAGTACATCTTGTGCTGCAGCACACTCACTTTTACATATCCGCCCTGTCCCATAAGTGGGTCAGATGGATGTCTTGAAACCTTTTTATACCACTCACCTGAACCCATGGCAGAAACAGCTTTGTGTCAGTAAATGCACTGCCAGGATCATCACTGTGGAGCTGTGTGAAGCAGTATACCATCTGGGTACATCTTGTCTGGGGTCTTAAACATCAGAGCCTTCAGGCCAATTCATATGCCTAAATACGCCAAGATCATCAAGAAGACCCACTCCCAAGCCAGTTTTCCCTGGAAGGGGGCTTCACTTACCACAGCCAATCAAAGTAATGCTCCCTTATTTTCCACAGTATCGATGACCACTGTAAATACAGTACAAGGGCCATCTTCCTGGGGCTTGGAAGCTTATAGGCTTGCCCACAGCCCAATACCTGACATGGAGCACAGCCTCAGCTATTGCAGCTCTGAGGATGGAAGGTGATGTGCAACACCACATGTATGTGCTTTTTCAGAGTTAAATTACAGTTTGGCATTGCAGCTCTGAGCGCTATCTAGGTCTGCTTCTCCTTCACTGCACAACTGGGGGTTATGTCTATACCAGTCAATTAGAAGTACCCTTGACTGTTCCCTGAAAAATGTCCAACTGACACTGAATGACCCTCTGTTGCTAATGTCTCATCCTCTCCAAAAATGTAGAAAATGGGCAAAGGAGGAAAAAAAAAAAAAAGAAAAAAAGAAAAAAAAAAGAAAAGCAGCAGTTTGGAAAGAGAAAGTGAGGAGAGCAGTCAATATGCTGAAAGTTATGGCTGCTATTTAGAGGGATCTTGACAGGCTGAAGAAATGGCCTGGCAGGACCTCGTGGGCCTGAACAATGAAAAATGGGAAGTTCCTCACCTGGAGAGGAATATCTCATGCAGTAGTACAGCCTGGGGGTCAGCTGGCTAGAAAGCAGCTCTGCAGTAAAAGACTTGGGATCCTGGTGGACAAGAAGTTGAATCGAAATGAGCAGTGTGCCCTTGTAGCAATAAACGGTAATAAAATAACTATGCCTTAATAGTGTAGCCAACAAGTGAGGGAACTAATTAGCCTCTGCTATTTGTCACTTGTGAGATAGCACCTGAAGTAATGCACCCAAGTGGGGATCCCTGGTTGTTAAGACATTGGCAATGCTGGCAACAGGCCCAGCAAAAATAGGTACAGGCAGCAGTGCTTGACGTACAGGGAGAGGCAGAGAGAGCAGTGCCTGTTCAGCTTCAAGAAAAGAAGGTTAGGGGGGATCTCATCGCTGTCCTCAACTACCATTAGGTAGTTTTTGTGAAGGTGTTTTAGGGTGTTTCAGTGCAGACAGACAGACTTTTCTCAGAGATGCACAGTGAAACAACAAAAGGCAGAAGCCACGTCTCAGTAAGGAAAATACTGGTTAGACACACAGAGAAAAGAATTCATGCTGACTGTTTTAATTGGCAATAAATTAAGTTAAATTCCTGATGTCAAGTCTGCTTTGCCCATGACAGCAGTTGATAAGTGATTTCCCTGTCTCTATTTGGATCAACAAGTTTTCTTGTCCCTGTTTTTTCTGTTTTCTCAGCCCACCCTGCTAGGGGTGGGGGAGAGCAGTGAGGGGCTACGTGGGTGCCTGGCTGCAAGCTAGGGCCAACCCATCACACCCACTTATGCCACGAGTGGCAAGTTCCAGGCTACTGGGTTTCTGGCAAGACCTCTGCACCATGCTGAGTCCAAGCTTGTTACCTACCCAAAATTTTTGAGGAATGTAACAGAAAAACTTTGAAACAACGAGAGGTTCTTGGACACATATCAGGTAACAGGGAACAATCAAGCTGAGACAGGTTTCCCTGAAACAAGACAGGGCTCAGTATAACTTCACTAATGATCACAGCAAAGTATGGTGAACTTAAAAGTTAAGATGGGCTTCGGTGTAACTTTGCTAACCCTACATGAATATATTTGGCATCACTTGAGGCAAGACAACAACTAACCAAATGGTTGGTCACAACTGCAAGACCTTAGTGTTTCTGCAAAACCACAGAGGAACTGCTGAACTAAAATAAATCAATTTAACAAATTACTGATCTAACACCATTAATAAAATAGAGGAAAATACTGGAATAACAGTGCAGTTAAGACAGCTGTAGAATGAGGGCAAAGGAGTGGTTTTATGGAATCAGCACTGCAGGGAACCAGCTGCAGGACGAGGACACGTTGACCAAAGGAAACAGTGACCAGTTCTCTTAAATTGAATTTACTCAACAGAAATAATGAATAAACCCTCTGAGAATGCAAAGAACAGAATGTTCTTTGATGCCACAGCATCTAGGGGGGATAAAAAGACAACTTAAAGACACCATGGTGGGATGAGCAAAAAAGGATCTGAAGATCCCAGAATCTAAAAATCAGCTATTACAGAGAGGAACAGCCACCCAGGCCTCTCAACTTACCAAGTGGGGCATCCCTGGGAACCTTGTTCCAGGAGTGTGGGCTCTAAGGGCCAAGAGAGGGGTACTGCGGACCTTAGTGGATTGGGAAAACTCGTGGATTTGCTGCCATAACCACAACACTATGCTGCTAATGGCTCCGTTACTAATGCTGCTAATGTTTGTTATAGCTATCCACTGCCATTATCATAGTCATTTCATAAATTGCTATAGTTATTCAATGTCATTATCATTGTTTTCTCACAGTTATCTCATTTGTTCTCTCTTAAGTATCACATAGTTAAATACTGCTAAGACATAATTGCATCTGCTCCTGCCATGCTTGAGTTACCATCCTTATACATTACAGTCTACAAAAGCTGTTAAAAATCATACATATAGAATACAGACACAGTCTCTTTCCTCTCTGGATATCACTGCTGCATGCTCCTGTTCTTCCCCAGTAACAAGGAAGCACCAACACACAAAAGAATGTGGGTGCTGGTGCATGTAAAGGTGTTCTCAGCTATGCTGTGTGGACAGCTGAGGTAGGTAGGTGCTAGAAGAATGGACATTCGAGGTGAAAGCATTTATGAATGCAGATCATGAGCACCACACATATATGAGCCCTGGAAGGCATATTAAGGACTAAATATACTTGAAAGAATATCAGGTGGGTGCTCTCATGAAAAAAAAAAAAAAAAAAAAGATGTTCTTGTGACTAAAACATTTGGAGAGTCAAGGAACTTGGCCTTAAAGTACAGATAAGGCTATAGCCCTACAGAAGAGGATAGCTGCACACCTCATTTAGCATAAAGAAATTCCATTCCAGTAAGTTTACATCAAATATTCAAGAGAACCATTTTTCTAAATAGATGTATTTTCACGCAGTTACTATTTCATGAAAGCCAGTCTTCCTTTGTTTTCATGAATCTGCTTGTCCAACATTCCTATTTTAGTATCAGTTAATTTCCATTTATTATACAGCCAGTTATCCCACACAGCTGTTTTTCACCACACTCTGTGCAGTATGAGCCAACATTGATAGAAAGGCAGCACGTGTGTGGATGAAGGAGCAATGAAATACTTCTGACATCTGCTAACGAGAACAGAAAATAGAGCAGTTTATGTAGGCAGCTTAGTGAAGCTGATTTTTCTAAGAACATTTGTTTTGGATCCAACCCTGGCTAAGAGTAACTAGAAGTTACTGCCACCCAATGGCTCTGCTGTAATCCACATGTGGCAAAGTATTGACTTCTGATGAGTTATTTCCAAAGTATAGGGAAAAAAGGGAAAATTTTGAGTGGGATTCTAGCTCCAGAATCTATTATTCTTTAGGGTAATTTCTCTGAATTGTACATAAGCCTTAAATAGCTTTGTATTATGTCATTTTGTCTGTTAAATACATTTTTCTGTGAAAATTCCCAGTATTTTTATTTGTCCTGTGTTAATGGAAAACCTGAGTACTGATAGAAAATCTATTCATTTCTGGGAAAGTCTTATTACACTGGTAGACACTGACAGTTCCCAATAGCTTGGGGTTCTCATTGCCTTTCTAGTTCATGTTGCCTTACTATTTCTTAAATATGGAATGGCTGTTTGTTTCTATTACTGATTAAAGAAAGTTACATGAGTCTCAGGAAGATGGAGAGAGAACACAAAGCTAATCAGGAAATTATCTTTAGAAAAATTGTTCCGGGTTGTTCCATTAAAAGTTAATTGTGTCATTTCAAAGAAATTCTCCTTCAGAAAATAAAAGAATTCTTTGTACTTTCATTCTGGGTTAAATTTTAAAACTTTCCAGTTAAAAACTTTTCAGTTTTAAAACTTTTTAAAACACAAACAAACAAAACACAGCATTCTTGACCACTGAGGTAGTTGTAGGATATCAGTTATAGAAAGTGGGAACTGAGAATGAGTTTAACTAGGAAGCAGATTCTTTTTCATTTGAATGCCTCCAATGGCTAGTAAGCCATAATTTAGAGATCATTTTCAAAGACACAACCATGGTATAAGACTGGTGGGTAGTACTATGGTATCCAGGCAATAGACCCCAGGCGATAACCTGGATTCAGGTAGTACAAATTCAGTCACCTTTCTATCACAGGTTTTCTTGTGTGACTGTGTGCAAGTTATTGACATTTCTCAGTTCTAAGTACCAAAAGTGTAACATACAACACAACGAGGGATGGGATGAGGGAAATACACTAATGACTGTGAGAAATTGGGGAAAAATCCATACAGAAATTGATGGCTATGTGGCACATACTTACTACAAATATCTTTAAGAAGCTTTTTCTGATGAAATTCATGCTTTCAGCACAATAGAAATGTGTTACCTTAAATATTACTAAGCCTTAACATATAAAAGAAACATACTGATTATCTACATACAGACAGCAATACCCTATGTACAAGTCTGAATGACTGACATAAAAACTAAGCTTGTGACACTTAAACATGTTAAAACATAAATAGCCCATGAAGCGATAAAATTAGTCTCCACCTACTTACTTACAGAGCTGTTTTTCTGCCCAAATTCATTTTTGAGAACTAACACAAACTGAGCTGTGCAGCTTGTTTAACATTTAAACTAGAAAAATCCAGCCTTGTTTACTCCTTCTGTTGGTTGTTTATGGACTCACTGAGCTCTGAAAAGGTGTGAACTGATTATGTACCTTAGGGAAAAATGCACCCTTAGGTCTCAAACTCTGGATGTCTGGGTTCTGTTGTAAAGACACCAGAAATATATTTTTATATAAATACACACACACATATATATCTAAGTTTATCTTGAATAAAATTATTTTAATGATATAGCAGTATGAAAGATGGCTTCTGTCATTGAATGTGGATGACAACAAAAATATAAAGATCATTTGAAAAGGTGGTCTCCGGGTAAGTATTTCTGTTTTTGTTTTTTTTTAAGCCTGAGGAAACTGATCTATCCCGCAGCTTGTCAGAATACCACTGAATACTGATATGAGTATTTCTGTTCATTTAAACAGCATAAATGAATAAACATGTGAAGGGAATGAGCTGAGCTGAAGAAAAATTATACATTATTCATGCAGCTAACAACACTTACTCACGCCTAGTATAAATTGAAACCTAAAGTGCAAATCTAGGACACTGAGAAGATTTTCAGTCATGCTGAGTTATATTTAAATTTAATCTATGCCAGAAGTTCTGAGGTTATTTCATGTTTTGACATCACTACAGAAGCATTTCGCACTGTAAAACTTCCTCTCACTGGCTGCGCTTTGAGAAACAGCCTTCTCCCATAAATTATGAATGTAGCAGTTTTTGCGAATGAATAGAATGAAAAAAAAATGCTAGGCTGGCTTAACTTGAGGTGTTACGAACACAAAGTGAAGTGTATAGAGCTGGTGACTAGTTTAATTCCATCTGACATGCTTCTGAAGAAAAGCATTTAAATCAAAATAAAACTGAAATATGAGCAAGTTCTCCAAAAGAGAAAAAATAAGGTTGCATTTGCAGTTCTATTTTCTTTAATGAAACATTTGTATAACATTGTTAATGATATGCTCTGTTAACTGAAAGCTGTGCAGGGAAGACAATAATTTCTAGAACGTAATACCTGTTTTTTGCAGAAAATCTTTTCTGTTTTGCAGAGTCAGGCCTCTATAACAATGCCTTTCCCAAAGATACCTAAAAGCTTCACCCACAAACTTCACTTGGTTTTAATTACCCACATAAGATATGGCTGGAAAAAAAAAAAAAAAAAGAAAAAAAAAAGATGAAAACAGATACAGCTACTGACTTGAAAGAAAAGTTTCATTCAGTGGGAGAATCTGGATCTACAAATTAGGGCAAGTAATTTCACCTCTAATTTTGCTTCTTTCTATCCCTGTTGGATTTTCTTAACTGGACCATACAAGAGGACTAAGCTCTCACATGAACTATCATTACCTCTGTAAGAAAGGGAGAATATGTATTTGCAGTGTATTTTTTCCATTGATCAAACTTTATAGAATTGCCATTAAGAAATAATCCTGCCAATAAAAATTTGCATACAGATCCAAAAGGAGCGTTATCAGACTCGATTTTTTTTTCTCTGATATTTTCCAGTTCTTAGAGAGGAAAGCAGTTGTAGCTGAGAAATTAATTTATGTACTACTACACTGCCCTTCTAAGGATTAAACAAGAACTTGGAAATATCATGGGTGAGACTGGGACTCCTGAGGCAGCTAAGGATTCAAACTCTGCTCTGGAAGACTTTGCATTTGAAGTTGGTTACAATTTGTCTCCCAACAGAGAGTGTTAGACAAAAGGCCTGAGTCAGAAAATGCGTTATAGTTCCAGAACAGTGAAGCAGACAATAGCCATATTTAAACACCTTACTGTGTATAAGAGTCATTTACAGCTCATGTGACTGTACACTGGTATGCTACTCATCTTCAGTAGCAAAACTATTACAGAATCACAAAATTCCAGTAGATATCAGAGGGCCTGCAAACATGAAGCTCCTTCCAGTTGTCTAAAGAAGGTCCTCATCTACTTCTTCCTGATCAGGTGTTCTCTAGCAGCCAGTCACCACACTGTCACCCGTGTTGCTCTGTCCTTAATCCTTACCCATAAACTCTCATCTGGCTCATCATTCACCCCAAAGCAGAGCTCCATGCATTCCAGCTACTCTTTCACATAAAGGGAAGCTCTCCCTCCATACAAAAAAAGAGCATGGACAGGCAACTCTGAACTTCTCTTGTACGGACAATTCCTACATTAACGAGACCCATTTCTGAACCTGGATTGGAAAGGATGTGGTGAAAATATCATGCCAGGTTTTGCTTTCTGAATAGCTCCTACACTGAATGTAGCCCAACCAGAGACAGTCTGTTCATAAGAGCAAATAGAACACTAGTGGATCTCAGCTTAAGGCTTTACAGCTTCCTTCTGTCCAAAGAAAAGCACATACTGTGGTAATATGATTACGGAACTTCCAGCAGCTAGCACAGCATTCAGACAAGCACGTTATTGGCAGCAGCTGCTCAAACAAGTACTCACCTCACTGTGCTCACCATATCCCAGCAATTGAAGGAGTGAGAAATTATGTCAATGACATCAGTCTTTTCTGAAAACTTGCACAGTGTGCTTCCATATCAATCCAGCTGCTCACTGAGCAATTAAAAATGCCAGCTTGACAAACTGTTTAAAGGTTACTTAAATATATCATGGTTATTTGATCGTTGGAAAGAAAATATTTTAATAATCTGTATATTACCAAGTTAGCACTTAAATAACTAACCTGACAATCTACTGGGCGTTTCACTAAATGAATGTTATCATCTGACCAAAAATTGGTGAAGATTGCAGGTGTAAAATGTTAAATAAGGCTTTTATCTTATTAGTATGCCAAAATTTAATTGAAAGAAAAAAATAAAAAACACAGAAGAAAACAAAGCCTAACAAAGCAGAGACTCAGCAGCTTCTCCCAGGGAGCTTTCTCTAAGGCCATTTCACTTGTTTTTTCCTTGATTGGGTATCTTTTTCATCTTCCTGCCTTAAAAAAGATTTATATTTGTTGACCTGCTTTTCTAGCATGTCAAGGATTACAATCTAAAGCATCTCAAGATTGTATCAATAAATTACACAATAAAAATCAAATGTACTTGAATGGATTAGAAGTTCCAGTAATAATATCAAAATTCTTTTTATAGAGAACCACAAATAAGAAAAAAGAGGGTCATAAAAATGCATCAAATTACCTGAAAGACCACACTTAGATTTGATAAAATAGTTTCATTGTCACAACTTTTAAAAACAAACTGCTATATGAGAATTACAAATACATAGATTATTACATATTAGTGAATTCTGGACATCTGACATTAATTTGCCATTTATTGTATCAGCTAAATGTAATTTACAACATTTGACTTCTAATCTGGGCTCTTTTCATCCCTGCACTAGAGGGAAAAGGAAAAATACAAAACCACCATTTGTGTGGTGTTTTTTTTTTCATAGCTATCGATAATAGACATAGCATAGAAAAACTTGAAAATCACAATACCCTTCTACCTTTGCACATTCCTATCTTGTAATGACAATGCACATATATCTATACAATTTCCTAATCCTCATTTCCCATTCTACAAATACCCATGCTGATATATTCCAGAAATTATTTGAAATCTGATCTCAGTTTTGATGCAGCTTCCTTAATAAAGTTATGCTAGATCAGAAAAAGCTGTTTATAAGTTATTTATGAAAATGGTCAATGGAATTTCAAAATACTGTTATCCTCTGAGATATTCACTTAGAGCCAATATGTTCCCAGGAAGTCAACGCAGCTGTTCATTAATATCACCTAAAGATCTGACTAACCCTTACAACAACTATGAAAATTTTGTAGGTCTAAACATATACCTCACCTCTACATTGTTCATGGCCCTTACATGTACTAAGTGCCATGATTCTACTGGACCATCATGACAAGGCTTCATAGAAAACATTCACATATGGCATTCCTCAATCAAATTACCACTGTGGAGATGCAAGAATAATGGCCAAAAGAGAAAAATGGCTATGGCAATACTTTCATTGACAGTTTCAGTGGCCAGCAAGGTATATAGTTAGTTCTGTTGGATCACTTGGAAACCTCAAGCCAATACTTAAGGTATTTTTGACGCCAAAATAAATCTTCAAACTAAAATGGAAAAAAAAAAAGTCAAATTAAAAAATCCCTCCCTCTTTCCTCTTTTTACCAGTCTCCATAATAGGCAATTAGATTAGGTCAATCCAAATTTTAAACTGAGAATTTTGTCAGTACTTCTGAGTCTTGACCATTTTTCATTATAATTAACATTAAAACACTTTTCAAAGCAGTAATATTGTAAAGAAACTGAAAATTAAAGAGGTCTAAAGCAAAAACAATTCAGCAGAACCATTCTCTTTCAGAACAAGCTTTTGTTCTTATGAGTTAATATTATCTAGTGGAAAAGTATTTGCCACAGAATTCTGTGTGACAGGAATTTTCTATAATGCAGTTCTGCCATTGCAGATGAAAATCTGGAATGATTGGAATGCAAATAAAAAAACTTCTAAGACACCTTGTAAGTTATTATGGGGATCAGTTTCTTTTTAATCAATGGGTGATGATATCTTAAAATTGATAAGCAGATAAACAAGAAAATTAGAATGTCACCCTGCTGCTCATGTTATTTTTTTATTTTTTTTGCATAAATGTATGCACATATAGATCATTTAAACATTTAAGTCTAAATCATCCGTTTATCTCGAAAAAGAACCAGCTGCCAGCATTGTATGTTGGCTAGATATGCAGAGTGCATCCAACATAACCAACATTCTTCTGCTTCAGCAGTAGCCAAATTACTTTATTAAATTTTCCTGGCAAGAGTTTACTATGTATGAAAAATGGATGTACTTGATGCACTTCCAAGTCTTTAACCAACTGACACGTTCTCTAAAAGGTTTCAGAGGACAAATATAGAGCATGGATCTTGAGATCAAATAACCAGCAGATTTTTTGACTAGGCTGTCTTTGTTGAGTAAAACATTTTACCATAGATAATTCTAGAGTCTGGGCATATCGCTTGCTTGTCGGATGAAGACATAGAGTTGGCCTATTTGGCTTGGGGGAGATAAAAAAGTGTCCTCTGCTCGCAACAAGTGACAGCTAATAAATTAGCACACTGGCTTTATATATATATATATAAAAAAAAATACTGTGTAAATATTTCCAAGTTCCATTTCCATTGGATGTATTTCACACAGAGCTTTTTTTTTTTTGTTGGGGGGGTGGGGAGGGGGGAGAGGGTGTCTTATTACTCCTTCAAGCAATAACAAAATTAGCAGAGGTAAGCCTATAACTAATGCAAAAATGTTCATGCCTGTACTTTACTAGACTGAGGTGCTGTTATCATTTTATGTTAGAAGAAAAGTTAAATTATAATTTGAAATCCTAGTTGGAAAATTTGTTAGATTTACATTTCATTTAATACGAATTTGAAAGCAGGTAAGCATGAATCTCCTAACTCTTTCTGACATTGTCTAGAATAAGGAAACTGCACAGTCACATCTTTAACAATCTTTGTCAATATAAGTATCTAAGCTGCAGCTGAAAGGTCAAACCTTGAAAATCGTGTGCAGGCTAATCACGTAAATCATTCAGGACAGAAGGTTTTAGCAGAATAATTTTCAGCTAGTTGTGTATATGCTTGTACATTACACAGATATCTAAAAACACTACACCCAACCAATAGCTCATGATTCTGACTCCAAAAAGAACTTCAGTTTTAGCATGGTTTCTCACGTACAGATTATGCTAAGTGGAAAAGTAATGAAGAAAGCAATGTATGGAACATTTATGATTGGGGAAAAAATCAACAAAAATCAACAAAAACAAATTTACATATACATTAAGATGATTGACTTAAGAGTAGATTGACTACAAAGATGTACAAACAGCATTACACATACAGAAACTGATTTCAGGAACTCAAATTGACAGCTTCCTTTCCTGGATTTTTGAAAACAAGATCCAGTAATTAGTCTGGGATCTAATCAGTTACAAAGTTCCCCTAAAAATAGAGCTGATCAGCACTTCAAATTTCCACTTCACAGGAAACAAAGGCACATCAAAAATCAGACCTCATTCCATTTCAGAACAAATCTGAGTACTCTCAATGTTTCCTATGAAATAAAATGCTGTGTTAAAACTGATTTTTTCATGCTTATACTTAATATTTTTCTCCTACTCTACTACAGATACATACTATATATGGTAGTGAATGTTGTCATAGCTTAATATGATTCGGCTATAATTATGAGTATGTCAAGTTGCCATACTGTATCATGATATACCAAGTTATACAGGCCTGAGACAAATTCATTGTTCAGGTTGGACAGTTCACAGGCCAGCAGTTCAGTAACTTTGCTGCAAATCAGATTGTTTTTTATTCATGCTGCAATGAGCCAGTAAGATACTTTAATGCAATATGTATTGTTTTACTTTCAGTGCCTAACAGCATTATGAAGAAAACAAGCTTTTGATTTTTCTGAATATTCCCTTAGGATATTTTTAATATCCTAGTCTTCATGAAGTTATCTGTTATTTTGTCAGGTGTTCTTTATTAATCAGCCCTTGCACCCGCAGATTAAGAAAAGATTAGAGGTATTTCTCACAGTTGAAATACATGCATACCAGATAATCAGAGCAATACATGGGGTTCATTTAAATCATCAAATGATACAAGCTCTCAGCTTGTCCCTTGATTACTCATACTGCATGCATCTGACTTTTGCCTAGGGTCTCATTTGGAGCAAATTAACTAGTTCCTCTAAGGTAATGACTGCATGCAGTCCAGAGATATATTTTTCCAAGGACTTTAACCTAAATGTTTTATGGACAAGATGACACCAGGGCTGCCTCTTTCTTCCATTCACAGTCCTCCAACAGTATCCCAACAGACTCATCCTCAGTAGACCTCAAACATCACTACCCTCAAACTCCGTACTCCTTGCATGCAGTACATAACCCTGGTATCATCTTACGAATGTCACACTAGCAGCCACAACATAACCCTTACATGACAGCACACATTTTCAGTAGAAAAAGCACAAATTAAAAAAATTAAAAAAATGTGCCTAGAGGTACTCCACATGTAGCCAGTCAGATCCAGGATGAACTTTTTTTGACATGGATGTGAACAGTCCTGTCTAATGGAAATCACCATTAGCCCCATATTCACTATTTTTGGCTTAGAGGACACAGGCTTTCTTCCAGAGATATTAATCTTTATACATCTGTCATCATGTTACCTATTCAAAGCCTGATTTTTCCTGCTCTAATACGAATGAGTTTGATTTTGCAGGTACAGTGAGATATGAAAGATGCTCTGTTCTGGCAGATCAATGAGTCTGAACAGTAGGTACTGGAAGACTGTCATCTCTACTGGGAAACAGCATTTTCTGTGAAAGGCAATGGTAATTCTTGCAGAGAGGAATAGGTCTTGAATAAAAGAGGAATTTAGATTACAGGAAGGTTATGTAAAATCTCATTAAATTAAGGGGACCTTTTCTGGATATTGCTTCAGTGAGAGGAAGGTATTAAAAAAGAACGCAGCTTTAGAAGTATAAGGGGAAAGTAACATCACAATGCATTTATAAAAAGCATTCAGGTTGCAATTCCATTCCTGCCTTGTTTCTGCTGCCCCCAGCTGCTTATTCCTATCTGCATCTTCGTTGCAAGCCATGTACACAGCTTAAAAAAAAAAAAAAGAGGGTGGGGAATTGTACAGAAGGGCAAGAACCCTTTGGGGGGGTTTCCCACAAAAAAAAAAAAAAAAAAAGATTTCTGTTAAAACTGTGCTGTCATAGAATTATCATAAGAAATGACATTTTTTAACTTAATTGTTGACTGAAATTCTTGGTATGCTTAAGAATGAGTTTTTCTTCTTGTGAGTAAGGAAACAGGTATGCTTTTTTTTTTCCCCCTTAATTCTTTGCCAATAAATGGGGGGATTGCCTTTAACAAACATGATTTCACGTTTTTCCTGACAGAGACAACCCGCATGGACCAGAATTTTGCTTAAAATAAGGGATAGCTAATACTGTTTGATGCATCAGCCTTTTATTTTCTTGCTTTTTGCATCCAGGTTAAGCATATAATATATAGAGGAACCTTATTTTCACCAGAGAATAGTGTATTTTGTGAATGAGAACCTATATTTAAATGTACTTTGGCTATAAGAGATTATCTTCAACTTTTCATTAATGCAAAAGCAGTTCTGTAACATCTTTAATGAATAGCTTTGTTGATTGCTATTTTCAGTATATTCTATAAAATAATGCAAAACATAATACATAATATATATATAAAAATACAAAAGCTTCTTTTATGGATAATTTCAACAAGAATAACAGAAGCAGCTCTGCTTTTCTGGGTATGTCTATATTTTGTATATGCTCCTGAGCTAGCTCAGTTTTATGTAAACATGTCAATAATAGAAGGATAGTGCAGAAACCTGAATTGAGGCTACATTTGCAATTCCAAAACTGAAAAAATGATATAAGTCATTTCTAAGTGCAACAAAATCAACTTCACCGTGAATGAACGTGCTAGAAAATTTTAACTATTTCTGTGTCAGTTGACTCAGCCTCACCTTTCTTGCTACTGGTTTGATGTGGAATTTGTAAATGTTGCCCCTCAATGTTAACTCCTTTAATAGACTTAGGTATAAGATACCGATATGCATAGCAGCTTAGTAAAGCAACAAGTCTATCAATTAATTTTAACTATGCTAACAGAAAATAAGATGACCAAAACCAGTCAGAGGCACAAAGACTCAACAGAAAGAAATGAGCCACAGCTTTCCACACGAAGAGGCCGAAAGCCAGCTTGTTTGCAGATGTTCTGTACAAGACAGCAAATACATATATTGACTCAGGTATCTACTTGTAACACAATTTACATCTAAATATTTTCATGATCAATCAAAATAATTCACTATTAATTACATCCTTTTTTTCAGAATGCTTTTAATGTTTTTAATCCCGACAATGTTCACTTCCATGTTTCTAAAACCATTATGACAGTTTTGCTGACAAAATGATTACTGTCTGTAGTTATCAGGAATACTGGGATGTCCTTAAAGGAAAGACAAATTAATAAATAAATAAGGCATTAACTACTATTCATCTTCATTAGCTTTTTTCTGAAGTTTTTTTCTTACAGAGCAAGGCTGGTTATAGCAGAGCTGAGGACAACTTCCATCCCTGTTTACAAATCACTTACTGATATTTCAGTTTTGGGTTTCTTCATACCATATCCATAATTACTGTCCTTCTAATGTTCCATGCAATCTAATGCTTGGGCTTGAGCTAAAAAAAAGTCAAGCACAGATGATGAATTTGAGGATCTACAATTTCACACACAACCTCTTATTACTTCTACATTTTTTCCTTCATCTCCTTTTATTCCATTTACTTGCTTCAGCCAATTTGCTGGGAAATAGAAAGGGGAAATAGAAATTTTATGCAAAGAAAGATTCCAGCTTTTAACAACAGAGCAATTTGGAGAATAAATGTGGATTAATTCTCACTGAGTAATGAATCCAGCGGTAGCTGGAGCGACAACAGGAACACCACTCCATGATTTTACTGAAGTGTATGACCAGCATGTTCACCAAAGGGCTGTACTACCACCTATATGAAAAAATGAAACAGCTTTTCCATTCAGATATATATGGGGCAAAATGCATGTATAGTCTGCGAGACAGAAAAGACAAAATGGGTGTCTTCAAATTCCTGTACCAAGCCTACAGAAAACAATTGATTGCTATTGCTGCAAGCGGTAATTACAAAGGGTAGGTATGAATCATAAATATTTTCACTTGGTCTGCTCAGAAAGACTCTTCAATAAGAAACTGACAACTAGTGACTACAGATAATTGAATCAGTGCATCACTGTTAACTTGGGGCCTATGGACCTACTGGAATGCTTAACTTAAAAAGAGAATCCCAGACATATTTCTTTTTTTTTTTTCCTTATTGGGTTTTCTTCGCAAGCCCACACTTCTGGTGCAGCCTAACCCAAAGTCTCCTGTGAAAAAAGACCAACCTAGGAGGAAGTGGAAGCAATCAGGAGACAATGGCACATCCCTGTGCTCTCCTGCCTTTTATTGCTGATGGCTCTGATTCTCTCAGGTATGGTGTCAAAATTTGCAACCTGTAGAACCCAAAGCCAGCGTCTTATGCTCTAGATCTAGTAAATACTCTCTGAACTATAGAAAGAAAATACAACAACTTCAATGTATATTGCATTTCAAACTTCAAAAAAATCTCAGCTGTTGCCCATGAAGATTGCCTTTCTTAAAACATCAGAAGCAGCCAAGTGTCTAACCTGGAGAAGGTAAATGAACTGCTAAAGGCTCCTCCCCTCTTTTAGTGTCCCTTGGCGCAGACTCCTGAAAGGACTGGGTAAATATAATAAGGATTTTACTCCTAACTATGCCAGCATTTGTATACATTCCCTAGAAAGAGCTGAATGGAAATGAATACAGCAGTACATCAAGAAAGGTGTTCAACTAAAAGGATTGCTCCTGTCACTATCAGAAATTGTATTTAATTGAAACAGGAAATAAAGATGCACCAATAACATCAGTATTCCTGTGACAAGATTTTGTTTATATTTTAGTGGAAGACCAATATAATCTCCAACAAACATGTTTGCTTTATCACATGCCATTTCCCATCGGATATATTTCATTAGCTTATTTCATTGGTTTAAACTCACCATGCCCCGATCCAATGTGTACTTCCTTCCAGTAGCCTTCAAGATGGAGAGCTTACTAGTGCCAAATTACCTGGGGGGCAGCGCAAGTAGTGGGTAGACAAGGCAATTACTGATGAAATATCATTTTTAATAGGAAGTATATTTGCAGAAAGACAGAACGTCCCAGAAATGTTTTGGTAGAAGTTCTAATCTAGCAGAGAAAGCCTTCCTTTGCTCTGCCCACCAACATGAATTTTAATCAATGCTAAAAAGCTGCTATTGATGTTTCTAGTTTTTATGATATTGTAGGAAAATGTTCAGGACATGGTATATCCCCTGAATATTGAGAGAGAGATGAGCAAGCCACCCACAGCAATTTTTAAATCCTAAAAATGGCCTGCAGCGCTGAATTGCTTCTGGTCACTGAAGCTCTGAAATACTGGCTGGATTCCAAAGCAAGTGCCAAAAGACCAACTGGAATTACTTTTGGATCATTATTAAACTCAGAAAGCATTTACAGAATTCCCATTGCTTGATCAACAGCAATTTTGCTTCTCTTGATAATAAAACAACTGAGAGCATAGATCTTATGCAATATGTGACATAATTGGCTGAAAATATAATAGAATAGAATAAGTAATTCATTCACTTAAAAGAACAACAAAAACAAACAAAAAAAGCAACCAAAAAAATATATTTTTTTTAATAAAAAAGAGAAAGGCAAAAGCCCATAGCAGGTTAGATCCATTTTGGATTTAATATGAAAAAGCTGACAAATGGCAAAGCATGAAGCAAAATATTTTTCTCTGTGGCAATCAAAGAAGCCTGAAAATTCTGAAACTGCTTTAGTGCTTAAGCAACTGCAGAATATTGTAGTGGCAACCAGACGAGAATCTAACCTGGTCCTGTTACAGCAATGTTACTGAGCTCTGAAACGGAGAGCACAAACGATATTTAAGAAAAAAAGTCTGGAAATCAATAAAAATTAGCATCAATTGTTATCGGGTGTTCTGATAGTTGAATTCTTCTGACTTTCATGCTGAATACCAAATGCAGCTATGAGCGCATGCTATTTTGGGCAGTAATACGTTTGTGAGTGATTGGATAAAGATGACTCAGTATTTTCATGCTTTATTTAGCTATCTTAAGGTCCTGCACGTTCTCGTAGCTAAATAATTGGTATAAATCAAACAGAAAGTAAGTCAGAAGAACAAATTAAAAATAAAATACTTGGAAAATAGGTAACACAGTAGCATTTCTGGCTTAGACAAAGCTGCCAAATAACTTTAGACAAAACTGTGGATAAACTACATTTGCAATTTACAATGTAGTTAGACTACTCTGTAATGCTACCAATAAAATTGAAATGTCTACTGGCTGAAAGATAATCAATGAGATATATCTCATACATAACTCAAGTTTTACCAGAAAGGCCCTTCTGTTTTACAGGATCCAGTAACCATACTTGGACTGACCTCTAAATGACTTCTCATTTTCTCAGTAATATCCTTTTGGATTCCCAGACCCAATATTCCAACCCTACAGTAAGCATGCTTTCAAAAGAACGAAATAATTCTGGAAATCTATACAGGTTTCTAGAATTTGTTCAGAATAGTGGTGTAATTTAATGGGAAATTTAATGACAGAGGGAATTTAATGCAAACGAGCAAACATTCTGGTTATCCATCAGTCAAGATCTGGAAAGTAAGTAAGAGCTACAAACAAGTTATAAATTGTTGTGTGGACTAATTTTGCTACTATTCTTTCTGAGAAAATTTATGAGGTTGGATAAAGGATATTAAGAGAGAAGCACAGGGCAAGGAATGGAAAGAATATAACGCTACCTCACGTAACTGCTCTTGATATATCCTATTTTTCTGTCTTCTGGTAAGCGTATTTTCCCCAACTAAAGCAGATAATTTTGATTATGGAATGCCAGCAGCCCATATTCAAATTCTACTTGTTGCATGCATAGAAGGAAAAAATAATCATTCTTTACAAAGCTGTAAATAGTCTCTGCCTGTGTTATACAATTAAGAGAAAAAATGTAAATCATAAAATGGATGAATCTTAGAATGAGGGAACTGCCTATTCCCCAGTTGCAACACACTGGTCCATTATGTTTGTTACATTCAGGGAAACATGCAGCTTGTGCTAAGATTCAAATTTCAGAAATCACAGCTATCTGAAATAGAGTTGTGGATGCCCCATCCCTGGAGATGTTCAAGGCTAGGCTGGATGGGGCCTTGGCCAACCTGATCTACTGGGTAGTATCCCTGCCCATGGCAGGGAGGTTGGAGTTAGATGATTTTTAAGGTCCCAGGTGATCTTTAAGGTCCCTTCCAACCCAAGCCATTCTACAATTCTATGAAATTTCAACTTTAGGCTAATTTCAGCTCTTCTTCTCCACCCCTATCTGCCCCGCCACCCTCCCCCCCCCCCAAAAAAAAAAGGAAGCCATAGTTAAAAACCATGCTTTTAACATAAAGATGTGTTATTTTCAGCACTTTTGTCTGACACTTTAATTAACCAAGATAAATTCATGCACACTCTTACTAATTCTTTCTGTTGAGAATTCAAATTATTTCCTTTATATTTAAAATACTAGGACAATTTCCATCTTACTCAGTTCTCTCACCAAATCAACTCTTGTATAACACTGGACAATCCAAAAAAACTAAGATTTCATTAAATGAAAAAATTTAAAGCTTATACATCTCAAGGAAAAAGGAAAGCCTTAGTAAAAATATTAAATGACTGCATGTTTTATGCTATCTGGAAAGGAGCTCAGTCATGCTAAAAAAAAATATTTAGAAAAGTAATAAATTCATTTCGGAGACAATGGGAAAAAAGAAAAAAATCCATCATATTCAGTGTTTCAGAAAATTCTTTATTATTTTATGAGAGCAATACAAAATAAATTATGTAATTAGTTTCTGTAATGAACAATTCAGAAAAAAAAATGTACATAATCTTTACGCACATGTTTGTTTTAGGAAACATTGCATGGTCTTCTTAATTTGGGGTTGAAGTTGGAGTTGAAGAAAAGCCCCAGTTTTATGAAAAATTACTTATCAACAAATCCTCATCTTCAAGTGTCACAGGTGTACATATAATATCAAAAGTGACAACCTAGATATCCAGAAAAGGTGTAATTTAAACTATTGGTTCAACCAAACTTTGTACTAACCACAGTCAATATTATCTGAGTCAAAACTGAAGAGTACCTTGTTATTCGCTGCTCACAAGTACTTAATCCTGACACTAATATATCTATATATTTATCATTTAGTGATATGGATCATTAATTTGATTTTATGATCTCTAACAGCAGAAGTTCTACAGATATCTCATTGTTCCTGAAAGACAGTATCAGTGCATCAGCACTGTGATGTGCTTCGAAAGCCTCTCTCATTTCTGCAAACACAGAAATGATTCAAATACCCAGCCCACAAGGTGCAGAGAGGGGGACACCACTAAATGTCCTGCATGGTTGGCAGCTTCTGGCAAGTGAAAAAATGTCGTTTCTGAGAGTGAACAAACTCCTGTAAAGAGTTAGAAGGTTCCTTTGCCAAAATTTAGCCTTGAGCTAGCATATAATATTGTTATGGGTCAAAAAAAATGTCATATGTAGGAAACATATAGTGTCATATATAGGGAATAGAGATGTCCATGTCTCCAATTATCAATTATTATGTAAGCAATCCTTGAAGCTGCTGCTGCTGTAGTTACCATTATCTCAGTTCTGCTCAGGATGACTATTTATTTCACCACTCTCTAAAATAGACCTGTCCAACTACCCTAAATTTAAAAGTAGATGAATAGCATAAAGTTTTTAGGGTAAAATCACCATCATAAAATAGATTTTTTTAAGTACAAAATTTTAGAATGTAGAGCAATCAAGAAAACTGCTAAGAATAAGCCGTTGGGGTGGTAATTGCCAGCAAGGAGGTGGCAATGTGCAGCTGGGAGGGGGCCAGGGCTAGTATCTGGATCAGCCACTAGTAAAATCAGGCGTAAAGCCACATCCTTAGGCTGACAGAAAGCAAACAACAACATCCAGAAAAAGTCACGGTTATCAAAAGGCAGAAGAGAAAGCAGAAACAGAAAAATAAGATCATAAAGTGACAAAGATGTCAGAAACACTCAAGCCTGTATCCCATACGTTTTAAAAGTCACTCTTGTGACTCGAGATTTATTGATTTGCTGTTTATATTGAATTAACATGAGAAAAAACAACATGCTAGTGCTGTAGCCACTGGGTGTCCTTTTCCCAAGGATACGTAAAGTAATGGAATAATCTATTGCTGAGTAGGAAAAAGCTCATGCGACAGAATGATTGAAAAGTGAAGCCTTTCCTTCTATTTCTAGCAAATCATTTGCTTTTTTAATCGGTCCACAGCCTGCTAGCGGTCCCCGGCAGCCCCCTGCAGCCACCCCACGGCTCGCAGCTTTCCTGAGCACCACGCCGTGGCAGGATCGCAGTAGCGCAGCTTCCCACGGCGAACTAGGCACAGCTGGCGTCTGTGCGCTTGGATTTCTTTCGCTCGTTTTCCGCCTCTTATCTCCTTGTGAGCGGCTTCTTCCACTGCTTTTTAAATAACAGCAGCAACTACATTTATTCAAAACGCGTTGTTTCAACCTCTGTCTTCCAACCACGGCATCCGTTACCTGCACCGTGCGATTTGCAAAAGCACCGTACCCAGAAAGGCCCCCCTGACACACAGGATGCTCCTGATCGCCTTTCCCCCGCCCAAGAAGAACAGCCTGCTGAGGCGTGCACACCTGTATGTCTGTGCTTCGGGCTGGGGGCTGCAGAGCCCTCTTGTCCCCACTCTGCACCAGTGAGTCAGGACACACCAAAACTGCGCAAGAAGTCCTAGCAGTGTCAGCGGCGCTCTGTGTGAGTACTAAAGTTCTGATCTCTTGCACCGAGATGTAATGGATTACTACACCCAGCACCTGAAGCATTTATTGTGGAGAGCAGTAAGTCAGCACCCACCCAGCTCCATCTTGGACTCTCCTACTCATATGCTGAGAAAATTTTAAACTCTGCCTGACAGACTGAAATGAGGACAAAAAGCTCATTTCAGTAGAAACTGAAAATGTTATTTCCATTAAATGAAAAATTCAATAATTTACCTGCTAGCCTTCACCTCTGCTTTAGTTAGCCTCCAGAAATGGAGATAAAGGACAGTAACTTACTTTTTACAGCAAGCTCCTTCAAGAAAAAAGGATTCACTCACCCAGATAGCTATGCTGGATTGTATTCTATTGTCATTTTACTCTTTATTAGATCACAGCTTCAGAGAAAACAGACTCATCCTGCAGGGAATTAGATTTCCCAGGCTTTACTTGTATAGAAATATTCCTTCTTAGTTTCCAGAAAAATCTACCGTTCATCTTCGTATCTGTCTCTTCCCATAACAATTCACATAACAAGAGGGAGTCCTGGATGCCTGTAACAGAAGCCCATATCTGAGGTAGAGGATATGACTGTGAAATTTGATAAAGACACAACAGCTGAAACATTGAAAGCAATAAACTAGAAGATTGCTAAAGGCTGCTAATTAAAGCCTGGCTGTTAATAATTACAGTATCTAATACTTTGTATATAGCCTGTATCTTAGCCTAGATAACTTTTTAAAGCAAACAAACATTTAAAATGTCTTTGATAATAAACAGTAAAAAGCCACAAAGCTTGCATACATGCTGGCATTAAAAAGATGTGCTTCTTTGTATTAAATCACTTGCATCCTAATAAAACAATCTAAAGAGTAATTAAAGCCTAAAACATTTCTAAGAGCCACTGTGCTGCAATGAGGCCAGTGCCCAGTCAAATCTTAGTCTACAAGCTATGGGAGCTTCCAGCAGAATGCTCCATACCAATGTGCCTGGATTTTGCAATACTTTCACTGCAGTTTCAAAACACGTTGACCTTCAGCGCATGCTTTCAAGCTCATCTGTTTGCTCCGGAGTTGAGAGGGACCGAGGCAGCTGGGTAAATGGGAGGGCAGAAGAAGGTCTCAGATCTGCCTGGCATTGTCATGCCATAGGGTGGGCTCGTTGCTACCGTCAAAGCATACATTAACTGATAGACTTTTCATACAGAGGAGTGGTATTTTGTATTTATACATGGCTAAAGTGGACAGATTTGAATAAGAAGCCTTTTGCAAATGAAATATCACCAGCCCAAATATACACCACTCTCAAAAAATGCTGCTACTGCAACAACGACAAAAGAGAAAGCATCGATCTAAACACTTAATAAAGCTCCATAATCGTTAACGTAGCACTTGTCAGACAAGCCCACGGCTGTTGTCAGACGAGTTGCACCTGGCTCCTGCACAGTTTCAGAAAACATCCCCAGCCTCCCTGGCACCCAGCGCCGCCTGGGCCCCGATCCCAGCCCCATGGCGGCGTGAGGAGGCCCGGGGAAAATGGCCGCTCACCTCACAGCGCCAGCGGGCGGCAGCACCTACACGGCAACCGGCCGGCTACCTTCGGGGCGGTGAGCAATCACTGCCGCTGCCGAGTGGCTGGCTTAATTAAAACGTGCCAAGGTTCGTTATGAAGTTCCCTCCTTCTCTACGATTCTATCCTCTTGCTGCGGTTCCAGCAGGAAACGCGTAAGATGCGTAATCGTGCATGCTGATTAACTGAAAGCTTCAATATTTTTTTCCTCCACTAAGAAAACTAACCTCGCAATGAACAGGAACCAACACACACCACCAGTAATCTGGGTAACACCACCAAAGGCATGTTTTCAGTTACAAGGCAACATCTCACAAGAAAAAACAGACACACCTCCACAACAGGTATTTTAATTGCATGGAAGCGATCCTGTTGCTATTTACCTTGCAAACAAAATACACAACTCAATACTACTCCATAAGAGATGGAGAGAGACCTTCTGAGACAGCAGGCTCCAGATAAACTGGAGCAACAAACAAATTTCTAGTATTTCTATTGCTTCAGTAGATTCAGCAGCCATTATTTAAAATTTAATGGTGTTAGTGAAATACATAAATACATACATAGCATATATAGTTTCAGTATATGTACATAAAAAGCACAAAATGAAGCATTTCCTTGTTCAAATTCCAGGAAACGCTTATATGCATACACATGTATACACATACACTTTTAATTTAGAACAAGCCTGAAACAGACATGAAATGTGTGTCATTTATATACATTTCTAGGCATTTGTAATCCTTTAATCACTAGCAAGTTTAAGAGGAACATTTTCTTTGCACTGTAAACCTGCCCTGGCCTTTCTATAAGTATCTGAATTGCTGAATCTAAAACTAACTTATTTTCAAATGTGATTAAAGCTATTTTCTTATATATGCAATACAAATTAATTGCAACACACCAAAAATCAAGCAATTATATCAAAAACTTAATTTGTAAGCTACTTACCTGAACATATGCTGTAGTCACTGCTAGGCACCCTACTGATAAGTTCAGCAAAACAAAAAAGCCCAAGGACCAAGCTCCCTCACTCACATATGGCATGGTTATCCCCCCCCGTCTTAGCTATCGATCCTCTTCTCAAACGCCATTTTGAATAATTCCCCTAATTCTTATTCAAGCCTTCCCAGTCAAAAGAGGCTACTCCAGATCTTAAGGAAAATCCTCAAAACAGAAACGTGGCTTAGCCACAAGCATAAGCTGTGAGCCTTTCCAGATTTACCATTGGCTACAAGGCTAACAGACAGGGAAAATAATTAGTTAGGTGCAGACTTTTGATTTTGAAATCGTCAGAGTGCTAACAAAAATGTGTTCCATTTTGCAGCAAGGGAAGGATTCACCCATCAAAAGAGACTGGCTGTCAGAGATGAGAGTCCCAGCTGTTTTATGGTCCAGGCCTGCAAGCCAACAGACACGTAGCCCTTGCATGGACTTCAAAAAATTATTTAGTCTATCCCCCTGCATGGTACACTGAAAAAGGACTACCTAACCATCCCCAGCAGACCTAGGTGAATGCAGTGAGGTAAGACAGGAGTACAGAGCATAGACAAGTTGAGCGCAGCATGTTCTGGGCTTTATTGCACTCATTATTTGGAGGAACACTGTGAGAAGAAAGGAAGTGAGGTCTACCTGCTTTGGCTAGGCTTTGGACACTGTGTTTGGAGACCCAGCCCTCCACCTGACTGTACATCCTGAAGCAAGTAGGTTCAGTTCCCTAGGATCCCATGCTGAGATTGCACACTTTCATTCCAGGAATCCTAAAACCAGAGACTGCAAAGAGGCTAGAAACTTTTGGCACAAGAATTGCTTCTGCTTGTGACTGTGGGATCTTCTGTGAGAGACCTGCATCCCCCACCTTCTTCTCAACTACCAGTTCTGCAGGGATGCTAAATTAGCTTCTGCCTCTAAGCCTGCCTGCAAGCCTCCCCTTGCCTCCCTCATCTCTGCTCCACCAAACTGTGGAGATGACAATGTCCTTCTGTCCCACTGTTGGGTGCTCACAGATGACTTGTCTAGCCTTCAACACCATAAACAGTCTGAACAGAAGCTCAGCTGCCAAAAAGAGGTAGTTTGCTCTCTCCAGAAGGTTAGTTTCCCACAGGACTTCCCTGATCGTCTTCCGCTGAATGAGGATAAAGAACCATATTGTTTGACTCTTGATACTGCTCAGCAGATTAATCGCTGTTTGGTTAGCCCTTCTGTAATTCCTGCAGTAAAGCAGAAGTTTTGGGGACCTGGTGGCAATGGTGCCCTGGTGGCAATATCATCTCTCTGGCAAAATTTCCTGGTGAGAAGGAGTAGTTTCACCATAGCACCAGATATGAGTGATAAACCTTCAGGGGTCCTCTTTTTCCCTGAGCTCTGGGAAAGGTCACACTCATGCTATGAGATGTCAAAGGCTGACTGCACAGGGAATCCTCAAAGATAGCTGTTACAAGACAGTGGGATCCCTTGACTTTAGGCATTGGGCTTTCTCCTCCATGCCAGTTAGTTGAACAGAGTAACCTGTGAACAAGGCATCACTGGATGGCCAAAAGACCCCTGCAGCCATGGTGGAGAACAGATCCAGAGCTTCCAGAGTATCTGTGCATGGGGCAGAAGAGCACACAAGGAAGGAGACCCAGCTCATACAGAACGTACATTTCAGAGGAGAAAAACTGTTGCTAAAAGAGGAGGTCAGAACCATGATAAATGACACAGCTTTTAATTTTGAGAAAAAATAAAGGAAAGCACTTCAAGTTTCATCAGCCTCAGTGAAGCAATTCAGTGGGAATCTAATTTTATTTTTGAAGATGGACCTTTCAATTGTATGTGGTGGGAACTGTATACACATTGTTGTAATTATTATTAAAATAACATGGAATTTGTGAATGTTTCATTCCTAATTACTATCAAAACATAATTACTTCCATGCTGTAAAAGCTTAAGCTGGCACTGATTTAATTGTTTTCATTGTTTTCCAACCACATACAAAACAAGGAGCCATCCTCTATGATTACACTACACCAGTTTCACCAAATGTTTTGTAGACTATTTCTCCAAATCACGAACTCATTTAACATCCCCTGTTAATCATCTTCTGATTCCCCTAGTACACATTTCATAGTAATGAAACTGCCAAATGTTCCAGATATCACACATTGCTAATAGTTCTGACTTTTGAAGAGTTATTAGTAGTAGGGGGAAAAAAAAAAAAAAGACTCTTGCCTATTACACCTTAAAAAGAAATTTTCATCTTCTCCATTCTTGTTGCCATAGTTATAGTAGAAAACTAATCCACTGTCAACTCTACAGAATTACTGTTAACTAAGATAAGCCATAAATATGCGCTAAACTGAAAATTGGTTTAACTATTTACTTTGGAAAAGTAATCCATTTGATCTGATTCTCTAGCTGTAGTACACCAAGTCTGCACAGGGCCTTACAGGTCTCCAAATACCTCATTAAGACGACAGTTAACTAATTAACACTAGCAGCTGAAAGAGAAGGAGGGAAAGAACCAAAAATTCATGACAGACAGTAATGAGTTCCTCTTAAGTTTAGGTGTGGTAAAAACGATCTGGATGGAAGTTGGTATCTTTCATCCTTAAGTTTCTGATACACAAAGAAATGGAAATGTATGCGCAATGGAGCAGACACTGCTGGTCCAAATATTCTGCTCTTGAGCAAGGCATAGGTGTCGGTAACCATTTTTTACTATTCTTCCACAAATGCCAGAGAAATGTGACAATCTATGTGAAATAAATCGTTGAAGTTCAAATTCAGGAATCAAAAGGAATCAAAACGACAAAACTATTTGGGTGAGCTACAGCTTTGTGTGTGGACAATGCAGACTATATTGGTTAAGAAGTATTTTTGAATATGTTTCTATAGCTATGTTTTTTTATCCATGTGTTTCTATGGATAAAAAACATGACTACAAAAATGTTAATCCACAAATCGCTGTACATGCTGGTACTGGCAGATGCATTATCTTCTTAAAGGAATTATCAGCAATGTGGGAAAAAAGGACACAGCTGTATAATTACACGATACTGAAGGACATATAGATAAAATCCTCACTGTGGTCTTTCCTATCTTACTCTCCACAAATCTAATAACGGCTAGCCCTACAGAAATTTGAGATTAGATTTTTAAATCTCCATGGGACTGTGCCATAGACCCTTTTGCATCCCCATCCAGTGGTTTTGAACCACATTTTCTAGAATTTGTGTATGGTAGAACAAGGAGGGGAGGATATGGAGGAAGCACAGGAACAGAGGGAAATGTTTCACTGCTAAGCCTCCTTTTTATCATGGGGCAATTTAAAAGACTGAGTATCAAGCAAAGATTTCATGGATTTCTTTGCCTGTTTGATGGCAGCTTGTTACAGCTACAAGGAAATCTTCAGTCAAAGAAAATATTTTATTTAGCTTGGTTAATATTAAGAAAGCAGTTAAATTTTAAAATATGTACTTTTTAAGAAGAAAACCACCTTGTCATAAGATCCAATAAACCGTAATTTTCTATTGGTTTCTATCTGCAGTATGTTGGACTTCCCTTGAAGTTTCTCATTGCAATTCCACAAAGAATTTCAAACAAATCTCTGTCTGTCACAAACAATAAATATGGCACTCTCTAAGTCTTTCCTTCTCAGGAGTGTCAAAAAAATTTTCAGGGGTGCCAATCCCTTTCTTCAGGGCATAGATACTAGAAGAAGGAGAGTCCAGTCTTTTTATTTTGACTTCCATCCAAACAAATGCCTGAAAATGACAATGATATGATAATGTAGAATTAAAAAACAGAAAGTTTTTGTCATTCTTTACTGTACCATATGACAGCATCGCAGAATTGTCTGCATCATATGAACTTGGAAATTTACTTTGCTTTTTCTAGTAATGATTTCAATTAATCTTTAAATATAATTTAATGTACAATTTTAACATTTTTTCAAATTAAAAACTACACCACATATTCATGAAAGCAGAATATCTGCTAAACTATGATAAATAGAGATTAAGTATGACAGTACAAGAGGAAACTATGACAATACAAGAGGATTTGGCAGTCTGAAAAATTTTCTGTCAGTTTAGAGGGATCTTCACAATGCTTGGCAGAATACAGGCTTGTAAAATCCCATCTGACCTCTTCCTTATGACAAGCATTATGGAAGATGAATGTGTTTTAGGATCGATCCTGTTTGCAATATTTTGTGCAGAAGCATCAGATGGAGTTGTGTGTGACCTTAAAGAAATCTTCATGATTCATTTTGCGCTGCAGGAGAATATTTAACCTTTCCATAATATTGGATATAAATGACCACATAATGGTGGACAGGGCCCTCCAGACCACACTGTGGGGAGGCCTCCACCAGGGCTGACTGCCCTTTCCCATGAAAGATGCTTTTAAGCTGAGTCACAAGCATATGTCTCCCAGATGAGCCATGGATCCTGCCGCATCATAGCCATGCCTGCGCCTGGCCATCAGCCCTGTAGAGTCACATCCTGATGCTGACACGCAGCCCCGCCTCATCACTGTGGACCTACCTGGCCATGCTCAGCTTCTGGCTCACCTTCCACCGTGGAGAAGCCAGCCAGCCCTGGTCTGACACACTCATTAATTGAGAGAGTATGCCAAATTGACGAGTCACAAGGTTACTCAGGATGCCAAACTTTATTAATGGTAGGACACTTAATGGGTGGGAAGTCAGGGAAGGGGCTGCGTAACAAAATTTATAGCGGAGAATCACCATAGTCCTTGTTAACCCTAGAAGAGGCATTGCTATTTTTGTTGTTGTTGTCATAAAACTAGTAAGTAAGGCTGGAGAAGCAGCTGAGGCCTGGAACGTTGTACATCCAATCTCAGGATGATATTTCTTCTCAGATACACTGCTTCTGCCTCTTGACATTCACAGCTTGCACCCTGAGAGGACCCACACAACTAAGACAGTCACAGCACTGCCTTTGTCCCTGTCCTGACAATGACCACAGCTAAAGGCTTGAAGAATGTCTGTTTCAAGAAACCCTGCTTAATAGGTCTATGAAAAATATCATTTTGCGGTTTTTGAGTTTTGTTTTTGTGTGTGTGTGTTTTACAGATAAATATCCTAAAGGGCTATCAACTGTGACATAAAAGAGGCTACAGAGCATAATTGCTCACTGACCCTGAACTGAACTTTGCAATGGTATCACTAAATGTGCTTTCTGAAGATAGAATTTCATCTTTAACAAAATTTCTAATTTACATTTTATAAATTTTTCAGCTTCCTATTAAAAACTGATAACAAGTAATAACTAAAGCCTATTTACATCCCTTAAAAACATTGTAAAGAACATACATAGAATGTTAATGTAATATACATCACCAAACTAGTTTGAGAGTTTGAAAGCAACTGTACATCTCAAAAAGATCAAACAGGTTTTTTTATTAGGTGACTATGATCCCTTTTCATCTATATTAAGATTTACCTGATGTCTCAAGTGAACAAAGAGAACTGAAGGGATAACACATGGTACTATTAATACACAAGCTGTTCATATAGCTTGACTTTAGATGTTTCTTCTTGTGTTTTTTTTTGTTTGTTTGTTGTTTTTTGTTGTTGTTGTTTTCCCTCCTCACTTTATTCTCTGATCCTGTTAGCCAGTCAACTTTTGCACTTGTTAGGGTGTGGAAAAGATTATATGCATAAACCAATTAGAAGATTGGAAGTGCTTTCTTTCTATAAGCTGGAAAACTAGTTTACTAGTGGTGAATGAGCTAATTGAGTACTAGCAAGGTGGCAAGCTTTTTATATACCACCAGAGACAACCAGAATCGTCAGGCAGAGAATTTAATCTATTACATAAGCATTATGCAAGGACATTAACTGGTTTCTTCCTGCAGCAATGCCAAATTTAATTCAGATATGCTCTAGGTTCCATTCTGTCACATCCTTTGTTAGCAGTTAATATGCAAGGCATAACTGACACATGTTATATTTTAAGTTCTTATGCCAAGGAAAGCATATTTATGAAGCAGCTGTCAAGGTACTAAGAGTTAACATTGTAGTTCAACTACAATTTGCATGAGGTTTAAAAAAAGACTATGAATACCGGACTTCCTCTACTAAATCTTTATTAGTGTATTTACTCAAACGTTGCAAAAAGCAATAAATACTGTTCTAGAAATTACTGAACCTCAAAAGATTGAGCAACTTAGTTTAGATTGGAGCTTACTGTCAAAGATTAGCTGATGTATCAAGCTCCCACTTAGCTCCTGCCTGAAATGAATCTTGCTGTGATACGTCACCAGTATATTAAAAAGTAGCTCTTGCACAAACGCTCCCCCTTGACCTTTCCTAAGCCCTGCTTATCCCTGGAGCATGTTCCTGATGACAAGGTTGAGCAGCTGAACAAATTATGCATCTGTTTTTCCATTTAAATGGAAAGGTTTTCAAAGAAAAAAATCAAATAGTAAGGCAACCTGCACTTGCAGAGTATGTTTTTCTGAAATATGTGGGATAAAATCCTGACTCTATCAGTGTCAAAGGCAGGGCTGCCTTGACAAAAAATAATAATAAAAATAGCAGGGACCATGGCAGATTGGCAGATTCCAAGAAAGGAGAGCAAACAGCCTCCTAACTTTGTCGTGATATCAGTGAAAAAGATACATTTTCCACCATCTGTATATTGTCTTTGCAAAGTCCTAGTTCCTTTGGAGTTATTCTGAATAAATTGGGTAATCACACTTTGAGGGAGACCAAAACTCCCAGATGGGAGCAGAAATGGTAACTGGGCTTACTTTTGCCTTTCTTTCTTTCATCATGTGTGATTTTAATCCAAGAAATTTACCAATCAGGCTTCCAAATGAAAAATTAAAAACATTAATTGTTAATAGTGCACTGCTCAGAGTGAACATTAGAGTTGATTAATGGTGGAAAAATGCTCTTGTATTCATTCTAACTACAGGGACTTGTGCGTCTCATCTTCATTTGGTGTTATAAATTAGATCAAATAAGGACCTGAGATCCACAAAACTTTCTGGCAAAAGAGAATGGGAGAAAAAAAACAGGCAAACCAGAGCTCCAACTTAGCCCCAACAGCCAAACAATTTAAACAGTACTAGAAGAAAAGCAAGGCTAAAAGCACAGAATGCTGAAAGGAAAGCACTACAGTGAGTCAAGGACAGAACAAGCAGTAACCAGGGGTATGCTGTTAAGCCAGACTCAGCAGTAGGCATCAGCCTGGTTCCTTAAAGAGTGTGGCCATTTTGGCTAAAGGCAGCAACAACAGAAATGGCCACATTAGCTAACCTCTTTCTTGAATGACAATCACGCTGGATAAGCAAATCCTAGTGATTACACCTGGTTTAGATCAACAGTAAGAAACAAAGGAATACCCTGGTGTATCTAATGGGATGTGCATGAGAGGGCATAATCCATTCCAGAAGCCTTACTTTTCAATAAAAAAGTAAGTGTCACGCCACACCGCAGTGTGATTTTTGAGAAGGCATAATCTTACTCACACAGCAAAATAAAGGTGAATCAGCAAATAGTTCCTGAGCAGCCCTGTACAGTCTAATCCTGCACTGTGATTAAGGGATGATGAAAAGAAGTATTCACACAAACAAGACAGCACATTGGGCTGAGGGATAAGCAATTAGAAAATTCCCAAATGATCTAGTACTCCAGAGACAGATAGGAACATGATTCTCCAAAGTCACTGTATAAAGAAACACCTTCTTCTGAAGATGCTCAGATACAAGAGGAAAAATATTATCGAATGTCTAGAAACAGCACCTCCCTTAATGAGCACAAGCACAAACGGATCCAGAAAGGAAGCTATAACATTTAACGAACAAAAGAAATAGAAGAACAAGATAATCCCCGTAGTATTACAGACAGTTACAGCTAAAGGTTTTGTTTAGCAAGTGACCTGCCATACCAGAAACACAGGTAAAAAAACAGGTACATTGCAGTCTGCTTGTGTAAGCACCCAGCAGAAGCTCAAAATTTACATTGCATTTTACTTCAGTCATGAAGGGTGTTCTGTAAGAACTATGTCACTTTGGAAAATATAACTTAGATGACAAATCAAAATCGATTATAGAGCTGTGAGAGAAGAATCTTTCCAAAGAAAAACAAAAGTGCCAACACTACCAAGCCAAAGCAGATAATGAAACTATCCATCAAATCTGAGATTAGAAATCTGGATGTTCTACAGTTGGAAGACTACAATATATCCTAAAAGATTCATACATACTGTGGGTGCTTTAGCAGGATGTTGAACAATCAAAATGCTAAGCACTAGTGCAAGGTGAGTATCAGCAGAGATTGCTTTTAAACCAGGATGAGGTTTCCAAAATTACTCTTACATTTGTGGGCACTAGAGGAAAAATTAAAGCAACACCTTTTGTGCAATCATCATGAAGCAATGACTCTGTCCACTACTGCTAGAATAAAAACTACCCATGTGAACCAAACATACTAAGTTTCCTTAAGAGGGAAATTAAATTTTGTATGCAAGCATGGTAGTAGTCACAACAGTAAATTGTAACATTCAGGACTGTGTTGAAGCAAAGTTAGCTAGGCTTTCTGAAACAGCAAGCAATGCCTGCATATTATGCTAGTTCTGAACTTATTAAACTTATTAAAAGAAAAAAAAAAGTACAATTTGTGCTGATCCTTCACACTACAAACTTTGGGTATTGTCTAGCTGGACAGTAGCATATTCCTCACCAACGCTCTTAAAAGACAGCAGCACTGAGCACAAATAGAAAAAGCAGTTAAATTACACTCCGTGTTTCAGGCAGTTTCTGGTAGGCACTGAATTTCACAGAGACTGACCTCAGACTACCAGTCACTCTCCCACATTCAAAATCATAGGCAACTCATGACATGAGAAAACCCATATTCACAACAGATGAGGTTTCAGCTCTCAGTTATTTATTTGTCTAAAAAGAACCTCACCACAGCTGATAAACTCTCCACCTCCGACTGTAGACACTTTGCAAGAAATAGAGTAAGAAATAATTGTTCGTGGAAGACATGATATGCATTACTTACATTAACCTCACACAACAGGAAAATGCTTACAATTTAAAAAAAGAAAAGAAAAAAGAAAGTTGGGGGGGGGGGGGCGGGGACGAGGGTCAATGCAGTATTGAGCCAAGTCTTAAACAACTGAAAAAAAAGGCAGGACAAAGATAATGACAACAATAAAGGACTTTCAGAACCAGTTCTGAAAATACATGGGCCAATTCACTGGCCAAACTATAAACTGCAAGGAGGGACTTAAACACTGTCAGTGGCCTAGGCTAAACCAAGAACAGTAAGAAAGAATTAGGAAGTTTGATGACTTTGTTCTCAGAAGAGTCAGTGTAATGGAATTGTTACCAGCATTCTCTCAGGCCATGGCAAGAAGTGAAGATTGATTTTTTATCTATCTTGGCTATCACACTGAATTTTGATCATAATTAATATTTTAAGACTAAAAATAAACAAAAATTGAAAGGTGCAGCAATCAGGCTGTTCAACACTGTTGATAGTGCGGTATTAATAATGAGTGTCTTTTTTTTTTTTTTCTAGTCTTAGGTCTCAAGAGCACTAAGGTTTTGAGAGTGTTCTTTAATTTTCCTCTTAGACCTCTGATTTTACATATGCCACATCTAATCAACTTCTCTGAGTACATTCAGTAGATAAAGACAATGAAAGGCAACAGGATTATCTATAAATTCTCATATTCTCATTTTGCCCTGTTGCCTTTCTACCTAGGTACTGACTTCCTCACTCCTAAAATGAGAAGGAAGATGGACATTTGAGGGAAAGACAGAAAAAAATACAGAGTAGAAGTAATGACTTTGTCATCCTTGATTAACAAGCAAATGAGAATTATCTATTAGAACAGGCATTGCTTTGAGGTATCCTCAGACAGATTTTCAATTCCTCTCTCTCCCATGATTAGGTTGGTAGGCAACATCTCACCTGCCCACACATAACCACCAGCATGTCCTCCAGACCCACTCCTGGTAAGCAGATATCCTGCTAAAGAGAAATGGCCTCCCACATTCTTGTTGGTCTATCCACAATCCTGACAAGTAGGTGATTTTGATGGACAAAGTTTTATGCAGTCTACACAAAGTTTTGGAAGGCCATTGGTTTTGTGTCAATCTTCAGCATTTCATTATTTTTTCATCAAAACAATAAATAAATAGGCATTAACCAGGAATGTGTAACATCAGCATGGATTTATGAAGGGGAAGTGCTGCTTAACCAATCTGATACACTTCTACAGTGAGATGACTAACTTGCTGGATGAGGGGAGAGCAGTTGATGCTGTTTACCTCGACTTTAGTACAGCTCACCCTGTAACATCCTCATAGACGAGATGACAAAGTAAAGATTACATAATTACACAGTGAGATGGACTGAAAATTGATGGAATGGCCAGGCGTGGAGGGTTGTGATCAGCAGTACTAAGTCCAATTGGAGGCAAGTCACTAGTGGTGTAACCCACGGGTTGATACTGGGGCTAATTCTGTTTAACATCTTCATTAATGACCTAGATGATGTGATAGAGTGCAGCCCAGCAAGCTCACAGATAAATCAAACTGGAAGGAGTGGCTGATACACTTCGTGGTTGTGCTGCCCTTCAGAGGGACCTTAACAAGGGGAAATGCAAAGCCCTGAACCTGGAGAGGAATAACCCCATACACCAGTATACACTGGGGGCCAACCAGGTGGAAAGTGGTTCTGCAGAGAAGACCCCTGGGGTCCAAGTGGTCAAGAAGCTGACCATCAACCAGCAATGCACTCTTGTGGCAAAGAAGGTCAGCTTCATACTGGGCTGCATTATGAGGAGCACTGTCCACAGGTCAAGAGAAGCAATCCTTCCCCTCCTCTCATCACTAGTGAGGTCACACCTGCAGTACTGTATCCAGTTCTGGGCTCCCCAGTACAAGGCAGACATCAATGTAATGCAGTGAGCCCAGCACAGGGCAACGAGGGTGATTAGGGGACTGGACCATCTCTCGTATGAGGAGAGGCTGGGAGAGCTGGGACTGTTCAGCCTGGAGAAGATTCACGGGGATCTCATCAATGGATTTACAAATACCTGATGAGAGGGAACAAATATGAAGGATATCTTGATATCCATTAAGACTAGGAATAGATTTTGCAAGTGAAAGGCAGTACAATCCCTAGTACAAGGGAGATCAGTTGCCAGAACAGACTCTTTTCAACCTGCATATTTGACGTACAAATGTAAATGAAAAAGTGAGCTTGATGAGCCAAAGAATGTTTATTCTTTAGATGTATTCAGATAAACCCTAGAGCTATTGTCCCTGCTTATATGAAAAAGAGATCAGTAAGGACACACTTTGTAGAGCTGTATTACAGTCCTCACAGTGGATGATTATATAAGTTGTATACTGCACTACTGCATTTTTAATAGGGAACAGACTGTCACCACCATCTTTTTAGGCAGCAGATTACAATCCCCAGGCAAGATACAATCTGCTGTTCCCACCAAGTTTCTGCAGGCATTGTGGAGCAATCCGACTTGGAAACTGCTGCCTAGTGCCTAGAGGAAGGTAATTCTTTCAGCTTGCTTTACAGGTCTGATAGGAACGGTGCTGAAACTTGGGAGGAGCCAGAACCCACTAATTTGCAGATGTGTTATCTTGCCAATTTGCTTTATGCTTATGCCTTGTCAGCAAGGCAGCAGGGTTTAAAATCATATCCAGCTTCTTTTCCAAGCCTTCCAGAACTGTGACTTTGATACTCTGGGTTTTGGCAAGACTGAAAAACAGACAAAATGCTTGACAAATGCTTGATATCTTAACTCCAAAATGTTATCTCTGCATAATCTAGAGTATGACTTTATAAAAGGCTAGCTGTTATATGTTATGCAACTCTCACCCTATACTTAACAGAATTTAAGGAAGTTGCAGGCAGTAAGGAGGTACAAACTAACTGAGGCTTACCTGTACAAGTAGGCTTTACAGCTAAGCAGCTGATGTACTACAAGCCCATACCCTAGATTCTCACTTAATAATTAAACAAATAATTGCTGCCAGAATATTGCAATACTTGTCTGATCATTTGTCATCTGCTGTTTTACCAATGATGATGACAAAGTTATCCAACAACCATCATTAATTGAGGGTGTTTAGGAGTAGGTCAATTTCAAACAGTCAGAAGGGATTTCACAATTAATGTATTTAGAGATGTAAATGAATCCTGACACTTCAAAAATTCTAAATGATGCACATAGGAAAAGTTGCGTGCATGCACATTGTATGCACAGGCGATGAGGTGCTCTCTTTTTACATAAAAATAATGCTGAAAAACTGAAGATTACATAAACGGATTAGAGAAACTGTAGATTCTTCTCCCATCTGCTTTGTTAGCAGATTCTACAATGCCTTTATGTTACAGTAATAAATCAGAATGATTCTGTTTAGCCTAATTACCTTCTCTTGCAAGGACAAATCTTTGTTAACTGTCCCTACACAGGGCAGAACAGAGCAAAGCACCACTACAGCAAAGTATCAAGATAAGGGATGGATGATTTAATACAAGCTGTACAGTCTGGCAGGAACTTCCAGTGTCTGGAGTTCCATTTTTCACTTTCAGCGTGACACAGAACACACTGCCCTGGTTCTGAAACACCCATTTAACTTGTGCTATGGAGCGCCAATATCAGAACAAGCTGTCAACCACAGTTGTAAAACCACTGTATTTAAAAAGTCATGTAACATGAATTCCACTTTGACTTCAGAATTGCAAAATACAAGAAGTCTTATTTCCTCCTTACAAGGCAACAGAATAGTTTAGGTCATGACATTTCTCTACATACACAGCACATGCTAGAAGGAACTGTATGGAACCTAACTTAGGCACAAAGTGCTCTACAACAACATGCTATGCCACAATCCATAATATCGCCTGTTAAGAAATCTGTTATCATGGCAAAACACATGTTGTAAAATAGTGACCAAGAAAGTGACAAGAAACACGGAGAGACAGATTTTTTTTCATAATTACTTTCGCTTGAAAAGGTGCAAAGATATCATCAGAGAAATACTGATTACAGTACCAGTCATTCCCCCACGTTTTTTACTCTGAGTTCATTCATGTTTTAGTCCCGACCCAAAGGAAGAGGTAGTAAAGAAATCATGAGAAGGAAAACAACAGCTGCAACAGCCCCTAAGCCCACATAGCTGGGTGGTAGGGAAGGGGCATAGTGGCACAAGCTAGACAGTGACAGCAAGATTTTAAATATGATATTTGGAAATATAATATCATTTTACTTTCTGATTTTTTTTTTTACACTTAGCTTTTCTTCCAAACCAATTTCTGTAGATTCATTATTAAGAAACTCTGTGCGACACAGAATTTAAATCATAAGCCCTCCAGCCTTCCAAACACAGGTAAGATAAGATGCTGTCATGGAGTAATTCTTCCCTGTATGTAACTGTCATTACATTTAGTGCTACATATGTAATGTGTAAAGGAATGTTTATGAGTTGAACAGAAACAGTTCATCAAAGGTAGAATTTAATTAGAAGTCAAGTTTTGAAGAGAATACAAATTCTCCTTGCTGTTACTAGATCACCAACTAAAAGGCATGTCTACTATGCAGGGAAGTGGTGGGATCTGGGGGCATTATAGCCCACTTAGCCACTCTAGTTTATCTGTAAACAGATCAAGAAAGTTAAATTATAACACACAATGATCTCTCTACATATACTAAAGTTTATTTCTGATGGGGTGAATTAAACCTCTTGAGCATCTCTGCTGCCACAGCTGGAGCACTCCAGATCATGAACTGTTTTATTTCAAGCTAATTTAGGTACTATACACTACATTGCCTTCTGGCATAATTTATAAAGCAGATAATAATAACAGTCATACACCCTCAGCCTATGCACAGCACTTAGTGAAAATGTCAGCAGTTAGTTACTATAGAAACAGAAAGCAAACTCTTTCACATGTGAAAAATGTTCAAGTCACAGCCCACAGCAGTAAGGTTGTAACGTGGCTTACCTACAGGATACTTCAGTGGCATGATTAAAATGGTGCAAATCACGCTCAGCATTAGCACAGGTTCATCTAACATAGAATCATGCTCATGTCCAGGGTTGCCCCGACCCAGGTGCAGCACCTTGCACTTAGACTTGTTGAACCTCATTAGGTTCACATGGGCCCATTTCTCAAGCTTGGCCAGGTCCCTTTGGATGGCTTCCCTTCCTTGTGCACCATTCAGCTTGGTGTCACCTGCAAACTTGCTGACCAAAACATATCCTCACAGCAGAACCACTGCATTGCATTCCTTCAAAGTATCTGATGGATGTCAGTGTCGCATGAACACTAATAATTTATCACAACTAAATATATGCCCAACATCCCTTCCTTTCCCTCGGTTGGTGACTGATTCAAACTAAGACCATATACTGGAGCTGAATGCCCTATGACAACACAGCACTTTAGGTCAGCTCTTTGCAAAAGGCAGCTACATCCTTGGCCGCTACACAAGGGAATGCCCGGAAAGGACTCCTGTTATGGTTCTATAGGACCTTTGCCGCTTTTTAATGTGTTCTTGCATCATGTCCACTCTGTATCACCTGAGAAAGGATTTCACAGGCACTATCATAAAATATAGAGCTGTATTTACAGCTCTTTATAACATCTTGTGGTTTTGTACCTAATTTCCCTCAGCTGTTCTACTAATAAGGGAAGCGTGTATCTTGGAAACTCTGCCAAAGCATATTTCTTTAGAAAGAGCCCAAAGTAATTTATAGTGTATGCAAAATGTGTTGAATGTTTCTTATGCCAAGGCAAGATAGTTGTACTTAAAGGATGTGACAGTTACTTAACTTCACAAGCATCAGTACAGGCCAACTGGATAGCAAAGACATTTTAAGTTTGTAGTATTTAACTCTCCAGGTATGAATGTAGTCAGCAGACCCAGATTTGAACATTTAAACTTAAACATAGCTAAATTTTACTACTAATAATTCCACACATACCAAACAGGTCATCCAAATGAAAACTGTTATTACTCTTTGCTAATTATTAAGTTTCCAAGTGACCACAGTATTTCACCATAAAAAACAGTAATAATGAATTCTCTCAGGTTAAAATATGCTTTATATGTGGAAGTATATCAGAGTTTATTGTCATTGAGATTTTTTCTAAATTACACAGTAACTCCTTATATTTCATACACCGTTCTCTCTTTAGAGCTTTACAGAGCCTCTTCAGAAATAGTTTTGTGATTGTATTTGTTCTGTCTGTTGAAGACATTGTCCAGTTTTTAACAGATGGACTGAGATAATGTTGACAACATGACATCTGAAATTAGCAAAGAATTGTAAATCTGAACCACAAGATGAAAGAAATGGGAGTTGCAGATATAGGAAGTATGGATAAGCTGGGCAAATAATTAATAATTAAATAGAATAATAATGAAACTGTCCTCAGAGACCCAGACCATTTAGCTGTCAGTGGAACTTATGGTACTAACAGAGACATCACTACCAATTAAATTATCTGATCATTTTTGATTAATCAGACAGAGCATCACTGATCTACTGAAATAAAAAGTGAATAGTTCTTAAAATTGATATTAAAAAGTTATGCCTGCTATGCGGTATGCCTCCCACAGCAGTCTAAGTGTTTTCTGTAATAAGCAGGGAAATTCAGTTTAATTTAGTAGGGTAGCATGCCCTGAGGGGAGCGAAAGTATTTTCAACAAAGAGAAAACATCTGGAAAGACACTTATTTATAGAGGCATGTGAGAAACAGGCTCATGTGCTCATGAAGTTAAAAAAGAATAACATTCTTTCCTGATGAATTAACAAAGTTACCATGTATCACGATTTAATTAATCTGAGTTTCAGGATTTCTTATTTATGTATTTGTTCTGTTTTCTTTTACTTCTGTATATCAATTTTGTCCGTGTTGTAACACAATTCAGGCTTGAGAAGCAGTCAGCTGCTTTTTAAATTTCCAGTACAAGTAAACTAAGCTTCATTAACAAGTAGACTTTCTTCGGTGTAGCACTTTTCAATAAAAGGTTACAAAGGTTATCGTTAGAATAATCTAGGCTGTCAGAGGAATGAAAATCAACAAATTGCTTTTTTTTTTTTATTTTCTTACGTAAGTATGATGGCTGAGATCCAGTTCTCCAATTCTGAAAGCTACTCTGAGTCAACAAAGCAGTAGACAGGAGAAGTTACAAACTACAAATATAAATTCTTATTGATGCTTTTGATGCCTCACAAGAAGGTTCTGGTTTGAAATTTTTTTCACCAAAATTACTTCAGAAAATGACTTGTGAAACCAGAATACTAATGAAATATGCTTTTTCCTTTGACCTTTTTGGACATCAAATATACTGTCAGAATGCAACTGTCTGAGCAACTAGCAGGGTCATAAATGTTTGCAGAGAAAACATTTAGAATTGTAGGCAGGAAAATAACAAGAAGAATTCAGTAAAAATAAGATTAATAATTCTTAGTCTGAAAAAACATTTATTTTCATATGTTTTTGGACTTTGGCTAAGGGATGTTTCTCAAGGAAACTGCAACCCTCATCCTGGTACATTTAAAACTCAAAAGCTGAACTCCAACTCAGTGCCTTGCACTGGTAGAGATGCTGGGCCTGAAAAGGGGCATCTGTCCCCCATGACTGTATAGCAGAGAGTTACTAGATACTAACTCCCACTCATCTTCCAAGTTTAACAGAGAATTCTAACCGGCTCTTATGCAACCACTAGCTCTTTTAGTCACGTTTTTTCAGCCATATTTTAGTTATGCCACAGCATTGGTGAACACAAATCACTTGACAGGTAAATAAGGTACGGTTTGTTGGACAAGTACTATGTCTGCAAGACCACCTGATGTAGCTGGAAGAAAAGAGCACACAATTATTTGTTCAGCTTTGGAATGGAAACAGAAACTTCAGGATTTGAACAAATTGTTCCCAGTTTATCTTACTTTTTTATTTTATTTTATTTCATTTTATTATTATTTTTTAATTAGGCAATTTGAAAGAAAAAGGTAGTTCCCCTTTGGCAAGGCAGAGCCATTGTCATTAACAGGGCAAAGAATGACACTGAGACAGTACTGCTACTGACAATATAGCTGTTCCTGTGAAAGACTGTGATGATGTCAAAATGATTAAAGATCTTAAATAAATAAATAAATAAAGCATTTATATAACCAGGATGGAATTCAAATGTTATCAGGAAAAGAAAAAGACAAAGAGAAAAGGACAGAGAAAAAGAAAGAAAAAGAAAGAAAGAAAAGAAAAGAAAAATAAAAAGATTACTGATTCCAAAAAAAATACCAAGAGAAATAATTTTCTTGGTAATTCCAGCTGAAAAAGTGACATAATAATACTAAATAACTGTACAAAAGTCAAGCCCTGAAACCACTCAGTAAATCATTCAACAGTTTGACAGATAGTATCAGGAAATATTTGTAAAAAGTTCCTCCACCCCAAGACACAAATCACTGCATTATGAGTCTGAAATAATAAAAGCCTGCTAGCTTTATTTGTTGTAAATGTGATTAAATTTCAAATTGTTCAAACTTTTTATACATTTTAACTTTACAACTTGTAATCTCCTTATTTTCTTACTTATTTTTCCCAGACTTCATTAGTTGACTGTGTACCCAACTAAAGGACCAAGCATGTGAAGAAAGGTGTGGCAGGAAGGGATATAAGTAATTCATGAGGTAATCTCTGATCCTCTACTCAATTAGCGTCAGAGTGATATTTCTATTAGAATACTATTTCAGAAAGCAGCATTCTTCATATGAAAAAATCTTGCTCTAACAATTTCCGTAAGTTTTAATGAGTTTTTGGAAGAGATGTCCATTGCAATGCGAAGAATTGAATCTCATGTAAAGATTTATTTTTTGCCTCTCAAGGCACTGCACTGGAATATCAATTAGACATTGCTCTTCCTGTCCTAACAAGTCACACTGTGGCCATAGAGCAGGTTTTCCACCCAAGAACGGGGGCAAAAAACCTCCTGTGCTTCAAAAATTATTTACTAAGTATATTTTGAGATGAAAGGTACATACAAAATGCAAGATGAATATGAAGTGTAAAATTTAGTCAAGAATTTCCAGTATGTACTGATATGATACAAGCATAACCAAAGTCCTAGCTATGTCTTCAAAGACTGAGGTCACACCAACACAATTCCAGAAAGTCCTTTTGCACTATTGCTGAAAGCTGTACGATGGGAGTCTTCACAGCAAATAATGTATGAGTTGAACAGGGAGATTTCTTATTTGAAGGAATGTGCCTCAGATATTTTGAGATAGGGAGATTTATGATCCAAAAATTATTAAAGCCAGAAATAACTCTGGTACTCATCGGTCTTTTTATCAGGACCATTCTATGTAATATGTGATATAATTTAAATACATTTTGAAACACAGGTATTCTTCATGGTAAATCTTACTTTTATTACTTTGTAAAGGCAGAATTGTTTAATGTTGCTCTTACCAGTGTTATGAAGAGGGAATATGCTAATGCCATTTGATATCTTCTGGTTTTGAAAGCATTTAGTACGTGCTAAAGCAGCAAGAAACAGCTAAACAGCACAAAAATCAGGAAGGACTCTTTCCAAACATCTCACTTTGTTTCCACCATGTACTCATCTTATAATGTGAACTGTGACTGTATATATATTTTGTTGCCATAAACAGCTTTCATTTATTTGACATGAAAAACTGAAGTTTTTCTGTGATTATTCTCTTTCCACAGAGCTTCTCTGACAGCCATTGGTCTAGTACTAAAATTATTCCACTGAAACCACATTATCAAGGCATAAGCAAGAATGGCCAGAAAGTGTACCTTTGCACAGAGGCTTTGGACTTCTGGATAATGCATTCTAGCTTTCTACAGCCCTTAGGGAAATTTGTGAATAGGCTTTTTTATATGGGAAGCCATTGCACAAAGGAGCTCACTCAGTGAGCCAAAACTTACAAGCTGCTACATCTGAGGTAGCAAATGCTTTTTGAGAATACCTAGCTCTAGGCTTTACCCATATGAGCAAAGCTAATATTAAATTAGATAAAATAGCTTTGCTAATTTACTTTGCCTTCTTTGAGGGATAGCTTAACTATGATAACTATTTTATTATGATAAAGTATGTTTATGTTTTATAGATTATATAAGATTTCTTACAAGTATAGAATACATATTCATATTATTTAAACACAACACAAATAAGGTTATTTCCCTTACTGAAAGCAGGTTAGATGTACTGTAAGGTTTTCATAAAACACTAGGGATATACCTCAACATCTTAATTCTTCTCTTTATTCTCTTCAAATTCTTCTCTGAAATGCTCCTGCATAACATTCTTCTACTTGCCATCATTCTTTTTTTTTTTTTTAATTATACATTTTCAGCTTGTACATCTCCGTGTAATTGATATACTGGTTGCTAATACATACTTACTAATTTGGCAGGGATGGACAGAGTTGCATTTTATAAGCTCCTGGAAAGCTGTGGGGTTTTGATGACCCAGACTTTCATCAAAGACCTATACTTCTTTCGGCATCAGCTCTCTAATCATAACTTGCTGGATAGGTTTCCAACAGGCAGAATGAATTAACATTGCAGAGATCACCCTGAAATTTGTGCTTAGTAGTTTCCATATAATATGCGCTGGAGTAGACATGAGTAGACGTGGTGAAAATAGCTTACTCATTTGACATAAAAAAAATATGATAACACCATTCATCAGAAAAATGTACAGATGGCTTTGGATTGTCTCGGCAAGGGTTCATATTCTGTATTCTTTCCTTCAAGAAGAGCTGTCTTGCTTGTTTTTCATGGTGATTCACCTGATGCTGCCTAGTGGGCAACTACAGTGCTAAAAGCCTAGTGAGGACAGTGAATGAAGCTTAGCAGGCATTCCAGTACTTCTCTGATGTCCAAATTTTTACTTTGAGTTAAGGCTAACACATTTCCAAATCTATTCTCACCTACTCTGACTTCCTTTCCTGAGACCTCTGTGACATCTTTCAATCTACTGTCATCTGGAAACATCTTATGCTTCTGTTTGAACATCAGTTCACGAATCTCTTTTGAAACAAGGATCATTCTGAAAGCAATTCTTGAATTCACTATATCCAGTCTCTTATTTTGTGTATGTTCAGTATGTGATCAGAAGAATCTGTAAGACTGACAGACTGAAAAATTCCACCTAATTAGTACTCACCACATTTAGCCAAGTTTCTTCAGCACTTCAAGCAATGTTCTACTAACGTATTATCTTGCTTTTCTAATTCTAAATACCTGAAGATTTGCATGAGTCAAAGAGATTAATTCAATAGTGTTATGTATCTCACCAAGTTTAAAGTTTCAAACCTGAAATGAAAAAGAAATGTGATATAAACTGGAAAAAAACAACAACAAGCAGGAGGTAAGAAAGAATGGATGAGCAAGAATAATATTATGGAATGTAGTTTTCATTTCAGATACTACCTTGGAAGAAAAACAGTCTTTGAGAGATTATTACTCATTAAAAAAAAAATCTACCACACCATACAAATAAATGTCCTATTTAAGATAAATTCACTTAAAAAGTGGCACTGGAGAAATTAAAAAAAAAAAAAAAACAAAGAAACATTTACAGAGACTTTTTCCCAGTTAGTTCCACCAAGAGATTTTCTCCATAAAACAGAGATACTTGCAAACAAAATTATTTTAATACACTACATCTCCAAGCTGTGCAGCAAATACAAGATGTACCTACTAACCACCCTTCCAATGCTGTATTGTATATCAAACATACATAACCACAATATACTTGTTATGGTTAAGACAAACTGAGCCACAAAACTGGCTTGTCCCTTACGATATAAAAGGCCTACAGGAAAGGCAGGAATAAAACTCATTTCTCGCAAGCCCCTGTTTTAACCATATCATCCCACATAAGAATTCCCTGCAGTAAATAAATTTGATACAGATCTTTTTTCTTTTCCAAAAGAAGCTCTAAAGTGAGACCAACACTGATCTCTGATTTTTTGAAGTGCTTTCAATATTTATGCTGGCCTGAATGTGAACAGAAGTTCCCTATAAGTTTTAGAAATATTTGGCTAGACACCAAACACTGCACTTACATAAGGCCATACAATCACCTGACACTTGTAGCTGCCTTGCCGATTTTCCAAGAATTTTAATCTTCTTTTCTTGAAACTATCCCTTTAGTGAGCGAATATATTTAGTCTATTATTTGAATGGTTGTTTTGGAAACAAAAAGTTTGATTTATCAAACAAGAAAATATTTTCCACTCCCAAACATCAGAAATCAAAAGAAATTTATTTGTACAGCAAAGTACAAAGTGCAGCTTGTCATATAAGAGGGCCCATTCCTCAACTGAGCACTCCCAGGCTGCTTCTACGCATTTAAAAGCCTTTCTACAGAATAATAATGAAGCTTCACAGTTCTTCCTTCCTGCCAAACAGATGGATCATCATGCCAGCGAGTAATGCACATAGTTGGTGCACAGCAATTACTACACCATGCAAAAAGCAGATCAGAGATAGATACTTGATGTTTGGAGGCAGCGGTAACATGAACTTCCCACTATCATAGATTTTGCTTTTATAACATGCTTTAATATACAACTAGCCTATTCAATTTGCTTTAGTTCATATTTTGTAGCAGATATAAAATTAAATGGTTCAAATCCCTACCCTCCTGAAGTCAATGGAAGTTTTAACTACAGACTTCAAAGAAATCAAAATCTGTCTCATCGGTACTCAAAATTGTTCTATTTACTGACTACACAACTAGAGCTATCTATTAGTAATGATTTTTGGTGTCTGTTTTTTTGCATGTGTAGTTTACACTTACAACCCTTGTAATAATTAACGGTCACTAATGGGACAACAGATTATATTAAGAAGGCTCTGAACCACAAACTGCAGGAGGCCAGAACAATACACTACAGAATTACTACTTTGTGTGCAGTCTTCCACTTTAAAAAGGATTACTGCATGCTCCTCTTACAACAACAGAATTGTTGAGATTGGAAGGTACCACTGGAGGTATTTGGTCCTCCCCCTGCTCAAAGGAGTGTCAACTACATCAGGTTGCTCAAGGCCTTGCCCTCTCAGGTTTTTATTATTTTCAAGGATGGAGACAACACAACCACTCTGGGCAACCTGTCCCAGGGTATGACCACCCTTGCAAGTGAAAGATTTTTCTTATGTTTAAGTATTTCAGTTTGTGCCTCTTGTCCTGTCACTTTTTTTGCAGTGATGTTACATACATTGTGGGAATATCTGGAGATCTCCACTGCTGCAAACCCACCAGTGTAACTCTACTTCAGCTGTACAGAAGATCATTCAAAACATCATTCACTATCAATCACTAGCATGTCAAAGCAAATTTAAATTCCTACTATACTCCTACATAAGCACTTCCTACTACTAATCCTGCAAGCAGTTTTTTTTTTCTCTCAAAAACACCATGATTGTCTCTATATCTTTTGAGGTTCCAGAAAGGGCTTGTCATACAGAAGGGATGGAGGCTGGGTGAGGAAGTGAGCTATGCACAGAAAGCAAGAGCAAATTTTTTAGAAAAAGTTTTATTTGTGTAGCAGCATGATCCATTAAGTAGGATGAAAACAGAGGAGGGCATGAAATTAGTGGCTGGGAAGTCACTGACAAATCTTCTAGCAACTATTGTTTTGTGCTCTCCAACACTTTCCTGTCTTATCATTAGCAAAGCAGCAAGAGGAGGGGGCAGCACGGTGCACACAGTCGTGCAGCTCCAACACAGATCACAGAATCGTCTAGGTTGGAAAAGTCCTTCAAGATCACCAAGTCCAACCTCACCTACCAAGTCCCATCACTAAACCGTGTCCTTTAGTGCAATGTCCACAGCTCTCTTAAATACCTGCAGGGATGGGGACTCCATCACTGCCCTGGGCAGCCCGTTTCAATGCTTGATGACCCTCTCCATGAAGAAATTCTTCCTAATGTCCAATCTAAACCTCCGCTGGCACAACTTGGGGTTGTTTCCTTGTGTCCTATCACTTGTCACCTGAGGAAAGAAACTGACACTCTGCTGCAACCTCCTTTCAGGTACCTGCAGAGAGCAAGGTCGTCTCCCCTCAGCCTCCTCTTCTCCAGACTGAACAACCCCAGTTCCCTCAGTCACTTCTCATAATTCATCCTCTATTCCCTTCACCAGCTTCATTGCTCTTCTCCGCACACAATCCAGCAACTCAGTATCTTTCTTGCAGTGATGGGCCCCAAACTGAACACAGTAGTCAAGGTGCGGTCTCACCAGTGCATGAACAAGGGGACAATCCCTTCCCCAGTCCTGCTGGCCACACTACTGCTGATGCAGGCCAGGATGCTGTCGGCCTTCCGGACCACCTGGGCCACTGCTGGCTCATGTTCAGCCACCTGCTGACCAGAGCCCCAAGGTCCTTTTCTGCTGGGCAGCTTTCCAGCCACTTTTCCCCAAGCCTATACTGCTGCATGGGGTTGTTATGACCCAAGTGACAGCAACTGCTCCTAGCAGGCTCACACATATCCTTGGCATCTGCTTACTTTGCCTGTGCCCAAAGACAGTCTTCAGTGGCAATTTCTCTAGTCTAAAACCTACTGGAAGTTTGTGGCTATACCAGGCATTGCATTGTTCTAGCACTGGTGCAGATATACCAGCTGAGGTAAGAGGAGAGCAAAAAGATCTAAACAGAGCAAAAATTGCTACCTCATTCCATTTGATCCCGACACAACACTACTGTAGGCTCCCAAAGGATGGAACATGTAAGGACAAAAGTCAAACACTTAAAAGCAAGTACAACCACAGGTACACTCCTCTGCATGATTATAGAAGTTTCTATACTCGTGCCTAACGGCTGACATGTCCACACCAACAAAGCTTTGGTGACCCAGAGCTCAGCTGCCTTCCAAGGGGATTATGCAACTTAAGGGGAATGATCCTGTGGTACACATGAAATTCAAACTCTGACAACAGACCAAAAGGAATGAAATGTATAGCTGCAGTTACTTATTAAAATTCATGATGGAATGAAAGGTCTAAAATGATTTTCCCTGTTATTAAGTTATTTTTTGTAATTTTCAATAATGACACTATTCCACTGAAAACCAAATCCCATCAATAAAAAAATGCAGTTTTTAAAAACATTACTATCGAACTTACAGTAAATTATTTGAATCGTTGGCAGTAGTCTCCGTATTTGTCTTTATCTTCATTTTCCTAAAAGTGCAGTTCTTTTACATCCAAACATATATTGCTTATGGGATGCATTAAGTATGATAGGAAGTAATTAGAAAACTGCTTAAAATCTTAGACCATCAGTTTCATGAAAATAGAGCTGACTTCAGTTCCTTGCTTGAAAGAGTTTTTGACATACAATGCAGTTTGTTAAATGTCAGTTTCCTAATGGGAAAACTAAACAATTTTAAACTATAATTTGTTTTCTTCATCTCAACTGAAACGTTGTTTCAAACTAATTTATTAAACACTGAATGTATCTCCATGTCAGCACATTTACCAATTTAAATTGGAATTCAAACCTCCATTCCTTCTAAGAGCCAAGTCTGCAGGAAAACATCTGCCTGGAGATCTGTGAATTTTTCTCAGCATCGTGGGAAGTAATTTCTGGCCAGAGAATGCAGCCTGTATAGCAGAATGGGCACATAGAGCCCCTGTAAAATTCCCATGTGGTACTGACCCAAAATGGAAAATGCTGAGAGATGAATTTACATGAAAACAAACTATGACTGTTTAAAAAAAAAAAAAAAGAAAATAAATCTAATTTTACGGACACATGTGTGTGTCCATTTGTATCCATCTCCACTGAGTGGGGAAAAATTAAACTTCAAAAGTAAAAAAAACCCTTTTATTCTATTTGGGATGAAAGCACAACAACAAAAAAAATCAAGACTTTGAATATTGCTTTAAGAAAAAAAAAGCCTCCTATTTTCATTTAGCACTACCTGCCACCTTCCATCATTTTACTTCTATCACAAACTTGCTTCACAATTTTAACTGCTCTTGAACATCTTCAGAGACTTTTTCATAAGGCCTGCTCCTAACTCCAAGGTGTAAGCAGAATTTTGTATTTCCACTACAGCATAGTGTCTCTACTATAGAAGAAATAACAGCAGCTTCTCAAAGTAATACATATGATTTGACAGAGCGGTGCTGGCAGTTTGAAATATGGAGTAAAGCAGAAATGCAGGCATGCACAGTAAGGCTTACAAATGAAACTAATGCTGATTTCTTTGGAGGGAAGCTCAAACATGTTATAAACAGTTTTAAACATCTATTTATTTCCTTTAACATGTATTAAGCTGCAGTGATCCTGACCAGACGTCCATTGTGCAGTGAGGAGTTGGCGATCCACAGAGCAGTTACCCTGTGCTGCAGCCTGGCCTTTAGGCCTGTGCTGTGCTGCACGTATGCCTTGGCTGCGGGACAAGCTTAGCCAGCTCACTGCAACAGGCAGCTCCCACTGGTACCAGCGATTACACCACCTGTGTGGCCTTGCCTTTATCTAAAAGTGCAGCAAGGCACTCTCATGCGAACATCCTTCCTGCTTGACAGTAGAAATGATTAATTGAGCTGTTTACATGTAAGAAAAGCCCATAATAGCTCAAATGACCAAAATGAGCTAACTTTTTCTGAGACAGGACCCGCGCAGCACGTTGATCACAGGGAAGATAAACTATTGAAATTTTTGGAATGCGGAAAAGCACACTACCACTTTTACAGACAATTAGGAACACGGACAAAAGTAGTTATTTTTTTTTTTCATTCAGTAATATGCATTACTCTTTATTTAAAACTATCTCTACTTGTTTCAGAAAACACCAAGCCTTACAAAAGCTAATGCAAAACTGTTTTTAGAAGGGCTGTAAATACTTTGTTCACAGGTGTGTATATACATATTCACAATTCACAATTTTTTAATTTTAGTAGTTATTATAATTATATAGGAATTGTAGGAACGAAGCATGCAGTAGAAACAACAGTGGAACCTAAGGTAAAACCCAGTGTTCAGAAAAACAAAATTTTCAAACAAATCAACTGACTAAATCTAGACAATGACATTGTACAAATGCTTATTAAAAACAATGACCAATCATTCTGTAGTCATTATTTATTACATGAAGCGAGATTTTTTAAAATAGTCATTCTGGGTAGAAACTGTGATTTGCAGTAAGAACTGATGAAAGCATTGTGACTTTCTACTGAGATCTGTGGAAATCTATCATCAGCTTAAAATGAAGCATTATAAAGACTGGAGACTTATTTCAGATTTACTACAGCACGTTATCATTCATATTCCTCTGAGGCAAGAGAGGAAGGATCAGAAATTCCTTCCACGTACCACTGTGCTCCCAAAACTCTGTGGACACAGGGAAATCTGAGCTTTGGTACAATCTGAATACAGCCTGTATTTTGCTTCAGGTGACACCAGCAAGCAGAAAAGTAGCCATGTCTGTGACTTGCCAGCTTTCTGTCATCTGGAAAGAGGTGATTTCAGTGAGAAGAGGGACGCCTCAGGCCCACTAGTATATTTAGGAATCCCTTTTATCATGTAATATAAAACACAGCTATCCTTCCCTTTTGTTTCCACCCTCTTCCCAATAAGATTTATTCTACCTAAACTTCACTCTTAAAATGTCTGATATTTCTCTCACAACATAAGCTTTTCTCAGTGAGAAAGCCATCCAGATAAAAGACAGCAGGCTGCCTTCTTCTTTGCTCACATTTTACTGTCCTTGACATGCCAACTCTGATATACTGTTATACATCAGCATACAGCTTCTTCAGAAACCTTTCATTCTGATGTGTTATGGTTTACATAACCTAAATGGTCTACTTAATTTAGGTATATTGCCTAAGATAATAATCAGCCCTAGAATCAGTTCAAGCTGCTTTTGCGCCTGGAATCAATTAGTGACCTGACTATTAATTTTGTTAATACTGCAGAACTTACAAATTCTGAAAGTCTGTTAGGCCCTAGGCATCAGTACTGTATGTGTGTATCAGAGTATTCTGCTCACAATTTTTATGAAGGTAATAAGGGCATCACCTCAGAAAATATTTTAAAATAAATATTTAAATAAAGAAAATGTTGCACTTTTTATTTATACAATTAAGAATTAGTACTTACATCTAGTCTACATAGTTGACTTTTGGCTTAGATTTGTGACAGGGAATCGGTGTGTTAAAGCAGTACCAGTGGCAAGAAGAAATACTACAAGAATGATGAAAGTTGACAGTGAATGAACCCTACATCAAATCTTCACAACTGAGAGCTGCAAAACACAACCCAGTACTTCATAATGAGATGAAACTGCAATGTGTCACAAATGAAAATGATGACAACAGCCTGTCAGGTTTTCACCTCTTCAGTGAAGAACAGGAACGAACTGGACGTGAGGTAGTGCACTCAGGCGATCTAACAACACCCGCCCCAGCTGGCTTACTTTCTCCCTCAGCTGAGGAATCAGAGCATGCAGTAAGGTCCTGTGTCAGCACAGTTCCACTGCCAGACATGAGATTCTACCTTTTAATGCATATGCCAGCAGTTCGAATCAAGTGTTATTGCTAAATTTGCTGCGTAGCATCAAAAATAAAAATCAGCTGATCTCTACAAGCTTCAGTTTATCCATTTATGAAACACACAACAATGATAATTTACCTAAGTGCTCAGACAACTATTTTAACATGCTTTTTGATACGCTAATAAAGAATCTAATGTAGAACAGGGAACAAATACGATGATCAAATGCGAGAACTTGGCTGTATTTAGCTGCTTTAACTGAAAACAGTTTTTACAGGAGGATTGAAACCTCAATCCTGTTCCTACATTCATCGCTACGGTACTATATTTATGTATTGTCGATTCCTTGTTGTCTAGGCATCAGCCATAGTACATTTTAAATGAGATGGAAAATTCTTTTATTCTCTGTGTATCCTGGTCCTCTGAAGGAATAGAGAGAACACCAGTGTGCTACGATTAAGTCTTATGAAGACTGACTTGTTTAAACCATCACTATCTGAGATATATCTATGCCACTTGGCCAACTAAGCCCTTGCTCTTTCCAGATAATTTCCTTGCTATTTTCAGATAACTGAAACCTGAATATATTTGCTATTAAACATGTAGTTAATTTAATGAAACCAGAATGACAATATTTACGTGGGTTAGAGACATTAAATACTATTAGCCAGATATTACCCTTCTTATGACCCACAGCAAAGATAACCTGTTTGCATGCCGTATTAGGAGAGGTACATTAGAAATACTGAGTGATGGAAGAGCTGCATAGAGATAACGTACTATTTGGTTTTAAATTGCTTCAAGAGGAAAAACAAGTGTGTATCTCATCACTCATTCAAAATTACAGAGCTATCCACATCTTGGGGATACTGTTTTAATTCAGTTACTTTAACACACAATTAATTCCATGAAATATTAAGCCAAGTAACTAACTGGCATTCAAACATTTTCAAAAGGATTTGAGGATCCTTCTTAATTACCATTTGCATAGACACATTACTGCTAATTACTGTTGCCTGGATAGAGTGTGGGACCTCCTCTGAAATCTGTATACACAAGGATGAAAAATTTATGATTCTGAAAATCATTTTTCATTCAGGCAGTACTTATCTGTGTAAACTGATCTGAACTTCCCACGTGTCAACTAGAAGTACTTAAATGATCCAAGTTTTCATGACTGGACTCTCAAAACTTTAGAAGAATAAGAATATAACTTTTAAAATTCCTATTAAAAAAAAAAACTTGCTTGCTTTCTCTCATTTTCTCCATTCATATATGGGAAATAAAATCAACCATCCAAAAGAAACATTGCAAAAGTGCACAGTCAAAGAAAACAGAAATTTACTTCTGCAGGGGAGCAGGGAAAAAAATCCCAGTCCTGTTCAATTTTAGGCATTTGAAAACCTGTAATATACCTCTTCATTCTTTTTACTGCTGCACTTCTCTCCTTTATGATCTAGTACTCTGCTGAAAAAAAACTAATGATCTCTGAATTCAAACCTGCCACCAGCTGTCTTTGGCAGAAGTGATATAAAAGTGCACTTTCCCTGCATTGTGCTTGTAGGAAAAGGCTGAAAAGATGTGGGTGTGATAACCCAGCTTACAGTGCACAATGTGCTGTGTGATGCTACTCATCTTCGAGAAGCAAGGAGGACATAAGTAATAGCAAAGGGCTACAAGCCAAAGTAGAAAGGGGACATTAAACAGCCAAAAACTACAAAATTCGTCTTGCTGTTAAGAGGTAAATTGCTGCCAATTAGGCCATTTAATTGAATAAATGTTTTCTGCCACCATAATAAAGGTCAAAGTAATCCCTTTTCATCCAGTTCATTTTCTTCACATAACACTACATTTAGTAACAAGCACTGCTCATAGACTTTGAAGAGGATTCACATATTGTCTGTTCTCATTGACTGGAAATAGTTGCCCAGTGTTACAAAACCTCTGAAGTAGGGGCACTCATTAGATAAAGGAAAAGCAGATATACATGCAAATTCTATAAATCTCTATGCTTGACAAATATCTAGTAAGGAGCAGTTGCTCCTCTGATCCTAAAGAGTTAATCTAAGAAGAATAAGTAAATCCAAGTTTTGTAACTGTGTCAACTCCTTTTCAATTTTCAGACCAGTAGCTTTATCATTAAACACCTGGAAACTCAATAACTTATGCAGTACTAGCAGCACCGATGTACACTGTCCGGTTGTAGGCAAAGGTATTGACAGTCCAAGTCGATAGTATTACACCTCATTCCAGCCTGAGTACAGTAGTAACAAATCAAAAATGTGTTTTTTCACCACTTACAACTGTGAGTAGATTGCAAAGTATTTTCTGATTTATATAGTAGTATACAATAATCTAAAAATTTCCTAGAAGCAGTTTTAACTGACAAACTCTGAGTTTAATTCCATATTTATTACTGACTACTCAAAAATGAAAGATTATTTTCTAGAGGCTGGATATCAAGTATGTCAAGCTTTCTTCTGTCCTTTTCCTTTGTTTTAAGATTTTTTTACCATATTAGCTTATTTTTAATGCAAATATGATATAATGAATAAGTTGTTTTTTCTTTAATTGTGTAAGAATGAACAGCAATAATCATTAGAAATTAAAACAGTACTCTCCTATTTGACAAAATATATTCAAAAATAAATATATGCAATATAATTTATCTCAGACGATGATCATAAGTGGATGCAAAACATCCATCTTGATACCAAAGGATATTAGAGAGAAAGAACAAGGAACATATTAGAGAGTATTTAAACAGATACCAGAATAAACTGTTGTTTAAGTATCAAATTGTAGCACAGAACACAAACCCTAATCATTATCTACAGCTTTGCTCTACATTCTTTTTGCAAATAACCTTCTGGTCCTTTTTCTTTGATGTGAACTCCTCACATCCAGAAAACAAAAAATCTTTAGTATATGCAATACAATCATTAGCCAGCAACTTTCACCTAAAAGGAAGCACCCTGATAAACTGAAAATAAATGCTGTCTGACTTGCTTTTCTTGAACTCTTAGTGAGCAATTTTTATTAAATGCATTCCTTTGTTAATGTAAAACCATTTTTAGTACTACTTTAACTACTCTGCCTTTTGTTCATTCTTTAGTTACAGTCCTTCGTTAGAGCACTTTAACTTCAGGAATCAATATAACTGATTATTCAATGCTCTGCATCTCTCTAAACTTAGTATTTAAAGTTATAAGTGCATTGATATTTGAATCGTTGCAACGTATATTAATAGGAACAAAAATAAGCTTTTCCACTGAATATTTAGCTATTTTGTAAATCTGTTGATTTTGTGCGACTCTCCTACCGGGCAACAATGGCAGAAGGAAGAAGTCCCATCAGTCCAAGGATTCTCTTCCTAAAGAGAAGACAAACATGACTCATATCACATCTGGAGCTAAATTAGTTCTTTAAACTGGAGAAGCTTAAAATAAAAACCTTATTGATCACATTTAGAAGTGTCTTGTCCTGCACATTCAGCTATCTTTTGGAATGTGCTACCTTACATAATCAAACATGGGAAAAAACAACAAATGGGAGAACAGGGCAGTGAGTGACTCAAATTGGTGTCTTCAGGACAATGTATTTTCACAATTCCAAAGTATATTCATCAGATTACTGAACCCCACTCATTAACAGCAGTTGATATCAATATATATATATATAAGCGTATCTAAATACTGATGTGTTCAGCTATATGAAGTGTGACAACTGCGTATCATTTTCAAAGGGGATACATTAAATGCTGGTACAAGCAAAGGAATGAGTTACCTTGGCACACAAAAAGTATGTGACTGCAAACTGTTTTTCCGTTTCCCCTTCCCAACAAAGGATCTAGAACGCCACATGAAACACCCAGCTATGCTACAGGGTTATGTATGATGAGGTTTGGTACCACCCTGAGGCATCACAGCATCTAATGCTAGTCTGCAGGAAATGCAGCAGTATTGTTACAAATCCTTAGAAACTTAGGCCAAGACACTGATGCCTCAGAGTGCTTGTAATTCACAGCCCAGAGTCCTCTCTCAACAGTACGATCCAACTACCAGCCTAAGAAATGTTTTGCTGTATCCTGTTAAATCATAGCCAGGGTAACAGAAGGAAGCGAGAAAACAAACACCTCATAGAGCAACCTATTGTTGCTCTGTGCCCCCCATTAAACCAAAAAGATTCAGATCAGTATGTGGCAGAAAAGCGATCCTACCCAACAAGAGACAGGGCTACTGCAAACAAAGATGACTGCTCCATTCCTGTTAAAGCTGTTGCTACTGTGTAGGAAAGAACTCAGTATATGTAGGGACAGAAATGATGTGCACGATTTATCCCAAGGAATATGGCATTCAGCAAGGACTGACATCCTCATCTCTAATTCATGCTCCCAAGACAATTTAAACTCATGCAGTCACCCTTTAAGAGAAATTACTTGGAGAGATGGTTTTTAATATTCTTGGGCAGAATCAAACTGAATCTTCCAATTCATGTCAGTAATCTAAAAGGTTGCTAACGTAAAGGTTATTCGACCTCCTCATCATTCAGGTACACCAAACTAAGGATCTCTGCGTACGATTGTGTGCTTGGCATGGCCTGAAAATACTGACAGAGCAGAGCCACTTGGACACAACTGGAAGCCTGTAATGGGCTGGATGGTAAATAGGTGCTACACTACTCGAGCTGCCACACACTGTGCACAGAAGTAAAATCCTTACACTGCAGGGATGTAAATTCGAGTCTTCTGATTTTAAGCATCTTCTGAATTAGGCAGGAGCTGTGGGAGAGTTCTTATATCACCTTTTTGGACTTTGGCACCTGAATTCTTCCTACATCTCGCTTTGGGTATGCAAGTATTTTCTTGGCTTTTGCCAAGAAACAAGCTTTCTCTCTTTGTCTTTATCTGTTAAGTATTTTAGATCCTTTAATGTTTTAACTCCCTTTTATTTTGAATAAAATAAAATAGAGATCCTTATCTCTCTAACATGTAGTTAACCACTCATCCTACGTGTAGTTGCTTTTCTATATTCACAATTGCATATGTGATTAAATAATTTAGTAGGGGACCTATTGCAGCTGTACTGAGAGCCCCCAGCTCCTTTCCTCAGAGGGAGTTAATGTTCCTTGACAAACCCACACTGCAATACTGTACAAAAATGCCAGAGACAGCGGCAGCAGCCGAGCCCCGTGCAGCTCACCTTAGCTAACTTTTGAGACCAAGCTGCGAGTCTTTGTGTCACCTCATACCTAAAAAAGTGTTCGAAACCAACTTCTGCCCAACGCTATCACGCAAACAAAGGCTTGTGTATTTGTTTTCCTGCAGTGATGCTGAACATTTTTCGAATGGAAGTCTGCCTGCTGGAGCTACCTCACTAAAGCCCACAAAAGTCTACCAAGCACAAAGAATAAACTGAAACAAAACAAAACCAAGTGGATTCTGAGGCTTCATTACCCCTTAGCCACAGTGAAGTGACTCAAACATCACTGGCTAAGGTCTTCAAAAGCCATGCCATTCAAGATTTTTGTTTTTATAAAGATAGTTTGAGATACCCTTTACCTTTTTTTTTCTTTTTCTTAAGAAAAGGCATTAATAGTTTCTTAGAACATTTAGTTCTTAGGAACAGTAAGTTTTAAAAATAAAGTACGAATATTATTTGCCTAATCTAATATTTCTCCAACGTATTTTATTTTCCCTTTGCTGCATGTATCTTGGCAAAAAAGCAACAACAGCTGGACAGCTTGCTAGCTACCTTTAAAGAAAGAGAGGGGAAAACAGCCAGAAAGCCATTACGCATTTCTCAAAGAATATAACTGCTTTCTTTGGGTTAGCTGCTTTTCCTTGGGATGCGTGCCAAGAGAGGCTATAAAAATGGGGCTTAGCTCCAGATTTCCAGTATGCAGGTATTAGTTTTTAGGTTCACTGCCTGCCACTCCCTGTTCCCTCAGCCTGGATTGCTTTTGCTTCGTTTTGTTTACACTGCTGTTTATTTCTGAAGATCCTGAATCAGGATAATTTACCTGAAGCATGGTCAAATACAATTTGAAACACTATTTCCTTGTCAATTTGTGTTTAATTGGGTTGCGCACACTGTTTATACAAGGAATTGCTTACAGAAACATCAGATCACCAACTTAAAAAGCATGAGGAACTTCTACCTCACCGTACAGAGGTCACGATGCTTTGTCTGAATGAGGACCCCCAAGACTTGCCCAAGCAGTTGTAAAATACTGCTCTAAAGACAGAAGGGGAAGGACGATCCCTGGAGTCTCACTTAGAAAGGCCCAGGCAAACTGTGCAACTGCAGGGATTGGTGGTGGTGGTGTTTTAATGTAGTGTTTATCTGACCCTACAACAGTAAAAAACTTTTCTGTGTGTGTTATTTATAATCAAGCAGTGGTGGAGCTGTGTGTGTTATCTAATCTCTTACATAACTATCATATCCCGATGGTAACACAGTGAAATATTAGAAAATTGAGTTTTTTCTTGTTTAGTTAAATATGCTGGGGTCAAGTGCTGCACCAAAACCCATGATTGATGAAACAACTATAGCTTAAAGATGAAAGAATGACCACACTGGGCAATACCAAGGTCCAACTAGGCCCAGTATCCTGCTTCCAACCGTGATCAAAAATGAATGTCTGAAAAATTTAGGACAAGGTGAACATACAGTCAAATTTGTCCTCAATCTGTCAGGTTCCAGAGCCTCGTGTCTCAAGGATTTCCTGCTACAAAAGTGATTAATTTTACATACGGGATTCTTTCTTATGAACTTCTCCTAACACATCTTGAGCCCAGCCCTAGCATGCCATGCTCTGAAATTACTCGATACCCAGAGGTTTCCCTACCTGCATATGCCTGCAGCACACCACTGACATATTTAAAAATAAAGACTTCAAATATGTTCTTAATCTAATGAAATGCTTCAGTGTCTTTCTACAACGACACAGAACATACATAAGCAAAAAAACCACATTGTCTAAACCTACAGTATTTTGGATGCTTGAAGTCCTGAGTTTCTAATAGAAACAAGGACAGCTATGAATGTGGAGAACAGCACGTGTCACAAGCATTAGCAGACAGTAGAGGTGCTTACATTGACAGTAAGCACTGCTCACACAAAGAGCAAGCTCTGAAGAAAGGTACTAATTAAAGATAGATGTCTAAAACTGGTGGGAACAGTATAAAATGTCAGACTCCCTATCCAACCAGTCATCCACCCTATCAAAGTTCTCTTCTTTCACTGTTTTTGTTTTGAAATGAAGGATGATGGGAAAATCCTCAACTCTTCTGCTCCAAGACACCCCAGCTGGCAAAGCCATGAGTACTTTATTCCCGTACACTTGGAATTCTGAAAGAAATAGCTGGTTGCATCTGACAATATTGTTTGAATCATCAGTATGAATGTTAACTTCAGCATGAGCTTTTAAGAGATTCATTGGACATGGCAATGGTGGAAAGAAAAGGAGTTTCATTTCTACTTTTTAATTGTTCCTGCAGAGGACAATCTCATCATCCTAACTCCAGTTTTTCAAGGAAGTTCCACAACCCCCCTGAACATTATCCTGCTTTTATTTCCTTTTCTGTGGGTAATCTAATCTGAAAGGAAAAACAAACTACTGCTCTTTTTGGTGATGGCTCACAATAATTTGAGTTTTACTTCTGTCCAAAATCTCTGCTCGTCTCCCTGGTACTTTGTCAGCTCATACTTGTCATGCCTAAAATAGAATCTATAACCTACTGAAACCATTCATAACAAATCAAACCATTTTACCGTATTCCACCACTGTTCAAGCTCATGCTACAAGCCTCTTTTACTTTGCTCTTTCCTTAGCTGTCACTTCCTAACTGATGTTGTTTTTAATGAATAATTACTCAGACTCATCTCTTCACATTTAACATGTCTGCATGCTCCCCCCGATAGTTCAAATACCATCTTTTTCATTTGGCTTTAGGAAGTTGAAAGGCACTATAAATGCAAAGGATGGGTTTTAGAGGGGATGAGTTCAGACAAAAGCCTGGCTGTAATTCCAGATGCATTTGGTTGTTTGTGGTCGTGGCATCTTTGCCACTAGACTTAACAGCCCCCAGTGTCCTCCTCCAGCCTGTAACACATGAAATACAGCTGAAGACAAACATAGCTTTGTTCCTTTTGCAATTCCTTCTCCTGATATGGAAGTCTTGCCTGGGAGGTTTTAGAGGAACTGTTACATCTGTCTGAGATTTTTTTTTAATTACAGGATTGTCATAAATTGAGGAGAGAAAGAAGAAACCATCATAGCTACTGCAAATGCATAGCAGTTATGCAACGGACTTCAAGCTTTCTTTAGAGAAAGATGTATAATTGAAAAAGCTAATCATTTCCCCACGAAAGTGCAGTGATGACTTAGTTTAGGCCAAGAAGATGCCCAAAAGCCCCGGACTTATTATTTTCTGCTCCTGGCAAGCCTGGCATTTGCTGCCCCGCCAGGCTGTTACAGCACGGCGGTGCAAACGAGAGCATCAGCGCCCATCCCGCCGGGGCGTTACACGATAAGGCAGCGACACTCAATTAAAGACGGAAACACACAACCCCCAAGCGCAAATAACTTTTTCTTAACCCTGCGGCTTTTACGCTGACAACAAGACCTAACACCCGTGCCCAGAAGGGACCACCGCGAGCAGCAGCCGCCGGGGGGCTGCGGGCAGAGCCCCCAGGACCCCCCAACCCCCTGTCCCCGGTCCCCACGGGTCCTTCCTGCCCGGCTCAGCTCCCTCCGTGCCCCTCCAGCACCGCCGCAGGAGCCCAGCCCGCGGCGCTCCCGCTCCCTCCCTCAGCCCGGGGCTCCCCTCAGGGCAGGCGGGGGGGGGGCGGGGCGCTGAGGGGCGCTAACGGCCGCGCGCGCGCGCCCCAACCGCCGGCCGGGCCCTTCCCGCGCGAGCCCGCCCCCGCGTGACTCACGCCCTGGCCGCGCGGCACCAGCCCCGCCCTCACAGCGAGCACAAAGCGGGCGGGCGCGCGCGGGGCGCTTTTAACCCCTCCCTCCCCCTTTTCCACCAATAGGGACGCGCCGGTAGGGTCACATGACGGCGGCGCTTTATGTAAAGGAAGGTGGGGCACGTGAGCGCCCCGCCCCGCCCCACCGGGCGCCGTGCGCAGAGCCCGGCTGGGCGCCGCCACAGTCACACCCCCTCGGCGCAGCCGGGCAGCCCATGGCGACCTCCGCTCCCGCGGGCTCCTCCGGGGCGCTGCCGCCGGAGCCGGGAGGCAGCGGGCGGCCGGCTGGGGAGGACGAGGCGGTGCCGACCCGGCCGAAGGAGGCGGCGGGCGCCTCTTTGGCGTCGCTGTGCTTCGGCCCGCCGGGCGGCCGCCTGCTGGAGTGCCTGCTGCTCAACTACCACCTGCGCCTGGGGCTCGCCCGCGGCCGCGCCGCCGCCGCTCCGGAGGGCTCGGGGGCAGCCGAGGGGCCGCTGCGGTGCTGCGGCTGCCGCCGCTTCCTGGGCGAGCCGGTGACGGTGCCGTGCGGGCACACCTACTGCCGCCGCTGCCTGCGCAGGGAGCTGCGGGCGCGCTGCCGCCGCTGCCGGGCTCGGCTGGCGCCGGGGGGCGGCGGTGCCCCGCCGCGGCCCAGCGTGGTGCTGAGCCAGCTGGCCGAGAAGTGGTTCCCGGCCGAGTGCGAGAGGGCCAGGGCCGGCAGCCGCCTGGAGGAGCTGCTGGCGCAGGGCCGCTTCCGAGAGGCGCTGGGCGCCGCCGGGCAGGCGCTGCGGGCAGGTAAGGCCGGGGCCCACCTCGGCGAACGGAGCCCCCCCGGGCTCGGCGAGGCGTGCCGGGGGCCGGTTGCATAACGGGCGGGCGCGGAGGGGCCGCGTTGTGTAACGGGCTGACATCACGCGGGCGCGGCTCGGCACCACCTGCGGGAGCGGAGATCGGCGGCACCGGCCCCCCCCCCCGCCGCCCGCCCCGGTGCCCGCAGCGGGACGCGGGGTGGTGGTGGTGGTGCCCCGGTCGGCTGCCGGGTGGGGGGACGGGGCGAGAAAGCTTGTGTAAGTCTAATCCTTCCGATCCGGCTCTCGGGTCTAGCTCCTGAATAAGCTGTTTGCGCGCGGTAGGGTGACATCTCCGGGCCGTTCTGCCTTTTGGGAGCCTCCTCTGTTCACTTGGGTGCGCTCAGCTATGATCTTCAGTCTTGTGTTAGCGGCCAGAGTGCTGGCAAAGCGTAGGGTGTGGGGATAGATGTGACCAGAGTCCGATCTGTTTTAAATATCAGAACTGTCAGAGGAGGACTTGTGTTTCCTCTGTGTATTCTGAAGAACAGCACTGACTCGTGCAGGACATAAAGAAATAGAGCTCAGAATACAAACCAAGGACTCCAGTATTAGTCACAAATGCTTACAGCGATCCCTCATTAATGGTTCGAGACCCGTTTTTGAAAAAATAAAAGATAACATTAATAACTAACACTGATTCTCTAGGCTCTAGTTAATCTTTTGTGCATTTAGCAACACCATAGGACTTTGTATAGCTACGATAAAAGAATTTTGATTACTTTTTTATTGTGAAGATACATCTTAAAGTCTGGTTTTCAGAATGGCTCTAAGATCTGAGGATAGTTACGAGCTGTGATGCTTATCCATAACTATTACTTAAATCCAGTGCGTGTGCTAGAAGCTCCATTTAAGCTCTTTTATGTAACTATTTCCTGTCCTTCCAGTCCTGAGAACGAGCGACATTCCAACTATATCCAAAGCATTCTGGTAACGTTAGTAAAGAGCTTCATGAATCAGAGGGCAGAGACACATGAAATGTGAATTTAGAGGGCTGACTCGCAGCTACAGATTGGAGGTGGTTTCAGTCCGGTAGAGAAGTGGTTAATAGCTGCTGGTACAGTTTCTGCTTTCCTCCAGAATGAGAGATTTTGCAAGCACTCAAGAGGTGAAGAAGACACAGCGTAAGAAATGTACTCTTATTCAAAATCGTTATCGCTCTGTTTCAGCTTCCTCACTGCTAGTTCATCTCTTTCTTTTCTTACTAGTGCAGATACAGAATTAAAAATTGTGATAAACATAGACCTAATGCCCTGAATAAAGCATTTGATGCTAAACCTTTACTCAAACAGCATTCCTTTATAACTTTCTCACACTTCTTGAGAAATGTGAAAGAAATTACTGCTGTTTGTCATGGTGTAGAAGTTAATTTTGAAAGACGCGAGGAATGTTAACATTCACATGGACAATACGTACCTCACAGGGGTTGGAATGAAATAGCTTATTTAAAGGAAGTCTGTTGAATTAAAATCCAAGTACAGCATGTCTTTAATCCGGAAACACACGGCTGATAGATGGTTGATAGATGGTTGAGAGCAATCAGACCCCCCCCCCCCCCTTGCTGGAGGGGGCCTGAGGAAGTCTGCTGACCAGTCTTCTGTTCAAAGCAGAATAAACAATGAGCTCAGAGCAGTTTGCTTAAGGTTTTTGTCCAGCTGGGTAATAAAAACCTACAAGGATGAAGATTCTGCTGCTTTTCAGGGCAACCTGTTCAAAGGTTAATTGCCCTCATAGTGATTAATTTTCTACTTATTTAAAGGCAGAACTACGCTTGTTTCAGTTTATAACCACTGTCTCTTGGTTCCCTGAGCACTTCAGGAAGGAGTCTGTGTCTGTGTTCTGGGTAGCTTCTTCTTGGATTCTGGAACGCCGTAAGGTTCTCCTGATGCTCTTGGTGTTTTCTCGTTAAATGAGAGCAGTTATCTCAGCCTCTTCTCTTATGTTCCAACCCCTGATGATCGGAATGACCCTGTATTACTGCCTTCATAAATATTGTGCCATACAGTTTTTCTGCACACTGGTACAGAAGAGATGTGCGGACTACATGGGTGTTTTTTTTATAAAACTTTGTATTTTTAAGCACCAGGTAAAAAGCATGCAGGACCATACCAGGGATGCTTCATTTGTTGGTATGCTCATGCTGACAGTAGCCAGGAGCAGATGCTTTGAAAGTACATTAAAAAAAATAAAAGCATACTAAGTGCTTTTTGTATAAATCTTTGTACAGTTTCCAGTTAATGATATCTGGTACACACGATTCTGCACTGAAAGTATTCAGTATCTTTTTTTATTAAAATCATTTCTCTTTGAATGTGCTAGAAGTGAGTGATTTCAGTATTTATAATGTAACAGGTTGTTAAAATTGAAAATCCAAGCACAAATTACTTCTGCTTTGTTTAGCCTCGGGTCTAAGGAATTGAAACAGTTTTACATCCTCCTGCTAGGTGGCAAACATCAAAATGTGTTCTGAAACATTGCAAAACAGAGTTAGCATAATTACAAAACCCAGGAATTAAATTCATGCTACTAAATTAAATATGTAAATTTAGGTCTTCCTGTCTTGAAAATAGAGACAGTTTGTAATCTGTATTGATCATTCAGGCACTGGGTCAGGCTCCCCAGAGCAGTGGTCAGAGCACCGAGCCTGCCAGAATTCAAGAAGTGTTTGGACAATGCTCTCAGACACATGGTCTGATTTTTGGGTGGTCCTGTGTGGAGCCAGGAGTTGGACTCGATGGTCCTTGAGTCCTCCTTCCTGCTCGGGATATTCAATGATTTTGTGATTCATTGGCAGTTTTGGTGTAGCAGCACAATGCAGTCAGAAGTTGGGGTCCTAATTAAGCTGCTTGGTTTAGCTCTTTGTTTTGTACCAGTTCCATTGAAACCATACTTTCCTCTTTGAAAAACAAACAAACTGACCACCTGCTCTAGACTTGAACACACATCTTTGTCTCCAAACTACCTGTCACCACCAACCCTAGAAAAGAAGCTTGGAGTTCCTCAGGTCATTGTTTTACATTTGAAAGTCTGAAAAAGATGAGCTCCCTCTGATCATGTGCATACAGGTGGCTTATTAGAGGACAAAGACCCACACTTGCTGCTGCCCACAAGGAAAAGAATTTGGATTGATATTGATTCTGCTGGACACCGAAGAGTCAAATACAGCAAAGAACTGTCTGAAGTGATCTGAGCTCCTGCCTTACTGGGCTGTAGTAGTGACAAAACTCAAAGCCCCAGGAAAGCAGATGTTAGAGGTCTTACGCTTGCAGAATTCCACATTTAAGTTAGATAAAGACAGTTTCACAGACTTCTGTTAAATGTCTAAAATAGAAAAGGAGATGTGGGAATATTTGCTTTTGAAGGGAAACTGTCAACTCAAAATGTAACCAAATCAGAAAGAGCTTCAGTTACAGCCATGAAAGCCCTTGTCAGTTTTGATTTCCCTAACCTTTTATTTTCTGTTAAGGTCTTCTACCTGTAGTATTGCCTAAACACAAAGCAGTTGGTACTTTGAGAGGTCTGGCTTTCTGCTGAAGCAGATTTGAATGTAAAACAAGCTAATGCTGGAAATTATGCAAATGTAAACAAGGCATTTAGAATAGACCGAGGTAGAATATTGAATTGAAATGATTCCTCCACATCCCTCCAAGGAGATCTTGTTGAAGCAAGCTTAGAGAACTTAATTTGAGAGTTGTTTACAATAGACCAATGTTTAACTTGTTTATTTCTTTCAGTGAAAAGCACAGGTGTATTTAAAAAAGTCAACAACAAAGTGATGTACTGGCACTTTTCCAAGTAATGACTGCAATTAGTTGCATTATGAAAATCACAGGTTAAATGGCACTGAGATGGGTGTGCTTCTGATTCAGAGGTTGCTCTACTGGGAGTCCAAAGTGCTGTATTTTGGAGACAAGAACTTGTTTTTACTGTATGCGCTAATGTTTTCCCTTTGTAGAGGTTTTTCTAGTACAGCTTCTTACAACAGGGCTGCCAGCTGGTGCTACTGGCTTTCTGGTAGCAGCCATCTCTGCATTCCACGAGGGGATAAAGAGTACTTCTGGTACTAGATGGTACCATCGTGGATGTGCTAGGACTCTCTCTAGCTGTAGCTGGTAGTGGGTGGATGCTACAAAAACAAAGGACAGGCTAAATAAACACTTGAACATTTGAAAGCAAACTTCATATTACTTAGACTTTTTAATCCTTGGAATTTACTGCACTTGTAAAAATCTCAGATTTGGTGTTTTTGAATGGGTGTACTGTGAAACTAAAATCTACGTAGTCCTCTACTTCTGTTGTCACAGCAGTACTGAGCAATATTTTGTTTTCAGTATCAGTGGTAGGTCTCTTTAAAACATATTTTCTTGTTGCTGCGTGATGCATTAGAGGGTTCAAAAGTTAATCTTTATCTTGAAAGGTGTAAGCTTGGAATTATTGCTGCTTTTATCTTTTTTAATCGAATACTGGGAGGAAGGTGGGAGGAAATCTACTCCAGGTATTTTAAGATTTACAGAAGTGTATTATTTTCAAGTAGTGTGGTTTAGACATACCGCTATAAGAACATCTAATTAAAAAAATACAAATTAATAAAAATGCTACTTAATTTTGTTTTCAGATTCCAGTAACCTGATGCTAAGAATTTATAGAGCTGAGTCATATGCTGGCCTCAAAGAGTATAAAACAGCCATAGAAGATCTAAATTTTGTTATTTCTAAAATGCCAAGTTGGCCAGAGGTATGTTGATATAAACTTATTTTTCAAAATCTGTTTATCTATAAAATCAATGTGTTCTGCATTATACTTGCATCAAATTAAGAACTGAGATCAGATGCCTTAAACACTTGATTTCCTTGTCTTACCTCATTGGACATGCAAAGTGCTAAAAGGTATCTTTAAGAAGTTATTTATATGAGACTGGCTATGGGTGAGCACTGCAGGTTAGAGTAGGCTGAAGAATCCAATTAGAACAGTTAATTTAGCCTTCATCAAAATCTTTGGGTATTTTTATTTCCTCTCACAACATGAGATAGTGATTCTGGATGCAGGGTTAAACGGAGCGGAACTGACTTCTTGGCATGTATTGTGAAGAACTTCTGTGCTGTTTACAGTTACTTGTTAGAACAACACTTCTGTGTGTTCTCTTAAGAAAATTTTTAAAATTTTTTACAAACTTTAGCTGAATATCATGTGACTGCGTGGCTGGCTGAAATTGTGCTGTCAGATTTAATTGCTTAAAACCAGAACTAATGCCTATACATTTGGTTCACTGATGTAATTGGCATTTGAAATTTCTTATACTATGTGAAGGCTAGTCCTCTTAAAGCTCCCCCGAAGTGTTTATACTTTGACCATTGTCCAAATTGAGAGCATTTTAAGCGTTATCTGTTACTTGAACATCATGTGAGTGAGCTGAGTGAGCATTGTTGCCAGTCAGGACTAGGATCTTTGGCTCTGTTAAGTAGACTTTTTTTTTGAGTTTCATTGGTAAAACATTTTGCTGTGTGAATAGGGCAGCACAGCTTTCTTTCCCAAATGCTGCCAAAGAATCAAAAAAAAAAAGTGTGAGCAATAAATCCTTTTGCAATAGTATTTGTAATAGTAAAAAAAATAAATAAGCATTTGAGGCCATTTTTTACTGGCTCCAGTACTTGGAATTGGAATAGTTTGTGGTGATGTAACCTTTAATGGCTGTCTTTTTTTTTTTTTTTTAGAAGAATAATTTGCTCTTTTAGCTGGGAAAGTTTTTTTGGAAAAGCTCAGAGAAACTCAGTGGAAACTGAGCTTTGCAAACACTGCAGGCAGCTGAGGGGTCACTGGCTTTCAGAACTGTTACAGCTTATTGCAGTAACATTACTGCAACACCATCTGAACTTTGAGCACAGCAGGGCAGCAAGATCTTCCTGCACCTGGGAGGACAGATAACTGCTTCTGTCTTGATCTCTCCTATGTTCAGCAATGGTGTGGCTGCTGCAAATTCAGAGAGCACTTTTGTCTTTGTTTCTCAATGTTGCTGGTAGTTCTCTTTATATATGTTTGGAAAGAAACTTTGCTTAACTGAGCTTGTTTTGATAGCTGTTCCAACAACTCTCATCTCTGTAGGATGATGAATTTATCTGTAAGAGGAGGATTAGCATACTTTCTGTCTTCAGGATCTATTTTAATGAATCTGACCAAATCTATCAAAAAAGATGCACACCCCATCTGACAGCCTTGTTTAACAGACTACTCCTTAATACTGGCAATCAATACACAGAAAATGTATTCAGTGTTTTTTGTGGTGGTGGTGTATTTTTCCAGTTCAATCTTCTGGTCCATTATTTAAAATCTAGCGTATAAACTAGATTTTGCTGTTTTACTGAACTTGTGTTTATATTACTGCAAACACAGCTTCTTTAAATTGAGATGTGTTGTATAAGGGACCTCTAAGTTCCAACACCATATTGTTATAGATTCATCAAAATTCTGTAGTCTTTCTTTTTTTCCTCCTCCCACCCCAGTTAAAAAAAAAAATATTTTTCCTGGCTGCTATCTAGTGTTCAAGAATAAATTAAAGTTGGAGGAAACAATTCCAAAAGTGCATTGTTTTCAATCAAGAATATATTAAAATGCGTGTAAGGGATGCATGGTTGTGTGGATTGTTTTGTTTGTAGTTTTTTCCCACGGGCTAGAACCATAAGACTTTTAATGAAACTGAGGGCGAAAAGGGTGTCCTCTGAAAACTGCTTTACCATGATACGTGTGCCCCTCTTCACCCTCACAGAAGGGTGAAATTAAGGCATTGTGTAATTTCAGTACTGGTCTGGATTTTAACCTTTCGTGTAAGCCAAAAGAAAATAACTGGAAGGAGACTAACACCAACTTACCTCATGGTTATTTTCAGCATAGGGAATTAGGTTAAACAAGGTGTATAGATCATACATGCTGTGCACAGCTCAAGTTTGCTGAAGAGGTGCATTCTTTTATCATGGAGGGCTCTAACTCTAAGTTGGTTGTAATGTCTGTAAGATGAATACTACGGTTCTACATACTCACTAGAGGTGTTTTCATGTTATCTGTTTCTCAGGTCTACTTCCGGAAAGGAAAAGTGCTGCATGACTCTGGCTTTGTAGGTGATGCCTTACAACTGTTTCTACAGTGCTTAGCCCTTGATGAGGATTTTCTTCCAGCCAAGCTCGAAGTAGAAAGGGTAACTTGATCTATCAAATTGGATTACTACCTCTGTCTTGATTACTTCATAAAGTTCCCATTATGTTAGACATTGACCACCTAAAAATCTTTAACGCATACAGAGATGGTTCAAGTGACAGACACTTTGATTGCTTCCTGTCAAGACGTATCATGCTGTCTCAGAGAGTGCTAATCTACAGGTTTTAAAAAGAACATGTCTCAAAGTATTTATGCTTCTGAAGTAGATGCTAAATGAAAACCTAGATGACTGGAAAGCAAACAGCAACATGAATATTGTAAATTGAACTCTTTCACATCCCTATCACAACAGTTTTTCTTCAATAATAAAAAAAACACATTGAAAAAGCTATGTGATGCTGAATTGATAACGGCTAACTCTGAAGAAGTCACTTCTAGTGGAAAAAATTCTAGGTAAATTTTCAATAATAAAAAATTATCTTCATCATACAGCTTTTTCAGTGTAATGTCTAACTGTTTGAAGAGATCACTTCTAGCAGAAATGATTTCTAGATAAATTCTGCTCAGTTATACAGATTTGTAGGTTTCTGCTTATTCTCAATTGTTCTTTCTCAATTATTGCTTAAATAAAGCCCTATTTGTGGGGATAACTTCATATAGATTGAATTCTTGGTTTTGGTATTTAGGCTTATAATAAAACTATACCCAGATTCTTTTTACAGTGTTATGAACACTCGGCTGTTTGTTTTCTAGACACTGTGTGATGTGCTGTCACCTGAGAAGTTAGGGGAGAGTCTGAAGGAGTCTGCTTGGAATTCACCACATATTCGAAATAAACCTTTTATACTTGGTTCTGAGGTGGCTGAGTCTCACTGCAATTTGCAACTTTGTCCTGAGCAGGTAACAAAAACTGTGGGATAGTTTTTCTTCTTTGGCTAATACACAAACATCTGACATTCTCATATCCTATTTGGCATACTTATCCTCCAGTCTAAATGCTGCCTTTCTGTAACTGGCTAAATTTGAAGAATTGTGATTTGGGACTAATGTGTTTTCATTTTGAATGTTAGACATCTCATTACGGTGAACTACCAATTAGAAAGTACTGAGAATTGATATTAGTAACTTAAATAATAAAATAAATTTAAAAACATAAAAAATACAATTGTTCTCTTTGAAGCAAATCAAGACTAAGTTGTTCATGCTAAGCAAATTTGTGTACTCTCTTGGCTTACCAAATTCCTCTAGCTAACTGATGAACTAACTGTGGGAACCTTTGCATGTTCACATCTTGTGTACCTGGATTTGTGTTTTGCTTTAAGTACAGTTCATTTGTCTTTTGTAGAGTTTAGGAGGGTCAGAAGTACTGGAGCCTGTCAGTGGAAGCCTAAATCGGGCACAATCTGCCCATGCTCTTAACTCACCAAAAGACCTCACCAAGGAAGATGTCTTAAAGAGAGTATCTTCTGAACCCCTTCTCTCTGGCCAAGAAAAAGGTGCTTTGTTGAAAAGGAAGCTTTCCTTTTCAGAACAGGATACGGTTGTATGTGAAGATGGAAGAAACAAGCACAAAAAGCAAGGAGGTAAACAATCATTTAGTTTTAAACTTTTTAAGTATTTGCTCTCCTGTGCCTTTCTTTGAAAGGAGTATTTTTGTCTTGCTGTTCCTTAGAAAGTACAAAAAGGGATACGACACTGGCTTATGGAACAATTCCAGGGAATTTGATTGATGTATCGGATTTTGAGTGTTCTCTATGTATGAGGTAAGATTTATCTCTCTGGTTCATTATTTCTATTATAGGTGTTTGGCCACGTAACTTTTGCACATGTGTAAAACTGAGGTATTTATAGGTTGTAATGAGTTCTAATGCTAGTTAAAAGTAATTTTCAGCCTTCCTATATCCCAGCAGTTAAATACTTATTTTAATCTGTTACTTGCTGTAGCATTGTATAGTACATCATCAATTTATCAGATTGTCTTTTAAATTAGATTTGGTGGTGTTAACTGGTAACTCAAACAGGAGAGGATCTTTTGTAGCTAAATATTAGGGTGTTGTTTTTTTGTTGTTTTTTTTTAAACAATAAAGCTAGTTTGTTTTGCTGTGGGAAAACTAAGGCTTAGGAATATTGCCTGTGTGTCTCAGATTTGTCTAGGAAATGACTGTAGAATGTAGATGTAGTTGTAGTTGATGTATTTGAGAGTTCTTATTGAGTTGTCCTGGTTTTCAGAATAAGAATCTTAAAGCATGTTGTATGTAGTAAATTGTCCATGGCTATGTTAATAGAATGGAAATAGAATAGAAACTGCTTTTAAAGCAACTTAGCTCTTTAAAGTATCACTTAATTTGTGTATTCTGAACCTCAGTAGTAAGATCAAAATCTTTGTATTAGAATAAATGTTTAAATATTTAGAGCTGAAATCTGCTCAGATTGATCAGAATGTACAAAGACACTGGGGGTGTGGTGGTAGAGGTAAACAAACTGCATTATAGGGGAAAAAAATGTAAGGAGCCGTAGGATTAATTTTCTCTGCTTTAGTATTAGTTTTAAAAATTAGAAGTTGATCACTGACTCTTTTTTGTAGCAAGACAAAAACTTGGCATGGTATCTAACTTTTAATAACTTTTTTTCAGGCTGTTCTTTGAGCCAGTGACAACCCCTTGTGGGCACACTTTTTGCAAAGGTTGCTTGCAACGGTGCTTGGACCATGCTCCTCAGTGTCCGCTCTGTAAGGAGAGTTTGAAAGAGGTACTGTTTCTCAGTAGAGCTCCTGTAGACAAACACTTGATCATTTTAAAGGCTGCTTAAATACAACAACTTGGATTCATTTGGGTTATGACTTGCTGCTGCAAAGAAAAAAACTTCATGCAAACATAATACAAGTTGACTAGGTTTGTCTCAGGACCTAAAAGGTTTTATGTTTCTATGATCACCTACTTTATTGGTATAATTACATCCTGAGTGTTTGTAAACTTGGGTAACTATTCAGTAAGGCTTGCCTGTGATTTCTGTACACTTTCCTTATTTATATGGCAGTATAATCTAGACAGTCAATTCTGTATGTGTTAAGTATAGAAGTATAAACAGAATCAGATACTAAAGTTGTGAGAACTAAAAGAGAATTTTCAAATAGAGTAATTTTAGATGCTAAGAAATAAGAACTTGAGCTCTAAGATGTCATTTGTGACACATCTCTTGTATCTTGGTGTTAAATAAAAGCTGAATTTTCTCAAGTCTTCTCCTAATACATATGATTATTTCTTTCCTTACAGTACCTGGCAAGCAGAAAATACTGCATCACAGAACTGCTTGAGGAATTAATAATGAAATATTTGTCTGATGAATTATATGAGAGAAAAAGAATTCATGCTGAAGAAACTGCTGAACACTCAAAGTAAGCTTTCTGTCTCCTATCTAGAAAACTTGAGAGATTAGTATTGAAATCCATTTTAGAAACATCTTATTTGTGGATATTAATAATGGCACGTTATGGATATATGAAGGAATATAAAGACATCTTAAGTATTTCAGCAAATAAGCATTGTTTTAATACTGTGGAAATAAATTCATGCTTTGAGAGTAGCAATGTATAAATTCACTCTTACTACTAACTTGAGGCTCTTAAGCCCTCTACAAAACATTTGCCTGTTTCTGAGTGCACTTTTGTGGAACTTCAGTTTTAGCTTTGCTGCTGTTAATGGAACTGTCCTCTTGAGTTGCCTCCAGAGTCTCAGATACTTGAATTTCTTTCAAAGCAGTTCACGATAGAGATTAATAGTATAAAGAAAGGTATGATGAAAATAAGTCTTTTTTATCTTGCTGTTTATCTGTAGTAGAGTTCTTTAGATATATAAAGAATCATGTATTGTAGATATGTGTGTTGGAAAACCAAAACTGGTTTATACAAATTACAGAATTACATTTTTATAGTCTGAAAGGTAGTGAAATTGAAAACCTGCTAATGTTACCTTATTTGTATCAACTGTGTATACTTCACAAAACAGCTTGAAGAAAATGGATTTTTTTCAGCCAGGCCTTGCTGAGACATTGCAAGGGTAAAAATCATATGCCAGGTTGTATCATCGAACATGGTCTAAATGGTGACCTAGTTACTATGTAGATACTGCCGCATCTTTTTAGCGTAAGGAAAACAGTGCATCTAAGGGCATAATGGCTTTCTGTCATAGTTTATAGGGCTCAAACTAAACCAAAAAGGGAAACAAAAAAAAACCAACCCCACCCTGTCCTCAAAGAGAAGCCCTATATTCACTGACTTAAATAACTTAGCTCACTAACTAGACTACTGTGAGGCTTACTGTCCATTATGTATTCAAATCATTGTGTAGATGTTCAGTCACTGTTCTTACTGTTTATGAAAATTGTTATGTGGTTATTATTAAAGTTTGTAATAAGTGCTTTATGACCTCAAATACATACTGCAAAAAAAAAGTATTGTAATGGAACAGTTCATTGATTAGATTTTAAGCCACATATTTCTTTTGTTATTCTTTTGAAGCTTGACCAAGAATGTTCCAATGTTTGTTTGCACTATGGCATATCCTACTGTGCCTTGCCCTCTACATGTGTTTGAGCCAAGATATCGACTAATGATTCGCAGAAGTATGGAAACTGGGACTAAACAGTTTGGGATGTGTATAAGTGATTCTCAAAATGGGTAGGTCTGCGTTCTGATACCAAGCTTCTTCTGTCTTTTTCTAATCAAGTGTCCTCGTAAAAGTGTGTAGTTAACTTACTGACAAGGTCTGTTTTCTAGTTTTGCAGATTATGGATGCATGCTGCAAATTAGGAATGTTCACTTTCTACCTGATGGACGGTCTGTTGTCGATACTGTTGGTGGAAAGAGATTTCGAGTTTTACGGAGAGGGATGAAAGATGGTTATTGTACTGCAGACATTGAGTATTTGGAAGATGTTAAGGTATCCAGAACGCTGTCCAAATATTTCTACTATTAGCTAGTATCTTAATTTTACTTCATTTGTTTTGAGGGCTCTGTCAATTTTTTAGGTCCATAGATTGCCTGGAGGATACAGTGCCAGCATGTAGAAGAAATGGAAGCCAGCTTAGTCCTTCATTATTATGAAATAACAAATACTGTGCTTTCTATTAGAACAACAGTTCATGAAGCTGTAACTCTTTTTAAATATCACAGGACTTTTTTTTTTTTTTTTACTATTCAGCCATTAGGAATCAAGGCTTAGGAGAATGCAAGAAATGTAACTAATGACTTAAATAGAGTTGAAATCAAATAAGTTTGTTTATGCTAGTTTAAGAACTGTAGTGATTCTTTATATGTAATAATGTTAATGTTCCTCCACTAGGTTGTTGATGAAAAGGAACTAAAGAAACTGAGGGAACTTCATAATTTTGTTTACAATCAGGCCTGTAATTGGTTCCAAAACTTAAGAAACAAATTCCGCACTCAAATTCTTCAGCACTTTGGGCCAATGCCTGACCGGGAGGAAAATATACAGGTGAGACATTTAATATCAATTAAGTCTTTACTATAGCAGGGGGTAGGGGAACAACATTAAAATTATCAACTGCTAAATATGAAAAGGAAAAGACTTTTTTTTCTCAATTTGAAAGGAAGTTGGGCTACGTCTTGTTTCTCTTACGAAGAGCAACAGAAGACAATTCTGTCACTAATAAACCGTTTTTTTCAAGAAAGGATGATATGCTGCTCTGTAGATAAAACTACTAACCTGAGAACACTAAGTTCCAGTAACACTTTAAACTGTTGGTTTGTATAAAGCAGTTAGAATTCAAATGAAAAAAAATGGTAAATCTTTCAGTATTTCCTTTCCTGTGATGTGTGTAGGCAGTAATCTGTGATAAAAAGGTAATCATAAATAACACTTTCTTCCTTTCTGAACTAGTGCTGTACACTGCTGCTGCTCTGATGACTTGACAAATGCTTACTTTAAGTCTAAGAAACTAGCTGCAGCCATCTGGTTGGTTATTGTAAGCAATTGGTGAAGGGCAGAGAGATCCGGAAAGAGTGGAGGCTGGAGAAAGCCATCACCTATCTGCTACGTATCTTTGAGACCATACTGACTGATCTGGGAGGACTGTAGATGCTTCGGAGGCCAGTGTATTAATTCAAAAGTTACTTTAGAACACCTTTTTTTCAGAAAAAGGTTTAAAACAATGTGTAAGAAAGAAGACTAAGTGCACTAGGATAACTATCTGGACAGCAAGGCTGAGGGTACGTACTTGAGACTTAAGTGTCAACTGTGTGATAGAGAAGAAAGGGAGGAATGTCGTATGTCATTCTGGAGTGTACCACTACAAAGACTGTTTTTGCAAGTCTATTGAGATAAATCTGCTATGCAGTGTGACATGGCCTCTATTGAGAGGAGTGTTGTGTCCTGGGCATGACAGCTCAGGTTTGATGTAGGAAATTGAATGAAGTACAGGGAAAAGTTACAAAATATGTTTTATAAACTTAGAAGAAACAGATGAAGTTGTCCTGCTCTGTTTAGGAGGTAATGAGATGAGAGTGGAATGGGGCAGTGATAGAAGAGTCCTTTAAATACAGTAAAGATGAGTACAATGAATGTGCTAGGCATCAAGAATACTCAATCTTCAAGAATAGCACGGCAAGTAATGGATTTAGTTTGCGTTACAGAGGTTTGTTATTATGTGACTGTCCTATATTTAGCCATCTTTTCCTGAGGAATCTCTGAGCTTCCTTTGTCTTAAAAATAACCCATTGCTTTATGAACCTTAGCTTAAGTGTACTTTGTTTGACTTCCAAGTTGAGGATAGATCAGAAGAGATCCATTCAGAACCCTCCTGATCTTACGCATTTGTAATTCTCTAGTTGGTATCGAACTTTAAACAAGACTGACAACTTTCTTTTATGTCTCCTTGTCATATTAGTCATCTATACTACATTGTTCCTCAGTAACTAATTTTTTTTTTTATAGGCAATGCCCAATGGCCCTGCTTGGTGTTGGTGGCTTCTAGCTGTTCTCCCAGTAGACCCCAGATATCAGCTGTCAGTTCTCTCTATGATGTCTTTGAAAGACCGTCTGATAAAAATCCAGCATATACTCACCTATTTTTCTAGAGACCAGTCCAAGTGACTAACCGCCTGGGTCTTCCTGAAAAGATACTCCATTCTGGTTGTAGTTGCAGCTGGAATTTTTGCTGCCTTTGCACATCTAGCACTGGTTTGAGAAGTGTAACGGAACTGCTTTTTCTCTCTCCTTCCTGCCCTCCCAGCTTCCTGAACCCATGTGGTTCTTTGAATGCACACTTTCTTCAACTATGAGAGAAGACCACTCATGATTGCACAAAGTCAATCCAGCTAGATATGTTTTTCACATTATCTATGTTACAATTTGCACTATGTAGAGGAGAACATTTTTGAGACTTGATAATTTTAGCCACTGACTTTTTAAAGCTGTGGTAAGTGCAGGACTTAAGGCTGACAGTCCAAGTTTACAACATTGAAGAGGTATTAAAGGTTTTGCAAATAAGTTTGCCTCATACAACTGTTCTTTTGCTGTTTGCACAAATATTTGAAATATAGTATTGAATGTCACTGTTGGATATTACTACTCTTGATGATTTATCTTGACTATGAACATGGCACAGACTTTTAAGTTATCTTGTAAATGTAAGCATCACAAAACAAGTGACATTATGAACTGTATGCTGAACTGAGAGCCAATTTTAAGGAACAAATGCAAAAAAAAAAGGTACTTCTGTCTAAAAATACTTAAACTGTGAATATGGTTTACATACCTAGGCCTGTACATGTTAAAGAAGAACTGAAAATTAAATGCTAGTACCAGTTACATTTCTACTGGGCTTTTCAGGCTGGCTGTTCTTCCAGAGCACACAGTTTATAGAGCTTACAAGAAGAAATCTTAGAGTGTGCGCGTGTGTGTATTGGGGATTGTGCATCCAGGATTTAAAAGCTTAAAGTTTTATTTGAACTTTTTTAGTTGGTGCAAATGTGAGTTCTATGCCTTATATCAACAGTAGAGCACACTGCAGTGGCAAGGTAAGCATCATGCTGCCAATAGGTACTTTTTGTAATTAAAGGTTTGCATATTTGTGAATATGTCTGATACTGGCTTTCTTGTATGTAAATGATTTGTAAAATATTTCTTAAATCTTGCTTTTGCTAATATATTTAATTTTCAATAAAAGCTAAAAGTTTGTAATATTTTAACTTTATCAGAAACTAAAAATCACTTTAATTTTCCATGTGCTTCTATTCTGGGAAGCTTCTATCGGGGCAGTTGTTTAACCTCGATCAAGGTTGTAGGCACTTTGTGATGTTAAGTGGTACGTACGTAATCTCTTTCTGCTTGTAGTACCTCTTGCAGACTGATTATCAGTCAGAAAAGTTTGTTGCTGGTGTCCTGCTTTTGTAGCTACTGTACTTAATTAAGGTGGCTTGAAATAGGAATTCTTCATTTCACGAAATTTGAAAGCTAAAATTACAGTGAAACAGATGGGTATTTCACAAGCTTGCTAGTCAGGTCCTCTGACTCTGTCTCTTCTGACACATAAGGCTTGAGATATTACAGGCAAACCAGAATCTGCTGGATCAGTTTTAATGTGGGCTTCTATCCAGGATAAATTTTGTCTTTATTGTGTGAGTAAAGTTCTGGGTTGGTATTTGGGAATACTACTTCATTTGTGTAATAGAAGAAAGAGGATCCTCCCTTTCTCTGCTGCAGTATGTTAACAACCTTAAAAGCTTAATCTTTGTATTACTGTGATCTTAGGAATGCAGATGACAGGATTTTTTTTTTTTTTACAGGAAAATGACCAATCTAGTGGAAGATTTTTTTCCCTTGCAGGGACCTTTAATTTTGAAATGAGTATTCCGTAGTATGCTGGAAGATGTGGCTTCTAGCTGTTCTATATTCCCATGAATTTTTAACAAAATAAAAAATGCGATGAGAACAGATGAGGAAGTGTCAGATGGCTGGCACTGTCCTGTGCTCGTGTAAGCTCTACCTCTGGAATTGGGGAAAAAATGTAAGAACTTCAAAGAACAGCAACAAAAAAGCAAAATTACTGTGATAAATACATGCTGCATTAAGAGTAAGTACTACTGACTAATAGCTATTCCACAAACCTGATGATAGAAGGTGCCATTGGGAACGATATAAAATTGAGAATGAGGAGGAAAAATTTTTAAGAGGCCTCATAAGTTGGGATTTTCTCAGGTGTTAGGTTGTGGATCAGACTTTGTCACTTCATGCAGTTGGGATGGGACGAGATACTGGAGAGCAGCCCCGCAGAGAGGGATTTGGGGGTTGTAGTTGACAGCAAGTTGAATCTGAGCCAGCAGTGTGCCCTGGCAGCCAGGAGGGGCAACCGTATCCTGGGGTGCATCAAGCAGAGCATTGCTAGTCGGTCGAGGGAAGTGACTGGAGAAGAGGAGGCTCAGGGGTGACCTTATCGCTCTCTACAGTTACCTGAAAGGAGGCTGTAGAGAGGTGGGGGTTGGTCTATTCTCCCACGTGCCTGGTGACAGGACGAGGGAGAATGGGCTAAAGTTGCGACAGGGGAGTTTTAGGTTGGATGTTAGGAAGTACTTCTTTACCGAAAGGGTTATTAAGCATTGGAACGGGCTGCCCAGGGAGGTGGTGGAGTCACCATCCCTGGAGGTCTTTAAAAGACGTTTAGATGTAGAGCTTAGGGATATGGTTTAGTGGAGTACTTAGTGTTAGGTCGGAGGTTGGACTCGATGATCTTGAGGTCTCTTCCAACCTAGAAAAATCTGTGAATCTGTGAATCTGTGACTGTCCCGCTCTACTCTGCGCTGGTGCGGCCTCACCTCGAGTACTGTGTGCAGTTCTGGGCACCACAGTACAACAAGGACATTAAGCTGTTGGAGAGTGTCCAGAGGAGGGCGACAAAGATGGTGAAGGGCCTAGAGGGGAAGACACAGGAGGAGTGGCTGAGGTCACTGGGCCTGTTCAGCCTGGAGAAGAGGAGGCTGAGGGGGGACCTCATTGCAGTCTACAACTTCCTTGTGAGGGGGAGTGGAGAGGCAGGAGACCTATTCTCTGTTATCACCAGTGACAGGACCCGTGGGAACGGTGTGAAGCTGAGGCAGGGGAAGTTTAGGCTGGACATCAGGAAGAGGCTCTTCACCGAGAGGGTGGTTGCACACTGGAGCAGGCTCCCCAGTGAAGTAGTCACTGCACCAAGCCTGTCTGAATTTAAGAAGAGGTTGGACTGTGCACTTAGTCACATGGTCTGAACTTTTGGGCAGACCTGTGTGGTGCCAGGAGTTGGACTTGAGGATCCTTATGGGTCCCTTCCAACTCGGGATATTCTATGAATGTTGGCACAGGTCTTTTAGTCTATATCTTGAAGACATATACCATGCTATACTTGGTACATAATGTTTTGAATTCTGGAAGTCCTTCTTTATTCTTCTGGTATTGTTTGCCACTCTGCACTGGAAGCATGGGAAAAAGGTTGTTCCAGTTAGTGAGTAGATATGAGGTATCTTTTAAAGGATAATTGTAAGGATAACTGTACCCATACCACTTGATTATGTTACTGAAATCTCTCCATAACCTTGTCATTTAGTGCTTTTCTACAGTTAAAAAAGCTGCAAAATGTTTAACGCTAACACTTTTTGAAGGCCTTTACCCAAAAGAAAGTAAAATAAAATGTCCCGTGAGATTTGAGCCTTGATTCTTATTGAAGATACACTTTTGTGGCCGCTATTCATGAAAGCGGTTGCAGTCAATAAAGGTCTATAAAAAGTATTTCACCATGAATTTGAAAGTATAATTGCATTAGTGATACTATGAGTGTAGTTCAAGTGTAGTCAGACACGCCTGTGAGGTTGTGGCAAGCTCACCAGGCAGGAGAAAGACAGGAAGAAGTAGGTGAAGCCTTTATACTTCCAGTTGAAGACTTATGTTTTGGTAAAGAATGGTTTGGTGAAAGAATGTCTTGTATTGGAAACAGTTTTTAAAACAGGCTGAGTATGAACTTGTAGCTAGGAAGCAATCATGTACTAGATGTTTAGATAATTAGAAATTGATATAATGGGAAATCAGGGCCGTGGAGCTGTGCTGTATTAAGACAAATATAGTCACTGTCCAATCAAAATAGAACTTCTCTGGAACTTGGCATCTTGAAAAATTTCTTAATTAAATCTGTTTGTGTGAGTGTTGGTTCCATGTATCAAGAGCTTCCTAATTTGTCAGCTAGGAAAACTTCTTTTTATCAGCATGGAGCTATACAATGTGCTTGGCAAAGTGGGCTAGCTTTTCCCTGACACCACTAAGTTTTATTTTGTTTCATTATCCCCTTTCCCCCCCCCTCTTTTTCATCCTCCTCCTCCTTGCATCAGACCATACTTCATTATGACTACTTGTTGGGGCTACCAGTCCATCTTCTTCCATATGTTGGTCAACATCTGTTCAGCAGATGCTTCAACCTACTGTCCTCTGCTGGGTGGAATTCTGGCATTTTGTAGAAGCTCTGAGTTCCCGTAAGTGACAACTTAATCCTTTCCATGAAAAACTCAGTCCTTGAAAAGACTCAGACTTGATATTCTCAAGTATCTGTTGTGGTTTGGCAACATGTTTGCTGTTTTTCTATGAAGATATCATCCTACTTGTGATGACATCTGTCATCAGAAAGAGGGAGGGGGAGAGAGAAGCTGTTATTGTTGGTTCTTCTACTGAGTTCCATGCAAATGTATCTTAATTCCTTCTTCAGGAACTTCTGAATTTTACCTTCCATAGGGAATGAGAAGTCTTCTGTCTTCAAGTTTTAAGATCTTTACACTCGGGGCATACTCTTCCAGAGTTAAATCCTTGAGAATTCACACTACAATTGAACTGATATTTCGAAGTCATAATCAGCTGCAGCCTTGTGATGACCTAACCCCTGTTGCAGTCATTTAAGGAAACAAATTGAAATAGCCCTAAAAGGGAAGGATTTTCCCCTCCTATAGACCTTCTAAATGCCCATGGTAGTTAAAGCACCCTTCTAAGGGAAAACTTGAGTTTTGTCCCTTTTTCCCAGTAGAGAAGGGATTAATTTGCTTATAACCTGGGTGACTGTTCTAACTTGGAAGGCGTCTCATGTTTTGTTTGAGGGGGTAAGCTTTGTGATTCTGGCTGTAATACTGATTTTGTGTATCCTGATGAGATTTAGATGAGTAAGAGGCTTAGCTGTTGTGTCCTGTCAAGACCTAAGATGCTTCTGCAAAAGGACAACAGCAGATGCTTAAGGGGTAGGGAAATGTAATTACAGAAAATGAAACTAGAGGCATCAGGTCTCTCTGATCCTGCAGCGAGCAGTTGCACAGTTCTGAAGATTTTGTTTCAAATGCACATACTTAGATCTGAAATAGGGATTGGGACTGCAACCCAACTGTAGAAGTACTTAAGCTCGGCGGGAACTTCAGGTGTGGGGTTTCTGCTGTTTTGTGTTTTTTTAATCAACTCTCTATGCTTTCTCTTGTGAGCATACAGATATGCTTTTTCTTTGGGTATGAATTATTTCAGCAGCTTTTAAAAGAAGCATCAGAAACAGTACCTTTATGCTATCATCCCCATAAAAGTAAGATCATTGCTCCTAGGACTTCAATTCACTTTTTACAACTCTGCATGCTGAGGATACTAACTGTTACCTTCAGAGTCTTGGGGAATGTTTTTTAAAATCTTGAGTTAAAGATGGAGGATATCAATGGAAGCAGTGACTTGAGTTTTCACAGAATGGGGTTTGGCTTTTTTCTTGACTGAAGAGAACTTATTAAAGGCTGAACATCAGCTTCCATTTACCCATACTTGAAGCAGTCTAGGATGTAAAATGAGTCCTGCCCTGAGTACTTCCTTGTGTTAATTCCAAACAGCTGCTTGCCAATATCTTCTAAGAACTTCCGCAGTTCAGCAGGTAACTGCTAATTAGGACATGATCTAATCTAGGGTCCTTAAGCAGCTGCTTAAAAATATATTTTTATTACAGGTATTCCCACTCTATTTAAAAAATACAATGTATTTGTAATTTTGGGGAAGATAAATGCACTTAATTTCTTGGGATAGTTTTTTTTTAAACTGGACAAAAACACAAGTGCTACAGCAGCAAGTGCTGGCTGAAGAAATGCTCAAGTTATTGCATCAGTGGAATGCTGAAAAAAAGGGGGCGCAAACTTTGGGAAGAACTTCCTGGTAACACTTCTGCCTCTAGGACAACTACAAGTCTAACATCCTTGCAGTATTAAGCCACTACAAGTCTCACCACTGTACCACACATGCTAACTGCCCTGTCTTAGTACTTTTGTCTCTTCTTTGCAAGACAATGGCATAAACTTTTGCTTGTGAGGAATTAGTACAGACTACAACAAAGAAAAACACCCAAAAGCTTAAGCATGACCTTCCCCATGGCAACTGAAGCACTTGGCAGGCTCATGCCTAACATAAGGTGGCAGATTTCTAACAAATGAAGTTAGTATCATCGGGGTGCAAGCAATTTGAGAAACTACAGCTAGTACAGAATATGCCAGGCTTGAACAATCAAAACTACTGAGTATTACTAGTTTTTATTGCACAGGTAGAAGACTATGCAGACAGCACTATACCACTGCCATGGGGGTGAGGGGGATGCAAAGGTCTGTTTGCAGTTGTATCATGATGGTACTATCTGGGATGGCTGGGTGACTGACAAGCTCATCAGGTTGATTAACCATCACAGCTAGTACCCAGTCTAGGTGTGTTGGGTAGGGAGAACAGTAAGAAATGCCACATTCAGCTTATAAATAACTTCATTCTTCTGCTGGTACTAGGGTGAAGTGCTACACTCCCCGTTGCTTGCTCTGGTGCTGGTCTGATCACAAGATAAGAGGATTTGATCAGTTTAAAAAGATTGCACTTCAGAAGACAGCACTACTTAGAGTTATGCCACACAGAGAGAAGCTGTGATCCCTTCCTGTGAACAAGAAGGCCAGCAGAAAGTAATCTGCTTCCCCTCACTAAGGGGTGTGCCCCATTACACAGTAATAGAAGGGTATATTTTATGAGCAAAGCAATACAGCTTTTTGTAACAGGAGCAATGTTGTCTACTACTTGACCTTGCAGAAACCCCCTTTGTGCAAAGTTAGTGCATAAACAAGTTTTACCTATTTAAGATCCTGAAGTTATATACCACAGGTGATGACTAATTCATATGTGCTTATCAAGTCTCCACGAACAGCTTTGAACTCAGTTTATTTAATTATAAAAGCATGAATGTTACATACATTGAATAATTGCATATTTCTTAGAATCAGTACCTATTTAGAAGAATGGTATGTGCAAAGACAAGACAATCATGCTTAGATTTCCCCCAGTAGTTTGGTGCTTTACCATTTGTTCCCACCTTCAGTTCAGTACAATTCCCATAGAAACAATGAGTGAGGAAATATACATACATAAAGCAAGAGTTACTGAAGTGTGAGGATAGTTTGACAACACCACGTAGGTCCTTTAGAGATTGGCCTAGTATTTAAAAGGGCAAAGACTTGACTAGTCAAGGGTTACAGCAAGTAGGCAACAAGCCTAGTTACAGTTCTATTCAGAGCTATAGCTTGTGAACAACAGAACTGGTGTTAACTTCATCACAGCATTCGAGATGATAGTGATAGGATGTATATGTGCATACATACACACATGAAAAATAATGGATGTTTGTGGTTTTTAAATAAGGCAGGTATTTCTTTCAGGCTCTTATATTTTTCCAGATTATTTTCTTATTAATACAGCATATGTTGCCATTTTATTGCTAAAGGAAAGCATACCATCATTGCAAGCAGAACAGTATCAGTACTCGTTTTAGTTAGTCCTGGTGAGTTAATAAGGTTCAGGACATACATTATTACTATGGAAGAATATTACTGTTACAGAAACAGAAAAAAAGGGGATTTCTATTTGAATCACCAAATCATTATCTTGACATGAACATCAGCTGTAGTTAACAGTCTACACTGAAAAGCAGAACAGCATTATTTTGGAGCAGCAGAAAGGTAACTAAAATACTATTTTCCCCATCTTTTACTAAGTTATATTAAAAAACCTAAAACCAAAAAAATACAGAAGAGAGGGATGAAGACACAGCAGACTTCATCTACTGCTCTAAAGATGCTTTCTTCTGTCAGAAAAGATGCATAATTTCTCAGCTCATCCAACTGAGAACCCTAATACAAATGAATGTACACGCCATTAGTTTTGTGTAGCTATAAAAAGTTACTCATTAGTTTGACTTACAAGGTGCACTCTCGAAGCTTTTTGTCAGCCTGCTTCAAGGAGATCCATGTATTTAACATGCTTGATCGCAGTTTGGCCCACACCAAGTGGTTGTTTAACCCAAATATCTGGGCAGCAAACTGAGCAGCTCCTTCAGGTGACAGAGTAGTAGGACAGCCAAGACCTGCAAAGAAAGGAGAATGTCACCTACCAAAACATGTTTTCTAGGCACAAGCAAAACACTGCCTCTAAATAACAGCTTAAGACAACGCTTGTTTCAGTAGTCAGGAGCTGCATGATCTAGTTGTAAAGCTACTGAAGTGTCATATGTTCATTACTTCTCTCTTCATGGCATTTGAAACCAAAAGCCAGCATAGCAAATGACTCTCCTCATTCAGAGGTAACAGACTTCTGGGCCTTTGTGCTGTCAAATATCCATTCTAGTCACTAACAAAAATTAAAATCCATGCAGGTAGTAATGCGCTGTTATCAGAGGATCAAGCTGATTGTAGAAGGGTTTTTCCGTTTTGATCTTTGATCATAGTAAAATGCAGCTCTCTAAGTAGAACAAAAAGAAAGTTCCCATTCATACCAATTCCAGCTTTAAATTCAGATGTTCAGTAAGGATAAGCAAAGGATTGTATCTTTCAAAGGGTATTTGTATGTAATCTTTGCTCTACTGATTTGATTGCAAAAAGCCCAGGGGAAAAAAAGAAAGAAAATGTGTGCAAGAGATTTCTAAAGACTTTGTTCGGTACTGATCCAGCTACCAGTGTGTGCACGCACATGTGTATGCTAGAACAAGTAGTGCTGTCAGTACAACAGCACTGGCTGAAGATTGTCTTACCACTGGGTAGTCTGAGAGAAGACCACACATCCTGAGCACCCCAGTCAGCTGAGAGTGGAGGACAGTTGACAACTGGGTAAGCAGTGTTACCCGACATTACTGGCCCCAAACCATTGCTTCTGCCAGCCACTGCAACGAACACTGTTGGGATTCCATCTCCTTGGGAGGGGGAAAAAAAGCAAACAAATCAGATAAGCAATCTACCTTGTTTCCTCCCACTTGCTTTTGTGGGTGCTTTATCTGAGTATACAGCTCTTCTGTTTGCAGTTAATTTTGTTGATTCTGCTACATAGCGCTTAAGTTTTATCTTGAATTTCTCCCCTGCAAAAATAAGTCAAATCTTGGAGCCTTAAAATCCAGATATTGCTTACTGTAACTGAAGATAGCATGCCTTACTCTGCATCTGAGGAAAAGCATCATTATCAGATGAGTAAGTGCTGCTTAGCTTTTGAAAAGAGCAGTATTTAAAGATACTGAAGACTTAGTTGGCTATATTCTTGCTCAAATGTTAAGCTATGTTTCTATTCTGTAAGGTCTTAATTCACCTCAAAACAAGTGCCTTTTAACTGTAGTTACCACATCTGTACTGTCATTGAGTCTTAAACTGCTTCCCCTCATACCCCATCTGTCAGTTTTTCCTCTGGAGGAAGTACACTACTCCTATAAGGATAAGTAGTTAATTCGTCTCTCTCCTCCGGCAACCTACACACCCTTTCAAAGAGATACCTAGTTTTCTTGGTAGAAATATGAATTTAAATTACATTTTTTTCATGGCATCTAAAATTATTAAGTGTGTTTTCAATAAACAGGTAGGATGACGGCAGCAACATCTGCCTTGTAAGTAACATATAAAAACATTTACGGTCCGCTAGAGAAGTCACCACTCTTCCCCATTTCAGAAATACATTTCCTGCAGCATCTTGCCACTGATGCTGGTATTAATATCATCAAGGCCTGGGCAAAGCAGTTCAGGTACTGGATTAAAAGCAGAATTCAGGCTTTTGAGTAATGGAAGCTGTGTCTGGGCTGTGGGACAATACATTACTCCATAATTGCTTAGTGCAGCCTATAACCTATCATTATGTAATTAGCAAATGAAGTACATTGTAACAGCTTAGTCATGTTCAAACAAAATTTGGAAGAGACACCCACACAAATCCTTAAAATTGACAAATAATTTTTGTACATGATATTGTTTCAATCTAACTCAGTAGTTCTTTGGCACTTACCTTCGTATTCTGCTTTGATCCTCAGAGTTTCATCTGGCCCTTTGTGGGCAGAGGTTACTCTTAACTCACAAGGAATTCCAAAGGTTGCGCATGCCTTCTTTATTTTTTCACAGTGACTGAGGTCAGAAGGAGATCCCATCAATACCACAACTCTACCTTGGCTCTTTGTTTTCAGAAGCAGCTAGGGAGAAGGGGGTGGGGGCAGGAGAAGGAAAAACAGTCAGGATTCTAGATACATTTTTCATTAGAAGAGAAAACCAACCGACCAACCCAAAACCAAACAAGAAAACTGCACACAGATACCTCTACTCTTTCTGCAACCCATTCAAAGTTTCTCTTAACCATTTGCAGTGCTTCGGGAGTCACTTCTTTCAGGTCCCGGTAGGACTGAAAAAGAAAAAAAAGAACAAAAACAAATGTTAAAATTGATGTTGTGCTTTGGGTACACAAAGCACTCATTTTGCTACCGTAATTAAGAATATCCCAATTTAAATATTTATGCCATTTCTAACACGGAAGAGAGCTTCTAAAGTGAGTCCTTTTCTTTGCATAGAATATGAAGTGGAAAGAGCCAAGTTTTTTATCATATCAGATTAAGGGCTGAAATGGATGTGATTATTTCTTTTATACATGGATATGGAAGCAAGGAAGAACTAATGAACAACTACCTCAGTAAACAACCATCTATGTTATAATTCATAACCATTTGTTAACATGGAAGGCTTCTAGCCATGGGAGTATCGAGGTTTTGCTAACTTCACAACAGGTAAGCTTAAGAAAACACAACTAGTTTATTTTAATTGGAATTAATTAAATTAATTACTTTAAAGTTGGAATTTGTAGTGACATGATGGCCTGCAGCAGCATTGCACTAGGCAGCCTAGGTTCTGCACGACATTACGGTGTACCTCACTTTAAACAGATGAACAAAAAGCACAGAGCAATTCACTCAAACATGCTACTACATGATTCAGGTAAACAACTGAGTAGTTCTGTTTCCTGATTTAAGTTCAACTACAGAGTAATAGCCCTGCTTCCTGCTATCCGGGAAAAAAGGCTCTCCGAAAGCACGTACTTAACTGTAGGGTTTACTTTTTTCCTTTCTCCTTTCCAAAAGGCTTGGAAGATAAAAAGAACAGAATGTTACCTGTTTATCCTTCTGCTGGCTTCTGTCTCCTGATGGCCACAGTCTCCATGAATCATTATCAATAACATCAGCAAGAACAATTTCTTTTGTCAAAATATTAACACCAAATTCAATCTAAAAAGACAACAAGAATCCTATCTTAGGAACCACACAACGATATATTTCCTGTCAGAACTAGGATTACGAGAAGTCAGACTTTCATACCTTCAGGTCTACCAGAGTGCAGTTTTGGGGCTGCCATGATTTTTCCAGGATCTCAAAAATAGCTTGAGTAGAACGAGCCATAATATCTACTTCTGTCTGACCAATAGTGAGTCCAGCAAAACAGAATTTTGCTTCAATTAGCTGCTCTTCAGACCACTGTGGATCATTGTTAGCATCATCCTATTAAGAAAACCAAAACAGGAAAGAGCATGTAAGTTAAGTTCGCTATGATGGAAAAATAACCATTAGGAGACAGTATGCTAGGGCTTAAAATAATAAAAAATATATATATACACACACACACAGTCTTGTAACTAGAATTTTATAATTTGTACTTAAAAAAAGAGAAGAGCAGCATTAAACACACTTGTAACACTAACATTTTTCAGAACACTTGAAGTTTGGACAGCACCCCAAGAGCAACAGAGTATGCAAAAACAAAACAAACAAACCACAAAACATTAAATACATGCTCTTTAGGTGATAGTTCACAAGACACTTTCTAATATATCCAGGATGAGTTGTATCTCCTTTACATCCCATTTGGCTTGTTACTCTTTCATGCCCCCGTGAGCCACTATTGCATTGTATGTGCTTTGGACAAAACAGCTCTTGGATGAGAATACAAGAAAGCTTCAAGATAGCGATACTACCAACCCTAAAAGAAGGTCAATTGCTAGTGCAACCTGTTATTCATCAGCATTTTTAGGAAGATGTTATAGAGTTCTAGCTCTAAGTTTGATTCATACCACAGGAGAGGAAACTTACCTTGAAAAACATCTCAATTTTGGGTGGGTAAAACTTATAGCCTTCTTTGACACCAGGGTTTCTTTTGAGGAAGGAGCCAGTAGCAATTCTTCTGCACACCCATTCAATCGGGATCATTTCACAGTGAGCTGCTATGAATGCTGTGTCACTGTGTTTTCTGACAAAAGCCGTTTTGATTCCTAAATATAAAGATTAGTTCCATTACTAGGCAAACTCCACAACTGAAACAAGACTCAAAAGCATCTTTAAGTTTAAGCACAACCCAACCTTATTCTTCTCTGGACTTCAGGGATGCACTGAATTTCCTCAAGGTATTTTAAGCGTAACAAGAGGGTTTCATTTTTGCCTTGTAAAAGGCCTTCGCTGCCATTATTTTCCTACAGGTCAGTAGTTTGCCAGTTTTATCATACTATGTTCACCTGTTGCTCAGAACCTTCTGCTGTGGTCAGAAATCCAATTGTCGCAAATCCTTCCCTCATGATGTTTTTTTAAAACAAAAGTTAGCAGCAACAGTATCCAAATATACCCTCTGGTGGAAGATCTATGGACTGTAACACCATACATTGAAGGGCAACTGGAGTTAGCAAAAGACAGCAAAATATAAGGTAGCTTTTGCTACTTCATTCACAAAGGAAGATGGAGCAAGGGCAAGAATGACTTGTTTTTTTAATGAAAGGGAGGTCTAGTATTTATTTAGGGCACTAGATCATTGTGATTTGTTGGATAACAGACATTAAGACGCGGCAATACATATGCATATGAATCTCCTCCAGCATATCTTACATAATTTTAAGATGCAAGAACATATTAAACATTGACAGCCAATAGCTGCCGATAGCCATTTTAAGTGCAATATGGCTCTTTTCTCATCTCGCTCCTAGGGAAAGTTCCACATTTCCTCCCTAGAGCAGGACAAATGTCAAACCCAACTAGCATCTGCCAGAAACAAGAGGACAAAGGAGCTGCAATCAATCAGTTCAAGAAGTAGCTCTATTCCATTCCACCTTCAGCAACAGTGGAAGAAGAACCTAAAAATACAGTACTGAAATCACAACTTCATAGTTTATTGCAAGGCCCTCAAGAACAATGATTAAAAGAAACTGTGCACCAAGTGACTTCTAAATCCAGGCATTAAATCCCCCTCATAGCTTTTTTTTTTTTTTACTACAGTTTTCAATCAGGGCAGATGTGTGCTTTTGAAAGGTTGACATTGGCTCTACTTTAAGTGGGAGAGAAACTTTAACAGAATTCTTTGTATATCACCACCTTTGATAAAGTAGGTTAAGAAGAGTTGCGAAAAAGCAAACAAACTACTTCTACAATAAGGCACTCGTGTTATCTGCAATTTATGCCTGTCAAATAATCAAACCAGAGCAGAACCCTGAAACTTCTTTTGTTGCTTTAAACTGCAGCTGCAATTTACTCTGCATATTGTTCCAGGGCACCTGAAGCTACTAAGTGAAAGCCATTTAAGGGTCTTTAAGGCAGCTCCTTAGCTTTTTGAATTCATACACTGCATCTGTAGGGTATTAAAATTAGTAGCTTAATTATTGGCCATATAGAATTAGGCAAAAACATGTAATTCATTGCTTCTAAATTAGAACCAATATTTTTAATCAACTGCAAAAATAAATGGAAAGACCCCAGAGACTTCTTTGTACCATATCAAGAACAGGCTTCCTAGGAAAGCCAGTGATTGAGGATCATACTTAACAGCTTGATTAACTCTTCTTTCTCCACCAATCCATTAACAAAAGGCCTTAACCTCCACCTGTACTTGAAGAACTACTTGCACAGAAGTAGAGGTTGATATAACTACACAGAAAACTCCTTTCTCTCCTTCACATACGAAACACGCTGACTTTACTGTTTGATTGAGATCTATCAATTTATAACACATAATACAACTTTTAGAGCAACTGGTACTCAGCTGGGACTTTGTAGCAGAGGGGAGGGTTAGGGGTATGTCCAGACAAATGGGAGAAACTATAGTGGTGGATTAGATTACTACACATACTCTCATGGTCCAAATGACTAAGTCACCCACCCAGATCTGTAGTACCAGAAGGAAAAAAGCAGACCCATAAATTAATGAAAAAGAAAGACAAAACCAAAAAGCATCAGAGCCTCAGGGCAGGATAAATCAGTAGAGAAACAGTGTTTTGCAACACCATCTGCAATATGCAGGCATTTATTCTGCCTTCAAAACACTTACCAGCTTCTTGGAGCAGCTGAAACACACAGCTCGTCGTTGTGTTGGAAATGGCAGCCTTCCCCTCCATTCGGTCCTTCCTGGCCGCATTTCCCGCTGTTATTTGGTCTTTCGACTGCATCAGAACACATCCCGGGATATCTGGCAGCTCGTAAACTTCTTTTGTTTTACCTTCGTTCACTTTTTTACCAAGTTTCAGCTCTGCAGAACAACAAAAAGAATTTGAGATCGAAAGAGGTTTCCTACTCCCCCAGACCAGCGCACCGAGCCTGCCTACCCGAGCAGCTCCGTGCCCAGCAGCATCCCCGCTCCCACTCCAGGAGGAGCGGGCTAACTTTCCTCAGCCAGCTTCCACACGCAGCCGCTGCCTCAGGGGGTGCGAGTATAACCGTGGTGGGCTACTTTTACTACTTTTTATTTAGTTATTTCTTTTTAAAACTACTTTTTAACCGCCTGAGCGGTTTAACCGCTGCACTTGGGCTCTGAGGGGGAGCTCCCGCGCCTCGCCTCGGGGGCGCGGAGATCATCGTGTCCCCCCCCCCCCCCCAATCGAAATAACAAAATAAAATAAAATAAAAATTAAAAAAAAAAAGTTTTGTGACGAAAAGCTTTACTTCAAGCCGCCAGAGCCCACAGGTGGCGGCGCGGCTCCCGCTCCCCCCCCCCCCCCCCCCAACACCCTCCCCGGCCGTTACCGGCCCCCTCAGCGCCCCAGCGGTTACCTGAGCCGGCGGGGGCCATGGCGATGGCAGCGGGAGCGGTGGCGGCAGGCACCTAGGGCACAGGACACGGGCTTCAGCGCACACCGCCGGGCCCCGGCGCCGCGGTAAGAAGGGGCCGGCGGAAGGGGCGGGCAGGCGGGGCGGCGGGCAGCGCCAATCGCGGCCACCCCGCGCCCCTCCGGGTGCCCCCCCCCCCCCCTCCGCCCCCGTTCGCCAGCCACCCCCAGCCCTCCGCCCCCCCATCCACCGGACGCCCCCGAGCCCCCCGGTGGGGCAGCGGGACAGGGGGCGGCGTGCGGGGCCGGAGCCCCCCCGTATGTAAATGAGGGAGGCCGCCGCGGCAGGCTACCGGCGGCCCCGCGCGGCGCGGCGCTGTTGGCTGCGTGAGGCGGCGGCAGGAGGGAGAGCGGGAGGGGAGCCGCCACGCGCCGCTGCCCGGTGCCCGCTGCCCGGTGCCCCCTGCCCCGCCGCCACCACCACGTGCCGGCGGCGCCATGGAGCTGGAGGAGCTGGGCATCCGGGAGGAGTGCGGCGTGTTCGGCTGCATCGCCTCCGGCGTGTGGCCCACCGAGCTGGACGTGCCCCATGTCATCACGCTGGGGCTGGTGGGGCTGCAGCACAGGTAAGGGGGGCACCCGGAGGCCGCTTGGGCACGGGGGGGGGGGGGGACCCTTCCTCGCCGGCGGCCGGGGAAGGAGCGGCGTGGCCGGGGCCCTGCCCGCACCCAGCCGTCCCGTCCCCGCTCCGAGCGCCGCAGCATCCCGCGGGGGCTGCCCGCAGGAGCAGCAGCCTGGGGGCACGCTCCGGACCTCGGCTGCGGCCAGCTAAGTCGCGTGTCCCCCGCCTCGTGTCCCCGTTGCCGTCCCCCTCTGGCGGCGGCTCGTCCCGGTGCAGCGAGGCCCTGCCCGAGATGCTGCTGTTCAAACGCAGCCCCGCCGAGGGGAGGCTGCGGAAACGGAAAAGGGTTCTCAAAGGTCTCTGGGGCTCCTCGCAGCCACAAGCGGTAAGGTCTAGCATCGTGGGGCAGTGAAACTCGCCTGCTACCTGAGAGGTTTGTGGCCACGTAAAACAAAACTATTCACCATGATCGACCGTGGATGAGGAGCTGTAAAATGAAGTTTTGATTCTGCTCTCGTTTGGTATTTCAAAGTTATGCTGTTACACGCAAACATACATTAATCGTTATTTCATCGGTGCCAGCGAGGTCTGTCTGCCTCGTGGGAGCACATGCACAGGCATACACGCACGTGCTAGCTTTGGCTCTGCACTGCAAACGCCTATGTGGTAAGTCTGGCTTCACGTTGGTGAAAAGTGGGTGAAACAATCACATGCATGACAGTCCAGGGAGGTGAGCTTCTCTAGGCACACATGCACTGAAGAAGGAAAAAAAAGGGGGGGTTGGTCACTGTATTTTTGAGGTCACAGACATGTAAGGGTTGCTCCAAAGCTGTTTTGGACCAACAGTATGAAATAGTTTACGTCCAGCTTTTCTATTTATTACAGCCAAGTTTCATATACTTTTACTGGTTAAATGGTGCATCCCTACATCAGCTCAGGTACTACTGTTTGTTTGGATTGCAGGTGTATCATTCATAAGCTACGTATATTTGCCAGTGTCCATCAAAATCACTTTTATTGGGAATGATAAAGCTACAGAATCCAAGGAATGAAGCCGGGTAATCAATCAATGGCCTTATTTTAGGTTGAGACACTTCTCTGTAAAGAGGCTGGAAAAAAATCTGATCTCATTTATGCCTGCACAGTTACACTAGTGGACCTGGATGGAGTTTCTTAGTTGGAAATAAAATGACTGCTGTATTTTTCATCATTTTGCAGCTTACTAGCTCAACTTCCACTGCAACCTTATTTCATGATTTTCAATACACAGTGTGTTTTTTTCTCTCTTTTCTGATGGGCACTTGACAAGTATATTTGATTTCCATGAGTTCTTTAATATCAAATGACCCCTGTGGAGCCTTACGTGAGACAACTGTAGCCAGTAATGCTAATGTTGTGACTAAAAGTGGAAGCAACTTGCAAGTTCTAAAAAATCACAGAATACGTACCTAATGGCATACATACACTACCTCTGATTCTGATTTCCTTACTCAGTAACTAAATAAAAATCTAAGGGATGCTTTCTTAGAGACATAAACCTTATTGCATCTGTAAAATCAAACTTGTTTACTTTCACTGTGAAGTTAAACAGCCCATTCAATTAGGTATAGCTTTCAAACAGGCAATAAAATTCTATTAAATAGCTGAGATTTAAATGTTCCCATTTCCTTCTTTAATGTTTCTCTCTAACCTCTTTGAATTTTTCCTTAGTATTCTACTATAAGGTGTAGTAAAAGGCAGCGGCATCCCTATCAGGAGGTGATAAGGTAGCACCTGTTCCTGTTGGAACATCTCTTGAAAACCAGGATTGTTTTAGCATTAACTGTATCAGTAAATTACACTAAGCACGTCCTTTTAAACTGAAAAGGTAAGAAGCATCTCTTTAACCATATTCCTTTCAAGGTATGTAAATATGGGAGAGAAGTATGGTAAGTAACAATGGATAGTCCCAAGCAGGCCCTGAGTGACCATCAGAAGTTTGATTGTCCATTGGGAAATAAGTCCTTAGAGCTCCCATTGAAATTAATAAGGATGTGTAGGTAATGACTACTGGCCATAGATAGTCATAGTCATGATTCTTCTATTGCTAATTAGTCCTGTGCAATAAGTCAAATGTCAGAATTTGGCCCTTAATTCATCTCAGATTTTAAAAATTAGAATATTCAAGCGTGGCAGTGCATTGAGCTGCATTCTTGAGATGACTGATCTACAAAGTAGAGAAAGCTGTTGAGAACACATTATAATTTCTAATCCTTGAAATCATATCTGTATGCATAAACATAGAGTGCTTGTTACAACCCACAAAAACATATGGCATGAATTCTTTGTGCTCTCTGTTCTGATACAGGCATTTGCAGCAGTGTGAAAAGGCTTTGCTTTCTGTGATAAATGGCCTGAAGAGCTGATAGTTGTTTTTTTTTTTTACAGTGTTAGAAAGATATTCAGGCACTTTGGAGAACTTTACTTCAGTGAGGATATTTGCAACTGAAAGCTTGAAACTCAGTACACTGCATCAATCAAACAGAATATTTTAGCATGTATTTGAGTGGTTTTCTTTGTATCACTGAAACTATTCTGCATGAAGTCAGGTGTATTTGTAAGCTGGGTTCTGCAGTGGGCCCACAAGCAGACACACCAGGAAAGGGTGACTTGGAATCTCACTTTATTGTCATATAAGTAACAATTTCTAAAAGCTTTTTCCCTTTTTCTTTTTTTAATTGAAATACAGCTGCTCAAATGTCAAGGCCTAAATTCACACTCCTTTGTAGCAGAAGGCAGAATATGGCTTTTTATTGGCTTTTACTTAATACTGGTGAATTGTGAATTAAAACAAAAAATGCGTGTATTCCTACTAACAGCGCTTCCATGCGCTAAGAACATTGTACCAATTTAACTTAAGGCCGTTTGTTAGTGATTTTCATCTGGTTTTGATGCATTTTATAGCTATGTTAGCAGTGAATTTCATTATGTTTGAAACTTTAAAGATAAAACTGTTACTTTGGGTTTAACATTTATAAAGTGGGTATTCTAAGTCATCTTTACAAACTGTAAGCCAGGGAACAAAATCACTATAAAATCCACTGACAGCCTGCCAAAATAAAGTCAAGGGATATTGGTAAGAAGAGGACTTTCTTGGGGGCAGTGAGGGAGGGAGGAGGAGTACTGCGAGTTACAAATCTATTAAACGTCATTTGAGTCCTTGACCAGTACAAATTTGCAACCTTAATCTTGGAACAAGTGTGACTTCTGTTAACTTTTTGCAAAGTTCTTTCGAAAATATTTTTGGCAGTAATGCCATGTACTGAAACCTGGGATTCAGCTTTGTACTGATTTTTTAATAGGATCTTTAAAAGGCCTTTTCTGTGCAGGTGGAAATCCGGTTAAAACAGGGATTATTTTTCAGCTCAGCTGGGTCTATGTATGGGATTGGTTATGAGAATCGAAGTACATGGAGAGGACGCTTGGCAGGCATGCTTTTCTGATACCTTCCCTGTTACTGTCCACTACTAAAACTCGCACTACCATGCCAAAATAATCACCAGTGTAAGCTAGGATTTTAACTTTGCTTTCTATCCAGTATAATTGCTAGTTGTTTCCAATTAGCCCCTTTTCTGAATGTCTACAGTCAGTATAGCATATTGAATAGGATTATCTACCTTTTATATACAATCTCTTGGCTGCAAGATAGATTTTTATAACACTTTTTAGTAAGCTATTGGTATCCTGTCTTACCCTGTCAGTCTTACCTGAGCAAATTGGACCAAATGGATGGAAATGTTCTGCGGAACATGGATATGCTGCAGGTAATGATCCTCACAATTTGGTGTAACCTTTTCTTTTCATCTTAAGAACCCAGTATGGGCTTAGCAAATCCTCCATCCCCAGATGCAAAAGCAGCAGTTAATGTTTTAACTGTCTAAATGCCAAATGTTTTAATTAATCATACTTGTATATACATTCCCTATGGAACATACTGGATAAAATGTTTGTCAAGCTAATAATTTGAGCCTGTATGGTGTTTTACCAGCACATTTATGCTGTACATGCTGGTAAAAGATTCTTGAGTACTTTCAGAGACTCTTACGGCATGTAGATAATAGTAATACTTTATCCTTAGTTAGGTACTGGTTTAAGTTTATAGGTTATTCTGTGCTGCTAGGTGCTGACAGTTTAATTAGACACCACACCACTCACTACTGCAGGAAGAGAAGTGAGGAGGGAGGCCTTTTGGCTCACTTTTGGCTGTGCTGAGCTGTTACATCCGCTCAGCTTTCACGTAATTTCCTGCATGGTGATTTCCTGAAAGCGAAGACAAGCCAGATTTACATTCTAACCAAGTTCAAATCCCTGAACTATAATGTATATTCCACAAACTGCAGTCCAGCCTTAGCTCTTCTCTCTGGATGTGGAATTATGAATTGGAATAAGATAACATAAGAAGGAGGGGGAAAACCAGCAGAGAAGTGGTACTAAAAGGTGTATTAAAAGAGGATGTTTCAGAGATAGCTATTACATTTATTGTGGCCAACAGAGTTTAATTCCATCACATTAACCTAGCTGTGGAGTGGGGATGAGACTTAATTTTTCTTCAAATTGACTTTAGTCATCCATGTAGACATGATACAGCTCTCGAGTTATTTCCAGAGGATTGCTTTTTGTTGCCTTGTCTGCCCATCCCTTAAATTTGAGTCTGATGCATGGAGTGAGGGTTGTACACAGCACAGGAGGTTGGTTCACGATGGGTGGTGTAGGTCAAATAAACTGTCCTGGCTGCTCTTTTTGCCATGTCTCTAACGCCCTTTCTTGAACTTTAAAATAAACAAAAAAACAGGGGTGTTTGGAGGGGCTTGTTATTAAGTTAGAACTTCAATAAGTTCTGGTGGGTGGATAACCATTTGAGCACGAGTGCTGGTGCCAGAGCAACAGAGACTATCTGCAGAAGAGTGGGAGTCTGGAGGGGGTGCTTTTAAGCCAACAGTGATGACTGGATTCCTGGACTCCAGGAATGCAAGTACCTCTGCTCAGTGAAGCCCATTCTCCAGGCATGTGGCCCAAATACAGTTTGGGCTACCAGGAAATAAACTAAATGAGGCATTCAGAGGATTTTCCAGGGTAACAGCCCTATCAAAGACATGTAAAGTGACCCATTCATCTCCATGAATAAGTGTGCTTTAGAGGTGAATGGAATATAGATCGGAGTGGTGATTTTTCCATTTATCTGCTACATCTCAGAAATTTCAGTACCCTCCTTGGCAAACTGGGGAGGAGACAGAGACTTGTCCTAATGCTAACCTGAATGGCCCCCTGCTAATAGTGCAGATATTTGAGGAGGAGGGAGAAAAACAAAGACTTTTTTATAGGATTGCTGCTGTTCCCATCATTACTTGATGCTGGTGTGGATTTTTAAGCTGGATCATTTCTGTGATGTAATTTATACTAGATTCTCAGGAGCAGTTGTATGGAAACAACCTGGTCTGGCCTTACTGCTTAAAAGGAACCATATTGTGGTTCTTTTCAGATTCTTTGAGTCTTACTGTAGTGTTCTCACACATAACAGATAGTTAGTGTCAGATATGTCCCAGGTTGCATTTAACTTGCCTATGTGTGTGCCTAGGCTAAATATTGTGTGACTGTAACACGTTTAGAGCAGAGCCTCAGCACAAGTTCAAGCGTGTGTAGAAATACTCTGGAAGGATGAGTTGGCTTAACTAAATGCTGTATTTGAAGGGACTTTTTGGAGAAATCCTCTATTTTAGTGATACTCGATTTAGCCCATTGTCACCACCCCAGGAGATACTGTCAAAGGCGGCAGACCATAGCTCTAGACAACTGGAATTCTGAATGCAGCCTTCATGGTATTTTGTCCCTAAGCAATAAGTGATGTTGTATCACAGCCACAACTGCAGTGAAGAAGGGTTGTCCTGATGCCACTTCGATTTATCTATCTAAGCTTCGTACACATTCAAGTAAATATTTGTTACAAAGAAGTGTGAGTAGTATATAAGTATTAGATGGTGCCAAATGCTCCCCTACACTTGACTTCTCTTATCGCTATTGGCCAAAAATAAATATGAATGGTAGAAAAGAAGGGGATAGCTTTCTGTCAAAATAATTTTTAAAAGCATGCTATACTTTCTAGCCACAAAGCAGAATAGAAGTGGAATCTCACACAAAGGGAAGTCCACCTTCTTTGCACATTGTTTGTTAGGTAAATCCTGCTCTCTGGTAAGTGCAGGCATGTTTTCTGAGGAAAACAAACGAACAAACAAGTAGAAAGCCACACCTGCTTTTTTTTTTTTTTTGGCCTGTCAGTTCTTGCTTCATGCCTACCCTCTAGTGTCGATATGAACAGTTTCCAAATAGAGATTGCGTGTGTGCTCTGCAATTGCGTGTGTGCTCTGACCTTCTAAGAATTTAGACAGTCCTTTGCCTGAGTACTGCTGTACAGTTCTCACCTGAACAACAGCATTTAATACAGATGCGTATTTCTTGAGCTTGTTTTAATGAATAAAATAAGTTTTTTTTGTATTCTGGGAGAAGAGAAAATTTTTTGGGGGGGGAGCAGGCAGGGGCATTGTACTGAATAACAGCAAAGCTTTGGAGAGACTGCAGTCCTCATGCATCACTCAGAATTTTAAGTGAAGTTTGTCTTCTTTGAGATGCTAACTGCCTTCCTCAAGTTAGCCTTTCTTCCCTGAGGGCAATCACATTGCAACAAAGACAACCTTTGAGCTGCTCCAAGTTAGGGCTAGCACACCTGAGGATTTGCTGGGCTGCTTCAACTCACTAACTGCACAGAAATATATATATATATTTTTTTTCAGCTGGGCTAGTCTGGTGTCAGACTATCAAAATGAGCTGGTTTATGGGTGATCCAGCAGGAATAAAGAAGAGATCTTCATGTTGCAATGAGTTATCAAACTGCAGCTAGTTTATGCAACTTCAGCCTTGCACTCACAGAATAGAGTACAGTTATCTTAAAAACTTCATCTACATCTGAATTGATCTCAACTGTTTACATAAACTGGAGTGAATTAGAGTGGGAACACTTTTTTTTTCTGGCCCATATGTGGAAGGACTAACCTGTGATTTTAGTGCTGCTAGGAATGGGAAACTCTTCAGCTAGCTCAGCATATTCTAGAAGGACACCTGACCATGAAGCAGGGATAGGGACAGATTCCTTGTCCTACCAAAGGTTGCAGTTCTGTAATATAATAGATGTAAGTTCAAGGATGTGTACTGAAACCAAAGCAATTTTAAAGGAGAGAAGAAAGGAAAGTTTTTTGTTGTTGTTTTTTAGCTAACGATGATTAGTATTACAATTGTCTCATTATAAGCTAAAGATTTTCAAATTTACATTGGTTTACACTAAGAAACCAATGTAATTGTGAAAAATGGTCACTACACTGGCACGACTACATGTCTGTCACTGTATAAACGAATGTAATCAAAAAATGATGTTTTTCTAGGGATATTTCTCTGACTTCTCAGAATTGTTTTTAAAGTGTTAGTCAAATAACAGATCAAGTCTACCATTGTGGAAAGGTAATGAGTATAATTTGAAGATAAATAATACCTTCATATAATCTCTCATAAAAGAATTAACAAGAAAAGAAGTAACCAGAGTGGGAAACAAAGCACTAGATCCACTAAGATCTTTGTGTAAAATTTAGCGAAGAGGGATTGGGTGGAATTTAGGCCCCTGGGTATTTAAAAATAAAACAAAACTCGTTGCTGCTGCTTCTGCAATGAGTACTTGACTGTTTGACTTCACTTGAGTCTTTGTGTGTGCCCAGAACTAACCTAGCTTTGGCAGGGCTGTGCAGGTCTATGCACAAACATGACAGATCCACAAATGAGTTGTTATTCTGCTTGAATACACTCAAAGGAAAACCTTGCAAATGCATGCCTTGCAGGCAGGATAGGCTGTAAAGTACTTGCTTAGCAATCACAAAGTATTGGCTAGTAGGTTTCTGCACAGTTACTTACTTACTTATGGTGTTTGTCATTTATCATCTCATTGTCCCCTGCACACTGTCTATGTTTTCTCTGCTTCATTTGGTTACTGGACAGGGCAGATCCCTTAAAACAAGGACCGGAACCCATTTTTTCCCCTTCTAGGTGGGCACCAACTTTCTGGTTCACTGAATTCTCCAGTTCATTACTGCACAGCACCATACCTTCTGCAGTCAGATAGGGATGGTTCCCTACCTTAGCAGGTGACAAGACTAGCAGGGTAAAAGGAATTAAGTGTTGTTTTTTCCCCACCTAGCCTTGTCTAACCAAAAAGAAAATATCTGTTCACTTAACTGTTCACTTAATTGCAGAAGACTAATTTGCTAGGATGGTTATAGATATAGTAATTGAACATGATAGGTTGAAATTTTTAAGTGTAGATGTTTTCTTTGATCAAAGTATTTTTTTCTTTCAATTAACGCTGTCATTTGTGTCATGTAGGTGACCCAAGGCACGTAGGAAGAAGTTTTATCATTTATTAGACTAACTGATGCCACTTCTAAAAGTTCATTGTTAAAGATTATGATGGAAATTCATACCTTCTTTTTTTTAGTTCAGATGACTGAAGGTGAATAAATTAAAGGGGAGCAACCATGTACTCATGTGGGTGACCTACTCTCACAAATAAGTCTGTTTAATTTCTTACCATCTGAAAGAATCATTTTGCATGCTAATTTGGTAGAAAGTTCATTAAACCAACCTGTTGTATGGCTGATGGATCAGCATACAGCTGAGTTCTGTTGAGGTCTTGCATTTCTTCCTGCTTACAAAGCTTTTCTAACAGTAACTTTTTGCCTTCTGTTACTGTGTGCACTCTCTCTGTTAACAGTTTTTGAAACTGGAGTATGGTGTTTTCAGAAGCACTTTTCTTAAGTGGAACAGGTGACATCTCTGTGAATAAAGCAAAGTATGTACTTAGAGTGTACAAGTCAATGAACTGCTGACTGAAGTCTAGCACATGCCACAAAATTTTCCTAAGGCCGTCCTTCTATTACCCTCTTTTGGCAGGCATTGTCTGGTGTTGTGTAAGGGGTCATTGTATAATGACCAGTAGGAATGAAGTAGACCTTGTAAAAATCATTCGGGCTGCTCTCTCATATTTGAACTCTCAGGCTTTGCCTGACTACTGCTTTCTGCAAGACAGTTATCTAATTGGAAATAAAAGAAATAATATTTAATTACATAGAGTTAGTCCTGTTAATGCAATTTCTAACAATGTACTGAACAGAAATGGTGTGGTGTTTGGATGTGTTTGTGTTCATCTGTCTACAGACAAGACATAATTTTAGTATTAAAAGTAAAGGGGAGTCTCCTAAAAACTAATGTTGTTATCCCTCATTTTTGGACTTTTTGATTATTTAGGTCCTGCCAATTTTGATAGGAACAAGAATAGCTCCTGACCTTTCCTCTCAGATTGCATTCCACATATTTCTGTCCATTCCTTCATTTTTCTCTCAGTGCTTCTTTAACATATCATCGCTTTGATAATAGATCTTAACTTGTTTTTCTCTTGTGCAGTTTTAAGCACATAACTTCTCATTTACTGATGCGTGGTATAATATGAAGAAATCACAACCATGACTGTGATACTGTCCATATTTTCCTCTGAGCAAGACAGGATATTAAACAGCTTCTTCCTTTAAAAATGTTAATGTTTTCCTTACATTTGACTCTCATAAATTAAATAATTATTTCTTTAATATATATCCATATATAATGGATATGTAATATATATCCGGATTGGATGGGGCCTTGGCCAACCTGATCTAGTGGGTAGCATCCCTGTCTATGGCAGGGGGATTGGAACTAGATGATCTTTGAGGTTCCTTCCAACCCGAGGCATTCTATGATTTCCTGATGCCTCCCTCATTTTTACTTATTTATTTTTTGTCAGAGATGAAGATTCAAATAAAGAAATTGCACATTTTCCCTTAGGCCCACATTTTAATCTGGAGGCTTCTTTTGCAGATTGTTAATAGTGCAAGAACAATGTTAGTTTGGAGGTTGGTGTTAAATTATAGGATTTTTTTAAACTGTAAACTAGTATATGGCATCCAATTTAACAGTAATGTGTAGATGCTTTAAAAAGTCAGAGGCTCTTACCATCATTCCATGTTTTTCTTTTGATACCCAAGGATCCTGTGTTTGCTGTAACATCTCCCACTGAAACTTAAAAGAGAGAAGCAAGGTGACTAAGTATTTTGCAGAGATTCTAAAAGCATAGTCAGTCACAAACCAAAATGCTTTATCCTACAAAAGCAAATGCATTGTGACAACTGACTTGGAGCAGTAGGAATCTTCTAGAGAAGTTAGGTGCTGGACTGGCACACGGAGTCAGGGTGGAGACAAACGTTTGCTTGACAGATGCCTCAGGCAAGCTAATAATTAAAGCCTCTTTTATGAAAGGTTATTGTTTTCCTGTATCCTGCCTGCATCAGCATTCACAACACAGATAACACGGCCCTTTTCTGGCATGCTAAAATGTAAAGCTGCCATGTCAGCTCAAATATTCTTGGTGTTGAAAAATTCCATTTACAGAGAGCAGAAGTGAGCAGTAATATCTTCAGTTTCTGGATTTGGAAGAAAATGGATGTCTTAAGAATGTCATCTAGCATAAGAATGAGGTAGGTGGGAAGCAGCACTGTCATCTCATGGCCACCAGCCTCACCCAATGGCACTACCGCAGGGTGCTGCTGGACACTGCGTTATGGCTCTGATTCACGAGTAAGGACAGCTGCCTTAAGGATTGCTCCAGCAGCTTCTGCTCAAGCTGTCCATCTGACCTCTGCTGCCAAACTGGTTCAAGTCCTCAACTGTTTGTGGCATTGGTAATTATTATCTAGTGTTTAGAAAAAACAGAATTAGACCTGGTTTACCATAATTCACTGAGCTGTAAGCTGCAGTGGTGAAGTTGCTTCTACATGAGTGTCTGATCCACCTGACTGCTCTGCCTCTCAGGAGCAGCTGCCTCTGCTCCAGGCAGATTATAATTACAAGTGCTCAAATACACATTGCAGCCCTGGATTTTTTTTTTCTCTATTGACTGTGATATGAATTTAATTAATAAACTTTGCTTTTTTGGAGTCTTTGCACTTTTCTTGACTGTTACACAGTTCTAATTGGTATGAGCTTGCAGCTCTGTATCCATAATGCTTTACATGCCTGTTGGATCACCTCTAAGGCCTTTCCTCTTTCTCTAGCACCATTTCACTGTATCTCACTTAGGCTTCCAAAAGTACAAAGACTTTCTAATAACATTGAGCACGTTGGGTGCTTTTCTTTTTGTTGTTTTTCTCACTTCTAAACTCCTCCAAAGACCACTGCTGTTCTCTGAGCATTGCCTGTCTGACCATGCAGATAGAGGTTCTGCAGTTATCCCTCCCTCCTCATTTCAGCCTTGTATTTCACCCCAGGAGCATGGGTCAACAGGCAACTTTAACTTTTGTTTTAATCGCTGTATCTCATTACTGAAATTTTAGTACCTGATAGGAGGCTTGAACTTTCATATCGCCAGCTTGATGGAACTAGAGGCTGTCTTTTTAAGATATCATCAATTTCTTCATAAAATCTCATTTTTCTCCTGGGATTACCAAGGTGTTCATTTTCTTTCTGTAGTGCACGGTATTCATATTTTAGGTTCTTGTACTTTGTGCGACATTGTTTCCAGTCTCTGTCTATTCCATGTTTCATTAACCTTCTGGCAATTTCCTCAAATATTTCTTTATTTCTCGTGGCCCCTTCAAGCATTTGCTGTATCTTTTCATCTGACCATATGTTTATCAGAGCTCTGACTTCATTATCGCTCCAGTGTCTTCCTGCTCCAGTATCATTAATTGTAATAACTTTAAAGTGATTTCGTGCTTCTTCCAAGGGAATATGATTATCTGAAAATATAATGAAAAAACTGAGTATTGCTGAGTATACGTATATTAAAGTGTAATTGTAGCTAATGATTAAGTAACAAGCTGAAGGATTAATTAATGTTTATAATAATCTCTGGTTACAAAAATCTTTTAATTTTACAATGTTAACACCCATTTGTGATTGCATTTCTCTTAAGTATGCAAAATACGTAATCTCTTGTCTCTGGAAGCCATCTAAAATTCCACATTTCATCAGTGTATCTTTCTTGCTGTTGTCAAATTAAAGACATGTCAGGGTGCTACATACAGGAGAGCAATGGGATTTAAGCATTAGAAGCAACGTTGTATCAGCAGTAATAAGAAAATGGCGTTCCAGGGTCAAATTAGAATGACAAGAAGAAATATCATGCAAGTGAAAATGCTTCCATGGGTTTGATACAAGAAAAAAATCTTACAATCTAGATATTTAGAAGGCTGATGCTGCTCTTAGTCAGTCTGAAACTAATTTTTAGGTTTAGTGATAACACCATACTGGAGTCAAAAGCAGATAAAGTTAGAGCCATGTTTACAGTAGAGATTTGGTTGCTCCAGCTTTGTACAGAAATTCCAATGCAACTTTCTTTCAGAATAAATGCATGGAAATTAATACTCACCTGCCCCAACTATCCGTTTTGCTACTGGCGTACAAGATCTGTCTTCTGAGGTAGTACTTATAGAATCATCATCTATAGAAACATGCAAGTTTAAATAAAACGGATTTAGGAAAATAAATTGCTAATATTATTCCCCTCTTCTGCAGGTAACACCTATCTTCAATTAAAAATGTCATAACCCACTACTAAGAGGGTTACAACAAGTTTTCTGCCACTTGCTTCTTAATTTATTTATTAGCTTATCTCATAAGCTTTATCTTTCTTCCTGCCCCCACATTCCCCAGAGGTAGCTGTGGATGCTGCACAGAAATTTAAAATACCTGACTGAGCATGTAGGCGTACGTGGCAGGTTTGTGTCTCACATGTAAGTAGATTTGCATAACACGTTTGTGCACATTGACTGGCATGGGTGTGCCATCCATTGTTTGGGTGCCATTTGTAAGGGCACGCTCCTGTGGATTCACTCACAGCCAGTAGGGCTCGAACTGCAGCGCTTTCCCTGGCAGAGTCATTCATGTTCACTGGCTGTTGCCACGAAATGAGCAGGGACTGCTCCAGAAGTCCCGCTGTCAAGTTTGGGAACTGCACGTGATTCAGCTGTGATTAGGAGGTGCATCAGGCACAGGCACCTGTACACAGACCTGCACGCAGTGGCATTGCTAAAGCTTCATTTCATACCGCTGAGTGTGGGTTTTCTGAGATCCTTGAGTACGAGAAAGCAGTTGAAAACAGGCCTTTGCTCCTTATTACTAGTTCTCCTCTACTTGGGTTTTCTTTTTGCCACAGAAAAGTGGTGTCGAGTCCATTTTACTAAGCTACTGTGGTGGGTTTCAAGTCTGGGCTTTCAGGTGTACCTGTCCCCCATTCCAGAAAGGAGACAAGGAACAGATGCTCCATTTTGTGGGGCAGGTTGCAAGCTTTTGCTCCCAGTTAGGAGGTAACCATGTTTGTTTACTTTGGGGTGAAAGGCTAGCCTCTGTTACAGAGCTGATGTAATGGAGATAGCATAAGCAGTAGAAAAATTGGAAAGTAAACAATTTGTTAAAGCTTTTGTGGAAATCTTATTGCCTAAATTGCACTTTCTACATGCAGGGATGGCTCAATCTGAAACTATTCTATGCAGCTTAAATGACAAAACAGGGAAGACATGAGAAGTATTTTTTATTCTACTCGCATCAGAGCTCTCTTCAAAATTCCATTGCTAACAGGATAGAGACATCGTTCTTTTTCTACACATCTACATGCCATTTTTTTTCTTCCTTGGCAAAGCTGAGGCTACAAGAGCTTTGCACTCTTTCACAGCATAAAAACTACAGTTTCAAAAATAAAACTCTGGTTGGACAGGAGCCCTCAGAGTTCTTGAAGCCATCTATGGACGTCAAAACCCAGCTCTGCTGACTCTGGGCTTGCTTTCTCATGCTTAGACTTCTTTGAGGCTGAAAGTTCAATTTGTGAGGTATTACTTGTTGGGTTGGGAGGGGGAGAAAGATTAGTTCTTATAGTTTTAGAGGGGGATGTCACAGACCTAGTATGTTCAACGAAGTTTTCAGGAAATGGTGGAAGTAAATATTCCTTATATGTTTGAAAAACTGAGTGAATGGTTTAGATACTTAGACATAAGAGATAGTTGGTAAATTAGTGTTCGTTTGATATACTTTCTATAATGGTGCTTGCTAATTTATGCAGAGTAGTATTTGGAATTCATATTTTCTTTGCAACGTGCTTTATCTTAAATATTTGGTAAATATTTTTCACAAGCCATATGCAGGAATTAACGTCACACCTATGGAAAACTTAGAATCAGAAATTACATTCTTACAATCGTGTGTGTGATTTACTTGAGGTGCTAACAGAAAAAAAATTTTCATAAACATCTATTTCATAATTAGGTTTCCCCATAACTCTTAACAAAATTCTTGCATCTGCAGCTATTGGAAATGCAGCCTTGAACTAGGAAGGAGCAATAGTTCTGATCCTGGGCTCTCGAGTGATTTTTTTTGTTTTGTTTTTTATTTTTTGAACTATGATCCAAAAACCATGGCTTTCCCTTCATCAGGCGCTCATTCTTTCAACCATGCTTGTTCTCTGATCTTTCTGCCTTTGGCAGTGGCATTTGTGTACTGCTGACCAGGGTGACTGCTATCCTAAGATGGACGTTATATGACAGGAACAGGGAAATTTTTTATGTATAAAGCAGTCAGTTGATTTGCATAACATTTATTCTGTCATTGTGTATGAACTCTTCTTTGCATTGGTGTGACCTTGCTATGTCTCTGAACTTTCAGGGACACAGTCTTACTTTATCCTTAATGGAATTTGTGTTTTCTGTGTCATTGCTGTGATTACTCTGATGTTGTCCTCAGTGTCATACTCCTTACAGTTATCTTCCATAATCAAGAACAACCTATGTAAACACTTTTAAAAGCTGTGCTGGATAGAGAGTCTGAACACCCAACTTCAAATAACACAATTGCCAAGAAGACAGCACCTTGCCTGCATCACAGAAATACTGATGCAAACAATACTTACTGTAGAAACTTTCAGGGTACAAGGGCAAAGAATTTGTCATTCACAGAATCATAATAGAATTTTTTATTCTTTCCATTAACTTCTGAGTATAAACAGTAATACCATAAGAGTATAATTTGATCCAGGATGTCAGGCCAATAGATTTCAATGTCATTGTTATTTCCTCTAATGTCTTTTTTTCATGACCATCCATGGTTTCTATGTTCAGTTATTCCAGAAGATTATTATCCCTAGTGTATTCTAATGTCAATTTTAAACGATTTTAGTAAAACAAATTTCCTGAATACTTGTCATTGTTGTCAACTTACAACTTCTGCATATTGCTGAGGCCTCTGATTTCAGTTTTACATGTAAAATAATGCAGAATATTTATGGTAATTGTTGGATAGTGATAGTCTGAAATTGAATGGACTGTCATGGAATAGTTTGGAAAGACAGACAAGGCATAAAATGTTCAGTGTTTACAAGACAGCTATTTAGTCTTCCAGTTCATCCTCTCTAGTAGATTTGTATGAAAAAGAACAGTATTTTTGTCACAATTAAATGCATATTTATCACAAATAGCAAAATAGGAAGTATGTTGTCAGGAGAAATAAGATCTTTTTATCAATAAGGGGAAGGACAAGCTTATGCATTTTTTGCACTATGAAATCAAACAAAACCAGATTTTATAACCCAGAAGTAGCTTGAGTATGATGTGTAAGAGTAAGACACAAATCTTAGGAATCTGCAGTTCCCAGTAAAGTAGAGTGTGCTGTTATAACCATCAGGCTACAATCTTCACCTACCTACGTCAATTGTCTCCTTCTTTATTTGTGTAGCTTCCAGAGCTGCCAAGGAGGAATTGTTGAAGTCCTCATCTTCAAGGATTTCTGCACCAAAAAAAATTAGAACTCTTATTAAGTAAACAGGCCTTAAGTTCATAGTATCATAGAATGGTTTGTATTGGAAGGGACCTAAGGGATTATCTAATTCCAGCCCCACTGCCATAGGCAGGGATGCCACCCACTAGATCAGGTTGCTCAAAGCCCCATCCAGTCTGGCCTTAAACATTTTCAGGGATGGGGCATCTACAACATTCACAAATTACATCTGTAGGATCACCAACTTGAGAATGTCTGTAACAATAACAATTGTTAGAGATTTCATCTCTAAATAAATTAAACTGTCACTTTCTGGAACAGTGGGCTTTATGAGCCTAGTGTAAGCAATTATAAAATAAATACAGAAGACCATGTAACAACTGCTCAGTGTAAGTTTATGGATGAAATGTACGAACTCCTATGGTATTAAAACCTGAATTAGAATTAGTTGAATCGTTCTCTGATCATGGTTGTAAGTCATGTAGTACAAGGCAAACCTGTATGCAGCAGAACAAGCAAGATGGTGACTTCCATAAGGGCTTCCATACACACTGAAATTATTGCAAGGCTCTCAGGTGACTGATGTTAGGAGTCACTGAATTAGACCCAGCTGGAGCAAGGGGCCTTTCACTGACATCATGGTGCTCTGCCTGGATGACTGATCTGCAGGACTGCTTGCTTGCTTGATGGAGACAAAATACTAAATTCTTGTCATCAGAGTGTCACCCCTGGTGCAGGATACGGGAGGGTTTACATCAACGCTGCCCGGGCTCTGGGCACCCTGACAGCTGTGACAGCAGGAGAGTCACGGGGAGGAGAGCTCAGCACCTCTGTCATTGGTCCTCTCTTGTTTAACGGAGAACGCCACCCCTGTGCCCTGGGACAGGCTGGCAGATGATGCAAGTGGTCTCTCCAACCCTCATTTCCAGGTGAGGAAACTGGTGTACAGAGGTTACAGGCTGAAGGCCACGCTGGATCAATGGCAGCAGTTTCTGGCTCCCAGCCTGTTCTCAGTCCATTCAAGAATATTGCCCCCAAACATTGGGCAATAACGCATGATCTATAGCCATTTTATTAAAAATTACCACTGAATCGATAAGGACTTGTTTGCATCAGGCGTTCTTTATGATGTGACCAGCATCATGTGCTTTTTTTCCCTTTTTTCTGGTGAGCCAAGAATGCGGGTAGATAGCCTGGCTTTTTTTCTGAGCTGCTTGTCTGAGTGTTTTGGGGGAGGGCATGAGGAGAGCAAGAGGGAGCCAAACAGAACAAACCATTGACAGTTTCTGGCATGGATAAAAGAAATTGGCTCCAGCCACATTGTTTAGTCAAGCTATAGACAGTTGCCAGCAAATATGCTTAATCTCTACTTTGTATTTGAAGCATTGTTCACAAGGCCACCAGACCAATGCTGTAGCAATCTTTTCCTTTTACTCCCTTGGAATGATAGAGCTATGTTCTCTTTTGGCACCGTGCTCACTATTGCTATTAATCTTGTGTTCTGGCTCACAAGGCAAGATCAGTAATTTGTCTCCTAATCCTTACCCTCATGTGTGTCATGTATAGTATAAAAGGGGAAGGGGGAGGAGGATTTTTCAATGTGTGGCCGATGTTAACTCTCCAACAGGCTGCAAAGTTGCTGCCATGCAGATTGGCATGTCGCTCTGCCATGCAGAGCTGTGAAACTGATGTAGACTACTCTGGAGTTAGTGTCTGCAGACTGAGTATGCCCTAGGCTAAGCCAGTGAATAATCAAGAACCATTGCTTTTGCACTTCTCTGAAACATCTACTTCATACCAGCCTGGAGCATATGTATTAAAACATTCTCTTTTGATTTTATATCTGTACCTTTAAAAATTCCATGCACGCAGCAGCCAGCATTCAGAAGAAGCCAACATAAGTGCCTGAGTGTGTACTGACTTAAGATCCTAACTTTAAACAACCATTAAAGAAAACAAAAACCTTTGCTTAGCAATGCACCTTGGCAGTGTCACAACTTAGTCTGAATTTGTCCTGAGACAGACATATAGTAAAGTATGCAGGGCACCAAAAAATCTAAAGAATGACAAGAAAAGTAATTTGATGGGAACAAAACACCTGCTGTTGATATTTTTTAAGAACTTTGGGCTACCAGCATTCCACAGAGTTATGTTTTTGTCTCCACTGTTGCTTCCCACAGTACCTGAAATTTAATCAAATACCTCAAATTTAATTAAACACCTGTACACAGTCTGTGGTGATGCTGCAAAGTCTGACATGTTTGGAACATACACATATGCGGAGTTTGAACTGACTGATCACCGTGTGTACAAACTGAAGCAATTTGGCTCTTCTAAATAGATTTCCAGAAATAGCTGCCCTTAAACATGATCCCATGAAATATAAAACAGCAGTCAAAATGACTAAGTAAGGTTTTATTTCCAGATTGATTTAATATAGATGGGTGTTAGCAGGAAAGGGAAAATTTAGTGACCCTAGGCTCTCTCTACTGGTTTTGTGACTGATACAATACTCTTGCACCCTCTGCTGGCCAGTCTGTTGAGAAAGTTCCTCCAGTACAATGCTGTGAGATAAACTTTCAATGAAGTTGCAGTCTGTACGAGAACATGTAAGGATTTATTTACCTCTGTCTGTTCCTTCTCAGGTGCACATTGGCTACTCTTTAAGTAGCAAATACATTTGTGCAGAGGTGAAAAAATGCAATGAAACAGGAAATAACTAGGCATTTCCCTGTGACTGGTACATTTGTCTTTTAACTAATACCATCTGAGTCTTTTTCCTTGCTGGCGTATGGCAAACCCGACTGGACAGTTTATAGATTAGCAGTGGAGATGATGTTACTATGGCTGATAACACAGATACACCTGTAAGAGCGTGAGAATCACGTGTACTTTGGAGGAAGCTGGTGCAACTCTGCACATCTATGCTACTGCAGTTGCCAGAAAGCAGATGTCTGCCCAGGCTTGCTAATATGTAGAGACAAATGTGCACTTAACTCTGACTGCAGAGTACATTAACTCCATGTACAAATTAGGAAGATGACCCAACATGAAAACCCAGTGAAAGGTTCACTGAATTTCTTAATTTTTTATTACAATTCTTTAAAAAATGTTAAATGTATATATATTATGATTACATGTTTGTTGAGAAGCAGTTTTCTATGAAAGTCCTGCTGAATAGGTAATAGTCCTTAAGAAGCCACATGCTAAAAGCTATTGACTGTCAGAGATCTACTAATATCAAAGAACCCACATAACATGGTATATCTGCCTGATTGCCTTTTTCATTATTTATCTTCAAATGAATTTATGAATACAAAGGTACATACAATCTCTTTAACAGTTTTCTTACTTTAAATTCATTTGAACTATCAGAGAAAGGCATGTACCACATTAGAGAATAAAGGGTGTCCACGATATTGCAATGTAAAAAGTGTGCACCTGTTCTCTGCTTTATATAATACCTAATTATGTTACTATAAACAATACAAAACTCTCAAGTGTTCTTTACCACTTGTGGTAAAATGATTTGAGCCTGTACTGTGCATTTGGGAATGAGGGAAATAATTTTGGAAGCTGAAACTGCATCTTTTTAAGAAGGAGTGCTGTTTTTTGCCTTTTTTTTTTCCCTTCAAAGTTTGAACAGTAGTCTTCTGAATGAGCAGGCTGAGCCAGAGAAACTTAATGAAACACTTGATATTTTAATCCCTGCCCACAAAATCATACTGCAATTGCAATTACCCAGAAACAAACAAACAATGCTGTTAAATACATATATTTGAGAAGGGAAATGGTAACCACTGTAAACTATAGATATCTAACAGCTACACATATCCTGACATAATATTAAAAAATTTAAAAAAATGAATACTCAAAACTGTACTGGAAGTATACAGCTAACTTTTTCTTCAGTAACCGATTTGGAAGCTTGTGATCCAAAACGTTTTCAGTATTGCATAGCTGCAAGCAGCTGATAACTATGCCAGATGACAGTTTAATGTCACTGCTGAATCTATGTATTATTACAGTGTCTTGCCTACTGCTCATATACATGTAGTATTATTACTTGTTGATGGGAGGAAATGGAAGTTGATGCATTTTACAAATTGTCTTAACTGGATCCCACAGAGTGCAGGTTATGATTTCTTACATATTTTGTCTCTTTTAAAGGGAAGTCCCTGTAGGAAATGCACTTTCCATGACAACCTATTTTTCCCTAATGAATGCCTCTGTGCTTATGGTGATCTGCTAAAAGGCCAGTTATGCATTTCTTTGTGAGTAAATTTAAATTAATAAATGTAATTATACTTGAGTGGTGAGGCAAGAACACCACTGTCCAGTATACCTCGTATTACCTCTCATCATCAACCATGTCTTTACTTACTTGTCATAGCTGTTTCTTTCCTTATATGCAGAGCTGCCAGATTCTCTGCAGAAGTATTTACTGTAACATCATGTGTCAGAAGATTTTTAATTTGACATTAAAACCTTTCAGGTTCACATTAGACCACTTAAAATTCTGTCAGAGTACTCCTTTACACCTAATTTATGAGCACATTCTACCTCATGCTACAGAAGGAGACCGTGAGGTGCTCTCTACTGTGGAGAGACACATCTGTCAGTCTTCCAGGCTTTCATACGTGCTTCTAGCTGGATGTTGAATTCCCACTTCTCCTGAAAGTTACGCTGTCAGACATAAGCCATAATATTTCTTTGTAAAGAGCATATGACCTTCATTTTTTAGCAGCCACCATGAAATGGAGAGTGATACTCTGAAATGAAATTTCTACCTCAACATGAGTGTTTACAGAATTATATTAAGTACTGATCTAATTATGTTGTGAAAAAGAGAATACCGTGTTAACCTTTGCACAGGAGACTGAACAATTCTGTTCCTTGGGGACTTACAGCTTAAGTAAAAGTAAATGCAGTAATACATTACACTCAACTTGCTTAAATCAGTAGTTTCTTCTTTATGTCTTGCACCCTGAATCTTCAAAAAGATTATTTACTAGACTGTTTTTACCAAATTTAGCAGAGCATTGAGAATGTGCACATGTATGTCTGTATTCATTAAAAGTATGGTTACTATTATTATGTTATTTCCTCCTTAAAAGTTTTTAGGCCTCTGCATTTTCTGTCATTACAATGCACACTCATTTTAGAAATCAATCTGAACTTACTAAATTTAGGAATTTGTATAAAATAGAAGACTTTTCAGTTTACCTGAGTCAGAAACTTTCTTTACATCTGCAATCTGTAGGTCTTCTGACATACTACTAACAGAGTCCTCTTCACCTGTGTCTCCAGGCATTTCTGTGTAAATAATGCTATGTTAATCAGGGCACCACATTTGTGTACTACATAAGAACAGCTGTGCTGTGTCAAATCAAATGAGCCGTCCAACCTAGGATCCTCCTTATGCCAGCCCTCAGTAGTAGATGTATAAGTAAAGAGTCTACAAACAGCAACTGAAGACTGAAACTTCCCCAAAAACACTTTCATAATTTTGGGGCAGAGAATGTACGCTCATCTTTGTGTTACATTTTTCTTCATTGACTTCTTCCATTCTTCCATTAACCTACTAGCTTCTAGACTTATATTTAGCCACCATAATACCCACTGTGTAGGATTCTTACTGTGTAACGATCACTTTAATTTTGTTATTAAACAACAGGCCTCTTCCTGGCTGTACATTAATAAATAAATAAATAATAAATAACTCTTATGCAGTGTAGGTTCATCAGTCTCCTAATTCTGCGTTAATCCAGCCAGTACCAAGTTATCCATCAATAAGCACACAAAAATAAAGGCCAGTTCTGACAGCATTCTTTGTGCTGGTGACCACATTTTGCTATTTTCACAATAGCTGTCCCATGACTGGGGAGTGCTCCAAAGGCCAGTAAAACTGGACTTATTGGGGACTATAAGAGAAAGACAGGTTAAAATGTTAATTTTTAACTGATGTAAGTACAGACTTCTTTTGGTCAGTGTCTTCATTTTTCCAGTAACAGTCTGACCACCTCTCAGATCCATTTTTTACCTATGCTGGGAACAGTCCCTTCAGATATGATTTTGATCGGAGTGGTCTCTCTGTATCTTTGTCTTACCCTACATCTCCCTCTTATCTTTCTCTTTTTGTTTTCCAGTTATATAAAAAAATGTCTGGGGCAATCACACAATAATATTCATTGAACTACTGGACAAAACAATAAATTTCCGTTCTGGGTTCCCCACCTACCCCACCCAGCAAACTGGTTAATCTAGCTGCTTGGTTTCTTTGGTTCTTTTAAGGTCTCTGTAGTGCTGGAAAAAATAAAACTTTTAAATGACACATGGGTAGCTGAAGTAACTTACCTATGCAGTCCTTTTCTGATTTTCCTTCTGTCCATTCTGGAGGCCTCCCACTCTCCTCATTATCTGATTTACTTTCTTGTTCCATGGTACTGTGCCCCAGAATAGCATCCAGTTCATTAAAAAACTTCATACTTTTACTTGTACTCCCCGAGCCTTGGGCATTTTTTACACTCCTGTATTCATGTTTCAGATTTTTACATTTTGTCCTGCACTGCTTCCAGTCCCTGACAATTCCGAACTTTCGAAGTCTAGCGGCAACATGTTCAAATATTCTTTTATTTCTCACTGTCCCCTCCAGTTGTTGCTGGATATTTTTGTCTGACCATATGTGTATTAGAGCTCTGACTTCATCAACAGTCCAGTGTTTTCCTCCTTCGTTTGCTACTGTTGGAATAAAAGCCGGAGTTTTAGAAGCCTCTACTGCTGACGGTGGATTACCTGCATCGTCTGGGGTAGGGGAGAGACACAGACACGGGTTACCTGCATTAGGTAGGTGGGGTGGGGAAAGGAAAGGAAAGGACAGAGAGAATGAGAATGAAGCATGCTGGTTCCTGACAAGTTTTCTCTCCACAGAAAGATGGAGCAGAGGTGACGTTAAAATCAAGGTACTGGTTATTAATTTGCCAACTTTCTGTTGTGACATCATTTTTGTCTTTTCTTGAAAGCCTGTGTTAAGGTAGTGCATGTACATTTAATTAATCTGAGAAGAACACTTCTGCTCCCTAGTATGTTTAACTTTTACTCGTAAGACCCTTGAGAACAACCTATTAACTTTTGTTGAGACATAGGTCAGGAGGAGAGAACTGTCTGAATGGCACAAAGTGCTGTATTATTAACACAGTAACAGGTTGGGTCCCTAGTCACTGACACTAGCATAAAGACTTAACTTTATGCATTCATCTCATGCCTCTGGTTTTACACACATTCAGAACATCAAACTGGGTAAGGAGCTGAAGAATCTGATTCTTAACTCTGAACAAAGCACCCCTTTTTTGGGGAGTGGGGAAATGGAGGCTCCTGCCTTGAGTTACACAAGAACATTGGTGTGATACTGAGGCCAGCTCTCCTGAACATCTCCCTTTCTCAGTATGGACCACTATAAACATTAATGCTGTTTGTTTTTGGTTTTTAATAAAAATTAAAATTTGAGTTATCTTACTCTGCAATAAGATGATTTTTTTTTTTTACTTTTTCCAGTCTCCAACTTTTTTTTTTAATATTAAGAGATAAAAGGAGATGCCATGCGATTACTGAAAACACTGAAATACAATCTCTTGCAAATTTAAAAAAATGTTTCCTTATTTGCAATTAAGAATTTGCTTAAGGACTTGATTTTGATTATCAAATTAGTTTGCAAAGTTGTTTCTCATGTATTTTCCAAATCTTTACAAAAAAAAAAACAAAACAAAACAAAAAAACAACTCTTTTAAAAACATCCCCAGTGCTTTATCAAAGAGAACAGGAAAGTGCACAGTAACTGACTCTGTTTTCTGCAGTCATGCTGAAGTGATAAAAGCCACTGCAAGTGCCTTATTCTAAAAGGGCAAGTCAAGCTATGGGGGTGGGTACTTTATAGTCACTGGGCTTTGTTTGACGGCAAAAATATCTGACCTTTGCTTGCACATACAGCTGCAGTAGAGCATGCTTGTGTATAATAACCTGTCTGGGGACAAACTTGTCCTAGATACAGGCATTCTTTGCTTGTCTTATTCCAGTGGTAAAAGCTGTGCTGAGATACCAATATTTTTCCTGTTAGTCCTGTGTTAATTGGAACTCCCCAGCAGTCAGCTGACTGACGTGTTGCTGAGAAGGGTAATTTTCAGGTGACATATCAATTATGCTTTCTTCATTTCTTCCTGAGGGATAATGCTTGTTTACAGGTGAATGCAACCATAGGAATCGCCATGGTTGACAACTGCCAACATTAGGTAAGCTTTATGTAGTCTCTGCTCAGTAGTACTGGGAGCATTGCAACTATCTGTGTTTGCAGATGGGTTCACTCATCACTATCAGAGAGCACCATGGAGACTGGAGGGAAAAACCCCAGAGGAAGAACAGAAGGTGCTTCCTCCACTGGCTCTGCGTTTCTCAGTTAAAGCCATACAGTAGTATGCGTAGTTTGAGAGGGAAACAGTTTCTGTAGTTCTTGTGTAAGTCATTAACAAATTCATTTACAGCTGAGCTCACTTTCAGTTGTGAACATCAGTTTCAATGAGTTCTGCTGACTTGGTGGATTGCTCATTCATTCTTCTATATGCAGAGCAGGTAGAGCAGAGTGGAAAATGGTTGCTAGGTTTGTTCCTCCTTCCCTTTAAAAATCTTGTTATTCAAAATATTTTACCAATAAGCACAGCTTTGAGACAGAGTTGTTGTAGTCACTGTAAAATTTTATGTCTCAACTGTATTTTAGCTCAAATTTGTTTAAAATGACTTACAAAATCATTAAGACAGGGTACCAGAATTTTCTAATCCAGAAGATGTCTTTATGCCATATTTGACATTTTTCTAAGCTTCTTCAACATGAAAAAAGTGAGCAATCTGCTGAAATGAAACCAAAATATTAAGCAATATAGGTATGAAGGGCTCAATATTTTTTCAGTGGTGTTTGAAATAGTACCTGAAATCTAAAAACTAAGAGAAGCGCTAGAGAAGACTTCTCAGTATCAATACATACTTGAGAGCCCATACAATTTAAGTTATTTTGCTGGCTTTGTAGACAGCTTTCCCAGAACTAAAGTGCTCTAGCAGGTCAAACAAATGCGTTTGGCAGTGTGCTACAAGAGCAGTGATGAATAACACAGACCTATTCCCATAAACTTTGATTCAGATACAGCAAGAAAAGTTTTGTTTTTATATGTATGTATACAGTTGCGTGTAAATTTCTTGTCTCTTCTTTAATTTCTTGTTATGCTGGGCAAAAGGAGTTTAGTTTGCGCTCTAGAACCTGTAAGTTTAGCTGGGGCCTTATTTTCTCTCTGAGTATCGCACCTTGGAGTTTATTCTCTAGTGAAAGTTGTGACTGGATTGTGGGACTGGGATGTATGCTGGGGCATAGAGAGCATGTCAGAAATGGAAAGAGCACTTGGGATATTCAGGACAGCACATCCAGGCAAGGAATGAGCTCACTAGTTCTCTCTGATTCTCCCTGAAATGCATTCAGGTTTCTCCATGCCCTTTATCAGCCCCTTGAAGGGGCTTACACCTAGGATTTTCTCCCTCCTGGCTTGCCAGATTTACGTCTTTGCTCTGTAATGACTTCCCTTAGCAAAACTGCTAGAGTAGGGCAGTTTCCAGATGTGTTGTTCTAGCCTTGGTTGGGCTGAAGCTTTGCTCACCAACCTTTGCTTGGAGACATTTGCTGTGAAGCCCATTGCAAATCGGGATTACTCAGTGGGAGAGGTCTGACCCTGCATCTCTCTCCTGGCTCAGGCCATTCACTCATGCTGCCTTAAGCAGAAATTTACATGAGTTGGAGAGAATCCACAAGCTGACGTGTGTATCACACGCTACCATGTGGCACTTAACAAAATGAATGTGGTTAATGTGGTTAATTTGATTACGCTATAGCATGAGATGTGTTTTGAGTGTGAACGGTGGTCAAGCAGGAGGCACATCGTGTGGACAGTATCTAGTGAAGCACGGGACTGCTAAGCACTAAAACTGGGAATGAGATGGTGCACAAGTGTGGCGGTTTTAAAGCTATGCTGATGAGAAATGGAACAATGGCATATTCAAGCTATCAGAAAGCACGTTGACAGCAATGCTGCTTTTTAGTTTTTGGTCTCTGCACCATCATACTATACCTAGTTGAACTGGTCTGACCCGTGACATAAAAAGTAGTGGATCTCCTGAAGCATCCTCATCATCTTCTAAAGAAACTGATATTTCACCTGGGAAGGAAAGAGTTTTCAGATAAAAATAGGTATGGACAAAATTAGCTTATATATGTTTTAGTGAAAATGTCCATACACAATGAGATTATTAACTTTGCAGTTTCCACACTCAATCTGTAGTCAATTTAAAGGGCCAGGAGTTATAGGAGGTAAATTAAATTATTTTACATCTTAAATATGAAGCTTGTCAGAAATATTCTTTATTTTAAAATTCTTGTAGAAACTGACTAGATTCTAGTGACCAGGATGCTTTTCTGACTCTCAGTATTCAGAGCGGACAGCACATGTAAAGTTGGAAAGTAGAGAATGTAAAGTAATAGATGGTAAAAGAGCAGACTTTGCACATTGTTCAGATAAACACAAACCCATTTATATAACCAATTTCCAGGAAGAATATTTAAAGAGTAGGAAGAAAATAAGAACGTTCTACAAAGGGTTCTGGAAATCTCTGAGATTCATTAATGGCATAGAGAAAACAGGGAACTACATTGACTAGAGATCAGACATATATTTGGAGCCGACTGGTTTCAATCTAGGTTTTTTACAGTATTGTATTCCTTACAATCCTTTAAAAAGCAGCATTATAGCAATTGCTGCCTAAGTTTGGAAAGCAGCATACATAAGTCAGGTTATGAATCAGCCTAATGTTCACAGAGCACTTTCAAATTGTGGTGTATTCAACACATCTTGTTGACAGGAGGTATGAAATGCTGATTTCATAAGCATGCTGAGTGAGCTGCTGTCCTTCCCAGCCCGGCAGGTGACGGGGAGCGAAGCTACCTGTTCAGCGGTACCGCACTCGTTTGTAACACAGGGCCGTAACGAGGCGCGGTCATAGTAGTGGAACGGGGCGTCCCTGACGCCGCTCAAATTGAGAACTGCATTTACAGTCGTTTGAAAACACCATCCTAAATCCTTCTGACTTTCAGCAAGACTCAGAATGACTCATATTCACCACGGCCTGATCTCTAGCTGCTCCCAGCTGGCCACCTTGTTTCCCCCTGCGGTGGGTGGGCAGAAGGAAAGGTGTGCTTCTGCCTCCATCACTAGTGCCAGGGCTCAGCTCTGTCCGCCTGAGAGCTGCCCAGTGAACTACAGAGAGGGGAGAGAAATCCTTTGTTGGGACGCTGCTGAATGGGGCATCTGTGGGCATGGGGATGAGAAACCTTTCTTCACACTCTGCTATTTAAAAAGAAACTATTTAATGTCATAAGTAAATAAGAACACAACATAAAGTGTTATATTTGAAAGAAATAATATTTGATGGGAGAAAAAAGTATTTGTTGAGCAAAAACGTTCATATGCGTATATTGCATACCCTTATTAAAAAACCTACATATATAGAATATTTGTAAATGACATGTTTAATGTTGAAAACCAGACATGGAAAACTACGAGTGCCATTTTCAAGTCGGCATTTATAAAGGAGCTTTTTGCGTGTCTAGTAGCTGTGTAAGTTTAGTACCTACAATAATATTTTCGCTGCTAGTGCACTTCTGTTCTGACTTGATAATTTTTCTATAGATGCTGTTGTAAAGCAAAGGGCAATATTAACTATGTTAATATTTAAACATAAAGCAAGAAATACAAGAGATCGTAAATTACAGGAATTACGAGGTGAGCTTTGCTTTTGTAAATCAAGTGCTCGATTTGTTAATACTTGTTCTAACTTGAAATAATCCAAACTGGATAACAAAATGAGAAGGTCAGTTATTTGAACTTTGATGAATTATACCTTTTTAAATGATTATTTAAGCTATAGCTATGTCTTTGCCCTGAAACAGTGTGTTTTGGGAAGACAACATGAACATCATGGGCCTGCACTGCTGCATGTGCTTTGTGGAAAGTGTCATCTTTCCATGAATGAGCTGGGAATTGGTGTGTGTTGCTAGTGAGTTTGGCCTCAGACACTGTTCTCTTAGATTTGATTGTAATTTTAATTATTACTTTCTTCAATTACACTTCCAAGAGAAAACCGCTTTTACAAGATATGAAAAACACCTCAGGGAAACGCTATAGAAATACCACTCAGTCCCATAAAAGTAGTCTTTTTTTTTTCCCTCCTTCTCTTTCCTCCTCCCCCACCCAGCAGTCTCCCAGTATTTGAGAGAATCAAAGAAATCAGACACAAAAACTTGATTTGTAGCTTTACATGAAGGATGGGTATGAGTATTTAGACTGAGGCTAAGTACAATGGTAAAAATAAAGTATTTTCTTTGGGAGCATGCACTGTCCTGTGTCATGCATTTAAAAGAATGAATTAGTACAGCTACTAAGTTCTCCAAATGAAAGAAGAAATGCATACCGAACATTGTTATTTGGCACAGGTTTTAATTTACTGATAGCCTTTTTTACTTCCTGTGCCTCCTATCCAAGGCAGAAGCTTAAGCATCCTTGGTTCCTCCAGCACTGCCAAAATAAGGCTTCTCAGCCGCTTTTGAAAGAGGGGAGGGAACATACCTCCCTCCTCTCCTGTGCTTGAACAGGAGAAACTCAGGAGGACGTCTGCAATGACGCAGATGTACTTCGATATTTTTTGCCTTACAGAGGGCACCCACAGTCCCATTCTTCCCCAAGGCAGCAGAGGAGCTGTGAGGCTCATTGCTGGGTAGGCACATGGGCTGTGCCGAGTCCTGTTTCAACCTATGCGAGTGCTACCTTCAGATCTGCCCCCACAAGAAGGCTTCTGACCATCACAGAGCCACAAATGCCACTTCAGCCTCACAACTGCCCTTCAACGTACTAAGCTCGGCAGCTCCTCCTTTCACAGACACTGCAACTCTGACTGCGGTGGGAAAGGACCGAGCCCCTAAAGGAGCATCACTTGCTCGACTTGTGTCCTTAAATGAAGAAAGTTAATGTTCTCAGGGGTATGCTCTCTGTCCTTTCGTGCGGGTGTACGTACATATGGGTATGACCCCCCAAGAAAGGATAGCTAAAGCATGCTATGTTCTTAATTTTTTTAATCGGTGGACAGAAGAAGTTATTGATCCTTAAACATACCCTGGTGTTCGTGTGGTTACTACACCACACGTACACTGCATAGCTGCAGGATGCTTTATACCTTAGGATGTTGCTATTATGGCTGAATTACAGTTGTGGGAAGCTTTGCATTTAAATTCTTACCATTAATGTTATTACAGTTAGTTGCATTTAATTTGCATTTATCCATAAAGTAATTGTTGTTTTTTTTTTTTTCCCTAAAGCAAGTAAGAGAAATGCTTGGGCACTTAAGAGGGTATTTAATCGTACCACCATTAAAACCAGATTGTGCCAATGCTTCAAAATGAAGTGTGTCTCACCCAGGGGGCAAAGATGTTTGTTTGTGTTTTGTTTTATTCCAGTTTGGGATTCACAACTACTATTAACCTTTTCTGGTTTAAACTTCCTAGAGGCCTAAAGCAGGTGAGAATTAGGATTAACATTTGGTGCAAACTGCATCAAAATACAGAGGATAATCTAAGTCCAGATCCTGAGAAGAAGGACATTCACTATCTTAGCTTCACATAGTCCTCAGGAGCTAACAGTTGTATTAGCCAAAGATCTGGTTCTCAGTTCTGCATGTTTAAAAATAAAAATGGAATGTAGTAGTAATATATAGTGCAGAAAGCACACGTTAAAATAGTATAAAATTGCTGTTTCATTTTAAGTGACTTGTGAAAGACTAGAGACTTTCTGCTAATGATGACAAATTAAGGTCAAGCTTTTACCTAAGGTAAAGAATGGCAAGAGAAATGTTAATTCCTTTTTCTCAGACCTGTACCACAACATAGTAGAGGGAGTCTTGGAAGAGTACAAGGGCAAGCTCCATGTCCAGCACCTTTCTGTGCGTTTAGCAATCTCCCCTGATACTAATTCCATGTTGTTGTTTTTCTTAAAAATGATTCACAGTCTTAAGTAACGTAAACGGGTACATACTATGGGCACAAATGGAGCTAAGGTTTGTATTTCTCTTTTTAGCCTTATTATTTTGACACTCAGAACTATTATTGGGGCTTGTGCTATGGTGACATTCAGAATGTGATGAGGAGATTTGAGTGCTGTCAAATAGCAGATTGACCCTATTGAAATGTTAAGCACAGCTTAAATGCATATGTAGAGAGGGCTCAATAAAACAAGAGATGCAGCTAATTTGGTAAGAAACCCTTCAGAATAAAAGCAGTGGAATTTACTTGTTTTGCCTCTGAATATTCTGGTAAACACAAAGATTTTTACTTTCCTCACTATATGGCAATTTTTCATGTGAAGTTATTAAACATCCTTTGTTTCTCAAAAAAAAAAAAGTTAATTGCTTACAAAAATAATTTAATTTACCTTTAGTTGTCATATCTGAAATTTCATTTACAGAGAAATAGGAGTAAAAATCAGAAGTTTCAGTTCTACCACAGAAAACAGTTCATGACATTTTCCACGTTAGCTTTTATTTTCCTCTAAGTTTATGTCTGAGCAGGAGCTCTACTGAACCCGACTCCAAAGTATTGCGAATAAATGTCAAAGGGAAAAACAAAACCAAAACCAGCCAGTTTTCCTTAATTTAGGGTTTGAACTCGGCGCTGGAGCCTTAACACCAGCGAGTACTTGCCAAGGCTTTAATGTTAGCATGATTTGGTGAGAATTAGGCTGTATTTACAGGCTTCGACACTGGTGGGTGCTAACATTTTTCTGCCCTGCACCAGGAGCGCATCCAGTCAGTCGCTGCTCGCAGCGCTGCCGGGGCTGGGCAGCCTCAGCCGTAAACTTGGGCTTCGGGTCTGTTTGCCCTGGCTCGTTTGTGCGTTTGTTTGGCTTTAAGCAAAGAGAGGAAATAGCAAAGAGTTTTTTTACCTTGGGTGCTGTCTGTGGTGGGGCTGGCGTTCAGCCGCGCCTCGGTCGCGGAGCACCTGCCGTTTTCTGCCGCGCCTAACTGCAGGACAGGTTCATATCGCAATATGGCATCCAGGTCGTGGAAAAACTTCATGGTTTTAGTGGCATCCCCGGAGTTGTGGGCGTATTTAACCGTTCTGTATTCATACTTGAGGTTTTTGTACTTTGCCCGGCACTGCTTCCAATCCCTGCAAACTCCTAACTCCTGCAGCCTTTTGGCAATGTAGATGAATATCCCTTTATTCCTCAGGGTGCCGCGGAGCTGCTTCCTGATGCTTTTCTCGGACCAGACGCTTAGCAAGGCTTTAACCTCCTCCTCAGTCCAGTGCTTCCCCACTCCACACTCCATGTTGAAAGTGACCTGGAAATGATTCACTATTTCTAGCCAAGATCTGGTTCCCTAGGCAACCAGGCGCCTGGTTGTCAGCGCCGCGCTCCGCCGCGCCGCCCCGAGCCGCTGCGGGGCCCGAGCACGGGCGGCCCTTCGGCCTGCGGGCAGCCGGACCCCCACGGAGCCCACCCGAGCCCCTCGGCGGCCATGTCGCCCTCAGGAGACCGCGGGTCTCCCCGGCCTCACGCGAGAAACCGTGCCGGCATCGCCACCGCGTCGCCATCGGGGCGAAAAGCACGGGTGTTTCTGGCTTCCTCTGAGGAGGAACAGCACCCGTGTGGAAAAACGGGCCGGGGAGAGGCTGTGTGGGCGTCCTGCGTGGGCACCGCCGCGGCTCCTCATGAGGCTGCCGCCCGGGCCACAGTGCGTGTGGGTGGCAGGTTTCCAGAGGCGGTGTGGCAGCAACGTGGGCATGATTCAAGTCTTCCTGCGTGGGGGTTGTTTTAAAACTGGGGGCCGCCTACGCGCATTGTTAATTTTCATTAATTATGAGCGATGATTTAATAAAACGCTCGCCTGCGTAGAATTTGCCGAAGTGGCAAAATTGCATAAGCTTTGCACTTCCCTTCTGCTTGTGCTTACTTTTCTGCCATTAGCACTACAAAAAAGATGTAAGCTGCCTGCCTGGAAAGGCCTTTCATTCGGGATGTTTGCTTCTCTCACCCATTTGATTTGGGAGACGTTTAAAGGGACAGCATCGATTTTGAAATGGAAATCGTCTGTCAAACTGAATTGAAAGTCGCTGGATGCGGTGTATCAGTTAGTTTTAATGCCAGTCTTTGTGTTTATAGATGGGGCAATCTTCCTGAGTTAAAATAAGTGTGTTTAAGAATGCCCTCGTTGTGGCGAAACGACCACACGGACACCAGGGTATGTGTAGGGATCAATAACTTCAACCTCGTTTATTGAGGACAGGCTCCCTTCCTACACATTAGCCCTACAAGCGGTACTTTCCCACCAGCTATTCATCGGTTAACAACTTTGCCCGGCAACAGCAAACATTCAGCAACTCCCATGTCTTAAGGGCTGGAGAACAAGCAGTTGGAGACAGCAAGGCGTCTCCTGAATCACCCTTCTTTGTTCTTTCTAACTTCTTTACATTCCTCAGGGCCTCATCGTCACCAGCCCGATGTTATCGCCAGCCGCGGGGCCTGTCGACCCCCATGGCGATCCTCCCACGGTTAGCTGTGCAAATGCCTGCTTGATTGCTTAAGTGCAAGAGTTCAAAAGCTTTTCCACAGGTGATCAGTGACAGAGACAATGCATTCCCTTAAGCAAAAGCAGCAGTTTAAGCCAAAGCGCCCCAAACACCGACAGAAATGCAGTAATGCTGGAGAGCCTACTGCTGGAGCCTGGAGTACCAGCACTGCAAAGTGGCTTGGCAGATTAAGCATCTGCTGTTATTTTATGCCCACACTGAAATTGGACTGCAGTGAGAGGCTGAGCCAGTGCTTATTAGTGGAAAGATTCCCACTGAATTCAGTGGGCTTAGGCACAAACCTTATGTGATTGTTTTTAAATAAAGCATAACACGGGCAAGAAACCACTGTTTTGATTACAAGCATGTAAAATGAAACTATAAATAAACTTGCATTAAAATTTCATCTTGTAAAGAAAGAGGAAAACCCACCAATTTATAGTATGGTACAGCGTTTCATTCTAAGCATTTCATATTTAATTGTATTTTGTCCATAGGGGCCAGGAGAGTGCTGGAATTGTGACAAGTGATGGAGAGTCATCCCAGGCATTCAAAGTGCACAAGGTAAAATGTAAATGCTTTCTGGATTCCCAGCTGAGATGCATGACAGTTTGTTTCAGTGAGGAAACTGAATAATTAGAAAGAGGGGAAACAACATGTTTTGATTAATTGTTTTGGTTTGTCAGAGTGCTGATATTTAATTCTGTTATTTGTGCAATTTCTGACCTAAGTACATGTTTAAAACAGATATGCCAACATTATCCCTGCTGGTTGTATCCATGCACACAGTGGCAGACACACAGAATGTCCAGATCAGGCTATTGTTTTCCTAAAAAGTAGTTACCAAAGTCACCCTGCAGCTAAAGTGTTAACTCCAGAGATTTGGAAGAGTTCATCGACACAGCTTGAGAAAGAGAAAAGAAAAATAGTTACAGGTTCTGCACAAGCAAGTGGATGACATTCTTAGCTTTTAGAGAATCAAGGAAGTGGCAGCTACTGTACCCATAAGTGAAAATGAACAGAATAAATGATTGAATGGAGACCTGAGAAGGTCACTCAGTCTTTCTGAAGCTGAGAGAATCCCCAGGGATGTTAAAAGACATGAAACAGCCACAGCCTCTGACGTATTATGCCAGGAGAATCCCTGCATTTTCTGAGACTGGTTTTGCTCATTCTGTTTTGAATAGTAATAAGGAAAAAATAATCATCAGCCTGTTAAACCCTGGAAGAGCAGTGTATATAGGAAATAAAACTATTTCAGCAGACAAAACACCACAGGGCAATTCTTGATGCCAGTGTGCTCTCTGACCACAGTCCGAAAGCAATTTGGCTTCGTGTTCAGGGGTCTCTGAGGAAGATTGATTAAGCTGTTCAAATCATTGTAAGAGTAAGAACCGTTTTGTTGCAGCAGCGTGTATATCAATGCATGACTGCTGAATGCCTCGTGCACAGTCTTGTCTCTTGAGCGTCATGTTTGTCGCCTCTCCTGGAATTTCCCCCCCTCCTATCTGTTACTTGCAGCCTGATCCTTCCCCCTACACACTTTTAAATGCCAGTTTTCTGAACTACTGCACTGTGTTGTCTGTTCTTCATTCCTGCTCCTGCTTGGGTTTCAGCTTTCCTTAAGGTTTACAGAAATTGCAACTTCCTTTTAAAGTGAGCTTTAAAAGATAAATCCTGTAGTAAATGATACTTCTCAGAATGAACTTGTAGCAGGCAATACAATAAGCAGTAGAGTTTCCACATTAGTGAGCTGACATACTTGGCTGTCATGCTAAGAATTTAATTGACTATCATCATATCAGTTTTGATATTTTAAGAGTTGGAAAGCGTGTGATGGTTTCTCGTATACTTGAAATACCTTTCTCAGCTACATCACCTTTAAAAACCATCATAACCACGGTGTAATAAAGAGCCTGTGGAGTACAATAGATATGATGTGTAATCCTAGAAGTAATGCCAATGTAACAAGCATTTGGGTCTGTTACGCCAGTGGAAATAAGTTTACTAGTCTGACTTGTAAACTAGATCAAAAAAAAAAAAACACAAAACAGTTAAGATGCTACTGTGTCCATTTGTCCTCCAAACCCCAGCTGACTATTCTTAGCAGAGACAACAGAAAGGAAAAGGTGCCTGCTGCTCACTGCATCGATTTACAACCCAGTACGTTAGTGCAAACTCACCTTTGTCAACAGCTTAAGCCAATGCACGTATTAAGAGTACGAACTGTACTGCCTATGGCACGGGTATGTGCTCCTTTCTGATTGTTACTGGCCTTTGACAACAGATTTATAGCCCTTGACAAAGGCTATTAATCCATTGTTTTAAACTCTCCCAGAAGACTCATCCAGATTTGTCTGTTGGAGCCTTTCAGCTAGACTTGTGTAAGGAAACATTAGTGTCATAGCTGCATTGGCTCAGGATGTGGAAAAACTTAAATCTCTTGTATAGGTGTAGCGATGTCAATAGCAGAAAGGCTTTGTCTGACTTTTGCATGCTTGAATATGCAGAAAAATCTATACTGAAGTAGCTGCATTATCATGTTCTGGTATGTACCAGGCTTCATGTAATACAGACATCAAATCATCTTCACTGGGAATTTTTTATACTGGTGCAATTCACATTTACTGTCCCACACCAGCACAATCTAAATCAGCAAAATATTTCAAGTTGCATTTTAAAGATTATGTACTCGTGTCAGCAATGCTGTTTTAAAATAGCATTGCTTGTTTAAGCTATAGCAATGCTTCAAATAGCCACGTCCATTGACACTGGACCTGTGAAATGCCAGATCTCCTGTCAGGATACAACTGGCCAAAGTAAAAAAAGAGCGTGACTGTATTTCTGTACATGGTACAGACTCTAGGCAAGCTTCATGTCATCTGTGAGACAACAGATGATATTTGATCTGGCATAAAGTTTGCTGAACCATTCAAGTAAACCTGTACTAGTTTGACTGTTTGAGGCAATAACTTTTTAACATGACAGTTAAGTATCCTAAAACCACATGTGCAAACACAGCCTTTTAGTATTCTGACTCTATACCAGTCACAGAAGAAAATACCCTAAAGCTTGGCTTTCTTTAAGCTGCTTTGATTGAGCTCTGAAAACATATTTCCTTCCTCTCTGTCTCATCCCACTGTCTTGTTGTACCCACAGCACAGGCTGTGAACCATTCATGACTTTCCAGTCTCTCCCGTATATCTGTGCAGATCCTAAGAGTGTTGTTACCATGTGTGATTTCATGTATATCACAATTACTACGCATGATAGGGAAATCGAGGCTTAGAAGGATGTAAATATTTTCCACAGGCAGCATAAGAAGTAGGGGGTTGTAGGAGGGTTTGGAATCCAGGCTTGATTTCCTCTGTGTGTACAGTTATTTTTTCAGACTATTCTTGCTGCTAAATTGTGTTTCTTGCCAAAAGAAGCTCCTGATGGCTGACTAAAAAGCCTTGACGCATTTCTGCTTTAGATAGAAGGCAACCTGGATGTATGAAAAGTTTGTTTCAAGTAAACAGAAAAACAGCTCTAGAAAAAAAGCTTTGTTTCTAATATTGTCAGGAATGACTGCAATCTGATAAATGTTGTCATATACCCAGTATAAAAATAAATCAAATATACTGCTAACTTGTAAATAGTATTCTCTAAGTAGGATTTCCTTCTTGCAACTTTTTTTTCTTTAAACACCACAACAGTTCAGTAGTGTTTTTCAGAAAATGTATTTTTAGTCAGGGAATAGATTGTTCTGTGAAAATCCTCAGCACAACAATGTATAATGCTTTGTTTAAAAACAGGAGTAATGGGATCTGACATAGCACTGTGATACCTACTCAGCTTCTTTCCTGTGGCTTTCAGGTTATTTCCCCTTCTCACAGAGTTTTAATGCAGTACCAAAACCAAACACAAGAAGTGAGCCAATTGCCAGAAAAACAAAACAGAACAATTTTTTTTTCTTTTTCTCCCAAAGGGAATGGGTCTTATAAATCACGTGTTCAATGCAGACAGCCTGAAGAAGCTGTATGTTTCAAACCTTGGTATTGGGCACACCAGGTACTCTACCTCCGGGATCTCTGAGCTGCAGAACTGCCAGCCTTTTGTCGTAGAAACTCTTCATGGCAAGATCGCTGTGGCACACAACGGTGAACTAACAAATGCAGTGCGACTGAGGAGGAAGGTCAGTATCTCCCCTGGGAAACTCCAGCATCATTTATGTCTGAGTATGAGGCAGCAATGAGCAAAAACTTTGCTATGATGCATACTTAATACCAAACTACTTGGTGTAGTGAAGGAGCACCATAATCAAAATAATTTGGGGGAAAAAACTCCTGGAGAGAGGAGGCATTTGTAACCGTCACAGGGGAAAACTCACCAGTCCTCTAGACTGATGGTCACATTCCTGTAGGACAAGTGATAAAACTACCTCAGCCGTAACAGGGGATCCTGGCTTGAAGCTCTCCTTATTTATTATGGCTGACAGAGGCAGAAAATCATATGCTTGGAGTTAGGAGAGGCATAATAATAAGGTGAAGTAATTGTAATATGAAATGTTCTTGTTTGGAATATTGTCTTTATTTGTATTTCTGGCTTGCAAAATTCATCATGAGCACTGTTAGGACATAAACACATAAGGAGATCATCAAACACCAGATTTTGTAGTGTGTTTGGCTGCAAGGGTATGTGTTAAAGAACCTGTTTAAAATCTAGCAGATGTTTCATTGTGAAATCTGTTCTGTCATAAGTTCTATCCAAAAGCTAGAGGACATACTTTTGCTTTGCAGCAAGGCAAACAAATGACATGCCTAAAGTAACCTACCCCATCTTTAATCAGATTAACAAGTGTATTTAATGGATGAGAGAAAAAAACAGTGGGGAGGAAATGTAGATGGAAAGTGGAGAATCCAGGTTACTTGAGAGTTAGAATGATATCTAAAGATAAAATCCAGTAACTGTAGTGCATACAGAACTGAACGGGCTGTAATAGTTGGCTGAATACACTGCAGATTCTCATCTTCCTTAGAAGCATAAATACAGCAGGACAGAACAATTTGACTGACCAGGTCTAGAAAACCCTAGCAAAAAAAAGGGGATTTCAGCTTTTTAATTCCACTCTGCCTTCCTTCACACCTGTATTATTTTTGCTTAGTGCCCTGACCACCATTCTGTCTTGGCGTCTCTCTTCTCTTTCTGTATCTTCTATAGGTAATTTCATATTTTCCCCCATGCATATTTTACCTCTCTTCCCAGAGTAAGCAGAAACAAGCTGATTAAATGGCCCAAACATGACGTTATGACCTAAATGTTGGTGAATGAATAGTTATGGCTGTGCATGAAGCAAAGGAATGATATAGAAAGGGAGAAATGCAGTTCCAGACATAGATGATTGTACCAGTTCATTTTACATATTTGGTTTGTTGGAATAAAGTTGACTTTCTGATGATCTAATTGTCTGAAGCACTGATATGTTTGAAAACATTTGCTCATTGTACAAAGGTATTGTTAAAGTAAAACACAAGCAGTGTTATGTGAGATCATTTTTTTTTTAGTGCTGGTAACACTTTTGTTTTGTGTCTTAAAAGCTTATGCGGCATGGTGTAGGACTGTCGACCAGTTCTGACAGTGAATTGATCACCCAGCTGCTGGCTTTCACACCTCCTCTAGAAAATGATGACACTGCTGATTGGGTAGCAAGGTGAGGAGGACAGGTTTCAGAATCAAGAACAGCAATCTGTTCTCAGCATGGCATGCAACACATGATTATGTTCACTTATGTCTCCTTGCAGAATAAAAAATTTAATGAATGAAACTCCAACTTCTTATTCGTTGCTAATTATGCATAAAGACATAATTTATGCAGTACGTGATCCGTATGGAAATCGTCCACTCTGCATTGGTCGCCTTATTCCAGTAGGGGACATGAATGGAAAAGGTAAACCATACATATATATTCATATTTGTACACACACATATATATATATATACATTTAAATATATGTACAGTTTGTGCATTAAGTCATCAATATAAATAATTACAGCTGCATTTACTGAGGTGCAAGTAGGAATATTTGCTGCAAAAGTCAGTTTTTAAAATTCAAAACAAAAGTGGTGTAAGGAAAAAATCATTTGTAGGAAGTTGGCAAACATCTTTTCTGTTCCCAGCAAAAGTGAATTTGTGTTGCCTGCTGACAGTGTCAGAATTAGGCAGGCCAACTGTTATAGAATATTTTTGAAAACCTAACTAAATTCGTACCATCTCAATGGGAAAGCAAGGATGAACAGAATCACAGCTGGGGTTGGAAGGCACCTTGGAGATGACCTGCTCCATCCTGCCTGCTCAAGCAGAGCCACCTGGAGCTATTTGCCCAGGACTATATCCAGCCCAGAAACAAGTCTGTTTTCCTCCTTTCTGCTGTGATAAGAAGGTGAAAAAGTGTTGGATTACTGGCAATGTATTTCTAATTTCCAAGCACTGCTAGTCACACTTAGTTTGGTAATGGAACACTATCAGATCAATTGATGGGAAAACATCCTTGGAGCTCTTGTTTAGCCTGCAAATCAACACGTTCCCTGAAGTGAGATTAAAATGTGTTCATTTGTTTGAAAATAAAATAAGTCAAAGGCAAACAAATAAATGCTTTCATAGCTTCAGAAAACTCGGTAAATTAAACCAAAATAAAAATTACCAAGATTATTATCAAACACTAATACCCTGTTTTGTGGTTTGATCTATCCTGTGCCTATACTCTTCATACTGGAGTTCAATCCAGTATCCATTGTAGTCAAAAGGATCTATACGTTGATGCATTTAACATAGGAACAGGAATTTCTTGTCCAAACAAAAGTAATTATGTATATCTAAAGCAATTGAACTAGAATCGAGCAAGTCTGAAATACTGCAGAAACATCTGAACTTTCTCTCTTTGTGAAGCATGAATATGATGCTGATTCTGCCTAGAACAAGTTTATGATGCTTACTTTTTTTTTTTAATAATACTAAAGAAACTTCTTATTATTTAATAATACTAAAGAAATACTAAACCTTATAGTTAGAACTCACAACAATTTGTAATTGTGCACTTGGCAACCTAAACTGTAGCAAGCCAGGTACTGCATTAGATATGCAATGTGTGTAGTGGTAATGTAATGGTAGCGAGAATTGTGGAATCTAACAATAACTGAAATATTTTATTTCAGGAAAGGATAACAGTGAAACAGAAGGATGGGTAGTCTCCTCTGAATCCTGTAGCTTTTTATCTATTGGTGCAGAGTAAGTGCTCCGATTCTCACTTTATCTGAAAGTGCTCCTCAGGCAGCAATTCAACATTAAACCTCAAACTGCCAAATATCATAATCTTTAACAAGGTGAAAGACATGAAGACATAGTTTGTTGAGCTGTTTGGAGTTTTTTTGCCAATTGTCTTTTGTCAGTTTATTTTCTTGATTGGATTAATGTAAAGAAAGCTAAATAATTATCTGTTCAGAAAGTAATGGTAAAGACAACTTCAAGGATGCTTCTTACTTGTTGCATTACATCTAGTTATCCATATACTTCTTAATTTTAGCCTAGTTAGCAGCAGAATTCTTGTATTATAAAGTAATCCTTCAGCTACAGAAAAGGCTGCATTGGTAGCTCACAGGTTGCACTCACCTGAGATGCAGCATGTGCTGCCTGACAAGCCTCATTTTAAAAAAGTGACAGGCACTTGAAATTATTTCCATGTATGGAAACTCATGTTAGAGCCAACACAAGAGATGACATTCACATTACCTCCCCAGCTAAGACACTCTGAAAAGAAAGGTGGGATACTCACTGGAAGATGTCAAACAAGTCTTAGGAAGTTTGGAATAGAAGACAGTTGTGAAATAAACATAAGTAAAGGAAGAATAATTATGAGGAAGTATATTTAATTTCCTAATCAAACATAAAAAAGTGCATTTGGGTACAACACTAATAAGTACATTTGGATCCTCTAAAGCATTGAAAAACTGCATTAAGACCACAAGCACTGAATAAAAAGAGATGTAAAGCAAAACCAGGAAACAATGTGACTGCGCTTTACTAGTCTTTTATTCCATTCTGTGGTGTTTTATTGTAGGCGTGTTGTTTTGTGTTCTTTGTAGTGGCCTACATCTCACATATGGGAAGAATACCATAATTCTGTTGTACTAGTTAGAGTATTAATTTACTGTTTTCTGGTATTTATTCAGGCTGTTTTGTCTTAGCATGTTGGTCTTAAACAGTCTAGATCAAATCCTAAGATAGAAGAAAAATACCATGTTAGGATGTTCAAAAGCAATTTTCCTGTCAATAGAGTTTATATTTTAAAACTATTAGTCAGGTTCGGGACATTTCTAAATGCTGTGTATTTCTCTTTCAAGGTACTACCGTGAAGTCCTTCCTGGAGAGATTGTGAAAATATCCAGGTATGATGTTCAAACGCTGGATGTGGTACCAAGACCTGAAGGAGATCCGTCAGCGTTCTGCATATTTGAATATGTTTATTTTGCAAGACCAGACAGTATCTTTGAAGGTAAGAAGATGTAACATACAAAGCCACTGCCTCCCAAATAATGGGAGATTACATTCTCAAGGACAATTGATTCTACAAAGGATTGGGGATCATAGCAGGGTGACACTGACCGTGAATTTCCAGAGCAGGGCTGGGACAGGGTAGGCTTGCACAGTTCTTGAGGACAAAAAACCCCACTGTTCCTGACTGTGTATACAGCTACAGTCAGGCCTGCCTGCATAGCCTTATGGAATGGATGAAAAGAGCCAGAAACATGGCTAAGGTAGAGGAAATAACCCTTAAATTTGAGAGACTTAAGGAAGGAACTGTATTAGTTCTTGGAAAACCTTTTAAAAATCAGACCTGTGAAATAAAATCTGCAAAACAACTTCTTTTTGGTGTTTTCTATGCAAGAAAGGGTTATTTCAGGAAGATGCTTTTAATATAACTGAAATCTATGCTTTACGCAAGTACTTGAGGCTGTCAGTCTAATGCCTTTATTACTATTTCAGTAGAAGCCCCTGAAAATTGCCTTAGTGATAAGATATTAGCAAAGGTGCTCATACCTAGCACTGTCCTCACTTCTCTCATGTTCCCTAGTACTATCCTCTGTAATCTTTACCTTGCGTCATCTCACAATGCCTCCAGTTCCCTCTCCTGGTCCCAGACTTTTAGGACCTTAAAAGCTCCTGAGGCCTCTTTTGGGAGGATCGCCATGGGGGTCAACAAGCCCCCTGGTTGTTGAAAACATCGGACTCCTGAGGACGAAGCCATGAGGAATGTAAACAAGTTACAAGAACAAAGAAGGGTGATTCAGAAAACGCCTTGCTGTCTCAAACAGCTTGTTCTCTGACTCTTAAAACATGGGAGTTGCTGAATGTTTGCTGTTGCCGGGCAAAATTGTTAACCGATGAATAGCTGGTGGGAAAGTACTGCTGTAGAGCTAATGGTATAAGAAGGGAGCCTGTCTTCAATAAGGTTATTGAAGTTATTGATCCCTACACATACCCTGATGTTCGTGTGGTCATTACGCCACAAATGGCGCCCAAACAGGGACCTGAAGAACAGGGACCTGACTAACAGGGACTGGCTAACAGAACAGGAACAGGGACTAGCTAACAGAACAGGGACAAAACCAAAAAATGAACTAATAGGGACAGGCTAACGGAACAGAGACAGGCCAACAGAACAGGGACAGGGACACTGATCGCCTCACGAAGATACGTTTGGCTGAACCCAGCAAGCTGAAAGGAAGCGCACGCGAGCTGAAAGGAAGGTCAAGCTGAGAGAAGTGTTATGCTGAGAGAAACATACCCGCGTACACAGTTACCTCTCACTGGCCGAAGGAGCTGGTCCAGGATGGGTGTCAGCACGATGGGTCCGTCCGTCTCGACATCTGCCTCAACATGATCACAGCACTCTCCTCAGCGCTTTAGATTTCAGCTCAACCAAAGAACAACGTATGGGAGGGTCCTGCTGGCATACGCAGGACCCACAAACAGGGGCTCCAGGAGCTGGAGGGGCAGCCAGAGCCCCCCGCTGGGCAGCATTCAGTGCCTGCCTCTCCCAGGGATGTGGTTACAAAGTTTGCTAAAGATAGGATTAGTATGCCTGATAGTTTTTCTCTGTGTCTTAATTTGTGTTAATCGTGCTTTCTTTGTTAATAAAAAAGGGGGAGATGTGGGAGTATCGCCATAGGGGTCGACAAGCTCTGTGGCTGGTGATAACATCGGACTCCTGACTATGAAGTCATGAGGAATGTAAACAACTTAGGAGGAACAAAGAAGGGTGATTCAGGAGACGCCTTGCTGTCTCAAACTGCTTGTTCTCCAGCCGTTAAGGTTGTTGAAGTTATTGATCCCAAAACATACCCTGGCGTCCATGTGGTCATTACGCCACAGCCTCTGCCCGCCTTCCTGAATGTGGGGTGAACTTCACCGACTGGCTCAAAGTTGTAACAGTACAGGCAAGATGGCATGACTGCACAAACTTTGCTTAAGAAAACAGCTAAAAATAGGATATGCACACTGTGAAAGTTGCAGGAATAATTTTATTTTTCGTTCCTCCTGTAACATCCACAGGACTTTTAGTTACCTGGTAAGGGCAAAATAGATTTTAACTTTATGTAGTGGTATGAATGTGAATGTTAAAATAGAATATGACATTATGGGAAGAACTAAAAAATTACCTCACGTGAATGACTGCTTCCTATTTCTGGAGCTTTTCTCACTGACTTCTATGCCTGCAACTTGCCACAGAAATGTATACAGCAAATGAGAGGAAATCTGAATTATGAATACTAGGAAAAACTCTTCTTGCTGTTCTTAGGTCAAATGGTGTATTCAGTCAGGAGGAGATGCGGTCAGCAACTTGCTATTGAAGCACCTGTGGAAGCAGACCTGGTCAGCACCGTTCCAGAGTCTGCAACCCCAGCAGCTCTGGGCTACGCTCAAAAGGTTTGTGTTTGCATTTTTTTCAAGCACATTTACACATATCTCCTTTTTAATGGAGTATTCCAGTAAGGGCCACTAGAGTTTGGTACTGATAAAGTTTTGTTTCTACTGAGTCATCTGCACTTGTTTTTTGTCATTATTCCACTATATTAAGGTATTCCAAAGTTTTTTGGTTAACTGTGAAGTCCTTACTAAATCCAAAGGTTGCTTCAAAATACATTAACTGAGAATAACCAGTTTCATAGATACTAATTCTGTTTAACCATCTCCTGTTCATAGTGTGGACTGCCATATGTTGAAGTACTCTGTAAAAATCGGTATGTAGGAAGAACGTTTATCCAGCCAAATATGAGGTTACGGCAACTTGGTGTTGCAAAGAAGTTTGGCGTTCTGTCTGACAATTTTAAAGGCAAGCGAGTTGTTATCATTGACGATTCAATTGTGCGGGGCAATACCATTTCACCCATAATAAAACTATTACGGGAATCAGGAGCTAAGGAGGTAAGTTCATTTTCAGTCAGTACAGTACAGATGTAAATACAAGATTGATGGGAGGGTCTCAGATTTTTTAACCGAAATAGACTGTGCAAGTCTGTCCATGTGTTTGCTCCATGTCTGTCAGCATGGAGCAAGCAATGTCCATGTTAGTGGAGCAAAAATATTTTGTGTGATGTTTGATTTTGTAAACTGAAACATTTGCATCAAGGATAGAATGCCACAGAAAAGAAGCAAAGTCTTATCCTAATATTAGGAAATACTGTAACAATACATTCTAAAATGGTCTTTCTCTGTCTTCCTGCACTGGCATCTGAAAAAAAATGTTATTTTAACTCTTCCATGACTTCAGTCTAGTGCTGTGTTCCTTTCTTCATAATTATTTTGCAGAACTTGGACTTATATTTATTTATGATCTGCTGACCTTCACTTCATAGAATTGTTTTGAAACTGTATTTTTATTCAGGTACACATCCGTGTGGCTTCACCTCCCATAAGATTTCCTTGTTACATGGGAATAAACATTCCAACAAAAGAAGAACTGATTGCCAACAGACCTGAGTTTCACGACCTTGCAAACTACATAGGTAAAGTTTTTGTTTTGTTTTGTTTGTTTCTTTGTTTTGAGAGTTTTCACTTGTAGGAATTTATTGGCTGCATCAAAATAAAGTACAACACATTGAGGCGAGAGTGGCAAAACTGGACAAAAAAATCATAACAGTTGACACATTAAATCTCTGCATTGTATGTTCCCTACGGATCAAAACAACTTAGTCGTGTATTTTTTAACACAATTAGTACGTTATATTTCTCTGAACAATATAAAGCATTAGAATAATTTCCTAAGTTACAAATAAAGTATAACACAGCTTTCTGATACGTATCACTCCTTCTGGGAAAATTTATAACACAGAGCTACTGTAGGCAAAATATCAGAAAGAAAATAAATGGTGAAAACCTGTTGTATAATGAAAAACTAATGTAGTTTCACTTCTATGGCATTCATAAAAATATGTTCTGACTTTGTAAATACCCACCGATTTTTCTACAAGTTTAAATTTATGCAAATAATTTTAACTGCATTACACGATACTTTACTTTGAAAGAAATGGCATTTGAAACTAATCAAAGAATGTTAATTAAATACATTTTCAAATCTCTAGAATGAGTCATGTTTGCAGCAGAACAAAGAAGAACCAACAGCTTATGTTCTTGTGATGTGTGGTAAATAATGTGCTCTTCATGGGGATATCAGTAATAGAAATCATGTGAAGGTCTGCGAGTGAGAAGATCTACTCTATAGCTTCTTGTGCTGCAAAATATTTTTAAAATGTTTTAAGAACATAGCTGTGGTTAGAAACTTTAAAATTTCTTGTGTAAATACTTTGTCTAATCTTGCAATGACTTCTTTTCCCCCAATTTATTGTCATGAAGGCATGTTGAAATACTTCAAGTTTGTATTATCTCTTATTTAAGTATCTCATATTCATTCACAAAATACGTGAGTGTAACTGATAAGGTAATGATCTGAGTAGGCTGTCGTCTATCTTTCCTACTGCTGTAACATGAGCTGCATGCTGTTTTTCATGAGCTGCATGCTGTTTTTATTTTGTTTTGTTTTGTTTTGTTTCACATGATGCTCTTCTGCTCCTCCAAGTTCCGACGAGTATATAAATCCTAGGTGTTTAGACTGGGAAGCACGAGCCACACGTCCACTATAGGGAGTTCAGAGAGTCTTAATACACACTCTGGATTCTGCTTGAATTTTTGCAGTATGTTTCGCTAACAGGTCCCAACTCAGAACCTTCTGTCTAAATTTCAATGAATCTGCTCCCTGTGCAAATAATTTGAGAGGGCAAGGCTTGTTACGGTCTTGTAATTTTTCAGAACCATTCTCTAGGTGAGGTGATTCACCTTGCATGATAATTGATACAATAATGCGACTGCATTTCCTAGGAGCATTGCATTTGGTACACTAGCGCAGCTTTTAACAGATGAATTATTTATTTCCTCTAGGGGCAGACAGTGTTGTCTACCTTTCTGTGGAAGGGCTGGTATCATCTGTGCAAGAAAGCATCAGAGCAAGACAAGAGAATGAGAACAGCCTTAAAACCCAGAAATCGCGTGTTGGAAAGATTGGTCATTGCACAGCATGTCTCACTGGAGAATATCCTGTAGAGCTAGAATGGTGAATTTTTAGTGGATGCACTTGGGTTCATCATTGCTGAATGTACTTTTTGCAAAGATGCCTTCTTGCTAATAATAGCCTTCTTACATTTAGGTAATATGTAAAGCTTATTATAGTTGACTGATTACTGTTAGTAAAATACATCTTTATTGGTAAAGACTTAGAGAAAGTCTGTACTGAAGAAAACTATGTAGGCAGATTGAAATACAAAATCATATAGTTTTGATGCACGGTTGTGCCTTCTATTTTCTCATAAAATATTGTAAAAACCAAAGTGTTTATAATTATGTAACAATTCCATAGCTTTTTGTTTCAGTCTTACCCCGAATGTGAGATATCCCTGTCAGACTTGTTCACAAAGTACAAATTATGAATCACGTGGTGTAACTTCAAATTAATCTAAATCTTTAAGCAAAAAGAATGTGAAGCTTGCTTTTCTGTTTTGGAAAAAAACCACCAGATTCTGAAGTCTTCTTTTTTCCTCAGCAGTTCTTGCTTAGATTTCTTAAAAAATAGAAGTACCTGACTTTTGCATATATAACTATATGGTCATTATTAATCAAGCCCTTTGTAACTAAGTTTCCAGATTCTATAAATGTAAGGTCTAGCACATGATTTTAAAAAACGAAGACTCAGGGAAATGCTCAGCCAAAAGCTTTCTGGGTTTATAACTTCAAAATTCTTTTTTGAATTCCACTGTAAATCACAGAACTATAGAATGGTTTGGGTTGGAAGGGACCTTAAAGACCATCTAATTTCAACCCCCCACTATGGGCAGGGACACCTCCCACCAGACCAGGCTGCTGAAAGCCCCATCCAGCCTGGCCTTGAGCACCTCCAGGGACGGGGCATCCACAGCTTCTCTGGGCAACCTGTGCCACTGCCTCCCCACCCTCACAGTAAAGAATTTCCTTGTAAAATCTAATCTAAATCTTCCCCTTTAGTTTTATAAAGCATTCCCCCTTGTCCTATCACTATGTGCCTGTGTAAAAAGTCACTATCTTTTTTATACACCTCCTTTTATAAGCCCCCTGGAAGGTTGCTGTAAGGTCTCCTTGGAGCCAGGCTCACAGCCCCAGCTCTCAGCCTGTCTTCGTAGGAGAGGTGCTCCAGCCCTTTCATCATCTTCGTGGCCCTCCTCTGGACATGCTCCAACAGGTCCTTGTCCTTCTTGTGCTGGGGGCCCCAGAGCTGATCACAGCACTCCAGGTCCGGTCTCACAAGGGTGGAGCAGAGGGGCTCAATCTCCCCCCTTCTCCTGCTGGCTGTGCCTCCCTTGATGCAGCCCAGAATGCAGTTGGCCTCTGGGTTGCAAGTGCACACCGTCAGCTCATTTCCAGGGTTTTGTCCACCAATCTTCAGGTGCTTTCACCAGATCGCAATAGGATGTGGAAGGAGAAAAATATTTGGCAGTGCCATTTTTTTTATTTTGTTTCACATCTTGTTTTCTCCAGGACAAATCCTGACAACTTCTAAAGTCTGAGCTGTTTGTGCTTTCTAGATGTCAGTGTCCAAACTTAACTCAAAAATAAAGTCGTTTTCTTAACAGTGAGAATGATAGATCAACTGAAGGTTATGAGATGTTTTGAGTATACTCTTATTTTCCTACATTACTACTGTTATTATAAATGTAATGTTTTAAAAGAAAGTTTTGAAGAACCATTAGGTATTGAATGCCTTGTATGTTTTAATTGGTAACAATTACAGTTACTTGTATACATAAAGATCACAATGAACCACTAGCTGAAAGGGAAAAGCACCTTTCAAAAATATTGCAAATTTACGCACAATTGTAAAAATATTTTGTATACCTCGTTTTTTTCACTGAATACCAGCAATTTAATTTTAGATTTTCTATTTAATGTTGTATATTTTGGCCTTACAATTGTTTGTGACACTGTTACAACAACAAAGAAAAATAAAAGTTTAAGAGATTCTTCCTTCCCCATCTTACACATAGTGGAGAATTACAGCACTGGTCATTAAATTCAGAAGAGAACTTTCTTACTAGGATTTGTAGCAACTGTGCCTGATACACAATGACAAATCAAAAGTCCCAATTCAAGAAAGCATGTAAGTACATTTTGTGGAAGTCAAGACTGAATCTTGTGCAATCAGAACCTACATGCAGTCAAGCTAATGGGAAAATCTTTCACCGTGAGAATCACGCCCTTCACCAAAGCCCAGATCCCCATATTGGGAGAGATATTTGGATTTCACCTCATTAGCAAGCTTGTTTGTTTTTTAACAGTCCCATAACCTGGACAGTAAATTGAGAAAACAGAACTGGGTGCAGTCACTCTGACCTCCCCTCTTCTAGATTAGCAGCGAGAAGTGTGAGAAAACATAAAAACTTATCATTTATCACCTTTCTTCTTTCCTGCCCTCAAAAAAGCAAACATTTTTAAAAGAAGGGGCAAGATGAGCTCTTGTGTTAGAGGCACGTGAGGAGCCCTTTCTATGTGACATACAAGTGTAGGTGAACAGTTTAACAAGGAGAAGCAAGCAGAATTCAATCAGTATCTCTGAAGTCACCTGTAAAAGATTTTAAATGAAACTTGTGCAAATTAGTTTCATTTATTTTACACATTTTAAAGTGCCTTTTAAGACATTTTCAAAAAGAAAAAAAAGTATTTTTACATGTGGAAATAACTTCTTAAATGTGATTTGTGTGTTAGGTGGCATAATTCTGATTTCGTTAAGTGTCCCAATACCTTTTTTCCCTCTACATAATGCATGTGAAATTATAAGGAAGGTCTGCTACTGCAAGCACTGTGATCTTTAGTAATGGTACACGCCTAATCTTTAGTATTTAAGACCTTAAAGTGGAGAAACTTTTCAAGTGTCACTTTATTCATGGACAACTGGAAGTGTGCTTCAGGATACCAGGCCCCCCCTTTTTTTTTTTTTCCATACGGTGGGATACATATATGTTTTGAGTGGAAACAAACAAACCTTCAGTTCTAGGTGTTGCCATTTGTATTATTTCAATGTCTCACCGTTGTTATATATTAACTTAGACAACATTTTAGTTTTATCAATTGCAGGGTTTTATTTGATTGTCGAGCAAGCGGCGGCAAGTAAAACAGCGCTGGGCGGCCGGGCAGTCTCAGCTCCACCAATGCTGCGCGCCTAAAACTCGCCAGTCCCGATTTATAACCCAGTAGTTCCGGGGTTAGGTGGCACAGCCTGGCGTCTTCCACGGCTGCGCGGCCTGTGGCTAGGGGGTCTCCGCCAGCCCTCTGGTGGTCGCGGGGATGAGGATCATCGTCTTCCTCTGCGTTGGGGTTCATGAGCTTGCTGCGGTATGCGTGCTTTCATGAGAGAGGGATGTCATTTTGCCCTTACTTGGAGTTGGTTTCTGCTGCAATTGTTAACTTAACAAGAAGTTACCATTCTGGTTTATTCAACAGGATATTGTGGGTAAAGGCAACCAACTGTCGAAACCTTCATCAGCAATGTTTTAATGAACAAACAAGACTTCACTCATTACAATCCCCCCTTTTTCTCTGTATCATTTTGTTCATTAAATCTATTCAGTTCCAATTGACTCAGGATTAATGTTTCCTCCAATACGGGTCTATCATTTATTGATTCGTACTTTATCCTCATAAGCATTAGATGAGCAGCCTCCAGTCTACCTTTTACAATAGCTATGACTCTGTTAAGGATACAAGGACCAAACGTCAGTCGTAGGGTTAATAAAATCAGGGGGCCAGCTATTGTCAATAACAAAGTGGTGAGCCACAGAGAGTGATTAAACCAGGACTCATACCAACTTTGCTGGGCCTCCCGCTCTCTTTTTCTCCTTTCCAACCCTTCTCTAAGTTTGGTCATGGTATCCCTCACAATTCCAGTATGATCAGCATAAACACAGCATTCCTCCCTGAGAGCGGCGCACAATCCCCCTTGTTGTAAATACAATAAATCTAGTCCTCTGCGATTCTGTAATACCACTTCGGATAACGACCTTATAGATTTTTCTAAAGCACTGATAGATTTCTCCATTCTGGCTAAATAGATTTCTCCATTCTGGCTAAATCTTCATCCACAGCTGCTCTTAGAGAGGTGAACTCTCTTCCTTGTTTGATTAGTGAAGCAACTCCTGTGCCTACCCCTGCACCCCCCAAAACCATTAGGGTAGCCACTGTCAGTGTGGAAATTGGTTCCCATTTTGTCAAATGGTGTTCTTGATTGATCTGATTGTCATACATAAAATTCTCTGGGTGGTAGAGTATCTTTGGGATGGTTATTACTTGAACACAGAATTCTACAGACCCATTGAACAAGTCCAGGGATAAACAAGGGCTAACTCCTATCTTTGAGCATACCCACCTAGCATCCTTTGCTGGTAATAACCATTCTGCCGGTTTCTTTGTACTTCCGATGTTAGTTTGATTTGCACACAAGTGCATTTTATCGGGTGGGACTTGTCCCACGCATCTCCCCTTCCCAGTCACTTGGGTCAGCGTTATGCCCTGACCCTCTTTCCCCCACGTACATTGTGAGGGATTGGATCCATTTACCCGTCGGGCCTTCTCATTGACCCCCACAGCTTCAGGTTAGGGTTGGTAGCATTTAACAGCTGGTAGCTTACTTGCATCAATTTCCACAGGGAACTTTTCCCATTGTCATTTCTGGGATTCCGGATGATGGTGTCATTGCTAACAGTAAAATTTCCAGTATTTTTCTCGATACCCTCTTCATCCAAGCTTGGGTTCAATACCGGGTTGGGTCCCACCAATTCAGGAGGATCCAGTGGTGCGACCTCCTTTTTTATAAATATGAAGCCTCCTCTATCGGCTCCAGGTTCCCAGAACCTTACACCCCAGGTTCTCCCTCTCTCCCATCCTCGATCGTTAGGTTGTAATACTGTAACCCTCAGAGATCTACAAGTTCCGGCGTTGTTTACGCTACCGTCATAACTGTAAGTAGGCTCACGGCAACCTTCCGGTATCCAAGTAACATTGAGATACTTATCGGGAGGGTGACTCCACCACCTCGGAGTAGCTATGGTTTCACAGCCCCAGTATGCGCAAAAATAGTGCCCTGAATAGTTACAATAACTTTTTCCCGGGTTTGAGCTAGGACACCAATAGGTAGCCTTCGCATTGGAAGCCCCCCAGGAGTATTGTCTCAGGGGACTACACAGGTGGTGTTCCGTATTTCCTCCATATCCTAGTACCGTCCCGAGTAATTCGCAATTGGTTATGTTGAAAGAAGGTGCGCCTGCCGTAATATTAGTTTTGAGGATCTTCAAGTCATCCCAGCTACCCAGGGTCCACTTAAAGGGCTGGTGCGAATATCCCTCATCGGCCCCAGCCGGACAGGGGATATTCAGTAGGAGAGGTAGCGCCAACATACACCAGAAGGGCAACGTCCTTCTATAATTCTGGGGAGGCGGCTTCGAGCTATGGTGGGTACTAGGGCAGTTTATTTGGCCGGACTCCATCATCTCAAATAGGGGTGGGTACCAAGTAATTCTCCCCACTGTTGTACCCCTCTGCCTCACCTGCCTACTTGGTTGCTTCAAGCAGCAGGGTTCACGTTCCTCACGGCAGCAAGGGTAATTTTCAGGAGCCTAGGTACCGATTTCCCTGTTCCAGCCACTCCCAGTCCCAGTTATTCACTCCTCCTTAGGCGCGTTACCCTTCTGATGTATGGGTCTTGGTACATTAAGGAATTTCCCTTCCCCTACTTCCCAGTTTCGTTTACAATGAACCTATTATTCCTTAGAGAGGGTTACCGATCATACAATTACGAATTCACTCATCAGTCCCTTTTCGCAGGGTCAGCCTCAAGTCTCCGGGTTGGCTGGTCACTCTCCACCGTTCCTCCGGTATTGGTCCTTTAACTCGGCTGGCGTGAGTCCATCCTTTCTCGGCTGTCCGGACAGCTGTGTCTGTGGTAAGTAGAACAAGGTAGGGTCCTTCCCAACGAGGAGTTAAAGAGGTCTCTTTCCAGGATTTTATCAGAACCTGGTCCCCTGGTTTGATCCTGTGTATGGCCATCTCTAGAGGGGGGCGTTGTACTACTAATCCCTTTTCGCGCAACTGCTTCCTTCTGATCATAAGTGGTACTACATATGATTGTATTTGTGACTCCTCCAGCTGAGGATGATCAGTTGGGAGCTCTAAGTCATACGGCATCCCGTATAACATCTCAAAAGGGGAGATTCCTACATCTGTTCGGGGCTGGGTTCTTATGTTTAGTAAAGCCAATGGGAGGCATTTTACCCATGTTGTTTTTGTTTCTATCATGAATTTGGTTAATTGTTTTTTTATTTCTCCATTCATCCTTTCTACCTTTCCCGAGCTTTGTGGATGCCACGAGATGTGATATTAACTTGATACTTTCTCTCCTGACTGCCTCCTGACTCTCTCCTGCTAACAGCAAATCATCCACATATTGGACTAAGGTTATTTCAGGATTTGGTTCATAGTTCTCTAATACTTGTTCTAATGCCTGACCGAATAGATTTGGTGATTCCTTGAATCCTTGGGGAAGCACAGTCCATCTTAATTGTTGTTTCCGATGGGTTGTGGGATCTTCCCACTCAAAGGCGAAATAATCCCTGCATTCCCTTTTTAAAGGACATGCCCAAAATGCATCTTTTAGGTCTATGACACTATACCATTTCTGTGTTGGGGACATCTGGCTTAGCAAGGTATGTGGGTTAGCTACTACGGGAAATCTGGTTATTGTTCTTTTGTTGACCTACCTCAAGTCTTGGACTAGCAGATAACAGCCATCAGATTTCTTGATAGGCAATATAGGAGTGTTATGGGGTGACATGCAAGGCTCCAGTAACCCCTGTTGTAGTAGCCTCTCGATTACTGGTTGCAGCCCCTCCCTGCCTTCTTGAGACACTGGGTATTGTTTTACCCTGATAGGGATCTCGGATTCCTGATAGTGACTTCAAAGGGACTAATATCTAAACGGCCTACTGATTCGGGAGAATACCACACCTCAGGGTTTATTTTTGCCTCGTCCTCTACTGTGAGGGTGTATAATTTAACCTCAATTCCTCTATTTTTCACCTCCAAATTAATTTTTAACTTAACCATTAAGTCTCTTCCCAACAGGTTATATTCAGCTTCTGGTACTAATAAGAAGGATCCTGTGCAACTTTGGGCTGGGGTCTCTATTTCCACCCCCTTTATTACTGAGACCCTAAAGGGCTCTCCTTTTGCCCCTATCACTTGTAATTTCTCCAAGGAAGGTTGACATCCCCGGGGTACCATTTGGACAGTAGATCTTTCTGCCCTTGAGTCCACAAGGAACTCTCCACTTCTTGATACTGGGGACCTAGCTTCAATTTTATCAAGGGCTCCGTTGTATCAGAAGTCCCCAGCAGATAGAGCCCCCGACCCCCCCCAATCCTCTTTAAACATTCGCTCATCCTGTAAGCGTTTTCTGCAGTCCTTTTTCATGTGTCCCTTCCTTTGGCAATAAAAACATGCTACCTGCCTTAGATCCCTCTGATCACTCTGGCTCCTCAGAGGCCTTTCTCTTGGTAGCGGAACACCTGTTCCCCTCGGGCGAGGGGGGGGCCCTTTTTGTCCTTCCTGGACCGCTGCCACCAATATCCTGGCCTGCCTCTTCTGAGTCTCTTCTTCACTTCACACATACACCTTCTGAGCTTCTCTCAGCAACTCATCCATCCCTCTATCCTGCCAATCCTCTAACTTCTCTAACTTCTGCCTGATGTCCACCCATGATTTTGCCACAAATTGTGTTTTTAACAAGGCCTGTCCCACTGGTGTACCGGGGTCCAGTCCCGAATAAAGCTGGAGGTTCTTTCTTAATCTCTCCAGCCACTCTGTGGGAGTTTCGTCCTTCTTCTGATGTTCACTAAAGGTCTTGTTTATATTTTGTCCCCTAGGGACTGACTCCCTTATCCCCTGTACAATAATAGTCCTTAAGTCCTGCATATGACCCCTATCTTGTTCATTTTGGTTATTCCAATTAGGCCTCCGTAGGGGCCATTTAAGATCTCCCGCAGGACCCTGCTGATGTTGCTGGTCCCAAATTCTCATTCCAGCCCTCCGGATCATGTTCCTTTCTTCTGCAGTGAATAATATACCTAAAATGGCCTGGAGTTCTTCCCAGGTGTAAACATTAGGCCCCAAAAATTGGTCTACTCGCTCAGAGACTCCAAGAGGATCTTCTAAGAGATTTCCCATTTCCTTCTTGAATTCTCTGACGTCTCCCATATTTAGGGGGATGGAGACGTATCCCATACCGGGTTGGGGCCCTCCCATTGCAACCTCTCTTAGGGGATATAGTCTACCCTCACCCTCTCGATTTCTAGTTTGGCTCCGAGTTACCCGTCTAGTTCCCCGAGGGGTGTCCACAGCCGAATCAGAGTCAGTATGGTAACCCGGAGCCGGGGGGGGGGGGGCTGGAGGTTGCGGAGGAGGGGGGTATATGGGGGGGGTGGGTGAAAGTGAGACTTCTTCCTCATTCCGTTCATTCTTTTTCCTCCCCCCTCTCTCTCTTAATGGGTATAAGTTGGCTCGGGTCTCAGATCCTATCCGTAAGTGTGCATACTCACTCTCCTCCAGGCTGAAAGGCTCCTTTGAATTCACATCATTATGTTTAGAGCCTGACAGATCCATTCCTCAAAGGACCCAAACACGGGCCAATATAATGGGTCACTCCTAATTTGCTTCCCACCCCAGACTTCCATACAATAATGTATCATCTTAACTTTATCCTTATCCCGCCTAGAGGGGTAATCGTTCCAATGTTTAATCATTAACCCTAACGGGCTCTCCGGTGGTATCAGAGGCAACCTAGCCTTGGGTTCCGACCCACCCACGGGACCAGAAGACTTGCTCTTCTTCTGTCCCATCGTCCAGAGTGCCTTCACACACACACACACACACACACACAGAGTCTTCGCCTCCCGTTCGTGGCCCAGTCCCTCGCGGGAGGTGGGAACCGCAGTACCAGGGAGTCTGCACCCGCTTCGTCCTGGACTGGACGTCTCACACAGGCACACTCCGGGCTGCCCAACCCCAACCGAACGGATAACCGGCCTATACTTACTCACTCCTAAGTCTTCGTTCGGGTCTTCGTGCACAAAGATTACAGGGTTTGCCGGCTTTTATTTACTTCTCGCCACAGTTTTGGGTTCGTCGGTAGAGGTATGTGGCCGAGAGGTCTCCAAACAGGGGCCGCTACATCAGCGGGGCGCCTCCGCTGCGAGGCCTCGCCAAATTACCCCTATCCGGGTCACGGCACCAACTTGTTATATATTAATTTAGACAACATTTTAGTTTTATCAATTGCAGGGTTTTATTTGATTGTCGAGCAAGCGGCGGCAAGCAAAACAGCGCTGGGCGGCCGGGCAGCCTCAGCTCCACCAATGCTGCGCGCCTAACACCCGCCAGTCCCGATTTATAACCCAGTAGTTCCGGGGTTAGGTGGCACAGCCTGGCGTCTTCCACGGCTGCGCGGCTGTGGCTAGGGGGTCTCCGCCAGCCCTCTGGTGGTCGCGGGGATGAGGATCATCGTCTTCCTCTGCGTTGGGGTTCATGAGCATGCTGCGGTATGCGTGCTTTCATGCGAGAGGGGTGTCATTTTGCCCTTACTTGGAGTTGGTTTCTGCTGCAATTGTTAACGAGAAGTTACCATTCTGGTTTATTCAACAGGATATTGTGGGTAAAGGCTATCAACCGTCGAAACCTTCATCAGCAATGTTTAATGAACAAACAAGGCTTCACTCATTACACCGTGAAACTCTATTACCAGCGTGGAACCGTGCTACGTTATTTTAAAAATGGGACAAAACAGTGGAGCGCTGACGCATTAACTCCTCCCATGCACGACATTAAAAACGACGAACTGCTTTTGTCGTCATCTCTCCGCGCCGCCTTTGCGGCAGCACGCGTCGAATTTGTCCTTAATAAACTCCCCGTGAAACAAATCATCTGGGGCCAGCCGCCGGACTCCCCTGCCCGGCCCCGCCGCCCCTCCGCACATACAGCCCCCCCAGCAGCCCCCTCCCCCCCACCGCCCCTGCAGAAAATGGCGGCCGCGCCTTTCCCGCCACCGTAGCGCCCCCGGCCGCCCGTACCATCTTCTGCATGGGCGGGGGGGGGGACACGAGCGGTGTGTGAGTGGCGAGGCCTGGCTGCTCCGCACCCCTCAGCCCGCCCTCCGCCCCGAACGCCTCTGCATGTCTTTTTGCCCTTTTCTCATCGCTGAGGAGGCGCTGCCGGGGAGGGCCGGCAGGGCTGCGGCGCACTCACAGTTGTCCCCCCCCCAGGGGACAAAATGGCGCCACCCCGCTCAGGCCGGGCGCCGCTTTCGGATGCCTGAACAGTGCGACAGACACTGACCAATGACAGCGCGCGTTACTGGGGAGTCGTCCAGCACTATAATTGCCCCACCAATCAGAAGCGCTGTCTTTCGGTTGCTAGGAGGTGGCGAACGGCGGCTGCTGGCTGAGGTGGGAGCCGGGGGCGCTGGGACTGGCGGCACCCGTCCCGCGGCGGCCGCTGGGCTGGGGGCGGGCTGGGGGGAGCTTGGGGCGTGCCGGGGTGCGGCGGGGGACGCTGCGGGGGCCTTAGTGCGGTGCCGTCCGCTCCGCGGCTGGGCCGGGCCGGGCAGGAGGGCCCCGTGGTACAGGGACGCGCATCTGCGCGGGCAGCGCTGGTAAAGCCTTAGGAGTCGTCTGTTGGGATCCCTGCGTAAGCCGTATTTCCCTGTGCTGTTAAAGCTGGCGGTCAGTTTAAGGCATTGAGGCCCTGGAGCGTGTCCAGAGAAGGACTGCGAAGCTGGTGAGGGGCCTGGGTCACAAGTCCTGTGAGGAGCGGCTGAGGGAACTGGGGGTGTTCAGTCTGGAGAAGAGGAGGCTCAGGGGAGACCTTGTTGCTCTCTACAACGAGCTGAAAGGAAGGTGTGGGGAGCTGGGGGTCAGCCTCTTCTCACAGGTAACTAGTGATAGGTCCTGAGGGAGTGGCCGCAAGTTGTGCCAGGGGAGGTTCGGATGGGAAGTTACGAGACATTTCTTCTCAGAAATTGGAACGGGTTGCCCAGGGAGGTGGTGGAGTCACCGTCCCTGGGGGTGTTCAGGGAAAGGTTGGGCATGGTGCTTAGGGACATGGTTTAGTGGGTGGTATTGGTGGTAGGGGGTGGTTGGATGAGATGATCTAGGAGGTCTTTCACAGCCTTAATGATTCTATGAATTGCTAAAGTTAATATTTTAGTTCTGTACAGCTTTAAAAATAAAGGTGTAATAAGGAGCAAACTAGGTCTGTAATTAAATCTAAGTGAATTACCATGCTCCTAAGCATGAGACCCATAGTAAACGATTAAAATATTAAGCTTTATGTTCTAGCAGTATAAGGTGTTGTAAAAAACACAGTGAAGCACTGTGTTTTCTGTTAACTGAGAAGTTTGTTGGTTTTTTTTCCCGGTTGGTACTGTTTTGTGTATTTATGTCATTTGACTAATATACATCTCTCTCTCTCTCTCTCTCTCTCTCTCTCTCTCTCTTTCTCTCTCTCTCTCTATATATATAAAAATAGGAGATGACAATGTAGTCTTTGTTAATCTTCCAGGGCTACTGAAGAAATGCAGCTGGGATGACTCTTCAGGAGATGGTGAACCAGGCAGCTAGCCTGTACTCAGATAGAAAAGCAGTTTGGTTTGATCAGTGCAATGATGAACCTCCAACTTTCTACACATACGCAACAGTGGTTAAACTTGCCACGGAGTTAACAGCTTTCCTTCAAAAGCACTGCAGTCACCAAGGAAAATGTGAAATAGGCCTTTACTGCTATCCAGGAATAAACTTACCCTCTTGGATCTTAGGGTAATGGTTTGAATTCTGTATTGTATTTTTAATGGTCAACTCTATTAAGTAAATTTTCAGTCTGTTTATGTTTTTAATATCAACAAAAATGTAGTAATACCATAAGCAATACCTACTAGTTGGTCTTGCTGCTGCTGAAATGCTTGCTTTTTTTTCTTTATAGCATTCCTTAACAGTCTAGAGGCACTCTGATTCTTGCAATCTTAAAGGGAAAAGATTGCAGTATTGCAGTTTAGTCGTTGAAAAGTCTATGCCAAAGTTTATTGAATCTTAGGTTCCTTGATCTAAAATGTATGTAATTCTTTTTAATGTACGGTTAAGTATATTTATAGAAATATCAGCAATTACTGACTATCTTTGTACTTGTTTAAAAATGGGCTTGATTAACAGAATAAATATATTCAAAAACAAGTATACATTTTTTAACGCATTCTTCTTGTCTTGCTAGCCGAAAATAAAGTCTTGAAAACAAATGTCATGTTTTAAGCTAAATGAGTCTGTAGGTACAGTTCTATTACAGGAACGTTGCAGGAGAAGTTAATTAGCAATGCAGCACTACAGAGACATTGATTATTTAATGGCTAGGAAATAGAAATGTTTATCTCAGCACTCATGTTAATTCAGCAATTTTTATAACTTACCATTACTGATGAATTAGAATGCTTGTATCCTTTTACCTATTATATTTATGATGTAACATAGTATCTTAGCATCCCAAGCATATTTTCTTCAGTTGGCGTATACTGCAGCAGCTTTGCTTGTGAGGTCTATGTTGATATTTCCTGCTGTCACACTGCACCTAAAATACACAGTAGCATCAGAAGATGCATCACAGTTGACTATAAGGATCTCTATCAAGTGGGTGCTGTGATCATGAACCTTCCAGAAGTGCTGAGGAGCTTCCTCAATAATAGGGAAACACATTTTCCTCAGTCCAGCAGTGGAGCAGGTTGCCTAGAGAGGTTGTGCAGGCTCTGTCCTTAAAGACTTTCAAGATCTGACTGGACAAAGTCCTGCACAACGGCCTCAGGGCTGACCCCACTGGAGCAGCAGGTTGTACGGGGCAGCCTGTAGTCCCATCCATCCTGGCTTATCCTGTGTCCTAATGCCCTGAGCAGCAACACAGATTTCTTTTGTTATATGCCTGGGAACTGGCAGGGCATTTTAATTACTCAGCAAAGATAGCTGTAAAAAATCAACTGCTGTATGTAATGCAGGGCAGGCTTAAGTGGGTATTGATTCCAGTAGGCAGAACACTGCAGTTTCCAAGCCTTTGTTCAGGATCTTGTCATTATTACAGTGATAAATCACTTGCACAATGAGGAATTTTAGCTAATTGGACACGGGAACCCAGCCTAAGATGAAATGAGAAGATTTAGGGAAACTTCATATTTTAGTTACCGATTTTTTTTTTTCCTGTGGAGTTAATAAATTCAAGTGTTAGCCTTTTATCAAATTAAGCCACTAGAGGGAGCGTTTGCAGTAAACAACGGTTGAAGAAACTACAACATAAAGCACTGTGAATGAGAGCAGAATGACACTTACTGTTCCTCTGTTTATTTCTTAGGGAAAAAAGTTCTGATATGTGCTCAGAATTTTCTTATACTGGACTGTTTACTGAGAATAGGAACTGTATTCAGTGTGCAGACTTTTTTTTTTTTTAAATGTTGCAGGTGTATAAATGAATGCTTGTATTTCTGTCCAGAGTCTATAGCTGAAGTTTTGAAATCATGGTGCTGTTATGTCAGTGTTACCCTTGTCATCACCAATCTGCTTGGCCAAGGAAAATTTCGATTTTTTTTTTTATTTAGCTCTAACATTTTTCCTTGCTGTAAAATGCCAAAAGGCAACACTGATTATAATTTGTTTCATACTTCGTTTCTAATAAAATATTTAAAAGTCAGGTTATAACTAAATTTTCTGGCTCTGGGTACAAATTACAGTTAAAAAAAAATCTTAGTTAAATTCAAATGGATTTTCCTAGAGTTTTCTTCATTTCTCTGTGGGTTTTTATTTATTTATTTAAAATGTTTTTGTCTTGTTAGAATCCTTCAGGTTCCAGCTGCTTACTCTCCTATTGATCCAGATGCACCACCAGTGTTATCTACATACTTCATTAGGAAATGCAATCTTCGATATATTCTTGTTGAGAATGACAAAATAAAGGTAAGTGTTCAGGCTTCTACAGAAGCATTAAAGTGCAATTTAAAAATGTGTAGCTATTCAGATTGTATTCTGTTTCTATAAGCTTGGTTGGGCTTGTTTTGTTTTTTTCATGACAAGAGGCTTTCATTCAGAAAAGTATATCTTTAAAATTAGCAGTACAAAGTGCTTCTCCCCTGTTCAGAAAAATTCTTTGTCCTCTGTATGTTTTCCCTTTTAATTATTTGCTCAGGTAGGTGTTTATTTCTCATTTATAAAGTCTGTGTTTACTCATAGTTAATATACAAACATATATGAGCTTAAAACTGTCTGGTGTAAATCCTCCAAAATAGAGGGGTGAAAAATCACAGGTAATTTGTGAAAAATGTTGTTTCATGTTTCATTACATATGGTAGAACAACAGAGCATCGTGAGTTCTGCTATTTAAAGTGTTTGTTTTATTTTACAGAAATTCCAGATGTCCCACGTTGGTTGGTTTTCTCGCAATTCTTCTGCAGTAGAACATATGGGTTTAACTCTCTTCCAAACAAGCTGGAGCCACACCGATGTAAATTCACAAGCAGACAATGTAAACAGTAAATATGAACCTTTCAAGGCTATGGGTAACTCACAGCCAGGAAATACTGTTTGCCCAGAACAACTCAAAGTAAAAACATCAGGAGGAGGATACATGGATGTTGGCCAGAAATGCTCTTTAGCATACGTCTTGCATACATCAGGAACTACTGGGACCCCCAAAATTGTCCGAGTACCTCATAAATGTATAGTGCCAAATATTCATCATCTTAAGTAAGTGTGGTTTCCAGTTTTTCCTTTAAAAGCTTTTACAAATTTGATATTTAGGGACTCTCTAAGCACTTCAGAGGGTTGTACATTGGGTCTTTGCTAGCACTGTTTCACTTCTTCCTCCTTCCCTTGCATTTCGGATTTCTTTGTGGGTGTTTCTGTTGTTTCAAAATAGTACCACAAAGTTTTGTTTCTCTTGGTGTCATTTTTGATACTTACTTTTTAAAATTATTATTATTAAAGTAAGTTTATAATGATTTTTAAAAATTATGTTTTATAATATGTTTTACTCATTTTTTATGGGTGTACTTGAAATAATATGCTGTTGTTGTAAGTATTGTATTGCTGGTTTGCTGCTTAAAAGAAATAGATAACAAAGTTAATTGTTCATTCACAATTATATTTAAATGTTTTTTGTAGTTTTTAAATCCTAATTCCTTTTTAGTCTCCTTGGGTTTCTTTCTGTTCTATTTAATAATTTCTAGAAAATCTATTTATGGAAAATAACAGTTGTGTTTTTTTTTTTTTTTTAAAATGAGCACCCATTAGTTGAAATACGTCTTTCAGCATGCTGTATTGGTGTGTAATGTGGTAGATGAACTTGTAAAAGGACCTCATTAGTTTATATTAATAGTTACAGTCTCGATACAGGAGCTTTTGCTGAAATTGTCTGGTCTGAATATTCTGGCAACATGCCTACATATTCAGGGTAGTCTGTAACCCCTTGGCGTTGCTAAAGTGGGGAATCTCTTTAGTGCTGCTCTTCTAGTTTGGAGTTGATTTTTTAACAACATGCATCAGGTTTGTAATTCCTGGCTTTCTTGTTTCAGATCCATATTTGAGGTCACACAGGATGACGTGCTATTCCTGGCTTCTCCTCTAACATTTGACCCATCTGTGGTTGAATTGTTCATTGCGCTGACCAGTGGAGCCTCGATTCTAGTAGTTCCAAACACCGTTAAAATGATGCCTTTGGAGCTGTCTGCTGCTCTGTTTCGCCATCACCATGTGACAGTGCTGCAGGTAGGCAACACCTAAGATGACTGCTTTCAGTCTTTCACTTCTCACCTTTCCTAACGTGTGTTACTTTTTCATCAGTCTAAACAGTAACGACAGTAGCGTTCTTCCTGGAGAGAGGAGGTCATGCTATCCTTTTTCTGTAAAATGTTAGCTCATCGGCAAATTACTGTTTGTAGGGAGCGTCATACAGTTTGCAACACAAAGCAATGAACTGAAGATAAAACCAACATCCATCTTGAGGATCCATTAATTCTTCAGAATTAACTAAATTATGGAGTAAGCTGTTAGAAACATGTTAGCCCTGTGTAATAGACTAGATCTTGGAGCCTTTCCTCAAACAATTTTTGAATTTTAGTGGTAGTCTCTGTTCTGAAAATACAATTGAAATAGTGCCATTGGTAGGATGATAAAACGTTAGTAAATTATTGTCTTTTAACAATAATGAGAGAAATAGAATAATTGATTCCCCAGCAACGCTTCTTGTTTTCAGGCCATCTGCTTATATGAGCCTTCATTTGTTCCTTCTGTGTTGGAATAGGTCATCTCGTTTTTAATAGCTTTAAAATTCATTTTTGGAAAATTTACTTGAAGTTATGAGCATCAAGCGTGGTTGAATAATCCTGGCCTTTTACCTGGCAGTGTAACAAAGTATTTCGTAAAGCTAGGTAAAGCAGAAACTCTGCAGAAGAATGTAAATTGGTGCTGATAGTACTCATGAAAGGCTTCACACAATATACAAAACCTTGCAAAACAGCAGCACAGTCTATACTAACATTTGATGGTTGATGCCATCTACTGTACAGAGATAATGGTTAAATAGATCCACAACGTAAATATGGTAGTAGATATAAAGCAAGAAGAGGTACGCATATGGAAAAAAAAAAGTAACAGGTATTTCTCTTTCTTTTTTTAACATGAATCATTCAGGCAACACCAACACTTCTCAGAAGGTTTGGAGCTCACATTATTAAGTCAACAGTGTTGTCTGCAGATACTTCACTCCGAGTCTTAGCTCTTGGTGGTGAAACCTTTCCCATACTGAGTCTCCTGAAAAGTTGGAAGCACCAGGAGAACAGAACAAGTATTTTTAATCTATACGGTATCACCGAAGTGTCAAGCTGGGCCACTTGCTACAAGATTCCTGAAGAGGTTTTTAGTGCTGATTTTAGGTAGGAAATTTCATTGTTTTCATGGCTTGGTATGTGAATGCTAAAAATCAGTAGAAATGAAACCCAGGTCTCCTGTTTCCAGGGCTACTTGAGTCCTCATCAGTGTTTATGCCAGTAGAAGTTACACGTCTTTTACGTAGAAATAGGCAAATCTGACCGTTTTCTCATGTTGTTACAACCCCCCCAAGTAAAAGTTGGTGAGTGATTGTTGAACCGTAAAACTTCGGTCTGAAATCCTGCATGCTTGTGGCACTGCTTCACACAGTGTGTCGTGATGGGTTCTGTTTTGGTCATCTCTCTATCTAGACTTCTTCCTCATCCCAGCCTGCCTTCCCACTGGTGGACCTGGACTGGCCTAGTCCAGGGTGCGCTGTCTCTGTGTGCTGGTACTGGCTTGGTGTTGCACTTCTGCAGGCAAATAGCTCCTACCCAATTTGTTAGTAACTTCAGTTAGCCCTACTCTTGCTCCTCGTGAAGCTTTTCCAGTGAGATCTTGCATATTCGAACAGAAGAAGCCTAATAGAGCTGTCGGTGGGAGTAGAAAAATGAGGCTCTTTAAGTCTCAATCATAGCCTCTGAACAAAGACACCTTCATAGCTTAGTTAGAAAGTTAGAAGAAACTTAGAAAGTTGCTTCTGAGATTTACTTATTTGAAGCGAAAATACTCAGAGACGACTTTCAAATGTAATCAATAGATATGAGTGGTTCTTACTGCTACAGTGCTTTTACCTACAGTTTTAAAACTCCACAAACGAAGTGGAGACTAGTTTCTGATTTTTTTCTGATATTGGATAATACACTGTTCAGCAAATGATCCCACTGATGTCACTTGACAAGTACAGATGGCAGAAATTTGTACAAAGTGGCTCACCCAAGGTTTCATGGTCCTTTTGGTTGGACTTCCAGAAGTACTTCCTTTTCATCATTTAGCACTCTGCTATTTTCACTCAGTTAAAGACTTTTTTTGTTCATTGAATTTCATAAAGAGAGTTGCAGGAGTGTCAAGGCCATGAGAGGTTCTTTGAGTTAGCTCAGTGTTTTGTTTGCTCTCTGAAATGTCTAATTATTCCCTGGCATGGTGTTACACGTGTGACTTCAGTTAGACACGTCCTATGGAATGGGATGTGTCAGACAAATGGTGTGATATATTAACCTGGTGCTTTAACAACTGAAGACTGAAAATGGTGGATGGTCATAAACTGTTGACAAATTCTCCTGGAAAACTCCTACAGCACAAGCAAGGACTCTTCTAGATGTGGCCTGTTATTAGGTACCTGTTCTGCAGAAAATGTGAGATCTTTTACAGCACTGAAATTTTCTGATTCTAATGTTTCATTGTGGTTTCTCTGAGTTCAAACATTGTCTTCTCGTCAGTGAAGCTGTTTTTTCTACTCAAAGTTTTTGTGCTCCCGAGATAATCTGTTGTTTTTCAGTTCAAACTAAGGTGCAGTTGGAACGCTGAAAATTTTTATAGTCTGTGACTATTGTCTCTCGCTCTTCACATCGCAGCCTGTTCCCTCTAAGTGTCACTGCACAGGGAATTACAGTTCCTTTGCAGTAAACAAGTAAGCAGCCCAGGATCAAAAACAGGACAGATAGTTTTATGTCTTCTTCACTTTTAGTATTGGTAGGACAATTGGAGTGCAGTGGTCTGTTATTCTTGCTATCTAAATGATAAAAACTGGCACAGTTTCTAGAGAATACTAGAATATCAAAAAATCAGCAGAAAAGTTAGTGCGTTATTGGTCTGTCTCCCCTCTGTTTTTTAGATATGTTTGGCAAAATTAAACATCTAATCTCAAGTCTCTTAAAAATAATGTCAAAATGAGTTGTTGTTTTTTTCTTTTAATTTTGCTGTTTTATAATATATGTAGTAATCTTGTTTTGTTTGTAGCTGCTATATTTTACTTTTTTTTTATTTATTTATTTCTGTTGGGACTTTTCCATGGTGTGGGGTAAACATGCTGAATATCAGGGATGCTTCCTCTTGTCTATTTGCCAAGTCATTGTATTTTGAAAAAACAAACATTTTTTTTGGCAAAAAATACAAAATTTGAGTGCATTTTGGCTAACACAGGATAAAGCATTCATTGACTGATCAGAAAAAAGAAGAGGTTTCAACAGCCTAAATAGCAGGGATTGAGCAAGAGTATTAGGTTCAAATATGAGACTTTAAGATCAGAGCTGAGTTGATACACATGCCTAACTTGATATATTACCAAAATTATTTCAAGTTACTTTTTTTTAATTTACTGAAAAAATATATTATTCTTTACTTTCACTCAGAAGTAGTGTCTGTATTCAGTGAATGAGGTTTTGCAAAGTGCTTGCAAAAGGGAAAGGAATGAGTTGGTCTGCAGCTCAGTGGAAGAATTCTGTAATAAGATACATGATATTGAAATTACTGTTCCTTTTATTGCAGGTTTTTCTGGAAGAGTCACCTGTATTCATTGACACAATATCAGTAACCCACAAGAATAAAAGCTCAAACTAGGGTAGGGAAAGAATGAATTAGAAAGTGTTTGTATGTGTTTAAAATGGTTGAACTTGATAGAGGTTCAACCTGGGGGACTTAAAAGCTGGCAGAAACTCAGGGGACTCTCAGGGGATTTCATAATCCATTAAGCCTTATTTTCTGTCATTGTCTGGGTGGTTTTTTTTGTATCTGATAATGAAACCCATGCACATTGACGAAGTTTTTAATTTTGAACAAATAGAGCAGTTTTTTAAGAAGAAATATTTGTAGAAAGAATCCCCAGCTATCTACTCTTGCCCTGATACTGATCTTTTAAAAGGCTGAATGTTAAATAATGCCTGTAATCGTTTTGTGTTCAGAAGGAAAAGATTTTTACTGCTTCTCTCTTCAATATCTTTAGAACTGATTTCTCTGTACCTTTGGGATCACCGCTCCTTGGAACAACAGTTGAGGTCAGAGGCGACAATGGTTCCGCAGTTCTAGAAGGCGAGGGACAAGTATTTATAGGTTATTTTATATTTTTTGTTCTTCTAAGATACTTTTCCTAATTGGGTTTTAGTAATATGTTGATTTTTTTTTACTTGGTGCCTACCTCTAATAAACACATTAATGTAACATTGTAAATTCCCATTGGGCTGGGAACCTTGATGGCATTTTAGGTTGTTGGAATGATGGACAGGAAATTATCACCATTTTATCTGCATGCTGCTTTCATTATACTGATTATCTTTTTTTTCCTGCTTGCAATTTTGATGCTCAGCTGTAATAATTTACATGTTGTAACTGAATTAACTGTATGGGCCAATTGATACAGTGTAGAAGTTTAGACATTGGCAATAAACGTTTACTCTTTATAATGCTTGCTAGCATTTAGGAGAATTTAATAAAACACTCAGTATTTTCATAATAATTTCATTTACAGTTAGCCATTTAATAATGACCACAGTCTTTTCTTGTGTAGGTGGTGAAGAACGAATCTGCTTTCTTGATGATGAGATAACTGTACCCCCGGGCACAATGAGAGAAACAGGGGATTTTGTAAGAGTGCAGAATGCACAGATGGTCTTCTTGGGTCGGAAAGACAATCAGATTAAACGTCATGGCAAACGTTTTAATATTGAATGTTTGCAGCAGGTAATGTAACATCTAATGTTATGCAGAGTGGCCGAGGCAGCTGAGGTTGTTTAGCCTGGAGAAAAGGCTTGGGAGAGACCTTACTGCTCTCTCCAATTACCTTAAAGGAGGCTATAGTGAGGTGGGGATTTGGCTCTTCTCCTGAGCACTAAGTGATAAGAGGAAATGGCCTTAAGTTGCACCAGGGGAGATTTAGACTGGATATTAGGAAAAAGTTCTTCACTGAAAGGGTTGTGAAGTATTGGAACAGGCTGCCTGGGGAAGTGCTTGAGTCACCATCCCTGGAGGTCTTCAAAAAACGTGTAGATGTAGAGCTTAGCCACATGGTTCAATGGTGGGCTTGGCAGTGCTAGGTTAAAGGTTGGACTGGATGATCTTAGAGGTCTTTTCCAACCTAAATGGTTCTGTGGTTCTATGATTCTAATGAGTGTGCCAGTACAGAAGAGCAGGGATAATGCTCGTGCATCATTACCACCAGAAATCTGTATGTACTCATTTTCAGATGATTTTTAGAAGCTTTGAAGAAATTAGGAGGATGTATTATCAAAAATCTAGTCATGTAATATAGGTACCTAGAAGGGAGGAGTTCGGTTTTGCGTTCTTAGAAATCTATTTTATTGTATGTTTTATTCCAACAGAATTGAAAACTGTTTATGCAGATGAAAATTTTCAAATGGTGCACTGCAGTGCTTGCATGGTCTTTTGATAAACTGCATTTCAAAACATAAATAATGTTTTTTAATTATAGGCTGCTGAAGATCTTTGTCAGGTAGAAGCTTGTGCAGTGACCTGGTATCAGCAGGAAAAACTTATCCTATTTGTTGTGCTCAGTGGTGATTTAGAAGAGAGAGAAACTCTTCAAGAACTTCAAAAATGTCTGCCAGCTCACGCAATTCCTGATGAGCTTGTGCGGATTAAATCTTTGCCTTTAACATCACATGGTAGGTGAAACTATAAGTACCCTTGCCACTTACTTTAATGGTCTCCATTCTTTTTTTTTTTAATTGACCCAAATCTCATCATGCTTTTGAAACACACAGATCAGATAACTAACACCTACTAGGAAATCTTGACCATGTATTATGTGTGCTTGATAATGTTTCATTCAAGATTCAAAATGTAGCAGTAAAATCAATTTAGTACTAAAACTGCACTTTTTTTTTCTCTGTCACTTCTGTTGCAGTCTGTGACAGAACCCTGACTTCTCTCAGGGAAAGATCAGGCACTGAAAGTGGGATTATGCGGGAGGCTAGAGTAAGTTTTCAAAAACCTTATTGGGTTCTGTTGAGTGTAGCTGATTGACTGGAATAAAAAAAAAAAAAAAGTGCAGTTGAGTGGAAGCCTGTAAAAGAGTAAGATAACTATTTGGGGAGAGCAAGCTTTGGAAGTGTAAATGCTGAAAAGCAATGAAAAAAATCATACTTTATTTTCTACAAAGGCAAAGTTGATATATCTGAACTGAACAAGATTTACCACAACCATCTAAACTCCAGAAGGCGTGACAGTAAGCTGAATGGCGCAGAGGAATTGTGGGAAAGATTGCAGTATTTATGGAAGGTAGTATTTTGAGCTGCCTTTTTATCTTTGCAAGTGGATCATTATACATGTGTCAGGAATTAAACAGTTTTAAGAAGTATGACTAATGCAGCCAGAACATTCTTGCTGCCTATACATTCAAGTATTACAGCTCTTTCTGTTCAGTTAATACTTAAATATAGTTGCTCTGTAATGGCCAGGAGGGACTCAGTTATGTTTCTGTATCAGATAAAGCTGCAGACTGTGAAGGTATAAGCAATTAGTATAGGAAGGATGTAATCTGTCAGTAGCTTTTTGAATACTGCTTCACTTGCCAAGTAAGGTATCCCTAAGGGAAACAAGGAACTGGGACGTGGAAATTTTGTACAAAATAGCTACTGTGTTAGTAGAGTTTCTTATTTCTAAAGGTAATTACAAATTGAAGAGTCTTTTTTAAATAGGTGGCACAGTTGCGTAATTATCTCTTGGACAGTCTCACTGTATTGTTTCTAAACTTCTGTGGTAAAGGCTTGTTTTTCAAAGTACTCAAATGTGATGCCCAACAGTATTAGATTTTTTTGAAAGGTATACTTCTAAGTTTCACCTGAAAGTGGGATTTGCTGAATACATACATGCAGAAGGAAGCTGGTGATGCAGTTTGCAGTGCCTTTGCTGATACTTAACTGTGTTGGTGGCTATAGAAATGATAACCAAGGGGATGGGACGTGCCCTAGATCTAGTCTGAACAGTAGAATGCAGCCTCCAAAACCAGAGGGTTTGGGATTTCATAACTATACTTAAGAAGCAGGGAGTGCAGTGACAGGAGACATGCAGTAATTGCTCTTTGTTGTAATAACAATGCTGAATCCGTAATCCTTTATGAATTGGAAGGGGTTATAGCTTCAACAGTAGGTAGATAAATAGGTTACTTAAATCATTCAAAAGCAAAAGATACTGTTTTATATAAATCTTACTAAAAACCAATTTTATCTAAAGGCATCTATATTTTATCTGAGAAATAGTGTAGGTGTCATTAGTAAATGGTATCGAGATTGAAAACGGCCAACAAAAATACAGCACTTTCTGCTTCCGTTCCTTAGACTGCAGAATTGGAAATGAACAAAAAAATGTGTAGTACTGAACTAGTAGCTCCCTGTTCCCACGTTCCTCCCCAGCTCGTGTTCTGTCAGTATCTCTGCAAAGTTTCAGAGGGAACTGACTTTCCTCAGTTCCTGTTAATTTTTAGTGGGACTTCTGGGTATTTATTAGGATATTACCTGACTTAAGTTTTTCTGTGTGATGTGGTGGAAGACTGATGAACTGTTACTTCTTTCCTTCTTTTCTCTAGTCTGTTCTGGGTTTCCTAGGTGATTCCAGTGGAATTTCTAGAGACGCAGTATTTCTTCACAGTGGTGGAGACTCCTTAAAGGCTCTTCAATTTTATGATGAAATTGAGATGCTAGTAGGCAGAGCTGTGCCTGGACTCCTGGAAGTTATTCTCAGCCGCACGATCGAACAGGTTTATACACATATTCTTAAAACCGTGTTTCCGGATGAAGACCAACTAATAAATAATGACAATGCTTTGAAAAGAAAACTAAGTGGGAACAATGGAGAGGAAATCCATGGAAAATATGGTAAACTGAAATCTGAAAGAAATCTTGAGGTTGTTCCAGGATTAATTTCATTTCTTGCGCTGAGCAGAGGAAATCATTTTCTTTCTATGAATTTCACCAAGTCTTTAATGCAACCCCATAATACAGCACAGGTCAGAGTGGAACCACTACAACAACCATCCCTTCTGCATTTAGCAACTCCAAATATAATGAAAAGCCATGTGCAAGGGCATGAAATGGAGAAAAACAGAATTTTAACAGTTACCAACAATGCAAATAAAACTGACTGGAGCTCTGTACAGCAACTCCAAGCAGAATGTAGTCACGTAACAACAGCAGAGTTGACATTATGCATAAGATGGAAGTCAAACACAAGAAAATGTGTTGATGCATCGCCGTTGGTTATAATACCTTTTAAAGATGAAATATCTGCATCTGTATATGTTGGCTCTCACTCTCACACAATGCAGGCCATTGATCTAGATTTGGGAGAAATAAAGTGGGAGAAGACCCTTGGAGATCGTATTGAATCTTCTGCCTGCATATCTAGGTGTGGGAATTTCGTCATCGTCGGTATGTCTTTTGGTTTAGCCTTCATTTCAGAGTCATTTTTCTGCTAAATATGAAATGAGTAACGTAGAACCTTATTTCTTACCTCGGAATGACTTCCATCTATACTTACCCATAAACTTACGTGTCTGCTTCAGGACTAGTTTATTGTAAAACAGAATGGGAAGAAGGAATAAGTAATTCAAGTTTCATGATAACCTGTGATGGAGATTACTTAACATACTGTTCAGTTGTGGGTGATGATATGTGAATTTATTAGAAAGGCCTTGTTAAGGAATAAGCAGTAGGTACAGTTTCTTTTCAGTTACACTGTGTTTAAAAAAAAGTATAGAAAGGTGATACAGTCTTAAAATGTCTTTGAATATTAATAGACACAGAGGTCAGCATGTGGTGCCTCAGATAATTAAACTGTGAAAAATTATCTCCTTCGACTATATATTTGTAAATATAAGTGACGTGAAAATGTTTGGATAGCTTTTTGTTTTTAAACATGAGTTTGGGAAAGGAAGATTTTAATCCATCATTGTGTGTGAATTTTAAGGACTGTTGGCTGTTGATGTGTAGCACTGACTTGATATAAAACTTTTTCTGTTAGGACCAGTGTGCTCTATTTTTTATCAGATCTGTTGCCAACAGAGTTACCGTTATTTGTCTTAGTGTTATCTTTTTTTCTAGAGTGCATAGATCACTGGTGAGCACAGATGTCCAGATGATGAGTTTTTTATGCAAAGCTGATGTTGCCATTTTTTTGCAACTATTTTGATTGCTGTTTACTCTGACAACAAAGTTGAATGTTTTCTTAAGACCAAAAGTTTCTATAACTACAGTTTTCATTAGAAAACATACAAACTTTATTCTTTCAGCATCTTTGTTTTCATAAAGGAAAATTAGAGAGAGAGGTCATTAAAAACATTTTCTCCCTTTTCCGCAACTCTACTTGTCTTCTAATATTATTATTGTAAAGTTTGGTAGAAAGGCAATGAAATAATTATATTCTAAATGTCACCTGGAAAGAACACACAGAATGATCAACTTTGAGTGTATAATTATCACCAAAGACTTGGGGCTAAAAGAGGAGGAGCAGCTTTGGAAAAAATTTTGAAACTCTATCTCCTAAGTCATCTTATTTCTTTCCAGCAATGGTGCAGCTAAAAGCGTAAATGACAGCATAATTACAAATATTTATTATACTTTTTTTTCGTGGTTGTGTTTTGTTTGATACAGGCTGTTATGACGGCTTAGTGTACGTGCTCCAAAGCAGTGATGGAGAAACCCACTGGACTTTTGTCACAGAAGATACTGTGAAAAGCTCTGCAGTTGTAGATCCTTCCAGCGGGCTAGTCTACATAGGATCTCATGACCAACATCTGTATGCTTTGGATATTTATGTAAGTACGCTGGCTGACCTTTCTGTATAGAAGAGCCAATATCCGAATTAGACCCTATCTGTAGTACACCAAATGAATACTCCACTAGTGTTTGTTTTCTCACCACTCCACCCTAAAACTTTAGAGCAAGTTTTGCCTGCTTGAAGAGTGGGCTTAGGATTATGTGGTAGTAATAGATTGAGTGGTGTTCTCCTGCTCCTGGTCCTGGGTGAAACCACATCTTGAGCTTCTCAGTTACTGAATGCTCTGAGGGTGTTTCAGAATAGGGTGCCCAGCTAGAAATAACGCTGTGGCTTAGTCGTGGAAAGCGAGTCTTACATTTCGAAAGAGCAGATTGGAGGAGAAGGAAAACAAGGGGGGGAGATACTACTGGTTGGTTAGCATGTTTTCTCGTATTTACTAGAAAAGAAAGTGGCCAATGACATGAGTTGCTACAACAGCATGTGAATTATATCTTAAATTTCCTAACTAGTAAGTAAACAAACTGTTTAATAAGCTTTGGCTTTAGAAGGTCTTTGTAAACATTCTGAGCTTGATCTCCAACTGTAATTTTTTTTCTTGTGCTTACAGAAAAAGGTGTGTATATGGAAATTGCATTGTGAAGGTGGAGCTGTGTTTTCCTCTCCTTGTCTAAGTTCTTTTCCACATCATGTTTATGTTGCTACACTAGGAGGACTCTTACTGGCTGTAAACCCGGTATGTATATTTGCCTGCTTGTCTTTGATCCCAATCTCAAATTTAGGTTAAACCAAAACGCATTTCTGAAGTTAAGAGCACTTTTCTGATGAAGGAAATCACATGATCTTATGTTACTATGAAATTTTTTCCACATGAGAGCCTTATTATTTTACACAAGGTCACTATAACAATTCCTGTATTGCAGAAAAGGATCTAGTAACAAAGGGAGTTGAAGTGACTTGCTTGAATTTGCATGTTAACTGTAGGCCGAAGTTGGAATCAGTGTCTTCTGATCCCACACGCTACATTATTAGTTAAACCAGTGTTTGTGGTGTTCAGCTCTCACAACCCCACATCGGTCCTGGCTATCCTTACCTCCCCCTGCTGCAGATTTCCTCAGTAGTACCTAAGTGGTCCCTCTGTCTGCCTCTAGTGTTAGAAGACAAGTCTGTTGTTTTGCAGCTCTAGTGGGCTGTAGATAAGAAAATATTTTTTTTCCTAATTCTGAGTAAGAGGTAGTTGAGAACCCCAGCTGTAACTCCAAGTGATTATTTATAACAATAGGAGCTCATTGTGACAATCATGGATTGTGGGTTGCAGCATTTCCTACAGTATTTATAGTTTATAATAATGCAAGTCATAATTCATACAGCTTATTTTCAAGATATTCTCACCTTTACTGACACTTTTCACATACTGAGGAGCTGGGAATGGAACTAAAAAATGAATCTGTCATTCTTGAAACTGCTACTACTACTACTTTGTTATTAATATTACTGTTTTGCCTAGGGGAAGGAAGAGAAAGGTGGAATAGGGGGCAATGAGTATCCCAGGGAATGCGCTAAACATTTTGTTTGAATAGTATTTGAAGAGGAGGTTTGCTTCTGGTGTGCATTCTGGTTGGAAGAGGCCTTTTTTCTTTCTTTCTTAAGGGCTGGGTCAAGCTGTGAAGGAAGGGTCATTTTGTGCAGCTGCTTACAGTTGTGTTGTTAAGCATCAGATACTGCACACTGCCATTTACAGGTGACGGGGAATAAGATTTGGAAAAGCTTCCTGGGAAAACCACTTTTCTCCTCTCCTCACTGCAATGAGAAGTGTGTTTGTATTGGGTGCGTGGATGGAAACTTGTATTGTTACACTCATTCTGGAGAAAAGGTAAAAGCTGCTACTGTTGGCCTTTTTGTGCTTTTTTAATGTTCATCACAAAACACTGCATGAGATGCTTTATTAATGCTCTTTTGTGAGGTTTAATGATTACCACATACCTTTTTGTGAACCAAATACAAGAATGTATTTATTTTTATAGAGAGGAGAAAGCAGAAAATCAGTAGTATGTATTTCTACAGTAGTAGTATTTCTGTGTCATGGCTGAGACAGAAATAACCCCCTGACTCCCGAGGTGCTTGATGGAGTAACAGAAATTCTAGTTGAGCTTGCACCAAGAGCAAATTGTAGTGCCAGGGCAGTGTCAACAAATAAAATGGTCTACTTTTGGTTTTGAAGTTTTTCAGGAATGTTTAAAGCATTTCTTTACAGCTGGTGGCCGTTCAGAAGTAAAGGTTTCTTAGAATGTTTGTTTGTTTATCAAACAATTCTGGCATCGCGGCAGAGATGCTGCAAATCATAATTCTGGCAAGATATATCAGTCTTCACATTCAATTAAATGAGAATATTTTTTAGTTCCTCCATGACGAGTATGGGTTGGTACCATACTGTGGTTATGGCGTGGTAACAGAATTCATAAATTCATAAAGTTCATCACTAATTTGGTTACGATGGGCCTAGAATATTCTTTTCCCAAGTTGGCCATTTTCTGTGTGCCTCACGGAAGGTAGCAACTCTTGCATATCTGTTTTATGAGTCTTTTATCACTTACTGTGTGTAAAGCTTAACTTGTAATGTGACAAGTATTTACCAGCCCTCACCAAAACCTCGTATGCTCTTGAAATAACATGCTCTCCTGTCAACAACTAGTTACTCAAAAAATCAGAGTTGCTGTCATACTGAAAATGTGACCGACCTGTGCTGATGGTGGTTATGTTATTTCTGTAGGTTTGGCAGTTTCCCACTAATGGACCGGTGTTTTCATCTCCATGCATCTCAACTTCAACTAAGCAAGAAATATTTTTTGGCTCCCATGATCGCTTTATCTACTGTTGTAATACGGAGGGTAATTTACTGTGGAAATTTGAAGGTACTTCAAGCGTTTATGGAACACCATTTGTTTTCCAAAGCGATGACTTAAAGAACAAAATCCTTTTGGCAGCAGTATCTACAGATGGCACAGTGTGGATCCTGAATGCCAAGAGCGGAACAGCAGAAGGAGTAGCTAAGCTTCCAGGAGAAGTTTTCTCTTCCCCTGTAGTATGGGGAAGAAAGCTTGTTGTTGGCTGTAGAAATGATTATGTTTATTGCCTAGATTTGTGTATAATGGGAGAAAAAGAACAACAAGGATGTTAGGCCGCTACCTTTGTGTTGTTTACATGTGTACATTAAGAACTCACAGGTGCTGTCTACCTCTCCGCCTGTTTTGCTGAAGACAAGAGATGCTCTTTGCAGACTTCTCAGGTAGCATTTTGCACCACGACAACAGCCAGAGCAGGTAAGTGATGCTCGTTGACTTGCTGTACTGACTGAAGGCTGGCTGCTCAGCACCTAGCCCAAAGTTTCACTGTCCCTCCCTCACTTCCCAGCTCAGGTTCATGAACGAAATGGTTTCAAATGGTTTGGATATGAGTGTTGTGCTTTTTACAGGTATAGTAAGAAATTAATAGGTAGTAGTTTGGCTTCAAGCACTTAGACAATTGGGAGAAACTGGGGTAAGGTGCAGTACTGTGCAACTTGAATTAACACGCTTGTCTCGGTGAGGGAGGAGCATGTTCTTTCCTAGGATCCAGACTAACTTCTCCCCTGGGTGCCTTTCAGCCCAGCCTGTGCCTAGCTCTTCCATGTGTCAGGCTGCTGTTTGTCTGGTTTGAATGGGTTTCTATTCCGTGGCAAGGTAATGAAAGTCCTTTGCTGATTCTAACTTTTAAGATGATTTCTGAGGACATATCCTGCATTCCATGGACTTGGGAGTAATGACTTTTTGTTATAGTTTGTATAAACTACATAATTAATCTTTTGCAAGCCTGAGCCCTCCATGGCTTCAGTTCAGCCAGGCATATACTTTTAAACTCCATTAAAGTCAGCACGAGTTACTTCCTCTATTCTGAAGTGGAAAGGTACTTTGCTGTGTGTATTTATTATGTTGCAATGCCAAGTTACTGTATGAGTTCCAAGGTGAAGGGTGTAGTGTTCAAGTCAATGCTTGCCAAATCATTTTTGAAGAAATTTGAATTAATGCTCTTTACACTGTATTTACAGAGAACTATTAATAAAGGATTGTGTAGATTTTTGTGGTTGTCCTTAACCCCTTAAAAAGAATTAGTGCCAGTAATGCAGATTGAGTATTTACAGACAAAAGTACACTTAAACTCTGAGTGTCTTCCTGATTACGAGTCATCTAAAAGAACTCTTGTGGAAGCTATTATTTCCTTCTCATGAGCCATCTACTTTAAATTCTAACAGCCTGAGTTAACTTAGCCTCCTCAAATTCTAATTTACTTTTTACTTCATCATGTCTTGTTCCTCTATGTTATTGTTAACAGAAATGCATAGGCAAGACACTTGTGGCACTACAAGGTCTATTATAAAGCAAACCTGAACTACAGAGATACCAAAAGAAGACACAGAATTGATATACCCTTGCTTAGATAATTTTGACTGGGTTATAGTTTAATAAGAATTAAAATGACATAAGTATAATAAACAATTGCACTTTAAAACATTTGAAAAATTAAAAAAGTACACAACAAATACCCCACAATTATACATCTTATAGTTTTTATACATTACTATATGAACATAGAGGTTAATCATATATAACCTTGTCAGAAGAAATGGTATTTCATGTGTTTAAGTTACAAAAAGTTGAGACAATATACTACATAGTGGTTTGTTCGGTTCTTAAAACATTTTTTTCTGTCTTAAAGTCAGTAGTAATGTTTTGGTGGTTTGTTGTTTTTTTGTGTTTTTTTTTTTTTCTTCTTACAGATTTCCAACACTTTATCAGTAATGGTTGCAACAAAGATAAGCAAAGTAACACTTCACTTCATTGGTATTTAGTGCAAATTTTTGTTAATTTAACATGAAATGTCACTGTTAAACATGTACACTTTAGAAATGTTTCCACCAAGTACTGTACAGAATACAGTTTCCATTATTACACTAGATACCTTTATGGTTGAAAACAACTTCTGCTTTGAAGCTTTAGATTAAGACCATCCTTAATGAAAGCTCTATTCTATGTGCTAGAAGTGTATTGTATTGGAAAATTGCATCATCACGTCATGCACAATAGCACCTAATTATGCTATGCTTTTTCGAATACTTTAATCCTGATTTACTTCACCTTCTCTGTATTTCTGCCTGGATCCCTGTCCCAAGAAATAATCGTGAAGATGGGTTTCAGGCAGTTTAGTTCTTGTAATTACAAGTAGTGCAGGCTTATAAACTCAGAAAAAAAAGTGTAAATCGAACTTAAGCAGCACTAATTCATGGTGCTTGCAGAGCAAAACCAGTTATGGGCCCAATTCTTTCTCAGATAAGCTTGCAGAGATTTTTACTTTGAAGACGTTAAGTATTTTTTTCCAAATATTTGAGAACAACATTGCCCCATCTTTGTACAAAACATTTAAAATACTTATATTAAGAGAAAAAAAAGTTACTTTAGAGATTTTGGTTTTAAATATAAAACAGTAAAACTGATGGCTTAAAAGAGACCCAAGAAAAAAACGTCCTGCTGCTGCACAGCTACTCAATCTAATGCATCCTTTGTGTTTGTGCTGTTGTAACCATGATACTGAACCTTTGTTTTTGCTTTGATAGGAAATAGAGTATTCAGTAATGACTTTTGTGGACAAGCCCTTTTTGATTTTTGGAATGGGAGGCTATGGCAGGTTTCACTCTGTTTTCTGCATAATTTAAAGTGCTGCTACTCATGCTGCATACAGCAGTTTGGCTAAAATACTTCCATGAAATGTCTGTGAATCTATAATGATGCAACTTATCTCATGAAAATATCGTCCTTTAAAATGTTTTAGGCTTAAAGGTTCCTTTGAGCCTTATCATTACAAAGAGATGTTCAAATTTAAAGACTTCCCTTTAAAAACAACTTGGGGGTGTTACAATTATATTTACTAGGATGACTGTAAAAATGTAGACACAGATATTTCTGTGGGATAGTAAGGATAGTAAAATTATGGGCTTTTCCCATTTTCGTAATAGGGTGGGAATGAACACTTCTATTTTAGGTACAAAGAAGTAACAAAGAATCTGCCACAACAGATACCCGAGATGGGGGGGTAAGTAAGCACTTACTTGGGAGAGGTACAAAAACACTTTCTGAAGTCTGCTGGCTGTGTTGGTCAAAGTATGGTAAGTTATCTGAACCACCTAAAGCTGCACATGAAGTAAAATCAGGAAGAATGCAGAGTTAAAACTGTAGAGATACCACTGACTGAGCTTTCAGTTTTCAGTTAAATTCAGTCATAAAATCTTATTCGTGTGGGAACTTGATGAGACTAATTCTGTAAGTACAGGAGCACAGGAATAGTTCTACGTACTTCAGTCCCAGATGATTGATTTCAAGTTTTAATCTGCAATCACTGTCTGTATGCATCTTAAACATGGCCAAGCACACAAACAGTGCTGCGCTAAACGACCTGAATAAACACTGCCTCTGGCTTACAGAGTCATCCAGGTTGGAAAAGACCCTCCAGGTCACCAAGTCCAACCACCAACCTGACCTACCAAGTCCTACCATTAAACCGTGTCCCTTCGTGCCATGTCCACACATCTCTTAAATACCTCCAGGGATGAGGACTCCATCAGAGCCCTGGGCAGCCCGTTCCAGTGCTTGACTACCCTCTCTGTGAAGAAGTTCTTCCTAATGACCAATCTAAACCTCCCCTGGCACAACAGAGACTGTTTCCTTATATACTATCATTTGTCACCTGAGGAAAAAGACCAACACCTTCCTTACTGCGGCCTCCGTTCAGGTAGTTGTAAAAAATAGAGGCTTCTTTCTGAAAACTTTCTGACTTCTGTTTAACTAGTAATTTTTATGAAGTTGGATAAATTGTTTGTTTTTTTTTTTCCTAGGAGTGAGAGAATATAGACATAATATGTTAATGCTATGATGAAAGAAATTACCTCAGCATTTGGATGGTCCTTCTTATTTATCATTTGCAGGTGGAAAGATGTCTCCCAAAGTTCATTAGGTAAGAAGCTTCCAAATAGCAGGTAGAACTGACAGTTCATACAGTTTAACACTTAAGAAAATTTAGGAATAAGAGAAGGGAACATGCATCTTGCATAAATTTTCAACAATGGAGTGTTGAAAAGCTTTTCTGAGATCTCCACTTAACAGTAGAGATCTAAAATCGCAGAACCAAATACTCAGAGAATTTAAGGAGCTTCTTAAGTTCTGCCCCTTATGATGATACTGGCTAAAATTGACATCCAGTATCTGAGCATTCCTGAATTTTTGAGAGAGGCTGGCTCTGAAATTTGCATGTGACCTCATTTAGCTATTTGTCAAAGCAATGGAATATGTGACTTGAGTACACTTTACAGTGAGCTAGAGCAAAATGGTATCAGTTCAGTTTTCAGTTCTTCAATACATGCATTTTCAGTTTTGTCATGTGTAAAAAGCTGAATAAATAAAAAGAAAGCAATTAATAGGCAGCAATAAGACGTAATGTTATAGTTTACTTTATGATCTGTGGACAGTCACTCCAGGCTTTTGCTTTCCTTTTGGCTAACGCAAGCCAGGCTGGTTCTGTTGACACAGGGTTAGCATCAGGCGTGGAGAATCTCTTGGCCACCTCTTTTGCCAGCGGGTTTGATGGAACAGAATCGGAAATCTCCACTGTTTTTGACAGAGTGGGGAGAGAGAGACAAAACAAACATTACTTACACCCAGTATTTTGTCACAGTTACAGAGATTTCTTTTCTATGGAAGATGTTCTGTTTTAACACAGTACTTTCCAACCCTCTAAATCATACTATTTACTAACTTATTAGTCTCTTATCCATTTCTTTTTAAGCCAAAAAGCTTTTTTGTTAAATGTATTTAGTACAAATTACTTGAAGTTGTGTTTCACTTCTAGGTTTTGAATGCTTTAAAAAGCCTTAAAATTTCATGCACGGCAAAAATTTTTTTTTTCTTTTTAGTGATGTATTTAATGATGTATTTTTAACTAACTAGTAAATGAACAGTAGCAGCAGCTACTATTGTAGACAGACACTTTGAAAAGCTAATAATTTTAAAGGTTATGGTAATTTATGCTATTTTAATGGCTATACCCTCTTAACAGTTCCTGTTGCACAAGATTTATGTGCAAGTCGGAAACACACCAACTTTTTCAAAAAAAAATTTAAAGGTCCTTAGAGGAGATCTCAGCAAACTTATTCTAAACATGTTCTAGCCTGGTCTTCTGTTTTAAATGCTCTCCTAATTGTGGGAAACCTAAATCAATGCTATCATCCATAGTAAAGAAACACTGGCTTACATTATACTGTGCTGTTGATAATGGCTACCTGACTCCAAGTGTCACTGTTTCCTTTAGAGCCAACAGTTATGCTTTCACGTTAACATAATTGGCGATTCCTCTTGAATTTCCTCATGAAATTCATATCCTAGTGCAGACAGACCTTCCAAGGCTAATTTTTTGTTCCTGGTCTTTCTTTAATCTAATTTTGGATCATCTATTGTGCTAGAGTTTTTGTGCTAGAGCTGACAACATATTACAGTATAACATACCTCAGCACTGCATCTTTCCAGGTAGGGCTGCAGTACAGCCCTGTGACAGCTTGTGGGAGGAATGCTGTAAAGCTTTTCCAGCTGCCTGCCTCCAAAGCCAGTTTGGGTGCTGGAAGCAAGCTAACAGGTAACTTGAAAGTTTGGGGCAATCTGTGTAAGATGTTGCAAACAAAAGAAGTTCTCAGGCATATCTGCATGGGCACACAGCTGCGCTGTGGACATGCTGCATCTAAGCCAACTGAATACAGGTTTGCCTGGTGCCCCTTCATGTTCTGCGTAGAACAGTCTGTGACATGGGATGGCGCTGCTTTAGCCTTTACTGTTACGAAGCTAAGGTCGCTGTAATACCTCACTGCTTTCATAGTTACATTCCATAATTCTTGGCTCGGAAAGGGATACTGAATAGACGCAGCTGATACGCATGTATTTAGAGTCAGATAATCATCCAGGTTGGAAAAGACCTCTGATCTCATCTGGCCCAACCTTTAACCTAATACTAAAGTCCACCATTAAACCATGCTACTAAGTTCCAAATCTACATGTTTCTTGAAGACTTTGAGAGATGGTGACTCAACCACTTCCCTGGGCAGCTTATTCCAATCCTGCACAACCCTTTCAGTAAAGAAATTTCTCCCAGTATCCAATCTAAACCTCCCCTGGTGCAACTTGAGGCCATTTTCCCCTGTCACTTGGTGCTTGGGAGAAAAGCCTGATCCCCACCTTGCTATAGCCTCCTTTAAGGTAATTGCACTGCGTGATAAGGTCTCCCCTGAGCCTCTTTTTCACAAGGCTAAACAAGCCCAGTTCCCGCAGCTGTTCCTCACAGGACTTGTGTTCCAGGCCCTTCACCAGCTTTGTAGCCCTTCTCTGGACACGCTCTAGGGCCTCGATGTCCTTCTGGTAGTGAGTGGCCCAAAACTGAACACAGCACTCAAGGTGCGGCCTCACCAGAGCTGTGTACAGAGGGGCAAGCACTTCCCTGGTAGTGCTGGCCATGCTATTTCTGATACAAGCCAGCACACTGTTGGCCTTTTTGGCCAACAAGCATCTTTACAAGCATTGTTGATGCTTGGCCAACAAGCATCAACACTTTACTTTCAAAACAGTCTAGCCTGTAAAATGGTTACTTCATTATTTATCCATACTCTTCTTCAAAACCTTTTGCCCGTAACTAATGTTGGCTAGAGAAATATTACACAAACCTCAAATTTAAACAGTCACCCCAAATGCCATGACCTTTGAGGAAGCATTTATTTTCATGTTTCTGCCTTCTGAATATGTAATGTATGAATATTATTTATGAATATTCATTTTATCCAAGTGACAAGTCCAGTAGTGGGTTCTGGTTCCAACTGTCTAAACTAGATACTAGACTGGGAGGGAGAAATCCTAAATTCAAAGTGATAGGCTACCTTCAATTTAATGTAATTATTTTTTTGTGGTTTTGAATGGAACAAATCCTCATTCCAAATATTCTGGGGAGAGAATTTCTCCTCTCCAAAGAGGGAGGTGTGAGGACATAACATGCCCTATTTCCCACACAGGTACATCTTGTAGGCTTTCAGCGCCATTGCTGCTCTGTGCTGACCCTCAACCTAAAGCAAATCAGCACTGCAGTTGCAATTTGCAGTAAACCAAATGCCCTTAAATTCAGTAGACTTGTTCAAAAAATACTTGTTGGATATGGCTTGGGGAGACAGCCTAATTTGTTTTTAGTTTTTAACTTGAACTGGGGCAATTATGAACAGACATAGTTCTGCAACTTTAATGATCTGGGGAACCTAGCAAAAACTGATTAAAATGATGTACTTCCAGCATAACGGCCAGCACATGAGACTGGGCCAAGGTGTATTGCTCCTGCTGAAAGCAAATGCATTCTTAATTCTAGGGGTAATATGAGAGAGAGAAAATCATTCAGTTTCTCAAAAACATGCAATACCATTTCTAAAAGTGCATTATTCTCAGAGGAAATGAGAATCTCTCACTGTACCTGTCACAGAAGTTGGAAGGGTATTAGACTTTTTCAGCTGCTCCCTTCTTTCTAGTCTTGACACAGCAGTCTCAATTTTCTTCTCCCCTTCTTGAGGCGTAGATTTCTGCAGTGTGCTTGTTTTGCTGCTGCTGCTTTTGTTATCTGACTGATTACTCACAGCCGCCTAGAACAGAGAAGAAAAATTGGTAAATGAGGACCAGCCTGTCCTGTAGTGGCTACCAGTAAGAGGTAGCACACTTGATGCTTTTGTTCATCACCTGTCCCTTCCTTAACCTTCCTTTTGGGCAAAGAATCTCAACACTCCAATTCTTCTAAAACTTAGAGTTCGTAAAGCTTGTAAAAGAAGACAGCAAAATTAAATTCATCATTTCAGTCAAAATTTTGGGCAGTTTGACCCAGCCCAACCTGTTACACACAGTACAGAAGAGTGTGCATCTGTGGGCAGCTTCACACCCACTGCTTTCTTCCACCAGTTACGTATGTCTCTATATATCTGTCCATCAGAAATTTGGGTCCCATAACAAACATCAAAATAGGCTTCATTATTCACACAGCTTCCCTTTTTACCATCTGTGGTACCTATATACAGCATCGCTGCTTGGATAGCGTCACTGCTGTACTGTAAGGGGAAATGGTTTTCTTGCTAATAGAAAAATACCTACTCAGAGAACAGGAGAGATGCAATACTTGAATTCATTGCCTGCTTTAAGTGTTTGAATGTTTTGTATTAGTCTATTTCTTTCACTCATCTACGTTTTATCCTAATAGTACATGCTATGATAAAAATAAATTCAAGTTTACTAATATTCACCTATATTCACCTGTTAATGAATCTTCCGGCTGTTATATCCCGAGCACTGATGTTCTCTCAAGCTCTGAAGGACAGATGTTCCATACAACTTTTCTGTTGCACCACCTGCACAGGGGTCATGCTTATGATTGCTATTAACTACCCTCTGATATTAAGGCATCAGATTTTGTCCTTAAAATTGTCACACTATTGCACATTATTTCCTTCTGGAGATTTGCAAAATGGAACCCTGGACTTTCAGACTACTTTTTACTCACCTTTATCTTGGCTTTTATGATGTCTTACAGACCAACCACAACAAGAAAAGGAATCCCTTCCACAAAATAAAACTAGCCAGTAGTTGCAATGATCACATCAGTATTTCTAAGGATTACTTACATTTTCTTTAGCCAGCTTCTCTGCTTGCTTTGCTTCTCTGGCTTGTCTCCTCTCTTCCCTAGTAGCTTGCTGTTCACGAAATCCCTTTTGCTTTTGTAGCGCCAATGTAATCCAAAGTGGTTGTGAAGTTTCAACTTTTTCCATCAATTTAGAGCCATCTAAAGAGTGCCTGCTCTGGAGGACTGGTTTTTCTGTAAGAAACCATGAAAAGAATTGGTTGAGTAATGCACATCCCTTGCTCAAGCAAATCAGTACAACTTACCTGCTGTGTCAAACTCCAGAGCTAAGCTTATTGACTTCTGTGCCACGCGCAGATCTTCATGAACTGTATGTCAAAACCTGAAACAGTTTTAATGCCTCAAGAATAAGACCCAATTCAGCGCTCTCATACAGCTATACAAATTTATCTTTTTGTTGTTGTTAAAAAGCCTGTCCCCTAGAATTCTAGCCTAATTTACTACATATACTCCCCCACTACCTAGGAGACATTTGAGTGAAAGTGATACATATTCAATGATTGTTTGCACCTTTGATGAAAGGAAAGGGGTTCAGCCACTAGATACTGCAGTTTCCTGGTCTTCCAGCCACATTTAAGGGAGCAGTGTCCAAACTTCAGCTAAAAAAGGGTGCTGAAAATTAATTATAACTGCAGCCCCTCTTAAAAAGTGTTGTTTTTTTTTTTAAATTGCCACTTGAGCATTGGTTGTTTTCTCATTCAGTGCAGTGATTCAAGAGCAATAAAGGGTGGATGTAACCTTCTCTAATGGTTGATGCCTTTGGCTACTCCCAGAAAGAAATCAGACTTTATTTGAGCAGTTATTTGAAAAGTCTCATTGGAGCTAGCAACCAAAACACCTATAATCTGATCTTACATACCTTTAAATATCTGTACTGATGTTTGCAAGTAGTATTTGAGGCTAAAAGCATCTCTGACAACAAGCTAGAGATTTTCTGCATCTTGAACAACATTGGGGCTTGCAGCCAGCGTAGAGCTGTGAGAGGCAGGGAGCAGCTCTGTGGGTGTAAAGGTTCCTGCAGAGCACAGAAACCTTCAGAGGCACCAGTCCCTGTTCTCCCAAGGTGGCAGCCATGCCTCCAACTATTTCCATAAATCCTCATTTAAAAATGAAAGAAAAAAGGGTATTCGTGCTCACAGACTGTAAAAATATGTAGTGGTTCCACTGAGATATGGCTTTAGAAGTGTCTTGATGCTTACAAAAACTAAGTATGAAAAAAAAAAGGGATTTCCCAAATAAATGCTGAATTCTTGCCTTGCTCTTTGAGTGCCCTTATGCTGACAGGGGACTTTTTCCATTTGTACAGAACGCTATTTCAGGACACAGGCACTTTCAGCCTTCCTCTGAAGAGTCACTATGACTACTGAGGTTGCTTGTACTACTGCAGAGTGCTTCTGAAATGCAGGCTTGTGTGCCCACGTATAGGTAGGTAGAGAATTTGCCCAAGACAGGCACTATAAGAGCAACTGCATCTTATTTTCTTTGTAAGCTAGATACTGTTCCCCTAAAAATATACCCAATATGACATAAATTATAACAATGACTCCCTCTGCTCCAATGATGCCATTACACATGGAACACGAAGTCCATCGTTTGACTAACTCAGAAAACACACACACTTCAGTTACCTCCTAGAAAGTAATTTACTTAAGCAGGTCATACTGGTCACGTTGATTTTGTGTGTATCTAAATCAAACTGTGGGGATGGAAAGTCTCACTCAGACAACCCTAAGCAAAGTAGCGGCACTCCATAATTAATGTGCCAATAATGTGTACAATTATAGCTTAAGACCTGTTTTCTTCCTCTGGACTTCAGTATCTCGTTTTGGAAATGCAGACAATAGTTAAATGAGTTTTTCAAAGTACATACCTTTCTTCAACGGCTCAGGCTTTTTGTCATTCTTTTCTCTCCAGGGAATACTTAGAGATGGGAAAAATGACTTCTTTTCTCTGATTTCTTCCTCTTCATTTTTGTTCTCACTCAGTGCTGTGGGGGGCACCGCTCTGTCTTCCCTTCTCCAGCTACTGTCCGATTCAGCTTTAACAAACCTCTGCCCCAGCGTATCAGCCAGGTTCGAGCGGTTCATTTTCGAGAGAGGAGACGACGGCGGCGTCTGGCTGGCAGGCTTTGGAGCTAGCGCAGGCTTCTGCGGGGCCAGTGATTTGCATGCTGGTTTCTCGTGAGGAGGTAAAGTGCCCTGGCTGAGGGCTGGCAGTGGTGTGCCCGCTGGCTGTGAAAGCTCTACCACGGTAACTGCAGAGCCTTTGGAGTCTTTTAAATGCCCACGGACATTGGCTCTTCCCATGCCAGGGGACGTGCTCTCTTGTGGAGCAAAAACAGTGGGTTCTTTTTCACCTTCTGTCGTAAGCAGAGGGTCAGGCACACCATCAAAACTGTCTCCTGCACTGTATCTTTTCTTCTTCCTTTGCTCTGCCTGTTGATCATAATGGAAACGTAAGGAATAGTTTGTCCTCCGTAACTTTATCCCAAAAGGAGAAACATTTTCTTCTCCGTTTGGTGCTGGTTTATCACTTCTTTTGGTGCTGTTACCCTGCTGATTTTCCAGTGCACCTGGAGGTTCTGATTGGGGTAATTCTTTACCCGGAGGATGAGGAAAGCTTGGAACAAGGAAAGATGGAAGATCTTTTGCAAATTTACAGCCTTCCGTGTTGTCTGTAATTTCACTGCGGGTTTCCAGTTTCTCTTTAGCCGTTTCAGCTAAGCTGTCCTTAAAAGTGGGTGCCACCTCCCCAGCCAGGTCAGCAGGTGAGCCAGTGGTTCTTCCCACAGCCACTGTTTCACTGCCTTTCGCTGCACTCACGTTCTCAGTGTCCAAATTGGCTTTTGAAGCTTCTGAAAACTTCTGCCATGCTGGTGTTATCGAGAACTTGGCATTTGCAGATAGGGTTTTCCTCAAGTTACCATGGGGAGCACCTCGCCCTCGGGGCGTCCAGTCATCGCTGTGCCTGCAGCCACTTACTCTGTCTTTCTCGTTGTATTTGCTGTTTTCTTTGTTCTTTAGGATTCTGGAGCGGATAGAGGCCCACTCAGCTAGCGTGGCTTGGTCCAGTGTCTCTTGTGCGTATTTCATTTTACTGTTGGTGGGTTTGGTACCTGCCTTTTTTTCCTGGGCCTTCTCTGGTGAAGGAATATCCACGTTTTTTCTCTCTTCTGTTAAGCCCAGTAATGACTTACAAGCCGTGTCCTTTATCTGGTTCAGGTTAACTGCTGTGCCACACAGCTGCGCTCCAGTAACCAAAATAGCTGTGTGGGGCACACACACAGATGAGGGCAGTGTGTGGGAGCCCTTGCTGGAGGTGTGCACCCTGCAGTCTTTGAGGGAAGGGGAAGAGAGTCCTGCTCCCTTGACAGGCATGACTGGACTCAAATTTACTTTCTGAAATATGATCTGTTTATCTCCAGAAGACACCTGGAATGTGAAGGGTCTGGATGCAGTTTGTCTTTCATCTACCTCCTGCCACTTGAGTTCTTCCCCTATTCGCTTTTGTTCCTGAGCATCAACATCTCTCTTCAGCTTCTGGGCTAGGATTTCTTCTGCTGTTTTATTCCCTTTTTCTGTCTGCTTGAGTTTTGGGGGTCTTGGTCTTTCTTGGAGCTTGTCCTCCACTGGATGCCTGTCAGCCCCTCCAGAACGCAGCTGATCCTTGTCCTGTTGCTGCTCCAAGGATTTTTCTTGTTGCTTTTGCTGAAGATCTTTTCCTTCCGGTTCTGTCTTCTGCTCTTGCAGCTTGCTCCACTCTTTTTCATTTTGTTCCTTTTGTTGCTTCAGTTCATCTTGTTGCATAATATCTGTACTTTCCAAGTGCATTTGTTTTGTGAGCTTATGTTTTCTCTGCTCTTCCCGCTTCTGTTTCTTCTCCAGTAATTGCTGGGGTTGTTCCTCCTCTGTCTTTTCTCCTTTCTCCTTCAAGAGCTGCCTTTGTTCCTCCTGTTTCTTCTGTTGCTTGAGACTCTCAAGTTCCTTCTCCTGCTTCAGTTTTATTTCACCTTCTTGAAGTTCTTTCTCCTCTAGCTCTTGTCTCTGTTTTTCTTCCTTCTTTTGTTCCTTGAGTTCTTTTTGTTCCTCCAGCTGATTTCTTTCCTCTTCCTCTTGACGCTGTTTTTCAGTCTCATGTTGCCTTTGTTCTTCCAGCTCTAGCCTCTTCTGCTCCTCTAGCTCTCGTCTCTGTTGCTCCTTCAGCTCCTTGTGCCTCTGCTCTTCCCATTCCTGGTGCTCCTGCTCCTCTAGCTCTTGCCTCTTCTGCTCCTCCAACTGCTGGCATCTCTGTTCCTCCTGTTCCTGGAACTTCTGCTGCTCTAGCTCTTGGCTCTGCTCCTCCTCTTCCTGGTGCTTCCGTTCCTCCAGCTCTCGTCTCTTTTGCTCCTCCTGTTCCTGGTGTTTGTGCTCCTCCAGCTCCTGTCTCTGTTGCTCATCCCATTCCCTGTGCTTCTGTTCCTCCAGCTCCTGTCTCTCTTGCTCGTCCCATTCCCTGTGCTTCTGCTGCTCCACCTCTTGTCTCTGTTGCTCTTCCAACTCCTTCTGCCTCTGCTCCTCCAGCTCTTGCCTCTTTTCTGCCTCCAGCAGTCTTCTCTCTTCTTCCTGGCATGCTTGCTCTTCTGTTTTCAAAGATGTCTCTCCTTCAAGGAGATTCTGCCCACTCTCCTCTTCACAGTCCCTCCTCTCCTGCTCTTTCTGCATCTGCTCACGCTCTTGGCACCTTTGTTCTTCCATTTCTCTTTGTTCTTCCATTTCCACAATCTGCCTTATCCTTTCGGCCTCAAGGATCCCCCAGTGATCTTCAATTCTTTTCTGCTCTGCCAGTGGAAGCTGCTTTGGCTCATCTCTGTTCTGGATTAGCTTGTCTGCTGTGAAGTGGCCGTTATAACCGGGGTATCTGTCTGCATACAGCTCAGTTTCTAGATCCTCTGGCTCAAATTCTGTTATCGTTAAACTTTGTGATCCCTGAAATGGGGAGACAAGCATGGAGTTATTAATATTGCCTACTGGCTTGTTATTTACAGTGAAAAAACTATCACTTGCAAATGCAAAATTACTTTTTTTCTTTAAAAACAATGATTCACATCCACAGCCAACACACACCAATTTATGGTTACCATCATCATATAATCCATGCCTCTCACCTGCACAGATGATAGCCTTTATAAGAAAGAAAACATCCCAACAGTAATAACAGTATAATGCTAAATATTCAGTCACCCCTTGGTGTACATGAGTTAATCCAGACTAAGACTTGGCATTTCAAATTTACAGTAGCCTGAGGAATAGGGAGAATGCGTTTTGTATCCCTCTTTTGTTACTTAGAGCTCCATTCTAAAAGCTTGAAATAATTAGCACCAGCCTAAGGGCAGTTGTTTTGCTGGCTTTTTCGTAGCAAATCTGCATGTTAGCTGAGACAGAAGCTGTTACCCGCCTGAAAGAGCTCTGCAGTGCAATCCAGGAAAGAGCACTGCTCAGGGAAACAATCTGGTTACTTTTCACAAATCCTGAACTGGAATACCTTCACAGTCAGCCGAGCCTCTAGCTCTACTGCTGGGCCACTGACAAAACCTAGAGCTCCCTCGCAAAGCCGCGCTGTCCAGCACGTGCCAACTGCTGCCTATTTCTGTGCGCTGCCCCTCGGCGCTGGCAGGTAGGTGCAATGCCTGCAGCACACCGAGGGCAGATCTGCACAGCCTGCTCCTTGTCTCTGCAGTGACGTGGTCTGAAGACGAGCTGCGCCCGAACAGTGCTGCCCAGCACTTCCCATGAGGAAAAGAGCACAGTTAATGCCCTGTCCAGCTATCGCTTGTCTGGTCATCATTTGGCTCCAGTTAAACAAAACCACTCTGCATAAACAAAAGGCTTAAGTTTAATTTCTCATTGCAAGAGTGACATTGAAGTACAATGGTGTGGAAGTGGGCTCTCCTGTATGCTGTATTACTTCAACAGTCCCATTTACAAACGCTGGTAAGATGTCAAGATAAAAGCCATGCAGTAAGCATATGGACCTAGGATTTGATAATTCACTTTAAAAGCTGTTGAAAGAGCTCTGTTACTCAAGTCTTGTTCTTTCATGTAAGACAATGATATCACCGCTCTCAGAATCCACGCCATTTTAAGAAAAGCTGTTTTTTTCCCCCCAATTTATACTACCTGATCACTTGTACAAGAGCAGCATTACCAGTGGCAGATATTCTTCAGACCATTGACTTTTTTTAAAAAAAACTAGAATAGCAAGAATCAGAAAGCTCTAGCTGGAATACCTCAGATTTAAGTAGCATTTGCTTCAACTACATATATTAGCTATATCTAACGTATTAGCTAGCATCCAGGTCTGCGGCCCCCAGCACAAGAAGGACAAGGACCTGTTGGAGCGGGTCCAGAGGAGGGCCATGAGGATGATCAGAGGGCTGGAGGACCTCTCCTGTGAAGACAGGCTGAGAGAGCTGGGGATGTTCAAATTCTTCACTCAGAGGGTGGTGAGGCACTGGCACAGGTTGCCCAGAGAAACTGCGGATGGCCCATCCCTGGCAGTGTTCAAGGCTAGGCTGGATGGGGCTTTGGGAAACCTGATCTAGTGGGTGGCATCCCTGCCCATGGCAGGGGGTTGGAACTGGATGGTCTTTAAGGTCCTTTCCACCCCAAGCCATTCTATGATTCTGTGATTAAAACTTTTTTGCATCGTCTGTCCAGCGTAGGTTTCATCTTTAGGTCTTTATCTTGATTTCAAAACAAAACAAGCATCCATTTTGTTTTGCCCTGGAGACACAAGATTTGTCCAAGCTTCAGTATCTACCTCTAATGGTATTAATTACATGTTGAGGCAGTCTTCTGTCTATTGCTACTCCTGGTGCACTCATTTGTGGTTACACAGCTTAACAAGTACCCCCTCCCTCTCATTATTTCACCAGTGGTTCAATACCTTTGTTAATCTCTTGTGCTTTCTTGACATCCTCTGCTTTTTTGGCTTTACTGACAGCTTGTGTTTAGCTGCACTGTTGTCTAGACGAGCAACAGCCTGGGGAACTGCATCCAGATTGATTGTTTCAATCGTGCCAGAACAGGAAAATTGTCTTTTTGGCCGCGATGGTCTGACTGGAGTGACCTGTTCGTATCACAAACACAAGAAGTTTTTATTAAACTATTTGTTCCATTTAAAAATATTCATACAACAAACAAACAAAAATACGCAAAAACAACAACAGCAGAACAAAAACCAATCCCCACAAAACTTTGCAGTTTTGAATTCAAAGCAATTATTAATTCATAACTAGTTTATAAACTAATTAGTTTATTTCAAACCCTGTTTTTCCACTACAGAAATTATGAACTTCACCCAGCTGTAACATTTTCCTTTTCCCAGTATCACACATTTTCATACTTCTAATTTAAAAATTACTTGGAATGTTCTAATTTTTTTTTCACAGTTTAGTTCCGTGCAGAAGCTGTTGGAAATGGGAGGGGCAGAGGCAGAGTTTTCAGCAACATCCCTCGGAACATTTTAAAGTTTGCTTAATGAAAAATAGGTGCATCTTTAAATCATTTAGATGATAGACTTTAGGCAAGAGTAAATCAGAATGACTTATCTAAGCATTAGAACAGAACAGCTACAGAGCCGTACTGTTTGCGTGGGAGACGACTGAGATATTGGGTCTCAGACCAGCCCAGTGCCTCCAGAAAAGCTTCCTGCCACAGCCATGGGGAGTTGTCCAAGCTAGCACCAAAGCACAGGAAAAAAAAATAAAAAATAAATACTGTCTTTGGTGCTTTTCCTCTTGCATTTCAAATATTTAGGTTCAGAAACTGCAAATACAAACAAAGTGATTTAGTGAAACAACTTGTGTGAATAAACAGAGTGGAGCTGTATGTCTAGACCTGTGAGAGTGCCTGTAATCACAGCCTCTCCTGTAAATCACTGACCCATCATCCTGAGTCTGGTATTTGGCTCAACCCCAGTGGAAAAAGAAGACATAAGAAGGGAGAAAACATCTATAAGGAAAGAATCCCATACATTGTTTTCCAGACAGCTCTGCAATCTTCCAAGGTTAAACACATGCTAATGAGGGAACCAATTACTTAAGAACTGATGGAACATTTTGCATACACTTATTGAATTACACGTAGACATAACAAAGTAGTAGAAGTACTTAGGAAAATTGTGTCTCTGTGATTAATGCATCAATGCAGGAATGCTGCAGGACTGGCAGAGACTGAGTTCTGCCATCAACTCTCACTGTAGAAACAGATTTCTCAATCTCAGTGAGTGCTTATTTACAAAGTCTTGGACGATAATGAAACAAAGAAATGTGTATTAAAGCAAAAACTGACTGACAGGCTTCTAGTAACTAAAACCAGCAAGTAATTCAGTGCAATCTGAGTATAAAAGTTTTGGTACCTTTTCTTCCACTTCATGTCCTGCTCCGGGCAAATTCATTGTTCTCAACAGATCTGGAACGTCAGTTGACTAGAAAACAAGAAGATTACCAGAGCTAGATAGTAAAACATAAAGGATCTAATAAATATGGGTAGAAGGACTTGTGAAATCAGGCAAGTTACAGTAGTCATTTATTTTTTCATTTCGTGTCGCTGCAGGATTGATAGATAAACAATTCTGATTTCTAAATACTAAAATTTTCTCTTTGTTGCTCCTTCAATCACCACTGTCTGTAAGAAGCAGTCGAGCACAGCTTTGCAGGATTTCAGGCAGCTCATACTACCTTTATTTTCTCCTGAGCTAGGCCTAACCACAGCTAAGAACCTGGTCCCTACCCAGTGAGGCATTGCCTCTGCTGCAACAAGTTGCAACCCAAGGCTCCCGACGGCTCCTCTTCTCACAAAGCACGTCAGCCCCGCTGCGATCTGAGCCTATCGGTCACTAGGACTCCTTAGCTACTGTCCCCCTTGAAGCCATCTCCCAAAGGGAATTTTAAGGCACAGGGGCTGAAGCAGCATTCATCGCATCCAGAAACATTTCTTTACTTCTTATATCACAGTATTAGTTCATAACCTGGTGGATGCTGGCATCCTGTTACACCAGGTGCACATGAAAAAGTACAGCCTTCCCTTCTAAACAGGTTATTAGCACAAAGAATCAGCTTGACAAACACGAGTTAAATGAAACCTAGAACTCCTGCTGGCGATCCAGCTTGCTGAGGAAACCCAGCAGCCACAAGCCAGCAGAGGACACATGAAATATTGCAGTGCTGCGTGGGCCCAGCCACCAGGTCCTGCCAGAAGCCACCCCATGCCCCCAGCCCATGCAGATGAACACACGGAGCTGTTACACGGCCAACAGCAGAGGTGAGCAGGAACCAAGCAAGCTGCCATGCACCAGGAAGTCTCCGATAAAGCAGGTAGTGAGTAGTGCACAGTAAGAGAAAAACAAAGTGCTGAGTGCTCTTGCATTTCAGCATTGATTTGTTGGTATCTACCTGGGCACTTTGAACTGCAATCTCCTTGTAAAAGCAACGTTTACTCCTTCAGCATTCAGAAAAAGAATTGTGCAAAGTAGCATTAATCCTGTTTTCAAAACACAGCGTTTGAAAGAGCAGGTGGTAAGGACTGAACCTCTCCCTCCTTAATATCCAGGGGTACTCCCCTGATTTAGTGACTGAATTACTTGTGCTTTCAGGCTGGAGGTCACCAGGTGACGTTCTGGTCTCTTGAAGCAGGAAGGCTGCAGAGAATGTATGCCAGCATCAAACACAACCTGCTCCTAGTACCAAGGTACGCAGCTAAAACGTGCCCCAATTCCACTATGCTCTGTGGTGTGCCGGGTGCTGAGGGGAGCTACGTTGCCCCTTGAAGACCGGTGAAGATTTTTGGCCACCTCAGCCATAAATCTCTCCCTGCTGTACGTTTGGCACGAGCTGCAGAGGACGCTTGCTCTCATTACCTTTCATGCAGCCAGAGCTAGCACTAGCGACCACGAGCTCACGCCCTGGTCCCCCTCCAGGATTTGATGGGTGCATGAGCAGTGAGGGTGCTGTGTGCCTGCCCCAAGGGTACCCAGGCACAAAGGCAGCCTCCTCCAGGCAGGGAAATGGATGTCCCTTTGTCCCCCGTGTTCCTTTCACTCACTACAACATGACACAGAGCCAGTCTCGCCTTAGAGGATTTCCAGAGAGCTCCTGTCACTCTCTGTGCTTCCTCACTGTCAGAACAAGCCCCTTCCAGATACTGAATGCCTCCAGTTCCTGCTATCAATGAAGAATTAGGACAATTATTTGAATTGCACTGGACATTGGGCTTATAGACCATTCGCAAAATGTTTCTCCACCACATCTGCCTTCATCTCCTGTCTGCGAGGAACATGGATGTTTACCCCAAGACCAAGGGTTTTATGGATCTTATTTTGGAGTGATTTTCATTTTTGCCATAGTTGCTGTACACAGCTTTCCACAGGGGAGAAGCCATATTTCAAGACATTTTCTGTTTTAGAAAAAATCCAGTCTTGTAGCTACGCTGTGAGCAATGCCTGTTTCGCTGAGGTTCAGAGCAGACGTTCAAGTTGGTGATGCTGTGGGACCTGGCTCGGGATGCCAAGAGCACACGCTTCGCACCAGTCCAAGAAGCACAAGCTGAGAGATGCCACCCACATACAACAGCCCGCTGAGCTCAGCGATGCCTCACTGGAGACATCTGTTACTCCCCAGTGAACTTTACTGCCGTAGTACCACCGTAATGCCAAAAATACATCGATTTAAAGTGCTTACTTTATTGCCACTCTCTGAGAGCACTGTGTCCTGCTGAGTGTCAGTCTCCATGGGGCTACTGAGCAATACATCCTCTTCTACACTAGCACTTGCCTCCCCCATTGTCCTCCCAGAAATTGTCATTTGTGGAGGCTGCCCAAATTTTATATTCTTGGCCAACTGTTGCTGAAAAACAAAATGAAGGGAAAAAAAAGGTATTTATATTATGAGCAAAACAAGTCAAGTCTAGCACGTGCCTGTTCTCCACATGGAAGCTGCACAGAAATACTCAGGACAACTTCTGGCTCTGGACAACAACAACAAAAATTAACTTGAGGCTCACGTTGCTGCAACATGAGAGCCATCCCATCTCCATTCTCCCCACAAAGTGACCAAGGTCAGGAATTCACTGCATCACTTCTCATTTCGGGTGATCAACTTGAGCTCTCACCGGTGCTGCCAACTTTTGCAAATTTATTGTGAATTTTGCAACATTCCTTCTGTTTTCTTAATCTGTGTCCCAGGTTAAGGCTTTGATTATAAAAGCTAATTACCAAGCCTTACTGCCATAAAGAAATGATAACATCATGATCCACGTGTACCCTGAGAAGTTAAAACTGCCCCAAAAGGCAGCTTCTTTCTTCTCCAGCCCCCAAACCCTGTATGCCACGCAACTGTAGTTTTAAAGATATCCTAATTGTGAGGACCAGTTTTAAGTTTTAATATCTTAAGGATCTGGCATAACTCTGTGCTAGGGGAGGCAAATTCTCAAAGGAGAGAAAACCCAGCTTCTTTTAGATGCTTGCTGTCAAGGAACAGTGCACAAACTCGTGTAAGTTCATGCTCATATGCACTGCCCCATCACCAGCCTTTACGCGAGAAAAGTTTATGCACAGAAGATACAGTAAACCAAAAGGTAAAGGAGCTTTCCAATCATTTACTTTCTTTGTTGAAGTAATCTTTTCTCTAGTGTTACAAGAAAGTACTCCTGAATTATATCAAGGATAAGGTAAGCAAAATAAGTAGCATATAATATCTATCCTCTGGTGGGATGAATTGGGCAAGTTGCAGCTCTGGCTACTGCAGACACATGTACCATGCAGTCTTTGAAAGTGAAGTTTTTAGTAACAGTGAAGAAATTCTCTTGAAGAAGGAATAAATAGGATTAAGGAACACTAAATGATAGATTTTCTTCCTGAAATATTTCAGCAAATCATTTTCAGTTAGGAAGGAAGGGAGCAAGTAGTTATTTTCCTGCCTTACCATCTTTCAAAGACAGAAAATTCTCCGGAGACCTCCCATCTCTGGCTTTCATTACTGCAAACACCTACAGCTCAGTGGTGCTCAATTCAACTGTGCAACTTGTATTCAGTGTGATGTCAGGTACCTGCACGGACCCATGATACGAGTTTGACTGAGAAATACGGAAGGTTAGAGGAGGTATCACAGAAAACAAGGGCATATCTTATTTCCATACCACAGAATCATCAATGTAGGTCTGGTGAACAGCTGCCAAGGGAAGACACCCTTTAATAGCGGGAGGTAGACTCTAAAAGGATTCAGGTCAGAGCAGTCTTACTTTCATCATCGCTCAGTGGACTTAATTTTACCCATATTAACTGCTAAACATTACCTTAGTATTTTGATACAGAAACCTGGTAAAATACATGTAGAGACTCCTCAGAATCAGGTTACTGAAATAGAATAGTTTATGTCCAGCTGAATTTTGATGGAAAATAATTAAATTCATCTAGTACAGCATTCTGAAACAGTGGGCAGTTTTGTATAGTGGAGGTTTATTCCCACCTAGATTACTGCCGGTGCACCCATCATCTAATAGCAAGGGTTGCACAAAATCCTTCAAGGTTTTCGTGTTATAAATGCAGCTCTCTGACTTGAAGTCTTACAAGTTTCCACTGTGCAAATGGGAGCTGGAGAGAGCAAACATGCCTGTATTCAGTAGTGTGAAGGCTGCGACCGTGCTCTGTTCCTGCAGCTCCTCTGACACCAGTAGAAACCAGCTCCAGAACAGATTCTTAATTTGATAACGTATTGTATAAATTGAGGCTGCTCTTTGCTTCATCTTAAAGTCATATTCCTAGACAGGAAAAATGCTGTAAAAATGTGCATTTGTTTTTAAATGCTGTTTTCCTGTTATTTTCAGGAAATATAATATTGCCAATATTTCTGGACTGTACACAGTTATTTAAATTACTTTGAAGTTTAAAAAGATTTATTTGCTCAGACTTGCATAAATCATTTTGAAGACTGAAAAAAATTGAGTAGCCCTCACATTCCTTATAGGACAGAAAGTTCTTTTTTTTTTTTTTTTTTTGCATTTACTTATTGACTTTGTGGAGAAAAAAAAAAAGAATAAACTCGATTAATAGTTTTCCATTGGCCAGTTGCTTTCAGTACACTGCAATCTCCAAAACTGATGCTGAATACTCAAATAGCTTATTGTTACCACTAAGCAAATTTATTCTGACTGCTTTCAAAAAACGACATAAAATGTGCTCCTTATTCTTTTTGAAAACGTGTTTGTACTGTAACTGTGGTGCAATTATTCTCTCAAATTCGTACACATACATTCTCTACCTGGTCAATTATAAAAAAAAAATAAAAAAAAAATAATTTGCATCATCCCTGAAAGAAAAAAAGTGCACAAATTTTACTTGAAAGAATAAACACAAATAGTGCAATCCAGAGATGGAGAGATAAATATATTTAAGCTTCAAGGCCATTGAAGAGAGACCATGTTCCCTGAAAAGAAGGGAGTTAGAGACGTATTCATGGACACAGAAGAACTATAAACCCTTCCTTACTTGAGAATTCCCTCTGCTGAGGGCACGTGGGTACCCGAGAAGGATTATTTGCAACTCCAGTTGTTAGCAGTTGCAGGCGTGACATTTTGTTGTTCTGCCATTGTGCAGTCACACGCAAGATGCTTAAATACTCCTTGGAAATGCCCACAGATGCATACTGGTCTCAGTTAAACATACCTGGTCTCTTCTGGTTTGTGCAAAAGGCTTGTAGTTCAGCAGCCAGAAATCACCATCCTGTACCCCAGTCTCATCAGTCAGAAACAGAAGGAAAGAGACGAACATCTCCTGTCTGTACCTTCCACTTCAGTCCTACCAGCCCCAAGGCGGATGGGTATTTCCACGGGACTTACACATCGTTCACAGTACAGCTACCACGCTGACCATGAAAGGGGTTGGTGGGACCACACACACACAGACGGGAGCTTCTGAACCGGATCATCAAACTGCTGCAGCGCAGGGCTCATCTCATCCCCACGTTTTCTGAGATTAAAGTGAGGGGCAGGGCTGCGCACGGGACACTGCCGCTGCCACCACCTCGTGCCTGCAGGACAGGAACCCCCCCGGCTGGGGCTGCTGGCCACTGGATGCCCCCTCCTCTTCCTGCTTGCCCTCGCCCACCGGCCAGCTTTACAGATGGGAGATGTGGCCTTGGCCCTTCGACCTGACTGCCACGGGCAGGAACAGACCCTTACAGGCTGCAAGGGGCAGGTCTGCTGCCACGATGGGTGAGAACAGAACAGTATTTAGCAAAACCACAGCCCTGGGGTTATGGTCTCACTGCTCTAAGATATTCAGTGCTGCAGCTGTAAATAATGTATTCGTCTAATAAAGGCAAAGAAATATTGGGAATTTAGAAAAAAAATAAACATTTGCACTCATCCCATTTAAAAATCTTCCTCGGTAACTGGACCGTGACACAGACCCACTTATTTCATGCCAAATAATTTGCTATAACATGCAGTTTAACTGACATCTTTACACCAGCTTAACATTAATGACTTCAGAAATAAAATTCCCAAGTGAAATTGCTCTGCATTACTTGGTGCCTGCAGAGAATTAAAAAGCTTCAACTTTCAAAGCACTCTTTGTGTTTGCATAGGAAATGCCACAGAACAAACCTTCCATATTAACCGGCAGCGAGCCCAGATTGGGCTGTGCATCTCCTCTTTCACTCGGATTTGGCTCCTCTTCTGTGTACATGCCTGCCTGCATGCATGTTGGAGTCAGCCCCCCGAAACCACATCATTCTTATTGAGGCTCTGTGCCTGGGCCGAATCCAAAACCAGATCCTGAGAGCTACTTTCACTGTTCCATTTAAAATCAATAAAATAGCACCATTTTAACTGGTTCTATTTGAACAATTCTTAGAAGAAGTGCTGATGATATTTTGCCTTCAGCTCAAATACCTTTTTCATGTCTGTCTGCAATGCCCACAGATATAAATAAGTTATGGTTTGTAGCTATATGTTATTGTGAAATCATGAGTTCATCAATAGTACTTGTCCTAGGAACAGTCACAACACTGAAATACCTCTTGGCCCTCTACAGTCTATCACAGTGACCCCAAAAATCAAATGACTCAGGAACGTATAAGAACAGGGTGAGCCCATACAAAGATTTCTCTTAAAAATGCTCCAATGATTTGTGGCATCTGAGCACTTCTGAGTCAACAGTAATTTGGGAACTTTTATGAATGTGTCGTTGCTTTTTGAGCTTTTATAAATATTTCAGCAACAACACTGCGCGACAAGGAGCTGTACAGTCCAGCTATGCATAAAGAAATATTTGTTTTGGATTGGAAATGGAACTAGCTTCAACTGATGCTCCTATGTTCTCACACTGCGACAGACTGAGTAATTGTCCTCTATTCACTTTCCCAACTCTATCCATGAATTCACGCATCTCTATCATATTCTCTCCCTTGTCATTTCTTTTCTAGGCTGAAGAAACTCTCTACCTAATTGTCCATTTTACGGAAATGAGTCCACCTCTTTATCCATACAAGAAAATCTGCAGCATATCTGAACAGGCAAAACACCTTACATATGCTTTTTTTTTTTCCAAGAGAAAATAAAATGGAAAGCACCAAGTTATTTTGGTATAATGGGAGACTATAGCAAGTAAATAAAATGTAAAATTAACAGGATAAACCTAGTGAAAGGGAGGAAACAAAGAATTATTACCACAGGTATTGGATATAATATTCAGGGAAGGAACTATTCCACTCTCCATTGCTGGAGCAGCATGCCTGCTTTGGGACATTACAGTTCAAGGAAGATTTTTGGGGAGTCTAAAATGGAAGAATGGTAAAGAATCAAACCGTATATGAAATCGCAGAGGATCCGTTGAGATCCTATGTATTTGCCGCAAATCCAGACGCAAATGAATATTTCAGTACGAAGAAGTAATGGATCACTTACAGATGTGCATGTTAGAGCAAGTCCTTCTGGAGAAGCGTGAAGACACCTAGAGGATCTGTGGTATTCATCACCTGAGTCTCCCCTGGCAGTGCACCAAAACTACGGGGGGCTGCAGGAAAGCAGGAGAGGGACTCTTTGTCAGGGAGTGAGTGACAGGACAAGGGGTAGTGGCTTTAAACTGAAAGAGGGTAGGTTTACATTAGGTATGAGGAAGCAATTCTTCACTCAGAGGGTGGTGAGACACTAGCACAGGCTGCCCAGAGAAGCTGTGGGTGCCCCATCCCTGGAGGTGCTCAAGGCCAGGCTGGATGGGGCTTTGGGCAGCCTGGTCTGGGGGGAGGTGTCCCTACCCATGGCAGGGGGGTGGGACTGGGTGGGCTTTAAGGTCCCTTCCAACCCAAACCATCCAGTGATTCTGTGATCCTAAAAGCAGAGCAGATAAAAGGAAAACAGAAGCTAATTTTCCAGGGTGTAATATGATAAGAAAAAGGGGGTGTGCCACAGAAATACAAGAATGATTAGGAAAAGGTGATAAATTCAGTTTATAAAGGGAAAACGACTGTCAAATTTGAAGAAAATAATTAGGATGCAGCGGTACTAGAAAATATTGGCACCAATGAAATGAATTGTAAGAAATACAAAGCTGGGCAGTCACTCAGTGAAAACTCATTCCCAGTTCCATAAAATGAAGAGCATCAAGTTAAACGATAATAGCTCTGAGGTTTAACAAGCAGCTTTGTAGCCTTGTTGAGATCTGGACAATATAAAACACAAAGAGCAATGGGAACGTCTGGCAGAATGCAGATGTGCAATGCACAGCGGGGGAAGCACTGGCTTGATCATTAGCTATGATATGTTAATGACTACAAGAAAGGGTTCCAAAAGTGAACAGCCATCAGGTCTGACAGCAAAAAGGAAAAAATAAATCAGAATTTGACCAAGAAGTCTGGATTCCCAAAACATGTTTTTGTCATAATTAAGCACTGTGCAATAAATGGTGTTTTACAGCAGATGATTTGTTTGTTTTAAAGCACATGGCCACATGAAACAGAAAAAATACCGCCCAGCAACTCCTAGATGCAATAAGCCATAAACTGTACTCAACCTTTAGCATTTCTTGCAGCCAACTGCCGCTGCCTGTGGGATGCCAGATGACCCGAGGTACGCTCAGTGAAGGCAGGAGGCAGAGAACAAGCTGTCCTCCTGTCTGCAGCAGTGCCACGCTGCAGCATTTGTGCAGCAAAGGGGAGATAGTGGCACAGATGCACCAAGATCAAAACACTCAAACCAAGCATCCATTTTACTTGGTGAAGCTTCTGGTGGTTCTGAAACAGGAACTGTCCTTTGCTCATTTTTTTAACCTTTTCTGGCAAATAGCAGCAGCAAGAACAACAGTCGCAGCTGCAAAATGTGAGGAGGTTGATCTAACATACCTTGAAGAAAGGAAAAATAAAACACCAGCCTATGAAAGGCAAGCCCATAAAGACAAGCTCCCAGAGTTTCTTTCAGACTTGCCCTGATACACCACTAGATTTAGGCTTTAACCACTCCTGAGGTCTCATTCACAGCCTTGCACAAGAAGCAGAGCACTAGACCCCGAGGAGCTAAATGCATTATCAGTACCAGGGTACTGGCGCTCTGTGGGGGCAGGATCATGCTGGCTTTTTACGCTGCATCTTAGAAACTAGGTAATGGTAAACCTCAGCAGATCCAAAGTAGGAGGAAAAGACTGCTTTTACAACAATAGATGGCTTGAACCAACACAAAGTAGCAGCTTCAGGATACACAAAGCCTATCTGAAGTTAAAAAGAAGCCAGGCTTTTCTCAGCCAGACTTCCAGCATGCAGTAAAACCTTAGAACATGACCAAATCTGTTTATGGAGAGCCTGATAAGATGAATGCTGCCAATCTGAAAATCAATAAAAAGAAATGAGAGCTGTTCCAGAAAGAACCAGTTTACCTTGAACACACAATCAAGCAGGAAGAATTTCTACAATAAGAAACCGAACCAGTGCACGCTCTGGCCACCTGCCCAGGCTGATACATTGAACCAGTCTTGCACCATTTTTTGTGGGTTCATCAAGACTCCAGAGATGGCAGAAATGCAAGGTGAGAATGGGGAAATAAGAACGTTTCGAGAACCTTTACTGTATCTCCATCCACAAATTCCTGAAAATGGATAAAATCTACAGAGCTTTTGGTCTCTACTTGGAATATGGCAAGTTCAGAGTCAGCACTGGGCTCTGAATCCTGGCAACACTCCTTCACCAAGGAGCATTTTGCCATGCAAAAAAAAAGATGAGGTGCGAGGTGGTAACTGCATGAAACCTTCAGAAATAACTGGTTAGACCTGAGACCCAACCCTAAGGTCAACCTAAAAACATGCAACAGGATTTTGGCATGATCTTGTCCTAAAATTCAGGGAACAGCTGTGGAAATCATGGCTGGGGAAATGAGGACTGTCATGTCCTGGACAGCAGATTTTACAGGTGCAGGATGTGGCCCCCAGGCTCATTTATAAGGAGCCTTTGTGTAGGGTTATGAAAAAGAAAAATATCCATGGACATTTAGATTGATACATAACTTCTGCATAAGATGTAAACAGCTGAAAGAGTCATTTACAATATATTATGCGTTTTCTTCCTGTTTGCATGGGTTGCTCTGGATGTCACCGTTACCAGCAGAGTGGGAAAAACTGCATCAGGGATATTGTTCCAGGCTGAGTTGCAAGAAGAAAAGGTATTCACAGAAAAGCTAACATACTGAAGCCCAGACAACAGATCCAACAGGTAGGGAGGGCACAGCTCCCTGCTGAAGTCAGTGGTCTTTGTGTCCCAAGGACACTCAAGCATTCTGCAGGTCAGTTCCAGCTACCTCACATCTTTGCCCAGAGCCAGTAGTCATTTAAAATATGATGACTTCTAGCCCGACAAGTAGTGTGCGTTGATTCTACCTGACCCGCGGAAATTTAAGCTGAAAAAACAACACAGAGAAATTGGAGCTGTCCTAGTGGGGTTTCTGCTTCAAAGTTTATCCATAGTCAGCACAGTCAGCGCCACTCGGTGCTGTGTCGGCTGATAGCTCTGTGCAGGAAAAAGGAACAATTACATCCTGAAAGTCTCCTTAGCCTACCACGCAAGATATCTCCCTCACCAGGAAAGATGGATCCAGACTGGGTGCTGTGGAGGTAAAAGAAGTCACTACTATTTTACTTGTTGTCTACAGGGTAATGGCACTCACAGCATTAAAAATTTACCAGCGTTTTGACAGAGCATGCCAGCAATCCCGAGCAATAAACTGAGAGGTGCTTCTGAAGGACAGCTCTGTCAAGGTCTAGATAAGCATAAGCTTGAATCTTACAGACATAAAAAACAAGTAAAGCAAAAAATTAGGTAGAGCACTAATGGGACAGAATTCTGGAAAGCAAGGGAAAGCAGGTCATGTGAAGCTCTTTCAAAGCAAATACCCAACTGAATTGGGTATGTAGCTACTTATCGACTGTTTGCTTTGGAGAGTTAAACATATCTGCCTTTCCTGAGAACCACTCAAAGACCAGGGAGGAAAAGACTGAGGAAAAATGCAGTAAGTACAAAACAATAATGAAATGAGCTTTGCTAAGAAGTCTCACTTTGTATGCCATTCATTGTCACCTGAACCCCAATTTTTACTATTCTTTTCCACTCAGTGCCACATCTGTAGGTCTCAGACATAAGGATCAGACATGCTAACACCATGAGTTCAATTCATATGAGTTCCACAAGATGCAGACACGTATGCAGGTTTGCTTGCAGCATCCCTGTCGTACCTTTCAAGACCAGAACCTAGACTTTCTGCAGGTTATCCAAATTGTCGATGTGGCTGTTGGCTAGACAACTTACATGGCTGAGAAACAGCCCCCAGGCCACTGAACAAGCAACCCACCTTTATTCACACTTAACATGTTCTGGAGCTCCAGAAAACATTTTCCACCACACTTTAAATTAATTTTCCCCGCTTGTAATTTCTTACCTGTAGTGTTTTGACTTTTCCTAAAACGTTCTCCTGTGACATTGCTTGGACGGTCTGTTCACTCTCTGTTCTCCCATCAGGTATAAAAATACTGTCATGGGAGAAAGCTCGACTGCCCATATAATAATGGGAAGACCTGGAAAAACAGGTAATAAGTACAACAATTAATTTATGAGAGTGGCCCTTCATATCATAGCTGCACTGCTGTACAGATTTTCCCTCCCTCCTGTCCATATGAGAGCTTTGAACATTCTCAGAAGAGAGATATCCAAACATTTTCTGTTATCAAAAGATTAATGATTCCTTTGTGTGCAGTTTTCCTCCTTGGAAGAACATTAAGTGAGAAGTTTTTAATAGGAAGTTTGAAAAAGTTCAATCAATTTTCCTTAGAAGGCCCAGGGCTAAATAGTACTTTTAGGATACAGGGTAGATGATGATGATGCATACATTACCAGACTCCATATTTAAAAAATATAAAATATTATAATTAAAAATATATAAAATAACTGCTTAGCCGGACTAAGGGTCAAAATACAGACAGCAGGTCCAAAGCAAAAGTAAGCACTCAAACACAGAAAGAGGTAATACACTGTTGAGCTAATTACATACCCGTTTCTATCACCATGAACGTGGTCACACTGACAATTAAATGTTATCCTCAACCCACTGAATTACACAAAGCATATTAGATGGGTTTGATTGGCAACAAACAGTGAGACATGCCCATGGGCGAGGAGCCCAAATGCCAAGGAAGGGAGTGCATCACAAATGACCTACTTATATGGCTGCTGTAAATCCACAGGCAAAGGGATTAAACCAAAAGTGTTTTAATTTACTAGAGATTTTAAAGGCTCTTCAAGAAAAGTGAGATTTTTTTTTCTTTTAAAGGATGCTCTGAGTTATTTTAGTTTTTCGGGGGCAGCTTGGGGGAAAATATTTGAGTTTGAAAATTGCATTTTGTCCAGCCTAGAATATTTGATGGTAACTAGGAAGCCATGAAATACAAACATGATGAAAGTCACAGCAGAAGAAACTGAACAACTGAGAGGCCTTAGATCTCTTTTTAATAACCTATTGGTGACTCTACAGAAGCCATTTACAGCTTCAGTAAATTTACAGTCCAGAGAAGGAAAAACAAAACTTTTTTTATACCAACCTAACCAAGACAACCTTTTAAATATGTTAGGAAACATTATAAAAGAAATTATTCAGCAAAATCAAGGAAGGTGGATCCTTCCAGAGAGAGGGGTAAGTAAAATATCATGAAAAACTAACCCCTCACATGTTTAAGAAAATCTGTATATTTCTCTTTTTCTCCATCTAAAAATGTGCCTGTAGTTTATAAAGTGTTCAGAATAGTTCTATTCATAATTTGAAAAATACCTCTAGAAAGTATTTAACACATATTCATCTCCCCCCCTCCCCCCAGTGGTGTGAACTTTTTTAAAAATAAAAATGATAATCTTTCTTACCAAGTATGAATTTTACATACGATTAATATAACCCCATATAATTGGTTAAATTATAAGATATTATTGACTTTTCTAACAAAATTTCTTACAGATAACCTGACAATAATAGAAAAAAGAGCTCCCCATAACCTCCCTGTCTCTCTAGTTTATATATAGAATAAGTTTGCATTTAAAATAAATCATCCAAGGTTTTGTGGAGAAGACACAGAGCTCCCTATATCACTTCATCCTCCACACAAGCATACTCAACTGTAAAATTATTTTTTATCCAAAAGTAATATTTGAACAACACACTTCATTTAAAACAAACCAGCATGCAATCAAGCAAAGAGCTATTCAACATCTCACAGCATTTTTAGCCATCAAAGAGGGAAAACATTTAACTGATGCTGTATTTTATTCTAGATTTATTTATTTATTTTAAATAAAAACCACAAGTTGATTGCCTGCTAAGGGTAATACACCTTATTTTAGAAACCTTTTATTAGAGGAAACCAGAACAGTATATTTTTAAACCTTCTTCTAAAAAGGGTCTGGACTGAATCATCCTGACTCAGCCCATACACAGAGCTATGGGAACACTGCGTGGCCTTGCAGTACATGACAGAAAGCTTCCTTGGCCACCCAGGAAGCAGCCCATCAACCAGAGTTTTGGAAATGCCCCTTAACCAGCGACAAAATCCTAGAATGTCCTGCTTGCAAGATGAGTGGTGTGACATGAAGCTCACTGAGAGCTGGTTTTTAATACAACCATTTCAGCAAGTTTGAACTGAAAACTCCAGCACTGCCTTCAACAGAGTAAAAGTCTGTGTATTCACAGAGCTCCCTCTGTGACCAAAACTGAGGGAAGATGCAAATTTTGACAAACTGACCCATGCCATCCACTCCTTCTTTTGCATGGGTCGGTATGTGCAGAAGGCAAGGCCAGGGGAATTTATAGTTTACCTTAGAGCAGAGAGATCTGCTGAAGACGCACAGCCCAGTTCATACTGTGCTCCCCACAGGATCCTCTCTCAAAGACTCTTCTAGCTGTGCTGTGGCACAGACACTTCCAGCTTTGTCCCACAGCTGCTCCTCGTGCATCTGGCACTTCTGCCCTTTGACTGACCAGTGGGCTGGCGTTCTCTTTACAGAGAAGTTTTGTTACTGCACACTTGAAATTAAAACTGTTACGTTTATCTCTATCCTCTCCCCTTTGAACTGAAGAGGGGTCACTAGCAGGTCCAAACTTCAGCAGCACATTTTGGTTTTATAGAGCTGATGCCAAACTTGTATTTAGAAAACTTTTGTTTTTAACTCACTGCCAAAACAAACATACTCCAAATTGTCAGAACATGTGAAACACTTTCATGAAACTCCACAGTGAATTAACGCAGGACCTCTTGCTACTGTATCCCCTCAAAGCCAGGGGATATCCAAATCCAAATACTGGACCTTTCAGAACTGCATATCTGAGAAATTTTGGCAGCCCCATCTCCCATAATCAGTAAAATGGCTTCATTTTTTTTTTTCTTAAATGTCTATCCAGGCTAAAGCACATTGGAAAAAGCATATTCATATATTGTAGTAACCCAGTTTCTTTTACAGGTGAGTCTAAATAGCATTTAAGGCAATTTCTAGGCTACTTCAACTTTCTGAAAGGTCTCTTATTTTATTCACTTGGAGCCTATGATCCTTTCAAATCCTCCCAGCTGTGAGTTTGACAGATTAGATCACAAAGGTCCTTTTTCCACCCTTTTTTCCCCACTCTCCTCATGTTCTACTGTCAGAAAGACTGAATTCCTTTGAAGTCATCATACAATAGGAATAATCGAGCTTCCTTCACTGGTACTACCATTCTTATCTCCGAAGACTTTCTCAGAAGCCTTTACACAATTGGATCCTCACAATCCACATCTACAGACTAGTACAGAAAGCCCTCCCTTCAATTAAAAGGCATGTGTGCACCAGAAACAGCTCTGGATAGATTCCCTGTGTGTCAGAGGCACGGGTTATAGTTGGAGCCAGTTGAAGTTGTTGCTCAGTTCCCAACTGCTGTATCACTTCCAAGAGATCTGGGAAAACAGGGGCACCAATTTATAAGTACTTGTGTTGATAACACTGACAGTGACACTTCTGAGGCTGTTTGTGCTGAAAATAATTGAATCACAATCTGACTCACTTCTAAACACCTGACTGAATTAAATAAATTACGGATGAGCTATTCCAAAATACAAAGCACGTATAGCAAATCCTTAAAGACTTGATTTCTGAAGATGGGTTGCTACCCAAGTATTGTGCTCCAGTTTCACTTCCAATACACAAATTTTCGAAAGTCATTTTCATATAGTCGGAGCAAAGTTTGAATGTAAATTTCATTCATTCTCAAAGTTTTCTTTGCTACAGCTTTGTCCCACTTCAAATTCCCGAAGACATGAAAAATATTCAACTTCTCAGCAAATCTAAGAGCACAGTTTTCACCTTTTGATTGTTGGGATGAAATACCTGCTACATTTTGAGAACGTAGTAGGGGTTCTTTGATACACATGGCCTTTGGCACAAAGAATATACCAGAATATGCCTTTATCTTGAGGGTACCCCAAGAGGGTCCAGCAGTCCCAAACACTCCACAGGACTTCTACAAATAATGAGGACAGAAGTGTCAAATGGGGGGAAGAGAGCAAGATATAGAGGACCACATCGCATCTTAACCATGGATGAGGACTTGACCATAACATGGGCTCTGAATCCAGGTCTCACTATATTTAATTATAAAAACAGTTGCCTCAGGTGCATTTTGTCCCTAACTAGCTTTCTTCAGCTCAAAATGAATATGTTTCTCAGACTCTTTGTTTAACTCAGTGCTGAGTTAATTCATTCCTCTGGAAAGGGAGAACAACTTCTGATAGTATTTTAGACTTCTGGAAGAATCCCAGAAAAGCACAGGTAAAACAGATTACGTATATGTTGATAGCATCATAAACCTAATGTATCATGAACCTAATGTATACCTGAATTTGACTTGCAAAAAACTCTGTGCAGTAAATCCTCTTTCCATTACTCACTCTTGCTAAGGTGTCTGTGCACTAAGAAACTAGGAAATGTGAAATGAATGCTTCATGGCAGAATAGGACCACCCTGAGCCTACAAGAAAAGTCTTACTTCTCCTCAATGAAAACAGACAGATTTTTCTTCAGATGCCCATCAGTCATCCTTGGCTACACACCTGTGTCTGTTTAGGATGGGATCTTACATCAGGTCTAGCTCCTCCACACTAGGACTGGGTGAAGTATTACCCTTTCTCCTTTTACCTTCCTCCCCACGCGTTCCTGTCACCTCTTTTGTGCCTGCTTAGTGGTTCATGTGAAACAATTGAAAGAACTGATTTGGGTGAATAAATAACTAGAGAAAACAAACAACAAAAAAACCCTCACAATTTCCTGGTTTGGCTGAGTGGAGATTGGCAAAAGCACCCGTGCCAGCTGGGGGAGGCGTGCCCAGAGAGCTGCTGGAAAGAGTCGGACGACTGCAGCCTGGACTTCGATCCGTTTATACTGCTGTGGGACTGAACCTTTAAGTCCACCAGGGTATATACAGGGGTAATGCTGCACAGAATACAAGGCTAAGTTTACCTCATTTCCTCTGGAGCTACTTTTCTTCTCAAAGGCAAATGTGCATTCTTTAGAAAGTTTTGCCAGCAGGTTAACACTCTGCTCTCAGCTCTTGCATAATCGTGCATCAACGCGTTACTGTGGTACAGAAACCTCGTATCACCAATTGCCTCTTCAGCATCTCATAAGTGTTCCTCCCACGCTGATATTAAGAAGTTAGAAATAGAAATTGGAAAATAAAGGGAAAGAAGGCGGTGTTCTGTTCTTCCATGTTCATAGAGACTGACTCAAAAACAGTCTCATGACTTCCACTCTTCTAGATTTCCGATAGAAACCAGTTCCACAGAATGAACCAAGAACCACCAACTTTTTAACATACAGCCATTTTCAACACTAAAAATTCATAAAGTATACAAAGCAAGAACAAATGTGTTTTAGCCAGGTATTGACCCTTAATATAATCCCTTCAAAGACATCTGAGAGTCACCTCCCAGAATAGTGCTACAAGGAAATGACAGGCACAGCGATAGCTTGCCTTTACTTAATGCTTTGTTTTAAAAAAAGAAATTTGATTCCAACTCCTTTCCTCTCTCATGAATGTCCCCAGGGCAGCTAGAGATGAAAAACACAAATTGTGTTTTCTAGTCATACCAGAGATGCATTAATACTTTAATAGATGAAAATAGACTGTAATACTGAGCTGTATTTTTAGCTATTTTCTTTCATCTGTTTACATTGTGCTGGAATGTGAGTTTTAGTTCTAAATAATGCCTGGATGGGGAATATTGTCTGTGCTGCGAGGGCTGTGAGTTACAACTGTGCTTAGACTGCATGTTACTCCACTGTTTTAACAAGCCCATAAACATGGTCCTTGCAAGCTAAACAGCCAAGAGGGAGATATTTCAGCAGGGTAGTTGAAGGATTCTTTCTCATAAAGTCAGCTTAGGGATCATTTCTCTGCTCAGTCTAAAGATGTGTCCGTGTCGCCTTCAAAAGCTGCTGGACCTCAGGACACGAACTCTGAGGAAACTGCACAATCCTGTTATTATAACCCAACAGAGTCCCACTGATGTCAAGGACCTGTTTTTACAGAGTCTGTTTAAGTAGCCCTGCTTATTTCAAAAGGCATCGTGCAACATTATGCTGCACAAAGCTTCAGCATGGTGTCACCAGGAGACCTGTAACCTATGAACTTACCATAAATTATCCCTTAAAAGTAGGGATCGAGACTAGTTTTGAGTAGCTGATGCATCATTAATACATGCTAGTAATGTAACCAACATCTTGGGCAGTAAGGGCACAGAAATTAATCTTGAGAAGCGTCAGGGCCCTGAATGCCCTCATAAACCTTAACATCCCTGACCAGCCTCACCTGGGACCTCTACCTACACACATGGTCTGGGAGCAATATTTGTGATCACACCTGGCAGCTTTGGTTGCTGCCTGAGCTGTGCTGGAGGAGTGCTGGCTCCAGCTCGGCCACAGCCATGTCCGGCCATGAAGGCCCTTGATCCACACCTCAGTTTGCAGACTGACTTCCTGGCTTGTCCTGCCCTCTCACTGGGGACCTACCTGCCTGGTGATCACTGGACCTGATCCTGACCTACAAACTGATTTCCTGGCTCAGCCTGGAACCTGTCCTATCATCCAGATATTGCCTTATCTGCACACAGGTTCAACTTGGCCACCATCCCACAATCTGTCCCTGCTATCCTTGCTTAGGTACTGTGGGACTGGGCCCGGGGCAGCAAGGCAGTGTACATGATGGAAGAAGTGAAGACTAGAGTAGAAGTAGTTCTGGAATTACTGAGGTGAAAAATAAACTAGTCATGATCAGGGTTGAGGATGAAAGATAAGGAAAAAGAAGACAGAGATTGGGACCTGCTCAAACGTTGAGGACCACTGCAGTGTGGAAGGGTACTGAAGAGATTGTGATCTTATACAAATTATGGTGTATGTAATGAGGTGGTTTTACACTCAAACGGTGGCTGAAAAAAATAAAGGAATGACAGGATGATGGCATTTACTGCAAATCACTAGTAAGTGCTAGAATTGCAACAAGTGGTAAAAAAAAATCCTAGCTCACATACTTTAGAACAAAGCTTCTGGAGCTTTGTCAAATTGGTAATAGAGAGGAGGAAGACAAGATCTGAGGTGTCAGAGTGCTGCTAACATGAAGGCTCCAGGAGAAGGTGCATACCAAGCACCACTGCTCCCAGGCATCCCACTGGAGGCAGGAAAGCACTCACAAGAGAAATTAGGAAACTGACAAAAGCCAATTGGAGTAATCAGGCTAATAAGAAAAGAAAAATTGCCCAATCAACAAAAAATGGATATGACAGAGGGAAGGCATTTTGGGAGCTCTTTGAAGCTGCTAGAAGGTAGAGATCAGTTTTTAACTGGTAGTCTAGATTGCTTCATACAGAGCTACCCACTGCTACATCCTAATGGAAATGTGTCAAAACAGTGGCAGGAATTGTCCAAGAAGGAACTGGGACACTCTACTGCACCCAAAACACAAGAGCTTGTGACTGTCCAGAGTCTGGTTATTTTCATGTTTAGTCAGCACCTTCATGTCATAGGGATTTATGAATGTATAAATATACTAAGAGCTAATAAACCGATACATTAAATAAAGTTGTCTTATTCTTCCTATTTTAACAAAAGCAGATTCCTCTAAATTAGCAGTTATAGGTTGTTGGGTTTCCCTCCTCCCCACTCTCAAATTTAGAAATTCAACAGCTGAGCTGTTGGTGAATCATTTTCATGAGATCAAATGCTCTAATAGTCATGCAGGGAAAAAAATACACAGCCATTAAAAGCTTATATATTAGGCTTACAAATTTGAGTTGGAGGTAGAAGCAAAACTTTACTTTATGAAAATCTGAAAATATCATGAGCTGCTTCTGGAAATTTGGGGACAGACTGCATGCCTACAAGTACTTTGGTATGTCTGAAGGTTCTGCCTAAACGAGACGCTGAATACAGACTGCCTGAACTTGGGATGAAGTCCCTGGAGTGGCCTGGAGCAGGAACATGAACCTTTGTGTCCTGGTGATTGTCACCTGCACCAAATCTGGTCTGAACAGGTAGTAAAGGTCAACACTAAGAAAAGAAGATGACAGTGCTTGTCCTACTCTTTCACTATGCCCCGCAAAGTAACATGGGAGGTACTCTTCACATAAACTGCATCACCCATCAAAATGTTGTGGAAATGTGAGCTGCAAGGTGAACATCGGAGCAGGGACTTGGCTTGCTCAAGAGGCAATATCAAGTCCAGAAAGAGACAGAGCAGGTTCTCCCAGTCATTAGTTTTTGCCTTATTTAATCAATCACCAGTCAATCAATCAATATTATTTTAAAGTACATGCCAAGTAATTACCTGAGCAATAATAAAGAGTCACTAGAGGAATGAGGAAAATACAATTACATTCATTTTTCAGGTCAGTCTCTATGACAACAAGAGTGAACGCCATTGATCAGCAGTTAGTAACCAAGGCCACATTTGACGTAGATGAGTTGTTCTCATTCACATGAAATGCAAAATTATAATTAAATATTCAGATGCTAAAATGGAGATACGAGAGATGAGTAACAGTGAATAAATGGTATCACACCCTAGACCTAACTTATATAATACTCTGCTATTGGAGAAGACCACAATTACCTGCAGAAATTCCCAAGCTGAGCACCCTGTTTACAAAACCAGATGAATAATTTTGTTTTCTTTTGAGGAAATTGCCAGCTGGGAACAAGCACAGAAAGGGTGGCTGAGCACTGAACAAGCCTCTCCTATCTCTAACTTCTGTGAGAATAAGCACAAGAATACAGGTCCCATTCTGCACCTGCCAGAAGGACCTGCATTTTATTTGGAGGACTTACTCTCTCAAATTTGTGATATTCCTGCTGTGTGTGCATAAACTCAATATAAACTGCACTCATAGGAACAAAGTTCACATAGGCTAAAAACAGACACAATACTGAAAGCCCAATTAGTGCTGCTCCCCTCCCTTTTTTCTTTCTTCCTTTTTTTTTTTTGCTTTTTGTACTGAAGAAAAAGGTTAAAAAGGGACTGAATCATTGTGGCTTTCTTGGCATCAGTTGTTGCCATTGTTCCCTCCTCGCTTACAGTGGAAGGAACTCTTTGCTTAGTCTTCAGTCCATCAGTAAAGAATCCATGAAATGACTCCTCCTTATCCTTTACATCACTCTGGAATTCATCACTTGTTCCTACTGACTGTGGGCTTCTTTCTTAAATTTCAGTCCATCGAAGAGATCACGATTTATCCATGTAGATATCTCTATGCTTCCTGTTCTTGAAAATTTTTTCTGCTTGAAAATTTGTGCTTGTGCCATTTGTGCCCATTCAGGCACAAAACTGAAAAGTAACGTAAAGTTAAAATTTATCCTTTACAGGTCAGATACATCTTCAGTAAATAATAACAGCTATCTGGAATTGACTAAGATACCACAATTGAACTGACTGATCAAATCTTGATCAGATTATTTTCCCTCTCAAAATAAGTTGAATAAGGCCAGTAGTGGTCAAGTTTCTAGAAGAGTCGTGCTGTGTAGACACCCTGTGTGTCCATCACTGGCGTTCTTTCCATCACTGCCCTTGGCCTCTCTGAAGTAGAGAGAAGCCAAATTTGCACTACAAGAAGCTGCTGACTGGGATGAAGCCACCAGCACCTTTCTACCTTCAGGCTGTCTGTAGCATTTGGACGTAGGTGTAAGTGACCACTGACATGGCCCAACCCACAAGAACTCCGACAAAAATTATCTTTAGCAAATTGCTAACTGAAGGTCTCCTACGACAACAATAAAACACATTTTTTGTCCTCTCCCCAGACCTTCCTCTGCTCTTTTTGAACAAAGAGATTTACCCCTGGTGCTGGCAGCTGGATTGTCAGGAGAAATTAGGGAGATTTCTGCTCCTCTCAGGAGCCTGCCACTCATGCAGCTTGCAGCTCTGTGCAGATGTATGGCCTTGGCTCGCACTGTATCTTGGCTCTGTGTCCCAGTTTATCACCGTAGGGTGTCCCTCCTGGGAACTTCCAGTCACAAGCTATAAAACTCCTGACACAGCATGGGAACACAGCATGCTCCCTGCCCCAGCTCTGGTCCATAAACCCTTTATTGCTTATTTTGCTTATCTATATGGCCTAATGATGAAACCTGTGCAAAATACTTGCCTTAAGCCTTAAATCTACATGAAGCATGTCTTCAAGTGCAGACACTGGGCAAATATCACCAAAAGTATCAAAAGATTTTCCTTAGGTCCTGCAAGCATCCAGTTCACATCTCCCGACTTGAAGTGTCCTGACAAGATGTCAGGACAATTCGCAAGGAAAGATAATTCTGAAGTTCTACCACTAAGACTGTCAGAAAACAAGCTTTGTATTTGCAAGGGAATGCTTATGGCTTCCACAGTCATGGATGTGAAATAATGCAATTACATGATCACTGAATTATCTGATTAAGTGCAACAGGGATACATCTTGAAAAGCAAACAGCAAGGTTGTTTGCCAAAATGCAACATTTTCACAGAGCTAATACATTCCCAGAAACCACGCTGCTTATGCACACAGTCCCCACAAGCAGAAAAGGAGCTGAATTCATTAGGTGAGCACTAACTGCTGCGCAGTTCTGCACAGCTCTATTAGGGCAAAGAGCTGGGTGATTCAGGTCCAGTCCCAACAGCGGTTCTTGCTGACTAAAGTTCAGCAAAAACTAGGCAAAGTTGTTTACAAGACAATAAATCTGTCACACCTTCTTCTTCACAGGCAGTACTCCACAGCATACAGAAAGAATTGAGATCTTTCAGCAATTCCTGCTTAATTAAGATGACTCTATGAAGGTGATGTGAGAACAGTTTTATGGGGATTATGGGGAAATTGATGGGGATTTACAAATAAAGAGGCTGAATTTCATGGCCACGCACATTCAACAGACTGAAGAATCCCAGGAGACTTTTCCCTGGAAGATCAATATTGTCCCACTTGAGTTTTACAGAGCTGACAGGTTATTACCATGTCCTTTGGAATATTGCACTCAGCCCAAGTAAAGGCACTGCCATAGTCTCTACAAGTAAAATGTAATTCCCCAGCTGCCTCTGCACATTAACCCAAAACCACAACCTTTTCAGATCTTTCCTCACAAGGCTTGCTTAGTGTCCTTCACGAAAAATAATACAACAAATACTAAATGTTATAAAATGTCTGACAGTCTCAGAACAGAAGCTTCTAGAGACTTCAGCGAAGCACCACAAATGCGATTTAACTTGTCATGTGATAAGCACTTCTATCTCCTAGCTCTTATGCTTAGGACAGAAAGTTAATGGATACAGTTTTAACTTTGTAAACTTGAGAAGGGCAATATAAGAGTAGGCAAAGTAATTCCAGTCTCTCAGAAGGCAGGGCAAGACACATTGCAGTAACAAACCTCCTGCCTGGGAATTGCAAAACAACGCAGATGAATATAGGGGTTGAAGAGTGCATACATCAGGTTACCAAGAGTGTTATTTGCATCCGATGAGTCCAAGAAGTTGCTGTGAGAAGGGGTGGACAGGAGGAGCTCCCAGCCTGCTTCCAACTCAGCTGGTGAAGCTATACCGCATGCAGATTACCTGAATTTCTCATGGTGTGTCTGCATCGCCTGGTTGGTGCATTCTCCATTCAGGCACTTGCTCTGAGCAGGCTTGTAAGCCAATGCAGCACACAGTGAAATACTAGCTTAGGTCTCAGAAGCGATATTGATGTCTTATTTAGCCTACACTTACTTCTTTTCTTGTTTTTACCTTCCTGAAGCAGCTTACTTATCTTTTCAAAACAGCAAATCGCTCCTCCCCTAAACAAAAACTCCACATGAAATGTCTGCAAGCAACAAATCAATGTACTTTAAAGGCTAATTAAGAAATGTAGCTCCATTCAGGGAATGTAAGCATCCCTCCCTTTTTTTAAATTTTTTTATTTTTGCAAAATTTGACCTTTTATTACTATTATTTTTAAACATGTCATCTTTCTACATTCTTAAAGAGTTTGAAGCAGAGGAGTTTTTAAAACTATTCAGGAATTTAGTTATATATAAATACACTACTAGTTATTTATATTCCCTTTGGTTCATTTCTGTATGAATAATGAAAGGTATGGTAATGCATTTACTGGCAGACAACTTGTAAACAACTGTGTATGTTAGTTTACTTAAATAGCTTATCTCTGCATTTAATTCATAAACATTTGAAGTTATACTACAGGCAAAAAAAATAATGGATGAAAGCCACGCTGCTGAAAGCTGAAAAGGCTGGCCAAGCTAAGCTCCCAAAAGTGCTTTAATGCACCGCACTAAACATCTATGCACGTTGTGGGATGGGTAAATGTGGCAGACGCTACCTGCAAACTGAAAATTGTTATCAAATCCCACCTACATTTGTACCATGAAGTCTGACAGGGAAAGAAGAGTTCTGCAAGAGAGAATTTCTAGCAGGCTAACGCAGAAGTAGCTCTCATGATTCACTTGCGCAGAAAGAAACATCCCACTTGAGACTTGGGACCCTCCGTATTTGATCACCCCTGTGATTTACATCATGCAAACTGATTTATTCCACTAGGGACTTAATTTTAATGCCTTCATTAATTAGAAAAAGAAGTTGCCCATGTTTAAAAACGCCAGCATTTAACAGCCTCAGGAGGGTCTGCCACCCCTTCACTTCGCTGTTGTGGAGTGAGGCAAGCTCCTCCATCACTATCTGTGTCTGAGCACAGCACTGTATTTTCATTTACACAGAATGGAAAATTCTTGGGAGCAAGATGATGCCCTTTGTTTTGCTCTTACTCACTAGTCTGCTCTTGAGGCAAAAGATACGGTGACTTCCTACAGCCGCTCAGCATCCTGCATGCAAGTAATGCAGTGCCACAGCAGCCAGCCACATCCCCCATCTACAACACAGCTACCTTCAGTCTTCATTGTCTGAAAAGTTGGGACAGCCGGAAGAGGCATACAAGATTGCATTGCAGAAACCAAAGGGGAAACCAAGAACTTACAGAACGAAAAAAAATTATATAAAAGTTTCTAGATACCTTACGTTTTCACAGCTGTGATTCTGCATCATTGAAAATAATGTGGAGGGTCATGTTTCTGACATACTAATCCCTCCCCCCATCATTTCTGCAGCAAATTCTTGTGTTCTCTTCCCATCGCTTCTTGTCACCGGAATACACCTGATTACCAGGTGTCCCTCTCCCCTCTCTTCCCCCTTTTACTCCACATTCAAATAGGATCAGAATAAGAGCAGTCTGTTTGTTGACCCTAATTACAATGCAAAAACTGTACAGGTGTGGACCAGAAGAGGACATTTCCATCCGGACCCAGAAATATCACCTTGCAGGGAAAAGCATGCAATAAAGCATCCGTAGCAGCCAGTTCAAGATTCCCTTTCCCCAATTTTAAAAGCAGAGATGCCATTAATACGACTGCTCAGGGATCCTAAATCACAGAGCAGGATTAAAATTCTTTTCTGCTTTCATTTCTTTTTTGTACACCGGCACATGCTCCCAACAAGCAGCGTGTGCAAGCAGCGAGACCTTGGTTTCTACAGCAGCAGGTGTCATGTTCAGAAAGGATGCACGCACTTCCTCACAACCAGCGTACAACTTTCTACCACCAAGCCCTGCCCCTTAAAAGCAGGGGCAGTGAGCCTCGTGTTTGCACGGGCCCCCAGCTGTCCGGTGCGCTCCTACCTCAGACCACCGTTGGGCTCTTCATCGGAGGAGAAGGCACCGTTGCAGACGTTCCCGAAGGAGTGGCTCGGCTTCAGTTTGGCTTCCTCGCAGTCTGAGGCAGGCTCCCTTTTCTTCCGCTTGCCGAAGAGCTTCTTGAAAGGCTGGAATTTGCCTGCTTTTTTCTTGTCTGCGGATTACAAGGCAAACACAGGCAGGGCTGAGGGAAGCGGCCCCCGGCGCAACTCGCCAGCACTCACCGCATTACCACGTTCAAAGGAAGAATGAGGTCAAAGAGCAAAGCACCAGCCCGAAGCAGCCCAGCGCCTGCGATGTAAATGCTGGGCTGCAACTCCCTGCTGACGTACAGCATCGACAGAGCAAAACTAAGAGCATTAAAACATCTGCTCTTAGGTTTAAGGGTCTGCTTGGAGGCATCAGCTGAACATTTGGATAAGGGGAAAGGATAATTTTGCTGAGCCAGAACGTAACGTTGGGGATCGCTTTTAGGCTTATGCCATGCTTTTGTTTTGGCCTTTACACCGAAAGACAAGCACTGCTTTGATTTCCCCACTCAAGCAGGTGCAGGATCCTCTGCCTTCAGTTGAAAGCAATTGAAAGTAACCTGCTGTACTTTACTTACGGGGCCTCACAACCAGACAAGTAGATTTGCAAATGAGCAAAGGGAACAGGACAAAGTTCTGTTGGTTTGCTGGTGAGTTACTTCAATAAACATTTTTCTGAGCCCCCAAAGTAACTGCGAACAGGACAGAATTTGACCAAGCACTTCTTCCTTGAGATATTTCAATTTTTAAAAGCGTCACCAAAAAAAAAGCACAGCAAAAAGACAAAGCAGACATGAAGACAGGACCAAGAAATAAAACAAGTTAACCAGAAGTGATTTTTTTTCCCTCCACAAAAGTTTGAAGAAAATAAATGTAGCTTCAAACTACTTTTCTCTCAACATGTATTGAAGCAAAAAGCACCAAGAGTTTCTTGCTACCCACTGCCAAGAAGAGGTTAATTTCTCTGGGCTGGGATGCACCAAAGAATTTCTAAAACTGCCAAAAAACTTGATTTCTTTTCTACCTCTGCGTAATTTTGCAGTGAATCTACTTAAAACAAAATTGTGGCTTTTAAAAAACCTTTCAGCCTCCCGTCATAGCCCAGCTGGAGAAGCATCCTGTTGTACTGGTGACACAGAGTTTCATAACCTCTTTATATCCCTACATGCACTCTTCTCCCAGGCTGCGTGCAGACAGCGTGCCCATGTGCATGCTCTGCCCTTCCCCAGGAGCTTCAGCTCAGCAGAAGGCAGCAGCTGGATTACACAGTACAGGGAGGCCCCCGGAGGAAGGTCTGACCAGGAAACATGAAAGATTTCCCTCCTGCAGCAGCACTCGGCAGTGCCACGTCAGGTTTCATGCTCCACTCTGCCATACCTGTGTATGGCGAAGCCATATCTGGGTGACTCCCCAGAGCAGCTGCCGGAGGCATAACGGCAGAGTACTGGGGAGAGAAAAGACGCCGAAGCACATTGCCACCTGGCTGCTTCCAGTGATGGGGGGTTTCCAAGCCAGCGGGGTGCCAACCAGCCCCAGCTGAACCCAGGGGTGGGGACAAACTTGTACGAAGAGCAAGAAAGCTGTAGGAGGCTCCTCATGAATCTGAGGGCATCCATACCTGATTACAGATGAAGCAAGAAACCTAGATCAAAGTAAGAAGTCAAAGATGCAATAGATACTAATGCCACATTTCCTTTACAAATCCCTAAGAGGGTTACACAGCATCACCTTCTCGTTCAGCAGTAAAGATTCACGGCATTTGCGCAACTTCATTAGGACAACACAGCATCCCAGCAGCAGCGTAAAGATAAAAAGATGAACTGCTGGATTATACACCTCAAAAACAGATTAGGGAAACAATCACTGCCAAAGCTGCACAATTTTACTAACATGACAGCACCCCAGAAGGAAAATGGGGACAGAAGTTTGCTTCCCCCTGTCCCTTAGCTCTGCTTTCCGTGCACCAGCCAACTCACATCTCCAGCCAGACAACTGCTCGCTGCTCAATTCCAGCTTTAGAGACATGTGTCGGTACACAAAGCCCCAAACAGGCAGGCAGAGAGAGACAAGTTATTGCTTTAGGCCATGGCTGCCCCAACCCTTCACGCGCTTCAGAGACCGCCTGCAAAAACTCATAAATCAACTGACAGCACAGACAGGAGGGAAAGGGCCGGTACCAGACCCAGGAGTGGGGAAAGGACTGCTTCTGCACAGCTCCCACACTGCCCGCTCCTCAGCCTCCTTTGGAAGGGAAGGCTATGCGATGCTGTTTCTGCTGGGTAATGTAATCTACTGTATAAATCGATTCGGCGGCAGCATTTTTTACAAAAGGTTCTCACTGTGTTAGTCACCCCCCGTCCCCTTGTCCCCTCCTCTTCTAGAGGTGCTTTACCTCATCAGCTCCAAACCTACCCCGCTGATTCAGCTGTGAGTCCGGGTGTTGAACAAGACAGACCAACACAGCTCTCATCTCAAGACGGGTAAAAGCCAACGTGGTTATCTCCAACTGAGGTCTGTTTTTCTCCATGTGATTCAACACATCCCTTGGCTGTTTCCCACTCCACCCAGCATCATCACAGTTGTCACATTGCTATGCATGAATTCTTTAAATCAGGCTTCCTGAGTCACTGCAAAACCAACTAACAGCCATCCCTGCAAGGACTGCACGCACCATTCCCGGTCCTGACAGCGCAGACACAAGGAGCAGCCAGCCCTAACCGCTAAAGCAAAGTCTAGCATGCAAATTTGTCATGAGATTTTATAGAGGAAGACATGGGATGATATCACCTACGGGTTAAAATCCATCCCGTAACAGGAAAACAATTACACAAAAAAAAGGAACCGAAACATTGGCAGTGCAGCAGTAAACACCCTGTGCGAAATCCTTCCAAGTCTCTGATGCTCGAGCTCAACCATGACTCATCCCTCTCGCCTATCTATGCTTCAAAAAGGAAAAACGGGACAGATAAGGCTGAAGGTTGGGGTACCCAATGCTGTCAGCTTGTACCAAGGGCAACTGCTGACAGAGCCAGGAAGGCTCATGCGGGCCATTTCCTCCTCTCCTTAATCCTTCAAACACGATTCCTACAAATCCAGCCCTGGGAGAACATGGGAGACCAGCAATTAAGCCTGTTTCTGCCTGTTATACAGGGCTCTCTTGTTCAAACCACTGTAAGCAGTTAGCAGCAAGTCAGTTTGGAATCACAGCAAAACACGAGGTGTGAAGGCGACAGATAAACAGAGTTGGATACGCTAGCTGAATAACACAGCGCATATGGTCGATGCTCCCTTCCCAACTTATTCCAGAAGAGTAGCAGAGCAAATTAGAATAATCTTTACACTGTCACATAATTTGTCAGCTGCACAAAGACATGCACGGCCTAACACAGAGCCAGGTAAAGTGGAGAGCAGCAGCATCATGAAGGCAGCTGGTGATCCCTCCCCACTCCTGGTGACAGACAGGAGACCAAGAGGAAGAGCTACTCCCCTTGCACCATCTCTTTCACTCTGAGGCTCTCTGCTATAAACATTAAGGCAGGTGTAATGGATTTCATTACCTGTAAATCAGGCACAGCCTTTGGACTTCAGCTGGCAAAGCGTTAGCAACTGCACCAGCCAGCAAATCCCTGTCAGATAGCTTGTAGTTAAACTACTCAAATGTCACCCAAAATTCATTGTCATTCCTCTGTTGTGATGCCTTTCAAAAACTGCACAGAGCCCTCAGCACAAGCACTGGTGGGCCAAAATTCAACTGTTACAGTGGGAAGAGATTTAAAAGAGTGGAAAGAGAGGAAGCAATGTACCCCAAACAGCAGGAGCACTGCACAGCTGAGGCTGCAGAAACTGGTATGTGGATGGCACAGAGGAGATGCCAACACCACTGAAATAATGTGAAAAATAATTTTTAAGTGAAATGAGCCTAACACAATCACAGAGAGAGACCTAATAAGTACAAAGGCGTTGGTTCCTTGCAGCTTGTCCTCCTTGCTGTGGTGCTGGGGCACCCAGAGTGGGGAGAGAGAGAAAACTTGCAGGGAAGAGGTCTCTCCAAGCAGAACTGACCCAGCAAGGACATCAGCTGATAGGCAGAACCATGGTGGTTCAGAGGAAAAATAAAAGCAGGATTTGTAGTGACTTTTTAAAATGGAAGTTATCGTGGCCAAGATTTTTCAAGCCTCAATCTTGCAGGTGGGTTTGTGGAGGTTTCCCAGATATTTGTTCATATGTGAAGTGCAGCACCTGCCTGTAAGGCCTGTCTGTAACATGAGGCACTGCACAGGGGCTGTGTCCAAAATAACAGAATTCCTTTTCAGGGGGTGTAATGACCAGAAAATGTGCTGTAATAGAATAGATTAATGAAGATATGAATTATTAAATTCAGAGAATGGAAATCTACACACGTGACATTATGAACCACATGGCAGGGAGAGGGCATGAGAGATACCGAGCTGCAGGCACAGTGTAGCAGTTGAGGAGAAAAAGAACCAAAATATCGTGGTAAGAGGGAAAGTTGATGGACATCTCTAACCACATCTCGTCAGTGAAAAACAAGTCTGTGATGACTTTGGTTTTTGCTGATGCACTTGTGTTCAGACCCAGGAGCAGCGCTCCCCAGAGAGGTGTCTTTACTCCTCCAGGAGTGGGAACCAAACCATTTGGAAACAAGGAAGGAGGAGGGCAGGCTCCGCTCTGCTTGGTCATGTTCCCAAGTTTTAAGATGAGCTCCTCTACCTATTGGGGTTCATCAGATTTCAGTGGGAAAGTTGTTTCCTGGATGTTTTTTACCCCCCATGATCTTCCCTCAGCCCATTGCCCTCTCTTCCATCTGTAGCAAAACCCACCCAACCAAACATAAAACCAACTAGGGGTGTCAGATGGACACAGCCCAGATATACAAAGCAGATGCTAACACCAAAGAGCCTGAGGAAATGTTTAAGCTACCACAGAGGGAATAAAGATCGACATGAAAGAGGCTGGCATTTGGGCTCAGTGACATGGCTTCCCAGCAAGGAGGTCAAGTCCCAGCTGTGAGACATTTAGCGTTAGAGCGTAAGCAGACAGTAAGCGACAGTCCCATGGTGACAGAGATGAGACAACATAACCAGAGATGAAATCAATACTTGAGAAATGTTAAATGACAACATGATTGGGAGGGATCAAAGGCAACAAATTGGTGCAGACGCAATAGTCTCAGAAAACACCTAGGCAAAGCTAAGGAAAAATAGCCTGCCAATGCTTGTGTGTTTTTCCAAGAGTATCAAGTGATCTTATAAGAGATACTATTTCTTGCAAACCTTGCCCCACAGAGAGGATGAGGTATTCTTGGATTACCTGATATAAACTAGTAATACTACCTAAAGGATCCATAACACAACAAGAACCAATCTTGCTTTCCAGAAACGTCTTCCCTTGCCACCTGGAGAAGCAAGAACATTTCCATAAACAGACTGTTTTGTGATTTCCTTCCTCCCAGAGACTGTACCTGCCAAAGAAAATGCATGCAGCTGAAACAGATGTTAGGAAACGTGAATCAGCATAATAGATCCTATTAAAGTTCAAACAAGCACCATAAAATATACTTTAGCACCCAGACCAAAGAAAGCTACTTCAACACTTCTCTTTACGTAACAAGGAAATAACAGGGAAAGTAAAACCTTATCTTACTCACTTCAAGGTAAAAGGACTCAACCTCTGCTGCACGAGGACTGCCACAGTTACTGGTAATGGCAAGGAAGAGAGATTAATGCAGGAGGAAAGTGAAGAGCAGTGCTTATGTGTTTAGCTGACAGTAAACAGAAGAACTAAAGCCAAGTAGATACTGCTCCTTTCCACTTCTTCACTCTAGCAGGTGTCTTACCTCCCTCCATTGTAAGCCTTTCCAGCCAGCTGTGTTACTTGTGTGCCTTTTTTTTTTTACTGAGAACCAGAGTGAGCACTCCTGGAGGTCACAAAGCCTCACGTTCCTCATCCCTCCTTTCATTTCACCACCGACATCCTGTCCCCCGATCCAGCACACCAGCAGCACCTCCGGACCCAGAAGGAGGAAGATGCTCTCTCCTGACCAAGGCAGCACAGAAAAGCCCAGCCAAGCCTGGAGTAGGCAGGCCACTTTGGGAACATGTGGGATAGGCTGGGGACTGTGGCAGGGAAGAAGTGCGAGGAACTTGGTGTAAATTTCAGTAGCAGCCAGGGAGTTTCCTCCTTCTTTCCCCATCTTCCAGGGGAGATGCCCCAGTACAGGTTACAACAGTGATTAGCAGTCAAGGGATTTAAGTAAGGCCATGTGGGATATGCACCCTGAGCACAGTGACAGCAGCTAGTGGAGTTTGTACATGTCAGGACATTTACAAAAGGGTTAAGAAAATGCAAGAGATGTTACCGAGGCATGGGGCTGCATATGGGAGCACACGGGGTAAGACAAAGCCTGCTTATAATAGCTCTGCATTCTGCAGTGCATGTGAGATGCTTAGAAAGGAAGAGACCGCAATAGCTTCTGATTCACCGCTACAGCATCCATCCGTTATGTAAGAGGAGGGAGAAAGATTCATTTTACTAGGAATGGAAGACCCCTTTGGTATTCTGGGTTTTATCTGAGGTTTCTTGACATGCATTAAGCACATGATGTCAACATAGTAGAGGTATTGGCTAATTGTTTCCTTCTCAGTGAAAAAAATATTCTGTAGAACTTGGGCCTGAGGCCCCACTGCAGAGCAGTGCAAAGTCCGAGGAGCACAACCCTGGGTGGCCAGACACCTCCCTGCTGCCTCTCCCCAGCTTTCAGCAGTCATTTACACCCAAATCACTATTAATAAAGATCATTCTCACTGAGCATTATGTTATGTGAAATCTTTTTCCTTGCCCCTCCAGCCCTTAGAGCAAGTCCTGTACTGCACCAGTAAAAACTTCTGTATCGTGCCAATTGCAATTTTTCCCCACTGGTGAGAGGAGGAGCATTTCTTCCTCACAGAAACTACCTGCTTATGATATAAAATAAAGCTGGCATCTGTTGCCAAGACAAAGCTGAGAGATCTCCTGAGCACAAAGGAGAACCAGAATGCTGTGCCCGAAGTTGGTGGCTTGAGGACTGGGCCAGCAGAGAGGAGAGGCAATACTGAAGTATCATACACAAACTCATTCATTTTGTGCATTTTGCTGGGATGTCCTTTAGTAACTTGGCCCTGATCAGCTAGATATGGGAGAGAAGACAAACCTGGCCACACCAGCAGGTCACAGCACAAATGTAAGCCAGCACTGAGGTGCCACTACAAAAAAAATGAAATGTCAGCCGATGGGAAGGGCTCCTGGAACAGGTAGGGGGGTCTCTCTGAGAGAAGGGGGGAGAGCCAACTGCCTTAGGGGGAGAAAGAGCTCAGCTAATAAATCAAGGCTGAAAGCAAGCAGGTACTTCCAACGTCTTTTAGACTGGGATTTGATTTTTTCCCTCTTTTATATGCGTATAACTGAAAGAACAAATAAATATATTGCTGAGGCATTTTGACACAGCACAAGTGTTCTTTCCTGAATGCCACTCATACAGGGTCTTATTGGATAAGAGTTTCTCATTGCAGTGAAAAATTCAGACACGGCATTTCTGCTTCTGTTGCCTAACACAAGCTGAAAACACCAAAGATATATACTGTGAGATAGAGAAGCTGAAAACACTAAAACTAGCAATTTATGGAGTGCCTTCAAAGTGGTGTCACTACTCAGATCAACAGGAACTCATTAATGAAGGAAACCAGCAGACAAAAATGTTTTGTTTCATTGTGATAGGCAAGCATCTAAGAAAAAGCTTGATTTATTTTTTTTTAATTTTTGCAGTTTCAGTTTAATGCACTTTTATAATGACAAATTTATAAAAGAATTGTACCCTTGCGATGCAGGTGAGGTGAAAAATATTTTAAATAGGCCAGATGAAATTAAGAGAGTCAGTTTTTCATTTTATGAACTTGCCTGGTCCCCAGTCATAGGGATAATTTGGTATTTTTTTGGAATCTATCAATACTCCTTTTGAGTTAGAGTAGCTCCATGGATAACAAGGAAAAAATACAGCGTATATTCTATGAAAAAGAATTACTTTTTTTAAAAAAAGTTCAGATATAGTTCTACAAGTAACTGTAGCCTGGCAAAAAGGGGGAAAAACCCACAACTACTTTATGCCTCTGTTGTTTTTCAGATTTCTAAGAGTTATAAGGTGAAATGGAAAAGCCAAGAACTAAAGGAGTCCTATTCCAAGCAAATTATCAACCACAGCAGTGCATTATTTTAGTAATCACCTCATTAAATTTAGAAAGGTAAATCTGACCAGAGGGCAGCAAATCCATCTGCCCTCCCCAAGCTTAGGGAGTTGAAACCTCAGAACCATCTCTAAATTTTGCAATGAGTCTTAAAAACCAACCAAACAAAAAACCAACTCATATCTGAGTGGCACGGAACCCAAGTCCAACCTGAACTCAGGATGAATGCATCTAAAAGAACTAAAACACTTGTGACCATCTCTGATTTCACAGAATTAAAATGCTGTTGCAGTTTACAACTGCATAGCAATGTAAAGAAAATGACAAAATCTCTTATTTTCTGAAGAGAAGAACTGTATGAACCATGGCATTCAGAAATCCTCCTGCCAATCTTGGTTTAAAAAAAAAAAAGAGCAAAGATGGAAGTGGATGCTTCCATGGTGAAACCAACAGTGAAAAGAACTAGGGAACTCAGAAGGCTTTGGTTTTGTCCTTTTGCTAAATCCAACCTCAGCCACCTTATTCTGATGGGCAAGGTGGCCAGAAGGAATTGTGGCGCTCCTTCCCCAAACTGGCAAATCATCAAATCATCCTTGGAAATAACATTGGCCAAGTGCATGGAGGATGCAGGGCCCGCTCTGTGCTCCTTTCCTCAAGACGCAGTGCTCTTGCAAGGAGCTGCCTCTTCTGCTGGGGCCCTGTAGAGCCAGACCAGAGGCACCTTCCCCTTCTCATGGTGAGCTCCTCCGGTGCATTTCTGCTGCATGCTCACTTCTCAAGGCTCACTTATTTCTTCTAATAAACACACCATCTTTGCAGAAATTTACAATAGTTGTGGCCAGATTAAGACTCCGGACGGGTGGCCTGAGTCTATAGATTTGCCTATTTATCCTACAGCCATTTTTTTCTTTCTCTGAGCAGCTTTCACTACATACATTGAACACGAGCCCAGATCGTCTCCTCCTCAGTAAAAAGCAGGTAATTGTTAGGCTCCACTGAGACATCCTCCGCTCTGTTCAGGGACAAGTTCCATCTCCTGGACACACAAGGAAGACCCTCAGATCACCTAAATATTCCAGACCTGGGCAGACCCCGCTGCAACTCAGAGATGCTTTTCCCCTACAGCTTACAACTCCTCCTGCTCCCCTGCACCTTCAGCAGCACCGAGTACACCTGCTTTCACCCTGCTGCTGACACGCTGTTATTCTAGCCTGCAGTGGATGGATGTCCCTGCTGAGTGCCCAGGTTAGACGCTCATTTCAGCCTTTTTCTGAAATTGCTCATTTTTGTAGACCACTGTCCACTTAAGGATGAAATTGGTATCGCGGAACTGACTTGAATGGTATGAAGAGAAAAGCTCCAGCTGACCCTGCAGCTACCCAACACCATCACATCAGTTGGAGTAATGTGGTTTTGAGCAGCTAGACCTTGGAGATGAAATAAAAAGTTAATCATTAGTATTAAACCCTAATTATACTGGTATTGTATTTCAAACACCAAAGAGTTTTGCAATCCTTCACTAATTGCTCCTTATTCATCACCTGTCCCTCTGTGGTAAGCAGGTAACATGCTGCTACCTTTAAAGAAAAAAGTTCAGACAACTTTTTCACAGAGCAGAGACCACACAGGGAGCTCTGGGCTGCTTTTGGCACCTGAGCCATCAGCCTGGGCTGCCTCCACCCTGTACCAAGCACTGACACGAGATGTGTGTAAGACATTTGTGCGGTGGGAGGATGACTACAGGTCTTAGTGCTGAAGTTTGGGCAACTACCTCTTTAGAAAAGGAGCTTAAAATCGACTCAGTTCCTCTTCTTGTCATCACCGTAATAAAATATACAGAATATAAAAATATTTCCCTGTTGTTATTTATTAAGGAAGAAAGAAGAGGTCAGAGCACAGACCAAAAGCAGTACCTGATTAGTATGTTTTCAGTGGGGCCTTTGCAGTTTGGAGGCAGCTGAAAGATTAAGGTGATTATGTCTTTTTCTTCCAGAATTAAAATAAAGAAACAGGACATCACTTGAAACACTTATTGACTAGTAACCTCAGAAACATCCTATGAAATTTTACAGCTCAGACTTCCTTACAAATACCTAAGAAATACAAAACCTCTTCAATATTTTTCTTTGCATCTTTGCAAACCTAATATCATTGACTTCATAAAATACTCAGATAGATGTACTTTGTCATCACATTTATTTGGCTGATGCCAAGTACATTTATTAAAAACCACTTAGAAGTAGAAGCAGTATTGTATTAAATGTTAGCCAAATAAGATATCAGTACGTATACTACAAAATGAAATATCAGTAAAGGGTTCTTTGTAAGATCTGTACCATCAAACTAGAAAAAATAAACAGCTATTACTGTGATGCTCAGTGAAATCTCCCATTCCCCTGTCCATTCTGTTTTATGATAGAAGAAAATTAATTCCTTATGAGACATAAAATTTGAAGAGAAGAGGAGCAGCCAACAGAGATACTCGAGCATTTATAAATCTAAACATTTTAAAAACGTCTATAATAATTCATTTTATAAGGAGGCAGTTGAGCAATTCTTTCTCCCTGAACTAGGGCAACTAGACATTTCTTTTTAAAATATCTCCTTGGGTTTTCTTTCCTTTAGGCAGTAGAAACAAAGGAGGAAACTATTTCATGCTGGTTTGGTTCCAGGCAGGATTTGCCACTGTGACCACCCGTGCTCATCACACGCTGCCTCCCAGCGCTGAGATTACAAACCATTATCACCACCGACCTGGTGAAATACATAAAATTTAGCCACACAAGTTGGGCACAATTAAATTTCACTGGCAAAGGAGATAGTGTTTTTTCTGCAAAACCACCTGGCCACATTGAAATTTATGTCATTTACTGTGTCCCAGAATGAAACAGAACAGAAGAGACTCAGATGGCCAGGTAGGGAATAGAGACCTCCTGTGCTGGTAAGGATAATTACACATAATTACGGCCAAGGAAAATGAATGCATTGTAGTTCCAGGGATACGACATCAGGATGGACCCTAGATTGAAAAATATTCCAAAAGGCAATTTATGAGCCCTGGAAGGATGCTGGGAGTGCCGGCTGTGTCTGCCATACTCTGAGCGGGCACAGCAGCCAGCCAAGCCACCTGCTCCATCTACTGTGACAGCATCTTTCCAGAAAATAGTGCTACACGGGGCACCTCCTGGCAGACCGGACATTCTCCAGCTGTTCGAATGCAGCAACAAGAGCAGGAAACCGAAATTGTGCCCTGGGTCCGGGCACTGATTAACTGCAGGGCCTGCTTGTCAAGCCCGGGGGGAAGCGGGAGAGCACTGTGGCAGCTCCAAGCACTCGCTTCCCAGGTGCTACCACAGCCGGTGGCTCTCTGCAGGCAGCTTGGTGCAGGAACTGCTACTCTCTCTGTCCAGCTAAGGGCAAATAAGGGAAGCTCAGAATCAGATTCAGAGAAAGCCCACTCTGAACAAACCACGTTTAGCTCCCTCCCCTAATGTTTCTGCTGGCACCATAGGCTTCCTGCCACCCTGCACAAAACACTTTCACCTGATACCTCTGCTCCACTTACAGCAATTGCTCTTAGCCTTGAGTTGTGTAAAAGAAATGCCAGAGAACAAATGCAGGAAAGGGGTGGGGACAGAGGAGAGAGGTGTGTACTCATCTATTTACATCCTTTTCACTCGCTTCACATCTTTTCTTAACTTAGTAAAAACCTGTAGTCTGTGTACCTGAAACAGTATTTTTCCACTCCTGTAAAGCATTACCCAGCAGCACACTGATTTTGCAAGAATAATAAAGTAAAAATAATAAAGTAGCCCAAATAAAAGCTTATAAAAATAATCAGTTTATTTTATGGGACCAACTAGCATCAAGAGATGTACACACCTCTCTCCCTACTGCATTCTGAAGCTGCAAAGCATCTCAAAGGAAATCAGGTCACGCCTCTTAAAATCTTTACCGCGGGACCATTTTTGAATGATCTGTCAGCTGCGAGTATGGAAACAACAGTGGCTGTTGCTTTGCATCATGGCACACACAAGGGGAAAATTAACATTTACAGCAAGAAGTCCTAACCAAAGAGAACAATCATCCCAGTGCTGTGTTAGCCCGCTGTCAGACCCCGCTACCAGATTTTCCACTGCATGTTCAGAAATGTCCTGATGCCCTACATGACTGTGCAAATCTTGATACTTCCTTAAACAGCAGAACTAAAGGCCAGAAGCCATATGCACAGTAACACCCACCAAGGACAGTCAGGGAAAAAAACCCCACAAAATATTTAAGTCAGATATGTGAAATGACAGCACTGTCAGTCACACAGGGTAGCTTTTCACAATGTCCAAGTTAAGCTCATGCTTCTCCCACCTCTTTGTCCCCTTCTTCAGTTTTTACAAGTAAGTTTTTCACATTATATGGAAGGAAAATGACATTCACCAGCTGTGAGGCAGGAACATACTGCAATGCCAACGCAGAACAACATTTTCTCCAGTATTTTTCTTCAGAGGGTATGCCTCAATCTGAAGGGAAAGCATTTACCCCTATTTTATTTAAACAAAGCATTCAGAGTGAAGTGGAAAGGGCAGAAGCTGGGACAGGTTATCTACGTGTAACTTTGCGTCTTTGAGGTCTCTTGGTGGTGGGTACACGTATGCAACCAACACCCATCTGCAAGCCTTGCTGGCTGGTGAAGGTTTCAGCCTGGCAGCACATTCCTACATGGCCATCACACGCTTTGCAGATCACCACAAAGAGGCCAAAAGCCTCTCAACAGAAGGACTGCAGATTTAGCCAGGATCAATGACAAGGGCAGAAAGGAAGGCTGTGAAAACACTTGCTGAACCTTATGTCTCAGAAGAACAACAAGAGGTAGGCAACCCACATTAGTTTCTTGGAATATGGAATTTTTCTTTAGTTATGTGTGATTACAACTACTGTACTACTAAAATGTCCTGAGAAAGTCCTCATATACCCCAAATGAAGCAAACTCTCTCTTTGCAACCTTGGTGGAAACACAACATTTACTCACACCATGGTAGAAATCCCAAGCAGCAGCTCCAGAGACACCAGTCCTGGGTAATTCATGGAGAGGAGTCACTGCATTGCTTGTCTCCTAGCAGAATGGGCCCAAACTGAAGAGAGGTTGTGTTGTTTTTTTTTTTTTTTTTTAACTAACCAAAATTGTCATAGCTTTTTTTCTAAGATCAACCATGGTTAAAACCAAGGCAGCTTTAAACCTCTCAAGGGGCTGAAGGACAAGTAAAGAACTTCCAAAGCAGCCTCAGAGGACTCCGCTTTCTTCTGCTGATACAGGCTTTGTGCCAGAGCTGGTATATTTTGAGGACGTGACCTTGCTGTGGATAGCTGTGCTTCTCTGCCCTGCCCTCCTGGACCATGCTATCAGACTGGTAAGGTTTGTCTGTACCTGTTTTCCAGGATAACCCAAGCACCCTCCATGCAGTCATCCTCTTATTATCCTCCAGCACCTGAGTAGTCAGCCGGGTCAAATGTAGCCACAGAGCACCTGGTCATCCTCGCTTTAGGCTATGTTACGAAATGGGACAAGCACTCTCCTTTTTAGGCTAGAGAGAACATGTCATTTAGAGAAACAACATACCAGAATAAGAATTAAATACAGTCTGCTACGGAAGAAGAAAAACATGAAGAGATTGCATCTTTGCAGTAAGGAGACAAGGTTGTGATCTCACTGTTTAATAAGAAACAAATAAAGTAGAGAACAGAAGTCTCCCAACTGCACTGGGCAGAGATCTGTAATTAGTTCACCAAGTATTTTACTGAAAGTATATTTTTATCTGTGTATCAAAGCAAAAGGTGCTGATTAATTGCAGCTCATTAAGTGTAAGTTGTTTTTTAAGTAGGAAAAATTAATACAGGCATGGCGAGGTTGATTCAGACAAGAGTCCCACCTAGTTTACTGCCGCATTTCTGATAGCAGCAAGCCTGCTTATACTACAGAGGAGTAATTTAAAAGCCAGTCCTGAGCCATGGGGACAGGCAGCCTGACCACGCATTCTGACTTGTCTGAAAGAGCACTAGGAAGAAATCTTATCAAACAAACATAATGAATGCCTCTGCTACAAATGACTGTGTTACCCAGTTAGTGGCTGTCTCCACCCATGAGGTATTAAAACTTCATGTTCCATGTATAAAAAGCATTGCTATGCTACCTACATTACTTGTGGATGTATACACCATGTTCATTTTTTAGAATTCGTTTAATACTTATGCATATTTCTTATGCAAATTGTATGCTTCTAAGTGGATCAGAAACAAACAAATATCCCAAGTAAGACATTACCAACCAGATTTTAATAGCACATATTAAATTTTCTCTTTACCCATTTGGGAGATAAAGCTTGCTTGGCATGAAAAAGTTCTAAAACAACTGCACTCACTAACATAGAAAAGGGACAGAAAATGGAAGCAAAATAAAGCCCTAGCACTGCAGCACTTTCTGAGAACAAGACCAACAGTACACAATTATCACCACTCACCTCAGCTAGAAAAGACTGGCAAACTGCAGATTTTCTCTACCTTTCTACTTCTAATCCCATCCATGGAACTCAGGTACCCACAGAGAAACTGAATCTGTTGACATTGTTCACATCAGACTTGTTCCCCACAGCTGGCTGCCAGAGATTTTTCAGTCCTTACAGTGATACCATCCAATGATTAACCCCAGCATCCCACAGTATGTCAAGACAATGATATACCATTTATTTGGTGGTAATACTATAGGAAATGTTTTTCAGCAAAAGTAGGCACTAGGTTCCAGGAAAGTCTGGGTTAGGAATTTGCAACTTAGTTATTACATATTAATAACAGCTAACACAAGTGTAAACGCCACATGAGAGAAACAGTTTCATTCTCCCAATGCCACTGGTGAAGTTGCCTACAAATAAAAATAAAAATAAAAATAAAAAAAATAAAAATAAAAAATAAAGATGTCTGAAAACTTCACCCAAGTAAATTCTTTTCTTTGTACTGAATGGACATGCTGTACTCCCACTCCTTCACAAAGGAAGTTAAGAGTTTCTTTATATTTCAAGCCTACTCTGTTTTTCTCAGCAAAATACAAATGAAAAGGCCCATGTGAGTTATTAACAGACAACAAGAGAGAGCTAGCCAGGTATTTCAAACACTTCTGTCTCTTCTTCCTACATGAATTCCTCAACTGTGCATGCAAAATATGTCTTCTTGCTTCTTCCATCCTTTAAATCCATAATTAGAGCTGTTTAAATAGCTTGTTGAGGAGTAAAGACTTTTTCACATTCCTTCCTCCCTCTTTTCTTTCCCTGGCAAAACATTTGACCTTTTCCCCTCTTGACACCTTTTCAGTAGCACAAGCTCATGTGGAGCATCATAAAACCCAGTGGAAACAGAGATATTATTTAATTCTGAATAGAAATAGACATAGAATCACAAAACCCGAAAACAGACTAAAGCTTGTCACATCAAGATGTTAAGCGCTGGCTCAAGTTGAAAGCAAATCCCGTTCATTATAAACATTTTGGACAACCGCTTTCCCCCCACCCCCAAGTAACCCCCTCAACGTAGCCAACACAGAGGTGAACAGAAGGACGCCACATTGATCCAGCACCACTGCTTCAGAGCATGCTTGCTATTTACACATACGTACAAATTTAATACTGCTTCAGTCCATTTACATCATTTAACTCAAATTCTGAATTTGGCAATTAATCACTGCAAATCCAATGAAAGAAATAAAAATGAAATAATGCAAGTTAGTATCAGTGCAACTGGAAGATGATAATATTTGACAACTAATACAGAAAGAAACTATTGGAATTAGAACTACATTAGCAAGCTTTAAAAATAGCAAACTTTTTGACAACTGTACAAAAGATTCAAGATGATCCTAAATGAACACATGCTTTTCTATTTACTTCAAAATTTAAAACCATAAATTCTAAACTTTCATAAATCAGGACCATCTCAAAAGGTAAGGTAAAGCACAGCATCTGACACAGCATAAACTGGGGGAGTCACGTGTGTGATAGCTCCCAGTGATGCCACAGGGAATTACCTGCAAAAATATCAACCAGAATAACCTCTCTGGTTTGGATTTGACTCCACTGCACACATATGCTGTTTATTATGACTTCCATAAAAATGGACAAAAGCAGCACATACAGCAGCAGCAGCTCCTGCTTAAAAACAATAAGCACAGCACATTATCCCATCAGCCAGCTCCCCGCTGAAAATACTTCAAACTAAGCCACAAAAAAATAAAATAATAATAATAAAAAAACATCTAACAGTGAGCTTTTGAACGACAGGACATCGTGTGCTCCATAAGCTACAGAACAAGTCAAGTACTTACAAGGTTTCTTAAACAAATTGATCATCCCTACAATTTCAGACGAAGTCAGAGAAACTCCAGACTTGATCTTCTCTGAGGAAGAAACAAAAGCCATGAAATCACCAGAGAGAAGGGTTTGGCTTTTTTTTTTGTTCTGTTTGCTTTTAAGAGAACTCTGAAGGACAAATTCTAAGGTGAGAGGAACCTTATAGGAACAGCCTTGCAAATCGAGTGGAGCACATATTTCAGCACTCTTTGTATTTAACACTCTTCCTACTATAAAGTCCTTCTGAAACAGTGGAAAATGTTTCTTTCATGGAGGTTTTAACTAGCCAAGGTGATTTCAGATTGATAGCTAGGACCTCCTGACTGATCTTTCATGTAAAATTCACTTGCTACATTAGTTTATATAACTGCTTTTTGCTCAATCTTCCCCAGCTACAAAGCTCAAAATAGCTTACCTTTTCCACAAGGGCAATAAGGTACGGGTGCTATAAGTAACGCCAGCAGTTTTTAAGAAGTCAGAAAAATCTTGGAATTACTCTGTCATCCATGTTTTTAGTTTTACAAGAATAGTTAAATGTCATAAACTACCATGAAATCTGGAAGGTGCATTTTCCAAGAAAAATTGTGCTAGACGCTAGTATTTTCTGAAGCATCCTGTAATACCATAAAATGGAGGCAAGCGTTGAACAGTCCATATTATCGTCATAAAGGAAGAAACAATGATGCAGATCCCTCTTGGAAAGCAACAAAATCATCAATATAAAACCTACAAAAGACTTCATCACACAGTTCTCAATCAACCCAGTCTAAGCCAGAGATTGCTACAGTACTTCTCTGTACTCTGGATAAAACTTTGCATGGCTCAAGTAGCTCCTTTTGCAGAGGTGCAAGTCTTCCACAAATAGATCTTTACAACCAGGATTTAAGCAAAAATAAGCACCATAAAGCCAGGCTCTCAGATCTGTTATTTGCTGTAAACACGGGTGGTCTACTTTTCAAATCTCCTGGGCCTCAAGTAGCTTCTAGTGCAGTAAAATTCCTCGAATTCTACAGGAAATTCCTGTTTTAATGTTGTCTTTTCAATTCTTGCATGAGGTTTGTTTAAAATCATGACTTACAAGTTTTACCCAAAGACCAGCAACAGTAAGTGGTTAAGGTTACGCCTTCACATCCCAAAGGTGTTTAGATCGAAGTGTTTCTCATAAAACTCAGGGTCTAGAGAAAGACTGTACTTTCTCATTGTGAAAACAAAGAAGTTTATGGTCACTTTCTGGTTTAAACTGAGGTCCTTAGCACTTCAACAATAGCAGAGACTTTTGAGGTCAGTAAGATATAGCCTTTAACAGAGGAGAATTTTAATTAAACTATTGTACATATTAGATTCAATGAGATCTGATTTCTTAAATCTCCCTGTGTAAAGTCAATTAAACACACATTATTAGTTTATTTGGAGAAGCATTTAAGAATCCCAAGCTGCTTAGCATCTTCATTTTGCTAATCAGTGGAAACACAGACACACAGACAATCACTTTCCCAAAATACAGGCGGACAAATGGGATTGAACCAAAAATGAAAGAAGATGAAAAATGTTGGAGTAATATCCCCCTTGTCCCTCTCTTCTTTCAGATTTCTCACATGGATTTTTTGGTAGATATATCAAGACTTATGTGTAACAATGGCTTTAGTGACTTTTTTTCTTTAGGGACACATTTTATTTCATTAATGAAACATTCTCAGGAGCCTAGAGAATGACTTTCACCCAATTTCATTTTTAATTAAAAATAGCTGAAAGAGAGAGAAAGAAAAAGCTATTCTGGTCTAACAAAATGCATGGCTTTTTGACCCATCTAAAAATGGATGCTCCCTCCACCCCAGCATCTGTCAGAACAAGATTCCCTGAAGCAAATAAATTGCTCCACCTAGCCCCCTCAAGCCTTCCTCCCAAAGCACTATGCTGTATCTAGCATCCTGCCCAGTAGCCAGCAAGCCGAGATTAATTCAGACCATGAGAGCTTACAGTAAGGCTCAGGAGCATCAGAGAGGCTCCCTGGCTACCTGAGCAATCACTCTGTGCATCACACTGCAGTCACTCCCCTGGACACGTTCTGCAGCTGTTCGAGTCCTTTGCAGTTTTATCATTTCAAACACCGTGACTGAGATCCAGTTGGAGACCAAGAGATGAACATTACAATATTGAAAAGCCCAGGCATCAAAAGATAGCTTTTAGAATGACTTCTTAATCTGGCGTCAAAGCTGGAGATGGATGAATGACCATGAAACAAGCTCCTGGCCAAAGACTATTAGTACAGTGTTTAATCATCACACAAGGCTGTCAAAGGACTTTCATAACTGCAGCTGAGGAACAGCATCACTCAGACAACAAGCATGACGTGGTGGACAATCCTTCTGTGATGAAGAGGTGGAAACCAGTCTCCCTGTAACTTCCTAATATCATCATTATCTCAGTCACACACAAACTACCTGTCACCAGTGCCACAGCTGTTTTCCAATGAGGTGTTTAAGCAGGTATGAAAACTGAAACACAAGCTTTTCTGATGTATCAAAACATTAAATGCAAGAGGATTGAAAGGTGAAGTGACAAAATTAAACTCTGCATAGTCAAAGTTAAAAAAGAAAAATAAAACTTTTTTTTTCCATTGACTTACATGAAAGTAGGTTTTAATAGTTGAAGAATGTAATGCAGTAGACATTTAAAAGTACTATTTATTCCCCAAAACAAGTCCAATTCATGTTAAATCCAACAAAAATTTAGGCCCAGTAAATGTTTTGTTATTACATTTTCTTTTGTGGAGAATAATTGCATAATTCACATCACTGAATTGGCAACAATACCATTCGCTGATAGCAAAGTAAAATATTTTCCCCCCATCTCACCAGCTCAGCTGTCATCATATTGCATCTGGACGTATTTTGGATGTGAGAGGAAACTGAGGCAGGTTTGTTAACACCTTAGCATATGTAATTGCAGATATCAATTTTTATTTCTTGCTTTATTGCAACGAACCCTGCATCTTTTTGTCTTCTGTTATCACTACCTTAAGTCGGAGGTAATAGAGGTTATTACTGCAAGCTTAGATTTGGCATGGGCTCTAGACCTTTAACCTGGGAAACACGTTTGCTCAGAAAACTTACCTGCTGGTTACAAAAAGAACCCACAGATTACCAACTCAGTCAAATGCGCCAAGCTATGTGCAGTCAATGGACAATACTGAAGCTAGAAAGAGAAATCAAGTAAAAAAGAGTGACAGACAATGAGCCAGACAAAAGTCACTTCACTGGAAGTTTTTGAACGGTAACTAACAATACAAAAGAGAGGATGCATCATTTGGACAAAACACATCCCATGGGAACTACTCTCCGGCAACAAAGGGAGCTCTCAAGCAACATAGTTGGACTCTCATCTCTGTCCCTTAGATGCTGGAAGTCCAAATGCAAAAACTCTCGAGTCAACGTAAGTCATTTGATAATATATGGCATTTGCAATGAATGTACAGTCACCTCCTTCTAATCTGCTTCTTCAAACAAGCTCTACTTGGTAACACCCAGCAAAGCTGCCTGGCACCGACTGAGTGAACTTTGAGGACTGATTGTCCAGTTTCCTTGCTACTGGACTTTTCCAGCTTAACAGTCCCAAGAGCAGGGTCCTCAGCAGCAGCACAAATGCAGAGGACTGACTGGAGCAGACTGTGCCTGGGGACATGCACCTTTGCCCAGGAGTGAGCACTGACTGAAAAGCACTCTGCACGAAGGGAAACTGAACTTAATTTGCTGGAATTTTTAATACAACGTTGCTCTGAAGCCCTGACTTAGTGCAAGCAAAGACAAAATGGTGATTTTTGAATGTTTTTAGCAGAACTCTCAGTTGGAGAGAAACAGCTCTCATATTAATCAATGTCCTTGTGCCAGAGGAAAACCTGGCAAGTGTCACTTCTTACCTTATTAAGCCACAAACCTTGTTTAATTTTACTCCATCATTGTCTTACCGGGGAGCAGCTACATTTCAACTAACTTCTGTTTCCATGATTTTGACATTTCAAAGATTCTGTTACACAACCAGAGCAGAAATAATAACACTAGAGCAGCTGAAAGAGTAGAACTGAATAAAACGTGCTACAAAACAGGAACAGATTTAGGAACAATGAGGTCACCTCACACCTCAACACACATGAAGTTATTCTATTCACCGAAATAACTTCACGTTCAGTAGTATTCACAGCACAAAGTACCACGCCATTTTAAAGAGACAGAAGCATTTTCAATACTTTGGCCAATTAGAAAACATGAACAGAGACCCATACTATGTGTTACCCTTACAGCTTTCTCCTAGTTTTATAGATCAAGAGAGAATTCAAGAGGGAAAAAACTATTCCCTCTCTTCCTCTGAAGAGTGGTGGGAGGCAGGATGGACAGAAGGCAGCCAAGTGGATATTCAGGTGCCTGAAAATGAATGGACAGATGATAAGGGGACAGGAAAAGAAGAGGAAGACAAGTGAGGGATCAACAAAAGATTAAAGCAGGCTGGATCTTCATGGATTGGTAGTATCCGTGCAGCCAAGAGCTGTTCTTTTTTATTATTTTAAAAAAAAAGGGAGTGGGATTTTTAGGAGCAGAGGGTATTTAAAAAAAAAAAAGACCCCAGAGACCATGCTTTACTGAAAGGAAGAGAAGGGTGAAACAGTCAATATCTAATAAAAGAAAGTTCTAGGTGTCAAAATCTCTCACGAAGCATGACAGCCCACTGAGCTAAAGCATGATATTGCTATCCCTAAAAGGGAATTGGTGTCTAAGTAGGTACAGATTGGAATCACTGACTCATCCACTCTGGGACTTCAAGGCAAACTGACAGAGAATGAAGAGCTGACAGAGGGAAGAGATGGGGGAGGAAAATAAGGAGGCAGAGGGATTGAAACAAGATTAGCTAGATGTGAATCCTAAATAAAGATTAAAATCACTGCCTCATTTGGGGACTTCTGAAAGTCAAGGTCATGAAATTAACAGAAAACTGGCAGTTCATGAGCTCATGTGATGACATTCATGGGAGCAACCTTCAGCAGTATTTTACCTCTTAATAGTTGCCATTGAACAGTTCTTCCAAGCTTCTTAAAACCACGATTTTCATTAACTGCAAGCATCTAAAAATCCCTGCTCCCATCCCATAATTAGATCAACCATCTCTTTGAATACAAACAAGAAAATCTTCCCCACAAAAATTTTTCTATTATTTATACACCCTGCTGCTGCCAAAAGAGCCAGACACTCATAAGAAAGGTCAATAGCCTGGGTCTCTTCTGTTGCACTAACAGGATAAATGTCATTGGTGGAATTGGACCTAACTTTTAATTAGATGATATAGATTACAAATCCTTTAAAGCAATAGAAAGCAGTGTTAACTTCTGCTTCTGTAACCAGTGCTCAGCACAGGTCAGATTTCTTTGCAGATTAAGAGTTATGTCAGTCTTTTTATGAATTTATGTTTTTTAATTAAAATTTCCATAAGAGCGTTCAGTATTCCTTCACTCAAACAAATTCATATTCTGTTTCAACTGACTGAACTGTAGGCTCTTCCAATTACAACTTTGTATAGACATAATTTCCTCTATGTACTTAATATACCTTATATACCTTTTATTTTGCTGTGATAATCTTTTTGGTGTATTGTCTGCTTTGTTGATTCTAAAATTGCTGGGCCCGTTTCCTTGGAAAGGTGCAACTTCCCCTGAAGGCAGCCAGGGACATGACTTGGGAAAAAGCACAAGATGTCTTCAGCCTATTTAATACAACTTCAGGAAAAGTAAAGCATACAGATATTACTGTTTTCACTAATCATTTATACAACTAAGAAACCAAAACCCCAACTTAAGAAATCAGTTGAATTTATCCTCAAGCAACTTCCTGAAGTGGAACCTAAAGGAATTGTTCTCTTTATGATGTGGTTTTCTGAAATTCCTTTCCATGTTTCCATCTCTGGAGATTTCCTTAAGGCAGCTTCCTTTTTATAGAGGAAGGTATGGGGCTAGAAAAGACTATATTTTTAATCCTGAAAGATAGTTCCATCATACAGAAATAAACTTTCATTTTTGTGGCACAACTGTAGAGGAATGAAAGGAGTAGGGTTGTTTAGGAAGCTTTAAGTGTTCTCTAGGATAAAATGTAGAAGAAGTTCAGGTTTAGTACCTAGGAAAGTTTAGGTTTAGTATCAGGAAAAGTTTCTCAATATAGTATATTAAACAACTGGACACGTGAAGTGCAAGAACTTTCACCTTGACAAGGTACTCAGAAATATAATAAAATGAACAGCCCTACTCTTAAAAGAGGAAAGACAAAATAAACTGACTATAGTATTGCTTCTTAAAGCCAGGTTCTAGGACTTTCATTTACAGAATACTAGAATGAAGCTGAACATTGCTACAGCTTGAAATAATGGAGAAAAATTAAAAAAGAAAGGGAAGCAAAAGAAACAATACTAACTCAAATCCTGCCATAAAAAAAAAAACAACTGTAACTTAGACTCCCTATACAAATGTTTGGAACTTGCTAGTCTGAGTAATCAAATATGCTCCAAACAGTGTAAGAAAGACACTGGGAGACCCATCTGCAGTAAGAAGAAACTGCAGGACCAGCCTGGTTAAATCCACAGCTTTCAGACACAGGCAGAAACAGATTCCTTGCAATAATTTATGAGGAAGAAAGAAGTTTCCTCTATAAATAAAATGAAAATATATTCTGTCTCTTTAATATACAACCAAAATGCCGATCTATTTTTACAGTACCTGAATCGTCAATAACCAGTACCTCAGAGTGAACATTTTGGTTAGTATTCCTTTCAGCTGCAGCCATATTTGGGGGGGTTTGCTTTTTGCTTTTTTTTTCAATTATTACTGTAAGAAGAAGTACAGCACAACACATTTACATAGTCACGGAGTTTATGAAATCAAACATGACTTTAAGCTTTCCCTATTTTTAAATCGCCATTCTTCTTGCAGTAAAATGTCTTACATTTTAGGCTCCTTTAGAACTACACAACAGCTGTACCTTTGTGAGGGTACGGGAGTTGTTACACTATTAGATCTTTAATAAATGAAATTATAGCTGTGTTTCATAACAAAATGCAGTAGCACCAGTAAGTCATACCTCCAATGAATCGCAGAGCCCTGTAATAAGAAAGTCACATAGTGAAGAACGTGTTTTCCATCTTACTGTCTGTACTTCTTCCTCTGACCACTAATAGCGACAACTAATAGTATTATTTATTTATGGAACATGTAATATATGCTTCTATTATATGTAATAAATATGTAATATTTTAATAGTATAATAATTAATTTTAAATAGTATATCCAAGATTTCTATTTAACACAATAAATACAGTGTTGTTCATGAACACTAGACTAAACAGTGGTTTTGAACAGTAGTGTTGAACAGTGTTATAGTATAAAACACTGTATTGACTACCTAAATGCTGTAGAACTGCAAAGAAACCTTCTAACAGAAAATTATTTTCTTCAAATTACATTCTCTATTTAGGTGTTTTCCATACTTTAAGTTTCACCAAGGAGATAGCAACTACATTAACAGGCTCAATAAGAGGTACTTTACTGCCTATGTTACATAGGAGTATTATAATGGTACATTATATCTTCCAGATCTAACAAGATAACCATTAAAAACTGCAGCATTGTCCTTCTCAAAAAATACAGTCATACTATAATAACACCTTGAAAGGTCTTGAAGAGCTTCCCTAGACAAGCTTGCCTACTGGCTGGATATTTTTTCTTACTTTTGCTTCATCTCCATAACAGTTCTCTTTTGAGTAAGTCTTTCTTTATACAGTAACATATGTCATATGGAAAAACACTGATACAAAACAGCACTATATTATATTGTTTTATCCTTAATTGTATCAACAAAAATTAGCAATCTCAGCAGTACCTTGCAGTGAAAAACATTACCCAGTCACACCAGGAGAGTTCTGCTCCCATTTCTACTTAACAATACAGATGATGGAGCTGAAGAAAGATCTTGTCTTGAAGACACCTTTGCCCACTGCCAGTTCAGGGCATTGCAGATCTCCAAGATCAAAGAGTGAAGTGAAACAGGAAGGAAAAATAGCAAAGGATGCAAGGGCATTTCAAAAGTCATGCAAGTCTCTGAGCTGCATTTCAGCTGGGAGATTCATTCAGATGGAAGGGAGAAGGCCACGGGGAATTTTAAGTAAAAATTTAAATTCATAGACATGTAGTCTGTATCTAAGCATATAGACCAGATAGTGAGTCAATAACCAGTACTGAATTTAATAAACCTTATCATAATTACCTCTGATATATACATGGATGTCTTTTCCTTTTAGAATTTCCTGAAGTTTTACCACTCTCCATCCTAGTCAGTCACCAAAGCCCAGGGCCACAGTGAGCTTCCAGCTCAAGGAAGCAATAAATCACATTAAAACTAATCATATGATTCTCTTTTTTCCTGAATTAGAACTTCCAAAATTATTTAGCCAACTGGATGCACCACAAACAGATATACCCCATTAGTGAAATCAAACCAGGATTTATGTCAGCTTTTGCCTGTTCCAAAACTATAAATTTTAATTCCCGAGTATTCTTAAAATCCAAATCTGAACTTTAAAACTTTAACTTAGGGGCAGCAATACAAAAAAACAACAACAACAACAACAAACAAACAAACAAAAACATATATATCTGTAAACAATTTTTTCACTGATTCAGTTCTGAAAGTACTAGAGAAGCATAATTCACCTCTTGCCCTCATTTAATTTTGCCTGCAGAATTCTTCCTTGCTATTCTCTCAGAATTCAGCAAAAGAACATATAACTAACTAATCCTGGAATAATTGCATAAGAAGGCTTCCCTCATCGACAGGACCACAAAAATAAAAATCCAAACAGAAACTGATCTGAATTTTCTGAACGTGACTTCTGACCTTGTGAAAATTTGACTAAGAAAATTTGAACTCATTGAAAAAGAATCAAGCACCAGTCAAGCCTCATGGTTTGGGACCCATTTTAAGACACAAACTGACCCAAAATACTTGTAGTGAGCACGGAAATCTTACCATGTACTATTGAATGTAAGTACGAACAAAAAACCTCGATTCCAGTTATAACTTGGTAATTAAAATAAAGAAATGAATTTAATTAGAACCTAGCAACACTACTGCCAGCAAATCATTTCACAAAAATTAGATTTGCCTTTGAAGCTATTATATTCATTTTTCTAAAACTCTATATTAAGCACAAAGACTCAATAACATACAGGCATCTACAGGCTGAACATAAATACTGCTCTGATTTTTGACATATATATATATATATATATGTACCATCCACCATATCCAAGGGAAGTAAAGGTAGAACAAACAATTCTTGCACCTACACAAGTTTTTTGCATTCTGGAAAGCTTCCTAGGGAAACACGACAGACGAGAAAGTTAATTAGTGAAGTTCTACATTGAGAGTTTTAAAGAACGTGAAAACCACGATATGGTAACTTGTTATGTTTATAGATGTGCTACCATTACTTCAAAGCAAATTGATCACAAATAACTCTGTTCTCCACGCTGACAGTATCACTTGTAAGAGGAAATTTTTGTAAAGCAGCCTGTGCCATATGCTTTGCTTTCTCTAGGTTCTCCTGGGAATCTTAAAATTCACAGAGGCCGGTGTAGCTTCTGCATTACAGCAGACCTTCCTATTGCCTTCCCACTTCCCTGCCAATAATAATTACAAAATAGACACAACCAGTACATTACCCAAATGAAATATGAAACAATTATTTGATATTTACAGCATACTTTTCAGATCGTCAAAATCTTCAGGATTTTACTGTGCAAGTCCTGTATTCATCACCCTACCATCAGCAGATGAATTTAACCACACGAGTTTTCAACTCCTGCTGCACAGTTCTGTGTAGTGCTGCAGGCTCTGAACTCACCAGTTAATTGCATATTCAAAAATACTTTTCATAGAAGTGTAATCATTATTTCATATTGCTGTGACTCTCGGATAATCTTCTTGCTTTTTCTTCCTCAGTCATGGAAGGGACAAACCAGCTGATTCTTTCTAAGCAGGACACACACTGCGGAGGGCCACGTGGTGGGCAGACATGGCTGTAGTAAGCACAGCTGACTTTTCTAGATACTTTTTCCATCTGGTGAAAGCATGGAGCAACCCAGCTGAGCTCTACAGCATGATACCTTGGGTTCCAACCATGGCCAAAGGCACTGTATGAGCACACCACAGATTAAATGAGAAGCTTCCTCCAGTGTGCAAGGATGACTCCTGCACTGTGCTATAATGAGGATATGACTTTGTTCTGCACAAAAGCAAGCCAAGGCCGAGTTGCAGAAGAGCATGAAATCAGAGTCTGTTTACAGTGAAAAACTTCCTGTCTGTTTTTGCTATATTAAATTTGAGAAGACAAGCAATTCATTCACATTCCACAGATTTTCACATTGAGGCTTATTTTAATTATCATTAAAATTCATTGCAAGTGTAACAAAAAGAAGCCTGGAAATTTAGAAAATGAATCACGAACAGATGCTGCAACATAATGTTGACTAAACCAAGACCTCTTGGCAGGACCTCTTCTGCAGGGAGGCGGTGGAGTCACCGTCCCTGGGGGTGTTTAAGGAAAGATTGGACGTGGTGCTTAGGGACATGGTCTAGTGGGTGATACTGGTGGTAGGAGGATGGTTGGACCAGATGATCTTGAAGGTCTTTTCCAACCTTAATGATTCTATGATTCATTAAAATAAGGAAATAGATTATTCACATAGTTGGTTATTACACAGTGATTCATTTTATAAAATCCTTGTAGTTTGTACTTCCGCTAAAGTGACTGAAAGATTACAATCAAGTGCAAACATAGTAATCAGTTACAGTAAGTAAGAAATCTTAATTGGGTAAACATAAAGAACAAGCAATCCAAAAGAAAGAAAACAAATTAACAGAATAAAGGGAAAAACAATTTAGAATGATACAAATGAAATCAGAAACTTCAATAGAGCAGAAAAGAACAAAGGTTTTTCTATTCTGCATGAAGAATGAAAACAAAAAGCACATCGTGAAGGAAAATCGAAGCCCTTGGAGAACCAGGAGAGGATAAATATGTATCTGAAGCTGTAAGCATTTTAACCTAGAAAATGTGAAATTGTAGAAGGAGCTATAGAAAATGTATGTATTAAATATTAGATTTCAACAAACTCGTTCAGGAATTTACAAATCATTTACAAAAAAATGACTCAGATAAGCAAAACATCTACTCATAGTACAAATTATTTCCTATTAAAGTTTTGCTTCTGTTTTCTGCAGTAAAAAATAATATTCTAACAATGTGGGGGAGAGGATTAGGAAAGAACACTGGGTACATTGTAGGAAAAAAGCTAGCTTTAATTCGCTTGGAACAAGAATTACATGCAAATTCTATACAGAAATGTATGTCTTGTATACTTTATTTATGAAATTCATTTTAGCCAATCTGAAGATGATACTGTAACTTACCACTCGCATGCTGCTCTCTGAATATCCATCTGTTATTGTACTGAGGCTCAGCAAAGTGAAAAATGTGCTATTTGAAAACTGCCATATTGCATGAATAAATGAAGTCTATTAAAAAGGAACAAAAGAAAGGTCAGAACCTACCATCCTTACACACAACTGTCATGGAAAGTTGAGGTTAGAGAGAGCAGGCAGGAAGCATCCTGCATTTACAAAGCACCTTCCATTGGTCGTGGCACACTTCATATCTTCCTGTTTTTAAAAAAAATAAAAAATGTCCTACCCATATTACAGTAACAGAAAACGATTTTGTGTGTGGCCTCACCAGAGGCGAAGGTTTCTATGAAAGAAAAAATATTCTCATGACTACGACTATCTCAAGAAAACAGCACTTTTTTCCCATGAAATCACGCCATAGCATTCCAGCTGATCATTAAAGAAAAGTTGACAATATCAGCCTATGATTCATTCTCTTTCCACATACCACACCAGTCAAACATACATTTTAGCATGATAGTCAAAAGTAAGGTAGGGCTCTTAGATAACAACAGTCCTTGTTAATTTACTGGGTAACATTGGTTAGAGAGAACAGATTCCCCAAATGACATGAATAACTGTGAAAAACAGAACCATATATATAAATGTATTTTTTTTTCCTGAAAAAACAAAGACAGCATCTCTACATCAGGTAAACACTGAATCCCAGTTTTATAGAAATGCAGAGTGCATTAACAGCACATGGTGAATGCTAAGACAGACAGTAGTCCTGCAAGCAAATTTTGACTGTAGGCTAAAGCAAACTGAGTAGGCATTCACAGATAAAGTCATTGATGAACATGTCTGCCCTAGGACTATATTCCAGAATGGATGCTCTATGAATAAGTCATTACCTATCATAACTCCAATATTTCTCACAGACAAAAACTAAATAAAATAAAATCTGAATGGACAAAATCCTTTTCTGCTGTCATTCCACTTTCAGAGGAAACTCACACAATTCGGTATGTTTCAGCTGTTTTCAGCTTTGTCCAATACTCATTAGAACTGAAGCATCTAAGGAAGCAGGGTTGTAAACATTTCACAGATAAGCAATCAATCAAAAACCTTGCAGAAAGGAAAACAGCACAGATCCGTTCTGATAAAAGCCTAAATGGTGGACAATTACTTAACACTAATTCCCAGTGGCAGCATTCTGCAAACATGCCATATTTCTGCCTTGGCAAAATTAGAGTTGCTCGGTAGACTGGAGACTACATAAACCTTTACATGGGTAAGAATAACTTCAGAGGTCAAAATGAAATAAAGTATTTGATGTCATGTGCAGTACTTATTGGTTTGTTTATTTTTCTCAAAAAAATGCACAAAAGCTACACAAAAAAATAGTTCCAAGTACAATAATACATGCATTACATTCTTCTTTTAGTATGAAAATGCTCTTTGTTGTTTATAAATTAGAACGTGCAGGTTAAAATCAGTGCTTTAGTATTCATTATCTGCATTTTTATTTCGTTCAACTTAACCAGTCGTTAAATGAAGATATCACTTACAGTGATCAGCAGAAAATCTATTGAAAAAAAACACCACTACAGGATCAGCAGAAAAAGTGATTCCTTACCTTTTCTAAGATGGAGTGTGTTGTTCTCTACTTTCACACAGTCTTTCTCTCTCTCTCAGATGGGGATTTTTCTTTAAGATAAGCAATCAGGAAGCAGAATACAATCCTAGGGACCAGTGGTTAGCATTCTTCTCCCAGACTGTCTAGGCATAAGGGGGAAAGAAAGAATTTTAGTTCATCTTTTCAAGACTAGACTAAGAGTTTGCATTTTTATTTTTTTTCTTTCTCTCTTTCCAGGGTGTGGAGCAACTCCAGACTTATCACATCTCTTGTAAATGGTTTAAGGTGTTTGCAGTCCAAAGAAAGAAAGAAAGAAAGAAAATATATTGCAACCAGAGAAACTCTCATTAGCTTCAGATTTCCCTCTGAGAGTTTCATACAAAGTGGTCTTTCTTTACTCTTTCTAACTAGTGAAATAGCAAACACTTTCTTATTTTTCCTTCCAAACAGCCATATCCTGCAATTCTAAATCGATTATATCTCAAGAAAAATATGTCACTGTTTTTACTGTAGTTTTGGCTGAATTAAAAATGTGGTATTTGACTCTGGTTTCTCAAAAAAAAAAAAAAGCAACTTCTGAAAATTAAATTAAGAGCTTATCATAACTTTAATATTCCTTCAACTACAGCATTTAAAAATAAAGTTTTAAATACTTTTCTGGCAAAAAGAATGGAATGCCTTTTTTAATAAAGCTTCCTACTTTAAAAGCAAAAACAAAAAAAAAACGCCTACAACAAGATCAAACTATATTAATCTATCTGAATAAACTACAAAAGAGGAAAATTTTAAATGGGTGAAAACAAACTATAAAATTGGACAAAGCAACTGAACTAGTACTTTCACCAATTCTTCTTTTGTTTTCACAAGACTTATGTTTTACTTTAAAAAAATTGAAACTAACTTTGCAAGTTTGAAAAAGAACATGATGTAGGAGTTTCCTTAAAAGTTTTTTGACTTGTCTTAGGGCATTTTGAAACTTCAATTTGTATGTAACTAAAAATAAATGTGTACCAAACACGTTTTGTAGCATCTATCCTATTTCCATACCGTAACACATACAAAATAGCATTTGTTATATTCATTCACACAATCACTTGTATTTTCAGGGAGCTACAAATATGAGTGTTTTGTAGGAACAATGTAATCAGGGAATCAGCACAACCATGCTCCATTTGGCAAGACAGGGATAAGTATGGTCTTCAACCATTGGGAATCCAAAGAGAACAGCTTGCCATCAGTTTGCAGGCATTAAATTGTGGGATTCTTAGCCCCAGGACTCAGCTGCTGCTGAAGTTCATGGGCGAAGTGCTGGTGGGTGCTCTCAGGCTGCCAGAACACAGATAAAGGATTGGTGGTGATCCCAGAAAATGCACCTGGGGGGAGGCAAGGTCAGTTCAAGCTGAGAAATGGCACATTAGCACAAAGTTGACTCTTCACTACTTATAACACTCAGGATGTCTCCAAGGTGTGAACGAAACATGAAAAAGTAATATGAAAACATCCTGAGCTCATCAGTTGCAATTAAAAAAAAAAAAAAAAAAAAAAGGAAGGTACTCATACGCTGTGACAAACTGCAAGTCTTGATCTGCTGGTAGCTGTGAGTAACTGGGAACTCCAGATGTTAAAAATCTCATACAGGCACATCGATCTCAGATCTAGTTTTCACACATCGACTCAGCACTACCCTCTTGTTTGTGGACAGTACTGAAAAGCACGTGCAGCCGTTAGGGCATGGACAGTTTGTGACCTGCAAGAGGATACCAGGTCATGTTCTAGCAAAACAGGCATAAATGCATTCCCCTTTTGATCAAAAAAGCCCCCATACTCCCATTAATCGTCAGTTCAAGGAACTCTATTAGTTCATACCTGTAAATCCTACGTGCAATCAAAAGCCATTTCCAGTCCAGTCTCTCTGACAGTCCCTGCCCTGCAGACATCAGGTAGCTGGCAGAGCAGAGTCGCTCTCAGGGGGACTGGCTGCTAATTTCACATTTTTCTGCCCTTCCTGCACCTGACTTATTTCTGCTGATGGCTCTGGCAATGCAGGCACCAGGAGTTCAACGCACCTGCAGGAAAGAGCCTGCTGTAAGCAAGAGACTTGGGGTCTATCGCCTTGCATGCATCCCAGAGGAGTGGTAAATCTACCAGTGGCTGTCAGTATGCAGAATCAGTTTTCAATCTGCTGGTTAAGGTTTTGGGGCATGTGAGCGATGGACCAATCTCTGATTTAGTTCAGTATTCTTGAAAATTAGAATCTGAAGGACTTTGAAATCCTGGGTATAATACGGACTTCCACTGCTCAAGGTGCAAGAAGAAGAAACTTAAAGCATGGTCAGTGTTCACTTGTAAGCTCATGAAGCATTCCAGCAACTGCTCTGGCAGTAATAAGCAAATAAAAAGTGTCTTCCTTCTGTTTAGTAGCATTCTTTTTCCTCTCAGGGGAAAGTGGATGCAGGTGGATAGGGAAACATTTTGATGAAAAGGAAATTCCAGCAGGCAGGCCAGAATGGAAGACTTGGTGCCTGAAAGATTATTTCAGGAAACCACTCTATATCTTTTCTTTCCAAATCAGCCATAAAATGCAGTGTGGTGTTAGAAATATAAATTTTCAGCGTAAAAAGCTAAGCAGATGCATACTCTGCATACGCTTGGGGAAAGTTACTGCATCCCACAGTAATAAGTAGCACCCAGTAAGTAATTAAAAAAAGTAAGTAACTGCTATTACCCTAGCAGTAATAAGTATGCCAGGCCCCAGAGCCCATGAAACACCTAACCAGAATGAAAATCAGGAAAGAAAAAGCTGCTTTATTTTCTCAGGCTGTTGTAGGACAGATAGCATCGTATTCTGCATTTCACCTTCTCACAATCTACACTCTACCTCAAGAAATAATAATAGTACAAATCTTCAGAAATGAAAAAAAAAAGTTATAAAAGCAGCTCCCTGAAAATAGCTGCCACAGTACTAGAGTTACGAGTGGTAAATTACCGACTGGTCTATTTCCAGCTCCTCAGACAACAGTCATTCTTGTACATAGGCCAAGGAGTTGTTATTTTGCCATGCACCACAAGACCGGTAGGCAACTCAGCATGGCAAATCATCAAAAATTGTATCAGTGAAGGGCCCTCCTGTATCTTTCCCCCCCGTCTCTAAATGTCCATTCATCTCGACAGATCCTGTTTTTCCAAGAGCATGCTTCAACTTCTCAGGATGGCTGAGGAAAACTCCAAAAGGAAAATAATGTGCCTAGCATTGCACAGGTAAATATAAGCGTCCTTAGCATAGAATCATTCCAGTTGGAAAAGAGCTCTAAGATCCTCTAGTCCAACCTTAACCTTACTACTCACAGAATACTTTCTTTCCCATGCAAAGGAAGACTCTGATTTAAAGAAGAAGAAAAAAAAAAAGTGTTTCCCGTCAGACAGAGAAAGCCAGTATCAACAACTCCTGAAAAAAGCAGTAGAGCACAGAGATATCTTTCAGTTTAAATACCGAAAGCTGTGACTCAGTGTTTCTTATCACAAGCAAGCAGATGATCCCTCTACGAAATGCATGTTTTCTTTAGAAGCTGGTAGGTCATTCTGCACTAGAAACAGCGTTACAACATTTAAAAACTGTAATCTTCAAATTAATTTTCATCATGCAATGCTCGCACACAAATTAATTAATTAAAGTATTTGACGCACCTATAAATTACAGAATATCAGTAAATAAGGCATTTTTTTCAGGCTACTTACCCAATAAAAGCTTGCCATGAGATGTTCATCATAACTGCAAACAGCAAAGAGAATAAATCATCTCTGGAGATCGTATTTCCCTTGCATGATGGTGCCAAACTTGAGTTTGACTCCCTAGTCCATTTGGGGCCACCTCCTGAAAGGAGCACAATCCCCAGACATTCACGGGTGCATGTGCCTACACACACGCAGAGCCATGGAAACAAGGTGCTCACCCAGCAGCACACATTTTTCCCACGTGGGCTGAAATGGCAGGTTCGGTTTATCTGACATTGTTTCCTTCCCAAAGTCTGGGGTTTGGACTGGCCAAGTGGAATGAATCCCCTCACTCTGATTACCAGGATGCATTTAGAGAAAAATAATATGCCAGCAGATACAATCTGACCTGCATTTTCCTAGCTTTCTGCAAGTTACAGGGGTTTGAACAAAAACGCTTAAGAAAAGTATCAGAGGGAATTTAATTTCAAAAGGGGCTGCCAACATACTAATGAGCACCCTTCTCTTATCCATCCAAACTTCATGGGCAAATTGTGGGTTTGCTCCATATGCAGAAAAAAATAACCAAACAAGGTTTTGTTAACCAAACTCTCCCTCCTCAGCCAAAATTACATTCATTGTAAACTTTCTTGAAAGACAAGAAAGAAGCTAAGGATTCAGAGCTAGTATTTAAAAACACTACAAATAGAAAAAAATGTAAGTCACGGCTAGTAAATAATATCTTGAAAAGAAGCACATGAATCATAGGATAAGAAAACTTGACAACTTAGCACATCTATTACCACTGATATGTATCATGTCCTGGAACTCTAAGATCTCACAAAATATCATTTAATTCATATAGCTGCTAGGTGCTTGGGGTAAAAACAAGCAGTTGAAATGCTCAAATCTCAGTTTTCAATAGTGGTAGAGGTCAGCGGGTGGACCCCAGATCTCCTTCCTCTGTTATTTTCAGAAATCCTCTTTTGAGGTGCAAACCCAAGTAAAAGGTAAAGGAAAAACAAACAAACAAACAAACAAAAACAAAAACAACACAACCCACCAACCAAAACCAGACTGTGTGGCTCAACAATACCTAAAAAGGCACATAATAACCTAGGAAGAAGTGTAATAAGATAGGTCCAGCCTCTTTTCAATGGTGCCCAGTGAGAGGATAAGAGGCAGTGGACACAAACTGAAACACGGGAGGTGCCCCCTGAACATCAGGAAACATTTTGACTGTGGGGGTGACAGAGCCCTGGCACAGGCAGCCCAGAGAGGCTGTGGAGTGTCCTCCTTGGAGATCTTCAGAAGCCGCCTGGACGTGGTGCTGGGCAGCCAGCTCTGGGTGGCCCTGCTGGAGCAGGGCTGGGACCAGGTGGGCTCCAGAGGGCCCTGCCAGCCTCAGCCGTGCTGTGGCTCTGTGAAAATGGAAGGGAAGAAACCTGGAAGGTAATTTCCAGGTCTAGGAAACAAAAGTAGGAAAACTTTCCTATTTTTTCTCACGTACAAGCCTATTTATCACAAGCCAACAAATGACATAAGTAAACAGGATAAAATTGGATTAACCTTGTCAGACCTGCTGAGCCATTGCTGTTGACGCTGTAATTTTTCTGGGTCAGACTGACACCATTAAAAAGCATCTCCCCAGTAATGTCGTACAGATAAAATTCAAACGCATGCAAAAGGCAGAGTCAGAAGGAAGCTTTGATCTCCCAAACTGAAAGGCAGGAACAGTCTTCTCAGAAAACCCTGTTAGGCCTTGACATGAAAAATGCAGATTTTGCAGGGCTAACCATCCCCCTGCACGCACACGCTTCGCAGCTGCATGCCCACTCACCTCTGCACTCTCTCACTTCACTCCAGCACAGGGAGGGGCAGCAAAGGTTAATTACATTTGCACTGGCGAGCAGCACAGCTGCATCTAGAGACACTGGGGGACATAGGGATGGGTAAATGAAACCGTTTGACCTGCACTATCTGACTGCTGCTGAGGCATGGAACAGGGAAAACTCACCTGGGTGTAGAGGAGCTTGGTAGCTTTGCAGTAAGGGCTGGGGATAGTTTTGGAAAGCATCAACGCGCAGCAATGCTGCAGCATAGCCACAAAGCATGCTGCAGTTCTGCCTTACCTGATGATGAACAGCAACTAAATAAAACTGCAATTTTACCCGGGATGTGCTGTGTTAGGGAGAACTCCTCTGAGTAACCATCCCGCAGAGCTCTTCACACTTGGCTAGCATCAGCCAGGGGAGGTATTCAGGTGTGAATCAAAGCACACTTTATTGCGGTGTTTAGCTACACTTAGGCTGCCAGAATTGAAGTGCAAAGTGTCAAGAAATAAATGCGAATCCAAACTTTCCCTTGGCTGAGGCTTCCCTTCTGCACAGCTTATACATAGCACTGCCTTCAGAAAAGGTGGGTGCCTTTTCCTTTTACAACAATATATCATGTTCTTTCTCAAGGACCACAAACATCTTCGATTAGAAATGCTTCTAACACGCTCTGAAAGTGACAAATGTGAAACATGACCGTTTCTTCACTTCACTGCTAAGATTGACAATTTTAGTTCTCTTTAGGGTGCCAATTATAACTCTAATGTCCAGAAGAAAATATATTATTGCTTCTCTTGCATTGCTTTAAATGATAAAGCGGGTCATCAGCTGATGCAAGAATCCTTTTTCATTGGTTTTGAAGGTAAAATTCCTTCGGTTCTTTTCTGCCCATTTAAAGTGCAAATAAAAACACTGTTCTATGGCTAAAAAAAAAATCATTCCTAAGTATATACCCACAATATTTCCAAACACAGCTAGAAAAATTGTTATTTCCAATACTATGTGACCAGATTCTAATACCTTTATTTGATCTAAATTGAATTCTGTGCTACAGGCTGACTTAAATGAGGTTATAAAATTGCCTGTGGAGTAGGATCCTGCTCCACATCAGTGAGAGTAAAAGACTCAGGCCTTGCTACTTATTTTCAAAACTGTCAAAAGACCTTGAAAGTAGAAAAAAAGGGAACAGAAAAGCCTGAGAAACTCCTTCTTGAGGAATCTCGTATCACAAAGTGCACAGAGAGCAGATGCCTCATGGATTAATTATGCCTAACCCTAACTTACACCCAAGAATAGAGGGGAAAGCGTGAAATTTCATCTATCTATCTCCTCAATCTGTAACAAAACCATTAACAACCTGTTTCAGCTACTTTCTGGTGCAGAAATAAATTTGCCAGCAGCCTTAGAAGCCCTCTGAAGAACACACTATATAAACATAAATCATTAATGAACTGAGTGACCTCACCTTTGGGTAACTAGAGACGCACAAAAACAACTCTCTAGAAGCAGAAAGTAGTCAGCAATGCCATGCACCAGCAGGCAGCAAACGCAAGCATCCTGATGCTGTAGCAGATTCCTTTTGACAGGCTTTGTGTTTTTATCACAGCCACCACAGGTCATCCATGGCAAAAAGCAAAAACTTCTGAGGACAAACCAGCGAAGGGTTCAATAATTAAGAGGGGGATCCCTGCCTCATCTCTTCATTTCATCCAAGGCTTGCCTGAAATGAAGCATTTGACAGGAGCAAAAATGCATTTTGCTACCTTTAACAATACCAAAGTAGTCATTGTGTCTAAGCTGGTAAATGATGCAAAGCTCTTAACACAGACTGCCATGGTCCAACTTGGGGCTTGCAGCAACATCCTGGGGAAAAAGGGGACCAAATGTTCAAACACCCTATTCAAGTAACCATCCAGTTCCTTCGGCCCCACAGAGCACTGAGAACTACCTCATGGGTAAAGCTGCTGCTACACAAAATCGGGCATACACGTAGGTCCAAAGCACCCAGATCCAGGCCCTGTGAGTTCAAGATTGTGGTGCTTGATAGAGACTTTTGCAGTCTGTAATACAAAAAAATCATTTACAATTTAAATGAGGACAGGATGGTGACTTTGCAAGACCAGTGAAGTTGTTCAATGCACAAGCATCACAATCGAGGGAAACAAAGGCAAGGATTTCTGTGAAAAAAGAAAAAAAATAAAAAAACACAAGACGTTTGTAAATCTGGCAGAGCATGAGCAGAGATGTTGTCTCTGGTAAAGTGAATAGAATGAGACGATGCCTCACTGGAGAATTCTTTGGGGCCACCAGCTCTGTGAATGGCATACTGGGCTTTTTCTTCTCTGTAGGGAGAAGTGTCAAAGGGAGCACTTCACTGGCAGTCCCCCTCCTGCTAACAGCAGTACATGGGGAGAAACTCACAGCTGAGAGTTGTGTCAGGTCTGTGCAATCGTTTTAGCTGACAACTGGTCTAAGCTGCCTCCTTTGCTGTGCATTTAAGAATTTGTTTTCTAACTAGCTATAGAAGCAAATTAAACATGGTATTTTTACAGCTGGTTCTAGACAGTTTTTCAACTTGTTCTAATAAGATAATTTGACCCTGAAACTGTGGCCATTGTTTACTGGCAACCCAGTACCTTCATCCTGATGGATGTTTTCACTTGCTGTCACCTTGCGATTCATATCTACCTCACATTGATGTATCATGGCTGGCTTAGATGGTAACATGTGGTGCAGAAGGGTTTGTACTTTTCCCCTCTTGTAAATCTGTTACCTGTAAACTAAGAAGTAGGATTGAACTGACTTGCATCTTCTCCCTTCAAGAAATCTGTATGCAAAAAACTATGTTATCCAGACAAGATTAATACAACTTCATGGTAATCAATAGTTTCATCCCTGAAGAGTTTTTAACCTTCAAAACTTTCTCTCTCATATAAAAAGAAAAGGCAGAAAATTGAGTGGTGAGGGACAATAGTTTCCCTAATTCCTTCTAGCTATCCTAAGGATGTAAAACATGAGGTGCAGAAACCTCCAGAGATGAGAGGCTGGGGTGGGGGAAAAAGAAACTTTCCTGTATGAAAATGACAGTCTTCTACCACGATATAGTTTCTTGCTCAGGCCTCTCAATGTTTGTTGTGTTTATTTAATAAAACGCCATGTTTATTGAAAGACAAACTCAACTGGTGATTATGTATCTAGTTCTATAAAACTATAATAAAAGCAAAAGGCTCAAACAAAGGAAGAAAAGTCACTTAAAAGGACTGGAGAGCATTCATTGTATTTCAGTTGTTATTTGTGTGTATCACGACTTTCTAGTTTATCCTCCTCTTGAAACAACCCACACAGATTACTAGAGAACAATTTTTCTTTCAATTCCAGGACATTTCAAGGAATAAAATATATAACCTTTCCAGCAAGCACATTAATAACCGTTCATTTGACAGGTGGAACTGCCCCTTACCAGCAGCCAGGTTCCCAAGCCTTCTACCAACACTAGTAAGTAATACCCAAGGTAAAACAGATACATGCATATAAACATACACATACACACACAAACATAATCTTCAGGTTTTTATAATACATTAAAGAAAGCTTCGAAATTCAAACAACTTTACTTGCCTTTCCCAACTTGATCTAAATAAATAGATCTGAAAATAAATAGAAAAATCCTCAGCATTAGCCAGTGGAATTAAATGAAACAGATAATAAGGTACCCTTTACACAGGTTAAAACTAATTAATATCTATTTAAATATCAGATAAGGACTGATAAGAAATAACATTTCTGTTAGAAATTTTGTCTTTTTCCCCCTTCATCTAAGTAGAGGAGATATTTCAGAACGTACTTGGAAATTGCCAATTTGGCATTTGTAGTTTTGTTGAATAAACAAAAAATAATTTTAAAAGCTTTTTTTGGTTTTCAAACTATAATGCCTTCTTGCTAGGTTGTTTTTCACCTCAAGGAAACATGGTGAATTTTATACAGTTATTCAAAAAATCGTCTTTTGATAACTGTAATGGGCTACAACTCCAGTTCCTAGAAAAGATTAATGTGCCCATTTTATTATTCAGCGTCATACCTTCTCTTCACTTAAATAGCTCTGTTTCTCAATAGTGAAGCAATAGATGAATATCTTTACTGTGTTTATTTTTCAAATTGGAAAATGCATCTTCTGCAGAAGCTATTCCTTGCAATAAGAAATACATATTAGATGTAGAATCCCTTTTAAAAAGCAACTGTTTGTAAAACGAGTTATTGTTTATTTGAATAGGAATTTATTAATATAATCTATATTATAATATTTAATGGATTCTTATTGGATGTTGCTTGCAATGATAAATTCTCAGAAATATTTCTCTGTATGACAGATGTTGTAAACACTGCACGTTACATCAAGTCAGTTACATTTTATAGCAATTTAGATACCCCTTTGCAGGTATGCCTGGCTGTGTAACCCATCACCGCCTCCAACGTGACAGACAGAAAATATATGTAGAGTGGAAGAGTGAAATATATGTAGCTGAGAAAGTACGGCATAGCAACAGCAGCATGTTTGTCTTTGCTTTTTTATTTCAGCACACTGAGTAATTTTTCACTCTAGCAGATATTTTCACTCACCTGGAAACCTTCCTGTTTTCTCTCTGTCTCCACGTCAAAAAAGCATGGATTAGGAAGCCTTCCTATGCTATTTTTGAATTCCCAAGGTATGATTGCTCTAATGATATGGTTTCCATGTTCTTCTGGACAAGCATTAAATCTCTCTGTAAGTTGGAGAAGCGTCCAACACATTTTTGGAACTGCTGCTACCCCAGCAATAAATAACAACTTCTGACAATCCTATAGATCGGTGCTATTTTTCTTTCTTTTCTGCAACAACCTTAAAAGGGCATCTTCACCAGCAAGGTAGCAGGAGATAAATATGTCAACTGTCAGGCGCAGAGATACTTAAACGCACCCACTTTCTCTCAGTGAGAAAATGCCTAAGGCAGGAAACAGCCAGAAATCTGAAAGAAAGCCAGTTCAAGCAGCAGGCACCAAAGGGAGATGAAAGGAACACACAACGGGAGTCTACCCCATGCCAGACACAGCTGATTCCAGCTGGTTTCAGTCAGTTCAAACTGGTTCCGGCTGGTTCCAAACAGTTCCAGGTGGTTCCAGAGGTTCCAGACAGTTCCAGGCGGTTCCAGCTGGTTCCAGATGGTTCCAGATGGTTCCAGACAGTTCCAAGGGAGCCACCAGTGGGCACAGTTGAGCCCCTCAGTGAAGCTGGTGGTGCTTCTGGGAATATAATAACGGACAAAAAGCTGCACAAAAAGCTGTGAGGGAAAAGCCTTGCAGACAGTAACATCAAAGAAGAAGGAGGTGCTTCAGGCACCCTGCAGCCTGTGGAGTGCCCAACATCGGAGCAGATAACCACGATACAGCCTGTGGAGGGAATGTGGTGGAGCTCATGGAGGGCCCCAGGTCCGAGCAGGATATACCCTGAAGGAACTGTGGCCTGTGGAGAGCCCACGCAGGAATAGGTTTATCCTGGGGGACTGCGTCCAGTGGGAGGGACCCCACCATGCACATGGGGAAAAGCATGAGGAGGAAAAAGTGGCAGAGAAGGAATCGTTAGGGGCTGGCAACAGCCCGCCATTTTCGTGCCTCTCAGGGACCAGGGGAGACAGGAGTCAGGCATGAGGGAGGGAAGTTGATTGAGCCTCGGAAGAAGGTGGACTGGCAGGAAGGTAGTTTAAGTTTTTGTTTCTCACCATCCAACTCTATTTTTAATTGGCAATAAAAGGAGATTCAACCTCCCTCTCATAAAACTTTCGTTGCACTGATCTGGTACTTGTTTGTATCTTTGTTTTCTCCCTTTTCTCAGAGTAACGCAGAGATTATTCAACACCATCATTTCTCTAAGTAAGCATTACTAAATGAAAGTGATATTGGGCATCAAAAAAGACCAAGTTACTAAGCATTTTTCTGGATGTTTAGAAATGGTTCATCAGCTAATATCACAGATCAAAAAATAAAAATTGTTGCAATAACTTCCCGCATTATTTCACTTCCGTATTTCAATATTTATATGCCCAGTGTTAACTAAAACCATTACTTCAATTGTTTTATAACCAGTATATAACTGGTTTATAACTATTATAAACTATTTATATATAATATAACCATTTCTAAACATCCAGAAAAATGCTTAGTAACTTGGTCTTTTTTGATGCCCAATATCACTTTCATTTAGTAATGCTTACTTAGAGAAATGATGGTGTTGAATAATCTCTGCGTTACTCTGAGAAAAGGGAGAAAACAAAGATACAAACAAGTACCAGATCAGTGCAACGAAAGTTTTATGAGAGGGAGGTTGAATCTCCTTTTATTGCCAATTAAAAATAGAGTTGGATGGTGAGAAACAAAAACTTAAACTACCTTCCTGCCAGTCCACCTTCTTCCGAGGCTCAATCAACTTCCCTCCCTCATGCCTGACTATATAATTATATAACTATTATAAACCAGTGGTGCTGGAATGACCAAGTGCTCACAAGGAATTATGAAATTCAGATGATGCAAATAGTTAGATTTGAGAGAACTCTATAGGAAATAAAAAATTAAACAAATTGTTCAAACAAATGAGCAGGAAGGTAAAACTAAATAGAACTGAATGCCAGCTATAGAAGCTGTATGTGTATGCCAACAACAGGAAACATGGGGCTCAGCTATGGAAACAAAAGCAGGTGAGCAGAGTACAAGTGTTGATACCCCACTGCAAGCGGATGAATCATTTGGCTAAAATTGGGAATGTTCTTTTCAACATCTATTTTTAAATAAAATGTCTAAAAAGCTTTCACAAGATTTCTGTAATTTCTATTTCAGTTTCCAAGAAGTACCAAAATACTACCAGAAATGTTTGTCCCAGAGCACTGCTGCCAGGATCTCAGAATAAATTTCCCCAAAATTTTACATGAAAGCACAATGAGAATGTTTCCAGCTTGTTCTGTCTATGTTTTAGGTTCAAGGAGCCTAAATAATTAGTCTAGCTTGCATGTCAATGACAAATGTAACTTCAAATCTTTGATAAATCCATCTTCTCTTAAAAAAAAAGATTCTCTGTGCTGAAAAGAACAAATACTGGAAAATACTCAAACCTTTACCAAAAAACAGATTGAGAGGGAGAAAAGTTCACTTCTTTGAAACAAAAAAATCTGAAAACTGCTAAGTTTCCCTGGGTTTCTTTAGCTGATTGTTTTCAACGGCAACACAGATTACAAAAAAAGAAATGCTGATAAAAGAAAAAATATGGCCTTCCCCAGCTGTCAGTTTGGCTGTTTTCTACTTGAGAAGTAGAAAGCATTAGAATTTGTCCACATCTAACTGTACATTAAAACAGATAGTATTGTTTTACATAGCAGGAAAAAAATAGAATTCTTAGTTTACAGAATAAACCCTATATATTTTATTAGTATTGACAAATGCTACAACTTATGTCATACTAAAACTAAAAGATTATAGAATTGCAACCGCCTGGCCAAGTTTACTGCATTAATTTTATTTCGAGTCAAATTACATTGCATTAAATTGTGTTACGTTGTGTAAAATTGCAATTACACTTAGTGGTTTGGTTTAAATGGAACCACTGGATTTGCTACGTGCTAGTCACAGGCAGGACAGGGACACTTTGCTTGCATGGAGATAACCAATATCACATATCCTTCTACCCAATATTAATCTTCATTTTTTACCATTATTGCTCAGTATAATCTTTTCCATGCTATTAGGGACTTCCTAATAGTGTTCTGTCAATTATGTCAATATTTGTGATTAGTGGACATCAAAATGAAAAAGATGAATCTGTATGGCTGAAAGCCTTTCACAAAATGAATGTGACACAGGTAGCAGAAGCAGGATCCCTCCCTGCACTTAACAGATCTGGGACTTCTCAGCTTATACAACAATTAATTTCACAGGTCTCCTGTAACCTTCCTCCTTTACGGATATTCTTACAAGGAGTGCTGACTCCATCCTCTAATGAATGCCAACACTTGTCTTCCAAGATTTGAACGGAACCAACAAATCGTGTCATGCTTACCAAATATATTATAGTATCAAAAATAATGGCATGCAACTCTTCTAGGTAAATGCCAATGTATTCCCTATAGAGTTCTTAGGTTTTCTGCTTACACTTTAATAGGTAACCTTCAAGAAATAAGCAATCAGAAAGGGTGCCAGACCCTCTTAAATTTAACAGGTCTTAGAGTCGCTTTTACAGAAAGTTACTACATGCCTACATACTTCTGTTTCATGCTATTAAATTCTTAGGGTTTTTGCTTGTTTGTTTGTTTATCCAGAAAGGAGAATACTTCACTGAACTACATTTTGGTCAGGACAACAAGAGATTTCTCAATTATATTAAAAAGGCAAAACCTTCTTACTAGGTCATGAAGCTTCCACTATTTTTGTAAGAAAGATTCTCTATTGATTTTATGAGAAAAGTTTCCTCCTACAAAGGTCAAGTGTTTCATTCTAGCCAAAGCCAATCATCACTGAATGATCACAGTGCTTTAAATTCAACCTTGGTGCTGGATTAAAGTGTTAACTTCCTTACAGGAAGCGAGTCTGCCATGTTTCAAACATACACCGTCACTGTGAAAACAGGGAATCATTAATAAAGTACAAAGGTGAAGCCCAACAAATGTGTTCAACCTGGAGCATGTTAAGACTTCTGAACTGGGGAAAAATGGTGATGTGGCATGAGTTTTAGTGGCATACACATCCTCAGGTGACAAATCCCTACCTCTGCCCTGGAGCACTGAGAACTAGGATCCAATAGTTGCAACCTTGTTTACTAATTATAACAGGACAAAGACATCCCCTCTGATGCATACAGGGTCTATACATAAGTTAGGGAGATTTCAGATTTTTCACTAATAACAACCTATACCAAAAGAGAAGAAGAAATGTAAACATGCATGCACCGGGGCTGATGTACCCACAGAATTCAGACAGAAGCTGGATTGCACAAGTCCATTGCAGTAGTCTGATTTGGAGCTAATATGTGAAAATATACGTTTATATATAACATATATATATGCTTAATATATGAGTGCCCAGTTTTAGCCTCATTAAAAAAAAAAAAAAACCTACTAATACCTCTCATGTGCTTTCTGCAATAGACATAAAAGAGAAAGCATTCAAAATATTCACAAATGCCAGGCACACAGCTGTATCTTATACCTGAACAAGAAGTTACTCCCTTAGGTGTCTTTAATTTATAAATTGCAGCCTCCTGGTTGTATGGAATATCTTCTCTTGGCATAGGGATATTAACAGAGACAGGACTTTGAAGAAGTGCATTAGAAAGCTTCCTCGCCCCTGAAGACTTCTCCTAGGGGATTGCACCAATCAAATGCATTAAGAAAAGAGTCAAGTATTCTCCAAATATAACCTGCACTTTCTGAAAGAATTTAGCTGCAGCCAGAGTATTTTAGTTTGAGTTCCTTGTGCCAGAAAAGCTTCGTCTCCTTGTCAGAATTAGCCACCTAATTCTGGAAAGCTCACTGCTAAAACAAAGGGAACGTGTGAAACTGCAAAGGAGGTGTTATCACCTCTATTCAACAATAACAGGCTGTGATAGATGCCTTCTCGCCAAATTACTGTAGCTTTGTACAGAATTTTAATTCTGATGCAGCTAGGTTTAGCAATTTGGAGCCTACGGGCAAGCAGGATTTAGAATTGCAAATCTATGAGACTCTGAACAAGTCTCAAATGTCAGTAAGCTACATAGAAAAGACTTCTCTGCTAAGGCTAGTCATGTTAGACTTTTTCATTGTTTTATCTTGTCAAAATACACACCATAGATGCTTTTCAGAGTATAGTGAAATAACTCCAAACAAGGCAAGTGATACAAGAGCAGATAGTTGCAATGCCTAAACCTAGGTTGTTAGGATGTCATTCAGTTATTACTTATTTTGGCATATGATAACTGCCTAATCTTTTCTTGCCTTTAACAGGTCCATTCTCTCCTCCCTCACCAGCTGCTCACTTCTACCCTGGCAGACTTGATGCCTCCCTTCAGCTGGAGTATGACCAAGCAGGTAGACAACCTCCAGCACAGAGATGGCGACAAACTGCAGGGCCAGGAGGAGCCCAAAGAGAACACCAGGAACATTCAATTATTTAAAATTTTTTCCTGTCTCCCCTCCAAACCAGTTACCATAGTGCTTACAAGGCAAACTGCACAACTCTTACTTAATTGCTGACCTAGGTTGTTGGTTTTTTTTGTGTATAAACGAGGGAAAGAGATGAGCAGTTCCATGGACACAGTTGAGGGAACATGTCACAGATGTGCAGGTGAGGAGGTAGGTTTGATATTTGAAAAGGAGCCCTAGGTCTATGCAGTTGAAAACTCCTCAGAGGAACGCCACTGTCCAGCACTACATCACACCATTAATACTCTAGCAACCTGAGGGCTCTAACATGAAGGGTGCTTGTTTTAAAGTGCTCATTTTTATTCTCATTATTCAGCGTGGTGCTTGTGTATCACTCACTACATAGAATCCAGTCTAGAGAAAATCATTCATTCCAGACTCACTTCATTCATTCTGCAAATTTGCCTGCAGTGCTCCTCAAAAATTAAAACAAAATGAAACATAACTTAAGTTCTGCTCTAATCCCTCTCAATTTTGAAATGAAAAAGAGCCAAAGTTACGATAGGATTTCATTTTGTAAACTTTTTTAAAACAAAACAAAACCAACAAAAATAGATCTATATTCCATTTTACCTAGTGCTTGAAGATTGGTGGGGAGGGAAGGCCAAGGGAAAGGAAAAGAAAGGACACTAGAGGTCAAAATGTCTCTATCTATTCATACAAGATGAACCCCTCTCTGCTTTCTGAGCTAAATCTTTTCCAAAACATTTACTGTTGCTAAAGTACTTACCATTCCACTGTTTTCCTAAGTGCTTTAAGTTTGACTTATTTCCAGTTCTAAGTAAGAGTAATTAATTTTTTCGTATAAAATAATTCCCATGAGTTTCCATCGCCTTCAACTCTAGAGGTTACAAGCTCACCTTGGCAGGATGGAGATATCAATGTTCCTATTTTGGTCCAGAAGCAAGGCACCTTTGTCACCTCATCTTGAATTAATTTTAACTATCATGATAGCTATGCCTGAAAGCAGCTGTCTGGGCAGAAGTCCCCAGTTGTACTAATAATTTTAAGGAATTTGCACAATCGCATTCATCATTATTACTGGAAACACAGTAGGAACCACAGCACTTAAAAACAACACCTATGTAAGAGTGCTTAAACTAGAATAGCTCCCAAATTAAATATTTCATGCTCACATGAGCTGCATGCCTACAAATCAAACACAGCCCACTGAACCATCTGCTTTCACAAGCACTTCCAGTCTGTCCTCACTGCAATGCTGTGTGGGCTGTGCTGCTCCCAGAAAGGATTTGGATTGAGCTGGATCAGATAAGGAGGGCCTTTAGCTTCCGATAAATTTAAAAGTGTCTCTAAACTGTGTGTCAAAAACCTGTCAAATGACTGTGTGCTGTAATTGAAATTAATAATGTGAGAAATATACCAGGTAAATGCTTGGGATATGATTTGTAGGTTACTGTAAAGCTTGCTTCTGATGAGAAAGTCAATTCTTTCTGTGACTGAAATAAATCACTCTCCTATCTTCATTACTGATGTGATCTTGTACAGCTTGGGCAACAGGGCATTTATTTCATCACCCCCATGGTAACACTGTGGAAAATATAACACAGAAACATCTTGAGCTGAATCTTGTGCTGTGTCAGATGAACGGAGGAAGCATCAAGCTGCCTTTCAGCTTTGGTGGAGCCTAGCAGAGGACTAATGAAACTTGGTGACTTTACAAGGTACTTGCACACTCTTCTGAAGAGGTCCTCAGCCAAGAGTTGCCCTCAAATCGCAAGGTGTGACACTGGCAACTCCTGCACAAGGCTGTTTCAAAGGTGGTAAGATCACCAAGATCACCTCTGAACCGCTCTGACAGACGGCAGTTCATTACTGTGGAGTACCACAGCTCGTATGAGATGCTGAATGGCAATAAAAGGATGTCAAGGACCAGAAGAACCAGGATGTGTACCATACTGGAGGCAGGAAGCAGTCACAGCACTGCAAGAAGTGAAGCATGTCATGATCAAAGTCTTCTCGTTCCAAATGTTCAGCTCTGTATCATGAGCTGTAAGGTATTACAACTTTCAGAAAGCACCTAAGTTCAGAAAGGTATAAAAAGTACCTAATGTCAGAAAACATGGGGAAATTTATCTCTGGTGAGATTATCTAAATCACAAATAACCGTTCACGCCTAATTACAAGCTAGATATTGGCCTCTACTAGGTGCTCAGCTATCTTGTAGTGAAGTTGCTGAACTTCTGATGAGTATAGACTTTAGCATGCTATTTCTTCTCTCGTAACACTCCGGACACTCTCTGGTGTCTGAAGGATCCGTTATCGAGACAGAATTAGAATGGCAAACCTTTGACCCTTTAGCATTAAATATTAAAAGGGTACTAGGATGTAGTGAGTCACCTTAGATGCCTTCGGTGCTATATATAGGTTAATAATGATTAACCTATGCCTACGCATTTCAGCAGGAAACCATTTTTAGAAGCCTCTACATTTTCTTCTGACATATTAATTACCACTAAAGATTCAGGACTTCCTCCTAGACGAAAGCAAATCTTTTATATGAGCCAGCAATCAACAATTCTAACAGAGCAACATAGAAATAAAAGCAGAACAGCGTTCATGAATGGGTCCGTTACAGTGCATTAAAGAGAAAGTAATATTCTTCATCTAGGTGCTGCATTTTAGATTGTATTTGTGCTATGAAGTTTGCCACTTCTAAGAAACAAGAATAACATCTACTCCCCTAGGCTGTGATACAGATAAAGCCTTGCCTTGCTGTAGTACTGTCATCATTTTGGGGGAAGGCAGGGCAAAAACAAATTTCCCAATAGTTTCCCCCAGTAGCTTCCAACCACCTACAGATAGTTTGATAATAGAAAAATAAATGCAACAGACCTGCTACTCTCAAAGAGGATTCTTAACTGTCTTGGTGGCTAGCAGCCAGCAAACAGGCAGTTTGCAGATCAGGAAAATAACATTTCCAAATGGTAAGACCTTTTTCAGGATGCTGAGCAAGTTTTTAATCACTTGCCCAAAAGACATCAGAAGAAGCATTACACCCAGATCTCCACATCTCAGAGGCGGTGGTTTCATCCTGGTGGGCAGCTAAATTTCCACCACACTTTTCTCTCACTCTCCCTTCCTCAAAGGAAAAGGGGGAGAAAATGTGATGGAAAGGGCTCAAGGGTTGGGATAAGGACAGGGAGGTCACTCACCAATTATTGTCACTGGCAAAACAGACTCAGCATGGGCAGGTGAATATAATTTATTGCCTATCACTAGCAGACTAGAACAGTGAGAAACTAAAAGCAAACTAAAACCACCTCCCTCCCATCCACCATCTTCTGCCTCCTCCCCCCAAGCAGCACAGGGGAATGGGGGCTGCGATCAGTCCCTGTCACTTTGTCTCCGCCGCTCCTTCACGGTCACTCTGCCCCTCCACCAGGGACCTCTCCACAGGCTGCAGGGGAGCTGCTGCTACGTGCCTGGAGCACCTCCTGCCCTCCTTCTGCACTCTGCAGGGCTGGTTCTCTCACATTTTCTCACTCCTCTCTCCCAGCTGCTGTTGCACAGCAGTTTTTCCCTTTGTTAAATCTGCTCTCCCAGAGGCCCACCCAGCATCGCTCCCTGGCTCAGCTCTGGCCAGCAGCGGGTCCCTTTTGGAGCTGGCTCTGATCTGACATGGGGCAGCTGCTGGGCTCTGCTCACAGAGGCCACCCCTGCAGCCCCCCGCTACCAAACCCTTGCCACGTAAACCCAATACAAATGCTCAGGATTTGTACTTTTTGGCAAACCACTAATTCGGTTGACTCATTACATTTTAAAACTAACACACCACCTTCTGCCAAGAGTACAAATAATAACAGATTTCAGATGTCATTAGAATGTTAATACATTATACTGCTTCTATACTAACACCTAGCAAATGTCTGCACTCACGTGCGTATTTCCATCTTGAGTCATGTATTAACATCTCCTTTTCTGAGATAGATCAGTGTTCCCAAACAGTGGTCCCTGAGCCTTCTGATGACGCTTGTGGCCAAAGACAGCTGTTGACAGTAAGTAAGAAATATAAAGCATGTGTAGCAACACTGAGTTTCTTTGCTCACAAGCCAGTGAACCACAGACCTTCTTAAAGCACTTCCGACTTTTCAATGAAACACTTGTTAGATAGCATTACCTCTTATCCCCTTCACAAACAACGTGGAAATGAACTGCCCCAAACTGTGCTGGTTCCATGTCTCTCCATAAGCTGCTGGACGCGAGGACATTATTGCAGTAGTATTTCTTTGCATAACAGCATACAGCTCTGATATGGTGTATCTGTGTTTTTCTACATAAATGAATCTAGCATGTTGTTGAGAAGAGCCTGAAATGTCAGCCTTTCCTGGGCTTCCCAAGACTTCTGGAGTCTGAGGGCTTGCAGTGCCACTGATGGCCAAACAGCAATAGGGGAAACCCTCCATTAAAATCTAAGTAACTTCTCGAGCAGAAAGATGGTTATGCAGGAGCTGTATTTGGTTTTTGTGCATCCAGTTCCATTCTCCTTTGCTCTCTTGAGCACATTTTAAATAGATTCTGCACATTCCCTGTCATCTACGTAAAGTCTGTACGCAAATAAAGCTGAACCCACGTCTTGTGCAATGAACAGCCCTTTAAAAGAATAATGCATTTTCTTTGATTCTTGGGATTCTGAGCAGTGTGAAGCAAGACTATCTTAAGCATTTTTACTGCCCAAATGAATGAACTCCAGGAAATTTTCAGCTGTTCAGCTGCAGCTATTAAAGGCAGAGGCTGAATACCCCAAACTGTGGGAGGTTTGAGGGTCTGGGATTTGCTCATGAGAAGAATCAAAGACTGTGATCTAGAAATTGGGAATGAACCCGAACTTTGGATCAAACTTCACCTCTCCCTTAAGCAGGATCCCCTAGTTGAGAGAGTTTCATCAGTTCATCTGTTCTGAAACAGCCACTGACTGGGCATTTTCTCTAGTGGCAGACACTATATTTTAAAAGAGAAAGAAGGAAAAAACAACAGTGGAGGAACAGATTCCTGGCTGAGTGGGTGGCAGCGCACAAGCAATACAGGCTTCTGCTTTGGGAGAGAACAGAGTGATCTTGTAGCAGTTAAAGATGTTCTGCTTGTATATGTTGTCACGAGCTGCAAGAACACATTGGATGTGATCTCCAAATCCTGGTGCTGTTGTCCCGTACACGAGCTTTAACTGCTGCGTGCTCACAGCTTTAAGCACTGCTTAGCAAATCATTCAGGTTAGCAGCAGTTCGTGTTCAGCTATGAAACTCCAGTGTGGCCACACCACTAATCCTTAAATTGCAAGGAAGGATTACTAGCCACAATGGACTTAAGCATTTAAAAGGCGATGCAGCAAGAAAGGAAGCAAACCTCTTCTTCATATTAGCGGCCTAATTATTTTCAGGAGAATATATCCTCAAGCTGCTGCTGTGTCTCCTGCATGGATACACCACCTCACATCCTAAAAGCAGAGTTGCATCAGCACAGCCATATGCTCTCAGTAAGGCTTGTCAGCTGAGGCGCAGAGCTGCTGCTGTAGGTTCTGGAGTGGGATAACTCAGTGCCAGCCAAAATCTTTATGTATATGTCTGTTCTGCACTGCACAGTGGGACAACAGCACAGGAATCCCAGATTCTGTCTGGTAAAACTAAAGCAAAAAGGGGGAAAGTTTTCTCTAGAAATACATCAGAGATGTAAATGGCATTAAAAAAAAAAAAAAAAATAAGATAACAGGCAGAGTTTGAATAAGAACCAATTGGTTTCCAATGTTCGGTAGGACCCAGTGGCTGTGGGGAAAATAGAAACAAAATTTTCCCTCCAACCTACAAAAATATAAGAATTTGTGGGAGAGAGGGGGATGACAACAACAAAAACAACAATAAAACCCACACAATAACTAGAAGCAAGATGCCTGTGACCATTTTCAAGGATACAATATGATATGTTCATGAAAGCAATACATGGCTTAAATACCCATCAAAGGAGAGGGCTACAACTCAAAGGCTAAGGAAGGCAAAATGCCACTCATATTGAAACCCAAATTATTCCTACATAGTAGTATCTGAGTCATGCATTGAAAACATGAAGCTTAGAGGAAAAAAAAAAGAAACAAACACCAGAAAATACAAGTATAGATGTCTTCTAGCAAAGGCTGGAATTCGAACAGCTTTGTAAAAGAATCACCAGTAATCCCAACTATATTACTATATTGAATAAACATGTACCATTTTCTTGGCAAACACGCCCAAACTGGCAAAATGATGGATCATGTTGCCAGTCATATAGCAGGGCAAAAGGCCAAAACTCCCCTGTATGTGACAGCCCAATGCTTCCCTGAGCAGCAAGAAAATCCCTTCTACAGTTGACCACTCTGCCTTCAGACTTTTACCGTCCATTGCACACAACTAAACCAACTCATATCCTTTGCATATGCACTTACTGCAAGGTAGAATGTCTTAGTCTTGCTCTGATGCATATTTTGAACCTCAGAAGTAACTTATTCAGACAGTTTTTCTGTTCTCTTACCAAGTAAGCCAAGTAATATGATTCTTAGCTGCTCCACCAGAACCTGGTCAGGGAAACTAGACTCTTCCCATCTCCTGGGGCTCTGTATCAAGCCAATCCAGCGTTCCCTATAATGTTCTGTTATTTGCTGTAATAACATGAAAGAGAGGAAATGCATGCAGGAGAAAAAAATTCACAGAATACAGTCATCACGCGCAAAATCTATATTCTTCTCTATTTGTTTGAAGGCTAGAAAGTCAAGCTATTTTAGAGTGATAATTGACTTCTATTTCAGCACCATAAAGAAAAGAAATGTCATCCACTGTGGGTAATTAATTGCATTACATATTCACATACACCCACATTCGCTTGGAGAAGGAAAATACAACTCTGTGACAGCGATGCTTTCCTAAAAAATAAAAACCCAACAGATATTTTTAGTGATTCCAGATCATGCAAAAGAAACCAAATTTTAATTTTATGTTACTGATTTCAATATTGGAGACAATAACCTTTACCTAAGAGTTTTCTTCAGAAAAGCAATCTATTGATGAGCACAAGCCAGTTCTTGTTTCCTCACTTCATATAGTTCAGCGTTTACTTATCTTCTGTTTTCAATGTCACTGAGGTCCTTGCACTTCAGTCAAGAATAACATGTCATCTTCCTGTTTCTGGGGCTTTCCATCTGCAGTTCATCTGAAGGAACTGCCATGAAGCAGATAAAACAGAGGCTTTCACGCCCAGAGTGATGCAGCTCTCCTTTGAGCACTGTCAGTGGGGAATCCCACTGTTCTGTCCCAGCTTGGGGCAGAACAAATTTTTAAAGCATTTGATATGCTTTTTAAAATCCAGCCTCTTGGAAAGGTCCTTCAGTTTGGACCTGATGGACCCCTCCCCTCTTAAGTGTTTCTTATGGTTAGAAAAGAAGGTTAGAAATAGAAATATCAGTTAAGACATAGGTAAATAAACAACATCAATTGTTATTACGAAGTTAAACCCCCATAGCACCCTGTCACATCTTCTTAACCCTTTTTTCCTTTCTACAGGGTGAGCAGCAAACAATTGCAGATTCTCCCTGGCCACCACTGCAGGCATCTAAAACGTGCTGAAAGATTTACGCTCAGAAGCAGGAGCACCCATCTTTCTAACACTACTTCCTTAAAATTCTTTCTTTCTATGAATCAAGTCATTCTTCCCTTTATGGAAAAGGAGGGCAGCCATTTAGTCTTTCATCTCATCCCTACTGCAGCTGGATCTCGAAGGTCATGGTGGATCCAGACAGCATTCTCCAGAGTGGCAGAGCTGGACAATGTCCTGGGCAATACCAACACATCGATCACTGTTTCCTGCCCGGATTCCCTGCCACTGCGCCTCTGTGTTGCATTTCCCAAGTCTGCTAGGGCACAGATCACCCTTTGTTTGCCTGCCTAAAGGAACCTCGCATGCCAGCTTACATATAGAGAGTCCCTTCTCTAATTCCTGGAAGTCCAAAGCACATTAGATGAAAACGAAGTAGGATGTTACGGAAAAAGAAAGGCAGTATCTCAAGGAAGGCAAAATCCTCTGTCTTAATATGAGGTTGAGGCCCACAGAACAACATTCCCAAGTAAGATATGCAGATCTATTTTTGCAGTTCAGCGAGATCAGTGTTTTGGGGACAACTGTAATGCACCATAGAGACCCAGTGCTCAACACAAGAAGTACAGCATCGTTTGGAACAAGTTCCTTGAGAAGTGGGAAATGAATCTGTCACTGAGATAAGTGCATTTTAAAATGCATTTCAGGAGACAGATACATGCAGACTGGAAGTGTCAGATTTGAACAGAAGCCCCACACAAGAGTTAAAAGGATACTTGCTCAGTCATCTGCTTGTTCTTGTTGCCACTGAAATGAGTTGCAGAGCTTCCGGCAGAACAGAACTGGGTGGAAGCTTCAAGACAGCTTATGACATAATAACCAGGATCAGAGCATCACATGGGAGAGATGCAATGACTGTCGCTTGACTAAAACCATTTGTGGGTACAGCCTTGCAAGCAAAAGGACGCTGGCCAGGGAAGCAGCAGGGAAATGAAGACTGTGTAGTATTTAGTTGCTGGCCACTGTTGGTTTACAATGCCAAAAGCCCACGAGTTTTAAGGGCAAAGCCTCAGGAGGGCTTAATCTGTGTTTGTCAATTTCTTTATTTAAGAAAAGAGTGCTAAGTTTCATATCTATTTAAACACACGCTAAATTATTGCTACACAATGTCCCTAGCCAAACACACCCCCATTTAGATGATTTTTTCTGCTCATAATGTTCCACTTAAGCAGTAGTGGTTTCCGTTCAGGCTCAGCCTAAACAGTATCTCTGGAAGATAGCCCAATTAAACAGATTTTCTTATTAAGCATGCCCCAATTAAGTGAGGTACATTACTATTGGCTTGGCTTCTATGTGATTTTTACATACAGAGCAGAATACCATGAGCATTTTACATCGTTTTTAAGCTGGTTGGTCCTTGCAGAAACAAAGTACATTTTTACCTTAATTTTAACCAAACAATATCAACAGTATGAAATCTAAGATGGGAGGATTTCTGCTGTAGTTTTTTGTGGAGTTTTGGGAAGAAACTACCTGATCTTTCTTTGAAGCATCTTATAAGTAAAGTAAATCTTAAAGTAAGTCTCAAGAGTACTCAAGAGTAGCGCATCTGTATCAAGGTGGGAAGGGGCTCTGCTCTTCCTGGGCTTCTGGAAACCAACTTCATAAGTCAATCTGTACATTACTACATCATATATCTGGTTTTAGATTAATCATGGAGCCTCCGGGGCAAAGAGATTCAGTGACAGTCCCCCTAGTCATTGCTTAAGGTTAAATTTCTGGCACGTGGCGAGGAAGCTGAAACAAATCCTGGGCACGTGCCTTATTTTTACAAGATGACTACACTTAAAATCAATAACCCTCAAGCATTTTGTTGCATTAAAAACTAGCTCATCTGGGGTAGTAAAATCAAAATACACGTGCAAAGCAGAAATTAATTAAAAGCTGTTGTACTTGCTGACCTTACGCCTTTATGCACTGTTTCAGTACAAAACATTACTTTCTAAATCTGTTACAGCCAAGCAACTGGCATCACTTTGCAATCCATGTCTATACTTAAAACAAAACAAAACAAAACAAACAAACAAACAAAACATACTTTGGAAATGCTCAATCAGTTGTCCCGTAAAATGATCTTCTGACTTGATTTGTCTGTCAATGGCAAGCAACACATTACCAGGGACAAAAACCTGACTGTCACTGTGAATTGTCTTTGTTTTCTGAAGTGGCTAATAGTTTCCAATTTAACATCATTACTTTGCCATATTAGTCCACTTTCCCCATTTTATTATAATAGTTCAAGCTTTAAGTCCGGACATTATTTCCCAGCTTGAAAAGACGCAGGACTAGTGCCAGAAAGTTAAATGAATTACTTTTGTACCGTCAGAGGTTTAAACGCAACCATCTGGTCCACCAAAATTGCTCCGAATTTTTCAGTATTCTTTAAATGGCACATGCTGAGAAAAATCCTGGTCCAACTGAAGTAAGTGGCAAAACTCCCACCAATTTAAATGAAGGCAGGACTTCATCCAACATATCCCAGGGAGAATATTTCACATTGACGGTCTATGCACAGATTTTGTGCTGGCTATAACTATGTTGGATGGACAAGAGTCATTTTTTTTTCCCTTTTCTACAGAAGCAATAAAGTCAGCATTATGAAATACTGAAGAAATATTCAATGGGGACAGAAAAAAAATAATTTAAAAAAAAGCAATGGCAAGCAACACGCTTTTTTTTTTTTCTGGGATAAGTTTTGTGCACACCAGGAGATGGAGAATTATTCTACCATATGTATGGTGAAAGGAATAGTCAATTTTTATTTTTGTCAAGTCCAAAGTACTTCCAAAACAGAGAAAAGTCCTTTCTTGGTGTAATATAATATCTCATTGACTGTCAGCAATGCACAGACTTCTATGAAAGTTTCCTGAATTGGACAACGAGCACACTATACTTCTGGTAACACATTTCTTTTAAAATGTACACACAGACACCCACTAATCACCAAAGGACCACAGCCTCCAAAAACAAATTATACATGCTAGAGTAAAACAATGAAGTTTCACAAGAAATAATTTGCTAAAGAGCAATGCTTGCAGTTTTTTTTCAGATCATTTAACTTGGCTTTACTTTATTTCCACAGACAATGCTCAGCCTTAGAAGTAACAAAGGTGATGCCAGCGATGGCTTCGCACACAGTGCCACCATTTGCAGAAAGCTGATCTTGTGCTTCCCAGCGAGGTGGCAGAGTCAGGCAGCCAAGTTGGCACAAAATTCTCTTTTTCATATCACAATAAACAGATGAAGACAGAAACCTGTGCTCTCTGTGGTCAGTTATGGTTTTTGGCCAAATAAAAGGGCTATTTAAAGATAACTTGTTTTGGTGTTTATACTAGAAATTAGGTAGCAGCTACTTAAATGTATATACGCGTGCATACACACATTTAAAAGTATATTTACACAAACGTGATTGCTTTGGAAATAAGGCTACTCTGAATATTTTTAGATGCAAATCAATTCTGTTTTCCACTCTACCTGCAGGATTAAATTTCTGACATCGCTGAAATCCAAAGACACCAAATTTAACCTGGTGATTCTCGAATGATTCATAATGAAACCCTTCTTTCTCATAGCAGTGGGGTGCCACATATTTTTTTGTGTTTTATGCTGAACACAGGCATGAGAGCGTCCCCATGCTGAGTGGTAACAGCAGTTAAATTTTAGTAGACCTACCAGATGAGATGATCATGCTCCAGCTATGCTGAAGGGGAAGGTGGAGAGGTTAGAACTTGTGGCCACGGGACTGCACACCTATTGCAGAAGTACGATGTGAAAAAGCTGATTTTTACATGCACTCCTTTTTGATGTTGCTAATTTCTAAACAAACAGTTCAGTGATTTTTTTAGAGAAGGGATTTTTTTTAGAGAAGAAACTTGTGGAAACAAGTACTCAACAATAATTTCCCTCAAGGAAAAAATAGAAATACATATGCTGCGTTTTGACATGTAATCTGACTTTTCCTCACAGTAGTTTTATTTTTAATAAAGACTTCTAATTCCTATTGCATGTTTGGAAATTTTTGACTTACATTTAACAGAGTGACAAGGATCCACAGGCATCAATGGAGAGCCTCTTAATGAATATGCCTACCATTACCTAGCAAGCATGAGAATGTGGAACATCTGTATGTCATCAAACACATAAAGCTGTTAATTACATTAATTTTCTGTTGTCGCATTTTAATATTTTTATTTAGGACTTCTATGCACTAGCAGTAAACACTTACTGGAATTTTTACTTCCTTGCTGAAAATTAAAAACACACGAATTTTCCTCAACAAGCCAGCTAAAGTCTGGCTTAAAATGCTTTCCTTTAGAGACAAAGTTAAAACTGAGTTAAACAGATACTTCCATGAACAACTTTAATTAAAATAGCTGACAGTTATTTTTCCTGCTAGTCTTATATTTCAGCATCATCACATTTCTTCACGTAGTTTAGGTGATGCTTCTGGTATTAGAAAATTTAATTGTAATCATAGAAACCAAAGGTGTCCAGTATTTTGCCTCCCCCTACAATAATAAACCCTTTGTATTAATTTGTATGAATGTATGTTACAATTATTTATACTATATATTAATGTGTATATATAGTATCATATAAATTCCACACCCCTTTTTTAGGATCTGAAGTTGTACAAAGTAGTGCACAGTGTATTAGACCAGTTTCCTGTGCTTAAACTAGCTACACAAGAATATCTTCTCATGTAAAATATATGGCACTTCTGAATAATTTACAAAGGCTCAAATGCTCTGATGTCTTTGATATCTAGATATTCCCTGTCAGAGGAAAATACAAAGAACACCTCTTCCCTGCTTTGAAATTAATATATATATATATATATATATATTTGGTGGAAACACAATTCTATTTCAACCATGTATAAGCAATTTGAGGGAGAGAAGAAAGGGGGAGCTGCTCAGTCATATTGTGGTTATTCCCCAAAGAAGCATTACTCTCCCAGACCTTTATGGGCAACCACATTAAGACCAAGACACAGATATCTCTACCCTGAAATAACACATCAACAAGAAAAACAAGATGTATTTAAATCAGTGCTTGCATTCATAGGTTAAGTTCCATTTGCAGGTAGACTTAAAATACTATATATTTTCTTTTTTACTGTCTTGCACAGCATTCTATCTTTTTCAAGGTATTCACTTCAATCTCAATTTCTACAGTTTTTCATAACTGAATATCACTATTTTTTTAAAGGAGTTCATTTGGGATGTGTGCGTTAAACTTGTAAGAATAATTACTGAAATTATGGATTATTGAAAGTTAACAACCCATCATCCTCCCACCCAAAAACTTGATAACCTGAAGAGATAAGAACAAGTTTAAGAAAGCGATTTAAGTGATTTTGAAGTACTGTCACCTTCAAACTTTTTCTCCTCTCCTACTTCTCATTCTATTTGTGAATTAAAATGGCAAAACACAATTAAAGTTAATTTGGTTCCAATTAGTTCTGTACCAAGATGAAGCTAAAGGAATCTACTTGAGAGTCATTTAGAGCTCGAAACAAAAGCTGAACTGATCAGCACTGTTGTGCCACGTAGTATCATTTGATTTTTTTCAGGCAGTCAGTAGGCTGCTTGAAGCACTGTGTTAACAAGATCAATTAATTTGTACTCTTTTTAAAAGTAATGTTTTTGAATGACCAATGTAACAGCATCATTTGTATTATTCATTTTTCTTGCTGGAGATATATGCTGATCTAAGGAGAGCTGCAATGTCCACATAAGGCTCAGGAATATTAGATAATAAACTAAAGCATGAATATACAACTGTTAAATTAAACATTTCATTACAGCATAAGAAGGTAGAGGACGGAAATGCTTTTACTGGTTTAAAAACAGCCACAACACAAACTGATTTACTTCTAGAAGTAGTGGCAAAGTATTCTGAACTGTTTGTTTGTTTGTTTTGGAGGATGTTTTGTTTGTTTGTTTTGGGATAGAAACTCTTAGATGAATTGGGCTCTGAAATCAAAGCAATTTTCTAATTCTGTTTAAGGATGAGAAATTGGGTGAGCATTGTTTTGGTGATGAGGGGAGGGCCAGACAATGTTCAAAACCCATTACAGCATTATCTGCATAAGCCTTTAAATTATCAAATTCTAACATTTTTCAGAGACAAAAAGCAACAAAAGCCTTCACACACAACTACCGAAAGCCAATGGAGACTTCTCTGGGAAAATATTTAGAAAAGGAAATTTAGGGGAAAAAAAAAAAAAGGAAAGAAAAGAAAAAAAGAAAGAAAGAAAAGAAATATGCTAATCCTTAAAAACCCTATCTCCCACCTACTGTACCACACTCATCCCCTCTGCCTCCCAAGCAAAACAGAACTCGCTATAAAGACACTTCACGTATTTCTAGCAGTTTGTGAAAGTTTTAAAAACATCCTGAGAAACAGGTTGGATAAGGATTCAACCAGGGGTTTACATTAAAACATACCGACATCCTAAAAGCTTAGAAAAGCCTTTACTGGAGGGGTAAAACATAGAAGAAATGCTTTCTACAACTTAACTGTATCATGTGCAAATACTAACTTGCAATCTAATAAATTGTTAAGCAGACATAATTGGAGAGGGAACCTGCAGCCTAACAAGCTAAAACTCCTATCTTTAGTGCAGTAGGTGTATCACATTTGTTGGCTAGGAGCCAGATGCATTCTCATGTTTGTTACAGATTCCAGTTAAAATGATCTTATTTAGCTATCTGAGTTGGTAACATGTGCATGTTCCGAGCTTGCATAAATTTTATTCGGACCTGCTGAAAATCCAGGATCAAAACTTTCTCAGTTCTGTGTAAGCAATAAAGAGGTAAATTTAAAATGCATCTGACTCCAGCCTCTCATTTCTACCTCCCAGCTGTATCCAATGCCAGAACTATTACCTGCATGGCTGCATGCTCAGGGAATGGGAACCAGACACATTTTTTCTCCACATTTCACCCAGTTCTAGCCTTGTCTTTCCAAGAGAAAAAACAAAACAAAACAAAACAAACACTCCACAGCTGGTTATGCTTGAGAGATAAAATTGGTCACTATTGCTAAGTCAGAATCTCACTCATCATTCCACCTGGCACAGTGGAGCTGGAGCCTCATTGACTTCAGCTGTTCATGCACTTCCTGCACAGCCTGAACACAAAGTAAATCTGTGACCAATTCAACTCTTTCTGGGTATTTTTGATTTAGCTGACATATTCCTCAAAACATACATTGCCTTATATTTAAGATTCAAGCTGAGGCACGCCCTGAGAAGTGATGAATTTTGGAATTCTGTAGAGCAAGACCTGAAGGGCTGTTCAGTCCTTCGCTCCCAGGATGACAACGTGGCAGATGGAGATGGACACTCTGCTCTGCTGCTCAAAGGCTTGACGGGTCTCTGATTCAACCCTCAGACAGAAGAAATCTTGTCCAAAAACCAACAAGAATACAGCCTCTCACATCCCAGCTTTCAGTTCTACAAGTTCCCTGATCATAAAAGCTAAGTTAAAGAACATTAAGCTTACTTAAGTTTACCTAAACAGCTAGAACGTTAAATGCAATTCAATCACTTCGCTCCCAGGGTTGCCTCTCAGCTTAATTAATGCAATTTAATTAAAAATGACAACTTTCAGCAGAAAGATGCTATGAAAGGCCAAACATTTACTATTCTATAGTAACAAGAGCAGTAAGCATTTCCCCCCAAGACAAGACTAATCCCTGCCCAGCATTTTCTCAGCTCTGTGCCCATCTAGCCCCAGCAATGACATTCTCAGTGTATCTCTGGGGAAGATGAGCAGACACCATACCAATACAGCCCTGGTACAGTCTTCCAGCTTTTAATGACCACGGATTTCCCAAACCTGAAATAGTATCTTCGTTTTCAAAGTTCCTGACAGATTTAGACATAACATCTCAGACTGAATACAGTGCATAAGCTTAAAAATACGTTAAGGACAAAATGAAGTCCATATATATACCTTCAACAATTTGGACTTGCCTTCCGAAACACCCCACATTCAGTTCTGTTTGCAGAGCAGCCTGGAGTTAGTGTGCCTGGTGCAGGATGCCACAAATTTGGGGTCAAGGTCTGCCCCGTATTACACAGCGGCTGTCACGTCTTCCTCTAGAGCCACATTCAGTGTTACACTTCTCATTTTTTGCTCAGCAGATGGGTATCTAAAAGCTAAATGTGTGCATGAATACTGATGCCTTTGCACATACAGAGAAAAAAAAATGCAAGATACATACCATTCGCACTCAAGACTGCAGAACTTCAAAACATCTTAAAAGCATGAAAAATGGGTGAACTAGGAACTCAGGAAACCTTATTTTCCAGAAGTCAACATTTTTGATGAGCTTTTGGCTACAGAGCTGCCTTTATGTCAGCGAAAATGTAGACAACAAGGTTAAACCATTCACTCATCACTGATGCCTGTTTACTTCTAATGGCTCCTTCCAGAACAGACAAAAAGCTCTTCTGTTTGGATTAAATAAATAGTTCTATCAATCCTTAAAGAGCATTTAGTTCAAATATTTATTTGAATATATGTATCTCAAATATATTTAGAATGTAGTGCACAGTGTGGTACAGACCTTGATGCAGTACTCAGGAAAAAACAAGTTGCTTTTTGTCCCAGTTACCTATCTGAATACAGACAGGAATGCAGTGATAAAAACTGTATAAAATGCAGGCACATTTCAACGCACATTACTCAATCTAGACTCATCTCAAAGAAACAGAGGTGCTGTGGAGGATACCGACAGGAAAATAACTGACCACATATTTTTCTCCTTTTTCTATAAATTTATCAGTTACATGATTGTATAGTAGTTTCTCACCCAACTTCTAAAAAAAAAAAAAACAAGTGCTACAACACTTCCCCAATATTGCAAATTTGTATTCACTTTAGGAGCTGTAGATTTTGCGGAGGTGACTTTGCACAGACCTTTTCTAATGCAAGAGACTTTAGTAAAAAATAGATTGATTTCTTTACACATGGTAAGCAAAATTATATACAGATTGTTGATTAATAATGTTAAATACATGCAATGCATCATCACTAAAGAAATTTCACAGAATCGTTGAAAAGCTGGCTGGAAATTAACACTTAAATATAAATTAGAGATGAAAAATTTGTGCATTCGATACCTAAATTCTTCCTCTTGATACATAGCTATTGAAGTGATATGTCCTGTAATATTAGTAAAGATCTTAATAAGGAGGTTTGCAACTTGTTACCCAGCCAGGTGAGTGGGTTCAGCCAGAAACTTCCACACTAGGCACATGCTAAAGGCAAGGTGGTTAGCTCAATGCTCTGAACAGCCTAGTTGTGATCACAGAAATACCACACCCCAATCATTAATCTGACTGATGCACACGTGGGTAAGATTATTACCCTTCTTTAAAAAATAATGCCGCCAGGGTTTTGTCTAACACCAGTTTGAGTTGTACTGTTGTGGGAGAAATATGTGGCTCTAATTCATGGACAAAAACAACTTTGTTCCCTGAAGACAGATTCTTAATTTTATTTAAATATAGGTTTGATTTCAGTTTCCTTTGCATTGGGAAGAAGAGGAGCAAGTATTGCCTTCTTACTGATTAATTAAACAGAAAAGTTATGGCCACAATATTTAAGTACAGCACATTTTACATACACAACATTTAGCTCCATACAGAGCACCCTTGGGACCCTTTTCTCCAAATATTTGTGAAACTTGTAAAAAAGTTTAAGTGCAACAAAGTATATTGTGCAACATAACATTCTGCTCTTGCAAAGCATAATGCCTGTTTTCCTGCTTGCACAAGTGTGAGAAGTTGAAGTTTTGTCCATTTTTTTTTTAAGGAGAAACAATGGAGAAGCAGGGAGTGCCACGTTCAGGGAAAGCACAGCAGACAGAAATAATGGCTAGCTCTACAGCTCTGACTGCCACTGAGATGCAGAACAGTGCTGGGAGAGCAGAAGTACTGAAAATTGTCTAATGAATGCTTAAGCATTAATGCTTAATGCTCTTTTGATTGGTATTGTGAACATCACGCACACATTGCAAGAGCCATGGGGGGTTTAGATGGCACTTGAGTGTAGAATAGACTTACACTTGGGTGGAAAATCTGCTTCAGTTTATAGGACAAGCCTGGATGATCCCAAAATGATATTCTTCACGAAGAACCAAGCTCTCAGCACAGTGGTAGCAAGGTGGTGCACTGAGCTGAGAAACCATGAGAAACCATCCCTGGAAACACAGGGACTGGGAAGGTAGGACCCACAGACGTTAATGGGACATTTTGTAGGCTGAACGTTAGCTGTGCCCACCTACAGTTCAGGATCAGCTAGGACAAGCACTTGACAGCTCCCTTCATCCCGAGCCAAGGGCGGATGTAGGATGGATCCATCACTTTGGTCTGCACTTCTGAGGCCGAATGGTTGTCAGCAAAGAGGAAGCTTTCACGTATTAAATGTGACGGACAGCCACCAGCAACAGGCAGTCCCATTCAGCCTGACTTCAGGATCCCAAGGTGTGAGATATTGTCAGCTCTCCCAGTGACAGAAAGCCCCGCCAGGGACAGCTTTGTCATGGCAGAGTGCATACAGACCTCGTGCTGCTTCCAACAGAAGATGATTCCTGGAAGTGACTGCTATTCAAGCTACAATGAATGAAGTATTACATCTAAATAAAAAGGCTAGTCTAGCAGATAGGGATGGGGGGCCAGAGGGGGGATCTAATACAAGGCTGCATTAGCCAGCTCTTCCAGAAGTATGAGAGATGAGAGACTGGATGTGTCCCTCTCTGCCTGAGATGAGAACCAGGGGTAGCTGGGGTTTTATACTTCGTTGGGATGGGAAGGGGAAAAGAAAAGAAAATGGGAAGAACAGCACTGTGGGCTCCATTTTCCAGAGAAAGTGAGAACCTGGATCCTGTGAGCACGAATAAACACCATTCAAAGCCTGCCCCAAAGTAGGATCTGCAGATGGGCTTTGCTAACGCCTCCAATTAATCTCCTAACACTTTATCATAATTAGATCATGAAAGCCACCAACTTAGCTGGCCCGTCCTGCTTGTCTGCATCTTCCTTCTGCGTCATCATTCTTTCATTTAAGACAGACATCAGGGAAAAGGCAATGAGGTGTTATATTTTTGTGAGCAAATACTTCAAATCAGGACTTTGGAATATAGTCCAATAGATAGTTGTGCTTATGTGCTGCATTTTCTACCAAATAATAATCCTAAAAAGATGATTTCTTCAAGGTGAATTTCTTCAGGTTTCTGGACAGTTAGCTGATCTTCCTATAGTCATTACTGTGGTAAGCCTCTACTTTCAGAAAAGGGAATAACGTTGCAACATTAAAACTTTTCAAAGTCCAGGCAGGCAGATTCCTGTGCATCTAGTCTAACAGCATCTCTAAACCTCTAAACCTGTGAGCCTCCAGATTTACTCTGTATCCTGCACAGACAAGACTGCTGCTGCAGGTAATTAAAACTAACAGTGGGATGCCACCGGGTAGCGTGACATCCTGCGTGCATTTATGGTCCTGGTGAGGACCCATCACTCCGATAATTACATTTCACATTTGGAAACAAAATCAGATATGACTTTGGACAAGATCATAATGAATTCATAAATCTTCAAAAGAGAGATTTCCCTAGCGAATCAAAAATAATCTGCTTTTTCTAATCCAAAAGACCAAAATACCACACAGCACTTTTTTAAATAAAGGTTTTCCTACTTGGGCCTGTTTCTGTGTGCAAGGATGTGTTACACTAATCAAACATGAGGAAGAGTCAGGATACCTGATCAGCCCAGAACAAGACGCAAACGACTCACTTCTGTTGCATATTTGTATACTTTAAGTGGATTTTAAAGCTTTTTTAAATTTTCAGTAGCTTGCTCTGGAAGAGCATCATTCTGATAACACAGCAATTATATAAAGAAACAAAGTAGTTATTTAAAGATTTTTGTTTTACCATACATTGAAAAAGGGCTTCTGTATGCACAGAAGGTGTTACCTGGAGTTAGCACATCCTAGCATGCCTCAAGCATAAGGAAAAAGAAAAGTTGTTTCAAGAACATTAACATTCCAGTTTTGGAATGAGGTATAATCTAAGAGCAAGAACTGCCTCTAAGGTACTAAACTTAACTAAGCATTCATTTGAAAACTTTCTCCTGGCGGACACATTAACGCTGATAAAAACAATTCACTGCTTATGAGAAGGGAGACATGGCAACATGCAGCAATATTCAGCAAGGCAATGTGACAGTCTGGGAAGCATGCTGTCTGGAAAAGGACTTCCATGCCCTGTTTGTACCGCTGACTGCTCAACAGCACTGGGCAAGTCTTATTTTTATGGCACCCCCCTGTCCTGATGGATACGTGGATAAAGTATTCATGATGAGGTATTCCCAGCCATGCCAGTATATTAAGGACTCGCTATTTATCACTTACATAACACCAGGGTTTTGTTGTTGATGCTGTTGTTTTGTTTTTAAGAGGATTATTAATCCTTGTAATAAAGGATTAACATTCTTCAAAACAGAAAGTAGATGCAGTAGAAGAGGGGTTAGAGACAGGCTGGTGGGCTGATCAAACCATTCTGCCTAAAGTGCCGTTATAAATCACTCAAACACAGTCAGCACTGAGTAAGCTGTGACTAAAGAAAAGGGCAGGAGGAAACCGTTGCGAAAGATTTAAAGTCTACCTGCTCTACTAAAACAAATAATTCAATAAAAACAATAACAACAACGACAGTAAATCAGTGAAACGTTGACACTGTTTTCTTCAGCCTCCACTGATGCCATTAAATGTAAAGCAGATGAGAGAGAGCTTGCTTAATAAAACACCTTAAAACCACTTGTTGGGCCGTGGGTAGTTATTCCAGCATCCTTCTGTGTCGTGGTGCCTGCACCTCCCAGGACCTTGAGCAGACAGGTTAGCACCGCAGTGCAAAAGCACTCCAAATTCTTGCTGCACACAACATCCCAGCCCTGGGGAGGGGGGAAAAGCTCCTCGCAGTGTTGGCATCCCCCCCTCGGGGGCATATCAATATTTTAGGGTGATAAAATAGCTTCATTAAGTATCAAGCATCTGTTCCGAAGGAACGGCCCATTATTTACAGAAAATCTTTGTGTCATTCTGCAAAATGAATGCTTTCTAAGCTAGCAGCATTGCAGAGGAAGAGCTTTGTCAGGCTGGATTCATACAAACAACGGCACTTGCTTTACTTTCTTAATGAAAAACTTTCATCGCCAGACTGACTGTAGTAGGAAAATTACAATGTAGTGCTACACCACGGTTAAAAATCCTTTTGGCCTCTGATGTTTGATGTAAAAATTGTTCTAAGCATAAAAGAACAGATGCTGACAGCCATAGCAACTCTCCGCGTTCATGCCAGTGAGCCATATTTGCTTGAAAAGGCTATTCATAACTTGAATAGTGCTTCATCTGAGGAGAACTCTATTATGCAATCTGGTATGTATTTGCAGCAAAAGGGACCCCCCCACATGCCCCCACTGATTTTTTTTTTCTTTTATCCAGCTTTACTTGTTCTGCAACATCTTTTTGTTATATTATCCGCTTCACTGCTCTGAACACTTCTTGTTTATGCATCTGGTGCTTGAAACAACAAACAAATGCTAAGCAGTTCACAATGTAATTGGGGAAATGTATCCTCAGATTCGTTTAAGAATTCCAGAAATGCAAAGGTTTAGAGGATAAAATTCTGAGAAACCTGATCGGTATATCATTTTATAATCTGGTTTTCTCCCTGAAAAATCCATGATTGCTGTCCCTCTGTGGCCGGCAAAAGGCGCCTCAGCTGTAGCACTGGTATAAATAGACTGCTGGAGTCTCGACGCAGCTTTTTTAGTCTGGGTGTCCAGCTAGACTAGACAGCAATGACAAAAATATCAGATCTGCTCAACCTAGAAAGAAAACAAATCATCTCCAAGTACCTTCTCATTAGAGGGGGTATCCTGCACTCTGTGCGAAGCAGGACCACGCTCTTTATTACCGAGCTATGTCAGCTGCATCTTAGCTGTGGAAGACACTCCTCACTCTCTGAAAGGAGGTAACTTCCCTGTTACACTGACAGAGAAAAGCTCCTGCAATGCCATATTGCCATCAGCTGGCAACCTGCGCAGGTGGCCATGGAGCAAACCAACTGGGCTTGGTCATTTTTGCCATGCACATACTGGTTTATAGGACTTTCAGTAGTTTAGGAGGGTAACTCCAAGCTTGGATGCTCCAGCAGCTCTTCCCTAGCCAAAGCTACTTCTCTTACTCCCATTCTCATCCTACGCTTAAAACATGACTACCAGCACTCAAGCTAACCACACTGCAATGAGGGCTGCATTGAGCCCATTTACATTTATCCTTGAAATACCTGGCTCACGACAAATGACGTCAGCTACTGACACTGTGAAAAATACGCAAATATCAACTATAATTTCAGGAATAGCCATTTCAGCCTATTAATATGTTCATGAATTTATTATTTAAAAAACAGCGGATGAAAATCTTGCTTATCTGGATAGAAAATTGAAGATACTGGCAAATTGTTGAGTAAGGCCAAACATACTTTGAAAAGCTGTCAGGCAAACACAAGGTTTCAACTACCTAACTGCTCACCACGAGCAGAATAAGGACTGTGATATCACACGTATTTGATGCCTGCAATGATTCCCTGTTCCAGCATGCAGTCTGGATAAATGGCATAGTGGCTTTTCCTTGGGGTGACTGAATACATTGAATTAGATCCCAGCTTGTCACACGGTGCAGAGTCTCATGCCCCGGAGCGACTTACTCTGTTGTCAAGTGTAGCACAATAGCTGCTTTCAGCGCAGAAACTGGTTTCTGACATTATGTATTGTCAACTCCATTTGCAAATAGCTGACTTGAAATGATGGAAAGCAGGCACAGCAAAGTGGAGCTGCCTGACAGCAAGCCTACCTTGGACAGTTGGGTCACGGATTCACTGCCAAATTTTGTAGTTCATCACGTCTAATCTGTAGCAAGCACAGCAAATCACTGAAGCACAAAGACCGTCATGTAAAACCAGTAGTGGCTTATGATGCGAATTACAAAGTGTGCTGATTCCCCCTGCTACTTTGAAAGCTCTTCATTTGCAACAGTCAGCTGAGACTATGCGACTCTGCTCGTTTGCTGTCTTGCACTGTTTTCTCCTTACACCTTTGTCTTGTTCATGACGTAAACGAGATGCTTGCCTCATGCATTAGAAAACACAAATCGGTGTTACCCTGGTCCAGCACTGTTAGATGCATCACACCTGTGAAAAGCAGCTCTTTATCCCTAACAGCAGCGCTGCTCCACTGAAGTTGTGGGGAGCATCACAATCCATTTCAGAGCAGAATGAGGTCCTTGGAGATCAGGCTAAAGCACAGATGTTTCCATTAATCTTCCAGTGACTGGAAATTCTTGAGGGGAAAAAAAATAATCATTGTTAACAGTGTTCAGAGTCCAAGGCAAGGCTTACTGATCCTTAAAGTAAGACAGAATATTGTACAGACAGGAAAATATATCAGAGACGTTAATGAAGATATGAAGAGAAGATGCCTGCTTCCACACAAAAATTAATGAATAAGCGAGCTAGGGATTTGTTTTTGCAAATCCTGATGCTCCTCTGAACTGAAGGCCCAACTCTGGTGCTCCAGGGTTTGTGCTTTAACCCAGGTTTGTCTACCCAACTCATGAATCCTTCAGAAAGTTGAGAGTAGAGTTTCTCTGGAGTCTTGGCTCTTCTGTTTCCTCTTTGCAGAGTCAGCCTGAAGTCCACATAACTAAAACCGACCCTTTGCTCCCAGGCATAGTGCTGTGACCTCTTATTTATTTTAGACAGAAAATTTAACCACTGTTTTGGGCTGTCATAACTAAGTTGTCACTTCTAGCAAGGAACATATCTCTCTTCGTCTGCAAAACCGGAATTATTGTCGTTGAGCTTCCTTATCTTTCATGCTGACTGGAGAAACTTGTTTTTTGCTGGCCTGGCACAACGGACTTGCAGCCTCATTGCTGCTGCTGGCAGTGCTGCTTCTGAACATGATCATGACAGATGTGCCGGGTATATTAAACGCATGCATGGGCAGGCATTTACACACGTGTAATCAAAAATGAAAGAACATCTTTAGAATCTTCTTTGTATGGGTTCAAGAGCAATGTATTCCTGTGGACTCTGGTTATACACCACAAACTTATCACTTTGTTCAGTCTGGAAGCACAAAAGCATTAAACGAAGTAATAACCATACCGCCAAATTAGCAGATGAAGTAATACTGCATGCACTTGCACAGGCAATCAAGCAGAGGAACACAGTGGTTAATTCCATATTTTAAAATTACAAAAGGTGTGGAAACCAAAACTACAATAAAGGTGTTTGACTCTAACACAAGGTTCAGCCTTTCAGCAGTCGTTGGTCATGGCCAACCTGGTATTCCTCCTTCATCAACGTAACGTCCGTAGTCATTTTCCATCCCACATTAGGCATTAAATCACTCTGCATTGCTGTTCTTGAATCTACACATAGATAAGCTTTGTCTGCATGAAATGAAAAAAAAAATATCAATAAACAGTACATGGACTTTAATTTTGCTTTGACCCAGATCAGTTACAGAACAAATTCAGTAAGCTGAGCTAAAACAGAAATGAAAAATATTCACAACACCTTTCAATTAAGTCAGCTTTAAAATATCTTCTCAGATCCAACTGTCCCCAACCTTTCTGAAAGCCTTTTTTTAAAGCAGGAGATGATAGAACTGGGGAGCATTATTCTTCGGAGTGCTGCAGCAATTAGCAGTTGAAGAAAAAAATACGACTCTTGTCTGAGACAGTAGAGCTATTTCATGGGATATCCATTTCATTTTTCCCTTTCTTAATGAGGATATAGCTTTTTTTTCAGGAAGCCTACAGCTATCAGGAGATCTGCATCCCAGTATTAAAAAAACTCAATATACTTCCTGGTCATAGTGGTTGATAATAGTAAAGCAAAAGGCTATTGTCTAGAAAACAGCTCTTCATGCACACACATCAGCATAAGAGGAACCCAGCTTCGCTGTTAATAATATATAAGAGAATTTTGCATAATTTTGTATTTTTTAATGCACTGAAAAATGCAAAAACAAATGGCTGCTCCCAGTCACCCAGAATCAGGGACGGCATGATGCCAACCAGCGCTGATCCAAAACATGCTCCGACCCTTAGCACAGCGCCTGTGGCCTGAAGCGGTAAGCCCAGATCCTGAGGATGACTGGGAAGAAGCCACACGATTTTTGGACAGTAGCTGTTTCGTGTGCCCTGCCAACCTGGAGAGCAGCTGGAGTTCACACTGGCATCCAGGAAACTGCAAATAATCTCAAAGGTTTAATTATCATCTCACCTTCAATAGCAGTGAAAATGTGCTTTAGATTGATGGGGAAAATGTTCTTATATTGTTTCTTTTGCATGATGACAGTGACTGGCATGACACTAATGCTATATTAAACTGTTCATAGTTAAAAACAGATATAGATGTAGGAAGACTAAGCATAAAGCAAACAAACCATCTGTTACTTTTGGGAAAAAAAAGGAAAATCTGAATACCTAGGGTTTACTTGATTTTTGAAGGAAGTTTATGAAACTTGGCAAAAAAAGGTTTTCATACAGTATAATTGAAAAAATCTTTGAGAAACAAACAGACCTAAACAGACATAAATACATAGACTCAAAGAATTACATAAAAGGCATGTATTTATTTTACAAGACACGGTAATGGTGTAGGCGATGAGGAAACCAGTCCCAGAAAGCAATGCTGACCAGTGCCTTTGGTAGGTAAGTCTGCTACACATTATCCTGACAACTATATGGGACTGTTAAAGCCAGGGCTGTGTCTTAACTAACCAGTGTTGACCTTCGTGTCCTTCAGATATGAAAGCACTCTGCTAAGGATTCATTCTAAATGGCTTTTTGAACAGAAGAGCTGTCACAGTGCATGAAATATTAAAATAGAAATATAAAGTTAGTTTCCCCTTAGCAGACATTAGAATTTATAGAGAAAAAAAATATTTTTCCTGAAGGAAAATATTCTTCTCTACTAAGCTGTTATTTGATATAACGTGCTAGAGTGACAAACGTCAGACCACTGCCGTATGCATTAACCTCTGAACCACTTCTTGCTATAATTTTAAGAAGCCACAGTACCTGTATTAAGGATGGCATTAAGTAATAGCTGAGCAAAAATACAGGCACTAGACAGGTAATCAATTAGTTAGATTTGCCTTAGGTGCTAATTATGCTTTATTACATTATCTTCCAAAGCGTTTTCATACAAAGAACAAATAATCTATGTAGTGTAAACGTTACATGTCATGAACCAGCTTTGCATTCTCCCTTTAGATACGGTTTAAAAAAATAAAATAAAAAGTAATAAAAAGTATCTACTTTGTAAACAGATAAGTGTTTGTAAGAACCCTGATGCACGCTGTGCAGCCTGCTGTCAGGCAGAGTCTGCTTGCACCCCAAAGCAGAGCAGAGAACCCAAGTTTCACAGAGTCAGTCCCAATGTTGCCTCCATTAGAAATATGATTTGATTGTAAATCAGTCCATCTCCCTAGGCACTGAACAGATGTACACATCGGCAATACCACGTACTAACGGGCAAGTTCATATGGGAGAATTAGGGTCTGCTGATGAACATTAGTTCCTCAAATATTTTTAAAAAATAAGGAATCTTTTGCAAGGCAAATGAGGCACTGTTCTTTGTTGGTAAATAAAAATTATTAATGATGTTGAACATCATGACACTGGAGTCCCAAGGAAAATGCAAAATATTAGTGCAGCTTGTAGATGAAGAACTGAAAATTTGAGTACCAATGATATTTCAAGAAAATTCCGTGCCAAATAAGATGAGGTTGTATGAAAACTGAAAGAATAAGGCAATATGTACCACACCTCTGCAAAATTCTAGGCATTACATCATCAGAAAAAAAAAGGTACGTTACAAAAATGGCAGCAATGCAGAGAAAGACCAGAAGTACCATGGCTAGGTGAAGAGAGCATATGCTACTGACAAGAACTCAAATATATGTGTAGTGAAGTGCTGAATCTCCTTTTAATCTTTTATGAACTTAACAGAGCATTTTACAGCCAGAGTAAAAACCAGTGACCGGTGGAGTTATTCAAGCAGCACTGCTTCACTTATTTGTTCTCAGAAGGCAGGTCGGGGAACTGGGCTAACAGCTGCTTGCACCAGGACCAGGGGATGTTCACAAGGACAGAAGCATAACCCATGCATTATGTGTAAATCAGATTTTTTTGCCATCTAAGTAAGACAGCCGTCATTTCATCAATTGTGAGCTTGCACGGTGAGGATTCCCTCCCTATTTTTTAAACTATCTCACCAGTTCATGTATTTATTTCTGGCATTATTTTAGGACAACTAACCAAGTGGGCTTCCAGCTCTTGCTGAAGGATAAAAAAGCCCTGCAAAAAAACTATCTAGGAGCACACTCCCTACCCAAGCGCAAAGTGTCCCTCCAACTGGGTTCGTGAGACACCCGCTGAGGAGTTAAAGCTAAAGGTCCCAGCTGCTGCCGGTCCAACCACCACCACCCCTGTCTAGGATCCTTGCATGCAAGCTGTCATGCTTGACGGCAATCAGCTCTGATGGGTGATTTATGCAAAATAAATAAGAAAGAATAATAATAATAAAAAAACTCTAGCAGAAGTAATTATAGAGAAAACAAAACAAAACAAAAACATTGCACTGCTTATGAGGCATTGAAATTTCTTTCTTTGGAAAAGAGTGAAAGGGTCAAAATGGAAGCTGGAAAGGGGTGCTAAAATAAGTAAGGAACCAGCTAGTCTGAGTCTTCTTACATTCTTCACTTTAGCGGTGTTCTGAAATTCATACGGCATGAACATCCTTCCTGGCAATGTCACTTGCAGAGAGTGACAATTGTGTTTTGCTGTCCTGCGGATCAGATTTGTGATCAGACATTCATCCCTCTGCTAAAACCCAAAACAGCACATATATAAAACATATAGCCACCTAATCCATAACTTCACCACAAAGCTACACAACTTCTTGTTGTGCCTTCTTTCCTGCTCTAAAAAAACAACCAAGCACCAAACAAAAAAAAAAAAACCAACACAAGAATTAATCAGAAGTCAAGGGCTGACTATTAGATACCTGCAGGTATTTGCAATCATCTGTACTTGTTTCCTACATTGTAGAGGCTCTCTGGTGGTGTTTAACAGAAATATCAAAGGTAAACGTTGCTGGAATGTTTTTGGAGGGCAACCTTTGAACATTAAATGAAGAAACTAGGTTGCTTTCTCCAGCTACAAAAATTACAAGGTGCCAGCACATGGTGTAGTCGTTCATTGGGTGCAATGAAAAGCCTGAAAACAGCCATTGATCTTTTATTCCTCATGTTTTCATGGAGACAGAAGCTTCCCATCCCCACGCAGTGAGAAGTTATAAAAATAAAACGTACTTAAATAAGTCTCTCATTAATAAAATGAATTACTTCACGTTGTTAACTGCCCAGTAAAACAGCCTCATGTTAGTTACTTGCTTACCTGTCTCACATTAACCACTACATGATGCTAATCGATGTGGTTCATCACTCACATTGCAACACCACTGAATATTTTAATTCTTGAAATTTGATAGCGGGTTGTAACAAGGAATTTCACCTGCAACTTTAAAAGATTGTTTTGAAAAGCAGCCCGAACTGCCTCTTGGCTGCTGAGCAGTACAGACAGTGCGTAGTCCTACAGATGTAATTGACAGGGCTTGGAAAGTTACCCTCACAGTCAGGAACGGGCATAAAACAGAAATCCATGTGGCCACTTTGTCTGCAGGCTGACAAGTTAAAATCACAAGAGACATCTGAAACTTTTAAGTGATAAGAGAACAGTGGGTAATTGTAATTAATTGCTGAGAAGTGCGAAGGTGACACCGCCATCCCTGCAGACGCAGAAATCAACACAAGATCCATCTGTGGAGCAGTAAGACCAAAAGCAAACACACACAGTGGCACGCACGAATGTCACTGCATAGCAACTTGAATGATAAGATGCTACCAGAGACAAATGTCCTGAAGCACGTTTGTCCTGCTGCCATTTGCAGGTCTACTTGTGATGGTACAGCTATGCTTAACAAACATATTATTACACAATTTAGTATGCCCTGATACTGAGAACCACAGATGTAGACTCTAAATTGGGAAAAATACTACTAGTGCTACAATCCTTTCTGCATTTGTATCTTTGTTATGAATAAAAAGAATGAATCAACAACACAAAAAGGCAGGGTTCTTGGGAGGGGTTGTTTGTTCATTTGGAAGAGAGGAAAGAAGGGAATTAAACTTATGAAATGACAAAACTCGAAGTCACGCCAAAGAGTTTTCAAGACTGTTCCCCCTGTTTCCCCTATTCTCCTTCCATACCACTGTGGAGGAAGCAACTTCATAGATTGCAAGTTCTGAACTTACAGTGTTCTGATGCTTTAAAATATTAATTCAGTATTCTATCTTAAATCATACAGCACTGCCAAAATGAAGAGAATGTTAAAAACAAACAAACAAACAAACAACTAGTCAATGGTTTTCATGGATTTTTTTCCACTTACTAGAAAACAAGATTGACATTTATTTCTTGTTTCAAAAAATGCTTTTTCTTTAGGAATCTAGTCCAATTTCCTTCAAGTTCAATTACTAATCTAGAATTTAAAAAAAAACAAAAACAAAAAAAACACACCAATAACTTAAAATGAAGTTTCTCTGAAAATCCTAAGCACATGCCAATTTAGGTATTTAGAACATTAGGTGTCTCTCAGAAAATATCTGTATTTTGGCTAAATCATTCTGAGGTTTGAGTCCTCCGTGGCCCAAGTAAAGACAACACAGAGGATGAAGAGGACAGTAAAGCAAATTGTAGACAGTAGGTATAAAGAATGGAAAACATCTACCTGACAACCTCAGATCAACCAGAAAAACTAATCTAATGATACACAAACACACGTAATATTACACCCAAAACATTACTCAGAATCATTATCATTCATGGGACAAGCACTAATAGGTTAGAGAATAGAAAAACTGAAACTGACTTAATAGACAGTTAAGCAACATTTTTCTTCTTGTTTAGAAACAAAGGCTTGATTTGATATTTTGTCTCTTTGTGAACTTCTCTAGTGCAGTCTTGTACTATCCCATGCTTCATGCAGGCTCTAGCTATGCTAAAGCAAATCTATACCATACAAATATTTACAATTTATATATAAAATATATGAAATTAGGTAAACTAATATAGCTGTGCAACTGAAGCACAGAAGGGCAAGCTTAAGAATGTCACCTTCCAATAGTAGGCCAACATGAAAAGATGATACGGCACTACTAGCATAGAGAACATGCATTAGTAGTTAGCATATGGCAAAAGTAATTAGTTGAAATTTGTCAGAGCTACACAATAGAAGATCATAACCAAGAGCAGAGTGGAAGTTACAATCTTAAATAACTGATGGTAAAGAAGGAGAGCCATTGCTTGGACCTTAGACAGTTGGACTCCATGCATAAGCATCATGTGATATGGTTATGAATCCCACACACCATGAAGTTCTGCAAAAAGAACTATGCATGACAAATTCAAGATGAAACAGAGTTGTGTAGCTGGGCAAAACTGAAGGAGTCTGGTCCCCTGAAGACATGGGATGAGGCACCTGCAGTCAGTTGCGGCCTGTGCCGTGAGGGAGTAGTGACAACAAACAGTGTCAACCTCAGAAAGCCAGTGGTTTCTGAATATCAAAAGCCTCCAGTGAGATAGACTGGTCACTGGGACAAACAAATCTTGATGGAAACAGTCAACACTGCAGAGCACCTTGGAAATAAGGATGATGTCTACATCCTATTTGGCAGAAGTAGAAACATACATGAAATTATAGTAAAAATACATTTTATTTTAATAATACATAATAAAATACTATTTTGGGGTGCCCAATTCAAAACATCTATGCTTGCTTTTTATAGACTTTTTATAAGGCTCAGGCTGGGTGTTAGGGAAAGGTTCTGCACCCAGAGGGTGGTCAGGCACTGGGACAGGCTCCCTAGGGCAGTGGTCACAGCACCGAGCCTGCTGGAGTTCAAGAAGTGTTTGGACAACGCTTTCAGACACAGGGTCTGATTTTTGGGTGGTCCTGTGTGGAGCCAGGAGTTAGGCTCAATGATCTTTTTGAGTCCCTTCCCACTTGGGATATTCTATGAGTAATAATAATAATAATAATAATAATAATAATTGGACTTCAAAATCCTGAGATACCTACAAACTGAGGAACGCAGAATTTAGGACCACATGTGAGCAGGTTAGGTTAAGTGATGCAGAGATACACAGAAAATGCATGGAAGTGGAAAGGGAAGTCACTTGCCAATAAGTGGAGTTTCTACAAGGTAAATAGTCTTACATGCACATTCACATACTTAGTGTACATATGTAAACAAACACTTCAGTTAAAAAAAAAAACAAAAAAACCACACCTTTGATTCCAGCATTAACCATGGGCAACACACTCCTGTGTCTTCATGGGAAACAAGACTGACTTTAAAGCTCTGTTCCAAAAACTAATTCTTAAAGTGCTGTCCTACTCGAGGTAGGTCCATTGGCTTGAAGCGATTCAGATTGCCTGCTGGACTACCACGGACTTGGGAAACAAAAGTTCCTGTTTGACAAATCCGATGCTGCCCATCAGTTATAAACAGGTCTTCACTTTCTCTTTTGCTCTTTTTGACAATATAAAATAGATCCACAAAAACATCTAGGTGGAGAAACAAATATTTCAGTGATGTTTCTGGTTTGTAGCCTAGCTGCTTCTTACTGACACAGCCTCTGCTTGGAGCAGTCTTTAACTGACAGAAAGGGTGTCACAGCACTTGGGTGCTCCGAAGCTTATCTACTTTTTTTTTTCTTCCCCAGATGCATTGGTAGGAATGACAAAAGCTACTACATAACCTCCATAAATCTCACCCTGCTATCACCCTTTGACCAAGGCTGCTATACCAGTGCCACTCCTCCTGCATCCACAGCAGCTTGTAATCCAAACCGGGCATCCAGGAGGCCCTTCATCCCATCTCAGGAAACACAATCACCCAAAGTATAAAGCTTATCAAATATCAGGTGCTGGGATCAGGATACAAACCTAATAACTCATGACAGCGTTCAGCAGGCTGTGTGGGTGCTTGAAAGATTAACCTACTGCCAGGAAAAACTTAGCAGGGTTGCTTTGTACAACCCACCCTTGCACTGGCAACAGGAAGAATTGGAACAGGGTGGTTCGAAATAATACCAAAACCCCTGTGTGCAATCTGAGGGTGCCTGCCACCCCTCCAAACCTGAGCAGCACGTGAAGCATCGAGTGGCAGAGCTTCTGGGCTAGGAGCATCATTATATTCCCCCAGATGGGCCAGCACAGGCTACTGCAAAATATCTACCAGGCTTGGAAGAGGATTTTTGAAAGAACAAGAAAAATCAGGCACACTTTTTCTTTCTTAGCAACTTATAAGGTTCTGACAGCTCTGTGAAGGCTGATGACATGATTTCTCCTCAAGAAAGGTACGAAAAGTGCCTTGTTTGCCACTAGAAGCAGAAATGGAAAGCAAAGGCTTTTTTTGATCTTGCCATAAGATGCCGCTCCTTTTCATGTCATTTGCAGGGTTGGGGACGTACTAACTAATGCTTCACGCTGGGCTAGGTGAGAATTAGGGTCTGATGTTTATCTACATCACTATCTCTATTACCCACTGAAGTCTAGGAAAAAAAAAAAAAAAAACAAAAACAACGAACACAAATATTTGAAAAAGTCAGAATTGCAATAGCAAGCCTTAATTAGTTTTTGGTGCCGTTAGCTAAGCTTTTAATTCAAGTGCATGAAAATGTTTTAATTAAGCCAGCTTCTAACTCAATTTCTTCAGATATCTTCCTGCTTCTGCAACAAATGACACAGATGCCAGAGACCATAGCTTCTGTCAGTACACAGCCCTGACTCGCTCTCAGAGCAGATCCACCCTGTGCACTTGGTAAAGCTCTTGGTTATGTGGGTAAAACAAAATTCAGTAATATCCTTAAAGATTAAATTCAAATAAATGCATTCGAAGAGTCTGAATCTTTACAAGGGAGCTTTAGTTCAGGCACTTCCTTTCTTTCACATGCAAACTTGGTAATCCCCTTTGTCAAAAATAAATAAATAAATAAATAAATAAAAGATTGATTTTTTTTTTTCATCTTTTATTTTGCACACACAACCAGGAGCTGCATGGTGCAGTACAGGCTTTACATCCATGGCTCTGACCTCTGTTATGTGAGCTATCAGAATAGCTGATTGCAGCAACAGATGGTTGTTCTCCACATGATGAGACCAAGGAATCAGTTATGATGGATTTCCGCAAGTACAAATGCCAAGACACAACCGTGGGCTCTCAGCTAAGGTTTAGAAGTCTGCATAATCTTAAGACAGACTCTGCCGGTTTCCTCCAGCCTTTAATTATTCGTGTCCCACAGCCCCCAACATGACTTTCCCAGTCACATAATTTCACCTCGCTTGGCTCCTTGTCCTATTCTCCTTACGCGTGCAATCCCAGTTTGTGCTTCTCAAGGCTGCTGGTATATTGGCTGTCTGCACCACCAACCTAACTTTCCACCTACTGGCTCACAACAATTTTTATCCTACTCCTTGCCACGTCCCTGTCATCTGCAGCAAAGTCTTAGTCCTCCCTTCACGTTCTTCATGTCCTGTGTTCATCTCCTACTCATCACACAGGCCAGTTTCTTGTGAAATTTGTACCTACGCTCTCCAATTCCTTTCTCCTTCCTTCTGCTACCTGGATCTCAGGTTCCTCCCAAAGCCACCCTCACACTTTCTGTCCATGCACCAGCAGAGGAGCCGCTATGAAAAAACAGAGGAGTGGATGGGAGATTTGATCCTAAAAGAGGAATTGCAAGGAAAGTCTGGAGCCTCTCTGCTTACACATCTGCTCTCTTCGGAGATGTCACAGACAGACACTCCTGCCAAGCATGGCATTTTTGAGGGGACAACATACAATCTGGTCGACACCAGGAAGCACAGATGTTGAGGATTCACAGGGCTAAGGAAGACCTCAAAGAGCAACTCCAGAAAGAACCAATACATTTATGTTGTTCTTGACTAACATTAAAACAATTTTAATGTTTCTAAAACACTCAAAATCCCAATTCAAGGATCTATTCCTTTGTTTCAGTTTCACTAATGCCAAACCCGATACATACCAACTGGTCCAGCTCAGGCACGGAGAACTTTGCTTCACACCAGCTTTGTGACATCCGAAGGCTGGCATGTCTCGTTCACCCTGCCACTCTTCTTTGCTGGGAGCCTCAAACAACCTCATATGTCCATTCAACCTTTCTTCATAGTCCATATTTTCTAAATCTTCAATTACTTTCATTCCTCTCCTTTAACTCATCTCCATCTCTCTCAAAGTGTACACCGCAACTGGATACAAGGTTAAAGATGAGGAAGACTATTACACGGTATGGAAATACCACTTCTTTTGTCTTCCATGCTGGTCTTCTCTTTGCATGACACGATACCACGCTTGTCTTTATTGCAGCAGTGTGATTTTATTTAGCACCACAGCCCATCATGTAAGCTACCACAAACCACAGCTCTCCTAAAGAATTACCACTCAGTCCCAGCTGATTCTAACGATGATATCTTTGTCCTATTGAATAACTTAAGTTTAGTTCCATCTCCACTAATTGACAGTCCCTCTCCAACTATATATCAACTGCAGATGTAGCAAGCACCATTAAAGTCACTGCTGCAAACACTCTGCAGTACTGAGTGCTAAATAAACATGAATATCTCACTAAAGTGTCCACAGGTGAATGTGTAAGACTGCAATATTCTGAAAACCTACATCGGAAAATACTGTCAGGTTTTCATGTACATGGTAAAAATGCAGATCTTTGAGAATAGGACACTGCCTTGGCAGAACCTGGAGCCTAGATGCAAACCAGAATGACGCTACCGTGTTGTTTTTTTTTTTCTTTTTAAACAGGACGAAAACATTAGTCTAATTCTCAATTGATCATTCGGCTGAATTAAAACAAAAATTAGCCTGAGTCATAAAGACATGTGATGAACTACAGCCCACGTGGTTTAGACTTGGCAAAGTTTTACGCAACAGCAATCAGGGTTTTCAATGGGGAAGATGGCTCGATTTTGTTGGCGGATGGTCCCACAGCCTAACTACATCACTTGTGCACCAAAACATACCCACAGATACTAGGGATTTACATGGGCTTCAGTCAATGTTTTTCTTTCTCTTCTGTGTTGCACCAAACCGTTCCAAAGACCACTGTAGTTGTGCCTTTAATTTTCTTCGCTAAATAGCTTCAAACATGAATTTATTAAAGGTCAGAGAAAGACTGCATGCTACTTTGAAAAAAAATCAGCTTTCTTTGAAGAACCCCAGGAAAGCACCCTGTTCAATTCTTTTCATCACACCCGCTCCACGTTTCAAGTTAACAGTAAAGGTAATCTCTGCCATGCAGCACCCTGCCACAGCAACCTCACCACACGCTGCTGGATTCAGCCGCTTTGTTCAGTTGCCCCCAAGTCCGACTGCTGACTTTCAAAATACGCTGAGCAGTGAAAAAAGATGTTCAAGCAGGTCAGCAATGTGCAGAGCATTTGGCACACCTGAGCACGAGAGTGTGAGGAAAGCTTTTACTTATTCAGATTGTTTTCATATAGTTTTTTCTTAAGGCAATGAGCTTGAAGAAAATAAAGCTAGATAGGTGTTATCACTAAAATGATAAGCAATCATTTCAAAGCATGCTGGGGGTATGAAGTGTTTGACTTCACTGATTTTTCTGCATAAGTATTGGTTACCAAAAATGAAGGTAGTCGATAGAAAGGTCACAATTACACATATGTAGCTACCTCACCTGGGCCCTTGAACTAAAATCAGCTGATTATGGCAGTTATTTTCTCAAATGGGCTTGTCACAGGCATGAAACTTGTATTTCTGTAATTCAGCATAGAGCATGAATACAAAGGGGAAATTAAATGGTGTTTAAAAATGCGTGGATGTATTTCATACTTTTATAGTGGCATTTGAATTATATTCACTTAATGTGTTGTGCAACTGCAGCATAAGCCATTTCTCCAGGATAACACACAGCAAGACCTTTACATTTTTCTTCCTACCAAACTTAATTAACAAATCACTGTGATTCAGTTCATGTAACACGCTGGCTCTTGAATATTATTAATTAAAAGTGATTTGTTACAAGTCAATTTTATTTCTTTGTAGGACTTCATCAATGTAAATGCTGAATGTAAACTAAATGCAAATGCTGTAAGCTTCTGACAAAATATATTTTTGTTCTTAAACAAAGTAATCGTGTCATATGCAATACAGAGAAGCAAAAGGAGGGAAAGTCCCTTCAGGAGGCGATATGAAACAATAAGAGCAAGGTCTACACAGCAACTCATTGTTCCCGAAAGACAGAACTCACAGAATCGCCACAGAAACAAAAATACTTTTTATCCGTCCCTGACTGAATAGATAGTAAAACAGAATTTGGCCTGCCCAGCGGTAGCACTAATGTGATTGAAGTTCGCACTGTAACATTATATGGCCTTCTGTCACATTATGGGAAACCAATGAATCCTATTCTCACACACGTTTCGTACCACTTTATCCAATCTTACTCAAATACACAGGATCGATGATAATATATAGGTGGTTAGGGCATCTCCACATCTATATCACACTAAAGGAAGTTTTTATGCAACTATATTGCCCTAGGCTGTTGATGCCAAAAAAATCGACTGTACTTTTCTAACATGCCAGTAGAAGGCTTGTCCATATTTGATGTAATTCTCTTTTTGGGGCCTTTACAGAACAAAGAGCGTGCATTGATTTTTTTGTAAGGGAATAGAAAAATCCCTCCTAACCATCAGTGTCAGCTATTTTCAAATATAAGCAATTCAGATTCTGAAAAAAAAAAAAAAATTCTTGTCCTGGCTTATGAGGAAAAAAGTCAAGTTATGGACATTTAAGCACATGCTGTCTACATAAGAATTATGTTTATGTTAGACATAAAACAACCAAGTATATTAATGTTCATAAATTCATCATCACATTTCATTCTGCGCTTACTATGCCATGTATTTCTTATTTTAAAAGAGCTTACCTGACACATCTACAGCGGGATTATATTGAAATAAGACTAAGCTCTACTACTCACACTGACATATCAATTTTTAGTGACTGAGATAACTGGCAAAACAGTATCCAGAATTACTAAGAGGTAAAGCAGAAAGAACCTCAAAGCTTCAGCATTCTTATTGCTGTAATCAGAAGGGGGGAACTAAAAATGCAGCTTTTTATTATCTGCAATTAAAATGAAATGTTACAGCCAACATAACAGTCCCTCTTAAAAGTAAACCTATTCTGTTTAAGTGTGCGGGAACTGGATGCTAAAAACATACATATTTTACCTAATAGATTAACAATTCACCCCTGCTAAAACCTGCATAACCTCACAAGACAACAAGCCAAAATGACCTATAAGAAATAAACTTTTTAAAAAAAAAAAAGTTAACAGCACAGAACACAGCAAGACATTCCTAATTTTCATCAAGTGTGCGTGCCACCAGTGTGCTGTTATAAATTGCATTATACAGCATATAACGAAAAAATATTTGTGTCTCATACTTGTGACTAATTTCTCCCTAAAATGCAGGATTGTCCAAATGGGTATTTGAAAAGAGCCCATATTTTTAGAAGAGGATGACCTGAGATACATTTTGCTATTAGAGAAGAAAGAGCCAATAGCAATGAGCAGCTATTTCTTTGCTAAGTGCCATATTTATTAATAAAGATTTCTGGGTAATTCTCATAATGATTATCAAACTGGGGCATTAATAAATACCCAAAGCACTTTTGCATAAAGTTTTGATACACCTCACGGTGTTCAATTTAGGTGCAGGGAACTGGAATGAGAAATTCAAAACCAAACACAACCAAACACAAAAAAGATGAATTCCTGACCTGGATTCAAACCACATAAAGTAAGCAATATGCAGAACTGCTCATTACTGCCCGTTTTAAAAGATATCAATGGCTTTGTTGAAGAAACTCACAGTATCATTTATGCCCACCGATTAATGCTCTGATACAGACCTAATTGTCCATGCAAGGTGCGACTGGAATTATTTTGGTGATGGGAATTTCTTCTGCATGCATTACTAAATATCAAATAAAAATCAGTCCCAACCCAATTTATTGTCTTTAATCTGTTAAAATATAGGACCTGCTACGTGTTACTGCTATCAGGTAGCTTAAATAGCTTGGTTTCTAAGCCAAGAGCAATTCTCATACAATTACTACACACTGTCCAGGGAAGGTACACAAAATTTGTTCAGGAATACAGTGAATTTGAATAATCCATGGAATACTTACGATTAGGGCTGCGGTTGTAAATTACTCTCCCCTTTCCCCGTGCGCCATCCCCCAGCCACCCAGCAGCAGCTCACTTTCAGTGCCATTATTGTCAGGCACATTACATTTCCAGGCTGCACAGTTGTGCTTTCCAGGTCGCTATTCACCCCTTGAACCGGGTTTTACGGGGTGGTTTTACACTGAAAATGACAGAGCGGAGGCACAATGCTGCTTTTTTTGGGTAACTACAGATACACAGACCTGCGATTCGCTCGTGTTAACACCAGCAAAATTAATTGGGGGAAAAAAAATGTGTTATTCACCGAAGAAGCTCTTTATGAGATAGAGAAGAGGCGAGTAACTGGTATTTCTGCCTCCTGAGCAGAGCCAGGGGCTGTGCAGGGAGGCAGCTTCCCAAGCCGGGCAGCGTGACCTCGGGCTTACCTGCGGGAAGCGGCGCAGCACTGCCCTTCAGCCGTGACAGGCAGCAGATCTCGATCCCGGAGCTCTCCGGGCGATCCCAGAGCCCTTCAGGGGATCCCAAGGCCCTTCGGGGGATCCCCCAGCCCGCCGAAAGGCGACGGCAGCTCCCTGCTGAATGGCTCACGGCAGCTTGAACAAAGCGATGCAGCCCCGGCGAAGCGCGGCGCGGCACGAAGTCATCTCTCCTGTCAGGCTCGGCGAAACCGGGAGACGGCGGGACTCGCTGGGAAAACGCTAACAAAGGAAAAAAGGGAAAAACCCTCAAGGGCTCGGGAAGAGCCACAGCCCGGCCCCGGGCGGCGCTGGAGCAGCCCCTCCCGCAAGCCCACCGAAATCCCCCTCCCTGCCGTGGCACAAAGGCGGCTTCGCCTCGCCTCGCCTCCCCTTCCCTCCCCTCAGCCTCCCCGCCCCGGCCGCCGCCTCACGGCACGCCTCGCCTCGCCTCGCCGCCGCCCCCGGCCCCGGGGGAGCCCCCCGGGGGGCTGCCCAGCTCCGGCCCTCAGCAGGGGCAGCCCCCTGGCGTGAGGTGGCCGTGAGGGGAGGCTGAGCCCCCCCGGCCCCCAGCCCGCCCCCGTGAGCGTGAGGGAGGCGGCGGGCTCCTACCTCTCCCCGCTGCCGGCCACCCCTCCGAGGCTGAGCCCTGCCCTCAGCTTCTCTCAGGAGGGGGATTCCGGCCCTGGCAGCCCCCCGAAGCCTGCAGGCAGCGGCCGGCTCGCTGGGTGTGCAAAGGGTTGATCGGCCCCCCGTCGTTTACTGGGGAGTGGGAGGAACTACGAGGAGCAAAATGAAATTCAGCTGTGGAGCAGCCTGCTTTCTCCTCTCCATCCTTAAAGTCCGTGTCGGTGTCCCCAGTCTTCCACCTCAGCCACCTGCACCGAGGTTTTACCCGGGCTGGTTGCCCCAGGAGGGCACAGCAAAACCAGAGGCTGCAATTAGCTCCGGTGCCACTTGCTGGACCATAATTGATCGTGTGAGCCATGGTCCTCCACCTCTAAGAAAGAAAATGTGGTTTTTCAGTCAGCTCTCCCCAGCTTCAGGCGTTCCCTGGGGAAAAATGCCATGCTGTTGAGGATCCAGCCTGCTCCTTAACTTTTTGGCCTAGCCACGAGTGTTCCTTCTGCTCCTGTTAAAGGGAACAGGGTCTTACAGAAAAGCAACACCCATGCTGGGTCACCCCAAAGGGCCATCTCACATGTTTTTCCGCCTCTGTGTCCAATACCAGGATAATTAAAAGGAAGAACATTAAGTTTAGGCATGCATTTACTGATACTCCCACTCCTTAATGATTTGCAGCTCAGAGAATTCCTCCGTCAAAGGAGGTATTTGTGCAAAACCAAAGCTGGCTGTTTGACTCTGGGATAAATACAAAATCACTTTTTTATCTGCACTGTTCTAGGGTCATATAAGCCCCAAGAGTTACAGTCCGTTCCCTTTTCAGTCCCTTCACAACCAAAGTCACAGAATACGTGGCATGATCTCTTTACCTGATTAATCAAAAATGAAACCTAGGTACAAGATCTGGTATTTGGAGGCCTGATAAGCATATTGAGTGTTACCTTTGCATTAGAAATTCCATATATATATTTGTATCCAAAATATGTGGCTACAAACCACCTCAATTATCAGAGGTGAACTTTGCAGCACTCCTTTGAAGGATTCTTTTTTTTTTTCTTTGCTGTGTTCTGTTTTGCTGCTATTGCAGCACTTACGCTTTATTTCTATGATTTTGCTCAGTTACATGAGATTGTTGTTGGCAAAGGTCAATGTTAGTGCTTGCATGGAGAAGCTGTAAGCTAGAGTGACATTTATTTTTTTCTTAAGAACTGACACTTACTGGAAAGTGATGCAGCTGTAAACCTCTCTAGCAAAGTGTTGGATGGCCTTCAGGAACACAGGGCTTTATAAATAATTGTGTCACTTTGAATTTATTGGATGTATCTAGAATTGCCATGGAACAATCTAAATCTGCCAAGCATGTGCCACAGTTGCGAGGAAAGGCAGAGGTCCACTAGATGGCACAAACACACCACTTAGAAGCAGGCCAGGGTGGGGAAGTCTACCTCCCATTCTATATGTTTTATTTATGGAAAGCAAATGGGTATAGATAGAAACTGCACACACAGCTGTAGTCCAGTAACCACACATCTGTTTTCAAACAAACGAATCAGATGTCAACTTAATTAAAGGCTCAATGAAAAACTTCCCAAACAGCAGTACCTGCTCCTGCAGATCTTGGCTTACAAACAGCAGAATAATCACCTTGAACGCAACTCCTTTCTGTCTGCATTCAGGAAAACACAGCTGTCCCTACTCAGCAGTATTAAAACCGGGTAGAAAAAAAACCACTGGCATTCTCACTTTTTCCCCACACTCCCCTACTTCCCATCATGCTAACACCATCACCTTGAAATGACAAAGGACGCACCACTGACAAACCTGTGGTGGAGCAGCTCTGCTCAGATTATGCTGAGCTAGCCCTACACATGGGTGGGGTAGGCAAATATAACATGATAAATACCAAAACCCACCATCTGCCTCAGATCAAATGTAGATAAGTCTAATATTGAGAGAAAGTAATTATTTTTAATATTTTTTTCACCTGGACCAGGTTGTCCAGGACTGCATCCTGTCAGGTTTTGACTATCTTCATGGCTGGGGGAACTCCACAACCTCTCCAGTCAGCCTGCTTCACCCTTTGCACACCCTCACAGGAGAAGAAAAATAAAACAAACAAACAACAAAAACAAAAAATCACACAACCAACAAAACCCCACCTTGTTCTTACATTTACATGGAATTTCTTGTATTTCAATTTGTGCCCCTTGTCTTTTGCCCTTTCCATGGATACCACTTAGAAGAGTCTGTCTTGATCTTTTCACTCCCCTTGCATAAGGTAGTTAGACAGAATCACAGAATCATTAAGATTGGAGAAGACCTCTAAAATCACCTGGTCCAGCCATCCCCCTACCACCAATAAAGGTCCCTTGTGAGCCTTCTCTTCTCCAGGCTGAACACCGCCAGCTTGCTCCGCCTCTCCTCAGATACCCCAACGCCTTCACCATCCTACTGATCCTTTGCTGGAATCACCAGGCACATCCATGTCCTTGTTGCACTGAGAGCCTTACAGAAGACATTGCACTGCGGGAGTTAGCGACCTTGGCCACGTCAAAGCTCCATTGGGTCCTGCTCTCAAGGCTTGAGCCGCGGAGTCCAGGCCTGGGCCCAGCCCTCCGGCTGCAGCCTCACCAGCGCCGAGCAGGCCCACCACCACGACCCCTCCATCTTCTTCCTTGCCACAACGGCACAGTTCTGCCTTGTGATGGGCTTTACTCCAAGGTCAAGGGCCTCCAGGCTGTGCTGGTACCTGTGGTTATTCACCCCCCAGGTGCAGGACTAGAGAACTGGTTTCTTGCAGTAAACAGAATAAAAAGAAGTGTAAAAATTCTGCCCCAGGGAACAGCTTTAAAAAAAAAGGCCTGGGGTCATATGGCTTCATGTGAAAAATGGCATTTGAATAGTTCAGCCTTCCCACACATGCACCAATTTTTTGTATGATGTATTTTACATCAGATGGAAGCCCTAATCTTAACCCTTTTTATAATTAGCATCACATGGGAATCACAATGTTTCTCAGATTCAGGATGAAATTGCACTTTCCAAATGAAGCCTAGAATTGCTTATTTAAGTTAATTTAAATTTGATTTTAGGGACACAGTGGAGGATGCAAAAAATTAATTCTAAGAAACTCTCAAAAGACATACAAGTTTAATTGAGCAATTTGGGTTTTGATAAATTGGTAAATACCATCCTTTTATTCTCTCCTGATTCCTCTCCTTCTGACAGTACAGTTCTCCTGTTTCATAGAAAAAACACACTCAACAATTAGTGCCTCTTCTTTATTATTTTTGTAATGTTTTACCTCCATTCCCAAGTGCAGATAACAGAAGACAGACAAATATTTGGACTTCTCCCACGTTTTAACGTCTGCCCCACTCTGCTTTCAACTCACTCCCTACCTAGGTAAGGATTGAATCAGCACAGAAACTTCTTTGAACAGTGTCCATCATTCTAATATCCTTGACTTACATTACACTAGTTTCATACATGACAGTCCACTGATTTAGGTCTTCTACAAATTTTGGCTTGTTTTCTACTTTCCCCAATAAAATATTTTATTTTAATGCAAACTTATATAATTCTTACGTTCCTTTTATTCTAGCTGCTTACAAAAATGTATACAAAATAATACTAACAAGGAAAACGATAGCTGTACTACAGTCTGAATATCAGTACTGTTTCAGTTTTAGAAAGCTGCTCTGGCTTTAGTCGCTGAGATGATACTAGTTTTATTACAACAGCTGTGCTTGATGATCCACTAATTTTTCACAGTTGACATTCATGTAAGAAGTATTATTAATATGTTATGGTTTTAATAGTAAGGGCAAAATATACTTTTTTTGGAAAGAAGAAATATTTTCAATACAACTTCTTTAATTTAGATCCCAACTGAAAAGATTTTATATACAAAATACGATGTTTAGAAGTCACTATTGAAAACATCAAGAGCAGAAAATGAGTTTGTTTCTCATTCTTACTGAATTGCTTCACCCTGTATAATTAAATATGAATTACTGTCAAGAAACTACTGACTTAATTACAAACAGTATTAAACAATACCTAAGAGACAGCGACCTCCCCATTTGTGTAACCAGCAAATGAGAGACCTCAAATGAGATACACCCATTTTTAAATAAACAAGTCCTTCCAACGTCTCAGAAGCCTAATGAGATACAAGTATTTTCAGATGCTTCTCAATGTGTGTTCTAAGTTGTTTTTAATTAATAAAATTTAATACATACATAGACACTAAATAACAAAACTAGCAAAATACAGTATATGAAAAATAAAATATATCTATATAGCTTACAAGCAACATTATCTCCAAATATGAGACAGTATTTCCAGTTAACAGAACATTGTTTGTAATTTACAACTGTAACAATCTTAGTGCGATGTAGACAAATTCTAAACGCAAAATAAAATTATTTCATGTCATTTAATATTCTGTTTACACCTTAGGGATTCATGCTATATTAGCTGGTAATCACAGGGGTTTTTTTTATTCAACATAGAGAAGCATAACGCTGTCCGTTGGTCAATGGAAGGATGCAAAACAGTAAATTCTCCCACTTCTAGTCCTCTGCATGATACCTCTGAATACACATCATATCAACCTGAATGGCATGTAATTATTAGAAAACATACATTCTGGAGTAGAACAATGATACAATTATTTGCACAGATGGACTTTAAGAGGTTATCATTAGATTCTGATTGCTAATTGCATCTTACTTCACAGTTTAAATTTGCAATGTTCCTCTGCTAAATACACTGAGTATTTTAAAGATTAGTTCTTACTGTTTCTATCTAATATGCATCATAAAATAAAGACCTGTGTTACCTCTCTAACAGCTTGAGCTGAGCTGTGTGAAGGATTCCAGACTTTATGCTCTTTCAAAAAGAAAATTTGAGAAATATTTCCCAATGATTCAGAAATCTGAATATAAAATACTTCTGAATTAGTTTTATAATATTTAATGTATTTCAATACATCTTTCAAAATATCAGTTTTCATTTTTTTAAATATTGGAATATTTAAAAATGCAACTTTACACAAGCATTAAAGAAAAGGAGGTGAGTAGTTACATGACAAAACCAATAAAGAATAACTGATATTTTTTATTGAGAAAAATGTTCAGTTAGCAAAATACATTCACAAAATATATAGACATTCTTCACAATATTTAAAAGCATTAAGAAAACACTTGTTAAAAAACCAAACACACAGAATATCATCAGTACAAAAGATATACTGGCTCAGCATTTTTAAGACAATCATGTATGTTATTCTCCTATCTTAGCTCACAGTACGATGAACAAACTTCCATAACCATATGAGATAAGCAAATAGAAATAAAATAGCAAAAGAAAACAAGAGATTGTCTGTCATATCATATACTTGTTTCTTTCATACAATTATATTATGGTTACCAAATAAACACAAAACCTAGCCAGCCTTGATACAAACCCCATCAAAATAGCCCACAAAAATCTAGTCATCCCAGAGAGCTGGGAGAGTGGAATTTTGCAGAGTTGATTACTTCATAGGTTTTTAGAAATTTCAAAAGTAATCACTGATTTGAAAACAGAGGTAGAATGCAAGTCATCCTTCATAATTTTCAAAAAACAAGTCCTTATAACACAGTAATGTTTTGATTGCTCAAGTTCTGGTTATTCCTTGAAGCTCACATTTCTGGTGGAGAAAAGAAATTTCAAAATAATGCTATTATATTTTACTAATGAAAATTAGGATAAAAAGTAATAATTACAGTTAGCCTCATATTCTCTTCTGTTATTCCTAAATACCAACCATTAGCATATTGTCTAAAACTCTACATTCAGGTCACTGACTCGTTGCTCAAGTGCTTAACAAAGTAAATGTGAGCTGAGGAGGAAAGAATTTCTTGAAAAGATTAAATTAGATCAGAGAAATAAGACAGTTATGGAACAATGTAATTACAGACTACACTTTACTGTGGTAAGCTCCCAGGAAGGAATAACTAAGTAGACTGAAAGATGATAGAAATACAGAGATTTTTCTAAGGCAACATTCCACCAATACATTTCTAAGGCAAGACAGTAAAAAGTTAGTCTGCATATCAATTCAGTTGATCAGATACTTTCTTTAAAAACGCGTACTTCATGAAATTGGGACATTTTCTGATAGGATATGGTACAGAGCTGTCATTGGTAAAACCAACTACACAAATAGTAGGATAAAATAGTTCACTATATAGTATTCTTCAAGTACAGCATCTGGACTATTTTTATTGCACTCACTATGAAGCAAGAAAGATTAAGGACAACAATCTACTAATTATACTCATTCCGAGAAACATGTTGTTTACCATTATCTTAAGAATGAAAAAAAAAAAATGATCCAGAGATTACTGGGCAAAATCTTGATTTGCAGCGTAACAGGGTTTGCCTAAAGGCTCACCAATAAAGCAAAAAAAGTCACAATACTCTTTCCTCCTCCTTATTAATACAGGAAATAGGTCTTTATATTAACAAAAGCAAGCCTACGAACGGGCCATATGTATTTACCCACATAAATAGTTTAAACTGTTATCAGTTTGGAATTCTGTCTTTTGGATTGAGCAGTTAGATTCATAAGCTTTTACTGCTAAATATGCTCTTTCCCAAACAACCACTGCTTCTCTCTCCCTAACCTTCCACTCTTCACTGCAAAGTATTACACAGTATGACAGAGACAGGATATAAAGTCAACTAATCAGGCCTGTAACATGTAACAGACATCACCTAAACCAATGACCTCTAAAAGAATAAAACCGTCAGTGAAAATGAATGAGGCTGATTATGACTTTTTAATTTTTTTTTTTATGGACTCTGGTGACCATGATCTTAGACATTCATAGCTTCCGAGCACTAACAATGAAAAATACAGTGCTAATTTTTAAGCACTTTTGGAGACTGTTTCATCTAATGTGTTGGGGACTTTCTCCTACGTGCTATCTTTCCATCATTGTTGTACTTGACAGAATCTCATGATGTTTCTCTTAATATGAATCATTCATTGTTTGGGGATAACTATTAACAGCAATAAATTGGCAATATATATTTGGACGTAATTAATGGCAATAATAAGAAGGCAATATATTTGGGAGCTGTCAGATGATGCAAGACCATTAACAAAAACAGGAATGGGAATCCATTACGGCATATGGTCTTTGGAGAGCACTTTGCATCTATTGTTTCCAATCAATATTTTATAGTAGGAGAGTCAACAAAAGAAGAATAAGTACCACCTAAGGTGTTGGAGAACTTTGTAAAATTAAAAAAGTATTAGTTAGAAACAGTTTAAATCTAATTCTTATATGGAAACAATCTGAAAGAAAAATAATCAAAACATTTACTTTTCAGCTGCCGCTTCTTCAACTGTCCTTACAGCTGCACGTTCTGGAGACTGAGAGGGAGACCTTAAAGTAGAACTGAGAGGAGGTGAAGCACGTAATGATGATGTAGAGAGACCGTGTCGACGCATTTCTTGAATTGCACGCTCCCTACCAAAAGATACTAATTTCAGTTACAAAACACTTTGGTACTGCAGGATGTTAGAGCATAAAAAATATTTTTTTTTTACATATTTTTATTTAGCGATTTTCACAATAGTTTGCAAAGAGCTTTGTTTTCTTGTAAAGAAATTTTTCTTGTTGTTTTTTAGGTGAATGGATTTATTTTTTTTAATGCAATGCTAAATTCACAAAATTTAGGTGGGAATTCAGAAACAGCATAAGGTGTTTTTTTTTTTAATTAAGCAGTTTTCAGGTTGAGAATATTAGGTTTTACATGCAAGTAGGAACACAATTTTCCATAAAAGTGCCCCCATATTGAAAAAAACAGTTTTAAAATGAGCGAGAGGAACCACCTCAATATGAAAAAAAACAGCCTCTTACCGTTCAAATCGTTCGGTTGTTAGCTGTCTTTTTAAAACATCATAGTCAGTCTGCAGCTGTGCAACTTTACTTCGAAGTAAGGAAACCTCTCTATTATGACTGCTTCTAAAAAAAATCATGAGAAGCAACAAAGTTTGCTTTGTACACTGACAGGTGGGAGCTTAGAGGAATTAGAACTAGTCAACAAAACAAAAACAGATTCTCAACATGTTGTTTCACACAAACCAAATCAAAGAGAGAATTCAGAAGCAGTGAGAGCCAAATGAATCCAATGGCATGTTGCTGGAAGGAACCTAAGGTGAGAAAGCTGTGAGAAGCCGGCAAGTCTCTCAATACATCCTTACTACAATAGATCATGTTCTTTTTCAGACAAAGGCAAGCAGAAATATGTTTTATAAAAACAGACAAAATAATTACATGATTATTTTATTGATTTACTATCTTCTGTTGCAACGTGAAGCTGGTTATGTGTACAGTTAAAAAGAAGAACGAAATAGTAAGTATTGTCTTGTCTGTGGACAAGAAACAGAGGTGGTTTCAGTAGAAAGTATATTAAGCAGGCTCGAAGTACCTGTCTAGAAACGAAAACAGCTGAATAACATCTAAATAAAACCAGTATTAATGCAAACTCAGACCAGCAAAGCCCAGTTCCTGAAGGCCTGTCAAATACACCCTTGTGTTTGGGACCAACTGTTTCAACCACAAGAATCAGAAAGAAAAGCAGCCTTGAAAAATCTTGAGTGACATAATTAAATATGTTACTCAGCAAATCATCAGCTTGGACAACTCAATGCTTGGTTGCAAAACGCCCTGAATTGCATTAGAGAGTAAGCAAAAAAGTCGTTACTTGGGTGTAAAATAAGTCATCTAAACCAGAATCTAAACAGCTACAGTATTCCACAGAATCTTTAAAGTCAGTATGAAGTTGAGTGCTCAAAAGTCAGTTCCGGAGAAGGAAAGATGAACTAGTTTATTGCTTAAGCACTGAACTTGAATCCTGAAAAAAACAAGTTCCATTCCTAGCTCAGTCACAGACTTCGTGTCTGAGCACCTGTTGTTCTCTGACTCCAGGGAGATGTGAAATAATCCAGAGATTTGATTCCCCCAAAATGCAGAGTAGTCACTATTCTTCCAGAACATCTTCCCTCTTCCTACTAGATCTTATTCTATTAACAATGCAAGTATTGACATTTGCAATGAATAGGAAAGGAACCCCACAATTTGGGTGGAAGAAATCTTGTGAAAACATTACCATTAAGTCACTTAAATACAGTTTTAATGTTTGTACAGAGCAAGCTAAATTTATGGTAAACAAAAAACTCATTCTTTCCTTTTCTTGTAATTTTAGTGTTTTATTTCACTCAGGACATTCCATTAGTTTATGTTCTTTGTATGCGATTAAAGTTCTTTTAATAATAATAATAATAAAAAAATCCCACACTCTTCTAGTACCCGCATTTGATATTAAAAAAACCCTCTCTACTCTTAACTTTATTCCTCCAAAAAGATCCATCTTTTCTCTGTAAAAAAATTGAGGCAGAATCTCGGCACATGCACAGCATGAGAAGTTGCAGCTATTCTATTGAGAACATTTGTATAGGTGCACATTTGCATAGGTGCTAGTTTCAGCTCAGTATTTAAAAGCAACAATACATCACAGAATCACAGAATAGCTGATGTTGGAAGAAGCCTCTGGAGGTCCTCTCGTCCAACACCCCTGCTCAAGCAGGGCCACCTACAGCAGGTTGTCCAGGACCATGTCCACGTGAGTTTTGAGCATCTCCAAGGAGGGGACTCCACAACCCCTTTGGACAACCTGTGCCAATGTTTGCTCACTGGCAGTCAAAAAGTGCTTCCTGATGTTCAGAGGGAACCTCCTGTGTTCCAGTTTGTGCTCACTGTCCCTTGTCTCGTCACTGGCACGACGGAACAGTCTGGCTCCATCTTCTTCACACCTTCCCTTCAGGTATCTACATACACCAGTATGATTCCCCTGAGTGTTCTCTTCTCCAAGATAAACAGTCCCAATTCTTTCAGCCTTTTCTCATATGAGAGATGCTCCAGTCCCTTAATCATCTTCGTAGCCCTTCGTTGGACTCTCCAGTAGCTCCGTGTCCCTCTTGTACTGGGGAACCTAGAACTGGACACAGCACTCCAGGTGTGGCCTCACCAGTGCTGAGTAGAGGGGAAGGATCACCTCCCTTGATCTCGAAGGAAAGGATTTTAGTGATTGCACTGAAAAGATGGAAGAGTTATATCAGACAAGTAAACTTCAGGAAAGGTGTAGCCTCCTGTACCTGACTTTGACGTGAGAAAATCTGATGTGAGGAGTCACGAGCAGCAGAGAAAGTAAAGCAAACATTCTGAAGTCAACACTGCGCACAGTGAAAGAAATTCAGTGCTTATTCTCAAGACTGAAAAAAAAAATAAACAGGGTGCACCTTTCCTTTTAGAGTAGGTCTCCTTTGGAACTCCTGTTTGAGTTCAATGCTAAACTAATGTCCACCACAGTGGTGATTAATCAAAGTGATATGACAGATGCAAAGAGAAATTTTCAGTAAACAATGTCACAATAGGCCGAAAGGCTTTACTGCAAAAATCCACTCAGCCCACCAAACTAAACATCAAGAATTTGACTATGTGAGTTAAGTGTTGCCACAAAGAAAAAGTTTCATTGTAACCCATATAACACATGTAACTTAGGACTTACAGTTTGCCCTCTGCAAGTGTTAGCTTGTCTTTCAGTAGCTGAATTTCTGAATCTTTCTCGTGGGATGTTAAATGGTTCTGAAATTCTTTATCTCTACTGGTAGCCAGCAATGTTTCAAGATTCTGAATTGTAAGTCTCTCACTGGATAACTGCTTTTTCAGCAATTCTGCTTCTGATTTCATATCTTCTAATTCACCTAGAACCTAGGGCACAAATTTTATTATTTATTTATACGCTGTGTTTACAAACAACACAATGCGCTTTCCTGACAAGTTGTAAAAACCAAACGGATTGGAAGTTTCTTAAAAATAGAAAGAAAACTGAGCTCGAAAAAACACATTAAAACCTAAAATTATTTAAAGCTATATTTAATTAAGAAATATTCAAATATCTGTCAAAGTTCTACCAAGAACTGGAGTGCTGGAAATGTTTGGGTAAATACCTGGAACACTAACTGGCTTTAATGGTGTAGGCTTTTGCACAGGTACAAAAAATCATATATACTGTGCTTCATTCCATTTGACTAGGTCAGCTCAATTAGCTTCTCAACTTTTGCCAAAATTGTAGAAATGTTTGTTTTCCTCATCAACTTCATTTATTATAAAGAAATCCTGTGGGGATTAGACCTCCTGTTCTCAAGGTCTTGAATAACCAGTAGCGGAAAGCTCCATCAAATCACTAAGTAAAGACATGACTTCATTAATAACCACTTCAAAAGAAAAAAGTTCAGGTATTATGAGCATTTAGAAGTGTTTAAACTATTTCAAAATATTTAACACTTTTCAGCTGTATCTAAAATTTCAATTTAATTGAGAAAATCCATTAGGGAAAAGTCTTTAATATATAAATAAGTGCAGCATTCACCTTGTATAAAAGAAAATATGTAAATCAGAATAAATTACAATACAGTAAATAAAACCAAATGACTATAATTTGCCTTCGCAGTTAACAAAAACTATTGCTGCCACATTTTTTAACGGTAATGAATGAAATTCTTTCTGTACATAAAAACAGATATAGATCTGGATAGAGCAAAATTTGTAAGACAATTCACACAAATAAATGCAAAACTACTGATGTAAATTAATTTACTTTGCTCTCCAAAGTAATTTATTCTTTTTTTCAAAAACCATTAAAAGCAGAAGATGTTTTATTATAACAAAGTAAATTTGCCTTTGTTGCTTACCCGTTCATAATCCATGCTTTTGGAAGCAAGCTGTCGAGATAAAAGTTCTTTGCTAGCCTCAAGTTTAACACAGAGTTCTCTCACAGAAGCCAGGTCAGCCAACACAGAAGACTTATCCTGATTTTCACGTTTAATGTCCTCTTCCAATTTGGACATATTTTTTGTAATGGAGGAGATCTGAGATTCGTATGCTTGTGCCGCCATAATATGCTAAACAAAGACAAATATGGATATCTCTTCAGTGTTGAATGTTAACGGTTCTCTTGTAACGAATTTTTTTTTCCTTTATCCTTCAAAATTAGCTTTCCCTATAAAACTACCATCAGATTACATTATTTTCTTCTTCTCTTTCTAAATCACAGCCAGGAAGACCTGATAAATGATCTCTGCAATTTTTAATTCACCATCTTAAAGGGCTATACAGGTATTATACAAAAGTGGAAGGAGGCTGGACTGCAGCATCAGAAAAGAATTAAAGTTTTAAACCCACAAAATATGATCTATTTCTTTAGTTGGCTTACATTATTAAGTCTCTTACTCTTCTTTTGGTTAATTAAAAGCATGAGACAGAATATGGTCAGTCTGGAACTGTTATACTCTAAATTTTCCTTTTAATGCTATTGGTCCAGCTTTCTGTACTATGTAATCCTGAATCTGGATTTGGACACTACTACTACCACCACCAAATTTCGGCCTTTACTCCAGCCACCAATGCTTCAAATACTTCATTCAAAGCTTCAAAAGAAATTTAAGAACGAAACTTAGACAATACTCATAAAGCTACATGCAAATATTCTGAAGCAGCTAAATAAAAGTTTCTTATAGAGACAGCTTAATAACCATGATCACCCAACAGAAGAGTTCTTAAAATACGTGCATATTCTGATTTTGGGATATTGGGCAAAGGAGGTTAGAGAAGGAAAACACAAGTAATCAGAACCAGTTACTGTTTCAAAAACTGTCCATATTTGAAACAGTCATGAATAGGAATTAACTTCTGTTCAAGCATTAAAAAAAAAAAAAAAAAAAAGTATGTTGACTTTATTACAAACCACTTGAACATATCTCATTTTCCCTGACAGAACTACATTGTGCAAGTTATTACCTCCTGGATTTCTTTTTCCAGAAGTTCTACTCTCTCACGAAGATGTCTCCGATCTGTATCCACACAAAGGAGTTCAAGTCGTATTGAGCTGCTTTCCCCTTCAGCTTGGTGAGCCTTGATTTCCCAGCCTTCAGCTTGTGTATGGACCATTCGGAACTTCTCTAACAAATCTTGGTTTTCTTTTTCCTAGATGAAACAGTAAAATACTGCAATGACTAGCATAACTTGACATTTTTTAACGCCTACTACTTATATTTTTTTAGAAGAAAGTAGGAAGTTTCTCCATTTTCTTAATCTTATTGTCTTGTCAGTTACTAAATTGCATCATCTCTTTTGCAAGTCCAAATAAAAAGTGCAAATAACTACAGTGGCGGCACTGAGTTTTACTAAATAGGAATATTTACATTTAGCGGTTGCTAATAAGTTTCAAGGCTCCAAAGAGAGGGGTTCTTTTGGACCTCTGAGTTGTCAGTGGTCACATTAAGGCGTTGTACTGATCCTTAGTGGTCTATCCAAGAAATTCCAGCAGTAGTCTATTTTTAGCCCTTTTACTTACTGCACTCTTACTAATATTTACATTACAGCAGTGTCTGAAAGACTGATAACCCATTTGGGCATACACACTGAGCAGTCTGTCATAAAAGTACAAAACTGCAGACTTTAGTGCTGGCAAGGTATGCAGTAATAGAAAAAATCCTGCTTGTGAATTTTAGCTTCGCCAACTACAAATGCATATTATAAGGCAGTGCTTAATTTCTCTTCTTTATTTAGCTACATTTCTTTCTTCCCCTGTTCATTCAGTGCACAGCATGATGAGCATACTGCTAATATGAATCAGATTTATCTAGTGAGGAAGGCTACTGCTTGTGAAATTCCTTCCTGCAGAACAGAATGAGGGGCATTAGGAAGCAGAAACTCAGCTGAAGACTGTGCAGAAAAGTAAATCCTTGTCTCCACAGAAAACATTCATATGTAATATTGGACAAATCCCTGAAACCAAACTTTCATAATTCGCCACTAGCTTCTTGGTACCAGACTTGAATGACTGGACTCCCATCTAGCCACATATGTAGCTGAAGTGCTTTGGACATATGACAGATAATTATAATCACTCTTAACAACTAAGCTCCATGTGTTTTAAACTGAAAGTTCAAGGCTAACATATACTACCTACCTTTATTTTTCCCTATGCTTTAGTTTCCACTTGTATAAAGTGTTTGAATTTGCAATGATTCAGCTAGCACAGGAAAGCTAAAGTCAGACAAAAACTCATTCTTTCCTAACCAAAGTCACATAACAAATTTACTAGTTCATGTTGTCTTGAAATAATAGTTTAAAATAAATAGAATCTATAAGATTTAGTTCACATATTTAACACTTTTGAATCCAAGCATCAGGATGAAATACATTTATCAAGAGCACTGTTTTGTCAGTAAAGCAAGAAGTCTGAAATCTTATTAATCATAGAGAAAACATTACAATGTCCTACAGCAGAACTACAGCTAAAATTTCATTTTAAAAATTGTCAAACATTAAAAACTATAGTTTAAGCTTGCATGTTGTCTAGTACCAGATATTTTACTAGTTGTGTTGTTAAAACTCACAAAACTCAAAAAGTAAAACAATATTCAAACATATGCCTGTCATTCTGCAGTGTTACGGACAACTGAAATTTTATCAATGGAACCGTGATGCGCCAGAATGTAATCAAAGCTTCAGATCTAGTAAGGCTTTGTATAAATTGACTAGGAACTTGAAAATACTGCAGATAAAAGTATATGAAAACTAAAAGAAGAAAAAAGGGGAGAGGAGATGGGGAGAGAACAGGACACAAAACCTCACATTCCTTAATTCGTTTATAGTACCCTAACAGGAGCATGTTATACTCTAATCCCAATAACATTACTGAAAACAGCAATGAGTGCCTACACATTTTATCTTTACCTTTAAAGCCATCAGGCTCTCAAATCTCGAAACTTCAGTTATATAATTATGAACCCTAGTTTTCATTTCTTCTTTTTCACGTATTGCATCTTCAAGCTCAGTACTGACAGCCTAAAAAGATTACAGAAAGGCAAAACAGTGCATTAGAGTAAATTAATCACCATATATTACTCTATCAGACAATCAAAGTAATTACATATGCCCTAGATTTTATTCTATTCTACTTTTAAGTAATTTAGTCAAATTCCCTTAGGTTTTGTAGGGTTCAAAAAATATCCCCTATTACCTTAGCGACACAAAAGAGTTCTCCAGGTAAGAATATCACAGAACAAATGTGAAACAATGAATATCATACCAGTTCACAAAATCTACAGATTCCCTGATGACACACCCGACTGATCTTTGGAAAAGTCAATATATGCATATTTGGGGGCTGGGATTTTTTTTTTTTTAAGATTCACTGTCCCTGATAAATTAATTTTGGTGTGCCAAATAACTACAAAAAACAACTTTAAAATAAACGTTCTGATGTTAGAAAGTTAAGCTGCAAGATAAGACCATATTTAAACATAAAAAATGCTCCATGGAATTTGAGATGTTGGAACTGCTAAATCTGGCCCTCTCTCAGGTTCAGCAATTCCCTTCATCCATTGTGTCCTCAAGCGAGGAGAGACAAAAAGGCAAGTATGTTCCATCCCCATTATGTACGTTCCACCACGTGGGGGAAATGGAGGATATTTCTTTTCCTTCGTCTTTTCATGGTATGTTAATATTCATTAACAGCAGCCTTTCCACTCTGTGCCTTACTTAGCTTATGCTGAATTCAGGTCTTCCAAAGCACACTGGGAAAGCTTTAGTCATCGTATTATGATAATATTTAACACTTCATCATATTAGATACCTGTGAATGGCATTTCTAATCTCAATGATGCACCTGTATGTTTATGTATTGTACCATACCTTTTACAAAAATGATTCAGGGTACTACATCACTTACAACATCTTGAACATTTTAGTGTCAGACTCAGCTGAATTGATGGAATGGAAATACATGGATTAACAAACACGTCTTTCATTATTTCTAGGGCTGACATTTACAATGAATTCAAACAAGCATTTGTATCTCAGCATCAAAACTGTACAAAGCCTTTGAATCTCATGAAGCTGGCAATAGCTGTATTTGTTTGAATAGGCAGTAAAGAGTTGCAACAAAACTCTGGGCTAGCTCTTTAAATCACAGTCACATATGCTTTAACTAGTTTTTCTACTGTTTAATCCAATAAAACAATGTTACTTACCCTACAAACACTGGGCATTTTTGCTATACAACATCCATGTGCACATTCTACTGCATCTATTGTATCCACTTCGTGCACTTGGAACTGGGAGACTCTTGGCCAGCAGTAACCAACTGGTCCACAAAACCATCTCATTATTCCTGAACACCTTACATGAGGGATTAACGAGACTGCATGCACTTCAGGCACTCCCAGCCCCAAAGAATTCCAAGTAAGAACAGATGGAGCAATGCTGATTGGAAGCATGCAGATGGACATGAACTATATATGCTGCTTGTGCTCTTTGAAAGAACTAGCCTTACACAACAGTGGTGGTTTCAACCTGTGAACCCTGGGGAACTCTTCAGGATGAAGATGCTACAACAGTAACAGTGATGGTGATAATCTCACAGTTCAATTAACTGAACCTCTCAACTACTTCTATTTTAGAGTTTTCATTTAACCTACACTAAACCATCAGCTTGAAACAGCCCATTTTTCTACAAAATATTCAATGATACCCTAAAGAAATAGACAATTCCTCAAGACATTAAGGATGTTATTTCAACTTCAATTCTATAACTGATGTAAGTTTAACTCATGCATTTACAGCATGCCCTTTTCAAGTATTCAGCCATCAGCAACTGAAAGAGACTGCATGCCTCTCCACTGGTAAGGTGACCACTAGTACACATGAACCAACACTCTGAGCCCACCAGGCAATCAGAAACCACTTCCCACCTACTTTTTGGCCTAAAGCTACTGACTGTCAACCTGTTAGTAAGGAATTATGTCATGACTCTCAACTAGTGAGAGCTACGAAAAGATGAAATCATATAAAACAAATATAAATAAGTAAAATAAAACTCTGCAAGCAGTCAAAGTACCTGCACAGAATCACCAGGGAAAAAAAAAAGCTGCAATGCACAGCTGAACTGATACCACCTCAGCAGACACCTACCTTACCAATGTAAAGACAACCCAATAAGAACATTTCTCCAGGCACCTTTGAATTCACCATCTAAAAATCCCACACAACCTTGACATAATGGAAAGGGAACCCCTCCTATTCCCATCGACTCTGCATCCTTATCCATTCCTGAAATCAGGAAACAAATTCACACTATTCATGACTACCATAACTTAAAATAAGTTTTCTTCGATCCCTCTACCCCGTAGCTTTTAAACTCTGTTGTATTTTCTCCCTCAAAATTGACTTTTCCCAATTTATCAGTGAAAGCAGAGTTCGGGCAGAACAACGCACAGAAATGGAAACTGACCTTACCAGAACTGGAGATTAAACACCTGACAACTCTTTTTTTTTTTTTTTACAGCCACCATTACCAAGACTCAAAGAAAAAAATCTACATTCCAAAACATGCTGATCACAAGTGTGGCATAATTCACCCAATACATCCAATGCTTCATGGAAACTACATGGATAAAACTAAAAAATCACTACGTACTAGAATATATTTGGATGTACTAACAACCTTTTTTTTTTTTCCTCTCTCCCTATTTATGAACCAATTAATAACCTGACATTTGCTTTTACAATGTGTTGCTCTCTCAATATCCTCTCTGTTCCACAGGTAATAAATACTTTTTTTTTTTTAAACCAATTAACTACCAAGTGATATAACCAAGTTACAAATTCATTATAGGATAAAACAGTTGTGTCATCTATTTATTTTATTTAAATTTATTTTTTAATCTGGGGAAGAGTGACTAAACTGAAAGCTTGTTTATTTTTCCCCCACTGTACTGGCTATGCATATAAAAATACCCAGAATAATTGCTTTTACAGTTTTTTCCCTGTCACTGTTAATAGCTCAGTGTTCAAGAAATGCCAATAATTAATCATACTCAATCAAAACTCAGGATGTAGCAGTTTTGATGTTCCATTATATGCAAGCAAACAATAAATTAATTCTTCAATAGTATGTACTGCCTTCATACCTGGTTTTCTCTGGTCATTGTAGCTAGGTCATCTTGTAATCGTCTATTTTCTTTCAGAGCCATTTCCTTTACTCTTCCTGTTTCTGCAAGCTCCATGTGGGATGCATCAAGCTGGCGATGTAAGCTAGATATCTCACGGTCTCTGCTGCTCAGCATGTCCTTTAGCTGGCTATCAAGTGAAGGATTTTGAAAAAACTTATTTAAGATGTCCCTTCTCACACTATATTGCATACTGCTGAAAATTATCAAACGTGGACTTCATATATACACAAAAGGCTGTGGTTTTTTTGCTTTTTTTTTTGTTTGTTTTTTACAAGGTACAATTCTTGCTCTCTGAAGGCTGACAAACACAAGCATAAACTAAACATAAACGTAAGTTAAGGTTGTAACATGTTAGTACGTAGAAATAATATGGACTTACTCTTCACCTTTGAAGATATGATATGAAAAAAGTCACACATTTATTAAGCAAACAGCAATTACAGATACTTGTGTTTACCTGTGTCTGTTAGTGATTACAGTATATCAGCACTTGCATGTTAATACCATAAAGGAAAAAGACTTAGTTCCCTGGATACCTTAGACTTAAAAGGCATCAAGCAAAACAGTAAGGAAGAGGTTACACAGAAAACTAGAAATATAAATATGAGAATTTCAGCAGACATTTGCCCTACTTTTTTTTTGCTGCAGATAATTTATGTATCAAGGTACCAAATACTCAGTTATACTGGCATTGAGATGTTATATATTGCTGTTTAAGTATTTTGTTTTTAAAAGCTATAGGTTTAAAAGTGATGCTTAAAAGGAGGCAAGAAAGAAAGATCAGACAAAACCCAGCTAAAAACTAAAGATACTTTAATAAGGAGCACTGGTAGCATAAACTAGAAGAATTAATTTGCCAATAATTAGAATTCAGCTCTTGACTTATACCTGAGTAAATCTAATAATATCTAGTGGCATAATTAGAATACTAAATAACCACTTCTTAATTGAGAATTAAGAAATGTTAACAATTTGGGAAAATAAAAATAGAAAAACAATCGTTAATTGTTAATTGCTGCGTTAACAGTACCCTAGCAGCATGCAATTAATTGCATGGGAAGTCTCTTCAAGAATTATATGTATCTTTCTCTACAATGTATGCTCCTTTACTTGACTTAAACAGAATGAAACCCCTTTCAACAAAATAACTAAAATTGCCATCTACTTTAAGATCACTGAAGATATTTATTGGGGAAAAAAATCACTGAATGAACTGATCTAGCCGTTACTCACTCTGTTGATGACTCCAGCTCAGAAAGAGTTAGACGTAAATGAGTAATTGTTTTTTCCTATGAAAATAAAAGCAAAAATTGTACTAGGTATTATTATAGTGCAACACTCCAGGATAGTTCAAGTTAAATAATTTTATGTTTAAACCTTTATTTCAACTCTTCATCTGTAAGTATTTACATCTTTGCACATTCAAATTTCCAAGCTTCTTTACTGAGACAGGATTGTCTTGTCAAAAATAGATGGAAGTCTGCAAAGGATTCTGCCAACTCAAGCTGGAACCATGTATCTCAGTACAAACCTCCAAGTGGAAAATGGGAAGAATACTTTTATATTTTCTTGGAGTGTATAGGGAACACACTAACAATCATAATTAAAATTTATTGAGTTGGCAAATGACTTTGTATTGCCTAGGTCCAAACACAGAGTTCATGTGATGCCTAGAGTTCTGCCCATGTTTTGTTATCAAGGCAAAATGTCTCCCTAAAATCTAATGGCTTTACAAATCCCCAGATGGAGGGCGAAGTAGTTACGGTACATACCTTGTTAGCTAAGTTGTCATCTAAGCATGCAATTCTTTCTGTTTTTTCATCTACAGTTTCTTGAAGACTGTCCTTTTCTTTGTCCAAAACAGTAATGGTACTTCTAAGCACATTGACTGCTTCATCATGTGAAGTGCTCTTCTGGTTTAACCTATCTATAAGTAAAGCAGTAAGTACTCTTGATTTTAAAAATAGGAAATAAAAGTAAAAATAACTAGTGATCACCTATTTCCTCCTCTAGCTTTATAATTTCTTCTCGAGCTGACTGCAGTTCATCCTTTTTGAGAGACAATCGGTGCTGTAAGTCTTCAATAGACCTCTGGAGTTGTTCATTTAAGAGCCTGGAAAATCAGTACACAGTTGAAAGAAGTTTGGGAACTAACTCAGGATCTTCAACTTGTGGCTCTTGAGCTGCTTGAAATGCTGGAACAGTTCCGGTGTAACCTCACGATAGGACTGTGCCATACTAACCAATCCTCTCCCTCCTAGACAGGGAGGGAGAGGACTATTAAAGACTGCTAAGGCCAACATCACCTGGTTGCTCTGGACCCCTGTGGCAAGTCCACCTTAACATCATTTCAAAATGGTGCTATGGAATAAGCATGATAATCCAAAACACTCATGCCCTCTGATTTTTGTTACTAGAAAAGCTAGAGAAACTTTCCCTTTTTTCAGTCCAGAATATCATGCATCGGCAGGTGAAGATCACTCTCATTCGATTAATTCAATTCTAATTCTAACTCTAATTCGATTAAACTTTAGAGGTAAAAAGGAGCCCTAAACACAGCAATAGCAAAATGTCACGGTGCATGAAGTGAAACCAAATGCTAAATGGATTGCAGCCCTGTTCCTCATCTCCTGCATTTTATAAGCACTGATACTTTCTTCTAATACTGAAAAGAATCTATCAAGATACTCCACTCCTATGAATGGTGTCACAATTTTACAAACAAATACACCAATGATTTTACCAACAAGTAGCCTTTGTACAATTTGGAGTGTTGGATGAACTGAGCCTTGCTTCTGAGCTTCAGCTCTTCACAGTTATCTACCCCTGCTACTGTACTGTATAACAGTACAGAAATATAGCACAGAATAGTACCATTTTGCTATATATATATTTTGGGAGTGTGGAGTGGGATGTGGGGTGGGACATGACATCTCATTTACAGCGTTACCTATCCTGTAGTGCATCTTGTATCCAATGTTCTCATTTCTACCTATATCAAAAGCCAGATTTCCAAATCTCTGCCCAGATTTATTCAGTTATCCATTTCCACATTCTCTAGGGCCTCTTTTTGTCCCACCACATTTAGATACCTGATGGGAGCTCTAAAACAACTTTAAGGGCCAGCATTGAGCCTGCAAGTTTAAATAGGCCTTAAAAATAAGTGGGTATACTTAATCCTACACTTCTAAGCAAGTTGGTCAAATCCCTGCAGACTGGGCCTATGGATCTTAAGATGCTAACTTGCAAAACTGTAGTATGCTTGTGATAGTGCTAGCACATGACAGAGGCTGACAGAAAAAAACAGCTCAAATGAGATGTCATTACAGACTGGCTCTCCATGAACCACTCGACTGTCAAGTATCAATGATGCTTGGCATAAAATCTTCAGTATTATTGACACCTCCACAAAACAAGCACAATTTGATCCCACTGCTGCAGTTTGTAAAGGCATCTGTCTTCATTTTAACAAACAGTACTCCTTTTAGAAATTTTCTGTTCTGCTACATTCATAAGCAGAGTACATGGTTGTTGAAGGAAACAGTTCAAGAAGGAGAAGAAATTTTTCATTCACTATTAGCCACAAAAAGCATCAATGTATCTGGTCATCAAATATGTCCAGGAGGAGTTCACTGTGAAAAGCTACCACAGCACTTTCCTTACTCCAATTTACTTTTCCTTAAGACAAAAACAGTACCAAGGGATATATATATAAAAAATATTTTATAGTCTTTCCCAACAAAAATATCTCTATCTATATCTCTGCTATATGTTTATAGAAGAAACAAAATTATGTTAGCATCTGTGAAAGAAAATTACATTTTGCATTAGACTTACTGAAGTGAGCAAAGCTCAGCTTTAAATTGAGAAGAATCATCAGATGTCTGGGCGAGTTTATTGGACTTCAATTTTAATTCATTTTCCAAAGAGTTTATTCTTTCTTTCAGGATAGAGATTGTACTCTTTAGTTCACACCTTTCCATTTCAAGCTACAATTAAAAAAAAGGCATGTTATTGTTGAAGAAAACTATCACAACTTGTTTTTTAAATAAATCTAAATTGAAAACAGCTAGCAAAATTAATTGCTTGAAATGTCTATCCTATTCCAGAATAAAGGATTGCTTGGTAAAAAAAAAAAGAATGTACTTACTTCATGAATATTATTTTCCAGTTCTGAAATATCACGCTGCATCTTTGATTTTTCAAGGTTAGCTGTTTCTTGCTGAATCTGAGGTAGAAATATGGGACTACATGTAATAAGATACATTATGCTTAAATGTAAATATCTGTAAGAAAACACTGTTCTACTTCTTAGATGCATAACCTAATGCAAAGTTCTCTATAAAACCAGAGAGCAATAGCTGAAAATACATTGCTCCAGTTCAATATACGTATAAACAATAAAAAAAAAATACTGAATCAGAGTTCTGTTAAAGGAAGCATATATTTATATTTGGTCCCAATTGAATTAATACTTGTGAGTTGCTGCAGAAAGATTACAGAGCTACAGGGCAACAGAAAGGGTCACAAGCACGTGTAGCTTAGCATTAGAAGAACATCTTCAAAGTAGTACATACACATAAAAATATTCTGTGGTTGGAGCTTCATATCTAGACTCTACGCATAAGGGGATGCCATGTTTGCTTGCAGACACTTCAAGCGTGTTCCTCTACCCCACCCCCACTTAGCAACTGAGTTTACAATGATAACTCAGAAAACTCATCCAGCTCTCTCAAGTGATTTTGAAATGAGACAAGTTGAAAAGTTACTGAAAAGTGGAACTGACTGACAGCCAGACACAAACACAGCAAAATTTCTAAGTCTTTCCCATATACCCCCTTACTGCAAGCAATGCAGCTAAAAAAACTCACCTTTATTTTTTCTTTTAGGCTTTCCTTTTCTGCCATTAGTCTTCTAAAGTCAGTCAGTGCAACGTCTCTTTCTTCTTCCACATGACTCTGAGAAACTAAATTATGTTTTGCTTCTCTTCTCAGCCTGTTTAATTCACTCTGAGACTTAAAAAAGTTATCATAGTTAGCATACATGGATTGGAATTAATATAGCCTACATGCTGACAGAAGGTTTCAATGCTGTTATTACAATAGAAGTACTATTATAGTCCTATTTTTCCCTAGATAATCAAAGTCTATTTCAAGTCACACAGTGTCACGACAACTTACGCTGCCAACATACTTGGCATTCCTCTACTGTTCCAAGTATAGACTAACTTCACTCTGTTTTCTCATCATTTAAGTACTACTACTACTTTTTTTTTTTCCCAGCCTGTATACTTACCCAACTTTCTCATGCATTCTTTTGATTTTTTCCTGATCTTTCTCATTTCCAAATGCCAGTAGAAAGTTAGAATGACTTTGAAGTTAATACACAAACATTGGAACGCATGATTTTATTAACAATTTTAAAAAATAGGTACATTTTTTATTGTTCTTAGTTATTTTCCAGTAGGTCTATACTCCTCAAGTTCTATTATAGAGTGGATTTTTTTCTTTTTAAACAAGCAGTAGTAAGATAAGTGCTAATCAGTTATTTCAATGCCAATGATAAAGAATCTCTTCTTACCTGTTCATAAAGAATACTTAATCTGTCTCTTTCTGCAGTCAATAATTTGACATTGGATTGAATTTCTATCATATGTTTTTCAAATCTGTCTAACATGGACTGTAGCTCATCTCTTTCTCTGGTGATCAATCTAAGATCTTCACTCTGCAAAGTGATTAATAAAATTTAGGTTCAAATATACTAATTAAAATATTTGGATAATTAAGCAATGCAAGAAAAAAAGAACTCATACAATTAATAATACATGAAAAATATATGTCTAATGAATTTTAATTCCCAGCAATGCCAGGCTTCTTGTATTATCTAACAATGAGAACTAACTGCTAAAGACAAAAAGCAAACCAGCTAACAATAAAATTTCAAACTTTTTTTTTCTGTATCATCTAATTCTATTTATTTTAAACAAACTGATCAATAGTGAATTAATGTTACTGTAAAATGTGAATAGGGAAATAAAAACAAGTTCATTGAAGTTACTCACAGTTAATTTTTTATGCTAAGAACATAATTAAAAAAAAAACTGCTACACATTTACTGCTACTGAAAATATATTTGAAAGCTCCCTTAATTTATTCTACAATGTTTCTGCATTATTTTTCCAGCCTGTGTTGACCATAAAATGATTACCTTTTCTGGAGTCCTACGGCTTGGGCTAGGCCTTCGTTTTATCATTTTCTGAAGATATTCTAATTCTCGCTTATAATAATCTCTGTCATCTTCTAAAGTTTTTACAAACGCATCCAGACGAGATGGAGATTTGTCTCCTAGGGCTATACCATATTCTAATCTCATTCTTTCTATTTCTAGGACAAGCTCTCGTTCTGCAGAAACAGAAATAAAACAACCGTACATAAGACTTATATAAAACAACCATATAGGAACCGTAAGAATTTCACCAGAGACATTTGCATTTGGAATGGACTAACACCCAGCAGCTGCCTTGGCACCAGAAGTCCTGGCTCACTGTTGTCTACACACGTCGGTAGTTTATTTTGCAACCAACTGAGACCTAACGGTATATTGGGGCTGTGTCAGTGTACATGCAGACTGAGGGATGTGATTATTCCCTTTTACTTACATTAGACCACATTTACAATATTGAATCCAGTTTTGTTTCCCTAGTACAAGAAAGATGTTGAGCAAGTCCAAGCTAGTTCTAAGAGCAGAATACTTGCCCTGTAAGGAATGGCTGAAGGAGCTGGGCTTGTTCTGATTAGAAAAGAGACAGCTTGTGGGGGACCTAAGAGAAGTATGACAATACCAAGAGGAGTTTATAAATAAGATGGAGCCATTTTCTTCACAGATGTGCACAGTGGGTAAATGAGAAACAATGGTGAAAAATTGCTACAGGCAATAGAAGGAAAACATTTTTACTCTGAGCATAAATAAACATTGTAATGGGTTGCCTAGAGAGACTGAGAAATCTCCATCCTTGAAGGTTTTTAAAGTACAACTGGAAAAAGTCTTAAACACAGTCTGAAGTCATTCACTCAGAAAGAGTGAATAAAAACGGTTTGGGATGAAATAAATTATTTTGTAAGAAACTGCCATATTATCGTTATTAGGATGTTGAGTGGGATCAGAATTCAGCTGCAGAAGTTCAGCTTTTGGTTCTCAAAAACAGAATGAAACATGCTTTTGAGACAAAATATTTCACTTAACTTATGATTCAAGAATTTCAGTCTTCTTTTTAGTTGATATATTAGCATTATTAGTCTCTGAGTATTATTAACTGTAAGATTTTCTGTTTCAAAATTTAAAGGAACATAATTTATAGGTATCTACATTTAATCACTTACCTTTTATTTCAAAGTTTTCTGTTTTTTCTGTCAGTCTTTGTTTCTCTTGTTCAAGCTGATTTAACAGTACTTCCAGATTTTCTTTGTCATCTGTTTTTCCAAAGAGTTCTTCATTCAGCCTCTCGTTCTGTCTACGACATGAGCACAAGTCCTGCAGTAACAAGTATTATTGCAAAAAAAACATTAGAAGTGCCAATAGATACATTTGGAAAAAGTTATTTAACATTTTGTTAAGCTTCTAGTATTCAACACTGTGTTCTTCTATTTAGCCCACATGTTTTATGTTGTAATATTTGTTAATTTGGCAATCATTCTTTATACTACTTTATGTTAAATCAATGTGAGCATTACTTCCTACACAGTTTGCAATCAGCAATGAAACAAGAAAGATTCACCCTTGCTTAATTCAACTCCTACTTCAAGAAAAAAATAGGAGCACAGTGAAATGTAAACATGGAAAAAAGTAGCAACTACAGAAACAAATACTTTTAAATGCCATTTAGAAACACTGCTGGTGTTAAAACAGATGACAGTATTGCATCTCAGTCAACTCAATCTTACAGCTTAGCAAATGCTGTTTGGTATATATTTCCTATAATTTTGTGCCCGGAAAATATTTTCATATTTTCAAGTTCATTAGAAATACTAAAACAAAACACCGTATGCAACTAGTACACAACTTGCTATATGCTAAACAGAGTTTGATCTTCAAGAAATTGGTAATGCTGTTATTTTTCATCTGGGCTACTAAACTTTGTTTCTATGTATGCAAGTAGCGCATAATTATTCATATGCTGGTGAAGAGCCAAAGTAGTTCCTACATTAAGAAAATCCTCTGGGATGTCATTATTAGTTTGTGGTAAAAATGATTATGTCAAGGAAGTTACAACTTTGGATAGCAGAAATAATAATAGCAAAAGGTATAATAAGGTCACAGGGAAGCATACTGTCTACAGAGCTTTCTTTAAGCTTAATTTTTGAAACAATATGATGTGGCTTCTTTAGCTTTTACATTTTTTACATTAGTTTAAGAGAATTTGGGGATACTATTAAAGTTTTCCTTTAAAAAAGCATTGTTGAATTTTATAATAAATGAAAGAAACGTGGATTACAGAATGATAAAAATACTACAAAGAATACTTGAATAGAAAGCATTTTTACTTACTGATTTAAGCCTTGCTATTGTTTCTTCAAGATCCTGTATTTCACCGTCTTTTCTTTCAATTTCTTTCTACAAACCAAAATTAACTTTTATGTTAAAAGTTACATATCCAAAATAACAATTCCTTTGTTATAAAAAATTAAGCAAATGGATACATTTTTTAAGAAATAAAGTATTATTATCTCCTTGCAATTTGCCAAAATTTATGTTCACATATCCACTAAAGCTCCTATGAACGGCAAGTACATAAAACTTGCAGCATATACACTCATTTTGAGCACAACTAATAAATGAATTGTTGCATGACTCTTAGAAGAAAAAAACACCCTCCAAACACAGGCATCACTCTTGCAAATGTCTGTTACCTATCAACAGTTTAAGGTATCTCAGAATTTTGTTTCATACTGAACTAACAGAAGAAGGAAGACAGACTGCCTCTTAACTAAGTTAATCTCACCCAATACAGTAATGAGACAAAATTGCTGTGATTCGTCTTCCTTTAGCCAATAACTTGTTGCAATTTTAAAAAAGTCACCCGAAAGCTAAGCAGATCCTACTCTTGTAAAATGTCATTGATTACCTTTGCTTCTCCTATTTCTTTATCTGCAGTCTCAAGTACAATTTCCTTGTGTCTTTCCAACTGCTGTGCCAGATGGTCTATTTCATTCAGTTCTTGACACAGTTCTTCATTTTTATTGCTTAAGTGCACAACCTCGCTAGTCACATTTTGTTTGGTGTCCAAGAGGTCTTGAATGCGATTTTCAAGTTCTTTGTTTGTTTGCTGAAGATATTCAACCTAAAAGATATTTTTCATTAAAATGTTAATGTGTTGTTAAAATGGACAGCAAAAGCTCCTCCCAGTCTTCTGAAATGCAGTATTTCTATATCCATGGTATAAAAGGGATATCCTGTTAAAAAAGACTGATTTTCTATTCTTAGAAATTAATAAATATCAACATGAAAAGAATATGATTTTACAGGTGTGCAAGGTGAAGGAATTCATTACTATACTGTTCTTTACATAGGTTCCAAACCCTGAGTTTTACTCTAAAAACAAAACATTAAAAAGCAGAGATCAGTATAGAAACCTGTCTTGGGCATCAGTCTGGTAGACACAGTGCACTTAATGTTTCCCTGAATTTCACAAGATGTGAAAACAGTTTCTGCTGTCCACCTTTCCAGTATATTTGCTAGGCTTAATTTCGCTGTTACTCCTTCACAAAAACGAAGCTTTACAGATCAGATTCCCCAAATCTAGCTTGCCTCCAACATAGGTCTGCACCTTAAACACAACATTCCAGAAATCCTGCTCTAGAGACATTTTTTTTCCCAGTATACCTTTCCCTGCAAGTACAGGGAAGAGAGGCAGAGACACAGAGTAGGAAAAAAACCCATATAAACAATAAATTACACTGTGTGGGGAAATGGGAGCCTGAAATACCTTGAAAAACATAAAAAAGTGCTGCACTTCCATCTCCACACAACTTTCCTCAAAACTCCAGAAAGAAGTGTTGCTGTAGGCCCAGAAGACAGTCTGAGCCTTCCCATAGCCATAAATGCTACTATGCAGAAATATCCATCTGTTTATACTCAGAGAGTAAAAGTGGTATGTTGGCACCGAGCCTGAACAAATAGCCTCAATGGCCCAAAATCAGCTCTGTGAAGCTCTGGAAATACAGCATAGACACCTGGGCTCACTCTTGTTACAATCAATATGTCATCAGCACAACTTACTAATTCAGGATCACTTTCCTGCTTTGGCAGGGGGGTTGGACCTGATGATCTCTTGAGGTCCCTTCCAACCCCTACAATTCTGTGAATACAGCAGTACTGCTTCCAAGTCATTGCTCATACCATATTTTTGCAGCACTTCTAATAAGCTCCACAGCCTGGCTCTGCGTGTCACTGTACACTATATACAAACAGTATACAAATGGTATACAGATGGTATAAATCCAGAGATGGACTATACTTGATCTGTATTCCTGCCTGCCTTGTATTTGTTTTGGAAATTCTCATTTTGAGACCAATATCAAATGCATGCTAATACACACATTAAATACAAACATCTTTATTTAAGCTCATCCTTTCCTTGCAAGTCTATGTTGGAGTAAAGGTGAGGACCATTTGAGTTAAAGATGATTCCTTGCTATCCGATGGGATTACTTGCAGGACTACTCCTCTTCATAAGTACGTATACCAATGTTAGTTCCTAAAAACATAAATGGAATGTACGCACATACAAAAAAAATTCCTAAAGAGAATAAGGACTTTTAAATTTAGTCAAAACAGTGTATCAAACAAATCTCCTGAATACTCTCAGATTAGAATTACTATACACAGATGTGAATTCATAGAATTATTTACAAAAAAGAAACAGGCTTTTAAAACAAGAAATGAAATTTATTTAGAGAAGGAAGACTACCACCTGAAAAGTAACATGAGTTAAATTGGTTGATTTTATACCTAATAGTGATTTTCTTAAAAAATGACCTAGAAGTTGTTGGGTTTTGTTCTGTTGTTGTTTTTTTTGTCTTTTAGACTGCTTGTATTTTGTGAAGTTTTGACTAACCAACAGTAATTAATCCATTACCTGCAAATTTAAATGGGCAATAAGCTTCTCATTACATTTACTTCTCGATTCCAGAGAGATAACCTCATGAGAACGACCACCATCCAATGCTAGCATTAGGCGTTCTATTTCTTTGTCTCTAAGCTCAACCTTCAAGGAAAAAAGAAAATCTGTATTATCTTCTACAGCATTTAACAGAACCTTTGTTCTGATAAACACCCATGTAACATTCAGTGAGATGCCCCTAATAAGGATTTTTTTTTAATTTAACATTCAATTTTCTTGTATTATGGATTTTTGTGAACAAAGTGACTTCTCTGACATAAGACTAAATGAATTAAACTATATTTGTGCGGAAAAAAAATTTGAAACAAGTCCTAGCAGAGGAAAGAAACATCTCAATTTGTGCAAGTTAGAATAGTAGTATTTCACAACCCCTACAATGCTTTAACAATGAGGTTAAAATAAAAATAAAATCAACATCATTTCGAGGGCTACTACAGCCAAATAATTATTAAAAAACACAACTGTAAACATACCTGCTTGCTGTAGTTTTTCATTCCACTTTCAGATATCTCCAGTTTTTCCTGTAGCTCTGTTACTTCTGACTGAAGTTCATGAATTCTGAAATGTAGCAATATACTGTTTATGTGGATTCACGGGATAATCACACACGCACACAAATTCAATACTAGTATTTTCTCTTTGCTCCTGAATGGAAAAATTTCACTAAAAGAAAACAAAACAAAAAAAAAGGAGGAAATTCTTCACTCAAAGGGTGGTGAGGCACTAGAACAGGTTGCCCAGAGGTTGTGGATGCCTCATCCCTGGAGGTGTTCAAGGCCAGGCTGGATGGGGCCCTGGGCAACCTGGTCTGGTGGCTGGCATCCCTGCCCATGGCAGGGGGTTGGAACTGGATAGTCTTTAAGGTCCCTTCCAATCCGAGCCATTCTATGATTCTACAAAAATAGTTTTGTTGATTTAAAATGTTAATTCTGAAGCTGTTGTTTGAGATACTGTGGCAGGTTGAACTTGCTTGGCTGTCAGACGCCCAACCAGCTCTTCTGTCACTCCCCCTCCTGAACAGGATAGGGGGAGAAAATAAGATGAAAATAAAAGGTCATGGGCTGAGATAAAGGCAGGCCCATCGCTTATGAATTACTGCAAAACAGACTCAACTTGGGGAAGATTAATTTAATTTACTACAAATCAAAATAGAGTAGGATGCTGAAAAACAAAGACAAACCAAAACCACTTCTCCTACCACCAGTTCCTCCTAGACTCAACTTCACTCGTTCATTCCTGACTATTCTACCTCCTCCCGTCCTCAAGCAGTTGAAAATGGGAGTTGTGGTCAGTTCACAATGCTTGGTCTCCGCAGCTCATTCCTCATCACACTTTTCCCCTGCTCTGGCATGGTGCCCCTCCTATGGGATACCGCTCTTCAAAACCTGCTCCAGTGTGGGTTCCTCTTCATGGGCCACAAGTCCTGCCAGGTGTCTGCTCCTGCATGGGCTCTCCCTCCACAGGCTGTAGCTTCCTTCAGGGCATATCAGCCTGCTCTGGTGTTGTGTCCTCCATGGGCTAACACCATGAATATCTGCTCCAGTGTGGCCCTCTGTGGGCAGCAGGGGGACAGCCTGCTCCATCGCGGTTTTCTCCATGGGCTTCAGAGGAATCTCTGCTCCAGCACTTGGAGCACTGTCTCCTCCTCCTTCTTCACTGACCTTGGTGTCAGGATTGTTTCTCACATTCTTCTCACTCCTCTCTCTAACAGGCACTGTGATTTTTTTTTAACCTGTTCTTGAATATATTCTCACAGAAACACCGTTAGATTGGCTGGTGGGCTCAGCTTTGGCCAGCAGTGGCTTCATTTTGCAGCCAGTTTGCTCCTATACAAAACATTACATCTGGCTTTTTTCCAAGATCCCTCATTTAAAATTCAGTATAAGAGTAGAACTAGTGTAGAAATTTAAGAGAAATCCTTTATGGAAATAAGTAGCTTATTAAATATCCTTGCAAATTCACCATAGGCAGCACAGTCAATCATTAAGTAAAATCCTAGTTAAGAACTATAGTGTTATTAAAATATCTTGAAATACCATTTTTTCCCCAGACAGAATTTTAAATGCAGAAAAGGATGCAGAAATCCCAGCAGCACATATTTCATGTCTATGCTTCAAGATTTAAAAATTCTTTAGCTCACCGATTATCTGCCACCTGAAGAAGGTCTGCGATGTAAGGATCCTCTGGCTGAGGAACTGGGTAGGCACTAACGCCCGATGGGGGGACAGGTTGGTCTATCTGCATGCGCTGACGCCTGAATGGAATGTTTCTTTTTCTGCCACCTAAAAAAGTCCAAACACGGATGCCTATTACTTGGAGTTTACAAGGGAGTCTTCTCCTTTTATACTAAATGAAATGTCATATTTATTCCACTGCTTCTAACTGGCACAAATGCAAGACTGTAATCTTTAGTGTAATAAGTTGATGAAATTTGCACATTTGAGACAACACAACTCTTGCAGGTTAGTATCAGTTTTGAAATAAGGAAACACACAAAGTCCGCTATAAGTAATTTTCCCCAGTGTGTAAGTCCCTAAATACTCTACAGCTCAAACTTCTTCAATCTGTTACTGGTTTACCTTCCCTCCAGATTAGACAGTAACTATAAGCATTAAGGGTCTTTAATAAGAATTATGCAGAGAAAGACTTTGACTCTTTAAAGAAAATAAACACCTGCTCAGCAACACAGAAAAAAGCAAGAAGACAGAGAACAGGAAAAGTAAGGAAAGAAAGACAGGAACAGGTTTATTAACAAAAGAGGGGATACCCAGGTGGCGGTCATTTTGTATTGTTAAGTAGTTCCACTAACAGTTAAAGAAAGCAACTAAAAAAGCTAAGTTAAAACAACACAGAAGGAAACCATTTTGTCTTCACATTTAAGAACTATTTTATGACTGAATAAACTTCTGCATTGTTTACAATGTTTTCTTTCCTTCTATCCTATTGTCATTGAGTACATGAATAAACTTCTATCAGGCAGAGTGGGTTCTTTGCTTGCAGGTTAATGTTATATTAAAAACAAAGCAAAACAGTATTGCCAGAGGGAAAAATTACTCTTTGTTATACAATTAAATAAGAATGTACAGTATTTGATGATGCAGTATGGAAAAATCCTAGAAGAGTGGTGAATCCTAGAAGAGTGGTGAAGCATACTTCACCACTGCAGAAAGACAGACAAAAGCGTCTTTAAGGGGAAGGACTTGAAATGCAGAAAGGTATGAAAAACAGAGTTACTATGAAAAGATTATGTTCTAAAGAGACAAAAAAAAGCCTAGAGGAAAGTTAAAGTATTTATGATTATTTACACGCACCAGGTGTTTGCACCACTGCTTGCAGATTCTTCTCCTGAAGCTGCTGAATTTTTTCAGTCTTGGATTTGTTCTCTTTTTCCAGACTTTTAATTTTATGCACATACTGGTTATTCAGAAATCTTAAGTCAGCTGTTTCATGTTCAACCCTCCTTAAGTTGGCTTTCAAGTCTTTAAAGGAAAGAAAGAGCAATTTTATCTTTCTTATTCATTATTATTTTTCCTAGTAGCACCAAAATAGGTATTAAAACTAAGCTTATATTCTTCTTCTATAACATGAAGTTTCCAAATACGTGTTTTTCCAAATTCCAATTCACGTGTTTATGTATATATACAAACACAAATATATGTTTAAACATACAAAAAACCCTTTGTAGAATAAAAGCAAATTTAACAACAGTATTTATTTACTTTAAATTAAAAAGTAGCATTTCAAAGTATGAAAGCGTATATTAGAAAGTTCTAACAGTTTCATGTTTGATTAAAATAATGACTTGCTGGACCTCAGAAGCTTTTTAATCACAAAGAAATATCTGCATATGAGCCTTAATTTAGTAAAGGCACTAAAGTCAATAACCACTCACAAGCATAAGAACAGATATGTGAATCTGCAGATTTGTCCACCATTTTATTTTGACACTGATGGATTAGAAAAAGTATCTTTTTTTAAAATTATTATTATTACCTTTAACGTGACGATCAGATTGCTCTTTCAGTTTTAGTATTTCCAAATGTAGTTCATTATTTTCCCTGGTAAGTTTAGCATTCTCTGTCTTATAAGGTTCTAAAATAGCATCATAATTGCTGAACTCTTTTTCGATTTTTCCAGCAGATAATTTTGCACTGCGCAGGCTCTCTGTTGTATGAACAAGATCACTAGAATCAAGGAGCATCGGACATGTTAGGAATGTTGTCAGCCTCTAAACCGCAGATTCAAATATTTATTAGGAGCTTAGAAACAAAACCTGTTGCCCAAGACCACTGTAAAGCACTGGTCTTAGGCAACACGGTTCTTAAGCGTAGAACAAATGGGTTCCAAGAAGGGCAAAGAGAACATTCACGTAAGAAAAACTGAAAGATGGGAATCATCCACTAGGAAAGAACAGGACAAATATAAAAAATAAAGCTATGGGGAAAGCGTATCAGGAGTTTACATGTGATGATTCAAAAGTCTGTTTTCTACATAAAGTGAGAAATTCACAGCTGTCCAAATAACTCCAAACACTATGTACATAGTAGCACTTGAACCACAGAAGAAAGCTATAGTCGAGAATTAAAAAGATCAGAAGGTTACTAGTATTTATAGATTGTTGAGATAATTACAGAGATTACCAGTAAGTAGATATAAAAACTTCTGTGAACATCAAATTAGGGGATAGAGTCTAAACCCATCTACTAGACACCAGAATGAGACAAATAGCGTTTAGATTAAGCATTTTCCCTCATGTCAAAAATTAAACAATGCCTCCTATATGATTACGATATTTTTTTTTTAACAGAGTCTTCTTTGAATACCTGAAAAGCTTTTCCACCAAAGGTAAGCTCTCCAGTCCCAGTGGCTGCCGATAGCCCAGCTGATCTAGACGTTTCCTGAGATTAACGAACTTCCTCTCTGCTGCTGTAGTCATTGTAAACACACCTCCAAAGTGGCTTTTCTAACACCCAGGAAAAATAGGACACCTGTGAAACATCGTCTGTTACAGCATTTCTTCTTTACAGCAGGAATAATGCAGAAAATATTAATGAAAAGTAATTTATTGCATACTAAATACAGCATTTAAGCATGTTCTGAAAACTTAGGTAAACCAAAGCAGAATTACTGGGCATCTAAAAAGCTTTCATAATATTTATATCTTTCTTTTAAAATTAATATTTGCCGTGGCAATTAATTATCTCTTTCTGAGCATTTCCTAACATCTTAAGAGTCCAAACATGGACTTCTCTTTCCAGAACTGAACTCAGAAAAGATCCTTCCGTGGAAATGTGGGAAGACTAAGAAGTAGATTCTGATTTTTTGAATCATCACAGTATCTTTTACAATCCAAATTGACACATTACCCCCAAAAACCCATATACTACAATTCATGGATCAGGTTGGTTGGTTTTGTTTTTTTGACTGATTAGTTTTTTGTTCATTTGTTTATTATTGATATGATCTAAAAGGGGTCTAGATCAACACTACGGTATCTGAATCCAGAGGAATTTTTTTGCCATAGGCATTTGAAGAAGGAAGTAGTTTTACATTGTTAAATACTTCTGAATTCAGGGATATAGTAAGAAATTGAAGACTAAAGTTGATGCTTCTCAAATACATGAAAACATCTCCTCAGTAGTTAGAAATATTAATGATGTCCATAAAACACTTCCCCTTATGTTTCTTCAGAAGATTCATTATTAGCTTACTCTTCACACAGGTGAACACCTGAGCAGCCAAACTGCCAATCAGAGGAAGCATTATTTGCATTTTGTATGAAGGGGAAAGAAAACTGTTATTTAAAACATGCTGTTTCACAATTCCCCATTTTTAAAAAGATACTAAACAGATATAACAGAGTATTTGAAAATAAAAGTATTAATGGATAATAAAATGAGAAAACATGCAATTTTCTCTCATGTTTGAGGCAGAAAAGTAAAATCTCATCATTTCATAACAGATTAAATAGGTCTAGGAAGAGGACAAAATTTGCCAGGTATCCTCAACGAGTGAGAGAAAAATCACCACTCTTAGGAGCATCTGTTCCAGGTACTACTAAACCGAAGTGCTTCATTCAGGACCTTGAGGAGGCAAGAGCAGGGAAAACAACACCTCATTACACGTTGTACTGGGATGGTTAGAGGAGGAGGAGGCACACTTACTTCCTCTAAGTGGTAACTGTTAGTGAGAAGTCATTCTTGTAAATACTCTTTGTTCTCCTTTGACAGCCAAAGATTAAACTGAAAGTGACGATCTTGGTGTTTCAGCAACAATGTTGAGCATTCTGTGTTGAATTCAGGAAAGCAGTGACTGTTATTGTATCTAGATATATTCTCACAAATCCATCTTTCTTACTAGAGAAGCAAGCTGATAACTCTTGAGCACATCTTTTCCTTTAGAAGAACCTTATCAGTTGAAAAGATCAGTCAAAGTGGTTAATCAGACTTGAATTAATAGCTCATGTTTGGGAAAAAGAAAGGGTTTTTCCATTAATCACATTAGGAGAGCTTTACAGAAGAAACACAGCAAAGATGAGGCTTGGTAGCAGAAGACATAATATGGTCATGGAAACATAGAAGAAAGAGAAGACAACATGGCTGGCAATGGGACACTAAGAAATTAGCATGGGTAAGTATATATGCTATGAAATTAAATTCTTTGTTGGGTCAGCAACACTAACATCAAGAATGATGAACTAGAGTTTCCAGTCTTGGTTCCGAGAAATACCAAAATTCGCTTTCCATTCATCAGAACAAAGACGCTGAAGACATTTCTGCTGTGAAAGATGTTCACAAAGAAATCTGTTCCTGTACTGTAACTGTCACAGAGCTCATTCTGCTATAAAGACCTAGTTATGTTTTCACGCAAGTAAAATGGGCGCCATGGGGACCAAGCAGAGAATCATAGAATCATTAGGGTTGGAAAAGACCTCCAAGACCGTCTGGTCCAACCATCCCCCTACCAGCAATGTCACCCACTAAACCATGTCCCCAAGCACCACGTCCAGCCTCTCCTTGAACACCCCCAGGGACGGTGACTCCACCACCTCCCTGGGCAACCCGTCCCAGTGCCTGACTGCTCTTTCTGAGAAGAAATGTCTTCTAACTTCCCATCTGAACCTCCCCTGGCACAACTTGAGGCCATTCCCTCTAGGCCTATCATTAATTACCCGTGAGAAGAGGCCGACCCCCAGCTCCCCACACCTTCCTTTCAGCTGGTTGTAGAGAGCAACAAGGTCTCCCCTGAGCCTCCTCTTCTCCAGACTGAACAACCCCAGTTCCCTCAGCCGCTCCTCACAGGACTTGTGCTCCAGGCCCTTCACTGGCTTCGCAGCCCTGCTCTGGACGCGCTCCAGGGCCTGGATTCTCCATTCAAGAGCTCCCAGCAGCCGCCCCCCAGCGGGAGGAGCCCTCACGCCGCCGCCCCGTTACCCAAACCCCGGCCCCGTACCGTTACGGCCGAGCCGCGCCGGGGCAGCTCCCGGTTTGAAAATGGCGCGCGGAGCACCCGCCGCTTCCGCCCCGTCACCGCGGCAACGCGGCACGCGCCCCCGCCCCCGCCGCCGGCCCGGCCAACCGCCGCCCGCCCCGCCCCTTCCCGCGATACCGGCAGCTCTCGCGCTGGGAGGGGACGGGGCCCTGCCCCGCGGGGTGAGCCCCCCGGGCCCGCCCTGCCCCTTTTACCTCAGCACCCGCAGCTGTAACAATGGAAATCGCTCCCCATTTTTTCCCTTTTTTAAACAACACACCACATAAATAAAGCATATGATGAACACAGTTTAATTGAGAGTTATAGCCACGACCACGTTATATCTCAGAACATGAATACCTTCTGCAGTACAGAAGGGAAAACGGTGTGGTAGTCTTTAATGCCAACATAATTCCCAAGATGCACAACATTAGTGAAGAGAGTAGTACCCCTTTTGTGTACTACAAAGGTAGTGCTTGGTGCTTTCAGAGAAAAAAAAAAAAAGCTTTTAAATAACAGTATCTGAACACTAAGGGAGGGGAAAAACTATATCCAAAGTGTTTCACAGAATTAATGCTTTCAAATGGTACTTCAAGGCAGTTGAAGAGCAACAAATTACCAAACGTTTCATTTTGCCCTGAAAGATTGTTGAAGCAGGAGACTGACATGATGTATATGACAATTAGTTATGCATACATACGGAAATCCACCTTTTAAAAACAAACAGCAGTTATAGTGTTTGATTCCCTTATAACACAGGCACAAACTTTGCTAGCTTCTTTTTCACTTAATGAGACTGTGCAATACTGGAGCAGTAGTCTAAAATATCCTGTATAGTGAATTCCATAGTGATTCCTGATCCAGGATAGCAGCGAGCTATCAGCCCTTCAAAGTGCTTGTACTGTCGTATAAACTCATCTTGCATAGAATGCCACACAACCTGCCAAAAAAAAGGCAAACTTTAGGAAATGTCAACTGGCACGCTAAATGTGAACTACAAGACATAGGCTCATTAACTTATTCTCAGTTGATGTGTCATTTGAAACTAAAGCTTGTCAAAAGCAAAGTTCAGTAAAGTTGCTGCATTAAAAAAAATGGTTGAAGATTTTTACCCATTAAGTTACTTACAAGTCTTTAATATTTACATCGCTACCACCAAATCTACAGAGCAAAGCAGAAAATGAAGATGAGGAGGGTGTGTTTATGTATTTAGAAGGAATACCTAAAATAGGTATTGTTTTTGTCTTTAAAGAGAACACTCCAAACTAGACTAGTGTTACTAATTCACATTCAGGCTTTAAAAAGCTCTTAGTGTATGCTTAACTCTTAAATCTCCTTTTCTTATAGCCCAGTGAGAAAGTTTACAGAATGTACTAAAAGACCTCAGTAATATACCACCAGAAAAGGTCTAACTGAAAGCATATTCTGCTATAGTGTACAAGCTAAGTTTCATATCAGGTTAACAGTTCATTTAAATCTATTTCTTTCTACTCCAGTGTATTTTGCAGAATAGAGATCACTCACTAATGGAGAGCTTGGGAATCATAAAGGAACCTTCTTCCAGAAATCTCTCCCTACCAATCATAGTTCAAATGAATTCGTTACACCAAACAGAATCAGAGCAGGATTATCAAAAAAAAAGTCTCAGCTCAAAATTCAAGGGTTTTCAGAATTTTGCTGAAACTAGGTGTGTCTCACAGAATATATAAGTAAAAGACAATAAAAGTCTTTCTGTAAACAATACAAGATGTTTTTAAACTATGATTTAGTTTACCTGAAGTAAATTTTCTTCTTCACAGAGATGTTTGTCTACCTTCTTGTAAAGATTATCCAATCCCTTCTTGACTTCCTTACCAGGATATTCCTTTATGACTTTACGAAGCTCTTGTTTATTAAAAGCCAGTTGATAGCTTACTTCTTCTTCTCGTATACCTTGGGCCACACGAGCTTCGACACCTTCAAAGAAATGCTAAAAAATAATAATAGTATTAATGATTATCATAGACCACAGCCTGGGAAAGCACATTTTTGGATGAAAATAACCAGATTTTTCATGGCAATGTATAGTACTGACCATACACCAGTTGTGTCTTAAACAAATGGTTTTGGGGAAGGAAAAAAAAAGTGAGGAGAAAAGTAAGGTACTCTTGGCAGCCGTGCTTGAGTCTAAAATAGTAAGATGGTGATTATTATAGATGCAGTGACAAAAATACCAGACATTACAGACTAAGCACCTAAGAGGAAGTGTTGATACTCCATATTATTTAAAACTATATAGCTAAACTCAAACATACTTACATTTAATTTCTCAAGAGGCTGTCCAAGCGAGTAGATGACATAAGACTGAAGATGATCGGTGTATTTCTGTTTGGCTTCTTTCTTCTCAGCCTCAAGACAAGAAATTTTCAGTCGAGAAAGTGTTGCAAAAATATGATGGAAATTCTCCATCATGACCACATCTCTGGGTGTTTTCTGGCTTTCATTAGCTACTTTCTCAACTGAAAGGAAGCAAAATACTTAAAATACTAAAAGAGCAACCAAATTCAGAAAAATATAACTGATAACCGTAACATTGCCAGAACAGGAATTTTGGATTTTATCAGAAATATAACCATTTGTATGAATTACTACCATAGCAGTCACAAAATAAACAAATATTTGAGTGCCTTCAAAAGTAGTTCTGGATATCTACAGGCCCTAAGGCTATGTAATTTGTATGCAAAAAAAAATAAATCACTTATCAACAGACATAAAATAGAGACTACATATGGTCAACTTACATAACTGATAAACTACCACCACATTCTGGGGAGGCTTTTGTTAAGCATGCTTTCATTATCCTTTATAAATTTAACGTGACGTATCTATTAAAAAAATGCTCACTCCCCTCTTTGCTAAAGTAAAATTCTTCAGTAACAACTCCAACAATTTTTTTCCCCTCCTTTCTTTCTTCATCTACTTCTCATTTTTTTATTTTTTTGCTTATCTTATCAGTTTTGTGGACAGAATTACTGTTGCTTTCTAAACTTGGTAATAAAAATGGATGGACCTTTATATAGGTCTCTTACTTTTTAACCCCACAAAAACCCCCGGGCAGATGAAAGAAATTTTACCCATCTCCTCCTTACTACATCTAAAGCAGGCTGGAAGAGTACTCCCACAACCAAGAATACAATTAAATCTCTATGCCCATCCATCTGCTAATTGTTTTGCTGATACTACCAAAAACGGTGCCCACCACAAAAGATGATCTTTTATAAAACGTGTTCTTGGGCACCCAAGTATCAACATAGATCACCAATTCATTTCAGTGAGATCACTGAAGTGCCAAATAGGAAAAGTCTGCTCCTGCCAGTTTTGGTTGTCCTATATTATATGCTTATTTACCACTAATCTCTCCTCCTTCTCAACCTCCCCCTAAAGAAGAGGTAAATCTCAGTGGCTGGGAAGTGCTATGGCTGGAGTTGTTTCAAAGTATGCAGATAAATCAGCATAGAGAGGTTTCTCCCCCATTTTAAAAGGTAATGACATTTTTTCTGGAGTTCCGTGCATTTCTCTTACCCCCCACCCTGGCTTTTTTTTTTTTTTAATAATAAACAACAACAGCAGAACAAGAGCGTTCCGGTTTTCTGGACTGGAGTAGGAAAACTAGGGAGGACTAGAAAGACGTTCTGCTCTGTAAGGCTAGGACACAAAGGACCTCATCTGCCAAGAAAGGGTCAAATCCATAGCCAGAACTCAAGGCTGCATTAGGACTGAATTAGACAACTGTGAAGGCTGTGAAGATGAACAGCACTAGGTCCAAATGAAAGAGATTCCACCCAGACTTATCTCCTCATTTAAGCTACACTGGGGCAGAAGAGGCAGGAAACCACTTCAGACCAGGCATGTAGAGTACCTGGGCACGCAGCATTGCTCCTCTCTCCTTCCAGAGCCCTTAACCACTTCCCCCATCACAACTAAGTTACTCTGCAAATAGGCACAAAGGGAAATACCTAGTCAGCTTTTAAAGAGTACATTATATCAGAAGGTTTACACTTGTTCTCCTACTGGTAATAGAGATAACCAAAATGTCAGCACAGTGTTGGTCACGTGGTTTGCAATAAAGGGTCTTAAAAAATAACATTATTGGTTAACTGGAGCAATATATATATAAGAGAAAATAATTATTTTAGTAATTATGACCACCTCAGAACACCTACCACTGACAAAAACAGCTCTAATAAGTTTTATGTAAGCTTTATCTAGATCTCCTCGTCGTTCTGCGTTTTTGAAAATTGATTCAGCAAGGGCTGCAAACTCTTCAAATTCAGCAACAAATGGAAGGATCCCAACTTTACTCTTCTTTGAGATTTTTACTTCATCCATCTGTTTCATTTGATTACTCTTAAATTTAAAACAAAAAAAACAGATGTTAGCCTCTAGTATACAACTCCAGACCCTGTAACAACTAGCAAAAGAACAAAAAAATGCCGACACTGAAAAAGTTAACATTTATTCAAACGAGGGAAATCATTATCTTTTAATCTGAGTTTTCCTCCCTTCTTATCCTCACAAGTTTGCTACAAGAAATAACTGAAGGAAAAAGGAAGATGGGCAAGTAAGATCTTCTGGCTTTTATGTTCCTTTGCTTGCTTACTTAGTATTAAGAAAAGATGACTACTTATCCACCAGAAGCAATTAGCAACTGATAGTTGGATTTTCATTCCACAATCTAAAACAAGGAACTTTGCTTTTCAGAATCAACTGAGCAAGCAATTCATTTTGCCACAGAAAGCTTTACTGATCTTCTACTGAAATTTTATTTCTGAGTATAATCCAAAAGAGTCAGTTTCAAAATATTTTAAGCATTAAGCTGATCATGAATGACAAGTCTTGTTACACTGGCCTAGTGTCAAATTACATTTATAACAATTTAAAAAAACTAGTTATACCAACAAACATTTTCACTAAACTTGCCATATTTCATATAATGGTCACGTTGTATTAACAAAGGCAAATTTCCTTGACAGTAGAAGCTGTCTCTCCTACTGCCAAAAGATTTGCCACTTTAATATTCAACAAAAAACTGGTTTAGATAGATAAAGATAGCTGAATACGTGGAAGAGATGTCTATTTGGCAAATGATGCAGGTTTTGCTTTTCCCTTGTGAGCCTAAGCCCATGAGGGTTTGGTTGTTTGTTTTTTTTTTTAAATAAGAAAAAGCCAGAGAGCTATATTTTACTTGACTGACTTCAGTAAGATTACAAGTTTAAAACAACTAAAACAGTCATCTAGCTCACAGAAGTAAGATCTTAAGAATGAGTGGTCATATTTCTTACAAATAGCTAATTATTCAAGAAAAGTGGAATGGAGAGGGGGAAAAAACCACAACCACCAATTAATCTTTTTTTAAAAAAAATTGGCCAATATAATAGCAGTGAAGTTACTCATTTTCATTTCAAATTATAGCAAAAAGTCTAACTATAAAAATGCAAAATCAAACACGATAGAAGTGGGCTTCCTATACTATTATAGTTAACTTAAATCAGAATAACTAAAGAACTTACAATGCATTTATCAAAGTTCCTTTTGACAGTCACCAAAACATTTCCAAGTGTTGTGCTGAGAAAGGAAGCTGGGTCCACATTTTGTGCTGTCCATACATGATGACTCATCTTAACTAACATATAAAGGGAATTAAAGCTATCAATCTTGTCCCCCAGCGCTATAAGATTATTCAGCTCAGGCTCAATACAACGAAATATTTTTGTCATCATTTGTCGGATCATGTCCTTCCTAGTAAAAATGCACAAGAGAAATATTACTCTGACAGTTTACTGGGCTATTTTACATGTTCTTTGATACATATTTTTAGGATAAATTTATTGGATCCAAGTCCAATTTTCATCCAACAAGTCTCATGATTTTCAGAATGCTGCTAAGTGAAGGATAAAATGCCAACGCCTCACAGTAAAAAAACAAACAAACAAAAAAAACCAAACAAAAAACACATGTCACAGGTACGAGATACTCCAACAAAATACTTCCTGTGTAGAAGCTGCCACACACTTAAATTCATAATTTTGCTAAGCATAGTTCGCAAAGCTTATTTTACATATTATAAAACCTAGTTTCACTTTGAAATTACACATCTTTATTCTACTGTAGACAAAAACATTAATTCTATATGTAAAATTATTATTATTTTTAATATTTGCTGACATATTAAGTGTCTAGTTACAAATTCAGAGTTCACTATTGATTTTCACTAGAAGGGAAAAATTTAATATAGAGAAAAAAGTTTTATACTCCAAAGAAGTTCTTAAGCCTACATGTGAACTAAGAATAAACAACATCAGCACATACTCAGATGATATTGTTTGTGGAACACCAGAAGGGTATGAACGAGATAGATTTCCCCCATCCATTTCCTCCGCTTCATTCTGTAAGAACAAAATGTGTATATACAGGAAGCTGAAAGTTTATCTCAAATTCTATATTTAACTGATAAGCATGTCTGACAAAAACAGTACAATCATCAGGTATTTTTTTTCAAAGCAAATACAATGGTTTGCAGGGTTCTGGTAGACGATCTCTGGTCATGCTTCTCAATGCTGTATACAATTACTTCCCATTGCCTTCCTACGTAATGTCATGAAACAGCATGCTTAGTGTGCGCTTATGAGAAAACAATGCAATGGCAAAAGAAACAGTTTTGGTTCTTTCTTCTTTTTTAATAGATTTTGTATCGGTAAGCCAAAAAACCAAAGATTCTGCCAGCTAATAGAGAAAAAAAATCACTGATCACCCGGATCACATAATTGCCAGATAAATTCCAAAGTTATATTTTAAACAGGCCTCACAAGGCTTGTTCAGCATTTAAGTTCTGTCACTGAAGCAAGAGAGCCATACCGTTGTTGATCCTGAGATACCCTGATGTTGCTGTAGTTTGAAAAATTTACTAATGAAGTCCTGTTCGGCCAGACACAGAGGCTCCAGTTCACTTAGAACTTGCTCAAAAATCTAAAGACAAACAAATATTTTAATCAACACATTGAATATTCTGAACAGCTAGAAATACTCATTTTAATTGTTTATTGCCTAGGATTTCACTGTCCATCTTCAGTAAAGTTTAGAAGGCTGATTTCTACTTAATAGAAATGCAAACAGTTCAGATTTTAATCTTCAGAAGTGTTACCTGCATCTTCAACAACATTCTTTTCTTGTTTTCTCAACAACATTCATTTCTTTCTTATACAGGCATATAATATTTCCTCCCAGAAAACAGACAAACAAGAAGACCAATGATTTGAAGAGAGTAGAATAAAAATACTTGTTTCCATCAAAAGAATTAATGGAGAACATGAAAATTATTTTTTAATCTCTCATTCCGAGGGAGAGCCATTCCTTTCCCCCTTACTCCAAAAACATGTACTTTTTTTATACTTGAGAAGGATATGCAAGACAGTTCTAATCCAAAATTTAGTAGGATTCCTAAGCAACATTTTTGTTTTACCTTATCAAATTTTGTTCTGTCAGCCACATCAAGATCAGAGGCAGACATATTTCCCATATCCAACAGTGAGGATGACTGAGATCTACGATTTCCTGAACTCTGAACAGAGAGTTTATTTAGGCTAGAAGTAGACCCAGTCAATTTTCCAGAGCTTCCATGAAGACCTGTTAAATACAGAAATCATGAAAGAGGGATGCAAAAGTAGAATAAAATACTCAAGAACAGGTTCATTACAGAATGTAGGGCCACTAGCAACTTTTGATCTTGTACATTAAAAAAAAAAAAACTCACTTTTCATCTAAGCTGAAAATGCTTTTGCTATAAACCAACTTTTTCCTCATTAAAAAGTAACTGAAGTACTTCAAGTTTCAAAGTTGAGTACAATGCAGATATATAAGCCCACATTGTAAAATTATGAAAAGGGTATAAAAGGCACAAAATTGTCAAATAAAGGAACACTAGGATAAATATTGTCCTTGAAAGCAAAGATCAGCTACGATCTTTGTGAATATATGCTTTGGACAAAGGCCACCATAAGAAGTGGAATTAATCCAAAAGAGGGGAATAATAAAAAGTTTTATAGACACCATCCATCTTGAACTTGATCTTTCTACTGTTAATGTCCTTTTGGCTACATAGGTATACTTTGCCTGATGTACAATCCCGGGTGAACTCTGCTGCTACCCCCATCCCTTTGATCATAACTAACATTCAGACATTTCTTCCTGATATTCTGTGGCCTTCACATAGGTGAGGTGCATTTTTATTTCTTTTTGTTTGAAATTTTCAGATATGTTGAAACAGGATGGAGAAAGTCAGAAATCAAAAATAAAAAAAACACCACAAGAAGTCACCTGTATTTGACCCACATGTAAACTTCTCACATCTCAACCATAAAGGCACTTAAAAGCAATCCTGCACATTTAATTTAATTGCTATATTGGTATCTTGACGTAACTGCCCAGGTCTAAGGGCACAAACAAGACAAAGTCTATATATCTAATAAAAGCTGTTATCTCAACCTTCTAGAAGAGTTGGAAAACTAAGACAAGCAAGCTCTCAGGCACAAACTTTTTTTTTTTTTAGATCAACTACTAGCATGGGAAAAGTAACAGATGTTGCCTTTACCTGCAAAACTTCTCAACTTCTATGTTGGGCAATTTTTGCTGTACTTCACTTTTGCCTTGCAAAAACAATGATTCTGCTAATGCTTATTTCATTCTGAACAAAATGCTTTCATGTTAGGTTGATTTTCCATGATGCAGTGCTACATCTTTACATTGACACACATGCATTGACAATACCAACTAATGCAACTAGTTATACTCACTCTCAGTTTCCTGTTTGACAGCACTTTCTTTTCGAGGCAGTGTAGCTGGGATGGATTAGGTTGCAAGCATCAAAGACAAAGACAAGTTAAAATGCAGTTTGCACAAACCATGCACAAGATGCAAGTTAAGCTCTAACTGGAAAGAAACATGCAGAGAACTATAAGCAGCAAGTAACTACATTGCAAACACATTTAGTTAGAGAGGTACTATTCTAGAAATTGAGAATCTAAGCTACATGGAAAACAGTAAGTTTTTCGGTATTAAACTTCACTTTTTTCCTATATAGTGTGATTAAAGAACGTTTTTAGTAACACGTATTTAAGTTCTCACAAATTGAGAAGTCCATTAATTAGGGGTTTATTTATAAGAGTTAATATTGCAAAAGACTCAGGTTCCAAGACCAATCATATCGATACTATTCATGAAGAAATTTAAATGCATTTATGTAGCTTTGTACTGAGTCAGATATTTTTCACCTCTTAAATTTAAGAAAAAAACACAAAAACAATACTACAAAATTATTTGTATTAACAGTAAGACTGGCTAACCACTTCTGTTGTTAGCAAATCAGGATGTTTACATAAAGAATATGATCCGTATTCATGCTGCATCAAAAACTGATGACTGCAAATTTGGAAAGGATGAAAACAATGAATTTGTAGTAAAAAAATTAAAAGATTCCTTTTTTTTTTCCTGGTTTGTGCAGAATAAACCAATTTCTGCAAGTGGACTTCGATGTGAGATTTTGAATAAACGGGCATGGTAAAGTTTCCTTACGTTTGTGGTACATACAGAATACCTAACCAGTAAAAGGCATTCGCATACATACAGTAAAAGCGATATGTGGTATTAAGAAGATCTTGATGAGGATGGATGCTACAAGGCCCCCAGAATGGAGCAGGCAAGCAGAACCTACTGTAATAGAATGAGTAAATACTTCTAAATGCCACAAACATGTCTTAAATACCAAATGTTTTCAAGTAGCCACCACCACTGACAATTCTAATGTCAAACTCCAATTTAATTCCAGCCTAGTTTTTAAATCTTGGGTTTTGTGCAGTTTTGGAATAAAGAGGTTTATGGCAGATATGTTAAGCATATGCACCTGCCCCGCATTTGTCCCACTTCTTCACAGTCCTCAATTTCCAAATGCATGGGACTGTATTACAAAATGCAGAGAACCTACAGGCAAAGATTGGACAATCAGAAGCATCACAGTGGCCTTCAAGAAGCCACGTCGTATAGACATACGACAGCAGTAGCACTCTTTCCCACACTTGATTTTATGGTATTTAAGTATCAAAGTCTTCAAAAGAAAAAAAAGACTACTGAAGACAAGTGTGAATGTGATTATTTTTTTTGCCATAAAAATGCAGACAAAGAACCTTGCACTAGCATAGAATGCCAGAATTCTCCCAGCATCCCCGCTGCGTTTGAGGCATTCATATAGCAGTGCTATTCCCAAAGCACAAAAAAAGGCAGGAACAAACACCAACACAGCTCGGAAACAGGTCATCCTCAGCGTCTGAGTACAACTGTAGCATTATGCACCTACGCTATTTCTTAAATAAGTTTACTACTAAGAAGTGATATATTTTGAATTAGTGCAACCGGTAGCATTACAATCACTACCTTCAACATAGAAGCCTTTGAAATTACGTATCGTTATAAACTGTTATAAAAAACACACAATTTGATATTAAAATAAAGTGAAACCATAATAGATTTTTAAACGTACATAATTTACTTTCCCTGCTTTGTAAATGGTACTAATAAGAACATGATTAGTACTGAGGAGTGAAGTTTTCTTGATCTAATTCACTGGCAAATTTTCTTGCGGCCTCATGACATGGTCACTGATAACAATTACTTAATGGCCTAATTACCATTCATGATATTACGAATTCTGGGAGCATCCTCACTTCTTCCAGTCTTGGCTTTGTAATTGGTGCCTACCGATTTGCAGAAGACTGCAGACCTGGGTCAAGTTTTGTATGTAAACCAGTCACCAGCAAAACTCAAACATAAACATACTTTTTGTATGATTGAAAACTAACTTGACAAGAAAAATCAAATGAACAGAAGCGGTCAAAAATTCTTTGCTACTTTCCTCGTAGACTACCCTGTGCAAACATGTTTGGAGCTCACACAAACACACAGCAGAAGCCTTCTGGAAGTGCAGCAATTACACTGGTTAATTGGAGGACCTCTTTCTCCAAAATGTAACATCACAACACTTACAGATATCAGGAATATAATTGCTACAAAAACTGTCTCATCACAAACGCAGATCACAAATGAATTGCCAGGATATAATGTTTTAAGTCAGTTTATATTATGATAAAGTATTTTGTTCTTCCAGTAAGATAGCTTATCAAGATTTAGGAATCTAACTGTTCTGACAATGAACGTTACAGCACCACCTGCTCTCCACATCCAACAGCTTGAACATACTAATCCTTCCTGCTTCCCCTTCCTTTTAATCAAAGCCTCAACACTCTCCTGCTTCCTTACTCTCATCCCCTTTTTCTGCTCTCCACCACGAACAGAACCCAAAACAGGTATGACAGAATGTACAAGTTCAAGCTGCACCTCACTTAGAATTTAGAATTTGGAATTTACAATTTGGTAACTGGTAAACTATGACAAATACCCTAAACATTTTGAAACAGTGTACTTGAAAATACAGAATACCCAAAATATAAATATTCCTATATAACTGTAGCTTTCTAACTATTCAGGTTATTTATTTAAAAGCTTTACTTCCATACTCATACTAGACATTTTACTCCTATCAGTAATACCAACTCCCTTAAATGGGAAGGTCTACAAGTTAACCAAGTGTATCTACTCTCAGACTACAAAGCAAATCTCAAGTTTCCTCACACAGAGCTGGCATTAAGAGTAGCTTCGTCAAAACCCAATTGAATTTCACTATATTTCAGTTGTGCTACTTTGGCCTTGGGGAAGTCAGAAGTCTTGTCAATCATATTTTTACCCAACTTTCACCTTGCCAAAAGTGAGCGGTTTTAGACCATTAAAAAACTGATGTAGGTGTTATGATGAGTGTTTTTATAGACAAATAATAAAATTCAAAGAAAGATAGACGCCTCCTGGAAGCTTACCAAACTTTTTTCCTTCTTTGGTTGTGCCTGTCATCTTGATCTTGGCAACTTCAAAGAAATCTTTTATTTCCCTTTCATACAGTCGCGATAAATAATCCATGTAATTCTTAAATTAAAAATGTAAAGTTAGTTAACAGGTACACATACTGACTTATTTTGATTACAGCTAAATAGATCTCAGAAACAGCATGTAAATAAGTAACAGTGAACTGTTTCACAATGTATTTGTATATATGTATGTAACATGCATAAAAATGTACTCATGACATTTGAGTAGGTTTTATTCATTGTCTTAGTGGGTCCATTGAGCACTAAAAACCACTACTCCTCCTCCATAAGGAAACATTTACAATGTGATACATACAAATAGGATTACAGGTGACAGCATTATGGAATTGAATTCAGGATTAGAATGGAGGGAATTCAGCACCGTTGTTCACAGTCTCACCTCTTCCTGAATATGGTGTCCTTAATTACACCTTCAGCAGGAAAACAAAATGCCTGAAAACTATGGGATGCAGAAGCTTACTTGTGTGCTTACTACAAGATTCAATGAATCCCAAATTAATTTGTCTGCAACACTGCCAAAAATAAGCTTGAATTTTAAGAAGACAATTGGCACAATGACTGAAAGAAGTTGCAAATTATCACTTGTTTAGATTTTTAGTACAAAGGTTATAATTTTTTACTCATGGGCAAAAATCACCCAAGATCTTTCTTCCCTTGTTTACCTCAGAATTTTGTTACTTAGCACACACACTAAAAAAAAAAAAAAAAGATTTATTGAAGACCACCTCAAAGGTGTCAGCCATTTAACATTTGCAAAAGAATAAGTGTTTAAAAGCCATTTTAGGACTCCAATTTAAAATCTTCCATGGTTGAGATTTAGGAATGGTAGTACTTCAAAAAAAGATTTGTTCTGTTACGGAACAACTGTCCCAACTTCTATTCAAACTTTTTCTTCCACTTCATGTCAGTTTTAAGCAAGACAGTTAATTACACATATACAAAGCCAAAACGTTTTTATTTGATCTGCGTTAAAAGAGACCTCTGAAGTTTGATAGTCAAGTGAAATGAAGAAAATGAGGTCTGAAATGAAGAGATTGAAGTTTGCCGAAATAAAAACATCATAAGGGTAAACAAGCACATCAACATAAAAGTAACTTAATTTTTAATACTAGATTGTAAAATGGTAAACTTGTTTAAAGTAAAGGTTAATATGACATTAATATATTAACCTTTACTTCACGTCATCCTTCAGAACAGAGACATAGATAGTATCTTGAAAACAACAAAAAAAACAGGACAAAAAAGAGACCAAAAATGAAGTTTCCTATTCCAAAGAGAAGATCAGTGAGTTAAATTTAATAAAGGAATATTAAAAGAATATGCACACAGATTCAAACAATTCTTTTGACTCTCAAAAATAGTCCATTATGTAAATTCTGTAGCATCATTTAAGCACTTCACGTACCTTTGTTAGCCCTTCATATTTTCCATAATCTGTGTTCTTAAGCCACTCCATGAGTTTTGCATATCGAAGTAAATCTCTGTGAAATGGATGGTGATTGGGTAACGTCAATTCAACAGAGTGCTGGGCAAGGGTAGAACTCTGATCGTGACCCTTGATAAGAAATAGTATTAAAATAAATCAGGAAACACTATACATACAAGAAGTTTCCTCAAAAACTTTACCAAATAGACAAATTCATACAAATAGAAAAGCATCAAAATATCTTGCATAGAAAAAATGTCTACAGACCTAGACTGAAGAGATATCTAACATAATGCAAACACTGAGTTTGGAAGACAATGCATCTTAGTAAGCTTGTTCATTGCAAGGCTCTTGCAGTTTACAGCACTGCCTTCAGAGTGAGTCAACTTGGCATTATTTTGCACAAGAATGCAAGGTATACCTCAGTGAAGATTTAATGACAAGTGTTCAACTGTTTTTGAAAAAAATCCAAGGTTATTACATGGTTTCTCTAAAAATTACAAAAAACCATAGCTACTTCTTCTTAGGCTCTTATTCCCATATACTGTAAGACACTTCAAATTGATGAACAGGTGACCTGGGTGTTAATTATAAGCTCCTCTGAAAATCTGATGAAGTTCAAACCACTTGAGCTGTATCTTAAAAAGATCAGTTGGCACATATTCTATCACTTGGTCTCCTGCACTCACACACATGCTTTCAGTAACCATACACTAGAGTTAAGCAATTTAGGACATGCAGCATAAAACAATCCACTTAACAGCAAGCTACTAAGTTTACACTCCTCCTTTTCTCTAGGCTATCTCCTGAAAAACATAATATCCTTTAAATGAAGATTACATCGTGTTCCTTGAACAACGTAATATCTGGCTTATTTACGCTTTCACGTGCTTGAAGTCACAAGCTTCCTGTGCAATTCAAGAAGCAAGATGACGCTGCAGTTCAGCCATGTAGCAGAATGCTCATACATTTGCTCAGTGTTAGAGCAGAGGGCTTAATGTCAAAATGGCTTTAACACCTTCTGAAAAACCTTTTTTTTAAACCAGGCTTGTAAGGAATACAGCAACAGAACTTGATCTTAAGTATTAATCTATGCCCTAACAACACAAAAAGATTGCCCAATTAATCTCTGGTTACTGTAGCATAATAATATACAGGTGTTTTAGAAAGGTCAGACAAATTATTCCTAATTTTTCAAGTATATATTACAAGTTTATACTACATAAGTTTATAAAAAAGAACAATTTTATACTTCTAAACTAATATATTTAAGTTAACATGTTGGTGAAACTTTGTTTTTTCATCTATTGAAATCTGAGTCAAAGTATGTCTCGCTTGTATTAGCAGCTGCTTGTACAACCTATCTTAATTTGCCATTTCAATTTAGAAATGTGTCTTTAGATTTCTCCTTCAGTACTTTTTTTTTCTCAAATAAACATTCTAAACAATGCACGCTCTTCAGACGTTAAAGTATTCCAGTTCCTTTCCAAAAATATGGGACTGAGAACTAGCTCAGCAGTTCAGAACAGTCTGTTCATCGGCCTAACAGAACCATATCATTTTAAGTAAGATAACACAGAAATCTGTTATACCTGCAACGCTTGAATCCATACCTCAAAATGAGGTACACACACTTTCTTTTTTCTTTAATCTCCACAGAAAGCCTAATGCAGAGGCTCATGTACCACAGTTAATGAACTCTTCCTGCTTAATCTTGCAGTGAGGCTGTATTTTTACCTGCTGATTAATCCCAGGCAGCTACCAGTAGGCCACAACTTTTCAGAGGGTGAGTTTATACAAAAGCCAACATGAGGCCACAGTTAGTATCAGAATTAATATCAAACTGCAAATTTGCAATGTTACTCATTCTCAATAGCACTGAGAAGTCTCTTTAAAAGTATTTCATCTAATACACATAGTATTACATAGCAATAAGAATCTCTTACCATTTTTAATAATAAAATCCTCAACACAGAACATCAGAAAAGGCATTGCGTTAAACAGCCACTTTGACATGTGATTCCAATATTCAAACTTTGTTTATGACTGCACTTATGTAGGCCAATTCTCACTTGCTCATTTAGAGGCCAGAAGAGATGGCCTGTGTTCAGTTTTTCAAAACACAAGTGATAGGAGAAGCACACCTTCCCAAGAACAGAAGCTAAAGACAGAAATTTTAACATGCTGGAGAACTCAAATTCTTCTGCAAAGCAAAGAAAATGTAGGAAATGCTTCTCTGCCATAAAAACAGGCTTGTATCCGCAAATGCCATTATCCGGCATAACTCTATTCCATGTCCTGTATACCCAACTAATATATAAAAAAACCAAGGACTTCTAAAACATTTACTGTACTATGTATAAAAAATGAGTTATCTTTTTATTTACAAATATTACAGTTTAACACAACCGTAGAATCTGTATAGTTGCACAGATATTACAATTTTCTGAAAATATTTTTTCCAGCATACATCTAAATCTGTGTCTCGTTGCAAACTCTGTAGATAGATCAGAGGAATGTTGTCGAACAAGCAGATCAACAAAGCTTGAGAGGTGATGGAAATACTGGAATTGAGAAGGGATGCAAGTCTGATGTTCTGCAACCAATAAGGATTTCTTATTTGTAAAGCCAAAGATGCAGCTGCTAGTTTGGTAAGTCAAGCTCAAAAAAATTAGTTGGAAAAGCTTGTATCAAACCTGATGTACTCACTGGAACTGAAAGATAGTAGGGCTTGTTATAGAGTTGAAGGAGGGTCTGAGTAAACTAATTGGAGATAAAAAATACAGCAATAAAAAGATTGATGCTAAAGAAAGACATCTAGTCTTTAGGAAACCAAACTCAGGACAGTGATCTCTGAATATTTCAAGTTAAGGCTCAAAAAACAAGGTTTAAAATTCTTACTTCTATATGTCTTTTTCTACAGCCATTGAAGTTCAGAGAGCAAGAACTCTGATCTTCTCAGTCCCTAAGATCCTTTAAACTCAATGCTTTTTTTCCCCCCTCTCAATTAATCAAGCCTCACAACTAAAATATATGTTCATATATCACATGATTTGCTCAATTAGGACAGCAAACTCTCTACGGAGAATTTATTTATTTGTTTATTTAAATAAGAGATTCCTCTAGTCGCTACAGTTTGGAATGTTTAGTAATTCCTCTGCTTGAAGTGCCTCTAGCAGTACATTCAATTACCAGTTAGATTGCAGAAAATGCTTAATTATAGTTTGATTGCTTTTCTTTTCAGGAGGAGTTTGGGATCAAAAATTTTATAAAATAGTAAGAAATAATACCTGCTGAACAAATACACTGTTCAAATGACTGGCAAGTCTCCGTGCAAATTGCTCACGCAAGTCACTAAACCGCTGCTGTTGCTGTTTGACTGCATGAAGCATATCGTGTCCTAAAAACAAAGAGAACACAGTTCAAAACATACAGTAACATATTGTACGTGGGCACCAGAAGGACCACTAATCACAGTTCCTTCAGTGTATGGAAGCAGCATTTGAGTCTGATCGGAAAGGCACATAAAATGGAAGCACTACCGTAACAAATTTGGTATTTTAGACTGTAGTCTAACAAAAACAATACCTGGACGAAGAGCTACATTCATACACTGCAGAAGGGCATCCGCTGCGTTAGTGCAGGCCTCAATGCCTCGAGAAGATGTCAGATCTCCCTCCTGAAGGGCTTTTATATGACCTTTAGCCAAATCCATGTGATTCTACAAAATAATGGATAGTACCATCCATAAGCCAAAAGAAGGTTACAGCTTGCTACTCTGATGAACCAAGAATGATAATGCAAATCCAATGCTATAAAAATTTACTGACATTAGTGCAATAATAAAACTGAAAAATAAACTGTCATTGTTATAAACAAACTTCATACATGGTTACCATAGAGGGTAATAACCTGGAAAAAATGTATACCCAATGCGAATAGTGATACTAAAGACCATAAAAATGCTTACCACTAAGAACTCTATCTCTGACAGCAGCTTCACATTATTGGTGTTGCTGAGATGGATTAGGTGGTTACTTTCTGAAATCTGATCCATTTGCTCTTTTACACTCTGAAGCATTTCTTCATAACTGCTCAATTTTATCTCAATTTGGTCAACTTCCTTTAGAGCTTCATCCAGCAACTTCATCAAGATATTCACCTGTTTCTCTGAGGCCATAATTGACTGGATATTTGCCTGTACAGAAAATTAAGCCATAAGATTTTAAGAAACATTCTTTGTATCTCAAAAGCATTTTGTATCTCCATTACTGTCACAAGGACACTTTTCAAAATGCTTGATGAAAGAGACAAAGCAATATAAGCTTACAGTACTTCTCATTTATAGTGTTACTTGAACACAGCAGTCTCTCATTCTATGACGCTTCCTTATTTTATAAAGGAAAGATACAAAACCAAAACTTTCATCAAGTTCTTAGAATTAAATTAAATTAAATGCACAAAAATAAAAATCCAGTAATAACCCCTACTATCTTGAAACATTTATTTGCAGAAAAAGAGCTTAGGTGATAAGGTTGCATTTTTTGTTTCAAGAACAATGATCTCTGTAACAGCCATTTTCAAAGTGTAAGAAAAACCATACATCTTGGCAATTTGAGGAGTTTGTACACCATTTTCTCAAGACTGTTTCATCCCCTACATCTCCTCTTTTTTTTTTTTTTTCTCCTTAAGTGACCTCTGGAGTGTTGGTCTGTTTTAAGAAGCAGAATAGCAAAGATTATGGTACTGTTACACAGAGATCTCAATACTGCAATGTTATCAGATTAAACCAAGTTCCTAATTACAATGAGGGTAATATTTTAGGCATAAAAGTTCACATCTACTGACATAAATATGAATGACTCTACTCTCTCTCCTTGTACCTCCACCTTCATAAACCATACATTCAGAATGCCTCCTTTTTTGAAAGCCTAAAATTCGCTCCAGAATAAGATCTTTAAAAGCTGGTAACAGACAGGATGTAGTTCAGCTTAGGAGCAGATATATTTAAATACAAAGCAGAACATGATAACTACCTTTCCAAAGAACACAGCGTAGTCAGTATCAATGAAAACAACTCAATATGCTAACACCATACATTAGAAGAAATGTTTACCCCATCTAGCACTTGTAGCTCTCTAGACAGCTTCTCTGCAAAGGCTTCAGCATTAGAGATAGCATATTCACACCCTTCCATCATTATTTCAATATCCTGTTCCTCTCTTGCATTTAATTCCTGGTATTCATCCACAGCCTCTTCATCACCTCCTGCTACACTTTGATTCTCTCCACTTGGAACTGATTCTTGCATAGATAAAGGAAATAATAGAACATTACCAAGAGCAGAAAAGTCAGCTTAAATACTCTTAAAATATTTTTAAGTTCAACTATGTAAGTAAGTGAATCACTTTCATAAAGAGCATCTGCTACGTGTACACACTTTTATCAAGTCTTCCATGGGTTTCATGATTTCCAGAACTAGTTACAGTGATGCTTTCCAAATTATGCAACATAAAAAAAAAAAAATGGTCAACTTCTTCTATTGCATGTACAAAGGGACATACCGTCTCTGTTCATTCACCTCTCACACTGGTAATCAGCATCAGAACTTACTACAATATTATTCTAGAATTGTTAGCAGAAGACTGGTAGAAGTTAAAGTCCCCATTTTAGTAGACAGAGCATAAAGTAGACATACTAAAGAACTTAAGAAATACATAATTAAATAAAACAAAACTTGTCTTGATGCTCAAGTTTCACAATAGCGAAACGAGTACTGAGCTAAATAAGAATTACATAACAGTGTTTTTTCAGAATTGATTTCTCATTGCAGCATTTAATTCAAAAAGCCAGTCAGTGACTGAAAAGCAATTTACAGAATGTTAGTGTAGTCCATGCAGAAGCTATTTACAACACTTGAGACGTCTCATCTCTAGCAACTTTGTAAGCTATTTAAGGCCCTATTTACAAAAAAGAGAAACAGAAAAAGCATATTATTTGAGACAAATTGCTTACAAAGCAGAATAAAGGAAAAAGGTGTTACGCACCTTCTGCAACTTTAGGTAGTTCTGAAGAATTAAAAGGTATGGAAAAGCAGAGGAAAGGAAGCAGAGAATGTTAGCAGGCAAAGCATGAACAGTGTGTGTATTTTTAAGTGGCAGTAAGTATGTATGTCTTAACATTGTAAGAACTTGAAAAGTTAGAGGTCAGTTAAAAACAGTTTCAGTCACCACCAAAATACAGAAACTCTACCCTCTGTTTCTACACTTCTATTTCAAGTTCTTCTGCTCAAACCACTCTAGTATTTAATAACAACCTACGATTTAGCCACTTCTGACAGATGTAAGATACATCTACTCACTAGACTTTACTAGTAGGTTTTAACTATTAAAAGATAATGGGAATGTAAAAATATTTAATACAACATGAGCAAACAAGATGTTAAGCCTTCTTAGCATCCAGTCAGTCAGCTGTAATGGATCCAGCTGAATTTAACACAATTCACCACATATAAACTCGAAACCAGATGAAAAACCTCATCTAAACGTTAGAATGCTATTGAAGTATCACTTTTTAAAGCATCTTTGTAATTCATGGCAAGTGAGAACCAGAACAAAAGCAGATTTATTACTCATTTAGACCTACCAAATCCTGCAGGTAGATTTTATTTTGTTCAGAAAGAAAATACCTTAGGAATACAATAAATGTATCAATATTTAGAATTTCATTAATAAAATATTTTGACTCAGTTAACAGATTTCTGTTACCTAATTTTCCAATAAAAATCTGTTATCTAGTTACCTTATTTATCTGAAGACTTTAAAACTATGAAATTGAATCGGAAAAAAAGAAGTCAGGGTTAGGATTTTGGTTCTTTTTAGCACATCTACTTTACATCAGTAATTACTCAACTTTATGCTGAACATGCAGTTGCAGAAACTTACCTTCCAAAAGTTGTGAACTGACATTGGTAAAGTCAATTTTTTTCCTAAGATATCTCTGATTGAGTTTCCAGATACATGAAATGAAAGTGTTCTTTTCCACTGTGCTGCTTGCAACCCATTTGTACACTTTGTCAAAATGCAAATCAAATTCAGGATTTTCCTGCAAAAGACATGATATGTTACAGGCTTAACAGTTAAATGAATAAATAATCTCTGCAGCTCAGAAAATCATTTACTTACTGAGATGGTAGAATAAAATGAAATTACACAAATGACAACCTTCAGCTGAGGCACTGATACTGGCACCCTGATGTGCCTTAATGAAAAAGCTAAAACACTGGAAGTGAAAAAGCAAAATTTATGCTATGAATATAGTATTTTGTCAAGGCAAATGATGCAACAATAACGTTGTAGAGATCTGTGACAGTTTCAAGAAACATTTGAGAGAGCCGTCTGTCCCGAGACACTGACCCCAAAACGTCTAATGCCTTGTGTTAGCCTTCTGATGACAAAAATGGTAGCTGGAATTACTGACAACATACACAACACAACCAAGGAGACTTAGGGGAGCAGGCAAGGGAAGAAGACTATGAACACACACACACACAGTATTATATCTTTATCATATATATATATGAGATAATATTCAATACCACAAAACAGGATAGAAAAGATTATTTGGTACTTTAACGGTTCTAGGTAAAAAGCTACTATAGGAAGTTTTTCAACTAGATTTATTCCTTGATGAGACACAGCTTTGGTAACATTTGATTAAAATAAATGTTTTCCTTTCTACAGATGCTTGAGAACTCAGCATGGCCTGTAATTTGATAAAAGGGTGTTACGATCATATTCTAGGCACTCTATAAAGTTGCACATACTTTAACAGCATCTTTGGCATCGACAACAGCAAGATCTCGAAGTGCCCATGCAGTCTGCCTTTTGTAGAAATCACCCTTGTCAGATTTTTTCACTTTCACCACATTTACTTGCACTGGTCGTTCTGTTGTCACTGTAAAATGAAGTACAAGAGTAATTTAAAAATGTACAAACTACTTTAATATCTGTTTCTGCTATATTTCAACTTCTGAAATGAGTTATTTGTAGGGGAGATTTGATAATTTTTATTAGATGAAAAGATACTCCTTTAAACAGGTTTCATCCACAATATCTACAGCTCAGTTGAAATCTCAGTCATCTACATGCGCATCTTTATACAGCTCCTGAAGTACTGAACCCAGTTTACAGGTGTTTGATATAGCAGGACTATGGCCACATAACTGACAGCACAAGAGTCATTGGAGATTACCATCCAAATAAAAAAAAAATCTGTGATTCCTCAGTTAAAAAAAAAAACAAAAACAAAAAAAAAAAAAAAACAAAACAAAAAAACAACTAACAGGATAATTCATTGATGGATTGGACCAAAGCACCAGCTATATATAATAATATATAATAAAATACACATACTCAAAAGAACATCACAACTCAGTTCAGTTCCTATGCCTTTCCACAGCCCTCTGCCTTGAACTCTAACTGGCATTCCTTTTTGCGTCTTATTTAGGTTGATCAGCACACATGTCTACTAAATCCCCCTTCTGAGCACTAGATAAAGCCTGTTTCAAAAGCCCACCAATCCCACACAAATAAATTTGTATCTTTCATCCCAAATTATAGATCTAGGTGTAAAAGTACAAGAGTTTTGTTTCTTAAAAGAAGTGATAATGCACGTATAAGCTACAACTGATATTCTCCATTAGAAACGGAAACACTTGTCTCATATGGGCAAGAATTAATATCATAATTTATTGTAAATAAACCTAAGAGAAATTCAACTGAATAATAAAAAAAACTGGTGAAAACAAAAAATATGATGTGGTATTACATACCTGTTGCACACAAAAAGCAGTTTCTCTTCTTTTTGCCTGCTTTGCATACGTTCACAATGCTCAATAAGCGTTCATCGTTGGGAGTGAAAATATCCCTCTGTAAAGCATGCTTGATTGCAGTCATTTTCTCTCAACTGAAAGATTTTAAGAAGTCATAATACATTCAGGGACATTTAACACACAAATTGTTTAACACGCAAAACATCTATGGAAACAGATCTCTGCACATCTAGAAACAGGGCTAAGGGTTTCTTTTTTGTTGTTTTTTAAAATGTTTTGCAAAGACCTGTTTCACTGTTCTCCCCAGCTAGCACATGCTATTAAATGTGACAGGCTGTTCTTACTCCTCTTTATCCTCAGGAGGGTTAGTGAATTGTTACAGTAACGTAGAAGAACAAAATGCATCTTTGTAGCTGGTAGAAAGTTTGATTTGAAAACACTGTAAACCCATTATGACTAGCTTGCCATTATGTTTGACTTGTTTGCAACCTTTTGTTTGGTACATAGACAGAGCTCAGAAATGGAAATGGAATTTGGTCTTTATTTACGGAGTTTTTCATCTAGCAAGGGAGCAAAAGCATATTTCATTAAAAGAGAAAGAAAATACGTATGCCTAGGAATAAATCAAGAGATTTCTTCCAGGAATCAGGCGGTGACCTTGAACCTCCTACTCTACAAACAAATGCTAGAAAACAAAGACTTCTGCTTAAAGATACCGAACAGACATCATATATTCATTCTCACAGCCTGTAGCAGTGCACACAGGAGACTGCAGAAGGAAGGTCATCAGGGACTGCCCTTTACATCTTCTTGTACAGTGGCAGATGCAGCTTTAAAATCAATGATGTAGTCACATACAAAACCAGGCCATCAGACTGCACGTGTGAGGTGCGTTGCCATTAACAGCACAGGAACTTTCCTAACAGCACCTTACAGTTTGCTCACTAGTTTTTTCTCCTCATTAAGAATATGGCTTCCAGGTGATTTGGGGGATGTAAAGGGGCAGACAAGAAGGTAGAAAGATTTGGGGGGAGGGAGCACTTTGCAGGATTTGCAGAGGTAAAATAACACTAAACTAACCGTGCAGTATACAAGAATAAAATCCTGAGAAAGTCACAAATTTCTGAAAGAGACTTTCAGCATAATCACCTGGTTCTCCAGCAAAGTATGGTCTAAACCCCACAAAATTCTAAGAAAATGGGGTGACAGGGATAATAAGCTAAAAAGAAAAAAACTCCCTAAAATTAAGGGATTAATAGTATTTACCAGATTCAGAAGAGGTCCTCACGCTACAGAGGTTGCTCTAGATTGACTAAGAAGAGCAACACACAGACATCATGGTTCAGTGTTTTTATTTCAGTAGAGGAGCTCCAATATTACTCTCAACTTGCGCCTTAAAATTCTACGGAGTGCTACAAACATGATCAATATACATCACATGCTGCGCTGCCTGATCACAGCCTGATGCTGAAACAATATGTGGAGCTAAATTCTAGGTTGTGTTTTCCTGTTGGAAATACATGGGTTGCTTTCTGTAACAAACACCCAACGAACAAAAAGAGTTCCCTCAGCACGTGAAACAGAAAAGGCACCGATTTTGCTTTTAGTCTTTTACGACCCATGATGCCTGAGCTCCGCTGCCCACCACATCTCAGCTTAAAGAATTTGAAGATCACTAATCCAAAGGCTTTGGGAAAACAAAGGTCAATCTACCAAGCTGCAATTAATTCTGCCAAGCGTACAGAGCTCAGAGCACTCAAAGCAATGCTGTTTACACGACACCCCTGTGTAACACTCCATTGTTAGCAGTTATCCAACAGCCTTCCTCACCCTTCATCCAATGCTAGGCCTAGCTTCTGTTTCCAAATTGCATCAGGACGTGCTTCTGTTATTCTGCAGCAGGTGCCTAAGACGAGCACAGGAAGCACTGACAACCTGACCCATTTTACCCATACCACCTTTCCTTCCCAATTTAGGTTTTACCTTCTGGTCTAAACCACATTCAGATTGCTGCAACCCGCTAACTCTCCCGTTTCAATGCCAACACAAGCTGTCGGGGCTGTGAAGAATACACCTTTCCCATAAAACAGAAGACATTAAACCTAAGCTCAAAGACTTACTCCGACACATAGTCCAACCTGCATTGTAAATTCAACCCTCAGTCAAAACTCTCACGATGGGTCAGAAGCAAGCGCATCACTGTGTTCTTCATACACAAATCGCTGCATGATTTGGGTTGGATGGGGTTGTTTTAAGGATCACCTGGTTCCACCCCCCTGCCATAGGCAGGGACACCTCCCACCAGACCAGGCTGCCCAAAGCCCCATCCAGCCTGGCCTTGAACGCCTCCAGGGATGGGGCATCCCAAATGACCCCAGAACTAAAGGTGAGGAGCTGGAGATAAAGCTGCTTCCTCAGAAAAAAATGCTTTAAGATAACTGTAAGACAGCCTAATAAATCCCTTCCAACACTGCTGCATTTCTTCCCCAGACACGTTACAAACAACTCCTCTCTTACAAGAAACCTATCCAAGACACCACCACCCCACTGAGGGAGCCAGCCCAGGAAACACACGATAAAGACTCCATCGGACCAAACGACCAGCCATTTGACACAAAAACCCTAACGGGGGGGGTTGCGTAGATACTACTGAGCGGCCGTTTAACAACAAAACCCTAACGGGGGGGTTGTGTAAACGCCAAGGGCTGGCTTACAGCAGCGGCAGCCCACCCGCCCCCGGCGCCAGGAGGCGGCCGCGACCGCGACGCCCCGCTCCCGCCGCGGCTCCTACCCGAGCCCAAGGCCCCGGGCGGAGCGGAGGGGAAGAGGCCGACGGTGCCTCACCAGGGCTGGAGAAGAAGGGGAACGGGAAGGCGGCGGCACCTCCGCCGCTTCCTCTCATGTGATCCTGGCAGCAGCGGAACGGGCAGGGCCGAGTAGGGAGCGGGGAGCGGGCCGGCGCTGCACCGCCTCCCTCCGGGCGGGCCTGGTGCTAGAGGGCGGTCCTGGAGCTCTGTGGTGTGTCTGGGTGCCTCGGCTCGCCCGCAGGCGGGCTGGCTCAGCTCCGCGAGGGAAAGGAGCTGGAAAACCTCTGCCGAGCTAAGGAGGGGCAAGGAGCCCGCTCCAGAGCTGCTGGGAGAGGTTAGCTGTTCTGTCAAAACTTTGGTATGTAATTACAGGTCGTGAAGAGCAAGAAAATAACGCCAGTGTGATCTCCCAGTGTTGCGACCAGTGGGGGTATGATGAGGGAGCTCTCGCCCTGAAAGACCTGGTGAGCCCGTCAGCTGGCTCCTGGTGTCCCTGTGTCCTCGGCAGACCTCATGGCAGGGTGGTGAAGAAGTTATGCAGCTTGTAGGAGATGAGAGCATTCGCTGAAGAAGTGCAGGTACACCCAGTGTTAACAGATGAAGACAATACAATGTATTGTAAAATCTTAGGATTTCAAGTGAGAAAGCATTCCATCTGAGCACAGCTGCAAGGGAACCATCATAATTCAGTTAGGCCACAGCACCAGATTAATGTATCTTCTGTGAGAAACATTCAGATTTTACCTTTATCCCTTAGCAGAAGCATCCTTAAGTAACTGAGAGGCTTTGGTGCACACCACACCAAACTTCTCTGAGGAAGAAGTTAATCTGACTAGTAGGTGTGACATCCAGGATGTGGAATCTCACCCAGAGAAATGACATCCACATTTGGCCTTGGCCACTGTTGAATTTGGTGAATTACAGTTCAAACTTCGCCACGATGGAGGTTCTCCACATGATCAATATACTTCATTCATCTTTAGTATTATTCATGTAAATTAATACAGTATTTTTTAAGTCTTACGTGCACAGTTAAGAGAAGGCTGCAATCATTACAGATTACTTGAACTGTATGATTAATTCACAGTAATACGTCAGTATGTCTTGAAGGTAGGGTTGATAAAACGTATTACCCAGGTCATTACCAATTAGGAAAAACAGAAAACATTCAAGTTAATGATATAAATTACCAAAATGTGGCCTTTTAGCATGTAAAATTGTGATCTCATTTTACCTATATTATCTTTCTACTTGATGGAAAATATTTAACCATTACTGACCAACACTGTCTTGCTGAATGTACTTCAATTTTCTGACTTATAAAACAGCATGCTGTGTAATTCTGTAATATATCATTCATGAGGGCCAAGGTTAAAAGAGAAGTTTCAGTTTGGTAATTCCTCGGTTTCACCACAAAATGTAACTGTCTCTCTCTAGATCTATAAAGACTGGACAAGGCTGCCATAAAAAAATTGGATAGGGTTTCATAAAGCTTTTGTTGTTATTAGTCAAAGCCCTTCTAGTTGTCTGTCTTTATCTGTTAATTCTGCTTCAGGGCAGAAAAAGAAACAAAGCATTGTTTGTTAATGCTACATGTGTTTACACATGTTAAAACAGACATGAGATCATCTTACAGGATGCACAGTGCCATTCTCTCCCTTCCTATTTTAGCTTCCACAGATGCTTTGAGAAAGGGCCTTTCTCTTCCAATCCTAACTTTAACTCAGGAGAAAATATTCTGAAGTTGCATATTACTAATTATGTAATACAATCCCCCATTTTACAGGGAAAAGATAAATTTATATTCTGAGAGTGACAAAGTAAAGTATTGGGGTAGATGACAAGGAAAGAAGTAATATAGGCTTTCGCTGGGAAGACGTGGGTATGTATGACTCCAATATACAAAGGAGAACAAGAAAGAGAAATAACACAGGAGGCACAGTTCAGAATACGCTCCCCTCCCAGGTCTGCTTCACTTCCCAAATGTTTTAAAAAATCTGCCTTGATCAAAGACTGCACTTTACTGGTTTTAGACCTGTCAGCCGGGGGCAAGAAGGAATAGAAAGTTAAGTCACCAAATTAATGACAAGTAACTGCTTATACTATCTGTTTGTTTAACTTAAGATGCTGGAAAAGATTAGTAATCAGTGAAAGATGAACAAACAGGAAAAGAGTTTGTCTGCTTAAATACAAGGTTATGAGTCTTAGATGGTAAAAATTATCTGAAATCCATGAACTCCAGTGGAACCTCACCAGTATATTTTTTGTTGATACAGAACAATCTTATCTGAATGATATTATTACTTTTTTTTAATGTATGGAAAAAGAAGACAAATAGATATTGATAAAAGCTACATACAAAATATGAATTCTTTTGTCACAGGTTTCTCTGTGTTCTTAATCCTGATATTATTTGAAGAATTAATAATACACTTAGGACAAAGAACATCACACGTCTTTTATGACAGGCTATGTTCTCTCTCTGCCTCTTAAACAAGTACGCATGAAGTTTCCTTTGCTCATTATCTTCTTCATTTTCAGGTTGCCTTTTTTTTTTCCTTTTTTTTTTTTTCCCCCTCTGGAACAGATCTGGCTGGTAACAATTCCTGTGTTCTGAACGTGAAGTCCACTTTATATCCACAATCTCAAGTATTAATTCACTTCACAGTTTGGTTGAAACCTTTTATAAGAAAGCTACAAATGCATTTGTGATAATCCTTTACTCCTGTAAGTTTCTTCCTAATCAATTTTGGAAAAGTCTTCCAGGAGAAGCAGATGAATCCCCAGATATTATATTTCAAACTGCATTCTGTATATCCAATGTCAGGAAATGTGATGTAGGAAACAATTTTGCCTTAATTGAAAGATGGGCTATTTAGCCTGTCAGGTCTTTTCCATTTATAATTTAGCATAGTCTTTATCTCCTGTGGTGCAGCTGTGCTGTACTAACCACAGAGTGACAGTCTCCAGCACTTGAGGACAAAGACTTTCCATAGCGTGACTAGGTCAGTCTAGCACTTGCACAGTGCCTTGATATTTGGCATTATATGAAGAATTGTGGAAATGCAAAAAGGCCCTAGATTAGGTCCACAAAGATCTCTATCAATATTTTTTCCTTTTGATGCTACCTGAAATCATTTATATAGACAGTGAGTGTTCCTTTTTTCTCCTTTCTGATCACTTAGTAAAGAATATCTGAATTAGGATGTTATTGGACAGAAGAAATGGCAAAAAGATCTGAGTTATATATTATTCCACATAAAATGCAGGCTTATTTGTCTTCTGATATAATCAATTTAATGTTTATACAGTAACAAGAACAGGAAGATATGAACTACTTACACAAGTCCATTAAATATGTTTGAACATTATAGTCATTTTTAGCTAATCAGTTTCTAACATGATACAGGACAATTATTGGTCAGGAAGTCACCACCTGTAGTTTATTTCAACAAAAAAGTGAGGTGTTTTTTATTAGAGGTTCTATATATTTTATTACAAGACCAACGATGGGAGCTTTTCCACCCAGAGAAGAATTTTTTGCACCTGTTAAGCAAAGAACTTGTAAACATTACTGAAAATATTGTGATCTTTACAATAATACAGAGCCCAAACAAAACAATGTGTCATATATAACAGTATTCTGAATTATACTTGCCCTTAAAATGTTTTTGTGGAGCCTGGGCATTGGGCAAATACTTTTTGTAGCGATGGATCAAGTGTTAAAACACACGTACTTGGACTGGATTATACCAAAGACATTCTGCAAAGAACAACTACATTTCATAAATTATTACTATAAATGCAGCCCTTCTCTTTAACAATATTTAGGTGACAAATAAAAGACTTAAGTCCTTCAAAACTGCAGAAGATTTGTATTAACCCATAGAAACTGCCATCATGACGGTCAAGATATACACAAATACTTTGTATGAGAATGTATGCAATTTACATCACACGCCTAGAATAAATATATAACTTCTTAAGATTAGGTAATCAAATATATAGCCTTTCTATATACAAGCACTAGGTTAACACTTAAAAAGTAAAGGAGAAAGCTGTACATTTTATACAGTTTTTCAAATATATTCTCACTTACTTGATTTTATTTCAATTTTGAATCTGAAGTACATTTAGATGTTTTTAAAAGTGGGAGTCCATGTGAAAGGCAACAGTGAATTCCAAGTCGTGGTATCCTTGCCCACTTTACAGTGCCAGGTACTCGGAGAAGGCAGTAACCAACTTGTGATTTTCTGGGAGCTATTTACGTTCGTCAGCTTTAGGTACTTAGCTGGTTTAGTCCAGAGCTAGTTTCTCTGTGCTCTGTAGGCTGCCAAAGGAGAAAAGTTTTCTCCTGCTGGAAGTTCTGACCAAAAGTTTCTCAGAATCACCTTTTGGTTTGGCATTTCTTTCTCTGTTGACTATGGGAGAAGCAGCCAGCTAGCTTAGCTGACTGACACGGAGCAATATCACCATGCTGCTTTTTGGCAGTGTTGTTCTTCTGCAGCTCTTGGTCAATACAGCTTTAATTCATCTTCTGTTTCTACTGTAATATAATACTGTCAGCTGTTGTTTTTGTTGTTGTTTTGTTTTTGTTTGTTTGTTTGTTTGTTTTTTTGTTATGGGTGAGATCTTCCCAACCACTCAGTAGAATCCACCCCACATTAAATGCAACTGTAAGTACTAATAGACATTTAAGTAGTACACTGAATATGCTAACACATAGCTAGAAACTGCTGAAAATTACTCTCGTTATTCCATGAATTTTGAAAAGTCTTATCACTTGCCCATAAAGTAACTGTAACTAATTGCCAACAACTACTGTTTACATAGGATATCCTGTAGTGTTTTGTTAACTCTTGGTCCTGAGGCAGAGAAGAGACATAAACAATCAGTTTCTGTTCCATAACCAGGTCTGTTCATGCACATAAAACAACAAATTGCAAGAAAGAAGACATTAATGATATAAAACAAAAAAGGCCTGAAAGGTCTGACAAAAAACAGTTCTGGTTAAGAACATCCATTTTATGTTTCTATGACAGCATCACAAAAAATGGAAAGACCAAACGGAATACTAGATGTTCTGGGGGGAAAATAATTAAGTGAAAAGCTGGTCCCTGGTACCTGAATGCAAAACTCCAATTCATAAGGATGAGTATTTGTATTTGTCTATTTATGTAGGTGTGATCTCTTTAACAGAGTTCTGTATTTCAACATATTTGAAAATGGAAATGTGCATCGTTCTTGTACAGAACTCATTTGTTTGCTTTATTTTTCTACTTCCAGGAGGTATACGAACTGTTAATGCTCTTAAAATATTTTAAAAAAATATTTATAGCAATTCATGAAGAATAATTTATAACTCCATAAACAATGAGCAAATGCTGAACTCTGCTTACATAAGAATCACTGTCCCTTTGTTGAGTCACATATATTTGTACTTGCCAGTAAGGCCCTGCTAACATAAGCAATTGACCATTCATTTATATATCTAAAAAGTATGTTCCATTTTGGACTTAGATACATAAATTAAGAAGCAGATGCTGCACATCACTTGCTGTCTTTTTCAACAGATGATTTACGAAATGCTGGTCAGTGAAAATCAACCAGTCACCTTTAACATTACAAAATGCATCTTCAGGACAAGGGACACAGGGAGAGACATAAAAGGTTGGAAGCATAGAAGCATATCCTCATAAGTACTAAGCAATCCCTATTGTTGGATGACCAGATTGAATCATCATTTAGGTAGGTGTCATCAAAGTTCACAATCTTCAAGTCCTTTTTAAGGTACATTTCATTCAGTTTGTTTAGCGTTCGAGCAAAGGTATATTTAGATGCACAACTATATGCCTCCAAACTGTAGACTTTGTGGAAGTGCATATCAAAATATGGATTATCCTAAAAAATGGAGAGAGAACGAAGTTATTACATGCATTACAGACATTAGAATGGCAATTGTTCTCTGCTCAGATACCTTCAGTCCTTTTTCTCAGTTTGATGGATACTAAAAAGTATTAGCTATGCACTTTGCATATTTCTGCCATTCATACTAAAGGGTCTTTTAAAACTTTACAAAGTAGCAGTTTATAATTAGCTGCTATTCTTTGCCATTAGGAATTTTGCCTGAGTGAAACTTTCAGAGTTTGGCCAAATGATACCCTGCACTTTATTGGGATTATACAAGGTTGTTTTGAAATGAACTGATTTGTCATGTTGCCTAAAACACTATATGAAAAGCACTTGCCTTGGACTATAACTATATATGCCTGTCAGAAGAAGAATATTGATTCCCCTTCCTGCCTAAATTGTTATTCTGTGTGCTTTCAGGCTCCTTGGCACAATTAATACTAGCAGCAGCTAAATTCTATTAAATTCTATAGATATGAATAGCAATATTATGAATATTTATAGCAGTGTCAATCACTCTATAATCAGGAGTTTAAGGTTCATTTAGGCTTTTCTATAACCAAAAATAAGATTTTGATCATCCAAGTTGTGGAAGGCTGAATCATCTCTGAAGGGTATTTTAGTACAAAACATTTCAAAAAAAGGCTGAAATAAATTCATGTACACAAGTGATAAGGAAATCTGCTGTCTGCCTTGGCTGGGGAAGGGACAGGAACATTTCCAGATGCAAGATAATTTGGAGAGAGGACATAAAGGATTACTAGTTTTAGCTACTTTGAACCTGAGCTCACCTCCACCATCTCCCAGGTTCCTAGTTTCAGACTTCAGGACAACATGCAGAGGACCACAGACTACTGGAGAGCTCGCCTGGCTCCCCATGCAAGAGCTGTGGGAGACTTTTTTCGAAGGGGAACAGTCATCAGGATAGAATGAGTACAACTAGAGTCTCTCATTTTCCTTAGATCAAGACTGTGAAACCTTTCTTGTGGGCTCTTGATATCAGAATAATCTGAATTCTATTTTATGTTCATTTGAAAGCTCTTTCGGGGTAAAAAAAAAAAAAAAAAGTAATCTTTCCCTGTACTACATTTTTATGCATGGATGACTGTTAAAATATCTTACCTACAGTAAGATATTCTCCTCAGCAAATTCTTCTAGCTTCTATAAGATTTAATTCTACTTTTGGTGTTGGCTTGTATTGTACTACTGCAGCCTCATTTTACCCTTCTGTAATTTTATCTGAGAGATTATGAGTTTTTTTTTTTTTTACAAGTAAAATCATGCAAATCTAGCTGAAGTTTTTAGCAGTCTGATCACACAAATCTAGCCAAATACAAATATTTAATTGATCCAAGTAATGGGAATGAGATGTAAGTTAAATGAAAGAGGCACAATTTCCTAAGCTGGTACACCAAATGCCGCACTTACACGATGTTTTACATATTGACACAAATCCTCTTTGCCACACAAAGAACAGGTTCATAAATTCAAATAGCAGGGGCACAGCCTCCATAAAAATATTTAACTAAATATTATTTTCTAATACACATTAAATTGGATTAATCCAAATTTATACTGGGAGCTGCAGTGGAGAACTTTTATCCCAAGTTATGAGAGCAAATTAGAAAACATCCAGCTTGTCCTTCAGATGTCAACAAGAGAGATGAAGATTACAACAAACAAAAAAAAATCTCTCCTGCCCTGCCCAAAAAGTGCAAATGTAATCTGTACCCTCTCCCACACAATAGACACAAAATTCCATGGAGGTTTTTTTGTTGTTTTGTTTTTTAGACAGATTTTTTTTTTTTAGATAATGCACTCCAATTGCATTTCAATACTTGTATTCCAAATTGCAACACAAGAAAAGTATATTCTAATACATGTATTTAATAATAGATAACACTTACAGTATCTGCTTCTTTTCCATCAATCATCTCCAGATCTTTCAGAAACCACTTTTCAACTACTTCGTATTTCTCCTCTCGATCTACTCGAAAGTGTTTTACCATACATATTTCTACTTCTTCACTTTTAGTCACTGCAAGACAAAAATATTTTAGATATGCAAGCACACGCTTCCCAAGAGTTCTGATAATAAAAGACTTACAGTACATTTTAAATAATAATTTAAAGGATGATGTGCAGGGCGGTATAGTGCTATGCTGGACTTAATAGTTTTATTATGCAATTAGCAGAAATAGCCCAGTGTTCTCAGCCTATGAAACCTCTCAGCATTCAGTAGATTTAGGATTTACCTTCCCCTCCCCGTGAAAAGACAGTCTTGGCTGCGCAAAAGCCTTTCATTTGAATTCACTAGCAGTGCAATGAAGACCAGTCCTGGCACTGGATCTATGTGGATAATCCACTTATCCTACTTACTTTGAGGGGAAATCTTTCTGGGGTGCTGGAGTAAAAAAAATGCAGAATCACTATGAAGGCTCTGTATTTACAAGACTCGTGCTACACTTCCTGTTCTGGGGTTCTCTTATATATCCATCACTTCTTAAACAAAACTCTTGTTTCCTTATAAAATACGTAAGTACGTCACTTAACAGAAGCAACATTGAAAATATTTCTTAAAGCTTCAAGTTGCCCAGTGCTATCTTTGTAGAAATTACTATTTTCCAATTCAGGCAGGAAATTAGAATGAAAAGAGCATGAGGATATTATTTATAATAACTACCATTATTAATTGATTACATTGAGTGCTGTGTAGGAGATCAGACTTCTGTAACACACAATAATTAGGGTGAAAAGCATTGGAGCCTGAAACATCTGCACATCCAGCATAACAACTGCAGGGCAGACCAACTTCCCCAAGCCATCTTGTAGCCCAAGGTAAGTAAATGCTAGATGTCACCTACATTTGGCAGGAACATTTTGACATCATAACGTGATACTACAGATGAAGGACCAAAGTTCTTTTATTTCTAAATGCTGCCTGAATTTTTGAAAAATCCATTCTGAAACTTGACTATTTTATTCCTGTTACGATGTCCTTGACTTCTCACTTGTTTATAAGATGGCTACAAAGTAAAGACAAATAAAGGATTACGTTAGAGATGGAGCTTCTTTCCATTACAGAGAAAAGTAAAGAAAAAAATATAAACTGATTGTAATTCTCTCAGCCTATAGCTTCCCAAACAGCCTGCTGGGAAAAACCAACCACTTGCTTTTATATCTTTCTGGTCCTATCAGTAATAATTACTCAATGATTTTTAATCACAGGACCTCTGGTGTATTATCTCTATGGAGAAGTTACAGCGGTTTTCATTTGCAAGCACATCTGTTAGGCTACTCTTAGAAAGTTCTCTTCTTACTTCCAGTTTTATCCCATTTTGTCTACTTTCTTGTGAAGGAGTATGTGGTCTCCCTCAGCGCTGAAAGAAAACAAATCCAACCCCAAAAGCTCAGAGTCCTTTCAGAAATACAAGTGGACATCCTAGGCACCTCCAGGACCCACAGACTGCCACTCCTCCATCTCTTGTGTAGGAACAGAGATTGTATGAAATGAGGATAGAGAACAGATGTTAAGAAACTGCTCCAATAAGCACAATGAAGCCAGGGCCATGTTTTGTCCAGTGGTGAAACCTGGCTGGACAATTTTCACCTACAACATTGTTCTTTTCCTGCATTTTTGATGTATTGCTTGTTCTTGCACTCAGTTCACATAGTTAAAGAAAATTTTATTTTTGATATACAGCATGATCTCAGATCTACCATTTCACTCATTAAATTCTCACAGCTTTTCCTGTGGAGGGCATTGATATGGCAATGCCTTCATAGAGCACAAATTATTTCTTAATGTCTTCCATGGACTGAACTTGTTTTTAGAGTCTCTCTATGCAACTGGATGATATGAGGTTAGCCCTGCCGCCCTTCCCAGGCATACTGATACAGAGTTGTGAAAATTCCTGAATATGGCTGCATTTCAGCTTTACGTTCTTCCAGCGTTTATAAAGCATTTAGCAAAAGGAACTATATTCTTCATACAAGAACTGAGACTTGCTACTGTCGAAAAGGAAGGGAAATAAGGTTGGTCTATGGCACACACATAAGATTGTTCTGTTATCCACACCGAGATTTTATTTTAATGCAGATTTCAAAAGGTATAGACTTCTAAAGTTTTGCCTTTATATAGTCTGACTGATTTTTCTTAGTTATGGTAAGTTGAAATTCACAGGAGTATACTCAGGATGTATTGTGGGGATAAGATTTTAGACAGCGTGATTTGCTCCAGAGAATCACAGCGGATTACAGTAGCTGCTGGCAGACGGATGAAACCCATCTTTCAGCATCAGGTGTCCACTCTGCTCACCGCTTACTTGACTATGCCTGAATATGTTAAGAGAGTTTAATATTGGATACTGGAGAGATCCCACTCTCAATACTCCACATAAATTTTCCTTTATGTCTTCAGTGACATCCAATCAGTTAATCTGATTAGAGGCTTTCTATAGTAGCTTGTTCTTCTCGACCTTAAAAAGAAATGTTTAGTAAAGATTTTGAAGGTAGAGCATGTTATTTCTCCTCTTTGGAAGTTTCACAACAGTGAACTGTTAGTTCAGCCACTCACATCTAAATATACCAGATTGTTTTATAAACTATGAATCAGGTTGCTATTCTTTTACATTTAGAAGCTCTACAATGCTCAGGAATCCATTTCTTAAAACTATTTTTACAGTTTTAAAGTGCAAAGTCTCTTCTACTAAAATTACGTGGGTGCAGGAAACAAAGCTTGCTCAGTATTTCCAGTAATCTGTACAATGAAATTATTCAAAGACTTCAGATGTTTACAAACATGAGAACCACAGAATATGGTTGGCATCAGCCCATATTGCCAAGAAAAGTCTCAAATACATACATTATTTCTACCTGCTATGTGCGTTTTGAACATCAAGAGGAAACAGACTGCAAAAAGCATTCACTTCGATTTAACTACTTATGGATGAGAGTACTCCTCTTTTTCAGTGTTGCAAAACTAATACAAAAATAATTCAGGCTTCTCTGAAACCACATTCTAAAAACGTTCAGAAACAGATGCACTTGAAATCAGATTTAGCAAACAGCCGGCTAATTAATTTTATCCCCACACTCTTGTTTTAATTACAGTTCTCACTATTCCCGATCGAGTTAAACCACAGTTACTTCGGCAACTGGGACAGCATGAGGACTTCACAACCCAACGAGGGATCGTGCAAAAGCTCCCCAAATCCCATTAAAACCCCTAAGGTACCCGTTATGCTTTCTTACAACACCTGTCCTATGCACACAGCGGATCCCCTGACCCCATGGAGATCCCCCAGCCCCATGGGGATCCCCCAGCCCCATGCACCCCCCGGCCCCATGTCCCCCCGGGTACCTGCAGCGCACAGGTAGCAGCGCCCCGCTCCCGAGCCCTCCACCTCGATGAACTCCTGCAGCCGCAGCCGCCGGGGCCCGAAGAGCCGCTTGGCCAGGTCCTCCTTCACCAGCGAGGACATGGTCCCCGACCTGCCTCAGCCTCCTCCTCCTCCTCCACCTCCGCCGCCTCCCGGCCGCGCCGGCCTGCGCAGCCCCGGGGCTCGGGGCAGACATCGCTGAGAGCCGCGGCCCCGGCCCCACAGCCGCCCGTTTGCGCGCCGGGACCCGGCTGCGGATCGCCCATCCCCGCCCCGTGGATCTCCCACCCCGCGGATCCCCGTCCCCGCCCCGCGGATCCCCCCGCCCCGTGGATCTCCATCCCCGCCCCGTAGTGTCTGGAGCGCGCGGCAGCCTGTACCAGCCTTTTCCTGCTGGGATAACTTGTGGCTGCACGGAGTAGTTGGGCATTAAAAAAAATAAGGTGTTGCAAATATTAGAAGAAGGGATTGGTGCCATAAATGTACATGGTGCTTTACTGGCATGGAGTGAAATGAAATCGGGTAGAATTGTGTAGATGTAACGTTAGGGAGAATTGCCCTCTGCTATAGCCAGTAAGCATATTGTCTAGGTGAGTGGGAAAAAGATAGAAAAGAAACTAGAAGATTTTTTTTTCCATGTATTTGCAAAAACAGTTGTGATTCTTAAAGCTCTTAAAGAATTTTCATCCCCACTGTGGGAAAGCAAAGTTCCGCTAAGCTTCAGGTTTAGGATGTATTTTATCAATACAAGACACAAGGACACGTTTCATCACTTCTCTTTAAAGAGTATATATGCACAACAGCTTATCTTGGGAAAAGAGCATGACACCCTCTTCCAAACTTTATTTTTCACAGTTTGATCAAACTGTAAGTCATTTTGCCTCAGTTTTCGTAGGAGCGTTTTGAGCAGGGGCTCCTGCTGCTCAGGGATGGGATGGGCATCAGTCAAAGGGTGGCGACCAGTTGCATTGTGCATCACTTATTTTGTATATCCCTTTATCATCATCATCATCTTTATTAGTTTCCTTTGCTTTTCTGTCCTATTAAACAGTCTTTATCACAACCCACAAGTTTTACCTTTTTTCCGATTCTCTCCCCCATCCCATGGGAGGAGTGAGTGAACAGCTGCGTGGTGCTGAGCTGCCAGCTGGGTTAAACCACAGCAAGCATGCACTCTTAAAGCACAGTCATTGTTCTGAAAGATAAGCTACAGTTTTCATATTTGGAAATCTTTTGGAAAAGAAGCAAAATATTTTGATAGCTTATATAGTAATGTAATCATTTCTACCTGTTAGATACAACTGAGCAAAAAAATAGAAAGCAGATGTGTAGGCTCTGGTAAGAGATTCCTCTGGATTTGTTTCTGAGCTGTGGTATATGCAGATAGCACTTGGAAGATCGTGTCCTGTGATGTAACTATTTTCTGCATAGCTCCTCTTAAACCAAATTACATTGCAAAAAAATATTATAGAGATTAAATTACTTCTGCAATATCCTTTAATGCATTCTCAAATGCTACATTAAGCAACCACTCTGAGTATATGCATAAAAGGTATAATGGTGAATTTAATGTTGAATGTTTTAATAAGAAACAGAAAAAATTGTAGTTCGCTATTTTCTTGAATTGTTTCATTCTTGGTTCATCCGTCCTCTCTTAGAGTGTAGCAGGACAGCGTTCACAGAATCATAGCACAGAATTAATCATAGCACAGTGTTGGTGCAGCTGGTAATGGAATTACCTGCAGCAGTTTTTGTTTTTTTTGTATTTACCTTACACTTCATAGTCTTTTCTCTATCATTAGATTACACTGAGGAGAAAAGACCATCCTATTTTGGAGGTGACTTGCAAAATAATTTTTTTCCCTCCAATTACTCTACTACTATACCGACTTGGGTGGAATGGAAATAAGACTTGGTAGGCTTTAGAATCTTCCTCTACAGGAATACAGAAAGCCAATTTTTATGTCTCCATGCTTGGTTGTATATTGATATATTTAATATTTTGAAGAATGATTCTTACAGTAGGTAAAGAGCATCTGCAGTGCCTACACAGAGCTTCTTGCCTACTTATAATTTATTCTATCATCTGTTTCCTTGTTCTGTTTCACCCTTTTGCTTTTCTTCTGGTATTATTTCTGTTCTCTTTTTTTTCTTTTTCTTTTCTTTTTTTTTTCCCCTTTCATCTTCTGAAACATATACTTTTTAAGGATCAAGAGGCTCTTTTTAGATGACTCATGCAAAAAATAACACATTTCATACACAAAGCTAAAGTTTAGCTGAGAGCAGGTAAGTACCACTATACATGTGTAAGCATGTATGAAGAAGCGTACACAACTCAGTACTATCGTAGGAAATCCCTCTGTTCTGCAATTTGAAACTCTCCAATTGACTCAGATTTAATCCCACTCAGAACCTGCCATTAAAAGTTTCTGCATTAATATACCTCCTAGCTGGTATTATTATTACTGAATAGAAAAGGACACGCTGCAACAGTTTCCTAGAGGCTAAGCAGGTGATTTGAGCTATGAGATTTCAGTTCCACTACAATACTATAAGCCAAAATCCTGACAATTCATGACTCAGAGCCAACAGTGAGGCAGTAATTTGCCCAGCCAGCAGGGACACACTAACGATGGTCCAGGACCAACTTCCCATTCTGGCGTCAAGCATCCCGTCAGAACTTCCCTACCTCACCTAATCCCACCCGTGAATGTGTCATACACACATAAACCAGAACAAATCAAACTTATTGTTACCAGAGCCACAAACAAATTTAAATCAAAACTTAATTTGGAGTTCTCTGCATCTGTCAAGGTAGATTAATTACACATATTTCTGAAGGCTGTGCACCCCATACCCCAGGCTCACAGTGGTCTACAAAGGACCTCTTTACAAGTGAAGTATTCACCAGGGAAGTGTCTTAGACCTTTCTGCCAAATACTAATTATTTCTGTTCCTTTCTGTGTCCTGTCTTTCCTTCAAATCTCCATATGAAAATACAGTTTTCCTTACTGTATTCAGATGTAGGACTCCGAATAGGATAACTCTCTCTACTTCTAATCTTTATTGTTTCTCAGACACACTGTTCTCGGAAAAAGCAATTCAACAGTTTTGGAAATGATATTTATGATGAGTCCTTATACTCCTTTGGATCTACCGATGTGCATTAGTATATACATCAGACTGATTACTTTGGGGCTTGATCCAAAACCCATTTAGTCAGTAACAAGATTTCATTTTATTTTGGTGGGCTTCAGAGTAGTCGTTACTGCAACAGCAGGACAGTCACCAGGTTCAGGCATCTTTCTGTCCTCAGAAATGAAGATATTACCAATGGTGCCTGTGACTATTTTTAATGAATAAATATCTAGCATTTAAAACACAGTCTTAGAACTTAAATAATTACTGGGCTAAGTCAATGCAGAAGAGACTAATTTGTTGCCTTCTGCTAAGGAAGGAAAAATCCTACTGTCACCAGCAGCAGTGGGGCTGCTGCCCTAGGAAGGGCAACCCAGGAGCTGAAGGTGACCCTGGCGTAGGCATTGCCCTCTCCGGCACGGCACTGGGACAGTAGAGCAGGACTGTGAAAATAGCAGGTTCCAGCTGCAGCCCTGTTGTCACCAGGCAAATACAAGGTGACAAAGCAGGTCCAAGAGAAGAACAGCAGGGACAGGACAGGGCAAAGGGCTCAGGCAGGGGCTGGGGCCAGTTCACCTGGGGCACTGGCAGCTGTGGGAGGTGGGAGTCACAGATGGGGCTGGACTGGACAAGTAAACCTACCGGTGGTCTGAAGGGCCCTCCACCTACATTCAGTTATTAAACCAAGCACATTGACTAGGTCCTGCTAACTGGGATAAGGCACAGAGAAGAGATCACTTGCTCTGCTTGAGACAGGTGGGAACTCAGTGTGTTCTGTATGCTGAAGTACTCTGGATGCCGTAACTTTACTCTCACATCTCAAATTCCCAGCAAGAACCACACCCTTATAAAGCACTGTTCACCAGAGCATCTTTCCCCTCGTTCCTTACTTGACAATGTTATGAAGCAAAAAGAAGGAAGGAAAATAAAACGTGCAGAATAATCTCTCACAGCTGCAGAGGATCCCTATGGGTTGAAAAACGTAATTTACCATTTTATTGAAATGAGGATTTACATTGCTATAGCTGTTTCTGTTTGAGGTTTCAGCCAGGCATGGCTTTCTCACTTAACACTTAGTTCATTGTCCGTAAGTATTCTTCAGAGCTTTAGGGCTCTGGTCTGCTTGTTTAACATCTGAGACGAGGTTTTAGAGTATAAAATGGAAATCTTGAAAAAAACATTCTTCAGTGACCTGGCTGTGTCTGTTTCTGAGCTGACTTCAAAAAACTAATTCCGAACAATCATTACTTTACATTGTATTAATGATTTACTTTTCTCAGGCATGCTTTCCTGCTGACATTTATAGATGATCTGACTCCTCATTATGGCAAGTTATTCACGTTTTGATAGCTATGTCAATAAAATTCACTGTGCAGTGAAGCATAAAAGTAGTTAAGTTGTACTGAAAACTGTAAGAGGCAATAGAGATAACAGTTTCATGCAGAAGGGCTATTTGGTGATGTATGGCTTGAGTTGTTTACTCAGTTTTCAAGTAGAAGCATAGAAATACATGCTGGAGAGACATCAGTTGGTTAAAATGTATTTGCAGATCTACTTTTCTCCTGAATTCCTTTTGGGATCCCATTAAAAGAGTGCTGTACCAGCTTCAGAGTACATGGATGCTCAGACAGGGGATGACTTAAGATCTCATCGGTTCTGGTAAAGAGCACTAAAACTGAAACATCATTGGTTTCTCTAGTGGTAAAATGTAATTACCCAATTTAGAGAAAGTAGTACTATTCTTTTCTTAGAATGAAGGAGAAGAAGGAGTTTATTTGAGATTTTATTTGACTAAAGCTCAAATTTGCCAAGTTTTTACAGAGCATTGAGCTTTATCATCCTCAAACTGTAGTTGTGACCATCATTTGGATAAATGATAGCACAGCATGCCACCATTCCAGCCAAAGCTTTCCTTTAAACAGAAACTGCATACCTGTTTATCATAGAACAGTAACCAGATGCTGGTTTATGGATGAAATTTAAAAACGTTTTGAAACATAAAACATACATAGGAAGTAATTCTATAAAGAATTTACAAATGTTAATTTTTACATATGTATGAACTAAAAAATAGGACTTCAAGGAAGTTAACTTACATAATAAGTTTAGGTTTGTGTTCAGCAAAGCGCATAATAATGCATTAATGAATTGAAGCCATATTTAATTAACAGAGTGATGGATTCCACTCTTTGTTACTCAGATGTAATCCATTCAGTGTCATACAGTTTTCTTTGTGGAGGTGAAATCCTAAAGACAGTAGTAAAGTACAAAAAAAAAATAGTAGTAAAAAAAGTAAAAAGAAAAATCTTATTCAAGTCTAGGCATACAAACAATTGTGAAACGTCAGAGAGGTGGAAGTTTTTGAAAGCTTAGCTCAGGATTTTGACAGTTGTGTTAAAAACAGCAACTCTTGGTAGGATGTCTTATAAAAGTTCGGGGTAGAAGGCACAGTAGAGAGATATGTTGACCAAGAAGTCAGTAAGCATCTTGATAAATACATTTGAAGGAAATTAGGTTGTGAAGCCAACCCAATTGGCCTTTTATGTTCTCCTGTGCTTGAAATTTTTTTGAAAAAAAAAAACCAGCTTTCTTGAGGAGTTACCTAGAGCAACTGCAATAGATATTCTTTCAAAAGCCTCTTCGTACTTTTTAATAGTGATTTTCATCTCTACCTTTGTAGTCTCTAGTAATAAATTTCATTTGTCTTGGCACAAGAACCATTCTCTTCCCTCATGAAAATTGAACATTATTATTAATGTAGATAGTCAATTACTTCAGATTAACGTGGATTTATATTTAAAATCAATACACCAACGTGATGCAAAGCACTCTTAAAACACTATAAGCTTCTGCTGGATATCTAATCCATTTTTTAAAAATTCATAAAGAGTCGGGAATCTATACAAATGCATAATTTGTGTGGATGTTGTATCTAGGGGATGAGCATATCTGACAGTTGTGTGGCTTAAAATAAATTTTATTCTATATAGATATTTATAAATTCTTATTCTGTCAGTTACTCAAAAAGATTCGTGTCAAATACATTTAGAGTAGAAATAAAATACAAAAATGTTGAGAGCGAATTTAATTCATCATGTGAAAAAGCTGGTAAAGGAATGATAGACACATCCCCAAATACTTTCAAAGGGGGCTAGCATTGTCAAAGAGTAATTTTGGTCAATTACAAAGTGTAGGTTTTCAGTGTAAGGATGATTAACTGAAATGTAATGACCCAGCATTTGCAGATTACATGATCTGTTCGTAAACTGGTTTCCAGCTTCCTCTCTGTGGAGCCAAAATAATTTGTTAGGATGAAGGCAAGTGACAGTTCTGTGTTGTCCTGTTTAGTTGGAGTCCTGGGCATGGAAGAAACTACTCAGGTCCCAAAGAAACCTCACGAGGGTAGTAGATCATTTGCCCTTTTCAAGGCAGGATCAACCCGATCTAGGCCATTTGTCTGGTCTGCTCCTAGTCATAGCTACAACTTCCCACAGTGGGCATAACGTCTCGTATCTTGCATACCAAATTGCAGCACTTAAAGAACTCAATCCCCTGCTGTTTGCCTTCCCCACCTGACCTCTTCAGTGCTCTCTGGGTGCATGAAATGAGCATGATTTGATGCAGGGCATCCGAGAAAATAATAGGTAGGTGTCCAGGGCAAAATTCTCAATTTTTGACTTAGGAGCATTTGTTGATGAAAGCTTCGATTCATTATATGTTTTTCCTGGTCTTTAATTCTTATGTTTCACCCCGTAATTAGAAACCTGCATGCTAATGGTAAGTTCAATAAAATAAAACTACACGGAGTTTCATCTCTTTTCTTGTCAGAATTTTCATGTAGATCTAGAGATTATGGCACAAAGATCAGAAAAGTGTGGGCCAACCCCTTTCTGTCTCTGCCATGCCTCGGTTCACAACCTGGGTTACACTTGCACCAGCTACCCCATTTCCTTTCTCACGGCAGGGAGAGGTGTTGACTGCCTGAGCAATACTTTTCAGTCAGCTAATGCCACTTACATCTATAGCTAGCATTTTCCTATTTTTATGTTTCATAGTCTCCTTTCCTCTCATTCTGTAAACAGCCATCACAATACCATTAATTGTTTTCCTTCCCGTTAGCATCTTGGTAAAGATCTGGATGAAGACTTTGAAGACATAGCAAGATCCTAGCCCCACAGAAGTGCAGACTAGGCCCCTGCCCATGCTTTGGCATGGTTCATTTCTGCCGGTGAGTGGACATTGCTGATGGCATTGAACCAAATCAGTCAGTGACGCACTGATGGCCCAGTGCTGTGATCAGAAAATCACAAGTCCTGTCCATCGGAAGGTCTGTTGCACCTGCAGCATTTGCCGTGTGAAAATAGAGATATCTGTGAAATCACTGTTCAGGAGGAACTTCTCTTCTCCAAACATATTTTATACTGCTATTGGAAAGTTTCTGCAAAAGTTGGGCAACTTTTCCTACAGAGTAGTCCAAACTACAGAGCTTTAGAGATCTGTCCTTCGGGAACCAAATAATACCAAATAGTTACAGCCACAGCTCGGGGTTCTCTAGCAAAGACCATTAAAACTTCATCTGTTTTTGCTAAGAGATGTCTTAAAAGGCCCAGCTAGTTTCATGTAGCATCTTCATGAAAGCTGTTAATTATGCTGTAATTACTTTGTTTCCATCAGAGCAAGTACATCAGTAAGAATTAAAATTAGAAAAATACAAACAGGGTCATCTTTTCTGTAAGAAGCCTGAACTTCCAATTTGGTAGTTAAACAGTTATCTCACTTCTGTAATCTTTATTTCAAGTATATTCAAGTGAATATCATTATTATGGATGGGAACAGACTTGTTGGCCATGTTAGTTTGAACAATTACATCAGGCTTTCTACCTTTTTTCCTTAGTGTGTACAAGTCGCATTTGATGTCATATGTTAACTTATTCAAATTCAGGTCATTAATATCGTTGCTAATGTTCTTCTGGTTTGCTGTCTAAAACCAGTCATACAGAATAACACGCGTAATATCCTTTCTGTGTTGCTGATGTTTAATATTTGGTGAACTCAAGTGTTCCCCTTTCCGCTACCAGAAAATAAGAGCTTGAAAAGGTTCTATGCTTTTCCGCTCCCTGATTTATACACCAAATCCTGGAATAAACATAGGCTTATTTTGATAACACTGGCAGTGGGAAATCCAGGTGCTGTACTGCTAAGGGGCAATGATACCTCTGTTCCTACCACAAGCAGTATATGCTGAAAGTCTGGTGCCTGGATTTATGGTAATGTCTTTTCTAAACACCAGTTTGTGTGGACTTTTTGAGTTAGTTGTTATCTAAATGAAATTTTAGAAACAACTGGCATGGGTCTTTCAAGTTGAAAATATGAGTGCAAAGTGACACAGCAAAATGCTATATGAAAATTGCAAATAAATGTTTTATATGCTAAAATTTAATGCTAATGTTTTATTGTGTAAAAAGCAGTGATTGAATCATGAGGCAATAGCACAAAATCTGAACACTGTGGCTGTATGAGTAATTGGTACAGAAGCCTAGTAAAACTTGTATCCAGAATGCATTAGGGTTATAAATACAGTTGTTCTGTTACTCTGCCTCTTGAGAATCAAAACTGTTCAAGTTTGTCACCTTTAAAAATGTTTTCACCAAAGGATAAATGGGTAAAAAGGGCAGACAATATCTTTCATTCCAGTGCAGTACTTCACAAAAATGCATCACTTATATTTGTCACGAGGTATAAATTATCCATAAATTTGTCATTTTGATTAGAAGACCCATTCAATTTCACTGTTTAGTCAATCCAAGCTAGAGACTACCAACTTTTTTTTTTTTTAATTTTATTACATTTAGTACATTTTTCCAATAGTCTGGAAACAACAGTGATCAAAAATAACAAATGCATTCCTTACCTACCCTCCCACAATTTAAACACATTGCAACAGGATAGTGAAATTTCACAGTGTCTGCTAAATATATAAACATTTCAGAATCAAGTCATTCCACTGAACTAATTAAATAATTAATTCAATCTGGAACTAATTAAACTTGGTTTCCAAAGAGCTCCTGCTTGACGTCTGCTTGGTTTTGTAACAGAGCTGCACTAGAGCTGTGTGGAAGCTATTCCCTGCTTAGACATCAGACCAAGCTGATGAGAGCTGCTGTGAATTTCCTAACCACAGGAAAAGTTTTGATTGTAATTAATGTCTTATTGGACACCAGAGAATCCACACCTCAGTTTTATTTTATTCTGGAGCAGTGCTCTGATAGAGCTTGAACTGAAGCTTTTACTGGTGTGGGTGCATTCTCTCTTGCATAGATTTTCAAATGTCTAAAATATTTGCCTGCATATTTCCTCCAGGGGACCATTTATGTCTTTAGCTGCCTGTTTTCATGAATTTTGAGTTACTCAATGCCCCTTGGGGACAGCTGCTTTGCATCGGTTTTCAGTAATATTAACCAACAGATGGAAAAATTAGATGTGTGGGAATAGTGATTGCTTGCACTTGCACATGTGCATTTTGTACAATTGCAGATGCCATGTTTTCTAGGCTAGAATGTTGCAGATTATTATGAGGACTTAAATTATAAATGTACATTTTAAATTATGTACACACAGCAACACATGTGCTACTGTTTCCTTGGTGTATATTAGCTTTTCATTGCTTTGCTTGGGTCCCCTCCAGCTGCTTACCTTTGAAGTTTATGAATAATCTCGTTGGATTAACTGTTCTTGTATATAAAATGAAGCACATACATAAATGTTCAAGCCTTTCCTTTCATTTGAGTATTGACTTTTTGCACACCTTTTGTTTTCTGGATACATTGGTAGGAGTCTAACAGTGCGATGGACAATGTTCAACCTAGACTGTTTCATGCTGGAAGAGATCTATTATTCAATACCAGTGATTATTTTACAGGTAACCTGGCTGATATTTTAATGTCTATGTATTCTCCATAGCAAGGATACATAGTACATACTATCAGTAGCTCTAATACCAGGAAGATAAAACAGCCATAGTAGACCAAAATTGAGATTTCCCCTGATTTTCAGTATCCTGCCTTGATTGCGACACAGAATATCATTACAGAAAAACATTAAAAAGTTGGGCATGTGTACAGTGATCTTTTCTAAACTCAGCTAGCTCTTGGCAATCAATGTCTTAGAGGCTTTCTAAGCCTGAGGCTGTGTTCAGTCCATTATGTTTAGTAGCCATCAGAACTATCTTCTATGAAATCATCTAATTTCATTTTTAAATGATTTATACTTTTGGCCTCCCTAGCATCCTGTGGGCAGTGAGTTCTGTAATTCAGTTAGTATGTTGGATAAAAAAAGTATTCCCTTTTGTTCATTTTAAATCTGCTATCTGATAACATCTTTGGACATCCCCTAGTTTTTGTATTATAAGTAATAGAGAATAGTTACTTTCTAATTCCAAACTGGTTTTGATTTTATAGGCTTTTATCAGATTTTGCCTCTTAATTATTTAATTTACAAACCGAAAGACCATAATCTGCTTAACCTCTTTTAGTATCTGTGATCGGTTTTGCCACATTTCTCTTTTTTTTTCTTGTTCTACCAGCAGTCCATCAAAATTCCACCTGTTTGTCACTCACTGTCAGCTGTAGATTTGACCAATCTGAAAAATAATAGTATCGTCAGTAAATTTTGTTAGCTCATTATTCACTCCATTTTTTCCAGTTCATTTGTCCATATTTTGGACAGTCTAGGTCCCTATGAAGATCCCTGAAGGACCAGAAGTGGCTTTTTCTTTATGAAAGCTGACCATTTGTTTCTGCTTTTTGCTCTCTGACTTTTCTCTAGTCATCAGTTCATGAGAGGAACTTCCTTTTTACCTTTTGTCAAGCCTTAGACATGTCCGTTTCTCTATTTCTAGTCTCCTTTGAGGCTTTATACATTGAGATAATTGAGACTTTATTGAGGACTTGTAGAAATCTCTTGGAAATCTGTGCACACTCCATCAGCTGGGCAATGTGTCAATATGATTATTGACTCTTTCAGGACACTTTAATACAGGTACGACCATGACTTACCTCTGCACGGCATATGATTTCTTCCCTAATAGACTGCTTCACCTCTGTGACTTCTTATCCTGTTAAATATTATAATTCCTACCAATTATTGTGGTATGTAATGTCAGACACAAAATTTTATTAGTGTGTTGCCTGTTCATGGAGACTTATTATTCTCTATTTTACCCATTCATTCCTCAACTTTGCTGCAGTCTGCCTACATGTGTTGACCCTGTGCATATGTATAGCCTTCCCTTACAGGAGATCAAGTCAGATGTAATGATCTGCCTGGGTGGATCATTTCACATTCTTCCTACCTTTTCCTGTATTCATGAAAGAAAAAAGAATATTTTATCAGAGTATATGTGCAAGAAAATATATCAGGTAATGTTTTTATTGAACTCCTAGTGAGAACTTATAGTACTGTAAAATGCCTATCTTTGTCTTAGTTAGAATTGTTTGTAATTATACAGTCCCATGACTGTAAAGCAGTAACACAGTCTGTGGAAAACAATTTTCAGTTAGGGTAATTGAAAATACAATTACTTGGTTACTTTAAGTCAAGAGCCTAACTACCTCTACTATAGGGAAAGAAAAAAAAAAAGAAAAAAAAGAAAAAAAGGTGTTTTCAACTAGTCATTTCTCCTAGTCTTTCACTGGTACCAGAAAACTCAACACCTTTCAGACTCCATAGTAGACCAAGCAAATAAGGAATTAACTTCTGTACAGAGCAGAAACTTACAATGGAAGTTTGTAGCTGTTGTCTCGTTTTTACTTGTAGAAGGTGGCATTCAATAAAACTATGTTAAATATTTCACAATCTGTACATTATAGTACTGTATAAGGAATTTGTTTTCTAAATTATGGTGTATTTCAGTACTTTTTCTGAAGCAAAGTAAGTTCATATCTCATATGTTTCCTCATGACTCCTGTAAAAATCTTAAGTACCAATGCAGAAAGATGGGATACAATTCACATAATCACGTAGGGCAGTATTTGCATGTTCTGTTTGTTTCAAAATGAAAATTTTGAAAAGCTTAAGTATTTGCCGAATAGTTGCTCAGAGCAAAGAAGCCAGGAGGACTGCAAGCAGGTAAGTAAAATAGATTTATGCTGATAAATAATTTATCCAGTAATACTGGGGCCCCATATACATAACCATGGCATTTATGCAAATATCATTTAGGAGAAGAAAGAGCATTTGCTTGCAGTGTGCAACATTAATAATGGCTCTGACATTTCAGACTATTTCTCTTGAAGCTGTCGTTCCTGCCTTGAGTATGAGTGCTAATCTAGCTGATATCAGTTTCCTGATCTTGAGGGACCTGCACTTGGCAGTCTTTACTGTGGTATGAAAAGAGAGCAGATGACAGTATCGAACACTGGCAATATGTATACTCCGGGGAAACTTGGCCCTTCAATATATATTATTAAGCATAAATACTACAGTACTAAAATATGCTGGTACATTGAGATAATTGTGACTGCTTATATTGAAGTAGCAAAGTAGCTTGAGCATTTGCTCTTATTTTACTGGGAAAAGCATTCTGCAGAGGGAAAAGAGAAAGAACAAAGTTCAAATGAGATAATTAAGGATGTATGAAAACAGTTCTTTGATACCAGGGCAATGAATATTCAAGATGGAAGATTTGTTTCAGAATACATGAGGGTTTTTTAGACTTTGTAACTAGTTCAAAGACAATCTCTAGAGGGTTGTTGACTTTTTTCTCCCAATTAGGCAGGACAAGAAGGACATAAAGGGACAAATGTTTATCTGCACTGTAAGTTTTAATATCCTTATACAAATGGAGTAATCCTCTTATACAATAATGAGCAAAGAAGTCTAGATTCCATTTTTTTTTTAGTATACACAAAGTAAACAAACTTTTTAGGGCTAACAGATTTTTGTTTAGTTGCGTTAATAGGATAAACCTTTTCTATAAACATGAGGCTTGGTCTATAGCATTTGGCAAATACTGACAATTTTTGCCTCCCTTAGGAGACTGCAGCATCAGCTGTCTCACTCATCAGGAAGGTGATAAACTAAATATTGCTCCCATAATGCCTCCAGTTTTGAATTTTTGCAAGCCATTTTTCTTTCAGTTCATTGAGTTGACAGTATAATTACTGTCCTACCAAACATTTCTTAATTTGGCAAATGTGTTCATGAAGAGAAGTCCACTATATAGCTCACATTGATAAGGTAATTTCCAGTTTAACTCTTGGTGTGTTAGTGGTAGGTTGCTCCTAGGGACCATTTAGACTTTCAGACCCACAAACACCCTTCTGGCCTCTTTACCATCAGTATCTGCCACCTGTCACCTGTACTGACAACCATCTTAATTTCCACAGTCGCAGCCCTACCAGTTTCTTCCTCAGATCTTGGAGAGGCTGAGCCTTACTCCACTTTCTTCCTCCAAGAGCCAGGCAGGGCTGGAATCATTTCTTGTTCCTCTGCTTAGTTAACGTGAAGGTTGCAACCCTCTTCCCTCTCTTTTTACCAGAAGGTGGTGGGATGGAACTGTAGTACTGCCTGCACTTTGATGAGGTTTAGCAAATTATAGGCCAATTGGCAATGAAGTGGGCATGGCAGAGGATGCCATGCTTTTTTCCCTGTCCCTTTTCACTTCAGATGTGAGAGAAGCCCTCTGGTGGGGTCCTGAATCAGCAATGGTCAAAGATAAACAACTTGACTAGAAGACTTAGAAGGATAGGACATATAGAGATTATTATGCTTCCTGGGTGAGGGTGGTGAAGGAATAAATGGCAAATGAGACTTTGAAGCAAGGAGAAGAGTTTACTTCCTTGTGCAGTGTCTGATCTAACAAGGGGGAAAAAATAAGATGCTTAATGATAAAACCAAACTAACTCTAACTTTGTAGAGGAAGTCAAGTGCTGCTGTGCCTGAGCCAACAAAAGCATTGCTTGGAATCTTTTTTGCCAGTGAGTGCTTGCCAGCAGGGTTTGACTTCACCATCACCACAGTGTACCTTGAGGTGTGTCTTATGCATTCTGTCAGCTTCCATGAGCCCTTTATTAATCAAATTTTGAGGGTTTTTTTTTTCTTTTTTAAGATACAAAGAATTCTGTAGGAAAGCAGAACATTTCAGTATTTATCTAGTAAAACACAACTCCAGCTTTGCCAAGCTGTAATTTATCAAAGTTTAAGAACGTTGTACCATTCTTCGAACAAAAGCATTTTCAAATAAAACCAAAACAAAAGGTCTCATAATGAAATGTTAATAATACCTCAAACTCTTGGCCTTGCAAAATAAAAAATTGACAAATATCTTCTTGGCATTTTGCAATTTAAGCCACAGAACCATCTGTTTTCAAAGTACTTAAGAAATAAACGTCCACTGTAGCAAAAACAATGTTATGGAATATAGCAAAAAGTGTGCTATATAAAAGGATGTTCTTCAAAATGTTAAAGTCAATTATTTAAATTTAAAATTCTTTCAAGTGTTCAAGAAATTTACCAGCCTCAAGTAGGTTATCCAACTATCTCCCACTTACCTCCAAAACCTACTCTAACTTTCAGAGGGTTGCCTTGTTCGAGGCCTATAATGTGGACAGAAGCCTATGAATATGGGGCAAAACCAGGCCTTGTCTGTTAATAAGCACCAGGAACATGCTAATAAGTCTTCAGATCTCTTTTGTGCTCCTTTCTTTTGTATTTTGGGATAATATAACTTAACTGAGAATAGGTTAGCCCAAAGTAATTTGAAATGGGGTGTTCACACATGAAATGAAGAATAGCAGCTCCACTTCACATTCATTTCCTAATTTTATCTGAATTAGTTTCATTGTAGAGATTAGCTATTTAGAGATGAAAGGCAGCCTTTTTGCGATAGAAATTATCTGACAAAATTGGGAATAGACTCCCTGACTCTTCCAGGGGTTTTTAAGCAACTGTGATACATTTTGATGAAGTAGATGATTGAATTGCTTAATTCCACTAAGTCATTTTGAATTTGACTTTGGATCATAGTGTTAGGTTCTGTCCTTCTTCTTTTGTTTCCCATAATCAAATAGAGTGAAAGCTTTCCATTGTAGAACACATTTATGTGTAAGCTGTGGTGAGGGTACATCAAGGCTTTTAGAGGCTGACCATATGAAACTGTCAGGCTTGCCCTACCTTCACACCTAGTTAGTTATTTAACATTGGACATTTTGGATAGCATTCAAGATCCAAGGCATTGTAGGGAAACGGGTGGGGAGCACTCCACCAGTTGTTAACAAATAGCTGTTATTAGTATTTCGTGTGTCATAAGCACATATAATAGTGTAATTATTAGCAGTGAATCAGCCTGTATCTACTATTTCAGGAGTCCTTATGAAAATAAATATATTGGTATACATGTTTAAAGGGTGCATGTACATGTCTACTGATGAGGTCAAAGGGTGTTGAGTGGTTCAACTGCTTTGGAAAAGTGCAGTACCTCCATGTTTCTGAGGACCTAGTAGAAAGAAAGTAGAAAGATCTTCTCCTAGACCTAGGAGATTTTCTCCTTTGTAAACATTTCTGTAGGGGTGGCTTGAATATGCCAGCATAACTGGATTTTGCAATTACTTTGCAATTTCCTTTTTCAGGTTTTTAAAAGATCTTGCAGATCAATACCTTAGTTCAACAAAACTCAGACTTTTAGAATGCTGTCTGTGATGTTTTTGTGTGAAAATTGTGTGTACCTACTATGTAAGTATGATTGAAGAGTTGAAGAACCGCTGAAGTAACTCTTTATGCAAATTATTAATCAAGTGTTTTGGTGTTGATTAATTGTACAGGAGAGGTGTACATGACAGTGACTTTGTGGGTTCTGACCCTAGTATGGTACTAATATGGCCTTGTTAGCCATATAATACTTTAGAAAGCCCTAATTAGTTAGGGAATCTTACGGTTGGTTTTGTAAAAAATGTTCTATGTCTACATTTTTCTGCCAACTTTTTATCCGTATTGGTGCTGACATTGCATCATATTTAGATTTTTGTTTTTTATTTATGTGGTTTTTAGGTGTGAAGTTGGAACCTTTATTATACTGCAAGGGCATGCACCAGGTGAATGCTATTTAATACTGTTTGGAAATTTCAGAGTCAGTGGAAATTTCAACGCTCAGACTTTCACCTCTGAAATATTATGTGAAGCTGAAGAAGGAGGCTTGAAGAAGGAAATGGCAGGCTGGACCAGACTTTGTGCATGGAGAAAAAGGTTTGAGTTTTTCCAATAAGAGGAGGTAGTGGTATATAAATGACTGATGTTATAGCAGACAAGTTATTAGATCTAGTTAGTATGGAAATTGCACTACAATTTTGACGTGGAAGTCTTTTTAGAGATAAGGCTGAAGATTTTATTTTTTATGTATACTACAAATAAGAAACAAGTTCTGTTGTCTATTTTAGGATTCTTTCTGTATTTCAAAGTCACCTAGTATTCATTCGAAGGATGAATCCCTGAGGACAGAAGTCACTCTAAGTAGATTTCTGCTGCAGTTTACCAACTGTATTCTTGTTCTAATGAAAGCAGTAGTTTTTATATCATGATGTGCCAGGTTCTGGAGTTAATTGATTATATTTTCTGTAGGGAACTTCGAAGTAAGAAACCTGATTCGTCTCTGTTGAGAATGGAGAAATGGGGGAACTTACTGACACTATTAGAACATGGCAGAATATCTGTAGTATACTTTGTGGTATTCAGTGATAGCCCAGAAGTGCTTTTGGTTGTTGCTGTGTTTAATGACATGCACAGGAAGGCAAGGAGAGACTTCACAGAATTATATAATGGAATCAAATAATGGTTCTAGATGGGTATAAAAAGTTAAGTATTTTTAATCAGACTCTTTTGTCAATGCTAAGCAAATAAAAGTCAATATTTAATATTTGCAAAGATAAATCAAGCTCCAAATAATGGCTAAGATACACTACAATAATGTGACTCAATTTGAAAATGTCAAAAGAAACTTTCTGCAAGTTTTAGAAAAGTGTGTTTGTTCATGATTTTCATGGTTTTGTGGTTTTTAAAATTGTTTTAAAGAGAATTTAGCCAAAAAATAGAAATCTAGTTTCTTGTTCTTGCAAAAACTGTGAAAGTAGTAAATGTGATACAGTAATCTTTTGTGCTGCAGAATACCCCATGAATGAGGTATTGTTCTATATTTAAATATTGTAGACAGGGATGGAGAATAAGGAACAAAATTTACTCATTGACTTTTCTTCACTGAGAAGGATAATCAGCCACTAGTGAAGACAATAAACGAAATGGTGCTGATGTGTGTTATGTGTGAGTTTTCCTAGACAGTGTTATTACTTGGCCTTATCAAAAGATTTGCACTCAGTTTTAACAGGCGTTTATAAGCACAAAGAGCTAGTATTGCATATATAGATTTCACGTTTCTTACATTGGGAGACTTCATGGTATTCCTAGCAAGTGGTGGTTCATATAGCGGCTCAATGTATGAGTATTTCTTCTCTTCTCACTTTTCATGTATTCAGCAGAGGAGTTCACATTTTTTTCAGTGCTGTTAATTTGTGTGTGTGTGTGTGAATATGTATGGGAAGGAAAGAAATAAGTAGATGCTGAAACAGAAAAATCAGCTGCATCCAGGGAGTGGAAAAGCTTGAGGAAAATACAGAAGAGATCATGAAAATTTTGTAAAGACCTTGAGGCACAAATCAAGTAAACTGTCTTTTTCCTTCCCTCACTTTTTTTTTTTTTAAAGAGAATTTGCATTTTGAGGACTATCATGCTTACTAAACCAGAAGAAATTGTTCAGTGTTTTGTTCTAAGATTCAAAGCTGTTGGATTAATTTCTGATTTAAAAAGGCTGTTTGAGACACAGCTGCTCAAAGGAGCAGAGGATGAAGAATCATTCCATGTAAACATGTAATAAGAATGAGCATGAGAGAGCATCCTGTCTCCTGAGACACAGGATCATATTGTTATCGATTGACTCCCTTAGTATTAGCTGTTTTAAAGGTGGATTAAATTTCTCATTCTATGGTCTGAATGCCAAAGTGTGTGTGTGATCATCCATGGAAAGAAACATCTCATACTTTGGAAAACTGGGTAGCGACTGAGAAAATAATCCAGAAGACAACAATATTTGCACAGCTTTCCTTTGCAGGTGAAGAGGGTAGGCAAACATCTGATCTCATGTAATGCACCACAGTTAACACTGAAAGTGCCTAGGGGCTCACTGCCTCCACGACCTTTCACCTTTCTTACAATATTGTAGCTCCCAGGAGGAAGCTGCCTTGAGTGGTTTGGGAACCACATAGTAGCTGAAAAGCCAAGATATTGGCCCACATGTAACTGGAAATCAGTTTCCACTAAGGGCAAAGTCTGTATTTACATTTGGAAGATAAATATGATTTGATGTCTGTGGATGTCTGTTTCACACTAAATATATCTAGAAGGAAATACATCTCCTCAACATCTCCATCTTCTATTTACCACACATTTATTTCATTCTGGCTTTAAAGACATCTGTATTCTGAGTGGCTCCTTCTGGAGCAGTGACTATCTTCCAGAACCTTTAAACCCTCTATCCTTGCAGCTCTCATGATGTTGACAGATACATTAAATGGCCTCGAGAAAAATATCACATTTTTGCAATACCGATTTTGTTACATTTGCAAGACGTTTAATATGCCCATAGTTAGACAGTGGTAGCCTAGCCATTTTAAAGGATGCTCCTCCTGCTTTCCTTGCTCCTTCTGAATTTCATTATACATATTTTGACTGTGGAAAAGCCCTCCAGAACAGAGACAATGATGTCTCCCTCTCACATTGCTCCTTGTCATGCCCCTGGGCACCACTGAAAAAAGGCTGGCTCCCTCCTCTTTGCACCCTCTCTCCAGGTATTATATAGATTGATAAGATCCCCTGGAGCTGTCTCTTCTCCAGACCAAACAGTCCCAGCTCCCTCAGCCTTCCCTCATAGGAGAGGTGCTCCAGTCCCTTCAGCCTCTTTGTGGCCCTTTGCTGGACTCTCTCCAGTGGCTCCGTGTCCCTCTTGTACTGGGGAGCCCAGAACTGGACAAGGTGCTCCAGGTGAGGAGTACACGGGTGTTCCCAGTGCTGAGTAGGGGTGAAACATCACCTCCCTCGACTTGCTGGCAGTGCTTTGCCTCATACAGCCCAGGATACCATTAGCCTTCTTTGCAGTAAGGGCACGTTGCTGCCTCACCTTCAAATTGGTGTCCACCAGGACTCCTGGGCCTTTTTTGCAGAGCTGCTTCCCAGCCGGGTGGCCCTCAGCCTGTACTGGTGTGGGGTGTTGTTCCTCCCCAGCTGTAAGGCTTTACACTTCTCCTTGTTTGACTTCATGAGGCTCCTGTTAGTCCATTTCTCCTGCCAGTCAAGGTCCCTGTAGATGACAGCACAACCCTCCGGTATATCAGCCATTCCTCCCAGTTTTGTCTTCTGCAGACTTGCTGAGGGCATGCTTTGCCCCATCCAGGCTTTGCAGATAGTACCTTAAATTTTAAACATTATTATTATTATTATTATTATTACAGTTCATGTTAGCAAGGCTATAGACAAATATACCAACTCATTATGCAGCTGCTTTTTTTCACATACCACAGTAGTTTCTTCTGTGTGTTGCACCTCTCACTAGCAACGCTGACTAAAAATCTCTGCTTGAGAAAACAGTGTGTGCAGAGGACACACCAGTATAGTAGAGAAAATGATGCTATGTAGATGCACATGGTTCAGAAATAAATGTGTAGCAAAGGTTGGGGGACTGGTTTCTTCATGTGTGTAGTCTTAATTCTGCTCTTTCGTAATTTTTCTTCACAAATTTCTCCATAGTGTGAGGAGAGCATTATGTAAAGGTCTCTAAATTTACTGTATTATGAGAAATTACTAGGGATATATTATTATTATTATGCAATTATAATATAATGATTATTATAGTTAAAGGTCCTAAACCATCAGTAGAATAGATCAGATTTTTGATTCACTTTAATGGAAGTTGGATCTAGCCCAAAGTACCTAGGAGAAGTATATTCAATGCAGTTAAAGAATTGCCTGATAAATTGCAGCTGAAAGATGCAAAAATCAAAGTAGCATGGATATTACACCTTCCTTCTTTACTATACAGCATTTGTACTTTGGAGGGTTTTTTTTTTTTTTCAGAAGTCCCTAAAGCCTAGACACTGTTGGGCACTTGTATAGAAATCTTCAGCCCTAGCCCTGTGTCTGTGAGCCATACACTGTCTGCAAGGAGAAAGCTTTAGTGCCTAAGAACGGGATTAAGAGAGTCACTGAGATGTGTAAAATCAGCAAGAGGTGACTAAGGAGGGAATACCTTAAATGTCATCTTAATTTGGGTTTTAGGGAGGATAAGCACACAAAGAATGTCCTTTCCTCAGCTGTGATACACAAATCCTGAAGGCTTTCCTGGACTAACAGGTACTAACAAGTACCTGGAGCACACCGTGTAGTTTGGGGTCCACATTTTAAGAATAGGAAGGAGGAATACTGAAGGTCAGCAACACTAGCATTAGAGATTTAGAAATTCAGATGTTGAGGAGAAAATTTGCTTCACCCTCTTGTAGTTCTTCAGTAGTATAAACAAAACTGTCACTGTCTAAAAGCTTTCTATGAAGACGAAGGTGATTAAATTGTTCTTCACGTTGTAGCTACAATGGACAAAATAAAACGTGTAGCAAGAAGTTTTTCATTAGATCTTAGAAACTCATTACTGAAACTCATTAGAAAGATAGTGAAGCACAAGAACTCAATCCTAGGAAAGGTTTTGGATCCACTTTCACTGGATTTTTTTACTCATAGGTAAGACAAAATGGTCAGAGTGGGCCAGCACCCTAACTTGCTGTCAGAGCTGTGGTACTCACCATACTGTGATAGTGTGACTTTTTTTCTTGCCCTTTGGGCTGATGCCCAGAATTTCTGGATTATTTACGATTCTAGGTGCCAAAGTACTGACCCCAGTACCCCTTCAGGGTGGTCTGCCTCCTACTCCCAAAGGCAACCCTTTAACTCCTTGTCAAAGCACTCTCCAGGATATGGGGCAATCTTCTAAAGGGATTTCAAACCAGCATCTCTTTTTTCTTGTGAAAATGCTGTGAAATACTTAGGGTGAGTTAGTGGGACGGGATCCTCAAGGTGTCCCACGCTGTTGCTGTTACACTTTATGTAAGACAAATAATTTTTTGTTGTTGTTGTTTTTTTGTTTTGTTTTGTTTTGTACCAGGGAAGATGTTAAAAGTAATCGTGGCTCTTCACCCAGGTGTTTATGTTAGAGAGGAGGTAATCCTAGCTCCAGCCAGCCCTGTGCTCACTGTAACTTGTCAGGTGCTGAAAGCCCAGTCACCCTGCCCTGCTCCGGTGTGTCCTGGTCACGAGGCTGGGGAGTCATGCCCACTTTGGCAGTCAGGATGTGGTTGTTCTATGTCTGCTGTTCCCACTCGGGGCTCTGTGGGTATTTCTAGGTCTGTGAAGTGCAATTAGATAAAAAGAGATTACTGGAAGTCGGCTGAAATTTTATGTTCAGCTGGGCTGTACATGAACTGGAAAAAATACATAAGTCTGCAGAACAGCAAAGGTGGAAAATCATTTCTGCGCACAAAGATGAAGATCTTTGATAGCAAACATACAAAATTATTTTCTGCTCTTTGAAATTGCACGCGTTTGGTGGTGCTTAACACGGTTCTTCAAAGGGATATTGGAGAAGTGAATTGCCTAAGGCAGAGCTGCTCACAGAGAGAAGTGGGTGAGTAAAGCAGCATCACCGTTTCCTCCTACAACTGTTCTGTGAAAGAGGGACTGAAGTGTTCCCTCTTCATTGTCAGGGGGAGAGAAAGGGCTTTGGAGGTTGCTCCCAAAGAAACAGCCATGAGTGGGAAGGAAGCACCTAACTTCTGAGCAGAAGAATTTTTCAGACGCACAGCCACATTTCCCTTTGGCTGGTTTGGGTGGATGTCTGCATAGATACCAATATTTCTTAATCCTATTCCTACCCAAATGTTCTCTAAAGAAATTATGCGCCTAGCCTGGATTCTGCTTTAAGGCACATAAAGATCAGGCAGCGTCTGTCTTTAGTGCTAAGTGTCAATCTTCTGTAGTTTTAATTGGCTCATTGTTCTTATTGCTTTTAAATGTAGTAAGTAGAGCTCTATAATCAGGTTGCATTGGCAGTTAGTTACTGCAGTGGGTCTTATACCAGTTTATTAACCAGCCTTGTAGATTGCTGATGTACACAGATGTCTTATGTCTTATGTCAATGTCTTTCACAGCTGTCTCATGATTTGTTAAAATAAAACTCTACCATGCTGACTTAAAATCTAGTTATGTTTTAAAGACATATTACAAATATGAAATCTGTCATTTTCATGTTTCTAATCTCAGTTATAAAGGAATTTCTGGGCCATACTGTCACCTTTACATACAGTGAGTGTTACTTATCTACTGACATATCTTACTAAGTAATTAGGTAACTGACTAGATAAATAAGTCTCTTTTCAGTTTTGGTGTTGATAAAAAATATCAGTATTTAGCTTAGTTTCTGAATCAAAATATATTATTTTTTACTGTCAGTCTTGAAAGTTCTCTTGGAAATCTGTACATAAAATAACTTTGTTGTTGTTGCTATAACTGGCCCAATTAAGTTATATTGGGCATAATTACGACAAATATCTATCCATATGTCTTACAGACATACACACCTCATGATAGGAAAATGCGCATTTGGAATTTATTTTAAAATATGAACAGGTTTACCCAAAAAACGCGTCTTTTATATTCTTCTGAAACCGGGTTCATTCTGTGGTACTAAAAGGAGTCAAACTTGTTGCCTTTGTACCTATACTAATAAGAAAAAAAAATGTGATGTAGCAGTTTATATCGGTATATAAGATTGGTATTGTGGGATGTGAAGGTGTCGTTCTTACACAGCCACTCTTCTGACCATAACCACACTTCAAGCAGTTCACCATTTGCTGGAAATATTGCGGTAATGTGCTTTCATCAAGTGGCTTTGAGCTAGACAGCACATTACTACATTTGCCTTTGTTAAAATTAACTCTGATGCAATTCTTGCTCTTGTTACCAGAAGAAGTGAAACGTTAAATCATTATAGGAACCCCTTTGGTTCTATTCTCAGCTGCCTGTTCTGCGGAAAAGGAATTCCCCCTGCGCTTCTTTCTGGGCCTGACTCTATGAAGGAGGAATGTGCATGGTACTTTTCAACCATCATTAGTTTCAGTGGGAATTGAGAGTTCAATGCTTTACAGAGCTGGCGAGCTTTTCTCAAAGTATGCCAATCCTTTGCCATGTTTTTTGCAGAGAAGGATTTAAATAGGATTTAAAATTCCAGCCCATTGTATGCGTACTTGGAAAAATTATATTTTAGAATATTATCCAGTGGTGGGTGGAATAAGGGATGACAAAATATCCTGTAGCATGTAACAGGTAGGATAATGGCTAGAGAGAAGTCTGCACTTGAGATGCATGAAATATGGTGGTCCTTAAAACCTAGGACAACAACAGCAGTGTGTGAGCTGAAGAAGTGGATCCTTTTGAAAGCTGGTAGCAGTATTTAAAGATGGTGGTGAGTTTCAAAAGTGAGAATTTTATTATATACCTTCTAATCCAAAGCATTCATTTCCTTTAATGCCCAGATTTCTATTTTTTAGCTTGGATTGAATAATATAATTGAGCTGTAACTACTTCAGTTGCTTTTTTACCCAGATGCTAAGTATTCTGGTGTAGTTTTTGTTGTTGTTGTTTTGTGGTTGATGTTTAAAGGTTACCTATCTGAGGAAACGTAACACTCGTTTCCAGTTTAAAATTCACTGCCTAGGAGGAGGGAGTGCATCTGATTCCCTGGTTCTCAGCTGAAGAACCCAGGTAGCTTGCAATTTTTGTATGCGGCTGCAGAGCCAGCAAGGTTTAAGCTCTCTTTCTCTGAAACATCTGCCTCTTCTTTCATTGCCAAAATGCTACTGACTCCCCATGTTCTGGAAGGTAAAGTTCAAATGCAGAGGGAAGCAGAAAGTTATTTGTGATAATCGGTGATTCTTCTCTTCATAAACTGCAGACAAACTCTGCTGGGGTGTGAGGAAACACCAAAAATAACCCAGCAACAGGGAATTTTGCAAGAAAGCAAACCTAAGTAACGCAGGAAGTAAATGCAGCATAGAAACTTATACCCAAAAATCACTGGATAAAAAGAGTTTTCACTCTAAAAGATAAGTAAAGCCCAAATCTCCATAAAGTGTTTTTTTTTTTTTTTTTAATTTTTATTTGTTCCTGCTCTTGATTCAGTGTTGAAGATATTTGAGTGCTAGCACTCTGACTAAAAGACATCCTGTGGAACCCTGTCTCACAGCTTTGCCTTGGTAACACTTATAGACACAAAATAGGAGTCTCTTCCTTAGTTCTTATGCTGCTTTTGCTTAATTCTGCCAAGTCTAAAAGTGAATTTAACAAATTACATATCTAGCTCAAAGTACTTAACTTTAGACTTACAATCTTCGCTCTGAAATCTAACATTTTGTGATGAGTTTAAAGACAGGATGCCAGAGAGCATTTTCTCTCTTACAAAGTAGGAACCTTCAATAATACATTTTTAAGAGAGCAATTTGTTTAATCCTGAGAGACAGTTGCAATAATCTAAGGTCATTTAAGTGAAAAGAAGCTGCAGAGAAAGTCAGTGCAGCGCCACCTGGGTCAGGACAAACATTTAAAGAAGTAGCGTGTTAATACTTAAAGAATTTATTCATGCATTTTTTATAACTTCTAGCTTTTGTAGTTGAATGTAATGAATGGATCTCCAAGAGGTTGAGTCATCATGCCCGGAGCTGATGCCAGTTTCCAGGCATTAACTTTAATTATTGATGCTTTCCCTAATAGGCCTGATGGCACATTTTTAAAGTAAAGGTTCTGTCTTACTAAAGGCATGCCCTGCTGCCGGGCACAGTGGCTGTCACTGGCAGAGGTAAATAAGGAGTTTCCACTTGGTCTTTACATTAAGGCTTTGTTTCTCAGGTTTTGTTCCTTAATTACTCTGTGCAGTGCTTTCACCTCTAGGCTAGGTTTTCTTTGAATCAATTTATAACTGGAAAAGCAAATGAAGCGTTTTGAGGGGTCTTTCAAAACCTGTGAAATTGCTCCAGGACTTCAGAAGGCAGCATGATCCTTTGGTTATTGTTTCATTAGATTATTGGGGAACAGTTTCCAGACTGACACGTGCTCTAGGTACTTTCAGTGACAATGTTTTGTGCTTCATAGTACCTCACATTTTCAGTCTCAGGGTTTTCCTGCACAAAACCTATTTAGGCAGGTATTTGGGTATTCCTTTCATTAGATGGAACAAAGGAGCAATGAAAAGTGCAATGACTTAGATATCAGAGGTAAATTCTGAGTTAAAGAACTCCTGACGCAAGTTGAAACCAAAATTATACATTAATTTATAATTTTACTCAAATCAGTGCAAACTCACCTGTAAATCCTCCATTCTGCACCAGTGGGGGAGGTAAGGAGGTGGGAGAGAGACGGTGCAGGCTTCTTTATGGCTCTAAATAAGAAAATGGCCTGACAACAAATGGCTTAATGAAATAGCTGTTTAATAATACATAGCAAATAGAAGAATGTGGAGGGTGAGTAAATCACCTTCAGATGTTGGGCACCCCATATTTGTGAAGCAAAATGATTGAACAAAAAAATTGTACAGATGGACCCCAAATGGATTTTTCCACGGCATGCTTTCTGATCATTCAAGCTATTATATAATTTTCCTAAAAAATAAAATAAAATAAAATAAAATAAAATAAAATAAAATAAAATAAAATAAAATAAAATAAATAATAATTAAAAAAAAAACACAAAAAACCAAAAACTTCGAAGAGGATGCTCACTTGAGGACTTCTTTCTGGACTTTTGGATGAAGGCAAGGCCATGCAGTTGATGCAATTGCTGGCACCAAGAGGGAGCAGTGTGAAGGCTTCTCTGTTGCAATGAGCTGCCTGGGGTTTCATGCAGCTGAGGGATATGTGCGGGTGCAGCTGGTGAAATTCCTAGCCAGGTAATCAGTTATGTGGATAGCTAACAGTCTATGTACAGCCGTCTCCTGGTGAGGATCAATGCCCCCTCCTGTCTGGAACAGGTCCTCTTTTGATTCCAGAGTGAATGACTACACACAAACTTTTGTCATCTTCAACAAGCCTTTTAGTACCGTGTGTCTGTTCCCTTTCAGTACTGTGTGTCTGTTTCATCTTCTGTAACAGGAAGTAACTAGGGTTCTTCTTTGTGAAAATTGACCATTTCTTACAAACCCTTCCTAAGTACATCTAGTCTGGATGGTGGCTACCCAGTGCTTGGTCTCCACAACATCATCTAGTCCAGAACTCATAACACACACTGAAAATAACTGCCCTATTTGTCCCTGATGGCACATCTAGAGAAGTTTGAACAGAAGGAGCTGGGTTTATAGTGTAGACTGTTGCACAGCAGATTCTTGACCTTTCTCATCCTTCTCATTCCAGCTACGATATTGACCTTGCACAATTTGAGTTGCTTTCATGTAACAATGGTATGTTTCTTATGTCTTGAAAAACATTTGAGTCTTTCTGGATGTTTTTTTTTTAATCCACAAGAAGTTAGAGAATTAGCTTAAAGGAGATGTGTGGTGTTTTCTCACACTATATTGTTATTTGTTTTTACTAGTTAAGCACTGATTGTTGTATAGGAGACAAATACTGACCTGGTGTCTAGATCATCATATATGATAAAATGAATACGACATCACAGAAGTCCATATGTACACGTAGAACATGTAGAAAATCTAAGAAGTACTATTTTTTTGAAGAAACTATAAGGGTAAAGGATAGAATTCATGGATAAATATGACATACTGGAGATGTATCGGTGTGATTTTTGTAAAAGCAAGTCCTGCCCCACAGGAGTCTTGGAGTTCTCTGGAGGGGTCAGTAGGCACACAGATAAACATCATCTAGCTGAAGTAACCTCAGCTTTCAGAGGCTTTTGACACACAAACCTAGGAGTAGAGTTTGCAAAGGTACGTGGGGGTTAAATGTACATTTTAAAAATTCTGCTAGCTACCCGTTTACCTCTCCAGATTCCTCAATACTGTCAAGAACTGGCTTTATGATTTTACAGTATCATCATCTTTGAACAACCAACCTTTAAACTAATTAAGACATCCCAGAAAGCTGGCACCAGGTTTTCTATCATCTGATAGATTTCTGTGTTGTTTGTTTGTTTGTTTGTTTTTCTTGAAGTTTCTTACTCTGTATTTTATTTTTCCAGGCTATAGCTTTTATTCTTTTCTTGCAGAATTTCAGTCATGTTCTTGCATATTTGCTATATGAAAAATAGTGCACAATATGCAACTTTCTAAGATAAAGTTTTCTTTAAATATCTGATTTAAATCAGTTAAACAGTCCAGACGTATTACAGATAAGATGATCTATCTGTCTTTGTTCAGTTTCTTTGGATTTTGTTTAGCTTATTTTTTGTATTCATTAGTGAAAATTAGGACTTATTCATTAGGTCTAAAACCTGCTGATATTAACAGAAGTTCTTTAGTTGACTTTTGGGTTCTGCATCAGGCCATAATAAACAGACAGCTGCAGGGTGCTGATAAATGCTCTTGTACAGTGAGCCAGATTCAGCTCTAATTTAACTGTGTCCTTTCCACAGAGATGCAGCAAATAAATTAATTTGTGGTATTAGCAACAGGATTGATTTAATGACAAATACGTTTGATTTGGAAAATGGAGATAAAAGGCAGGGTAGTGAAACCTGCACCAATTAAATGATAAATATCATAACAGATGCACAAAAGAGACGCATATCAGAGAAAACTATAAAGATTTGTTCCAAATATTTCACTTTTCTATTATGCCTATCTATTGTACCATTTCTTGTCACAGTCACTCTTTTACTTTTCTACTTCTTTTTTTATTTGTTTCTATATACATTTATTTATGTCAATATCAAGACAGTTGCCTTTAATATATGAAAGAAAGCACACAATAGTCATGAGCTGAGGCTAATGCAAGATACATGGGGGCATGCTCGTTACTAATTGGAATTGCAGGGCTAGCTGGTTGCAAACAAAAATAAAATAGATGTATTAGGTCCAATTTACAAATGATAATCACGTGGAATTGTAATTTGGTTTAATGACACTTTTATTAAACTGGTACAAACTGTTGGAGGAGAAACTTCGCTTGCTTTTAAGATGTATTTATGCTCCTAAAGTTATCAGAAGAAGAAAAGGCAGTTTTAAACTGAAGAGGTCTCTAAAGCCAGATCAGGGACGTCAGCTGTGGTTACCGCACTGAGGGGAAGGTTTTTCCTGAGCAAGTTTATGCCCCAGCTGCTCCCTCCGGCCTTCAGCCTGTGCAGGTAGTTGCTGCTGTTTGGTTCCCAGGCACACAGGGAACTGCATCAACAGGCATGCTTTCATATCCTAGTCTAGGGTCTCCTTGCTTATTGTATAAACACAAAAGAGTTATGGGTTTTCTAAACATGCAAGACACTTCCAAACATTGCTCAAGAACTGTTTCCTGACAATTTTTCTTTTCCCAGATCTGCCTTCTCCTTTTGATTTGACTGGCCTTCTTTCAGCCTTCTTGAAGTTCACGATACGTTTTGGGGATTCTTCTGGCAACCTCAGACAGAAACGTGGCTGCTGAAGGGCATAAATCCTGTCCATCCATAATGCTTAATGTGCCATTACCACATTTGCTGTTTATTTTTGCTTTTAGGTTTAAGCCCATTATTAATGTATACTTGTAGTTAGAGTCCCAGTGTGACGTGGACTTACTTTTTAAAGAAACTCAGTCAGCCTTGGCTGAGGGAAAAGGATATGTTCTGGGCACTATTTTCAGAAATGTGCTATGTTGAAACCTATTTTTAGAATATATATATATATTTTTTCTTCAACTAGTTACATTTTTCTTAATAAGACTGAAATATGTCAGGCACTTTTGGCAGTAATTTGTAACTGAACTGTTTATTTAATATTCCTTTTTTTAAAGACAAAAGATTGATCAAATAATATTCTCATTCATGAATATAATGTCATAAAAATGTACATTTTATATTAGAAGTAAGATTTTTGAAGCACAAGCTTTATATTTTCATTCCAGGGATAGGTGGCCTTTTTCTTGGTACAAATGATGAAGGAAACTAGAAGAGACACAGAGAGAGATGTCGTGTGGACTTGCTACTGTTATTGATCCATGTCATCCCGTCCAAATTCCATATGTTTCCTAGTTTGTTACCAGTATTATTATCCATGCACAGGGAATTGGTTTTCCCGTCTCCACAATGCAAGGAATGAGAGAGGACAATTTTTAATTTTTTAAAATTTGCATTATATTTTATTTCAGCGTTATGGTTATTTTAACAACATGGTTTACATCCTAGTAGTAGGGTACTACCTCTGATGAGACAGGAACAAAAGCGTTCTCCTCCCACTGTCCTAAAGCAAAAAGCCTCTACTGCATTTCAGTAGCTGGAGGCCCTGCTTAGTTCGTGGTGATGTAAGTGCCAGAACCATTGTCATTGCCTTGAAGAAATCCTATCTACGCACAATGCCTATTCACTTTTAATCTCCAGATTAAAATCTCTTCTTTCAAGTCATCTATAATTTGGGCTATTCTTGCATATAACCTTAATTAAACACCATGGAGAGCAACTTCATTAATGAGATTTCCTAAATGACAAGATGGGTTAGAAAGAGTTTTCCTCAGGCGTAAGAGTGAAGACACTGAGAAACACTGTAACGTTTTGCTTTCTCTCCAAATGTAGAAGCATGGTCTCAGCAAGAATATAGAGAGCAGTCATTTAATGTTTGGTGACAACTGGGTTTCTCCAGAACTGATTACAGGATTTAGCAGTCCTGGGCTGTGGCATTTCATTACTAGAGAGCTGATACCCCATCAGATGTGGCTCATAGCTGCTGAGGTGAGTGCTGTTTGGCTCTGCTGGGTAATACCAGTGATATATGCTTGTCAAATGCCTGGGAAACATCAGGCACAGAGTCCTTCACACATCCATCTTCTGTGAAACTCACATACACTTATACATATTTAGGTTTATTTGGCTCTATGTTAAGGGCCAGCCTGTGAATGGGATGATCATGAGGTCTGTGTTCAATGGTGTTTATGAGATGGATGAGCCCAATAGGCAAAATAATAAAGTGTTACATGTTGGGGCATGGTTAGGGAAAGCCTTTAACTCAGCCTAAGCTGGTGTCACTGTTGGGCAGAAGCAGTTGTATGTCCCTTCATCCTTGGTCACTCCAGTACCAAAGACTGCCTTGTGCTAGCACAAGAGTTTGTGTGGCTGGGTGGGAAATGGAACTGGGGACTTAGTCCTAGCTGAAACTGATCCAACAGAAGCAAATAGAGATGAGCTCACCGGCCCCATTTGGCCTCATAATTGCTTTTGCCAACAAAAGGAGAAGTTGAGGTAGGTTTAGGAGCAAGAAGCAGCAGGACAAGGTAGAGCAACTGGCTTATTTGACCTTAAAATAAAGCTCTGGTGAACTATCAAGACCCCAGAAATAGGGTCCTGGGGGCAAAATCTTCCTTGTCAATTTGCATAGTACTCCAGCACAAGATTCCTGATGCTTTTAGTTGCTTCTCGTTAATGCAAATAAGTAATATCTTTTGACAGTTTACTTTTTCTAACTACTTTTCCAGTGTTGCCAATGCTTCTGTCCTGCACCCTTCTAAATACTTTAGGTTTAGTCTCCGTATTATTGCAGAAAGAAAAGTGATTGTAAGGGGATTTTGTGGACATTGAATATTATATTCCCATGTGAGTAGCAAAACAATATTTAGCAGGGCTCAGCATCTTTACAGTGCCTAAAAAAGTTGTGGAGTCCTCAACAGTTGAGTGGTTTCTTTCCACAAAGTCATAATTTTTAGTTAGGCAGCTGATGACATCTGGTGCCAAGATTACAGAAAGGGTTTTCAATGGTAGATGAAAACTGGTATCTATGCCATAGTTAGATGATGGAACTAGCTCAGGACTAGAATTATGCTTGCACTTTAGAGAACATATGCATTCCTTGCTAACTTTGAGATGCAATATCTTGTAAACTATAAGAGGAAACATTCCTTTTTTTTTTCTCTTTTTTTTTCTTTTTTTTTTCTTTTCTTTTTTTTTCTTTTATTTTTTTTCCCCCTTTGCATTAATAATAGTAGTCATTTAACCACCACTTTGCATGGTTGTACCTCTTTGCAGAAAGTGGAGTAAATTCTATGACTTTAAGTCAACCTAAGTATTTTGAAATAACACTGGGAAACTGAAGAAAAAATTGCTTTTACTTAATTCATCTAAAACATGTACACAGAAACAAAGAAGTTAAGTAACTATCCAAGAGACATGTTGGGAACTAGTATCAGTCAAGATTAGAGTTCATAAGACTCCTCGATCTCACACAGACCTCAGCAAATTCTGCTCTGCCTTCACTTGCTTGTCAAGTTATTTCAGAAAAGAATCCGGTATCATCGGCAGAGAAGTGCCCACCAGATGGTGCTGCATGATATCTAATGGACCCATGCCCCAGCAGGGAAGAAGAATAAAACCACCTGGTTTGGCTTTCGAGGTCCTATTAAAAGGACTGCTGATAAGAAAGTTATCAAGTAATTGGAGCAGCACCCGGAATAATTGCTGAAGTGAACTATTTTTCTTAGAACTAGTGTAGTATTGTATAAGCAAATAGCTTTCTTCAGTTTTCCGTTGGTTTTGCCTATAGTCATAAGTCTGCTGAAACATGTAAATAAAAATGACAATTCTATTGAATAATGTATTTTAAAGATATTTACACATATATAAGCACACAAAAATCTATATTCAATATTACATCTCATATCTAACAACTGCAGTCAGGTACTGCTATTTTAGTAGGAGACAGTTTCCTTAAAAAATGTGGCCCATAACTGTTGATAAAAATTCCTCACATGATTTAGCCATTAACCATTTCAGTATGATAACTTGGACTTGTAAAATCCTGACGATTTTGTATTTAAATACAGATGTTTGTAATAATAGCAGAAACCACTGCTGTTGCTGCAGGAAGTCTGGTGTAATATATGACCTCGGCATGAACCTTATAATGTTGCACTTTGCACTTGTGATGAAAGATGCTGGCTAATGTGGCATATGCTACAATAATCTTATAAGGATGTGAACAAAAAAAAGAACAGCTTGTGGCTCCATAGCTTGTTGAAAATGAAAGAAAGGTGTCCAGACTATTATTGAGAAGTAACTACCTGGCAATAAATCCACAGCTGTAAATACAACCTGTCTCCAGAGTTTTAGATGGAAGTAACCTTAAGTGCACATTCAGGTACATTTCTGATCTGATCTTTTGTTTGTGCTTCCTAGCCTGCTAAAATTCCTTATTTTGGACAAATTTTATTGTGGATTTTGAAAGATTTTCAGTTGAAACACTCTTACTGATGGAGACCTCAAGTGGTGGCTGCCACTCAGGCTTCACCTACAGTGATGTTGGAGGGGAAAAAAGGCCCACCTGGGAGAGAACCATCTTTTCCTGCTTTACCATGAGCCTCGGACAGTCTCTGGTTAAAAACACAGACTTTTTTTTTTTTTTTTTTATGAAAGTGGCAAGAATGTCAGCTGAGGGGACTTGCTATTCATTTGTCCCTTTCAAATTTTCACTCACACACACTTACTCATGTCCTTGCGCTTCAAATGTGTGGTTATTTTATGCTTTTACAAAGCTTCACTTTGAAAAGTCAGGTGTAGGTAGCATTATACATCTCACTAAAAGCCAGCTTGCTGAGCTGTACCCCATCTCATTCTTTGTTTGTAAAGGCCTCATAGAGGAATAGGAAGCCATTGAAAGTTTTGTGATCTCTTGGCAGTAAATGAACTTGAAATATGTAGGCTTGTGGATCTTTGTAGTTGTTGTCGTTCCAAAGAAGAGGGGATAAACCTCACCAATCTTAGACTTCAACATTTTAAAAACTGATTTTGCAAAATTTCCTCCTTTTCCCAGTGGACATTCACCATGGCATGGTGGATTCCTTCATTTTTTTTGGATTCTCCCTTAGTTTTTCTTGCTGAAAGGCATATATATATATATTTGCATGTCTTTTTGTCACTGATTTTCTAAGACGTGCTTATCGCTGTCTCTTCTCAGGAGAGAAAATATTTTCATTTCACTGTAGTATTATTTGACCTTTTCTCAACTCCCATTGCTAAATGGACAGGCTTTCTTTGTATCCATGTCTACTTTCACCAACATTTTTCTACCAATTGAGATTTTCTAGTGGTTCTCAACAAACACAAAAAAGGAAAGATTTTGATTGTAAGAGGATATCAATATCTCACAAAATACTGACAATTGGTGTTATGCTGTGTGTTCCTTTTTTGTCAAACCTTTGCCTTGATGAATATGCCAGTCATCTCCTTTCCAATCTATCAAACGGAAAGGCTGCAAAGTTTATCCGTCATCTAGTATATCTATTTGAGTGGAAGTAAACTTAAGTGTCCAAAACTCGATCTGCACTAAATAATATATCTGGGGAAAGACTGTTATAATTTAAGCATTTGTTTCATTCATATCCTAAGACATATCACCATATTTTCCACTCCAACTCTGAATTTTTAAGAGATTGTTCATTTTTTTTCCAAAATTTTAAAGTAAAAAGGAGGAAATCTCACAAAACTGAACTTATTTTGAAAGTTAATCTGTTGGTTTTAGCTAAGTTGAAATCAAAGATTCGTTTTAGTTTGTTTGTTTCTCTCAGATGTCCTACTTGGCCAGTCACCATGGAAATGTGATTATTCACACTCTCACCAGTATCTTTTTGCTTTTAGCACTCTTATGTTCCCTTCACTTTTTTCTTTACAATGCATCTTTGGTTTCCTCTTCATCATCCTGTGACTATTTCATTCTCTACCACTAGGCATCAGCATTGCTCTCACTATTTTTAGCATATCTCCTAGCTAAGAAATTCTACTGTTTAACTTTAGCCTCAGCAAGGAAATGGTTCACTGGTAGAGTCCAAGACTTCGGTCTGTTTTTCTGTAACGAATGCTCTTGAACACCCTGAGACCAATGTTTTAAAGAAAATTCAAGGTGAATAATTACCTGATGTCTGCTAGATATGCGTATGGCCTGTGTGATGAACATACAAAAGAACAGTAGTACTTGGTGGTTTACAAGGAACAGTTTGCAAAAGCTTAAAAACCAAGTGTAAGCAAATTTAGGTATGGAGAGGATTGGAATAAAATGAGAAAATTTGGAACTAAGTATGGTTTACAAGATGCCAAATCCACAATTCTGTGTTTTAAAAAAATAAGGTTCTCCAGGCACATTGCACAAGATCATGAAGTAAGAGTTAAGAAACATCTGAAAAATCAGGGAACATTTCTGAAAATGCAAAAAAAAACCACAAAGGGAACAAGTCTGAAAATGTAGTTATCTGAATTGTCTTACAATGGTTCTGGACCACTTTAGGTGCAGTTGGTTTAATGCTTAATAGTAATCTAGAAAAGATGCGATTTCTTATTACTTATTTCTGTTCTCTTTCACAGAAAATTTCAGTTGATGGAGGCCATACCTTCTGTGATGATGCAGAAATACTTTTCGTTCTTGGAGTAATTAGGAGGAATTTTAAAAGAATATTGCCTTGTAGCCTCACAGTAGATGTCTTTGGACAGCTAGTGTTGACTGAACAAATGCTAGCTTACTGTAAGAGACTCAAAGGGAGTCTCTAGGTTAATAAACAAAAGCATCATATATGATGTAACCACAGCCTATAGATACTTATACAAGAAACAGAACATTTGAAACTTAGCTGACAAGACTAGTTAGCCTGCTGGGAGTAACCGGAGACCAGGATACCCCAGAGATAAGGAAAAATGAAATGAGCCCTTGAAGTGTCTGAGCCTGAGCCTGCTGTTTGTCTCAGGCTGGCTCCCTGCAGAGCCACTTTTGGTGGCTCTGCATCTGCAGCGCAGGTGACCTGCACCTGGGCAACCTGGTGTTGAGCACAGTTGTGAGCCACCTGTGAGAAATGTTCCAGTGACCAGAAACTGAAACTAGACAAATTCAAGTAAAAATGTGATGTGTTTCTAAAAACTGAGTGCTGTTAACCGTTGAAACTACCTCATTGAACTAGCTTCTCTGTCAGTGGAAATATTTCTAGTAGGGTTAGATTTTTATTTTTATTTTTATTTTCCCTGAAAGAAAGCTGCTATTTGAGGCAGGAATTAATTCAAGGGAATCAGTGACCTGTGGTGTGCAGAAAGGCAGAGCAGATGATCAAAATGTCCTCGTCTGACTTTGCAGGTTACGAATCCTTCCCGATAGTTTCTTTGGGCAGGTGTTTTTCTATTGCAGTTCTTGTTCATTTTGAAAAGCAATGAAAGCACTTTAAGTGATTCTTTGAAAATTTAAAATATTTGCCCTGTAATTCGTTTCTAAATGAAAAAAAGGCTTTGTTTTCAAAAATTAGTCTGATTATTCTTTTACCGGGTATAACTAGTGAATGCAAAAAGTAGTTATATTCTCAAGCACGATATCTGTTTATCATTAAATTTATTCTGCTATTCTTTTTTAAAAAAAAAGTGTTTCTATTTTATGTAAAATATGTTTATGATAAGATTTTTATACTAGTTCCACTGTGTTATTTCATATATATTGAAGTGTAAGGTTTTATGTAATAGCATATTTAACAACTTCAAAAACTATTTCACTAAGAAACCAATATCTCATATGGTTGTTATACTCTGTCATGTCAGTGGTTTTTTAGTAATTTTTTACACGATGATTTATCATTTAAAATGATGGAATAACTTTAAGTGTAGAAATGCTTAAAATCCTTGACTGTATGCAGAAAACTACCTACACATGACAGCTGTCCAAGGACAAGCACCATTCCCTGGTAAATATACAGCCCATTGAATATATTTTATTTGGAAATAACCTTAATGCTTGAATGGTCCATGGGTCACTTTGAAGTGTTCATGATAACCATATTTATGAAAATGTTAGGAAGTGTGGAACATCTAGCCTTAGGGAATAATGAGCTTGTCTGTAGGAACTGATACAGGAACTCATGCTTTCAACCCAACACACCCTCCACGTTGCTCTGACATGTCCTGCCTCTGCAGGATGGTAGCTGCCTGTGTTAGCAGAGCCCTGGGCCTGAGTGCATGTCTCCCTTGCAGGCGCAGCCAGTGCTAATGCAGTTACGTGGCTTCTGGACTGCTGTTTGCACGCAGCTGCCTTGAAGCATGGGCAGAGTAAACACACAGTTGCACCCATCTGGATAGATTTGCCCTGTGGTACCGAAAAGGGAGGTACCAGAGCAGTCTTACAATAGCAGCCAAGTCCATCCGTCCACCCTTTGGTGTTCTCCCTCCTCCCCCCAGCTTCTGACTTTGCTCTGATTCATATGGAACTTGTAAAGCTGATGATTGAAATTATATAATATTGCTTCCTGATACAGCAGGAGACTGATCTTGATGACGGAAAACATCCCTTGTCTTTTGTCCTACAGGATTTGTTGCTATGACTTAGCCAATGTCAGTGTGCTCAAATGTAGTTAGAAGAAAGCCTTGGTATTTTTGTTGGCACCCACACGCGTCACAGACCCCCTGCCACATGAGCAAACACAGCTTTGAGCGTGCTGGTGCCTCGCTGGAAGTTGGGAAGGTCTTTCAGGGTAACCTCACAGCAACTTATCAAGGACGTGCAAGCCTCCAAATAGTTGCAGTTACCCACCTAATTGAATAAAATGCGTGTTTTTTGATCTGTGTGTTACAGAAGAAACTGTGGGTAACTGTGTGAGTGCGTATGTGTGTGAGAAAGAAAATGAATTTTGCTGCAAACGTATGCTTTGAGCTATTCTTTCACAGCAGGGACTTCAAATTCACTTGGTCCACTTACTACTGAACTGGCCATGAAAGTAAAAAAATAAAATTACTTCAGTTTAGTAGTCTTGCAGACGCAATGGCCTCCTCCAGGGTTGGCTTTGTATCCCACCATGCGAAGGGTGCCTAGGATCACCCTCTCTCTGCGTGCTGCTTGGAAATCATTTGCTGTTCTTCATTCCAAAGTACAAGGCCTCCATATTGCCCTATCCCACTCTCACCTGGCTTTTGTCTTTTGTTTTTGGGGAGGGGGGAGAAAACTGATTGACTGGAAGGGAGGGGATCTTTTCTCACCTGACATTCCTGAGCTTCTGATGGCGGCACCTTAAAAAAAAGTCACAGGTTCACTTGCCTCTCCAGAGGCTCCTTCTTTATCCTTTTTATAGGAGAAGGATTGCCATGTTATCAAGCTTTGATGATTCCCTTTTGTTCTAAAGGCCCATACCTCGAGAAAGTCAATTGTGAGGATTGACACCAGGAAAATTATCAGATTGAGTTGTCATCGCTTTGCAATGCAATCCAGTTTTGTTTAGCTGAGCATCAGATGTATCATGAAATTAGACTTCATAAAGCATTTATCAGGTCATTTCTAACGTTATTCCATAGCTGTCTAATCTTTATAGGGAGATTTTCTTCCTCTCCCTGGGTCCAATTTAATTAAACACAAAAATAGTCTGGATTTTGTAGGACAGAAGCCCTAAAAATTTAATTTTTTAGGGCTTCTGGACATTAAAAAAAATTGAATCAGGCACCTCATGAGTGCATTGGTCCTTCCTCTGCAGATCTCCTTAAATTCGTCAGATGACAGCATAATTTCCAGTTACTGCTGCTTGGTTGGAAAAGGGTAGGTCACACAGAAAATTGATATAGGTACAATTACTAAGATACAGAATATCACTGTGACACAATTATGAACTTTTAATTACAGCAAAACAGATAGGTTTAGCAAATGCACACCAGTGGAATGTAGCATATTATGCACACAAACCTTCTGCTGTCCTCCCCTTCCTCTGATGCTGTACTCATCTTTCCACTGCCACTTTTTGTCCTCATGTAGATGGTTTCAGTACCAGGCATGGCTACATGAAGTCATCAGATACTGGGTCCTGAGTGGAGAGGGGTGTGGTGATGATGGTTTCTTCTTTCTCACTTTAGGACCTTCTTGGCCTCATTTCTGCATGTTTGTTAATGTGCTGTGCACTGTGCTCTTTCCTCAGTGGTTCACAAGCCCAATTTGTGTTTGAATTTGATGTATATGAAGCATGCTATGTTTTGGACACTTGTTGTCTGCTCACATTGTTAACCCTAAAACTGTTTCTGCTGAACTCCCAGGATTTGCTGAACTCCCAAGGCTGCATTCATCTGACTCCAGTAACTGGGGGCAGCTGTTTATAGCCCTGGGATCTCCTGTGACACCTTTCCCTGCCTCCACTGCTTCAGGGTGGTCTCTGCTTCCATGGGTCTTGTGCTTGTACCTTGTAAATGCTTTTCACATCTTTGAGCGTAGATCTAATAGCATGTGTGGCAAGAGACCTGACCCTGGGTCTACACTGATTTTGTCACTGCTGTGTTAAGCTCAGTTTTCGTTGTTACTTTCTTTATGCATTGCTGAAAGACCTAAAGACACCAATTAAAAACAGTAATACACTTCTATTTCAGTAAAAATGTAATTTCCTCTGAATGTGTTGTGTTAAAGGGTAAAGAAGGTTGGCTGGGCCTAGGTTCTGAGTGAGGCCCAACTCAGCACTGTAAGTTTGGTCACATTCGATCTATTCAATAAGCATGGTCATGGATGCACGAATAACACAATATACCTTCACTCTAGTGTATTAATGAACTGTTTTTATACTATTTTCTTACTTTTTGGTGGAATTTGAGTGACTCTAGTCATACGTACCCTCATTATGATTGGTATAAAACGTTCTCACTTTTGCCTTAAAGGTATGGGCTTAGGGCAATTCAGAGTGAGAGGTGGTCGCACATTGAGGGAAGGTAGCCCTTGGGATGGAGGTGTGTCTTGGCATTATAAAGAGATTTACATGAGCAAAGTTCACCCCGAGGACATGATTTTGTTATCAGTTTGGCTCAGGGCTGGCTGTGCAGTTTATAAACTCTGTAGTACATCAAGATCCACGTTCCTGTGGTGGTATCACCGGGCCGGCCACGGTGTCTCCACCCCACTCCGCCTCTGTGCTTTTTCTCTCAGAGTCAGCACACCAAGCTCCCCTGGTGCTGCCAAAACCTCAGGTTGCAGGAGATGTTTCCAAGGGGACTATCACAGAGCAGATTCCTTGCATATCTGCCACATCTGACCTTGGAAGTTTCTTCAGCACTGAACCCTCTCTTAAGATGTGGCCATAGCTTCAGTCTCAGTAAGCCGCCTTCAGCAATTATTCCACAGAATGCTTCAGAGCAGAGTAGGAAGTTTATTAACAAGCATAATGCCCGTTTTTGTTTTTCAACAGGAGATTCATTGTGCCCTTTTCACAGCCAGCAGACAAAAACAGAATCTCTCATTCAATGCTCCCTGTGGAGATATACAGACACTTGCTAGTAAAATGTAACATAACCAAATATTAAAAAAGAATACATTTTCTTGAAAAAGTAAGGAGAATTTGTTAATAACTAGGCACAATTATAGCCAGCTCTAATAGTTCAGAAAATCATTGCTTTGCAGGATTATTTGTCTGCCTTTTTATGCTGCCATAATATTGCTAGCATCCTCCTGATCTACACTGGGATGGGTGCTAGCAGATTCTGGCTGCCTGAGTTCAGCAGTGCTGCTGGCTTACTTTGCTCCAGAGAATGGGGAATGGACTCTTAAATGCTCCTGCTGTAACTAAAACATTAAACACAGCTTCTAACCCTGCTACACAAATAACAATGGTATGATTCTATTCATGAGACTTTAAATTTCTCCACTGACTAAGAAGTATGTTAAAAAAGTAGTTTTCAAGTCAACTTTAGGCTGTTACAAAGCACACCTCTATGTCATGGAATTTTGCTAAGAGATTCTTGATATTGCTGTCACTGAGGGCTTTGCTTCCAAGTTTGGTGAGATGAAGCTGTATTTTTTCTACCTTCTTTAGGACAGGAACAACAGTTATCCCAGAAAGCACCAATGGTCACTGTACTATCCGTAAGTATATTAAAAATGCCTGCTTTCCAGAAGGTATATCTAAGCCATTACAAGGAGTAGTATTGAGGATTGCTGTGAGGATACTAATGAAAATTCTGACAGCCATGAATCTGAAGTACATAATATCTGAATACAGCAAGCAGTGGAATAGTTGCATATTTCAAATGACATGACACTCATTGAAGAGCTTTTCTTCTGTTTGGAAACAGGATAAAATGCTGTATGCTTGCTCTGGAATTTGGGCTCTGAACAGGGACTGTGAGTTGGAGCATTCACAAAGTGCATGGATAGTTTTTGAGGAAAGAAAAATGACAAATAAAACTTTCTAATCCTTCTACACCTCTAGTAATAATCTCTATCCATTTCTAGGGGCAAAGAAAAATAGCAATGCAACTCACTTTAGAGATTTTTTTTCATGCTTCAGAGAAAGGTGGATTTTCTACAATTTCTATAATAATTTTAAAATGGTATCGTCGCTAGAAGAAAAAGATTTTAGTCAGCAAATGAGAAAAGTTTTGCAGACTTTCTCAGCTGTGAGCTAGCTCTCTTTTCATGTAATTTATGCTCTGAATATGAGGGGGGATTTTCAGAGGAGCTTATTGTCTGGGTGCCAGACTACCCATTTACTTAGTTTTTGGGTTCCCTCTGCCAAGTGCAGCCCCAGCGTAGGGTCCTGAAACCCTCCATAAAACGTCCTGTAAATTAAATACCTGAAAGTGACCAGGCTGAGAACAAGGCAATAGGGAGTGATGAGAATTGTGGTGAGTTTGCTACTCCTTTCAGGCATCATAATAAAGTATTTTAAAGAGCCAGAGAGTTGGCAAAGCCTGTGCATCTGTGTTCTGTTCCTGAGTACACATGGAATCTGCTCTGTGTGGACTTTTAAAGTTGTGGCTTTTGTTTTACAGTAGAACTAAACTTCTACAGCTGCTAGAACTATTCTCTGGTCCATGGTGAGTGGATGCAGGGTGAGTGGATATGCCCTTTCCCTCTGTCTCTCCCTCCTCCCCTGCACAATTAACCATTGCATTGTTGCTTTTTATTGTGGGGGTCTGAAATCTAGGTGAGCCCACCAGTCATGTAGTGTAGACCACCCTCCAAACTGTGATTTGGGTGCTCTCCTAGACTGCAGGAGATACAGGTTTAAAGATTCCTAGGCTAAAAAGGTCTCCCCCTTTTTACACATTAGTGCTTGAATGTAAAGCAGCCTCTGCATAGCTCTATGCAGTCAGGATGCATGTTTTGGCCCATCTATCCAAACATAAAACCACAGGTACATAGGAAAAGTGCCAGCAAGTGGCTACATATTGCTACCTAGACTTGAAGCACTCACTGAAAATTGGAAGTAATTTTAACATCTCAATAATCAATCATCAGAGGTTTTTAACTAAGAAGACTCTTTTGAGGCAGGGAAGATGATTGATGTTACCTCAAGAGCCATCTGAGAACCACTGTGGATTTCTAGAGTCAAGACTTATGGCTAAGATTTCATATTTTGATTAAAGGCTGATTAAAGAATCCAGAGGATGTGAAAGGGAGTGTTGCTTCTAAAAACTTTTAAGTTGTGGCTAATGAGAATAAGCACAGAATATGTTGCTGGTATTTACGTGCTAATACTGTAGCTCGAGTTAACTTTATTCTCTTCTTGATTTAATTTGTTGAAAAAAAAAATCTATATTCCTTAAAGCAGAACTGTATGGATGCCTGCAGTTATCAGAATTCCTACACTTCACAGAGCAGAGCATTTCCTTGTCTAGTTCAGCATTTATCTTAATAAAATGACAGAAAGATAACCTCTCCAAATTTCATTATGGTGTTCTTTTAATTTTATTCTGAGGTTCATGTAATAAAATGCATCATATCAGCTTCAGTACTACAATCACTACTGCTTCAGGGCCTGCTGAACTTCCAGAGGCTTCTTATTTAGCTTCTCATGAAATGATACTTCCTATGGGACTGAAGCCTCAAGCAGGGTGCCCAGTTCTTGATTTAGGACTTACTTTTTCTTAGAAGTGCTTGGGAAGAAAGAGATGATTGATGTGAAGCCATAGCAAGGCATGTAATGTCAGTTGCTTGCTTTTCTCCTGCTCTTTCCTCTCTCCTGTCTCAGGGCAGCCAGAGATGCTCCTGAGCCTCTGGTGGTCACCTCGAAATGAGGTATGTACCAAAACAACAGATTTACCTGTTCTTAAATGACATGTGGAACATAAGTGGAAAAAAAAATAAAAATATTTAAAAGCCTTGTGCTGTTTTCTGATTGGGAACTCAACCGTAAGTCAGGAAGTTATTTGTTTTAAGAATTACTAACAGAGCATTAGGCTGACTTTCTTGCATGTTGCTGCATAAATACTGATAAAGCACATAATTATAATAAACATGTTTTACTAAGCTCTAACCTGGTGCTAATGCTAGTAGTTTGATTGATTTGATCAGGAAGCTAGTCTAGTCTGGTATTGCTGAAAAAATGGCCCTTTATTATGATGATTGCTTTTTATTTGTTTGTTTATTTATTCATTTAGAGCTGACGTTGCACACATGGCTGGATGGTGAAAATGTCTACGAAATGAAATTAATCAATTGATACTTGCATGTTTTAGTTTGGTATGGAAGAATTGTAACTGCGCTTTCAATTAAAGTCACTTACACTTAAAGCTACTAATAAATCTTTAGGCAAAACTGAAAAAAAGCAATTATTTGTAAAAGAAAAACATGACTTGAGAAGTCACAGGATTGTTTGGGATTAATTGCACTAATGTTTTTGCTTCAATGTACTCATCCTATCCTGGTGCAGTATTGCACAGAGTGAAACAAGGACATCGTGCCTAATTGGAAAACTCATGCCAGAATATATCTTATTAGAAGTGAATTAAAAATGTCAGAGAAAATGAATCATTTCCTAAATTAATTATTGTATCACTTGCTAACTGTCATTAAAATCTTGTTTACTTGATCCAGCGACAAAGCTAATGAAGAAGAAATATGTGCTTCTAAGACTAATGAATATTTTAAGCACTTTGTTCCTTTAACATCTTTCTCTATTGGTTTAGCAGACAACTGCAGCATCATGCCATTCTCTCCCGGACGGAGAAGCCTTTGGTGACCCAGCACAGAGCAGAAAGACAGTCACAGCTCTGTCGGAAAGCTGGAGGGCGAGGGCAGGTTTTCCTCATTGCTGGTACATGGCTAAAGCCACAGATTAGTAGCAAATTGGAACAATCAGTTACTAACTTAAATACAAGTCCAACACTATGGAAATAGCAAAAGTCCTATCTCCATGCTTGCCTATTTAAAATGTTCTTATTCCAGGATATGCAATGTCAATGCCAACTCTTTCAACAGGTGTGTTTTCACAGGGGGAAAATAGTTATTGTGACACTTATTTTTCCACTCTGTGTAGTATAAAGAAGGTGTCCTGAAAAAAAAAAACCACCACACTCACAGTGGGGAGGTGGGCAGAAGAAATTCAAATGCCAGCAGTCACCTCTTTTTTGTTATAAACAAGTTCCTTTCCTGTGCCCATCCTTATCCTCTCTGATTGCCTTGTAAAATATTCCTTTTGCCAGTCAAATCGTACAGTCTCTTTCAGGATATTTTGTCCATATTTTGGGTGGAGATTTTAGTCTGCTAATTTATCTATATTTGATTATTTTCATAAGATTTTAGACTTTTTTTTTTTTAATCACAAAAATAGGTGTAGCAAGGAAGATCTCTTTACATCCAGTTCTGCAGTGTATCCAAACATAAATAACGCAGCCCTTAAAGCAACCTGACTTACCCTTTATTACATTTGCAGAATCATTTAAAAGCACATTCTGTTACTATTCCTTGTTCTTTTCCGAAACCCTCCCCCCTCCAAAAAAAAAAGTCATGCAACCCCTCTCTCCTCAGCCTTACAGGTACTACTTATTGCTTTCTGAATCATTTTTAAAAGATTGGTTGTTATTTTGAGCCTGGTGGTCAAACTAAAGGTGTTCTTCACACTAATTTTTGTAAGAATAATTTAAAGTATTTTTTACCTAAGAGATTATTTCTGTACCACACACCTTTCATCTTTTAAGTATCTTTCGTGTTTAGTGCAAATGTCTTCATCAACACTGGCTCTGATGCTTTTCATTTGGTGAAGATCTTACCGTAAATTTTGTACATGTTTGTGGACGTATTGTGAAGTTGAATTTGAAGAGAACAATGTAATATGAAGCAAGAATATTGTAGGCTGTTCATTATCAAGATAAGAATTGCAAATCAGTGTAGGTGTTGCACACTGAAAAACAGAAACTTTGGTCATTACTTATAGTACAACAGGAAGGAGATCCTCATGATATAAGTACAACGCAGTAACTAATGGGATCTGAAGCGCCTGCATTGTCTGTGCCATAGGGTTGGGGTATGGAAATGTCTGGCAAATTAAAGAATCATGGCCCTTTTTGATGTGTCTCACCAGATAAACCTAGAAGTTATACTCAGAGATGTAGCTGCTTTCAGAATCAAGGAATCAAGAGAACGGCTTACAAAGCCAAGAGCAGCACCCAATCAGGCTTTCATCTGATGGCAATCACAGTCTGCCCTCTCCTGAGAGCCTCGCAATGCTGTGCTTGCATGTGAGGACAGAGACAGCTAATGAGCACTGTGGAAGAAGTAGGGCTTGAACTGTAGGAGCATTCAAGGTTTGAACTACAAAGCGTATTACAGGCTATTTCTACATTGGTTTCAGAGAGCAGTGGTTTTTATCCCATTCGCTTTCTATATTCCACTGTGCAGCATTTTTATAAGCCTCTAGGATGTTACCAAGATTGCTGTAACCCAGAACTTGTGGGATTTTCAGGTTGAAAGCAATTTTTGTTTTATTGAATAAATGAGAATAACAGAATGCTTTTCCCTGTGAAGCTTGTCAACATGCATTTACACAAATTAGTTTGGAAATTTCTTTGCTCATTAATGGAATGGAAAAATTGTTTTAAAGTGCTCAGCTTTTCATTAATCTGGGGAACGTACTGTTTTGGTTTTTTTTTTGTTTTTTTTTGGATTTTTTGTATGTCATCATCTTGACTGCTTTCAGTAAAACAAATGCAGAATTGAAGAGCAGAGTTTTAGAGATGTCTATGTACTGTCCCCAGAGGCTTTAAATGGAGCTCTGGCTGCTTGATATAGCTGAGAACGGCCACTTAATCGTGCTTCAGAGACTGATACTTCTGCATGAAATTTGAAAAAAAAGAGACTGGGGGTCTTAATATTTACTAGTGAAAAACAGTCTCTTAATAGCATTTGTACATGCACAGAAGCACACGCACAAATATGCTCCGTTCACAATGACCAGAGTGAAAGCTAGTAACATAGTCCATATTTTAGTAAGTATAAAATAGCAGAGAACAATCCCTTGAATGAGAAATAAAAATTGTAAACAAGAGTAATATTAATTAAATGATTAACATTGCGTGTATGTAAGTGTAGAAAGCAGCTTGGTGCCCAGCTAACATTAAGTGATTACTGTGTCAACCAGTATTATTCCTTAGCTCCCTTCTCCCTGAGTCTCATTTGGATTGATGCAAACTATCACTTTCAAAGTGGAAGCCTTTCATTTCCAACAAACCAGCAGTTTCCAACCAAAAGGAAATATTCCATCCACAGGAAAATTGTGTCCTTTCTGATGGCAAACATTTCAGACATAGCCCTTATTTGTTTGATGTTTGTACTACGCCTTGGTAAAAAGGATTGATCCCTCATCAACAAATATTGCTGCAGGACTGAAGTAATGACAGTGCATTGAGAGACTTTCCTAGGTCCTCCTACGTGGGCTGTGGAGTGACTTTCTGAGCTATTCACCATGGTTTTGCTACCAGTTGTATCAGCACAGGACACTTTGTGTTGTACTGTTAAAAATACGAGTTAGTATCCACAGTCTCTGGTAGACACTGCAGACAGATTGCATGGGGCCACACAACAGTTCAGAAACTTGTGCATTTTTGTCTCACTTAGAGAGGAGACTTCCCCACACGTCTACCCCACAAAGCCATGTTCCTGAAATTGGAAATGTGAGGATATGCCACAAGGTAGCTGGAGGTGCAGCCTGCACTTTCCACATGTGCTGCATTCATTCCTCCCAAGTGCAGCGTTTCGTAAAATGTCACGGAGATATTTGAAAAATACCATGCTATTGCATATATCTCATCAGATACTGGTTTGGGAAGACTAATAATTCTCTGTAATTAACTGCAATTGAAGCTACAACAGCTTCTCTTTAAACCCTGTGTAAGTTTGTCTAGCAAAATTGAAGTGGCCTGAAATCTGACAGCTCGGCAGAATATATTTAATTTCCCTATCATTTCTACGCAAAGCAATTGCTCTAATCACATCAGCAAAATGTCTGTGCAGAATATGGATGATAATCTCATTTGATTTTACTTGAACCCATCTCTAAATGCATACTTGTACCTTGCAGATTTTGTTGAGATCACAATGAACCCATTGTTTTCTAGAGAGAAAGAAAATGTTATTCTGAATGGCAGTGTACTTCACCTTTCCTATCTGCTGTCCATAGGCATTTCATGGAAAACTTAGTTCTTGCACATTGTAAACTCTCTCATTGGATTTGACCACAATTTGGGATCTGATATTTGTGGTAAATACAGATTGCATGGGGAAAAATGCACATGCATATTTAAGCACTATTTGGAATCAACAATGCCTGGGAACATCTAGGATTCTTGTATTGCTAAGAAGCTACTATTGTTATGTTTCCTTTTATGCCTTCCACAGATTAGTGAGGCAGCTGAGTACACTTTTATTCCCAAAAAGAGATCCTGGAAAAGCACTATCAAATCCAGATGAGTGGCACTTTATGTGGTAAACAGCCACCCAACAGAGAGCACGATTAGTGAAGAGTATACTAGTCCAAAAGTTCAGAGCATGCTAAAGACCAAACCCATCAGAGAACAGCTGGGGAGATGCACAAGGCCCTTTTCACCTCAATTTTCTTTCTGAAAGAATTGAATGGCAATTATTTAGTTGTTGAATAAATGTTCTTTTTTTTTCAGTGAACGAAATGTTGATGATACTCTGGTGCACACTCATGGGAAACCTTCTACTTGTAGATGTACAGGGCCATGGAGACATACGATGTGCACATGAATAGAGATGGTTCTGCAGATTATGATCCCTCTCCACCAAATGCTACGGGGAAGGTATGGACAGCTGATCTTCAAATATCACAGCCTGCTGCTGGCTGGACAGCCTGCCAGCCTGCCAGGCACCATCTCGCGTGCCTCCTGTAGAAGAAGGCTAGATCCGTTCTCCAGGGAAGATGAGTTTGGTTTGATGTAAACAATATCATACCTGTTCCAAAATTGAAACATCCTTCTTTACACAGTCCTAAATTGTTAGGGGGGGAAAAAAAAAAAAAAGTACTTGTCAAATGCCTAACGGTCTGTATAAGAGTATTGAAAGGAAGTATAAGCAGGAATTAGTTTGAAAACATTGCCTCTATAATGGCATTAAGCCTAGACAGGCCAAATGTAGTTGGAAGCCCTTTGAAGTGGAAGGAAAAGTCCTCTGAGCTTCTGTTGCCTTAGGACCGGCCACAGAACGGGGAAGTCAGAGCCCACTGCACTGGAAGATTGCAAATGTCTCATTTACTCTCCGCTCATTACATCCACTACTGAATGTTGAAAGTCTCCACTGAGAGCAGGCAGTTAATTTCTTGGAAAAGCCCGAACTGCCCATTTCTATTTATAAATCCCTAGCAGACTCCAGGAGTGAGAGGAGGCGAGCCCGAGCTCTCATTTTTTATAGTTCCTCTATTACAATTTGCGCCAGATGAGGCTCTGTCTCCCCTTGGGAAAGCAGCCCGACTTTCTACTTTTGGTTGCGTACTGCAAAATTTCCTTGGTTTTCTATCAGAGGAAGCTGCTTGCTTAAACAAGGGCTATTTAGGACCAAAGACAGGACCACCACTGAAGATGCTGCAGTACCAAGAAAGGGATGTCACCCTGTATGAAATACCGTGGCTCTCATGACACAGTGCTCTGCTCTTTGGCTGTAAAGCTCTGGAAAGCATATCTTTCCAGAGAGAAAGAAAGGTTTAAGTGCATCTGGAAAGCAGAACTGCTGAGGAGGTGGTGGGCAAAAAGCAGCCTCCAGAAAAGAAGAGATTCAGGAACATGCCCGAGCTCCTGCCTCTCTGCAGCTGGGACACCTGATGGGAAGTCAGGAGCACCAAAGCCATTGAATGGGTAAAGAGCCAACTAAAGGGAGAAATAGTAAATGAACCAGCAGCGACCAGTGCCACATCTAGGGAATGATGTGGTTCAAACTGGTGTCTGGCACCGCATTCTGCCCAGTTTCACTGGTTTCGGTTCATCTGAAATGCACGTGGAGAAAGCCACTAGTGGAAGGCCCTTGACTTTTAGACGGTTTCTTCTGAAAAGTCCAACAAGTATGAATCGATACTTCCTATACAGCTCATATCTAACATTTACAAGTCTGCCACAAAGAGTGTTTATCATATTAAGCTACAACTTTTTGAGAAGGGAAACTTTTATTTTATTTATTTTTACATAAGAGTCTTAACTCTTACCTCTTTAAATAAGAGTACAATTTAAGCATCAGTTAGTGAGATGATTAATTATGAAGCTGGTTTGGTACCATGTAAAAAAAAAAAAGGGCACTAACGCAAGCACCACAGAACTGTTTGCTTCTAATATAAGAAAAGACTTACACATAGGTATGATACCAAACCCTGCTACTGGGAAGACTCAAGAGTTGTTATTCTGGGGACTTCGCAGTATTAATTAGGAAATGTCTATTCATGAATATGGTAAGTTATAAACCTGTTGAAGCAAAATGATATTACTTGTGGGGTTTTGTTGCCTACTGGTATGGAATTTCACAGTTTTGCCAGTAGTATTTACCAATATCTGCCAATAGCCCATGTCTGTTTTTTTTTCTACCCGTATTTCCAGTAACAGAATTAGAGCAAATTCTTCTGCCCTGTTTGTCTCTTTCAATGTCTCTCCTTCAAAGACAGCCTTCACGGCTTGATGTGTCCAAACGCCCTGGGACTTGGTGCATGTGAGGAGGGAGCAGGCAAGCCTGGCAGGCGGCCAGGGAACTTACAGGGTGGAAGGAAGTCTTTCCTGGAGGCCCAAGGGAGCTCTCTGCAGAAATCTTGGCAGCTGCCGAGCTCAACTGAAAGCTGACTTGAGAGAAAGGGTATCTTCGCTCAAGGGGGAGAGGTTTGCAAGCCCACTTTATTTCTTGTTATTTTGTGTTTTTTCTGTTCTAAAACGTTAATTTGTCATTTCTGGTTTTGTTTATATCCTAGCAAAACCTGGCTTTGGAGTTCAAAAGTTGTTTTGACTTTTTTTCAAGCACACACGGTAATGAGAAGGTCCAGCTTGGCCCAAAACTCCACCTCGGATCTCCGGCTGGCTTAAAGGTCATACTTCCCATCACAAACAAGATGAGCTCGTTCAAGGAAAAAAGGCAAAACTGAGAAAGAGAAGTGGGTTGTCACGTTCTGCCCACTGAAGCTCTGGGTTCCTGACAGCTCACCACCAGCCTATTCAAATAAGATTAAATAAAGCTCAATTAGTGCTTGTTATTTTTGATAGATTTAGTGCTGAAATCTCACAGACAATTACATAGAAACTTGCATTATTCATCTTTTTCTTTTTTTTTTTTTTTAAATCTAATACTTGTTATTGCTAAAATCAAACCTCATCCATCTCAGCAGAGCAACAGCAAAATGAAGCATGGTGCTCAGAAATACCACTTGGAGAAATATTTCTAGCTGTTCATGTATCTTTAAAACTCATTTCTCTGCTTTATAGACTTCATAGAGAAGTATTGACTGTGCTGTACTTTTGTTATCCTGATTCTTACTGACCACATATATCACTGACATCAAACTTGCATTGCTACATGTCATTATGACAACATGGGCTAAATTGCCTAAAACAAGTTTTGCACACAATCCAAATGTTCTAATCTAACAACAACAAAAAAATTGTCTTTTATTTTTGTTTCTATTTAACAAACATGATCAGTATAACTTCCTGGGAAATTAGGTTTCAGTATTTTCAGCTTTCCCACAGTTCAGAATAAGGCAAGCATTAGCAAATTAGCACAGGACAATTTCAATATACAAGTTTAATAAAGTTTAAATGCAGATTTTATCCTGACAGATAGCTGTTAAATTAACAACAAATTACAGATATGTGAAATCATTAATGAATTATTTCATGTTAATATTTTAAAGGCAGTAAAACAAAGGATACAGATGATTGACTGTACATATGCTTCCTACAGGTGACAGCTGCTAGCTGTGCACACATATCACAAAACCAGAACAGGCCACTTGAGACATGTGTCAGATCCTGCATTTCTCTGAGCTTGTAGCATGCCAGAAGCACGCGGTAGGGCTTCAAAAGAGGTCTTTTTCTGGAAAAGTCACTTCAATTTTTTTCATTTTTTTTTCCCCAGTATAATGATTCTATTTATTTGCCTCAGCAGTTCCTGTAGGTTGGAAGGTTATCCAGCTAGCTTGTGTGTCCGAGCCCTGATGGTCGTCCCCTGCATGGGAGTTGTAAGTTGTTATACATATGTTGGGTGGTGCTGACATCTGCATGGTTAGTATATGGAATGTAAATACATGATGTAGTGTCAGATGCTCTGGGTTGCTCGATGGCTGGCCTGGCCCCTTGCTCTCAGTTCATACCTGTCAAAGAGAGTCTCTCTGGAGGCTTGCGCTGCAAGCTGAAGACTGAGCGTGAACCATGACTTCTGGATTCCTGTTGTAGCTGTCTCCACATCTTTATGTACCTTTGAGACTCCTTTTTCCTCCTCTGCATTGTGGATAACTGACTGCTCATCCAATTAATGTGGGAAGGGAAATTAGGAACCATCCAACTTCAAAACAACTCTTTGTTTCCACTTCATCCAGCATTAACCTAGCCTACCTCTGTAGGGAGCCATAATGCTTTCCTAACCACAACGCTTACTTAGAGTAGCTTGCAGTGCTGGTTTAACATCTCAGATGTTCCATGTGCACTTTGAGACTTCTGTGAAGCTATGTACAGGATTTCTGAGTCATTTGCTACTTGGCAGGTAAAAATTATTTTGCAATTGTATCTTGTTTGCTATTTTATATTACCAGACATAAAATATTTTTGTAGGTCCCTCCCAACTGAACTACTCTAATTTCTAATAATTTCTAATTTCTAATTCTTAATTCCTAATTTCTAAGTGTATTATAGCCTTCTGTCTTCACTGACTCTGTCTTCCTCAGACTGTATTCTTACATTCAGACTCTTCATGTTACGATTTATTTTAAAGCAGCACTGTGGGAATCTGTTTCAGGGAGTCACTGGACCATCCTGCCAGAACAAATTGTCACCACAACGGGGGGTGAATCTGACTTGCTGAAGCCAGCACTGTTTGAAGTGGATTGGGCTTTGATTAAAAGCAGTTGGCTGAAGTTTCTGTAAACGAACCCATGGAAGCATAGAAATTGTAAACTGTGATATGTACATATGAACTATGGGAAAAAAACGTGCATTTTCTCCCAGAATACCCATGTTATGTTCAAATACTCATAAAATACTCGTAACTGGGAACCGAAAATTCTTTCCAATGTAGAAAGTGAGATATTTCTGAAAAATAGCTTAACATTGTTTTCTGGGAGAACACAAGGAAAACTGAAGAGGTACGGAGAAGAGTTTGATGTTAATACTAGCAGTCGCAGTATTAACAGGATGAAAATGGAAATTGTAACAAACTGTTGTGGAGAGACCATGTAGGATTTGTTAAGACCTTGTGATAAATGGCTCCCAGACTCAGTGGAGAGGTGCATGTTTTGCCATCTCCTTCTTCCTAGAGTAGAGACACCAGCTTTACTTGGTTTAGGTGGAAAAGTGATTCATTTTCCTTGAGTTGCACCTTGGCTGTATAAAGCACCAGAAACTTCACACTGAAAGATATGAGAGCTAACCAACGAGTTTACCCACCAGTCTGCAGAGATGTGACTCTTCTGCCCTTTTCCTCCTTGTACTGAGCCCACAGTCAGCCAACTCCAGCTCTGCGCTGCATTAACACTGTGGAACAGTCTTTACCAACTAACAGGAGTGAAGAAAAAAGGATTTCACAAACTTAGTAAAAGGATTTTCAAAATCTTTAGGACAAGGACAGGAATCCTCATTCCCCACTGCTATGGCAGTCCTTTAACTGGTGGCAATATTGACTTGTCTCCTGTGTAAGCAAAGAATTTAGGAAAGGAAAGCCTGTGAAGTCGGTCTGGATTCTTGCAGTCTGCTTTCCCTTTGAGCTGCTCCACAGGACTGCTCACTGCGGAGACAACTGACGCATAATTCTAGCAGAGTTCAGAGCTGAGCTAAGAAAACGCAAGGCACCAAGAGTTCCCACATGCCATGTAATTGTCGCGTATCCCAAGAGCTGGGCAGTGTAATTGGTTTGAAGAATGACAGAACAAGACACCGAACAACCAGCTTCTGACGGCTACAGCGCCGCGCTCCTGGCTTACTGCCCAGATTGCCGGTAGAGCCCACAGCTCCTCCTAGATAACCCTGGAAACAAAATGCCGTTTAGTGTTGGGTCATTTGCGAGCAAAGCCCCATGCTCTGCTCCTGTTTCCGGATTCTATTGTGTCTTTCTATTGTTTGGTGGCTTCTGGTACTCCTTGGGCTCGTTGTTTGGCAGCAGTCTGTAGGTTAAGGTTGTGCTTGGAAGCTTGTCTTTAAATAAGGATGATGTATCTTCCAGTCCAGGGTGGGAAAGGGTCCTGGTCCATCGTGGTGAATGTGAGCACCTGCCTTAGATCAACCATGGAGGGGGGCTGAATCCTTCACTGCCACAGTCCAAACTGCTCCAGGCCATGGTTTGTTAAGGAATTAAACAGCAAGGATAGCCCTCACAATAGTCATTTGTCTTCTAAAAGAGTCTTGGGAAACCTATCTATCTAGTTAATTTGCTGCAAAATATTTTTATATCTCTAGAGGCGCAATACTGCAGGTTCAAAGAGTTAAGGTAACAGAAAAAAGAAATTGTTTGTCTTCCTAGTCATGTACTGTTGGTCACGGTTTGAATTAAGGCTTAATTCTGAATGAAATTTCTGTCCTTACAGCTCCATTTCCACTAAGGCCAGAGGTGTAAATTCTTAAACACATCGTATCTGGGAAGCATATATTGAAACAGATTAAGTTTGCAGGAGGAGAAAAGAACAAAAGTCAAATATATGCTCTAGTTGTATATTGGAAAGACTTGACAGAGCACTGTTTAGTATCAGGTAGAGATTTCCAGAATATTATTACTACCTTAATTATGCTTCAGAGCAGAGCCATATATTCTGCTTTTTAAGGGCATGGGGAAGATGGATACACAATGAATCAAACATCTCTCTTCTTTTTCCTGACCAACACTTCCAAAAGAGGAAATCAGAACTTTGTATAAAAATCTGTTGTCATACAAATGAAGTAAGTACTTGAATTAGATTTTGTTGTATAATGCAGATACACTAGAATTTTTGCATACTTCTGTTGTATTGTCTATTTATGCTATTTTCATGAATATTATATTTGTCTTTTTTTTTTACTGTTTGTTTTTCTGTTTTATTTTCAGTGAATCATCTGCAACTATTGTGTTTATTTTTTTCAGTGAACCATCTGCAACTTTTTTTCCTATTATTAGCAGCTTGAATTGGACTATAAAGACTCCCATTCTTGGCAGTTGTCTACCTCCATATATAGAACATGTATGTATATATATATTCAGTGCAAGATTTAGGTTATGTTTATAGTAAGGTGAAAATTCACCCTCATAAATTATCAGCAAAGAAGCTGTGTGGGATTCTTTTAATATTTTTTGCATAAGCTGTTATTTCAAATAACTTGCATGTATGAGCTGAATACATTGCCCAAATGCCTTACCATTTTCAAAATAATCTTAATTTTTCTGCTTAGGTGCCCCGAGACTGGGGCAGAGATGCACAACCTTAAACTGGCAGCAGGTTTTCGCCTCTTTGGTCTTCATTTCCAGTATTGCTAAGTCTGTATAACAGAGACAACTTTTCTCTATTCCTAGATTATTTTTTTTGGAAGTTGGGTAAATATGAACATCTCATATTTCCTTTTATAAAAGCATTTCTCATAAATTGCCTGGATACAAATAAGTGCTGGAGAACATGAAGATTTTTTCTTTGAAAATAAAAGGCAATAGATTTTTTGTCAGTTATGAATTTTAAGCCAACATTGTGATTCTGGAGCATGTGCTGAAACAATGTTAATAGGTTGCCTGCACAATGGCACCTTCCCTAAAATGCAGTCTTAAAAAAATAGACTCAAGTGGCATGTCTTGTGTCTCAAAATCCTGTGTACATGCACATACATAAAGATCCTTCCTGGGCTAAGAAGGTACATACAGCTTTAATTTTTCTAATACCCTCTGAAAGAATGAAATAAGCTGCTACCCTGGTGATAGGACGCATGTGAAACCAAATTATTTTTTTTAATAAGTCAGGACAGCAGGACAGAGAAGAGAAAAATTCAATTTTCTTCACTGTGAATCAGTCTCTAAAGGCTATTAGCACCTGAGGAAGGTGACTGAAACTCTTTACAATTTGCTGCCATTAACAGCTACTTTATTGCCACATCTTATGTAATGAAACAAGCACTACTGAGGCTGGAAATGCAGATCCCTTTCCCTTGTGATTCCCAGTCAATAAATACTGAGCTGCAGTTTTGGGCTTCCTAGGCTTCCTACTATGAGAGACAGGGCAAAAGAAAAATTCCTGTCAAGATATTTTAATGTGCCCCCAAAGATGCCAGTATCACTGAAAATATCACTAAATAAGGCCAAATTACTTTTTTTTTTTTTCCAATGAGGCCTTTTAAGAGACACTTGAAGAAATGGACTTAAGGAGTCTAATTCTTTGACAATGTGCCTCTAGAAGTAGGAGGTGCCTCTTGAAACTTGTCAAATTTTTAAAATCAGACTTACCATTAAAAATATCCCAGAAAATCATGCCTGGAATAACAATCAGAAGAGACTGATTGATTAGTGCTATAGCTACTACAGTATAGTAGGAAAAGCTGCAAGGGTTTTGTTCAGGACAGCTTTCATACCCTGATAGGAACCAACCTCCTGCTTCATTTTTCTGATTTTTAGTATTTAGTGGCTGTGGGCCATGTTCTGCGCTTAGCTGTTGCAGAAAAAAAAAAATATTAAAAAAATGCCAAACCAAGCACAGAGTGAACTGAGGACAGACAATTTGCTCTGGACCCTCTGTGTGTGAAGCTGACTCTTTGTATACTGTATTTCAAGGCATTTTGCTAGGTACCTTTTTGGAGAGAGGCCATTTGTGACATGTTATGCATGCATGTGTGCATATGCAAGACATAGCTGCATTTACAAAAAGCATGGTTAAAACAGCAAATCAAGCATTCCCTAATTGGGCCACTCCAGGTTTATTCTCCAAGCTGCATGCCTGGAAAGGCCTTGATATCACGAATTTCTATACTAATTGTACTAGGGGCTCTGCTAAATTCTCCAAATCCAATCACTGTTATAGGGAGCCTGGCCCTTTGGGGCCTAAGTGCCAAAAGCTCACTAAAAACCAGCAGCCCTACAGATGTCCATAGCAGTGGACCTTGAAATATGTCCCCATTTAACAGATCCCACCTTGAGAGTCCCAGGAGCTCCTCTCCTCCTTCCCCCAAAAGGCTTTGTATGCTTTTATTAATTTATGCTCTCTGGAAACATATTGGGGCAAGACCTTTAGCTTATGGGCCCCAACTCCACCACTGTGTTCACAAGGCTACCCTCCTCATGATGCCGTTCCCATTGCCGGTTTTTCTTTCCAAAAACTGTAGCTGTGTCTACATTAGTGAGTAACATCCAACAGGACCAGATCTGTGGGGAACCAGAAGATACTTCAGGGGGTTTCTTCTGTTTCAGATGGGCTCTGCTCTGGTCCCGTGGAGAGAACACCTGCCTGCGACCTACCTTTGAGCCTGGGATATAAGCTGCCAACCACGTCAGTGTGGGGATACCATGGCTTTAGGTTGTATCCCTACAGAGTCGTGGCACTGCTTGGGCAGGCACAAAGGCACTTTCTCTTTCTTCTTCATGCAGCTGTGCTGTTTTACAGCTGTCCCCAGCCCTGGAATACAAACCTCCAGGAGGGAGGAAGCTTCAGGCCCAGGCATCAGCCTCTGTTCGAATGTTTCAAAGCAAATGTTTTGTAGCTGTTCAAACCAACACCTCTGCAGTGTTAGGATTATTGTCTCAGTCTGATTACGATCTTATGCCAATACCTCAAATTTTAGTGGGAATTGCTATATATTGCAGACTACCATTGACAAAGTATTAAGTAGAGAATTGAAGAGGCTACATAAACCACCTCAGGATGTTGCCTCCAACTGCCCTTTCACAGGGTATATCAAATCTTCCCTGGGTTTGTGGCGGAATGACACTTTATTACACTTTCCTCTCCATGTAAATCTGTGTTCATTTCATCATCTACAATTTAGGAGATCCTTACAACCATTAGAACAGTGTCTGAATATGGTGGAAGTTATTTAGAGGTTTCAGTGTGGGATTATATCTTTAGGATGAAAAGTTCTTTACGAGCCTCTCATAAATTAGGCAGGGCCAAATTTCTAGTCCTTTTTAACTGCTTGCCATGTCCAGGGCTACTCCAAAGGTGGTCCAAATTAAAACCAAACAAACCAAACAAAAAACAACCAACAAACTTTTCCTGTAAGAATCTGGTTGATACTTAAGGGATTAGGCAACACTTGCAGTGTCACCATTTTGTATATATCATATATAGATTCCTTGAAGTCATTTATTGGTGAACTCTATCGCTTGCACCTAAACAGGTTCAGAAAAATAATAAAAGAGCACATACACTAGTATAACAACTTCAATAGGAAATATGTAGTGAGTTAGGTTTACAACCACTTTGAATACCTGAACCCAGACACCTGACATGGCATTTTATAGTGAAGTGGAGCTTGGCACATTGCAGAGACAGTCATTTTAGGAGGGGCAAAGTTCAAGTATTGGCTGATATTAAAAACCTGTGTCTAAGGTGCTTGTGGTACAACTGCAGGAAATGTTTTGTAACAGTCTGATTACCTTTGAAGTGAAATTGTACTTAACTAGCTGGAAAAAAAAAAAGAAAAAGGAAAAAGAAAAAATGAAAAGAAAACCCAAAGAAAATTTAGAAAATAACAGTAATTAAGGCAGCCTGACATCTGTTGTCATTCATGTGGGAAAACTGTCTGATTGAAACTTGGCCTTTGGAGACGTATGGAAACCTGCTATTGGAGTTACTGTGCAGATGAAATTTTTATCTGTTGTCCTTATTAATGATACACAACTGCCACTGCCACACTGTATAACAAAAATAAAAAGGTCTTAGCCAAGTGAAGAGAAATTAAATTGACCCATTCTATACTTTTGGTCATAGTATCATTAAATATTTAGCAGTTTGATTCAGTGTTATATTAGTCTGTGGAGTTGTAATGATAGTAATGATAGTTCTGAGATGTTCTTTAGTGTCCTACAGTTCCAAGCCTTAATGACTTAAGTAGTTTAAAATGTAAATGAGCTATTGTTAAAATTTGAATGTGTTGTTGATATTATGAAGGAAAGGAATTCAAAACAGTCCAAAAATGGTTATTACTTCTATTTAGATTCATTATTAGTACTAGTAAATCCTACAAATAGCTATATTGACAGCCACTTCAAGGTTTGTTCTGCATTACCTAATTTGTAAATCTTCTCCTAACTGAGCAAGGTAAAGCACACGTACCTTTCTTTTCCTTGACAGTTAACCAAAAACCAGCATGAAGCCTTGTAGTAGGTAATTCTGGTTTGCAACATATTGTTTTGTGACATTTGGTTAGAAAAGAGAGGGAAAGCAAGGGGTGCTAGAGAAAAAAGATGGCTATTCTAACAGTATGGAGTTATTCACCTTTTAAAAGTGTCTTTTGTCAGCACAATGTAGCTGTTGTAGGCTGATGCTCTTCAGAGTCCACCATTTACATGCAGGTTAACATGAAGTAACTACTGCAGTACTGAGATACCAGCAAAACAGTGTGGTAGCCTTGTCTCTACTGCATAATCAGAGCTGATGCATGTTGGTCATCTACTGGTGACCAGTACAAGCATCTCAAACTATCTCTACTTTCTATTGCTAACATAAAACCAAGATTGTGTGTACCTAGGCTATTCAGTTCTAGTCTGTTCTATTTGACCTTCTGTAGTCCAGTGCATTGGCCCCTGTTGATCAAGGCATTGCACAAGCTATTGTCTTTGGAAATGATCTGGGTTGAAAGTGGAAGATTATAGGGCAATATTATTAAAACAGCTTTGGCTTTGACAATGAACTGCATTTGGGTCTGGTATAAAGGTGTAAGATCAAATACCGGGGTGTCCACACTTAGACGATTCATAAATTTAGACCACCAGCTCAAGATTTTTCTTAACAATACTAATGCAGCCTCCTTGAAGCTGGAAACTTTCACAGCCTGCTGTTATAAATATTGTTACCTAAAACCCAGTCTGACTCAAAGCCACAGTTTTCTTTATGTCTTAAAATACATATCAGTTATTTCAACATATGGAATTCAGTAAAGATGGGGTAAAGCGTTGAGGTTTTCAACAGCCACCTGATTTTGGAGGCAGCAGCAGAGAAACCTGTATAATCAATTCAAATTCACACGCTTTTCCAAAAAAACAACCATGTTTTTCCTCATTTTCTTCCTCCCCAAAGGTGATTCATATTTCTTAAAATTCATTTTCTTTTTAGCCAAAAAAAAAAAAAGAAAAAGGTTTGTGTTCAAGGTATTAGCAATAAAAATCTCATCAGGCACAATATTTTGAAGGCTCACTGAACAGTTTACTTAGGACTATACTGAGAATCTGAAAGAAAATAGTTTCATGTTTGTAATAGGTGTGTGGGGTGTTCTCTAGACTGAAATAAAGAGATCACTCTTCTCTAACAATGTATCAATGCATATCATCATAACCTTGAGTACCATCTTTTTCTCCCCGCAGGTTATTACTTGTGTACCTGAAAATATAACCGGAGTTGAAAACCTCAATTTAGAGCCCTACTGCACATCACTGGCCTACGGACCTTGCATTTAAATGGTTTGAACACAGCTTTTTGTTCCAGTTCTTTATTTCAAAGACTGTTCTTTAAAAAAAAATAAAATTTAAAAAGGCTTGTTTTCAGATAGTGAAAATGTTTGTCATACCTATTCTAGGATATATTATCCTAGATATGATTAAGGATGAATCAAGACCAGTAAACTAAAATGGATACAGAAGTTGCACAAATCTCTTAAAGCTTTTACCTACTATATATGGGACAAGTTTTAGCTACAGAAGACTGACTATATGCTAGTTAATTGATTGCATGTGATAAGGCACCAGCGCAATATTAATGCATCTGCTTAAGTAGAAAGGTGTAAATCCAGGAGTGCTCATGAGGTTAAGACATTTGTGACTTTCTATCTACTCCACATTTAGGAGGTCAGAACAGGCATAGAAATATCTTGCAGCTAGCAGTATTTTAATTAAGGTTCATGATCAGTAAATATATAATATCAAGTGAAATAGGAGGATTTCTATCAAATATGAAATTAAGTATATGTGGGGGAAAAAAAAAAACAAAACCAGAAACAAAACAAAACAAAACAAAACAAACAGATCAGTTCCTACCAAAATATGAGGGAAAAACAGGTGGGCGTATTCACAGCCACTGTCTTTGGGATGCTGCCCTCCAGTCTTGAAATGACACCTAAGGGCAAACCAGACATATGAATTAGACACCCAACTCCAAATCACTGTTGAGAGAAGTTCATAACTGAAGCTTTAGCATTTATTTAGATTTTGTGAATATTCTGCACCTTAGACATCTTCAAGAGGTCTGTAAATTCAGGTATCCCATGTCCATATAAGACAGTGATTTTTCTGAAATCATGTTTTCTGGAATTAAGTTTCACTAGCCTTGAAAGTGCATTCAGAGCTAACTGAGGGAGAACATACAACAAGTCCAGTTTATAACAAACCAGGTTCCCAGTATAGTTTGAGTACACTGGTGTTAGGAAGGCAGGAGTCACGTAAAGAGAGCTACTAAAGGAAAAATATTAAAAAAAAATCAACTAGAACATTTTAATAAAATGAACATTAATGACTAATATGGAAAAGACTGATCTTAGATGGTTGGATTTACAATCTGAACAGATGGAGGTCTTTTCTTCAGCTCTCTGGTAACATTTTTTCATACGGATTAGTGGATCAAATGGTTTAGTTATGCTGTGGGTTTGCAAAAAAGGCCTTTGAGCTGCAATCTTGGCTTCATTAATGTCAATGGAAAGATTGTGTGACGAGCACAATTTTTCTTATGTAGCTGTGGACATCCTAAAAGGAATCCCAAAGAGAAGGTTCGTTTGCTTGGGACTGCAGAAATGGATGCTGTCAAAATAAGGGAGAAGGTGGAAATAAAACAAAAGAAATTAAGTAAGGAACCTTATGATTATTCTTAATTTTCAAAGAATAAATGTATCATAAAACAACATTCCTAGTTTTAGATACTCCACCTATTGCACAAGTGTAACACAAATATTGCAGTCGCTTTATGGCAGTCATCAATACATACGCTCAAAAAAGGAGAAAGAAAAAGGAAAAAAACAATAAGAGTTTTGAGTCATCCCAGTATATGGAATTAAGCCCGTTTCAGCGTTAAGAATTCTTAAGTGTCCTTCGGCTGGGGAAGGTGGTAAGTCTGTCTAAAGTATAGAAGCACTTACAATTTTTCAGAACTTTAATCTGGAAATGTGCAATGTGATATAAATCAATTCAAAATGACTGGACTGTGTCAATTTTTGTGGAAGATAATATCCCAACTGCCACTTCTGAATCAAACTTAAAAAATACATATAAAAAGCAGCACTTCAGTCCCGAAACACACCAAAAGATTCAGACTGACAGTCATGAAATTAAGCCCTCTGAAAGGAGAAAATTGCAAATGACAGTGATCAGTCATTCTGCATAAGCAGCCAGGGCATATTCATCACTTGATATTACCAAGAGTTTCTCATAAGTGCTGCCTTCCCTTCAAATCAGGTCGGAAGCAATAAAGAGAAGGGTCTGCTCCTCTTCTTCCATCTAGGAGCCTCGTGACCGTGCACAGAGCCTTGTACTGATGGAAGGAGGGAGCTTTGCATCCCTTGTCTCATTTTTGTCTGCCCATTGGTTATAGCTGTGCCCTGGTTTGATTTACTGCCTTTCTGTCCTCTGGTAGCTGCGAGGGGTTCGCTGGTGGCAGGTGGATGTGCATTTATCTTCTCCTTGTAGCAAATGGGCGAAGAGTAGATGCCTCCACGTATTGAAATAGGAACCAGGGAAGTCAAACCTGAGATGGCTATCTTTGGGACCTTTGACAAATACTTTCTATACATATATTCTATTCTATATAGTCTCCATATCTATGAAAAGTACGTAATACCTACCCTGTTCACCTTCCTTCTTGGGGGATGTTGGGAATAAGGACTCATGGCTGTAAAAGTACTGTCCTGTACAAAATATGTTTGTCCATGGGGCTGAAAAACGTACACAAAATGTCAGAAAAACAGTCTAGAAAAGGAAGCAGAGCATGGCACTGTGTTCTTATTCTTTCTTTGAGTGTGTTTAGATTGAAACCAAACTCCTATTTAGGTAATACATTGTTAAAAAAGCTTATAAAACTGTCAAATATGTACCATAATTCCTTTATAAAGGGCTGTTCTTAGTCTTCCCTCAAATCATCGTATTTACCTGAAACCTGTTTCCCATGCTTGGTTGCTCTTTGTAGGCTGATCCCAACTCCTGTTATTGTTGTATTGTGTATTGTACTTGTAATCTTTTAATTAAAAGATTAGATTTGCAAATGAGTATAAATTAATGACAACAGATATTTTCCCAGGTAATTCAACCACGGACTATTTCCTTTCAGCTTCCTTTTCTTTTTTGTAGGTGAAAAATAACATTTTTAATTTCACAAGTGTGCAGAGTTTAAAAGAGGAGCAGGGTGGGCACCTGAGAATGGAAACCACCATAATAACCCTGCCTGGTCATTGGGGCAAAAGGGAATTCAGTCCAAAGACTTCTGGGGCTATTTGGGAAGAAGATGAAATAAAACTATATACGCAGTACAGAATATCACATATAAAATAGTCTATGCACAAATTTTTAGCCCAGAGCTACTAGGTAACAAGATTGTCCAAAGCAAAACTTCAGCAGGTGAACGTTCAGATAACTTCACTGATAACTCCCCTCCTCATCATAACTCTATGGTTCTTTCCTCATTTAAACCTTTTGAAAAGTCAGAAGCTGTCTCTGAATTCAGAATTTTTATCACAAAGGGCTAATGACAGAAATGTCAGGTCATGTGTGTCTAGTGAAGTGTTAGCTCTCCAGCCCCGACATACACTGAAGTGGTGGCTTTAAAATAAAAATTTCTAAAACAGACACTAAATATATTGACAACTGGTTGGGCTTCATCAACTGTTATATCAGTTTAAAGCTGGTACATCTCTGTTGTTTCACCTGTGTCAAACCAGGGTAGCAGAGCAGGAGTCCTTCTTTCACCAGGGACTGACCAACAGATGAACCAGTGCATATATTTTATATCTAACTTAGCAATGTAGCTATTCAGGTGGCAATTTTATTTCCATTAAAAAGTCCGTTGCTATACGATTCTGAAATAAATACGTTTTCACAAATTGCAACCCTCAATCTCTTTCTTTTACTTCTATCCCCTTTTCCTCCCCTTTTCCTTGGTGACATTTTTTCTTGTCATGGAAAGGTCGTGACATTTCAAGGTGTTCACTTCCCGAAGCATGACTCCTTGGAGTAATGAGATTCAGCTGATCTGTCAGTAAAAATCTGCCACCAGGGAAGACAAGCGCAGCAAAAGCAGAGCTCAGAAGCATCCACTCGTGGTCACTGCGATGGCCGATGATGTTGATGATGATGTTGATGGCCGCCCATGATCTCGGTGTTGTTACTGGGTTGTCCACAAAGGACACAAGATACATGATTCTGTGTCATTGAGTGTTGTTATTAGCTTAACCTCTGTTTTCAAGCATCCTGTTAATTTACATAGTGATTCAAACTCAGACTAACTTTGTGTTGTTTTAACCTTAAACAAGGTTGTGTCAAAATTCACCGTAGAGTTTTTTGGTTCCTTGGAGAGTATAATTAGACTTCAGACCACAAGAGTCATCTTGATCTTTCCTGACTGAAATTTGTAGGCCTTTTTATAGGTGGAGCAAGACGTGAGCTCTCGCCTTCTTAACCCCCACAGATCCTGCCAGCCAACAACATCAGCTGAACGATCCTTGTCCAGAATTTTCTGCGGCTCTTGGGGGAAGAAGAGATGCAATTTGACCACATACATACTATAGTCTTCTGGCCTACTGTATAGTATTACAAAGTATTATATAGCCAGCTTCCCTTTTAGCTGCTGTTGTGCTTTAGGCTGATAGTTTTTCTTTTGAAAAATTCCCTTCATTTTATAGCCCATTTAAAAATAACCAATATATTTTTAATATATAAATTAATATAAAAATTGATTAATTATTATATGGTATAATTATTAAAATTAGACTGTCTTAATATATGCTAATAATATATCAATACGATTATGTTAAACAATTAATGTTTATTAATGTATATTATATACGATACATAGTTTAAGCATGCGCTGTTTGAATTAATTTTTTATTTTGTCACCGAACTCCCAGCTTCATAGTTTGATTGGAGTCTTTCTGACACTCTTGCTTTCCGAGTCTTTATTTCTGATATTTACCAGAAGAAACAAATGATAACTTTTTACTCATGTCATCAATAAAACTTTTTTATTTACATAGATTATATGTGTGTTTGAGGAGCTCTTTCAGCGGAGAAGACAGCAATATAAAATCTGAAGTTAAAGAATTTAGGAAGGAAAATCTCATTACTGTAGGTTGAATTGATCTTTCCCTGAAGGCTATGACACCTTATGCTCTTCCTGACTTTTCTGTCCTAAGCTTCCAAGAATATTTACAAGAAACAGAGAAAAGCATGTTTTTCTCCTGGTTGTCATCTTTATGATTTTTACCTGCTAGGATATGATCACCCACTTTATTCTGCTTTGTTCCCAGTCTTTGGCAGACAGCAGGTCTGTTACGTGGGCTCCTCAGCACCCAGCCCACCAGGACGCTGGGCTTGAAGGCACAGAGTGACCCTCACATCAGTGAACAACACGAAAGCTCACGAGGGAATGAAGCTGACAAAAATGCTGGTGTAATGGCGAATGTCCTGACAGCAGTTTCCAGCATCTCTTCCACTTTGCAGCAGTGATTTCCCAGTGACAGAATCGTGCTCTACATAACCCCAGCTCCAGCCCAAGCAGAAAGAGGGGCAGCTAAAGCACAGGATGCTGGTGAGTGCACACCCCAGCAGGCAGACGTGCTTGTTGGGAGCTGATTATCCCTCTGAGAAGTGATGCTGGAGTCTGACCTTGCTAAGTCGGACTCAGCCTGGCAAACTAACAGAGCTGACTGAGTGAGCAGGAACCTGATGCATTTTACCGCTCTTGTCTGCCCAAACGCAGGCTGCCTGGTGCTACTTGCTTCCCTGTGACGCAGGGGAACAGCAGCCTGGAGGTCTAAAAGACAGGATGGTGTGCTCCTGACACACAGCGTGACTCCTGCAAGCATGTGGGCGTCCTCTACCAGAAATTACATTCATTTTATTTCATCTGATGTAAAGGACAAAAAAAGAAATAAATATAAAGGTTTCCTACTGTCTTTATGAAACCTATTTAAACTGGCTAGATTTCTGTTAGACTTATTGAATTAGCAAAAAAATAGTGTAAGGTATGAGAATACTGAAGGATTTCTTTTTGTGTGTCTGTGTATTATACAGACATATATACAGGTATATTATGTCCACATGAAAGAAAGTAGTAAGCCTGCTTTTCCACTTCCAGTCTAAGTTGTTCATACAAAATGTCTCTAGAAGTCTGAAAATAAAAGTTCCCTCCTAATGATTTTGTCTTTTTCCATCTGCCTCCTATTGATTTTTCTTCATTTTGTTTTGGCCAGGTATGAAGTAACAGTACCTGCTTTTCCTTGATTTTCTTAGTATTGTGTCAAAGAATATTTGTTTCTGTACCAGAAAAATCAGTTTTGCAATGGCTTTGGTAACAGAAATATTAATCATTATTCCACATCCAGGCAACTGTGTTCAGTGTAAATATGTTCCACTAAAACTTCACTTATTAAAAAGTAATGATCTCAATAGTAAAACACTTTCTTAAAAAGAAAACTAGTTATCTAACTACGTGTTCCTGTAAAAATATACTTCCATGCTCCTAATTCAAATTGTGCTGTGAAATCTTCTAGGCAAGAACCGATTTTTTCAAAACTTTTTAAAACTTTGTATGAAAACTGATACCTCTAAATTTGTATTCTTTACGTAGCCTCCATACTAAGAGTAACAAACAATGAACCTGACAACTGCAGGGCTACCACTCGAGAAGCAGAGTGCACCAGCAGTGCAGAGGGTTTGGGTTTATTTGCTGTTGCAGGGAGAACAGCCACTCATGGTAGTAGTTGGAAAAGTCTGTATTTTTCTGTATTTGTAAACGCTTCTGCATGCTAAGTAGCATTTTTCATAAGAAAGTCGCCTGCTGTTTTTCCAGAAGGCCCCTGTGTGACCCACCACACGCTATGAGTGGATGAGCTCTTAAGGAGGAAAATAGACCGTGGTTGCCGTAGCTTACATTTGGACAGTTTTCTCGGTGGATTCATTCCTACTACTCATACACTGTCAGTAGTTACGTATATAGCTGTGTGAATATTTATGCAGGTGCCAAATGTCAGGTAATTATACAGAGAAAATGTTGCTTTTGTCATCCAAGGCATAAGAACTTCCACACAGAGTCAGTCCAGCAGCTCTGCTGGTTCAGCATTCACAGTTTTTGGATGCTTTTGAGTAGAGCCAGAAATAAGGTTACAGCTTTGCAGTGTCAAGGAGCTTGGGACATCTCGAGCTGGTTGGGTTCTTCGTTTTCCTTGGATGACAGAGGAAAGAGTTGACTTAAAGTTGTTCCTTACTGCATCTTCCCAATCTGTGCATGTGCAATACAGAACCTAAAGAAATATTAAAAATCAGTAGTGTGGTACAGCAAAGAAAGCAATAACTAAGCATGAGGTCGCTGCTACCCTGTACTTGATACATAAATATAATGACAGCGTGATGCCTGAGCCATGAATCAAAGCAGTTTTGATCTCAAGTGCCTCAACTACCAAGTCCAGGGCATGCTGTTTGCTAACATCAGCTCAGAGGGCTGCCTCAACCTCTCCCAAGTTGGTCTTGCTCTTTTCCATGTAGCTCTTATTTCTTCTCAATGACTCCTGGTAAATGCTGGGACATTTACAATGTCCCTTGTAAATTCTGGGCTCCCCAGCACAGGTTCTGGATAGTGCCTGGGTCGAAGCACAAAGCTCCCATGGCATTCGGCATGGGGTGAGGTTCCCAAGGCTTGAGGCCTTAAAGACAAGCGCGTGTTCCTGGTGGGTAGACACCAGAGGCGTATAGGGCTGGGAGGAGCCATGGGGATCAGCGTGTTCAGTACATAAGCAATCATTGATGTGCAGCATTTTGCAGGATTTAAGTTGATGTGAAGTGAAGCTGGTGACAGCCTGAAGCTCAAAATCTGGCAAAGAGCGAGCAAGGGACGGTGAGCTGACCATCAGTGACATATTTGAGCAGTCTCTTCAGAATTCCATTCAACTTTTAAGATAATCAAAAATGTGATGTGTATAAAGGTTTTAGTTCTGAGTTCTGAGTTCTGAGTTGCGGGTTATCACTACAAAGCCACTGAAAAGTTCATGTGGCAGATCATGCTGTCTGGGATTAGGTAGGTAAGACACATTACAAAACTCTCCTTATGATACTTAATTTTTCAAGACATTGCCACCTAGGCTAATGACTGCAGCTCGGTTGATCTCAAGAGAAGTGAAAGGAAGAGTTTGTCTCCCAAAATCCAGCTTTACAAAGAAAAATGTTTTATCTATTAAACTTCAGAGATAGCATGAGCAATCTCACAGACTCCAAAAATCTAAAAGCAAGTAAAGAGAAATTTATTTAATTTTGAGAATTGGAGGGCAGGGCTGAAGGGCTGAAGACTCTATGGATGATGTTTGGTGGTTTTTTTTTTTAACTCTTCAGCATTCCATGATTGGTTTAATAAAAAAAAAAAAAAAGTTGTACGCAGTGTATCCACAAATAATATCCTGCCAGGTAAGCTGCCACACAGATTAACCCACAGCAAGAGCAGCTTTGTAGTGCTGCTAAATTGGATTGCTAGAATTGATTTTTTTTTACCATTATTTTGACATAACAAAATCTATTAATTATTCATCTGTTTCCTGATCTATTAACAAATATGATTTCTAAGTAAAATTGACATCTCCTGAGTTCTCTGTTCTTAGGAGGAGAGCGAACAAATTAGCAGGGGAAACAGCAGCCTGCAAGGATCCCTCTTGCCCAGCACTTTAGGCAGAGAATCACTGAATGATTCAGGCTGGAAGAGGGAGGGTTGTTCAGTTTTTCTGCTCACAGCAGTCAACACTGAATTAAAACTGGGTTGCCTGAGCCTTTGTCCAGCTGGGTCTTGAGGATGGAGATGTCACCTCTCCAACCAACCTGTTCCAGTCCCTTCAGACTACTGACCTAATCCTGACATGTGGCTTCTGTGCAAAGATGTCCTCCAGTAGGCATTAGTCGTACCTCACAAGCAAGCTGGGAGGAAACACGGTGATTTTGAGGAAGTTCTCAGATAAGATTAAAAAAATAAAAGGAAACATTCAAGAGTGTTTACATCCCTTCGTTTTCTTTTTCTTTCTTTCTTTCTTTCTTTCTTTCTTTCTTTCTTTCTTTCTTTCTTTCTTTCTTTCTTTCTTTCTTTCTTTCTTTCTTTCTTTCTTTCTTTCTTTCTTCCTATTGCTGCATAGTTACAATGAGGGAAGCATAGGTACAATTTTTGAAAGATTATTGTGTTTTCGATTAATTTAGCCACTGTCATTTGTTGGGCAAATTTCCTTTAGTCGTTAAAGAGCTCAACAATCTGTCTTTTATGGAAGAACATTTTATATAAAACAGGCTGGGTCTTTTGAAGGCAGCCCTGAACATTTGCTGCTAGCATTCCTATCACTCTTTCCTAATGTAGTCCTCTCCTGGCCCAGGGGCTGGGGTCTCTCTCTTCATTTCCAGCAATTCACACAAGTTATCCTCAATAGTTCATTATAGACTCCTAAGGCCATTTAAATGTTACTTACTCATAAGGGAAGAGCTGAGAAACTATCTTAGCTAAAATAAGAAAAGAATATTCGGAGAAAATACAAGCCCTATTATACCTTATATGGCTTGGTGGTGGTTGTTGTTTGTCTCCTACTTGTAGGGAGATAGCTCTAAATACTTCTATGAAGTGAAAGTCTTTTGGGGTTAAGTCAATATTGTAATGAAAGCCTATTCAGGGAGGCTGATTTTTGAACTGAGTCCCTAGAGACTTTACTTCATGGATCTTTGTTCCAGGACAAGCTTCCTGTGCAATATTAGTCACTAATATATGGAGAGAATGCCTTGAAGAAGTGCAATACCTAAGCAGGTATTAATTGATGATTGAGACTTGCCTCCACAAAGTTTAATTCTCTGGAGCTTAAACAAGAAGAAAAGCCATGTATGCAACTTTTTCATTGTACAGAAGAGGGAAGATATTAATGGGCCCATCTGGACTTGTGAGAGACATCAGTACACGTCAGCACACACTGACCCGCTTCAAGCAGTCTCCAGAAAGTTTTGAATAATTTGTTGAAGAAAGTGCAGTACAAACCAAAACTCTCTTGGTGCTTAAATTCAGGTGCAGACAGAATGATTTCTCATATTTTTTAATAAATTAACGTTACAGAAAAAACAGCATGCACTGACCTCTTCTCAGCCTGTGTACATGTGCACAGCAAGGGAGTGGATTCAGTGACATGCCTCCTGACCTTGACTTCTCCGAAGACAGAGAAGATGGTGGTTTCACATGCTCAGCTGTTTGATTTCCTTTCCACTAGCCATAATTAACATTTATTCAAGCAACATTAGGAAGAAAATAAATATTTCAAAGCAGCTAATTACAGCATCCAAAACATCCTCCAAGCTATTCTTTTAATGAGGATGTGCTTTGTTCCTGCAATAGTGTAATATTAATTTCATCAAGCAATTAAACAAACCAAAAACAGATACAATACAGAAAGGCGTATTTTTTTCTCCTGTTTACAAGAATGCTCACTTGCATTTCAATGAGTTACTTGTGTAAAGTTGATCATTTTAATCTGTGTAAACCTAATATAAATTGAGATCCAAGCTTGGAGAACTTGCTCTGACCAAATTTTTACAGATTTCAGTAGAAATTTTGTCTGGGTATAAACCTGAGTTTGGGCTTAACGCAAATATGCTCTTTTGTTGAAGTGTATTAGTCTGTACTTTTAACAAAGGATTAGTTATGTTTACTTTACCCATATACGAGGAAATGCAAAACTACACTGATGCTATTCAGGAAAAAGGCATAATCTAAAATGAAAAGCAGTTCATACCGGGTTGGAAGTACTGGAAGACTCCAGCCTGCTGGGGTTCAGCTAATGTAACTCAGGGCACAAAGAGGATGACATGTTTAATGGTTGCTGCTTTTGCTCAACAGCAGCAATCAGTCAAAAATAAAATTCAGGTTTCAGGTGAGAGATGATGGAGCAATACAAATCAAAGCACAGAGAGAAGTATTAGATGGTTATTTTCTGGTAAATGGTAAACCAGAATTCATCTACCTGGAAAATTTTCTCATTATCTTCAAAATCTGTTTTAATAAGTGTTCGTGCAAGTGGATTCAGCAAAATATTTCAGTCTGCAATATTGAAATAGATATCATATAAATTCAATTTCTGCACTAATCTGAACTCCTTCAGCTGAAAATAATGTTTAATTCAAGAGGTATCATCTTTTCACTATACATAAAACATTCTGTGCACCACTTAACAGGGGAAGAATGTTTACAGGTATTTAACTTTCAAATTTATAAAATACTGTAATTTATTTTGTCACACAACCTCTTAAATATTTAAAAATAAAGTATTGATTAACAAAATGTATGACAGATTAAATCCTTCTGTAGGCCAAGGCTTGGGACACTGATTTATGTATTTGAATCAAGATAGATTAGCGACATATTTTTCAGCACTGGTGTCTTCCAATTTACGATAATGTCTTCTAAATAAATATTTTCTGTTTTTATTAACAGAAAACAGAACCAAATGCAGTTCCTTGTTTTGGATTGTTTTAAAACAACTCGTTTAATTAGGTAGATACAAATACAATAATAAATACAAAAAATATATGTCTTTAATGTCTGTACTGTTCTTTCTGATGACTGGCTTTCCACTGACACAAGGATTAACTCTGTACCCAGACATATTAAAGAAAGCTTTGCTATTAAATCTGGTAGAGAAGATCCTTCTATTACTGAGAGAATTTCATAGCATCCTTGCGTGCTGGCTGGGAAAGCTTGCGGAGTTTTGATGGCCTGTCAAAGTGTGCCTGGTGGCAGAGCACAATTTGTAGCACACATGACTGATAAGGGCAAGGGCAAAGAGCAGGCACAAATCTATTGTTATAAATCAAAGTTGTCTTTTGTTTTGCAGTAGCATCCACTGCTCTTGTCAGGCAGGTTTTTGTTTGTTTGTTTGTTTGTTTTCCACCACCCACCATTCACTCCACATCAAAACCCGCCAAGATGGTCAAAAAGAACTTCACGCTGCTTTGGGAAGATAACAGTCCCTAATATTGTACCAATGTCTCATTGCTGGATCATTGTGTAGTATTTCCTTTGCAAGTCAGAAAGAAACAACCAAGTAAATACTATGAGAGAGTGGAAAAACAAAACCTGGGAAACAGATTGTAAAGCTAGACTGTGACTTGTGAGATGCTGCCCCAAAATGCACATTTGGAGAAAGCCAGCCCCTGCTGCTTGGCTGACTGTGAGGGGCCGCAGGTCTGCTAAGCCCTGTATTAAGTTTTTAATCCCCAAATGCCACCATATTACTGAGTTTTGCTTCATGGTGTAGCACTGTGTGTGTGTTCTTTCCTGCGTCCTAGGGGCCACTCAGCTTCATGTTACGAAGCTGGTTTCCATGCTGACAACCCGTTTTGAATTGCCCCCAGCTTCCTCTACCACCATGCTGGAGATGAAAAGCATCAGCAGGCTGTCTTTTCAGTGAATTCTCTTTTCCATTCACATTTGAGTGATCTGCAGTTCTGCTCTGGAACATGCATACATGGGGAAGAAGAGGTGGCCACAGCTCACACCCGTGCTTCACCGGTGGCTTCCTCACAAACTGGGTTCGTCCTTCTCTAGATCAGAAGGTGCCCACACCTCTGGGGCCACCAGGTGGGATGCCCCAGTGTTAAATTGTGCCCCTTCTCCCCAGCACACTGGGGCTGGGCAGTGCCCGAAGGCCCACCTTCGCCACCCCAAGCCATCACCCTCAACTTCCAAGCACGGTGAGGGGGCAGCAGCCATTTTGTGCTCCATCACGAGGCTGCCACCACAGCTGGGGGGCTTTTACACACCTTTTTTAAGGCATAGATCTTTCTCTAAGAGGGGGGTTGTGAAGAAAGGGCCTAGAGGCTGCCCAGCCCCGTGTCTGGAGGCCAAGCAGGGCCACGCACCCGTCGCAGCAGGTTTGGGAACAGATCTGCCCCCGAGGTGGGAGCGGGGCTGAGTCACCGGCGGAGATGAGGAGGGTCTGGGCCTGGGTGGGTGGGTGGCGGGGAGACGGGCAGGGGCGGGCAGGGCGGGTGACGTGTCCTCCGTGAGTCAAGCTGATGCTGGTCCACGTGTCAGGGAGACTTAAAAAGTTTGGGAAGGGAGCGAGGGCATGGCCAGCCGGCGGGGAGGCAGAGCAGAGGGCACCGCGGTCATGGGACAGCTCTGCCACCAGCAGCCCCCCACGACCACCCCGCCGCGCAGCCTGGGGAACAGCGGGGGGCTGCCGGGGGCCCCGCTGCTCCTGCTCCTCCTCCTCCTCGCCTCCTCCATGTGTGCGTGCAAAGGTGAGGAGCATCCCCCCGCAACCCCTTCCTGCACGGCCACCGCTGCAAATCCGGGGGCTGGAGGGGTGACCCCATCATGCCTCCAGCCTCGCGAGGGGGCTGAGAAATCCTAGCCCAACAGAATCCCCGCAGTGCTCTGCTGCGGAGCCGGGGTGGGATCGGATGCTGCCGCGAGAGATGCGGAGATGCTCGGGAGACGGCAGGCTGGGAGGGTAAGGGGGCCGGGGCTGGGACGGGGGGGCTCACCTCAGCAGCACGTTTTGGGGTGGGGAGGTGGGGGGCTCCTTGCCCTACCCGGCAGGATTGCCCCGTCCTGCCCAAACCGCGCTCCGGCAGCTGGGGGAAGCGGCTTTTGTTCCAAGCGAAGTCACTAAAGGGTTAAGTGGGGAAGGACAGAGTTGGCAGGCTGCTTTAGACACAGAGCCTGATTACCTTTGATTTAATTGGGAATGCTGAGTTACACCTGAAAGTTGCTATTTTTGCTTTGTGAAGCAAGTGCAGCTAACAGGCATTACAATAAAATGCACCGTCTTCCCTAGTCTATTTCCTCCCTCCAGACGCATTAAATCCTTACACCCTGTGAAGCAGCGCAGCACAGCAAGTTGCTGTGCAATGAGTAGTTCTGCTGTGCATCTATTATGAGTGAGTTACTTTCACTGGGAGCTTTCATTCTGAATTTTTGATATTTTCCTTAATTGATTTTTTTTTTTTTTGATATCAAGAAGCAAAGAAATCTAAGTAGAGTATACTTCATACTGTGTTCAAAATATATTCTGGAGATGTGGAAGAAGGGAGGGAAGGAAAATGAAGGCAAAGAATGGCAGTGGCACACAGTATTTTAGCATCGTTTGTATAGAAATGATGGCAAGGAGCTTGTGTATGGAGAGCAGTGGTGGGGAGAGAAGACTTAAGAGGTGGATCCCAGGTTGAAAAGTGACTGAAACTGTGCACCTGGCAGTCTGCTGCCTTGCAAGAAGTTTGGTTTTTCAAAGCTGGCAGAACTGAAGTGAACAGATATGTCACTGTGTCAATTTTGTAGGAGGGCTTCCTCCTCTATGTTACTTTTGAATGGGACTGCTTTCCTCCTGCCATGGATATTTTGTGTATCTTACCAGATAACTTCATCTTTCCTTGTTCGTGCCGGTGTGTGTGTGTGTGTGTGTGTGTAAATTAATGAATTCCCTCCAGGCTGCAGCAGTGTTCTGGATGGGGCGATGTGGGGATGCTGCTTGGCACTGGAGGGCACACAGTCCTTGCTGTGAGCACAAAACAGAGGGATCAGCACATGAAATAAGAGTTTTGTGAATAAGTGCAGAAGGGTTAAGGAAACTTATGAGCTGGTGAAATAATTGCATCTCCTCTGTTCAAAAGTTTATGCTCTGGGCAAAAAAGCCCCACAAGTGCCATATTTAGGCTTCCTTGCCTGCTGCTCCAGGCCTTAGGGACTGCTGGGTTTCTTCTGTTTTCCCCCTGGAAAGCCTTGGGAGCCAGGCATGGCAGGAGCTGCCATCAGTAATGGCCAGGCAAAGATTTAACGGTGCAGTGACTTCACGAGTTGCCCTGTTCCACTCCTGGCAACCTAGACACCAGCCCCAGGGAATACTCCACCATGATCATACTAACTTGGGAATAGAAAACAAAACAAAACTAAAAAAAAAAAAAAAAAGGGAGTTGTAGCACCTTTAATTTTTTGGGAGTTTCTCCTTGAACTAAAGCAAACATCAAAAAGCATTTTTTTTTTCCACTGGACAGCAGTTTTCTTTTCATGTAAATCTTCCAGAGATTTCAAAAACCCACTCCTACACAGGATGAAATCAAGACCTGCTCTATAATTCTTTTTCTGGGGAGAACAAGCATCCATAATAATTAGCCATCTTAAGTTTGTGCCAGTACCAAAATGTGGTTTTGGAATTTACTCTTTCATGCCTGGAAGTTACTCCTATTGTTATCTGTGGTACTTGTAAAACAGGTGGGCACGATGAGCTTTCACATCCTGCTCACCTGGCCATTCTAGCTATGTCTAGCTTCAGCATTTTTGTGTTTAATTTGGTGCAATTCTTTGGAAAAAAATAAAAAATAAACAGCAATCACAGTTAATAATAGACTGCCTGGGAGGTTATAAAAACTGTTCACCTGAGGTGTGTTAGAACAATGTATAGAGCTGTCAGGCATGGATCCTGGGCAGTAACTTTAGGAGAAATTGGTCAGGGTTTCCTCTCCAGCACCGGCCCCCTCCTGGGTGAGACGGAGTCTCTGGTAACACAATATTACTAGGATTATGCCGCCAGATAAAATATCACTGCTTATCACTGAGAACAAACCAATGCCAGCCTGACTCGTGATGAAAGAAGCAGTGTGGCTTCCACACTGCTTCTTGCTCAGAGATGTGAGTCTCCGTATTTTGGCTTTGCAGGTTCTGGGGACCATGTCACACTCAGAGCTTTTATTTACACCACTGACATGGGGTACTTACAAGATGACCCCTGCTGTACAGTATTGCTAAGCAGTGTTTGTGCTTCCAGGTGCACCGATGCCATCCCAAGCACTCGAGGCAGATCAGGATTTGCAGCTGTGGAAGGAGGTGAGCATCGCGGGCAAGCTGGTTCAGCCATGCCTGGGAAAAGCCTTGGCTGTGGGGTGAGAGCTAGGAATGTCTGTGACAATTTATTGCTACTAGAGCAGGGATACAAGATCAAAAATTTTTCTGTTCCAGTCCTTACTGTGGTCACACCTCACTCTCCACTATTTCTCTTGCATGGAGTTCAGGTCCTTCTTCTTCCAGTCTTACTTCTCCTGTACAGACCCTGTCCCTGGAAGCAATACTGTGTCCTGCCTGGTATTTTTGTAGTCTGTGCATGACAGGCAGTAGTTGTTTCAACTCGTCCAATCCACCTCTTGCTTCTGTTCTGCACCCAGGGCTGGGACACTGCATTTAATCATATCCTAGCATCTTAATTTACTAGATAGAGGATAACATCCTGTTGCAGTTTGCACCTTTAACATTTTTATACCAATTGCAACTATAACTTCCATTCCCATCTTTGAACTTTGCATTTTTTTGATTCTAGGATGTTACATGTGTGTCAACATGGGCTTTTTTGTGCCCTTTTGGAACAGACAGAACAGCAGGGCATAACAGAGAGGGTTCATCCTGCAAGATGCATGCCCTGGCATTGCCGTAATCTTCAAGTGTGCTGCTGACATTAATTTTGTACCTCCTGATAACATTAGAAAGCAAGTGACTCACCATGGGTGCAGATGCACGGAGTAAATTTCTTCAAATTGAGGCCATTACAGAACACGCTGCCTTTTTTGTCAGCCCGTTTCGGAAGTATTGACTCAAACACTGACTTGTTCCTATACTGGCACTTGCACAAGCCCTGGTGGTACTTTCCTCCTGGGAGAAAGTGATCTCTTGGGAAGCAAGATCCTAATAGCTAGAAGGAGTTTATGAAAATGAGTTATTTAAATTCCAGATTAAATATATGCTTTTTTAAAATATATATATTTCTGAACTTATTGCTAGGATTTGCTATTTATGATATAGGATTCACCCCTATGCTTACTGGAGGCAAACGCAAGGTTCCTGTTGATTTCGGTGAACAAAAAAGTATGCATGACATACTAAATTCTGTGCAAAACTATATAACACAAACAGTGTAAAACTCAATTCTGTAACAGGAATAATACAGGACTGGAGAGGATCTAAGAACTAAAAAAAGAGAATTAGATGTGTAGGTATATACTTTAAATCAGCCTGGCTACAAAACCGGGAGTTTCTTAATGTTCTTCCCTGCTTGTTACTTTATTAGCTGATCACTCAGGAGAAGCACTGCCTCAAAATTAAACAAGTATTTTCCAGGAATGATTCCAATTTTAGAAATATAGGAGCTTTCTAACATCCTTTCATTTCTTTACGTTATTTAACCAACCCCAAATAACTGACAGGCTCCCACCCTCAGGCCACACTTCTGAGGAAAGAGAAGATTACTGAAAAGAAGCATCAAGCACTATAGGAATTATTAAATTAAATATATATATATTTTTAATTTGAAAAGAAGGAATCAACAGAAACTGTGGCTTTTCTCTGGTCCTTGCTTTTTCCATGCAGGTTTTAACTGAGAGATGCATTGCTTTGGACTGTGTTGAACACAAAGCAGTCTCTGGTTTGTCCTGCCGTTGAGCTACAGTAGATCTCTGGTTGACATCTCCAACTAAAAAACAAGCAGATAAGCCAACAAATGAACAACCACAAGTAACAGGACATTTTTAACTTAGGCTTCCAAAATGACTTAAGCTTGGTTTATGTCATTCACTGCTGACTTCTACCTCTACATTTTCTTATCCTGGAAGTAGTGAAGCTGAACAAATATACCCAGAGACAATCAAATGCAAGATGAAGGGAAAAGAGACCGGGGAGGTTGTGTTACCAATAAAAACTATTTGAGGGGGAATCTTGTGAGCTATTAGCTTTCCCGCTATCTCTGCTAATGCTTTCTCGTAGGTTGTCTCTAGAGAAATGAATCACCCCTTGTCTTGGAGTACTCAGATATGCATTATTTGTTTATTGCTTTTTTCAGTTAATGTTTTCTTTGCTAAAGACTGCTGTTTAGGGCTTTGTACCTATAATAAAATCATAACACCTGTTGCATTGCCCACTCTTTATTTTAAAACAAAATATTTTGATGCAGTCTGTGAACGTAATAATGATTGGCAAAGCTTTGTGGCACCTAGAATAACAGTATCAAATATTCAATGGAAAAAATGGTGCATACCAATGCAGATTGCAATTGATACAATTTGAAAACTGTCTTTTTTTTTTGTTGTTGTTGTTATTATTAAACTGTGTAGCTTCTGTTGGAGCACTGGAGATTTTTCCTCTTCCTTACAGAATACTTTGAGCTCTCAGCACCTGTAAAATTACTTCCATGAATTCAAATATTCTTTATTCCACTTCTCCCTACCTGATCGATAATTCCATCAAAACTGATTCAGTACTATGAGACTCCTTCATCTTGGAAAAGAGACAATAGAAATAAGATATGATTGTCCATACAATGTCATGAACAGTAGGGAGAGGATGGGTATGAATCACTTATTTGTTACTTCTTCCAAGACAAGATCATGATAGCACTGAATGAAGATAGCTTTGGAAGGACTGATCAAGACAAACAGAAATATTATTTCATGTGGTGTTCAGGAACCCCTTACCACAGGATGATGTGGATGCTAAAAGTTTACAGCATGTCACACAGAGACTGTTCAAGTTCACCAAACAGAAATCCTCTGAGCTTCATGAGAAACGAACTCATTCCATCTCAAAGTGTTTGCACTACAGTTTGCTGGTGGTTGGAAGGCATGGACCTTATTAAACCATGGTTTTCTTCTTAGATTCTCTCCCAAGTGCTGATTTTTTTTTATTTAATTTTATTTTTTTTAGGGATAAGCCACACAGCTAAACAGACAGGGTCTTCTTGGTTTGTTTTGTGGATTTTTTTTTTTATTATTATTTATGTGTGCTTGTGTGTATGTCTACACACCTCATGTTCCTCTCTTTGCTGATGAGTTTAAACTCAATGACAGCATCTTCTTCAACAGTGCACTTTGAGTTTAGATACCTTGAAATATATCGAATGTATTTCTTACTAGCATTGTAAATTGGGAACCATCTCCTCTAAACAAAATATTGTAAGGCCCCTCATGTGCCAAAGAAATCAGTGCAAACCTCAGATATTGGCTGCCAGGTGACTCACACAAATTGAGTAGCATGCATAAGATGTGCTGGCACATATCATAATCACTCAAGAGATGTGTGGGTCATACACCTGCAGGGAAGCTCAAATACAATTTGCAGAGTAGTGTTTGAGGACTGTGTATTGAATCATTTGCTTTAGTTTTGTCATTTTCTTTGCAGTTTCATGTAATCCAATGATAGCATAGAAAATACTTACGTTCATAGCCCATGCCTCAGATGCTTACAATCATTATTTAAAATATGACTTACTTGGAGACAGTTTCAATTAGCAGGGATATGAATGGTATAAAAGAATAAAGGACACACATGACATATATGTGGTTGTTGAGATCAAGCGTATATAAAATTGCTTTTTTTTTCCCCCTTGCATTCAAAATATTTCATGAATGTTCCTATAAGCATTCCTTCTGGTGAACAAGCTTGCCATGCCCCTGGCTGCACCAAACTACTTTTGAGAATATAGATATTTAACTTCTTTATATTAATGCGCATTTTAAAAAAAGGATCGTGTCAACTTTTACAGATAGACGATGCATGTTCCACCTACCTGTCCACAGATTCTCAGCCTCAGGTGAGTCAGACAGAGGTTGCTTTACTATTTATGGTGTTTGTCGTATGCAGTAGGTTTGGTAGTGCGATACCTGAGTTCATGTTTTCTTTTCATTAGGTGTCCAGCGCACTGGAAGAACTTTGTTTTTTGGTCATGGGATTTCTCCAGAAACCACAGGTAACACACATGAAAGGCTCCTTAGCATTTCTGAAGCCTGATCTCTCAGTGTGCCAGTGCCTACAGTGAGTTCTGAGGACCCCGTACCTGAAGTGCCCATCAGTGCTGGAAGTAGTATGTCAGTTCTTAGGCTGAAATGCTGTGTGTCCTAATCCAATGCCTATTAAGGACAACTGGGAGAGTCCAATGTTGGAAAATAATCTCCAACTTGGAGACAAGGTTTCAGTTCTTATAAGTTTTCTAATCTAGAGCAATAAGAGCTCTCAATGGAGTAAGAAATGTACTGAAGAGAATCTGTTGCTGCCACTGCTAGGGAGATACAAAGGAACATCCACTAACCCCATCAGTTCTTCTAGTAGAGAATAACCAATGCTCTCTGCAAGGTTTCAAAAGAGTAGTTACATTGATAAGCAAAGACACGGTATATCTGTCAAGGAAGGACAATATTTCAATCCAGTATTGAAGTTTAAAATGTAATTTCAGCCCAGAGCAGAGCAGGCTGAGGGGAGGCCTCATGGCGGCCTCACGAGGGGAGCGGAGGGGCAGGCGCTGAGCTCTGCTCTCTGGGGACAGCGACAGGACCCGAGGGGACGGCATGGGGCTGGGACAGGGGAGGGTCAGGCTGGGTGTTAGGGAAAGGTTCTGCACCCAGAGGGTGGTCGGGCACTGGGACAGGGTCCCCAGGGCAGTGGTTATGGCGCTGAGCCTGCCGGAGTTCAAGAAGCATTTGGACAACACTTTCAGACACAGGGTCTGCTTTTTGGGTGGTCCTGTGTGAGGCCAGGAGTTGGACTCCATGGTCCTTCCAAGGTGGGTCCCTTACAGATCAGGATATGCTATGATTCTATGAATTAAAACTGTCCAATATATATATATATATATATGCATATATATATTTAATAAATAAAAGCCTCTCTACTGATTATTATTCCCACAGGGTTTAGATGAAAAAGACAACACCAAAAGGGTAAGACTTCTAAGTATGTTTTATGATCACTTTAAAATTGTCAAGAAAATCCTAACTCCCTTGCCTTGTTTTGTAGTAAAACCCCACTTTTAATTTTTTTGAACAGTTCTTATTTCATTATTCTAAGACTCATGACTCAGGCAACTCAGACATCATGGTAAGTGGCATAGCACCTCCTTGTGAATACGTGTGCCTGTCCATAGAAGCAAGATGTTCCTTTCTGCAGTAATCGCTCCATCTGTGAAGCTCGGCATTTGGTGTTTCATGTTTAAAATACAGAATGTGTTTTAATAACACGGAGAGGATCATCAATGATGTACAAGTGTGGAAATGGAAAACAACATTTAGGGAATCCCAACTGCATCTTAGTCTTGTAGTTTCAACATTTAAGAATAAAATCAAATGCTTGCTTCTGGAACATAACACATGCAGTGGAACAATTCTGATTTATAGAAGTTGAGCACATGACCCTAAATATTAAAAACTCTCAATGCATCTTTATTAATTCTTAATTAAAAGGTAGCTATTTGTGCATGTCACAAATATCAGGCAAAAGAGATCACTCAGACTTTGGAGTATATTATAAATGAGAAATACCATTATTTTAAACAGAGCCTAGTATTTTTGCTATAAAAATATTCTCATAGCCAACAAATAAACTATGTGTGATCCACCCTTGCTTTTAAAGTGAAGACATAATCTGCTATTTCTGTGCATCTATTTATTTTTTTTTCTGTGCACCACAGGACTTTGAGAAAGTTAAACCTGTTCATGTCTTCTCATTTCTTAACAGTCATTTTTATATGTTTATGTCCATTACTGCCTTGTTGCTTAAATTTCTTAAGAAATATGCTGTATATTTCTTAGAAAGTGATACTGTTTTCCAGGCCTCCTGAGAATACTGCTGATGTTGCAGTCAAAATTTTCACAATAGAGTTGCTCTAGAGCTTTTCATGGTAATCAGGGCACAGGAAAATTAGCTATTTCTGCTGCTGCTTCTGCTTAAGAGGTTACTGCAGCCCCTTCTTCCCCATGCTGAACACCTTTGCCCCTGCCTGCCCACAGAGATTACTGCTTTCTCACTTCTTCTGGTTTAGCTATTTGGGTTATCTTCTAGCCCATTTCTCAGAGACAGTAACCTAGATGTGCTAAATAATTTTTTGGCTTCCTTAATCTCTCTCCACTAAGTGCAAAACAGAGCCCAGCTGGCGAGCTGGGGTGCTCTTTAATATGTCAGACTTTTACTTCAGATATTATGGTGCTTCGTTGAATACCTTAGGCAGACAGTGCAAAATTGACTCCAAGTGGGCAAGTTCATTTTACCTATCAAATATAACTTCAGTGACTCTAGTTATTCCATAACTTGCATTTCTCTTTGCTGCATTACTTTTCTAAGAATTATTGTATCAAAAATGCATTATCTTTTAATTATAAGTAATTCACAAGAGTTGAAGGTTTGAATTAGTTGATGGCACATAGGTTTTTCTACTTTCTCTCTCACTGTGGGCCTCTCTCTACAGGCCCACAAGGTTCTGTTTTGCTAGTCACTGCCTGGGGCAGTGCACACAATCTTGCTGCACTCACCCAGGCTGTGTGTGAGCATACAGTCTTGTCAAGCATGAGAAATGTCAGGATTGGAGTTTGTCTCTTAGGGACAGTGACCAGTGTCATGGTTACAAATTTTACTTCAGGATGGATCCCTCCTTTGAACTGTTTTCCAGTAATAAATAAATAAATAAATAAATTTTCTTTCTTCTTAAAATTAAAGTAAAATTAACTTTTCAGTACAATGGAGATTGAAGATGTTAACTTCCATAGCAGATGATCACAGAAAAGTCAGTAAGCACAGTGTATGGGAATGTTCTCTGTGCCATGTGCAGAGGCTGATCAAGGTCTGAACAATTGCAGTTACCTGGGTAGGAAGACTAAAAAGTTCTTTCAGTGAGTAAAAGTGAGGATGCATATTTTGTCCCTCCATCACTGTGTGAGCCACATTCATATTGTAAATATAAATGTTGGTACCTGCTTATTGTCAATTCAGAATGTTCAGAAACAAGTTTCTCAACTAACATCTTCAGTCCTTTCTTGGTACATGATTGGTCTATAAGCCAATACTGCAGGAATAGACATTTTTTGCGTCATGAGGTCAGAATTTCATTGTTGCTCATGTGTCTGTGTTCGTGTCCTCTCAGTCCTCTGTCCTGCATCCTTTGCTGCAACTCGTTCCCCAGCTTAATGAGAGAAGACTGAAGAGACACAAAGTGGACGTATGTAATATTAAACTATGCATGCTTGCATTCTCATGTTTGGTGATTCATTAGCACATCTAAAATGTCCGTGTAGACCTTTCTGCTCATGGCACTTTTATTTTCGGAGTTTAATGTCACACTGATGTGTTTCCATTGGAAATGTGCATTGTTTTTTCTATTCCTTAATTAATGAAAGATAATCCTGCTCATCTTTAACATTTAAAACTCTGAAGTAATATATGCTTAACATAGAACACTGGTAGAGCCTAGATATCAAAATGGACCTGTCAGTTGCTTTTAAAAAAAAATATTTTCAAATTTATCAGTACCATTATATTGCAGTTGAATTATATTTTCTAGGGGTGGGTTCTTTTTTTTCTCTCCAGATGGAATCCAAACCATATTTACTCCTTAAACACATTATTTATGACTTATAGCACTAAGACTTTCCAAGCAATTTATAATCAATGTCACTATTTAATTTAAGGTGCAGATAAGAAAGTTCTTTCTTTGTTACAGTTTTTGCCCAGAGTGTTTTAGCTTTCTGAAGAAAAAGCTATAGAAATGAGCCCTTTGAGAATATAATGACATCTCTTTCTACGGAGCTTTTATTTCTATTTGTTCTCATCAACCTTTAAGGGATGTTAAATTACCATTTAATTATCTTATTACCTGATTTAGTATCTGCAGAAACAAAACGTAAGAAAATAAATATATCTTCTCACTTTGAGTATCATAGACGGAGATAAACTTTTGAATTGAAGACTTTTTTTTTTTTAGAATAAAATAGGCATTAATCAGAGGGGCACAAAACTTGGAACATCTTTTATTTTGGAGTTTTCAGTTTGGGAATAAAGAGTGAGTGCTCGCCGGCTGTTTAGCAGATGTAAAAGCTCTGAATTTAAGGTATTTTTCTAAAACTATTAGGTACACAATTTGAACCCTATTTTAAAAGGTGCAGAATAACTTCATACTGTCATGAATATAGCTAAGTAGCTCAGTGCTTTGTAAAGTCTAACTCTTTCATACTTACATATTATTGATCTCTGGAGGCATTGTAAAACTAATTTTTCATAGAAAAGTAGTGTGTTTGGGAGCAAAACTTTCCCATACACTGAAATAGACCCATTGTTTCCAAAATATCATCAAATTTGGGTATTTTTGCAGCAAATACACTTTCCAATTTCAAAAATCAAAAAGCAGAGGGATATTAATGCTCTTTGCATGGATGCAGCACCACACCATAGCATGCATTTTATTGTCATTGTGTAAGAAGAGTGGTAAAAGGTATGTATGCACACAGAGCCATCTTTTGTATACAAATAGCTGGCTTTTCTTCTTGCAAGTATGATTTCAGTTACTTAACACTCTCCCTGATTCCAGCCTTTTCAGACTATGAAAAAACAAACAAACAAACAAACAAACAACCTGCATCCTTCTTAGGTTTCTTTAGCTCATGAAGTTCAACTAAGGCAGAATGGATATTTAAAAAAAGTAAAATCAACAGCAACAACAACAAAAAATCTTCATTATTTTAAAGGTGATATGGAGGAAAAAACTGTCACGGAAAAGAAAAAGGCAATACTAGAATTTATGCAGAGACTTATGTTTTCAGTACTGACACAGCCCATGTCACAGCAGCACAGAATGAAACCTCAGGAAAAGCCCTGCCAGTGGAAAAGTGAAACTGTGAGCTGAGCTTTGAAGAGCCAAGGTTACTGGAAATAGAAGCTGGGAAGGAGCTGAAGGAGGGAAATGTAGTCACGATTGGGATAAGCACAGATGCTTCAGGTCTCTTTGATGAGGAACCAGCAAGAAGAAGAATGGTTCTGGCTAGCAAGGACAGTGAGAACTAGTGGGCAAGGCAATAAAGAGGCACACACAGTTGACCTTAAATCTGGCATTTCACAACTTCTGAGGGGTTGATTTAGGGTTTAAAGAGTACGTAAAGAGATAAAGAGCAGTTCCTGGTTTAAGGACAGTGAGTTATTTCAGAAATTCTTTATTCCACCTATTAAATGTTTCTGGTCCAGTCTGACCTCTGAAAGGAGAAATAGTCTTGTTTGATATTGCTCTGATTTTCTGGGTCCTTCAGAGTTTCCCAGTCCATGACGTGGGTCTCTGCTGATCTTATGTCTTAAGACATAAAAAACTTCGTGAAACAAAAACATTTTTTTAAATCTTCTAGAATCTAACATGGAAACAAACAGAAAGGGGTGGAAGTAATAGAGGTAGTAAATGAAATTCAAAGCTTAGACTAACTTTTATTTGATTGTAAATATAAACCACTGTGGCGACAGGTAAATGTTTTGATTATTTTCAACAAGGTTAAATGCTTCTGCAATTTCTTTTCAACACGATTAGGTGAATCATTGATTAAAAAATAGAAAGCTAAGAAACGGTGATACATGGCATGATCAAATTCCTTGATATTTTAAGTGTTTGGTGCCAGAGTTTCAAGTGAAATAAAAATCTCTGTAATTGCTACTCTTAGTCAGACTTTTCCCATTACGACATTGAGTGAAAGGGGGTTAGTTTTTTTTCCTTTCAGTATCTTCCTATGTACAGGAACAGGACACAGCCGTCCTCAGGGGATAGCTGCTCACTCTGTAGTTGAATGTAGTTCTGCTTTTCCTCATGTGGGTGAGGAGGAGGAACAGGGTAATATTGGGCCAGAGGTCCTCATGAGCAGTTGCAGCCAAATTATAAAATAAAATAATAATAATAATAATAAATCAAACTAAATTTGTATTATCAAATTTGTCTAGAAAAATAGCATAACATGGATGTCCTTAACAGTGCAGTTATATATACACATATATCTAACCCACCAAACAGTAGAGGACAAAATGCAGTAAAAGGCAGGTAAAAATATGATCCAATTTATGAAGCAGCCCCTACTACTTTTATAGGTGTAGTATTCTTCCTGACTTCTACAGCATTTTAAATGAGGAGGAACTGTGTAAAAACTAGACACATTTTTCTTACCATTTATGTCAGTCCGGTGACAGAACCTGGCTACATATAAGAACTTTAAGAGTTGGCACATCTACTCATGAAACACTCGGCAAGGACTAAAATTGTTATGAAAAAAAAATCAATTTCTCATCTAATTGGAAAATACAGGGTAAAATTTACCCTCTGCTGTTAGACCTTCATACTGTCAGAGAATATTCTTAGAGCTGATGTTTTTGCTTTCAGAATAACCATATATGCTAAATAAGACAAAGAATGGGAAGGACAGCATAAATGCAAGAACACAAAATTACTATAGGTGAAAACAATCTAGCTTTTAAATCCATCAAGGTCCTTTTGCTAGAATACTTCAATATCCTGAATGTGCTTCCATTGAGGATGGTGGCACAATTCATAGAAACGGGATGAATGCACTAATTAAAAGACAACAACCTAAAAGTCATAGCATATTTGGCACACTCTAACATAGTTCAGCTTCTTCAGGACACTTGTATTTTTAGTGGAGAGTTTCTCACCTGAGCTCAAATAAGAAACTACAAGGATATTTTTCCAAATAATAATAATACAAGTAGAAAAATAATGAAATATAAATACTGTAAGACACTCCAAGTATCTGAAAAGACAGAATATGGCAATGTAGAAAGCTCCACTAACAGACAGTAAAATAAAATTTAAAAACCTATAATATTTAATGGATTGTAGATGTGAGATGGGCATTTCAAACTCAGGTAACATCAGAATGAGGTGGACAATATAAATAAAAATCATACAGATGTTTTACATACAGCAAAGAAACTGTGTATAATGGCATACCTGATGAACTGAAGTCAAAATTAAAAGCAAGACTCAAAAATTATTTATAGTTTAAGCCCTGCTTCCTTTGAAAGTTTTCTTGGATTGGAGATATTCCCGTGTTTGGAAATGATGGGCGCCATCCTGTTTTACATTATTCTTACAGCATTAGAATAGAGCATGAAGTGAATTCTCCCTATGACAACTCTGGTTATTATTATTACCCAAGAGATTTCATGACCTCAGTTTTTAGTTGAGAAACTATCGTTGCTAAGGGAGCATACAGTAAATATATTCCATCTAAATTTTATGTTCTGCTAAGCACAAGATTTGAAGTATTTGATTTCTGAATTGGCCTATGTCTCCCTCTACTGGACAGACACTTCACTGTCTTGTAACGTAGAGGATGAAAATACTGTGATTAAGTTTACGTCTTGTCTAATCATGAAGGTCTCATTAAAACAGATGGATACTTCATTCTCTGTACTTGCTACATTTAAACGGAATTTCTGTTTTCTTCACTGATCTTTTTTTGCTCCTTTCCGTGTAGATCAGCAGACAGTTGTTTCTCAGTGTGTGCAACATGAGTAGGATAGAATACCATAAGCACTGGTCTTTGAAAAAAATTATTTCTCATGATAATTCTGAGATGGGTGATCAGGATAGATCTCTGAGATCAGTCTGGGATCTCATTCCTTGGCTGGGGCCAATATATTTACATTTTTTAAGCTTTACATTGTTGTCATTCTGTAAGGTGCAAAGACCAACTCTATTTTGTATGTAGAGACTCCATTACTACAGAGACTGGTTGTATTTGAGTGATGAAACCTGGAAAGTCAAAGGCAAAGACTGCTTATCATTACTAGCATAATTCTAAAGCAATCTGAACTGATGTAAAACCTTAGGTGGATTTTGGCCCTCGTTCATGTGTTTTCTGCAATTCCTACACGAAGATATGAACTTCCTTGTTACTGACATGGAGGAACACATACTGTATGCCTTAAGGGGGCAAGACTATATAGTAGTACTGAAGAAATACTTATAATAAGTACATAAGCAACCTTTCTGTATGGATTCATTCACAAGAGTAGATATGATTTAAAATACTATTATTTTTTTTTCCAGGAGGACCTTCAAGGAGCTGGAGGGATTCAAAGTAGAGGCTACTTTTTCTTCAGGGTATGGTTTATTCTCCTTTTTTTTTTTTTTCTCCACGCTGAGTATTACCAAACATAGAGAAAATTAGAGTAAGAATTGCTCTTACATTTGCAGTCAGAGCTCCTTGTTGTAAGCAATTCCACTAGAATTGTTCGCTTTCTTTGTAAATAATGAGAAATACTCATCCAATGACTTCAGGTACATTTTGTATAGCACAGAATCTGTCCTTGCAAAGTAATCAGAATAGCTGGGCTAGTTTGAAACTTCTTGGTGAAACTGAAGTATCAAAAATGTATTAGGAAAACAAAAGAGATTAACTATTGATACTTTGTATTGAACCCATATTCTAAGATATCTTACATCAAAATAACAATTTCTTAAGTATTTAGAAATTGATTTTTTAGAAGAGTGCTTAACCACTGTATTAGACTGATGAAGATTTTCAGTCTTCCCTGGTAATATAGATCTTGAAACGAGGTTAGACATGCCAAGTTGCATGGGGCTTTGTTACTGAGCCCAGTCAGTTTTATGCAGTGCTTATTGAATATTTGTCTTTCAGCCACGCAACGGAAAGAGATCAGTGGATTTTCGCTAAGGAGGTATTTATTTAATGCTTTTAATCGTGACCTATACAGAAATTACTTTATTCTTATGCAAATATTCCACAGTACTTATGTTTAGAAGTAGAATTCTGGAGACAAACTTCTAGCAGATGTGTTAAATTCACTTGTCTTTGACTAAAGTGAGTAGAAGCTGTAGCTACTCAGTTCCTAGAACAGAGAACACAAGGGTGTTTCAGGCAGCAAGAAATGGAATAGATCCCAGATTTGTAGACAGTTTGGAAAGTTACCAATGATGATAGGTGTACATCAGGAAAAACTGATTCAACCTCCTGCCAAATACATACTGAGAAGTAAACTGATGACCTGGTGGTAATCCTACTATTCTTACATAGAAGAAGAACCACCCTCACATTGAAATTAATTATGGATTTAATTTCAAATCATGCAAGTCTATGGACAGAAAAAATAATAAATCTGTGCCAATATTATGAAATTCTGTTTTGTAATATATCTTACACCTCTGTCATATTTTAAGTATTTTGTGCTATACCATGCCAATAGCTAAAACTTTTTCTTATTTTGCAGGATTTTAGACTCCTGACCTAGAACTTATGCTGCAGGAATGCTGGGCATGGTGTTTTCCTTACAGAAATAATTCCTTACTAATGTACAATTAAAAATCACTACAATGTAAATGTTCTTACATTAGATTCAGTAAAAAATTCAAATGTTTCTTTACTTCCTTGATTATATTAAAAGCATATCAAAATTATTTGTTTCTTAGTGTTATGATGTTTATAACTGTGTGTAATGAGACTGTAAAATATCTCAATGTATGCATGCAACTGACATTGCCTCTAACAACATTGCTATGTATGTTTATTTGCCTTTATAAATAAAGGCCCTGAGAGGATTGTTTTAATGGGAATGTTTGCAGTGTGGACTATTGCTTTTTTTCAGAATATTTTGCAAGTGGCTTGCGTAGTCTTCAGAATCGCAGCATAATTTACTTCTATTGTATTTGCAAGGTCCTTTTTGATAATTATGCACATTTATGTAGCCAAAGTGTTACATTTGCATATGATTGTTCTCACATTTATTGGAAACTCATCCTTTCATTATCTCAATATGAGTAAACTCAGTCATACAAAAAAGTCATACATTGAAGCCAAGCTTTCATATACCTGCTTGATAAAATAGTACAGTAAGTCTAGTTCATGTGTTATACTTTTCTCTGCTGTAACAGCACACAATACCACCTCACAACAAAATTAAGGGAACAGAGAATGAAAACCCATGAGAAAATACTACACGTCAAAAAAAAAAATCAGCAAAGAAAAATATATGCAGCTAGAACCTTTTCATAAGCAGTTTCTATAAAGGCTAAGCAAAAAGCGTGGTTTGCTTTTCAAGATGACATCCTCTGCCCCTGCACTTACTTCACGATTGCCTGTGGACTTCTGGCAGCCTGTAGAGCCAAGGTAAGTGGTCTGCAGGTGGTCTACTGAATTGCACTGATGATAAAGGGGTCTGGCAGTTCAGAGCATGTCTTAATGGTAATAATGCTGAAATTGGCTGAAAAAAACTGAGAATCTCTATTCTCTTAACTAAAGGAAACTGAATAAACAGTATGTTTTGAAGAAATACCTCGACTTTAACTCAACTAAAATATAATGGCTTTTTTTTTAACTTATTAAGAACACTGATACACTATGGTTCTGATTCAGAAGACTTAATTGCATTACTTGCATTCTTCCAGATTTAAGATCTGTTTGAAAACTCAGCTGGTTCTGATGTAGTTTTAAAGAAGTTCTTCTCAGAAGAGTAAGTTAGCCTCACAGTCTTCCAAGCTTCTTGCTCTGAGTTTGCTTTCACACCAGAGTTGTGTTGAAATATTTGAGGGTATAATTATATTGACAGTAACTAATAATCCTGTGTAGAAATGGATTGTTGTTTCTAATACAGTACCGGCTGGCCACAGTTTGAAGTGACCTCAGCCCTACTCCTTGTGCTTGCAAGCATGGGTGAGCAGCTGGGACAGCTTTTGTGATCCGAGGATCCAGCTTTGTACCAGCTGCCTCCTGTGGAGGTATATTGAAGCTGGGTCATCATTAGACTGTGCTTCAAGATCTCTTCTACAAGGACGAGGGGCAGCTGGGGCGGGAAGGCTGCCTCGTGGGCTGCAGGTCCTGCCTGTCATGGAGGCAGCACGGAGTCAGCAGTAGGCACCGTGTGGGCCCAAGTGGCCCAGTGTGGCTGTTAGAACTGGTGGTGCCCGGTCCCAACAGCCACTGGTGGGTCAAGATAACGGCCTCTACAAGGAAAGGCAGGGCAGCAGGGGGAGCCATGCAGGTGGGCACAGAGACCGAGGGCGATGGGAGAGTTGGGGCTGGGGACTGCAGGGAAAATGGGGAGGCGGAGGGGTGGTGAGCGGTTGGGCCAGGAGAAGTCCTGGGCAAGCAGTTCCTTTGTGCAGATGCACCTCTGAGTTTCTAGTGGTTAGGAACTAACCCTCGTATATGCCCTTTAAGAATAATAAAAGACTGCGCTTTGTTGAAGTTATCTACCCAGAGCATTCCCAAACTTAATACACGTACCATTCCTGTCAGAGCTAGTGGTAACCAACATTATCATTGGCAACAGTGAGAAGATTTTATTTTATTTTTTGCTTGGTATTGTGGCCTGCTAGTTGAGTAATACCGCTTCACACCAAGACCAATTTATCCTGGATCATTTTTGCCATTGTGGGGTTCCTTTGCATTTCTACCTTTATATCTTGGGAAGTTTTTGACACATTTTCATTTATTTAATCTGTAACTATTACAGCAAGCTTGAATGAGTAGCTTAATGCCAAGTTTTGGAACGCTGGTTTAACTCAATTTGTTAAGAATTGTTGAAGGTTTGCTAGTTTCTGATCTTCTCTTGCTTGAGACTGGAGCTGAGGTATTATGAGACCTATTTCTGGTACGTTTACCGTGACTGAGGATTCCTGATCCAATTTCCAAGAGGTTGTATCTAAACACCAGGCAGCACTTCATGGTGCCAGGTGACGGAACCCTGGCACAGGCAGCCCAGGGAGGCTGTGGAGTCTCCTCCTTGGAGATCTTCAGAAGCCGCCTGGACGTGGTGCTGGGCAGCCAGCTCTGGGTGGCCCTGCTGGAGCAGGGCTGGGACCAGGTGGCCTCCAGAGGGCCCTGCCAGCCTCAGCTGTGCTGTGGTTCTGTTATGATAATGATTTTAGTTTAGTTTTGTTTTTTAATGCCTCATAATTCTTTGCAGTCCTGACACCACGTAGAAGGATTTGCATTCTGTGAAGCAGGGAAAACTGGTAGTGACTTAAGACTGCAAATCATACACTAAAGCATTTGCGTGGAGGCCAAATTACTTGTGTGTTACCCATGTTTCTTCAGTGGTACCCATGAAGAAGTAGTCCTCTTAGTTCTGTGGGCCTTTTGATACCCTCACTGTATTTAAGTTAAAATTGTCAAATTCTTATTCAGTGAAGGGTTGAAAACTTGCAGTAAGACTGATTGTAAGTTTTTATTATTATTACTATTATTATTATTATTCATTTACTTAATGCTGGGGAATTACACTATAGCGAAATCTTCGTTTGGTTTTTTCCTATTCTAGACCCCTTAGTGGCTATCTAAGTCATATAATCTTACATGGAACTTTTATTTTATTCAGTGGGTTATTTCAACTATTTTTCAGTCAAGAAGAAAACATCACTTATTTCTTATATTTTCATATGTGAATAAAGTTAAAATAAGTTTGATGGTATATTTGAAAGACATTGATAAAATAACCTTGTTTTTAGCAGTAGAATTCTACAGAAAATAATTTTCCAAATAATGTCACTAATTATTTACAGTGGAGTTGTCATTCCTTGTTCAAAATGTGGATCTCAGAGCTTTGCAGAAGGAATCAATTGAAGTATTCAGATATAAAATCTATTTTATCTTAGCAATAAGGTGCTAAATGTTTGCAAAGCCAGAATGCTCCACTAGTAGTGAATATCGGTAGCAGTAGCAGTGCCTACGGTTTGCTGAGCCCGTGCAGGAACTGTCAGAAACTGCTGCCACTTCCTTTCCACTCCAACCCTGCAACACCTCACTTTCTCACTCATGCCAGGAGAACTGGAAGAGGTAAAAGTCTTCTTGCAAACCCACGGTACTTGACTGCCTCATGAGTAATAGCATGATTCTATGCTCTCTGGGGGTTTTATAAGTATGTTTACATCCAAAATGCAAAAGGGCTTACTTTGTCTTTATGAAATTCCTGGAGGCATGTATATCTTAGCATTTGGTCTGTGGGATCTCCATTAGAATTGTGTTGTTATACCCACGCTATGTTCTGTGTGAGAGGTCTGTTGAATAAAAGCAAGGCAGCCGCTGGCTCAAAAGGCAAATGTAGCACTCGTGGGCATGGTAGCACTCTAATGCAAATCCTGTAAGTTTCCTCAGGTAAAATTTTTGTAATGCACCTTTTATTCATTTGATGCAGCGTTATTATGAATATTAAGTATTTCTGATATATAAATGTCTGTACAGTGTTTTCTTTATGGATGTTTTCAAACAAATTGTTATTTCATGGCAAAAAAAATACCACACTTTGATTAACAACCTGTTTTAAAATCTGTTTTAGTACTTCTAATCCATATGAAAGGCCTCCTAACGTGTTGCAGTCCAGTTAAATAAACAGATTCTTTTTATGTGATAATTTCAGAGTAGATGCAGTCTCTTTATCTTAACTGCTTAATTAAAATTATGACAAATGTAGACATAATACCTACAAAAGCCCTATGTTATAAATAGACATGGTGTATCAAGTAGCTTATGTTGACACATTCATGTTAATCATTCCTTTAAAATAAAAGGTCTTTTTTCTCTGACTCTTAAGTATGCTTTTGCATGTTTATTCAAACTCTCTATTCTTAGTAGTAATATAAAAATATTGATACAAAAATCTTCCCATATTTCTTTAAGTGTGTTTAAGTGGTTGGTAGTCCTGGGTTTCTGAAGTAGGTTTCCGTGCATCTTTTAGAAAATTTTTAGCTGATGTGTCTTGGAGAGTGATTTGTTTGCTTACATATTGAGGGTTTTTTCTCTCCTATTTTCTTACAGTTGTCTGTTTAGAACTGAAAAATGACAAATTGAAATTCATGGTAGAGCATGGTCCATAAAAGTATTGCAACCTTTTATTTGTTACATTTTGTATGGTTGTTATATCCTTAATATATGCCTAAGTAAAAAAAGGTGCTTTTTTCTTTTGTCATTGTTGTTTTGTTTTAAAAATGTCACGAAAGACTGATTTGTCAATTTAGTTTTGTTCCATAATATCAAAACAGGATCCAAATGAAGATACTGAATGGAATGAGATACTGAGAAATTTTGGAATTCTTCCTCCTAAAGAAAAACCGAAAGATGAAATTGAAGAAATGGTTTTATGCTTGCAGAAGGAAGCAGAAGGCAAGTAAAATTAAAAATATATGACATTAGTACAACAAGATTTGAAAAGCTGAAGTGTGTAGTGCAAGGTCCAGCTCCGGAGTGGGAATCTTCCCCAGTACAAGAGCCATTCTTTGCCATCTCCTTACATTCAAAATTAAGAGATTTTCATAGATCACAGACTGAACAGAAACAGGAATGGAAAGAACATAATCTAATAATCTAGTTTATTTTGCCTTAATACAGGATACATACCTAAGTCTTAACAAATGCTCATTTAATCATTTTTTTAAAACTTTTTTCACAGAAAGCATGAAGAAAAATGTATTCTCATTTTTTTTGCAGTTACCTCTAAGTACTAGAAAATTACTACTGTGGCTTTCTGTAAGTTCCATTTGAAGAAGAGAAAGCATGAAGTTGTAGTCGCAAACATGGTAGGAACTAGAAGTTGCACATCTAAAACTGTACCTCTTGGTACCCACTATTTTCCTGAAGGCAAACAGTTTTGCATAGAGCAACTAAGGCTCTTGCTTAAATATGTTCTAGTAATTCTCATTTTCTGACAAGTGCCAGACTTACAAATTCAAAGGCATGTTACAGCTAGTTCAGGAGTCTTCAGATTCTGCTGAGTTCTCTAGATTATTCCAGAACAGAGGAAAATATATCATCTTTGTGTCTTCAGTAGTAGCTTCTGCCAAATTCTTGCAGACAGTGTTGATCAGGATATTTTTTTTTTACGTAAAAATAAAGTTAAAATACACCAGAATATTAAAAAAGATGATAGCATTGCAAACCGCTGCATATGGCACCATTTTAATTACCGTTAGAATCATAGGATGGTTTGGGTTGGAAGTGACCTTAAAGCCCATCCAGTTCCAATCCCCTACCATAGGCGGGGACACCTCCCACCAGACCAGGTTGCCCAAAGCCCCATCCAGCCTGGCCTTGAGCACCTCCAGGGATGGGGCATCCACAGCTTCTCTGGGCAACCTGTGCCAGTGCCTCACCACTCTCTGGGTGAAAAATTTCCTCCTAACCTCTCATCCTTATCACCGCTCTTTTAGTTTAAAACCATTTACCCTTGTCCTGTCACTGCAGGCCCTGGTAAAAAGTCTTTCCCCATCTTTATTATAATCCCCCTTTACATATTGAAAGGCTGCAATAAAGTCTCCTTGGAGCCTTCTCTTCTCTTCTCTAGGCTGAACAAACCCAACTCTCTCAGCCTTTCTTCATAAGAGTTGTTCCAAACCACTGATCATTTTTGTGGTCTTCCTCTTAACTTGATCTAACAGGTCCTTTGTTTTGCTAACAACTTTGGGTTTTTAAGACTTAGTTTTAACTCCTGTTTTCTAATTCTTCTATCGTTCCTTTGCTATCATCTAGACTCTTATGGATTGCTTTGGGCAAACTGGTGGAGCTGACAGGCGTAGGACAGAATTTGAACCCAGTACAGGTGTAGTTAGATCCATAGAAACAGTAATGGCAAGTAACTATGCAAGCAAGTATCTAAGTAACCAAGTATGGTTAAATAGATTCATTTTTTAATTCTCTCTCTTACCAGTTACCCAAAGTTGACTGCTTTCTGAAATCAGTATGTATTTTCCTTTCATTAGTTCCATGTCTGAGTAATAATTTTCATACATTTAAAACATGTGCAGGCACTCCAGAGAACACGAGGTGACCAATTTTGTTTGTTTCTAGTGAAACCGTATGAAAGAATGAGTCTTAAAGAATTAAAGGAAGCTGAAGATGACTTTGATGAGGCTGATAGGAAGGCTGTTGAAATGTACAGGTATAGTGAGATATTCCTGGCCAAATTAACAGTGGTGTCACTATTGTACATTCTGAAACATAAACTCAGAATCTTTTGAATAGTAATGTCTGCTGACACAACTTCTACCTTTTACCTTCTGTTCTTTTGCTGATAGCACTGATGTTACTGTCCTACATCTTCCCAATAGCCACTGACAAAGAGAGGCAGTTCACACCATACTTTGCTTTGAGGTTTTCTTAGAATCAAATTATTCCCCTTTTAAAATATTAAATTTAGCCTCAAAGCTGCATATTTAAAGGAAAATAGAAGGGGCCACAGTGGAAACCACTGTTACACATTCTCAGTTCAGCTGTACCATGCCGCTGCATGCAGAGAAGTGTTGTATATTTGAAGTGTTGTGTAGTCAACAATTTACAAAAGTGTCTCTTTGGTTAAACTATGACCCTCACCCTACCACTCTGAAGATACAGGAGTTAGAGCAATGCTGATAAATATTTGGAGAAAGGAGAAGTTCTAGAGCCCATTTTCCCTCTTTTTCTGCATAACATTTCCTGTATAACATTTTCTGTGGATTTCAAACTGGGAGGAAATGTAGAGTTGGTCATGGGTATGCTTTGTCTATAATATTACAGAAGAACATTAAGGGAAAAACAAAGTCCCAACGTACATGGTTCCAACATACATGGCCCCATCTTTGTGAAAGAGGTTTTTTGCACATGGGTTTTTGCATATGAAGTGCATGCTACCTATAAAGGGACTTTTACTTCAGGACAGCATGCCATTAAAGAAGAAAAATGTATTTCAGTGCTGTACTCTAACTGCTCAGTATTTATAGTTGAAAACTAACTAATTAATCTGAGTATTATGAGTGAAACACTTCTCTGCCTTTTGGATAGTACTCATTTCTGGTACAGTAGGCTTTCTAAACATATTGAAATAAAAATGCAGTGTGAAGTTTATTAGAAATTACAGCTTCATTGTATCATATTTTGTAATGCTGACAACTGATAAACTTTCTGTTTAAAGTAAAAGAAAGTCAACTGTGGGCCTCTTATACATAACTATTGTGTTTTGACTTTTATGGAAGATTAATTTTAATGGCCTTTCTATTTTTTACTACATGAAAACATTCTTTTGAAGTTTGTATAGAAGAGAAGGCTCAAGGGAGAGCTCATCAATGTATATAAATACCTGAAGGGAAGAAATAAAGAATGCAGAGCCAGGCTGTTTTTGGTGGTGTCCAGTGCCAGGGCAAGAGGCAGCAGGCACAAACTGAAACACAGAGGGTTCCCTCTAAACATCAGGAAACACTTCTTGACTGCAAAGGTGTCTGGGCACTAGTACAGGTTGCCCAGAGATGATGTAGAGTCTCATTCCTTGGAGATCTTCAAAAGCCACCTGGACAGCCTGCTCTGAGTGTCCTGGCTTGAACAGATGACTTGGCTTGGGCCAGATGACTTCCAGAGATGACTGCTGACCTCATCTGTAGTTCTGTGACATACCATGTAATGTTCTTAGACATAAGTGTAATACAACCCAGGTTCTCGTCCAACTGTTAATAGACGTACACCAATATGATTACCATACCATGCAGTGTCAATACATTTTATGACTTCGGGTTCAGAAAATCTCAGCAGCTTGTATGGAGACTTAGTAATTCCAGCTGTGTGGGACATTCACGTGTTTATTTTTGAAAATATTTTTCAAAGTACTCTGCTATGTTCTGCAGAGCTTAGTACTGTAACTAAGAAAAATGAGACATAAGCAGTTTAGATAGAATAAAAGTGGTTATGTGATCAGAACATTTTCTCTGCCTAGATTCTACCTGTACTTCCTGCTTTTGCAGTGTTGAAATGACTAAAATAATTATAGCCCTAACACTGAATCTAGTACTGTATTCCCATAGAAAGGTAATCCTTCACATAATTAAGTGAAAGCTGTGAATGTAAATTATCATGTATTGCTGCTAGAGTATAATAACGTTGTGCGTATATTTAGTCTTGCCAATTTTATAGTGGTTTTCGATCAGTAAAATTAATAGCTGCTTGTAGTTCAACCCACCTCAGTAAGGCATTTTCACTTTCTATGTTGCGATTATTTTTGAGATGAAGACCGCCATCTACTGGTTTTACATTTCATGAATTATTTTAATATTAAATTGCGTAACATTAGCACTTTAAGTACTGGTAGTTCTTCCTCAAACTACTAATGTTCAGAATTACAGAAACGATTTGTACCTTGTAAAATTTTCTTGCTTTGTCTCAAATGATCAAGACACTTGTTTAGTGTTTTTTTACTTAAGTTTCCCAGATCTGATACTGATATGTAAGCATAAAACTACGAAGATGTATTTTAATGTTATCTTACAGAACAGAGATTAGTATAGCAGCCTTTCTAACTATGAAATGATACAAAAAGACCTTGAGCTAGAGTATTTCTCAAAATATTTTTTTAAAAGGATTTGAGAGAAATGCAGTAGATATTATTAAAAGATGCATTTTAAATGTTCCAAATGTGCTTATTTTTATTATTGCTTTTTAATTAGGCAGCAGCGCTTGCAAGAATTGAAATGTCTTCAGAGGAGGCAAAAGTATGGGGAGCTAAGAGAAATTAGTGGAGATCAATATGTAAAGGAAGTTACAAATGCTCCTAAGGATGTTTGGGTCATAATTCATCTTTATCGGTCAAGGTAATTACTTTCTAGTATAAGGTGTTAAGTACTTCAAAACAGAGAATTCAACTGGTAATTAAAAAGCAATACCAAGAAAAATGAAATATGATAGACTATTGAAATAGCAATTGTTTGGAGGCAGTGGAACAGACAGCACGGAGCACGGGACCTTCTTGATTTGTTAATTCACTTTAATTAGTTTGTCTTTGATCATTTGTATTAAAGATTTCTTTTGCTGTGTATGCCCCTGTGCTCTGTGTGCTTATGTGCTGAATCTCACTGAGATTTCTGAATTTCACTGAGAAACTGTTGTTGACTGTCTAGGCTAACACAAGTTCCTTTGAAGACTCATAGCTCAACAGGAGTCCTTTAACAGATTTTTTTCTACCTTTGTTTCTCCTTTAACAAGTAAAAAGCCCAGCAGGGAAAGTCTCAGCTCTGAAAATCAAGGACTGCTAAGGGAATTTGTTAGTTTATTGGTTTCCCTATATTGGTTCTCTAATGGTAGCAGGAGTTGTGACAGAATCCAGCAGAAATGTCAAAGAAAACTACCATGATTAGCCCACATACATTAGCAACTCTAGCATGTTCTTCAAAAGCACTGAGAATTAATATGGAATGTTTCATGTTGTTTAAATTCAGACTAGATTTCTCTTTTCCATCTTTTTAAGCATGTGGGAAGGAAGTTTCTTTGATTCTTTTCAATTGTCAGGAATCGAGCATTATTTCCAGGGGGAAGGAGTAAGTCAATCAAATGAAATTGTTCAAATTACAGTAATTTAAATTTACAGACTTGAAAGAAAATAGCATGTTTTCTTCCTTCTCATTGTTTTTGTTTACTGGAGAATCAATTCTGTACTGGATCATCATGTACGTACGAGTCTGTGAGAAACCTCATAATTCCCTAGGAATGAATAGTTCTGTTCCAGAACTGTAACCTCACCTGCCTTTGGCCACCAGAGGGTGCTGGTGGAGCTCTTTGACGGTATATAGGTTAAATCCTCTTCAGTCTCAACAAAAATCTGAACATCGCAAAGGTTAACAGACAAGAGGGGAACAAGCTACGAATTTTGTTGTTTTTACAGAGGCTTATATGGTGATTGTGCTGCAAATACTAGCTATGAAAGTAATGAACAGGCCTATGGTGGCAATATGACTACATAAAGATTTCCCTGACACTATTTAGATTTTACTAAAGAATTAAGAGGTAATTCAGTGTTAAATTCAACACCCATTCAAATAAATTCGAGTGAAATGTATGTTAGAGATCTAAAGTCTCTTGTGAAGTCTACAATAAATGGACAAAATGAGCTTTAAAATCTTAGTGGATAACAAAATTGAGGTACAATGCTTGCTTGAGTCATCTGGTAGCTTTACAGACATGCTTCATAAACCGTGCCTATTATATGCATTGACAGTTTTTATTTGGACAGCTCTTTAAATCAAATGATCTTAGAAGAATCTACAAAAAATCTGTGGTGAAAACCTCATTACAAATTAAAATAGAAACAGAGGCAATGGAAAGGTATGTTTATTCTTCAAAGGCTCAGTTTTAAATAACATTAGTTCCACAAGTCATGTACACTGGAAGTATGATCATACTCTCTTATCCTTTCCTAGCATCCCAATGTGTTTACTAGTTAATGAACATCTCAGCCAGCTAGCCAGAAAGTTTCCAGAAGCCAAGTTTGTCAAAGCCATTGTGAACAGCTGCATTCAGGATTACGATGATACATGTTTACCCACAATACTTGTATATAAATCTGGTGAAATAAAAGGCAGATTCATAGGAGTAGCTGAATGTGGGGGGATATATCTTAAAGTGGAAGGTAAGAGAAATGCTTTTGAATAATTCACTTTATAGAAAAGTTTATGCTGTTTGTAATCATCAGATCTAAAGATCGCTGCTTAAATATTTAAATATTTAATAAATATTTAAATATTTTAATAGAAAAAAAAGACACAAAAAGCAAAGAATGACTTGTGTAATCCTACAGTGATAAGAATATATAGTAAGCAAAGATATTTTGCAGTTTCAGTTTAGATGTTTTACTGGGATACAGCTGGGTTGTCTAAGGCTCTGTTTTTCTTGTTGAGATGAAGCCTAATATTTAATAAAAAATCTTTTATTCTTAACTGAGAATTTATAGCAATTATTAGCATAAATTATCATTTGTTATTACAGAGCTTGAATGGAAACTAGCAGAAGTTGGAGCAATTGAAACTGACTTAGAAGAAAACCCCAAAAAGGAAATTATAAATATGATGACATTGTCAAAGCAAAATACTTCTGCTCGTGAAAACACCAATACAAAAAGCAGCGATGTGCTGAAACCACATATTACTTGAGAAGAAATTTTTAATGTGGATAATCTGTTCCAATTTAAAGTAGCTCAAATATAGCCTTTAAATTCCCTTTGTAAACCTGAAACAATAAAAGAGAGCTGTTCTTCCACTTGTGTATATTTGTGATTTTTAGAAGAAAATGAATGTAGTAAACAAAAGCCCTACTTATCTTCTGGAAACAGAGATGGCTCCTATTGACAAGAGAGCCTGAATTCTTCTTTTCATACAACCTGCTTAAATGGAAAAGGAAGGAGTGGTATTAGCTGTGGGGCTGTAATCTATACTTCCTTATTTTATCCAGCAGAGGTGCAAGTTTAACACCTGTAACTCTCAGTGAAATGACTAGTGGGACTCTGCTCTAAGAAATTTTTCAGTTCCTGCCATTGGGAAGCTGAATAATGTGTACAGTGGTATGAAAACAGTATTTAGCCCTGAATCTATTGACTAATACTTTTGCTTGTTTGACACGTATACGAGCGTTTTCTCCAGTGTCAAGGATAATCTTCCCACTCTTTTCTAATGCTGATGGCTGGATCAGTTGTTCCTTCCCAGCAAAAATAAGTCCATCCCTAGCAAAACAGTTTACAGTCCATGTGTATATAAGCACAACAAAACTACACGAGTGAATTAAGAGATCACACTCCTGATTCAGCATTTTTATTATTAGTGAATCAAATTGCATAGTATTTATGTTATTTTTCCAGTGACTTGACTAAAAAAATAAGTTTTAACATGCTAACGAGGATTATACACACTTGACATGGTTTACTGCATCAGGATGCAGAAACAAAACAGAAATGGTTCACTTAACTCTTGGCACTTAGGTACCTAAGGAAAACAAGAAAACGAACATTAGCTTGTTTATATTTTTTTAACCAGGAGTATAAAGTAGATATGTACTGACAGACAGCTGTACTAGAAGCTTTTATTTCGCGGATTCAAAGAGAACTGGTAGATGTACTTCGAGTTAATGCCTCATCTGCCACTTAAAACTCGAAGGCTAACTAATATAAGTTTTAAATGTAGATAGGTCATCAGTAACTTGGGATATGACTCCCCCATCGCTTCAGGTGAATACCAGTGTTGGTGTGAAAGGGGCACTACCACTCACTTGCTCTTTGCAGCAAACCTCCTTCCTGCCATTGTGGCTGCAGTGAGTTACAGGAGCACAAGCCCAATACTCACTGCTTATAATTTGGCAATGTCTGAACATTATGTTGCCCCCCAAGGAACCATCAGAGGGAACTCACGTTGACAGTAAGATTCAAGAACACAGTATTTCTAGAAGGAAATAATTTCACAATACTACTATTCAATTTCTAAGCTTTCTGTCCTGTTCTTTCAGAAGCCCTTAAAGTACTTTAAAAGAAGAAGATGCATTAAAAAACATTGCCTCAGTTAGGCTATAACCTTGGCGCAAACAAAAGTGTATGTGATCTGCCCAGGTGTGTTGCCTGCTTTGATCTTGACAGATCCCAAAAGGTAAGGGATTTGCAAGCTTCCAGGAGCAATTTGGTGCTGCGGCACTGCAGAAGGTTGGTGTTGCTCCCCCATACCTACAAGGTATACTTTGGGTCAAAAGATAAGTTGTAGTATCTCTGCTGTGTTTTTCTGAAGAATTACTACTGGTGACTAAAGATCCTGTGGCAAATTTTATACATACAGCTTGATGCTAATTTTAGCCTCAGCGTTTCTTGGCCACATTCTATTCCTGGCAATTATGTATTTTTGTTGAAGACGTTTCTGCATTTTCTCCTTCGAGTTTCCATCCCTGCTGTGTTATCCTTACTGCATTTCATCATAGCAGCATTACTCCTTTCCCTAAGTAATTACATGATTAGCTTCATTTATGTCAATATTCCTCAACTGAAGGCTAGAAATAGAGTATTATATATCAGTAAATATCAAAACTCAAGTGTTTTTTACTGATGCTTTTCACAGTTTTTCCTGCAGAAAAAATCTGGCTCGTGGTTAATTCTTTGGCAGCATTACAGCTAAAAAAGGTTTGTGTCCCCACACTACCTTTGTGTATGGTCACAAGGTGAATCAAACAGGGAAACTGAGCTACCTGAAAAGTAATCCAGAAAGGAAGATCTATGAGATTTTGGCAGCCAAATCAAGTTCTTGCTTCATTCCAGACACAAACACAAGTTACACTTCTATAGATACATATTGGTAATTATAGTTTTAGATATATCACTGGAAGATCAACTGAAAAATAAACATCCTTGGAACTGAGAAAAATGGGAAAAGTTACATACTTCTGCCACTAAGCAATGTTTTATTTTACAGAAGGTAGTTTGTTATGCATGCAGAACAGGTTTATGCTAGAATAATCACTGTGCATTTTAAGCATCTTCCAGTCCCACAGCAGGCAGTGCGGAATACCGTCTGGAACATGTTACAGTTATACGTAAAGCCTGTGTAGTATCAGCTAGTTATCTGTTTGATTAACTGTGGCACCGTTTGCATTTATTGGCCGGACCATGTTTCACAACTTAGTCTGCAAAGTCTGTAAGATAGCCACATCTTGCAGTTTGTATACGTTTTTAAAACACACAGCTACACAAAGACAGGGATGCCAACTTTTATTAACAGACCCTCCTGCAAACTCTTATTACAGCTGTATCTTCCTGTGTGCATCTTCCCGGGGGCCACGGCCGGGTTTTCCCGTCAGGCCGTCTCCCCCAGCCGGCATTAGGAGCGCCGTGCCCCGCAGGGGCCCGCCAGCCCCGCACTCCTCCCCCGTCAGGCTCCAGCAGCGCCCGCCCGCCATTTTCCCCTCCGTGAGGTGAGCCCGGGCGAGGTGAGCCCAGGTCAGGGCCCCGCGGCTCCCACCGCGCCTGCGCGCTCCGCTCCCCTCCCCGCGGGCCTGCGCGGGATCCCCTTTCCCCACACCCTCTCTGCCTCCCTCCCTCCGCGCATGCGCAGGCGGCGGCTGTGGCGGGGGGTGCGCTGCGGCTGGCAGTGCGCGGCGGCGCAGGCGCGGTGGGGGCAGTGGCGGGCCCGGCGGCTGCGGAGGCGGCGGGAGGAGGAGGAGGAGGAGGAGGAGGAAGGAGGAGAAGGGAGGAGGAAGGAGGAGGACGGCGAGCGGCAGCCCGGTACGTGAGGGGCCGTGAGGGGCCGGCAGGGCGGCCCCGGGGGCGTTGCGGTGCGGGGGGCAGCGCTAGGCCCGGTGACCCACTTTGCTCCCGTCACGGCGCCCCGGGCGGGCCTCAGGGGGCGGCGGGGCCCCCGCCGCAGGTGTGAATTGGGAAAAACGTTGTTGTCTTCCCCTAACCGACCGTATGCACCCTAACGCCTTCATAACCGTGCTGTTCTCACGTAAAACCAGACCGACTGCGAGGAACAGGCGAAGTGAGGTGCAGTTCAAGCCGCGACGTGAAGCGACAGCCAGGCGCAGAGCACCTGAGCGCAGCCCCGAGCCCCCAGCCCCGCGCAGCACGGGGCTTGTCGGTGACACGCTTTGACAGGCGGTGCTTCTGGGGGCACTGGTGGCTCGAACAGGCCCGGCTGCTCCTTGCTCCCTGCGCTCACCTCGTTGCTGCCCCCCTCAGCTGTGCCAGCACAGCGGTTCGTGGAACTGTGTCCCATAACTAGGTTGGGGAAGTGATCCAGGTTAAAATTAACTACCTTTTTTTTTTTTTTTTTTTTTTTAATGGGGTTATATTTAACCTAGATCATTGCTCCGGGTGACAGGTGTGCCAGAAGGCAAGAGGATTGTTTAAGCAAACACTCTGGTGAAAGAAATGCTTGAGAAACACAGCTCAACTCTAGTAGCCCTGGCAAAGTGCAGTGTGAGCAGCTGTGTCACTCTCTTCGGTCACACAGGAACAAAATTGATAATGTCTATGAATATTTAGGGTTTGGGGGCTGTTATTGTAGACAGTATCTGGTTGTTAGAATAGAGGAATTTTATTCAACAGGATGAGATACTTTGCAATTTATTTTTTTTTAAGAAGCTACCGATTTTCATATATATCAATTTAAGATACTTTCTCAAAATCATGGAAGACTTTGTTTTCAGATATACCAAATATTAAATGTTTGTGTTCGGGTTTTTTGTGTGGACCTGAGTGCTAGTGCTTTTAAGGGGTAAGAGTTCTGTTGGTTGGGCAAGATTTATCTCTTTCTAAGAAACAGTCCTAACAGCAAAAAAATAACCCCCAGGTTGATACTAATATTTTAAGATCTCTTCCAGGCATGTCTTTTTCTCTTTGTTTGTTCTGCTTCACGTTCTTATATTAAAAAGTTTAACAAATGTAGGTAAAATAAAAGGATGTGAGGAAAGCAATGAGTGGTTTTTTATTAATGCTTTAAGGAGACTGTAAACCCCCTCTTTTCCACTTTTTACACTCAACAATTTAAAAATTGGTAATTACTTTTAATTTGTAGTGTGGCTAATTATCTTATTAGTATAGAATTTCATTTAAATCTTCATAGCTTGGTCTTCTCAGGGAAGTTGTTGCTTCCAAGAAGTTCAAGCTTTTGCTGTCTTCTGGACAAAAAGTTGAAGATGCATATTAGCAATAGAGATATCAATAAGCCCCTGCCCCCCAGCATGTTCTTTTTATGAAATGATTGTATCAACTTGAAAGGTTTTGAATTTTTTGGTAAACAACAGACTTCTCCCCCCCCCCCCCCCCCCCCCCCCCCCCGGTGTAATTTCATGTGTTTGAAAACAGCCCCTCTTTAGCTATGCACCCTTGTGGGGAGAGATGCATGGTTTGCTGTCTGGAATCTTATAGCTTCTGTGTGATTTTGTAATTTAAAGAATATAGATATTCCCTCTCTTAGAATATAAAATTAGTACCCTAGTATGTTTTTAATGCAAACCACACCATATAGGTATGAAGAAATGGGGTCATAGCTAAGGTGTCTTCATTTTCAGCACATTATAATGAGCTAGTTTTTCTTGAGTAGAAGACTGGTAGATGTTTGAAGAGGTTTGAAGTAAAGAAAAGTGCATTTTTGCGTTTCAGCCTTCTTGAAGTACTCATTTCTGTATGAACGCTCGAAATTGCAAAGGCCAGGTGATAAAGCAGGTCTAGGAATGTTTCCTTAGTTAGATGGTATGAGTAGGTAGTTGGGTAGCAAAGACAGTAGTAGTTCCTGCCCTTCTTGCCTTCTCCTTACTTATGTTGCAGAGTGTTTTTATCCGTTCTTTGTTAATCGAGCTGGGTGACCCTGTAAGGAGCTGCACTGGTGGCACAGGAACAGGAGTGAGTTGCCAGGGTGCTGGGAGAGCAGGAACTCTTCTAAGGTGGCTTTGTCTCTGCAGGGGAAAAGACGGCTCTGTGAGACTGCAGCCAAACGGCAGCCAGACCATTCAGCTGCCTCTCGTCTCCTGCTGGTCCTGCATTACTGGCAGTAGCATTGTTATTCCGAATTTGGTAGTGTTTCAAGATAGCAAGAGGTGTAAGAAGGGCACCTTTGGTCACATCGCAGAGCTTGAAGGGGAAGATGTCGGTGAACTGGCACAGGGAAATACAGCTATATCTGTTGGGAAGATGCTCATCTTGCTAGCTCAGTGAATGGGGTTCTGTGGGAATTGGAAACTCGGACGTTCCCCCGTTCATTTGTTGTAGGAGTTAAAGATGTGAAATGCAGAATTCTGGCAGAGGAAAGAAACTTAAGGTTAATACAGCTGGGTGCTGCCCTGAAGGATTGAATTCTCAACCCCTACTGCTGCCACAAAATTCCTTTGTAATGCAAAGGCCGCTTTAATTTTGGCATGCCTCATGCCTGAGTGTTTAATTTTATAGCCTTAATATTCTCTCACCGTACTTTTTGGGTATAATATAAATTCTTAATTATAACCGCTTTCAGAATATATAATCATATATTTAAAAAGTTTCCGTGCTCTGCAGTTCCCATATATTTCATATTATGTGGAAGCAGCGAGGTTTCATTTGTGCTTAGATTCTTGCCTCAGTTTAGTCATTTGCACGCTTTGGAGTCTTTCCAACTGTTACATTTTGTCATTAACATCACTGAATTAGTTTCCTTATTTTGCAGTGATGTTCAGAGGAACAATGCTGAGTATATCATAAAATCATGTCCAGTATTAATATTTTATTAAATATAGATCCATAAAAAGTAGATACACCATTAAGATTCAAGAGTGGTAAAGACTTGTGTTTAGAGTTAATCTCATGAAAATTAGCAGATACTGTGGGCATTCCTCAACTTCAACATAAAAACGTAGCTAAATTAGGCATAAAAGTAGCTGCATAAATGCTTTGTCCTTTTAACTGTCTTTAATAATCTCAAAATATGTGAGAAAGCTTCAGAACTGAAACTGAAGTCATTTTACTACTTATGACAGCCTGCTACCACAGAATAAATGGGATTGGAATAACATCCCTGTGTTAAAACAGAATGAAACCGTTCCTGGAGTAAGATCTATTTTAAGTGGCTTTTAAAATAACTATACCTGGCCTTGTTCAATAGAGGTCCTTCTAGAGTCCCATTAAAACGGATATTTGCAGGTGTCAGTGATGCATGTTATTTTGGTGTATGGCCAAATCCATACAGAATACAGAGGAGTCAAAGTTGTGATGTAGATGGATTCTGGATATCCAGTCCAAACTAAAATTGTAGCGGTATGTTGGCTATATTTTAAGGGCCTCTGTTTAGTAAAGTTTTCCAAGCACTTTGAAGTTTTATTCTCACTGAGATCCTTCACAGTCTTGTCAAAACCGAGCATCTTGGCATGTAAATCTGTTTAGCATTCATAAATTAAGCAATCTGTAAATTAGGCATTCACTTGTCCAAAGGCATGTTGAAACCACACCTCAGGCACACCTATGGGATTGGACTTGGACCAACGTGGTGACTCTCCCTTTTGTTCAGGAGCACAAAGCAGGGAGGAGGAAGAGAGGGTTTTTGATGTCTGCCTCCTGAAAAAAAAACAAGAGGAACCCCAACCAACCCCAAACCAAAAAACCACGCAAAACACTCCCAACAAAAACAGCACCCAGACACTACAAATCCACTTTTCAATGTGTATAAGGTGATTAAAGTTTAATTGGACTGAAGAGAGATACTATGCCACTTGTTTTCTCGGAGATGGGGAAAAAGGAGATGGGCAGCTGTGCTGTGGCCTGTTCCAGGAGCGATGCAGTCTTTTCTTCCACTTAAAATTTTTAATGCTGTTAGGGATTTGAAGCCAGAACTCATCTCTCTGATTTGGGTGCCCTTCTCCCTAGAGGTATGCACACTGCTGGTTCTGCTCTGTCCAGCAAAGCTTCTTTTTTTTTTTTTTTTCTCTCATGCTCTGAGGAATGCTGCTGAAAAGAGAGGTTAGGAGTTGGTCCGGCTTCCAGTGCAGCATGGTGTGTGCAGAGAGGTTAGGATCTGAACCCCTTCTGAAGACTGGCTCTCAGATCTGTTTGGGGTCACTGTGCTGTAACTCGGTCTGCTGGACAAAATGAGAACACGTCTTTTGCCTCCTGCTAGTGTGTTTTGATAGGAAAAGCTCAGCTGTGTGTGTCCAGGGCTGTGAGTACTCGCCTTGCCTGTGTCCCAGGCCTTCAGAGACGCGTGATGGGAAAGGCACTAACATCACAGGGTACTGGTGGAGCTCTGGGACATTTGGAAGAGGTGTGATACCTGGGAACAGGCTGACCATCCAGCACGATGTCTGAATTTTAGATGCTTTGTAGTAGGGTGCACTATTGTTAACAACGTAGTGCTGCTAACATTGTAGATAAAATTTACAAGAGCTTTTAGCTTGCAGCTCCTTCAGCATGTGAATGTGTCTCAGGTGTTTGCAGAAGGCTGGTCTCAGATCCCATAGGCATCCCATTAACTGCTGACCTGCTAGTTATAAGTGTTTGTGAACGTATGAGAGACAGTCCTGCAACAAGTGGTCGTTGGTAGAAAGAGGAATAATAATTTCTGGATTTCCTAAAATAGGCATTTTTAAAAAAAAAACAACAAAATACATGAGAAACATACATTTTTACATATTAAATGATGATCTCGGAGAATGTATGAGATACTAAAATGCATAATAAAAAATAAAGAACACTTCAAAGTAAATTGTATGAGTACAGCTAATTTCATATTTCCAATTCTAAGGCTGCTGCTGCTGTGGTAAATAAAACATAAGGTATAATTTTTACATTTTGTGAATTACATCCAGCATGATAAAAGTTTGTAATGATCTAGTAAACGTGTGTTTCTGGCATTTAAAAGCATTTGATGTTTTTGGTGATGTTTCTCTGGTGCAGTGGAGTAGTCAGAGACTGGTGTTAGTCTCGTGAGTTGTTGCTATTATTCACGTGCACCCTGGAAAAGCTGTGCTGACAGAGTAACGTTCCCGCGGTTGGGTGGCTGCTGGCAGGCAGGTGGCTGGTAATTCTGAGAGGGGGAGCTCCAGCTGGTGCAGGCAGGTAGGAGGTTCAGGATTCTTCACGTGGGTCTTGTCAGAGAAATGCCAAAGGCCTGCGACTATTTTAGTTTTCACTGGTCATCCAAAAGCTTCAGGGTATGTTAGGGGGAAAAATCTTGGCACGTGGAGCAGCTTGTCAAGCCCTCAGTCCCCTAAAAGTGTGTTTGAAACCAAAGTGTGAAGAAGTGAGAAGTCACAGAAATCAGGAAATGTTTTTCCAAAATCTGCTTATTTCCCTTGGCTCAGAAAGCAAGCAAGAACTTTTCTCCATTGAAAGCTGCAGGGTTTTTTTAGCCTGATTTCCTAAGGAAAGTGATTTATTCAGTTTCCCCTTTTTCTCATTCTTTCCCTACGTCTTCGCCAGCAGCTTTTGAAGTCACGGACCAATTTCAACCGTGTTGAAAGGACAGTAATCTCAGAGACTGTCGTGTTCCTCAAGTTTGGGGAAGATAGGCAAACTGGATAGGGAGAAACCCTCCGTCCCCTTTCTTGACAGAGATTGTGAAATGCAAGCTTGGCTCTGACCTGCTTTTCAGCGTGAGCAGGGTCTCTCAGGGTCAACTCTGCTGGACAGAAAGGAGGTGCTTGTAGGTAAGCTGGCTTGTTACAGCGTGGGAGAGGAGAGTAGATAAAAGGTAGAGCTCTAAGAACCGTGCCTTGCCATCCACTAACGCGCTCGCTTAGTGATGAATTGGTAAAGGATATGGTGGCCATTAACCGATGAATTACTGATCAGAATTAACTAATGCTGTGTTTTGCTGACTGCAGGGTTGCCTGGTTCTTATTTTCCATTAGTATGTAAAATAAATTCTTCTGAAATTAACAGAATATCTCAAAGCCATGATTAAATTCATATTTTCCCTATGTTTTGGGGAAAAAAAAAATACAGTTTTGGCATATTTCTTGGAAAAGGCTAAAACTTAGACTTTGCTTTCAGTAGTAAAGAGCAAAAGAAAGTGTAACTTGAGTCCGAGAAATGGGACTTCTCCATTTGAAAGTATTTGACCAGCCATGGAAAATCAGTGCTTTTTGTAGTGGAGGTATAAAACTGATAGGGTGCTGTCCAAAGATTTCTGTTTATTCCAGTTGCTGTATGAAATATGTCCATTTGTAGCCAAAGATAAGATGTTTTTCTCAACATAAGAATAAAAGAAAGTACCTCCTAGGCTGGATTTCCTGCAAGCCTGCTCCTCTGTCTGTAACACGGAGTTACCAGTTGAAAAGTAAGGGGAGCTGGACTTCCCTCTAGAATCCCATTTCTAGTTCTTCTGTCTTGCCTGTATTTGCCTTACCTCTTATTTGTGGTAATCGTTGGACTGAAGTTTCTAGCGTAATTTTCAACTTGCAAGAATCTGTCTGGTCTCAGTGGAGAATTTAGTCTGTCCTGCTGGTCTGTTTAGAGAAACTGCTGATAGACTTCGTAATGGTGAAAGTGAAGAAAACTTTATTAGCGTGCTCCTATTAATTTCTAGACAGTTCCCTGCTCAGTGATGTCAGATATACTTTCCAAGCCTTCAGTAACACTTCGAGTGTTTACAAATCATACAGTCTTCAGAAATGTTAATTCAGAAATGTCAACTCTTACAAATGTGTTGGTTTTAAAATAACAGAATGGATTGCGGCGTAGTTATGTGGCTTTGACTTGTGCTTATTTTAAAGCAGTTTTCATAGTAACAACAAATATTCTAAAGGAAACCGGATTTTCCTCTGACTGCGAGTAGAAAAGCAAGTAGCAGCATGAATCACAGCTTCCAAGAACTGTCAGAATAGGAATGCAGATTCTCACACACACACACACTTTCCTCGTTGTCAATTTTAACGTGGTAATGTGGTTTAATAAAGTTTTTCTTGCCATCCGCAGCAGCAACACTTATTATATGCAATCAAGCTGCTACTAGCAGTTGCGTGGTTGGGGGTGAAAGTGCAGTTTGGAACTAGTGTGTGAGTTTCAATGATAATTCATTAGCATCTCAGTAATTTTGCTTAAAATACGTTTTCTGACCTAACTACAATAGATGCAAAATTCCAGGTGAAATTATTTGTGTTGTTAAAATACCAGCCTTCAGACTGTATTTTTTTTCCAGCCCAGAAGAATTAAACATTTTGTGCTGCACTAAAGCTTTGCATGATGTTTCACAGATAATAAGATAGTGTTCCAGCCTTGAAGAGCTTGTGATCTAAATTTCACTGACATAGAAAATGAGGAAAGTGACCTCAGAAAGGGGGACAAGGATTCAAATGAATGTGAGTCAGAGAATTAAACAAGCTGTAATTTCTAAGAACAGAATAAGGTAGATCAGCAAGGAAGAAGTTGAGAATATAGAAGCAAAAGACAGCATAAAACAAATCCAAATAGAACATTTGAAGGAAGAGATGGAGCACATGCTGTAGTGCAGGATCTGGAAAGTATAATAAAACCAGAAGATTGTGAGTAGAATCAAGATGAAGAGGAACTAGAAGGTGGTAGGAAACGGGACAGGAGAAAAATATGTAGAAACTTATAAATTATGTTTGTGGGTTTGGCTTTTCTGGGAAAAAAAAAAAAGAGAGAGGAGACAGGAAAAAGGTTGGAGAATGTGCTGGTTTGATCGCCTTGGCAGGAAAGCCAGGATACAGATTCTAGCACCAAGACTCTCTTAGCCCCCAGCCCACCTTGAAATGTAGCTGTCAGTTTAAGTTGCTTTTAAGATGAGTGGCAAAACAACAGGAACCCTGCCTGAAAACTCAGTCTGGGGCACTGGGGTTGCTCTGTCACCATGTGCTGTTGCACCCAGCCTTTGTATAAGTGGAAGGACTTCTGTCTGAGTTTCAGTGCAGTTGAGGTGGCATTATAGAAGCATCTAATACCAGAGGTGGTTGAGGCACTACTGCTTTAGCTAAGTCAGAAAGGACCTAAAACTTTTTCTCATTAAAATAACTCCGTACAAACCAAACATAAATCTAATTTTCCATGTAAAGGTAGTGCCAGTTGAACTAAAATAATTTGGAAAATGAATTTCAGTTAATTTAATCTTGTTTGTGTTGCTGACATAAGAAATGAAAAATAATCAAATTTCTGTAGACTGTTTTTTAAATGTCACCTAGACATCTTTACTGCCCCGTAGAGCATAGTTTGTCCTTTCTTAGCTATACATTATCCTGGGGTTTTATTCAATTTAATGATTTGTAACATTAGAATATTTAATTGTAGAATGAAATGTATAGAAATATATAGAATGAATGTCTGGAAAAGAGTAGATGATAAGTGTTCAAGGCCAGGTGGGATGGGGCTCTGAGCAGCCAGGTCTTGGACTTAGTGATCTTTAAGGTCCCTTCCAACCCAAACCATTCTATGATAATGGCCTGCCTTTCTTCTCATGTTAGACTTGTCCAATAAAATATACATTTGGAGGATATATAGCAGTATATAGCCCTGTATATAGGAGTACAGCATTGTGATCTGTAGTAAGTGGGCAGCTGCTTTTGTGGAATAAAGTAGAGTCTTTGTGTATGAAAATAGTGGTGTGTAGTTAGCTTCTGCTTATGAGAGCTCACTGAAATTCAAGTTTGTCATCAGTAAGGGAAGATGTTTGAGTCTTTCCTATGCTGTTTTATGCCATGTTCCCTGAGAGTTTTGTACTGTGTTCTGAGGTAGATCACATGTCCTGTTTGACCTATAATACACAAAGTTAAGATTGTATGGATATATTTTCTTTCCAGACATTTGTTTGGTGTATTATTGATGTTTTGGAAGCAAATATCCTCTGCAAAGCAATACACAGCGAAAAATATGTTAATGTTTGGTAGGCAATGTTAGAACTGTAACTGCAATGTTACCTTTAAGCCATTGCATTTGTCTTGCAGATTTGCACTAGGTAGAAGGTGGTATGTACCTCTGAAGTTCTCCTTCCTCCTTTATGTGGAATAAAGGAGTTGGGGTGTGAAGTTGTGGATGCTCTAGGGTAGGAATAATATGAAAGGAGAGGAAACAGGGCAGCAATCAAGCGCTCATCTCTCAAAGTTGTTTTGAATAGATTCATCTTTATAGAACTTTTTGTTGTTGTTGTTTTTCAGAAGACTGTGCCAAAAAACCTCTTTTGCTCAGATGACGTCACATTTGGACTACTAATGCTATCCACCCACTCTACAAGGCACAATGGATTTCTAGGTAATTTAAGTAAGTATGTAGATTTTATTGCTGCTAGAACAGTAATGCTTTAAACAGAAGCATCTCTTTTAAACCTCAGGCAAGATAGACATTCCACTTCAATTTGAGATTGAAATTAATGTTGTGTGGGGCAAGAATAGACTTCAAATAAGCTTTTAATAAGCTTCCATCCTGTACACTGGAGCTTGGAATAAAACAATTGTACCTGAGCTGCCTTGGAAACCAGAGGGAAGAAAAAAACAACCCACGATGGCACCGTCCTTAGCAATGCCATACACTAATGTGGCTCTGCTGTTTCAGGAGCCTGAATTAACGTCTCTCTCAGGGATACGTTGCAGTGAATGAGCATTTGTGTTGCTATGCTTGCAGCTTCTGGTGGTCTTCTTTTGCAGAGCTCTTGCTAAATTGCTGATGGACTTAATACCCCATTAATATAAGAATGTATAGAAAGGAAAACAATGCATCTTAGTAGGTTCAAGAAGCAATCTCTCTGTTCATGTGTCATTTTAGTTGTGAAAGGGTTGTGTCCCCTCACTTCCTTGATACAACACCGTGTACTGTCCTGCTGAAGACGGGCCAGTGGTGCAAGATTTCTTCATATCTTGTCATGCAGTGAGTTTACTGATTGCTTTGTACATCCATGGGCATGCAAAGAGAGGCACAGAAGAGATAGGGCAGATTGTTTGAGGTTCCTCTTCTGAGCAACAAGGGGTTTTTAATTTGATGTTTCATGAGGATCGCAGCCTTGGGCCCGGTAGCCTTCATGCATGTGTTTACATGCTTTTTCTTTGTAGCAGGATATTACTGTTAATTTTTTTTTCAGGTGGCCCTATAAATTTAAAAAAAAAAAAAAATCTATTTAGATGTATCAGGCTTTGTGCCAGTCTTCTCAAACTGGATAATTTTGTCTTGCTGGCAGACTCCCTCCCTATATTCCTAGTAGTTTGTCGTGCATTGGGCATGGTTGGTGGTGCATGAAGGAAAGTGAATGGAGTTGTAGGCAGCAGCGCGTGTAGTTAATGATGCTTGACGCCTTCTAAGACCTTGCTTTTGTTTGCTTGTAATTTAGCAGGACTTAAATCAGTGAGCAGTAATTCTTTGTGTTGTATGGTTGCCTCAGTTCAATCTTCACCAAAAGTCAGCCTGTGACTGAGAATGAGGTGGGGCAGGGGGGAGGAGTACTGTTTTCTTGACTTAAGCTGCGATGTTAATCTTACCACAGGAAAGATACAGGACCTGTATACGCTGAGGTTTTTAAGAGAGAAGTTGAGTTTTTAGGAGAAAACTAGAACTGTTATGCTGCAGTATCAGGCTGTTTGTTTTGTGCCATTTAGATTTCTGAAAAATAGGTCTGTCCCAGCTCAGTGACTTGCCTAAATCTGTTTCATCTGTCCAAATCAGATGAGGTAGGTATGTTCCAAATCCTTTTAGTTATAACCAGACAAAAGTACAGAGCATGTTCTAGCTGGACTGAGAGAGGTAAAGAGGCCTAATTTGCTGCTCTCCGTTGTAATGTCAGGCACAAACACCAAGTAAGGAGGCTTTCTTCTGGGCTCTTCCTTAATGTCTGCCTGCACCTCCCAACAGGTACAATAAGGAGGAATGGTGGCATAATCAGAGTCAACCCATAGGAGATGGGAAATGTAGTATTGTAGGGCAGTTAGTTATCTTGGTCATAATTATTGGGGCTGCTCTGCCTGTTGCAGTGAAGAAAAATTGCAACTCATTAAATCAAAAAAAAATTAATAGGTTATAAAGAGGTAAAGATCTGAAAATGGTCTCCTGGTTCCTAGCAGATTTAAGGAGAAAAAGGAATTGCTTCTGAACAAGCTAAGAGTTTGTCCCAGTTTTACAGTTGGATCAGAGAATTGACTTAATTAAATAGAGAAGCAATAGAACAGCTTTGCTGACCAAAGCAAAGCTGTGCCTTGGCCAGGCAGAGAGGTGCGAGGAGGGAGAGGTGCTATGTGGGAGAAATCTGCTCTGTTTGTCTAAAGGTTTAAATTATGAAGCAGAGTAAGAGAAACTGACAAGATGAGCAGGAGGCTTGTCCTTGCACTTTCTTTTGCTGAATCTAGAATGTATGTTGTGGAGGATGGTCTTAATGTTTCCTGTTCTTCCTTCCGTTTGTTGTAGAACTGTGCTGAGCATTTTTTCAAATATTTTGGATTTTTTGTGAGGTTTTGACCCCAAAATATTCATGAGTTACAGGACGACAGAATTTCTGTCCATGATAGGAATAAATGGGATGATTACTTCTGAGATTTTTATAGATGAAGAATGTAGTATTTAATTTGCGTTAAAATTTCATGGCTGCTTAGTAGGGCTTAAAAACTCAATGGGATAGTTGTATTTACTGTTGATGAAAATTAGTGTTACCTGAATTTTTTATTATTGAAAAGAGAGGTACTTGCAAACTCTGTTCTTTGCTCTTAAGCCCAGACCCATGCAGAAGCTGGCTTCTGAAATACATATAATGCTGACCATTTAAAAAATCTTCAGTTTATGTATGTGAGAAAGTTTGTATACATTTGGGGGTTTTTAGGCATTGTTTGAAAGAGATTTCACTTCCTTTTCATCTAAATTTCAGCAAATGCAGTGTGAAGCCCATTCTTTCATTTGCAAAAATCTTCTGGAAAATTATTTGGATGCTGTATATTGAACGTCAGTGAAACTAGGGGAGTCTCTGTGAATGTCTTGGTTATTTTACGCAATGAATGAGTTAATTGTGTGAGACCAAATCCCGTTTATAACTTACAATGCTAACATATGCTCTGTCATTTAACCTAAAATCTAGAAGATTAAGTTTTTAGATAAACAAATAACATAGCTCAGAAAAAGGAAGGCAGATTATGCAATATATTCCTGGATTTTCTCTTTGGCTGTGTATATGCCAAATATATTTGTAATAAAGTTCTTTTATAACATCAGTTGCTTGATTAGTTTTCCTTAACGTATTTGCCATGGTGTTCCTATTGCTGTTCTCTGATGATGTTTAGAACCAGACTAATTTCAGCCTCAGGCTAAACATATTCCTGTATCATTAATCTCTTTTCTTTCTCAATTCATGTGGTTGTTTACCTCTGGACTTTGAGATGTGTTTGAACGATGGAAGCAAGCACGTGGTCATCTTTAGCCCTTTTAAATTGAGTTTGGACAAGTTGAATTACAGTGGTAGCGCTTACAGGGCCTGTCATAGTCTAAACTATGTGAATTGCAAAATGAAAAACAATACTGCCAACTCTGAAAGTTTGGAGATGTCACATCTTAAGTTTGCATTTGCTGTATTTCGTAGCACAGGTAATAGGAGGAAATAAATTAGTGAGACAAAAAATCTGAAAGAAATAGTTGGGAAACAAGAAAAGGAGTAAAATATTTAAAGAAGGAAAGGGGCATAGAAGATAAAAGTGAAGAAGAGATGCATGAAGGTGAAGTGGTAGTAGATACCAAGTTTTATGTCTTCTGCTGAATTATGGAATAGGGGAGATAAAATCTTTGTGGCAGCCAGCAGATTGCCATGCAGTGTGGCTTTTGTTTGTTTGCTTTTAACTGTGGTGAGGAGTTAAGAAAAGCTTACAGAATTCTTCTAGAGCCTGTACCCTCAAATGTTCTGTTCTGTGAGTTGGTGCCTTCCTTGGTTGGTCTGTTTTGGAAAGGATGGTACAATTGAAGCGTAAGCATTACCATTTTAAGTTGTTAATACTGCTTTGGAGAGAAACTCTCAATATTTCCTCTTAATATTTCCTCAGATATTTCCTCTTATCACCTACTGATTTAATGTGTTTGAGCTACATTCCTTTCCCAGGAAACTGATTTTTAAGTTCTGCTGCAGGTGCAAAGCATTCTTCTGTTTCTACTGGGAATACACAGGCCTGAATCAATTATTAAATCCCTGGAAAACTTTGAGTGGCCTGTATGATGGTGATTTGCTTCTGGAGACCAGATGGAAATCTAATCCAAAGTAAACTCACTTGAACAGCTAGTGTCAGCACCAGCTGCTTTGATCTACTGATCCATTTCTACTGCTCCAGTTTATTTGCTAGTGGAGATATAGTCAAAATTATTTACTTTGGTTATTGGTGAGTAGCTGAAGGCAATGAACATCTCTGTGCATCTATTTTCCAAATCCAGTTACAAGTTTCAGTGCATTGGTACTGAGCAACACAGCCTCCACAGATTTCCTGCACTACCTCTGTTAATACAATCTGTCAAGGAAATAGAAAAATCTAAAATGGCATGAATCAAATGGCTATATGATACAACTGCCTTTTGAAATTTTTGATTGTTTAATCCGGTTTTGTTCCCTGTTTATGTTCTTAAATTGTTAAAAATAGTAGTCTTGCGATTTCTTTCATATTTTTTTATATAGAATTCTCAAATTTGTATACTTCCCACGTGTTTTGATTGAGCTGTTTATCTGCATTAGAAAAAAAAGTACACAGTTCTGTTGCAGTCATTAAGTCTGAGCAAGACAAGAAAATGAAGAAGGCAGTCTTCACAAGTGTTTGCAGTTTTTGCTATTTTTCTGTACATTGATGTCATCAATCAAGGCAGATTTTTTCCCCAAATTCCTCTGTTTCAGGTTGTAGATGGCAGTTGTTAATGCTTTGAAAATGTAAGTAATATTTAGTTGCCGGTATTAAATCATTTCATCTTAAATTAGTAGTTGTCAGAGTTCTTTCCATCTGTGCTGTATGACTTTAATTTTTGGAGATTTCCAAGAATTTTTGAACATTTGCCGCTAATGTAATACCCTGCCAATCTAAGCTGATGATTAGGAATAAACTCCTATTTCTTATTTATTAGATCTTTGCAGGATCCAGGCCTTAGTGTTCAGCACTTTCTTTCCCCTGAAATTTTCCATGATTCAAGTATTCTATCAAGACTCTATCGATAGGGCAACAGAAAACAAGGGCACTTTAATATAAGCAAATCTAAGGTTGTAGCAACACAGATATCAGCACCATTTTGGAGAACTTCAAATTTTTTTTTTGTATTAAGGCTGGTGTTATTTACATGCCAAGTTATTTGCAGTGTAATTTAAATTTTTTATTCACACCATTATTGTACACTCGTATTACACTCGTATTGTAACTAGCACAAGCATATTATAAAAGATACCGTATTTTGTTTTACTAGGCTTAAGCATCTCTGTTCAACTTGTATAATCCTTTCTAAAAGAGAGATTATTATTGCCATATGAGTTTGTAGGATTTTGGCTACCAAAAAAACCCACATTAAGTAAAAGTCAAAATTTAGTACTTAGCTGCTTCATGCTGCAGCCTCAGGAGGAGGCCTCGTTGAGGCAAGAACAAACTTCACTTCAAAATGAAGAAAAATGTTGAGAGTCGAAATGTGAAAACTGTAAGCCAGCAAGTTAGGAAGAGTCCTCGTTGTTTTAAGTAATCTTGTTTTAGGAATATTGTTGTCTTCTGTTGAAGTGTGTGTTTCATTCTCACTCTATTTGCAAATTTGCTAATGTGTTAGGCATAAATAAACTGTTTCAAGCCTTAACGTGTGCTTAAATAAAATACAGCTGTTTTCATTAGCCTCTTAGCATGTGGCCTCAACATCTGATTTATAGTAGTTTCAGGGTTTCTTATGAATCCTAATAGCTATTGGAATCCTCTTCCTTTATACCATTGTTAAATAGGCTACTAGCAAGAGCCTAGGCCACTGAAACCATTTTCACCATGTTCTGCTTAGCAGAAGAGAGTTATTTAAACCAAAACCTGATTATAGTAGTTTCACTTTTTGATATCTGATTAATGGAAATTTGATATCTATATATCTATAATACCTTTATAGGACCTTCTTCATGTTACTTCTTAGGACCTCGATGGTCTGAATCAGATTCTGTTAATGAAGTGGGAAATGAACCTATATGGAGTGTACTACCTCATTTGCTGTGATTTAAACAATTAACTGTAAGATACGTCTAGTGCAACTTGGTTTTTTACTAGATCCTTCTTGCTATTTGAGATGGCAGTCTTTAAGCAGTGCTAATTTTAGCATCTTCAGTAATGACCTGGAAGGGAAGGTTCTAAGTCTTTGCTAATAAAATATGGTGATACTAATTTGGGAGGTGTTGAGAACTTGAGAGTGCAGAGAAGACTAAGGGGGCAAGAAGTAAGCATACTGAGACATGTTTAGGTAGATAGAAGTAGTGTGGTCTGATGATTCTGTGAAAGAAGACCTTGAAGAGTGGTAAAAGAGAAAAGAAAAAATGCAGATGGAAGCCCAAAGAGTTTAGAGAATCTTGCAAATATAGTGAGTGTGGTCCCAAATAGTTGATATGGTTTGGTGTTGAATATAGTAGATAGTACAGGAGACTAATAGTTCTGATGTAAGTACCTTTGAGCACTCACTTGAAGCTCTTTAAAACTTAAATGTAAGTATCGGGACAGAACCTGAATTTCTGAAAATACAAAGAAGAGCGGAGTTTGAGGAATTACATTTTTCCTCCCACACCCTATCATGAACGTTCTTATCTGAAATGTGGTAGCAGCAAAGCTTGAAGAAGCTTGACTTAAGAATTCTACAGTTGTATTTTGTTTTCTGTCTTTCATTAAACATGATCTGAAAGTATTTTTGAAAGCACTGAGAGAGCGGAAAATGGTTGAGAAGTTTTGTTGTGAATGTTGAATTACTCTGCAAGCTATAGAAAGTCTTCATTTAAAAAAATCCTGGTGTTTGAAGAATAATATTGTCGTCATAATCATCAACTTCATATACAATTAAGTAGACTAGACTCAACATTTTGTAGACCATAGTGATTTATGGGAAAAGGAATTTGTTGGTCTGCTATTGCTGCTTCTCTGGTGAACCTCAGAAGGTGAATTAGCGGGTTTTCCAAGCTCCACTTACTAAGCACAACCTCTGAAAGTTTCTGTTTCTGTCAGTAGCTGTCCGCAGAGAAGGAGAACATGCTTTTACTGCTCAGGAGAATGAACAAAGAATTTGAACAAACACGGTATCTCCATAATATGATAGGGCTTTAGAAACATAGAAGGCTAAAAACGGTCAAAAGTAACAGTGCTACTTCAAGCTGCAATGGTTTTCCTTCTGATGGTGTTAATTGTACCTTCAGAAATGTAGTTATGCTCAGTACTCTGACATTTGAATATTTAAGCAAACACGTTCTTCCTTTATTTCCATGTGTATAAGGAAAGATTAGAGTAAAATTACAGTAAAATTAGATTAAATTTAGAGTTGACTTTATACACTTTTTCTATTGCTGCATTGCTGTTACTTCATGCAGTACTATTCTTTTTATAATGTACCATTTTTCCTGCCCGAACAAGTCCTTTTATTGACGAAATTTTGGCTGATGTTCCATTTCCTTTCGGTTCTTAAGGCATGTAAGGTGGCTAAAGGATGACTTAACCTATATCTGAAAAGTGGTTACGGATTGTTTTGCAAAGGGTTGCTAGGGACAAGGCAAATCCAAGGCAGAAAGACCCTTCTATTTGTCTGTTAAGACAAGAGTTGACATTTCAGCTAACATGCTGAAGTGTGCACAGGCACTTCCTCTGTGCACCAGTTGTAAAGCTTTATTTTTTTATTTATTTCCCCTTTCCTGTTAAGGCACTTGTTGCATATGTAATATGAGGGACGTGTCCTGTATCTCAGGTTTTGCAATCACTGTAATTCCAGTTGAGCCTGGATCGTTATACTGAAGGTTCTGACGTGAGACAAACTCTAGTGTTTTGTGTAATGAGATGAAGGAGAGTACTGCAGTGCGGATGTTTGGAATTCGTATGGAATTCTTGTTTTATGTATAAACTTGCTTCTTCTATAACAGGTAGTTGTGCTGACGAGGAAATACTGAAGGACCCACTGACAGACACCAGAATTCTAGAAAAAGTAAGTCTTCTGTTGAATCTTGTTGATCTTAGCAATATAACAGTAAGTTTGCTAGTGCAGACATGGGGGGGAGAGAGAGCTGCAGAGAGAAGCTGCTAGTTTGGTATTTTTTTGACTTGGAATGTCCTTCAGTGTTTGAACAGAAAAATGTTTCTACTCTCTCATTTCATGGTAATGTGAATGTGAATTCTCAGTTCCTCTTTCTTTTGTAAGGCAGTTTCCAATGAAGTGCACTGCCTACTCCATTCTTCAGGCAGTGAAGCAGTCTACTCTTCACAAATGTTTTACAGAATGATTTAGTTGTGCATGAGTCACGCATGCTGGGAAATCTAAGCATCAGAAGCACTTGCACAGCTGCACAGATCGAGGATTGTGCAATCAACTTGGAAAAAAAGTGCCCATCACAAAATAGTTCTACAGTGGTTTATTTACATTCTTGCATTTCTGCATGAGATGAGTAAGTTTTAGATTGAGTACTGGTAGCTTTCTACAAGACCCGCCATTTGTTCTTGGGTGTTGCTGTTTTCAGCTGTACTTCTTGTTGTTTTTTTTTTTAATATATGTCCTCTTGGTTCACTTGCACAACCATTAAGAGTTACAAATAATGGGTATTGGTGTAGAAGTCATTCTTCCATTATTTTTTCTTAGCTTCATATTATCCATCCAGATGAATAATCATATATATGTATACATGCTGATGATCATCTTAGAAATGTCACAGTTCATGATAATTGTGTTGCTCGATAGATAGGTTGATAACTATCCAGCAACATGCCAGGTATAGCTACTCCTGTGCTTTACATTTTGCATGAGTTTCCCATTGACTCCAAAGCTGAGTTTGGAGTTTGTTTCTATATCCAGAAACTCTTCATGAGCCTGCATCAGTGTATGTATACAAACCTCATTCTGCCAGAAATTTGATGTGGCACAGTTTGCCACGTGAGATACAGCAATGCATGGGAGAGGGAAATGTTTCATCTAAAATACGGAGCAGGCTTCTCAAGTAGTAGCAACAAAGGTTATTTTTCTGAGTACAAATTTGAATCTCATGTCTCCTAATTTTGTTCTCTGGTTGCAATTTAATGCATGAGGTAGGTCAGAATGAACTGGCATTGTTGCCAAAAGATGTGTCTAACCTGGTGATTCACTGCTTCCCCTTGCCCTGTGCCAACATTGCTTTTGAGCAGCTGTATGGTGAAACAGAGTTAGCTGATTTAGCTGAATGAAACGTTGTTTGGGTTACTTTTAGGCTGGTCCAGCTTCAGGCTGTGTTGACTGTGTGATCACAGATAGTAATGCTAGCAAAAGAAGAGGGAATTTAATAGAGTTGTGGAAATGAGTGTCCATAATAACTTTTTTTTTTTTTAAAAAAGGGTCACATTATTTTGAAAACTTTCAGCTTTACCAAGGAATTTGGTAAAGGTGATTAGAAATATAAATAAACATTTAGTTGTGAAGTCACTAGTATCTGTAGCCATGCCATTGCCCATGTCGCCGATGTATATCCTATTCCTGCTACCTTACGTGTGGTAATTTTCACTTACAGACTAAGCTGGAGGAGGTACTTAGTGTGTTTATCCCACATCCTAGGTGAGTGCCCTATGCAGCTGCTAGGGATAAGTCTTTGTCTCTTATAAATAAATAAAATAATTGAGTTCATTTTGTTGTGCTGTCTAGTGTGGCATGTGGCTCACTCTCAACCTCTTCCATCCCTTTTCAATAACTGAGAAGTGGTGAGATGTTTCTGGATGTGGTACATCATGGTATCTTCAAGGATTAAGGTGTTGGGTTGATATGAAAGAGCTAGTTGTCCCTTAAAAAGGTAAGGGGAGTTGTAAATCAAGCAAAACCGACTAGAGATTCATAGCTATATCCTTAAAATTTCTTCTAAATAGACTGTAAAGGCATTGGGTGCAGAAATAACTTGCATAACTTAAATTCTTACAGACTTTCTTGGCCGTCTGTTGACTTCTTTGATCTCTAAAGATTATAGAATGCAGTAGTGATAACAGCAAGAAATGTTTATTTTTTTTTCAGATTAGTCAGTCTGATTCTTCATGTAAAATTATGCGTGTTCATTTGGGTTATAAAGAAGTATTAAGTCTTCCTTGGGCTGATTTTCTTGGCCTAGGGTAGAATTTTGGAAAGGTTCATTTGTGTGCTTTTCAGTAACTGCTTTAAACTGCCGTGCCCACCTTGCAGCAGAGATGTGCGCTATTAATAAAAGGCTGGTACTTAAGCTGCTCACTGAACCTGTAGGTTTGTGGTTTTTCAGCGAGATAATTATAGTGGGCAGATAAATGTGTTGGTTTTATTGCAGTAATAATAATTGTAAGGTCTCACTTTCTACATTTAAACATGGGTTTCTATCAAAACAGAGCAGAAATGTTTTATGGAATAGAAGAATTTAATTTACATTATCTTTCTTTGATATGTAATAATTACAGCTGTTGAATTTGGTAACAGATTTTTGCCAGGAGAGTTTGCAAAAAGTAGTTTGTTTTCTATATCTAGACAATTTTTCCTGTTACTGGGGTTGAAAAAAAATAACGTTTAGCTTTTGATCTGTCCCATTTCTTAGTGTAGTAATGAAGAGTTTAAATTTTTTTTCTTTGGTTAGATTTGCTAGTAGTATTATTTCTCCTCTAAGGGAAATGTGACAAACCATTTTAGACATTGTTTACACTAGCACCTGAATGTGTTCAACCTAAATGAAACATTTAAAATTTCTAATGTGTCATAATTATGTACACTTGTAATTGGATGAAACATCTCAAAGTGCTGACTTGGGGATAGACAACTTGGTACTGTATTTTAAAGTTTTTTTCTTTAAATTTCAGCTAATTTTGAGAAATCAGCAAGTGAAAATAATTTTTTTGTCAGGTAATTTTATTCTGTATAAAATATTTTGTACTTAGCACATAGTTTTATGGGGTAATTAACGATATTCAGTAGGGATTTCAGCTTTTGAGCACGTGTGAGGTATTTTTACTCCTTTGAACTTATGGGAAGAAAAAATAAAAGAAAAAAACCCTGTCAATTACATAAATTCTGTTTTATTTAAGAGAATGGAGGAAGGAACGTGGGATTTTTTGTTCATTGTAAAATATACCAAGTTTAGTTCCCTCATGTGAGTATGAATAGCAGAATGTCAAGATTTTTGTACAATCTAGAGCACTTACTCCTCTGCACAGTGAACACAAATTTGGAATCTGTTCTTGAGCTGACTGTTTGCAGGCTGTTTCTGCCCAGAATCCCATTGAAGCAAACAGTTTTTCGGGGGCATGACGATTTTCGGTTTTGAATTCTAATAAACAGATTAGCTTCTCTTGATTAAAACCTGTGCTGTGAAGTACTGTTTTTTGTTAAGTACTGTTGAAGGAGGCATTAGTTGTATTTTCCAGTGTTGATTATGAGCTGGGTTGTATTTTCAATGTGCAAACATGGTATGTACTCTCAAGACTTAACCCATGGTTCCTTGTTAGAGACCCAGCAGTGGCAGACTTAGTTAAGAGGTTCCTGCTGCCCTTTGTACTGTTCTGCAGCTGTGCCAATTTTCAAAGGTACAGGAAGCCACAGTTTTTAATAAGAACATAACAATAAAGGTTGTATTTAAAACTGTGAGTGTGGTATGTGGGTTTTTTTAAGCACATCATCTCACAAATCTGCTTCACTGTGGCCAGAGCTGAAGGGGTGCAACCCCCCCTAAAAGTCCAGGAAGAGTGACAAGAAGCAGGGAGGAGCCTTATAAACAAAAACTGGTGCAAGTGGAATCGTAACATGTAGCTGCAGTCTTCCTCTTGTACGGACTAGTTGCACAGGATTTACAAGCATTATTTCTGTCACGCTTGCATGGCTTTGTTATTAAGTGAAGGAATCTCCAGTAAGGATCTGTGAATACAAAGCACTGAGAAAAATACTTTACATGAGAGTATGGAAGAATATTGACCCGATAGCCAGGTGCTTAAGGCCGGGACAAGAGGCAATGGGCACACACTGAAACTCCAGTTGTAGTTAATTTGGTTAATTCAGATCCTAGAGGGCAAAGATAATATAGGCAGTCTGGGAAGAGATGGAAAAAGACTGAGAAGTGCTCAAGCGCCAGAAGAGGCCTTCGTTACCCCCTGTCAATGACCAGTTTTGTCCGAAGCCTGGCAACTTGCTGAGCTCTTCCCCAGCCGCTGCAGGGAGCTGAAAGGGCAGGCTGCTCCTTGGGGCGGGTAACCACGTTCAGGCAAGAGCCCAGATTGTCAGGCAAGTTCGTGACAAGGAGTCAGGTCTAAGGACAGGCTGGGAAGTCAAATTGATGAGTCAGAGTCTGAACCAAGATTAGAGAGCCGCACTGTGTCGAAGAGCTGGCCTGGAGCACAAAACTCCTTACAGGGCAAGGAGCTGCATGCCAATCTCCATGGTGAGGACGGGGAAGGAGAGGCAGACTCCAGAGGGGAGAGGTGGAAGGGTGTCCCCAGAACAGGTGGTCAGGCAGAGATCTGCCCAAATGGTCTGAACAGAGAAATGGTAGATGGGTATTTCCTCTAACCATGAGCTGGAGAGATGGGGGTTGCAAACTGTATTCAGGCCCAAGTTAGAGAGCAAAGTGTTCTCCCAGTAGCAGGACAGGCTAATGTGTGAAGAATGCAGAAGAGAATTGCTTTTTCCTCTAATCTTTATCATCCATGTTTCTGTGAGGATGGTACTTAGAGTGACTTTTAAACAGACTTCTTAATCTGATGTGACAAACCCTATCTAAGAAGTTAAACCTCATTTTACTTCTGTGCATGCTACGTTGTTGTCTCCCACTCATGGTGATTTGTAGGCTCTTCCAACTGTTGCTGTTTGTGGGGGCTATGTACAGATAGGTCTATGGGCAAACAGCATGCGCTCATCCAAGTGCCATCATAACTGGACCAACTGTGATACCTCTGACCACTGCCACAATAGACCTGCCAGGCAGTTCATGCCTGCTTGGAGCTGTCCTCTCTCCTGAAAGTCTCACAGGAACAGACTTAAGATAGGGTGAATTACTCTAATAATGGCAACCGACACCACCAGTCAGCTATCCTACTGCTCTTTCTTTGTTATATTGCACACACACGTGTACATGTCTTCTGCAAAAGTAATGGACCTAAGCAAGCTGCTCTGCCACAGCAGGCTATTCCTTGTCCTCTCACAGGTTGCATTATTGAAAGGCCAGCTGAAAGGAAATTGTGTGGATGTCTGTAGTGGAAGCAGCCCTCTCCTGCTCTGGTTTGCTGTGGAGCAGGTAGAGATACATGTCTGCTGCTAAAGCATGTTTATCTACAAGAAAGGACGTTTCTGGGATGCTTCAGCTCTTCTGCACAAGTACAGACCAACAGTACAGCTGGATTGTTTAACATGGTAGATGGATATATGACTGTTCCCAGCTGTTAGAATAATGTTTTCAGCTGCAAAGTTTGGACAGCATTTCTTGAAATGCCTTTCAGCCCTATCTTCACTTTGCTTTACTTACGTTATTTTGAGGTAGAAAATGAGAGACATGCATCAGTTTTAGATCGTAACCTTTTAACAAATTTTGATTAATGAGAAGAAGAGAGGATCAATCAGTCAGAATCATGTAATCACAAAATGGTTTGGGTTGGAAGGGACCTTAAAGCCCAGCCAGTTCCAACCCCCTGCCATGGGCAGGGACACCTCCCACCAGCCCAGGTTGCTCAAAGCCCCATCCAGCCTGGCCTTGAATGCTGCCAGGAACGGGGCACCCACAGCTTCTCTGGGCAACCTGTGCCAGTGCCTCACCACCCTCGGAGTGAAGAATTTCTTCTTAAGATCTAATCTAAATTTACCCTCTTTTGGTTTAAAGTCATCCCTTCCTTGTATCACTATGCTTCGTGACAAAGAGTCCCCCTCAGCTGTCCTGTAGCCCCCTTTATGAACTGGCAAGCTGCTATAAGGTCTCCCCGGAGCCTTCTCTTCTCCAGGCTGAACAACCCCAGCTCCCTCAGCCTGTCTGAGCATAGGAGAGGTGCTCCAGCCCTCTGATCATTTTTGTGGCCTTCCCCTGGACTCATTGTAATATGTTCATGTCCTTCTTGTGCTGAGGGCCCCAGATCTGAACACAGTGCTCCAGGTGGGGTCTCGTGAGAGCGCAGAAGAAGGAGAGAATCCCTTCCCCTGACCTGCTGGCCATGCTCCTTCTGATGCAGCCCAGGGTAGGGCAGGCTTTCTGGGCTGCAAGCACACATTGCCAGCTCATGTTGAGCTTCTCATCAGTGAACACCACTAAGTTTTTCTCCTCAGGACTGCTCTCAATCCATTCTCTTCCCATCCTGTATTTGTGCTTGAGATTGCCCCAGCTCATATGCACTTGGACTTGTTGAACCTCATGAGGTTCACACAAACCCACCTCTCCAGCCTGTCCAGGTCCCTCTGGATGGCATCCCTTCCCTCCTGCGTGTCAGCTGCACCACACAGCTTGGTGTCATCGGCAAACTTGCTGAGGGTGCACTCAATCCCAGTGTCCATGTCACTGACAAAGATGTTAAATAGTGCTGTTCATGTTCTCCTGATTTGCTTTCTGTTGGTGTGTATACCATTGCAAGCAAAGAAGAGCTATCTCAAAACATTCTAACTGGTTCAGTTAGGCCAAAAATTATCAGATTAGAGAGCAAGTTGTGCTTTACCTGTCTAAAGCTCTCCTGCTCTCTCCTGAAGTCCATGCTTACTACAGAGGAATACAAAGCAAATTCTTCTGCTTTTCCTCTCTACCTATTTACCCAAAAAAGAAAAGGCTAAAGAGAAAACTGGTTGCGCTGGAGGGAAAAACAAGAAGAAAAGAACAAAGTGCAAAGCACTAGTGATAGTGATGCGTTATTCTGGGCATGAGGCACAGATCTCTGCTTGCCCCCTGTGGTAGGATGTTCCACTAGAGTAAAACCAGGAAGTCTGTAGTGCAAACCAACAGAAGTAAATATTCCTTTGCTCCTGGAAAGGAGTATCGAGAAGGTTTATAACTATCTTCAGAATCAGTTTAATGACTAGGTTCTTGGTGATATGCTAGTGTTGGGAGGAAGGTACTGACTCGCTGTGGTCCTCCTGCTCCTTGGCTTGCGTCTGTGGTGTGTTACTTGAGAGTACTTTGCTGTTCTGGGGCATCGGGTGCTGTGGAGGTGCTGACCGCTGTCCTGTGATTTTGATTCTTTAAACAAGATCTCTAAAGTTAATCCTCGGTGATTATAATCACTAGTTCGTTCCCCTGGCAAAATAGGATTATGGCACAGAGATCAGGTTGTATTAAGGATGTTAATCAGCTTCAGCTTGCAGACAGTGCATTGTTGGAAAACTGAATTGTTTCCTATATTTTTCCTAATTCATTTGCATTAATTCTGTCTGAGGGCTGCAATCTGTAAAGTCATGAAAACATAACATATAAAAATCAAGACATTTATATAAAAAACTTGTTGCAATATAAGGACAATATTGATTATATCTCAAAATATTTAGCTAAATTACTGTGAAAATGAAGTCCTGGAGACATCAAGGCTTCTGTCACTGACTATACAGAAAATTAAGTAGAAGCAATGCACTGGCTGTTGTCTCATCTATTTTCCATTCTGCTCCTGGCAAAATTTGTCATGAGCAAGGCTGCAGTGTAATTTCACATTTTGTTCAATCTTTAAACTTTTTTCTGAGATTTAATACTGTCAGTGTGCAAACCAACCAGCCTTGATGACAAAATTGGACTGCAGTTGCTGAAACTCCTTCAGTCTGTAACACAGAACATTTTATCAGGCGATACAAACTTTTCACTGTTACCTGAGGTTGGATTGTGGCTTTTTACCCTAGGACTTACTCAGAGCCGTGTTTCTTTGGCCATGAAATAACTGGCCACCCAATAACTCCGTGCTTCTCTGTGAGTGATAAGTCAGCATAGCCCAAAGGTTGCAGCCTTGCTAGCTTTTGTGATTTTGCTGCAGATTGAGCAATGTAGTGTATTAATAATTTGTATATCCATGGCAGCAGCTGAAGCTTTTGATTGAGGAACTTAGCTTTCTTAAAAATAGTAAGTTTCTAGCCTTTGTGATTGCAGAAAAGTTTGAAAACTTGCGCTGAATGTGTACAAGAGATAGAAACAAATGCAAATAATTCATTATGTTAAAAAAAACCCTCATGATTTGTGGAGACAGACTTGTGACCTTTGAACACTTGTGGCTCCCAGTGCTGTTGTGTAGGCGTCTAGACCTTTCTGCTAGCTCTCACATGCATGCCATTTCGGCTGAGTTAGAGATCTATGCGGTTTTGGTTACAAAACCTTTTCCACTGTGATTAGCTTTCCTTTTGGTCTGGTTTAAGCTTGCCTATGTTCTTTTATAACATAAACATATTCTTTTCCTCCTCATCTTGAAATCCCTTTTTGAAATATCCTTAAAAACTTCCTCTTTTTTCATTCTGCTTTAGACATTTACAAATACAGTTCTGTGCCTAAGGTCTGTGGTGTTTTATCTTAAGTGTTTAATTGAGATTTTTTTAAAAATACACCTCTACAGACTGCAGAGATGAGATTTAAAATTTTCCTCATTAGAGCTCTGTTAGGAGCTGGGTGAGAGTTGGCAGAGTTCTTCAACTCAAGGCAGTTTAAAAACATAGGTTTCATGTTGCAGTCTCTGTAACCTAGCCTTCCTGGGACTCTTTGTCACTGTTAATGTTTGCACTTGTCAAATGGAACAAAACAGAAGAGGAGAGGAGTCTGCGAGCACCTGAAAAAGTAGGTCAATGGGCCAGCAGGTTATTTGGCCAGAAAAGAGCGAGTGGCTTCATTGAATCATGCTGTAATTGTTTTTCTCTTTTTGGCAGATTGGTCTGCTGTGCTTTAACTTCCTATGTTAATATTTACATCTCTATTTTAACCACTTAAGAGCCTCTGTTAGGTGCAGGGGAAGGAGAAATTTTATTTTTGTAATCAAATACTTTTTAAAAAAGAGAGATAAAAATTAGATATAATGTTTTCAGTAGCATTAATGAATTTAAGAGTAGTGTACGTTTAGTTTTAGAACCCACCTTCTTTTGAAAATTTAATTCATTTTATAATAACATTTATAGAAAATGTTACAAATATATTGTATAGCAAATATATAGGCACAAAGAAATGAGATAATGATGGGAGAAAAAGCTGATTTCAGGTGACTTAGAAATGTAGAACGTAGCATGGCTCAAGGGAAGAAGTGTATAAAAATAGATTTAATTGAAAAGTAATCATATAAAGAAGTCAGAAGTGAGTGATTATTTAAACTGGTGGTGGGTTTTTTATGGGAATACTGCATTTGTGACGTAAGTTTGGAATAAATTTTTGAAAGGATTTTTGAACTGGATTTTGAAAGAAGGGGTTAATGGCTGTGTCTGAGGCAGTAGCAATAATGCAGCTGGGCAACTTTGCTAGTCACCAGCAGCATTCTGCACATTCTGGAGTCCTGAGAGTAGCAAGTTTGGAGACGAGAAGACATCACTGAGAAAGCCAGTGGAAGCCCAAGTAAGAGTTTCAGCAAAAAGGATGTTTAAATAATGGCATATAGAAATTCTTTGAGGGTGCCATGTGGAAGTGAAGATGTAGATGGTGTTGTTGATACCATATTTAAAAGTAAAAATGACATAAAGATTAAAGATTGGCATAAAATGACAGCTTCTTGAAGCAGAGTTGAAACTGTTTCAGAATGTACTGCTTAACAAGGAAAAGAGCTTTAAGGCAAGGTGAATTCTGATAGCAAAACAATTGAGGTATTTTTAGTCGGCAGAATATCGCATTTATAAATTACTCATGTTGGAATTATTATTTTTCTTTTATTTAAAAAAAAAATTATAAAATCTACCAATTTTAAACCCTCCTTTTTTTTTTTTACAGTTCATAATTTAATGCTTTTCTGCAGAAGAGGATACATTTAACTCCACATAATTCTTCAGAAGAAACAGTGTTTCACCCCTGAAACTTCTATTTACAAGTCTCAAAGTGTAAAAGGTAAAATTGTATTCTTGTAATTAATAAAGTTCCTATGGCTTTCTGTCATCAACACTGAAGGGCTGAATAGCAATGGTAAAGTAGTGTCTTTTATTCTGCAGAAAATGACTGAATTTGATTCTTAGACATAGTCCTTGGTTTCTGTACTGTTTGCATTAAAGTTGCCTGATTTCACTGGATTTATCTCTGCAGTCTTATCCACTGACATGTATAACCACTGAGGATATTTAGCCTCTTGCAACTTTGGATGCAAAGAGGGAATGATCAGACCTTGAAAAGAGAGAAAAAAATGCACTACAGGTGCATTTCGTATAGTCTATCAGTTCTTTCAACTGTCTTGGGTACCAAATCTATCTGGGTCACCAGTTCTGACGTAGGATCTGTATACAGTAACAAGTGAATGATATTGTTGAATTCTAGAAATTGAGTGCTTTGTTAAAGTGGAGAATATTGATTCTTAAATTCTGATTCTGCATAATGAATACGTCAGGTATGTCAAAGATAAAAGTTTTTTTTGTGTTTAGTTACACACAGATTTTTCTTTTGCATATTAGTGGAACTGTATATCATTTAGCATATGGAATTTAATGTTATTCTTGATCCCTATAATGTCAGTTCCCAAATTTGTTGAAAACTTAACGCAGAGCTGAAAATGTAGTTAGTGCGTATCTGTATTAGTGTACATTTTACAAGCTTTATAAAAACAAGGTTCTAATTGGCTTTTTGATTCTAAACTTAATTCTCTGTCAGTAATGATAGTTTCCTTTTACTGCTGAGCAACCTAACCTCTCTGTTGATTGCTTTTGACAAGAATTTGAACAAACAATTCTCCATAATTTATTTTTATCCTGCTATTTCTGGCTGTTTTTCAAATGGTACAACTTCGTGACTTTATAAACCATGGCCAACTAATCTGGGGAATTTAATTTGTGGGAATGGCCAGTACAATTGTTATGTTGAAGTATTGGAGTGAAGGAATGGTTTACTTCCAGTGTCTCTGGAGAATAAAGGCAAGACAAAGCTGGGCCTTATTAGTTGAAGAAGCAGGTAAGGGGGCTCAAGAGGGCTCATGGGACTCTGGGGCAAAATAGCACGCACACCCTGTGATGCACCTTGAAAGAGATTGTGCTACAGCCCAGCTTTCCCATTTACTTCCCTGTGTCACTCAGTTCTGAAGCTTTGTGGACAAAAAAAAAAATAAAGGGCTAATTTTGTGCATGAAACATTCTTAATATGTGGCTGTTGTAGACCATGAAGCAATTTGGTTGGACCATAAGCTTTCTTCCTCAGTTTCCCTATCTATTCAAAAACTGGGATAAGATTTTCCTGGAACATTTTGCAGGCTGTCTGGACCTTGGAATAGCAGCTGCCATATTTCTTGTGGTATTACCACTGCAAGTTCCGCTGGATTTGGCACTTCCAGAAACAAACAAATCCTTCCTTATCAGAAACTATGAGTCACTGAAGTGACTAAAACCAGCTTGTTTGAAATAAATGTAATACCTTTATACTGTTAAGTTTATAGCATATTAAAAACTCCTGAAGATCTGCAAATTGAGCTCTTACATAAAACTTTTTGCTGCACACAGTTGTTCCTTAATGGCTGACAGTGTTCCAGTCCTGCTGCTCCCTGACTTTTTATATCAAAGGGAGAGGCTTAATTGAATTGTTTTATCTTTGGCTTTCAGTCTTTGATATATCTGTGCAATTTTATATTTATAATTTTGGGGTATCTAGGAATAGGTACTTATTGAATTAAATCCTTATTTTAATTTTAAATCCATTCTCTCATTGTTAATGTTTAATTCACATTCTTTGTTCAAAATAATATATGCACTTTAAAAAAAAAAAAGCAAGCAAAAGCCTCTTACTGAAGCTTCGTAATGAATAAAAGACTGCTTTAAGAAATGGCCAGGTTATCTATGACTTTATCTCAGTATAAAGATCACTTTCTAATAAGTATCATATTGTAATTTCACATGTCTAATATAAAAATCTGCTTAAAAAGAAATTATAGTAAGAAATAAATAACAGCTGTAAAATACTATTTCCCAAATGCTTTCTGTTTGCACAATTTCCAAATGGAATGTGTTACTACTTAGGAGGTTATTTTACATCTGTTCAGCCTTCAAAATCATGTAAGTCTTTTAGATAAAATGGCTAAAATAACAATAAAAAGCTATATCTGAATTTAGTCAGAAAAAGGGTTCTATTGGCTTAGTCCAAATTTGTTCATTGTAGCATTTAAGAAAACAATGTTCTCTTAAACTCTGTCATGTAAAATAAAATATTAAAGTCCAGGTTATAAAGGTAATGTAGGCTATATTAAAGGAGGTGGGAGTGCAGAGCAGATGGCTGGAATAGAGAGGAAGATTAAAAGCAGTTTATAGAGCAAATAAAAACTTCAGTATGCTCTACTGAAATACACATTTGTTCCTCCAGAGTCACGTTTTGATTTTTTTTCCTCTCTTACAGGCAAACGTACAAATGTCTACCACAAGACTAAAGTGTGATATGTTATGTTTTTTACCATAAGCACCCATAAAATGAGCTCCATTGCGGACAGGTATGTTAAGAAACACTGAGAGTTTTGGAGGGATTAGTGTTCAATGTTTTCTTTAATAATTGTATTATTATAGTTAATATATAGAGAACAGTAATTTATGCAAAAACAAGGAGTGAGTTTTTTGCTACCTTGATACAGTTATCTTTATAATTTTTAGATTCATTGTGTTGTAGTCATTGGAAATAGTGTTTTTATTGTTTGAGATGAATCTTAAAATGTATGACTTTTCAGACATGGAACAGCATCTGTGCAAGTTGAGTTGATTTTTTATGTTTACTTGATTTTTATTTTTTTAAGTACTTCAATATTTGATTAAGGAAAACAAATACACTTAAACGATTAGTGATGCTGCAAATGACAGTAAAGTGACCTGCTAACCTATTTCAAGGGAAAAGTAATAGCTGAGCCACGGTTTCTATTTGATTCCTTGCGCTGGACTTCCTTAGCAGCTCAGGTGATACTAGGTCCTTAATATGCCGGTTTTGAGACTTCAGGAAATGGAACTTGCATAAAACTTCCAGAACGTTAACCCCATTCTGAATAAATAACAATAAAAAACGTACAGCAAACCTTTTAAAAAGTTTATCTGACTTTTCATTTTTTAGTGAAGTTTGTTGATTTTCACTGAAACCTCAGCCATTTGAATATATTAATTCCTTCTGAAAGTTTATGCAGTAACACAGAAAATAGTTACTTCCTAACATCACTGCTTACCGTACTGTATGATTGGTTGATGATTTATCAGTTACAAATCAGAGAGATGAAGTAAGCTTTTTAGATGGACGGTTACTTGCCTCAAGGGAAGGAAATACTAGGTTGAAAAATTAACCTAATGTTAATGGGTGGACACAAAGCAGTCAGTGAGAGGACAGCACTAAATAGGCTGAAAGCAGGCAGAAGAAATGGGACAAATAAAATGTAAAAGTCCATTAAACAGCAGTTTTAGAAAACAGAACAGTTTTGCCTTACTTTTAAAAGGGAAATCAAACAGAGGTGTTGTATGAAGTACGCAGAGGTATCTTGAAAGGAAAATGTGTTCTGATTTTGGTATTTTATGACCTCTTTAGCAGTACAGTGGCAATTGTCAAGTTGAGGAAAAAATACATGATACTTGGTTAGGAACCAAATACAATGAATAATTAGTGTTACTGTTCCCAGTTAATTGTATATTTATAAAACTACTTGCATGGATGAGGTATAGCATATTTCTCAGCCCTCTTCCATTATTGATACTTCAATACTTAAGTAAAATGTACTTTCTTACTGTAAATTCTTGTAATATTTGTAATAGAAGTTGTGAATAAGTAGAGGTAACAAATTATTTTTGTCCTCTGATGTTTTCAAAAGGATAAGGTAATGCAAATAATCAAAAAGATGGAAAAATAGAATTAAATAGTGTTCAATTAAGTGTTTGCACAGGGTTGTGAGTTCTCATTACAAGCCTAAAGATGGGTCATGTCAGAAATGTATGTCTTTTTTCTTTCTTTTTAGTAAATGTCCTACAAGAAGAACTTGTAGGTGTCTTGGTTTCAGGTTGTTGCTGATGGCCCTTGTGAGACATCACAGTAAAACAATTCTTCAGTTTCTTGATGTAGATGAATGAGTGATGAATATTGAGGTCTTTTTTTTTCTTCCTTGCTGTGTTTGCACTCCAGAAGAGAGAAATTTTACCCTCTCACATTTATTTCTTTCTGTATCTTTCAGAAATGATGGAAGCATTTTTGATGGTCTGGTGGAAGAAGATGACAAAGATAAAGCAAAAAGGTAATTTTTTAGCTTACCTATGCTAAAAAATGTCGTATACTTGGACTAACCAAGAAGATTTCTAAACAGAATAAAAATGTGATTTTTGTGTAATCAACCACATTATTTAACAGCATTCTCTTACTGTTATTCTCTAGATACGTTGTATATTTGTAACTATGGTTCAATTATTTGTATTTTTGTCTAAGGGAGCTTTTCTCTGAAGGTTCAGGTGCACCCCTCCATGAATGAAGAAACCATTCTTCACACACTGGTGTCTGTGATTTCGAGTAGGTGTCTCTGTGTCAGTTCTCACAGCAGAGATTCTTAAGGGGTTGTTCCCATCAGGAACCTGGCAGTAGAACGTATCTTACTTTAAGTAGGTGTCATAGTTGCTGTAAAACGTTTTCTCTTTTGTTTTTCAGAGTGTCTAGAAACAAGTCTGAAAAGAAACGTCGAGATCAGTTTAATGTACTTATCAAAGAGCTGGGTTCCATGCTTCCAGGCAATGCTCGGAAGATGGATAAATCCACTGTACTGCAGAAGAGCATTGACTTTTTACGGAAGCACAAAGGTAATTAATTGTAACGAGAAGAAAAGTATTTCCAAGTTGTTAAAAATGTTTATGATATTCACTTGGTACATAAAACCATTAACAATTCTGCAGTTCCTTTAAGGAAATTGTCAAAAAAATGTAAAGGGTTCCTGAATAAGGTTATGATTATAATTTAGGTAGCAGAGGTATAACTGTTTTAGATGGTATTTTAGACGGTATTTTGCAAAATCAGTGTGTGTTTTTTGTTTGTTTTTATCCCATAGTTGTCAGACAAGTCTGTTTCATAAAGAGAAGCATGCATTTTTGAAGAAACCTTCAAGTTGTTTGTTATGTTCAGATGGAGACCTTTAGAATACAGCTGCTTTGCAACGTGCAGGTTGTAAATGTTGTTGTCTCCAGCAAGCTTTATTGGGCTAGGTTGTTAATGTGAGAGCATGCTATGCAGTGGTAATGCAGACCTGGAACATGGGCATTTTTTTTTTGCCTTTTAGCTAGAACACTGGGAAAAAAAAAAAAAAAGCCCCCACACAAAAATACCACACAGAAAATCTGTAAATGCTTTCAGCTGAACTTTCTGATTTCCAAGGCATACCCATTGATACATAAGCCAACGAGTGTGTGTTTTGTAAACTTGAACACTAACTGTGAAAACTAGGAATATCTGTGAACATCTTCACTATGTTTTTGTTTTGAACATCTTCGCTATGTTTTGGTTGTTTGCATCAGCTGATGGTTGGATATACTGAGATACGTTTTACTGAAGTTCATTACAGATTACTTCTGTTACCAAAAAATTCTTTGACTAAGCCTACACTGTTTATGGCTGATATTTCTGTATATGAAAAATCCTGCTCCTACACTTGTTCTTAATATGGCACCCTGTGGTTCACACTGCCAAAAACAAGATTAAAATTCAAGAAAACAAGCTCTTTCACTGTTAACCCATTTCCCTGAGGAATTTCTAAGCATGTATACTAACTAGAAAGCAGCAAGGACAAAATAAGCTACCATTAGGTTAAAAACCACAATAGATAAAGCTAGCCTAGGTAAGGCTAAGTGTGTGAATAGGTAAGTGATTATCAACAGTATGTTTGTCAGTTTAAGGTATGTTACAGTATGGTAAATATTTTTCCATGCCTGAATATGTCTCTTTGATTAGTATTATGGTCACGTTTCAAGTGGCACCAGATGTGTACTGAATAGTGCCATTAGAAGGGTAAACATAATAATTAAAATGGAAAAGGAAGTGGAATAATTTGTGCAAGAATGCATAAGTTGGTTGATTTTTTTTGCCAAATAAATGCTGATTATGCTGTTTTAGTTCCATGAGATAAGTTTTTCTCATAACAAATAGAATAGCATGAAAGCTCCTTTCCTGTAAAAGTTCTGTAGGCTCTAAAGTCTTCATAAAAGTTTGTTCTGTTTCAAAACAACTTTATCTTGTATTAGTGATTCCCTGTAATATAAAGCATAGAACGAACACAGCTGTCAGCCAGCAGCACCAGTTGTAACTCTTTGTCTTTGAAGGGCTTTCTTATTTTCATTGTTTGATTGCTGTTTTTTATGTGGTTTTGCTCGGTTGTTTCTGGTTTTGAGGATAAAAGGGAAAAAAAAGGAAAGAAAAAAAAAAAGCACTGGAGATGGATGCTTTTTAAGGCCTGGAGCTTTTGTTCTTCACCTGATGGGACAGAATGTAGCTTTGTGTGACTGCACGTTTCATATTAAGGTCTCTGAAGCTCTGCTTACAAGTGCATACCAGCATCGCTCTGCACTTTTTTAGATTAAAATATTTGGGACAAAATCTTGGCAAAGGTCAGAAGCTCTCTTTGCCTCCTGAGGCTCTTGGATCTGTTTGTTACATTAAAATAGAGTGACCCTAGCAGCAAATAAATTTTTGAGCAATGATTAGCTGCTTTACTGTTGAAAATCCTACTGTGTTCAGCCACCAGGTTTTGATTAGCTGTGTTGCTTCTGGTTCTTTCTGGACCATTTCCACTTTGGCTGAGCTTGGTACACCAGAAACAAGTCCAAATGAACTATGTTATCTGCTTATTGGCCAGAGTGGATTCTGTTTCTTATTGTAAAAAACAACAAGATAAGCGCTCTGAAATTATATTACTGAGAGCTTCTCACTTGGCAATACAGCTTTGAATCCTGCACCTTGCTTTGAATTGGTAAACAAGAAAATTGTGAAAATGCTGAAATACTGAAAAATTTAGCTTATTACGATTACAACTAGTAGATTTATATTCATACAGCCCACAGATAAATGCTACAGTTCTTGGCCCAGTAGGCAGTTTCTTTTGAGGACGCTCAGTACTAATGCCGAGTTGCTTCAGATCCACAATCTGAGGGCTGAGTGAGTTGAATGTGTGCAGGTTTGGTTGGGCTCCTATGTTTGGTGCCTGGCTTAGTAATGTGACCTCAGTCTCATTCATCTTTTAACACAATTTTTAAAGCATTTTTAACACATTTTAAAGCATTTCTCTGAAATTACCAATTGAAAGTTCTTTTCCATGTTGCTTTCACTCTGTTTTCTAGTGTTACACTTACTGCTTATACTGCTTATACTTACTGCTCTCTGGGACATTAAAAAGAATGCCCATAGTTGTGGTGAGATCATTCAGAACAGTTTGTTAAAGCATAAACTTCAGCATTTCTTCAGCGTAAATTCTGTCTACTGTGGAAACCAAAGTGATTTTTTTTAGTTCTGCACTGGGTTGGTTGTATGGACCAGAATGAGCCAGGGAATTGTGCTTTTCCAGTTCTAAAATGACAATTTTCTGTTTTGGGGACTGAATGCATTAAGCTTCTTGGATTTCACCTCTACGGTGATGGCAGTGCGCTTTATTTTCATGTCCTTTGACTTCCCACTCAGTGTGCAATATATGTATTCAGATGGAAAATTTAGGCTTGGGGTTATATTTAGATTTTGTTTATTCTCTAGCCCACTCTTACTGCTTTATGATACCATTTCAAAATGAATAGCAAAGGCCTGATGAAGTTATGCATTTTGTGAAATCTGATCGTTGAATATTTAGGTCCTTCTTATTTCCAGTCTTTTTAATTCCTCCTTGCAGCTTTCCACTTGTTGCCAGTTCCCTGTATAATATATATATAATAATATATTAGTTCCCTGCATAACATATAATAAATAATTCCCTGTTGTTCCCTCTTCTCTTAGTTGAGTATAAGGCTCTTCATGAAATTTTGCCCAGTTTGAGAAACAAAATTCTGAAATTTTCCAGCCTTTTGCATATTTAAGTCAATTCCAGGTTTTCTGTCATGTGAATTTCCAGGTTTTGAGCCATGTGAATTAACAAACCAGCTTATGAACTTCCTACAGATTTCTCCATTTGAAATCAAAAGCCATAAAGACACATTTTTGTTCTTCTGATTCATCTAAATGCTTGATTCACGTTTACTTGTTCAAGGTTGTTTTTACAACCAGTACCTCTGTAATGCCCTTGTTAGTCATCAGCACTGAGGTACTACGCAGTTTTGCTTCTTGTTGTTCCAGTTATCATTTGAAGAAGAAGCATTAGCTTTCACAACCCAGGGTCTACTTTTGCTCAGCAGCCTTTGCTTCTCTCACTTAGTATGGAAAGTTAATCTATATATTTCTCTTAAGTGCTACTTAAGAGAAGACTTAAGAGAAGACTGAGGGGGAATCTTACCAATATATTACAAATATATGAAGGTAGGGTGTCAAGAGGATGGGGCCAGACTCTTTTCAGTGGTGCCCAGTGACAGGACAAAAGGCAACGGGCACAAACTGAAACACGGGAGGTTCCAGCTGAATATGAGGGAGCACTTCTCTACTGTGAGGGTGACAGAGCACTGGAACACATTGCCAAGAGAGGTTGTGGAGTCTCCTTCTCTGGAGATACTCAAAACCCGCCTGGATGCTGTCCTGTGCAACGTGCTCTAGGTGACCCATCTTGGTAGGGGGGTTGGACCAGATGATCTGCAGAGGTCCCTTCCAACCTCAACCATTCTGTTACAGGAATCTGTTCATTTCCAAATTTGTCTCTATGTACAAATCAGACTTGCTAGTGATTCTGGATTGGAGTCTGTCATACGGCTCGTAACAGTCTTTGTTCCAAACCTACCCTTTTTTAATGTAACCTTATGTCTTTATAAACAGCAGAAAAAGGTGGGAAGAAGAGAAAGAGCTAACAATTTTTAGTGTAAAGGTTAGAATGACCAAAATTGTACAAGATAGTTGGGTACTGGGCGTTTAATGATCTTAACTGTTGGGTAAATCCTTATATTCTGTATTTGTTTGATTGTAGAAATTACTGCACAATCAGATGCCAGTGAGATTCGACAGGACTGGAAACCGACATTCCTTAGTAATGAAGAGTTCACACAGTTAATGTTAGAGGTACGTTATTTCTCTTTTCTTGGAAGTAGAATGTTACCTCACAGGGAGTGATTCCATGATGATGTTTTTCAGTTTGATGGCGTGTCTTTTCATTTTCATATTTTAATTGTATTCATGAAGGTAAACAGCTGAATTCTCTGTGCATACAGTTTAATGAATAATTGTGTTCTTTTAACTGCATTTTCAATGACATAAAACATCGTAACAGAACAAGTCTACAAATAAACATATTTACCATAAAAGTAAAGTTGATATTTTAAACTATCGACATAAGGAAGGTTCTAGTCAAATGAAACGTTACACGTAAACTGAAGTCCTAATTAGAAAAAGGCTTAACACATCCACTGTAACTTCTGAGGGATAAAGACCTTAACGTATTTACTTGATTCGCTTCCCAAAAATGGTGTGTGAGTTTTACTTTGCTAAAGAAGATTGCTTAAATAGTTAGATTACTACTAGAAATAAACTTTCAGTTTAAGCTATCATTTCCTTGAAAATGAGGATAAGTCAGTAAAACAAGTTCTAATAATAGCTGAATGAAAAACAAAGTAAATGAGCAAGCACTTACTGATTTTCATTCCATAGCTAAACCTGTTCTTTGAGGTGCAGATTAAAAACATTTAAAGTTTCAGTTTTCTGTACTTAAAAATGTGCCCCAAACCCTTTGTAGTTGGTTTATGTATTTTTACAGTAAGTTAGTGAAATAGTTGTTTCTGCTTTTTGAGATGTTTTGTAGCTGTTTCTGGTGTTTCTCCAGTCCCCTGACAAAATAGGCATCCGCAACTAATGACTTAAAGCTAGAAGAAAGCGATAAAAGAATATTTGTTGAAGACGTGACCTTTAAATTTCCTATTTAGAAGTTCTGTCATGCTTTTCTGTTTGGTAATGTTCCACCAAAAGACTGTCATGTTATTTTGAGTTTGAGCTAAGTAGAAGATAAGGCAATCAGAACTGTATCTCACAGTCTTCGAACTTAAATAAAATCCTGGTACAGGTTTCTCTTATGGAGATTGGGGCTATTGGGATTTTAAATACTGAAATACATGGATTTCACCACCTCTTTGACTTGTTCTTTTCTTATGATCATTTTTCCACCTCTTCATGCTTTTGCCTCTAGCTTTCTGATGTTTAAAGTGATGATAGAATTAAAAGTAACAGGCTGGCAGAGTGGGATGCCACAGAGATGGAGGAAATAGTGGTCTCTGAAGTCATAGTATTTAAGAAAAGAACGATATGGAAACTGTAATGCTCGTAGTGTAAATGCAAGACAAAGAACTTTCAATAGTGAAAAGTAATCTCATTTTTATAATAAACTCAACTAAATTTGGCCTAAATTCTTTTCCATGTTGAATATAACTAACATTTTTGAAATGCTGTTTCTTTTTATTTAACTGCCCATTATGTTTAATTTCAGGCTCTTGATGGTTTTTTTTTAGCAATTATGACAGATGGAAATATAATATATGTGTCTGAAAGTATAACTCCCTTACTTGAACATTTGCCAGTAAGTATGAATTGCTTTCTGTAACATAGCAGCTTGTCTGCAGATGCTGTTTTGCTCTGAGTACTAATATCTTTATTCTTTTTGACCTTATACAACAGATGTATGCTGCATTCTAATGCTTCTGCTTTTTCTTCAGCACAACTCCTTGCTACTGGTCTGTCTCCTATATTAAACATTTTGGAAATTCAGAATACAGTCAGCACATTTATGCAGGATTATGAAGTACCAGACTAGCTTCAGACTTGACTCTTCAACATAACTTAAACAACAAATCTAACTGTAGGAGACCCTTTAGAGTTCACACCTATCATAGCCTCTACGTGAGTTAGAAGAATATTGCTAAGGAACAATATCTTGGAATATATTTAAACTAGTTTTTTACTGCTTATTTGCCAAAGAACTCTTATAAGAAATACATTGCTGCTGATTCTGCTTTTTAGGCTACGTATATATTTTGTATTTTATTACATTCATTCATTTTTAATCTTGGCGGCATTGCTCACTGGTAAATTCAACATTCTATTTTTTTGAAGTTACCTTTGAATAAAGCTACTGTGAAATGCGAAACATTAGTACTCAAAGATGAAAACAGTTGATGAGTGGAATGGTGACTTTTTTTTCTACAAGAGATGGACAAATTATTAGTATGGGTTAGTTGTCATACTGTATTAAGAGTAATTCATACAACTTGGAGAGACATATTTTTAAAATGATTCTTCCAAACAAATTTCTCTACGGTATGCATCATACCAGCTTAAGAATTTTGAAAGATATACAGGTAATTGTGATTTCTAAAATATAGTGTTTAGCCAGTTCTCGGAGGCACAGTTATCCATTACAACGCATTTATGCGTTTAAACACTTGTTCAGTTTCGTTGCATTCATCTGTAAACTCCCAGTCCTGTGTACATAGTTGTGGAACTGATTATAAAACATATTCATAAAATCAATTCCAATTGGCTGTAGCTATTGATAATACAGTAAACTATTGTAGGGACATGCTGTCTTTTGTTATGAAATACTGTTTGGTTGTATTGGATGCCACTGACAGGTTGTAATTCCCTAGAACACCACTGTATAGTTTATAATTCAAATGCTGCTTTACTTGGAATTATTGCATCCCAGGGTGGTTAATACAAGCTCCAGCGTACTTCAGCGTGTATGTTTATCTGCTTCATAGATGGCATTTTTCATGAAGTGGTTCAGAGTGTCAAGACAAATCAAAATGAGGTTTTTTACTTGCAGAATGTTCTTTTATATTCCAGCTGGTGGCTTTATTGAGTCAGTAGTATTTTATAGATATTTTTCTGATCTGTGGCATTGTGTTGCATTAAAATAGTAGGATTTCTAATATTGCATGCATGCCTTGAATTATTTTAATGTTTATTAAATCTTTTTCTTTCAGTCTGATCTTGTGGATCAGAGTGTATTTAATTTTATCCCAGAGGGGGAACATTCAGAAATTTATAAAATACTGTCTTCTCATCTGCTGGAAAGTGATTCGTTGACACCAGAATACTTAAAATGTAAGTAGTTGCATTAAAAACAGTCTGCGCTGTATCAGTTCCTTTTCCAATGTTATTAAAGCAGAAGTGTATGGGTGAGGCCTGCAGAATGAAATATACAGCTTGAATGGAAGCACTTTTTGTGAAGGTGTTTTTTTTTTTTCCTTGAAGAGTAAAATTTTCAGTATTGCATTACATTTCACTCTCTATATTAGAAATGTTCATCTTGTTCACATAGTTTCTATTCCGACAATTCTAGCAGTTTACAAGAATGAAAACAGGTCAGCGGGTGTTGGAAGTGTATAAAGTTTTGTTTAGGGCAGCTGCTGCTTTAAGATAGTTCTATTTTTCATGGGTTCTCTGTTTCATTGGCATTCAGTCCTTCATGAAAAAATTCTAAAGAAGTTCTCCTTTTCTTTAGGTTAGTTAGTATCACGCTGGTTGAAAGCAGGGTGTGTAGCCGTTTGTAATCACCACATTTACAGTATCTCAGTATAAGTATGCAACTTAATTATTCCTGCTTTCCATTTCATGTTGCCTGTGTGCTTCATCAACCATGCAGTGTTTTAATTTGTTTGTTCTTTTTTCAGCAAAAAATCAGCTAGAATTCTGTTGCCATATGCTGCGAGGAACAATAGACCCAAAAGAGCAACCTACATATGAATATGTAAAATTTATAGGAAATTTCAAGTGTTTGAATAATGGTGAGTAATTTCCACCACATTGGAGTGGAATGCTTAGGAAGCTTTATAACTGAGCAGGCTTGGGGTGATTGTGCTAAACTTAAGGAAGAGCTAAAATTGTTCTTTGTTCTTTTAAAAGAAGAGTCTGAAACAGTTACATCACTTTTACGTTGTTTAAATGAAAATGAAGTAAAACTGCCTACTAGGTATTACATGCATCTTGTAAAGCATTTTTAAATTGAGTGTAAGAAAAAAATTACCTCAGTGCTTTAAAATAAGAGCCCAAATTAATTTAAGTATAATCTGTATTTAAGCAGATGACTAAGTAACTTGAGGATTGCTGATACTGAGTATTCACAATTCTCATTATTGTTGCAGTGAGCTGGGAAGTAAAATGTTTGTTTTTCCCCCGTTTCAAGTCTGTACTTTTTAATGACAGGAGTTACCACTCAGATGAGCGGATGGGCCTTTACAGAATTCGACTTTTCTGCACTGATTGACTTCTCTCTTCCACCAAATTTATTTTTATTGATTTCCACTTTTGTATTGCAGTATTTCAAGTTATTTTGGCCAGCCTGTGCTGAGTAGCTACTTGATAGGTGTGTTTATTTGGTTAGTCAGACAAATGGATTGTGTGGTATGGTCAGTAGTCTTCAGGAAGATCACCCCCCAAAAAATTATCAAAAGCACTGTCTTACCTATGTTTTTTGTTTTTTTTTTTAATGTGATATCAGTATTTTTCCCATAGGGAGGTAGGGAGAAGTTGAGTGTTAGTGCCAAAAGCGGGTATCTAATACTATAGGAGAGACAAGAAAAAGCAGGTCTGTAAAGGCCAAATATGATAGTCTCAGAAAGAGGAGTTGGGAAACTGCAGACTTGTCAGTTGCAGTTCAGTATCAGGAAATATTCCAGAGCAAATAATTGAATATATAGGAGCTTCAGGAAGCTAACAAAGAGTAGAATAGCAGCCATTGTGGATCTTTCTGGTACAAATAACATTCACATCAATTCATTTTACTCTACCAGAGTAATACACTGTGTGAATAAGAGGACAAATCATGTACTTTAATTCAGCTTTTGACAATTATCATACCACATTCTCATGAACATGTAAAGGAAGCACATATTAATTGAAATTGCTAGAAAGTAGCTGTAGGAACTGGTTGGAAAAATTATCCCTGTTCACCATGAAAATGGAATCTTAAGGAATGTCTTCTGGATTTCATCAGTATTTTCATTAATGTCATGAGTAAATGAATGTAATTTGCAGTCATGCAGTGATGCAAGAACCTGCAAGAATGCTAAAAACATTCTAATGCCCCAAATATAGAAAATAATTTGGTTTTGGTGAAAAAACAGACACATTCAGTAAGAACAAATGCAAGACACTGCATTCAGGAGCTATTCAACTAGCTATACAAACAGGAAAGAAAGGTTACAGTCAGGTAAATAGCAGTCCTTTAGAAAAAGGAGTTACTGTGGAAGGTGAACCGAACATGGCCAAAGTACTGTGACCAAACACCGAATTGTTGTGAAAATGCAAAAGCCTTTCCAAGAAGCAGTCTAAGACACATAAAATAATCCCTCTGTACTTTTTAGCACCCTTATCTCTTTATCTGGGTTACTGTGTCCAATTTTGGACGCTATATATCAGGAATAACTGAAGCAGTTGGAAAATGTTCAGAGCAAAAGCAATCAGAAATGTGAAAATCTAACCTATGAGGTAAGATAAACTCTGAAGAAGAAAGGAGAAGGGATAAGATAAAAATATAGGAGGAGATGCTGAGAAAGCTGGGACCGTTTAGCTTGGAGTAGAGACTGAGAGGGGATCTCACCAATGTATATAAATATCTGAAGGGAGGGTGTCAAAGGGATGGGCCCGGCCTCTTTTCAGTGATGCCTGGACAAGAGGCAACAGGCACAAACTGAAGCACAGGAGGTTCCGGCTGGATATGACAAAACACTTCTTTACTGTGAGGGTCACAGAGCTCTGGAACACGTTGCCCAGAGAGGTTGTGGAGTCTCCTTCTCTGGAGATATTCAAAACCCACCTGGATGCCATCCTGCACAACATGCTCGAGGTGACCCATCTTGGCAGAGGGGTCTAGGTGATCTGCAGAGGTCCCTTCCAACCTCAGCTATTCTGTGATCCTGTGAAAGAAAAGAGAAATTGCCTCCTCTCTTTCTGATGGAAAGAGGAAGGAGCTATAAGCTTAAATTGCATGAAGAAATTTGAGTGGAATTTCTAGTCTAGAGCTGAACTAGAACCTCTTCGGCTTGGAAGTGCCTGAGAAAGTTTTGGGGTCACCATCTTTGGAGCTTGTTAAAGATATACTAAATGGATGTCTGCTGAAAAAGATGAAGCTAATCTGTTTTGAAGTCTAGTCTATTGTCCTTTTGTGACTCCTTCCATCTCCATGATTTTTTTGTTCTCAGCTTGATTTCCAGATTCTTTCACACACATAATTTTGTCTTTAATTGTTCTGTTACTCATTTCTGTCTTCAGCTTGTGTCATTTGAAGGTGGTGAAAGCCTAGAAAAGAAATACTTAGCTCAGAGTTCAAAAGGAAAAGTTAGCAAAAGCTGATACAAAAGAAACCTTAAAGGTATTTTGAAAGACGATGTATTCTAGTAATTTTTAGTAGTTACAAAAAAGAATTGCAATTGTTATTAGTTTCTAAAAACTACTTGTCACAGATAATATGTAAACTGTAATTTTAGTTGAGAAAGTTACTTGATGGTTGTGTTCCCATTGCTATTATTCCTGTGCATATCTGTGTATATATTACATGTAGCACTTTTCATAATGTATATATTCTAAAGAAATGGCATTAGATAAATACTTGTGGTTTTGTCTTGTGTTATTAATGCCATTCTCCTTGATGCTTATACTATAATCTACGTTGGCCTCTTGTCCTCTGTCTTCCCTCAGTTCCCAACTCGGCACACAACGGTTTTGAAGGAACTATTCAGCGATCACACCGGCCTTCATATGAAGACAAAGTTTGCTTTGTAGCCACAGTTAGATTAGCTACACCTCAATTTATCAAGGTATGCACAATTGAAATCACTTTTATATCATTTTAAAATGTACTCTGAACAGGAAAACTTCAGAGAAAATGCATACAACACTTCAAATATTAATGAAAAGTATAAGGAATTTCATTATGTGAAACTGAAAATATCTGTTTCTTACTTCACATACAGATAGGTTAAATGTTATGCAAAGCATCAAATGAAGTTGCTATGGTGAGTGCCATTTCTAAATAGTCATAAAAATAATATGCAAAAAATAAATTTGCAAGTCCATAAGAATATAATTTAGCTAGTTCAGTTGAAACAGTGAAAGATAACACTGAGGTTCCTCTTTCACTGAAAAAGTTAATGATTTGAGTTGATGTTGCTGATGGTCTTGCTCTGGTTGGACATAGAAGCAAATCTTGTAGGGCTTAATTAAAGCTTGTATCATTTGTCAGTAACTGAGAGTTAGCTTTGAGGTAATAGACCTCTTCCATTTTGTTTCAGCACTGTTTGTTATTCAGTAACTTGTTTTTTTAAAGAGAACATTTCACATAACTGCTAATGCACAACGAAGATGTCTTTACAAGTCTAGAATTGATGTGGATGAAGTGTAAGACTTTACTAAGAATAAGCCTGTTCCTCGCCAAAATCTGTCGAAATAAATAGGATTTAGTACAGGATAGTCTGTGATTGCAATTTGAATTACATATTTATACAAATATATATTAACGAAGGTATAGGATAGTCTACTATCCCATGTTTGTTGTTATAATTCAGTTCTAAAGAAATGCCATGAAATATATGTGGCACATGGTTAACCTGCTGTCTGTTATGCAGAACTCTTTGAATATTTAAATATTCCACATGTAAATTGAATGCACTGCTATCTTAAGCTGAAGATTGTTAGTAGTAGCCTCAGAAGACATGGTCTATACCTTGCACTTTGACTTCATGCTTCATGAAGACTTGCAAGAAAAGATGGCAGTATTTGCAAATATCTTGATTTTTTGAAGTCTCACAGTTTAGAATTTACTATAGTAAAACTTTTGTATCTCCTGTTTCTGGAGGAGGATCTTTCAGGTCTCTCTCAGTCTATTGAGGGCCACTGAATTGCATATTATACTCAGGGCAAAGTTTCATTCCTGTTTATCTGAACTTAGTGCCTAAGGAAGCTTTAACGTTACAGAGGTTTTAAGATCCTCTCAAAACTTTCAACTAGTGCTGTTCATCTGAGAAATCTTCTTGTGAATCCTCTGGACCAAAATTAGCGTGAAGATTTTTAATCTGACAATGTTTGTACATACTCTGTTGATACCTTCAGGTGTTATTGAGGCTAGCATTGACTACACTTCAGCAAATAATGTTATGTCAGGAATTTTACCATCCCAGTAGATTTACTAACAGACGTGTGACTGAGACACCAGCAGTGAGATGTGTATTTTAGTACTGCATTGTCATATTTAAGGTAGAGCCTGACTGCCCACTCATGTGCCACCTTTTCTCTTTAATTCAGATGGTTTACAGTTACACATCTATTTATTTATTTATTTTGACCTAAGATGTCATTTGTCAAGGATATACAGTGCTTTCTCAGAAAGCCATAATATGCATGAAAATTGAAGTAATCTCTGAAAGTTCACTTTCAGGTGTATTTTCTACATAGGACTCCACCACTGATATTTTTTGTAATAACTTGTGACATAATTTTTGCAGAGAGATTATTTCTCTTGGTACCTTCTCAATGGTGGGATTTGCCTCTACACGTTCTTTAAACGCTTTATCTTGCAATTTGGCTGGAAAATGATTGAATTCTATCAAGAAAGTAGGATTAATCTCACCAAAAGGATTCTACCAGAAAACTTTTTGGTGCAAATGAAAGTCCTTTCTTTTCTAGATGCCCTGTTGACAACTTCAACAAGATGTCTTGTTCAACAAGACAGCTTCTGCCTGGGGTATTTACAGTGGGATATATGTAAATCATGAGTGTAAAATCATTGGGTAATCTGCTGCTGACTCCTCTGTAACAGTAGTCTTTTTACTATGCTTTTATTGCCTGCACTTAAGTTATTTTTTCTTTTGTTTTGACTTGTGCCAAAGTAATCAGATTAAAAGAAAAAAAACAATCAAAAGTATATGTCGTGGATATATGCTTGCTTTGTCATTTGTTTTACTTTGCTATTAGTGGTGGTACTTTATTAAATCCTGTAGCCTTAGCAAGGTGGGTGAGTTCGGGGTTATAAAGGTAGTGTCAGTTTTGAAGGTTAGGCCTTGCTAACTGTACTCATGTCAAGAGTCACAACGTTGTGCACAGAGTGATTTTGTTCATAACCTTCATCGTGCAACTCACTTTCTAGTCACTGTCTTTAGATTTTACACCGACAAAGGCGAGGAAAAGACGTTACCTAGTTATGTTCATCTTTTTTTTCATAGAAAGAAAACTTTAAAAGATCTATTTTAAAACTGCAAAATACCCACTCCGTATTTTCATAGTGTCATAGAATATCCTGAGTTGGAAGGGACCCATAAGGATCATCGAGTCCAACTCCCACCTCCCTCAGACCCTGTGTCTGAGAGCATTGTCCAACTTGAAATAATGAAAAGGAGGGTGGTCCCTTCGTACGAACAACTGCCGGTCTTCTGTTGTTCAGAACTATTTCAGTTACAGATGTTTACAGAGCAGCAGTGTGCTCGTCTGTCCATATTTAACCAGGGCAGCAACAGCTTCTGTGTTGTATGCAGTCCTTAGGAAGCTGGTGTGGTACCTGGTCATTACTGGACTCTGCTGTTTTCCTGCCAGTGGGAATACCGTTGCAAGCTCCTACCGTTGCAAGTGTAACAAATGTGCGGGCATCCAAAAAAGAAGGATGTACAGATCTCTAATTTTATTGCAATACTTTGAGGAGTGGGTGTATCTGTACGTATGCAGGTAGCCCATCGTGTGTCTTCTTGGAAGGCAGCACGAGATGAGTTGGCCAGGGGACTGACTGGCAGGGGGCACGGGGCTCTGTTATTCTCTCAGCGTGAGGCACAGCAATTGGTGGGGCATCTTTACCTCTTGGGTAGGGGATGGCAGAAATTGGCTGTCAGACACTGGTTGCTTGGATGTCTGAGTGGAGGACATTTGAAAAGATGTACAGAACACCTTGAAGATTTGTTGAAATAGTGGAAATACAGTGGTTCTCTTTTTGTTCATGAGTTTAAACATAAGAATAATGTGTTGTTATAGTACATGTCTGCACCTGCAAGTCAAAGGGATTTAGGGTACTCTATCCTATTCGTAAAGTCAAAGTGAGGTGTGCATCTTCCTCATGTTGCTTTTTACCCATTATAAGCATGTACTGTAGTCAGTGTGTCTGGTGGGAGTGTTTCACCTCTTCTTTTCCTTTTTACGAGTTAAAAGTGTAACTGCAGGAACTGTTGATTTCTGCTTGTGCTGCTGTGCTTGTAGATACTGAGTGTGAGTTTAATGTCTGGTCATTCCTTTTAAATCAACTGAGTGTCAGCCTGGCATAGCTGAGTTTAGATTCCACCTCAGTACCATGCATCTAAACAAGCAAAAACAATCAAGCTGAATACAAATAATATTATATCTATTGTAGAGGTATCTACTAAATTTAGGTAAGCCTGAATTTCAAAAGAACTTATAAATTAGATTAGAGCAGTTTTGAGAGAGATTTTTGTGTTGTTTTTTTTTTTTACTTCTTAGGAAATGTGCACTGTTGAAGAACCGAATGAAGAGTTCACATCTAGACATAGCTTAGAATGGAAGTTCCTATTCTTGGATCACAGGTGCAATTCCTTCTCTGTATAGCAGCAATAGTAGCTCAATCACAGTGATGGTTATAATAATTAGAGCTCACTAATCAGCATTAACTACTCATAGCTTTATGTTGGGTTTAATTTTTAATTTTTTTCAGAACATGTACTGTAATCAAGAAAACATATATGATTTTTTTTTCTTGTGAAAATAAAATGACATTAATTCTTTATTAATTAGGGCACCTCCAATAATAGGTTATCTTCCATTTGAAGTTTTGGGAACATCAGGCTATGATTATTATCATGTGGATGATCTAGATAATCTGGCAAAATGTCACGAGCATTGTGAGTATGACCAAGTTGCTAACATGAACAAATCTGCTTTATAGATGTTCACTTTAAAGTTTGTTAAATGGTTGGAGTGAAATTTTGTGATGTATTTTGTTAAAGTTTTGTTACTCCTATTCATTTGACATTGTACTGCTGATCTTGATCTTTTTTTTTTTCTTTTGATACAGAATTACAAAATAGATGTAACTTTTTCTTATAATTTAGATTTTTGATTGTGGTGGATTGGATTGCACAGCATTATGACTAATATGTTTCCAATTCTTGTAAGAGCATTTAAAAGGCTCTGTAATATTTAATAAATAAATAAAAATATCTAAACATGTAGAAGAATAAGCTTTTGGTTTAGCTATCATATACTTATATTGTTTTTTCTTATATTGTTTTTTCTTTTCTTCTGATTTTCTTTAATATTTTTTGCATGTAAATATTTCACAATATATAAAAACCCTGCAAAAATAGAAGTTTGAATTTTGCAGTTCTCAGATAAATACAGTGTAGATTCCTTCTGGTAGAAAACTGCAGTTTTAAACCTGTTCTTAGTCACTAGCATAGTATCAGATTGGACATGGGTTTGGGATACATGGACTTGGGAAATAGAATTTGTTATGTAATTGCAATATTTACAGACTGGAAAGACAGTAAATTTATTTTTCACTTTTATAGTAATGCAATATGGGAAAGGGAAATCGTGTTATTATAGATTCCTTACAAAGGGACAACAGTGGATTTGGCTTCAAACACATTACTATATCACGTATCACCAGTGGAATTCCAGGCCAGAGTTTATTGTCTGTACGCACACTGTTGTAAGGTAAGTTTTCCTCCTAAATCTATATTAGGGAAATTCTAATGGTATGGGAGCTGTACTGCGAGTGTTTTTGGAGGTAGAAAGTACAAGTAATAAATAATAAAGCATCACTGCAAAGCTTCCTGAGATACTTTGTAAGCAATATACATCTGAAGAGTTTGTTTATTGAGATGTGTTTTTAAAATCATCCAGGGATATAGCAGTTATACTTGGTTTGTTCTTCTAGTTATGCAGAAGTTAGAGCAGAAAGACGGCGAGAACTTGGTATTGAAGAGTCTCTTCCAGAGATAAAAACAGATAAAGTGAGTGTCTTCAATCATCTTGTTTTACCTCCTCTTTCTGTCTTTATGTAATAATACATAAGCAAATACACACTAGCTGGAAGTGTTTGTCCTGTTTAAGTAATTACTTTCATCTCTAAATAGAATGACTATTTAAAATGATCAAAGAAATCTAGGAAGGATGTTTAACTGTAATTCTACTGCTCCTCTTCTTGGGAGTTCATATGCATGTAATTATAACATGATATATAACAAGATCCGATTTCTGCAGTTAGATTCATACATAAATATTCTTCCTTACTGGAAGCACCCTCATTCTGAAAAAACAAGGTCAACACAAAAAGATGACTTAAAGGAATTCACAAGAGGCCTAGGAGCTGTTCCATGATGTGACTCTCTCCCACTTCTTAGACATATGCAAAATTCATTTTGAATGTCCTTGAAAGCACAGTGAGTCTTAGATGAACGAGCTTGTGCAGATACTCCGTGGTGTTTTCCCTTGGCAGTTCAGCAAGTTTCATCTGACAGTGCTCCTTCTAGTGGAATTAACTTATCCTTCCTTAAGAGGATAAGCAGTTCACTTGTAACACAAGTGCTCAGACCGAACTGAGTTGCTACAGAAGGAGGTTAGCTGAGCAGTCAGTTTGTGCCATGCCTGCATGCATTTTGGTTACTAGGCTTATATGGTTGTTTTTGGTTTTTTTGGGGGGGTTTCTTTTCTAAGGATAAAGGTTGCCAATGGAAACTGAGCTTACAGATATCAAACAGGACATTACTTCTGCAGTTAACTGCGTTAAGGGGATTGATTAACCACAGCATGGTCTTACATATTTGCTAACAGAAATGTACATTGTGTGCTGCATCAGATAAAGTAGTTGTTTCTGTGTGTCTCTTCAGAGTCAGGACTCTGGATCTGACAATCACATAAACACAGTGAGTCTCAAAGAAGCACTGGAAAGGTTTGATACCAGCCCCACACCATCTGCTTCCTCCAGAAGTTCAAGAAAATCTTCACATACTGCAGTATCAGATCATTCATGTAAGCACCAACTGTTGAAAATATGAAAAAAAGCCTCCTAAGTGAAGACTTTCTCCGCTTTACTTAAATTCATATCTAACAGTTAATCATCATTTTATTAAAAGTTTGCAGATGAGAATGTCGTTTATGATGGTTCAGATCTCTGTTGGCCACTCAGGTTTTCAGAGGTTGTATAATGATTTCTACTTCTAAAAGTACAAGAGCAGATCTTTCAATACCTTAGTTCACTCCATCAGGTCACATTATTGTTGGATATTCAGGGAAAAACAAAAGTCCAAGCCTTAAGCTTTATATTTATTCAGGAAGAGCCTCCTGTAATTTGATTATTGCATTTGCAGAATTGAGATTACTATTAACACATCTCTTTCTGTTGTAACTCTGAACATTGTCAGCAACACCAACTAAAATGACAGTGGACACTAGCACTCCTCCAAGGCAAAGCTTATCTGCTCATGAAAAGTCTACACAAAGAAGATCATCTCTGAGTAGTCAGGTAACTCTTCAAAGAAAAATTTTTGTACTTAAATCAGTGCAATTTACCTTTAAAAGGTATTATTGAATCCATGTAATCTTCATTTTATTTCCTCTGAAAACACATCATTGAAAATGTAACATTTTCACTTGGGATATTTGACAATCATCAATATGGACCTTCAGTATACTATATTGTAAGAGAATACAGTAATTAAGAGTGTAAGTATTTATGGTTTTGGCTTTAGGGTTTGCAAGATTGTATGTGAATCTATGCTTTCAGTCATACACAACTTCTTTATATGATTCTGCATTTTTAATATATGTATGTAAATACCTGTGTGTATATATAAATATATATATATGCAATTGCTAAAATATTACTGTGTTTTCCTACAGAGCATTCATATAGATTTATGTCTCTTTGAATATCAGTGAATACTTCCACAGAGTTTCTGAAATTTTGGTAACATGAGAAAACGTTTTGCTTCACATGCTTGGTGCTCATATTCCAGTTGAACTAATTTTTTATTTATTTCAAAAATAGAATGCATATTAAAATATGCATTGTGTAATTTATTGTAAGAATAAATCAAAATTGTCAACTTCCAAACTTGTTGAAAAGTTTTTGCCCTTACTATAAATAAGACTTTGAAGACAGCTGTGATTGTAATTTTTGTTCTTCCTGTTTTATACCTACTGCTCCTTATATATTTTTAGCAGGAGAACAGTTATATATAGTTTATGTATATTATCAATTGTTCTTGTATGTTCTTAATTAATATTTAGGGTTAGATATTTCAGGAAATGTACATGTTTCATCAGATGTTCATATGATGCTGTTTTGGAATTGAGAGTTTATGTAAAGAAATATGTCAAGTGTGAAGTTCATTCTCTTCCAGTTACGGAACAATTTTTTAAATCCTAGTCTTTAAGCTCCCAGTCTCTTGGACAACCAGTAACACAACCAACAATGTCTCAGCCTGCAACTTTACAGCTCCAGTCCAGCGTGTCCCAGGTATGGATTAAGTTGGTTTGTTATTTTCAAACAGTCTTGGTCTGACTATAAGGTTAACTTCTCTTTCAAAAAATCAGTTCTTTGATGCCAAAGTTACCTTTAATGTTATTCTCTCGAAGTGAGGAAATTTCCTGATTTGGCATTTTTTCTGTATATTTTTCTTCCCATTATTTGTGTGGAAGTAGTTTTTGGCCATTAAGAACATAGATGTAAACACAATTTAAGAGAAAATATTTTGGGTATGAATTTAAGAATCCATCTAGGATCATGATAACTTTCTACACATATGCTTGTAACACAAGTTAACTTACTCTTTGAAACACTTTTATGAAATAAGAACAGCTGTTATCAGGTCTGACCGAAGATCTGTCTGTGTTCTGTAGATACTGTATAGACATAGAGAGCCTATATTGACTTAACGGCCAGTAGCAGATACTTAGGGAAGAATAGAAGTGGCAGACAGTTTCTTTGTGGGCTTAGTTTTCAACAGTTGGTTGCTGAGAGTATACCCCAGTTACCTGTGTATATATTAGCTCTGAGTGATTTTTTTTGGTAAACTGGTACAATTACCATTTTTAACCTGTGAAAGCTTTTAGCATTCACAGTACCATTTATTGCTAAAGCTTTTACAGTGTCTTAGTGATTTGGGTGCCAGACTATTTCTTTTGCTATGGTTCTTTTTTTTTTTTTTAGTTCACTAATTCTGATGCATCAATTAAATGTGAGTTCTGTAACATTTTTGTACTGATGGATTTGTCCTTAGATGATGATTACTAGCAGTTTAAAAAGCAGTTCTTGATTTCTTTGCTGCTGTGAAGAAGTCCATTTACTGCTCGTGAATTAAATGTTGCTTTTGCTCATCTTATAATTTATACGTGGCAATACAGCCTGTGTTTCAGTTTTCAGCTCAATTAGGAGCTATGCAGCATCTAAAGGACCAGCTAGAGCAAAGAACACGCATGATAGAGGCAAATATTCATCGGCAGCAGGAAGAGTTGCGTAAGATTCAAGAACAGCTTCAAATTGTCCACGGTCAAGGACTCCAGGTGAGTTAGTGTAACTCTTGCACATTTGATCTGTAGAGAATTTAAGTATCAAAAGTGAGATTTGGGCACTTAATTTCACAATATGATCTTTGCTGCCCTCTGTCAGCTACCATCTATCTTTACCTTGTGTGCCTAAAATTAATAGCATCTAAAGCTACTGTTCCTGAGGTGCCTACCATTCTGCTCCAGAACGTATCTGGATGTGCCCCAGTGTATCCTTTCAGTGTTGAGCAGCTCAAGCCAAGCTTGTGTATGAATCTAAATGTAAGAGGATGTAGTGGTTTTCACTTCTTACATAGTTTTGCAGCCATTAGAATATTCATTCAAAACGTGCAGGATGAGCATTTATTTTCCCTTTTAGCTCAAGGGTGTAAAATTCCTACCTCTTGAATGAATTCCTGCCTCTTCAGATCTCTTAGGAGATTGGCTAACTATCAGGCTGTGATCCTCCTACACACCCTTCTGGTGAAGTGGTTCTACTTTGCATGATATACTGAAGTAGTTAGTCAGCCACAAAGACAGAAAGTCTAGAGGATGCGTTCCCCAGTCTAGTAGCTGAGAGTGAGTAACAAAGACCCAACTACCTAATTTCTGTATTTTAGCCAATATGTGTATTTTAAATTTTGTAGTTCTCTTTCCGGCAGCTATCTGTGCAAGAAAAGAATGACCCTATTGAATTTTTCTAGTTAAAAACAAAAGCAAAAAAAAAAACTAACAAAAAAATGTACCATAAGGAAAGAATCTAAATATTTTCAGTGTGGACTTTGAAAAAATAGTAGAAAAATGTACTTCCTGGAAGTATTGAGTACGTTGCTTAAGTTCTTTTGAGTAGTAGGAGTTTCTGGCATGAACTGTTTCCAGTGTTTTACTGTGTCTCATGCAAGCCTGCCAGCAGTCGACTGACTTACAGATGCTTGAAAGAAGAGGTTGACACTGTGGAGGGACTTTATTCAGGACTATTGAAACTAGGGGACGGAATCCAAGTGCTGCAGATTGCACGTTATTACCGTGTCTCATTGTAGTCTTGGGCCTACCGTTTTGTCAAGACTCAAAATATTTTTGTGCTGAATTCAGTATATTAAAATGGAGTGATGTTGGAAAATACAGTATAGCCAATATCGTTTCTTGATTGCCAACAAATACTGCATTCATGGTGCTATGCTTGTATCTATTGATTGTGAGATTTTCTTCATTCGAATTAGTTTCACTTTTGGAGATCCTACAGATAGAAACATGATCTCAAGTAAATTTTATCTTTAGACAGTTATAGACTACATTGTAAGTTGGTCTCTAAATAGTACTTTTTCTTTAAGAACAAATATTAAACCTCAATGTTCATGGCTCTAAAATTCAGGATTCTGATTCTTAGCTGTTAAAGTAGAGTCTCTGAATACTGACCCTACACAGGAGTTAACTCTTTGCTCTTTGTGGTTGCAATGCTGTTCCAACGTCTCTAATAATTAAGATGAAACTTCATCTTATATTGATTCAAAAGTAATTAAATACATTTTTTGTTTAAGATCTTGAACAATTAACAGATTTTTCTTAAAAGCTAATTTTTGGATTTTTTTTTAAGATGTTTTTGCAGCAGTCAACTTCTGGACTCAACTTCGGTTCTGTGCAGCTTACTTCTGGAAATTCTTCAAATGTTCAGCAACTTGCACCAATAAACATGCAAGGTCAAGTTGTTCAGACTAATCAGAATCAAAGTGGGATGAACACGGGCCATACAAGTACACCGCACATGATACAGCAACAGCCTTTGCAGAGTACCGCGTCACAGGTAAAACTCTCATTACTGATTTTGCTGGATAGAGTTCAAAACCATAGCTGAAACACAATAGTAGCTTCCCTGACTCCTCCCCCTCCCAGTTTTTTTGCAAGTGTCCTTTGAATCAAGTTAATTTCTGTGTTCAGAGTTTTACAACTGAAATGTGCTTCTGTTCTTGCTAATGCAATTTCAAACCTTGATTTTATTTTAAAACTTACAAATGTAAATAATTAGTAACTAGTAGCTTTTTAGAAAGACCAATGTCAAGAAAATAGTCAGCTAGCGTTTTTTGAATTTCTGTGAATTTTCTGTTGATAGAACATACAGCATGAGAACACTTGTATTAGGTGAGCTTGAAACCCAGTGTCCAGACACTGATCTCTACAGTAAACACCTAGAAAAACATAATAACAGGAAATGCATATATTGGTGCTACTGCAGTTGACTTTTCTACACCTCGGCAATTTCAGTCAGATGTCATAGGTGATACCTTTGCAAGTTAATAGCCTTTGCTGGATTTTTCTTCTATGAGTTTTTCCAGTTTCTTTTGATTTCATGTAAACTTTTGAAATCCACAGTATCTTGGAGTGAATTCTGCAGCTTTAGTTCCTGTGAAGTATGATGATACTTTGTTTTTGAACCTTTCATCCAGCTCCTGTACTGGGAAATACATTGAGTTGTTATTCACTTTTCATCTCTGTTATGCATAATGTCAAAGTGCTCTGTCATATGGATCTCCATAGGTACACTAGTGGTGGACAATTTATCACCTTAGCGTTAAGCTAATTCCAAATTTGAAGTATGAAATTGATTGAGGAGATGTGCACATTTTAGTGTGGCACAGAAATGCTAAAGGGATGGAAGACAGCCTCTTGAATAAACAGTATGAAAGTAGCTGAAATAATAAGGAAACATATACTGTGGAGAAGAGATTAAGGGATTTTCAGATGCCCTAAAGCCCCGCATCCACGTCCTCAATTGATAGAAATACCTGTCTACTTTAAATTAAGAATTCGTATGTAATAGAAAAGCACTGGCAGTTGTAAAACTTGGGCAATTACAATGAGGAGGAGAGTTGTAGTACCTGGCTATTTTCAAGTGACTAATTCATAAAATGTTCTTCCTTTTCAGCATAATCAACAAAATGTACTTAGTGGACACAATCAACAGTCTTCTCTTGCCAGTCAGTCACAAAGCACAGTGTCGGCACCTTTGTATAACACTATGGTGATTTCTCAGCCAACAGCAGGAAACGTGGTCCAGGTTCCTTCTAGCTTGCCACAGAACAATAACCAGAGTGCTGCTGCAGTAACTACTTTTGCGCAGGATAGACAAATCAGGTAAGTCTTCGAGACCATATTCAGGTGATTTGCTATAATGATATGCTTACACAGCTACATCATAAATAGAGAAGTAGCATAAAAATCATATGATTTCTTACTGTAACTATGTATTTAGATACAGCTGTTTAAGTAAACTTTGCCCAAGATACCATTTTTGCAGACTTATAACTAATGGTGTTAAAAAATGGTATCAACCTGACAAAATCTGCATTTGTCAAGAGCACCTGATACTTGATATATTTTTCCTAAGGGACTCCAAATGTCTTTTTCCATTAACAGATTTTCTCAAGGTCAGCAACTCGTAACAAAACTTGTCACGGCCCCAGTAGCATGTGGAGCGGTAATGGTACCGAGTACTATGTTTATGGGACAGGTGGTGACAGCTTATCCCACTTTTGCTGCCCAACAGCAGCAGCCACAGACTTTGTCTGTAACACAGCAACAGCAGCAGCAACAACAGCAGCAGCAAAGTCAGCAAGACCAGCAGCAGCAGGTCACCACAGTTCAGCAACCAGCTCAGCCACAGCTGACCCAGCACCCACAGCAGCTCCTACAGGTAATGCCACATTCTCTACAAACTTTTCAGTCCTGACACTGTCAGCATTGTTAGCTTTTCTTAGGGGTACTTGTCTGAAACCAGAGTTCTTAAAATAGTAACCTCCAAACAAGCCTGATGCACAAGATAAGTTTATTCTGTAGACATTCTCTAAAACCCTGTTAAAGAGAAGTAGTCTTTCCTGTAATTTCACTCTGTGCTGGCTCCTATTTTTTATCTTCTTCCCTCTGAATTGCTGCTCTTGATTGAGAACTGGAGAAAGAGACAGATGTTTCCTTTCAAAACTGCTTGCATTTTCTTTGCATTCTCATATCAATGTAAGAAAGTGTGAGAGGTGGTCTTGAACAGAACAGGTTGCTCTGGAAAGCAGCATGTAGCCCGAAGCAAGACATGGGGCATGAACAGGGTACAGGGGAGGCTGAGCAGCAAGTAACTTCATTACGGAGAGTAGAGAAAAACCTTAAGTGGAGCAGGAGGAGAGATTGGATTAAAAGAAAAGGAAAGTAACACTCAAGGTGTTCAGAGAGAGAGAGAAAATGTACCTCCCCTCTCCCCCAAATAAATCAGAAGGTAAGAAGGTAGAAAGAATGAATAGGAAAATCTGCTGCTATTTTAAGATTCTAATTAACCACTGGCATGTAGCACACCCAGAAGGTAATGTAGGTGAAGGAGACACAGTGGTAGCTAGAACACAAGAGAGGAAGTGCCTCCAAGAAAGTGTGGGTTCGGCCTCCGATGGTTCCTTTTCCAAAGAAAGGTAAAGTCCATACAATTATCCAACTATCACTCTGCAGTTTGTGCACATTCTTAACATTCTTTAACTACTATGGAAATATTTTCTTCTTTTTTTTTGTTGTTTTTTACTCTTAAAGAACGTACATAATTAAAAATCCTTATTTTGCAATCAGTATTTCTTCTTTCTTGCTACGTGCAGTCTCCCCTTTGCACTAAAAGAGGGGTCGTGTGTGTAGGTGGAATATATACAGCGGAGTAAGTAACAAGAAGCTTCATCTATGTTTACGTGCACAACGAATAGTTAAGGTTCTGTTTAGGACTAAATAAAATTTCCTTTGACTAGGTCATTGGCAGAAACTACTGACTAGCTAAAAACATTTTTCATAGGAACATACAATTTCACGCATCAGGCAAAGGCTTTTCAGCTGCAAGTTGACATTTCTAATCAAAAAGAGAATCATAGAATCATTAAGGTTGGAAAAGACCTTCAAGAGAGATGAAGAATGCCTGGTGATTTGAAATTCAGCACTCATTTATGTAGTGGGAGTCTGAGGCTTATGAACTGAATCAAACCAGAGCAGATTTGAATGTGTTCTCTTGACAACTCAGATAAGTACTTCAACAGTAATACAATTTAGCAGGTAGGTAGTGTCTATCTCTGTTTTTAAATTAAGACATTTGTACAGTTTTGACTTCATTCTGATGAAAAGCAGAAGATTTAGGGAAGATGAAGATATCCAAAGGTCCGTTTCTGTCCTGGATTTTTTTTCTAGGCAAAAGTTTGGGATTTTTAATACCAACTACTGAAATGCTAGGATTCAAAGTAACCAAATGCATTTTGTCTTAAAAAAGGGAGAAAAGGATCGTTTTTTTTTTTTCTGCCTCTGTTCACTGAGGCTTCTTACAGTCTGATTCTGCAGGTGCAGCAGTTGATGTGGTTGCAGAACATGTTTCTGGGTTGAGATGTCCAAGTACATTAGCTGCTTTTCTTCAGTACCATCATCTTTTGGTTCTAAGAAGGTCAACATTAAAAATAAGTACTATTTCCAAAAGTGATTAATCCCTTTCAATGCGGATGTTTGGTTCTGCAAACGTGGCAGTTTCTTTGATGGTTAATTTTTATCTGGGGATAAATTTGATCTGTGCCAAGTCATGTACTGTTTTCTTACGTGACTGCAATGACAGCCATATGTACTGTTAAAATAGATTCCTTAGATCCAGTTATGCTCTTGTGGTTTGACATGGAGATGAACTGCCATGTGTTCTACCCATTGTTACAGGAAATTACGAAGACCAGCTGCCTTATTAATTGGTCAGATGCAGTAATTAGCTTCATTAGTATGAACTAATCTTTGTGTTGTTTGTTCAGCTTAATTGACCAAATCAGAAGTTTGTTGTGATTGAGCTCTTCTGAAAAGTTAAAAAGCAGCTAGGCCTGTTGCTCAGTACAGCAGGAAAAATAATCTTCTGTTTGCATGTTTCAGACATCCAGGTTACTTCATGGAAATCAGTCAGCTCAGCTTATCCTCTCTGCTGCTTTCCCACTACAACAAAGCACTTTTACTCAGTCCCACCACCAGCAGCATCAATCTCAGCAGCAGCAGCAGCAACTTTCACGACACAGAACGGACAAGATGACTGATCCTTCCAAAGTTCAGCCACAATAGCTGGGGCTCTGCCTCTTTTTGAAGCAAACTACCAGGTAGGGGCTGCTCCATAAACAGTTGCACTGAGGTTACAGAGGTAGCAGTACAAAGCCTTTCTAACACCGTGGTATTGAGATCTACAGCTAACTTCTGGAACCTGTTAAGAAAAGCCACAAGGTGATGACGGGGACATGGCCAACTTTGATAGTTGCCCCAGTTTCTGTGTTCTAAAGGATTTGCTGCCATGTGTTAATTTGTCCAGGTGAAATCTTAAAATGTGACTGAAATGAGAGGGATGCTGAAAATATTGGTATTTTTTATCAGTCCTGTACATTTTTAAAGTATTAAAATGGACACGGAGCAATCGTTTGAATTAGCAGAAAAAATGCCAGGAATATAGTCCAACAAACATCTAATTTTTTCAGATGATTATGGGACAGTAAATATTTTGAAAATGTTGTGTGAAATCCAGTTCTCTGTTGTACAGATGCTGTAAAATATTGTGTATATGTCTGCATAAAAGGAGAAAGAGCAAAATATTTTATATGATGCATGAAAATGTAATCTGTTATTTGTAGGTTTGAATATGTTTCCCTAAATTCTTATGCCATACTCAGACTAATGTTTTCCTTTGTTCTACCCTTTTGTTTACAACATGATGCATCATTATTTTCACCCTTAGTGTGGGCACAAGTCTCCTGTTTGTGCTTTGTCTGTGATGTCACAGTTTGTTCGGTGAGGTATAGTGTGTTGGTTAGTTGACTTCTCGAGGTTAAATTATTGATGAAGCTGTTTGAACTGGTGATCATGCATCAGGGTTCAGGACATTCAGATTCATGAATATCATCCGTCACTTCATAACTAATTCATTTTCTTTGAAAAATAGGAATTTGCACTGCTTCCTTGTGGATGGTTTGGAATTTTATTCCCCAAAGCTATCTTTTGATATAGTTCATAGTTGGAAATATTTATGTAAAAGGTTTAAAACAAATGACAGTAATTTTCAAGAATGTTTCAGTTATAGGAGTAATTTGCACAAAAATATATTTACATTTAATAACCTTTTGGGCACTTTTTAACCACTTTCTCTGTGGTAAGAATTGTAACTTGTTAAAATATGTTGGAATCTTTTTATTCTCCTTCAAAAATTAGATCTTTCTTTAGTCAGAACTAATTCAGGGTCATTTTAACAACAACAACAAAAAAAACCCATAGTGCCTTGATTTTAATTCAGGTGATAATGTTGAACATCTTGAATTACAATGTCTTGAATCTGTAACCATTCTCAATTTTGAAGTCTTAGTACATTGTCAACCAAATCTGTGTATCTGCTTCATAGCTATTTCTGTACTGTGTTCATTTTAATAATGGTCTGAGTTGAGAACATGAGCATTTTTGAGTGCTGCTCCCCCTCAAACACTAGTCAGAAACAGAGGCGGCTCTAGAATCTCAGACCTTAAAGGTAATGCTCTTAAAAGATCTCAAAATAGAGAGCACTCCTTTTGCAGGAGTAGGAACAGTAACCTGATTTAAAACAAAACAACAAAATAATTGTTGTAGTGTTTAAAGCATATTTTGGGGGAGATCGTGATTGCATTTAACACTACCAGGCTATTGATTTAAGAGGTATCACTGAACTAAGACTTCAGAAGGTAATTTCACTTTATAAAGAAAATAAAAAGTTCCAACAGATACGATATGCTATTTTAAGTAAACATTCAGTAGGTTTTTATGGTACTAGTTTGTGAAAACCACAACTTCAGAGGAAAATGAATACATGCAGATAGATCTGATAAATAAACAGCAAAAGCAGTTAAAATTAGTAGGAGGGAGAGAAAGTTGGATTAATCTTGAATACTGCGGAGGAGTTGAATGAATGTAACCAAATGGTGGTGGACTATTTTGTACTATGGAACAGTTTGATTGTATTACTGGATGAGCCAAACCCATAGGAAGGTGATCCCAGTTTAGCAAGCGTTGGATGCCGTTGGCTACGTTTTGAGGCTGGCCTTTGCCTCTGCAGGTGTCCCACCATTGCACCCTTGTTATTCCCCAGTTACAAAGCAAGAGTTTGGCACCAAAAAGCACAGTAGTGAGCAAGGAAGGAGAAATGCAGTACCAAAGAGAATGAGGTGAGTTTCTGCTCCAAGAAGCCTCTCTCAACCTGGAGCGAGGAGCAGGTGCCAAAACCAAACATAGCTAGGAAAAAATCCTGTGCTTTAAAGGGATTTCTGGCATCCTCTGAGCTGGAGTAATGGTCAGAAACCTGTTTCTGTCAAGCTTGATGTAAAGAAGTTTGCCTTGCTCTACTCTGACTACCACACCGTTCCACCAGTTTCTAAAATAAGCTGCGTTGACTATAGAGGTCTGTGCTATCAGCACTTCTGTTAATGGAAAATAGGTTAGATAAAAATTGTTAACCAATTACAATAATAACAGCACTAAAAAAAAATCTGGGAGAGCTTTAATAGTGCCATTAGAACTCTGGAATAGTGGTAAAATAGGTGTATTAAGCTATTATATGGGAATTACAAGAAATAGAGATACCAGCCCAGCAGTTAATGATGCAGCTTTTTATATAAAGCTTTGTTTAAACTTCTCTTCCCATCTCCCCCTTCCCAAATACTCTGGTGTGCTGCTATAGGTCTGTTGGTAAAAAGGCTCAACTAGGTGAGAGAGAAGTTAGATGACAACAATAGCATGGCTGCTGAAAGAGAACTGTAGAAATGTACGCTTTGGCCAAGAAGCTTTTTGTAACCTCAGAGAGAGGTCATCCAGTTACAGAACTACCAGCTCGTAGGGAAAGTCTAGAAGATGGGGAAATTCAAACTGGAAAAACAGAGCACGCGTTTGAGAAATCCCTACCACGAATCAGGCAAACTTTATACACAAGCAAGTACGTAGAACTTGGTCCAGATTCTGTGCAAGGATGCAAATGCTTTGTTTCACAGCTAGTGACTGAAAGGTGCACGTTTAAAGTGTCTGCAGCTTCCCCTGTTGCTGAATCAATTGCTGAGCTGTCCTTGATTTGTACTGGGAAGAGGACCAGGCTGTTGCCTCTTTCTTAATCAGCCTTTTGCTTCTGCCTGACTCATTTACTACAGTCATAGACTTATTTGCAACATCCTAATAAAGGGCATGATAACGAACGCTGTGATGCTGCAGGTTCTGGAGCGTAAACGTTACAGAATGACTCTGACAGAAGGGAAGGAGTCTGGTAAGGAGAGGATGGTGTTTACGAAGAAACGGTCTGGTGGCACATAGTGGAGTGAGAAAGACAGCAGAGTTGTATGGGGTTTAGAAGACATTGTTTGCCTGCAATGGGTGAGGATTTGAAGAAAAGCTTCTAGGATAATTTCAGAGAAAAAAAGAATATAGCTATTTTTATATTATATTTAATATATATTATATTTGTATATAAATATGAAAGGATTCTAGTAGGAGCTCTCCATATGCCTTCCATTTCATCTAGAAGGTTTACCTTCTGCACTACGGTTCCAGTGTGTCACCACCTTCTGTGGGCATCTTGCCTGCTGCCAAACACCAAAATTAGTAACCCAGTATCCTTACAACAGATAGGTTTCATTTCAACTTTATGTAAAAAGAAATAAAAATAAAGCTATATCAGGCAGTTTTTCACAGAAAAAGAAATTTTCTTAAGATTCAAATAGCACTTTTTTTTTTTTTTGAGTAATGACAAGCACTTTACTGAAAAGACTATTTGAAAAACAGTTTATTTCTTTAGTCAGTGAAACTGTTAAAAAGGGGGGGGGCATCAAGGAATAACATGCATAAAACTGTCAAGAGAGACATTTCTGGAAAATGTTTCTTTAATACGGTGATCCTTTGAGGCTCAAAGTGCAAGATTAAAAAGGCTTCGAAAACTGGTTGGCTTTGTGTTTTATATGGCACGGGGAAAGGATTACTGATTATAGCTTCCTTTGAAGGAGACTTTTTAAGTTGCACAGTTGCCTATGAGAGAGAATCATCTAGGGGCTTACTCGCCTGCTCAGTAATTCGAAGTGTCCCTTAGGATTATAATTTGTGTGAAATTGTACTGACGGTTTAAAGATGTGGCCTTTTTCAAATGTTGAAGTTGATTCAAAAAGTGTTCATATGTTCAGAGGTTTAACCCAGGTATTGTTATGTGTGTTGTAAGTTTCGTGGCACTGGGAGATGTCAAATGTCAGATTCATGAGTTTCTCTATTTGAAATCGTTATTAAAATTAGATGTACAGTCAGAGGGCTGGAAAAATGGTTATTTTGATTAAAAGGAAAGAGACTAGTTTTAATAATTAACTTTTTATTTTTTTACTTATCCCTGGTGGAAAAAAGTTGAAGAGTTAAGTAAGTGAATTTGGATTTAAAAAGACTTATTTAAGCAAATCATAGTAGATGAGACAACTGTGAGAGAACATGTGGAATTGTCTTGGTTGTCCATGAGACTGGATAATTGCTTTTTCAGTATCATGATTTTTAACACTACATTCCTTGTATTTGTTTTTAAACAGGTAATTTTAAGCTCTGTTATGCTTCATGCTATGTCATCTGCATGAGTTTTGCCAGCATGATATGCTATATTCAAAGAAATTGTACCTAAATAAAAAAGAGGGAAAAAAACACAAAACAAAACACTGTGTCTGAACAAAATCCTGTGTGGCCTAATACAGAGACCCTAGCTAAGACTGAGAGATGCTGCATTAATAGACAATCAAGGGGTAATTATTTATGAAACACTTCTGGGAATGGTCTTAAAGATGTTACTGCTTTGAAAGCAGTTGGCGAGTTGTCTTTTTTTTAAGAAGAAAGGTAAAAACTATTTATTTTAAAATATATCAGATTGAATTTTGAGTTTTTAAGCATTGTTGATTTCACAGTGTCTTGGGTTTCAGTTTTGTTTTGTATTTTTTTTTAACTGGCATTAGATTTGTATACGTAAAACAAAAAAAACCCTAGTGCCGCTCATATTGACGTCAGGAAATGTAGATACCGTTCCCTGGTGTTCATGTGACCATTACTAACTGTCAATTTTTTTTAATTGAATAAATGTAACTCATTTAAAATTTTGCTTTTTGTAGCTTCTAAGGTTCTAGATCTTTTTTTCCGGAGTTGCGTAATGTCACATTGATCAGAGTTTCACAGTGAAGCGCGCTCTCACCATTCCCACCCAGACACCTGACTTGTGAGAAGTTACTTGATGTCAATGTTATCTTCTCTCCCCTACCCAGACACGACTTGTGAGATCTCAGTAAAAATGCATACTGTACTCTTCTATTGTCTTCTCTCTGTATCTCTTCATAAACCGATGGCCCGCTTCAAAAGCTGGAGACCTTTGACTTGTGTGGTTACATTATTGTCTTGCATTTACACCCGCAGCACTTGTTCAAATGTGCACAACCAAAAACTACGTTGGTATCTTCACACATACAGTCCCTGCTCTGTCAAAGTGATCGAGCAGCACTGCAGATTATTTGTAGGCGCAAGGGAAAGCTTCTCAAGAGTACCTTCCCTCGCTTTCTGGCAGGGGCAAAGCACCCTCCTTTAACTCCTGTAAACTCCCCTCCCTGGGAGTTTCTTCTGCTGGTGGATTGTCAAAGGATGGTACTTTTAAAGGCATGTGGATTATCTCACCTGTCAGCTACACCACTGAAAAAGAAGCAGTTGGCTGAGAGCACAACGCCTTTACAGCAGGCACTTACTGCTCTGAACATAACCTGTCAGGGTGGTCTAATCCTTTCTCACTGATCAAAGTGAGAATGTCAACAAGAAATTAATAATTTGAAATTAACCAAGTGCTTGAGGAAAGGTGGGAGGGAAGGAGATCCTGTAATTGAAGCTGAATGCCTGGAGGAAGTGATAAATATGCTTAGCCATTTTTACAGTCTGCAGTTCTTTTCTTTCTATAACCTCTCCAGATGCCCATGTAAAGATACTGATCTCTTGCCTTTGGGAATTAAGTAGCCCTTGTGCAAGCTGTATACAACCTTCAGATGCCACAAGCCCCATGAACCAAAACAAAACTAGCTGCAGAAGTGCCACAGTTAAAGACTGTCTACACCCGCCCGTGATAAGACTGATAGCATGCAGCAAGCAAGCTTAGCAGTTTCCTTCGAGCTGAACTTTGGAAATATCAAAGTATTTTTCCATAACCTTATCAAGTAATTACAACTGCTGCAGCACCTGAAGCAATGCCGTTCAATGTCATTTGGCTGCTGTGCAAATTGAGAAACAAACCCTCTGTTTACAGGAGAACACAGCCGTAAAGTGCCTGTGGAGATTAGAAATCCAAAGGTTAGTTAACTCTGCACTCTGGGCCTCAGCCAGTGGCGATACAAATTCCTGAAGACTTCAGCTGTCAGAAGGCAGCATGCAGTAAGAACAAAAAATCCAGTCTTTGTAGCACAGTCTCTACTGAACACCTGTGGCACCTCTGTTTTCACGTAGGATGTAACTGCAGAAGGAATGCACCTCTGTAGCATGTCACATACAGACAGATGCAGCCCTTACAGAAGTATTACAGGTTAAGTTTAGCAATAAAATCAGCAGCAACTCAGCAAGAGTGCCGACTTTTGGGACAGTACAAGGTGAGCTGTGGAAAAACGCCACGCCAGCATGGCAAATGCCTCTGCATGACAGCCAGAGCCATGCAAATAATTGAGGATAACTGGCTGCACAAGGCTGAAACCACAGGGTCCTCTTCATTCAAGAGCCGAGAGCTATTTTAGCGTACAGGACTGTGAGTAACGGTGCCAGGACTGGAGCAGTTACACAGCCTGCCCCTGGCCAGCTTTCAGACTTGCAGAATTAGTCAGTACATGCCTGTCACACCCCCAGGCAGCAGCCCAGAATACACACACCCGTTTGCATTGCCCTAAGAACGGGCTTGCTGTCAGACTGGACCTGTACTTTGGTTCACCAGGTTTCTTCTGAACAACTTTGCACTGGCAGGACTGGAGATTACAAGTCTACCTTAATCTTTGCTTACTGCACTTTGCCACATGCAACGCAGGGAGGATTGTGAACAAGTAAGCACCCTGGAAAACAACAAGCAGCAAACAGTTTTCTCTCATTTTAAACTTGACTGAGGACTTTTTTCATCCCAGTACAACAGCCTCTATCATACCAATTTTGTTTCTAATGTTCAAGCCTAGAAACAAGTAGCTGCAGGCAGCACACACCTTTAAGTGTGCACACAGTCTTGAGATGCAAGCTCCTGCTTCAGAAGCCGACAGGGAAATGCCTCTGGAACTGACAGGGAAGCCCTGCAAAGGGCTCCTCCTCCCCATCGGCAAGCAGGTCAAGCGCTGCCACTGCAGGACTGCACCGACATGCACTTGTTTGATCCCCTTCCACGTGAGCACGCTGATGTAGCCGAGAGCAGTAAAACAGAACCACACCTGGCACTTCTGACTATTCCCCATGCTTTTTTCCTTGCTGATCTTACTCTTCTTGCTTATAAGGAAAAAGTACATCAATCCACAAAACTTTAAAACCAACTACTGAGTACTTCTAACACAACTGAAAGGAAGATGACTTCTGGTGTTTCGGTAACTTCATGTGATTTCTTACCCCACATTTTGCCTCCACCCTCCTCAAGAACCCTCCTCAAGAAGTGCTTGGCTAAAATTCCATAGCTTGGGCATCTCTATAAATGTAACATCTCAACCTCCCCCCCCCTTGGTGCTTTAACTCACAGCCTGAGCACTCCTGCGAGTTGGTAAACAACTTGTCACATCAGGAACTCCAAGAAAAGGCAAAGTAATCCACTCTCATATGCGCTACTCCACTGTTAAACACATTACAACTTACTGTGTTGAAGGAGGAAATAAGACAAAGTTGCAACAAACGAGCTACCACTCATTCAGACGTGACACACAGTTCTTTAGTGCTTGGCACGGGGACTTGCAAGACAGTGATAAGGTTTGTTTTTCTAAGTAGAGATCAGTAACTTCTGCCAAATCTGGGGGCAGGTAAGGGAACAGGTTGGGGGAGAGCAGGAATGACTGCTTGCACGTCAGCATCTCACACGCCACGATGTTACCTTTCAGCTCCTCACCCTCTGAATTCACAAGGCATCTCAAGTCGCTGCAGCACCAGTCTGCATCATCTCGGGTTCTGCCTTCAACACCTCCCACACAGGGTATTTTAGCCCAGTAGTGACCTGTCTCCCAAAATGTTTTAGCTGCAGTAAGCAGATTTACTTCATCTCGCCAGCAGCATACCCACCTCTTTGATTGACACCTGCCACCTTTAAGGAAAGCATGGGCGAAGAAAAGGCTTTAGCAACATTTAGAAGCTTATGATGCAGACTGCCCTTAAAGGGTAAGCCACCACAGGTGTTGTATCTTTTGTATCTATCCATATAGACACACACACACGAAGATATTACCTGTATCTGGAGTGTACCGGGATTTCGGGATGGAACAGTGCCACACACCCCTGACGGCAGTGTATTAGTAGGATGAGCAAGCAGTGATGAAAGCTGCCAAAATCCCAGCCCCTGAACCAGCCAAAAACGCAAGCCAGATGGCTGGGGTCCGAGCCAACAGTCGAGGGAGACGGCTGGGGTCCGAGCACTACGAGGCGATGTGGGAGGACAGGGCAGCGAACACAGCGCTGCCAAAAATAAGTTGGGAACTTCGATCACCTTCAGCAGGCTCAGGGACACCGTAATGAGGCTGCACCGGATTCTTTGAATTGTGAAGAATTCCAGCAGGCAAGTGACAACATTAAATCACTGTAGTTAGTAGCAACTGCAAAAGTGCCTTTTAAAACTTTTACTGACTTTTCAGAACCTGTTTAATTTTATAATAGATTCCTAAGCATAAGTCTGTGTTTGTACAAAAAACAAACAAAAAACCAGTAGGACCATTATTCAGACTGAACTCTTACCTGCCTATTGTTAGATAGCAGCCAGACAGTGGTCAAAAGCAGTACTTTGCATCACGTACAAGTCTGTAACAGTAAAACTTAAATGCAGAAGTTGCCTAGATGTGTTCTGCAACTTCACATTCACCTCTACAAACACCATATTAAATAGCTTCGTTTTTCTGTTGGTCATAATTGTTTTAATACCAAAACAGCTTTAAGCGACACATCTAAAGATTGGAAAGTTTCTACATGAGAACCCAGCCAGCTAGTTCGGCTTTGTCTTTTGAGCAAGAGCTTTTGGCAGGATGAGCAGCAGCCTGCAGCACCATAATTACTTTACAAACACGCTGTAATCCAGCACCACTTTGGGGTAATAAAACAAGCAGCTGTCCAGCAAGCAGTTAAAAGTTCAGGCTCTTCCCTGCTTTGGGTTCCCTGTTCCTTCCCTGTTTTGACACAACCTGCATGACACATCCCCTGCAGGTATGAGTTTAAACACACTGCCGACAGCACCTTTCCAGGGTGTGGGAGAGAGCAGGCTGCAGTGACTGGCTAATGTTGGGTTCAAACTAAACAACACAGCACATCACCCAGAAACTAACCAGGGCACTGCCAGCACATCCTTCATTCAGGTCAAGGCATGAACATTTAGGCTTGGAGCCTGAAATTGTAACCCATTTTCATGCGGCTGTGCATGAAAGGTAGCAAGCTGCTACAGCCTTGGATTTCCAGCAAGGTGGCACTAAGTGCTGTCTGTCTCTTGGCAGAGAAACCCAAGGGAAGGACTGCTAATGCTCGGTTCTCAAGCTACACATTGAATGGTCAGATCTGCAAGGCTGCATCTTGCTTCAGCTTCAGTAAAAGGCAGATTGATACCATTAGAAACCATATCTTCTACTTCACAGGACTGCTACTGAATAGCTCTCAGTGGGTTATTTAAGCTATTGGCTCAGAACCCAAACAGGCACTGAAAAGCAGAGAAAAGCATGTTTCAGTAATCCACACATCTTAAGCTGTCAACATTTTTAAAGTCTTTATAACTGGCATTTATAACAGTATCCAAAATAAATTTATAAACTTTCCCGGCCTTAGATACATAACCATTACTTTAACCTTTGTGGCAAGAATTATGGGAACTGTCAAAAACAATACTGAAAATAACTCAAATGGAGACACTATGTTTTATTAATACTCCTCCAGATTACATTTCTATTCCTAAAAAGAAAAATATGAACACATCTAAATCTAAGAATTCCATTATTTTTCAATCCTGGGAATGGAATATCGTTACGTTGGACCATTGCATTATTTTCCACATACCTTAAATGTTTTAAAATTCAGAAAAAGGAGAAAAAAAGTCAAATAATATTAGCTTCAGACAGCTTGCATATCGAACATGGTAGGTTGTTAATCACCAGACACCGATTTCCTGATATAGATCCCTGATTAAGAAGTTTGCCCTCTAAATTAAATTTATAAAATGCTCTGTTGGTGGCTTGGCCACTCAATGGTATAGGAACTGCTCCCAGGCTTCTTGTTGCTTAGATTATCCAGCCTCAGGCACATTCTGGAACCCAAGTCCTCGGAAGAGGGAGTCAGCCGTTTTCTCTTTAATGCTTTGTTAAAGCAATATGGAACAAAACACTTGTGGTCTGCTTCAGAGAAGACTTAAGAAGAAGCTCGTGAAGAGAGGTGGGAGTGTGTAACAGAAGAAGAAAAAAAAGAAGCCTCGACATTTCTGATGTAGGTCCTCAAAACTCAGCTGAGCCAGGTCCAGCAAACAAGAGAGCCGCGCAAATCCTGCCAAGGGAGCAGGCACCACTGAATATACAACCAGACAGTAAGCAGATCTCCACCGCAGAAGCTGTCCATAAATGCGTCAATCCCACAGATCATTTGCTATAAAAAGTTCAGTGTCTCATCTTCAGTGCTTGTTTAACTCTAATTCTGTACATTATATACAAAACCACACAAGGATAGCTGCTTGATGCTTCCAATCCTTGTTCTTCTGTAGTGATGAGAAAATTTAAAAACCAGAGTCTGGACTTATAAATAGTGCAGAAAATGCAAAAGCTAAGAAGACAATGCCTCCTATGATTGTCACTGAAAAGGAAAAATAAAAAAGAAATTAGACACCGAGAAAGTTAAGTATCTTCCATGACACATTATTTATTTGTAAGACGTCTGATTCCCAAAACAATCTTACTTTACAATTTATGCTGCAAACAGTAGACTTTATTTCTAGCTCAATGTCAGGATGTCCATGTGCCACCCCCTTGTCTAATTCTATTTACAAGAATATATTTTGGTCCTTAAAAGGAAGCTTTGTTTGACTTGTATTACTTCAGCTCGTGTAAGAGAGGTTGATTCCTACTGTTATTTGGCTATATGGAGGAAATTAAGATCCAATATTCTCAAGCTGGAGCAAGTCATCAGTTAAAAGTGATATTAGTGATTAGCATTTTTAGAACAGTTTAACTATATCGAAAGAGACTGTATGAAAACCATTAACTGCTTACAGCGCCACAAGCTGCTGGAGGCTGGGGCAATATCACTGCTTTTGGCCCATTTTACCACTCCAAACAAGCTAACGGGCTAGATGGGTATTTGGTCTAACCTAATAAGGCCATTCCTACAGCCATAGATCCACACTGAGCTTATTTAGAGCACATTAAATCATTGTTAGATTAGTGTCTATCATCTATTGCCTTAACAAAGGAGGCAGAATATGCGTTTAGCCTTTTGCAGATGTTTACCCCACCACCCCCTCACCTTTTCTGGAACTACAGAAAGCACACAGACCCAAACCCCAGAAGGAATTCACAGAAGTTTCAAGAAACACTCTTCCCAAGCATGTAACTATTGACATTATAGACATTACCAGCATTAATACATTTTTCAGTTGGAATGAGTTTTCACTTACCAGTCCTCACAGAAATTTTTTGTGCTATCATTCTCCCTCCAATAACTGCTAAACCAGTGCACAGACAGTGTCCCACCGTTCCTCCTACTGCCACGCCGTAGGGATCCTGAGGAGAAAAGACAAAAGGGAAACATCAGTGCAACTGAAAGCCTACTAGTCCCATGACAAGCTCCTACCATGACAGGACCACAACTTGGCTGCTTGGTTAGGCAAGATGAAGCGTGTTCACTCTGCTCCAGCATCTATCGTTGTGTTAAAGAACAGTAGCAGTATACTTCAGCTCATGAGACAGGCTTAAATCTAAACGTGACTAATGTGGGATGTTTCAACCAAGAAGCATCTTTAAGTGGTTAAATATAGATCCACAAATGTTTAAGTACAGCAGAGTGATTTAAGTAACCTCTAGAGGTAAGGTGGCAGCTGTTGAGAAACACAATATGCATCAGCTGAAGGAACACCAACCTAATTATAAAGAACGGGGAAAAAAATAATTCATGAACTGCAAATGAATGTTTCCACTAGCTAAAACATTCCAACTCCTTTGTCCAGATTCACAAGAGTGCGCTCTATTCTGCAGCTCCCTCCCCCAAAATACAAATCAACTGAAGTGGGGAGTAGGATAAAATTTCTCTCTGGAGGTAACAAACTGCTTTCAAAATGTATTGTCAACAAATGCTTTCACCTCTTTGCATAATGAGCACCTTCTCACTGCAGTAACAAATTACTACTTAAAGACGTTTGAGATCTGCTTACAAATTGCACAGTTAAGGGCAGCATGTATATTAAAAGCCTCACAGAACAGAAGACTCAGCATTAGAAAGAGAAAACAAATCTTTTAATGACAGATAAAGGAGGCTAGATAAGAGCGTGATTTTCTGCTGCACTAAGGAAAGTGGAGTCGAGTCCTCTGCAAATCTCTCCTGCAGGAAGGAAAGTGAGACTTCCAGCTCGGAGAGCAGAAAAAGCTACTGCCTCCACACGAGGAACACATGAAGCCTCTAACAGAGAAACAGGAAAACTGTCCAGGAGGTGATCTGATGTGAAGAAAACAAACACCAACTGATCAAAAACCAGAAGCTAGTGAGAGAAGCTACAGAGTAGTGGACAAAGAACAGAAAGCTACTGACTAAGAAGCCCAGGAGGGAAGTAGAGCTGAGCCAGCAGAATACACTTGCCTCCATAATTGGAAACAGAATCAAATATTCCTGGAACCCCTCGTTTCTATGCTGTCGGCAGCCCTCTAGCAAAAGGTGGATCGTGCCCTCCCTCTACCCCATTCCTGACCGCGGTCCCTGGAGATAATAATTTATGACTTCCACTAGCGTAGTACCTTCAGTAGCAGAAGTGCTCAGATACTGCCAAGAAAGTCAGTCTAACATGATGGGATAGAATTTCTTTGGTTTCCCTTTCAAACACTTAGACTGATGAACATTTCCTATATGCAGGAAACTATTAAGGTGTTAAATTAAGTTCTTAAGGACTCTTTTCAGGATTAGGTTCATTAAGACAGACTTAAATCTTTCTCCTGTTTTATGCACTGAGACAGTTTAAATTATGACTTTTCTTCCCCCTCCAAAGGAACCCTGTTTCACTTGTGACAGGATGGACACTACTCACTTAATGAGCAGTCAGAGCATTTTGCTTTCAGTTCATTGGAGAATGTACGGTCACAGCAGATTTACCACACTACTCACAATCTCTGTATAATTTTTTTCCTCGTAAGCATTTCTGTAATACTTCTGCTACATATCTTAGTACTTCACAAAGAATTCACCTGAATACATTACGAAAGGGGTATAAAAACAATCCCACAGATAACATAAGAGGAGATCCAGATCACAATCATTCACTGGTTTTGAAAGTCATGATTAAGACATCTCGAATTCATTTTTGTAGTACTTGTTTTCATACCACTTATAGAACCACTTTATCGGTTAAAAGCTCAACATCCACAAACTTTAGTTGCAATGCTCAGCACCTTCACAAATCACACCAGAGTCCAACTGACACTTCGTAACAGGACGCTCAGAAAAATGCAAAAGAGAATTCAACAACTACCTGTGACAGGATGGGCTTAAGCAACTTACCCAATACTTCATAAGAACTTTGGCAGAGGCAGTAGTAATAATTCCTAATTTCCCCAAGATGGCATGTAGCTGCCTGAACAGTGAGATCATCCTCTGCTGTTCCCTGCCTCATTAACTCTAAGCACCTTCCCTACACTGCAATAAAGGCAAGAGGTTCCTACAGATTATAGCCTCCTTCATTACACAGCCCCAAGAGAAGGTCTGAGAGTCTGCTGAAAGAAGCGTGAGTCCTAGGAAAAAAATGTAAATCATCTCAATGAATGGAGAGAGCACAGGCAAACTATTCGAGTTTATTAAAAGGCTGACTATAAGCCTTAACTTTCCTGTAAGTGTATTACAGTTACATACATTCTGATCATCATGCTGAGTATCATTTCATTTACAGTCTTACTGTAAAGCTGTTTGGAATTTTAGTTCTGTACACCATAACAAATTCATTTATTTCTTTTTTAAAAAGTATCTTTTTAACAGTTTTAAGTTTGCTATGAGGAAGATCTCCTTTTAAAGCTACTGTGTTAAAGCTGTATGATCTCACAGATGAAAGAAAGAGGTTCTGTAACATCTCTTTCTACATGATACCAAGTAACAGCTGTATTCAGCTGCATGATATAAAACAACTACTTTCAGAAATGCCTGTGCAATCCTAATCGTGCGACAATAGCTCTAATGATATGCAGAGCCTCGACGCCTTTATTTTCAGGTCTCCCTCAGCACAGCTGTGACATTAATGCACAATAAAGCAGCAGGTGTGACTCTGACACCTCCTGCAAGGATATTTTGTCTGCCCCGCTAATCTGCAGGCAACCCAAAGACGGCAAAAGCACAGGGGGCATTCCACAACACTCACCTCTCTGGCTGCCAAGACAATGGTTGTTAACTGGGAACGATCACCCCATTCTGCTAGAAATGTTAAAGTAAAAGCTTGAACAAAGATTGGAGAAATAAAATGTAGCCATTTCTTCTGAGGTATAGTGGTGCTTGACCCTGTTTCCACATCCCCTGGACCATTTAACAGTTTAGTTCTCTGAAGCTGTAGAGGACAAGGGGAAAAAAAACAATATATATGATTAGAAATATCAACTAAATAACCTAAATGAAATACTTAAACCGTAAAGCTAGTAATTTAATATCTGGAATGCTATTACCACTGACTGAGCATTAGCAACATATTTATATTAGACAGCATTTTAAGATGCTTATTATACACACAAATATATCTGTAATCACCTCTAACTTCCACTTGTTGTCCATCTTAAAGCTCGTAACTGCTGTGCGAGTACAACAGGAACAATACCTGACTTCAAACTATAGATTCCTTCCTGTTCCAAAGCAGGTACAACAACCTGACAGGTACAGACACCACTTCAAAAGCGGTGGCTGTCAAATTAGGATTTGATAAAATTGACAAAAAAAATCTTAACAGAAATAATATTACTATTCCACACTATTCCTTAGAAGTGGACCAGTTTATTTATAAAGTTATTATAAGAGACCTTTGCTGCAGCACCACAAACCTCAGTGCTATTTTACCTGACCGTGAAAGCGACAAAAGAGCAACTGTTCATGCCCTCTGTCTGCTAGCACATGCCTTTTTAAAAAATGGGCTCTCTGGAGAAAACCCCTTTTCTCCACAGAAGTAGGTTATGCCACAGAACCAGAATCATCTGCTGAAACAGCCTCCCGAGGCCCACTTCTGTCCAGCTGGCCACACATGTGCTGTGCAGACTCTCACTAATCCCTGACATGGCTGAACACCCCCAACACACTGCTGTTCCGCAACTGGAAAGCTGTAACTGTTTCATTAGCCATAATTCACAGACAGTTTTCACTTACTTCCTCATCTTTTTTCTTAATTTCTGCTTGAACTTCCTCCAGCTCTTCCTGACCCTCATCCGGACTCATTTTCAAGCCTTCCCGAAGCATTCGGACGCCAAAAATTGCAAACAGCGCAGTTGACACATAGTATGTGTACACACGAGGAATAACTGTTGTGGCATAGCCAAACAAAACTGAAAGAAAACAAACGTGTATGTTCAAAATTAAGCATAAATATCATTATTTTTCCCATACCTAAAAAATGCTCACTAGCAAAGTCTGAGATTCAAGTTTTCACTGATAAACGAATGCTTTAAAAAAAAAAAAGTTTCGTATCATTTCCTATTTTTGCAAGACAACAACACTCTAGAAACTCCAGCTGTTACTGGTCATACTAGAGACTGAAGTCTATTAACACAGAGACGAGGTACACTAAGCAAAGTTGATGTGCTGCTTTTCCAAAGAGTCAGTCCAAGCAAAACTATCTTTCCACTTAAGGTCTACACAAATCCTGCTTTTCTCCAAGCAGGCCAAGAGATTTCATTTATCACCGTGTTAGATTAGTCATGGTATACACTACCAGTTAAATCTTTTTATATATATGGCTACATGTTGGATGGCATCTCTTTGCAATCCCTTTTTATTTCAGACCTGTCTTATTTATCAGATAAAGTCAGAATAAGATATATTCTTATTTATTAGACAAACCTGCAAATAATCCGGTTGCCTGAATTCACTCATTTCTCCTTTTGCGAAGTGCAAATACTTACACGTTACTATTCCTCTCTCCCCCACACTCCCCATAAACATGCAAGGTGACAAAATTCAATTGTCCTTTAGTATAAAAGCACTGATCCCACTCAAAGACTAAAGAACATCTCCACAGAGCATCTCAGAGCATCTACTTTTATGGGTATCGAAGGTGATCAAACCAAGCCAAAAAGAAGAAATGTGCATTCAGGCACTGTGGACATAAAAGGCCTGTGTAAATAAGAGGAAACAGCTGTTTGGATCACACACACAAAATTGTCTCTGCTGTTTTACTGCACGTGCAGCTACATGGAAGCGTATTACACGCCACCTTAGTTCAAAACAGGTTCAGAAGTTACTACACAACCTGAAAGTTAATCCATCCACACTGCCTCTACCCCTAGTATGACTATCATACCAAAACAAAGTTAGGCTGTACTATCAGTGATCATAGTACATACACACATGAATAAGAACATGGTAAGTTCCATAGCCAAATAAACAGAAGAATTTCAACTAAACTTGTTTTTAAAGACTGAAAATACTGTATTAAAGCCACGAAAAGAACTATACAGAAAGATGGTTTTAGCATTAATTACCATACACAAAGCACAAAAACAATGAAATAATCAGAATGGTAAGGCAGCTTGTTACATCACAAGGGTAAAAATGTTTCTAAGCACAGCTTGGAATAAAAAAAACAAACCCACACACTTATCATTTGGAGCTAGTGAGTTTAAATGAGCAGGATTTCATGAAATCTAAATAGGAAAAAACAGAAACAAAACAAAAGCCAGAAAGTTCTAAACACAGCTCGCTGTGTTTGTGAGAAACAAGGGCAGAGAGAGGGAAGAAAGGCAGCTCCTGTCTGAATAGAAAAAAACAGCTGGGAACCCCGAAACTAGGGAAGAAATTAGAAAAGAAAGCTTTCACGGAAAAGCGTCAAGAAAGGAAGATTTGAAGGAAGACTTGATATACAGAAAGGGAGGGCTGTAATGGGCAGATGGCAGAGAGAGCTCACAAGATACACCTGGTGCACCATCACCTATGATACTAAATAAAGTTAAATGAAGCAAGCAGTGCAGCAGTGGAACAACGCTCAGAGAACGTTGTGACTAATAGCAGAGACTCTCATAATGCTGCCATTACACACAGTGCGAATGGAAACTGCTCTAAGACCGCAATGATAATTGCAGCAATGCATACAGCAACACAGAGCAGTGGCTATACATTTGGAAAATGGAGAGAGGCCTGAAGCCAGTTCATCGGCTGTCTCCAGAGTGTATAAACCAAAGAATGCTACTTAAAGTATTTCTGTAATAGACATATTTAGAAATGAGCACGTATACAACAAACTACATGCTCCATCTGATATACCTGAAGGCTGCTCCATTTTATAATTACAGCTATGTAAGCACCCAGAGCTACTTGTTCCTCAAGCGCCATTTGACACCTCACTTCCCCTCCAGCTCTTTGCTCTGTCAGTACCGTGCACCGCAAAGGATCAGGACAGAATGTAATCTTCCACTTGCACAGCTTCCAACCAGCTACACATACGAGGATACAAGGCAGTCGAGGGAAATCTGGCATCGTGTTAAGAATCTTTCACCTTAGGAGGAAAAAAAATCACCCCTGCACTCTCTTTAGATGTACTAATTTAATAGGAGCTAAAAATAGAAAGGAATATAGTAGCACAAAACCCAAGGAAGTACTTTAGGCTTCCAATTCCACTCCTTTTCCTTATGTGCATATATATATGTCTAGGGAGTATAAACACCTAATTAGAGTTATGAACCTAAATACTTGATTTGAGCTACGGCCCCCTGAAAACCCTTCAGAATCTCCTCAAAACAGAAATATACCTCCTCAAACAGCATATACCTACTACCTTCAATTTAATTTCAGTTAAGATGTATTGATAAATACATATTTATCCTGTACATTTTAACAGACAAATCAAAAGACTGTGAGGGCTAACCTGATAAACATGTCATCAGTCCTAAGGCAAGCATAGCACCAGCCAGGACAGTCAAACGGTTGTACCGCATCGCCATGATGGCCGCAATGAAGAAGGTCTTGTCCCCCAGCTCCGATACAATGATGACCGATATAGCTGCCACAAATGCATGAATAAAGCCCAAATTAGTCTTGTCAGGTGACTCTTCATTGACGAGGTGAACTGGAGCAACAGACGAGGACCCTTTCTGTAAGGGAGAGACAAAACAAAACGAAGACGGGTTAACTAGGCTTGAACATCTGATTCCTGGAAGTACTGAGCTCGGTATTTCTCCTGCCATGTCATACAGCCTAGGGTGGCATTGCAAGCGTGCACCTTTCGTGCAGCATTAATTATCATTAACACGTTACTGGTGGCCACCTACCTTGGACTAAGAGTCAGTCTCTCAGCCAGAAGATCCTGCTCTGATTACTAAGGCAGTACTTCAGCACCCAGGCTATTACCACTGCTACAGTGAAACAAGGGGAAAGCAGCTTTAGCTCAGCTCCAGTATTGCTGTCTTTACAGTGCGTACCTATTTATGTTATGATGGTCGACCAAACTAGCAATTCTTTGATAAAAATAGTGAGAATTAAACTTATCAAACAGCTACTGAGCAATTATGATAGCTTAGGAGAAACATGAAGTCCTCTGAATGTTTGTCAGGATCACTTTCTTCCCTTGCTGAACCCGAGCATCTCAACCACATTAACATTTTATGCAAGTTTGCATAAACTTTTTTGGGTGTATTTTGTTTCTTGAAAACCATCTCTCAGACTTCCCAGTGGCCAAACCTGACCAGCACATTCCAGATTCTCCTTAATAATTAGTGTTTACTTCTTAAGAAGATTGAGATACCTATCATCAAAAGCAGGACCCAGAACAAGGAGGCTGATGTTCACGTTTGACCGGAGACGGCCGATAAAGCGAACACATGCACGCACAGGGCCGGATCGCAGCGTGACAGAATTTCTGTGCTTTTAACAGCGCTGTACATTCTCGGGTTTGATTTTTAAACTTTCCATCCATCTTGCATCGAGCGGTGCGTATGTAACTTCCCCCCTGTGCGCGTGATCATCTGACTGAGGAGCCCCCCGACCGTTAGGTTTCTCCTAACGGCCCCCCGAATTATTTTCTGTCAGGATTTAAAATCCGCCCCCCCCCCCCCCCACCCCCCCAAAACGCCTCACCTCGGCTCCCTGCGCCGCTTCCTGCGCCGCCGGCACCTTGTTGCGGCCGGGCCCCTCCTCGGGCGCCGCCAGCAGCCCGCCGGGCGCCGCCAGCAGCACGAGCAGCGCCAGGGCGGCCGCGGCCGGCCGCGGAGCCGGAGTCGGGCCCGGGCGCAGGGGCCGGGGCCGTCCCGGCGCGGAGCGCGGCGCCGCGGAGCCCATGGCGGCCGAGGCCCGGCGCGGCGCTGCTGCGGGCCTCTTAAAGGCGCCGCGTCACCGGCAGCGCCGAGCGGCCCAACCGCCGCCCGCAACGGCCGCGCCCCGAGGGAGGGAGGGGCTGCGCCGGGCCCCGCCCCCGTCCCCTCAGCCGGGTTTCCTCACGGGGAGGGCGCTCCGAGAACGCCCACCAACGGGGAAAAACGGAACAAAAATGCGCCTAAATACCTCACGAGGCACGAAATACGGCTCAAATGATTCCCCGCACCCGCCCTTCTCTTCACGGTTTTCACGTAGATAAATATTTTCACTTACCACACAACAAGAAGTGTTTTACGTGCAACGTGTAATTATAAAATAGAAAAGACTCAATTAGCGTCTCTCCAGTTTTAATTAAGGTCTTCAGTAAGCCTCTTCATGTCTTGCATGATATACATATATACTTTACTCCTCAATTTTAATTAAGGTCTTCAGTAAACCTCTTCATGGCTTGCATGATATACGTATATACCTTACATCTCCCCACAAAAATAAGCAACACACACCAGATTATCATAAAAATCATCAGCTTTTAATTTTAGAATTAGAAAAATGTGCAATTTTACCGTGGCTTTATTAAAATGTAAATTGCTCACTCCCTCATTGAAAACATTTCCAGTCTGTAAAAAATACTTTAGAAGACACATTTTAAAAAACAAATGGCACAAATGCTTTCCGATGCTTTGGGTAGGAGGTGAATTTTTTCTGGTAGAACTCGTGACACAAAACAGCAGCCAGCGCCTGGTTGAAAAGAACGTACGTGACTACAAACCACCAGGTCACATTGTCAAGTCCAAGTGTGATGGCCATAGACACATATATGAGGAGTTCTGCAAAATAATGAGGGCAAGAAACTCTTTCGAACCAGTCTCCAAAAGGTATACTGTGGCTCAGACTTACGACCTTTCCTGCAAGCAAACGGAAAGAAGTAAGTTAAGAACAATATCCATTAAACATTTTTTTCTACTCACAATTACAGAACAACACGCTCATTAAAATTATCATCATGCAGCTCCATCTGATCTCTCAGCTTTGTACTTCTCAAAGAAATAAGGTATCACCTCTGGTTGTTTGCATAAATACAGTGTAAAGAAGCCTGTTTTTAACCCCCATGGAAATAGAAGTGACATCTCAGAGGAGTGACACAAGTCCTAAGCGTGGCTGTTTGTCTGTCTTTAGGATAGCATAAGCCAGACCTTCAAATTAAGCTCTGAACATTCAAGCTGCCCGATCTCTTCTCCAAACAGCTTCACTTAACCTAGTGAAAGTCTTACAAAGGCTCCCACACTACAGTTACTAAAAAATACTGTTTTTAAGGTGTTAGAAGCTACAGAAGCCTATCAAAACAACCAGGAAAAAAGTAGGGAAGTAAATGGCTCAGAGAAATGAAACACCTTACCTGATTTACTTTTTCTAAGATTAGCTAGAATCACAAGACATCTGTGCTGGTGAAGAGAGGCCCAAACGTACACCACAATTCCTAAGACGTGATACCAGCAGATCTGCACGGAACTTTCTTTTCCTAAATGAAATATGCTTCATTAATAAAAAGCCAGTAAATACCTTCCCAAGCACTGTCCCAAAACACTGCACGCCTATTTTGTACGTTATTGTCTTACAAAACTCTAGTAGTGAGCCTCTAATCACTTGGAAGATGCTTTTGAGTCCTGTGTGATTTAAGTACTCAGCTACTAGTGCCTTTCCTTTAACTGCTCTACACTAAAAATATCAAAGACCTAGTTTTTAATCCAGTAGCTTGAAGTATACTATTACGTATAACTGATATGTAATTTGCAGTCGAAAACCTCAGTATTCAACTTTGTTTATAATTCTTACCATCCTAACAAAAGATGTTGTCATGTCTCAGGTCAACACATAAGTACACTTGTACGTCTTGTTCACAGGGATTGGTATATATAGATACATGCACCTATCCACACACACTGTAAAACACTTAAACCATCAAAAACACTGTATTAAGGATCAGCTCCAATGTACATGTCAATATACCATCTCTGAGAATCTGCACGATGAGAAAAGTAGAAAACGTGTGCAGATGAAAAAAGATTTTATCTACTCATAGATGACCTGAAGGTTGTTTTTACAAATAACCGGATTAAACTGGAGCTGATGTGATTGGAAGTGGTTAAAAACTTCACTAAAGTTACATACTTGGTAACAACCACTTTCCATAAATCAGTCATGGAAGAAGCGCTACAGCCACTGGAAGTGTTGCAGCTCATGGTTTATCTGTGCAGAGGAGCAAATAGCAGTTGAGTTGGGAGACTCAGTGGAATGCGTTGGCAGACATAGGTCATATAATTCAAATTACTGCTGTATTAATGCAGACATTACAGGACCAAGGGAAAGATGAGACTGACTGATGTAAGGCAGAGCAGTGGGGAATTCTCAGTGGAAGGCAAAGGAGTTGGCCAAGACGGTCCCAACTCAGTAGGCCCACCTACTAGGAAAGCCCACAGCAAAAAAGCAAACTCCATTTTGACAACTGGAGTTGTGTAGTGGTATTTGAGAACTGGCACCAATTATTTTCTTTCTTAAAGCAAATGGATCTTAATGGCAAAACCGACCTGTAATGCTCCTGAAAGTATTATCTACCATGAGATGGAACAACAGTGAATTTCAGGGAACAACACTGGTGGTTAACATAAAAATGAGTAAGCGAGCGAGCGTGAGTCTGTGTGAGTAATACCAGTTGATTATTATGCAACATACTGAAGTGCAGTTACTTTAGACTATGCCAGTAAGTTATTTTTACTTCTCACCAATTAACACGCTTCTCACGCAAGCCCTCTATGAAACCAAGTGAACCGTTTGCCACAACGGAAAGAAAAGGGAGCAAAAAATGCAACTTTGGTAATAACTAAGCAGGTACTTACCATGCCTGACATTAATAGGCACTTGCCATAGCACAGTTGTGCCAAGAACAATGTAGTAACCAAGTCCAAAGCAATACTGCACGATATGAATGACGCCGTTGGAAAATACGCTGGTACAGAGGCACTCTGCAAGTCTTCGAAAGCTATGCAGCCAAAGGAGCAGGAGAACCAAGAGTGCAGAGAAGTGTTCGCTATCTACTTGCAAATGAAAAATAGTGATTTAGGGGTAGCTAGGACCAATTTTACCCCTTCAAAAGAGCTGATTTTCCCCTCCCCACAGCAAAATCTTATCCTCTTTTTAACTAACCTAGCACTGGGAAAAATATTTGCACATCTGAGGCACTGCTGACCACAGTGATTGCACAAGATTACATCTAGAAGGTAAAAATGGCCCTTCCAACTCAAATGAGTGCTGAAAGCTATTATATTTGTAAATTAGAATGATTTCTACCTTAATGACAAAGGGACTTGGTACTCCAGGAATGTCACCTGGAGCCTAGTTTAAGAGCAGCTGATGAAGTAGCACAAAAAGAATACTTATCCAGCAAAGGATGGTAGTGCAGTTTTGTAATATTTATATGGGTGCTTCACAATAACTGGAATACTTGCCTGTGTTCTGGTTCTGCAAATCTCTGCCAAAAGCACTGTGCAAGCGCTGAATCCATGGTGGGAGTACTGCTCCAAGGAACTTAGCTTGGAAAAGTTTGATCAGCAAAAAGCCATTCCAGAGTACAGAAACTACATAAAAGTGAGTAAACCACCTGTGGGAACAAAAAGCATCTTCATTAAGCTTAATGTTCTCATCATTCCTTAGCTGGACATGTAGCTGCAGGACATGCTTGTCTGATGGTCAATGCACACCTTTTCGTCTCACCCATCAATGAGCAGAGAACTCAGGACTCAGCTGTACCAAGCAGGCTAAGCCTAGCATCCCTCCCTTCAATGCTGCCTGAAACAACAGGCAGCATATGTCTAACTTAGCTGACCTCAGCAACTGTAGCTACACCAAGAGAAGGTGTAAACCATGCATTGCAAGGACATTCCTCAATGCTTACAAATAATCATGATTTACACAAATTTTCTTCATAATTTATACCACTGAAAGCACATCTGAAATGATTTTCTGGGCATTTCCATGCTGTTGCTCAACAGCAATACAGAAGCCAAGTCAGAAGCCAGCAAGTTTCCTTGCACACTCCAGAACAACTTGACCATCGCAGCTGGTGAGCTTTCAACAATCTCAACTATTCTGGGGATGTGTCTGACCTACAGAGCAATCCAGCACTACAGTAACTACGTGTCAGCCCTCGAGAAGAGAGGAATGTTATGCGTTTGACAAACCAACCTGAAATGAATCAGAACATTTGACAAGATGGAATAGCAAAATTTTAAAAAGTCTGGGCTAGTGAAAATACAATGCTTGTTTGGAAATAAGATGCAGATGAGTGGAAATAGAAAATGTCTCGAGTTATTTTCAGGATCTTCTGTCCTCATTCAGCCAGCAGGGTTACAGGTTCAATACTGCAGTAACAGAATCGCTTTGTAGATGTTGAGAGCCTGAGACCAATTCACCGAAAAAGCCACATTCTTCAGATAGCATCTTCCCTAAGAAGAGGTGGTTAGAAACTTGTTGAAGAAAGGTCAACTCAAATGAGACCCTACCTCAAGAATACCATACTTTGCAATACACTGCACCTAAACCAAAGCTTTTATGAACCCTTCTTTTTGCTGTGGATACCGCACAGCCTAAATGCATCTGTGGGAATTTTCTGGGACCAGAAGCTTGATAACCAAGATATGACAATATAACCCTTCCATGAATAATATGTTGTGTCACAAAACCTTTTTAAATATTTGTTTGGAAAGCTACATATGTAAATTGTACTAGTGATAACAAAGTTATGTCAGGGATGATCAGGTCTTTGGGCTAAGCAGCACCCCAATCCTGTCCTTCTGGACTTACAAGCTCCTGTCATGCCTACGTTCAAGTCAAAGGCTAGTTCTGGTCAAGAATCTCAGGTGATCAAAGCAATGAGATCTCAGTAACGTATAAAAAGCTTGAGAGGTGGGGATTTTTCCCCCATTTCCCTCTCTTATCCTATTAAAAATATCTATTAGGAAGTCTTCGCAGGAGAAGTCTTCTCCTTTGTTTCAGCATCTGTTTCAGGAAAATATGTGTTTGGTTAACACAATAGTTCTTTTGCCTTGTTAGAGACTGTTCATGCAGCACTCAGATACTTATATTAACATGCTATTATCAGTATCCTGTGGTATATTTTATCAAGAAAACCTGAAGGTAGAAGACAACAACAGACTTGATGATCCTTGCGGGTCCCTTCCAACTCTGAATATTCTATGATCAAGAATTGATTTCAGAAAGCAATCCCACAGTATGTTTGCATATTCACATCTACACTCAGGTGGCCAAACTTCCAGGTCCCTGCTCTAGCCTTGCTGGAAGGTTTGTACAGATACTGCATGGGACTGGGGTTCAAGAGAGTAGGCTTTTATTCCAATTTGGGGCATATGGACCCTGCATGATTAAAATCTCATAGAATCATAGAATATCCCAAGTTGGAAGGGACCCATAAGGATCATCAAGTCCAACTCCTGGCACCGCACAGGTCTGCCCAAAAGTTTAGACCATGTGACTAAGTGCACAGTCCAATCTCTTCTTAAATTCAGACAGGCGTGGTGCAGTGACTACTTCACTGGGGAGCCTGTTCCAGTGTGCAACCACCCTCTCGGTGAAGAACCTCTTCCTGATGTCCAGCCTAAACTTCCCCTGCCTCAGCTTCACACCGTTCCCACGGGTCCTGTCACTGGTGATAACAGTGAATAGGTCACCTGCCCCTCCACTCCCCCTCACGAGGAAGTTGTAGACTGCGATGAGGTCCCCCCTCAGCCTCCTCTTCTCCAGGCTGAACAGGCCCAGTGACCTCAGCCGCTCCTCCTGTGTCTTCCCCTCTAGGCCCTTCACCATCTTTGTCACCCTCCTCTGGACACTCTCCAACAGCTTAATGTCCTTGTTGTACTGTGGTGCCCAGAACTGCACACAGTACTCGAGGTGAGGTCGCACCAGCACAGAGTAGAGCCGGACAATCACTTCCCTCGACCGACTAGCGATGCCGTGCTTGATGCACCCCAGGATACGGCTGGCCCTCCTGGCTGCCAGGGCACACTGCTGGCTCAGATTCAACTTGCTGTCAACCACAACCCCCAGATCCCTCTCTGCGGGGCTGCTCTCCAGCGTCTCGTCGCCCAGTCTGTACGTATAGCCAGGACATCTCTATGTTCCTTATCCATAAACAGAGAATAATGATTTCTCAAAAAACTGAGCCTAACTCTGTAAAAATAAGTGTGCTCCTCAGAAGCCATTAAACTGAGGCAGACAGAGAGTAAACATATAATGCATTTTCAGAATCATTCAGTTTACATCTGAGATTTCAGCAAGCCTGATCTGAAGCAGAGTTTTATACATCTTTCCACTCAAAGTCTTTTCCAAAACAATTGCATGCTAGTACAATGTGCTTCTTTCTGTCTGCTGACTCGTCAACATGTTCTGCTCTGCAGTAAAGGATTTTCAGAGCCTCACAGAAGATCAGCATCCCATGAGAACCCATATACTTAGCCATATCATTGTGCCTGTGGGCAGCTTCCCAGTACGCCTGAAAAGGACATAAACAAACTTAGGCTTCTAATAATATCCTGAGTATTAACACTCCATTTTGCATATGCTATTTTGCGGTTAATTGAAATACGTGTTGCATAAGGCGCACAGCATTCACGCAATAGGAGAAAACACAGCATTTCACTGCGTACTGAACTACTTCCCGAAGCTTGTGCCCTATCTCTCCCGCGACCTGTAACACGCCCCTACACCCGCAGCAGCCTTTCAGCAGCGGCTGCTTTCAGCAGCCCCCACACCGCCCGCAGCCCCGGCACGGCCCCGCCGCCTCCCCGCTCACCTCTTGGGCACCTGGAAGCGGCGCAGCCAGGCGGGGCGCTGCACGCCGCCGCTCTTGGTCTTCCCGTAGCGGATGAGGTCCTGGAAGAGGCCCGAGGCGGTGCCGCCGCCGCCACCGCCAGGCCGCCCCGCCTGGGCCCGGTGCAGCAGCAGCGCCGCCAGGAAGGCGGCGGCCAGCAGCGCCCAGGCGGCGCCCAGCCCCGCCGGCATGGCCCCGGCTCCCCGGCCCGCCCCGCTCCGCCCAGCGGCACGGCGCGGCTCGGCCCAGCCCGGCCTGCTTTAGGCGGATATCGCCATTTGTGTCGGCCCGTGACTGAAACGAGGCCTGGGGGAATGCGGGCTGGCCGTGAGGCTGCAGTGGGCCCTGGTGGCCAGCAGGGTCAAGGGCGTGCTGCTTAGCCTGGAAAAGAGAAGACTGAGGGGAGGAGACCTCATCAACGTGTACAAATATCTGAGGGGAGGGTGTCGAGAGGATGGAGCCGGTCTCCTTTCAGTTTTTCCCAGCAACAGGACAAGAGGCAACAGGCACAGACTGAAGCACAGGAGGTTTCAGCTGAATATGAGGAAACACTTTGCTGTGAGGGTGACAGAGCACTGGCATAGGTTGCCCAGAGAGGTTGTGGAGTCTGCTTTTCTGGAGATACTCAAAACCCGCCTGGATGCCGCCCTGCGCAACGTGCTCTAGGTGATCCTGCTCGGCAGGGGGGTTGGACCAGATGATCTTCAGAAGTCCCTTCCAACCTCAACTATTCTTCGATTCTGTAGTTCTGTGAAAAGCCTTTCCTTGCCTTTCATTCTGAGAAACAGACATCAGAACAGCTCGGCACCACAGGGAAACAGCTCCCTTTGGCCCCGAAGATGGACTGCCCACACCCCTCTGTGCATCCCTCTTTTTGTCACTCTGGTATTATCTGGAGTAAAGTAACAAGTCAGTAAGAAATTGCTGAATAATATTTCAAGGTCTTTAAATACAGAGCAGCCTAATTTTCTTTGTCTTTAGTGCTAGCCTAATTTTTCAGTCTTTAGTGCTACTCCAAACCACCCTAAAGTCAATAAATCAGGAGGATAAAGCAATGGCAACCACCATGTAGCTGACAGAGATTCAAGCCTAGAGTACACACAGGTTTTCGACTTTAAGTGGAAGTTGCCCAGTGGACGTACATGCCTTGTCTGGGTGCTTGTAGAGTGGTACCTCAAAAACTATCCTTAAAGATGTTGATGACTTTTTGCTATACTGGATTGAATTATGTCATTATAAGCACTTTAATTGCATCCCAGCCAGGTGCAAAATACATATAATGTGTTATCATGTGTGTAGAGCAGGCTTGGTTTAAAGAAAAAAAAAATTAAATTTTGCTGATGCACTTTCCTAAACAGAGGTATAAACCTAAATAATTTTAAGGATGCATTTATGACTGTGTTAATCCATCCTATCAGTGGATCCTGCAAGGCAGCACATGCTCAGCTAAAGCACTTATGGCATCAATACTATTGCTTTGGGGAAAAAAATCACTGAAGTTCACATTTTATGCTAAAACATATGATGGTAGCTCTATAGTTATATACACATAATGTGCTATAATAAATATTTTAATGTCAATATAATTTATGTCAAAGTTCAGGACTGAGTCTATTTTTCTTTCAAATTCAGTATAACTGAATCATAAGTCTGGTTTGGGGATTTCATGCCTAATTATTTTTGATAAACAGCATGAGAAAAAGGTAAACACATGACTAAATACATAACATGTTGCTGTTACTCTCATTTTTAAGAAAAAACTCAAATGGCTGGTACCTTCACTCAGAATCCTGTAAATTAAAAAAAATAAGATAATAACATCAGACTAACTTTTTGAATATTTTAGCGTAAGGGCAAGAGCTGATTTTATCTGCATCCATCATAAACTTTACCACAAGTTTTACTGAGAGCAGACTGAGCTTGTACACCTGCCATCCCCTGGAGATGGTTGTCACCTGGGCATTGGCCATCCCAGGCCAAACTTTCCAACCCCACATGTGGATGCTTAGGCTACCATGAAAGAGCCTCAGATTCCACCCATCAGCATCCCACCCCAAGCCCCATAGTGTCCCCATGAGTTATCATCACTGCTGTAGTGGATCAGAGGTCGCAGGTGGCAGATTTAATGGAGGAGGAAAGGAGATGACATTATTTATGCACTGGTTCTTCCTTGCTTGTGGGTGTTTGTTCTGCTCCTGCTCTCCTGCAGAGCAGCTTTAAGTTAAGTGGGCAGGTGCCAGTCTTCAGCAAAGCTGGTGACGGGCAGAGGGCTGTGAAGTTGCAGTTCCAGGGATTTCTTGACTGTGTCCTTTGGTCCACTCCTGGCATCTGACTCCAGTGGCATACGGTGCTTCAGCAGCACAGGGAACCGTGATCTGACCTCAGAATGTGGTTAGATTGCTGGCTATTTCATCAGGGCTTAGAAAAGTGGAGGAAGAAAGAGAAGGAGTACAGCTGTGAGCCTGGGAAATGGCTTGAAGGAGAGAGAAATTGGCAGTTGGCTGTCTTAAGTATATGTTCTATATTTGTATTTGCAAGTTGTAGTGAGGACTGTGACACCTTTTCTATATAAGTGGTACTCTTCTACTCCTTGTTATTGTGTATAATTTTTGCACAGTGGTAAGAACCATTCTCTAGGATTCTTTTCCCTAACACTATACAGCTGAGGCACATTATTGTGTCCATGCGCGGTGATTTTCACACTTTTTATGCAACTGGTCCCTCTAGGTGGCACCAACACTCTTCGGTTTCTCGAGTGCCAAAGGAACCTGCCCTGCACTGGACCTTGCCCAGCTGCCAGCAAGAGCCTGAGGTGCCATCAACCAGCCATCCTTTGGCCTGAAGCTCTGCAGGAGCTGTCAACGCGTAGTTGCTCCAGGCTTTGGACATCCTGAGCAGCTCATATGCTGTGACCATATGAAAGCTTTGGGCAAGTACAGATGTTTGTGGCTGCTTTTAGTTGAAAATATTTCTTCTCAGGTCTTTGACACTTTTTTTCAGCTCAGTGGGTGGAGTTCAGCTAACTTGACTCATCCAGAAACTGGATGAAACTAGTTAGCTTGGTTCCTAGTGGGGACAGGTCCCTCCAGAGTGCCAGGGTTTTCCTTCCAAAGCTCAGCCATCTTTCAGCTGTAGAGCTGAGCTGTAGAGCTGAATTGTCCTCCCAAGTGGAGATCTTCCTGAAGGAAAGAGAAGTATTCAGAATAAAAATGGCCATTAGTAATTTATGCTCCTAGATCTAGGGTTATTTTGATGTGTTTCATGAAAAGAAGCCTTCAGTGAGATTAGAAGAAGACATCACTTTTCACAAAGGCACAGAGCATGCAAGAGAGTTGTCTTGAGATGTAACTGCTTTGACTTGCCTGCCTGTTAGAGAAGACCTGCCAGGACAGGTTATACATTGCTGTGAGACATCAATCATAACAAAATTTGTTTGCTGGGGAAAATGGATGGAAGGTCTGAAAAGATGCTGTGCAGAAGGTGGGCAGGAGGGTCAGTGGCTGGCTGAACTGTAGGGAACATGCCAGAGAGAACAGATGAGGCTGACATTTATGTACCACTGAGCTGGACTAATGTGGACCACAGCAAGCTATAATGTCTGACAGCACTTCATCAAATGTCTGTAGGGGTGGGAGAGTGGAGGTTTGCTACGGAGCTTTTCAGCACAGACCATCATATTATTCCAAAGAATTCATCTCCGTGAGGGACAAAAATGAGTATAGTTCACTGGCCAGCCCAGAGCAGATTTCACTGCAACTCTGGACACGATAGACAAACCAACTGATTTTACGTGGTGATTTTATTTTATTTTATTTTATTTTATTTTATTTTATTTTATTTTATTTTATTTTATTTTATTTTATTTTATTTTATTTTATTTTATTTTATTTTATTTTATTTTATTTTATTTTATTTTATTTTATTTATTTTAATTATTTGTAAGGGAGGATAGGGAAATTATTCAGTTATTCAGTATACTTTTTCCTGGTTGGTTCATTCAGATTTTTTTCCAAGGTAGATTTTAATTTGCTAACAAAGCCCCCAAAATTTTGTGATTAAAATAGCTACAGGTGGGTGTCCTCATAATCTCTGTGGGACATGATTCAACTGGAATTTAGGACAAGGGCAATCTTGAAAGTACCAGTTGAGGCCATGGTCTGTCAGACATTTATGAACACGCTTAAAGCCAATGTAGGTGGAGACCCTAAAATCTAGATACTCAGTTACAGGACATGGTAATCTGTAAAGTTGTTTAGTACCGGAAGGTCTGGGGATTCTAATTAGTAAAAACATTCCTTGACTCAACTAATTAGCAGCACTTTTGTGATTTGTGGGAAAATAAACCAAGAAAGCCATCAGCTTGCTACATTTTGAAGGTTAAAATACTGGCCTGTGTCTACTGGTTTTAATCGCTGGAAGACAATACCAAGATAGCGGGGCCAAGAAAACATAAATCACAGAGCACACAAAAAAGGCATGCTTTGAGGTGTGAGAAACTTACTCCAAAATGCACTTCCCACAATTTAAGGGTGACTGCATGTCCGTGGCTTTCCAGTTAGAAAACGTGAGTGTTCTCAGTAGCTGATGGAAAGTAGGAATTGCTCTCAGATAAGACGAGAAGTCCCGTGCCCGATCGGTGCCGGGCTCGTGAGAGGGCAGGAAGCAGTGCCCACGTCACGCGCTTCGTGAGACTGGCATTGGCAGTGTGCTGCGTGAGCAGCTCTGCAGGGAGATGCAAAAATCTGCACTTCCATATCACGTACAGCTTGGTAGGCCCTACGGTCTTCTGCGAATCCAAAATGGTCACTCTCAAGTGAGGAAATGGCTGTAGAGTTATGTTTATGTGGCTCTCAGTGCAGAACTCATACGCGTAAATCCATGGACTTCAAGGTGTGACTTTACATCTCTTAGAGATGTGATGCTAAGAAATAGGACTTGCTCACTATTCAGCCATATTATTTAATGATTTTCCGCTGATCACAGCTAATAAGTATCTTTCCAACATGGTAGGCTTGGAATCTGAGACCGTTTGGAGTTTCAACCTGGTAATAAAACCAGCTTTCTTACTGCTCTGAAGATGTATGATATGGTTTTGGTCATTGGCTAGCTGCGTGCTGTGAAGGCTGAGTCTGGGCGAGCTGCTGTTTGCTGTATGAACATGGACTGGGGGTTTCACAAGAGTATCCTAACCTAAGGAATTTTGCAAGGGAGAAAACTACCTAAAGCTCATATAGAATCATTTTGATTTGCAGAGTAGCTTACTGAGAAATAAATACACCTTTAGTTAAGATTATAGGTAAGTGGTGGTTAAAAAGAGAGCAGGTCAGACAACTTACAATTCCCTGGGATGCATCATTATTACTTTCTTTGTCGAAGGGCACCGATCCATGATGCAACCCCAGGGCTTGGTAGGGGCAGAATTCAGACCCTTAATAGTAGCCAGGGTTCAAATAATTGTCTATCTCTGCACATAAATTTTCAAAGAATTTGTGGAAGCTGTGCTTACCTGTCACTGTCATCTATATATAATTTTATGTTATTTTAGAAATATGCCAGAATGTCTGTGCTTGCAAAATGAAAAGGGTTTTCCTGGAATAGACAGACTCCAGCATAGATTTGGAAATAAAGCTACAAGTGAACCTGGCAGGCAAAGAGAAATGTAATATCAATATTTAGAACTCGCAATTGAGAAGGGTCAAAATTTCCTCAAGGAAGCAAAGACCTGTACGTTGCTTTATGCACTCTGCAGAAATAGATGGCATTAGTGGCCCTTTCCTACCCTCTCTGGGACTTTGAACAGAAAGTAATGTAATGCTGGAGCCTATTTCATAAGAATCAGCTGGAAAACAAGGAGGGGTTGTTCTAGAAGGATGAAAGTTGCTTCAGTACAATCTGCAGAGAGTGAATTTGTCTATAGCACATCTTGAGGACCAGTCCATGACCCTTTTCAGTTTTGAGGCCGCTTTTCTTTCAGAGGGCTTGCCTGAAAGCACAGTCTGCATATTGTAACGTGCATAAGCATGACCAACAGCTTATTCTATGTACACAGCTTGGGGAAGCTCTGCAGAGGCTGCCCTAAGGAGCCTGCAAGATGGTCCATAGAGGTCATAAAGAGTACAGTTCTGGCAGTGGGTCTTCAGCCACTCATTAGCTAAAGGGAGTTTTGTTTTGTTTTGTTTTTTTCCCTGAAATGTGTTGTAAAATAATCCTGGCTATATATTGGCTCTTCATTACATAGAAATGCTGGACTATTTTCCTATTCCAGAATGCAGATGTGTATTCATGTATTTATTTATTTTTTCATATGCTATCAGCGTTTTGCTGCATTTTGCAAAAATATGAAGATATAAGTTTCATTCATATATCTGCTCATACTTAATGGTGATTCTGCCTTGGAAAAGATAGAGAGGCTCAAGGAACCCTCTGTCCATGACCTGTGACTAGAAAGAAATTCAGGTTTTCAACTACTAACTACAGTTAACAGCTGTAAAAACAGCTGTAGAAAATCATTTGTGTTCCTAAACTTAAACATGTCACAGGGGAAATGAAAGCTGTTTATGAATTTCATTTTTTTTCATTTATTCATATTGTATAAATATAATTGTGGCAAATCAATTCTTCCTGATTAACTCAGTGCAATATCTGAAAGACAATTTAACATCTTTGCTTTCTTATTAATACAAGTATTCATACATTGTGATAAAGGGCAAAAAGACAATAGCACAGATACTATCATATGGTTTGCGCTTCAAACTGCCAGCTTGACTTTGCAGAACTGGATCTTAAATATGTCTGAGCTCAAGTTTGGTGTGTGGGTTGGAAATTAGACAAACTACTGCTGGCTGCGAAAGACAGAGCATCCCTTTTTAGTATTTCCAAATGAAAATCTCTGTGCAGGAGAATGTGATTTTATTCAAAGGAAATTAATTTTATCTGGAGCTTTCAGTTACAAATCCCAGTCTACTTCTGAATGAAATCTGGAGTGGAAACAGAGTCAGTGCCACTTTAGCTTACCACGTGTTGTTTTATTCTGGCAAATCCTTCCTTTGCTGTGTACTACTTCCCTTGCTGGCATATGCTTAATTTGTATACTCTTTTTTTTTTTTTTTTTCTTTGCCAGCTGTTTGATTGATTTGTATCTTGGCCTGCTTTTCTAAATGATTTTTTGTAACAGCCTTTAAAGGATTTTTTTTCCCCCCAGTGTGCTTCCTGACAAAATATCTGTAGTAAATATTTGTCAGGAAAGCGTTGTATTAATAATTTTCCCAATAAATATTTATCAGAGGATTAAAACACCACAAACTCATATAGAGGTATAATAAATACTGACTACAGCTGGGACAGGAACAGCATCTGAAGAGCCCTGCATGCTGCGAGCACGTTCAGAGGCAGCTCATCAGTGATAATTTCTCTGCGGTGGTTTGTAGGTAGTGGAGCAGAGCGCTCCTTGCCTTGTGCATGATGGTGCAGGATTAAAGCCCGAGTTGGGGCACAGGTTTAAGAGACAATCTTAAGAAGCTAGGACACTGCCACATGTAGCCCTCCTGTCCAGGCTCATCTTCTCTTTGCACTTTGAAAACTAGGCTGCAGCTTCTCCCAGAGCAAATCGCCTGCTTGGTTCGGTGCACGTGGGAGAGGCCAGGGCGGGTGCGTGTGATGCAGCCGGGCAAGGATACCAGTGCCCACTTCATTTGGGTCTGTGCACACAGGTGGGAAAATGATTAAAAAAGAAAAAGTCTGTAAGCGGTGAAAGCAAATACAAGGTCATGTGTGAGTTAATTACTTGTAGTGCCGTGCCTGAAGATTTGCACTGGCATAAACTACTCTGTTGCTCTCTGAACCAGAGGCTAGAAAAATAAACCATTAGGAACAAGCAGATATGATTGAGGCGTGTGGGGTCTCCGACAATAAATAATCTCAGCCTTTGTGTTCAGATACTGAAAGCAGCTTTGGCTAACGTCACATCTTGCTTGCCAGAATCATTGTGTGCTGTTCAGCAGCCAGAGTGCTCGAGAGAGCAGTTAATAAATATTCGTATTGTCCGGACTCCAAACAAAGTGAAGGTCACGCAGGGCTGGCTCTGGTACCTAGGGGGACACAGGCTGTGCTCTCCACACATCTGACTGCTGTTATAATGAAGTCTCCACATGACGGGCCTCAAAACCCTTGGAAAGAGAGCAACAAGAAGACTGTTGTAGCAATAGGGACGTGGTGCTTGTACAGGCCTCTGTCCTTCATGTTGAGAGTACAGAGCATTTGCTGGCTCTGATACACCTGATTCTTGTCGCACCTAGGCACTGGAGAAGGTGTCAGAAGCTCACAGCAGCATGTGCCATACGTACAGCAAGTGCCATACATACAGCATGAGCCATAGGAAGGCAAAGGGTCAAAAGAGGTGGATTAAGGGTTGTGGATTGCATAAACAGCAGAGACTTGAGAAGAAATACAGCCAAGGTAGGATCGCTAAACCTTCTCGTCTGGCTGGTCTGAGGCAGCATTCGGAGTAGGCCGAGCACAGGGCAACAAGTGATGAAGACCTCTGCTGTGCTGCTGGCCTTTTATACCGCTATAAAGGGCTATGTGGCCCTGTCTCCTGCTGTCCTGGCCGGGCTGTGGGGGCAGAGGACAGACACACAGAGCACCATGCGTGGTGGCTCAGGAACAGAACAGTTTATTTTCCAGGTACAAGTGCTGGAACAATGCCTGCATTGGAGTGCTGCTGTGCTGATTGTCACACCTAAAGATGCTGTGCCAGTGGATGCTTTTCTCTGCTGGCTTCCTTCCTTCTATCTGCATGCAGGATTTGTTTCCACTTACATCTAAAGAGCCTTGGAAACTGATCTGATGAATTAGAAGAGGCTACTTAGGAAGAAATGAAAATAACTCTGTGTAGTTCTTTGTTATTTCCTCAAGTCTCTCTGTGGCTAGTACTAAGCTGTTATGATACAGGATTTCTAAGATGCCAGAGAGGAAGAACAAAGGGCTTTCTGTGTAGTGCTCATTTTTCCACCTCAGAGTTTTGGATCCCCACTTGTGAGACCGACACAGAGCCACCCTGCCACTGCCCACCAGCAGCGCCGAAATAAGATGGTGGTGGTGGGCTCTGCTGCCAGTCTGGAGCTTTGCTGGGGCTAACATGAACACACACTTGCTGCAGATCTGATGAATTCTGCTACTAAATATCTTTTTTTTTTTTTTTATTAAACTTTTTTTTTTTTTTTTCCTGTACAAAACCTCCTTCTCTCTTTTTCTTTCCCCCCCTCTCTCTTTCTTTTTTAAAAAATAAGCAGGAAATGTTTTGGAAGGGAGAGTCAAGAGACTTAAGTCTGGAATTTTTATGTACACCAGAAACTTAAATGTGTGGTTCAAGCTGATAAACTTACCACACCTCTTTCTGTTTTCTTTATAGACTTATTACAAATATCTGGCTTGGAACCGAGATTTATGGTGTGAACAAAAGAAATATAGACCATAGAGACGTGGACAGATAAATCTCGGGAGGAGACATGAAAGGGTTTGTTCAACTTTTTAACTGCTTCTTAATGAAACAAAGCAAAACAAAACAAAAATCCAGATCAGAACACTAATTTTTAAAATGGTTCATGTTTAGAGAAGTTGTTGAACATGAGTAATGCTGCATATAAAATATCCCTTGAAATTGCATATAGAAGGTCCAGCCCTGAGTTTCTGCTAGCATCACAATTTGCATTGCTCTCAAAAGTACAATTTTTTTTTTTTTGTACAGAAAAAGGAACAGTAAGTCCAGAGTGTTCAAACTGTATTTTTGAAACTAGAGCTAGCCAAAATTTCCCAATGATTCATTTTTAAGAATACTTTTTAGATGCATTGAATGTGCAATGTTTTGTGAAAATATGTACACTTTCATGATATTGGAGAAAAGAATAAATCATTTCTGTTTCATTTTTTTTTTCTCTTTTTCCTTGTATAGTATTAATTCCAAATAGTTTTAATCAGAAAGGTAACTTTATGTTTGAATAAAGCAAAAGGTTTTGATCAGTCTGAAACACTATTTTATGGTATTTATTTTTCTTAAAATTTTCCATTTTGGAAAGGAGCACTTTTAAAAATCAGTCTTATATCTTGTGAGGCAGAGAAGCCAGCAGTGAAACCCCAATTTGTGCCTGCAAACAGGACCATGCAAAGAGATTTCAAAATGAATCCTTGTGACTTCAGTTTTGACAGTGGCATGGACTCTGAAGATGCTGTGTTCATCCATGCCAGCAAAGTTGTGGATTCCTTGGAATTTTGAACTAGAACATCTTTTAGGTAATTAAAGGACATTTACTATTGACTTGTTAACTTTCAGTGGTGGAGAATTCCCACAACTTGGGTAAGTTGTTCCAGTGACTGGTTATTCTCACAGGTGAAGAGCTGGCACTTTTTCTCTAGGCTGAATTTGTGTGACTTCAGCCTCTCCCTCCATGGACTTAATTATACTTTGGTTTCCCATAGTGAGGAATTTTCCAGTCAGGAACTAGAAGATCTTAGAGGAGGAACTTAATTGTAGGCTTACTCTGTCCTGGTATCACTGGTGAGAGTTATTGACCATTTAGTGGTTACTTGGAGCCCTGATGAAATGAATTATTGTGTCTTCATACCATACCGCAGATATCCACAGCATGGTACTACCACCACAGCTGTTCCTAGCAGGCACCTTTCCCAAAGGCTAGGTAGAAGTTCCAAGGGCAAAATGGCTAAAGAGCAAGATCTGTATATCTAGCCCCATTAGGATGAGTCTCGGTAAAAGCGATGAGGCAGCTCAGTAGGAGCAGGTGGGGAATTTATGCTGCTCCTACCTGAGCTATCGTTTCTCTGTGGCTGAATAAGATATTTGCCCCTGACCCTGTGAAGCTGATCCCTTTCAAGAACACTAAATTAACTTAAAAGAAAGTCAGGTCTGAATCCAAATGTAAACAGATTAACTCTGGGCCCTAACAAATGAGATTGCTGTGAAGAATTATGTAATTCTCAAATCTGACCTCTAGTCAGTGTAAAACCTTCAGAAGCAGATGCATCTTTATGGGAACATACTCAGAGCTTTAAAACATCTTAGGCTCTGTGGTTTTGTCACGAGCACCTAGTAAATGTGTCTAAACATCGCTACTGCAAATGTCTGGAAGTTACCAGCTAAGTCAGAAGTAGCTAATTGAATACAGCACCAGCAGGCATAATGAACGTGCACTGATTTTAATGTTACGGGGAAGATTCAGTATGCAAGTGAATACATTACTATTAATTGCCTTGCTTATTCTTAAAAATGCAAAAGAAAAAACAATTACCAAAATTTATGTTAATTCAGCTCAAATGAAGTGATTAAAAGTAGAATGGAAAACATGAAAACAAAGCACTATCAAATTCTTTTACTCTCTTTGGTAATCAAGATCTTTCTGTGATACAACTGCTGTTCGACTACAAAAGTACATTGATAATTATAAAGTATTATGAACAAACTGAGTATTTTCCAATTGACCAGTGATTTTCACTTAGCACATTAATGTTGACAGAAAAAGACCAAAGGCACCCTTGTGACTTTACCAGCATGTCATAACAAAATGAAGGCTTAACCTGTTTCTGAAGGATTGACTTTCAAGCAGGAAACTGGGCTATTTTGGAAACTTAGCTAATGACACTGTTATTTTTTCTCCTGAGTGATAAGGTTGATGGATACATACCACTTGTATTTTGCTTAATCCTTTTTCTCCCATGCTCAGGACTATCACTTACACCATAACGTTGATCAATCAATGTATATTACTATCTAGCTCTGCTGACAATGCTCTTGATCTGTCTTTTGCAGCTGTGAACTTATTTCAGCAGAATTATCTGGCACACTGTATTCCTTTTCATTGGGAACCCTGTAAAGACTAACATTTTCAAAGGATCAAGAAGAACTTGGAGTCCACATCTAAAGGATATTCCATGAGCATCGAGCAACTGGATGCTGTAGGAGTCCTGAAAAACGCAGTTGTAGGCTAATTCAGCTCCAGAATAATGTCACAATAATCTAATATCTAGAGGTGTATAGAGTAATAAACATGCAGACCGATGAGACTTAGAAAAGGTAACAGTAGCTACCACAGGTGTTCAAGCAGTCAGTCTTTTTTCCAAGCTGGCTCCCTAAAGAAAATTCTTACAGTGAGCACACAGTAAAGGATATAATTGGATTATAGAGCTCTGCAATATCAGTCCCTGACTTCCTTATAGAATTTAAAATCTATTTTAACTGCTGGTGGAGAGCTTCCAGTTAAAGAGGAGAGATGCTCAATAAAAACATGATTTTACCATCGCCCGACACTTCTGAAAGGTCGCGAGGGCAGATAAACAACTTCCTGCAGCTGTGGCAACATCTGGCACACGACCGAGGCAGAGAGCGTGCTTCACAAAGATAAACATATCAGGTTGTATCTCCATAGTCTCCTACACTTCTGGATAAAGCTTAGGGAACTGAACTTGGCCCTGCAGTGCCAGCAGTAATTAATATCTGAAACTGCTTTGCCACTAATGAAGCTTGGGTAGCTAAAATTCAGCTGATTTTTGGGGGGGTATTTTGGGCGTATTATCACACTGGAAAATGTTTTTTTGTTTTTTTTTTTTTTTTTTTCTCCAGCAAAGGCTGTCACATTACTTTTGGGTGCACAGAGGGGCAGTTTTGTTTGCTCTCTGAACAAACTGGAATTAATAAACGATTTTTGACTGACCCCAGATTGAAACCTTTCGACATGTTTAATGAAGCAAGCCAAGTTAGCTTTAACCTGAACAGGAACAGCAAAAAGGAATCAATTACATTTTGTGGCATTTTTGTGTTTGGAATGACGACTAGCATCGCACAGCTAGTGAGGCATTTCCCTCATAGCCCCTTGGTTGCATTACACCTCTGGAGGGAAATCGAGCTCCAGGACCCCTGTCTGCCTGGGCTGATGGAGCCAGGCTTCTCTCCCCAGCATCTCCTGCACTGTGAGCTATGGGCCACCATGCTTGCCCCTCTGCAGGTTGAAGCTGCTTCATTTCCAACACCATCCTCTCAGAAAACTTACCTTGATCTTTGAATTGGAAAGGGTTATCACAAGTTCCTGCTGATGTTTGTCTTCTTTCGTAAAGGAATGACCACACAGGCAATCCTGCTTGTGCCTGCAGTTGCCTCCGTAGGAAGCTGAGGGATGCGGGTGTCTCTGAAGGTTTCTGGAGGGAGATCCAGTCCTCTTGAAAAGGTGCTGGGGAGGGCAGGCAGTGCCCGGTGTTTAGATTATATTATATATTATTATTTTGGGTATCGGTTCTATGTGGGCTATATGGGTATGGTCAGAACACCCCACCAGCCAGCAGTGATGCAGAAGTCACTGTGCAGGATGGGGATGAGGGTGAGGAGTTTCTGAGCTTGCCTGTGAGTCACCTCTCCAAATCCAGCATGTGAAGCCCTGGCATGTGCTGGGCTTCTCTGTGTGTCAGGAGGAGAGGCAGAGCTTTTCAGATCCCATTTCTAAAGCTTCTGAAAGCTTTAGAAACCTGCACACAGTGGCTCAACCTGTTGAGGAGGCTGGAGGCTGGCACCTGGAAAATGTCCACCACAAGCTCTGCTCGAGAAGTCCTCAGATAACCTGCGTCCCAGGCAGTGCCCAAACAAGCCTGTCCATCTTCTGTCTGTCATCACAGTGAAGGAAGCCCTCCATGGATGCATCAGCAGGGATGCTGGGCAGACCCAAAGCTCATGTGGTGGCTTTTGGCCACTTTCTATTCCAAGGACTGCTTGAACAGCAGCTGGCCAGGGGAGGAACACATTTATACCTCTCCTACCAGCCAGATCCCCTTCACAAGGAGCGTTTCCCCTCAAGAGGAGAAGAAAAATTACTCTTAGCTTGGCAGTTTGCACTGAGGAATAGGTGTTTGGGTGTGTAGCTATGTTTGTAGAAACACTAATTTCTTGCTTGCTTATGTGTCAGGAAATGGCTCTCTCTCATGCCTGTAGATGCTTACAGTATCTTTCAAGAGAAAACTGAAGTTGCTAGGACCCTTGGCCCCAAATTTATACTGTCTGGAAACAGCATAGGTTTAGGCTGAATTTGATTCAGTTTAGGAAAAAAATAAATAAATCGTGAGTTATAAAACTTTTGTTTTCTTTGCAAAACCATGTTAGGTAAGTACTTGTCCACATCCTGACACTCCATAGAGATTAACTCTATTTAGAAATTAACTCTATTCTAGCTGAAACCAGGACAGAGACCCACAGGAGCTGACAGTATACGAGCCATTTGATGTGGTGTTCCTACCCTACTTCCTGGCAGACACCTATCGGGGATGACAGGGGAGTATCATTTTTACATTACGGTGTTTCTACCAAACTGCTGATAGGCCCTTCACAAGATCACAGAAGGGTTCGTATCATCTGATTAGCATTTAGAGAAGCTGGTCGGCCGGGAGGGAACCACAGGAGACCAGAGCCTGCCACCCTCGAGGGCTGAGAGAGGAAAGACTCAATCAGTGCTTGATAAGGCTTAGCAATGATAAATCACAAACAAAACTTCAGGCTTAGGAATTCACAGCACAATCTGTCATGAATTTCCTTCCCTTCCCTCCCTCCCCAATATCTGATGAGAGTTTGCCTTTTGAAATGGTCTCTGGCAGTACAAGAAACCAAGTTAGTGAGAATGACTGAGCTGCGCCTGCCTTTTGTTAGATTTGTTAGTACTCTATTTTTTATACCTGTGGCTCTCTGTGCATGTGTATGTATGCAAATTTGGTTGCTAGTAGGTGGTAATAGGAGGATTTTTTTTTTAAGTTCAAGGATTTTTTTTTTTAATATTAAAATGCAAAAATCTCTCTGTGCCAGACTGTCTACACTTTAAAAGAGGGAGATTTGAAAACTGCACAGGAGCCCCAGTTTCCCACTTAGCTATACTGCAAAATCCCTTAAAAAATTTTATAATTGACTTAAAAAAAAAATTGATTAAAAAAAAGCAAAAAACAAAAAACGCCGTCCCTACAGGAGGATTTGACCTGGTCTGTCGGCTGGAAAAAGTACTCTCTGCACCGGATTTCCCAACAGTTCTGTGAGGCTGAAACAGCTCAGCTTGCTATCTGTATGTATGCATACTGTAGGGGTATGGCAGCATCAGCACAGGCATATGCATGAGCATATGTCTTCCCATTTTGTGGCTATAGGGGAAAAGCACCAGAGAAATAGGATAACACATTTACTGGACACGCATCTCAGCACTCAGCTGTCACGACTGACAGATTTGTTATGGGTCTGTCCAGGATACTGGGCTGTCCTGTTACAGGTCTGTCCTCTCTGATCCTTGTTCATTAATTAATTGATGTAAAGGGGAGATGCAGAGAAAACACCTCGCTGATGCTCTGCAGGGCCCTGCTCCACGGTACCTGGTGCTGGTGCAGAACGGCCTTGTTTCTTGTGTGCATCAACACAAGGGTTTGGAAGTGGAATCGAATAACCCAAACAGGCCCAGTAAAAGCTAAAAAGGAGGGAGGAAAGAAAGGACTGCTAGAATGGACAAAGTGAGGAGGAAAAAAATTACACATTTGAGGGGGAACGGTGGCAAAAAGCTATCAGAGACTGCAAGAAAAAGCTTGAAGGAAGAAAGGAAGACACTTGGAGAGAGAAAGCCACGTTAATCATACGGCAATTGGATGTATGCTGCTGCCTAATTTGAGGGATGGCTTATGGGAAATGTGCTGCACATCTCACAGAAGTGTGCTTTGAAAATACATTGAAACTTTGGCTAGTGAACTTCAGTTGAAGCCTGTAGGTTTTCTGTAGCAGCTAATGGTCTGAGCTGAAGAAAGCATAAATGTTCTTTGCAAACACATGAGAGAACTGTTACCAGAGAGGAACACTGGGGATCTATTTTAGATTTTTATCTCGTTAAAGACCATGTTTTGCACTCCTGTAATAGCGTGCTTTTACATCTGTAACAATTTCTGTCCTGGAAGAGCAGCAAGACTCCTCCGAGGGATGCCCGAGCACACAGAAATGCTGACACTAGGCCAGCGCTGGTGCTAACAACGTGCACAGCTCACTGTTATTAGACAATAACACATACCCTGGGGCGTCTTCTGCCTTTTGATTAAGCTCCCTGGGATTCCGGCTTTGTAGATTGGCCATTGTAAATGAAGAGGCAGAAGAAAGATGCGGCCGCCTCTGCTCCAAGGGTGGTGCAACCACCTCTCCCGGCAGGAAGTGTTCAGATGCCCTTGATGACAATGGGCAAACAGTCAGTGTTTTTGTTTGTTTTCTCATAAAGTGCTGATGAACAAATGAGGCAGAGGAATTAAGAAGTTCACGCTGTGAGGAGAGATTCGAGTTTATCAGCTGCTTCTTGGCAGGGTAAATTTTACATACGGTGAGGATATAAAGCAATCCCTCCCCGAGGGGTGAAACTCTCAAGTTTTATTTCATAAATAAAAGGGGAAAAGTGCTTTCCTTAGAGCTTTGCTCTTCTCTTGAGTCAAGTTGGAATAATACCACTCCATTTATTTTCTCTGATCTTCTTTGGTGTAACATGGCCAGGAAATATATCACAGCTAGCTAATTTATAGTTGAGGGCAGTAGAGGATGAGAGAAAGCGTCCATGGATGGATGAAAGGACAGACTGGAAAATACTGAGGAAAACCTTTTCTGACTAAAGCGAAACTGTTATCAACAAACTTTGTTCATTTGGTGGCCTAAGCCCTACGACGAAATAAGCTGTTCAAAACTTGGTCTGGTGCATGCCGTGAAGGCATCCCAAATAGCTCAAACTGCTATGTACAGCTCTGTGCCCCATGAGAGGAGGCAGTGATGATCCCAAGCGATCACAACACAGATCATGTGTAGAGCTCTGTCCTTCCAAGTGGTGAGAGCTGAAACACTGAACCTTACACCTAGCACACAATTCTTCTTTTTCCTGGTACATTACATAGGACATCGTTATAAATTTCAGCAGAGAACATGTACTACATGGCAGGTTTGGAAAACATTTTGAGATTTACGTTGTGAAGCCAAGTGGGATCTTCCCTCCAAAGCATCTACAGGCCAGTGGCGAGGTCCACATGATCCCTTGTAAAAAGGTGATGCCATATGGCAGGAAGCCATTTATCTGGCTTCATTGCTGTGGGGAGTGAAAATTGACAGGACAATGCTATCTGCAGGGCTCACGGCGCTGGGTCAAATCCTGCTTACCTTACTTATGTAAATACTTCCATGCATCTCAATAGCTCGGTGTTGTTACAAACTGTCCTGATTTGCACTTTGCAAACTGAGAGCAGAAATTGCTTCCAAATCTTCCAAACGGAGCTTTTTCCTCAAACAGAAAAAAGCTTTGTCCCGCCCAGCAGAGTTGTCTGGACTTCTGCAGAAACCCAGCCGTGTTTCATGGGGAGTTTTCTTTTTAAGTTTGGTTGTGTAAGACAGGAGGAGAACCTTCCCTCCCAAACATAATCCTGGAGTGCAAAATCAGCTTTATATTTATTTATTTTGACATTCTAACCACTCTTTTTAATGTATAAGCTCCTAGGGATTTAGGTCTTCATCACTTGGTGATTTGTCCAGCATTTCTCACTGTCCCCAACACAGGGGAGCTATTTTTAAGAAACTCAGAAGTTCCTACTTTGTGATTCCTTTATAATTATTGGAGGAGGAAGGCTAGGAATGAGGGAAGCATTTAAACAAAATTTTGAAGGGTGTTTTTCCAGACTCACTGGAAACCACAACCAAGAACTCAAACCCGTGAAGGGCTTAACAGGACTTAGTGGGAATACCAATGCCCAGGAGCACAATGCTCCCTCAGTCACCCCATCTTACACACCATCTTCCACCAGTGCTCTTTCTGCAAGTGGTAGAAAGGGACTCAGTCCTGGCAGGGGCACGATGCCCATGTCTCACTCATGAGGCTGAAAAAATAAAGATTTCTCAGCACTGGTCTCACCCAGGTGGTATGCTTTGAATCGGTAATGTTTTTGCTAGACAGGCTGCACCACTGAACATATCTGGAGTCTTACTCAAAGGGTAGAAATGTGTCTTCTCTTTCTCTTCTTTTGCTTGTTCTAACTCTTTCCCTATTTCTGACAGCAGCATATATAGGATTTGAGACCCACAGTCCCTTTCTTCCACTGCCTGACACCGTTCAAGCCCAGTTCCTTAATTTCCCCTTGCACCAAATGACACTGACTGGGGAGTGATGGGGAGAACCCATTTGGATCCATAATCTTGGATTCAGGAAAAGAGACGTGAGCTAGAAATTGATTTGGAGATGTTTTGCTGAGCTGTTTAAATATGCAAGTATTTCTTCTGAGAAAGATGCAAAATATTATCATAAGACGAAGCAACTCAGATGTGCTTATCTGGAATTAACTGGAATCTTGATTTGTTAATTTTGGCATTTGTGAGCGTGTGTGAAGCTAGACAAAAAGGGATTCCTGCAGATCTTTGTGCTGGTCTGGCAGGAGACTAAAGAAGCTGAAACAGCATAAGACCTGGGATAGGGTTCAGTCTGCCTAAATCCTGCACTGATCCCACTCTCTTGGATGGAATAATCTCTCTGCTGAAGCCAGAAATTATAAGCATGGTGTTAACAACCTACATCAGTGCTTTTAGCCTTATCTCCTTTCTGAAATGATCAAATTGCCAGAGAACCTCTCAAAACCAGGAGGCTGCCTGAAGGAAAGCAGAGCCCGACTGGGACACGTGGACATCCCTGGCCTTCTGGTGGAGGAGTGGGCACCAAAGCTGTGTGGAGCCCATTGCCCACCAGGAGCACATTCCTGCCAGGTGCAGGCAGTGCACAGGGAGGAGAGGTCTGGGTCACTGGTCAGGATCTGCTCCTGGAGGCTTTCAGAGACACCTTCCTCCTGCCTCCGCCTTCATAGGGAATTCACAAGCCTGCTTTCAGAGGACTAAGTCACCCTTGTTAACATTCTCCCCCGTCATATGTACAGTGAGGTCTGGAGGACCTGATTTTAACACTTTGAGGGTAAGTTAGCCACCTCAGTTAAGTAATGAATAAGCTAAAACATGGTGAAGACCGTCTTTACTCCTAAGTGAAGATGTGCCACACCAAGTCCTTTGGTTTCCGTAAATCTCCCCTTTCTCTCCTTTGGGTTTCCAGCAGCACCCCTGACACACGGCACAGCTTTGAAGGAAGGCTAGGAGGAACGGGTTCAAGCAATTACACCTCTCCAATTCTTGTATTTGAATGAAGAAAGTTAGCACAAGTGACATATTTTCAAGTATACATAATTCCACACTGAGATATAGGAGGAATATTACCATCATACTTTGGCACCTGTTTCCACACCAGTTTAATCTTCTGAATCATAATGATAAAGTCTGACATTTTGCTGTTCTTAAAATTAGGCTCCAGATAAAAACGTATTCCTTCTTTATGGCTTTGTCTGAATAACATAGTGCTCTTAATGCGGACAGTAAGAGCTTGACAGAGTTTCCTATTTAATAGCACAGGTATAAGGTGCCATTTGAAGTACCCTGGTGTACCAAGGGCATCTCCAAGGGTTGGCAGCTATGACAGATGGCCTTCAAGAGACTCACCCCTTTCTGGAGAAGACTACTGGAATATTTTAGAGCATCTTGAGAGGTACTAAATGCGACTTATGGACAGCTGAATCAAGCCTGCAGTAACTTAATCTGGGCCCTCTCTGCTACAATTTTAACTGATTGCTGTAAAGACCCAGAAAGCTTTGGCTCCTGAGTCACTCGGCTCCCTAACTCTTTGTTTTATAAACACCAATTTAAATATGAAAGAGAAAATAATATTAATTGAGGGACCCCACCTCTACTGCTAATATTTTGGCTTAATGAAGTTACTCTGTGGAGAGGTCTGCCATGGCATGTTTTTCCAGAAAAAAATTGCCTATGAATGAGGAAGGAAAAATGCATTCAAAGGGATGCAGTTTCTAAATGATAATTTATGTCATTTTCATTACGCTCTGTTACTCTTTGAAAAAAGTCCCATTGTTTGGTGTTATCAGGAATTTAAGTGGGAACTCCCTGGAGAAAGGTGCAGTTGGCTCACTAAAAAGTTTTTTATTTAAAACATCACTGTAGATAGGCCTATACATGAGATAAGAAGGAAGGGGCGTGGTTAAGAGGAAATAATAAAATATGCCAAAATGTTCTGAAATGATGGTGCTGAGTTGATATTATTTTTTTCATTTCCTTTATTTTCTCCTGCATTGTCATACAAAGAACGTGGCTCTTATTTTCATGCTTTCATCAACTGCACAGCTCTGGGAGGAATGGGAAGTCTTTTTTTTTTTTCCTTTTCACAACTTAAGATCTGTCAGTAAAGGCAAATATGTTTAAAGTAGGGCCATTAGTTGAAATTTTATTTACTGGAGAGACTTGCAGTCGTTCTTTGGGGTCCATACCCCATGGAGCAACAAGAGTTTTCAGACTATTAATGATACCTCTTCTGACCCACGCTGTTGGTCTGAGTTGTGGTAGTTTTGGTCAGTCCATTTCACCTTTTTTTTAAATTTTTTTTTCTTTCTATCACATTTTTAGCTCCCAGTGCAACCTTGGGGCCATGCAGCCCCAGTCCTTGCAGGTAGTCCATATTTTAAGGGATGTTTTCAATTTTTAACCCATTCTCTTCCTTCAAGAGTCTAAATATTTCATGTACTTACCCTGTGCAAAGGATCGTGGATCTTACACCGTCTCTTCAGTTTGATTCCACCCAAATCTCAGCATATCTGTGTTACGGAGCTGAAGAGATAAAAAGAGATTGTGTTAAAAACCCCTGTTTAATGTATTCTTCAATGTGTTCATCTTCTGTATTCAAATGTTCAATTCTTGCTTTCTGTTCAAGAAACTCTGCTCTTCCCCCTTGCTGCCTGAAAGATTGAAGCTTAAATGCAATGATATTAAGGTCAATGTCGCTTATGCTGATAACTCAGAGAAAAAATCCCTTAGTGTTTTCAAAGTATGTCAGGCTTTGTATAGTTTCACACACACACACACACACACACAAAAAAAGCAAGCAAACTGCTGGTCTTTGTATTTCTGTGGTGAGAGGAATGTTTCAGGGTTCTCCACCCTACTTGCTGTCAGATTTTACAGGCTGTAGCAATGCAGTTTTATTTGCCTGGTACTATTAGTTATTACTAATGTTTCTTGATATTCCTTGTTGCAGATCTCAGTCTTTTGAATTGGTTGTGTCTGGGATGTTTGTCTGCTTCAGGATACTCTTAAAAAAATGCTGGGCTAGAAACAGTTTAGTTGTTTTCAAGTCTAAGACAATAATATATTTATTTCCAGTCTTAAGGTGCTGGGTTTCATTTGGAAAACTGTCACCCCCTAACTTAAAAAAGAATGAAATTCAAGATATGTATTTGTCCAATTAAAAAAAAAAACAAAAAGGGATATTTTTTGGGAAAATTGAACATCTTTCGAAAAGTATCCCCATTCCATGACCTGAAAATTTGATCTAGGCTTTATTGCCAAGGTACAGAGGAGCCTTTCCTCACTGTGTCAGCTGCTGGCATAGACCATCTCCACCCAGCACCTGCATCATTTGGGAGCCTTGGCAGAGATTGTGCCCTGGGCACTGACTGCCAGCTCCTGAGTTTTAAGAATTACGACAGCCACTTGAAGAAGTGGAAAACCTCTGCTCCCTAGTAAGGCCAAGATGATCGCTCTTGCCCATGGACTACATCCTCCAAAAAAGAATTTAACACTGACTTCATCTGTTTCCCTTCTCTCACAGCCTGTGTGCTCAGGGGTGTCACCACATCAGACAGACAGAATTAATATTTATTCATCACAAGACCCCGTGGCAGAGAAGAGAATTTCATTCCTTGGCTTTGCATTAAGATGAACGTTCACCGCAGAGGTTGTATTTTTTTGTCAATAAAGCAACTCTTCCCTCCCCAGAGGTTCATATTCCCAGGGCTTTGTCTGAAGAGCTTTACTTTTTCAGAATTGGTAACACCGCTTCCTTCTTAAACTCAGGAAGATAAATGTAAATGGGAAGGTCAAAGATCATTGGGAAAAAAAATTAAATAAGCATGCTTTTCTTTCCAAAATTGCCATTTTTGATCTGATTTCACTGGGTTTCTTTTCCCTAGCTGTTTCTCAAAGCAGCCCTCGTCTGCATCAAAGAGCTACCTCGGGTGTTGCTCCCAGGAAAAATCAAAATATTTCTTTTGCAGTTTCTTTGGGTCAAAATCAGAGTGAGATAGGAAGCGTACTGTGCTGAATAGGAGGGGGAACACTGGCATTCGACCAGCGTACATGTCGATGTGCAACAATGGCCAGCTAGCAGGGATAAGCAGAAAAAACAGGAAGGGGAGTGCGTTCACTTTCATTAGAAGAGCTGCAGGATTTCACCTGTAACACTATCTTCCCTCCCCGTGTTTGTGTAACTAACAGGCTCCATGTGAGCAAACAGCCCTGCCGATACCTCCCTTGCAGGGTGTTCGCAGTGAGGCTTTTTCTCCCAAAGTCCACATCTCGCGTGCTAATTGATTCCACCTTCCCAGCCAGGAAGGGTTTCGCGAGGTGGCGTGTCCTCAGCGCCTCCCTTAAATCACGCCGCAGGGACCCGCGGAGAGCAGAGAGGAATTTTTCCAGTGCATCTCACGCCCTTTGCTCATCGTTAATCAGATAAGTGTAAAAAATGCCCTCTAGACTACTTGTGAAACTACTTTGTGCTTTTCACGTGTTGCTCCTGCAATGTTATCATTCCTGCATCACCTCCCATCTGTGTCCTCACAGTCTGAGCAGCTAAAATGCAAGGCAGGTCCCCAGCTCAGCAGACCTCTGTGACTTTATGGTAGCTGGAGGGTTTTCACTCCTAGAAGGTAGCGTTCTCTCTGACTGTATTCGTGGGCTTGTATTTCATAAAATGCTTTCTAAAATTTTAAACAGTGGCAGATAGAACAGTAAATCTGACACTGGACTAAAGGAATGAATGAATCTACTGTTTATGGTAAAGATTTAATTTCACGGGGTGTTGTGTATATTTTTTTTACCAGATCCAGTACTCTGGAACTGGTTGAAGATAGACCTGAAGGCCCCCAGACAAGGGCCAAGGGAAGGGCAGGTAACATGAAGTGTCTCCACTGTGCCTCTTGAAGCACGTCTCAATGAACTCTACCTCTGTAGAAGTAATACTTTTTGCCTGTAATGCAGCAGAATGGCAGCAAAATGGCTACAAACCCTCTGTCCTTGAACAGAGGCCACAGGTAATGACTGCAGCCTTATGGCCTGCACGCTCGATCATCTGTCCTCTAAAAAACAGCTCAGAGGGATTCAATTCCATGGTGCAAAGAAGAAATACTCAGTGATATTTACAGACTTCTCAGGGAATGGAAATTGTTCCAGCTGTCCCTCTCCTGCCACTGCCCAGAAAGGTTTTTTGCTGTTTGGGCTACTGGGACTCACTCCTCTGCAGGAGATGCTTTGCCAGAAAGACCAGAGCAAAGGCTTTTTTCCTGAGAACTGTGTATGCAGGAGATGACCAAAGCATGCCTATCATCACCAGGATTGAGATCCCTCATGTCCTTCTTCTGGCTGAACTTAGATGCCACTGCACCAGCTCTCCCGTACTGGAATCTGCTTTGTGACTTAATTACAGTGATACTAAGACAAACAATTTCTGTCTCCGTGTGGCAGTTGATGCCATACTGGACACGAAGCATGGCGCTGGATTTTCAATGGCTAGGGCAGCCCTTGCAGTCTGTGGCAACCGCACTGGAGAACAAGCAACAAAAATCGCATGGGTCCAAGGGAAAATCTAAGCTGGGGGGTCAGCAGTATTAACCTTGGGATCTGCCTAGCAGCCCCCTTAAAAGGAGGAAGAGAGAAGTAGATGAAATACAACATCTGGACAGGAACAGCAAGCTGATAAGAAAACTTGAAGTTTTATTCTCTAGTTTTAGAGATTTTTTTTTTTTTCTCTGAAGAGAATTGACATTGACATTGCCTGTGTGACATTGACATTGCTTGCAGTGACATTGCTTACAGCACTGGCTGCACTTGCATTGCCTTTTCCCTGGGAGATGCCCCAGGCAGCTCTGGTTCAGGCAGGGGGGACATGCCAGCACGGGGACCTGACCCGAGGCGAGGGATGGGTCTGCGGTGCCTGGGGGCGAACTGGGGCTGAGCAAGAAGCGAGCCCCACAGTGCTTTCGGGGCTGGGTGCTCCTGGGCTTCTGCCTCCCTCACCCCCTGCACAGCCAGGTGGCTCCTGAAACAGACTGTTGAATTTTTTGTCCTCCTGTCACGACTTTCCATAATAAGATCTAAGCATTTAAGAGAATAATAATTTTAAAAAATTGCTATCTTTGCTCTGAAACAATCTCCCTCTCTGCAATCTTTTTTTAATTACTTGAACTCCTTGTTGTGCGCCACTCCATGCTCTCCTTTGCAGTACCTGTTCTTCCTGGCCTGTCACTCAGTCACTGCTTAACCTCATATGATTTTTGGCAGCTTTCAGTGAGGGCTGGCTTCCGAACTATAAGCTGTTCCTTTACTTTTCACTTGCCAGTACTTTCCTCTGAAGCGCCAGCTTCCAGATTCTTGTGCAATTCAGCTCATACTGACTGCTGCTTCCCTGCTAATTAACAAGGAAAACATGGCCGAGGCCCAGCTGCAAACGATACTGTTATTGGCAGCACTCTGCTCAAGGTGGTGAACTCAGAGGAGGGATTCTCTTTCTGCTCTCTGTTTGCACAGTACCTAGCCGAAGGAGGATTTAATCCCTGCTTCGACCCTTTGCACACTACCACGTCAGAAGCAGTAGTTCAATTGCCTGCTCAGCCCGAGCTTGTTGTTAACTGTGCAAATCGTCAGACATTGTTCAGTGTCCTATTAACTACACCCCTGAAGTCTGTATTTAATTAGCAGGCATGCTTTCTGACATAATTGTAACAAGGCTGAGATAAACTGTTCCCCTCTCCACCCAGCGGTATGTGCCATGCAGAGCACAAAGCATGGAGATGGGCGCTCACTGCCCGTAGCTGTAGGCAGCGTGGTTGCCTGCGATGGCCAGCATCCCATCCACCGTGTGTACCTGTGCGCTGATCAGGCGTTTGCTCCTGAAATCTTCAACTCCAGAAGCAAATCAAAACTGACCTTCAGTCTTCAGCCTGTGCCTGCTAGGCTTTTTCTTTCCTTAGCAATTCCCTATGGGATAGCTCAATTGCTTTTCACGATACTTTTCCTTCCAAAAACATTATTGACGTGTTTATAAATAGGTAGACTGAGGATCTGCTCTTTTCACAGCAGGGTTTATTTTCTTTACAGATAGTAATTACAATTTATCCAGTCCCTAAAAATGGATATAAGATTTTGAGGTCCTGTTCAGCTTTACCACGTTTCACATTTTTTCTCCTCTTCAAGAAAAGAGCTAATTCTTTTCTAGTAATTTCCAAAAAGTGAGTATCCTGACAGTCAAACTTGTGGCATGGTATATGAAAACCAATGTGCTAGAGTTGTGAGGGTAAAAATAGCCAGGAAATGGTGATAGAGCACTGACTAAGCTATAAGATTGTATGCAAGATGACAATTAACCTAATGAGGGCACCTTGAAGTGGACGTGACTTCGGATTTCACATGTTCATAACTTTGTTGCTAGTTGACCATCTTACTCGGTGCTTGACTGATTTTGTAAGATTCATGGAAATCTAAAGTAATTAAAGATTACACTTATTCTGCTGTCTTACTGTTTGTTGTACAAGCAAGTATACTTTTTATTGTTCATAATAAGTATGAGGAAAATGCATATAAAACCCCAATGATTAGCATAAAAATCAGAGTTTAAAACTAAATCAGTTTCAGTTGAACAGAAATTTAAGTGTTTCGTTTTTCCAGATTATCTCTTTCAAAAGCCTTTCCTTATTATACTTAGTTCAAGCAGTTTTTCAATTTTTCACTACATGGCTCGTCAATCACTTAAACAAGTTGGCCAGAAAGACCGTGAAATCTCTGTCCTCGAAAATATTGAGAACCAGACTAGACAAGGCCCTGAGCAATGTGATTGAATTTTTATGTTAAATCTAACTTAGAAGCTTACTCTGCTCTGGGCAGGGGACTAGAGGATTTCCAGAGGTCCCTTCTAACTTAAATCATCCAATGTTTCAGTGCATCTGTGAGTTAGTTTTAACAGTCACAACAAAATATCGTAAGTAGATCAACAACTGTGCTATCAAACAATGAATATTTGCATTCAGGGGAAGGAAGAAACTTCTTCCCAAGTTTTGTGATCATTGGAGCTAAATATTTTTTTCTTGCCTTCCTCCTGACTTGGGAATGACTTTCAAGGTGGGACGTGTTTTGTGTTTGTCCACAACATGACGGTCACTCAAGGGATCTGGAAATGCACTCAGCTGTACACAAAAGGAAAATATTCTAAATATAGACTCTTCCATAGTTCAGCTCTTCCTGCTGGACTTAAATTAATCTTGTTTTAAAAAGAGAAGGATCCTGTACACTTCCCATCCAAACATACGGGCAGTTTACATTAAATGCAAAAGAGCAGAAATCCCAAAGGAGATTTGAGCGTTTTCTTGAGAAAACATTGCAAGTTTCTAATCCAAATTGAGTATGACACAGAGATGAAATAGCATTGTTAAGATGCCAACAGCACTTAACTGCAACCTTGATGGTTGCCAACGTAAACACCTGGGCAGAAAAAAATATGCATTTCTGAACACGGATTTGTCCTCAAACTGTATGTTGGGGTATATGTTTTCCAGCATAGGCAACAAGCTGCAAAATGCATGCTGCAAGGCAGATACCACCTCCACGGAGCTTCGTGACACAGCAGCAGGCATGCAGAGCAGGAAGGAGGAGATGGGCTACAGGTAGCAGGGGATACTGGACCTCTCCTTACTTTTAAACTCTCCTCATTATTTTTTTTTTTGTTATTCATCACGCAAAGCTATCTAAAGCTCAATGTTTCCAGTCCCTGGTCTGAGCTGAGGACTCTGGCTCAGGCTCAGCTGTTGTGGTTGGCTCTGTGCTCCCCAAGGGACACCCCCATTGCTGTGCTCTGACACCTAGCTGCCATGAAACAAAAAAATGTGAGGTTTTCATATGAGCTCTACAGCATGCATTGCAGCAGCCAGTTACATCAGAAAATTGTTCCTGTAAGAAAAATAGCATAAATAACTTAATTTCATGAGCTGCACAATATAGCTAGCCAGACTTCATACACATGAACATTTCCCCCAGGCAAGACATGTCATTAGGTATTTTTAAAAGACAAACTCCCTGTTCAATAGGAAATATTTCCGTGTGGAAAATGATTGGGGAACATAAGGAAGCTACAAAATAAATAAATAAGTAAAAATAATAATAATAATAAAAATCCCTGAGTAAATGTTATGCCCAACATGTTATGTTGGGGCACTTGAGTTTTGGGACCAGCCATTGACTGGGGTTGAAGACAGAGCGCAGCCATGTGAGAAAGTTAGAAAAACCTCTTTTCTTTGCACTTTCCAAGATGAAACTCTGTATCCCTGTTGGGTCAAAACCAAGTTTGAGCCATAGGTCTCGGATGAGCTCCAATGAAAATGAGCATGAGGGGAGTGTTCAGTTCAACTACCTGCCAAGCTGCAATATCTACAACAGCTCTTCCTCGTTGCTGAAACAGCTGAAGCAGCTCATTGGAGACAACTTCAGTTGGCCGTATGGTCTGGAATTCCTTTCTGGATGTGCGAAAGGTTTACGTGCCTGAATGCTTCAGGGTCACTAAATGCTAAAGCTCTTTAGGAGGATGAGGGAGAAGCTTTGTGCGACTTTCTCTCTCCCACTATCATGCTGCTCGTTTTTCATTTGTCTCCGTTTGGAAAGGCAGCACCTCTCAGCGCCTCACAGGGAGATGAGAGCTCTGGGAGCTGATCCCAGGTCTGCATCCAAGCTGTCTCCCTATGATCCTGGTGGCCTACTGGCTTCAGCTGGATAATGAGAGACATGTTCACTTACCTTTGGCTGGGAGAGCAACGCAGTTCATTTTTGAGATAGTCTCAGAAAAGATGACATAGAAACATCTGAAGTAAATCAGGGTTACACAATGCACAGAGTTAAGGCACATGGAATCATCATCACGGTTCTCCATGGCTATCCCATTTACCTGGAAGAAATATTTATAGCTTAGCACAGAGAGTGTATAGGGGTGCTTATAATAAATGAATAAAAGGCAGCAGAGTTCTGGATTCTTTAATTACTATTATGAAGACTCATCTGAAGTATAACTCCAAATCCAGATCATTGCATCTAACAAAATCACATCCAGAATCTAAAAGCTGATTATGTCCATTTTCATTGAAGAAAATCTGCTACTGCTAAACCTTCACAGAAGCTTCATCTACAAAAATGGTGCTGATTTGAGTATGCTTTGCACTGGCTCATACAGAGAGATATAAACTGCTCCCAATTAGTCTTCAAGTCATATTTTTTTCCATTGATGAGACATCTTCAGAAAGCTTTTTTAGGTAACAATGCCACTTCCTTGCTCATCTTTAGCTATGACAGCCCTTCTAGTACAGTGCTTATGGACTCCATACAGCCAGCACTCTGGCACTGAATACCACTTTAAAGAGATCTCTCAAAAGATCTCAGATAAGAGATTCTCTGTCAGAATAAGAGAGATTCTCCCTGTTGCTACAGATTTATTTATCTGGTTGTATCTTTGCAGTTAGCCATTTTCTAACAGACATTTCTAATAGAGAAATAAAAATATTATTAAAGGAAATACTTTACAAATTCAACATTTCATAATTGCTTTGCAAGAAGGTAAAATAATTTTGGTGTTTTTTTTGTTTGTTTGTTTGGCTGGTTCTTAGTGCAGCAGAAACTCTTTCCAGCTCACTGACTCCAAGCTTTTCCAAACCTTGAGCTCATGGCTCTACACAGCTGTCGCCCTGCCCTCCAAAGTTTTCTACCAACCTCACCAATGGGACAAGCAGCAAACTTGGACCATGCTCCAAGGGTGTCCTTTTGCAAAGTCAGGTGGTTCGATCCCTCCTGATTTACCATCTTTCTGTCCAAAGTTAGCGGTGACTCCTGGGGAGCCCGTGTAGGCTATGTTGTGTTTGTGTGTATGTTACGTAGAAGACGTATGGCTTATCAGTTAAATATGTATTGACATATAGCGGAGGCAATAAAAACTAAGGCCAGAGCTTAAATCTTATCCCTGAATTTCCATTCCCCCTCCTGTGCCCTGGTTCCTGCCGCAGTTTACTGCAGGAAGCTATCCACTAATCAGACTGTAAACCGCTGCCCTGGGGGAGACGCTGATCCCAGCCCACGGCTGGGACAGATAATAGACTTGTCTCACTTGACAGAAAGATAAAAGAGTGCATTTTGTTCCTCATTATTTAGCTGTTTTTGAGGGGTGAGTTCCCTCTCTCTTTTGTTTAGCTGACATAAACAATGCGGAGCGTCACGACAGGAGCGGGAGCCTGTTGATCCAGCTCTATAATTAGAAAATTTCCACACATGAGGCAAAAGGGGTGTCTTCAGGCCGCTTCCTGACCCACTCATCTGTAGATCAGACACCCAAGCAAGATACAGATAAGAAAATGTCCATGAAATGAAAAATGCTTTGGACTGCTACTTCAGACAGCCTTATTTTTTAATGCAGTGCTTCTGCCTGGGTATGCATCTGCGGTGGATACAAAAGGGTAGTAAGGCGATGCCTTTTGGGGTCCAAGCAATTTGTCTTCCTTCCTTTGGTCTTTTTTCTTGACCAGAGTGTAACAGTATGGATGCAGCATAACACCCTGGAGGAAGACAAACGTGCATGCCTACGGCCAGGATGAACAGTTCTCTGAATTCTACTCAAAGGACACAAGCACACATATCTCCAGAGGTTACGAAGACCTCCTACACTTGACTCAATGGCTCCTTTTTTCTTTTACAGGCTCTGCTGGCTTCACTTATCTTCATTGTTGAGGGATCTGGTCCATATTTCTCAGTTAGAAAATTTCTCTTCTTTACTACTTTCTGTCTGCTTGCAAATCCTGGTCCTCTCCTCTCCTCTCCTCTCCTCTCCTCTCCTCTCCTCTCCTCTCCTCTCCTCTCCTCTCCTCTCCTCTCCTCTCCTCTCCTCTCCTCTCCTCTCCTCTCCTCTCCTCTCCTCTCCTCTCCTCTCCTCTCCTCTCCTCTCCTCTCCTCTCCTCTCCTCTCCTCTCCTCTCCTCTCCTCTCCTCTCCTCTCCTCTCCTCTCCTCTCCTCTCCTCTCCTCAATAATCTCTAAAGATTATTCTGCCCAAACAACAGTAGGAAAATCAGCCAACCAACCCCAATGAAATATTATTCCTGTTTAACTCTCCTAGTCAAGTATTTGCTTGCTGGTATAATCCCATCAGATAAGCACCTCTCTTTTTACAGATGCCAGTGCCGTACCCTCCAACCTGCCTCCCTACAAACACCAAAATGAAGACTCAGATAGCCAGTGGTATTGAGCATGCAGCCACTTTCCAGTATCAAGAGCAAATCAATGCAAGGCTGTTGCTAAACCAGGCTGCGTGGGGCAGGGGGAGGCGGAGGGCAGGATGAGCGCAGGGTGAATTCTGCACAGCGGGGTGCAAGCAGAGCCCCCCTCAGAGAGTTTTAATTGTGACAGCATCTGACCTGGTCTGACTGATGAGCCTGACATCTTAATTCCTGTGAAGAGCACCGTGGGCTCTGCAGCAAGACCTCGAGGCCAAGACCTCAGTCTTGCAGCTCAGCTGAGTGCGTGCACAAAAGTCTCACAAGCCAGAGAGTTAAGATCGTCTGTCAACAGCTCTGTCCCATAATGTGCTGAGAAGTCTGGCCTGGGTCCAGGGCTAATTTTAAGCATATGAGTAGCTTCTTGCAAGCTAGTGGGAGCGGCGGAGCGAGCTGCTAGCTCAGGGAGCAGGATGCTGGGTTTCTGGTGGCACCGGACCTCCAGGGTGTCACTTTGGGTGCCACCTCCACGTGTGTGCTCACAAGTTGGCAGCCCAGAACCAGTCATCACACACTCCTGAGGCCCCCAGCTAGTGCCAGCATTGCTGGGCTGCTTATATTGCATAGGATTTCCTGCTCTGCACGGTCAAATCCCATGCGCCGTAGGACAAGCATATGGGATATGTCTTTTCCTGTATTTTTGCAGTGACCAGCCACTCTTCCGGATGCCTGGGAGTCCAGGCCGACGGCTGTCTGAAAGAGTGGATATTGCACACGTACGGATAGATTGCACTGTGTGTGCCAACACTGTGCTGTGCTGTCAATCGGTGCGCACACAGGGCTGTGCAGATGCAAATTTATCTGTCTGAGAGGAAAATACAGTCAGAACCGTGATCTGGGACTCTGAAAGTCTTAACACGACAAACCTGGGCAACAGAAACATCCTCACTTCTGAAGGGAATTGCCTACCTATATCAGTGAAAATACACAAATCCATCCTGCAATACCTAGCCATTTTACAATGTTATTGCACCTTTCTACTTGGTGTGAAGGTATAGGAGTCAGTAATTCTGTGCAGCTGTCACGCAGATCACATTTTTAACAGCCAAACAGTTTAACAGCTTTTAGCTGTTACGGTTGCACTCATCTATTGAAATGCTCCTGGAGATGTGCAATTATTAGAAGAGTAATTCACTGTCAGTTTGCAGAATTTTCTAATGAAGCTCGTATCTTCAAAGTCGGTATAGTATGCCCATCTTTTATCCAAAATCACTCATCTCAGTGAAGGGCACGTCTATTAGAGAGCAGCACTTACATGCAAAACTGTTGTTATCTGAGCATGTTTAACTACTGAAATTCCATGTCTCCAGGGTCAACCAGATAAAGAAGGCTACTGTATATTTAAGACTTGGCCCACAGAAAAATTCTTACCAAAATATGACATCTCATGGGACTCTGCTTTATTAAAAATGACTCTTCTTACACAGCCTTTTCAGATTCCCATCTAAAATAGTGGATTTTTTGTTTTAGAGCTATGCCTCCCCAGCTTTCTATCTATACTTTCTTTCTCTTCTTCACACACTTCCAAAAGATGTAGCATCTTTCCTGAGCCAGATAATGCTATATGTAGCATTATGTATGTATATGTAATATGCTAAATAATGCTATGTATGTTAGCATTATAAACCAACCCAATGTACTGAAGGGGTATGGACAAGTGAACGAATGATTTGAGCCCTACATTATGTTGAACCAGGCAGCTATTGTGCTTTTCAGCTTGATTAATTAACATGATCTGGTTTTGTTCATGTCCCTTTCCTGTGACCTTATCTGACAAATGTGTTGGCTACATTGAAAATACCCCAGAGTGTCACAGGAGAAGCACCTTGCTCCCTTCTTCCAAACACATCTTGAAAGGGTTTGAGCATCTTTTGGGACTGAAGGGCCCTCCAGACATTTGCGTGGGTTGTGCTGGTTGTTATTGTTTTGTCATTTTTCTGTTTGTGAGGTGCACCATAACCCTGCCCAAAGAGGTGTGCTTAAATCCCTCTTTCTGCTTCAGGGGCTATGAGTCCCAAAAATCAAACCAATCCACCTGGATCAAAGTCAGAAAGCATCGATGGTTGTGAATCAGGACCAATTGTTTTCTTCAGAAGTGTTTTCTTTAATTTACAACAAGTACAAACTCAGGAACTTCTGCTATCGACAAGGAAGCACAGGAACAATGGCTCTTTCCTGTAAGTATCAGTAATGCGATGACTAAACGAGCGCTCGATAGCTAGACAGCAAGCAGAGCTACCTGCCCTGGGCAGGCACTGAAGCGAAGGATGGGTGCTGAGAAGGATGGTGAAATTGTACAGATTTATTAATATTTCCTGTCATTTTCCAAGACAGGATAAATGAATGCAAGGCCAGTAACATGCAGTGACTGCTGGTAAAATGCAGTGAGAGTATCTGGTAATAAATTACACCCCCACACGGTCCGAGCCTCCCATGCAGCTGTGCCACAGCTGCATTTCCAATTACAGTCTGGAAAAAACAACCATTGCCTTCTGCAGCGGTGTTGTGAACTGCTGGAGGTAGGGGTTTTCTGTTTGACCCTGGCCCTTCGTGTACTGTCCAGTTCACCCCCTCCTATGGGAAGGGCTGGTGCTCGCGTTTGGCTGTGGCATGTCCCGTGAGCTCTTCCTTCATCCCATGCTTGTGGAGCTGGTGCTGGTTGTCCCACCATCGGTTGAGTGTGAAAGCATTGGTTGTTCTCACTTAGTAAAATGAAAGCAAGATTATGGGGACCATGCCTGGAGAATATCATCTTGCTAAGTGCTTAATGGGCCCGTGCCGAACCGTGGGGGCCTCTCCTCCTCCAGGCGGGGGCAGATATCGACTGTCACTGTGGGATGGAGACAGCTCCATCCCATCTCTTGGAGGAGAGCAGGGCTCAAGGACGTGGTGGGAAGGAAGCTGGGACTCCATGGGGAGGAAACAGGACCTCCGGGCTGCCATACAGGTGGTGCTTTTCAGGAGTGACACGGGGGTGAATGTGGGAAAGTCTGTGTTCATGCACCACTGCCAAGGTTTTAGGGTGCTGGGGTAAGAGCCTAATCAGAATCACTTCAGCTAGTTCGGTCAAGGTCAGCTCAAAAAAATTCTGTTTTGGTGTCACAAATGATGAAAGAGTTAAGAAAACCCAAATTTATTCCATCACTCCAAGACCGGCCTTCCCATCACGACTTTCCTTCATTTCTGATTATTCTGGTGAGTATATTTTCCTTTGGGCCCACCCTGCGCTCCTGGCTCTGCCTACCTCTGTGTGCAGATGCCTGCTCCTGCTCCAGGCGCTGCTCAGGTGCTCCCACCAAGAACCCCCAGCACGAGAGCAAACAGATTTCGCTCAGAAACAAAGCTAGGCAAATTCGTAAGGAAGACTTGTTGAACTTGGCTTCTTATTTCTAGGAGAAATGACTGATAAACAGATTTATTTGTCATAAATTCTTAGCTGAGTGATTTCTGCAGATAATTTTTGGCTGCAGACCATTTACAAATACTTTTTATTTAAAATGGAGATTTGAGATGATTTGCTGTAGGTTGCATGAGAAATTTCTTGGCTGGATGAATATAACTCCTCGAATCAGGTTTCTTGTAGGAATTCTTGTGTGTATAAAATCCATATTTACTTTCTGAGATTCTTAGTAGTGTATGGTTGATCCTGCCAGGGGCTTAGCACACTGTCCTTGCTCCAAAAAAACACTTATACCTGCGCTTAACTTTAAGGACAAGATTAGTTCCCCAGAAGTCTGGCCAAAGTTAATTTGAGCACATGTAAGAGAAAAAGCAGTAAAGTTAGTTTAGGATTATATGATCATGAAAAAATGTGTGTCCCCTCTTTGTCCCGAAAATATAACAGACTTCAATTTTTTATTAAGTTAGATAGATACTACAAACTGAACTCTGAAAGATGCCTAACACTTCTGAAGTGCTCGCAAAAAGCCTTTGTATTTGTATGACTGAAAATGCTGACCATGTTTTACTTCTAGCAAAGCACTGGCTGCCATCCTTTGGACTGTTTTTTGTGACTTTGAGAGCAAAGGTCTGAGCTGGGACAGCCCAAGCAAAGGAGAAGGTGGGGTACCAGACCATCCCCAGCCCTCTGAGTGCTGATGCTACAGTGCAGTTTTGGGGATGTCTGACACAGAATTTTCTTCCTGTGTCAAGTCAAAGAAAAGGGCACGCAGTGGTGATAAAAGCCCTCTATTTATAATAGACCTTTCCAGAGTCTTTTGCTAGGGCAGGATCACACCACACTGCACCTAATTTCATTTATTTATTTATTTATTTATTTAATAACGCGGAACACAGACATATTTCCCTGGAACTGGTAGAAGGAACTTACCAAAGTGACAACCTGTTCTGAAGGGCGCTGTAGTTTCTCTTAAGCACAGGGACATTCAGAATTGAGCCTCAGGCCTGAAGCACTTAAAGTGCCAAGGTTATCAAGCTGAAATGCCAAATATTTACAGAACCTCAATGAGAGCTTCTGCATCTTTCTGGCATGGCAAAGCCGTATCATTCAGAAATGCTTCTTGCTTTACAAAAGGCTTGTAGCAAAAAGGAGACTGTGTCGACTGGGCAGAGCTCTCCAGGGACTTGCTGTGCACTGTGAACACCTGCCTTTTACTTCTCCTGCTCTCTTGTTGACACTGTCACCCTATGATACGTTTCTCATTGTTTGAGAATTTCATACGGAGGGACCATCCCATAAAGTAATTTTGAAATCCACTTGCCTACAGGGTAACCTCTTTTCTTGTCCCTTGAAAACCAAATCATCTGGTATAAATGGAGATGATTTTGGTGACTTTAAAGAAATTACATCAGTTCATGCAAGCTCCAGCTTTCTCCCACAATACTTCTCTTCCTTCAGTAGAAGTGAAAACGTACCCCTTTCTAAAGCTGTTTACTTTGGCAAGACCTCTAATGATGGACTTATAGTGACCATCACCATCCTATGGCCATACAGAAGTGTGTGGTGCTCTGGAGCTCAGTACAGAAATACCCAGGCTGCGTGTGACCAACATGGGAATGAGTATGCCTCTGTAATCCAGCTAGAAGCCCTCTCCTACAGCAGCACACATGGACCAGCTCATCAAGAGCTAATCTGGAACATTTTACACCTTATTTTATCTATAGCATGCCTCCAAGATGCCAAATACTCCCTAGTTGCTACTTATGACTCCTACCTATGTGCATTCATGGATCTTTCTGCTCCAGTGTGTTAGATGGCCACAAATCCTGCAGGGCCATGGCTTGTGCAGGAGAGATCCCCATTTTCCATTTGTCCTCTTTTCAAAAGAAACTTAATCCAGCATGAAGTACAAAACTTCTTGCCAGGACCTTGAGACTTAGGACTGAGTCAACCCTGCAGCAGAACTTATCTTCCCTTTCCAGAAGTTGTCCCCTGGATGATGACTGAAAATGTTGGTGTTGCAATGCAGAAAAGCTGCCCTTTTCTTTCTCTTCTAGCAGTCAGAGGGCTTCAGGCTTCAAACTTCAAGACTGTCAGCCCACCCTCTTCTGCAAAAGCTATTTCTATTAATAAATACACAAAATTAAGTGACAGCTTGAGGTCCCATCAATCCACCTCAGCGTGCAACAGCAGTTGTGGTCAAGCCCCATGTGAGATATAAGTCCTCACAGCTGCGATCCTGTTAACTTTAGCTATTTTGTTATTTTGGCTAAGTTGTCAAAACGTTCATTTCCTGATGTCTGGGAAACTGGCTGAGCAGCATCTACTGCGGCTCGCTGGTGAGATAGAGGGAGGCTGGATACAAGAGTGCAGGCCCTCCACAAGCGGTAGTGCAAAGCAAGGACTGCTCTTAGTTCCTCAGCAGTAATTTTATCTTATCTGCACACATTGCTCTTTCCAAATCAAGACCGGCCTTTTCATTATTTTAAACAACTGGAGAGTGGGAAAATATTCCCCGAGGCAAGAAGCAGCACTTGAACTGAAGCACTGTAATGGAAGCTACAGCATGCAGCAAAATTAATCACTCCTTGAGATATGTTCCTGCTCTTAGTGCAAAAGGCACTTTTGCACCAAATGATACACAGCCTGGTGTTAACTTTGTGAGTCGAATGAGTCTCTATTAGAAGGACAGCATGTTGAATCACAGCTTTTAATCAAGTCAGGCTCAGTCTCACAAGGTGCTGCATCTGGGTTTCCCAGCTTGAGTCCCTGTCAGTGTATTCCTGTCATAGAGTCCCTGTCAGTGTATTCCTCAGCTCCAAAACACTCCCCACATTTGTGGAAGGCACGGCAGACACTTGCACACTTAGTATTGGGTACACATGCTCCAGCTTCTTTGGGAGTAGCAAGGACAGGACCTGGCAAGACCAAGGTGAACCAAGCCATTAGTAACTGGAGCTGCATGGGGTCAAAGCACAGCTCTTGTTACAGGTGATGTCCAAACCCTGTTCCCTGTTCTTTAGGGAATAATGTTGCTTATTGAAAAACAGTTTTTGAGTTGCTTATTGAAAAACAAAAACTTTTTTGTCGATGAACCTTACTACATTTTATGACCTTTCTCATCTCTTCTTCCTGCACTGTGGTGCTGCTGCTTTTGTTAGCTCTTACGATCGTCCTCATCATTATTACTCTGACTGTGCCTCTGCTAGCTGTTAAATCCAGAGTGCCTGAGTGTTTTGCAGTGCTCGTGTATCATTTCACCCGGTGTTTTCTGCAGTGAAGTGACTGTGCTTGCCCTCAGTCGGAACACAGTGTTTGTGAGAGCGTGGTCAAAGTGCACTGCACAGCACAGGATGACAGCCTCAAAACCAGCCCTGCAGCTGTTGTACTTCTCTGAAAAAGGTCTCCGTCAGCTCTTACAAATTTGCTGATGTTACTTCATTTCCACCAAACAGGCCAGGATCCCCAGAGCTGTCTCTTTCCCCATCTGCCTTTCCTTACCCACGCACCTTGCTGAGAGCTTGCTGGAAAGGCTTCATCTTTGTTTCACAGCCTACCCGTACTCTGAACCACTGTAATGAGATGCTTGCACATAGTCAAAACCGGACATGTTCTTGAAAAATAATTGCATCAGGTCAGGGCTTTGCTTTTTAGTGGTATATGAACTTATTTTGATCAACAGCTTGCAAAAGGGAGAAAGAAAAGCAACACCATTTGTAAGAGGTGAAGGCTGTTGAAAGCTGTTTGCAGAGCTCCAGGCTCTGCACCTTCAGGAAGGGAAAGGAGAGTGCAGAGAGGGAATCACCAGTGTGACTGAATCCACAAAGGTAGATGACACTACTGCTTATGCCAGTCCTGGGGATGATTTTTTCCAAACCAGGAAGCTGTGCAGGGAACTTGAAACACCAGACTAGGTTGGGACAGTGGTATTACGGTGTGGTTTCATGCTTTACAGAATCTGCCCCAACTGCTTGCTGCCAACAAGAGGGTGATCTCTTTCCCACTTCTTAGCATACATTCCCTACCCTCTAGCAAATGTATGATTACAGGAGGAGCTGGTCGACCGATCTGATGGACAACTGTTTCTTGGAAGTGGGTTCATTTTCTGCCAGATCAGCTCAATGGACCAACTCACTGGTTGTGGCTGTACGGAGAAGCAATGACAGCCTGTGGCTGGGAGGGAACTGTGCTCCCTATGGAGCTGCAGCACTAATGCCGGCCCTGGGGGAGATGCTGGGACCGTCTTTCTCAGAAGAAGTCTTATCTCACTCCGCTTGTGAAGCCACACCATCAGGGCTTGAATGTGTGGCTGCCTGTGAGCAATGTAGGTGAAAGCTGCCATGTCCAGGTGCAATGAAGAATAGTAGTAAAACGCATGTCCTAAACCAATTAAGGTTTGGTACTTAATAATAAGTACTCAGAAAGTATTGGAATGTCATGTTGAATGATTCAAGCACACAATTTTGAAGGCTGACCATATAGCAGAATGTAAGTTGCTAGAGCTATTTCATCAAAATCATTTTGGCTGAGGCACAGTCTCATACTCATTTGCAGTCCTCTTTCCATGGCAATGGGTACAGTGGCACTAATTAAATTCAAAGAAGATGAAGGACCAAGCCATGGCATCAGCAGCACTTCTCTGAGTGAATGCAGAGGTCTTTTGCCCATGCTGGCAGTGATGACTGTTGAGTATTTCTTGTAAGCAAACCATGAGTACACCCTGGTGTCAGGAGCTTATAAGACAGTGGAAGTGGAAGCTCTAGAACCAATTCTGTGTTCTGTGGTGCTTCATCTTCATCCGGAGGTGTTTATCTGGCTGTGAATACCACATGGCTGGAAAGGCTCTGGCTAAGTCCAAGTTGTGAAAGACCTCAGAAGCAAGATAGGTACCTGGTGAGAATTGATACATTTACATTTCGAGGTCCATGACTGTTCAGTCTTCTCTTTCCGAAAGGGTTTTGTCTTTACTGATACGGATACTGAAACCATCGCAGTTTGTAAACTTTTTTTTCTTTACTTTTTTTTTTTTTCACAAAATAGGCACTCGTTCTGAGTTTTTATTTTATTTTATTTTGCCGGATTGTAAACTGCAATGATTCAAAAGCTGTCACAGGAGCTTGTGAGATGTCCTAAGGCAGCAGCTTCTAAGAAAGGGGTGACAGAAATCACCATGAGTTTCTCCAACTCATGAATCAGACCTATCAGGGCAAAGCCACCACTTCTCTGTTTTCTTAACTATTCACATTTCTTTTAAAACAAGAGACTATGCATAAAATTATGGACGTCTGTGGCCTTATTTTGCCCAAGTAAAAGTACTGAAAGAAATTTATTAAGAAGGAATCAAATGTTTATATATATACAGCTTCCTCTATTTTATTTATTTATTTATTTATTTTCTCAGACAGTGTATTTGGGCAGTAGACAAAATAAAGGAAGCCATAACTTCAAAATGTGACTTAAAAATAGCAAAGCTCTGTGCTTAATTTCTGCCTGAAGTTAGCGTTAGTAATGTATCAGAATGATTGAAATCAAAGGAAAGATTTCAGCTTCTTTCAGCATAAACAGAATTGAGCCTCAAATATCCATGAGCGGTTGAAAAAAATTATCAGGTCCTGGATTATTGGTGCTGGATCATGTGTACCTGATATTGTCTATAAGCCTAGTTCCTCGTTAGAGCCTTGAGGTACTTTTATTTACATTATGCCTTACTAATTAACTGCTTTCTGATGACTAGAAATGCAAGAGACTGGCATCTCTGAATGAAAGCCCAGCTGAGGGAAAACTGTATGAGCCTTCATGGATTTTTCTTTCTTTATTCTTACTCAGTGTTGATAAATTCAGAAACTTCACTATATATTATGTTTTCACTTTCCCCTTAATCCTCAGACTTGAAAGTGCTGTGTGCTTTAGTTGATAATGGAGAAATGCATAGTAAACTTCAATGGGCTAGGGTATAAAGCAGCCCCCTCTCTAAAATGTGTTATGGGAAGTGGGATGAAGTGTAACTGTGAGTACAAAATAAGAGCTCTGCTCCCTGGCAGTTTATTTTCCCATTGTTTTGTTCTATGTAGTTCAGTGTGTGTTTGCCACTTTCACTGGAAATATATGTTCTGCTCTGATTTTTCCAATAGGATTCAAGAAATAAAAATCAAATGCAAATATCCCCTGAAATGAAGGGGTCTATTAGAGCCTTTTGCTATGAAATTCCCTTTATGTGTGAAATATTTATTAGTCCTTGCCTGTTCATTATTTGAAGGGATATTTGAACTGGTGAATCCTTAGGGAATCACAAAGGGAGCAGAGGGAATGTTTACAGTGAAAATGGTGCTTAATCTCCAAGAATGACAGGAAAAGATTAAGCAAACCACAGATAAACCATCTTATCATTCAGAAGTATACACGCTGAATGCGTTGTAAAATAAATACACAGCTGCTCTTTAAAACCTTTGTGCATCAAAGGACCAGAGCCCCCAGAAGGACCTATTCACCTCAGACAGGATTTACATGGACTCTCCATCCAAAGCTGAGATTTAAAAGAAGTCACACTGAACAACCACCTTGGTCTAGTATCTGAGCTGGTTTGGAGGCTTCAGCAGCAACACACGCATCTCCTGCACCACAATTCAGAAACTAGGCAAGGTGCCTTCTGTCCTTAACCTATGCTGGCTGCATTCTTGTATTATAAAACATCACCAGACAGCTGTTGTTTTTGACACAGCTGCCCATGGTAATCTATTTTATGTTTAATAACAAAGGAATCAACTCATATATTCAAGAAGCGTGGGGCTTGGGTTTTATTCCCTTTCTTGTTAATGATAATTCAAGATGTAGTTCCTAACACTGGATTATGACTGTCAGGCTCTAACTGAACCCTTGAAAAACTTAAATATTTAGACAACATGACCTCTTGATTGACAAATGGCATTTTGAGAAGAGTTTCATAGAAGGAAAAGTTTCCGTGCCTATAAGACTTTTATCAATACGGTGAGAGCCCATGAGATATTTTTGCCACTAATGTGTCCACGAGATAGTCTAACTGTTCAGATACGGTGTTATTTTCCCACCACACCATTTGCTCTCACATCTAGAGTTTTTTCTACCACTAATGTACCAAACCCAGAGATTTCCAGCCTTCGTACCAGTTTGTTTTGCAGAGCCTTTCCTGATGTCTGACATCGAGATGAAAGCTCTTCCTCATGCAGTCCATTACAATTCCTCTGAGGCCTAAAGAGTGCATTTTCAAAGTGCCATATGGCTACCATTAGAGATGATAGCAACGGCTGAGCTAAAGGTAGGGGTGGTTTCATCTAGCTCTGGAAGAGGACAACATTCGAAATCTTCAGTGGGGTGGGTAAAGTCTGGAGCTGCCTGACCTGCTGTTGTGCTGTGCCCACTCCAGCTCCTGTGCTCCCACAGTAATTCTCTTCGAGGCTAAGATTGTCCCCAAATATCACCTCCAAAATTTGAGACAAGTATTTTCCTGTATCAGAAACTCACCTATCTATCGCTGCAGGTTGAGGTGTACTTGGAAGAAAATGATCTCTCTGGTCCTACTGTTTAGAAAGTCCTCCCCACATCTTTCTCTACTCCAAGTGATAAAAGTAATGAATTCAGGTAGGTACCCGGTGAAAGCCAACAAATAAGAACAAATTCTAACCTGTTCATACTGAAGAAATCTAGATTAACTCTACTGGTGGAAATAATCTTACTTTATTTTCAAACAGACTGTAGCTGAACTCCAAACATTTGTCCCTGTCTTGAAAAACCCAACTTTTAAAATTCTGGTTCTTCTTTTTATAAACACAATAGATTTCTACCTGCAGTACAAACATTTCATGACAGATGAAAGTCAGTGCACTTCTTCACATAGATCCTTTCTCACGCATAACACTCAGAGTAGCTTTTTAAGAAAATAGGTCTGATATAAGCTCAGGGGTGAAATTCTTTCTACTAGAAAGAACTTTTGGAAGTGCCTAAGAGAAGACTCTAGATATTGTAACCAGAAGGTGATATTTCAGATGAAGAATAACTTAGTATTTCTTCTGTCATCTCACTGAAAGAGATTCATTAACGACTTTGGAAAAATTAAGGGTTACTGAGTTTGTGTTGCTGTCAGAAGGATAAAACAGCAGAATAAGCCTATGAGAATTGTGCATTTTATTTATTTATTTATTTTTTGTCTTTTGGCACTATTGGGAGGAGTTAGTTTAAAGTGGTATTTTAGACACGCTAACGGTAACCAGTGAAGGATGTCCATACAGAGTTTTCCACTCTGCATCAGTGCAGAGGAGAGCAGAACCAGACTCACAGAGGCATGGTTCCTTTAGACATATTTTTATTTCTCTTTGGAAGGCACTGGCTTTTCATTTGGTTATGATGTGTGATAAATAAACCTAAGGAGCTTTGGCATTTGGCACTTGAAGTGTGTCTGAACATATTAACACATTAACACATGGGCTTTTTGAGCAGCAGAACTAGCAGAACTTATTTCCCATGGACTTGTGGCCTCTCAGGAGCCCCTGCAGTGTGACCCAGCTCCCCAGCGCATCCCCATTTCCATACCCTCTGGGCTGGAGCTGTACCTGTGCTGGGGGCAGTCTGGATCTGGGACTGGAAGGATGATATGTGTATGCCCTTTTGCTATCTGGCTGCTGTCAAGGAAATTACCTGTGCCCCAGAGGGATAGTGAACTGAGTCTTTCTTCTCTGACTAGCTGCCAGTTTCCACAAACACATTTATCTGTGCTATTTCTAACCCTCTTTCAACTTAAACAGAAATTGGCCACTGAATTTAACAGCTTGTAATGAGAGTGGGGCTTACAGATGGACAAACAATGTGATGGCACAGTTTATTTCCTTAGGACAACAGGCTAAAGCTCCATAAGGGTGAAAATCTCTCCCAAGTGGTTGAGCTATTTTACTTGTTTCCCTGTTTCAGCTGGGTATGGATGAACAGCAAGCTAGCATATACTAGACCATTTACAGTCCTGTTTGGGGGCAGATCCAGCTATGAGCAGTAGGATTTCACAGTCAGAAAGAGAGATTTGGTAAAAAGTTCCCCATTCCCATCTGGCCCAGAAGAGACACAGAAATACCTCTGATTTGAAAACCTCCTTGATACTCAGTTTGGATTTGTTACAAGTTCAGTTGTTTCCTTCATAATATTAATTTTGTCCACGTGGAGCCACAAGTACACAGAAGATCTCAGCATTGAGAGAGATGCAGTTCCAGTCCTAGTGCTTTGGTGATAGGTTTGAAAGGGCTGGAATTAGTGACTAATTCTAGACAAATGAGCATTTCGTGGTGAAGCTCTCTAATTAATGTGATCTGGGCTCTTTTGGCTTTCCAAAGTCACCATGCAGTGAGAGTCTGTTGTGCTGCTCCTTGGTCTGCCCTCTCCTCTCGAGGAACACAGTGCTGGGCATTCATCTCGGAGCTCCCATCTCCAGTGTTCAGTCACCATCGATCACTGGTGAGGCCTGAACATCATTTGTTGTAGTACCAGCATAGCCTTCATCCCACAGGTTTGATCAATAAAGGTAAGAAAAAGATCATGTTGAACTCCAAGGGGACTGAAGAAACTATTTTTTCTCCCAACCTGAACATTTGGAGACAGATACATTTTTTTCCTCCTGGATCTCCTCATTTAGGCTGTCTGATTTCTCTGTCCAACTATGTCCTTGATCATGGCTCCTGCTCACACTCCTGCTGTGGCTATTCTCTTCTGTTTTCTCAGGAGAAGCATCTCACAAAGAGCAACTTTTATCCTGGAAGGAGATGCTTGGATTGAGAATATAGGAGAAAGCACAAATGACTTTTTTTTCAGGCACTTACAGCAGTGTGTCCATTGGAAGGTGAAGACAGAAGCATTTGGAGGAACGGAGCTCCGCTTTTTCAGGCATATTGTCACCTCTGTGTGGCATTTTACAAAGGCCAAGGTCCCCTTTCCCATGAAGCATTTATCACCCTACCCCAAACGACAATGAGCGTGATGCTAGGTGTATTTTTTTCCTTCCCTACCACTCAGTTATCACTGCCACATATCACGGTGGAAACACCACTTTGTTTTCCAGTTGCAAAGATGCTTTGAAACCAAGTACACCCCCATCACGCAGTCATCTTTATGGGCTGATGAAAATAATGAATCTGGACACGGGGAAGGTACAGGATGTCGTTGTGCTAACAGAGCCGGTGTGCAGGTGGCAAGCCCTCTTGGCAGAAGACCCAGGGGTCAGGAAACATGTGGAGCTCCAGGGGCGGAAGAGAAAGTAGTGAGCTTGGACTCAGTTTTCCTGATGACATGCATGTCCATGAGGAAAGCTGGAGGCTACAGAAAGTGACTTTCACTGACTGCACCAGGAGGGCATGGTAAACCTCCCCTGCGCCTGCACTGCTCTGCTGTGCTCAGTAGGTCAAATGGGTTAAGGGAGGCAGAAAGAATGCAAAGTCCTTCAGCAGGTATTTTTCAGGACTTATCCTTTTTTTTTCATTTTCCTTTTTTTTTTTTTTTCCTACTAGCTAGAAACAGTATACCTGTATTTCCCCACTTGTTTCCTTTACTAACTGGATAATATTATCATACATCAGTAGGCGTGTTATTCTCCTAGTGTATTTTGACATCCACACCTCAGGTTTGCCTGATATATTTTTGCACCAGTTCAATCAAAATATTTTCACAGGTTCACGTGAAAAAAAAAAAAACTAGTGACTGAAATGATGACAAGAGGATAGAAAATCCACAGTCGAACTCTGTGAATAAAGTAAGTAGCATTATGAATAAGTTAGAGGGAAGGGAATGAGCAGACAGAGAGCATTATTTAACACGGTGAATGCTCATAAATCTGTGGTTGTTAGAGAGATTTATTTTTCCCTGACTCCAGTTGCTATGTTTGCTGGTAAAAAAGAAAAAATCATAATTGTGATTTTTAAGAATTCAGAATGTCTTAAATACTACGCTTGGATTCCCACCCTTTATAAAACAAATCTTCCAGTACTTCTAAGTCATCTGCAATAAAATAAGTCTTGTTGGCAGGTGCTGGTGACCCTGAGCTCAATGTCTTCCTTCCTTGAACTGCTCGGTTACCTTTTTCTTGGCACAGAGCAGTCAGCAGATGTCAAAGACTAAGGAGGCGGTTGGTGCCAACGCTTCAGTGCTGGCAGAGTATTTCCTGCAATAACGTCTCTAATTTCAGGCTTGTGGAGAATTCCTGCTGACTTTTGTTCCATGGCACTTTATGGACAAAAGTCCAAAAGTGGATAATCTAAGGTCCATGAGAATCCTACAAAATTTTTCCCCTATGCAGTTGCTTGCAGCTCTCCTTTCTGAGTGGCGGTAGCTGTGGTTTCAGGAGAAAGTTCTCCCTCACAATTTAAACTTGTAGATTTGGCATCTCTGCCCACTTTTGCACCTGTGTAGCTTGAACTCTCTGTGTTTACCTGTAATTCTTGGACTCACAATTCCCCATCTCACCTCTTCTCCATTGTCCAACGCTGCTCTGCTAGTCTCAAGTGGAAATACGACTATCGAAGCACAACCTCTGCGGAGAAAGCAGAATATCTCCAGAGGACAGTCTGGCAGCTCACCATCACGTGGCCTCCTGTATCACTTTTCCTGGTCTGCAGTGCTTTGTATGCAGGGCTTGCCTGGAAAATATGACCCTGATGTTGGAAAGGAACCGAGCTGGGTGCTCTCCTGGGCTGCTCCCTGGGCTGCAGGATGGGTCTCTAGGAAACCTCCAGCCCCTCCCAGGGGCCTGGGCTTCCCTTAGAGCTTCCTTGGCCTTGTCAGCCTTCATCAGCAACCTCTGAGTCTGGGCAGGAGGACAGGGGTGTCAAATCTTCCTCATTGCTTGCTATTGGTGCTTCAGGGAAGGATCTCAGATGAAAGGATGTGGGTGGTAATGCATTTCTCGCAAGCACTGAATCAGCAATTTGGTGAAATTAGGTAATTTCAGAATGCTTATCACATATGTTAACGATGTAGTTAATAAATGGTGTACTAGTAGAATTCCATAAATTTTCCTGACCTCCCACAAAGTACAGGTATATATGTATATATGTGTATATACACATATCTGTAGTAGACTACATCTAATATTTCCCTTTGACCTTAATGACAATGTCCTGAATTTAGTGCACTTCTGTTGGGCATCCGCCTCCAAAAAAAAAAAAAGTAAAAAAAAAAAAGTTGAATCTATATTTTAACCTTTTCTTGGCTGGTAGGTAAGACAAACTCAATGTACAGCAAGTGTCTGCTTCACTTCCTTTCCTGTTCGTGCTTTCCTTCTGGGAGCTACACAGCCACACATCAGCTGGTAAATGTTCAGGGGATTCGTTTCGCTCCAGCCACTGCAGAAAGTAGTGGAGCCATAATATGGTATTTGCTATGATGCTTCTGCTTGGAGGAGAGGTATGAGAAAATAATCAGATGTTTAAAAAAAGAAAAGTGTAATCAAGCAATCTGTCAACTTGTTCACAAAGGCAAAAATATGTAAAAAAACAAGCTTTGGGATTAGGGTTTCTGGCTTTGGTGTGAAGGGCCTGGTTGTGAGAACTAAGGTAGTCTGCAAAAAGTCAATTTTCAGCCCTGTAAATAGGGAATTTTGATCAGCAAATAAACTGAGATGTTCTCCCTGAAATTAAACTCTGTCCCTTTTCCAAACCTGGTTACTTTGCTTCCTTGAAGGAGAGTCTGAACAGAAGAAGAACATGTTACTACTGGATCATTTCCTTATCTTGGGACAAATAATGGCTGATACCTGATAGAATTGGCTATGAAGTTAAACGATGAAAAATATTAACAGGCAAATAGACAACTAGTTGCGATGAACATTTATACTTTGTAAGAAAAAGACTTTCAGGACATGGGTGTTAAAAATCAGCTTATGCATTACAACTTTAAAGTGATTCATCACATTTTAGGTATCAACTGTGAAAATAAATTTTGACTGTAGCATACCTGAAATAAGGCTTCCTCAGTGCTGGGATAAAAATAGTTCTTTGGAGAGACTGTGAGAGCCAAGTGTACTGGTACCCCGAAAAGTCTTTAGTAGGGTGGTAGAGTGATGGAGATGGCTCCTGTGTCTCTAGCAGCCCTTGCTGTGCCTTTTTCAGCATCTTGTGGTTCCTTACATTCATATGCCCCTGCATTGTAGGGCCGCTACATTATGTCCCATAACAGCTATGCCTCTTCTGGCTGAGAAAGACTGTTCAGTCACCATCCAGTTCTGCTGGCTGTGAAAATACCTGCAAAGAAAGTTAATTACCTGGAAGAAAGCAGTTTGGACATTTCCCCAAATACTGCATAAATGGACTGGCAAGTATTGGTTGAGAAAGAAGTCATGCGTTATTGACACGTGTACCATATGCTGCCGTTTGGGAAAATTGTTTTATATCATTTCAGACCATTACTGCTTGTACTTTGCCAACTATTGACATGTTTCAGAAGTCCCCATCAACTTCTGCCCTGAGGAATTCATGCATTTTTACTATCCCAGGAGTTCCTAGTTGGAACTAGGGCTGTGTGAATAATTGCTTGGACGTTGTTATTTTTTCAGGCAGTTTAGTTGCTGAACGCACACACACAGTGACAACAAAACCACTCACTACCTTCAAAAGAAAAAAAAAAAAAAGAAGCAGAAGAAGTATCAGCTCAGACTGATCATGTTAGTTTTCCCTGCTGAAAGGAAAAACTGAAATGTTGTTGTAAGCTGGTTGAAATATTAAACCTGACCCAATAAATTGATTAATTTTGGGCTGTTTTATTAAAGAATCTGAAACCACAAATTGTATTCCTACCAGTCATGAATATGTGGGACTTGAATAAATCTGAGAAGACTACCTAATCCCTACTTCTGCTGTAAACCACAATTACATTTCACCTTTGACAGAGGTCTGTCAGACCCAATCTTAAACACTTCAGCTGATGCCAGCCCCAGGCTCTCCAGACAACCTCATTCAGTGCTTAGTTGCCATGAAAGTCAGAAGATGTCCCACATTATCTGAGATATCCCACATTATCCACATCTCATCCAGAAAATTAGATTGATCATTGGTGGCTATAACTGATCAGATACCTCCAGCCTATCGACACTGGAAGGCTGTTACCATACTCATCTGTCCACTTGGACCAGGTGACCTCCAGAGGTCCCTTCCAACCTAAACCATTCTGCCTGATCTCTTTTCCAAGATTGAGCAGGCTTAGTTCTTCCAGCTTTTCCGTACAGACTGGGTTTTCTTTATTTCCGACAATGCTTTGCTCTCCCTTGAGTTACCTCTAATTTGTCTAGTTCTCTCCAAAAATGTGTTGCCCACAAGTGTCAAAATGGAGATATTTCTTCAGACTCTTCAGTTTCAAATAACTATCTCCAAAATTTACACACACAATTAACAGCATCACACAGTGATGACTTCATCCCCCTTCCACTGCAGCACATGAGCCCTTTCTGCAGTAGCTCTACCTGGTCAGCTCTTCCTCATTTTGCATTTACCCACCTGCTCACTCCTTTCTAAATGCATTTGACACTCAAAAGCAGCCTAGTGTCTGTCAGGTGTCTTCAGCAAATTTTGTCTAACTTGTTTGGGACAATTTTTGATCTGTGTCAGAATGACTTTAAGTTCTAATCCTGTCCTACGAAGTACTGGCACTTTTCACCAGTTGGTATGATTTGTAATTTTTAGGCTGGTTTCCTATGGAAATGGGACTTACCTAATTATGTTTTTTTGTCTGCCTGTTTATTTTTTCTATCTACTTGATGCATAATTTTAACACTTCTGCCAGTTTCAAGCAAATGTGACAGTGGTGAAATATCTCTAAGATATTAAGTCAATTTAAAAGGAAGTTGGATGTAGGAGAGACATCTTACTATAGCCCTCACCAGAGAAGGGCTGCAGACTGATAAAATCAATACTAGACACTGAGGCACCCCTACTGCAGACAGGTGCTACAGACTCCCCAACCTTCAATTGGAGGTTGTTCCTTGTGAGGAACGTGGGAATGAAACTCACCAGGAGCTAGGGTGCATGGCTGCTATTCCTAATGCAATCATTTGTTGTAAGAATATGTTGAACAGGCTGGCTCCCAGTGAGATATGCTCATAATCTTTGCTTCATAACAAACCAACATCATATTTTGGCAGGCAGTTTTGCAAGCAGCTGGGTCTCCACTTCTGAGCAAATTTCCCTGCGGGAGGCCTGTGTATGAATCTGTAGCTTGTCTGTGTCACCAGCTGCCCACCCATTAGCCTGGCTGACCGCGCGTCCAGACACTGAGCTACCTGATTGCCTTCCCTCTGCTTCCTGCTCACAGAGTGATGCTTTGAGCTGCTTCCCGCTGCAAGAAGAGGGGAGAAAGAGAGACTTCAGCCACATAAACAAGTAAAGGCATTTGTCTCTTCCCCACAAAGCTATACAGTGCTGGGCTTGATGGGAAAACCATGCTGGAAGGGAAAAAATGATCAGTGCCTTGAATAGGCCTGGGCAAAAGATGGGCTGCTGCCCTGGCATGAGCAGTTATCAATTCCCAGAACAGAGACTTAGGACATGATGGGGACAAACAAGTGAGCACTGAAAGCACTCCACTGAAAGTGGAGTTTTTCAAAGGCGTGTCCCTAAAATCCCATGTGCCTCCAACCATAATTATGTGCCTGGGAGTGGGGACACACATCCAAGGCACGTCAGACTGGTCTGGGCCTTGACAGCAACGAACTTGCTCCTCCAGTTTGGTTGCCATCAGCATCCAGCCAAGCTGGAACCAAGCTATTCTGGGGATGTCCACACATGCCGAACTCACACCTTCTGTTCACAGCCGGACATAGCCAAATACAAGCAATATACTCGCAGATTCCAGCAAAGGTGTCAACATTTTTGGCAGACACTGAAAATAAGCAAAATGGTCATTCAAGTCTCTACCTTTGGGCAACTCTGTGTGAAAATGAGTGGCTTTATGCTTTCTCATTCCTACTTCCCTACCTGTTCTCACCTCTATTATTCCATCTCTGACTGGTTTTACAGATTTTGCCCCTTGAACACCGCTTTTGTGATCAAATTTGCAAACCAACGGATTTTCTGTACATGGAGTATTTGGTATGCTATGGTTGAACCTGCAGTGTAGACAGAAGTGAAGGCAGTGTTGATGCTAAACTGATTGCATATTAAGACAATCATCTACAACGTGTGTTAAATCAGCTCAAATTCTCCTTGAAGCCAGTCTCTGAATTTCTTAGTTTCCCCTGAGGACTCTCAAGGCTGCCACAACCTGCCTCCACCTTTTTGTTAGATACTTGGGATGCCTGAGCCCCAGCTGTGGCAGAGATGTGACCAGAAGCTGGTTGCCACTGGATGTGTTCTGCATGGGACCTTGTAGCTTGCACAGCTGCCATTCCTGATGTCTCATCCAGCTTGAACTCAGCAGACATCTAAGGACCCAGCTATGCTTTTTTGTCCTTTGTGAGTATGATGGTGTTTTCCTCAGGGGGTGGAAGAAGGTTTACATGGGAAGGACGTTTCACCACAGCCAGCCATCTCTCTGACAGGTAAATTTGCTTCCTTCATCTCCATGCAGTGAATATGTGCGTGTTTGCTCTCAGCTGCTGCTACAACCTCTAGCAGAAGAGAAAATGGGGATGATATCAAAGGTGCTATCAGTGTTTTTTGTCTGAATGAAGGGATTTCCCTGAGCAGCTGCGCACCTAAGTCTGTGAGGGACCACTGGCAGGCTCATTCAACTCCATGAGCAAGGGAGCACGTAGCTGGTGTTCGCAGCGCTGGCCCTTATCTCCCCCCGGGTTGTTATTTGAATAATTAAGCAAACAAAAGGCGACCGTGGTTGTCCTTGCCAGGCTCCTCGGCTGGACTGCCCGGGAGGTGCTGATGGAGCCGGCGAGCCTGGGGGAGTCGTGACAGGTCGGGTAGGAGAGGGAAGGGGGCTGTCCCCTTCCTCTGCTGCTTTTCTTTGTGTCTTGTTTACATTGAGTTTTCGGAGACCAGAGAAGCGGATACATAAACAAAAGTTTGCCCAAGGCAAGACGTTGTGCCCCCTCCTGTTGCACTGGTCATTTCCCCGCATGGGAGCTAAGGCACAAAAATGCTGCAGGGAAGGAGGAACGTAACCCAGGGGATGAAAACATGCTGGTTTGTTGCAAACTTCGAGACACAGAGAAAGGTTTCAGGCGTGGAGGGGCTTTGAGAGACGTGGTGGGAGCAGGGAGTTGATCTGACAAGATGCACAGGAGTCAGGCATGGGGTCTGATTGCTCCCCATCTGTAGGATGCCATCTCCACTGTAAATCTGCATGTCTGGTTCATGCAATAGCGTGAATATATTTGGCTTCTCTCACTAGCTCCCCATGGAGCACTGACAGTCTCTGGTGAAAGCTGGGCTACGTGGGATACTCTGCAAGTCTAAAGGAAGGCACAGAAGCTGTACAGAGATGATAGCTTAAAGGGTGGATAAGAAAGCTGCCACCACTCGAATCACTGGCATTTTGGCTTTGTAACTGTGCCCCTTTGCCCCTCAGCCTCACAGACATCTGTTGTCTAATACCCTGTAGTCACCACGGTAGCAGTGTCTTTAGATGAGGCTTTCATTTGAACTTTAGGTTACTGTCTTCTGTGCAGGACAATTTTTCTCTCAGATGTTTCCCCTGGCATCTTTCAGTGACAACCCACCTGAGGAAGCCACACCAAAGCTCAGAATATAAGACTCAGTGTAGCAAAGCACATATCATACCGTATACTCTGTGTCAGTAAAGTCACTCTGCATCTTTTGAGCTCTCACACCTTCCATCTGCAGTGATTCTGGACCATAGCTTTTACTTGACCTTACCAGGGGACTAGCCCCACCAACATCAAGCGTGCAAGTGATTTGATTCAGATGGAAAGTCCTACACCTGTAAAATTACTCCCCAGAGCAAAGTTATTCTTTTTCTTATATATTTACAGGCTCGGTGCCTTATTTGAGCATCCTGAGTGTAAAGAATTTATCTTCTCCTTTGCTCATTGGTGTCACAAGCATCCCTGGTACTACAGGGACACCAATTCATGCAGTCAAGCCCCAGTGCCTGTAGCATTATTCTAGTTAACAAGATTACACTGGCAGCAAAGTACTAAAGGATTGTGTCCTGTTGAGGAAGCACAGCGTAAAGACCTGGGATTTCAATGGGACCACTCAGGGAAGCAAAAGCTCTGTGTGCTTTTGAGCTGGGCACTTCCCCACATTCCCAACTCGCAAGCTGCTGATGTTGGCCGTTCGGTTAGGTGTGTGCTCTGACCTGCTGGGGGTTGTGTGTTTGAGGGGTTGTTCCCTCTCTGGGCTGTGCAGTCCTGCTGGAAAGTCAATTCTTCATCACCTCTTTGTGTCCCTTTGGGTACTATGAATTCTCACAACACACGTATACATAAACCTGATGGGCAGCCCAGTCTCAGCAAGGGTCAGCTCAGGGTGCCCCAACTCATTTCGAAATATCACTGACCTGACCTACAACGTGATGGAGGGCTACCCATTTTCTGGTGTAAGAGCTCATAGCAATAGCAGGAATATATTTCGTTTGCATGGTGCCCAATATATTTTACTTGCGTGATGCTGACTTGCTACTTCTTGAACCTCCTGAGCCTCCTTTGGCTTTTCACGGATTTCATGGGATCTCTGGGAAAAAAACAAGAGAAACTTGGTTTCTGCAAGCAGCAGGGGTTCATTTCCAAGGAACCCACACTCATCCCCCAGCTTGTGCACAGGTGGACTATGTTTGGAGGGACCCCAACCTCTGCTGGGGGCACGGAGGGGGTCTGGGCTTTGCTGGTGGATAGGCGGGGCTTAATTTTGGCTGGGCGTGGTTTATCGAGAGCGGGCGGGGCGTGCGGGCTGAGCCCGCCCCCGGGGGCAAGAGGGGCGGCGCGGCGCGGCGGGGTCCCGCATCCCGGTGCGGTGCAGCTCGGTGCAGCTCGGCTCGGCACGGCTCTGCTCGGCTCGGCTCGGCTCGGCACGGCTCGGCTCGGCCGGGATGGAGCTGGGGACGGCGCTGGTGCTGGCGGTGCTGCTGTGCACGGCTCCCGGTAAGCCATCGGAGGAGGGGGGGGTCCCGGGGAGGAGCCGTCCTCAGCCCCGCAACCTGCCGGGGATGCCGGCGGCTGCGGCGCGGGGATGTGCGGGGCGAGGGGGGAGGCTGCCGGCTCGGCATCGCCTCCTCGCCACCCATCGTGGCCCGCCGAGGGTTGGGGGTCCCTCCCCGTGCTGCCCGCAGGTGATGCTCGGGCTGGGGGCGGCAGTGGGGGGCAGCCCGGCGGGGGGCAGCGCCCCCGGGCCAGGGGGTTTTGCTTCGGAGGTAAGGGGGCAGCGGGATCGGGGTGAAGGAAAGAGCCCCTGGGTGCGTGGGAGCTTCAGTTCCTGGCCAAATGCTTAAAAAAAAAAAAAGGTTTCTTCACGGAATTCATTGATCGGTGGCCTCGAGGAGTGTAAGCGTGCTCGATTTATTATAAGAAAAGCTGGTAATCCCTTTCCCCAGGGAGTGAGATCATCAGATGAAGGTTCACTTTATTTCAATGTCCCACATCCTCTTGTTAGACCTTGAAGTTGGCAACGCAAGAAAACAGGAACTCCACCCTGGCTGGCTGAATTGTCGTGCTCTGCAGCTAGCTCCTGACCATCTGCCTGGGCTTCCTGTTATGACAGAGTTTCTGAACTTTCTGGGATATGTGAAAAGTCATTATTTACCCTTCCCTGTTAAGTAGGTGATGGGAAAGTGTCTGCTCAAAGCATACTGCCTAAAAACTTGTATATGATGCTGTTCTGGTTGCGTTAGCATTTACTTTTGCCATTGCATTGATCTGAGGTTTTTTTATACCTGTTTTTGCAGGTTTGTTTATTTCTCTGGATCAGCCAAGTCTCAGCATCCAAAAAGATGTCCTCACCATAACAGCGAATGATACTCTAAATATTACTTGCAGGTAAGGGCGAATCTGTCCAGTGTAATTTTGGTAGGGGTGATTTATGTAGTGAATTTCTGTACAGAATTGGAGGTGATTCTGTCTCTCCCCCATCATTGCTCCTGATCCACCCCCCTCCCTTGTTGCCCCTCATGTAGCTTTTCCCTGGCATATTTTTGGACCATGGCATATAAAATGCTTCAGAGTACGCTTAGTATGACACAGGATGGAGATGGGTGCTGTGTGACTTAGATTCATCATAACTTTGTTCTCAGGTAGCTTCCTCATAGATATTTACAATAGGTCTGCTGACATGAATTTATCCTGCATGTTCTGATGCTCCATGGGATGGGATGAAGGCAGTTCTTCTCCAGAGACCTTAGGAGATAGCAGGGCTGGTGTTCACAGCTTGGCATTGGTACCGATGCTCGTGATGTGCTCACGCTCCCCTAACATTTGCTTTTCCAGCGGCCAGAGAGCTCTGTACTGGTCCTGGCCAAACAACCAGAGCAGTGCCGAGAAGCGCATCTCCGTGACGGACTGCAGCGATGGCCCCTACTGCAAGACTCTTACTCTCCTCAGAGTCATTGGCAATGACACAGGGGACTACAGGTGTCTTTACAGGGACAGCCAGGCAGCCACAACCATTTACGTCTATGTTCAAGGTAAGTGCTTACGCAGTTCTCACATGGCTGTTCCCCTAGCCTCACAAGAAAAAAGGGGTATTGAATATCTCAAAACACTTCTGACATTATCATTTCCTAATCCTCGAATTTCTAGTCCTATGAAACTCTTGCTTTTCTTATTTTTGCGTTGAGCAAGTACATGCCAGCATGCCAGTTATCAACAGGAAATTCTGTGTACGTGTAATTTGAAATTGACCCCCCATATACAGTGCTTGGTCTGCATTCTCCTCCATCCAGAACTTAACAAATGCATCTCTGCTGCGCTCCATCCTCATGAAGCTGAGCTATCACTGACCTCAGCAAGAGTTTCATATCAGAGGGACTATGTAGATTGTATTTTCAGTATAACAGATCCCTTTTACAGCTTGCACTACCTGATACTGTTAAAGAAAAAAGAACCACACATAAGCTTCCATGCATGCACTGACTGTAACAGTAAGATTTGTCTAGGTTTCAAAAGCCAAGTTTTCACACTCAGGCTGATGGGAATGCTGTTGTGTGTACCAGCCACTGCAATACCTTCTCTTTAAGAAGGCACGTTCAGACACTGAGGCATCTACCTGATTCCTGTTGTCTGGTCCACCCTGTCTCATTTTTCTTGCAACTTACTATTTTTTAAAATAGGATGCAATTATATGCATGGGTTAGCTTGTTTTATAAGCTTGCAAATTTACATTTTTTTGACTGACTTTGGAAAGGATGCTGCCATCGGGGGAGCCAGTGTAGCATGTCACTGCTTTTAACTGGTATTTCCTGTAATACTTACGCAAGAAAAGTCGCAGTAGGGTAAATCAGATTTGTGTCGGCACAAAGACTGCGGTGGCAGGAAGCTATTCTCCAAAGTGTGTACTGCTGCTGATAAATGTTTTGAAAATAATGGTGTTGTAAATCTGTCAAAATATGTCCTCCCTTTTTAGTCTCATCATTCCAGTGTTTTACCAAATAAAAAAGAGTAAAACTGATTTGAGATGAAATAAATAGGGAAAGAAAAAAATTGGAGGAAGTTTCCTTCATGACCACAGAACAAATAATGTCCATTTACCAACTGAATATTCTTCTAGATTACCGATCTCCGTTTGTGACTTCAGTTAGCGATCAGCTTGGCATTGTATACATCACTAAGAATAAAACCGTGGTCGTACCGTGCCTTGGAACCGTATCAAATCTCAATGTCTCTCTACACGCGGTAAGGAAAAAGCCCATTATTTTAAGAGTTAGTTGAAATCACTGTGACATAAATACATTGCTTGAAGTTTAAACGTGTTTCTTGAAAACTACTTTCCCTCCTTGGGAGTTTTGCAGCCTGTGGTTAGGAGGTGAGTGCTGTAACCTTACTCATCTGTGGCACCTGTGCTCTGAGAGTGCAGTGGTTGCCTAAAAAAGGAGGATTGCCTGAGCTAAGATGTCAAAACAAGGATCCTGCCATTATGGGGAATGTTGCGCTTGAAAATATGGGGTTGTTGGATTTTGAAATCTGACTGTGTATTTTATCACTATTTCAAACAGAAATATCCAGAAAAGATATTTGTTCCTGATGGTAAATCAATTTCGTGGGATAATAAAAAAGGCTTCACTATACCCAGTCATCTAATCAACTACGCAGGCATGGTCTTCTGTGAAGCCAAAATAGACAATGAAAGCTACCAGTCTGTCATATACATAGTTGCGGTTGTAGGTAAGCCAGTGTTTTTTTCTCTATAACCAATGTTATTTTCCTTGCTACAGCATGCTGAACCAATTACATTTGGTTGGACTGTAGGTTATTCAATACTGACAATGCAGCTAATGCAAGATGTATGTTGTGATATATATTACTTTTCTGTTAAATGCAATGTATTGTGTTCTTTCTAGTTCATCACTGGGACAAGTGCTTCTATTTTTAGTTTAACATAAGTTGACAGGAATTTTTTTTTTCCCAACAATGCAAGCCTTTTTTTCTAAAATCACTCCCTTCCCTACTTTATTTGCTTGTTCAGGATCCAAGTCATTATCGAAGGGAGCTAGAGGCAGCCATCCATCAGCAGCAGATGGAAAAGAATTGCTGTGAGAGCATACCAAAGGAATGGGGGACCTGAAGGTCACACTAGGAATTAGGTTGTCTTGTCTCCCTTCAGACCTGTGTCTTCACCCTGAAGGGAATTTATGCTTTACTGGTATATTTTGTCAGTGGTTCATCAAAACCCAGAAATGCCAGCTCCTGAGCTGCAGTGCCATGATGGGGAGCTGGGTTTGTCTCCGTGTTGTTAGGACATGGCACGTACTTGTTGAATTTCTCCTGTGTATGTCCTGTCGTGACACTGTCTGACGTGGCTCTCACGTCACATGTGGGAAATGTTTGGGAGAGGCTTGCCCTTCCTTCCAGGCTCCTTCGCACGCCAGTCATCATGCTGTGCTAGGGTGTCACGGTGCTTCTTCATAGCTGTGGTTTTAGTGGGAGTTTCAGTGAATTCACTTGGGAAAGTCAGTGCTGGGTGCTGTACCTCAATATTTTGTGTGTGCCTTTTTCTTCCTCCAGGATACCGGATTTACGACCTGACGATGAACCCACACTACCAGGTGGAGCTGGCAGTAGGAGAAAAACTGGTTCTCAACTGTACCGTAAGGACGGAGCTGAATGTGGGGATTGACTTTAAATGGGACTACCCTTCTATCAAGGTAAAACCATAGTAACTGAAAGATGCCAACATCACAGCACAATTTGGTTTAGTTACGGTGTCGCTCCCCTCTTTGTAATGCTGACAAGGCAGCTGATAATACACTCAGAAATTGCTGCTATATACAGGTGTTCAAAGGATGGCAGGAAGAATAACAGTAAAACTCCCCAACACCTGTCTCTTTTCTATTACAGGAAAAGCGTGCAACCATAAGAGATTTAAAAACCACTGCAGGAGAAATAAAGAAGTTTGTAAGCACTCTGACCATCGACAGTGTGAACTTAAGTGACAAAGGTCGATACACCTGTGCAGCATCCAGTGGCCGTATGAACATGAAGAACAGCAGCTACTTCATTATCCATGGTATGGCACCTTCCACTTCAGTTCTGTTGGTTGTCACAGCTTTTGGATGGATAACTGGGATGTAGGAGGCATTTCAGTGATGAATCAAATGACAGAAATGAACCAAAATTCAGCTATAGTACCTCTCTTGCACCCACTAGTCTGTTCTTGAGTAGGGTTATTTTTATACTACAAGCTTATCTAATGATAACTTTTTAAAGAAAAGTTACTGAAATACGTAAAATCCTATGGGAAAATGGGCAGTAAAATTGACTGAAGTAAACCTCCTGTCCTCTTCTGTGATGATCTTGAGGAGGGCTGAATTAGCAAAGATGACGTTGCGTAAGGGGTGCCTGTTCTCACACCAGGTGAACATAAGTGAGGTCCTGGTGGCCTTGCGGGGCAAGGGTCTGGGTCAGCATGAATGAAGCTGGGCAAATAAAACTTTTGGCTTTTACATTATGAGTAGCTGAGTTAAATCAAGTTCTGGTCATACGGAAATGATGCAAAGGAAACAACTTTGACTAACTGCAGAGATAAGTACGAGGCCACATCCTACAGCGTTTTCTCAAGCCTGTCTTGGGCACAGCCCCAGTGGCTCCACTGGTTTTCTTCTAGAAAAAAATTGTCAGCATGAGAACGGCCCGTTTTTTATCACTGAGTCAGACAAAGGGTTTTATATTTTTAAGGATGCTGTTTTCCTCTGGTCTAATTTCAGAAGCTAGAAAATTATATACATATATATAGATATATGTATACATACATATGTGTGTGTGTATGTGTATTCTAACATTCAAAATTATTATGTAGAACAGTGTTCAAGATACACTCATTTTTTTTCCTGGGTTCTTTCTATTTCTCTTCAGGAGCCAAAACTAGATCATTTCCTATAATAAGTGTACCAGATATCACATCAATACCATCCTAAATCTTAGCCAAAAGGCTAGTTGCTGTCTTAGCCTGCATGCAAATTTAAAACAAGCAGGGTAAATCATTTCAAAGTGTTCTGTGACTGCTGAGGTTTGAGTACATATGTTCAGCCTCATCTCAAATATATAACTATGATATTGTAGTTTTGAATACTTTTTTTTTTTTTCCTGGAATGAGTCAGTCAAGACAGTTTTATGATATATGAAAATAGAAGTATTGGAAAGGATGAAAAGGGGATGCTCTGCAGCTGGGCGGTCCTCAGAATTCCTTCTTTGGCCATAAAGTCATCGTGGCTCAGGAGAGCACCAGGTCTGACTGACGGCGTGCTGCCTTGAGAACTGAGGCTGGTCTCTGCTTTCCCAAGCTCCCTGGCAGGGAACTGCTTGGATTTTCTTTGCGAGGGAAAGGACTGGGTTTTCATGGTGGGTCAGGCTCTCCAGAGCCCAGGTTGGAACTGACTGTGCTTTACCAGTGCCATCCTGTCACTGTCCTCTGTTGGTCATCTGCAGTTAGATGCTAAGCCAAATGGAGACCACTAATGCTTTTGTTCCCATAGAAAGACCATTGCATTTATTTTTTGCAGAAAGTCCTTTTATTCATCTGGAGAAAATGGAGAATGTGGTTGAGACGAGGTTAGGCGATACAGTCAAAATTCCTGTGAAGTTTAAAGGATATCCTCCACCAGAGGCAAAATGGTAAGAATTGGGACACAATGTGTTTGAAAAACTGAGCTATTCTTCGTCGAGGTATATCAATAAAGTATTCAGAGCGTTGTTTGTTTTTTTTCTGTAGGTACAAAAATGGAAAAGCCATCAATGCAAATCATACGGTTAAGCTTGGCTACACATTAGTAATCACTGAAGCAACTGAGAAGGATGCTGGGAATTATACTGTTGTCCTTACAAACCCTACTAACAAAATGCAGAAGAGGCATACGTTCACCCTGCTTGTGAATGGTAAGTGACGTGCAAGGGCAACTCTCCTCCACATGTAGATGCCGTGTATTGCCATTCTTAGGATTTGATTTCACGTCAGAGCTATGAAGATATGGATGGGCTGGGGGCTTGGAGGAGAGCACTTATACCCCAGCCCTGGGGATGTAGAGCTGGCCCGCCTCTCTTGGCTCCTTGCTCCAGGATGTACCACAGGAGAGGCTGCAGGCCCCTGTTGTTGTTGTGATCGTGCTTGGTCTGTGGTTTTTTTTTTGTTTGTTTTCTGTATGTTATTTCTTTGCCTCTGTGTCCTGTTCCTTTCCTGCCCTCCTTGCTCTCCGGTGCCGGCCGTGCTGCTGGAGTCCTCCCCCACCCTGCTCCATCCTGGCCCTGGTCTGCCTCGCCCATCCTTCCTGCCCCGTGCTGGCTGTCCCGCATCTTCTGTCCTGCCCCACACAGCCCTCGTCCTCCTCCTCCTCCTCTTCCTCCCAGCTTCCCAGGAAGCAGCCTATCTCCTGTGCTTTGAAAACAGTAGGTCTTGGAAAGGGCAGTGAGGGTAAATGCTGGGGCATAACATACATTAAATGGCTGGGGATGGTGACGGGACCTCAAGAGCTACATTTTAAACCTGGGGGTAATGAAGGGAGATTTTGCTGGAGATATTAAGCATTGCATCTTGAGGTCCTGATCCTGAAGGTGTTGGGCAGGTTCACCTCTTCCCAATATATTCTTGTCCCTTGGAGGTACTTTGCATTGCACTCAAATGTCCCCAGCTTCTCCAGGGATGAAGTGACACAGGGCACATGTGCACTGTGCTGTTGGGGAGCCTCAGGGGGTGTAACAGCCTGTTCTATCCTCCAGTGCCCCCCCAGATCGGTGAGAACGCGCTGATGGCCCCCGTTGACTCCTACAAGTACGGCTCGACGCAGGTGCTCACCTGCACTGTCTACGCTGTCCCACCACCCGCCGTTGTCCTGTGGTACTGGCAGCTGGAGGAGGAATGCACTTTTAGCCCCCAGTAAGTGACAATGGCAGGGCTGGGAGGTCACCATGATGATATATGGCTGGGTGGAGAGCGGTGGACGCTAAAGGGTTCAGCCCCAGGGTTTGGTTTTGCTCCCGTTTGAGTCAAGGCTGAACTTTTGCTGATGGCGACTGTAGGCTCCAAGTGACATCATGAGGTAGAACATGGCCAAAATTAGCCCCGTGACCAATGAAGAAGATTGTTGTGCTTGATAGGCAGCCAGGCTCTGATGAGGTAGTCATAGGCAGGGAGTCAGAGAGACAAGGGCCACCCACGGTGAGGAGCTGGCAGCCCGTGCTTGTTGCCTTCAAGCCTTCTTGAAGGGCACCTTGGCTCGTGCTGGGTTTCGAGCACAGCTATCTGTGTGCCCCTCTGTCAGATCCCCCATTGGGCTGCAGGCCTAAAACTCAATCCCAAACACAGGAAATTTGCTGTTTATGCTAATTGCAGATCTTTGTGTTTTGTTGTTCTTTTTTTTTTTTTTTCCTTACGCTCAAGTGCTGAGTGTGACGGTGCTCTTTATCTGTGTGAAAGTGTCTCTCAGAGGAAGCGCTCTGATTGATGTTGGGGAATGATAGAGAGAGTGCTTGACTGAGATTCACGCAGCTTCCCTTATCTGGGCCTGCCATAAGCCCAGATTTCCTTTTTAAAAAAAAACAGGCAAGAAAAAAAAAAGCATTCTTCTTTCCTGTTGTTGTTTTCAAAACGATTTCCACTAGTTTCTTCCTTTGGTGCCTGGTTGTTTCCTACACAATGGCTACTGTCCTCAATAAATTCTTGTAGGGAGTTCAGTGATTTCTATGTCTCTCTGTCTTCCTTTGAACTAAATTAACTTGAATCATCCATTTTTGAATGGAGGTTTGTTCCCAGAATAGCTGCTTCCCTCCAAGCATCCTGATTGAGCTGACACAGGCAGATTAATTAGGAAATTCACCTTTCAGCTTGGAGGTTTCTTATTTTACAGAGCACAAAGGTCTCAGAAGGTTATAGGGTGCAATTTAATAGAAATGTTTCAAAAATCTTACTTTTTCTTCCCAGAAGGAAGGCTGTGGTCATCTGATTTACAGATCAATATCTGCATATTATAAAGAGAACACTAAACAGCTCTCTTTAAGGACTAATATTCTCCAAAAGGCAATAATATGGGCTGATATGTCTCTTCTTATCTCTCAGAAAAGTTCGCTCGGGAGCCAATCCATATGCATGCAGAAAGTGGAAAGTGATCTCGGAGAGAAAGGGAGGGAATCAGGTTGAGATCAAACACCGAGTCGTTACTATTGCTGGGAAAACAAAGGTGAGCACATTTTCTTTTCTGTTGGTTGGGAATGTTTAGTCCTGTTCAGCAGTCCACATGTCAGTAGTATATCAAGAGAGTCGAGAGTATTTGCCTAAGAAACCTGTGGATCTGCTCTCACTTGGTCTTGTAAGCTCCTGCAGAAGCTAATAGGCAGAGATGGACACTTAGCCCCTTAGACATCTACCCAAAGCAACTCTTCAGTGAGGAACTTAGCTTGCTTACATTTCAGTGCTTACCTCTTCGGGGCTTGAAGTTAGTTGAGTTTAGTAAGGAGAAGCTGGGGAAACTGAAGAGCAGAAAAAGTTGTAGGTGTAGTATTTATTGACACATACACCAGAGCCTGCTTTTTGTTGTTTTATTTTGTCTATTTGTTACACACCTAAGAGAAAAAACGTGAATGTCATGAAAGGACTGTACCCACTGTGCTTTGGATTTGTGCTGTGGAGGGATTTTCAGTTGTGCAGATACTTGCAGAGCACTTTGCTGACCTGCTGTGGTGGTCAGGCTCGCATAGGTACTTCAGCACTGATGTGGTATGAAACTACTTGATTGTTCTTTTGCAGACTGTGAGCACCCTTGTGATTCAAGCAGCAAACGTATCTGCTTTGTATAGATGCATGGCTACAAACAGAGCTGGGTCAAGCGAGAGAGTTATCTCCTTTCATGTGACCAGTAAGTATACCTTTTAGAGAAGTCATGCTAAATTAGTGTTATTTTGTCTGCTTCACTATTTAGAGGTGCTTCGACACTATTGTCTGATTCCTGTCCTCTACAAAATCCTTTAATCCTTTAGGCTTATTGAAGGTTTTCCTAAGGCAGTCTTTAAAGTCACCAACTAACTTCAGCCAAGGGACTGGTTCTGCTGGCATCAGTGGAGTGGCAGTCCCATGAAACTGGTGCAAAATGGGCATTAATATTCTGAGAGTGATTGCTGTCGGCCTTTTGCAGTCATTTAAAAGAGCTAGCGAGAAATTATGGTAGTTTGACAAAATGATTGTAGATGCAGTATGAAAGCTAAGAGTAGCATTTTCATAACTGGTGGCAAAGAGCTTCTGTCTTCTTGAAAATCAGTCCCTGTAGTCACTTGAAATATTATTTTAATCCACGGCAAAAAAGAAACTATATGGTAATACTAAGAATTGGTTGCCAGAAATTTCTGTAGGAAGAACTATATTCATTATACAGGCCTTTCTTTGATCCATATAAATGTACTACTTTGAATGAGATTGTACTCTTTGCATAAGTGATTAATTGATTTGCCAGTGTTTTGTTTCCTCATTTAAAACTAGACAAGATGAGGATAAGGCTATGTTTGTAAAGTGGCTTTGTCAAGTTAATGTTGGCAACAAAATATACAACCTAATAGGAATTTATTTTGTTTTTAAACTTTCAGGGGGTCTTGAAATTAATCTCCAGCCTCGGGGTCAACTGACAGAGAAGGATAACATGTCTTTACAGTGCACAGCAGATAAATTCACCTTCGAGAAACTATCGTGGTACAAACTCAGTGCTCATGCTTCGCAGACACCCTTTGGTGGGCTGCCCATGCCTGTCTGCAAGAACCTCGATGCCCTTCAGAAGCTGAATGCGACCGTTTCAAACACCAATGGTGAAAATGTCACCTTAGAGCTCATCCTCCGTAACATCTCCCTCCAGGATGGAGGGGACTATGTGTGCATCGCTCAGGACAAAAAGGCCAAAACGCAGCACTGCCTGGTGAAGCACCTCACTGTTCAAGGTATCGATCTCTTACCGTGACCTGAAATGGGTGGCTGCGTAAGCAAACAGCTGCAGTAGTGTCAGATTTTGGCATCTTCCTGCCTTGCATGTACTGTCTGATGGTGTGCTCAATTTGTTAAATAGATTTAGACCACTTGTAAACAAAGGGCATGTTAGCTGAGCATGATAATGTTTGCTGAATGCTGGTCTGGGTATGGCCAGACAGCAGGGACTTACTGTTCCGTCTGCACCAGTGCGGAAGCATTGACCATGCTGCTGTGCTGTGCTAGGAGATGAGTTTGGCTTTTTGCACAAATAACGGCATGTATTTAGCTCAATAACTTCTCAGTTTTACTTTTCAAAACACTTTTTTTTCCCCTCCAGCTGTAAATGCATGTGTATATTTACGGCATTAGTGCTACTGCATTGTGCCATTGAATCGTGGGTTGGAAGTAATTCAAGTGCAAGCAATACAAGCTGGTAATCAATTAGCTTTTCACACAAATAATGACGACTTTGTTTGAGAGCCTAGATGTCTAGGCTTGTTAGGCAGCTGTGGTGCTGATTCATTAAAATACCTGCACATCTTCATGGGTTGTCCTGAATGAATGTCTGATAGACAGCCGCTATCAGACTTCTCATAATGAACCTGTAAATAGAAGTGGGAGGGAAGCAATTTCTCACCTATTCCCTCTTCCCTCAGCAGCCTGAGAAGTTACAAATTAAATGGTCTAATTCAGATTACATCAACGCTGTTAAAATTTTCTTGGCTATTATGATTTTCTCATGTCATGTGGAAGATTAACCATGATCTCAACATGCAAGCTGCAGATATTGTTTTTAATAATTCGAGACTTCATTACTGGGCCAAATGAGTAGTGCATCTTCAAGTGCTATTACTGCAAAAACAGATGCTTTCTTTAATCATCAGTGGTTTTACCTTGTTTTCATACCAACAGAGCCCATGGCACCCACACTTGTAGGAAATCTGGAAAATCAAACAACAAACATTGGTGAAACCATAGAAGTGTCATGCACAGCGAATGGCATTCCTCCTCCAAACATCATGTGGTTTAAAAATAATGAAACACTTGTTGAAGATTCAGGTGAGGGATCGATATTGTGTTATGAATTTTCTACCACGTAAGGACTTCCTTTCGTAGGGCTCACTTTGGATTTTCATCTCAAAAAGTTTCATTTTTAATTTTTCATATGAACTGGCATAAAAATAGCAGAACTAAGAATAATGATTTTTTTTTCTCCTAGGTATCGTTTTGAAAGATGGAAACAAAACATTAACTATACGTAGAGTGAGGAAAGAAGATGGAGGTCTATACACCTGTCTTGCCTGCAATGTCCTTGGATGCACAAAAGCAGTGGCATTTTTTGCAGTGGAAGGTTAGTGTCAGCTTATTTCCAGGTTGTGAATGCAGTTGCTGGGATCACCAAAATAAGAAGAACAGAGTGAAGACTTTGTGCACTCTGTTGTGACCGCCATTCAGTTTCAATGATAGGAACATGTAGTGGTTTGGGATAAGGGAACTCCAGGCTTTGTCCACCAAGCTCTAAACGTGTTTGTGAGACTCATCTCTCATTTGTTCCAATCTGACTATGGCACGATAAAATGCAGTCCTCAATAGCAAATGAAAAACCCTAACAAGAAGATAGTCTGCAGTCTGAGTAACTGGAACTGTGAGGAACTTGCCACCAAGAGCTAGGACTTTGCAATTAGAAACCCTGAACTAAAAGCTCCTTTTCTTTTATACAAGCGTGTTTACAAAAACTGGTCGCTGAATCCTTCACAGGTCTCTGTCTTATAAGTCAGGATGATAGTTCATTCTATTACATTAAGGTAATTAAATCAGTATCCTGATATTCTCATAGCTCCTGTTAGGATATTAAGATGTTGGGCAACAGCGTATATGTGGGGTGGAACTTATCTGCAGATGACATTAATCTAGCTTTCAGCTGAGGTGGTAAATTTGGTTAGGAATGATCTACCGGTCTGTAAAGTTGGAAATCTGTGTATGACATACTGTTTCTCTTCAAGAAATGTACAGTGCAGCTCATTGGGGTCATGCAATGGGGTGTGCAGGAAAATCTGTGTGGTGCAAGGGGCGAAAATACAGGAATATGTTGTGGGGAATGGGAGCCGAGGAAGAGAGCTGCTCCTGCACATTATTAGTGTTGTTATAAGCCCTTATTTTCATGTGTTGTTGTAAAACCATGTTTTTTCATGCCTCAGCTGAAGCATGTAAAGAGACAAGAAAGAGATTGTTCTTTGGCTCATTCCCAGCACTTTATTTCCTACATATATTTTTCTAGTTCTGGAGAAAGAATCTTTCATTTTTGGTATTCTGAAACAATGATTTATTCGTAAAATGAGAGATTTTACTTTTTATTGGCTGCCAAAGGTCCAGATACTGTCCATGGAACAAAACTGGTGCTAAGAAATTGTGTGGCATGTAAAACCACAAAGAAGTAAGCATATTCCAACATAAAAAACAAGCTTTTTTTTTTTGTTTTGCTTTTGTTTCCTTGCCCTATGTTGCACTTTTAAAACAAACCTTCAGAACAAGGACCTCCATTCTGTGATATAATGAATGAACAAAACCAATAGCTTCCAACTATCACTCAGATATTAATTTATTTCTTCCCAGGCGCTGAAGAGAAAACAAATCTGGAGCTCATTATCCTTGTTGGCACTGCAGTGATTGCCATGTTCTTCTGGTTGCTTCTTGTAATCATCCTCCGGACCGTTAAGCGGGTAATGAAAAAATTCTCGTACTGTCCTATCAGCACTGGTCTTGCATGACAAATGAAGGCTGACTTGAGTCCTTTTGTGTTGTTTCTTTCCATTGTTCTTAAATCAACAGACACATTTTTTCTCTGCATGCCATAACATTCTTGCCTGGAACTGTGGGCACAGAAATTTGTTTTTAATTGAACAGGCCTCCACAAGAGAAAAAAAAAAAGTTTCAACTGTTTTTGTTTATTAAAAAAAAAAGTGCAAGTAATTAACGATGATCACACTCACAATGACATCGCGTAGGGGAATGGTAGCCAGGGATTTCTGGGAAACAATAGAACACTACAAAGTGAGAAACTGTCATTTTGCACATCTCCAGCAAGAAAACTGTGCAACTACAACTAATGCCATTTTCCAGGCCAATGGAGGGGACATGAAGACTGGCTACTTGTCAATCATCATGGATCCCGATGAAGTCCCCATAGACGAGCACTGCGAACGGCTCCCGTATGATGCCAGCAAGTGGGAGTTTCCCAGAGACCGGCTGAAGCTAGGTGCGTCTTCCCTGCGTGAGCCATGTAATGATTCTAAAGCCTGCTCTGCACCAGGAGGTGTTTCTTGGTGCTGGGGCTGCTCTGATGCAGGACCTCTTAGATGGGCTTTGGGGTCATGTAGGATATAATGCAGCCTTTCCCCATGATTAACTCTCTGTTAATTTCTGATATATAAATTCAGTTTACAGTTGCTGTTTATTCTGCATCTTTTGATCACTGTGCCAGGCAAATAAATCAGAGTCTGTTCATCTTCTCACTTCAAGGTAAACCTCTCGGGCGTGGAGCTTTTGGCCAGGTCATAGAAGCTGATGCCTTTGGGATTGACAAAACCGCTACCTGCAGAACTGTGGCGGTCAAAATGCTTAAAGGTAAAAAAAGATGGTTAAAACTTCACCTTGAATGCTCAATATATGGATATTGCCAATCCCACAACCAGTAGATAGAAAAACGAACAAAAGACAATCAAAACATTTGTACCAACAACACATAAGAATTTAGCTTAACAGTTGGTGTAAAGGTACATACCTTTACCTTATCAATAATTGCAGTAATGCCACTGTGGTTTTGTAGCCGTTGCTTTATAGATTTACCCATGTTCAGAAGATAAACTTGCACTTGCAAGCAGTTTGCACATGTCCATATTTGCTGGATAAGATAACTGGTAAGATAACTCTCTGTAGGGCTGAAACAATGGGTCTTAGACATGCTCCAAAATAAGTAGTAGTTTTGAGCAGCTTTCTCCTCACTTAAAATCACATTATACTGCCTCATATTTGCCAAGGAGAGTTCAAAGCAGTGGTTCTCAGAAACCTACAAAGAAGACTTAGGTGGGACAGCAAAATAGGGCTCCCTGTGGCCAGGGGCTGTACCCCATTGGTGAAAAGCTGGGTGGCAAAAGCTGGGGGATTTCTGACAGTACAGTGTGAGCAGTCGCACAGCACAGGAACTGTTCATAACACTGGTTGTTGTATACTGCCAAGACTCATTGCAGACTCATAGCAATGGGATGGGTGTGCAGTTATGACAATAAAAATTAAAAAATCTTGTCCCTCCAGCTTGCCGGTGCTCAGGCAGCCTGTGGAGAGCTCCCTCTTCCACACCTCACTCCTCACTGCTTCAGTTCTTTCCTCCTACCCTTCTGTCCCTGGAGGATGGAGACACCAGCCACATCTCCAAAGATTTTGGTGAAGCTACAGGGTCAGTCACATTTGACCCTGACCCTATCTCCCCAAGTCTATGAACCCATTGGACCCTAGTGTGGACCCCAGCAGAGGCTATGGGACAATGCTTCTTGTTGTCAGAGTGGGCTGGCTTGGAGGGTCAAATGGCAGAGTACAAGCTGATCAAAAGGTCTGTAGGAAAAAAGATTGCTTGTGTCCCTGTTCTGATGTGCTGCCCTTGGCAAACTTTGTTTAAAAACAGAGCAAAACCACCCTTGTAATACACATGTCTGGCTTTCATTGGTGTCCTGCAGCATAGCTGATGCGGGCTACCAATCAAAAAGACTTCTCACTAGATGAGCTAGAAAAATAATGGAAGAGAAGACAGGAGAGGGGAAAACCTTTCTATCTGTGATGCTCCTGACCTGTGTTGCTTTATCTCTGCAGAGGGTGCAACCCACAGTGAGCACAGAGCGCTGATGTCAGAGCTGAAGATCCTCATTCATATTGGCCATCATCTCAATGTTGTCAATTTACTTGGAGCCTGCACAAAGCCAGGAGGTGAGTAACTTTTCAGCAGGTGGGAAGGTACTAATGAAAACCCCATTTCTGCCATTTCTGATGCCTAGAAAGTTGAGTTTCAAAACTGAGTGTTGGTAACTGATAACAGTGAGCAGGTCCAGAGGTAGGATAAGAGCTCAGAAGCCCTGTGTACTACATCCAACTCCACCCTTTATTCACCATTGTAAACCCTTGAACACCCTTGTTCTGTCACTTTGCTTATCAGTACCTCAAATTCACTTCTCTAGTAGACACCTCACATGTAACGGTCTTTGGGTCTGAGTCTAGTAGGGGATGTCACAAGTTGGTCTTATTCTTGTCACCAGCTACAGCGCAACTTCCCTCTTTGACTTTGCATGGGGTGTGGGTGCCTCTGTGTGTGTGTAGGAGGGGAGATTGCAATTTGGAGTCCAGCTCTGGGTGGATGAACCTTTTTGACTTTATAATTCGGGACAGATGTTTCATTTAACAAATCCAGCACTGAACGCTAATTTGGAAGAAATACAGTGTAAAGTAACTCAGTAATAATTTTTCAGGGAAACTGACTTGTTGGCTTACTGTGGGATCAGAATTTAATTAGTAAAGTTCCATGACAGAAGTGCAGGAGTTGAATGAAACATAATCCATAAATATTTCTTTCTTTGTTTATTCAATAATAAAATAGACATGGCCAATATCTGGAACCTAGGATGGAAATTTATCATTGTAATATATGCCTATATGAAGCAATTTGAGCACGAAATACCACATTTTGATTGTACGTTAAGGCATCGATGTTTGAAGCTGAGATTCCTGATTTGAGTTGTTAGGACTTAAGCTGCCTAGACAAAAATGCATGGATGTGTGTGTACTGTATTGCAGATGAGTGGTTAATTGTACTAAAGTTCATTAAGTTGCATGTTACATCCTTACAAAGTCACTTAGCATAGGCAATTACTGGCACTTTAGTTAGAAACACACAAATAACATTTTCACATATGACATTAGGTCTATGATTTTGAAAAGCATGTGCTTTCTTTTCCTATCTTTTCCAACAGAAGAGGAATCAATATTTTTTATTACCAGTATATCTTAAATCTCTGAAGAAGTAGTAGGATGATTTTTGGAATGCATGTTTTTCTAACCACAGATCATGCCACAAGATAAGGTGAGGTATAAATGATCTTTCTAAGTAAGTGCTTCGTGTGTTATGCAGGCCCACTCATGGTGATTGTGGAATATTGCAAATTTGGAAATCTGTCAGCCTACCTACGGAGCAAGAGGAGTGAATTTGTCCCATACAAGGTACAGGAGTCAAGACTAACAGTATAACGGTTGATATGGTGTATTTTTCCACACACACTTCTTCTGTTTCTTGTGTAGTGGCAGTTCTTGGGGACGCTGGCTGTCCAGTGCTTCTCATGGGAATGAGAGATGACAAAGACATCAGAGGTCATCTAGTCTTTCCCCTGGCCCCTGAAATGTAGTTATTTTGTTATTGTTAGCTTAAAATGTGCAAAGGAACTGGGCTTCCACTATTTCCCTTGGCAGATTATTCTACACTTGGCCGTATCTGTCAGGAAGTTTTTTCTGATTATCTGCCTGAATTTTTTCCTTTCTTAGTTAAGCTCCAGACCACCTTAAATAACTGCGCTCCCTGCTTTGTGTTTATGTCCAGCAGATACCCATAGATATCTTTTATCACATGATTATCCTTTCCACTTTGCCCTTGGCTCGTTGCTGAACCAGGCTACCCATATTTTGCGCTGTTAATTATTTTGTATAATTGATGTATCCCACGAGTTTTCATTAAGTTTTCACCTCCCAAGTCCTTTATGAAGGAGGGCTCTTGTCACAACATTGTGTTTGCATGCTGGTTTGAAAGGAGGGGGAGGATGGAGGTTGGCATTTCCAAGCCCATTTCTGAACACCTCTGCGAGAGGGTCTGATTTCTGCATAGGGCTGCAGGATCCATCTGAGGATCAGATGCTGACCGAAGGGCATGGCTGTGGGTACCCAGTACTGAGCAGCATGCTTGGGGCCCTACCCCTTTTTACCCACAGCCAAGAGAAAGCCTCTAAGCTGTGTTCTGCAGCATTGGTAGACCTGTCCTTCAGCCTCCCTGCAGCTGCCGTATTTAGATCAGAGCTTCTTTAAGCTGTTTGTCAGTTCTCCAGGGGGTTATTTTTCTTCATCCTTGGAGTCATTGTTTACTATTTTATATTGGCAAAGGCAACTCGCTGCATCCTTTTGTGAGGTAAAAAGGATAAACAGCTATCTAAGAGGCCTTGAGGAAAGAGGCAGGGTTTCATGAGGGTGCTGACCCTTGCTTATACAAGCGTTGGAGATGGGAATCAGCAATGGAAAAAAAACAGTGTTGCCACAGGAGCAAAGTAACTAAACTGAAGAAGGATTAAATGAAAATGTGGTAGAGGAAGTCTGAAGGGCTGGGATCCTCTCCAGGGGCATTTGGTGGCTCTGGGGAAGAAGGAAATAAATCAGATTTTGAGCGCTGCTAGGGTTTTGGCTAAGGTGTAGAGGCTTAGTGGAACAGCCTTTGGTCATCCAGGACAGCAATAGCAGTACGGAGAGGCTTGACTGCATGAGAGGGGATTCGGTAGCATCCATGCGTGCTTTGCAGGTGGTAGGGACCAGGGACTTGGTGCGAGGCTGAGAAAGGCAGAAGCCTGACACTTGTCAGTGTTGATTTCTTCTGAAGCATGAATAGATGGCAGTAGAGGGTGGCTGCGAGGCTGCGGGAGCAGGCTGTCATGGTGCTGTGAGGTGGTGCCCATGATGCGGACCATGGGGAACATCATTGCCCCTCCTGGAGAGGCTTCTGACACGCTTTCTGTTTCTGATTTCTCCCACCTCCCCTCCCTTTGCTAGACTAAAAGTGCCAGGTTTCGGCAGGGGAAGGAGAACTACGTTGGGGACATCTCCACGGACCTAAAGCAACGCTTAGACAGCATCACGAGCAGCCAGAGCTCAGCAAGTTCTGGGTTTGTGGAGGAGCGGTCCCTCAGTGACGTGGAAGAGGAGGATGGTAGGATATGTCTTCTCCTGGTTTTGGAGCGGCTGTCGTTGGTGGAGGCTGATGGGGGCATGGGGGACAGAGTGATTTCCAAATCTTCTTCAAACTGTGTGCAGAGTATTTCCTGGATGACCAAAGTTGCTGAGCTATGGATCACTGTAGTTCAGCATCCCAAACTCCTCACCCAATCCCAGATAACATCTGGGCTAGAAGGGTTCACTTTTAGTGCACTGCCTTTTGGAGAACCATCTATTTAACATCCCAAGGTCTTCAAGAAAAATCAAGGAGCACAATTTCCAAAGGTAGCATAGAGAGGGTTTGCCAGAATGCTAAACTAATTTCCTCAGTGTTTACCCAGAAGTTAAATATCGTGAAACACCAGCTGCTTCACTGCTTATTCACAGAGAAGCTGGATTGCCTTCCTTCTGTGCAGGTGGTCCGTCAGGAACAGGAAACCTGAATTATCCTCTTATTCAAAGCCTCCCCTGAATATACATATCCTTTGCAGAGGTTTCACTGATGTATTTGCCATGTCCTCCTTTGGCAGCCACAGTGCAAAGTGCTCACTGTTGCCAAAGTGTTTCAGAGAGCACTTATTTCAGCAAGTGGTGGGATCAGACTGGTCAAGAGGGAGGCCATAGCTTAGCTGCCTTTGTCTCAACTAATACTGAGAATCACGCAATGCAAAGAAAATTATCAGTATATTAATGAATCTAACAGGTAACATCAGGCATGTGCTTTATGAGGTATTTCTACACCATTTTGGTCCTTTTCAGACCTCTTCAGTGTAACCGCTGACCCTCTGAGCCTGGGATGTTGTTGAAGTGTGTAGGCCTAAAGCAGGCCTCGAGATGAGGGTTTGCGCCAGAAGAGTTGTAGTTTGTGGCAGATTTCTTAAAATCAAGAGCAGTGCACAGAACTTGAGACATATAATTCAGTAGGAACTAAATGCTGAGGTATCTGTTGGATACTTGAGTACATTATTCCTCAAGGTCACTAGAAGATGAACTTAGGCTTTTTCTACCCAAAATTAGCAGGGCTTTTTGCCAAACTCAAGATTTTCTCCCCATGGCATATTTTTCCCCCATAAGGACTAGGTGTGACCTCCTTCTAATCTGCTTCCAAAGTCATCTGCTGAAACCACAGCAAGCCTTTCCTGTCCTAGGAACTCATGAGCTGTGATTTTGGCTGTTTTTCTTTTGGGATTGTTTCACAAATCTTTCCACCGGTGGGAACTCTGCAAGTCAGTGAGGAAGCCTGGAGTAAAACCCATCATCTCAAAGTGTATTTTGCACAGGTCTAGTTTGGTGCAAAATGGATTGCTAGTGCAATTATACAGCCAAAAAAAAGGGCTTGTTTTGCTCTTCCAGCTCACTGTGACATGAGGTTAAGATGGACATTTACCTAAGAAGCAGTTATGGGTAAAATCAGTGACAAAGGGCATGCCTGACTGTTGCCTGATTCTTTGCAGCTGGTCCTGAAGACCTTTGCAAGAACCCTTTGACCATGGAGGACCTCATCTGTTATAGCTTCCAGGTGGCGAGAGGAATGGAGTTCTTGGCTTCACGCAAAGTAAGGAACTTCTCAGGAAGAGTGGCATGTTATTTATTTGACTGTAGGAAATAGTGCTGTAGGTCTGTGGAAGGAAACAGCGTGTTCATCTTTGGACTAGCAGTCATCCGCAACATTTTCTTTTTTGCCCTGAGACATATCCGAATCATAAATATTACAGAGCGAAACAGCCCGTGCGTTTATTGACACAAATGTTAGTGATCTGTATAAGGTTTATGGGTCACCGCTTCATAGAATAATGATTAAGTAGTTGGAGGAGGGGAGCTGATGTATGAGGATGACGAATTAAGGACAAATCCCTGGTAAACGGAGCTACACTAGAGAGAAGAGCTTGCTCTGAGGAAGTTGCCTGTAACTTGTGTGAGGAGAGACAATGATCATCTACCAAACTTTGTGGATGTTGTCTCTTCAAAGAGTGTCTTAGCAAACAATTAATGTCCTGGTTGTTAATAGCACCTCACCTGCATTTTAACCTTCTATAAGTGCATCTCCGTTGTTTGATCCTAAATATATATAGTACATGTTTAGGAGGATGTATAGTACATGTTTAAAAGGATGTAAATGCCAGCGAGAATGAGGAATTCCCTGCAGTGGTATAGAAACAAGATTACTCAGAAATGGGAAAAGGAAATAGAAGTGGAGAATATAACACTGCTCTAGAGTGCAGGCTAGGTCTGCAAGGCAGGTATCAGAACTTTTTCTAAAAAATGTGTCCGCTTTTATGCATCCTGGTTGGTGTGTATATGTAAAAGTAGGTCTTTCCTCTATCTGTATTTCTAATCCATACTAGAAGCAAATCTGCAGCTACTTTCAGAGCCTAGATTTTTTACTTTGAGCTGTGGAAGCTTGAGTTTTGAAGTCTTTGGTTGTTGGCTAAACTGTCATTCTGCATAGGTAAAGTCATGGACTTTTCTCTCTCTAGTCGGGATTAGTTTGTATTGGAATCAAATTGGCGTTTCAGTCTGGTATGTTTTTCAGAGCAAGAGTGGAGTATACAGATTTTAGTGAACCTTAGTAAATCTAAAGGTAATCAGTTCTGAACCTGTTTTGTGTCAGCTTCTTAGGATAAATAATTAGCTAACTTCAAAGGCCCTTTCTGCATAGTGGATAAACAGATGCATGTTTGTATTTGGGAACACAAGTATTCCTGAGCCAAATCAGTTGTGACCATCAAAAAAGCACTTAAAATCAGTAACTGTGGATGCTGAGGTTTCATTTTCTTGAAAGGTTTAAAGAATTATCTGGCCTTTGAGGGTAGGAGAGCACATATGTGAAAGAGATCAGCCCTGCGGTCGGAGCTGTGACAACAGGCAGCATATAAAGTTGTTTACTTCTCTTTGCAGTGCATCCACAGGGACCTGGCTGCTCGTAATATCCTCTTGTCAGACAATAACGTGGTCAAAATCTGTGATTTTGGCTTGGCTCGAGATATCTACAAAGACCCGGATTACGTGAGGAAAGGAGATGTAAGTTTCAGATTCTCTATTTGAGAGAGATACTGTTTTTCACCTTAAATGGCTTTGTGGAAACTCAGTGTTTTACTGGGCCATGATATTTATTTATTTTTTTAATGAAAATGCTTTCAGGCCAGACTACCCCTAAAATGGATGGCACCAGAAACTATTTTTGATAGAGTATATACCATTCAGAGTGATGTGTGGTCCTTCGGAGTTCTGCTGTGGGAAATATTTTCATTAGGTGAGTCACTTTAATTTTATTGACCTTCTTAAAATTTAAACAACAGAGCCTGTTGAAGAAAACAGTCAGAGTGTTCTTGGATTCTCTTCAGCATTTTTTTTACTTCTCATAGATTGCCTGTTTATTTTCTCCATCAATATGAAACCCTCAAATTTCCTTAAAAATGCAAATGTGGGAACATGGACTTAGATGCATCTTCATACAATTTCAGTATGTGATTATGTGCCTCATTTAGTCAATCAGTTGCTGTTGCCATCATAAATATAAATTGTTTGCACATCCAAATATGCTGAACTACCTTATTAACTCAGGCCGTAGTGGATTATATGTTTGAAAATTAATTCCAGAATTTAAAGAGTCTAATGCATTCAAATTAACATTGCTCTCATTTTAGGCGCGTCACCATACCCCGGAGTGAAAATTGATGAGGAATTTTGCAGAAGACTGAAAGAAGGAACAAGAATGAGAGCACCAGACTACACAACACCAGAAATGTAAGAAAACATTCTTTCAGCTGACAGTTACCCCACAATAACAAGAGGTGCTTGAGCAAGCAATAGGTTCTGTGTTCTTTACGCTGGTATTTTAATGGGCTTGTCCTTCCAGGTACCAGACAATGCTGGATTGCTGGCATGGAGATCCTAAGCAGAGACCAACTTTTTCAGAGCTCGTGGAGCACCTGGGGAATTTACTGCAAGCCAACGTCCGTCAGGTACATGAAATATATTCTCTGATTACTAAAACTACTAACTGAACCTCATCTGTCTCACCAGCCACCGTGAAATACCATGGATAAGTACTGACTGCTGGAGCCATGGGAGAGCCTTTCCTTCTTCCACTGCTCCCAACAAGCAGTTGGGACAACTGGCAGAGAAGAATGACCCTGCTCAAGCAGGGGCACCCAGAGCTGGCTGCACAGGACTATGTCCAGGCAGTTTCTGAAGATATCCAAGGAGAGAGAGTCCATAGACTTATGTTCCTTATGTACAGAGTCTTTTTTTTTATATATCTGCCCATAACTTGGTATAGTAGGATTACTAATGATTTAGACTCCTGTCATGAACTACAGTGTACTGTGACTACAAAAGACAAAAATTATTTACTGTCTGGTAACTAATAGCTAATTATGTGTGTGTCATATCATAACCCAAAAGAGAAAGATGAAAAAAAAATAGAGAAGAGTTAGAGTCTACTAAAGGATTTCATATGGCACTACAAATAGATACACAGTACTGAAGGATGCATAATCCAATTTTCATGCCTAAGAGCAGAAATTTAAATAAGTGGAGAAAAGTTTTAAAAATATCATCCTTGTTATTCACATCAAGTGAGATTCTGAAGTATTTATATAAAAGTTACTTTTTTGCTATCTCCATTTCATCCTTTTTTTCATTTACCTCTTACATGTAACTTAGTCTTTATGATTCATATCCTGTAATCCAATTCAATCTCATTTTCAGTTTAGGTCTATTTTTTTTCCTCAGATTCATGTACTTTGCATTATCGGGATTCAAAAATTACTAAAAATGACATTTTTTTTTATTTCAAAGACATCAAGAAAAGACTCTGCTTACACATTTTATTACGGCATATAAATGTATGTCATATAAAATTCCCATTTTTTAATCTTAAACTACTCGCCAGGGGTTATTTAAGTTTCCTTTTTTTTAATGTAGCTGCTCCTGCAAAGCTGATATAATGCTTGTAATTTAAGAAAACAGACCAGGTATCTCTGCTGGACTGATACATTCTCCATGTATGTGTGTGTAACTGTATATCTCTATAGCCTATTTCATTTTTGTATTTTTTTTCACTGCATTCTACAGGATGGTAAAGACTACGTTGTCCTTCCTTTGTCAGTATCGCTGAATATGGAAGAGGATTCGGGTCTCTCTCTCCCAACTTCACCTGCTTCCTGTAGGGAGGAAGAGGAAGTCTGTGATCCTAAATTCCATTATGACAACACAGCAGGAATTAGGTATTTTATATGGTGGACATCCTACTGGGGCCTCTGGGCAGTTTTTGTTCATGCTGGGGGCAGGGAAAATGAAAGGAAGAGACTTCAGCTGCTCTGGTCCATATTTAACCTCCTCCATAGGGATAAGAATAAAGTTTCTGTAGGCAAAAACAGCTTTCTTACCTTCCCAAATGCTAGTGATGACCTTTAGATTTTTTTTTCATTATCCTTTCAAGATTTGGTGTTCTCATTCAAAAAAACCGCAAGAGTATTGTTAGTTTTTAAGAAACAGAACAAATACAAAGTTGTACTGATCCAATTCATGTGTGCTCACACTCTTATATTGCAGCTCCCTAAAAAAACTAATGGTAATGGATCTGTCAATAAGTAGCCTCGCTGGCATTTCCCCTCCTAACGTGAAATTTTGGTACACAGGTCATGAATTGATAGCCAAGGGGAATGTGAGGTAAATTGTCACTGGGTTCTGTCCACTGCTTGCTTCTGTTGTGCTGCTGGGGTATCTGTGGTGGACCTATAGTGATAGATGCTGTGGGGTATCGTAGAAGAGGTGAATCCCCTATGTGGTTCTAGAAAAGACTAGGTAGGCACAGGGCATTTCACACTTCAGCTGAACGCTTCAGTCCTAGAGATGAACTCTCAGCCTCATGTTTTAGTAGTGGGGCACTCCAAAATATAATTTTTTAAGACACAAAAGTCTGTATCTTGCTCTCCACAAACGTAGTAGCTATGAGGAGAGGCTGATGACTACAGTCTTTAAATCAAAGCTGGAGGAGGAGAAGCAAGCACAGGGAAAACACAGAGAATATTAAAAATTATTTAGATTTATGAGACAAATTAAAATCAACAGGAGGTTGGCAGGACTTGGCACAACCAGGCTCAAAGCTGAGAAAGGGGATGGATGATGCCCTCAATTGCCTCCAGCTTTGCACAGGTGTATGTGGGCTTCTCTTCCAACTCTACAATGCCCAGCATGGCTTTTCCTTCATTAGCTGTCAGGAACATAAATTAGCCCTGTTTAACTGAGACAACATCCATTTCATTCCATATGCACCAAGAGAGAAAGCTGGGGGGTAGCTGTTGTGTTTGCTGTATTAGTACCTTCATGAAATTCCAGTTGTTGTTTTTTTTGGAGTTGTTTTTTTCATGGATGTCATCCTGACCAGAGGGCTTCTTTTGGAGAAGAGCCTTCATGAGGGATGTAGTGCTGCCTGTTGTGATCCCCATGGCTTAAGGGCGGCAGTCTGCAGAGTCTGCTGTTGTTGTCCTAGGTCCAGCCAGGGGTCTCTGAAGTTCAGCCCAAAGAAAGAGACACATGCCTTTGCTCCGGGCTCCTCTGTTTATTATACTTCTGAGCAAAGCTTGCAGGAAGTGAAGGCCTCCAGCATAATTGAGGAAAGGAGCTGTTTTCTCAAAGCTGTTTTTTAGAATTTGCTCAGAGATCAAGGTTGTCAGGAGCAGAAGGTCAGAAACTTGCCACTTTCTAGGCGGCTCATCCTTTTCAATAAATGGATATTTTGAGGTTTGCATAATATGTTTTGACAAAAAGATTATTTTCTCTGTAGAGCGATAAAAGGATTCTGATATCATAGTGCTGTTTGCAGCCAAGTTGTGGATAGTGGACACAAAGTTTTTGTTTTTGTTTTTGTTTTCTTTTCAGTCAGTACCGACAAGGTAGCAAAAGAAAAAGCCGACCTGTGAGTGTGAAAACGTTCGAAGATGTCCCATTGGTAACCACTGTAAAAGTTGTTCAGGAGGTGAGTTTCTCTGCTGTTTGTCTGCTTTTTTTGTCTTCCTCTTTTACTGATAAGTGTATTTTTTTTCCTTTTTTAACCCTTTTCATTTAATGCATTTTTAACACCTTTACAGGAAAACCAAACAGATAGTGGGATGGTTCTTGCATCTGAAGAGCTGAAGACACTGGAAGAGAGAGACAAAGAAGTGAAAATACCCTTTAGGTAAGGCTCAGGCTGCAAATAGGATTGAATATGACCTTTTTCTTGTAGTAATTCAGAACACTGATAGCTTTGTAAATTTTCTTGAAACATAAAAGCTTTTCTTACTATATGTTTAAAAGCACAAAGAAAAGTTGTGCATTGTATGTCTGGTCATCTGCATCTGGTACCAAGAGAGGGGAGGTAACACAGCTGCTGTAAGCATCAGGCAGCACTGCAGAAGGGACTTGTATTTATCAGCTGCAAAAGCATCAACCACCCATTGAAAGAACTGAGCCAGTGCACACAACTGGAATGACAAAGAGCTCTTTTTTTTTCTAAAGCTGACTCTTGAGTTTTCAGGATGTACCTGGGTGTATTTTCAGAGCATTGTACAGGGCTTTAATTGTGCGGTTCACAGGAAACACAGTGGCATTCATCTAGCTGAAACCTCACGTATACTCTCTGAGAGCTTCTCAGAGGAATTATTTTGTGCAAACAAAGGTATAGAGCAGTTACAATTGCACCTTGGATTAATTGTACAAAGAATCTCAAAATTTTCTCTCTGTTTCATTTGCAGTCACAATCTATCTCCCTGCACTGTTATAAAATTAAATATTTTTTCATTAGTGAAGTTAGGGCGTATAAAAAAGCCTGTCCTTATAATGAAACATATGTTTAAAAGGGCTTAAAGCCAGTTTTGTCAAATGCACCGTTTTGCTTTTGGTGGTGCTGTGATGGAAAGCAGCTGCCACCAGCAGACGAGTCTCTGTGGCTCTCTCTGAGCTGCTCCTCTTCGCTTTCTTTGCAGCACGCTGGTGCCCAGCAAGAGCAACGAGTCCGTCATGTCCGAAGCCTCCAACCAGACGAGCGGGTACCAGTCCGGGTACCACTCGGACGACATGGACACCACCATCTACTCCAGCGAGGAGACTGAACTCTTGTGCACCCAGGAGGCTTCTCCTGCCCTCTCCCGCGCGCAAGGGCTGCCGTATGACGGCGCCGCGTCGCTGCCACCCCCGCCGCTCTAGGGCGAAGCCAGTGGCTCCAGGTCCCCTGTGATGTGCCTTCCTTGCCTGGGCTGGCGGTATTTGGGTTTGATGTGTACAGAGACCACATCCACGAGACTAGGAAAAGACGTTTATTTTTTCGTGAAGAAGACACGGGAGCACCTTGCAGCAAAGAGGCACAGTGCCGGGCTGTGGGGTGCTTTCCTCCAGAGACGCTGGTGGGCGAGGACATTCAGCCCTGGCTGGGGTGAGTGGGTGCAGTGCCGACCCGATGACAGAGGCAGCATTGTGGCCTTTGGGACCCTTGTGACATGCTGAGTATCTGCCCAACACAGGCAGCGGCATAACATTCAGCTTAACTGTTTCTAGTTGTACGAAATAAAGGCACAGCCCTGCTCTTTTTTTTTTTCTTTTTTTTTCTCCCGGCTGGACTCCAGGAAGGAAACAGCACGGCACTGGCTTCTTGTTTCTCAGAGTTACCCCTTGCCTGCACCTCCACAAACAAAAAAAGGAACCTCCAGCTCAAGGCTCTGGCACTCGCTGATGGCCTGAGGCTAAACATAGGCAGGGCTAAATATAGGGGGGGGTGATGGTCTCTGTCCTTGGCAGAGAAAAAATGTTGCTGTACCAGACCTCGTGAGCTGTGTCTCCGTAGGGAAGACTTGCCTGGTTAGCGGGGGGGAGCCAAATGATGGGATGTGGGTGCCTGGGACATGCCTCCCCTTCAAGGGTGGCCTGGGCAGTCCTGTAGTCCCGATGGGGCATCCTAAGTGCACCCTACCTTCTCATCTCACCCCCTTCCCCAGATGTAGGTCAGGGTCTTTCACTCACAAATTCCAAGTCTGAACCAGCAGAGACTGGGGTTTCTGTAGTCTTGGAATCCGTGACTGGTTTCATGGCAGCTCCGATCTTCTCCGAGGAGTGAGATTGTAACTAATGGTTGGACGACTTCTGACCTGTGCTCTTGTAGTCACAGAGCTCCATTGATGGACACAATGCAGGCTACAAGGTTTTAAAATGTAAAGCTATTTCTACCGAGTTCTTTTTTGTATTTTTATAATGGTTTTTGGTTTTTTTTTTGTTTGTTTGTTTGTACTTACTATAAAGTCAAATGCTGGGAACCATGAATATAAGGCATATACAGTATTTATAGCCCCTCTATGTAGAAATAAATGTAATATATTAAAATATAAATATATATTATATAATGGATATTGTACTATTCACATTTTGTATCAGTGTTCTGTAGCATTACGAGGGTCACAATATTTTAATAGATAAAACTGCATTTTATTAAAAGGGTCCAGAAATTTAGAGGTGAGGGCTATGAGTAGATCTTTTCTTGCATGTATTTTCTTATGTTCTATCTATTGACAGGGGAACTTATCAAGTGCTACTTATTTCAAGTACCATTAACAAATCTAGCTATTTAGGACATTGTACAGGTCTATGAACATTTCTGTGGACATCTATAGTAAAGAAACTTCAGCAATTTTTAACAGTTGGAAGTAATTGAATTTAGAGAACTAGTCTGAGGAATAGGCTGTTTGTAGAGACTGAATCTCCTCTGAAAGGCTTTATTGTGCTCAGTTAGGGAAGGGTTGATCTAATTGTGTTGTGGCTTCTGCCTGGGGAGTAGCAGTTTCCCTTAAAGTCTTATTCATTTTTTCCCACTTGTTTTTCTTTGCTCTCACTTCTTATAGCTGAAATGTTGGCCCCTGCCCTTATGTAGCAATGTGTTGCTTTATTTTGAATCCGTACTTAAAACTCCCACCTTCTCTCTCTGCTGTCCCATTTTTGTCTGTCTTTTCTGCCCTGTGAACACCTTCATTCTCAGTGCAAGCCTGACCAACATTAGGGTATCGGGACTCCAAGAATTGTAACTGCTTATGCTAAAAACTGTGCAAGGGAAATTAAGCCACAACATCAGACTTGATTTCACCTTCTCTTTATTGTAGTTTGAAATGAGACCTGTATAGGCTGCTGCATCATGAGGGCACTTGGCCAGAAAGTGGGAGATGCCACTGGTAACATCCCTTCAGGTTCAATACAGGACAAACACCTTCTGTGCATGAGATTAATGCCCCAACTACAGGGCTGTGGGTGTCCAGCTTCAGACATTTCTCCATTCCTCTCCTTGAAGCATCTTACAGCCAGGAAAAGAAGAGCTGGGAGGTCAGATAGGGAGCACAGTAAGTGAGACACTTCTTAGATCTGCTGTAAGGGTTCCTAGGAAGGATTTCACATATAAGTTATCACGTATATATTTGACATTTATCTTCCTTGCCAGGCAATACTCTAGCCAGAAGGCTACACTTGACAGAGTATGTTGCACCCCTCAAAACCCATCCCCATCAGTATCCTTCAATATCTTTTCTTCTGTGTGTTGATATAAGATAATGACACTGGCAGAAGTTTGATGGGTATCCTGCTAAGCCACATTTTGGGAAGTCCTGGCATGGCGGTAGAAATGGAGATCAGTCATCAAAGATCATCTGCCCTAGAACTGAAGTTCCCCAGGTTTTGGGATGTTCAGATTAGATGTTTAAGTTTTGTAGTTTTCGTTCCATCTTGTTGTAACACATGGTATGTGCCACACACACGTAATCAGATTCTTCCCTGTGTGTTAGTAGTATCTATAAAACAGTCATTCACTGTGATGCAGACTGATGAAGATATAATATAGCCATTTCAGCTAATGAGCTTGCATTTATAATCCCTGTTAGCCAATGAAATTGTCTTGTTCATCCTAAACATTTTAAAGATGTCTGGGAAATGTGGGAACTAGCACACACCTGGTTTAGGAAAGGAAATTAGCTTTAAAAAAAATACATATATTCAGTTTCAGGAGCAAGCAAAGCTTCTATAAATGCATTCATATATTTGGCACCAAGACCCACAATTCTTTTCTTAGACCATGGCTTTTACATCCTTTAAAACACCTGGACTTTTGGTTGTATTCTGAATACAACACATTCAGCTAAACCCCAGCCAGGCTACATCTGTCTTGGTAGATGTCTTACATTCCAAACTGGCTGTTTCCAATGAAGCAACTGACATAGCGTGGTTTTCCAAATGCCTCATAAACCAGCCCCGGCTTTATTCCCATTCTGCAGCCATGCAGTGAAGCGTCAGCTTTTGGATCAGCGTCCTTACCCATGAAATGCATGGGAGACTCCAGCTTGGATTTGAGCACGATGAACTGCAAAGAAAAGGGATGTTTGTGAGATCAGGGATACAAACATATTGCTATGAGCAGCTGGGTAGGAGTGGGAAGAAGCAATGACGGGGTTGACTCCTGCTTTTCAGAAGAATTGCAAAAATAAACTGCAATTGCTGCTAGGTTTGGATATAGGGATCAAGCAGAGCGCTGCCTGAAATAGGTAGTATTGGGGCTTGAAGATTGCTCGGAATTAGCTCTTATCAGTGCAAACACAGCACATCTGAAGAATGCATGGGCATTCAAACATGGTGGCAAGGTCCTTCTCCAATCAAAAGATATCGTAAAATGTATCTTTGCATGAAAATGTCTTGGCAAGCACAGTCCCTGCCTAAACTTTTCTTATTAACACATCTCCACACACCAACTGTATTTCATACAAGCATAAAAACTTTCAGCTGAGAGTGTTTCACTGATTCTCCATGTCTTCTTCGGATGTGATTGTCCCCAAGCACCATGCTGGACTTTTGGGAACAAGTGCTCATTAATTCTAAAAGCAGCATGTGACTAAAAAAGGCTACAGTCCCAGAGCCATTGAAATCGGGGACAGAAATTTCCTCCTAATTACATCTCTTTTTGGTGGTTCTATGACTGGAAAACATACTTGGGCAGCGTGGATAGCCTCCAGATAAAAGGCTGGAATTTGCTATTTTTATGTGAAACATTTCCAAGCCGTGAATCATCTGAGGTTTCCCCTCATCACCGATACTTGAGTACACACCCTGTGTTACCTCGCAGTGTGGGACCTAACAAAACAACAGCGAGGGCAAGGAAAACAAAGTTAACGTTTTGTTCTTACTAATTGACATATTTATTAGGGACAGAAGTTAACCAACAAAGACCTTTTCTTTGGATTCCAGCCCTGAATCTTCATTCTGCCTGGCTGAGCATTGCAGTCTGTGTCATAATATATGTCCTCAGCTTCTGAACCCCTGACATTCGGGCTGGTTAAGGCCCAGAAGGTCATTGGGAAACGTAGCAGGAGCTCTCAACATATGGTGCTGATAAACATCTCAGCATCAGAGATAAGGAGCTGGTCAAGGAAGCTGGGGGTTTGTTACCATAAAACTATACAATGTAAAGGCTAATCCCTACACAGATTTAATTAGCTGTTAAATGTATCAGGTTCATGATGAAGGGTGTTCTGGTTACCTACATGTTATTCACTGACTGCCACCAGTTGATTCAAATGAGGAGTATCTCTGCCTTGCAGCTTGTTAGGGTGACTTGTTATGGTGAATGATAGTTGCTTTGCCAGTTTAAGGAAAGAAAAAAAAAAAAAAGGAAAATGAATTTAATTTCCAGGCCCAGCTCTAGTAACAGACACAGGCTATGGTGCCAGGAAAAATGTCAGTGCCATGTCATTTGCTGAGTCTTCATCAAAAAAAGGCTTTCTTGAAAGATAGAATACATGAACCGAGGTTTATGAGGCTCAATGTTGTTTTTTGGGGTAGCTGAAGATGTTTGGCATCCCACAGGGCTGCTTCCCTTGGCTCCACGCTGCTCTCTGTATGATCATGCTAAGCAGCTTCCCAGCTCTAGCAATGATTCCACAAAAGCGAGTGGAAACGGAGCTGCTTTTACTTTTATTTCTCTTGGTCTGTTTTCCCACTGCAGCCAGGAGCATGACTGCAACATGTTACAGATATACCCAAGACAGTTTAACTTCTGCCAGACTAAGCAGCAATACTGGTGAGGGCTTGGCAGCCTGGGCTCAGCTGGGCTCAGCCTGGCACATCCATAGTGGGACACGCACACCACAGATCCTGTGCCCCTGCCACCAAGCTCGTGAGCAGAAAGCTGGCTGCTTTGTACACCTCTATATGTGCCACAGTCATACCATCAGCTGCAGTGCACCCACTTTTAGGAATAACCACAGGGAAGCAAGTCGGGTTTTGTTACTGGAGGCTGTCGCACTTCTGGGTGTACTGCACTCTCCTGTCCTTATACCTGTGCCATGCACTGTGGCGGCAAAGGTTATATGTGATGTTTTGTTTCCATGGTTTTGTCATATCATTCCCACCATCTTTTTCCAGACTGTGGCCTTTGACTGACTCTGCCTGGACTCAGCAGTGCTGCACTGGCATGCGGCAGGGGAGAGGAGAGGTGAAAAAGGCTGAAAGAAGTTTTAATGGCTGCATATGTCCTTCATGGATATTCATATACACTTACCCTGGAGAGTTGTTCTTTAGCACCAAGAACTGAGGAAGAGAAAAGGGGTTTTAGATTTTTCTAGTGATTCACTTGCAGATTTGCACTAAGTGCACTGTTTGTTATTTCCTTCCCCATGATCAGGCTATAGTGTAAGAGCTGATCAGACAAGCAAAGAGTTCGAACCAGCAACAGGCCCTTAAGTTTCGAGACCTTTGATGGATTTTCCAATTTGCATCTCCGACAACCTGCAGAGAAGGCCCCACGGTGAGGAGGTGACATCTGCTTGGCAGGGTTCCCAGGCGGGTCTCCACGAGATGCCCGGCTTCCTCCTGGAGGAAGGAGGGTGTGGGACAGCCACTGGCGGATGTGCCACAGCCTTTGCTAGCATCAGTCAATGTCAAGATCCGCCTCACCGGCATCTTCTCCACCTTGCTATTTTGGGCTGGGGAAAGGCTTCCAAGGGCTGGGCTGAACTTGTCTCCTGCATGTCCAGTGTCGTCCCCTTCATAGGCTGTTTGCCCTGGCTCCTGGCTGGCTCCGGGGAGGGATAAGATGCAGAAAGCAGAGGCTGTATTGCTCAAACGCGGCACAACCAGTGGCACCACTTACTGCCGCAAGCCGGCAGAACAGAGTGAAAGTATGGCCTATCTTATCAGTGACTTAGAGAGCTAAGGCTCAAGGACATAAAAACTCTCTTTAAACTCAGGATAATACCCATAAACAGAGCCCTCAAGAGATAACTTCACAAGTGGAACTTTTTGGGTGCACTTACGTGTAGCTTTAAATTACAGTCACAAAGACATCTTGATGTTTTCTGATAAACTTCTTCAACGGGCAACAACTATTTAGCATTACAGTTTAGTTAAGTACTAAAACAGCAGGGAGTGCACAGATAAAAAGATACAATTATTAACGTATAGTTTGGTAATGCTATCAGAACAATGGCTGTAGGGGGTTTGAGCATCTTCTCAGGCTAATGCTGCTAATTTTTCAGGAGGATTATTAAGTTTTATTAGCAATTTGCATCTCAGTATAATTATATGGATATTAGAGAAATCAATATTGTATAATGTAGAGTCCCTTAATGGCTACACAGTTTGTTGAGTCTGTTATGGGACCAGCTTTAAAAACAATTTAAGGAGGAATCTTTATAATTTTGCCAGAATTGGGCTTTGTGTGATGAGATGGATGCCTTAGACATTGAAGAGAGAATTACAAAACTTGCCCTCAATCTTGAAACTTTGGATTTAAGTGACAGTTTTACAAATAGACTACAGAAAGCTATTGCTGTATGTTTAAACATCTTCCCCACACTCTGACTGCTCTTTATTCATTGATATGTTCATTGATATTCCTGACCACTACAAAGTTTTCAAACAAATCAGTATCATAAACATGTTTGTCACCCACTGCAAAAATTCACTGATCTAAGGTGCAGAACTGTCTGTCACACTGGTGTCTGCAACAGATTTATCATCTAACTTCACAGAATGCTTGTATTTTTTATATTATGGTGTTCTCTCCTCTTTATTTAAAGTTTTTTTTTTCCTTAGGTCTGGGCATATGAGAGTTATAAGAACTTAATTTTTTTTTTTTTTTTGTTGTGTGTGTAAAAAGCAATCTGAGATGAACTTGGGTTATTATTTATCAGCGTCAAGCAAGAAAACCAATATGGGATCAGGGTTTTAGAAAGGGCAGAGGCAGAGATGGGTCTCTGAAGAAGAACAGTTGCAAGGGCAGCTGTGCAGGGACAGGATGTGAGCAGTGGAAACACAGAGCCAGTCCCGGGAAGCCGAGTAATGCTCAGGGTGAAGAACATGGAACATCATTTGGGCAATGATGTTAGTTTCTGCTTCTGCAGAGCTGTGTTTGTTTGTTTGCTTGGTTTCCAGGTTACTTTAATAAATCCCAGGACACAGTAACTTGCTGGGCCCTTCAGTTACCAAGGGATGTGGCAGTGGCTGGAGGGAAGGAGGTGGGTGCTGGCAGTGGTGGAGGGGCACAGCTTCTCCCAGTGTCCCTGCCTGCCTCCTCTGGCTAAAATTGCCTGTCTATCTCAAGCCATTTGGCTGAAAGTGGCCTTTTCCAGAGGCACCAGCACAGCTGCAAAGGGGCAGAGCAACCCACTGCTCCATCTGGAGTATTTTGGAAAATGGCAAGATGGGCATCTTTCGCTGTTCCCAGTTTTGGCTGAAAGGACTTCAGGTAAACTTGGAGATATTCCTGCAGAAGCTTAATGCCGTCAGCAAAACAGTTCTCTGCATTTCTTTTTCTTCAGATACTGATAACATTTCTCTAGCTCCTCACATACTTAAATATCTCACAGAGGGAGAAGTGTAGGGAAAAGCTATTTTCTGTCTCCTCCAGCACAGGAACTAGAAGAGTGTCAGGGGACGAATTCAAAACCAACACAAGAATATACTTTCTCATCTGTGCTTTGTGAATTTGTGAAGTCTCTTTCCACAGGGTGTTAATATTTCCATCCAGAAAACAGTGAGGGAAATTAATGGAAGAAAACATGCAGAGGTACCGGTTATTAAAATGCAATCTCAAAATAAAGAAACCTCTGAGCTCCAAATCTTGGAAAACTGGAACAGGATATTTGGGAGAAGTTTCTCCGTATCCTTATCCTGTTCTTTATTTCTTCCTTAGTCTTTCACTGTTGACTGCTAAATCTCTCCAAATGATGCTTTGGTATCCTGTGGTATGACCCCCCTGAAGTTTTTATAAGTTAACTTGTTAAGTTTGTATAGTTAACTAAAACATTGGCTTTACACAGTAATTCCCTGCAAGAGTTACAGTTCTCAGGCTGCACATGGAAGACTGTAATGGCATTTTTCAGCACTAAAACTGCAACTCTTGGCCAAAATGCTCTGCAATGAGCACCATGTGGGTTAATAAAGGGAGTTCTGCTAAATTGCTCCAAGTGGTCCTGAGGCCTTGGAAAATGAGTGTCTCCAAAACCAGGAGGAGCCTGTGCTGGGTAGGTGCTGTACCCTGCCTGTGTGAGCACAACCTGCCCTCTGCTTTCAGTGATGCTCCAGCGCCACCATGTACCAGCCACACAGACCCTGCTTCGTGTCAGCAGCTTGTGCAAGAGTCGTGCAACCTTTGATGGTTTAACTTTAAGCCCCGATTTTCAGCCTTCTGGCTGCAAATAAACAATGCATTCCTGGCATTTCAAGTACAGAGTCAGAATATCCTCAGCTCCGGCAGGCTGATGACAAGTTGTGCAGAGGAAATCTTCTGCAGCCTCAGGAACTGATGGGTTTCCTACTCATTCTGAACAGATTGACTAGTGCTAAATATACATATCCTGCATTTCCACACAGTCTTGGCAAAGAGGTCGACCTGTTTACTCTTTTTTTAAGACAGAGAAATAACAGAAGATGAACGTAAAGTGGTAATTAATAAAGGAAAAACTAAAGCACATTTTTCTTACCCCTCCATGCTTCTACCTCAAAGTGTGCTAAACACTAAACCAGACTGTGCTCAGCAATGCAGAGAGGAAAAATACATTGACATTGCATTGACATGCATTGACATCATTGGGAAGCACATGCAGGGAGTAATTTTACAAGGAAATATTTTCTGGAGAATAAAGCATGGAAGTGCTAAACAATTGCTGAAAGTCAATGAGATGTAAATGCTGTTTACTACTGTGTCTTCAAGTTCCCCTGCTGTGTTAACCTTAATAAGATACTCAGATGCTCTGGCCATGGGAAAATCTCCAGCGACAAGACATAAATAAATATAGTGAGCTTGGTCCTGGAGATGTTAGGACTCACACATCCACAGGTCCTCTGCAGACAAATGACTGCCCAGAATGTGAGCTGGAGCAGAAAAGCCCCATCAAATGTTAAGTCTGCTATTTACAGCTCTGAGCACCAGTCCACAAGTGCTACAGTTCTGCCACTCTGTGCATGGGACTTGCTTGCTGGGGTGTAGGTAATAAGATGTGGATACAGGTGGTGTACAAGCTGCATGTGATGTTTTCTGGTAAGAGACTTTTGCAGGACCCTAACACAACAGTCAAATTGTCTGACTCCTTCCAAAACTTTCCCATACGGCTGAAGAAATTAAACGGACACACTCATTGTAAGTGAGACCTAAATGTGAGAGAGATTCACCTTTTTTACAGGCTGCCCCTGCAAGTATTCCTGTAACTCTGTAATGCAGGAAATTTTCAGAAAAACCTTACTGCACTCCCTCTTTACAAAGGCTCTACCTTCAGAATTTAAGAATTTCCCTTAGATGTTAATTATCCAAATAGCTTTTTCCTGCTTTCTTACTCCCTTGCTTCACATGTTCACTGACAACATTTCACCCACTTCACTATCTTTAAAGCAAGGTTGTATAAATCTGGTTTACCTTTTCTTAGTTATTGATGGGGATAGATGGACACAGACATAAAACTGTGGTTGGCATTGTCAAAGCACCGATGAAGGAGCCAATGTCCCCTTCTGCCCCAGAGATATTACTTTCCTCCAGCCCTTCTCCTCCTCCTCCTTGCATATTTGAGGCTTGAGCTGGGAGCTCCAGGTCCCCAGGGTGGCCAGCATGGGTGATCCCTCTTCAGGAGACATTTCTCCTCTGCCCTCTGAGCCTGGAACGGCTCCAGCTCTCGAGGCCACATTTCTTACTGCCCAATAAGTCACAAAATCCATTTGAAGTCTTTCCCCTACATTGAAATATACATAAAAGAATGAAATGGAAAACTAATGGATTAAAATGGTCAGTAGATTAAAATTTACTGTGAGGAGCAAGAAGGGGGGACAGACAGACAGTGTGATTACATTACAGTGATTTCCTGGCTGGGGTCTGCTTGAACCATCAATGTTACACAAAAGATTAAATGCCAAAACTTTGATGCACAACATGCCACAACCTTTTAATACGTTGTCTAGAGAGTTCAGGGAAAAATTAAGTGCTTTCTCTAAAGTTTATTTCATTTTTGTCCTCATACAAGCCCTCTCTCTGCAAGGAACATCATCCTGCAAGAGGAACCCTCATGAAACTCTGTCCTCACAGAAATTTAGGAGTGTTTCACCTTTGATTTTAATCCATCCAAGATTTTACTCATTGCTATCTCTGCAAGATCTCATAAACCGTGTGTACAAAAGTCACCTTTCACTGGTCTCACAGTATTTGAAGCCCAAGGGACAGTATCTGTGGAAAAAAAAGCAACAAGGCAAATTAGACAACAATAACCTGGGCTTCTCCCTGCAAAGCAGCAGTCCCCTCCCAGTGCAGCTAAAGGAAGCAACAAGCCAGACGAGGAAGGTAAACTTGGGATCTGAAAGGAAAGAGTTTCTGGCATTTATAAAAGTCAGAGGTTCACACGGAAACTTAGTTACAGCACTGATCCTCTCCCATCTATTTCAGGACACACAGTCCTTTTTTGACTATAATATTTGACTAATTAGTTTTGGAGGATTTCTCCTCTTTTTAACCCTTTGTGTGGAAAGTTTTGCACTAATTTGAACCCATATTGTCAGCTAGGATATATGAAGTGGGAGCTGAACATTGAAGTTAATTGCCTGAACAAGAACAGAGAGAAAACTAACTCATAGCTTTGTCATGTGGTCTTCAGTGGAGTCATTTCACCCATCCCTTTCTGTGATTAACAAACCCAGAGCAAGGAAAAAGAGGAGGGCCAGTTTTGAGATCAGATGAGAGTGCACTCCACCACCTCCTTTGGGTCATTGATATAAAAAGCTGTTAAACATGAGAGGTCCCAAGATAGACCCCGGTAGTATTCCACTTGTTATGAGCCTCCAGGTAGAGGATGAACCATTAACACTCTAAGCCTGATCATCCGATCAATTTTTAGCAATCTAGTAGTTATCCACGTATCCAGACCTTAATGTCCTAAATAGGGATAGAAGAATATTGTGAGAGAGTCTTGAAAACCTCATTACAGTCAAGGTAAATGACACCTGCTGCCCTCCCCTCATCCACAAATGCAGTTATTTTATCAGAGAAGACAGTTAAGCTGATCAGGCATGATTTGCCGTTGGTAAACCTATGCTGACTATTCCCAATTACTTTCATTCCCTTGTATGCCCAGAAGTATTTCCAAGAGGACTTGTTTTATGATTTTCCCAGGGATCAAAGTGAGACTGACAAGTCTGTAGCTCCCTGGGTTGCCCCATTGGCTTTTTTTTCAAAGATGTGTGCAGCATTAGCTTTTCTTCAGTCATTAGAAAGAGGCCTCTCCAATTTTCCATGACTTTTCAAAGGTGGTAGAGGAGCCTTGTAATGAAGCCAGTTCTCTCAGAACCTTTAGAGGCAGCTCATCTGGTCTCTTGATGTAAGCATTATTTATTTGGCAAACTTTTAGGTTTTCTGTGTGTTGGCTGTTGGTATTAGCAACCTTCAGTAGCAGTAACAGTACTGAGAAACTGCTAAATAGAAAGCTAGAATTGGAAAAAAACATACAAACAGATTTTTGTTGTGACTAAAAGTGGGTGATGAGAGCTTTCATCATCAGTAGGGAACTCAAACTAAAGCAAAGGTTGATCTCGTCATCTGTTCATTCAAATTATGAATTAATCCACTGCCAAGGTTTCACAATGGGATGAATCTGCAGTGGCCCCAAGTTTTAACTGAAAAAAATTTCACGTTTTCACCTCACATAATGGCATGGGTTACACCGTGTAGGTGAAATACTTGTCTTTATTAAACATAGTCAAGGCTGTGAATTTCTCCCTCAGCACTTCATTTAATCTGTCTTCCTGACAGCAAATGAGGCTATCATTTATGCAGAATCTTTTAGATAAGTCAGCTGCTTTTGATGTTCACCTCAATGGTGTGTATTTACAAGTATTTACAGGTCCATGGCCTTATGAGCTCCTCAAAGGCTACCATGGAGGTCTAATCTCTTACACTTTCTACTCAATGTGTCTATATGACAGTAGACAAGCAAATAAAGGCTCTAGCTGTAGCTATATAGGGATGTCAAACTGCAATTTAAAGGAGTCTACAATTTGAGGTACTGGATGCAAATTGTAGATTCCTTTGAGTCAATACTTTCATTTAGAAAGCAGTCAATACTAAAACCTGAAGGAGAGTTGGATGGCTCAATCCATAGAAGAGGAAATATGCATTAGTCTACAGTAAGGATAATCACGAAGCAAGCGAGATACCCCAGTGAAGGAGTATGGACATTTATAACCTAAGTGTGCAACGCCTTTAGTTTCTGAATTATTCATGTAGTAGCTTGGGACAAATCTGTTCTTTCCATCCATAGATGACTGTAACAATTGGTTCTGGATTATTCATTACTTGCTTGCAGCAACCATAATTCATGCTTGGATTAGCTGCACTGCAAGGTTTGACTCTGCACTGCTCTCATTCTGGCTCCTACAAACCTTCTGCTGCACATAATGCAGAAAGCAGCAGCCAGCCCAACCAGAGGCAACCGTAACATCTTTACTTATATTACAACGTCTCATAGACTCTACCTGTACATGAAATTTCATATTTAGATCCCTGGAAACCTCAGAACAAATGTCTGGATCCTCAGAAATATTGAGGCTGCCATGTCCAGCTGAGATCAACACAAGAGGCACATCTGTGATCGGTTTGGTCCCAGACTATTTCTGAGAGCCTTTTTCCTGCCGTGTGAGCTGTGGTTCTGGGAAGGACAGGTGCTTCAGTGGAAACTGTAAAGTGGGGGATACATGCAAATATTGGTTAGGCATGAAAAAGATGCAGGCATGAAAAAGATGCAATTTAATCTTTTGGAAGGTGGATAAGTCTTTCAGCAACTGAGAGAATATTGCCTGGCTATTTGTCATTGTACTAGGGTAATTTTGTGAGAGTAAGCACTCTTGTTTATGTAGATCAAGAGAAATTGTCTATATGACTATGTTTGCCTTAGCAAGTAATGTCACACAAAAGGAGCAGCTCCGTGGAGTAAATTGGTAACTAAGGACTCAATGTCCATGTTACATGTGAGGTAAGGAGGTTCCTTTGTACTATTTCTAGGCAGATCTCATAGCCTGAATGCCCATTACTGGCTGGGACACATCAGCTGCGTTTCCAGAGCTCACCTTTCTGCTTGGTGTTGTCTGAGGGGACCCCAGTTGGCATACCCTGAGATAATGTGACCATAGTGTTCTCCCATGGGGCAAGGGGGAAGACTTCCTTCAAAAATGTTCCTTCAAAAAGAAACAAATATGCTAATGTAGGTGCAGCTGGAGTTACACACCATGAATATTGTTCTTGACTCTAAGAGTTTCCATATGTTAGTCTGGGCTGCTCTCCTTGTCCGGATCCTTCTGGAGACTTGTTAATTTAAGCCTTTAGCTTTTCTCAACAAATTGGTTTGAACTTTTCAACCTCAAAGGTTAAGCCTGCTACTCAGTGAGTGTCTTATATTATCTGCCTTTATAAACGGGAAGAGGGCCTGTGTCACCCCAGCTTATAGATATTTGCTCCACTCCTGGCAGGGTTTTAAAATTGCAGGTTACACCTGTTTATCATCTGGAATGAGAAAAGCAATGCGACTCTCTCTGTAGCAGCCCTCTGTTTATCTGAGAGCTCAAGCTCAGGATCGCGAGATCCTCAGGAGACCACATTTCAGCTTGGTATCCTGATTTGTGGCCTCTAAGAGTTTGTTTTGAAAACAGAACTGTCACCAGCATCTCTTGAAAACAGAGCCCTGGGCTTTAAATCTGTTGTAGCAGTCACTTGATATTACTGCTAAAATGAGAGTGCATGTCAGTGTTAATTGAGGTCAGCATCAGATGTGTTTTATTGGCTTCTGATTGCTACCATTACAATCACTATTACTACTGCTTACCTTTCTATAACCTCCTTGCTCTTTCATTAGGTAGCGTATCAGTTAAGTGGGATTCTTCCCGTCATAATAAATGGCAAATGGGAGATAATAAGGAAGTCGGCTTCTGCTCCTTGAGATTAATGGAGGTGTTGTCATTTCACCTGCATAATATCAAGCTGATAGTGCAGAAAGAGATATTACAGCATTTACCTCGTGCAAAAAGAAAAGAAAAAGAAAAGGAAAGAAAATGAAAAGAAAAGGCACGGCACTTAAAGAAAAGGCACTTAAATCAGTCCTAAAACTTAAAATCCAAAATTCCTAAAAGGAATAAGGGAGAGGGGGGCACCTGTCAGCACATGATGCTCAACACCTTTCCACAGGCTGAGCATGTTGACATTCACTGCAATCAGTATGCCTTTCATAAACATAGAAGATTTGATATATAAGTAGCATGAAGTGTTGGGTAGAGATTCTGGGTACTGTCATATCATCCCAGACCATTCAGCAAGACCTCGAGATGGTGGAGGAATGGGCTAACATGAGCTAACAGGAACCTCACAAAGTTTTACAAAGGCCTTTACAAAGACCTGTAAAGAACCAATATGTCACTTTTCCTGGTGCAGTAGCCCTCCACAGCAGCACAGGCTGGGGAGCAGTGTGGTGGAAAAAGGGGGACCTGCTGGACAGGAATTTGAACACAAGACAGCAATGAGAAAATGTTGAGAGAGCTGGGTTTGTTTATCCTTCAGAAGCAAAGGCTCAAGTGGACCTAATGGCTGTCTTCAGCTACCTGTTTTGGCAAAGAGAGAAGTTAGAACCAGGTTCTTCTTGGAGGTATGCTGTGAAAGGAAAGGAGGTAATGGTCACAGGTAAGGGCAAGGGTTAATTTCAGGTGCGTATAAGGAACAGATGTTCACCATGAGCATTGGAGTGGGTTGCCCAGGGAGGCAACGATGCAAATTTGATGTGGACAAGGCCCTGATCTAACTTTGAAGTGGCAGAAAGGTGGACTAGATGACCTCCAGATTTCTTTGTTCTAGTAAAATCAAAACTAGTTCAAAGGACCATATGTATTTTGACATAAAACTCATCAAAAATCACAAAATAAGCTTTCTGAAAAACTCCAAATTGAAATAGGACATACTGTTTCAGTTGTTACATTATCTGCCTAAGCACACACATTTCACAGATTTATACTATAATTATGCGGATTTCGCTATTGTAACACTGAACTACTGCAAAAATGAACAATTTCTACATTTTGAAATAATTTTGACAAGGTCTGGATGATGTTTCCAATCCACAAGTTTTTCTGCTTCGCAATTCAGAAAAGCATTCATCAGAAGTTTCTCCTTTCTGATTAGGAAGCTCTGTCACATGCCCTTTTCGAAGTATTTGGTGACATTATCCAAAGAAAAAGGATCTTTTGCATCAGCTGCCAAAGCCCCAGGAAGCCATCCTTCAAGGGCAAGATGAACACACTCCCTTGTAAGCCGGGCAGTTTGACCAGCCTTAGCTTTTGTGCATGGCAATGGGGCTCTAACAGTTAAAATTGGTTCCCAACACTTTGTGTTCCTCATTCAGTAAAACAGATGATTTTTTTCTCTTTCTGTTCCTACTAGCTTGCATCCATCCAATCAGCTGGTTTTGTTTCCATTTTTCTAAGTCAAGTTCCTGTTGTGTTTTTACCCCTGGTGGTAATCTTGATTTATTTTTATTTGGTTTCCAAGATTTTATAAGGGAAAAAAAGAGGAGACATGTTTTGCAATAACCCAGTTCACATTTGCAGGAGCACAATGGAGTCTGAAGTCATGCTTGAACGTTCACTTTCTCTCTCTCTGGTAAGTAAGGCTGAGAAGTCAACAACCATGAGCTCAGACATGGAGACAACTGGCCTAGGAAAATGATGTCCTTCAGCTCCTGGATGAAGTGAGGGAAGGTAAAAGCGTGTAGGCAAGGTAGCAGATATATTTCTGCCCACCTGGCCCTACTATCCAGATTGACTGGAGGAGTGTTGTGCAAAGGAGCCCAAAGTACCAGCAGGGTGAACACTGTCTCATTACCTTGGCCAAGATGAATGTTATAGTTGGGGCAATCTTTTCAAGAGTCTTGGGAAGAGATAAAAATATGTAAGAGAGAGCCCTCTTCTCCAGTCAAATTGGGTGGTTGGCAACCTTGTATTTTGTCAGTCTGTTCTCACACAGCACCAGTAGAGGATTAACTGAGAAGCACAACTGAGATGGAGCTTACACCGTCTGGTCAAGGCTTTCCTCCTAACCAGCAGGGGCAAGTCCCAGGGGCTGGAGGGTGTGAAATCTGCTTGGAGGGATGAGGTTTTAACACTGAGCCATGTCCAGGCAATTCAAGGATAGATTCTGAGTTCACAGGATTGCACATAGACAGACTGATTTTACCATCACCATTTGGATGTCATTTGCTTTCACCTCATCTGTCCTGGAATTAAGCTGCATGTTTTTAAAATAACACATTGTGTTTATCTAGTTAATAGAAGTGTCTGACAACATCCTTACCTTGAGGTGTAATATTTTCACAGAAAAAAAAAAAAAAGTTTTGACTAATAAAACCCTGTAATTAACAAGTGACTAACAAGAAATAAACAAGCGATTCACTCATACAACACTTGAGCATAACTTAAGAATGGCTCTTTAAACCGATCTGTTGAAAGACCCTTGGAAAAAGAAAATTATCATTCATCTTTGCACTTCTCTTGATTGAAGTTACTTTAGGGATCATCTTTCAGAAGGAAAACAACCACAGCATATAAGCCACTTTGGCCAGTGTTTATCTGAGTCAAAGTACGAAGACACAACTTAGATGTGTATAAACATTTAATTTCATGGGGAAATAGTCTGTATTTCAGAGAACAACAGGGCAGGAAGGTACAATGTACTTCAAGCTGCCAGTGGAACTCAGAAATGTTGGCAAAAGTTTTAGTAGAATATGTAACATTATTTACAATATTTATTTCTATTCTACAACTATTTTTTCCACTGTGATGTAAGTTTTTATCTGCGATGACACCAGAAAACAGACGAGGTAATAACAAATAGCAACAACAACAAAAACTTTTTTTTTTTTTAAAAAAAAGGCATAATATGTACTTGTGCAGGCTCATTTGAAGCTGCTCATGTGAGGGTTTAAGAATGCTCTTTCCCCATTTTACAGGTGGAAAAATGAAGTGTAGAGATTTGAAATGACAGCATGAGCACTTAGCTGTTCTGGCAGCCAAGCCCTGTGCTACTGCTCCTGCCATGTCTGGAGTTAGGCATATCTCAGTGATTAAGTGGGAAGACTCCCACACGCCAAAATTCACAGCATCTTTAGTGACATTTGTAGACTGTCGGGTTTCTTAGCCTGGAACATGCTGGGAACTACCATTTTCTTAAGCAGTGAGAAACCCTGCCCTGCAGAAAAGGCTGCGTGAGAAATGCCTTCCTGTTTCCTCGCAGCATTCATTTTACACCAGGATCTCACTGGGAGCAAGAGAAACCCACAAATGCCCAGTGACCAGAATAAAACTCATTTTCCTTGCCTTGAGAAACCTGAGAGAAGGACTTGGGTGGAAACTGAAAGGGGAAAAACGTTCGAATGATACAATAATTATTTTTTAAAGGAAACTTTAAAGAAAATCTTATCACAGCTGTGTCTCTTCCAGGGGAAGACACCCCTCACTTTAATCCTTCCCAAGTAGAAAGCTACAACAGCGTTAGTAGCATCTATACTGATTTGGGGGCAACAAGTTTATTTAAGATTCAGACAATAAGCAAGATTATTTCTGAAGGAACATCAATGTGAACGGTGTGTTTTCTATCTCCACCTTATCAGAGTCACAGCATAAGTTGCTGAGAATCAAAACCAAAAACTGCCTCCAGGTTTTGCCTCTATCTACTCTTTTTTTTTTCCTTTCCTTTTTTTAACTTTCAAGTTCAAGAACTTACAAAGTTGAAAATGAGAACAGTAAGCAGTGCAACTGGGAACCTGCATTTTCTGTCTGGTCTCTGCATTTGGATGGCTGTTTCTCACTGAGTATTTACCTGCTGGTGTGCAAGTTGTCCTGTAATGCTGATATCCTATTCTATTTTACACTTTACTCATCTGTCATATCTCCATTATACTAATGGACTACTGATGGACTACTGGGACAAACAAATGGATTTTCCCCTTCAGCAGAGGCTGAGACTTTAGGTTTATCTGCTGGAACTTGCAAGTGAACTTCACAGTTGGCTTGTCAGCTGCAGAGAAAGAGCTGTCTTCCACATCTCTGAAGGTGGCCTTTCCCTTCAAGAAAACGGAGCTAAGAGCTTGTAATTGCTCAGAGCTTCTGAGCTGCAGGGCTTTGACATCAAACTGGACATGGAAACCTGCCTTTTATTAGCTAGGAAGCCAATGATGATGGTGGAGCATGAGGCTGCTGTCGTCTCAGCTTCTGTCACCTGGGATGCCATGCTGTAACATTATTGTGACAAACCATGACAAATGAGGTATCTGTATGTACGTGGATATGGTATATTTAAAGATTTTTCTTTTTTTTTCTTTTTGAAATCTCAACCCTGTCCAGTAATATTCCTTGTGGGAACTTCCCTGGAAATACCCAGCTCTTCAGAATAACACTTTTTTTCCAGGAACATTAATTATCTAGGGGAATATTCATCTCTTTCCTGCTTATAGCACATATTACTTTTAAGGCTAAGCTACTTCTCTGTAGGCTTTGAAGTCAGTCTTTCACATCAGGGCCTGTAACTGTATTTTTTTTTCTGAAGCTTTTACAGAGAAATGTATTGCATATAATAAATATTAAACATCAAAAAAATATAAAATATACCATTTATGTTTTGTTTTTCAGGCAAGTTTCAAATCACATCAGGAGCTGGCTGGCTGTGCTTCTCTATGACATGGCATTTAACATGAAAAAAAACAAGTCAACAAGACCATCAGGGTTCTTACTTCCAGGAAGCAATCTATTTTTAATATTACAAATGCTTTCCTGTTTTCTTTTCGCCAAGATTTCTCCAGTGCCTATGAAATTCAAGGGTTTAAGCATTTATTTTTTCCTTAGATGCAGCATGCAATCAGGGAGAGAAAACATTTGTTATTTATTTTAAGAAGGTCTCTGCACTATATCAACAGAGCAGGACAACATCGATAGGCTTTGTGGTTCACAAATGTCACCCTTGTTCTAGGTGAAAAGCTACCGCCGCTAGAAAGTCTGTGAGCTGCGTGTGTGTCTCGTGTACGTGGGATACATGTTCTGAGACCGAGTGTGGCCAGGATATCTACTGATCTGCAATTAGATTATCCATGCTATTATTTTTAGTTCTTATTGAATTGGACGCGAAGTGAGCTCAGAGAGAAACCATCAAATGGCTCCAACTGAGATCAGCGATAAACAATTTTTTTTTCACACGGCAAAAAGCAGAGTAAACACAGTCTAGGCATGCCCTGGTAAATACGCTTGTAACATAGCAAGAACATCCTTTTTGAGTTCTTGTCCAGACTGCTGCCACAGGCAGGAGTGCCTCTACAGAGACTTCAGGCTGTGGGGGCCAGGGAGCAGAGAGCAGTACGGACGTGCATGGCCGCATGTATAGCTGATGCTCTTCTGGTGCAGGTGGCTGGCCAACGCACAGGGTCCTGAAGGCTGGGAGGAAAACCCAGTGTTGGAGCTGATTGCTTTTGCAGGATACCAAAGATTTATGAGAAAATCAGATTCCTTCTTTTAATTCCACAAGAACTTGGGCACCTAAAACCAGGCAAGATGCTGCTGCCAGGGTGCACTTTGGTCATTCTCTGATATTGCTTTGCATGGTACCTTCCACAGGGAACACAAGCTATAGCAGTTTCTGAAAACAGGCTAGCTGGTTTTGATGAAAATTGCTCAGACACTGCACAGAGCATGTTTTAAAAATAATCATCATGTTTGGATTTGCCAGTGTATTATACTACTCCTGGCACTTATTAAGAATTCAGAAGCTGGAGTGCTGTCCAAATGGATTTTTATGTTTAATTCTTCTCTGTGCAGTGAAATGTCTGGTTTTCAGCCCCAGTTTTTGCCATTTCTGGAACAGGATACACTTCTTACCTATTTTAAATGGCTCAATTTTGGGATCTCTCAGTCTCCAGACAATCTTGCATGTCTTGTGTTATGACTACAGTGTTGGCTATTCTTATACATTGTGTGCTCGGTAAAATGCCTAAAATTGTTCTTTATGCATCCAGACTTAACCATAAAGCCGATTTTCATAATCTCAGATGCTTTCCTCTCTTCTCGATATCCTTTCCCCTACTCACCTCAGAGAGTGATTTGTTTGTGATGTTCCATCCTCTTCTGTCTTTTATCTATTTTTGAAACAGATACATTTCTTTATTTTTGAAACCGAATGGGTGCCATACTCTAGGCAATTGCGATTTATTTCACCGGTTTCACAAACTGAATTTATTCTTTAATTCTCCGTGCTTTGTAATGAGCCATGCTAGAACCACTGCTCCCAGCAAGATGCAGAGCTGAAGTTACTGGGCTCAGTGATCTGCGCCCATCTTCCTTGCTAGCACCTGCTTCCTCTTCTGCTGCACTACTACAACAAAAAAATAAAGTAGCATGGCAAATTCCAGAGCCATTCAGAGTTGTTTGGCTTCCATCCACTGACCTTGGTCCACAAGTTGAAGACCAGCTGAATGCCTGCAGGTTGGTTCATTGCCAGTTTATCCTGGAAATCCTTGGTAGCTTTCTTATCCGCTTGGTGGTCCTCCAGCAGTGCAGGTAGTCATCCATTTCCCTCCCAGCTCAAAGCCCCTATGCCTTTGACTTCACTCTCAGCTGTTTCCCTGGGTTGCTCACATTCCCAGCTGCCTCCAAGCCACACACTGATGGGCTGTACGTGATCTGGGTTATTCAGTCTGTCTTCCCTGGGACTGTTGCGTGACACCGTGAGAGATACACCATTCACACAAAGGCATTGGCAGGTACTACCATCTCTGTTAATCTTCCAATGGGCTGCAACAAACAGAGATTCACAGATTTAATATCTTGAGGAATTACCTAGGTGGTTGGACAGTGTGTATGCAGGAAGCATGCAGAGAGTACAAAACTGGGAGGACTGTCTGATACACTAGATCATCATGCTGGCATCCACAAGGGCCTGGGCAGGCTGGAGAAATGAGCATACAGGAATCTTGTGAAGCTCAGCTAGGGGAAATGTGAAGTCCTGCGCATGGAGAGGAATAATCTCAGGCACCAGTACAAGGTGGTGGCCAAAGGGCTAGGAGGCAGCTGTGCAGAGAAGGCCCTGGGGATCCTGATGAACACCAAGTTGAGTACGAGCCAGGGATGTGCCCTTGCAGCCAGGAAGGCCAACAGCCTCCTGTAAAGCACTAGGGAGAGTGTCACCAGCAGGTGAAAGGGGTGTCTGAATCCTTGAGGCAACTGATATCTGCTAGGGAGAGCTTTCCTGGTGCCTCCATATTTCTAGTTCATAACAGCCAGGTTGCTGTCCTTGCTTTTCCGGACTTGGAATGTTGCATCAGGGTTTCCCATTTCTCCAAGGGTTTACTTATTTTATCTGTGTTCAAAAAAGCATCCCAGGCAAAATACCTCTTCTGTGCTATTTTTGTGAAGCCTTCAGATTCTGTTTGAAACTCTTCTGCTAAACTTCCAGTGCTTATTTGGGTCATTCTTTGAATTCATACATCATTGACTAATTTTAAGGTATGTAAGGACCTCTACTATTTGTTCGTTCTTCGCTGAAGAGGACAGCCAAGTCATATTATCTTTCCAAAAGAAACCAGTCACAGTTCTTGACACTCACTAACAGTAGCTGGAGTTCAGGGCTCCCCAAAAAGCCAAACCAGAGGATGGAGTCAGGTATCAGCTACAGTATTGTTTCATCTTAACTATTATTTTGTTTCTTTGCCTTGATTTTTCCTGAATTAATACGGGAAATAGATCAGATCTTTTATCCAGAAGTCCTTCCTCAAATGTATGACTCCTCCTCTCAGCTTAACTTTTTCTGAGGACACTAACATGAAAGTTCACTGTCTGCTGTTCCTGTATCTTCATTTTTAGTACCTCTTACCTTTCGGCTGCTTTTCTCCCAATACCAATTCAAACAAGTGATGATTTCCTGGGAGTTATGAACAAACACAAGAGCAACAGAAATAAGTGAATGCTTTGGTTAAAAGCTTCTGTCACCTCCTGTTTTGGGCAGCAGCTGCTTTGACCTAATTGTCTAGAAGAGCTTAATGGCTTCCTTAGGTTTTTCTTCAGTAAAAATAGACCAAATTCAGGGAAGCTGTCCAGTGTATAAGGTGTACTTTATACTACCATGGACCTGTTTTTGACAAACACTGGACTTACCTCACCTGTGTGCGTAGCACCAAACAACCTCCAGAGATACTGCACTTTCAAACAAGAAATCACCAGCCACTACATACACAAAGCATTGCTGATTAGCACAGACTCACCCCAAAATAAAATACATTGAAATATCAGTTATTAACTAATAGGCTGTGTCTCTTCTTTCCCCTGCTCAGGAACTTATATTGTAGAAGTAACCCAAGTCTCTAGCCAATTCCAAATTACTGACCCCCAAACTGCAAAGATGTAGGCACTGATCGTGGTTGTTTAACACAAAGTACTGCTCTGCCCTGGCATTTACAAGCAAGTTTCCATATCTGACATTCTCTGCTGTATGCATTAATTTTTAATTCCTTCACTTTCATTATCTGCAAATAGTGATTTTCCCATTGTGTTTGTAAAGGTGCAGCCAAGAAAAAAATATATATATGAAACAACAAATGACCGCTGGGCAGGAAATGAATCACTCTGGCTTTGAGTGTGCTAACTACAGATACTGCAAATATACAGAAACACTTTGAAAACTTTCCAAGGACAATGCTCTGTTAAAACTATAACATGTATTCTGGAGATCTGGATGTATTATTACACAGCTCTTTGAAAACAAACATACGAAGCACGCAGTAAAAAAATGGTGGATGTGTTTGGATGGGAACATTTGTTTCCAATGGACTGACAGCTACTGCACTCAAATAGCACTCTGTAGCCAGATATCTGTTCTCCTTTCTAGGAAGGACTCAATGAGAGTGACTCCAGCTCTAGCCAGAGAACTATCTTTTCTTCTGTACATCAGTGTCATGCCCAAAGGATGCTGCAGTAACCTATTGTGTTACTGCAGAGTAACCAGACAGAGATCTGTTTTGTCAGAGAAGATGTGACTTTTTTTTTTTCCAAAAAATAAAATCAAGGGGTTTCTCCATGCCCTTCTGTGACACATGGCACTTTTCAGACCATGTCTCTGTTCATCTGCCATCACATTGACAGTTTATGTGATGTTTCTGACTTCATTTGCTTGATGGGATCCCCCTTGCTCAAAAGGGCTGAAGATGTATAATGAAGATCAAAGGCTGCCTCTGAAACTTTTCAGTCTCCTCTACCCTTGAACTGAAGCCAGAGCAGAATATTTAAAGACAAGCTGTAAGCTGTGGGCAAAATTCAGTGCTCACTCGTCCACATTGACTCAGTTTCAGTTATGAGGAACATAGGCAGCAGAGATAACATCCATTACCTCCCTGGATTTTATACCATGTCACTCACAGACATAATGTTTATTTCCTCATCTATTTAGGTATGTACAGAAGATGACCTAAAAATCAAACAAACTATTGACCTTCTTTTGGAGAATTCTTCATTGTGATTCCTGTTTGAGCTGCCCAGATCTGGCCTGGATAATAGGTGACTCAACCAGGGGGAAAAAAAAAAAAACAAAACAACAAAGTAAAACATCTGTGGTTCATTTTGAAAACATCATAACAAACAATATAAAGTGTGAAAGTTCATGCAGCTTTATTTGAAGAGCCTAAACCAGCCCGAGCTCACTGTGTTTCTTTTCCCTCAAACTGCAGCACAGAATTAGGTTTGTCATAGCCCCTTGGCCTTCAGTTGGGTCTGCAGCTGGGTCAGCTCTCAAACGCAGAGTTGCTGGAAAGTTTGTTATTCAAAAAAAAAAAAAAAAGCCCAAGGGGAGAAAAAGCAGTAAGTAACAGCTGTTACTGAAAAGAAAATTTAAACTGAGATACTTTGGCCACGTTCCAGGCACAAGCATAGCAGCAAGAGTAAGGAATATACAGGTTTGGGTGACAGCCCAAGGTACAGGACAGTCTCTGCTCCTTACTTGCCTGCGTCCTCCTCCATCACACGGAATGAGGAGCACTGTGTGATACTCTGTGTGTGTGTAGGACAACCTCAGGTTTCACTGAGCAATATTTGCACAGAGTCCAGCACATGCATGGCCAATGCCAGAAGCAATACCTCCATGCAGAAGGGATTTGGATGCATACAGACAATAGTGGATAAGCCCCTGAAAACGAGAAAACAGAGATTTGATATGGTGCACCAAGAGGCAGGAAGCCAGTGACAGGCCTCAAAGGGAAGTGACAAAGGAAGAAGGACAGAAAAGGAAGGTGACCTTCCCTAACAGCAGTGTTTTGAATAGATTGAAAAAGGTGTAGTTCCCTACTAGGAGACCAACAAAAATACAGAAAGGTAGCTAGAAAGTTGCAAAAATCTGAGTTTTTAGTGGTTTATTATAACACACTGAGATAAGAAGGGCATTCTCTGTGCCAAGTGACTCCTGAGAGAGTCTGAACCTACTGTTAACTTCTCCTTCAATAACCTGTTACCTTCATCTTTATGGTTTTCTCAGCACCAAAGCTTTACAACAGAATCTACACAGCTCTGACTTCAGTGGATCTCCTTATGCCTCTCTGATATAGGTAAATTAAAGTTCCCCAAACTTAAACCGCATTCAGTTTGCCTGTTCTTGTGCCACATCAGCTCCCTGCTCGTTCATTGTTCTTCTGTGAAACTGAAATTATATTAGTGATTTTTACTAAAACGTTTCCTTCTGTCAGCAGTGTATGTGCAGTACTATGAGAATCAAGTCATTCATGCACTTCAACTCTGGTAAAAATAAGCATGAGAAGCTGGTCAAGTGAAAAATTAAAACAAATTGAAAATTCACATATAATACTAACCTAGGGCTTGTTGCTTGCTGAAAGCAAGTAGTTTTTGCAAAACTAATTTAAATCTCAGCTTATGTCTGTTCAGAAACCAGTCACCCTGTCACTGCAGGATGTCCTGGGGACTTTGATTTTCACCTCCTTGATTTCTTCTTCCTTGGCCCGAACTGGTATTGATTACCAGAAAAACTCTCAACCCACCTACAAATGAGAGCAAGTTTGGGAAACATCCTTGGACGTAGACAAAAATCATGAAATTCATCCTTAAAATAATTTTTGTAAAAAGAGCCAACAATGAAATTTAATGTGGACAATACTTACTGTTCAAATCATTTATGGCATATTAAGTCATTAGTTAAAACAGCTACAGACTGACTATAATTTTCTCTTGTATTTTAACTAGTCTAACTTTATACTGTATATATAGTAAAACAATGTATGCTTTTATGCAATGCATAAAATTATCTTCAATAAAATATTTTAAAGGATGTTATGAAGCATATACCATCAAACCACATTAGCATAATTAAAACTCTTAATCTAGGAGAGATCTTCTCTTGCAGTGTTGCTCCTCCTCTTTAATAAAGACAGATGCTTAATAAAGCGTCAGGTTCACCTTTGTGTCCATTTATTTTGCCAGAAACAACGAAACGTCCAGCACAGCTGACTTTCTTCGAGGTTGCAGAGCCATCTAGTGTCTGAACCACAAGGCTTCCATATATATCTTTTCTTTCCATTTAGTCTTGACTCCCCAAACATTTCCGCATTCCTTACTTTAAAATATGTATATATATATATACATCATGGTTCCTCAGGCTCCTTTCAGTTCTCTGCATTACGTTCTTCTCTCTTTCTTTTCATTTCAGTCTTTAGAAATCTTTGGGTGTGAACGAACTGCCTGACAGTACTTACTGCCCCATCCTGGCACACAAATGATGGTACATTCAACTTTTTATTCTCTCTATTAGTTTCTTCTTTATAATAGAAAAGATGTAGAAACAGAAAACAGAAAATTTTAAAGATGGAGCTGAGATAAGAGCTTTTAATCCAATCCTCTGCAATAGCTAAGGGGTCAATTATACATCAGATATCCCATAGCAGATGTTGGTTCATCCTTTTCCTAAAAACATCCAGAACACTCATATTCCAAAGGTAAGAGTTTCATATTCTCCCAGGTCAGCCTTTTCCCTAGGCTTACGCATTTTTCTTGGGCAGTTTGGTCTCAAGTCTTCAGTCTCTTTCTTGCATGGATTCTCTTTTGTTCCTGCCTTTTTTGGTTTCTTTTTTGTCCTGCCTTAATAATTGCAGAGAAATTTGATGAAGGCTGTCTTTGTGGTAACATTTATCCATTAGTGGAGGTTCCTTCTCTTTTGCTTTTCTCTCTCCTGGGTATATAAATCAGCAGTTGAAGAAGAATGAGAAGCATGGAGCTATAGAGCGTCCCTGTTTCAAGCTGAGGTTTTACTGCATGACATTTGGCTGCTGCTGCTGCTGTGTTTCATTTGTACGTATGGTGCTATATGTTGTCCAACACGATAGCTGTAAATAGATGTAGCTCTATCTTAAGCAAGACAGGACTTCATATGAATGCCTTTTATATCAACTTTAGGTAGAGCAGATTTCACTGATCCACTTTGGAAGTGATGAAGAAATAATGGACATAGGCAAGAACAGGGCAAATATAAACACAAAACTGAAAGGGTCCAATGATAGGAGAGATATAGTTACCTAAACGTGACTATCATGTTAGATAAAGAGAGGCATTTATCACTCATACCTCTGTGTAAGTATGTGGAAATACCAAGCCCAACAAGATTTTGAAAAGCAGTCTGGCAGAAAGTGGGTAACCTCTGATTTCCACTGACATGGTTTATATTTAGGCTGGTTTCCTAAGAAACAAAGCATGTGTGATTACACTGTCTGTCTCCTGCTGATAACTTCTGAACCCACTGGACACATCTGATGGAAAACCAGCAATCTGAAAGATATGAAATTCCTGTATGTTCCATGAAAGTCATTCTCTAAGTAGAGGAAAGAGACCCAAGCAAGTATCCCCACGGAGAGACCAGTCATCTGATGAAGTCGGCTGTTCTTGGTATGTTTGGTCTACCAGCTGGGCAATAAGTACATAGGTGCTGAGCAGCCAATAAATAAAAGCGTGTGCACATTGCAGATCTAGGCACAGGTTTTTGCAGCTGTGCTTTGTGCACCTGCTGGGACCTGGGTGTGACAGGATGAAAGGGGGGATGTGACATAGAGGTGGTGGCACTGGGAGGTGGCAGATTTACTCAGAGGAGTATGAAGGACTGTAATTGTTGTTGGTGAGTGGAAGATGCTGAACATAAATTTGTGGGAAGCCAAGTTTTGATAGCTCTGTGTTTATGGTAGCATGCTCTTAAACTCAGAGTGTTACCTAAATCTTTATTTCACCTTTTATTACTGTCTCCTCCTCTCATCCTCTTCTAAATCCCTTCTGAAGACAAACCTCCTTAATGCCATGCTCTCTCACCAATCCCAGCACTGCTGGCCACAGCATCTCTGCCAAGTGCTTTGCCACCTCTGCTGCTGCTTCACATCGGGGAGGGTTTTTAAGGGCGCTGCGTGCCTTTGCACTGCTTCTTTGGCAGTACTGATGATTTAGGAAGTATTTGGGTGTCCAAATTTTATGTTAGATCCCATGCAGTGATGTAAATAAGACATCTGCTTCCTCTGCTATTTGACCAAATGGCATTATTTATTTAAATAAAGCATCCTAGGTTTGTCTTAGCTTTTGTTTGTGTTAACTACCCAGTAACCAACGACTTAATCAGAGACTACTATTTTGGAAAGAGTCCCTCACTTGCTCTATCTTAAAATTAAAGGTGTTTATAAAATATTTGGCGCACAATAGCTTTTAGGACATCTGAGTTGCAACGGATGCACGTTCAGACAGACAGCTGCCTCTCACACGGGATGCCTGAACCGAGCATATAAATGGGCAAAACCGTGGTGTTTTACACATTTGTCCACTGGAGGCCTCCCTCGGTGCATCGAGAGGCTCCAGCTGCCGCAGGCAAAGCTTAGGAGCGTTGGGTTTGGGGATACCTAAACGGGCAGCTTTCTGGCTCAGTGGCTCACTTAAGAAGCAGCAAGTCAGAGGCAGAAGGAGTGCTCTTCATAGCGAAAGGCAGCCAGGAGTCACCTTCATGGAGGCTTTTGGAGCTAAGTGCTCACTAAGGGTTGAATAACTTACATTTCAGTGATGCTAAGTTCTGCGTGATGGACTAAATGATCAATGATGGACTTAAATCACACAAGATTGGACTCAGAGGAGCTCGCTTCTTCAGTTCTACTTTTTTTTTTTCTTGTTGGAAAGCAAATGTCATCAACGCTGTCCCTGGGAGAGCAGTCTTCAGTGCAAGTAGGCACAAGAATGAGAATTGCTCTATAGCTGTCAAATTACGTTTTCCAATACTTCATATCTCTATCTTACAGGTTTTGTTTGTTTGTTTGTTTTGCTTTGTTTGTTACGTGGATTCCTGTTGCATCTGTCTAGAGTGAGGTGGAGGAGGTATTATCATACCCTCCTGTGCTTTTTCCTGCACCTAAGTTTAGCCCGCTGCTGAAGAAAGACCAGAAAGGAAAGTTTAAGACCACAAAACAAGGCTAAACTGCAGGGCTATTAACCTGTAAAACTCTAGTGAAGGGTTGTTTGCAATTCCCGGAGAAAAAGTATATGGATTTTTACAATAACATAACAAAAATTTGTTTTATCCCTCATTCTTTACTATCCTTTCTGCTGTGACATACCTGATGGGAAATGTAAGTAATCAATGTAAAATTTATATTGCTGCATGTTGTATATATAGCATACACACATGGAAACCCACTTGGCCTTTCTTTAGAGGTGAATTCTCCAGGTCTATATTGTGACTGTGTCACACTGGACGTGTCACCTGGGCAATCCCAGCCTTCAGAAAAGGATGACAGCAGCTTCTGCTTCATCTTCCTAGACACAGGACAGCATCATCTGGGCAAGTCATTGACAGGGAGACCTCTGCAGCCAACAACACTGTCAGCTCCTGGCTTGCTGGTGTCCCCCAATACTGGAGAAGCAGGAAGCTCTCGTGGTGCCCGAAGTGGAAGTATTTGAGTCAGTACATGAAATCTCCGCAGTGGTCTGACAGGATGAGCTAAGCTCACTGGGTGCTTGGTAGGGCAGGTAACCACAGCATCTCACAGCTGCCCTGCAGCTCTCTCCAGCTGTGGAAGAACTGCCTGGCTTCTCTGCCAGTGAGCAATGAAATGCTCACCCAGAGTGAGTGACCTCCCATCTTACTGCTGCTCAGTCCTGAGCTCTCGGTTGTCCCTGAGTTGCTGAGACTTATTGCGGTGGTCTTCCCAGACTGCTAGAGCATGGAGCCACTAATTAAAACTAACCCTTGATGAGTCTTTCTGGTGACTGCCCTGTGGTGTCATGCTTTTTCTCTCTCATCAGTCTCTGTTTTTTCTGTCCCTTAGCAAACTCCACAAGTTGCAACCTCTGCAAGTTGCAGTTCTGGTACAGCTCCTACCTTAATTGATATTTGTTGCATGGCACTATGTCAGATGCTTCACGGAAATCAAAACAGAACAAATCTGCTGGGAATCTCAGCTGTCTTGTCAAAGGAAGATACGGGGTTAGTGTGGCACTATCTGTCTTTCAGAAAGCCTACACTGCATTTTCCCCCTGTTTGTAGTTTACTTTCATGTCTTCAAGCACACTTTCCTCCCTGTCAGGTGACAGCTCTTGGAAGGGAAAAGCCCTGTGCTCAGACCAGGAATTAATTCATCACAAAAAAAATCTACACCAGTGTCATAGTCTGGTATTCTAGTGTGTTTTTATTTTGTTTTGTTTTTAAATATGAACTAGAGATGGGCATCAGTAAGGAACCTTATTGCCACTGCTGGCTGGACTAATAGATCAATTTCTGTGCCGGAAAAATGTGTGTGCAAACATTTTTCTCCCCAGCACTAGTGGTTAGATGAAGTGATGAGTGAAATTCCTTTTATTCAGAAATGATTAGTGAAGATAGCAATCAAAAAAATGAGCAGTAACTGGAACAAGCTATTGAGATGACTGTGGTAATATAACCACCGTTCACATTATTCAGTAACAAATTGCTGCTGTTACCAGGCTCTAAGTTCAGTTTGCAAGCAAAATCTGTTTGCCCATGTGAGATCCTTACAGACCCGCCAGCTGCAGGCTTAATGATTGCCCTTTCTCACAGTGCCCAGAGAGCCAGCTCCCTTTCCCTTTTTTCACCAAGGCACAATTAAAATGCCCAGCATCATGTATTTCTGCAGAGACTCGAGATGGTGTAGCCAGGATCACAACTCAGTCTTCTGCATGTGTCCCTGAGGTATGGGATTGTTCTCTTTTGTCTGCACCTGAAGTCTGGGTCACGGCCACGCAACACAAGGAAGCCTGGTTAGGTCATATGAGATGATCAAATGCTATTTGGCTGATTGACAAGTCTCGTTTCCCATGAAAAGGAAACAATGACTGGACTATACAGGTTGTAATCTTTCGCCCTTGCCCTCTGCAGGGTATAGAGTAGATAGCAGGAGAAAGGATATAGTAGCAGATCATTGCTCATTTTTAGTAAAAAGCTCAGCTCATTGAAAGCAATGCCTTTTGTCTTTCAAACAATGTCAACAGCTAACACATGAGAATTAATGCAGTAATGCAGCCACAGGCAGTGGGTGCTCCCTTCTCCCAATACACTGAAATAAAGTGATTGTTTCTGAATAAGCACGTGCAATCAAAGCCTTGATTCTGTCTGAATTATTAAGGAATTATCGTCAGTGAGTTTCACTGCCATTCTTCTGAAGCTTATGGGCTGCTATTCTGCATCAAGGAGATAAACACAAGCTTTAGGAGTCTCCCACATATTTCCCACATACAGTGATGTATTTTGGAGACTTCAGAATAACAAAATAAAGTCCAGTCAGACTGTGCAGCATTGCAGAGCTGCCGAAACCAGGGAACTGGCATGGGACTGCCTCTGCTTCTCCTGCACACCAAGCTTGTGAGTTTTACACTGCACTTCAGCATTTTTGAGCAAACACAGAATTCTGTATTTTTAAGCAAACTTCAATAAATACAGAGGACTGAAAGCTCTGATTTTAAAATGTTTGGGTCAGCAATCAGGTGATGGTTATATGCAACAGAGTCACAACGGAAAGATAGTTTAAACATAACCTTAGGTGCCTCTGAGGCCCTTCTGTGTTCCAGCTTAGTGTCTAAGCACCCTTCAGTCAACACAGTCAATGAAACAGAGAGGGCAATTACTCTTGCCTGAAATAGTTTCTTAGGTTTGGCCAGATGGATTGTGAGATCTCAGCTGACTAGATCTCCTCTGGCAGGATGGGCATGTGGGCACCAAGGTCAGAGGTGAGCAGCTGCCACTGGGGTGGGCATCTAGCACCAGGCAAGATGAGCGTGGTCCAGAGATCTTGCCCCTCCTCAAGGCCACCAGGAGTAACTGCTACAACAAGAATGAGGAAAATGCCATTAGTGGCAACCGACATGGTGCCAAAGACAAAGCTTTTCTGGAAAAGAGGAGTTCTCCACTACCTACTGACAGGAATACGAACCGGAGAGCCTGAGAACAACAATGAAGCTCCCAGAAGACTTAAACAGAAAGGAAACTAAAGGCCTTGCCTGAACAGCAGAATTCAATTTTTTATAAACCACCAAGAAAATGTGTCTCTGGCAGCACTCATGGCATGCCTTCACTTCAGGGCTAGTGCAGGTTGATGGACAAGTCATCAGCGTCTCCCCAAAGCAAAGCCCTGCATGGTAGGGCCACCCTGGTGAGGCCCATCTGGGGCCATGTGCCCCAGCTCCTTGGGCCTCTACCGGCTGGACAAGGCTCGTTGGTCATTTTGGGATGAGAAGAACAGAAATGGGAGAAGGAAGGCAGACAGTGCTTAGGTCTGAGTGTGGGATGAAGCAGTCAGTGCTCATCCATGTCCCCCAGCCCTGAGGAGGTTGCCCAGCATTGGGCGCTTTCCAAAACACATCAGGGCTGCTCTGCATGCGTCTCAGGAGCAGCTGCACCAAATTGCAGAGAAGAATCCTTGTTAACTATAAAGAGCAATTTGGCTTTTCTTTTCTCAGGACTGTACTTAGCTGCTTACTAATTGAAGCTCATCCTTCCTTTGCTTCTACCCTCCTTTCACAGAGCTTTCAGGTGTAAGCAGGAATCCCTGCTGCCCCTTCTCAGGGGTCCCCTTCCTTTCCTTTCTGCCCCTGATGATGGTAGGACCTGCACAACACCTGAAGTATAGACACTCCATGGTCATGGGCAGAGGACAAAGCTTCATCGTGGTAAAAAGACCTCAGTTCTTTTCTTAGATGTTTGTCTCTTGTGCCTGTCTTTAAAGAAAAAAATATTATTTATAGATGAACTAAAGTAACCAAAGACCACAAATTATATACATACATACATGTATTTATATCGTGTTACCTATATGTGTCTGTATGTGTTATTGTGCATATTCTGAAGCTGAAAATATTCTTCCTCTCCTTTTTACATATTTTTACGTACAATATTTCCCCTCCTTTTTACATCCTAGCAGTGAATAATTTAAACATTAATGATGACTGTCCATGATTGTGGAATGACAGTATAACCACTACTGGCCTGCACAGAATGCAGATATTTACCTCTATCAATTGTTTATGTATAGGACATGCATTAGGAAATATACTTCAAGCAGTATTCAGTTCAGAAAGAATTTTGTTTTAAAGAGCAAGTGGAATCAGACAGACATTAGCATATTTAGGCCATTGTGTTAAACAATATCAAGAGATTTAATTAAGGAAAATTACCCCATATTGTGAGTAACACTGTGATTGTAGGACTGAAAGACTTGAGCAGTTCTTTGATGAATGCTGCCTGATAGGTTACTAATGTCAGATGAATAAATAATGCTGTCCTGTGCTCTCAAAGCCTCATTTCTCAGCAAGGAGGCTCCCATAGTGAAATGCTACAGAGAACAGTTCAAAGATTTACATAGGCCAGGATGTAAATCTCAGGGGAAGTAACAGATTTCTCCAAGCAAAGAAACAGGAAAGGGAAAAAAAAGAAGCTTTCCTTCTTCCGAGTGGGGAAAACAGATAAAGAGCGCTGGCGACTCTTGCCAAGTCCTCATGCCCGGTGTGCTGCAGACAGTCCTGCCTTTCATAGCCTCAGAGCAGCCACCATTCATTCTCAGCAGAGAATTAACAACCACTTCTCCCATTTTCTTTTCTTTTGAAATTAAAGAAATAATGTCTCTTTGGGAGAACCTAACTGTTTTGTTAGCTGTACCATACCATTTATGATCAACCAAGAGCTTTAAAAAGCAGACCAGAAATACATTTTGTTTGATTGGGCCTTCTTTCCCATCCCTGATAATTATCTTCCCCTGTAGTTGATAATTAAAGATAGCGTGCTAGAGACAGAGAGCCTCAGCTGCCCTGGAGCTGCCGCTCACAGGAGCTTGCTCTCCTCAGGAACCCACAGGGCCTGCAGGCAAGAAGTGGTAGGGCGCTGGCAAAGTGAGATGGCAAAACGGGCACATTTCCTGAGAAGGGCTTCCATCTTGATACCCTGACAGTTTCCCACGCAAGACACGTCAGTGGAAATTTGATTCATTTCTGCGTACAGCCAGACTCATCCCCATAAGGCAGATGAATGTTAAAAGCCAAAAAAAAGCTTTGTTTGGCGGAGATGGTTTCTATTGCACGAGTAAAATGTTGACCTTTTGCTGATCTAGTTGCTCTGAAATCTTCAGCTGGTGAAACGTGCTACAGTGGATGTAGAAAGGAGGCCCCTATCCTTCCCCAGAGCATCACTGTTTTTAGTGTTGTGATGCTGCCAAAAAAATTGTATCGGTTTTATAGTCCCAGAGAGGATCAGGGCTACAGCCAAAGAAAGATTGAAATGCTTGAAGCAAAGTTTGGAGGGACTTTAATCAGCAGGGTGGAAGTTTGTTACAGAAACTCTGATCTCCAGCCTGTGTACAGTGGTTTGGGGATTACACCTCTAAAGCACCTCATTCTTCCCAAACACAAAAAGGGGGTGTAAGTGCCTGGGTCTGGGCTTTGCACTTCCATCCTGTAGGTCAGCAGTTTTTACATTAGACCACGTACTTCAGATCTCAGGGCAGGCACGGAGCAATGTTTGCCTTCAACAAGGCTTAATTTCCAGAGGTTTGGCTAGTGGCTATACAGTATTCCCACATCCCTCTCCACCCTGCAGATAGACCATAGCCGCGCTCCCGCTCTCATCCAAAACATTTTGCCCAAAGTCACTGCAGAGCCCAAACACTGACTCACAGTTCACCCTATTCTGCTTGCTTTCAGAGTCTTGATTCCTCTTAATAATTATAAAGCCCACGTGTACTTCTCTCTGCACCTCTGTGGCAAACACAATGCTCTACTCAGTTAATGAGGATGTGATGTGCAAGCCCTCGGTTCCTCAAAGCACAGTGCTTGGGAGGGAAATTTCTAAGGTGGTTTCCAGGGTTTGGCAAGTTAACGAAAAACGTCCCCAGAGTGCACTAATTCCCTTGCACACACTTCACGAGCTACAGGCAGGGGGATTTTGCAGAACCTTCTTGCATACAAGCTCTTGCCACAGAGAGGCAGCCTCTGCCAGTAAGACAAGAGAAAGAAAGAAAAAAAAAAAATGTAGATGAGAGTGAATGAGAAAGAGGAGCTCTGTAGGAAGCACCAGTAAATGGAAGGACAGGGTGAGTATGGTTGGGCAGTGAGTCTGCTCCTAATCCACTGCCAAAGAGCCCCTGGACCTGTGCTTTGTGCTCTGGATGGAGCCACGCTTCATCCACGTGTTCCACATACAGAGACAAGGTGAAGTCTCCGGAATCTGGGAGGATGAGAAAAAGTTTTAGCAGGTGTGAAATGACAGTGGTGTTTCTGAAGCAGCTGGTTCTCAAGACAGGTGGGTTCCTGTACCCTCACTGAATGGTTTGGGGGATTCCTGAGTCCTCCTGCTGCAACCAGGGGAGACCACTTCATTTTAGCATGGTGGGCAGTCTAAAGAGTGCTTGAGCAACAATTTGCAGCGGGTAGGAATTTGCTAAAAACGTGATAACCATATATAAATTTTGTCCCTGATGTTAAAAGACCAAGTTGAGGACTTGCTGATTTTTTTCTAACTGTATATATGGGCCTTTGCTACTTTTTTTTTTTTTTTTAACCTGGGAACTCTATGATATCAACATTCCTGAGGACAAAAGTTCTGAGCTTTCCACCTGCAAGACAAGGATGTTTTTCTATTAAAATCATAATTGTATCAATGAGGCATATTCATTGTTTCAAAGCTACTAGTAACAATTAGCATGCTGATGTTCACTGATTAAAAGAAAAAAAATGTCTAAGGTAAATAAATCAACTTAAAAATTATCCCTTTCTGCAAACAACAGCTGCACAGGAAAAGGAAGACTGTTAGCCATCTTTCACTGATGTGCTAGGCTGATCCAGTAGATGTGTTTCAAGTACTCTGTGGCTGCAAGTTAATATATCCTACACTCCACAGGAAAGAACCATGCAGGAAAACAAAAAAGGCAGAACAATTGTGTGAACTGAACGCCCCATCTTATTCTGAAAACATCTGGCCTCTGAACATTTCATTCATTCATTTGGTTTATTTGGTGAAAAATCTGCCCAAGCATCAGCAGCCTTGCTCAGTTAATAATAGAAAAAGCAAATGTTGGTGCAGAGGTCTTTTGCCTTTCATTCAATAGGACATGCACTCGGAAAACAGGAACCACTCAGGGGCTGAGAATATAGGAAAAATGACAAGATTCAGTAAGGGGGAGAACCGCTGGGATATTCAAAGTTGTGATTATAGAGGGAATAAGGAATGGCAATGGTCTTGGAAATACTGGTTTATTGAGAGCCTCATTTGAGCACAAAGTACGGGAGTTCTGGAGAAAAAGACTACAGAGGTGAAAGAAATAAATGGAGGATGAAATACTGGCTTGAGGAGTCTGGGATGATTTTGGCACCAAACTTTCAAAATCACCGGATTTAGCAGTCAGAATATCACAGTTTCCCAACAGCTTCTGACACTCTCAGCCGTGGGACTCTGTTTCCGTGCTGATGAGCATACCATGAAGGGTTAAGCAACAAAAGAGCAACTGCTTCATTTTACGTAGATAACACAACAAAGCCTGGAAATGCAAATGCATTCAGAAAAAGCCTTTGAACAATTTTTATTTTTTTTTCCTCTCTCAAAGTTGTTACATTATAGAGGTTTAAGAAAAGCCCTCAGTGTTTATTGTAGAGTGTTTATTACTGCGGACGTCAAGAATGGCAGACAAGTTTATATAAAAAATTCCGGATCTTACATTTTCCCAGTTGTTACTTTTCCTTTTCTACTGCTTCATCTCTACAGAAGAAAGGGATTAAAGTGATGTATTTTGTTGCACTTTTTCCTGCAGTGAATTAACCCTTGGCCAACAATGACAAGGAAGACAGCACAGCTATATGGAAATTAACTTGACAGCCCATAAACATGAGAGCCTGTTGTTCACTGGATTTCGTTTTAATAGGTATTAACAAGGCATTCAGGTTAAGTAAGCGAACAGAACTAGCCCTGAAACTATCATTTAATTTCATAGCTCTTTTTCACAGGGATTAGCTATCAGTCCTGTGAGGCTTCATCTTGCTTTTTAATTCAAATCATACTGAATCCATAGCAATTCCCTTTTGCTCCTAAAATGACAAAAGAAAGGAAACAATATTAATTGTGGTTCCTTATACTCCTGATATGCGTCAGATTTTGTATGAGAAATCTGAGGTTGGAATGGTGCAAATCAACACTGCTCCACCGAGGGTACGACCATGCCTGTTCCCTGCTCTAGAGTTAGTGGGAAGCTTATTCTACAATGATAATTCTGTTTTTAAAAATGTCAGTGGTTCATACACAAGCTTAAGGAACTACTAAGCCTATTTCCCCTCCTCTCAAATTTTAGGCACTGCTTGTGCCTGCACTGGACTTCATTTGGCTACAGGCTCTCTGGGTTGGGTTGCCAAGCTTGTGTCGCTCTTCAGTTTAATCAAGTTTGAAGAGACATCTCACTGCAAACCTAGATGCTACCATTCTGCTCATCCTCCTTCTCAACTGTCTTCCTCTCCCAGAAGTAATCGAGCAATTTACAATTGGGCAAGATTAGGAGCATACTATGCACACTTTCACAGAATCACAGAATCGTCTAGGTTGGAAGAGACCTCCAAGATCATCTAGTCCAACCTCAGCCCTAACACTAACAAGTCCTACACTAAACCATATCACTAAGGGCTACATCTAAACGTCTTTTAAAGACCTCCAGGGATGGTGACTCAACCACCTCCCTGGGCAGTCCATTCCAATGCCTAACAACCCTTTCAGTAAAGAAGTTCTTCCTAACATCCAACCTAAACCTCCCCTGGCGCAACTTTAGCCCATTCCCCTTCGTCCTGTCACCAGGCACGTGGGAGAACAGACCAACCCCCACCTCTCTACAGCCTCCTTTAAGGTACCTATAGAGAGCGATAAGGTCTCCCCTGAGCCTCCTCTTCTCCAGGCTAAACAACCCCAGCTCCCTCAGCCGCTCCTTGTAAGACTTGTTCTCCAGACCCCTCACCAGCTTCGCTGCCCTTCTCTGGACTCTCTCGAGCACTTCCATGTCCTTCTTGTAGTGAGTGGCCCAAAACTGAACACAGTACTCGAGGTGCGGCCTCACCAGAGCTGAGTACAGGGGGACAATCACCTCCCTAGACCTGCTGGCCACACTGCTTCTTATGCAAGCCAGGACGCTGTTGGCCTTCTTGGCCACCTGGGCACACTGCTGGCTCATATTCAGCCGACTATCAACCAGTACTCCCAGGTCCTTCTCTGTCAGGCAGCTTTCCAGCCACTCTTCTCCCAGCCTGTAGCGCTGCTTGGGGTTGTTACGCCCCAGGTGCAGGACCCAGCACTTGGCTTTGTTGAACTTCATGCAGCTGACCTCAGCCCATCGGTCCAGCCTATCCTGATCCTCCTACAGAGCCTTCCTTCCCTTGAGCAGATCGACACACGCACCTAACTTGGTGTCTTCTGCAAACTTACTGAGGGTGCACTCGATCCCCTCATCCAGGTCATCGATAAAGATATTAAAGAGGACCGGCCCCAGCTCTGAGCCCTGGGGGACTCCACTAGTAACCGGCCTCCAACTGGATTTGGCTCCATTCACCACAACTCTTTGGGCCTGGCTACCCAGCCAGTTTTTAACCCAACAAAGTGTACGCCAGTCCAAGCCACGAGCAGCCACTTTCTTGAGGAGAATGTTGTGGGAAACAGTGTCAAAAGCCTTACTGAAGTCAAGGTAGATCACATCCACAGCCTTCCCCTCATCCACCAAGCGCGTCACTTGGTCATAGGAGGAGATCAGGTTCGTCAAGCAGGACCTACCTTTCATAAACCCATGCTGACTGGGCCTGATCACCTGGTTGCCCTGCAAGTGCCGCGTGATGACACTCAAGATAATCTGCTCCATGAGTTTCCCTGGCACTGAGGTCAAACTAACAGGCCTATAGTTCCCCGGGTCTACCCTCCAATCCTTCTTGTAGATGGGCGTCACGTTTGCTAGCCGCCAGTCGACTGGGACCTCCCCTGATAGCCAGGACTGCCGATAAATGATGGAAAGCGGCTTGGCCAGTTCCTCCGCCAGTTCGCTCAGTACCCTCGGGTGGATCCCATCCGGCCCCATCGACTTGTGTACATCCAAGTGTTGTAGCAGGTCGCCAACCATTTCCTCATGGATAGCGAGGGCCACATCCTGCTCCCCATCCCCTTCCACCAGCTCAGGGTACCAGGTATCCAGAGAACAACCGGTATTGCTGCTAAAGACTGAGGGAAAGAAAGCATTGAGCACCTCAGCCTTTTCCTCATCTTTTGTAACTAAGTTTCCCCCCGCATCCAGTAAAGGATGGAGATTCTCCTTAGTCCTCCTTTTTGTGTTGATGTATTTGTAAAAACGTTTTTTGTTATCTTTAACGGCAGTAGCCAGATTGAGCTCCAGATGAGATTTGGCCTTTCTAGTTTTGTCCCTGCACAGCCTCGCAACATCCTTATAGTCCTCTTGAGTAGCCCGCCCTCTTTTCCAAAGATTATAAACCCTCCTTTTTCTCCTAAGCTCGAGCCACAACTCTCTGCTCAGCCAGGCCGGTCTAGTTCCGCGTCGGCTCGTCTTTGGGCACGTGGGGACAGACCGCTCCTGAGCCATTAAGATTTCCTTCTTGAGGAGTGCCCAGCCTTCCTGGACTCCTTTGCCCTTCAGAACCGCCTCCCAAGGGACTCTGCCAACCACTGTCCTGAACAGCTCACAGTCAGCCCTCTGGAAGTCCAAGACAGCGGTTTTACTGGTCCCCTTCCTGACTTCGCCAAGATTAGAGAACTGAACCATTTCATGTTCACGCTGCCCAAGACAGCTCTCGACCACCACATCTCCCACCAGTCCGTCACTGTTTGTGAACAGAAGGTCTAGCGGGGCACCTCCCCTGGTAGGCTCTCTAATCAGCTGCGTCAGGAAGCTATCTTCCACGCTCTCCAGAAACCTCCTAGACTGCTTTCTCTGGGCTGTGTTGTGCTTCCAGGATATGTCTGGGAAGTCCCCCACGAGAACAAGCACTGACAATTTCTCAACTTTTGCCAGCTGCCTGTACAATTCCTCATCCGTCTCCTCATCCTGGTTCGGCGGTCTATAACAGACCCCCACCAGGGTGCTTGCCTTGTTGGCCTTCCCTCTGATCCTAACCCATACGGACTCAACCTTATCATTCCCAGCCTCAAGTTCCTCAACATCTAAACACTCTCTAATATAGAGAGCCACACCACCACCCATTCTGTGCTGCCTGTCCCTTCTGAAGAGCCTATAGCCAGACATTGCAGCACTCCAGTCATGAGAATGGTCCCATCACGTTTCCGTGATGGCAACCAAGTCGTAGCCTTCCCGCTGCACGATGGCTTCCAGCTCCTCTTGTTTGTTACCCATGCTGCGTGCATTAGTGTAGATGCACCTCAGTTGGGCCATTGCCTTCTTCCCCGGCTTTGCCTTTGTTCCCCCTGGTACAGCTCCAACAAGCCTAATTTCAGCCCCATCCCCCTTCTTTCCTAGTTTAAAGCCCTCTCAACGAGCCCTGCTAGCTCCTGGGCTAGGATCCGTTTTGCCCTTAGAGACAGGGACCCGTCTGCGGTCACCAGGCCGGGTGCCGAGTAAAGCGCCCCATGGTCAAAAAAAACAAAATTTCTGTGTTGGCACCAGCCTCTGAGCCACGTGTTAATCAGGTGGGCTTTCCGTGTTCTCTCGGTACCCCTCCCTGCCACTGCAGGGATAGATGAAAACACCACCTGTACTCCTGCTCCATCCACTAACCATCCCAGTCCCCTAAAGTCCCGTTTGATAGCCTTCAGGCTTCTCTCATCAATATCATCACTGCCAGCCTGGACTATCAAAAGAGGGTAGTAGTCAGAGGGGCGGACCAGGTAGGGAAGCTTCCTGGCAACATCCCTGACCCTGGCCCCAGGGAGGCAGCAGACTTCCCTACGGGTATGCTCAGGTCGACAAATAGGGCCCTCCATTCCCCTGAGAAGGGAGTCGCCTACTACTCACCCTTCTGTCTTTCTTGGTGGAGGCAGTCTTGAGACGTGGAGTCGGCTTCCTCGCCCTAGGCATCCTCCTGGGTAGACTTTCTACCTCGTCCTCACCCACCGGTCTCTCAAGCTCCAGGGCCTCAAATCTGTTACGTAAGGGCACCTGGGAAGGTGGGGCTGGTAGGGGGGGGCGTTGCCTGAAAGGTCGAGCAGGGACCTGTCTCCATCCCTCCTCAACTCCTAGGTCACCTCCCTCTGCCCAACAGCGACAGGGCAGGGGGTCCATCCCCATTAGGGGTGTCTCACCCTGGTACCTCTCCTTCAGGCCCTGCAGGGAGTCACTCCACCAGTCTATCTCCCGCTCACACTTCCTAATAGCCCTCAACCTCTCCACCTCCTCTTTGAGTTCTGCCACCAGGCGGACCAGGTCATCCACCTGCTTGCACCTCACACACACGGCGCCTCTGCCTCCCTCAGATGGCAGCAACAGGCTCAGACACTCCCTGCACCCAGAGACCTGAACTGCCGCATTGTTGAGCAGGCGGTCAGTCTGGGTGGCCACAGACTTTCTAGAGAAAGCGCTCTGCCTGGTGAAGACCATCGCAGCCTAGCTAGCGGTCGACAGCCGTTAAAGATGTTGTTCTTATGGGCGGGGGGAAACTCTGCCCTCCCTGCGCGCACTGCCGCCCTCCTGACGCGCCACGCTCTGTTTGCCTGCCCTGGTCGCTCGCGCCCCCTAGGGGCTGCTTTTGAACGGCCGGGGCGGGGGCGCTGCTGGCTCCGCCTACGCCTCGTCAGCCTCCCTCGCGGGGGCTGCCGGGCCCTGGCGGCTCCCTCGAGCGGCCTCGATGCTGGAAAAAAAGCCATGCCTGTCCCGATCCCCCGCTCCGCTGCGGAACGAGTCTGCCCCGGAGCCGATCGCCTTGGCAAGTAATATTTAATATAAAATAATATAAATATATTATATAAAATAATAATAAATTATAAATAATATATAAATATATATTATAAATAATATATAAATATATAAATATATATAAATATATAAATATATATAAATATATCTATTATAAATAATATATATAAATATAAATAATAATATAATAAATAATAATAATAAAAAATAATATAAATATATAATATAAAATAATCTTTATTTGGGGGTAAAAGAGTGTGCAGCAGCCATAGCACTGGAGAATCAATCACTGGTTTTAATAACCATCTCTGACAGAGAGCAGCATATGGGGAATTAAAATAATGTTTTTATACATGCTTGGGCTGAATAAGTCTTCCAACAAAGACAAACCTCAGAGCCATCCCAACTGGGGACAGCCAGGGGCTCTCTGTAGGTGTTGCCTTTGGGCCTGTGGATGGTGATGGTGGTACCATATTTATCCCAGCTTTGCATGGAAGCACCGAGGCTTGAACATTTCTGTGATCCTGAGCAGTTTGATGGAGTCGTACGCAGATTGCATCTCACTCTGACCAGGAAATAACCATGAACAGGCAATTCTGGGGAGAAATCAGTTGGTGTTGACACCTGCTGTAGGACTATACCAATGGCTACTCTCTGCTCTTTGTGTGCTGCAGTAATGCTGCTGAATTGTGGCCAAAGAGCAGTGGTTGGAGGGTGCTCATGTTAAAGTATGTGATAGGAGGGTATATTGTGTAGTGGTATCCTGTGCATTGGTACATATTTCTCAAAGTATTGAGTGGGTGCTGTTGGGTGATGGATAGAAAACTCTTTATCCAAGGATTCATGATTCAATCAGCCTATATCCTTTTCACCGGCTTTCATGAAACTGTTTGTGTGCATAGATATATAGGAAAAACCTTTTATTTATTTGAATAACTATTATTCACATATAAATGAATGCATTGGCATATGAACAGAGATGTTCCCAGACACACATGCTTGTTCTCTCCCTGTAAGTGATCACCTGCCTGCCACCCTATATGTACACATTTGCTTGCTGTGAACGTGACTGGGGAAAACAAATGTAAAACACATAGGACAGCCAATAAATGTGGTTAATATGTCCCAGTCAGGAAGGAAACCAGCTATTTTTAAAACAGGGATTTATAAATATAGTCAAATGTAAGGCAAGCTCTGAAGAGGACGAGAAGGAATTGAAGATGGTCTGAAGCTTTCCTGGAGCACACAGCTTATTCACCGTCACGATTATTGGCCCAGACCCAAGTAAAGCAGAGCCTTTCTAACATCCTGTTAACCTGCCTTCTGCTCTTATAACTAATAGCATCAACCCGTCAAAAAAATCTGTAGAAATATATGCAGTACAAGGCTTAGCAGTTCTGCATGGCTCTGTAACAGATTTCTGATTCACGAGCAGCAAAGAGGTTGAGAGTTCCCCTAGCTGTGGTTGCTGTTCCCCTGCTTGTTTGCTGATGGGGTTTTGTGGTGTTTGGTGACTCTCCAGAGAAGGAGAACCAAATTTATTTTCTGTGTGTCTGCCTCACACTTTCAGGCATAGTATTGTGTCTTGTGGAACACATGAACCTGAGCATGGTTCTTCACAAGTAGTGCCAAGACAGCATGTCCCCATTTTCATTCCTCTTTTCAAGAATTCAAAAAGACCCAAATGAGTTACATTTCCTAGAAAAATCTCAGAGCAAGCACCTGTACCCTGCAGTGCATTTAACCCTCTCAAGTCTGAGACAACATGTGCTCTGGAGGATCCTGCCATGCAGCTCCTGTGAGAAGGATGGACTCACAAAGTGAGATGCACGAGCAGGATCCTCACAAGAGGGTATTGTCTGATACTCAGGAAGCCAAGAATGTCAGCATCTGGAAAATTCTCTATTTCTGTGCTAAAAGCAGGAACGTAAATATTGAGTTAAGATGCTTGTATTTAATATCTGTGATCTCAGCAAAAGGGAGGAGGAGAGGGAGGAGGAAGAGAGGTTGCCACGAAAAAAACAGCGATACTTACTGCCTGAAGTTTGCTTGAAATAGAAACGATAGTCAAAAATATTTCATGTGCTATTTGCAAGTTGTGTACTAATTAAAACCTGCATTGAAATATTTATTAAAGTACTGCATTTTTGTCTTGGCTCCCTCTCTCAAGCTGACTAGGAACTATTGTATCAGATACTTTGGGGGGCTGTGTGCAACAAACAGCCCAGAGGCTTAATTTTGTGCAGTATTTTTTGAAAAGCTATGACTGCAAGCTGTTCTTCAGCAGAGTGTAAGGTCGAAATGTAGCAGGATATTGCAGTTTTAATGTTGCTATCACACAGGTATGTAAGGCATGGGAGGTAATCAGTAGCAAGTTATTAAAAATCAATTTGCTCCAGTGTTCTACAGTGCAGACATCCACCATCATAAGTATTATTAAAAAATAAATACATAAATAATAATAATTTAAAAACATACTGTGAATTTTCTAATACAGATTACATTTTCTTTTTTTTTTTTTTTTTATTGGAGCTGCAGTTCCTGGAAAAAAAAAGTAATTTTTCTTTTTCATGGAGTAAGATTTGGTTCCAGATCTGAAACCTATGGGAAAAAAAGGGCTTGGAAAGGTGATGTGGAAGCATTATAAAATATCTGGACTGATAAAAAGGACACCGATAATGAAGACTTGATTTTATTCTCTAAATGACAGTTATAGCCATGAGTTTTTATGGTGCCATTCAAGAACTGTATCTTTTATATCTGTTTTCAGTTGCAAAGATATTATTAAATTTCAGTCAGTTTGGGGATGTTATTTTCCAGTGTGGGAGTCTGCCTCCTCCAAATGAATTCTGAGAGAGGCTGGAGGAAGAGAGGAAATGCTCACCCTCTCAAAGAAAAGAGAAGGTCTCCCTCAAGAAAACTTAGTGCCTTCATGCCTTGAAACCACACATCGCCTACCATGTTTAAATGGCGTTATTCAGACTGCAAACTTATACATCCAAAGGATCAGAAATGCTAGAATTATAACAACATATTTTGGTTGGAGTCCTCGGCATATTGTGATGTTGACCCTATTGGTAGATTGTGTGCTCTTTCTGTGCAGATGCCACATTATGCATAGCAAGCTTCTTTCTTGTGACTTACATATTTTCATTCAGTTGTAAGTACTGGAAAAAAGGACTTGAAGCTACTCTATCGTATTCTGTAGTGCCCTGGATGTCCCTTTACATTATCATTACAAATATCTGAGAATAGTAGGCCTTTGTGTTTCTCCTGTGAGCCCACACAATGCTGTGGAGGAACCATTTGTTTTGAAATTAGAGGTATCTATTTAACATCAGGAAGTTTATTTGGTATTTTAAGAACTTGTGTTGTAGCAAGGTCAGTGTAATGTCTTTCAAAACTATCCTAGATTCACATTGGTGACAGCCTGGGGAGAGATGAGCCTCAGTCGACAGTTCTTTTGAGGCATTTCTACATCCTCAAGGCTCCTTTGCACTCATGTGCTATCTGCAACTACCTCGTTTAGCAGGGAGCAGGCACTGCAGCCTGTGGCAGGACCTTCTCCCCCTTCCCCTGCCCTCCCAACATCACCTATCTGGCAGCTGGGTGAAGATGACTGATATTGGTGTCTACAGATAATTAATCTTTGGCTGACTACCACCTGCCTGATTGATGGATTTCTTTTAAAATAAATAAAAAAAATAAAAATCTGTCCACTTAATTGCTATGCAGAGAGCATCACTGAAAAGGAAAAAGAGAGAACAACCTCTCTGTCCCAGGACCAAAGGCAAGCACCATGCTCTTGCCTAGCACAGAAGAGGTTTAGTGGTTACTTACACTTTTTTAAAAACAAGCAACAACGATGACAACAAAGCAAAACAGAAACTGTCTGAGACTGATCACCAGCCTGATCTAAAAGCAAACCCAAACCAGACAAGTTATGCAGGAACAGCAGGAAACTCATTCAGAGCCATTTTCAACTCGAATGTAGCAAGCCCACCTCCTCCTAATTGTGTAGATTGTACTATTGTATGGGCACACTGGTTATTAGCTGTATTTCTTCAAGGAGGGCTTTTTGCTTAACTTAGTTAAATGGCAAACAAATGCCAAATAAAAGATCATTGCAAAATGTACCATAATAAAACTACTCTCCAAATGCCTTGTGATTATGGCAAGAAATGTCAGCAAAGCAAACTGAGGTTAAACTTTATTCCGTGCTTTCTACCAATACGGTGAAGCAGTGCAACACTAATGTGTGAGGCTCTGGAAACTCCAGCATGGAGTGTTTTAAGAACAGGGTAGCAAATGTCTCCCAGCGATGGATGGGGAATTGCAGATCCTGCATTGCAACCTGAGAGCACAAAGAGAGCTGGATGGTCTTGAGAGAGCCAGGGGTCACTCCAGGGCTGCCAGGTGACACCAGCCACCCCACTCACTGCAGGAGTGAGAGAAGTCTGTCTTACTTTGCCTTCAAACTGGACTGATTGTCTTTGCACAAGGAGGAACAAACAAAACTCTTTTGGAGGTATTGAACTGTGACTCCATCATTTCATCTTCCCCTCGGCCATTGCAATAGTCAGTGGTGTAAAGGGGCATAAAAGCTTTAGCTTAACTACTGCACCATGCTAACAATTGACATCAGTGAAAACAAATAGCTATTTATTTTTTTTCCAACTTTTTTAAGATCTCATTTTAAGATTTTAAGTCTCAACAGAAAAAACAGTGTGAGTATGTCTCATACCATCTTGAGAGGACAAATGAGCTTAGACAACTCAGCAGCAAACGACAGAAGATGGGGAGCTACTGAGCAGGGCCATGCCAAGAGTGAGCAGAGAGCTGCTGTGCCACCAGCTTCACTTGAATATTCAGGGAAGTTATTTAAATGGTGACACCTTGTCCTGGCACATGTCCCCATCGTCTTCCCTAGAACAAACCCTGGCATACAGCACTTGTCCTGTCACTTGCCTTTTTTCGTTCAATGGAAGAGCGAAAAGATTCTGCACATTGGGGACACATCTGCATTTGAAGCCACAATAGCAGGGAATGTAGATGGCTGTGCACATAAAAAATTAAACCCCAGGGTGTATTTTCACTGAATGTTTTGTGCCCTGCCCTCGCTAGACCAGGGAGACTTAAGGCCACAGTCACATGGATTAAGGCAGAGGCATTGCACAGATGGAAGATATCCACCACTCTGTGTGCAGATTTCAGAATTAAAGTGCCAGTGGTAACTGAGATGGCAGAGATTTAATAATGCTCCTAAAAGTGCCTATGTGAACATCCTGGCTGTTTGTGGGCTGGAGAAAATGTTTTCTAGGACCACAGTGGTACATGTGAATCAGCAGTTCATGTCTGCTGGGGAATCTGGGGGGAGAGGCATCAAAGTGGGGTGTGCTGGGGAAGCTGTAGGGTGAGGCGGCAGGCAGGGCAGTGTAGCAAAAGCAAACAGAGGACCTAGCTTTGCCAGGCTGGGCAACACACAGGAGGGATGTCAGAGTGGCCAGGCTCTGACAGTGCCCACTATTTTTCAGAAATAACTCTTGAAATGCAGAGCTGAGGAAAACAACCACAGCCAGTCACAGAGGAGAGGCTGGAGCGCATGAGCTCCACCAAGCATCCTCCCTTTCAGCCAGCTGGCTTGCCTGCCTGTAGCAAGAAATCCCTGCACAGAACCAAAGAGCATGTTTTCCAAAGAAATTTGGGTGAAATTTCAGGTGAAACCAGAAAAGTTGATCAGAAAGGAAGACTTTTCCAAAATGAAAGATTGTGTCCCTGGCTGCACTGAGAAGCAGGACTGTCTCTAGTAAACAGTAATTATTCTTCTGTGAAGTAAAGATTTTGTGAAACATCACAAAACAGTGTCATAAATCAGAAAAGGCTAGGCCCTAAAACCTCTCGTCAGAGACATGGCCTCAGGCTTCCCCTGGAAACTCATCCCTCAGGCTGTTTACCCAGGCCATATGCAGGCTAAGGAAGTGCCTACACTAATCTGTTTAGGAGGGAGGACCACAGCAAACATCTCATGACAGCAGCTGACCTTACAAGAATGCCTCCCTGAAGATGGCAGAAACTTCATGTAGGTGCCTAAAGTTGCAAAATATGTGTCGTTTTGACCTGCCATGCTGGTCACATGCTTCACACCCTTGGGATCCCCAAGCCTTGTTCTCTAATCGCATTTTAACCTGAAATCCAAACTGTGAATCAGTCCATTCACGAAGAATTTGAGTAAATCTTCTGTAGTGTTTATTTTCAAATATCTGAGCTGACTCAGGGAAAGCAGGATCTCTTCATCTCCACAGCAGCCACTTCTCAATGGAAATGGAATGCAATTACTTTTAAGGTAAAGAAATAATTGTTTTCAGCTGGTTAATAATGAAAAGAAATTGCATGCAAGAGTGTGTACTGTCAAATCCTCTTATTAAATGTAGGGAGAGACAGGTTGCAGAGCATGGCTCCAGGATGGGACAGTGATACAGCATTATCCCTTCTCCCCCTGTATTACAGCTTCAAAAATTATCTGCAGACAGTACCTCAAGACAGCTGAAGACAAAGGGTCCTACAGAGCTGGAGATAAGCACCAAGTTTTATCACTTCAGATTCATTCAATCCCCTGCCTGACTCAAACAGATGCAATCCAGACTGAAGGCCCAGTGTTTGTGTACCTTCTGATATCTTTCTGACCTTGTAAAGGGATTGCAAATGGGGCATAAGTATAATTTATACATACTATAACCTCACGGTTTATTGTGCCCGGTGGAGACTTGCTAAATATGAGACTCAGGCCCAGAAAGTTCACATTAATTCAGGCATTTGTTGTTTCTTCAAAGTGCAAAATGGTAGTTATGCAGCTGAAACTCCCAATGGTAGCATTGTAGCTTCGCAAGATGAGACAAATAAAGCATCCAGTGTTCAGAAAATACCACAGGAGCCCATCTCAGTGAATCTGCTGATCTCCCTAGCATCCGTCAAAACGAGTCTTCTCAGAGAAAAAGCATCTGTGTGTGAGACTTTTCATACATCTGATAGCTGGGAGCGACTCACTGGCTGGGGTGCTGGTGTGGAGTCAAACTGGGGCACACTTCACCAAACCCAGCTCCAAGAGCAGCAAGATGAGTGGCAAGAGAAAGAAACTGCTCCCTTCTTGTGGCCCTGCAGCATGGCCCCCTGCCCAGACCAGGGACAACGCTGCTGGGATATGGCAACTCCTTTCCTTTGCCTTCCCTAAGAAAACCTGGGCTTTCACACATTTCATTTTTCTGAATCATAGAGCAGCTGGACGGGTGCCCCACTTGAGCACCATGGCACAAACATCTCAGTCTGCACCACCAGGGTTCAGAGGGCAAGTCCACGAAGGTGGGCAGTGATGGCCTACACCCCTCATCTGCCAGGCTCTACCCTCAGGGGCACCATGCTTGGTGTCAACCCAGTGCCTCCTTAGAAGTAGGGTCCAGTCGGCATTACCTGAAGTGAGGAGGAGGATGTCCCCGAGGAAGGATGTCCCAAGCTTTCAGCCATAGCAGGGAGCCTTCTGGATTTTGGTACTCCCCTTGCAGCATCCATTTCACCTTCCTTAGCCCTCTGCACCAAAAATGTTGATCACAACTAAAAGCATTTCTTAGCATGCAGACTAACTATGCTGTTTAACACTAGATAGTAGTAATGCATAGATAACTAGTATTTATTTTCTTAATCTTACATTCATCTATGAATGTGTGTTTACATTTAGGATTTCTAAGTATCATGCTTCTCATGTGTGCCTGATTTTTAATGATCTCCTGAATAATTCATTTTAAAAGCCTCTTTATTTTCTTCTCTCTAGTTTAATTAACCTCTTGGTGCTGTTGGTGGGATTGTGCCATAAAAGTGTAATGCGTTTTGCATTAGCGTGTAACTCATGCTAGAAAAATCTGGGTCTAGCCACTGAAGAGTTAATAGCAGGCTCTGACTTAATGCTGTTTTATTACAGATGATGAATAGTAACAGAAAGCTTTCTTTATATGCTGAATGCTACCTTAGGATACCCAGGAAAGAGTACTGGTCCTGCCCAGGGAGACTGGACAGACCTTGGGGTGCTGCTTGCCCCTCGTGCTGAGGCTAGGGCAGTACCCCAAATGAGTTTTCCATGGAGTTCACTTCACCAGTCCCTGAAGACTGAAGAAGGTTCCCAAACACATGCTGGTCCTCTGCCAGAGCCTCAGGTGACAAATGCTATGGGCTGACACTGGAAACCCCATGGGAAGAACAGGGGCATCTCTCTGAAGTGCGCAGCTTGAAGAAATGCCAAGCCTGGCTCCTCTCTCCTGCCGTGGGACAAGCCTGCTTCGTGGAGAGCACAAAACCTAGTGATGTGATTGCAGTGTAAGCAGGCTCTTGACTGAAATCTGCTTTTGGCTTCCCTGGTGGAGCCTTTTCTGGTTCCTACTAATGGATCCTATTGACCATTCCCATCCATTCCCACTCCATCAGCAGAAATGAACATTTCTTCCTTGTGTTGCAGTTCTGCTGTGATTATCAATAGCCATGTGAGCTGAAGTTCCTTGATGCTAGGAATTAGACTGCTTTCTGTAGTGAGAAATACTATGGGCTTTGCAAATGTGAATTGTCATAACATGGTGATGGTCAAGTCTTTATGAATGCCATGTGTGAGATATATTCTGATTTCCAACATCGCCTCAGTCCTGGGGTTTGTAGCTGCCATATGACTGCCTGCAGACTCACCTGCCTAATTTCACAGTTTGGGCATGTTATTCCATTTTTTTACAGAGCCTGGAAACAAATTAACAAAACTGTCCCCAGTTCAGTCACTTGGGAGGGGACACCAAAGGGAACTTTTGCTGCTGACCCCACTATGATACTTCACCTGCAAAGCCAGCCTTGCTGTAAAATGCCCCCTGTGCTCAGATGTGCTATGGTCACGGGAAGGGGCAGCCTACCCCTGCAGGGTCCTCACTCGCATCTACAGCAGATTCAGAGGCAGAAGATCCATCTGTGGTCTATTCCCTCTTGGTATGGCGTTGTTCTTGAGTAAACATGTAGGTGTGCTCACGGTTGTGCTCAGGTCCACTTAGCAAAATGCTTTGCAGCCAGCCAGCTGAGCATCTGAGCATCCCTTTGGTCCTGTTGTGAAGAAGCACGTTGGGCTGCACTGGACCAAGACACAACTGCACACACACGACTGTGGAGACCTGCAAGAGGCTGCAACAACAAGGAGATGTGCTTTTCCTGGGCTCATAAACGATACCCCATCATTAGATAGATGCCCATCCCTGAAGATTAGAGAGCGACTCCTAAAATAGACAAATGATTGAGGCCCAGCTGTTTTGGTCTGGCCTAACGACGATTTAAATCACTCATGCACCGTCTCAGGAAACAGATTCTCTCGCTCTGTTTTTCCCCCCGTACCAATTGTCCGGGCTCAGGCTGCCAGAACACCATGGCAGTTACTCACTGTTAATTACCCGACCCTTTCCTAAGCTCCTCTTATGTAACTGCCTCGTTACGCAATTACACAGCGGCAGGTTGCCACACGCCAGGCGGGGCGCGTGGAAGCCTTATGATACCTTAGATAAGCGCCGGGGGTTAGAGCGGTGACACGGGGACGGGGATGGGGACGGGGACAGGGTGAACAGGGCCCCACTGGAGGCAGCTGATGGGCAGAGCTTCCTATACACAGGCCGCACGGGTGCCTGGGCTTCCTGAGCATCTGTAGCTCACGAGACCGGCAGGCCTCGCAGCTCTCCCAGCAAGGGCCTTTCTGCTTCCTTTTGGTGGAGCCAAAAATATAACCAACCACCTACATTTTGCAATGGTTGCAGGGGGCTAAACTGAAACTGTGCGGGCTGGGGGGGGTTCTCTTCCCTCTCATGTACATTGTATGCACATCAGTGCACCCTAAGGAGTTTGGCACTGCAGTGTTTTGCTCAGCAGCGGTACCTAATTTTGAGAAGACGTAGTGTACTATTTCCTACATCACTGGTCATGGGATTCCTAGTTTGAAATCTTTTGTAATTAAGAAGATTTTTTTTTAACCTTTATTCTTTCTTCAGTGCTCAAAACTTCATTCAGAGGCAACAACTGCCACTGTGCGAGAGGCAATGATTTTCCTTTATTTTGCTGCCTGTAGTTTCTGAAAACATTTGGGTGGTTCACATCCCCACTTTCTCTGAGTATAGATGGAACCCCAGCATAAAGGTTCCATAAGGATGGAACCTTTAGTATTGCAGACTGCAAAGAGCCCTGTACATGACCGTGGCTCAGAAAGGGATGAGATGGCACTCGGGCAGGCCTGTCCACCAAGGAGACACCCCCTGAGTCCTGAAGGGTGTTTTAGACGTGGGCATTTGTGAAATTGTATAACACCAGGGTTTAGTTTACTAGGTTACCTACACATATTAAAACGCATTTTAATTTAATGTATTTTAATACATGCCTAAATGCTTTCAGCTTCCAAAGACCCTGAGTTCCGACAGTAGCTCTCAGAGAAAAGAAGCCAGCAGCTTGTAAGAAAAGGAATATTTGCTTCTTAACTATTGGAGTGAGACAGGTAGAATTTGAACCATAAGTAGAAAAAAAAACGTGTATGTATATGTATTTTCTTGTGTAATTGAAAAAAGATTATGCAGCCATAATTCAGGCCCGTTGTGTTTTTGTCTTGCACTAACACGCTATTTTTTCTACAACATACCTTACCATTGGAAATTTAAAACAATACTGCTTACATTCCATCTGTGTTAAAGTGTTCGATCTTTTTTGCTCCCAAGCTTCATTCTCAGCCAAGAAAGTTATATTTCTGTGTCCTAGGAGCTTATTACTATCATTTAAAATTATTTGCACTGGATGAAAAGATAGAAAGTGCAAGTAGCTTATGGACTTTCTGTGTAGGAAATCCGTTCACCATCCAGTCTGTCTGCCCAGCTGTAAGTTGCTGCATATTGAAACTATTAGATGCTAAACATAGAGCATATGGTTTAAGTCTCCTCATGCCATGGGCAGCACATCTTTGAAGTCTTAGCTTTAAAATGTTCCCTCCTTTGGGAGATCCACCAAGAGCTGTGCACACCCGGCAGCACTTTTCTGGGGAGCACTTTGAACTGATGATCACTGAGTTACTGAAGAGCAAGATTCCCTCACAGAGGCATTAGTGTCAGAACATACATGGCAATGTTTTAAAGGTTTTCCAGATAGCCACACGTACAACATGAACATGCTTTCTGAATTTTCTATCTGGGGATCAGCTTTCCAAAATCACTGACTACCCCCTGCATCTCTTTACGGGATAATGTGGTGATGTTACAAGAAATCCCATCTGAAGTGCATAGCGTAATCCTCCACTATAAATTATGATCATCAGCCTTCTGGAAAGCGGAATTGCCTAGGGCAAAACACCTCTCTTTGTCTGTCAAACCAGGGTAATACTACTTACCTATATCACAAGGGTACATTTAGGATTAATTACCCCTCCTGATGCCAAGGATGAATTTATCCCATGGCATTTGGTACTGCCACCCATTAGTGATAATCTGTATAACTAATTATTGTGAGGCCTGCCTGCCAATGTTTTCACACACACACATAACATTTACTTTTTTCTACTAGACTTTCTGGCACTAAGAGAAGTTTCAGACATTTTTTTTTTCTCAGCTAGTTTTTGCTTATGTTTTCTCCTAAAGAAGCTTATCTTCAAAGGAATCTCGACTAATGAATCCCAAGTGGTCTGGGTTGTGTGTCCACAAGGCGCAAGTATTTCCTGCTGACGCTTTAGGATATGCTTCCAAGCACCTTTTAGAAAAGGAAGTAGACTAGGACCTAGAGAGATCCTGCCCCAAAACTGGGCTGCAAATGATTCTTCCAGTCGTTGGTATTAGCTTATGATGTGCAGCTCAGCAAGCAGCCTGCATGGCTAGGTCAGGTTAGGTTTGAGGTAAATTAATTGGAAATTGAGTTTCCATTTCCAGAAGTCATTTGCAAACTCTCTGAAACTGTTAATGATTAAAGGATCCACGTCCCATTGCTTCAGTGGCATAAATGCCGGATTTGTAGGCTTGAGTGATTCATCCGGTCACAGGGTAAGCATCCAAGACAGGTGAAACAGTCTCTCTGTTGGCTCAAGAAAATAACTGCCAGGGTGGGCAGTGGACACTTCGCTGGCGTGTCTAACTTTGAGACAGCTGAAATTAACTGAAATTAATCCCACTTTAAGATGCTTTTGAAGATGGGAATTAGTTTGCAAAGTCGTAGCAGTGCAGAACTTCAAGGGTCAGCAAGAACCTAATTTAGACTCTTTCCCCAGTTTTGAAAATGTTCCCCCCTCTTCTCTTTGCATCACATGAAACTCTGGTGCTTGATGAAAAATGCATGTGCAGTTGTATATCTGAACTTATGAATACAATGCACTGTATATAGCACAGCACACTATACTGTTTGCATTCATTAAATCCCCTTCCACTGGAAAATTGGCTCTCCGGCTTGGGATATGCATGACACATAGGAAGGATGTCTGTAATCACTTACACAAATGTCCATATCCTTCTGCTCTTCCTGCTCTGTCCTTACTGTCTATCATGCCCAACCAAAGTGAATCTGAAACTGGGAAATGACAAGCTGTGAAGTATTTTCGATTAGTTAGAATTACGTTTGGGTCTTGAGTATCATAAAAGCCAGAAAAACTGCATTTACTAAAACCTTTTTCTCTGAAAATATATTAATAATGTATGATCATACTTTGTAGATAATGCAATAATTGCTTGCTTGATTATGTAGCCAAAATAATCATTTTCAGAGATGTTTGATTTTTGCATGGTGACTACATTTTGTGTAATTTTCAGGGCAACAGATGCTCATCTATTTGTTCTGGTTCAAAAAACAGCTCTAAATTGAAAGTGAATTACTGTAAACCTTCTGCAGGCATCTAATTTTACTTTTTTAAAAAAAAAACACATGCAGTCTAAATGGTCTTATACTCAGGAGGGGAAAAATCCCCACACAAAGTCCATGTTCAGAGAACTCAGTGCACTGCAATTAGCATCACACCATACCAAAAAGGACAAATTACGCTCCCAGAGAGCCCACATTCACACACACACACACGAACACGAGCTGCCTTCCAAATCTGCTTTTCAAATGTTGATTCTGATTCTTTGCTCCAGCATGATGGTATTTTATGCACGTTTTGTAACTATGTGCCTATTTCACTAGGTAAATAAATCAAAGTTGTGATCGTGGCCAGGCTGAAATTTGGAGGTATGTTTGGGTGACGATTTGAAGAGTAATGGACTACGCAAAAGCTGACCTCCAAAATAGGAACAATCTAAACATATATCTAGGGATAAACAAATACTACAAAAAAAAATGTCTTGTGTAATTTTTGTCTTAAAGAACAGGGAAAAATCCAGCAGTAGAAAGCAGAACAAAACTGCAGCTGGTTAGCTTATCTGCTTCACTTTTTGGGTTGTTATAGAGATACTCTGTCTGAGGTTTTCAGAAGTCACCACCTTTGAACTGGTTATTTCCACCTGTTTTGATGCCTAAAAGAGCAAGACTTGGTGAAGACAACCTTCTAGACGTCTTTCTTTTTCAGCCTTCCCATGTGTTTTTGCGGCTGGAATTCAAGGGCAAAGCTTTTCCCTCCCAACCTGATGCCTTGCAGCTGCTCCCAGCTGAGGCCAGCATGGCTGGGATGTCACCTGGTGAGGCTGGGCCACCCACAGAAGGACAGGAGAGGAGGCAATTTGTGAACCAGACTGCACCACAGCCCTTTGATTTCTTTATTGAATTGTGACAACTCCCATATGATTTTAACTTCTTCACTTGACCAGTAAAGTGCTTCATCTTTTTCATAGCTATGGTTATTTTTCCCTTGACTGCTTACCTTTCCCAGTGTACCTTCACTGTGGCCAAACCTGAGGTTGGGGGCAATTTGGAAAGAGTGTGGTGACAGATGTAGCAGGCATCTTAAATGTGCTCCCTTCTCCTCCATCCCACTTATGCTGAGGATTATGCTTAGATCCTCGTTCAGGGCATAGCATTTAGATGAAGTAATGTCTGAGACTAAAAGAGGGAGAATGATCTTGTTCTGGGATTTTTATTTTATTTTATTTTATTTTATTTGTAAATAACTCATTGAAATGAAAACAAGGCAATGTTGCACTGGAGAGGAAAATGCAAGAAAGAAGTTGCTGATTTGGTTAACAAGAGGCTACTTAAAATCTCTTTCTAAACAGGAACTTTTAGAAAAAGGAGAAGGAAATGCCCCAAAAGGTATGGTCGGTCATGGCATGCAGAGTGAAGATAAGAGCATCGAAAAGAGAATCAGTTCACAGCCGGTGGAAGAGGTTGGTGCTCAGAAACATCATCTGGGGCAGGAGGAAGAGCTGCTGCCAAGCTGAAACGTTCCTGGCATCAGGCATCACCTACCTCCTCCTTGTCCTTCCTCTGCCTAGGGCCCTTAGGCCAAGGAAAAGGCTTTGATAAAAGCAGCTAAGGATCTGGGGATTAAAGAGGGGACAGGAGTTGCTCTTGACCTCACTGGGCTTCCATTAAGCCATGAAGAGGCAGAGAAAGAAATCTGGAGAAAACAAGCTAAACAAGCAAAACCCCGTGAGGCAAACTTTCTGAAACCATCAGCCTCCAGCCACAGTCACAGGCTGCTGTTCACTGAACACGTGTGTGTTTGGAAAAGAAGCAGGAGGCAAGAGGGATGCTGCTGCTTGGACTCAGCTGTTTCTTCACACCGCAAAGCACAAAATCATACCTGCTAAAGGAGCAGGTACCAGGTTGTGCTGCCTGTAAACCTTGCCTCCTGAACTGAAACCTCCAAACAAAATGTGATGGTAACTGCCTCTCCTTCAATAAGACCCTTAATGGAATGGCACAGGCATCAGTATCAGACCTGTGTTTATTTAATATATTTCATTATTCATGATCTAGAATTTTACAAAGGAATCAATTAATTACAGTTGCAGAAAAAAAAAAAAGAAAAAAAAAAACAAAGGTATGTTAATATGCTGCTGCCAGTAGTTCAAGTAAGCCAACAGCTTTGCCAGGAAGATATTTTTCCTTCCAGCCCAAATTACCCAAATTGCTCTGTGCATTGGAGCGGTCTCATTGCACACATCCAGACACTGCTGGTCCCGCAGAGCCTTCCCTCGCAGCCCCTCGCTGCTTTCACTGGTGAGCAACAAGGCATATGGGGAAGAGGAGCAGATGCACAAGAGGTGGGTGCTAGAGGTGGGTGTTGGGAAGCTCTGGTGGGGAAGTAACGAAGACGATGCTCTGGCAGGAACTATTCTGGTACCTGCGAGCATCCTCAGCGGTGAACGGAGAGTCTAGGCAAGGCTCTCTGTCCCATCTGTGGGCATTTGGGAAAAAAAAAAAAAATCCCATCTTTTTTCATGACAAAAGGTATCTAGACAGCAGGGTGAAAAATGCTGCACAAACAATAGGTGGAAAAAAAAATAATGGGAATTATGAAGTATTTCTTTTCTTATTCTTTCTTTCTTTTTTTTTTTTTTTTGTAGAGTCTCCACAATGTCTGTCATGCATAGTCATGTCATAATATGCATAATATGAATAAGTCTCAATGCATAGATTTGTCGTTGGCTGTCACAGCAGCCCTGTACAGCCCACTTTCTCCAGTCAGGGTAAAATGCTAAAATATATCGCAAAAAAGAATCATATTGAATGTGTCTGCTTGGAAGTGATAGACTTTCAGGAGCTGTACTGATGTTCAGGAATGGTCTTTTCAAGTTCAGCATATACTTAGCTGGGAGAGAGGATTTAGGCATTATTAGACAAAGTGAACCATATTCATATGGTGTTTATAAAATACATTTGGTTATTTCCCACTGCAGCAGATGGTACACAAAATAAGAAATGACCTGGAACCTCATTACCAACTGCATAAAATCTGCACAAAGCTGCTCAGGGAAGTAGGGAAATATTTGAGTATTTTTGTTTGGAAGAAGGCTTTGCTGACTTTTGGTCTCTTTTGATCTCACAAAGATCTATGTCAATGTGGGGCCGGATGGAAAGCCAGAGCTACCCAGCCTCATGCTGCAGGGTGCTAGCCGTCAGTCACTGCCAGAAGAAGACTTATTCCCTCCATGGATGAATGTGATGGGTGACTTGTTTCCAGCCTCCCCTCAGGCAGCTGATGGGGCCGTTGCCCAAGTCTGCAGCACCAAAGACCAGTATTTGTTCTTCCAGGGACACGGCTGGAGTTTCAGATGTCTCTAGATAAGTGTCGTGGTGTCATACGATGCGACCAGCCTGCCTTGCCAGCCAGGAGGGCTCTCAAGGGATAGTGATAAGGGAAATTATCCCAAGGCCCAACGCTCAAGAGGGCGCCCATCTCTAACACCTCCCTATTCTTGGCATCGTGCACTGCAGAGTGGTAGAGTTGGCAGCCAAAAGTGCAATCTCTGTGAGTTTCTGTCACTGTCAAGAGTTAGCAGGGACAGGCACAAGGCACCAAACTGGTGCAGTGCTAAGAGCAGCAGGACGGGGCCTGAGGCCCAGCACAATCACCCTCACGACTCTGCCACAACGTAAGGACTAACGTGGGGCTCCTTTCCTCCCACAAAGTGCTGCTGTGTGGCTTCCCCTCCCACATGGGTTCACAAAAAGTCATCCCCCCTTTCCCCACCCGGGAGGGAATGACCTTCAGCAGCGCTGGCTTTCACGGGACACCCAACCGCAGCGGCACTGGGTGCTTATCTGCCTCGCCAGCTGCCAGCCCCTCGAGGAGGAGCCCCACTGCTCCCTGCCTCGGGTCAGCCCAGCTCGGCACAGCCATCCAGCTCGTGCACTGGAAACCTTGGTCTTCCTCCTCTTCTGTACGGTTTTGTATTTTCATATGAATTTGAGCCTGGACAAATGCGTGTAATTCAAGCTTAATCTGCCACTAGAAAAAAATATTATTATTTTTTTAATGCAAAACAGCCATCTATCTGATGGTCAAGTTATTTAGTAGTTACAGCTGCAGCAAGGTCCATCCTAGAGAATAATGACACTTCAGTGCTGGAAAGCTGTTTTTAGACTGTTTTCTAAAACTTCCACCGAATCCCAGAGGCTGTTTCGTGTCACAGAGCAGTCACAAAACAGCGTTTGTTGAAGTTCCTTGTGCGAAGGAGCAGAGATGTTTCCTCCTCCAGCTGATATGCCGTAGATCAGCTTTAACCATATTTGCAGGTATCACTGTGGTTAGGCTGCTACGTAACCACAGATGACAATTTGGGTGCCAAGCAATCCAGATAGCTTCTCATGTGACTGTAACGATCGCACAGCACAAGAGGGGTCCGCAGTTTGCTGTGACATCTGATTTGCTTTTGCACTGGCCACGTGTGAGTGTAAAACAATAACCAAACAATAACCTTTTTGTGCCTGCTCCTGCATTGCAAGAAGGTGTGCAGATCCTTGCCCACAACCCTAATTTTGCGTATCTGCGGACTTCATGAAAATTAGGCTCTGCTCTAAAGAAGCTGTCTGTATCATGAAGATAAATCTTGAAAAAAATGATGATTCTGCATGGGCTCTCCAGGCTGGTGACAGTGGCTGCGTGCTGCTCTACAGCGCCTACAGGAAATACCCTCAGCCATACTGCAGTGTTATTTCTTAAGGCATTTCTTATACAATAAAAATGATTCCCTGGACTGTCCAGATACTAGACAATGAAAGAGGTTTCTGAAATTCATTCCAGCTGGTTAACAGATACGTCCCTCATCATTTGTGATTACTTTGCTAATGGCCCTGCACTGTGCAACGCAAAATACTTTGAACTTCTCTCAAGACGCTCATTTTTCTCTCCTCAGTTCCTGAACTGAGGGCAGTGCATGAGAAAACAGGTGTGTTTTATTTAGTCCTAAATAATTTTCTGCAGTGAAAAACAGGACAAACCGCTCCTCTCCTTCAGCCTCCCCCCTCCTTCCTCTCCTTCACGTCAGGAAATGATGTTTTGAATGCTTTTTGCTTTGTGTAAATGGTAAGAGCAGGTCCAAAACACTGTCATATGGTCATCCACAGATGCCTGGCTCAGGGCAAGGCTGACAGCGCTGGTTGATCCCGAGGAGGTACATACATCTATCACTGGTGATTAGAAAAGTTCCCCGGGTGGTGAGCAGCACACATGATGATCACACGGCCTGGGAATCCTACGCAATTGCAACAATAGTTTATGAAGACGATTAAAGGGGGGTTTGTTCCTCGAGCAGTGCAGGGCAAGGCCAAAGGGGCTCACGTACAACATGCTGCCCATCTCAACAGCGCGGTTGCCTGCGGGACGGCGCTTTCTGCAGCTGCAGCACATTAAGGAGCAAAATAACGCAGCACGAGGAGGGAACTGGATCCTCCCTGCTGCTGCTGAGGCATTGAACAGTTTGCCTAAAAACAATATCTTCCCCAATGCTGCGTAGTTAGGCCTTAATAGAAAAATAAAAAATATTAAACACAGCAAGATCCGAGGCTTGTGAGGCAGCTTGATTAAGCAGTAATAGAAAAAAAAATAAGGAAAGAAGCATTATAGATCATTTAATTTTTTTCTCTTCCCAGTTATTTGGGACAGAGCCTGTAAGAAAGCAGGTAATATTCTTTCTGCTGGAATTAACTGCCAGAGGAACAGAGGCCACCTGTGAGGCAAATCCTCTAGGTTAACTCCTACCAGTCCTGGGGAAATTCATGTCTCCCATCGCAGGCTGGTGGCTTCTTTGCAGGGGGCCTGTGAGGTGCAGTGCTGGCATAGACCTTGACCCTTGAAGTGCCACAGATGGCCCCAAAGACTGAGCCCAGGGCCAGTGCCACCAGGGGTGCTCTTCTCCACACTGGGGGGCCCAGAGCTCCTGCCTGAGGACTGGCCAAAAGCAGCTTGGCCCTTTCTGCTGCAGAAACTCGAAGTGAAACTTGAACAATGGCTGCTAATCAACCAGAGGAGCCCGAGAACTCTTAGAAAGCTCTTGTGAGCCGATAGGGAATGGCGGAGGGGATGCAGACTGCTGTGTGGCCCGTGTGCTGCTGCTGGAGCTGCCTCCCTGAGACTTGGTGTTCTACTGCACGGCAGCTTGGGCGTTCCCAGGCAGTGCCTCCAGCCCTCTGAAATCTCAAGCGGCTTTTGAAGAGTAATTATAACCCTGGATTCTATTAATTTCCTTGGGGGATTTGTACCAGTACTGCTCACATTCGTATAGATCTCCACACTCATAAGGGTTAGAAGCTCCAAAAGCAGGGGATGAAACTTCCAAAATGACTTAGATACCTAACAGTAATGAAGAGATTTTATTTTATCCTACCTAGTTTCATCAAGGATGCTAACAAATATGCTGTGTAAACATTTATTTCTATTTTTAAAACAGAGGTTTTTAACCTACTTAACTCCCCTCCTCCCCTACTGCCCTTTGCAGTCTCATTTTTCTCAGCTTGAATAGCTAAAATGTACTACACCAGTTTTGAACTTGTGGTGATTTCAAAGTTTTCAAGGCAAATGATGGGAGGGAAGCCTGCTATTAGTTTTAACTGGAGTTTTAAAATGGAATGGCCACATCTTCTCTTTTGCCTCTCCGTTACAAATGGCTATAGAGCTACCTCCTGTCTGGTCCCCATATGCGACAGAGTATTTTCTTCCTTTGTTTCGTTCTCTTAAGGCCACATTGGGTGACCTTAAAATCAGAAGGCTGCAAAGTTTTTGAACTTCATGGCTTCAGACTGGCCAACTGGTTGGCACACGGGAAAATAGCTGACTCGATACAAGAACTGACACCTGGCTAGGAGTCTCATTTTAACAGATTATTGACAAAATCTCTCATCTCACCTCTGAGATGGTAGGAATAGAGAAGGAGGAACAGGAGAGAGGAGAGGCAGGGCAGGCATGAGTAACGCATGAGTAATCCCTCCTGTTCCTCAAAGAGAAGCCACTTGCAAATGACGGGATGAGCAAGGAGACCTTTGCAGGTGTGAGTGGGGAAGGGATAGATCAAATGGTTCCCAGCACAAAAGGCTCAGTGGGCTGTGTCTGCAGCTGCTCTTCTGCTGTTCTTAGCCATATGGCACCTAAAGGATGTCCTTAGGTGGGCAGGTGGCTCTGCAACTCATTCCTGATTTTGGTGGAGCAATTGCCCTTTTTGATCTGTTGTTTTTTTCGCCTGAGACCAAGTCAGTACACAGTGCAGCATTTTGTTTGGGTGCTTTGGTTCAGCAAAGTTCTCCCTGCCAAAGTGAGTTGTAAACCATAACAGGCTGTATAGTAACTCTGGAAGTTTCCAAGAAAAACTTAGTTCTGGAAGGTAATTTGGTTATTGCCTTCCAGCGAAAGAAGTAAAACGCAAACAGTTCTTGAATGAAAAATGTCTGAAGGGGAAAATGCAAAAGCATTTTCATCTCATATATGAGTTTCAGTTGTTTTGCCCTTCTAACTCAGAACAGAAATGAACAAATCCAGCATTTGGGGGGTTGCTATTGCCCCAGAGGCATGAGGAATGTCAATCACTCCCTTTGTCCCTGAGCCACCGAGGCAGCATGACCCAGGTCAACTAACTGCCCTGCTCAGCAGCAGTACTCACACCCCAAGCAGGCAAGGCAAGTGTCACTTGTTCCTTCAGTCACCCCAAGTGAGTGCTTAGCTGCCCCACTAAGCCACCTTCTTTTCTGATGACCACACCAAAACCTGCCACAACCACAATTGATAGCAAGCTGCTCTGCATGGTAAGCATATTTAGACCAGCCAAGAGTAGTATAACCCACAAATGTGCAGCCAGCCATTGATGCTTGTGTTTTTCAGAATATATACACTCGGGGGAATCAAAGATTATTTTGCACTTTCTGCAGCTAAAGAAAACACAGTGATTTGCAACTCACACTGATTTATACTGACCTATTGGAGAAGCTACACACTGTGCCTCCCCTCACAGTAACTGATGGTTGGGTGGCATTAAACCCATCACGAGAAGCCCTTATCTGATGGGGCTGACATTGCTTAGAGAAGAACACGCAGGGCTTTCAGGGTCAGCAGGTTTCTACTGCCCATCACAAGCTAGCTGAAATGATTTCCAGGACATGGGCAGAAAAATCAAGTCACAGGAGAAATTGCTGCTAGTAAATCATCTTTGCTGCCTGGCTGGCAGCTGATGGATAATAGTTATCATCAGAAAGAGTGACTGATAATCAATTTAAGAAATATGGACAACATTTCAGAAAACACAGCCTCAGAGCAATTTTTTTGTCATGTACTTGCTAGTTACAGAGTAATCTCTTAAGAAATTAGTGTTCAGGAAACATGGCAATCGAAGGTGGAAACCGCAACACAGAACTCCAGAGTAGGTTTTCATATTTCTATTATACTATATTTTCAGTCCTAAACCAGGGGCTAGAAACTCTATGCAACTGCTCCTTGTCTTCTGTTGAGACTCAGACCTCCCCACAGGACAAGTAGGAAGTTTCCTAATCCATGTACAGGAAGAGGGAAACGTTTCACTTTCTCAGTTTCAGCCTACAACACAGTAGAATTAAGGATGCTGTTGTCCAACCTTTCCAGTGATTGCTGTGAACATTTCTAGGACGTGACAGGTCGTTCCCTGGTTACTTGGCTAGCTAGGAAACATTGAAGCGTTCCTTGATGTTCAGAGGCTACCTTCTGTATTTCAGTCTATGGCCATTGACTCTTGTCCTGGCACTGGGCACCCTGAGAGCCTGGCTCCATCTCTTTAACAGCCTCCCTTCAGGTATTAGGTCCACGATGGTACATGGTGGTAACATGGTGCTGGTTTCTCTCTATATCTGGGTACAATAATGATTTGAAGGGCAAATAAAATATCTATTAAATGCGTTCCTAAGGTGCCTTTCCATTAAGTAATTGCTTAGAACTGGCATAGGAAAATAATTCAGCAGGAAATGGTATGTGTGACCACGAATAAGAACAGTGGCAGCAATCATTGCAAGCCCTGTAGTAAAAATATAGGAGACTTTTTTTTTTCTTTTTTTCCAAAATGTAGGGCCGCTGAGTTCTGGGTTGCTTCAGAAGGGGAAACATTTCAGGAAATTGAAATTAAATACACGCTAATCCAATAAATACATGAAACAACCATTTTGGAGATGTTAAAAGAATTCCTGAATTCTTTGTACTGATTCAGCTATGGGGATGTTTCAGTATGAAGTCTGCTTTGCTTGAATGAGGGCTCATGTAGAACAGGAGAAACAATGGTTCAAACTGTGCCACAATCTTGGTAATTTCTGAAGTGTTATTAAAAATGTTAAAGCTGGTAGGGGCAAAGCTTATACCTCCTGCCTCCTGACAAAATTATTTCTGAATTTTCATAATTAGTTTTAACAAACAGAGCTAAGATCTGAGTGAAAAAAATAAAAGAAAAAAGGAAGAAAGAAAAAAGCAAAAAAAAAAGAAAAAAAAGGAAGTTGTTTTAAAAATGAAGCTCTCAAGGAGTGGAGCAATTCAAGGAAGATGGAACAGAAATGTTTAGGGACCAAAAATGTTGAGGTCTGTCTCGCACAGGAATTATCAGGGCTTTTGGTAGGATAGTCCTAACCAAGTTTGCCTAAATGCTTTTCATCTACTATAAAACCATGAGCCAACCCTGCCATTGCAAAGCCTACTGCAGCACAGGATGGCGCAGATAACTTGCAGACTTCAGTCCTGCAGTAACTAAAGCAGAGGGTGTCCCCTGAGATACGCGGTACCTGGCCCTGCACGGGAAGCATTATGTTTTCTCTTTATGAACCCCAAAACCCAGGCAGTGCTAAGGAATACATCACAGTTGCTGCTATTTTTCATTTTAAGCCTAATGGACATTTGACCAGTCCTGATTTCACTAGGACAAACATCCCAAAATGCAGGCCATTAACATCATCCCCTATCACTGGGAAAACAACAAGATGCAATGGAACTGACTCATTAAAGATGACCAATTAACCAAACCATGTGTTCTCCCCAAGGTGTTGCGTATGGCCAGCCCAGCACGAGCGCAAGTGCCAGCACACAGGAGGGAATAAGAGTATGCACACCAGCACGTGTGTATGCAGAGGGGCTCCAACTGCCTTCCAACCATACCCTGAATAACATGGAGATTTTTTGAGATGTTTTTGTTCAATTTTAAGTAATACTATTTATAACATGTAGATTGCATCAGCAGTCTATGGGATCAATCTTCTAGTTGAAAATTTTTCCAGCATCAAGCTATGCCTAAGTACCCAAGTATTTGTCCCTCTTCCCCTTATTACATAGGAAAATAGATTTCATAATGAAAAACCATCAAGGTTTTCTGGTACACATCTGAAAAAGTGCTTCAGAATGCCCAACTCGACCTCTTTGTGGCCAGACACTGAGATTTTGCTTCAACCCAAGAATTTATTAAGACTTACATGAAAATATTCCATCTTAACATAGTACACATTGGTAGCATCTGAATACATATTTACAGATTTATTTGAACTTTTCTGAACTGCAATTCTACAACCGAGCAACATATCCATAAGTGTTTCATAAACTTTCAAACGCTTACATATTTATACATATAGTTTTTGCATATATATATATAAAAATATTTTTGAGACTCAGGGACTGAGAATAGTCAAAAGGACATTATTGCTACATTTCCATATTTACAAAAACAATGCATAAAACCATTCAGAACACCAAGCCATTGCAAAATAAGTTTCAAAAATCCCCAAATTATAAAAATATAAATTTTAAGAACAAAAAAACCCAAACCTCTTTCAGCTAAGTGTCCATTAAGTACCGAGACATCTATAATTATAACAACTAGTTTGTCTACAGTTGCTCTGAAAGCCAACACACTATGAAAGAGCTTTTATAGCATTAAACTGAAAATGCTCAACAACAAGTATGCATAAGAGTGCCTCCAAACAACTGGCTAACTTTGGAAAGGTGCAACAGCCTATGTAAGTTCAGTGCAAATGGCTACTTTTTGACTAACTCTGAAAGACAAATTCCTGTAACAATAAACCAAATGCACAGGTATATAAAGAGTGTGGTATTCAACATTACCTAAAACATACTACCAGTGTGTGTATTTACAATTATCTTGCATTTGGGCAGTTAGTTACATATTTAAAATGCATGTAAACTCAACCAAAATCCTGGTAAAGTATAAGTTACAGAGTGCTTAAGTGCATTGTAAATAAATAGGTACTTAACTAGTACTCTGTCTCTGAAAAATGCTTCTCTCAATGCTAATTTCTAGGTGACAGAAACAAAGGTGAAAAAAAGAACCAGCAGTGTTTCTGATGGGAAGATAAAGGGGTTACACGTTACTTAAGCACAACAGATACTGACCCCAAAGCCCCGTATCTGTCAAACAAGACCACAGGGATGTGTTGTTTTATCCCATTTAAAAATTCAGTGCTTCCCAGCTAAGCTCTTCTTCATTATGATCTCAGCACTACTATAGAGATAGAAAGATGAAATGACTTGTCACGGGGGGAATAGCCCTTTCCAGCAAGCATTATCCAAGCTGGCCTGTGGGAAATATTCACCTGGGTATGACAAGATAAGCAAAGGGCCCCCAGGACAGAATTTTTTGCTTCTGCTCTTTCCAAGATAAGATGACTCGTTAAACGGCCTCTCCTCCCAACACACCATTTACTGTAAGTGCCCCTCCTCCTGTATTTTGACCATCTCGGCATGTCCCACGTATCTTTGGTGAACACTTTGGGACACAGCTTTTATCAAGTATCTCATCCCTCTGGCTTCAGCTGTTGGGGATGCTCTGTGGTGGGATGTGACCCAGCGGGGACAGGCCAGTGGGATGTGGACCCACAGAAACCTAGTGACAGGTCTGCGTGGCTGACAGCACAGGTAGGAAATGAAGACTGAGGTCCACACTCTTTTCCTTGCCACTGGTTCAAGCCCCAGAGCCCTCTGGTGGGTCTGCTGCTGTGCAGACCACCACATCCTTTGGATGTACACCTCTCTTGCCCAGGTACCCACAGTCCCCTTGCTGGTCTCCGACCTGCAGTATCTGCCTGGGAAAGCTTCTCTGGCTTGTATGGATGTGGAAAGGGGTTTGCAAAGCAGTTAGCTTTATACGTTTATTTCTTAAATTCAACAAAACAAGATTAACTAGAAAGTGACTACATGCTTTCCAGGCATGGATCCAAAGAAGGATCGCTGCAGATTTGGTTTGATCTGTAGTCATCTCATTCCACACCATGGCTCAGGATTTTTTTTTTCCTTCAGATCTGGCGCTCTACTGCAAATACACACAATATAGCAAAATATATACAGCTTCAGTTAACATTGCAATGATGCCTGTAACCGTGCTCAACAGATTAAGTTTATGTGAAACAGTGTGTGGTAAAGAACAGTATTACAACGACATTTCAGCTACACAGTGGTAGTAGTGAGTAAAAGTAAGAGAAATTATTGAAGTCCTCCGTCTCTCACCCCCTGCACAATACAAACAGCGAGTACACTGGGGCTCCTCTTCTTCCAGGTGCCACTCAAACATCTTCACGTACCAGCAGAGGCTGAGTAGCTGAAGCACTGCTACCCACCGAGTTAATTCTCACGGAGTGATCTGTAGGATTTCCTTGACTGGAAGGTGGAGTTGAAAAGTTTGCATAGACCTGCAGAAGCCAAACACTGCTGTCAGTTCCCTGCAGATTGCTCTGTCCCTTCACATGTACCTGGAGAGCTCACCTTTGTGAGCCATCTCCCACTCTGTGCTACACCACCTGAGGAGCAGCCAGCTCAGGTGTTCTTTACAAATCTAAACACACAGTTTCAACAGGTTTTGGGCGTAACAGCATTTTTAAGAGTCAAGAACCCCAGTCTCCATTACTAAAACCACTGCAACATACTGTATTTATTTATTTATTATTACATTTAGCAGCATACTAAATTTAAACAACTTGAAAAAACACAGCTCTGGTTATTACTAGAATGCCCCCGAGAAACCTCGGTAATATTTTCTTCACATTCTTGTTTTTGTTTTAGTAATGCCTGCACCTGCCAAAAATATGCTACAGGATGCAATTGAACACCAGCAGCTTTCAGTTTCCTCTTTTCTCAAATTGTCAGGAAGCCATGCACTCTGTGCCCAAACAAGGCATCTAGAAGGTAAAAGGAAGCTTTATTTTTAAACCACAGTTTAAACTTGCTTTTCTAAAACCCAGTTACACTCACGCTTTTACTAGGGAATGGTCAAAAGAATGGTGAATACACTTGTCACAACATACCTCACAGATTATATAAATACAGCTAGGTGAAGTAAGAGGTAAGAGGCTGAGGAGCACCAAAAGCTCAACTCCTTCCTTCAGAAAGTTTTTCTAATTAAAGCTAAATATACTTAATGTCTGAGATTTTTCCCAGATGAACAGATTTTCTCATAGTTTAAGATAAGATGAACCTAAGCAGTAGCACTACATTTTGTAAGATCAAAATTATTAAGTAGATTTTGAGTGAGAAACATCAACCATGCATAGAGTCTTCTCCAGCTGGTGGTCCCTGTTTCATGTACAGGCTTACACACCTACTGCCTAATGACACGAGAAGGAAAAAGCGAGTAGCCCATACGTCACTCCTATCACCCACACTTACGGTGCAGAGCTACATAAATAACACTGGAAAATTAATGAAGGTTCTTTATTCCTCTGAGTTCTGGTCTAATGTCTTGTTTGAAACTGCTTTGACTCCAAAAAACTGATGATCCGTATGGAGCCCAAACTTACCCGGGGAGCACTATCTGAAAGCTGCTGTTCTATCAGCTGCACGATCTGTTTAAATGTGGGTCTCTGTAAAGGATCAGCATCCCAGCAACTCTTCATTATATCATACCTGCAAAGATACTAAAATTAACTACTGCTGATGAGGAAACCTGAGAGCTTTTATCTCACCTGTATTGTTATTTGACAGAAAAATGTGACCCATTTGCACAGTTAATGTTGTTTAAATGAGTTTTAAGAAAAGAAATAGCAGTGCTAACACTCGTGCTTATGACAACAAAGGAGTCAGTGCTAACGAGAGTCTATGGACACAGTTTTCTTTGACAGCTTGCCAAGTACCAAGCCATTTACAACACAGTGAATTGGAGACAGCTCATGACGAAGGCAAGTGGCCAGTCCTCTTGCAGTCAGAAATACAGCACAAACGCAGACGCTGTACAGCCTGATGATACATCTCACTGACTGCTTCATCGGAATTAAAAATGTGTAATAAATGCTGTGATCTGTCAATAACTTATTGACACGGAGCAGATACCAAGACAAAGTCATCAGATGGTACAAGGCATGAGTGTGTTACATTGCTTGTAGCAGTACTGACATATACTACACTGGTTAGACTACATGAATTATTTAAAACGTTAAAGAACTTAAAAGAAAAAAATAATTTAAAACAAAACCAAACAAAATAATAATAATAAATAATAATAAAAACACAAAACAATGGGACAGTATAAAGAGTCTTCATGCAAATGTGGAAGGTTCCCTTCCTTTGCATCGCTGCTTATGTGTGGTGACTGGAGGTGCTGGTTGCTCACTTACATTTCAGTGGGTGCACACTCAGGGCTGAACATCCTGTATCCCTCCTTGATCATTTTATAGAACTTGGAGTCCACGGGCATCCCTGGATATGGGCTGCTGCCTGTTGGGAGAACAGGTGAGCAACAGGGTTTCTACATATGGAGCAAAACCAAGAAGAAATGGAAATCCCTTAAAGTACAGATTTTGATGGAGCTTACCTAAAGAGAAGAGTTCCCAAAGCAATATCCCATAAGACCAGACATCACTCTCAAAAGTGTAAACGCAATTGAAAATACTCTCAGGTGCCATCCACTTCACAGGGAGACGAGCCTTTCCAGGGAAAAGGGATTAAATTAAGACATGGTCATAAGGCATAAAAGATTTACAACATAAAATCAACCTTTTATACCTATTATGTGCTGTAAATATATGTGAATTCAATAGAAGAATCCAACCAAAAATGGAAATCCCTGGTTTTAGAGACTCCATGTGCTGCACTGTTGTTACTGATTCATCTCTCTATGGGGTCTACCAAACTTGTGCAGTTCCCTGCATTCTGATTTTCTGCTTGCTGGTTTATAAGGAATGGCAGGAAGTTAGAGGAAAATCATCTGTATGAACATGGCATGGTTTCTTATGCAAACACTCAAGTCTTCTGTGGACTGGCTACCTTACATACAATGCTTCAAGGCTTTAGCCAACAGTTAAGACATCTGCTTTATCCCCTTAGTGTATCAGAAAAAAAAAAAAAAAAAGAAAATTAACCTGAAAGAAATATATATTGACATGTTTCATACATTTGTGTGGGAACAGACGAAGTCTTTCCTCTCCCTACTTTGCCCTTTTCTTGTCTGACTGTGGGAGCCGGCCAGGCTTCTGTCCTAAGCATTTATCCTGCCCCAGCACGCCTTCATCTGGGTTAAGATCAGGCCAGATGCAAACAGATGCCTTTTGCGGCCACTGCTTCCTCTCTCCCAGGGCAGCTGCAGCCTATCCTCTTCTGACCCTTTCAGGCTAAGTAAAATCCTGTTGTCAGACAACTCAGGAAACGTAAAGTGTGGCCTAGACACGTAAAATTTAATTACTTACTGCCCACTTCCCGCCTAAGCTGCGGATCTGCACTTCCCACTCCTACCAGCCTTGACGGATCAAGCAGCTCCTGACCTGACCCTGAGCCTGAAAGCAGCTTTCGTACAATAAATGCCACTCAATATTTTGCCAATACAGCCACTCCTGAATTATTTGTGTTCCCATTGTTCCCTAACCTCAGCTTCTAGCCATCCAGGGGCTGGTACCAACATTGTTGTCAACGACAAACACAAAAACACCTTCTCTCCCAGAGCCTACAGTGGGGATGCTGTAGGTACCCGGGACGTCAACAGACTGCTGGGTGACAGCAGAGCATCAGAGATACCCGAGATACCTGAGGGGCCATGAACCAAGAGGTTAACTGAGCGTGGCAAACCACTTCGGGAAGATATGTTCAGGTGTGTGATTTGCTCTCTTCATCAGCCATGAACACGCTGGAAACCTGGACAGGCAACCTTCAGATCATGTCAAGTCCCTAACAAGTGATTGACCCTTGACTGCTGAGCAGTCAGCTGGGATGGGGAGGACCTTCTTTTCTTTAAAAAATGGTGCAAGTGAGAGATGAGTGTACTGAAGGCAGTGGATAGCTGCACATGCCTGATGCAGACCTAAAACATTAATCCAGGCAGCAAAAATCAGTTTCAGATGCAAAAGACCTCTACCTCATAGCATACTTCTCCAGTTTTAATCACAGACAGGCTTAATTTTCTTGTGTAGAAGGGCTCCTTTTACTACTTTAAAGTACATTAAAGGGGACTTCAAGTACTGACAATGCAATCTGCATCGCTTCAAAGAGTCTGGTAGGTACTAGTGTAATGGGTACTCTTCTGCATAGGAGGTGTTACACTTTTTTCATTTGTTGTCTTGACAATATATGTCAAATCCTGTAATAGTACATTACAGGATTTGACATATATTTGCAAGTTAAAGCTGCATTTGTTATTCATACGAGGTTAAAATCTGTATAAGGAATCAGAGAAAATTAAGTCTTTTTAACATCTCACTATGCCCTAATCAATAAATTCAGACTTTAGAATCCAGTTTCTGTTGTCTGAGTGATGTTTTATAGCAAAAAACAGGATGTAGCCCTTGAATATTTAGATATTTCAAAAATAAACTATTTCAGTAACATACAAATACAGTAAAAGTTTCGAAATATTTTTTTTAGGGTTGACCTGTCAGAATATTGCAATACCAAAACTTGCAATTAGTCACAGAGCTGTAACTTCTGGTATATTCATATGTAACAGGGAGATGGTGTGTTATACTGGTGCAGCAAAAACATCTCCTCCACCATGACATGCATTCAGATGTTTTTTTCCAGCATAACAACATGTAAATATTAGGGCTTTTGTCAACACATGCATCTATGTCAGCAATTGCCCCTTTTCGCATTCCCAACCAACACAAACCTAACAGCAGGATTGGGAAATGTAGATTTCTGTCTAAGAAAGATTTTTTGCAAGTCGAGACAACAAGAACGCCCCTAACTTAAAACAGGTGGATAAAGTATCACGTATACTTACATTTCCTTTGACCACATAATTTGAGTCATTCCTTATATCTCTGGCCAGGCCAAAGTCACAGATTTTTGTTATTCGACCATGAGTGAGAAGAATATTTCTTGCGGCCAGATCCCTATGAATGCACTAAATAACAAACAGACAAATAAAGTTATTTTATAATATCCTTAATAGACTGTTGCTTGGTTACGTGCTTTCTTAGCTATAAACTTACTACATTATGCATTTTGTAGCAAGCTGAAAGTCATAATGAAGCCATATGTTAATAAGCGTACGCAAATGATTAAAAATTCTGGTGTAGTATGTTTACTATCATGACATTGATCCACACAGTTAGGGCTGCCTATGCATTTATTTTAGAAAAGACCACCTGCAGGCACTTTGAATTTTCCAGCAATTCACATCTGCAGCTAAATTTGAATGCCAGGGACAGAATTTTTTCTCCGACTTCTTATCAAAAACTAATTGGCCTGCTTCCTAACACGGGACAAATAAGAAGAAAATGTGGTTTGTCTCTAAAATAACTCCAGTCTTTTATTATGTGGCTACTGTGATTGAGGGGAAAGAGCTGAAAACTGGGAAAATTATGGTAACGATTCAAAGCATACAAGTTAGAAAACTGAATCCCACTTCAAAAACACTCCTCTGTAAAACTTAAGGTATTAAGTACTTTGGAGAGTTTAATAAGCAGGACTAAATATTTGAAAATATTGTCAATCTTCACAGGCCAGTATCTTTCTATGAACGTTACATGTTCGATGACCTTGCTAGCTTATGTTCCAGCATTCATTTGAGAAGTGTGCATGTTTGCCACTGCAGCTCTAGAGGGGTGGCTGACTTTTCCAGCAGTCGTGTTTTCTTTGTGTGCAACTAGAGTCCATCTGTATTTGTTAGAGAATGGATGTATTTCTCTAATGAAATGACCTCTTTTTTCATCTAGAAGGGACAGTGTTAAGCTCCTGCTGTGCTGATGGTATACAATACGCAGGGAAAGGCTGTCTAAAAAACAGCTGAATTGTTCAATTTTTTTCTGCATTTTTTTTCCTCAAAATATGAAACTTGTGGAATTCCCTACAAAAAATATATATTTAAAATATCAGGAGAGTTAAGCAAATAAAACTCAAAATGATAACTGCAAGTCACATAAGCAATGTAATCTTTGCCTCCTTGGCATGCTTACAGGAGGAACTATGTTTAATGACAATTAGTGTCCCAGGGGACCCTCATTGCATCCCAATCCATATCTTCACATATGTAAAGACGAGAGCATTAACTGCACTGAAGCAGTAAAGTGCTGGAATGGCCAAATGACCAGCTTCTCTGTCTTTTTCCTCCAGAAGCAGCGCAGTTTGCCTTGAATACAGACTTTGTCTATGGGAGGAAGAACAGTCTTGTGATCAAGGCACCGTGTGCTTGATAAGGGACTTATACCCCCAGGACAGACTCCTGTCCCCCCTCTCTCACAGAGGCACTTTTATGCCTCTGAGCCTGGATACAAGAACGAGTTGCAAAAGAGCAGCTGGGCACTCTGTGATGCTGGGCTGCGTGGACCATTCCCAAGGGCATGAGGCAATCTGAAGCATCTTACCCATCATCCCAAGCCACTCTGCATTCCCTAGCTGAAGCTAAGAGCCTGTACGTACACAACGACTGAAGAGGCCAAGCACAGAAACTGTTAGCACAGTGTAACTTAATTGTGCGATAAAACCATTAATTCTGCACTGTCGAACAGATACTACACGTTACTTCCCAAGCTCATGGTGCTGTGGTGTAATATTCATTACCGCTTCTGCTACTCAACTCCACAGTGCCTGTTTGTATCAAGGGAAAAAATATAACAAAAACAATCACTGGGAATGATGCACAGTGAATCCTGGGGCTATTCTGGAGGAAAGTAAGAATAGAGAAAAAATATGTGTGCTAAGTACTGGACGTCCCAAATAGTGCAGAATGCAGGAGTCTGGTAAAGATCATTAAAATCTGTAATGTAACATGTTTGTCTGTTGGGTCTGTTTTGAAGCTGGCAACAGATAGTAAAAAATACTTCTAAGGGTTTGGAGGGAGAAACGGGGGAAAAAATCAAGTTTTATTGTGGACTTGCTTTGGAGCAGAATGAGAGCCACATTTCCCACTATTAATGCAGGTTCACAGAATTACCCTAAATTGCTCAAGGGTTGTTGTTTCGATTTTCTTTTTTTTTTTCCCTTTATCCAAGGTGCACCTGTACAATCCTGTCACAATGTTTACATAGTAAATAGCATTTTTGAAGAAAAATGTAGGAAACACCATAGAAAGATCGGAATTATGCAGTGTTTAAAACTTGTATTCTTTCTCAGACCCTTTCTGTTATGCAGTACCTCTCCCAAGAAACCTGGAGATGTCTGTTACGCTCAGTGTAGCCAATGAAGATCATTTGTAGGTCTCTAGGCTGACTCTATCTTTTAAGAAAATTAAAAACAAGATGTACCTTGTACATTAAGCCATAATGTTTTAAAAAAAAAAGTATACAGTGTGATAACTCCCCTGTTTAAGGCAGTATTCAGCGTGAGACATGGAAGTGCAGCTTTGTTTAAAACTGAACAGATACTCAAGGCGCTTTTACGCAAACAGATCAGCCATCTCACTGTTCTTTAGTCTGTAAACTCTCCAGCAATGCCACAGAGAATGAATCTTAAACTCTCAAGATTTAATTGCTCTTGAGGATGTCCACATGTTAAATTTTTCTGGTTCTTTCATAAACTCCATCTATTTGCCGTACACCAGAGAAGCCTGAAAAACTAACTCCTCAAGGCTCACTCCTGCAGGTTTTGATGTCTCCAAAGCTATCAAAAGTTTTCACTTAACTACCTGTGTGCTACAGAAAACAAGTGAAGAGCTGAAGATCAAACCTGCAAGAATCACCTCCCAAGCTTGGATGAGTTCATCTGCTGTCTTCCAACACATGACATTAACTTACATTTTTAGAGGCAAGGAAGCTCATGCCCTTTGCCACCTGGTAAGAGAAGCTTAGTAGATCTTCAACATCTAGAGCAAGTTCATCATCTTCCAACATGGAAAGGGTAACATCCTGATCGGTGTAGGATCCTACACAATATAAATATCAACAGCTTTTGAGTGGACCAGGTATAATCATCTAGAAACAGTCTTATGTTAAACAGATCAGCGATCTGAATAAATACTACACTAGAGCCACATAAATAGCTCATTGCCCAAAAGCAAAATATAATACTGACACTTTATTTAAGTGTGGAAAAATAGAAGACACTGTAATTTAGCATATTGTTCTTTTTTAAGCCTTCTCATAATAATCCATGTTTCTTTAACTGTCCCCATCCATCGGAGAAAAGTATCATGAAAAAATCCATAAAGTCCTCCTCCCTACACTCCCAGCAGCAAACAATTTCTCATCACTGTACTCACCAGACTTTACTGGTCTTTTTTTATCAGCTTTTGGGGGAACTGCATATGACACTCCTGGTTTCATGTCCATGTACTCATTGACAGCATCACTGCAGAGGCAGCAGATGAAATGAAATATAATTTAGAGAAAAAGGACCTCAAAAGCAATCCAAACAGAAAGATGACATTACACCGACCTTCTGAATACAATGCTTTACAGATGATTAGAAAACCATGGGCACGTAAGAAAGATGAGAAAAGGCTTGTACAGAAAGAGAGGTTCATCAGTACAGTTAACAATGCATCAGGTAAGCAAACAAAACCTTTCCTATGTATACTATTTATATAGACTTTGGCCTCTATAAGCTAATGACCCAGTGTTTCACAGGACCTGCTAGGGCTTCCTTCTTCTGCTTGGGCCAGTTTCTACTAGCATTTCAGCAACTGAAGTGGCAACTGAAATGCAGAAGACAAATGGTAAAAAATATTAAGTTCAGAGCTTCCCGAGTCTCCGAGTGGATTCACATATTTCGAAAGGTCAGCCAAGGCTTGGGACAGTCATCTGCTGGTTTTTTGTTTTGTTTTGTTTTGTTTTAAGTTTTCTTATCAATATATACATTGCAACTGTACCAATTTTCATACTGCATGGTTTATAAACATAAAGTTAGGCCCCTTTAGAAATGACAGATGCACTTTGGCATTTTTCACTTTCCTGCCATTAGAACTCATACCATAGTCCTTCTTTATCCTGAAGTATCTGCTTAGTTTATGAACAATAAATGCAGCCACATAGCTAACATGGAAAGTAGCTATGAGATCACTGATAGCTTTAGTCACCACCAAACCACAAACACATGTGAAACACTCAGCAGCTGCAACATTATGGTAAATACTAATACAAGAATTTGGTAAATACCCCCTCGTTAATACCTCGGTTTACAAAATAAGCCCAAACAGTGGTATCCCTGCACTAAGAAGAAGACAGACTTCCTATGGCAACTCATAGCTTGAGTTCATGATATCTGTGGTACCAACCTCTCTGGTATCACCATCTATCCATGCATTTATTGCCACAGTACAAACAGCTTCACTAGCACTATGCATTGCTGGGAAAAAAGGATATTACCACCTCCTAAGGGGCTTCCTGGTTGCTTTGTGCCTGCCAACACAGAGTGATGGGCCCACTGGGGCAGTGAAGAGACTGAAAATAAAAAATGGGCAGGTATTATAGCAGACCCTAAGTTTTGGAAAATTATGTCTCCCTCACTTTGCAAAAGGAAGGAGTTAGCAGGAAATATGCTTGGAAACATACTCATAAAGAACTCGGGCTTGATCTAAAACTGAACTGCTAAAAATATACAGATGAAGTAACTGAAAAATGAAAGTACAAGAGCAATCTCTGACATGGGCTGGAGCATCACACAATCCAGTGAGCTACCAGGGACAGCTTGCCTCTAACACTGTAAGGCACTGTTTTTGTTGTAGAAAGTCATTTCTGAAGGCAGGAACTTGTGAGAACCCAGAATATTAACACCACAACACTGGGGGGATTGTTATTCAAGCTGCTAAATGAGCACTGCCAATGTTGAACAGTAATGATAAACACAAATACATATGAAGACTGGAGCCAAGGAGCTGCATGAAATAACTACAGGAAATTTGATAAAGAAGTAAAACACAGAGCGTATACAATGAATTGAGCTCTGTTAGAATAAGCCACCCACTGTACAAATCATCTCTTTAACTAAATTGTTTCCTTACACAGCAAAGAATCTTCAAAGCCTGCTGCATGAAAGACTTCTCCCAGTTTTTCATCCCTAATGAACTTCGATATCCCCTCCTTCTCAATCTCCTGAAAACACAAGTACATTTCAGCAGGTCGCACTTACGCTGAGGGCTCTGCCTGGTGCAAAAGGTTCTCGTAAACAGCTGCTTCTGCGTGTTCTTCATGCTTTGCACAAATAAACGAATCTCGCTTCCGCCTCAGAAAATTTAAGAGATCACCATAGCAGCAGTATTCTGTAATGACCAGCGTGGGTCCTGTAGATGTACGTGAGGTTGAGAAAGCAGGTGAGCATTGTCTTCAAGGCAGAAAACCTTACACAAAGATAGCATTCAGCTAAGCACACAGGCTGGTCTATCAAAAATCACACTGCCTAATGCTGTGTAGACTTGAGAAGTTACAGACAAGCAACCCAGCATCTTCTCTTTCACAGATTATTGTCCAGCTAAAGCTGTGTCACTCCCAATTAATTTCCACCCCCCTCAATAGTATAGCATTGTACAAAAAATTAAACAAATAAGTCTTTTTCTCTTTCTTCATGTGATAATGTGTCTGGCCAGACACATCTGTTTGATTTTGCTCACTTCCTGAAGGAAGTTATTTGTTCCAAACATTCGAGTAATTCAAGCTTCAAACATTAATCCTTTTGATTCACTTCTGTTTACAGTAGAGCTTCACACTCCTTCAGTAATGTTTTGGAAATGATGTAGAGTGTTATATTCCGCAGTATAATAGGAAAAATCATTCAAACAGAACAGCCTGCTGCGACAGAAAACTACACTGCACAAGGTCTTAGAATATTAAAATGAAATCGGAAAGGAGAATCAAGTCATCTCCAGCACGGATGTTTATAGATCAAATATATGTTTTCTGAGTGAATGACTGCAGCTATGGCCCTTGAATATGTAATCATGCTGCATGTTATTTCAACTGTAAGGTTATTCTGTACCACCATCTCCTAACCTCAATAGCTGATTTCCATTTTTCTGCAGTTAATAATTATAGCTTTACTAACAGCAAAAACAGCATTTGTGGTGGGATTTGCTCACAGACCCCACATTTCTTCAGCTGTCTGAGACAGATATGCATTCAGGCCAGTGATTCTGGTTCACCAACTACTTAAAATTGCTTCATCCTATTTTTAAATCATTAGAAGTGAAAGTGAGAAACACTTTGCCTTTGTCTAAAGCTATGAATTTTTACAAGCTCCTTTTCTTTGAAAAAATGAAGCAAGAACTTAAAGAGCAAGTTCTTCTGTAAGGAACAACACCATTTTTCATACTCAAAAGCATGTAAGTTAAAAATACGTGACAGCATCACTCTGTATTGACACTTCAGCTGTTTTGTAGCTTTCATTATATATGAAAAACTTTTAAAAGCTTATTGTTTGTATTCATTTTTAAAGTTACTGAATATAAAATACTTGGGTTGTACAATGCTTCATTTGGGAATTCTCCTTCTCAACTTTCAAGTACTTAGACTTTAACTCCAGTGGTGTATTAATAGATACAGTTGCCATTCTATTTGAAAGACTGGAAGATCTGTTAAAAGGCTTTTGACTTTTCAGTCAAAAGACTGGAAGACTGTACAAGGTATGGCTGCTGATTTCCCCCTGAATACCAGCAAGTTTTATCTTTTCTCATTCGTGAGAAACAGTGTGGTGAACAAAAAAAAACCTTAAGTTATACGTTTTGTCACCTCTCAGCAAACTTCATTTTTAGCTGCAGCTACAGTGGTCTTGTCACTGTTAGCAGGATGAGCCTAAAACCTAGATTCAGGAATTCACAGATGATAGTCGTGATGATCTGCAACCTGCCTAAGGAAGACACGTATTTAAGATTTCCATACTTAGCAGCACTGAATTATCTTTGTAAGGTTCTTCCTTCTGGCAATAAAAAAAAGGAGCACAAATAATCAATATCTGCTGATAACCCTACCTCCAATAGTGCAAGCTCCAAGTAGATTCACGATATTAATGTGGTTACCAAGGTAACTGAGAACTTTTAGTTCTGACATCAAGGCTTCTCTTTCTGTTAAATGGGCGCTTGCTGTAAGGCAAAACGCAATGTTCAGTAAATAGCACACCTACCAGAAGGAAGTTAGAAAAAATTGGGCAGCGTACTACAGCAACTTACGTTTTAACATTTTTACTGCTACTGTCATTGCGGCATCGGATTTAAATAGACCATAAGCAGTGGCTTCTACAACTTTTCCAAAAGCTCCAGCACCAAGGGTTTTGCCTAATAAAGAAAAAAAAATCTTTATAAGAACTTGGAGCATTTCTTCCTGAAGGGTTCAGCATTTTATTTTATGATATTAGAGAAGATAGTGTATATACACCTGCTTGCTTTTTGTCCCCAGGTAAGCATGAGCAATTATCGCTATTTGCATTCCTGCACATCTTTTTGACAAAACCCTGCTGTGTTTAACCAAAGTCTCATATGAGACTTGAAGGTTTCACCTTGCAGATGAAGTTAAATAAATATAAACTAACCGAAACTCAACCGGTTTCTAGGAAATTCCCATTTGTGATCATAAGGAAGCTGTGTTGGGTCTATGTAAACATAGTTGTTTCCATTTATTTCTTCAACAACTTTCCACTGAACTTCATATTTGGGTTTCTGAAAAGGAAAGAGAATGGCTGTCACTCCTGAAGCTTCCCCAGGCAGCTCCCACACTTTAACAACTCAGGCAGAGGAGTTGCTGATTTTACCTGTAAATATATGTACACCAGGATCATGACTATGATGCACATCAGTCCAGCAGCGACTCCAAATGCGATTAGTAAAGGTGTGAAAAGGGTATGGGTACGTATTTGCTCTGGAAAGAAACAGAGAAAATCCTGCTTGAATACCAAACAAGAAAAGCTACATTTAAAATAATCAGGTGAAAAAGCTTTCCTTGATTCTTTCTTATGAAACACAGTCTGGGGCCTCCATTTTCCCAGATGCACTCCACATCCCTCAGAGCCACTTTTCCTGAATGACAGTGCAGGCCAACACTGGCACAGAAACCACACAGCGTGCTTCCCAAAGAGCCTCAGCTTCGGCAGCTCAGGAGGCACAACGCTGAGATCAATTAAGGGTGATTACAGTCAGCTTAGGGCACAGAAAGAAGCTTGTTAAGGGGACTTTTCCTAAATCCTAGTTTCTCTCCCCCCCCCCCCCCCCCAAATGTGTGATCTCTACAACCCAGTCTTTAAAAGCAGAGGTTGTACAGAGCAGTGAAAGAATACTGTTCTACCCCAAATCTGGCTTATTTGTTTATATGTTATATCTGGGTATAACAGGGAAAAAAAGCAGCAGCAGAACATGTGATTTTTTTCCAAAGCAAGCAAAGATTTACAAACACATTTCAAGTCATCTGTATTCTAGTGTTTTGTTGTGTTTTTTTTTTCCTTTTTTCTTTTTCTTTTTTTCCTACAAACCCACAAATGCTGTTACAAAACTCATAAGCACTTCTGCAGTACGTTGCTGTTACTCCTTTTACAAAAGCAGTGCCCTTAGGCTCCAGTCAAGATTGGGACCACATTTTCCTGAGATGTGGTAAAAAACATTGAAAAATGCAGACTTTTCATGAAAGAGATGATGGCCTAAACATCCAAAACAAAGACAAGAAAAGAAAAAGGGACAGAGAGAAGGCAGCCTGGTGCCATGCTGCAGGTGCTTTGCCCCTGTGCCAGATCACACTGCATAGGTAGAAGAAAACAGCTAACTACTGCTTGGTAGTTTTGAAGCAGCAAACATACAATACCAGAATATTAACTGAATAGCGAAAGCAATACTTTGGCAGGCAGCACATGTACTGTAATATATTATCATACACTCAGCCACAGTACCATCAACATTATGGCAAAAGCAACGCACTTAAGACATGAATTCTTGCATGACAAAAAGAGCTGAAAAGCACCAGCATTAACCATTCTTTCATGTTCACTGCCTTGTTCACTCCAGACAGTACCTTTAATAGCGAAGTTGAAAAAAGCAGAGCTCCTGTCACCATTGCTGGAAGCCTCGCAGCAGACGGTGCCGGTGCTCCTGAACATGCTGGCGTTAATGGTGCTCTCAACCAGGATCCTCTCGAAGGAAGGCAACGAGGAATTGCCGTAACAGATTTTCACGTCCATGGGAGATATTGTTTGTGAATCAAAACACCTGGGAAAAACAACGCAGACAATTACCTGCTGTGGACTGCTACCTGAAATGAATGACAGGGCCTGTTGTGAAGGCAGCTAGTCACAGCCAGACCATCAGGTAATTACACAACACTACTCCACAACGGGACTGAGCTGAAGATTTTATCCTCAAAACCCAGCCTACTGACAACTCTCCTTGTCTCCTATGTAGTGGGTGAAACTGATAAAACAAGCCAAATGGACACCATGAGGTCTTTGCATTTGCTGTTGACTAGGGAAACACATAGGTCTGTAAGTCCACCGTGGGTTTTGTAACCATAAATTCTTCATCTCCAGTTTCAGTTTTAAGCAGTCGTGGTCCATCTCCTACTCGAACACCTTCCCCAGGCATTGTTTTATTACAGCACAAAAAAATCCATGAAAAATCCATGACGTACCTACAACACCACCAAGTTTATATGCAGCCAGAGAACAGCCAGTTTTGTTCTCTCAAGATGCTGCTAGTTAAACTAGTCAGAAGTCTGCACGCCTTTTTTAAAATTAACTGCAGTGTTAACAATGTCATATATTCACTATATGAGCACACATTAAATAAATAGGATAATTATTTTAGGCATAAAACAAATTATGCAGGTAGAAGACATAACTTGCTAGTATGAGATCTGCAAGCACAGTGGAAGTCAACAAAAATCTTAAAAAGTGCTTCACAAATGCTCACTTCACAGTGAAACTCTACCGTCTTTTTAGAAGCATGGCAACTAGACATCAGGTTTTATTCATAATAACTCCAGACTTGTTTACTTGTCATATGCTTCATGTGAATAGAAATCTAATTACTTTATGTCTTGAAAAATTATATCATTACACAATAGGGCGAAAGATAACAGCCATATTCACAAGTGATTCTGTGATTGTCATTCTGTGAAATTGCATTGAGAATGTGTGTCATTTGGGGCCAAACTGATAAAAACCTTAGCTAGCCTGCAGCAGAGAGAAAATTTGGCTTTTATTTTTCCTCAGCAGAAAACGTTGATTATTCCCTCTTCAACGATGGAATACAAAGGGGAGTAATGAAATGTACTGCCCCCTTCCCCTCAAACCACTGCAAATAATGCAATACCTAAAATTATGAAAACAGTGATGCAATGTAACTGTTACCAAGTCATTTTTCAGTCTTAATTTTTAATCATAAATTGTGTATGTGGAATGTAGAGTCATTTCTGGAAGCTCTGGTTACTTAACTCACCTCTGTTCAGTTCCTGGGCAAAAATACCAGTATATGGTAGGGGCTGGGAACCCAGCCGCTACACACTGGAGAACGCCATTGCTGAGAATATCCAAAGTGAGAATCTCTGGTTTTGCTGCAACAAACACAAACGAGAGAAACATTATTAGGGGAACACAGAATTTGCGATGCCATGTGCTCATCACGCTAGCAACTTGTGTGCATTATCACCTGTGGAGTCAGGTGAACTGAGCTTCCCACGGCAAAGGGCATCCAGGCCTGAACTGGTGTTCTGTGTCACTGTGAAAATCTCAGTTTGTACACTGGATGCATGGGCTGGATTTCAGAACACCTTACCTCCACCACGCATTGGGGTTAATGAAAGATCCTGAAACAACAGAGCCCAGAGCTTAACAAAACAGACGCATTTGTTTTGAAACAAGAAGGTAGTTCCAGTTCCTGCAGAGGATGACTTTACCAGCCTCTAAAAAAGAGTTTCTCCACAGTTGTACTAAATCTGTCAAACCGCATCTCTCCTGCATCTGCCCTCTTTATCAAATATTACGAGCACAGCCCGAAAAGGAACTGCAGTGCAATGCAACCAGTACCTGTCCCCATCCCCACAGATGGCATGCATCCCAGTAAAACACCACTACCGAAATGCCCAACCGGCTCACTTTCTGAAACGCTGCATGTAGAAAAAGCTAATATTTGACTGACTGTATTAGGTGTCCAAGCTATAATTCATGATTGCTCTGGTAGTTTACAAAGCTGCCTGGTTCCTCACACCATGACACTGCACTCTTGTACTGCACCGGGGCTGGTGCTCCACGCAGCTTAGAGCTGCTGGTTGGAGTATGATGGGAAAACAGACGGGCCTTCAGGCAAGGACAACACCTACTTGGTACTGGCAAATATTAGAAAGATGTATTTCTTGGGGAACTTGAATTAGAAGCCTCATCTCCCATAGTTATCTTAGCTTCCTTGCAAATTATGTTAAAAAATAAAGTTAATGGCAAAACCAGACTATATTCCAAAGATGTTGCTCACCTGGTACAAATTAATAGTCCATTATTAGTTAATATAACTTTTCAAAATGTAAGATGAACTTCTAATGTTCTAGAAAGTTGCGAGACTGTATTGATGACAGTGGAAGAAAGCTGATTTATTTCAGATAAAATCCACACGCAAGACTGCACGGTGTCAGTTTTTAATGAATATTCTACTCACTGATTAAATTAGAGGCAATAAAACACACGTATACTCTCAATCACGTATCATCTCCTCATGACTCATGTTACAGGAACCGAATGTTCTTTCGTTTCTAAATCCAAATGTTGTGTTTTATGCAAACCACCCAGAACCGAACATTGTTGCAAAATGTTGAGATGGGTTTTCAACATTACTCATTTGGTGCAGAACTTTATGGTAGCACGCAGCATTGTACACAGTCTTAGCACTCATGGAATATACATAATTCAGCTTTCTGAAGCTTCTACCAACATGGTTAAATTGCGAAACTGTAATTAGCCATGTGCAAACAATTTGTTTAGGTATACGCTATGTGTTAGGCAACGTTACAACATGATAAAACTCTGGCTGTGCGTCTGTCCCAGCACCTGTAGCACTTTCTTAAAAATGTCTTGAACTTCTAATCTCACTGAGTTTATGAATTGCTTTTCAGCTCTTATTAATGTTGATTCTGAATGCAGCACAGAAGACTCGTAAGAGGTCACTTCTGTTTTAACTCAGTGCTCAGTATGACAACACTGTGGATTCAATTGCTTTTTATTACCAACTTCATCATCATTAGCACAGATAAATAAATGTCTACAAAATAGCATTTAATAGGTATTGTCTATTATCACAGTCAGAGAGCTTTCCTCCTGCAGTCACATTTTCTGGACTGGATTGTATCTTTTTGTAGTATCATGGTGACTCCTTGTTTGCATATTGCAATGACTTGATCTTGGCTTCTCTAATGCCATGGCCAGTTTTCTCCTTGCAGCATGAGCCCCAACTGCACAGATAGTGTTTTGTTGACTATAATTAAATCCAGATATTATTTTGCACTAAATACAGAGATACCAGTTTGAAGATTCTTCCACTAATTGCTAGATGCACAGTATCTCGCCACTCTGGAGATTTCTACAATTTCTTAATTGTAACTCAGTTCAGCATGCTGCTTGTCAAGTTGTAATTTTCTTTTTGGCTCCTAATGTCAGAACTCCTTCCTTCCCTACTTTATGTCACACTTACTACAACTGACTCCATTTTATTTTAGCAATTTAGTATTGTTTCAGATTAGCATATGCAATTGCTAAATGTGTTTAAATGAAAAGCAAGTATTTCTGCACAGGGTTTTTCATGTCTTTCAGCAAATGTTTCAGCATCGATTTGTGTTTACGTGAAGATATCCTCCTGATTATGAATCCTGTTTTACCTGTTTGATTGCTTTCTGCTGATTACGTGCCAGAGCCAGACTTGTAAACACCAGAAGCTAGATCGCAGCTATTTATGCAAAATCCCAACTGACAACAATGCCAGGTCACAACACACGATTAGACCAGTACCTGGCCCACCCACACGACTCACCTTTGGTAGTTACTCTGCTATTTCAAAAAATATGTTATTTTGCTGTGCAGTTTGGGTTTCATACCTAAACAATGAGCATCTTACACGCTACTGAAAACAGGAGGTTATTTTTCCTAAAAAAATGAACCCTCAGAAGGATCAATCTGTTTCATCTCCCCTTTTCAAAATGAAAAAGATATTTGGAGTAGTTGCATCAAAATGCCAAAAGAAACTCTTTCTGAGTCAAGCGTATCAAATCTGTTTCAGCAGTGTCTGTAGTCAGCCAGGGCCACACTGAATGGTAAACAGGGCTCTACTGAGATGGCTTCAATGCCCTCACTGTATCCCAAGGCTGATCTTACTGCTTACAAGACCAGTAGCTGAAGCAAGGAAGGAGACCTGAACGCTGATGGTCGTACAGACAAGCCATTCAGAAGAACTACACCACGAACACTCTCCTGCCACAGCCATACTGATTCACCGTGTTGCTCCTAGCCTGGTTTCCTAGCCACGACCCACAGGGGTTTCAGCATTTATCAAGCAGGAGATTCCTCAAAAGCAGCAGCATGGAGCTCTGCACTGAGAACTGACATCTGATGGTGACAAACCTGTATTTATTTTTTTTAACGGTATTTTGCCCAGCCTACTCCCAAGCAGCCTGAAGAGCCCACAGCCCCTTGCTCCAAGCACATATATGATGCCGCAAGTTGGAAAACATCATCCAGCCTCAAGGGAACTGATGGCTCCACGGGCAGCCTGCAATTTCTTCCATTCCTTCACAGAAACCAAACTTCTTGCTCAGCACTGTGCTCCACTATGCTGTACAACAGTAGAATTCCCCCTTGTGACTCTGACCCACTCTTACCCAAGGTGGCAAAGGACATTTGAAGTTGCCAGTGCCCTCAGCTCAGAAATCACAGCTAGGGAACTGAAGTGTACAACACCACAAATGACATTCACAGAGAAAGGAAGAAATGCCATGTTCTAAAAGGAGCCTAAGTGGCATTTCTAGACCCAAACTACAGCATTGCAAATATTGACACTACAAATGTTGACCTTCAGAGATAAATGGGAAGAATTCAGAAAGTAGTATCCATAATTTTATGCAGTTGTGGAAGTTTTAATGGTCCTCTGTATCAGCCCATGCCCAGAGAAGGATCTATTACTGCTAAAGCACTCCAACAACATATTTGCAGCACATCCGCTCACTTCCTACACATTTCATTGTCCTAGGCTTGAAAGCAGCACTGTCTACCTTGCCTTAATTTCTCCTTTCTGCCTGCAGTCCCCTCAAGCTTTGCCTTTAGCAGCTGCCAATATTTGTCTGCTGAGAGCATGAAATTCTCTGACAGGATGGTTCTGCTAGGAAGGATGGAGTTCCCTGGACGTTTCATTTAATTCATTCTGAAGCTTAGCTTTTGTCCTGAAGAATGCTGCTTGAAACTGAGACTGATGCTTTTTTTTTTTTTTTTACAAGCATGTAAAGATGACAGCATGTGTGTTTGTAAAGCTACACAGATTTCTCTAAAACAATGGAGATGTACATTATTATGCAGATGTATTTAGATACCAAAAGGCACAAGTGAATAATTCTTCTGACAAGTTTTCAAACTTTGCATCCAACTCAAACAATTTAAAGAAAATTAATAGCTTATCTTGGCTGCCAAAAATGCAAATTATATGTATACATATAATCTCTGTATATCCTGATCCACGTTACATTATCAAAGTTTTATGGTGCATGCTCATTTTTGAGACCATCTTTCCAGGTGTTATAGTTTTTTTCCTGTGTAAACTATCTAACTGCTCTTCAGTAACCTCTGGAATACATTTGCCAGAATGTAAGGTCATGCTGGATTGTAGGTGGATTTGTGTAAGTACTCTGCACTTTTGTATCTTGACATTTAAATAGTTTTGCAGCATGTGCTTCACTTCAGAAAGCCTCTCATATGCTGAACCACACTGTGACATCTTGTGCATACATTATGTTGTATAAAATACAATGACTGTGATAATGAAATATTTCAGACTGTTCACTTTACTTACTTTTCACATAGACATTAAATGTTACAGAGGAGCTGGCATCTGAATTGGACACAAAAAATGTGTAAATGCCTCCCTCTGTTCCTTTTAATCGGGTAAGGTGAAGTTCACTCGTATAACTGCAAAGAGAAAGGAATTATTAGTGATGCTCACAGCCTGTGGTCAACGGGCAAGTAACAGGGAATTGTTGCACAAAAAGCTAAGGTGGGAATTATTAGTGCACTTTTTTCTTCTGCCTACACCATCCATACAGACACACTTACCACGAATTCACACACCGCTTTTGCCCCACAGCACTCAAGACTTATTTTTTTTTCCCCATGGGATTTTTGGAGGTCCAGGGCTCCAGAAAGGAACAGTGCATGGCAGAAATAAAAGCATAAACTTTTGTCCGGAGCATTGTGCTCAACTGTGGTGGTGGACGGTGTTTGTGGACACAAACTTTGAATTCTTTAACTTATTGAGCACAATGACATCTTGTAGGTGAATTGTGAGGCAGACTGGTCTCTCAGATGGTGCGCTTAACACTGCTTCACATCCAGGCTAGCAAGACTTCACACCCATCACTGTGGTAAGCCACGTGTATGGCAAGACCTTTTAAAACACGATTTTCTTGCCATCTACATTTTCATATTTCCAGAACAGACTCTAGTTTGCTGTTTCAAAGGGAAATCAATAGCACTTACAGCCATTCTTATTACCTGTTATTGCCCACAGTCTTGAACTTGACATAATGGTCCGATGAATTCTGCAGTGTTTCATTCATGTACATCCAGACTTCTTCCTTCGGTTTTGGATATGCCTCATATTCAACTGTTAAATTTCCATTTTGTCCTGCATTTATATCTATTGTGGTATTCATTGTTGCAAGCAAACGGACAAATCCTTTAGCTGATGGCCATAATAGGAAAAGAAAAACAATTTCAGGGCCATTTAAGAGATTGCCACTACTCTAACCACACTTACACTACTTCAAGATCAGTGATCAAACGTCCAACTGTGAAACGGGAAACCTTATCTACAAAGCAGAACTTGAACTCTCACCTGCTAAAACCAAGACCACTAGATATATATGGCAATGAGGCACACAACTTAAAGCAGCCTTGCATGCTTTAACAAAAAGAATTCCATCTCCTGGTGATAAATACCCTTTATTTGCTCTTGGAAAAATGCAAGCACATGCTTGATTCTACTCAAGTGTTTACATTTTTCAAAAAATCAGTCACTAACTGTATGGAATGAAAGAAACAGTAAAAAGGCAAGATAAATTGATCACTTATGACAATATAGTAGAGTATTTAATGATTCTTTGTCAAGTGTAATTAAGAACGACGTTACAAATGAAGCTATTAAAAACTGTAATTAGAGAAAAATGTACTACGTCGACAGGCCTGGATAGCAATTGTCTTAAACTAAGGCATTTCTGTTCATCTACTGCTGGGTCTTAATCTTTTCTTTGGCAGATACCATTTATCACTGGGTAGTTCTGTTCCAAAGTATCATGTGGAGCAGCATCCTTACTGCAGTGGCTTTAATTTCATTAATAAACTCATCAGCTTCAGGATTATTCACTTTGAAAGACAAATTTTTCAGTCCTATTACAAAAATTCATATGGGAATTACCAGTTTGACAGACAGACTACAATGACAAGGAAACATATTTCCTGGGAATGCTTGAATTTAGCCCCAAAATCAATCTCAGATCTCTGCCTCTCTCCACTTTCCAGTGATCAAACTGCTGTGGCCAGCTGGGCACCTGAGCTCATGAAAACTGAAGGCAACGGGCCTTGGTGAAAGCATATGGAGCTGACAGAGCACTTGACAGATGCTTCCAAGAAGAAAAGAAGACATACACTCATATCATAGCAAGCAGGTATGATACAAAGTGCGCTCTATTGTCAAAAAGGAAAAAAAAAAAAAAAAGGGTTTTAAATCTGGAAATTTAAGATTTTTAGTCCCTCTGAGACCTTTTTTCTATTTTCTTTTTTCTATTTTTTTCTATTTTCTGTGCAAGCACAGAGCCCCTATGCAACCCACATTCAAAACTGTGCCCAAGAGAGTGCAAAAAACATTTCGTAATCATGCTGTCAATGCCCAAAACAAAGTTCTATAAACAGTTTATAGTTAGATAAACCATTTTTTATAAAAGTAACTAAAACATTTACCAAAATACCACTATTTCTTAGAAACCTTTTTGCTAACATTAAAGCTGCAGTGATTTAGATTCTGATACAATCCAGTATGTTCTATACACCACTTCCCATGATCCTGGGAGCTGGCACGGTTTAGATAAATATAGTCAACTTGACAATGAACGGTGAAAGGATCCAGGAGACAGAGTTTATTTTATTTTAGGTCAAATTTGAGAGGGTGAGGGGAGAAAAGTATCTTGAAAATGAAATATTCCAGCTTTTCTCTGGCTTTTTTTTTTTTTTTTTTTTTACTAAGTACAAACTTTGTTTTTTTACTAAATACAAACCTGTTGCTTTATTTTCTACATTTTATAATGCCGTGCTTTATTTTACTCACCCGACTTTCCAAAGTCAACCCTTTTTAAAACCACATTTGCATGTGCAGTAGTCTTTAGAATTCCTCTAGTTAAGAACTTCCCTCCTTTTATAATAAAAGCTTTCACATTATTCTCCTCAGGGAAAAGATTTTCTTTCATACTTAACACTGTTTCACTCTTTTACATATGAATCTAATCTCTTTTGTGAAAAAAAAAAAAAAAAAGAATATTAGGAAAACACGTTAAGAGCCCTACCCCCTCAAATGGTGTAGCAAGGTTAAGTGCACTCAAACCTCCGCAGCTATGCTGGAGATCTGACCCACAGAGGTCAAGTGCTTCTGTTTTCTTTAAGTTACTTGGGAAAGCAAAACAGGCTATGTTGCAGGGGTATTTGTGCACCAGAAAGAAAAATTTGGTAGGGAAGAGAATACAAGGCCTGGCACACAAAGAACAGAGCAGTCTCAGTTGTCCTCAGTTGCTACATCCTTGAAAGGTGAGGAATTTTAACTATTTTAGCCAACTACACAGACTTGGTCAGAATTATCAAGCGTATGTCCCTAATTAGACTATCAAATTAGCACTTTTGGCAGCTTTAAAAATTGAAAGGCCTGGTGTATCATACACGCTAATATACACCAGCTGAGATCTACATGAGTCTGTTATTAAACCAGGGGAGGAGGGGAGTTTGCTCACTGTTGAGGGATATTATCCCAAACCTAAGGAAGTGATGGATGGTGGATTTACCATGGTGGCGAGCTCCAAAGCAATTTTCGTGCTGCCTGTGCACACTTCAGTGTTCCTCACTGCATTATTTTAAATAGAGATACATATATAACTTCTCCCACATAAAAAAACATTGACGTGCCGACACCAGCGAAATTTCCAGTGCTTGGAAGGCAGGTACTGAAGATACGCTTTGTGCTTGTGCTGCCAAATTACTAAAGCGTAGGGATAGTACCAGGCAAAGGTAAATTACTTGCTTCATTAAGACTGGATTAAATTTAAAATTAAACCAGAAAGGATGAGAAAAACCAGAGAGATGGAAACAATGTTGGGTGGTTGTTCTAATACTGCAATCCAATCACATGCAAAGTGCTACAGAAATTAAAGTAGTTGCACACTCCATAGCCCTTCCTGAACCATTTCAGTATGATACCAGTCTGCAGTAACCTTTTAATAAAGCAATTTACTCATTCAGGTTTGGGGGAAAGGAGATAGAAGGAAGGGAAAGCTAGGAATCTTAAGATTTCTACAAGAACTATTTACCTAATGCTTTCAAGGTTACCGTGGCATTGGTTCTTCCAAAAGGGTTTTCTGCTTGGCATGTGAATTCTCCAGAATCATTAACTCCCACTGAACGGATGTTCAATGTTAATTTCCTTTCGTATCCATAATCACCCAAATTTCTGCTTTTGCTTGTAACAATCTGTCGGTAAAAACAATTAACATCTAAAACACTGTGTATGCAGCATCTTTCCTCGATAAATTAAAAATAGAAGTAATTATAACTTCGCTATATTAATATTCATAACTTTAAACCAGAATAATAAGCCATCACGACAAACCTGTCACTAGAATCTCTCCATGCAAAACAAGTGTGTGATCAGCTGTCTTTGTGAGATAATACTTCCTCAAGTACTAGCCCTTTTCTTCATTCTTTCTTTTCTTCTGAACTGCACTCTAAGGCACCCTTCTGCTGCATTTCACTAGGTGAACTGCCCAGGTTCCCACCTGATGTTTCAAGGCAGAGAGTGCTTTCAGCTCCAAAAAGATCTGAGGAGTCCCAAGGGCACACACCACCTTGTAGTCACATTCCTCCCTCCTCAGGCAAGAACAAGTGAGGCGTGTTCACCTGCCCTGGAACAGACCTGTCCAAAATACAAAGCTGACACCCAAATTTCTTCAAATACTTCAGTCCTGTGGAAAGAAGGGTGTCATGCCCGCAGCCAGATTCAGCTCACTCTGAACTTCTAATGCCAATGACGGTGAGGACCAACAGAAGGTTTTATTTGCACTAACATTCTTAGAATCATAGAATCCTGGAATGGCTTGGGTTGGAAGGGACCTTAAAACCCACCCAGTTCCAACCCCCCACCACAGGCAGGGACATCTCCCACCAGACCAGGTTGCCCAAAGCCCCATCCAGCCTGGCCTTGAGCACCTTCAGGGATGGGGCATCCACAGCTTCTCTGGGCAACCTGTGCTAGCACCTCACCACTTCACAGTAAAGAATTTCTTCCATATAACTAATCTAAATCTACTCTTTTATTTAGTTTAAAGCCACTGTGCCTTGTCCTGTTGCCACACTCCCTGATCAAGAGTCCCTTCCCACCTTTCTTTTAGGCCCCCTTTAGGTACTGGAAGGCTGCTATAAGGTTCCCCAGCTCTCTCAGCCTGTCTTCATCAGAGGGGTTGAAAATGACCATTGTGCCTTGATTTTCATAACGTTCAGAGGCTTCAGCTATTGTGAAAAGTGGCTGCAACTCTGAAGATTGGTTCACTACACAAGTGGTGTCTAAAAATCACTGAACTCTCTAATGATTGCAATGCTTCCCAGAGAAATACAAGAGTGAATTTAAAGTACTGGAGCTTCATTTTCAACTGGGTCACTTTATGCCCCAAGTCCTCATTGCAGGCATACTGCAGAGAGACCTGCTGGCAGCATGCTTTACACAGCATCCTTTCTCTGCAACCCACTCTGCTTCTCAGTCCATAGCAATCCACATTTGCTAATCTTACAGGCAGCTGGACACTTCTTTTTCTTTCCAAAGCACTGAGTACATGATGACTCTAAGTCTACATACATGTGCTGGAACTAAAGAAAAAATAAATAATTTAGTTGTTGACTTTTTTTTTTCTGTGAGATTGTTCAGTGTGCATGGAAAGACTGATAAACTCACAATGATTAATCCAAATTCACTTGCTATGATTTTCTAGTAGAGTGATTTCAATTCTTGGAGGTGTCAGGAAGTGCTAGATGAATTTTATTTTCTCTACACAGTTTTGTTTCCTTCTGAGTAATAATAACCACCCACAGAAGTCTGTTTTATATGGAGGTGCTTGCTTACAGCAAGTCTCCTAATTTTCAAAAGTGGTGATAACCTTTGTCACACGAAGAAAAAGGTGTGTAGTTTTTTCCTTTAACCTATTCAGGTAAAATTCTGCATCTGTTTAAACATGAATTTTATGTATTCTGTTTCAGTACAAAATTTAATTTGGTAGTCAGTATTTAAAAGACAGCATCCCCTGCTATTTACCAGAAAGGACAGAAAGGTCAAATTTACTTGGTCAAAAATATTTTCCTCATGGCTTTTACTCATAAAATGAAAATGAAAAAGCACGAAAACATAAGGGAAGACCCGGATTTCATCAGTCATAACAAAGAAAAGCAGGGGGAGGAACAAGAAAAGTAATGTAGTTCTCAAATGAAAGACTTGCGGTTGACCTTGGCACGGGACCAAAAGCCCCATCTGCAGGTCCCACGCTGCCTTCATGTCACCGAGAGCTCAACAGCCCTCGGAGCCGCGAGGTGGGATTTGTGGAGCAACGAGCACTTAGTGAGAGAAGCTGTGCCAGATACCCACCCCAGGGAACCGGCCTCCAGTTCGCTATTTGCCTGGGGATAAGTGATTTATCCAAACATCACAGCATCACAGAGACCTTTTTTCTGTGCACACATAGACTAAAAAATAATGTATTCTGGTCACTACCAGTAAAACTAAAGGTCCAGCCCATTAGCATGGGAGTGTATACGGGAGGAGTTACCAACAGGTCTTCACAATGGCTTTTAATCATTTAAATTTTGGGGTATAGCCAGAAGACTAAAACGTGTCCTTAAACACAAACCAGTGCCTGCTGATGCCTGGGCCTGCTCTTACTAACAATTTTTTGATACGCAGCCCTGTGTTTCAAGCACCGAGCTGCAGGACACGCCGGGTGACCAGGGGAGGGGACCTCTCTGCTGCTGGCCTTCATCAGAGCTGCGCTGCCAGTAACTAACTCTCCTGGAGTATTTATTTTGCTAATAATTTAATTTGGGCATGTCGGGCAGCAACTTCAGCGATCACTTCAGACAGTTCCCTAGTTCATTTTTCAGAACTTTCCCAGTTAGTGAAGCACACCATATAATTTAAATGAATTAATCATTCCTATGAATGCTTACTACTATTCCTGTCACATACAATCCCATGCTAATTAGCAGGTATTTCACTGTTAATGATAACGACTAGAATATGTAATTTGCAGTCCATGTGTTGATATTTGCAGCTCCCATTGATTGCAATGTGATGTGTAGGCACTCTGTGCTTCCGTATTTAGGCAGCCCAACAGAGGTCACCTAAACTTCACATTGAAGTGCCTAACTTTAGCTTCTGTTTGGAAAGAGCAGCCAGCACTGATAATTTCCCTCCCAGAAATTTTCAATGATCCTGGAGATTTACATGGGCACGGGCCAGTCGTTGGACCCTCACCAGTTTGTAGGATGTTGTATCTTTGGAAAGGCAGCAAATCCAAACCGATACCGTGTCAGGTATGCAAGACAAGCACACGAACATTTACAGACAGGCAGTGTACCGTGCTGAGGCATACATGATGCAGCTAAAGGAACTCACCCCACTTTTGTGAGAGATCCAACTAGCTTGTACGCTGCTATCCACATCCGTGATTATGCATGTAACTTCAAATTCTTCCCCTTCTTTGAGAAGCTCATAGCTTTTGGATAAGGTAATGACTGGAAGAGCTTTGTGAACTGGAAAACAATTTATAAGTGCATTACTTTTCATTACCTTTGGAGTTTCCCAGAGGGGATAAAAATCAACAGTCATTAACTTTCCAATAAAATTTCAGGCCTCCAAGAGATATTCAAATTTCTTTAACATATTACACAGTTGTTTCTTTACAACAAGCACGTTTCAGCTTCAATCTCCCTTCAAATTAAACTTAAGGTTAGACAATACTTGTTAGAGCTTAGCAACTTGCATGAATAAACTTGAAAATGTTGAACCATCAATGAGACAATGGGACATTCCATGACAGTGATTAAAATGTTGCACTCTATAACTGAAAACACAGCCAGGATTGGTCACTGAAGAACCACAGCCTAACATTAATTGCAGCTTTTAAATACAAAATAGAACAGCTGACTCAAAGTACTGTCCAACAGGTCCCTGACAGGCCTCTGGTGGACCTTCTTGGAAGCTTCTCTCCCCATGTAGGACAGGTACAGCTCAAGGCGTTCAGCACACCCGCCTCTGAAAGCGCCACAACCTCTGCCCACCATGAAGGTTCAGAGGCAGGGATGGCTGGAGCCAGGACCACTGACAACTTTGTCACCTGAAAGGTAGGTGGTTACAAGCAGCCAGGACTGTCTGTTTTGAGAAATACTGCAGACCTACTGCCCTGTGGGCTAGCTGTACCCCTGTTGTGCTTTGGGGTGCCTTTTGACAAGTCAAGTACTCTTGAGGACTACGCATCTCTTAGCAAAGCTTTTCAGCTCTGGTGCTTCCACAGTTTTCTTCTGTTTTCTCAATCCTTTCCTTAAAATTTCCTCATTTGTGAGACTCCAGGCTTGCACCAGTAGAAGTGAACCTTCCACCAGGGCTCTTATGCAGGAAGACTCAATTTCAAACTGTGACTGCAGAAAATCAGATAAGGCATTCTAGACTCTCTTCCTGCCTCTGACACAGACTTTGTAGTTGTATTAAGCAAATTACATGAAACTTAGGAAAATGCCATGCTTTTCATCCATTCATATTTTAACAATAATGTTTTCCTCATGTTGCTGCAAGCGGCTATGGAAGGGAACAAAGAACCATGTTTGCTCTCTTCAGATATAAATGCCCACATAAAAATCACACCACAGCAGCACCCAAGAGACATGAGGAAGCCAGTGCAGAATGCATGCTGTGTTCTCACCCACCAGCAACTTCTAAGGAAAAAAGAAAAAAAAAGCCATAATGCCCCTCATTGTTTAGAGAAGGGCTGGACATAAGCACTCCCTGTGTTACAGTAACAGTGTGGTGTATGTTTGAGTACGCCCGCACAGTTCCCTGTTTCACGGACCCTCTTCTGTCATTCTGCACCAGAAGTTCAGGCTACAGGGTTTAAGTGCCATACTTCTGATTACAAAAGCATTGCCTACAAAAGGTGAACACTTAAGTCTTGAGCTAAGGAGAAAGTGGGGACTGGTACGGATTTAACACTACAGCCCAGTTATTACAACAAATGACAACACCACAGTACTGCCTTACTGCTGGTGGCCTTCAGCAGATGCTTCCACTCAGTGCACACTTCCTCCCAGATGCAGAACATGGGCAGGCTGCCCAGGTCCTCCAGGCCACCTACTGCTGCCCACCATCAGTGGGCTGCTGGCAATGGATGCCAAATTAGTGCCTTGTCGTCTGAAGTCACCATTGTATTAAGCAAGTACAGGCTTCTACCCCATAAAAAATGAAATAGTCCAATATGACAACTTGCATTCTTCTATGTCAGAGACATGACAGTTGTATCAATCAACTGTTAAGCAGTTTCTTTCTTTGGCCATTCCTGAAAAAACAGTTGGAAAAAAAACTTGTTACAGAACAAACACCAGAGACAGCAAGAATGGACTTGAATTTTTTTAGTCAAAGGAGAATGCCAGAGATGCCTGTATTGATTAAACTTTAGTTCTCTTCTCATTAATTAAAATTTCTTATGATTCATTAGAAGCCATTAAAATTCTCCCTGTTAGATTCCAAATCACCAGGAAGAAGATTTCTTCAATTTGCCATATCAAGCTGCAGACTTGAGTCGGCACCCGCTGCCAACCCCTTCTCACCGCTGAGGAGCCCAGGACTGAGCAGGGCACACCACCAGAGACACGAAGAAGCAAACACCACTGCGTCACCTCCCTCACAAACACGAGGGGCGATGCTTGCTGTGGCTGACCATCACCCTGCTCCTAACTGCACATGTGGAAGGAGCCAGGGGGAACCCACTGGACACCTCTCTGAAAGCACAAGGATGACCCCTGGGATCCCCACCTCACACTCCCTGCTCAACAGCCACCACCCCAACGTGACACCTTGGCCAAACGACAGAAACACACTTGCAGTGACAGAAACAACACAGCAAATGTCTGCACAGGCAAGGGACGCTCCCTCGCTAGGCCTCACTGCAGCTCCAGCATCGCCCACACGCGCTAAAGGAGACACGCTATCAGCTGGAGCAAAGGATGTTTAAGGAGCCCGAGAACTACATGGAGAGTAAACTGTTGTACTTGCCTCTGAGGAAACACCGAGACAGTCTCTCCCTCCGTTTCTCTTGGGAGTATTTATAGAGCAGATTAACAACATGTTGCGTGATCACAGGCTCTAAATCGTCCACACAAAGCCTGCCTGTATTGCACTGTGCAGCCAGGCACGGGGCTTCTCCTTCCCAAATCCACCTACCACCCTGCCCTAGGGCACAAGGGCATGTGAAGGTGAAATACAAGGCCTCATCAAGGTGTTCGCAGAGCTAAGCGGTGTATCTGGCTGCCCAGCCACATCACATTCCTCATTTGTACTGGGAGCACAGTTGCTGTCATGAACATCCTCACTCATAAAGATGGAGACAAATGATGACCCTGTGCTCCCCCAAGATCTGTCTCTCTGCTGAATCCCTCTTCTTCAATGTCATCTATCGGTTCTTCCTGCTGTCACTTATGGGCAACAGGCATGTGAGTCATGAATCCAAATCTCCACTTTGCCTGCACAAGCCTGTCCAAACCTCAGGGCACTGGTTTGTCCCCCAGGTTTAACAGCACAACCCAAATTTCTTAAATGGTGAAAAGAACAACTGGAAATCACCTTGAACAGGAAACATGAATAATTGTGGCCAAACCTGCCCAGCATAGCCACAACCCATGTCTCACATTACAATCAGCACCCTCACAAAACTTGCCCAGAACAAGCTTCCACCAGCTTTCTCTGGGCTGCCTACAGCAGCCAGAGGTGCCACAAAGTAATCCCTTGGTGCTGAAGCACATCTGAGTAGAAGATTCCAGAAGTCTCTACATGAGCCACCACCTCCAGCCTCCCTGTGGCAAGCTCAGGACACAAGGGGAGATTTCTCTTTGGAGCACTTCCCATCAATTCCTGTGAAGATGAAAATCAGGTGCTCTACAAGAGGACAAAAATCCTGTGTTACCTGGCCTCACATTCAGGAAGATGTGCTCTGATATTTTCTCGACTCCATTATGCTTTGCCAAGCACTGGTAGCAGCCCTTGAATGACCTCTGTACGTTCTTTATAATGATGCCTTTCTGTGGATTAGGAATGAATGTCATATTTTTGGGGAGAGGTTTGCCATCACATTTTCTCAGGGTGAAATTTGAAACATCTGGATCTGTTAGGGGGCACACCAGCAGGATGTCACTGTCTTCTTTTCCGTAGATGAGAGAATCAACAAGGAAGAGAACATTTGGATCTGTGAAGGAACACAAAGACCTGTAAGAATAGCTGACATTGCAGTGGAAACTTCTGATAATCTTAACTCTGCAGCTGGGCACATATTTCAAAGAAAGTTTTACATTTAGCCAGTAAAACTGAGTATTACCCAATTCATGTTTACTAAGAGACATTAACTTTTGTCTTAAAAGAGCAGCACAACAGGAGATGTGCAGTAGCATTCAGTACCAGACACGCTAAAGAATAATGTGCACTAAAAATAAACCTACTGCTTTTTTTACTGGGGGATGGAATTTTTTTTTTTTTTTGCTTTGTGTAGTTCCAAACCCCCATCATCCACCCCCAACAACAGTAAACAGATTTTCACAGACCATTAAAAGTAATTTGCTTTTAGCTTGTGGCAGGGTTGTAAGGTTTCATGCCCACAGGAGGATTTTGAAGAAATTTATGAGCAAATGGAAGTTGAAAAGCACCAAAATTATGGTTTTCACTTCTGTAAAATACATAATCTAAATGAACACACATTGCTACTAGAGGAAGCACCAAACAATTTCTCTCTCTCTCCTCCCTGAAACCAGGGGTATTTTTAGCCTCTGTAGAAAAACCTAGGCATAGAAACGGCATATCTGATTGAAAAATCATCATGTAATCTTTCACAAAATAACTTTTCTAAAGCATTTCATCTTGGCCAACCACAGTACACAAACATACAGTAATTTAAACACTTTTACAACCAATATTGAAGCCCATGATAGCTGATGACCTTGAAACACTAAGAACCTGGCCATTAATAGCAAACACAAAAATAAGGGATGATGTGGTGACAAACACTCTGTAAAAGCATATTTCAGCTCCCATCTGCCCTCTCCACAAGGTAGCATGAATTAGAACTTTAGAAACAGTTTTCTTTCTTCTTGTAAAGTGGCCTTGAACAACTTGAGTCTCTAGAGATCAACAAACTATGACTTAACAGAGAAAGACTGAGAAGTCTGTTAAGATGACAGATAATATGCATTTGGTTTAAGACAAGACGTATCAGGCTGAATATGAAGCATGGGACATTTAGGTAGGCCATTAGGGAATGCTTTTTATCACAAAGGTAGTTCATTACAGAACAGAGAAGTTAGTATCTGGTTTCTAAGTGAGTGAGGAGTAGTTTTAGCCCTTTCAATACTGCTGCCCAGGAAGAAACCACCAACTAAAAACATAGAAAACTGATGCTTTCATCAGTCTACAGCTAGAGAATGGAGACTACTAACAGAAACGGAAGTGTAAAGTACGTCTGAGCAGACCTGAAGTGTGACATTTTGCACACAGAGATATGCTACAAATAGCTGTCACTCCTAAGCTAGAAAACCGCTTACTGGAAGAGCTCATCTAAATGTCCCTAGTCTCAGCAAGTTTACTGATTAGTTTCCTCACAGTCCAGTTCCTCCCCAATACAGACAGCCAAAGTATCTTCACTGTACAGAAAGCACGGCTCACTATGGAAAAAATCAGAAGTTCTTGAAAATAGAAGAAAGGAGCAAAGACCTGTTTCACCAACAGTTGAACCTGCAGGGAAGGCCTTGTTGGGGTAAGCAGAATCACTGAGGAGCTCTCCTCCCATCTTCCATCCCCCTCTGGAAGGGAAACGTCATGGTCAGAAGACATGGAAGGATTTGCCATAGGGAATCCAGGCTCAAACAAGGCTGCTCATAGTCATGTTCTTTCCTTCACAGCTTCCCACCCCAGGTACACATTGGGAAGCACCTGCCTTCTGGGCATAACTCAGGTTCCCAGCACAAGTTGTGGAGGTGCTTGTCATTGCTCATGTCTGAAAAGACTTAAGATCAAGGGATTTTTCAGTCTTACCTACGTGTCTGAACTAGCTTGATCTTCACTGAACTTATTTGGACAGGGACACAAACTGCTTCTGTAGATACAACACAGGCACTTTCTGCCAAAGCAGAAAGGTGAAAGAGGCACATGCCTGAAGTCTGTCAACACTGTGTCATCCTTGATCACAGGAACACAGAAAACTCATTGTTAGTAGATCAAAATCAGCGTAAGAGATAAACACCTGTCACCATTTTATGTGCCACTTGGGACTGTGGAAGACTGAGGCTTTCCTTCTGCAGCTTTACTTTTGGTCCTGTTTTCTCTTCATTCCCAGCTGTACAAGCAGAAACTGTGTGGGTGCTTGTGGCAACCTCACAAGCAGCTGTGCTCATGGCACTATTTTCAAGGTGTCATAAGATGTCACTGAAACGCAGCTATAAAGGCTGCCCTATTAAAGGCCCTATTGCAAAATAATGGCCAACATCACAAACATTCATTTTACCACCAAGAATCTGTCAAAGTGAAGCTTGCACATTTTTCACACAGTTAAGGCACAAGTTAACAACACACTGCATGAGGGCCACACAGCTTCTCTGATGTTTTGGTAATCATGCTCAGCAGGAGGGTTGCCTGCTATCCTAAGGTGAAGGAGTCATTTGAGTAATGGAAGACACAAATGTATCTATGATCACAGCTGTCTTAGATAATTACCATGACCTTGAAGAAAACAGTTGTGGAAGATAAAGTCAACAATGTTTGTCAGGTATGGGTAAAATACATGCCAGATTTCCTTTGGTCATAGTCTCAAAGAAACACAAAAGGTCAACAAAATCATTCACGGTAGCTGCATGGCTATTTGGACAACTCAAGAGCTTTGCACTTTAAGCTGTGTGCCCATCTGATACCTTCCCTTGGGAAAATACTCCTCACTGTGCTGTGCTGGTATCTCCCCACCTTGGAGAACAACTTTGCAGTAATTCCTAAAGGACTGGTAAGGTTCAGGGGAAGCTCTCTGAGGCAACCTCTGCTGAATCAGGAATGCTATCTCCAAGAATGTGAAAGCTGTAGGACTTCTTTCCACCAACAAGGAAAATCACCAGAACTATGTAAAGCAGAAGCAAAGCAACTGTCTTCCTTACAAAGGAAAAGGGAATGCCAGGCATGGTAAGCTGGCAGCTTGAGGACAGCTGATGAAGCCACAGATTGGGAGCAAACAAAAGAACAGAAGAAATATGAAGAACACACTGGACAAAAAGGAAGATTTAGGAAAATGTGTCAGAGCAGAGGAATTTTTTCCCCATCTAAGATGTTTCTGAGCAGACACATGGTAGATCAGGAGCTAGAGGCAGAGGAACCATTTGCTGCCTGCTGGACTAACCCTGAGAGCGCAGCCTCAAAAAGCCAAATCCTATAGCTAACTGCCTCAATAAATCAAGAGCTTGGGGTCAAACCTTACATGACTCCATACTGATGGATGGCATTGAATTAAAAAAGACATTTCTGTACATGCTTCTTGTTTCCTCATGGTACAACTGACTCACACAACTGATTTAGGTCTCTTGACTGGCTTCTACATAGAGAGCTCCGGTATAACATCTCACCACAAAACAACAAGGATGTAAAAAGAAACTCATCCAGAAATTTGCTCTGGTGAAAAAGCCATTGCAAGCAAAGCTGGGAGTAAGTTTTCCTTCTGCTGGGCAGGGAAGAAGTTTTCTCCTATCAGTCTGTGCTCTCCCCTTGTGCCTCAAACATGTTTCCTCCTCCAGCATTTATGATCCTGTTCTTTTGGGAGTGAGAAAGGATGGGGGAAGCAAAAATAAAGCATTCAGTAATAGTTACCTTTAACAAAAACATAAAAAGAGGTGACAATACTCCCTTTGCTTTTGCATATGTATCTGCCTATGTCTCTGACTGTTGCATTTTTGGTGTACCACTCTTTCTCGTTGGAACTCCTTGTTTTTGCTGATGGGTCTGAGTTCTGGAAATTCCAAGTCACGGGTCCATCCTTGTTGCACTTCAGCCTTAATTCCTCCCCTTTATTCACAACCAGTGAAGATTCTTCATGAGGCAGTGAACCACCTAAAAAAACCACACAAAAACACAAAATACAATGCCTGTCAATACAATGCTCTCTTTTTTTTTTCTGCAATGAAATTGTTATTTATAGTTATATACATACAGTTAATATTGTTGGAGTTGTTTCTTAAAAGTACTAAGCTGCAATGACACTCTGTGCAAGTATACAGCCACCTTTTGCCTTGCAAGACCTTCTGCACACATAGCAAATAACCACTGCAGATGGAAAATGGCCTTTAAAAAACCTCTTGAAACTAGTTTCAGATGCGCCAGTTTCTGCAATGGTTTGGCTTTTGAATGGGAACAGACCCAAGCTATTTAAAAATTAAATTCAAGAACATATGAGCCTGATTCTACATGGCAGCACTTTTAATCATTCTTTGTCATTTACTCAGTATGTTGCCAAGAACTAAACTTTCCTTGCTTAACAGTTATCTTTTTTTAACTGCTCTCCCGTACTCAGAAGCTCCACTCACACAGTTAGAAACGTCCAGTTTAAGAAAGAAACCATCACATACTTTCCGCACTTTTTCTTGGGGTAGTAATTTGTCATTTGTTAACAAAAAAAAAAAAAGTGAAATATCCTTCAAGCTTCCATCCCAACACTACCAAATCATTGTCACCAAGGCACTGAGCTCCCAGTCACTAACACCGCTGAAAGTGAGTTGTTACCATCTCTTTCACTGAATATACCAAAACGCAACTTTTTTTAAGTTCTCAGAAAATAAAGGTGTGTAAAATTACCGGCCTCAATTCACAATTCCCAACCACTTCCCAGCTTACACGGTGTACTTGGAGAAAGAAGCACTTTCAGGCTTCCCTGGCTCCACTATTTACATCAGTCAAGCAGAGGGTTGCTGTGTTAGCGTACCCCGATAGGGAAGTCTTAGTGAACGTGCAAAATGGAGTTCATAGCTGAAAAAGCATGTAAATTCTTACTACTAAGTACTTGCTTGAATATCCAAATGATGTACACAAGTACTGAGGCAGTATTGAGGAACCAGCCCTTCCTCTTCCAGAGCTGCTCTTTTGTCCTACAAGCAACCCTTAGCTTCCAATGAGTGCCGTTAGCTAACGTCCCCCTCATGTGAAGCACAGCTGTGCACGACTGTACAACATCCACATCTAGAAGCAGAGTCACGCCACCAAAAACACTGTCTGCATTCAAAAACACTCTCCGGGCTCATTTCTGAGGCTGAATTTCCCTGCCCACACAGATGACAACAGACGCTCAAGCAAAACAATCGGATAATTAGCTGGGATGAGATTATGTAGTCCAGACTTAATTCACTTATCTCACAGCTTTAGTTGTTCTTAAGGTGCATACTGGAGTGAGACCAGGTCAGGTAACTGCTCCCCTTCCTGACAAACCCAGCAGCTAGGACAGAGTGAGCTGCAAAGGATCGTCAGACCACCTGCACAGTCTAATTACTTTGTTTGTGGTCTGGGTTTTGCAGGGAGCCCTCATTCTCCCCCCACCTTCCTCTGATTAAAATTCATTTATCAGCGCTCAACACAACAGGCAGTTATTTTTCCAGTGTCACCAGAAATTTTCCACATGAAGCCCACTAACCCTGCTTATACATTTCCATGACTGAATGAATAAGCAAGCATCCTAGAAATAATAATTGACCAAAAAAAAAAAAAGCAGAAAAAAATCACTTCTAATTTCAAACCTGCCACCTCAAAGAGCAGGTGTGAGCCTGTGGCACGGCAGCTCAACCGAGGAGGGTAAAACTCAGCATCTCAGGAGCGAAAGTCCCAGCCAGCAGTGGCTTGGCAGACAGGAGGGCAGAGGCGAACTGAGAGCAGGGCAGAGGCAAGGAGACCTCTGATGTGCAAACCCCTCATATCAGAGCAAAATAGCAAAAGTGCAGGGCTTTATTACCCACTCTGGCACTAGATTCTCAGGCCGCAGCCGTGAGACAAACACCAGTGCTCCCCTCCCTCATGCCGTGCAAGGGCAGCCCTCCTCCACGAGTACAAGGGGCGATGCTTGCAGAGGCCCAGTGTCACCCTGCTCCTAGTGCCACACGTGAAAGGAGTCAGGGGGAACCCACTGGACACCTCTCTGAAAGCACAAGGATGACCCCTGGGATCCCCACCTCATACTCCCTGTTCAACAGCCGCCATCCCAACATGACACCTCGGCCACAGGGACAGAGACACACAGCGACAGAAACAACCCAGTGAACTTCAGCACAGGCAAGGGATGCTCCCGCGCTAGGGCTCGCTGCAGCCCCAGCATTGCCCACTGTAATGCACTGTGCTGCCAGGCATGGCGCTTCTCCTCCTTCCCAAAACCACCTACCACCCTGCCCTAGGGCACATGAAGGTGTAATGTAAGGCTTAATCGACGGGTTGGCAGAGGTAAGGGACAGACCCAAGGCAAGTGGTGCATAGACTAAAACCATAACCAACCTACAAAAGGAGTGTGGATCTGTCTGAACCATACAGATCACTGTGGTGTGTGCAAATGCTGAGGGATACTGCAGCAACAAACCTGTCCCCTTCCGAAGACCAGCTCTTTAATCCTAACAATAACCATCACCTCGTGCCCCTCTAACGTGTAGCACAATACGGCACAGTTGGACTTGACATGTGACGTCCATGTCTGAAAGAGGGAAACATTTCTCAAAAAACATCCCCATTTGCATTCAAGAAAATGAGTCTTTTCATTTCTGAGGCTGAATTTCCCTGCCCGCACAGATAACAACAGATACTCAAGAAAAACAATCAGATAATTTGCTGGGACGAGATTACGTAGTCCAGACTTAATTCACTTATCTCACAGCTTTAGTTGTTCTTAATGTGGATTGAGAGCGGGTCAGGTAACTGCTCCCCTTCCTGACAAACCCAGCAGCTAGGACAGAGTGGGCAGAAAAGGATGGTCAAACCACCACAATCTAATTACTTTGTGGTATGAGTTTTGGAGGGAGCCCGTCCCTTCCCCATCTCCCTCTGATTTATATTTGCTTACAAACTGACAGGCAGTCCAACAGCAACTGTTTTTCCAGTGCCACCAGAAAATTTCCACAGAAGGTCCACTAATCCTCTACACAAACTCACACGACTGAACACATAAACAAACATCCCAGAAATAGTAATTGCCAGAAAGATTAAGAAAAACATCATTTTGTATTTTTATGTGATGTTTGTGACGTTTACCTACTCTTCTCCTTAGCATTCCTCATACCCATTCAGGTTAGGAGTTTAAATTGTGTAACATTTATTACCAGACCATCTAGCAAGTTGGTGGGTAGTTTTTACAGGTGGTAAACAACACAGCTGAGCATGACTCCATCCAGGGGCACAAGAAATACATTACATACTGGAGCCAGGGAAAGAAAGGCAAAGATGGAATGAGCATACTGTGGCACCCCACAACACAAGCTACAATATTGTAGTTGAAGCCATCATGCACATTTCAAGACAATGTTTTTACGGTTCCTTTTACACAGCCTACAACTTCTCTGCCAAACAATTTACAAATTGATTTAATGCCTTGTGCAAGGAATTCCCACAACCTAAAGTTTACCTGTCACCTTCTGAAACAAGGTGTCTTCAGGAGAAGGAAATATGGCAGTGTAAAGACAACAGGTGGCAAAAGGAAGGACTACCAGATGTGTTTAGTGTTATGCACCCAAATATCGCCTACCTTTAAAAGAGAATTAAAACAGTGCTTAGAAAGAAGGGAATGACTTTGCATCTTCTTTTTGCAGGAGTAATTACATAGCAGAAATCTGAGAGTTTAACCACCAACTGTAATCCAGTGTATTAATCCCCACAGCATATGTTCATCTGCCATCTCTTGATCTTTTCACAGACTGTTAATGCCTCATGTCTGAGACTGCTCCATTTGTACTGCACCTGAAGAACATGGGTGCTCTTCCAGGCTCACTGTTGCTCTTGTGCACTCCAGTAACACCAACTATAAACACATAACCATAATGGTAACACTAATAACTTGGGAATCATGTCTGTGGGCATCCTATATGCTAAGGATGGTAAGAGATCTCCAAGTGCAGAACCCCATGGGATGCAGTCTGCTGTCTCCTCCCAGGGCTCCATGTTGACCCCAGGAAGGACCATGACTTTACCAGTCACCAGTGGGACTGTCAACTCTCTCAGCAACAAGATGGAGGAACCCACGGCTATGTCTCAACTGAAAATTCCCAGGGGTGGGTCAGGTACAGAGAAAGGATGCATCCTGGCATGCTGATGCTCTCTCCCTATCTCCTTACATCTTGGAAAAGGAGGTGAACCACAATCTCATTATTTAGCTGAGTGTCCCAACCTCAGTGATGCCCACCTGACCACAGGGGCCCCACAGGACAAGGGGAAGAGAGGAAATCCATCCTCTGCTCCCACGGCTCCTGTAGACTACCAGGGACAGATAATTGTACTGTTGGCCACGGTCCCACCATGAAACATACAACCCTCCCCATGCACTGCATAGCCAGAACACCACACTGGGGCTCTGAACGACCCTCTGGAGTTGTCCTCAAGGGCAATCAGCAGGTAATTATGCTAGCAAAATAAATTGGCAATGACAAATACTTAATAATTAATGATGTAAAATAAAAATAAAAAATATGCAAAGCTCAGAGCTGGACAGCCCAAGACTCATTTTGGATGTTCTAAATCTGTGTCCCACAGCCAAAACCAGTCAATTCCACCCTAGCTTCTCCATGTAAAATAACAAATTTGAGGTAAGAACTACAATGCTGGGATCACTCGTGAACAAGGCTGTGTAACTGTAAAAAGCAGCAGAATACATGAATGTATTACAAGCAGTTTCCTAAGCCCTAAAAACGGAGGGAGGGGGAGGAAGGAGGGGGAGGAAAGAGGGGGAGTACAGCACTGGTGAGTTTTGCCTGCAGAAGGAACATCTGGAAAACCAGGCTGGAGGAATTAGAAAATGAAACGGCTCTAGATAATACCAATAGGAAATTCAGGTCAAATTGCAGGGATATGATTAAGGACAGCAGAATGTTCCTGTAACAATTAAGGGATGTGCAAACACAAAACCTTTGGCTAAGGAGTACACCAACCTGGAAAAAAGTTGTTTTTATGCGGGAGTTTTTTCAGCCTCAGCCACAGGGCTGCCATAGCAGGGGAAAGCACATCAGGTGCACATCCCCATCACGCTCGTAAGCAACTGGGGATCGTCTCCAGCTGCCAAGCAAACAAAGGACATGGGACTGCCATGGGATTAGCCGAAGAGTCACACAGAGAGGATTTTATTCCTAGCTCTGCCACAGGTTTCCTGCAAAACCTTAGGCCAGCAGCTTAGTCCCTCTGCTTCCTTTTTCAACTCTTACTTAAACATTAAAAGGAACAAGTTTGTAGCATTTCAACAACACAACAGATAGCATGCAGAGAAAAAAAAAGAAAAAAAACAATAACAACTACCAAAAACTGTGCCTTATCCCACTCCCTTCCAAGTTAAACTTATCTCAAACATCTTCCAAGATGAGGGCACAGCACAACTTCACATCACAGCCACAACATATGAATACCTCATTGCAAGGACCCCTAATCTTCCTATTGTCACGCAGTGTTGTTGTTTAAGGACCCCCCCACACACACATTTGGAAACCCAGCCTTTCTCCAGCAGCTGCAGGTGGAGCAGCACAACAACAGCAGAGCTGGGCACTGACTTCGTTTCAAGAGATATCACACAGACTTCACTCATTGTATTTTTCAGTTTCTCATCTACAACAACATAAGAGAGCAGAAATGAGAGATAGGCTTTATCAGTTAAAGTAGTGGCACTGTTGTAGATACAGTGGTCTGGGGATATCAGCACAACATAGCTTGCAGGGAGGTAATATCCTCTTTCAGCATGCCCGGTACTGCTGGAAAAATGAATATGTTTTCAAACACACAATTCTCCTGCAGGTCTGAAAGAGCAGAAGCAGAAGTGACTCTAACTCACATGCAAAAGTCACAGACAGAAGAAGCCTCTTTTTCTGTATTAGTTGGTCTAATTGAAGAGTATCACCTTTCCAGCTCCGTCTCTTATTTGTTAAAGCCACTAGGCACTTGATATATGTTATTGTACAGCCAAATTTAAGACCATTTCAATAAGATTTTTTTTTCCCTGCCATTTTATGCCCCAAAGAAACAAATAAGTGGAAAATTCACATGTTAATCACACTGAAGGAACTTTAATTTACTCTGGTGCATAAAAATCTCCCAGATTTTTTCAAAGGAGAGATGCTATCATATGCTTACTTGTTTTGTTCCACTTCACCAAACAGACACTCTCCCTTATGCTAGATGAAAAGTTTTGCAATGGCAAATGTCAGTTTTCAATGATTTGATCTGAAAGCTGCATCACATACCACTACAGCTACACTGCGGGGGAAAACAAGGCTAGCAGTATACCCTTTTACTTTGCAGAAGAAACCATCCACACCAACACCCAGGCTAGTGTTTTCCTCAAAGACGTAGACCAAAAATAGACCAAAGACATGATTGTTCCTCACAAGCATAGCTGACTCTCAGGACATATGAATGCCACACGAATGCCATAACTCCTTACTAACAGAAAGACTGACCTGCCCCTCTGCCCCAGTTTCACTTTGGAGACTGAAAACTAACTTAACCGTCAGCAAGCATGTATTACAGGGTTTAGACTGATTAGGCTGCCCTGCAGACCCAAGTGTTTTGCTTCTAACCCATCTAACAGAGTCACTGCCATCTGCAGACCAACAGACTTTTCAGTGTTGTGCATTTCCCAAGTAGAAGTGCTCTCCTTCCCAGTGCCTGTGCTAGCACTTGCACTGAAGTTTTGCATCCTCAGAGGCTCCAAGTTACCAAGCAGAAAAACGGGGGAGGATGAGCAGGGGCTTTGGTGTTTACCCAGCTGCATGAGGGCAATCACTGTCTTTTCACACAGCATCCTCATCGTCCCCTCCCCAGTCCCAAGCCCTTCACCCTGCAGGGGCAGAGGGGCAGCATGGGCTGTGGGGAGGGCAGGAGGAGGGAGCTCGACAGCCCAGTGCTCAAAGGAGCAACCAAAGAATTCTTCTGCAGCCAGAGGAACAGAGAAATGGGTATCTCCCAACACAAAGAGCAAGTGTGAAGCCAGGCGATTCCTACCCATGACAAACTCCAGAGAGGAAATGGAAGGAGCCTGGAACAAAGGTTGTCTTTATCATCCTTGAAGGCACAAGCGTGAGGAACCACAGGGGTGGCTGGACCTTGGCTGCAAGACACCCCTGCCACGCCACCTCCCTGTGCAGTGCCATCCCACAGAAGGCATCAGCTCTATGTCCTGGGATTGCTCTTACACAGAACTGCATCACTAAGCATCTCACACCCTGGGAGGGGACTCCACAGAACAAATAAAAAGCTCTGAAAACTGCTCAGATAACTGAGAATACACCTGTTTACTTCCAAAGAGAGATCATCTGCCCTCCGAATGACATGTGGTTAATCGGAAACAGAAGCATCAGGGCCAGGTGGCAACACATGGTTGGGCAGAAGACAAATCCAGCCAACTCTCCAACCCCCTGCATACCCCACTCTCCAAAAGGGACATTCACAGGAATGTCAGGCAGGACAAGCATGAGCACCCAGGCTGATCCCCTGCTTGTGGGCGGAAGCCAGCAGGTTCTCCTGCAGGGTCAGCAATTAGCAAATGCAGCTAATTGTACTTTGCTCCCTTATTTCAGAAGCAGGCCGAGCAGACCAAGCTCTGCACATGACCTGCAAAACAAACGTGCAAGAGATGGCTTTTACAGAGCAAAGCTTGCTCAAGGCAGAAGGCTGGGGGAGGTACATGTACCTTCCAGAGGCAAAAGACATACATTCCTCTTCCCCCAGCTTTGTTTTTCCTTGCTGGAGTGAGGAAACTCAAGCCATGCAAACAGGGCACTTTCCCCGTCTACCAAGAAGCTTGCTTGCCCTTTCTGATTGCCATGACTTACTCTGCTAATACAGCTAACAGAGGCATTTCTCAAAGGCAGACACGAAACTCTGGTTCGGCACACATACCAAATCACCTTGGCAGCATCAAACATCATGCTTCTCTCCATGGTTATACATGACACCTCCCTGAATATTCTTTTTCTGGGTAGTCATGGCTTTGGGGCTGTTTCTTTTTGTAAGAGCATGATATGAACTATAGCAGCCTAGTCATTCATCTTGAAGCACAACGAGCAGCAACCTATTCTAGGTGATTAATCCATTTTATTACATGATGTTGACACGCTATGGTCTCCCGCACCCAAACTTCCTACCACAGAAGGAATCTACAAGCACCGTGTTCACAAGCAAAACCAGACTTAAGATTTTAAACAAAACGAAAGGTCTGATCTTAAAGCGACCACCCGCTAATTCTTATTCAAAGTAAAATTACAGAGGACAGATAAATAAATGTGTATACACACATTTAAGTAGGATTTACAGAAAGAAAGAGTAATTGCTTGCCACAACACTTGTCAGTTTTGACAAATATACAGCATTTAGACTGATCCTTACTTCTACACAAATATTTCTTTTTTCCCCCTCTAATTTCCAGAATTAGTTATTAAACAGCTGTTCCCACACTTTTTGCAGCTGGTAGACACATAAAATATACAAATTATAAAGTAAGTAAGGAGAACAATTAAAGGGAATCAAAAAGTGCACTAATATACGGTATATTCAAATTCAGCTGTCATTCATCCAGTCTGTTTCTTTGATAGCTTTTTCTTCTCACTTCTCTTTGCTGACATTTACATTAAAAGGTGCAGTATCTTTCAACTTCCATTTTGAACAAATGTTCCTTGTAATGAACAACATGGGCTTGAAAGCATGTTTTCCGAAATTCAGTGAAAAGGTAGTTTTAACGAAGATAAATGAGAAAACTGGAGAAAAGTGAATCGTTCTGCAATCTGAACTAATTCCTGTTTGGAACAGGCTCAACTGAGGAAGGAGATGTAAGACTTTTGGCAATGCAAATTATAATTATTTAAAATCTTGGCAGTAATTTTATCAAATAGTAGCAATTTCATTAAAAGGTGCACTGGTAATCATCTACATAAGGCCTCCAGAGGGGAAAATATACCAATAATTGCATAATTATGTTATCATTGCTCTTATGATGGACCACATTAAATACCACAAAGAGGAGCATTGCTTTTTACTTTCTCTAGGTACTTAGTTCAGTACTTTTTCCTAGAAGATTGCAGCAATAAATAAGAACTTCAGATTAATAAACATGCTCACCAAATTTTGCAGAAATGGCAGAGCTACTTTTTATGCACATATTACGCTGTATTCTCTTTTCCCTCACTGAAAGAACTGGCAGAATCATGAGATAAAAATTGTTTTCAGTGATAAGGTGGATAAGGTATTTATATAGCTCTTACTGCAGTACAAGTCATTGCATCACACGTAATGCATCCGTGTGGCAAATTAATGTATTTGAGAAGCCAGTTTTGGCATATTTCCACGTTTGTCCATATAAACTAATTTCATCCATTCAGTGATTTCTAATAAGCCTGAAATAAGTTAGATTTCCTTCATTTAACTAGTGCACAAGCTTTGCTGCTAATTAGGATGTTGTGAAAAAATTGTGTAAAAGCATTATCTTACCAGCAACGCCAGCTCTAATACACGTATTTTTAAAGGGGGACACAGCGTTAGAGAAATATTCTTGCACATATCTGCTGAAACTGTGAGTACAAAGACTTCTGGAGGATTCATTCACAGGTTCTTCAGAACCTCTGAGGGTGAAGAAATCCAGTTTTGGGTAATCATGCTAACACCAAGCAAGACTGTCAGTGACAACGTCTTGGAAGTGCCTTGAATATAGAGATTAGGATATATTTCTGACAATCCAGTTTCGTTTCTCAAGTCATCTTCTAGCAAGGAGATACATAACTCAGCCTTTTAACTTAATCTCCTGTGTCCGCAGAAGTCCCACATATATTTTTCTTGCGAGTTGTACTTTACCTCCTAGTTTATTAACATAGCCCTACCAGAAACTGCATACATGGCATACACGTAGGAAGCTACTTACTCAAACAGTTGTCCTCCTTCCTACCACAGAAAAGATTAATGGACGTGCACGAGATGGCATCCTGCTGTGAGTACGGTTTGAATACCTGCCTAAGCAAGGAATCCCATTTCAGTATCTTTTTTGATGGTATCTAGTTTATAGGAGGAGACCAGAAATGCAGAGTTTACTCCAGCAGCTCCAATCTGACCTCTTTTATTGTGCTGCATACCCAAAATCCTACATATGATGATATTAGCATTATTGCAGAGTCAGCAATTTTATATATAATACCTGGAAGTCAGACGTGCTATGAAATAGGAAACGTCAACAGCTTGTGTTACAATGAATGCTACTGGGAGGAAGCTTTTATTTTGTTGAAGATAACATGATTTCTTCCCAAAGTTATAAAGTTATGCTCATCTAGGCACAGAAAGTGCTCCTATGCCATACAAAATAGCAAACAAAGTGGCAGCAAAAGTAAAGAAAAGAATCAGGCAGTCACTAAGAAGCAGAACTGAATGCATCAGCACTAGCTGCTAATGCAGGAGAGCACCTATATAATCCTAAGGCATACAAACAGAACCATTTCTGGCAGAAATACCACATTAATGTGCGTTTTTACTTTAATACTACATTAAAAAATAAAAATGTGGCATTTTACAGTGCATATTTTCCTTTTAAAAAGTAAAAATATTCAAAACTAACTTTGAAACTACAACATGAATTAAAACTTACACCTCCTATACTCCTTGAAAAATTAAAAGGCATAATATTATTCAAGCTTTATATTTGCTGCCAACATTTTAAAGATAATCAAACAATTGAATTGATGGAAGTCATTAACTGAGCACCTCTAGATAGGTTGTGCAGCAGTGATAAACCAGTCCTTGGCATCTGGAGTTTCCTTGCAAGTGCAGAGAAAATATTTTCCTTACTTAGTTCATTCAGTCCAACTCAATTAAGCAACTTGCCCATTCAGAAATGAGCTAGTGTAAAGGAGCTGAAAAAAATACATGAATGTTTCTTTCCATTTCCATTCTAGGAATAAAAAGAGGATGAGATCGACTAGTTCTGAAATTTTTGCAGCATAGTGACTAGAAACCGCCAGTTTTGACTACAGATAGGGCTTTCAGACATTAATTCTTTATTTCAAAACATTTCTCAATGAGTTTTTTCTTTGGAATTGGCTGGCTTCTCTGTGGTGCTCTTTATCTAACAGAAGAACATTTCAGAATTCTGGTTTCCTCCATTGTAATTGATGCAAATCATAAGTAAAAAATCAATTATCTAATACATAAGAAATGTCAACACTTTCTGTCTTCATACTGAAACATACACATGAAGAATCAGAATAAGTGTGTATGTAACAAGCTACATAATTGCTTAAATACATGCACTGTGATTAATCAAACTGAGTATAACATTAAGTGCAAAGGCTATATTTAATTAAAACTATCTCAATGGTAATAAAGGAGGTTAAACCTTTCTTTACAAAATGATTAAGTACAAATGCAAAACAGTTAGAATGAGGCTTACTGTTGGCTGATTTAAATCATGATTAAAATCAGATTTACAATGCTTTGAATCAAATTGCAGCACACTACACAGGGAAATAACTATCTTGTTAAACCTGGAAGCACTACATTTCTTTTCTGGAGACAGGTGTCAATTTTACACATCGTCCCTGGAGGTCATGCAAACGAGTTGGAGAGGGCTGAGAAGAACAACAAGATGAGGATGAGTTACAAAAGACGCACCAAAAGAAAGGGCTGAAGAAGCTGTACTTGTTCATCATAGAAAAGTCAAAGGTGTGATGTTAGTTGCCGATATGCAAAATGCTATCATCAAGAAGATGGTGATCAGCACTTTACTATGTCCACAAGAACATGGGGAAAAAAGAACGGAACTCAGCAACAGCAAGGTAGCTGAGGTTAAATATCAAGAGAAGCTTTGAACTCCGACAATTAGTTAAGCATTATAAAACAAAAACTAGTGGGAAAATCTGTACCACAAGTCTGTCTTAGAGCAGCCAGCCAGAAATCTGCCTGGGAAGATCTGCTATGCCTGACCCTGGTAGAGAGCAGGGGACGGACCAGATGACCTCTGCAGGTTCCCTCCAGCCGTACTCTTACAGCTCTGTGGAAGCTTTCTAATATTTGTTCTGTTTCTTAGAAACCCTGCTGCTGGAGTCAGGTGAATGTGTGAGAAAGTCAGATTTCATTTAGCAAAGAATGAAGTTTCCAGTCCTGAGGGCTGTGGACAAAAGCTTCAACCCGTGACGTTGGTGCACCCATTAACTCCTGAACAACAACAACAGAAAAAAAGAAAAAAGAAAAAAAAAACAGATTGAGAGCGCCAAGTGCCAGTTTTTAATCTCATGATGCTGTTCAGCAGGAACCTAGTTAGTTCTGAGTGGCCTAGGTATGTGAATACCCAAAACACTGCTGACTTACATAGCTCATTCAGGCCATTTCTGCCCCTCTGAAACATGCAGGCTCTGAATGACAGGGGGATATTTGCACAGTTCCTTTCATAACCGGCTAGTTTCATTTCTTTTTCCAGTGTGGCTTTTGCACAAAGCTTTTTCTAGAAGTCTGCTTCGTATCGTGAAGAGCATGGTCACCCAGCACGAATGAAGAAGCACTCAGCATAAGACAATGACTGATGGGAAAGGAAAGTAAATGCAGAACTAACCTGGCATTTGTCAGGTCTCAAGGAACATACAAGAGATGCGTTATGACTTTCCAATTTTTCTTCCGCAGTTTTCATCTCTTCTTACTTTAAATCAGCCCATACATCCTCTTTATCACTTAGATTTACAGCTGTCAGTGCTTAGCAGACAGTACTGAGTTCTTCTCCGTATCAGGTATTTAATGATTATATTACGTGATCAGGGACTCGGCTGTCAAATGACATTTAAAATCATAGACTTTTAATGTTGTCAGCCCCACAATGACAAAACTCCCTGCAGTTGATAACATTACTAAATGATGCTTGATTTTAGCTACAGTCTTCAGGAAGGATCTGTACAGAGCAGCCTAGGAGTTGCACGGCACGTTAGCAACATTAGAAACTTATCTGTTATTTGTGTGCCTGTTTGCTGTAAAAGATAACATAACCAAGGGCCTTACATGCCGTACAAAATAATTCTGTTGTGACACGAGAATGAACATTAAAAATCCATTTAAGGGTCTATCTGAAAACCTATGTTTTCAGAATAAATCGATATAATCCCCAAGAGTAAACCCTCTGAGAGATTAACACTTACTGTGTTTTCTAATTGGTATAACCTAGAAAATAGGAGTCGCTCTCTCCCTTCAAACACAGATGTTTACATTCCTCTAACGCTTTTATCACTAACTGCAGCAATCTTGGCCAGTGGACAAACAATACACTCCAGTTGCCATTACGTCTGGCAACAAGCCCATGAGACTACTCACACGCGTAAAATTACGTCCATTTCTGGCCGTTTGCGGGTCACATTGTCATAGAGGGTCAGGCACCCTTTGGAAAATCCCTTCTTGTCTCCAAAAATTTACTTAAAGAGCAAAGCACAACACTTCTGCAGTAAAATAATATAGACGACGAAATTTCAAATGCCTTTTGTGTCAAGTTGTAGTAATTTGCATGTGCATTCTCTTCAGATTTTCTTTAATAAATGTCCCAAAGACGTAAAACACTTAAGTTTGGTTTGCCACTTTCTAAGACCCTTGGTCTTTAGCATCAGATCTCTTTCGCCTAAGGTCACAGCGAACACCTCAAGCTGTCCTAGGGCTCAAGAGACTCAACAGGGGGAGCTGAGTTTCTGAAGGACAGAAACAAGTGCAGGTTTTTTCCTGTGTAGGGGAATATTCAGAAGGTATTAAGGAATTACAAAAAGGCAATATTTTATACTTAAAGTGCGAGGGTTCTTACAGTAACTACAATGCGTTAGGACATCAGACCTCATTTCCTCCAGCCATTCTTTATACGGCTGACGGAGACTTAAGGAAATGAGTCAAAATCCTGGAAGATGTTTGTACTACACAAGAAAGAAAACAACATCTGTAAAATAATGTGTGTCACATACGTACAGCAAGACAATGTGCAGCGCTTGATCTCTGCAATGGCATTCATCTTCACGGACACAGAGAGAAAAAAAAAAAAACAGCTGAAAAGTGTCTTAACCTTGAGCGATTACTGCCTCTCTTCTACAAGACTGATATCAGATTGGATCGGTTGTCATGTATTGTAGATAAACATATATGTTGTTGAAACAATCTGATGCTTTGCAGTTCTCGTTTCATCCAGAATTTGTTATTCCTTACCCTCAGATTACACCAGCCTGTTTACTGAAAGTTCAGGCTAGAAAGAAGCTTTCCTTCAAACTACAGATGCGTAATATTTGGTATTTAGCTTGGCAGCTACAGCTATGCCTTAAAAATCTTGTGAATAGATTAAGAAAAAAACAACACAGAATTACAGTTAAGAATACAGCAGGCTGAAATGCAGAGAATACAGAGGTATCATAGAGCCCCTCACTACAGACCAGAGAGAGAAAAGGCCAAGCTCTACTGCAAGAAACTCCTGACTGGGACATGACTCAGATGTTCCTCCTGAGATCTGCCCCTGGCTGGGGCTTACATGTGCTTAAGACATATCCTTTCTGATTCCACCTGTGTCCTGGTGCAACATGTCCCTGCTTGAGGTGCGTCAGGACCCTCGAATAAGTCCACACACCTGCAAAGCAGCGTTATTGTTTCGGCAGGCAACAGTAGGTTTCTGGTAGAAAGCCCACCGAGAGCCAGCGTAACCTAAGCGCGCTGCAGCTGCGCTCGTCTGTTGAAGAGAGGCTCTTGCTCGAAAAAAGAGCACAGGGAAATGCCTCCAGTCTCTGTGAATGGTACTTAAACTGGCTGCAAATGCGAGTCTCGCTTCTTGCCAAATTTATCCCAGTCTTCATTATGAAGCCTGAAGAAAAATCACTTAGGCACTTGCTCGGAGAAGGTTCCCGGTTGTAACGGAAGGAAAAGAGTTGAGTATTGAGCAATCTTTAACATTTCCACTCTGCTCCTGGCAGTGGCCTTGGGCCACGTTTATGCACAGGGGAATTGGCACTGCTGCAGGGGAGGGAGGAGAAAAAGGAGAGGTGGAAACAGGGGTGTAGGGAGGGCAGGGTGTTCAGATGGGCTGAGGGGGTCAAGGCAGTGACTGAGCAACAGCAATCAGAAACCTCATCAAGTTCAGTCTTCCTCCTTCAGCCCTCCTCCCCCACAGCTGACAGGTACCAGGGAGTGTTATGAAAGCAGACGTTCTTCCCTCTGGGCACGGGAGAGCCTCCTGTTGCTCTGCAGCTGACTGAAAGGAGGGTATATTGATGGATGCTGGAAGGAACCATATCCAGTCTTCCATGACCGCGGGATGGAAATGCCGTGCAGGCTCTGGCAGAGCACGGGGGGACGGGGAGAGCCTCGGGGGAGGACAGGAGAGGCACAGAGCAAAGATCATTTCAGAAAAGTGCATAAAAGGAGAACCGAGCAATCCCCACGTGAAAGGAAAAGTGGAAGCATATGTTAGGACACAAGAAAAACAAAGAATAGGAAGGGGCTGTGGACAGAAGAGATGAATGGTTTACTCCGAGCAGCTCCTTTAAGCTTTGTTTTCTACATCCTCCTTCCCTATCTGCATCCAAAGGAAGAATCTCTTGACTAAAAGCCAAAAAAAATATACTTAATATAAGTTTGCATACGAATAAACAATAGGATAGCGGACAGGTCTGAATGTGGACCGTGGGAGCTCATCCAGCCCATGCATCTGCAGCAGGGCAAGCACAGTGATGTGCTAACTCCGGAGCAGTCTTTGAGCAAGTCAGCTCTGCCAGGACACGAGCCTCCGATCCGATACCTCCTCCCGTGGCACAAAACTAGCCCTGGATGTCATATGGCTGTGCGATGCACAGGTGTTACAGGCAGTTGTCTTTTTTTGGCAGCAAGACACTTCTACCTGCCACACCATGTATTTTTGGTCTACACACAAGTTTCCCTAACGTGCGCCAGGGGGTGAAATGTCTCCCACTAGGGTCTGAACCCAGAACCAGACGAATGATGGAGAGAAAGTTTCTCCTTGCCCCTCCGTACTCTCACAACCTCCAGGAGATGCTGCCAGCTTCCCAAGTTTTCCTTAAGGCCAGTTTAGCCATAAGAGGAAGGATAACCTTTAAGGGAGGACAACAAGTACGCGAAGCAAAGAAAGTTGGTGGCTGTTAAATCCAACACGTCTCACGTCCCAAAGCAGAGCGCTTCACGACAGAGCCCCGTAAATCGCCACGGGAGCTGTTCCTGGTTATTTTACTCGTACTCCCTTCCAGCACAGTGGCCGGGGGGGAGGACAGAGCCCGGCGCTGCAGCCCCCAACATCTGCTTCTGCCTCTCAGCAATGTGCCAGCTCGTAGGAGGAGCACAGCCCGTGCTTCCCCCCAGCGGGGCGTGCAGCTCCCCAGCAGCCGCCTCCCCGGGCACCTGCCGAGCTCCGAAAGCCTCGTGCAAAGCCGCCGAGCGCCGCAACCCCACGCCGCGCCTCCAATCTCCAGCCCAGCGATGTCGAGCCAGGGGGAACCCCTCTCGCCGAGCGGGCAGCCGGGATCCTTCGGGTCCCCCGCCCGGCACACCGAAGTTTTGGCGCCCCCGAAGCCCCTCTCGCTAAGAGGCGGCTCGGTTGTGCTCAGCAGCCCGGCTCCGACGCCTCTCCCCGGGGCTGCACCGAGCCGGGCACCGAGCCCACGACCCCCGCGGCCCCCCCGCGACCCCCGGGCGCGCTTCGCCCCGGCAGGGCAGCGCCGGGCACCTGCCGGCGGCGGCCGTCCCCTGCCTATTGTTCGAGCAGCGCCGAACCGCGGGGACATTTTGTACTGATGAAGAGATAGTTTATTGTCAAAACAGCCCGGCCCGGAGAGGTTGGGGGGGGGGGGGGGGGAACAACACTCCTAGCCCCCTCCCAACCCCGCAGAACCGCGCAGCGCAAACAAAGGACTTTTTTTTTTTTAATTACGATTTTTATTTTTCCTACGGGGCGTCCCGCGAAAGCGACTGGGGTGGGGGGGGGGGGGGGCGATACCAAACGCAACCGAGCTCTCTGCCTCCCCCCTTCCCTTTACCTCCCCCCTCCCTCCCCTCCCCGGTGTCCCCTAAAGTTCCCCGCCGCCCCCTGCCCTCGGCTCCCACCTGCGGGGAAGAGGCTCAGCAGCAGCAGCAGCAGCAGCGCGCCGTGCGCCAGCAGCTCCCGGCCGAGGTGCGCGCCCTCCATGCCGCCGCCGGGCCCCCCCCGGCTCTGCCGCTCGCACCGCCCGCCGCTCCGAGATGCCCGAGCCCCCGCGGGAGGGCTGCGGACTACAACCGGCCCCGCCGCCGCCGCCGCCGCCGGCCCCGCCTCCGCCGCCCGCCTCCCCCCCTTCCCCGTCCTTCCCCGAGCCCCCCCCCCCAACCTCGGCCCGCCCCGACGCCACGGGTATGGGCGCAGGTGAGGGGGGGAACCCCCCCCCCCGGGGGGCAGGGGGAGGCGTCGGGAGCCTCGGTGAAAAGAGAGAACCGCTCCCTAACCCCTCCTCGATCCCCCCACTTGATATCATTATTATAATTTTTAAGGAATAAGGAACCCCCCCGCGGGGAGGGGCTGGGGTTGGGGGAGCACCGGAGGATGCACGTGGTCCTCGCCCGACGCCCCCCTGGCCCAGCCCTTTGCCCTCCCGATGTGCCCGCGGCGGTGGGGTGGCCCCTGCTAGGGGTGAGGAGCGAGCCGCAGGTGTGCCCCGTGGCACAGAACTAAAGATCGAAATAACCCGGTGTGGTACGGAAAAGAGAAAGCTGACAGGGAGCTTAAACGTGGAGAAGAAAAAGGTTCTTACAAAGAAGATTGCGAGCAATTGTTTTTCACGTCCCTCAAGGGCAAGATACAAAGTAATCCATTTAGTTCTCAGCAAAGAAAAAAAAAGAGAGGAAGAAATAGCTTAAATGTTAGGAAAGCACTTGCAAAGGGGAAGGAGAATTTAGTCTCCAAACGCATCGTGGAGAAGAGGTGGTGGAATCCCACAGAGGGAGTTTTTTAAGCACCGATGAGACAAGTGACAAGGAGGATCCGGGAGCACTTGCTTATTTCTGCAGCTACGGAGCCAGAGGGGAGCTGCTCTGCAGGCAGAAATAACGCGAACTGCAGAAATGTCTGCCTTAACACTGCCTTAACGCTGCTCTGTCAGCCAGTGCCACGCCGCCGGAGCGAAGGAAGGCAGGCACTGCGTGATCCTGGTCGGTGCTGGCAGGGGGACAGCCCATGGCTGTGGCCAGGGTCCCGCTGGTGGTGCCCGAGTGGGCAGCAGGGCAAGGCCACGACTGTTGGCACAGCCACGGCCACGGCTCCGAATGTGCAGAAGGGGTAGGGGACACATGGCAAAGCCTTCACCCGTGGCAAAACATAAATGTAGACTTCTTGAAACGTGTCAGTACAGATCAGAAAAGTTATTGAAGGTAAATTATTCCTTTTTTTTTTTTCTTTTCTTTTTTGGCACTGTCAGATTTTTTTCCAAGGTTAATAGCACTGTCCCATATGGTCCAGCATTAGATGAAAGTCTTGTCTTATATGTTTAAAATGGCTCTCTCTATTTCTTTACTCTCTTTCATCTCTGACAGCCAGTCTCTTTTGATGGGTGAGTACTTCCCTCGCTGCAAAACGGAATACATTTTTGTTAGCACTCTGACAATTTCAAAATCAAACATCATTTTTTAGTCATATTTCTTACTAGGTGCTAGCCTCATCAAATTAATTCTGGGCAGTGAAAAAAAAAATAGCTGAAGTACTTAAAATTTTAGTGCACTCCAGATTTTCCATGTTTCTTTCTGTAGGAGAGAAAAAAGGACTTTTATACACATAAATGCTTGGAGCATTTACGGTTTAATTTCATAAGATGCAAAGGCAGCGAAGAATGAGAGGTTTCCCCTAAAACATTATCAAGGAACATGCGATGTTGTTTTTGTGTCAGGTTTCTCCCTGCTCTGCTTGATTAGTGCTGTTTCGGTTAGTCCGAATGTTTATGTCCTGCACATCCCCAATCACATGAAGCCCAACTCGCGTGGCCCTACATCATGTGCCTCATCTCCACAAGCATTAGCTGAATGTTAGACGTCTCAAAATCAGAATGGCAACAATATTCTCCATCTACTTTGCCTGGCTATAAATAGCTACCATAAGAAGGAGACACAGGTGAACTGGCTTTAACCTTGCCACTTCATTTACTTTTAATAATCATAACGATAAACATAGTTGCCCTTTTCACCTCATCCCAATATATTGCCCTGAAAGCTGTGAGTTCTCTTGTCCGTGTTCTTTTTGCATTATAGAAAGAAAAAAAAAATAATAAAAAAAGTTTCTTAAACAGTGAAGGACACTCTCAGTTCTTTTACTACTCCTGTCTGAAATATGTGAGCTTAAGGCAACGTGGTTCTTGTCTGCATTTACACCCAGCCTCGCATGTTCCTCTTATTGTCCCCATAGCACTGTGGCCGTATGTTGGGATAGGTAACGCCATCTCCTCGCATTGTCTGCTGCAACCAACTTGCAGTAGGTGGATGTGCTAGAGCAAAAAGAGAGATCCACAGACTTTGCAGAGAATGGATACAGATTTGGAGATAAAAATGATAGGCTTGGAGAAATATCGGAAGCCCTCTACTTGGAAAGCTGACTTAAGCTTGAAATCCTTGAAGCGATTTAACATTTGTGGACCAGCTCCTTCAACTAGTCAATCCACAAGATTGCTTTTACACGTCCGTGGGGCTGCTCACTGAAGTAAACATTACCCAGATCGATAACATTGGTAAGATTAAGCTAATGCCATTGAACAACGGGTGACCTAATGAAGGACTTGCATTTTTTCTATATCTGAATGAAAATCCTTTTGGAAATTAACTAGTTTGATGGCTTCAAACAGTCTATTTGCAAGGGCTATGAAAACCTTTTTATTCTAAATCTTTACAGCATAAATAATCTGTGGGATCTCTTTTATCTACGGCATAACATATTTAATGAGAAGAGAGGAAAACACCCTTCTGATACAGCCAATTGATGCCAGCAAGAATCCCTCCTGATAAACAGCAATAATGAATCCTTCTATAAAGCTATATATTCTGTCTCTAAATTGCAGATTAATAGATTTTACTGTGGGACATCACTATTCCACGTAAAATGGAAGCCCCAGCAAGGCAGGCAGCTCCAGAATTAACTCATCTGTGATTCCTGAAGGCTTTGAGAAATTATGAGAAACATCTATCGATTTACCAATGCTGTTCCAAAAGCTCTCTGGCTTAAACATTGGCTAATAAGTTTGCTTCACTTCTGTAAAGTGAAAAGTGATTCACTTTCTGCCTTCTGAGTGCATCTGAAACAGCAGCTCTGAAGCTTCGTTGTCAGGAATGTCATATGACCACCATGCAGAAATTCATATGAGTCACTCTGCTGTATCTTAACTTTAATCCACAAAAGTGTATCTATGAATTTTCCAAGCCTCTTTTATTTATTTATTTATTTATTTATTTATTTAATGAATGAATTTAAAAAAAAAGTGAAATCTGCTAGTCTAACCTGTTGCCACAGCAAGTTGTGTTCTGTCTGGGCCTGTTTTCTAGAAGGCCTGAGGTTTCAAGATGTCCCACTGTCTTTAGTTTTATTGACTTCCAATCTTCTGTATCCTCACACTGGAAAGTAAGGGTGGGTGAGTTGGGAGAACTGGGGGGTTTGACAGGCATAGGTCTTCAGACTTCATCTATATATAGTAGGATTTTAACGTCTTTCATGCAGCTTTACAGAAGGAATTTCTGTTATTTTTAGCAGGAAAGACTCTAAAATTAATGCAGATAAAGTGGACAGCTTTATCTCATTCCTCTCAGGAATATGAGCCTTCAAATTGAATCCATTCAGTCTTACTTAAAGTGGGAAGTATCTCTTACTCCCCTTTTAATCCAATTTTGTAAAATATTCGCTAAATCCCATTGTGCACGTGATCTTAAATCTGCATTGCTATCCTAGTTAATTAAAGAGTTTTCCAGCATCAAATGTCAAAAGCCTAGATACAATCATCACTGAAGCTTGAAATATATGCTGTTTTTAAAGACATCTTGCATTATCACATGCATAGCACACTATTGTAAAAACTGTCTTATCAGTACAAGCTTAAGTGGAAAATAAAGGCTCTAATCTTCTCGATGGCATTTTTGTTAGTTTATAACCTACAGTCTTACTAAGAAAAAAGATTTGTCTTTATGAACGGCTGAGTACGATTCTCGCCTTTATCACGTACTGCTTTGCTTGCCCCAGCCACTGCTGCGAGCTACAGCTGTAGGATTTGTTTGTAAACGTGCTGTAACTCCATGCACTACCGTAGCTTGGAAGGTCCTCTCAGGTGCTTTCTTGTCTTATTTCATTTTGTCACTGGGTTGGTTTTCTGAGTGAGTGTAACATACCAAATTAATTGTAGGGAAACATGTGATTCGGATTCCTGAAAAGCCTCCTCTTTTCCCAGCTAGCTGCTGTCTCTATCCAACCTCCCCCGTGTGGCAGCTTGACCTGCGAACCCGCGGAGTCTCTTCCTTGCCCTCTCGGCCTGCTCCTAGCAGGATATTAATTCCTCAGTTGCTGGAAACGTATCCCGGCTCTGCATCTTGTGACAAGAACCAACTTTGCTTCGCGGTTCATAAAGAATCCTTCTGTGTTTTCTCACAGCCCTTTGTTATATCTGAAATCTAAATACATGTCTGGAAAGGGGCTTTGTCAGGCGTTTCTCTTCTGAGGCGATTAAAGCCACATGAGATCCAGTTGACTCCTTTGGCATTTTTGTTAAAATGCAGTGTTTTGTGTACGATTTTGGGGGTCAAATAAATAAGAAACTGCATCCACCTGCATGTAGACTAAAAGAAAAGCCTAAGACCCACCTTGGTTGAGATATTATGTGTCTAAATTGTGCTTTGGAGAACAGGGAGTTCGTCGTGTCTGTACGCCCTGTATAGATGAACTGAGAAGCTTGCTTGTTTTATCACTTCTTGCTTGTTGCATCACCTCTCCAAGTATCTGTGTTTACCATATTTTAATTTATCATTATCAAACTGTGTCAGAATTTGTCTGGGTCCTTCTGAGCCTTGTCGGGCACCTTCAAAGTTCACAAGGTCCCCTTTAGTTTACATCCCCGTGTCCTTTACGGAAATGTGCCGGCTGCCCTTTGCTCACCTCTAAACTTGTCGCTAACCTGGGCTGTGCTTCGGGGGCAGATTCCCTCTCTCGACTCCCTCGGCAAGCACTTCTCTCACATGTCCAGCCCGAAGCCCTCAGTCTCTGTCAGGGGAGCATCATGTGAGGCTCCTGTGCCCTCCCGGTCCCAGATTCAGTGCCTGCCCTGCTGGTCTCACTGTGCACAGCAGGGCAGATCTGTCCCAACCCTGCCACCTCATGTGGAACAAGGGCACCAGTGTCTGCCCTTCAAAACAACCAGCATTTATTAGCATCAAAGCCTTCCAGAGATGGAGGTTCTCAAAATAGTAGACAGCCAGCACATGTGACCCACTTAATATTTCTCGTAGAAAGACCAAGAAGCCTGCTCTCCCTATCTGCTTCTCCACAAATCTTGTTGCAGTTTCTGCTCAGTTTTGTTCCATTCCCATGAAAGTCGTGGGCAACAGAGCTTCTTAGAAACCAAGGCACTTTTCTGCTAGAGCAGTGGTCTTTGAGGTGGTAACAGATGAAGTACCCACAGAGCTAGCAGCTTCTCCATCGCCTCTCTGTTCTGTCCCTGCAACTGTTTTTGAGGAACCAATACTAAACTGAAATATTGTATGGATGTCCTACGGCTGTTGTTACCCTTCTGTGTGTGGCAGGCCACCCTTAGCAAGGCAGTGCCGCAGTGTCCCAGAGTACCACGCAGCAGGTACGAGCCTATTTATGTTTTCGTTGCAATCTAACTTCACAGCTCTTGCTAACCAAAAGTCTCCAAGAGATTATTTTCCTATCAGCCTTATTCCATTTTCATACAGCTATCTTGTACTGCCAGGGGCCTTTGGGGCTTTTTGTCAGCTATGTCTATTTGCTAATGCAGTGTATATTATAATCCCCAAACCCCTAGAGCTGATAGGTGGCAGGAAAAACATACATGCCACTGGTGGAGTAAGGGGGAGCCAAGGGTGCATCCCCTATTGGAAGGTCATGCCCATCACATTTGTCATCCAATCCTCAATTATTTTTTTTCTTAACCTGTAGAAGTGTTTTTCAGCCTTTTTGATACGTGCATCTATAAGAGTTTTCAAATTGAGATGATTCAGTCACCTTCGGAAATTTCCATTTGCAGCCTGTTATTCAGTCAGTGTAAGTGAGCTTTTGCAGACACTTTTGCCCACCTCCCCAATGGATGTTGGCTGTCCCAGCATCCTGGGAAGGATGCCTGGAATTGTCACTTGATGAATTTGCATTTTGATGGCTTAGTTTGTCCAGGCTGGATAGCCAGAAATAAAAAGTCAGTTCATGAAGATGCCCAGGAATCAAAATGGTATTTGTCACTGTGAGACAGGTGTCATAAAGCAAGCTGATATTAACGAAATCATCTAGTTTTAGGAGGCTTTGAATTTGGACCTTGAGAGGCAATATTCTGTTAAATGGAATGGCCACCTCTCCATTTTTTCTCCTCCTTTTCTGAGTTTAAGCAGATTTAGTGGGGCCATATCAGTTTAATATACTCAAATTCAGTCAAATGAGTTTTCGGATACATTTTCTAGGATGCTTTTTCTATTTTATCACAGTTCTCTTAGGGAGTTGATATTGAAATGATGCATTATCCAGGTGCACAATGTTTATGTAGATGTTTCTGCACATTTTTCTTGAAGTATCTGATATAAACAACCGCATTAGTGTAAAAAATATATTCTGAAGACCATATGTGTTGTTTTTTTTTTCGATATGTTCAGCTGTTTCCCTCTTATGTGCCATTTCTACTCCCAAATTCAAGAACACTGCTGGCAAAACCCTAATCCCAGCTGCTGGCCCTGCATGGGGCCGGACCCCAGCTTGTGCACAATTTCCCGTGCTCGGTGGCTGCTGCTTTTAGGATGTGACTCCCAGCATCTGTACCAAGGTGCATCCTAAGAGATCACCAGGTCTTCGTGCTTGCAGCGTAAAAGCCCTGCTTTCACTTCTGCCTGTCTTAAACCTTGCAGATGTTTATACCCATAAGCTCTCCTTCCCCAACCCATGTGCCAAAACACTTTATTAAGCGAATATAGAGTGGTCTGCCACTGGGGACAAAGCTGGTGTTACCTGGCATCACACAGGACCACTTTGGAGCAGGAAATTATCCCACTAAAACTGAGGTTTGGGATTCTTTGGGGTTCACACAGAAACACATAGCATCCTTTGCCATCTGCTCCTGGTTGGAAATAATGCAAATGTAAAAGTCAGGTTTTGTTTCAGTTTAGGAGCCTGTTACCCCTCCAGGCATACAGCCTTTCTTGCTGAGGGGACGTGCATCCCCTGGGAGATGACTTACACAGTTCATAGCATGGTTTCTGCCACAGCCTTCCTGAACTACTCCTGTATCATTCAGGCCTGTGTTTGTCGCATCAGTTTGAGAGACACTGGCTACAAAATGGGCTTAAGAAGGTCCTGACCCTTCTCTCCCTAATTCTGTCCCCCGCTGTGACACTTTGACATAAACAAAGAACTTGCTAGTTCTTTGTTTTGCTGCCACAGCTATTTTGAGGAACCTCAGAAAAAAAGGTTATTTTTCACCCTTAATCTACTCTGTGATCTGGTTTACCGTGTGGCTTTTGCAAACAGGTCTGCTGCCAAAGTGAGGGAGGAAAAGTAATGAGAACAAGCAGTGAGGAGGAACTTGGGCTGGCTTGCTGCCAAAGCCAGCCCCGCGCAGGGGTAAACCCTTTTTATTCTGCACGGGTGAGCCTGTTAATACCAAAGCAAATGCCGTGATGCCTCTATCTGAAGCTGGGGGTGAAGGTACTTACAGGTGATTTCCCCATTCCGGATGGGCACCTGGACAGGCAGGGCTCTTTACACAACGCAATCCCCCCTCCTAGGGCTGGATATCTTGGTTATCTTGGAGCCGTGTCCCCGCCTCACGTCAGATTGTTCTGTGCCCAGTCTGGGCTGCTGCTGCCTTTATTTATCCTCATATTAAACGTTACACGAGATGTCGGCTGTAGGTGCAATCTGTGAAATGCGTGGTCTCTGCTGTGCTAGCAACCCTCTTCGTGCAGACCACATATGGCCCATTGTTAACACAGATGTCAGCCCAGGAGCAGCTTGTGTACCCAGCTACATCTCAGAGAGCGGCGAGCTCCCCCCTCCCAGCTTTTGCCTGAGTTCATATGTCAGAAAGGGGATCATTCGTTTGGGGCTTCGGGGATGAAATTAGTATAGCAATTAGAATGTGGTGGTGGCAAATGTCCACTCATTAGTCTATGACAACGTGCTCAGGTTTTATGGCAGTGGCAAGAAGTCAAATAGCATGGTAGGATAGCTCCTTTCAAAGACAAATTTAACAGGTGCTGTTTGCTGAACATGAGTCAGAGTCTCAACCTGGCTTAAAACTTGGGGACATCTTATATGTAGAAACTTGTTGCCGTGTTAAAAATTCTCATTGTGCAACCACTGTACGTCTGATAAGTAGAAGTATGCAGAAACATGGTAAATAATATTCAGAATTCCTCTTCAATTTTGTTTCACAGGTGATTTCTCAGTTTCTCTAACATGATCATATGATGAAACGTGTCATTTTGACCCCTGAAAACCTGGAAGAACATTAGCATCTCAAGTTCCTCTCCAAATACTTCAGAAATCCTTTCACAAACACTGGAGATATCCAGAGCTAGCAGCAGCTCACAGCCCTTGGTTTAATAGTTGGCTGATGCTATCAGCCACCAATAAAACAGACAACTGCAGCCTATGTCCAACGTGATAACAGGGACCTGGATGTCAAATACCCATTCATTTTGTATTCATGACATATTGCTGTGTGGTCGGCTACCTTGGATAAAACGGTGTTAATTGACAGTTCATTGACTTTTGCTCCTCCTAGTTCTTTAAAGAAGGCAGGATCCCTATTGTAAAGAGCCAGCTGTGGCTTAGGCTCACTTGGGTGTAGTGAGGGGCTGTCTATATCCAGTGCAGAAATGCAGGCATCTGTGGAGTTATAGTTACCCAACCTGAAGCAGAGGAGATAAGTCACGCTCTGGAGATGTCTTTCTTCTCCTCAGAGGGAGTCTAGCCGACTAGTTTCATCAGATACCTCACTTGTAGGTGGCTGAAATGATGTGAAAGTTGCATATGCTATTTAGTCTCAAGGGTTAACGGTCATTTCTTTTAGGCACCTACAGCCAGCAAGGTGGATTAAGATGATCAATGAGGAGTTTCCTCCATAAATAAATCTGAAACAGTGCTAACAAAATATTTAGACATGGATTCTCCATCACAAGCATGCATCTATCCAGGTCTTGCATCACTACCAGCTACATGGTCTTCACACCACTTCAAGGCTTTCAGCTGTGGATGGCACAGCATTGTGCAGGTCTGCAGGTTCCCTGGCTCAGTGTGACACAAAAAGGACCTGCAGCTACCATTTGGAACTGGGATTTTGGAGAACGTCAGTGAGGCTTCTCTGTGCCACAGTGTCTCCAGCTATAAAGTGCACTGACCTCCTTCACAAAATCCTTTGTGCTCTGCAGCTATCGAGGGCAGCGTAATAGCAGTGTACTAGCCTCCCAGAGAAGTTAACTGAGCATCTCCAGTTTGTACCATTTTCATTTCCAGTATGCCTCTGGGCCTCATTAGCAGGCTGGTATGCATTCCTCCCTGAATCTCCTCTTCTTTCTTTGCATCAAGACCAACATCGCACAAAGGCTGCAGGTTGTAGATGCCCTCTTGTGCTGTTTCCAACTAACACCCTGCATGAATTGTCATCCTTGCCTAAACAGTGGTACGGAGCAAAGAGAATTACCAGATGCAGCCAGCAAGCCCAGTAAATCCATTTGTAGGTGAATTCCTCTACTGGTGCACACTAACTTGCTTAATCCTCCAGGAGCACTTAAAACCCAGAGAGAGAAAGTAACTGGGCATTTGTAAGCTGGACCAGCAGCAGTAGGTGGTACCAGAGCCTTCTGCATCCCTGCATCACCAAGATGCCCCAACACAACATATTCTCAAGCTGGTTGTGCTTCCCTTTCCATAAGTTACTCATGCTTGGCTTTCTTGCCCTAAATTGTGCTGGGTAAAATTGTGTGTGGCCAGTCAGGGAGCTAACATAGCTGAAGTATCTCTAGCCATAACACAGAAAAGGGAGGTGGAGAGCAGAGTTGCTGAAATTAACCCCACTGCCAAAGAGGTGCACAGCGGGCTGCAGCCCACGCAGTTGTTTTCTAGGTCTTTGTTGTTTCCTAAAACGGACAACTTCTGGCCGCTGCCTCTGATAAAGTTTTCGGTTCCTTCATCTGGACTGTGGTTCCACATAGATTTTTTAATTTCCTTCTACCGAAGATGTCTGAGACAAATTGCAGCTTCTCTTTCATGGGCATGTTAAAGAAAGAAGGCACAGGGAATGCTCTTCCCAGCTCATCTGCACTGAATCTCCTACTGCTGGCAGGTGCACAGCATCCCCCAGCAGGATGCACCTTGGGGCAGGAGAACAGGAGGGGATGGAGATGACTCCTCCAGCAGTTAGAAATGCTACTGGATTACCTTTCCTAAAGCTACAGCAATGGTCTGGCCTCTGCACAATAGGCAGGCAGCATTAAATGTTTGAAAAAGCAATTTCCTCCTGTCCCTAGCTGTTGAGTGTGCTCCAGCATATACCCAAAGCACCAGCATCCGCATCAGCCGGATGGCTGGGAGCAGAGGCTTAATGCTGCTTGTGCTCATTTGCATGGTCCCACTTGCAGGGGATGTTACCAAAACACTGTCATCCCTGGCTGTATGACCTATTTGGGTGGATGCCACTATAGTAAATAGCACCTGTCTTGGAAATGAACCATTTGTACACAGTTTGCTGGTAGACACTAGCACATTCCCTAGTATAATGTTCTTGAAAAGCCTCAACCTATATGTTACATTTTCCACAGACAACTTAAATTTATATTCACAGCCTATGTTTTCCACAGACAACTTTAATTCATATTCATTCATAGCCTTCTTGTACTATTTGATTGACTGCAGCTGGATAAAAAGGAAAATGTTTGCTAACTCCTTTTTAGACAAATATGCAACAGATATAAGAAGTGTTTCAATTTTAACAAGCAAGCATATCTTTAGAGGGCATCTTTTTGTTAAGCAAATTATTGTAGATTTTTCCCAATCTATAAAAGAGCAGTTTCACTGTTCTTCTGATTCTCTTTTACTTTTATGATAATCTAAACATTTATAAGAAAAGATATCATTTAGATGTTCAAAATAGAATCATATTTTTGGACCATGACATCAGTTTTTATGCCATTTCACTCTATTTTGAGCTACAATTAAAAGTTCTTTTTTAAACAAACTGTATCTAATTTCTGTGCTAAATCAAACCAGGCAGCAGGGAATGTTTTTACTTTTAACTAGAATGTCATTAGAGTCAAGACATGCAAGTACAATGCAGAATTGTAAGACATCTCTGAAAAAAAAATGAATTCACTGCAAAGTCTTTGTCTACCCCAGAAGTGGTTTGTGTTTTCTTTTTTTTTTTTTTTCTTTTTTTTTTTCTTTTTTCTTTTTGGTAGAGACATGCCAGAAAACCCTCATGAAAAACCACCACTTGCACCAAAATAAAGTGATTTCCCAATAGAGCTTGTCTCAGTTTTCTGAGCAGAAGCAGCAATACCAAGAACGATTTTGCCAGCCTAGCAGCATTTGCTAGCATGACTGTGCTGCTGAGGACTGTGCATTATTGACTCCTCCTTGACATAATTATTCCAGCAAAAATTTTGGACCCAGATAAATGCTGCAATTAGTAGCTTAAACTGACAGAATTATCGAATAAGTGACATTCATTTTACACATGGAGTGAGTATGCAGAAAATGGGCAACAAGAATATTTTTCTTGTAGGATATTAAGTTTGTAGATAGACTGTTGTTCCAGTTATTTTTGCAAAATTACATGCTGGGCCTGAATTCCTTTACAGTATGCCTTTACAGAGCCACACATTGCATATATATAACTTCAGTATTGCTTCAAACATAGCGTTGTTCTCTGAGAACATAGCCTGTGGCAAAATTGAAGTTCTGAAAAGCAACTTGCTTCTTGGGTTTTCTAGACAAAAAAACAACATATGACCAGTGTCTCTTGTTGTAAACAGTGCTGCAGTATTCCCACTCAACTAGCACTGCTAAAGCTTAAACCACATCTAGCTGAAAATCCTCCAAAATAGTTTGTGCAAAATTTCTCAGCCATTGATGACCCAGGTCAAAAATTCATCCCCCGTGGAACTGTTGTCTTCAGAATGATGCTGAGACCTCAGGGCCCCAGAAAAGGTTCAGTGTTGAATTCCTCCCCCACATGGTAATAACGAAATGGAGCATTACCTATGACCTAGGGGAAGGCCGCAGTATCTGGGACTTTGATGTCTCTGGCACTAGTCAGCATTGATTAAAGACTGGATATGAGCTAAATGAGAGGCACATGACTGTGCTTGGTTAGCTGTAGAAAGAGACAAATAATCAGAGCCTAAAATTATAGCCTTAGATCTCTACCTTTAGTACAACCCATGACTCACGGGGAGGCTCACAGGGTCGCTCAACTCCCTCTTGCATTACTGCAGGTCTTGCATTACTTTGGGTCTCTGCAGCTCCTGCTGCCAAAACACCTCTTACTGAGTCTGTCTCGGGTTGCTGGGCACACCCTGCTCTGACCCGTGCCAACCCCGGGCAAACAAGACCTGAATTTGATTAGGCAAACATAGGTGTCAACAGTCTGGTCACAGAGATGCCTTGTTCTTGACCTGAAAAGCTACAGCAACGTAGTTACCAGCTACCAGCATCAACAAAGAAGATTGTCATAATCAGTAACTTTCAGGAGCTAAAAGCAGCAATGGCTTTTCCCAGGTTATTTCAACAGCTGATAAATAAGAACAGCTCTGTGGGCATTCAGGGCAGGATGCTGCTCTGAGCAGCATGGGAGAAACTGCTCCCCATCCTGCCTTGTGGTGTACATTCAGCTTGGAGAAAGTTGTTCCCTGTTTCCAGTACTGCTAGCAAGTCTGCATCTCTGCCAACCCTAGGAAATCTTTCCCAGACACACATGAATTGCCTGCTTTGTTTGACCTCTTTCTTATCTGTTAAGGAGAGTGGACTTCCCCCAGTTGCTTCTTGGTTTCTTTCATCTGTTGGTTTGTTGTTGTTGATTATTTTTTGTTTTGCTTCTCTACTCCATTATAAACAAGAATTTCCTAATTATTTCTCATATCACCTTTTAAAAGTTTCACGTGATGATGACACAGTAAGGAAATGAAAAAAGGAAGATATATTTGTAAATTGATCTGGTCACCCTCCAGCTTTGAAGTGGGAAAAATTTAGTTCTAGGCAGTCCATTTCTGAAGCAAATGTTTCAGCCATATATCTGGAGCCCCCATTAGCAAAGGGACAATCTGTCATAGACTCTGTCTAGATTAGATGCTTTGTTCTGTGAGGAAAGAGTTGTAAACACAGGAGGTGACTATTACATTGAGGGATTGAAAACACCACTCATAATGATCATTAACGGAAAGAGAATTACTTTTTTTTTTTTTTAATGTAAAAGGGGAACAAAGATTTGGTTTTATTGATATCTACAAGATTAAAAAAGAATAATAAACATCTATTAAGTCTGAAGATAAATAAATTTCCTTGCAACACGAGATGTGTAATTCCATGGAAACAAACACATAGACATAAACTGCAGAATGCTTGGGGGCATTTTTAACTTATCAGCGTAGGAAAAAGGGAAAGTAAGTATAAATGTCACAGAAGCTATAAACAAAATGAAAAGAGCATGCATAGTGTTTAAATCTTATGGATAATGTGCTAAAGATTAAGTTGAATACTAATAACACAGCACACATTTTAAGCTGGCAACACAAAATCAGGTGAAAAGGACAAAAATTTAGTAATATGATATGTATTATGATCATGCTAATATGGATTTGTAGGTGGTGAAATTCCTGCTCACATTTTTACGAGGCTGTTAATTAAGAAACTATGGCATTGCATGCTTTTATAAACTGCAAACAAAAGCCAAGGCCGCAGTTGTGTGTGAGAAGGATTTAACCTCTGCAAAATCCCGCTGGGCACATTAGACAGACAAAGTTTACTAAAACTGATGTCAGATTATAGAAATAACGATTCTAGCAGATACTTTTCTGGCTGATGCACTTTGGCAGCATTGTTTCATTGTTAATATCATAGGACAGAGCTGCAGGAGCTTCCCCATGGGAATCCCACTGCAACTTCAAACATTAGCATAAACAGCTGAGTTTCTGCCAGGCTTGGTGACCCTGCGAAGAGCTGCTGCAAGCTCGCTCAAGCTTGGAAAGCAGCACTGTACTGTAAATGAGACACTGATCGTTTGTCCTGGCCTCTCGTACTCCTCGCGCAAGATTGGAATAAAGCAGGCTAATAACTACATGTATTCCTCCAGATGAAATAGAGGAGCCTGTGGGCAGGTATATTGCCTGAATCCCATTTACTCAAGTGGATTGGAATTTTACGGGGTCATTTGAATGAGTAGAACTGTGGCTGGTGGCAGGAACATAGATGTTTACATGGAAAGGCGGCATTAATTTGTACATGCGAACTGCACATGGTCTTTCCTCACTTTTCTATTAACTCCTACACCACAAAGGCTGCATTATGAGAGAATTTCCATAATTCTGGGATAGAAAGTAGAGAGGAGAGACTCTTTCCAAGAGCCCTTCTCTGAGCTTCAGCACGGGTCAATCCATGTGATGCTGTGCAAGGTTGGCCCTGACCATCTGAGCCCTGAAAGCAAGGCAGCAAGCTCTGAGTCCAGCATTTTCTTCCAGCAAAAGCAAGGACCTAAGTGAAGTTTGGTTAGCTTCCAGATTCCAACATTTTCCTGTCTATTAAGCTGTCATACATCAGTGGCAAGTGGATTCTGCAGCATGTATTTCCTGCAGAAAAATTCTTGCAAAGAAATGTGAACATGAAGTTCCCTTTCTCCCTCAGTTGTCTGGAAAAGGCACTGAACTTCTGATTCCAACATGCCCAGCACCATAACATGCAGTGGAAGGTCCTCCGGGCACTTGCAGCTTCTTCAGGCATTGCCTGTCGCTTTTGGATTCAGATATGCTATAATTTATTAACTTTCTCTCTGCATATGTTGTATGTCTCCAGCAGACCTAGTTTTGGAGGAAAACTTTATAATACGGTTTTGCAGAATGCTTTTTACAGACATCTCTAAAATGATAGGACTTTAAACCAAAGGGAAGTGATTGCGAAGGAAAAGGTGGGAAAAGAGTGAAATTGCTGCAAAGTTCAAAATGTTTCCAACAATTACTAGTAGTTTTCCAATGCATCTGAGTGTTGTAGCATGAATTATGTCTTCAAGCAGTTCTTGAAGCCTTCACAATACAGATTTTCAGATATATTTGTTTATGACTGTGGCTTACTGCATAATGCAAATAATGTAGCAATACAGCAAGCGTGAAGCATGACAGAAAAAATACGATTAATGTCAAGCTCACAGATCCAGTGTCTGCATGATGCGTCCTCAAAGCGCCCTTCGCCTCTGAGCTACCCATTTGAAATCAGGAAGACGTAGCCTAATTTTTCATTATCTTTGGATGCTCAGCAGTGCTTAAAAAGAATGAGACTTGTGCAAGCATTTTCTCATAAAGATCAAATTTTACTTGGGAAACTTGATAGCTATTCTTCAGTGGCTCTCAATTCTTTTGGTAAATTAACAGCTGAAGAAAACCTGGTGGTTTGTAATTTGAATTAAAAACAACAACAACAGCAACAATTGATACAGCACCTTACAAAGTGTCACTATTAAAATTAATTCAGATTAGCCTGGGCATAAAAAATGCTATGCAATTTGAAAACTGAAAGCCTTAAGCATAACCAAACTGGACATTTATAATGTTTTCACAACCGGCAAGCCTTTCCTCCTCCATGGGAAAAACTTCCCAAAACACAATCATTCCTTGTTTGTAGAGCTGTGGTCATGACACGAGAACCCAAGTTTTCCTCTAAAGCTTATAGACTGTAACTGTTCTGTGCAAGCAATCACAGTATGCTTTCCTATTCTGATGACTTCAGCCAAATCAATATTAGCTGACCCCTTGGGGGATCCGGATTTACCAAGATTCTGTTATTTGGAACACCTTCAGGTTTCTGACTGACACACACCTTTTTTTCATTCATTTTCCTTGCCATTTCAGGGTCCCTTCCATCAGATTGCTCTACTTGATCCCTCATGAATTGAATAGAATTATTGTTGATATCATTTAGGATGAGTATAAATAAATAAATAAATGTCATGCACAGCGTACCAAGTTTTTAGACATATTCTTCTGTGTTTCTGTCCACCTTTCTGAAAAGGTAACCTAGTTTTCAAAGGAAGGGTCTTTCTGGCAACCCTCTTTGAAGTATGTTAAAGGTACTTTAGAAATGCAGGCATTATTAATCACTATTATGTCACTGGACTGCTGAGCATTTTCTGCATCTCTGGAGCCTGTGGCAAAAAGGCTCAGATGTTCTTCCAGTAACAATTATACCTTCAGACATACATTTCTTTGTAGTTAAATGCACTCGATTATGGACATATATCAAATTAAATATGTACTTTCAGGTGTAGTTTTTTTGGAGAGCTATATATTGTAGTGTGGCAATCAGGACAAGCAAATAAAAGAGAGAATCCTCACCACTGGAAGAATTGCTTGGTCTTTTCTGTAATGTAAATAAACAAGGCAGGAGGTTATAAGGACAGTCAACACTCCAGGCTGATACTGTTGAGGTACAACAGGAGAGATCTTCCCAGTGCCCGGTAAAGAGCAGGTTACTTCTAACAGAGGTGCAATGATTGATGTTAACCGCTTGCAATTAAAGAGGGTTTACCTAGAGGAAAAGGCTCACTTCTTTGTCTGTAGAGGTGAGAAAACAAACATAGTGCTCCTAAATAAATGTCCTCCCAGAAAAGAACGAAAAAAAAAAAAAAAAAAGGAAAAAAAAAAAGAGAGAGAGAGAGAGGAATGGAAGCAGTCAGGAGTAAATACTTTTGCCCTTGCATTGTAAAGCACAGAGGCCAAAGGTGTGAGCTCATCCTGAAACTGGGGACTGACTCTGTGACCTTCAGAAGCAGTTCAGAGTTTTAAGCTCATCTGGGGACCTGTCATTCAGATACAGGACAAGTTTGGTTGGGGTGTACATGGAACTACATCAGCCCACCTGGAGACCTCGTGGCAAGCCAACTCATACTGCTACAATGACAGATGAGAGAACCGTAGAATCACAGAATATCCTGAGTTGGAAGGGACCCACAGGGGTCTTCAAGTCCAGGTCCTGGCTCCACACAGGACCACCCCAAAATCATAGCGTATATATAGAATCATAAAATATTCTGAGTTGGAAAGAACCCATAAGGAGTAAATGATGCTCAGGAACATCTCAGGGATTAGGAATGTCTCAGGAAGTGAGGGTTTGCTGTGACTGAGTGATTTTTGAATAGCATTTACTAGTACCTTTTTTAAAAAATATCTTTTTCAGCAATGAGACAACTGTGAGAAAAGTTACCACTACGTTTTATCCATGTTTCTATGGAGAAAGAAACTCGTTGGGATCAAGATCCCATAAACCTGCAGCCTCGGTTGCTTCTTATTCCAGAAGTCTTTGATACAAAGCTTGGAGGAAAACTTTGAAGATGGATTTTTCCACAGCTTTAGCATTTATCAGAAGGGACTCATTACACAGATTCTCTTTGATGAAAATGTGAGGGCTCGCCAGCTTGGTGAGGGAACCGTCACACATTAGCTGTGTCTGCACCCAAAGCTGGCTGGACACAACCCGGATCTCTCACGGGTCCTTCAGGACCTTCAGGCCCTGCTAGGCCCTTCAGCGGACTCACCCGCTCAGACATGGTCTGGGTCATGCTTCCAGGGCTCTGCCACCTCCATGGCTGAACCAGCGTGCGTGACGGGAGCCTGGCTGGAGGAGAAGCTTGCTTTGATGAGACATAGCAAAATCATAGCACACTACTTCCTGCCCCCCTGCCCACAGCCTCTGTGGTGATGTGAAATTTTAGGTCTCTTCATGAACACTTTCAGTCACACTCTAGTGATTCTGGTCTAGGACTCTTAAGCTCTGTAATGCACAGCCTCTTTGATGTGCTATAATGGCATGTGGCTGAGTAACTTGCAAATGTGGACAAGGAAAGCATTATTCCTTTATTGCAGGTGACAAATGTTATTTGGCTTGCTAAATTTCTCTAGCCGGGATAAGGCCAACAGCTTATCCACTGCAAAAGCTCAATAATACTCACTATCATCAGAATTCAGCTGTCAGACCCAGAAATTTACCCAGTGCTGATCAGCAATATCTGCAGCCAGTTCTGTACTGAAAAACTTTACCTGTATCTAATACTTTAACTGCCATTCTCAAGCATTCAGTGAGCACTTGGCTGTGCTGGCTCTGCCTGAGTGTATTTCATTGCCTGAGATACACTGCTGAGATCACGTGAAATACCTCCCATCCAAACTAGCCCTCCAGCCACTTGTGGGGTTCTCCCTCTGACCCAGAATTTCTATCCTGGTCCTAAATGATTTTCTTGCCCTGTGTGTTTCAATGAAAAAATTTCCATGTTTAAGAATCTGCATTTTCTCAGGAGAAATTTTCCCATCAAAACATTCTCTATCAGCTGCAGTTATGTTCCACTTCAAAAACAAATGCTATGGCAAGACCTGCATGCTAGGAAAATTTTAAGTCAGATGTCTTGTCCTGAATTGTTCTGAATGAAATGAGTTTTTTTTTGTTTGTTTGTTTGGTTTTTTTTTTTTTTTTTTTTCCGGTCTGTGTGTGTGTGTAACACATAATGCCCAGCATTAAGTATTTGAGGTAAACCACATTAAATTAGAATAGCATTGACAGCATGCAACATTTGTCATTACCTGATCGGTGACCCAGAGCAATCTTATTTTTTTTTTCCTATCATAAACTGTGGTGTTGACGGTTTATAATAGTGCTTAAACCCATATACTTTCTGAACTCCCCTTATTTGCTTGCAAATGCATGGGGGGGGGGGGGGGGAGGGGGGCATTATTGACTGTTGAAATGCTGGCTTGTGAGTGCATTTTTCTGAGTAGGGGCAGTACAGAAGCTATCTGGCTCTGTTTAGAAACCTGAATATGGCTCTTGTTTTAGACACATGCTGACTCCCACTTTGTGTTGCAAACAGGGACCCGGCCAGTCTGACTGGGAGAGGCAGACAGCTATGTGCAAGGTTGCCTATGTCTTCCCTGTGTCTTGGAGGAAAATATAACCGTCAAGGCAAGTGGAAAGAGAAGGTGGAAGCACAACACCACTGAAGAAGTTACTAAGAGTCTAGATCTCAGAAATAGTGCTAAGACTTTTATCTTGATATTAGGCTATCTCTGATATAGCATTTTGGTCCAGTGTGCATGCAAATTTGTACTACTTTAAATCTGGGGGTATTGCAGGTCTATGTGTGGACCAGCATTCTAAGCATGAAACTAGAAGTTGTTAAGCAGCAGCTACAAAGATTAAACATCTTGAATCAGCAGGTCTGGATAACCTGCACCTGTGATTTTTAAGACAGATGACTGAAGAGCTCTGAGGAGGAGAAATGGTGATTTTCAGCATTCTGGAAAACTTCCAGTGGTTTCCAGAAGACTGGAAGAAAGTCAATGGCATGTCAGTATTTTAAAAACCCCATAGCAGGAAGCTTTGATATTACAAGCATATTAGAACTATTTGGAAGCAAAACAAAATGTTGGATTGTGAGTATAGAACTTGATTTTAAGGATAAAAATAAAACTGATTCCAGTCAAAATTAGTTTATGGAAAATAAATCTTGTCAAACTACAATAATATATTTCTGGAACTAGACTACAGACCATTGTTGGAGGCAAGATTTTTTTGTCTCAGACTGTATGGCTATTCTGAAGATCTCAGTTATCATAGAACAGCATGTATTTGTTGTTGTTTTCTGTGTTTGTTTTTCTTTTTGAGCTTCTTGTTCTTGTTAGTAGTGAAGGTGTGAATGATATCTTCTAGGTGATTATTGTTTTGTAGGCTATATGTGTTCACCATTCCATATGGCATGAATGCTAGGACTGCATTCACTGATACAAGCAAACTGTTTCATATCAGCCCCCAAATGCAAACATCCACAGAACTGTTACCTGCTCAATGATACTCCCATTCAGATAAAATATAACTTTAAAGTATACATGCATTAGAACAATCAATTACGAAAGTCATTAAAATAAAAGGAAAAGGCGTGATACTACCATTTTTCCAGAAACTATAAAGCATCAAAAATTTCATGTTTAGACTGAAACTGAAAAATATGTATAAATACTTAAATTGCTTAGCCAAAACTTATAGAAATAGTTCTCAGGTTCCAAAATGACTAAACACTTCTGACAAAACCTCCCATCCTTTGCAAGCAGTCTTGAAACACTCAGTTCCGTATTGCTCACCCATATAAATGGATTTTTTGCATAAATGAGGCAAAAACTAATGATAGCAGGATGCTGATGGCATTGATTGCTGCTGAGCAGATCAAGTTATGCAAATATACACATACTGTTTCAACAGATGAATAAAGGGCAGTGACAGGTAAGTTCACCAAAAAGCCTTTGTTTGGGATGTTCTCTCTCATATATTCTCTCTTAAATAGTCAGGCTGTGGCATTATGCTCCAAAATAAATAAAACTTAGTCGTCTGCTGCACATCAGCAATATGCACCAGATGTTTGAAAGCTGTGAATACATTTAAAGTGCCATTTTACAGTGTCTGATTATTAAATAGGATGAAAATTTTGGGCTCCATGCAGGAAGCTGCAATGACTGCCTTATCTATGAAGGACGCGTTTAATTTGTGACAGAATGGCTGAATTTCCCCACTGCCAGAGAAAGTGGAGAAAATTAGTGCAATCACATGGGTACTGAATGAAGGGGAAGGGAGCAAGCCTGCATGTACACTCATAGAGATGTAGGATTTACCTTTGTCTGAACTCACCAGACCTGTAAATTGAGAAAAAGTGAAGGAATCCATGTTAAAATCCTGTATAGTCATTCCTGTGTGGAATGAAATTGATTTTATTGCTTTTTAATTTAATTCACTGTCAGAAGGAGCAGTCACCCCTCAGCCTCAGCTGAGAGTTGGCACTAGCTGATGCCCATTTTTGCCATTGCGGGTGACCCCACAAAACAAAACAAAACAAAACAAACAAAAAAAAAACACAGTCCAATGAACACAAAGGATGAAATAAGTACATTTCAAAAAGTTGCTGCTTCTTGGCTGAGGGTTGCCACCATGAACAGGGGAGATGGGGAGCTGATTCCGCTTTTTAGTGGCCTGAGAAGCCCAGGTTTAGAGTGGTTGTATCTCCAGTTCTCTGACCACCGCCTGACACCATCTAACCCCACCCAAAAGGTCCACATCTGAGATCCATGAAGATACTTGGCCACAGGACTCTTCTGGTGGCCTCCCGACTTCTGCATTGAGGTGTACCCCAATCCAACTCGGGGTGCCACAGCACCAGTGTTTCTGTTCAGATCAGGAATGCCCTTTTGATCTGAACGTCCCTGTTTGGCATGCTTTCTGAAGCTGTGTTGGAAAGCACAAACTGGTTTCTTTTGGGATCAATCTAAACCAGATTTTGTAGGCCAGGAGCATTGCCACTGGGACCCAGCCACAAAAGGAGAGTGCTACGCTAGAGCTAGTCTGAAGTAAAACTTCCATAACCGTCTATATCATGGGCATCAGGTCCTCTGCACCAAAACTGAATTGCTTTGCTGTTCACCATTAGTCTCTGTGTAAAAGAAAACCAGACTTTCTGTCTTCCAGCTGCATACTCACACAAACTGTATACTATGGGTGAAAACAGTTATTTTATTTGTGACAAAAAGAAAAAAAAACCTCCTCAAATAAATCCTGAAATAAAATAAGGGAGATTTAGTGAAGAGACACTGGAGAGAGCAAGAAAATACCACAAAGCATTCCTCAGAGAGAAGTCTTGAGTCTCAGCCCATAGAGTGTTTTATATTATGGGCTTGCTTATTCCTCTCCAAACCTCCCAGCATCTGTGGCTAAAAGGAATAACTTCCTAATGCACCTAAGGAACTGATTAGGTAGGTGTCAAGTGTAGTGTCCAAATCTTTTTTATCAGGAAAATGGAATTTTACATAGTTTTTTTTTTTCTTTTACAAAAATTGGCTGCTTCAAAAAATAGCAACATTTTTTGGAAGGCTGTTAAGTTTGATAAAACTCATGAGATTTTCATTTTTTTTTTCAGAAGTTTTCAGCCTATGATAGTTTAGTGCTTAGAATCTGGGGGAATTTTTAACCAAAAAACCTAGCAAGACTTTCCCTCTTGCTTATGCATAAATCTTACTGGGAACAAGATCTATGCTAAAAGAAAACACAGAAGGTCTTTTCTAAAGTGCTATAGTTTACTACAACTGTCACAAAGTAAATTTATGGATTTTTTTAAGAGCAAAAGAGTGTGAATTTCGATTCAAAGGTGAAACAAAAATGGAGGACAATGTTAGCAATTTTTATTCCACTTGTAAGGTAAAAAAGGAGTGATTTTTAATTCACACATTTAACATATCTAGGTTTTTATGTGTTCTTTTTTTTTTTTTTAAATACATTGAAAATCAGAGAGAAAATATGATGTGCTTTTAGTGTGATAGAGCTAGCTAAAATCTAGATGCATAAATGCAGAAGCAGATGTAGAAATTTACCATTTGAAAAAGCTAATTGTTGGAAACCTGTAAGGATACCCACGTGACATTTGCATTCACTTACATTTTATTAGCTAATAGATACATAATGAACATTCAGATAAGAAGAGAGCACTAAAAATCCAAAGCTGTCATTTCAGACTCTGCTGCCTACCTTTTCAGCAGCCAGGATTTTGCACATGGACTGTTCCCTTGGCAGACACAGAAATCCTTTTTGTTATATTTTCTCTCTCGCCTGCTTGCTGCTTCCTGTCTGCATGTGATGACGAGATGTCATTTCGGCACAGAGTGCTGAGACGTCTGACAACAGCCACCAAACTGCCCTAGTCTGCTCTGCTTTTACTGCCAGAACCGGGACACCTTGAGCATGAAGACGTTCAACCTGGGGTGTAGCACAGAAAAATATCAGTCCGGGTGCTGCAGGTGTGGAAAAGCACCGTGCTTGGCTCAGGGAAGGAGCAGGCTCAGGCTGCCAGCTGATGCTGTCCATGAAGCCGCAGTGATGCCACAAAGCACGTAGGTACTGAGGTGTTCCCAGCAGAAAGGTTGTGTGAAAAATTCAGAGAGGGCTCTGGTGCCACGCAGGGCTGGGATTGTCCGACATGGCAAGTGAGGATCCTCTTATCTGGCTGACCATGAAAGTAGACTCCCACTATATTCCTTGTCCTGTGCCCATACAACTTGATAGTAAAATGCCACATTTTAGGATGATCTTCAGAGTGTCATGCTGCAGGCAAGTCTCCTTCGAAAAAAGAAAAAAAAAAAAGTTGTCCTGACTGGTACTGCTTAATTAAATTAATTATTTCTATTCTTTCATTAACCCATGGTATTTATTTGGAGTTTGCTGAATGGTCTAGTGGTGTTACTTGTTTTTTTTTTTTTGTAGCATTGGCCGGTGCAGGAAGGTTTCCTGCTTCTGTAGCATGCATAGCACGTGGACATCAAAATGTCCCACCTGTGCCCAGCAAAGGCAGCAGCCCCAGTGGTGAGGTTGCATGGCAGGATGCATACACTCAGGGGTATGGGACAGGAAACAGGGCAGTGGCATTTCAGCTCCAAAGGCGTGGTAATGGGGACAAGGCTGGGTTTGGGTTGGTGGAAGGTGGAATATGCGGAGCGAGAATGGGAGCCGTTAAAGGGCTGGGAAGGGGAATGGTGGTGGAAACTCTTGCAGCCACCTCTTTTCCTGCCTGCCTGCCTGCCTGCTGCCAGTGCTACCCCAATGGTACCTCCACAAAATCCATCTGCCCCTGGGTGATCACAGCAAGCTATGCCCATTTTGACACTGACTTGTAGTGGAGCCTCAGGAGAGTCCAAGTATGCAGCCCATCTCCCACAGGACGCCAGGGCTTGGAGAGAAAACTGAGAGTCTCTCAGATCTCTCTGCTGTCCTAAGACGATTTTAGCTTTCCCTAAGCAATTTGTCAGAGACAATTGTCCAGGCACATTTTAAAGACCACCAGTGCTAAGGAACTTTTGCCCCCTTTAGCAATGCCTTCCAGTGCTTCATCACTGAGAACAGTCTTGCTGTTGCCTAACATAACTGCTCTTGCTGCAATTTAAGCCCCTAAACCATTTGCCCTGTCCACGAGGGATGAGAGGAAGAGTTTGCTCTGTCCTCCTTCCAGCTACTTCTTACATATCTGAAGACAGTTTTATTATGTCTCACTTCCATCTTCTTTTACTGAGGCAACCATGACAATAGCAATGTTCTTTAAGGTTTGTAATCAATAGACACGAAAAGAAAAATCAATCAGATTGACTTCTCGGAGAAACTGAATTCTTTGGCCTACTTTGTAACAATGAGATTTCTGACTGACCACAGCATTGCTCTGTGCACGGGGAAAAGAGAGATGGAAATAGTTCTGGGCTGAGCAAATTGGGAGGAAAGTGAACACTGGTGTGAAAATATCTATTTACCTGCTGGGTATGTTTTATGGTACTTATCTATGGCAACCGAAGAAACAATTTTTGAAAGTACTTAGTTATTAAGTTCATAAAAAAAAGACAAACCCAACCTCATACAGGACTTAAAGTGCTCCCTCGTCTTCAAAATTCTTTCTCTGTGTGCTTTTATCAGGGACTCTAGAGTGGAGCCATGAGTCCTATTCATGCAGGACAATGCATGAAGGAAGAATATGGTAATGGTATGTTTCAAAAGGTCTGCTTCCCCTGAATGAAGCCAAAAAAGCACACTGAGTGTCACCAGGGCCAAGTTTCTGGTGAAGTCATGGCCTTCTGCGTTTCACACATCGTCCTACCAGCACAGGCTCTTCCATGGTCAGCTCTCAGAACCATTTTTTCAATAAGAACAAAGAAAAAGCAGCACAAAGTTATTATCAAGTAGTTTTAGTTTAAGCACTCATCATTTCATGCTTTAAATAAAAGCTTAACTGGAATAGGGTCAGACAGCAACAAAAGGTGCAGTGATAAGTGCCATGAAGAGCTACAGTATATATACAATGTTAGGTTGTGTTTAATTCAATAATTTTATTAAAATATCATTGATCAATAAAATGTTCAGAGATTTTATATGAATTAAATCTTCAAAATTTCACTTCAGTATTGGTTTTGTTTTTTAATTCAGTCATTGACGAAGATGGCATATGCTACCATTCTAATCAATTCATTATTCCATGTAACTACCAGCAAATAAATTAAAATGTGATTAATTGAATTATGTTAATACTAACACAGATGTATTCACTTCCATTAATTTGAAATAGGGTACAATCAAGTAATTAAAAAATAGCCTCTGGATATTATAAGATTTTACAAGAACACAAAGACAGTAAAATTCTGGGGACTGAGTGATGACTGCACTGCTCACAAGTACAATGGATCTATTAGCAAAACAACCAGCCTTTCAACTTACTGTTGGCTATAACCAATGTGCTCCTCAACTGTAATGCAAGATAAGACATGACAGTTATTAATTTCAATGACTCATTAAATAATACAGAACAAGTACATATAGCTTTACCTCATCTCTATAACCACCATAATCAATGTTCCCACAACTTGAAGGAACATTGTATTGTCATTGGCTGTCAAAATAAGCTACAGCTGAAAACTGGCTAGGTTTCTGATTATAATAATCTGGCAAACTGAAGCAAGTTAACCCCATAGTGAAAATGATGCAGTCACTTCAGTGGGTAAAAGGGGTTTATTATGTTCTGTGCTCTGGTCAAGGCTTAGACCAGATTCTGCAGAGCAGTGCAAGAGGAAGAGTCACAGCCTGTCACCTTCCTGATGCTTTGAGGAATTGCAGGGCATGTGATTTTGTTTGCTTTTCCACACACCCACGCAAATAATTTGAGAAATACTCACTGGATCTATTTCAAAATTATTTTTGCTGGATGCTGTAACAATGTTTTAATTGGTTTCACTGAAAAATACGTACATCCCATACTGCAACAAATTCTATTTGTGAAGCTTATGGCCCACTAAAGCAATTTGTTAGCATGATTTGTCACAACAATAGTGTAATTTTCCTGTTTTAGCAAGGAAAACAGTCTTCTGGCAACGTGCGCAATATTTTATTTTCCCTATGACAATTAAGACTGCATAATGAAGAAGAAATGTATCCCTATTGCTAGCCACAGATTTGTGCTTAGTTTCACCTTTGACGAGTTCTTCCTTAGTCTTGCTGTATCTGTAAAATTGTGGTAATGCTACTTTCTACCACTCTTTGTCTCGTGTTTGGACTGTAGCTCTTCAAGGCAAAAGCTGTCTCTTTTTATGTGCAGTACTGCCAACTTAAGATGTTTTTCACATGTCTCATGATATTTGATGTTTTCCCCAGCTCTTGTCATTATGTGAGAATCTTAGCATTCATTTAAAAGAGGAAAGTTCCAGTCCTAATGGCTGTAGATAAAAGCTCAGATATGTGCCATGCATATACTACAAGCCTCAAAGAGCAGGGAAAAAAAATAAAATAAAGGCACAACGAATAACAGGAACCCTGTGTTTTTATAAATACTAGATCAATGTTGGCTTGTCTGTTTTCAGTTGCTTATTTGTGAACCCCCCAATTTGGGGTTGCTTCCTTGGTAGGTACAGCACAGAAACCAAGGGTGTTCTCACCTTCAGGGACTGATGCAGCAGTAGGAGAAAATCCCCACACCGTGAAAAAGCTGGGACCTCAGTCCTACCTCTAGACTTGTGAATGTGGACCCCTCCTCCTGGGGTTGAGGTTGCTGGAGTCAGTTTGGCTCCTGATGTCTCCCCAGGGCTTGAGAAAGGGTTTATCCCGTGTAATCTAACGTGCCATATAGTAAAGAGTGCAGGTCACTGCTTTACTGCAACATGGGACTCAGAGCTAGCAGCTTCTCAGCATCTTTTTTGTTTTCCTTAGAGCAATTCTTTTTCTCTTTGAGTGCGTATTATGATTATATTACTGGGGAGTAAGATCTGACACCTTTTTTTTGGTCTGCCAGCACCTACTTCTACTGCCGGTCCAGTCCTGCTGAGTGGTGTTCAGCTGACAGGAGAGCTGTTTGGTCTCTGCTTCTCCTCTGAAGTGAAGCTCTCATGTCAGGATTCCCTTGTCATGTTAGTCTTGCAAGGGCTGTATCTGCCTGTAAATCAGTGGGCATTGCTCTCAGGTGGTGCCATCTTACCTGTGGAAGAAAAAAACTCACTTTGTATACTTTAAGAAGCACTTATCTAGCAACACCATACTTTAAAGAAAAATACCCTAAGATGCAAAGGAAAAAAACATTTTTGCTCAAAGACAACTACCTTTCACCACCTGCCTGCTGCATCCATACAAAATGAAAGGGAGAAAAAATATAATTTCATTTTCCCTTGAACTCCACTTTAGCTACTCCACAGTAGCTGCTTCCTTTTTCCCTATCTGTGACAAAAGCATGTGTGTGTGTACGTACTATTTGGACACTCATTCAGTTACAGCTAGTATTTTTCAGTGTGGATTTCTCTTGTGGTGGATTATCTTTCTCGTCATGCCCCAGTGAAATTGTTTTTGACAGAAGATGTGTATTCTTTTCCTTTTTGCTGGTTTCTGCACGGAGGCCACAACAAATTCCAAGCAGTTGCAATACCTGCAATAACAGCATTTTTAGACTGCAGTGTAACAGTTGACTGTGGTCTGCTGAGGAGCATAACTATTTCTCTCTTTTCTGCTGCAGGAATGTAACTTAATCTTTTCATGCAATTTTTATGGTAGATTTGCACTGTCACTGTAGCTGAGGAATATGCATCTTCACATCTTCTGTGACTCCAGTGCAGTACTTCTGCTCCATGCAAGCTACACGCTCAAGCTGGCATGGAAATCATATCTTTAACCTCAGTTTCCAAAATACTCTTGATCTATTTTGATTTTAATTAGCATAAACTCCTTTTTGTCTTTCTCCAATTCTCCGTTCCTTTGCTGCAACGTAACTTTTATGTTACTATCTGGGTGAAGAATAAGAAAGTTTGTTGGGTACAGTGCACTAGTAATTTAAGTTGCAGTACCCAATAACTTGTAGCACATCTGTCCCTTTGTAGGAGAAGATGAAACATTGGAAAGATCCTGCACAAGTCCTACGGTCTTATTGTTCACAAGATAGATAGTATAGGAGATTATTTGTTGAACAGCAATAACTATTCCAGGTTTCCCAAATTGTCAATGAGCTGCAGGCAACAGGATAAACTCATCTCATATATCTTTATATCTACAATACAGATGTGTTCCTCTGGCTACCAATTTAAGAACCCCTAAAAGTCAATAGAAACAGGTATTTTTAGGGAATAATTTTAGAGAATAATCAATATTGTAGACATTTGCTTTAGGATCAAATGAATCATAACCCCCAAAATGCTTCTTTTCTTCCAATGAATATGCTAAACAACCAGCTCAGATGCAGATATTTGCACTATAGCCATCCACATATGATCAGATAAAGTCCACACCAGTGGACTCGTTTCTGATCTAGAAGCTACTTTAGACCTGGTGAATGTTTTTCTCCATCCATCAGCCCCTTTCAAAATGGCCTTCCCATCAAGCTCATTATCTTCCCTAAAACTCATGCTTGGCATTGCTTCAGGTGGAAGGCATTATCATTTCCATTTTATCATTGCTGTCTTTCTAATGGCTGGGTAAAGAGGACATTATAAAAAACAGGTAGCAGTTATTCCTTTGAGATTTGCACTTTGGACTGTGGTAGTAGCCTGCTTCAGTTACAGCTCACCGTGATTTATGCTGAAGAAATTTAAGCTTATTTTCTTCATCAACATTTTGCAGCCTCCACTGTGTGTGCTGTTAACTACAAGTTACCAGCCTGGTTTGCATTACTCTGTCAGCTAGATCTGACTTTTCCCTGACTGTCACTAGGACTGGACTAGATGCCAGAGACTTGCTCTAAATAACAATCCTAGAAGAAATGCTGGACATTTTCCAATGTACAATAACCGTCTCCTTATTTTTTAAGAACCATCACCTCTTTTGTAATAAAAACATGGTAGCAGAACAGCAGGAGCAAGGAAGGATGATAACAGGAAATCTTCTCAAACATATTTCAACTACCAAGTATCTACCACTTGCAGTTCCAGGAACACTGCCTTTGGATTTTTAACAGGGAGAGGGGCTGCGAGCACATTTTTTTAAACAATATGAACACTCTTTGTGAAAATTGTATCAGGCAGCATGATTCAGGCAGTAAGGAGAAGGTTGTACCAGTAACTGCCTCCTTACTAGTGCCTTACAGTCAAGAACTTCTTCGTCTTTCTTAGTCTAGTGATAGCTGTCTTTCCCAAAGTCCCAGACTTCCCCACTAGCATCTTAAGTGCCAGTACAAATTGTAAAAAAATGGTAGAGCCCAATACTGCATCATGTTGGGTTCTTCATGGTCCTGTATCTGTTCTTCTGTAGGTACATGTGGCTCAGAAGTACTATTTTGAGTAAAGGGATTGCAGTTCTTCCCAAGTTTGCAATTCTCCACTTGTGAAAGTTAAATGAAGCCTGGCTGACCTCCATGGTTCCTCATAACAGACTTTTTTCACTCAGAACATCAAAACTCCTCTTCGAGTTACAGTAAGACCCAAAGCCACAAAGAAAAACCAGGGACAAAAGTGCTCAGAGACAGATGGTCTGTTGTGATGCAGACATAAAAATACAGAAGAAATTGTGGGGTGCATCATGTTGGTATTTCTTGTAGGTGAAGATGTGCTCATGCTATTGTACAAATGACTGGGGCAGTCTGATCTACACCACTCCACACAAGCCCGTACTCAAAAACGTGAATTCCAAGTGGGAGAAGAGCAAAGAAGGGACATTAAAAAGAAGAGAGAAATGGAGAAATCATTACACAAGAACAGAATAAAGAAGCTTGGGTGGCTTAGACTAGAAAATGGAGTTATGATTGCTCTGTATAAATCTGTTAAATGACTAATCACCAGGTAGTCATTAAAGGATTAAGAACTATTTAAGTAAGATGGCAACACTGGCACAGGGACAAATGAGAGTAAAGTGGCGATGAATAATTCTGAATGGGAATTTGAAAGCAAGTTCTCTTTCTCAGATGAAATTTCTTGAATACAGGAAAAAGGGAAAAGTCAACATTTTGTTGATAAGAAGATATTTGTCAATGATGGAGAAAGTAACCTGTTGCTAAAAGATCAGCTGTTCATATTTACTGCTTTGTGACAGGGACACCCCTTTACCTGGACCCCAAACCCTTTTTTTTTTTTAAAACCCAAAGACCATTGGAGAACCACTTGAAGCCAGACAATTCCTTTCTGCCTGCTTCTCATAGATAGTCTTTGCCATTTGTAAAATCTGGAGAAACAATCTAGAGCAATTAGTTGATGACATGAGCACCCAGGGTACATGAAGAGTTGTGCTGTGTTCAGTAATCTTATTCCCTAGATAAAATCCTGGCTTCAGTGAAGTCAAGGCAGGGTGAGTACTGTCCTTGAGTTCAAGTTATTTTTTCCCAATGTTTCTGATATCCACACTATCTAGCTTTATGTGACCACATCTCAGAGAAACAGGCAGAATCCAGTGGGATGGTCAAAGAGTATTAATGCCCTAAAAGACAAAAAACCTGCCAAAACAAAAGTGATGGCATTAGAATGGAGCTCAAAGAAAAAAATTCTCCATCTAACCATGACACAGTAAATGTAATTTTCCTGGGAGTAATGCTTGCTTTCTCAGGGGTGTTTTTTGTTTGTTTGTTTGTTTGTTTTGTTTGTTTTTGTGTGTTTTTGTTGTTGTTGTCGTTGTTTAAGCTTGTAGTTCTTCATTTTTCTTTTATGCCACTTCTCCTTCAAGCATTCTGCTTGCTTTTTTTCTTCTCCATTCCTTTTACCCACCTGGAGAAAGATGCATCTAGAAAGATGAAATATAGAGAAGAGCACCTGGCAATTCAGATGAGTTTGGGTAGTTTAATGTCCTTTCTAGTTTTAAATTCTTTAGGGTCTAGCCTTGTTCTTAAAACACAATTCTGATTCACTTACCTTAGGTTATGCAAATCTCTGCTGGACAAAGAGCAGCAAGGATTATTCCCCTGAGTAAAAATAGCAGACATTTAATAGTAAAATACATTTACATCCATGCAGCTCATTTTATCTCACTAGATCCAGAAGCACTCCTGAAATGTAGTAGGACTTTGAAACTGAGGAACATTCTCAAAGCACTAATTCTTCTCCCATTTTAACTAATTTAGCCTCTGACATTAGTGGGCTAAATTTCCACTTCATACCAGTGGAAATCAGAGTAGAACCAATCCATAAGCTCTACCAGTCATTTACCAAAGTTATTTCATTCATCCTGGACCTTCTATTACCTGATCGTGAAAGATTTCTGCATATTTTCTGCAACTGACTTCCTCTAAATATACACCAAAAAAAAAAAAAAAAGTGATCAAAAAAGTATCCAAAGAGGGCTTTGAAACCCCAGCCATTTTGCATGTAGCTGGCAGGATATAACTATTCATCCTGGACTTGGTTTACAGCCTGCCTAAAGTGTCCTTCGGAAGTCCATAATTCCTACTGCCTCAAGACTCTGAATGTATTCAGCCTGCTTTGTCCCTCCCTGTTTATTCTGCTCTTTCACAAGGCTCATCTGAACCTATCCTCATCTATCCTGCTACCCTGCTATCCCTGCTTTTATATTCTATGCTTCAAGTTGACCTATAGAGAGGCTTATGACATACACACACCTACATCTACTAGTTTTATACCTAGCTCTGTATGATGATATGTGCACTAATACAATATTTTTTTATACAATTCAAATCTACACTTTGGAGAAAGACTACAGTTACAGCAGAAGATATTTGGCACTCAGCAATGGAGATACATATTTCTAGCAGACTCTGAGAGGAAAATGATGCACCTTGAGTAACACTCGCCATTTCTTGGTGAGATCTTGGTTTTGTTTAACAACAGCTCATTTCATCGCCAGATCAGCCTGGGGTCCAAGTGACAACACAGACATTTTTCAAGTAGCTGCTTTTCTTACGAGCAACAATATATCCTGTAGCCTAGAAATAAATGCTAATGCTGTCATGATGCCTACAAAATCAGCCAAATTTTAAATCTGTTTTTCTGAGAGTTCAGAGAAAAGGAGAATATCTGTTGTGATAGAGCATATTGTGCCAAATATTAATCTAAAAAGACTTAAGCTGGATTATTGGTATACCTGTCTGGTTTCATTAGCATGCCTCTTGTAGCTGTCCCTGCATTTTCCTGAATATGTGCGTTAGACTCCAAAAATTGGCAGACAGCAGAGCTTTCTGATAAAGATGTAGGCCTTGAGTCGAAGCCAAATGTCAGCAGGGGCCTTCTTTATGGTCTTCAGTAGGAATTGGATCACGCCTCGCTGGCATGAAAATGTCATGTATCACCCAGCGAATTTGGAGCTCTTACATTAGAGGCCCCAAGCAGAAAAATCTCCAAACACTCTTTGTTCCGTGCATTGCATAGCAGTTCTGGATGTGCGGCCTTTGTTGCTGGTACGTTCACGAGAGACACCTAATTAGATTAGGAGGGCTTTAAATAAGACGGTATTAATCGGCTCGGAGAGCCCTGTGCAGACTCACCAGCAGTGGGGAAGAGCAACTTCTCCTCCAGTTACCAAGACTACGAGGAGCTTTGGTGGGTGAAACAGAAGGAGCAGAAACCAAAGCACAGAGTTTAGAGCTGAGATGGGAACCAGTGCCTCACAGAATGATGTGCTGAGGCATCAAGTAATGGCTTTTTATGGTGGCACATCTTCCCTGCTGTATAACCACAGACAACTGCCCCGTGCCTCAGTTTACCCACCTGAATAAAGAAGACTGGTCACTCTGCAGCATTCACTGTTTAATGACCCTTATCAGGGCACTTTGTAAGCAATCTCATATAAAGTTGAATGTTTTCAAGACATCTGGGGAAATGTTGTCTCGCCATACACCATGAAGCTGTCCCAGTGGCCTTGGGGCCGTGTGGGATGGAGGTGGGCTTGGAAGGGAAGGTTGCAGGTTGGGTGCCAGTGGATGGGGTGGGAGCAGAAAGGAGAATGAAACAGAACAGCTTAAAGCACTGTTCATCATAAACACCCTTTGTGTTCAGTCACAGCAGATAGGAGACAATAAACTTGAAATGCTAATGCCATTTGTAAAGCGTGAGAAAAATAAATACTCTGCTATTTGACTGCAGCTAAACACACGTCTAATTAATTAACATGGCAGTTAATTAACAGGACAGTTTTGATCTGCTGTGGCAAAGCTTTGAAATGCAGTGGCTCGCTAAGTCATTTATTTCAGTCAAAATTAAAAGCAAATATTATTTTATTGGCCCATTTGCAGTGCTCCATATTACCCTAATGGCATCAGCCTGGTGTCCCAGTCATCTGAATCCAGCCAGAATTAATCCAAGATTATAAAAAGTAAATAAAGATTGATGTGGGTCAGGGAACACGAAAGTGGCCAGGGGACATCCCCAGATAAGAAGCTGGGTGCCTGGTGATGTGCAACCAGCCTCTGTCAGCCTGTTGTGAGCTGCCCTGGATTGCTCCCCTCTCAGAAGCCAGACCAAGACTCAACAAACAGAAGACTTTGAAACAGTTTTTTCTCACTCAGCAATGTGTCATCTATCTTGCGATACTGTATGTTAAAGGAAACACCACTAACGTGGACAAAATCCTTGGAGAGCCCAATTTCCCACAACCCTGCATGGTAATACTAGGGTGGTTGGAAGAGTTGGAAGAGAAAAAAAAAAAAAAGGAAAAAAAAGAGGATAAAAGTACCTTTGACTTTTCAAGGGCTTTGTCTTGCACCCGCAGGAGACACAGAACGGAAACTCACCTTACGTTTTAATCAGTCTTTCCCTCACTTAATTTTAATTTGACCCTGAGTAATGCCCCTGAGAAGATTCATTTCGAAGCAGATTACATCATCTAATTTGCTAATGATGAGACATCATCCTCAGAATCACAATCTTCCGTCAGGACTTAGGAGGTGCATCAGGAAATAAGATTAAAATGCCGTGCCCCTCTCAGCATTGTCTTGCAGCTGGAGCACTCATTCCCAGCCCAGGCTTCATCCACAGCTCAGGTGCGAAGGGCTGTGCCTTGGCATACACACAACTGATCGACTGGACTGCAGGAAATAAGAAGGAAAAGCCTGGATAAGAATGTTTGGGTCACTTGGGGGGATGTTTGTGGGGAGAAAAAGGTGGTTCCCGTAGCTTCGTGCTCCAAGCCCAGCACACTCGTGTGTGTACAGGTCACAGCAGCCAGGTGCAGCTGGCCCATGCAACTGGGAAACGTCTTAACGAGAGATCCTGATTTCCTGCAGGGAGATTAGAGATCAGATGCTCCCTGTTTAGAGGGAGAGGGAAGGACAGCAGGCTCTTCACCTGGTTTTGTGGTCAGGCATAGGAGCAGGATTTTCTGGGAAAAGCAAAGAGTAATCACAGGATACCCCTGGGGAGTGAAACACGGGGTAGCCTTGTCTACTTGCACTGGGGCAAGGAAATGAGAAGAGGGGCTCTAGGGAAGGGATCAGAAAAGGTGCTTAGATAATAGAGAAGTCATCAGAAAGTGTAGAGTATACTCTATATTTTCTGGTTATAAAAAGTGGTTCGTGATTATAACCTGATTCAGCTTAAATTCAGTGGAGGACTTAAAAGTTTTTCAATTTCTAAAAGATACCTTTTGTGGAATGAAATTAATTCAACTGACTGAAGAAATAGATGACATGAATGGCAAGCAGCTCACATTTAAACCAAAGTTGCTGTAGTATCTGGAACTTTTATCCTAAGCAAAAGAAAATCTTTTATGAAGGACTCCAGACTAAGCAAACTGAGTCAGCATCTCAGCAGTCATATTAAGAGTAGCAGAGAGCTCAGAAGTATTGCAAAAGGATTTGATCAGCAAAGAAATCTGTGTTCAATAAAAGGAATATTGCCAAAAGTCAAGCTGAGTCAGACCTATGGAGAATATTAAAAGAAACAGCAAAAGGTTCTCCAGCTGCTTGAAAGAAAGAGGAACAGGTAAAGAAGAAAGTTGTAAGAATAAAGTGAAGATCAAGAATCAGCTTCCCAACATTTCCTGGACCAAACCCTGCATACCCATTCACTATGCAAAAGCCAAAAATATCCAGAGAGGAACCATAGCCATCCCATCTCATGTCAGACCCAGCCCAGAGGTGGGGTCTCCATCTCCCTTCTGGTCTCCCCCACCACAGACATGCAAGCAAGGAGGGCACATAGCATTAAGCAAAAGCTGAAGATCTGAGCCACTTGCAAATAAACATGACATTTTATGTAATAAACTTCAGAATTGCATTACTGGAAAAAAAGCATCTAAAAATATCGCACTCAGATTTCACCAAAATAATAGACGTGAGTTGATACGGTATCTTGCATATTCAGGAAATTCCTCACAGAATTCTGTGATGACACATGGATGCCTGATCCATTGGTCTGTAGCAAACTCAGTTATAGCGTAGTTGCCTGTACTTGCAGAGACATTTCACTATACAGTTGAGGGAAGAAATACAAAAGTGGGCAGCATATTAAATTTAAACATCTGTCTGCAATTTTTCTTTGCCTAAAGAAAGTCATGAGCTCTTCAATATTCATTTCTTGTGACTTCCTTTTGAAGGAAGAAGGAAGTTATGGAAAAGGGTTTGTCCAAACTGGAACTGGGATTGAGGAAACAGGGTAAACCAGATGGCTTTGGGCAAGAGGAAACATTATTCTCAATTGTAATTAAATGAGATCTACTTTGACTAGCAAGAACTGAACCAAATGCGTACGTTGTAACTGGTGGCAGATGATAGCTGTCTACTTTAAGGGAAGGACGTTCAAAATGAAGTGATGAAGAATTTCCAGGAAGATACAAGCACATGGTTTCTAGTGGTTAATCACTTTCACCTTTGAAAATCTGCACATTTCAAGAGTTATCAAGTTGATCACTGATTTCCTGCCACTGGATCTTATTACATATGTGTCTACTAGGTTGAAACCTGCTGGTGAACATCAAAAGCTGCATCCAGCTTTTGCACAGACCACATTTCCCAGTGACCATGCACAATTTTCCAGAAGTTGCTCAGAATCAGCCCTAGTTCATGGTTAAGTCCTGACAAGAGTTTCTGCACAGCCTCTCCTACCTTGTCTTTCCTTGTGAGTAAGGGTATGAGTAACCATTCAATGAAAGGCAGCAAGGAAGGCAGCTTTATCTGCAGGACATTAATGGATGAACCCCTACGGCACTGAGGCACTAGCTTTGAATCCCCACCTTGCTTGGGATGAAGGAGAGATATGAACCCACATCTCCCACACTAACCACAAGCAAAGTGTGGCTGGAGTAGGCACGGCTCAGCCTTTTCCATCAAAACAACTGTAATTTAACACAGAGGGGAGTGCAGCCCCTGGGAAGGGTGCAGCCTCTGGCAAGGAAGCTGGCTCAGGTCCTAGCATCAAGGATGCAATAAAGTACATTTCCCACAACTGCTCAGGGGTATGCATGCCAAGCCTTGCAGCTGCAGCTAAGGTTTTACACATACCGTGGCACTGAGATGAGCACTGGGAGGAGGTTTAGCTCCTGGTCCTCTTGGCAGTAGCCCTGGAGGGCCACAGCTACAACTGAAATACATGACCAAGTGAAAAACTGCTAGGACAGGCGAGAGAAAGGATGTACCAAACACCTGTGTGCAGCAGCTTTGAGGAGCTCAGGTCCTGTTTATGCTCCTAAAATACAGTCTGATTAAAAACAAACAAACAAACAAAAAAAACCATCTCCAGTACTATCATCTATTGCAAGCAAGAAGAATGAACTTTCCCAAGCCAGGACCAATCTGTGGTGTGTCTGCCTCCTTTTGATGCACACTTGTGGGTGGTGTAAATGGCTCTGACACCCTACAAAGCCTCCCATGTGCTCACGTTGGGTAGAAGAGATGACCTGTCCTTGCTGCGGGGCTGCCATCGGTGTGATTCGGAACAAGTATGAGCTCAGTCTCAGAGCATGACAGTCTGTGAAAACAGTTTGGATGATTGTTCTGGGTCCTGGGGAGGGTCTGCGACTTGGTTAGTCATTACAACAATGAGCGTTGTGGAGCTCCAGTCTCATTACAGATCTAGCCCCCTGTTAATTCAATATTAAATTTGCTGTAGGAAATGTGCTTCTGGAGCAAACACTGCATTCCTCTTGCCAAGCCAACAGCATAACATTGTAAAGACAACAGCAGTCTAACAAACAGTCTTTCCTCAACATGTGGTACAAAATCTTTCCTCACACATGCAACAAAAATTATTAGAGCAATTTAACCAGGAACAACATTAATCAAAACACTTTCTATCCTAACTCCTATTTATCTGCTGCCATCACATTACCCACACATGCTGCTGCAGTGCTCATTGCTACATCTTTCCAGAGCAAAGATTTCCTTTGTATCCTGGACATTTTATATTTGTAGGGGCTGAACCTCTTGGCAGAGGCCAAGGTAGGAACCGCATTTGGTGGAAGGGAAGGGAGACAGAAAGTGCTGTGGATAGGACAGGCAAAAAAACAGAGCCAGAAAATCAGAGGAAAGGACAGAAAGCAACAGCTAACATGGGAGGGGGCAGACGCTGGCAGAAACAGTGAAAGAAATGTGCATGAGTGGTAGAGAAGGTGGGGAGGAGGAGGAAATGCAGAGATCCTGGGGCCGTTAGACCACATCACCCTCCTGGACATGGAGTTGAATCTTTTCTTGCCTCAGAGGTGTGCAGAAGGCAAAACAAGCATGCCTTTCTTCACCTTAATGTAAAAGAAAAAAGACAGAGGATAGAGTATTTGTTATGGATCCAAAAAGGTCCCAACCCCACTAGTATGATTCAAGACAGAGTCACATAATGGATCATGGAATTAATTTTTTTCTGTGGTTTGTCTGGATTTTTCTTTTTCTAAGAGAGAAAATAGGAAATGGTATTTTTTCCCAAATACCACATTTCAAGAAATTTAAATTAATAAATTAGGAAATGGCAAAATTAAGAGTTCCTGGACAGCTTTCATTTGACTGGCTTTACGCACATACTTCATACCTCAGTCTGTACAACACTTTCTTTTCACCCCACAGGATCTATTTCATTTATTGAAGGTACTGGAATGACATAATACAAAGAAGACAGTGGTTTGCAGGAAAGAGGGACAGACGCATAGCTGAAGCAGTTGAATGTTGTCCCAGAGGACCACTGACTGAGTCTGAAAGGATTTAGGACTGGTTCTGCTTAGCACCGCAGTGTCCGGCTGGGCTCCAGCACTCCAGCCAGGCTCTCAGTGCAGGGATGGCTGGTGAAGCCATCATGATGGTCATCATGATTGCTAGCCAAAGAGTAAAAACTCAGAAAAAACATGGAGGAGGCATGTTACAGTGGAGACCTCTAATGACTAACCTCATCAGTCCCCTCTGGACCTGATGCTTGTGGCATCTCAGGGTTTGCCCAGAGCCTTGCAGGACATCTCTGTGGCTGCAGGGACTGTGTGGGAGCATCCTTCCTAGGTAGGATCTCCTGTTTCACCAGCAAACGGCTTTACTGGCCTCTTGCATGCCATCAGCACTCAGTCCTCTCTCCTGCTCCCTTCTGCTGAGCTGCAGCAGCGAGCAGCACTTCAGCTTCCTCCTGTCTGCTGATTCGCTGCTGCTTCTGAGACATTGCACCTCACCACTGCCAGTTTTCCAGGGGCTCACCCTGCCTTTTTAGTATAGGACACATTTTAGGCTTGGATTTTAGGACTGATTATATTAATATTAGGAACAGAGATTCTGTGATCAAATAAAACATAAAACACAGCACTGTTCTGCACTGCAGAAGGCTCTGTGACATTTCAGCGTGTCTCCTCAGGAAGTCCTCCAGCATGTCCTGGCTGCGAAGATGAGAAGTGAGCATCCCCACAGACATCCATCGTCTGTCCTCCCCTTTCCCTTCCCACCTCTTCTTGGTTGAATCATTCGTCTCCGCCTCATCTCTTATACAATGTTATTTTGTCTTCCTGCTCCTAATTTGCTTACACTGCAAATGTAAACGTAGTGACTTGAACTTTACAATCCCCTTTTATTAGTATCCTCTAGGATAAGGTGATATAACACACTTTTTGTAATCTTTATTAATTTGTCATGGCATGCAGCAGGCAACTCTGAAACACATTAGTAGGTCAAACCTGTTAATTCATGATGATCTTGAAGTTTTTCCAATGTAGATGATTTTCTGAACCTCCCAACTTACTAGAGACTTGTGTGAACATGACACAAGTGCAGCATCAAGGTGTTTTGTCCACACTACCTATCCCTGTTTTTGATTTAAGCATTTTGACATCACAACTGTTCCAGTAACTGAGAACTGAGGTCATTTTTTTTTAGGGAGAGCTACTGTAAAGCTGTATTCATTAATATTCATTAATAATTTTCCATGAGGAAATTAATAATTTTATATTCACTGAGGAGTCTGAAAGGTACACAGTAATTAAAAGATGGGAAGGTTCGAGTGAGTGTCTACCTTTCAAAGACTGAACGAGACGTGGGTTTTGTAGAAAAGTAAGTGCTATCATAAGGACTATGTCAAGATGCACACTTGCAAGAAGACATGTTAAGACTGCCTGAGGTGACTTCTTTCAGTCGCTTTCCGATCTGTATTTGATTACACAATTTTACCATTCCTGTAACTTAGAAGCAACGGTGAATGGATTTTAAAACATTTATTTCCAAGAAAGGAACATTTAGAGAGATTCAGGTGCCTAAATATAAGAGCTGTCTAATGTCATTTGAGATGTTCTGAGCAGCCCGTCTGGCTTGCAGCTGCTGCTCCAGCAGGGCACAAATCCTTCCATAAATCCCATGTCAAAACTGCCAACACATTTAGATGTCTCCAGCAACTGCCATCATCTCCAAAGGCATTATGTTTAGGTACCTGAATTTCCCCATTTAAATTACATTTGAACAGTGAAAACAGAGAGGCATCAGATAAACTTGGGAATAACTTCAGCCAGGATTTCCTAGCCACAGTGCACATTGCTCCCATTTCTCTATTTCAGTCATTCTTGCTTAGTTTCAATTTTATTGCCTCTTGGGGTCTCCGGTCAATTTTGGTGAACTGGCTGACAAATCAGAAGTGCACAGCCTGAGGAAATGCTTGTCTGCATTCAGAAACCGGCAGACGTGGCATTTCCAGGCAGCCCGCTAATCCTCGTATAGCAGGGTTTTAAAGTTATAAACATGCAAGCACTGCCTCCTCTTACCCTGCTTCCTGCTTTATGTAGGTTTGGGGATTTTTTTATTTATTTTGGACAGAAATTCATTCCTGAAGTAGACGCTACTCAGAGAAGAGAAAATGCTTCAGGAGTCTTAAAGCAGGAGTGGAACACACATAAAAGACGAAATGACGATGCCAAGGTTACACAGGTACCTGCAATTTTATTCCCATCTGGTGAATCTGGTCTGTGATGTTATCTCTAAGGGGTTAATTTTCCTCTCCAAGCAAGACTAGGCAGGTACTGCAGGAATACTGAAAGCTCAAAAGCTCCCAAGATATACATAGTCAGATTTAAGGTCTCCTAGTGAAATTCCTTCCATTTGTATGCATCTGCAATCTTTATTTTAACTTCATTTTGAGGCTGCAAAAAAAAGGTTTGGCATGTCTTCCTTAGCTAACACATGAGAGTTTACAGAGAGAAACTATGCTAAGGCCTGATCTGCTAAACAATGTTTCCACCTAATTTCAATGGATTTACGTACCTGGACATCTTTGTGAATTTGGCCTCCAAACCATGTTTATATTAGAAAAAGTTTGCTATTGTTTTATGAGAACTGTACACCTTTTTTTGCTCTGGATCAGCTCAAGCTCAGAAAAGAGGTTTTGTGTCAATGCAGTTTGTATTATTTTGCCGAACAAAATGTGCTGTATTAACAAAAAGTTGTTTTATATGTGGGCTTTTTTCTACAATAGTTTTCAGCACTGTTGCTATGTCAGGATCTGATTTTATTATTTTTTCACATTACTAGCTGCCATCCATGCTGGCAGCACCTCGTAAGTACAGCACAGGCCAAACCAAAGGGTGAACTTTACTCAGAAAAGTGTTAATGCCATCAGTAGCAACAGGCATGAGAAGGATATCTGCACTACTTGTAGACATCAGAAAGTGGTCAAACATGCTGAGCTATTTCAGATGCTTACCTGGGGACATGTTCATGCCGCTCTAGCCACTGATACTTGGTGAAAATCAGGTTTACTTACAGTATCTCTGTGTGGATATTCCAGTGGAGAGACACCCCACATTTCCAACCACATTGCAAAGTACGGGTCAAATAAATCTTAGAGAAAGAAACACCATGTTCTGAAATTCACTGACTTGGAAGTGTATTCCCCAGGAATATGCTTACGTGGTCTGCGTAACGATGATGCTTTCTTCCTGCTTTGTTTTGGTTGCCTTGTGCATTTAGACTGTGGGATCCTTAGAGCAGGGTCGATCTTTCGTTGTATTTTTTGTGCAGTGTGACCTTTAACTTTATCTGTAAATATTACTGCCCAACATAAAGCGAACTGCAGCCGAGAATATCAGTGTAAACAAGGAAGAAAATCTCTGCATGTAGGAACTGTGATCTTCTGCTCCCTGTCCCAAAAACATAGTGCATATCCCAGCATGCACCAAGCACACCACCAAATACAAATAACAAATACATGCACCAAAGCTGAAAAAGAAAAAAATGGTCAGTTCCTAACTAGTTCTGTAACAAATTTCTACTTGTGGTTGCCATAGCAATTATACACTGAGCAAGGTAGGTTATAGCTTGGGAAGTTATGTTCCGGCTGAAAAAGACAGCACCCCGAAGTCACAGAATATAGAGCCCAAGGACGTAGGTGCAAAGGTTCAATTCTTTTTCATTTGTATATTCTGTGATATGTTTTCAAACTAGCTTTATAAACTCTCCATAAACAATATCAAACCATGCTCTCTCTCTTTCTCATGTCTATCATTGTACAGTTGCTGTGGGAGCTCAGAAATTAGAGGAAGGCCTCGGGAGCCCCATAGGCCTTGCTCCTGCTCCAGATAGTAATAGGACACCAGAAGAGAGACTGACTGCCCTCGCAGGACCCCCTCTGACTTCTAAGAAACCTCACTCGGCTGCATGAAACTTAGGTTATTCTGAGAAATGACATAAAAAGATAACTTTTCATATCTGCACATCAGATAGTGTTATATGTGTATCTGTTATCTGGCGTGTTTTCCCCTGTTGCTCTGTGCGGGTCATTCACACAACAAAGAGGGGAGCTGAAAAAGAGACCTGAAAGAAAGGAAAACAAAAAGCCTCATAATTTAACAGAGCAGTTCAGAAGGAGGTGAGAAGACAACATGCTTAAAATCTGTTTGCTTTAATACTGCTAGCTTTCATGACATGGGCATTTAAATATCTGTGAGTTTGGGGACTTTTTTATTCCGAGATAAGGGCCTGGATTTGGTGACCCTGCAGATGCGGCAGAAACCCTTGTGCCTATTTCAAAGGGAAGGAACTTTCTCATCATGTGATCATGAATCTTATGTATCCTGACTTCAGTATTTACACTACTTCACCACAATTTTTTACAGCACATATATAGCCTTTCTTTCAAGTCCCAAATTTCACAGACCACAAATAAATCTTCATAAGAAAAGCTCTAAGCCTGTAGCCTCCGGGACATGCCTGACAGCATGGCAAAATAAAACTCTTTTAACAGCAAGTGACCAAATCTGTCTACATAATAGCCTTTTTGCTTTGGTCATCCCTAATGAAAGGAGAACTTGGATTTTGCTTTTTTATAACTGCTTGCCAACTGCGTTTCTTGTATCACAATACTGCTTTACCTACACCGCAAGCTCTTGGGAACAAGAATCACGTTATATCATATGCTTGCACAGCACCCAGCTTGAGGGCTAGCACACTATTGCTATGGAAAAAAATGTTAGAAAGTTAGAGGAAAAGCTCACTGAAATAGATATGAAAGGGGAGGTAGCAGAACAGCCTCTTTTTATACTAAGGACATGGGGAAGCAAAACATGTAGAATCTGTATTTGACCTTTAAGAATAAAGAGAAAAAAAAATCTGAGCTTGTTTGCATGACGAATCAACACCAATCTAGAGAAAAACAACGGTTAGAAACCAAGGATTTGACCTCAGCCTGACATGCAGTGGAGAAATTTGCAACACCAACAGTCATTTGACTCATAAAACACACCACACAATCGGCCCAGATAAGACGACAGTCTTCCCCTTCTTATTTCTTCCCTTTAATTCATTCCTTTCATCTTATTTTTTTTTTTTTGCAAATGTCTCCAGCGTCTTGGCATATTGCACTCTAAATGCGCTTCTACCTTTAACGAAATGGGAAAGGAAATTGCAAGAAATTGGGAATGGCCTGAAAATGCTGTTTCTATTAACTTGTTTAGCCTTTCCAAGACTGAATAGAATAGTCCTGCGGCAATGAACTCTTTAATCTGCATTAATTTCTTCAGTTATGCTGTAATGGCTGATGCACTGTAGTAATCACTGATAAATAGACTTGGTTGGTGTAGGCAAATTGGAGCTGTAGCAGCAGAAGAAAAGAAATCTCAACTTCGCAGAAAATAAAAACACAATTCCTATCTATGCCTCAATGGGAGGAACCTGAGTTCTGATCAAAAACATTTCTGTGAACAGGCCACTTTTACAAGACTACAGGCAATGGGAAACCAGCTGAATAATGTTGGCAGAATGAAACTTCACAAAATTTGTCTGCCCAACATCACCAGTCCATGGAAAAGGCAACTGTACTTGTTGAAGTGCTGCTCTCTGGCACCCTCAGATCCCTTCCTTCAGACAGCTTACCATAGTAAAGAGAAGGACAACTGAGAGCTAACTGAAATGGACTGTATGAAAATGTAAAACAAACAACAGCTCTGTTGTACTTGTCATTGCAAATGTTTCTCTTCGGTTGGCTACCACAACTGGCTTTGAAAAAGTACCTGGATACATGATGTATTATTTTTCGTATGAAGAAAGCACAAAGTTTCCTTAAAGACTCGGGAGACTCAGGAATCATGCCTCCCAGGTCCCATCAAACTAACCTAAAATCATGAAGCGTGCTTCAAGTAACACATTTTGGATTTTTTTTTCCTTTTAGAACTTCTAGGTGAAATTGCTTCATGTTTTACATTTTAAAGAAGCTGGAAATGTTACAGAGTCTTTATTCCAAGAATATAAGTTTTAAGAAATGCATCAAAAATCATGAAACTTGAAATTAAAACATGAGACTTGGCAGCAGTGGTGAACAGTAATTCACTCTTCCAAGCACTTCCTCACCCTTTCAAATAGAAATTGCTAATCGTTAGAAAAAGAATCATAAACGCAAATTTGTAAAGCACAGATCCAGCCAGCAACATATAATTAGTTCTTCACTTCTTTTTTTTTTTTTTTTTTTTTTCACATTTAAAACCAAATGTAACATTAATTTCACTCATCTAGCTCCAGTTTCCCAGCACTGGTCTGAAAATACATGTAAGAAACAAGCCCAGCTTAGCACCACAATGCCCTTGCCTTGTACACATCTGCGTACACGCAGCAACAAGGGATCACCTGGCTGTTTGCATACAAATCGACCCAAGTCTATTGACCTCCTCTTCTGTAGTTCTCTCACATGTACTACGCAAAATTCAGCAAGCAGATATTATAATCAGCACATTAGTCACCAGGCAGACACCTCCAAGTTCCTTGTAGCCTCTCAAAGTCACATTCTGAGCCTCGGGCATTTCAGGGAGTCGGCACCTCGTTGTGGGCACAACGAACCAGGGCAAAATGGACATGCAAAAGAGAACTCCTGCTAGTCCTCAGGTGCACATACATACACAGTTTGTTTGACCGTTTGCCACCTGCAACAGGGAAGAAAGTTGCAGGAGTCCTGCAAAGGTTGAAAGGACTTTGAAATTCTGGTGCAACCTTGATGGAGGAAGCTCTTCTGTGAGCTCTTCTGGAGACATGAGCTCTTCTGGAGAAAGACCACAGGAAAGGAGACTTCTGGCACAGTTGAGAGCAGTTGAACAAATATTTTTTATTAGCAGACAGACATCCTTTCATGGGCAGAGCAATTCAGCCCTCCTAATGGAATTCAGCCTTGTATTAGAAAGTCTGAACTGCGCTGAGTAATATCTTTTTCTTGCTGATGTGCTCCTAAAATTGCTGGCAGTGTGAGAACTCAGAGCCTACCCACAGTTTTCACTGAAGAGCTTCTTTCTGACAAAGCTCATGAGTGACTGTAGCTGAAGCTCCAATGCATTTGCTACTTCAAGATGCAAGCACAGCGCTCACCAGTGACTTCCCAAATTACTGTGCTTCAGTAATTTTCTAGAGTAGCCATAAGAACTGCAGGCTGAGGGAAGGAGGTACAGTGATGCAAAGTCAGAGGCTGAGCACTCTGGACATTTGGAGAAGTCTCTTCCTGCCTTCTGGCATCAGATGCTGATCCTTCTCCCAGGCACAGCAGAAATCTTCTTCCCGTCATCTGCTTTTGGTGCTCACCCAGGGGAAGCCAGGCGACAGACCTACAGCTAGAGCTTTTGGCTGTCAACAGTAAAACATCATCCAACAGTTGCCCCTACTTCTTGCATTAATTCGACTGCTCTCCTCTTTACGGAGGTACTCCCCAGATGTTACTGGAATGCCACTTCCCATGCCTTGGGGATGCTTTTCCTCATCTCCAGCTGTAAGCTTGCTTGCCAAGGAGAGAACAAGAGCTGAGCACTCCCCTCCTCCTGTCTGCTTTGAGAAGCACCCTGGGAAATGGTGCCACATTCCTGAATTTGATGGATTTGCATGACGGATCCTGGCAAAGTGATGAAGCCCCTCAGGGCTTCTAGAAACACCTAGCTTACTTTATCCAGTTTTTAATGTTTGAGAGCTGTGCTCAGGGCATGTAGGCAGCACAGGACCAGGACAGCTGCCCCCTGATCCAGCAGCAATGCTGTGCCTCAAGGCACAGCAAAATTTCTCTGCAAAAGCAGAGAAATGCTAGTAATAGCATTAGTAATAAATAATATAGCAAATATCATAGCAACAAGTATACCCTTCGTGCTGTTTAAGACAGCTCTATTTTTTTTTTCCCAATAGTTATTCTCCAGTCGAGAGTTCAATCCAAACCAGGTCAAAAGCTCCATTCAGTTTTAATGGTACAGGTTAGAGACTTTATATTCTCAGACAAGCTGAAATATTTATCTTAAGGTTAGCCACACTGATCTGAAACTTCAGACTTGAGAAATCTGTCTGAAAATCTCTTGTATTCAGGCTTTATTTTTTATCTAGATTTGTGGCATTTCCCGGTCTGTTCTGAGCAAAAGACCATAAAAGCCACTTCTCTTCTCTTAGTATGCCCCTTCCATTGCTAGTCAAAACCAGGAAGCATAGAAATGAGAAAATTGCAGTGTGGGGACAGTGAAAGGTTAAATTCTTCTGGGTGTGTTTTGGTCAAAGATTCAGACCTGTTCCTTCATTACCCCAACTAATTATTTTGTTTTTCCAATGTCACTTACAAATGTGCACAACCTTGTCCTCAAGAAAACTTAGAATCAAAGAATGATTTTTTTTGTTGTTAAAATGATCCTTTGACATCTTTGCTCTAAAGCTGACTTTGAACAACTTAAGAATACGTGAGCCTTTTTCCAATCTGGTTTTCACTTAGCTGTAATTACTACTAAACATTTTCGATTCTGATAAAAATTTGCGTATTTTCTTTTGACTTCTGCAATATTTTGATAGCATAGATGGCAAAATGTTTTACTGCTGATAAATGTGACTGTGGGTTTGTGACTTTGCTAATGATCATGAGTCAATAAGTCTCATGATACCTACAGTAGCTTGTTAGATAAAGGACTATACTGGTGCTTATCTCTCCAGAGAGACATAATAGTTAGAAAAGCTTAGTAATGCTGACTGTCCCTCAGCCGTGCATTGCTTAAGCTTATGGTAGGTCAGTCTATAGCTAAATGCAAGTCCAGCTGCCAATATCTGCAAATTCCTTCCACACTCTCCGCCAAAAAAAAAATCCCTTTCTGAAATGTCCAATGCTACTGTCTCAGCAGACTAAATATTGTCTGCTAGCTTAATCCTAGAGAGAAGTGGAAAAGGAGTGCAAAATTAAGTTTTTAAAGAATGTTCCCTTTGATTTTCACTTTTAAGAGGCAAACTGTTAGCTCTGGAAATGTGCAGAGATGGACTACATAAGAACTAGAAGTGTGCTTTGTTTTATGGATCATCTGGAGGAGAATCAGCTTTTAGCTGAGAGAGTTTGAAGGAAGCTGGGAGGAGAAGGTACAGGGCATTAAGTAACCCTAAGCAGCTTATACTACTGTGGGCTTATTTAGGCATGGATGGGATTAGCTGTGGGCTGATTCAAGGAGACTTTAGAGAAGGAGGCAATGGGGGAGTGTGTGGGGTAAAGGAGGCACGCTGCAGGGGATGTGAGCAGCACATCGCTGCGGCAGAAGGGCTGTGCATTAATAGACCTTCAATATTGCATGGAGGTGGGGTTGGGGCATTTCGCACCTTTTGGCCATTGGGAATTGGAGCTGAGAGGCTGCTTCATGTGGGCTTCCCAGAACAACTTGAGGAGGGGGGCCAGGAAGAGAGCCCACAAAGGAATCTGGAGAGTTGGTGGCCTGGAGCTGTGCCACCTTACAATAACTCACCAGCAATGTACCGCTAAAAAAATTTACATCTGCAGCAGTTGCTCAAGTCCCTCCTCTGTAACGGGTTCCCAGGGCTGTCGTCCTCCTGCAGTCCAGGGATTTGCATGCAGCCCTTTTTGGTCCACAACAACCATCTCTCCAGCTATTATGCAAATCGGATACCTCAAAGTACCCTGGGTACACAACTGCTGTTGGGGAGTTACAACTGCTGTTAGGAGTCCAGGAAAGAGCCCTCCCCACATACGATGAAGCTAGCCCCGCTGTGATAGGAAGGCAAGGTGGGCTGAAAGTCCTGATAGACCATGCAGAAGAAGGCCAGGTCACTGTGGAGATAAGCAATGCCCATCCACAGAGGTGGAGCAGGGACGGTCCAGCTTCTGCTGGACCACATCCTGAATCTCCCAAGAAATTAAGCCAGAGCGTGTTGCAAATCAAGCCATTTAAAAGCATTAAGGAAAGAAAAGAAAAAAAAAAAAAGAAAAAAAGAAAAAAGAAAAAAAAGAAAAAGAAAAGCGAGGAACTTCTGAGCTGACCAGGAAGAAAACTAGCTGTCTTTAAATTGAGATTTCAAATGAAATTTTACAAGGACTTGCTGGAATCTCCTTACTTTTGGTTCACTCTTGAAAACAGCATTGTGTTGTTTATTGAAACTGTTCTATCTCAGCCTTATTCAAAATGCTTAGACTGGGGAGCTGACAGGGCTGTGCCACGGATTTCTTTTTCCTAATTTGTCTCTTCTTGAAGATACACAGTTGAAATATGTCAAACTGCAGAAATGTGACTGGCAGCTGAGCTCTTGCACATTTTCCAGTAGCTCTGTTAGGGTCTGTCAAAGAGAAATCACCTGTGAGCCAGGGAAGCCGCAGAGGGGAACTACCAGCAATTTCAGGAAGGACATCTTGGGGCTTAACAGGGCTTGGAGAAGACTTCTTATCCTGCAATTTCTTTGGATTCTGCTTACTACAGGTCAGCCCTGCTTTGGGATATTAAAGAGAAAAAAAATGGTCAGACACTTTTTTCTAGAAATACCAAAGGTGTTTTCCTCTTGGAGACCACATTTTGGTGAATTTCTGAGGACTTTCAAAAACACCTCCTCCTTTGGACGCTGCACGGTGGCTTTCTGCTGCTGACCCTGATAAATTTTCCATTGGAATATGTCTCAACAAGCTGAGCATGCTCAGGTCCATAACCACCCGATATGAGCTACCTTTGCCTTGTCACCTTGGAAGTATTTTAGTGATATCCAGGGGCCCAGTGCCACAGGGTGAGCTCCTCCACAGAGAAAAGACACGAGTTTGAGTTTGCCCATGGGTGCCAGGCAGGACAGGATGGAAAACCAGAGGCATCTCACCCAAAATGATAAGGGTGGGTTTGGGGGAGTGATTTGCTTCCCAGACACTAGATGGAGCTGAGTAACTGAGGTTCATTTCCAGCCTTTTTGCAGGCTGAGGTTGTGGGAGGAGGCGATGGAGGTGGCGGGGTGGGTGTGCATCCCCCTCCTGGGAGCTGGCAAGGGGCTGCTAGAATAGGGCTTGCTTTTTTATCGGCCACAATAGCCTCATACAGCAAGGCTAGCCTCATCCCGACGTTACATGAAATAGGTCAGTATTTGGATAGACAGATTTATTGTGCAGTTTGCATTTAGGCTTAACGGTTAAAATAAATAGTTCTTTTCTTCCCTTGGGAGCTGATGAGCCAGACTCACTTCCAAACCACTGAAGACTTCTGTACTTTTTGACAAACACAGTTCTCCAATTAAGAACAGTAAATAGGATTATACAGTCTGAAAAGGCTCTTTATCACTAGAAAGTTTGTATGTGGGAAGTGGGGTCTCTCGTTAGTGTTCATTGTAATTCTTTTACAACACAAACTAATGATTTTGTCACATCCAGAGTTTGGGAGTTTCAAAGGCAAAAGCTTCTTAAAGGCGGCCAGACTTCTGAGGGAAGAGATCTGCATCCATATCATTAATTCTATACAATATATCCAAAATTAATATATAGTTTTTTATCAAAGTCTCTAAAATGCAATCTTTGCATTAAACCACGCAAAGAAATAAGTCATATTTATTTTTCTTTCAGGAGAGTACTTTATCATGTGAGGTTGACAAATATATTAATACATATTTCTCTTTAAGACAAAGTGTAATAAATGGCATGGTGAGAAAAGGCCAAATAGTTTAGCACATCAGGAACTCAGCATGACAGCTGTCTGCCAGCTACTTTAAAGATAATGCAAACCCATTACAGAGGAGGTGTAAAACAACCTGCCAATAACAGAAGTTTGACCCAAAACTCTAGCAGTGAGTACCTGGGTGACGCTGTACAATGTGAGGGCTTCCACCCTATATCACATGGCTGCAGATGTTCATATTATGTATGTAACAGTCTAATCTCTCTTGACTCTTGAACATCTGTGACATAGATTAATTATGCATTGTTGAAAGACAAAGCGTGCTGATTTAATTAGGTTTGTGATTACTGATTTTCAGTTCCATTGGCTCCCTCTCTTGTCCTTGTAATACAAAACAGGATTTACCAGTTTGTTTTCCATATTTTTTTCTTCCCTTATAACCCAGCTTTCCTACCAGGGCAGTTTTCCCTGTGCTCTTCTCATTTTTGCCACTTCCATATTCCCCTTCCATTTCTGCTATATTTCTTCAAGATTAAATGGCTAGAAATGTAAATATTAATCTAGGTGGAGGGAATGCCATCTGTTTCCATATCGGCATCCTTGGCTTTATTTCATTCCAGATGCAGAATGATGACATGAATTGCAATATGCAGAGAATACAGGGATGATGATATTGTAAGACAGACAAATGATGCCCTGGACTTGCTATGGTATCATTTACACTGATGTGGATTGCATTTACGTAATTCTATTGGCAGCAGATATATATATATATATATATATTTAAAGGTTTCCTTAAAAACTCAAATAATGTTTATAACTTTGTCATTTAGCTACTGTTTTGCAAGATTTCTTTTATCCCCCAGCCAGTTCTGTTTTTCTCCAGGGACAAGTACACCTCTCAGAGCCTGTTATTAGCTGGGTTTGCAGCCTCCCACACTTCTAATTTAGAGCCAAATTTGGACTGTTTTCTTCTGCTTGCAAGGTGCCTCAGGTCTGCTGAGCACTGAGATGGCATGGGTAATTCCTGTCTTTTCCTTACAGCATGATGTGGAGCTATCTCATCTGTTCTCAATTTCTCCTCTTAGAACATTTTGACAAGCATCACTCCAGTCAAATGATGGGGAATAAAAAGTGACAAATAGGAAGAGTCAACATGGATTTAAGAAATGTCTAAGTCCAGTCACTGTTTAATTTTGGTATCTATGTACTGCTCCTTGCCTTCTCTGCACTTCCATGCTAGCAGGAAGAGATATGATGAAAAATACTCAGGTCTGAGAACTTTCATGGCTCATCTCACACGTGGGAATACATAGGTTCTCAGCACCAAGTAAAGTATCTGCATATACATTAAAGAGATTACATTTTGCCTTTTCACTGTAATTTCCCCATTTGCTTCTACTTGAAACTTGTCGTCTTTCTCAGATAAAGGAGAGCCGAACCAGACAGGGGAGGACAGTCACGATCAGTGGGGAGCAAGGCGCGTTGCAGCTGCATTTGTTGGAAATACTCTTGTAACGTCCTGGCTCGATGCCCCTGTTTTCTTGGTGCCCAAGGCATTTTCACACATTTCCTAGCAATCCATCTGTGGAAGATGGAAACACAGCAACAATGCTCAATGCACAAGCATCAGTCAGGACAGAGGAAGAGCCTTCACTGTCAATGGCTGAGCCCAGTAAGACACTGAGAGATTCATTCAGTTCGGCTGATGCAAGCTGCAGAGCAAAAGGACGTTTAGGAAGAAAGCTTTACAACACACTATAAAGCGCACAGCTGCTAGTGACTGTAATTGCTAATGTACCTCTGCACCAATACAGATGTGTAGAAAATTAAGATTTTGAAAGAAGAAAAAGTGCTGGTTGACTGCAGGACAGGTTTTTCTTTATAAGTATCAGTTGCGATTAGAAAATAACAAAATTGAGTCTAAACACCTTGAAAAGCCACTGCTACTCTCTTTGGAAGGTGAATTTTCAATAGATATGTCCTCAGTGACTTTCAATTACAGCATTTCAATTTCACCTAAAGTCTGCGTGGTAAAATATTTATTCTCACCCTCAGGGACATAGGATCTTGCTATTTTAAATAAATAAAAAATGTGGCATGTTTGCTTAGCACCCAGTACTTTTATAGATGAGATATATATCCTTTTCATCTATAATTAATTCCACCAGTGCCTTTCAGTTTTGAGAAGCACCATGTGTAGAAGAACTGGATGCTTAGTTTTGCTAGGGGCTTTTCATGGAAGCAGGGATTAGACTAACCAGTATAGGAATGATTCAAAACTATATGCATAGCCTATCTATATATAAAAGCCAGCCTTTTGCTTTTTTTTTTCCTGTGAGAGTTCCGTCTTTTGAAACTCTACCTCAAAAACCATTCTTGGTACATCTATCTTTTCAACAGTATTGACTATTCCTTAAGCATTTGGTGTATTCTAGTAAATGCATACTGAGGCAAAGAGCCTGTGTAACACCTCAGTGGTTATATCGGGCCTTTTTGCCACGTAGAATGTGACACAACATCTGAAATCCACTGGCTTTTCTTCCCAAAGAGAAAGCTTTGCCAGGAGGGGGTTTCTGCATGAGCCACCATTAATGTAAACCTGTGGTGTAAGCCTGCTAAGAGGTGACTTCTGATGCAGCTCAGAAGGGAGGTGATACTGAATTGCTGAAGCATCTTTTGTGGTGCTTTCCCGGCCCTGGGAAGGTTAAGCAGGGCTCTTAGCAGAAAGAGCTCAGGTAGTTGGTTGAAAGGTGGAAAGACTGTCCAGTCACGGGAGCAGGAGCATTTGACCTAAATCATGTGGCTGGTTTTTGAAACTGAAAAAAAAAAAAAAAAAAACCCACAAACTTTTTGGCTGAAATAAGCCTGTTGTGATGCACTTTTAACATCTGAGCTGAGTGGAAGTGAATGCAAAGTGCCTGTCTCTGTCTGGATCCAGATACTGCCTCAAGCTTGAAGTCAAGCTGGTGTCAGAGGGATGCTATTCACGATGAGCTAGATGTACATCCAGATAGGATTCAAGACGTGTCTGAATTTTGTACAGCAAATACAGAGCATACACAAAGCAGATTTCTGAATAGGCTTTTCAAGTCTTTCACACTTCCACAGGCTCAAGGATGTTTTTTCTGTGCACAAGAGAGCCAGATCATCACTTGGGCTCTGTGTAGCCAAGATGGGGCTTGCTGACTTCAGTGCTGTTTGGTAAAGAGTTTTACTGGGCATGGGATTAAGCAGTACAAATCACCTGCATCATTTGCAAAATCCCACCATTGTTGGTACAATAATCATGCTTCCCATAAGCCAGAAAAGTTTTTTATCATGTTTTCCTGAAAGTGCATGGAAACAGAGGTATACTCAACCCTACACCCTTGCCACTTTCCAAAATCTGAGCAATGTTGAAGCAAAAAATCCACAAAGACCCCCTTCATCTTTTTTAATTAATCTGAAAGCCCATCTGTGAGGGGCATCTTCTGATGCATCTAGAAGCTTTGTGCTTAAAGATTGTGGCAATTCATCCAGTATATTCTGGCCCCTTTGTGGACAAATGCTCTTACACAGCATCCAGCACAAAAATGTGACTGAGACTTTGGAGCCATAAGCAAGAAGTGGTATTAATATTTGTGCACAGAATGCATGTTAATGTTGCTTCACATCAAAGGACCTTGTTTAGATATTTGCTACTTGACCATGAAGATCCAGGAATGAGCAGAGCATACAAAATTATTAACTCCAGTGAACCCTGAAATGAAAAGATATTACCTAGCTTACAGTCACTGACTGAACCCACAGCTCTTATTTCCCTTATAAATCTTTCCCTCTGTCTTTGATTTTTTTCCTTTTTTTTTTTTTTTCTTTCTTCTCCTTTTTGCCCCTTCAGGTTTTCCTCTTTTATGGAATTCCGCTGTACCTGTCAAGAACAGTTTTAATTACTAAGATATTTACTTATTGATGTGTTGTACTTGGTTGTAAATCAGTCTGCATTCACATTTTTACACTTGCTATGATAGGATGCTTTTGAGCAGAAGCAATAAAGTCATTAACATTATCACCTGGAGCTCCTGAAATGTCCATTTGCCTTCCAGTTCAAAAGTTCTTTGCCCTCTGGGGAAGGGAGATGGGAGGAACTTCTTTTTTTCTCATTTGTATTTTTAATGGGCTGGAAAAGCCCAATGGGTTTATTATAATTGCAATGCATTTAGGGTTCCACAGAATTATGACTAATGCCACAAGTTAATTTAAATTAGAACTATGTGACTGGATTTTGTGTGTTTTTCAGACCAAGAGTTCATGCAGGTACAAAGCCCCCAGCAGAAGTTCTAATATTAAAACGCTTTAAATTTAAAGTCAGTTTGACTGTGAGCCGGAATATTGGACTATGAAGTATCATATGGATCCCCTGAGCCTGTCTATGTGTCCTCCTCTTAAGCAAGCTTCTTAGTATGCCTGTTCCTGGCTATCATTATAGACAAATCTGCCAATGAAGTCAGAGCAGAATGCCAAACTAACAGCTAACACTGTCATTAACTCGAGCATTTGCTGTGATTTCCTCATTGACAAACATGTTTGTTAGAACACATACCAGGCAGAGACATCTTAGAAGCAAAGCAAGAACAAGGAAATTAAGACAGTTTGCTTGACATGCAAATTATCATCTCAGCTCTAACTGGAGTCTGAAAAAGATACACTCTATAAAAATGACACACGTAGCAGAATATACAGTGGCCTCATTTTATTTTCAGACAACTGCTGTTCCATTTTTTCACAGTATTTAAGGTAAAAATCCTCCTTTGTTAAATATATTATTCAGGATTCTCTTTAAACACAAAAGCTTTTCTCTCTGCGGCTCCAAGTTTCCATCTTATTCACCTTTCTCTCCTCATGCTTTAATTGAATCTGTAAGGCATACTTCTTCTAGTACTGTAATCGGGTGTCATGGAAACTTTGGAGTCAGCGTAAAAGAAAGGGATTGGAAGACTGACAGTCATTAAATAGCAAGAAGGATATTTTTTGAAAACAAAGGTTTAGAAGTTTGGGACTTACACCAACATACAGGAACAAGTCTCCTTAAAGCATTTCCCTAGCATATACACACGCTGATGTCTTCTCTAAGAGTTTTGCAGTGACCCAGACCAAATACTACCAGGGTTGGTAAAAGTGTTCCCATGAACTAAAATTTCATATCGTCTAACACTTAAGCAGCCACGACTATTCAGGGTTAGCAAAAATTTGTCTGAAAAAATATTTTTACGGAGTTAAACTCTTCATTACTCAAGAAAAAAAAAATGCTTGGAAGATAAATTTCTAAAGTAAATCTATAATTTCTATGAAATTGAGCTGTAATAAAAATGCCATACACGTGTATAAAAGCTATTGTTTCACAAAGAAAGTGATTTTATTTGCATTAGTACAATGGGTGAGAGTACGGCAGAAGAAAAGAGTCACAAATCAATGGCTATGCTTTTCAACAAATTGAATCTTCCATAGCGGCACTTTTCATACATACATATTAGGTATAGAGACTTCTCTACCGGGAAGTAGAACTGAACACGGGCGAGGAAAAATCCCATACCCTCACACTATAATCTTGGTTTTACATTGTTGAAATTGAATGACACAAATGAAGCAAACAAATATGTCCCCTGAAGAATAAGAATAAGAAACACCAATTGCAAGTACAAAATTGGTGTGCATATCAAAATAATATATTTTGTGGTGGAAAAAAGACACTAGAAGTTAGCGTGTCAAAACTAGTTTTTCTGGGAGATTGCTTTCTACTGAATAAAATTTCCATTTTAGGCCTTTTCTAGCTAAAAGACCATTCCTGATTCTCTGTGTCCTGGAGACCCAAAACTGTGCAACCCAAATACCTCTTAACACAGGTTTCAGCTCTGAACCCAAGGAAAATGTTATCAGTATCTCACTGTGGTAGCAGACACATTTTGGGAGAACAGGGCTTATTCTGGAAAGAGCTTCATTTCCACCAGTGTGGTGTCAATGCTGAACCTCTGGAGTGGTATCTGGGCCTGATACCTGAGGTCAAAGTGGGCTTGTGGTGATTTTCTTGGTTTTTACTGTGGCCTTCAAGCAGCAATGGCCCCAGGGTCATCCATGACCATTCTCTGACCAGCCCACAAGACCTAGACTGAATCATCTCGACCCACCCATGAGATACAGAATGAGTCACCTTGACCCACCACTGCTCCAGTCTGCTGGAGAGGGCTTGGGAAGTCTTGGACAGGGGGAAACATCTGTTGCCCCAGTCTTGTCCAACTCTCCTGCATCTTCCAAGCTCCCTACAAGCATCTCTCAGTCAAAGCAGCAAGGCCAAGATAAAAATATATTGACATTTCTGTATTCAGATTTTAAAGGAGAAAAAAAAAAAAAAAAAGCCTGTGAGATCCTCTTTCATTTCTATTCAAAAGGATTAGTAGATGCTAAATCCATTTTTTTTGTTTTCTTGCTTTGACTTAAACAAAGGCCTTGCGTTTAATAACTAGAAGGACATTGAAAATGGGTGGAAAGCAAATCTGAACAGCTTTGTAATGCTAAATAAAAGCTACTGGAAAGCCTGTATCTGCCCTTGTAGTCTCTATTTAAAAAAAAAAAAAAAAAAAAAAGTTAAAGCTAGATCTTGGTTGCAAGTAAAATGAAAAATTTAATTATTCAAATTGGTATCCCCCAGGCATCCTTATGAAAATATGGCTAGCTCAGCAGGTGAGCAGAAGCTTACCTGGTAATCACTTAGCAAGACCAGACCCAGCTCTGTACCACCCAGCGCATTCCTCCTGGCTGGCAGTGAAAAGCACAAACCGGTGATGCTTTCCAGAGCTCCCTCTTGCAACATTCACGTTACTTTTAGTAGCTGTGACAGCAGTTTTGGGATCCTGTCCTTCCCTTAGTGATCTTGGTGTGAGTTTTTACTCTATCGCTGTGTAAGTAACACATTTTATGTGATGTATCTGATGGCAGATATCACTTTGAAACTCCAGCTTATGTTTGCATGCTTCCGTCTAGTGTCCTCTTCTTGTTGGTGATGACCCAAGTCTGCTGCAAGCAACAAACTGGCACTGATGTAGCATTTTTTCACTTGTTGCTGTGAAATATTTATGGCATGCTTTTGGACCACCCTTATATCAACATCTCTTTTGCTTTTGGCATTTTAAACACTGAAATGTGATTCTCACAGCAGATGTTTATGACCAATTGATATGAAGTAAACATCAATCATCAGGTGATACACACACATCCAGCACTAATGTGGCTAAATGGAATTAACTCATCAACAATTAGTTGTGGACATAACTTTAATGCCTACAATTCATTTACCTGCAAACTCTATGCAGGGGGTAGATTCCCAGAATCACAGAATTGAAGGGGTTGGAAGGGACATCGAAAGATCATCAGGTCCAACCCCCCTGCCAAAGCAGGTTCCTTAGAGCAGGCTGCCCAGGTAGGCATCCAGACGGGCCTTGAATACCTCCAGAAAAGGAGACTCCACAACCTCCACGGGCAGCCTGTTCCAGTGCTCCGTCACCCTTACTGTGAAGTTCTTTCTCATGTTAGTGCGGAACTTCCTGTGCTCCATCTTATGGCCATTACCCCTCGTCCTGTCCCCACAAACCACTGAAAAGAGGTTGGCCAAATCCCTTTGTCTCCCACACCTCAGGTATTTATACACATTGATGAGATCCCCTCTCAGTCTTCTTTTCTCCAGGCTGAACAGACCCAGGTCTCTCAGCCTTTCTTCATAGGGAAGATGCTCCAGGCCCGCATCATCTTTGTGGTCCTCTGCTGGACTCTTTCCAGGAGATCCCTGTCTTTTTTTGTACTGGGAAGCCCAGAACTGGACACAGTACTCCAGGTGAGGCCTGACCAGGGCAGAGTAGAGGGGGAGGATCGCCTCCCTTGACCTGCTGGCCACGCTCCTTTTAATGCACGCCAGGATCCCATTGGCCCTCTTGGCCACCAGGGCACACTGCTGGCTCGTGGTCAACCTGTCGTCCACCAGGACCCCCAGGTCCCTCTCCTCAGAGCTCCTCTCCAGCAGGTCGTCCCCCAGCCTGTACTGATACGTTGGGTTGTTCCTTCCCAGGTGCAGGACTCTACACTTGCTCTTATTAAACCTCATTTGGTTACTTCCTGCCCATCTTTCCAGCCTGTCCAGGTCTCGCTGAATGGCAGCACAGCCTTCTGGCGTGTCAGCCACTCCTCCCAGCTTTGTGTCATCGGCGTACTTGCTGAGGACAGACACTATACCCTCATCGTCGATGAAGATGTTGAACAAGACCGGACCCAGCACTGACCCCTGGGGAACACCGCTAGTCACAGGTCTCCAGCCGGACTCTGCGCTGCCGATCACCACCCTCTGAGCTCGGCCAGTCAGCCAGTTCTCAACCCACCTTACTGTCCACTGCTCTATCCCACACTTTCTCAGCTTTGCTATCAGGATGTCATGGGAGACAGTATCGAAAGCCTTGCTAAAGTCAAGGTAGATGACATCCACTGCTCTCCCCCCATCTACTCAGCTGGTGATGCCATCATAGAAGGCAACGAGGTTGGTCGAGCACGACTTCCCCTTGGTGAATCCATGCTGACTACTCCTCATAACATTCTTCTCTTCCAATTGCTTGGAGATGGCATCCAGAACAAACTGTTCCAACAATGAATGAAAGGTCTGACATTCAGGTTTTACTCTTTCCTATTTTTTTCTTCTTTCAACTTTCATTTTTGCAATTTCCTGTTCAGACCCAGGAATATTTTCATAAGGGCAAACTAGCTTTGCAATTGTTGCTCACATCAATAATTTCTGTGCAACATCCCATTTGTTTGAGCATTACTCACAGGTGTAAGACTTTGAAGGTTTGGGCTCCTTTTCAATGAAAGACAAGGTACCAGCCATCGGTAATCTTTTTTTTCCAGTGCATGATGAAAAACAAGCGTTGTCAGGTAGAACACATTTACTTTGGAATACAACAAACAACAAAACGGAATGAATAGGCATGAGGCATCCATGAGACAACAGCAGGCAAATGTTTTATTTCTCCTCTTTCAAAGCATAAAGAAAATGTCCAGGAGAAACAAAATCATGATGCCAAGTGTTCTCTTAGGTAGCTGTGCTTGTCTGATGCTCTGGTCAGCACGAGGAATGACCTGCAACAGTAATGCCCCGTTTTTTCCCACTAATGATTTGTTGTAAGGATTCATATCAAAGAAGGAAAACACCCATAGAAAGATTGTTAATAAAACAACGGGTTATCTCTCATACCTGCACTGTTAAAATTATTCTCCTTTTCTACTAAAGAAACAGTAGTGTGCTTTATATTTTGATGTGGATTGACTGTAAATATTTTCCCCAAATTGGGACAGCTGCATCGCAGAGATATGCTCGATATGGTTACCTGGCTTGTCAGTGGATTCACAGCTTCTTTTTAATTTCTTTTCTGCTGTGGCACCATGCAATTCAGTGCTTCCTCTCTCATTTCTCTGGCAAGCAAACCAGTGCCTTAGGGCTTTTAGGGATAGTCACAGCCCTTTGCAACAAAGGCTGGTTTGCTTGTCCCTGTGTGCTGGCTTAAAGTCACTCTGACGTTACTGTGCATCGTGTATGCCAGCACAACATCACCCTATTAGAGCATTTGAAAGTAATCGTATCTGCCAGGGGAAGGCTCTGCAACATGCAAACTAAAGCACACTTCATTTAAAGTACTTTCTCTAATTACTCTGTGTGGCCAAAATTCAGTTACAGATGCTGTGAAGCCTGGATTCATTCCTGCAGCCCATATGCAAACAAAACTAACTGCTCACTGGTGAGGAAGGAATTATTCAGTGCAAGGAAATTCACCGAGAGTATTTAATTCCAGCTTAAATAAATGAACGGCTTGCAAAATGCTTCCCCATTTCTCTTGAGCTCTGGGCAGCTTTTGGACAGCCAGGTCAGCCTCGCTGCTTCTCCTAGTGCCTGGTGGGATGATGGGGTCAAATTGATGTGAGACCCATACGTGGCAAACTGCCTTCACCAAGGTGGCCAACCTGCTTTCTTGGTACTTAGGAAAGCTCTGTATTGCCTTCCTAAGTGTAATACTAAAATAAATAGTTTCCTACCATTTGAAGAGTAAAAATTTCTCAGCAATGAATAATGAATACCTAAGACATTTCAGATTTGCTTTTCAACCACCTATAACTTGTCCCTAAGGATAAGTAGCCGTCCACTTGTCTTAGACTTCATGCTGTCCACATCAATTCTGTAGTATGTAGGGTAAAGCCCTGCAGAAACAGCATGGCTTCAAGTTGGCTTTGCTGGGTGCAGAAGGGATGCTGAGGACACTGGTGCAGGATTTGTTTGTGTTTTGTGTATGCTTGGAGCAATGGCTGAGAAATAAGTGATGAGTAACAAACCGCCTACTCTGGATGTCAGCCTCTCTAGATGGATCCACCTAACTTTAAATAATGCAGTGTGGAAAAAAAAAAAAGTTTATTCACCAAATACTGTTTACAAGTAAGTCTCTCTGGTGTATCTGCTTTTTTACACACACTCTAAATCATTCAGGTTTTGTTAGGCAGTATTATTTTTACTAAAATTATATTTTGCATTCCACAGCTTCCCATTTCCTGGAAAGGAAAGCAATCTTAAAATATATACCTAAACCACTAAGCCATAGGCAGAGAGTAGTAAGCCAACACACAGAGTGTCTCCACCTGTATAAGCAAGATTTAAAAAATAAAAATAAAAAAATCCAAACAAATAAAAAGACAAAGCTGGAGTTAGAGCAGACAGCCTCCTTTCATAAAGTTTGACATTATTTTCAGTTCCAAGTGTCAGGATGCACACAACCTCTGTGTTAAGTTTCTAGCTCATTCCTTGTGAACCTCTTACACCTTCCTTGTGAACCTCTTACTCCTTCCACTGATTTCCTGTCCCCAGATTAATTTCTCCTGGAAAAGAGGTGGCTGGCATAAGGAAACATCCTACTAGAGAATCATCTCAGGGGCTACAAGAAAAAATAAACATCCATGGACAAGTGTATTCCAGAGCATGAGAGCCTGTTTTTGTCTTGTGCCTTCACTGATTACAGAATCAGCCTCTTGATTTTTCTGACATTTAGATGCTGTTTTCTTTGTTTGCAGCGCCTTACACATGGTTCTCAGTTCTGAATTTGTTGAGCCAGGCATCTCAGAAATCTTTTTTTAACTTCAATTGTAATTCCTACTTTGCTGGCAATTCTCTTCTGGATTTTTGTACTTCCAGCTTTTGCCCATGGCCCAGGATGACAAGAATCTGAGCAGTGTCCTCATTTTCTGTCTCCCAGGTACTTGTTTATGAGGGGTCTCTCTAGTCAGAGGGAATATTTTCCCCACTTTATAAAAAGGAGATAAAAATGTAGCATTGTGTTTTTAGAAGGCAGTGGATACAACAAAAATGCCGCCCTGTGAACTGAACATGCAGGTGTGCAGAGCCAGTGAGGCCTCCAAGCCCTTTGGTGTGATGGCAGTCACCTTACTATTGCTGAATTCCCTAGAAATGCTTACAGGAAACCTAGAAAGTGACAGGTCCTTTGCCAGCTTTGCAGCTACATCTCTCCAGTGACCTCCCAATTTAACGGGGGCTCTGCAAAATCAGCTGCCTTTGGATCAGGCCCTGCTGCCTTTCTGCTGGCAAAGGGTGGTGAGACACAAAACCCTACATTCACAGCAGGGGTCTGCTTACAAGAAGCACGGAGTTTTTTGTGTGTGTGAGTGTGTGTGATATGCTCTGCTATGGGAAGTTAGCTTAAACTGGCTTTTTTTAACAGAATTAAAAACAGAAGGTTTTTCCAACTTCAAATATTTATATGAACAGGAGTACTGTACTATATCAATCAAATACTTATGGACCGAAGATGTGTTGAAATCTATGTACCTGATCTCGCAGAGAGCCTTGTGAACTGCTTGGAGCTAGTTTATATTAAAAAAAAAAAAAAAAAAAAAAAAAAAAAACTAACCCAAATGACAATACCAGAGCTTGTTAGTGCTGTGTTTACACTGTGTGAACTTAAGTTACCAGCACGACAGGAGAGGATGTATATTTTAGATAACACAATCTGGTTTCTATCTTTTGTATTTTTAGATTTTAATCCTATCAGTCTCTTAGCCAAGCAAATGAGTATTGAGTTTAACTGTTGTTGTATAGAGGGAAAAATCCCAGCTTATCTTAAAAAACAATCACTTTGAGTATAAAAAAAAGTCAAACTTAATAATTCCACTTAGAAACTGAGTCACATTTCTCAAACTGCTCTTTCAGTTCACAAACCTCGCTGTGATAAAGTAAAAGGAAATGGATCTGCAGATTTTTTGACTCTGTCGCCTGCCTTTTTGTCCCGGGTGAACAGAAATAGACTCTGAGAACTGACTTCTGCAGGCATTATTTCTCAACCATTTTCATAACACTTGAAGTAAAACATCCACTTTTCCCCTGCCTGCCCTGTAAACACCAACCTGAGAGGCAAGCCAGATCCTCTGCTCCTTCTGGCTCCTTCTGCCTGGCCATGGGGCTCAGCAGCTCCAGCGGCTGCGGGACCTTCTGGGAGCACAAACAGGCTTCTGTCATCTGCTACCTCACCCACCTGCTCCCCAAAATGACATTTCAGACTAATAAGTTGTGAAGTCCACTTTTGGAGTTGGGGAGTTGCTCTTTACAAGCAGCAGACAGAGGTTGTGGCGCTAATTACTTGTGGAAACTCGTTGGCACCATATGGCAGTGATTATGCCCCAAAACCCCTTGATACGAACGGCAAGGGTAAAAAGGAATCGGCGGAGTGATCTCTTTGGCTGGGACAAAACGTATTGCTGGGGAGAGGTGCATCACTTTGTGATGCTAAGGTCATCTCTGTACCCTTGAAAACCAGCCTGCCATCTCAGGAGAAGGGGCAGGCTCCAGAGATGACCTTACCTCGTTGCACCTGATTCAGGGGCTGGCTGTGGCCAGGCAGCTTTCCAGAGCCCTCCCTGCTTCCATATCTGCCATGATAACCACTGCTGGGTGAGCTGTTGGAAGAAGGTTGCGCTGTAAGTGCAGCCTGGGATATTGCTCAAGTTGATTTCCACCAAGTGAAACCAGGAAGCAATAGGAGCCACAGTGAGCCATGGCAGCCTGGTTAAAATAAAAAGGAATCTTGCCTGAGTAAAGCTTGTAGCTCAAGCCTTTCATACAAACCAACTCAAGGAAAATACTTCTGATTCAGCACTACGCTAGCTATTTTAAAAGCTTTGAACAACACCTCTGATGTGGCTGACCTTGAAGAAATTTGTTATTTATGGTACCATCAGCCAAAAATGTTTGAATTCCTACAGAGGCTTTACAGGGTGGTTTCCTAGGAAATTTATAGCAATGGAAGCAAAATCAGCAAAAGCAATTCAGATAAGCAAATAAGTAGATCCAGACTTGCATTTTTCAGTGGATGTAAAACGTAGAGCCAGAGAAAGAGTGGAGAACTTCTGTTTTGCATGAAGAATTATGCTTATTAATAAATAATACATCATTAACACATGCTTAATTTCTGAGGGGTGATAGATAGTGAATAACATCCACGGCAGTTTACACTGATGGGCTCCAAATTGCCAGGAGTACAGACTAGCCATCTCCGTGCTGTGTGGTCTCTCCTCTTGCCATCACGTTCCTCGAGAAGATTGCCTCCCCCTTCCACATGGATGCACACCGGTCCTCTCCATCCTCACTACCACAGCCACCAGTGCTCCTCCCCAGCTGCATCACCACTCCCATCACAGGGCCAGGGCTTCTCTGCTCCTGCTTCTTGACCCTCGCTGCAGCTCTGCCAATAAGGTCCTGACATCTTTCTCCTGCCAAGTTACCCCAACTCCATCTTCACAGAAAATTTGGAAAAAGGTTCTGCAAACAATAGCAGGGTCCCCCTTGAGGCTTTATTTATCCATACTCATCTCCAGCAATGTATTTATTTCTGGTACTCCTGCACAAGAGCATGAAACTTTAGTAGTGCATTAGAAATCACAGGGAGGCTTCTGAATGTGTGCTTTTCCCCTCTCCCTCTTCTTCTGCGGCACCACCACAGCCTGATGGGCTGATAGGCAGTTCAGGAAGCTATGATGGAGTCTGAATTCATGCTGATTCTGGGACATCTGGCCACGTCAGATAATCTCACCGGACGTCTGAGCTGACTTTCACTTCAGCGCTGGCAGTGCTTCGCGTTGCTCACGGGCCGGCCGCTTTCAGCCCTCTTACTTAATCTGTGGGTTGATTTACAATCTTTGCTCTGTTCAGCCTGATGAGCACTACTGATAAAAAAGTAGGGGCTTTTAAAGAGGTGGGTGACTACAGCTGGGGCACTCTGACAAGTGTTGGAAGACTTTTGGAGACTTCTCTTGAGAACAGTTGAGGGACAGATGCCATGCTGAGAACACATTGACCTAAATCACTTCAAACTGTGCTATCAAAGAAAATAACTACCTGATGCTTTTCCTCATATAGCATTATAAATGTTTCGTATTCACGTTTCCATAGTTTCATATTTTCCTGTAATCGCATATAATCTTCTTGGCAATAATAAATATAGTACTTGTCACAACCACGGCTATGAGGCCTAGGAGCATTTTCCAGGACTGACATTTTGGTTGATCTTTGAAATCCCACAGGCACAGGGTCTGTCTGTGGCCTGCTCTGGTTTAGTATGTCAGGTAAGGTGAGGTAAGAGGCGCTGAGTGGAAGCTGGAAAGTCAGCTATGTGGGCGCATGATTTCTGCTTTCAGCCCTTAAATACTTCTTGGCTTCAGCAGGAGTTTAGGCAATGTTATTTTACCTCTCTTCGTGAATCCCCAGTGTGCTGGGCTTGGAGAGGGCCATGTCCTCAGGAGACTCAGCTCCTGCCCTTTAACAGGGGAGCCAAGGGGCTTCTCTTCAGTATCCTTAATTTTCTGCCAGTTTTCATGCACATCAACCCCTGTGGGTACTGCAGCTCTCCCATTGACTGCAACAGCTCCCGACGGCCAGCACAGCCCCGATGCAGTATCCAGGGAGGTGCCCAACGCCAGCCTGCATGCACTTGGGTGCAGTTGTGCCCAAGGCATGGGGAGGAGAAAGCTGGGAGACAAAGGAAGGTGGGAATAGAGAAAAATCAGGGGGTTAAAAGAGAAGAAAAGCAAGAGAGGTGAATCTTTATATGAACAGCAGCGCACTCTCCCTCTTTTCATACCCCACTTACGAAAGGATGTGATTTTCTGGTGAGAGATCATGGGACAGATCAGAGGCTAGCCAACAAGTGAATCACATAATAAGCTTATGCTAAAGTCTGTGATGCCAAAACACCCTGTAACAAGGATACTGGAGAACAGTTTTAATAACATATTCCAAACTTCCTGAGGTTGTTTATACCATACTTCAGACTGATGAAAAGCTTTTTCTTACATGTGGACTAGCGTGAAATACCTTGTAGCTAGTGCTAGAAGATCTGGGGGTAGCACATAGCACATGGTTTCTCAGCTAGGGACAGAAGATTTGCTTATATACCTCAAGAAAAAAAGCCAATCACATAATTACACGATTTGGGGTTTATTCCAAAGCCTTTCCTCCTATAAATTAACATCTCAAACAGGAGATTAGCTGCTATTTTTAGAGTAATGTTATGGTGTAGATGTTTTTCTGCAGCTTTTTCTTTCTCAGACATTAGAATGGCTGAGAGGATTGATGGTGAGAGGTGAAACATCACACGAGAATCCTTAGTCTGATCAGAAACAGGGTCACATCCACTTCTGCACCCCAGATGTATGTTCGTGCAAACCCCACCGGCAATGGTACAACACTCAACAGATACCGGCATGAATCACACCCAAAGTCATTACAGATTGAAGCTAGTTACTAATGAAGGGCTTGTTTGGTGAGCCATATGAAAAAAGATGGTGTTTTCAGTACAAATCCCAGAAGACAGATGTCCACATTTCAGAAATTACTTCCAAACTGGCACTACTTGGCACTCTCAGAAGAGGGGGGGGGGGGGAAGATTTAAAAGAACACTCTAAATCTAAAAACATATTTGTGTCTGAACTATATTTACCCACTATGGCCTGTGAGCTTTTGAAGGAAAGATTCAATCCTGCAGTTATGTTGTTGATTGTGGCAGTCTCTAGACCTCAGAAATACTTTAATATGGCCCAAAAGCATCTATTTCATCTTCTTTTATTGCATATTGCGCCCTTCTACACAATCATCTCCTCTGCTTGTTTCCAGCTCTTCTGATTTACTGAAATCTCCCCAAGCTGCCAGGTGAGAACACAGGTAGAAAGGACTTAGGATCTCCACTGCAGGCTCAGGCTTCTTAGTCACTTTTCACCATCCTTTACGCAGCTCAGAGACAGAGAAATCTCCATGCCCTGCGAGGAACCCCACAGAGCTATGGGCTTGGCACATAATGAAGCCAGAGGAAACCCCAGTTCTGCCCTGTCCTGCTGCTGAACACAGCCCCACAGGCAGTGCCCGTGTCTCACCACAGCCTCTTCCTTATGCTGTCAGCGCGCATCCTTTAGACACTGGCAGGAAATACAGCACAAAAGTGGAGACAGGAAATTGTTTAATGACAGAAATTGGCAAAGACAGGTGTAATCCTCAAGCTACTTTTAACTCGTTTTAGGAAAGAAGCAGGTATCGTTTTGACAGCATCCCTTCAGCATGCAAATCTCCCACGGTAAGGTGTGGTCTTCCTAGACTGGGCAAGTCCCCCTTCTGCTGGAAGATGAAGAGTTCCAGCTTTTTCACAGCTGGGGTGGCAGTTTCTGCAAAATCAGTCCAGGAAAGTGTTTTAAATTTAGCTTTCAGTGCCATTTAGCATCATTGTTAAATGACAGCTATGGTGTAGCACAAATTGAAGGAAGTCTATTAGTATCTGCCCTTGGTTTTGCAGCTGCTGTTTAGACACCAGCTTTGCCATTTTCACACCTGCAGCTGCTCTTTTGCTGCAGACTTTGGGCCAGGTTTAACTTTGGTTCATCTCCAGCATCTTCCCTACCTAGGGATTTGTCTCTGCTCTTTTCCTGCCTCTTCTATTTAGCCTAAAACATACATTTTTTCATTCTCTGTTCTCTATTCCTCTCTCTCTCTTATCTCTCTCTCTCTCTCTCTCTTTTTTTTTCCCCCTCCAAGAAGCAAGTAGTGAAACCAATCACACATCTCAAATTCCTGGAAGTACCACTTTTAAGCCAGGAAGGTGACTTGTGTCCTGGAAGAGTTTGGGGTCCCACTCCTCTACTGCTTCTCATTTTTTAAGACACCCACAGCTTTGCTGACAGCTTCCATGCATAGACATAGGGTGGCTGTAGGGGAAAAAAATTTAAAAAGGACAAGTAACCCCCTTTCCCAGCTGTGCATTCACATACACAGGCAAATCCTGCTGGGAAATGACAAGGAGCAGCTAGAGGAAATGGATTTCAGAGATACTAAACGCTCATTGCCGCCTCCCTAGGAATGGATGGAAGAGGAAGTGTCAAATTCCAAACAGACCCTGCATGTACACCTGTGGCTGTGTACACACGGCCGTTTGAACCTGCAGGAGACAAAAAGCAGGCGAACAGCTCAACTTGATAAGGCAATCTGGATATTTACGTTGCTGCATGCTAACGACTGCACATAAGCCAGAGCACAAACCTGGCCTCTGTGAAAATGGAGGAGATAAATAGGAGCTAATCATAGTTTTCCTGCAGTTGTGTTTTATGAACGCGAATGCTTGAGAATTAAGGCAGTGTCTGGATCTCTTTTTGAGCATAGTCCTTGAGCTTCAGTTTTAGTCAAATTACTGCTAATTATTAAAGCTCATCGAGGCAAACTGTAGTATTGTTTAGCAACACTTCTCAAGGAGATACTACTAAATTGAAAAAAGATGAGAGGAAGGAATATTTTTTCCTGTCAAAGCAAGTAGCCATGCACAAAATACCACTAAATTATCAGAATGGTTGTGCTTTTCGCAGAGAATGAAGTTCTGGAGAAGGAGCCCCAAAATCTTCTGTGAACCCCCATGGCACTTCTGTGGTGGCAGCAGAGCCAGGCTGGTGACGTGCTGGGCTGCCAGGGCAGTGTGCTGGGTCAGGCTGCTCTGCCATGGCTTTGAGACGGATGGTGCAGCCCCAGCTGCTGGAATCACACCTTTTTCACTGTCATTTGTGCACAGTGCATTGCTCACTCTCATAGACTCAGATATGCATCATACTGTGAAGCAAGCACAACTCGAAAGTTCACCAGATGGAAGTGAAACAACCCAGCATGGTTTGCCTTGTTGTTAAACCATGCCTTGTACAGCAGTACTTCAGTTTTTACCTGAGTACCATAATCATTTTGCCCCCTAGAGAGCTACCAGGACTAATATGTTCAGCCAGTGAGGAGTATTATTGCACACTGTGTAATCAAGACAGACTCAGCCAAAATCCTCCACCAGCAGGAATCTTTCCAAACTTGTACCAGAAGATGTATAAGGATGGAACAGCACATGAGGACATATTTGATAAGTCTTTGGTAATATCCTGGAAGCAGACACAGGAGCAGACCTTCATTTACAAAGGGCTGAGGAGTCACGGATTCAAGACCTGGAGATGCTAGCATGGAGCTGGTACATCTTTCCTGTTTGTTGTTTATATATTACCATTCTTTACATATATATATATATTATTATTATATTTTTGTTATATATATTATATACAATATATGTATGGTATATATTATATATAATTTTTATATTGTATATTTTTATATTATATATTTACTTTTATGTTTTTACATATATATTTTTTTAATTTTTTTTTTTTTTAAAGAGTGGACCTATCTGTGTTCCTGGACATTCATTTACATGCATGTTCCTTCAAAAGCTGTAGGTTTAAAACCTAAGACCAAGCTGTCATTCAAAGTCTTGCAGCAAGAATAGAGCAAAACGTCTGTGTCCTCCAGAGCAATGTGAATGAGTCACAGCACCTGCAGGGAGGGAAGAAGGAGTCAAACTGATTTTCCGAAGTACTGACCGCTGACATATCATAGGGGGGATGTGGCCTACAGTGAGGGGAAGGACAAGAAAGGAGAATGGCATAGCTTTTCTGTGTCTTCCTTAATGAGATGTTTGCAAAATTAAGAGGGAGGGAAGCAGGAAATGCAAGTATTTATCAGTTACTGTTTTCAGTTTGTTGCATGCTGTGGGACTTTTCTGCTACTCTCTTTCAAAAAAAAGAAGAACTGAGCTTGTTGAATCAAGGTTTGTACTGGGACAGGAGGACACACCGGTGGCGGAGCACAGACAAGCACAGTCACTCCACAGATAGTTCCTGCTCCTTCTGCTCCTCTCCTCTAGGACCCTTTTATTTCCTAGTATCCTTTGCTTCTACTACTACATCCAAAGCAATAATTTGTTCTCATTTCCATGAGAACAGTTTTCTCTCCAGAGAGAAACTACGGCCCTTTCAGAAGGAGTTGAGCAGATGTATAGTTGTACATCTATGCATTTAGCCGAACCCGTTCTACAGAGTTACTTACAACAGAGGTTGCATGCAAAGGGTGATATGCTGACACTGCATGTCTAGATTTTAGACAAAATTTCAACAAATCATTCTGAAGTAGTCATGTTAACATACTAAAAAGTTCGGAATATATATAACTTTTGCAATAAAGAAATATTATTTTATGGTTTGAAGTATTAGTACTAAAGTCCAGCCTTTGAGCACTTCCAATCACAGAACTACTAAAACCAGAAGAATTCAGATGGTTAGCAAAAATTGTATATCTTCAAGATGTGCCTCCTGTGCTAAAATGATTTGATCTCAGCTTTGGCTCTGGGTCACATAAGATAGACAATAATTGTTTTCCAATTGCTGTTGTTAAAATATTTTATGTAAAGCATTTTTTCACTAAATTAAACCTCTTCTTCCATCTTCTCACACTGTTTTTCCAGATTTATATCAAACAAACAAACAAACAAACAAAACTTCTCAATATTCCAAAAACTTTTTGGTAGGTATTTTAATGGGGAAAAAAAGGCAAAAAGATGCAGAGTGTATATTTTAATGTACAAGATGCCCAATATTTGGAGTGCTTGATCATTCAAAGATAGGAGAAGATACAGGTCCGTATGTGTTTTCAGAAACATAAACAACCTAATCTCATGGCATCACATCAGTTTCAACACGGTAAGAATGTCACAAATAGATAATTTGTCAGGATTTTTGCTCCTGCATGGCTACTTGACATAAAACTCTAGTTAAATGGAAGAATGGGTGTTTTTGGGTGTTGATAGGAGGATCACTTGTCAGTTGCTCAAATTCAGCCCAGGTTGCCAGCAGAAATAATGACAGTAATGGAACCACCATCGCTATTACCACCTGACAGCTGCTTAGCTTAAGTGAAATGAGGCAGTGGACTAATCTGAACTTTTTAGGTTACCTATCGCTCTGGTATCCAGACAGTACCATACCATACCCTCTCTCAGACCACCCCCTAGAAGAGAGGGGTGAGTTCACCGATACCAGTGAGGGTGTCTTTAGTGATGGTAAACACACCTAGCACTCAGAAACATCAACACAGAACCAAAAAACTCTCTGAGTTCTGAAAGAGCCCCTTTCTGATTAAGGCTGGGACAAAGTGGCTGCTTTTACAGTTTTCTGAAGTTCTGGTGATTTTCTCAAGGCCCAGTGCTCAATTGTCCCTGTGTCCCTCCAGGGGACCCAGTAATGTCACATTTTGACCACATCCTTCTGCAGCGCTCCCATGTGAATGAGAACTGAGGTGTTTTGTACCGGATCATAGTGACAGGGTCTGGTTCTTGCTGGGATGTAGGACGCATTATAGGATGACATCTACCCTGTCCCAATGCTTATTCCCCTCCTATTCCCCCTCCCACCACATGCAGCCCTATGGGGGTCTATCTCCATCAGGTCCAAACTGCTCCCCCTCACCTCCCCAAAGAGACATCAGCATTTTTTTGGAAGCTGTCAGGATAACGTATCCTGATCAATATTCCCTGTGGCTGAGCCTCTAGCAGCTGTTCCTGTGACAGGTCCCTGTAGCGGCGCAGTCTCGGTCTCAGCGCAAGGTGTCGAAACAGGAGAACAGCTCAGTGCAGGAGGTGGGAAAGGGGCCTCTTCTGGAGGGAGGGGGGAAGAGTGGATTACAACAGGGAAAAAAAAAAGGCAAGCTTTCTGTCTACGTTTTTCATAGCGAGCATGGCATTTTCAGGAGAAAATCTGAATACCAAAATACTCGAGCCAAAATATAAAGTTTTTGAATTTTGGCAGCTCAGGACAGGTTTGGGCTGCTCAGTTTTTGACAGTAAAGCAACATATATTCGCACCATTTTTTTTTCTTCTTCTTTTACAGAATGCTGACATTTCCAAACCCATTTTCTTTCAAAACGCAGCTTCACCGAACATTTTCAACAACGCTCCTCATGGTATTTAGTTCTGAGGGTTTCTCACTCTTGCGAGTGACTTCGAGCAGCATTTGGCCTCCTGTGGACCCTGCCTCTGCCAAACAGTAGAAAAAGCAGAATAAACCATGGCCGAGCATCTTCTCAGCAGCCGTGCCAAGGCTTTAGCCAGCCACCTTGCAGCTCTCCCAGCCAGCCCGTGGGATGACAACAGCCCCTCGTGCTTGCAGCCAAAGGCAGCGGTGCAGACCTCTGTGCTGCTACAAGCCTGTTGTAGCTGGGATTGGTGTAACAAGTGTCCTCTGTCCAGTCCTGCTTTTCCGTATGTAAAGGACAAAGGCAGGCAGCTGTCACCAAAGCCCTGTGCATACATAGACCAGGCACAGAGCCCTGCCCTGTGCCTCTTGTGGGGGCTCACCAGCAGCATCCCTCCCGCTCTGCTCAGAGAAGCACAGCTCAGAAAAGCCTGATAAGCTCCTAAGAAAGAGAGGGAAAACCTTCATGTTTAACTGAGTTCACCTATGGCCAAAACACCACACCATTTTTATTTTTGGCTACACCTTGCCTTTTTCAGGCCAGTCTGCCTCCTCTAACTTTCCGCCAGAGGAGCTCCTGTTGCATACACAGAGCATCAGAGATCGTACACACATAGCCAAAACTGGCAAAGACAGAAATGAGGAACTAAACTGCAAGCGATGGAAATATGTTGACGAAATCCCACTCCCTGGCTCACCCAGCCGATCAGACCTGGGATGGTGGCTAACGGCTTCCTGAGCTCCTGTGAGCAAACAGCGTGGAAATATAAGTCGTGGTTTGGTGCATGCCCAGAGTGCTGAACTAATAACATTTGTCTCGCATGTAAGCAGCTGCAAAACCTGATATTTACACAAGGATTCACAGAGATGGGAAAAGACTGCTTTTTTTTTTTTTTGCTTTTCTTTTTTTTTAGATGACAGCCTCTGGTTCAGATGGGAATTAATTTGGGAAAACCCTCTGGTCTGTGTCATACAGCATGCCAGGTTAAATGACGACAGCAGACTTTTTTTTATCATGGAAGATTGGCTTTAAAGCGTTGCCGTCTATCCCACATCAATACAGCATCATTTTTACCTACCAAAGCACCCAGCATTTTGCATGCCAAATAAATTGTGAGCAAAACAAAATTCTACCTTTTAAACCAATCAGCCAAAGACCTCACAAAGGCACTTTGCATAAATACAAACACAACCAAATGTGAAAAGAAAATGCTGTGAAGGTCTGGGAACATCTTTTGTTAGCCCAATTAGCAGAGCTGGAAAATACATTCCAGCTTTAGATACCCAAGCCCTACCTCAAGTCCTGACACGAGTTACTTCTCATTTTTTTCCTGCTGTATCAGCTGGTCTAATAAATCACATCCCTCTTTTTACAAACCTTGTGTCACTTCCATGGAGAAATGATAGAGCAGGTGAAGCTCCTGCTGGCAGACTGCAGCAGTGCTAATGGCAGGGTGGATATTGAAATGTGTGATACATGAGATTGCTGCAGGATTTAGAATAGTTTGCAAACTCAGAACACTTGAACCTGGATGCCTGCTGGGGGTTTAGAGTTTGGGGGTTCTGGCTCTGTGCATTAGACTGGTTCCACCAGTTTGTTTTAATTTAATTTTATTTTATTTTGAGGTAAAAGTCAGCATGCCCAACAGAGCCATCAGGGCAGCAGGACAGCATGGCAGTTGCCAGAGAAGTTTCCAGCTTTGCAGAATTGGGGCTATATGTTTTAGCACAATATGTATAATTTTGGCCCAAATACATCCCATGCAATTCCTTCTCTTCCATGATGCTGTTTCAGTTTTTCCTTTGGTATGACTAGACTTGAGTATATATATTACTCTTACACAGGAACAGATCTTACCCTATGGAAGAACATGGCTATCATACCCAGGTTAAATGTCCTTCAAAACAAAACATTTGGAGCTGATGGACAACAAATGTATTCCTTTACCTCCTATTTCTCAAAAGGCTCCAGCTGCTCTGCCTCTACAGTGGCAGCACATCTGTACTGCTGTTGAAACCAAAAGGGGAAAAAAAGATGCGGAAAAGAGGAACTATTTAACAGATTTTTGTCTGATGCTTCCATCTTGTGGCCAACTCAGAAAAGAAAACTTTTGCTCATTATTTCAGTAAAGGTGAAAATAATGCAAGGAAGCATCAGAACTTCTAATGGTGTCCCAAACATCTCCTCCAGTTATATGGGGATGGGGATGAACTTAATTTAAAAAGATTAATTCTCCATAATTCTCCATTTGGAGGGCACCGACAACAAATGCTGTCAGAGGAAGGGACTGTGTGCCTCCTCCATCACCCACCGTGTTTTGGACTCATGAAGGCTGGATGTGCTGAAGGGTGCAGGACAGAGACAGGGCTGGGTTGATGAGCCCACAGGTGCTAAGCCCCGTCCTTTGCCTTGCTGTGGTCACAGTGTCAGGACTCCCATGGTGTATGTGCTTTCTTTCAGCTGATGGCTTCATGGGCCAGCCCAGCTCCGCAATAGGCTTTCCTTCTTCGTCATGTATGAGCATATGAACGGCTTACCTTTCATTTTCTCTGATCTTTCCCAGGGGTTACCCCAACACACAGCTCCCACACCACCAGGTGATGGGATGTGGCCATCTCACTGAGACAGCTGCAAGCTCACCCTGCCTCAGGTGCCACCAGGAGCTTCCCAGGATGGCTGAGTGACTTGCTTCTGCCTGACGGGACTGTTGTTCCCTGTTGGCATAGCAAGACAGAAGGTTAGCCAAAGGCCTTTTCACCTGCATACGCTGAAGTCTCCCACCTAGGGTCTGTGTAAAAGGCTGCTCCTTACCTTTCCCATCCCATCCTGGCCAGGAGCACACCCCTCTTTGCTGCTCTCACCCCAGCTCCTGTCTCCTGGGTGAATGCCTCTTCCACAGGCCAGCAAGCTCCCTTGGTGGATTTTGAGCCAAATACACGCAGAGGCCTTCAGAGAGGGAGCAGGACCATGAGCATGACTGCTGGGGAAACCTTGGCTGTGGTCTCCAGTGCAGCGAGAATTTGGGGTTTTGTGCAGGATGGGTCTTCTTCAGCAGCAGGGCTCCCAGCGTGGACTCATGCACGCAGTTGTATCTGATGCAGTAGTGAATGTGTTTCTGCTCTGCAATGGGAAAGAAGGGGGCAGAAAGGGATTTGTGCATCCCCCCCTTAATGAGGGCATCAGGATTAATAAGTGTGTCACTTCCCATGCCTCACACAGGTGCTGACGTTGCAGCCCAGCAGGCACACAGCTGAGGACAGAAGACGTAAGGTCACAGCACTGCCGTGACTCTCTCCCCACCCCCTGATGTGGTGGGAATTGTTGCCTGTCCACACAGTGTTGTGGGATAAGGAATCCTCTTTGGTAAGGGTGCAAAGGAGAAGAAATCTGCTGTGCCTAAGGCAAGGGCTCAGGCTGCTGCAGCCTGCTTGATGAGAGGAGGAGCTTTGCTTTGTGATGAGCTGGTGAAGGAGAAGATGTTAGATGGAGGGTTCACCTCAAAGAGTGTTTGAACAGAAGTGACTGCTCCCTGGACAGGAGGTTGCTAACATGCCTCTTCTCAGGGCTTCCCCACTGCAAGCCTTTCCCAGCTCCTGCTGGCAAACAGGGACAGTTTCCAGAGCAGGGAGCTCATCGGACAAGTTTAATTCTGTTTTCAGGCTGATATCATGCAATTCTTCTCAAATTCTCATTCAGTTACATTAATTCCTGTGGGAGCTCAGCATCATAGAGCAAAATTTGTTCGGATTCGTAAAGAAGGTTTGCTCAGGTTTAAAAAAATACCTACATCCATGGCTAGAGGAAGAGAAACCATGGCCATTTAAAGACAGGGTTATCTAATCCTCTACATTCATCAAGAGCTTCAGACTAAAGAATGACACAAGCCAGTTTTAATTCCTTGTTGAAAACAACCCTTGCATAAAACCCTTTACTGTGCACCTATACCAGAGAGGCAGAACATATATTGCAGACACACGACAAAGCATTACTATTTGCATCCCATGTCACCCTTTCCTTAGTATGTGCAGACTGGCGGGCATCAAACCTACCAGCACACACGGTACCAAGGCTGGAAGGGTTTCTACTCTTGTGGGGAGCTCATCAGTCACAAAAATAAAACTAAATAATAAATAAATAAATAAATAAAACAAGAAAAACTGACTCCTTATAACCACCTTTCAATAAGCGAGTATAGACCCCTCACATATCCTTAAATTATATATCATTTATTGAAATATAGAGATCTTAATTTACAGGATTTTTTTTTTTTCAAAGACAAAATATCAACAGGGGCATTTTGTAATACATTTTGTGCCTACCATCACTCAGGTCAGTTTGCCCTTCTTCAAACATTTCACAACAGCCACCATTTTGGAAACACTTCCTTTTTTATTATTCTAAAATATAACTTTTGGACATTCAAAGTGCAACAGTTAACGTGCCTGTGGAATATATCACAGTAAAAAAAAAATATAAACAAAGGCAGTGATATAGCTGTCATAAATGTTTTGGCAGTATTCTAGAAGTCTATATAAAAATACTTATATACATATTGATGTATAACATCACCATATCTCACGTCCTTCATCATGAAATAGGACCTTTTTGTACAAGTTGAAGACCACACTGTAAGGAATTGGTTGGCCATTCCAAATCAAAAGCTGTGTTTCATAGGCTAATGTTGATTGTCATTATACAATTACCCTAGAAAAAGGTTTGGGAATATCTCTTCCAGTGGCTTCTCAAAAATTAAGCCATAAAAGAAAAAGTCGGTAGTACTGAAAATGTTGTAAAACTAAAAGAATCATCCTCCACCTCTCATTCTAGTTTCCAGGCCAGCTTATCTGATTCCACTCTGAAATGAGCTGGGTTAGGCTAGACCCCTGTCACAGATGAAATTCATGTACACAATATTCATGAGAGGATGGAAAATCATCATTCCCATGCATTGAAAAGTGATCTGGCTCTGATTCGCGTCCACTGTTTGGGTCTAGCCCCAAGATGTGTTGTGCGATACAGAATGAAAATGTCCTTGTATTCCAGTAACTGGTAAATAAAATGTGCTGGGCCTGATTTTCAAACCCTGAAGAACACTAGGCCATGTGCAAAAATGCAGGTGAAATTGCTTGCCTAATTTGAGCATGTAGTTGTACGATTACACATGCAAATTAAGGCACGTGTGGTCTCAAGTGGCCATTCAGATATCTGGGATATCCAATAGACAATTTGTGTTTCCTCAAATCATAGTTCATAGCTGGAGGGGGGCTTTACATCATCTTGTGTGTCCTGGCTATATCAAGAGTCATTATATTTCACAGTTGTCCCCATACAGAGCTCAGTGGCGTGTTTGGCTAAAGCACAGCTCCCAGAAAGACACTCAGTCTTGGTCTGTTGATAGGAGGAAATGGAGGATGCGCCATTGCTCTTGGTTCATTCTGATTGTCAGCCATCACCAGGGCTGGAAATGCAGGTGCCTCGCTTCAGGTCGTGTTTCCACATCTGCAGAACATTTGTACGTGGCCTCAGCCAGGTGACATTTTGAAACCCAGGTCCAGAATTATTTGCCTTTAACACTGACAATATTACATTTGCTTTCGTTTGATCCACAACCATCCACAAGTGAAGCCAAGGGGAGTTGTGTAGCTTTCCTTAGGGCCATTTCAAGCTAAACTTTAGTTTGTTGTTCAGATCCAGGCAGCATGTGCTGTAGTCACTGGTGGTCCATTTTTCACACTTGCTAAGAAAAATACTGCAACACAGGGATGAACTTACACCACATTTGCATTGATTGTGTCATGCCAGATGCTGAGCACTCCTGCGAGGTGCTTATCACACTGAATTAGGGTTAAGTTTGAAAGCTGAGCACCAGAAAGTACGGGGCCCTTTGCAGTGATGTACCTTTTTTCACATGTAAGTCTTCCAAAACATCATATATCAATAACACATTGTATAGTGATAGCAGTAATCATAATACTTTGTTCATATAAGTGGTGTCAAAAATAACTATTGCAGGCTGAGATCAGGTTCATTTTCATGCACCTTCTTCCAAAAAGCACACTTGGAAGCAATTACCATTTGTAATTAGTCTGCAAAGATAATAAATCAGAGATTTCTGCTCTTGTTTAAACCTGAAAACTGAAAACTAAGACAAGGATACTTGCTGCAAAATTATTTCTGCTTATTTAATCTGGAGCTCGAGGCTGGGAGAGATGTCTTTGTTCCTTGAGCAGTTCAAATATCAAATTGATTCTTCACAGCTAAACCCAGGATAAGATTTCTTTTGAGTACACATGAAATGCTAAACAATGGGAAGTTGCTGGTGGTTTATGATAATTTCCATCCTGGAAATCTGGCATAAATTTAAATTTAAAAAAAAAAAATTAACTTCACTTAATTGCAGGACAATAACTGCTTCTAGTACATCTGATTAGAAAAGCTACTTAGTTCATGATAAAAAACTAAATCTTAGTGTACTGTAAGATCCAAATTTTTCTCCGTATTAAAGTAGTTTTAGCTAATCAGAGCAATTACCATACTCTGCACAGCCAGATAAAAGGATTGTTTCATAAAATTTTTCAGGTCAGATTTTTTTTTATCATACTTTATAAAATTTCTTGAGACTGTGCTTTTACTGAAGGACAATGAATTATAAAATATACACTTAGTGTTACTGAAAACAGTAGTAGTATTATCATGAAAACAGCTATCTTCTATATTTAATAAAGACTTGCTAGGTTTCTAACACCTATTATAGACTGTTTTTTAATTATTATTATTATTATTATTATTATTATTCCCCTTGCATTAATGGTTAAAAGTAACATGTTTTTAGTACCGGTCAGTTTTTTTGTGGTTTCAGACCCTTTTGGTCCAAAAGTGGTTTTTGCATGTTCTTCAATTCACATGATAGTTCAACAGCAGCTGACATTGAGATTGAGGGAGGAAGTACACAAAATTCATGAGCAATCTCTTTTAAAATCCATGGAGTGTGTTCAATGTGCACCTCAGAAGATCCTTGAGTAGACAGTTATTTACATAATTACAAAGGTGAAGTATTGCTGCAGTGGAAATTCTATACATAAAAGTCACAGGAATGCCCTTGAAACACAAAACCGATCTGTTTGTGGCCTTTTCCTTCTCCCTCCTACCAGTTTGAATGGCAAACAACACTGAGATGCTAATGAAGTACTGCAAGAAGCAACACTAAAAAAATCCATCTTCAACACGTCTCTGTCATTCACACTCAGGCTGATTCCTGTGCCCATCACTGGGAGTTTCTCTGTACAAATCCATCTTCTCTTCACATCCTTGACATTGTAATAAAGTGGTTTTCTCTGTGGAGCAGAAGTCTGTAGACAGCACGGCAAGCTTCCCCATGTGCAGAGTCAGAGGGTGTCCGTGGGGTTACAGAAAGCTGTCCTCTACCAGGTCTGAGGAGTCAATCCCGATGTCATCCATCATGTCAATGTCCTCAATGGTCTCATCCTCTCTCTTGATAAAAGTAGAGCTACTGGAACCAGTTTCAATGGCACTTTCTTCAGATGTCTGGGAACTGGAAAAGACAAACATCTCAGAGTTAAAACATGCAATGAATGTGGCCAGGTAAGTGCCCCAATTTCTAGCAGAACTGAACACCACCTCCCTACGTGCTTTCTGATGTATGGCACAATCTTAGGTGACTCTGACCACCTGTTTCCTAGGTTGTGACACACCTCATATCTCAAGAGTAATGAACCACCTTGGAATTCAACGGAGGAGGTTGTTAATATATTCCTCCAAGCACTTTCTCTCTAATTAAGAAAATATCATTACGATGATGCTGGGACAGTTAGTTAAATCTAGAGAGGTCAGGTGACAATAAAATAATAAGACTAATAGATTAATATTGAGTATAAAAGATATAGGTAATAAATCTTAATCTCATTGGTGTTTTATTAGAGACTTCATTTGCCCTGTTACTGAAAACAGTGCAAAAATATCTAAAAAATAAGTTTCTAGGTTGTTAATTTTATATACAATGCTGCTGAAAAGTCAGTGGTGAATTAAGTCACTGTCATTCACAGTTAGGGTTAGACAGTACTGTGCTTTAGTGGAATCATTCATATACATTGATTAGGAAGCAGTAAACGGTCCTGGACAGACTGCTGTCAATGAAAAAATATTGTAAAAGATGACAAAAACTTCTGAATTTTGGAGTTGGTCTCACGCAGAACTAACCAGTCAGTCCCTTGACACCTGAAACGCAGCTCCAAAACATTGAGCTGTAGGGATAAAAATGTGCCCACAGAGCAGACAGCTGCTGTGACTTGGCCAAGCTAGCAAGAGAGTCCCAGTGACACACAGGAGCACCCTGCGTCCCTGGCAGTCACAAAAGAGCCAAAACAAGGTATTTCCCATTGAAAATATCATGGCTAGTCATATTGCCATAGTTACATGGGACCTTCCTAGTCAGTAACTCCAACAGAGCCAAGGAAACTATTTATGGACAGGATGCTAAAAAGCATTAATGCACATCACCAGAGAGGACCCAGAATGCTGATGATGGGCCACCTGATCTGAAAATCGCACCCACCTGTGCCGGTTCCTCTTGCCAAGCTCATCTTCAGAAACAGGGTCAATATCAGGCAGGGGGATGATGTACCCGCTGTCAGCACTCAGCCTCTGCTCATCAAATCCACTCTCCCTGTCCTTTAACTTGTCTTCGTTCTTGTAGGTGACACCAATGTAAGTATTGTCGCAGTCCCCTCTCATGCGTGTGACAGCTGGGTGATCACTTTTCAGGAAGTCCAGGTGAATCTTCTCATAGCTCTGAAAATATTCATTTCAAACCTCTCATTAGATGTTATTCACTAAGACTGCTTTTCTTCAGCTGGGTAACTGTGATTCATTAACCCACTCATTAATTCATTATTTGCCCTTTGAGCCTGCAACACTGGATGGAGAAGCCCAGCATCTTTAAGTGACTGGGAGTTTGAAGTGACAAGTTGATTTTAGAAGATGCAGGAGTGAGCGTGGCAACACAAAGCAGTCAAGTAGGTGTGACAGAGGGGTAGGGAGAGAGGGAAGGGATTGAAGGTAGGTTGGGAAATGAAATTAAGGAATGAAGCACTAAAAGATGGAGCAGGCAAAGCTTTTAAAGAGGTGTTAGAAATTTGAGAGAAAATCTTGCTGGTGAATGGTGGCAGGGTCCAAAGAGGGAGAGAGTGAGGTTGTACATATGGGCCAAGTAATTCCTTTTCTGGAATACTTTCACTGCCTAGAAAATCCCATGAAAATACTTAAAAAAATTCCTCCACTAAAAACCGTGAGTCAGTAGGATTTCATTGGAAATAGAGAGTTCTGCTTCCCATCTAAAACTGCAGAATTGTTTCTTTTGGTAACCTCAGCTTCATGTCCCCAGGACATGCAATGCCCCTGCCTGAATCATGTAATTCATGCAGGTTAGGATGTGTCAGTCCGGTGGTTCTGATGGCTGAACAGTCACAACTCCTCTAAAATATATGCAGAAAACACAAACCTTTTTGTACTCTCCAGGCAACAAGCTCTCCACAATTTCACTCAAGTGGTAAAAAGAGGGTCTTTTCTCAGGTTCACTGTTCCAGCATTTCACCATGATCTCATACCTGCAGATAAGATGGAAACCAATTTAATCAACTGCGAAGGGAAATGAGTTATCAAGTGAACATTAAAGCCAAAACTGTTCAGGCTGTCCAGGCATGGGAAAGCCAAATACGCACTTACACTTCATTGGTAGCATGATCGGGTTTTGCCATTCGGTAGCCACTCTTTATCTTATTGTAGAAAGTAGAGTCAACCATCATGCCAGGATACGGTGTGCCACCTGCAGACAAAACAGAAGAAAAAATACTATTCTACATTGTGTTAATACTTGCAACCTTGGAATAAATTGCAGCTTATGATATTAAAAATGTTCACAGATCCACAAATACCAATTAGTGGGTGTTTGCTGAACTATATAAAGATGCTGACTTGGAGAAAACCGCACAATTCGTTTGTTTGGTTAATACTCCGCTAGGGTGTATTTTAAATTTTAGAGACTGCTGAGGACACAGAAGAGTTTAGACGAGTGAGAAGCAGCTTGGTTTTAAAGTCTTTTTAAGAACTGCTCAGAGGCCCATATATCTATTCCAGTTATTGATCATTTTATGTTTCGTGATGTGAGATAAGAACTGTTAATAAAAATGATAGCTAACGAGCCTGGAAGCTGTGTGCAGGCTTGTGTGCCTACATGTACAAAATATTCTTTCCTCTCTGCAAGGGTGTAATTGAATAGAACTGAAGCTTTGTAATTCATTACTTGCAATGTTAAGTAGCTCTAAAGTGGAACCTGCTTATAGAACTGAAACATTGACCTTTTCTCCAAATACTGACTTGCTGCTCAGGCCAAAAAGTGTTAATGCCATGGTTTGACATGCCATTAAAGTTAATGAAAATAAACTGAAGTAGACAAAAAAAAAGAATAACTGAAGTACATTGTGTTGCATCAGCTGCAATCTATTTCTGAAATGGTCTGATGTGAAATATTGGCCAGGAAAGACTGAAGTGGGAACCACTTAAAAAAAATACTTTTGCAGTGTTTCTAAAGCATATTGACTGGGCACAGTCTGGATGACACCCGGATCGGGTCATCAGCCTGCATTTGACAGACCTAAGGTCACTGCTCTGCTCTGCCACTGGCTTTCTGTGTGACTTAGGACAAGTCCCTTGCTTGTGACCGTGTTTTGCTTTCCAAGAAAGAGCAACTTTCTTGGGTGCAGGCATGCATGCTGTAATATTTATTCCAAAGACCTCATCCCTTTCAAAAGCAAGGTTTTCACCTTAAAACTAGGCTTCAGACCCTACCTTACAAGCAGGACAATGAAGCACAGACTTAACTGTGCCTCGGTTCCCCATCTACACAGTGGCATTTCTGTGTCTCCCAGGGATGCTGGTTAATGGATAGTACAATGCCCAGAGATTACAGTAATTAATACCGTAAGTAGTGGTGCAATTGCTGTGTTGTTTTGTTGTTTTTTGGTGTTGGTGGTTGTTTGTTTGTTTGTTTGTTTTTTGAGAAGCAGCTACATGACAGCTTATTCTAGAAAATAGCATTAAGCTTGGGATTGCCAAGGGGCAGCAGTAGATACCATACAGGCATGATTAATTCTGCTCTGAGTAAATCTGGGCAAAGCACGCTTGCTGAAGCAGGCCAGCCACCCACCCGGGAGGCTAATTAATCAGCCTGAGTCAAGAGCCAGGCTGTTCCCAGCTGGGAACTGTACATTGTCTCTAACTGCTATACGTTGTCATAACCACTTTACACTGCCATAAACCAACTGTGTGAACAGTGCTGACCTGGAAATGAGAAATCAGTGTCCCAGAAGATTGACATTTGTTTCTGTTCAGTAATGGGGCTAAGACAGGATCTTTTGAAACGTATCTGAAGAGACTGCTTCAAAACAGCCACTCGGCTGGGATGCAGCCGAGTCTCCCTGATGCATGGGGGAAGCTTGTTCCTCTGCGTTTTGGCCAGAAATTTCGTCTTGGCCTGGAGACACCAATATTTTTCCACAAAAGCTTTCCAGTCAGTGCTTTCAGTTTTCTAGCAAAAAATGTTTAAAAGTATCTTGCAAAATAAAAAAAAAAAAAAGAAAAAAAGAGAAAGTATGGACTTCTTACTTCACACCTAATTCTGGGACCTGAAACCCCATATAGAAGAATAATTAAATGTTGATTTCATGCATATATTTCTACTGTAGAATTTGAAATGCTTTATGTGGAACAGCTTGGACTGAAAAAGTTTAATTACGGCACGTAAGAAAATGTTCACAGTACATACCAAGAGAAAATATTTCCCACAGCAGAATGCCATAAGACCAGACATCACTTAATGTTGTGTACAGATTGTCAAAAATGCTTTCAGGTGCCATCCATTTTACTGGGAGGAAAGTCTGTAGCAAAAAAAATAGACCCCAAAGCACACAGGTTAGTCATTAAATAAATACTTCCCATTAAAGTTGTTTGATAGCCAGGATTAGCTTCTCTTTTGTAAGAAAACTTGTGTTAACATGACTAGTATTTATTTTTAATTCCATGTCACACAGAGGTTCTAGGATTAGAAGCAATTAGAGCTACTCTTTGCTCCCCAAAAGAACTGATTAAGCTGTAACTGCATTCATTTTATTACTAGCAAATGACCAAGCTGATTGGAGATACAGTGCAAAGGGTGGCACTGATGATCTAGATTTGATATGTCATTGACTGATGTGTTACTGCTCTACATATCACAGTAACAGTTCCTTAATCTATCCAGTCACAAAACTTGCCAGTTAAAATTTAAGCCTGTGAAGCACTAAGTGTGGCCAAGAGCTTTCCAGCTTTCAAGCAGACTTAGGAAAGTTCTGTGAATTAATGAACTGAAGAAAAATTGTTCTCAGGAGTGCTCATCACAACAGTCAATTAGTGTAACCAACGCTGCTAACCGACATTTAAGGCTGACACTTCTCATTGCCATTAAAACAGAGCTCGGGAGATTAAGAAGTACATACGCTGCCCTTGGAGACATAGTTGGAATCATGCATGATGTCTCTAGCCAACCCAAAGTCACAGATTTTCACGATTTTTCCTTGAGCCAGAAGGACATTACGAGCTGCCAAGTCACGGTGTACGCACTGCACGGAGAGAAATTAAGTAGTTCAAGGACGTGCTAATTCCAGGAGGGCCACTTCCCTTGCAGAGCTCTCTGAAAACATCCAGTTCTGTTGGCTTTCTGGGCACGGTCTTAACAAGATCTTCTGATGTACAGCCACTGGTCCTGCCCTCTAACAGGGGCATGGAGGCACGAGTCCCCAGAGACAGCAGGGGCTCATGTGGGTTTACTGCAGTGGGGAGGATGCCACTCTTTCCCCCTCCACCCGTCATGTGCTAATGATACATCTGCGCTTCTGAGCATGCTGGCCTGTGGCTGGATGGACCCTCCACCCAGACCCTGCCTAGGTCCCCCACCTTCTCCAGGACTCTGACTCCACAGATGCCATGGGCTGCAAAGGAGAAAGAGGATGCTCCTTTGATTTTTCTAACCATGGTGATCTCAATTTCCAGGCAAGTGAGAGAGCTGTCCAGAACCCCAGAAGAATATTATACTATGTCATGTTTTCAGAATCTAAATTGAAACTCACAGCTGAAGACATTTTGACACTTTCTTACACGTTTTATTTACTTACATTTTTAGAAGCCAAGAATTCCATTCCCCGTGCAACCTGGTAGGTGAAGCTCAGCAAATCCAATAGGCTGAGGCCCTCTGAACTGTCATCTGAAAGAAGGTTTTTGACTTCTGATTCTATTGAAAAAGAGAGAAAAAAATACATTTGTGCTGTAGAGTGTGAAAGCAACATTCTTTTCCCCCTACCTATCATGATTCTGAGCTGATGACTTTAACAGAGCCATGACCAAAACAGGTTTTTATAATAACTAAACACTTCTGATGTCTGCATCAGCCACTCACATGCTGCACTGTGTTAAATATAAGGTTTGTTTTTTCTCCTGTCTGCATTTTTTCGACCACAGAATGGCAGAAAAGGGAGAAATTAAAAAGGCCCAACGAAGTGTTATACAAGTTGTTTGCAATACCGAGCGTGTAGTTCAAAAATATTTATTTAGAGGTGGTACCTCTGTCAGGTTTTTGTATATGCATGTACATTCTTATCCATTTACTGTTGCTGAACACTGTTATGTTTTCCAGAAAGTATACACTGGGACAAATCCAATACCAGCAAAATGGGTCAGGAATTCTATGGCAACAAATTTATTTTTTTATGAAAGATGTCAGCAAAAAAACAGTCAAAACTCAGTGATTCATTTATCCCTACTGTCCGAGAGCACAGTATGAGTACATCAGTCTGCCTGGTAAATCTGGGACTGGATATGCTTCAGTTCCTGAGGCCTAGGGCCAGAAGTGACTGTGCCTATTTTTAAAGCAAAGCATATTTAGTTTCTGAGAAAAGGGACAGGGAATGGGATGCATTCATTATCTTCATTACATAATTCAGGAAAGTATTTGGGAGTGTTCTGCATTTGGTGTGTCAGCTAATGTGAAACGTAAGTGGAAACAGAGCGATATAAATTACTATTATTATTGCTCATTCCAATTGCTCAAAATCTTGCAGAGTACACAACTAATGAAATCACTGCCTCCAAAGACTGTCGATAGCCCTGCTGCAGAACACGGCCCCTCAGCAATTCAGCACAGAAGGAAATATGCAGCTCTATCCCTTCTGCCCCGGGAGCATGCACTCCTGTCACCAACAGTGACAGTCTTAGCACCAGCTTTTAGCTTATAGGTGATACACACTTACAGAACACAGCTGAGTGGTTTATGTCCATATCATAAATGGCAAAAATAAGAAACATTTATGCAAGAGTTGTTTAAGAGTACATGCAGAAGGGACAATTCTACGTTACCTGACAGAGATTTCTTCTTATATGAAGCCGGCCGATCATACACAGATCTCTGAATATCAGAATATTTAGATCCCTCCTTCCTTTCCAGCATTGGCACGTACTGGGTTGTATCAGCTTGTTTCATGTCCATGTATTCTCCAGTGTTTTCAAATGATAAAATCACATAACTGAAAAAATAATAATAATAATAATACAGTTGTAACAGTTAGTATTGCCCAGTCTTCCCCACCAGATCCTATGCATCTGACAGTTCTTATAGCATAGAACTTTATTGCTGTGAAATACAAGGGCGTAAGAGCTGGCTTCTTGATAGAGAATGTGTAGGGATCCTGTATTACAACACAGCCATGTATTGCCACAGATGCATTACCACATATTATTACTACATGTTACCATGGATTACAGTAGTCAAACAAAAGTGCCTCAAACTTGTCCTTTTGTCAACAGTCCGGTATGCAAACATATATTGTCTAACTTCCAAAAATCCCACTAAATTCAGCTATTACTACCTCAGCTGTTCAGTTCAAGGATTTCCAAAGGATAGATGTAGTTTATTCACTCAGTTTGCATCAAATCCAGTCCAGCTGAGCAATCCCATGCTCAGATGGATGTTTCTGGCTGCATTTGACTACCAAGTCAGTTGGTCTATTTGCCTGCATGATGTTTTGAGGGAATCGCTGACACCTTCTAAATCCTGGCTAAAGTTATGACATTGCTTGATTGTTGAAAGTACAATGACAAGCTTCCTCCACCATCATCTGGAAAAATCTATTGGAAACTGTTGAGACTAGCTGAGCCTTTGGTAGGTAAAGGAGAATACTTGGAGAGCAAACTCTGCCAGGTTGTTTGAAGGGAAGTTCTAGACAGTGGAAATTCCCCAAACAAGGTAACAGAAACCAAGTAGTGGTGTTTTACTTCTAAAACTTGGATGCGTAGAGGCGAAAGGACATCTATAGAGAAAGGAGGAACACTGGACCATGCTTTCTTAATGAAGATGCTCTTTGGGACCTCAGGATCAGGTAGGGAAGACGGAATGGGTCTTGAGGAGAGGGGAGACTGACTGTGCTCCAGAGACAATGCTGTAACACGGCAGCTGTGGGACTGCCGGGGTCCTGTAAGGATGTTAGCTTTTTCTCTAGATCCATATATCTCTCACACTACCTTGGGCAGAGTGGAATTTGTTTAAAAGGTCTACAAAATCTGTATGTTGTGCTCTCCCATGAGTACATGGGCATAGTGTTTGGAAGGAAGGTTCTAAGTTGCTGGCGTCAGTGGAGAACACACAGCAATGCTGGGGCTGTGGGCATCTGCACAGAGGAAGCATGGATCTAGGATACATGTCAGGAAGACTGAACAAAAGCTGCTGAAACCTTCCCAGATCTATGAAAACTAATAAATGAAAACCCATTGAGAAAAATTAGGGAGAGCTCTGAATCACGGAATGAGAAGAAAGGAATAAGGGTTAGTAATCACATTCCCTTATGTTGCAGGTCATACACTTTTTCCCCCTTTTTTCTACCTTCTTGTGCTTTCATCAGCTGGGTTCATCCCAAAGATATCCAAATCTTTCTTGGGCTTCTCTGGGTGGCGGCTCAGGAAATTGTCCCTGTTCTTGTGCAGATAGTTCACCAAATCACCATAAAAGCAGTATTCAGTGATGATGTAAATAGGACCTGATGAAATTGTGAATTGATTTGAGATTTCAAAGACAGCAGAAAATCAATTCTAAAACATAAAAAGTACTGGGAGTTAATGCATTTTGATTTACTAAGTTATGACTGTAACTCCTGGCAAATAACAAGTAGGTTTATGAAACCTTTCACTTATTTATATTTTATGTTAAAGTCCTTTACTTGACATTTGTGCATTTTTTGTGGAGCAGCAAACCTCCACTCTGTCAGCCAAACTCACCTGACTTTGTACAAGCTCCAAGCAGGTTCACAATATTCAGGTGGGGCCCAAGATGTGTCATTATCTTCAGTTCAGACATGAGTGCCTGTTTTTCACTGGATCTAGCTGTAGCTGTTAAAAAAGCACACCAACCACTTAGCGAGAGCAGTCACCTTCTTCACAATAACAACCCATCTTTCTTTGCTTGCCTCGGTAGAACATTTCTCCCATGGTGTCTTGAAGAAGACTGTGTACTTTGCTTGACAAGGAGATCTCTTAAGGCTTGGAGAAGAGTCACAAATCACTAATAAAGGACTCATTTGATCCATCTCAAGAGCTGACACAGTCTGTTTGCCCTTTTCCAGGGGTACTGTGGGTTGCCTGGGTGGCACAGAGGCACTTTACAAGCTGCTCTTTTCAACACAAGAAATCTCCTTGTGGTTCCTGGGCAAGTTATGCAAACTGGCTCCACCCACACTGTAGGTAGGTTTGAAGCTTCAGATATGGAGAAACTATTTATATACAAGCAGTGTTTAAATAACCCCATGGGAACATGTACTGCCTAGCATAGGAAACGAAACGGTGATAACTTACGTTTCAGCATTTTCACAGCTACTTTCATCACTGGTTGAGAACGGCTCAATCCATATGCAGTCCCTTCAACCACTTTTCCAAATGCACCAGAACCAAGGATTCGACCTGAGCACAAGGGAAAGCATTATTTATTCCAGAGCAAAACAGCAATTAGCCTCATTTCCAGCTGACATTCCACTTTGGGCTGTGATTCTTATGTGGAATGAGCATGCTCACTTAGCCAGACCACTGGCATTATTATTATCAGCGTTGTTAAGCAGAAAAGGCAAAAATATTTTAAAGAAATGTTGTAATTAAGAACAATTCCTAAATAGAAGCAAACAAGCAAACATCAGGAGCACATCTGTACATGGGCACTTGTAGGAAAGAAGCTCTGAGGAATTTCATTTCATTCAAACTTGTCTCCTGACCTGCCCTGCCACCCTCACTTTACCCTTCCTAAACATTGAACTTCCAATGTCTAAGCTGACTTCCTTGCCTCAGTCAGTATCTGACTACAGCACAATCGTGCTCTTTACTTCAAATCTGAACAGGATTCTCTAGCCATAGTTTCAGGCTCCTGTATCTGTGCTGGATACATCTAGCAGCAAGACAGGCTGAAGAGAATCAGCAACACGTTTAGGAATAGACAAGCAGGGCCATCAGTGATCTGAAGGAAGCTGAAATACATGTTGATCACATATGAGGGGAAACTCCTCTGAAGTTTAATGTACAAGTGTGCTTCACATGTTTGAATAAATTTTATTGCAAATTTCCAAATGCTATAATGAAACAGCTAATGTTTATACACACTTTACTCTTCCCGCAAATCAATTTAGACAAAAATTTTGGATTATCATATCCTGTCTTCTGTTATGGATATAGTGTGCAGAAGAATTGTGTACAGATTGAGCAAGATTTTAGAGAAATATAAACTGCACAAACATGATCCAAAATACTATATTTCATAGCTTCCATATTGGACAGCAAGCTCATTAAGGCAACGTTTATTCAGTGAACAAACCCGAAATATGAACTCCAGATGACACAACATTTTCATATTCCCAATGAGCTTGCTGCTTCATTTCATGTTATTTTTTAACTTCCAACACTGGCAGACTAAGTAGTGGCTTTTACTATGGAGATATATGGCATTTTGTCTTTGACGTTCACTTGCAGTTTGAACTTGCCGCTTTTTACACTTCTGAAGGTGTTATCTGGCATGCAGTACCATATGTTTCTGTTATCCTGTGGCTACAGCCCACACTTTTATTGTATACACACTTTTAGAAGAAAGTTTTCAGCCAAAAAAAAATATATATCAGCACCATTAACAAGCACAAGAAACGGTTAAAGCATGAGTAGCTGAGTTACCACTGAAGAACTTCTCCAAGATCATGACAGTGTAGTTTGTCACGCACATAAAAACTAGCCAATTTCTTTTCAAAATTCCTGTGTTCCAAAGGTTATTTTTCCCAGTCAGGATGTGAGAAAGCTTCCCACTAAATTTCAAACTAATTCAAACAACCTGAGTCTGAAATTTGGCCCCTGAAATTTTTCAGCCCAAAGGTCTGGGAGCCACATGGCAGGATGCAGCCCTTCAGAAAGTGATGGCACTCACTGATGCTCCTTGATCTTCTTGTCTTCACAAGCCAATTCCTCCCCAGTCCCCCAGTCCATATTGTCGACTGAGCACGAGACGCACATCTCCTTCCCCTGCACCTCGGCCGAGCCTGGGCGCATGTGGAGGCAGTGAGAGCGCTCCTGGAGCAGCAGGGAGCTATTGCTGCTATTTCCCCTTTTCACCCCTTTCCATATACGTCCCATGTGTCTTACACTTGGAACTTGGAGCCAGGTGGGAGCTGACTGCTTACAAGTTGGAGGTGTCTGTAATGCAACCAGCTCCGTCACTTTCTGGATGCCAAGGCCTGCACTGGAGCCCAAAATTATATCGTGGATTTACTTTTCTTAGTATAAAGGCATGACGGGGATTTGCCCACTGGAGGAACAGGACTACTTCTCAGCAGCAGCTCAAGGCTCCTCAGACTGGTGGAGGAACTGTACTTGGGGGTGAGAGCTAACTTCAGTTCAACCTTGGCACCCACCCGCAGAGCTTATCTGCCAAGACCAGCGGAGAGGTGCCATGTTCTGCTCCAGGGGACACAACTACAAAGGTGAAGTCCCAGACACAGCCTTCTCAACTGGGCTCTCCTTTGGCTGAAATTGAACTGGAAGGATCATCTAACCCCAAACTGAATCATTACTTTCTTAGCATGTACAAAAAGCCAAACAAAGGACAAGCTTTATAATCTATATCCAGCTTCTAGACTCATAAGAAACTAGGTACCACGTCCCTAAGTGCTGAAAAACTTGAACCTTAACTTGTCTTTTGCAAGCTGCAAGTGGGGATGGGTCTGATTCTGTGTGTCAGACCAGCATTTAATTCATCAACTCCACAGTGTCAGACGGGTGTTTTTTGGGGAAGCAATGGGAACAACTCTGCAACCTCTACAGCCATCCCAAAATCCTGAGATCCAGCAGCACTCAGAGCCCTCTCCTTGAAGGGCCCTGCCCTCTGCCATCTCAGGATGTCCTGCAGGGACAGCTTCTCAGCAGTGCCAAGAGAAAACAGTGGCACACAAGCAACTCACTGTGTTATCCAATTTCTCATTCTGTTGCACATCCCCTAGTCTTGTGCTGGCTGCTGGCTGCTTTAAACAGAGCACTACCCATATTGTTGAGAGGGGATAACAAAGGGAAATGTGCAGTGTAACCCAAATTTATCAATTGAAACTCCAGCCAGCAAATGTTCAGAGTTGGCATTTAACATAGCTCTGCACTCCAGGCATTACTAGCTCAGGGAAAAAAAAAAAAAAAAGAGAGAGAGAGAGAAAAAAATGAATGCCAGCTGGCTTACTCAGCTAGGGCGGGAAGTGCTCATCTGAATGAGCCAAAATGTTTTTGCATCCTCTTTCAGAGCCTCCCTGAGCTAAAGGTGCAATTCCTTTGATACCATCTCCCACTCCAATACGAGAAAACTCACACAGACCAGAATCATCAAGCCGAGGAACAAAACGGTCCTCGTCAGCTGGAGAGGAAGCATTTAATATGGCAAAACAGCCAGCAGGGAAATGTTAACTGTGTCAAGAAGAATGCTTTGCGCAATGCTGTTTGCTAAAAGGACATATAGCACCCCTGACTGTCGTGAATGTACTTGTAAACAGGAAAGCACTGAAGTAGACTGGTGCTCATGAGTCAGAGGGAGACAAAGTCACAGCGGTGGTCTGTTAACTCAGATCTGACAAATCCTATTTAGGCATATAATTAAAGTCGGGGCTGTTATAAAATAATTCCATTAAATATCCACCCTCGCCTAGTTTTCAATTAGCAAGATGAATTTAATTAAAGGATATCATTCCTGAACCAGAAATTTTTTTTGTGCCTCTTCTTTCAAGAATTAATATCAATTCTTTTCCCTCAGTAGGGGTAGGAGAACTACACCAGGGGAATGCATTCCTTAAACAGTAGCAAACAAAAAAAAAACACCTTTCAGTTTTCTTCTCCTGAATTTTTGTATACAGCTTGATGCACAGATACCGCCAAGAGAGGGATGCCTCGTGCATTTAAAGCACTACCTGGACAGAATATTAAAATTCTTTATAATCACTACAATTTCAACTGATATAAATGACAAATTGGGCCAGCCCTGAAGAAGTAATTGCTAATTGAATTCTGTATGAACACCAATGCAGGAAAAACAAAGCAAGAAAGCAAAGGGGGAAGGAAGAAGGGCAGTAGCCACAAAAATAAGTTATGCAGTTACTCATCAATGATATATGCACATCGTGGATTAATAATTTAAAAAATATTTTAATAAAACTGCATAACTACTTGCAGGTTTCCCTTGGCCTCTCCACATAAATAAAGAAATGTCTTGCAAATTAAAACTGCTAATTTGCTCCTTGTGGATGCTTTAGCAGCAGTGAATGTTGGAACTGGAGTTTAACACTGGCAGGGGCCACCTAAGCCACATTGAGGTGGGCACTGCACACAGAGCATGCAGAGCTGGAATGAAGGCGTGGGAGACACTAACATGAGTTGCTCGAGGCTAACACTACTGCAGGAGAAGAGGATGTGGAAGGAGAACCAAAGAGAGCAGATAAAGAAAGACTCTGGAGTTCATGGCTATGAGTTACATCGCAAATGCTGGTACTGGAGACCTTAAAGTTGCCCTTAATTGTCTTCCCAGGAGAAGGATTGGATTAGCCCCTTAGAGGAAACTTACCAAGCACTAACCCGTCTCGAGGAAACTCCCATCTGGAGTCATAAGGCAGTTGCATTGGGTCCACATAAATGTATTCATGGCCGTCGGGGCTGATAGACTCAATGACTCTCCATCTTATCTCATACCTTGGCTTCTGCAAAACATATTGAATGCAAAACCAGTCATTAGTCCTGTGCCTGACTTGAGATCAAAACCCAGCAGGGCCCAGCATCCAAAGTGAAATATTTCTTTCTAGGTTACCTGCTTCCAGATGATGACCAGGACAATCAGTGAAATTATCACAATCACTAACAGTACTAAGACTGCAGCAGCCACCGTCAGTTCTGATCGCAAGGCTGTGGAGTAACAAAACAGACCATATTTTCCTCTTGAGACATGAGGAATATGACACATGTACAAGACACCCCTCTCCCGCACCGCCACAGTTCCCATGTCTTGCAGATGTGGCAGGAGCGCTCCCTGGGGCTGGTGACTCTAAAGCCTTTCCAAGCCCAGAGCTATTCTGCCTTCCTGTTTCAAGACCAAATGTGAAGATTGTCTGGAATAACATCCCATAACCAGTGGTAATAAGATGATTAAATGAATCGCAGAACCACGTAATAAGCAAAAAACAGATGCACCATAAAGACCTGTAAAATGCCTCATCCTCAGATGTCCCAGGGTGAATAAAATCAATTTTCATTTATGTTTATTTGCAGTAATTTATGTTTTTATCTATTAAGCATTCTTCCAAACTGAACTGATGTGTGTTAAAGAGAGTTCAGACTGGCTGCTGTAATCTCACAGAAGAACAAAGCAAACTCACTGGGAGCCACAAGTTTCAGTTCCCGAGTAACAGCACCGAGGTCGTTTCTTGCCACACATCGCACAGCCAGGGTTTCCTCTACTTTCTGGAAGGTCACCTGGCTTTCCACCATGTTCTTCTCGTCCAGATGGGCTTCCATGTGTATATCAGAGATATTATTAGTCAGAAGAGTCCATGAAGTGTCATTGCTGCATCTGCAGAGAAGAATAACAGTGGAAACAGGGGCTGGGTGTAGATGTGGATAAAGAGTGAACACAACAGGAATCACCTTTCCCTATAATCTTCTTCTGACAATGATCATTTTAAGGACCAGAAGTACTTAAGACCACCTTGGTGAAAAGCCTGCATCTTTCTTCCATCAGAATAATTGGCCTTCTGATGCTCATTACTGCTGCCACTTTGAAGGCCTGATAATGCAGCCCAGCAGGTCCGGTGTAGATAGATCTTGGTGTTGCTAAGTATCGTGCATAGTTATAGTAGTGGATGGATCTCTACTTCTCCCTGAATCCTTCACAGTCTGCAAGGCTTCTTGGGGCAGGGCTATGAGGACAACCATCCCACCAGGCAGGAGGAGACTTTAGCACAATGAGAGCAGAGCACAGCTGGGCTATGCCCAGGGCTCCCAGCATCCTTCCATGTGTGGTCTCCTTCTGCCTGGTGTACAACCTCCCAGGGACAGCCGAGCCTCCCAGCAGCTGCAGCAGGAATCAGTCTAGAACCAGCAAGATAATTGCTACATGTCTAGAATACTTTGAAGGTGAAAATTATAATTTTGAGGAGAAGTAATTACAAGTGAAAATTTAGAAACACACAAGAGTGATAATGAGGCAGACTGAGCTAACTGTGAAATGATAGGAACTCCCCGAATGGAAGGGCAGGTACTCTTCAAGATCTGCTACATTCACTTATTGAACACAAAGCTTTTATCAGAGCTAAATCAAGACATCATGTATTCTCCTACAGGATATGATCACTAGGAAAGGTACTGACAACCTCTCAAAACACAAGCAATATGCCTCTGAAAAGACAAATCGGATTTATAGCTTACTGGGCCTTGATGAGGACAGTGTGGTATAGTAACTAGTAATGGTAAGCTAGTCAGTGAGAAAAACAGTCATATTTTAGATCACAAAGCACCCTGTCTTACTTTTTAATGTCCTTGCAAACCAGCCATTCCACATCAGGAAGCGGGGTCCCCTCTGCCAAGCACCTCACTGTCTGTCCCCCTGCAGAGCCATGGTGGTCATCCACAAGGTCTAAGATCAAGGCTGGAACTGGAAAGCAGTCAGAAGTTTGTTAAAATATTCAGCAAGGTCTAGAAAAGAGTTTAAAATTTCAAATAAAGCAGGGCAGGTATTATTTGGCCCACAGATTAATTGGCAGCTAGAGACTGGGACTTGGCCAAGGAGGTCCTTGTCTCCTGAAGGGCAGAAGGGATCCTAGGCTAGAGCCACGAAAAGGAAGTGTGGCGGGTATGCCACGTCCTCATGTCATGTTAAATGAGCTATCGCCCCTGCTGTCAGCTGGAATAACTTAGGCAGGAGGATAAAGTTTCTTTCTGGCACAACGCCAGTGCAGAAGTCAAAGCCAGGATCAGCATACAAGAGCTCCAAGGGCTCGGCAGGCACGCATACACTCCTCCGGACACCCTAATTCACGCTTTTCTTATCTCAATAGTCTAGGCAATCCAGTGCTCAGTGTTGACCCTGTGTGTAAGTGGATCAAATCTTTGCTGTGGGCCATCAGTTGTGGTGAGCTAGGCTTTGGGACTCCTTACCTTGTATTAGCAGTGAGAAGGTGTATCTTTTAATCTCATCTTCATTTTCAGCAACCAAGGTATAATATCCACTGTCTTCTTCCTTGGCCCGGATCAATTTTAGTATACTTTGAAACCTGCAGAAATGGGAGGTCTGGTTTGTAATTGTCTGTTTGTATTTTGCTTGTATTTTTAAAGGAGGCATAAAAAAAATCTGCTTCTATGCAACATGTAATCTGGGTATGTGGAGATTATAATGTGCTGACATTTGGCATTTCTAGCATGCCTTTGCACTAAAATCATTTTTCATACAACAAATGTCTACCAAAATACAAATGAGTAACAAGTGTACATTATTATATTCTGCATGGCTCTGACAAAGACTCTGATATTATTGGAAGTAGCTAGAGATTACTGGAGTGAAGATTTCTTGGAGGGACTGAAGAGGGCTAGTGCCCAGAAACCAAGGTTTGTATGTTTTGGAGATGTTAATGTTATCAAGGGAACAAAAAAGGCAGAGTAGATAACAAAGTAGATAACTACTAAGTAGATAGAGTAGATAAAAAAGACTTTTTAAACATTACTTTAGAAGAAGCAATGAACTGAAGTAGAAAGATAGAGCAGGAGTAGTTCTCAAGTTTCTAGGGGAGATGGCAAAGTAAGATTCATGAGAGTATTTTTACCTTGTTTCCTGGACTCTGCTTGAACTAGTAACAATCTCAGTAAGATTTTCAATCAGAGTCACATTATCCTTCAACCAGTACATTTTTGGAGCTGGGTATGCCTGCACATCGACGACAAAATTTTTGACTTCATGTAGATTGACAGCTTCCAAAGGGCTAAACTGAGGCTCTAGATGAATGAAGCCTTTGTCTGCAAATGAAAAAGCCATGCGTGAACAATGCTGTGCAGCATTTTTCAAGAGTAGTGTTTTCAAACATGTTAATAATTTTTGGACACTGAAATCAGACTATACCATGAACTGTAATGACTACTTTCTTATTTTCCTTAACCTCCTTGGTTGCATGCCGAGCAGTACATTCATAATCCCCTGTGTCTTTCACTGATGCCTCAGGAATGGTCAAGGTGTAAACCAGCTTCTGCGATGGGACTTTGATATCATCAAGTTTTATCACACCTTTTTCTTTCTGTAGTTTGGAGAAGGAAAAAAAAACCTTACTTAAGTAACTAAGCTGAAAGTAGACCACTGAGGATTTATGATGCCACTGGAGTGAGAGTAACCATCTAAACCCTGTATGGCAGAAGACTTGTTTATTCAGTCAAGGATATATTTTCAAGCCACAAGCACAAAAGATATGTCTATAAAAATACATCCTTCTGGGGGAAGTCACAGAAGGGTGAGGAGATTTAGAACTCATATTTTGTTCACTTGAAACAAAATACCATTCAAAATTTGGGTGAGCAGTCTGAAAGTGCATTTCACTGCTTATGCTACCTTCTCCTTGGACAGAAAACCTGTGGGGTTTTATTTTGAATTTTCTTTGTTCAGTTCCTATGAAGTATAGGGTGAAATTTTATCCCCTCTACCAGACAAAAAGTAACCAGTTACTAGATGATTTGTTCTCTGTACTCTAAAACAAGAATAATTTATCAGCAAGGAGAAGACTCTTGCAAGAGTAAGGATGGTGAGAATGGTCAACCATGTTATGAGAAGCTGGAATAAAAAATACGTTGGAGATAGTTTGGAAAGATGGCATATAGCAGGGGCTTTAATGTGTAAAATGGAAAATAGAACAAAATCTCAAATCATTTTTTCACTTGGGCTCTTAATTTGCTTAAATAAATCTGCAATTTGGGGTCACAATTAGGCAGTCACTTCAACTACTCCATGCCCTCAGTTACCAGACATTTTAGATGGGATATTCTGAAAATTTGTTTTGTCAGGATGCTAACCTATTTTCACTGAATATTTTTTTTTTTACTGCAGAAGGATGTTATGCAGGTTTGAAAAGTTCTGAGGTTCTCTGAAAGTTTTAAGGTTTTCTTACAACTTTTTTTTTCTTATATGTTCTTTTTTTTTTTTTTTTTGCTTTGAAGTTCTCATTAGTGAGTAATTATATTGATTGCAAGAGTCATTTTAATTTACACCTGCACATCTAGGAACAACTAAGACTCTGAACCTCATTCTCCATCATCCTTTATTATGCCAAAGAAGCCAGGGTTTAAGAGAGCCATCTTTGAGGTTCATACCCTCAGCAGTAGCACTATGCACAGATGTCCAACACATTCCTAGATCTTTCTATTTCCACAACATTTCTTTTTTTGAACTGGTAAAAGACCTGAGAGGCAGCATTCCTCCCTCAGTGCGTGGACTCCCAGTCACACCTCACCTTCCTCTCATGCTTTGCATACTTACTAACAACAAAGTCTAACTTTTGGTACTGACTTTCTTTTGTGTTACCTTAGAAGTAAAAGAAATTACTTTGTTTTTTCTCCTCAGCTGTCCTCATTCAGAGAAGAGACGAATATTTCACAACCCCACCTTCTTCCCCAACGAGTAACTACAAACATGCAGACCGAGAAAGAGAGAGAGATTTACCACTTTCCCAGGATAATTCCACTGTAAATTAACCACCTCGTTGTCAAAGACCACACAAGTTACTACGATGGTCTCGCCTGTTTTGTAGACAGTTTTAAGAGCTTCAATTTCAACTGGCAGCTGTGAAGTAGCTAAAGAGAGAGAGAGAGTACAGATTTAGTTTAAAACTGTATGCAATTTTCACATTGTGTAATTTCAGGGGGAGATTTCTATTTCACTTCCTCTGTTGAGGAATTACCTGGAAAATTCAGTGAAAGTACTGCTGATTCATACTGATATAAACATGTGTATTTAAAGGATGAAGTGTGCAGGAATTGAGTTTAATCAATTCAATTAAGAAAAGATACATGCATAAAATTTCAAGTAACAGTTCATATCTCAAATGCCCCTATGAGATCTTTTACTCACTGCACTTGTGATAAAAGTAATTTTCCATTTTGCTAATCAGTGGCTGTCTTTGAAAATCCACTACTGGTCAATAAAACCTTGTTCTCAAAATATTTGAATTGTGTTGTTTTTTCCAACTAACCAAAGTTCTATCATTTGAATCCACTGGGGAACACCAGGCTTTTAAGTTCTGTTTCAACAAACAGGATGAAAACAAATGGATTACAAAAGACTTTTGCAACCATTTGAGAGAGGAGGTAAAGTTAAGGGCATTTTATTCTCATCAGAATTGTATACAAGGTAGTTTGCTAGGCAAACTAGCAACTAAGTGACTAGCAATATTGCCACAGGATCAAGGAGCTCATCAATGGGGTAATATCTGATATAACCCCATGATGCTGGTGCTAATATGACTCTACAGTATGAGAAACGAACTGGGCTGCACATTACTGCTTTTTTTTATTATTATTAATGAAAATAAATAAATACCTCTTAAAATATAGATGAGGAACACATCAGACTTGAACTCCACACCTTTAACTGTTGTTTTGCAAGTGTATGATCCCGCAAGGAAGTTTCCTATGAAGCCTTGCTTGTTGTCATAGAAAGCATACACAGCCTTATCTAAACTGTTAATTAAAGTCACTTGAGCATTTGGGTCACTTGTCCGACATGGGATAATGGTGGGATCACCTTCTTCTACTAGGATGAACTGGTCTTCTGGTATGGAAGGAACAAAAGGCATGTCTGGGTCTGTAAAAAACAAGTGGTACGTTTACACTACCTTGTTTGTAGGAAGTCCATATGCAAGAACTGGATATCAATGACCACCTACAGGTCTTAACTGAAATCAGTACAGTTCGTGACTCCACTTGTTCAGAGACTGCAGGTGAGGCATGCTAAGAGCATCTTGGTTTTGTTTTCTCGTGTGTCATGTAGTGAGACATTTGACCTAAGCACAAAAGAGGAAAGGTCTCGGGCTCCTTCCTGACAATTCAGGATGCAGAACTGGAAATGCAAAGGACTCCAAGAGATATTATTCTTCCCATTAGACCTGGTTCTGATATATTCCTACAGTGAGGCAAAAGGCTATTAAGTGACACAAAGCATGAAAAATAACTAATGGGTATGAAAACATTTATGCAATTTCTGGGAATTAAATTAAAGATGACTTCTCTTTCTCTGTCATAAACAACTCTATCAAGACATATATACAGCAAAGATCTTAGGGATGAATTTGGACTTACACATCTAACTTTTAGGACAAAAGATTTTGTGTTCAAGTGCAACTTTCACTGAAATAAAAAGAAATATAATAAAAATAAAATAAAATTAATGTACCAATAATATTTTATTGGAACAAATCACTCATCTTTTTCAGCTGGATTTTTTTCCTTCTGTAATAATAGCTGCCCCATAACCAATACACAAAGAAAAGAAAAAAAGGAAAAAAAAAAAAAAAAAACAACACTCAATCGCAAAAGGTAGAAATCAATTTTGGTGTTGTTTATGTCTAACACCATTAAAGCCACATTTCATCAAAAATAATTCAGGATACTTATCTTTATGCATATCTAACATGTCCAACATTGCAGTTATGAGACATAGTTAATTATGGTCACAGCATGTGGTTTCCAGACTATGGTATTTGACCATAAAAAAGCAAACAAACACCTGGTAGTTTTAGTTCTTCAAAGTCAACAAAATGCGTGCCAACTTTCCTATCCAGCCAATCCAAAGTTTGAGTTCAAAACATAATTGCATAACATATCAAACATAAAAAGCAAAGCCCTTAAATTATCTACACTTGGCCATTCGGAATAAACAAATAATCTCTGCTAGCCTGAAGCTTCTGTGCAAAGCTTTATAATGAAATTTAATAAATAGCAATACAAATCCCTCCAACAATAGAATTTATGCTGCACTGGCAGGCTCTTTGTAGCAATAGTCCAAAGACAGTCCTCTATCCCAAACATGCTGCCAACTCCATGTATTCTTTTTCCCAATTTAATTTAAAACAGAAATGGGATTCACCTAGTTTGGTTTTCTCTGTGCTTTTAGTGAAACTGGGATATTGCGTGAAGTCTCAGAGTAACCCTCCTTGGCCAAAGTGGGTTGCTGCCACCCATTGCCCTCCTAATTCATTGCAGGAAAAACAATTGTAAAGACAAAATTTATAGTGGAAACAGAAACATTCTCTATAATTTGGAGAAAAGGATATGTTCCTGCATTTATGACATCCTAATGTTTAGTGACTGGAAAAAATTACAGGGTGTCTCTGCTTTGCAAATGTGGTAGGCTGAAATCTAGAGGCATTTCAAAATCAAAACAAAATGCCCTCTTCTTGAAGAAATCTTCTGCCTTTTGCCCTGCTATCCTTTTTCTGAGTGAGTTACAAGCCCGTTTAACAGCAAGAAAATCTTTTGGTGATTTGGCTAGAGCTGGTTGGAAATTGAGATATGTGTGCCAAAGCCTCTGCTGAAACCTCTTAGTGCTTCAAGAATGAATACAAATGCATTAAGTTTGTTGTGGGAAATGTAGAGAAAGTCTTGGAAGAATCACTGTACTTAAGTCACACATCATGAACTGCAAAGAATTAATAACACTGTAAAATAGCCTTTAAAAAATCATCATTAGTCCTTCCTGCCATTTTCCCCTTCCACAATCCTCCTTGCAGTTTCAGACATCATCTCCTTCACAACTTATTTTAGTTTTGCAGGATGATTTACAATCCCTTCTTTTCTCCTTCATTTCCTGCTCAGACTATTTACTGCAAAAGTCATGGCTTGGTCTTCTCTGGCCCTGCCGTTCTGCCACTTATCCCCTGAACACCGAGGAAACATCCAGACAGCGCTTTGCCAACGCAGCCAGCTGTGGCTCAGTCTGTGGTGCCTATTTCAGCCACAGAAAAATAAATAAATAAATAACTTGATGGATAACATGGGAATCCTTTAAAGAAATTTTCAGCCAGAACAACGGGGTGGGAGGGCAAAGCTGGTGATAGGAACTTCTGAAGAGAAGGGATGTCATTTCTTCTGCGTCCAGCAGATTTTCCACCACTACAGAGAAAGGTGGCACGGGGACTGGGAAGGCTGTGTTTACTTTGAAAATTATAGGGCACTGTAAGAAACGCTGCGTAGAAACACCATATTTTTAATCTTGCCTCAGACTGGTCAGCAGTAGCATTTCTTGTTTCATCCTCCCTTGTAACAGCCACCTCAGGACAACTCTGCTGCTTCCTGCTTCCTGGGCCCCCTGCACATGTGAGCTTTTCCCCTTTCTGTTTAAATCAGGTTAAAAACAAGACCTGGCATTCCCCAGCTGGAAACTGCTTTAGTGTCAGACGTGGCACTGGTTTGGGCAACACGTGTCCCAAAACATCCCTCACAGTCACCCTGGAAAGGGGGTCAGTCACCCTGTGGCACCCCCACTTACCAGGCACATAGATGTAGATGTCCTTCCCCTCCACTTCCCCATCCTCCACTTGAGTGTGGTTGTAATAGCAAACATACAGGCCCGTGTGAGCAGCTGAGGCATTTCCTACTTCCAGCACTGTCACGAAGAGGCCACTGTTGTTCTCTTCATGTCTGATGTCTATCCTGTGGCTTCCCTCGGTCACTGGGTACTGCCAGCTCACTTCGCTGTCTCCAGAGCATTTGAGTGTGAAATTGGAATTGAGCTGTACAACCATTTCATTTCTGTTGGGAACAATAGTCGGCAGAGGAAGCTGGCAAAATGTTAGGAACGGGCCTGGAAAAAGACACAAATAAAGAGCACATGAACACACAGCTCCTCCTCAGCACAGGGACGGGAGAGGGTGCAGAGTGGATCCAGAGCAGGCATCTTTATGGCCATTTCAGATGTGCTGACATCCCAGGAAATTTGCCCTTGTTAAAAGCCAGAGCTGTTCCCAGTGGAGGGCAAATGGCCTCCCTTTGAAATGCTAAGCAGAGAAGTGTTTGCTCACTGAGCCCTGTTTGACAAATCCAGAGGTGAAAGACGGAGGTGAAGTTAGGGATGGTTCCCAATCCACACCTCAGCTTCTCGGCCCCAAGTCCCAGCCCCAGCCCCTGGCTCCTGGTTCATGGGCACCCTACAAGCCAGGCTGAAGGTCCTTTCCTTGCAGCAATGGCCGGGAAGTCAGCAGGCCCGTCAATTTTCGAGGAAGCTCACCACTGAAAGTTAGAAACCACTTTCCAAGGCCAACACCTGCACTTTACATCTGGCTTCTATTTCGGCAAAGGGCCGGGGAAGGGGCCTAGATCCAAAATTTGTGCATCGGGTCTACCTCTGGCCAAAATGTACAGAAATTTTATGGCCAAATAAAACTGTAATTCACTGAACTAAATGTTGTAGATGGCACCACTTTTCAGATGCAATCTACATTTATGGGGTCAGATTTGCAAGCCTAGGTAATTTGTAGGTGGGCTGGTGCAGGTCCAAGTCCCAGAAGGAAAATGAGAGGGCCCACACCCTAAGTTCCCGAACAAGAAAATGGGGAATTCACCAGGAAAACACTGTGAAAGTGGGCCCTGCACAACAAACCAGCAGTAGGAACCCAGGCTTTCTTTGAAACCAGTTTCTCACGTCTGCACATGTTATCTCAGCCTGCAGGGCCCTTTCTATATTTGGCAGCCCTGTGGCAAACCCTGCCCTCCCCTCCCAGCGCCATTCGTTCTGCAGATGTGGGCAGCCCGGCGAGTGCGGTTATGTGGTGGGAAGGGGGAGGATGCTGGAGCCCACACAGGCAGCCCGGCTTGCTCCATGCTGCCGGAGGTGCTCCAGCGTGCCAAGGGTGGGACATCTGTAGGTAGGCCTTGTCTTGGCCTACCAAAGGGAAGGACAGAAAAATAGAGGCTGGAGGCAGCTGGCCAACCATTTGTTATTGTGGACACGACGAAAGGAAACTTAAATACAGGTTTGTGCAGGAGCAGGGATGAGGAGGCTTAGAGGACTGAGGAATATTACCTGTGAGGAAACATCCCAGGATCAGGAATGTCCTTGGGGAAGTACCCATCGCTACCGACAACTGAAACAGAAAGAGGGCAACACGGAGCCAGTTAATAAGCTGACAACAGATATAAGAGCTCACAGGACCACTCTCCAACAGCGCCCTTTGCTTGCACCCTGCCAAGGGCAGGGACCCCATCTCACACCCTCATCCTGGTGAGACACCCACCCACACCACCCACATGGCACGTGAGGCCACAGGCAGACCACCAGCATGGGGAACACAACCAAGGGACCACAACCTCTTCTCCTCGCTAAGTTCTGGCCCACCCTGCTTCTGAATGTTAGAAGTTACACAGAGCACAAAGCTGGCACATCCAGCAAAGAGCCTGCAAACAGGCCTGGTGCCCGCTGCAGCACCCAGGACTGAGCCCACGCTCCTACTTGGATGCTGTATTGAAGTCAGTGGGGGTGCAATGGCTATATGTAGTAAGTTCTGACCTTTTAGCTGCTTGCAGGTTTTTTTTTTTGGAGGGAGAAACAGCGTATTTAAAAGCTACTTTTATTATAAATCACACAATTGTGAGTGATATTTTTGTTTTGCCATTGTACGTATGTATATATATAGCTTACTGAGCACAATACAATACAATAGTGTTTATTGCTTATTTAGCAAGAATTCCCTTGATCAAGAGACATGCTATTTAAAACATATGCTGAAATTTTCTAATGGAATAAATACATGACAGACTGTAGGCCAGCACTGTTGTTCACTGATCGCCTCTTCTCCCCAACAGTGTGAAAATCATAGGCTATTTGTGATAATTTCAGCTTTCAAACAAATAATCAGAAGGCATCAGTTGTGAAGAGGCAGGAATGGCAATAAACAACTCTGAATCTTTATGCTATCTAATAACATTTCTACTTAAAACCCTCAAGAAGCCTGCTAGGTAATTTCCAAAAGAGAAGCTCCTACAACCCCTGCTCCCATTGAGATCAATGAACATTTTTTGTTGACTTTAATAGCAACTGGATTTGGCCCAGAGCCAACATAGACTAAAAAAGGACCATACAGAAGAACTTGTAATCTGAAACACAGGCTAAGGAGTAAAATAAAGAATGATGTGCCAAAACAGAGACTAGTTTTTCAAAGGTTCTGGAGAGTTTCTATTCACCCTCTGCTCCCGATTCTGAGATAGGAAAGCACGTAGGTGCATCAAGTTCTGAAGATTATGCCGATGCCATATGGGAGCTAAATGATTACAACATGCCATGGGGTGCTTCTGAACCCGTCCCTCTTTCCTCCTGCGACGTGTGGAACAGACGGTGCTCCTTTGCAAAGCGAAAAGTATTTGATACTCCAATCAAACAAAAGGTCTCAGAAGAGTTACAAACTACCAGCCCCAAAACTTGTACAAACAACCTCAGAAATTCAGCTGACAACTTTCCAGCAGAGACAAACCATTTTGCCTGATTCTTCAATTAGCAATAATTGCCACGTGTTTATGTATCTGTCTCCTGTTGATAACAGACTCTCAGACATCAAAGAAGTCCATTTGTTTCAGCCTCCTTATTCATTTTTATCACATTTATATCCTACAATATTTTTTCCGATAAAGTGACCCACGCTGTAAATCTTTAAAGAATTCCCATCATCTTTTTTATTTATCTGAATCCTAAGCTCCCAAGATCCACAAGACAATGTTCCCCACTGCCAACCAAATTTCCTTCGGCCTCTTCCATTTGAAAATAGGGTCTCTACCCCTATTGTGTTGTTTTCCAGACTATTCAATGCAAGTGACGCAATGCATAAAGGGAAAACACAAAGCTAGTATCTTTTACACAGCAGACTGCAGAAGCTCTGCTGAAGTAAACTTACACTCTTGCAAAGCTGTGTGAGGACTGAAGCCTTGTGAATAAACTGATGTAAATAGAGGTGATGGCATTTCCAAAGTGTTGTTTGGAATTTGTTGCCTCAGTTGGTCTGCCATAGCAATCAGTAAGAGCTGAGTGCCTCAGTCTACTCTTGCAGTTTAAAAAATCACAAGGATTTTCTGAATCTGCATCTCCCAACTGGCTATTCTTTCAGAATCCATAGCTTTGATCTTTCCTCAATGACCCGTTAATCTCAGCAAGACCCAGAGCAACATTTACGCACTGTGAAAAACAGAATAATGTACTAAGGACTCATCATCATTCATACTCAAAATCTGTTTGAACTGGATTTAATTACATTGTGCATCTGACTTTGGCATGCTGGAGTCAAGGTTTAACACAGAATTTAACACCTCTGTTCTGGGCAAAAGATAGTTTACTCATTCCCAAAACACCAAGCATTTGCTGTTTATTTACCATCACCTGTTTTCTTATGCACTTACTTTGCTTTTTAACCTTCTTTGTGGCAGAAAAGCCTTCTTTGTCCTAAAACACCCACATCTCAGCCCTGAATAAATACACCAGGTTCAGTTTCTAGCATCACTACATCAAACCGAAAATTGGTGTAACCTCTGTGAAGCCAGTAGATTTATACAAGTATTGATAGTGCGCATACAATGTAAGTTGGAGCCAATCTTAATTCCTTGCATACCTTGAACAGTGCTAGTTAGAATAGAAACATGGGAGTGCATAGTGAAAATTAGATGATGCCACGGGGGTGTTGCCAAACTCTCTGCAGTGGAGGTTGATTGCCCAGGGTAAAACAATCATCACATCTGCTCTAATCACTGGGTTTTGAAAGGAACTGACTGAAAATTCGGTACCTCTGTTGTGTGCTTTAATGATAAAAAAATCAGGAAAAGAACATCAGAAGAACTTTTATCAGCAAGGAGCCAGTCTTCCAAACACTCACGGCCAAGCGCTGGCATCCAACCAAGAGGGGTTTCATTGACTGCAGAGTAGAAGAGACAAAGTAAAATCAATATCGAAAAAGCTGATGAAAATGTGTGTTTAGAAGATGATGATATTCCTAGGCGATTGCGTGACCTAGACAGAAGGCATGGTGGCGGGGTAAAAAGAGCCATCCGTATATATTTTTCATACAGCTGTAAATCAAACAAAGAACTCTTTCAAGATAGAAAACCGTCCCATCCACCAGCAGCCTGGAGACTGACAAACTCGTTTCCTGCCAGCTACCTAGTCACTGCACTTCATCCTCTTGGCCACAGGATGGCAATGTTGATCCACAGCAATAATCCAGCTCCCTTGTCCAGAAGAAGGAACGGCTGGTCTCCAGCGCGGCAGCTGGAATCTAAGCTAGGTCTCCTAAATCAACTTAAGATAAAATTTCTTATGTCTTAACTTCATGCGAATTTGCTGGGTTTTCTTCTTTGGGGGAAAAAAAAAGTCCCTATTGCTCTGTATTTATATAAATTATACGATAGTAGGTGGATTGCAAATCTTGGCACATAATGATGTGATTATCCTTGTTATGAGAGGGCTGGATAATTTCAGTGGAGGTTTTGTCTGAGTGGCAATCCATCCTTCTGGGAAAGCTGATCTTTTCCAGCAAGAGTGAAGGCTAGCCCAAGAGCAGAGGACAACTCTTCCTCCTTGTGGTACATGTCACCAGTTGAATGCAAATGTTCAGTCAGGACCTCCTGAAACATTTATTGGTTTGCAGCTCCCAAATTACAAACTCAGTTCTCCACAAGAACAGAGCAAACAGGAGAGTGTCTGACGGTTTCGCTGGGGAAAGGCACAAATGACATGAGAAAATTTCTTCTTTGAAAAGTCCAGCATAAATTTTCTCCTAAAGAGCGGTTTGTTCCACGTCCATTTGCGAGTGTTTGCATCTAGCATAGCCTGTACATCTCTTCTGGGCTGTGCAGGAATAACTACGCAGCAAGCCGAGCTGTTCGGGGCTCCTGCAGTGGCTTCAGGCTCTGCAGGGCACCTAGTGATGGCTGCCACCCATCAGCCTTCCAGTCAGCTCCAATTCTTCAGTGTAACCCATCAGGACAGACCACAGGACTAGGAAATTAGAGGAATTAGAGATAGAGGGCAATTTACAAAGTCTAAATTTACTTAAAGGACTTTCTAGTCTATCCCAGCAGACAGACAACACAATGGGTACATCCAAGGGTGCATCTCACTTAGGTTCTCAGGATCAGGTCAGGAACTTCAGAGAACACCTCAAATCCCAACTTAGGTGCTCAGAAGTGGTGGATGGAAAAAACCACTCCATTTCTGTTGACCACAGGAGCTAGGAAGCTCAGCCATTGCAATCTGTTCCCTTGGGTGTCTACACGAAGCTTTATTGACTTGAAAGAGATGAGTCAATCAGGAGAGCAAGGCAAGAGGGAGAGAAAGGATCGCTTGCTTACTTGCTTGCTTCTTCTAAATTATCGGCAATTCTTGTCAGCACCAAAAAAATGACGTCTCAGAAATCATTCTAGTCTTTATAACAAGTGAAGCAAACATGTTCGAACAGAATTTTCAGTGTTCACATGCGAGAGTAATGCCATTGCGGCCATCATGATGTAAGGATACAAGCGAGGCGAAGTTTCTACAGGGTTATCCATTTCACCCCTTTTCAGACCAATTGCTGCTGTTGGAAATAACCAACAGTAGGTCAGTTACAAAAAATAAAGGTCTGGGCTATGCAAGTCTTTTCTGTCTATATGAATTGGACTCAAATCCTAGCTTGATACTGCAGTACTGCAGAGAGGTATTTTATTAAAATATTTATTACTTCCTGCTTTCTTGAAACCTAATACCTATGTATTTCTCTCCCAGCCACATGAAGATCCCCCATACATCAATAAGCAAATAAGAGCAGAAATGGCCCTGGTGCCCATCGCAGTCCTGCTGGCACACCTTCTGCCCGGCCTTGCCTAGGGAGGAGTACCAGAACAAGGGGGCTCATTTTAAGGCAGCGGGAGACTGCCTGCAGGCTGGGAGAGCTGCTTTGCTTGCAGACTCCTATGTCCCAGTGCTTTGTGCGGTCTCATTTTTCTTCAAACTTTTTTTTTCCCCCAAGCTTTGAGGTTGGCTAAACTGCTGTTTTGCTGAGGGCTCCACAATGCTCTTTGTTAAGTGGAAACTGAAAACGAAGAGCCTTGCTGCGAGATCTTTCTCTGTCTCCTCTAGAAGTAAAAGCCAGATATCCACAGCTCAGATTTTGAGCCGCTGATGGCAGAGGGACCTTTGACGCCTCTCTCCTTGCTTTGATCCTGTCTGTGGCCCCATCTGGGGACACTGAGTTAATGCAGCCTAGCTGGGCCCCCAGCTGGGCCCTGAGATGCTGAGGGCAGCACCCCCAGCATCCCCCTGCTGGCTGCCCCCGCCTCACCTCTCCCCCGGGCAGCAAAAACCATCGAGGGGGCTTTAGCGAAAGGAGGCACAGCAGGGACCCCGTCGGGGAGGCAGTGGGGACCCCAGTGGGGACCCCATAACCAGACAGGACGTGGCTGGGGATGGAGGAGGGAGGAGAGGAGCACATTGCCACTCTCCAGCTCCCATCCTCAGGGTTTTCCTCCCTGCTGCAGGGAGCCCAAGCTGGCGTCCCCGAGGGAGCAGGAAGAGGGGTGACCCCGAAGCCCCTCCCGTCTCCCCAGCTTGGTTTTCGGCTGCTAGAGCCGCTGCGGATCAGAGGCTGCCCGGGACACCGAGCAAACCTAGCAGAGACGGCAGCTCCCAGCCACTCCGCTGTTTGTCTAGGAAACAATAGGAAAGCCTTTGCCAAGCTGGAGCAAATTTTTTTCTTTAAACGCGAGGTAACCGAAAAAAAAAAGAAAAAAAAAAAAAGCGGGATGGGAGGGGATGGGGCAATGCAAAGCCGTGTTTCCCTGCAGGGCTGCTCCCCGACGTGAGCTCCGGGCTTCTTCTCCTGCCCGCTCCGCCGGGCGAGGCACGGAGCGCTCTGTGCCCCCCGAGGGGGCGGCCACCCGCGGGGGGACAGCGGCTGTGCCCCGTCCGAGGCTGTGACAGCGACGTGCCCGCAGCCCCGGGGACGGCTCCGTCTGTCCCGAATGCCTCGGGCGTGTGGTTTCGGGTCCCAGAGGCTCGCCGGGAAGCCGGAGCTTTTGCGAGATGCCGAAATGCCGTCGAGGGCGCTGGGTGCGTGCCCCCGGCGAGGGAGGGGGCCAGGGCAGCGGCCCCCGCAGCCCGTCGGGGCGTGGGCAAGCCCCCGGGGGCGGCTGCTGCTGCCTCGCTGGATCCGCCGCTGCTCGCATAGAAAAAAACTGTCCAAGTCCTGTTCTCTGGAACGGCTCCTGGGCCGCTGGGTCCCCGTCCAAAAATGTTGAGCAATGCCGCAGCCAGCCAAAAAGCCATTTCCTACTCGCTCCTAGGACTTTTCCAGGGGACTCCAGCCTGGCAGAGGCTGGCGAGTTTACAGCCTCCGCTCTTGACCAAATCCAAACGGTGGCCGCGAAGACTTCAGGCCCCCCCCGGGGGACGAGGCGGCGGGCTCCAGCCGTCCGGTGGGGCGGGCGGCGCTCCCGGTGCGCGAAGGGGTCTGTAAGCTGGAGAGGCTCCAGGTACCAGTCCTGCCCGAGTTCAGCATCTTCTCTTTCCGCTGAGACGTGGAAATAAAGCAAAAGAGCGGGGGGAGGGGAGGGGGGGGTGCAGGGATGGAGATGGGGTCGCCCGCGCAAAGCGGGGGTCGTGCGTGTCCCGTCTGGGCTCTCGGGGGCGGGGGGGGGGGGGGGTAAGGTGGGGAAGGGGACCTGAAAAGGGGAAGGTGGCGAAAAACAAAGGGTGGGGGAAGGGAGCGGAGAGCGGCGGGGTGAAGGAAGCGAGGGCAGAAGGTGGGGATGCGAGAAGAGGGGGAGCCGCCGGGTGCCACCCTGCCCTGCTTCCCATCCTCGCTGCGCGTCCCCCCCGCGCCCTCCGGGCGGGCACCGGCGCTGCTCTCGGAGCCCCGGCGGGGCAGGAATGCGGCCCGGTGGCCCCCGCCGTCCCAATGTGTTTGTCATTAGCGCTGCCCGAGCTGCTCCCCGCCGCCGCCGCCGCCGCCGCCGCGCCCCGACGGCCCGCGGAGAGCCCGGTCCCAGCTCCCCGCCGCCCCCGGGGGCCGCCAGCCCCCGGCACCCCGGCGGGAAGGCGCCCCCGGAGCGGCTCAGTCGGGGAAAAAAAAAAAAAAAAAAAAAAGAAAGAAAGAAAGAAAGAAAAAGAAAAGAAATACCAACAAATGGATAAAGTGAGAGAAAATTAAAAAAAAATGGGAAAAGAAAAAAAAAATAATGGGAAAAAGAAACGGGGGAAAAGGAAGGAAAAAAACATGGGGAAAGTGCCCCTCACCTCTTACCTTCTCCTCTCCAATCCGCAGCTATAGTCCCGCAGATTGTAAAATATCCAAAATATGTCCACGTCTTTTGTGACTTTCCCCGCTCAGCCGCGCTCCTTCCCTCCCGCTCGCCCTCCCTCCAGACCCGACTGCAACGGGCTCACAACCCGCGCCCCGTAATTGATTCAATGTTGTAGTCCATCCTTCCAAAACTAATCATTTGCTTTAAGTAAATAGCTGTCAGGAAATGAAGCCCCCCTCCGGCCCCTTCGCAATAAGAGCCGCCCTGGCTCGCCCGGCGCCCCCAGCCCCGCGGCCGGAGGCGGGCGCAGGAGGGAGGCTCTTACGGAGGCAGGGGGGCCAATCTCAGCCTCCAGATTTCAGCGGCCTCGCAGGGGAGGGGGAGGCTGGCCATATGGCAGGGGGAGGAAAAGGGGGGAATCGGAGAGTTTTGCACTGCGGGGGGAAGGAAAAAAAAAATAAAGGGGGAAAAAAAAAAAAAAAACCTTCGGTGAAAAGTCAGAGGGCTCCCAATTTCGTGAATGAGCCTCCTCCCTCAGCCCCTCCAGGACGGTGGGTCACGGTGTGAGGTTATGGACGGGGAGCTGGAGCTGGAAACGAATTGGCGGCTTCCTCGTGTCCTTTGTGCGCTCCTGAGCGCGGGCACGGGCCGCAGAGCAGCACGGAGGGCTGCGAGGCAGCCAGAAGCAGGAGGCACCGGGCGAGAGGGGCAGAGCCGCACCGCTCGGGTTTATGAATGAAACCACAACGAAAGGCAACCGTCGCCGGGAGCCGGCCGCCCCAAACCCTGCTGCTGTGCCGGGACCGGGGAAGCTCTTCTCATCCTCTGTGCCCTCGGCCCGGGAGCCCGGTCTGAGCTCGCCCGGGGCCCCGACGGCTTTAGCCGGGGACCTCCGCCTCGCCGTGGCGACCAGCGCTGGCCGGGGGAGGTGGCGGGGGCTGCCCCCGTCGCCCCGCCGCGGGGTCCCGGAGCCGAGCCCGGCGAGCGGGGCGATGCTGCGGCCGCGGGAGAGGGGGCAGTGCAGCCCCAGGAACCGAGCGGGGACGGAGGCCCCTGGCTCCAGGGAGGGCTCCGGCCTCGGAGCCGAGCCCCCGGGCTTCTCCCGCTTCCTCCCTTCCCGCTCCGGCCCGCCTCCCTCCCTTTTTTCTTTTTATTATTATTTTTTTCCGTTTAGGGCTAAACAAAAGTTTTGTCCTCAAAGTCAAGCGGCAGGATGCGGTGGTTTTTCTCCCTCCCTAAACCAAGGAGAGCTGAGCCTCCGGAGCGAAGATGCCCCGAAGGGAGTGAGGGCAGGCAGGAGAAGAACGGCGTGCTCAGGCCGAGGGCCCTGTGGCGAGGCTCGCAGGGTCCCCAGCCTTTTTTGCACGCTCTCCGCTAGTGCATCCTCAGCTCGGGTGAGTGCACAACCCCGCTATTGCTTCCACATGTTCCTGCAGGAAACCAGCGGAGTCAGATCCCTGGTCGGAATGCTAACAGGATACCGTAACGCTTGTGAATAAACAACAGGCTGCGAGTGAGTCAAAAGCACAATGAGGGAAAAAATAATAATAAAAAAAAAAATGGGTACACCCGGGTGTTCTCCACCTGGGGGGCGAGCACAGGCAGCAGCCCGGCCCCCCGAGGTTGTGCAGGACGAGCCCCGACGGGACGGGAGGGCTTCGGGCAGGGTTCAGCACCGCGAAGATGTGCGGCTGTAGAAAGTGCGTGAGCCTGAGGCCGTGGGGGCTCGGGCTGGCACCCAGGAGCCTGCTTTGACGGGTTTGAGGATGGAGGTGACGCCTGGCGAGGGACCCGCCAGCATCAGCCGCGACGCCTGCTCAAGGAAAAGAGCAAAAGGAAGGGGAGAAGGCGCTCTCTGTTTGCAATTACCTGCCTCATTTGAATAATGCCTTCGTCGTGATCATTATCGAGCATTCGTTAACGGCTTCCACGTGGGATCTCACAAGAACGAGGGCAGAATAAAACCAAATCGCGGGCTCGGGACGGGCAAAAAGCTGCGGGCGAGGACCCCGGCGGCTGCTGCGGGGCCGGGCCGGGGGCAGCGGGGCCGCTTTCCCCGAGGTGGCTCCCCCTTCCCCGCCCCGACGGCAGGGGACGAGGGGCCCCCTGCCCGCGGGAGGAGCCCGGGAGCCTTGTCGGGGCCGTTCCCCCCCTCCCGGTGCCGGCGGTGCCTGGGGGGTGTTTGAAATAACCCCTCCGGGACGGCTCCCGAGCGCTCCCCCCGCCCCGTGTGGCGCAGGGGGGTCCCGTCCAGGGGCTTGGGGTTAGCGAGAGGACAGGCTGGGGGTGGGGGGATTTACACCACGGCAGCCCCCTCCCCTCCCAGCCCCTCTCCCCTCCCCCGGAGTGCTGCAGCATAAGGCATCCTGCCTGTTTATGTGGCAACAGATGGAAGCCGCACGTCTTAAACAACCCGGGCTGAATGGAGCCGCTGCCGCCTGTTTACTTTCCCAATCTGCAGGCCCCCAACACCCCCCAACACCCCCGCGGGGGCGGTCGCAGTCCCGGCCCCCTCCCCGGTTCCGCAGCGCCCGCAGGCTCCGGGCGGCGGGCACCGACGGGGCGGCTCGCTGTGGCCCCGGGAGCTTGCGGGGGGGCTGGGAGCTGGGATTTTGGGCTCGGTCGGAGGGCAGGGATGGGGCTGAGCGCCGTCGGCCACGTTTTAGGGATGCCCGGTGCCGGCTGAGCTTTCCCGTAGGCACAGCGCCGCTCAGGAGGACCGCGACACCCCTGGATGCACACCTCTCTGCTCATTAGTATTTTTCTATTTTTCTAAGCTTTTTTATTTATTTTTTTTTAATTTCTTTTTCTAAATATCCATTCAATGGATATTTCCATTCTCGGGCCCGCCCGTTTCCCGAGCAAAACACCGGCCTAAGCCACAACCCCTGCATCGAGAAGGGCAGCTCCGGGCCGGAGCAGAGCCCCGACAAACCCCGAGAGAGGGAGAAAACCGAGCGGCCTCTCCTCGCTTGTCCCTGTAAATCTGTGCCCCCGTCTGTCGCGGAGGGAGGAGAACACAGCAGCGGGACAGACGGGGACAGACCGGGGGCACAGCCGGGCTCCGCCGAGCCCAGCCCCGCCGAGGGAGATGCTCGGCCCCTGCAGACGTGCCGCGTTTACAGCCACGGCGGGGATTTTTTGATTTTTCCCTTTTTCCACAACTCCCTCGTTCTGTTTGTCCGACATCGGCTGTCCCCGTGTCGGTGGGCGAGCAGGGAGCCAGACAAAAGAAATTAACGGCTGCTCCCCGCCGCCAGCCTCCCCTCCCCTACCTTTATTTTCATTCACCCCCGAGTGGTTTAAGGCAGTGCCCCGTCCCCGTCCTGTTCCCTCTAAGGCCTCTGCTGCCCCAACATCGAGTTGTTTTGCTTTCGTTGTCACATTTGCCTCATGACGTTAAAAGATGCCAGAACAAGCGTGGCAGCCTTATTCTTTGCGGTGGGAAAAAAAAAAAAAAAGCTTTGTTTTTCCTGATTTTTTTTTTTATTTTTTTTTTTTTTTGGGACTGGGGCAGCACAACCAGGCTGCTCCGGTCCTAACCCGGTTTAGGGGTGGGGTAATGGGGCGGGAGCGGAGGCTGCAGGGGCAGCAGGCGGGACGCTAGGGGGCACCGCAGCCCGCGGGAGGAGCGGCCGGGCAGCGCCAGCCACCGGGGGGAGCGGGCACACGGCTCCCCCCCTGCACCGGCGGAGCTCTCCTTTCATAGATCCACACCCCCCCCAAAGAAAAGAAAAAAAATTTAGCAGCCGCCCTCCCCGTTAGCCAGCGGGAGAGGGCAGCGCTGGGTGCGTGCCTGTGTCTTGCAGCCGGGGGGGACGGTTTTCTTTCTTAAATATAACCAGAGAGCCCGAGGAGGAGTTCAGTGGGGCAAGGCACACCCCGCAGACGCTTGGTTTCGCTGTTCGCAGTTAAAGGATCGGCAGGGTTTTGGGGAGGATGGGGAAGCGAGGATCCGAGCACTGCATCCCTGTGGGTCCAGCAGCAGCCCCGTGGCGAGCAGAGCTGCGAGAGCATGTCCTCCCTGCCACAAACGGGGATTTTCCCCCCAGAAAATCAAAGGACCTCCTCTGCTGATTCAGCCCAGGTTTGATTTCTACCCGTAACTCCTCAGACCATTATCTTTGCCTTTGTTCTTCCAAACCGCAGCAATTAATGGATTACAGCAGGACACAGACACAGCCAAGCCAGGCGGCTCTGTTCCTCTGTCTAGTTACTGTTGGTGCCAGCTTTACCCCTTCGGGCTGCTGTGCTCAGGGGCCCTGAGATCTGCACGGGACAGATGGCTGGTCCCTGGGCCACCCAGGAAACAGACGTCACCATCACCCGTGGTATGGTGGCCACAGCCAGATCCATGTCAATGTTGATCCCTACCTATGCACGGGCTGGCCATGTCCACAACACATCACTGCCATGGGCAAGGAAGAGCCAAGGTAGGCTGAGCATCATGAGGTGCCCAGCTCTGGAGGGACCCCACAGGTCTGTCCAGTGACCTGAATCCCCCATGCTCCAGACACAGGTTGTCTGTTTTCTGCTTCATCCCATGACAGGTTTTCCTCTGGTGCTTAACATTTTGACAACACATCCCTTTGGAACAATCTGCTGTAGAATAACTGAAGCTAAGGACAAGGTTTCAGAGATGTAATTGACTTTGGAAACGGATCCCTCTCTTCCCTGGAAGTTTTATGCTCTGAAATACCATGACAAACAAAGCACTGTCCCTCTGTTTTCGTGGCACGGAGAGATCCTGAGCAGGGGTCTCACTCATCCCGCGATTAAACTCGTGTGATCAGTCGCTTTCTTTAGTCGGGAGATAGGAGGGCCCGACACACTGAACAGCCAGGGGAAATTGTTCTTCTCTTTTCTGTCGCTTCTATAAATGACTAATTGGGCTTTTCCTTTTGTCTGAGGTCAACAGGTTTTAGCCCGTACCTCATCTCATTCTCCAGGGAGTACTTGCTGCTTCAGTTACATGTATATTTGCCTGTCCATTGTTGAGAGTCCTTTAGGGTACTCAGTTATTTGCACTTCACTTGAGTGGGGTGGCCGCAGAGGGAGAAACGAGAAAGTGAAATGAGAGGAAAATACAGGCACAGGTCAGTTCCCAGCAGCTGTGGACAAGAAATGACGGCTCAGGCTCGGCTCAGACTGGGGAGATCCAGCGTGACTCAAGAACAGGGCTCGTGGCAGCATCGGGGTGGGTTTGGGTCCTTGGACTGCTGGCTGTTGTACTCAGACAGCCCTGGTCTTAACCTAAATTGTCTTACAAAAAAAGGGTCTAATGTGGAAACCGGGACAGATTCTGCATCGTGTAAATCTGGTGTAATTCCAACTTCAAGGGAAATATTCCAGATTGAATCTGGTATAATTAAGATTAAAAATTGGCTCTGGAAGTCTTTTCTTTGGCAATAAAGTTAGAGAAGTACTGTGAAGAAAAATAATTCAAACCAGAACATTGTTTCAGTGCTCTTTCAAATAACATATGCTATAGGCGCTTTGAAGGCATTTGTTCTCCATGGCAGCAGTATTTTAAAACTTTCACTTTGGCTCCACTGAGTTAACCCTTGAGAACCAAGTGTGTTTAAAATAGGCTACGTACACAAACACCATTTTGCAGGACATTCTCCAAATAACAGTAATTTTAAAATATCTTTTAGAGTGATATGATTGCTGCTGTGGCAGTAGCAAGCTGCCTGGTGCGGGTGAAGCCATGCACTTCACAAAGCAGGCAATGCAATGAGTCTGAATTTATACCTTACTTGTCATAATGTTGTTTTTTCTTTTTTCATGGTGAAAACTTTGTTATCAGAATACTAAACTCAACACACCAAGAAGGAGCAATTTCAGAAGGCAGTTTAGTGTCTCTGGGAAGCAAACTCTGAATGGTGTACCTAAAGGAATGGAGGAAAACTGAAGAGCCATAAATTACTCGGCATTTTTCTAGCTCCCATGAATAAGATGACAAGCTCTCCTCTAATAGTCACTGTGTCCAGTGCCACCTCATTTGTGAGGCCTGTGTCCCCAGCAGAAATGATTTCACCATAACTTTATTGCAATTGCTGAGGAGATGCTGGTGCTTGCCTTGTGTAGCTGGGCAATTTTTCCAGGTCTGGCGTTCAGCCCCAATGAAATCACGAGGTCTGTCATTCCTATAGTGGTCCCAGATTTTCACCACAGGTTAATCAGATCTTTCTTCAGGGTGTGGAGAAAAAAAAAAAAAAAAGAGGGGAAAAATAAGAATCAGCTGTGCCTGTCTTTGTTTCCTTGTGGCACAGAAATAATACGGTCTTGGAAAACGTGTTTTCCACTTTTTAAGTGGGGTGGGGAAGTAGGTGGGGTTAAATCTTTCAAAAGCACAGGAACACTGAGCCTTGTCACCCCTGTTTTTTGCCAGAGGACCCCTTGCTGAACCAGCAAACGAGGATCTCACTATAACACTGACTCTTTCGCTTGGCAACCTTTCAAGCTGCTTGATGAGCAGGTTCGTAGAGCTAGGGAGCAGTGAGACACGTCCTGCCCCAAACCTGCTGCTGCAAGGAGCTTAGCATCCGTCCTCCCACTGCCCTGCATGGGTGCTCCGGAGGGAGGCAGGGAGATGGGAAACAAGCACAGGAGAGACCAGACGGAGCCCCAAATGGACCTGCAGATGGGGCCCATCTGAGGTTTCTTTCAGAGAAAGTGAATTGTGGGATAATCCCTCACCTTTCTGGCCCCTGCTCCCATCCGTGTTTTGCTCCCTTTGTCCCAAGATAACAGGCTAAGTGCTGAAGGAATAGTAGTAATGACACACAAAAAAATGCCTAAATAAGAGCAGTGCTCTTATTGCTGGCTCTCTTTGTCTGCCAGTCGAGGACACCACATAAAAGGAGTAGGGTAGGAACAGGTCACTTCACCCCTATTTTCTATTTTCACAGTCAAAGGGAACAGAAACGTGCTCTCCTGAGTGTCAAGAGAATTCAGAATTTCCTTTCCCTCTCGTTTTGTGATGGGAGAAAACATTTGTGCAGCCAAAGTAAATCCAAATAAATTCTTGCAATTCCTATCCGTCACTGATCTTCTATTTTCTCTTCTTAGTTATTTTTCTCCCAATGTGCTCTACACTACTACAAGAAAAAGGTGTTATTTAAATCCACACCTCTATGAAACCTTGCTGGGAACATCTCATTAAGAAAGCTACAAGCAGAGTCTCAGGAGGTCCGAATGAACCTATGATGCCTGCTACGATTACTCTTTTCCGAAACATAGTAGGGTTTAGTCAACTTGACAACGTGAAGGGTTCGAGGAAATGCTTTCCTCCTGAAACATCAGCAGCTGTACAGCTGGGGGCTGATCAAAACAGCACTCGGAAGTGTCACTGCAGCCTCCGCCGTGAACAGGGAAGTCTGCAGCACGCAGTTCTGCTTACGGGAGGTTAAAATATATAGGTAGTTAGACAGCTTGGGTGGACAGAAGCCATTGTAAATATCTGAAGAGTCGAGTGCCTTTTTTTTTCTGGGAGACAAATGGTCCCACAGCCCACTTAGCACCTGCCAGTGCCCCTCGGCTGCCCTTTGCCCCGTGGGACTGCTTGTTCTGACGGCTTCTAAAGCTCTCCCGGCTTCAAATTCCTTCTCCGTATGTTGGCTTTTTTCATTGCTGCCTATCCCAATATTGACTTAGGAAAGAAGGAGAGTTAAAAGTAGCCAGCTCCCGTGCTGCCTACAGACCTTCTGCCTAGCTTTGCTTTAGGACCCGAATCACAAACATTGGCTTAAGCTACCATTAGCATCTGAATGGAGATAAGGGTTGCAGGAAAAGCTAGGGTAGGCAGCTACCTTGTGCAAGCATCATCCCTCAATTATTTTGAGGAGTAGGAGAGAAGCAGGATCACAGCAGAGAATGTTTGTGTCCCATTTCAGCAGCAAGGGATTACTTGGAATTAAGGAAGTAACAAATTTGCTTAAAAAAAAAAAGTTACATTCCTCAAGGAGACCACTGGAGCCTGAGCGAAGCCTGCTGTTGGTGACGGGTAGCTTCAGCTCTTCGACTCTCCTTGTCCTTGCCCCTGTGCTGCTCTGCCTGGCCAAGCCCAGGGAACTGGGGGGAAAAGGAGGATGTCGGGCATGCACGGGTGGCACAGTTTTACGAAGGTCAGTAAACTTGGGCTCCATCAGACCACCAGAGAGAGTGGGTTTCCCAGCTGGAAGCACTCAAACATGTTGCCCTGCACAGAAAAACACCCTCACTCCAGCCTCCAGGAATGCATCTCTGCCACGGTTAGTAAAAGTGTCCCAGAATATCTCAGCGTCGCAGCGTTACACGAGAAGACAGCCAGACTCCGCGTTCAGATTCAGGATTAAAAACAACTGCTGGATTCCCACCCAGAAGCAAAAATAAAACAAGTGAAGGCTGCGAGCACAGGCACCGTGGGCTCCCTCTGCCCAGCTCCGCAGCTTCTGTGGCATCTGCAGCAACCACAGCAGAAAGGAGACACGGCAAAAGCCAAACCCAAAGTAGACTGCAGTGACGTGTCCTCCGGGCAGAAAAGTTTTTGGATCTCTACAAATGTTAAAACACGCCAGGAATGGCTGTTTTGACCCTGCTTTGATTCTGAGAGCAGGTGGTGGATCCCAAAATATCCTGGTGCTGGGGCTTTCTTTGGCAAGGTGTCAACACCAAGAGAGATCTGATGTCATCTTGATGTCAGAGCTTGAATATGATACATGGATATGTGAGCACGATGACCCACCCCCTGGGACGTGGGCCTCTACGGTTTGCAAAGGAGACTTGAGGACCGGCCCAGCCATGCAGTGAGCCTGCAGGGGTGGCCATGGAGGGAGGACGGTGACATGCTCAGGGATGTGCTTGATGGCATGCCCTGGCAGCAGCTGGGCAGTCCTCAAGGAAACACACAAGTGCCATCAAACACTCCCTGTAAACAGAGGGGCATCTCCAAAGGCTAGCCAAAGGTGGGGAAGCTCTGGGCACAGTCTGTGCTCCTGTCTCCAGGAGCTACATAGGTGCCTGGAACCTGAACAGTACCACAAGAGATACCCCTTACAGAGGGTAGAAGCAGAAATTGTATGGTCTGAGTGGTAAAGACCACTTGTTTGGTCTTCACGGTGGTGGTGACAGGTCCTCAGGCTTATTAAAATGTGTCATCAGTCCTCAAATTCTTTGGACAGAAGGGGGATGTTTTTGCTGGCAATTAGAGCAAACACAGTGATTAGGTCTGCATTAGGAGGAGGATTTAGTCAGGGACAGAGAAAACTCAGGGTAGAAGGAAGATTTAAGCCTGTGGGGAAAGCATGGGCAGAGGCTTGTGTCCTCTTGCAGGGATTCAAGTTAGTTAATTATGCACTCAGTAATTTGATAAAGCAGCTATGAGGCTACAAAGGTGCAAATTCAGACTACCTGCCGTTGTGTTCGTAGTAGGCTAGAAAACCTTTAGGTGTCTGAGAGTTACAGTTCAGGAGACCACGTCTGACCAACTACATGAAATTAATCAGCTAGCTATGTAGGGAAAAGAAGACCACATGCTCCAAAAATGCAGTGAATTCTCTGTGATGTGTAAATGAGGGGCAACTGTTGAAATCCACAGCATTACAGCATTGTGTTACAGGGACGAGAACTGGACCAAGAAGATTAATATTTTCCTTGAGCCCACTGTGATCACCAATGATGTTTGTCACATTTGGAAAATGCAAGAAAACATAAAATCCTTAAGGATAACATTATGTGCAACAAGCTGTTACCTGCAGGAATCTGCTAGATGTCTCTGAGAAAAATCTGTCCGAAAGGTGGGATTATAAGGAAAGTTTCTAGTGTGTTCATTTCACTCATTCGACCTATGTTAAGAACACCACTGAAAGGGCTTTGCTTTGGAAACACAGAAAACAGAGCCAACTTTCCACTTTCAGCATCTCCCATTCAGAAGGAATGTGCAGAAGACCTTGATACGATATGAATTAAAACGATTATGTCTTTGCCAGCCCTAAATTCCAGGAAGCGAAGCACACCATCCTCATCTGCCATTCCAGGCAACATTTGCTTTTACTCTAGCCTAAATACCAGAGTGTTTCCTAAATCCTCAGAAGCTGACCATTCGCTCAGATTCCTCAAGCTCTCCCAGCAGAGCAGCATGCTCTCCAGGCATTTCAGGCACTCTTGCATGTCATCCAAAATCGTTTTCTGCCCCCTGGGGTTTTAGAGGCGCCTCTTCAAGAAAAACAATAGGCTTCCATGGCACGTGGGGCTGGTAGGACACACTGCCTGCACAGAGACCCCTTGGTGGTACCTCCTGATGGGGCCAGGAGAGCCTGTGCTGTTTGAACGCATGCTAGCTCGCAGCTCTGTAGGGGAGTGGGTTTCATAAAGGAGATTCAGAGCTTCATGAAATCCTTCCAGAGGATAACTGCTTGCACTTATTGCTTCTTTGATTCATCTCTAACGTCTTCCATTATGCTACTTTCTATGCATAAGCACGTCCTCCCAAGGAGATGTAGAAATCCTCTGGCCTTGAGTAGACATTTCCTGTGTAGATCTGAGTGCTCTGCCACCTCTGTGACACCATGGGTGCCTCACCTTCAAATCTTACTTCTTGGCCCAGGGAATCTGTAGGGAAGATGACAGGCATTGGAAGGATTGAAGCAAAGTGATAGGGTTTGTAGAAGATGAAAAAAAACGTGTCTCATCTGACTCCCATAATAACCATGCAACATGAGCATCCCAGGAGGATTTTCTTTTCCTCAAAACTCAAGGAAAGCTCCATATAGGCAGGACAATCTCAGCACATAATCCTACTATGCTTCACCTGGCCAGGGAGTCAGGAAGGGGAGAGGTGACAAGGTCTGGGGGTTAGTCCCAGGGGTATGAAGCTCTGGCACAGACAGAGCAGCACGTTTGGTGAGATGACCCATTTGGAGATTTCCTCCTGCCCAGCCCTCGGCCCTGGTGGGTATTGCCTAGCCAGTCCCTGGCTCTGCAGAGGAATTGGGCTGATGCTCTCCGAGTGTGGAATGCATCATGCCAGCAACATCTGATGCTCTTCAAAGAGATTACAGACTACATCTGGCGGAGGCGCTGGATTTGCTGCTGTCATGTAGAGGAAGGATGTAGATAGAGAGGCTCATGCAGTAGCCAGACAGCTATTAAAATGTACAGATTTTGATCCAGGGGACAATAAGGTCAATCAAAACCTTAAAGTTGTTGGGATTCCTATGCCTGCTGTACGCTGGTAAATCACCACTCTGTCTGCTTCCCCCTCTTGTCACCAAAACCTGCTGTCTTTGGTGTCCCAGAAGTGCAGGGCTGTAGCAGAGCAAAGAGTAAAGCATGCCGAAGTGTGTGGGGTTCCTACTAGCTTCTGCTGAGGTAAGATTTTAGAAAAAATCATAGAAAAAGAAGTAACACTAAGTACTTTACTAAGTATTTTCTGAAGTTGCTGAGGGATTTAAGTAGTGAATTACCAATGATGTTACTCAGAGGCAGTGTAGTAGCTTTTAGTCTTGAAAAATAATTAATTAGACAAAATAGCATATTTTGACAAGCATTGTTCTTTCCAAAATATAAAAATAATGTGATTATTGCGCCAGATACATAAGAACTAATCAAGGACTCTGTAAGCATTTGGTCAAAAACTGTCCCTCTGTATATAGTATATAAAAGTCTTTCTATAAAAGACCGTACTGCCTGTGTTAGTATCCATGTTCCCAAATGCTCTATAAGGTGATTAAAAAAATTTCAGCATGATATACATATCACCTCATGTCAGAGGTCATCTTTCTGCATCACAGTGGGAGGAACTCAGGACAGGGAGTGAAGCTGAGCAGGAAGGCTTCAGCCCAACATCCCTCTGCAGCCAAACAGTGCGAAATCACTGCTCAAAGCAGGCTCCTGGCAGCTGCTAACGTAAACGGAAAAATTTCAACTAGCCAAAACAGGTCGCTACTGTCTCCTGGAAATTTGTAAAAAGACTTCAGTAGGAGTTTTTAGTTTTCTCTGAGAAATCTCTTCTCTCTTTTTTTTTTTTTTGACAAAATTATGAAGGCCCAAATCCTTAAAACAGAAAGATCCATTTAATACACACACATCTGCATTTTTTTATGATTTTCTTTTTCTCTTTCTCTCTTTTTATTTTTTTCTTTTCCCCAGAACATATAGAAGAAGAAGAAAAAACAACCAAGAGAATGACCGAAGTCCCCCTGGAGGTGTGACTCTCCCTACAAATGCCAGGGCTATCTGAGCCCCATGCTCCGACTGCGCCTGTTTACTTCTCTGTGCAGTGATGCAGTCCTGCTGGCTCACCTTCCAGCTGTTGCAACAGACAGCCACATCCTGAGACTCTTCCTCCGTCTGTCTTACTTCAGACTGAAGCACTTTCCCGCTTACTGGAGTGGGGACAGGTTAAAACTGGGTCAAGAGAAAGTGCAAAGGCTTCGAGCTGTGCTGGCGACACAGGCAGACCAAATGCTGGGTGTAGCTCTGGACTGAGAGAGGGGTACACACCCGAGAGAGAAGGAGATCATGATGGGTTTGGTCAATATATGGGTCCAAGACTTCTCTAAGCAGTTTTGAAAACAGAGAATGGTGAAATACAGGGATGAGGCCAAAGAAATGCAAGTAGCTCCTTTCCAGCTCCTCTTCCTTCTGACACCTCCTCGTCTGGTTAAAGCTGATGTGCAGGACAAGTCTTCAACAGGCAGTGACTGTAACCTTAAGTGTTTCTAAGGTACGTCAAAAGAGAGGAGAATTTGGAAAAAAACAAAAACAAAAACAAAAACATAATTTCATTAAAATATTGAGGAGTGCACGGTATGCTGTCTCAAGAAAATGAGATACGCAGTATTTCAGTAAATCAGATAACATTCATACAAGAACAACTTAGAAGAATGTGACTACACTGGATATTTAGGCTGATTTTTACCATGTTTGACAACTGCTTTAAAGAGAAATCAGAATTTTAGGGAGATATTTTCATTTCCTATGTGCATAGCAAAAGGATTTTGAGGTGCAGAGGTCAGTCATTTTGTTAAAGGGTGTGGTGCTATAGATCAAAATGTTATATCATGGCATTAAATTTGTTTCATTACAAACTCTAATCACTATCAGGTTGTTATGATTCCTACTGGAGAACAACTTTGAAAAATAAACCAAGTCCTGATAGCACAGTTTTGAAATACTATCTCTGGCATTTCATTTGAAATCCTTTTGAAATGTTTTTGTCACATTATTTGCTTTTACTAGTTTGTTTTCCTGATCTGTGAGTTTTATATTATAATTAGGGTCTTTTTAGCAAAGAAAAATCTGAATAGCTTCCTCAGAGAAAATAATACACCAAGTTTGTATAGCATACTATATACTGCTTGTCACTTTGCTGATGACATGTTTTGCAGGCACAGGTATAATTTCAAGTTGGCAGTGCAACCTTAAACTTCAATTTCAAGAACGCTATTTTATTAACACGACCTGCCAGATTCCCATAAACTAACAATGTTGTGCAATGCTTCTCCCACGCTGCCATCCCTTAGCACAGATCTTTCTTTTTTTTTTTTTCCTCCAGAACAGAAGAGCATTGCAGCATTTCTGGAGCAATGTAGGTAATTTTACAAAACACATCTTCTAGAGAAAGATTACCAGAATCCATTATTTCCTTCTATAACTAATCCAGAAAGTGTCAAAAGCAGCTTGATCTACTGCTTAGAACGAATGAAAAAATAACACACAGAAAACCATATGAGTAAGCTGCATACAGAAGTCAGTCATTATTGTACTTTCTGTACACTATGTCCAAGCATGCTTTTTCCTGCAACTTTCTTAATTTCTCTAGATCTTCATTTACAATTGTTTTGTTGATTGTTTGTTTGTTTCCCAAATTGTTTGTTTCTTTGTAATATTTTGTCATTTATTTTTTACTGTGGTAAGAAAGAAGATTAGGGCTAGAACCAAAATAATAGACAGAGCCTGTCTCACAACCTGCAGACACATGCCCCCCTAGCTCCTCTCCCTGCCCTCTGTCCCAGGAGAAGACAGCAGAGCCAGGTCTGGTTCAATCACTGTGCAGAGGTGAGGTTGCTCTGGCCCTGGTTTTGGGTCAAGGATTGGGTGCTGCTGGACCATGAGAATCAAGGGACTCTGCTCATGCCGTGGTGGTGGGTCTGCACCAGAGGATGCTACAAAGGACATGATGGGATTCACAAGGAGACATCTCAGTTAAATGAGAAGTTTCTCAAAATGTTAAACTTAAAAAAGAAATGGAAAAAAAAATCTGGGATTTGTGGCCAAGATAAGAATGGAAGAACAGCTGTACTGAGTCAGACCATAGGCCCATCCTGTCTTTGACCATGTCCACTAAAAAGTAACAGACTAGTAAAGGCAAATATGTAAAGGTGCTTTCTCAGAGTATAAATCTAGACTGCAATGATTTGCATCTCAGAGACTGCTGGAGCCAAGGGTTTGTTTCTTCATGTTTAATAGTTCTCCATGTCCATGATTTTTTCCAGTTGCACTTTGAACCCAAGCAGTTTTTTAGTCTCTGGTACCAAGGATTTCCCTGGACATAAGCATCAGCAGACCCTCAGGAGGGATAAATACCACTGACAACATTATAGACACTGGCAAGGTTGGAGATGCTCAAAAGCAAAGTCAAAATGGGGAAATCAGGCTTTAGAGATGCCACTGAAGAAAATCATAAATTACAGCAGGCAATAAATAACAAGGAAATTCATAGGAAAGGTCATCATAAATTGTATAAAGTAAAGTACAAAAAGTCTAAAACAAACAGCAAGGGATTCTTCACCTAAAGAAAGAGGGTTTCCTGGAAAGAATTGGGGACCCACTGGATCATGAGGGGTGAAAGGAAATATTCAAAATAAACACACTATTGAGAAGCTGAGTAATTTTCCTTCATCTCTGTCTATCATCAGAAATGTGGAAATATGCCTGCCCTGAACTCGGTCACTTCCTTTGAGGAACACGAGATCTTCTTGGAGATGAGAATCTCAGAAGAAACCAGAGTTTGCAGGGAGTAAAGTCACCAGTTCCAGATGTTGCCTATCTGAAAGCTGTGACCAAGCTCAAGGTTGGAGGAGCTGAGCAGCCAGCAACAACACAGTCCAAAAAGCCTCTCCAGAGCAGCACAGTGAAGAAGAGTCTGGTAATAAAGTGTATTGGCATCAAGTTGGGAAGCATCACTGATTGATAAGTAAGGGGACCAGGACATCAGGCAAAAAGGAAGAAGTCAAGGACTGAAGTTAGAAATGAGATTAAATCCATGATAAGAAAGTGCAAGGTCATGTAACAGTGGACTTTTAACGGTTTTTATTGTGGAAGAAGAAAGACTGTAGACTCACATGATAATTTTATGCTCCTAGGTGTGTAAAGACCAGAAGAAAATGCACGGCAAACAGACAACAGGATTTATCAGGATACAAGTTTACAGCAGAGAAATGAAAGAATAAGAGAAAGCACAGAAATAAATGGTTTAACATATATTGGTAAATAAAATAACTGTATAGAAGAAAATATCGATCATGCACATATTCCATGGTACTTTGGCTGGTAGTCAAAAGGTTTCCAACCACCAGAAAGAAGAGGCTAGCCCTCTCAGATGGTGGGCTGGTCAAACCAGGTAACAGCCCAAGAGGCGAGGACAGAACACCTAGCTTTGCCATGGGAAGAAAGAACCTCTCATGGCCTTCATCTCAAAAGACCAAGCTCTGTATAGTCCTGAAGACCATGTATTTTACCAGAAAGCTGGGACAGCAGAGACAAGTGGGCATTGGAGCTGTTATATCCTGTTCCCAGCTTGTTATATCCTGTTCCCAGCTTGAGGAACCAAGCTATGAGCCATTGGCTTCTGTTATAGGGTGGAAGCATGTCCTTCACCAGTAACATCCTCCCTATAGACACTGGTTCTTCCCTTGCTGGTGGGAACTGAAGTCTGATTTTCCAGAGCTTTTGGATCCATGGAACAGGCAGAGATTTGCCTATACTGGCAATTAACGTTGAATTCTGACACTCCAAAAACCACTGCAGTTCAGAGAGAAAGTAATCTCTTTGTTATGACATCTAAAGATCCTAAATAAAAGGAAACCATTAATTACCCCAATGGTCCATCAGTTTGCTTGTTAGAAGTCCAGAATTTGCTCAGGGTTTCCCAGTTTACTGGGCAGGTCTTCAGAAAGACTGAGGGAAGGGGCAGAAAAAGAACAGGATTGCAACCAAGACTGCAACCTGTTAACTTCGCTGAGATCTGGCACGCTTCTCCGAGAGCAGCTCAGCACGGTGTTAGGGTGTCAGCTTGTGAATCCTCTCTTCTCACCATACAACCCTCCAGAAGTTGGCTGGAGGTGACAGCGTACCGCAAAATACCTTGGCTACGTGCTGAATCGTCTTATTACACTACCAAGAGTAAAGGGAAGATATTGAGGCAGTCATAGCTAGAAGCTGTATTTGTGAGAGTGATCCGGACCTCATGTTATTTATATCTGTAAAGCGATTAACCCTTGCACTCTTCTTTCAACACATCAGCTCTATTTTCTTTTTAAAATGATACAGAGAACTAAGTCTGGGGGTATTTCCTAAGTAACTCTGTATGTGGCTGCCATCGTTGCTTGCTCTTGGGGGTTTCTCTCTCTTCAGCACTCACATCTAAATTTCTTCAAATAAGTGCATATAGGGGCTGGGGCTGTGCCAATCTCCTCTCACTTGTGTATGCTTGCTGCCTCCTGGTTGCTGAGAGACACAGAAGCGAGATTTCCCCAAGGTGCTGGGAAATATTTCCTTCTGTTTGCTCAGACACACAGGGCAAATGCTACCCTTACTCTGTGAGTTTACTTTCTCATCTCTCCATCTCTCCTTTTTCCCTGCTGCTTCCACAAATCAAAACATTTTGCCATATCCCAAACTTTTTGCTCTCCACTGTTACTTCTTGCAGATACTGTAAGGGAAACGCCTGCTTTCCTTTTCTCTAGCAATCAGCCAGATTATTATTATTTTTTTTTAATAAATCTTTGTTACCTGGACTGGGATGCTGATTCACATTTGCGGGTGTGTGATTCACCCCCTCAAATCTGGGGAGACAGTCTGTGGTTCAGGGGGCAGAGACCTGTACTTTGAAGCTGAAGGATGAGACGATTTCTAAACCTCAGTTTTACGGGGTTTAGAAATAATTTATGTCAACTCTGTCCTCAGACTGTGCCGCATGGCTCCGTTAACACCCCCACCCCCCCAGAATCTATTAGAAAAATACACTGGTTGATTGCATCAATTTAAAATGTTGCATGTTTCCTGTGGAGTGACAAATTCCAGCGTGAACCAATGGAAAATGAGGTCTCTGTATCAGCACACATGGAGGCAGGAGGGGATTAGAGTCCTTTCAATAATCAAAAATGTATAAAGTTGGGGCTTGGTTCAAAGCCTGAATCAGAACCTATTGAATTGGCTGGAATGTTTCCAAAGGCTGCAGTCGGCTTTGGACCACTTCCAGGCTGCAGAAAATAAATAGGTGAAATGTAATATCCTGAGATATATGGGAGCACGCTTTGGATGAGCTTGTAATTTCATTTTGGACTTCATCTCTGTGCTTCTTGTCAAGTCTGCGGCTTTTTTAGCCACTTAAAAACAGTTCTAGCATGAAGAAAACACAAAGTAGACGTCTACATTAAGCAGCAGGGCATGATACAGGGATCCCAGAGCCACTGCTGCCTGCACGCCGTCCCTTCAGCTGCATGGCACTGTGCCCAGGCTAATAAGACCTGCTGAGCAACAGAATTTGTTAGCATCAGAGTAGCTTGGCCTTTAGAGCTTCTCATCTCCTCTGCTCCTTGCACCCATCTCCACATGGGCACTCTGTTAGCTTCTGTCCCATCTGCTGAGCTGCTTGTAGGGTTCTGATTTTTCTCACAAAATGGGCCAGGTTAACAAAAAAAATGTTCTTTAAATCAATTCAGTTAACCTGGTCCATCTCTGCCGACTATAAAAAGGGAAGGACTTTGTGGCAGCAACTCCAGGGACAGACGCAAGCAGCAGGGAGATGGTGGGAGGGTAAGGACAAAAGCTGCACCAAGACCTCTTCAGGCACTCTGGTGCTACTGAAATGTTGAGCCCAAAGAGTTTACCTAGGAAGAATCACTATGGTGGGTTGTCTGAAAATGTCTGTGCCTTTCACTCTCTCAAAAACACTATAACAAAGCTTGAATATCTATTACTTTTACTGAACTCTTGTTATTCTTTAACTTTTACAGGAGAGACAGCAAATGTAGAAGGAGAACAGCATTGTTCCACCTGTTACTGGTTTTAAAACAAAAACTTTCCTATCACCATAAACACAGAGACAACAACACATTTTTCCCAGACTTCTGTTTTGTCGAGAGCCTTATTCCCTCTTGAGACAGTTCATTATGCTTCTATGAAAAAAAAAAAAAGGGCTATGACTGCATCATTTCTGCTAGTGTTGCACATTCTAAATATTAAAAGCCAGCAGTGGCAATCTCACTGCAAGGAGATGTGGTATGTAACATTTTCCCATCATACATTAAAGCTGCTTTTAAAGTGGAGCGAATCAGCACTGTTTTCCAAATTATGCCAGAAAGAGACTATAACTCTTAAGAACTCTGGAGGAATGGAAAAAACAGTTGGTCTTTTTACTGAGGAAAACAGTATTACTCCAATAATGAATCATTTGAAACATTCACACAGCCTATTATAACAATATTTTAAATCAAACTGTAAGGGAGTTAACCCCATAAATCTGAAAACGGGGTAAGCCCTCTGGGAAGTACATTACTGTCTTGATAGGCCAGATTCTGCACCACTGAAAGCAAGAAATAGTTTTACTTCCCTGGGAGAAAAAAAAAAAAATATATATATATATATATATGAAGAATTTATGCTGTGGAAGTTTACCCTATTGTTTTAGATAATACCAAACCCAGATGAAAATATTGAGTGTTGTATTATAGGCATTTTCTCTCATCAGTCAAAATATTTTCCTGAGTAGGAAAATATTTACCTACAGAGGTGCAGATCAGGATGGGTGCCATGGCACTAGTGCCATGTCACTGCATGCCTGCTGTACGAGAGTAGAATCAGATAAGAGAATGAAGCAGGTCTATGTTACCTGCTATGTAACATAAACTGCTCCAGGAAGTTCTTATTCATTCAAGGGACTCCTGAAACTAAACATCTGTTCACATTAATTTTATTCAGTCGTAGTATATATAGTTGAAATATATATATATTTATATATGTGTACATTTGGCATTTTAAGATACAGATCCCTTTCCATTTAAAAAGGCATCAGTCTTTCTTAACCATCACAAGAAAGGTTCTCTTGTCATTCCAGCCCTGATTTCTGGTGCACAAAATGGGTTTCCCAACCCTGCGGTACTGCAGAAGTGCTATATGAATTAGCAGTGTTTAGGAAGAGGAAGCAAAGAAGGCCAAGAAATCTACCTAGTCTGGAAAATACACCAGGAGATCAACTCTAGGACCTCGTACAGAAACTGACAAAGATGACCTTACACTGAGGTCAACGCGAACATAAAGAAGCACTGACACTAATAAAACTGCATTTAGCATTTTATGCCCTGTGTGCTACCTTCATCTAGAGCTGCTCTGTATCATGTGAGAAGGTAAAACCTCACCGAAGTTAATGTGTGGTTATAAATATTACATTATTATGGTACTACCCCCTCTTTTTTCTTATAAAGCTGTCAAAGTAATATAATAGATATAAATCAAATTTCTATGGTTTTAGCCCAGTCCTGGCCTCTTTGCTGAGGCTGCTTGAGCAGTGCTCCTGCAGAAGCACTTGCTTCCTTGACAGGGTGAGCAGAAAATCCCATCCACTACTCTTCCATCACACACCTGCCATACAGCAACCTAACATAGCTGCCCTATGAACTTGCTCTGAAGCACACCCCACGCTCTGACAGGCACCGCAGAGGTGGGACAGGGAGGGAAGAAACGGGAAGAGCAAGGGGCTTGACCTCATATTTCCCATGTTTGCCTATGAGCGCATTTCATTTTTGTCTATCCAAGGACTAATGTCAAGTTATGCCTATGCATCTGTCCAGATTTGCTATTCTTATGTCAAAAGTATTTCTGACCTCATGCTAGAACCCCTGATTCAAAATAAAACCCCTGTCCACTGTAAGGAATAATCTTTCCCAAGAAGAATCATAAAAAGTTAATGAGCAGGGGTGATGATAAAGATATGGAACAAAGGGAGGGCAGGACTAGGAACTGGGACTTCCATCCGCATCAAAAAAAAAAAAAAAAAATCAGTCCAGCCATATTTTAGAGCTATACCCAACAAGAAGGAATTTAGATCAGCCAGCTCAATCCATGTACATGCAGGTACCCAGGCTGAGCCAGCTGCCTCTCCATTCAGTGGAAAGGGAGAGGTGTCTCCAGGGAGCGATTTAGGAAAACACTTAATCACATGCTTAACCTTTGAAGTGTGTATTGAATTCTGTAATTAAAAGCCTGGGTACTTTTCCAGTGTATAGCCACAGTGACGAGAGACAAATCAATGAACACGAAATACTAGGAGCATCAATCTAGCCTTCCGTTATGTTGTGTATTCATTGCAAGACTTCTCTTGAGAGCAGATGCATGCAGTGCTCAGCTAAACACAGACTGCTTCTGGACTACTGCAGAAGTGGCAGGCAGGGCATCTCATGGAGGAGAAGCAGGATCAGGTCTGCACAGAGGAATTCAACCCAGAAAGTCTTCTGATTCAAAGTGATGTTGGACTTGGTTCCCAAGGGGAAATCCCTGTCTACTGAGTGGGATTAACAACACCGCCTTCATGTCTTCTTCCGAAATGCTTCACTTGAAACACTACAAATGAGATGGCTCTTTCTGCTCCAAGCAAGAGAAGTGTTCACTTATTGTGGAGTGAGTGTGTGTGTGTGTGGTGTCTCCCTCTGTCCCTTTTTGGAGTACTTCAAGCTGAAATCTCTGTGCAGCATAAGGATAGTGTTTCTCAAAGATTTTGAGTACACTGCTGGGTATTCTAGGCACCTTCAAAAATAACATAATATATTCCCTTGACAATGTCACATACTTGATTGCAACACCTATGTATTATATATACATATGTATTTAAAAGTTACATGTAGACGCTTAGGCATGTTTATATTTTATAATCATTATTTGGAGCAGAGGATGGGAGGTTGCCTTGTGTTTCATGGGTCTCACATTTCTGTAATCTGGGTAAATGCGAAGCAACAGGAAGCTCTGTCACCCTGTAAAATATATAGCACAGCCAATTCTTGAACTTTTGCTTTCTTCTGGCCAGGGAAGGATTCATCTTGCCTTGCTTCAGGCATGCAGTCTAAGCTATTTATTTAAGCAAGCTATGATACCGTCCACAGAGGAAGATAAGTGTGCTGAAGTGGCTAGAGACTGTATTTTATATATGTTATTTCACTTGTCCTTAAGTTGTCATGCTTACAGTAAAATTGTTTTCAGATGTGTGCTTTAATTATTACCATTAAATATTAACCAAAAATAGTGTGTGTACATATCTTCATCAGGGAAAAAAAAAATAAAAGAAAGGTGGTGGAAAGTCTCCTGCATTGCTTTCACTGTTGGGTTGCCCACAACATTGCTGATGACACGATGTAGCTGGACAATGAAAGCTGTAGCTCCTTTACCTGCAAGGCAGCTAAAAGCAATGCAAGCACCAACCTCTTCAGATTTGCATTCGAGTATAAACTTCACAGAGAATTCATTTCAGTTAGACAACAAATTGACACCTCCCGCCATTTTATAATCTGTGCACAGAGAATTATTTTGCCCTAATGTTGTTGAACAGCATGAATGCATTATGATCCATTCAAATAAACAGCTGCATTTTTTTTTCAGTCCATAGCTCTTCCTTTTATTCCAAATCTATTCCTTTAACCCAGAATACTGATAATAGATTGAAGATGAGATCACTGACTATACATACATGGTGGGCGGTTTCCAAATACCACACCAGCAGAAGGACAATAGGGTCCTAAAAAAGGCAGCATTTTTTGTTTATTAAGTACCAGAAAGTATTAAAAAATGCAAATGAGGGAAAAGAGCTAATTCTTCTGGCATGGATAATTAAAAAAGAATTATACAAATAGCTTTTGAGTTAGACTGAAAACTTAATTAAGTCCTAAATTTGAAGCCATCACCCACCCCTTTTTCTTATCTGTACTATGAATCTTTATTAAAAACAGTATATATTACTCCACAAACTTAGTCTGGCCATATTTCCCCCTGTAAGTATCTCTCAAAGTTGTCATTTATTTAATAAATGGCACATCATGCTGGGATTCCCTAAGTGTCCTGTTAAGGTGCCAAATGCACCTATAGGAATCATATATCTTTTAACCAAGTTTTAACAAACTGTTTACAAATTTGGATGTGCTACAGAAACATACCATAAAGAGACAGAAAATCACCTAACTGGAGAGCCTTGGCTTGCATACTAGTTCCTACTTTCTCCCAGTGCTGCTCCAGTCCTACTCTGTGTTTGGCTTTGAGACTTTGCAGCCCTCTAATAGTCCCCAGGAGCTTTTCCCACACGGACCTATCTGACTCTCGCTGTCACTTACTCCTGGATTCGCGTCCCGCTTCTCTTCCAGCTGGATGCAAAACAAGCAGGCTCTATCTACAGACCAACAAACCCTTCCCAGTGCTTTCCCAGGAGGGCGGGAACTGGATAACAGCATGAAATGTTCCAGGCAAATATTACCATCCTGCTTCACTTTCTACAACAATTAAAACAACATTTTCATGCTGTTTTCTGCTCCAGCTAGTCAGTGTGTGTGAGCAAACTATGGTTTGCACATACAGACCCTGCTTTGCATGTGCAAACACACTGCTGCTTGGAGACTCTAGGGTTTGTTTGTTTGCTTGCTTGTGGGTAGAATTGTGTTTGCACGAGTCTTAGCCAAGGCACAGTTTGATATATTTGTCCCCGGACTTTTTCTGCTGAGAATAAACACAACACATCTTAGACAAAAGCCTACATTTTAGAGCTCAAAGCGACAGGAAGAGGCTGATAGAGCAAACATTTCCTTAATCACTGTCACATCGCTTTCAGGATGCTATAGAAAGGCTCAAAGATATTTATTGATCAGCCTCGATGTAATTACAGTGGAAGCTTCTGTTCTCCAAAGATGAGTAAGTATTTGTTAACGTGCTGCTCCAGAGCTATGAGCATGCAGTCTAGCAGAGAAATCAAATTCCACAAAGTAAAGAGCCAAAGGGTGTCAGGACCACAGCGAGCGTACCTTGTTAAGACTGTAATGAGTCACCTTTGTGCCATTCCCATTCTCATGTACAACCATAGCCACTGGGATGGATTTGTGGTGTGCCGTTTGCTGTTCTGGCTACAATAAGAGTGAAGTTTTCAAATCCCCGTCAGTTCTTTGATTTGATGGCCATTCCTCTTCCCCCTAGTGTACAGTTCAGCAGCTTGAACAGTAAAGTTGCCAATGAATCCATGTGCTCCTGTTCACAGGGAAAGCTTTTGTTCTCCACTTTGTCTTCCTAAATTTCACCTTGTGCCTTCGCCACACCTTCCAGAGAAGGTCGAGGAAGGAACCAACACCCAGCTGCCTTGCCCTAACCCCAAACACCGATCCTCTCTGGGGGTGACCTGGGGTGTGGTTGGGTTTCTCCATCAGGTGGCATTCGTTCAAGGTCCCTCTTGCACGGCTAATTGTTCCGATGGCTGTGCTCCTCACCCACGTCCCTCCTGGAGCTGGCCAGACCATGGCTCCTCTCACTCCTCGTCCCAGCCCTGGATGTCTCCCACCCCCAGAGCTGCTAATTTGTAATTCTTGCCAGCACCCCCTGCCAAAAACTTGTCATTTGCAAATTTATACATTTTTTATGTGTAAATAATCTTTTAAAGCACACAATTTGCTGTGATTTGCTATAACTACTTACTGGGTATATAAAGAACTGTGCGTGCACTTCTGTGTTTAATAGAAAGCACATGTACAAAACCAACCAGCGAGCTATAAACTAAAGTGTCCAACGTTATTCTGCTTGCTTTCAAAGGGGGAGAGTGTTAGAAGGTGAAAGGGAAGCAAGTGCTTCCTTATCTCCTTCCTAAATGAACCCCCAAATAGCAAAAGGGAATAAAGCAAATCAGCAAAACATTTTTTTCCTTTGTAGAGTGCTGTTAGTCCTATGAAAAGCAGTGTTACATAGCAGAAAGTCTAGGGCATAATGCAGCCTGCTTTCTCGTGAAAAAGAAAAATAAAATAAATTATATATATATTTTCTTTCTGCAAAAGATGACCTGGGAGATTCTCAAGATCCCTCAAGACACGCTGAAATGAGATGTCCGAGGTGTGTGAAGACGGACAGACGTGCTGGCAAGGAGCGCAGCTTGCCACAGCGCCTGGGGAAGCTGAGTGTTCAAAATTAATGTAAAACATGAATAATTCTCTAACATTTGTGTCTCATGTTTACTTTTTACACAGAAATTGCTCTTTAATTTCAAGCATCAGTTTTCTTCATATGCCCTTGAGCTTGCCTTAGTGGAAAAGCTTTTAAAAAGGGGGAAAAACAAAAAACAGTAAATCTCTTCCACTTCCAGTCAGAGTTATAGGAATAACTAAACACAAAGTTAACAGGGGAAAAGACAATTATGAAAACAGAAGATCCGTGCTGTCCTTTTCTCTAAATAAACACTGTATTTACTTTCTCCTCTTCCTGAGGTTTTTATGCAAGTTTTTTCTTTGCAGGTCAGAACCCCCTAGCTCTGTGGGCAAAGGACCCACAAAACTTTTCAGCTTTATGGCTTCAGGCATGACACGTTTCTGCTGATATTCCTGTACCTCCAGTGTGGTGAGAGTCTTCTACCAGAAAAGCCTCTTACAAAAGCTGCATTTACCATGAAGATTTTTTAAGTGATTTCAACTTTGACCTAGCAACTCTGGGAGTGCAGCTTCTGCCAGCAGCTGATACTGTAAACCTCATTTTCTAGGGAGGTTAAATTTATGAGAACAGTCTGCCTGTTCCCCCCTCCGTCTGTCTGTCTCGCAGGCTTGTCCCACCCACTCAGCTCCTCCTGGATCTGTTAGCCAACATCAGGAAAGGAGCAGAAGTCTTAAGGAGATGCTGATGCTCTATCCTCCCCTGTGGGTGCAGAGCTGTAAACAGGATGACCCGGCTGCAGCCTCTGTTTCCATGTGCTTCTCAAGAAACCATATGAGGGCAAGGGCACCAGTTTCCATAGGAAAGAAACAGGAGTAAAGGATGGGACAGCCCAGAGAGCAAGAGATGGGGAATGACAGGATTCAAGATCCATCTTTGCCAGCAACTATACTGCCTTCCTTCATGAACCTCCAACAGCCTACGCTGCTCATGATTCACTTTCATCTACTTTCACAGGGTGTCCCTCAAAACAAAAAGTAGCATTTTCCCCTTTGCTTTTCTGGCCAGTGCCCTCTGGATGGGGAGACCCAGCACTGCTGTTCCCATCTCAGCAGCATCCAATATATCTAAAATAAAATAAATTACTGATTGCTGTCCATTGCCTCATTAAAATTCAACTTTCAGTTGACCGAATAAAAGAATTACAAACAAACCAAACAGGTGGGAAAACAGGACAAAGATGAGAGCAACATGAAAATCGATGCTGTTTGCATCAAGGATTCCCTTTCCCTGCTACTGTCCCAGCTGCCCCTTGGAGGTATTACAGTTTTTACACAAGCAAGACTGACTTACAGTCACAGTTCATCTGAACTTGCTGGGGCCACTCACATGCCTAAGGTTTTCCTGGTGTCTTTACCATTATTAGTTTAACTAAATCCAACATAGTAACCCTGTCCATCTATTCCAGAATATGCCTCAAAAGGCAGGCCTGATCTTTTAGGGGAACTGAATTACAGTGTCTCATTTACAGTACCCACTGGAGGTGTCTACTTGCTTTTCTGTGGCCACTCTGAGAATCTTAAGCCATATCTGGTCTGAGCATTTCTCTAGGAGAACGGGATAACAGTGGTAAGTTAGTTAAAATCCAAGGTTACTAGTGAAAAGTTGGAATACCAAATTTTCTTTGAAATGCCCCGCATGTCTTATGCTAAGCGTGCTTCTTGACTCAGTGCAATTTGCATCTTCCACCTCCGTGGCTGACCACATTCTGGCCTAAGCTTCTTGCTATTTTGAAAAGATCAGGGGCACTCGCAGCATAAAGACATCTTGAACTCTTGCCACCATTGCAGCCTTCTACAGAAGAAGAGGGAAAGCTCTTGCGTTTGTGACCAGGGCAGCTTTGCTGGCGTCTTAAGCCAGAGTTTCTGTCGGTTACCTACAGCCTGGCAGGGCTGGGGCTGTGACACCTACATAAATAAGTAACGGGGGCCAACGCACACACCAGCCAACCAACCCAAACCCATGTTCCGTCCCCAAAAGCGTTTGTTGCTTTTTTTTTTTTTTTGGTTACATTTCCCCCCCTCCCTTCTCTTTTCACCGCCCCTTCGCATAATTAATATATTCGCGTTTCCTCCCATCCTCCCAATGGGCTTACCAGCTGCAGGGCCCCTGAATAGCAAGCTTAATTGTGCTTTGTCATGCAGAAGACCTCCCTTTTCTATAGCAGGTTACAAAGGGGGCCCGGCGGCGGCCGGGCTGCCCCGCACCGCGCAGGTAGCGCCCTCCGCCCGGGGACCTCCACCAGGACGCAGGATCCGACCCGCGGCCTCGCTCCTGCTCGGGAGCAAATGGGGGTGATGGGGGTTAATTGGCACCGCCCGGGCTCAAAGGGGCTTTGCCATTATAGGCTAATCAGGCGCCCTCCACCCGGTATAAATAGCAGGGGCCGGGGGGTGTAGATATTCACCGCGAATTACGGTTAATTATTATTTGGGTCCTGAGCTGCTACTTCTGCCCGTTGATTGGCACCGTCGTCTTCAGAGTATCTTCACACACCACCACCCCCCCACCCTTGTTTCTTGTTTTGACAGTTTAAATCCAGGTCTACGCGACATAGAAAGCTAATAAAATCCTCATTTCATTGTTAATCTGATTTCATCGCAGCGTAGGTTTTTTACCCTCACACCTGCGTAGCGGGGTGTAATTCCATTAATAATAAAAAAAAAATCAACATATTCATTGCGTGTCTTTTCCCCGATGATATATTGTGAGCAGTGTGAGTTGAAAAAGAGCCATTTATTCTCACCGTGAATGAGTCTGCCTGGAACTGAAGACTTCACCTGCCTCCTCAGTCAATTAGGAATGTATCGAAAATTCTACCAGAAAACGAGTTAAATTAACCGTTAGCTAATTTCCTTGTGTCCCTCCTACATAATCCCCCCTTTTCAGCTTGCCCCAGAAATTACCACATGTTGCAAGGTTCAAATAGTGCCTAATGAAACAGTGACTAAATGGTGCGCTCCAACCCACAGCGAAGCCCTTTCGCTGTGCCTTCAAAGCCTGGGGGTCTGCAACGGTCGGGGGTCCCTAGCTTAAAAAAAAAAAAAAAAAAAAAAAAAAAAAAAGACAGAGAGACTGGGGAAAAAAAAAAAAAAACAGAAGAAAAAAGAAAAAAAAAAAGGAAAAATCCTTGGTTTTGGCAGAAAACCCTGCCCCGGGAGCTCTTGGGACGGGCTGCAGCATCCTGGGCTGGGGACATGGGGAAGGTGTCGCCCCCCCGGCGGAGCGCAGCAAGGTGGGGAGATCCGAGGGAGTCCCAGATCTGTCGTCCTGCGTGGGCACGGACACGCGTGGCACCTGCCGGGGGGGGGGGGGGGGAGCCGGGCAGCTGTGCGTGAACCCCCGGGGCTGGAAACCTCCCCCCGGGTGCGTGCGGGTCCCCTCGGGGCAATTCTTCCCCGTGGGATGTGGCACGGAGCAGAGCCGGTCTTTTTTGAGCTGAGGGGCCACGGAAACGGTAAACCTGGATTTTTTTTGGAGCTTGTTTAGCGTGGGCCGGGCTGCAAAGCACGCTCGGAGCCCAGAAGATCCGTGCTGAGAGTTTTGCCCCGTGGTTACGGGCTGTAGTCACCGCCCAAAGCAGCCCCAGTGAAGTGTCAGCTACTCAACCCCGGTGAATTCCGTAAAGAGAGCAGAGTCACTTATTTGAAACGGTGAGGCTAATACAAAGTCATCAAAGCACTATGGTTCTTGTCTTTAAGTGACAACCCTCTTTATTGAACTGTTTGAAATACGCCTCCCGCTTTTCAATGTCTCTCTATCCATCTTTGTCTGCCCCGCAGAAAAGCAGACAATATAAAGCAAAGCCTGGCGAGCTCCCCACGCTCTGGCTTGGGCAGTGCCAACGTTAGCCTTGAAATTGTCACTCCTTCATTAATCTGCAACTACTTCTTTTTTTTTCTTTGCAGAGCACACAGCGCACGCTTTCCATCACATCCCTCGGGGCTCCCCGCGGCAGCTGCCCACGGTTTTCTACGAGGGATCCCCGTGGGGCCGGGGGCTCCCCATGGGTCTGGGGTCCCTCCACGGGTCTGGGGTCCCCCCATGGGTCTGGGGTCTCCCAGTGGGTCTCCCCGGGCACCCCCGGGCTGTGGCTGCGAGTCCTGCCAGGAGTTTCTCCCGAGCATCTCCCCGGGGATGCGAGGAGACTGGCGCTCCCGCTGAGCCTGAGAAACTCAATCCTTATCTTTAAATCCTTAAAACCGGACCCTTTTCGAGCAGTCTCCAAGGCTTACATAAATAAATAATAATATATATATATATATATATATATATATATATTTTTTCTGGCACCACTGAGCCGCCTCCCCCATTCGTGTCCACGCGGGGCACACGGCCGCTCCGGGGCAGTGCCCCAGCAGGGCCGGGGGAGGAAATTAGGAGAAGTTAGAGATGACCCACAGACACCTCTTTCAGGGAGCTGTGCCGAGGCAAGGTTTCAGGCTCCTGCCCTGGCGGGACTCGCCTTGTCCCCGGTTCGCACCCCGAGCAGCCTACACGCGGCTGCCCGCAGCGGGACACATGTGGTGGGGATGCCGAGCGCCGGATCTGCAGCTGGAGCGTGTCGGGGCCGTGCCGGGGTCGTATCCGGTGCTAAAAAGCGGAATAAGGCTGGGAAATCGTCTTGAGGCTCGCGATGCTGGGGCACGGCGGCAGCGGCGGTCTGCTCCTTTCTGAGGCTCCGTTCTCGGTTTCTAAAGAGAAGCTAATTCATTGCTCCCACGGGAGCGCTAAAGAGGAGCTCAGTCATGTTTCCAGCGCTCCCAAGCATCGTCGTGACAAGTGCCAAAGGAAAAGAAGAGGGTAGCATTTGTTTCTTATTCACCGCACTTGCAACAAATAAGGCTTGGGATCGCACTGAGTCATAAAAGGGACAAGCTGGTTTCTGGGTGCTGTCCTATGTCCCCCAGCCCTCCAGCCACCTCTGTCGCTGCACTGCCTTCCCCTGTTGCTGTCGCTCCCCTCCCTGCCGGGTTGTTTCCCCTGTAGCCATCCTCTTTCAGTGGGCTGCTGGGCGAAAGAAATCGCACGTAGCTTGCCCCGGATAGGTGTTCCCTGATTCCTGCCCCCCGTGGCTGGCAGCTGAGCTCTCTGCTTCACCTTTCCCTCGGTGATGACCCCTCCAGCCTGATGTAAAACTCAGAAGAGCTCAACATCTCCGAGACCCCGGCCCCCTGGCACGGCCGGCTGGTTGGCTGTGGTCACAGGGTCTAAGGGTGAGGAGGGAATGAGGAAAAGAAACAGGCAGATAAGAAGAGCAATGAATAACTCTCCCTGCCTTAGAAAGTCCATGGTAAGAAGAATAATAGGTGGTTGAACACCACCTGGGCACTGAATGGTGTAATGACTTCATGGGGAATGAATAGAAAAGGCTAGCACAGGGGAAAAAAATAAAATAATAATAATAATAAAGTCAGAGCACAAGGTGAATAAAATAATTTTTCATTTTGTTTTGTTTTTGTTTTCTAGCTGTTGGGTGCTGGACATTAAAAACCATCCATTAACTAACTGCAAGTTAGGGCACACCCAACTTCCACCACTGCTCCTGTCACACTGCTCCTGTCCTCTCCAGAGCTTTGTTCAGGTCAAGTCTTTTACCAGCCTTCTGAGAAGTGTCAGGGCAAAGCATCGCATTGTACCTCTATTACTAGGTGGGAACGGTGCAACCTCTTTTTACATGATTTTTTTACCCTGGGAAAAAAAAAAAAAGGAAAAAGAAAGAAAAAGAAATCTGGTTATGACACCAACTGCCTCAGTAGCATAGCTTGTATGCTGGAATTGTATGCCACTACTTCCATTCACCCCTTGAATAGTGCATACAGGCAAACATTCATTACTATGAGTAACAGCAACTCATTTCACTTCCATTTCATTTTTAGGAAATTGTTAAATCCTGCAATGAAGAGATCCCTTCCCACAGATCTCTAGAGGAGGTGAATTCCTGAAGCAGAGAAAAATACCCGTTTATTCCTGGGTTATTTCCACAGCATTACACTGAGAACAGGTACACTATCTAGCAACGGCTTTCAGTTTTGGTTGCAGTGCCAGCCAGGTTTCGATTTGGAAAAGTGTGACGCCTTCGCCGCCCCCAGCGAGGCTCTGCCTCCCCAGGCTGCTGCAGGCCTGCGTAGTGACTGCAGGTACCAGACTGGGATGGCACTGCTGAGTGGGCAGTTGGGATTTCCATGGTGCTAACTTCTCCCAGAGCTTCCAGCAAGGAAAAGCCTCAGTGGGATTTTAGGAGCCATGAGGTTCCCCATGAGGATGTCACAAGGGCCATGAGCAGGCAGACAGGCGGCTGGGGGCAGCCTGGGCAATGTGGGGTCTGCCGCTCAGGGAAGTGACATCCCCATCTCTTGTCCCAGCTGCTGGCCTCTGCTGTGTAATAGTCGTGAAACAAGAGCGAGATTTTGTGGTTGCTTTCCAAGCCCAGGCTAGAAACTTCCCTCCTGCCCGTGCTATCCCCTCCTCACAGGCTCTGCCCCAAGCTGCTGCAGGCTGTGGCCCGCTCCAGGTCCTCTCCTTCCCACCCCAGCCCTGTCCACGGGCCTGGTGTCCCCTCCTGTGGCAGCCCCAGCACCCCGGGCACTGGGGTAGCTGATGTCGAAGAGCAGCAGGCTTATTGCTTGTCTCCTGATGAGGGAAGATATGGGACTGACCAGCTCCATCCCACTGTGCCTCAGCCCTCCGCAGGGAGCTCGGGCTGTGCTGCTTGAGGCAGAGGCAGGATGGGGCCTGCGGCCAGGCGCTGCCCAGCGCAGTCTGTAGGGTGCTTCCAGCCCAGCAGCGACCAGCACAAACCCAACGCTGAAAAGACTGAACATATCGCCCTGGGGTCTGAGGAAAAAAAAAAAAAAAAGTTTTCCCTGCTCCCTGATTAACACCACCCAGCTCAGCACGCGATAAAATAAGCGGGCTTTCTGCGTGTCCCCCTCGGTAGGGAAGGAGGGGGGTGTCCAGAGTGCAGCCCATCGCCCCCCGTCCCGTCCCCGTCCCATCCCTGTCCCTGTCCCCGTGGCGGTGTCGCCGGTCGGAAGCCGCCAGCCTGCGCTGCCCCCGGCTGCGGTAACACAAAGCTTCATTTGCATTCCCCGCCCGAGTCGGAGAGGAACAGAAAACGTGTAGGGGCAGGAGCCGATGGCATGGATTTGGGGTCCGTACGGGGGTCGGACACACGAACCTGCCCCGTACAAAGCGCTGCGAAGGAGTTCGCCCTGCCCCAGCTTGGGCTGGGCTGGCACTTGGGGCAGAAAAAAAAATAAATAAATAAAAGAAGAAAAAAAATAAATTATCGTCTGATCTCATTTATTTAAATAAATATAAATATAAATTTTATATAAAACTATTCACAAACAAGCCGACGTCCCAAACCCAAACGACTTGAGCTTTATTGCTTTTCTTATTCGCGTTAAGGAGTCCGTCCGGGCGGCTGTCAGCCCTACAAGTTTTCTGTTTAATTTCAGGTTCCGAATACGCTTGTTCCTTTCCTTCCTTCTCTCCTTCTCCCTTCAGACTGCCCCGGGAGGACCCCTGGGCAGTGCGGGTCCCGTCCCGCGGTGCAAGCTCGGAGGAGCAGGTGCCTGCTGCCGGGCTCACGGGGTGGCTGGAGCATCCCCAGGGGAGCACCGGCGCCCCAAAAGACGGCTGCTGCCACGGAGGGGGAGCTGAGCGGCCCCAGGTGTGCCGCCCTGCACCCCGGGGGCTGCGGGGGGCTCATAGCGGGGAGATCTCCTTCTCCTCGGTAGCCGATGAGGGGGATAAAGACTCCTCGTCCTCCGACCTGGGGTAGTGCCCCTGGCCGGTGCTGCACTTGCAGCCCCCGTGGGAGTTTCGCTGGGTGCCTTTGCCTTCTTTCTTGTGCTTCACCCGCCGGTTCTGGAACCAGATCTTCACCTGCTTCTCGGAGAGGTTCAGGTAGGTGGCTATCTCGATCCGCCGCAGGCGGGACAGGTACATGTTGGAGGAGAACTCCCGCTCCAGCTCCAGGAGCTGGGTGCTGGTGAAAGCCGTCCTCATCCTCTTCCCGTTTTGAATTTGGCTGGCGTCGGACCCTCCTTGACGGGAGAAGAAGCGAGAATTGGGGAAAAGGGGAAAAGAGAGAGAGACAAGCGGCAAGACACCCTCGCCGGAGGAGCATCCTACGCCTGTCTACCCGGGGGTCAGCGGATCCCCTCGGGGACCCCCCCCCCCTTGTCCCACCGCCCCCCTCCCGGCCCTCCCGGCGGCCGCAGGGCCCCTACCCATGCCGAGGCAGTGAAACCTCCGGGGGTCGCTGACGCTGTAGGCGGTGGCGGCGCAGGCAGGTGGGTGATGCGCTGGGTGCCCCAGGGCGGCGGCGGGCACTGCGGGCGGCGGGTGCTGAGGAGGGTGCTGAGCGTGGCCGGCCCTCGGGCAGCACTGCGCCTCGGGGGAGCCGGAGGCGGCGGGGAACTGGCCCTTGAGCAGGGGGATGGCCCCGCCGCCTCCTCCTCCTCCTCCGCCGCCGCCTCCGCCGCCAGCACCGCGGGAGGAGTGCAGGTGCGAGGTGACACAGAGCGGGCAGACGCAGAAAGCGCCGCTCTTGCGGGACGGGCAGCCCGGCCCCGCCACCGACATGACGAGGGGGGAAGGCACGCCGAGGGGGATGAAGAAATCCTGGCCGTGGTGGTGATGCTCGGGCAGGGACGGAGCCGGCCTCGACGAGTCCTTGATGATGAGGGAGTCCACGTAGAAGGAGCGGGACATCGCGGCGGGGCTCGCCGGTGCCGCTCGGCCAAAGTTGCCGCTGAAGTCCCGGCGAGGCGAAGAAGGTGCTTATGTTCGAGAGCCGAACAAAAGGGTCCCTGGAGAGGGCTGGTCTTAAAGTCCCCCCGCCTGGCTCCCCTGCGCTGGGGTTTTATATCAACTATTTAAACACGTGATGGCTGAAAGCCTCGCAGATCTAAATCTCCCCGGCTTCCCAGGCCGGCAGGAGAGGCTGCCGGGGGCGGGGAGGGGGCAGAGAGGGGGGGGAGCACAAAATGTGCGTGCTCTTTCGCTGCCCGCCGACTTCAGCCCTGAGCCTCGGCCCCAGATAAATTCTAGGAGCGGGGAAGCGGGGGGGGGGAACACACCCAGGGTGCCCCTACCCCCGGCGGCACCTCCTTACTCGCAGGTGATGCTCTGGAAGAAGCGGGGCATCGCTGCGCCCCCCCGTCCCGTGCAAAGCCGGGGGGCTAAGGGGCGCAGGGAGGGGGGGACTCGAGCATCTCCCCGCCGGGGGGGTCCTTTGGCACCAGAGGAGCGGATAGAAAGTTAGGGATGGGGCGCTCGCATCTGCACCTAGGGCTTTTTTCGCCCTCTCCGTCCCGGCCGAACTGGAGATCAGAGGGCGGACAAAGCCTCCAAATCTCTGCGCCCTCCTTACCCAAACGGTGCCGAAACGGCAAAGTTCCCAGGGGACTGCCCCGGCCGCTCCGGGGCTTCGCGCTAATGAAAGGCGAACATGTCAGGGAGGGGTTCTTTGATCTCCACCAAGCCTGCTGAAGCAATCATTCAAAGTAAAATTGGATAAACAGCTAAATACGGTCGGTGGCTCCCGAGCATTGCAGATTGCGTGAAAAAAAGCCAAGGTATTTGCAGCACGTTACGCGATTTTCCAGTGACCTGTTTTAGGGCGGTTTAAGAAGAGGCTCGGCGGTCAGAGCAGGGCAGATGCGAATGCGTTTAGAAAGGACCGCGTACCCAGTGCCACTGGACTGGGGAAAGGGAAGCGACAAGCGTGCTGCAAAGCAGAAAACACGGAGCACGCCTGATTACCAGAGGCTGAGCGCAGGCTGGGAAGCGAACCAGGAGCCTTACCGCGGCTAAAAGCGGCTGTCGCGCACAAGGGCCGGCCCGGGACACAGTCGGCCCCCAGTTCCCCCTCTCGCACTCAATCCCCTGCTGTTTAAAGCCAAAAAAATCCGAATGGTGCCCGACTTCTGGCGTTTCCCCGCTGCAGCCCGGCCGGGCGCCGGGCCCCCAGCTCCCCCCGACGGCCCCAGCCGGGCGCGATGCATCCCAGTTTTAGGGACACTCCGTAGCAGGCGAACTGAGGATTTATGGACGGCAATTAAAGTTTTATGAATTGCAGCTGAGGCTGGTTATGGAGCTATTTGAATGTGATTAGAATTCAATTAGAAAGTGTTTACCGGACGGCGGGGCTCCGGAGTGTAAACAGACAGCTATTCCAGCAATGCGCTAATCCCGCGTCTTGTGACAACAATTAGGGTTTTAGGCGGGTCAGCTCCCACCTCACCTACTTTTTCCCCAAACTGCTGCCGAAACCTCAGCCGAGGCCCCGGAGCACAGGCCCTGAACTTCGTGAATGGGACCGGGACCGGGAATGGGGCCGGGGTCCCGGGACACGACGGCTGCTGCCCCTCCTTGGGGTTCTGCCTCCCGGCGACACCTAAATCACGGTCGTGGTGCTCAGCAGTGGGATTTCGCCCAGCTCCCACCTCCCCGCCAAAACGCAGTTCGTCCGGCCGAGATTTGAGTTCACCTCTTTTTCTTCCTTTAATTAATTTATTTTTATTTCTTTTTTTTCCTGTAAGAGGCCCGCCGGCCCGGGTGGAAAACCCGCTGTCTGCAGCGATAGAGCGGATCTGGGGAGAAGCTGTCGGACGGGAAAGCAGACAGAGCGAGAGTCGGATCAAAATTGCGATTTGTAATTGTTATAATAAACCAAGCGCAGTGATAAAAGAAAAGAGAAAAAATAAAAAAAGGCAAAAGAAAAACCCACCCCGGAAAGCGGGAGCAAGAAAAGAAGTCATTTGAAAGCAAAGATATCCCAAACCAGGCGGAATGATGCAAGGCGTGCGCCCACATCACATCGGCCTCGTTACAATTTTATTTTTCAATAATTCTGTCCGATAAAATTTCATTGTCCATTAAGTAATCCCCGAAATGAGAGCTCTTATGAGCCTATAATGAGCTCTAATTGCTACGACTGGGAGAGCCACGTGGAAGGATTTAGAAGGTATTAAGCAGTTGGGTACAGAGCACAGGCTGTTACCTAGCCATTACTTTCATAATTCAAGGAGAAAATTAGTCCTTTTAAGGGAAAATCCTTTGATTCCCTTCATTCTGCTCGGGGTGACAGAGTATAGCTTTGTCTGCCTTTAGTTCAAGACAGTGTAACAAATGAGAATGTAACGAAATTGCCCCCTTTTCAAAGTGGAGCGCTTCAAAAAGAACAGCAGAGCCGCTCCCCGGGCTGCGGAGCGCAGGACTGGGTGCTGGTTCCTCTTTTCTTCCAGATGTCTCGAACACCTTTATGTAGGGGAGATTCACGGCTTAAACGACAAAAGCAACGCTTTCCCTTCCCTCCCCCCCCAGCCCTCGCTCGGCTCCCGGCCGCCCGGCGAAGCTCCCAGGCGCGCATCTCCGCCCCGATGCGGGCAGGATGCGGCCCCGCCGAAAGCAACGCACCTCGGGGAAGCGCTCCCAGGCGGAAAAAAAAATAAAAAAGAAAATGAAAAAAAAAAGAAAAAAAAAGAGAAAGGGAAAGAGAAAGGGGAAAAGAAAAAGAAAAGAAAAAAAAACTTCGCAGAGCGGCCGCGGTTTTGCCAGCATCCCGCGGGGGCCGTGCGGTGGCTCCGGGCAGGATGCTCCGAGGAGACCCACGCGTGGGTAGCCCAGGGGCCAGGGGCTCTCCCGCTCTTTCTTCGCTAACCTACCATCGATTTCGGATTAGTTTCCAAAGCAATCGGCGATGTCGGAGCCGGGTTTTGTGAAGGGAGCGCAGGCAAAAGACAGGACTTGCCCCCAGCTCCCGTTAATGAGGTCATTATAAAAGCGTGAACAAGTCTATTAATGTTTTATTGAAAGCGCATCGTTAACTTGTATCCATCCTTTTCTGAAAGTGGCATTGTGATATTGCTGTCTGTGGCACATCTTACCCAATATAGCCCGAGATTTCTCCATTATCTGTAACCAAGCAACACTTTCTGAATACCAAAAATTGAAAAGAACCGCTTAGTCTTCAAGAAAGTCCTCAATAATAGTGGAAAAGAACAAAGATCCAGGAGACAACAAAATGCCACAGGGGTGACTTTTCATGAGCAATTATCTCTCATTAATCAGCAGAACAGCTGCAATATTAATTTCCTCTCTTTCTTCCTCTCTTTTCACAGTCCCCACCATTTGAATAATCATAAATTTTGATTTCATGGAGCACCAACATCGCCGGCGACTCCGGGACACAAGCTACCTACGCGGGGCGGGCGCTTTGCAAAACAGCTCCTATTTTTAAGGCTGCCAAAGGGATAAAAAAAAAAAGTGAAGAAAAGAAAAGAGAGGGAAAGTTGGGGCCGGGCTGCTTGCCCCCCTTCCCCCGGAGCAGGGATTAAGGCCAGGAGCCCCGGCAGCCCCAGCTCTGCCTCTTTCACCCGCGGCCAGGAGCGGGGAGCGCACCGAGCGCTGCCTTCAGGCGTGGGAGTTTCAACAACCTCGCTGTCCATTTAACTTCCAAACATGAAGCCAAGCGTTGTAGATCTGTCCAAAGAGACAATCTTAGGGCGTAACGCGCATTGTGCGACATCAAAAGGCCCTGGCGTTATAGGCACTCAGAAGTGCTTTCAGGGAGGAGGGTGCGATGCCTTTGCTTTTCAGGGGCTCCGCCGCTGATTGTTTAACAAGCGACGTCGCCGAGGCAAGAAACCCGCGCTCCTTCCAAAGATAAGGATGTAATGTTCAAGCTCCCTTTTTTCCTTTTTTTTTTTTTTTTTTTGGAGGGATTTCAAAGAATCTCATTAGGCGCGCTTTGGGGACGGGAGCGCGCAGCGCTGCCCGCCCGGCTCCCCGCTGCCAGGGGGCCAGCTCAGAGCCCCGGCTGCGACCCCGGTGCCCCCCGAGCTCTGCCCACCCCCAGGCACCCCCACGTCCCCGCCCGGACCCGGGGGACCAGCAGCGAGCAGCCAGCGGGCTCGCCCGAGGCGTGCGGGATGGCTGCGCGCTGAGCAGGGGGGAGTCTGCTTCCCCAGGGGCCCTTCCCTTCTCTGCGGGAGTTTCTTTGCCCACAGCCCCCGTCAAAGATGAGGCAGACTTCAGCACGCTCTCTTCCTTCGTGGCTTGATCCTGCATCTTCTACTTTTATTATTTTTTTTTTCTTCTCATTATTCATTTTGCAAGGTTCTTCCTAAGTGAAGCAGGTCTTTTCCCTCTTCAACCCTCTTAGAAAGTGTTAGCTCGTTGCTGGGTTCCCTTCAGCATCAGGATGCAAAGATTCTTGTTTGCACCTTCTTGCCATGGTGAAGTCAATACCGGTGGTTTTGCACTGTCATACAAAGGAGCCAAGGGAGGAAATGCCCCACGAGATTACTGTTATCCGCAGCCTTGCCTGGTATCTCCAAGCCTGGTTTTGCCACATCCCTCATACTCTGCAAATATAGGACAACGTTGTACCAGACACTCCAGTCTGGGCTCTGGTTTCAGTAAATGACCTTTGCTTTGAGCTCTAGCAGCTAAAATTTTTGCAAACCACATATGAGGGGAAAATGTGCTGATGTCTCCTTAATGGGGATAAATGGAGATAAAATCTCTGCAACAGCCTCAGAGGAGGTTTATGGGGAAAGATGGAGCTGAAACCCCAAGCTCATGTGAGTGAGCACAAGGATTCAAAGTGCTGCTGTGGGCTGTGGACCACACCAACCGTGGCCAGTTTTATTTTTACACTGAGATATCACAAAGCCACACAGGAGCATAACACTTTGTAGTAATACAGGTACTGATCCAGACAAGAACATGAGCTTCTGTGTAATATTAAACATCTTATTTCATTTCCAGCCTTGAAATTCCACCGTCACACATTTTGATCCTTGGAGGTCATGCTTAGCTTGAAATGTTCTGCTTGGCAGTGACCAAAAAGCAGTCTTTTGAATTTGCTACCAGAGGAAAAGCTCTCTTTTTTTTTTTTATTTTTTTTAGATACATTGACAGGAATGAACATTAAACATGGCTTGTAGGAAAAATGAAGACGTTACCAAACATCTCACGGCGGTGCAGGAGCCGCCTGTTTCACAGTCCAAATATTGTATGTGTTTTGAGTTCACCTTATCCAGACAAAGTAAATAAAAGGGTTTGTGTTTGTTTGCATTGTCCTGGAATGAAAGTGTGGATGTGGGATAATCCAAGAGCAGCAGAGGAATGAAGGTAGTTTCTAGGAGGGAGATGATACTACTCTTGCAGGCATAGGAAACAGATGGGAATACAGTTAATGATGGAGTTCCTCAAAAATTAGTCTCAGAGGCACCTGAATTAGTTTGTTTTCTTGCCATGGTCAATAGGAGTAGGCTATTCACAGCAAAGAGTGTAACCACTGATACTCATGCATATACTCCTTCCTGTACTCTTTGCCGTACACTAAAAATCGCAAAGAGAAGTCAGGATCTGTGGAGACTGGTGTGCTGTACTGGAAGCAGTGGATGCTCTGAGGAGTGGAGCAATAGAAGTGCAATGACAAAGCCACCCTAAGCACTGGCACATTAATCTGAGACTACGAAACATCATTGTGGTGTGACAAATGACACAGTGCAGTCACTGAACACAACAGGCAAGGTCATTCCACTAAGGAGATGGAAATATTTAAAGCCACTGTTTTGGGGAAACCTTGTCTAGGGTAGTGTACAGCTTTGGACGTCTGCGCTCCAAAAATACTAAATCATAGCAGGTCTAGAGAACGGCGTTAGAAGTGTGAGAGAACATGAACCCTCACGAGAAGACAAGACTCAGAGACTAGCTTATTTGCTCTAAGGAAACACTGGGTTATTTACTCTAAGAAAATGAAGGCTGGCAGGAGGCATGCCTGTTAATTGTAGCAGTGAGGAGTGGGGTATATATCCATGAGAGAGAACTATTCCACCTGAAGAAGAATATCACCATAAGATCAAATGGATATACTCTGGTCATGCATAAATTTAGCCTGGAAATTATTATTATTATTATTATTTTTAAGTCTATAAGAGAAGTGAAGTTCTGAAACTCTTTGTGGGAATTACTAGTGGGAACATGAAAGTTTAAGAGAAAACTTGATACATTTCTGACCTGGGTTATACAACAGTGCCTGAAATTAGGGGACTTTTTCTGGAGTGATGACATACATAAAGAATGCTTAATAGCTATTTTGACATAGTCAGTACTGACTTAAAATTGAGTAAGCTGTTGATTATTTGAGTGAGCTGTTGATTATTTTCTAAAAAATGTTGCTGGATTGGTATTGCTGGGATCTAAGGTCCACTGAGCAGCTAGAGCATGGGTGGAAGCAGCACCTTGTTGCATCTTCCCTGCCTGTACCATCCATGTTCATTGTTCTGGCTACTGCCTTTCATCCAATATAAACCAATGATATTGTTTTTTTCTTTTTCTTTCTTTTTTCTCCTTTTAACATTTGCTGTTAAGATAATGGAAGGCAGAACCATGTGTGCTAAAATGATACTTTTTTTTTTTTCAGTTGTCAAATTAATAATGTCTGAATTTTGGTATGAACTTTAAACCTCTACAAGAAAAAACATACCATCTCATTTCTTCAGCTCCCTTTTCACAAAATAGACTTAGCTTTGCCTAAGCAGCTGATATGTGAAAACAAATCTCTAAGGCATGTGGCTGGCAGCAACCCTTTTACAGTTTCATCCTTTTGATATGCATTTGTAACCTCCCTTTTAGAAAAAGTAACAAAACCATGTATTTTAGGAAGAAGAGTGTCAGTAAAGTACAGGCTAAAGTCACTCAATGTATCACTCAGCCAGGAAGAAAAAAAATTTTTAATAGTTTTTTAATATTACAGAGCATGCTGAAATGGAAACAAAATTCAGATTTTTTAAAAACAATATTGAAAAATTTTGCATAGCCTGCCCTTTATTATTTATAATCAATATATTGTCTGAGCTTGTGTTTCAAGGTTTCTCTTTGAAAAATCATAGAAACAAAGTAAGAACTAAGTAAAACAAATAAATTTTAAGTTTTTTTTTTGTAAGTATATTATTTCAAAGCTTGTTTATTCTGCTGTAGCATTGAGGCTATACCAAAATCTAATGGAAAAAGAAAGACAGAAGTCCTGACAACTATTTTATAAGGTTCAGAGCACTACTCTAGTGGAAATAAATGAGATTGAAATGGAAAAAAAAATACAATGTCAATCTTCTGAAGGAGGAAGAATTACTGGAACCTATACCACCAGAATATATGACTACGAAGGTATAAGTCATGATTTTAAATTGCTAAGAAAATCTAATGACCTTTATAGATTGACCAGGTGAAGAAAACAACAGTCAAAAAAGAGTCTGATGCTTGAAGAGCAGCTCAGACATCTCCAGCAGTCCAGGTCCTCTCTGCTAACTGCAGCTTAGCGAAAGAACTAATATTCCCATTAAAACACCTGTACAGCTAGAATACAGCTAATGCTACGGTGTGTAAGAGGTAAGGCTATCAGCATCCTCAAGCGTACCGAGACATAGACTTGTAACAAGTCAGAAGGTTGAAGGTTTAGGTAAAATACTACTCTCAGTTATGCAGCTGTAAGACTGAGTTACTCTGCAGCTATTCTGAATGGTGCAGTGGGAGTAGAATTTGGCCTGGTGTTTTCAAAGGTTAGTTAAACAAAATATGACCTTTTTCAGGCAAGGGGAACAAAAGAGGTCAGCTCATTCTCCAGAGCTACAAAAGGTCTTTCAAGGGTACCAAAGAAATAAAAATAAAAGCCATGATCACACTTCCTAGATGCACGCATAGAAACAATGCTTGTACGTTAAGGTATAGCCCAGTGTGGATAACCCTGGGAGCTTGCCTGTCAATGAGAGCTGTGCCAAAAACTCACCTGCTACAAGAAAGGTGTCCAAATTCAGACAGCCAGTTTTGTCCGAGGGCCCAGAGCAAGATCATTGCAGGACTGGGGTTAGACCCAGCATCTCCTGTCTTTCCTGTCCTGTGGGCAGGAATTTATACAGCTTGTTCTCCTGCTCTCAGGGAGAATCTGATACAAGCTGTGTATTGTGTACAAACAGATAAGTTACCCAAATTTACCATTTGATTCTCTGCTGCTGACTGGAATTGTACGTCTTGTCTCTTCAAGGGGAGAAAACAACTCTACTCCAGTGTCTGACCAAACTGCAACAAGATTTACCAATCTGGTCACCGAGCAGCTTCAAATTACATGAGCAATTTTTTGCTCTTACACTTGTTCACACACTCATCAAGAAACTCTATCCTTCATATGGTAATGGGATAATGCATTGATTTTTACTCTGCTACACAGGCCTGATGGTCAAGGCAAGACTGTGAGCAGCCAAAAATGAGCTGGAGCCAAAGAAGGAACCAGATCCTGAAGAAAGGCAATTCCTTTTCCAATATCTCTCCTGCTTTGAAAGAAAAATACGTTTCTTTTCAGGCTGCAAATTGTTCCCATCTCTCATGCTTTACCACAGAGGTTGGAACTTTTAATTGTTCTTTACCTCCCTTGAGGACCTCATACTCTAGGAACATAATGTATTCCTCTGTAAGTACTTTTGGCATACTTTAAACAATTCCCAGAACAAGAGCATCTTTTTTTTTCATGGTGTTGGATCAATTATTGGTCAGGACTCATACTATCAGAGAGAAAAATATGACATTGGAAGCATAAATGTAGTAATTTAAAGATGATCAGAAAGAAATAAAGTTGTTCTATCTGAAAGAGATGTCTTAGAAATACCTCTTTGCTTACATGCAGTAGGTATGAGCATTTTAGCATACCCAAATATTAATGAAGGTTGGAGAAATTTTGGGAGAAACCTTAGTTGTTCATGTTTTGATGATTTTAAATGAAAGCCATCCTTTCTTATTTTCTTTAGATCAACATTTGTCACAGTAATTAATGAGGAAGTAATTATAATGTAATTTGTCAGAATAATCTGACAGGCAAAGAATTATGTTCTCAATCCTAAAGGAATACATAGTTCTAGTTTTCCGACTGATTGGGTAGATGTGGGTGGCATAGCAGAGGGTATTTGCCTTTAAGCAGGATAAAAACTTTGGCACTCTCTATTCTCAAGCAAAAATGGACAGAGGCATTGTCTAATTCTCTCAAATATGTTACATGAAAACATTTTCTTATGTTTCACTTATTAGTAAATCTGATTCTTAACACTTACTTCATATAAAAGCTACTTCATGTTATAGTGAAGATTTGCCGTTCACTTGCAGTAGCTAAATAGTCATCAATTTTCATCCTAGTCACTCACTGTTTCTTTGAGATAATGAGTAAACACCTTAGTCATTCAGTCATATTTACCAAGAAAAAAATACTGTCCTTGAAATAAATACAAACTATCAGGTGAGGCATTAAAGGAGGTAAAAACAATGAAACAAGAAAAAATAAAGATATAAAATGTAAATCCCTGCTCCTGCTGATGTTCAAAGGGGTATGATTGTTCACGTCAACAGCAGCTAGAATAGCCTCAATTTTTTTTTTCTGTTTGATTTTTTTTTTTTTTTAAGGAAAGAAGTCAACTACAGTTTTACCCAACTAACAACATCTACATCTCTAACAGAACACAGAATTCAGCCACAATACTCTTTGGTTCTTTTATTTAGCACTTCCAACAGATATTTTTCCTAAAAGTGATCTTCTGAAGAAAATTTAGATATTGTGCTTTTGCTGTTCTAAAAACATCTTAAAAACCTTGAGCCTGTTGTTCTGACTGAATATTTATATGGCTTTGTTTTACTTTTATTTTTAGTGGACTTCATACTTCTGTACTTGCAGCATGGAAAACCCCCATCAATTTCAATGCTACATTCACCTCACAAAATGACAAATGGAGACTTCTTGTGTATTTCTGTTTAACTGTTGAGATTATAGAAAAAAAGCAGCAAGAATTGTGCTGTATTCGATTCTCTTATTTATGGGAAGGGATGAAACAGGTCACCAAACACATTTCCTATGTCAGCGAGTCCTATTGAAGACAAAGAAAAAAAGAGTCATATCTAATATCATCCAAGAGTTTATCTTGTCCGCAGCTTATGTGGAACACAAGTAGGTCTTTAAGTCTAGCATATTCAAAATTCTTCTTGGATTGGGAGAGTGCCTTCAGTAATGTTCCGTCTTGTGTTCTTTGAAAGAGCAGAAATCCAACTGCACCCATCCCCAATTTGAGCAGGCTAGAAACTACAAGGTCCTTATTCTTCGCTTTTTTATACGTCCAGGAAATTTTGGGAAGGAAGTATCTGCTTTTCTCTTTACATGAGATCTACACTTTCTATAATTTATTTATGGCTTATAAAAAGCCTCTTTCAGAAATCCTATTTTCTGTATAGAGATATTTTTTGAACTCTCCTCACTAGCTTCACATAAACGCAATATGGGAAGTTGGCCCCAAAGGAAAGCAAAATAAGTTGCTTGACAGGAAGAAAAAAGGCTAGTAAAACAAAAAGTGAAGTGGAGCTATTCATCATCTCTCGCTAAGAGCTCACCCAATTCTGTACCATAAAGTCAGTAACAAAACTGTATCTTATTAGCAAGGTTTGGTGTCAAGCCTTTTCCCTTTGCTTTTCACACAGAAAACCCTCACTTATTTACCTGTAGTTTCACAGAGATTTTGCAAAATAATCAGTTCAGAGGAACTGGTGCACTCTCCCGGTTCTAACCATATGTTATTCTGTGTTAATTGTATCAACTCACCCTTCTCCAAGTTCACCTTTCCACATTTCTACAATACCGTAACTGAAACCTCATTCTTACTTCTGTTTTGCTGAAACTCTAGAGGCTGGGGTGACTGATACCACAAGCAGAAATATTTAAATTATAGGTAGCACTTTAGATAGCCTTGTGGAGTGCAACGGGACATTTAAGCAGGACAGAGGAGCCAACCCAGAGATGAGACGCCGTGTGGCAAGGGAAGGACTGATGTGAGAGGAGTTCTAGGTGGAGAAAAAGAAAAGTACACCCTGATGTGAGTATCCATGGAAGTTTGCTACAGTCCTGTAGCTTTTCCCAACTCTTCCTGTAGCATCAAGTAAGTAGTAGTCTACTATTTCTATCTTTCCATCTCTGGCTTCTTTACATCCTATTCTCCCCTGCTTGCTCTTGTCCCTTGCTATCACCACCAACTCTTGTTTTCTTTCTTACTACCTCTCTTCTCTCAATTAACCAGGGAAAGAAAAAGACAAGATGTTCTGCCAGCTTTGCTTTGCTGTCTGGTGGTAGGAGTTCAAAGAACCAGGTTACTCCTGCACCTACTGCTTGTTCTTTGATGCCCTGTTGAGCCCTGTTGGGTTTCAGAAGCCCAACAACACACTAATTAACAAAGGAAAAGACAGGAAGAAACAGGCCAAAGAATATGGGAGCAAACGACAAGGGAGATGTTAGAGGGAAACAGTGGGAAGAAGCAATGACAAAGGGGGAAGCTGGAAAGAAACACAGGCAGGAGATGAACAAGCAGTAAAGAAAAGAGAGGAAAAGAAATATATCAGGTGACAAAAGAGAAAGGAGAGAATTGGAATAAAGAGCTGCATAAAAATAAACATGACAATGATTTAGAGTCCCCTTAGATTACGATATAAAGCCCTTACAGAGCAATTCTTGAGGACAGCAAGTACCTCGGTCAAAGAGAGTTGTGTGTGGCACCACTTCTATCCCACTGAACTTGCAGGTGCAGAAAACAAATTCACTGGGAAGGCATTCCTGCTTGGAACAGCAGCAAAGTACTCTTCAAATTGGACTTTAAGCCTACCATCTTGTAGGTAGATACAAGGAGAATAAGTGGCTTAAAAAGACAATCAGTATTTTACAATCAGGCATGTTCTGTGGTGGCTCAGAGCAAATGCCACATGGCTGACTTGGGAGTGAGTGGCTGCTGAGGGTCCAGGAGACAGCAGTGGAGAAGGGGTGACTACTTGTGTGATACTCATGAAAGAGAGGAGGCCCAAGGCAAGACCTTTGGCAGTGTGTGGTAGGACACCTGCTGCACAAAACAGGGAGTTTACCTACTGTGTCCACGAGTAGTCCAGGAGGTGGTTGGTGAAGGTGTTTGGCAAAGGAGACACAAAGACACAACAATCTCATGACTAAGGCAGGTCATTTCTGCCTGAAAAACAAGCTGCTAACCGTGCCCATGTGAGATGACGAAAACGTTACTTAAACTGAACTTTTCATAGGTGGTTGCTAGCTGTATGTACTTTGGTGCTAATGGCTGTCCCAGAAGTCAGAGATACTAAAGTAGCTTGTGCTCACTACTACCATCAGTCACGGTGCTTTGAGCACATCAGTTGCTACAGAATGCACAGCGTGCTGAAACATCCTGGGTATCTCAAACTAGAAGTTTAATATTTGTCATAGCTCTTCCTCTATATACAGACAGAACAGATGGAAACCATTGAACAGATATTTGTTAGATGAGTAATGTATACCTAATGTGATGATGAAGAATCCTGGGACTTATTTTTTTCCTTGTCTTAGCTCAAACCCACCAAATGAGCTAACCAAGCTTGTCACTCCATGCAACACAGGGATCACAGACCTCAAACAGGATAGCTGGCCTGTGCAGCTCTGCTACATGGACTCATGTATGATGTAAGTAAACCCACCCCTTCAAAGTCATCTCGAAGATTTCCAGCGTGATGCTGTGCAGCATTAACTCAAATTATCTGGTTGCTACTATGAAACAGCCATTTGGAAAAAAATAATAAAGTTACCAAATTCATTTGTAGTGGGCTTGCATAAGGAGGCATACCTTCACTGGGTTTCCACCATCTTTTGCCAGTATTAAATTTGGTCCATATTCTCAATTTCAGGACTGTTAGGCAGAAGCAATGAGTCATCAGAACCACAAACTCTAACTTCAATGTGCAAGATATATGCAAGAACAGTAATTACATTAAAAAAGAAAGCAGTCATAAGCATACTATTATGAAAGTAAACTATTACTCAGGGGAATTTTGTGTTATTCTGCAGAATTTCATTATTTGGGAAATGAAACCTATTACAAGTAGGTCATGACACAGAAATACTTAGCTTTCCAGTGTGACAGTGATAGATACTATTTTTTTCCTTTAAAGACAGTGTCACAGAACATCTCACAAATATACTGCTTCTACCCTGGTTTTACATAGTAGACACTATTACATATTTGTATAGAGTTTATTCCTGAGAAATACACCACAAACATCTTTATGAGTAATGGAGATTAAGTGGCAATGTAGTCTTTCAGAAAGCAAGCTGATTGGTACATAGACTGCAATAACGGCACAGGAAAAAAAAGAACCGCAGGTTTCAGAGGAAAAATGATCGAGCAGTGAAGTAATGTGAGGAGGGGACTGTCGTGATCAAGATATACAGAGCAAAGAACCGGGGAAAGAAAGTGGGGAGGTAGAGTTCTCATCCCCCTCATGAAAAGCAGGCTTGGACCCAAACTGTCTCCTGAAAAGTCTTCCATGTCCCTTTAAGTGCCATATCTATACATTAAACACCTCTGTGAGTACGTGATTCACCAGCTCACCGTCCAATGATAAAGATTTCCTCTACTTTTTAAAATGCCACCTTGCTACTGCTCAATCCCATGCCAGCACTGCCTTCCTGTTACCAAATCAGCCAACAAGCCTACACGATGCTTGCTGGCAGGCATTTCCCAACTGAAATGTAAGTTTTGGTTATGAGAAACACCAAAATTGAAGGGGGAATGAGAGCCCTGTCCACTTTCAGAGCTCCCTGGTGTGGGAAGGGAGCCTGAAAGGGACTGCTCCTCCAGATTCCCTGGTTTAGTGTTGCAATATTCCTGACAGGGACTGCTCCCCCAGAACCTAGCTCTGTGAGGGGAGGACTGGAAGCCTACCAGAGGGCTGGCACCAGGGGCAGACCCACACCATTTGCCCAGCCCTCACCCCAGCGGGCTGCCCTCACAGCCCCCTCAACCGAGCCGAAAACCCCATTAGGCACCCCTCGGCTAAAACCAGCCCTCCCTGCTTCCGTGAAATCCCCCAAAAGGGACCAAAAACAGGACAGGGACACCCCCCCTAGACCCAGCCGCAGAGCGGAACCACCCCCGCCTCACGCACCGCCCACCCTCCACTGCCCGCCCGCCCCCTCGCAGCGGCGGGCGGGGCGCCCTGGCCGGATGTTGTTGTTGTTGTTCCTGCACCGCCCCTGGCCCCGCCCCCCGCGGAGGGTGACGGGCGCTTCCTCGGGCCCGGCCGCCGCCGCCGCCCCGCCGCGGCCCCTCCGCCGCCCGCCCCGGGGCTCCTCACCGCCCCCCCCTCCCCTCGCTCCCTTCCCCCTGTCCCCCCCCCCGTCCCTTCCTCCCTTTCGGCCGCCGGCCCCTCGGCGAAGCCCCGTCCCCTCGCAGCGTCCCCGGCGGGGCCCGGCCATGGCGGACTTCGACGAGATCTACGAGGAGGAGGAGGACGAGGAGCGGGCGCTGGAGGAGCAGCTCCTCAAGTACTCGCCCGACCCGGTGGTGGTGCGCGGCTCCGGGCATGTCACCGTGTAAGGGCCGCGGGCGGCGGGGACGGGCAGGGGGGGGACGAGGAGGAAGAGGAGGAGGAGGATGGGGAGGAAGAGGGCGTGCGTGCAGCAGGTGGGGGCCCCCCGTCCTCAGGGCGCTTGGTGCCTCCGGTGCCATCCCACACGGGATGCCGGGGAGGGCGAGCAGTCCGTGAGGTGCAGCTGGAAGCACGGCGAGTCGCGATTAACGCGTGTCGTCGCGCCGTGTTTGCCACGGGAGGGTTTTGTTCTGCGAGTGAGCGGTGTCGCGCTGAGGATCCAACACCACGGGTTGCTGTGGTGCTTCTCAATAATTTAACAGAGCAGGGTGGCTTTCCCTCGGTCGTGCTCGCTCTGCTGAAGTGTGGTGCTTCCACTTATGATGTGCTCCTTCAGAGGCTGAAATACCTGCCTGGAGACAAAGTGCTGCAGTGCAAACTTTCACATAGACGTCTGCATATATATAAACATCAACAAACAGATATAAGTGTATATATTTATACACAAATACATATATTTTTTCACTGTTTAGGGGACCAGGCTCGCCACAGCAGCATAAAAGTGTAAGGTATCATATCCTACAGCCCTGACTCCCACTAACTCTACTGATTTTCAGATATGGACCTGTCCAGAAATCCAGGTTTAAGTTCAGGACAGTTTGGTGGCACTCTGATACATCGCTGCTTTGATAATTGGTCGATGTTATGAAACGCTGACAGCGAGGCGGTGCAGTTTGCAGGCTGGTTATAAACAGGAAATAAGACGTGGTGGAGAGGTTTGGAGGCTTGAAAGGATGTGGAGTGGACGGGAGGCCGTGAAGGCCCGATGAGGGAACAGAAATGTCACCTCAGAAGTATTCAGCATGTGACTCTGCGATCCGGTTTGTTGTGATCAAAAAATTGCGATCATTCAGTGGCTGTTTGGCTTCTGTGAAAACACTCTGGAAGCCTTAAGGTGTTTCTGGTGAGCAGGTCAAGAACGCAGAGAGTTGCCTTATTGGCAAATGCAAAGAGGGTATCAAGAACGGAAATGGAGGCAAACGCTGGTTTCTTCTTCGTACTCGAAGGCAAGTTGTGCAAGACAAGATCGAGGCCCGTTAATGGAACCGTGAGGAAGCCTGCATACCGTGCCCGTGACTGGCACGGCATTCATGGCTGACAGATAGTTGCTTCATTAATTGCTTATTAATATTCCCTACCTCATTAGAACATTAAGATTTTCCTCAAAATATTAGTTTTATAGGTTTTAGGTGAGTAATTAAATGTGAACATACACCTACAAAATTAGGCAATTGGATCTACTTTGTCATGTTGGGTGTGAACACTGAATAGGATCAGCCACTTTTACCTTTGTACAGCCTATAGGATTTTTGTCAATGATTGAGAAACGTATTATTAAAAGTTAGATCACTGTCAGGATGCTCTCTCGGTGAATTTAAGGAATAGGTCAAGCTGTATGTATATAATTAATTTGTCTTGCCTCGTATAAAAGCATGGATATATCTCAAAGGCTTGGCAAAAATTTTCAGTAAAATAAAGCAATTACTGTATTGGTCTCAGCTCTGCTGTTTAAAGAGTTGCTGTCTGTTTCTGCCGTGTGTGTATTTAAACAAAAGCTCTACTTTCATAGTTTCCTGTCATATCCTCTCTGATCTTGTATAGAAGTCATAGTGTTGAGTTTGAAACATGTCATTTCCATGACTACAGATTAATGCCAGAAAGGCATTTACTATTACTTGATTTCATCCAACAGACAGTGGAAATGTGTGAGAGTCCTTTCTAAGCTGAGTAGTTAAAACCAATCAAAAGAACTAAGGTAAATATTATCCAAACAAAACGCATGAATGCCTTGCTTTTCCAGGGTTTGGGGTTTTTATTTGGCACAGAGTTACCTTAAACTCACTATTTGGAGCCTGCTGTACACAATTATAAAGCCTCTTTTTTTTTTTAATCATTGTTTTTTGAATATTCAGGTAAACCATTTTCACACCAGCAGGGTTTAGATAGTTTGCTGCTCAGGATTAGTGTTTGAGTTGGTCCTCGATTACTTGAGGTGATCTCTTATAGTGGCAAGACACTTAAAAGTAGGGAAAATATAGAACTTTACTTATGTTACTTAACTGAATTGAAAATCCAAGGTATTTCATACTTTTTTTCTAAAATATTGTTAGGGTGGAAGGAAAGGTACATGATGACTTTGAAATCACAGAGACTGTTTGTGGTAGTTTGCCTGATTGTGTTTTTCAGTGACTCTTTTCCTGGGCTTCCCAGTTTGTTGACCAGTTGAGACACGTGTGCTTTATTCCAGGCTGTATTGGCTAGCAAAATCGGGTTTGGTAGCTTTTTGCAGTGCCAGACTGACAGAGAGCTGTTGTGATGTGCTGGTGAACACCTTCCTGTGGTGTTTATTGTCCTGGTGTATCATGTGTTGATGCAGGATAGGTCTTGGGAGCAGGAGGGGAAAAGCCCTCACAAAATACCCTTTTTCACCCAAGAAACTTTCTTTAATATGAACTTCAGGTCTGCCTGTGTGTTTTTGCGTGTTACCCTGTATCAAGGACATGCGAGTGAAAAGAGGGCTATGTAAGAATTACGGATGGGAGAGTTAGGACTTGTGGAATATGTGTTTATTTTGTAAGAGTTGTGAACATGTGGAACTAAGGAGTGTAGGTGAGAACAATAGAAAAATGGTTTACTGTCCTCACGAGAGATGACAGAGGAAGAAGATAATGTCTATCAGTTTCATGTGTCAGGAAGATAAGAGCTGCAGCCTGCGAAAAGGTTGGAGGTAGGCTCAGTCCTGTGCTGTAATCTTTTATCCTTTGAAGATTCCACATCTCGCTGCTTTGTTCCCTCTGCTATTCACAAGGGCAGGAACTCAGCTGAACCTTTCAAGCAGAGACATGTTCGAGAAACACTTTTTTAGGTTCCAGGAAGGTTTAAGGAAGTACTCTTGTATGAGGTGAGCATGGATCTGCTTAGGACATCGTGTGAAATGAGGAGAGGTGTAGAGAAATGTACGCCTCACTGGGGATGGTGCCTTGTACTATAGAAATTTGGTGCTATGTGAGGACAGCTGTGAGAAAATGCAGCTCCAAAATATTGATTTCAAGCATTTGATTTTTAACACGCTTTCTGTTGCTCTTTCCGGAGAGGCTGTATCTTTACGCTGAAACTGTATTAGTGTTGCACGAAGTTTCTAATATTTTAATTTCCAAATTACAGCATGCAGTGGAGTGATTAACGTTGGGATCGTATCATTTACTTACCAAAGCATTTGAAGTATGGAGTCATACTTTGTTACCACCTGCATATGGTAATGAAACTGTAAAATGGAAAGCTCGGGATGATGGTGGTAGCTGGTTAGCTTTGGTGTTTTGGTTTAGCAGCCCCACCATATATTAAACACTGCCACAAGCCTCGAAAATGGAGTCTTAGTCTCCATATTAGTTTTAGGCTTATAACTTCACTGAATTGTGACTGTATTGGTCAGAAGTTTCTGTGCTAGAAATCTGATTCAGTGAGTTCACAGAACTTTACTGAAACAATGTGACTATTTCCAAACAGGAGACCGGGGAAAGTATTTTGTCCACGCTAAATTCTGGTATGCTTTTATTAAAAACAAGACAAAAAGTCTCAGATAACTCTAACTCCAGAGCTTTTTAGTTGGGCTCACTTTGTCAGGTATATCTTCTGTGACCTTCATCCGTGTTTGCTTGTATTTGATGAAGCTGTCAACTTCTAAATACTTCTGGATCACACATTCACACAAAAGCCTTGTTTCTGTTCTGCTGATTTCCCAGCCAGACCTCAGCATGAGACTGCAATTATGTCCTTCTGAGACTTAACTGAGAGCAGGGAGACTTCCCTGGGCCTTTGCCTTCCCTGCTTATGCCTCAGGGTAAAGGGCTTCCTCAGCATTGCAGGGAGAGGACCAGCTGAAATTCTGTCTCATCTCTTGGTCTGGGGCTCAGCTTCATTTCAGTTTGTGGGCCAAGAGTTGCTTTATGAATTATTCTTACAGTTGGCCACTCCCCTATCATTCATGTTTATATTTAATTCCATTATTCATAGTAAATCTCTTCTGGATGCTGAAGCGTCAAGTATATGAAGATCATTTTGTGATTCATTCTTTGAGGATAAGTCTGTTTAGAGAGAATCTGTCTCTGGTGTTGATTTGATGAATTATGTAGTAGAGTGGTGTTACCAGGCTTGGCTGTTTGAGGTATGTGTGGATCCAAGGGATTTTTTCAGGCCCTGGTTTCCGCTGCAGCATACTGGCAGTTTTAAGTAGCTTAACTGATAGGGCATGACACTTCTTGCTGACATTTACATAACTTTTGCTTGGGCACGCGGTTTCACTCAGGATTTTGGAGAAAGGTGGGCTGTCTTCCTGTCATGGAATATTCAACAGGGTTTTCAGTGGTGGAGGTGTGTTTACAATAAGCATGTGGGTGTTTGTTTGTGTTTTGTTTTTTTTTATTCTGAGATGAGCTGGCAACCTTGCCACGTATTTCTCTGGTTAACGATTTTCACTTGTTGCTTTGTTTTGAGGGGTGTGCGGGAATTGCAGAGCTACCATTCCAGTTATGAATACTCTAATATGCCAGTTAATTTCTGTGTAAGTAAGGTATGGTCTGCAGTCAGCAGCAGGAAGATGACTTGTTTAACTTTTCCTGAAGAACATATGTAGAAATTATCTAGGCATAAAATCAATAAAGCATCTTCCAGCACAATACACTCTTGCAAACTCTGGCAGCAGACTTTGCTACCTTGAGGTTGTGTGCAAGTCTAGCTGTTCCTGATCTCTGTTCTCCGGGTAGCCTCTGGCATCTGCAGCTGTGTAGGGATGATGTGTACTTCAACATTGTCTTTCCTTTTAGTGTCTGTCTGGGAACTTGCTTAACTTCTCTTCAAATCTGTTGGTGCAGTCTGCCTCCATAATCTCAAGTGGAAACAAACTCAGAAGTTTACTACTTGAAGTTTAAAGAAGCACTTTCCTTTATCTGTTTTAAACCAGTCTCCTACTAGTTTTGTGAGTGCTCTGTTGTGGGATTTGGTGATTAACAGTTAATCATTCACCTTATTCACTGCTTTCCTGAATCTTTGTACTTTGATCATATACCTCCCCCCCCAGCCTTTTCTTTTCCAAGTTACTGTCTGCATTTTGGCCTCATAAGGCAACTGCTTTATTCACTTCATTATACTTTGCTTCCTTCTTTCTGCTTTCTCTGAACTCCACCAAGTCCCCCATGAAATGTGGGTGCCAGTACTGCACCTAGTACTGAATACATGGGTACGTGAGCGTTCTTCAGAGGGTCCAAATGATGCCCTCTCTTGTTCTTAATCACAGACCTAGTGGTGCTTGGTATTTTGTTCCCACTTCTGATGGCTGCTGCTATCAGTGAGCTGATGGATCGAGAGAATCATGAGTGGCGATAAAAGCTCTCCTTCAAGATCTGTAGCTGCCAAACTAACTTAAGCATCATGTAAGCATAGTTTAGATCACCTTTCCCCAGGACCTTTTATTTATCTTTAAGCTCATCTGCCACTTGGATTTTGGCCAGTTGGTTTTGTGAGGTCCTTCAGTGTTGCCTCTCCACTGGCACAGCACTTAACTGCCCATTGACCATTTGATGACTTGGACAAAGTTCTCCGTTGACACGCAGAGCACTCAGTTTAGTAAGAAAAAGATTGCCTGGGGAATATCTAGCTGCTCAATAATTGTATTGTGAAAGCAAATTACTTCTTTAAAATCTTCAACTTTGAAAGCTCAGGTAAGCTTTTCTGCACACAGCTTAGTTGTGTGATGGATCTTGCTGCAAGTATTCAAGTCGAGCAGTTTAATTTCTGATTTTGGGTGGTTTGAAGTATCTGATGGTAAGACTGCTTTTCAGGTTCATATTCAGGAAGTTATTAATTGCAAATTAAATTTTACACTGAGTGCTATTTACCAGATTAGTAGCCAGTCATACACTTTTATTAGTGGCTTTGCTCATAGAAGCTATACCCCAGACTGGATGCCAGAAAGCGTTCAGGTTTTCTTTGAAATTCATTCATTCATAAATCCTGCCAGCGAACCGTGAGATAGAAAACAGACTTTTTTTTTTTGAAGACAAGCTGAAACTCTTATAATCTGGATCTTATGCAACACAGAATAGTCAGTAATTTTAGCCCATCTTAAATTATTTCATAGCTTTCCATTCTCAAGTGGTACTGCTTTTTTTGGAGAGTAAAATTTAAACCATGTTTTGTTAAGTAGTATAGCGTTCTGATACTTAATAGTGTTTTTTTTTTTCTGAAAAGGCAAGCTGGTGTCAAACCCTTTTTTATGTTTAGAACAGTTATCTAATGTTAAGAGCCTGCTAAATGAGCTTTTCTTCAAGATATATCTATACTGGGTGGGGTGGGGGGATCCAAGCCATGGCATAGTTCGCCTCCCTTTTATTTAATTACTTACCAGTTCTCACATTTGATATTATCACTTATAAAGGTTTTGCTGAGTTTGGAGAAAAATCAACAGAATTTCTAAAAGTTTATAGGCAGGATTGGTTTCAGACTATTTATGGTGGTGTACTTTTGTCTGTTAGGATAATCTTAGCAATTACTTTTAGTAACAAATATTTTTTTCCTTGAACTGATTTTCTTCTCATAATGCTCTCAGGATTCACATCAGGTGTTTGTATCTTATTGATGATTCTGGTATGATTCTCATTTTTATTTTTACAGGTTTGGACTAAGCAACAAATTTGAAGCGGAATTTCCTTCATCTTTAACTGGAAAGGTGAGTATTGGTGAATAAAAATTCAGAATTTAAAACTTTTGCTATTAAAAAAGCAAGAGTTCAAGGTGTAATCCATTCTAGGAGCAATAACTCATGCTGCTGTGGTACTAGGTAGTTTGTTTTTTCCTGTAGGTTGCACCCGAAGAATTTAAAGCCAGCATCAGTAGAGTTAACAGTTGTCTTAAGAAGAATCTTCCAGTTAATGTACGATGGCTACTTTGTGGATGCCTTTGCTGCTGCTGCACTTTAGGTTGTAGTATGTGGCCAGTTATCTGCCTCAGTAAAAGAGTAAGTTGAACTATTCTTTTTATTTTCGATCATCAGAATTGTATTGGTTTTGTTCTCACTTTGTTTTTTGTTTCTTTTCAACTTTAAAAACTGTATGCTAGACCTTGCTTAGATGGGTTTGATTTCATACATTTTGGTCTCAGTTGCCTGTCATACCACTTAAACAGGCACCAATCAGAACGCTGAGCTTTCAACTCAGTGGCTGGTAGTTTTGCTGTCTCTGCTAGAACCACGTACTGTACAGCACGTACTGTTATTGAAATAATTCTCAATGTACTTTTTTAATAGCTTCGTCTTCTCCGTGGTACCCTGTTTGGCATCATCAGAATTGGGCAGTGATTGATGGTTTGTTGTGAGGAGCTTCTAATTACACTGTGGCCTAAATAGCCATGTGCTTTAAAAAATATATTTTTTTTAAGATAGTGATTTATTTTATCTTCCAAGATGTAGATAAGTTTTTTTTCTTATATTAACAACTAGAAAGTGTCTTACTTTGAACAGAAGGTCCTTGCATGTGCCAGCATTTTCACCTCCCTTCCCCCAGAGTACATAGTTAGGCCACCCTCTCATCTCTTCTATTTCCACATACGTAAAAATTCTTTGGCTAGTCCTAATTTACTTTTTTTGCAAGACGTTTTTGTGTCTCTCCATCCTCTCCTCACTATTGGTGCTGTTAGTCTCTCCATTTTGTGGCAAGGCTTGTGTTTGTTCTATTTTGTTTAATATCCCTTTATACTACAAATTGTTGTACAGTACATTGAACACCATTGTGCTTTTCTTTATCAAAGTCCTCATTTTACACAGTTGGTAAATCAAACTGTTCTAAAGTTGACAGTGACCATACGTTTCTGCAATATGGCCTTAACATTTTCTTTGCTCGTCTTCTCGATATTTATCAAGCGTTTGCAGTTCTGGGCTTCTGCACAAATGCACGAGTGCTCAAGCAGGTGGCGTTACTAAAACCAGAAGTTGGGCAAGCTGCTTTTGTAGTCTAAAGTATTGGTGGTAGCATTAGATGCTGCAAAAGCAGTGTGTAGAGGCCTGAAATCCTCATATATTGGGGGAAAAAAAAAAAAGGATGATCAAAGCAGAACAAAACCTGTACACATTTCTTTTCTCCTCTGACTTTGTGTAAAGCTTAATGATTAGTCCCTCTGAGGGGTTACTTATGACTAGTTTTAATTGCATACAAAATAGCCTGCTGGTAATGTTGAAATCCAATTAAAAAAATATAGTTGTTGTCAACATGAATTATATCAAGCCTTTGGTTTTACATCTTCAAGCTCTCATGAACTAGTGGGTTTCCTGTAGCATAACTGTATATCCTGAACGTCTACTGCAAGAAATCAGAATTTGTTGATTGCATCAACAGATAAGTTGGTGACCTAACTAGCTTGCAGAGAAGACTACTTTCTCCATTTCAGGCTTCCTTACAAACAGAGGTTTGTATGGCTGCTGTCAATTTTTAAGTTACAAAGGAGAAAGCTTCTGGTGCTCTTCAGTTTGATCCATTTTCTCACATAAGGTGCTGTTGTAGCAGGATGTAACATGGTGATACAAAGTGACATCATCTGCTTTTGGCAAGGGGTGGCTGATGCTTCAAGCCCTCATTTTCTGACCTGATGCCTCTTACTCTGGTACTAAAAGTCACTAATTATCAACTTTCTGAGTTTGTTAAACAATGTATTAACAAAAAAAAAAGCCAAGGGCTTGGTAGCATCTGCGGCTAGGAAGCAGAGTTTGAAGCTGAGGAAGGAGGTATTGTATAGGAACCTAGTGAAGCAACAGAGAAGTGCTTCAGTTGAAGTTAGCTTGGGATAGGAGTTAAGGTAAGCTCCCTTCAAAAGGGAAATATGGAAAAAATACGTGGATACTCTGTTCAGAGGAGATGGTTTAAGGAACTTCACACGTTTTCCTGCGCTTAAGGTTGGGTGACTCATGCTGGACTTCCAAGATTGAGCCTCGGTGAAATTATGGGTAGGACTCAGCTACCTAAACATAATGTCTTGTATCACTGTGGATGGCCTACAGCCTTTCTGATGGCACCAAATACATGTGTTTTGGCAGTTTGATTACTGCCCCAGAATGAAAATCCTATAAGTTAATTAGATCTTACATCATTTATCTGTAACAGCAATGCAACAAATAGATGTCTGCTTACAGGCTTGTCTGTTAGAAAACTCAGAACTCAGTGTTAGTTGGACATCTGAAGGGTATAATATAGAGAAGAATTGACTTCTATTCTTAAAGACAAATTGAAAGGGACAAGAATGCTTTCCCAGATTTTAACTCTTAATACTAAATCTGGCTGGGAAAGATTCCCCCCCCCCCCCCCCCGGTTGAGCAGATAAGGAGCAAAGTTGTAGAATATTTTCAAGGACATATTTGCAAATTCTAGTACAAGAAACAAGCAGAGGAATTTGTAATCATTCTAGGCAGGTCTACTACTCATGGAAAAGCAGTGAAAAGTTACTGCTGCTTGTGTTGCTTGAAAAGGTGTGTGTGGATTCAACTTTATACCTTGGTAGAACCAGATCAAGCAAGCAGAAAGATTTTAATCCTTTGAATTCCTTGTACACGGAATTACAGGTTTTGTACCCCCTAAGATATCAGTACTGACTCGTGTCCAAAAAAGATTTTTCTTTTATGCAGGACTTCCCATCAGTTTGTGTCAAAGTGCTGTGACAAGTGCAGATGACCCTATCTTTTTTTCTCCAGAAGTGTAGAAAGTAAGACTGCTTGGTGTGAGTTACCTGAAACTGCACAGCAAATTGAGAGCAATGATAAATTCAACCTTGTTCATCTAGGTTCTAATCAGTGAACTAGTCATTAGATTCCAGCAAAACTGAAAACAGGCAATTTCATATTCTTCCCCTAAAAAAAAACTTCAATCCATGGACCGTTCTGCTAGTGCCACAGTTCTGTTTATACACTGCAGACGAATGTATTTAGTACAAAGTAATAATGTTTGAACTCTTGTACTGCTTGTCTCTGACTTTGCTGTGTCTTGGAAGAAAGTTCTGTTGCTTAAATTGATCTTCCATACTTTGACTTCTTCAGATCTCCGTTCACTGGCATGATTCCAGCCAGCCATTGGTGTAGCCACAGCAGCCAGTGTCCACTTCTTGAGAAAACCAGGGATCCAGGTTGACATGTCCCTGTTTCTTCCCTTCTTTTAGGTATAATAGATTCTTTCCTAGTGATACAGGGTAGGAGTATGTTCACATGTAGAACTGAAATTTGTGTAGAACTTGCAGAGCTTGTCTTAATCACTCAAGATAAATACACCAGCTTCATCTTGGCCCTTCAGATGGCTTCTATTGCTGGCAATTCCTAATTGCAAATGGTTTTCTACTCAAGTAGAAGACTAACCCAGTTGTTCTGTTGAATTGCACACACAGTGAGGTAACAAGTGGGAGTTTTTCCTCAGGCTTAAGATTTTAATAAATGAAATACCAGTTTCAACTATAAAATTGCTTATTTTAATACAGAGGGGTAATTTTTCACAGAGTGACCAACTAAGAAATGTATCTTTTCATAAGGCTGAATCAAGTCTGCCATACTCTTAAATTTGTGTTACTCTTTTCAGGTCTTCTCTTCTTCAGAGAAACACCTTTTTTTAAGGTTCACATAGACAAAATGAGTACTACAGTTTCACAGTTTCTAAAATTTGAATAATTATCTTAATTTCTATCTGGTATGTTTACTACTTTTATTAACTCTTTAAATTCAAATGTAGGAATGCTATCACAAATGTAAATGACTTTTGAAAGTACACACTTTCAATGATTGTCCATATAATGAGAATCTGTTTATTGTGTGGTGAAAAATACGTTATGAGTTTTGTCTCCTTAATTCAGCAGCTGCTTCAAAATATAAATTTATTAAATCACAGACATTTGTAAGCTTGACTGTTAATTATATCACTTTAATGCATTTCCATGCAACAAAAGCTTTCCCCTCGCTGTATTTTTCTTCTCATCGCTTTGTTCAATGCTAGTATTGGAAGTCTTTGTATGGTATTGTTTCTTTTCTTCTTTTGCATTGAGGTATCTGAGAAAAAGCCTGGTACTCCTCACCAGTAGAATAAATGTTTAATTTGATTCAATATCTGACTGCCTCTTTCCTTTTATGTGGTCTTGATTGGATTTAGATGAGTAAAAGCTGCAAGGAAATTACAGGAAATGCGGTCCCTCATTTGCAGATCTAGATTGTCAATGATCTTCAGCAGTTATACTCAGATTGTACCATCCTTTCTGGGACAAGTTCCAGATTGTACAAATGGACATTAAGTCTTTAAGTTTTTGTTCTTTAAATAAAAAGAGTGACATAGTGAATTATAATTCAAAAAGCACTACAGGCTGAGGTGCCCATTTGAAGCCACTATTTCAAATGAATTGACACTCATTTTCAGTATTAACTAAGTGCTGTAGTTCCTGATGTGTAAATGTGATAAATAATTTCAACAGAAGCAGTAACAATGAAAGCTATGATAGAATGCTAGCTTTTAAGAAATCTGGAGGTACTGCAATTCTACATGTAAATTACATGTTTTGGAAGGTGCATAGGAAGTCTCTTAAAACGAGTAGAATGAGATATTTAAGTGTGATCTGAACTAATACTTTCAAGAACTACTTGTTTATTTGTGAATTCACACAAAGCTGATGAATACTGCTTAAACCCCATTATTAATTGTCACTTACATAGCAGTTTACATCTTCAAAGTGCTGTATAAACATAAGCTAATTACAACTTCCAAAGCGTTGATTAAATTAAATATGCGGTGGAGGAGCTAGAATGAATTTGTGGTTGATAGTGATGTTAAAGCACATTAGCTCAGTTTATTGCAGCTATGAAAACATTTAACTGATTTTCAAAACTGAAGAAAGATTTTCTGTTCTGCCTTTCTGCCAGGGACTTGGCAGTAGAAATGCTCTGATATGATAATACTTTTCCAAACAGCTCCGTGTGACAATTACATAAAACTGAAGGGGCTTTTTTTTATTTCTCTGTTCTGAAATCTTACATTGTAATTGAATTTGGAAGCATTTAAAACAAACAAACAAAAAAAACACATTTTATTTATCCTAACTTGAAAACATGCAAAGTCTATACTGGGTCTTATCAGCTTAGTAAAACTTCTTAGAGTAGAGTCTGTATGTATCAAATATACATTCTTGTCCATTGTCTTCAAATTATGTTCACAAGTTTTTAAAATCATCTCATTTCTAGTATTGGTTATGAAATGAAAATGGTAAAAAAAAATAATTAAAATCTGTTCTTCAGTGTTATTCTAGTCAAAAGAGTCACTAAATCCTCCTCTTACTGAACTTAAAGGAGCAAAGCGTTTGCAGAACATAATAAATGTAAAATCATCACATGTATAGCTCTATGATTTTTTTTTCTGCCTCTGTTTTTCAGAGGTTTAATTTACCTCAGAGCACCCCATAAAGGGTTTTCATGTGTTTTCCTGAAGGGTGGAATAGTGAGTTGGTGGGTAACAAGGTGTGGGAGCAAATAGTTCTGCTATGTCTTTTAATTTGCAAACTTATCTGGAGGGTAGGACAATAAGGTTGGCATGAGGAATACTTACAAGTATATGTAAGTCACAAATTATTAGTTTTTTTCTTTATAGGTCAAATATAAATACATATATATTTCAAAAATAAGTATTCTGAAGTTAAATTTGTAATTTCCTGGGTTCTTAATTATAAGTTTCATGTTAATTGTAAATGTAGCATATATCTTTAGTTTCCAGAGTGTATATTCAAAATGCTATTTAAAATCTAATAAATGAGATCTCTTAGCATTTTAATATTTATAAAAATAATGCTTTCCATGCTACAGAGCCTTTTCTATTGTGATAGCTAAGGTATATAGAGGGAGCCATATATCGTGGTGTATTTTGGTTCTAGTATTGCTTTTTGTGTCGTCTGACATGTTTCTGAACAAACAATAATGAACTGGCTGAAATTCACGTAGTGAAGGCAGATCATTCTTATCATGCTTTTTCAGAATAACTAGCTGATTGTCAAACCTGGGAATCGGGTTAGGAAGGGCCATTTGTAGGATTCTGTCCTCATCAACTTGTAGATGATGCCAAATAAGGGAGCATAAACAGACACTCGAGGGAAGAATTAAAATCCATAATGATCTGAAATTCTTATGTTAAACTAAGTAGGAAGCATTTCATTGAACTTCACAGACTGTGGTACTGAAAATAAGAAACTAGAAATGGTCTGCTGGCTAAGTATGAGGTAGTGACACTTCTCTCCCTGTTCTGCATTTCTTCAAAATGGCCTTGCACTGGGTTATGTTCTCTTTTTCACTTTATTGAAGCAAACTAGGATAGAATGATATTCTCTGCATAAATGGAGCACTCCTAGTAACTCAAACACTGCATATAAAAAAATGTAACTTTTTATTCCAAATGAGAGTGAACAAAACATGAGTAAATAGTTCAAGAGACAAGGTTGCTAAGGAAAGCATTGGGAGGGTGAGGGAGGCAGTTCTTCTACAGAAGAAGAGACTTCAGAAGACCGTAAGTTTTCTACTGTACCAAATGTACGTGGAAGGTTACTAGTTACTGTTCATTTTGTTCCCCATAAAAATAATTTTTGAAATTTGGAACAAATCTGCTGACATTTGGAACAGCAATGATGATAGTGATGGATTTTTTTTAGAGTAGACAGATTCATTTTTTCCAATTTGGTTAATGAGTTATGGGATCAGCATGCCTGGGATTCTTGTGGTTAGGCCCTAGACAGGCAGGACACTACAAGCAGTTCCTTTCAGAGGGGGTCATCCTCTTCAGCATGCACACTAGTAAAGTGCTGGATTTTGCAGGGCTTTCTAAAGTTAGTTCACTACCTTGTGCTGCCTTTCATGTAGCTTCTCTTCCATTCTTGGCCCCTGCCCTTAAATATTTCTAACAGCAGGAATCAAATGCTTCCTATTAATAAGTGAAACCTGGGATTGTTCCTAGGAATTACAACCTTATAATTTGCACTCTGAGGAAGGTCCATGGCAAGTGTTGGTCCTGTATTGTATGTATAACAATTCCTAGGCATTATCAGAATGTTGCAGGCACTGTGGGTGGTTTGGAAGTCAGGAAAACTTTATAATAAAGATGTAAGCTCTTCCCTGCCAGCTGGTTTCAAGTGAATGGGAATATTTCTGGGCACAGTTACATTTTCTAATACAGACGTAACCTGAGTTTCTTTAGTTTTTCTACCTACATTGGCCTTGAACTATATTCCATAGCATTCTACTAGATACTCTGGAAATAAATGACAGCAATCCAAACTAACATCTTTGTAACTTTAAAGATGGGGATGGAGGCAGAATTTTCATCTGAGTTCAGTTTACAACTTCCCACAGTAGACTATACCAGATGAGTTTCTTGGTAGACATACAGTTCTTTTTTTCATTTCTGCTATGGTCTGCTCAATCTTCCATGTTCATTTTCTGTGGCCCTTTGTAAGAATGTTCTCCAGCAGGAGGTGAACACCTTTCATTGTCATGCCCAGTTGTTCCCTTATAATGACAGATTTAGAGCTGGAATTTCATCCTAAAACAAAAGAGTTAATAATCTTCATTTATCAATTGAAGTTCAGGTTAACAACATTAGTTAAGATCTTGATGCCTGAGAGATCAAGTTGACATATATCTGCCCATGAAAAGTGTTTTTCTACAACCCAGGCCATCTCAAGGGAAGTATGCTAACTTTGTGAAGGTCAAGACCATTTCCACTACAAGGCTTCTCCATGGCAGGGAGTGTCCAGAACAGTTGGCTCTAGTTACTGTCATTTTATGACAAGATAGCTAGCTGTACTTGTTTGGTGACCTAACTCTTATGACATAACTAAAATATCTATTGGCCTTAGCATCTTGAGTCTTTTGGATTGTCTGTATTTGAGAGGAAATTTATATAAGACTCCATCAGTCAACTTTTAGGAGCTTTCCTTGACAATTTCCCTCTCTACCATGTTTCTTCTGCAGACCAAATTGTGGGTGCTAATGGAGCTTTAGAAGCAGTTCATTGCACTGCTGTTGATGTGAGCTGACTTGGTAACTGCTCATTCTGTGCCATGAATTTAGATAATGTTCATTCAGTAACCATCAGTACATTGTACCAAAAAATCCATCAGTACATTACAAAAGCAATGGCACCAATGGACCAATGATGCATTGTAATAATGAGATGTATGTTCTCTATTGGTCTTCTGGATAATAGACAGATTCTATGTACATTCTTCTTTTTCTACATCTTTCATGATTTAGTGCTTTCTTAAACAGTCTTAGAGTTTGGAAATCAAGGTAATCAGAGTCTCTGAGGAATATGTATTAGCTTTTTGGTTTAGCTTTTCAAAACAATTACATGTAATAACGTCAAATAACACTGCTTGTCCTCTTTATATCAGCAGACAATCACAGGGTGGTTTGGGTTGGAATTAAAGACCACCTATTTCCAACCCCCTGGCCACAGTCAGGAATGCCTCCTACTAGACCAGGTTGCCCAAAGTCCCACCCAACCCGGCCTTGAACACCTCCAGGGATGGGGCATCCACAGCTTCTCTGGGCAGCCTGTTCCAGCGCCTCACCACATTCATAGTGAAGAATTTCTTCCCTGTATCTAATATAAATTTACTCTCTTTTAGCTTAAAACCTTTTTAGCTTACCCCTTGTCCTATTGCTATGCTCCACGTTAAAGAGTCCCTCCCCATCTTTTCTGTAGACCTCTTTAAGCACAGGAAGGCTGCTGTTAGGTCTCCCTGGAGCCTTCTCTTTTCTTCACTAAATAACTCCAATGTGGTACAAGAGGCCCCTTCAGAAAGATGTTGATCTGATTTTATTAATTAAACTTTGAATTTGTCTGTCCATTAGGTACCTGCTCAGAGTTGAGAACAGCAACCATACAAATTATGTTAGCTTGTGGATCACGTTCGGATTTGGGACAATATCCTCAGGGCTGTCTTTTAGAAGGGGAAGTTCCCCAAGGTCAAAGTGATGTCTCCAGTTGCTTCTGCTCCAGAATTCTGGTGCATATATTTCTTTGCCTCATCAGGAAGTTTGATCGTTGGGCTCACTTTCTGCTCAGAATCATCTGTAAGATGAGATGTAGCACTACTAATACTCTTGGGCAAGGCAGTTATTTTAAGATCTTATGAAAAGCACGAGATTGCTACGTTTATTTTCAGATACTCTTCTATCTGTGTAATATGGGTTTCACTCACATTCTCGCATCGGTGCTGCAGTGGCTTCTGATATGAGCACACTGAAGCTAGTCTTTAGTAAGATGTGTCCTAGCTACTAATAGGAAAGATGGTGCAAGATACACCTGTGTGGTCTAACAAGACCCCTTTTCAAACAACTGTATGTGCTGAAGCAGGTATTTCAGGATGGCAGGATCTGAAATCAGCTCATGTTTCATCTGCATCCTCTTTGCCCTTCACAAATAGAGAATTCCCCAGTAAGACGGGAAACTTACCAAGAAGCTTACCAATTTACAGTTCCTGAAGAGTTTGTGCGTGATGTAGTCTCAGCACAGATAAAGATGCCTGTAGTTCAGTTACGTATGTTTTGATTACAACATTGACATTTTTGACATGCCACCAAAGTAGGACTTTAAATTATTTAGACCTTTTTCATAGTTCACACAGTACAAACTCTACAGAAAGCATATTTTAGTGCTAGGAGCAACCAGCTGTGTAGCAGCACTATCTACGGTATCAGGACTTTTTTTCATCTAAGCTGTGCCTACAGTTATGTTCAGAGTTTTCTAACACAAATATGGTTCATCGATACTTGATATTGCGTCAGTGTCAACTATATACCCACACTTTTGATCCAAGTGCATTTTTTCAAACTCAATGAAAGAATTAAATCTCTGAAAGCATTTGATTACGAGAGAGGTGATTTGAAGGATGTTCTGGCTTGTTGAAAGTGAGAATACGGTTGTGTGACTTGGTTGTCTTCTAACCTTATCGTTCGTTGTTAGGAGTGATAACTAGATTGCTTGGGTATTAATTTTGTAGACCAGTCTGTCTTTGCTTGCAGAATAAACAGAGATTCCTGCTTCCATCCTTTTTTCCTTTGAGTGAAAGGTGATGGTATAGTTCAGAGTTCTGACAGGATCCTCAGCTTTTCTTACATGGGGTACAATACAACTTTAGGCTGTATGACAATTAGCAGAAATCTCCTTAAATTGATATCGTTTTATTTTGAAATTTGAGCATGAAGTGTATTTTTTCAAGGTGGTATTCAAAATTAGTAATACTTCATTGTGGTAAAGTTTTTATAAAATAATTTGAAAACTTCCATGTATGGTTCATTGGACTACTGTAGTACTACATTTGCATAATTCCGGAGGTTTTTCAGATGTGAGTCAAAGATCAAATACACATAGAGATTTTTCTGTTGTTCCCAGACAAGTATGAATAAAATTGATAGCGATGAATGGTCTTGTTACTTTACATGTTGTTTCCCCACTTAAATAAGGCAAAGGAGGTACTCAAATTAGCACCATTTTGGGTGTCGTGTAGGACCTTTTGTTTAATATTGTCCAGTCGCTCGCTGATTTACGGCAGGAGTTTAGGGAGCTTTGGCCCCTTCACTAGTACCGTTCGGCGCAGCGTGTGCGTTCCAGGTCAGGCACCGCAGGAAGGGGCCTTGTGGCTGCACAACCTCCCAGTCCAGATCACAACTGCATCTGGAACTGCAACCTAACTTCTCTAGACACTACAAAGACATAAGAGAAAGATCTTGCAGTTGATAATACAGGTAACACTTTATTTGTTACTGCCTTATTTCTCCATTAAAACTTCTTAGTTTTCCTAGTGTATTTTGTCTTTAAGGGCAAAATTTTTTTAATTGGGAGCAACAGGAATTGGTAAACATGTATTTTGAGTTGGGCTTTTTTGGTAGTCCAGTTTTTCAAGAAGAGGCTGTCATACACGAACATCTCAAAAGAATCAGACATTTTACAGAAATCTTTCATTAAAGATTGCATCTAGAAGAGGCCTATTTCACAAAATCATGTAGGTAACATTAAGTACTTATCTGCTTTTTTACAGAGTATGTTACAAAGCATACTTTCTTATCATTAGTATGCTAAAAAGTATACTTGAATTGCAGTTTCAGCTTTGTTCAAATATTGGTGTGAGTTTTTAAAAAAAAAAAATGTAAAAGCTGGTTAGTATTAAATCTTCCTAATAAGCAAGTCTCTCTTCCACTTAATTTGTGCTTTTGTTGGGGCTAACAAATAATTTGCTGTATAGGTTTTTCTGTATGCCATTGATAGAATATATAAGCTTGTCATCCTAGTGTGCTGGAAATGCTACACTCAGATCAAGTGTTCCTTTCTGGTTTTGTATATCCTCACCTGCTCCTCACTGTAAATCATTGAGATGTCAAGAGCAGTGATTAATTAAGCTGCACGTGCAAGTGCTTTTTTTCACCTGTCAAGTAGGAAGAAAACTTACTATAGTGAATTGTGGGATGCTGTTTAATTCATTTCTTTTTATTCCAAACTCTGAGGTTTGCAGAAATATTTTTCAGTCCTATTTTCATTAACACTTTAGTTTATGGATAATACGGTCCGAATTTATGGCCGAATATCCCAAGTTACACTACAGGAGGGGGGTTGGACGTAAGGTTTTGGGAATGTAAATAATCGTGGCCGCGAGGCTGCCTGTGTTTTTATCTAATGCTAGTCAAATGACTTTAAACTGGCTTCTTGTTTAAATAAACCAATTAATACTGCATAACTATCTATCAATTTCTTATTTATGTGTATGTATTGTAATATATGTGTAATTTTATTGGAATTTGAAAAGCTTAGATGTTTTTCACACTCCTTTGGGCAAACAATGAAATTAAGTTGTATAGTGATCTTAATCTATTATTAAAAGGTCCTGGAAAGGAAGATTACAAGGTAGATTCAGGTTTTGAATCGGTTTTGCCATTGGTTTAGCAGCGGGTGGGCAGGCAGATGCCTGCTCAGAGTAGAACCTATTGCCATTTTTCACCATTGATAGAGTAGCCTTTCAGAGTCAATGAGCTCTGTCAATGTGAGCTTGTCAAGGCTACAACTTCATAGACCTGAGAGGCGGTTTGAGAGGTCAGCCCTTTTCAGGTTTGCTGTGATGCAAATGAACTTTAATGCTTAAACAACTATTGGAATTTTTATGTCTGCTCCTTGTTCTTTTTTCTTCACAAAGTCATTGACGAGACATTCAGTGCTTTTTAAATTGGAAGTTGCATTGTGCTAAAGACCTAGTACAGATTTACGGAGGGCTGAAAGCAGTTAGATCATGTTCTTTTCATGGTGCGATTAGAATCAAATCGATTTCCCTACAGCCTTCAGCATTCAGATGGCAATTTTAACAAAGCTTGGGGGCTAGACAAGGGACAAAACGACTGAACTGAATGTTAATTACACTCTGCAGCCTTATTTTCTTTTGATTTGGAGCTGACTGGCAACTAAATTAACAAAAGTGTGACCATAACTGCTGCCCTATTTTCATTTAAAAGGAGAGCAGACTCTAAAAGGCTATCTTTACAAAGAAACAAGTGAGGTCTGCTGATTATTGTTAAAGGGCACTGTCTTTAAAAACATAATAATAACAATAACCCTCAAAATACTCAATTCCGAACTGAAGTGATAAATTAGTCATTGGCACATCCACCTCTGGATAATTCCTTGACTTATGCTTTTTAAAATACAGCGTAATAAAAATTCAGCGTAGTGATTATTTATAGATAGCCATGATCTAATTTTTAATCATGTGACCGCAGTGCATGCTTAGATGCGTTTCCCCACAACTACTGCAATATTGCACCGGAGGCTAACTGGAGTTTTAAAAGCAAAATGTTAGTATTCGATGGGAAAGGAATAATTTGTTGTCCAATTTTTATTTCGTTCAGATGTCCTTGTTTGCTGGGCTGGCATTTAGTTTGATTTGTTAAGGTTCATTTACAGTACTTGTATTTTGTAGTAATAACAGCAAGATGCTTTCTCATCCCTTCCCCTCACCCCTCTGTGCCTTGTAAGGAAGCTGCAGCTGCACAAAGTTGTATTTGATCCTTGTCATTGCTCCGTCCTTTTGCACCTGCAGCTCTGTCGGTCTCATCTTAACACCTGGCACCATGAATTATCCTCTATTTATTCATAGTCAGTAGCAAATCCCATTTAGAGCTAAGCAGTATATATTCTGGCAGTCAAATGACCATAAATGTCAGAATGTATTTCTCAAATGTAAATATAACTGAATAACTATATTCAAAATGCTGTGAAACTTTACAGCACAGAAAGTCTTTTAATGCTGGCGTGTGTAGTCTTAAAGCTGTGAAGGAACAGATTTCAGAATCCTCTATCTGAAGTGTCAAATGTGGTAAAGACAGGCAGTAAAACTTGGCTTGAGGCTCCTAAATACAGGGTTTGCTCTTTATACAAATCCTAGATTTTGTAAGTTAAATTTGTGCAAGTTACCATAACTTTCTGCGATTGGTTATTTGCTCTCCAGAATCTGGATATAAATGTAACTTTTTTTTTTCTTTTCTCAAATAGAGTATTGCATATCTGTACTTAACGTAGGGCATTCAAAATGCTGGTTGTAACGTTTGTCGGTTCAAATACCAACCTTGTAAGAAGCAGTGTATTGAGACCACGGGTGCTAGGGAGCAGCGTTCCTGCATTTATACTTGGATCACTTTAAAGTTTCTGTAATAGGTTTTGAACCCGTAGCTGCTATACAAACATACATGGGAAAAGTTTTTGTTCCAAAACGGTTAGATTTTTCTACACTGTTTTGAAGATAGTTATTTGGGTGTCATGAAAAGTTGTTTTCTGCGCTGGTTACTGTTTAATACCAGGGAAGTTTTGATAGTACTACAGACCACCCTGTACTCAGTCACTGTCCTGTACCTCTCTCCTTTTCACACAAAAGCAGCTGCAAAACAAAGTTTTTCTAAAACCACTCAAGAGTAAAATTCTTTCTCATTTGTCTTCCAGACACGAAGATCGATTGAGAAGTTATTAGAATGGGAAAACAATAGGTTATACCACAAGGTGAGTGCCGCAGGGAGCAGCTTCGTACTGTTGGAGTTTGAATTGCACAGTATGGAAACAGATGCTTTTGTTGAACGAAAAATATGAAAGGTGGACAAATGGGCTAGTCTGTGTGCTGCAATAAAATACAGCTCATTTTTCTTCTTTTTCTTTCCTCCTTGTCTAGCTGTGCTTGCATTGGAGACTAAGCAAAAGGAAATGTGAAACGAATAACATGATGGAATATGTAAGTTAAAGGGCTGTTTTGTGAGTTTCTCTATTAAATGATCATTTATTTTGCTTCTGATCTTATTCTTTTCATGATTATTAATCAGCAAAGGTGTCAGGAGCTTAATCGCCTGAGTGCAAGGATTTTCTACGGTTCACAGATGCATGGTTTCATGTGCAGGACTGATTTATAAAGTTATGAATGACTTGAAAACAAGGCTTCACTGTGTTCTAAAAAATAATAAATTAATTGCCAAGATAAAATAGCTCGAACATGTGCTGATGGAGTGTGAAATTTTAGATGCTGTATAAAGAATAACCACAACTTTGGTTACGCAGCAAGTCAGATATGGCTGTTTTATATGATGCTAATCAAGTCTAAAAGTATGGAAGAAGACCTTTCAACTAAGCTGTTGGAGCTTAAGAAACCTTTAGCCTTTTTAGATTTTAACTGCCCCTTACCTCAACTGTCTTGAAAGTATCTTTATATCAAATTGTTGTCACTAAAATATTTTTAAGTCACTCTAAAATTAAAACTCCAGTCTTTGGCTGAGACCCCATAAGCACTTCATAGAAACATCCAGTGAGAAGTTATACGCAGTTTAAAATGAATGATGTCCAGTGTGGGATTTGAGTTTGTTTAGCTGGCAACCTTCTCGCTCTTTTTTGGTGCTGTTTGTTTCCATTTTGAAAATCTCTTGGATGTAGACAGAGGGTGCTAAATAGGATGAATTTAAGCTGCTGAAGTGTAAGAAACATTAGAATTTGCAGAATTTTTGCAAACCGTCTAGGAAGTAGGAGACAGGAAGGGTTAACTTTGTAAAAATAAAGACTAATCTTTGAGAAATACCTGCTGTATTAGTTCTAAGTTATATGTGATTTTTCATTGTATGAAAAGTTGTCTATTCTTTGAAACAACAAAGGCATCATGCATGTAAAATTGATTTAAAAACTGATTAAGTAGTAGGAAATTATATTAAAATAATCTTTTCCTTTTAGCCTTTCCTTTTTTTTTTCCTGTTTCTGCATTAGTTCTTAATTCTAGCCTGAAACAAAAAAATCTAAAATGCCTTTTTATACAGAATAGCTCTATTCAGCTCACTGAGTAAGTAGACACTTTGTATCACCTTTTCAAAAAAACTTGTTAATTTAGATGTATGATAAGACACTACAAACAGCATAAATCAAACTTTGGAAAGTAGATTTGAACTTCACCTAAATGAAGATTTTTTTATCTCACCGAAAATTGTGTTTTTCTAAAGGAAAATTGTCACATCCAATGTTTTGCAGATTCAAAAAAAAAAAAAGAAAAGCCACGTACAATGCTAGTTTATAAATACTTTGGCTCATTCATTCTGTTAAAGACAATTTAAAATTAGTTGAACTATTTGCATTACTACTGTGTAAGCATGGACGTGCAGCTTTACAGGATAAAGATCTAAGATTTTATTTTCAATTTGTGAAACATCTAATATGCAATCTCTGCATGTATTTAATCAGAATTTTTTTAATAGACTCCCCTACACCATTTCCTCATTTTCAGTTAACTAATTCGCTAGTCTCTTTAAAACTGCCCTTAATGTTGTAGTCATGATTTAATTTTAATTAATAAACTCTTAGCCTCAATTTTTTCAAAATAAGTGCTTTCAATTAGTCCCCTGTATGCAAAATATGGTTCTGTGTCCACCTGAGGCTCTACATCCACTGCCAGAGATGTTAAATTGTATATAAGGTGGCCTTACTCCCTTGGTAGAAACACAGACTTCCAGTTTTAATTCTTGCTCCCTTTTTGAAACCTTGCCTGAATATCAGAAGCGCTGGTAGCTGTGAAGCATCCAGTGGTCAATTTGTGTCAGCGATCAATGGATTTTGAGCAGTTTGCATCCCTGCTGAACATCAAGCCACTTCTGAGTATCTCTAAAAATAGACTTATAAACTTGATTTCAGTGTTCGTTATTTCAGAAGTGTTGGCCTCGGAAATAAAATGTTTTTTCTGTTCTCATGTTCAGTATGCTATCACAGATAGAAGCATTTATTCTCTAAGCAGCCAAGTTACGTTCTTTTTCAATCAAAAATGTTTCAAATTCTTTCTTAACTTTGCAGAAACTCAAGCTCCCATTATGAGTAAACAAAAAAAATCCTTAGTTATGCTACCAGATGAAAGTATTATTTTCTTTATTTTTTAATTCTATTTATTAATATTTTTATTAATACACTCATGCTGCTGTTTTGGTAATCTTATGAATGTCTCTCTAAAGAAAGAAAATGTATGATGTGAAAATGTACATGTGAACATTTTCTTTAAGATTTCTATTTAAATATAAACCCAGGATAACTACTTGCATTCTTGAGTTTATGTCTATGCTAACAAGTCTATGTAGTTCTGCAAAACATAGTTAAAACTTGAACTGGGACCTGAGGCATAGTCATTTAGGAACATTAGTCAAGTGTATTGTTAACTACTTGCAGATTGACTTGATATGCAGCATGTGCAGTAGTTGATATCCCTTTCTATATGAGTTTTTGAAGTATAAGCTTGATTTTTGAATCCTATATTAAGCAGAATCAAATTTGAAGTAAGGGGAATTGCACATGTAATTGAGAATTAACTTTGCATGCATTTTGCTTTGCGTTTTTTGAATTACTATCTTTATCTCTTTAATAATGTGTTCCTAATCATTTTTGTTAAAGAATACTTATGTAGTAGCTTCTTTCAGTTTGTTTAGATGTGTTCAGTATTAGTAGGCAAACTTTGTCAATTCCATTTGATTCTTTACGAGTTTTGGCTTTCTGTCTGAAAAGAATTCTGTCTAACATTTTTCTACCTGAAGAAGGTATTGTGATTGTCGTTACAACTTGATGTACTTCAGAACAAACAAAGTGAATTATCGTTGTGACAAATACGATTGCTGCCATCTCTTAAATAATATATATTTCTTTTCTTTTTATACAGGTCATCCTTATAGAATTTTTACCAAAGACACCGATTTTTCGACCAGATTAGCATATGATTTATTTATAGAGACTTACTCAAGTATGTTGTCTTTCCAATGGTGCCTTGCTTGGTGCTCTCCTGGTGGTGACATAGCATTGGTTCTACAGACTCTTGTGGTGTTTCCATTCTTTTTTGTTTGTTTTTGTTTGTTTGTTTTAATAACAGCATGTTCTAAGTGCATTTGGTCAAACTCTGCAAAGTCATTTCATGCAAATGTTACCTACTACTTAAGTTATTACTTTTCCTACTTCTGTTTGTTAATGTATCCTGATTTTCAGAGTCTTTTATGTGTGCGCGCGTGTGTGTACATATATATATTACTATAAATACACAGCTGAAAATGTTCTACAAGTGAGCAGGTATTTTTTTTAACCCAAAATGACACAACTGATTGATTGTACATCGTGTTAAGTCCTTTTAATTATTAGTTTGTGCTGAAGTACCTTCTAAGATCTACCTAAACTTTTGTCAGTGACTAGTCAGTTGTAAATATTTTTATTTCTTTTTGGGTTATTGGCTAGCCTCTTCCAACAAAAGAAGGAGATGATTTTTTTTTTTTTTGAAAATGTGCTTTCTGGAACCCGAATGCCATTGCATTAGTATAAATCTCAGTGCTTTTCATGAAGAAGTCCTGTCAGCTGGTTCTGAAGAAGTTCTAACTTAAATTTAAGAAAAAAAAAAAAAACAAAAAAAAAAGCAAAATAGAATTATTTTACTCAGACTAGAAAAATCACGGAGAGAATTGCATGTGTCTGATTAGTAGAACTCAAGATCTCAATGATATATTAGTATTGCAGTTTATAATGTAGCTGTTTTAATTCAGGCTAATGCCATGTATCAGCTCTATTCCTACTGTTTACCAGATACAATATATAGGGGTACAGAAGGACTTGTTTTAGTAAAACTTATTATCCAAGAGGACCTTTCAGGGTTGTTTCTTTTTTTTAAAGCCACATAAGCAGAAGAAAGTTACTGAACAAATCTTGAACAGTCCAGTTCCAGATCCAAATGCAGGTGCCATGTATCAAAAGTAATCAAAGCAGAGTACACTGGACAACAGTGTAAATTTAAATGTGTTAGGTAATTAGTTACTGCACCCTTGCTTCTGCTCATTCTGTGCTTTTGGTTTACAAAGCTTACTTTCTGCACAAGTATAAAGACTTTTTTTTTTTTAACTGGATATATGATGTATGCTTGGGTCAGGCCGGTTGTATTTTATTTCTTCTGCTTGTATCTTAATTGTACATATCTTCACACATAGCTCTTTTTTAAATTGCTACTCAATCATATTTTAAAGTTTGCTTTATGTATCTAAAATTACTGTACATGAACATTTATGTAAGCTATGAATATCTTCCTTGTACAGTTGTGGTAGCAAGCAATAATGTGAATATATGAAAAACAGATATACTCTGCTTAATATTTGTATGAATGAAAAGTTGATACCACTACAAGAATAATTTTCTCTTTTTAATCTTTTAAACACAAGTTTTATTTCAAGGTAATATATTACAGGTACCTTGATGCTGTGAACTATTTTTCTATGTCTTCAAAATATTTATTCTCTGTAAAATATTCTCTAGTGAGTATTATATGTTTGATAGTGGGAGTGGTCTAGAAAGTTTTAAGTTTTCTTAAATCCAAGCTGTCTGTATCTGCTCCCAAAAAACATCCTTTGCTCAGCTTTTGTTTGTGGATTCCTGCTGTTTACTTCGAAAATAGCTCAACTATGCTTTTCAACAAGCCTACAAGCGTGTTTCTTTGACCTGACTGAATATGATTTTTAATTAACAAATACGTGTCTTGTGCGCTGCCTTGGCCTACTGGGGCCCACAATGGTTTCTCTCCAAAGTAACTAGTTACAATTTTTTAAAAATTAATTTCTGCCTGTTCTCTAGTACAAATCTGGGTCTGCAGCACTCCTTTACACAGTATTAGTTATAATCTTGGACCAATTTCAGCCTGTGAAGGAGGACAGAAGCCTAAAGTTGGCAGCTGAGGTTCTGGAGGTTGGAGGTGCAGGAGAGACGTTGGAACTGAACAGAAATAATAGCTGGTGACCAGAAATATATATTGATCTCTTCAAGTCTCAGTTTTCGATAAAATGAATATTGAATATACTACACCTAGACTTTATTATCAAAATTCTCAGTTGGCTGCATAGATAGGTTTGTTTCATGGATGCAGTTTTTTACTGGCAGCTCTTTACTGCAGAGGGATAGGTTGGGTATGGCTTATGAGATGCTCATAGCAGCAATGAGTTCAGCGTTAGCTAATGACCTTAATTTACTACCCAGTCTTCTCGTACTACATTCTGTGACACCATGACTACCTTGCCAGCAGCACCCAAACCTGCTTATTTTAAAATTAATTTGAGTGTGATGTGTGCTGAAACCAATGCAATGAATAAAGTGTAGCTTAAAGATTTACAAAGAGCATCTTGTTAGCAAAACTTCTAAATAAGCACTAATGCTATGTAAGAACTCTTCTACTATAAGTGTATCTGTTGTTATGTACTTGGTTAGCAGGCATTTCTGTATTTTCATTATGACTTACTCTCTGAGAATTCTATTGTAGGGGTCCAAAGTAGGGCTTTGAACAAATAAAAGCCTAAATCCCATAGTAAGGCAGACAGACAAATTGCCACTTAAAGCATTTCTGATACTTTATTAAAACAATGTCTCTGACTTAAAATATTACCAGGAGACTTGAGAAAGTGAATTTATATTTAGATGAGTTTTGCTCAGAAGTGTTATTCTCCTGCTGAGGTAGTACTAGGTAGTCTAGTAAGAATGCTATAAAACATTTTAACAGAATTCCTTTCAATTCAGTACTTATAACAATAGAAATTGATCATAGCAAAAATTTAATAAAACATCTATTTAGTGCCTGCAGCAGTCAACAGGATTTATTCCTTTGAGGTTGTTTCTAAAATATTTAAATCTTGTTATTTTGTGTGCCAGTAAGAAGATACTACTTTTCTTGTCCAACTGGCAAAGGATGAAGTTGCAACAGTTTGAGCAGGCCAGAAGGTACAGTAGGACTTCTAAGACATAGACTGATCTTTGCTGAAGTAATTATTACATTAGTCTAATCTGTTTATCTTCTAGTAATTTAGCAGTTCCTATAAATAATCTTATCTATTTCCAATTTCCTTGAATAGTGAGAGAGAGCCACTTGATATTAATCATTTCACAAATGATCATTGCTAATTATTTCACCTTTAGCCTGAAAAACTAATGGTAGAGGCATCAATGACTCCCTGTGAAAGCTAATAATTGTTCGTAGATATAGTGGCCTCCAACCGGTCAATAAAGATCTCTTGCTTTCTGTAATATAATCAAGATAGATTATTCTCTTAGTGATAGCTAGAAATAAGTTGTGAAGGAGAAAGGTTTCCCTTCTGACCCTCTATGAAGAATTCTGTAGAGCTTATCCATTGTTAAATAGCTATGACATGAAGTTTATACTGGGATTAGCAAATTTCACCAGAAATTAAAATGCTTGTAAAGATAGATTATGTTTTGTAATAGCTCGGTAAGTCATTTTAGTAAACTACATTTGTAAATCCAAAAATGTCTGTGGCAAATCCAAAATCTCCCATGATACTGAAAGCCAAGTAGAGTACATTGTAAAAAAAAATTTTTACAATACTTAGACTTAAATTAAAATCTGTAAATTTGTTTCTTAATCTATACTTACCTTTTTTGTAAATCTCAAGAGCTTAAAAGTTATATGCTTGCTTAAGTCAGTTTTTATTTTTCTAAAAGTCATTTTATCTAGCTCTGAAGGCTGTAGAGGAGAGCTTTAAAATGCAATCTGTAAATGTTCAGAAGCCAGAAGGCAAAGAAAAAGATCTTGTCTTTATTCCCTCCTCCCAGCCTCCACCCCAAAGTCTTAATTTTAAATCAGCCCCCTTGTTTTGGGAGCCCCAGCTTGTTTTTCGAGCAGCTGGCAATAATGCAAATTGTCCACCAAAAAAAAATCCACAAAAAACAGCATTTGAATTCTGAACAATTTAAAGAGATCACTTTAGCTGAAGAGGCAAAAGACTTGTTAAGCAAAGGAAATCCCTTGTTCTTTTAAGTTCTCTAAGCACTGCTGTTGAGTAATTAAAAGAAGGATCATGATGACCCCACATTAGGTCAAAATCCAGATGATTTTATGTAAAGGAAATGCTCAATTAGAGAGGTCTCAGAGCTCCAAATGTCCTGGATTCACAGTAGTGACTTATTAAAGAAGGGTAAGAGGCACTGGGTAGTGTTGTATCCGTGACTAAAATAATTTGTGTTGCTCTTCAGCTACTTTGCTTACAAAAAGAAAGCATTTTAGGAATAAGATCTGCATTCATCACCACTAATTTGCTGTAATTTCTGTGCTGCTTCTCCCTAAAGCCACATTGCATTTCCATCACAAACAGCCAAGTGTAATGATGGTTATAATGCCTTTAATAGCCATATGGTAGGTAGAAATATTAACTTCTCAGGGACTAATAGGAAATATGAAAATGGAGTTAATGACCTGAATGCCTATCTGCATGAAGGCGTACTTTGCAAACGGCACCCTAGGAAACTTCTGATTGTAATATGCATGACCATTACGAATGTTACCAATATACAGCTATGAGAGCTCTCTCTACCTTGTATTATTAGGCTGCTGAATGTCTAGCTATGTTGGATAAAGATAAATGATGTTTTTTTTTCCCCCCCAATTTGGATAGAGTGATTATTTCTAACGGTGCTACCTTCTTCGTTCCTGTGTTTGTTCTTTGTATAAAGTTCTCTCTGCTGGTTGGATGAATCGGGATACTGGTAATAAGAAAACTGTATCATTCTTAGGGAAGTAGAAAAGTTTCAAGGGGAGAAGTACTCAAGAAGCAAACGCTTTCACTGCAGAAAACGTCCTGCATTTATTCTTCATTAGTTACAGACATCCATTCTGGTTATTTTGTTGGTAACGCTGTTCTACAGTTCATTATTATTTTTTTTTTTAAACTGAATCTTATTGCACACTGATGTTTCGGTCAGCAGGATTAAATTAGAGAATATTTTTGCAAATTTAAAAAAGGGATTCCTTGCATGAAACTGTTTCTTTACACTGCGCTGGTGTGTGTATCTCTGCCACATGACATTTGGATAATACATCTATTAACTAAATGTTATTGTTTTTATGGTAGATACCTTTTAAAAAATCTTCTGGTTCATTTAGCTCATTAATATTTCATTAAGACTTATTTTCTTGACAAAGATTCATAAAGGCTTGACTCTTGAGAATACAACAGCCTGTTAGGAAAGATTTAGTGGGATGAAATGTAGAAATTAGGAGAAGTAACACCCAAAAGACTGAACTCAAGTGTTAGGTTTGAAATTCTCTGAGTGTGATGGAAAATGGTTTTGAAACACATGAAATGGTATTGAATAATGAAAGTTAAGTAAAGGGTAGTGATCCATTTTGGTAATTATCTAAACTGTCTTCATTTCTATTGCATTTTTATTATAACAAACGTGTTGTTAATTTCTTTTGGTTATGCCCTAATTGATAGACTTCTGCTATTACGCAGATATGGAGGTAAGCATCCTTAACTCAGCATCTTTTAGTTTAAAATATCCAGACCAAAAAGGAATTGCTGATGAGAGCTGTTCAGTGAGTACAGACCAGTCTTTTCCTAGGCTGGAGCCTGTAATGCATGGCTAATTGTTTCCAAAGAAAATTCTTGACTTCCCCAGACAGCTCCTGTCATATGAGAGTATATCTGAGGGCCGGGAGTAGGATCCAGTTAGGATAATTTAAGTTCAGGTAAGTAAAATAGACTTCTGTAGTTAGTTTTAACTTTCATGGAGAAGGGAACCATTGACAAATGCTCACTTTTGGAGGGCAGATAGTAGATCTTATGATGTTTATTGAAGCACACTTTTTTTTCCTCGTTTACAACTTTATCATTAAAAGTTATTTTGCCTCATGTTGAAAATTAGACTTCATAATTAGCTGAAGATACCTTTTTTCCCTTACAGCGTTTTAGGTTTGTGAATCCAAATTTTTAAAAATCATGTTTAGAAAAAAAAAAAAAAAAAGATATTCTGATGCAATATAAGTGATATTTTTAGTGGCTGTGTGTTTAAACTGATTCATTTTATCAACATGCATCTTGCTCTTCAACTCTGAATGTTTTTCTCTGTTCTGTGCTTGCAGCAGGCTTTCTAACTTGTTAGGATATGCAGTGTACATATTTGTTAGTATTGCCAATGAGCAGTTGGGTTCAGTGAGGTAACAAGGAATACAGAGTAGTTAGAGATTTGAAAGTGTAACTTGATTCTTGCTTCAGTAGAAAACTGAATATGGCAGTGAGAATACGAAACTAATTCCAAACATAAAAAGGAACCATAAACGACAAAAACAGTGCCTAAATGTTGTGTACTAAACCAACCCTATGTAATTGCTTTAAAAGTTTGCAGAGAACTGCGTAGGACTGTATGTGCTTAGGAAAAACGTGTTAGACATACAAAGCAGTAACAGAAAATAAGTCACTTAAGGGACGTTATCTTTCAAGATGGCAAACTTTAAAAAAACAATGTTTTGTATCTATGCTAAAAATCCATTTCAAGCAGAAAATGCATAAGCAATAATTTAACATGGAACTGGATATCAAAAAAAAAAAAAGCTGCTATTTATATAGACTTGATGGGAATTATGCCTACTGAGGATTCCTTCTAATAAAGAGGTTAGAAAGATAGAGTTGCTGTGATTTCCACTATTGTAACATTCCTCTTCAAACATTTTAAGTCTGGGTGAGAGTCTGAAAGCTTAGAGGCCAGTACTGTGTTCACAGGGCTTTGGAGAGAGAAGATAGAAAGAAAAGGACTTCTTTTTTTTTTTTTTTTAAGGCTGCACAGTTGTAAATACGCATATTTAAGACTATTTAACCATGTCTGCTAAATTACTGAAGTTAATCTATTGTTGAATTATAGAATATTATTTAATACATCAGCATTGTTTTTCCTGACCTGACCCAAAATTGGAATGGACTCCAATATAATTTTTTAAAGTGTTTCTTAAGTTGTATGTATTACAAACTAATAAAATATTTGTTAACCTGTCTACTAAGCCTTACTGTTTTTCGCCTATGCAGTATTTGGGGGGAAAATACCCCAGATGGGGGATGAAAAACCCCAGAAACTTCTGTCTTGTAATACAGTTCTCTTCTAATTAGTTCTCTTCTAATTTCCAGTCAATGTTTGTCTGATTTAGAAGAAAAAAAAAGGGGGGGGGGGGGGGGGGAAGGAGCGGAATGGTTGGGGGTAATTTAGGTGACTATAGGAGCAGAGTTACTAGACTTAGAGGATTGACTACCTCAAGTGTTTCAAACTAGTTTTTTAAGTCTGCATTTGTAGTTCTTCAAGCTTTTAAAGTCCTAATGCCAGTAGGATTTATTATCTATATATTATGGTTGGGTAATAATGTTGAAGTTGTTTGTACACATTTTTTTTTAAAATGCTGGTGCTGTCAATATAATATATACTAACCAACTCGTTAAGGTAGATTCTATTTATTCCCGGAGGAATCATTCCCATCCATGTATTCAGGTATTTGTATGATGGTCAGATACGAACTGCAAGTTAACCCGAAACTTCTGAGCAAAACTTGTCCTGCGCTCTCTGGGGCTCCAAAAACAGTGTCAATTTTAACAAGCCAGCTTCTTTTTCCTGTACGTGGAAGATTTGCTGTAAGCTCTTTGGCTCCTCAAGCATAGAAATCTTTTACAGAGTGCCTGTGAGCGATACCTGTGTGTCTGCGTGTATGTATTTTGTGCGTGCACACATGCAAGACGTGCATGCACGCGGGGAGGGGTGCTGCTCTTCGGGGCTGTGAAGCGTTCCGGCTGTTGTAATTTGGGCTTGCAAAGCGGTATGATACAATGTTGCTGAGCAGAAAAGCGCACGATAGATTTAATGTAGCCAATTGTGTACTTTTGAAAAAAAGAGTAACTGTTCAGTGTGAGTTAATTTTGGATTTTTTCAGCATCTCTCTTTTAGGCTTTGTGCTGCATTCTTCTAGACAAATGCGTATTCCATGTGGGCCACTGTTCTGCTAAATGCTCTCAGTTCTCCTTTTGCAATCAAGATTATGTTGCTAAGGAGATTTTGCTTTTATTGGTGCCATTGATTTGTGTTAATACGTTTTGAATACCTCTCGGTATTCTTCCGTAGACAAGGCCAAAAGAAAAACTTCCCTGAGTTTCCCGATTTACATTACAAATGGAGCGGTGGTGTAATGAAGCCGATATAAAGTGGGCAGTTGAAAGGGAACTAAAGAAGGGCACTCAAGTGAGAAATGAAGAAATGTGCCGAGAGCGGTCTGCGGGCCGCCTTCGGCCCAGCTGCAGGAGCTGGCTCAGGCCGGCGGCCGGGGCCGCGGGGAGAGCCCGCGCCTCCGTCCCGCAGACCACCCACTCGCTGCGGATGGCTCCCCGGATTACCCCGACGCTTCTGACCACGACGGGGCCGCCGGTGGCCACAAAGCCCGAGCCCCCCAGCCCCGACCCACCGATGGGGCCCCGACCCACTGATGGGGCCCTGGCCTGTTGTAAACGCAGCAGGCCCCATCTCCTGCTCCTCTTCGCAGCCGCCTTCGATGAAAATGTGTGGTGGGGAAGGGGTTGGGGTTTAATATAAAAAGTGAATTGGAAAGAAAGCAAAGCTATTTCCCCTTCTCCAAAGACAAGCTTCCCTTGTCTTCATAGATGGCTCCCCAGAAGACCAGCCCCAGGGGGATGTTAGGCCTCCTGCCCTCATGTGCACGGGCAAGGGCCTCCTCAGCTGCTCTCGCTCTTCCACGTTGTGTGGACAAGCTCATGAAGGACTCTCAGACCTCGTAGTCCTACATGAGGAGACTGGAGAAGTTTCACACCCAAAAGCCAAAGAGTGTTCCCATCCTGCAGGGTTTGCCATCGCGGAAATCTTCAACCCCTGCTTGCCACCAGACACCGAGGTGGCACGGAGGTGCCTGGGTCAGGTGAAGGGGCCTTGGCTGGGTGATGTCTGCGCTTGCCAAAGCAAGGGTGGTTGCGTTGCAGGCATTCAGAGGTGAGGGCTTGTACTACACAGCACCTACACAGTCACAGGGAAGCACTGGGAGCCCCATCCCTTGTGCCCATGGATGAGCTGGGAAAGTAGTTTTAGGCAATTCTTTGAGGTTTTGCTTTTCCCCTGATGCAGGGAGGAGACCCAAAGTCACAGGACAGCCTGAATTCTGATCCAATGTAACAGACATTGAAGTAGAAAGGGTTGCTCCATCTTTTGCATCAGTACTGCTTTATGCTGTACGTTGCTTACATGAAAAACATCGCTTTGCGTTTATGGGGGCTTGCTTGCTTTGATTTTTGACATTGCTCCACAGAGCTCATCACTGTCAGACTGTTGAACATATTATGTGTAATATGAACTTACCCCCGTACACTCACAGTCCCTGCAGCAGTAAGCCCTTGCCTGTGAGATGAGCCCTTGGGGCTGCTGAATCTATCCTAGGGTGGTGGCAGAAAAGCTCAGCCTCAACCCCTGCCTATGGCCTTTTGAGGAGTCCAGGTATTTAGCGACTTACTCCTGTTTGTTTGCCTTTGAAGATCTGGATCTTGGATAGTTAATGAAATGAATGAGTGACATCAGGAGAGCTATCCAAATTCAGTGAGTATTATTTTAGCAATGCATCTTGCAATTTTGTGCTGTTCTATATTAGTGTCACAGCTCTAAGTGAAATCCTTTGTAGTGTTTCAAGAGCCTGTACCCAAACACATTGTCTTTCATATCCTTTTTCTTCGTACCTTTTCCAACACACTCTATGTAAAGGGCTGGTTTTTATATGAGATAATGAGTTTTGAGGTTAATGAGGATAGGGCCCAGCATTCCTACTGTATTGTACGCCATTGAGTATACAGTAGAAATAAATTAAGAGAGGCAGACAATGTTTTAAAATCCTCTTTCATTTAGGCATTTTGTTTAGCATTCAGAACACAGCCACATTACATGATTAGCTGATTTTAATGAGTGTCCTCTAATCAGTTAAATGAGAGTGTGTGGAAAACCTAAAAAGATTACTTTATATTTGCAGAGACAGTGTGTTTACATTGTTATACCTCAGCTAAGAGGATACTTGGCATGTATGGTGCATCTAAGAGAAAAATGTGGAAGGCCAAAGAAACCTTGAAGACAATTGGATCCAGCCCATTCTCCCTCTCCCCACAATGCAAGCTCTGATGACTTAGTATTTTAATTAATGTCAACCCTTACCATCAGTGCTCATGGGAACAATCATTAAACCAACACAAAAACATTTTAAATGGCTGGCAACCTACCAGATACTGAGCTAAGCATTCCCATGGTAGAGTGGACGGTTTCATAGCCAATTCTGTGCTGGATTAAATACGTTCTTTAACAGTACTGACTAGAAAGCCTATTATTTTCATACTAAACAATGCAATACAGTTTCTAAGTTATTCTATTTTAAAATGTTTTTATATTTACTTCCCAACACTAGTATCAATGTTATTTACATGGATGTGGTTGAATTTTACTCTTCGTTGCCACTAAAACTTGTTTTTCTTTTTCTTCCTTCCCCCCATTTTGGTTTTGTTGCTGCTAAACCAAAACCATATTTTTTTCTCTCAGATAATTCACATGATCAGGCACAGCCTAAACCAACAATCAATTTCCTAAGTAGCTCTAAAAATTGCTGGCTGAGTGAATTTTAAAACTGGATGACTTATTTTTGTATCCTTAGTTTCGCGTTACGTTACTTTTGCATGGCATGAACTCGGGCACACCTCTGCCTGTCCAGCAGTTACTCTGCTCTCCTCACCGCTGCAATACTTGCTTGCCAAGTATACTGAGCAGTCTGATCTTTCTCATTCCTCGAAGGCCTTTCCCCCCCTCCCATCTTCTGTGTTTGCTGTTTGCTCAAATTGTTTAAACATGGAGCTCAATGACAGGCTATTAGTGCTGACTAGAGCCACACATAATGTGGCCACATGTTGTGTAAGCTTCACAACTTGTCTGCTAATTCGCCTCAGGCCTGACCTGAAATACCCTTGCTATTCTGGTTCTTAGCCCTTCCTGAGCAGAGGCAGACACTCCTGCTGGCTTGCATGACACGTTGGGGAGCTCTCTGACTGGGGTCTGCATCCCCAGGGGTGATGCCACAGCAGTCATGGATCTCCCTGTGAAGGGGAAGAGGATGGAGGCAACCATGTGGTAAGGATGAGGAGGAGTAGAGCTCGTTCCTCTTCTGGTGCTCCCCACGGGGTGGGAAAACCCACAGCCACGGTGCAGGCTCCAGCATATCTTCTCCATAGAAAGTCTATGAGCTGCAAGGAAGGGAGAGCATGGGGAAGCCCAGGTGAGCAAGCAGAGAGGAGACCATTTTCCGTTTCATTCCTTTCATCGTGATCTCTAATGACACAGGAAGGAAGGAGAGTTGGGTTGTTTTCAGTGGGCAGAAAAAGGTCAGCCATTTAGGACAAGGATAATGAAACATGAAGAGCTGTGGCTCAGAGAATTTACTCAGCAGAAGAAACACTTGTTGGGCAGAAAATAAATGAGCCTGGAAGAATCCAAGAGGTGGAAAGTCAAAAGACCAATGCAGATGCACTGGTATCCAAAAAGGAGATCAGTTAGAGAGATCAGGTGATGAGGTAGTTTGATTAATGGTACATGGTAGATTGAGCTATAGGATTGATGGGTTGATATGGCTCATCAGAGTGGAAATAAATTGAAGAAACCTAAAAAGGCCTTGGAAGCCGGAAGCCCCAGCAACAGTGTATAAGCAATGGTAAAATAAACTAAAGCCAAAAGCAAACTAGAAAGGGGGAATGAGAAAGTTTTGGAAAGGTGGAATTTAGGAGAACATGAAAATTAAAGTTTAATGAAAATCATTGGATAATGAGCAAGGAAGACAAATTGCATAGGAAAAAAAAAGAATTTTGGAAGAGGAAATTCCAAAGGCAAGGAAAGAAGGAATTTAAAAGTGAAATGGGGAGAGTTGGATGAATTAAAAACACAGGGAAAAAAAGTGAGGTGGTCACAGAAAAGGGCAAAAAATGCGAGCATGAGTATACACAGTATACAGTTTGCATCCAGTCTCTTTAGGAATATCTTTACATCTGATAAAATAGGGGGGGCTTTGAAAACAGAAAATTCCATGATTACCACCTCCACTTCAGTGTGTCCATCTCCATCCTACAGGATGAAAAATTACTGTTCCCAATTAATGAATGTACTTCACACATGTTTTTTTTGTTTTTTTTTTTTAAAGTTACAGGGAGAGCTCTTGCTCCATTTTCTCCTTTCTGGATCCTGTCACTCTGAAATGCTTCAGCTATTCAGTGTCCCATCCATCTCAGAGATCAAGACCCAGAACACACTCTTCTGTTGTGTTTTCAGATCCTTGTCAAGCTTTTCCTAGTTCACTACCTGAATTCTCTGACTTGGGGAGATAGAGGAGCAGAATGAAGGAGAAGCGGCATTTTACCTGTCCTAAGCTGCTGCAAACAACTTTCCCCATTAAAGTGTGATCTTCCTGGAGGATGAAGGGCTGTTTTCAAAAGCACTGTAAGGATCTAAGCACTTTTGAAATTTTTTTCCCTTCAATTCAGTTTATGACCCATATTACAAACAGGCTGTAAAACCTTCAGTTGCTACAATGTCCAGAAAGTCTCTGGCAAAGTCATCATCTGTTTCGCGAAGGTGAAATCTGCTGTAGACAGATGAATAGTTTCTTTAGTCGAGGCATATAATTAGACCAACAGAATTTTCATGCAAATTCCTCCCCTAGGAATAATGAACAAATATACAGAATTTAGCATTCCATGCCAGACCACTGGCTAAGGACAGATGTTCAAAGGATTTAAAAAAATTGAGGGCAGGCAGCTAAAAACAATTTAAAGTTGATGCAACCAAGCTTGTGTCAAAGATCTTGTCTCTTCTTCAAGTATGAAGCGTCTGGTGCTCTCATTTACGTGGCAAATAGGTGTTCTTATTTATACAGTAAAGCTAAAAAGTTCAAGTTAGGATAGTAAGCTTATTTTTGTATGGGCTGTACAAATACTTGTCTTAGAGATGGGTCTTGTTTGAAAGAAAGTGCAAGCAGTTAGACAAAAGAGGCAAAAAGAAAACCTGACTACAAGCAAAACGTCCTGTTAGTTCCCTTAGAAATAATGATGCTTCTTCAAAATTTCCCCCTACTCATTTCAAGCATGCCAAAGCTAGCCCTGCCTGTCACAGCTAATGCATACCAAGCATCCTCTGTCACCCCCACAGCAAGGATTTAGTTTGGTGTGTGTGTTAATCAACAGGATCTGTTTTTTTTTTTTTTTTTTCTCCTGAGAAGCAATTGTCTTTCTCAGGTCCAGTATGAATAAAATGAAAGAGGAAAAAAACAGCATAGCTGACACAAAAACCTCAGGACAATTTGGTTTTCTTCCCAAAATGCAAGGCATCCCAGCCCTGGGAAGTTTTGCTTCTTTCTAGCGGCGTATAGATGTCTTGTTTTTCCCCATTCAGGTTAGTTGAATGTTAAAACTGATTTTCAAAGATCCTTTTTCTTTCTCTCTAGTCAGCAGAGAACTGACTCAGCATCCCAACAACAATGCATTTAGAGCAGGCATTAGTTTTGAAGATGTTGATTCAACTCTGTGAGAGACCATGGCAACAAAGATAGGATGAAGACCTTTGAAGAAACCTTTGAATACTGTTTGGAAGAAGGAGAATGGATAGGAAAACAGAGGGAAAGAGAGATGGATTCAGTCGCTTCTTAGTGATGCTACCATTTTAAGGGGCAGTACTAATTCCTATAATAGATTTCACTCCTGAGCAAAGAATGCTACCGAAAAGCCTCGAATGAGTGCCACTTCCCATTGAGATAATGTCTAGGGCTGTAGCGAGGGTTTTTTTCCCTGTGTTTGTTTTGACAAGTAGATTCTTTTGCTTTATCTCTCTTAAACAAGAAAAGTTTTAAGGCTTAAAGATTTGAGCCCTCTGAGAAATCAAAACTTCAGTCTTTGAGATCACGCTAAGTATATTTACTCAAGATTTATGACAAATCCCACAGAAGGAAGGAGAATGCTTAATTCAATTCAAATAGGCTGGAACTTACCATCTAAATAAGGACTAATCTACTGCCTGCCTGTGCTTCTCTAGGAAGGGACACCACCGCTCTCGGTGTAAAACAAAAGAGGACTTTAGGGAAATAGAAAGTCTGAAAATCCTTGTGGTCTATTCATGGGTTGTCTCCTTTTAACTGATGTTTCAAAAGTTATGCCTGCTCATGACAAATGCAGTTTTCAGGTTTTGAAAGTAACATTCTTTTTATGATTTTCAGTCTGTGCTAAGAAAATCCTATAATACTTTGTCTTGCTATAGCTATAAACATGGAAGAATTTTGATCAAAGGAGACTATTTTAACAGCTGTCTTTCAAGGCAACATGTGCAGCTCTCTTGGCAGCTTCAGCTATTAAATTTTGAAGAAAACAGAAGTCTTTGCATGTCTAAGGTGTCAAAAATATTGATTGTATTGCCTTTCCTTAGTGCTTACTGGGATCTCAAAGCCATGGTCAGGTAATAAAAGAGCCCTGCAGCAGGAACTCTTAATTTAGTTCAAAGAGATCAGAATGATTCCCCCCATTTTTTTATTTTTTATTTTTTTAAGTATTCATAATCTACCTTCTCCAGTTATTTGCCAACAGAAGTAGAATTTTATTTTCTTGGTTAAGCATGGTCTGGGATTAGTTACGGGAGAAAAGGAAGGACTGTTGCTCTTTTTGCCAAAGCAGGGAAGAGGGACTCCCCTCCCATTACCTTTTCACAGCCAGGGAAATGAACACTTCCATTATGCTGGACAATGAGGAGCAGAAGTAGCAGGTGGCGACTGCTACTAATCAGGAAGTTAAGTAATAGCAGTACTTGAGCACTTTCTAAAGGATTACTGTTTAAGGGAAGATTTGTCCCCTATCTAGGCACCACTGGAAAGAAAACAGAGTGAGAAAGATGAAAAGGTGCCTATTAGTTACAGATTTTCCATCCCCTCCCCAGCTCCACCCCCCCCACACACACACCCACGTACACACTCTGCCCACTGCCCTCCCTCCCCTGCCCCAAAGTGTTCAAATTACTCTAGCAGACATCCCGTAAACCCATAAGAATAGGTTCTCCACTTAATCCAGCCCCTGCTCCTTCTTCCCCACATAGAAGAAGGCCAGCCTTTGCCTACACACACTGGCTGGTGCCCCTGTGATCCGTTGCTTGGCTGACCAGAAAGAAAAAATTGGCACAATTTTTACACTACCTGTAACCACACTTTTTGGTACTGAAGGAACAGAAAGCTATTATTGACATTTTTAGTCCAGAAATTACATATTATCTGACAGATACCCATAAAGAGGCCTAGATTTGCTGAAGAGGTGCAACCATATGTCCCAAACCTGTCTCTGCAAGGTGCCACTAGCTAGTATTTCACGTACCTTCTTGAATTTATCCACAGGTCACAGCTACCTCAAGTGTTTTGTGAGCTCTTTTTGGGGGGTGTCTTTTTAGACTACGCTCAGTAGGGCTGAGGTTTTTAATTCTTGAATCAATACAGGGCCATTCCTTCATGTCATGAACTGCATTTTTTCGGGTCACACCTCTGGACTAATGCGATTTCTACAAATCAGGTATGACCCCTGGGCCTGGCTGTACTGCCAGCATGTACTGGAAGCACAAAAGACTATCCTGAAGATCACCAAGTACAGAGCCCTCTACATTAGCCGCAGCTCCTCCAGGACAAAACCCTTTTAAAAATACTGTTTGCTCCAGCCATTTTAGTACCACTGTTTGCTTTCTTATGTGTTGACATGGTGGCTTAGCTTCCTCAGAACATTTTTGTCTCAAAGATCATTATTTTCTTTTCCAAGAGTCCTATGAACAGACTGATTGTACTTCATCAATTTTAAATTTTGACCATCTGCCAATTGCTTTCACATCTAAAGCCAATCAAAATTAAGAAGATTCAGAAAACAGTAAAAGAGGAGCACATCCACTTCAAAAAAGGTTACCCAACTGTTAGTTGCTGTTGTTTCATTTTGTCTCGGGCTTTATAATGATGGCTTTCAGCATCTTGGCTCCACTCACGGGTCCTGGTTTAAGACCCAGCTCTGTGCCCACCCTTCCCTGGGGCAGAGGCACACAAGCAGGCTGCTGTGCGGCTCCGCATTTGCATTCGGTCCCGCGCTGACTCCAGATTCCCCTCTTATGAACAATTGCCAAGATGCCTTTTGCATTTGTATGTGGGGACTTCACTTTCACAACTGCTGATTATTGTAAATAACATGACTTAGAAATGCCATAGAAGGGCTGTAGATTTTAACAGATGTCTAATTTTGCTTGATTTAATTGACTAAAGGTAAGCCTGATGGTTGGTTACAGATATGTCATGATCAAGACTCTAACCTAGTTGCATGCCAGAGAACAAATGAATACACATAATAACTAAGGCTGAATGTTGCTTAGCTTCTCAGGATGGAAATTATTCATGCTGTAACACTATTGACATCTTCATCAACAGATCCCATAAGGATTTGTTTTATGAAGTTTTTCACCTAATAATTAGAAACTTCACCAGAAATCCTAAGAAAAAATGTGAAATCCCACAGTTGTATCTCAGGTTTTCAGGCTGTGCTGCTTTTCTGACCTCAGAGCCTACACCCTGTGAATGGGTGTAGGTGAGGCCATCATCTGCATGAACAGACCTGCCAGCCTCTGTGGTTATTGGGAAACGTCGTACATGTAGGAGGTGTGAGCAGGAGGCTTCCCAATTGACAGTGACACACGAATTTCTCTGCTGGTCCATACTGGTACTCTACAGAGAATCTGAATGATGAATGCTTCACTGCAGTGACTTGTAGCTGTTATTTGTTGTCCAAACTAAAACAAAGACGTTTAAAGCTTTGATTTTGTACACACCCTGTTAAATATCCAGCATTTCAGTACTGTACATTTGAGACCAAAACTTTAGGAAAATATTGTTTCTTTGATGGCTTAAAGAGTTACTTTCCCCTTCCTATCAATGGTTTGAAAAGTATTCTTGCTGCTGAGTTAAAAAAACAAATGGCAAAATGGAGTTTCTACTTCTGTGATTGTAAGATAGGCTTTTGCCATATTCTTCGCATTGAATAGAAGAATTTGTCCACAGACAAAAGACTAACATTACTATCAGTTTACTAATCAACAGTGCTAGTAATGCCATTATTGCAGTAATCAAACCACACAAAATCATGAAGTTCATTTTTGGGGCCAGAGGCAATAAAAAGTGAATAAGGGAACCAGGTTCACTCTGCGCTCCATGTGTGTGGGTAGAGGCAAGGTAAAAGGAAAGCTCGGAGACAAGCCCAGCTCTGATAAATCAAGTTTTGTACATGGAAGGTGGACATGCATGCCAGAAGAGTGGAATCAAAGTGGAGAACTACTTTTCAGAAACTGGCTTATGCCATAAGACTGAATCTACGTCCCTTAGGGGAGGAAAGAATTGCATCCTGCTGCTTTACTTCTGCCAGACTTTGAATGACAAATGTTGCTCAGAGCAGGTGCCAGTGTCCAGAGAAGGATTTCCAGGCTGTGAGCCTTAGCCTCAGAGAGGGGAGGTGAACTCAAGCTGCACGGAAGAGCTGGTGCCGCAGAGAGGGCTGAGTTGCAACCACACTCCTCCCTCTAGTATTCCAGTGTTTCTGCCTGGTCAGAGTGCTGGCGGCTGCAAGTCCCATTCAGGTACTCTTAACTCTCCCTTTACAACGTGTTAGATTATTTTCAGCAGGAACTATGGTGTCTAACTCAGGAATTTGATTCTGGAAGGCATAAGCTAGAAGTTATGAGTGTCAATGAAGAATATAATCCTTGTGGTTCAGGCTATAAGCCAAGGTAGATGTACTGTGACTGTGCATGGTTTGTTCTAGGAAACCAGGCTAACTCCCCTATTTTTTCTTAGTGTTGACATTTCTTAAAAGAGAAATATGGGAAGAGTACAAAATACCTTGAAAATTGAACAGTGTATGTCTTTAGTTACAGTTTAATTTTCAGCAGAATAAATGAAATGTGAATGATCCCGAAGTATCTCTTAAGTATTTTTGTTTACATATTTAAACTGGTAGTTTGTGTGGTGCTGTCTTGAAGTGCTGAGGTGAAAAGATGACTAAAGTTATAAAGTGTTTAAGACAGAATTATATAGGTTTCAGAAACACGCAGAAGGAGACCTCTGGATTTCATAGAATTAATGGACCTCTACTGGGGGTAAAGATGACTTTCTTTCTTTTCCTGAAGCATTGGGTTACAATGATCAGATTTTGTATAGAAAAAGCAGAACAGGCTAGAGGAACAGAAAGGTTGGGTTTGTTTTCTTTGGAAGAGTCAGTTTTAGCCTGCCTCTGACAGAAAATGACGTGGTTGTTTGGGCTCTTATTCACTTATGTCACTGTTGGGGTTCTTTCACCCTCCCAGGAGAGTTCTTTCCTTCTTTTCCCTATTGTCATCTCTCTGGCTGTTGATAGTGTCTTTAGGAAGGTCTCATTAAGCACAATAACGTTATTTAGAAAAAAAGGATAGCGGTGAAGTAGCAATTGCAGCAAAAATCAAATATGAATCTGTGATGTTCCAAGGATAGCAGGGTTCTTTCCTAATTGCACTGCCAAGCTAACCACTAAGATATAGCTTTTAAGTTTTAAATGTGGGGCTGCTTTGAATCAATATTCCATATATCCTTGTTAAAGGATGTTTTGCAATGCTTTCTGGGAAAGACCAGCACTTAACCTCTAAACTAGCTATAAAAATATTAATTGTAACTATATGAGAAACCTTAGCTTGTTTTTACCATTGTGTGAAGTACAAAATATAAATTTAGATATGATTTAGGTGTTTATGAGTACATCACATCCGATGGTGATGTATGATATAGTGGGAGGCAAGCTGTCATTAGCATCCACACATTAAGAAAAAAAACGTGTGAATCCTCCACCTACAACCTTAATTGAACTTAAAGGTTACTAGCCTGCATAGACCACCAGCATTATCTAAAGAAGAAAAAAGAAACAAATGTTTAAGCCATTGAGCATCCCACCCACACTTCCACTCATTAGTTCCACTCTGCCTGTACTAACACTGCAGTTGTGCATCAGTGGTGCGCTGCAACCATCTGGCTTCCCCCAGACAGACATGTGGGCAGCTTATCTTCAAAGATGAATACCGGCTTTTAGCAACAGCACTAACAGCTGTATCAAGCCAAAGAATGGAAAATAGATCTCCTAAGTTCATCTTCTTCCATAAAGGACTGAATGACCCACGTTTGGCAGTGCCGTTTTAAATGAAGACACTTGGTCAGATTTGCATGTACTTCCCTGTCTCTTTGTAGAATGTACTATACAGATGATTTTAGTTAAAGAGCATCAATTATAGAGTGCATCTATAGGACATACTAGCAGATGAATATTCTTTCCTTGCCTAGTGGAAATGAGGAATCCTCTGTGGAGATAAAAGTTGGGAAAATTACCCATTACAGTCCATATGATCTTTAGCTTTGTCTTCCTAGTAAGCACTACATAATTACTGTGAGATGTTTGCAACTACCTTTGGAGATGTCTTCTTTAACTCTTGCAATATTAAGAAAATAGTTTTGGATGGAAAAGTAGAATTTCATTTTCAAATCAATGCCATACATCCCATTCAGGTATTGCATTGCTTCCTAAATTACTCAGTGTCTATAATTCCTGCTTACCTATTGCGAAACTAATGCGTTCCAGAAAGGATAGAGTTACTTGAGCATCTGAATTCCTACAGGGAGCATGAGGGTGAAGTACTATTTAATTGTTTTGACTCTACAAATGATGCAAAACCAAGTACATGGAGGAAGGACTTATACATTGGGAAGTATGCTGCTTCATTCATCACTCTAAGAATGGATCGTGAATCATGCACACAAACTGAGATTTGATTCTTTCTGTCTCTTGGCCATGATATTATTTTTCCCCATTTGTTTTATTTGAAACAGGAAATTACTTGTCTTCTCCCTTAAGAGAGCACCTTCATGTCATCTGCTTTGTTAAATGACTCTTTAAGATTAATTCTCCTTGTGAAAGCCTATCCACGGTAAAGATGCTGAATGCATACTTACCACTAGTGGAGAATAAGGGGCATGCAGACTTGTCCACAAACTTTTCATGAAATAAAAGGGAAAAATGCTTTTCATTTTTCAAAGGGGAATTGAACTGTTATCTACATATAAGTGACTGTGGTCTCGTATGGTCCTGAATGGATCATAGTACTGGGAGCTTGCAGTGGTTTTACAGTTACTTGGTCAGCTACCCTACACAAGTGTACATACAAATGTATAAATGTTCTCTGTATAAAAGATATTTCCAGTGACAAACTTGCAAATAGGTCTTTTTTCAGGCAAGGTCACTCCCTGCACCTAACCAAGAGGCAGAAAGACGAGAAGAACATCCATAATACTTTGCTAAGCAATTCCTTTCATCTTAATGCATTGCCTTTCTTCTAAGCTCCATTATTGACAATACACATGGCAACTACAGATATATGGTAGTGTACTGGGAAGATAAAGGGCAGGTAGAAAAAAATTCCTCTGATCTTTTCTTATTCCTACATCTGCAGGGTGCCCTGGAAGAAGCAGATGGAATAAACAAAATATGCAGATCCACCTCCAGAGTGACTTTCTGCAGGCGTGACTATCACCAGGCCCTGCTGGTGTTTCCCAAAGAAACCACAGCTAGCACACACATCCAAATTCAGTCTTCTGCCACGATAACACACTTTTTCTTTTCTTCTTCCAGCAGACACCCCCAGCATATAAGTAACTAGCCACAGACAGATAGTCCAACTGTCACACTGACAGCTTAAAACCTCCAACCTTCTCCCCTATTACTCGTCTTCCCACTGCCCCCAAACCCACTACTGGCAAAGCCATAATTATCTCCCTGAAGGTGATAAGGTGGAAATACCTTGGTTCTGAGTGCCACTTCTTTCACAGAGAACAGGATGGGATTCTTCACGTCTGCAGAAGATATTGAAGATACAGGCTAAGGTGTATATGCTAATTAGCATTTGCTAATTAGCAATTAGACACACATGGCACATTCATTTAGGAGGTTAACTTGCAAACTTTCTTATCAGCTCAACTTGCTTTAGCAAGCTTTTGGTCACAATGTAGAGACAGCAAAGAAGAAGCAATTGAATCTGAATAAATTCTGAAGAAATAAAAAATAATAATAATAAAAAAAAATTGAATAAGTAAGAATCTGAATAAAACAGTACTAACTACTGCCTGGTAGTCAATATGGTTTAAGTTGCATAAAATGTGAGTTGGCAGATTGAGGAGTCAGAAGCTAGAATTGCCTATATGGCCATAATTTGGCCTCCTAGTGCATAGCTGCAATGGTGTCCTCTCATGGCTTACAGCTGTGTACTGTTAACTTTCTCTTTCACCCTTGCTCAGAACACTTCTAAAAATACTTTAAGCTGTTTAGTGTGAAATCTTTTTTCGTGTCAGGACTCTAGAGTAGAAGTAAAATCCAGTATTTGAGGCAATATTCAGTACCTTTAACTATAAGACTATCTTTCTCTTGCACAAACTCACTTGACAGCCACTTGTATGGAGTTCTGCTGCACTGCTAGGAAGTGCATCCCACGTACCGAGGGAGGCCAGGGTCCCGTGGATCCTAAATATCAAAACCAAGAGCAGCAAAGGGCAGTTTTGTGGAAGACCAATAAGCAATGCTCAATCAAAAATACAAAGGATCAGAGGAATTCAGAAAGGTGCTTTCAAGACCTGGTTGCTTCCTTTTGTGAATTAACCTAAAGGTGTTTGATATACTCAATTTTCATGGCATCGACGGGATGGAGCTGACCATGGGTTCACATACCACAGCAGGATCAATCGACAGCTAGCCCTACCAGTTCGAAAAATGAATGCTGATAGTGAACTGCAACAAGTTTATTAAGAAATTCCAATATGGGAAGAAGGATGTTTTTCTTTTAGACTATCAGAAGTCTTTTGTCTGTGGGATCTTTTTATTAATTTACTTATTTATTTATTTCCCCCTTCTTATTACTTCTGTGTACTGGTATGTCTGCTTTGGAAAAGAGAAGGGCAAGGGCATATTCCCAAATGAAAAGTGTTCGTGCAGGAAGTTCCAAAATGGCTTACACACAAGTATTTTTTCTTAAATAATGAATAGTGAGAAAACTTGTATTGACTTTAAGTGGTTACGGTCACTTTTCCATGTGTGGACTTATCTGGTCTTGGGAAGGAATAATTTCTGAAGAAATTCTAAGTAGCTTGTGACTATAATTTTTTTGCTCTTTAGCCCTTTTTATCCAAAACAGAACACAAAATTGATATTGAACTCCTGTCGTTTGTTGCACTGATCTATCAATACCTTTTTTGTACCAGAAGCTTTTCCAGGAGCAGCACTTGTGCAAGCTGAAGCGTTTCTGGAAATGACAACTGCCTGATTTTTACTTTGGTCCAGAAGTGCTCTAACTGGCAGTGTGGGCAGGTGTCTTACTGCCTGAAAACGTTATCACCTGCCTTTAGGATGCCACCTTTTCAGCTTTCCCTGAGAGCATGCATTGATTTTCCCCAAATAATTGTGAACATGGTCTGGTAGCATCGTTAGTCACTGTGTGTGAACTTGCTGCTTTTCAATTATAAGTGTGGTACTTAAAGGAATAAAGGAAAATGAATTCTTCAGTAGGTAAATTACATTTTTTTTTTTTTTTTTTTTTAATGAAAGAACTCTGTGAAAGAAATGCTTTCAATTCTGGGTCATATAAACATAACAACAAGGTCATTTATAAAAGTCAGTGTATACATGATGTTACTTTCACTGCAAAATACACAACATTATTTAGCACTCAAGTTTCTTTTTCAGTTGATTATTTTTAAAGACTCTACCCAGTTTAAGGTAGTAAAAATTACTATTCAAATTATGCTCTAATGGTCTTCTTTTTTTTTTTTTTACACTCTTTGAAACTTTACCCGATGAGTGTCAGTACTGCAAAAAGTAGTGATTATATACTACTCTTACCTATAAGCATAAGGTAAAGTAATCCACACAGATCGCTAGTGCAACTTGTCACCTACTGTCCATGCATCTGCGTGAATTGCACAGCTTGAAGTAAAAGGCTTCCTTTCTCCAGACTTGTGCCTCTGTGTATGTCAGGCAAAGTCACCACTGGGGAGAAAAGGGAATTAATCTCCAATATCAAAACATGAGCAGTTGTGCTCTCAAGCACAGTACGCATCTGAGCAGTGAGTAATTCTTAAGTAAACCCCTACTTGGGAATATTACAGACAAAGGCCTTTCAAAAAAAAAAAAAAAAAAGAACAAACAAACCAAAAAACAACAAAAAGGCCTGTGCAAATGTACTCAGATTCTTCTATTTTTGAAATAAAGTACTTCCATGTGTGTCAAGAGAACCATTTCTAGGTGGACCTCCTGAAGCTATTCCAGTATAATTCACTTCCAACTTATATAATACATTAAAAATATCTCATCTGCTAGTCTATGTCCAAACTGACCCAGCACTGCATATTGAGGACTGCTTTATAAGGAAAACTTGGTTGAGCAAAGAGAAACAGATGTTTCCTGCCTAGTAGCATGAAGCAAGTTAGTGTGTTGGAAAGCCATCTACAGCTAATGGAAGGACATCCAGGATTGCAGTTGCCATGATTTTTTCTCCCTAAGCAGCTTCAGAACTAAAGATTTTGATTTTTAGCAGCTTTAGAAGGGAACCAGCATCCATTTTAGATGCAATTGCAAAAGCAGATTGAGAGGGAGAGATGAGGGTCACTGGATGAGGAAGCAGCAGTGAGTGACTCCGAGTAGAGGAGGGCGTTGGTGCTGGTTATGGTCAGTCCCTGGGGATGCCACCTCACCAGAAAGCAGCATCAGTCTCTTGTCAGGGATCTAAGCAGTGCACTGGCTGCTGCTCTAACAGCATCACCACAGCTTTCCTACCTTGAGCTTATAATTTGAATAAGGTTCAGTCCACTTATGTATAATACAGGTTAAAATCTGAGTTTTCCACTTGCACAGGGAGTGCCATGGGTGCCTGTTTATATTCACTCTCCAGCATCTCAGGCTGCACAGAAGAAAATGCACCATTCCTCGGAAAACAGAAAACGTCCATGAGGCAACAAGACATGGAGCTGCGTGGTTGTTCTGGAGGGGGAAAAGGCTTGCACCTACTTTTATGACTATTTCTGTATTTTACCACATGAATAATTTCAGAAAGGTGATCCTCTACTTATCATAGAAATTGCTGATTTACTTAAGTAAATATATATATGTATATATATATATATTTGCATTTTATTTCTTTTCCAGAAGGAAATTTTACTCCAGGTAACTTCTGTGACAGAACAGGGCGGAGGAGTAATGGGTTCAGAACAGTAAGTCCTGGCTTCTTCAGCAGTACTGTATGCAAACACAGTGACTCCTGCAAGCTGGAGCTCTCACCTGGAGGAATCGTACAGGAGGCTGATGGCTGGAAATCAAAAAAATTAATGGAAAGTTAGTGGGCAGATTAGCACCCTGTAATCACTACTTGAGCTGATTTCTAATGAGTTTGGGATTTCTGTCAATCTTCTCTTCCCACAAGGCTTCCTGGGAGAGACTTTACAAAATGAAACCAAGGAAGGAAAAAAAAAAACTGAAAACCTAGGTGTGTGAGGGCTTTATGTAATGACTGATGGTATGACTTGCAATTACACTTTGAAAATGGTCAAAAGAAAAACAGTGGCTTTGTGGTAATGTCTCTGTACAGAATAAGAAGTAATCTAGTATGACTATTCTGTATTATTTTATTGGGTCTTTCATTTTTATAATGTGTGCAGTCCGTTATTACTTTCATCAGTTTGTGGTCATTTATTGTTTTAAGAGTTGAGTATTAGGTACCTGGTGAAATTGTGCAATGTAACTGTATTACATTGAAACTAAGTGTGATTTAGGAACAAAAATAGTATTTTTTGTTTTTACCTGTGAACAGTGAAGTGCATTTGCTTTAGTTGTGCTACACTGCATAAAGAAGGAGAGGTTACAGTCGGGAAATTGCTTAGAAGGGTTAAGAGACTGTGAAAATGCTATTTTTAGACTCAAGTTTTCTGTTTTTTCAATATTTTGTCTGGGCAAGAAAACTGGAAATGAATTGAACGTTAGGGATTCATGAAGAGAAGAGACTGCTTGTAACATCCTAATGGGACTGACGAAGTATCATGAATTGCTACCAATTATTTCACTTGCTAGACTTTCCAGGGAAGGCCAATACATGTGAATGGACTTTTAATGGGCTGCAGCTCTCTGCTGTGTTCCCCCTTGTGTGCATATGACCCCAAGGCCTCCCACCCCTGAAGCAGGGAGATGGTTCCCTCTGAGTTAGCTGATCCGTGCAACCCCAGAATCGTGTTCTCTGGCAGATTTCTCTTTTCAAATATCACATAAAATAGGTGAGAGCAGATGAGGCATCTTCCAGGTTAAGGAGTAAATTGGGGATTGACGGGTGCAGGTGGAGTGATAAGAAAACACAGACCTTTATTTCTAGTCCTGGCTTTTCAGTAGTGCAGTGAGCTACTGGATCCAGTAGGCAGCAGTTCTTAATTTAGGACAACAATAGTAAGTTTGAAATGATGCAAATATAACAAAAAAAATCTTGTAGCTAACAAATGCTTAAAGGAAAACAAGGGAAAGAATTATCTGTTGTCTTCCATTTCCAAACATTAAAATATTACTGTGATTGCACAACTACTTGTTTTCAAAACAGCCCTGTGTGCTGTCACACTAGATCCATCACAGTCTGCTTTCTGCTTCTGGTTTTATTCAAGTCAGTGACTGAATGGACATCAGTGGCTTCTGCTGGGGAAAGCTTGAAGGTTCTTGTATTAGGTTGAAATGCACTCTGCTTTCCCCTACAGTTTTATTCTTAGGGGTTCCTGAGGTACGTAACGTCAGTGTGGACAACGTATCTGCTGTCCTGACAGGTCAGTGCTGGCTACGCTTTAAGAGGCATCCTTTCTCCACCACAGGCAGGGTAACTCCAGTGCCCTCTCTAAGCTGTTCTCTGCTCCTGTTTCCTAGGATGGGGCAGCTCTACTTCAGTAACTTCAGACCTTATTTCTGTCTTCTGATTCCTGAAAATTCTTAAAGCATTTGTCACTTCTACCTATAAGTCTGCTGAGAAGTTAATACTAAAATACAGATGGGATTCATTTATCTTAAGTTTTCCAGTGCCTCTTCTTCTAACGCATTTGCCTTGGCCTCGTGAGTACATGCATATCCAGAAGAAAATACTCCCAGACTGATCTCTTCTGGACTGCCTAACCGCCAGTGCACACTGAGGCTTGTTACATTACTTCTCAGCAAGCAGTGCAGCAGCTTTATTACAAGCTCATTGTTTTTCGAGGGGAGATGCATCATCTGTCCTGGTGATACAGCAGAAACCTTACAGCCTCTCGCTATTGCTGCTGGTGCATTTATGTGGAGGTGGGGATGCGAGCCTGATTCCAGCTGTGAGTGGTGGCAGCGGTCCCCACAGTGGGCAGGGGGCTCCCAGGGGATGGGTGGGGTTGGTGCCTGGAGCAGGGCTCAGCTGCCCTCCAGCCATCCCCACCCAGGCTGGGGCATGAGGGGGTGGCATTGGGCACCACCCAGCCCAGCACGCCCTGGGGAAACTGGTGGAGAAACTCTTCCAGCAGCTCGTGGGAGAGTGCCTGTGAAGAAAAAAAAAAGAAAAAAAAAAAGAACAAAAAACCTTTGCCTTTTGAAGGGTATTGGGGAAGGAAATTAATGTTTTACAGTACACAGAGCACAGGAAATCGTTAAGTTGTGTGCACCACCTGCATTATGTATCTCTAGAGCCATAAGGGTTCTGGTCACTTAAAATGATATTGATCCTGCATTATTTAGGAGCAATTTGTGCATGCAACTGAGAGCATTACGTTTATGGCAGCTCTATAAGTCTTTCAACAGATTACTGCAATTAAACGGAAACTACTGCCACTTAATATAGTCTCGAAACTGCAAAATTATTCCAATACTTATCATAATTACGATGATATTAAGTCATTCTGGTTTGTTTTTGTTTCTTTGTAAATGAGATTTAAGCACTGTGTCCCATGAAGATGGCACGTCTAACTGCGTGACTACCAGGTGCATGGATTCTGTTTGTGTGCTAATCCCTCGCTGGCTCTGAGCTGCTTGGCAGCCAAACATTTCCTGGTGTGCACTGTAATAACAGGCAGCTGTCCTGCCATTTCCAACAAAAAATGGGATGATGTGGTATACCATCTCTGCTTTCTCCTAGACCTGCTTCTTACAGATCGCCAAGCTGACTCAAGCAACTGCTCCTAGCAGAGGATGCTGCTTGTGGAGAACCAGGATGGACTTTAGGGAACAAATTTACAAACTATCTGCTGCAGAAGAGGCAGTGTGCACACTTTGCAATGTAAACACTTGCAAGGAGTCAGTGTATTTGTATGGAAAAATAACAGTTAAATTGTTGGAGATGGGTTGTTTATTCAATCCTGCTGAATTTTTCCACCAACTTCTATCTGTGAGAAGGCTCTGTGAGATAACAACACGCCCTTCTGGATTCTGACTCTCCTTCTCTATCTCAGTCTTCTTCTCACCCTGGGGATTGAAAATGAAGGCGATGAGGTGTTGGGTTTTCTGGATATCATGTGGCTTAGTTTCTTGCTAGAGTCCTTTTTGTCCACAATGGAAGTTACTCCTAATGCCCACGGTGGCACAGAGCCCTCTGTGCTGGTACAAGTTTCACCTGTCATCATTCTGCCTTGAACTCTCCTCTCCTTGACCCTCCCGTGTGAAGTTGGAGGTGCCCAGAGTTAATTAGAGCAGTTTAAATCTTTGATATGTCTGGATGTTAAGTGTTATGAGGAGACAGCGTTTCAGAGGGCTAAGTAGTGTGAAGTTAGCCATCATCTAAAGTTAGCCATTTGATGTTGCATGGAATCAGTCCTTTGATTTATGGGTTTTAAGTAGCTAATCCTGATTACAAAATCCCTTCACAAATAAATCCTTTCATTAAAAAAGTCTCTGTATCTCTCTTTTCATCCACAGACACAAGCAAAAGGCTTGTAAGCAAAGAAAGTATGATTTACTTGCAAAGCATGTGTTTCCACATCCCAGTCCATCTAGCTTTTATATCTCTCTTTAAATTTAGCTATATTCTTCTGGTCTGAAGTGAGGTCATGTTGCAACATCCGTTGCTGTACACATCCATGGGCTGTACCGTCCGACTTTTGCAAAGCTATGTCCAAGTCCAGCTTGCCTCTAGGGCAGCAGTATAACAACTGACTTCCTTAGACTGCATGAGGCTAAATTACTGCTTTAACTATCCTTGGAGCTTTTGGATGGAAACCATCTGATAAACTATTGCACACTGATTAACCTTACATCAGCTCTTTCGATACTTGCATGTTTATCAGTTCACTGCCCTTCTCTGTGCAATGTGTAGGACAGTGCTCACTGTCATCACAAGTTGTAGTGGTGCGATACCTGAAGCACTGATGTTAGCTTTTTAGGTGTTCAGCAGCAAAACAATTCTGCTTTGGAGATGAAGGCCTATCTTCATACGGAATTAACTTGTCTTTCCCTAACATAGACTTTGTCCTAGAAAGTTAAGAAAATATGAAGGGATGTAGGATTCTTTCAACCAAAGACCTATTTTTCTTTTCCATACTTCATGTCTTCCAATATTAATTAACTAACACTAAAGGGTTTTTGTTTGTTTGTTTGCTTGTTTCAAACAAAACAAAAGTTTGTGAGCATACCTGTGGGCAGGATACAATTCATAAGAGGGACGGGATGGGATTTAGGCCAGATCTGATAAACGGGCGGAGAAGGGAAGCAGAGCTGACTTGCCAGCTACTGAAGTCCTCAGAGTTGATTTAATCCTGATGTCAGGCACTCTTTCGAATGTGGGCAAACAGCCCATAATGTAAACTCTGGGGATGAAGCTGAAATTGGTGGTCACTTGCATGTCTTGCGGCATGAAAGCAAACTTGTGGTTAAAGCTTCTGTCAAGGGATTAGGAAGGTCTAAAGTTGAAAGCAATGATCTTCTAGGAAAAAAAAAAAAACAAGCCTGCTCTTAGTAGAAAGCATGTGTAGCTGCTCTGCTAAAAACTGGCAGTGCATATAGTCACCTCTTAATAAATGGGTCAGAGCCTGGGGTGGTGTGACATGACTCTCCTGACTTCAGTGCAGGAATACCAATTTATTTATACTTCCTGAAGGCACAGTCCGTTGCATACCCTCCTGGTGTGGGCTGGGGGGAGGTTTAATCTTTCTAATACATACTTTCATATTAAGCTGCCCTCTCTAGCAGTATCCTTGTCTGTTCAGACACTGGAAGACAGCCTAAGTCATTTCTGGATAGGAAAGGAGTCTGATAGTAGCTCTCTGGTTCCCAAAGAGAACAGCAGTGGGGTAGTGAGATCTTGCTGCCCCCAAAGCTGGGACATATTGCCTCTTCCCATCATGTGGACAGTCCTTGAGTTCTGTTTGTGTTTGCATGTGGCTCAGTTGTGAAGTTGAAAGTCATTTAAGAGTGTGTTTCCATTTTGTTTTGTCAAGAGCTTAGAATAGTTGAGATACAACTTAGGAAGAAATGTATGAAACTGTCAGAGCTTTGGTGTATGGACAAATCCAGGCCATGTAGATCCTAGGTAATTCAAACTTGCATGCTTCTCTCGGGTCAGTAGAAGACCTGCTTAATACTATGGCCTGGAACCTCTCTGTGCACCACGCCTGCTTGTGTGTGAAATGGAGGCTCTGGTCCTCAGCTCTGCAGTTTAAATTTCCTGGAGACCTCAAACCAAAATACGTGATATTGCCATTACCAATTTCCTTGCTTTGGGGGACAAGCCAGGAGCAGCTCAGATGGACTTCTCAGGTATTTCTTCTCGGCAGAGGAGATGACAGCAGTAGTGATGGTGGTTTTGAGACTAGGAAAGGTAGAATGAGGATTTCTTTGCCTTTTAGTGTCTTGTGGTAATTCACACAGAAGTTGGTCAAGAGTTGCCTTGGTAAAATGTTTTTAGTATCCTACCAAACTACACAGGAAGAGTGCATATGCCTATTAATTTGTTCATACCATGTTCTGCAGCTCTTACGAAATAATAAACATATTTTATCTTGCTTGCACAACTTCCAATGGGAAAGTTAGATCTGAATAAACTCTAATGCACTAAAACAAATGGATCTCATTCCAAATATCCCAGCCAAGCTTCCTTAGAAGCAATTATCTTTCTTCTTACCATAGCTTTTTCTAGACTACCCCTGCAAAACATGAGCTGTGTAATGCAGTGTTCCCTCAGTGCCTTTTCCCCAGATGAAATTCAAATGTTTTGACATCAGCTGAGTCTCACAGCTGTAAGAGGAGGCAGAGATAAAATTAGATGACTTCACCTACCATTACAGAAGACAGCTTTCCATTGTGTATCAGAACTTTGCGTGAGTGTTGTGAGCAGTTGTGATACTGACACCATAAAACTCCCCTACCAAAGCATTTTCTTGAAGTTGAAATTCATCCAGAACAGAAAATAGCCCGGTGCCCTAATGAAGACCATGCTACAGCCTTCAGCAGTCGATGGGTTAAGCAGCAGTCTAAAGGTTGGACATTCACCTGCAATGAAAGTGTCATCTGCCATTGCAGAGGGTTACTTGGTGCTGGTGCAGAGGGAGGAATGCTTATCTAGGGAATTTTCTGTGTTTAGCAGTGCCCAAAAGCCTCTGGGGGATGTTTTATCCAGCAGCGCCCTGTTTAGCTTGCGGGTGCTGAGATCATTGCAACAACAACCCTGAAATTCTGGCGGGCAGCACTTGCTGGTGGTCTCTCTTGAACTGGCTTGTCTCCCTGCTTCCAGCTGTTGACTGCATTAGAGACGATTGAAAATTTATGGACGCTTTCCAAATATTACTTATCCGTGTAAGACACTGTTCTGGTTGCCAAAAAGATGTGCTGGGATCATGAATAAATAGAGATACGATCTGTGCAAATGTGACGGGAGATCTCCACAAACCGGGGGTTTTTATTAAGACATTGTCTACACCCTATAAAACGTTAGTGAATACCCATATTATAACATAGACAGGGATATTAATGTCCTGTATTGGAGGGGTGCTGGTAGATAATATACAGAATTGATTGGCTCGACATTGCTGTTTGGTGTTGTTGGTTCTCACCTGTTTTTATGATTCACCTTGTGGATTATCCAGTTATGAGGATGCTCTTTAGCAGAACTGCTCAAAAGCCCTCTTGACCAAATATGATACTTCTGTCAATGTTTTCCCTAATGCACAAGTCATTTTGCCTCCTTACAATAAACAAAAGAACATGCATATATATATACATATTTTTTGTTTACCGGGCTTCATGAAGTCTGAAGTTGAAGTTGTGAAGTCAGGAAGTTTCGAAATGATCTTGCATTTTGATTCAAGCCCACTCTGAAAACAGACAAACCTCTTTGCAGGGTCTAAGAAGGATACAGACCTACCCCTTTCTGTCTAACAGGTTCAGGGATCCCTTTTCCCAGGCTTTAGATTTCTGCTTGTCAAGTATCTGAGTATGGGAGAAGGGGCATCACCTTTGAAGTCTTTGTGAGGTATCAGTTCTGATGTGGACCCTCTATAGTTTTCTAGGAAGGTGGCTTTGGTCGTTTCAAGTACTGTCTTGTTACCCTATCTAAATTGCCACTTGCCAGTTGATGGAAGCCAGAAATAACACTTAACTGAGTAAAGCTGCTGGAGAGGTGTTTCACAGAAGTATCTGCCTGATTTCCCAGTTTTCCTGCTATTCCTTTCTAATTAGCTGGTTTCGGCATCAAAAGCAGCATGAAACCACAGAGCCTAACTTATCTGCCCATGTGACCCCAAATGCATACAGCTTTCTGGCATCTGGCGCTGGGACTCCTAGGCTGGCTGATAGTGACTTAAAAATGGCAGGAACAAAAGAGTACGTCATGAGAGAAGGATGGGCCTTCTAGCTGACTTCTGGTCCTTCAACCCTGCACCTTTCAATAAGGGTAAGGGAGTGCAGAATAAAGAAAATGGGAGAGGGAAACTGTGCAGGATGGGATGCTTCCCTGGATCACCCAGTATTTAGTTCTCCAGATGCAGAACTACATGGGTTATACTGATTTAAGGTAGTCAGAGATGCTCTTTCCCTTTTTACATTATTGAACTGAGAACCAACAAGCTACATCTATGTAATACCAATTCTAATGCTGGTTATTAAATATTATAAATGTTCAAAATGGTTACAGTATGTTTTGTGCAAACCCAAAGTACTTTAAAGCAAGCTAGCTGAGCTATTTCATCTAAACTTCCCTGCATGGGTAAGGCCTGTGATCTTTAACCACAGCTTCTGAGGGCCAGTTGTGTTCAAAAGCATGTGCTGCAACCCAGTCTGAGGCTCTGGTTGATGGTGATGGAGCTCTGTGTAGAGGGCTGATAAGATATGGATGTCTTGTCTCCCTGCTTTCCATCTAAGAGCAGGTGGTGAAGAATGTTTAAGGCTACAGATAGCATTTGATTTTCCCAGCTGCTTCACAGCAGGAGAAGAACGGAGCAAAGGTGTATCACATCTACTCAGCACTGCTGCTGAAGTAATAATGTCCCCAGGAGTTCCTAAACAGGTGAACCTATCTGAGACAGGCCTAGACACAGCACTGGTGTAGGAGTCTTGTGAACTTCCACCTGGGTGGAAAAAAATATCCAGTAAGTTTTTACAAGCTTTGTGTAATGTTTGATATGAGTGTTCTGCACAACTTTAATATTGCTGTACCCCCCCAATTACCTGAGATGACCAATGAGTCCACTGAGGAACACAAAAATCACATGTATGGCTCTAGATTACATCACCCCACCAACAGAGTAGAAGCTGAGATCTGGATCTGAACATAGGAGCTGTCATGTCAAGTCTCTGTTGCTTTCATCATTCAGTTGGCTGAATTGGCCCCTTAATTAACCGTATGCTATATACAGCATGTGTGCATATGTATGTCACCGGGGAGAAAGTGGAAAGAATGAATTGCATTTCCATCTCAATTAATTTTGCTGGTAAGCCTGATATAATCCCCTGAAATTCAGGATCTAAGGAACAGTGAAGATTGTATCAACATCCAGAGTAACAGGTAATTTTGCTGTTATAATGAAATCTGACTATTGAAATAAAGTCTCAAAACAGTACTGAACTATTTATTAAATAATATCTATCCCCTAATGATGAATTCATTTTCAGTTAATAACAAGTCTTTGTGAAGTGTAATGAAAAATACAGTGCCATGCATAGTAAACTGGCCTCTGTTTTCTTTGACAGCACGCCAATTCCTCAGCTGCAGTACTACCATACTATTCATTTCCATAAAGAGCTCTTTCGAAAGCATTATTAAACAGCAGGAAGGAATGGTGTATGACAGCTTCATTAGTCACTAGGAGCCAAACCTGGCCACTTTCTGCTGGGAATTATTAGCACATTCCAAAACATCCCTGGGTTGATGGCATCAAAAGAACATTTTTTTTCCCCAAATTTCTGGGTTGTGGCCAAGTCTCAGTTTGAAAATCCTGGAATGGCAGTTGAGCTATCAGATCATCTCTGGGCTAGGTTAGGCTCTGTTTGTGATGAGAACATGGACTCTTCAGTCATAAGAGTCCAGAAATATTTGCAATCAGTGATTTGAAATACACAGACACAGCAAGTTCTTTTGTATACCTGCAGAATATGATCTTCCTGGAACAGCAAACACCCCATCACTGCATCCCCTAAGTGCCAGATACGAAACTTTCAGACCTTTTTGCACATTTGTGTTGTGTTCACAAAAGGTGCATCCAGCAGGCAGGGTGCTCTGATTTCTAAGGATGCTTATAGTCTCATTGAGGACAGTAAAAGTGAGATTTGGAGCTAACATAGTATTTCAGGCTCTACGTGACTTGCCTGAGATCAATTGTATTTCAAGTGAGAAAATTCTGAATCTTGCTTTAACAGGAGCTTAAGCTTCCAAGATAAACATGACATGCAGAATCAAGCTTTTGCATAAATCTATTGCATGATTTATTGCTCTTTTGAAAATATCCCAGGCTCTTTATTAAGTGAATTAATTATTTAAAGGAAAGGAGAGTGAACTGTCTAAAAAAAAGAGCAGAGTGAATTGTCTAAAGAACAGTAGAGTGAACAAAGCCTGTGAAAATCCTGATGTGGCATGAAAGCTATAGCTAGCTTTGATTCAAAGAGAACATCACCTAAAAGCTAATTCTCTGGTACTGAGTCTTCACTGAACAATGAAGTCCAGAGATTGATGGAAGTCATATTAAAAACACTGTATACAAAGAAGTATTTTACTGTCCAGCTGTTTTTAATTTCCTATATATTCGTAGAAATAAAATTATCCCTTAATACATAGCTATATATTCTTTTCTACCCACATGGAACCTTCTGCAAATATTTTGCAGGTAACGCCATTCACAATTAACAGTGAGCCAACGAATGCTTGGTGCTTGAGTGATGACTTAAAGTATACTTGCAAGATTAGCCAAGCCCCTGGTGTGACTAAGCCAACTGCATCGAGAGGAGGTTGTGTAAGAGCATGCCTCCGCATGCTTTTGGAAATCCTGACTGTTGTTATCTCTGTCTCTGTGATTCTCCTGCGTGTACGGTTAGGTGGGCTCGAGCCCAAGCAGCAGATTGCCTTGGAGTCCCTGGAGGCAGCAGCTCTTGCTGAGCTCCCCTTGCAGCGTACACTGGGCCATTGTATTTGTACAAGTGCATTAACTTCAGCTTCCATATCGCCTGGTGCCAGAAACAGCTGAGATCCTTCAAAGTGGGGAAGATCACAGGAGGCAATTTTCCTCCAAGTTTTTTTTCTTTTTTTCCTTTCACATATTTGGTGTGAAAGTCAGTTCTCATGATGCTTGGGGGCTCCTCCTTGTTCGTGATATCACAGTGACAGCCTTGAAGTTAACGTGCGTTGGACCACAAGCCTGGTAAGGGGTTTACTGGTAACAATAGCAGCAAAGCCGCAACTGAAAAGCTGTGGGCTTAATCTACAGGATTAACACAAACAAGATGTCCTTGAGCAGGATAGGTTTACAGCCGTCTAGCAGGAGTCATGTTCGCTGAGAACAGAAAACAAAACCTTTACAGCCCATGACTGGGAAGACGGAGCAGAGCAGACCCCCAGGGTGACAGTCAGCAGTGGGCTACCAGCTCTCCCTGACACTGATCCAAACCAACAGCTCTCCTTTGGTACAGCTCAGGTCTTCACGTGTGTGATCCTATGATGAGGATGTGATTCCTTGCTGACCTGTTTTGTGGCTCTGCTCAACCCATAAGGGGATCTCCCCCTTGCTGAAAGTCAGACAGGGCAGGAGGAGCTGCATTTTCTCCATCTTCTCTGTAGGACATTCCTCTCACTTGGCCCTTGCTCCCTGTCAGGGCACAAAGCAGTGGAAGTGCCCTGGGGAGGTGAACCTTGCAGGGATGAGAGGAAGGGAAGGAAGCCCTGTTGAATGGATTTGCCATCAGTGGAAATATTCTGCTATCAAGCAGTAGAGGGCTGGAGGAGAAGGTGATGCCCACTTCCGAAGGCTGCCTATTAACTCCATCTCCCTCTGCAACTTCCACTTTCACATGGACACTCTAGCAACAGCAGCACATTTCTTCCCACACCTCATATTCATTTCTTCCGTTATGACTCTGCAGTTCATTTGTTCACTGGATTTCTACTTGTAAATCTATTTGCTCTGCCTTGCCCATTTGTTCTTGGTGTTGGGCTTTACTGAAAGGCCTCTCTAAACATAACGGGGATCCAAGAGGGGGAAGAATGTTTGATATTTTTGTCCAGTTTCCAAAGCTACCACTTACAGTGAACTCATCTAAAAAGCTGGTTTAAAAGTATCAGAACCTTTTCTAATCCTCTCCGATAAAGATACCATCTATTGTTGAAATTATTCATTGAATCTCTGCAGACTTAGAAAATTGTCTTGATTTATACTTTCAAGTCTGTCTAGGCATCCAAGAAGACTAAGAAGTCCTTATTTACGAAAAGTTAGAAGATTTCTTTTGAGGTAAAAGGAATCCCTAGCACACTTGAAATAAGCAGATTAATGCCCTCCAAAAAACAATTATTTTAACAAATGAAGAATTAATTAGATAATTATCCTTCACCAGTGGGAGGAACTATGCTTATTAGGGAAGGCAATTTTTCCTGAGATAGGAGGATTTACAGCAGCTTCCCCAGTAGCTGCTTTCTGCAAGAATCCAAAAGGAAAATGATGTGTGTACAAAATGTAATCCTAGCCCTGAAGTTGTAGTGGACTCAGTGCCTACATGCCGCAGCTTTGCAGGTGTGATGGCTAAATTAAATTTCACAGCATTCCCTTGGGATGGTGCTGAGGGGAAAATCTAGGCCTGGAGATTTGGAGCTAAATCCCTCTGAATAATTTTTAAAGCATATTGGTGGGACTCTGGAGAATAGTGAAATGAAGCAGCACTGAATCAGAGGGTAAGGAGGGCATACCTATATAAAGAGGAAAGACGCAGGAGACCAAGTTAGCAGGTGACTTTGGTGATGTTAGGGAAAAGATTATTTGCTTTGGAAAGATTAGGGAAAATATTGTTTGCTGTGGTAACGGTAGGGAAAAGATTCTTCATTTCCTAGGGCTGTGGGTAAAGGCAGATGGAACTGTGGCAGGCGAAGGTGCGGCAGTGGGCTTCCACTAAGTATTTTACACATTTCTGCTTCAGAAACTGTTTGTCATAGAGATCAGAAGAATCTGTATGATCTTTTGAAAATGCCTTTGATACTGTAAATATAACTCAACTGCTTGTACAATAATATAGTAAATTACAGAGCAATTCTGGCTTCTGTCATCATTGTGCATTATGTTCTCCTTACATTTACACCTCTCTTTCCAACATAGCATTTACAGTCTATCTGCATCACTTGAGTCTCACATGAGTAGTGTAAAATTGTGCTTGTGAAGAGAGTTGTCAGAGTATTTCATTGACAAGACCCCAATAGACATAGGTGCAGTTCTTCTAGACTTCAGTAAGAAGACCATAGATTAGACCAATTAAAGACATTTCTTAAAGAAATGTCAAGAAACAAAGAAGCCCTGGCTGAGAAGGATCTGACTTCATCCCAGATATCTGGCAATATAATTTAGAGCTGGGCTTATGAAAGAAAGAAGTGCTAATTCTATGAAGGATTTCTTCCCCCAGCCTCTGAACGTACATAGGTTGAGTTTGGGCTCAGAATAATTTCTGATGAAGAATTTTCCTGATTTTCATTTAGTAACATATAACACATTACCTGGCATACTGCCCTATTAACTAGCCTACTGGCTGAGGTGCCATAAATGCATCTCGCTATCATGTTAAAACAGCTATGAACAAATTTGGGACATGCTAATTGCTAAAATAAACATGTTAGCTCTGAAAAACAGCTTTGAAGCTCTGTCATCCCCTCACTTGTATTTTAAGACAGTCAGTACTTGTCTATGAGCACTTTATCTAGGTTGCAGCTTCACTAGCTTTACATGTTCTGGACATGGTTGCATTAGAGCCAGCCCCAAACTCTTTCACATCTCCATCTCACAGCTCAAAATGCTGATGAGTTACTGAATTAGTTGTCTGTGGGGACAGCCTATGTACACCACAGCCATCCCTGTGTTTGGGCTTGTAAGGCTGGCTGGGCTAGATAGAGCCCTGTGGAGCCACCTAAAAGTTTGAGTCCTTCTCCAATGCCCATATTACATAGATGTTTTCTAGTATGTGGAGCAGAAAAACCCTACTCTTCTGCACTGTGTAGTTGATAATTTCTGAAAGATTTCATCTCCATAAGTTTTAAAATTAACCAACTATGCAAAGATACCTAAGATACCTATTTACGTTGTCTTAGGAAGAGATTGAAGCCAGTACAGTAGCATCCAGTTAACAGTGTAGAAAATGAAGACTCAAGCACAGTGCATTAAAGACTTTGCTTCCAGTAAGTTCTGCTAGTGCTTCACATGATCTTTCTAAGTGGAGAATGATGGATACATAATTTGAAGTGTAGGTCCAGTACCTACGTACAAGGATGAGCTCTTCAAGGCAGGAATGGTTTCTTAAGCCAAAATGACCTCTCAAATGAGACTGCAAGGCTACTGTGCAGATGGGTGCCAGCTGTCTGCTCCTCAGCTGGCAAATGCTGACTGCATTTCAGGAGCTGAATGTTGCTCTCATGCGGTTAGTTTCTTCCCTGGCAGAAGAGTGCTGCTGTGTAGTTTGAATTTACACAATGAGAAGAATAATGGGAACTACAAAACCAACAGTCAGGAGCTTCGTTTCCCTCTCTCAGCTCAGTTCCTAGCATCGGACATTGCACTGCAGCAAAAAAGTCATCCTGGTGGAGTTCAGGAGATGTCCCAAGTTGTTCCACTCTGAAAGTTTTCTTTCCTTTCAGCCCAGGAATCACTGGTGTAAGGTCGGTGACTGGGGAGACGGTGTGGTGAGGTCTGTGTAGTCAGCTTCATTCGGGGACCCGAGACAACCCTGTGCAGCTTCAGGTGGCTGAAGATGCTACGCTCCCATTGCAGCCTTGCTTGTCAGAGGGACCTCCTGAACTCCACACCCCTTGCACAACATATTGGATCACTAAAGTGCTTGTGATCTATGTAAGTTCTTTTTTAACCTTTTTAAACAAAGATGCATACACCTTCATCTCTATCTCCTCACTCTTATGCTTCATATTTTGGCTATTTATTGCACAGTTTAAGTATTTGCTTTAAAGAAAATGTAATTCAATGTCTCCCCAAAGATTTGCTGTTCCCCATAAACATTGCCTAGAAACATCTGCTTCCCTCATATGGGTCTCATAATTTGTGCCTTGGATTTCATCCAGTGCTCTGTGGAAAAGTGATGCCTTCCAGAGACAGAAACCTGATTATGAGAAACCTCATGGACAATAGTGAGTGTCTTTGTTGTAACTGATGTTAAAGAGAGGGAGAGAAGCAGGGACTGGAGAAGCATTTTTTATGAAATGTTTCTTGCGGAGACTTGCCACACTCTGTCTTCAGACAGACACAGAGCGGTAGTTTCATGACTGTGCTGCCTCTGCCTCTCTGGGATTTTGACCCTTCCAAATCCAACAACATCTGACAGACACACAGCGTCTTGAAGATAACCATGCTCTTGAAGTTTCACCAAAGCTGGTGACTGGATAAAGAAAAGAGCCTTTTCATTCTGAGTGCCCTGACTGTGGCATGAAATTGTTAAACACCAGAAAATCTATGCAGCAGAAATAGCTTGGGAATAAAAAAAAAATAATAATAATAATTAAACAAGCTTTAACCAGTCAAAAAATAGAAAACTGCAGGGCATGAGGCTTTTTCAGTTCCAGTGTTGGGGAAGTAATTGGAAATAAAGCACCTACAGACTCCAAGTGGCCTGAAGAACAGCTCATGCTAAGCCCTGTACGAGGCAGGAGCTGTGCAGACAGCAAGAGATAGGAACGAAGCATTTCCTCTTCATCTCCCTCCTCCCTTCCCATGGCTGTGGAAGACATTTCCTTGTGCAAAGCAGTGGTCCAAGAAGGAGGTGGAAGAAGCCTTGCTCCTCCACTCCCCTTGCCTTGCACCGGCAGATTGTATGTGGGAAGGGTAATGCATTCATTAACGGCCTATGTACTTTCAGGGCACAACCGTTTTCATTAGGCCTTGTCCTTGGTAAAGCACAGCAGACTAGTGAGGGAAGACAGTTTAGGTTAAAGTAAAGCAGATGAGGAAGAAGGAATAAGTAATGGCAGCAAATGATGAAGGTAGGAACTTGCCAGAAAAGGCAGGAATATAAAGTTCCTATCAGACGTTCTTTACACATATCCTGCACACCTAGCCATTTATCTTTGCAAATAAAGCTGGTGAAGATGATACCTGCTACATGTAGCTGTTAGGATTAGAGCATCTGCCCAGGGATGCCTGAAATGCCTGCAAATCCCTGCTCCAGGACAAAAAAAAAAAAAAAGTGTCTGGGCTGGAATGCGAACATTTTATGCTACTGTGATTGAAATCTACGCAACAAAGAGCCAAAATTAGTTGGGCCAAATTTGCAATTGCTCAAGTATTTTATTGGCTTCAGCTCGGCCTTTAGTTTTTCTCTATGCTTGTTGTGGAGCTCGGGATAAATAACTGATCTGTGCTCTATTGTATTGCCCTTCTAACCATATCGCAAGACTGAAGAGTTGAGCCGGGCTGTTCTGATGGGAAGAGGAACTTTACTTATGTTTCATGTACTGCCAAACCCTTTGACAAATAAGAAGAAACAATTCAAGGTTATTACCATGGTCTGCACAGAAAAGGCTTTACCTCTGCTCTGAGTAGTGCTGTCAGTTCACCCGGCTGTACGTTCGCTTGTGACATCCTACACTTCTTGGCTTTTGGTAGCTGTCCACACCCTTCCCTTGTGTTTGTTGTAATCTGTTACATATGTCGGTTTGTTTTTGTACGCATCCTGACCTCAAGCAAGAGCAGGAAAATCTCTCTTTGGGAATAGTCGCGATGAGGTACATGTCCTTTATATCAGTGCTCACGTTCCTTGGTTATTTGGTTTGGGCTCACCTCCCTGTACACACGTTTTGGTCTTGCCAGGCCTTTGTTTTTTTCTTCTTGTATTTTGCCCAGACCTACTCATAGGCAGAGACATCCTTCTTAAGCAGTATGTTTTGGATGCTCCCCCACAATGGTATATCCAAATAACATAGGCCTTTCATAAGTGTGTCTGCATAAACTGTCCACTTAAAATTGCTGGGGTTGAGGCCTCAGCACTGTGCAAACCAGGATGATGACAAAGGTAGCCATTGCATCTTGGCTGAGTGAAAAAAAACAGCTTCATTTCATCACTGTCTTTAAAACATTTACCTTTATCATAGTGCCTTATTTCTAACCCTTCATCTTCTCATCTCCTCCCTCACCTGTGAAGAAACCTCAATCTCCTCTTGGAGCCACCCTCAAAAAACCATAATGCAAGAGGCTCATTGCTCACAAAGGCTGATTGCTGAAAGAGTTGCTGCTCCATCTCTCCAACCCTTGGTCCCTCCAGGAAGCCCCAAAGAAGTGTTCAGGTATCAGCCCCAGCTGAACAGCACAGCCCTGAGAGCACAACCAATAACGCCTTAGCTTGGGATCTTCTGGCTCCGACTCTGCTCTACGGGGAATGGAGCTGCCAAGTTCCAGTCAGAGAGTGGAGAGAGGTCAATATTTATGGGGTCTGAGCATTGTTTTATGTCACAGGAAGAAAAATAGAGTAGATTATGGTCACCAGTCTGCTTTTGCTGCACAAGAAGCATCACTAATGTTGGAGTCCAGCAAAGATCTTGTTTGTTTACAACATAGCTCCCAGCCCTTTTCATTTCTGGGAAATAGGTGTCTGCTGCTATTTAGTCAAACGTTCACCAAATGTCACACTTAGAAAAGAAAGAAAACAAACAAAAAAAAAACCAGCAAGAACCAAAACAAAATAGGAATACAACTTGCAGCCTGCCTCTTCAAATACAAGTTGGGCTGAGGTAAAGCACTTGCTGGGAGAGCAGCCATCTCTGGGTGGGGTTGTTTTGGAGGAGGGAGTTTAAATAGGCATGGGCTGGATGAGGCAACTGCTGCAGTTTGCCTGAAATCTGAACGATGTTTTTAAAATTCACCTCCTCCCTTGGAGATTGGGGTTGTCATCTGTCTCTGCTAAGCAAACACGTCTAAGCCCAAAATCCAGCCTGACGTTCATGCCTGAATGGCCTGCTGGAGGTAGCGACTGCCAGTTACATGCCAATCCATTTCCAGGGGTTTGGACCATGCATCTATCAGGAGCCCTCTCCTTTTCTCACTGAAATCCAACCCAAAACCTGTTGCCAGGAGGGAACGGGCTCTGGATTTGCCATTGGATGCTGTGCCAGCTGCTGCTGCTGGGTTCTGCAAGCAGAGTGGCCGGGTTGGCAAAACCCAACAAGTGCTCCTCTTCTCACTCACCTGTCCTTCTCATCAATATGTAAAATTTTTTATTTTTCCCAGAATTGAAGAGGAACCAGGTGGGAAATACAGGGAATCACTGCTCCCGGACTGCCCTCTCTTGGGTAGCAGCGGCGGTGTTGTGTCTTCCTAAAGTCAGCCAGCAGCAGACCCAGGAGGTTTCCTCACCAAGGCCTGGCACAGCAGTGATGCTGAGCACTGGCTGAGCTCATCCCATCCCTGCTGGGATGCTGCCAGGGGTGGAGCCTGAGTCCTGGTCCCGGCCAAGCACCCAGAAGGGGACACGCTGATGCACGTGTGCTCACAGGAGTGGTCAGGGTACATGGAGCATCCCATGCAGCTGAGCTGCTAACGTGCCACGTGGAACAGGGTCGAGCAACACAGTTCTTGTGGTTTGATCTTTGTTGGTGTAACAAACCCGCTGTGCCGAGCCCAGGCAAGGTAAAGCACAGGGAACATACTCAGACAACAATACATTGAAACAGGCACGTTTTAGTTGGGCAACCCAGGGGTGGTTAGGGAAGAGGGGAGCCCTGTATATTTCTTCATTTTTTAGTAATTAAACCTTATAAACAATCATTTTTTTGCCCATCTCCACTTTAGAAAGAGGGGGGAAAAAGCCCGCCAGCTCAGCACAAAAAGGTGACTTTTAGAGATTCACCATTTGTTTGGAAGAGAAGGCAAAGGGATCTTGTTTGCTTGCTTTTGTTTTGTTTTGTTTTGTTTTTTGGTAAGAGCATTGCTCAATATCTAATCTGCAGAACACATAACTTCTGTTTCCTGTGTTATGAAATTCTGGAAACAGCCCTGAGTTTTAAGGAAACTAAGCACACTTCTGCAGGGAAGATGCAGCAAAAGAGCTCCCTCTCTTGTCCATTCTATGTTTTGGCCATTTTTCTGAAGTGTAAGAGGATCAGGTTAAAGCCAGGGTGAAACTGGCATTCAATTACATTGGATTGAGAGTTTATCTGGAGTATTCTGCTTTATGTCAGTTTAACTCAAATGTTTGGAAAAAGATGAGCAGCAAGCATTGGCATTCAACACCCAGCGGAAAAAAAAATAAAAAAAATCCAACTGTTTCTGATAAAGTACTAAAATATTAGTTCTGAAATAGGTCCTTAAAACACAGTGGGAGATATAGTCTTTTGTGATATCTATAAAATATTCAACAAAACATGGTTGTGATTATAATTCTCTCATCAGCTTTCTTTACCAGTAAAACTAAATTACATCGGGTAAAAATAAAAATATCTCTTTAACCCTCATTTTCAGAATCAGATAGGTTAGGGCTAAATCTAATCATGACGTAAGTCCTAAGAAAAGGTATTTTTGCAGGAGTTATAAAGCCCCATCTATTTCTAATGGTTCATTACTGTGTAAAGGTCAAAAGAAATAATTTGTGAAAAATCACTTCTTCAAGGTACCTCTAACAAGTTTGTATATATTAAATATGCCTTTCTGGGCACAACTGTAATAAGCGTTGCATGCTCAGTGTTAAAAGCTCCACTTAATTTGTGCCATACCTTGTAAAGTCAAGTTACTACATTTGTGCGCTCAGTTTTCCAATCAAAATTCTCCATTTAACAGGGAAATGGTTATACTAGGAGGGCAGTTAATGGTACAATGCTACTTCTAAACTGTAAATGTTCACTATGTTTGGAATATGTTTTCTCTTATGGAACACATTTTCACCCTAGATTTAATGTCCTGATTAACTGCATCACCAGTTTTATGACTTTAGTTTAAATCTTTTCTTCTGAAATAAATGGATGATTTTCTTAGAACCTTGCATATGAAAGCTCTGCGGAAAAACATTCATGTCCTAGGAGCAGCCAAGTGATTTTTGTTGACAATTCATCTGACCTGACAAAGCAATTGCAGCCTTGTGACAGCCTTGTGACTTCTGCCCTACAACAAGACAGAAGCCAAGTAGTGTACAAATCTTTTTTTTTTCTTTTTTTTTTTTTTCTGTAACCTCCACGCAGCACTACCTAAAGGTTCCTATAGATTTCCCCCAATGTCTCTTCTCTCAAGGACAGGCTTGTGTTGTGAAGACATTTAACAGTTACAGCTTAGACTGAAATCTGCCAGTCTTATCAAGAGTGGGGATACTGACTTTGCAGAAGGGGCTGAATGACTGTGAGCACCATTAAATGGATCCCTAGTACTCAAGATAAATGATGTTGCTTTAAAACAGTGGGCAGAAAGGTCTTCAAAGTCTGAGACAGGGATTAATTAAAGAAGAAAAACAGATCTTCCACCCAGATTGGTTTCTTGCTTTTTTTAAAGAAACATCTCACTTAAATGAAAATCTGATTATTCTGTGAAAAAGCTAATTTGACTAACTCCTTTAAAAAGACTATTCAGTTTCTTGTTACTTCAGTAAGACCAGGCATGACATTTTCTTCTGTGTATTACATATTTCATTCAGCCTTTTCATCCTATAAACACAGATTTTTAAGATGGTGCTTCTACACAGTTTTCAAATCAAGTGGTGAGATCTGTTACCTTGGTTTTAAGTGTTATGAAGGCTTTTTTTATTGATGAGATCCGGAGGAGTATGACCTGGGAAACTGTGTGTATGTTAGGAAAAAAAAAAAATCTTGCTTTAGTAAACACAGAGTAGGCAGAGGTAGCAAAACACAGGTCTTTCCTAGAAAGAAAAACACTTCAGCTTTGCAATGAAAACAGTATGAACTTGCTGTGCTTGTTTTCAAAATTCCTAAAGATGTTTAATTTGATCTTTTCTGATTAAGACCTCAATAATTCTTTATGTTTCCTAAGTGGGTTGTAACATAATGAAGATATACAGCAGATAAGAAATAAATTACAGAAAACAGCTTGATTTGAATGCGTTAGGTCCTCCACAGAGGAATCAAAACTCCAGGTAAACAGGACCACATCTCCTCCTCCTGGCAATGAGCTGTCTTGGGTGAACCATTCCTGCTAGAGGTCTTTTGGGGGTGATGAGCATCCTTCCTTGAACATTTCTGCCTCTCCTTTCCACCCGCTTTCTTCCCCTGAAGGTGAGTGCAGGAACATGTTTGGGCCAACCCCAGCCAGGCATGGAGGTGCCCCAAGCCCCAAGTGCTGCCTCCTGAGAAAGGTGAGGGGTGGCCGGGAAAGGGTGGCTTCCTTCCAGGAAACTCACTTTTACTCCAGCAGATACCGTAGCTGTTTTGAAAGCAAGCCTAGCACATGGCAGCTGGCCCTGCCAGGCTGCTGGCTACTGTTTTCTACAACATTAACATGCTGCTGTCCTGCTGATGAACTGGGTAAAAATAATATTAAAATTAAAACTGATATATATTTAAACAAGATGAGAGAAAGAGAGAAAGAGAAAGAGAGAGAGAAAGAGAGAGAGAAAGAAAGAGAAAGAAAAAAAAAGAAAGAGAAAGAAAGGAAGAAATGAAGGAAGGAAGGAAGGAAGGAAGGAAGGAAGGAAGGAAAAAAGAAAGAAAGAAAGAAAGAAAAGAAAGAAAGAAAGAAAGAAAGAAAGAAAGAAAGAAAGAAAGAAAGAAAGAAAGAAAGAAAGAAAGAAAGAAAGAAAGAAAGAAAGAAAGAAAGAAAGAAAGAAAGAAAGAAAGAGAAATCTTGTTTATCTGTCCTTCATTCAGAAACCCAGAATCAGTCAGGCTTAACTGCTCAGTCTCTGGTGGCACCAGAATGGTTTGGGTGGCACCAGGATGGTTTTGGTGGCATTGTGCTCTGGTCTCTGAACACTTTCTTCTTTCCATTTCAACCTCCATGAGCTGCTATGTAAATAAACAAGACGTACAAGGCTGCGCTGTCTCTTTCCAGAGGTGATGCTGTGCATGGGGCGGACACGCCTTTTACTGAAAACTCCTCTGAACAGCCAGCAGCCATCTGACAAAACAGGTTTCCCAGCCTGGCTTTGAACTTAATGTCAACAGATGGAAAACTGTGGGAAAGGGGCTCTCTGCATCCGAGACCCCCAGCCCCTGACGGCCTTTGCTGCATGCAACCCACAGCTAATGGCATGGGAGATTTCTGAGAACATCACACAGGTTTCAAAGCATTTCGATGTGGATTTCCATCTTGATGCTTTTCAATTTTTCCATACTCATGTGTTCTTAAGCAATTGTAGGAGAAATTCAGAAATAAACAAATGACAAGGCACTTGGGCTGAAGCAATCAGGGGTTGTGTTAGTTGTGAGTTAGCTCAAAGTCAGCTCAAACAACCATGTTTTCTTTTTTGTTTTTTAAACCTAAAGAAAGCCAGCTCACAACTTTAAAGGCTGTAATCCATATAATAAAACACAGGGTGGTTGAGGCAGATTCAGCAGCATCTGATGAAAAGTCCCCCACCATCCAGAGTGCACTGTAATGGATGCTATCAGGTGGTGAACTCTAATTTACAGGGCCATATGCTTTACAAGGAATGCAGATAGGTTCCTCTTATCTCTGTTTGTCATCACTCTTATCCTTCATTTCACTGCTTGCAAAGAAAAACACTCCGAATTGTTAGCGTCCTCTGGTGAGCCACTGCCATTTTTTATTTCTTGTGTTGTCTTTTCCTCCCCGGAGTTTTCTACCCCCAAATCTCTGAGTTTCAGTGTTGTTTTGTTTTAGAGAGCAGCAAGATAGTTTTTTACACTGCGAGGTGGTACCATGCAATTGTCTCTTTATAACTGCCTAGCAGGCTTGTCACCTGCTGCCAACATCTGAAGACGGGAGCTTAGAAAAGATGGCACAATAAAGAGCACAAGCCCATAAAACCACACTTAATGATTTGTCATGGTTTTCCGCATCCTGTTAAAAATGGGCCATTTTCTCCCTCAGTCTGAGAGCTGCTCTGTTTCCTGCATGCATTTCCAAAACATCGCGTTGGTTCCATGTGCGAACCCATTGTTAGTACCCGGCGTGGACAGTGGAGGAGAGGAGGTGATCCCCAGTCCCGGTCCCCATGGGTGCGAGGACCCCGTGGTGATTTGCTCTCAAGCACCCCCACCATGATGCAGAGCTGGGGATGAGGACTGTGCTGCACCTCGATCACAAGCCATTTGCTGTTTAATGTGTGAATAGAAAACCAAAGAGTTTTGGTGCTCTCTCCTTTCAGGAGGGCCAGGTCTTAGTGACTCCATTTTGCCCTCTGGTCCCCCCAGCCAAAATCCGTGCACATGGCTTGCTGTTACACAGAGGAGGAGGCTCTGCTTTTCAGCACCGTAAACCTCAATATACCCAGGACAAGGAACTAGCAGCTTGTTAGTGCATATACATTTGGTAAAAACCCTACGGTAAGTACAGGGCAAAGAGCCTGTCCCTGGGGACAGCCCAGCTCAGATGCACGGGGGCAATATTGCACAACCTGCAGTGACCCTTGAGCAGCAGAGAGAGGACACAAGGAGCTTTCTGTGCCCAGGCAAACAGGCTGAACAGAATAGCAGCTCTCTGTATGGCCTCGCTCAGAGCAACACTGGGGGCTCTGCAGGCAGTGGAGGAGCCAGCAAGGAGGAGAGAGACCTTCCTCAGGCTGATTTGGTCTTGTGCAGGTGGGCAGCACAAAAGGACACAGCAAAGCCACTCAAGGGGCTGGCTTTGTCCAGATTCCCAAAACTTTTCTTTGCACAAGATTGAGGAAGTGTGTTTAATGTTGATTTTAGCTTAGGTTTCATTTAATTCTGAATTCAATTTTTTTTGTTATTCAACCGCATTTTTGCCCTTCATATTGTGATGGTGCCTCGCTCCTGTAGGGAAAGCAGCCCAGAAGCCACAGCTGCCTAGCACAGAGGAGGAATTGCAGCTCGCCCTTGCACTACTGCAAAACTCCCATAAAGCATGCTTGTTCTGCAAAATGAGGAAAGGAGATGGATGTTGCTCTCTGTAACACTGCCTGACTTTCTGGTATTGTAGCTCAGACAGTTTTATAACGTCAGGAGAGTCACACTGTAGGGACTCATGGCAAATGGGCTGTTCTATGAGCCTTGTGGGAAAAGATTGATAGCTGGAGCAGCTGTTTTGACACATCTGAGAGTTTCGTCTCCCGTGTGCTTTTAGTAGTGCAGGACGCGTGATTTCCCTCATTATGTGATGGCTTGGAGGCTCTGCACCCCGAGCTGCTTTCAGTACACAGCTCAGGTACTGACCTCGGCTCTGGTTGTGCCTGAACCAGCTCCTGGGGCTGGATTGCTGCAAAACTCAGAGATGGGGAACAGGGGTCTGGGGGCAGGAGAAAAACTGTTAAAAGGAGAGAAAATGCCTATAAGAAAACAATCACAAGGTAGTTGGAGAAGCTGGGATTCCTGTGCTAGAAAAAGATTTATTTTTATCAGCCTCTCTGAGGTCCAGTTGCGTAAGAAGAAAGTGGTAAAGAAACTAGACTCATGTTTTTTATACCAAACAGAAGTGCCTTTCCTCTTCAATAATATGCAAAAGGCATGCAGTTTGTCTGTGTGAGGTGGACGGATCACCCTGCAGGAGCACAGAACCGCAGCGTTTGCAGCTGCACTGAGCAAGGGCACGCTCACAACTGCTCAGCACATGTGGTGCTGCCCAGTACAGGGGCTGGTGAGGTGGGCAAGGTGCAGGCACCCCCAGGACACTTATCAATACTCCACAAGTCTCACGTCTGGTCCTCTAGCTTTGCTTTCTTCTCATGGTCAGGTCTCTAGACCTCACCACTGATGGACAGGTCCCACCTAGGGACACCACCTCACATCTCAACCTTTGCCTCGCCAGTGCAGTGAGCAGACCATAGGCGTCCTTCCTTTGGTCTCTGCAGATTTTGATCCCAGGACCTCTCCCAGCTCCTTCCCTGTTTCTATTCTTGTCTTTATCCAAGTGCCTGCATCCTGGTTGCCATTCCCACCGTCAGCCTTTCCTTTTCAGGCTCTGCTGTAGGTAGATGTCCAGGCAATGTGGCCAGGGAGCACAGGAGGCGACTGGACTGTGGCAAAACAAAGGGCTGACACATTGCAAAATGCCACTGCAAAAAGGTTCCCTGCAGCGAGTGCAGTGGCCTGGAACGGCCTCGGCCCCAGGGCTCAGGGCTTGCTTTTCTGTGCCATGTTGACTTAGCTTTGTAAGGAGCCCATCTTGAGCACATCTGAGCATCCCCGTGGAGTTGTCTCTTTGTTAACTGTGTTATCAATTAAAACCTCACTGTAATCCAAAGAACCTTTCTGGCTACCCTTCCTGGCACACTTTAAATTAGAAATGGCTATTACCCATCCTAGCCTGCTACTTCTGCTGCTGCAGAAGATATCTGAAGTTTTTCTCCCCAGCTCGGAGCCCGTTTTTGCTGGTTTTCCAGTCCCAGATAGGCAAGCAGCAGCTTACCTGCATTAACTCAAAGCTGGCCATCAGGGAACCACAGCCTTTGGGTTTTGTCACAGCCCTGTCCTGTATAAAACAGAAACAACAACACCCCAGTAGATGTTTTTGTTTCCCCATAATGGAACATTTTGGAAGCCAGTCAGGGGAAGCCTTCCCTTTAGCAGAGATAAACTGGCTTCTGGTGATTTCAGCAGAGCTGCTGAGTTTGGAGAATTTATTTCCATTGTATTACTTAATTCAATTTATTTGTGCTGGGTAAATGTACTTTTGCTTTACTTCTAGCTTATGTTTGCACATCCTGATAGAGAGATGAGGTCTGGCTTCTGCGGAAGAAGGAAAACTCCCCTGTTCTTTGCGAGCTGATGCTCATTCATCTCCTTGCCCTCGGTGCATTTTTCTGCTGAGATCCCCACTCTGAGCTCATTACAAGCCCCATCTCCCTCCCCTCCAGGCCCCAGCAAATGCCTCCCACCAGCCCCACAGTCTGACCTCGGACCTTGGTCGCTCTCCCCATCTGAACTGAGCTGTGGATCCTGGCAAGGAGCCGGGCACTCAGGCAAGGGGTGAGACAGGCAGTAATCTCCTGTCGCGATTCCCACTCCCCCTACGACACATGGTGGCTGCAATACAAGGTCCCCTCAGCTACATGGGCTCACGCTTCCTGATAGAACTATATTTTTGTAAACTTACCCCAAATCAAGGGCCAAAGTGCTTCTGTACCAGTCTGTAACAACACAGAGATGCGATGTCAGGTTTTGGCACAGAATTGAGAAATCGTAGGAGAGCAGGGAGGGACCGGGGAGATCAAGGGTTTGGGAAACAAGAAACAACAAGTCTAAGTGCAACTGAGACAGCCAATTATGTTTTAACCCAAACCATAGCTTTTACCAGTCACCTTTACTGCTTTCAAGCACGCATTTTCACTTCTGACTATAAATCAGTCCTACTCAATAACCAGCAGTTTCACCCCCCAAAAACTGGCCAGTGTGTGGTAGAATACAAATAGCAGTTGGGGAAGGGATGATATTAAAGCACATTAATGAAAGCTGACATGTTTTGGATATCTGGAAACAGTGACCTACTGGTGATCTCCTGCTCTTTCAGTAATTGTAATTGACAGGCTGCTGCATTTGCAATAATATAGGAATACCAGAGAAAAAGTAATCAGAAAGATGCAGGAAGGTTTCAGGAAGAATTGTCTCCAGACACTTTCTTCTCCGAGAGTTTGAGTAAGCAACACTATTTCTATTTTCTTGTGAAAGTTATACATCCCAAAGGCTAAAGGATCTTTGAGATTTATGATGAAAGGGCAGTGACTGGCTTCAGGGAATGGTATTTTATACTTCTGGAGTATTTTACCCACTCATCTTGGCCTTTGGCACTAAGAGACTTACTACTGTAATTAATACATCTTGTCAGCCCTCAGTTGCTGAAAAATCTGATCTTTCCTTTTCCAAATAGAAGTACAAATCTAATTGCAAAACAAGGTCTGAGTGAGTGAACAGATTAGTTATCCACAAAGAATGCTCTGAACTCTAGAAATCAGCTTGGTTACCCCGAGTGTTGACGCTGAACTCTAATGATGTTCTCACAGACTACTACTAGCTATTTCTTCACTGATTTTACAAACAGCTATCCACTACCCCAAGATTAGGGGCAGCTTTATTACATGTGGAAAAAGTCAGCATAGTGTCTGCCTTTGGGCTTTTTCCCTCCCTTCCTCCACTCTGATTCATAGTTCTGGGAAACAACCTACAAGTAAATATATCTGATGTAACATTTTTTTCTTTTTCTTTTTTACTTTATTTTTTTTTTACTTTTTTTCCCTCTTTTTCTTTTTTTTTCCTGAACATTGTCATTAATTAATGAAATAGGCATCTTGGTCAGATGTTAAAATGAAGACCCCACTATGGCCATGTCTCTGTGTGCTCCTGACCTGTGCAAGCAGATGACTGGCATTTGTAATTTGGGCAGCAGCATACACGTGCCCGGTGGTTGCCTCCTTGGTGGCATCAGTGCAGAAATGTCAGAGGAATGGATACAGATGAACAAATTAGCTGGGCATGTTCAAGCATATGTCATTGGTTATACAATACAGATTTTGAAACACCTACCTACTGCTTAGATAGAACTGGGACAGAAAGTCTCCTGGGTAAAACTGGGCTTTGCCCAAATGCCAGTTCGTCTGCTGAAATCTTTTACAAGTACACTTCAGGTTAGATTTTCTGGGAAAAGGCAGTGTTCCTATTATGCAGGGTAATTTTCAGTACAGCCCCCAGCAGAGGCAGAGGTCACTCTAGTTTCCTCCTCTCCTGGTGACTTCAAATCTCACAACTGCTATTCCTCCAGTGGGAAAAGCAAGCAGACTTGCTATCACTCTCCAGACAGCAGCTGATACACTGCTATAACATACAACTGCATCAAAACAAAGGAACCAAGAAGCTCAGCTGGGAGTCTGAGCACAGCAGGACTCAGTCTCAAGGAGAAACCCAAGAGTGCACCAGAAGAAACCCAGGTGCATCCACTGGGAGACAGCCAGTCTGCCCCGACAGGTTCCTATTTGGGTACAAGTTCCTCAAATTCTGCAATGAGATTGAAGGTGGATAAAAGAACTGAAGATTTCCCGACTGATAGTTTTATTCTGTATCACTTTTCCCTCTACTGGAAAAGTAAATACTGCCTAGGAGCTCACAAAGGTATTTGACTGTGGATGCTACTTGAACGAAGAACTGTCTCACACTGGAATTTATGGATCAGCACAAAACGCTGTTAAATATAAAACACACTGTACATGTACATCTACATACGTACACCGGCTCTTTTAAATTACAAGCTCATTTTGAGCCAAACTTTGAAAGGGATTTTGAAAAAGAAAAAAAAAGAAGTGAAAATACAGCTATCAACGATGCAGCCAAAATTGGTGTTCCTAATAATCATCTCAACAGCAGACTTGATTTATGTTCTGTTTAAAAGTTGTTTCATATCTGGATAGAAATCATTCTCAAAGGGCAATCCTTTAAAACTCTTGCAGCCTGCCCAGTAGCTTTGCAGCAGGTATGGTGTCCAGGATGGAACAACTCATGTCCATAAATCAACTGTAATTTGGGAGTGACTAGTATCTTGCAGTGGATTTGGCATTAGTTCATCCTCTTACCAAAATTCTACATGCTTTCAAGTTTTTCTGATCACTCTGCACAGCTAAGCTCAGTTTTGCTGAATAATAGTTATGGATTTCAGCAGTGTTATTTTCTCCCCGCTGTCTGTAAAGAAGACAATCCCCAGACTAGGGCCAATGCTCACTCTTTTCACTGGCAGCTCCAGCTTTAAAGAAAATATCAACATTTCATTTGAAGGCCGTTGTGATACTTCCTTCATGAAGTGTGTGTAATCTAGATATCCTTTCCCTTCAGGGAACCTGAGGACAATAATTTCTGGTGAATGTTTGGTTTTCCAGTGTTTCTGAATGGCAGTGAACCTTTAGGATTTTGCTACTAGTTTTCTTCCGCGCTTTTTCTAGCCTCTTCCATAATGCTCCCATATAGGTTTATCTCCTTAGAAATTTTCCACTTTCTTGGTTTTCCTTATGACTGCTGTAATTTGCTCCAACTTCACTGCCCCTCAGAGGCCAGTTTGGGATTACCACAATAACTTGCTTGTTGCTGTGTGGTACCACTTTGACGAGGCTTCCCCAGAAAATTTCTGCTTTGCATCTGTTTGCTATTGCTGCTGAATTATTATTATTAATTTATTATTATTATTACATTTTTGTATGGAGGAGCCACAGCAAAATCCTTTGAAATATGGGCTCTGATCTTTAGAAGTAAACTGGGGGGAGGGAAGGCAGAAGGATGAGAAAGATCCATTAACTTCATCTAAGATGAATTAACAGCAATGAATTTAGCTCCTTCGGTTCTTGTTTGTTTGCCTAAGCTTCATTAAGTCAAATAGGCCAAAGCTATCTTTCCAGCAGGAAAATTTTGGCAACATAATTAATTCAAGGCATGTGGCATTTCCTGTTAAAATGGCAGGCATTCATCATGCTGAGGAGACTGATGTGTTTATGTCCACTTGGGGTTGATGCTGAGATAATTTTCCTAGCATACCTCCCTGCAGAGCTCTCCATTTTGAATTCTTCCTCTGTAGCCAACTCCGGTTCTTCACGCTGACCCTCAGTCTCTCCAAAATCTTCTGTCAAACCCATTGCTGCTGCCTCTTCCTACTCTTTTTTGGGGCACTGGTGACTCCTATGGAAGGTGGCTTCAGCTTGCCTGGCTCCCCGTGCCCCAAGGAGGAGCAGTGGAGCTGCTGGGCCACCTCCCTTTTCTGTGCTCACAACATCTGAGCAGGGCAGGGAGCCTGGAGCGCTGACATCCCATGACCTTGCCGATGTTTCCTGTTGGGTCAGCCAGGAAATTGCAGCAAAAGAGGTGTAGGAGCAAGGGGACAGATAATGAGAAACAGGGAGGAGAGAGCTTTGGAGGCTTTAAAGGAACAAAGGCTATGCCTACATGGCTGGGTGCAAGCCAGCTCCAGACGTGCAGGCTCATTAGTACAAGACTGTTAAACAACTGCTCAACAACAACAACATTCGAATTAAAAAAAAATAATAATAAAATCAAAAGAAGCCCTTCTTGGCAGCAGGGTTCTTCAGAGAGGGGTGCCATGCATCCCGAGAAAAATTCCTGGCAGCCCTCTGCATCAGACTATGCAGATCCACCTGGGGATGGAGAAAGGCTTGAATGTGAATAAAAACAGTATCTTAAAAATTCTTATGTGGTTTGGTCGCACTTGGATTCCTCCATCAGAGTTTAGTCTGATCTGGCTCTTTGGAGGCAGTTGCAGCTCCCACAGTGCTATCTGGGAGACAGAGGCTCACGTTTCTTTTTCTAAGTGCTACAGCAGAAACTGAGCGGCTCCCTCAGAGAACATGTCTGTTCACAAATGCTTGTGTTTCAGAGATTAGACATCAATTGAAGAGTGAAATGGTTTTCTGGCTTGTCAAAGGTCCAGCAGGTTAGACTTTAACTTAGCAGAAAATGCTCAAATTAGATGTGACAGAAACACAAGAAGCCCACGGTATGGCCTTGTCTTGTTGCTACACTGAAATTAGGTGAACAAATCTGGTTGATGATGGCTTTAGAAAAGTAAACGCAGCATCTAGATTTGACAGCTATGAGGTTGAACTGATAGATATGGTGATTTTTGTTGGCACACATCTGAAAAATAGAATTACATTGTGTTTAATCAAGGGAACCTAGTCCGGGATAAGCCTTGGATCCCTCCTCTACATGAAAAACAGCCCTTAGACCAAAGGAAGTTCTGCATAATGTTATTTAGTCTGCAGAAACCACTAACTGTGTTGCAGGGCCCTGATGAAGTCACTGCTCAGAGACCATTAGGAGATAGCGTACGATTGATGCGATATGCTTTGCTTTAGTTGGGAGAAGTGCTGCTGGCAAGTAATCCAGTGGTCAGGTCCAGGGTGCACATACAAAAATTACCAACAAACTAAGGTCCAGCACGTGCGTAAAAACAAAGTTTTCTGCCATTCTAAGTTATATATATAATATATATATATATATATATTTTTTTTTTTTTTTGAGCAGTCTAACCCCGCTCTATGTTTTCTGACATCTCTAATGTGTGTTACAACAGCAGATTTGTCTGAAAGGGCAAATCTCCAAAAGACCAGTTTGAAATTAAAGAAAATATGTCTTCTGGCCTCCTATCAAACTTTAATATGCTCTTTCAATGACAAGCAAATGCCTCTGACACTGACACTAGTGGCCAAGGAAGAAGTGGATCGTCTGCATGGGTTATAAAGATTGTATTTCCTGTGTGAAAGGAGCTGTCACGGAAGGAAAATGACTGAAATGGGTATCCTGAGTCTTAACACATTATTCGATGGGTGAGACTTTGTAATTTAGTGCCACAGTTCCCCCCACACACACTCAAAATCATTAAGCAAATTAAAACAAGAACGTCAGGCTGCTCACATGGTACCAGGCACGGCAGCTATAAAACCGCATGGGACAAGTGAGGAGTGGGAGCATGGTACGTAAGTGCCATTCATTGCCTGTTGCAGGTTGAATTTGTGTGGAAACTTTTGTTTTGTGTGATTTGGAGCAGATCTGAGCCTTGAAGATGGAAGATTTGGACCAAAAGACAAGTCTTTCCTTTATCTCGTTGTAATTAACTGCAGGTGGTTTCTGCTAACATAATGCAGATTTATCTTTTTTTTTTTTTTTTTTGGAGGCAGTGTAGCTATCACATTTTTAGGAAAAGTCAGAAGAAAAAAAGTAAAAAAAGTAATTGTTTTCTTATTATGGCAGATCACATCTTTCTGCCTGAATTCTTGGCTGTTTCTCCTTTCTGTTGATAACTGTCTGACGGATGAGCTGAATGTTACATGGAACAAAATTGAACTGGTGAAGTCCTGGGCTAGCATCAGCAGAACTGCGTCTTGTCTATTAGAATGAAAATGTGTGTTTCTACCAGTGCATGCTTGTCTCTCTCAGTGCCAGTAAATCAGTCTCATTGAATCCTCTTATTCAGTCTTACTCTGTGTTTTGCTAAGAGAAAGATTTTTTGAATGATTTCTTACCTCTTGCTTCTTGGCTGTGTCAGCTACAAAGCACTACAACCCTGACACATTTCTTTTTCTTCTCTCTCTTTTACATCAGCATAAATCAGGATGGCTCACTGGAGAAGGCAGTATAAAGTTGCTGGGACAAAGCTGGGGCTATTGTTCTTATTCCACGGCGGCCGAGAGCAGACACTTAATACCGTGTTGCTTGAATACTGCTTGTAACCATATTCCTCTCTGGAAACTGCATCCTTCATAAGGGAGCCCTCCTCTCTGGATATTTGGCTCTTTCTGGTCCCCTCAGTCTCTGAAGAGAGAAAGGGGCTCAAAGACCATTGGAGTGAACAAGAGATGCAATTAGCTGAAACAGGGTAAATCAGTGCAGGCTTTGTGTGACTTGGGGTGTGAGGGTAACAGGCATGGCATGGCTCTGCAGTGAAGGCTGAGGGGAGCTGGTGGTGAGGAATTCACATCAGAGAGGGAGAGCTTATGCCACTATGCTCAATGCTTATCCTGGATGGAGAATCCCACAACACTATTCTCCACTTGTGCTGGTTTGAGTGTCCTATGCCAAACAGCAAACAGTAGCGAGAGATGTTAGGAGCTCTCTGAATCCTTTTTGTCTTGCAAGCAGCCACCACTTGCATGTTTCCATTACAACTGCAAAAAAGGATGAAATCTGAAACTACTCCCCTACCCTGGTTTTCAAGGAAACATCAGGCTCTGGCAAGTTTGGACACCTGCAGCAATTGACTTCTTTCCAGCACAAGTCCATAGGCATTCAGTTTCCCAGCAAGTCATTTGCTCCTAGGGAAGAGGCACCAGAGAAGGGGGCAAATGGAGGGAAAGTGAGAGAAGACAATACAGGTGTGAAACATTTGCAACAGGAAAACGCTGTGCAAGCTATGGTTAGGGAGAAAGAAGGAAAGAAATAGAGCATGCAAGACAAGGTGTATATCTGAGATAGCTACAGCTGACAGTTTCAGTACTGGCTGATATCTGTGGGAACCGAGAGGTGAGTGGGAAGAGGTGCTAGTGTGTTAAGGACACTATGATGGCATGGAGAGCCTCAGGGATGCAGGGTGAGTAAATGGCTGAGGCAGATCACACCACCTTTTCCTTCAGCTCCCCAAAGCAAGAAACAAAACTGAGAGGACTAGGCATATCAGTATAAATTCCTGTCATGGAATTTTGGGAGAAACTCCAGGACAATCCTTCTAACATAATCAGGGTGAAATTTTGGCCAAAGCTGTAGGAGGTGTTAGGAGACTGCTGCAATGCCCTAATGGGCAGTGGGTCATTTCATTTAGTACCTGCCAAGGTGTTCCCCCTTGCTTAACATGGCTTTAAATGCAGATGTGACTGGTGTATAAGAAGAGTTTCCAGCTGTTTGATTTTTCTTTTATGTGCTTGTGTTTAGTTTTGAGATTTTTGACCTGATTTCATACATTTAAAATCAACTTCCAAAGCATTTTAGACCAAACGTTCCTGACGATCGTGATTTGTTGTTTTTGTCTATTTCAAGAACCTACATCCTTAAATTAATTTCTAAAAAGAAATTCATTTGAAGACACCAACTGAAAACACTGAGTTTCCTTCAGGTCAGATTCATTTTGAACAGCTGAACTTTCAGCAATGGTTGTTAGGTGACGTTATTTAATTTTTCTTTGGTTTAAAGCTGAAGCCAAGAAACTCTTGGCTTATCTGGCATGACAGAATGGAAATCAATAAAGGGCATAAGAAAGCAGATGATCTAGTCCCCAGGCAATATTGTAATATACCACATGGGTTGGAATAATATATATGCATGTATACACACAAAATGCATTATAATCACTTAATACCATGTGTATACATGGATTTGTAAATTTGTAGCTGTTAATGACAACAAATTAGACACATAAGTCTCTGTCCATAGAATGTGTTAGAAAGGAAAGACTCACAAAAAGAGAATTTAAAAGTTGATAAATATGGCAAAACAAAGATTTAACTCACAGTATTTGCAGAAAATCTTTAAGCTGTTTGAGGACTATAGTTGCACGCTTTGCAATGGACTTGATTTCTCATGAAGTAGAAGTAATTCAGCCTTCCTGCCTGCACTAATTCACACAAATATGATTTGTGCTTGAAATTTGTAGTGTATTAATGGATTTTAAGTGGTTCCAGCAATTCCATTAAAAGAGGATGGAATAAATAAGTGAGCAGTTTGCCAAAGGTGGAGACGCCACAGTTGTGAAACCAGCTAGTGGTTTATGTCAAACACAGTCATTTAAAAAATATAGTGGTGAATTAAAGTAAAAGTGACTTAAAGATTAGGTATTCTACAAAGTGTTGCTCTAAACGAAGACAGGGGTATGAGCAGGAACATCTGGATGAAATAAACCCCCGTCTGAGAACTAAAGTAAAATAACATTGCTTATTTGAACAATTTCTGTGCTAGGAAGTAGAACCTAACACCAAGACTCTTTGGAAGAGGGACAAAAAGTTGACAATTTGATACCAAATTTTCAGCAGCTTTAGTGTCCATCTTGAATCAGAGGCTTTTACCATTTGCTTACGACACGCCCAGCCCCTGACCACCCTGCCTGCTTTGCTGTCTTGGGGGTGTAAAGTCAACAGAAGGAGATGTAAAGCCGCTGAAAAGAGCAAGGGTGGCACAGCGCTTAATTGCAAATGTATTGCCAGATAATCCCTTCTTTGTAACTCCTCTGCCTTCACCTGAAGCCACATGGGGACTGAAGCTCTGCGTGTGCTCCTGCTCATGAGAAAACACATGTAACAGCCAAGTCTGGGTTTTCCTTTTGTTCGGTGTCTTACTGCTAGTGCTAGCCTGGTGTTAGTCAATACAGAGGTCCCCCAAACAGAGAGATTTTTTTATTCATAAGATCTCTTGTCTTGCACATGATAATTTTTTTCCTTTGGCCAGCTCATTCCTCATTAACCTACCAGGGTATTATATACACCAGGGTTTATTTAGATGATCTTTCAAGTGTGCTTCCTGTTTATAGAGTAATTAGCCACATGCACCAAACAAAACACGAGGCCAAGGAGTGGCGGATACCCTGCTAACAGGAAGCACCTTCCTGTAAATAGCGGTGGTGTTCCAGGCTGTCCAGCAACTGCATCTTCCCTCAGGATGTGACCAGCTTCGAAATCCATGTTTGGAAACAGAAGCATTTCTACTGTTAACAGCATTAAGCAAAATGAGAGATAGTCAAGTCTGAATTCAGATAAATAAAAAGGTGAAGTCTGAACTGGGGTATAGATGTTTTGCTTTGGGTTGCTTGGGTTTTTGGGAGAGTTGAACATTACTTTGCCTGATGGAGTGAAATAATTTCAGCTTGATAATATTTGCTTTGATCATATGAATGACCTTCAAGTGTGCACAGAGGAGAATAATGCAGATGACAGAGCAGACTCCTGTGATGCAGGGAATGTGTTGTTATGCTTGCTAAGCCAACTATGATTCCTAGGACACCTATTAATGGGGTGATTATATCTGTTGTTATTACTATATTTGTGCCATTATTTAAGGACACATATGGACACCAGAACAGATACGTCACCAGCATAAAGTCTTGGCAGTTTGCTTTCTGAAAATGAAAGTGTCAGCATGTGCAAAAAGGCTTGTCAAATTAAAAAGAGAAGACAAATTTGTTATTTTTTTAAGGGAGGTTTTTTTTTTTTTCAAAAAAAAAAAATTTGGCGTAAATGTTGATTTAAAATGAAGCTGCGAGTTTCTGGAAAACCCTTCAGATTTTATGGTGCTGCCCAGTACTAGAGGTTGAAAGGTTTGTTTCTGCCTCCAAAAGGGACCTTGGTGGTCCCTCAGTAGGCGACAGCTGCCTCTGACCTCCCATGGGCCCAGGCCCGCATATGGTGCACTGATCTCCTCCGTCCACAAACAGACAACAAAGATGATCTAGAAGCTCCTTGGCGAACAAAATTAAACACTACAGGTCAAATGGAAATCAATTACAAGCTGTGCAGAAGACTGTGGAAGTCAACACCAGCTCTCACCCATGAACTGGGATGGAGGCAACCAAATGTTAGGTCAGCCCAGGTCACGCCGTGGCTTTGGTGTCCATTTTTCACTCGATATAGGGAAGGGAACTCTAAACATCTGAGGCAGTGGGTGAAGTTAATGGATGACTCAGGCATACTGATGGATCCAGTGCTAAATGCATTGTGCCAGTACAAATAAATAAAATTATTCAAGGAAAAAGAAAACAACAACAACAACAAAACCACCAACTTTTCTTGTAGTAAACACAAACACAGTCACATCCATCTAAACAAAATTTGCTAATTCTTGCATTTAAATCTTTGTCTCTAAGTTATGTATGAAATCCATTTATCGTCATCTGCCTAATGCGGTTAAAATGTTTTCAGTTCCGAGGTTTCCTTAACATTTAAATGAACAAAGAAAATTTTCATCCACAGTCCTAACAATTGGCAAGACTTTCAAGAAAAGCACCTAAGTGAAATAGAAGCCCCAAACCTGTTCACTTGTGTTTCTGTATAACATCGTGCTTTGAAATGGCCTATGAAATATCTTCAGATATTATTTAACCCCACTAATCTTTAAAAAACAGTCCTGAGCCAAGAGAGTATCAGTGCTTTGATTTAAAATGACACCATGCAATCACTTATGTTACATGACTATAATGTGTACTAAAGTATCCTGCATGAAGAAATACATTTTTAGTGTATCTTGTGGTTATTGCAGATCTTGGCACCATGGAGCTCCTTTCAGCCTGATTTGGTAACCAAAAATGCAGGGTATTGCAGGATGGGGCAGTTGTACAATGGTGCTGATGGACATGGATATCTTTGCCACAGGCCTTTTTATTTCTAAAGCATGTACAAGAGTTCTGCAAGCACATGTGGGATAAAGCAGCCCAAACTTCACCAAGGACCTGACCAAAAAAAAATAAAAAAATAAAAAAAATAAAAATGTTTGTTCCTACCAAAGCCTTTCTGGCTTTGAGTGACTTCAACCTCTTTCTCTGTGCTTTTCTTTACATTTCCTGCTACTTTTTGATCTTGGTTTCTAACAAACCTACCCTCACACAAAACCAAGCTCAGCATAGCCCTGTCACGCTGTTCATCCCATTCCCGAGCCTATGTGAGGCATGGTACCTAATTCTGGTTCAGGTGGTGATGAATTCCTGCATCCTGAAGTCTCTGGGCTTTGCAGTTTGTGAACCTGTAAGGAGGCTGCCTATCAACTGGTCTATAGTAGTAGGCATACCCAGATTAAAATCATTTTAGTGTGTGTCGCACAGTTGATGATATGTGTGCACTTCTGGACTGCCTTGCTCTGATTGGCATTTTGGGACAAGAGCTTTACTTCTTGTGCCTGTTACAGAGGTGAGTACTTAAAGCATTTTAAAGCATTTAGCCAACAGTGATAACTTTGCAATGGTGAGTTTGCTGGGTCTGCCTGTGATTTGGGTGTTCTGGGGCTGCTGAACATTTTCCAGCAACATTGCATCAGGTTTCTCTCTTCCATGGAACATGGGATGAACACAAAATGTAATTTCAGTCTATGCAAAATGAAAAGCAATAACACTAGTAATTCTGAACATCTCTGCTACATTTATTTGAAGGAAAACTTATCTTTCTCATAATTATTGTACGTGCACAAGACTGGTATGTCATGTAAGTCTTCCCCTGGCCAGGAGCCGCAGAGGGAAAAGTTAATCTATATAAAATAAAATTTATAGCAGAATCTGAAAAGATGAAGACAGGGGTATGTCCCAAGGAGAATCTGGGTCAGGGCATTAAATATTTTCCCTAGACGCCAGGGGCATGGCTTAAATGCATGCTGGGATCTGTAGTCTCTGTTAATAGGTGACTGCTGCTGCCTGCAACAAATCTTGACTGTGGAGTTTTATGGCCTGCATCTGGCTTACAGCTCATACCTTTAACATCCTCCAGGGAGCTGATAGTCTCATTTTTGTTCTTAGCACATAAGAACAAAATTAAAATGAAAATCTAAAATGCAAACCTATTTTTCAAACCATGTGAAGGTCAAGGAAATAACCTCTTCTGCAAAAACATCAGGGAAGCACATACAGAAAAGCAGCTATCACAAATAAAAGCAAACAGCTATTATAACACACTAGCAATTGCCTTTTAGAACTGGATAGTGAGCATGGAGAAGTTGAAAATGTTCTTTCAAATGACTTTTAACTGCAAAGGATATGATATTGCACTGGGCAGGATATTCTAGCAGGTGGGTCCTACTGCCCTCTGCTTACACGTGTTTTCCATAGGAAGTCCATGCAATGAACTGCTCTCTACATTTCTGTTTTTAAAAGTGAACGTCTAAAAGAAAATTCTGTCACAGCTCTGCCATCACAAGGGGTGTAATGGCAGTGGCTGGGAGAAGTGCAGCATCCAGAGCAGAAATGCTGACGGGCTCCCAAGAGTCCTTGGGTGTCCTTCCCACCAGTCCCACCACAAGGTGCAGGCTTTGGCCACCAGATCCCATTTGCAGGGGGACTCATTTTTGTTCATTCTGTCTGATGCAGGGTTTTACTATATGTTAGCAATGCCCCCACATCCTCCTGAAGGCTTCTGAGCACTGCAAAAGGAAATGATTTTCCCTGCCACAGGATGAGCCCTGGCACCTACTTCCTTGCACAAGAGAGCCAAGGAAAGAAGGATGAGCAAAACTGAGTGAGGACAGAGACATTTCTGCCAGCAGCTCCTCCATCCTCCCCCAGAAGCAGCTGCCGCCCCATGCACCCTGCCCTGCCCCTGCTGATGTCTTCAGCATCAGCAACAGAACCAGCAAAAAGTCTGCTCTGCCTGGAGCCAGAACAGGTTTGGGGGCTGCTGGTGGCCACCCACCTGTGAGGGTGTTTGAGAGGAGAACTGCAGCCTCTCCCCCTACCCATAGGCCAGGAGAAGTCTGATCTAACTGTTCAGCTCATGTAGAGGAGCAATGATAATCTCATTATACACAAAATGGACTGCAGCCCAGTGACTCAAAACCCAGGTCTTTGTTGCAGCACTTGGCAGTGTGCTTCTGTGTTTTGATGATGCACGCATAGACTGCAGATCAAAAGCAATTCTAGGTCACTTTACCTATAAGATTATTGAGGTTTCCTGCTAAATCACTGAGAACAGTGAAAATTTCAAGTGTTTTTATCAAACTTGCACAGTCAGCACACAGCAAAATTAGAAGGTATGTCAACTTTGGTTTGAGTACCTCAAAGAAACCAAAATGCTTAAAAAACAAACAGTTAAACAAAAGTCAACTTATAAATGTCTTGAAAAGTCCCAGAGACCTTCCAATCTGTCTGCTGACACCTTCTCCCTGTCTCTGACCCTCCTAAATCAAAGCATTTATCTAAAGTACAAAAGTTGACAGTTTGCATTTAATAAGAGTTGCTTGTCGTGTCAGTCTGCAGAAGTCTTGTTCCTGCTGGCTGTTTCCTTGATGATGTGTTACAGCAATGCAATAGCCAACAGTACTTACAGAAATAGATGCAAAAAAATGGTTTGATTAATTTTAAATATGTTCATTCCTGAACAGAAAATGTAGGTTACAGGAGAAAAAGAGGGGAGGGTTGTTAGGAGATGGTCTGTGTTTCAGCTAACAGAAGTTATGTTTTAGGGGAATGATTGTTTTTGCTGATAACACACCATAGTAAAAAAAAAAAAAAAAAAAAAGGCCACATTTTGTTTATCAACATTTTCTAGGGATTTCTATTTAACAATACTTTCGTAACAGTTTCTGATTCCTCTATTCACAGTTCTGCCCAGTCAGTAAAGTAAAACGTCTTTTACACTTGCAAACATCAGAAATATATCCTCATGTAATTACTAGCTGCTTTTGCATCTCTGAAGTTTTGAAACTTCAACTTCAGTCCTGTGTACTTGCACATGGGCTGTACTTTATCCATATGCTTTAAGTAAAGCATTTGCCTACTTTCGTACAATACAAATTGGCATCACATTGCAGTTTTGAGAAATATTTGTCTGCTTGCATGTTGTATACCATGCCCTCTTTGTAAGGTAATAAGAGCTGAGAAGTCAGCATCTAGCACTGAGCACCCTGTCTTCTGTCACAGAGCAGCTGCCTGTTATGTTTTAAGGGTACTGAAATTAGCTGGTTGTACTTAGTTTTCCTTTTGTTTAGAAAAAAGATCTTTTTCGATATACTGTAGAATACACATCAGATGGAGGCAGTTGGAGTTAATCCTAAACAATATTCATTTGTTTACAAGCATTTGCTGTTCCCTGGACTGGAAGGGGGCTGTGGAGCCTTCCCGGTGACCACCGATGGCTACATCCTCTGAAACAACCTCTGAAGCTGTAGGTTACTTCAGGGCTGTAGACCCCACTCCACAGACTGGAGAGGAAAACCAGTATGTTGTGGGGACTGGTTGGGGCACCAAGCAAGACCAGCTAGCATGGAGAGAGCAGCAGGCTGATCAGCTATGGGTCCTGCTGCCGCCAAGTGGGCCCAGGCCCAGCAATGGGAACAGGAGAGTCGGGGAAGCGTGGATAGAGACATGGCATGGAAAGCCTACACAGAGTGATGTGGCAAGAGGAGAAACTAGATGGTGGCTGAGGGTGTTTGTATCTGGTCCACAAGTGCAATTCCTGGGTTCATTTGTACCAATGCTGTTCATGGAGGACTCTGGAAATGCCCTCACCAAACCTCAGTCTGGTTCAGAAGAAGCACAATAGAGGTGTGCCCACCTCTATTACTCAAGACTTCATGGGTATCTTCTCTTGTCCAGCTCACTGGTACTTTTTGAAACTTTATTTCCATCAAATATAGATGACAATAGAGCTAATACTCCTTCATTGTTCCAGGCTGTGTGAATAGCTTTTGATCTATGTACTGGGAACCTCAATCACATATTTTTATTCAGTATAAACTCGGTTCTGAAGTCTTCTTGATTAGAAGCAATGTGTTTTAAATACTGATTTTCTTTATTTTATGGACTACACTTTTCAAAACAAATGCTCTTTATGAAACTATAAAGAAGTAGGATCCAATATTTTAAACACTTATCTTACTGCTGTTACTTTAAAAGGACTGCAGTAATATATATGACTTTTAAAAAATGTTTCTGAAGTGGGGTTCGGGCCTGTAAATTGAGTTCAAGTTCAGAAGATTATGCCGGAGGTGCACGAAAAAGCCCTGAAGTAAGTATTTTAGAGAAACTTATGATTTAAAACTGAAATAAACATTGTACTGAAAAACTAAGTATGCAGACCATGACATGAGGCTTAGGAAAACGCAGCTGAGCTTCTGTTGACAGAAGTGGAAGGCGGCTTACCTAGTGCTCCTCTCCCCAAGGATGCCTGTGGGAGGCCCAGCTCATGAATCTCCTTGTTGGACAGTGCTGAGTCCTGACCTACGTATGGCTGCAGTGATTCTCTGGACAGTTTGGAAACTCATGACCCTTTGTTTGCAAAAGACATTTTTAAATAGCAGCGTTTGGACTCCACAGCTGATCTGTGCTTCGGTGTGGAAAAGCATTTCTTTAGTTCATTTTTCTCTTAAGAAACTCCATTCCAAGCCAGCAACATCATCTTCTGGTCCTGGTTAAGGCATCAGGCGAGGGAGTCAGGCTTTTACATTCAAGCTTATGCAAACACGCACACCCCTACGCACCCTGTTGTCTTTTTTTACAAGGCGAGTGAGGGTCACCCAAAGCTTCAGCGGGGGAAGTTCAGAGCCTTAGTCCTGGCACTGACTGGAGTTTAAGCAGGAGGAGTAACGGAGCTGTGATTTAGCTGCCTGAGGCATTAGCAGTTTATTAGGTGTATTTGTGGAGCAGATGAGAGCTTGGGCTTTTTGGTACTTGGCCTGGCATGTGAGGTGGACAGTATCCTGGTTTGTGCAGATCCACGTCAGTGCCTGCTTGAGTTAGCAACTGCCTGACTTTAAAGAGCTTGGAGAAGTCAGGTTGTGAGATACCACATTGCACTTGTGAGCCCTGAAACCAGCAGTGCTGGTGAGGCTGAGGGTGGCATCCAGCAGAGCTCCTCCCCAGAGGAGATGTGTCCGAGCAGCCCCAGCCGCCCACTGCTGCTCTCAGGCGGATTTCTGGGCCTAGCCTCAAAATGGTGCGGCCTGGGCTGAACCCACCTAAACCACACTGAACAGCCCCAAAACGGAGGCTCAGCTCCAGGGGGAAAGTGGGGGTTTCCTCTGGTAGCAGAAAGCTGTGTTAGCAGTCTCTGTTTCAGGCTGCAGTGGGAGGGAGTCTGTGAAAATTGCCAGCATCAACTGGTCACCATGCCCTTGGGACCACTATTTTTTCTTTTATCCTTTTCCATAACTGATCAAACGAAAAGTTTTACTAGTATAGTTTATAGTAATCCTGAGCTCCCTGACTCAGGGCTACTTTGAGTAACTCCTGGAACAAGCAGCCAGCCCTCTGAAGTCCCCAAGGCAGGGAGGTGACAACCAGCTCTGCTGTATCATTGCTTCTCCGCTGTTTTTTCACAGGGAGATGCAGACGGCTGTGCTTAGCGAGGTGGTTCCCATCACAAAAGCTGCCCTGTCAGGACATCAGATTTCTATTTGCAGTTCACCCATGATGGCAGAAACAGTTCAGCCAGAGAGTACAGATTGGACCAACTTTGCTTTTAGCTTTATTTCCAAAACAACCTAATCCTTTTTATATGCATATATATGTGTATATGCATTATAATGTTTATACTATATATAATATCTATAACATATATATTGCATGCATACAATATTTTAAAAATATATACTATATATGTATATATAGTATGTTATCTCCACTGATGATCTTACTGAACAGTCAGTTATAGCCTTTCATGATACATAATGTTACTCAGGATATTGCTGGCGAGGCAGTGACCTGGGGTTGGTCTTAAAATCAGATTTTTCATTAATAATCAGCACATATTTGATATGGACAGCATTAGGCTCTGCAGTGTCTGTTTGAAACACATTGTTCTGGTTGCTTGCCAGATTGCTGAATGTATTGTTCATCTTGTATCTCTGTACCAAGTTTTTATGCAGTACTCGACTCCAGAGCAGCAAGTTTTAACAGGACACAGAGCCTTCTACTCTTTCTGCTTCCCTCCACAACTCCAACTGCAATACACTTTATTTAATTTACTGTAACTACTTTTCTGTTAACTGACCATGTATAATCCACGGGAACCGTAACAATGACCTGTGCGTTAAAATGAGAGTAACGGAGTATCCCCCCGACACAGAGTCAGCCCACCTTGAAAGCCCTGACATTACCACTACCCCACTGGATTAGAGGAGATGTGGTTTATATTAGTGACCTGAAGAAGGTTCATGCCCTCTGGGAGAAGGCTGTTCCCTGCAATGGCAGTGTGATTAATGGTTTATTTACAGCACTGACATCAAGGCTGTCAGGACTCTTCATCAGTCTTTGATGTAAAACACACTAAGAGGCCCTAGGTTCTTATCTGCGCAGAGAGGAGAAATCAGAAATGAATGAATTCAGAATTTAGTGTGGCCACAGCTGTTTTATTAATATTTTCCACAGTGACAACAACAGAAGAAAATCACAAGCTCATTTCTACTTCACTGGCCTTACTGGTAAGATAGAGGGACCACAGAGAGACCATGCCCTTCTTTTGGGGAAAACAGCGTGTGTGACAGAGCTCGGGAGTGCTGGTGACAGGTAATGTGGTGAGAACATGCAGATGCTTACGTCAAATCCACAGGATATTTCAAGGGATAAGTGCTTCAGTTCTGCACAAACCACAAAGCAGGACGAATTTTCATGTCTTGTGTGAATTTGAGCTTAGACAGATATTTTTAGTGATTACTTTCCAGTACTCAGCACTACTGTGTAAAGACATTTCCAATTTTTAAAACTTCGCTATTTTGGAAAAGGCTTCCCACTCCCAAAAATTTCCAATGTTTTCTTGCTGAGCTGAGTAAGCACAGTCTGACTTTTGTGAAAACCTCCACAGATCTGTGTGCTGGCAAACCCCACGCAGCCCGCTGTTCTCATGGGCCAGCAGATTAGCAAGATAACGTGGAGGCAGTGTCAGCCCTTTCCTTCAGCCTGCTGACAGGAACTGGCTTCCTGATGTCCAGCACATTTGCATGGGTCCCCAACTTCTCCCCTTCCCCATCCAACACCTGTGGTGCAGGAAGCTTGCAGTACAAATTGTGAATCGGGGCTTTATGCAGTATTAGGACTCCGGTACTTTGGTTCTGCCTTGCTTTCACAGGGGACTTAAAAATGACTAAGATGCCTGAGGAGTTCTCCAGGACCCATTTGAAATAATAACTGGATGGAAACCAGTTACTGATTCTGAGCCAGATAAGACTGAAAATAACGCTAAGGGGGAAAGAAAACTATTTTGGAGAGCCCAAACTTCCCCCAAATTTCCCTCTGTCAAGAGCTCTGGTGCTTGTATTATCAGCATGCTCCAACCCCCTTGGCTTTGCGGGGGCTCCTCGTTATTTCCTGGTGCCTGAACAGCACGACCCTATGAGATTGCTCTTCTGTGTATGACAGCCTGGCAGGCTGTGCTTCTTCTTACTGGGCAAAGATTTGCTGATAGCGATCTGTGACTTGCAGGAATATGCCTGTGAATTAAACTGTTGATCTCAACAGAGCTCTGGTTTGTTCAGAACCCTGTAACAGGCTTGCTTGGCAGAGTTGGCTTCTGAAAGCTTGTGTTACTGGGGCCCACTCTCTCCTTGGCTTCTTACAGAGTGCTGGATGGAAATTAGTGTATGCAATGAGGACCACCCAAAGCAGATGATTTCCATTAGAACTAAATGAGTCCTCAAATGCAAGAGTGTAGGATGTACGTGCGATGGAACCCGGAGATTTCTCAACAGCAGGTGTTACTTACAGAAAGTAAAAAGCCCCAGGATGTAGTAGTAACAAACCACCCAAAGAAAGCAATCAGGAAAAAAATACAGAAGCAAATTAAAGTTTGCACACAATGAAAACAGAGCTAAACAAAGCTGCACTTCCCTGTCCTAACTTTAATCCTCTAAAAGGCCTTTAGACATTGCGGTAGATGGCTGCTAGCCCACATGTGAAGATCCTAACTACAATTAGGCAAATGATTGTAATTAACAGTCTGGTTGATTTTATTTCCTGAAAGCACAAATTGCAAGCACTTTGCATATTCATTATTTGACATTTCTTCCAAGTTTCTTAGGGGAATAATTCTCAGCTCTGGACTATGAGCTAATTTTTCATTCCCAACATTTGACCTTTTTGCTGTTGCTGACTGAAATAGACTTTTCTTTCTTGGTTGGATGCCCCTTAATTAGCCAACAGCTTGTATGGGGAAGATGATATCTGAATGTAAACCCTTAGATGCCCAGCTCTGGCTAACTAAGAAAGCTGTGCAATAGTAAAACTTCTGCTAGAATACTGCTAAAGAGTACATACACACAGTGATGCACATATACAAGAGAAAAAAAAAAAAGAAACAAACAAACAAAGAAAACAAACAAAAGAACACCCTCAACTTCTGATGTGAAAATTGCACAAACAAAAAAAAGTCACATACTTTTTTGCAGAAAGATGCAGCATTCTTTTCCAATGTTAGCCCCCAAAGCTGTAGAATTTCCATGGCATGTATTTCCATTTGTGTACAGTTATGTGCATTGAACCTAAAACAAGAAAAAAAAATGTATATACAGAAAACAAGCCTTTGTTGATGACTTTCCCTGTTTCTTTCTACCCCCGTTCCATGGAAGATTCTAGGTAATAGAAGTTTATGTGGCTGATGAGTCACAACCAACAATCATTATACTCAATACACAGTATATATATATTTTGGTGTTTTCCAGCTCCCAGGGAAAGTTGCATCATTTTCTCATTCTAAAACTTTCCCATACCACTCCCTTTATAAAATCTGTTATAGGGCTTTTAGCCATTTTGTGGTCAAGGCTCTGTCCCCTGTGCAGCATGCTAGTCCCAAAATATGCTTCAGTAAACTTGGAACAAAGTTGGCCTATCCTCAGAAGCCCCTACTCCTTTTCTTCTCTCCCTCTCCAGTATCCATATGAGAATTCAAATGCAACTATTAAATGCTGCAGAGCTTGCTGTTGGTGATGAGCAGCTGCAGTGAAGAAATCAGGAAGGGAAACCTGGATTTTCTGGCACCCATCTTGGGAAAACACCCAGGTCTGCAGCCTGGTCTTCACCCACCGCTCTCATCTGCCTGGTGCTACCTGAGGCTCATCTCTGGGTCCCCTCCAAGCCAGGCAGAGAGGTTCTGGTGATCCTCCACCGCCTGCATGCCCACCTGCTGGAGGGGACATCTGCAGCCTGAGTTACTCAGGGGGCTGTCTCCTAGGGTATTTCAGTTGAACCATGCTGGGTGAGAACCCACAGAGCTAGCTGCAGGTGGGGGGGTCTGTCTTTCGAGTGCAGGGAGAGGGCATCTAGAGCTGCTCCAGGCTGCTGATGGTTAGATTAGGCTAAGGAGCAACTAATTTCTGTCAGACTCCTGCCTGCCTGCAGTGCTGTGGTGGGAGATAGAGACTGTCCTCCCAGGACAAAACTCCCAGAGAAAGAGATGTTGTCTTTGCACATCTGAGGTGGTCAGCAGCCAGTGGGTTAAGATACAGCTTTGCCACAAGCTCTGTTTTAGGTACGACTCAAGAAATCATTAGCAGATGAATCATATCTGCTTCCCAGATCCCCTCATTGGGGAAAACACAGCCCTGCCAGCCCCCTGCCTTGACACACAGGAGGACCTACCGGTCTGCTGGTCCTCCTCGCCACCCTGGGGCCAGCTCCTCACCCACCCTGCCTGTGCAATGAGGAGCAGGGGCCGGAGACCATTTCACCCATTGGCATAGGTCAATGGGATGGACCACAGCCTGTTTCCAAAGCCTAGCTTCTGCAGCAGCTGCTGCTGCTTGGGCAAGTTGCTTTGCCGGTGCTCTCCTTCAGGCAGCATGTTGAATTTATGCTCTGTACATTGTGTCCGGAATCTAATATTGCTTCTTGAGTCTGATTTATCCTGCTTTGTATTGCAGAGAGTTCTTGCTGTGGTATATATTACAGGGCCTGACAGTCGTTACATTGTATGTAGCAGTTCTTCAGGTGCCAAATTTTTCCAGTTTAACACACAGCAGATGTGCTCACAGTCTTTACGGAGCTGTTTTAAAAACAGCTACAGTCAATCTATTTTCATAGCTGGCTGGTTAACTAATAGGTCCTTCTTTAAGGGTGAGTGTTTTCATAACTAGCCCCAGGAATGGCTCATCATTTTTTTTCAGTGTTCCATCTACGGAGCATGTCATTAATGGCTGATAAAATCCACTCCCAGATTAATTTGTTTTTGCCATTTGTCCTTCCAAAATTTTTGCATCCAACTGTACTGATTCATTTTTGCAAGAAGGTATTGCAACTTTTTAGTTCCATGAGTGTTTCTGTTATCAAATGCCTATGTGTTTGGATGAGGTGTCTGAAACACAGCTAAATGAAAACCTAAATGGATATATAATGCTGACAAACTGAAAAGCAGAGCAGCTGCAATACTCAAGGCGCAATATCCCAGAAGAGTCATAACAGGCATCTGCTGAAGAGCCTGAGTGTAGAGCTGGTATAATGCTGCTCCAACACGGCTAAAGACAGAACTCCCATTGACTTAAATGGGAACAGCATCAAAGACAAGCAATAACTTTTGATACTGAAGTGAATGGGAACCCTCTTGCACTGGGGGCAACAAGAAATGACAGCCTACTGTGTTACTGTGTATGCAGATTTGTTTGACAAGAAGGGAGTGTGAGAGGTGTTCAGCCTTGTTCCCTGTTCACAGAAAAAAGCAGTGCTGACACTGGAGCTTGTACGATACTTAGGAGCTGTTTCTGTTGCTGTCAAAGTAGAAACACAACAATGTTAGCTAAATTAATGTCTTCTTTCTTACACACCAGATTGCAGCAGTGATTATCTACAATGAGGGTCTGTTCTGAATCAGGATACAGGAATGGTTACTCTGTTAGGAGGTGATAATCATAGAATAATGTCCTCCCCATTGGCTTGCTTGGGTATCATTGCCTGTTCTGAGGCTGGATCTGTAGGTCTCAGTTAGCTTTTGGCTCCTTGGTGCGGTGTTGGGGGCTGTCGCATAATCCTTCCATGGAGGGCAGTGTGCCTCTTGCAATATTTAGCCATAAAAAATTGTGTTACTCTGCCCAGAAAGACAGAACAGTTGACTGTGCTGCGTGTAGCACAGACAAAGAAACGGTTGCTTGTTCTGTCTTGAAGAAGCCACCAAAAATCAGAACCATAGAGGAACCTGGGCAACTTGAGCAAGACCTGGGAGGTGTACTGGGAGCCTAAAGCCATGAAGACAATCTCCAAAGGCCCCCTTAGCTGCTATTCCAACCTGGAGCCACACAAATACCACAAGGCCTCCCTGCTTCCTAGACTGTCCACGTGCTTAGGGCTCCCACTCATTGCCAGGAACACCCAGCCCACTGCTTTGGAGCCTTGGCTGGACTCAGACCCAGAACTAGATGTTCCTATGCTGAAGTCTGTGGGGGTACTGAGCATGCTGAGGCTTGTGGTGGGCACCCGACATCTGTGAGACCTGTATCGAGCTCTCTTCTCAGCGTCAAGGCACTCAGACCCACTGGTCTCAGCAGTGGAGTAAGGCCCCAGAACACCAGTACAGCCCCTTACATCAGTAAGCTGATGTAAGAAGGGGTGCTGGCCTGCTCCTGGCTTGCTCTGCCACTAATACCCAACTCAGCTGGGCAAGCACAGAAGTGAGCTTGGCTCTGGTGAGAACAAGTGTGTCAGAGGGAGTTTGCAGTGCTGTAGCAGGCATGTCGTGGGCAGCACTGTGGCACAGTCTGAAGAGGAAGCCTCGCTGTCCAACACACGATCCTGGGCCCTGTTCTGGTGGCACAGGACTGGAAGTCACCAGCTTTCAACAGTCACCTATTAGGATACCTAATTCATTGTTGGGTCCTGCCCTCTATCTTCTCAGGTATTTGTTCGTGTTTATTTGTGTCACAAGTTTAAATTTAAAATCAGTGTTGCTAGTGCAAGGCACCGAAATGCCGATATTGCTCAAGGGAGCTGGGATTACTGGCAAGGGTGAAGTGTAAAGTACGGCTGAAGGAACAACATTTCAGCATAACATGTTAGCAAGCCCTGAGTCAGCACAGACGTAACACTGTAATCAAGAACATTGCACGCTTACTTCAGTGTGATTAATATCAATCATCTGTTCTTTGTTAAATAGCTAGATCCTTGATAATATGAAATTTCCTGAAGTTATATTTGGAAATCCCATCCACGTCCCAAGAATTTACCTGCTGGCTCTTCACCTGGTGTGGCAACAGCAATGGCTTTTGCACCAGGGTGTCCAGCAAGAAGGCTGATCCGGGCTGGACACTCAGGAAATCCCAGAGGTGAATCAGATCTGCAAATTAATCACTTTTTAATTTAGCTCAGATCTACAGACCATGTGTGAGATAAAGTAATGCCTGAGATATTAACAGTGCTCCCAGTTGTGCTGAACTTTAAAAGGAACCTCTTAGCCGTATGCAGATTAGGCCTTGGTCTTTGACATGGAAACAATTACTGCCTGAATGTGGTCTCTTTTTCACTGTCATCCTGAATTGGCCTTGCCTCTTAGCAAACTAATGCATGTCGAAAAGATTAATGGATTAAACATGGCCAGGGATAAGCCTATTACACTAAAGCCCTTTAAAATCAATCCATAGCTTGTAAAGGAAGAGATCACCTGAAACACAAGCCGCAGGGAGTATCTGCATGGTGCCGCGTCCATCCCAACACCGTAGTCGCTCTCGTAGGCACAACTAGTGGCACTAGGCTCCAAGTGTCACAGCAAAAGCTGAGCACCGGGGCCAGGGTGAGCATCTTGCTGCCTTGTCACAGCCCTACCCCATGTGGCTGGTTGTAGCACGCCGGGGAGTTGGATGCAAGCAAATTGCCTAACTGAATGCCTCCAAACTTCTACCTTTAAACCAAAACGGGAGGATTTGTTCTTGCATGACTTTACTAGACTGTGTTTCCCTGCACTTCTCAGAGGTTTCTTTTGCAATTCGTGGTCTGGGCTCCAGCCCTGAAGCGACTGCCCCCGAGGATCATGCCGGTGTCATCTTCCACTCCGCCTGCCCCATGGAGCCTGACGCTTCCCTGCAGCTCCGGGATGTCTCTTTCAGCATTTTCTCAAGAGGTTTTGAAGAATGTTTCACAAACAATTGGCCTAGCATGCCAGAAGGAAGAAGGAAAAAAAAAAAGGAAAAAAAAAAAAAAAGCCATCTTGTTTATCTATGCTCCAAAATATTTACCACAACTGGTCATGTTAAAATATAGTTTATACAGCATTAGAATAGTTTATTCAATAATTTAAAGGTTATCGTTAGAGATTTTAAAAGATTCATTTTTTAAAAGATTTAAAAAGATTAAAAGATAGCATTTTTTAAATTTTTTTTTATATAACTATTTTATATATAGAAGTGTAATTGAAGAGAAGGACAAGAGAGCCTGACCCTTGCAGCAGGGCCTTTGGTAAAGAGAAAGAGACCACTTTTTTGAGTCTAGGGCTGGCACTATTTTCAGGCTCAAAAGCACACCCTGTGCCTTTGAAGACCTACATCTGCAGCCTCCATACACTGGAAGTGGCACAAAAAGGGCTCAGCAGAGACCTGATAACTATGCAGCTGACTTTGCTTGTGTTGATGGTGAAGCCGAAGGGACTGCTTACACAGCAGGCTGCTGCTCCACTGTTTGCAGCTACAACAAGGTAGCTGAAGCTGCTTGTCTTCACTTTTATGCTACCTGTTAAACTTGCAATGATGGATAAGCCTTATAAAAAGTCTGATAACCTTCTCTACAGTTTGGCAAGTCAACAGCACTTAACCCAACACAACAAGATTTCCTCAGATCAAACTCTTCTTTTGTCCTCAAGCTTGCAAGACCTGCCTCTACCTAAGACTGCAAGTATTTAAGAAAGAGGGTTTATCTTCCATAGGGAATATAATGTTGAACCCAAATGGATGCAGCCTGAGCAAACACTATGCTCAGCCCATTCCCAAATTACATGTTTGGGTTGCAGTTACGTGGCTGCAGAATAGAGTCGTTGATCTCCTGTAGCATGATGATCCTATGCTAGCTGAAGATCTTTTGGTATTGGGAAGCCAGATGAACAGATTAGTTGCAAATAAGATGCAGACCAAGGTAAAGTCTTCCTGGGAAAATCACTTCAAAGTCAAAGGCAAATTAAAAGAGCCCAACAAGCAGGCCAAATAAAATGAAGTGAAAATCACTGATCCTAGCAGGAAATACAGAACATTTTGGGAAAGTACAGAAGGCCTTCGCAACCTTGGACAACATTTAACTAAAGTGACAAATGATTTTGACTGTCTCTGACTTTATATTTTCAGATGTAGGAAGGTTGTTTTTTAGAGGTGCTTTTCCATTCTTTTCAGAAAAATTATATCTGTTGAAGGCATGTCAGGTGATGAAATCCTCAAACTGAAAAAAATGAAAATGCTTCCAATATAGAAACTGCAACTATTTAAATAAATAATATTACAATTTATACTAAAAAAAAATAAAAAAATAAAAAAGAAAGAACCTTGTTCTTTCAGACAGTATTTACATTGTATAGATTTGACTGATGAACTAGAATCTGATTGATGGTCCAGAAATGCTCACCATATGTCCCTTCTCTGTAATCCAGGAGACTGGATAAACATACTATGCTTTCTTGAAATGAAAAAAAGATTTTGTAAGAGTGTAGTATATAAAACATATCACTTTGTGAATATAAGACATTTTATCTCTGTAGATATTCTTATCTTTATAAGCACAATGCTTCTTTTCATTTAGTTAGCTACAAATAGGAAAATTTGTTTGCTCCATTTCAGCCACATTTGTGTTTAGGTTCTTAAGGAAAAACAGTGCTTTCTTCTTGCCTGAAAATGTTTTTCTGTCCTCCTTTTCCCTTAATTTTTTCAGGATGAACTTCATGATGCAAATTATATTGACAATTTTAATTTACTGTAAAAAAAAAAAAAAAAACCAGAAATGTTTTGTCTTACTGCAAAAGCAGTGTAAAAGTTTATACACCATTGGGAGCACATAGGGACTCTGAAGGGTGTAAGGTCATTTGTTAGATTTTTTTAAAATCCATTCTCTCTTCATTTCAAATGACCACTGGAATGTCATGAGCATTTGGAAATCACTGCTTTTGCCTTGAAGGTATGTTGAATCTTTGCTGTGGCGAATGACCATAGAGCTTTAAAATCTAACTGACCATCAACATTTCCAGATGTGCAAGTAAGACTCGACTTCTTTCTCAAAGCTCCTTTTCAACACACAGTCAGCCAGCAGCGCAGTTCAGAACATATGGAAAAGGCACCAAGCGTCTGACCTTCTGCTGGAAGAGACCTTTACTTGAGATTTGTCCAGTGTGTATCTTACATAGAAACTAGTGCTAAGTATACAAAGCAAAACCACATTTTTGGCTTTAGTGAAACAAGTTGCAGCCCCTGACACTCCAAAAGAATGCAGGCTACAGAAAAAGGAAGAAAAAAATTAATGCATCCAAAGTAAAAGAAATCCAACATGCTTAAATACAAACCATCTGAAGTGTTGTATTTAAATTAAAGTATCAAGGGAATGATTTGCCTTGGTAGACACGATCTTTCTGTTTAAATGGTCTTGTGTGAGGCATCAGATAATCCTCTTGCTGCATGTACATCTACCGTAATACTGATTTTTCTGATTTTTAATTATCATTGAATAGAAAACTAAAGGGAATATTATTTATTTCTGAGAATAGAGAGCCTTCATACAAATTAAGAATGTGAAGTGGTGTGCATTATAAATATTTATTCTGTTACACGTGTAATGCAACTGCTAATACCATATTTCCTCTTTCAAAACAAAAGTCTTTTGTTCTCTTTGTTTCTTTTTTGCCTCTCCATATAACAGAGCAATATACCTTTAAATGAGGAAAATTCCCAAAGTAACAAGCAAACAAAAACCTAAAGCTTGATTTAGTGTTGTAGTGCTATGGCAGTAAATGAGGACTCAGGAAATGTCCTATTCCAAATGCATAGCCAATAACAGAGACTTAAGGCACTGTTATAAAATATAAACTATTCACCAATTCTTCCCTGGGCTGTATTCCAGGGAAACTGTATTCTGCTTTGCTGAATTCTAGGACTGACAGAAATGTAAATAGAGTAAACGTCTATAGTGGAAGAAGATTTTGCTTTTCCACATCAAAATTGTCTCACAGAATGTAAAATATAAGACTGGATAATACCTTTTTTTTTTTTTTTTTTTGCCAAACCCCAGGTATGATAAATGTATCCTCTCAAAAGAGCATTTTAGCCCTTATTGTTTTGAAACTGCAGTAGCGGAACTTGTAATTGTAAGAATTACATTTTATGAACAGTACAGGATGCTTAGCTAGTTAGGTTGCTTTCGTTTTCCTGCCAAGTATGATCCCTGTATCACTCCAAGTGTTGCTTGCTTCTTCAGTGTGTGACATGCAATTTCAATTTATTTTGAGGCATAAGCTGGCTCCAGAGGAGCCAAGGATCTAAAATCTGGTTACAGTTACCCACGGTTATCTCTCTTATTGCCAGTAAAATGCTGTGGATCCTGCCACAGGCTCAGCATTTTGGAGATGTTTGGAACAAATGTATTTAAAAATATAAGCTATTTTTACACTGGAAAAAGGGTGTAAAAAGAACCTTTTATGTTAGTTTAACTGGATCAGTTTATAGGACTTGTCATTTGGCAACATCAGTTTCTTCTTATAGAGAAATCCTCCACTTGGCATTAGACCACGTTAAAATGTGTCTTTCTATCATGGAAGTTATGCTTATATATTTTTGTCTCATTTTGAGAAATTCATTATCTGATGGATGAAAATGCGAGATCATTCAAACATAATGGCTGAAAGATGGCTCATCCATAATAGTTACTGCCTTGCCATTTTAATGTTTGAGCCACTCCAAATTCCAGGACATCTTGTAAAACCCCCTCAGATGTTTTAGATCTTCAGCTATGTACAGAGAAACCTCTTTGCCGAAGCCCTCCCTTTATCTTCAAGACACCAGCTCAGGCAGGAGTTGATTTCCTCCTTTGCCTAGTCCCAGTTCAGTACAGGGTTTGTCCTTGAAGAACAGCTCCTTGTCTGAGGCACGAGGAACAATTGACAATAGCTGTATCCTGAGGGCACCTGGAGAGGGGTACCAGGATGCAGCTGTAGCCACAGGGTATGGGCAAGAAGCACTCATGCACGAAGAGCAGACCAGAAAGCAAGAAAGGGCCAGAGAAAATCCAGGGGGACTTCAGCTGCCAGGAGCAGCAAAACAGGAATGAGTTAGGATGAATTTAAAGAAGCTGAAAGTGAGAGGTAGAGAGAAATTTAGGGCTGTTATATAGGCTGCTGAGTCCATTCATAGCTAGGGAAGGGATGCAGTGAGAGTTGTTCCAGGCAGCTTTTAACTGTACAACAAAAAGTTACAAAATGTTTTAGGAAAAGGTGTTGCCCAGGGGTGTTTTCTGATGATACTTCAGGGGGATGGCAAGATATAATGCCAGGTCTTCATGCAGATAGACCTCACGCTGCAAAAATCTGTCTGAAATTGATCCTTTCATCACAATTCGTTGGCTACTTGGATGACTTCTCCTCACGCTTGAAAAATGAAGAGGATGTAAAAATAGCAATATGCCACGGAAACCATTAGGGACTGCTTATATGTGTCCAAAAGAAAATGTATGGCCTCTGGAACCATTTTGTATCTGCTGAAGACATTAGGGTGGTGGAGAGAGAGTTCTTGGACAAGAAGAGGTTCAGGTCCTTGGCCACAAAGCCCAGCATTGGCTAGCAAGCAACACTGACCAGCTCCAAAGGGCTTCCCAGCTAGTCCTTTGTGTTTGAAAAGATCATTGCTCTGACATGAGGCCTGTTTGGTATCACTACTTGCCGGCATTGACATGTTCCTTGTCAATATTTTTAGGAATTCAGCTCCTGGTCAGCTAGTGCAAGAGCCTGATGTTGGAAGGAAGCCCATAATGGAAAAAAGCCCATGGGTTTACACAGAAACAAGCTGATATGTGAATGAGAAAATATATATCACCCTTGGCAGGACCCATTATTATTGAAATATCCTATCTTTTCCCCAACCACAGGGTGGTTTATGCCCAGCAGTAAGAAGATAATTGAAGAGTGGAAGGATTAGAAGTGATTTGGTTTGGACAGTACAATCCATGGAGCCTTTTTACTGTCATTACTACCATTATGTGTGTGCAGGAAATTCTCTGGGGGAATAAGCAAGGCCTGAGGTTGCACCATATCAGAAAGTACTCACGTGGAGTTTTGCCTTGATCTGTCCTGACAACCAGTTTATGCCCTTAGGCCTGCATGGATAGGACTGAAGCATGAATGGGGGTGCCAGGTGAAAGGGATGGGATTCAGCTTCCAAAGTCAGATGTCTCCAATCTAACCAGGCTACGAAAGGGCCCTGGTATTCCTCACTCATGCACGTCAGTGGCCTTCCTTGTAGTTGTCATAGAGAGACCCTGCATTCCCCTTTTCCTCTAGAAAGAGGCACAGGCCACAAAACTCTTTACTCCTGCTCCATGAAGCCAGGAGAGTGGAGTCCCATTGTCCAGGCAGCTGCAGCATACCCTCAGATTTACTAGTGTTAATTGAAGGTAGGACTAAGAATGGTCCTTTAGTCCATTCAGAGAGAATTTAGGTCCCTTCTCAACTGCATTTTCTCAACTCACAGATAAACAGAAACAAGAAGGTGTCCTTTTTTTTTTTTTTCTTCTCCCTCTCTTACGATTCTGAGTTGTATGAGTGGGTGCTATGAGTCAGGCCAGTGCAGATAGGAGACATCCACACTCAGCTTTGATCACGTTATCATTTTTTGCTAACAAATGCATTCCTTACTGGCTCTGACACTAATCAGTTAGCTGGTTTAATTTGTATTTTTTGACTTAAAGTCTTCAAAATGCTGTTTATCTTAAATAAGGCTCTGATCTTGTTTTTCTGGACCTGTCAAGCCATTTCCTCCAGTCATACCCCAAATCTTCCACAGCATTTTCTCCTTTGGTGTGGGGTCATGTGGCTCAGTGGGAGATAGCATGTGCTCCTCTTTTGAGCTCTGCCTTCAGCTGTGCTCTTGCGATGCAAGATAACTGTCATTTCTGTCATGGTGTCCACATCTGGAAATGGAAAATAAAATGAAGTTGCCTCTTCTTGTAAAGCACTTTGAGCTCTCTGATGTCTCTCTGCAAAAGAATGGCCTCCAAGCTCTGATTGGAGCTCCACAAAAGCAGATGTCTAATAATCCTAATGTTTGCAAAATTCTTCCCATTTTTACAACAAACAGCCACATTTATTGTAACTGTTTGCTAGGATGTTGCCACAAGAGAGTCTCTGCCCTTTAATTTAGTGCTGAGACCATCAAAAACTCTGCACATTCCTTCTGATTACACTTTTTGCTTCACACTCCCTTCATTTTTTATTTTTTGAGAACATGAAAAGAAGTCAATGAGTGCCTGCCTGAAAAAGGGATTAGTGACTGTGGATTGCTGGGTTCAAGCCTAAGCAAGCAGGCAAAGAGGAGGACCATCTGTTGACCTACATACAATTGGTTCCCATTGGAAACAGTGGTGGTGTTTGCTGAAGTGGGTTTTGAGAATGGGTTCAGGAAGCATGTTTTGATAGCCAGGTATGCCACACCTTTTCAGTAAAGCTCTGATGCCCACCTTACAGAAGTCCTGGGAGGATGCAATGTGTGTAATTAATTCTTTCTATCAACAGACTTGTATTATACATGACCTACAAAGGCACAATGAATTCCTTTATTATTTTGCTGGCCCTTCTCGCTCTGAAGGTGCTATGGTAGCTAACAATAAATAACAGCTTTCTACTTTGTTTGCTAAAGAACAATAACAACAACAACAACAACACCTGATTTTAAGGTTCAATAATAGTTACTAACAATTTTGTAGAACACAGATTAGATGCTTAATATTGGGATTATAAATGGATCTTTCTGGAATTCATATCTAGGAACCTAAATATTAATTTCGGAGATTAACTTTTGCCACCAGCAAGTGAAAATAATGCTCCTGTGTTTCCATGTATGTTGATCTCTGGAACATTTCAAAAACACGTGCTTTACATCCCCAAAATGTCAATGTCCACTTTCTGTGCAATCTGAAGATATGTCATCCATCATGAAAACAGGGTTTTGTGGAATTACTTAGAAAGAAAGACGCTTATGTGTCCATATCACATGACTTTTAAAGACTTTTTAATATAACTAAGTGCTAAGTGTGGGTAAAGTCTTGCCACTTACTATTCAAAAAGGCAGGAAATTCACAAGTAACACACAATATATACTTGGTCGACTGCAAGTTTCTGCCATCATTTGAAACCTTTATGTAGCATGCTTTTCACTTTCTGAGTACTAGGCTTCCAGGCGATGAAAGTTTTCTAAACAAAAAAATAATAATAATCAGTGTTTTCAAAGCTGAGGCATGCTTTGGTTCAAAGCTCTCTCAGGCATGATGATGGTCCATCATGTAGGAGCAACACACATCTATGCAGGCTTATCTTTCCCCAAAGTCAAAAATATTGCCTCAAAGTCAATAATATTGCAAAACAAACAAACAAAAAACACATTAAATAATACGTGTTACTTAAAAGGTTTCTTTTTGACAGCCAGAGCCAAACATGTTTCAGAAAAAGTCTTTCGGTCTTTTGAATCCCAAACCATGGGATCTGAGAGTCCCAGAGCAGCACACATTTCATGTAAGGAGAATGACATCTAACTCTTTAAATGTGCTGTGGGAAAAATGTCATTAATTTTATTTGTAATTTGTAATTCTGCATTTGTAGGTGCTGCTGCTATTAGGGAAACTAAGGCAGAAAAGCATGTTTAAAAAGCAGCAGTATCAGCAATGTCCTGTTAGTTTCCTCCCTAGTTGTTTTCTGCTGTAATTGTGGCAGCACAGCAGGGTGGGAGGGGAGTTTGAAATATTTTGAAAGGACTGGTTAAATTTTAAAAGACCGATTTTATTGCACAATAAAGGAAATCTTTATTTATCTCTAGGATTTCACTTTTTTTTTTCCATCATCAAGTGCCTTTTGTATTCCTCACTCTCCCAAAGCCCCATCACAATACATTAAAGAATTTTGTTGAAGCAAACTGCTTGCCATTGTTCGTATTTGGGTTCGAGTTTTCTTAGGCACCTCAGAGTAAACACACAAAGGACAGGAATTCTGTGGTGATGGTCTTTAAGACATCTCCCTGGCTCTCCATGGGTGCCAGCTGGGTGCTGGGCTGCCTGCACAGTGCATGGGAAAGTTGGAATTTATATGGAGGGATTGACAGTGTTGAGTACCAAGAGATGCTGAGAAGAGGAAAAGGGTTTTAACTCTACTTCTGTGTGTTACCCTCGTCTTAAAATGAATTAATCCCAAACCATCCTTAGGAGTTAAACAACTGAAGATGCTTAAAGGCAGCCAGGACATAAAGTAATTTGAAAGTTGGACAGAAGAAATACCAAGATTGTTTTTTTATTCAGGATCGGTGATGATGCTTAAAATTTTAATGATATAAAAAATGCTTCAATGTCTTTATCTTCTTTTAAAAGCAGTGGCAGGCTATCTTTGCATCTCCTGAGAACAATGACGTGCTCTTCAGTTTGTTGGTTACCAAGGGGATGCAAAAAAACACAGTTAAGAACATTAAGAGTATTCAGCTTTGTTTCCTACAGAAACAAGGCAAAAGGATCAGTCTGCCAGATCCTGTCCCAGTAATTTTCAATCCACAGACCATTTCTTACCGTGTTAGCAGACGACATGTTTCACAACTTGCTCCTGCATGTTCTGTGAAAACCTGGGAAATAGGTACGGAAAGGGGAAGCAGGACACAGATGTGGTTTCATCTAACCCACTGGTATAGCTCTGGTTGATTTGCAGTAGAGGTTCCTTGAAGAGCTGTCTGTAGGGACCCTAATACTAGTAGCTGTTAAACAGTCCTGATGTCAGAACTCAAGAGCCAAGGCTTGCTTCAGGCAGATAGCTAACAGAGCGGGCTTTTGCAGTGCATTACCATCACATAACATTCTGATTACAAAGCACTGCTATAGCATATCTAGCTAGACGGTTAGCAAGTGACTTAAGAAATGGCCGGCTGACAGATCTCAAAATGTGGTCATTGAAAGGGAATTGTAACTAAATAGGCTGGGGATTGTTGTGTGGTACCGCAGAGACCAGTGTTAAATACACTGCTATCTAGTGAGGTCATTAACGGCCTTCAGGAAAAAATTAAATTTCTGCTGACAAAAGTTTTGCTAAGATTATCGTATTCAGTCTCACAACATGATCACAAGTGGAGAAGAATCACCCTCATTGGCAACTTTTTAAGAGCAGGTTAAACTAGGTCTGCTGGGGATGGTCAGGTAGTCCTTCTTCAGTGTACCATGCAGGGGGATAGACTAAATAATTTTTTGAGGTCCATGCAAGGGCTACGTGTCTGTTGGCTTGCAGGCCTGGACCATAAAGCAGCTATGTTAGACTTATGATCTATGACTCAGATTTTCTCAGAAAGTTCTGTCATTTTGATAGCTCAAGAAGTACAAACATCCAAAAGTAAAAAACCATCCATGAGTCTGATACAGGTAAAAGCCATCATTCATGCTTAGTTTTTGTAGCCATAAAAGAAAGATGTGAATTCTTCATAACCAGTGGGTATTTATTCTAAATGATGTTTTCCCTTAAGCTGTCAAATGGGAAATTATCCAAAGAACTAAAGAAAAATACAAATATTCTTTCATTTTGTATTTTTAAGCAACACCATTCAGTAAACTGTTACCAAGTCAGATCATCTTCTCACAGAGACAAAATGTATACAACCTAGTGAAAGCAATTCTGCCAAACCTGGCAATTTCTTAATGCACAAACCATCATTGATCAGTGTTTGGAGATTGGGTGGTCTTCCATAAGGCAAGAAATGAGCTCTGCATTCCTAGTCTGACTCCAAAGTGTTGTGTTTACCCTGCTGTTGTTTTGTAGTAGGGCAGCACTACTAAACAGCACAGTTTATAAATCCTTATGCACTGGTGTTTTTGGCTACAACTATTCAGAAAGGCATGGTCTGGGCATTTCCATTACTTGGATCACCATTGCCAGGCTTGTATCTGATGGGATCTTGGCCCTGGTTACAGAGGGGTCCCTTTCTTGGCCACCCATATCTGGAAGAAGGCTTTTTGGCAATCACGGTATGTTTGCCCATCCAGCTCTACAGAGGAGTCAGAAAGCCTGTGAATTGCTCTCAAGGTCTAGATAGGGAGTCTTTTAGTTGGTGGTAGGGATTTAGGTTTTGCTTGCAGGCAAAAAGCTGTTCTCTTCTCTGAGCCAAGCAGTGGAAGGGAACGAGCCCCCAGAACAGAAGAAGACTTTCAGGTGGGTCTAGCCCTGGGGCTGGTCTCCTGGCTCAGGGCAGGACATGTGCAAAGGGAAAGTGGGCTCCCACTTTGGGGCCTGCATGGCTTGATGCAAAAGGAGCAACTGAGAATCAGCCTTTTCTCAGCAAATAATTTTACAGGAAAATCCAAGGTGGCCGTAGTCTGGCTCATCTAGGGGGGGGCATGTGGCTGAGAGTCTATGGCATATGTGGGAATCACTTTTCAATGACTGACTCATTGCTAACACCTTCTTGGAATAATCACACAATGCAGCATTGGGCTGCTCCCATAGTACAGGAGAAACGAAAGTGGCTCAGGAGTAAGTTGCGAGTGTGGGTGAGCTCAAGGTGTCGGAGGAAGGTGAGTCCCTGAACTAGGGCTCTAGAGAGAAATGAATGTCCATTCCCTCACCTCCAGAGCATCCCTTATGGTGTCTCGTAACTCTGTCCTATACAACAACCAGATGACACTGCTAGATAGAAATCACGAGTCATCGAACCCTAGTAAAATGCATATGTTGCACAGCTGTGCTCTGAGCCAGCCACTTTCTTATCAGGGCTGTATCAGATGCTCTGCAAGCATGAAGATGCAGCTGCTTGCTCTCCCTGCTCACATGGGTACATTTCCCACTCGGGGTACAGGGATTATGTGTCTCATCAGGTCCAGACAGGCTCAGTGGCCTGACAATTCAAGAAGGAATCTTGGACGAGCAAAAGCAATGTGTTACTTCAGTGTTAACACAGGAACATAGGAAAGTCATTGAACTCTTGCAGGGAATGGCTTCAACACCGCTGTTGTACTGCATGATATTTAAGGTCTGCTTTGAAGATAAAGCTTAGTTCTTTTTTTTTTCTTTTTTTTTCTTTCTTTTTTTTTTTCCCAGAACCAGATGTTCAGAGAGCAATGGGGTATTATCCCCTAACAGCAAAGAATTTTCTTGTTGGTTGTTTTTCTTTTCTTCTTCTTCTTCTTTTTTTTTTTCCTTTTTCTTTTTTCTTTTTTAAAGCCTGATATTTACATCAAAACTTAATCAGGAGAAATATTAGAAGAATGTCATTAAGTTTGTAAAATGAAACACTAAAGAAATACCAGGAGTCAAACTTCAGAGCACTCTTAATACATCTCCATTGAGAGTATGATGAAATGGTAGTGCTTAACCACATGAATGTAAAAACCTCTCTCCTCCTTGTTTGGAGTGAATGGTTCTTTCTCCAGTAATATTATAAGTTCTTCTTGTTCAGTACATATCCCTCTGTATTATGTATTGCATGGTATGTAAGGACTGCTTTGAAGATAAAACTTATTTTTTCCCAGCTTATTTGGGCACTTGTCATAAGGGTCACTTGGTGTTTCAAGTATTACCAAAGTTATTATTGTGATGCTGTATTGAAATAAATGTTCTTTATGATGACCTCGTACAGAGGAAGTCAGCCAAAGGAAGGCAAATGTCAAAAAATTAGGGGAAGGTCTTCTGGCATTGGGGTCTTCTCCATGAATGCTCATGCAACGCGGCAAACAAGCAACTCAGTAGCCCAAAGAAACTCAGATCAGGTACTTAAAAGAGAAAGAATATGCAATAGTTGACCAATGAAGAGTTTAGTTCAGCTAATCTGGTATTATCCAGGAAGAAATGGATAGTAATGTTGGTTTGCTGGCCGATGTTCAAACAAACAAACAAACAAACAAAAGAAAAACAAACAAACAAAAAACAAACAACTTTTTTCACCTGCAGTTGCCTGCCTCATCTTCTGAACTGAATGATTTTCTGCGGAACCTGGATTAACCAAACAGTTTAATTCTGTTTCTGCCTATTGTTTTTCTACAGCCATTCTTTTGTTTGCATTGAATATGGTGAGGGACTGTATGTTAAAAAAAAAAAAAAAAAGCTATATACTCATGTAATTGCAAGATGGTATCCTGACAAACAAGCACAAAGGGAACTGCTTTAGTCTTGTAGAGGCAGCCTCACTTCACACCTTTGCTGACGTTGCCAGACTTAAAGAACTTAGCCTTACAAGTACTGCTCTTTAAATTTTGGTCTTTATTTGTTCCTGTGTATAACCCCCCCAGTGTGCTTTTAAGAGAATAGTCCTACCCCCGAAGGTTTTGTAACACAGCATCCTACCGGTGTTTATTTGGTACCTGCGCTGTGCCTGAGGCCTTAGAAATTATTACACAGCTCTCTGCCACTTTAAGTAACTTAGCTAGTGGCCACCAGTAATTGCTGCCATCCACAGGGACCTGAGCAAGGGTGGAGGGAGAGGCCATCCGTCACGGCTCCTTGCAGCAGAGGGATGGAGACGCACCGGTGAGCTGGGCTCTGCCCAGCCTCAGGACAGGGAGATGCTCAGGTAAGCAGTGCTGTTGTACCTGGGTGTTTCTCCTGTTGGTGCCTCTGTTATTTCTGTACTTTTGGCCCCGAAAAAGGTCTGTGGAGCACATTTCATGTGTGTGCTCCTGGGTGTTGCTTGGTTTCCACACAAGTGATGTGCCCAAGGCAAAGCTTGCCCGATGTACACAGTATTTCTGGGGGCTTGGGAGAATCCTGCTCTGAAACACAGCTGACATGCTGGGCATGTCCCAAATGCGATTTCTCTGAGAGTCTTAAATCAGCCAAATCACGGCACCAAAAAGCTGATATAAAAACTACTTCCCTACACCCAAATCCAAGCCCCTCCTTCAAAGCAAGAGGCTTGAGTGTTTTTCCATGAAAATCTTGCTAGTGCATGGTATTTCTTTTAAAGTGGGTGAAAAAATGCTTTTCTCTCCCTCAGGCTTTGTTCTCAGAAGTGGCTGAAATATTTGGGCCCAAACTTTTCAAAACTGCGTTTGAAGCAGATTTTGGGCTTGGTTTCCCTCAGCCCCACTGCTGGTGTTTGTTGTTACTGTCTTAAAGGTGAAAACGGGCAACTGCAATAGGATTGGGAAAGGATTGGGAAAAGTTAAAGACAGGTCAGGCTAATCGTGCAGTCTGTCCTCTATATACACAAAGAACTTAAGGTGTTTATATTTCCCAAAACAGTGCTTGACAGCATAAAGCATTTTCATGCAATCCTGTATCTGTGAAATCTACCATAAGTGCTTTTATAGAATGATTTAATGTCAATAACAGTTCCATTTAGTGGCAAAAATATTTATATGTTGCGATTGTAACAAGCTTTGGGGATAGCTGAGAAAGGGCGGTGGGCAGGAGAGGCGAGATCAGATTTTGCCCTTCAAGCACAGCAGGGGAAATGGGCTGCCATTAGGCCCCCGAATTTCGGGAAGGAAGGACCTTTTTTCCAGCCCGGTGTGGCAGTTTGTAGAAAAGAGTCTGACAGAGTAGCCCAGGAGAGGTGGAAAGCCCCAGCTCTATGAAGGTGTGCTCATAGCTTTACCCCAGGAAGCTGTGATGGCACTGCACTCCCTTCAGCAAAGGCACAGCGAGCAAGGCTCAAATCAGCCGAGCCGTGCAGCAGCTCCACTGACTCACGGCTCAGGACCTAAAAGGCTGGAGGCTTGGACTGGGAACACCACCTTAATTTGAAAGGAAGATGCCTTCTAATTTGAAGTGATGGCGAGCATCATAATTTTTCAAGGAAGATGTAATGAAGTAGCTAACGCTGCACTGCAGCATACCTAGTCTGCGCCTTCTCTCCAACGCTTTTTTTTTATCATTCTGTCAACAGGATGCATTTTGTGGCTGCTTTTCATTTACACATACAAAAGGGCAGTTTATACTCTCTGCATAGGACTGTCCCAACTCAATAGTGTCAGTTGCATGCAAAAAGATTTGGATAGTAAATAACTGAATATGTTCATACTAGGTAGCAAAAAAAAAAAAAAAAAAAAAGAAAAAAAAAGAAACATATTGTTTTCCCTGCTGGATTTCATTTAGCTGGTCACAGTGTCACAGGGGACTAATTCTGCCATTTTCTGGAGGCCCAGTTGCATTATTGTTGTGTGTGTCAGTCTGGTCTTATCGGTTGAATATGGCATCCTGTCACATAACATGAAATGATGTGACTACTAAGGTCTGACTGGGTGCTCTGGGAACCCTGAGCTGAGATGTCAGTTTTAATGCACCTACAAGGAGCTTTGGAGTGTATTTTGTTCATCCTCACCACTCCCTGTGTTTAGTATGCTAGGAAGATCCTGTTCTTGCTGCGATTGTTCTGGAAAATGGTTCATTTATTCACTGCCCATAACGTGGGCCACATCTCCTGAATTGTTATGTTCAGAGGGAAAAAACACCTTCTGAAGATATCAGCATCTTCTTTAAGTAGGCAAAGAGATATCCTGAATCTTTTTCTTTAGAGTGTCTTTTGCATTTGCCTTTTATGCAAGATTTCAACTATTAAAGTCCTGACTTTGCTGGCCCTGATTCATGGCCAGGGTCGACCCAAGTTTCTTCCTGGAGGCCTCGGCTTCCCCAAGACCAAAGGTTGGGAGACCTCTGCCTCCATGCCAGATAGCACATCTCCCCCAGTGCTAATGGGGAAGGTTAATATTAACCAGGAATGTACAAGCAGCTCCTGTGTGAGCCATGGCTAGAGGCCCATGATAAAAGACATAACAGGCTGCAGGTCAGCTGAAGCTGCCAACAAACTTCCTGAGCAGGAAGAAAACACTTAGAGCTGTCAAAGCACTTAAAGGTGTGATCCCGCTCTGGGGGCTGGGATCCTTTTCTTTTTCACTTTTTATTTCATCTAGTTTCAGGGAGTTCAAGCTGCCAACTGTAGGTTCCTCTTGTGCTTCTAATCTGAGCAGAGACTAGAATTTTTGAGGATGGAGGTTGCAGTGTGACCGAGAAGCGATGGCAGCGGGATGGGCTGTGCTGGTCTCAGCCCCAGGGCCAACTCTCTCTTGCTCCCAAGTTGGGCCAAGTCTCCTGAACCCTGTTCAGCCTCACTGCTGCAGGACTGAAAACTTGGTTTTCAGATTGAGAGCCTGCTCAACTAAGACTGAAATTTATAAAAATCAGGAATTATACTATATTATCTTATAGTCCCCATCCCTGGAGGTATTTAAGAGATATGTGGATTTGGCACTAAATGACATGGTTTAGTGGTAAGACTGAGTAGGTCAGGTTGATGGTTGGACTTGATGATCTTGGAGGTCTTTTCCAACCTAGATGATTCTATGATTCTTTCTTTCCTTGTTATATTTGATTTACTTCCCGTGTTTGAATTGCTGTAGGGGATATCTTGGCTCCACTGGTTTTTGAGTACTGTCCACTGCAGTAATACCAAGATATTGCCATTTGGGTGTAGGTATTCTAAAGTTTTGTTCGGACAGACATTGTGTTCATAAGTTTTCCTATTTCTACATGTCTTAAAACAGGAAGAAAGGAAACATTTACACTTTTTTTTTTTTTTAATAGGAAAAAGTGATGGCAAAACCAAATCTTGGCAGGAGAAGTAAGGATAGGTGTGTGAGCTAAAATTTCTTTTAGCTCTCTTTATATTGGCTGCTTGTCAAGCTGACTTGTTTCCATTTACAGTTGAGTCTGGTGCTGGAAATTTATATGTATATGTATGTTTATATATGTAGGTACACAGACACACACGTATTTTTTCACAAACATTATGCTCTCACTGTGAAGATATCCTCAGTAGAAAACAAAAATACAGCTGCAGCAGACTCTAGTAGACAGTGTAGTGGAGGATGGTTGTTTTGTTTTTGTCACACACAACGTTGGATTGTGCCTCTGAGTGCTGAACAGACTTGTTGGGTCCATTTGTATTTAATCTTCTTTGTATTTGCTGTATTTGTTATATACCAAGGAAACTGTAAAAGCACATTAAGATAAGCATTCAGTACACGAGGAAAAACAGCAGCTAAAACAGTTCTTCCTGAAATCGTCCAGGTCTGTCTCTGGAGATATTTCACTCTGAGCCATATGTCTAAGACTCGTTGCCTCCTGAGGAAGGAGGTCCTGGGGTGAGCTGGGCCCATCTGGTGCCCTCCTGCTGCTCTCACCAGCTCTGGGCACCAGAGCCCTGCTGTCCCAGGCACTTGGGGAAACAAAGGAGGTGTTGATTGTCCTTCAGAGCATTTTTTTTGATGGGAGCTCAGCCATATCAAACTGTTGTGTGGGTACTTTCACTGACTCTTCCAGGTAAAGTTCCTCACTAAGCCCTTCCTTGCCTGAGGGGGCAATTAAATGAGTTTGGAAGTTAGGTGAAAACTGGAGTATTGCAATGAAAAGCAGAACAGTTACATTGATTTTGTACTTTCTGTTCTAGCAGCATTTTGCTGTACCAGGCTGAAAGTCAGTCTCTTTTTTGGTCTCAGTTCCCCTGCACAGTAGAAACAGCACCTGTAACCCTTATGGTACACTGAGGTCTTTGGACCAAAAGTCCTCAATCAATGAAGGAGTTCATGCAAATATAGCTCTCCTGCCTGCGTGGGACGTAACTGCTGGTAACTACTCACATTTCCAATACTTTGCATGCATAGTTATGGATCCTCGTACTTTGCCAAGCCTCCTAAAATGAGGAATTTGACGTTTAGAAGCTTTAAATGTTTCCTGAAAGGGAAGTCTGAACTGTGTGGACTGCAATATTTGAAATTCAAATTCAGCTCTTGTTCTGTCCAAGAAAATCTTCCAGCCAAAGCACTGCTGCGGTATCATTGGACAGATCAGCAAATAAACAACACCATGGAAGCCTCTGATGATAAAAGGTGCAGAAGATCAGCATTTCTGAATGGTCCAGAAACTGTTCAGAAATTAATTTTGTTGGGAGAAAAGTTTTTTTTTTTCTTCTTTCCTTTTTTTTCCTAATAAGCCATAAACAGTAAAATAAGAGCCAAAATTTGTTATTTATATAACAACAATTTATATATTTATTTCACCATCTATTTCAAAGACCTGAACTGCTTGTGATGGAGTGTGTGAGGCAAGTCTGTGCTAGGAGACAAGTCATCACAGCTCTGTGCCACTGGTGAGTGACAGAGGTGGCTCTGGTCCCACTCAGCTGTTGCAGCCTGCCTGGGACCTCAGGTGTTCTCCATGGTTCAACAACAAAATGTCCTGTGTGCTGGTGAGGACAAAAAGCCACCATCTGGAGAGTTAATGAACTGGAGAGGGAAGGAACAACACTGTACATAGAGACAGCATTTGTTAGCGCAGTGCAAGGACTGGTGTTTATAACACACATGATAGATATGAAGCATCTTTTGTGCCTGTTCCTATACTGTAAATGACTGCCCACTTAGCCTCGGCCTATTAGTCTAACAAGGATACTTTAAGGACTTTTTCAGCTCTGTTTCTTTTGTGATGATGTTGGCAAGACACCCCAGGATGTGTGCCTGGCCCCTCCAGACTCCTTGCTGCTGCTCCCCAGGGCACCTCCTTTTGCCAGCAGCTAGCTACAAGGTCATGTTCCCTGCTGTCAGATGCTGGATTGGCCATTTTGATCCACATCTGCAGTTTCTGGGCTGGACAACAGACACTTGGGACAACGAGGAATTCTTCTTCTAGACCTAAAATAGGTTGTGTCACTGGCCCAGATGTGGAGTTTGAGTTGCAGAGGGAAGATCACCCCATCGAGCACCCCATCTCCCTGCTCATTGCAGTGGCCTCTGCAAAGCCGTGGGTCAGGTTGGTGTTTGCTTTGACACCTTGTGGTAGGACAGTCTGGCTTAGAAGCCACAGGTCTTAGTGACCATCCCCAGCAGGAGGGGTCCTTCAGCATCCTGCCCTGGGGTCTGGAAGGTGAGAGAGAAGTACAAGGTGCTCCTGAGAGCCCAGACGGTGCAAGCCCAAGCTATTGATGCTTGCTGTATCTCTGAAGCTGGCTGGAGAGATAGGACATTAAAACTACAAAGGGTCCTTTCTTATCTGCAGAATAATTTGCAAAGGCACACCAACATGTAAGCTCAATCTGCATGCAGAAGTTTTCAGTAATTAGCCTTGAAAGCTTTATGATTGCTTGGCTTGATTTTCAGCCTTTCATCTATCTACATTGAAACAACAGCCTAATCTGTGTCCTCTGTTTTCCTTTTGCTAATAGGAAGAAGCCAAAGAGCATACCTATCAAAAATATGAGCAAAAAGAGGGAGGGCAGAGGAGAGAAAAGATTTATTTTAAGTGCTGTTGTTTATTTCTGTCCCCACAGAGGTGCGTGGGACTCCCAAGATTAACTGTGATCCATCATGGTAGCTCAGCGACTTTTGGGTTCTGCCAGTCTCTGAATTCAGAGGGGACCCAGGGTGCTGGGGTTGCTGAAATCAAGGGTTGCATCCCTCTGTGTATGTGGCATCACACTATCTCTGGGGCTCTTGTGTTAAATTACGTCAGTGCAGCCAACAATAAAGTCCCTTAAGGTCCCTTAATATGTCTGCATATTAACTGTCATTAGCCTGTGAAGGGAATGGAAAAGAGGGACGGAAGGAGCTAATCTCATCTCATCTCTACAGCGTATGAACAAAATCTTCATGCTGTTGGCTGTGCCTTTGAGTGTCTGCCTTGCCAAAGTCTATTGCCAGCTCAGCTGTAGCATACAATCTGCCAGAGGGCAACAGCTATTCAGGTATCTCCGAGTTTGGGAATAATTGCTGTTCCCACTCATCCAATAGCTTGCCCTGTTATCTACAGCATATGGTATGGCACCACAATAGGATGCTTAATTCAGCTTTAATGCGACTTCAGTGGAAGGTCATGGATCTATTTTTGAACATCCTGCTAAGTCACACTACACTGAAAATTGGACTGTGTGTGGAGGCACAGACACATATAATCACAGCAAGGCTCTGAGTGTTCCTCTGGTGTTCCTTAGACCGGGTTACATTGAATTTGGCTTGGCTAGTTGGAAAATTTTCAGCATTCATTTAAGTTAAGTTTCCTGTAACTTCTCTTAAACTTGTTGCAGTCTCAAAATCCTTGTTCTAGAACTGTCCACCCCCAGTATGATTTTTTTCCTCTTATGGTACAGTATTACTGTACTGTGTAGAGCAACAAGCTAAAAAAAAAATAATAAAAATAATAAAGTTACCAGAATATAAAACTAGATTTCAAGAGACTTTATTATTCTATCTAACGCTTAATATTTGTGAGCTATATCTAAAAGCGCAGAATGCTGCAAATGTTTTATTCTAAATATTTACTAATTACATAAAATGAATTCTACTAACTACAGATAAATACACAATATATCTCACCTATATAAGCAGTGGTACAAAAAATGATGCTAATCTGGAAAGAAATACACTTGGACTAGAAAAATAACACACATCTAGATGTGCTGGTCATCCAGAAAGCATCCTCTCCTTCCTGTTTTGAAGATAGTTTCATACTTCCTGTGAGTAGTTGAGTTATTATTTTTAGTTAGGACAGAAAATTGGTTTCCCTCAACGCTCTGAAAGTTAAACATCTGCCTCAGTAAGTTAGAACAGGTGATAATGTGTTTTCTAGGCTCGTACTAATCCACTGATATTAAGTGGAAGTATATGATGTATCTACAGCAAGTCTGACACCTCTGCTTTGGCCAGCATAAGGACAGAGTCAGGTTTTCAGCCTCTTCAAAAAAAAAATAAATAAATAAAATACTGTGTCTTAAGTTAATTATTCAAAAATGCAGGAGCCTTTCCTGGGTGCAAGAATGTGAAACCCGTCGTGAGTCAGACCTGATCTTGTATGGTTCAGTTTGTGAGAGCAATTAGATGACACAAGCTGAACTGCCATTCCATTAAGTCCTGGAAGAAGGGGAGGAGATATTATCATCCAAGACCAGGACCTGGCTTTTGCTCTGGAAACGTTCCCAAAATGCTAACCTAACTTCTGGAGAAATGTAGCTGGAAGAGTAGATGTGAATATAAGCCTCTGAAAGACGTTGTGGCATGAGCTCTGGGGCTGTGACTGCCAGCAGTTGTCATCCTCTGAGAAAGCAATCCCCTCACTTGCAAAGCGACCTTGGTGGAAGGATTGCTTGCTGAGACTTCCAAAGCTATGTCAAAACACCATTTCCATTTCCCGGTCTTCTAGAATGGATTCTAATGAGCTCCTGCTCTCCCTCAATAATTTTTCTTTGGCAAGCACTTTTCCAGGAATCATGTCTATCTGCTTGGAGTACCACCTCTGTACTTGAATAAGAAAACTGGAACCCAGCACTCAAGCCTCTGAAGGTGGACTATTTCCCCCAAACCCATTTATGCCTCAGATCTGAATCAAGGATTTACGTCCCCAGTCTGCAATCACGCAAAACTTCATTTTTTAACCCCAGGCTCTGCACTACTCACAGAGGCTTGGACGGGAGGACTTTGTGCAGGCTGGGACAGAGGCTTTCAGAACATTGTATGCATAAAAATTGTGGTCTTTTTGGGGCAGTAGTGATCAGCCCCGTCCCACTGCTGAGAAGAAATGGATTGCCACGGTTTGTTCCAGTCTGTTTTGTGTTTTCTATTTAACTCGCTGCCTCTCTGAGGCCAGGACAGGACAGTCTGTGTCCGTGCCAGGCACCGTGGCTCCTGCCCCCAGCCCCGGGGATGCAGGAAGGCCAGCGGGATCACAGACGGCGCAGATGGCCGGGCTCCAAGGTGCGCATTTCCTGCGAGAGCGCTCAGCTGGGAGTGCTGAAAACCAGCTGGAAAACCAGGTTAGTATTTGGATTACGCAGTGGAGTCCGGCATGAGGCTTCTTCACTGGGGCCTGGGCTGCAAAGAGGAGTCAGGAGGAGTTCAGCAGCATGAGCGGCTGATCCCTCCGCCCTGACAAACTGCTGCTCCTTCGCAGGAGGTTTTTTGATTTATTTATTTATTTAGAGCATGTGTATGTAGATTTCTCTTCCTCCTGTCCCTCTTATTAGTAGATCTGTGCTGGCACTTTCTGGAGCCCCACGTCAACATGGAGACCAGCTCAGGCAACACGTAGCAGCTGGAGAGGTGTCAGCCTGCTATAGCGGCACTCCAAAAACATCACCTCCTGCAGAACATAGACAGTACAAGCTCCCTGCATGGTGCCAAGCAGGAAAACCGCCTTCCTGCCACAATGAGGGAATGGGCAACTCCTGGAGGCAGAGGATTTGCTAGGCCTGAAACATCCCCAGAGCCCAAGGGACCTGGTGTTTAGAAACACGGCTTTAGGGCCGTTTTAACTTCGGTTGACTGTTCCCACCAGTGTTTCTGAGGAAAATACATTTTGTGATGCAGATCAATCACAGAATCACAGCATGGCTGATTGGAAGGGGCCTCTGGAGGTCCCCTGGTCCTACCCCTGGTTGCTCAAGCAGGACCACCTAAAGCAGGCCTCCCGGCTAAGTGAGAGACTGAAGGGGGTAAGTGGTCGCCACTGCTGTTCGGCTGCCAGGGCCGGAGAAGGCAAACGCCTGGTTTAACAAAATGCTCATCACTGTGTGAGAGAGGCCTCCTTGCTCTGCTTCCTCTCAGAGAAGGCTTTCTGTCCAGCTGTTGAGGCAGTACAGCTGTGCCACCTACATATCTTGGCTGCTCCTCTCTGGTGCCTGTTCTGCAAGACATTTACTTCTGCCTTGCACAAAACAAAAGTCTGCAGATGTTGAAAACACTCTGTTGAAATATGACCTGTCAGGTTTAAGCTATAAAATATCTCAGCCTCGGTGACATGCTGCTCTAATTCCATAGCTGTTTATTGCTTAAAACGAATTCTTACTTGAATTAAAAAATTCAAAAAATTAGGACAGAATGGATAAGAGATGTTGATTTATACTCAACGGGCTGTCTAAGGTTTTCTTAAAATCCACTCATTTTGGGTGTGAGAAAGAGACAAACACTATCTCAGCTTTTTCAGTCTTCTTAAATTTGACCATCAACATTGCCAAAGCCAGAACACCACCATAAAATTTGGGTTTCTCTAATAGATTTTTTTAACTTGAAGGGCTATTTTGTATCATCTTCTCTTACATGCTCACAGAAGGCCGAGGTGTTCGTTGTGCAAATAGCAATGACTTTCCTAGGGAGCAGCTCGTGTCTGAGCAGGCTGCCCCAAAGGTTGCAGCTCAGGCTGGCCCAGGTGGCTCTGCCACGCTGCGACGTGATGCAGCAGAGGGCTGCCCACCTCTTCCCTTCTGCTTTCCTTCCCTCCTGGGTGTGGATGAGGAAACTTCAGCATTAGTTATTCATTCAGGATTATGGAATAAAAATACATTAAAAAAAAAAAAAGGGGAGAGAGAGAGAGAGAATCTGTGGCCCCTTTCCAGCACAGTGCATGGCAATTGAACCTACTCTGGTTTTGCAGGCTTTTGTACTGGTACCTCTCTGCTGTGGTGGCTAGCATGAGTATAAGTATCTCTGACAGCTCTGAGGGAGAGAGAACATCTTTCTTAGGTAACCGGAAATAATGGATTAAGTTGTGAAGCCTTTTCATTTTAAACAACATCATTCGGTCAAGGTGGGATGTTTGCTTGCAGGCAGGATACTTCAGTACCTTTTGTAATTTGTGGTTAAAATATTCTCCTTAGACTACCTTTTCCACTCATCTAGCTTACATAAATATTTGACTTGAACAGATACCACTATTAATCTGTTTAGAATGTTGCTATACTGTTTACACAGAGAGGAAAGCTGTAAGCCTGCTTGTCCAAATAGTTTTAAGCAAGGGCAATGCTGCTTTTTAGCACCTGGCATAAATATTTGGAAAAATATATAAATCCCAGATAACCTTGTCTCTCTCTTAGATATATTTACTGCTTCCTAAAACCTTTTCCCAAAAGGTCTTCTTATTTTTTGGTGTTCTTTTGGAAAGAGCTTGATTTTTCTCTGTGAATTGTATTTGTACATCATGCATGTTCCTAACCAATGTTGTGATTTTATGAATTAAAATGTTTGTCTACCCAGGTTTGTACAGACAACATGATCTAGTAAAATACAGGCTTGAAAGTGTCTACTATGTGAGTTATAACATGCATATTTGAACAGATCATTTCAGAATAACACAATAAGCTCTCTGATGTTCTTTATGTCCCAGCTTTCCTCTTATATCCATTTGAATTACCTTATTCCTTTGAAGGTTTGCTATAAGAGAGATTGCATTTAAATAATAAAGAAACTTAGCACTACTGCAGTATGCTGGAGATTTACTTTGAATCTGTTATGTATTTAGCTGAGGTATGTCTAAACCATTTTTTTTTCTTAAGATTTTTTCCATTATCAATGATTTTTATTTGTAATATCTCCTAGATGAAATATAAGTGATTTCACATAGAAAGAAAACAAAAACAAAACCAAACAAAACAAAACAAAACTTGCTGTGTTCTTTAAACAGTTAATGCTCATTTTTTCCAGCCACAAGCAAAAAAAAAAAAAAAAAAAAAAAAGGAGAGAGAGGAAAAAAAAAAGATAATCTAGAATATTTCATTAAAAATAATAAAAATAAAAAAATAAATAGGGGACATAAACCACTGGCTCCCCTGGAACCAGTGCCAGAGCTCTTCCTAGCAATGGTAGCAGAGTGAGGACTTCCCTCCTGGTTCTGCAGAGCATCAGCAGCAGCTTCATAGCTGAAGTTAGTTAAGTTTGCACTCAGTTTAAAGCAATGTTTAGGTATTTTCTGTTAGACATCTAAATGACCTTCCTCAGCACGTCAGTAATGCTGATAAATTTCAGTTCAGGGGCTGAAGGCCAGATTCTGTGATGAAGTAACTGCCTCTGGAGGAGAAAACTTTTTTGTTGGCTACACTCTTCAAGTGAAGGACAGGTACATTGCACTTGGTAGGACGCCTCCTTCTTCCAGATGATCTGGTTTCAAGAGTCAGGTCTTAAGCAGTGGGGTTTTAGCCCAAATACAGCATTTAAAAGTCCATTGATCTTTTGTTTCAAAGATATTAATTCTATCCTTAAAGTTTTACCTCTTAGACATGGTGGTGGAGAAAAGAAATAGGCAAATTAGTCAGTATTTCATTGAAAATACAGTAGGAGGACTTGGCATGCAGATGATTATGTATGCCTCTTGACGGGACAGTGGCAAGCAGAGTTTTCTAGGAGATGGCATGTGCCATGCAAACCTCCAGTTTTATAGAAGCCAGAGGTGAAACTGTGGCCCCATTGGGTTTGCCTCTCTTTCTTTTGATGGGGATTGCTTTAGGGGCTAGCATTTTCAAGAGCCCTTTGCCTGCGGTAGGCTCTAGGTGATGCACACAGAGCAAGGGGGAGCTGAGTGCCTTAGGGACACGAGCATGCTTCATGCAGGGAGACTTCTATACAAACTACTAACAACAGATATGAGACAAATTATATTGATGAAATGTTTTCCCAGCTTCAATTAAAGTTTCAGTGATCTGCTCTTTTTCCATATTTTTTTTTAAAAAGAACGCATTGCATTTACACAATCTTTCTTTGCGTTTTAGAGATCAGTTGAAGTGAGCATGACCTTTTGTACTAGCTGTTCAGCCTTTCAGAAAACATTAGCTGCCTGGTTTTAAAAATGTGGGACTGTTGTATCACAGTAATAAATCTGCAAATCGATGAAGACTGTAGCCAATCACTGGAGGCAATGTGTATTACAAATGATGTTACTAACAAGGGCAAACTCATCTTATAAGCAAAGACCTAAATATTGAATTGAAAACTGTAGTTAAAAAAATAGGAATATGGAATTTCTTAGCAAAATTTCCACCTCCCTGTGTCTCACTTGTCTTCAGGACAGAAACACGGGGGAATAGGAGGACTTGACCCAGAGGAGGTCTGGGGAAGATGGGATCTGCCTTTCGGGGGCTTCATGGGCACTGAAGGGGAAAGGAAAGCAGTTCAGTGAGGGAGGAGAAGGGAGGTCAGGATGAGCAGTGGGTGGGGGAACTAGGGATGTTTGAAGACAGAAGCTTTAGGGAGGCCTGAAGGCAAGTTAGGAACCAAAGACTGCAATAATGGAAGAAAGCTTCAAATATATTTAGACGGCTGCTACTACAACTGCACATACAAACCAGATATATCAAGTTAGATCAGACCTACTCATAGCGATGTGCACAAATATTACCCAGAAATTCCAGTCCCTTACCTTCAGAATCCATGGACCTGAGGAAATTTGGGGAATTGTCCCAAATACCATACATGCAGGAAATGAATCTTCATACACAAGCAAAAATGATGAAGGAGCACACCTTTCCTAAAGAAGTCAGAGCAGGAAGAGGTAACAAAATTTGAGAGGTACTTCAATACAGTGAAAGCAGTAAGTGTGCTCATATTTACATGCTATGCTCATAGTGTCGTGTTATAATTTCTTAGTTCACAGAAATAGATTTCTCTCCAGTCAGCTTTCTTATATGCAGAAACACCACTAAGTTGTGTTTAATTACAGCACAAAGATTAAAAAATGATTTGTTCTTCTTGAACTGGTGCTCTGTAAAGTGTTCAAAGTGCCTGTAACCCCTACTGTATATCACAGAGCAAAGAAATTGCATCCCATCCCCAGGAAGCTTGCCAGAACCCTCTTTTCTGCATTGTCTCTGAGTCAGGAAATCTAAACATGTATTCTAGTTTGTCAAACTTCCCAAAGTGCTGCTATGTATTTTGGGGCATGGTGAGACTCTGTTTATACCTCCATCAGCCGTGAGCGTGAGAGCACTGTAAGAAGAAAGGAAAAATAATAATGGGAAAGAAGATCAGAAGTAAGATGTTTCCCATTGGAAACTGCAAGTTTTAGTGCACAGGCTGATTTCAAAGCTGGGAGCCCATCCTCAGCTATTACTTGTAGCCAGATGCCTATAAAAGCTGACAGTGAATGAGATGGGTGCAATGGTGTGGTCAAAACTTTTTGGAGAGAGTGAGAGGCAAGGAAGTTAGGGATAGAAAAAGAAGGTGTGGCGGATGCAAACAAGGAATCTGTATGTGGTGGCATGGAGAAATAATATGAATTTGTTTAGGTGTTAACAAAGAGTGCTTAGAGAAAGGAAGTGTAAGGACAGACGTCCAGGAGTTAATGCATTTCACTTGACTTTAAAATGGTTATAGATTTTCCTTCCCATAAGTCCTCTAATTCTGCCGAAATAAAATGCACTTTTGATGGGTAGTTTTTGAGTTGAACAAAGAAGGATGAACAACATAAAGCTTTGAGTGTTTACTTGATTCTCTACTTGTCAGGAGCCATTGGGCTATGATCTTCTTTGACACTATTACAGACTGTCACCCACAGAATCACACAGGAGGGCTGAGGTTGGCAGGGACCTCTGGAGCCCACCTGGTCCAACGCCTGCTCAAGCAGGGTCACTCAGCAGGTTGCCCAAGACCGTTTACTGGTGGCTTTTGAAGACCTCCAAGGGGAAGACTACAACCTCTCTGCACCTTAGCAGCAGGGTAGTCACCATCTGACTTGCTTTTTACTATCCTCCAGAGAGTTTCCCCTGTGTTTTCTGTTGGTCTTCCCATTCATTGCAGCACACTTTGCTTTTGTCCCTGTTGGGCTGAGGATTGTCTGCTGTGGCCTGTCTGCAAGGAGAGGACTTGGGAAATGGTGGCCAGCAGAAGCTCTTCAGGGAAATGTAGACCAGGATGTGCATAGCACAGTCCTCTCTTGGCATAGTCTTTGTCATCAGCAGTGTGTTGATGTTGACTTACGGTAGGAGTTGTGATTCAGGGTTCATGATTCAGGGTTCACTGTTCTGCAGAGAAGTGCATGCATCACAGAGAGAGGGGCTGGGACTTTGACTCTGCTTCAGCTCCTTTCCTCCAACAGAGCCCTGCAAGGAGGAGGCAGAAAGAAATTTGTGTTTAAAACAGATGAGTCCAAGCTGCAGTGTCATAGCAGGAGAGGTTTTGTAAAATGCACAGCCTAAGCCCTACGTGCTGCAGAATAATCCAGGCTCTGCTGCTATTGCTGAAGGAGTTTCCTTCCTGACCTAAAATGCCTGTGCTTCCAGGACAGGCTCTGACTTTTATGGCCCCAGACGGAACAAAAAATGGTTGTTTTTGGATTCAGCTCATCAAAACCACAGACAGAAACACTGTGCTATGCGGCAGTCAACTCTTTCCATGAACAGGCGAGGGAATGCACTGGATTAGATGCTTTGCGGTTATGTTACTTAGATATGCTGTCCTGAACTTGTGTATGTAACAAAAGTCATGGTAGAGACTATGAGACAAAACTTAATACAGCCTCTACAATATGACCCTCCTACTGGAATTCTGGAAATAATGAAAGAAGAAAGAATGACTTGTTTCTTACTGACTATTAACACATCCATTTCTGGACAGATTTTCATTCTTGCATTAACATAAAACTTAACAGTCTCCCCAAAGCAGGGAGGATGACAGGAAGACTAAACGACTAGGGACTGGGGGAATGGCTGAATGCTGTGGAACTGGAGTTTCTCCAGGTCTCTTGAGCTGTTTCTGGTTTTGCAACACTGGTTAGTTTGCAAAGCATTTTTCTGTAATTTAAACCTATGTGTTTTCATGGATGACTCATTTTAGGAAACAGTGTTCTGGCTAAAGGCAAATCTGTGCTATGTGCTTAAGAGTCCTTCTCATCAGAAAAAGTTGTGGGATTTTCAGAAAAAAAGTTAGGGTCTATATTTCTGTGCTGTCTTGTCAAATATTGTGCCTGATAAAGATATGTGTTTCTATTAAAATTTAAGCTTCAAACACGGTTAGTTTGAACAGACTTTTGTTGGGCAATTAAGGTAAGAGTACGACAGCCCTCACCAAGAGCAAGAACACGCCATCTCTGTGGGGGTTAGTGAAACTTCACAAAATGAAAACAGGTAACAGATTAGGAGGTAAACAACACCAAAAACACTAAAAGAAAGTTTTGAAACAAAATGTGTATTCAGAAAGCATTTTTCTTGGAACAGGCTTCTTGTACTAAACGTACAGTCTGCAGCCTGGATCCAAACAGAGAAGAAAGAGTGCATTCCAGCCTTGCTGTGAGTGTTGGTGTAAGAATCAGCTGGATAACCTCTCAGCATTGCAAACAGCTGATTAACAGTCAGAAAAACTGATATTTTATCAAGCTGTTATTGCGACAGAGTAAAGAGATAAGTTTATGGTCTCTCCTTCTTGGTTCACACATAACAGTTAATATTGATAGTTTTACAAAATGGCCACTCTCCGTGAAGACCTTAGAAATACTATATTACATGGAAATTTTCACAGATCTGTAAATTTACAGTGTCTCTATATTGACAAAACTACTCTAATGCTGCTGACATTCCTGCTTTCTGATGGAATGGGATTTTTCTTTCCACAGAAACAAGGCAATTGTCTGGATGATAAAACAATTTCAAAAGTCCAGTGTCATTGGCACAAAAAAACAAAAACAAAAACAAAAACAAAAAACAGCCATCTGCAACTGATCAGAAATCAGCCTGTAAGGAAATTGGCCCAAAATGGCTGGTCAACATCTTTGCAGGCTGTATTATGCATCATAGTGGAAGTAGGAGAAGTGGTGAGAATGCTAAAGAGGAAGCAAAAATAAGAGCAACATAGCTAATGAGATGCTGTGGCGTGAATCCACTGAGCCCCTGCTTGCCAGGACAGCAAGAGCTTCTAACTTGTTTTCAGTGCTATAAATTTGTTGCGTTTTCATTTCTCAGTGATTCTTTTCCTTTTTTTTCCTTTTTTTTTGTTTCTTTTCTGTTTCATTCTCACCTTAATAGTAGGATTGCTTACTAACCCCTTGTTGGCTCCCTTCATATTTTCCTTTCCTGTTTAAGATCTCCTCTTCCTTTATTTTCTCGAGCACTTTCAAATATTTACCACTAGGTGCAGAACCAGATGTGCAGCACCTGTACTCTTCCACTAAACACAGATTTCCAAGAAATTTGCTCTTTTGGTGCCCTAATCCATCAGGGCCAGAGTATGCTTAGCTTTTTAGGTAATTGTAGTGATATAAAAACTGACTTAGGATGTCTTTACCATTTGCTGGGGCCTGCAAAATGGCTTGATTAAGCTATTACTGTTGTGAAAAATAAATTATTGATCACTCATATTTCAGATATGGAATTGGAAGGCAACCTTTATCTTTAGAGGACCTACATATTTTTCCATGTGAAAACTTAATAGATGTCCCTTTGTTTAGTAACTAAAACTGCAGTAAGGGTAAATGAAAAATACCATTTCGTGTTATGGCAAAATTCACATAGGATATGAGTATATGAGAGTTACCATTTGTACAAGGATGTGGACCATAGTAAATGTTGATTTTTTTTTTTTTTAATAATTTAAAATGTTCTAAATTTGTAGGAATTTGATGTAGAAATTTTGTGGTTTTAAATGAGCGCTTTCTTTCTGGTTGGATGTGACGAAGTACGGGTTGCCATGTATAGTTTTTGTACACCCAGAGATTGCCATTCTGCGTAGCAGCCCCACCATGGCCAAAGGGAAAAAAACGTTTCCCCCACCCCAGGAACACAGTGTGCTGCTTTTCTCACCATGGCTTTGTTAGGTGGCAGGTAGCCAGCTTTGGGCCGGCTGTTTCCAGATAGGAACCCGACAATGTCTTGGAGGTTGCTGCCAGTTAGATATCCCCACAGTCCATCACTGGGACATGATACGGCTGATATCACAGTGAGTGTAACACTACTGGCTGGAGGAAATACTGACCCTGCGATGTGACACTATTCAGCTTTGAAACCCTGATCCAGATGCTGTGCTTGTGCCAGTAAAAAAATAATAAAAAAAAAAGCTTCCATTTTCCTGCCAGCATTCCTGGCTGTCAGATACTTCAGACGGCAGGAGTCTGGAGTCCCATTTTGTGTGTGCTTTATAGCTCCTCCAGGGTTTGAGGTGTTCTGAAGTGCTTTTTACTTCACACCTCAGCTTTCTATCACTGTGTTTGCTTCCCCGTGTGCAGATGTGTATTCCCTCCTTCAGAGTAATGCTGCTTTCAGTGCCCTCATTTCTTCGAATTTGTGGTTCAAGCATTTCTTTATCAAGCAAGAGGCCACCTCTGGTCCAGGTTCCTGAAGCAGAGGTGATGGGGAGAAGACATCAGGAAAGCATCTCCCTGCAGGTGTTATGTTCTTGTGCTGCTGCCTGCTCACCTCCTGAGGGGCAGAAGCAGGGTGCTGAGCAGGATGCTCAGTCTGACCCCATTTGGCTGCCTCTGTATGTGACTTGGGGGTTAGTCATTTTGTTTCCAGTCAGAGCTCATGTAAGAGCCAGCTTGCTCCTTGCAGATGTGTCGTTTCGCCACACTGAAACACAACCACCAGCACTGCTGTGTCTCCACAGGACCTCCAGAAAAAGGTGAGGGACATCCAGCTTGCGAAGGGCATCGAGGTTCCCTGCCAAGCACAGCGAGGATACAGTTTGGTTAGGCATTCGAGCCTCCATTTTTGGTTTCACTTTTTTCAGCAGGAACATTATTTTTGCTGATAACCTCTCATCTGGGCAGAAATCTCGGCGTGACTCTCCCCAGGCTGATTGATGACTTCCTGAGGCTGGTGTTGCAAGGCAGGCTGCTGAATGCTGCTTCCTCCAGGGGCTCAGCCAAAGCCGTTTGGGGCTGCAAATGGATTGCATACGCAGGCAGCTCAGGAGCTGCAGTATGCTAACATTTTATGGCTGTTTTTTTCCTTCTCATTATGCCTAATAGTAGTCATCCAGGTGCTGTGGGCTTTCCCTCCCCGGTCATATTGGTGGCATGAACTTGCTAAGAACCATCTATCTGACAACCATATTACAAGGATAAAAAGTTGCTACTTCGGTATTTTTTATATTTCAACGTGGTTGCACCCCTCCAGAAGCATTAGCGAGCGTACTGCCACAAAAGTATTTGCTTCCAACTTTAATTTGGCTGATTTCCAAGCTGCATCTGCTCCGTGCTTTTAGAGCGATGGCAAAGCTGGAAGTTCACGTGTGTGATAAGGATCTGTATGCGCAGACCTAATCAAGATTTCTTCTAGAACAAACTGTGGATGGAGATCATGCTGACCTCTCCAACCAGTCATCCAAAAAGCATGTCCATGAATTCAAGTCATTTATTAGTCTTGGCTTTTATTTTATTGTTTTTTATGTTGCTCACCATGAAATTTTCTCTTGCTACACATGAGATCCTGCTGGGGCTTTTGGTAGCTCTGCTCCCCTTCTGTTCCCGACTGACTCAAATATGCTGTTTGTTTTGTTCCACAAATGTGAATCCCTTTTTGTTGACAGAGGTTTTTGTAGTATACAGATTCCTATATTCACCGTCTTGATCTGGATTCTGTGCTCTTACTCATCCCTGCCTGTTAGTGTTATCTCCTGCTCTTTAGAAAAACAATTTTAGCTTTTATTTCCTGTCAGATCAACTTCCAGCCCAATTTACTGCCTCTGTCAAAAGTCTCCGAGACGCTACTGTCTAAGTGTCTTGAGCTATAGTATAAATAGATCTTGCAATTTGTTTATAAGCGCTCATTTTTGCATAGATCATAGAAAAAAAAAAAAAAAAAAAAGCAAAAACACAAAAACACACCCCCACACAAAAAAACAGAACTATAAGGGCACTTTGAAAAAGCAGCCTCATTTAGGCCACCACGTGTTTATTCAATAGCTTAGGCTGCTTCTGGACTGTATGATAAATAAATATGCGATTGAATCAGATTTACTGCTTCTCCCATGAGCCGATAAAGGACGTAGCGAGGCAGAGCAGCAAGTCCTGTGCAGCCCTTGTTTGAGCAGCCCTGCTCACAGAAAGGATGCTTATTCCTTCCCAGAGGCAGGGCAGGGCTGATCCCTGCACGCTGGGCCGGCGGGGAGCGCGACCCCAGGTGCCAACTCCCACAGATGGCGTGCGTGCGTGTGCATGCGTGTGTGCATGCGTGTGTGTGTATGCAACAACCCCCCCCCCGGCCAAATTCCCACCTCCCCGCACACAGGGCATGCATTTCATCACGGGCGCAGATTGCTTCCAGATGAGCGGAGGCCATCGGGGAGGAGCGCCTGCTTGCAGAGGTGCCGCTGTTAGGAAAGGGCTTGCTGCTCGTGCAGCCTTGCCGCGGGCCTGCTGAGTCCAGTCGGGGTGCAGGAACAAAAGGGGGGGCGAGAGGCAGAGAGCTCCCCTCTCCCAGGGTTGTCCCTTCGCAGTAGCCCACAGCCTGCACAATGCAAAGGTGGCCACAGAGGTGTCCACCTTCCTTGCCTGCTTTGTGGGGATGGAGGAGAGTGGATCCAGGGACGGTTTTCTGGGTGGGCCTGTGTTTTTATTACCACCAGGGGGCTGCCATCTGCTGGCAATTATGCCTGTTTTTTTTTTCAGATTTATTTACTGAAATGCACTTCAACAGCCTTCCAGGGGTACCCCGAGAGGAAAAAGCTGCCCGTCGCAGCAGCGGGTGGAGGCAGGGCTCCTTGACCAAGACGTGGGGCAAGGGGCAGCCGTGGCAGTGGCGTGTCCACGGAGCGGGCTCCGGGGGTTGCGGGGTGTCACCAGTCAGTGAGTCAGCGGAGTCGCGTTGCTGCAAAAAAAGCAAACATCCCACTGCCTTGTGTAAACAGGCGCAGAGCCTGCGAGAGATGTGAAGTAATCCTTCCGTCCTTGCGATAATGCCTGGGCTGGAGTACGGCGGAAGACATGCTTCGAGAGGGTCTGCAGGAACTGGAGCGAGCCCAGAGGGCAGCGGCAGGACAGGTCGTGTTCCCCACAGCCTGTGGTCCGTGAAGGGAGGCTGGATGAATTGAGCTTAGTGTTGTCTGAGAAGGGCGATGGTATGGGACCAGGCTGAAGCTTTAAGGGATGCATAAATGCTGCTGGGGTCAGGCTGTCCTCCTCGGCATCGGTAGAGAGGATACAGACTAATGGATTTTAATTTCAGCCAAGAAAATGCAGGTTAAACACTGGGAAGAGCTTCCTCTCCAGAGAGGGGGAAATGGCTGTCCAGAATGAACTCTCGGATAAGGCTGAGAAGTCACCAGTTGAGTGCCATCATGGGTCAGGAGCAGCATGGGGTTGTCTGCTCCTGCTTTTGAGCAAGGGGGGAACTGGAGACCTCTTGGGATGCTTCCAGCTGCGTAAGCCACATCTCCGTGCAGGGTTTCCATGCATGGCAGGACCTGGTCCAAACACATACTCCCCATGCTTGAAGGGTGCTGTCAGGGACTTGAACCAATACATAATCTGTTCTTCTCTGTTCCCACTCCTGCCTTTCCTGCCCTTCCCCAGGGAATGGGATGCTGCCACAGCATCCATTGCCCACCCTGCTCGCCTAAGACACCCTCATCCTCTGCACTGACCACCTGGCAGGAAAGCAGCAGGCTGACATGGAGATTTCTTGGAGAATCCTGGAGATTTCTTCATGTCCATTCAGCTTCTAGCTGTACCGAGTTCAACTTTTCAACACAGATTTTGCTCTTTTTAAGGGAGCTGATGTATTACATTAGATCTAAAAGTGAAACTGTGCTGCTTATAGTTTTATTACAGATTTATTCTTGGGCAAAGCTAGACATTACAAAAGGTTCAAAACAAATGAGGTGAGGTCAGTGTTGAGATTCCAATTTGTTTCTTTTTCCCCTTTGAGACGTACTATGCATGGCATTTTAATGACTCCAGTTAATAATCCCATTTTTGGTCTGTGTTTTGTTTTCATTCAGAAACACAAAAATGTTAAAATGTGTCATTTAAAGCAGTTTTGTAGAAGTATAAACCATGTCCATCTACTTTAGGGCTTGGGAAGTTAAGAACTTCCATATGTCATGCTGCGATCCTGAGTTAGAGTACAATATATGTGTTCTCAGCATGGAGAAAAAGTGAGGCATTAGAGTTAATGTCTTTGAGAATACAGCATGTGATTCAGGTGGACTGCTCAGTCAAAACCTAAAAGTATTCTTGGCAAGGCTCTAATAAGCATGAAGGTTTCAGGTTAGAGCTGCTGCAAGCGTCAGAAGACAACAAATTCCATTCATTTGTCTTGAAGGTCCCAGAAGGAGCATTGGCACAAAACTTTATCCTTTTGGGTTTTGTTTTTATTTTTTCAATTGCATTTGATAATTAGCTTCCATTTAGGCTGTCTATGGCACTGAATAACCTGTGGTGGTAATTCCATAGGGTTTGGAAAAAAAGTTTTACATGGAAGTTTTAAATGCCCCTCTAAAGTGGATAGTTGAAGGGCAGCTGCAATAGTTCTTGGTATCTAAATTAATGGATTTGTATTAAATGCAAACACAATCCATAAGAGTTAAATGTTGGAAAATATAGCCCTAATATGTTTTTCAGAAAAGAAGCACGTGCTGCTAACGGCACCTCCCAGCAAACTGGGGATTTGCAGAAATCTTGCATCAGTTTGCTGAGGCCCTCTCTGAGGAAGTTTCCCTCAGCAAGAGTAGAAGTGAATTTATTTTATGATGTCCAGAAATAATGTTCAGAATCAGAGCAGCACTTCTGAGCATAAGTTCATGGACTTTGAAAGAAACAGATCTGCTGCTTGGATGTGTGCTTTCCTATAAAAAGTATTTTCACACAAACAATTCTTTGATAAATATACTGTCAAGGCTGTTGATTTAAGTGTTTCTTTATTTTAAAAAGTACGTCATTTGTGTGGAAGTTTTTTCTTTCAGAAAAAAAAAAAGAAAAAAAAGAAAAAAAAATTAATCTTATATCCAGAATCCCTATTTATTTATTCATTTGGCAAATGGTTAAAGCATTGGACTCAGGCATAAACTTTTAGGCTACAAAGATGCCACAAATGCTTACTGGAATTTTTGTTGTGTTTCCCTGGAAAAGATGGTCTTCAGCAGATCTTTGCTTTGTGTGGTGCCTCATGGGACTACCATGAGGAGCTGTCTTCCTTCACAAAGAGAAGAAAATGTACTGTAGCATGAGGATTCTGGCTTTTCTCCAAATCCTAACCAATATGCAAGGACGACAGCACTACTATCCTTGTGCAATTCACATTCAAAATATTTGTAATTTCTTCAATTGCAAAAAATAAAATAGCTATTTTGGTTGCAAAGTTTAAAGGGTAGAAGAAGGAACAAATAACTCTTCTGATGAGTTCTGATATAAATTATTGAACTATATTTAATTAATATTTTATTTTGCTGCTGCTGCTTTATTGCCAGCCCAGAGCAGGTGCTCACAAGTTTCTCTCTTACTGATTTCTTAAGCATCATCCATTTTTTTCATATCACTTGTCTCTTTTTTTCCCCTCAGAAGGAACTGTCCTATAACAGCAACATAGATAATTCTAAAATATTTTTTACCTAACTATATCTTTGTTTAATTTGTAAAATTTCAGTTTCTTTTAAATACAAGAAGAACAACGAATGACAATTTTAAAAGCAAAATAACTATTTCTCAGCAGGCAGCTAAGAGCTTGTTTTGGGCAGCACAATAATAATAACGCATTATTTTGGGTGGTTTTGATTTGTCTGGATCAGGTGACCTTTCTACAGCTGCTTATTATTATTAGTAGTAGTAGTAATAATATATATTTTTTCCTTCTCATCTGGGCTATTCTTTGTGAGAAAAGATTGTTTTCCTTTGGTTCATGACTTTGAAAAGTTATCCTGCAGTCAGACATCCTAAGGATGGCACGGTAAATAAAATCAGTGGGTCAGATCGATGAGGTGTTGCACTACCCTTCTGACCCACCCAGTGTTATTGTGTTTTGAGGAGTGCTCACAAACATGGGTCAGCACAAAAATTTTGTGCAGATTTGAAAGCAAACAAACAAAACAAACAAAGAAACAAAGACCTAAAATCTTTCATTTTATGTTCAAGGAAGCTGAGATGTAGTTCAGGGAAGGGTTCCGTCCCGGTCAAGGCCATCCGTGGTGCGAACACTGTGAAGGCCCTCCCTCTGCATACATGTGAGTGACCTGGATTAAACCTCTGAGCTGAACTGGGATTGTGGGAGAGCAAATTATGACTCTGCAGGTGGCTTCTCAGCTTCTGCTATCTCCATAAGTTAGAAAAGTTTCTGAAAACATTCCAAATTTCAAATAGGAAAGCCAGAAATAGGGACTTCCAGGAAAGACAAATCCCTGGTTTAGTACACTAAGGTCGCTGACCCCCCGGTGCCATGAAGCACCACTGCCAGGGGACTGTGCTGGAGAGCTGTTGGTGACCCGTTGATCCCTGATCATGGCACCAAGATATCTCAGCAACCTTGGGCAAAGCCTTAGCCTTCACTCAAATACTTTCTTATCCAGAGTTCATCCACTTTTGACAATGAACATTGCTATTTTCTTTTTTTTTTTTTTCATCTCTTCAGAAAACGCCATTCATGAAATATCCATGAAGAGCTCTGTTAAAATATTAACACCTGGAGAAACGTGGGGCTCATTTGCACAGACAGGCTATGAGTCTGGGACAGGCTCCTGAGCTGGCTCACAGCTTCAGCTCACTGCAGGATCATGTCACCCCCACACAGGAGGATTTTTTCTGAACTTCAGACCCATCTCTTTCTTTACACCGTTGTTTATCTTCAGTGCTGGATGCAGAGCAGTGGCGATAAATCACTGAAATCACTGGTATTTTGTAATTATATCAGGGCATCCTTGCTGCACGATGTACTTACATCTTGCGAATAGCTAATCGCTGCTCAAACTGACAGCAGGTCAAAAGTGCACAGCAGCCATCCCAGGGCTTTAAAAATAAATAAATAGGCGATTCTGTTGACTCTGGTGTGGAGAAATGCACATCTGAACTCCCTGATGTGTGCAGGAGGTGTTTCTTAGCTTACCAGAAGGAAAATTTTGGACGAACTTCCTGTGGTGACGCATCTCCCATCAGAGCTTAGCAGATAATAACAGGGAAGGAGGCTGTGACTTGGGATTAGTGCCATACGTGTAGGGTCCTGTCTCGGTGGGACTTGTTGCATTAGTGATGCAGCGAAAAACTTCAGCAGCCCGGAGCAAGAAACACTGCAATACTCAAATCTCAGTGAGAAGAAAAAGAAGAAAAAAATGAGGAAAGCAATCTTTTTACACTGGATATTTATTTCTCTCTGTGGATAGGTGTCACAAAGCAAGCAGAGCAGCAAGAAAGCAGCAAACAAGTGTAAAGATGGGGAGAGGCAGGTGGTGCAAGCAAGAGAGGAGGAAGCCAAATCTAGTCCCAAGGCTCTGCAATGGCTTTGAGAGTGGCCACGAAGCAGTGGCCCTGCAGATGAGCTCCCCAAATTTGCAGTGCAATGGGTCCTTCGTGGGCTATGGGGAGGTGAGGGCTCTTCTCAGCAGCCTCTGCTCCCAGCTTTGAAGGCTGGGTGCAACCAGAGCAGACCATAAAGCAGCAAGTGGGTGGGAGTAGGAGGCTGTAAGGAGCCATTAACTGCTGGAAATGGGTTGAGTCAGAAAATAATGAAATGCCATAATGAGAGACAGCCAAAACTCCCAGGAAGTAGGAGCGTGGTAAAAAATGTGGGCGCTTCCTCTGAAGAAAAGCAGTGAAAGGCTCGCTGCCTTCGATAGGAAGGAAAACATACTTCACCGAGGTGGTGGTTAGGTTATGCAGCAGGTCTTTTCCACCTCTGATTCCTGACATCAAACAGCCAGGCACGTTGAGTATAATTAAACATACCAGCAGGCACCACTTACCCCAGGGCGTGCCTTGGCTGCTCTGCTCTCAGCAGCGTGATGCAATTGCCTCCATTAGGCACAGCTCTGTGAGCACGAGCATCACTGACTCATCAGGGGTTGTCTACCTGTCCGGCCACTCACAGGCTCAATTAAACAGTCACAGAGCAAAACACGGGGCCGATTGGCACTGCGGCGTGCCATGGCAGCCTGACGCATGGAATCGCTGTGAATAAGCTGGGAAAGGTGCCTGGCCAGGACCATGGGGTGTGTGGTGGCATCTTCCTGTGTCTGCACATCAAGAGCTGGCGCTAGATGTTGCTCCAGCACTTCAGTGGCAAAATCAGGCTTAGGACAAAAACATTGTTTTCTCTATTAAAAAAAAAAAAAAAAGATAAAGAAAAAAAAGAAAGAAAAAAAGAGAGAGTGGAAGTGTTGATGTGTGCTATATACAGTCCTCTTTAAAAGTCTGATCTCTGCTTTCTCTGCATTCAGTGCTGGTCTTTATCAGCATCATTTTTAATGCTGCACACTTGGACTGATGCATGGCAAAGATCCCCAGAGCAATGTAGGGGATGGTGTTAAGACTCTTGCCTAATACTTGAGACGCCTTGGTTTTATTCCCTGCTCTGATGGTCTAATCCCAGATTCATCCCAGCTAAATTTAGGCACTTAGCAGCTCTGCCTGATGTAGCAGATTTTCTTCCTTTCCGGAGGAGGCAGGGATGATGCTGGGCTGTGGTCCCTCTGTGCCTCTGGGGACGGGGCTGAGGAGCTCAGGGAAGGACTGGGAGCATATAAAGACTGGAGAAGAAGAGGCACCACTCCCTGGCACTGAAGTGGAGGACTACCCATCAGGTAAAAGCCATCGGTTTTCATCTCCAAAGTAGGAGAAGTAGACCTTATGTCGGAAGGAAAGTGTTAAGGGTTGCCAGGCATGGTGATGCTACAGGAACAGGGAGCAGGGCAGGGAACTTCTATTAGAGACCAGCTCGAGTCTCTTTCTTCATGTGTCAGTGCTGTGTACCAAGTGACTCTGCAGGATTTGAACAGTGATAGACTTTCCTTATGGACTTGTCACTCCAAAACCTGGTGTCTCCCTAACCGTTTAAAAGCAAGGTGACAGGCAAGCCACTGTCTTTCTCTCGACCTCTGGAAGAGATTGGGAGGATAGGGTGAGCTGTGAAGAGGGAAAAGAAGTGTTTACAAAGATGCCAGCAACAGCACTGCACATTAGCATACACTTGCAAGTACCCTCATGAAAGAGAATAAATGGTAAATTGGCAGATGTCGTGACAACTACTTTTCACAGGTGCATGTGAGGGTTAGAGCAGCTATGGGATTTCAGGGACTGTCGTATGTGGCTACTTGTCATCATCAGGCTATGTAGAGGAGAAGTCACTGGATTCCTGTAAGTAAACGTTAATGTAATGCAGCTGACTTCTTTTTTTCTCCTTTTTTTTTCTTTTTTCATTCTGGAGTGCACACCAAGTATGTTATTACATGACTGTGGTAAAGAGCAGTGGACTCTTAATGACTATAACAAATTCATCCTTACAAAAGCTCTATGAGTAGTAGCATTATTATTAATGTTGGCAAAAGCCTTCAAAGGTGAAGCATGCAGTAAATGCAAGGTGTTTACATTAGCATTCCAGGCATTTGATAATGAACAGCTCCGCAGGGACACGCTCGCTCCCACCACCTCCTCTGGAGCGTGTCACAGTACAGATGGGGAATGGACAAAGTCTCCCATTGATCCTGAGGCTGAATTTTAGGAAACATTGGCCCTGAAATGTAGCTTTGTTTTGGCTGTTGATGCTGCTGGTGTCCTCCATTTCTGCAATAGGAAGCCTGGGGTTTGCAATGCATCTTATCATTCATCTTGTAGTGGACTTTGGGTTTACTAAGCAAAATAGCTTTATGGAAAACAAATTACAGGAAGGTGTCTCTTTCCTGAAAAGCTGTCGTTCCAAATAGGAAAGACTAAAAGGAAAGATGTGCAAAAGAGTGGAAAAATTAAACATGCCTGGCATCTTCATTTGGCAGACCTGGAATCCAGAAACCTTGCCAGAAGGCTGGCTGTCTTCTTCTCACACTGTCACCATTCTGTTTCTCTACATTTTCTTTTTTTTTAACCATTTGGTAATTTCTTTCCCATTCCAGTGATGAGTTGCCTAAAAGTCTGCCTGTTGGCTTGAGAGTAAAACCAGATTCAGAAGAAAGTTTAGACTTAGTGACACAGCGTGTGAAACTTCCCACTAGCCCTGTCCCTGTGGCAGCTGATGAAGTTTCCATCCCAGGGGAGAGCTGTGCTTTGAGCAGCCACAGGAGGTGTTGCCAAGTTCCTGAATTTCAGCGTTTTCCCCTGAAGGCCAAACCAGACACATCTTCCTTCAGACTGACAGGTAGGGCAGGCATCCTGCTAGTCAGTGCCAGCTGCTGTCCAGTCACCCCACCAGGCAGCCGCATCCTGAACACTTCACAGGGCTTTGACTTGGTCACTTAATTGGGGAGAGGTGTGGGTTAAAATTAACCCTAACATTCCTGAGCCTGCCTGCGATTTTTGAAATAAAGACGCCTTGGGGAGCTCTGTGTTGTGGATGTTGAGATTAGTCCTGGAACAGAGGAAGCAGGGGGTAGGGGGCAAACACCTGAGAAATCCCTCTTCAATAGCAGTGAGTCCGCATGGTTTTGAGTGAGTTGTCATATTTGTAATGATTCTGAACAGGTCACTCTGCTGTCCTTGTCCCTGCTGTGGGACGGGAGTTCCCTAAATCTTTTCTTAAAGGTGGGAGAAAATAGGTTGCCTAGGCCTGGGGTGAACTGCTGAGAAAACCTTGATGGGTTGCAGGTGGGAGCAGACGTCTTCTTTCATCAGGGCATCTGCTGGCCCAGGTGGGCTGGTGTGCTCCTCCTCAGCCCCTGCTCTGCCAACCTGCAGGAAACAAACACACCAGGACCTATGAAAAGCAACCTGAAAACACAGTAAGGGTATTTCTGCTTTGTTTATGTACTCAGGAGCTCCCAAGGTGGTCAGAAGTGCTGATGGGGAAGTTTGGACGTGATTCAAGGGGAGCTCAGGGAGTTTCAGTCCAGGGTGAGAATGGCACCAGAGCAGGGAAGGGTCAGCCTGTGAGCAAAGGTGTGTGCTGAAAAACTCCGAGCAAGACCTCAGCTTCTGAAAAATGGAGGCAAGCTGAGGATTATAAGTGTTTCCGTGGGAAACAATGCCCTCCAGCTCTGACACGTGCTCTGTGACATATAATGGGCTGGTAGCTCACCAAGCTCTGTGGAATGTTCTCCATCACCAGGGTCTTTTGAAACCACGAGCTGATTTTTCACTAAAAGAGATGTATATAGTTCAAATAGGTATTAATTCAGGGATGTCCTCTGGCCTGTGCAATGAAAGATATCAAGCTACATAGTTGTGTTAGTCCTTCTTTTGATTCATAAATATATTAACGTTTTTTCCAAATAGCATGTTTGCTGGACATTTTTTACAGATCAAAAAAGATGTTCCACACGATATTAAAGATTTGTTTCTGTGATCATATAAGAAAGAAGCTTACACAGATTTTTGAATGGGGAATGCATTTTTTGTAAAATACAGCTAGCACCCTTCCCAGTTTGTGAACTGGTTTTCAATTTCAGATACTTAATAAGAGGAATCTTTGGTTATATTTTGGGTAGAATTCATAGATTACAAACTTATTGTGATCCATTTTATTGCAGCAAGATTCTTTCCAGAAATGTTATACTATGTGTTGCTGTTTTGTGACTGGGACATGTGGTAACTCTACTTCAAGAACTAGTCAATGCCAGATTCCACAATACATTTCTACGTTGTCATCCATATAAAGGAAAATCAGAAACATCTGTCCTTTTCTTTTTTTTTTTTATTCATTAAAAAGAAATGTTACAAGCACAAACTAGTATATGTAGTAGAAGTTGGTGCACAATAGTAGAATAAAGACAGTCATGTGGAAATGTATTATGGGGTTTATTAATCAAAAAGACAAATCATTAACCATTATTTACTAGTAATAAACATTGATGTTTAATAATTTGCAACTTTTTAGGAGTCATCATGGCTCATTTTGTGACCATGTGTCTATGTGGAAGGTTATAATCAGTTTCCAGTTAATGAAATCAGTTGCAAAAATTGAACTGAAGGTAGAAGAATATTTTTACCTTTCCAGAAGATTGTAGCTGTGTTTTTAAGTATTCACTCCAATGTGTTTGTAATTATTCACTCCAATTGCATATTTTAGAAATTCTTTTTCTTTATGTTTATACTTACTGTGTGTCATTCTTCGGAATCAGCTTGGGCCAGGTATCTGTTTGCCAGGACACATACTTCCCTCCTGTCCATATCTGTCATACCATAGACAGTTGCAGCCAGTGAGAGCAGCTTCAGCATTATTGTAGAGAAAACTGTTTCAGGACCTAAAAGATAAAATTGGAAGGATATTAACATTTGATTAACTAAGGAAAATCTAATGCATTTTGCTTGGGGAACAGCAGACAGGACAAGCTGCTTTTTGGACCTTGTTTGACACAAATTTTCAATGAGCTTGTAAGCCCTCCTCTGAATGAAGTTGCTGTCACTTTTACCATGCTGGGGTATGTCAGCTCTGTGGGGAAATTTTAGCAGTGTTCTTACCATGGGTACTTGGAAAACATCCCTTTATGTCTCAATTTTCTGTATTCCTATAGATTAGGAATAATCTCTCCCTCTCTCTCTCACCCTTCATAATTCATATGAGATCACTTGCCCTGAGTGTTGCAGTTCTTTATTTTTGGTAAACATCATGCATTTTTTGCAGACTCCGTTGTCTGATAATATAACAAGAATATACCAGCAATATTTCTTTAGATTAATAAACCTCAGGACTGAAAGAGTTAGGGCCAAATGAAGTATTTTAGTTCAAACTTCTTCAATGAACCTAGGCAGCAGCTGAATATACTTCAGAAAGCATCATAGTAAATCATTTGTACTGGGGAAAGATAGGATATAGTTTTAAAAGCCTTCATATTGCCTTAAAAAATCAACAAAATATTTTATAACTAAGAATGACTTTGTTTCACATTTGGACATGAATATTCCACCTTTGTGACTGAAAATTTAGTAGTTTGCTGAAATTTTGAAAAATAACTTTATTTTTTAACCAGAACTGCCAACATACCAGATAGTCAGCCATTTGCATCACTCTTTGGCCTAATATCTATATAATTGTCAAAATTATAAGAAAGTATATAATTGCAATGATGCCAAAATGTATTTTATGTCTTGTTACGAGTTTTGCCCAAGTTGGGTTTGTCCTCTCTGATACTTGTTCCCATGCGATTTTTTCATGGCCTTTCTGCCCTTGCATATGCTCCTGTAACTAAAGTGTAGGACACAGTGCTACAGGCTTTTGTAAAAACCAAAAAGGTGATGTTAATCAAAAAGTATTAGTCAGATTCAACAGAGAAAAGGTGCACTGGTGCCCATCAGACAACAGTGTACGTGCAGTTGCTAGCTCAGAAAATCCATAAGCCACAGCTTGCTTATGGGGAATTTCCACTTTATATATGTTCTGTCCCGACCCTATTGCTCCATGCTCAGGTGCCCTCTACTTGGCGGTGTGTGGAGATTGCCCAAGGTGGCGTGGCATTTCCTTCACTCTTATAGCAATTTTTGTTGTCACTGATCATGACAGGAACAGACAAATAGAAACTGAGCAGTTTTAGCAGTTTCATGAAGACCAAACAAGACAGGAATGCCAAGAGTATGCAAGCTTTATTTTTTTTATCAATGCAGTCTTTATGGTGTTGGAACAGTTGTGCCTTTGTTCGGGTAGTGCTGTTTTTTGGAAGATGAGTGACTAAGAGACCATTGATTTTTTTCCCTTTTTCCCCAAATCTCATATGTGTCCTTTGCCTGGCATGTGTATCTCTGAAGTGTAAAAATAGTGCACTACTTTGCTTTTTGCATATTCGAAGAGCAAAAAGGGAGCTAGGGAAGAAAAAATACTGGGATATAGCTAGATTTATCCCAAGGCCCAGCAAGTGAGGCTATTCCTAAATGATGTCAGGGAGGCTCAGTGCTCAGTTTCAAAGCCTCCAACTATGAGACACATGTTGACAAAGGATGAGGTGATTTCCAGGTAGCAGGTAGCAACTGCTGTGAGAGCAATGGTGACAGGAGTGCTGGTGGTGGAAACAGTCTCTGCACAGGTTGTTACCACCGTTGTGCTTGGTAGACATCTGCAGTAGGTCCCACGGGGAGAAAGAGAAGGGGAGGTGGAAGAAAGCAGTGAATGACTGCCACTCTGCTCTGTTTGGTCATGTCTTTTTTTGTTGTTGTTGTTTTTTTGTTGTTGTTCAGTTCAACTTTCAGTAGTAACAGCCCAGACTTTGCAAGACAAATTGCTTATTGTTTCTCTCCTGTAATCCACTACGGGATTTCTGATTGGGAATACGCAGCCTGACTTTCTGAAATGTGCATTGTGCATCCAGGCTTTGGCTGTGACGGACTCGAGTTCTGAGTCACATATAACATGGGGAGGGAGGGAAAGCAGTGGGGCTTGACATAAAAATTAGTAAGTTTTGTTTAAGGGCAGACAGAGATAGTTACATAGCCTTGATAAAAACGTGAATGATATAGTTCACCATGAAGGAGCATGCAAAAGATGAGCATGCCACTGAATGGATGCAGCACTGGGAGCAGGGGACTGTGGGTGTGATTTTGAAGGAAAAGCTTTGGAAATTGTTGTCCATCATGAGTTACATGTGAGCCAATGGTGCTGTGTTGCTGTGGTCTGCACGTCCAGGAGAATAGTCTGTGATATAAGGTGCTCTTTGAGTTTAGTCTGGGATTTAGAAAATATGACTTCCACATATTGCCAGTATTAATACCTTAAGAAAAACTTTCTTGTGTTCAAGTATTAGTTTAAAGAAATAAAAATATGACTGGAAATTTCCTTTAGAAAAAAAATCTATCTCAAGTTTATATGGCCACATAGTGAGAAGAAGCATGGCATCTTTAGAAAGACCCAAATTGAAAGGTATCTTTTTGTATGCAGTAAAGAAATTAACTGAATTGAATTTGATCAGGTAGGATTTATTCAAGCAGTTGTTACAAAACTTTGCATGAATATAAACACATTACATTTATGAAAAAAAAAAAGAAAAAAAAAAGATAAAATATATTTCAGCTTGGATATTGTTCAAGATCTGGTCTATACCCATGGAAGCGGGTGGGTGGCCTGACTGTCAGAGGCCTAAAATGCAGGGTCAGCAAAGGTGATCTACATTATTTTAAATCATTGCACATGCAGTGTGGAAATTTATTTCAGAATTCTTTATACCATAATGAAAGACAAAAATTTAGTTCTGGTTGTTTCAATTTCAGCATAATATTTTACTGGTTGTGGTATCACTTTAAAGCTTAGCCAGTGGCTTTAATTCATCACATGAAAGCTGACTAATCTTTATGTATATTTGTGATTATTGTAGCAGGCATACAATAACTTTGTGTTTAATAACAATCTGTTCCTTTATTTATTTTATTTAAAGATAGGCTGAATCTTGCAGGCCAGGTTTGAGTAACAATAAAAGCCTTTGCAGTTCTCATGCATATCCAGTATCTTACAGAAACACAGAAAAGGTACAGGAGAGAGACACAACCATGTGCAGACTCGCAGAAGTAAACAAACCTTAGAATTTTTACCTGAGAACTAAAAGAAAAACTGTCATGCTTCTGGCTTATCATTCAAAAGATTGAGTGAAATTTCCTGGAAATCCATAAGAGAAGCCTCCCGAATGGGGAAACGTAAGAAGAGAAAAGGGGAGAGTAAGAAAAAAAACAACATGAGTTAACAGAGATCTCTTGAGCAGTTGACATAGACATGAGGTCCTGAATGAATTCAGACCTGGTGCCCGAGGAATATAAAGCCAGATTGTGCAAGGTGCTTCTGAAAATAAGGTTACTTCTTTCCTCTCCAAAATCACTTGGCACCTTCCACACTGGCTGAAATCCTGCCAGTTTTTCTCTCTTTCTTTCTTTCCTTTGTGATTACTGTATCTACTTCCCCAAACTTGAATGAATCAAGGAGAGATGTCTTGATGACCAAATCTCATGCAGCTTTCTTATTACCTATTTAAATGTGGCCAGAGGAGGGAAGGGAGTAGGATTTGCATTCGGCAAATGAGCTCAAGCTCACAAGCCCTTATTTTACTCCTTCTTTATTTGGAGCTGCGTAAGAAGGGTGATTTATTTGCAAATGAATTACTTTAATAATAGGTTTTGAGTTGCACAGAACATGGACTATCTTGACCCCATTTCTGCAGCTGTAAAAGTAAGAGCGTGGGTGTGGTTGCTGGTAGCCGTCCAGGATGATACAGTTCAAGGGGGTGGATAAAATAACATTTACACTTACAGTAACTGCTTAAAAATGTAATTGAATTCTGCCAAATCCTTCATGTTCGTTCGGGGAATCCAGCTCTTTAGGGCTGCCAATACTTGACTCTTCTTACCCTCATTTGCTGCAAGTTCTCTCTTCCTCCCAGATGCATCTTGCTGCAATAACCTCCTCGCGGACTGTGAGGTTCCTCCAGCTTTGCTCTGCAAGTGGTGGGATGCTCCTAGCCCGTCACTCTGCCTGAGCAAGCAGGGGCTCAGCCTGGCCCATAAGACTCAGCAGGGAGGAGGAACGAAATCCCAGAGGCAGTGTTCCACTTACAGCTCTGTTTGTGCTGCAGCAAGGGCTCCTAGGCCAGCAAGGGCAGGCGACTGTTGGATCCTTGAGGAAGCATGTGGTGGAGAAGGCAGAGACCTGGAAGCCTGTGCTCGTCCTGAGCTTGAATTGCAGAAGTGCTCCCAAGCAATGGTAGCCATGGGTACCAGGCACCCTGTCTGACAGAGACCTAAGATGAGGTCTTGACCACTTTGCAGTCTCACAGCTGCCTTTTAAAAGTAGCCAAGTGCTGATTAAAATAGCCTGGTCATCCCAGCTGGAATAAGTACTCTTGGTCTCCCTGTGTCCTTCCTATGACAGCACCCAGTTTGAGGACACAGGGTGGTTGATTCACAGGGACCATTGAACCATCTGTCTGCCCTGCTTACCTTAGGACATCATACTTCATCCTCTTTGGCTATAATATGTTCTTTCAGGTCAGCACATAGTGTTGAATACACAGGAGATTTGGTGTCAACTCTTTGGTGCCTCATTCATGTGGCTAATTACCTTCACTCAGCTAAATAAATAAATAAATAAAAATTAAGCTTTCTACTTTGAATTTGGCAAGGATTTTCAGACTTAAAATCTGGCAGTACTTCACTGCAGTGACAAGATTTGTGATCTTGTCCTTTTTTCTGTTAGCTTCCCATACCTAACAAATTTGGAATATTTCACTGATTTCAAGCAAATTTGGAAGCTGTTAGAAGTCTCAGGGAAGAAAGTTCCTACAAGCTGATGAAAAACTTGACCTGGGTAGAGGAGAGAGACTCAGAGCAGGGAGAGCTCAGACATTATACTCTCTGTTCAGAAACACAGAGTATTTGCAGCGACTGCCATTTCATGTCTAACACAGGGGTCATAAGGGTCATAAGAGACATTGAGACTAGGGGGAGATTTCCTGTGGTTTTGTTTCCCTCAAGACCCTTTCCAGAAATAAATAAATAAATAAAAATCTGTTGTTCGTGGAACATTTTCTTTTTTTTTTTATAAATTAAATTGGTTTTAATTCTTTAAACTTTTTCATCAATGGCATTTTCTTCTGCCCTGATGTCCTCTGTGTCTTTCTTGTCTTTCTTTGTTATCTTCTCCAGATTTTTCAGCACCTAAAGTATAAGTATCAGGTTGTAGGTAGAAATCTATTACTGACCTTAACAGTGCCATATTCACATCCTTACTTTCTCTTCTCTTCAAAACCATCTGGCTTATCTTGCTTCAGCTTTGAAATGTGAGTGTTTCTTGTCATGAACCGCAACTCATCTCTGTAGCTGATAATTGCTAATCTAGTGCCTACCCTGTCCTGCAGACTGAGGTTGGGTTTTCTGTTTCCACAGGCATGCTTGGCACTCATCACGCTATCCCTGGTATCTCATATGGGGTTGTCCAGATCATTCTGTATGACCACCAAGATCTTCTTAGTTAGTACTGAAATTAACTTTTAGTCATCTATAGCCTCAACTGACAATTATTTTGTATTTGCTTCTGCTAATGTAAAATACTATGGTACATCATTTCAACGGGGCACACAAAGCACCCTGATATAGAGAGAGCTTTCTCCCTTTGGAAAGTAAAAAAAAAAATATACACTGGATCATATACAAGAGATGTCAGTTACATCACTGATGAACTGTTTATATGATAGCACTGCAGACAGAATAATAACCTTTTGGAAGAAATCTGTTTGGTTTCCGCAATCTAGTGATCTTCAATAATTCTGTAGTGAGAAAGAAGGTGGTGACTTGCCTGAGGTCCTGCATAGAAAATATGGTCATGGCTGTCCTCAGAAATGCAGATTTTACAATCATATAGCTTTACATTTAATTTCATTTTGAATTGCATTTCCTTTATCAGAAGAATATTCTTTAAAAACTGTGTAGATAAGAAAATCCTCACAGAACAAACTTATATTGTTTTTTCCTTTAAAAGTCTTCAAGTTCCGCAGTTCTTATGGGGAACTCAGGCAATCATTTTTAAAGGAAATTCATTATAAAAAATCTTCAACACCTTTTCATAGGGTATGAGTATTTTATCTTCAAAAGTTTTTATTAAATCCTTGACCGAATTTAAATGTTTCAGACAATGAAACCCCATTCAGTATCAGCCTAGCATTTATAGAATCATGCATCCAAAAATCTGGAAGAGATTGAATAAACCATGCCCCAATCTTTAGTATTTGTAAGTGTGTTTGATCAGGCTGTTGAAGGAAACTTGAGATTATAAAATTGTTTAGACATTCAAATCAGTGAAAATTAATTGTGAGGAAATTTTCCTATGCCCATTCACCAAACAAATTCTATCCACAAAATTTGCCTAAGGTATCATTTGAAGCAAGCATTTACGAGTATATTGTTTTAATTAGGAGATGGCAGTTTCAAATACAACTTTTGAATCCAATCCAAGATTTTCAGTGTACACAAAGTATTTCCATAACAGACTTTTAAATATTTGAGCTTCAACTCTGGTTTGATGAGCTGTTCTAGTCTGGGGCTAGTAAACAAGTCTAGAACTTGCTGAATTTCTCCCAGCAGATAAATCATCATCCACTTACTTTTAACCTTGCCTGGATCCGTCAGTCTGTCCTGCAATCTTTATCTCCAGGATAGCAGACAACGCAGCCATTTCATGTGAACATGGAAGGATTTTCAGTTGTAGCAATAACATTAAAGTGAGCTTTTGGGGAAAAATCCTCCTCATAGCAATAAAAGGGGTCAACTTCCCTGCAGGTAAATTTTCCCAGCAGTATGCATTGATATATCACCTCTGCCGAATTTTAATAGGGATGGAGTGCCTGGTTTTGCATGTAGTAAAGATGTTTGATCTACATCCAGAACATGGATCTGTTTTTTTTAGCTTCCCAACATGCAACAGCTGTACAGGTAAGAGCAAAATAGTGTGTGCATGGACACAGGGCAGCATGGAAATGCCAGCTTTTTTGATTACGTTGCCCGTGGATTTCAATGGTCAGAAAAGATTGTTTCCTCCAGATGGAACATTTTTCCAGTTGCTAAGAGGATATGTGGACATCTGAACATGAAATCATTCCTTGATGTGCTTGGCCTGTAACAATTTTTGCTATTCAGAGAGAGGAGTTTTTTATTTTTTTTCCATATTTTTGGTTGGTTTTGCTCATTTTAAAACTTCTTTTCTTCTTGTGTTCTTCTCTTGACTTCATCACCCCAACACATCTTAATATTTTCAGCTTAAATTATACTTTGCATTCAATACCACCTTTACCATAAAGAAAAAAGCTTTCTTAATGCTATACCAGACAAGATGTCTATTGGTTTTGAGAAGCTCTGTATTCCCCTGGACTTGCAGATTTTTTTATTTCAGAAGGGTCAAAAGAGGGTCTCATGTGCAAAAAACACCAGATGCGTTCCTGTGAGCATGGCAGATACATCTTGCATCTTTATCCACAAACATTTTTGAACAAAAACCTGCTAGGATGCCATCCTAGGAGCCACCAGCTCTCTCCCTCTAGTCAGGAGCTTCTGGTCCCTTCTGCTTTTCTTGGCACCCATACCAATACCTGAAGCCTATGTGCTATCCCTGAAGATGTTATGATGATGATCACTCCACCAAAATGCAGATGAGTTTTGATGCACAACAGGCTGGGAAAAAAAAAAAAAAAAGAGTCTAATGAGACAAATCCAATATCATATGTCTGGAGGTGGGTACCAAAGAGAGATGGAGAGGGAGGCAGGGAGGGAGGGAGGAAGGGGGTTATCTGAGCTGCAAGAAGAGCTGAGAAACCAAAGCTGACTCAGAAGTTACTGGCCGAGCCGCCTCCAAGTTTCACAGACTTTTTCGCAGCAGCAGTGGGCAGCAAGGCTGACCTTGCAAATTGTGCAAAGTCTCGTCTGAGCAGTGAGTCTTGCTGGCAGTGGAAGACACTGCTGGTTAGTCTTACTCCGGCTGACAGGATCACTGCTGCACTGACTTCTTGTAGTTGTAGCGAAGTCCTTTCATCCCAGTAAGATTAGCTCTCTGGTGGGCTGGGTTTCTCTTCTTGGTGTTCTTTGTGTGAACATCAGAAAGGTTTGCCCTTGGTTTTTCATTGCAGTACTGCCAGCCTGGTTGTTACACGGCACTTTTAAAGAGCTATTTAAAATCTCAGCTGACTAAAAAGGAAGGGGGGGGGGGGAGGCCTGTTTCATATTTCCCCACACAAAATATTATGTTTATCCTTCACTAGATAAAAAAACATAAAATCTTTGTTTTAATGTGGGTTGATTCTAGCAGGGGAATTATTTGGATTTCCAAATTTACAAAGCATTCTTCCTGAGTGGTTAACTGTTCCCATATTTGTAAAAAATGGAGGGGAGAGGAAATTACCAAAGAGGTTTTGAAAATTACCCTGGACATTAATGTTTTTTTTCTGTTTGGTTTTTCTTGTTCTAATTCTAATAAAGGTTTCTCAAGTCACACTGCTGTGCCACTCTCTTCTAAATGTCTGCTTTGGAAATAAGAACAATGTTGGGAACAGTTGCATGGTGTTGGTCTGTTTTGCATTACAAAATGTTTTTGTATCATAAAGCTCTGAACCAGGTCTTTACCTTCATCATTAAACATGAAGGGATAGAAACTCAGCTGGCCTAACTTGGCTTAGCTCCATGAATTTCACTGCTGTGGACAAGTTAAAGACTTCACCCTTTGCAATAAGATTCCTCCTTACAAGATTTATTTGCTTTGGTTATGTAAATAATCCCTGAAATACAAAAATAATTGTATTGGTTCAGCCTCTGCTAACTCACGGGAGAAATCCAGCGCGAGGCAAGATGCAAAAGCCATCAGCGCCCCAGCCGCAGCAGTCTGCGAGGGGCAGGACAGCACCGTGCCATGTAGCTCTGGGATGGCTGTAAGCAAAGTTCAACATCTGCTGAAGGAATGCGCAGGTAATTTAAGCACAGGGCTCTGTCCCCAGCTCCTGGCCACCCTAGCAGAGGTAGTCTGCTGGCTAGGCGTAGTGGGGACCCCCGTGATGATTGCAGCGGTGGTGGTGCCTGGATCCGTCCAAAGCGTGCTGGTGCAGCAGCAGCAGGGTCACGTTGTGCATGGCCCCAAACCAAGGCAGCTTGCTCCTAGAAACATTCTGCTAGGAAAATCTACTGATTTATTTATGAGGTTATACCAACCAGCAATGCAGTGTTGGCTAAAAATAACCGAGGGCCAGCCTTGCAGGCTGGTGGCCATCACCTTGGTCATTTTGTCAGAGCTGGAGCTTGATTTTGATTCCTGCTCTGCAGCTCTATATGCTGAAGGAGTGCCATATTTTTAGAGAAATGAAAGTAGCAGAAGTCAAGGAGAGAAGCAATAAGTCCCTGAATACCTAGCTTGACATTTACTCATGCCATTAGGACCCTTCAGAAATCTCCCCTAAACTTTCTCATGCATTTACCCACACAGAAACCTGGGGTGCTCTTCTATATAGCACACTTCCCTTATGGGACCTATTAATTTACTGCTGGCTTCTGCAGGATATTTTTTTTTTGTCCTGTTCTATCTTTCTTTAAAACCCAGCCCAGCTGGGTTGCAGTAGCACCAAGAGTCCCAGCAGAGAGCTGTAGAGCAGTCCTGAGGAACTGGGGTCTCTGCTGAATGGCTGGAGGTGGTGCAGGCATGAAGTCCTGGAGCAAGTGGACAGATGCTCAGACTTTATAACAGAAAAGGAGAAAACATGAAAAGTCATTATTTGGGAAGTCTGGCAAACCTACTGTGAGGCTCTTTGGAAGGGATGAGGTGGTGGCTGCAGAGGTTGTTGTTCCATGAGCTAAACCAAGGAGGCAGGAAGCTCCCGTCAAATTGGTTTGTGGTAGAGTCCTCAAAGTGAGTTTCCACCTCATCCTGTCCTTTCCTAGCAAAGAAGAAAAATGTGCATCCTTTTAAGTGGTAATTTGGAAAAAATATAAGCAAAGTCTGTGTAAGCACGCACTGTAGAAGTGCTGCCTCTTTTTGGCTCGGGGTGTCTGTTTTTCTATGCATGGGCTTCTGCGCTGTCAGCAGGGGAAACACACCCTGCTCAGGATAAAATCCAGCCTGAAGTCAGAAAAAAAGGAAGGCAGTTTAGGAATGTACCCATCAATCTCAATGGCACGGTCATTCTGACACTTGATATGGAGATTTTCTGATACGTGCTGTAAATAATTCATGCTCAAAAGTGACTGCATAGGCTGGTAGTTCCAGCCACCAGCCAAGGTCTTCTACTTTTCTATAACTGTGGTCTTTCTCCAAGATACAGAAGTACTGTTTTTTCACAGCTAATATGTATGTATAACATATATAACTACATTTTTTGTTTGTTTGTTTTTTAAAGGTTTGTGGAAGTAGTTATATTCCTATATCAGGAAATGAACTACACTGGCATGGTCCGAACAGTGAGGTAGCCGTGCTTCTCTCATGCTCAGGGCAGCGCAGTGGGTGGGAGAAGCCCTTGTACCTGCGGGAAGAGCCCTGAGCAAGAGCTGGGCCAGGCTGGGGACCGGCATCAGGAAGGGGATCATTAGGTGACATCTGTAGGAGGCACTGGAGTCTGTCTAATTCCACCTCATCATACCTGATTTGCTGCTGCTCTCTTGTGCACGCAGTGGTGTGTTTTTCTGAGGAGCTTGGACTGCAGGCTTTTTCCTTCTTGGATTCCAATCTACCTGAGAGCAGCTCAAGCTTCCCTTCTTCAGATCCCAGGTCCTCTTCTCCTGCACCTCAAAGCACTGCACTTGCGTGCACAAGGTTGGCAATGGTATTTGCTTTCTTCCAACCTGCTAAGTGCAGAAACTTGTGGAATTACAACAGCTGAAAGAAGGAAACCAGGGCAGCACTGACACTGATGGGTATTCCTGTGAGCAAGGCCCATGGCTGCTACCTTACTTACTGTACCTGGCAGCACTTGGACAACTTTGCTTTCAAATTGCACGCTTGAGATTAACAGAAACTGTGTAAGTGCTCTGTGCAAGCTTAAAGCACCGTACCATATGGCGTGTGACAGGATTTAAAACCCAAGAGCTGTTTACCTTGTTCCTGAGATACTTTTTAATTAGTGCATTGATTTTCTTTTTGCATTTCAGTGCTGGGTTTGTTTTTAAAAACGGCCCAAATATGGAACCCATTGACTAGATAAGCCAGAATCTGTTTGCAGTTGATGGAAGGAGGTAGTTGAAAGGAGTGGATTTTCTTCCTTTCATTACCAAGCTCTTTCAGATAAGGCAGTATCTTCTTAAAAGCTCTTTAAGTAAATAACCAAATAAGACATTTTAAATGAAGGACTTCATAGAAAATCTTGAGAGAGCCTTGTTCTCTTTCCTTTCAATTAACCCTGTAGAGTTCACCACAAAAGTAACCTGGTTTGATGTAGCTGCTCGGAGAACAAGGCACAGATGTGCAAGCACAGCCACTTCTCTCACGTATGCACGTGCAAACCCACAATCGCACAGGGAGTCTGCAGGCAAAAGAAGCCTGTTATGACAGTATAGGAGCACAGGTTTTTGGTCAGAGGACTCTCCACTTTTGATTCCTATGTGTCTTCTCTGTGGCTTAGGGAACTAGTTTCCCGGCTTATTTATATAAGGGACTTCAGTAAAGAGCTCACAAAATTAATTCAGACAATTTACTGCCTTGTTCTGCAGAACAAATGGACTCAATGGATTTTTATTTTAGCTCAAGCTCTTTTTCAAGTCTGACCAAATAGTTTGGGAATGTCGAGTTCTACGTATGAAATGTTGGTTGTGACCAATTAGAAGTGCATAATACTTTTTCTGTTCCTATTTTGGATGAACTTATTAACAGGGCAAGGGCAGTCTTGTAGGTCTCTGAATGTCTGGATGTCAGCATATATTAATCTGTAGTTCTCTCACATCACCATGACCATGGAAACATGGACTAAGTCTAGTCTGCACATTTCTTTTACCAACATTGTTTCATGACGAAGAACTCTACTGAAGATGCAGCTCTGAGGTCCTTATGTTAGCTTGGCTTCTTTTCCTTCTCCACACAGGGGTAAGTTCTACTGCTAAAAGCTTTATAACTGTGCCTACAATCTCTCAAGAGCTCTCTCTAATGGTCCATACAGCCTGGCACCCTATGTTCAGAAATGGGTAGTAACAAAGGGCATTGGAGGGGGTAAAACAATGGTGCATAGAGTACCACAAGGCACCTTCAAAAACCTCTCCAGGTTTGGGAATTCTGAGCCACAGGCTGCATATAAGCTGTTACCTCTAGGATCTATAGAAGACTAAAACTCTGTGGTTCTGATTAGTTAATATTTTGATCAAGGTGGGCTTTGGACCTTTTGGAGCGGTTGGAAATGTATTTCCTTGTGTTGAATTTAAGCCTTGCTGCCTGGTAATGTGATTGATTGATGGCTATTTCCTCTGTGTTAAGGAAAAGGGAATAATCATCCCCTGTTCCTTTTCCCTATGTCTTTCGTGCTTTGATAGACCTTCATTATGTCTCCTGTGCTGTCCTGGTATCTCTTGTAGCCTCCTTCAGGAAAAAGAAAAAGAAAATCTGAATATATACATAGACAAATGCAGTGAGAGAAAATTTTCTTCCTTAAATAATTTTTAATATTTCATACTGCCTCTGCAGAGCCCTGTGTTGACATTTTCTCCATGACCCTAACATCTTTTTTTTTTTTCCTAAGAAGTGATGGCTACTTTAGAGCTTGTTACAGGCACAGTTAGGGTAATTTTCTCCCTCTGATTTCTCTGATCTTTTTTCCTGTTGATATTTGTGAATTTTCTGTCAACAGTTTAATAAATGTATTTGAGAAGTTCATGATCTTCATTAAGAAGTTCTTGGTCTGCAGATTGTTGCAACTTTATGAGCGAAGATAAAATACAGAACATGTGTTGGATTAATTATGCAAACTACCCAATCGAGCTACAAATTGGCACATAATTTAGGACTGACTCAAGCACAATAGATTGCTAGTTGCATAATTTATGATGCTAGTGGAATTGTTTAATGCAGCTACTAACCACAGAGGGAGCATAGAGTGTAAACTCTCTTCTGACAAATCTGTGTGCACCTGAGAGAAATATGGTCTTTAAACAGCGCTAAAGAAACAGGACCTGGAATATTTGAATGTGTGTAGAGAGAAATCTTGTGGGGCATGGCTGTGTTGCTGAGCCATAATTGGCTCCAAATGCATAACGTAGGGGAAAAAAAATCAGCTTCTAACTTTTAGCAAATTTTTTTTTTTTTTTCTGACATTTACACACAACAGTTTGAGCCCTAAATACAAAGTAATTTAAATGAATATCGACTATTGAACCATGGGTTTTTACATGTAGTTCTGCATACAGAGAAGCAGTTATTAGGCTGAGGAGCTGCGTGAAATAGTTGAAGCTGCACGCTTCACCGCCGCCAGGTTAATCTGTGCCACTCACCGTGCATGTGCAAGAATTCACCAGGCTTTGTTGCAAAAGTTATTGCAGTGACCTTGCAAGTAGCCAATTAACTCTACTTAAATACTTACTAATGGGCAGAGAACAAGCGTAGTGCAAACTAAGGCTGAATCTTCAAATGCTGTTTTGCCAATAATTAGGCTCAGGGCTCCAAGCACTGACCTGCTATTACAGTTTGCCTGAAAACCCTGACATTTTTTCCCTGACAAAGGTGCTATTGAATGTGGGGCTGTCATGGCAGAGCTGCAGTTGCATTCATTGACAGCATACCCGGGGGTAAGAGACTTGAATATATACAAGGTGTAGAAAATACTTAATTTACTTGTTAAATCAGTTCCCTATGCTGTTTCACATCAGCACAATTCTTTGCCAGCTGCTACTGTAGGTCCTGCTAAAGCTTCAGGGAAACGGTTTTGTTTTGCTCCTGTTTTTACAGGTTGGATGTTAATTTTTGGCATGTTTCAGACAGTTCAGATAGAAATCCCTGGAAATGAGCAGGAAGGAGCCTGTGTGAGCTGACCTGAGCTAGTAGGTGAGCACAAGCTGCTCTTCTTCATCTTCTAAGTGCGGAAACAGAAACAACCCAGTGCTGCTTTCATTTATATGTCTAGCACCAGACCTAGGGAGAAAAAAAAAAAGTAAAGCATTTTTAATCTTCCTTGGATAGGAGGTGTGTGCCCAGGCTTTCTGGTTCAATATATCACAGTAGGGGCAGGCTGTATGTAACACATATCTTTTCAAAGTTGTATGACCTGCTTTTCTGGCTGCCTATTTTGCTTTGCGTCTATGACGAGCGAAGGACAAACTTCCCTTAACATGTGAAACCATCCCAAAATAGAGACACATTCATCTTCAAAGCCAATACAGAGAGCTGACACAGTTAGTCCATACATGCATGCAGCAATAAAAAGCCAAGAACAGAGACAAGAGGCTTAGACACAGTCGTGGTTGAGTTATTATTAGTTAAAGACTCCAAAATTTGGCTTAGAAATCTCTGCGCTACCAGCTTTCTGTGTTTGTGGGCAAATCATGTACTTTCCATGTAGCAAGTTCCTTCTTTGTAGAGAAAGGCTTTAATTTGCTTCCTTTTCTGTGCTTTCTTTTACTGTGTGTTTTCACATTGTTTGCATATAGTGACTGCTTAGGATAAATACATTTTATGTCAACACAAGCCTTGTGCTTAATTATATATGTAATCTAGTTGCCTAGACTGTGAAAAGCTTTCAGGAAAACGCATTGTGATATCATAACAGAAAAAATAAATACCTGTAAATTCTCAATTTTCCTATCATTTCCAGATGTTTCTTGATTTATATCTATGTAACCATTTTACTTGTAAAGTAGCCCAAAAAAGGTGGACAAGTACAATGTTCTCATCCTTGGTACTTACAGGCAAAAATAATTTCAACCAGTCAGTCAGGAACATGTTTGTCTTTCAGGATCTGAAACCAAACCCTTTCAAACAGATTACATGCCAAAGTTGCTCAGACATTGCTGCCAGGCTTTGAACCACTGGAGTTGGACCTTCATTTCTAAAACCTTCCCGTTTTGGGGACGTTGTTCCAGTATGGACAGGCAAAGCTGGGAGCAGGATGCTCTTTGTCTCTCTTTAGAACCAGATGACCAGGAGGGAAACCTGCTTTCAAAAGCAAAAATTAGTGGAGATGAAAACTTTTTTGCCTCAGAGTGTGTTAACTGGCTCCCAAATCATTGTTTCAAATCTGCTCAGGAATAAAGACTCACTTAGCTTGGATTCACATACTTTAGCTCATTGTAAAGATAGCAGCTGTCTTTATTTAGCTTAAATTTAGTTGTGGATCCAAGCTAACCTGAATAGTGTTTGCAAGGTTGGATCCACCATTCTTCTGTAACTTAATCCACACCCTGTGCTTCAGGAGAGCAACGCATCAAACACACCACCAGGGTGGCCTCATCTGCTTATTACCAATTAAATACCCCTGAAGTCTATTGAAAGAGTTACTATGATTTTTTTTATTATTTTTTTCCCCTAAAAGATTGGATTGGAGGAAAAAATAAAAAACACAGGAAGAACATTTCACAAAAGCAATGTTCCATCCATGTGTTTGCATTTACTAACAAAAATAACATTTATGATGACAGTGACATAGATCCAATTGCAGAGGTTGGAAAATAGTTTACAAATAAATATTTGGTTTTGTTAAAAAAAAAAAAAAGTTAGATTTTTGTTCAAGCTATTGTTCTAGGAAACTTTAAGAATAAATTAAAACTATTAAACACTTTCCCTTGTCTTTCAGTTTGTTAACATCATCTGAGAGGAATTCCAGCAGTCATTGTTTCTGAAAACTAAAAAATAAAGATAAAACATATTTGAAAATATTAAGATACCTTTTTTGCTTGATGAAAACTAACATATATTTTAATTGAAATGTGATTAAAATTAATTATAATCTAATTAAAATTCATTAACTCGGGTAATTAAAATTTTGATTATATGCATCAATACTTTACATGCATTGCCTGATGAATGAAAGACAAACGTGGCATTACAAAGAGATAACTCAATCCCCATGGTGTGTTGAAACAGCTCTGCAAGTGCATATGCAGACATTCGGTCAGGTCTAGCAGTAGCCTGTTGTGCTGACACAGAGCCCTCAGGTGTCTTGCTGTTGTGAATTGTCTCATTTTCAGCTGTTTTCCTGTCTGGGAGCATGTTCTGCAATGTCAAAGTAGCTTGCTGGGCCTGATCCACTCCCCCTCTACAGAGCTGCTTCTCCACAGGGGAGGCGATCAGCTTGGGTGGCCATGGGTGAGAAGGAAGAAGAGAAAAAGGAGACATAAGCTATGCAAACAAACACAATAAATGAGAGATAGTATGTTTTAGAAGAGTGTGCATTAAGGTGGAGAAGAAGTGGACGTATCCAGCAGGCAGAAAGAGGCAGGGAGGGATGATCATGTCCCAGGGAGAGCCCCATATGCTCCAGATAGACACCTCATGTAGTGCAGAGGACAGTCTGCCCCTCTGCAGCTGTGGGGTCGATTCAGGAGCGGCCCTGGTAGGCTGCAGGGGAAGCTACAGCCAGCTGTGCTCCGCCTGGGAGAGGAGCACTGCGACATGATGTAAGGGCCCTGCGGGCGAGCGCGGTAACCAGCAAACACGGGAGATTCCTCAGGGCTCCTGTTGTTGACAGGTCTAGCTAGAGCATAAGGGAATGTGTTGTTATTCCAGGAAGCCTTAATGATTTTAGCAGTTGGCTTCCAAGGAACCTGTTTTTTTTTTAATTTTTTTATTTTTCTGCATAATAATTGCAGCTTTCCTGGGATGTTATGAATACATTAGATATGCTTTGATAAATTGTTTAAGGTTTGATTTAAGCTGTCTTTCTTTTTACTCTAGTGTGATCCATTGCTTAATTCCAAATATTCCACTTTCCTATAGCAATTAGAAGATTTTTGTGTAGCATCTGTGTAATCTTATACAAGTGCCTAGAGCCAGACTGCTAAGTCTGCTCCGTTTCCTCTAAACAAAGGTTTCTTCCTGTGGAGAAAGGAACTGCTTTTGCTTTCACTGTGGATAAGAAAGGTGGGGGGAGATACACATCAACATGTATACATCCCATTTACACATAATGCTATATAAAATGTGTGTTCCTGAATATATGATAAAAGAACATGTGTATATTGCCAGATACTCGAAGTCTGGGTATAAATTCTGTTTTCCTTCATGTGTTTTTGTGGTGTGTCATATGTGTCTGCGGTAGATACAGTCATAGAATTGGCCCAGCCTGTACTTTGTGTTGTTGTCACACCGATGTTTTTTCGGCATTTCTTGCAAATGTTCCAGACTAGCTCTGAAATTCGGGGAAATTTGTTATGGTAGATTGCTCTTAGTTTTAGCATTTTTAGGTCCCAAATAAACCTCAGCAGCACGTTCCTGAACATCAGGAAACACTTTGGCTGTGTGGGTGACAGAGCCCTGGCAAAGGCAGCCCAGAGAGGCTATGGAGTGTCCTCCTCGGAGGTCTTTAGAAGCCACCTGGACGTGGTGCTGGGCAGCCAGCTCTGGGTGGCCGTGCTGGAGCAGGGCTGGGACCAGGTGGGCTCCAGAGGCCCTGCCAGCCTCAGCCATCCTGTGGTTCTGTGATTCTGTTCCAAATCAGAGCTGTTTTCGGCCTGCTCCCATTTAGAAAGACTTAACGAACTCCTACTTTTCAAGTACATCTGTCATTCCCATAAAAAGCACTAAGTAAAGGAATGAAAATTGTTTTCTAGGAAGAGTTGAATCCTCAAAATACTTCTGTCTGTTGCTATATCTCCTGTGCTGTTGCTGCCTGGGTTTGATTTGCTTAGGACTAATGGCAGGCCTTCCAACACGATGATTATTCATGTGGAAGTCGCTGCTGCTTTCAGTCTAGCAGAGCTGTGCCGGGCAATTCCTAGGGCCTGGTGTAAGCTTCTTCCTACTAACTTTTTAATTATCTTAGCAAGGCATGCCGTGCATTTAATCTAGCTCAGCCATCCGCTTGGATGACTCACAAAGTTGAATTTGCTGAATTGGAAAGGAATGCGAAGCACCCAGATGACATTGGCACTGCGCAGTGCTGGGGGAAGAGCTCCAATGCAACAGGAAACCAGTCCATCTGGTGCTTTTCATCTTGGTCTGCAAATAAGCTCCATGGTCTCACTGCCCGTGCCTGTTCGTATGAACCTGCAGCCCTCAAATCCCTATCCTGGCTGTGTCAGTGCAGTCATGCCCCGTTGAGGCCTATACATAAAGTTTGCAGAGCGAGTGGAAATGGCCTGACGCAGATCAGAATGAGCCATGCTGCCCCATGGCAGACTGAGGCAAAGGTCTGCTTTCCCCATATACAAGAAAAAGTAAGCAGTGATGGGCTGGCAGTATTTGCCTTAGACCACTGTTGTGCGGCCTGTCGTTTGCAGGCCCTGGCTGATCCACAGGACAAAGGAATGTGATAACTGACTTGATGGCACCAAAACAACCTGCCCTCTGGTTATGGCAATGGGAGCACAGCTTTGAGATGGACACTGCCAGTCAGGAAAGTGTGCAAGTAATAATTAAAAGAACAGTTTTGCAAACCGGCCATTTTACTTCCTTAGTGCTAAGAACACTGTTTCACTCCTGCTCTGCCAGCCCCTGAACAATATGGGATACAAGAAGGACATTGGCCTCTCTTCCCATCCCCGGTGTTGGGTTGTCCTTTGATTTTAAAATGGCCGAGAAACACTGCCTTTAAGCATTCAGCCAGCTAGCAGGGAGGGATCCTGCTGGAAATGTGACGCACAATCAGGTTTTGAAAATATACAGGCTGAGAGCTGGTTGTGACCAGCTGATACATGTAAGAGAGCATTACCGTTTGCTGTTTTTAAGTAGTGTTTGATCAAAACAGGCTTGCTAACACTTTTGGGTTCATGGCCGTGGCAAAGATTGATAGAGGTGGCCGGCTGTTATGGGGAGCCATTCCCCGCTATCGTTAGCAGTGCTGCTTTCAGCAGTGCTTGCATAAATCCCATCTCCTCCACGCAGTATCTAGTCAGCTGGTGGTGTTTCAAAGGAGAGCACAAATCTTCTGGCAGGTGTGGGGCAGCAGTGGGGGACCACAGGGAGAGATGGGGCTGGAAAGGGCTCCTCTCCCCGGGTCAGCACCAGGGCTGCTCTGCAGCTGGAAAAATGCGAGGGTAAGTCCAAGTCAGAGAGCGCTGAGAGGGATTCTGTTTTCCAGCTTTTTCTAACCAAAACCCCAAATATTTCTACTTGGAGAACTTTAAAGCAAAATAGAGGAAGAGGTATGTGAGTGTGTGCTCTTCGGTGAGTGGTGGAGCCGCTAAGGGACTTGCCCAGGTCTCCTGTCACTACCTAACTCAAGGAGGAGGCAGTCAGGAGGCCCTCAGTCTCTCCTCTTGAAGTTCTTCCACTTTGTATAAACAATTAACATTTACTAGAAGAGGGGCTGGTGCTCAGGAAGTCTCATCTCTCAGATGACGACCCGCCAGGCTACTGATTCATACACACACGTGTGCTCTCTCTCAATGAATAGTTAATGTTTTATTAAAAGTGGAATGGGTCCAAGGGGATGATTCAAATCTCCTCCCTGGATCCAATGCTTGGCTTTCAGCAAATATGCTTTTTGTTCCATCAGAAATGTCATTGCTTTTACACAGCTCCTTCTTCTTCCCTTCATCTAAATGCCCTTCTTTGTTCCAGTTGATTTTTGTTTTGTTACTGGCCCAGACCCTGCCCTCTTCTTTGCTCCTTGACCCTGTGAGTAGGAGATCTATGGCTCCATTATATTTGAGATCAGCTGAATCTGTGGAAGGGCAGAAGGTACGTTTCCATCTGAGCTGAGCTGGGGAAGGCAATGTTGTTCCCGTCTCCACGCCACCTCCCAGAGTATTTGGGGCAGATTCACACTCACCAAGTCTGCTGTCACTTAACACTTCCCAGAAGCCTGTTTTGGAAATCAGAAGTTGCAGGGTGCCTTCATCCCTTGACTGGACAATTTTTTAATCACCACTGTCTGCCTCTCTTGGGGTGGCTTCGCAGCTGGGGATAGCAGTTCCCCAGAGAGAAACAGAAGCTGAAGACAAGCAAATAACCTCTTCCCTGTGGAATATAACCCCAGCCTAAACCTGAACCTAACCTGCCCCCAGGGCAGGTGGGGCTTGCAAACCCCGCATGCAAGACATTAGGGATTTCCAACTACTTTTCATGACTGTAAGCTGTAATTCAGGCTGTAAGGCTTCAACCTGAGGTTTTGAGAATGTTTCTCTGCCCACATAGTGCCATGAATATACATGCTGCTGCACATCATGCCTGAATCTCCGGGGTGGATGTGGATGGAGAAAGTGGACCTAGTGCTGAAACAGCTGAAGAAGACATGGTTGTTCCTGCATTGGCTGTTGGCTAGACTAGTTGGGTCAGCCACAACTTGGAGGACAATTAATGGCCACCCTTGGCTGATAGTAAGATCAGTGGCTAAGCAGCGCTTATAGGACTGGTCAATGACTGAAATTCAGATGTAGCCATAAAGGTTATTCATTAAGCCTCTGCTTTTATTCACTCACTCTTTCTTTCAGCCAACATATTCCCTTCTAGCCAGCCTCTCTGACCCTGAAGAGCTCTCATCTGCTTTACTTCCACGTGGTGATAGGAGAGCTGCGTAAAACAATTGTAAAAACACCCACATTAACTGGCTCCTTGTCTAACCAAGCCCCATCTGTTGCAACCCCTAGTGATCGCATTGCTACCCGAGACTCATTAAACCATTCCATATGGGAAGCCTTGCCATGTACATAACCTTGCCCACAACAAAGCCTAGTGAAGGAACTGTGATGTTAGGAAAAACAATACAAATCAAGACAACGGTTAACATATTGGGAGAACATGTATGCAGTCTGCCAGTTGTAAATTGTAAATTCCAGTTGCCCACCGTGTGGCGGGGAGAGAGGAATGTGAGCAATGCCAGCACACATGCTCACATCTCAGACCAACTGCTTTGACTCCTCTCAGTGCAATGGTGTTTGCATGTTACCTGCCGTTCTTTGTGTGAAGCAAGTTGATTTTCACGATTCAAAATAATGTAAGTCTGTACATTTCTTACATAGCTTTACAAACCTGGGGTGCCTGCAGCCTCCTGTGCATGGCTTTGCAAATTGATTTCAAGTCTAGACTTCATATGGGTGATCTTTTTTATTTTTCTCCTTTTTTAAGAGCACAGTCATTAGCTCCTTAAAGTGCTTTCTCTGTGTTGTTGTTGTTTCCCCACACGTACACACTGTCTGAGCTCTGTGTCTTGGCTCCCTGCATAAAATCCCTCTTGCAAGAAAGGCTCCAACACACCCTAATACATTTCCCATTATTACATATGGTTTACTTTTATCCCATGTAGCATTTGAACTAACTTGGGTGGTGCAAAAAAAAGAAAAAAAAAATCAGGTAACTCTATCCAAGCTGTTTTAGGCTAACTTTTGCCATGGTAGGGTGAAAAAAAAATAGAATATGTAATTACATTGAGATTTATTGCTTGGTTAAGGGGCAGGATCTCACAGGAAATGCAGTAAGAAGGAAAAGTCATTCCACTTTTGAAAACCATAGCCAATGTTCCCTCCAAAACTCGCTGGCTGCCATTTGCCTTCTGTTTTGCCAATGTTTTTATTAGTTACTTTGTAAAGGTGCCAAAGACACGAAGGAACCTGGATTTTTTTATTCCAAGTGTGATTTAAGTCTCTCCTAGGTGTGATGGTTGTGTAAAGATTATGAAAATCCAAGCAATGCCACCTCAAAGTCTGCTTTGGGATAGGGAAATCATAGCCTAGTAGCCCCCAGCTAAGGAAACAGATGTCAAAGCTATATCACCCTCATCAGAGAGGTTACACTTGGTCTCTCTGAGGAAGCATGGACAAGCAACCAAACTGAAAGAAGCTGTGATGATTTTCTGGTGTAAATCTGTGCCTTACCACCTTGCTGGCACTGTGCTAAACACAGCCCGTGTGCGGTTTCTGCAGATCTGGTTCCTAATGCTGCTTGGCTGCCTTGAAAAAGTGCTCGGAGTGGAGGTGCACAGCCTGCCTTCTGCTGGCCTCCTGGCATGTGTCTGCTTGGGATACAGCCAGTGGTCCTGCCAGTGAAATGATGGGTTGACATCCGGTCCCTTTCTAGACTCATCCTATCTTTTCCTAATAATCTCACCTCCTTGTGGAGCCTACTATATCCAGGCAAACTGAAACAATTCTGCCACCAGCAGGGTATAAACTTTCCCATTTTCATTAAAGGCTTAGAAAGTAACTAAAAAAAAAAACTGGGGAAATATTCTGGGAAGCTGACATTTTCCATGCGCAGACTGAATACAAGACTTCCCCTTCAGTAACTGAAATGCAGTCAGACAGATTAGCTGTGGCTCCTTCGGACTCTCCGCTGATGGTGTGAGCTGGGGGTTGGAGAGGAAGATGTCCTCTGCATCAGCTCAGGTGACTACGGTGGATGTATAATCTGCAGCTGCTTGCAGGATGCTTCCTTGTCCCAGAAATCTCTTCTGGATTTTCTCAATTTAGAGACTTTTCAAGTAGCAGACACTTTAGGGCTTTTTTTCTGCAGAAAGTTGAAAGAAACATCATTTGCGGTCTTTCCGCTCTTAAGATTTTTTCCGTGTTTTTCCAGATCTGGGCTGCTCTTGGCATTTTCTTTCCTGTTGTAACTGTCACACTTAAACTCTTTTTTTATCTTTGTTAATGACTACATTTTTATGAGCCTGTGGGACATGTTCCATGAGCACTTTACTTTTCCTTCTGAACGTGTGGTAGCTTGGTTTCAACAGACTGTCTGTGGCAAGCCAAGATATTCTGAAGTGGATTTTTCCTGTGTTTCATGACAGCAGTGAACAGGCAAATCAAAAAGTCTGGGCTTGAAGCAAATCAGACACTTTTTAGAGAAAAAGATTCTCACTTAATTAATTTTATCCTCTGAAGCAAGGAAATGACAGAGAAGTTTTGTCAATTGTATTTTGCCTGGCAGATGAAGGAAATTCTGGTCGCTGCTGCAGTCCTTACTCTGTGTGGATTTACTTCTGCAGGAAGGAGAGGGAGCTTGGAGGTCTGTCCATGTCCCATACCAACTGTGGTGTGAGCAGCTCCTGTATGGCTGAAGATTTGGTTTGGGGTTTTCCCTCCAATACCTAAAAGAGACAATTAGAAAAATCTGAGGCATCGTTGACTTTGTGGCCAGCTGTATGGCTGCAACTCCTGCCCGTGTACCTGCTTCTAAAGGACTGCAATCTGCTAAGCTGGAGAGCTCTCTCCATCTCTCCAGGCAGCAAGCAGCAGCCTCTGGCCCTGCTTCAACCGAGATGAGATCAAAGTTCCACCAGCTGGATGAGAGGACAGATGACAGGATCGTTGCTGACCCTCTCCATTCTTAGGGAAGCATCTTCTCGTTTTCTGTTGGAGTAACGCTGGCCAGTGGTCCTGTTTCAGCAGCTCCAGGACCTCATCCAGAGTGTGGGACCTCTTCCTCGGGCCGCAGCTGCAGGGAGGGAGGAAGCGTAGGTTGAGCAAGAGCTAGGGACAGTCATTGTTTAGTTAAACCAGGCTGCTACGCACATCAGAACACAACAGATCTTCCTGTAACCAGAGAGAGAAGGACAAAAACGAACCCCAAATTATTATTACAGCAATCACCGCACAGGTAAAGAGTGCCTGGTAAGCTGTCATCCTGGTTGTTAGATCAACCAAAACACAGCCTATTACTGTCTTGAGTTGAGTTAGAAAACTGTTTAACTGTTTAATTTTGTATTTTTGCTTTTATTTTTTTGTTGGGAATCTCAAAGGGACTATTTTAAAAAGGATTTTGGCAATAGTGAAGATAAAATGACAGAAATAATTAATCTCCACTTGAATTGCCTCTTTTTGACATTGAACTAGCACTCTGTGAAAAAGTGCTTTAAAAACAGTAGACAAAGGAAGATGAAATAAACACAGACAGAAAAAATAACATGACAAAGTGTAAAGTAGTTACACTACCAAGTTTGCCCTTTAAAAATGAAAACCAAACCAACAAACAAAACCCTCCATTAAAAAAAAGCAAGAACACACTTTGTCGTGTTTTTAAGAAGTAAGTCTCAATAGTTTCTGAAACGATGTTTCAATTATCTATGATTTATTTTCTGCTGTTACGCACTTTCTTTTTCCATGATTGTTGTGCTATATCCTTTAATTGCATTCTAACGATATTTCAGCCCGGGTTTTGAGCCTGCGGCTCTGTTGCCACCTCCCACCCGTGGTGTGAAGGACACGGTGAGGCCACGCAGCATGTTCTGGTTAGACACTGAGATCTTTTCTCAGTAAGTAATGCTGGCCTTGAGAAGGGTATTTGTGAAATGAAGTTTAAGAGAGCAGTTTTCATTCATAAGGCCATTATGTCTTTTAAAGAAGGCATTTACAGGCATTTTTCCCCTTGTTTCCTATCACCATTTTTTACATGAAGAAGCTAAATGGGTTTGCTGCCCACCACTCTCCTCTCAAAACCCTCATAAATGAGCAGGAACAGGCATTGTAGTTCCAGCTGGCCGGTAAATGGAGTGTGAAAAGAAGTTTTACCTTTCTATTTTAAAACAGAGCAGAGCTTTAAATTGCCATACACAGAAAGATTACAGGCATTAAAAGAGTAAAATAACATATATTCTGTGTAGCAGATGGCAGGAGATGAATATTTCAGTCTTTCACAGTTTTTGATCCATTTTCCTCAAGTGTTTCATATCGCTCCACTGAGATACCTTAATTGCTATAGGACACCCTCTCTCAGCAAAGATTTCCAAGAGTATTGCCAGTTTGCAACATTGGGAAAGGCGATACTTAAGCAAAGTGAATACAACATCCTTAAAACAAAACCCATCTTTTCATTTTAAGACTTTTTGTAGAGGAGTCTAATTATACTCCATCAAATGAATAAAATTATGGTAAGGTGAGACAATTCTGAAATTATATATAGTCTTGGGCGTGAGAAATGCTACAGATTTGCGTGACCATGATTATCAGCTGAAAATGCTTGCTGATTCAAGTTACCTGGAGATGGTCCAAGTTGAGCGAGTGAAAAGACAGGAGGGTGGCAGGGAGTGGGAAATGAGAGTACCCACCTCTGCGTGTGTGAGGTCGGGAGCTCCAGACTGGTCCCTCCAATCCCTGCTGACACACCACTGGTAGGCTTGCGGTAATACCGCGGGCATAAAGAAACTCATTGTTGCATGTGTTTAATAAGATAAAGGAAAGGAAAAAAAAAATAATAATTTAGGAGTGACCTGAATTTACTCCATGTTTCAGTGGAGCTCTCCCTTTTTTTTTTTTTTTGTTCTTTTGTAAAATGTTGTTGAACTCTTGTAATATTCAGCCTTAATTTTCTCCACAGATACAGTAAAGAAACTCAGAAATACATAGGGTAAACTACTCCTTCTGCGTATGAAAGATTGTCAGATTTCTGCAGTCACCTTTCCAACATTAGTTTTGAAACAGGTAGCTGCTGCTCCAGATGTGGCTAAATGAGGATAGGAGGGGATAATCTTGTTTTATGGGAGCCCTCACAAGCTCCTGTAAGACAAAAAAAAAAAAAAAGAAAAAAAAAAGAAAAAAAAAAAAAGGCCTCTTTAGGATGAGTAGTCCAGAGCTTTTCTGCTTGTATTGAGAAGAAAGCACTGTAAACATTTGATGTGCAGATCTCTCACTTGATGATTTTATGGAGGACAGTTCTGGCCAAGAGCCAAGACAATTCTCATTGTGATCACTGCAAAGTGTCAGGCAGGCCCTAAATTAAAGTGGAACAAACTGGAATTTATTTTTCAGAAAAAAAAAAAAAAAAAGAAAACAAAGCAAACAAACAAACAATCAAAACCAGAAATTCCCACAAAAACTCATCAATTCCATCACATCAGGTATTTATTTGCTCTAAGTCCCAGAGAGAAACCTCTCTAATGCCACCAGGAATTCAGTCCCCCCATAAGGTAACTACTTAGTCATGGTGCAGAAAGGACTTCGAGTAGAGAGGTACCAGGCATGTCCTTTGTGATGGTAAAGGAAACAACAATCTGGAGCCTGCTGCTGTCAGTAAAACCCTGCAATTCAGACTCTGCTGTCCTTTTAGGGTTTTGCAGGCTGTAAAGGGAACTGCTCACTAGCTCTCCATCTGGAGAGAGGATGCTGCTCTAGCAGCTTGTACTTGAAGGATGCATGTTGCGAGGGGAGACAGAAGACTGCAGTATGAAATGATCAGATACCCAAACCGAACCTGTAAAATATACAATTTCCTGAAACATAAAGCTAATTAAACAGAAACTTCGCAGCAGCTCTATGATTCTTAATTTCAGATTGCAGTGCTACTAGTCACAATGTTTATTTTTCATATCTCTAACTTCCCTATAAATCTGGTGCCACTACAAATCACAGATTGGCATTATTTATCATAGCACAGATTCCACAGTCCTCCTAACCTGGGTCATAATCAATTTTTCTAAAGTCTTTTTAAATATTAGGGATAAAATTGTCTTACTCGCTCATTGCATCTTTACCATCTCCCTCAGTGTCAGTGTTCCTTTCATATTGCCTACACTTCTGGTTTCACAGGAGATTGTTTTCGCAGGAGGTTAGTTTTTACCTCCCTCCCAGGTGTGCATTTGCTTGATATGTGTGACAGCACAGCTCTTCAATGTGCAATGCTTAAACTTGTGCAGACACAACTTTTGCTGTAAAACCAAACCCACAATACTTAGCACAAGTGTGCCATTTCCTCCTTTCAGGCCACGATATGAACCTGGTCTTTCATAGGCTACAACTGGAAACCTTTGGGAGTTTCAATAGGAGAAATTTTTGTGAAGTTACGTGTCCATTGCAGGTGGCACTGCCATAGCACAGGGAATTTACTGTTTTCATCTCCCCCCAACTCTTCTAGTCCATGTGCAAAGGCCAGGCAAGGTTATTCCCTGGCATAACCCTGAACATGAAGAAAGACACCTGATTAATGGATGTGCACATGCAGGACTCCGTGGAGATGTGCCCAGTTAGCATGCATGCTGCTGTCAGTAAGGAGCCTTCTGGAGGACAGGATGCACAGCCGTGCTCAAGCACACCACGCACCAAGCCTGAAGACATCCCTGTGGCACTCAGCCCTAAGGCAGGTGTGCGAACGGCACCTGTCTTGCTTTCTGTGCTGACATCTCGTTATGGAAGCAGAACAAAGCATTGTTCATGGATGTGAATGTTGTGGTTGTTAGAGCACTTGTTTTGGCAGCCAGGAAGACATCCACGTGCAGAACTAGGAGAGCTCGCTCCCGTCGTAGGCAGCATGTGAGGAGTACAAGCAGATATGTGGTCACGGACTGCATGAGGGTGATGGAACAGAGACCACGGCCTCTAGCTGAGATGTCCCAGAATATCTGAGACATCTGTATGGAGCTGGCAGAAGCCACGCAGGAGCTACAGGAGGTCTCTGATGCAATGGAGGCCAGGCGTCTTGAGCACTCCAGTGTCTGAAAGGGCATGGGAAGCCCGGCAGCTGAGTTGTTCCCCTAAGCTAGGAGGCTATGGTGAAAATGTGATCCAGTCTCTGGCAATTTTTTTTTTTTGGTAGATAATCAATATTTTTTAACAGGAACACAACTCAGCTTGAATTGGGTATTATTTCAACATTTTTGGTTGCCTTTCTGCCTTTTGTTGTGGACAGAAATGGCTCTGTTCAGTAGTTACTGAGTCATCGTCTGTGAGAGGACATTTGAGCTCTCTTGGACTATTTTAATGCCTCAGTAACAATGCAGATGTCGCAAACCAAGGCTTCCTGCAGCATGCTGTTGTGAACTCAGAATGAGGGGATTTGCCTAGCTGATTTGCAGCAGGACTGTGTGCCCAGCTCGTTTAAAGACTGTGGCTCCTTTGTCCCCTCAGGAATGGCCATTTGGTTTCTGCAGGGGAGGATGAATAGATAGATGGTCCTGGTTCTCCCTTAAATTCACAGAGAAGGAAGCACACAGGCAGCACCGATGGCCTCTTGGAGGCAGCTCACGAAGCGTGGATGGCAGCTGCTGCTTGCAGCCGCTCCTGCTCGCTGTCTCTCCTTCCACTTCCTCCTCCTTTTCCTCATAAACATGACAAAGGGCGCTGCTCTGCCACAGCAGGAACATCTGTAGGCAGGACACTCCTGCAGAAATGTCACTGCAGGGGCCGGGGAAGGAAGGGGAGGGGATGCTCGGTTTGACACTGATTCTGTGTTGTTTTTCAGGGATTTTGGGGAAGAATGTTGTGTCTGATTTTGTGGATTGTCAAAATGAAGCCAGATGGCAGCGGATTAAGTGTAATACTGCCTTGTTGTTCTTAGGTTCACGACTGTGCTTCCCCTGGAGAAAGAGAGCCTTCCCCACGCTGCAGCCCCAGCCCCATGCATCCCCGGCCACCGCATGCCCCTTCCCATGGGTTCCCAAAAACCCTGCCCTGAAGGGGGGGAAGAGGGCAAGCTTTATTTTGGTGAGGGCCGCTAGTTGGAAACTGCTTACGGAAGGTTTTTCATGCCTAGGTTACTCAGCAAGAGCCTGTTTGCCATGCTCCGCATCCAACAAAACACGGGTATTTTGCAACTGGAGTGATCAGTTTGCTTGCTTAAGTGAAGCTGCCGACTGAGCAGCAGAGCCAGCGAAGCCTGGTTTCTTACAGATTTGTGTCTGGTAGCTGGATTTCCTGATGTTTAGAAAGGCGTGAGTTCAATGGAAGTGTTTCCCATGAGGCGTTCAAGTATTTCAAGCCCTTTGTTGATTCTTTGCTATCTAATAAGGGACGTATTTATGCCTCAACCTCCCTCTCCATGTGAACACTTAATGGGGTCTCTTTTCTTTATTCTGATGGGAACATAATATCTTTGCAACTGTTATCCTTTGTCAAAGGTAGGGCACTCGAAACAGCCACAGGGCTCCGAAGATGCAGCGGGGTGCAGAGAGGCAGGCACTGACAGAGAAAGGTGTGATCACCTCAACTTTGTTTCCCCAGGAAATTGGGTGAAGGATAAATTATTAATTAAAGAGAAGGTGTATTTAAACTTATGATGCTGATTATCATCCAGTCTCTTAATTAGAAGTAGACAGGCTGACAAATTTCCTTTAAAAGGGCTGTTCTTCCCTTCACCACCTCCCCCGGCACAAACACCTTCTTCTTTCCAAGGTAGCCTCTGTAGGTGCAGGCCAGTGAATTTCCACCCAGCCTATGAAAATGCCAGCAAAAAATGCTCTGCATTTCTCCTCTCAGACTGCATCATCCTTTCAAGCATAAACTTAATACTTTCTATTTAACTTACTCCTCTATGATCTTTCACTGCAACTTCAGATTAAAATAGTGAATTTTATTTTGTAAGAAGTCTGCACTTCTTCATGTAGACCAGCAAATGCCTGCTCCAAGTCTGTGATACAGTCCTTGAGCCTGGGAAGCATTCTGACAAAAACCTGATGCCTTGGTAATTGACGAAAAAACAGAATCCAAGTCAGTGTTGCTGCTTTGTTGTGCTCTGTCCCATTCTTCCTTATGATCATTTCTCAGCTGTTCAGAGGTTTCTTTGAAACCATTATCTGTGCTCCATAAGTGTTCAGAGCTTTTTAGCCTTCTTTAACAAATCACTGTCCCCTAGCTTCACGAAGAGTCACCCTCTCTGGGACGACTTTCATAAAGCTGGGTGCGGACCCATCAGTTTGAGTTGTTCTGCGTTTTCTTGTGCAGAGAGGATCTCGTTCAGATGCTTAGCTTGCAGATTCTTTGATGTGCAGACTGTCTGCATAGCTTGCACAGCACAGTGTGCCCTGACAGTGGTCGACAAAAGAAACCATGGGGGGAGGAGGCTGGAATTAGGACAGTATTTGTTTTTATGGTGTATGTTGTTATAGTTTACAATATAGATAGCCGTAAGCTAGTCAAGATTTAATAAGTCATGACAATTTTATAGAGACTGGCTGTTACCAAGATACTCAGAAAGACTGGGATTTCCTAATCTTCGTTTCAGTGACTTCAGAGATGATTTTTTCCTGATTCTTGAGGAGATACCCTAGTGGTATAAAGGAAATTTTTCAAAGAACTGGAGTCCTCGTACTCAGCTTGTAACCTCTGCATTTCACCTTCTGCCTTGGTGGTCTAGCGGGGGCGGCCCAAACATCAATTCAAAACGTACTTTCATGTCCCTCGCACTACGGTGCGCAATCCGGAAGGTATAAATTAGAAATGTTCAAGTATTCCACTAATGTGTTTAGTTTATTTTAAGCGGAAAAGTTACTAATGACATATTTTCTGCTAAGCAGAAGTAAGTTTGGATGTGCTTATGTTTTTGTTTATTCTCAGAAGTATTTTTCATTTATAGTGTGAACTTCTCCCCCTCAAATTCTTCTTCTGTTTTTCTTTACTGTATCCTGTTGTAATATTCCCTTTGGAAGGTCTTTTATAGAGTATTTTTTTACAGATTCTAAAAACTTCCTTCCTGGCATTTGCATTCTCTCTTCAGATGTCAAAATCAAAGATAATGGCCCATTGCTGGTGTTTTGGGAAGGGAGGGGCATGCAGGGGACTTTGCAGTCCCCACACACTCAGCCAGTCGATGCACTTCACGTGTGGTGTGAGGGACTCACTGTGTCCCAACAGTAGCGCACTGTTAGCCAGGACAAGGAGGAGACATTGAAATTCAAGGCAAGCATTTTGAAAATCGTCAGTATTTTCTGACCCGTTTCCCCCCGCACAAAGCCGACAGATCTCCCAAGGAACTTTGTGAAGATGGTACAAATCTCAGCACGAATGGCGATTTTGTCTGCAAGGCATGAATATAGACTTGTTCTGTCGGCAGCAGGGATACGTGTCAGCGATGCTCTGAACAACTGCTTCAGCCTGAAGCCTTTGATGGATAATAGCAACCCCATTCATATACATTTTGCAAAGTATCTCCTAAAGCATAAGCTCCTAGCACCTGGCAAAGCAGCAAGAGGGAAGGTTGGTGGCGTTAAGCACCAGCACATCCACGCTTAACCCTGGAGATTCGGGTCCAACTCCTGCAGTCATATCGTAAAAAAAACAGTTTGGTGACTTCAGTAGCCCACATCTGGAATGTTTTGGTCTGTATGTATGTGGTCTGTAGAGGCTTGAAACTGCAACAGGAAAATGTTATTGTGTCAATGTTATCAGCTGAGATTCAAGTAGCTAAGTGTTTGTAGAAGTGCTCTCAAAACAAGTTTCTGCACTGTATTCCTGGATCAGACTCTTTTTTTTCTACCATTTTGGCAGTTAAAGAGATTCAATACAGATTCTCCAGGTATAACTACACTGGAAAATAATATTTGCCAGAGACGTTATCGGGCACTGAAAGCTAAGCTTAAGGTTTTGCAGTGTCAGATGAGTCTGATCTGCAGTTTGCTGAAGAGCTTTCTGTGTCGTTTCTGCAGGCTGTAATACACAGAAAGGGGAAGTGCACTGTGACATTGAACCGGTCATACGAGGTCTGTAAGTCAGCTAAATGCACGTTTGTAAATTCTTTTGAGCATTTTTGATGGATTTGCCACTTCTAAGGCATTTCATGGTACAATGCTTGAAAAACAAATGTTTTCTAAAGGAGTTCTTATTTTAAATGATACTTAACCATTCACATTCTGGACTGCAAAAAAAATTTTTTTTGAAAAATAATTTTAATAGTAAATATTTCCATTCAAATTTCATTCAGCTTTTTGATGAATTTTATACACACATACTCATTATAAATATTATATATTATACATTTATATATCCATTTGTTATGGCTTTTGAAAACATGCAAGATCTGAGTTCTTCGGCATGGAAAACAAATATAGTTAAACAAACTGGTCCATGAGCACCAAAGCTAAAGAATCCTGTTTTGCTGTAGATTCAAGAGTGCTGTGAGCTCCAAAGGAAGATTTTCCTGCTGTTTGTACATACAACTTCATTTCTATGTCAGGAATGGGGGCTCAGCATTTTAGTAACATTGTGGGTAAGAGCTTTCTCCCAGTTGAAAATGCTATCCATCTTTCATCTCCACCTGCTTGCCTGCTTTCACCAAACTTGTTTAAATGCTGTTGAAAGCCCTTCTCATCTGTCAGAAGTGGTTGAAATCATTCCCCGAATTCAGAAGTCATTGTGGGTTCTGGGAGGCTGACAGATACACACACACAGTTACATGAGCTGCTGGAAACTTAAAATATGCATTCTGTGCTGCAGTTAGGGCAGAAGTCCATGAACGGCTAGGGCTTGTGCTATGTGGGGAAGGTCAGCAAACCAGATCCTCTTCCATCTTCAGTTTATAAACCGTTGGGTTTCCAAATAGATCGGTTTAGGATAAAGCAGCACTTATTCATTTTACGTTTGGATTACATCTCTGAGCTACATCTCTTCCCTCGTCACCATCTCCCAGTTTGCAATGGGCATTGCTAAGAAAGTTCTCTGCGTGTATCTGTAACACATTATGCACTCCATTTGTCCACATGTAAATATTTCTGTGTCTCCTTACAGCTTCTGCTTCCGATCCAATCTATACTTTACACATTGCACTCTCCTGTGGATAAATGAGTTACCAATTTAAGCAATTTGCATGTAAATGGAATTGTTCTGCGATCAGTACTTAAATCATTCAGTAAAACAAAGGTTATTTGCAAGATGTGTGCTAGCCTTTGCTAAGCTTGCTGGGTCAGCAACCCTCCAAGCAATAGCATGTTCAGACAGAAGGGGCTGGGCTGCTCAACAACTGGTGAGTTGAAAACATCTCACCTTCTTCAAAGTGACCCCTTCCTGCCTGCTCTGCTCCCCCAGCTGATGCCTTTTGTTGTTGGTTTTATGTGGGTATACTGGAACTTACGGTGAGTATGACCAAAGGAATGCTTGTGTAGCTGAAAGCCCATCATTTTTATGGTTAGAGCAATTAGTCTAATAAAAGAAACATCCTTCCACACAGGGAGAAGATCTAAGATCCTCTCTAAGATCAGAGCGTTCATTACATCCTGACTCTAGTTTATATATTTTAAGGTTGCTATGGTATACATGGAAAGTAAGCACGGAAAGAGAGCCCCGTTTTCATTTAGCTAAATTGCACAGGCTTTAAACACTTTAGGTACAATCTAGTGTTCAATGAAGTCAGTGTGGGCTGAGGGAAACATGCTTCCCCAAAGGGTTTTTTCCCTTGTTCTCTTACAAAAAGGCAGGGAGCAGCGTGGTGACCAGGCACAGCTTGATGGCCATGGGCACTCATGCAGCCCTGTTTGCTCCTAGAAAGGCTCTGCAGACCTTCATCGTCTGAGCTGTGTGAGGAAAGCAGCTGTCAGCCATGTGCAGATGTTAATGCATTTCTTCCCCCTGTGCTAAACACATCTGTGCCTCTTCAGAGAGTTTCCATCACTGGTAAAGGCCAGAGCTGAGTCCTGTGACTGCAAGGTATTGCAAGTTTCTGTAGACCACAGCTCCTTGATAGTTCGTGCCTGCGTGCTGTAAGTGGAGTCCTTGCACAGGAATTTAAAATTGCATTTGCTGAATTATGCTGCAAAGCCACCTGCAAAAACAGAACTTCCCAACACAGAAAGAAGGATGCTGAATGCCATTATTTAAATAGCAGTGCAGATAAAGTGTCCCAGCCTGTGTCAGCATCCCACGGGTCAACACAAAATATCTCTGTTGGTTTTGGACCGACTACTTGCCATGGAGCAAAAACGTGCACTGGCTTGTAACTTATTCAGTACTAAATGAGGGAGAGATTGAATAGGTGTGGCAGAGGACAAAAATCTTGACTACTAGGAACTGCCACAGCTGTATTTAAAGTAACAACACGCAGAAGGGGGCTAAGAAAGTAAATGTGGTTTGAATTCACCATGTCAGGAACAAATTAAATCAGTGTGGTAAAGGATCCAAAGAGAAATGCATTTGGAATTGCTTATATGCTGAAGCTGGGAGTCTGGGTAATAAGTAAGAGGAACTGGAATTTCTCAATAATGAAGATAAATTCAACATAATTGTCTCATCAGGTTTCAGAACCAGAGGGGCCAGAATGTGAGAATATTGAATAAGCTGTTTAAGAAGGCTAAGGGAGATAAAAGAAACAGTATGAAATGAATGACTTTTTGTATGACCCAGTGGCTTATATCTGCCTGACTTAGAATCAGGAAGTGCAGGATCTTAAAAATACAGTGCAATATGCTGATTATCACAGCCCAGGAGCAAGTAGGGGTGGGAGGTTGTGATATTATAAGTCACTGAATTGAACCTGAAGACAGGATTAGCTACTACCACTTGTAGGAAAGAAAACTGTGCAATTATGGGGAACTTTATTTTGGAGATTTGATGAAGATTTCATTTGTCTGTCTGTAAAACATCACTAGAATAGCCTTAAATACCAGATGATTGTTCTATAAAACAAACGGTGTCTAACCTGGCATGGAAGAATTCAACTTTTGGACAGGCTGATGATAGATGTTGTTAAGAGAACATATGTGGCAAAAGAAGATGAAGTAGAAATGTGTTTACACGTGTACAAATGTGTTTAAATAGGTAAATGTTTGTTTATGCATATCTGTACATGTGGGTGTGTACGTATTTGTACACATCTACAGATGTATATGGGGGTATGAATATATACAGTACTTAAAGTGTATGGCCATATATTGGAAAAAAAGAGCTAGAAAAGGAGAGATAGATATCAGTTGATATTTGTATGTTATTAGGTATGAAAGTTACTAGCAAAGACTAGAAGAAAATCTATTCTTGGCAAGTAAAAGCTGTTCTGAAAGAGTAATGTTACACAAGGAAAAAAAATGTAGCAGTGATGTAGGCCCAGCAAGGGTTGAAGGTGTTAAAACTGTTCTTAAGAAATGCTTGGATGGCTGAAAAGTTCATTACAGATTTCTGGTTTACATTTGGAAAGAAACAAGATGATGTACGTATATCATGTGAGGATGATTAATTATTTTCCAGCCCATCAGCAATTAAGAGAAAACTAAGAGAATGTCAGATAAATCTACTTCGGGATAACAACTTTGAACCAGTAGACATTGTATAATCTGCAGACATGCAGCCTAAAAAAAAATAAAATAAAATTCTGAGGAATTGTCTGACCCACTGATGTTAATTTTTAATAAATTTGGGGGTGTTTGAGAAATCTGCTAAGACTGAAAACATGCTCATGTTTTGCCGATATTCTAATGGAATAAACAGGATAATTCCGATAACAGCAGGGCAGTTAGCCTAGCTTCACTTCCAGGAAAATAATAGACAAGCTGATATTGGAATTTAAGTAACAAAGAACAGGAATATTATTAGTGGCAGCCAATGATGTTTTTATTGGATACAGGTCTTGTCAGGTAAACTTGGCTTGCTTTTTTTTTAATGTAAAATTACCTGTTTGGTTAGTAAAGTAACTGTATAAGCACAACAGATCTTGAAAGGTGTTCAGCTTGACATCTCTGAATATTTTGCTCCAAAATGAACCATTTTGCATCCTTGCATAAGCATATGTCAAGCAGCTGAGAACTGGTGTATCAAAAGCAAAAATATATGGGGTCATTAGAGCAAGTGTAATGCATGTACTGGTACCAGATGCAGACACTGGGTGGGAAGAGACCTTTCAGCCAGCTAGGAAATGTGATTGATGTGTGATTGATGTGTGATTGACGTGTGGTTGATGACGACAACCTGAAGCAGTGTCATCAAATTAGCAATAACTTATCCATGTGTTTTTACAAGCACAAAGGATTAATTCTCAGAACAAACTACTGAAGAGACCAGCAGACTCCCCATCTTTCTGGTCTTCAAACCAGGATGGCACACTCTTCTAGAAAGACTCCTGATGGGGCTAACCCTGAGGCAGTGGGATCCATACAAGGTGCAGAGCAGGGGACAGGCAGCCTGTGACATGTAAGAAGGTGGGCAAGATGACCTCCTTCTCTGTTCTACTCGAACTCTAGGAACAGCTCCTACAAACCTTTCTGGGAAAGTCAATGCAAGGATGGACTGTGCATGCTATGTATCTGAACATGCTTTTAGTATAGATGCTTTATCTTAAATGATTCATTTGTTGTCTATAACAAAGTATGGGAGAATAGGTGAGATGCAATTTTGTGCCAGAGACTTCTTTCGTAATTCCATGTGAGCAAGTCACTTAACTTCTGTGCCTCGGTTTGCCCCCTCATAGAAAGTGAACCTGTTGCTTTCCTTTGTCCTTCCCTCCATGTCTGGTGGTAGAGAAACCTTCAGAAGGTACTCTATGCAAACACGTTCTTCTGAAAAAAAAGCACAGGTAATCTGAAAACTGGGGGCTGATGTTTCTAATGGATCAGAGTGCTTCCATCTCACAGAAGGCATTCACACTACCTAGGTCAGCAGTCCACCCGTGCCGTGAACTTTGACAAGATAAATGTAATTGTCCCGGGATTGGTTATGCAATGAGCTTGCTTTGCAATTTAACTAATGAATGTGCTGAGAGACCAGATTAATCTTTTAACTTCAGCAATTTCTCCCAGGGGAGAACATACAGAGCCCGGCTATCTGTAATAGTATCCCCTCACAGCAGCCAGAGTGATTTTGCCACTTGAACATTTGTGTTGCTTATGTATGTACAGCTCTTGTTTTCACAGATTTTTTGAAGGAGGTGGAAGGACCGGGGGCTTCACTTGAGATCACACAGCTGGGTCTGCAGGCTTTCGCAATCATGGCCCATGCTGATGGATGCTATGTGAGCTCTTTGATGGGATTATTTTAACTGCTGGTATGGCTGGGCTTTGTCCAGTCGTGCCATGCTCAGTTCTGTGCTCTCTCAGCCTAGGACAGCTGTTCATTTCAGAAAACAGTAGTTCTAAGTCTGATGCTATTACTCGTTCACTAACTGAGGACAAAAGATAATTTTAATCCTACGGTCTTAATTACTTCATTATGTTAATGTTCTCCTTCCCAGGAGTCTTCAATAAAATTTAAAGGTGCAGGATACAGAAGAGACAGTAGATTTCTATGACAAGTGAACCATGACTTCCCAGAGTAACATATAATGTGTAAGATCCTTGCCATCTGTGATTTGCACCATGTAGGTCAACTTTGGAAGTCAACATCCAATTTAAACTGTCACACTGTAGAGGACTGCTAGCTTAACATCAGTGATTAATGACTGCAGAGTCCATAGTCTCATTTCCAAGCAGACTGTCAATGGCACTCAGTAATCCCAAGAGAGTCCATAGTACAAGCACTTGGCAATCTTTCCCTTCATGTTTTGTGATCCAATTCACAGTGCTGATTTTCCACAAAGAGGAAATGAGGACAAGACTGGACATGGAAACACTGGCCTTCATTCTGGAGTCATTTCTAAACCTGATTTTTTGCCCCTGTGGATGGTTCCTGTCCTCTGGTATGCCTCTACACACCAAGGCATAGATTTGGTGCAATCCCATGTGAGCACACTGGATCAGATGCCACTACATGTGCCCATGTCAGATGTGGATGTGACCTGCCATCATGTACTGTAGGGAGGCCAGCTTCAGCCCAAGGGACCCCGTTTCCTCCTGACTAGTCTGTCCCTACCGCCCTGAACTCCTGATGCCCTGTCGCATGACATCCTCCTGGTCCCCATGCCACCGTCCATCCATGGAGGTCGTGTTTTGCCATTGTGGGGACACCACAGAGATGTTCAACGGCACTGGGGATTCCTTGTGCACTTAAAAAAGACAAACGCAGCTCAGCCCTGTGCCAGATCTGTAGGAACAGGGAAGGAAGGTGCACTGGAGACTGGCCTTTTATATCCTGTTTGCAAGCCATCCACTGGCTGGCCCAGAGCAGGGGCTAGAAGAGGGGTCAGCAGCATCTGCTATGTGCTCCAGTATCATGGCGCTTCAGAGGGTGATGTCCGTGGAAGGCAGCACGTGTGAAGGAAACAGGGGATCTTTTCAGAGCCTGACACAGAAGGTATCCATTACAATATTATCATCTAACATTTGATTATGACAATTTTCCAATGCACGCTTGCACAACACGTACTGCAGTGTACACTGAAATCACTCAGCTGAAGTAAATAAATGAGTAAGCCTAATACAATAGAGTTTATGGCATGTTGTTCTCCTGGAAATAATTTCAGCAGCAGTGTAGTACGGAATATCTGCAACTGGAAAGGCCTGTCCTTACGCCCATTTTTGCATGGGTTAAGACAAGCTGCTCAGATTTGTTTTAAAATACCACAAAGAAAAATGTTTGCCTCTTTTTCATCTGCAGTGTATGAAGCTGTACCAGGGAATAAGAAATTTACAATGTTGGCCAGATCTGCCAGACACTGCTCTTATTTTGATGCAAAAGAATGAATCATATCAGGAAATACTCCCAATTTTTTATGTTGTTGATGAAGAAGCTGTAACAGAGCATTTAGCCAGCTACAGGCAAAGGAGAGAATCTTTACATTATGTAGTAAACCACCTGTAGCTGAGAGGAGATCCTTCCCAGAGGCTGAAAGGCATATTCATCAGAGGACCTTCCACCCAAAGGTGCAGCTCACTAGCGCTTTGGTTCAGAGCCAACACATAAGTCACCTCCTGGGGAAACAACTTGCCTGGTATGTGGTAGGAAGCATTAATGCCATCTTCTAGAGTAATGACTTTGGAGAGGAATGGGTGCCCAAAAGGGCTGTATGGGGGAGCAGGGGAGAGCCTTTATTTGAACCAGAAGCTTAGAGAGTATGGGAAAGAAAATAGGAGAGCATGTTGAGAGATGGGAAAGACCATTTAAGCAATCCAGCAACTCTGGCATGAGAACAAATGAGTTTGAGCTGGCCCTTGGTCTGGAAACTTAGCAAAGCCTCCCAGCAGTGGGAGGGGGTGAAAATTTGGCTAGTTTCTAAAATGGAAATGAAGTCTGAAACTGAGAGTGTCTGATGTGGTCAACCTGTGACAGCAAGGCGCTGGGCCTTCTGATCAAGGCGATCAGCCTAGAAGAGACCTCCCACGTGAGGAAGGATTTAAACACATGCCTTGCTCTGTGGGGATGGATTTGCTAATGTTTAAGCTTCTGTAGCTTCAGGATATTTTTTAACAGTAGGTTGCATGTGCATAGTTCACTCTTGCAGGCGGCTGACACATGGGGCTTGGGTACCTGGCCTTGTGACTGCTGTGGGCATCTGGCCCCATGTGGGCAATGTCACTTCGCGTTGCACCCATCACAGGGCAGGAGCAGCAGCACTTCTACACAGTGCCCCAGCTCCAGCTCCGTGCTGCTGCCCAAACCTGGACTGAGCACCACTGGGCTGGCTCTGCAGGGACCCATCCCATGTCTCCTCGAGCAGCCTCGTGCAGAGGTGCTGTGCTGGGCAGGAAAGGCAAACGTGACTGCAAGTAAGCGTTCGTCAGGCTAAGAGCATGACTGTCATGCTCGCTGGTAGGACTTGACAGTTCCCTTGATGATTTCTTAAAATAAATATTTAACAAGGGATTTTATAATCACAAGTAGCAAGCATGCTTTTAAAATGTTTGAAGGGAAACAAACTTGCATAGAATGAATTGGAGGCCAAGACCCGGTAGCCATAGATGTTTATATCAGAGGCTAGGGATTTCCTTCTGTCTTTTCAGCACACACTGTGGTTGCCTCCTGCAAGTCCATCTCCAAAGGTGCCTTGCTTCCTGAGTAACACTTCCTTTCTTAGGGGAAAATGCTTACGATGGCTGAAGTCATTGCATTTATCAGTGATTCATGTAGCTGGGAGATCAGTGCTTCTTTTCATCCACTGGAAATATTGCATTTTTGATCCCACTACCATCATAAGTAACATTCATACTCAGTTGCTCATAACCAGGTATCTGTACACCACCATCTTATCCCTTCCTTAGGTAGTTTTTCCCTTGAAAATCAGACTTTAAGAGGCTTTAAGATAGTCTTAAGATAGTCTTTTTTTCCCAGTGTTCAGAAACTTAGCAGAGCTTGTATTTCCAGCAGCTGATTCCCTAGTTTACAAACTGCTCTCACATGGTTCACTGCTTCATCACTGACTCCAAATGTGCAGGAGCAAGGTGAAGATCCAGCTTGCAAAGCATGAGGGTGGGCCCTGGGTTAGAGCTCTTCCTGCTCCAAGGGGAAAGCCAAAATGAATCTTTTGACTTGAAGCAACTTTTAAGACAGATCACTGGGCTCTATTAAATGTGAACCGAGTTGATTGTATGGCTGCAGGAAGAAAAGAAACTCAAGGCAAAGCCAAACTGAAAATGGACTTTGGTATATGCCGGAAAGAAAAGCAAAAGCTTCAAATTACATTGTTCTCTGAGCAGCCTGCACATGCTTATCTTGCCTCCAGGAGAAATAATTGGGAGGGTGTGGTTCTCTAAACCTTGAATTGCTCAGGTTTATGCAATTCAGCTTTTCTTGTTGCCTCCTGTGATGCCACAGGCTTCCCCGTGAGACACGGCCGGCCGCCGCTCTCCTCCTGCAGGGAGCAGGCTGAGCGGGATGCGGCACCGCTGCCCTGCCACCCCTGCCACAGCCCCGTGACCCAGCACCAGCGGGACTCTGCCAGCAGCCCAGCCAGACCCGTGAGTTTAAAGACTTGCATTGCTTTCTGTGCTGTTCTCTCTTTCAGCCTACCGGTTGCTCCAGGGGAGCAAACGTGCAAGGACATTCTCAGGCAAACCAAGCAGCCCCCTTTGGGCAGCGGGGAGTGGGTCTGCTTCTCAGCCTGCATACTGGGAAGTGCCACACAGCAAGGCAGAGACACGTTTTATTGCCTCTGCCATCAGTGATTCACTGTGCCCATAACGTAACGCAGGGATGAAATTATCTTGCCTGTATGTTGCTGCATTTCTTGGTAGCTGGTGTTAGGATGCTGCTTACTGGTGCGCTAGATCGCCATGCCTAATTCATTACCTCTTTCTTAGCTAGATGTGTTTGGTTTTCTGTCTTCCTTTTGCTAAGCAGCTGTGTCTTCAGGAAAATATGTTAAAATCTAACTGATTACCCGTGGAGAGGTGCTGTTTGCATTGCAGAAGCTTTACCCCAGTGTTTTATACAGCCTCTGGAAATCCATTTCTCCCCCAGGTTAAACTCCAAGAAGTCTCGTTGAAGCCATGGGAGGCAAACCAAGGCTAAATTTAGCTTAGTATCTTTAGCTTATGTTCTTCTTCACTTATTTAAACTTATAATCAGTTCTTAGCTCAAGTTGTCTTGCTGTACTGATATATGCAGTGGTTGAAAAACTGTATATATGTGTGAATATATGTAATTTCTGACAAGTTTCCTTTCTACGGATGAACCTGATCATTTCTGTGAAAGCATAATGCATGCACAGACATGCCAACAAAGAGTCCAGGGCTGCCCTGAGGATACATGGACGTCCTCGCACCCTGAAGAATATACTTGAAGTAATTGGCAGACTAGACTGAGTGCATAAATCAGTAGGACTCATTCAAACGTTTAGAGCTAAGCACATTTTGAGGTGTTTTTAATGAATAGAGATGGACTGCTTGCATCAGGTGCATGGGTGCTTTGATGTTTATCAAGGAAAATGAAAAACCAGGAAAGACAGACTTTATGATGCCTTTATGATGGGCAAAATAGACTGATAATTCATGCTTTCCCCAAATGCCCAACACTAGGAAAGGGTTCCTTCACCTGCAGGAAAGGCAGAAATACCTTAGGTGACTGTACTGGGAACCACACGATGTGGCTGTTTTCCCCCAGTCTCCTATAGAAATAGAGCAGAGCACAAAATCCCTGTTCATCCCGCTCTCCAAAGGGCTTTTTGTTTGCTCATTCAAGTTCAAGCAGAACACATCAAGGCAGCTCTACCACTTTATCAAAGCAGCACTGCCTATTACCTTCTGTTGTTAGAAAAACAAAGGGCTTTTTTTTTTTTTCTTTAACTGACACTGATTTAAAAAAAAAGGAAAAAAAAAAAAAAGCTAGGATTCACCATCAGGCATTTGGAAAAATTGTTGCCTTGCAAGGAGTGGTATCCTCAGTACTCTAATCCACTTTCCTGACACTGAAAACTCCTCTTAAGAAAGCAATCTGTTACTAATTTACTATTTTATGCTCTTCCACCCTAAACCTCAGAGGCCATGTATATTTTCCAAAAATATAAATTGAATCAATCTGGAGAAACTTGTCTCTTTATTATCTCTTTCTTGCCACCTGAAAATAGTCTTCCTCCCGCTGCTAATGTCTTTTATTTGTCTGTGGTCCTGTACAAGTGTCCTCCCCACCTCTCACGAGTTGTTTTTTGGAAGGATGTTCCAAGCCCATGTGTTTGAGCGTTAGCTGCATCAGGCCTTCATTGTAGCACAGACTTGGAAAGAAGAATGTCCCTGGCTCCGGGTTGTGATTGTCTATCAGAATTGAATTGTCTTCTGGAAGAGGTTTGAAGGGGCTGGCATCTTCCCCCAGAAAAACTTTTCTTTTGCAAATGCAAATAAATCTTGCTCACAGGATGAGATGACAGATTAGCCTCATTTCGCTGCAAACCAGGAAATCAGGCAACATTATTTCCAGCAGGAAGGTAAATTACTGAAGGTTTTCCAGATGTGAAGGGTCTCCTCCAAGCTGGCTGCTGTAGGGCTGCTGCCAGGTATTTCTGGAGCTGTTGCTCCTGCCTCTGCAGCCTGGCCTGCCTGACTTACAGAGGCAGAGGAAGGGCTGCAGCTGATTTTGATGGACTGTTTCTTGTGGCCAAAGCTTTTTGGGGATTTAAGGAGTCCCCTCTCTGGTTAAAATGGCCAGATTCTGGCATCATGCAAGACTGCCTGGCTTTGCACTTGTCTGGGATGCATGTCCCCCTCTTCCACTGAAATTTTTGCTCTTAGAAACTGGGATGTGCAAAGATGCAGCTGATTTTCCCCAGGCTTTCCCCAAAGTCTCAAGCCGAGTCTTTAAAAAGGTCATTACAGGAATCATATGACTCGAGGGAACTGAACATAGAAGCAGAAACTTTCACCTTTGGTAAAGTTCAGGGAACAGTTAGTAGGCAGCTCCGGTCAGGTGCAACTGCCTCTGACTGCATGCTATTGCTGTCCCTCTGAATAAACATCAATTAGCCCTTGACAAGGAAATCAATGAGCCCTGAAACTTCCTAGCTGCCTGGCAGCCCCTGGCAGCACTCTCCTTGGCCCTTGGGTTTTACTTTAACTTACCTTCAGCATCCTTCTTAAAACAAGGAGTCTTAAAATGATGTTTTGCATGTGTCAGCAATTTCTTACTAAGGGATGGCAGCTACTTCTCTGCCTGGACTGATAAATCTTTTCAGAAAGTGGCTTTTCAGAATACAGGTAAATTTTGATCTGATTTTGGATGTTATTCTCGTTCACTTTTTGCTTTCCTTTCCTACAGATACATGGTATAGGTACCATTGAGACACTGATTTTAAAAAATGTGGGTGATGTTGCTGTTTTATTTGCTGTTCTCCTTCAGAGATGGTTTGTGCTTGTAGCTCTTTGTGCTATATATCGAGCAGTACCAGTCGACACAGGATTTCGCAAGCAGAGCTTAGTGCTGGAAAGCAACTTGTAGCATAGCTTTGGCTTTTCATAGCTTCAGTCTGAGGAGTCAGCTAATCATACTACTGCTATTTAGGAAATAACATAGTTTACATGCAGGCAAAAAAAAAAAGGGTCTGAGGCACTGAAATAGCTATGACTTGTAGAAGGAATTTGAAATAATAACCAAAAAAAACCTTGCCTGCGTGCATGCAGCAGATCACATCTGAGCGCGTGGCACGCACCAGCAGGAAGCAGGACACTCTGAGCATGTAATTCCTAATTGGGTTCTCATCAGGGCAGTAATCAGCACACAAATAGTCTCCACACCCACCAGACTGGTTCTGGAAGCAGATCTTAATTCAGCTGCAGACTTAGCTATCATCCCCCGGCTGGTGTCACTCTCATGTCCTGGCTGACAAAACTTCACAAGCCTCTTCATTTTAAAGAGAATGTTACGATGCCATCAGCAGCACACGCATGTTAATTAGCAGTGGACTTTATGGCGGAGTTCCCACGAAGCCCAATTAAAACAGTGATGAATCAAGCCCGGTGAGTAGTGCTGTGCTCAGGGATGTTGTTTCCCAGCACTGGGCACAGGAGGCAGAACCAGGCTCTGGAGGACATGTTTTGGTAGCTGAGAGCCCAGTCACTTGTAACAAACAGAATTTATTTGCTGAGACATGTGTTGGACAGGGATCTTAGTCATTATCCTCCTTCATGCCAAAAATTGCCCTGGAACAGCAACTGTTTCACAACCCTAGCTGGAGAGCTTCTCCCCCTGCCCAGATACCTCGTGTTTCCCCAGTCCTTCCCATGTGGGAGCCAGTTATATGCCTCAATGCACAGCTTGCTCCCAAAGGGGTAGCAGGCTCCATCTGCATGGGCACTGTCAGCACCACTTAATAAGAGAGATAAATGAGTGAAAGACAGTAAGCTATTTGTTCAAGACCCAAAAATCTACCAGCGTTAGGACAAGAGAACAGATAAACCTCAGTAGCTGGGCTGCTGGGCTCAGCCTTTTCATCATGCAATACATTTACCTATTTCAAGCAGTGCATTACTCTTAAATGCAAAATTCAGCACTGTGCATTGCAGCACTTGCAACCTCATCTGAACTTCTTCCCCTTGAAATTTCTGTTTCCAGCTGCATATTTTGCGTCTGCCCATTATTTAAGGGGCTATCTCTGGGCCATGTCACTTTCCTAAGTTGTTGACATCCACTTGTTGACTACCCTACTTGGGTAGTCAACAGGTTTTTAGTTTGTTTGTTTGTGGTTTTTTTTTTTTTTTTGGTGGATTCAAGTGGTGGAAGGATGAAAAAAAAAAAGAGATACAGATATAATTTATGTTATAGACATTTTCACATTTACAGGTTTGTATCTTAAATTATAGATATAAGTACTATAGTTAGAGGCAACATAAGTAGAACTACAACACAGACGATTAAATCCTTACAGGTGCCTGTTCATAAAGTAGAAGATGCAGTCCAATGACAAATCTGAGGGATTTCCCTTAGATCACATCTAAGAGCATCCCTGTGGCCACATCACTACATGAAGACGTGCCAGAGGCTGGGTATTACCACGGGAGCCCAGCCCTGCAACCTGGGAGCAGCCAGCTGCCCCTTCCCTGCTCACCCAGCCGTGCTATGGGCTGATCCTAAAAAAAGGTTCCCACAGGGTGTTGTGAGAACTCATTAAGTAGTTTGTAAAGCATTAAGGGACTCCTGGATCAGAGGAGCAGCTCTAAAGGCACAGGGTAATTAAAGCAGCACTTGCTTTATTATACGTTATTAGCAGGGTTATCCATCATCTGTTCAGCACTTTGTAGTTATTAAATGTTATCTCATGGTCACACGCGAGAAGACGCTCTTAGTCTGAGGGTGGCAGGCACTGTGGCTGTGGGAGGAAGGGCTGGGTATCCTCGGCTGGGGATGCCCTCCCTTGCAAACTTGCTGGATGATTTGGAGATGGGGCTGACTTTTGGAGGCAGTTTTGCTCCATGTTTGCCATGAGGTGGAAACTTGGGCTTCTGAATTACTTATCTGCACAGGCCTGAGCATTTTGCACATGCCTGAACTGCTGAGAGTGGTTCAATTAGTAGATACAGTGGCAGAACATGTCTCTGCAGGCTACAGGGAACATACAGAGACCCAGGGGACACTGGCCTGGATTTATTCCACCCCATTTCAAGCATAACATAGGAGTCGCTCTCTCTGGCACACAGAGACATGTTCATCCCAGTTAGCACCCTCCCTTAAGTGTGCTTGAAGTTAATGAGCATCAATATAGGTAAATGTCCCCTTTCCCATTGCTCTCCCCCATGAGCCCATCTGCCTGCCTCACCTCCCTGCCTCACCCCCCGCTGTGCAGCAGGATTGTGCCCCACCATGCCAGGAGAGGAATGAGAGGAGAGATTAAGGCTTATTATGAAGCTGTATTAAGTTAAGACTTTCACTTTTCCATGCATTTTGCTGTGTGATAAGTTTGTGTTGGCTGAGTTACTCTCATATCACAAAGCCATGAGTGAGTTGGACAGGTCATTCTTCATTGTTACCGACAGAAATAATCATACAGCAAAAACGCAATGGATTTTGTGCCACGAAAGAGAGAAAAACTACTTTAAAGCCTTTTAGAAGGTGCTGTGTTTGCCTTTATTTATTTATTTATTTATTTTATAACCGCTCTTCATCCCACAGATGGGGAAGTCAATGAGATTGCTTACTTGCTGTCTAAACACCCATTATTTTCAAAGCATGGGAAGTAAAACACTTTAACCAGGACAAGCAGGACTTCTCTGAGACTAAATGGGCACTGCTGGCAACCAGGGTACCAGCCTCCAGCCATGCCTTCCACCCACCCCAAGCACAATCACACCCTTTCCCCCATTGCCCCTGCCTCTTACCCCATAGCCCCTTACCCCTTAGCCCTTACACATGAGCAGCAGCTTGCAGTAGAGTTGAGGGTCCTTTTCCCCCTGACAGACCAGGTCACAGGGAGGTTTCCTGTGCTCTTTCAGCTGGGCCAGCCTGGAGTATAAAAGGAAGGGCATGTAGTGCAGGAGGTGGCATCTTGCTCTTCTTGAAGAGGCTGGGTATAGTTGGCCTTAGGAATGTTGCAAAAAAGTTCATTAGCTGATTAGAAAGCCATAAAAAAAAAGACATACCTAGAAAGAAAGTTTTTTTGTTTAGGTAGATACCTCTATTAGAGGTATGGGCCTTCAGAGTGCCTGGGCTGTCATGCGTGGTAAAGCATGAAAGGTCAAACAGGGGAAGGGAGAAAGAATGAGGTTTTGGGATTGCATATCAGGGGTTCTGTGGGCAAATGAATTAGTGACCACTGTTCCCCTGTGGCTTTGTCTAATATGATGTAACTCCAACATTAGTTTTTCTTGAGGGCTGGGTATGCAAAATTCCGTTGTCCTTCTTGTCATACTCTGGTATCCAGTATGATTTGTGTTCGTTCTACAGCCTTTTTTTTTTGTGGGAACATTGCTTCTTTTCTCTGTCCTACCCAGACAACTATTCTCAAGGCAATGGTGATAATTTGAATGGTGATAATGTGTAGGCAGGCTTCTGCCATTCTGTCAGATCTGGCTGAACCTGAAAAATAGATCCAAAAGATATTGGGGAGCAAAAGAGCGAGACTGAACAAGCAGACTCAAAGAGAGAGAGAGAGAGAACAAGTGCAGAACCTCCCTATTTCTTTAGGAACCACGGTAGTAGCAATATAATTGTCCATGGGATTAACAGCAGTTAACATCATGGAGTTAACACCAAATTCACACAGAAGGTGCAGAGGTACAAAGGTAATGCATTTTATTCCAAATTTTGCACTGTATTTTGTGATTGCAAGGTGTTATGTCTAATTGTCATGATATATCCCGTGTGGGTCCATACACACCAGGGGCTGGGCTGTCTGGCTTGAGGAGCACTTTGCTGGAGCACCCCATAGCTCAGGAGTGGTCTGCAGACCCACATTTCCTTGACCTGAAGCAGAGGAGGAGCATGGGCAGGTGGGTGTCCCCCATCACAGAGACACATCTGGGGCAGGAACCAGGGATGAGCACCCTTGCACAGTTCGCATGGATCGTTGTACCAACTCCTTGCTACCAGCACCTCCAAAGACAGCTGGGGCACGTGGTTATTCAGCCACACAGGTACAGTTTTATCGTTAGGTCAAATGCCTGAAAGCAAGCTTGTGGTATTTGTAAAACTATCTTGCCAAAGCCAGCTGGAGCAATCAGCCAAATCAGAGCGGTAATGCACCTTTTGTTACATAACTAGCAGTACAATTTTATAATTTAGGATGTGAAATGCCGATGGCATTTATTATGTCAATTAGGATGAGCACATGTTTAGGAAGCACTTTAGGAGTCAATCATAATTGCTCGCATAGTCTTGCTTCGACTTCCTTTGGGTAGGCAGAACGTGTGTGCCCGAGAGGCAGTTACCCACAGCCCGTCAGTTCTGCTACAGCTCCCCTTTGTACGTGGAGCCTGAGCTTGTAGCATAAAGAGTTGGTCCCAGCCTGGGTTTACCAAACTTCAAAACAAGCAAGGAACTGAAATTATTGCCTCCACCAACACACAACTACCTGAGACATGCTAGCAACGAGTCTTCTCTGAAGTACTACCAAGGTAAGCTCATTCATAGGATGCGTTCCTTGTAGTTTGGGAAGGATAACCTGCTGACACACGCTGCCTTACTCAAACCTTCCTTTTACTCAATCCTTGTCCAGCTGTTCCTAATATTCTTAAGTTACTTCTGGGCTGAAATTTTTCATTTCAACATGCTGAGTAAAGTTTTGTATCTGTGAAATTGCCAGAAAGAGCAACTCAGGTTTGTGTGGGCGTGCGAGAGACAGAGAGACAAAAAGGCAGAATATATTTCCATACATTCCGAAGAGAAGTTTCAGATTCGTAATTCCACAAAAAAAAAAAAAAAAAAAAAAACTTTTTCCAACATTGGTTTATTCTGTAAATTCCAGCATGAGCCACAGAGAAAACTGTCTTTTCAAACAATCTGGTTCTGGTTTTTGAAGTTATTGTGCATGCAGGCACAGTATGACATTCCTGTTAGATTTCACAGCTTGAGCTACAACTTAAAAAGTGGTGGTTATTCACCTACTGCACTGTGCCCTTGGATTTTTGTATTCAGTTTGAAATGACTTTCATCGCTGAAAGCTTTGCAAAGTGCTTTGATGGTTATAATCTCTGAGAAGGACTTTTTGACTAATAATAACTTTGAAAAATCAACTGTGTAAGAGGAGAGGTTTTGGAGTTCCTGTTGGTTGTCTCAGAGACAGTCTGTGCTGATGTGCCGAACAATTACAATTATTTTCCTCTAAGAGCCATCTCTAACAGTCTTTCCTATAATCTCAAATTCTTACCTGGTAAATCAGTACCAGATCTCTGACTCATCTCCAGCTACTGACTTTTTACCTGGAGGTATGCATCTCACCTCTGCCCATAACAAATCTTCGCTGGAGATGGTTTGCTATTCATTACACATCAGGCAGGGAGAAAATGTTGTGACTTTTCTATAGGTAAAAGAGATTTAAAAACAAGGGAGAGAGGGGGAAAAAGAGGAAGATAATAATACATGTATTATTACAGTAACTTTTCTAGGAACAAAGTTACAAATCCAGGCAGGCTGATTCACCCCATTGGTCTTAACTGCAGCTATGCCAATGATAGTGCAAATTGTTATATGAGATTCTCTATCCAGACCTTTGGAATGTGAGTTACTGTCTGTTTGCATGGAAAATACTGTGTAATACATATTACTGAAGGATGGACCACTGTTTGATGTTTTCCACAATGTTTATCTACTATTTTGAAACAAAAAGGCTCCCCGATGGCCTCCAAAATAAGTACTACCTTCCACAGTGAAGTCAGTGTAACCTATAAAACTCTTCAGTTGAGGAAACGCAATTGGTGGCACAAAACACAGTAACTGGGAGGCCTGCTAGCAAGAAGGTGGTTTGATGAAAGATAATGAATTACAACAGCATTAAAATTTCTCTAACTAAAGGCAGGTAGTTTTACATGAGCATCCAACCTGCCGCCTTGTTATAAAACCCTGAATGAGAAATAGGCGCAGTGATTTTGCAGCCTGGATTCTCATATGAGTAGCAAGGGCTAGGCTCTCTGGCATGTTGCCGCAGCTAATCCTGCGTAACCTGGGAGCTCTGAACTTTTGCTGGAGGGCAAAGGAGGATCTCAGGTCCCTCCTGGCTCTGATCCCCAGTGTAGGTGAGCCACTAGATGGGGACAAGCCCCACAGCTTCTGACCTGCCTGGGCTCAGCCACTAACAGCTGGGCTGAGGCGTCATTAAGGAGTTAACTCTATTATGGGGAAAAGTGCAGTGTTATGTGGCTCCTTTTCATCATTAAGAAGCAAGAAGTCCACCTCAGGAATCTCAGCAAAATGGGCTGAGTATTAAGAAAATGAGGTGCTTGCACCTTTGGAGTGGTTTCCTTATCAGCCTGCAGAGCAGCCCATCTGGCCATACAGTGTCGTGCTGACAGCCTGTTACTCTCCTGTAGGAGATAACACCCCATGCTGGGGTAAGAACAGCAGGATAACTTTGTTGTCACGGTCCAGCTCATGAGAGTACGGCAGCTGTCAGTAATACCTCTGCCTCCTACAGCATGATGTGAGGGAGACAGGGCACGAAAAGGAAACCTCTTTTAATCAGTGGATATAGTATTTGTGCATGTGCAGACAGTACAAAAATAGAGCAGGAGCATTAATATGCGTCACTTAATTACACACACATATTAAAAGAATAAACACCCTAATATTTGGCGATGTTGCTGTGCCATTCATATTCCCTTCCCACACTGGCTGCCCTTTCGCTTGACTCAGAGGATTTTGCTATCCCCAAGCCACGTTGCTTGAGCTACTGGAGCTAAACCCCCTACCTGTTTTGCATCTTAGCTCTGTTTTGTAGCGATGCCTGCTCACTGCCTCATCTTCCACCATTCCAGATACGAGCCAGTTGCTGCCCTTGCAGGCTCTGTGTTAGTGTTTCTCTGGCCTTTAGGTGCCTGTTTATCCCTCCCTGTGCTAGCTGCTTCCTCGCTGCCTTTCATCACTCCGTTCTTTCTCTTTCAGCCCTGCTTACTCATCTCGCAGAAGCTTCTTCCTCCTTGTACCATGCTACTTCCCCGTGCAGCCCCCCCGGCTGCTGGGTTAATGTTTGACGGGGCGGCTGATGGAGCTGGTGCAGCTCAGGAGCCTGCTTCTCGCTGCCCTGGTGCTCTGAGGGTAAGTCCAGATTTAAGCCTTAGCTTGCTTATACCTGCCTCATGGGAATGGGACAACTTCAGGCTTGTCAGCACAAGTGGATGAAAGGCATTCTCTGTTCTCACTCTCTGCATTTACTGCCCATGCTTTTTGTCTGTGTTTCTTTTGCTGTTCTCCTAAACACTTCTTGTGGCTGTAAATTCCTGAGTGCTGAAGACCCGTAAGATGCAAACTCCTTCAACCTGGCACAGTGTGTTGGGTAAGTTTTTAAAAGGTGTGTGACCACAATGTTGGCTTTCACTGTGGTCACTGGGAGTTGCCCTGATGGGAAGAAAACAGGGATTTGAGTCGCTGAAAACCTCTGTCACGACAGTGAAGCAATAAATGCTGATATCGTCTTCTTGGGCACAGCACCAACACCTCTAAAAGCTCCTGCTGCCAATCACCCACACACTCTCTGCATACATTTCTCTGTCTGTAAGCTGAGGTGATGTCCTCACCCTGCTGAGGCTGCCCATGGTGTCGACACTGACACAGACACCCCCTCGGCCCCCGCACCCCCCTTCCCTTCTTATCCTTCCCCAAACATGGACCTTGAAGAAGACACTTCCAACCAGGTAATAATTGTTGGTTTTTTTCACTTAGCTATGGTGTACCATCCACCTGTATGGGGTTCCTTTCTCAACGTGTGTTGCTTTATTCATAGTTAATGGAAGATCAGCAGATCGGCTTTAAATCCTCTTTTCCTTCTCTTCTGCATAGCTCAAGAACAAACATTAGCACAGCTAAACACCAAGGCTTTAAGCTTCCTAAAAGGACATTAAATTAATTATGTAGCTTTGTTATGACAATGCATAAATGTTTTAAACACAAACGACTGCAATATATTGCAAGCAACTTCTGCCTCTGGCCAAATTTGTGTAACACCTCCATTTGGCACCCTCCGTGCTAACTCTTTTGGTGGTATAGTTGCCTCCCAAAGGCTGACAGTGATTATTTCGTTGCTTGTGTACAGTAATTTGAGAAGGTTCTTCATGGGTGAACACTGACCAGATTAGCCGGAAGAGGCTGATAGATTTTTTCCTTTTGAATTGAAAGGAACTTATGTTATTATGTAGTCTAAAATTTCTAAATTGCACAGGCCATAGGACTTGAATTAAGTCTCCTAAAAGTTCGACGCCTGTTATTAATCAACATGGATGTTTTTGTTTCTCTGAGCCGCAGCAAGTATTTGTAATTTATGTACACCTTGTAAAATTCAGGTACAGTTCCCAACACCTGCTCTTTCTCATTAGTGACACATTATCAGCATGTCAGGTCCATAATGAGTATCTGTAAGGTGGCCAGGAGGGTCTGGAAACTTTGAAGGACGTAACATAGGGCAGGACTAGTGCAGCTTTCTTCTTGTCCCTGTTGCTTTGACAGTCACAGTAACTCTCTCTAACACTGTAATGCAGCAGATGATCAGCAGCTCTGGAGTCTCTGCTTGTGAATCCTCTTTAAAGGGCAAATGTGTTGGGTCTCCCCTCATTTCACCAGGTGTGAGGCATCTCAGATACACATTGTTTTGCCAAGACTTAAAAACCAATGCGCAGAAACCTCTCTTGACTTGCTGCTGATGCTGTGTGGAAAGCCGTGTTGTGTTTCGTCCCTGCCTGTGCCTGCATTCTTCCTCCACGCCCCACATGCCAAGCGAAACACTGGCAGGTCCCCACAGATAAGTTTTAAATACCCAGAGAAACAGGTAATAAATGCAGCCTTAAAGAGCCAAGAAATCAGGGGCCTGTCACCCTCCTGAACCTAGGATCTCCCAGCTAAGATGCTCGGGCCACCAGGCCGTGTCTTTGCTGCTGCTTTTCCAGAGTAAGCACACGAGGCCTGTTGTGCAGTATAGCCTACATATGGTTTGGATTTTGTGCTCTGTTAGAAGAAATATTCCACCTTGCTGCATGCCGGCAATGCCATGGATATTTCAGGGATGGCTCTGTCACTCAAGACCACTAGGTGCGAAGTGGCAGTGACCAGAGCCCCTGCGTTACCTGAGGTAGCAAACCCCTGCCAAATTTCCCAGCCATTTTAACTACTGCATTGTTAGGAATAGGCTGGATCTAATTCCGTGTCTGCTAAAGCCCATGCTGACCTTCTTTTCGTGTGTGGCAGCAGATCCAGGTGTGTCTTCTGATAGTAAGAAAGAATGAAGTTCATAAAGCAGTGCTATTTTCATCGTGTTCAATTGATTTTTACTTCATTTTACTGCTGCTCTCAAACCCACAGTCCCACAAACTGCATATTGCCATTCTTGCAAGTGGTGAGAGGTTGTGACTGGCTTGTTACTTCTCAAACAACTCTTTGTGTCTTCTGTCTTATTGGAGCTTGCCAGTACTTTATCTACAGCGATACCTTTTGTCTTTTTCTTGATTCATTTTGCCACGTGTCACCTTAATAAAGCCAACTAATATAGTTTTTAATTCCTATATTAAGGCAGAAGGTATATTTGTTTTCTGCACTACATAAAGATGTCATTTTCTTCACAAAGTTCTCTACATAAAGTTCTGATTAATATTTTTACAAAGGGGAACATTTGCTACAGTGTAGAGTATTTTAAATATTTGCAGGAATTCAAATATGTGATGATTTTAATTCAAATGAAGCTACTGCTAAGCAGGAGACAGAGTGTATGCAGACCTTAGTCTTGCAAGCAAAAAAATGCTATTATACAGCCACTTAGCATAATAGCTATATAAGAATAGGATCTAGCAAAGCATTGAAGTGAATGTTTGACATTCAAGCATCTGGATAGAGTTAGTGGGGCTATCATTTTACCTATATGTCAGAAAAACCCTGCCATGTTGATGTTTAATTTCTCAGGTTTAGAGCCCACAAGCTTTACATAAAAATAAGGTTTGTTTTCATTTTAAATGAAAATGTGCTCTGTCATAGTCAGATTTTTTTTATATTCTTTCCCTCATTTGCCCTCAAACGTGAGTGTCTGAGGCTGACAAATTGTCTCAGCAAATTAAGTCAAGCTGGAAGCAAGGGTACAGTGCTATGTTAGAGCAGCAAATAAGATTTACATTTTCAAGCAAGAGTAGTAATTAGGCCATTGCATATTTTATGTCTTCGTGTTTATTTTCAAAGAGATAGATCAAAATAAGCATAGATGTAATGAGACGTAAGTAAGTGCTTCAACAGGCAGTCAGGGTTCATCAAGTAAAAGCTACAAATTACTGCCCGGTTTTGCTGCCACCCACAGTGTTTACATCTTTGAAATACCAGCAGGCAGGTGCCCTGGCCAGAGCTTGCTCATCAGCACTGTAGTGAGAGAAATAGTACAAATCTAGGGCTGTAACACAAATTATTAAGTGAACAGGCTTAATTTTTGTTCAGTGGTTTTGAAGATCAGACAGATCCATCACTGCTGTGTAAGAGGATGGTCTGGAGGGTCCCAGGCTCTAAATCTGTATCCTGCGTCTGTGTGCACAATGTCTGTGTGCTCATGCGGGCTAGGCCTAGGTGCTGCTTTCCCCCTCTGCCCCAAGCAGGTGGCTTGGGCAGTAATCATTATTCTTACCCATGTTCCTGCACAATATTGCAGTGTTTGCCTATGCATGATGCTGCTTTTCCAGCAGAAGTAATGTGACCACTATAAAAAAGTCATGTGATGGGTCTCATAGTTATATGCTAATTTAAGGTTTTCAAACCTTACATGCCAGTAGTATTCTCGCTCTTCTGTTATCTTTCTTTACAGTGAGAGTAGTTTTGTCAGTTGAGCTAGACCTAGAAGCTAAAAAGTTCACTGGAGTTCACAATCTATTACTTTTCTCTTCTTTGCTTAACCCTCCCATCCCAAAGATGCAATGCTTCCCTAAAAACTCCCAGAGTACTTTATATCCAGGTACATACCATAAATACACTAAGAAAAAACAATCCAGAACATAATTGCTTGGCTTTCTTCCCCACAGATCTGATGGCACGCAGGCCTTGCTGCTGCTCTCACGAATAGAAACCAGGTTGGGTGCTTCTGTCTGCCCTCTTCTGAATTGCACCAGTTCCGAGTATGAGCCAGAAAGAAGAAGAAATGGAGGAGAGGTCCCCGCCGCTCTGTGCCACCTGCGGCCAGGCACATTTACCAGAGGAAAACCACTTGTACAGCTACACGGAAGAAGTCGATGACGATCTGATCTGCCACATCTGCCTACAACCTTTGCTTCAGCCGCTAGACACGCTCTGCGGTCACACCTTTTGCACGGCCTGCCTTACGAACTTCCTCTTGGAAAAGGACTTCTGCCCCATGGACCGCAAGCTCGTGGTTCTCCAGAGCTGCAGGAAGTCCAGCATCCTCGTGAATAACCTCCTGGACAAGCTAATGGTTAGCTGCCCTTTCACAGAACACTGCTCAGAGGTTGTGCAGCGCGGTCACCTCGAACAGCATTTCCAAACCCAGTAAGTTTTGGCTGAGAGGTGGTGGGTTTTTTTAATTGCTCTGTCTTTTACTTATGGAGAGGAAAAAGTATCTGTAAGTAATGCTGATTAAAATAGACTTAATGTAAAGAAAGATTTATCAATTTCAGTCCCTGTGAGCACCTATGCTATTATGAGTTTAGAGCTGAATTTCTATTTGACAATATCTCACTCTTTTTTTAAAATCAAATCCACTCCAGGTACTCCATGCTCTTGTTAGCAGTTCTGAGTGGATACCTTGTGGTTAGCTGCATAATGGAAGCGTGTATTTAGTCATCCGAAGAGATCTGCCAGTTTGGGGAAGCTGAGCTACCATGAATATTTTAGTGGTACATTACGGCTTTTGTAATTGCCCTTTCTTCAATCCATTTTTGAATCGCAAATGACCTACATGTGAAGTAGAGCAGAAAATATTCCAGTTTGGTCTTTGGAGCCACGGGCTCCTTCCTTCCAGGTGAGCACCGGCCCTGCACAGGCACCAGGGGCCTTGCACAGGCCCGGCCTCCCCAGCATGGCATGGGGGAGCGACGCTCACCGTGCTAACCTCCCCAGGGGCCAGGACACCCTCTCTGAAGGAGAAACAACCCCCGGGAGCAGCTTGGTTCCTTTGCAGGGGGAGAACTGATGGTGAATGATGCTCTATTTGACGGGGAAAAGCACGTGTCTTGCGTCTTCGGCCTTCCTTGCAGCAGGCAGGAGTGACGAGGCACCTCCAGGGCTTTGATTTCCGACTGCTTTGGTGTAGCCCAGATAACAGCATCTTGAATCCGAGGAGAGCTGGGGTGTAAGACATGCCCTTTTCTGTGACCTTTATCTGTTGTTCAGTGAAATGATTTCCCCTCTGGACCGCAGGTGCAACTTACGCTTCTAGGTGAGGAATTTATTCAACTTATTCACTGCTTATGTCATGGTTTAAAAAATCAATCATTTTGCATCTCTAAAACTCAAAAAAAAAAAAAGGAAAGAAAAAAAAAGAAAAAGGTGGTGGCAGCTGTACTCCACAAGATTAGTTTTCTGCTTCTAGAAGAAGAAATTAGCAAAGTTCCCCGTGATTTTCTGCCTTTGTTCAGTAATTCTCTGACATGCCACAAATACAAATCTCAAAAGCAATGCAGGTAAAGGGACTGACAGTCTGCTGTGAGCTGCTGTCACAGAGATTATGTTGCTCTACAGATTGCAAAGATAAAATCTTCAACCCCTAGTGCAAATACCTTCCATTGTGATATATATATCTGACTTTAATAGATTTTAGATCCTTGTTTTTGACTTCACTTTTTCTTGAGATGACAGATCCATGACCATAAAATTAATTAGAAAAAATATGCAGAAACAAAGGAAGGGACATTTTGTTTTCTACACAGAAGCCACACAACCAGCATAATTCCTGGCTTCTAGTGTTGGATATGTACAAGTCTCTCCAGTGGCTTGGTTTCTCCTTCTCTTAAATAAAGGCGCCCTTCAGAAACATGACTAGCAGAATTGCACCGTTGTGGTTGGTGCTTTAATCCTGTAAAAGTCCAGCAAGTTTTATTTGAATGATTATCACCAAATGTCAATGGCCTGGCAGGATCTCTGAGTTCCTGATGAGGCCTGAGCCCTACCAAGGCATGTTTAGGAACACATCTCCACAGCCTCTTTCTGCATCTCCTCCCCTGTTCCAGGCTCTCCCCACTAACTCCCAGCCTTGAAAACCCAGAGCAGAACTGTGGTCTCCATGGCCATTAAATCCTAAAGCCTCAAGGTAGTGGACGACAAGGTGGTGCTACACAGTTTCTTCTGTGTCACCCATGACCGTATTTTCCATATTCAGGACAGTTTGGAGGGCTGAGTTACCTTAAGGTTAGAGGGCAGAGGCATATAAATAATAGGGTACATTTGCTGCTGAGGGTTTCACTAAAAAACATGAGTCTTTATGGTTTAAGCCAGTTGAAGGTTTCCCAGGGTCATGCCCTCACTGGCATTCCCACCTAAAAGAATTAGGAGGGACCCATAAAGGAGATTTTTGAAACCTTGTGTTTGCAGAAACAGTGCAGTACATTTCATTTTTAATGTAGCATTTGTTAATAATCACCAAAGATATTTTATGCTTCTGCCTAATTCGATTCAAAGAGGAGCAGAGAAGCATTTCTTGCCACCCCACTCCCAGCTCACGGCGGTGCAGGAGAGGAGAAGGGCACTGTGCTCTTCAGGCACCAGCTGCAGCATGCCCAGGCACAGTGCAGGCTGAGCTGATGGGGTTCTCCTAGCAGTGATGAATCAGTAGACAAAGTGTCTGAATTTGCTGATTAGAAACAAATAAATAAATAATATTACAGTAACAACAGCCTGGTGCCTTTGGATAGAATGTCTCAGATGCTGGCTGAAAAAAATCTCGACTGAGCACGATCTGTGTTTCCAGTGAAAAAATCAGACTCTGTTAGAGTCACCAGTGCAGTCGGCAGTCCCCGTGTTTCTTGCACAAATCAGTCTCAGATCAATCCTGGTTCTCAGAGAGAAAATGAAAGCTTGCCCTGTTCAGGGGTGGGGTCGCTGATGGGATGAGGTGAGCTTGCTGGTTTTTATGCTTTGTAATTGAAGAGAGGACTTGAATTTTTTTAAATCTCCAGTTACCACAGAGTAGACCACTGAAAGCATCCTTATTTAAAATGTTTGCTCTTGCATCCTGAGAGAGAGAGAGAGGGAGAGGAGAGACATGCCCTTGGCTTACTACATGATTTATGTTTGCACAGAACCGTCTGACTGGATGTTGAGAATTCAGACCGCGATGCAAGCAGCCAGCAGTTGGCTGCAATCCTTTGTGGTGTTTTACTTTAAAAAGGTGTGGTCTTCTGCTGTAGCTCACTTCCAAACTCCACGGGGGGCACGTTTCCCCCGTGTCAGACGGCTACACCCTTCCGTGATGCAGTTCAGCTCGTAACCCATCTGCTCGTGGGCAGTGATGTAAACGTACCAGCTGGCTCCAAAGAACCACTCTGAATCCTGCAGGAGGCAGGTCTCTTCCCCGAGCATCGCTCTGCTCTGCAGCATAAGTCACTGTCTCGCCAACCATGCTGTGCTGTCCCTAAACCCTCACATCTCCCCATCTGAGAGTCAGAACGAGTAATCCTCTTACAGGTCAATGATTTTGCAGCGTAGCCTCATTTGTGGGATTTAAGCTCGATTCATAACGTGCTCCCGTTGCGTTGAAATGGAAAGGCTCGCTTAGAAGGGGCTTGGCTGGCACGACAGCTTCGCGGTGCGTGTCCCACCAGCACAGAGCGAGTGGGAAGGAGGAAACCTAGCAGCAGTGCCAGCCCCGCACTGGGAATGAAGGCTCTCCTGTTACTGGTCCTACCTTGGCTAAGCCCTGCAAACTACATAGACAATGTGGGCAACCTGCACCTCCTGTACTCGGAGCTGTGAGTACGCGCAGTCGCGCTGTCCTCGTGCTCTCTGTCTGTCTGTCTCACCTGAGCGGCGGGGATGTTCTCACCATTGTGGGGGTCTGTCTGTCTGTCTGTCTGTGCCTGGGCGTATGTGCGAAGGAAATATCACAGCATCTTGCCAATAGTCTGAAAGAAGGCTGCGAAGCAGCTGCTTCACATCCCAAGGGCTAATAATAGTAATACGTCCCCCTTGCTTTCTGCTCCCAAAGCGTGGCAGTAGCTAGGGTGTACTGAGTGAAAGAGGTTTTTTTTGCCTTATGAACGTGCTCTGTTGTGCTGGCGTTTCCAGGGGTTGTTGGGTTTGGTTTTTTTTTCCATTTCTGAATCTCTGTTTCTTCTGTACTTGCCAAGAATAGCTTTGCCTGGGAGCTGGGCATAGAGGAGGGCATGGTGCTGGGCACCCCTGGTAGAGCTCTCACCGTGTGTACACGCATAATGCTCTGTGTGTAAATCTGCATGCCTGTAGCAAAACACTGAGAAGCCTTTCACCAGAAATAATTCACTGGAGACAGGAAAGAAATTTCCTGTATTTGTGCTTTTCCCACAGCAGAATGTTATTTTCTCTAGTTTAAATGTAGCAATGCATGCATATATCTACAAAAAATATCTTAAAAATAATTCCCAAACCCCACAGCTGATCTTTCCAATCCATAAAAGAAATATTCTGTGGTATCATCTCTAACTGACACTAGTTTAATCTGTGCTTGAATGTTATTGTAATGGTTAATGGGGCCTTTATGAATAGAAATATACATTTGCTCCAGTGTGTTTTAATTAGTCATGTTTTGTTTGTGATTTAAGAAATTATACATTCTGAGATCTTCCTTGAGATAATGAATTAAATGGCTAATTCTGCTCAAAAGTCAGAAATGACTGTGCTACGTCTACAGTGGGAATGTTTCAGTAACAGTTGTGATTAGTATCAATGAGACTAATTTCCAGATGATTTGGTCTCTGCCATTACACAAAAAAACAGGGTTTTGCAGAAATGGGAAGTCCCCTTTTGAAGTGTTCGTGTGATATGCATGGCAGCTATTAATAATTTAGTCATTCTTTGTACAACTGCTCAGGATTTCTGTATGCCATGGGTGCTTTCAAACATTTAGTAAATCTGGTTTTGAGGGTTGCAGCTATGCCCTCAGTTTAATTAACTGGCATTTTGTTAAAGAATGTTAATTAAAAAATAGAGTAAAATAAAATAAACCAGTGAAGCCAAGCAGGCTACAGGAGCAATCAAGCTCAAACAGAGCAGATGAACACTTATAATGGAAACAATGGCATCTGGGACATCTAGTTTCCAGGAAAACAAACTGATGAGATTAATCAGAGCACAGGCGCACGCACAGCTTCCTTGCTTTTCTTGGGGAATTCAGGTTCACTGACTCTCCCAGGATAAAGGGCTGTGATGCACAGTAGCTATTCAGCTCTTATTTATTTAGCCTTCTAACCCACAGAGGTGCTGTTCTCATGGATGTAGGCAGTCGGTCTTAATTGAGCGGGTGTGGGCTCGGGCTTGGACGTGCATCTTTGGGTGTCAGCAATGGGAAGTGGCACATCCCCGGACCAGTGCCAGCCCTGGGTGCTGCCCCATGCCCTGCTCACCGCCCCATCGCCAGCCAGGGCAGCGGGCAGCAGGATTCGCTGGGGCTGGCATAGCCCAAAAGGGCACCACGTGGTTTGAGCTCATTTCAGGAGTCTCTCCTCCTCCGCGTGGACTCTGGATGCTGCACAAGGCGCTGATCGGTGGGACGGACACAGGGTGCTCTAATAGCAGTGGTTGAGAGAGAAAGAGGGACACAGTTTCCAGTCCTGTTTAATCAATGTATACAGATGTTAGGACCTACAGGTTGTTACTTTGGCTAATCAGGCACTCACATACAGGATATTTTCCATGCCAAGTTTTGTGAGACAGCGTGGGCACCATCATCCAGGACATGGGGACACAGCTTTGCTGTCCCAGTCCTTTTAAAATGCCCTGAAGCCTGCAGAGGCACATCCGTAAATCCCTCCCCACAGGCAACCAAAAAACCCCCACCATATGTAGCTTATCTGATGGCTTTCCCCACTGCTCAAAGCCAGACCATAGCAAGCAGAAAACCTTTTTTTCATTATCCTACTCTCTTTGCGTGCTGGCCAGCACAAATACTGGCCTTGGTCAGGACTCATTATTTGGCTGGCTGGCAGCCACCAGAGATACCAGCCAGGGGAGGGGGCAGCAGGGCTGCGAGCAGCCTGGGAAGAGATTTGGAAAGGTGGGGGATGTGGTTGTCATCACCAGCATCAGGGCAAGAGGCAGAATAAGGGTGCTGGGTTCGCATCACCTTCCCTCTCATACAGCCCCTCTCTTTTACCCTGTTCAAACAGAGGCTAGATTATTTGTGTTGTGCTGTGGGCGTTTGCTTTGGTTCGAGGGTATTTAGCTCCCTAAGTGCAAAACAGGTGGTTTGGGGAATAGGGACTACAGCATAGCCCTAAGCCTGGCAGGAGATGAAGGCTCTGGAATTCGTTTAAGAAAGAAAAAGGCTATTTGAGGAGAGTTGGATAGGAGAAATGAAGTTGGGGAAAGGCTGTGTCAGACCCTTGCATTTCAGCTGTGTGCCATGCAGGGAGAAAGAGGTGTGTGTGTGTGTGTGTGTGCACTTGGTGGGACAGGTGTGGAGCGCTGATAACTGCAGGTATGCTCAGCAAGCAAATAATGTGTCTCCTGACACTGTTGCCCTAACGAGAAGCACTTCCCTGGCCATCATCTGTTGTGCCTCCTTTGCCCCCAGCACAGATGTCTCTCTGGTCCTCACTCTGTACCAAGCTGTTAATAGCAGCCCTGGGCAAGCCAGGGTGCTCCCTCCCGTGGGATAGTCCGTGGCAACACCTGGCAGAAGGACATGAGAAATCTGTGTGTTTTTGTCCCCTCCTGAAGTCCTGAAGGAGGATGTGGGATGTAGCCACACCAGCCCAACAGCTCTTGGTATCCGTGGGGTCTGCAAGACCCTCCAGATCCATGGCACTGCCCAGGGTCTACGTCTTCTCCTTTATACCCCTGTAAAGCAGCCTCAGCAGATACAAATTCTCTTTCTTATCTATATAAATAAAATTGAGGGAAAGGAGGATGCGAGAACAGGCAGTGAGTGACCTCACCTTGTCCATCCGAGGACCTCTGCCACATGGACAGCATGGGGTGGTGTCCAACCTAATCCCCCTCAGCACGTGGCCCTGCTGACCGAGTGGCCACCTGGGCAGCGTGCTCAGCACAGGTCCTGCGCCAGAGAGCCCGTGGCAGCTGTGCTTGCCATTCTCCGAGGATTAAACAGACCCTGGCTTGACTCAGGGCTGCTAATACACTGGCTGGAGGCACCCCACTAATTTAAATCAAGACTTTTATTTTAAATCTGTTGTTAGAGCAGAAGACACAACCTAACTGCTACACCCACATGCAAAAAAAAAAAAAAATCCTTCTTTTGTGTCGTACTGCTCTTGGGTTTTACATGAAGCAGTCAAAGGAATCCCACCAAGTTAACGGGATCAAGTTTCCCCATATAACTTTTATATGATAACGGCTCTCCTACATTTCAAAACAGCACTTTGGCTGGAAGAGACAGTAAAATTTAGTTTCTCTGTTCATCCAATTTAAGAAGAGGCATGAGTGCCAGCTGTCTTCTAGTGTCCTTGAGCATGTCTGGTTTTTGGTAAGCACGATGTAGCTCAAGCCATTAGGTGAAAGAGGAATTCCACAGTGAAAAACAAAAGAGGAAAATTATGGTATCTTTTAGAAGGTTGCTTTCAATTCAGCTAATCCCCTCAAGGCTCCTCAGGTTTGAAGTCAGAGTAATACTGCATTTACAGAAATGGCCAGAGCAACATTTATGTACTGACCTTAGAAAATCCTCCCACACGTGGCAGCTTTGCAAAGCCCAGTGGGGAAACGTGGGTCTGGCTTCAAGCCTGGACTCGGGAACTTAGGGAAGGCAGGGTACCTTGGTCAGCTGGGCTGTGTTTGTTGCGTGCAGTATTTGGGGCAAAAATGGTAAGGCTGGGACACCTCATGCTTGTGTGCTAGTCCTCTGCAAAAGCCACGTGCTGCCCTCCTTACTCAATGCAGATCTGAGCGTGTGAAAATCTGTGCCAGAGCTAAGCCGTGAGGTTAATTAAAACTGAAAGTGCTGGTAAGGAATGCTTAAAGTGAATGGAAACATTCTTGAATGAAAATGTAAATGAAACGTCTGCAATATCTGCATTAAACAGACAGGACAAAGCACATTTGGATGAAATGTGAAGAGTCCTTTCCAGTAGAGCTGACTGCCCCTGAGGAAAAGGGGGCAAAACCTGCTGTACTGTTCTTAAAAGATGGAAGGAGCTGTAGTCCAGACTCATGACGTTGAAGCACCCAGTATGAATTTGTCTAGATACATCAGGTGCTGTATTCAGGAGTATTTGATACAGACTACGCTGCTGGCATAGGAGAAAAAGCAGTTGCCTCCGTTGAGCGTGACTACTTGAGTCCAAAGACAAGCTCCAGAAACCAAACCTTCTTTGAAAGCTTTAAGAATTGGTTGGTTCTGCCTGAGAATTTTGTGTGCAATGGAAGTTGGCCTTCCAGTAATGCTTTGAGAAAGGTCGTGCTTTATTCCTTACGCACATGCATGAAGCTCACCTTTCCTCCTCCGCAGCCACCTACACACACCTGAGAAGAGAATTAGACCCTGCACTCTGCTGGCACGTTTTCTTATGGCTGGAGCCTTCTCACACCTTTGGAAAAGCCTGATGCTGGCCAGTGTCAGTCCCAACAAATGAGCTTCATTGCCAAAAATAAAACCTGTGCCAGCCAATAAAGTGAAACCATGCCAAGGTGAAAAGGCAGCGCAATAATTATCGTTGGCAGAAAAGTTTCTTTTCATGAATGAATTATGCCTCAGTTATGTCTGAATTTTGCGTAGGCTGCTCGAAAGAAGTGTGCTTACACTCTTTGCCTATGTAAAACGGGAGCACACTTGGGGCAAACCTTATTATCCCTCTCTGAGACCGGTTGGGAACAGGCATCCCACTTTCAGATGGGGCCAGAACAGGGAAAGCACTGGGGCAGGAAGGGGCAGGGTGAAGGGAGTTGCAAGAGGTCGGTGGTTGCACACAGGCAGCGGACACTCGTTTCTCTTCTGTCATTAAGCCGCCCTGGCCGTATGCTGCAAGTTTGGCCGACCTCCACATCTCTCTGACAATTAACCTAGTTTAGCACTGGCACTGGCAGCATGACAAGGATATTTTTCCCTGAGCTATTTCTCTGACAAATCTGGCAGAACTGGGCTGCCCTGTAACGCAAGGATAAATGCCAGTCTTGCAGAGCTCTAGTGCCCATTGTAGATTAAATCCTGCTCTGAATACTGGTCCAGGGATCAGCTACAGCACAGTAGAGAAGCAAACTTGTAGGTTTGAGGGTCTTGTCTTATTTGTATTTATTTTTTTAATATTCTCGACCTGTGGGGGAAATTTGCTTTCAAGGTTCCAGTCAACAGAGCAGCATTTTGTGACCTTCTCCATGAGCAGAGCCGTTGCTCAGGAACTAGAATTGATTTTCTGCATCTTGGCATGTGACTGCATGTCCAGACTGGCCCCCTTCAACACTGTAGTGACCAGGTGGATGAGGATGCCAGCAACACAGGACACAGAAACACAGATTTTATACTGACATCACTGACAGTACTGGACTAAGAGCACAGACGGTGGGTGTCAGCATAGATGGCTGCTTGGGGCTTCATATTTTAAAAGGAGGGTCCAGCCTTGTCCCTCTGTGTTGGACTGGTACCTCAGGAGAGGTATCTGTTAGTAAACGATGTTTCATATCATGACTAAAACCCCACTGTCACTGAAGGATTCCTGGCTTGGAGCTGAATCCTCTTTTGGGATTAAGAATGTGAATTTCGTTTTACATCACCCCTAGGCCTTGGCAAAGTTGCAGTTGACGAAGACTGAATATATTCAGTGAATCCTTAGACTATCTCTAGAATATGTTTTATGCATTCATATGATTTATTAATTGACAACAGATTCTGAATACAGATTGAAACAAGTTCAGGAGCAACCTAGTGAAATGACTGGAGATTACAACAGATGCTGTACAACTTTTACACACACACGCAAAAAAAACAAAAAAAAAAACAGTAGATTGTCTGTAACTTCAACATATTTTACAACATATCCTCCCAACATGAGGTAAAAGAGGCTGACTGTAACAGTGAAGAAGTCAAGCTGTATTTCCAAGAAGTTCTTTTCTCCTTTCTTCTGAATTTCTGTTGGCAGCACTATCAAACTTTATCGATAAAGTCTTGCGTTTCTCAGCACTCTAGACAAGCAAACAGATTTGTGAGGATCACACATAACAATGACCCTATCTGCCCTGGTTTTCATTCTCTCTTCTTTCTGTTAAGATCATGGACACTTGGGTGATGAGGAAATAATCACCATTGACTCCTCTGTCCTTGAGGAGTTGTCCTGCTCCATGACACTGCTGTGATACATGAAGATAAGTTAAGAGAAGAAATTTGCAGTTGCTAGAGCAATGTTGATCTTTTAGTTGCTCTTTCTCACTTTTATTTGCATTTACTCACCAATTATTTTCTACCTAGGTAATGTAAAATAAACAATTAAAAATGTCTTTAGTGGTATACATTTCAGGTAAAAAATTCAGTCATCAATGTATTACTGTAGGATTTTTTCTCTCTTGCTCTACTGAAGTCACATTGGTAGGAAACAAGAGTTTTAGGCCAGCAAGTCATTTTATGTTCACATATTGGGAAACTTACACCTCTCTATATATTGCGCATTGCAGTCCTATCATTCACTAGACAGTGTGTAATATATTCTTAATGTAGAATTTCAATAATTTAGTAACCTCTTAAACAGAGAAAGAGGGGAGTATGACCTGCTCTGAGGATCATATTTTCCTGTCTCTTCTGCAGACCTTAGAGAACTGATAAGATTAGTAGACTGATGGCCTTGTTATGGTTAGTGTTTTATTAAGAACAGCCAGTACTAATTTTGAAAGCATAATTAAGGGTATTTTCTTTTCTCCTCTCATATGTGATAAGCACTACTCTTATATATTATTCTTAACATTCAGCTAGCACTGATGAAGTCCTGCTGTTCTTTTACCTTCCTTCCCATGTAAAACAAGTAATGAAGTGGTTTTAAAAGAGCATCCGCAGAGGCCTCTTCACTTGTAGATTTTATAAGTCAGTAGTACAAAAGGCCAGAAAACATCCCATGTGGAGCAGGCTTTTACAGCGAGGAGGTGGGCATGATTAACCAAATCTGTGCTGGAAGACCACTGGAAGCAGAGAATACTCTGTACTGCTACTACTATATGAGGATGTGTAGGCCGATATGGATGAGCAAGGCTGTTTTGCTCAGTATGTACGAGCATCTCCTGCCAAGAGACTGAATTACGGTCAGAAGTAAGTGCTCTCTATGAAGAGCACATGTTGCAACACCGTCCTTCTCCAAACAGGTTTTGCAGTGGGAACATGAATCCCGAGAGGTGGTCAGGACTTGACTCACTAGCTCCAAAGGATCCAGGCCACCATTTCTAGTTTGAAGATTTGGCACATCTCTCCTGGTTTGTCTTTACATCAGGAAGATGACACTGCAGGAGAAAGGCTGAATACAAATTCTGTCCCAAATGCAGTGTGTACACGCTGGTGCTTTTGTCACTGGGATTGGTTGCAGGGGTGAGCACAGTTGAAAGCACCTGTTGCTGTTACTTCGCCCCAACCCAGACCATGATGGAAGCATTTATACCAGTAATATTAGCTGAGTCAATATAGAAATCCTGAGGAGATTCTGCCCATGGTGCCTGCTGTGTCTTGTGAGTCAAAAGTATGGACATACAAACGTGCTTTCCTCAGTGCCGTGTCTGTGAACTTTTCTTGGTGTCCATTTTAAAAAGTCCCACATTTACATTTTGCATATCTTGATGAATTTTAGTGGACTGAGTGCGCACCATTTCTAGCAAGCCTCCTGCTTCCAGTTTCTTCCCTCGGAGGGGATTGAATTCCAGCACATTCTTGTTTTATCCTTCCGAGACATGAGTGTAATGAAGTTGGACAGTAATGGTTGCTGCATTTCACTTTTTTTCTGCTCTGTCCCCAGTGGTCTAAGCATTTGTAGGTTTGAAGGCACTTATAGTTATGGTCTTTGAGTTCAAAATAAATCAGAAGAGAACAGACCAAAACAGGACAGAGCATTTAGTAAGATATATAGTATACATATAAACTTGCACTTAATATGTTGAGCTGACAAAGCAAATAAATGCAAAGTTTTGCAGACTTGCCTTTTTTGTAATCTAGGCTTGAATAATAGTAACATGACCCAAGTGAGCAAAAGAAATTTATAATGGGAGGCCAAGAACAAGTAACCGTCTTCTACAACTAATGAACTGTAATCCATACCAGAGATTTCCAAAATGCATTTGTTCCTCTTCCACCTACCTCCCAGCAGAATCAGCCTGTCTTCCTTCCTCTTTTCCTTCCCTTTCTTCAGCAGATGCTTAGTTATATCCCTCATACTTTTGCTAACTCAGCACTGGAGAGAGGGAAATAGCTGCATTCTTAGGAAGAAGATGCATTTCACAGACTTGTGATAGTCTCCTTGCTTTTTGTTAAGGTCTGCTAATTGTTGTTCAGATCTTTCTGTGCTTCACACAGCCCCTGCTTTTCAATGTCCCCAGCAAATAGAGGTTGACAACCAATGCAAAAAATACCATAGTGATTTTGTGCCCTGTGGTGCTTTACAACACCAAGAGAACTCACAGCTGACAGCATGAAGGTTTTTTGTCTGTGATGAGAGCTTGGTTTGCCTGCATGTCGGGTAAAAATAACAGTTTGATCTTAAATAGGTGTTTATCTTTTTGCAGTGTTACATAAACTCTCTTGGCACCACCTGACAAGTGTGAATTGGCTGCATCTGCCCTATATATGCTTTGAGAGAAAATGCAGGTTTGCAGCCCTTTATATTTGAGTCTTTTGGTTCCTTAGACATGACTTGTAATGCTTGCCAGTCTCTGTCATCACCAGTATCGGGCTGTGCTTTGGTTTTGTTAACCATTTTTCACCTGACTGCTCCTGTCTACCCTAAATCTTTGTCTTTCCTTTGCTACCTCTAAAATCTTGTTTTCTTTACACCTTTGCTCTTTGCCTCTCCCACAACCTAGCAATGAACTGTTTGGCAGAGCAGTAACCACGGATCAAGGTCAGCAAGGAAGTATGGCTTTAAACACTGCATTGTATGATGGCAACACCTATCTCCTGCCTGGTGGAGGGAAGAGAAGCAGAGACCATGAGAAAGCAATTGAGCTGGTTTAAAAATTTAAGACTATCTTGGACACAGGCTCTATTGTAACCACTACAATAAATACACAGAGTCAAGGTCAAATAAGGACAGATGTTGCTGGCCCTGGATTTAACTGTGTCAGGTGAATAGAGATCACCCATCCATAACCTCAAAGTCACTTGACGAGTTCAGGGTATCAGTCCATGGAGAGACAGTTCTTCCTGGGCTGCCCTAGCCCTGTCCTCCTCGTTGAGGTGATGGTGAGGCCCTATCCGCTCTGTTCTGTCGTCTCCAATCTCCTGATGCCTGTGAAGGGGCTATTCTCTTGAGGGTGCTGTCTTGTTCAAGAAGAGTAAGAAGGAAAGGGAAAGAGAGAAAAGGTCTGATTGGACCAGCCAAGGACTTGTGTGGCCAAATGCAATGGTGCTGAGCATTCTGAGCCATGTGTCTTCTGTCTCCTCGCACTATTTCAACACTGCAAAACTCTGAGCTGGTTATGCTTCTTATTTTAAATGTATGGATTAATGTATGAGTAAACTGTGAATTCAAGCTGTGGAGCTTAACGTCAGGAAAACGTGGATCTGAAGGCTCAAAACAAAGAAAGCTTTATGGATTGACCAGGTTTGGTGACACCCTCTTTATGTTAACTCCACTTCAACAGTTCTGGTGAACTTTAAACATTTACCTGTTAGACTAAACATAGGTTAAGCCAGGCTGTGAAATAACTCAACTGTAGAGCTGACATCTGATCAAAATCTTATCTACTGATCTTCTGCCTAGCTGAATTACCACCTGGACCAAATTCCTTAAAACAGTTGCACACTGTCCTTCAGAAACCGCTAAAAACAATGAAAATAAAGTAAGTCAAGGAAATAGGGATTGTAATATGGTCCAGTTCCTCTTACCTAGTTAATTTGTTTGGTTCGAAGACCACATTTCTCATTGTTACACTATCTGTTATTTCAGTAGTCAGAGTAGTCAGGTAGAGGAACCTATGGAGGATGGAAGAAGAAGTGAAAAGAGCAGTACCAACACGCTTGGATTAGTTCTTTACAGATATTATTCCATTGACCATTGACTTCATTGACAAATGACTCCTGACTTTCACTGGAATGAACTAGGAAGAATGAGGTTTTGTGTACATGGAGAAACATTTATTTTTTACATACCTAGGGAGATATGGAGTAGTAGAGATCCAATTATATATGTACATTTCTGGGGAGGAGTGGGTGGGTGGAGGAGCTTCTAACCACTCTGATTCACACTACACTGTTTTTAACAGAAACAACATGTTTAAAAAAACAACATCCCTTGAGGATCTGTGGGTGAACGAGTTGAAACAATACAAATAAAATGTCATGGGCTCCAGCTTCTGCAATCTCTATGACAAAAAGATCTCCAAAAAAAACACCCTGTGTGGGGGCTTCATCAAACCTCAGACTCCACTTTCCTGTCCCTTATGACAATGGTAGCTGCATGACAACAGATCTTACAAAATTGTGACTTTCCTCCTGCTTTTTTTTGTTTGTTTGTCTTTGTTTGTTTGTTTATTTGTTGTTGAAATTTATCTTCCAGGCTTGGCAGACACAAACTCCAGAAAGTCCCTTTTAAAGAGGATGTTTTCAGGAGAGTAGCAGGACTGACGATAAAATAGTGACCCGTATGACCTCTGCATGGTCAGGTCTGCAGCTAAAGCTCAAGAGTGGGGGAAGGTTCCCTGTTTGTCTCCAGACTTGAGCCTGTTCCTTGTAAGAGTCATCCACATCACAACAGAAGGCTTCAAGGGGCTTAGGGTTAAGGTTAAGGAGTGGGAATATGTAGCTAAAGGCTAGCCATGGATCCCAGATCTCTCTCCCCACACCAATGGCTGTACATAGAAATGGGGATGAAGCAGTAATTGTTTTTGCATCTCTGTTTCACCGTGATGTCCCAGGCAGAAGGAAGCAGAGTGCTTCTGTTGGTTGTAGGGAATTGATATCTCAATGTTTGGGTCTTCATTCTAAAAGCTTCTGTGAGTTTTTGGGTATTTGTTTTTTTGTTTGTTTGTTTTCCCCCTCCTTCTCTTTCTGGCAGTGCTGGAGAGTGGGATTTGTCTGGCACCATATGACACTCCTCCCTCCCTCTGTCCCTATCCTCCCCCTAACTTGGGGAGCCCTGGGTACTGAGGAAGCCAGGAGGCAGCCCCAGGCCTGCCCAAGAGCCGCTGTGGCTCCAACCTACCATAGTACAAAGAGCAAAAGAAGAAAAGGAGACTCTGGAAAGGGCACTGAGGAGAGGGGAGGATAACAGCCACTTCCCTGGCAGGGGGACTGTAGGCAGCACAGCTGTTCTTTTTGGAAATGTCAGAGAGGAAGAAGAAAGTGTCAAGGGAGTTGTCATCAGCAGAGAGCAATATAGGTGTCTCCAAAACAGTGCTTCGCACAGTCATAATCCTTTCTTGAAAAGGAAAAGGAAGCCTGGGTCTGACTAACTTTACAAATAATGAACACCACTTTAAAAACAGACAGGTAAATCATAAAATCACTTAGGATCCAATTTCTCTCTGATGAATGAGAGCACAGGCGTGGCTTTGTGCAGTCTGCAGCAAAACCAGCAAAATGATGTCCCTGGGCTCTGCAGCACCTTCATGGTGCAAAACGTGACCTCAGAGACTTTTTGAAATCCTCCTAGTGTATGCCCATGTAGTGAGCCATGGCAGCTCCTTCTTTCAAGAAAATGCCATCTTCTCACCGATCCTGAACCTGCACGAGACACAGCTGGCCAAGTGACCCAGCTTTCAGTGACTTGGGTTCTTTTATTAAGGATGCAGCCAGCAAAGTCTGCCTACTAATCAGGAGACCTCTTTTTCCCTCTTCAGTTTATTAGAACATTGTTGTTTAAATTATACTTTAAACATTCTAATTAACAGAAAACAAATTATCAAAGGAAAACAAACAAACAAACAAACAAATAGATCCGTTTGTCCCCCAGTAGCAAAATGATCTCTTGACTCACTTCCCTGTGTTACTTATGACCATGAGCATGAATCTCTTGCCTCAGTGTGCCTGATTCTTCGTGGGTTGTAGAATGGGCAGACCTGAAGACATAATTGTGCTGATACCATGATTGTACACAAACACTGTCTAGTGTGAAGAAAAGAGGTCTGGATGCAGAGTCTGGAGTTACAGGGTGCAGGGGCATATGGAAATGAACGTCTAAAATGGGCACCTAGAGGTCCAACAGTTTCTACTTGGTGTCCTAAAAAATGTGGGCAGAGAAGAAAGGGCAGATGTTCTCCTGCAGAGATGCTCTGAGCACACAAGAAAGTTGATCTATAATAAAGCCCATAAGCTGAAGTTGATCCATAATAAAGTGACCGTGTTGCTCTTACTCTAGGGCAGCTTCTCTAGTGAATGCTCTTATTTCAAAAGAGGGATGTCTCCAGGGAAGCTATTCTGGGATGTGTGTTTCTACACTTATAATTTACATAGTGTGGCTAAGGTATTATTCCACAACCACTACAGCAGTCATGTATTTCCCTCCTGCAGACAACCCCTTAGTAAGCAGCACCATCTCTGGAGGCCTATGTGGTTGACCTTCGTGGAACAGCTTATGTTCAGTTTTGGAAGGTCTCCTTAATGCCCATGTCAAAGTACTCAGCAAACCCTCCTGCAGGATGCTGTGACATCTTTAAGTATCTTTTAAGGAAATAAGAAAATAATTAGCTGTGAGGCTGTTGTTTTGTTTACAGTCACTAAATTGTTAGGTATTTCTTTCCCTTTCTTCCTCCTCCTCTTCCCTGTATATTGCACCCTAATAAACACACTGTGCTGAGTGCTGAGCATCTGGCTTTGCCCTTTCAGGCACAGCCTGTGTTTCACAGACATTTAAGGAGTTCTTCAGCCTTCAGAAGGTACAACCAGATAACGATAGGTAAACCCCCCAAACACTGGTCTGAGGCACTGCAAAAAATACTAAAACGAAGAGCAATGTCTCAGTTGCTAGTATACACAAATATATTACTGATTCAGTTTAGTCTGTCTAGGTCAACATTTCTTTTTATCCTTGATGTTCATGTCAGTGTGGGGGTGGATATTTTGCAACCGGAGCAAATTTGATTATTGTAGCTGTAAGATTATTCTGTGTTACAGAGCTGGTCAGTTTGGCTGGATTAGCCATCTGCATTGACAGGCTGCTGGGGTAATATCTGCATGAAGTGAATAGAATTCAGTTTATATGTGTCTGGGTGCCAACAAGTCCGATGCCCCCAGCATGCACCCGTCTGCCAGCGATGTAGATGTCCAGCTGGAGATCCTGGCTGTGGGTGATAGCCTGGGTCACCTTGAGTCATGACGCAGGTAGTGTGTCGCTGTGAAAACGAGCAGGCGATGAGGCACAGCACGAGCGCGCTGCTGGAGTTCAGGCTGCCAGCTCCCTTCTCCAGGACCAGGGTCACCTCACTTGGAAGAAGGCAGGCTGTAATTATCCCCCTTTGGAGCCCATAATGAACTGACATCATTTCCTACGCCACCTTGGTTTCCCTTCAGGGGGGCCGTCATCACAGCTAATGAGACCCAAGCCTCCTCGACCTGTGACGTTAACAAAATCACAGCCTGCGCTGGAACGGCCTCGGGCTCAAAGGCTGGCTGAGTCACTGCAATGCCACAGCCTGTCACAGAGCGCTCACAGCTTGGATCCGCTTCAAGGCAGCCTCTCGCATTGCAGCCCGGGCCCTTTTTGTAGGAGCAGCAAGGTCAAGCAGGTTGAACCCTCTCTTCGGACAGCAGGGGCAAGGCCACCATCCTGGATCGCCCAGGGGAATACGACTGCAGCTCATGCTCAAGGTTCAGCTCTCCAAACCTGCTGCCCAGGTTTGCCCAGGGTGTTCTAGGTGCCCAGCTGCACGCATGAGGTTTATATTTTAATTTCTAAAGCAAAAATAGTTATTAGGGCTTCAATACTGGAATGCATGGCTGCAACAGCATAAAGGGGAGAAGGAAATAGCAGCTTCCTAAAGACCATTTTGGGATTTTTATTCTATTTTCTGTGTTTTAACAGAACGAGTATATAAGTTAACGTGTTTTGTAATAGGACAGTGTAAAATAACTGCCTCTTAGCCTGAGTATTTCTTAAGATAATTGAATAGTAATAATGAAAATAAAATGAATGAAAACCATGCAAAAATAGCATGCCATCTGAGAGAGCAGAAATGACAAGGAAAACTTGAAGAAACCTATGGTATCTGCAAGCTAATGAATACAATGAAGCAGCAGTCTTATCAGCTTGGGCTAAAAGCAAGATATGGTGCAGAAATGATTTTCTCCTTCTCTTACTTGCCTTGGGCAGGGAATCCATTTTGTGTTGTTGGCAGTATGGTACCCACTTATGAAGGCAACTTCTGTCATTAAAGAAATCCAGGGTTGTATCCCTGCTCCCACCATAGCTTATGCATTATCTCTGTTGATTCACCACTTTCACCCTGGTGGTCTAAGAAAAGAAGACAGGATTTTTGGAGAGGTTCTCAGACTGTTTTCATGCTTCAAGGGTCACTGCTTCAGCTTCAGACCAAAGAAAAGCTCTTGTGCCTGGATGGTATTGTCAGTTTTTCCCCAAGATACTGGCAGGACTAACAGAGGACAGTGCCTTTTCTTGCAAACCTCTCCCAGCTTCAACGAAAGAAGCCACAGCAACCTTTGAAGCAGGATTTCCCCTCCCCAGGCACCTGTTTCCCATTTGGTGATAGCGTCGGGCTCCTTCTTGCTCAGTCCACCTCTGTGAATCCGTCCTTCTTGCTGCACCTGGGCTGGGTTTCAAGAGGAGGAGCAGAGACCAGTCTTACCCAAACCTGTGTTTTAGTGCTGAAAGCACTCCCAAAAACTGAGGAGTGAGGGCTTGAGCTCTCTCAGCCTTCCTTGCCAAGCAGGTGCTAACAGTGGTCCCTGAACAACAGGAGGGAAACTGCACCACTGCATCATCGCATGGTTTCCTTGTTAGTGAGTACAGCGCTGCCTGTGCATGTGGAGAGAAGGCTGAGTAGACTGGGCTTTTTTCAGATTTGGCTGAAGGAATTCAAGTTTCAAGTATTTCTGATAATTGTGTTACGAATAGTGATTTGAGAAAATTATTTTTTCATAATTTTACAGCACCATATTGTGAGCATTTCCTACCATGTGAGCTTTCAGAGGATTGTAAACAACATTCCAGCCATGCTTGTACTGTGGCTGGATACGGACTTTCTGGAGTCTTTAAATGCTTTTACAGTGTGTGTTTACTTTAATGGAAGGGTGAAGTATCTCACTGAAACATCTCAACATCTCATATTCACCTCAGTGAAACCATAAAGCCACAAGCAGTAAGGACTTTTGCATGCCCGTTGGGTTTGGGAATTTTTGTTCTGAAAACCGGCTCCTAACTTCCCTTTGGTCCATCTTCTTCCAGCCTTACTTGCAAAGGGGAGGACTGCAGAGGCAGGGTGAGCAGAAGTCAGGATGATGATTCTCTAGAATGAGATAAGCAAAATGTACTGCTGGCTATGTTATCCTCACAGAAACTTCATGTAACGAGATATTCAGTCAACAGTGTGACTTGTGTACTTCTTATGCCACTGTCAAAACCTGTTTTGGTTGAAATCCTGGAAACTGAGCTGTGATACAACAGGAAATGCTTTCCCCACCCCTACAAGGAGACCGTGTTTTTTTTAGGGTTTTATGTAAGGTGATTCACGAGTCACATGCAGTTCACTTCTTACAGGAATGACTCCAAGTCCTTACTGAATATCAGACACTGAATTTGATAAGAGGGGAAAATTACTTTTTTAAAATGGAAAACATTTGTGACATCTTATGACACATCTTGTGATGGCGAAGATGTTTGTTCAGCATTCAGATGGGCACCTGACAGGTGTTTTTTCTACTTCTGAGAAGGCACGTTAAGACCTCCTTTTTCTGACCTTCCCCAAGAGGAAGCAAATTTCAGAGAACAATGTTTACCAAGATGTGTTAGTGATGTAATTTAGATATCCATGCTGACCTGAAAGGAACCTTATGTGATTTTCAGGTCGCTGAGAGGCAAGTGCCACCACAGCCAGACCTGTGGGTCACCCTTCATAGCATGTTCTGTCAATAAGAAGGTATAAAGACAGCAATCATTACTGACTGCAGCCTCATTGTTTCTTGTAACTTCAAATTCCAGTGGAGACAACATTAGCAAATCCAAGCCTTGGATAGAAACCACTTTGAAACTGATTGCAGTGTTCACCTTTTGTTATTTTACATCTAGAATCTTATCTGCATGTATCACTGCTTTGTGCCAACAGAAGCCTCAGCCCTGCTTGCTTGTTGAGTCTGTGGCATAGCAGATATTGTAATTAGTTATATATTAAAAAAAAAGAAATGTGTGTTAAGTATACGTAAATGCAAAATGTCTGTCTGGGAAGCACTTCTGTCTGTATTTGAAAGAACTGAGCTACACTGATCTTGTCGTTCCCATATCATCAACCCTGTTAAAGAACCAAAATCCCTGGTCCCATTGCGAGCATATTTTTCTCACTGCATCATAAACTTTTTATAGTATAGGTGGGGATAATAGGAGGTGAAGACAATGCAGAGATGCTAAGTTCCAGGAGACTAGTTATACCTGTTGAATATAAACCAGTGATCAAAACACTAAATAAACATGAAAAACACATGAATCAACAGAACCGGTGTTTATTCTTGGCATTAATTATATGGGTGTCCATATAGTTTGAAAAACACAACGTAGAGGATTGTATTATGAGTATTGCAGTGCCTTAAGAATCTCTTTGGCTTTACACTTGTCATTTTTATCCCAGACAACTTGATTGCAGAAGCATTAGCATTTCTTTTGAAACTTCATACAAATATTCTTATTTCTCCAGGCTCATTTTTCTAAATCAGGTAGATATTCAATGATCCTTCTGCATTCTCATTGTGTATCGTCTCAATTCCTACCGTAAAAAGATTTTATTACTTTATTAGTACAAGGCAAAATCGGTGGTCAGGATTTCCTGCAGAATACCAGTGCCACTCTTTGAGCAGCCTTGGGTTAGACAAGAAGCTGACAGCTGCTGATGGCAAGAGTTATGTTACGTTCCACGTACCCAGCTAACACCCCTCGCGTGAGATTGCTCCCTCGTGCGTGCCATCTGTAGGTAAAAAAAGGTACAGGTATTGATAGGCAACTAGGTTTTCCACAAATATATCTCTTGAGGTTGTTTCGAGTTTATATTTTTCACTTCATTTTCACACAATGTTCCAGTTTTACCCTTCTTAAGAGCAGGGGAAGGCTGAGGTTTCTTAAGAGTTTTGCATAGAAAACAGTGCAATTCTGCAAGGTGGTGAAAGCACCTGATAAAGTTTTAATCGAGCTCCTCCAGCTTTGCTGAAGTCGAGGATTTTTAGGAACTTTAGGATTTTAGTACAACCCTTGAACAGGATTAATGATGTGTTGTAAGATGTTGAATGCTAAAAGCACTAGAAGCCATTGGCAAGGTTTCCAGGCTCTTACTGTCTCAAAAATGCTGTTTCCATTATGCTGTGTCTTATTTTCCCTTTCATTTTGCTCTCAATGTCCCACCCATGTACTGATAGGTTCCTTGCTGTGCTGATACCAGAGTACCTGCAAGGAGCTATAGGTAGTATGCTACTCCTCTGTTTCCCTGGTTTGTATCAGCTGGTGTAAGCAGCGTGCATAAAATATGTTTAATATTGTTAGATTACTCTTGGAGAACTTTGGTATTTAATTGAGGAAGTTCAGTATAAATAAATACTGCAGTTCTTTTGCATCACACGATACCACTGCGGTTCTTGCTTGCTGCTGGCCAGAAACTTCCCTGTGACCAAAAAATGTTTGTTTACGGTAATCTAGGAGCAAACAATAACTAATAGGCTGACTGCTGTCTTTCACGATGGTGAATTCCTCATTTTTTATTGTTCACGGTCTACTTGTGTTCTACTTTTAAAAGCAGCACAGGAGCTACAGCAGTGCCTGGGCTGCATACCAGCAGTGCAAGCAGGCTGCTGCTGATCTTGTGTGCTCACAGAGCACTCCTGGCTTGGGCATGGGCGGGGAAGGGGCAACAGAAGGCTAAGGCACAAATTAAATTGTAAATATTAGCTTCTGTGAAGTAGCAGTTGTGTTAGGCAAGACGCACGAGCTACGCTAATCCCTGAAAGAAGCCAGCATTTCCAGCCCGTGTGCTGACTTGCCCATCTAAGCTGTTGCTAGCAGTTTACAGCTCCATTTCCCTATGTGTAACACAGCTGCGATTTTCTGAAATGGCTTAAGACTAGAATTTGAAACAGTGCTTGAGTCTTGAAGAGAAATCAGGATGGTTGTAGTTTCAAAATCATCAGCTAAAGAGTAATGGCCTGGTAGAGGTGTCAGGGGAGAGAGAGATCATAATCTGGACCAACAGTTTATACACAGCCCCAATGACAATGGGGATCATTGCACAACTATCCCAGCCATGATTTTTGCCCACAATTGCAGGCAACTTGTCTTGTTTACCTATTCCTTCCAATTCCCTGTTCCCATGACAGGGGTTAGTGGGCCTTCCTACATATTTCATAATAGAAGTTAACGTTGGTGGTTGAAATGCAACTTTTTGCTTTTTAAAGAAAAGGAGTTGAAAATAAGCTTAAACATGACCATATGTTACATGACACTTTGGTAGCATGTACACGAAATTCAATCTTTACAATTCACTTAAGAATAAAACTGTGTTCCAAGTTCTTTCAGCTGCCCTGAAAACTAGTAGGAAATCTGGAGGCTCTTCCCTCAGCATAAACAGTCACATTTAAAATGGGAATTTGGTTCCTGCTGCAGAGAGCAGAGTGCTTGTTTAATTTGTGTCTGGCTTTGGCTGTCTGTTCCCCGTGTAGCTTTGGGAACTGTGGGAATTAAACTCTCATCTCTTCTTCCATTCTTCATCGACACAAGACTCTTTAAGGAGACTGTACAAAATCTCTAGCCTTCCCTGCTCCTCATCCTCTGCAACTAAACCTTAGGAATGGGGGCACATCCTTGTAGCTGATGGCAAACATAGGCATTATAAACAACGCTCAGTATGTTTTCTTCATACTCTCAGAAAAGCTTTTTATTAATCTGTGGGAACTACAGGTAAAGAGTCATTTGTCTCGTGGTACACCCAGATTCATACAGAGTAGCTGACGTGGAAGAGTAAATATACAGCTCTGCCTGCACACGTTCCTTATATAACATAAAAATATATTTTGTTTGACAGCATCATAGTGCAAGAGCATTGTGAAAATGACAGCCCTTCCCTGGGGTCAGATCTTTACGGATAGGACACAGCACAACGTTAGGCTTCACTAGTAAGGTAGTTTCAGAGTTTGTTGAATTATGATGGCTCCATTAAAACAAAAAGCATGAAAAAAAAAACCACTAGGAAACTGTAACAGGTATGATATGCGAAGTTAAACTGAAATAATAGATATTTGAAAGGTTTTTCCTTTCTTGTGGGAAAGTAGTTAAGCTAAATAGCTTTAGCTTAAAGAAATAAATGTTATGAGGATCTTTATAAATATTTATAGAGTAGTAATGCAGAAATATAGAACCACTAAATCTGCTATGTGTTTATACTCTAGCAAAGGTCTCCAGTTGACAATAGAGAGGGAATAATATGAGAACATCTCTCTGACAGCCAGACAGAGAAGCCATTTGCCTCTTATGAGCTTCTGTCATGGTTATCACCGTGCTGACATGGAGAAGAGCCATGTTTATGGAAGCGTAGGACAGAATAGCTCATCCCCAACCTGCTGGAGGCTATGGGGATCGAGTCGCCAATACATGCCTCCTTTCCAGCCAGCCCTGATTGCCCTGCAAGTGCCCCAGGTGTCAGGAACTGGTCTGTGAAAGGCTTTTGTTTATATGGTTATTGACACATTGAAGTGAAAGAGCAATAGTAATCGGGACAATTTCTCACTTAAGTTAGGTGGAAAATGAGCATTTTTTCCCCAAGCAAATGGCAAGCCTCTGGCACTGCGATACAGGAGGCCATGAGAGAACACAACCAAGTGCACAAGTGCCAGGGCAGAGAGCACACAGCACCGCAGTGGTGAGCATCTGGAAGTGTTGCTGGCATTATTATGCAATTCAGGTGCAGCTGCAGGAAACAGTCTGTATCTAGTTATGTGCTTAGAAATGTTCTTTGGAACCTTACTTTTAGTGAGTATTGGTTGGAAATGGTAACCCAGGAGTTTAAGCATTGCTTTTTAGACTGTTCATCCCCTTCCTTATTGAGAAAGGTTTAGTGTAGGCAGGACCTTCTTGGCCATACCTGGTGGTCACAGTAGCCTGAGGAATGCTTCTGACATGAAACAATCCTTTATAAAAGGCAGAAAAGGCAAATCCATTAAAATAAAATTAATGTACTTATTTATGAAGCTTTTCTCATATGCAGAGTTCACACAGTGGTTAATCCTTGCAAGAATGCAGAAGTATCAAGGAAAAAGGGTTGTTTCACCACACTGTACTGCTAATCCCTCATTTCCAGCAGTGATTTTTATATATAGCAAGGAGAGGAATTTGGTATTCAGGACCAGGATTCACGAGAGACAGATTTCTGAGCAGGGATGATACAGCATCGTTGGATGCAAGGAGCAGCAGGGTTTTAGTCACCTTCCTATTGGAGATGTTGATGGCCTCTTAGGCACTGGTACAGTTGGTCTGGAAAGGAGATTATACATTTGCAATCTTTTAGCTTAGATCCATGTGTAACTCTGGAGTTGGCTGGAGTTTATGTACCTCATTGCCCTTTCATTTTTGATTCCAGTTCCTGGTGCACTGTTGGCATCAGAAGACTTGCCATGAGTTCTGCCTGCGAACTGACCAAGTCTGCTCGCTCGCTTAGGCTGGAGTTTTTGAAGGCTTTAGAGTTTGGGCATCTGACCCAAAATCCATACAATTGGTGTTCGGGTTGCGTTTGGACTGCAGTCGCTGCTGGTACACACACTGCACAGTTGGCCCCTGTGGGGCAGGAATTGCCAGCACCTCTTTTCCCAGGAAAGGCAGGAGTTTGTCACCAGATCCACGTTGCAAGGTCTCAAAAGCGAGGCTATCAGCACCAGGTTATCCAAGATGCTCCTTGCTCATGGCCCTCAGTGTCCCCATCAGCCCTTCCAGCAGATCATTTCAGGGTACCAGAGCAGTCGGGGAGGGCTGTGTGATGCAGTCGTGGTGTGATGCACATTGTTGGTACTTCTGATCCAGGGTTGTGTCAAGCCCAAATTACAGAAGGACAAGACTGCTTGCAGCGAGGGCATAGCTGAAACATGCTTGTCTGCCCTAATCAGGGCTTAGCTTCGGATCAGCGATGACAGCCCATTATGCAGTATTTTCTTCTGCTGGGCAATTGTGAGTGCTTTGTATACATTATTCTTAATTGCACTCAGACAATGTGTCTGCCTCCGCTGCGCTAAAACAAAACAGTACCAAAATATGAGCGGGCTGGAAGCAAGGTCAGGCAAGCACGGCGGGAGCTGGGCAGGGAGCGCCGCTTCTCTGTTTGCCTGTGCCAGAGCCAGCTCTCCAGCACTGGCTGGCTTCCCAATATGCTCCCCAGAGCCACTGCCTTTCCCTGCCTGGGCAGTCAGGTGTGAGCTGGGGCAGCCTGAGAAGTGACGCAGACAGAAAGCAGCACGTTTGTAAAAGAGAAAATATGTTATATTTTTTTCCCCTGTTATTTTCATTCATTTATATCACTAGAAGTGAAAAATCAATACGGTTCCCCTTGCTTATGTTTTGTCTTTATGCTTTGCTCCCGTGTCAGCCTGGGTAATGGAAATCCTTGCGGTCAGCTTCACTTTCAGGCCCTCCCTGCTCTGCTGTGTGAGTTGGGAACGCTGCAAGGGAAAGGCATCTTTGTTTTGAAACCACTGCTTTCGTTTAAATTTGCAAATAACGTGGAAATTTTTCTGTTGGCTGTGAGTTTAACTGAAGCTCGTTTTTACAAGCATTAGGACCAAGTTAAGGCAGACATGTGGTTTTGGATCCCTTCGCTCCAGCACTTGGGATGTGCTACCACTGGAGATGGGATCGCAAAACCCCCCTGCATGCAGAGCAGGGCACAGGCACGGCAATGCTGCTGCCTGCCTTGGAGCTGGACAGGTCTGCAGCCCCGGGTGAAGGTTCAGCAGCCACCATGGCCTTCCAAGAAAGCTCACGTGAGGTTTTGTGGATTTAGGACCAGAAGGGAGCTATTATGCTGAAGCTGGTTCGGCCTGGGTTTTATTGGAGGTCATGGACAGAGAGTGAGTGGAGTCATGGCTCCACTCCGCCTGGAATTTGCTGCCGCAGCAGGGGGAAACAAGTCCTTCCCCGTGCAGAGGACAACCATCGTGCAGCCAAGATTTCATACAGTGTGCTGCTGCTTGAAAAAAGAGGTCATGCAAACAGGAAACAAAAACAAAAACAAAGAGTCTGAATTTCCCGTGCATACCTAGTGACACTACTTTAAAGGTATAAGCTGTGCAACACACATTTTTCATGTCTGTTTTTCTCTCTCACTTTTGGACTTCAATTCGTTTTGATATCATATGGCTGCATGGAGTTATTCTCTGTCCAGAGCAACTGAGAAGCAACATAAATCTGCAGTTCACCTTGGCCACCAGACAGCGTTGGGTTCACTTTACGACTGGCCCATGTTAATCAGGTATCCTGCTCGGATTTCCATCCCTCTCTTCCAGCTGTAAATCAGGCAGCTGATTAATAATCATAGCGAGGGAGATAATTAGTACTGGCATGTAGCTGTTTTATGGATCTCTCTTTTCTGGGAGCCAAAGCCAACCATATGGAAAAATGTAGCTGAGACACTATAAATATGATTCCACTTAGACAGTTGTCTCTTTCTGTTTTCTGTTATCACAGCAGTGTCAGCACAGGGAAAACAATGAAAGTGAAAAGATGCTGTTGCAGATTTTATTACAAGTTTGAGGAGTTTTTTTCATTCTTCAAGGACACAGTGTTAATCTGAAGAAAGAGGGCTTGCTTTGTGCTCATTTATTCTGCCAGAATTATTTAAGAAATAGATTCAGTGCTCATGCTTGAAGTGCTTAGGTTCTCTTTTAACTATTTCTAACAGAATTAGAAAGATACGCCTTGTGTTTTGTGCCGTGATCAGTTGTCTTCTCCAATAAGCCACATCTTAAACTTTGTCAGCCCTCTCTGCATTCAAAGTCTTCTGCTCCTTGCATTTGGACTGCTGCTGCTAAATGTAGTGCAGTCAGCAGCAGCAAGAAAGGATTTCACAGAAAGTGAATGCTTCAGCAGCACCATGCAGATGGACACCAGCAGCAGCTGAATCCTTGCAGGTGGAAATCTTTGTGCAGAGCCTCTTCTGATCTTCATGCTAATCTTCATACAACCCAACAACAACGGCAAAAGATCTGCCTTTGAGGACCCATTCAGTGGGCTGGTGCCCTAACATAAGCCACTGAAAATTTACTGGCAAAGAAAATAAATGGGGAATAGGAATATCTCTTACTTTATTCTGATTCTTTGCAGGATCTCTGTAAGGCAAAGTCTGCTTTTGAAGAACAGCAAACAATTCACCCCAAAGCCATTTTCTTGTGTTTGTTTTGTTGCAGTAGAAGCAAGAAAGTCAGACCTCTTTCATGGGAGAAGGAACAGGAAAATGCCTGCTAAGGTGGAGGCAGGAGAGCTCCTCCCTTCCTTTTTGCATTATTCTTGCAGCCTTGTCTTTGAATAGGTGCCCCAAATGTCTTCTTGTAGGTCTTTTGAAATAGTTGAGAAACCATCTCTTCCACAAAAGAGTATTTTCTTTTGAGACTTATCTTTTTGCTTGTTAAAGGGTTTAGAAATAACTTCTGTCTCTGCCATTCCCATCCAAAGATTAAAGCATGTACGCAGCTCACACAGCTGCATCAGTGTGATACAACATGTTTTTGTTTTTTCCTTTATAAGAGAGAATATTTCAAAAGTGGTATGAGGTAAGTGATGGTAAATCATAATTTAGTGCTAAAAAAAAGTTTTTAATTAAATCCTCTCTTAAAAAGCCAATATTGTAAGAGAAATGAAACTGCTGCTCCAAAGCTGACACAGAGAGCTCTGTGACTCGTCCTCGTCTCATCTTTCTGTCCCAGGAACCGCTTCCATAAATCATTTCTCTCCCAAGGCCTCTGCTCAGCATACTACTCTTTTTTCTGACACTTAACCCACTAGCGCTGTGTACTGTATGTATTATGCATTGCCTTTTGTGCCTGCTGTATATTACGGAGAGCTTTCAGTCCCCAAGGGTTTCTGCATCTATTTCTGTGAGTTCATCCTGCAGGGCACTTTTATGAAAGTCATCAGTTCGCTTTTGCTAGGAAGAAAGGGATAATTGTAACAGCAAGTAGGCCAAGCTCATTAGATCATGATTAAAAGGCTGATTCTTTTTTAATGCAGTGAATGAGGTTCTAGTGGGTGAGCACAGGGTAGAAGTGGCACTGGAGATAAGTCACAGGTGCTGTCTCCTTGGGCCACTCTGTCTCTTCGGTATTTTATAGCTTTAATTAAGTACTGAACCACGCAGAGCACAATGACCTTTAATTTTCTTGAAGTGACTTTCCTTGGGAAGTCTTGATAAAGAAATGCCACGCGTGGTCCCACACCTGCCATCTGGGATGATCCCAGAGCAGACAGGTGGGGTCACAAGTCAGCTGTTTCTGGGAGCACGGGCATCTCTCCACCAGAAATGGAGGATTTTGTCACTGCCGAGTCAGGATATAGGAGCTGGATTTTAATCTTGAATTATTTTACAGATGGCCTTGAGCTCCCCAGACCAGGAAAACTGGAGGGGGGATGAAGGAGCGTGGTGCTGGGCTCGTGGTGCCACCGCCCTTGTAGGCTGGTCAAGGAACAGGCCAGGGTGAGGTGCCTTTTATTTCACCAGCAGAAATAAAGAAGCTGTCAGGCCTCACCCAGCTCGCTTTCATTAACCAGAGGCAAGGGGGAAATTACAGGCTGTAGCCCTGGTGTAACGAGCCACTTGCTATCCCTGTCCTTTTGGCCCCACAGTAACTAATTATACACGGGACTACAGGTGAGGCTGCAGCTCTCTTTCTTCCCTTGACCAGCAGTAGACTTTCCATGAAAATCCAGCTAATTTAGAGGACAGTTTCCCTTCTTTTTCATTGTATTACGTGACAGGATGGGCGGTTTTCCCTGCTGGTCAGTGCCCATATCTCCTCATCCCCTGTGACACTCGCAGTTAGCACTTCGAGTGACCCCGCTAACTGCGGTAAGCAGGCAACACTAAGTGCAATTCGTCCTCACATCTCCCTCCCCTCCCTTCTGCTCAGGTGCAAAGGGGCATCCCACTACGGCCTTACCAAGGAGCGGAAGAGGCGTTCCCAGGACTGCTCCCCGGACCACGGCTCCAGCCTCACGGTCGCCGCCCTGGGCCCCGAGCTCTCGGCAGCTGCGGCCATCGCCTTAATGACGGACGAGCCAGGGCTGGTGAACCCAGCTTTCAGCCCCACCTCGGAGGACAGCCAGTCGGGCAGCAGCCCCAGAGACCTGCACCGCAGCAACCGGAGCAGGAGTAAGGATGCAGGATAAGGGTTTCGGGGCCTGGTGGCCTCTCCCAGCACTCGTTTTCTGTGAAACATACGTTGTTGGAAGGTTTAAAAAATAAGAAAGAAAAGAAAAAGTGACAGTGAACGCTTTAATTTTACATGGCTTGTCAAAATGTACGTTCAGTGACCCAATGTATTTGAGGTGAAAAACAAATTTTCTTGCCCAGGGGCAGCATCAATCTGAAGACTTGCTGCATGCAGGCAAAGTGCAAGTCTTAAAAAAGATTATTTAGACAAGTTGGCTCGGTTGGAAGAGAAGTGGCATGTGTGATATATCAGGGACACAATGCAACCGTGTAATGGCTTCACCAAAACGCAGTGGCCCAAGTAACCCCCATAGACCATGTGATGGGCACCTACCCAAAAACCCGTTGGGAACTGTGTTTGGCAATTTCCAAGTATTTTCAGGAGAACAAACTTTAAGAAGCACCTGAGAGCCTGGGGAGTGTTTGCTAGCCTCCCAGAGCAGCGCATTTCGGAGGTCCTGCTGAAATAACCACAGGCAGGGACAAGATGCAGCAGGAGATCTTGCCTTAATTCTTTACCTTATGTCAAAGTACATGGCTCTGATGAGACCTGACCGAAGTTTGATTTGGAAGTGTTAACAGTGAGATCAAATCTCGTATTTGAGGTCTCTGAAGCCAAAATTGTGTTGCACAAACCTTGTGTTGCACCAGCTCTGTGCTGGGATGAAGGATGGTGAAAGTTTAGAAGAGCAGCACTATCCCCTTGTGCACATGGAGCGAGAGAGAGAGATGGAAAGGGAATGAGCAAGAACACCAGGATGAAATTAAATCCCACCAGTTTTATTGGGTTTAGAGGCCACAGTCTGGTTTGAGGGAATGTTGTGTTATTAGATTACAATGTTTGGCTAACATGCAGAGCTCAAAGAGACAGAACAGTAACAGCCATGAAGATATCTTCAGCAGGATGGAAAGGAAAGAGAAATGTTTTGAAATGATTATGACTTTTTTTTTTTTTTAGTCTTGTCTTACCCACGTTAGAAGATGTGACTTGGTCCCACCTGATGATCTTTGAGTTTTTGACATCAAACTGCTAGCTGTTTTTGGCAGCTTTGGAGGCACTGCAGGGTTTTGAGGCAGTAGTGGTTTTTTATTCAAGAATAGTTTTCAACAACGACTTCCAGATTTTTATTTTTATTTTATTTTTTGTCAAACTTATATAGCTTGGCAAGGGCAGTGTTTCTTCCTTTTATATGCATTTTTCACTGGATTGCAGTTGATTCTGCCTTGATCAAGGCTTATTCTCTCCCAGGCTACCATGCACACACACTTGCAGGTACAGATTTATGTGGGCAGCTGGCAACGCAGACAGGGGAGGTGGCAGTCTTAGGGTGTGGGACAGCGGTAGAATAATTGCACCTGGATTCAGGTGGATGCAATCTTGGAGAATCAGCTGGAGTCAGATGAAACACTGAAGTGCAAAAAGCCTTGTCATTGCTGTCATGCTCTGTCATATGCCAATGGATGCGGAGATGATGTGGTTTTTGCATGGTGCTGCTGAAATGTATTGATTCATTTTTCCTGCTGTTGCAGCCCGTCACTTTGAACGCTCCACTATAAGAAGCAGATCTTTTAAAAAAATAAACAAGGCATTCAGTGTTCTTCGAAGGACTAAAAGTGGAAGCGTGGTTTCCAACCAGGCTGACCGAGAAAGGGAGGCTGTTGGGAACTCTGCTGCTGGAGAGGAAGGTAATGCTTTGTTCTCCTTGTGTTATCACTTAAAATGGGGCAGGGGACCCTGTACATGTGGAAACTGGCTGACTGTGATTGACATGTCTTTCATGTACTGGGGTGCACATGATTTAAAAAGAAAAAAAAGCAGAAAACCCAACCTTTCTGTATTTTCTTCCTTTAAAAAAGCTGTTAGTGAATGGCAGGGAAGAAGAAAGCTGGAGCTGGGGGACCTCATGTAGGGCTATGGTGGTAACTGCCCGCATGCTACAGCCAACCCAGTACCTAAGGCATGGGACCCACACGTCTGTGTCCTATTACTGGAGCTGTCATTGATTTGCTCTATCATTTTGTTTAAGAGGTTTCGCCAGCATGTGTCTGTTTTCCCTCTAAAGTAAATGGATCACAGTGATCACACAGTATGGGAATCTCAGGTGTTTCTGCTAACGTTTATGAAGCACTGGAGATTCCCAGTGGAAGGACAGTACGAAAATGTAAAACATTGTAATTATTCCTGGACTTCTGTAGGATCTTCAGTGGACAATTTGTATTGCCTCAGCCAGGCAGGTGATGAAGTAAGACTGTTCTGCTCTTAGACAGTGGAAGAGGCAAGTTTCTCTGACGTATGTCAAGGATGTGGGGTCTGGCAGGCAGTAACACGTAGCGTTTGGTGTTCTCGAATCAATAAGCAAATGTTACTAATTGCTTTGGACCGTAATTATGAAGCCAGCATTAGCATTCATACACCAAGAGGAAGTGATGATAGAGTAGGAATCATCATCTTAATCAAGGTCTTGACTGAGTTCATTATTCCTTTGCTTGATGCCTCAGCACCTCACCTCTCTCCCCAGATAAAACGTCCAGGGTAAAGCCTCTAAGAAGGCAGTGGATCCAAATTCCCTTTACTCTGTGTATCATGCTGTCATTGAAACACACAGAAAATAAGGACAAAATGCTGCCAAATGCTGTGTTTGGGCATGGAAATTGTATGACTGCTTTCTACCTAGGCTTATAGTTGACATCGCTAATAGTTCCACTGAAAGTTTGGTTTCATTTCTAGAGACCACAGGGGTGATATGGATGCCAATAACACCTAGCTCGGTCCAGATGGTAGCAGAAAGAGGTGTGAGGATGATATTGGTCTTAACATTTCCAGCAGAATGAAAAGCACTGTTATCTCCTTTATAAGGGATATAGAATGGGGCCCCAGAGTGGTGATCTCTCTGTTGAGATTATCATTCTGTACTCGATTCTGTTTGTGGTGTCATTCTTCTGCACCAAGCATGGCTGTAAACTTCCAAATACGTCCTACCACACTGGAAAAACCAGGTAGACGTGTAATTATTTAATGAGCAGTTACTCTTATGCATGAGATCACAGAAGCTCGGTACCCAAATGACAGTATTAATTACACATGCAAAGAATGCATTTTGATTATGTTGTTCTGGAATTTGGTCTTTAAAAAATATACAAGCAAGTTGCTTGCAGCAATATAAATACAACTTTAACAAGAATTTCTCTTCAGTCCTTCGCAACAGGTTCTTTGTGCAATGGCATCTCAAAGGCACTCTCTTTTTGTTGGAAGAGGAAAGGAATATACTTCTTTCTGTTGCAGTTATCATCGTCCTGCCAGCTGAGTGCTGGGAAAAAGCAGCCCCATGTGTCTATCTTCCCGTTTCTGCTCCACTCTCCCAGGAGCTGGGGTCCTCCCATGGGTGGTGGGAGGTCCCCATGCTGGGTGTGAGAGCACCAGTTCCCGCTGCTGCCTCGCCCCACGGTTCCCAGGTTCGTGGCTGACAGCACACCCTGGCCGTGTTTCTTGCTCCAGGGAATCAGACAGTGCCTCTCCTCCTCTCTGTTGGCTCATCTCCTCACCAGGTTTAGTCCTGGGCAGAATAAAGCTGAGATTGCACCATCCTGACAGTGGGGATCAAATGAAATAACCCCTTCTTGCTGGTATAAAACCCACTTCTTGATAAACGAGCTGTCAGATCAGCTGCCAACGCTCAATGGTCTCTGCTTACACCTCGTATAGGCTGTCTGTCCCCCATTTTCAGAATCCCCTCATCTTAGTTCACGTCTCCACTTAATATGTTTTGACTTAATATGTTTTTCAAAAGAGCTCTGAGAGCAAAAACCGTAGGGCGTACCTATGTGTTGGCCCCAGCATCAGCAGCACAGGTGGATTTCTGCTGCCACATCACTTTTTTGCCTACTGCAGTGTGTGTAGGTGCCTCCAATCGGAAGCTGATATCTCTGCTGGGCCAGTGCTCGATTGCAGTGTGACTGTGGGGGGTGTAGGACAAAATCATCATTCCTGATGTGGGAGGAATGGTGTCCAAATAACCATGACTATGCTTAACTTAAATGCTGAATGCAGAACTGGGTTTGGAAAACTCCTTTGCTACCCAGGGACACTGAACAATATATGTAATGGCAACTGTATTTCTATTTACAGCAGAAGAATAGTTACAGCCTAATGCTGACTTATTACTGCAGGTGATAGCAGTCCTTTAATGTGAAAATGACTTCACGTTTTCCATTTGCAGCATGTGGTTTGGTTTGTTTAAGCAATTTTGGGTACACGCAGTTTGGATTTAAATGATACAGGCTTTCTTTGTTCCACTGTTTTAACATTTTAGTGATATTTTCAGTAGAAATCATTTGTTGTCCAAAACAAAGAAAATGTAAAAAATTGAATGAAAAGTGCTAACAGTGAAAAGAAAATGTTTTGGAGAAGGAGGTGTTAAGATTTTCTCATCTTTAATAATTTGGTCATTTGAAAATGACTCAAGCAAAGAAGCACCTGTCTGCGGTGTGGCATCCAAGCTTGAGATATTTACCTGAGAGTAATCTCACCAATAGCTCTCAGAGTTACACTAGATGATCTCTGAAAGTCCCTTCCAACTGAACTGTTCTGTTCCATTCTGCATGTTCATAGCTCTCCAGGTCTAAAGTAGAAGTTAGGGAAGTGTAAAGGAGATCATTTCATTCTGAGAAGTGAGAGACTGCGACAGGGACATCCTTCCGGCAGTGATGCATTTAAGACGTGATAACTTTTGACTGGATCTACTAGTGTAAATGACCTTGGCCAGCCACTTAAATGATAAAATATCTCCGAGCAAAGACTGCTCTGGTTTTGCTATGCTTATTTGTATCACTGTGCTCTTAGTTTGGCATCGCACTCTTTAAATTCACTTCCAAGAAAGACTATATATACTCTTTACTCAAACTGATCTACAGGCATAAGTTGTAAACCAGCTAGCTGGTTAGGAGGAAGGAACTGGGGAATGCAATTGCAAAAACTTCTACACAATTTTACAGTAAAAGAGAGCCACACTGCTGTTTTTTGAAAACATTCATTAGTTCCATTTTGCAGTCCAACCATTGTAAAATAAATTGAATTTATGATTGCTTGAGGATGTCAAATGCTGTTCAAAGTCAAACTAATTCTTCATAGTCTCATGGTTGATGCAGAGCTACCATCTGTTATTGCTTTGCTGCAGTCAAGACCCAGGCAGCCCTGGCAGGCAGTGGTAGGCTCACAGAACAGCTTCTGCTGTTACCTGGGTGCACCTCGTGCCTGCTGTTCAGCCTGGGTCCTGTTGTATTTTGTGTGTGTATATATGCATATATGTATATACATGCATGCATAAGATAGATATTATAAATACTTATGTGGTTTGGAAAGGTACATGAAGAAAAAGAAGGTAAGTGAAATGCAGAACGTTCTGGGTACCAGTGTCTTTTTCAGCCATTTCATTGCAATAAGTCTCCTAAAGTGCAGAAAGAAAAGCAGCTAACGTGGTCCAAGGACAAGACAGCATCCTGACTTTCCTCCCAGGAAGGCTGCACCCTGCAGAAATGCTGCACTGTTCCTGTTTTCCCCAAGTTTGGTTCACTTTCAGTTCCAATTTCCCCAAAACAGCTGTTGGAAGTACTGCACAACCAGCTGAAAGCACTCTGCTCTAGGTTGAAGAGCCAGGCAATCTTCAAATGAAAAAGATTGGCTCTGTAGCATTTCCTCCTTTGCAGACAGATAAACTGATAAACTTCACCTGCTGTAGATAAAAAATCCACAGCTCTCGAGACACATTCAACTCCACAGCAGTTTCATTTTAGTACTTTCGGTAAGAGGAATGCCCAGGAGGACGGAAAGGCATTACAGCTGGCATTGCCTTCTACCTGCCCCCTGCATCGGACCAGCATCTCTGGAGAATTAATGGAAGGGACTAAATCAAAGGTTGCTCTTTCCAGGATGATGGCAAGCCACTGGGAGAATGAAATGCTGAATGGAAATCAATTGGAAAGGAAGAGTTTCAGAACCAAGCCCTGCACCTGTGCAAGTGACGTTCACAGACAAGTATTTTCCAAGGACAGGTTATGCAAGTTTCATTTAAATTCTGGTGACCAGATGCCAGGACACAGGAGGGTGTCCCTGCAGGGAGCCTGATTTGCGGAGGTGGGCTGCAGGCATGCGAAGTTCTGCCGACTTCAGCTAGCACCTCCGTCAGTCAGACCTTCTGGTCTAAGCAAGAGACACAAACTGTGTTTACACAGTGAGCTTTGATTAATCTGGACCCAGGCGTCACAGCAAACAGTATGCAGTGCTTTGTACTGTGCAGTGCTTTGTCAGACTGGATGCTGGGGATGGAGGCAGAAGTTGTTCTGGTGGCAGCACTGCCAGCAGGAGCACAGTGCATGCGGTATTCAGCTGAAACCCAAGCCCTTAAGGAACTCTACCATTAAGTGCTGTAAACTGTGGGGATGAAATATTAAGCAGACTTAAAAGCTCATATTACAGACTTGTGGTGAACATAGTAAAGAGTGCTCGGTGTCCCGCGTTGTACCAGTCAAGCAGAGTTTAACGTGTAAAGCTAGCCTCTCCTATGCTATTTGTTACTGTCATGGGACCTGTGGAAATATTAATAAAATTGCACGCTGGTATAAGGCAAATATTACTTGAGGAATAAGCACAGACAATATTTCTGAATGCAGATGACATTTTGTTATTATTGACAGATTCAGAATGCTCCATACCATTCCCGGTGACAAAAACACAACACTTGGTGGGAAAACCTGCAAGAATCACCAAAAACAAGACAGAAAGTTTACTGCTTTCTAGACTCAGCAGCTCTTCGATATTTAAGGACTGGAAATATAAAATGGTAAAGAAAGGTATGCAATATTCCAGGGTTTTCCTGCTCTGGAAAACCTGTTAAAGCAAATAGAGAACTTTACCTTAGAGTGTAAGGGATGGAAAATGGAGTGTGTACAAACCAATGCTCCAGCCCCACAACGGGCTGCATATGTGTGAATAGTACAAGCCCTCAGCCCGCTGAGAGCCCCTTAAATTTGGTGGGGCCTGCTGAGGTCCCATTCACTGTGTGCAACCAGGTGCTGGAGCAGGACCCAATTCTTCTGGGTACAGTACACACATTACAAAATTTCAAGTCAAAGTTTTCCAGGCACATCGTCATCTTTAAAGAGGCAAGGTAGGTTTTGATGAAACCACACAATGTACAGTTTGGTGAAAAGGTGATCACAAGTTTTCTTATTCCAAAAATATGTATTGGTGTATTTTATACATTTAATTTGTCAAACATTAATTTTTCAAAATAAGCAGTTGCCTTTTGCTTATGACAGTCTAGGTTGGTGATAATGTAAATATCGATGTATATGTCTGGGGTGGAAATGAGTGGCAAATCTTTAATGAATAGAGCGAAAATTAAGTGATCATCCAGTTATTTTGGTTGCTTGGCCCATCCGAGGAGAAAATGGTGCAATTTATTAATTATATTCAATAAAGAACACAAACAAATCAAACAAAGATATGAGGTAAGGCAGTATATCTTATGAAAAGAGAAAGCTGGTGACTTGCACACTGGCAAGAAAAAAGCAGTAGGAAGATTTGTTTTGCTGTAGACTACACTCTTGAGAAGGAAATTAGTTATTAAAAATTCTTTCAAAGCATCTGCATAAAGTCCTATTGAAAGTCAGCCAAGTGCCACTGCAAGATTTAATAAACCAGTAAAAGCATTGCTCAAGAAGCAAAGAAACTTACATCAGTTCATATCTTGTGTAGGGTCTGTTCACTGCCACAGTGCTCTGATTTTTTTCTGGGGTAATTAGAGACTGCTATAGTGTGAAAGTATTAACAGCTGGTTCAGTCCACAGCTCTCCATGGTCAACAAATGTGATGGATAATTCCTGTAGAAAAAGTTTTCAGATTGAGATACGGGAGAATGAGCGTTCAAGTCAAAAAAATGAAGTTTGTTAGGACCTGAGGTGAATCATCATGCAAAGGGAAACAAAGAACTGCTTTGGTAGTTTGCAAAATATATGGAAATATTTATTTTTGCATTTCCATGCAGAGAAGAATAGTGGGGCATCCAGACTATCCTTTGTATTGTTACAAATGTATACCCTCATAGTCACCCTGAGAGTGTAAATGTGCACGCTTATTCTGATGTGGGGACCCTCTCTTTGCCAATTTTTGAAGAATGCTTGTGTCTCTAATTTTAAACACCTCACTTAGATGCTAGTTAATTGGCTGTTTCTTCTTACTTAGCAGTGGAGGAAGTTAAGCACCTCCTTTGGGTGTCCATGTTCTATATAGGATGACAGAGTGACTTGATCCCCAGATTAGGCATTTGGGTTAGAGGCCCATGTGAATCCACCCTTGGGGCTGGAGAGAACCAAACAAGCTACAAACTGGACAAGTAATGTCCAGAAAATGGAGGAGTTGGGGTAAAATATTGTGCCTTCCTTTCTGGAAAATTTAATTTGCGTGCAAAACTGAAGTAGACTAGTACAGGCACAGAAGTTGTTACAAGAGTATAAATTAAATGGATGCTTGGAAATTAGGCTGAGTAAGGCTGTGTAATTATCTAGATAGATTTTTATTAGCTGTCAACTCTTTATAAAACCACAAAGTCAAAGTCTATGCAACCAGTAGGTGCTTTTCACAGACGTGGAGGAAGACAGCTTCCCGCCCTGAAGAGCGTATGGTCAAAGAAGCGGTAAGGGGTGTGATGTGGTGCTTTTTAATGTTTTTTTTTTCCTACTCTTTCTTTCCCCTTGATCTCTCCCATATCCTTTTGGTGTATTTCTGTTTTGTTGCCTGGTAATTCTGTAGTAGATAATATTTATTCTATCTCAGATACTGCTCTATTATTTTTCATTTAACGTTTTCTGTTTGATTGCTGTCTGGTAGCAATCACTGTATTTTCATTTTTAAAAAGGGTTATTGAAAAAAATATTAGCACTTAGTTTTTCGACTTACAGGTTTTTCATATAGGCTCTGGCTTGGACCCTCCTAGCAAAAATTCAAAAACTTTCTCTCATGTATGGAGGGCTCAAGACAGTTGAATGTTGCCACACTTGTACTAGATAACTCACCGGTGCTTTTACTTGAGCTTCACTTGAAGTTGAACGTGGATTAAAATTGTGACTTGCCTTAGAGGAAAGAGTATTAGCGACATGCTGTGCAAACAAACATGACAGCTTGAAAGTAGGGTTTGGAAGAGGATACCCTCCTCTGGCACATTACAAATAAATAAAAGGACCCCCTCACACCATTAGTCCCTCTTTCCCACACCCAGATTGCCAGGGCCATCAGAGATCCTCCTTTGGCAGCTGAGCGGTTGGCATCATTCCCTTCTACCCCACAGCTTCATAAAACATGAAAAAAAAAAAAACAGGGAAAATGTTGCTCTTCTTCCAAGTGAGTTGACTGTTACTAAAAGCAGAGGTGCTCATCCTCATCAGTTCAGCAAGGCGTTAACGTGTTTGGGTTAGGCATAGGACCAGGCCTGTGGAAATACCACCCCATCACGGTGGGGTCTAGGTGTATTTATTCAAGGCCAGAGAGATCTGCAGTTACATTTCTCCAGGCCATGGACAATGATGTGGAAATGTCACCTCCTGTGTTAATGGTAGCAGATGCATGCTCATTTGAAGTTCCTTTTCTCAATCAGGTTTTAGGATAAGCCTGTGGTAGATGTGATAGAGTTGGTTGGCCAGCAGCAGCAATTTTGCTTGTGTGTATACACTTTGGAGATCTATCAGATCTTCTGAGAACTTTCCCTCCCTGTATGTATTGTGGTTTTCATACAGACCCCTTGCAGTAACAGCCAGTTATTGCTACTTCCAGAATTCAATAGTGGTGAAAGGAGAGAAGTCTGATAGGGAAAACTACTGTTTGCTTTGGTTGCCCAAGACATCTTGCCGTTCTGTTAGCTGGAGGTTTAAAAAAAAAAACAACAAAACAAACAAAAACAAAAACTTCATGAGATGTCACAAGCCAAGCACTCTGGTGACGAAGAATGTATTTTGTTCCTTTAAAATATATATTTTTTATAGTGTAACTGTTTTTGTTGTTTTATTCTTTTATTAATCACGTATCATCTATCTGGATTACATCAAAGGCTTGAAGCTGTGTTTTGTGGAGAAAAAAGGAAGTTTGAATGTATTAACTAAAAAATAAATAAATCCCTTCAAGTCCACTAAGCAAACATATGCATCCTTTTCTCCCTACTTAGTACAAATCACATCCATGCGTAAAACTTAGTTTAGGTTAATGGACAGGTGCTTGAAGTAGTACAGTACATGGTTTAATGAAGCAAAGCTGTGATGTCAAATAAATACCTTACAACGTGCATTTCCAGGTTTTCCCAGATTGTATCACCTGATTCCAGATGGTGAAATTACCTGCATTAAGATCAACCGAACCGATCCCAATGAGAACCTGGCCATTAGGATTGTGGGGGGCAGCGAGACTCCTTTGGTTCACATCATTATACAGCATATTTATCACGATGGAGTAATTGCCAGAGATGGAAGATTGCTGCCCGGAGACATGATACTAAAGGTACAGTACTATGGAGGTACAAGAGAATAGTAATAATAAAGGTATAAGCTTTTTGTCCTGTTTCTACTGAGCTGTGGGCTTAGATCTCCCATAGTGTGGTTTCCATTGCCTTAAATCCCACTTACACCAGAACAGCTGATAGGGGCCTGATCTGGGTTATGTCCTGTCTGTGTCAGCACCACACGGTGTGAGACCCTGCCTGCTCTGAGCTGCAAGTGTTGCCCCATCACAGTCACAGGTGAAAGCTCTAGGAACAAACTTGAACAGCATTCAGGCATTAGCTGTTGGCTGCTACTTCTGCTCCCATTTCTATAGAAATGTGTAACAGATGAACAAGAATTAGGCCAGATGGTTAAAAAGCATGTATCTTGTGAGCTGTGGCTTCAGCAATAGCTTTTGAATGAGAACAGTACTCTCAGCTGCCCCATTGACTCGGAGCTCTGCAAGGATGCTTAATTATATTCATGGTCCTTGGAAGAAAAGAGTGATAACAGAAAATGCCTGTTTCTTTCTTTACTTGCTCTGAAGGTTTGATGATGTATATAGTTGGAGTGCACAGGCATACTTATAGTGCAGCTCACGCAGGTACACCTCAAGCAGCTTAAACCAGCTAGCTCAAGTATTGCTGACAGCATGGCTAAAGATGGCTGTGTGTTTTTTCCAAATGACTCAGCACAGGTTTCCAAATTACAGGTAAACATTAGAGCGGACTGCTCTGTTCATTGAAGGCTGATGCTGCCATGGGTGCACTGCTGCATGAGTGTTAACCAGGTGGTGCCTCTCAAGGGGGCTTCTTGTCCAGTTGCCAGAGCAGAGCAGCTGAGCTACAGCACCACTGGGCTGCCCAGGGATCCACCGAGGAGCCCTGGCCATTTCAGTTCCACGCTCACGTCACATGTAGTACCCAATCTGAAGTTAGTTCAGCTGCATCAAAAGAGGTGCAGTCCCCTGCCAGACCACAGTGGGGACAGCCCTGCCATGACCACACAGGCAGCTTGCAAAAACAAAGCTGCCTGGAGCACTTCTGTCTGTGTTGGGGAACACTGCCACTGCACTTCGGAAACATTTCTTAATATTTAAGGAGTTCAACCTGAGCAACGTGAAACTACATGGAAATAACTTGTGTGAGTCAAGTTTTCCAGCAGTCTTGCAACTGGTTTTCATTGAGTGGTGATAACATGCAATGACCAGTCACCCTTATACATGCAGGCATGACAGGACTGGCTGGAAGCTCTCTTTTTTTTTTCTTTTTTTTTTTTTGGAGCTAAAATAAAGAAGAGGCAGTTTTGTGGTTTTACTGCTGTCACAGTTAAACCTTACCTGGAAAACATTGAGAAGCATAAAAAGCCTGATTCTCCAGTGTGATATACCAGCACAAGTGCTAGCTAAATATCCAGAACATTTGACCTTGTACTTGAGGCTCTTTTCTCTATTTTAATTAGAGATTCATTACCGGGGCACAATTTTTTTTGCTGTAACTAAAACAGTTGGGAGAATGAAGTAGAGAAAATACAGGAAAGTGGTGGGAGTGAAAGGAAAGGCTGGCAAGGTGATTTGAAATCAGAAGCTAGTGGAATAAAACCAAGATATATGAAAGGATATTGGAGCTTGGGGGAGCACAATAATAAAGCTGAAAAATAACAGTTATGTCTGGAGACTATCAGAGGGGGGGGGGGGGGGGGGGGGGGGAAGCAGAAAGTGTCTGTACAGTGCGTCCTTTCCTTGGGGAAGACTGCTCTGCAGCACAAACTTGGCCTCCCACACCAGGCAGTTTGAAGCAGCGCACGTCACCTTGTGTGAAGACATCTGTGTAAATAGGCCGGCCGCCTCCTTTGCCAATTCAGATTAGAAGGCCTTTATGCTGATGACTTACGGCTCTCCCTTCCAGGTGAACGGCATGGACATCAAAAACGTGCCTCACAACTACGCCCTGTCGATCCTGAAGCAGCCCTGCCACGTGCTGCGGCTCACCGTGCTCAGGGAGCAGAGGTACCGGTGCCGAAACAGCGGGCTCGCTCTCGAGGCCCACTGCAACAGGGACGACAGCTTCCACGTCGTCCTGAACAAGAGCAGCCCGGATGAGCAGCTGGGCATAAAGCTGGTCCGCAAGGCCGACGAGCCCGGGGTGTTTATCTTCAACCTGCTGGAGGGAGGCGTGGCGGCCCGTGACGGGCAGCTGCAGGAGAACGACCGCGTGCTGGCCATCAACGGGCACGACCATCGGTACGGCAGCCCGGAGAGCGCGGCCCACCTGATACAGGTCTGTCGACGAGGCTTTGGGAACAATTTCTGAGCCTGGCGAGAGCCAAGCGGTGTGTTTTTGTTATCTTTTGCAAAATTAGCCGGTGTGCGTTTCGGGGAGGGAAGGAGATGTGCCAGGCTTAGGTGGGAATTTACGCCTGTGAAATCTCCCTGGTGCCCCTGTGGGTACAGGGGTGAACGTGGCCATGTGCCATCTCCCAGGGATGCCTTCTGCAATCAGCTCACCCAGGGGGCTTTGTTGTAATGAAAAGGCCAGTGTAAATCCCTACATACTCTCTATCAGCAAAGAGTGCCTTCTGCCAAAAGGCAAACCAGCCTGTGGCCCAAGCTGGGTCCTGAGCCCCTCCAGGTCAGATGGGAGCAAACCAGAGCAGGTTAATGCAACTGATGGCATGTTTTGGGAAGAGCATCATCACTGTGTAGGTGCTTCTTGCCTACATCCAGTATATGGGAATCCAGATGTTTTGCAAAAAAAAAAAAATTGACGTGTTTCCATATTTTTTATAAATCTATTTAGACTCACATGGAAAACTATAAAGGGGTGCCTCTGTGATGTGCTTAACAGTCTTACTACAAAAGTGTCACTGTGCCTTTCTCAGCTACAGAATCAGTCAGCTTCTGCCTAATTTCCCTTTCAGAAATATTTTCATTGGATTTATTTCTTTACAGCCTACCTTTAAAAAACAAAAAAAAAACAAAACAAAACAAAAAAAAAAAACAAAAAAAAACTTCAACACAAAAGGCAAAGCCAAGAATATTTTTATTTCTTATTTATAGCAGTTGTTGTTATTGTGCAACTTTTCACTTCATTTGGAGGGATGCAGAGTGTTCACATGTTGAAGAATTTCATGTGCCTCAATAGCACAATGTCAAATCAGGCTGGATGCTCCCCATTTCAGAGAGGTATCATCAGGGTAACACAAGCCTGGCTGGAAGAAACATTCATATCAATGTATTTTGTGGAAAGGGTTTTTCCTTTAGCGCAGGTTCACAGATGGCTGTAACTAAATTTAATCGAAAAGTGTATGGCATAGGTATGGACAAAACCATTAGCTCATACACATGCTGGGAGCAGGGGCTCCTAATCATCCTCAGGCAAGCAGGCGTGTCCTGTCTGGGCAACAAAACTGCAACCCTGTGCATAACACCAGTTGTTGAAATGTTGGTCCAGCATCTTTCTGGATTACGTTACATAGATCACTAAGTGGGAGCAGAAGGTGGTGGGGGTGGGGGATGAGAGGGGTGCTAAATTCTGCAAGGGGAAGAAAGCCTGGAAAGAAAACCTTTCTGAAAAATTGGTATTCTTGGAACAGTTCTTTATGGCTACAAAACAAGGCAACAGTGCTTCATAAGCAAAAAACACATGCAGCGTAGACATGAAATGGAAAGAATGACTTAACGAGACCATTCACACACAAGTGTTTGAAAACACTACTAAAGCTCTTATTGGGTTCCAAAGAGTGGATGTTATTTATAATAATGCTTGAAATGCACACCAGTCTCTGGGAATTTAAACAGCATGCCCATCAAAGGGGAGCCTCAGGTTTCCAAACAGCAAGGATTACATTGCACTGATGTGAGCTCTATGAATCACTTTTGTCTAATGCAAGATTCCCAGAACCTGTGTCTTTTTTGTCATGTTTTTTCATCAATTATCATTTGCCTTTCCTGTTTCCATGTTATGCCAGAGAAAAGCCGTTACACTGAGGCCACAAATGTTTTGCATTTGCTTCTTACACGACATGGTCTTTTTTGTCCTCTCATTTCTTGACAGTACCCTGTCTGTGGAGATCTCGGTGTGTGTCATTCACAGCACATTAAGGTCTTCAAATTAACAGTGCTGGAAGCTTCAAATATGAAATCAGTTTCCTTAAAAGCAGAATGAACCTTCTCTGATATGATAAAAGGTGGTGGTGGCTTATTACGCCGAGCATAGCTGAGAGAACATCAGATTTCTGCAGACTCTGATTAGTTTTGACTCCTAAATAGTGATTAATTGAGAAAAATGTGATCGTTCAGGCCTGTAGCAATTATACATTAGCACAGGCAAAACAGCTGATAATCAGGAGGTTAGGTGTCTGGGTGTTTATACGCTCAGTCACAAGAACCGAAATGAAGAAAACGTGTAAGTGTTAATTGGGAGTGTGCACACATCGTAACGCCGGGGAGCTCGCTACTTCCCATTTGCTGCGTCATCTTTAGTCACAGCCTTGTGTCAGAGGCAGCATTTTTAATCTAAAGGTGTTTCTGTGCAGCCTCTCCATGCCAGTGGCCCTGCCGGCCACTGTTGTGCTTGGATACATGCATCTCCAGGGGAGGTCGCAGTGCAGGTACCTGGAGATCTTCTCAGGCTGCATTACCTAAACTAGGGAAAGAGCTCCCAAAAGCAGAAGCAGAATCAGGCTGGTGCAAAAGAGGCCTCTGGAGGTTTCCAAGCCAAAGCTTTGCAGAGCATTCCCCACTTTGAGCTTGATTTGCTTTGGCCGTAACATGAATTTTAATTCTAGTGGGCTGCTTCTGCTATTACCTGTATATGGGATCAAAACAAACCTTATTTCTTTAATTCTTGCTTCAGCATAAAGAGCAGAGTTGGAATTGTGGGGAAAAAAACAAGCAGTAAAAGGCAAGGAGGGAGAGAGATCAGGATGAAGCAGCAATTAATATCCCGATCAGTAGAAATGTTAATGGGTTTGTATATGGAAGTATGTAAATACAAAAGCTAGTGGTCTTGTTTGGATAACTTTTTAAAACACTCCGGACTTCTGAGAAATTACTCAACTTGACTGACCTGGAGACAAATGTGACATTGCAATAGAGACTGTGCTGAACTTTTGCTAGTCGGTCTACGGGGAATTAATCACATTTACAACCTCCCTCTAAATAACCAATTTTGAGACTAACCATGTGGCAGCAGATGAGTTTTAAACAGAAGTTGCGTAAGTTGAAGTTGTTTGTTTTAAAGAAAACTGTATTTTCATGGGGGTCATATGCCCTTAGGAGGTTTAGTCTTGTATTGTTCAGTTATATTTCAGCCATCCTACAAATTAGGAGCTAGGGTGGTTTCATTTCTCCCAAGATATATCAGTCAACTTTTGGGTACCAGATGAGTACCCAAGAATACTGGTCTCAGAGTTCAGGATTTGATGTTATGTAATAATAAACCTGGTAAAAATACCTAGCAAGTTATTTTTTGATATATGCTCATGTACCAAATGATGAAGCTGTGGAGATTTTATTTGCTGGTGGAAAAACCTATTGTCCCCCAAAGTACTGGCAAGGTAACAAATAAATATGATATATTGTTTTCCTGACAAATAGCATGGGCTGAACACGTAAACTTCAGGCTTGAAGATTGGGAGAGGTAGTTTTTTTTTTTCTTTTTAAACTGTAGTGACATTTTCAAAAGCGCTTTTAATAATTCTCAGCTAGTACCACTGAATACAGCCTCAGAAAAGGCAAACTGAACTATAAAAATGAAAATCCCAGGGGCCTCCTCTAGCTTCTGTTAATTGTCTGTGGGAGATTTGATTTCAATAGCGTAACTGGAGCTGGGCTTGGTTTCCAGCTGCTTGTTCAATGCCAGATTTCCTTGGAGCTTCTCCCCAGCAAGCAGGGGAACAGCGCTAGCAAGCATCTCTGGGGGTCTGATGCCCCAGGGGCTCTGGAGATGTTTGCAGGGGTCTCCACGTTAGATACTGAGCTGTTCCTTGGAAATGAACTGCAAGCAAGCAGACAGGAGTCCCTCTAGAGACCAGTTTTTAAGAGCCCCTCCTACCTGCCACAGCACTATGGTCCCTAGCCTGGATAGAGGAAGATGAGAGGATGAATTTTTTATCTTCTGGGTAGGCTCCTATAGCTTTGGGGCCTTCAGCTCGGTCTGTTGGTTTGCCCTTATGACAGATACCTGATTTACCACACTGAATTCCACTCCTTCTCAGCTTGGTTGCTGCACCGTTGTCTCGAATAGATTTATGTGCACCTCTCCGAGGGGAGAGTTAAGCCTTGTAGTGACACAGATGACCTCACAAGTGCTGGTTCAACAACAGAAAATCACCTGTACACAGAATTAACACGGCCAACATAAGGCATACACACAGCACCTGAAAGCAACAAGCAAACAAAACTCACTGGAGGCTTTGCAGCATCTCCTAGACATGCAAGTACTGTGACTCTGCTGTGCAGAAGTATTTTGAGCTCTGATTTCGGGTTAATTGTTTTTGCAGTTGCTGTTCCTAAAGTGAGAGTTTTGGCTACTGTCCCACCCCAAATTCCGTTACTCTGCAGGCTTCTTTGTGTCTGCTCACTCTCTCTCTCTGTGCTCTGGCACGGTGGGATTTTACCTCTCCAAATGGTGCCACATCCCTTTCTTTAAGCTGCCTTACATCTGTCATGCTTGTTGCAGGCAGGTGGGCTCAGCTGCATCATTTATCCCCCACTTTCACCAGCCGAAGCTGGAGTCCATCCCTTGTTATAGCACTAGCTTCAGGGAGCAGCAGCTCCCGGTGTCTGTTTCTCTCCTGTGGCAGGCAGGTTGCTGCTCTGTGCTGGTGCACACAGGTGGGCACAAGGACTGCTCAGTGACCCCACCACCATGGGTGGGATCACTAGCTGCAGCCAGATTTGGGGCAGACAGGAATTTTCAGAGTTAACACCAGATTTTCAAGTTTTAAGTAGCTGGCAGTAAATTTTTATGGATTTTATTAACCTGAACTGATGCTACTGCTTTATGTCACTGCGACCACGTGAGAGGGAAATCCCAACCAAGCTTAAATGGGATCTGTGTTTTGTGAGCCGTCCCTGGTTGATTTACCCGGGATTATCGTGGCAGAGCAGTGGGATTGGGATTCACCCTGTGCCTCCTCCCGCAGGCCAGCGAGAAGCAGGTTCACTTCGTGGTGTCGCGGCAGACCCGGCAGCAGCCCCCGGACATCCTGCAGGAGACGGGCTGGAGTTACGGCAGCAGCCCCCAGCCCTGTCCTGCTGAGAGGAACAACCCCTGCAAGGTGAGGGCACATCCATCCTTCTGTCCATGGGAAAGGGGGACCTGGTGGGCTGCTGGGGTTTTGGAGACCTGCAGTGGTGTTTCTGGATCTTGTCACTGCAGGGAGATGCACTCCAATGAAAATAACAGGTTTGTCTGAGGTTTCTCCATCTGGAGCAAAGCCTGCAGGCTAAAAGCTTTCATAGATCAATCTGAGATTCCTATAAATCCTATTCCTTTCAAGCTTCTTGAAAGTTACAGTTATTATTAGTCTGTTGCTTATTTCCGAAGATACCCGTGCTATGACCCAGCTCTGAAGCTGCAGCTGGGAGGTCCTCTCTCTGGCCATGGCAAGTGCAGCAAGTTTCTGGTGGGTTTGGTCACCAAACATGCTGGTTTGGGAGGCTTGTGCTTGACTGTGCCACTGCTGTATGGCCCCAGGGGACATCATCTTTACAGCAGAAAAACAGCAGGAGCGACCTCCCCTGTGAGCACCTGGGGATCCAGGTCTTGTCCTTGGGCTGAGGAGGACAGGGACAGAAGAGTGTGGTCCTGGTCCAGGAAATGTCAGCCTAGGACAGAGGGGATTTAGGAGCTTTCTTCAGTATTTTAAAAACTTGTCTGCACTGAGAAAAGTGAATCTGAATCAACTACACTCATAATTTTAAGTAGGACTACTGCCACTTCAACCAGATTAAGCTGTTGCATGGAGGTGCTTGTGATGAATGAAAGTGGCTTTTATTTAACACCACAGGTAATCACAGCAGATAAACCATATTTTTACCGCATGTAAGAATATCCATGCAGGAGCTGAGTTTCCTTATTTCACTAAATTTCAGTCATATGCCTGGTTAATTTACGTTAATCACTCTGAGTGTCACCATTATGCAAAACCCTCATGAGCTGGTCTACACCAAGGGGGGCATGAGCAAGGAAGACAGCCAGGGCTGGATTAAATCCATCCTGCCTGCTGGGCAGCCAGAAGTGTCCTTAAAGAGACTTTTGGACTGAACCAGCTGTCAGACTGGGCGTGCAGCTGTCAGCCAGGAGAAAAACCTCGCTCTGCATTTCACAAAAGCTTAAAGACGCCCATTCTCTGCAGGTTTCCTTTTGCTTTCTCTCTGTTGTTTGTTTATTTGTTTGTTCTAACTATATCTATTTGGTGGTTTTTATGTGTGATATATATATATATCAGTGTATCTTTATTGTTAGTTTTGAGACTTCATGGAAAAAAAATCACAGCCCTTGGTAAGGATTAACAGGGGTTAAACCATGGAGCAGAGCTGGTGCTGGGTAGCTGCTAGCCAGTAGCAAATAGTGCCCAACTAATCATGCATCTGCAAAACATTACTTCCTAATGAAGTAATGATTTCCTTAGGGAGATATGTGTAGGACAGCAATTAGCTCATGATGCTGCTGTATGATTTCTAGTGATGCTTGGAGCACCTGCTAGCTCCACCACAGAGATCTGATTAATTGATACCACGTGTGATTATTTGGCAACACGGCTTGTTTTCCATACACTGCCCCAGATCCCCATTTTCTCTTCCTGTACTAAGAGGTATTGGATGAAAATTGGTAAATTCGGTGTTATTTGGGGGATCGGTGAGATTGAAAGGCCACTGTTGACCTTGCAACTGTCCCCCTGAGGCTAATGAATCATCTTTTGAAGAAAAGGTTGTGGCTTTTAGGGGGATTTGCAGTTTGCCACAAGACATACACACTCCATAAGCAAGTAAGCGGGCAACCTGCTCTGGGTTTCTGCCCAGTGCCACAATTTGGGCACTTTCCAGGGAAGATCAGAGACAGAAAAGAAAACTCTGAGCCGTTACCATCTCGCTTTAGGTCTGTGTGTGGGCACTGGAGAGCTTATATCAGAGAAGATGCTCTGGCAATAGATCAGTAGATCAGTACAGCCAGTGGTCATGATTTGCTTCAGGCCCTGTAGCATTTTGGGCTGATGCAATCGCTACTGGAGTGTTATTTGCCCTTTTATAGGATACAAGCATGTCAGTTTGAATATCTCCAGCTTTTTTTTTTGCTGAAGGTTTAACTGAACATCATTTGCAATTCAAGATTTTTAAACTCCAAGCTTTGGCAGACTTAAAATGTTATTTTTGTTTTTAATAGGCATTAGAGCAGGAGTAATGCTTGCAGGCCTAGGGTCTGCACAGTGTCCTAACACAGCACGTGCTCTTGCTCAAACACAAGGTAGCACTCACTACAGTCAGGGGAGTTTGCTATGTGTGTGTGGTTTGGTGAATCTGCTGCCATCAGTGGGACAGCTTTATTACGTGTGGTTGATAGACAGATTGCTAACTGACTTGGATTCCGAGTAATTTTAATTGTGTTTCCCCCCGCCCCTGACCCTCCCTTAGGAGGTGGTATTAGCAGGTCAGGAATCGTCTCTTTGAGGGAAGCAGCTCTCCTGTGCACAAACGTGGGCTGCAAGCTCCTCACAAGCCATAGCTGCCTTCGGTGCCAAGAATAAACTTCCCGCAGCCGCTTTGTTCAGACGATGGCTCAGGAATCGCTTTTGGCCAAGCTGTTGCCCTCCCCACAACCTGCCTCCATCTGGAAGGAGCGAGGAGGCGGCTCCCTTTCAGGCCAATGCCAATGGCAATGGGCCACGCAGCCAAGAGCAGAGAGAGGAGGACAGTTTGTAATGGCCACGTCCTTCTGTAGTGGTAGTGATGGGGGCTGTATGGCGTGCCGGGAGACTGCTCCCATACGGGACCTCGTTAAGCTGTTCTCTGGTGTGCAGGGATACGGGACGTCCAGCCCAAATTGTTGTGGCTGCTGCCTGGATTCAGAAAAAAAGATATCAGAAATGCTTGCTTGTGTAGCAGAGGTTGTTGAGCAGGGCTGTAATGCAGAAATTGGCCAGATTTGGTTTCTTTGAAGTCAGTGGGAGTTTTGCCATTAATTAACTAACACTTATTTTTAATTGGAGCTGTTTTCTTGCTCCTTTTTGACAAATTGCCAAGCATTTAAATGAGTCCATTGCCCTGTTGCTTGAGCAGACAATGTTCTGTGACCATCCAGGCAGGTTAGCCTTCAGGTGAAATGCATCTTCCAAACAGACGCAGCCACATCCTTTGCCTGCAAGGCACACATCGCGGCTTTGATGTTGTGATAATCTGCTGTAAATGTTTATTTTACAGTAAACATACCCCCCCCAAAAAAAGAAAATGTAAAAAGGAGAAGATGAACTGTTATGTTTTTCTTCTGACCTCTGAGTTCATTTCAGAATGACAGAGGAGGACAATTGTTTGGGAGAGAATGCACTGAAATGCAGTCACTGATAAACACTGCCTTTTAACTGGCTTACTCATTATCAGCAGTACCTCCAAGAGAGCTCTACGTGTGTTTACTGAAAAAGGCTTTACTTTACTTTCATCATGGCCTTCGTCTCAGCCAAGTTGCCCTAACTCCTTTCTATCTGCAGTCATGTAAAAAATGACATGCAGAAGAGTCACTTCAAAGGAAAACTGATCTTGCATGTTTCAGCATACAACTACATGTACTTATATAATTTTTCACTGAAATATAACAGGAAAATTTGTCAGCACCACTTTGAAAGCTGCTTGTCTCTGCACTGATTCCTCAAAAATAGAGCCTTAGCTGATTTATCAGCCAGTGTTTTGGGAGTCAGAGACATGATGGACATAGTAAAAGTAACAGGATTGCTCCGAATGCTCAGGGATGCAAGCTTACTTACAACTTCATATTTTCTTACAAAATTTCATACCCACATATTTGTGAAAATTAGTAGTGCCTCTGTCCCACATGCTGCAGAAAGTGCCTGCTTCTTGGTGGAAAGGCATTCCTTTTCTAGAGGAAAAAAGGACAATGTTTTGCACAAACACGGATGAAACGTTACTTTTAGTTTGCACAAAGTTAGAGCTATCAAGTTTAAAACCTGTAAGCCTTGAAGATGAATGTGATCTTCTGAAGGATTAAGATGACCTGAACTAGGACATTTAAGTTCTCTAAAAGAGAATGTTGTAAAGCCTTCAGAAACGTTTAGGTTCGGTTGCAAGCCATAAACCCAATTACTCTGACACGGTGCCAGTGCTCTGCAGGTGGTATGTCCAGACAACTGTATCAGTTTGCTTTTTGTCCCACTGACTAAGACAAGATCTTTTTTTCATGGAATTCTTTGCCTTTTTGTTCCTGAAGCTCTGTGGCTTCCCTGAAAATTAAGCTGTTCCAGTACTATATATAAGAAGCCCTCCATGTATCTGTCCCCACACCACATAATTCCCATTGACACTGTTCTTTTCTTCCTTCCTATTCCCATAAAAGCCTCTTAGTGCTGTCTTCCTTCCTTCCCCATAGTCACAGTGGGAGAAGCCGTGGGCTTTCTTGCTCCTCTTTCTGCACTGCTGGCCCAGGAACTGAGGTAGAATGTCTTTGTGGGATCTCAGATTGCTTAGAAGAGATTAATGTGGCTTTAAATGAGATTTATAGATCCTTTTTGCATACTGTAAATGTGAGGTCACGCTTGTGAATGAGAGGGGGGCAGGGGGTTACATTTGAAATGTATTTAGCAGCATGTCTATTCTAGCTCCAAGATGGTTTCTGCGAGAGGGACTAGGATCTTCAGGAGCTGGTGCCAGGAGCACAGCTTATGAAATGCCTAAACAAGCCAAAGCAATTAACATTTAAATCCAGATTTTGTGGAGACAAATCCTTGTCTCTCAAGCTCTTCTGCTAGAAATGGATGTGCTGTAAAGGTACCATTCAGTCCACAGGCTGTGCTGAAGCTGTGTTCCCGGTGCATCCCAAGGTTACCCGTGAGTTTGCTTCACCCTTGCTCAGAGACTAGCTCGCGTGGCCAGTGGTGTGTGTGTGTGTAACACCACTCTCCATTTGGAGGCAGGAGCAAGAGGATGACTGCCCTCAGACAGCAGAGGTGGCTGTCATGGAGTGACCTTTGAAGCACAAGGACTAGGAAGAGCACCCTGGAAGCTGTCTCTTCACTCTGTAAACGTCTTTCTCACTGAAATACATATACTTCTACCATGTTCTAGTCAATATGCCCCTTATACAGAAACACAGAAATTTGGAAGAGTAGATGAAGACTGTCTTCTCATCTGTCCCAAGATCTTTATTGCTTTAACCCAGGTGTACCGTTTCTCATAACTACACAGGTGATGTTCAGATTGCAAGCAGGAAGATAAAGATGATAAACTGATAGTTAAAGATATGATGGTGACATATACTGGTAATCTTAGTATCAAGAACTTTTTTTTCTTCTTTTTTTCCTTTTGGAAAATTGTATTCCTTATCTACATTTCAAAGACCTACTCCTGCTTCTCTTGGTCTCATTGCTAAACTGCTTCTGAGTTCAGTAGGAGCTGTGCCTGACTAAGGTATGGGTTATTTTGGCTACACTTCTGACTCCACAGAGCCTAAGCCCTGGGAGAGTTATGCCAGCCACCCAGACAGATATGGCAGGCAGTTGTAAAGTGCTTTGGTGTTCCCTCAGTACTTCCCGATGAATATTTGCTTCAGTAGAAAATGCCTAAGCTGTCAGGGAGGTCCCCATGCCCACTGTGTGTGTTTGTTTTGTTTTCCCCATCACAGAGCACCCTTCATGCTGTCACCTGCCATGAGAAGGTGGTGGCTGTCCGGAAGGATCACACGGAGTCGCTGGGAATGACAGTAGCAGGCGGAGCGACCAACCGGGAATGGGATTTGCCTATCTATGTGATAAGCGTTGAACCGGGAGGAGTTATCAGCAGAGACAGCAGGATAAAAACAGGTAAAAGCCTGCTTTAATTCAAAGGCTTGCTTTGAAAAACAGGGGGATAGTACAAAAGCATCACACCCTGACACCTTCAGCTGTCCCAGAGATTTCTCTTAGGAGATGACAGATTAGAGGGTCTCAAGTTAGCTACTAGAAAAGCTATTATACACGGCAGTAACCATCTCTGTGAAGGGAATATAAACATATTGTGGTAGGAAACAAAATCATGTTTCACAGGAAAATGGGCTTGCACCACCATCTCCTAACTACTGAAATCTTTGTTATGCAACTTTCATAGTGTTGTGGTTTTGGTGTTGTTTGTTTTGTTTTGTGTAAATTTTTGAGTTTGTTGCCATATCATTTATGGGTTTTAAAAGATATAAAGGAGTAGAATTCCCATCACACATGAAGCAATGTTAATGCCTTGTGGCTCAATATCATGTCCAGAAACATTGTCTTCATACCTTCATTTGGCTCTTGATGTAACACAGCGTGTGGAGACACTGATAGCTTCTCCTCCTCCATGTGAATAAGTCATTGAAATAAGATGAGGAGCACATTTTATCAGCATTTTTTTCAGGAACTGGTAGAGAGCAGGGGAATGGTGAAAGATCCCACTGTTCTCGGAAGCTATGTCGCCAAGAGCCTGCACTCAGCTTCACCCAAGTCACTGACCAGAAGCTGGAGCAACTTCCTGAGTGCATAAAAGGTTTTTTTGCCCTGCTCCTCAAAGCACCGAGGCAGTTGAAACTGGGGCAGAAAAAGTCTGGCCCGGCCCCTTGAGCCTGTAGCAGCATGCATATGGATATCACCCTCGCAGGAGCTACAGTTTCTAATCCAAACACGTATGACACGGCAACAGGAGCAAACCAGCAGCTTTTCCCCTCTCCTCCTGCTGAGAAATAACTGCCTCTCAGTGGGTTGCATTTTCCAAAAAAATATATATATTCATCATGAGGCAGACACCCAGCATGGAAAATTCAGCGTGGTTAATTTGATAAAATTAGAAACAAATGAATACGTGATGTTATAACAGCACCATAAGCCTCCAGGGTTTTGAGCAGCCTTTAGACTGTTGCCTGCCTCATCACAGCAGACCACGAGGAGAGGTTAATGTTCACTTCGAGATGCTGGGATGACCAGTGAGCATGGTCCAAGGTCTGAGGAGGATGCAGATGGGGTGCAGCAAGAGCACCCTGGCTTTAGAGTGGGGTGTCCCCCTGCAAGGACAGTCACAGCACATACAGTCAGTGGATTAGACTATGCCATCAACAGTCTCATCAGGCAGCAAGATCTTGGCTCTGGATTTTTCTTGTTATTGCTGGGGATGTGTCTTAGAAACATTTCCAGAGTGTTTTTAATCACCCGTTTCATCACAGGTGACATCCTCCTGAACGTTAACGGGATCGACCTGACGGGGGTCAGCCGGACGGATGCCGTTGCCCTGCTGAAAAACACCAGCTCCTCGGTGGTGCTCAAAGCCCTGGAGATGAGGGCGTGTGATGGCCAGGAGGAGAGCGGCCGCCGCCTGCCCCCCGAGGCCGCCGAGAGCAGCGAGTGGTCGCCTTCCTGGGTGATGTGGCTGGGGCTGCCCCGGTGAGTCCAGCAGCCCCGTCCTCCCCCTGAAGGGGAGTGGGAGGAAAGATTTATGTTTTCTGGCAGTCCTTCTCCCTTTTGGCTTGATTCATTGCACTGACGTCTTAATTAAATCCAGGCTCTGTCACAGTCTTTCCTCTAAATACCTCCCTTTTGTAAGTGGGTATGTGTACATGGAAAAATAGACACGCAGATCCTCTTGCAAGGGAGGGAAGTATCCTGAATTGTTCCAGTCCTGAAAACTTATCTGGCACATAGGGAGTGAAAGGAAAAGCTTATATGGATACAGGATCTTGTTAAACCGGGGCCTTGGCTTGACCACCCTGCAGAAAGCAGAGCTGCCCCTGCTGCTGCTCCCTAGCTGCACAGCCCTTAATTCTCCTTCGCCAAATGCTGCTCAATTGTTCGACTTTACCCAGAAGTTACAGAGTGCGTGCAGTTGGCCAGTATCTCCAAATCACCTCTCTTCACCCCACCCCCGACTGAAAGGAGTACATTTGTCACATCCAGGAAGCAGCTGTGTTGTTGTTTCAGTAGGGATAATGAAAGCCACATCACATGTGGTGAACTTCTCTCCCGCTTGGTGCACGCAGCAGATACCTGCAGCTTCAGCGACATTTTGTGAGGTGTTAACTGAGGATGTGCTCTGAGTCTGGATACACAAAGCTAGCATCACTCCGGTGGGGAACTGCATTCCCCAACCTCAAGGAAAGAAGAATTCAGCCTGCTAGCTATTTTCACCCATATTCCTAAAGCCAGTATTGTCTCAGAAAATCTCTTTTTCTTCCATGAAGAAAACAGTCTGAAAATAGGTGGGCTTTTGCTTACAGGCACAGATTCAGGACATGTCCTCGTTCCCTGCACAAGCAGAGCAGGTTAGATGCTCTTCCTCCTTCCGGCCTGAGCCATTTTGAGCTTCTTCACCTTGCAGCAAGGTCTGCTGTGATGGACAAACGTGCCTCACACAAACGTGTTTTGGGGCCTGGTCTGGAGCTAACAACTGTAACACGTGCTCAAGTGCTGCAAGAGCAGGATGACTGTGTGTCTGACCACCACGAATGAGAGGTTCTTCCTCCAACGGAGAGGCCTAGGTTTTGATTTCTGTGAAAAAGCAGTGAACTGATGGCCCATAGCTTGCAACCCCAGGCAATGGTGAACTCTCTCCTAGCGTCCCTTCAGAAAGGCAGGCCTAGTGAGGTCCCCATTCCTGCTTGCTGCTTTTGCGCTCCTGGGTGTGACAACACGAAGGCAGGGGTAACGTTCCCAGCAGAGAGGAAGCAAGCAGACTAGGCCTCGTGGATGCTGAATTCTGCAGTGCTGAGTCTTGCCTTCAGTCACCACCCATTGCTAGATGGGCATAAGCAATTGCACCCTGCCTATGCCTCGTGTAACCACAACTTTGCTCTGCTGTACAGACAACCTGAGCTGCCTGATCTTCATCTCCTACCCAGAGCCACCCAAAGGACGTATTTCCTCAGTGAGGTGACTGAGATGTATGACACAACTCCACAATGCTGCAGACTTGCACCCAGTTTTCTCATCCCTCAGTACAGCTTTGAAGTGTGACAGCAGAAGGGTGGCATTTTTTTTCCCCATTTAAAAGCAGTATCTAAGCTCGCCATATCCGCCTCTTCCACGCCTGCATGTGTGAAGCCATTCCCACCCACTCAGTCTGAAGGAAAATTAGCCCCAATGTCAGCAAGTCTGAGAACAGGAAGCTGATTGTAATCGTATCCCCAGCTGCGACGCCAGGCACAGTGCGGCCCTTCTCTGCCAGGCCCAAGCAGGGGATTAATATGCCAGGCCAACACGCGGGTCCGACCGCCAGACTGAGACAGGGACCAAAACTGATCAGATGTGACAGTGACAAAGGTGTGCTTCATCCTTGGTAGTAGCTAGTTGGTTGACACAGGGCACGAGGATCAGATCTGGATTTGCTCATTGCGTACAATCAGAGCCTTCATTCTTCCCCCAACGTGAATGCTCTTACCCTCGTACTCTTATACTGGTCCTCCAGGGCCCACACCAGACATCTGGAAGTCCTTCAGCAAGTTCCCTCACTAGAACGTGTGTCATATTAACTCATTTCCCCCCCAGTCTGAGCATTTAACCTTTTCCTATCAGTCCTTGAGTTTGCTTTTGGCAAGGATCACAGCCCAATAGATCTCAAGGTATTTCCAGAAGTCTCACAGTTTTTTTTCCAGGCTGCTACAGAAAGTGATTCTCTGTCCACATACACTTCAGACAGGTCTGTCTTGGTAAAGGTTAAGGTGCTTCAGTTAAGGTTGCCTTGTGTGCAACTGTGGGGCAGGAAGGCTGATGATTCACCTATCTTAATTAAAACCACGATGATGACAGTAAAACCATCCCAACTTCCAGAGGGACTGCTCCAAGGTGCCTGAGTCTAAGAACAATCAATACAGCTAGGCTGTAGGAAAGGCTGTCACTACATAGGGTCACGTAAGGTACTTGTGAAGATGGATGGGGCACACCTACATAAGAAAAACTGAACAAGTAGCAAAGGCAAGATTTCTTCCGTGTTCAAAAAACAGAGTTTTGATGAAAATCTCGTAAAGCACAGTCCTATAAGATGTGTTGTCTGAGATAAGCTAAACACTAGAGGATACCTACAGACCTCCTTCCACAGCTGATGAAGTGGCTGCTATTGATTGATTAAAGAAAGGTAGCTTCCTTACTTTGGAGGCTGGCATACTGTGAATGCCTAGCTCTGTACTAGTAGCCTGTTTCCCAGGGGTTGAACACATATTACAGCGATGGACATAGACAAGAGGCACACAGTTTTAGGGAATTATATTTCTGAATCAAGTCAGTAGCAGCAGAATCATCTAGGCAGGTTATGGGACTCCTCGTACCAAAGCTCAAAGCCTTAGAAATGCTGTCTTGCACAATTTCACGTTTGTGGAACTCACTTGAATTTCAGTGCTCTTACACTTGGCCCTGGTTAGTTTTCTATGGTTTGATAGTACATAAACAACTCTTCTGTTCTTTCTGTAGTACAATCCAGTGCAGGGTGGTTATAAAATAGACGCACATGTGCATCTGACATCTGTCAAAACTTGGACTGCCCAGGCGCAGGGGGGCTGCGGGCTGAGAGGCGGTAGGAAACAGTGATGCAGAAACTTAAGCATTCCAGCCTGGAGCCTTATTTCAGGGTAGCTAATTTAATTGTTTGTTGTTGAGGAAGACAGGTCTCGTTTATTGTTGGAGGGAAATGTTGTTAAGCATGCACAAAGAAAATAATGCGTAGCAGCTGGTGAAAAGCATTTCCCCAGCCCTGTGATGTTTCTTCTACTCTAGCTTGTTTTCCCGCTCTCCTTTCTCTCTCCTCATGTTTCCTTCCCCCAGCTAGCACTTAAAAATACTTTATAGATCATCCTGTCATAACATTTACAAACATTAGTACTTCACATGAGTGCTTTTGTTCATCTGCAAAGTGAGATGAGAAAGACAGGGGTAGGCCGGAGTCGTTCTGCAGACCAGGGGTAGAAGTGGATCTAAAACGTGGACTGGGAGGGAAACTCCCCCAAATTTACTCCGTCCCAGCTCTGATGGGACTAATTCTCACACATCTCTCCAGTCCTCTGCCAGATACTGTATCAGGGCAGGAGGGGAAGTGTCACGGGTTTGAAGCCCGTTATTGCTGAAGTCACGTTGGCTTTGACTCCCAGAGCGTGAGGCTACTTACCCTTCATGAAGGGAAGGAAGGAACTGTGCATTTAACTACTTGTAAATAGGCAATTTCAAACTTCTTGTGCAACAGTAATTGCTGCTCGGCTGTAGTATTCCTTCAGATAGGACCCTGTGTCTAGACACTGCTTATCCTCAAGGCTTGAATCTGTGACAAGTTCACACATAAATTACTCCTCGTCCTCGGCTTTCTGACTGCTGGAATACTTACAGATAGTGGCAGAAGGCCGCAAGCTGCTTTGTTCCAAGACAGAAGATGGTTTGCTTTGGACCACTCCCAGTGTAGTGGGTTATGGCAGTTATCTGGGTCAAAACACACAGACTGGGGAGGTTCATTACCACAGAAAAATAATCTACTCAAGCACACTAAGCATCTTTGGATGACGCAAGTACTGTTTCATTTTCTCTCTGTGGCACTTTTGAGCTTGTCTTGATTACTACACAGCTGTAAAGAGCCAAATGAAATACCTCTCTTCTGGTTGCTCTTTGCTCGGGCAGACCAGGCATCCCTGCTTGCATACAAACTACTGGAGCAAGCAGGAACAGCCTGATACGTAGCCTGGCATTGCACATGCCTGGCTCCCAGCATCCCTTCCACATTTCCAGCAGCATTAATGCGTAGCTCATGTATGAGCTCATGTCAATCTCCAGCTATGCCCAAGGTGATGGGTTGGTCCTGACACACTGCCCAACACCCCTGGCTGACTGGGGAGAAAATAGGAAGAACGAGAGGAAGAACTTGTGGGTCAAAATAAAGCCAGGGAAATCACTCACCAATTACTGACGTGGGCAAAACAGACTTGGGGAGTTAAATTTAAAATCTGTAATTACCGATTTAGGTATTAGGATCCAAAGACGACAAAGTTGTAAACCCTTAGGGAAAGCACCTTTCCTCCTGCTTCCTGGTCTCTGCTGTCCTTGCTGTCAATGCAGCCTACAGCCAGCCCCTTCGGTCAGGCAATGGGTGGCACAGGGGGTCGGGGTCAGGACATGGGGGTCCATCCCCAGAACAAAACAGCTGTGCTGATGACAGCTATGCTGATAAGGTGGTTTCAGGTCTCTTTTCAGGTGAGTGGGAGTAATTTCCTGGTCTGGCTTCGGCAGGTCCCCGCGGAGCTGCAAAGTAGGAACATCACCAGATGATCAGAGGAACACTCAGTGTTGTACTGGCAATTAATTCCAAGGTTAATCAAGATACTGGAGCTAGATGTACCCCATTCATCCTAAAAGAAATTAAAGTTTTATGTTCTGTAACATCAGAACATCACTTTCTGATTCAGTTTACAGTGCAAGGGCAATGGGCAACTGAAACACAACCATCATATTAAGAGAAAAGTATTTTGGGGCTTGGTAATTAGGTACACCACAGAACAATGATAATGCTAGTAAGCCATGTCTATTTTAGTTAAATCTAGCATGCTCTTTGAAAAAAAAGCACGCATTTATGCCTTCCAGACTGATGGAGACCATGTAGCTAATGAAGTTACAGAAGGTTGCACAGGATGCATGTAAGCCTCCTCTTCACTGTGTTTTCTTCTCATGTCTTCACCTGCTTGACTATTTGCTTCCTACGGCATCAGAATTTAGTTTATCACCTTTCAATTTTGGTCATGTCCTCTTATAATGCGGGGCAGCAGAGCCCCCTGCCCTGCAAAACCAACACTAGGTAATAGCACTACCGGCTGAATCCTGGCATTGCTTGGTCATGACCTTGGTAAGTACCATCAAACACAGAGGTCTTAAGTGATTTTGCACATTTTAAAAGTCCACAGATGGTAAAGTAATAATGCCTGGCTGCTGAGGAAAGAAACAAACGTCACCTGTTTCTTACATTAGCAGCCAGTGAGTGCTTGTTCAAGTATTATATACCTACCATCCTGGCAGCAGGTGAATATTAGTAGGTCCCGAGGGACTAATCGAGTATTACTATAAAATTCTGCTCTGAAACAGAGCAAAAGTATTATTTGACAAAATGTAAAAATGTTAGACACATTGGTCTTTAAGATAAGGTTATTAATCCTTCTCCAGAAGGGTCAGCTGTTTCTCAGAAACCTGAGGAGTTCCTGAACAGAGCTCAGAGCAGTTGCTTGCTGAAGGCCAGCCCGACACTTCAGATTTGGAACAGTGAAAGGGTTTTCAGGCTTTTCAGTCATTCCTGGGCAAACAGATAACAATGAGTGGGTTAAGTATTAAGGACCGAAAATACTGTTGCTCTGTAACTAATGAAATTATATATTTTTTTTCTGGTTGGTTAGGGAAAAAAAATAAACAGATGTTCAAAGTACTCAGAGCCATATGCGAACTGTAGGAGTCTAATTACAATACTACTCTCATTTTCTCATATTTGTTGTTTCAGATAAGCTTTGAATTAACATAACTTACAATATCCTAAATGTAAAAGACAAAAGGCAGGAGAGGCAGATTTCACCTTACTTACCATAAAATACCACCAATTGTTAGAGTGAGGACAAGCTATCCTCTCAACAGCAGACTCACTCCAAAGCACAGACTGAAGCGCACAGGCTTCTCTCATCTTCCATGCTGCAACTTACCATGCTACTTGGCAAGAACAGCTCAGGATTCCTACTTCCAGGGGTATTCTTGCTTGAGTGACCGCTGAGATTTCTGTAATTCTGGTGCAATGCATTGGCCTTGAAATTTTTGTTTTAGATTTGACATGCACCACAGTCCTAGATGCCTGGCTACTTTTGACACGATTAAACACAACACATACAAGGCTCTTATCCAGAAGATAAAACAAGTCACTGGATTGTCTGAGGCAAATGAAATATAGTTTCTGGAACTACAGCTTACAAATACTAAATGCAGTCTCAGTTAAAGTGTTTTTCTTTGTCACTTTCATGTAAATATTTTAAAACCAAGATTAGCTAGTAATTCTACTTCTAGCGTAACTGGCTGTAGAAAGCAGCATTACAAAAAAAAAAAAAGGAAACTGTAGGTGTTTACTACTGTGGGGCTTTGGTGTTATATCTCTGAAACACTCTACGAGCATATTAAGAAGCAGATGCATCATTAATGATTCATCCAAATTCAAAGTTAACCAAAAGACATTTAATTAGAATGGTTTCTTTCAGGTATTTGTACAGCTGCAAAGAAATCATATTACGAAGAAACACATCCGGAAGTCTTGGCTTCAGCATCGTAGGAGGCTATGAAGAACACACTGGGAACAAACCATTCTTTATCAAATCCATTGTTGGGGGAACACCAGCATATAATGATGGAAGAATTAGGTAATGATAACTGTTTAATAAGTAGCAGCAATCAAGTAAGGCTTTCATCTAGATATATTTTTAAACAAAAAATAAAGCTTACTTGAACACATTGTAAGTGGGGAAAAAAGGAATCACAGATAATTAGGAAGACAAGCATGCTTCATATTAGTGCATTCAAAATTTATAGCGAGCTCAATGCAGTACAGAATTAAGCTCTGTAAATAGGACACAAGTGCCCTGAACTTCAACAGATTTACTTTCATTGTAGAATATTTTTAGATGTCTAACAGTCACTAGTGTAAGTAAAAAGATACGTCAGTTTGAACTATTTCTGGGGTAGTGAAAAGAAATCTTCCGTATGTCCCCAGCTCAAAAGAAACAAAACAAACAAACAAAAAACAACCCAAACCCAACTTCCCTGCAAACACCAATGTAATTTAAGAGAGTAAAATGCAGGATGGAGGAAATGTATCAAGTCTTAAAAATATTTTGTTTAGAATACAGCTCATTCACATCTGAAAGAACTATATCCTATTTTCCTTCAAATATGTCTAATTAATTATAGTTACAAAGAAAAGGAGGGAAAACACAGGGAAAAGCGTGAACGCCAAACTATTTTCACCTGTTCTATTCCCTCATTTATGAACTGTGGTGAGCCGAGAAGGAATAGCAATGCTCACTTATACCCCTTCCCCACAACTTAAGGGCACGCTTTGTCATTTGCCAATAAGTCACCTTGTTGAATTTTCTCCTATTTACCTTTGTTTTTTTCAGATGCGGTGATATCCTCCTTGCTGTCAATGGCAGGAACACATCAGGAATGATGCACGCCTGCTTGGCGAGGATGCTCAAAGAACTGAAAGGAAAAATTACTCTCACAATTGTTTCCTGGCCTGGCACTTTTTTATAAAATGAGTCTTCACAGAGAATACAAGAAATTTAACAAAGAAAGAAAAAAAAAACCAGATGTCGGCCATGTTTGCTTTTTGGGGGGTCAAATGCGCGTTTATAACGAAAAGGTTTGGGAAATTTCAACCTGCATGTCAAGAAAAGTCGAGTTAAGGCAAAGCAAGGAGACATCAGAGAATCACTTCAGAGTGATTTAAGCTACAGACTTCGTTCCTTCCCCATGTTCTCAATTTTTTTGTTTTGCTTTTTTTTATATATATATATTTAATGCATTATAATAATCATGGAATTTAGGGAGCAGCAACTCCTGCTCACTCACTTTGATTTATAAAAAATCCTCGAATAATTTATGGAAAAATTCCTTGCAGTTTTTCCAATTGCAAAAATCAGGTGAAGATTTTTATCCAACACACGAATAGCACTTTGATTATGTGTACTTTCTCATGGTCAGCATGAAGCTGGTATTTTCAAGACTTTCAAGTACTGTTTGTTAGTCTGTAAAACTGTGAACTACATTTCTAAAATTATTAAAAATAACTGTAACTGTGTATTTGTACAGACATTATTTTCATCCAAAACCAAACAAACTGGTCTCCCTGTTAGCTTCTGACTAATACTATTAAGTCAAGGATTTCTATATAGAATATAGAATGAATAAATTCATATAGAATTATCATTTTCAAATTAACTACACTGCACCCTACTAATATCATCAAGCACCCTGATAAGGCAGTGTAATTTCTGCAGGACTGCCATGCCAATCTCACAACACTGTGCTAGAAAGAGGAAATCTGAAAGTGATGACAGACTTGTTACTTTTTTCTTAAAATAGTCCTTCGCCTTTCCCTGCAAATTACCCTTGTTTCAGTCTTATTTTTTCTCAAAAGCTAGCAATGTGAGGAGGCTATGTTCGTTCACCTTTATCGTGTTAGTAACAGCTGTCCCCCAGAACAAAGACTAAAATGAACTTTCTCTTAAGCCCCTGAAAAGCAGCAGGGATGATTATCCAGCTTAAGTCTTCCTTATGCACCCACACAAACCAGACATAATTACCAAGTGTGTGATCACCACACTCAGTGTTCCATTGGACTAAGAACAGTCAGCACCTTTCCCCCCTCCCCTAATTTTTTCATTACACTTTAGTATGAAGTTCTTGAGGAGTCTGCAATTTCTGCCTGTCCCTGCAGTAAAGGATGACCTTTTCAAATATGACCTCCAAAAGCTATGTTAAACTCACACTGTTCCAGATGTTGGTGTATAATAAAGTGAATGCACACTGCTTCTAAAGCCAGCAAAAGAATGACCTTCCCACTGGCTTATGGAAAAAGGAGACAATTTAATACTAAGAGTTTAATCCCTACATACGTTGAAAGAGCATAAGCCTCTAGATGCAAGATATTTTCTCGACGTTTCTTATAAGACAAAGTCAGTCCAGGAATCTTAACATGAAAAATTTATTCTTTTATTTTCAAAAAAACCAACCAAGTAACCTTCGATTTCATACTAACAGAACAAGACTAAGAGCAAATTATTTTAATACCCAGAAAAATAATAAGATTTATAGTAATCTATTTCCGGCACTAATATATATGCAAATAGGCAAAAACCACACAAGCCTATTCGACAGCGGCAGCTTCAGTGTTTTCCTGTTCAGGAGCAGGTTCACTGCTGGCTTCTTTTCCTTCTTTGCTTCTTTTAGATTTTTTGTGTTTGTGCCTTCTGTGGCTGTCCCCTTCTTCACTGTCATGGCGACGTCTGCTGTTACTAAATAAAAAGAGGGAAAATATACCTCAAGCAATTGCATGAAACTTCAGGCCCCGTATAATTACACGGTACAGAAAACCTGCCTTTGCATTCGTATTTGAAAACAGGCACCTGCTTCTGTTCTGTCCCATATAGTAGCTGGATCAAACTGAATTTTTCATGTGATGGTACGTACCTCTACACATCCCCCATTTTTTACTGAGATTTTTGAGTAACTTTCCACATTTGTAACCCGTATTCTAACAGCAGTATTATTAGCAATGTCACATCACTACTAGCATCCTTAGGATTTAACATTCTTACTGATCCCCTTCCCCTGAATTAACCTTTATTTCTAATTGAAAAAGTTGAACCATTTCTGCAGAGTGAACATAAGGGTTATTTTACTTACTTTGTAAGAATCATTAAATTCTTGTGTTAATGCTGCTGAACATCAGCTTCCCTCTGCCTCTTTCTGACCCACCACTTTACCCTTCTTTCCCCAAATTCACTTCTGCTCACTCGCTAAGACTGTCACATACATCAATCAATATGCAGTTACCCAAGGCCAACACTGCTTTTTGTCTGTCCACATTTGATATGGCAGACTTGTTCCAAGTAGTACATCTAAGTGTTTACAGCCTTTCCACGAAACTCCAGTTTGTTTGGGGTTCTTCTAAAAATTTATTTTTTTAAGCTGGTAAAAGTCTTTCGTATCCTATTAAAAATCAAACCTTCGAGATGACTTGTGTCTAGTCTCTTCTTTCTCTCTGTGTCTTCTCTCTCTATGTCGGTCATCTTTCTCTCTGCTTGTTCTATGGCGGTCATAGCCTCTTTCTGCGTAGTCTCTATATCTGTATCGTTCTTCATCGCTGATTAAAAGAAGATGGTCTTTTCAGGACAGTAACACTAAACAGTATATATATGTATATATTTAAAAATAAATTCTCACACGCTCTTGAAATAAATGACATACATCTTAAAGTTGCTTCTGGGTTTCTACACAAAACCCACAACGTATGTTAAAGGTATACTAAAGCTCTTTACCTTAACCATAGAAGTCTAGTATACGATATCATTTGGAAAAGGGATTGTTTGATAAAAACGGAAGGCAAGAAGAATGCAACAGTGTCCCACTAAATTTATACTGGAGTTATCAAGAAGTTAGCTTAAACCCATATCTGAATAAAGTACAATCCTATGTAAACTTCAGTAATGTCTTCAGGTTAGTGTGTGTAATGCTGAACACTTACCAGCCTACCTTTTGACTACTACAAGCCAATTCAGTAAATTAAATTCTATTTTTGGTACCACTGATCTATTTCCTTATATCTGCTTCAAGAAAGGAAACACTAGGTGCAAAGAAATGGACAGTAAAATATGCTGTGCTTTGGGTGGCTTTTTACATTAACTTCTCTACAATGCCAATGATGTCCTCCACTCCCCTCTGGGATTACTGCCCTGTGCTGCCCTGCCACAACGCTAGTAAGAAAATTAGATACTACAGGCTATACAAGAATTTCAAGTCTTTATTTCAGAATCTATTTTCATATTTTGTCTTGTTAAAAAGGACAGTTCTAAGAGTTTAGTGAAATTTAAAAAATAAAAAAAGAGCAGTAACGGTTGTTAGCTAACACCACTCACGCTCTGCATTAGCACAGCATGTAAAGGCACGCTTGATCTTTTCTCTACCAAGAAAATGCTACCCAGATATAGTACCCAAATGGAATTTAGCAACCAAACTTCAATAAAAATTAACTAAGACTTCATGTAATATTTAAATAGTTGCAGTAACAGTGGTTTGGAAGACCCTTACCAAGTCCTAAAGAAAGGTAGAACATAACCAGGCTGAGGTAGCAATTAGAGCAACAATCTAGATACTATTAAGCTGACAAAAGCCAAGTGTTTCATGCTTTTCTTCATGTTTCTTTGCCAACATTTACCATAAAATGAAGTCTCTTCATGAGTCCTTGTGAGCAGCAGAACCTTTAAAGTTCTGCAGAACAAGTCAGACAGATCCTGCAAAGAGAACAGCTCACCTCTAGAGATTTCTCATGCCCTGCAGCAGTGAGGATTTAAACCAAAATGATTTTATCTGCCATAATTTGGACCTATTGGCCATTTCCCAGGTAAGAACATTACATCAGTGATCATTATAGCGATGCATAAAAACTCAGAGAAGGGGGGGAGATGTCTGAAGCAACAGCACCAGTCTTTCTATGAAACTTTGTATAATTGTATCTTGAAGCAAAATTCAAGAATTGAAAATCGGCAATTTAGAATAGTGTAGAGAAGCATCAAATAAAACTCAAACTCCTGATTTTCTAGGAGACATTAAAAATATTCGCATACCAAAATCAGGAAACTACAGCTATTGCTAAGGAACTCAAAGTTATGACTTAATGACTAAGTAACACGACTGCTTTGATTAATGACTACATTAGTACGAAATCCTAACTGCACTTAAAACCACACATCTGAGAGCAAGCTGATCCTCAAAAGCACACTTGTGACAGACCACAGGACGGCTGAGGCTGGCAGGGCCTCTGGAGCCCACCTGGTCCCATGCCTGCTCCAGCACGGCCACCCAGAGCTGGCTGCCCAGCACCACGTCCAGGCAGCTTCTGAAGATCTCCAAGGAGGACACTCCACAGCCTCTCTGGGCTGCCTGTGCCAGGGCTTCGTCTCCCACCCAGTTAAAAAGTTCTTCCACTTACACTTTTGTGATAGCGGCCCAGATGTCACTATCGTTTCTTAGATTTCACAGACCTCATAGCTAGTGCAGCTCACTGCATTTTGACGTTTATTGCGCACAGAGCGCTGAGTCCTGCTCAATTTGTAGTCCACCTGGACACCAAGTCCTTTCCTATAAAGCTTTTTTCTAGCCAAGCAGACCCTGGTCTGCTCTGCTGCACTGGGTTATTGGTTTTCCTGACCTCAGAAATACATTTTTAAATTACTAAAGAACCACCATAAAACAGTAAGCTATCAATCAAATGCTGAACTTTTCATTTTCAGTAGTAACCAACTGATGTGAAACTATCAAAACAGAAACAAAAACGTACTCTTTGCAGAAGGGATCACTGTCAGAAAACACAGCATTTTCTCAAGGGAACAGAGAATGAGATACACTGTGAAAATGCACAATTTCATCTGAGGACAGCAGGGCAAAGGTGGCAGAAAACACAGAAAACTGAAGGTTCATTTTTAAACCACATTTCAGTTATACTAACAGGGTAAAAATAATATCTTTTTTACAATTTTAAGAAATTCACTTTTTTTTTTAAATCTCGAAAAGAACTTCTAAAAGCATATATGGCAATAATTTCTGAGCAATAAAATGCTAAAGACGATCCTTACTCCAAGTCTCACAACAGTATTGCTTAAGTTTAAACAAAGTCAATTTAAATAAAAGCAACGCATCCGTGCTGTCTCTAGAATAGCTCACATTCTCTTCCTCCCTTGCAGCTTTTCTGAGTGCACAAAATTGAAAATAAATCTTTTTTAAAAAACAAAAAAAAAAACCACACAGTATGTCTGCATGTTCTGTCTTAAACTTCTCCCACCTTCTCTGTGATTCCCAACCCAACTTATGTGAGTTAAGGGCCTCCCATTTTCTTACACGGCCATGTGGCAACAGCTTTGCTACAGATGGTGGATAATTTAGTCACATAAAAAAGTCGAGGCCTGCTCTTCCCCCTCCTTTGCAGATAACTCTGGCAGCAGCACAGAGATTTCTCTAGGCCTGGAAGCTATTAAGGTTCATTTCAAGCACCCTTGAATGACCAGGCTCCTTTCTGGCCTTCAATCAAGCTGTCTGAGGAACAGATGTTTAGATTGGTCTTGAGTTCCCAAAAACTGACCCTGTTAACACAGCACACGCATGCAGGAGAGGACATCACTGCAGTAATCTCGGCGTGTGCCTACATGGAAAAGCAGCTTTCTTGCGCCCAGTTTGGGTCTTTAGTTAACAACCACCATGCATAAAAGTCTCATCTCTCAGCTGAAGTCATGTCGGCTCCGGGCGTTCTCATTCCCCACAGTATAAAGCCATTAGCAAAAACAATCAGCCCAACAGCTAACGTATATTCCCCACAAAACTGAAACTTAATGAAAAACACTGAGAAAAGCAGTCTAGATGTTCACCCCCAAATACTGAGCAAAGTAAATATAGATAAGTCTATATCCAACACGGCAACGTGAACCTGTGGAGTCAATAGCAAGCTCAACATTAAACGCTTTGTACATGTGCACATGAGCCACAGAACAGTTGCAGATTTTTTCTTTTTTAAGCAATTAGGATTGAAAGCCTGAAAAACAATAATTATCTGCCTGAAAGCGAACAAAAAAAGGTTCCTAACCTTAAAGTAAATTTTTAAAACGGCAGGAGCGATTATAATCCAGCTAACGCTAATGACTAAACTACCCATCTTAACAGCTAAACCCATGAATTAAGGTACAATGCTGTACCACACTGCTCTTGGCACTTAAATGGCAACTAAGGTTCATTTAACACTTCCATGGATTTTTGTAGAACTGAGGTCAAAGAGAGCTGACTATGTCACCCATACACAGTATTTAAATCCCACCTTTAATCCATAAAACACTATAACCAGCTTGGACGTACACCGTAGTTCTGGCGCTTGTGTTTTATGTTTAGAAAATCAATTATGGTTTCCAACTGAAAAGTGGGGAGGGAAGGGGGCCACACCCTCTATTTCTTTGGAGTATACAGCTGGACACTAACATTTAAGGCTGAAATATACCACATAACATGGACACAGTTAGGAGCAGAGTTACAGCATGCTTAAGGTGTTGCACCAACCTGTTGAACACGCTTGGAGTCGGACTGTGATCTCGGTCCCGTTCTCTGTCTCTGGTCCGTTCTCGGTCTCTGTCTCGGTCCCGGTCTCGGTCCCGATCCCGATCTCGAGATCGCTCCCTCTCCCGTTCCCGATCCTTCTCTCGCCGTGCATAGTAATCCCACTGTTTGCTGCTATCCATAAGACTAGACCATGAAGGAGCAGAACCTGCAAGGTGCGGAAAGGTGACTAAAGAAAAAGATGCTGGTATTAGAAAGAACAAAATCAGATACCGTAAGAAAATTGCAATACTACTTCATGCGTGAACACAGACGTTTGCTAGCCTCCTTCAATGACATTTTCCAAGCTTCCTCTTTCACATGGAATTTAATTTTGCACAAACCCTGCATTTTTTCCATGATGCTAATAAAGGCCTCTGGCACTCATTTAAATACTCATTATGAAGATGCAAAGAACTGGGTTACACATCACAACACACGTCTAAATCCCTCTGCACTACATATACACATACATATATATTTTTCCTAAGGTTTGCTGATAGAATCTGATTTTATGTCATCAAATGGCTTTGTTTTGGGGGAACGATTAAAACAAACAAAAAAAATGCTTTTTGAAACTTAGTGGCTCTGAAAGCCTAGTCCAGAAAAACTGGGAAAAGGATACTTCCAACTTTCTCTTTAGATGTTATTATGTTTGTATGTTTTGTCCTTTAAGATCACTGTATTTTAAATATAACATTTTTGTTGCTCATAATGTTCTCGTTCACTAATTCATATTGCACAGTGCGCTTTGCCACACTTTTCTGATTACAAAACATAACCGTAACTTTAGAGGTCTCGTCCATAAATTCATTCTGGGAAGAAGAAGTAACACTCCTACTTATGCTTCGTAAGATACCATTTCCAAGGAATACTCAGCACAACCACTATTACTACTAAAACATAACAGTTTCAGAAAGTGACGTATATTGTTAAAAGATGATACACTGAAGAAGTGAAGAAGGAAGTCACAACACAACGCTGTCCCACAACCCTTCTTGTAACCAGGGCTGGGAGAAGGGACATGCTTCTCCACTGCTTCCTGCCAACTCAGCTGTACTAAACAGCTCCTCATCTTAATGCCCCAATTGTTCTGTCTTGCTCTTCCCCTCCAGAAGCCCCAAGGATACATCCTATTACTGAAAAATAAGGGCTGTAGTATTTAACTGGAAACAGCACTCTCTAGTGGGCTTAGAGTACAGAGGTCACAGATTCCCACTTTCTGCTTATCTGCTTTCCTGCCGAATGCTAATGCAGCCTTCCACAAACAGCCTGAGTTCCACTTCATTATCTATAACATCAGAACAATATTCGCTTGGCTCCACAGCGTTATAGAGACCTTAATAATACAATTAATGTAATGATCCGCTGAACAACGCCATCTGCATTACTGATGCTGTATTTAATCACTCCCAAGCTATAAAACCAATGGGTTCTCCGAACAGCTCTCCTCAGACTGCCTTGCCTACCACGGCTGGGGTATGCCTACCCAGCTAGCTTTGGCAGAAGCTTACAGCAGCGGTTTGCCAAGTGTCCAGAGGAGGAATACAAAAGACCTTTTGAGCAGGCAGCAGAGCAGGAAAAAAAACACTTCATTGTTAAAATACATTTGCAAAGAAAAGCATTATAATTCCTTTAAAAAAGCATTTTTATGAGGTTTTGCTTCTAACAAAATGCTTGACACTGTTTCACTTCAGGGCTACAGAGAACATGAGGAGTTAACAGAAAAAAAAAATACCCTAACACAACAGTTATGTTGTTCATTATATTGCCAAAACTGAAATTCTTCTAAGGAAAGCAGCCAGAAATAGCAAAAAAACAGCTGGACTTTAAAGACTGCTAATTTCCTTGACTTGCCACTATGTCAACAACATACGTATGCTCTACGAGGCTTGAATACACTGGTTGGCAGAATATCCTGGTCTAAAGTATGAACTTCAACTTAACTTTAAATGTACCACAAAACAACTACCTTTTTATTAAGGATAATATAAACTTCCATGATCGATTTGCGTTACTCCCTCACATCTGCAGTAGTTCTCATCAGACAGAAGTATGTCACTTCCACCCCAATAACTTGAAATTTGATACTCTGAAAATACATGTTATATCTAGAAAAATTCATTTTATATCTAGATTTCCACCAGTAATTATTCGCAACACACAAGGATTTCAGGGAAGTATATTTTCTAACATAAATTGGTGTTCTGGGTTTACTACTTAGAATGAGGTAATTTGTCACTTTTAATATCTCTGGATTCTTCTAACCATTTCCACAAAAAGAAATACAATTTTTTTCAATGCTCTGTTCAACATTCAAAATTCAACATTTTTATCAATGATGTGGATGCAGGAGCGGAATGCATCCTCAGCAAGTTCACCACTGATACTAAACCGGGAGGTGCTGCTGACTCTCTGGAGGGACGAGAGGCCTTGCAGATGGAGCCGGACAGACTGGAGCACTGGGCCATCAGCGACAGCCTGAAGGAAATGTTTCTTTACCATGAGGGTGGTCAAACACCAGAACAAGCTTTTCAGCAAGGTGGTTGATGCCCCATGCCGGTCAGCGTTCAAGAGACGCCCACATACTGCCCTCAGTGATACGCTTTAACTTTTGGTTAGCCCTGACGTTGGTCAGGCAGCTGGACCAGATGGTCTTTGTAGGTCCCTTCCAACTCAACTATTCTGCTCTAATTCTGAAGTTTAATTCTGATTTTATTTTTAAACCACAAAGAGAGGGAACTTGACACAGACAGTCAATAGTTTTGCAGACGGTTTAAAAATTTAAAGCTGCATGGTGTCACGTAAGAAAGTATTAACACATCTTTGTGCCTCAAAAAATACTGTCTCTGGAGCTGTTTCTGTAATGCTAAATTTGTTGCATGTTCACAATATACAAAGAATATTTAGAGCACAAATAAAAAAAATCTTCAGGAAAAAGTAAACAACCATTACCAGTACAAGTTGCTTTACCAGCAGACCAAATGCAGTGCATCTATTGACAGATCAATGAAATTCAAAGATCTGATGGCAAAGGTAGCACTGATTCATGAAAGGATTTAAAAACAAACTGAAGAAACTGCATTTGATGCAGCAGAAGAGCACAAACACAAAAACTTGCAGCTGTAAGAATATACTTAGTATTATTATTTTACTACGCCACATTCTTACTGAGCTTACAGTCCAGGGCAAAGACATTGAAGCATGAGATTAGCAATTTTAATAGGCACAAGAAAGGCTAGAGCCTTAATCAAGACTGGTGTTTTTGCAGTGCGTTTCCTATACTCATCTTCCATCACACTTCTGAAAAAGCCATCAAGCACACTGACTGGTAAAAAAGATAACAGGTTGGAGTGGAATCAAGCAGTAGATAAGCATCCTTAGCAATTCTGACATAAAATGATCAACTGTACCCTACTGCACCACTGAGCCCTTAATTTACCTAAGTTCTGACACAGTGAGAGCACTGGTAAAGTAGGGGAAAAAAATCATATGGGCTAGGGATCACGTAGTGAGACAGGGACTGTGAGGGAAAGTCTTCACTGAGAGCACACTTGCAACAGCAGCTATCTGCCACTCAGCCTCTAAAGATCCAGAGCTCTGTATGACAGACACAGTTTGAGACAGACAAGTTGCTTTGTAGAGCAGATAGGAAAGCTTTGGCTGCAGTAGGGGTGTCAGATACATTGGGAAGATAGGAGCAGCCAATGGCAGGAGGCACTCTCGTTGTTTTCACTATGGCAAAAATATCAGCTGAAACCAAGAAGAGAAAAAAAGCCAAGGATTTAAAGCTTGTCTAAATACAGCATTTTATGAAATATTCTGAAGTAGTAACTCCAGAGTATTACAGTGGAACAACTGTTCTATATGTTCATATCCTGAATTTTTCCTCCCAACATTAATTTGGGAATTACTAAGATATTGCTACTTCACTGAATATAGGAGGTAATACATTGTTTTCCGCAAGAGCCCCTAACTTTATAATTGTACTTCAGATATTTGGTGATATCACCTGCACAGTTCTGCCTTAGAACTTAACCACTTACCCCCATCAGAAGTTTTATAGAGGTAGAGGCCTAACAAGAAACAAAGATTATTTTTAGGAAGGTGAAAACTAGATCAAGAATGTGGTAGAGAAGGCAGTTATACTCTGAATTGTGAATTAACTGTTGACTTGGGCTGGTTTTTTTCCTACCTCCTGCCAAAGGCCCATAATGATGGTAGAGGTATCTTTTAATGTGAATTATAAGTTCAGCACGAACATACTGCTTGTTATGATAAGGACCACTAGAAGCACACAACATATTGCTGTAAGAATTTATTCCTTTATTCTCAGCAATATTATCTTTTTTTCTCAATTACAATTAAACTTCTGAGTTCTACGAAACTAATTACTCAATAAAACAAGTGGCACTATAAAGCCACATTTCTCTTTGATTAACCTCTCACACCATTTGACTCCTTACACGTGTGGGGTATTTCAGGTTCTCATTTCGATTTGGAGATGTCACTGATAAGTCAGATGACTTCGGACTTTTAAAAACTTCTGTTTCTTTTCTCAACTTTTATAACCTTATGAGAAGGGATATGAAGAAAGATGTGAGAAGGAATGAAACTCATCTGCTAAGCAAAGTAAGTAAAAGCTCATGACCAGAATATCCAGATGTTTTATCACGTATTATTTAGATTTGCTGTTTTGTAGTTGGAAGTTAATTCAAGTACACCAAGATCCCTTGTTTACTCAGACGTGTTCCAGAAGCTGACAGCGCTACAAGTGCTGTGCAGATAGGAACTGTAAGACCAAATGACTGTAGTAAATCGGGAAACACAAAGGAAAGTAAGTTCAGACTAGATCAGTGTTAACTATCCTGTGGGAAACTGTGGTTTCGAATAACACCAGAATTTGTAACGTCAGCGGGAACATTCTCATCTTTGCAAACAAGACTGAATGAGTTAAAACCTATTGTATCTATTTCTCTCTATTTTTCTGCAACAACTGAGATCAGCTGAGGAGCTCATTAACGGCCACTATGTATGAGCGTTAAGAAACCAGGGATGGCATGCTTTTATAACCAACTAATCACACAGCACAGTGATAAGGATCGTGTATATGGGTCTTAAAAAATGGAAATCAAACTCAGCACTAAGATTTGTGCATGGGTATAAATAAAAAAAAAATACAGCAAGGCAAATGTTTTTTTTTTTTTTTTTTACTAGGTAGAGAAACCAAATACCTTCCACGTCATCACGCCTTTTTTTTTTTCCTATAGAAAATGCTTTAATGCTACATGATGAGGGGGAAGGGAGGAAAAGGAACTGACAGAAACCCTGACTTAAAGGTTTTTAAGAAATAGATTTAATCTCTGCGGAAAAATTCTTAAGTTAATTGCAATAATTTGAGAAAAAACTTGAACAAGAAAGACCGCATTGCATGCTACTCCTTAATTACCTTTTCTGCCTAATTTTACAATCAATATTCACATCTCTCATTCAGGAAACATGTCTAACTTGTCTCACTGGAAGAGCCAACAATACATCATACTTCAGATGAAAAAGAAGGAGAAAATATCAAAAAAAATTCTTAACACTGAAAAGAAAGCGAGGCATGTATGCCAATATTTTGATTAGATCACATCTGACTTCTATTATGGACCTTTGACTAATACCTCTTATCAGCTATGTTAAGGAAACAACAAAAAATACATTGGTTGCCCTCTCAGACCCACAAGTCCCTCTAACTCTCAGCCTTTTTCTCTTGTGCTGCTTGATCTCCATTAAGCATACAAAAGCAAACATCAGTTTTTAACCCTGCCAAAGAAACTTCACATTCTATGTCAGCATGATCATGATGACATTCATCTTTTGTATATAGATACTGAAACAATATAACCATGCCAACACCCTGAAGGCCAGCAAAGAAGTTAGAAATATTCTTGTGGCCCTGGCAGTAATTGACAGAATTACAAATTCTAACAAAAGAGATTCCAAAGTGAAAAACACAGCATATTAGATGAATATTAGATGCAATGTACATACTAATGACCGACCGTAAGACTCCTTTCCTGATGATACTCTGCATGACATTACTTGTTAAAACTTCAGCAAATTAGTCAACCAGGCTATGTTAGTTGTCTGCCTCAGCTTTACTTTTTGCTACGACTTCAGCAAAACACAGTTCAGTTATTGCTAAAAAAAAAATAGTTAGCATAAAGCAGCTGTTTGCTCACATCAGGAATTCTTGAAAAACATAACAAACTTCCATGCATGAATTTAAACACTTGGAAACTGATGAGGAACCCCTCGATGTCAACAAAGTATCATTTGTTACTCCAAAATCTGCTCCAGCTCCAAGAAATGACCAGCCATTCACAAAAAGTCATTTATATCCACGTATATCCTCTAAAGACTTCTCAGTATTTGGGAGCTACACTATCTGAACATTTGATCTGTGTTGAACGTTCTGCATCCTAGAACTGGACAGAACTTTCCCTACAAATTCTCCTTCCAGCAGCCAGAGTCTATAGGAACAAAGAGCAAGGAGGCAGAAAAATCATCAGGGAGAAAAGGCACCAGGCATGGGGCTGGATAGCAGATGCTCTGAAGGCAGAAGTAGCAACTGGCAACACGCTCACTTCACCTTTCGATTTAGGCTAGATGAGGAAGATTGTATTTTAGTATTTCAATCACTCTTTTGGCTCAAGAAGCAGAGCCATGTGCTGCATAACAGTATCTATAGCATAACAGTGCTACAGAACAGGAATTTCTATTTCAGTTCACTCTTACTATAAAACCAGAAGATGATGTTTTTCAACTTCATTTTTTTTCCTGTAACATTAAACAAAAAAGAAAAATTCACTTCTTCAAGAGGCTAGCTAAAGATTATAGTATCTTAGACAATTTTTCGAAGGAGAAGTATGTCACTCAGATTTTTCAGTTACTGGTGCTGCTGGTTAAAATTCTGACAATATCTCAAGATAGTACTTGCTCTCCTTCTTCTAAATCCTACCAGCTCTTGGGAAATTCTCCCTGACTTGTGGTCCATAGTAAGATGCATTATTTTTTAAATCTCAATTCTGCAAAATAAAAAAGCAGCATGTAAAGATATCCAGCATACAAGTAAGGAAAACGACAGTGTTAACAAGCAGCTGGTAAATTCACAACAGTTATCTATCAGGTAAAAATGGTGGGCAATGAGCTTTCAGAAGGAATTACTGAAAAGGACCTGTTTAGACTCTCAGCTGAAATCCTGGTAAGTATTTCAAACAATCTGATAGAGTGCTAATCAAAAATTTTCAAAGCCAGCAAATGTACTCACCACTGCCATATGAAAACGCACGAACAGAACGACTGTCATAGCCAGAGGAATGTCCACTGTAGAGAAGAAAATACATGTAAAATCCAGTTTTATTATTAAAGCTAATTCCATTGATAGATATATACTGTTATTATTATTTCACTGAATTCTTACCACCATACAGACTAAAACAAAGTATCTTTTATAAGTTGATTTAAGTCTTCCATTTTGAGCATTAAAGCAAGAAAGCAGTCTGCCAACAAACGTTACTTCGCTTTTTAATACCGGTGACAACAGCATTCTCTCACCTCTTCTTAAAATTAAAAAAAAAATCAGTATCTTCAAAACAAGTATTAAACATGAACCGTTCTTCATATTTTCCATTATATTTTCTTTTTCACATATCGTTCTGTATCTGTGCAGAGATAAGCGATCTCCAATTGTCTGAAAGTGCTCATTTGTGAATGAAGCCATTCTCACTCTTTCTTAAAAAAGTAGGTATGGAGCATATCTATGAACAGGTGGACTTCAAATGTGTAGTTCTATAAATAAAGTATTAAATTGACTACATATTTTCTACGCTGACTTCTCTCAGAGGTAGCCAACTCAAGTAGGTAAAAAACAGGAACGTTAAAATGGATGATATGTACACAGGACATAATTCAAACATACAATTCTTTGATGACTTTTAGCACTTCCTACATAGCTTGAATGAATTATCTTTGCTGTATTTAAATTGAACGTTATTTCTGTTCTTCAAGGCAGCGCAACATAAAGAAAGTCCGGGGTTAGTTTAGTTTAAAAGCAAAACAAATACAGTAATAATGAAAGGCCACTGCAACAGTGCAACACTTAAAGGTGTAAGATCTAGTTCCCATGTACTAAAATCAAGTGGATAAAAAAATCCACACAGTTTCAGAAACTATATAAATATTTACTTAAGTAAATACAATGACTACTGCTTAACTGTCAGAAGCAGCAGTCACTCACAACAACTGTCACTAGGAAATAATAAATTTACTTTCATGCACGTCAAATGCATTGTTAGTTTTTTTCTAAATTAAATCAGATGAGGATTTTCTCTGAGATTTACCATCATCATCCTGTAGAGTATATGTTAACAGAATTTTCAATTTCAAAGGAACAGATGTGTGCACCTTCTTCCAGTGAAATCCAAAGGACTGGCAAGAGGCTTGCACCATCTTCTTAAGTGAGCTTTGTATATGACCTGGTTTTGGCCTACAGCAAAATATAAATATTTTGAGGGCTGTGCTGACCACTTTTTTGCTGTTGTTTTGGTTTGGATTTGTTTTAAGATACATATATATATAACAGGTATTGAAAAAACACTATTAAGCCTATTAAATCTGAACATTTACAAGTAAAGCAGAAATAGAAATTTGGATTCTGTAGAACTCTGACATTCCCAGTAGCTTATGAGGGTGTGAATGTGTGGCCAAATTGTTTATTTACATTTATATAAAAGGATATGGTAGCTGTAAGATGAATTATGAGGTTCACCTAAATAACTCTTCAGACTACTAAGGACTACAATTGTTACCTTAACTTTGTTCTTAAGTCTTGGCACTGATACAGTATCATAACTCAATAAAGCTAGTAAGTGGTCAAGGAACCTACTTAAAACAACATTAAATGTCAAAGATGTGAGACTAGTAACACTTCTGGAAAAATACTGTAAAAATCGGAAACTGTCTCCCCACAGATAGACAGAACCCACCGGACAGTGTAAGAGTCCTTCCTGATATCTAATTTACTGCAGCTACAGAATACCAATATATTGCTTTGTAAGATTTCAAACAGATAATCACCTTTCTATCGTGGGTATGAGGGAAGGTGGAGGACCGCCAGGTGGTGGTGGGAAGCCTGTAGTAATTAATCGGGAAGAATGGGGGTGGTAGGAAAACATAAAAGAACTGGGTTAGGCATGCAATGGCCAACACATTTCAGAGAGCATAATGCAAATCATTATCACTTAATGTCTAAATTGGTTTATTTGGTAAAACAGGTATTTCCAGCTTAACGAAGGCAGAGTTCTAAGTATCAGCAGTTTAAATTAAATATGTCATTCTTAAAAAATACAAGAACTGAGAAGCATAGGAAAATTCCTAAGTAGCTACCAATACCTTATAAACAAAATCACAACTGTCTTATGCGTAACAGCAATAACAAATGGAAAGAGAAGAAAGAAGCAGACTTTCAAGAAACTGGCAGATAAATCCACTTGCCAAGAACATTTTCATACTTTTCTGCCTTGCATCAGAATAACTGAGCATACATCCACAAGTTTATATTTATAAACTTTTATCTACATATAACTAAAAGAAACTTGATAAATTGTACATCAAGGAAGGTGTTTTTTTTTTTTTTAACCCAAATGTGGAAAAAAATCGAAGCAAGTTTACCTGGTGGTGGTACTGTTATTGGTATACCTAAAAAGACAACAAATAATGTATCAGTTATAGTAAATGTTTATCATCTGTGGGTCTAAAATCAGACTGAGCTATCGCAGCATATATGATCAAGAGGAATAACTTATTTTCTGTGTTCTTGGATTAAGATTTCACATTAATACCTACCAATATGCTTTTATGCGAGCCTTGTGCAACTTGCCTTCTTACATTACTATTCTTAAGAATCTTATTTAATTGGTAACAAAAACAATGAAGAATGATGCTGTGTAAGAAGATCAGAAGTAAATCCATAACCCTAAAATGTTAAGTATCCAGAAAGAAAGTAATGCTCCACAGAACATATCTGCTTCATTTTATATTCCATAACTAGATGAAAGGAAATGTAATCGGCCCCTGACCTTTAATAGCTTAGTATAGGAAATACAATGTCCACATGGACAAAATATTATGGCAACAAGAAACATTACAGACTTTTCAGTCAATGCCATGCCACACCGCAATTAATCATTCAGTTGCTACTTGGAGGGAAAAAAATGTTCAGTACTCTATTTTCTTGTAAATATCTGGGAAGGGAGCATCCCTTAATACATGCACATTCAAAAACTGTTATAACTCTGTTGGTTTTCTGCACATTTAAAGCTTCATTTCTAAAGCAGCAGTAGTTTGAATTTAATTTCACATGACTCCAGACCATCTTTTAGAACACTGCATTTTTTAAATGTAAATTTGTAAGAGGCCAGAAGAAACTATTGGTAGTTTGAGGTAAATCCCATTTATGCATACTTCAGTAAGTGAATTAGGCAATTACTGAAACATTACTGAAACAGAAGTAATAGTTAACCTTTCACAAAGTCCCAAACAAGTTGTCTCTTCCTTCTCAACTCTATCAAAAAACTCCATTTTGCATTAATTTGGATAAAACAGAAGCAGAGGAGCACTTCAAAGTGGTAAGTTGGCAGAGCAATATTAATCAAGAAACTCATAAAACAGTCGTGCTCTCTGAACTCTTTCAGTCCTTATTATTGAGAAAAAATTGAGAGCACTTTGATTCTACTAGGCACTACAAATCACCAACTGAAAAGAAAAAAATGTGTGTTTTTCTGACAGATCTAAACCTTTTCTCCTTCCTCCTTCCTTCTTCTGAAGGGCCAATTCCCTTTTCTAGAAGAGACCATTACTCCTCTTTAACCTCTCTCTGAATGAAAGAATATGCAAGCTGAGGAAGAGTGATCAATTTCACTGGTTTCTGGTGATTTCACTGACATGAATTCATATCAGCATTAGAGTATTAAACAAATTATGAAATAAAATTCTTGCCCAAACATGAAGGTATAAAACCTCATTTCTCAGCCAAAATTTAAACCAAGTGATAGTAAACCCCGAAAGCAAAACTTCTAAACCGCAGCAGCCATTAATTTGACCAGCACGCAAGATTTCCAGTGTGTGCTACCATTGTTAAGAACACTGGAAATCACATAATAAAGAGTATGAAAAATCTACTTGAAAAATCTGAAAGAGGAAGACTGGGAACACAAACTGTTGCATAGCTTAAGAATTTTCTATTCATCTTTTTTGATTAACTGTCCATCTTAAAATACTCTTCATGAGCTTGCAGCATAGAACATATATTAAAAAAAAAGACAAAATTACTCCAGCAATCTTGAGAACACTGTTCTCAAAAAGTTCTCTCAAATTAATGAATTTATTAGCTATACCTTATGTTAAAAATATCTTTAAATTGCTGCATTAAAAACAGTATATTGTTAGCACTGAGGATGGCTCTTAGCAGCATGCACAGAACGGCCTGGATAGGCTTCAGCTAATACTCAGTACAGAGGATGAAAATCTGATTAAACAATTAATATATTCCTCAGAAATTCATCTTGGGCAGAAATACAAATAAAAATCTCAGCAAAAGATTTCAAGCCAAATGAAAAAATTCACTTGAGAGCCATTCGAACAAAGTTTAAAGAGACTAAATACAACTGGTATCCAGAGACTGGATGTCCAAATAATTTTAATGAATTGGTTAATTCAGAATATTATACTGAAGAAACATAAAGGCATTTTTTCCTCTAAAATTTTGATGAACTTTTTAAAAAATCTTGATTAACAGTTATATCATTTTAAGATGGAAGCTGATTTCCTCGATGCTATCAGAGTGAAGTGAACATTATCCTATATTCCAAGTTAGCAAGCATCACTATGAAGATCTAAAAGTCTTGTTTTTTTCCTTGCCTTTTTCACTACAGAAGAAGGTGACAGAAAACAATGAACAAAAAAAATCATGAACTTCAGGTAATGGAAAATTCTCTTCACTCCTTTGCCTTTTATTAATGCAGTGAAAACATATTTGAGGTATGAAAACATACTCGAATCATCAGCAGCCAATTAATTCTTTTTAGAAACAAGAAAAAAGACATCTTGAGTCACTTCTTGTGATGTAGGAACTATACTTGAGTATCAGCGTAAGAAAGAAGCTTAGCACAGATCACCTCCCTATGACGCACTGCACTGCAGTACCACAAAGATAAGCCTGGCCAAAACCTAAAGTATTCAGAGGTGCGTCAGGAGCAATCTAAATGGCATCAGCGCAGAATTTTACCTAACGTGCTCAGATTTGCTTTCAGGACACTCTATCCCAATCTACCAACTCAAGGCTGGTAAATATTTAGAGAACACCAAGTAGGTTTTACTAAAGGAAAGCAATGACACATGTGCTATGCTTGCTGAGTAAGGAATCAAGCATGATAATGCTGCCCTGACTTAACATTTTGCAAGTTAGCTGAACTGTGTAATAGCCCACAGCTACGTAGTACAACTCCACTCAGTAAAAACTTCTTTTGTCAGGCTAAACTAAGTCAAATTGTCTCTTATTCATCACAAGATAAAAGAGTACACTTAGACTATGGGCTGAGCAGCCGTACAGTTTAATTGCTAAGCTTTGGTGGAAGTCTAAGCAGTCAAACTTCCCAAAACTATGCAACACAAGTTTAATTCTTCACAGTAAGTTTTTCCTAATCTCAAAAATACATGTCACACAAAAATACGTCAACTGTATGCTTAAACCACAACACATAAAACAACATTTAAACTTGTTAAGCAGGCTGTTAAACAGAGGCATCCACATTCTTCTTTAGATTTACATTAATCCAACAACGCAACAAACCACGAAAACTAAAACCAACACATTGTTTGCAACAGCCACCGATCTCCTAGCACTACTTGAGAATTTTCTGGCTTTGGCCATTTGAATAATTCCAGGACTCATTCCTCAAAGAAGATTTGAATCGCAAGAGTGAATGAATTCAGAACAAGAGACCTAACTTCAAAGGAAGATCCTTTTTCAAAGGGGCTTTTGGAGGATGTTTTATATTTGGAATACTTAAATTTTCTGGCAAGTAGTCCCAGTTTAATATTCGGTAAGAGTGGGCTTTCTTCCCTCCTCCTCCACTGAACTTAGGAGGGATGGCAGATTCTATTTTAGGAACAGCTTTGAAGATAAAGAGCTGGCAACAGCACAATTAAAACACAGCCCTGAATAAACCAAATCCACAGCTCTTAATCGTTATTTTCAAATCCACTTGAGGCACGGAAGGATGTTGAAGGAGACTTTCTGAACAAGTGTATGTCATAAACCCGTCTGCAAACCACAAGACTAAAGCTAAACCTGCTTGCTAGATCTGTAACACGTGTGCATTTCTTTCACCTTTAGAAAGCTCAACAGGTGAGGGGTTTGATAAGAACAGTACAGCACAGCTCTATGACATTGCTGCACCAGGAGCATTTGTGGTAGGGGGTGAATCCTGTCTGGTTTTAAAACATATGCAGCTTTTCTGTGCTACAACTACAATTATAATAATAGTTACTTCCTAAAAACCTGCAAAGCATTCCATAATCAGAAAGTTTTAAATACAGTTTAATACTAGTTAGCATTAGGATTACATCCCTCTGCATTCTATCCCCTCAGCAATAAAGAAACTTCACAAAATTGCCAGAGCGGTAGCATATTCTCTCTTCAGATATCATATTTTTACATTTACACACAGTAACTCAGAACATTTTAAAATATTTCCCCCTTCTATACCCTAGGCTGCATCATTTTGTGCATAATGATCACTGATGAGAGCCAGAGCTTGACATGCAGCAGGAGTTAATAGTTTTTAGATCACCAGCAAGTGAACAAATCAACATATTCCATGGGAAAGGATTTAAATCCTATCGAGTCCCACACAAAATCATTGTACAGAAATAATATTGTTGCTTCTTTGCTTATACGTGAGAGAATTAACAAAGATGCTTTTAAAAGATTCCATAAGCAAATGAAAAAGCAAGAAAACGTTCAACAAGACTTCAGTACAAGTCAAGAAAAAACGCAAGGAACAAATGGAGAAAACAAGGAAAGGGGCTCCAAATGACATCACCTCTTAGGTAACAAACCCTTCATTTTCCTACTCAGATACTTCCCGAAGTTTCTGCATCTATTTTGACTTTTCACTTTTTACTTTTTAACTTAAATTCCTTAACAGGACAACACTCAGGTAACTGCACAAGTAGCACAAATGCCCTTGATGCGCTCTCATTTTAGTAAGTATCAGTAAATTTCAAACATTTAACAATGAGCAGTTTTCAAAAAGCTTTGATTTCTCTAAGATTCACAGACCCAGAAAGCTGGATAAAAAGATCAAGTGCTGATTAGATCTTTAAGTGAAAAAAAAAAAAAAAAGATGCAGCACAAATGCATTTCTTACCAGACTTCCAAGAATTCAGAGATACTGTGAGAGGAAATAGGAATTAAAGATTCCGTTGGTGTTTGGATCTTAAACATCAGAAAATCCAACTTTTGACACAAATTCTTGTTATGTCATGCTTTTAGTTCAAAGGTTTCCAGAATCATTTGCTAACACGTACCTCTCAATAGCATTAACAGTATTTGAATCACAGAAAAGAGCTTCTCACTTCAAACATTCTCAAGGACACAGAAGCCAACATTCAGTATTTAAGAAATTATTTACTACCTGTGGCTACTCTTACTGAGAAAGTAAAGACATCCATTTCCATTTCTGCCTTGCAGGTACATTCGTGAGGAGAATACAACGCAAAATTCTGAAATTCTACACACGCAGTCAAATCTGCATGGCATGTGCTGTCTTTAATTCACTATCATCAAGCATCAGTCTCTCGTTTCCCATATTGCATGTGGTGCAGGATATTTACCTGGTGGGGGAATCAGAGGTGGAGCAGTACTGACAGTTGGAGGGGGTGGGAGGAAAGGAGGTGGTGGAAGGTGGGTAGGTGGAGCTCCTGGAGGGAAAAATGGAGGTGGCTTGGTAAAATTGTCTACTTCAGGATTAGATCGTTCTGAAAGAACCTGTAAAATATCAAACTATAGTTACAATTGCTACGTAAAAAGGGTAGAAGACAGGTTTCCTCTTTTTCCTACATCAGGAATATATTACTTATGCACCTAAAGGGCCATATTCAGACAGTTTAAATTCTACCTCAATGCCTGTGTTCAGTATCCCACACTTGCTAAGTACCTCTGAGGGCCACTAGGGTTCAATGAACATAGGATTTTAGAGGAAATATAGGCCATCTGAATATGGCCCAAACCATCTTAAATTTGTATGTAAAGCAAAATATTTCTTAAAAAAATCAATATAAAAAGCATGAAAAAAATAAGATTTTAGGTGATTTAAAACACTGTGAGAAGCTCAGCTGCAAAACACACTGATGTGTTTTCAGTATAAGCACTAAAATCCATTATTATTTTCATTGTTTAACCTTAACCTAAGTTGGCATGGAAACGCAGCTAGAGCACCAAGCAAACTTGATTCTTCTCCACAGGTAGAGTCACAAGAGGAGAAAGTGTGTTTGACCTTAACACATGTAGTTGTTTTCTGAAGATAATCCAAGCCCATAATGACTAGTATTATAACTTATGGTAAAATACTACTATATACATTTAAAAAAAAAAAAAGCACAATCAACAATTTACTCCTTCAAAACATATGTCTAAAGGACTATTTCTTCAAATGTGTATCAAGAGATTTTCAGCATGTGTCTGGCAGGAATAGGGGAGGAATACATAGTCAATTTAAATATTTATCTTTATCACATAGTAAACAAAACTTTATCCCATGCGTATCTAGCAGAGATGGTGCTGTCTCCTGGATTGTAAGTCTGCAAGATTGCTTATTTCCTTCCAAGTACACTAAAATATTTATCTTTAGAAATATATCAGATGTTTCATCTTAATGTACTTCAATTAACCGCCATAACTTTCTTCCTGAAATTAAAGCTACTTCTCTCTCTCTCATTTATACACATTGGAGCATTTTAATCAGTAGCTAAGGTGAAAGCAAAAATGTCTTTTAGTCGAAGATAGTGTGCAAATCTGCAGTATAAAACCTGTATGTTGCTGTTTTCATTAGCACGCCGTCGTCCTTCCACCCTGCTGATAGTGATGGTCTGTCCAATCACATCTATTGTGCCAGATAATCGCCTGCAACACAGGACAAACCAGAATCAACAAGCAGAACTGGAAAGAATGAGAAGACATTGTTACGGACTTCTCTTATTCTGAATGCCACAAGTTCCTTCTCCTGTACAAAACATAAAAGACTTTCTGAAGAACGTTAAATATGATAAATTTCATGAAATATGCAAGTGTGTAGAATAAAACAATGAAGCAAACACTCCTGTAGGATAAAGGATGACTGTCTCCGCATTCTCCTTCCATCCCCAATAAGAAAATAAATCTATACTTTTGTCATATACTTTTTTTGATGAAAAAAAACAAACAAACAACAAACATAAGGAATAATACAGGGAGATCACCAAAAAACATCAGTAAGGAGAGAGTATATTAAACAGAACTTCTTAAAAATCTAAAGTAAAATAGTTAAAACTAATCATGAAAAATAAATTTAAACATACCAGAGGATTCCACGGAAGATCAAATGAAGGTAAGTTAGGAGGCAGAAATAAACATAAGCCAACTGTTCCATGCATACTATAGATATTGCAGCACATATTGAAGAAAATCACCAGGCATCCCTCTTGTCTCGGAACATACAGTGTTGCATCCAATTCAAAGGAATGTTAGACCAGTCATTCATACTTCTACTCCTCAGATTTCCAAATGCAAAATGTCTCTCTACAAAGCATTTGCATAGCTAAATGCTACGTTCACCTTCATTAAAGAAACTGGCAACGAAGCAGCAGAAGACTCACCTCAGTCTCCCTTACAACCCAACCAGGCAACATGTGAACATAACACGCTGAGAAGACCTACCTTAGAAGTAGCTAGCAATGGGTTTTTAGAGAAGAAAGGAAGGAAAAGTAGCATACATATACAGACTTTCCCTCCCAGTTCCTGCCAATCAAAAATTTAGGGACTTCCTATGCAACCTGAGCACTGCGTTTAATAGTCCCTCATTAACTTGCATTTGCACAATCTCTTTTGAACAAACACACTTGTGCTTTTAACCTCCAGTGATGCAACCTGTTTCAGCTATTGTTTTTGTGTTTGGTGCCCTACAGTCCTTGTACTAAAAAAAAAAAAAATCATCATCATAAAAATACCTGTTCTCTGGCAACACAGTGTTCTTGGTACCTCTGCTGCATCTCTTCACAGTCATCTCTTTCCCAAGATGAACTAATCCACACTTCTACTCATACACAAGTGACTCTAACTTTAATTATTTAGTTCTTTTTTGTGCACCTCTCCCACTTCTACTATAACCTTTCTGATATGATATAAACAGAACCACAGATAATATTCAGCTCTCAGTGCAACACAGCTTTATGTACTATTATAATCATTTTTCTCATTTTGTTCCCCTCTGGTCATGATAACTACGATTCTGTTTGCTATTTTGGCTAACACTGGAAATTGAACTGACGTTTTGGGAAGTGGCAACAATAATTCCATGATCTCCTTCCCAACTGGTAATGTGTAATTAGAGCCTATGACTACAGATGATTAGGGCTGATTTCTCCAACTCCTTTCCCCCCTTCTTTTTTCTCTTATATTTATGAACCCTTATAGATTAATGATTTTCTCTAAAAATAGCTGAACTGCCTTTAAGTCACCTGCATTAATAAGAAAAAGAACAAGAGCTGATTCTGCTGAGAAAGACTACAGATGTTTCCTTAAAAATACATGTGTTGTCCTCTGTGAATTTTTTTTCCCCTATTTAAATGTAAATATATAGACCCATGGGTTCAAACTTGCAGGAAAGAAAAGAAGCCTAAAATAAGTCATTGTGGTTCTTTCTAATAAAAAGAAGTAATTAATCTTAGTTAATATTATCAAAAATCCACTATTTTTTTCTTCCCTCAAGTTTTTCATCTGTCAAGTACTGTTTAAAAGCAAGCTAGCTGCATCTCTGCAAACAAGATGGATTCAAGCCTTGGTCTGCTGAACAAACTGCAGCACTAATAACTACAGAGGGCTAAATTTCTCCCCCAGTTTCATTTTTTTCTTCCAAATATATTTTAGAATTTCCAGATACACAAGTCAGATAACAACTACATCTTCTCCACTTCCTATCGATGCACATTTCACATTTCTCAAAGTCACAGATGAGCTGACTGCTCCTCGGTGCTATTTCAATTTTCCCACACACATTCTCATTTCTGCTCAGTAGAGTTCACAGTATTTTATTATTCCAATGATGAAAATATCACAAACTAATAAAATAATTAATAGGCCAACTGTGACAAACAGAATTTTCTTTACATATTGATGAGATCATACAGATTAATACGTGTATTTCTAACCTGATGTTTCACTCTCTTTTTTAAGGCTGTCATCAGAAGTACTGATGTACAAAAATTAACTGCTCTCGTAAAGTAAGAATAAACTTCATAAAGGCCTGTTAATTCAGAAACTTTGTATTTAGTGCCACATTCTAAAAGAAAAGAAACCTAATCTGAAGTAGGAGAAAGGTGATTTTTTCTACGGACGCACTAAAAAGAGTAAAATATAGTATAGGGATGAAAAGATGATGGCAATCCTGCTCCACTAGGAATGCTAACCAACATGTCAAAAGCCTTCCCACCAGGATCTCGTTTTCATCTTCACAGCAAGATTTTGAACACCTTGTGTCCATTTCCTGATTGAGAGCAAGCACTGTCTTACTTTATTTTTTTTTTTTACAAAACGAAAATGCTACAGGAACAAACTCAGTAAGTCTTACCTTCCTCTTAAATTTTTGACTTTGTTTTCTTATGATAAACATTTTTGCACTGTCTATAAAGCAGTTATGGCTATAAAGGATCAGGAAAACCTTAAAGTTCTTATTTTATACAATCATAACAATTGCTGCAGTAAATAGCAACATACAGACCATGTGAATCAAACTAAGGAAAATGGAATACAAAACTGTACTATGGAAAAGCACTATTTTACTACCAATTATAAAAACACTTTTAAGTAGAACTAAAAAGAAGTTGAGAGACAGAGAAGAAACCTGGAGTACTGGCATCAGTATGTCAGGAAATCTGCAGACATAAAATTACAGATTCTAAACCAGACCCTCTTGTCTGGTTTGTATGAAAGGCCATATACAATCCTTTAGTTAGTTTTCATTTGAAGAACTGCATCTTATTTAGAAAAAAACACATAAAAACACAATCTGGAATTTAAATGTTTACTGATAGAGTTCACGATGCCTGGTAAGTTATTCCAATGAATGCTGGAGTTAATTTGTGAATTTTTGATGTAAATGTATCTCACTTCAGTTTCAAACCAGTCAACCTATTGAACTTATTTTTGTTAGACTGAAGCTGTTCCTACTACAAAATTCTTAACTCCCATTATGTACTCACGTAGTATGTTAAGAGAGGTATCTTTAAGCCTGAAAGAGCATCTGAGTTCTTTACCACACAGCTGTCAACTGTGCATTATTATTATTATTTTTGTATTTAACCTTTCAAAGTAGAATAAAAACATTAAACTGATGGTAAAGACACTAGGGCATTCCGTGGGACACAAGCACTACCATTTGAAGCATAATCAAGTCTCTCAAAATCTTGAATTAATCAGCCACTTGGGAACATTCTCAAATAGAGGATTATAGCTGCCAGACCAGAAAACAGTATGACAAAGATCTGAATGTCATCTCTTATGACTAAAACCTGGTTTCTGTGACAATGTGGAATCAGTATTTTGAAGATAGGAAGAATCTAAAGTATAGTTTTAACATACCTGTCTGCAGCCCCAAAACAATAAAAATCCAGAAACCTAGCTTTATAGAATTTAAAACTCTGATTTGTATACAGAAGCAATAATACCCATCTGCTTTGCAGCCCACAATTAATTTCTAAGAGGTTAAAAAACAGGATGCACTTAGGTCAACTCCATTAGAAAACAAGGTACAAAATTACACTTCTAACGGATGAGAGAAACAAAGGTACATCAGTGCCACACCTATAAAGAACATCACAGTAAAGAAAATTGACAATATTTATCAACGGCAAGACACAGAGCAAGATGAAAGACTGGGAAAAGCTTTTAGAAATTTTCAGAATAGAAATGCAAAGAAAGAAAGGAAAAATACTTCTAGTTTTTAGAAGAGATACTCCTGATTCTTATTTTTTTCTAGTAGTATAGTTGACTACTAAACAGATTAATGCAAATAGCTGGGAAAACAGCTGAAAGTTCCTTGGAAGACTGCACATTGAGGATGATCCAAATGCCCTGTCGGCAGTGCTCTGCAATATTTGGGTTTACAGCTCCTGGATTTCAAAGCAAGCTCATTAAGCACAAGAGTTTGGAGGAAAAAAGAGATGCAATAGTACAAGAGTCTGACAACACTTCTGCAAATTACAGTGACGTACGCTACACAGCAGCCCCTCAAAGGATAACACAAGTTGAAGAAATTCTCTGATCCTAACGTCCCAGCCTAGAAATCAAGACTTCTGGATTGTTTCAACCTAAGTGCTGAAATAATCAACACCCGCTTTCCTAATCCTCCCCAGTTGCCGTTTTACATGGTAATCCAGCATGGCTGTACTTCGTCTGGATTATTGTTTTAGTAACTAAATTGCAAATGCAGGTATTATAAAATAATTGCTAAACCAACCACGTTTCACTAAAACAAAATAAAAAAGGACAAGTGAAATTTTTGTAAAACAAGAAAACTTTGTCTCATTCTTCAATCTGACCGCCCATTTGGTTTCAGAGTTCTAAGACACTGCTTTTCCTCCAGCATCAATACATTATCTAATTATCTCAAACCTTACCCAAGAAAACTTCCATTTTACCTAGCTTTAGTCCCTTTTATATGTTAGATAAGTCTCTTCTAAAGCAAGAAGTCCCTTGGATGACTCACTGCTTGGCTTACTCCAGCGTTCTACAGGGCTTCCACTTGGTAGCAAGGTACTTCAAATTAAGATTCGCCCTGTCTTCCACTATTTGCACACTGTCAGCAGCTCCTGAATCAAGGCTGAAAACATGCAATGGACACCCAAGGAGGAGTGCTGGGCATTAAAGTAATATGTGCATCAACACCAACACTGCAACAGCATCAGACAAGAGTCTGATGAGTATGCCTATGCTCTACTCATTCTCACTGAACTGGTGTTTTACAAATACACAGACACACGCTTCCTGATGTCCTTTGTTCTATCCAACAGCCAGAAGATTTCATTTCCTTAATGAGGCATGAGTTCAGGAATTTGCAGTCATACCGTGAAGTTGACAAATTCTCTATTTCCTAGACTGCAATAAGATTGCACGAAGTACGCTATTAGAAGAGCTTGAGATCCAATAAAAGAAGGCATATGCTCATTTGCAAATGGAGCAGACAACACCTCCGTCAAAAACTTCTATCTTCGCTTACACAGAAGAGGCATCTGAAGCGTCCAGGATACAACAGCTGAGCAGCTTTTTAAGAGGGGCCAATATGAAGCCTTGGATCTTGACTAAGTCATAGCAAGCTGGCACGTGGGGAAATTTCAAAGACTGCTCAGCCAATTATTATCTGGCTTAATGATAAGAAGTTAAACAGGCACTATTAGGTTTGTCTCAGTGCTATCTGCAAAGAAAAGAAAGGACTTGGTTCGCCCCTTATACAACCAGGGCACCTGGGATACAGATGCAATCCCAATGGATACACCCGATCATAAAAGGCAATCCACACGTGTGGGACACACACGAACCCACAGCAGAGTTCACGCAAAGTACAGCTTAAAAGGGACATTCCAGCAACTCAGTGCATGATTTCACTCTAATTAACAAATGGTTATTTATGAGCTATTCACACTATGAAGACTGCCCTCCCTGGAGAATTAATTCAGAAAGCTATCTCTTATGGCAAACGGAGCTTATTTAGGTTTTACACAGCAAAAAGAAATTGAGGGGGGAAAAAAGAAATTTTATAAATACATAGCTTCAGAAATCAGTTCTTATCTCCACCACATGTAAGGTTAAAAAAAATGAACTGTATTTTGAAATAACACTTTCCAGAATTCAAAAAGAAGTCTAACTACTGGATGCCACTTTTATTCACTAGACTACAGAACTAAGAATTATACTAGACTTTAGAAAACTTTCCTTCTATTTTCCTTCTTATCCTGTTTATGCAATTTGTTCTTTTATTTTCCTCCTCTTGAGGACACTCTCAACTTTTTTGAGCTTATTTACTACTGATGGATATAAAAAGGCAAACAAATCTAACACTATAAGCAAGATTTTGATTTTATATACAGAACAGACATTTCTTCAAAATAACTCAATATATATTGGAATTTTCATCATTAATGTTGCAAGGCCAGCTCATGAAACAGAAGAAACCTGTATTTTTTCATAGTAATGACATATCACAAATCCATTTTCTATAAAAAATCTGTTTAGAGAAAGGCCCAAGCACAGAGAACGCTGAAGAACTGGCTAATTTCTCTGAAAGCAAAATCCATCTACATGCAATGTACTCTTTAGCAGTAACCCAAAATAGCATAAATGGGAGTTAAAAAACCAACAGTATCTGACAGAACCAAGTTATAGGATAGGGAGCTATTCTAGATATTACAGTAATGAGAAAATGCTAGTTTTTGCATCCAGCTTTTAAATGAAACTTCTACTTATTCCTCTGCTGCTAAATAAATACTATCTTACAGACCCTGACAAATGATGTAAAGACAAGTACTGCTCTACAAAACAGCAAGATATCTCAACGACCTGGCTAGTTAGGACAGTTTTGAAATATGCCAAATTCTCTTCACAATCCATAAAATGTTATATTCAAAAGAGATTCCTTCAGTTTTTAACCTTAACAGTGACCAAGCATAAAATAAATCTTAACTGCATCTAGTGAACAAGCATTCTATTTGATACTACGTTGTTTGCGTATGATGTGCACTTACTAAACCACTTCCATTATGCTCTAACTTCTCCTTCAGGGTTACACAACACTTAATGCAATTCAGCAGCCCTAACTACCAAAAAATCAAGACAAGAGGTTCAAGTTTCATTCCTAAACAACCAATAACTCAGATTAAGACTGTGATTGTTTATAAACTCAAGCACAATCTCTCAGACTTTCACAGTGTGAACAACCACTGAATTTTTCTTTGAATAAAACAGTTAGGAAGCAATTCTAGTGAAGTAGTAACTTTTATTTGCTGGTGAGCAATAATTCTATTTTGTAAAATGCAGCTGCCGTATCAGTAATGAATTATATACCTGATAGACCTTTGAGAAATTTTGAGGATGGGGGCCAAATTTAGATTGCTATCGTATGGAAACATCTACTAAAATGGACACAAAAATATTTTAATGCTTGTTTACAAACAAAAACAGCAAAAAACACTATCTGTCCTCTGACTTCCCACTAAAGGGAAATATGTGCTGCAATATCTGCGTGTTAAATTTTCCATGACGTGATGTGGCAGCCCTGACTAGTAAGTGGGGAATTAAAATGCTAAATCAGGACCATGCCCTGATTATTTTTTTCTTACCTTAATTTGGGTGATTCGGCCCTCCTATATCGTTCCTGCCACTTTCCGATGCCTGAACTGGCTTTTCTGGAGGCAGTGCTTGTCTGTGACTGAGAAGAGGCGCTGTTTCTGGTGAGATAAATTGTCTAGGTCTTTCTTTTCTTGTCTATCTTTTCTGCTCTTTGAATTCCTCTTCTCCTCATTCCCAGCTCCTTATCAATTTCCACACCAACATGACTATATCCACTTGCACCAGTTTTTCCCTCCCTTTCACCAAATATATCAACTACTGCTAGAAGCTGAGACATTTTACTGCTAAGTGAGAAATGCTTCTAGCGATTTCACAACAATGCTCTACTGCATGGCATAAAGGCAATTACTTTAAGTTATCATAGAGCTGAATTGTTGAAAAATTTCTGCCTACCTAAATAAGCTCTTTGAAGAAAACAATCCGATCCCATCAAACACTGCCTGGTTATAAAGAAATCAGTAATGCAGTTTTTATATACAGAAAACAGTAATTGTATTCTGGAGAAGTCACTTGAGTAGAAGTATATAATCCATATAATCTAACAGTCAAGACATACTCGCTGAGCTAGTCTTACACTTCTGAGCACATCATTTTCTTTCAAAATCTCTTCTGACCACTTGGTAAACACCATCTTCTTTACACAAGAACGTATCTTAATCTAATGCAGCCAAAACAGCAGATATCAAATACGGGAAGAAGTCAGCTTTGCCATTGTAACCACCTACAATTACAGTACTCAGGCTAAACGTATGTAAGATTGTCTATTCTAACCACTGGAATGCACAAATGATAGAACTGGAAATGTTCGTTTTGTTTCATCTTTAGCTATGCAACAGACCAAATTGATTTGCTGGCTTTGCACTCTTAAAAGAAAGCAACAGTTGGGAAACCTATACAAGGTAAACTCAGTTCCTGGAAGAAAACAAGACAAGCCTGACATTTCTGAGGAAAAATCTGACTAACAATCAGTACACTAAGTTTGAATCTCTAAAAAATCTGAAAGACTGTCGCTTAAACTCGGAATTGCTAGCTTCAGGCAGGAAAAAAAAAGTAGCAGATAAAGGTATGGTATAAAGATATCTATAGTAAGATATATTTATTCTAGCTAGAGCATATGACAAAGATTTTACTTTTGAAGTCTATACCATGCACATGTATGACCCTAAAGTATTAAACTTTTTCACAATAAAAGCAAGTTTCACAGAATCACAGTTTACACAATGCATTCTTCCAAAAATTTAAGCTTAGCTGTATTTTAATATCCCAGTCAGAAACTACTTTCTAAAGTGTTTAGAGATTTCTCTGTCCAATAGTGAGATGCATCAAGAATGGAAATCCTGTAAGATCTGTACTAGATACAGACTTTGAATCATTTCCCTGTGAACACAACATGCAATTTTGAGAACTCCGTTATAAGAACACCACAAATTAGAAGCAATTCAGAAAAGAAAATTCAAAATATCATTACAGGATCAGTACAAAGTGTGGAAGACTTATACTGCTTCTCAGACAAAGAAAAAAAATATAAAACAACTCAAATCTACTAAAAACCTAATAGGTCAGAAACAAATTTAGGCCAGCTGGAGGGGAGTGAAAGGCAAATGCAAGCAAAAGGATCAAGTACGACTCCTCCCCACCAAGACAAACCTATTTGGGTGTTAAACTGAATCAAAAAGGGTGGAATAAATAAACATGAGTGCCTGAGTTAGTCAAGATACTTATGGATGCTCCACTAAAAGCGAGTCACGGACACTAATCTTTAAATTGCTGAGAGCATACAACCTGCTCCACTTCCCTTGCCATGACATACAGTACAATGACTTTTAATTTACGCAAAAACAAAACTCCTAAATGAAATCACTTCATAAGTAAAGTAAAGCAGAAGCACGGATTCATTCTCAGCTAAGTGCCAGGTATCAAGTAGCAGCAGCTTACAATTAAGAACAGAACTTATTAAAGCCTGGGGCTGGGAGAAGGAGGAGAAGAAACTCTAGTAAAGAAATTATCCTCCCATTTCAAAGAAAGTGCAGTAAAATATGCAAATATGGAGAAGCTAAAGCTACCTTACAGGAAGAAGAATGGGTTCCAGGAATCCTTCCAATTGTTGAAGTAATAGTTGCCTAACGCAATTTTGGTTAACTGAAAAGGTGTGTTAGCTAATACCCAAAGCTACAGAGGAAAAGACACTAGCTGGAGACATTTTGTTGGCCGATCTCCTTCTACACAGACAACATGGTGTCATACATCAACATCTGGATTTTTATAGCTCCCTTGTAACTTGGTCCTGATGATCTTACCCCTCTCCTTCTACTTTCTATTTTCTGAACCGACAAAAAGGTAGCACGGCATTCCTGTGTAAAGGTGATTGAAAGCTAAAAGTGATTAGAATAGCTCGCTCTTCCTACCACTTCTACCTACTACAGAAACATATTCTGTCTTTTTCCTACAAAAATTATGAAGTTGAAATACACAGAAGTAACAGCATAAAAAGGGTTTTGGTCTTGAGTTACAGCTGTCTAACTGACCTGTTTGTTGGAATTCCTGATTTGAATAAGGCAGGAGGAGATGTGAAATCAGCTTTGGTCGACTGCACTGCCAACTCTTTCTCCAAATTTCCAGTTCTGCCCTGCTGTACCTTCAAAATAACGTTTTATCATTAGTTTGTTTGTTTTATTGTCAGTTTAACTCAGAAGTATAGTAGCCCCAACACTCAACACAGCACATAGCCAACACAAAAAGAAAGTCCAACCTTAATCAGATTTAAAAAGAACTAACACCTTTGCACAGCTAATAAAATACTATATCTTAAAAGACTATATAACTTAAGGACTGTATTTAGTATATATAAGAAGCAATGTGCCAGAGAACAATTTATTAGCAAAAATCATACAGTTTTAATATTTATTTTCAACTTATTTGATTTGGACGTGAACAACAGACCCAACTGATTTTCTTGGAGAATTTCCTGTATGAACAAAATAACATCTTAATTTTTAAAGAAGCAAAATGATTAAAAACAAAAACAAACCAACCCAACTCCATAATCTTAATGACAGAATTATCTACTACGTCTGCTACCCGACAGTAAACTATGAGACAAGAAAGCAAACCCATTCTGTCTGCTTTACTGACAAGATCATCTAGTAACTCCATAATTTCCCAGTCATACCAGGAATAGTCACCTCATGCTCTGGATTATGCCAACATTACAAGGTTTTCCATTAGTTTCAATTAAATACTCTAAAAGCATATTGCTCTGTCTGCAGTACTGCAAAATTCCATAGAGACATTATTAAAACTACGCAAGAGCTTTAGAGCAACTACTTCAAGTACTGTTTGTCTTCAACAGCACATCAAATATGAAAGAAAAACTTACATGGGTTAGCATTAAAGACAAGGCTGTACAGGCTAAGCTTTTACAGACACTCCTACTGACTGGATCAACCACACAGCCACAAATATTTTATTTATTTTTTAAATAAAGTGCCCTTCCAAGTGGAAACAAACGAACAAACAAACAAAACTATTTTGAAGCTAGTAGCCAAAAATGTATTAATCGTTAAGACAACTAAAACCCCAACCTTTTAAACTTAAAAGGAACAGTCTTTTAACAACACTCACACACAGAAGTAATTCTGAAACCATAAAAGCATTTTGCATTTATTTAACTTGGATGTTTAGTTATCTAAAATCCCTGGTATCTTAACAGTTTCATAAGTAGCAATAAATACTAATTACTGTATAGAGATCCAGTTAGATCATTCATGATATAACATCACATGGAATCTGTTCTCACAGCTTTTGTAGGCAAGCGAACTGCTAAGCTTTTGCAGGACCTCATTTCTAATCACAGACACCTCTGTAGCAAATCCACAAAAACACATAAGTATTTAAGATGCCTTAAAATTTGAATTAACTTCAGTATCCAGAAATATGAAAACCTTTTAATATTAAAATATCAGGTGTGGTTCAAGTATTTACATGAAAAATATGTAAGATTTCTATTAATTAATGAGTAACTTGAAAATGTAGGAGATGGTCTTGTCAGTTGCAGAAGATTCACCCAAACGATATGAGACTTCGTATTTCAGAAGAATAGAAATAATTATTAACAAAATACAAATTATATGCACATTCCTTGTAAAACGCATGAGACAAGCTCTTTTTTCAGCTCTTACAACACAATTATCTGTACTGTTTCATCACTGGACCTCCAGAAACTCCAGAGAGTCAATACTGAGAAAGAAATAGGGGAATCTTTGGTTTGGAATACTTATCCTTCTTCCTTCAGGACAGAAGTTCAAAAACATTTATTTGAGAGTACGTTCAGTCATCAGCCACAATGAAAAATCCTAACTCCCACTATCCAGCATTTCCACCATTCCATAACACTATTATTGCGACAAATGAGGAAGGCAAGTAGCCCCACAAGCTTCTGATCTGTTCTTGCTAACATAAAGTTAAAATATCTGGATGCCCTCTAGTAGTATATGAGGGGAAACAACTGATACCAAAAATACCCGTCTGCAATTGAGACTTCTGTTACAGGAGTATACAGAACAAAGCAACAAACAGTTCCAAGTTAGTTTAATGAGAGTTCAGGAACAAAACTGTCTGCATACTGAACAAAACAAATAACCTCTGTATTTTAACTTTAGTGTCAAACAAAAGAGTATTTTAAAAAATAAGAAGTCGAAAGCAATGTTCAATTCTAAAGATAAATCCTGTCAAACAGATTTTTCTGCTCCCTGCAAATCAGCATTTCCTAATGGAAAGATGATATATATAACTTGATTTATGGTTATCTAATCTCAAAAGGACAACAGGAAAATACGAAAGATTGATTTCCACATCTCAGAGCTGCCAAGGATAAGTGTTACAAAACAAAATAAAAGCTACAAGGCCACAGGAAAAATAAACATGCTATAATCTACAAAGCTTCCCCAGCACATCTGTACAAATTCTTTAATCTGCACAAACAAATGCGCTACATCTAAAAATAATAAACCACCACATAAAGAAAAATTAGTTTCACTAGGAAATTTGTTAGTACACCAGGCCACTAACCCACATGCTTGCAGAAGGATGACGAACAAAGCAACGCTTTTTACTCAGCATTTTGTGACATAAGCAGTAAGTCACCGATGTAACATGAGAGTTTGAAATAATGGCTGCATCCTTTTCGGTTTTTCTTCTATCAGTCTGTGTTGGCATGGGAAGCAATACTCGACAAAAATGAGAGCAACCAACAAAAGTTTACTAAAATTCACCTTAAAAAGATGGTATCTGCCATCGAGAATCTCTGCACTTGGTGTTACTTCCATAGCATTGTCTTCAGCCTAAGTTAAATAACACATTGCCCATTAAGATACCATACAACTCTTAACTCATGGGCCACATTCTGAGTAATGGTACAGATGCGACCTAGCTGTAGCTAGACTGTGACACTACCCACACAGATTGCCAGAAAAACAACACAAGAACATTCTAGGCTTAGGGGTGGGCAGTCAGGTGCAAACTTTACAACAAAAGCACTGAACTGGGCAAAACAAGCTTATGACACACAAGCAGATTTACAGGGAAAAAAAGCGTGTAGAATATCACAAAAAAAGTTGTAGTAATTACCGTAATTTTATTTGTGGTTGAGGTAACTGGTAAAATTTCAAGACCCATTCGTATTCTCTTTTGTTTTTCACAGTAAGCTTTCCAGGTATCTTCATTGAACCCATAGTTGAAGTAATCAGAGAGATCAGCCCCTTTAAGTAGAAAAGCACAAGTTTTTATGACATTGCAAAATTCATCTTTTCTTTTTCCTCACCGAACACTTATCTCTATTTACAGAATCAAAATGGATTAGGTATTGATCCAAAGCCACGCTATTGAAATGTACACTGTATTTGACTCTTTGTTTCACTGACTCCTAATTTAATTTGATGCCATTAAGTATTTCTATTGTAAGAAGGATTAAACATAGTCAAACGTTCAAACCCCAGAATATTATCAAAGGCTCCTTTTTCTGTTCCATTCTGAAGACACTACTTGCATTGCCAATGTAGCATAAAAACACTAAAATAAACTATGCACAGCAGCAAGAGATACTGCCAATAGAAAAATAAACAGACAGACAAGTCTGGCCATGATTTGAGACAACTGGACAATATACATGGGAGACTCATAGGAAGTCCATGCGGTACCAGCTCCTTCTTCAAGGCTTATGGATGTCTGTGTACGAACACAAAGAAGCGCAAGCTGTTATGTTTCGCTGCGCTGCTTGCTCAAACCTGCTAAAACTATTTTCCTTTCTGCTTTATCTTCTGTAATATGGCACAGATCAAGAGCAGTAACACCCAGAGACATACAGATTCCCAAGGAGATTTCAGCATATACGTGATTTTTTTTTTTTTTAAAGCCATGTCCTACAGTCTGTTTTTGCTGATGTATGTGTGGGATGCATACTAAGAAACATGGCACACCCACACACTGTGGTACAACACAAAGGCAACGGGTAACTTACCAGCTTTTTGAAAATCATATCGTACAGTACCTTCTAGCTGTAGGGTAAAAATTCCTACATGCAGTAAATAGGAATTATTATTAAAATAACCTTCTAAATACATACATATCAGCTAATATAAACTAGAGCATTACCTGGCTTTCTCCAAGGTTTATCTTCAAAAGAGTCTAAATCTACTTCCAGAAGTGGCACACCATTAATACTCCCTGGGGCATCAAGATCCACCCCTTTAACTTTTACACCTGTGAAAAAAGTTAGAACTTTGTGTCACTGCTAAGAAGAGTTCTAAGAGTTGTAACATTTGAAATAAAAATTAAAAGCCAGATTTATTCCAAACAATAAGTTTCAGAAAGGAAGGTTATTCCCTTCATCTGAAACAATTGTATGCTTTCAGAACCTCCAATGTCCCTCCAATGTCCCTTAAGCCATACAGGCAACAACATTTAAGTAAGAAAACCTGAATTCAACAGGTGACTATTTAAAGAGTCCACTCATTAATAACCCTTTAAAATGAGTTTTAAGCACAGAAAGCTTTACTGTGGTCCCACAGTTAGAAGTGAACACATACTCTCCACCTTGAACTCCGATTTTGCATATTCCTGTAAACACACGTACCGCAGCTTAAATTTATGAACTGGTGGATCGCAAGAATCACTTATTTTACACCACCAGGAATACCTCTAACTCTGCTGCTCCTTTTACAGGTAGCCTATGCAAACTAGACAATTTACAGATGGATGATAAAAAGACTATGACAGGCTTCCTATGTATCAATTTTGATAGTTATCGTCAGCTTAATAATATTTATGCCATTAACCACGGATGATACACAAATAAACTTTTCAGGAGACAAAGACTAGAGAACTATTTGCATAACTACATTTACTTTAAATAATGGCAGTAAATGCCCGGAGAACCCAACTGTTTAAGATTGCCTGATTAAGAATAAATAATGAAAAGAAAAATTATAATTGTCCAATCTCTGCAAAGAATGCTACTCAAGAGAGAAAAAAACACGTACACAGAACAAGGTTTCAGATGCACTTAATGAAAACAAAGCAATAAGCATTGAACAATTTAAGAACACTAATAATTTTATATTTGTCTAAGTCTGTCCTCACACTAGAACATTCTGCAAGAATTCTCTAACTAAAAAATACAGGCTAAACAAGCGAACACAGACACAGACTATGCATTGCTACTGATTTTTTTCGCATTTTTAGTAATAGCATGGTGTAAATTTTCTTACCAGAAGAAGATCCATAAGCTCGTCCTCCTGTCTTAATATTGAGATTCACAGGAGCTGCTCCGTAACTTAAAGAAATTAAGAAAACTGAATTAGACAGAGAAAACTGTAAACCAGAAGAAAATATAAAACAAGAATTAGCTAGATCCAGAAACAAACTGGACCCAGGCTCAATCACCATCCTGAATCTCTAGCTTTCCAAGCTGGTAACTGTAAAAGTAAAGAGATCAGCCTAGGAGCAAGAGAGAGTACCTTTCTATGCTCAGTAGCAACTTCTCCAACTAATAAACAGTTGTGAAGCAAGTCCCAGTCACTCTTCCTGAGTTGAAAGGGTAAAGACCTTGATAGAAACAAGAATGGACACGACCAGAAGAAGAGAAAAAGGAGAAACGAAATTCATTTAGGGATACAGATGACACTCTGGGGATTAGGGTAAAAACAAAAGAGAGGGTTTAGACAGATCCTTTGCTGCTTTCATTATTATTTCATTTAATCTGTACAAAAGTGGAAATACAAGCATTTCTTTAAGATGTCTGAAAGGCATTTTCAATGTGCTTCTAGCAATTATCTATCCATGCAACAAATAGAAAAATATATGTAATTTCACTTTCAAAAATACTTGAGAGGTTTCCTCATAAAATGCACTCAAATCTAGACACTGAATTGATTTAACTACCTTGGGAATTACAATACTGTTCATTTGGAACAGTAAAAGCTAGCTTTCATTACCACTTAATATGCAAAATAGCTTATCCTCATAGGTGGTATCAACCCATAAACATAACGAGATTAACATATAATTAGAAGGCAGTGTATAGTTTAGGGTTAGGATTTACAGTACCGTTTCCATGCAGTTTTTTTCATTCTACTTTATGCTACAAAAGTACAAAACTGACACAAAATGTTTCTTTTTCTGATCTCCCATACTGTATTTGTACATGATTTTCTTATTTTTTTTAAGCAGTGGGTGACTACTGTAAGAAAAATAATCCTACGAAGGAACTTGCTGTAATGACATTATGATGAACAGAAATGATGAGCTTGTTTTAGAAGACTGCCCCTTTCATGAATTTTCTGACCAGTTTGCCCAGAAAAGATTTTTCACAGAACAACTATTTCAATATAAAACTTTCTATTCATATTAGATATTGGAGCATCTGCTAATTCTTTTCTGAATTAGTGAATTTGCTGATGCTCTTTCCATTAAGAATATAAATTTAGTTTTTCTTTAGTCTCACAAAATTTGAGGTCACTGCCTACACGACAGGCCTACTGCAAGTTATTGGAAACAGACAAAGAATCAAAAGAACTGCTATTTTTGACATCACTTTGATTTGCATAGTTACTTTAGGATATGATCTACCGAAAGTTTAAAAATATTATGTTTCAAAAATGAATGTATTACCTGAATTCTAAAGCTAAAAACACAATAACATATGATTCAGGCCTACCTGCACACCTGTCTTCATTCTAATTAAATAAAGAAGACATCCTAGTAACTTTTAATAACCATAAGAACATTAGGATTGCCAAGACAAACAAGCAAACCACTTCCCTCATAACACCTCAGTGTAGCAAAAAATATTACTTAACTATTTTGGGTAAAATTAACACTCTTCAAAAGCGCTCAATGAAAAACAAGCCCTTTATCAACAGCAGAAGGAACATGGAGCAATAGCAGTAGCAAAAAAAAAAAATATATATTGTACGATACAAATCCCTAACCCATGATCTTGAGAATTCATCTCTAGAGACTAGCAGCTGCATCCTGAAGTACATTAAAATCTTATTTCAGAACATCAATAGGAATTGAAACTAGAGAGTTCTAATTAGAACTGCATCCACAACAAACAGGACTAAGGACAAATGTTTCTAATGTTCTCTGTGCTTAGCACTCTACCATTTGCAACAAAAATATCAATGTCACGAACAGGAATAGCTATGTTACCCAGCATTTTCAGCTAGGTAACACAGCTATTCCATAATAAAAAGACAACTCTCTAGTTTACAAATATTTAATGCAATTATTTCTCAAAATCTGAGAACAAAATTCAAAGCAGGAGTTGTATGAGTTAAGACACTTCATTGATTTCTTTTTATTTTTTTTTTGTTTTGAGTCACTGCATCATTACAAACACTTTAATAAAGAGCTGAAAAGAATACATTGAGGCTACCTATGCCTAAAATTTGTAATTGACAAGTATTAAAGAGCCTGAATTAATAATTAAATGTAATCTTTAAGGCTCCTCCAGTCAATATTTGCAAATAACTTACCTGTACTGTGGAGCTCCCGTTTTAATATCCCCTATGGTGACTTGAACATCATCTTCATCATCATCACTATCACTATCACTGTCATCCTCAGCCTCGGTCACCTTCTACAAAGGAAAAAGTCACTTAACTTGTTTAATTTGCAGTTAAAAAATAATCCAGATAAAACCACCCCTTCTAGACATCCTTAACAGAAGAAAATTCTCCGTTTCCTAGACCTCAGGACAGAGTACCATGAACAGAAAAGTCAGGCTCATCTGTTTAAAAGCTACAAATATTGGAAATATCTGGATCAGAACAGGAAAGTATCTTCAATATTAAGCTTTCATTTTAGAAACATGACATTTCCTAAATAAGCATAAAACTGTTTCCACTATCTTAATACCTTTTTTCCCTCTACCTAGCTCATACACACCAGTTCTCCTGTTATCTCATCACTCAGGAAAGAGCTTAATTAAAGGTATGTGACACTAGCTTCTTGCTGTCCTCAATTATATATCCAGAGCAACTCAAATACTCTTGCTGCCCTTCTTCTCTCAACTTTTTACAGCTGAAGCAAAGCTTTTATGGCACGAGGGGAACAGAACTGCACACAGAATTCAGGGTGTGACCAAAATATGAATTTATGTAGTGAGAAAATTATATCTTCTGTTTTGCTTCCTAATCACTTTCGGCTACAGCCCAAAATTTGACTGCTTTTTAGACTCCAGACAAGTACTTAAATGACATTTTAATGGATCTTTCCACATAGCTTAGCGGCTTTCTCATAAGCGGTAATGATCAGCTCAGAGACCATCAATGTACTCATAAAGCTGTTTTTCCTTCCACGAACATCGCTCTTCCTTTTCTGCACAGAATTCCAACAGCCATCTATTAACCACTCAGTTCTCCACAGATGGTCCTTGTTCTTACTATCTTGAGTAACTCTGTAACATCAGAAAACTCGTGGTCCCACAACTTAACCACCTTACCAAATAATTTATAAACACGTTGAACAGCACAGGCTATGCGCAACACTCCAGAGAATCACCAGTGGAGGTGACCTTCTGTCGCTGTGAAAATGGAACCTTTACTTCTACCCTCTATTTTCTCTCTTTTACTCAACAATTACCCACACTGGACTTTTGCTCATATCCTGTAGCTCATTAGTTTTCTTACAACAGTTTTCTTGTTGAGGAACTTCCTTCAAAGTTTTCTCATCAGGTAAATCACCCCTATCCACATCCTTGTTGAATCCTTCAGCAGGAGGCTAAACATACCAAAAACAAGTTGGTTCTGTCCAGGTAGCCTGCAGTTATCCACATGCAGCTGTGCTCTAGCTCTAATCTAACCATCTACTAACTTGCTTGGTACATGATTTGGCAAAAATAAGCAGTTGCATGGAAGGTAAGTTGGAGTGCACTTCATCCTTGCTATACATTAATGTAACTTACTTAACAATGAAGTGTCCAATCAAGGGGAAAAAAAATAAACCACGAATGCTTTAATCAGAATACATTTTCTGTAAATGACAGCTGAAGACAGAAGACAGTCTTTCAATGCCCCACTGCTGAGAAAAAGTTCTCCACTCCCTTATGTGGCAGCCCACACAGTAGAGAGCCATTACAAACACATCAAACAGAAAATAAAGTTTTGTCTGGAGCATGTACCTTCTCAACCAAAAACAATTTCACTCTTAAACAATCATTTCTTAGTTCCCTCTGCACAAAACTATTGACTTTTTCTTATTCAAGCAACTTAAAAGCCATGTATTTCTTCTAGGTTACTGCTGACCCTTAATGTTCACTCTTTCCATTTTCTGGTTTTATCATGATGTTCCCAGTTTGATGGAGACGTTCTAATGATATCCTAATAATGCTATTTTTTATAGGTGAAAAATATGAAGATATGCAAGTATAAAAATAACCCTAAGGAAGGAAACTGAGCCAATGAGAACTTCCAGAAATATTTTAAAATTGCTACTGCCCACATACAGTATTAGGATCAACATGAAAAACCTTTGGTGCAATTGCAATAAAAAGCTCTTCAGTTTGAATATGCAGGTTTTTTCCTCAACTTTACGTAAGACTGAATATCTTTCATAGAGTATTTGTCCTACTGAAGACAAATACAGTTTAGAAAGAAGCCAGGCCTTGAAAATTGCACAAATATCACAATAAAGTTTTTTGCACCACTTAAGAGAATTATTGCAAGCTAAAGATCCCCATGAAGTACAATTAGGGGCTTTTATTCATAGGACAGACTTAAGTCATTCCCATTCACAGTAAACTGAGGCCTTTTATCAACTTTGCAACCATAAATCTCACTTCTTGGTCCTTTCTCTCATCATAAAAGTGTAAGACAGACTAACATACTGAACACTGAAGACTGCTACCAAACAAGTCTGCTATGTTGCACCTAAAAGGCACTCATCATTCATCTTTTGATCCATATTTTCACACTATTCTGCAAATGTTTGTTATTCATCATGTTCAAAAAAGAAAAATGACCAGAGGATTTTATTTTCCTATCAGCGAGGAAAAATGAGGAGAGTATCACTTTCAAAAAGATGTCTTTGGGAGGAGACAACTGTCTCGAAGCACCAGTTTTAACCCCCCAAAAATGAAGTACCATTTATTTATTTTCTGTAAGTTAGTTTCGAAAAGTGGACTGTAGCTGGAAATTGGATTTCCTAGCTTATTAGTTTATACAGTGTCTGCAGATAGTGTCAAACACCTTTCACAAAAAAAAAGGTCCAAGGCATACACTTATACTAACTCATTTAATTATAGGTCCCAGCCAAATTACAATTACGCATTAAATCAGAACAAATTGAAGCAGTATGTCAAATACATGTTTAAAATACCGTTTTCACAACGCCATTTTCTGCGGCTTCCTCTTCACTTCCAGGTGGGGGAGGAACACTTAAAAACAAACAGGAAAAAAAAATCAAACTAGTTATTTATTCACATGTTATTCCACACACCAACTAATGGTGAAAAAGCACTGATACATCATTCTGGAGAACAGAAAAAGTTCAACTTATCTTTTGCATTAATTTGAACAAAATTCTCAAAGAAAATAACTTTATATCTGCAGACTATCATTTGGGTCCCAGAAATCACATGAACTATAGAATACTTTAGAGCAATATGGCACTATACCTGGATCCTCCTTTGAAATCAAAGTGAAATATTTCATAACGTGAAGGGAGAATAACAGGTGGGTTTTTTTTCCCCCTGCAGACTGACACTTTTCAAAGACATAATGGAAAAACACACTTAAATACCCATAGATAAGATAGTACTGAATCGAAATTTCCACATCTGCACTGTAAGATTTTCTTCTACCAATAAGAATGGCTACAATTCAGTAATGAATTTGATTATATTTTAACTGGAGATTGAAATCTGTAAACATTTTAAAACTACTGGTTCATCTAAAATGACCAGCACTGTCAAATTCACGCAAATGAGTTGTCTCACTAGACGCTTACCTACTGCTCTTTCTGACACAGCAATATTTTATTTTCCACAGTTCCTTTAACTCTGTTCAAACGTTGCATCACAAACAGCAGTGTAAGCAGGAAGCCATTTAAAAACAATATTCTTTCACTGACAACATATTTTTGGACTCTGCAAAGGAGCGAGCAACTGACAGCTTTTATTAAAGATGAACTGGAAGGCGGAGAATGATTTTGATCCTACTATCTGTTGGCAAAATACCCACTCATGAATGAGTGTTACACCAAAACCCAGCCCAACCCGGACACAGCGTTAACCATGTAATTTCATCACCCAGTAAGATGACAGACTAGCTAACAAACCTGAATAAAACCTCACTATTTTTATGTATGAAGAATGCCAAAACTGAGAGGCCAGAGACCAAACCTTTTAATAGGGAAACTGCTGCCATGCCTCCGGAATTCCAAACACTGCCCGTAAGAAACATAAGCCACAATTTATTCCTCTTTCCGGTCCTTAACTATGTACCCAGGCCAACGACCTAAACAGATTCTATTGACCAGAATCCAGAGCAAAACACCACTAAGGATCATTTTGTTTGCCATACAAATAATTTTCTTAAACAACAGTACTACTGACAAAAGGTGTAGTACTACTGCCCAAAGGTATCAGGTCAATAGAAGATAATGAAACACAACGAATCAATTCATATGGAATGGCTTCCAAATAAGGAGCAAGTTAAGTTATTCCTTATCCTAGAAAAGAGATGGTTCAGGGCAAACGCAACAGAGGTCTGAAATAAATTCTGAGTGACATGGAAAAGGGTGAACAGGAAACAATTCTGTTTCTTATACTACGGGAATAAATGGAAATCAAATACTGCATCTAGTAGCAGTTCCAAAATGGTATCATACACAGTCCATTAGTGGAAGGCATTACTGCAGTAATGTGCCTGTCAAAAATCTCCATCAGTTCAAAAAAAGCAACTGCACAAGCTTATGGACACGAAGTCCAATGAGGGTTGCTAAGGCCAACAGTTCTCAGTGAAAAATCTCTGCTGACTCAGAAGGCATCTATAGAAAATAACAATGTGTGTGTTCTTGAACTGGTTTCCCCTTTATTTACTTAATTTTAGCTTACTTTTACAATCTGCAGTTTCCATAGTTTATAAATTGTGAGACTTCTCTCAGTCAGTGTGAAATACCAACTCCCACTTCACTCAGTCCCTGTTACCAAATTCCACCAACCAACCTAGCTAGACTTTCAAAGGAGTATCTTTGTGCTTTTTCTCACACAGTTCCTCATAAATCAAGCAGGCTTCCCTAAATACTTTCAAAGCTTTTTCTAACTTTCTTTCAAAGACTCATTTACCAATCAAAAAAATATGTTATGGGACCTGCATATCAAACTGGCCAGTAATCTCATTGCTTCCTTGTATCCTTTGTTTTATAAATATACTGAAAACCTTTTGGGGGAGACTTTTATTTTGGAGTCTTTTATTCTTAATTTGAAATCATGTAGAAACACACAATGATTATAGAAGTAAAAAAACTGATGGCATTTCATAAGGAAATGCTGATATCCACGTAGTATCCATGAAGTATCCATGTAGGACAACATCCACGCAGTTGAAAATTAAAAACACATTCATATTCAAGTATCACAATTTCCCAGGTAAAGTCATTTTACAGAAAAGCCGAGTCATTTCAGCAGACAAAACGTACTACCTTAGGGCTATTTTTAAAGACATCAGCGTGAGTGTTCAGGTACCATGGACTTTTAAAGCAGCTGGGAAGAAGACTACTGCAAATACAACTTACGTGCAGCCACACCACAGGATTTCCAGTTGTGAAAATACTCACCTAGCTTTTTCTTCTTCTGGTCTCTCTGCTTCATTTTCATCTACGAGATGAAAGAAACACATAAGACGTGAATAAAAGCCCAGAGTTACCACTGCAGCAGGTACCTTGCCATGCAGACCACTACGAACTTTTCAGTTACCACCCGGGACCGCACCAGACCCCCTCACAAGGTGTTACGGCACCACTCGGGCAGGTGGGCAGGCAGACCCCCCCCCGCCGTGCTCCACACTGACAGTTCCAACGCTGAGCTTAACTCCCAGCCTTGCCCGCTGTCTGAACGCACGGGGAGCCCCTGAAGTTGCAAACAAAGTTTACTCAGCCCACTTTCAGCCTGCCTCGCCACGGGAGCACAGACCCCCACCGGGCGAGCCCTGGCGGCGCTCCACAGGTGCGCGGAGGCCCCAGCACGCCTCAGCCTTCGGGGCTGAGCCCCCCCGGGCCGGCAGGGCGGAGGGGCCGGCCGGGAGGAGGGGACTGAGCGGCCACGGGGACCCTTTTAAAGGGCGCTGAGGGGGAGCAGGGCCGCGCCGAGCCGTGGGCCGGCCTGGCGAGGCGGAGCACGCCGCGGCCTACCCTCCGTGGTGGCGGGGGGGCAGAGGGCCAGGCCGGCAGCGCGGGCCGGGGCCGGGGGCGCCGGGGACCGGGGGGACCGGGGACGGGGGTGCCGAGGGTGCCGAGGGTCCGTACCGCCGTAGAGCCACTCCTCCTCCTCGTCCCCGGCGCCCCCGCCGAGGTCCGCCGCCAGCCGCTCCACCTCGCCGGTAGACATGGCCGCCGCCCGCGGGACGCGAGCGCCCGGGCCCGGTAGCGGCGGTGCGGCGGCGGCCTCCTCCTCGCCGCCCCCGGTGGGCAGCACGGCCGCGGGGGGCTGAGGCGGCGGCCGGGGAGCGCGAGCGAGGGCCGGGGCGGCGCGGCGCGGCCCTTCGTGCCGTCCCTGCCTTCCCTTCCCTTCCCCGCCGCCGCCGCCGCCTGCTCGGCGCTTCCCCTCCCCCGCCGAGTGAGTGACACGCACAGGAAGCGGGCCCGGCCCGGCCCCGCGGCGCCCTGGGCACGGGCACGCGGGGGGCGGCCCGGCGGCGCCCGGCCGGGCGGACTGCGCTGGGGAAGGCGCTGGGGACGGCCCGCAGCGCTCCTCACGGCTCGGGGAGGCCTTCCCGGGCCGGGCCCCGCCGCCGGCACTCACCTCGGTGCTGCCCGCCCGAGAGCCGCCCCGGCGGCCCCTCGCCTCCCGCTGCTCGCGGTGGTCGCCAGCCCCAGGCGCCCGCCTGGCTCCTCGGTGGGGATCACGGGCAGCCTGCCGGGGTCCTCAGGGACGTCCTCGCCCGGCTCCAGAAGAAGGACGTGGCCGAGCATCCTTACTTTGCAGTGTCTCGCTCCTACTAGCAGCTGCCGGGGGAGAGCGTAACCACAGGATAAACACACAGTGCTGCCTCTGCTCTGTGCTGCCCTAGCACTCGGCTCAGGGGCTCTCAGCCAGAGCTAGTGTTTTAGGCTTAGCAGCTAGCTCCTTATAGATCTTATTTCCTCTGCGAAGCGTCTGCCTTTATGAACGTTAAACTCTTACGGAGCTAAAAATAGCGAGCTGTGACAAAACGTCCCAGCGTGTAGCTACGCGTTTCATGAAGAAATTGCCCTATTTTAAAAGCAGTGGGAAGTAGCAAGCCGTTTGTATTGATGTTCTCACTTTCCATCTGTGAATGCTGCGTAACAACTTCAAGATTAATTATGAAATGTAAGTACCAACAACTGTGAAAACAAGCTTTGACCAGTTTTGTGTACAAATGGAGTATTCAGCACCTTAGAATGGTTGTGAAAACTAAAAAAAATACCCCTTTTTCACAGCAGGACAGCCTGTGAAGAACTGACTAGACAGCTTGACTATATTATAAGCATACCAAAACTGGGTGGGAGAGCTTCTTCTTTGAATTGCCTGCATAGAGAACTTTGTTTTAGAGTTTCATATGTGGCATGACATTTCACTAAAGTTCATGTGAATAAAATACCTTCTCAAATAAGATTTTTTTTTCCCCTGAAGTTAATTTTAAATGTCTGGATATCATGTACAGGTCATGGATATTAGGGTATAATTATCATGCAATAGGGTTTTTATGTAATTTTATTTTTTTTAATATATATACCAGTGGAATCAACAAAGATGTTTTTGGCCCAAAAAAACATATGTAGACATTTATCATAAAGCAAATTTGTGTTACAGTACTTCTTACTAGGCATCAGTATTTTTCTGTTTTCATTCCTGTTTTACTTGGTCATTTCATACACTTGATGTTAGCCTTACATTAAAGGAAGCAGTAGAACTCTGTATTTTCTTTCCTTTGATTATGCAGAATCAAGAAAGATGAAAGAAAACAGTTTTGTGGGAAACAACACAAAGAGAAATCAGGAGAGGTGCAGAGCATAAAATCTTGAAAAAAAGAAACAACAAATGTGTCAACGCATCCTCAAAACAGTTTTGCTCATAGCAAGTCTTTATGTAATCACATGGAGCTAGTGGTCACATAAAAATCCACCTGAAAAATTATCCTGAGCAGCTTGAACAGTGGGAAGCTTGCACAACAAGGCAGTGTCCCAACAGCTGTGGCCAGCCCTCCACCATTCCCAGGAACCTCTTTATCTGGCTTTGACTATGGCTGGACAGAGAGGATGCTCTGCCGCTCCTTCCTGCCTTGCTTCTGAGGACAAACTGCTAGGCTGGGTGGCCTTCTGCCCTAAAAGATAACAACTCCCACCAGTCTCAGCCTCTGGAAAGAACCTTGCAGTTTCTCCTTACTGCTGCACAGAAGGAGAGCAGCAGCTGGGACCGAAAAACAAGGTTTTCCCCAAGGCTGTAAGTGCTAAAGGCTGAGGACAGAAGAAGGCCTCTTGTGAGCTGCGCAAGAGTCCTGACTCACAAGTTACACTCCAGAGACCCACAAGACTCCAAGTTTACAGGAAGCCTTTAATACTTTTTTTTTTTCCCTAACACAGTGTAGTTGTAAATTTGCACATGTGATAAAATAAGCTGTTAAAAGTACTTACATACTTTTTTTTTTTTCTTTAATAATGTAACCACTGTGCTTTACGCTGATTAACCTCATTTTGTTTTCTGGCTAGTAATCCTTTTCTAAACACATGCAGAACCAGTTGCAATCTGTACTGTATTTTTAAAAGTAAAAAGCTATTTGTTTTCTTAAAAGAGCACCTGCTTTTTTGACCATATAGCTGAAAGAAATTAGGAATAATTTGGTAACTCTAAAGAGTAGGACAAGATGAACCATATCTAGCTTTTGTCTGTGGTACTCGAGCATAAAGTAAAAGCTCAGATATGTAAGCTCTGAGATCAAGGATCTGAGAGGAAGATAGTTTAGTGTGAGTATAAATGCAGTAAGTCTGTTTGGAAGAGGGAAGAACATCAGGGCAGGAGAGTGTGTGGAGCAGGTGGAAAGAATTTAATTTCATGACTGGAAATCTAGCGAACCCATGTTAGCTGTGCTCCCCAATGCCACAAAACCAGCTGAACCAGCAAGAGACTCAAGTACTTGACCTAAGAAGTACTTTGAGTACTGTGTTCAGTTTTGGACCCCTCAGTCCAAGAAGGACATCAAGGCCCTGAAATGTGTCCAGAGAGGGGCTACAAAGCTGGTGAAGGGCCTGAAGCACAAGCCCTATGAGGAGCAGCTGAGGGAGCTGGGGTTGTTTAGTCTGGAGGAGGCTCAGAGGAGCCCTTATTGCCCTCTACAACTTCCTGAAAGGAAGGTGTGGGGAGCTGGGGGTCAGCCTCTTCTCACAGATGACTAGTGATAGGGCTAGAGGGAATGGCCTCAAATTGTGCCAGGGAGGTTTACGTTGGAAACTAGGAGACATTTATTCTCAGGAGTAGTCAGGCATTGGAACGGGTTGCCCAGGGAGGTGGTGGTCACCGTCCCCGGGGGTGTTCAAGGAAAGGTTGGGTGTGGTGCTTAGGGACATGGTTTGGTGGGTGATGGTGGTGGTGGGGTGGTTGGACCAGGTGATCTTGGAGGTCTTTTATAAACTTAGTGATTCTGTTCTGTGAAGAGCAGCTCAGGTAGCACAAAAACTTATTATCATTATTTATTAATCTCGTCTCGTTTGTCAGCTGCATTAGGTGTAAGCACCCTGCCCCGCGCAGCAGTGCCGGCCCTGAGGGGCGGCGTAGCGCGGTCCCGCCCCGCTTCGGGCAGCCAGCCCACGGCCGCCACGTCAACCCGCGGCGCCGGCCGGGCACGTGCGCGGCGTTGTGGCTGTCAGCGCCGCCGCCGCCGCCGCCGGTCCTTCCCCCCCCCCAGTCCCGCCGCCATGTCGGCGCTGCCGCGGGTGTGCCGGCAGGCCTGGGAGCCCGTGCTCGCCCGGGCGCGCGGGGCCGTCGTCTTCCTGGACGCGGCGGCCGCCGAGGCGCTGCACTGGGGCGGCGGCGGCGCGGGCGAGCTGCTGGCGGCGGGGGCGCTGGCCGTTAAGCCGCTGCCCGCCGACGAGGGGGCGGCGGGGGGGTCTCCCCGCGCCGTCTTCGTGCTGAGCGGGCCGCTGCGGGGCAGCGCCGCCGCCGCCGTCCGCGCCGTGCTGGGTGCGGGCGCCGTGCGGTGCTGCGCCGTGCTGTGCGCCGGGGAGGCGGAGGGCGGCGGGCCCGGCGAGCTGGAGGAGGCGCTGCGGCGGTGGATGGGCCCCGGCGGCCGCGCCGAGGCGGTGCTGCGGGGGCCGCCGCTGCTGGCGCCCCTCACGGCGGAGCTCGGCCTCCTGCCCGGCTTGGCAGCCCTCGTCCCGCCGCCCGGCGGCCCCCGGCACGGCGGCCCCGGGGAGCTGGGGCTGGGGGCGCTGCCCTCGGAGCTGAGGGCGGCGGTGAGGGTGCTGGTGGGGGAGCTGGACGCCCTGTTCGGCGCCATGGGGCTGCGGGAGGAGAGCTTCGCCGTGGGGAGCCTCAGCAGGGTGCTCGCCGCCGAGCTGGCGAGCTACGCCCCGGCCAGGAACAGGAGGAGGATGGCCACCAACAGGGCCTCCGTCGTCTTCGTGGACAGGACGTTGGACCTCGCCGGTAAGGAGGCCAAGCGCTGGCGAGGGCTGCCATCCTGGCATACCCGGATCACCACACCAAAAGGCTTCTGTGTGGTTGCACGAGTGCTCGTGGCCTACGTGCACCGTCATGGGTGGTTGCACACCCACTGGTGCCCCACGGCAGGTTGTGGAAACCAAGAGTGAAGCAGAGGGCTCTGCAGGTCTGTTTCTGGCCCTTCTGCTTTGCTGCAAATAAGAGACCTTAGCTAGGCCTGCGTCATTCCAAGGTGCAAAGGAAATGCTCCGCTGCGTTCAGCTTGTGCCCTGTGGATTGCTGCAAGGCATGTGCCAACGTATCATACTTGTCGCCCACAGCATTATACCTGTCTAAGCAGATACACACGTACACTGACCTATACCTAAATGCCTCAGAGAGTTCATATATATACAAATATATATTACTGGATGCTGTGCATTATACTTTTTGAGTGATGCAATGGCACGTAGCAGGCATCTTTAACTTGGAAAACGTTTCAGTGAAAACAGTACAGAACATTTCATAAAACGCTTCAGGAAGTGAAAGCATAAGAATGAAACATGGTAAATTTAATACTACTAATCAATGCACAATTCATGCAAAAATTGAGACGTGCAGGGAGTGGTGTAAGTCTACTGAGAAACTGTTGGAAGGAGGCTACTTAGTTCTGTAATCAACCTCTAAGGTTAGTGAACGAGGTAGTGTTTTAAGCTGGTAAGATGTGATATCAAAAGGGCAGAAAGGGGAAGTGTGATTAGATGACTTGCCAGCAAGATGCAGGGCCAGTGGCCTGGCAGAAGTTTGTATCAGGCTCTCACTTGTGGAATAACCCTGTTTCAGAGGAAACAGGAAGCTCAGAATAATTTATACAGGAGCAGCTGCATTCGCTTGCTCCGTTGTACTGCTTGTGGGCCTGCTGATGTTGCAGCGTGTGCGGACTGGTTCTGTTTGCCTCATCTGTAGTAACTAATTGAGGTCAAAGTTTTGCCACTTGACCTGCAGCAAGTGCATGGCACTATGTTGCACCTGCAGCACATCTATTTCTGAATCGTCTTCACTGCTTGAATTATAATTGTCTAAAACTTTGCCACTGGTGCTGTCCCTGGTCTGTGTGCATGCGTAGTGCTGCTTCGGTTTGCCTGCGTGTTTTAAAGTTCATGACTTCAGCTTTAAGAAGCAGAATAAATCCTCCAACTAGAGTGGGGCTCTAATAAATTGTACTGGTTAAGTAAGGTCAGAGCTAACTCTGGTACCTTAATTCCCCTTCATTTTTCTTCTCTGATGCCTGCATCGCTAGATGTTTACCTTGTGACATTATGTTCTAACCCCATGTTCCTTTCGTATGTTTCTCAGTCACCACCTTGCCAGCATTCACGCCTTTTATGCAGCGTTTTTTCTAGCTTGCCAGACCGTGTAGTTAATGCAGTTTTGATTAAGACCTCTCACGTGAGTGTCATTGCAGCTTGTCTGGAAGAGGTATTTCAGTACCTTCAGCAGCAGCACTTCAGTCTTCCCCAGGTACCTTTACGTGTATCGGTCAGAATCACAGGAGCTTTTCCCCACAGCCATACAAAGCTGCGTGCTCGGGTTTAACTTGCTGGATCACCGCCCTTGCTACCAGCCAAGCAGCAGCTTTCCATCACACCTCGAGCTGGCTGTAGTGCGTTCAGCCTTTTAAGGGGTATAAAGAGCAGAGCTCAGCCCCCATCAGCGAAGTGTAGGTGCAGTTCCTGGGAGCAGCCACGTCGATGAGAGCCGTGATGTGCCTCCATTGCCGTACTGCATAATAGCAGGGTGAAGAGTAATATAAGAGTGAAGGCTAACGCAGGCCCGTCTCTTTCTGGTTAAAGCCTGGTTCTGATTAATAGCTCTTGTTGATTACTTTTGTTTCAGACTGTTGGCTTGTACTTGTCAGTGGTATCTTTTCTTTCCTTCTATCTGTCATGTTACTGATTTGGATTGTTTTACTCACGCGCTTCTGATTACGGCATCTTCCCAGTTGATGTGTTGGTGGATTGATGCTACTGTTGTCTTAAACGAAACAAAAAACATGTTTTATGTTTCCTTGCTGCGTAGGGTGAGGCCTTGAAAGCATAAATACTGAGGTCTGTGAAGTACAGTAGTCCCCCTTCTATGAAGGAGGTGGTTGGGGTTTTGACACAGGAGGCAGCAGATGTTAAAACGGTTATGGTTAGTTGAGGTTGTAGGCTTCAGCTGTGAGGACTGATGGCAGCTGAAAATATTCAAGTGCTGTAAAAGTGGCACTGTGGGTCAGCGTGCAGACTCTGCTGTGATGTGGTTTGTAAAGATTCTGTTATTGTGAAGCAGGCCCACAACTTTTCATAACAGGTTTTCAATGCTTCAGATGTTAAATGTGTTGCGGTAGCTCCACGGAGATAAGCAAACTACTGGAGTGAGTTTTGCATATTGAAAGACAAGTGCAGGTGCCTGGTCAGTGCAGGGGACTTGAGAAATATATGAGTCTTAAGCAGATGCTTAGGTGTTTCTTGGCTCCCAATTTACTGCTCTTTGTCCATGTTCAGTAGCTGTGAGAGATGGGGAACCTGTTGTATATTCATGGCAGCACTGTAATGCTGCTGAGCTTGCCTGCGGGCTCCTACCGTGGGGCTATGAGTGGTATTCTGTCGTGTGTCCCTCCAGGATTCAGTAGTGGGATAAGTAAATGAGTACTTTGATGTTCCTCTGTCTGTACAAAGGAGAGTGTAGTTCTCTGTTTTGCTGAGGCAGGAGGATGCTCTAGTTTGCCTTGAATGCCTGCACAGTGGTTCCCAGGAACATGCAGGCTCTTTTCCAGCACTGTTGAACTAAGCTTAAGCAAATGCTGGATTAAAAAAAACAACAAAACGTTGCAAAGCTTTGTGACTTCCAGTGTCCAGCTTCTTTCAAGGGAATAGATGTAAACATTTCTGCTTTCTGATATTTTAAACCCTGTTCTCACTGAGATGATGCACTGTCCAAGAAAGTTGCATCATAGGAACTTCCCACTGAAGTTCTTCAGTGTAAAGTCTTCCTAGTGGTCATCTTGCTTGGGAAAGCATCAGGTGAGCGTGCAGCATTGAAACAGCACAAAAACCGAGATGGTTTTGTCCTTGCGTTTTTCCAAAATCACCAGTCCTAAACTAATCTTCAGTGAGGTAGTTAAAGCAGCAGGTTTTCTGAGGGCTTGATAGTAGGGACAAGAAATGCTTTGCATACTGTTTTGGTTCACACTGATGCATATTTAAACTTTGATCGAAGGAAAAGCCCCTGGCTTCTAATGAGCCACAGAAATTAGCTGCGTTAGTTATTGGCTAGCGAGCAGCACCTCTGTAGGAGAACTCCTCGTGTTTGGCGACTGACTTCCAAGGCTTCCTGCAGCCCAAGATCTCACGTTGGTCCTGTGACATAAAAGAGAGGCAATTGCACCTTGAATATGCTTCTTTGTTTTCTCTACCAGACAGTAGAGCCAGCAGGAGACCCGAAGAATTTGAGTATAAATGGTGTGTTACAGGGCTGCTGGTGGGCTTAGGAAAATATTTTTGTGTGCTTTGGGGGGTTTTGAGTTCACGATACAGTTGGTTGACTTTGACAATTGTGCCAGCTGCAGCTCGCATCAAAGGTGACTTGTTTCAGTTAGTCACTCTGGTGAGAAGACAAAGTAAAATTAGAAAAGCTTGCTCTGTCAGATTTCCTGTATCCTCAGGGCTTGGGTGTTAGCCAGGCACGTGGACTTCTGGTGCATTGGTCAGATAACCTCTCCTTGCCACTTTTAACACCTGATATGTGTGCGGGTTGGCAGCATTAAAGCTGCCAGCTGCCTCGAGCCCTGGTGGTCATAAGAAGCTGCTGAGCACCCTCCTGACTGTCCTCGCAGTGATGGGGAGGGAGGACAGGAACCACTTCCACTGAATGTGGGTTTACTTGGATTTGAGGTGTCGCTAGCTTCGTTCGGTGTCTTGTCACCATTTCTTTGGGGGGTGAAGGTTTAAAGGATTGCCATCTGCTTTCCATGCCTGTACGTTTGCGGGCGCTGATAAGTGCAGCGTGGCTGACAAGGGGCTGACCTCGTAAGAGGAACCTGGGGGTTTTGGAGAGCAGATGGCTCAGCGAGCTGCGAAGACAACCCGGCTCATCTCATCTGCAGTTCAGTGGTCTGAGTCTGCCTGGGGATGGTAGAAAGGAAAGTTGCTGTCGTTCTGATTGACTACAACAGTCTCTGGTGAAACGAACTGGTAATTCATCCAGCTGAGCGGCCAGGTGTCCCCATTCCACTAGCAGCACATGCTGGACACATGTGCCTTCCTTGCCTTCCGCAGCTGGAGGCACTGCCAGCGTGCAGCTTGAGTTTACTTCTCTTCCCTTTTCATCCTTGCTTTTGGAAATGATCAGAAGTGAGAATGGTTAGGGTGCCTCATCGGCAGAAGACCATAGCCTAAAAATCTTTTTACTGCCCCTCAAAGGTGGGTTCAGAAGTCTCTGTTACTTCTCTGGGTAAAGCCAGAACAATACTGAGCTCAACACTGGTGTCCAGCCTGGTCTGATGGTAGCAGGTGGGCCATAGCTAAACTTGCAGAATACAAATACCTTGGACTTCTTCCTGAGTTAAAGGCAATGAAGTTCCTATTTCCCTTCTCCAACTCTTTCATCCACAGCATGCATCATGTTTTTCTTGGGCTTGGCTCACAGGCTTAACATTTTTCAAGTTGCTTGTAGTGCCTGTGTTTAGAGTTGGTGAGTAGAAGGAACAGCGTGTGTATTCAGGTGAATCGAAGAAACATGCCAACCTCCTTTCTTTTAGTCATCTCATGTTGGTTTCACCTGTGCTGCCCTCAGTCTGTATAGGAGAGAGGGCCTTGATGGTAGCATGTTGTTGGTGATTTGTTTATGTTATGCCTGCCTATCTGTGCAGCTATGTATGCAGCTTGCATGCAGCCCTTTTAAGCACAGCGGTATTAGTTTAGGTAGAAAAGTGTAGTTTGCGTGTGTGCATGTATATTTAATTCTTTTGTTTGCCAGCTTCTTCAGTAACCATTGCAAATCTCATTTTAAAATTTTCTTATGCAGAGTAAAGCATTTTGCATATATAAGTGCAAAAGCAGTGACGATCTAATAGCTGTAAGGCTAAATATAATTTATGCCTTCTCAATCAATCTTGTGGAAATGTTATCAATACTTCAAACTTCAGCCATTCCAGAAATCAATTTTATTAGGAAAATAACTTTGAAAAGCTAAATATGGCCTTGATATTATGACTACCGCTGTCCTTCTCCCCAAAACATGTGGTTATTATTTTGTTCTCAGTTCCTTGTGTTTTTGTTTTTCCCTTCTATTTACATACCTGACCTTTTTGGGGGCTTTTTCCCTTCCCAGGAGCAGTTGGTCATCACGGCGACAGTCTTGCAGAGAAGATACTTTCTGTGCTTCCCAAGCTTCCTGGCCACAAGACGGATGTGATGGTTAATATGGTGGAACTTACCGCTCTGCAGACTCCAGACGAAGCTTGCAGTATAATAGCACCTGGCTGCTTAGCACAACCAAAGTAAACATTCTTCTTTCTTTCTTTCCTTTTTTTTTTAAGATGTTGATTTTTTTTTTTAATGGGGAAAATAAAGGGAACAGAACAAGTCTTTTCTTTTAAACAAAACAAACAACAAGTTTACAGCAGCAACCCATCTGGTCCTAATTCTGCTGGAATATAATCAGCATGTATGTGTGCATTAAGTGAGTGGGCCATGTAAGACTTTCAAATGTGGGAGCTTCTCAGGACTTTTTTAGATTTCAGTTGTTTAAATTGCTGTGATTATTGCAATAACCCCAGAAATTCTTGTGACGTTTCTTTTTCTGCCTAAGTAACAGGTCATACAAGGAGGTAGATCTTTAGTGTGGTTGCTTTCTCCCATAAGCATCTTTGTAATTATAAAGTGAGCTGCTTGCTGAACTCGTTAGAATACCTGTTAACTTAAGGTTTCATCCCTGTTTTCAAACAAAGTACCCACGGAGAAAGAATTAGCCACAAACTGAGGTATACAGATAGCTATATGAGGGCCTGTTTTTTACTTAAACAAGGACAACCTAAAAGCAGTGACTTTGAAGAATTGGTCTTTGCTATATGTAGTTAGTAGCTAAGACTTTGCTTGTAATGTGCATCAGGTTTGATGTTTCACTCTCTAACTTCAGTTGTCCAAATTGAAACTGTCCTGCAGCTTCTGTTACTATGCATAAACCAGGAAATACAGCAGGTGCTGGTTTTGTTGCATAAGAACAATCTTGTTCAACAGTGCTCCAGAAATTCATGCAGTGCAAAGGAGATTAAAAGTTATTTTGCTATAATATTCTCTCCATGTAGTAGAACAGTAGTTCCTTTGGTTTTGTTTTTCAAAATGGGTAATCTAAAGTAGTGCCAGTTCTTCTGTTTCAACTTCTTTTGGTTCTTCACACCTGGACTCTACTAGGTCCCCCACTCCCCCATGACCACCCCCAAAAAAACCAAAAGCAACACATTTAGAGAGGACTTTTCACTTTCTGACATGTGGTATTTATTTTCTTGCCGCCTCTGGATCCTTTGTCATCTTTCATCTCCCTGGACTGTAACTGGGTCCGGTTTCTAAGTTTCACATTGCATAACTGTCTTCCTCGGGAGCTGAAGAGGAAACATTTCCTCATATAGGTGGACTCAAGTGTAAGTTTCTGCTGAGGTGACTAACTTTAATAAAATTTGTTCTGGTTTTCTTTTTGTTGGCTGCTTTCCAGCTGATCTCTGAAGTTGAAGTGAGATGTCCTTAAGATCTGTCTACACGGCAGAAATAAAATGGTTGTCGTCTGTTGTAGACATGCTGAGATAGCTGTTGTTTGTGCTAACTGATTAGCTACCAGAAATAAAGATGATTTCTGGCAGTGTGGACTAGGGAAAAAAAAAAAGAGATATTTATTGCCCTAAGGCTGTTGACCTGCACCACCATTCCGTTATTCCTAACATTATCTACATTGAACTAGTGCTCGTACGCCTTCCCATGCTTAAATTATGACTTCAGTCTTCTCTGTAGTCACGTTGTTGTATCAGCCTGCAGAGTTTTATTTTGTTCTAAGGTGGCTAATAATATGTGCTAAGGTTTATTTACCTATTTGCTAGCTGGCAAATGATGCCTCTGTTGAAAGTACAGTTAGACTTAACATCTACTGCAAAATGTGCTATGGACACAGGTGGTTAAAGAACAAAGGAATTGATTACAAGTCGCCCACCTGCAACTCTACAAGTGAGGCAAAATTGAATGGTAGCAACTGATACTTGGTTCCAAGGCGGTAGTGTCATTGCCACAGCAGTCTCTAACAGCTTCTCCCAGGTAAATCATCGTATAAAATCTGTTATGCTGGAAATATTTAAGAACGTGTTAGACAAATATTGATTTAAGTAGGATTGATCTTGTCTTGAAGCAGGGCGAAGGGACTGGGTGACCTTTTAAAATCTCTCCTGTGATTATTGTTTGCAACTGAAGTGTTGCGTGCCTGAGAATAGTCTCCAAAACAGAACGTGGCTTTGTACTGCTCAAAGCTGTCTCACTCACTTTTTTCTGACTATGTAGTGAGTAGGAGTAGTTTCCAATTTAAAACAGGCATTTACAAATCAGCTTAAGCTAGTTGCTGTAGAGTACTAGAAACAGCATCTGAATGGGTAGCTGAAGGTTGGAGCTTCCATTCTCTTTACCAAGAACTGCATCCTAGTGTTGGATTATAAACTTCAGCGTTAATCATCTTTGCTAGCGTGGAATAGGTGAAGTTCTTCTGAAGTACTGAAATGGATTTAAAATTCCCACCACTAGGTTCCTATGTCAATTCTATAAGAAATTCCATAGGATGCTCTCAGTTCTCCTTCAGCATAGTTATTGGTGTTGGTAGCAGGCTGGGAAGCATTTCTTGTAATTGGAAACTTCAGTCTTGATTTATATCTGTAAATGACGCACGGCAAGGAGCGTTCCCCTGCTTGTAAATTTTCTGTTTACTCTGGTGAGTGAAAGTGAGAGCACCTTTCCTACCGACAGCACTAGCAACGTGGGCTGCACCCAGGTGGAATGCAGGGGGGCTCTTTTACGTGAAACTTTGTGATCGTACTGGCCCCATATTGTGGCATTTCACAGACTTGCATATTCAGAATATTTTTCAAATGTTTTCATTATTTTCTTTCAAGTTAATATTTGAGCATGTTGTGGTGGGGAGAGAAAGAGGTCTGCTCCCTCCGCACAGCTTGCTATATTTAACTTTTCTTGTGGAATGCCTCTCCAGCAGAAACATCTGGGCTCAGTTACAGAGTTAGCAAACAGAATTAATGAATAATTTATGGCTGGTGTGGTGAAATAAAGCAGGGTTCTTTTCTCAAATCTAAGGAAATAATGGGCTTCTTTAAAGATTTAGATGAAAATGTAAATGCCATATGCTGCTGAAGTTATAGTACTTTGAAGGTGTTCTCTTTGTGAGGAAAAGAATTTCATTCCTTCTAGACCTAGATTACTTAATTTTATTAGTCTTAGCCTTAAAAATCTTGTGGAGTAATTGTTTGCCCTACTGTAGTCACTGATAGATTGTCACTCCATTGTGAACATTTGTTTAAAGTTGTGCAGTTTGAGAATTGTTAAAATATTTTATTAATTTTTATATACAGATCATAGAATCATTAAAGTTGGAAAAAACCTCCAAGATCATCTGTTCCAGTCATCCCCCTACCACCAACGTTACCCACTAAACCACGTCCATAAGCACCACGTGTATATATATATATGTAAAGAGTGAAACCATTTATAGACATAAAACTGAAGACCTCCACTCTTGTTCGGAACTGTTGGTTTCTGATTTAAAAATGGTAGCGTTCCTGTCCTTTCAAACAACTGAGACGTAATGGAAGTAGAAATTGCAGTGAAAGCTTAATGGCAGAGGTAGAGTAAAAAAAATCACACAGATTGCAGCTCTCTTGCTGGTCTTTGCATTTTGAGAACCCATACAGTGTTTTTGGAGGCATTTTTTTTTCTAACAACTTTAGCTGAACTTCTGACTTGAAGAATACATGCAGCGGCTTCTAAAAATCATCTGCTTGGATGTACATCAAGCTCTCTGTATTTGAATACCACGTTGTCCATTTTATAACACCTTAGTACACCTATCTTACATTTTTAGGATCGATACTTTATCAATGGATATTTATCAAATATCAGTGGAAGCATCCTGCTGCCAGTAGTGCTTTTATTGCGGTGGAGGCCTGCACCGTCCTGTTTTCCCCATCTCTCATGCCGGGAGCTGAGGTGCTTGGACACTCCGTGGTTCCCTGAAGCAGCAAGTAAGGGTTCACATTCCTGCATCCTGGCCACAGGTCTGTGGGATGTGAGAACAAGAAGTGAAGTTACTTGGTACTGAATTGTGGGCAACTAAGTACGCCTGGTCTCTTTTTAATATACTTTTTTATTACCCAGGAACGCTTTTGATGTGCTCTCATATTCTGCTGAATAAACCAAGTACTGAATTTGTTTATGCATGTTTCAAGGACCTGCTGAGTAGAGACTTCTTGCCTGCTTTTCCACTTTAGTTTCCTTTTCTCCAGGAGTTCGTAAGCTTTTCAGAATTCAGTGTGGTATTAAAATCTCATAAAAAGACCACTTTTTAAAATTACAATATATAGGTACTTAGTGCAATATGCAATTATTGCAGAGAAGGAACCACTGGGCTCTTAAAACAAGCGTTTTTTCCATGGAAATACAAAACTGTAACCTAACATGTTTCATGTTGGGGCTGCTATGCCTAAAGCAATTTGATGGGCAGTACAGTTGAGGTGCCTAGGCACTTTTGACAAAGCAGGTGGAGCTGCTTAATCATTTGAATTTGTACTGGGGGGAAAATAACAAGTTCAGAATGAGATGATCTTGTTGATGGGTGTGATTCAGAAAATATCATTCCGTACGCCAGATGTTTGAAACAGCACTTGCTAAATCTTTCTTTGGGTCTCTGAACGAGAGGTGCAAGGAGAGGTGTGCTGAGGGGGAAGGAAGTTGGTTAGAAATTAGAACATTAATGTGAGACTTTGAAATTTTATTACTGGGTCTCAATCAATGGAAGTTGAAAGCACATACTCCTGATCCTCCTCACTTTTGAGGTGTAGCACTCCTATTTTGGACCAACTTTAATTTACAAGTAAAAGTTACAAGTTAGAGCACAAGCAGAGAAAAAAAACCCTGCTCTAGCTTTGTCTTTACACTTCTGCCTGATGCGATGCTGCCATGCTCTCCTGGTACCATGGGACTCAGGAGACAGCACAGAGGAGCAGCAGGAGGTCAGGGGACTTGTCCCAGGTCTGCTGTCTACTCACTGTGTGATCTTGATCAAATCGCTTCGTTTCTTTCTACCTCTGTATTCTCTTTTAGTCCTTGTCCAAGAATTTTATTTTTAAACTGGTAAAAACAGAATTTCTTCTGATACAAGTTTGCAAAGCATGTGGCAGGCAACCGGAGGTGGCAGATGGGGTTCTGGTCTTTGGGAGGGTACAAAGAATGGTGCAAATGATTGCATGGGGAATTAAGGTGTCAGGAGGAGCAAAGGCAAGACCTCAGTTTCTCCTTTCTTTGCTGCTGTGCTCTTCCCATTCATACCTGCAGCGTACTGAGGGGAGAGGACTGCTCCCAGTTAAGGCCACCCTTGCTCTCCTTTTCCCTGAGCTGGTGACCGAGCTGGTTCTAATGACCTGTAAAACACACAGTATTCACTGAATAATTTTTTCTTGTGTGGCAAAGAAAAGAGCAGTAAGAATTAAAATTGGAAAGAAGATAAAGCCTCCTTTTAGTAGTTTTTTAAATGGGTGATTCTGTTCTTTTATTTTTGTTGTTTTCACGTGGGACCAAGCATCTAAAGGATATCTAACAAAGACAGCAATGTTTTTCTCAACACTGAATTAATTATACACTAAGCTTTTTGGGGGATGGTTCTTAGATCTTTGTAGTGTTTTGAATCTTAAAGTATTGCTTTCTTTCTTGTCAGCTGTAGATATTAACTTGGGAAAAAAAATGTTTTCATGCATAAGTTTATAAAAGCTTATAATAAGGTAGTTTGGACAGCGTTCTTCTTGAATGAGCTTAGAGTTTATGGCATAAATTAGAGTAGATTTCCTTTCTGGAATGTTAATATTAAAGAGGAAAAGTTAATGCTGCAGTAAGAAAATCCAGACGACATGAGAATTGCTTCGCATTCATTGAGACCCCTGCGGAGGAGGAAGGATAAGCCAAAACAACGGATGGCAAAGCTCTTTGAAGCAGGGAGAGGGAGAGCTGGATGCTGTAAGCTGCTGCTCGATCTTCCCCGGTAGGTTGGTAGGGGTTTGGCAGCGGGGTGCTGCTGGAGCCCCCGTGGGACCCCCACCCGTCCCTGCTCCCGGGGCTCTCCTCCAGCCCGTCTGCTGCCGGACACTTCCCCCTGCCGGGGGCTCCGCGCTGCTGTCTGCGCCCACGGAGCTCTGCTCTGCAGGATGGATCTGAGGTTCAGCTTCTCAAAAAAAAGGCCTCCGAACCAGCCAACCAAAACAACAGCCAGCAATCCACCCCGGGTGCAGCCTCTCCCGAGCTAAGTTTCTGACCACGGTGAGCAGCGCTGTTAGGGGGAAAAGGAGGTCTTAATTGCAGGATTTATGAAAAGCAGATACTGCCTCAAGCAGTTAAGGAGAAAAAAATAAAACTTTTTCCTTGACCGGTGACAGGAGAAATGACAGCCCAGCCCTGTGCTTTCCTGCTGCGCCCCTGAGGTCCATTTCCAGGGAGACGAACTGGCTTTATAAGTTTTTTCTGTTAATGCCTTTTGCCTTTTTAGTAATCCGTCCGTGAGATGCTTCTCCAAATGGTGGATTGGGAAGCAGGAATGCCCAAAATATAGCACCCGCCCCCACCACTGCATTCCTGTACTGGCAGTCTTCCTGCTGACCATTTTATTTTACTCATATGGGCTCAGCACACCCCTGAACCAAGGACGATTCAAAGCTTCCCTATTGTTTGAAATTTCTCAAGGCATCTTGTTGGGAATAAAAGCCCTGGCTGCTTCAGCTTCTGGGCTTTGTCAGTCAAGACAGGCATTCCAGGAGGTGCTTTCTGCTCAGTTTCAAACCAGTCTGAATCAAATGAACATAATTGACTGTTGCCACAGGATAAGATGAACAAGCTGATAAGATTTATTGTATCTTACAATAAATGTGTATATTTGCCCAGATCCTTTCAACACAGAACCTCCTTGAAATGGAAAAAAAAAAAAAAAGGAAGGGTAAGGGGGGGGGGTGCAAAGGATGGAAAATTTGAGGAGGAGGTCAAGATCTCTGTTTTGCCTGGGCTGTGTAACGTGCGGCGTTGCCTGAAGACCACACTGCTGTTCTGCTAAGCCTCGGTTGCTGCAGTAGCTAGTTTGTTGAAGTAACCAGCGGAGGAATCATAGGAAGATTCTTTATATCCAGGCAAGATCCTGCCTAATAGGTGCCACGTTTTTTAATTGCCTGTTATGACAGGCCTCTGGAGCCTTAAAAGTTATCTTCTAGATAAGAGGAAGCTTGAAGCTTATTTTTCCTTCAGATAAAGAATGATTTGGGCTGACAAGCTCTCAGCATCAGCTGGGCAGTTCTTCCTTATCTGTGCCTCTGAGCACACAAAAAGGGGTTTTGTGGGGGGCTGGCAAGCTGAACTGCTTGACTTTTAGTTACTTTTGCTTTAAGGACCTTTAACTTCATTGTATGTCTGAGCAACCTAGGCTTAGTAATGTAAATTTTCAACCAGAATTCCCTCTTCTTTTTTTTTTCTTTTTTCTTTTTTTTTTTTCCCCTGGGCCCTGTAACACTTGCATAGCTGTACTCAGAGAGAGTGCAAGGATCAAGGGGCTTGAGATGTGTTTACCGGTACAATCTGCTCATTGAAAAGAGCAAAATTGAGAATTTTGTGCTTAATTTTTCAAAGACATGTTCTTCTAGAGAAGGATTCCCCTAATGTAATCTCAATATAATATGTATTTATTTGAATAGTGTAAATCCCATCTTTCATTTTTCCTTTACCCATGGAAAAACACAATAGCTTTGAGTAATCCAGATGTTGTCCAACATCAACAGCTCTCTGAGTACTCATCTTCAGCTGGTTAGCACAACAAGGTAGTAAATGTCTGTAAGGAAATTCTGTGAGTACAACCATTAGACTGGCTTATTTGCTGACTGTTTCCTCGTTAGCATTGCTCTCTGTTCTGCAGTTACATTCCTTGCAAGATGTAAAGGAGGAAAAAGCTCTTCTAAAAAGAGTAACCCCCGATGCCTGCAGTCAGAACAGAAGGGATGGAATTTTATGTTGCTTGAGAGTAGTGTTTTTTGGCAGCCTGCAGCGGTTCTTTTAAAACCAGCATCCCTCCCTTGTTACCTTAATGCCAGTGACTTTTGTTTGTGAGTTTTGCGAGTTTCTTATTCCCCTGTGTAGGTCTGCGAACTGCTTTCTCGTGGTGTCGCCACAATGCGTTTTCCTCCAGATGTATTTGCAGCTCAATAGCAGCAGGAAGACTGTCTGTTAAGTCGACTTTATGAATCTCCAAAGCGGGCTCCAATCTTTCTTGTTTTATAGTACGAAACAGTAACTGTGTCTTTGGCTGACATTGTGAGATTTTTCTAAGACCAGCTCTCACTCTTCTCGGCCAGCTGCCTTCACGTTTGCCTCCTGAATGACCTCAACAGCGAGGTTTTAAAATGCAGTGATATGCATTGGCCTTTTTTACATACTGCGGAATTACTCGTTTGCTGTTCAGCCATAGTGCCAGAACAGAGAATGACTGAGTGACCCGGAGGGGTATTTTAGTCCATCATTGTCATGCTGTAAAGTAAACCCGCTGTATTTTACAAAGGGGAAGAATGCGATGAAATAGACTGATGAGAGGAACAAATGAAAACTTCTCATGCTGATGAGGAACCAATGCTGGCAGCAGGTTTGGTTGCAAGTTTTGAGTATATGGTTGAGATTCTTTCAGGATTCCAAACTTAACATGAAACAGGAACCAAAGCTTATGCAGGCTAAAATTTATGTGAAGCGAACTATTTACGTGGCAGAGCTTAAAGATGCTTTTAGTCTAGAAAGGAGATAGTCTGAGCACAAAGAAGTACTTACTTGATTTTGTGCAAGTAAATGCTTATAAAACTATTGATTTTTTCATAATTGATCCAAAAATCTAGCCCCCTGTACTGCTGCTCAGTGCAGTTACTTGAGGTGCTTTCCTTTTGTAGCCTCCCCGTAGTTTTGTGTTCCTGAATTCTAGCAGACCATTAGATTATTTCTTTGCCCCCGCTTTTCATTTCGCTTTTTCCAGTTCATTTGTTTCTTCTCTGAGATCATTCTGTCCCAAAGGAACGTGTACTTTATGAGGAATTTAGGCAATCTGAAATGCTTAGCACTTCGGGCAGTGTTGCAGTCAAATCAGTTTCTGCCTGTGTTTTCCAGCCAACCCCCATGGTTTTGCCAGGTGCCTGCCTTAATCCCATCTTTAAAAAAAGTCATTATTTCCAAAGAAGACCTTTTCCAGGTGTCCTCTGAAAAACATACAAAATCATTTTTCTGGGAAATTGCTTTTTATGCATGCAAAATTTGGATAGGAAGTTAAGACTTATCTAACTTCTGGAAGAGAGCTGCCTTCTCACCTCATTGCAAAGGTGTGCTCTCGACCTTTTCAAGGCTAGGAGAGGATTTCTTGTTTATTAAGGTTTGCTACTATCCTTTGGCTGGGGGTTTTCTGTTTCGTTTGTCTGTCTGTCCACTGTGAAGAAGGAATGCTTGTAGGTACCTGCTGTTGCACCGGTGTCCCGGATCTTGCTGCTGTTGGAGTAAATTAGCGTTCCAGCAGTCTCACATCTTTAGTTTGCAATTCACAGTGTGGAGCTCCAGTACACACCTCTCTCTGTGCATCTTGTTTTCCTGAAGTGTAGCATCTGAGGTGGGATTTTGCTGCTTTTTAGCTGCTCATAGTTTCAGAAGCAGTAGTGAAAATTGACAAACCTAGCCAGTTTTTATTCCCTGATTAACAGTAGTAGTCATTCTGCAGACTTTGAAAGATTGTGCTACACTGACTGACACCTAATTTCCATAGGTGGTGAATGTTTTCTAAAATGATCATGAGCTAGGAAGGATTTCTGTTCACTGTGGGAGATGAAAGCTTTATGATCTTATCCAAATCTCTCCGTGGCCATACTTATTTAAATAAGCAACCAGAGAAAGAAATTCATTTTGAGCCATTTTCAGTAACTGGAAACATCCACAGAACACACACTGAATGTGTATGCTTCACGTGGTTGTTTGAGCTACAGTTACCCTGTAGAAAAGGAAAGTAACCTTGACAAAAAAAAAAAAAAAAGCTACGGTCTTATTAATGGCACAGGAATATGCCATAGCTTCAAATGCTCCTTGCACGGGTTGGAAAATACTATTAGTTATATGTTTGGTTTTGATTGAGAGGGAAGAACATGGGGCGGTGTGGAATTAGACAGCACCCAACATACTTATCCAAGCCCTTTTTAGGAAGAGGATGCAGCATGGATATTGAATGACTACAAAAAGCCACTTGAAAATCCAGAGATTTTGGATTAGGACAAAATTCTGCTCTCCTTACTCATTCTGTGGTAGGCAGAAGTGTATCAGGGAGGGGGGGTGAGAAGATAGCCAGAACACTGGGTGAATATGCGCAGAGTAGACAGAAGTCCTTATCTCGTTCCCTGTGACAGACCAGCCAGAGTATGGAAGTGGTTAGAAAAATGAAAGCCGAAGGCTGGAGCTTTGTTCTTTCTGACTAGCCGTCAGTTTAGTTTTTGAAGACTGGAGTTGGCCATATTAGGTTTGCGTGAGATCTGAAGAAGCTAGCTAGGGCTGTAGGTTTGCATAGAAACTATGACAAATATGCTACTTTGAAGTAAAAGAGAGGAATAAAGAAGACGACTAGGGCCAGGCCCTCATTTAATCTAAATTTACTTCACCAGCATAGCTAGCATAGAATCTGGCCCTGCGTGTTTAAGTAACACGTCTTTAAAATATAAGGTCTGTTTCCGATTAGTTTTTTACTATTTATTTTGGGTCTCTAAGTCTCTATTGGAATACTTGTTCTCAACTCATAAAGAGAGTATCTTTGAATGTTTTAACAACTCTGTGTCATGATTTCATAAGAAATGGTTTTTGTGGTAACCGAGTCACTTATAGAAAAAGGATTGTCTTGCCTGCTGTTATGAAGACATTCTTGTACATTAAACCCTCGAAATGGCATTGAAGCTTGCAGCCTAATGAGTTCTTAGTCAAGAGGTTGCTTATGTAACTCTAGGTTTTTTGGCCAGCAAATGAAGGAGGGAAGGAGGTCAAAGGAGACTACCAAGAAGCGGCTTTGCAAATTAAAAACATTGAGGAGAGGGAATTCCTGGCATTCCATGGTATCTGGGTTTATTTTCTTACATTGCTCTAATAAGAAAAACACACTTCAGGTATGTTCTTGGTAAATGTTTTCACTTGTATCATCTATCTCTGCTGCAAAAAGTAACCCAAAATGTATTGGCTTTACATGCCTCAAGGACATCCATTGGATAACTAACCAGTGCATCTGTAAAAGTAGACTTGGCACTCTCATGCAATCCCTGGATGTAGATTCAATTGTCAGCACCTCATTACTAACTGTTCTTTCATTGGAATCATTTTTATTAAAATAACCTTATGCAATAGCTTTAAAACACAGAACAGAATGCTCTAAAGTAACCTATTATGTTACATGTAGTATTCCCAAGTAATGCATATGTTGTAAGGATCAGACTTTATTTTTAGCATAATTCATTTTCTTTGTCCAAAAACTAAATTAAAATCCCTGACAAGTAACTCTTTAATATACACATTTTAAAGAGTTGCTTGGCAAGAGTTTTGATATACCTTGTATTGTACAAAATCCTACTCAGAAGCTTTCAATTAACTTGATTCATACAGTAACTTGGTCTGGCATTCCGCATAAGCTGTCCTGCAGCTTGTAGGAATGAAACATTTTACAGAACCAGTTCACTGGAATAAAAAGAAGCCAGCTGAAACTCAGACAGGACTGATGGTTGTGAACATTAGGAAGTTTTAAGAAACCGTATGCACATTTTTCCTTCGTCCCTCTGCAGAGCCTGGCCACTGCTAGAGGAGCAAGAATGCATTTTAGGGTAATACTGGAACTGTTAAGGTCTGCATTATTATATAGTGACCAAGACGGCTGTGGCATATCTGGGAAGCCTTTGAACATCAAGCTTATTTTAGTGTGCCAGCAGCTCTGCAATAGAACGGTGTTGTGCAGGTGCCCCCACAACCATCCTTCCTCAGCTAGCAAAGGATTCCTCCTTAAGGTTCCTTAGGGTTATTTTAACTCAAGGTAGAAAGTGGAGAGACAGTGGAGGTGGGCCTTTAAAAATCACTACATGATTCTTTTGTCTTCTGTCCCTTTCTTTAGATCTTATTCTTTCATTGGCCACCCCAACCTTTTCTGTTGCTTCTGCGGCCGATGAGCAGTTTAAACCTGGTAGCTCTTTCTTCACTGGGAAAAGTCCTGCTGCCTGTGGTTCTGCCTGGTGGAGCTGGAAATCAGCTCCCTTGCTGCTCTGCTTTGGCAGCTTTCAAGGTTTAATTTGCAAGGCTCAGTGAGGGAAACCCTCTGGGTGCTATCACAGCCCTCTGCCTTCTTCAGCGTCTGTGACTCTGTGATTCTTTGGCTCTTTCTGAAAGCATTGCATAAAATGGCAGCTTCCTTCTTGGGATAGGTACATCAGAGCAACTCTAGCTTCTCTTTACCTTGTGAGGTACTGTATATCCATGTCTGACTCATTGAAAAACAGCGTGGGGCAGGTCACAGTAAGCAATTATCCTTCCAGGAGAAAGAATTTCACTTTTCAGTGCTTGTTAGTGGTGATTCTTTTGTTTATCTCGAAGGAAGCAAACTGGTTTCAGCGTTCATCTTGGCGGTCAGTTGCTTTGTGGGCAGTCCTCCCATTGCTGTAGCGTGCTTGCTTGTTTGGACCAGCCTCTCTGTAGGTGTTGCTCTAGGGTCTAAAGATCAGTTGCTGCTTCTGTTTATGAATGGTGGTGGACAGGCAGAGTAACCCATTTCGTTATTCTACCTGGTGATGACTTCACCAGCTATCTCTACGCAGCTTGACCTTCTGGATGAGCCTCTTTGAGAAATCTTCCAAGAATATGTGACTGGCTGGGAAGGAAAGGAGGCATTATTCATAGACTTGGTCCCGTGCTGAATCAAAGCTGAGGAGCTTAGTCCAGAGTACGTGGTAAGAAGTGAGAACACTGCCAACTGTTTGGAACTGGAACATATCTTCGCAAATCCAAGTGCGATGCATAGCCATCCAGTAGTTGCTTAAGAGCTGCTTTAGCACTACTTGAATAACAGGAAAACTTTTAGGGTGGCTAAAGGCTTTGTGCCCTGTCATAAATGCTCTTCTGCATAGGTGGCTGGTCAGAAGCTGTTGTGGAAGGGAGAGAATCCTACCCACTGGTTAATGGATTAAAAATGTTAACAGTATGTATTACGTGTTGTTAAACAACATAGGGAACAGATGGGGGTTAGCAGGATAGAGTTAAAAATGGTTTGAAGGGTACTGACCACATCTTAGAGTTAGGACTCTTTGCCTAGTAGATAGTTAGTCTGCTTTTCTCTTTGCACAGAACGTGTTCAAAGTCATATCTGTGTGCAAGATAGTAGGATATAGCATCACAAGGATTAGTAAGACCTAAACATCAGTCGGCCTCTGTCGAAACCAGTTCTACACTCAGGAGATGCATCTCGCTTGCTCATTCTTCCTCTCTCTGAGTAATCTGCCAGCTCCCTCTGCTTAGGGTGGCAGCAGAGTTAAAATGATCAAACCTTGTGTTCGGTAAGTACGCTCACAGTAGATCAAAAAGAAGACGCCTTAGGAAAGATTAATAGAATCCTGGTTTTATTGGTACACTTGACTTTCAGAAAAGTTTTTGAGATAATGCAGGTTTTGAAAGAGAGGCATTGAAATTCATATGCTTTAAGACAACCAGAAGCACTTGGTTTCAGGATAATAATCATGCAAGATTATAGACTTCAGAAGTTCTTGAAGTTGGTAAGTAACTGTCATAAAAGGGCTTCAGACAAAGACGATGTTCTGTGTCTCGTTGGTGCAGTAGCCAGGCATAGCTTCTGTTTCTGGACTGCTCGCGTGACTAATGCTTCCCTCTTGCTCACGCTTCAGCCTGGTGAGCAGCAGCAGCACTGTATGGGTTCCTTCCTACACCCCTTACCTTTCTGGATGCACCTTAATTTCCTAAGGACTTGCCTCACAGTAGCATGTTTGAGCATTAGCATCATGACAAAACCATACTACTGTTCACACAGTAGTCATATACCAGTGTTAAACAGCCAACTGCTTCTTGAAAGACGTCACTAAGCAGTAGATTTGTAGAGTGTGAATGAAACTGGCTTCCAGAATGTATTTATGAAGAGCCTGGTCTCTTCCCAGCCATTTCACACTAGTGCTGTTGCTTCTTCCAGTTCAGCAGGAGCAGCTTTACTTGTTCGGAGGAACTCTCTTCCCCACAACACATTTGAGAGCGGATGAAGAAATAATCTTGCAGCAATATCAGCAACCATCTGAAATTGCAAAGCTAAGTTTGTTCGCTTGCGTGGCTCACAGCATGTGTACACCACAGTGTTATAGTAAATGAAAGTTTTCCAAAGGGAATGGAAGCTTTGGTGTTCTGGTCAGTGAAGGGTTTATTAACCCAAGTCAGGCTCCCAATAGTTCTGTAATTTGCAGACAACAGAATATTATGGATTTAAGCACCAGTTTTTATTCTCGTGGGGTGGTTTGGAGAATATGAAGGGTCCTGATCTAACTAGATTCTCCCTGCAACATTAACCTCTGCTGAGTTCATTATACATAAATGATGTACTGCACTTGGATGGCACAGTACCTCTCGGGGACAATATATTTTGCCCCGTTCTGTCGCAAATGGAAATGATTTGGTTTTGTAGCTTTGTTAATGTTGGCATGGGTAGCCTGCAGAAGGATTACTATTTGAGAGGTAAGTTAGTCCAGGAGTTGCAGAGATGTTGCCTGATGTTTGGTCCACAAGCAGACCCCTCTTGATCTTAAGGCCTGTTGTATTTGTAAGGCTCTTCCTTGCTCTCAGTGCTGCTTGTTACAAATTTATATATGTAACATAACTCATCACTGTTGTAGGCTAACAACAACAATCAGTGCGGACTTAGATTTATGTTGCTTGCAGCAGGGTGGTTATACGATATTAAAGTCCGAGGGTATATTTTTATTCCATCTATAGAATATTTAAGGAATTATTTTTCTACTTATTTTGTTGATTATATATAATTTTCTAGAAAGCCGCGGTTAGTAATTTTAAAAGTTGTAAAAGGAATTACTAGCCATTCTGTAAATCCTCTAATTAAGAGTTCTAGCTCAATAGCTATATGGAGCTAAGAAAGAAGAAAAGAAAGTGCAATTTAAGGAAACTACCTTAATGTTTTGCAGCGTATAGTCCGGTTGGATGCTCCATATTATATTGCTTCCTTATGTTTCACCTTTAGTTGACCTTGAAGTTTACAGGTTCAAGTGGATATTAATGATCTTGGGAATAGCTAAAATAAACAGAACATAAAGGTGATGAGAACCCCTAGCTTCCCAAACTATTTGCTGGATTGTGTCATTTTAGTTTTAGCACAGGAAAGTGCTGTATTGTCTGTGTAATTAGATGAACCATTGCAGAAATGCTGTCTAAAGGATTATTGAATGTGACCATATCAGTTCAAATATAGTAGATACTCTTGCGAAAAAAAAAAAAAAAAAGCACCGAGTGTTTTCTAGGAAATTTTTCAAGTATCTGTTACGCTTTTTTCATTACAGAACTGTTTTGATACTAAGCAGTATGGACGTTCTACGTTACTAGTCTGCTTAAGTGGGAATTGAATAAGAGGATTAGATGTCACTTAATTTTCTTCTCAGATACTGTATGTGTGTGCGTGTACGCACACATACATGCTGACTTTCGTTCTGGTAAAATACGGCCCACTGATTACTCTTCTGCTGTCTTGAATTATTTTTCTGTTTTGGTTTAATGCACGCTGGTGTCATTGGTTTATACTATTACTCTTTGATACTGTGAGAGGCAATGAGCAGCATTGCTGTACTTTTGTGTAACATCATTCCACGGGCAGCTGCATTGTCTCATCTACGTGGTTATTAGCAAGTAAAGTTGTTCTGTGTCATGGATGCTGAAGTATGTTAAACTTTTTGGCTTTCTGAAGCCAAAAACCTTCTTGTGTGTGTATGTAGATCAACGTGAAACAGGACTGTGGTTAAGATGCTTGTCGTTACAAGTTTACTTGATGCTTGGGTTGAGGAAATGTTTGATAAAACTTAAGACACTGGCTTTGTTGGTGGGTTTGGCAAGTTACAAACCTGCTTCAGATGGTGGTTGACCACAGCCGTCAGACTTGTGTATATCTATTTTATAAGTATATCCATCTGTAAAATAGATATGTGAAGGAGCCAGAAATGTGAGGTTTCTCTCTCTCTTTCCCCTCCCCTCCACCCTTTTCCTTCAAAAAAGGCAAAACATGGAATACTGTATTACTTTTCACTTCGGGGGAATTTTTTCCTCTTTATAAGTAATTCATGATGTGAACTAAAGCCATGACAACCTTTTAATAATTCTTAAATTTTACTGTAATATAGCTCACTTGTGGGACTAAAAATATGTCAAATTTTAAGAGATTGATTTACTGTCCATTATCTGTAAAGTGGGGGAATTGGAGGGGGGGATTCAGCCCCTCACAAAGAGCTCTAGGGAAACAGAGCAGCTTATGGGGCAGTTTGGGACTGTGGTGCTGGTTTTAAGAACCTTCTGAATTGTTTGTTTTCAAGTTCTCCCATGCTCCACTGATAACATATTTCTTTCTGGTTTGGAGAATAGTGGTCAAGGTTTTATTGGAACACAATGGTTTATAGGAAACATAGTGGTTTTGCAACTTTTTTTTTTTTTTACGATGTTTTAAAAGCTGTTTTGAGATGATTCTTTCACAATTCTTGTTTGTCTTGAAATGAGTTTGTAATTTTATGTATTCTTAGCTTTTTTTTATTAAAACTTTTGCTGCTGTGCCTGGAAAATCATGTCCCTTGCTTCACATGCTTCATTGTAAGATGAATCACCGAACGTCATGAGGGCATAATACTAACAAATGCAAATTCTTTGCTATTCCCATTTGTCTTAGTTATTGCTCATGTCTGGTGAATCTTCTAAAGGTAGTTAACAGCCTGCTTTATAATCCTGCATCCGAAAACATTTGCAAAACTTAGTTACCTTGAATGCATTTGCAGTATTGCCCTAAAATGTTGGCTTCTGTAGGCATGTCTTTTTTAAGCTAAATTAAATTATTTGGAAATAGTAACTGTTCCTTCTTTTACCGCTGTTTTAGCCAACTTACCCCTATTTGCCCTAGATGACATACTGTTTGTTTTGAGCCATACCTTTCTGATAGTAACCTTGCATGTTCTGCGTGTTGCGTCGAGCCAGCCTGGTGAGAAACCAGCAATGAAAGAAAATTTGGGATGTGCTTCTCGAAGATGCTCAGCTGTGTGCCTGGAAAGCCGCCTCCCAGGGCAGGGTTTGCTGGGTGCTGGCTGCCTGCTGGCCAGGGTGTGAGATGAAGTGGGTGACCTGCTTCCCCATTGCTGAGCATGCTTTCTTGGGGTGTATACTTGCATATAGAACAAGATGCAGTGAACTGACCAGTAAACTCTTAAAAGATATGTATTTACTAATAAAGCCTTATACTTGTTAGTATAAATGCGTATTTCAGGTAGTCCAGAGAAAAATATATTGTAAAAGTTTGTGGCCAATTGTCGTTTTTGCTCACGTGCTTTAGCTTTGGTGGCTTGCAAGCTGATTTGCAACAACTTGAGTATTACCTCAAAGCTGCCTTTAAAATGCATGTCAACTTCTGATTAATCTGTTTGCTGGTTTAAAATAAGTGTTTTTAAATAAATTGGTGGCAAAAGACTGTTAAAAATCTAGCCTATTTTTAATGATTGTTTGCTGTATCTTTAGACTTTTTTCGTAAAGACTTACGTTGCTCATGTCATGCAGAAAAATAATCTAATTATATAATTAGATGATCAAGTTTGCTAAGGTTTAATAGACAATAGTCATAAAGGACTGTGTTCCTTGTAAGAATGCTCTAATGGTACAGAAGCATTTATAGATTAAGGAATACTCCTAGTTTGGACGTAATACGTACCAAAGTATATCATGTAGGCAAGACTTCTAGTTCTCTTTTTGAGGAGGTTCAATAGTCTGCAGAAATGACAATATAGAAAACTATCTTATGTAGTCCATCTGATTGTAGAACAATTTATTTTGTGCTTAAAAAGCTTGTGAATCACTGAAATATCACCTGAACTTTGTGTAATAGACTTTAATTGACATTAATTTCTCATAGCTTCTTCCATCAGTTAGCAGAATAATTGGTTAGAAACCCCCAAAGCAAGCTGCTATTTGAATTTGAAAGAATTGCAGAATATTGTAGTCCTGGGTTATTTGTAGATGTTGTTAGTGGAAAAGCCAGTCTCTGCACGTTTCCTGTGTTTTTGTTTTCAAATCTAAATGAGTTATTCCATTTGCTTCATAAATATTTATACATAGAGGCCATTCCTCCTCTTTGCCACAACTGCTGTACTGTGGAAGAGCAGAAAGAAGAAATGCTAAAATCTTCAAAAGTCCCATGTGAAACTGATGCAGCAGCAAGTCTGCTTATCCTGACTCAGTTATTCCTGCAAATGAAATTTATGACACTTCTCTCACACAGTGTAAATAATGTGGGCATGCTTAATTATTTAAAAATATTTTCATAGATTGAAAGAGTGTGAAGTTTTAACTTAAGCCACCTATTTTTATATGCAAAATGTATTTTCAACAAACTTGCTTTAAGCCTCCCACTAATGTGCTGCTTTGAGAAGCTTTTCCAGTTTTTTATTTTATTAATTCCCACCGTATTTCATCAGCATATGATGAAATTCAGATAAGAGTTTTGATCTAATTTTTCTGATTGATATTGCCTTCAAATAGGTTGTTCTCCACTGGAGCGAAGTATACTAGTGCATAGAGTTAGTAATACAAAATTTTCAATCTATAATTACATAATGTTCTGCCTTTTGAAAACGCTGTTTTAAAGAGAAGTCTTCTCTCACTGTGAAAGCCAAAAATGTAGTTTTGTCTACTGAGTATATACGAGATTTGCTGTCAGTTCTTTGAAATCCATGGCCAAAATTAGTTTGGATGAACCATGTACTGGCTTGCTTTGGACAACACAGAATCACTGTGTAGATCCTATCAGTTTAATCAGCAAAGAATGAGCTAATGCAGATCATCTTGGTTGTCTGTCTCATGGATGCTAATGCTAGAAAAGTGCCATATGGAAATGTAGGAACAGCTAGAGCCAGTTTTCTTTAAGTGTAAAAAATGGTCTTCAAACAGTACTGCTATGTAAATGTTTGCAGTTCTTTGGGCGAAGGACATTACATAGAAGTGAATTTGTGCTCAGAACATCCAAGGTGCGGTGCAATGCTCAAACTAGTTTTGAAGCATGAATGCTCTTGCATGTTTCTCCTCCTTGCATGTTCTGCAGTCTGATGAGCCTCAGCTAAGAGGTCCTTCGCAGATGTTCTGCTGAATCTTCTCCCCTTGCCTTCACCCCGTAGTACAGGAGTGAGGAACCCCAGGCCTGCAGGTGCACCTGCAACCTTTCCACTTTTTGCCATATATCTTGATATCAATCTGGAGTAAGTCTGCCAAGGCTGCTTAAAAGCCTGCTGTGCTTTTAGACTTTTCCTGTCTATCCATCCCATCTGCTGGAGTGAGCTGCATGAAGTTGCTCACTCACTCGGGTCTTTACTTCTACAGCTATACATAAAAGACTTTTATCTGAAAGTTCCTCTTAAAAGGCTTGGTGTCACTTCTTCAGTTAAGCAAACTGACCTCCTTTAGTGAGCTGACGTTGGCTTAAAACACCTATAGCAATTTTTTTTGTGTGATCCTGTTTTAAAATATTTGTCACCTGAGGTTTATTATTTTTATCCCTGGGCCTCCTGATTTTTTGTTTTGATCAAAACAAATGCTGTTGGATCTCTCTGACAGATTCTTACCGGTTTTGTTTTGTTTTGTAATTATTACTTTAAAATTGTTGTTTGCAGTGTAGAAAAAAAGGTAGCTTCAAATAAAACCTTATTCATTGTTGAAGCAGAAAAGTTGGTGTTTTATTAGCACTCCCCATGACCTTTAGTGAATCAATTGTTTTAATCAATCAAATTATGCTTGCATTAGTTAATTAGTTAACTTGATCTTGATGTGACACAGTCTTCCTTGAGTATATGCAGAAAGGAGGGAGAGGAACGACGGGTCTGTATAAACACCACATGCAAAGGCTGAAGCTATCAGCCTGCCATTAGCCCTTTATCTAAGAGGCTCTTGGCATATAAATCAAACAATAACTTCTCCGTTTTGAGTCCGTGCCAAAGAACACATTCACAGTTGAGTCTAGAGCAGATTACACCCACCAAGTGGCTTGAGGGCTTGGAGTGAAACTGGGAAATAACCTTTAAATTATTCAAGAACACATTTATGCTCTTTAATGTTGGCTAGCAGACTTTTTTTTTTAGTACCATTTGCAAGTTCTAATCATAAAAACAGTGTACAGAGGGCAGTTTAACAAACATTTAAGTGAGGATTTGAGAATAATGTTTTAAGCCGAATGGCTGTGAAGAGATTGACTTTAACAGCAATTTTGTGTGTTTTGCCATGTCGCAACGTAATTACTAATCTGTGGTGAGAGTGGTAATATCCAGTGATCCTTTTGCAGTTTTCTGCAGGCACAATACCAAGATTACATTAGCTTTCCTTTTATCGTACTGTCTAAGGTTATGGCAGATTGGAAAAGAGCTGAAGTTCCCACAGTCTGAGCTGCTGAGCACATTTGCCAACCGTGCAAAACGTTTGGTGGCAGAATTACCGTCTGCTGTTTAGAGCCGTTTTGAAACTTCAAAAACTTGTCATCTTTCTTCGAAATAAGAAGTATGGATCCCCTCTGGCATGATAAACCCAGGATGTGCAATTTACCTCAAAGCAAACAAGCAAACAAAACATTGTGTGTTTTTTGCGTTATTCTTAGAAGAAGGCATCGCTGCATGTTCCATTGAACACACGTTACTTAGAAAATGGAGTGCATCTACTCTAGATTTGCAGAACTACAGACTTAACTCCTGAAAATACTGACAGTTGTTTCTATACAGAAAATTGTAGGTAAGTTATTTTAGAGCTACTTTATCCCTTCCAAAACCGAACGAAGAGCTGCTGCTTCCCCCGCAGCCAGCTGTGTCAGGTCAGCATCCCGCAGCCCCGCAGCATCCTCCCGCAGCGCAGCGGCTGCTCGGGGCCGGTGTTTTCGAAGGGGGGGGCCTCCATGCCTGGAGCAGGGCACAACCGAAGACGTGGCCGTGTCTCCTTCCCTTGTCCTGTTGGCTTGTGTGCCCAGGAATGTGTAGCACGTCCGGCGTGGCCTTGGCGCAGCTTGCACCCTTTCCGAAACAGCAGGGGAACTGGAGGAGAGATGATGTCCCCCGATGCATGGCCCCTCGCTCCAGGCTCCTGCCAAATTGTTGCGTCTTATCGCAGTCTTGTGCTTCTCTTCAGTTTATCCACATTCAGATGACATATTGCCAGCAATTGGGTTCTCCATTGTGGCAGCTGTCTTCCAGCAACCACGGTGGTGTTTGCATTAAGTGTGGGTGCTGCATCTCCTTAAATCGAATGTGAGTTACTGCAAAGGATATGTTGGCAGCATGCTTGCTTGGTTTTGGGCAGCTTTGTGGTCTTAATGAAGCTCTAATTTAATCTTTACTGACTTTTTTTTCCCTCCTCACTTCCCCTTGTGAAAAAGCTGTAAAGCTGTATAGACATACAGGGAAAGTTTTGCTGATACAGTAACCGCAGAATCTCTCTCATGGTGAGAGTATCACAGTTTTCCTTGTGACTTTTTTAAAAAACGTAGAAATACAAACATGACCAGTTTGTTAAGCTGAAATGTTTGCATTTGCAGCTGGTTAATTTTTGAAGCCCACTCAGTGTTGTTTTACCTCATATACTCAAAGCGTGTCAGCAAGTTGCTTTTTGATATCCTGTTGCCTTTGCCAGGTGCAGAAATAACCGCATTCGCTAATTCTCTCTTCCTTAACATCTTGCTCATATGACATCCTCCACACCCTAGTACTTGCTGTTTCTGCTGTAGGCTGTGCTTTCACCTGACCCCAACCTTTTTAAGAACAAACAAACAAAAAAACAACCCACAACTAACCAACCAACAGAAAGTCTGTACAAAGTCATCTTTGTCTTTCTTGATTTCAGCTTCAGAGGATCTGGTAAGGAAATTGGATGTAGATACTGCCTTCTCGGTTTGGCTTTTAAAAAGGTTGAAGAAAAGAATCTTGACCTGTTTTTCAGTATGTCCATGGACACTGCAAAGCTTGCATGTAACTGAAAGAAATTTTTTTATGCCAGTGTTTAAAAGGAGGAAAGAGGATGACTTGAATTTGTCCTGCTAGGGAAATCAGTCCAGGCAAAAATCAAGTAAAAGATAATGTAGGTGTCAATTTATTCTATCCTTCTTGACTCAAAATTAGATTGTATTAAAATAATTTGCAGTAGTTTGCCAGAGACTACAGATGTGGCTAATGATTTCAGTGATTCTAGTATGCTGCTTGTACATGGGTGTTTGACTTTTAGTCTTCATTTGGTTAAATATAAATGCTGATTGAAGAAATGTATCACAGTACTAATGTTATAAATACTAAATGGCTAAAGAATGGCTTATTTGTAGATCTGAAAACAAGGCTGTAAGTGGGGAATGCTCAGTCAGATGAGTGGCTTTGAGAATAAGCCTGCAGACAGTCACAGATAACCTTGGTGGTATTGTCCTCGCAGGGCAGGACTAGACCGGTTCAAGAGAATAAATCAAAGTTATCTTAACAGATGCAAGAGTAGGCATTTGATTGTCAACCTGTAAACGTCTAGGTCAAGCAAGTTCAGGGATCTGAGCTGTGTTCAAAAGTAGCAGTTCTTTCCTATCTCGCTACGTAGTCCCATGTAAAAGGTGTTACTGCAGCTGAATGGTGTTCAGGTGGGAAATGGAAGTTCCTCCACACTGGGTGTCACTTAACGTAGCACACCATCACCAAAAGAACTGCTTATCGTACTGCACCCTTGTTTCTGCTGAAGTCTTGGGCTTTTTCACCCTTGCGCTTCCCTACCAAGGAACAGCAGATTTTATTGAACGTTCTTTCAGGTATTGCAAATTTGAGAAGCCAGCTAGTCAGTCACTTCAGGGCTAATTTGTTCTAGTCTTCATTTTTATTTTTATTTTTCCATCTTTCCTGTCTTTCATTAATGAAAGAGTGCCTCTGGAGGCTGCAAATTGGAGCTGCTTTGCACCGCCTGCTTCTCTCTTTGATCAGCAGAGAACATTCTAGTCTTTCTGAGCCGCTTCTCATCAGCAGATGCTTCCTGGCACTGTTGTCAGCTGATGTCTTATTTTAGGATTTGGATAAGTTATGGGTCTGAGGATTTGGTCCTTTTTCATCCTTTGGTCCTTTTTGTCCTTTATGACAGCTTTGAAAACTGGCACACAAATACCAGAAGTAGGAAAGCTTAGGGACGTTATTTAATGGGTAATATTGGTGGTAGGGGGACAGTTGGACTAGATGATCCTGGAGGTCTTTTCCAGCCTTTATGATTCTATGATTTTTAGATATCCAGATTTCTCCGTTGTCTTTTGTAACCCTTTTTTGGTGGTGGGTGTTGTTTTTTTTTGAAGTCCAAATTATTTTCAGCTACATTTTAATTACATTTAGCACAGTGGATGGCTTATTAAAACAAATTCAACATTTATGTGTGAGGGGAAGGTAACAATTTTCAGTTACCAGATGTCTATCAAAAACCTTGCTCTATGTATATGAAATAGTCTACCATGGATTTTCAAAAACTTGAGCCATATCTCTGAATGTAACATAATATATTTGTGTAATAAACTTCTAATTTTATTACCAGATAACTGCCACACTTGTGCATATTATATTCTGTTTCCTGAGGTGGCTGCTGATTAGGTATTATGACCATAATGGTAAACAGAAGGGACAGGGGGGTAAAACCCTTTGAGTGAAACTCTGTTGGTGAAATCGATTAGTGGCAGAGGCCCCCAAATTTTAGTGCTCTCTTCTCATTGTCAGGCTTGCTGTGCCACACAAAACATTTTACGATAGAGATGCACAGAAGTGTGTGCTGTGATATTTATCTTTTGTCGTGAAGTTTAATTTGAAGGGTGATTTAGAATTGCTGATTTTACCCTAGTGTAAATGTATCTAATTAATTTTTTCTTAAGCACAGCAGCGTGGCTCAGACAATACTTCTAAAGGTTTCGTAATGTATAATATATATATATATATATTTTAAATCTACTTAGTTTCAGAAAAGTGCTTCCAGAGTGCAGTGGCTCACCAGATGATAACATGTAAAATCAATAAATAACAGTCCTCGGGAAGTAAAGGAATGCAACAGGAAAGAGGAATTTGAATTGGGGTACTGGATCCCATAGAAATCACTGATTATAGCATCAATCTTGTCAGATTAGGGCATTTGGACTAAAGCACAGGAACTGCAGATGGGAAAAAGAGGAGGGGAGGGACACCACGGCAAGAGCTGGAAGGGCAGTCGCAGACAAATGTCTCACCAAAAGTGGAAGATAAGATATTACTGTTTCCGAGTGTTAGAAATCTCGAAAAGGAAAATGTGGTAACTCCTTGGATCAGGCAAGCAGTGGTACCAGAACCCTTTTCTGCATCCTTGTGACTCGTTCCCAGCAGTCATTCGTTTCTTGTCCCTGGAATTAAAGAATGAGCAAAGCAAAGACCCTTCTGTGGCGGTGTAAGAGAGGGGAAGTGGGAAAAGTATTTTCAGCAGCAGACATAAAACTGAATTTTTCAGTGCTGATTCAGATTAGTTCCTACTTAAATGCTTTTGCTGACCGGGTTTTTCTTAAAGTGGTTATAAAAGGTGACTAATAAAAATAAAAAAGAAAAAGGCAAAACAGAAAAGCTGCTGGTGAGTTGGTCTTGTGCAAATAAACAAGCCACGTTTTAGCAGTTTAATTTTGAAAGTCTGGTAGTGTTGACTCAAGGGGCATATTTTTTTCCCACTCATTCCTTTTTCTAGTTTGTACTTCACTGAGTCATTCCCATGAGTCACTTCTTAACAAATTTTGTATAAATTAAAACAAGATTGCATTCCGACTAGCATTTTCAGCTAGTTCCTAGCAAACTCCAGCTGACATTTACTGTATGCCGCAGTGATTTCCAATATTTGTTCTACCATGGAAGTAACACTGGGGGAAGTGAGCGCTCAATCTTTATGCCAAGCTACTGGTAGAGCACCTATCAGGCTACAAACATACCTTAAAATCCTGTGGAGCTTTGTGATGGAGTTTGCTTAAGCTATGTGCCATGGGTGGAGTTCCCTTTCCTAGTGAGATGTTTCTGGTGTATTTTTTCCTGTATTTCACTACCGTGAGGCAGCCCTGTAAACAAGTAGCTTCTTTATTTATGCAAAAAATACTGCTTACCATTGTGTCCTTGACTAAAAGAATGGTATTTTGAAAATGCTAGGTGGGAGGACAAGGTGAGTTCTTCAGTTGGTGATGGATTTATTTTTTTAAGTGTGGGATTTTACCTGTTTTCTTACCTATTTTCTTTAAGTGTGGATCTTACCTATTTTCATGAGCTTTTCAGGAACAGGCAGTGTTAGGTATGGGCTGGCTGCTTTGGAGTACTTTTAATAATACATTTAAAGCATTTTTTTTTTTTTTATCTTCCTGTAGATTATTACTGAGAGTAGTGGTCTTGAAGTACGTAAAGCCTTTGCATTGCACTTCTTGTATTTGTATGGATCTCTATAAAAATCTGTAGAGATCATTCCTCATTATATTAATACTAATTCTCCTAATGTGTACCAGTTTAAAAAAAATCTAAGTAGTTACTACTCAGGTTATCAAAGTGTTATTTGTACAAATACACGAAATGACTTTGCCGTCTCAGATACTTTTCAGCATGCTAGTGTTTAGTCAAACTTTAATCAGTTAAAAAAAGACGCTGTTGGCTGAAGTAATTTGCCTTTTTCCTAATGATATTACCAAAAATGGTTGAACACAGGAACACTTGCTTCTTTAGGCTGACCTAGTCACTTGAATACATATGAGAGCTCTTAATGTATGTGGATCTCATGCTGTTTCTGTATTATACTACCTGTTACACCTAAACCACTAGGTATTCTTCAAAGCAGGAGGAAGAAAAATGTCTGCAGAAACTCAATGGATTACACAGAGATCCAAGCATACACAAGTGTGGTTGACCCTCATCTGCTTTTATGCTGTACCGCAGTTATTTTGCTTCTGGCTATTTTTGGTGTGCTAAAGCAACCCTTGGGGATCATGTAAATTTAGGTCCTTGGCATTAAAGAAAGCCTACTGTGGCTAAAGAAAGAAAAAATTTTATAAAGTAAAAAATAAATCTGCCCCCTTCCCTCCCTCCAGTTTTGTTTAGCGCATCAGTGTGACTCATCCTTACATTTTTTTAAAAGCTTAAAATAATTAGTCTATTATTTTGGAGGTATTTTATTGTTTATACTAGTAGCACATGGACGTACCAGCTGGAACAAGGTTTTGTAGTAGGGATGATGCAAGGATGGTGCACACTGCTTTCAGAGACCTTGCAGTCTAAATTGACAAGACTGACCAACGCCAGTGAGGAAAGGGAGAGCAGCAAACAAGGACGACAGGGAGAGAAGTGGTGCATCCTTACAGCGTGCATTCCTCACTCTTACCAAGGTGTGTAGGTGCTTCTCAGGTCGAGGCACCCAAACTTCACGGTTTGCTATATATTTTTATGAAATGTATGAGTGAGAAGGATAAGACTACAAAAACTTGTGCAAAAATTTGGAAGACTTACCTTAGTTTCCCTTTTGTTGTTTGTTTTCTTTTGTTTTACAGTCAGCTCCTGGTGCCTGTGCTTATGTGAGACTCCTTGCTTATAGTTATGGTGACGAAGAGAATCAGGAAAATGAGAATGGGCTAAAATCTTAGAGAACAGAGACATTTCTTTCAAATGGGAAAAATAAGTCTTTTAAAAATGAGCTTCCTGCTGTTTTAGGCCTGATTGCTGATTTTTATAGATGTGGATTTGGAAGTGCATGTTCAGGAAGGGATTAGTTAACAGGCAAAGGGGCGGCCTCTTGCAATGCAAAGCTCAGGCGCTTGTAAGTGACAGCCAGGCGTGCCTGCGCTTGTGGTGTGAGCAGGGTCAGCAGGATGCATTAGCAGCGGTGCTGGGGGGTGGCACTGAGTCAGAGTAATGGGGTATATAGTGTCTGTAAAAATAGCATGCCCTAGGATCCAGTACTTAAAGGAGATCGTATTGAAGAAATGTGAAAACCGTGTTAGGTCATTGATCCCCTGGTCTGCTTTGTCAGGGTTCTGCTGTACGAGGTGCTTTCCTCTTTTACTAAATTCACCTTTTAAAGGTGATAGGTATTCTTCCTGGCTATTCCACCCCCCCCCCCCCCTTTTTTTTTTCCTTATAACCTTTCTATTTATCTTAAATTTTCCCTTTCTTAAAGTACGGTAATAGGATGACATTTGTTCTTCCTACTCCTTTGTGGTTTGTGCAGAAGGAGGGTAACTCAGCTTCCTTCCCACGGTCCTCCCACCCACACGGGCCTGGACAGAGGATGTGGGTTCTTGGGCTGACAGGAGTGGGGCTTGCTGCCCCTCTTACCTGCTTCGGGAGACAGTGCACGTTGCTGAATGCAGCCGTGACATTGCAGTAGAGCGTATACACAGCTGCTCTGCAGCAGGTATCAAATGAATTGTTGGGGATTTTATTTTCTGTGAAACAAAGTGTGTTTTGGCATATTTATAAGCATGTTGTGAGTTACATCAAAATGTATTCGGGTGTTAAATGTCTCCTGGGGAGAAAGCAGAGGGGAGTTTTTCCTAAGGGGGGAAAAAAAATCCACACTTAATCCCAATTAACTACAGCCTCAGGCAAGGGTTCTTCCTCCTTTTTCCTCCCCCCTCCAGAGAAAACACTGAATTCATTCACAACAACAACAAACACAGTGTCCTGGAAGAAAGAATACTGACAGGGTAATGAGCGCTGACCGGCCACACAGATTGCTGTGTGTCTTGCTTAAACTTACCACCACTGGCAATAAAAAGGAAATCTCTGAGTACAGGTACCGTAAGGATAGTTGCACTCTCCTGTGGATTATTCATTTCATATAAGGAGAATCAATGAAACCCAAAGTGACGTTAGTTCGTGAAATCATACTAGCAGCCTTCAGCACTGGAAGTATTGCTTTTGGGGTTTCAGCTCTCACGGGGAAATCACAGCCCATCTGTAGTACCGTCCTTTCCACAGCTTTTTGATATCTGAAGAACTTTGGACTGTTTCTGGTATTCCCGTAGTTAAACGGTAGTGGTTATAGTGGAGCTAACATGCTGGTTTCAGTTTATTATAGGTGGATTCTAATACTTTTTAATTGGTAGCAAGAAATTCTAGATTTTTGCTGTTAAACTGTAACAACTTTTGCTAAGAAAAGTCAAGCTTTTATATTGCATTAGTTTTGCTTGTATCCTGCCTACCTCAGAGGAGTTGCTAAGTAGAAGCACTCATCTTAAAATATAAATGTTGTCTTAAGCTTATTCCATTATTCAAGCAGTGTTTAGTGTAACCCTGTCATTTTCTTATAGTGATCCAGCTGCCAAAGCTCTCTGGGAGTCCTTCATGAACCTCAAACAAAAGGAAGCTGTGATGGAGGCTAGGAGACACCTTGTGGAGGCTGCGAGCAGAGAAAATTTACCTATTAAGATGAGCATGGGTGAGTAGTGTGACATCCCGTTTCCCGCACAGTGGTAATGTGGAAGGTGACAGCTGCTCTATGTCCGCATAACCCTCTTGGGGAAAACTTTTCTCCATCCCTGCCATTGGTTTTGGGTGTGTATTGTGGCTACCACAGAATCTTCCTGGTACAGAAGTGAGAAGCAAATGTGTGCTAGAGCTCAGGTGTTGTCTTTTATATACAGCAACATTAAAAAGATAAGAACAGTTGTGAAGCAATGGAGTTCTATGAAGAAAGACTTTAAAGGCATGAGAATGGCCAGCAAAGCTGCTGCTTTGTTCTGCAAAACATGAGAACTTGGGTATTCTTAAAAAATCAGCAGGATATGTGCCCTTGGCAAGCAGGAATTGCAAATAGCAGCTGATCTGATGAAATTTGTGCAGATCTTCTGTATAATTACGTTATATAAACCTGATAATCCTGAATTCTTCAAAATAATAGATAAAAACTTTAAATAACTTTTTAAAGGATATTGTTCTCACAACATGCCATACTCAGTGAAACGCAAGAACCGATGTAAAATTAGGCTTATTAAAACAATTATATGACTCTATACCTTTTTTTTGTATTTCATACACTCTGACTATCCTATGCTGAACTTTTCATCAACAGAGAAAGGTCCTTGTGGAATAAAAGTAATTGGCTTTTATCTGAGACTCTAGAGACTACTGCCAAGATGTTGTAGAGGAATTAGATGTACTGCCAAATTGTAAACTCTTAACAGCTATAACATTTCGTATGTTGTATGGTCTTTACAAATACCTAGAGCATATATTCAGTAGATTATTAATCAGAAATACTAGATCTATGCAACAGTAATGATGTAAACTGTTTTAAAGAAATGGAGCAGCCATGAGAGGGCTTTTATAAATTGACCAGAGGGAGAGAAGGCAGACAATTTTTTAAATGATAAAATTGTTTTTAAGCTTTCCCTGATAATGTATCTGATCATTCACTATAGTGACACTAAATGTCTTCCTATTTCATGTGCCTCTGAAAAACAACAACAACAAAATGTTGGAATTTGTTTTAAAAGTAATTACTTCCCATCTTTGAGACATAATCCCGCTACCAGCTTTGCTTCATTCTGTGTGAATGACTAGATCAGCCACCCTTTCCTCTGTGGCCCTTTCCTGTGGTGCCCATTGCTGGCTGTAATAACCCTGATTCTTAGTCATGTTGGCTGGTACTTGTTGATGGCAGCCTAAATATCAGATGTAAGTGGACCCAGTATAGTGCTATGTAGAAACACTAAGAGTTGTTGAAACAAGTTTCTGATGTTATCATTCCTGAGACTTGCTTTTGTCTGGAGGATGCAATGTAAGTTGAAGTGTAGATATAACGTACCAGTCTTTATAGGAGTTTTACTTTGTGAATTATTTTGTACTAGAATCATAATTATTTTTAACTTTGTAGTTAACTTTGTAGATGAACTTCAAAGGGAGATAGAAAATCCAAGGCAGTTTGGTAAATGATAAACAGGGATAAAATGAAAAATATGGAAAGGAGGGCTGCACAGTTACGAAAATCACAACTTCTCATTGAGCATAAATCTGAAACTCCCTCCAAGGTGTCACTTTGTCCAGTGGCACATATTTATTAATGACATGTTGGACCAGAGCTACATCTTTACAGTGTTCATTTCTCATCTGTTATGCTACAGAATATCTTAAATCTGTTGGAAAGCTGGAAATTCAGTTGTTTATCAATTGTTTCTTTTGCTGAGAAGGAAAAGTTCAAGTGGCCAGTTCTAGTCCTGATTGTTGTGTTCAGTCAAAAGGCTGCTTGCTTCCACTGTGATTGTAATGTGAGGCAGCACTGGCTGAAGAGAGAGGAAATCATTTCAGTCTTTCTACTCTGTGCTTATCCTTCAGTTTTTATGATTTTACCTCAGGTTCTGCATGTATCGGATGATCTTGGTGGATTGCATGCTGCTTTTCCTGATACTTAGGGTATTTTTTTTTATGGTCCTAATATTAAATGTCACAGACATTTTCTAGAATAAAAGTTCCCTCTTACTCTCTTTACTAAGACCAGCTGTGTCAGATGGTAAGAGTATTTTGCTTGCTGCCATTTTTTTGCTGTTTTTTTCTCTGGAAATAAGGAGTGAATTACATTTGAAAGCAAAGCTTTAAATTCCTTTTGGTGTAGCTGAGCCCTCCTGCAGTGGCCACCTGCCTGAAAACTGCATCATGTTTGATGCTAGCAGAACGGGAGTCCTGTGCAGTGGTGAGCAACTCGATCCCATCCTGTTTCCATATTTTCAGAGCAAGGAAAATAAATTCTATTGTTTTCTGGGCTTTGAGAGGCTCAGAACTTTTCACATTTCTGAGGTGTGCCTGTCCTTGCCCATGCTTTGCCTGCAAATAACGTGCCTAAGGCCCAGCTTTGCTCTTTCTCTGCTTGGCTGCACGTGGCAGGGGCTCTAACAATTGTAGGAGGACCCCCAGGTTAAGCTTTTGCTTTCTGGTATCTTATGAATGTGTTCTCCTGAGATGGAAGGAGGGTGGAACTGAAGAGACCTGCTGTTGAAGAGGATACGTCTCCCCCCATCCCCAAATATCTATCCCAGGCCACTGGGAACTCCACTTTCTGTCATCAAAGTCAGCAGAGATGGACATACGAGTTTTGAGGAAAGAAAAGAAAGAGAAATGAAGGAAATCAGCAATTTTAGCTGTGTTTTTCAAGCTGAGTAGATTGGAGTGCTGTTTTCAGGTGTTCTAGATTTACATTATCCCTTCAATTAGTTGTATCCACCAAGGCAGTAGTGTGGAATGTCTGGAAATCCTATCGACTACTTAAAAACAGTTCAGTGTAGAAGGAGGTTGGCTGAAGATAGGAATTGCAGAGTTGGCAATGTTTTGTTGAAAATTTTGTGGATGGACTCTTGCAGCAAGTCCAGCTTCAAATGTAAGGCGATCTCCAAGTCATTCATAAACAAAGTGGGATTTTCTCCTTTTGCTGTAGACATCTCATACTTGGGTTTTCAGGTGGCCAATTACATGTTCTTATACCATCTTCAGGGCAGACTTGCATCTTCTTTCTTTATGTAGAAGGAAAGTGGAAAGTGCATGTTTCGTGTCATTTTCCTTTGCGTGTAAAAGAACATCATTGCTATCACAAACTTCCATGAATGACACCAGCAAGTAAGCAATTCAGAACAGTTTGTCAAAAGCATTCTAAAATCCTTTTCTTCAAAGAATAATTGCAGGTTTTGAAAACAGAATAAGAGAGGGAGACAGAGCAAAGTGATCGTCCATATAACCAACCAGAACATAAAACTGTGAAACTACTCAGCTCTATCCACAGGGGACAAAACCTGAGTTGTATATCTACGCAAGATATTTGGATTTCTGAGGTCAAACCTGGAGAAGTCAGGCAAAGCACTGTCCAGAATTCCACCTAGCATAAAGGCTTTGTGCTACATGCAGTTTATGTCTTCTTTAATCCACTGCATACGAAAATACATGATATGTGTGCTTCCTGTGCAGTTTACTGATGCTGTCAATGCTGACTTAAGGGCAGTATTTGCTTGGTGTTGCTTGCTGTGGGCATGCAGTAGTAGGGGGATCTAAGTTTTGGCAACAGCCTTAACCCTTCCAGCTAGCTGCATTTCCCAAAGCAGAGAGATTGCATGTAAACAGTAGGTGGAGCTGTCTTTTGCTGGGAGTCCATTTAAATGAAGAGGCATTAAAATATTTTGGCATAATAAAAATACTGGTATTTAAAGAAATTTATTTAAAGAGTTAAGTTTGTTTTTCAAAAGCTCTTCGGAAGGCAGTTTAGAAGATCATTCTAATAGCCTTCTGGTGAGATTTACAGCACTGTGCTAAATTCAAGTGAATTGTAAATACTGGGAAGGGATGACTTATGCTCAGCTCTTTAAGTAAGTGACTGTAAGGAGTTCCGCTCTGAGGCAGGAGCCTGGTTTGCAGTACAGCAGAAAGGTTGCTGGTTTTTCCATTCCTCTGCTTCCCATTCCCTCCTTCATAGGTCTGATGCATATCTTAATCATCTTCTGAGTGTGGCAGTCCATGAATCTCCTGTTGAAAGCTTTGCTATTAGCATAGTATTTGGCAGCAATAAAAACTTTGCTATAAATGTTCTTCTGTGGTTTTAGAAACACCCTTGCTCTTCTATTTGAAAGGAGCACAGTAAACCGTGGTCAAGCCTGAATTCCTTTATTGTCTCTCTTTACTGGCATGGAGACTGATGAAAGTCAAAACAGTGGTGTAGTAACAGAAACAAAGTGCTGTGTGCTGTTACACGGGGCCTTGTTAATAGAAGAAAAGCCTTTTGATTTCTTTCCATTTGAACTGTACAAATACGGTTTTAAAAATCAAGCTCACTACAAAACGAGCAAAACCTCTGAGTTATGAGATAAAGAAGAGTGCTATAACTTTCAAATGGGCTGGTATGTGTATGGGGTGAACTAACGGTAAAACTTCTTTGGGTAGAAATGGGAAGATCCTGAATTTTGTATTGGAGATATGAAATAATATTTTGAGTTAGAAAGATACCTTACAGCAGAAGGGAAAATGCAGGGGAATACCTTATCTTCAAACATATAAAGAATATCAAATGTGCAATTATTTTTAAAAAATAATACATATATGTATATAAACTGTGCTTGATTGTAATGGTATCTAACATGTTGTTTATTGTTGACAAGATCAATGTAACAATATTCAAGATTCAGTACCATCAATTCTTGGACCAAACTCTAGGGATAAAAGCTACCAGTGAAGAAAACGAGCCATAATAAAGTAGACAGGTACATTGACATCTTTCAGATAAATCATCAAGTCTGATCTCAGATATCTAAAATCCACCCGGGCCAACCATCAGGCCAGTGCTGTGAAACAGACAAGGAGTGAGGCAATGTCAGCCTTGGGTTTGAGGCCTTCATGTAGGAGGAGAAGGCAGATGAGTATTGCAGGGCTCAAAGCAGTCTGTGGGGTGTTCAAATCCCTTCTGCAGTGTGTCACTGGTTAAGTAATAGGTACCTGGATAACTGCTGGCCTTGTCAATGTTTGGGAGGCCTCTCTCAAGGCATCTTCATGGGGTGGGAGGGTTCCTGTACCAACTTGACTGAGTCGGGCCTGATTTAGCCTGCAGAATTCTTGCTGGGTCTCGCCATGCTGCTCCAGGGACGCACTGGTGTCCTCAGGGCTCACCCCAGGGAAACGTGAGGCTGTTCCTCTCACAGTAAATTAGTCTCCTTTTTGCCTAAGCAAAAGTAACAGAAGCTCTGCAGTGTGGGACTACCTAGCCAAGCAGATTTGATTTTCCAGCCTGCTGCAGTACTGAGTTCCTGATTTCTCCCCGTAGTACAACTCTAAGTGTACTCTTGACCTAAAGCAAATGTTCCTAATTTCAGTGATGGTCAATGGAGCAGATGTTTTGTTGCATCATTCACCCCTGGAGGCAGGAAGGCTTTTGCTTCTTAGAGTGCTAAATGTTTTTTGAAGAGTTTGAAGTGTTTCTGAAAGTTTTAGATCTGTTTGGGGGGGCTTCCCTGTAGGCCTTTCCATGCCCAGGGGACAACCACCCTTTGAGTACAGTGGGGGGGTTAAGTGTCCCTGGTAACTCTTGATGAAACAGCCTTTCTGAATAGTCACCACCACATAAAGACCTGTTGACAGAGATTGATATTGTGGCTGTTTCACCTTACACTGTTGCACTAGGATGAAGTTCACAGTTTCAACCCTGTTGAGTGATCAGAGTGTTCACCTTGCTAAGTAGATTCCATCTTCTCGTAGTCATCTGGTTATGCCAGTGTAGAGCAAAGATGTTGCTCCAAGTCCCAGATGTGCAAGTTTTTGTTTGTTTGCTTGTTTTAAGTAACTAAACTTTTCAAGTCATCTCTAACTCATTAGATGTAACAAAAAGGATGAAGATATTCCTGCGCAGGAAGCTCTCTGTTTTTGAGGACGTGATCAAATAGCTGAGATGTAGAGATGTTCAGAAGCAGAACATCTTGTTTTTCATCAATAAGCGACTCTGCATTGCTTAGATGATGATGCTTAGAAGCATCACCAGCTGGGGAGCACTCTGCACTAAACATTACGCTTCTTTCAAATGCTTCATATGTTCTCACTGATTGCTACTGTTTCTACACATGAAAAGAGAACTGAAAAATTGCGTCGTAGATGTTGAAATATTGTGCTAGTAAATAACATTTTAATCCTCCTTTTTAGACTTGTGCTGAAACACTGGAGATAAGTAAAAATGAGAGGCTATCTAACGCACAGTTACTGAAGCTTACTGTTGTTATTTGCATTTATTTGTTCAAGAGCTTGAGAGTCAAAAAGAGCTATATTGCCATGTTGAGACACAAACGGTGACTCCTTAATACCAATGAGCTTAGAAGTGAAGAAATACTGAGGATGGAGCAGCTCATTATATTTCATGAGGAAGAAGAAAATTCTAAAGTAACACCCAGCTCTGTAGATCTCAGAGCTGCTTAGACAATTGAGACGATTCTTTTTTTTTTTTTTAAACAACTTGCTAGTTTCTTTTTTTTCTGTCTCTCACCTTTGTGTCTTCTTTCCTTTAAATAGTCTTTCAGAAGGTTATGTTCCTGTATGATTTGGGGAAAACACCACTTCTCACCTACTGTTGCTTGTGCATTTTTTGGTGCATCTTTAATGGCAGAGTATCAATTTGATCCATAAAGTGCATTTCTATTTTCAACATTAAAATCCATCTTACTGAGGAGAGAAGAGGAAAAAAATGATAGAACATCTATGGCATTTACACATCCTATCTGGAAGAGTACCTATAAAATACCTTATTGTCATCTTCATTGTTGATACAAAACAAATGGGGAATGTGGAACCCTACTGGGTTCTCCAAATACAACAGTTACACCTTACGGAAGTGGTTTCAGAAGTGGTCCCGGGAGTCTTTAAATCCTGCCCCCTGGCTAAAGGACACATTTCTGATTTAGAGAAGGAGACTGAGACAGGTAATGTGAAGTGTTTCACAAAAAATGAAGTAAATCTTAACCAAAACAGGTTGGCAGAGATGTTTTAGTTCAGCATTGAAATTAGTCAGAATAATATTCAGAAAAAAAAAATAAAACATTGTAAAGGATCGTATACTTCCTTTTATTGCAATAAGTTTGCGTGAAGGCAAAATTTGCCTCTCAGTATTTTAAGGTATTCCTTGCAGGTGGTGGTAGGTGGCTTTTTGCTCTTCTCTAGAAAATAAGGAGTTGTTCAGACTTGTTCAGAGTGTTGTGGTGTCTAGTTGAAGGTGGTGATTTTTTTGTTTGTTTTTTTGTTTTTGTTTAGTGACTATTGCGTTAGGTGAATTTATCTTAAAAGGAAAAAAGAAAAGAGTAATATTGGTACTTACCACATTTATTTGAAGTTAAATGAAAAGGTTCGAGCTGACTCTTAAGTATCAACTATCCTGTTTTACCCTAAGCTCTTGTTGTATACTTCAGATTTTTATTCAGTGACTTAATATTCTTTAAGAAATAACAGTTCCTAGGTTAAGTTTGTTTACGAAGTTTCAGTAAGGGTATTTTTGTCTCTTACTGTATTCATGTCTTTGTTTAGTGAATAACCTACTGTATGCTATATAGTCTCTTGTGGTGTAAGATGGGTAACGGTTCATGCCCTAATAAAATTGTAAAGAGTGTCATATTTGTGTCTTATACCTCATTTGCTTTGCACTCCATTGCTATGAAACGGTTAGCAGATGGAAGTGAAGCACAAAACCCTGTGCAGTGATGTGAAACAGAAATATGCTGGTAGTATGTTATCTTTGATTAAATTACAGTTGGCACATGGATGCAGAACTATTTGGCTAACCCTAGTGTTACTTTTTTATGAAGGGAATGTGGTGACAGTGGTCTTTCTATGTGTCTGGAATTGTTGGATAAAGTTTATTTTAAAATTTAAATTAAAATCTTTGTTACAGACAGTAAACCGAAACACTTACATTTAACTTGTAGCCAGGTCTCCTTTCATGTCTGGTTGTGATTAGAGTTGAAGATAATTATTAAAAATTTAAAAGAAAACAGAACTGTGTTGCTCTTGCAGGAGTTCTGCAAATATAGTATTTCATTATTTATATTCTTTGTTAATGTAATACTGCAAAGCTTATATAAACTTCAATGTGAAATCCTTTTGTCGTAATGAAAACACTGTGAAAAGCTACTTCAATGTGGTCTTTCTCTAGAGAGTTTACATGATGTGCACAACAGGAGTAAACATTAATGATAAACAGATAAACATCTGTGAAGTTTTGAAACAGGGTTTTAACATAAATGCACATCGTTATTTATTTTTTAGACTATATATCTTTAAATTGTAAGGAAATGACTTTGTATGTTAAAAAGCTTATGAATGTAAATAGCATTTACCTGCAAATGTGTCCAGTTTATTTTTGGGCATGCTTAATGGATTATCACAAATGTGAAACTCCATTCATAATACAGCCATGTTCTACAACAACTCTTGTCAAAGGTTTTTACATGACTGATTTTAAGATCTTTCTGACCACGGCTTGTTACGTAACTTCTTAAGATCACTTTTTAAATACACATTTTGAGATATTACAGTCAGATCACATAATTGCCTTTGAGAATAATATAGGTTGTTCGTTGATCTAATTAACATTTGAGTTTTAAAATATAATAGAAAAGAATGTGGAGGAAGTGTAATTGTAGTTTCATAAGCTGTGAGTTACAGGTCTTTGAATTAGAAACAAGTGTTAATCCTTTTAAGTGAATTAACTTTTAAATAGATAAAACTGATTTTTAATTTTTATTTTTGCAGAAACTAGTAGCTAGTATTGTTTTGAGAGATACTGTAAGTAACAGTACTTCTTAATTGTCTGGTATCTGTAGTGAGCAACAGAGTTTCTAACATTAGTCTAAACAACTTTTACATCAAACAAACCAAATTGCTTAGGGAAAGTTGAATGGCTTCTTTCAGTTTTTGATAGCCATTACTAATTAGTAGGTATACATCTAGAAACAAACTGATATATATTTATTTTATGTATATATAAAGGTGCAGATAAAAACGTAACACTTGTAAGTTACTGATTAATGATGCCACTACTTGAAAAGAAGCAATTGAATTGCCATCTTCTGTTCTCTGCTAAGATTAATTCATATTTTTGTTTAGATGAACACCTGAGATTTCTTTTATTCACTAAGATTTTTTTTTGGCTGATGTTGATTTCTATTATATTTTCTTAGTCTTGAAAATAATTATCTAGATAGGCAGCAAAAAAGAACAAGATGTGTACATTTGTTCAGACAGCTATATCAAATGCGATAGAACTGTGACATTAATGGTTATACAATCCCTAAATTACTTAGAAAACATTGAAAATAACAGTGATAACAGAAAAGAGGAATTGAGTTTTACTATTTGACTCAAACTTAAATGAAGCACACAACAAGTTAGAAAATGTTAATGTGACAAAAACTTTGTGGTGTTTTGCTTTAATATAAAATTTATTGCACAATGGATAAGATGCTTTGTGTATCTGAAAATGTAATGCTGAACTAATAGTTAACTGTGTTACCAAGTGCTTTGGAAATTATGGGTTTAAATTTCATCATCTACATGATAGTATTTACAGTTTAAAAAATCCACGTACTTGTAGACTGTATGTTTGTGATGATCAAGGAATTGTTAAACAGGAGGAGGTCCTGTAGGACTCTTTGAAACTGGACGAAAACCCAAAACACTCTGTCAGTCCAAGAAATAGAAATTTACTTTAATTGCTGGTATTTATATCTGTGGGGAAGCAGACTGGTTGGAAATAAGATACAGCTTGCTGTACATATGTTCCATGATATCTTAATTTAATAGGGTGTGTCAGCCACAATGACTGTGTTTTTCATCAGCAAAATTGATCCTGGATATAGGATTGGGAGATGCCAGTTCCAGCATGTGCTTGGCACGCAGCAAAGCCATGTGGCACCTGCATTTTGCTGGAGCTCTGTGGCAGTTGTGGATATCAGCACTAAGTACTTTGTCTCGTGCATCTTTTGAGATGACAGAAAGGACTTCAGAATTTATGCTAAGGATAGAGCTGTCTAGTCAAAAAATGAGTTTGTGGGGGGCAAACTTGAAGAAAATAGTTGAAAATGGTGTAGAGCTATAGGAGCAAAGCACCGCTGAGAACAGCCCATGCCGAAGGATTTAAACCAAAAATACAGTGTGTACTGGTGTGCTTGCAGTTCTCTTAAGTGTCTGACTTGAAGTGGAACATGGCAATATAGTAAAACTGGGTGGTTTGCTGAGTGTTTTTTTTTTCCAGCATAGTTTAGCCTTATGATTCAGTCTCACAAAGGATGACTAGTTACACAAGAGACACGGTGAATTACATATGTACATACTCATACATCATCTTGTTTTCCATGCATATTTATTTGCTTACCGCCCAAAGTGATTGTTACGGTATTCTCAGCTGCAGAAGTCTTCCAGAGATCATCAGAGAAATAATCAGTCCTGTGAATAACGTACCAAAAACAATGACCTCCCTCTCACTGGAACAGCAAGCCAAGAACATGATGAAGTACTCAGTGTCTGAAAGCATAAGTCTTAGTGCTAAATGAGGACACGTACAAGCCACCTGAAATCCTTTGGGCATAGTATTTTAAGACAAATAAGTCATTTCATTTCAGTGAGAAGTTTAAAGCATCCAGATGATTCAGCCAAATTTGCAGATTTCAAGTCACTTTATGGTTGCAGTGAACTACTGTTTTCAAGCATTACTGTTTTTCATGTCTGGCGACCTTCTGGCTGGGACTTGGCCTAGGGCTTTGTGTTACTAAACATGGTGGAAGAGGTGAAGAATAAGGTAATGCAGTATGACCATGATAGTCAAGATTAAGATTAGTCCAAGATTAGTCAAGATTAAGAAATGGCTTTGAGAAAATCTGGAATGCCAGTACTTAACTGAGTGTTATGTCAGCACTTTGAAAGTTTAAAAGAGACAGCTACCCCTAAGATGCTTAATTCTGGAAGATTTTACCTATTTATTCAAACAGTTCTGAGATTTGTTTTGATGCTTAGGAGGGCAACTGGGAAATATTGTAGTCAGCAGATAGAAATGGTTATTACGTTTTTGTTTATAGTGTATTAAGTCAGAAGAGGATACTGAATGATAGAGTACGTGGAGAAAAAAAAAGTAATAATGGGTTCAAATGGCCATGCATTTAAACACAAACCTCTGAATGACTAAAATGCAAAATTCTTAATTCATTTCAAGACGCCTAAGTTGTCAGTCCTGTTTGTCAAAGCATTCTGAACGTGCTGGGAAACTGGAAACCCTAGATAATCTAGGAATCATAAATCATAACTTGGGCCCATACATAGGCTTCTGCATTTACATGCTTAAAACTGAAAAACATGATTATTAGAGTTCTTTAATTATATTTCTCCCACTTAACTGATTGCCTTTTGTTTTATGTAAAAATTTTGAAAATAGTGTCAGAACTGATAGTTGTTTTCTGTCAACGGTAACAGTGATGGCAGCAGCTTCCACTACCACAGAACTGTGTATGTACGTGTGGGGTGAAGTGGGTTTCTGGTCCCATGCCTCCTTCAGCTTAGTGACATAAAGAATTCGAGATCTTCAGTTTCTGAACCAGGCACCCTCACCTCATATTCCCATACACTCTGGCCCCACAAATCCACACTGCAACTTCCCACTCCAACCCTTTCTCCCTCATCCAAGAATTCACCCTTCTACACCTATGTCCTCAAACGCCCTGGGTCTACACACCTTCAGATGGGTGACAGGCAAGAGGCCTTGCCTTCCTGAAGGACCATCACTCTGCTGCTCCCGCAGTTGTGAAAGAAAGAAGGCTACAGGTGACCATCAGCCCCAGAGGAGAAGGGCTTGTATTTGTGGGAGATGAGCATACGCTGTTAGAAATAAGCCTGTCACATCTGCTTTCAGTCTGCTCTAAGGTTTAGTGCTCTTCGGGTCCGGAGCCTTCCTTTGGAGAAGTCAGACAGACAGTATCCCATCCTGGCCTACTTTCCGTCTCTCCGAAGTAGGGAGTAGATGATGTTCTTCTCGTTTTTATTAGCAATTCAAGGACTGGGTGACTTTTGAAATTAACTAACCAAAGACTGAGACTGAATTATTTTCATGGTACTTGCTGTTAAAGAGTGATATTGAAATTCATGAAGAAGTACAAAAACATGTTGTGTTAATAAGAATAACATCTGGAAATTACACCAATGTGGAGCCATGAGGGGCGTCATCTGTCCTACTAAATTGCTCTCAGTTTGCAAAATATCAAACTCCCTTGGCAGCACTGTTGCCCAATTGGCCTTGTGGATTTTGAGATCTTTCTACATTCCTCAGGAGTATCCGGCATTGGATGTGAACAGAGGCAAGCTACTGGGAAGGACAGATCTATATTCCTAAAACTATGGATAAAAAAACAGTTTATTTGGAATTTTTCAGCCTTGAAAAAGTCTAGTCTGTGAACATATGTGTTCCAAGATAATTTCTTATTCGGGGCTCTGTCAAGTGAAAAATGGACCTCAGCAGTAGTGCTCCAGCCAGTGAAACTCGAACAGTGTTCTCGCATGAAATTGAACTAATTTTAAAGCTATGCGTATTTGGCGGTTCCTGTAGTCTTGGAAAAGCATCCTCTTATTTATTCAATTGGTCACAAAATGTACTTTCCTCTTTACTTGTTTTCTTGTCCCTGTGGAGATAATTAACTAAGTGTTAGATGAAGAAAGAAGGACTGTATGTTTGGAACAGCGCATTGGTATTTCTGACCTTTGCTCTTTAGACACCTCGTTCATCCGTAAATCTTTACGTTAAAAAAAATACTTTGGGATTCTGAATTTTAAAAAAATTACTAGTAAATCTATCTTGAAAAATAATTATTTTTTGAAGTGATGCCTGCATTATACTACATACGCTGCAGCATTAATTTTAGGTGGAAAAACATCATAGTGTTGAATTGTGTCTTGATGTCTATACATGCAGTTTGTCTAGTTCACATTTTGTTTAACTTTTGAGGTGAAAGTCTGTCTGTCCCACTCGGGCTACTTTTACTACTGAAAGCCAGACTTTTGTCAGATCTTTAATATGGTAAATTGCTGGTAATTTCTGCCTCAGTGTATCTAACTTAAACGATCAACTGTACTAGAACTGCTGCTTCCATTCAGTCAGAACACATCATTTGTGAGTGTGGTATTAACTGTGTATTTTCTATGTGGTATAGCGTTGCATATGTTAGTTTTCAGTGCTGCTATCTTCATAATTAACAAAAAAATCATTTGTGTTGACTGTTAATTTTTTTTAATATAAGGTACCACTTCTATAATTTAAAAACTTGGCAAAGTGCTCTGTAGTTCTTTTGGGATCTGCCCTAAATCTGAAAAGTTGGAGGTGGAATTTGAAGTCTGTATGTCCCAGTATGTTTGCAAATCAGTTACCTTAGGAGTGAAGGTTTGAAGGGGGCCATTTGTATTGCATTCAGTCTTGTGAGCATTTATGCAACTGCTCGTTATACACCTGTCAAGCCCTGCCTTATAAAAAGCTAAAATTGTTTGCCTCCACTCTTGTTTCCAGCACTGGAAAATTGATTGATTCAGCAGTATGCTTCTTAATGTCTTGTGCAAATAGATTCATGCATTATTTGTACCCATTGATTTTATTACCAGAGTTGACCCTTGATGTAACCATTTTTCATACTCTTTTTTTGGATGAGGAAGCCTAGCCATTATTAATCTCTTGTGTCATTTCAGGTTGTTACTTCCAATTTACAGCAGACTACAACTCCTAGCCTCAAAATGCAGAATCTTGTACTTTGAACTGTTAGATTTCATCCCATGTATGTTTTTCCAATGCTAAAAGCAATTCAGCTGTCCCTTCTGTTTTTCTCTGTATTAGTAATGTTTCACAGCCTTGTGACAGCACCAGATTTGGCACTGTTTGGTACCCAAATCTGTACTATGTGTACATGTGTGCGCACACAGTCTCGTTTTACCAAGCTCCAGTTAAAATCTTTTCTTTTTGTATGCCTGGTACTTTGCCATCTACTTCTGGAAGTTTCTTAGGTATATTACAATACTTCTAATCCTAATCTTTCCTCCGTTAAATATGTTTATATTGTAGTAAATACTATGCTAAATCCATGTGAGTTATAATTAATTCATTTGTTCTGCGTAGAAAATAGGTTACATATCAGTTTGACATGGTATTCTTTGATAAATGTACTTTATCCTGTTTTCCTCTAGAATGTAATGTGTGGTTTTTTTGAATGCTTGTCCTGAAGTTTTTCATACTGCTGTCATCAGACTAGTAAGGTAGCTATTTTTCACCATTTCTTAAATATAAATATTTTTATTTTCTGATCTAGTTGATGTGGTAGGTTTAGTACGAGTCTTACCGCTGGCTATTTGTTTTATGTGCAACTTGTTTCAGAACTTGCTTTGCTTTACCTGACTTAAACTGTTGTTGTTTTGCTGTTTTTTTTTTTTTTTTTTAAGTTCTAATATGGTAACCTTGTTGAAATGACCTCATCGTCGTTGGTCATTTCCCACTGCACTGTGGCATGAAACCCAGGGCAGAATAGTTGACTTATTTCCTGGGTCGTGTCTTGATCATTGCATACTGCCAACAGAAAACAAACCTTTATTCTCTTCCTTCTTTAATCTGTCTGTGTAACTTTTATGGTTTATCAAATTTCCTTTACAAGCTCTAAACAAGGTTGGCTTCTTTCCCTGTGTTTCTTAGTGCCTAATTCTAATCTTATAGGATTTCCCTTAATTCTTTCATTGTTTAAATTTGAATTAATTTGGTTTAAACTCAGTTAAAACTATATCATGATAACTTTATAGGTTTTTGCTTCTCTGAATGGTTTCTTCATATACAAGCCTCGCTGGTCTTCATGGGTAAATCTAAAACAGTCTCAGTGACTATTTATAGAAGGAATCTGTTTTTTGCATCCAGTGGTGTTTGGGTAACCACTTTTATTTTTTTATTTTTTTTTCTTTATCTTGGAATTTGATGTTCCTGATCGAGACAATTTTCATGAATTCAACATTATCCCAGAAATCCCTGTATGTATCGACGTGCGACCTGGGTTCAGTAATACTCTCTAGCTCTACCCTGATGAGAATTGTTTTTGTCATCCTTTCCCAAGTGACAGGATTGGATCCTATTATATCCCTGTTACCTCTTCCTTTTTTTTTTATCCTCAGTTTATCAGATCTCTAATGTGCAGAGCTGCCTCAGCACGCTCACTTTCAGCGTTTCCAGGAGAAAACTGGCTCTTCAGTAGTGAGGCTGGTACCTAGTCCATCATGTGTGTGTGACATCCAGACTTCATTCCTCCTGTGACATCCAGTCTCATTCCCTACACTATTTTAATGGTAAAGGTTACTTCTTAGGCAGTATGGAATCTTGGTGTTTGTGCAAGAAAGGTTATCAGTCCTTTAAAATCCCTTAGGGGAAGTTGAGGTCATACTTCTCTTTCTTCCCACAATTTGGAATTAAAAGATGACCAACTACAGCGTAACACAGTCCTCATGAATCAGACCTCTGTGCCCACGCAGACATTTGGATGCTGTGTAGGTGTGGGGTCGCGGAGCATGACCACAACGGAGCATGAAGAGGAGGTGGGAGCAAGGCAAGACAGCATTGCTGCAGTCCTTTCCGCCTGTGGTTGCCATCTCCTGCCTCTGAATCTCTGGATTTGCTTTAGGAGAACAAAAGAACAGTTGAAACATGAAGATGTAGTTGTCATCCGTCTCCTTTTGATTTCATAGGAGATGTGTACTACATAGCAAGACAAAAGGACTTGAAGCAGCAGAGGGGCTTTAAAAAAGAAAGGGCAGCAGCAGAGGGGATGATTGGGGTGGGATTAGATTAAATTTAGTCTGGTTTTGGCTTTGTGCTGAAATCTCCCCCTGTGAGCAAGCAGCAGGGAAGGTGGTGAGGATTTAGGCCTCAGAAAAAGTAATTTATTTGCTGAGTACCACCAATGACTTTCTTAAATTCCTTTCCTCATCTACTGGAATAGTTATATGCATCAAACAGCTGTCCAGGGAGATTTCTGTGTAGAAACTGGCTGGAGCTTTTGAACCCTGGATCTGAGCATTTCCATGGATATTGTAAATATTACAAATGAGATGCTGGACTCTTCGATGCCAGTAAGTTTTGTTAATTACTTACTAAGGTCAGGATTTCACTTATATTTACATGTGTTGGACCTTCTTTTGGTGGTACTCTGAGGGTGGGAAAGTATTTCAGTGTTTATCTAAAATGGTGCTGAACTGATCCTAGGCTGATCCAGCGATGCATGTGGATTCACTTTCACAAGGAACAACATGGAACAAAACTCCCAAAATTATTTTTTAAAATTGAAATCAGAAGTCTTGAAACATTTTTACTGTTGTGTATGAGGCAACTTCATGTTTTCTCGATTGAAGCAAGTTATCAGTTTTTGAATATGCTGCTATATATCATGAATGCTAAAGGTAATAATGCAGTCATTATCAAAGGTATGCTGCAAGGCCTCATGGGCTGACATTTTCAAATCACCATGTAAATCTGCCTGACACAGCTTTAAAAGAAATAAAACAAGACTGAAAGCTCCAGTGTTTAGTCTAAAAACACACATGGCAGTGGTTGCTATTTTAGCCTATGCGGACTAACCGTAGAAGCCTTTTGTCAGCTCTCGGGCCTACTGAGCGGTGTCAGCTTGGTTTGTGTGTTAATTTGCTGACTTTTCGGTTTGATGCTCTCCGTTAAAATTCACATAAAGACCTTGTGTGTTTTTGTTTTATTTAGCAGCTTTCCCTAATCTAAATGCTCCTCCAAAGACTGCCTGTGGTAACACTGAAGCTAAGAGAAAGCGCTTTCAGCATCGATTCGCTGGTGGAGTCATTTATTCACCACTTATATGATGCTGAAAGGATGGCAGCAGATGGAGAGATTTGTAAATTGATGAAATAACCAAATGCACAGAAGAAACACAGTGGTAGTCTTACGAGATCTTTCCCTGATGAAAAAATACCAAATAAAATGATCAGAGTGGTGTAAGACATGAAACATCTAGCATCAGCCTAGCCTAGTGCCTTCCTGGCACCAAAGCTTGTTCTGTTTAAGGATTCTCGTCACTCCGTCTCACATATCCCTGCTCTTTCGTTCTGGTTTGCTTGAGGAAGATGACTTGTTACTGGCAGAGGCTGCCAGAAACCAGGAAACAGCCCTGGCCTGGACTATGGTCCAGACTTGCAATTAGGATGGTGTTTTGACACCACTTTTCCTTGTGTATGGATGGTGTGTGTAATCACCTGTCATAATTTTCCTAGGTTAGATGAGACATTACAGGCGTTCCTCTTTGAAAATGAGCTCGCAGGGGCATCAGTGTCCCCTTCTCCCTGGAGCAGGTGAAATGTCACTTCTAAAATACAAATTGAAGAGTTTAGATGACATTTTAACATTAGTGGAATAACTGCTGATCCTGTAGTGTTTCTGTGGCCTGAATGACTCCCCTTATGTGCTTTTGGTAAGGAGAGATTCACAGGCCAATGTAGGGGTGCAGGAGTTGTTTCTTTTCAGATAATGGATGAAATTAGGCAGCATTTACTGCATCTCTTAAGCCACAATTTGTGTATGAAGCATCCTGACCTATTTCTGCCATCTAAAGCTCCCAGTGAGTGCAATGAGGCTAGGATCTGGCCCATAGTGGAGAGAGCCTCCAAAGTTCTCTATAACTGATTCACTGTCATTTTAAAATCTAGGTTCACATGCGGCTTTATCAGTATTTGCTACCACTAAATGTTGTGTTCTGTTTTCTTGTCCACAGGTAGAGTCACCCCAGAACAACTGAGCTCATACATCCAGCTTTTCAAAAATAATCTCAAAGCTTTGGAGAACCATTGTGGTCTTCTACAGCTTGTGCTGGCTACAGTCCAGACTTTGAAACACCCCCAGATTTCCAAATGGGACAACTTTCTAGCTTTTGAGAGATTACTTCTGCAGGTATGTACTATGTCAACTTTTTTTTTTTACTTAAGTAAAAATGTTATATTTTTTTAAATTCCCATTGAATTCTGTAGCTTGTATTTTTTTTTTATGAAGTTTGTAGGATGTCCTGTTAAAAAAGCTGCTATTTATCCTTAGAATGGAAAAGGAATGGGAACTTAGATAGTAAATCTTTTATAGTTTTGTTCTGGAGTAATTCTAGAAACAAAAGGCTAAATGTTAAAGATGAAGTACATAAAACCATCACCCAATTTGGATTGTTCATATCTATATGAAATTTCAAGGTTATACAAATTTTAGCACTGAGTAAGGTAATGATGATTATTACTACCTGTCTGAAGACATGAAGGTAATGTGCCAAATCAAATGCAGAGAAGACTGTTCCTTACTATGTGAGTGTAAGGCTTGTGTAATTTACTAAGCAGATGTAAACACAGTAGCAAATTCCGTGCACAAGAGAGTGAGATTTCTTTTGCTCACAAACATCATCTCTCTGTTTCTCCCACTGCTGTGTTTTTTACAGCATCCTGTTGGTGGCCACAGTAATATTGACATAGCCTTTTGTATTACACTTGGATTTCTCTTGGGAAATTAAGAGCTAGTGGTATTTTGAACTCTATCCTAGTAACCTTTGGAGATGTACTGAACAAAGGAGGAGTTTTTCAAAGAACCTAATAGAGGTAATTTTTGCAAAATTAAGGAAAAGCTCAACACTTTCCTGCCCGTGCTGTTTCTTCTGCAGTCACGTTGCAGGAACCATTTTGTGAAATCTTAACAAGAAGCAAGTCCTCACAAGGTAACTTGTAATGAAGTTAGAGTCAGCCTTAAATAAGTGTATCATGTAGAATTCAACAAAAAATAGATATTTCTTTGGTATAGATCAACTGCCTTTGTCTAGATGTTGCAGACAAACCAACAACCCAACCTTTCATGTGAGTTCTGGCAGCAGTACATAATCTCTGATTCATTGAGAAGACTCAGACCATGCTTTATAGCTCTGTAGTCAGTGAATATTTGGGACGCTCAGGGGAGAAAAATGCACGACTTTAGTACCAAGTTCTTATCTATGTTAATAATAATAAAAATTAAACAAAAAACAACTATTCTCTTTTACAAAGACTGAAATATTTTTGAGTAACATATGCAGCCTTGTTTATTTAAAAAATAAAAAAAAAAAAAACACATCAGGTAAAAGGCATTGTTGCAGCCATTCTTTGTTTTGTCTGGACGGTAGAGCATGGGAGTGACAGCCCATAGTCCCCTTCTTTCTGTTGCAGTGACTCATGTCACATAGCTGTCTTCTCTCAGAAGCTGTGTAAGTTCCATCCATTCCAGTCCAGTGTTAGAATCAAAATAAAGCTGCAAGCTCAGCATTGTTTTCACAAGAGCAGACAACTGCCTATAAAAAACATGCCTCAAATCAGCAGGGAGTGGGAAAAACAGAGGTAAAAAGCAACCAAACTATATGTTTCATAAAAAAAAGAAATGTATAACAACCGTTTATAATTGTACACAGCTTTAGATCATACCCACTGCCTTCCACACATCATATTAAGGTAAAGTATGTTAGCCAAAGCAAACCTTCTAGGCTAACATAATTGTTGCTTAAGAACATGCTCATTTTCAGTAGTTCAAGCAACAATTATTTTGAAATACACAATCTGTACAGCATGTATCCTTTTACTGACTATTCTGAAGATGGAGCCTGAGATGCATTACTTGCTTTTGAGGGCATGGCCTGTCCCTGATCTGTTGACAGAGTCTTGTAGGAAGAGCAAAATACTGAGAGACCCAGAAGACCTCAGAGATTTTCATTAAAAAAAAAAAAAAGCCAAATGAAAACTATAACATTATATTGTGAATGGTTGGTACGTAGCAGTCCACACTAAATTTAATGTCGTGGTAACCTATTCCAGCAGGACTACTGAGAAATTCTTTAGTAGAACTGTTATGTTTCAGATATTTTAAAATAATAAATCTTAAAGGAATCTTCAATATGAAGGAATTGTTTCAACATGAAAGTAGTACTGTTGCTATCCTATATTGGAACCATGTAGAGGGCAACTGTTTATGAGAGATCTACTGGGAGAAATATTATTAGACTTTGGGCAATGTAGGAATTCTAGATTTTTCCCTTATGGATGCAGGCCAGACTTCAGCTGATGCCAAAGAAGATAAGCCAGTATAAACAGCCAGTGTTAGGATTCTCAGATTTCCCCCAAAAATAAATTTGCATGTTTTTGGAATTTCTCTCATTACTGAATCTCTCTGATTGGCCTCCCAATTCTCTGCTTAGCCTACATTGTGCTTTTCAAAAAAAAAAAAAAGACAAACATAAAACACACATACTGCTGACGTTAAAGCCTTAATCTCTTACACTGAACAACCTCTTCCATTTTCCTTCTCTTTTGAACACCTTCTTGATTCTTCATTATATTCAGTGGATATTACAGGTACTCAGTTCTAAACAGTAGATGTAGAAAGTAACCTACTTCTGATATTTTACCGTAATTAAAGATCTGTAACTACATTTTTAGATCTGCGATGTCTTGTGCATATCTACATGCTAGCTACGGAGTTGTCTTCTCCTTAACTGGGATGGATGAGTGGTCTGAGAGCAAATTTTGATTTTGATGGGATTATGGCCTTAAACGCAAGGCAAAGTGATTCGTGTGCTGGGTTAAGAGTAATGCATCAGGATGTTCCATCTTGTCAATCACAACTTTTTTCTGTGTTCTGCTGCTCAATCTTGCACATTATGGAGTTCTTACTACCCAGAAGCGTAAAATGTTTTGTGAATTAAAACAGTACGCTTCATTTACCAAGAAGACATAGTGTTTTCCTTTTCTTGAGTTTTTTTTTCTCTCTGAATAGTATTTTCCTTTTCTTGAGGTTTTCTTTCCTCCCAAATACTCTCTATGTGACTGCCTTGTTTTCCTTCAAGTGAGGATTCAAACTTTAGGGAGATAATAGGAAGTAAGAAATAGTGTTGTCATCCCACAGTTTTCAGCTCTGTTCAGCTATATCCCCTGTTCTCCTCAAAATTATGACTTTCATGGAGGTTTATTTAGCAGTAGAGGCCCATGAAATACAAAAACCAAGAAGAGCTCTCTTTGGAGTTGAAACAAAATGTGAGAGTAGAAATATTTGTTGTTTGTCATTTTTAGCATATATCATTCACAGATGCACTGAGCAGGGATTTCCACCTCCACATTCAGTATAAAAGTACCCAGCAGCACCAGCCAGTGTGAATAGGGGGCATGATGTGCCCCAGAGGAAGTGCAGTTCCTCTGTAAAGGGAATTGCTCTGAAAGTCCCCCAGTGGGATGCTGCCTCTTAGAACTGGCTGCATCTTTCTGGCATAATCTTGCTGTCAAGATTTAAGAGTAAAATACTTCTCGTACTGAGTAGTATCCTATTTCATGAATAGCCCCATCCACTCAAGTCCCAAGGTTCGGGATTATTCAGTGCAAGCAAGTTTATCAGACCGTTTCTAAAGTGTCTCATGGAGTACTTGAAATGTATTTCCTTCCAGAGAAAACAGACCTTCTCCAAGCAATGTGAAATTCTACTACTGTCCTCTGCAATGAGACAGAAGAGGGAGGATTTAATTTGATTACAAGTTCCTGTAGGTTGTCATGAGCAAAGACATTCTGCCACGATAAAAACTTTACTCTTATTACTGTCATTTCTGCATGGCAGCAAATTCTGTCAACAGGTCTATCAGTTGGAACCACGTGCCAACCAAACATGTTCTGCATTTAGTCCTTAGCTAATTGCCTGCTGCATGTTTTTACATACAAACCTTTCCATTAAGCTGAGTGGATTTAAATTGCCAGTTCTTGTGTGTACTGTTTGGATCCCACAGTAGAAATTCTAGTTCTGGTGTAGCTGCCTACATAATTGTTGCTTTCCATAACATATAATGAGTAGTAAGAACTCAGACTGAAAGAAAAATGTCTTCTACAATATTATTGGTATTCTTTGCTATATTCCTTACAAACAGCTCATACTTTATCAGGCAGGTTTTTGTTCCAGGACTATTGAAAGCAAAGAGCTATTTTGACCAGAAAAGAATGGGGAAGGGGTGTTTCTTCTTTAGGATGAGGACGTTCTGGTTTTTGAGATGTCTGGCTAAACTTCGTTTTAAAACTGCAAATGTACCAGAACCAATTCTTTGTTGATTCTTTGTTGATTGTCATTATAGTGTTGGGGAGGGGATTGTTGCTTCTTGGGGCTTTTTTGTGGCAGAAAGATGTTATACCTGCTGAGCAGCAGCTCACAGTTTACTGGAGAATTAGATAGCTTCAGCACTTAGGGGGACACTCCAAAATGTTCAAAGTTTCATTCCATAGGTGAAAAAGCAGAGTGTATACTGGGGACTACATTGCGTTGGTTGGCTAAATGAACTTTATGGTTCACATCCAGCTAAAATCCTTCCAGCTTTCACCTCTTTGAATTGTTTAACTTCTCAGAATTAAAGCCCTTTGAATTGGGACCAAGTCCCCTCCAAGCTTTGACTCCTTTCATTGTCTGAGGTGAGTGCTTTCCTGAGCTGGCCAGTGGTTACATAGCATTTCCCAGCTATGGCACCAGAAATGTCATCAGTGAGTTTGGAAATGACGTGTTTCTAGCGGGACGGCATTGATGACACTGGTTTGACATGAAGATGCGCGCAACCACCTCCTGTTCCTCTTGGACTTGACCTTTTGTTCAGCCTAGCTAGTTCAATAGTGTGTTACTGTTATATTTCTAGTCTCTGTCAGGAATGTTGACTGCTTAGAAAAACAGAGTGTTGTAATGTCAATTTGCAAGCAATGATTTGATTAGATCTTACAAGATGGGCTGCCACATAACTATATCAAATTAATTCTTAAGCATGAATTCAGTATAGAATGAGAGATATCTATCAAAGGTATTAACTTCTGAAGTTAACTTACTTGGTTTTAAATGATGAGTTGCTAATTATTTTTTTTAGATAAGTTTATTTTGTTTGTTTTTCAAATCTGTGCTATCATAGGAAAGAAAATGTAATGATATATAAAAAGTATCCAGAGTTTTTACTAGCTTCTGGTGATAAAATAAGTAGGTCAAATATTCCGATGGTGGAAGCTACATAGGTATACTTACATGGAGAGCTCCTGACGGGATACTATTTTCATGTTTAAATGTTCAAATATAATTAGATTTGTTTAATTATAGTTCTATTTTCTCTTTTTTGGTGCTGTAAAATTTGTCAGAAGACTTGTTTTTTGTCCGTAGTGTCATGAGAAACAGAAAATACAGACTTGTTTTTAAGAGAAACAGAAACTTCATGCCAGATGGTCATTCCAATGTTTTTATTTTTCTGTTGGCTTAAAGTGGTTATGAGGTTAATAAAATGACATCATTTTTTCTCCTATGAATATTAGAATGCAAACTCAGAAAAGAGGAGTGGAAAAAAAATGGCAATACAGCTGAATATTTCAAATTGCAGTTAGTGTTTCAGTAGCAAGATGTAATAGCTTGGGCATTGATAACCATTCTGTCCTGTGCCTTGATTTTTTTTTTTTTTTTTACTGTCTTTTACAAATGCAGCGTAGGCAAGATGCATTACTTAATCAAAGATGACATTATTATTTACTTGCATTTTTGGATATTGCACAATATGATAGGTGTTGTTCAAATATGCATGCCTGCACGGGACTCTGTGCCAAGAGATTTGGAAGCTATAAGACGTCTAGTGGATTTTCCCTGCCCAGAACTCACTGGAGGTTTCAGACCTCTAGACTTTTCTAGATGGTAGTTTGACTCTAAACTGGTGTAAACGAAAAGCTTAAGCATAGGCTTCAGGGCTGCTGCAGCAAGCAGATTGATGCAGAGCAGAGAGGAAATAGAAAAGCTTTTGGATTAATTGCTCTTGCTCTGCAAAAGTGATTCATAGTTCAGCTGTAGTGGGAGCTTTATTTCTGCATTGAATAGATTAAGATCAGTAGCATTCCTTGTTATTATTATTTATATTGCTTTAGTCTACATGTAATTTATAATTACGTAGCTCAACTCAGCTCAATAAATTGTCTTTCTGGTGGCCTACAATGTTGGTCGATAAATCTTTTTAGAAGAGATATTTAACAGCATTTGGAAAGAGGATCCATGACATTAGCTGTCTGTAATTAGAGATATTATTCAAAGGGAGAAAAAAAAAAAAACACATAGTCAATTCATAACATAAAGCTACATATGGAATGAATTGCCTTGGTGGGAGTCTTGCATAGTGCCATGCTGATAGCAAAGGTCATCCTCTGGAATTTGGTACTTTTTTGATGAGATTGCAGTTTGGACACTGATACCAATTGTGTCTTACACAGCTAAAGGATCAAATATAATTTGTTGATAATGTCTGAAGAGAAAATAGTCCTTCAGCAAATACCTGCTTAAGCCTCCAAATTATTTACAGTAAGTTCTTACTGCACCATCTGTTTGTTGGGCTTATTCCATTTAAACTGGGAGTCAATTCCAGAACATGTAAGCTCATTTGGATTCTGCTTGTATACATGTCATATTTTTAACTTTCAAAGTATTTTTCCTACATAAAATTCACTTCAAACTTCATGGTCTCACTTAATAACTGTTATATAGAAGCCCCAAAATAGTGTTTCTGCCTCGTATGCCTCTCAGTTCATTTCTTTTACTTGTTCAATGCCTTTAGTGTTCATGATACTGTAAGTTGTTTTTAACTAAAAATCAATTAGTTGTTTTTTTTTTTTAAAAGCATTTTTTTAAAACAGAAAGTTGTTGGAGGCAACTCAGTGATATGGCAATACAGGTAAATCAGTGGCCTGAATTTGTGGAAATGACAAGCAGTTTGGAGTGTATCTGGGTTTGTGCATCACACTTGGTATTCTATAGCAGAGGAGTTTGTGGCTTACAATTCGTATTCCATGTTCTCAGGGAGGTCAGCTATGGACTGCTTCCCAAGCTCGATGTGCCACAATTAAGACATTCCATCTAGTTTTGTTCAGAATGTATGTATCCTTAGGTATTTTTATATGTATATTTTTTATATAATTATTTGTAATTATATAAAATATAAAATATTATATGTAATATATCATTTATATAGTATACTTCTAGTCACACTAGTTTTCTGTGCATAGAATGTTCTTGGCAGACTACTTTGCAAACAAAATAAAATACAGGTAGGAATTGTTTTAACATTAAATCCTTTTAGAGTGAACAGAAGCTATTTCTACTGACACAATGTATTAATCAGCTGAAAGAAAACTGTTTAAAGTTTTTCAAGCTCTGGCTGACAGGGGGTTAAAATATCTTAAGTGGGGTTACCATATCACATGGGAGTTAAGAATATCTTTTTGTATTCTTGTCAAAGAAATGTGTTTGTGTTTGGTCTGAAAAATTGCAAAGTATTGCTGCTGTGGCTCTCATTTAAAAAGCAAAAACCTCCCTTCCTCATCTTCTGAAAGAGCAAATATTTTATATCCAGATAAGAGTCACGTGAAGACTCTAAAATTAGCATTTAATAAAGAAGTGGCTTTCTTAAGTGAATAAACGTCCACACCAATAAAACTTAAAAAGCCTAGTGGGGAGAGGAGGCTAAGCATACTAAGTCAATGGGAACTGTTAAGTTAATGTTCTGTGTACAAAGATAAAACACTTGCTATAAAAGAATCCTAATATATAAATAATTGTAATGGGAGCCGGCTCTTGGGAGGAAAAAGAACAACAACAACAAAACACAAACCAAAAAACCACTACCACTCACACACACGCACGCACACACAATTTTGTTAGAAGTTTAAACTATTCAGGTTTTTTTCTTGCCAGTTTTCTTTTGAGATGCATGTTGGAATCCCATGCCTGTTGGTATCTGTAGCTGTTCTCTATAAGGGTAGGATGACGCTCAACTTGGTACGAACGTTTGACACTGGAGACAGCCGTGGCTCTGCCTGTCACTTGCTGTTCTTCCTCCTCTGTGGTTTTTCCCCTGAAAATGTACTATTAACTGTTTACTTGCTGTAAATGACATTAACCAGGCCAAAAAGCAGATGCCCTCAGTCCCTATCAGTATACATGGAGGAGCTACAGAGAGGTGTAATACCAACGTGTTGAAAGACTCACCATTGACTGTTACGTGGATGATTGTGCTCTGGGATGCAAAGCTTCTGCTGTGTACTCCCCCTAAGGCCTTGCTTTGCAGTTTTGTTCATCGTGACACCCATGTTTTTGGATAAAAAGATTTGTTAAGTGCATTTTTTCCCACTCAGCTTGTTACAGTCTAGATTAGAAAAGCAGGATTTTTTTTTGAAGATTATATGTCAGCTTTCTTAGCTAATACTCTTAACTGGATTTGGCCCCTACTATGGGTTCAGAGCAGGGCTGCATTTTTTACCTTTGGGTTTTGTCTGTTCTCGCTAATTACGTTATAGTCTTCAAGCAAATAAGCATTGACTTATTTTTACAGTCCAGGTGAAATCAACACCACAGTGCACAGCACCTTGTTGTTAGACCTTTTCTCATAGGACCTGCGTATTGTTGTGGTTGTTATCTCAAGGGCAATATGCAATCTCTCCTATCTCTTATCTGCAAACCAGTTTGATAGTGCCAGCACTACAACTCTCTGGCTTTGAGTGAGATTACGTTAGTCTGTCCGCTTAGTTTTCCTCATTTTTTTTAGGATATACTTGATCATTTCCTACGAACTGTCAAGGAGAGCGTGGAGAAATAACACAACCAAAAATTAATGAAAACTTTACAGTGGGCGATATCCAAAATTAACAGTGGGGCTGCCATGTCGCATTCTCTCCGTGTCTCCACCTTAATGAGTTGCATATTTCCCCTTCCCCTGGCGCACACACTTCCTTGGATCACAGACATTCTGGGCACATTGTACACACGCACCGAGCTGCTTTTCCCACAGTCTGGGTTGTCTGGGCACAAGTCAGCCCTGCTCTGGAAAGCGGACGGTACTATTAGCACAGTACTACCCCTAGCTGTAAGCCTAGCCTCTTCATTTGTCTTGTGTCCCATAGAATATGCTAAGGGATTTCTCACCCAGCAAAAAAAATAAACTTTGATGAGGCTTGATGTGCCTGTGCAAACATGTTGTTAAGGCTGCTGCCTTCAAATCACAGCTCTTACGCCGTCTGCATCATCCGTTCTTGGTCACGAAGCTTGTTCTTCACTGAAAGCAAACAGTAGGAAAGAAAGAAAGTTCTTAATTTGATTTAGCTTACTTGATATGGAAAAATACAAGGTGGTAGTTGCTGGAGTTGTCAGGTCAGCAAAGGCTGACTGGGGCTCAGTCCAGCTATGGAGCCACGGCATAGCTCATGTTATAAACTGTGATACCATTGCTTGTAGGTGTATGGACTTGCTTGATGGATCATTTGCTCACTTTCAGTAATGAAGGCTGACTCAGCCCTCCTTGTGGAGGTTAGAAAAGCAGGTCTTGTTCAAAGGCACTGTGCTGACTCAGTCAACAAAATCTTAGTGGAATTTTACCTATGCAAGAGGTGATGATGAATCATTTCTAAAATCAAATCTGGCTTGTCAGAGATCTGCCCATGTAATACTCATTGCCTTGCATCCTCTTGGAGATGGCTGGTTACCTCTGCTTGAGCAAAGTTCTACTCCTAACTCTTTCCTCTTGGAGAGGTGTAAGATACTGGGATTTAATCAGTGTGGTTATTTCTGCCTCTGCTTTCCCACAGGTTATGTGTAGAAATGATTCGATACTAGTATGTGTTTCTCACCCACTCCTGAGGTTACTTGGAAAATGGAGGGAGAATTCTTCTAGTGGTTTCCTTTCTTCAGATTTGCTCCAGACCATGCCTCTTCAACTAAGTTACCTTTTGTTACCTTGAAATTTCAGTAAGGACCTTCTCGATCTAAGGCGGTACCTCCCTGGCACCCACCCCTTTCACCCCATGGCACTGTCTTCGGGTACAAGAACATTAAAGTCAGCATGATACAGGCCTGCAAAAGTGGATTTATGCTGGAAGCTGTCTGCTAGCCATCATGTTCCTAGTTCACAGGAGCAAGAAGGCTCATACAAGGCATGATAGTGTAACAAGACTCTTGCCTTCTTTGCCACCACCTTCCCCAAAAAAGCAAAAAGAAATACTTGCTCTGTACCTAGAAATGACCTGCATTTGCCTAGTATAAGGCTTCTTTAGCGTTGTTTTCTCTGTGGTTACTCTTTCATATATTTTTGTGCAAGTATGTTTTGTTCATAAAATGTGGTAGGCACAGGAGGAAAAATGCCATGTCTCTCTGGATGCGTTTCCCCCATCCCACAGTGTTTGCCTCTGTGCGCCTTTAAAACAACCAGAATATGGTTTTGTGAGTGTTCTCGTGATCTGAAGTAGTCGTGTTGCCTGCAGAAACAAGGGGCACTGTGAATATGTGCGACTTGTACGATATGTTCTAATGAAGTCCGACAGCCCATTTGTGCAGCTGTGTCTAATAAGGCATGAATACAGCTGACTGTATTTACACCCTCACACTCTGTCTGGAGTACAGAAATACTGCCCGTTCACACAGGCAATTCAGTATAGAAATTTAACTTGGACTATTGATGGGAAGTATTTCATAATTTCATAGCAGGTTAAAACATATGGTTGTAGTTACAATAAATAAATGGCTTAGTCCATAAATCATTGCCATTCTGCAGAACTGTCCGGTCGATGTAGGCTTATCCCTCAGGAGAGTGAAATGTAGGTAACAGATAAGTAGTCTGGGCCTCAGCCTGGGGAAGAGAAAACTTTCAAAATCTTGAATTTTGAAATTCGGGCATGTATGTAAGAGAAGAGGAATAGGTAATGTGCCAGAGATGAGAAACTCACCAAATATGACTTAATCCTGTCCATCGGTTTTTCTTCTGGTATTTCTTCCCTACCCATGCCCAAGTCTAGGGAAAGTGAAATAGCTGCTAAGCTGCAGGCAGAAAAGCATTCAGACATACTCCAAAGTTTTGTCTGACTTGCCCTCTCTTGCTAGTGCTGCCTTTTCTTTATGGTCGAGAAGGGTTGTTCTCTGATAAAATAAGGATTTTTTTTATTATTATTATTATTTTTAAATCTCTAGTTGACTCTGAATTTCTTAAAGCGGTATTCTTCTGCCACAGAGGAACAAAGATAATGCAGTTAAATTTGAGAAAGTGTAGACAGTGTATGAGGTGAGGTTATCAAATGCTGTAGCTATTAAATGTGTCTGCCCAGAGTATTGTTTTTCAGTTTTCAATAGGAACAGAATGTGATTACAATAAAAGTTCCCCAAGAGATGCTGGTGTGGGTCCTCAGCTGCTTGTTCACTCACAGAAACTTTGAAAAGGGCTGTGGTGTGCTTGGTGAGCAGACTCCCACTGGTCTGATTTGTATTACTTCTTTCACTTTGAAACTACCTCTTAAAAATTGTTCGTTTGTGGTGCATCTGTTTTAACAGGCATGGTTGTGAGAAAATTCGGAAAGTCTCTACTTGCAGAATAATAATAATTAGGAAAAAAAATATCTTGGTATCATGAAGCACTACCCAAGAATCATTCTCTATAATTAATAGTACCCTTAGCTGGATGAATTAGCCTACCTCCCCTCCGTGTAGGTTTTTGCCCAGTCTGTAGATGGATATTCTGTCCAGCTTATTTTGTTTTTGGAATTACTCAAAGAAATACTCAGGGAGCCAATACACAATGCTCAAGCACCCTGTATTCCACGGTAGCTCTAGAGAGCTCTAGAACAACCCAGGTAGCACCTTCTCTGGGTTGTCTTATCTACCGTTTCTCCAGTGAGAGATCTTGGTGAGAGGTTTTATTTTGCCAGAATTGTTAGAAAATTTATGATGCTTCTCCACTGTCCCTAGGGAAAAAAATAATAATAATAAAAAAAAATGCTGCTTGAGAATCGAATCTGCCTACTGCAGGAGGGAAATAGTCCTATGCGTCTTTTCACTGCATCCACAGAGATGGCAGCAGATGCACGAAGAAGTAAGCTGCTACTTCAGGGGAGCGCCAGTCACTGATGCAGGCTAACGGTTTTGCACTGTGAGCATATGGGTTTAGTTCCATCTTGTTTGTTGCAGGGGAGAGGCTGAATGTACTGAAAGCACGTGTGCCAACAATTAATTGGTAGGGGGCTGACTGCATTTGTTGGCAACCAATGTGTACATAGGGAAGCCCCTATGCATTTCAGGGGCCATAACAGCTGAGAAATATACAAGAAGGATGCAGAACTTCAATGTTTTGCTTCAGGTTCTGATTCTGTCCAAGGTTTTGCAGGCTACACAGGTGAAACTTTCCTCCCTGAGTTCAGCCTGTGTAAGGCTATCAGTTTGAACTCCCAATGTTGTTAGCATCTGCAAATGGTTTGGTTACCTCTGTGAAATTAATTGTTTCCTAGCATATCGCCATGTGCATTTGTGTTTTATCCATGGCCTGAGCAAGATCTCTTAGTAGTGATCACTGCTGGAAAATGAACCTACTCTTTAGTATCTGATATGTGGACTTAGTGGAGTAAAGATAAGCTTGGAGCGTGTGCCCTTTCTCATGCTGTTTCCATTTTGTAAGGCAAAGAGGAGACAGTTCTGAGATAGAGTAAAGCACTCTTGCTGGGATCTAGTTATCTTGTCTTTTTCCTGCGTGTGCTGTTCATAGGAATTTTATTTTCATAAAATATGTAGAGGCAGAGGATACCTTTAAATCTTCTAACTCTTGAATGTTTTCAGTAAGTAGTGCCACAGGAACTCAATTTCCCATACAAAAATACAAAAGCTAGACTGCTGTCTCACACAGGGAGTAACATATTTCACCCAGATGGGCTCTCAGATGACAATGGAAACAGCAACTCGTGGATGACCAGGTGACCTGTTTTTCTGTCCTGAAGAACTAAAAATAATTTACATATTTTTGTTTTTAAAACATTTGCATGTCATCTTGGTGTGATTACTGGCACACGTTGTATTGATTAAACTTTATTGTCGCATTATTCTCTTGCATTCAAGGGCCACATGTGCTTCACATCTGGTGAACATTCAGGGGCCTTTTGAAAAACATCACCACATTTTTATTCTTGGAAATGTTTATGACAAATATCACGCTCTTGCATCTGCTTCTGCTATTGGTTGCAAACAGGATGCACTAGTCTGGGCCTACCGTCCAGTTACAAAACCACCAAAGATAACATAATACGTTTCCTATTAACCAAAGCGATTAACAGCCTGATTATCTTGTTTGATTAGCTTGTTTGTTTCTTGCACCAGAATGACCACGTGTCTTTGTTCTGCCGAAATCACAGTGCATTGTACTGCACGTATTTGTCTTTATGGCTACTTTCATTAGACTAGGCAATGCGGGAAGAAAACTTCTCTGGTTTTTAGGAATGAATAGGAACACTCTTTCTTCTATTTATTTCTGCTAAAATATAATTTTGCCTTTGAGGAAAGTACGCCTTAAAAAGTACCGCATGGTATTCGATTTCCAGTCACAAACAACTTAAAACTCTTTGGAAAAAGTTGACCGTTTTCCTACAAATCCTCAGTACTGTTCCGGTTCGTTACATTGCTCAGTGCATTTTATAATGTGACCACATGACTGTTTACCACACTTCATCACGATGACGTTGCATTTAACATGAACCTCTCGTGGTGTGAAATACACCGATTCTGAGCACCATCTGTTTGGAGTATACGGCTCCCCATACCAAATCAGTTGCATGCAAAGGAGATTGCAGTCTGCTTTTCACACATTATTTATTACGTAGGGCAGAGTTAAAAATTGTGATTAGCATCTTCTTACATTTCACCCTTAGGTGCATATAAAATAAAATCTCATTTCGAAGTACCTAAAGCCAAACTCAAACCTGAAACTTGTTTAGCTGGGCTTAGAATGAAGGAGAAAATATTCTCCTGACTCAATAATGAACTTCATTTCTCTTTTGGGACTTGACTTCTGACATAGAGAGAAGGCCAAAATAAAAACCAGAGTAAGCGAGGGCCCCGACTTAAACCTGCTTTTAATTAAGCCTTGTAAAGGAGCTTTTCTGCTAAAACTCTCAGGTTGAAGAGTTCATGCAAAAAAAACTCCCTGTGGCTTATGTACAGCCAAAGTGGGGACATTCAAATACACGTTTCTGAACAGTTTCAACCAGAAAAAATGTGAGTAAGAAAGTCCATATCATTTGCTTAATGCAATTTTTAGAAGGCCGCTCCTTTTCTAGTAATCTTTTTTTTTTATATTCTGTGTTTCAGTTTAAAGTTTAATGCCAATACAAGATGTTTTGATATTAACAAACATGAAAACTAAATTGCTTTCGTTTCCTTTTTTCCTAATTGCACATAAATCTGACCTAGTTCAGCTGGACACAGAGTACGCTAGAAATGTAATACACATTTCAAATCAGACCTCTTGTGCCAAGGCAAAGGTCAAAGTAATTTTCTTGTTTGTTTGTTTTTAAATGGATTAAATAAATGTAGTTTTACCACAAGGAAAGCGATAGTGCCCATTGCTCGAGTATGGCTTTTAAGTCCACATTTAAATGGAGTAGACAACCCTGTATGGAGCAGCGGAGGGATTATTTCAGAAGTAAAGTTTGCATGGTTTCTGGGCAGACTGATGTTCATTGTGCAAGACTTCTACTAGACTGCTTACACTATCAAACCCAGACAAGAGCTTATAGCACACTAAAATAAAGCTGTGGCTTCAGTGACAGGCTGTAAACAAAAAGGGGCGGGATACGGTTAATGGCAGCACTATAGTGCTAAAGAAAAATAAATAATTCCCTTTTACTTGTAACTGGCAAGAGCCCAAATCCTGAAACATCATCAATCATCCTTGATGACTAGATGAGATCATAAACCAAATGAGGAAAAATAAACTTGAATTTAACTTAAATTGTGATTGGCACAGTAGAAATTAACTCCCCCCCCCCCCCAAATGTTTTCTTCATCCAAAACATTTCTAATTGCCGCCCTTCCCAACTTTTCCCCACCCATTGCTGAACTTCCAAGTGCTCTTTGCTGTTGGAAGATGTCATCCTTTATCCTTCTGTGTCTGTTTCAGAACGTGCTTTTAGTTTTTTTTGAGAAGCAAACTGCTTTTGCATCTCTTCCAAAAAAAATTTTAAGTGTAGTCTTCATATTATAAATACCGAACATCACATTATTCATAATCTCATAATTCACCAGTCTACCAGCTGAATAATGTAGCAGGCATGAAAGGCTGAGAAGCTAAGGATATTACACAGACCAGGAGAGCTATTTTAACAAAAATCTGTTGGGGAAAAACTTCCTGAGAAATAAAAGTAAAGTTTCTTTTTCAGTTCTTCACACATCTACAAGTTATTATGAACAAAATACTTTATGGAATAATTACATACTGTCAGGAAAATTGACTTGATATTTTAATTTTTACAGCTGTTTATATTTTGCACTGTGATTTTTCACAAAGTTTCTGTATAATATACCTTGAGAGAGAGATTTGTTCTTCATGAGCTGATAGCTTCAAATTTAATAGTTAAGTTCTGGAAGGTTGGAGATCTGGTAGAAATAACACTGAAATTCCTCCAACAGTATGAAATCCCGATGTTGTGAGGTCAGTTTTGAGGCTGGCAAGCTACATCTTTATTTAAAAGATAAAGCAGCATGTCATGAACGTTGCAGTCACACAATAATCATTACCTATTATTTGAGAAGCATAAGACCCTTGGTTGGGAGAATTGGTTTGAAACTTTTTTTTTTCCCCGAAAAGCAATAAGCGAGGAAATTTTGTACTTCCAGATTATTGATTTAAATTCAGTGCTTGAATAAGAGGTGTCATTACATCCTAGCTGTTCAGTGGCACATATGAAATAAGTTGAGAATGTCAGTCTGGTTCTTAGGGGTCTAATTGATGCCAAATTGGCAGAGATTGAGTAGGAAAGGAGCTTGGGCTATCCCGTAACCTCTTGAGCTTTTGCATACTTATTTTATCAGTTGTGTAGATAAGGGCTTTTGCTTCACCGTATTGTCAGTCAGGCCCTTTCTCTAAGATGAAAATAATTAATATAATTATGTAGCTGTGGGCCTGGGTTCAGCCATCCACTATGATATTGGATATTTAAAGTGAAGCTTTGCTGAAAATTAGCTGAGAATTGGGAACAAACTACATGAGTGGTGTTTTAGATAGATAGCATGTTAGTTTTTAGTCCTTAAAAAAAAAAAAAAGGCATAAATGCTGAGTTAGGATTGCTATGGTTATTTAGCATTGAAATGAGGGACTGCTCATGCTGATTCTATTTATTTATTTGTTTACGTGATACGGTTTTGGGAAAGAGCTATTATAAGCTATTACAGAAAGCTATAACAATGCCCCATTATTTTATGTGGAAAGAAGTTTGTGAGCTGAGAACTTGTGATCTGAGAGGAACATCTTCCGAAGGCTTACTGCTGGTTGCAGTGTAGGAGGGATGCAGCCAAAATGGTATTTTAAATTTTTTCAAGTATACACATTGATTTTTCTTCCTGTGTTGGCAGGAGGTTCAGCACGTGGATAGATGTTTATCCTTTTATATGTGATCATGTCTGTGTAATCATTCTTTCCAGAAAGTGGGGACATGAGTAAAAAGCATTTTAAGACACCCAGTGTAGATTTTACAGATGTGGGGGGTTTTGATGGTAGTTTGTGAGCACACAAGTGTTTGGATGTGGCAATTGAAGACTTTGTGGCAGTGCCTTGCTGTTTTCAGGAGAGGAAACACTGCTGCCATGCACTAGGATCATACGGCTCTTTTGGGGCCACAGTGTTCCTCTAAAGGACAGATAGCAGAAGATGTGGTGTAATGTGTTGTCCTAGGGTGTGTTGTTTCAATTCTATTTGCCTAAAGTTACTGCATTAATTTCTCAAGTAGTTAGAAATCAAGAGTTAAATCTTTGTCGTCTTATTTCATGGTATTTTTCAATGAGATTGGTAGCCAAATTGTGGCCAAAGTTAAGAATGAGAACTAGCCAAGTGATTCTTTAGGACCAGTTCTTGATTATTTTTCAGTTAGCTCAGTATTTGCTAGCCTGCACTGAAAAAGCGGGTATAAAATAAAAAGGCTGTACAGTTTCAGAGGAAAGCTACTCACTGCCTTCAGATTCCACCAATACGTGGATCTCAGGATACAGGGAAGTTTGGACATTCCACTAGTCCCAAAAAGTTCTCGAATGAAGAAGTGACTCCTGTCATTGTTCTGGCTTTGCCGTCATCAAAGTTGCCTTTGCTTTCTGGTTTCCATATTCAGAGTTTTGGCTTCAAAGCTTATTCTGAATATCATGGCCACCCCTGCACTCTCTGCAGAGAATGGCGTGAAATTCAGCTTTTACCACTCACTCTTTTCCTTACGTTTTCATTATTATTGGTAGTTTGGTCGTTGTTCAGTTACCTGCTAGTTTACTCTCAGGTTGAACATTTTGCTTGTACTGTGAATTTGTCATTGGACTGTACAATTTAAGATGAGGATTTGCCTTTCTTACCAGGATTTTGATAGCTCCACACCAAAAGTTAGTGGATCTATATATCTGGAAAGATTTGGCGGACCATGGTATGTTCTGGAAGACAAGGTAAATAATGAACGCAGGCATCTTCCATGAATTCAACTTTTTAGATCAAATATAAGATACTGCTGGTTACTATAAAAATCTGGAGATTTAGCAAGCTGTGTTGTTTTTATGTTAGTAAAAGCAGTAAGAATTAGGGGTAACTGAAAGATTTTAGAAAACTCTTTTGGTTTGCATTTTTTTCTTTTGGTAGCAGCAAGTAGTATTCCCAGTGTTCTTCAGTTTGCCTAGCAAAAGATCACAGAGCTTCAATGAGCCACTCTTCTCCTTGTTCCTCTCATGATCCTCAGGGAATCAGGTGCTGGGAGAAGGATGCCAGGAGCTGATTCTGCTGCAGGAATGAGGAACACAAATCACTGTTCTTGGAGTACTCGTCCGCTCGGTCTGAGCGTCCAGATCTGGCAAAGAAAGTTAGTTGGCTTGTCAAAAGGGAGTGAAAGCCATCAAAAGCAGGGAATATAATCTTCGTAGCTTCGTTTTCCCTTTCTAACGCTTCTGCCAAGGATCACCTAAGCCCCAACAAAGTTCTGCTAAATAGAAGAAAGCTGCTGCGCTTAATGTATATGTTTGCCTTCGGTGGCTAATGGAACATTCACGCAGCATATTCAGATCATCTTTCATTTCAGACATGAAGTACATAGCGACTTCTGTTTTTTCCTCGAGGAATTTGGTCTGTCAGGGAAACATCTGGTTTATGTAAATGAGCGAGGAATTCTGTGCATTAGAAGATGATTGCAAAACACTATCTATGGCCTCCGCATCGGTAATTCAGCTACATATTGTAAAAATAAACATTTATACAGATACAAATGCCGTCGCTTTTTCAGTCCTAGGTTCAGCTGAGCGTGTTTTCCTCCCGAGAGTTAGGAGAGAAGGAAAAGGGCAGGCAGAAGCGGGTTCGCCCTGGTCATTTAGCAGCATAAACCCACAGGGGGCTGAGGGCTGGGGCAGGCCGGGCCTGCGGCTCTGCCCCGGCGTGGCAACGCTGCCACCTGCAGGGGCCGGGCCGCCATGCCGGCTCTGGCGCCGGGGGTGGCACCGGGCCTGGCACCGCGGTTGGCACCGGGCTGGCAAGGCCATGGCCCCCCGGGCCATCCCCGCGGCCCCCGGGCAGCCTGGAGGCCGGGCTCGGTCGGGGAGAGCGAGGGCACGGTGCAGGCCGGGCATATAAAGGGGTGGTTTCGTTTCCTGCCTTGGGTTTGTAAGAGCGGGCATCAGCCCCGCCGCCCGGTCTGTCAGTGTAAGGGGATGCCTCCTGACCTCCCTCCCAGCCAAATGCAGGGGTCTACGGGCATGTTTTATTTTATTTTGCATAAAGAAAGCTAGAAAGTCACGAATAAATTCACCACTAAACATGGGGAAACAGCTTCTGTGTTAAAGTTGAACTTTTTAAAGTGGCATTTCTGTTGCATGTTTTCCGACGTGGAGCAAAACAAATCAAACCCCACTTATCGCATGAATCATTGTTAAAGTCAGCAGCAGTCCTCTGTGTAAAATCTACCAGTAAAAGCTGGGAGGATGGGGATTAGACCTGGAGCACGTTAAATTAGTTCCAGTCTATCCCGGAGTAGGCTCGGCGTTGCTTGCTTAGGCAGGCAGAACGGAAACAGGCAGTTTATAACAAGGCTGGTTTAAAAACTGCGGGGTTCATTTGAAAAAGATTTATATCCCCCACTTATATAAACATTACAGACGTGGGCTGCGAGCGGGAGGCAAATCTGTATCGAAATCTCTTTAAGAGCTTTTTCATTGGGAATAAAACGGACAGCGTGTACTCTTGTTTGAAGTTTGGACAATATTTTTGCAATCATCTTTTCTCAATGCTCCGACTAATTAAAACACAGCTCGGGGTGGAACAGCAAGACCACCAACCTGTAATTTGTTTGGGTCTGACAAAAGTGCCGATGGCCAAGGTGATGGAGGGAAGTTATTTGGAGACAGGAGGAAAGATTGTCCTGAGACTGGTTTAGTTTTTCCTGTTGTGATAAGTCTAAAACAAGTGAAATCTGAAAGAGAAAAAACACTGGCTAGATTTATCTTCTCCCCACCTGCCTTTCCCAGCGGATGCTGCAGTTCTTAAAGAGTCGCATAGAAATCCCATGGGTTTGGGGATCTTTGTGAGGAGCTACCGAGCAGCCTGTGGTGAAGGGCTGAGTGTTTGCCCCAGTAAAACTGAGAGAGTGGCTTCAGATGTGAGGGTCCCAGCTGAGGACTGGAGCAGCTACTCACATTGTAATATCTAGGAGTAGCTTAATGTGATGATGTTAGTTTTGAAAGTTTATATTTAGAAGGATTAAACATACATTAGTGTAGTAAATATCTATTTTTATTTTTAATGGTAGCACACGATTTTATTTCTAGCTATTGTAATACCATTTTACTTTGTTTATTTAGGGTACATGTCATAAGAGTCATCCAGATCCTGGATTTAACAGAAAGTACTTTTCATATTTCATTTTGATGTTAATAAACAGTGTCTAAAGGAGCTTTGTAATACTATTCTGTCTTCCAAAATAGGATCCAAGTCTCAGATAAATGACTTAAAGTATTTTGTGAGTTGTAATATATAACCGAGATCCTCTGGATTCTCTCATTCAGACTGTAGTTTCTCATGCCTCTTTCCTTTTGCTGCTGTGCATCTCCATATGGGATATCACTTACGCCCTGAATGTCTGCTTCTCTTGTCCTCTGAGTGGACTGAAAGAGGGCCTGTTAGAGAATCGGGAGCTTTCTGTACTGGGGAAGGGGAGAAGAATTTTCTAGTAGCCGCCAAAAAAGAAATTAGTGGTTTTCTGCTGTTACAGTGGTATGGCTATGCAGCGGGACAAGCTGTGTGCAGCAAAACTTGGCAGCGCTCCAGCTTGAGGTGTGGGGCACCAGATAAGAACAATAGAAATTACATCGAAGTGATATATTTTCACTCTTGCAAGAGCTTTGTGCAACAGAGACTGTGAGGTAGCCAAACATACCCATACCAGCTATTGAAAAGCAGCTCGAATGCTGCGGATGCGCCAGCTAAGTGGTTACAGCGGGCTCAGGCTGTGCCTGGGCTGCGTTGCCACCAGCATACCACGGCTCACAGTATATGTGAAAATCATTCGCTGCACTGAATGTCATTGCTTGTACCTGGGCATCAGCATCAGCCCATCCAAGCATTCGAGTTGATGCTCGGTGGTGTGAGGAAGTGGCCTCTGGTCACAGGTGGAGGACAAGCAGGAGGCTTGCAGTCATGCGTGGAGGTGAGCACTGGTCTTCTGAGTCGCAGCCTGGTGCCGGGCTGCTGGGCCATCCTTCCTTTCTCTCCTGCCAGAAAGCGTGATGGGGAACTAGAAAATACCTTGGCACCTCAAATGTCTACCATTTACAACTGAAGTTGTTTTGTTCCATTGTACACACACAACGCTTTTTTTTTTTTTTGACTGTTATTGAAGTCTGAATTATAAGCAATGTAACTCAGCACATCTTAATATTCTCTTTGAATAATTAAATAAATAGTTAATATAAAGATAGGAAACATGCATGCTTATCTTTAAGGCTGTTGTTTTCCTGGTTAAAATGGCATGGTATATGCATCTCCCCAGAGCTTCAGAGAGAAACTTAAGGAATCCTTCCTGCGTGAAGCAACTAGGAAGTACATACAAAAGTAACTGAAAACTTCTAAAGTCCTTAAATGTTTGGAATGACATGCATGATTTAAGTGTTTTTGGATATTGGGACCAGATGTCCAGCTCTCCAGTCAGCTCCCTTTGCACAAATGTGATATCAGGAGGGAGTTACGCTGACTCAGGCGCTCAGCCGAGTGGGAGGGAGATCCCAGAAAGCCAAGATCACTTTTCTGCTTGTAGCTCATGCTGGAGGAACGGACGGGGAGGAGCTGTGGCAGGAGCCATCCCTGGCAGTCAGGATGCCCCTCGTATGGCTCTTGCAGCTGGCAGCTGGGGAGAGCATCCCGCTATCTTCTCCATGCAGAGCAAGGAGCCAGCCGCAAAGGCGCTGCTGCTGCCTGCCGGCTGAGGAGAGGACACATAGGCCACGTGGCATCGAGCAGCATGACAGAAATTCGGATGTTGGGCATACTTTCTAATGGGCAGTGTGCTAGAAGGTCATATAACCGCGCACAAGCATACCCAGCCCCAGGTGTACAGTCTGTTCACCACTGTGTGTGAATACCATCCTTGAGGATTTCTGCTGAATTAAGGAACTGAAAGAGCGGCTTTTATGTAGTACAGTTAAACTTTGCTTAAAGAGAGGGAGCTGTTGGCTTTGAGGGGAGGAGAAGATTTCTACGATGGGATGAGAAAGTTAACAAAAGAATGGGATTTCAGAATTTTTTCACCGTAGCACTATGATGTTGGAAAAATAATCACCATTTTATATATGCCTGGATTTCACTTGATGTTTCATACTTGATGTATAATCAGTAGTTATTGAGGCTGCTGCTCTTGTACATGTATAAGGGAAAAAAAGTACATCTGTACTCTGACATGTTGCTGTTTTTTCTGCCATCTGCTGCTCCCCGGAAGATGATAACATGACTACTTTTTAATGGCAGTGGAAAACTGGAGAGGAGAATTAGGGCTTGAACCTGATACATTTCATAGGATGAGATGAGGTACAGCTGTGTACTCTAAGCTTGTTTCATTTTCCCATTCTGAAAAAGGAAAAGAAAAAGCTCTTCCTTGTACAAATCAAACCATAGTGAGCATCCTCCAGTGAAGATGTCCTGTCGATGAAAGATTCCTTCCACACACAAGAATGGACGGGGAGGCTCATAAGTTACAAACCTACTCATGCGCGGGACATCTGCCTTTAATCACCATGAAAGCCCGAATCCTGTTTAAAGCACGGCGAGCCTTGTACAAGGGCTAGAAATGTCAGTAGTCTATTGTGATAACATTTACTGTACTGATTAACAGCCTCGGTGCCCTGCAGTGGACTGATAATCTGCCTTCGCATGTCTTTGTGCTGCCGTTCTGTCTCCTTCCTGTGGGCTGAGCGGGGCGTGCAGGCGGAGCACTGGAGCTTTCTCATGTACAAAATCTGCCACATTCACATATTTTGCTTTGTGGTTTATGTCATATATTCTGTCTCTGTCTATCTGCATACCAAGTATAAAATATTTTAAAGACAGTGTAAAATATGGTGAAGTTAGCTGGTGTTTAAATTCCTATCTGGAAAATGCAGTAGTGTGTGATCCAGCGTCTGGTCTCGTATGATCATCTCATATAAGTTGCTGTTTTACATGGCCATCAAGTTTCTTGACTCTTAATGAGTTTCAATTCCTAACATTTTGGTAATTTCCGGTAGTTTCTGGCAGGTATGTTTATTTTATGATAGCTTTTCACTAAGTTTCTCACTGTTTTTTTTATAAGAAAAAGGACGAAACAAAAGGGATGGAGGGAGAGAATGCTCAGATCTACATCCATTTCCGTTGAAAATGTCAATAAGAAATTGGATTCCGGGGATACTGTGAAAGGGGGCATGTTTTGGCCAAAGTAGTACTTTTATTCAACATATAATTGGAGTACTATCATCTCTAAGATTAAAGCTCTCAAGTATATGCTTGGCCATAACTTGGTTGGAATTGTGATTCATCTGATGCTTTGGCACAATCTGACTAGGCATTGATTCTTGTGGTAATAATATATGATAAAGGTCGTGATGGTCTGTTAATAGCAAACTTCTAGGGGCAGAATTTGACTAGATTTGTTTAAAAAAAAAAAAAAAAGATAATGCATTCACAAACAAAAAAGTCTACAGGAATATTAAAACAGATTTCCTTCGAAGGAGCCCAGACAGTAATGTGGGCTCCAGAATCCTTTGTGGTTTTCACCCATTTGAAATAGATTTGTTTTCCCGTATTACGTTTGTGCCAGGCAATCTTGTTTTTTTGTTTCTGGTACCAGTGCCCACCACGGACAGGCCCGTCACCAGAAGTGTGGAGGCTTCCCTGAGGAGTTGTGGAACATCTGAAGTTAGCCTGGCGTAGGAGTGAAAGATGATACAAAGAACAAAGGGCTGAGAGAGAAGAGGTGCCTCAAAAGGCAAGGATGTGGCACAAGATGAGGTTATTTTGGCTGTCAAGCAGTCTCTTTTTATAATTTATTACTCTGACAACCCTCACAGCATGTGTAGCATTTCTGTATGTATTACCTTATCCTTTCTGCTATTTCAAAATTATTTTTCCCTCACAGCCCACAATTCTTTTCACTGCTATTAAGTACTGTGCCAAAGAGTTTATGGTTTATTCACGAGATGCATTTAATGCATAGTGTTTTATTGCGTGAGACCACTGAGTTTGTGTTTTCTGCTTGTCTTCAGTTCGTTGACCCTCCGAAGTCTTTCTGAAATATGCGCACCACTTAGAGGTTCTCCACAAGCTTAAGAATTGAAAAATCATGGTTTCAGCATCTGTGATTTCTCCTGTGCCTTTTTTTTTTTGTCTAGTTTAAAGAGTTCCCTCATACTCTGAAATTTTCTTCTGTCCGAAGAGTTTTACGTAAATTAAAGATGTAATTCTTCCTTTTGATAAGGCAGCTCTCTCTCTGGAGAAATTCATTCCTGTGGTTGTTCCGTAGCAATCTTTGGTATTATCTCTGGTTTTCCACAGCTTCTTAGAAATGTGGGCTCTGGAACTGGGCACTATATCAGAATTACTCCTGACAGTGCCACATACTTTTATTTCAGACCTGCTCCCCTACTTTTTGGTACTCTCTTGGCTATGCTGTGCTTCATAGTTTTGTTAGACCTTTTACCATGGCTTTGAGCTCGGTATGTCAGTTCTGGATCAAAGATGTAGCTGAGCTACTTGGCTTTTTCTTACTATATTCAAAAGCAGCTGCCTGCAGAAGATAGGGAAAAGAGGACAAGGTTATGTGATACTCTCCGAGGCTCAACAGTTTTGAGCTCTGGAACAGATGTGGTTTTTGCATATTTACTAACATTTGACAGAATTATTTTCCCCCGTGAATTTTCCCGTATTCTTTCTGAACCCGTGTAAAAGTTTTGCAGCGCAACAGCCTCTGGCAAGGAGTTCCACATTGCAGCAAATTGCATGAAGAACTACCTCTGTTTGGACTGGCTTTTGCTGGTTCTTACCAGCTTTGTTTATTGCCCCTTAGTTTCTGTGTTGGAACAGAGTGAGCAGCCAAACCCTACCTCCCTTCTCAAGTCAACTCAGGATTTTTTAGCCCTTTTATATCCCCTGGGTTATCCTTTTTTCTAGCCTTAAGGTTTCTAGCTGGTGATCTGAGCAGGGATTCACATTCTTTTCTTTGTCCAGAGCAGAGCAGAGTCAAATCTTTTTCAGTAACCATTTTCTAGGACAGAAACCCCTTCTTCTGCAGATACATTCTGTCTGTTGAACAACTGATTTGGTTGTACTATATTTTGCTTGATTTATTCCCCATTTATTTGTTTTCTGTCCTGTGGATTCCTGTCCTTCCTTTTGTACTGTCTGAATGCTTTCCCATTGTTCTCTTCAAAGGTGATGTGGGTTTCAACCTCCTAGAATATTTTGTTATCCCCCTGCCCTTTTCTCAGCACTGAACCCCTACCATCTTCTGGCATTTTTCCGACTATTCCAAGACTTACAAAAACAAACGACCCCAAAAACACACACACACACCCGACATGCATAGCACCAAGACCTTTCTCTGATGCATATTTTATCCTGACTGGGCACATACTGCTTTTTCATTCTTCTGACACAGTTTTCACTGTGCTGATTCATGTTTATACTGAACATGTCTGTAGAAGCCATCAGAGCTAAAAGCTTTTGACTGAGTGGGTTGGAAGTTTTCCCTTTTAAATTTTTGATGAGTCTCTTATGTCAAACATGCAGCGATTCAAGTAAAATTGTTCTTATACTTAAAGATCTTTCTCTAATAAAATCCAGACTTATTATCATTTTTTCAGCATACTGTTGCTGAGCCCCCATGAATCCATTAAATTATCTTAACACAGCTGTAGACTTTGATGATTTCCAACCAGAGACAGAAAAAATGGACTTTATGATGTAATGATACATCGCCAGACGGCATAACTCCCAGGGATGAGGTGATTTCTGTACTGTGGAAGATGAGATATCAATGGGTTTGTTAGAAGCTTTTGTGATGGCATTTGATTTTTCTCAAAATGTATGTATAAGTCTTGCAATTCTGGCGTAGTAATCAGCAACTGAGTCTGCCTGTTATAAAACAAGAAAAAAAAATGACTGAAGAAGTTGCAAGGTTCTTGAAAATGGGAAATTTCTACTAAACACTTGTGGTGCTCAGTAAAGACAGGAGGAAGGTAGAAAGGTAATAAGAAGAAAATTTAATTTTATTGTTCAAAATACAATTTCTTTCTGTGTCTTAAGGAAATTTGGCTGAAGAAATATAGTGGAATATGCTTCTTTGGCTATGGTATATAGGTGGAAACCATTTGCTTAGGTCATAATCATGGTCTAGGGAGTTGTTGGCTGAAAGAACTGTTCTGGGCTTTTCCTTTGTTTTGTTTTTCAAATCACAAGGCTTGAACAGCTTGTTTAAAATATTTTTGGTGTTATCACATACTAGCTGTTAAGTGTCAGTGGCATGTTTTTGGAATTATGCAAGACACATGTTAAAAAAATCTCTGACCAGAAGAGCTTGCAAAGCTTTTTAAAAGCTTTATGTTGTAAGTTAATTTTTCTTGCCTTTGACTCATCACTTTGTTTTGTAGCGAATGCTAACATCATGTACAGATATTCAGCAGGTATAAATTGGCCAAGAACTGCTGATGCCTGTAGTGCTAACTGATAGACACCAAGTAAGAATCTGGCCATATGGCAGGGTATTGAAGAAGTCATCCAAAGAGCAGGTGATAATTTATATAATTTTCTTTTATATCTCTTGGCAAACCGAAACTCTAGTTCATGTAGGCTTTAAGCCAGCGCTGTTGCATGAGGAAGCAGTCCAGTGCTTGGCCTTCGTGGCTGGTGGAAGTGTGTCTGTGGCCAAGCAGTAAACCAGATCAGAGGACTGGTCTGGGCAAAACGTTCTGTTTTCATGCACTGTCACAGAAACACTTCAGCTGACACAAAAGGAAGAGGCTGTTGTGGCGGGCAGAAGACAAGAATGAAAGAGAATTGGGAGAGTGTGTGCGTAGGATGAATGTGAATCCGTGTCTTTGGCAGCGTGGGCCAGGTTAAAAATAGCTTTTGAAGAGCTTACTGGTTTTCCTTTATTTGCTTTTATTCGTTTACATTAGAATTTTAAGACTCTGTCTAATATGACTGCCTGGAAATTGTCTCTGCAGTTTTGAGAACGTAGATCCTGGGGCTGTGCATAGGGTGGGTGGTAAGGGCAGGAGAGGGACAGGAGGTAGAATTGGCTCTGTAGGAACATTTCATTAAAGACAGAGAAGTCCTTAAGAATAGTGACAGAGGAGACAAGCCCTTGATGCTTTTTTACTGTTTCCTGTGTCTCTCACTGTTAGTTTAGTTCTTATTTTTCTCAACTGTTTTCCTCTTTATTTGCATTCTTGGTGGATTTCTGTCTTGTATTGAGTGAATAGACAGATGCTGCCATTAGAGGAAGATGCAAGTGACTTGGTATTGACAGGGGCAAGTCTTAAACCTAATTTGGTCCCCAACAAAAGGGAATGTGATCTTTCTCCCTGTCTTTAATGACGTAGTTCTATTTTTTTTATGTTTTTACTGGAAGTGGCCATTTACTGACAGCATCCCACACCTCCGCTCTGCTGTGAGTTCACTGGATGCTTCATCGGCCTTCTTCTAGGGCTAATGTTTGCTCCTTCGCCCTGAAAGTCAAAACTTGGTCAGCCATCCCTTGCTGTAAACATAAGTTTGAGACTAAGACTTTCCTGGCATCCCAGCTCACTTCCTGTGAAAGGAAGTGTACAGCCAGTGTACCTCAGTTATCAAAATGATTGCATCCTCTTCTTAAATAGGCAGCCTAAGTAGTTTTATGTTGCATATTTTGACATTGACAAATTGACTTCAAAGATCTTAATTTTTTGTGTTATGTTGTGCGTTGGTTATTCTTCAGTCATACCCTACAAATATTTAAAGAGAAAACAGAGGATACATTTTTATCAAAACCTACTTAAGTCAAGAACTATGGTAATTTCTAGAGCTTTCTATGGAAAAACAATTTGCACAGGAAGATCATATGTACTGATTTATTGTGTCAAATTACCAGTCACCCACAGGCCATCATTTGAAAAAAGAAATAACTGAAATGGGTGTTTTAATGGGAGTAGGGAGTACAGAGATCTCATCCATACAGGAACTACGTGCAGTTGAACCTGAATCTGAGGTGGCCGACCTCCTACAACAGCGAGTAACGAACTGCAGCTTCTGAGTTACGGCAGCTGAGCACTGAAGGCAGCAACTCCTTAGCTTGGCGGCGTCTCTGGTATTTGCTAAGGTGATTACTGCTGCAGAGATCTCATCCCATCAAAGGATCTGAGCTGTTTTTGCATACCCGTGTGGTCCTTTGGTGCTGTCACTTTTAACAGCCAGAATATTCACCCAGGTCTGCCTTCATCTGGATAGCAGGGAGGCTGATGCTCTGCAAGCCAAAATCCCAGCACACAGAAAGTCAAACCCAGGTAAAACATTACAAATCAGGTACAGCAAAATTAGAAAGCTGCATATCACACAACTCGTGAGCCCTGTTTTCTGTCCTAAATTATCAATACAAGCAGCTTTTACTGAATAGGTCAGGCATCTACATGAGATCTGAGTGGACCTGCAGGGACATGAGGTAGGATGGTTTAAGCCTTCCCTGCAAAAAAAAAGTTGTTTTATGTCTGCTGTACACGTTGCAAAGCCGGAATACGATGCCTCCGGGCCAGCTCCTGCACAGGGCGTTCCAGAAGCGCGGGGCAGTAAATGAGCCAAGAGTTTCCACTGATCCTTCTGCTGGTTTTAAATACAGCTGGGTTTGGGGGGTTGTTTTTTAGTTTTGTGGTTTTTTTTTTCTCAGATAAATTCTTTGCTGTTGTAAGGCCCTGTGGTTCATGTTCCAAAAAAGTCTGTTAACTCGTGTGACCTCTAAAGGAGTTAAAAATGTTTTGCTTCCTAAACTGAAAGCCACTAGAATATTTACATAATGAAGTAGTCTCTGAAGATTTATCTCCTCCATCCTCCTGGATTTTAAAAGAAAATAAATTCTACTTGCTTGAAGTTGATCTTTGCTTTAATTTTTTTAATGATGTGTTGAGGACAGTGGGCTGGATGGGAAGGGATTACGGTGCCTCAGTTCTCTTCTCAGTTTTGTCAGGGACACGTGTTAATTCAAGTAAACTCTGATCCTCCTCTTCTCTTCTTCCTCCTCTGTTTTCTATGATATGAAAGATGTCTAATGATACGTATCGCTTTAGAATCACACTCAAAGTAATGCCTTCAGGGAAATGCAAAATTGAGTTTATTACACTTCCTCTTAATTCCTGTCAATTCTTTAAATCACATTTTAAATGTCGATTTTGAAGTGCAATACCACGTTCACTGCTTAAACACTGGAAAATGATTGTTGTGCTTTCTTTGCTATTGTCCCATCTGCCAAAGCTCAGGCCTTTTGCAAAAATCAGCAAACTGACATCAGTTCATTTATCCTTAGGGACGGTAAATTATTACACAGCTTAAGTTATAAAAATAAATAACTAAGGAGGGTGGAGGACAGACATGGAAAACAACAGAAATCTATCTCAAACTCTCCCTGGATTCTGAAGAGTAGATGATTATAGCATTAAAATGTCCAAACAATGCAACTGAACAGAAGGTGTTAGAGCTTGGGCCTGAGCTGACTGAATTAAGCGGTGTTAATGTTTTTATACAGCCTTTGGAAAGCTCCGAATTGACCTGTTTCTCTTATTTTTATTGGCTCCCTTGATGATAGACAAATGGGGCTAACCTGAGGCCAACATAACCAGCAGGAAATTTGGGTCATGGGTAGTTACATTTTTAAACCTTGTGTTTTAGGGTTGTTCAATCAGGGTAATTGATTGATGGTTCCACGGTGCAGGGAGCTCCTCCATCATCGGAGGTGGCCGGATAATGACAATCTGCCAGGGGGTTTTGTTGGAGGCAGATTTCCCAGCTCCCTGTGGAGCTGCACTCTGCAGCGAGGTTGCGAGTCCCTTTTTTTTTTTTCATGTGTGCTCCAGTCCAAGTGGCCTGTTTGTACAAAATAGCCTATTAAACTTGGCAATTGTTATTTGAAGTCCTCTGTAGCACCATTTCCCAAGAGATAAGGAAAAAACATTCCGGAGAAGTTCATACCCCAGAAAGACCCCGTGTGCGTTCCGAAGTTAACGGCTTATTATATCTCTTTAATTTCTTTTTCTTTCATTTTTACTTTGAAGATAAGAGGTGGCAATTGTTACTTTAAGTTGTTGAGTTGTAGCCTTCCCCTCAGTAAATCATCCTGAAAGTTTAGACCCAAATCTTTTTTTATCGTGTGTGTTTGAAAGTTTGCCTGAGATGCTGAACACGTGTGCTTTCAGGAGCTACCAGCTCCTCAAGCAGGAGCTGAAAGTGGGCTGGCTTTTATGACCATGTTGCCTGCCCACTGCTTCGTGCATTGGATAATTTGGGCATGCAAAATAGACTGTATCCTTTTCAAGAACTTGTCTTCCGTGTTGCAGGAGTATGCTAAGAGATATCCAGAGATGGGGTGAAGTAGGAGGTTTATGTGTTGAGGGGGAGAAAGGAAACAGACGATGTGCCAGTACCAGTAGGTGGTGGTCAGTGATATGTGGCACGGGGCTTGCCATTACGTGAAATTTAGATTGATACAGATTGAAGTTTGCTATCTATTCCAGAATAACTCCGGCTGTAGGTTAATTTTCTGTTCTTGGCGTTTTAGGACTGGTTGGGTTTTTGTTTGCTGCAAGTGCTTTCCTCCAAGGAGTTGCGTACTTGTTTCGTCTTCCTCCATTTTGGCATCTGCATGATCTGAAATCGATCACAGGAGCAGACAGCTGAGAACTTGTGTGTCCAAATGCGTCACTTTTCATAAAGAGATCAGGTGTGACTAAGCTGAGGGAGGTCTCTGATGAAATGGAGGAACCAACAGCCTTGTCATGAGGGTGGCCTGGCTGACCAGCACCAAACGCAGCGGACTGGCTTTCTGGGCAGAGCAGAGCTGGCACTTGCTCTAAGTGTGATTTAACTCTCCCTGCCCAAACACACATGTGGTGCCAAGCCTCCCAAATTTCTAAACGTTCTTTTTTTGTTCCCAAATGTTTTGACTAGTGGAGCTTTGTAATATACTGCTTCACGTCCAAAGTTGCACTTACCATTAGATTTAGCATGTGGGTTGTTAGAAAATTCTTCTCTGAGGCACGTATTGGAATAGCATCATGACATCTGACCACATTAAAGTCCCTAGAAAGGTTGGTCCATGGCAAAACTTGTATCCATCACAGGAACAGGGTGGGTCCCAAAGCTAGCAGAAGTGGTGTTTCCTATAGCACCATCAGGAAAAAAAAAAAAAAAAAAAAGGGTTTTGAGAGCCTAATTCCTGCTTTCTCTATGACTGAATCTGTAAAGGACCAATGTAAGTAAAAAAAAAAAGAGCTTATGAGATGCCTTTTAGTGTTCTAAGTTTGTCAAAGAACAGAGAAAACAAAATACAGCCGAGGCCAGGAGCCCCTGAAGAATTGCATGGAATATGGCAGGGGACAAAACTTCCCCTTTGTGTGCTCAGGGTTAGGCTCTGAAATCCCTGACCAGCTTAGAGCTAATGTTATGTATGCAGTTAAAGGCAATTGCATGATGTTGTTGTTGTATGAACCTGTATTTCTCTCTGTTTGGTTTGGTTTGGTGGTTTGTTTGTGTGGGTTTTCTTGCTTTCAGTGAGTCTATTTAAAGTATATATTATTGGCTGTGGTGCCTATTTACCGTGACTGGGCTGTTTGAAGTCAGCGCGGTAGCAACCGAGAACCACTGTTTGCTATCTAGATTCTTTGGCTAATGGGACATTCGATGTTTCCCTTTACACTTGAATCGATCCCTGCGTTTTTATAGGGAGCTGCTTGCTGATCGCAGGGCGAAAGGCGTGGTGCGGACGGTGGCGTTGCAGGAGACCTCTGAGGTCTGACAGGTCACCGCTGCCCGCTGAGGACGGCTGTGCCACTCTCCTCCTGCATCTCCTGCTCCTCCTGCTCGCCTTGCGCTGACCCCGCTCCGTACCTCAGCCCACCAACGAGGAGAAAACCAACTCGCAGAAGAAGGCGAGTGTGTGGAGATTTCACGTGGAGGTGTGCTGCGAAGGAGGCAGTTGAGCGGTGTGCTCCAGTATGTGGCTGTCTGGAGCAGCAGAGACCCACATGGTGGATCTAAACCCCAGCCCCTCTGTTACGTGATGTGGATGGCAGTGTGGCACTTCATGGGATTTGTGTCTGAAGTCTCCTTTTGACAACCACAGAAGAGCTGTGCAGGCACTTCTTTCTCCTCCCACTGAGGTGAGAAGAAGCAAGTGCAATTTCAACTCCCGAGCGCCTAGGAAATGTCAGCATAGGTGCAGATTTCCCCTCCTTTTCTCTACCAGCCTTCGTCTCCTCACAAGCACATTATGATGATCTCTTAGCCTCCTGCTCCCCCCTTCCACGTAACCTTTGCCTTTTTCACCTGACAGCCTGGATGTGCTGTGGGAATTAATCTGACCTACACAGCAAAGAAGGCTTTTTTGGTGGGAAGGACGCCTGCAACAGCAGCAGAAGCTGGCAAGTGTGCTGTGAAGGGGGCAGAGGGAGAAGAGCACACACAAGGCAGGTGATCGCTGCCCTGGAGAAAGACAGCGTGTCCTCACTCCTGTCATAGAGGTCCTCTAAGAAGCCATGCCAGTCACTTAAACCACGTGCTTCATGGGTGGTTCCCTCTGTTTCTGATTTTCTGGGTCTCTGACCTGAAAGCACAGGGTCAGGTTTGCAGATGTGCTGAGAGCTCCCACTAGCAACTGATGTCCGTGGGAGCCGGGCTTTGAACTCCCTGCTCAAGTACAAAGGCCAAGGAAGAGGCCCAAAATGTAGAAGACATATTTGACCTTGGGCTTTGCCATTTTTATCCATACTGAAAAGAGTTATGCTCCAGTTCTCTCATCCTGCTGGTACACGGAGAAGATCTAATCATTAACAGCTTTTTAAGTGCTAAGATGCTGCTATTGGGAGTGCCTAGGAGAAAACTTCCAGGAAACTAATGAATTTGCTGCCTGAGCAGCAATTAAGTCCAGGGACCATAAGCTGACAAATGAGAATGCAAATATTGATCAGTATTCCATTAAATGAGCACTGCCTACTCCATATGCTGCGTGGGGCAGGAGTTCAGCAGGGGAAAAGCTTGACAATGTGTGGCTAGAGACTTCCCAAAACTACATATGAGGACACAGATTACTACTGCACAGGTGGGCCTAATCCTGGCTAGCTGTTGATGTTAGCTCTGTATCTAAGCAACATTCCCTCTTGTAGTTTAAATAACACGATTTTTGTGTACAGTCCTTGCAATCCTTGAAATACGGGGTAGTTTGAGTCTCTGCTGCCGACCAATTTCTAAGGCCCAGTTCTGTCATCCTCCGCCTGTCCTGCAAGGTGCCATGGCTGTAGCACCAGAACCAAGAGTGGTTTGGATGCCTAACGTGGAGCGCTTCGGTGTCTCTTCCTTTGGGTGGTACTGGTCCTTCTAGGCAAATACTCTGAGAGTGGCAATAGCCAATGCTATTTAGGGAGTACACACGAATCTGGACTTTTTCTGCTGTCCATTCTCTGTGAACTTTCCCAGCATCTAAGTCTTTTACACTAGGAATGTTGGAGGATGCATCCCTCACCAGTCCTTTCAATGTCCAGTTACAGAGCTGTCATCCAAGAATTTGTTTGTCCCATTTTGAACCTGTTCATTTGGTTTCCACAACATCCTATGTGAAGTTTTGTACTGCAGCATGTGGTGAGCAGTAGGTCTACACTGAGCTTATTCATTGCTTCTGTCATTTCATAAGCTTCAGTCGTAGACCCCCCTCAGCCTTCTCCTTGACAAGCTGAGGAATCCTAGCATTTTTAGAATTGCCTTTCACCCAAATTCATTGCAGGAGTAGTAACTCATGTTGATGCGGGCCAGGAGTATGTCTGATGCTAACTGATAAGCCCTACACTTTCTGTTTTGCAGAGTATCGGAGAGTCAGAAATGCCCAGCGTGTTGAACCAGTTATTGACAATGATCAAGTCTTACAGTGAGAGGATGCCGGATGACTATACCTGTGAGGACTTCCTTGTCTTGCTGGTATACATGTATTCTGTCGTTGGAGAAATCAAAGGTGGAAAAGAGCTGGACAAAGCCGAAGAAGAAGTGAAGAAGGCTCTAGCCAAGGCTATTTGTGATGAACCAGAGCCATCTCCTTTGTTGCAGAAAATTACAGGTAGGATTCTGCTTGTGTGGTGAGAGCTTGGATGGCGATGAACATGGGAACTAGGAGGAGCATATAAAAGCAGCTTGACTCGCCTGTGGTGCAGAGGGTATGTGAGTAAGCATGAGGATTTCCTGTAGATTTGTTCCATCTCCGATGTTCATGTACGCCAAATGCTGACAGACTGTACTTGAATAGTGCTGAGTCCGATGAAAGCTCTACAGTTTGTCCTTTTTGTTAGAGATTGGCTAAGTTGGTGTGTTTTCATAAGGTAATCTTTTCCACAGTTTCTTTCATTGATCAGTGTAAAGTTGACCTTGGAAAGTCAAAATTAATTCTGGAAATGTGTTCAGTGAACCACAGTTGTTTTGTGAATACTAGGGTCTGGCCTGTCTGGCACAAAAGAAGAAATGTGTCTAAAACCAACATTGAGCTTTTTGCTGAGACGACATGAATGTTGGCCTTTAAAAATAGCACACTAAGACTTTTTTTAGGTGAGCACTCAGAGAGTAGGAAAGCCTTGACCTCTTGCTACCAATGTCACACGTGAGAAAAAAATATTGTTAAAAAAGTTCCTTAAAATGAATGAGCTATGGCTCGAGGGTGGCGTATCTGAATGGCGGAAGAGATCTGTCTTCCTGCTGTGGGTTTTCTTAATGTTTACTAATAGTGAACAGGTCATTGACCAGGTCACCTTTGAGATAGGGAGCATACAAATATAAATCAAAATGTTGTAAGGAGCTTAGCATTGAAAGCCTTTGCCAAGAATTTGCCTAAGTGGAGAATATCAAGGGCAGTAGAATAAAAGTGCTGTTGGTTATTCTGGTATTATTCTCTGTGGACACTTCTGCTTCAGAATACAGGTGTTCTCTGACTGGTCTGCTGTTGCGTTGAGTGTAAAAAATTTTGTTAGAAGATTCTTAGTGTAGAATGGGCATTTCAGCCATATTTGCATTGTGCTGTTATTTTAATCACCTTGCCATGGTGCCTGCAGTCTGTAGCTGTTTGTGCCTGGCAGTTTTTCATATGTTTTTTTTGACTTTTACTCTCCTCGTTTTCAATACGTACTGCACATCCTAATCCACTACTTGGCGTTTCAATTGCAACTTCAGTGGTGTCTTCTACAGGATAAGGTGCAGTCTAGCCCCTCACTTCTAAATCTCCATGTTCATATTTTGCCTTTTTTCCTGTGATCCTCAGTGTTTTGAATCACATATTTTTTTCTGTTTGTTGCGCCTAAGTGGAGGAAGATCTGAAATCTCTAAAACTTCTGTCCAGTACCAGAGAAGCCACATTTCTACGTACATAGGGCTTCCCTTGTTGCTCGCTGTGGTGGTCTCAGTTTATGTATTTGCAAGCACAGATGGAGATCAAAATACACATGGTGCTTGTGTTATATTACATAACCTGTCAGTAATTCCATAATAGATGAACATACTGTTGTGTTTGATTTTCAATATACATGCTTCCTGAGTAGAAAAATGAATATCTGGGTTTTCTTACTCAGTATCCGTGGAGATGAGCAGGTGAATGAATGTTTCAGTGCAAAGGTTCTTTAGTTTATGAAATAAAATTAATTTTCTGTTTTTACACAGTTGATGGACTGTTAGAAGCATAATGACTGAAGTATGATATTCACCTTCTTATGCATAAGTATTTGCTCTGCTATGTGGGACATGGGACTACGAACCTTCAAGTTTATCAAACTTATGGTTTGTATGAGCTGCTTTGGAAAGTTTTAATGTTGGAGAATAGAAGGGTTATTTCATTTTTTTGAAGTATTTGTGGTGAGTTGACTCCAGTCAGCAGCCAAGCACCCACCCAGCCGCTTACTCTTCCACCCCTTACTCCCAGGCAGGATGACATGAGAAGACAGCAGGAACAGAAGTGAAAAAAACTTGCAGGTCAAGATAGGTGAAGGAAAAGAAAGGAAAAAGAATAAGTGAAAAAAAGGCAATCACTCACCACCTCCTACAAGCAGACTGATGCCCATCCAGGTTCCAACCTGTGGCCACTTCAGGAGCTAAAACCCTATTGTCGTCTTCTTCTACCCCAGTTTTCATTGCTGATCATGACATTATATGGCATGGAGTATATCGCTGGCCAACTCAGGTTGTGGCAGCTGTGTGCTGTCAAGCTTTTTGCCCACCCTAGCCTACTTGTGGGGGAGGCAGAATGGGGGAAAAGGAGAAAGCCTTGACACTATGCAAGCACTGTTTAACAATAGCCAAAACATTCGTGTGTTATCAATACTGTTTTAACCACAAATCCAAAACATGGCACCATGTCTTCACTGCTGCTGTGAAGACATTTAACTCCATCCCAGCCAGAGCCACTTTAAAATCTTAATGGACGGTTAAAGCCAAGCATGTCATTGTTACGTTACAAGGTTAACTGCATAACACAGAGCCAGGATCCTTACAACCTTCAATTTCTGTATCTGTGTTTAGCAAAACCACATCTGTGCTTTTTGCACATGTAGATGACAGTATTGCTCCTTGCTTTCATGCCTCTTCCATTTATCAGCGTTCTTTGTTTTTACATCAAATTTAGAATGACAGTTCTTCTGACATATACACAGAAGAGGAAAAAAACATATTAAAACTTGTTGTCATGATCGAAAATAAGGATTGTCTTGGGGAGGGAGTTACAAAATGGAATTTCTAGGAATACCCCTTTGGTAGTTTCCAAGCCTTTATTCATCCAACAGCTTGTTTTCTCAGTAGGAGTGGAATTTGCTGAATTTGTAAATTGTTATGTTTGCTGAACAGATGAATTGAGAAGACTGACTGAGAAAACACGAGCAGCCTTAGACCTTCTTTCACGTAACCCGTATGTTGCCAGGCCTGTGTTCCACATCCTGCTCCCTTCTGAATCTTAGGCACCTTGCTTGCTGCTTCAGAGTTAAAGCAAACTGGGTTGGGAGCAGCCCTGAGGAGAGGGACCTGGGGGTGCTGGTTGATGAGAAGCTTGACATGAGCCAGCAATGTGTGCTTGCAGCCCAGAAAGCCAACCATATCCTGGCTGCATCAAAAAAAGTGTGGCCAACAGGCTGAGGGAGGTGATTCTCCCCCTCTCCTCTGCACCTGTGAGACCAATATAAGAAGGACATAGGCATATTAAAAATGAGTCTAGAGGAGGGCCACAAAGACGATCAGGTGGCTGGAGCACCTCTTCTGTGAAGAGAGGCTGAGAGAGTTGGGAATATTCAGCCTGGAGAAGAGAAGGCTCCAGGGAGATCTTATAGCGGCCTGCCAGTGCCTAAAGGGGCCTACAGGAAAGCTGGGGAGGGCCTCGTGGTCAGGGGCTGTAGCGATAGGACAAGGGGTAATGGCTTTAAACTAAAAGAGGGTAGATACAGATTGGTTATAAAGAGAAAATACTTGACTATGAGGGTAGTGAGGCTCTGGCACAGGTTGCCCAGAGAAGCTGTGGGTGCCCCATCCCTGGCAGTGCTCAAGGCCAGGCTGGATGGGGCTTTGGGAAGCCTGGGCTGGTGGGAGGTGTCCTTGCCCATGGCAGGGGGCTGGAACTGGGTGGTCTTTAAGGTTCCTTCCAACCCAAACCATCCAGTGATTCTGTGATTCTATGAAATCCAAACTGGGTCTGTGTACCGAGCACCTGCAAGCTTTCTTTCACAGCATAGCAGGAGTACTTAATTTGTAGCGGGGCTGAAAGATGGGGAATAGATGACAGAACCAGTTTCCCCTTTTGGTACAGTAGCTCAGCAGATATAATGCCAAGACATCATCTGCTTCCAGCAGAACGTGCTATGAACTGCACACCCGACCGTTCCTGTTAGCAGATAGAAGCTGGCCTATTGTCATGAATTCAGCCCAGCTCTGCAAGGCAGCAACAGCTGTGGACCTGTGTTGGTCATGTTCAGGACATACGGTGTTCTCTCATTATTTTACTTAGTTGGAAACAAGAGCAAAGCTTTGTTGCTCTTAAATGGCCACAAAAGTGAATTGGACCAAAATCTATTTCAGTAATTCTTGGAATCTCTCATTCATGATAAGAGCACAGCAAAATGTTCGCGATCTCTTATTGTGAGAGTTCCATCAAGAGAAATGAGAGGATTAATGTTAAATTGGACTTGTCAGGACAGAAAGCTAAGCCAGTATGCTGGGTAGATGCGAGATATGTGCCTTGGCTCACTCATCGCCTTCGTGTTCCCAAGTGGGCCTGCAGTTCCTGAGCCTTCGCTCTCCGTTCTGCAGTACATCTGCTCTTACTGAGTGGCTCAAAGGAAAGCGGAGCTGCAGGTTAAAGTTTCAAGCGCTGCTAATGATGTACGATCGGACAGTTTTTGTTGTAGTGACAGATAGCAAAATTCATTTTTGCCTTTAAAAAGGCATACAAAAGTAATACTATTTAGGCTGCAAAGCCAAGCACTTCAAAGTTGAGAAATGCCAGTAACTCCGTTTCCCATACAACCATTATTTGACTCCTGTGTGCACTGTAGTGCGGTCTTCAATTTCATGATTACATAGTGTATTTTCTTTGAGCAATTGCTGCTTTCACTGTATGGACTGAACACCACAGAGAACCAGAAAAAAAATATAGCTTCAGTTATTCTTACACATGATGAATAAGTACTGTTAAAGTGCTCTCCATGACTCTCCGTGTGATATTCAGCAAGTACCTTTCGCTGGGTCTCAGCTTGCAGTCTTTGCTTTGTGACTCATTTTGGACACAAAAAGAAGAAAAACATTATATACGTTTTCAGGTACTAGTGATTACATTTCTTTGAACAGAGAGGACTTTTTGCGCTGCTTCCTCATACACCTTGTGCCTGATGTCTTGGCTTCAGTTTGGTCCCAACACTGTACTAAGGCTGCTTTTGGATTCTTGGTCAATTTAAGCTGAAATTAAAAGCCATATCTCAGCTGTGGCTCCTCACTGCTGCCTTAGCCCTTGGCTTTCCTTTTCTCTGCAAAACGCGTAAGGTGTGCAATCTTGACAGATACACAGTTCTAGTTTCTTTTGTTGATCACACTGAATCACTTAAAAATAAAATGCAAAACCCTTATAAAGCCATTTCTGTCCTTCATTAAGGTTTTGAGGTCATCAGTCAAAATAATAGTTGGGTTTATTTGAGGTGTCTTTTATTCACGTTATACTTGTTAAGTACAAACTTACTTATCTTTCCTGAGCCTGTGCCTGCAGGAAATTTCCAGTGATGTGCCTGCCTCACAGAACTGGTGCAAACTCCCCCAAATGTGTCTCCTCGGTGCACACGGGGTTGTTTGTACTGCGTCTGTTTTTCTGTGTTATTGTAACGGGATTAGTATTTGCAGCAGTGGAAAAGGAAGGGATTCTCAGAGCTGTTAGCCTGTCCGTATAGCTGGACACACTAGATTTCCCCGAGGTAGCCTAGGCTATTACAGCACTCTGGAGAATACGCTATGGTGCAGCACTTGCGTAAGCTTATATTGTGAAAGATGCATAAGCACTTGCAATTTCCTGGTTTTTGAGTGTTAGGCTTTTCAACCTTATCGTTGCCTGAACATATGTTTTCCAAAATATATATAGTACATCAACATTTGCATTTACACCTTAGTTCATTGAAGCACTGAAAAAATCTCCGAACTGTTAATTAACTTGAAAATGCAACGTGTTAGTCACCCAGCGAGATTTAGGAATATGACAATATTTTTGCATGCTTAATAATATAAAAATCTATTGGTGGTGTTGTGTTTGATGGAACTGTTAAATAATACGTGTTGTGGTAGACTATCTTAATGCCTTGGGTAATAAAACTGAATGTAACAGTTCCAAGATTTCTCATGGGTGTAATTTACCACAGACATATGTTCTTCATCACAGTTTCCAGCAGAATGTTACAGATTGGAGGGGAAACAGAATAGACCAAAACATAATGGATAATGATGCTTTTCAACTGAATGCTGGATTCGGAGGCATTTTTGGGGGGTCTTTTTGGCAGCTGTTAAAAAAAAAAAAAAGATGTAAAATATCCCCTTTGTTTTTTCATCTGATCTGCTCATGTAGTTTTGTAAATATCCACGCAGAGCCGTGTGCAGCTCAAAACCCATCCAAAAGCAATGCTAATAGACTGAAACTGTATGTTTTCAGCAGCTCTGCTCCATCTCCTCCATCTGTGAGCCTCCGCGGGAGCCCTGCGGAGCAGCTGTGCCGCGGGTGGCGAGCTCTGCGGGGCGGCGAGCAGAGCCCCCTCGAGCAGAGCCGTGGCTCTGTGCCGGGAAGTGCCAGGTAGCAGCATGTAAGAAGTGATTTTTTAAATTTTTTTTTAGCCCCGAAATGGACTTCTGGACTTTTTTCCTTGTCTTTTCTAAATTCTGTGTGCTAAAGTGTGGATGTTGCCTTATTGCATTAGAAGCATGGTGTCTCAGCTGGAGTATTCTGCTTCCATTCACAGGCTACCTGGTGGCATCATTACCTTACCCCTAGCTTGGCCCAAGTAACATGAATCCTAAAATCAATACTGGCAATAAGCATTTGCGTTCCTCGACAGGGACAGCCAGTTCTCTGAGAGATCAGAAACCCTCGCTGCTGTTTGGCTGTGTTCTTGGCTTCACTGCTGTTTTGAAGCTTCCCAAACCCGGTTCTCTGATGGGTAGGTAGCTCCGGACCTATTTCCTTTGCTGAAGTTATAATGGAGCCCTTCTACATGTCATTGAATGTGCTGTCCCGCTTGTCTAGGGACACAGGAAACCTCCCTGCCCCTTTTTCACAATGCAGAGGTAGCTCGGTTATTTGCTAGTGATTTCGTCCCTCCCCCAGCATTCGTGCAGTTCGGGAAAATATCATGAAACTACCATTGTTTGAAACCATAAAATCCAAGGGTAACATCTGTGTGATTTTAAATTCTACATGATTTCAGAGTAGTTGCTTTTATCAAGAGTATTTCCATAACGTGAATAAAGTTTCCACGAGTTCAGAGAAAAGCTGGCCCAATCACTGCCTTGTACTGTAGCTTATTTCCATGTAATCCATGAGTTTAACAACAGAACTGATAAAAGAAAAGTCATGACTTACTGGCAACCTGTAGACAAATTAGAGGAGAATTATTCCAGTATTTCAATGTAGTATAGGTATTTATACTAAGAAATATAACTGGCTATATTTATCTAAAACAAAGCTGCAACCAAATTGTTTCTTGTTATGATTCGGGGAAAAAATAGAAACATCTAAATTAAAAACCGTCCCTTCTGAGTTTTCAAAGAAATGGAATGCAAGAAATTCAAAGTTCTTCTGTTCTTTATTTTGAAAATTTAGGCAAGTCTTAAGCTGTGCTGTCTTCCAGGCCTTCTCAAGCTCCCATTTTGCCTGTTCACACTCCAAGAGCTCCACGTTTGTATCATCTGCATAGAAAATAGGAGCAGCGCACTAGCAGTGCTGGCTCCTGCCAGGGCAGTCCTGCCTGCCGGGGGCACAGGGCTGGTGTAAGGACTGCTCCTTGCTTCCAGGCGTGTGGGAGAGTCTGGCTGCAAATAGCGTTAGCAAATAGGGATCAGTTCTCCACCAGAGCTAACGTTATAAACTAAACTGTTTATGTTAAAAGTTCATAGAGTGGGTTACAGAGGGTGGGGGAATACCTCGACACGTCGAATAGCTAAACATTTTGAATGTCCAGACAAGCTGCTCTCTGAAATACCGATTAGCTCCTTCATGTCGCTGATGCTAAAGGGTCATTTTGAAATCATGACGAAGACTCTTCCCAGCGGGTTCGGCCACGGTTGTCTGTGTGTGATTACGGGCTGTGTGGTTCAGGTTCTTTCTCTCTGCCATGCTGCCTGTCCCCGGCAGTGGGAAGAGATGGCTTTGCACCGTGTAGCCCTCCCAGGCTAGTGTAGAGATGAGGCCAGTTCCAAAATGTGAGTTTGTTGCTCAGGATACTTTTTTTTTCTGCTGCCCCAGCTGCTTTTATAGGCACCTAAAATACCCCTCCCTCTGGCTGGTAGGGTGTGTGTGTGTGTAAAGCTAAGCATGAAGATGACCTCCTGGTATCTCTGTTATTTTCTTGATGTCTTCTGGCCGTGATCCAGTGGAAAGTATTTGTGGTGCTCAAGTCCCAGAGGATGGTGAATCGGACTTTGCGGCAGGCTGACTACCATTTGTCCTGCCAGGAGCACCAGAAAAACATGAGAAAAGCTGCGTGGAGAGGCTGCGTGAGAGAGCTCCTGCAGTTTAACACTGAGATGTTTCCACTGCTTGAATGTTTCAGTCCTTTGCTTCATGATAACGGAGCAATTGTGGAAAAAATGAGTATCTCAGGATATGTGAAGTGATATCTGATTCATTCAACAGTCAAAGAGATTCTCTGCCTAGGACCCTTGAGCGCTCTAAGACCTCTGTAACTTTCTGTTCTGACCTTTTTCAGGGCTTCTTCCCATTTCTGTTCAAAACCTACAGACATCATATAGGAGACGAGCAAGCTGTATCAGCTGTTGCAGACTTCAGGCTTTGCAGTGCTGCCCGGCTGGATTCCTGGGTTATTTCTCGGCAGCAGGCTCGCAGTTCCCTGAATCCCATGTGCTTCAGTGCTCAGGAGCCCTGGCTGCCCCTGGAGACAGGGAGCAGATCCCACAGCTCCAGTGCTGGAGCGCTCCCCGCTGCACGAGCAAGCGACGCGGAGGGGAGCCTAATGAACTGTTCGAGAGACAAATCGTTTGCGTTAGCATTCCGGACTAATTTATATCTAAACTTACATATGTGTATATTTCGCGTGGCTTTAAAAAAAAAGAATCAGGCGTGTGTTAAAAAGCCGTAGTACTAAAGGTGAGAGAATCAGGCTGCTGGGATATTTTGTTTGGATTTCACAGCGCACGTTAAAATGCAGGGTAGAAGACAATCCCGATGGAAGCTCAGTGGCCTAGCTTTTTTCCTTTTTTTTTTTTAAAGCTTTCATATGTTGCCTATTTATTTTGTCTTCAGCACCTGGTCTCAGTTGGCTCCAAACAGGATAGTAATTTTCATGGAAGTGTTTATAACATGAAGTCTTTTTTTTCTTTTTTAACATGAGACATATGCCTGCAGCTCTGCAGGCCCCTGACTTGTTGCCAACTTAGCAAGACAGCCAACTGAAACAGGAAACTGATATGGTGCAATTTTCATTAATGATTTATATTATTTTTCAGCATGCAAATCCAATAGCATTTAAAAGATGCTCCTAACATTGAATATCTCTTTGCTTTAAGCTTAAAGTGAAAACAGAAGCTGCTTTAGAATTAGGGAACTTTTCAAAAGGTGCTTGTCTGTGTATGTGGCAAAGTGAAATTCTTTTTTTTTTCCTTCTTTCCTTGCAAGCCACCTCCTTGCAAAAAAAAAAAAAAAAAAAAATTTGGCATATAGTAAAATTATGAGTAAAGTCTTGCTGTTTTGCAGAGCACACCCAGCCTGGCAAACCAGAAATGGTGAAGTATTAAATAGCTGTCAAATTAAATAAAAGACAGAAAGACAGAAAGAAAGACAGACAGAAAGAAGGAAGGGAGGAAAGAAAGACAGAGAGAAAGAGTGAAAGAAAGGAAGAAAGAAATACAGAAAGGCAGACTCGTCCGTTCCAAGCAATTCCGCCCTGTTCTCTTGATTCCTTGAAGCTGCATCCTCTGGCAGCACACAAGGACAGACAGCATTGCCTCAGCTGGGACAAGGAGCAATAACTTTCAGCTTTAGGTATTTGTAGTTGTTTTTGCCAGCGTGCTCGTGGCGATAATTCTGCCACGCTTTCCATGATATTTTATCGAGGTGAATTCTGCCCTTTGAATTTTGAGCAATCAACCTCCAGGCTAGCAATCTACATGTATTTTAATGATAATGCAATACGTTGAAATATGGTATTTCAAGAAGCAGTCGAGCCCACATGTAAAATGGAGTCATAACGCTGTGCATTATCACAGTGTGAAGCCAAAGAAATCTCTTGAATAATTGACACAACCCATCCTTTATTTTGCGAAACTATTGCTGTGTTGTTTTTCTTAATATCTCATAGCAGACCCAGGAATATAAATATTCTAGAATGTACCAAATGGCTCAGCAATGTATGACTTTAAACATGCATCATTTGCCCATGCAGCTTACTAGTCCGCATGCCCTATTCTTCCCTCCTCATCTCAAGCTTCTGGCTCTGGACGTCTTCTCTTCATTTGATCAGTCTAGTCAAGATAAATTGCTTTCACGTGTACTGTAATTAAGGGTCACGTACCGCCTCTGTATAAATCAGTGTGAAAGCTTACAGTGCTCCTCCTGCTTACAACAGTCCTGAGATCAAGCTTAAGGAACAGATCAAACTATTGTGGTCTGTAGAGCAATGCAGATATAAGGGGATAGGCAGGATTAAATACTTTCATTGATCTGTTAACCTTGCTAATATAACTTTCCAATTCAAAAAACCTTCCTTAGAGTTGTTGTTAGTGTTACAACTGTTTTGTTTTCACTAACATCTAAATGTTGTCACACAATACAGAAGTTCAAAAGCACAACTTGTTTCACTTGTTTTAAGTGAATGCTTTCTCACAAATCTCTTCTTATGTAGCCAAGCCCTTGCCATAAACCTAAGAGGTAGATCTGTTGTGGCCTTGTATTTTAAATCAACATGGAGAATGTGCTCTCATATTTCCTTTCTCCTTATTTGTTCTCGTTTAGTTTTAAATTTTATAGTTGAATAAATGTCACCTCTGCTGGTTAAAGTTCAGGTCGAGTTACATTTTGCTGTGACCCTTCTGCTCTGTTTTGCAGATGCTGGGACTGTGGTCTGGCAAGGCAGGAAAGTTCGCAGATCATAGCCTAAGGATTTTTTTTTCCATTCTTTCTTGGATATCCTTTTGTCAGGCAAGGAAAGTAATCTTTGTAAAATTGGATTGAGGGAGTTCTGTCAATTAAGAGTTTTGTGTAAATAACAAAGGAATGTTTGTGTCCTACATAATTTTAGAAAGCATTATGTATCACTTAGGGTAGTTTAGAACCAGATGTCTAATTCTGTTTTAATTTCCCACTTTGTTCATTAAAAAAAACATTATTGTAGAAATACTTGCCTGATGAGAGGTGGCAACAGCCAGTCATAGCCAATTAGACACATTTATTTAATGAAAAGCAATACAAATATGTATTTGACATGCGTGCAATTGTGTTAAAGTGAGGAATGCATGGATATAGGTCCTGGACCTGCTGGTTTATTCAAGTGTACTTCTTCAGGCTTAGGTTTCTGCTGCTGCATTTGCATGTTTGTTACACAGACCTGTGTACACCATGTGTACTCATGCAGCCCCAAGACTTTAAAAAGAAAAAAACAAAAGTCAGAGGGAGCAATTAGAGAATACGCAGACATGGCAGAGGCACCCTCATGTTAGCTTAGAGGGGGTTTCTTAGAATGGAGGAGGTTGCATAATAAATATAATAAATAATTATTAATGTTTTAATTAATTTATATAATTAATATAATTAAATAATTATTAATATAATAATATAATAAACACTTGGAAAGAGCCTTGCTTCTAGTAGCTATGCCTCATAGGTGACAATAAGGTGTCACAGAAAGAGAATCTAACTCTTCAGCTCCTTCATCATCTTTCTTCTTCTGCCCCTTTCTGCCATGATCTCCACACTCTCCTCATATTCCCTGCAAGTCCTGTACGCTAAGCAAGGCAAGAATCCTCTGGCAGAAGAAATGACACGGGCTAATCAATTGCATCCATATCTTAATGTTGTCCGTGTCAGGGAACCAGAGTTCTGGCATGCGTTAACTGTTGAGTGCTTAATTTCACAAACTCGCTCTTGTTTCTTTGATGCTTTCAAGCTAATATCCCAAGTAAGCAGACAAAACACGTACAAGCTGAAACAACATTTTGACTGTAGAGAATGATATTATTTTACTGGCAAGTTCCAATAACTTGGCTGCACGGCATAGCTGTCTGCTGCTTGCCCAAGTGAAGTGCTCAGGGCAATTGCAGGTTGGCTTCCAAGTGGACCTGCCTCTTCAGCAGGTAAATGTGCCGGGTGGCTTTTGCAGGTATTTGACAACAAGAGAGTACTGAGGTTTATGAATAATGGCTTGATTGAGATTTTCTGCTTATATTCCGTTAGCTTCTTTTGTCCCTTCGTGCTATAGCCCTTTTCTCCCCATCCATCTCATATTCCTCCCTGTCCATCTTTTTACTTCTACCCCCGTTTGCTGTCCACTGCCTCATCCTCTCCATTTCCCACATGGATCCAGTCCCCTCTTAGCTTCCTGTTTCATTCATGTTTTTTGTCCACCTCCTCCTAAACCATTTGCTCTCCCAAGGCTCCCACCTGTAGTAAAGGTCAGGTTGCAGAGGCTGGATGCTGCTTTATTTCTGTTTGTGATTATTTATCTGTGCCTTTCTCTTCGCTTCACATTCTGCAAATTCTCCATTCTTCAGAAATGATCTTATAAAGTCTATCTCCTTCCTTTGGCACTTTCCTTGTCTAAAGGATATTTTACTTCTAGTTAATGGCACCTGAGTTACGTTCGGGGTGGTTCCTTCTCATTTCTTCTGTCTTAGGAAGCATTTTTCTGTGCAGAAAATACACATTTACATGGCATATAGTTCAAGAAAGAAGAATATGTAAAAGAGATAATGTATACTCATTTACAGCTGATTTTATGAGGCGAGAAGTGACAATCTTTGTTATTTTTCCTTCCATTTTCCATCTGCTTCTCCAGCAGTGCCGTGTTCCTGGCAGATAGATAGGAACTGGGAATGCCTCATGCTGTATGTTTTGCAGTGAGAGGGGATTTCTGCCCATTTTAATGCACACATCCCTTCCTTAACGTGCTGCCTCCATGACCTGGGTCTGAGGTGCCCATCTTGCGTGTTGCCTGTACCAGTAACTTCTTCCAGTTTCTTACGTGTAACAGTAGAAGGAACCGCTTGGTTTGTTTTCCTTCATAGCAGCTGTTCGTTTTGCTGGATTTAATATCTGTTTGACTCCGGATTATTCACTAGTATCTCTTTCTTGGTTTCAAGGAGATAAACCAGGATGAGTCATAGAGCACTTATTCCCAGAGATAGCTTCAGCAATAGAAGAGGGACCGTGAATACTTCAGGCAAAAGTACTTGATATTGGGCATAAATGGTATGAAGGTCACTGGTTTTTGTTGTTTTTCCCCCTGCCTAAGTAGATGAAGTTCTCTTCAAACAGGCTGCAGAAATACCAATTAGTGTGCTTCATTCTGAAATGTAATCAAATTTAAAATGTAAAAAATCCCTCTCGGCTACAGTACAGTCGGGGCCCCTAATTATGAAAGGCATATGTTCCCCTCCATCTTTCTTCCCTCCACCCATGTAGATAATCGTCCTTCTGGAATGATTTCTTCTTTGGAAAAATCTTTGTGACGTTCCACTCCTGCTTTGCTCAGAGCGATGCTGTTATCTGTGCATTAGTTTTATGTCGTTGGATTCTCGCAGGATAATACACAAGATAGTTACCCTGATTGCTTGCTGTTTCGTGTGTCATCTGTGTTTTTGGAATATCTCAAGGCCTGTCAGTCTTCCGCTGGGGATTACATCATTTGGGGGTCTCAGCCGTTCTGAAACAAAAGCATACTTCAGTGGTAAGATATGTATGCCCGGACACTTGGCAGTCTTTCAAGACTATAACTTGACACGGAGTTAATCTCAGAGAAATGTATTTTCTTCTATTCATAGTAACTAAACAATTATTTCCATGCGCCTTTTTTTTTTTCTTAATGAAGGGTTTTCTTTACAGATGGTAATTACTGACATAAAATACATTTCCCTTTTTATTTCCAGCCACTGCAGGATTTATTCCGAGGTGGTGATTTTGGTTTCTGCTTAGCCTTTGAAAGTTTTGGCAATGCTGAATTTAAATTAATAATTGTTTCTGTAGCGGTGAGCCTGATCTTGTTTGAAATGTGCCAATTTCTGCATTATTAGCTTGCCTCTCTTTCTGGGGCAGACCTCTGGGGAGAAAGTTACCTGCACCTGCCCAGCTACCTCATCCCGTATCAAATTATAACAGCAAATCACTATCACAAATTGTATCACCCGTCACTTAAGCACCAGCTGTGTTGTGAAGGTTTCATAAGGGTTTAATTGAAACACAACTTGCTGCACTGGGGTGAATTTCATCATAATACAAAAGAGTATAATATAATACACAATGTATAAGAATAAAAACAGCTTCAGAGCTGGTACGAGAAGAATGCTAGAAAAACCAGCAATGCAAATTGGATTGAGAATTTGCTGTGTGCAGACTCCATCTAGACTTCAGTGTTATTCCTAATATTTTGTTATCTTTAAAACACGCGTACTGTATTTAACTTGCCCTGAGGAAAACCTTCCTGCCAGCCTGCCACCTGGGCACCCATTTGGGGCTCTTGGCCAGTGGGTCAGGTGCCAGCTTCTGCACCCACAGAGGATCCAAGCTTGTGCTGGGCATAGCTGCAGCCGAATGTGCTGCCCGCATCGCTCTCACAGACCCACTAGGGAAGGATGGAGCTGAAGTGAAAATGCCTGCTGAATATTCTCAGCATCACCAAAGCGTCTTATTTTCCTAAAATGTTATCTCATTGAATGTTTTTTATCGTGTTTCCCTAATGTCAAAATTTTGTCTTTCCAGTTGAAAGAGGAGTGAGGCATAGAGTTTGAGTTACTAATGTGAACTAATAACAACTGAAGTAAAACGTAACTGAACTAATAATAATAGTTTATTTAAATTTGGCATACAGTGGAAAAACACCAATAAATAAATTACTGTTGTTGAGTGTGTAGGTGCAGATCTATTCCTACATTTGATTCACTAGAAAACTTGTGTGTTAACTTAATAGCTTGCAGGAGGTAAGGTTTCCTCATGATTTTTTAAAGATTTTCCTTTAATATGCAGACATTTCATTAAAAAGAATGAAAAAAAGAGGGGGTGGGGAATTTATGCTCTTATTTCACAGAAGATGCAGACATCATGAGCATAACAGATGGATTCTTTCTGTTTGTAAGAAAGCATTTAAATAAGTGGAAAGGGAATGTGAAAATGTTCTGGGATTTTTTTAAGCCTGGAGCTTTCCAAAAACATCCCTTAAAAAGATTTTCTATCACCTTTTAATTTATCACAGGTTAAAGAAATCATTGTTCCTCTTAATTACATTTTTATCTTGTACGCAAGAATTTTCAAACATAAAGAGATGAGATGGCCTTAATTCATACTGTTCAAGGGACACTACTGCCAGAAGAGCTCTTTCTAAACAGTTAAGCAGAATTGTGCAAGCTCTTACTGCTGTTGTTTAAGTACTATGGCAAATCTGATTTCTCCTTGGTTTGCATGCAAGCCATGCAGTCAGATATCTAAGTACGCGGGTCATGCAAATTACAAGTTTATTGAAGGGTCAGCGTAGTTATCAATGGCAGCTGTTCATAGGGTCCTTAACAATGAGTTGAAAATTTATCTTTTGATTTGAATGCTTCTCACCCCTAAAAACATTATGAGGTCTCAAGAGCATTACTATTTTTGACTAAGTAGTGGTTATGTCTTTCAGTTTACTTAGGCACCAGACCAAAGTTCATTGAAGTCAATATAAATTCTTCCACTTACATCAGCATGCTTTGGGTCATGCCCTTAATAAACTGTTGTGTTTGCTATCCAAGCTAGAAGAGGCTACAGAATAAAAACTGGTGCTGTACAAACCAAACTGGGTTCAGCAATAGCTTAAAGTGAAAATCATGGTTCCAGTCAAGCCGGTGGAAGACACAAAAACACCCCACAAGAAGAGTTTGGCTGCATAGGAGCAAATATCATCTACAGTTACCTTTCAACTAACCGACGCATGGTAAAAATGACCAATTTGCCCACACAACAATGTTAGTAATGAGATCCGGGTGGGCAAGGGGTTGCTATTAAGGAATAAAATGCCATGTAAAATTGTGGAGCGTTAGTGCTGATCACTAGGAAGTATAGGATCATCTTTTAATCTTTTAATCATCTTTTAATCATCATGATGAAACAATGACTGCAGACATTTTTGCAGACGTTTGTTATCTAATACAAAGGTGGTGAAGGTGATAGTAACAATTAAGAAGCCCTGCGTCAGGAACCTTGAAAATACAATTGGAATTGCAAGTTAAGTAGACTAAAATTTAGTAAATCGGGTATCGTACTGCATGAAAGTTTCAGAATAAAGAGAAAAGAGGAAATATGTGATGTTATGCAATGTTGCTCCATTAGAGAAAAAATGGATGGAGAAAACAAACAAAAAGGTTGTATTTAACCATTTCACATCATTACATAATAACAATAATCCAGGAGAATTTTCAAAATATTTCTATAAGTAGAGAAAGGCAGTACCCTAATATTGAAGATAGTTCAGACAAACAATAAATTCAAGATAGAAAGGTACAATACCAAAGGGAAAAAAAAAAAAGTAGATGATTTTGAGGCTAGATTTTAAGGTGAGCATCTTCAGTCTCCCCTCTGGAAAGGCTTAGAAAAGCAGAATTTTCTACATTAAATGAGGGTGGTTTTCGATGGGTTTGTTCAGGCTCTTAATGAACATCACAAGAGGAGTGTTCCTAGGGGTGAAAATCATTGTTAGGTAGAAAATTTTAGTCTGAACTGAGGGATGATACAAATAGTAAAGTGGAAAGATCGTCACTGATGGGTCTGAAAGTGCAAAACCATTTACTCACTTTTGTAGGGCAGAAATATTAGCCTTGTGGGAAACCTTAATTATAGTAAACATGTTTGTCTGCATGATGAATTTAGTTTTACAACAAGAAAAAGCATGCACTGCTTAAGTGTGATTGTTATTAATTTCAATTTTTAAGTGTTTAAAATACACACTTTTTTGAATTATCATAAGGAAATGGAAAGAAAGAAGTAGATATTATGCTAAATTGTTGTCTGCATTCCAATTCTGTTCCATACTAAATTATTCCCTTGACAAACTGGATAAAAAGTATTTGTGCTTTGGACATTTTATGATTTATCTGCCTCTGTGTTTGCATCTGTGTTAGTAAAAACAGAGCTACTGCTGAAGGGTCGAAATAATCATGCTGCCTTATGCCTGCGGTCAATACTCCTACCTCTGCATACATTTTTTCCAATGTGCATCAAATGTGATGCAGTATGGAAGGCACAGCAGTACGAAATTTTCATTGTGATGAGGAAAATTGCTGCTAAAGGACTTGCTAGGCAAAGCGTTTTGCTTACATTTTATGGAGCTCGTAAACAGAGGTGCCTTGATGTTAATGGTTAGTTATGCTATGTGTCGAGATGAATTTCGGATGGTGGAAGATCCTCAGGAGATGGTAGGCGCTGCTGGCCCGGAGGTGGAGCACACTTAGGCTCCATGGCTACGTGATTTTTTAATTTGCTTTACAGTCCAGATGATCGAGCTGTTTTTCTAAGGAGCTTTTGAACATGATTCACCAGTTATTTTGAAAAGATGGCCATTGAAGGCCCTTCAGTACAATTTCGCAGTCACTGTGGCCAAGTGCTCCCTTGCAGTCACAGGTTTGGTAGGAGTTGCTCCGGTGGTATTTTGCAGATGCTCCCAGGCGGATCTCAGCTCGGGTTCCTGGCCGCTAACCGTACAGCAGCAGGAGCCCAAGGGTGCACCGTGCCTCGCCGAGGAGATCTGAGCTTCGGGCTCAGCAGAGAGCAGGAGCCGGGCTGTGGGCTCTGCGTGCCCCCGCACAGCTGCCTTGGGTGGGTTGCAGGGTGACTGAGGTGGGGATGTGCAGACCCAGAGTGCTGGCTTTGTTTCCCCACCCCATTTGTTAGTACAGAAGTGAGAAGGGAGTGCTGCTGGTCTGGAAGTCGTCATTACCTGAAGCTTTGCATGGGAATAGAGGGAAGGAAGAGAAGAAAATGGTACTCCAAACACTGTCTTATCCAGTGGCTCCTTTCATAATTTCCTTCACACAATCAATTTGCATTCTTTTACAAGCAGTGACTCACTCCTGTTTTTTCTCTACCAAGAGAATACAGAAGTAAGGAGCTTTTCTTATATGCCTTTAGCATCTTCCACACTTCATAAGAAACGTAAGATTTTCTTCTTAGAAAGGCATTGAATACAAGCTTTTATATGGCTTTTCAACCGATAGCTAGGATTGTTCATGCAGCTTCATAGTGTATGTTCTCATTTATGAGTACAAATGATGGTTTATTCTGATAAAGTTGCTCAGTTTATCCAGACAAATGCATACACCATTATCAAGCGTCACCATGAAATCAGCATGAAATAACCAGTGATTCATTCATGAAATAACCAATGATTCATTCATTACTGTAAGTATTAATAACTTCATGTAAAATGTTTGCCTAGTTTTCTTCAATAGCTGCAAGAAAAAAAGTGTATCCTTTTGCAGGATAATTCAGCAGAAAAGATGTTGTTTTTGTTCGTGGGTCTAAGGACAAGGAATGAAAAACTGGCCTTTTGTACCAGTTCCCATGCAGGGTGGCTTACGGCAGCATTCTGTTGGCAGGTGGTTGTTGGTTTTAGCCGGGGTTAGTTCCCTGCTCTGGTTTGCAGTGCAGCTTGTACAAAGCTTGCATCAGCATCCCCTAGGGAGCCAGTTTGCAATGCCAAAGGGTGAGCGGAGAGGCTGGCATGAAAGGAGGGGAGAGGGCTCGTGAAGTCCTCGTGGCGGCCAGGTAGTCTGAACGTTTGCTTCGTGAACTTCAGTGCCACACAATTAGCACGTTATCAGTCAAATCCACGGATTCCTTAGCTTTCACCAAGGCATCCTGCTGCTTTTTCTGCTCCGTCTTTCCCCTGGCTGTCGAACTGTTGGTGAAATAAAATAGCTGGCAGCCCTCTTTGAGATAGGCGAAATCTCGTCAGCCCTCCTCCAGCACCCTTCATCGCTTAGCTCGTGCCTTCACGGTCCTGCAACTTGTGTCTCTCTGTAATAGTAGAAACAGCCTAATGAATGATCAGCTCTGGTGTTTGATTAGGCTGAATCCCGCTTCCCTCCCATCTCTCACTGTCACTTGTCTGCAAGGGCACTGCTTCTGTCTTCATGCTCTCTCCTTTATTCGTTTTAATCTAATCTGCCTCCCTGACATCATTCCCCTCTCTGCCTGCATGGCAGCCGGGCGTGGGGAGCTCCCCTGCTCCCCGGAGGCTTGTCTCCTAGCGGTATCTTCGACTGCAGGAGGCCCCGTGTCACGGTTTGTGGATCGCACACTGCCAAGAAACAAACTGCATTGTTTCATTTACCCTACAGCACCCCACTTTTAACACAATGCCTCCAATAAACACAGCAAGAGGAGCGCTAGTTGACAGCGGTACCTCAAGGCAGGTATTCCAGGTGTCCTGCACCTTTATACTGCGTCGTGCTTGTGGAAGTTTTGTATTTCCACCTCAGCAACACAGCTCCCAGGCTGTCGGGTTGCCATAAAGCCATGCCACAGCACTGAGGATGTGCTGGTGAGTTCCTTGCTGTTTATTTTCCTGCTTAATTCTTTTTAATTAGTAACTGTTGGTTACGCTTCTTCACAAGGGACTGCTGCTTGTCCACAATATTTAGACTGATGTGGTTCATCAGGAAGTTATGTAGTATCTAGCCATGTGTACAAATACAAAGCTGAGCCTCTGGTTGTTCTTTTTTTGATTATTTTTTTCTCCAAATTGCATCACTCTGGGTACGATGAAATTAAGTATAAAAATTGCAAACAATTCATTTTTTGTCAGTTACACAAAGCTTCCTCAAAAGTGCCAAAGACATTTTAAAAACTGAACTCAAAGACATTTTGATAAATGGAATTTTTTTCAGTTTTATTATTAACTGACAGATCGTAATGTCCTTGAAGCTTTACTTGACTAGACCCCATGCGCTGCTATCTGGTTTTTATCCATAAATTGGAAATTGGTTCTCAGTATCTAGCAACCAAAGATTTTCCCAGCTTTGAGTGAACTAGCCTTTGAAATGGGCTAGATGAATAAACTGACTTAAAGAAAACATTCCCTCTGCACCTGCAGAAGAAGCTGCCGCTGCCAAAAGATGACTGCTTCAAAAAACTTGGATTCCTAGGATTTAGCCAGCGATTCCTGCCAGTTCAGTGCTTTGATGTTTGTTACAAGTTCAGCAGCAGAGGCATAGTAATGTGGGTTATTATGTAAACATAACCCTTTGGAAAAAGACTAACATAATCTCCATTTGAAATCTTAATAAGCACAAAATCCAACTTGAATAAAGCAGTTTTTTGGTGGAGGCAGTTTTAATACCTGTTTTCTGTTCACGTTCCCGTCTCTGAAATCAGCACGTGCTTTCCATGCGATTCCCTGTCTGCAGGTAATGGAGGTCCGGTGCCAGCAGAGAGGTATTCATTTGAAAGAAGAAAAGATCAACCAGGGAGGGAAGCATCGCTTCAGGAAGTCACTAGGGATGTAGGGTGTTCTTCCAAGGTTTCTGGAAGAATTTCAGAAGGGAGCAGTTGGGTTACAGCAATATGTAGCTTACTGAAAACAATTACTGCAGTAAAGAATGGACACAATTGATGGCTCACCTAACTTGGAAAAAGGCGTAGAGTTATGAATCTTGCCAGCATGAGCAGCAAAGTGCTGAAAACAGAAATGGAAAGGACTAAATATTATCCAGTAGAAACCAGCTGCCAGGGGCTGGTTGGTGGTTCTCATTCTTCCATGAGATATAGGGATGGTTGGTGGGATGTGTGGGGAGAACTGCTGGGGGCAGTGTCCTCCTCTGGCGCTCCAGCCCCCTGTAGATAAATTTCTGGTCCTTGATAAATGGAATTTTTTCCAGTTAATGATAGATTGTCAGATTGTAATGTCCTTAAAGCTTCACTTGACTAGACCTCTTCAGTTGCTATCTGTTTTTTATCCATAAAGGAGGTTAGCAACCAGAGAGGGAGAACTGGGAGTAGGCTGGTGGACGTTCTCCCATCACGAGGGGATGAGGAGGGAACTCTTCAGTACATTGTCCTCTCCACTTTATTCTGCTTGGAAATGGGAAAAGATCATGATAATTTCCAGGCAAATCTCAGACAATTTAAAAGCAGGTTACAGTTCTTCACCATGGACAAATGAAAGGTGATGAGCACTGGAAAGAACTCATGGCTATCTCTTTGTCCCATAGCCAGTGAAAATGGCGGCTCCCTACATTGTCTACATTTTTGTGCAGGAGAGAGATTAGCTGTATGTTTTCAGCCTGCACAGCAGTTGTCATTATAAATGAACTTAATATTAACATTTTTTTGGAGGGTGTTATTTTGCATAAATTGATATTTCAATTTACAGATGAAATCCTTCTCCCCTTCATTATGTTCAGCTCTTGTCATAAATCAATAGAGATGGTAGTGGGACGAAGCAATGGGAACTGGATAGGTGAAAGATCGTGCAAGAAAATGAGAGCTGGGTAGAAAAATTTGAAAGAGACATAGGGAAAAAACAAAGTCTGAAACATGTTTTTATATGAAGAATTTTGTTCAAAGTTCCAGTTTGCCTGTAGCGTCGAGACACTGAAATTACAATGCCAATCAGTTTAAATGCTGTCAATGGAGATGTCATTTCAATTACTACCTTTGTGCTCATTCTCTGATGTGAACCCAGGAGACGAACACACACAATCGCGTGTGTGCACATACACACTTTCATGTATCTCCATGGAGGTGCGTGCACTGGAAAGTCCACCCGTGGCTGGAAGATGATTTTGCAGCAAAGGCAAGATCTAACACTAAATTCCTTTCTCGTGCTCGTGCATGAGCAGGCTTTGCAGGACTGTATCTCAAACAATCACCCTGCAGGGGAATACGTGCTGGTATTTCAGCTGGTGGGGTATCACATTTTAAAAGACAGTGCCCTTTCAGCAGAAAAAAAAGAACAAATACCAGAGGGGGGAGAAAAAAAAAAGAGTTAAATTATATTAGAGATACAGATGAAACATATTCTATTAGTAATGATGATGTGGTAGAATAGAAATAAAAGTGCCATATTTCACGATTGGACACTTCAAAGGATACTTCTCTGCCAGTAATCCTCTGATCTGTTTCATGTCACAGGTCACCTAAACAGTATTTACAAACCTTCTGGCTGGAGCTCTGCTTCAGGATTTAAGGTGTTGCAACTTTTTGACATCAAAAGTTCAAGTGGACTGATACTTCTCTGAGAATGTGACATCACGGTTAATTTTTGTGTAGACTAATGTTTATGAATATGTCTCCGCAAGACCAATGGGAAGCTTCCTTGGAGAAGGGGGGAAATTCTCTCTCCTAATAGCCATGTGATGAGTTTAGGCTGTGCCTGGTAGTTCGCCGAGCACTGCTTCCAACATGCCCAAAAAGTGAGGAGGACCAAAGCCCAAGGTGAAGGGCTTGGCTTAACCACTGACCAGTGCATCACTGGGAAACGGGTGGGAACTCTGGGTTCCCATTACATCTAAATGTGAATGTTCTCCCCCAAAGTGCTTTGTCACCTGTAACAGTAAAATACCCTAATAATTGCTGCTGTAATTTTGAGTGTTGGCTGAACTTGGATGTGAAGTCTCACTTTTGGCACCAAGATCACTAAGGGACCTGGCAGTTACCTTACGGTACTCAGGCAGCGATGGGTTCTGGTCCCAGGCCAGCATCATCCTGGGTTCTAGGTGGCCTTTTTTCTCCTCTCCAACTCATGAAGGTTTGGAAATTTTGTGCTGATGGGAAAATAGCCAGTTGCTTCAGTTAGATGGGTCCCATCTTTTATTCTCTCCCCAGAGTAAGTTTGCTTTTTATTCTGCAAGTTGTTGGTGTAACTCAAGCAGTTCCTCGCAAGCCCTTGCAGTAGGAAAGCTGCTTTGTGAAGCCTGAATGTTAGGCACGTTTGCAGGCATTGATGAGATTTTTTTCATGCTTTTCTTCCTATTGGTTTTTACAAGAAAGGAGAGCATATTCAAAATATTTCCCCAGCACCAAGGTGGAAAGACCAAGATCCTAGGATCACAGCCGAAATAAATCTGATTATTGTAGTCTAGCTGAAGTAGGAATGCCTAGTTGCTCTGTCCATGAATGATTTGAAGGAAGAAGGATATTTCTTCAAATCTGTTTAATTAAGATGCCTCTTCAGTTCTTCCTTATCATTCATTTCAATAGTTTTTCAGAGGCTTTCAAACCAGAGCTACACAGGGCTCTATTTCAAGTGCACTGTAAAGAGCTGATAATATAGCCTCTGTGGCTGGGGCACAGAATCTTCCTTATATAGCTTTTTTGAACAGAATACACTTGTTCTGCAACAGATCTTGTGTTGTTTATTACTGATAACTATTCTCAAGTCAGTATAAATGACACTTCCAGATAACTTTCTTCCTCCCTGATAACAATCTGCTAGTTTATACCACTTTCCAGAAGCGTATATTTCTGTTTAGTTTTTTAGGATGCATTTAGTGTTTAGTATGGCCAAAGTAGTAATTCTTTCAGTATCTGCCAGCTAGATCAGTTTTGAGAAGAGTCTCTTCAAAGCAATGTCTGTTTGGAATTGACTTATTTATGTGCAGTCTCTGTTCCACAACAAAACAGTCAAAGAAACTAAGCGTCGGTTCCCAGTGCTTGGAAGAGAAGGGGTCTCAGAAAACAGGTATGATTTAGGAAGTCGGTGGTAACAGCTCTGTGTTTTGAATAGCTGTGTACTTGTACGCATTTCAGATTTTGTTTTTAAAGCTTAGGTTTTTGAACAAGTTACTGAGAGATGTGGAGATGGCAGTGGGGTGTGCTGCAAGGGAAGCGGTCAGGTCGCAGGGAGGCTGGGAGCAAAGCTCTTCGGGGATCACTCTCCAGTTTGGGGTCCCATTAATGGCTTTAGCACGGGGAGTAGGGGAGTGCTCAGGTAGGTTGCTGGTGACCCAAAGCTGCCTGCACAGGGGAAGGTGGGCTATTGTGCAGAAAGAAACTGCAGTGTCAAGGACTAACAGAAATAGGGCTGAATCTTATAGGTGAAAATATATGTTGGAGCTTATAATATATGGGGGGTGATTCTGAATGACAGCTTGTCGTGGGCACATGTCAGGGGAATGAATTACAGCAGGGCAGAGGTGGCATTAATGCTGCTGAACTGGGGCATGTGATTTCCTCTGGTTCCGTTTGCCCAAGTGTAAGAAGAGTTGATTGCAGATAAAACAAGACAAGAGCTTGTTGGGTGCTAAGGAAGGAGCTGTTGGATGCTAAAGAGGTGTATGGATTTTACAGGATGGAGAAGAATGCTGTGTAAGAACAGGGAACTGACCAGGAGCATCTTAGGTGGGGACACTGCCTAGTGTGAACTACACACCATAGCTAAACAAAGGCAAAGAGAGGTGGTGGTTGCTCTCAGTAAATATACTCGTGAGGCAAAGAACAGGCAAATGGTGTTGACTGCATCTAGCAGAGGACGATACTAGTATAAAAACAAATAGGATAGCATAAAGCTGATTATTAATAATGTATAGCATAGCATAAACCTGATTATTAATAATGTGGGAAGCCAGTATGAAGTTTCTAACAGTGGAGTAGTTGCCTTTCTGACACACAAAGGGAACAAAAATCCCCCTCTTGCAGCCTGTCCTTCAAACAGAGCTCAGTAAAGTCAGACTTCACAATTCAGTGGCCTGCAAAAACAGTACAGTAATGAGGGACTGACAATTGCCAAGGAAGACTTTTCCAATCCTTTTTGTTCCGAAAGTGTAGGTTAGCTAATAGGTATTGGAAAGCCAAATGCCTATTGGGAAGCTAAGGTAACTGGTAGTTTAGAAGAGCTATAATTTCTCTCCTGCCATCGCTTTCAGGTATTTGAAAGTATTTTCTGGTCTGTTTTCTTTTCTAAAGTGGCATTTACCTTTATAAAAAGACTTTGTCCTACCTGTTTGGGGAAAATATATCGTGTTGGATCTGGCAGCCCAAGAGAGGTAGGGCTGCTGCCTTGCACTAAAGATGTATTTCCAGTAGCTACCTGCACACAGACCACATGCATACACCCATATCCCATAACAAGCCCCGTACCCCAAGGCAGCATACCCCCCCTCAGCCCAAAAGGTGCTCCTCCAGCACTGACTCATGGTGATGGGCTTCATGCCTTAACTCTGGGGATCTCTCAGGACAACCCTAGGATGGGCCTGGACAGGCTGTCCCTTGCTTCGAGTCCTTGCTTCGAGTTTGGGTTCCTCACCTGCCTTTTTGCCCCTGTGCTCCTCTGGGCTTGTGCGGATGGGATGGGATGGGATGGGATGGGATGGGATGGGATGGGATGGGATGGGATGGGATGGGATGGGATGGGATGGGATGGGATGGGAGAAGCTGGGCAGGATGTTATCTGAGCTCCTGCTCCTGCCATCATCTCTCTGTGCTCCTTTTTGGGTGTGCAGATGAGCTTTTATTGCATAACCTAGCAGTACCACGTTCAGTCTCAGTCTGGTGGCTGCACACCGTGGATGCAGGCTTAGAGAATGGCAGGACTGCACAGAAATAAAACCTCCAGCTGGACAGGGGAGAGCTGGAGAAAGTTGAGACCCACACATAATGCGGATGATGTGATTCAAAAAGGAGAAACTGTTCAGAACAAGAGCATGGGAAAAATTAAACTTGACAATATTTTCCCAGCAGGCTGGCAAATAAAATAGGAGGAATGCAGAATGGAAATTTCTGGTTGATGGCAAAGATCTTTGTCAGAAGATACTGGAAAAAAATTAAATGCAGACATTCTCATCTTGGTAGGCCTTTAAAGTGAATAAAAATACTCTCTTCATTCTCAGCTTTTAGGTAAAATGGTTTGAAATATTACTTAAAATACAGATACAGAGGTAGATGGACTCTTTTCAAGCAAGTTAGGTAGATCGTTCTCTTATCTCCCATTTTTGTTCATCAAAACTTTCAGTTTAAGTAAATGGACATACACAGATATTCCTGTGGGAATTTTCCTTTAGTTACAACCAGTTCTTTGCTAGGTTGGAGAGGGTAGGTCTTCTCTGTGTGTTTCTTGACAGAGAGCCAGCTCTCATATATCCATGAGAACTGTTTACATTAAAAAATCGCTGCCCAGGTACCCGTAATTAAATTTATGCTGAGTTTTTGAATAGCATGTATTGATGTGTTCACCAGAAGAATCTAAGGCAATTTCAAACAGCAGAGAGTTTCCCACATCCCCTTCCTGTTCCCTGGAAATTCGGAGGCGGCTCCATTCCCTCTGCCACAGGCACAGAGGAGAAGGACTCCTGGAGTCTTCTCATCCCGCGTGGGTTCAGGCTTCGTTGCAGAAATTCATGCTTCCCAGCCCCTGCCCTGCTAGTGCTAGCAAATGGCAATTACCTGTATTTTTCTCATGCATACTATAAAAATATTTTGTGCATGTGAAAGCGCCTGCTGAGAGGAGGCTGGCTGGAAGTTACCCACCAGCTGCCGGTCCGCCCCCAGGGCTGGGGAGGAAGATGTATCTTCCATATATTACCAGTGTCAGCTGAAGTGGTTTCAGCAGGCTATTCGCAGCAACGGACCAGAAGCAATTCAGATGTTGACAAGTATCAATGCTTTATAAGTTTATTCAACCCCAGGTTGTGCTACTTCCTCTAGGAAACTGGATTAGCTAATCAACGGGACAGTGCGTTCACATCCTGCAGTGCAACGTGCACAGGAAGTCTGTAGGATTTCCCAAAGCCATGTTGGTCTTCTCATTCAGACTTTTGTTGCTGGGGTCAAAAAGCATGATCCTCGGAGTGTCTTGCTGCACTGCAGAGAGAGCATCACACAGGTAACCTGTACCTTGCACTGGGCTGTTGCAGTGCAATTAGAGAGACCCAGTCAAAGCTGATCCCCCACTCAAAACAAAAACCACATACTTTTTATATTTTTTAAGGTGAACCAAGTTCTCTTACTCTGATGCATATCTAACAATGAGCTATGAGCTTAAAATAAAGAAATCTTACACCAGTGCATCTTTCATGTTGTTTTTTGAGCTCTGGAGAGCTTGCTACAATCGTTTTTTGCTTCTTCCTAGAAGATTCTCCTTGAAAAAATGTTTTGAATCAAGATGAGAAGGGTCCCTAGTTCATATCATTAGCAAAAGTCTTAGGTTTTTCAAATCTTTATTACAAATGCAGTAAAAAAAGCTTACATCCGTAAGTCAGTAGAGCAGGGTATGGTCACTTTAATATGGTGGCATTCCCTATCAGTGTATATACATTCTTCTGTTATGTCTTACTTGGAAGCAAAAGGAAAATGAAGTCCTTTTAGCATAGTTAACAACGCTGCTGCATGCAGGGAATATAGAGATTCGACCAGTCGTTGACAGAGCCTCAGCAGCAGCTAGAGATGCTTGTTACAACGCACTCCAAACGATGTTGCTCAGAGTGGCTGTAAAGAGAGATGAACCCAGTTAATTAATCTGCAGAAGTGGTTGGGAAGGCTCCCAAGCCTGCTCTACCCACTCCTACCTTCACGACTCCGTCTCCTAAAAGGACGGTGGTGTTCAGCCTGCCTTTAAGAACAGATGCTTGGGGTCTGTGTTAGTGCCAAAATCTGTGTAATTGGGAGCTCTTATCTTAATGACTTAACAAACTGAAGACTTAACAAGTACAATGTGGAGCAGACCATGAGAACAAGCTGGGGCAAGAGAAAGGAGTTTCAGCGCTCCCTGGTGCCACCCTCTTTCCCAGCGAAGCAGCAGTAGTTGTGCAGCAATAATTATGCAGTGCACTTATGTTGTGCATGCAGAATATCCTGGCATGTCCCCAGCACGTTGTTTTCTCCGTGGCTGGGCTGCACAGCACGTGCTGCTGCATAAAGTGGTGTGTAACTGAGCTTATTTTTACTGAAATATGGGAGCCATGTGTGCATGTGCCTCTATTACGTGCTGTGACTGTGCAGCATCATCCGGCCAGGGCTGCTCCAACTGCCTGTGCCATCCAGCGTGGTGATCCTGTGCCACACAGCGTGGGTTTGTCACATGCTGGGGTAAGAGATGTGCGCAACAAGGCAATGACAGTGGGGAACACCAAGTTCGAAACTTTTAAGAAGTGTAAGTCTGGAGTTTTTCTCCTCAAACTAATCATAGCTGGGCTTGGCTACACATCCGTATGTAAAGCCCTGTAAGGAGGCATAGCTGTTGTAAATACAAATGTCTGTACAATTCTCATTTAATGGTTAATGCCACAAATCTACAGTATTTTTAAATTGGTTCCCCACGTATTTAACTTCTGAGGCGATGAAATGAGACTTTTGCAAAGCAGCTTCTCAAACTGTAGCCGCTAGAGCTGCGAGCAGCGATGTCTGTGAGGCACACCATGCACAGAATGTCCTGCCGCAGCAGGGGAGGTGGCTCTGCAGAGAATTGGGGCATTTTTTAACTATTGAGGTCACTTGACAGTGCTGTGCAAATCAGCAAAATCGTTTATTAAAGAAACTAAGAAATATTTTTGCGAATGTAGAAGTTAATCGTCTGAGTGGCTGCAATAAGAATTAAAGATCAGAAAAGCATTTTTACAAGGAAGGTAAAGCTTGTGAATAATATGTAATAGAATTTAAGCCCCTTTGAAACTTGGATTAGGTTTATGTTTTTTTGTTTTATTTTAACTTAAACAGTGCATAGCTTTCAGAGTGGTTAAAACTTTCATTGAAATGCAGATATTTTAATATTTTTTCACTCTGTAACCACAGAAAATATTCATCTATTTTCTTTCTGGTTTGAAAAAAAGAAGTATTTCAGCTTTCTGAAGTAGGTGTTCTCTGCAGAATGGGCGCTGATGAGAACCATACACAGAACAGGAAGTTCAAAAGACAGGGAATGGCAGCCGAGAGCAGCCCCATCTGCTTTGGAAATGTATTACTGTACGGTGGAGGCCAAACCAACTGACAAGACACAGTCATAATTTATGGAGAGGCTCTGAACTCTGGCTGTTCGTCAAGCTGACTCAAGGAGTCTGCTGCTGGACCTGATGAGCTAGCAAGTATCTAACATAGATTTGTGCTATAATAAATGTCAGATACAGAGGCGTTACTGAAACAAATCGCTAAAATATTAGGAGAAAAGGGGACCGTACGTCGAATGGCAAAAGACCCTAATGAAGGAGCCTCACTAATAAAGACTGGGGAGCACCGGAACGCCTTCTTTTTAAAAGAAAAGTGGGGCGGGAGCAGTCTATGTCCCAGCCTTGAAGCCAATGACAGAGCTCTCACCGCCTGATACGGAGCTAGGGTTTCACCCGCTGTGTGCAGTATCCCCGTGTACTTCTCCATTAATTTATTTCACGTTACAGAAGCTGGGATGGTTCATGGGTTTGTGAAATAGTTTCCGCATCTGCCCGTTTAGCACAACCTCCAGCCCCCAGGCCAATGAAAACATTCCCAGTCCTCTTCAAAAACGCGTATCAGGAAGGACAAACAATATCTTTTAGCCTAATAAAAAATGATCGGGATGACTCTGTGCTTTTTTACATTTACTGCTGTTGAGAGCTGGAAGTTCAGAAAAAATCAGCTGAAATAAGTATGGATAATCTCATAGCCAAGGCAGGTTGGCTGCGTTTGTTTTGTGTGGTGTTTGGGCGTGTCCCAAATCCTGTCATCGTTCTCAAATATATTCGTTATGGCATGTTAGAAGATTACCAGAAGGAAGACTTCTTTCCCTGACAGCCTCGTGTACATGCTGTGTGCAGTCAACAACTGGAGGTCCCTGTGCCTTCCTCTTCAGTTGCCCCCCTGTCTGCCTTCAATAGCAGTGAGCGATCGGCTGTCATCTTCAAAAGTGTCGTGACTCCCCACTTAGCTGCAGGCTCTTTTTCTATGGCAGAAATGCTTTCTAAACATAGGCACTTCTCAAAACAAAATATGAAACAAACTCGTAGTAGGAAGCCTGTCTGGAGTCACTGCTTGGCTGCGTGACACACAGCAAGAAAGGGAGCCACATGTTCCTGTCTGGAAAGTGATCAGTTGCATTATTCTAAGCATTAAAATGTGTCTGTATGGGTGCATCTGTGCACACGGAGGCACGCATGCTGCCAGAGCGTGCTGACAGTGAAGTTTCCAGGCTCAAATGAAAAATAGATTGTGTACACAATCTTTCCTTTACCAGGCTGAGAATTTCATTGTGGTCTGCCCCTTCAGCTTTAGAAATATTCTGTTGCGATCCCAAAAGCAGTCTTAGAGTGGTTTACCGATGCTTTGTATGGCCTCTTATTTACAGTGCTATAAAATGAAGTTAAAAAAAAAGTGAGTACGGTAATTTCCTATTTTATTTATCATATTTTATGTAGTATAAGGGCAGGATACGTATATCTGCACTTATCTATATAAAATAATACCTTCATTACAGCCCTGTACATGTGGATATTCTAGGGAGCTGATACTCTTACGGTGAGTCATAGCCATGCACCACAGTCATTTATCACCGCTCTGACAGTCTCACCTGCACGCTGGCCATTAATCTGCTCTCCAAGAACATCTAACATTACCATCCCCAAGCACTTTTGCACAGCTTCCATGCACAGAAAGGAAAAATAACCCTGGTACCAAAATGCTTTTCTTCCATTCTTTCAAAGGTGAATCTTCCTCCGTAAGTACTCTCAGGTCTGAAATGAGCCACGTTCAGTCTAGAACCATGGATGAAATTGGACATCAGTAACGTACGTGATTTTTGAGAGCTAGCACTTGAGCAAGTTGGGACAACAGGCTGTCTTTCTACTGACCTAGGGATGACATCCATCCAGGCATGTAACAGTCTAGAAGGCCTTGGCAAAGGTGGTAGGTTGGAAAGGAGCAAAGTCATCTTTGAGGCCTTGGCATCTATCTATCACCTTGAGTAGGGATTGGAAATGAAGAGGAAGCCACTGAAATTATACACATGGTCTGCAGCTTGACCCAGCCTGTCCAGCAGGAACCTGCACAAGGCTTTGGGACCTCCTGAGGTTTTGCTCGTGACAGTAATAGTGGTTACTGCAGCACTGAACCTTTGTGGGGCTTTGTCTCTCTCTCTGAAGAAGACGTAGAAAGACCCTACAAGGACGCGGTGCAGCACGGACCACGAAGTCAGTGCGCAAGCACAGACCCACACTGTTTATCCTGAACTTTTTCTATCACAATGTTCCCTGTTGTCTACATAATAGCAGCCACTTAGTAGGCTCCTGGAGTTAGGTCCGATCTCACAGTGAGCCTGGTGGAGAGAGCAGTAACGGAGCAGCAGGGCGGTGGTTATGTTCCTGAGATCAGGCTGCATTTTTCTGTCTCTGTTAGGAATTTATTTTTGTCAGTAACGTTTATTTACTTAATTACAGTTTTTCATTTCAAGGCAAATATGCATGCTTACTTCTTTTCTTGGCACTGGGAAGGGGAGAAGGGTCAGATATTTTACAAATGAGCAGCCAATTCCTAAGTGCTGCACTACAAAGGTTACTGTGCATTTTTACAGCATTTGATACTCATTATGCTGTACATGATCTGTTCTTTCCATGAGGAATCCCGCAGATGTAAAGGCTCACACTATGATTGGTTTAATTAGAAATAGTGTCAAGAAATCTGGCACCTTTTTATTCTTTGTTCAAGTAACAAATGTTAAACACATGGACACCAATTAATTCCTGGAGCAATTTAACTGATTTGAGTGGCGTTACAACAGGGGTGATTTAGCTTATGACATTAATTTCGAGTGATTTTTGTACTAGCTTCTCAAATTAGTCTTGCCATCTGAAAATCTCTGGTCAAGAGGGGTATAGCCTGAGATCTGGGAAAAGCACTATCAACTATACTTCTGCTTGGCAAGTCATTTGCTAGGGAATTTTCTGAATGTTCATATTTTGTTAAGGTCTAGCATTGGAGAAAAAGGAGAGTATTTTTATGAATCCCTCTTTTATGGTTGTTTTCCTCAGAGAGTGACAACTTAGCAGATTACTGAGCATCCTTTTCTGCAACTATGGTTCATGCAAATTGTCAGCTGAAGTAGCTTGCTGCTGTGAGATACGGACAGTAGTGGTTGCAGAATTGGGCTCTTCAGCTTCAATATTGTCAAAGAAGCTGGTGCAAATAGTAATAAGATCATTAAAATGTTTTCATTAGGATTTGCTCTGAGAAATAGCCATTTCATGTGCCTTTGCTGCAAGTGTTAATTTGTATGAGTGTCCATACTCATTTCCAAGGTGCAAAATTAGCAAATGACTTGGGGAATGAATCAGTAAAACTATTGTGCTCTGTGAAGAAGTGAATAAACCAGCTATTTTAACCCCAGCCTAGGCTTCCCCTCTCGCGGGTTTCCTAGCGGATCCTTTTGAGATATATCTGTTTGCAAAATAAAGCCACTTTTTATGCTTTTTAGTACTTGCTGACTGTTTGCCAAGGAATTCTATGAAGTATCTGTGAATATAGCCTGAGACGACGCTACACTGCTTCCCCTGTTTCCTGTGCTGAATGGCCAACCCCAATGCAAAACTGTAATACTACTCAAGGTAGGAAGAGTGAGCTGCCAGAAACTATTTATCACTTCACTGGCTTTGTACCATGCACATCCGTCTGAAGTTAAATTGAGGTTATAAGAGGAGTTTTCTTATGCTCCAGCTTTGCCAGTGATAGTATCTTGCATAAAGATGAAAATAGAAGGTCAGTGTTTAGCCCTTAGATGTTCCTATTCCATGAGGAGAAGATGGAAGTGATAGAAAATTTGACTCAGACGCCTTCGGTTTCTGACACCTAGGGCTAAAATGTTAATCTGCCGGTAACATTGATGAGGTGAATGTTTTTTTCTAGTGGCAGATTTCAGGATGATGCTTTATGTACTAATAAATAAATGGTCAGGTTTCATGTAAAATTTTCGTCCTTGTTGGGTATTTTAAGAGGCTTTAAAATAATACTATCTCCTATCTTCTCATTCTATTTGATGTTGCTGTTAGGGAAAATTAAGTGACTCCTTTTTTGCCTGTACAAGCTCATTTTAGACATTGTAGATATCCTAAGCTAAAAGTAAAACATTCATGATATCCTAGGGCAAAGCTAGGATAATTCTGTGTAGTTCAACTCTTTATAAACCCATAAATCAAGGTGAAGATAATTTTAAGAATTTCCTACAGTAGAATGAGAGTTTATGTTTTGTGGTGTTTCTCTCTTACTCAGTGTCAAGCACCGTGAATCCCGTGATACTTGAGGATTCTTCTCACTTCAGCACATCCAAAGCAGACGTGCATCTTCATTATCTGTGCTGCTTTTGTTTTGTTGGTAATGGTTGTGCCATGTGTTGCTTTCACCCGGGAAAAAAAATGAACCAAAAAACCCAACAGACTTTACTTACAGCAAGGCAACACTTGAGATGCTGTACGCCTTGCTCGCTGTGACAGCAGCAGACTGATGGTGCATGCCATGCTTTAATGCATCTTCAAATCAGTAGTTCTAGCTGTTGCAAAATGTCTTTGTTAAGAGATGCTCTTTGTGATTGAGGCTTTACAGCCTCCCCACTGACTGCAGCCTGTTGAGGTTTAAGCTGTTGCTTTTGAGCAGCCTGCTGCTGATGCTGATACGAGTGTTGGCTGCCTCTCGCGTGGGCTGGAGCGGGACAGGGCGCTGAAGCCGACCACCCCGCCGTCTGAAGACAAGCAGTCTGAGAGCACAGCTCGCAGCTCGGGAGCGATTACGTACTGGGTGACCTTCCAGCCACTCCACACGAGGCGTCCAGTTTCCCAGGCTTTCTCCAGAACTTGGCAAGGGCGGAGAGTTAAATGGATGAGAGGGTGTGATGGGAGACGCTGAATTTGGGACGAAGGGAAGCAAGGAAGGCTTTATTTCTAGACCCTGGGAAGCATGTGTGTGTAAGAAGCCTTTGCCAATACTTTGTGTATGTGCCCAGAGCTTTTAAGTGGGCATATTTTAAATTAATCAAAGTACATTGTTTAAGCAACCTTATTTGTATAACCAAAATTCCATCAAGCAATCAAAATTCACTTGCTCTTCTGTAAATTTACGGCAACTGCAAACTTATTTATGTTCATGCTTTTCTGAGCATGTCAAAAATGCTTAATATATCACTTGAAAAATGTTAGTGCAACAACTATGTTTTCTTTTTTATTATGCACAAAAATGTATGATAAAAATGCCATGGAGGGAAGTAATTGATTGCTAGTCCATGCTGTAGAGACTGACTGACTACACAACACCCTTAAGTAATTAAATTGCTTTAACCACAGATAGCTGGGCCAGATTCCTTTGCATGATTCCTGCCCCCCACCCAGACTTCATCACTTGATTTCACTTGATCCCGACCTTGCTGTAGGCTAAAAACACGCAGGTAATGTGTCAAACTCAACTTACAGTTTTGTTTTTGCTTTATGGAAGAGTTGCTTTTAATCCGTTATTTTAATGTATGTGCTTAAAGAAATTCAAAAAGGTCATTACTTTTAGGACTTTGATGTGTTTGGGGGTTCCTTTCGCAAAGAAATGGTGGTATTAAAGCAAAGGGGCCTTTTTCTGATAAAAATCCAGTTCTTATGATTTCCTTCTTGGTTTTACCACACATTCCCTTTTCCTTTTGAATTTTGCTCTTACAAGGGTAGCTAAATAAATACAGTAGCACAGAAGCAAATGGAAAACATCTGTTGTTCTCATTCAGGAATTTAGTGAGTCAGGTTTTGTGAACATCCAGACTCAGCACTTTTACATATTTGTAGAATTTTCTGTAGTTTAAATTTTTTATTGTAAAACATATACCTAATACTGTTAGAAGTCTTGAGAGCGTGCTTTGTAAATGCCAAAGCTGTACAGGAATAAGAAGAAGGTGGGTTTTTTGTTTTTGTTTTGCATAGCCTGGTGTCTGTTTCTGCTAGTAGCCAGTACAAGGAAAAGAAAGACCAGCTCTTTTCGGAGTGATCCTTCCCTGAAATGCCATCCTGTTTTCCAGCAACCAGAGAGTGCTGAGCTGGAGGTGGATCTTGGGATGAGAATAGCAGTGTAATGGAGATGGATATTTTGTAATTTAGATTTGACAAGGTTAAAGGATATTTGAAATAGATGGGAGCACAGAGTTTTTACAGGAAATGGGTAAATATTGTGGCTTAAAAGCTAGGTCACTACAATATAGAAACTTTTAAAAATATGATGTTCTGATAATGAAGTGAAATGATTGAACCTAAAATATCAGGAATGACTTTCTCCATAATTCTTCAAGTTTAAAGAGTCTTTTTATGCTAATATGACCTCTTTTTTTTGTATCAGCAATGTCACTGTGAAAGTTCTCTTGGTGTCTCTCACTCTCTCAGACCGTGAGCTTATCTATTTTGTTTCTATAGCTTTCTCCTTCTCTGCATTCAGAGCCCCTTCAAAACTTAATTCTGTACAAATCTGGCGTTTGAGACATATGTAAGTATCAGCACATTACCAAAGATGGATGTCATTACTTTCTTCATTTACCTGGTGTTCCCACATTTGTATCTCCCTTTGCTGAAAACTACTTCAAATGCTCATTAGTTCAAACCTGTTACATCATCTGTAACTTGGAAGCCTTAAAGATAGAAGACTTTTACTCACACCTGTCTTCTTCACCTGTAAATTGCTTAAAGTAGGAATAAATATTTCATCTACCAAAAAGTAACTCCTAATAGAGCTTATTTAAATCCTCTTTACTGAAAGCTAAGCAGCTTTTTCCTCCCTACTGCCAACATGCATTTTCTTTTAGTCACCGCAGAGATGACATGAAGTCACAAGTACTGTTTCAGTAGTCTGTAGACAAGGAAGAAGATCCCACAGTACCTGGTAAAGTCTGCAAAGTGTGAAAATCAAATTACTCCAAAGACTTTTTTTTGGCTCCAGGTGAGGGACGTCCAGATTCTGTTAATCTAATTTAGTCCAATACATGCTGGACCCCAAAAACGTAGAAAATTCGAGATGGTCTTTTACTATATGTTCCTCCCAGCTTTAAATTTGAAGGAATTTAAGACTAAAAAGAGTGTCAGATATCAGAAAATATTTTATGCTAACAAAAACAAAAAGTAAGCATATTAAAACACGCAGATATTTCAGTCTGAATTGTTGAAAAAGGCAGTGCAGGCACTATTTGGCAATAGTTTGAAACATGGAAAACTAAGTATACCCAATACACAGTGTGGCTTTGAGCACTGGAATGCTACCAACTATGATACAGAGAATACCAACCATTTTCTGTATCTAATTAACTACGTGGGGAGCAGTACCTGTTCAGTCAGGCCCACCCATAAGAAGGATGCACAAGTCTTCTGTGCTTTTGCTTGTACGTGCTAATTATTGGCTTTGACATGCATGGTATTCATTATGTTTTGGCAAGAGTATGAAAAAGGCATTTTGTTCTGAAAATAGCTAAAGAAAGAGGTGGGAGGGAGAAAATGTTCTTTTGTAATTGGTCCAGACTGAGCTGGGAATCCACCCCCCTCCATCTCCCACTTGTGCAATTTCAAATCCTCTGCCTTTCTAGGTCATTCAAGCAAGGTCAGAACAATTCAAAGGAGCTGTGCACTTTGCAGTTTGAACATCATATTGGCTTCAGTCTTTTCTGTTACATATTCAGTATCTTGGTTTACACCTCTGCAATGGCTTCTGACAATCCTATCACCTGAAAAGTCTTGCTTACAGTGAGGTTGGCAGCTGTGCTCCAAGGAGCTAGCTTTTTTAGTCTATGGAGACCTTTTTGTCTCTTAATGTACTTTCTCAGACTTCTAGCCTGGTCCCAGTTTAAGATTTATAGATGGTGGAAATGTTTTCGTTCCTATCAGGATAGTAATTTACCTTTTTAAAAACCTTTACGTATTATTTTCACTTGATAACATAGAAAGCCGGGGCACAAAGCCTACCATTAGACATGGTTTTACTCTACTTTTGGTGTTTACAGATTTAATGAAACTGAAGAGAGGCTACAGCTTTGCTCACCTACTGGAATGACAACAGCAGCAGATGGTTGCTGATCTCAAAGCTTAACTTACAGGCAGTTTTGGTTAAGTCCCAAAGTATACGCTATTGATGCTGCATAAGTAGTAAGTAATGATGATGAGCTTTCAAGTAAACATCACCATTTCCATTTGTCTTTGGAGCTGTCATCACATCATCTGAATGTCTTAACACATTAATCTCTCAGGCGGACAGGTACGTCAGTGTGGTACAACTGGCAGATTCTTAACAGGAATAAGGTGGTGTAGCTCCATGTATCTATAGAGCATCTGTGATGTTTTAATCCACCTGAGAATGTATCCCATAATTTGGTTAACTCTGTGGGTCCCTGTATGGTCACCATCCTTAGAGAATGCTGCCATCTACCATGAGCTGAAAAACATACTCACCTCTTTCTTGTCTCAGTTTAAGGGCTCCATTTTTGTTGTTTTTTAAAGAGCTAGTGAGACTGAGGATTCTCCTGTGAATCATCTCCCCTTACTAATGAGAAAACCAAAACTATTCCCCCCCTACCATGAGAGTTCCTCTAGCAGGAGGACATGGCTACATCTGCCTTGAGATGAGGGGTTTCAGATATCCCACCTGCATCAGGCACGCATCCTTTTGTTCATCCTGCTCCCTGTTATATTTATTGGCAAAAAGGAAGGACTGCTCTGTAGGAATTTTCCATCCTTTGTGGCCACAATTTTATATTTCTACCTTACATATGTATGTCTAGGAAAATAGTGTCTTTTTTTTTTCTTTATTTCCCTGACCAAATCTCTTTTTACAAAGAGGAAAAGAAAATCTTGCTTTATCACAAAATCACCCAGAGAATGGATGTACACTGGGTGCAATTTTGGGCTGTTGCTCTTAAGAAGTAGAGACAGAAGTCAAAACATGATGAGGAATGACTCCATTGAATTTAAGTGACTTTTGCACCTTCTTTTGCCTTCCTAGCTGCTGGACTGTTCTGGGGATGGGATCGTCCTCTAGCAGAAGTGAAACAAGCTTGGCCATACCTAATTTAATGCAGCACCTGCCAAAAGGAGCATGAAGTTGTTTAGCATTTCTGCATCAGCTTCATCTTCTGCCAGCATTTTCTATATGCCAGCAGGTGTGAAGAGGTGCCTTGGAGGGCAGTCTTACAGTAATCTGTCACAGTTTTGCACCAGCACGGCTTCCCTGAGAAAGTGAAGAGCTGTAGGACTGCCTCGTGCCACATTAGTCCTTTACATGATGCCAGTGCAGGGAGGAAGGTCTCACCCTCTTCTTCATGCCTGTAAGATGCTGACAATATCCAGCTAATCAGTAACACCTTTGGATTTACTTATTGGATGCAGGATTTGGACTCAATACTTCCCATCTCACACCCCAAAATTCTGTACAAAGACCAGTGGTTGCTTTCAGCTCATTGTGCACATGCAGATGGAGACAGGGACTGTGAGGCATCCAAGAAAACAAAGGGAATTGTGACAAAACCAGGGCTAGAAACAGTGTTTCCTGACTCCCAGGCTAATTTCTGGAGCAATGATTTTGTTTTCTCTCATTCCAGAACTGTCTTACAAAATTGTACCTCCTATGCCATCCTCTTAATACACTAAGCAAAAGTTTAATTGAGTCCTTTAAATGATTTTCCAAGCTCAAGCAGGTCTTCACTGTGGGCAGTGAAACTTCAAAGGGGCAGGACAAGTGTTGTTGCTGTACCCATGCTTATCAGCGTGTCAGGCTGGACCAAGAACATTCTGTAAAAGTTATTCCTCATTACGACAAATCCTCTAGTTAGATTACAACATTGACAAATCTTTACCAGACTTTTACTGCCAGGTTCACTAGGAGCACATCTGGAACCATTAGAGGTTGCTGCATCTGGCATATCGTGTTCCTGTTCCATTTAGGGCTGGTTGGTCATCCTGGGGAGAAATCCTAGCTGCAGTCTGATGTCCTTCCCCACCAGCAGTGTAAATGTATTGCCCAGGCTCCTTGTCCTCTGTCTGACAGACTCAGTTAAGGTCCATAAGTTGAATTAAGGATGTGTGGCAATGATCTGTTAGTTAGCTAACAGATCTGCTTAAGGGGTGCCTGTGTTAATGTGCACGTGTGTGTCCAGAGAGGTGAGGGGAAGGAGAACCATGCCCCTAAGTCCCAGGTCCTGTGCACCACAGGAAAAGAAGCCTGACAGGACCCTGAGACATCCCTCAGTGCCTCTCCCTGACCCAGAGCAGGATCGGTGCTACCTAAACCACTCCTGCCAGATGTTTGTCTAGTCCCTAAAAACTGCCAGTGAGGGTTTCCAAAACTCCCCTGGAGGATCAAGTGCTTAACTCCTCTTACTACACGAGTTTCTCCTAATATCCAGTATCTTAAATCTTCCTGCAACTTAACCCTAGCCTCAGTGCACATAGAAAAGTTTTTTTTTTTCTTTTTTTTTTCTGTTAGCTAGAGGGTGGCTGAGAGGAGTATTTGAAAAATGCTGCCCTGTCACTTCCTTTCTTGTCTGCCCCAGACTAAACAAATCAAGGTCTCTTACGCTTTCTTCATACATCACGCTTGCTAGCTCTGTGGTGATTTTGGGTGCTTTGCTTTGGACTGTCTCCAGGTTTTCCACGTGCTTCTTCACAGTGGTCAAGGCCAGGGGCAGCACCGCAGCAGAGCCGTGCCACTGCGGAGCAGAGGATAAGGTGATTTCGTGTGGCTCCTACGTGATGCTCCTGCCTGTAACTCCCAGCGACAGGCGTGCTTTCCCTGCAGTCGTGTGGTGCTGTTCATAAGCCTGGCCTGCTCCTGCACTCCCATTTCTAAAGACAGACACTCTGCCTGCCTTCTGCTGGTCTTGGAAAACTTCAGCCGTCGTCTGTGCCGCCTCAAGGAAAGCCTCTAATGGGTCTGTGATTAGTTCACTTGCTTCTCGAAATTCTCTCAGGTGCAATTCATCTGGCCCAGCTGACACGAAAACATCTTAACTTATCTAGTCTGTTTTTCCTCTAGTCCGTCTGTGATCATTTTAACCATCTGATTATGTTATCTTTCCTAGCAAAGGCTGCGGCAAAAGGGCATCACACCCATTAACATTCTCAGTGATACCTGTGGATAGACTTCCCTTGCACTGAGCAGTATCTCTAATTTTCATTGTTATCTCCATGCAATTCCTTCCTTCCTTTCCTGTTTTCAATTCTTCCTTCCTTCAAATGTTCTTCTCCAGTACCTCTCAGGGGACATCAAAACCACCTTTGTGCATTTGGATTTTGCCCCTATGTGCTTGTATTTCATCTCTAGTAGTCAGAGCTGATTTGTGCTCCCCATGGCTTCTTGTCTCTGAAGCAAGTGAAGACCTCATGATTTAGCCATTGGCTCTCTTTCTGTTCTAGGTTTTCTACTTTATAGGGGCAATTTATGCTTGTGTCTTGTTACTATTTTCTTAAAGACACAAAACTTTCCTGATATCTTTTCACCCTGTAGTTTTGATTTGGGTGTAGTCTAGTATACCGAGTTGCTTAGCTTTTCGAGACTGGTTTCTTAAATATAGTTCCCTTCTCTGTTCTTCTTCTTTCTCTTCTCTTCCTGAGGTAGAGGAGGATAGTTGTTTGAAGGTTTTTTCATGTAGTTCTACAGCCTCATAGCGTCCGATGCCTTGCTGTGGTACCGTGTGGCTGACGCTGGGCAGACAAGGTGGCTGAGCACCCTCCTGCCAGGGCCCGACATCTCGTACAGCAGGTCAGCCTGAGATGGAGAAGAACTGCAGAGATTTGCCAGGAAAGCAGACTTGTAGATCTGGGAATACTGGTAGATCTGTGCTTTACTGGAGAGTGTGCTCATAACCTCAGGCAATCAACAGCTTGGTTATTGGAGGCTGTTGGTAGCAGTAGTTGTATAAAGAGGAATATTGTAGTAGGCTATATAAAAATGCTAAAAGTGGAATATAGAGGATGCAGGCTGTTACAACATTTTAAATGTATTTTAGGTAAGATTTCTTTATGTAGATTTTTCTCCATCGAGAGGAAAAAATCCAGAAAATAAGCTGTTTGATTTGTAGTCTTGTTGTGCATGAAAAGATTATCCTCCATTGCCTTGTTTGCAAGGGAGATGGGTAATAGTTTGATTGTTAGCACTGCTGATAAATGGATGCTGAGAGGGAGTGGTTGTGCCTGGCATTCTCTCTGATGTTTTATCTTTTGTATTGCCCATTCTTCAAATCATTAATGCCTTGCTTGTGTTTGCACTAGATGTGAGGCTAAGGTGCCAAACATGCACAGAAACATGAAGGCCTGCACATAACTACAGGCTGCGGATGAGCACTGGGGTGTGCCAGCAGAGGAAGTTGGGCCTGTATTGCCCATGGGCACAATGTAGTAGCATCTTGTGGACAAGCTCCAATTGCCCCAGATTTTTTTCTTCTAGAAAACAGTGGAAACCCAGCAACAAAATCACCTGGAGGTGGCTTGAGATTGACCTTCCCTGTATGACCTGGGGCTGAGCTCAGGGGCAGCAGTAGAGGTCCCAGGGGCAGCAGTAGAGGTGCACAGGGTGCGGGTAGCCCTGTGCATTGCCCACAAGAGCTCACCCTACCAGAATGGACACCAGCACCTCAATGCCAGCTTTCTCAAAAGCATTTCTGGATACCCAGGCTTCTTTTTATGTAGGTGGATCAAAGACCCATCACTCTGCCGTTGCGTAGTATTGGTCTTGTAATACTTGTGGTCTTGTGTCCTGCAGCGCCAGAATTGCTAATTCTTTGAGGTGTGGATGGTTTGCTCTTGGATACATGGAGCTGTATGGTACAGATACAGCAATGATAATGTTGCTTCTCCACCCATGAAGAAAAATTTCACGATTTTTGTTTAAAGTTTGTCTCAGCATAGTGAACTTGTCTGAACTAAAAGTAAAATAGCCATTCCGCACTGTGCCTTTGCCATGTATGCACTGGGATACTCACTGCCTACAACAACCTCTTCTTTCCTTTACCACAAAGTAAGAATCAACAGGGAAAACGTTCAAAACTGCTCTGGCATACATCTTCCAGAGATGAAAAAAAGCTGGAGGTTTCTTTCTTCTTTGCTTCGTCCAGGCACAGCAGCAATTTTCTGACCATGAAAAGGGTGTGTTCTGGTACCTACCCAAATTTAGAAGGAATGGCACTTCTGCCAGTTGCGTCTGTAAGCTTTCAAACATCTGAGCTCCAGAAGAAACTGCAGCTGAGAGCAAATGCTGCAAAACAATGCTGAAAATGCTCTCCGAGTTCAGTGAAAGTGCTTATTCCTGTTAGGAAAATTCTGAAATGAATTAGCAAAAACTCGCAATGAAAAGGAAAAGCTTTTGCATGCATATCTGAAGCGATGATGGCATGCAAGAGACAAAAAAGGACAGTTTAATCACTGTCTGCTAACCTGAAAAAAATTGCATCATGGCTAACATGTGGTATGTCATTTTGGTGGCTTTTTTTTCTTTTTCTGTGCTTTGAAGAGAACTTTGGGGGAAAGGAGCAAATATGTGACAAGCAGCATATGCAAACTGTAAGGTGGAAGTGGTAAATGAATAAGACCACATTTGGAAGAGGCAGATGGTGCTTTTCTTTATCATATGGTAGCACTGGCAAAAGAAATGTTTTGGAGTTAGGGAAGCGGGGAGGCCAGACGCAGTTCCTAAATGCACGATGATTTATTTGTAGAACATGCAGAAATGCAGGGAACAAAAACATTAAACAGCCCTTGGAGACGTGCATGAACATGATACATTTACATGTGGTTTACACTGAACTCCTGGCAGCTCACATGGGATCTTTGATTATGAAGTCTTGGTTTGGCTGATGACATCTCCCAGCATCTCTTGTCCACATTGCCAGTTTCTCCTTTGGTACCTGTTCAGCTCTTGATGTGATCCCATGTCAGCCAAAACTGTGCATTCAAAGCCTTTATCTCTGCTCATAGTATTTGTATTCTGGTTGTTTGTAGATTAACCTTCAGTCAGCTAGACATTTATTCTTGATTAACAGGTGCAGCCATATGCCTGAATGGCCAAAAGCCTGGATGTTGGGCTAGCTTATCTTCATGCTGGAAGGAGGAATAGTGCAGTCCAGGCATATAAAATGGATAAAATCTCATCGTGTGCTCAGGAGGAATATATAATGAAAAGTATGATTTATAAAAATTATCTGCTGGAGGAAATAACTTTCTGCAACTTTGTATTTTTATAATTACTTAAGCAGCAATTCATGTCTGTTACTGCTGATAATACATAATCACAAGGGCTTTTTGAAGAGCAGTGCAGCAAGAGAATAATTAAACCTAATTACCATTTGTTTGATTGTTATGTTGTTCTAGGAAACTTTGTTTTTCTGCTTTTTATTGTAGCATAAACAGTAAATCTTAAATCCTTTTAACTGCTGAGTGTCTGAGTATACAAAACTAAAATTTTGTAGCAGTACGTGAAAGGTGTACACTGCACAAAATCCTTTCTAGAATATGGGAAACAAATGCTTAGAGTTTAACAGAAAAAAAAAAAAAGGCAAAACGTTTATGTGAATATAGAAGGTACTTTGAAAAAATCACTTGTCTTTTTTTTGTCCTGCAAAGATGATAAAAGTGCTGCCATTTCACAGCCTCCTGGAAGGAGACAAAGCAGACCTTCTCACTTGACAGGGTAAAAATAATTCTGCTACAGCTACAGTGAGAAGTGCAGGATCCATAAGCCTGACAGACTCGGGGTTATGAAGAAAATCTGTTTGAAAATAGACAAGTCCCGCTCACAGTTATCTTAAATTTTAACAGAAGATTGAATATTCAGTGTTTTTGACTTTCACAGCATGAAAAAATTAGCCCTTGCTATTTTTCTGTTCCCTGATGGAGAGCACGTTTGTTTGTACTAAGTACGAATCAAGGGGAGGCCTGAGAGGAGACTTAGGAAGACAAAACGCTTTTGAAAACTTCCTCTGTTCATGGCTTTGCAGAAGATGAGATGCTGATGACGTGCTCCTCTGCAGCCAACGATTATATTAAGTCGTAGACCTCAGAGGTACACCTCGGGTTACCTCGACCTGTCCCAGCAGCAACCCCAATGGAGCGAGCAGCGTCCCCCCTCCTCACCTCTCTTTGTCACCCCCTGCAGACCCCCATGGGTGCTGTGGTGCCGCCTGCCCCCTTCCCTAGGCACCCCGGCGGTGTCTCAGGCCTCAGCCCTGCTCTGAGAGCCGCTCACCATTGTGTTGGCTCGCCCTTGCTCTTTGACAGCACAAAACACATTTCCCTCTTTCCTAGATTTCCTGTGGCTGGCAAGCCTTTGGTGCCTTTTGCAGCCCCAGCTTGAACTGATTTTATATTCAGCGCTGATTTGGCTGCAGTGTTGGCTGGATGGGGCTGTGTGTAATGATCCTTCCAGGGCTGTGCTGGATGAATGCTGAAAAGTTAATCCGTTTACCTGGACTGGAAATGCGGAGTTTCATTGACCTGCTCTATATTACTTGTAGAGTAGTAAGTTAGAAAGTTGTGTTTATATGCTAGGAAATGTGCTTCAAAGTCACTGTGTGTCATGGGCTTAATTCAAAGAGAAGTGTGGGATTTTGATCGTACTGGGAAATCATGCAAGAGCTGGCCCAGTCAGGAGTGGGTAATGGGGATGGGGAGCATCAAGAGAAGAACCCAGATACATCACTGAGGCTGTGCCAGGTACAAGTTGGTGAGACCAGGACTGCAGGTGGTAGTGAAGCATACCTCCCCCTCTCCTTATTCAAGGAGTGGGGAGTATGTCAGACAAGCATTTTGCTTTATCAAACTAAAAATTACCTTTGTGCTCTTCTTTCTTCTTCATTTCTTCCTTTTCATTTCTTTTCCTTCTCCCTTATCAACTAATTAGCTTTATTAAGTGTGTCTTCTCATCACTTCCATATGAGTGCTTTGCCACCTTTGCATTGTTCATCCTCAAAGCCCAATATTTCGGGTCCTCCAGCAGGCCCAGCTGGCTGTATGGTGCCATGCTGCCATCGACTCGGGTACTTGAGGTTCTTTGTGTCGGAGACTTTTCGGGAGATGTTTCTTAGCCATTAATGCCAACAGCTGAAAACAGAGAGATTTCAGTTGACTAAGTAGTGCAGAATCAGAGTCTTAGTTTGCAGATGACTGACCTAAAAGATACCTTCAAATGGGTCCTTTGAGCTCTCAAGTTTATTTTTGTTTCTGTGCAGCTGGTGTACATGTGTTTCTTTAAGACCACATGTTAAACTTCTCATGAAACATTAGAAAATGCACTGTACATCTTACGTAGTTGTTTACCAAGTCTTAGTATCTTTATTCCTCCAAAAATGAAAAAGTACTTTTTTACCTAATTTCTCATAATAGGTTGGCCTGTATTTATTTATTTCGTTTAATGAAAGGCAGTTAAGTAACCTCAAAGAAGACTTCATATTTAATAGACTACAGTTTATATCCATTAAAAGTTCAGAACAATAAGGTTGTGTGTTGTGGAGTTTGTTTTGTTTTGTTTTGTTTCCAGAAGGCCTGGAAGCAGAAATTGAAATCCTGAATCCACTAAAGCTGATGGCAAATTTCTCTGAGCTCAGTGGGACCAAAATTTCTTTCTTTTTTCCTGGCCTGTATTTCATGCCAATCATCATCCTTGATGGACTGCAGGAAGTTGGAAAAGCATTCATAATGAACACTTTGGTGGCCACCATACTACAGAAGCAGTCTTACTGTAGGTCATGAAGACTGTCAGCCTAAAAGAAATTGTAAAAATTGATGAACCGAAGATGTAAACAGTTACTAGCAAAGACGCTTGGCACAAGCTTAAGCAGTTCAGACATAACTACCCGAATATTTCCTCCTAGTGCAGCCATTGCTTTTACCGAAATTGCCTTCAACTAAGCTTTGTCTGAAGCTGTTACATGGTGAAATTGATCCATGCAGCTTCTGCTGTATGAATAAGGAAATCTTTCTGTGTGTTTCAAGATGTCTGAGATGAGATTTGAACTACTTCTGAAGCTGTTTGTTTGCAACTTCTCATGATAGACTAGCCAGTCAGTTTTGGTATCTCAGAGATGAGAGCTCAGAGTCATGCAGAGTTATTTTCCAGAAGAATGTATTTCCTTAAAAGCGGAACTATGTAGGTAGGTAAAGCTGTGTTAAACACTCTGTGAGCTGCTCCGAGTCTCTGTATTCCACTGTACAAGCTTCTGTGCCCTTGAGCTAAGCTAACTGGTTAGTTTCCTGATGGTCTCAGAAGACCAAAAAAATAAAAAAATAAGAAAATAATACTGAATAATTACAAAGAAAAGTCAAGTACTGTGTTGTATTTAAGGTGAGCCTCTTCATTTTGCAAGTACGGTAAAGGTTGCGCCCCTTCCATAATGACACTCATTCAAACTACATCTCTGGTAATGTCAGTCAAATTCTCTGATTAGTTTATAAATTAAAACGTGCATTTAAGTTTCTTGTAGTTAAACATAAGCCAAATCTTGCAGAAAGGAGTTTTTGGAGAAATCAGTGTTGGAATAATTCACATCAAGAGTTGTCTTTAATTAAGCAGCTTGATTGCTGTTGCTCTGATGTGCTGCACACCAGCTCAACCATCGGTGCTTGAAAGGCTCCCCGCAGCATTGTTGGCTTTTGCTTCACTGCTCGTTAAGGCAGTGTTTCTGGGGGAATCACAAGCTCCTAAAGCCCCAAGACATCATGACAAGGGGACTCCCTGTCTTCCCTCTCAGTAAATGCCAATCTTGCACAGCTATTGCCGTCAACTTCCAGTTGACGTACTAGGGGCCAGATTTGCTCTTTGATCTTAAATGTTTTGCACTGCTCCAGAGGTCCCCTGACTGATACGCTTTTTCTTAGTTGGGGAACATACACCATCAGCTTTGATATAGCAGTGAATATTCACATAAAAATAATGTATATATGTTTGCAAGGCTATTATTGCATATCTTCAAACCACAGAAATACTGCATATGACATTATTAATAATGCATTAACATAGAAATGTTTACAGAATATTAATAATGAAAGACAAGGATAAAATAATTGCAGGGATTACGCAGTTTTCTTCAAATCAAGCATGGTAAATGATAATAAACCTTAAATTCAGAGTTATACTCACCCTTGGAAGTAATCTGAGCATGTAAACAGAAGCAGTCTTAACTCCCTTTGGTAATGGCATGAAATGAAATTGGGGGAAAAAAAGAATCCTTAAAAATAGGTTTAAAGTCAACTTGGGTTTGCAAATGCTCTAAGTGCAATCAAAAGTAGCATGGAATAAGAGTAGTGCTGAGTTACAGTTGTTTGAATGCTTAACTATGCAAGCGTTATCTAGTACATCTGGATTTCTTTTAAGTATAACCTTAACTCTGATTTGATTCTACTTTCAATCTGTTTTCTTTTGGCAAGTTTGTAATATGTCAATAAAGAAATAGACAAATGTCAAGATCACAGTCAGGGAGACATTGAGCACAAAGCTAGGGATGGAGGGAAAGTCACTGCTGTTTCTTTTTATAATTTCTGGGAGAAATATTACAGGTGTGTGCACAAATTTGGAGAAAGTATTGAATACTCAGGAGCTTCTGCAATTCTTTGCATCCCAAAGCAAACATTTATGAGCCAACTATTACAATCAAATGGACAAAAATGAAGCGGGATATGCTACTGTTTTCCCACTATTTCATTGTTTGGTTGTTGGTTTGTTGGTTTTTTTGGTTACTTTTAAATTTCATAGACTTCTTTAATGTTTGAAGAATATGCATAAAAAATCAGCAAGAACAGAGTAGAATTTGGTCGGTGTGACTTGTGCACAATGTTTTCATAAAGGAGGAGACTATTTTCAGATTTTAGCCTGTGGGTTTCTTTTACAGAAGAGATTGTATTTCTAGAAAATCCCTTCTGTGAAAACTGCAAAAAACTGTTCAGTGCAATCAAATAAAAAAAAAAAATGGAAAAAAAAAAGAAAGAAAAAAAGGAAAAGAAACAAAAGCCCAGATAGAATCTGTTTCTGATCATGTTCATGAAATGTAAGGTCTGATTGCAACAGTTCTTGACCCAGACACAAACAAACAGTGCTTCTCACTTTAATTTAATTTTGGGCTATGGCTGGAGCACCACCTCCACTAGGGAATATAACTCCCCCCTTGCTACAAGCATGCAAAGTAAAACAGCATGGCTGCAGAACCACCTAAGGCATGGACCGTACTGCATCTTAAATGGCCTTTGTCCTTATCGCCTTCATATACACTAGACAAGGCCAGTAGCTGGTTACTTGGTGTCACTCTCAGTCTCACCAAACTGAAAGCACATAGCGCGTGTCTTAAATTAAACTCAAGAGCTTTGAAAATTATAGTCTTATAAAGTAAATTCCTCAAGCTGATCAGACATAAAAGCATGCATGAAAAATGCCTCACATAAAAGAGGGAAAACCAGCAACTGAATAGCTAAAAGTATCGTGCATCCACTGGTGGAATATGATAGTTGGGACCTGCTCCTGCTCCCATCCCATCCTGTAGGATGGGTGGTTTTCCCCGTACTTCTGTGAGAGCAAAGTTTGTCCCACAGGAGACTCTTTGTGAGTGATTTGATCAGACTTCAGGTAAGATTTGGTCATGTCTGGTGGACCCTGAAAACAGCAGGTTTCTATCCACTCTTGTTTGTTCCGTGCTATACGCTTACTAAATAGCCCGCAATATATTCCTAGGCTGTTGTGTCCGAGTGCCTTACAGAAATCAAGATAACGTAAACAGGGAGCAAAAGGCATTTCACGGGTTGGTGTTCTGGCAGGCAGGGTTAGTTTGTAGCCTGCATTTTCCATTTTGGGGAATACCTGGGAAGGAAATGAGGGTGTTTGTAGTCCATCCTGACGGCCAGGAGGTGCGTGGCAGCCCCTCTGGCACGGGGTTTCACCTCTGCAGGTGGCTGCCACGTGTCCTGTCCCCCGTGGGGCATGTGCCATCCTCCCCGCAGGCTCCCACTGCGCCTGCTGAAGGCTGACCAAGTGATTTTGTAGCAGCTCTTTGGGACCAGCACAAGGAACGGCTTTGCAGAAGGAAAACAGTGCCTTGGACTTGTGTAAGTGAAGGCGCAGCGTGCTCTTCTTGAGCAGATGGGTGCTGTTCCCTTATTTTGGAGACCCTATTTTAGTTCTGCCTCCTAATGGAAGTCTTTCTCTTCCAAACCATCCTTAAATAAGTTTTGAATTGCTTTCCGGTATTAGCCAGTCATCTGCATGGTTCCCACCTTTCAGCTTGTTTAAATGTTTGGAGTGAAGCCTTTCTATAACATGATTATCTTAGAAAATTTCCTGGGAGCAGAATTACTTATCTCTAGTCTCGCTAAGTCATAATTCTTGAAAATGCCTGCAAACCTGTCATGTCACAACAGAGATACAAAACAGTTTTGCCTTGGGGTAAAATTTGCATTTCCTGAGCAGTGGTAGGAGATCTTTACTAGCTCTGGGATGAAAACAGATCTCACTTGCTTCGTTGTTTTCCTTCCCATCCTCGGTAAGCTATGGAGGAGGTTAGTGCTTCTCAGCTGGACTTGGTTGTACTCAGAAACAGGGAAGGAAAGGGACATTACAACCTATAGGCAACCTATAGAATTAATTGATTTTAACTCTGTTCACTAATAGACAAAAGGAGGGGGAATGGTTATCTGAAACCTCGGTCTGCCCAGCAATTAGAGAAATAAATGGGAGAAAGCTCTCAGATTTTTCACGGTGAAAAACACTCTCACTGAAATCTATGACAGCACGCTGCAAAAATTGAGTATCTTCTGGAATTATTATGACTTTTAAATGATCTTTTTTGCTTCTTTTATTTTGTGAAGTATTTTTGGTCTACTTTTTTTTCCCCCCAGAAGACCATTCACAGTCCAGAGCCAAGTTACCAAGGGAATATCACCTTTCATATTAATATCAAAAAGAATGAAATGATAGCAGTGCTTCCAATAGCCAGCAAAACTTCCTTGAAACCCAAAAACCCAAGCTCAGCAGCACATGAAGATTCATGTTTTTATATGGTGCTGTCCTGTGAGCCTCCTTTATTTCATACCCTGGGATCCTGGCATTCAGCTGTTTAGACGGGATTTGTCCCACTCGGTAATGGGTTCCAGCTGCCGTCTTGGCACCGTTCGTCAAGAGGTGTCGCTTGGTTCCTATCGAGGAATTGCCTGTGCCAAGCCGCCTCGCAGGAGAGCAGGCTATCCGTTGCGTCTCTTGGCGCCGAGGTCTTTATTTTAGCAAAATGAGATTGTGATGATTTACACCAGTGGAAAGAAACAGCACTTTTGAAGGAACCAAACTCTATTGTGTGAGGTTTCTTCTACAGAAGGAGCAAAATATTATGCAACGGGCATTCTTTTATTGTTTTTCACTAAGAAATGGGAAAAAAATCTACAGCTTTTTGTCAGATGTGCTGAGCACACATTGAACTAGAAGCCCAGTTTTGCATTCCCAAAAGCTTCAGAACACAGCTGTACTCTTCACAACAAGTCACTGCAGATTTACCCTCACAGTTTTGTGCTGAGAACATCATATTTAAGCACACACCTTAGTGTGCCATATGTGCCTCAAGTAATAGCAAGCGATTAAAACAACATCTTTATCAAAACATTCATGCGGTGATGCATTGCTTTGGTAAGAAATTCCTATGCTATTAAAAGATTATTTGAAAGGGAAATGGTTTATTGAGTTTTTTGAATTTTCTCTCTCCTAGAACTAGTATTTCAAAGTTAAATACTGAACTTGGTTATGGAAGATTGTTTCATTTTAATGCTATCACGGGGTTTATTTTAAGGTAATTTCTAAGTTAATTACAGCAAACTACATCTTCTGGTATTCTTCCATTTGGTATTAACTGTAATAAAATAGTGGGTTTATTTAATGGAAAGGAAGATTTTCTTTTCCCTGCCAGCCAATGCAGCACATGCCAAAGGAAGACCAGCTCAACGTTTTTGAACTCTGAGAAGAAACACCATTCACAGCTGTTATTCCATTACCTCTGTCGTCTTTGTTTATCTCCATAAACAAACAAGGTATTTTTGTTTTGTTTTGTTTTGTTTTTGAGATTGAAGTTGAGATTCACTGCTCACAGGGCTTCATATAGAAAGAGGTGGTTATTATTTATGCAACATGAATACCCACCAGACCATGGAAACAGTGCCACGCAGGGACCACGACACACATTTTGAGAGCCAAATTTTGTTTTTAAGCATGATATGACCTATAGGTACTTCTACAGATCGGCTATAACTGAGAAAAAAATTTCTCAGTAACTTCTATCCCCAGAATTAACATGAAATCTCATTGGTGTAAAAAGTGGCAGTTTGGTTTTTTACCAGCAAGAGTGGACAAAATAAGCAGATAAATTGGTCCAAATTCAGGATGTGCGTAAAAACATCAAACTTCAAGCTCAAATGTGATGAGAATAAGAGTAATAAAGAGTAGTATGTCAAAATCTGAAGGGAAGAGCCTTTCCCTCGTTATTCTTAACATAGCCAGTTGAACGTTTTGGGTGAGAGAAGGCAGCCTACCTGCTCTCCTCTGCCCAGGGGCTGTACGAGTGGCTCGGCTCTTACACAGCCAGCTGCCCCTCACTGCACTGGTGCAGCACACCCAGAGCCCCTTCGCTTGCCCCAAAATCAAGCACGTTCCCAGCTGCAGCCAAACACAGGGTGAGTGTGGAAAGCTGTAGGAGACAGCAGTGAGTGTAGGAGTTGGGTTGGGTTTCTGTCTGCTGCAGTGGGTTTTGTGGCACAGGGAGATGCACTTTTATCTTAACATAGTCCTGTTGAACATGTCCTGCTGAAAGCCTTTGCCAGCATGCCTGTTACCCTCGGGAAGACTGAGGTCAGTGAGATCCTGCGTGGTGGTTTAATGTGCGGGCACAGCGGGTGGAGATGGCTGCTCAAAGTACACAGGCTAGTCTGAAGCAACTAGCCATGTCTCCTCGTATTAGATGTGCTGTCGGTGCTCAGTTGGACGAGGGGAAGCTCTTGTCAAGTCCCGTCACCGTGGATGTGGCTCGGATGGACGGGGGCTGCCTCTTGCACCCCAGCACCCCTCCTTGGAGGTGTGGGAAGAGTGGCTCTCTGCTTGCTCAGCAAGTTCGTGTCACTCGGGGGGAGGCTCCGGAGACGTGACCTCTGTAGCCTCTGCACAGCACATTGCATTCAAGCAGTAATTAGCAGCGGTGTGGAACTAACTTGGGGAACGCAGGAACAATGCCGTGGCCCAAGCTACTGCCTTTTTAAATTAAATCAGTGTCTGGGGATAGTTACCGACTTGGCTCTTCCTCTCCCCCTTCTGCTTCTTCCCTCCTACCCCCACTGCAGTATTTCTAGACAGTGTTTTAGCAAAGGCTGCAAATAAAAACATTTTGCCTCTGCTGCAGACACAACTGATTATGGGTATACAATGATAATTATATTTTTGTACTGGAAGTGAAACACTCTGCTCTGTTATCAGCTTTGTTATCAGGCCTTACAATTTTTATGGGATAGTATTTCTGTAGTATTAGCAGCACTGTATATGCAATTGAAAACTAGATGCAGTAAATTATGGCTGAACACCAGCAGTCCAAAGGTTAATTTGATTGTACAAGTACAACCTCAGAGTTATGCATAAACATATGCTCTACATACTTATTAACGAGCAAGGTCAGACTGGCATGAGTTTTGTTATATTTATATTTCCTGAATATTCTTCAAGAGTTTACATATGATCTTCAGGACAGATAACGCAGAGATCTGTTTTCAGGAAATGCCTATTTTAACCGTAAGGAAAATAGCAGGATTGAAATTGTTAGCTTGAAGTTTGCCTGTTTTTCAGTTAATGGAGGGGTTGATAGGGGTCTGAAAGAGTGCCAGTAACTTGTGGTTGGCATCACCCTCAAGGCTGTGTGTGTTTGGGAAAGGCACAGAGAAGGAAACCTGTGAACCCTAAAGCATTTGCAAGTCGTAATCAGATGTACAGCTGCGAGGGAGTACATCAAAGAACCTCCTCTGTGCATTTGTATTTCAGTGCAACTGCCTACAGCTTGAGACAAAGCTCGTTCACAGCGCCCACCTTTCCAAAATCATGGTTGGATCATCTCTCTCCGTTATGCCAAAGGACCTGGACAGCTAATGCAGGGTGAAGTAAAGCTCCTCGGTTACATTGCTTCTACTGATTTAGAGCATTTTCCTGTGATCACTTGCTGTGGGGTAACCTTACTGGATGAAAGGATAACCTTGCTGGATGAAAGAATCCAGCCTCACATTTGTCTTCGTGTAGCCTCAGAGTTCCTTCATCATATCTGATTTACTGCGTTACTACATTATTATAGCTTGGCATATTTAAATCCAGTTTAGTATGCACACAGCTCATTCAGTCTAGGTGTCTCATTGTGTGCTTAAAATTTGGCAGCGTTCAGGTGCCCTGGTGGTTAATTTTGATGAGTTAACACAGAAACCCATCAAAGCGAAGATAAATTATACTCTTTCTGCCAAGAAGTAGTACCTTGGTGAATTAAAGCTACACAGATTTTACAAGCAGTGGCCCTGCTCCAGTGTTGAGTCCAGATACAAGGTTGGTGCCCAGGTGGTAAAATAAAATTTGTTTGCAGAGGCAGTTCTCAAAAGTGGTTGTCCGCAAAGCTTCAGCTGCAAATGCTACAGGGGAATACTGCTTTTCAGATACCTGTTCCCTACAAACTTTCTCATATAATTCGAAATAGTAATAATAATAATAATAAAAATAACAGATGTTCTCAAATATCTGAGGAATATTTTTGAGTGAATCTAGACTTCTCTTCCTTGAGAGAAAATGGTTGGTGGGGAATTATCACTGCGACTGGCATCCTGTGTTGCAAGGGACATTTGCCCCATTGTTCTCTCTGTACATTGGTTAAGTTATGGGACTGCTAAACGTGGATCCTATCTGTCTGCAGGATGTGGATCCTAAAGATGACATTTTCACTAATCTGTTCTTCATTTTTAGTGTTTTGAGATGCTTGACATCAGCGTGTTGCATGTGTAAGAGCGAGCACTTAAGCATTGCAAATGTTGTCAAATATCATTTTGAAACCCCCTTGAAAGGGTTCAAATGTTTATTATAAACTGCATCTCCATGTTATCCTTTCTGAGCATGAAGCACTGGCATCGGTTATGCTTTGTGATACAAGCCTGCTCGGGTGGGTGTGAGAAGTATGGAAGGCAGAAAATGGGGTCACCTCTGTGCCTGCAAGCCAGGAGCAGGCAGGATGTGTGAGCCGTGGGCAGGCAGCTTTCTGCTGGGGCAGGGGAGCGGTTAATTTAATTTGGGAGAGGAGGCAGCAGCTAGAAAGCAAGTGGTTCCATATACTATCTCTGTTGTTATTGCCAGTTCAACTTAATTCAATTCTGATAATGTCGACAGATCTCTCTGTACAACATCTTTGGGCCGTATGGAGCTAGTCTGGCAGCTCCCCCAACCCAAATGGGTGTCTGGCACTATCCATCATATTGCTCATGAGGCTCAGACAGTGTTTTATCCAGAATCCTGTAGCAGCCTCGGCATATATACACTACCCAAAAGTAGATCTTGCAAATCTGCAGTGGTCCCGTTTGTACCACCATTGCTCCATGTTGGCCTTCAGCTGTGTCATCATTGAGAATTTGGGCCCATGCAGGGAACTTCCCAACAATTTGAGACATATAGACATCATAGAGAATAGCATTACATTTCTTCAGTGCAGCTGCTCCTGATTTTCTGTGTTCATGTTAAGGGGAGAATAAAATATGGCTGTAGAAAAGCACTGCTGAGATTGTCCACTCCCTTGCTCATCTCCATCAGCAAATAGATCATTCACCGAGGGAAGAGGAGAGTCTCGGTTCTGCTCTCCTGGCCGACAGCTTCAAATCTAGACAAAAGATTGATCAGTCTTCTGTGCAAATGAAAGACTATGTATGATTTAAAGAAAGACTTGCCTGTTGGCAGGAATATTCAGATGTGTCAGACGGAGACTAGGCTCCCTTTTTTTTTTAGCCTTCTTTAAAGGTTTTACATTCTTCCAAAATATCTTTTTCTGATGCACTCACTGTGTACCAAGTCTATTTTTAATAGACATGCTCCACCTATATCACTCTGTTGTCTTCATATGTGATCCAGAAATGTTCGTATGACTAAATTTTGGACATTGTATTGATTTCCATGACAACTGACTGTAATATGGTAAACAAAAGATTAATTGTTTTGTTGTGGGATCAAGCAGATGAGGAATTTAGATCACAAGAAAGAAAAGTGAACCTCCTGTGCAAAATATACAGCAATTGCAAAGGGAATATAGCAAAGGAATAGCTAAATATGTTTTTCTTTAACTAAACCGTTTAATTTGTCCAGCTTGTTCCAGTGTGAAAGTCGCTTTCTGAGAGAAGATAAACAAGAGTATCAGTTAATTCCTTGTGCAAGGCTGAAAAGCTTATCTCGTGCAGTGGTCAAGCTTCTCAACTTCAACTGGCCAAACATCTGCAGTCAGACAAAGGCAGCTGTCCTTCATGACGTTAGATAAACCCACACATCTTGTGCTGGGCCCGTAGCAAAAGCCAGCAAGAGTGAAAAAGCAGGCAATTGCCTCCAAAAATATCATCGTGCTTCTATTTGTGAGCACACAGTGCCTTCTTGTGGGCAAAAGGCATCACTGCGAGATGGAAGCTGTAGCACAGCTGATGTTTCCCCTTCCTTTTGTACTTCAGGCAACCTGGGGAGGAAACCCAAGGAATGTGGAACGTGAGTTTGGGTCACAACTTGCAAACGCATGTGGGGGCATCGAGTTTGTCACACATCACAGCTTCCTGTAATGAAAGCGCTCTTTAGAAGCCTCCAGAAATTAGATGAACGTAAGGTTTGGCTTTCACAGCACCAAGAAACGTTTTTCCATTTGGTTTAGTTTTGTCCAAGAAGGAGGACGCAGTTTCGCTCGGGGACAGATGCAGCAACCCCTTGTCAGGTGAAGACACACACACACGTGCACAGACGGATGCCGGGCTAGTCGGGTGGGACAGAAGAACACCTTCTGTTGGAGGGTATTTACAGGCCTCTTTTCTCCTCACAGCCAGATGGACACAACCGTGGCCATCTTGGTTACTCGCACCGATGCCGCCAAGTGCCTTGGGGAAGCGGCTGGCTGTGGGGTGAGGCCTGTGCCGCCCTGAGGGGACACGCGGGGCCTGAGGAGCAGGGGGAAGCTGATGGCCGCAGGAAAGGGGTGAATCCCCAGTGCCCCCGTCTCATCGTCGCGTTCTTCTCGTGGCGTGTTTGTAGTAAATGCTGGACGCTTCCTCTTCAGCAGATCCTGAATGTTTGCAGGACTGAACTGCAAATGTGTTTATTGCGGAGATGAGGCTCGCGTATGAAGTCGGTTCCTGACTTTGCAGCTTCTTTCGTGCAGCCAGGATCAGGCCAAGTGTGGTGGAGTGCAGTCTCGTGAAGGCCTCTTCCTGTCATAAATAAGATTACTTTCATTTCACTTGTGGAGTGTGTTATTCCTCAGAGTAATGAATTTCCTCTGTGCCTTTGAGCACATAAACATGGTTTTCATTAGGTTTCTATTAAAAAAAAAAAGAGAGCTTGAGTAAAATTAATAAGAAGGCTATTAACTCCATAAATGCAGATGTGTTTTTACTGTATAACCGTGTTGGAAGTAAACAGCTTCTTCTCCAGTGACTGCAAAGACTGCAAATTGCATAAAATGAAATAGTTCTGCAGAACTGGGTTCAGCTTGCAGAGAAAAGAAGGAGGTGGAAAACATGACTGTTCAGAAACTAGTTTCTTAGGGGGAAAAATAGACTCAGATTAAATGTAGACAGACAAATAGCCTCAGGCGTTTTGCTTAATATGTAACGTGTGTGATAATAATAGTTTTGAGCCATATATTTAGAACTAGAATTACAGCTAGGAGTTGGAGTATTGCTCTTTTTTTTCCCTCACCAGATACGTCCCTGCAGTTTGCAGAATAAGAAATAGCGACATTTGCAAATATTACACTGATAGACCCTGTAACTCATAAAATTTTCATGTACAGTTTGTATTTGTGGCTTGAGATCTCTGTCAAGTGGTGAATCACTACAGCATCATTGCGGTTTTCTTTTTTTTTTTCATGTTACCAGCATTTTAAACATGGAAACAAAAATCACCATGCATTCAAAGTAAGGTGTTTTCAGAAGCTCAGACCCTTGAACTGCTGCTGTGTCTTTCCACTCTCCCAGTCAAATATATAGTAAAAGGAAAAAAATCAGTAAAGTCAGAACACGTGCTCCTTGCACTCTTCTACCTTAATTTTGCTTTGAAGAATCGGCGTCACTTTCTTGCTGCTCATATCCTACACAGTAGATGAAACTTTCTCAGAATGAAGTTGCTAGACTTTAGCAAAACCTCAGTGCCAAGAAATACGGCTTGGCAACTAATTAAATTTCGAAACATTGCCAGCCTATTGTGAGTTATTTCATATTATACTGTAGACTGTTTTAAGCCTTGGTTTCCCATAAAATCAAAATTCTTGAAAATTCTGGTACATAGTTTCCAATTTCATTCTACTTAGGCAAATTTAATGTGAACAACAACAAGGCATCACATGGTAGTCATTATTCATGATGCTAATAAAAAGACGGAGTCTGCCAAGACTTTTTGCTTGAGCATAGAAAAACAAATGTTTCTTTCGTATATCAAATGGCTGTTTTAAAAATAAATTATCTTCCTTTTCATTCTTCTTCTCAGTATTTATATCCCCGTAATTCGGTAAGGAAAACTGCATTTTACCTGAGAGTCTTTTTTAGTCTGATGCCAAACCTTATCATTATTGTTCCTTGTTACAGTGCAAGTGTTGCACTACTGTTACTGTAACAGTGCAGATATTTTTCATTTAAAATGGTAGGGATAAAGTTATTTAAAGAGCCAGTCTCAGTTATGGGTGAACATTTTTGATTGTAACCTCAACAGCAAAGAAAGAGAACTCTGAAATACCGGCACCCATTTCCCTTTGCTGTCGGGCAGGAAATTGTTTGGGGCTTTTGGGGGGCTAAGGGAGGTAGGAGGAGGTGGTGTGAAGATAGAAAGCACTGCACATTAAAAATTCTGTCTGGCTGTTTAATATTTGCTCAGTAGTGTGCTGTTCCCTAATCAAGCCCCCGTAGACTGTAAATCATGGCCACTATGTCACTGTTTTGATTGGAAGCAAGAGTTGTACCATGGCAAACCTCTAGGGACAGCAAATTTCTGCAGCTGTGGAAAGCTGGAACAATTTGCTGTTATTACTAAAGGAATCTCAGATTTTTTCTTTTCTTTCTTTTTTTTTTTTTTAACATAAAGATGTAGTGAAATTCATAAGGTGTGCAGAGATATAGTATGAAGGTTTTATAGCAAGCATGGCCTATAATAATAGTGCTCTGGTAATAGAAACTGAATTGTACTAATCGTCAAAACAGCAAACATGTACGATTATAGCCCCTTTCTCACGTCTTGCCTTGTGCATCTTAGGAAAAAATATATGTAAACGAGCATATATTATTTCTAAATATATAAAAGTCAATCAAGTATTTGGGGCTTCAGTAGCATATCTTCCTGTTGAATAAAAGCATAGGTTTTACTTCTAGAAACATCCTGGAAATTTGTACTATAATTTTGTTTTCAAGAAGGTGTTTAGAGTTTTTTTGGGGCTCTGACTTCTGAACTATAGCCAGTATAAATGGAGACTGAGGGCCGAAACGTTAATTTCTCCAGAAGTGCAAAGTAAATACTTGAGTTGATTTATATACCGTTTATCACAGACAGGTCTAGAGCTAGACGATAGCTTTCCATTAGAATATTCTCTTAAAGATACTCTAAGTGCTTCCCTGCAACCAAATTGAAGGGCTGCAAAGGAAATGCGTTTCTGACATATGTAAATCCTCTATCCTATGTGCATGGCCTTCTTGCAGGATTGATTGTAGTATTATTCCCAGATGCCCTGATCATATGGTAGGGCTTGATTAATTAGAGTAATAACGTAGTCATGCAGGGATTTTTGTAACAGTAAATCTGGCACTCTGGTACACCAGTCTGAAAGAGGGGGAAAACAGGAATTTGGACGATAGCATGCGTATTGACACGTGGCTTACACTAGCTCATAGAGCGGGTATGAATCAAAGTGAAATATGAATGTGGAGAAAATAACTCCTGTTGGACTAGAAGATGGGCTGATCATATTTAGATGTCTGAAATCATTCTTTGTACTTACTGCAGAGGATGGTGTTGCAGTACAATGTATCTCAGATTCCTGCTGATGTTTAATAGAGCTCCTCTGCTGCATGAACGTGTATGTCTCTTGGCCACTGCTCTTCTCTCTTCTCTATGGCTTTCCCTGTATTCTTCTTTGCACCGCTTCACCTTTAAAAACAAACTGCACTACTTCTGCAAGACTGGCCATAATAAATACAGGTGGTTTGGAGAAGGGGTCAAGAAGGGGCGGAGGAACAAATCCACCCTTCCTGACTGTACATGGTCTCGAGCCAGATCTGTAGGGTTGGCACAGAACTGAGCTGAGCCTCAAGTGTGGGGTCATCTGCACATAGCCTATCTCAGGTCCTTTCCTGCAATGACACGCATGTCAGTCCAGCACAGAAACCCCACCTGAGGTGTGTTTTATTGTCTGCGGTAACTGCAGGTAGGCAGAATTTGTTTCTGCTCTTTGGGCATTCACTGTCTTTTCCAAATATATCAAAGAGATAAGTTTGCACACACTTACACTTACCACTCCCCATCTTTGCAGCAAATGCTGGTGAGACCGATGGCTGTTCCTGTGAATTTCAGCTAGGAAAAAGAGGGCTCAAACCACCTTCCTGAGAAATGCGTTGTGAATTAGTTACTACAAAGTTGTTTATGTAGGGTAGCAAAGTGAATATTGAGGGAAAAATATCCTAAATCCATCTCCTGGATGTCCTTGTTGTAGCCTCAGCTATCTCTGTGTAAGCAATTATTGTCTCTCTCCATCATTTTTAGAGCCCAGATTGCTTTGTTTTTCTTTACATCCTTCCTTTCCATTCTGGCATCACAATGAAATTTTACCAAAAAAAACAGGTTGGACATGCTGGTGGCATTCCTAAAACACCCCTATGATGTCAAAGTTAAATCCCAAATTTTGTTTGCCATATAGAAATAGATCCCATGGTTCTTTCTTGATTTTGAACTCTCTGTTGTGCTTTGCCAGTGAGCATATTGGGTGCTTTATCTCCCGTTCCACTGGAGTTTGTTGTGAAATGTTACCAAATGCAACCACTCTAGCAGTGCAGCATGTATTTAATAAGGCCTGCATGCTTTTTCATTATGAAATAATTAAAATATTTTGACATCACTTCACTCATTCTTCATAGTCTCATACAGTAGCCCCAATACTAGGTCATGTCCAAAATTCTTCAACAGAGTATTAGTGACCCAAATCAGCACTGATTATTTTATAGTCTTACAAGTCACCCTAAGAATATCTAACAGGAGAAAGCTGATAAAATATTATGTGTACTAACATAGAGCCACTTTTAATTCAGGATGACTACCGTGTAATGTTATGTGCATATTTTATATTAAATCTATTTGTTCATTTATTCACCTGATGTTTGGTTTATAGTGCCATTTTCTGATAGCACTTTTTCTCTTGCAAGTCTAGTCTTTTGGGGAGTTCATATATCACTTGGCCTGGCTGTCAAATTATCTTAATTTCATGCACATTTCGTAAAATCAAAAAGAAGTTTTAATCTGTCTTACATGTATGGTGTATGTATTTAACGTTAAGTACACAGAAATCAACTGTCTGTCCTATTTGCAGTAAAGTTCTTCAGCTACGCAGCAGAGTTGGTTTTCCCTGTGCTTTAATAAATGCTATTAACTTCAGTGCCAAAGTTCTCCAACTCTAATTGCAGGACACAATTTGGACAGCCTTGTTTTGGACGTCTGAGCCAGTTGGATTGTCTCCTGCAGTTGTTTCATCCTCTACCTAGTGGCACCTGTAAGGTACAACCACACGCAGTGGTGTGGAGTTTCCCTCTGTGGCTGAAAACTAAATATCTAAGTACGGCTTCTCTTTGTAGGACAGTATGACTAGCAGAGGCTCTGATCGAGGAGGAACACAATTACTGTTTGGAAGACTAGGAAGATACTCAGAATCAGCTGAATCTATCTTGGACTTGTTGGACTGTGCAGTTACCTAAATAAATATGATTCCCCCTTCTTATTTACTGCTGTCTATTGCAAAATGCCTTGAACATCTAGCTGAGTTTACCCTTGTGGCTTGCATCATATTTGCATCCAATGCATATTTTTAAAAGTTAGCATTTTGCCTATTTTCAGTATGAGCAGGGTTTTTTCCCCTATAATATGATTATAGGTGCATTGGTTCTCAAATGTTAGAAACTATCTTACTGTGTTTTGTTTCAGCTTCTCTTTAAACCTGTGCGATTTCCTTTTCATTTTTTCCCATCTTGTTCCCAAAGGCATTAGTAACAAACTCCCTTTGAGAAAAAACATGGCTGGAGAAGAAAAGTACTTTTGATGGCTAAGGCCCTTGTGTTCAAACGGTTCCTGCCTACACTATGGAATCCATAGATACTAGAGATATAAAGGAGAGGGTTGGAAGATAACTAGGACCCCTCAGGCTTGATATGTAGTCAAAGAAGTATTGTTTGGGAATGACTTAAGGGGAAGCAGAGTGGCTAACATTTTGGCCCTGGTCCAGCTACCGCTGAAGCTGGTGGCAAAGTTCCCACTGACTTCAGGAGAAGCAAGAGCAGACCTTTTGTCTGGTGAGGACAAGCCTATGAAAACACAATGCAAAAGATGACAACCGTGCAAATTGGGAAAGACAACTGGCTACAGATGCCTTATGTAGAGGATGCCTTTGCCTGCGTAGGGGAGATTGGCGGGAGGGATGCGTTTCATCCCTGGTTCCTGGGCAGTGCCCAGCTGGCATGTTTTGGAGGAGGCAGGACCCCACTATGCAGGTAACAGCAATTCCAAGGGCACAGCTTTGCGTCTCTCCAGGTGAAGTTGTAAGGGCAACTGGGAATTAACTAACAACATAGGCACTGTTGCACTGGGTAGGAAGAAAGACCTAATGAGCCTGGTAATCTCTTTTCTGTAGGGGATTATAGAAGAGCAGCAGAACCGGGCATGTAAAGCACATCCCTGGTACACCATCCCAACTTCCCTAAATCAATAATTTAGAGGCTGTTTAGGCATTATCTACATTTCAGAATGTCGTGTTTAAAGACCATTAGGGGACAAGCAGTGTTTGCTCTGTGGACAAATAAAATAACCAAATAAATAACCAAAGTCTGAGCTCCAGCTTTTTACAAACTGGAATACCAGATCTCTCGGGGGAAGGAGGTTAACCTCACGGGGATGATTTAGAAGACACTGTGTAGCCTTGGAGGCATAACACCTCCTGTTATGTTGATGTTAACAGGTCTGCAAACTAGCAGAGGTGCTGTAGGGCATCTCTTTCAAGGCCAGTCCCTGAAAAAGGCTCTCTCCAGCTCTTTCCTGCTGTCACGTGAGTCACTGAAGGCGCATCTCTCAGGTATAGTGGCCAGCTCCCAGGACACATCCAGCTTAGGAGTTACAAAGCCAGTGCTGGGCTCTAGCTTCTGGGTTGGATTTGGCCCCACTTAAAGGCGTGCATCCCCTAATGAGCCCCGACAGCGGTGATTGGCATTCCTTGAGGTGAAGAGTGAAGGCTTTGTGCAGATGCCTTCATCTTGATTAGGAACCAGCACTGGGGGAAAGAGCAAAATCCACAGAGAGGAAAGCACACCGCTAGGAAAGTCTGTGAAGGCAAATAAATATGCAAGGTACAGAAACCAAGGGAAAAAAGGACAGAATAAAAGAGGTTTGACAACTGTGTTGGGACCTACAAATGGGCCACATCTGTTCTGGCAGTACCCCAGGTAGTGAACAGGTCTGACATTCACAGAAGAATCTTTCCCCATGCAAAGATTGGAGAGGTGTTTGGTGGAAAAGCTGCAGTGTAAACTAGCTGCGCTTTCCCTCGCTTTATGGTCATATGGTTCCCATTTATTGGGTGGAATTGAATAGCTGCAGACTTGCCACTCTCGGAGGAAAGAGATCGTCTTACTTACTGTAAAAATCTTGGGGGCTCTTTTCCTTGGACGTATGAGAAGGACATGTTGGCCGTGACCTGTGAAAGCTCGCACAGTGCACAGCAGGAACTGCAAGGTGGTTCAGCTTCAGTGCAAGTGTGAATGAAGGGCATGTGTGGGCGCAAATAACACTCAGCTGTCGGGGCATTCTTCCCTGAGCAGGATCAGCCCCGGTACCCTGACATCCACTCCATACCTTACACAGCGTAAGGTCAGAAACAGGAAAAAAGAAGGAAGGAGAAGGTGTGTGTGGGAAGAATGCAGCTGAGGATACATTTGTCTATGGAAGATCCTTGGCATGGAAATAAGGTTTTTCTTCTCTCTGCCTTCTTCAGGTGCTAGCTGCTGGGAGAAGTCAGCTTGGTGTCCACTTGGTGCTCATGTAGGCAGGTTCGGGTGCCTCTGTACTTCCTTCATTCATCACTGCTCTGCTTGCCCCATGGCAGGATTGGGACTTTAAACTCCATCTGCTGGGTTTGAACTATTACCTGAGAATCTCATTTGGCAGAATAATAAGTCCCTATCGCTTGTGGCTGCAGGGGACAGGTTGAAAACAGGAACCCTAAATGTCCCAAGGCCATGTGAACAATGAAAAGAATTCAAAATCTTAAATTTCTTATGGATTGTTGAAGCCTTTTTCAAAATTTCTGGATGCTTGGAACTAGTGAAAATGTGCAGGCAATTCTCCGTAGCAGCATTAAGCAAAGTAAAGCCCTAATGCTCTTTATTTTATTACAGAGATTTTGGAGGGACAAGTAGTTAAGTGAAGGATACCATTTAGCTGTCATCAACGACTGCCTGTTTGAGGGGTAAAATGGATGGCTTAAAAAAAGCTGTGTCTTTTGTGTCTCAGGTAGAAGTAAGTCCTTTCTCCAAGCCGATTTCTCATTGTGCTAAATAATTCAGTCATTTTTGTGTTCCTCAGATTATTCAGAACTATCAGAATTAATTTTTTTTTCTTACTCCCTTTTTGACAGTCAGTCTTTAACTGAGCGTTTCTCCAAAGAACACTATTAATTTTCTTTTATAAATGATTAGGCTTTTGTAGTATTAACTATGTCTCATAAATGCTCGACAGTGAGAGTAAGGAAGGAGCCAGCAATCAATTTTCTATGGGTGACACCCTCCATGTAATATACTTGCATTTCATAAACTAAACCGTAACGGATCAGTATGGAAAAGCCATGTATAGATTACTAACTAGTTAAAAATTAAGAAACATAAATTATAAAAAAGCCACGAGCAGGGTACCAGAAATAGCCGCAGACATTTATTTGATGGTGCCTCAATTTCTCCAGACATGCTGAAGTGTGAGATTACTGATTACCTTTGCCACTTCTCTCCCATTTGGACTGCAGAAAAAAAGGTTTATACAGAGTAGCTACTCAGTTCCTGTCCCAGAGGTGAATGAAACATGAGTGAGGAAGATAATATTAGGAAATTGCACCACTGCTCTCAGATTTCTTTGGCTGTATTTTGACAGCTGAATTAACTTGAGTTATCTGTGCTCCAGCTTGCTGAGGAATGGCCATCCTGCAAAATCACACTGGAACTGCCTGGAGTAGGCGATCAGCAATGGGGTTGCAGAGCTGCACGCAGAGGTTTGGTTGGACACACAAAATATTTTACCTTTTCATTATAGCTGGAGGCAAATCACGCGAGTTAAGAGCACCATGACAATGTTTTTCTTTATGGATGGAAGTCTAGCTAGGGGTGAAATTTTAGTTTTGGTTCGAGGTAATTCTGTACTGAAGTGAAGTGCTTTGATTCTTGGTTGTTACCGTGCCTCTGCACTGCAAATCACATCAGTGCCACCCTCTTAACACAGGATTAAGAGTCTAATTTTTTAACCAGTTGTGAAAACTTTATCCACCATTATGTGTGTCCACAAATATTTTTTTATAGAAAAATTATTCTTAGCACTTTAGAGAAAAATATGGTTTTGAAAAAATTCCTTCATCCCTCCCTTTTCTAAAGCATGTCCCTGCAGCTCCGGGAGAAACGGCTTCTGGGACCTAATGCTTTGCCTCTGATTCTTTCTGTTGAAGAACCGAGCTCAGTGCTGCTTTTGGAAAGAAAAATCACATTCCACATTCTCTGTTTACATGTCTCTCATTTTGCCATGGAAAGAGAAAGGCGAGTTGTGTCTGGCAGATGAAGTGATACTGGAAAATTAGCGCTATATTTGAGAGTGACGTGAAAACCGCTTGCTTCAGCCAGAGCCCACCAGCACATAGGTGCAGTGGAGATGGAAGCTCCTCGTGTTTTAAAGCATCGTGGAGCCCCCAGGAGCATGTATTTAACACAGCAATGGAAATGTAAAGCCATGAACTCAGTGGAAGTTCAGATTGTTATTTTTGTTATGTAGTTACTTTAATAAAAAAAAGAAAAAATTTATCTTCATTCTGATAAAGCCTTGAATTTCCCAGATGAGACTTTCAGAAGGGAATCTTTATCTTTGTGTTCTTCAGCATTGGCAAAGCTGCTTGTCTCTTATGTCTAGAAAAAAGTTTTTTTTTCTGGGGAGAAGTCTCAACTGCAGACAGCCTAATTTGTTCTTGGCACATCCTAACATTTGCATTGCTGTGGGGGTCAGAAATGTAATAATTCATGAATGTATCTGCTGAGCTGGGCTCAGTTAGTTGGTCTTCTTTTTTCTGCTTTTCCAGTTGCTTTTCGGGAAGGGTAGGGGCAGAGCAGAGGGTCTGCCTGGAAGTGTGTTATGGCTCCGTGCCTAGCAATGCCATTCAAAGGAGCAGGTCACAGCGCGATGCTTCACTGCTTTCTGCATGGATGCAAATGAGGCTTGGTAGGAGAAGCCTTACCTCTGGCCCATTGGTTGTACAAGCAGAAATTGCACTCCACTTGCTTGCATTTAAAATGCTTTCTTCCATTCTTTACCAGATCTACAGGAATTGAACCATTCTCATTTGGGGCTGGAGCTTCACACCCTTGTGCTATCAGAGATCACTTCTCTAACGATGCTTCCTCCTTGCTAGACCTTGGCAGAGGTCAGCTATGGGAATATGAATCCCTCTTGTCCAAGGAAGGTCAGTCTTTGGTCACGGTTAGAAATGCACTTTGCTATGAATTCAGTCCAGGGAGCATCTGAGCCCTACTGGGAGAGATGAAGAGGCTCTGAGCCACGGTGCTGTGCAGGCACCCACCATCTCAGATGGCTGCTGTTAACGTATTGTGAGGTCTTGGGCAGGTCATTTAATTAGTACCTGCCTTGGTTTAAGCAAGCTACCTGCAGAAAGTAGTAATAGCCTCAGATGAGAGCTAAATGCAGCGATTCAAGCTTCATAGAGCTCTGGCATCTCAAAGCTGCTCCTAAATGCTCAAGGTGCAGTGTTTTCAAGCCACAGCTGTATATTTTAAAAGTACTTAAGATTTGGCCTAAGTGTATTTTGACCAAACACAGTAAGATAGTTACTTACCTATTCTCAAACCCAGTTTGAGCATCCTAGCTACTTCCAGGTGTTAGAGCAAAGATAAGCAAAAGAGATGCTGAAAAATATTTGATACAGCAAGGAATTTCTGTTGTCTTTGTTCCTGAAAGCAGCTGAACTATTTTTATTCCTCCATTCCAAGAACATGCACTTTTTGATGAGAAATTGGATAAAGAATTTACTGTTTTGACAGAATTACGTGAAACTGAATAAGGACTTTGGCATGTAAACAGCAATCTTCAACTAGAGCTGTCACTGATGGCTCTAGCCATAATGAAAAATAACATTTAATGCAAGTGAGGGTTCATTACATGCTAAAACTTTTTGACATCCAGACTCTAGCATCATTAAAAGCTCATTGCTGTGACTTGTACTACAACCTGATATACGAAGCATGGTTCCAGGATAGCTCAGGTATAAAAAGAGTGTTACTGAAGTCATTAGGGTTAAGGTATACCTTTCCTACTTCTTTCTGCCTTGTGGGTTAGGGTCTTATGCTGGGCTTTTTAGTAAACAATATGCAATTGTGGAAGCATTAGAGCAAATTCTAGTTTGGTAAGATGCTATTATTATTGAACACTGCTATTATTATTGAACATAGGGAAAGTCCACAGAATGCCAGCATTTCTTATTTGCTGTCATCAACAGCACAACCATTAAAATCTTGATCCATTAATATTAAGAAATACCAGCTTTTCTAACATTAGGTGAACCCTAATGTTGTTCAGTAATAGTTCAGTTTCTCAGCATTGTGTACCTGTATGCATGCACACGCATCCAGACATTAGAATGGTAAGAAATCAAAGTCCAGGAGTAATGATATGAAACCTATTAGGTATGTGTATATATATACACACACAAATAGCACTAGGCAAGCAGAAATATTGTTTCTTTCATGCTGTTTTAGCATTTATCGAAAATAGATGGCCAAGGGGCTTAGAAATGCCCTTCATTTATGCAGTGTGCTGATAATTGTTTCCACCTAATGAGATGCTTTAGACCAGCAGTTGGAGAGTCCTAAATATTCTGTGCCAAGGCAAAAATCACCTACTGCATCAATTAAAGTTCGGGATAACCTTTGAAGTATATCTTAGGGGCAGAAACAATAGAGTGAAGGTTAGAGAGTTGGGATTTAACAAAGAAATGACAGTCATACAGAATGACATAGCTGAAGGTGTAAAATATAATTAGTCTTGTAGTGGTAATAAACACCAGCTAGTTGTAAATAGTCTGGGAGAACAGTGAATTTAGAGTATCTGACTCCTCAATTTTAATGCCATAGAGTATTCATGTCATAGATTACATCAGGCATTTAATTTATTTGGAATGTCTTGCACACCATCATTCATTTTGTTTCTTTATTAAGAGTTTTGCAAAAGTACACCGATAAGAAAAGAAGACCAAGTAAATCGGTAGAAATGCAGAGAATTCCATACAACTGAAATAACTACAAAGGAAATTAAGAAGGAGCTTAAGCAAGAAAATGGCAGAGGGCAAAAAATACATATTTATACAGTAAGCAGCAGAAGTGCTGAATTCGTATTTCCTACAGATTTGTGTCTGAGGTCTACAGACATCTTCCAGTCTGCAGTAATGCCAGCTCCTCCTCGATGCGTGCCATGTACCCTCGCCTCCCAACAAAGTCCCTTGTTTCACCCCCCAAAAATGATGGGAAGCATTCTTGTGTTATCTAAGGGGCGTTTTCATTCAGTTAGAAGCTGTGAAGTCTGACTTGGTGCGATGCAGCATAGAGAACAAGGGCTGATAGATCAAAAAGCAGACATAACAGCACGCAGCAGAAGTAGCAAAGCTAGGTTCAAAATTCCTGGTTATTTTCATTTCCCATTTATTTAGGCATCTTGGCAGGCACGACACAATCCTCTCAGATTGTTTCTGGTTAGTTCAGCACATCTCTGCCTTAAATCCTCTCCTGGAGTGCAAGTCGCACTGCCTGCAAAAGCTCTGTGAAGGAGAACTAATCAACTGCGAGCTCCCCTGGGGCTGTGACCTCTGTCAACAAGCTGTTTATGATTCCCAGAATGGATTCAAATGGATACCAGTTCTTCCTCCGCTGTGAGAAGCTGTTGACATGGTTGCAGCTGATTAAAAAAAAAATCCCTCCATCTTAGGAGAGAGTAAAAGTGAAGCATTGCTTTATGCTGGGACCCTTCAGGTCAGCACCTCGCTCTTTGAATGAAGGCGTTGAGGTCAGTGTAGCCGGGGACATGCTGGCAGTGCCTGCCCCGACCACAGCTTCTGCTAGATTTTCTGCAACCGGGACAGACAGACAGACATGCAGAATGGTTTCTCTCTCCGTTTCACCGTAAAGAGCAATATGATAAATGTATGCTGCTTTTTTCGCAAAGGAAGGAAGGGAACGGACGAAGCGGGGGAAGGCTGGGGAGGTTTTCTTGCTGCTTTTCTGGGCAGGATGTCTTTCCCAAGACAGCAGAGGTCACTGTGCTCATTAGGAAGAAAGCAGTGAAACTGTGAGGCATGACGGCTATTTCAGCCCTCAGTTAACAAAGTCGGTGCCTGTCTTCCTCCAGAAAGAAACTACTAATTGAGATTAGCTTTCCTGTAGGAAGAAAATAGCATCTTTTGGCCAGCAGTGAATACAAAATCTGCATTTAAGAAAAATCATCTGAATTCTCACCTCCACTAGCCTGAAGAAGCTATTAAAAGGAATTTGAGGTTGGGGGCCCTGCAAATCAATCTGCGTGGCCTGGAGGACAGGAGGGAGTGCAACGCCAGCCCGTCTGTGGGCAGGTTTTGGTCTTCTTACTACAATACCAGAAAGGGTTTTAATGGCAAGTGCCATTTGCAAGGAAACCCCGGGAGGTTTTATTATTGTGTGTGTTTCTCAGGCGAGGGGCACAGTGGTTGAGAGTGACGGATTTGATGGCATAGCCTGAGGTGTTGGTGGAAGTGTGCTGGTGCCCATGCAGCCCTTGTGCAGACCCTTTCAAATGTGCTATGTTAGAACTGAGGGTGGCGTAACACGGGAAAAAAAAATGGGAAAAAAATGAGAAAATGTGAGAAGTTTGTTTTTTCAGTTGAGCTTTTCTCTTCTGTCCTTGGCATGGTCAGTTCTGTATAAGTTACTGTGTGTATTTTCAGGTTCTGCCGCTTCTTGTCATTGCAAAATATAGGTCCATTTTGACAACTGACATGAAAATCATGTTTTCCTGCCTTATAGGAAGAAATACCGAACTGTTGTTTGCTTGTCCAACTGCTGATTTTCTGCCTGACAGCAGAGGCTGAGAACTGAGCAGGAGAGGGCAGCAGAGGAGTGTGTGAGCACCTCTGGTCTGGGCAGGACATTTCAGCAGGAATAGGGCACTTGGAAGCACGTTGCATCTCCGCTGGCAACAAGACGGAAGCCCTTAAAACTCCGTTTGGTTTCTCCAAATAAATGTTTTTGTTTCACAGGCACACTGCAAATGAAATTCGGAATTGTTTAGTGGCTAAAACTCAAGAATGCCGTTATTGATGTTGACGTGTGGGCTTTATTTATTGCGATAAAGAGAGGACCACTTATGTCAGCACAGCCAAAAGCAAGGTAGCAACTTTTGTGTCATCTGAGGCTAAACTGGAATATTGGTTATGTGTTTTCAGATATCTTTCCTGATCTGCAGCATAATCAGTCTTCCATGGGTATATGTCCTTGGATTTGGGGCTGAGCAGGAGCAATGCACCCAGGCATGGTTTATTTCGGAGGCAATCACAGCATGTAACATGAAATGAGGAGAGCCAGGTTTGCCCTCTGCCACAGGACAGCAACTGAGCCTTTTCAAGCAATTCTTCTGTAGAACAATGGTGTTGAAATGGCTCCAGAATCACGCCCGGCTCAATGAGCACACGAATGGGCGCCCTGTGTTTCTGTGCACTCTGCCATCCTAATTACCCCTGCCTGCTCCTGCAGGGGGGTCCCCTCTGAGCTCTGCCCTTCTCAGCCTCCCCACCAAAGCAAGCTCGTACAGGCTGACTCGCATTTGCAGGAAGATGAAGAAGGTGGCCTTCCAGGCAGGAGGAAATCCCTCTTTTCTCTCCAAAAGCATAGAAACACAACTTAAACAAGCACAGGGCCAGTTCAGTGGTGGGAGTGGGAATTTGGCAGCCTGGTCTTCTGGCACAGAAGACACACTGGACCAGAGTAAGGTGAATTGGTCAGCTGAGCCAAAGCATCCGTCCTACAGCCTCTTGTTTGTCTTCTGAGATTGACTTGGGTGATGCAATCTTCCTAGAAATCTCTGTGCTTCTTGTAATATCAAGCACTACATTAGCACAGCTCAGAAAGGTACAATTAGATTGCTACTAACCTGGTTTCAAGAGCCTGTAAAAAAAGACTAGATCATTATTTATGATAACACAGATCTCGTAGGGGCCACTGTGCCCCTAGATGCTGTCCAAGCAGTTGTCAGTACAAGCTCGAGGGAAACTTCTGCTCCTTAAAACCCTCTAACATCTGTACAGAAGGCAGCATGAGGGTTCATCTTAACTTGTCATGCCTCTACGCAGTTGTACCCTGCTGATTATGAACCCCCAAAGTCACGGATGTAACATAGAGAGGGACTGTACCGAACCAGCAAACAGACCATTAAAAAAGACCCTACTGAACACTAGCTGCTGCATTTGTTTTGCAGCCATGGGTATGGTCAACTGATGTAGGTCTTTTCTGCTCACGTAGCTGAATGAAACTCCCCCGTACAGTATGTGTGTGGAAAGAAACAGTAGGCAAAAGAATTTGTTTTGTTTTTGTGTTTTTTGTTTGTTTGTTTTTAAGGGGAGATGTAGAGAAGACCTGATTTAAAAAGCAAAATAATAGGATCTGTTTAAAAACTGACCTTTATGAGTTAGTCCTTGAGCAAAACTCTGCTTTGCTTTATGCACGCTTATGGAAAAAGGATGACCTAGACTCACTCACCGTTTTTTTTTCTTTCATTCTTTCTTTTTCCTTTCAGAGCCATCCTCTCAGTACCTCTTCCCTTTCTTGTCCTAGCAGTTCTGAAATATTTACTTCCACCCCATTATCTTTTATGGTACTTAGCAGCACTGTCATTTGTTATTTTTAGAGCTTTTCAAACAGCAGACGGTTTCACTGCAGTTTTGCGTGTCTTTGCTGCCTACTAATGTTACTTTAATTTTTTTTAAATCACGTAGGTCTGTGTGTATATCATGGGACTTTCTATCTGGGTGAATTAACTTTCTGTTTCCCTTCTGCTTATTCTCCATACTCATAGTTGGTGCTGAGGTTCTAATTCTGGCCCCGTCATCTGAATTAATTGTTGGGGGGCAGTTTTGGTTTCGTTTCATCGGAAGGAATTCAGTTTGTGCACTCCAGGCTTTCTCTGCAGTGCAAAAGGAAGCACAGTCAATGAGCAAGAGGAAGACTCTCTTCAAAAGTCCAAATCCAACCTAAACCCAACATAGGTGCATCTGGTGGGACTTAAATGCTTACACCATAAAGGTACTTTTGAAAGTGAGTCAGAATTATTTCATGACTTCTCTACAGGCATTTTTGAACAGAACACACAGAGTAATGCATGTAAGAGTGGTCGTGCGTGGGTATCTGGAGTGACAGCAACACCAAATGCCTGTTCTATCTCAGCTGGTTGTTTGTGAGATTTTTTTAAACAGTCTTTAGATCTGTTAGATGTTCTTAGGCTTGGGGTTTGAATAGCACAATAAGAAGTTTTTTTAGAATAGCGTTTGTTTTGTATAAAGTTTTCTTTCTAAGATGACAGAGATGGTAGATAAAGATGTATTAGAAACGGATGTTTTGTGTGCTTTGTGTGTGTACATGCCAAAAGCCATGTCCTCATTTGATTTCTAAATTGTTCAGACTCAAGTGTTGGGAATCTACACTCAGATCCCAAATGCTCTACCCAAGTGGATTTATAAGCATAAAGAAGTCTGCTTGCACAATCCTGACCTCTTTTTAGCCTGCATAGATTTATTGCTAGATGTACTGCATCTGTAACTTGACCTTGAGTGAAGAAAGGAGCTCTCTTGCAGTGATGCAGTGCAGCTTGCCAAATTAAGTAAATTCTCGATTTGAGAATGCCCTTTCATTTGTTAAAAGCACGAATGAGTATATGCTGAAATGTTAGCAACTAACAGATAATGGCCTGTTCTGCAAGGCATTCCTATTTACCAGCTTTTTGCAAGGTATCTCTTCTAGCACAAAACACACAGTTCTTGACTCCTTTTATTTTTATTTTTAGGTGGCCTCCCATTTGCAAACCTCTTTGTAAGTAGCTAAAAGAAATTTATGAGACTTGTTCTGTTAAAGGAGGATGATCGGATAGACAGCTACCTTTAAAAAGCCTGCCACTCCTTTGGAAACTTTCCTCTTTTCCCTAAGGCCATGCATTGAACTTCAGAGGCCAGAAAGCAGCATTAAGGCCAGGAATGGTTGTATACAATGGCATGCCCCTTTTCAGTCTAATGAATGTGTAAAGGGATCATTTCAAGTAGTTTATAGAATTGCGGGTTGTATTTCTGTTTCTTTGAAGTAGCTTTTCACACTGACTTGTGCTAAAATTCATGCCTTCTCCTTAGGGCGGGGAACCTCCTAGACACGTCTGTCAGAGCAATTGGCTTAACTCCTTTGACTGGAAAGATATTGCAGTATTGAATTACCAAAGGGATTTCTCTAAAGAAAAGAGAGAAAGAGACTTGGGGAAGGAAGGCATGGGCTGCCTGTCCTAAAAGGGTGACCAAATAGCCTTTGCTTGTGCTTTGCAAAGAGCTGTCTGATCACACCGCACAAGTACTCCTTTATAGCTTGTAGCTGCTGAGGTCCCTGAAAAGATGGTAAAAATGTGTTCAGTGTTTCCCTACGCCATTTAACAGCGGTTGCTGCAGTTACTGGATGGTTAAGGTGCAATCTGGGGGTGGGGATATAAAGGCCATCGCTGTTGAGAAGTGATTCAAACCATGAAGAAAGTGTGAGACTCCCTGTTAAGCATGGGTGTTAGGTGACACTTCACACCTCAGGCTCTGTTTCAAGGTGGTTTAGAATATCTTATGTATATAACTTAGAAGTGAAATCATGCTAATACAGTGATTTTACATACCTTAATACAGTGTGGAAAACTTTAATACCCCTGCAATTCATTGGCCTGTCTTCTCTCTTGCCCATGCGATAATAGATTAACCGAAGCAGAAATAGTCCACCCATCATTTTATAATGGAGGATCTTAAAGTGAGGGGAGGAAATCCCACCGTTAAAACCATAAGGAACCCCAGATATTTATTAGAACAAAGGCTCCTGTGTGTTATTACTTGCATTGTCCCTTCTGAAAGAGTCAGTAGTGGTGTACTGTTCAGAAGAATTTGACCCACGGCCTTTTTTTAGCACATCTATTCTGTTCTGATACTAAGTGCATGGTCCATCAGCTGAATAAATCTGCCTACCTGTATAAGTAAGCCACTCTGTAGCCATTGCTGCAAAGAGGCTCGGTCAGCTATTCAATGTGCAGTGTTGAGTGGTCGGATCTGGGATTCTCTATGCATTCGGGCTCTCCACCCACACAGCAGGTTGGCAATCAGATCATTCTTACCAACCACAAAATAACCTAAATTCAGCCATTAGGGATGGAAAGATTGAATCTGGACACTTATCTTGCTAAAATCTAACATAACATTTTTGGTTGGTCATTGAGAATATGCTGGATGTTCCATGCACTTCCAACATCTCTGATTTATATCACCAGAGCTCTGATTTGTTTTGTTTTGGTTTTTTTTTTAGTGAAGTTCAGCATTGCTGCAGTATTGCTCCCTGCAAAGCAAGGCACAAAATGCATTTTCAATGAAAGTAGAGTGCATCCCACCCAGTTCCCTTCTTAAAATATTTTCAATAGTTCTAAGATGCTTACATTTTGAAAATACTATTGTAACAAAGCTACGTATTGACAGCCATGGAAATAGCTATTGCTGTTTTTAACATGAGGTAGGGGAACCTAAGGCAGCAGTAGTACAAGCTTCATGATGCTTCCCAGCATCCCTGGAAGATCCAGTCTATCCCGTGTGCCAGTTTAGTCTTTGGTTTTATTCTGATCAAACTGGGTTTGAGTCTTTTTTGCAGGTAACTGTAAAAGCAAAGAGGGTTCACCAACTCAACGTGACTGGAGTTGTGGTTCTTCTGTAAAGAGGCATGCCTTAAGAGCAGTGAGTGCCTGAAGAAAGGTACTTGTGCCATACACTGACTCTCCAGAGATACCTCTTCTCCAGAAGTCCCTTGTCTCCTACATCTCCATCTGCCAAAGGAGCTTTTCTGAACTGGTTTTTGCAGAGCAGATTGGTGCAACATTTTGAGCCTAATTAACTTGTGTTTAAACTTTGGCTCTAATACTCCTGGAACTCTTTAAAACTTCTGCCCAGGTTTACTGCTAATCTCCTTGAAACATAACTAAGATGATGTCACTTTCAAATACTGCATTTTCAGTAACTGCATGGATTTTTTTTTTCTCGTAAAGATGTAAAAATAACACTCTCACTTTAACTTACAAGCCAGTAGAAAGATTGCCAGCAAATCCAAATTAATATTCTCTGACAAGAATATGAGTTCACCATGTCCCACAACTGCTCAGTCTTCCAGGGTTTCATTTGATAGTGTTCAATGCGTCTGTCCTAAGTGTATTTCCATTGAGCTAGAAGTCACTGAATCTCCTCTAACATCCAAGGAGCTTACATGTGCACAGAGCCGTGCAGATTTGGGCCTTGCAGCCTGTACATATTGCTCTTGGCTCACAGCGTATCTTTGATTCTGGTCATCCCTGTGTTCCCCGTCCCAAGGGCAGCAGAGCAGCTACTCACACTGAGGAGCTTCTTGTGTTAAAGAGGATGCTCCAAGGAGCAAAAGATGCTCAGTCTATCCTGGTCTTCAACCCAGCACTTACTGCCAGGGCAGACTGGGTGGGAACAGGGCCAGGCTCAGGTATGCTGCCTCCAATTCTTCTCTTATGCTTTGTAGTAAATGTCAGCCATGTTAGGTCCTATATTCTAAGCCTTATGTGTCTGCAGTGGTCTGACGTTTTAATTTTTTTTTTCCCATTCCAGTATTTTAAGTCTCACTAAAACATGGAACCTCTTCCTCTCCTTGCACGAGACTCACAGACTGGTACTTCCTGACGTCTGATTCTTTCAGAAGCTGCTCTCAAAACTTCAGCAAGAACATAAGAAACATTTGCCCAAAGAAGAGGGTTCTCCTCCTCATGCTCAACCCCTTTTTCTCTGCTTACCTCTTTTTTCTCCCTTTCATGTGCAATTTTATTTTTATACAAACCATTTCTCTGATGCACTACTCCTTTTTACTGACTCCCTTTCTGTAATTCCTTCCATATGCTTATTGTCCTTTAAAAGTATGGAGTGCATGATTTCTACTGAGGTCATGTCATTTTGTTTGCATTTTTAGTAAACGTGAAGAGCTTGATTGGAGCCATTTAGGCATTTCAAGTATGAATGTCTTTTTCCTGAGTCTTCTATAAAAACAGGATGCTGAATTTTGCAGAGCTAGCCTGGCAAGTTCAATAAACTAAATAGGCATCAATGTCATAAATTTATTGATAAGTGCAGTTGTTTTTTTATAACATTCCTCTGTAGTTCAAGAGCTTACTAAACATCGAAAAAAAAAAAAAAAGAGCTTTCTACTGCACATTTTCAAAATGGCTTAATCTTTTGGCAGAGCCTCTTCATCCCTGCTGAGTGCCAGTAGTAGCCCACCCCTTGCTGTAGCTCTCTGCCTAACCCCATGGCATCAGTTCAGTGGCTGAGCAGCCCTGGCCTGGGTGTAGCCAAGGAAATGGGACAGGCTCGTGGTATTCAGTGAAAGTGGCACATTTTTTGCTGTCTGATCACTGTTAAGAGCTGGGAAGTAACAGATCATGGCTTCTCACTCTTTAGCAATGATGGATGGACTGCACTGTTAGCACGGCGCCTTATGAAAGGCTGGAGTATGTTTGGCAAGAGCATCCTTAGACGTCTTAATTGTGAAAATCCAGCAAGGCTTAACTGAGCATGTGTGAGTGATGAACTTTCAGAGGTTTATAGCTCACCCAGGCTGGAGGAAGCTCTCAGAGGAACAAGCAAACACATGTCGCTGGCTCTAGGATAGGGCCATAGCAATACACCACATCCCTGTTCTCTAGAGTACAGGCAGCAGGAGGTGTTCGGAATATGCTTTTTCACAAATACCCTCTGCCTCCTCCTTCCCTCCATTCACCTAAGCTTTCTAAACAGTGAGGTGGTGTATTTAGTTTTCCGTGCTGCCCAGAAGGACCTGGTGCGAGTCCTTCCCTGTAAGAGCAAGTCGCAGATCCTACAGAATCCCATCGGCCAGCCCCGTACGCCAGGAAACCTGTCTTTCAGAAGGCTTATTGTCCTTACAACACATACAACTAGATTCAAGCCTTCTGCTTTCCTTTCAACCTTGGCTTTTTCATTCATTTGCCTCTGTGGTGACCTTTCCACACTTCTTCAGTGCCAAAACAGCTTGGCTTATTAGGGAAGTGAAAGAGCTATGCATCTGCGGTCTCTGATGGCTTTACTGTTTCTACCAATCTTTTCCAACAGCTAGAGAACTTGCTCAACATTCATGCTTTGGGAGAAGGAAAGAGAATTGTAATGACTTTCTGTGGGGAAAAAATATTTTCATTTCTATTAGAAACCGATTCCCAGCTTTGAGCACTTTGTCATTAGCGGGTTGTAAACCTCTCAGACAGCCTGTCCCATAGCTATCCACTGAGCCATTTGTCAGGAGAGAAGAATGTGCGTGGTGAAATTGGTCACTGACAGCCTGCAGCCAGACTGAACCAGGCTTTTAAAAAGGCTGCCAGACATTTCTACACTTTTAATAGTCAAAATCCTACATTAGCATTTATGAGAACGTTTATATAGCATTTGGGCAATTGCATGGTGGTGTGTTTTCTTTCCTAGATGTAGTATTAAATCTCCAAAATGTAAAAATTAAGTGAAATGATCAAGGGTCTATATGGAAAGAGAGCACTAGGGAGGTGTTAGAACACCACCAAACCAGGCCCCCTCCTCCTTTCCAGGCAACCATATCATCTCATCTCACTTATAACCATGTCAAAATCCACCTTGAAACTGTCATTATTTCCAACTTCATCCAACAACTCTCGCACAAAGGCTCTTTCAGGACCTTGTTCCTTTGATGGCCGGATACTTGATTTTACTTTTCAGTTCGCATATCTTCATTCTTCTTCTTGCTGAGCTGAAAGGTCCCACTTTTTCCATATACGAAAGGTTTCTCATTTCTGTAGTCACGCTCACAGGTCTTCTTTAACACATATTCCAGTTTGAAGTCACATATCACAGGAACAAGTGACCAAAACTGTTTCTTTTGAAGCTTTATCCTTTTTACAACGTCTGTATATCTACAGGAAGTATCCCATCTGATGAGCTTTGCATGCTTCATGTGGTGTTGGTAGCCCAGAGTCATCCCTGCATCATTTAATACCAGATTCTTCTCTTTCTGTTCTTCTCCACTGCAGTCCCAGCTGATGGAGAGATTTCTTATTATTACCCACTAAGTTCATGACCTTGGTGAGCTTTATCTCATTTTGCATTGCTGTGCTGTTCTGGTGTGCCTCATTTCTGTTCCTTCAGAATTCGTCTTGTATAATATTTCAAGCTCCCTCTGCCTTCAACAAGACCTCATAATTTCACCATTAGCAGTTTCAACATCAAACTCCTGCTACTTGTGCACAAGTCAGTAATAAAAACAGCTTGACCAGTCCTCAAGGAACTCTCCATCCAGCCCAGGCTGTTATCTCTCCTTCAGCCTGTTCCAATTCTTTTGCTAGGCCCCATCTCTTCACTCCAGACTCATTCTCTAGGTGGCATCGTATCAAATGTTTTGCTGAAATCCTTGACTGACCAGGTTTCTGCCAGCTGAACAGTCAGTTATCTCACCCAGAGAGCTGCATGACGAGCCTGGCTATGATTTGCACTTGTCAGCTTTTGTTCACCCTTTTCATTCATTTTTAGCACTCAGTTCTTCTTTTCTTCGGTATCCGTTTGAACTCCATGCCTATTTAAAAAGCAAGTCACTAGACTGTAGTTGCCTCTGTCATTTATTCCTCTTGTCTTACATTTATGTACCGTATTCTGCAGTTATTCAGTTTTTCAGTCTTCAAGTGAATGCAAGTGGGTATATGCAGAGAAATGCCTCGCAAACAACACTGTGGGGGCTGCATGTTTACAGCCTCTGTGACTCATATCAAATTTGCTCAACTTACAACTGCAAATATGTTTTTATAGCTGCTAGTTCTGCACAAACATGCTTTGAAAGCCAACCTGAGTCCATTTTGGCTCACACATCGGAGCTTCAGATTCTCCTGTTTTTCTGCTCAGTCAGGATTTTAGTTGGACATTGCTTCATGCTGCTTTCTTCTGGCTCCCTTTCTCTAGAAGGCTTCTCTGTGAAGACAAGGCCCTGAATTTTGACTCTGGACAAGCTAAAAGAAAGGCTGTGTAAATAAAAACCAGACACAATAAATACACAAATATTCTGAAACATATGAATGTTTCAGAACATATGAATGTTTCAGAATATATGAAACATTCCTCACAAATAGATTACATTCCATTTATGATTCCCAGGATAAGAATAAGGTATAATCTAGCTGTTCTCTCTGTACGTTTTCCCTTCTGTTGTGCTGGCATAAGCAGAAAGTAGGACAGCTTATTTATATCTGCAGAGTAATCATTGCTGACTTTGAGTGTACTGGGGACTGGTGGTAGCATCTATTCACGGTTGTTTTTTAGAAGAACAGCACAGGCCTTATTTTGCTTGTCATACTTCTTCTGGCTTTTAGTTTGATCCTTTTTCTTATCCCAGATTGATGTTAGAATCATCCAGGTTGGAAAAGACCTCCAAGGCCAAGTCCAACCATCGTCCTGACCTACCGAGTCCTATCACTAAACCATGTCCGTCAGTGCCACGTCCACACCTCTCTTAATACCTCCAGGGATGGGGACTCCACTGCTGCCCATTGCAACACTTGACTACCCTCTCCGTGTAGGAATTTTCCATCAAATCCAATCTAAACCTCTCCTGCACAAATTTAAGCTGTTATTTCTTCAGCTTTTTCCCTGTTGATGACATGAGCCTTTTTTGGAAATGGGTATTGTTTCACAGGCAAAGCTTTCTGAAGTCTATCTGCAGTCAGAGAGATTTGCCATTCCCAGAGAGTCCTTGGGATGAAATAATGAGTGTGGACCACGTTCCTTCCATTTGTTTTTCAGATGGCTAACACTGTTAGAGATGAATCCCACTTCAGAGTATTCTTTAAATGGCCACTAATCAAAACAAAACAAGTGCAGCTCTGCAGTAGCAGCAAAAGGTCCAATTAAGTGCCTAAGAGTGCAGGATATTACAATAAACTATGACAGGAAGATTCAAGACCAGTAGAAGCACAGTAGAAGCTTAAATGTGATTTCCCATTTAGTGCAGGGGAATTGCTGCTTTAACTAATTTCCCTCATTTTTATTTAGTTATTGGGGCTGTTCAGCCTCGGTAAACAGGGAAAATACCTGTGTACTTTCTGAAAAAGATACACTGAAAAACAGCATGTTTTCCAGTTGCCATATGGAATAACTTAATATGATGTTTCTAGTTCTTTGGTATGTAAAAATATCTTTTTTAAAAAAGAGAGAAAGGTCCCCATATGAGGAAAAGAAGACCTGATTACATTCCAGATAACTGAAGTAGTCGCAGTTTTACATCTGAGGCTGCTAAAAGCTTCTTGAACAAAATGGCAGGGAAAGTCACCGTGACATTGGCTGAGACTGTAGTGGTGCCGTTGCAGAGTCTGTTGTAAACAATATTTTACTTTCCTGAGAGAGAGTAGTAATAAAGTATACAGGGAAGCTTTATCTTTAATCTGTGTCATTGCTCGGGAACACAAACACTTTCTAACTCCACAGTAGTTGACTCCTGAGGCGAGGTTCGCTGATGCGTGGAGGCTGCTGTGTCACTTGCCTGACGCCTTCACACCACAGGTGAGTTTACCCAGCAGAAAATATGGTTTTGGGTTATGAGCTCCTCGCCTCAACAAGCAGCGATGGGGCAGAGAGAGGTTTTGAGAGCAGCCAGCTGTTGTTATTCAGAAGCACGCAGCATTTCCACCACAGAAGCGCCCCCATGTTCACCAAGCGGCCGGCAGAGTGCAGGCAGTGCATGACTGTATTTCCAAGCACTTGTGGTACAGCAAGAGCTTTATAAAAATTAATGGTTTTCTGTTAACAGTGAGAAACAGAAAGCCCATAAATATGTGTGGTTTCTTATGGTATGGGCTGAATCTTGGTAGAGAAGGGTTTCACCATGGCCTTCCACCAAAGCAGCTGGGGACATTCAATAACTAGGGCCATTTTCATGATCCAAAACTGGGATAAAGAGGCAGAATCCTGCTAATAAATAAATTTACTAAAACGAATTGCAGTGCCCAGGAGGTGACATGAGAGTTGTTCGAATCAGTATCTCCTCTGCCATCCTCCGGTTTGTTATCCTCCTGGTACCCTGCAGTTTGTGGGCTGACCATGTCAGGAGCAGGGGAGGTAGCTGTGGCCTGAAGCTCAGCTGTTAGGTGTTTTTATGGCCAATCTACTCACTGGAACCCTGCAGCTGCTCTCCAGGTATTTGTTGGGGTCACATATCTACCTTTTCCTACTGAGCCATGCCAGAGCCCCAGGTGCCCACTTAGAGAAGGCAGCATACAGCGCGGTGTGGTTTCAAGGCCTGCATGGAAGTGTGAGGCTTCCTGCCTTCTCTGGTCGGTTTTATGCAAGAACGAACTGTACAGGCAAAACTCAACAAGCCATTATGTATGCAGTCCCAATTAATTGTACTTAGTAGTGAGTGAGGCAGCATAACACCGTGAAAGGTTCAATCAGGTTCAATGCTGAATTTGAATATGGGAGGAAAAGCTGAAGATGTGATTTTTCAGTGTTTACATTCATATACGTCCTCATACAATTCTTCTTTATGCAGAAATTATTCATTGAGAGTAGCTGTCACGAGCTGATATAAGGACTTCAGGACCAAAATTAGTAAATATTTTACCTTTATGAAATGAAATGAAATGAAATGAAATGAAATGAAATGAAATGAAATGAAATGAAATGAAATGAAATGAAATGAAATGATAGGCATCTCAGGAGTACACAGAAGTGTGCTAGAAAGAGATTGCTGTTCTGAACTGTGAATGTCTGATTTGTTACAACAGAATTTTGACTAAAGATGCCTGTCTTTACTAAATAATGATGTAGCAGGAGGCAGCTGGCAGTATTTGTACACCTGAAAGTCAGACCTAGGGATACCTCACTCTCCATATGTTTCAGCTCATGCTCAGTGCATCCAGCAATAGGATTCTCCATAAGAAAAGGTCATGGCTACTTGTGGGAAAGGGGGCAAGGAGCAAGGCTAAACTGTGGTGTAGTGCTTAGGAAAAATATAAAGTTTATTTCCTGATTTTCCACTTTCAATTCCTCCTCTCCACTGGCTTCACTACATGTGGTGCATACATGTGGAAGTGTGTCTATGTCTATTGATCATATTGAGAACGTATTAGATTTATTATTATGAATATTTCTATCACAGTTATGTGATTGTATGTAATGTACATGTATGTAATGTACAGACAACTTGCAAAGGACAATTGTTGCCTATGTCCTGGTGGTCTCAAGTCAAGGCGCCTCTGAGCTGTGCTTGCACAGTCCCATGGTAGCCAGCAGGATTGCGCTGTTACAGATCAACCTCATTGCTAAATTGCTGTTGTCAGTCCTTCAGACTTGATTAGTTGATTGCATTTACTAAGCTCTTTGTTTCCTAAAAAAGAAAAACAAGCAAAAAAAAAAATCCAGTTAATATTGAAATTGCATGTCCTCTTTCATTCTTAGGCAGGCACGATTTAATGAAAAAAAAATCCCTATGCTTCTGCTGTATGCTTGAAGCATAAATCATGTTACGCTTTATTCTTTTGGCAACAATAAATAAGCAGGTGTTGAAATTTGATGACAATATTATGAGTGTTTTTCATTATTTCTTTTTCCTGGAAACATTGACAATTTATACTAAACAGAAATGACTACAGATCCCACACATTTTCTATCATTTGTTGTTTCTTCAAGACTGTGTTCAAATCTGTGTTTCCACCAAGCATACAAAATGTCCTATTTGTTTTAAAGACAAAAAATGTTGATTCTTAAGTGCTACAAGAGAAAATAGAACATTTATAGACCAGTTTCACAAGCTGTTCAGTTGTTTGTTAAGTAGCACAATTATTCCTGAATCTAAACCAGATAGTTGAACCCTAGTTCAACAAAGCACTTAAGCACTGGCCTAACTTCATCCCATCACACCTTTTAAGTTGAATGTGTGTTTACATTTTCTGCTAAACTGAGGCTTCTGTCAGCATCTTTTTTATCTATTGCACATATTATGAATTATTAGCTGTTTTATGAATATGAGTTTATTCTGCTTAATACTGCAGGATATTTCCTCCCTCCGCACATGTGCTTGCAGCACATACTGCTGATCGTTTTCTTCATTAACTGATACTTGCAATCTGCATGACAGTGTGCTTTTTGGTGAACAGAAGGAAAAGAATAAAAATGAGCATCCCTTGTGTAATTTTTTGGTTTTGCTCTGTCTTAGTAGCGGCCAGCTGCAGCACAGGCAGACCCAGAGAAAGGGGCAGCTTGGCACGTGATGTAGTTGTTCATACTTTGGAAAGCAATAGTGCCACACTGGTCCATCTTCCCATGGCAGGGTTTCTTCTCTTCTTTTTCAGATCCTTTCCACAGCCTCACTTATTTTGCTTTTTACTCAAGGCTATCCTTTATGCAGTCAATATGTCTCTTGTATAACAATAATTTCCATTTAAAAATTAACATAAAGTGGGATAATGTATGCAGTGCTATCTGTATAGCTTCAATTCCTTGCTGCTTTATTGTTGTTCTTTCTGCACATGCTTTTTTTGTTGGTTGTCGTTCCTTGTTTATCCACAGATTATTAGATGTTTGGATTGGACTGTGTTCTTCTGATCTCTGCAAAGTGCAGTGCACAGTTTCAGTGCATTATAAGAGCAGAGAAACACAGGGAGACTTTTAAATCATTTAGATGAGTCAGTGTTATCTGCTTTCATAAAGGGAAAAATCTTCTATAAAGGTACTTTTTATAGGATGTTGTTCTTACCGAGATGTGAAACATTCCCAAAAGAAGAAGAATTATCCTTTGAGACAGTGCTCCAGTGATGACTTCAATTGAAATAATTTTACGGTGGGTGGTGAAAAATATAAACAACCATTTAAACAAAAGCCAAAGAGAGAAATTTGCAAAGTCCTCTCCTGGTTTATTTCTGACACCAAATGGATTACTGTTTTTGCACAGATATTTCCATGAAATTCATGAAGCGCAAACGCCTCTGCAAAATATGTTTTTCCTAATCTTATCAGAGCCATAGTGCTCATTCCAAATCGCATAGTCACCTATGCTGGAGGCTAAGCTATCATCTATCTTTTTACCTAGACACAAAGCTTTCTAATATCAAATTCTGCTAAGGTGACAGACAATTTAGTTTGCTTTTATACCAGAAGCAAGTTGTTCATGATTCATAACTTCAAAAATTGATTCAAGCATTCCAAGTACACGTGTGCGATGCTGTGCTTTTCAAATAGCAGCTAGTGGGAAAAATGGCAGCAGTTTTTCTCTGCGTATTCTGCAGGGGAAGATCCGGAAAACAATAACGTTGCATCAGGTCATTTGTTCAGCAGATCGATACAGTGATTCACCAGAGACAGGTTTTTGTCTCCAGTGCGTCTGTGTACGCACGAGGTGCCACACAATCGATCTGGTAACACAAACGGAGGCTGTCAATACACTGAAACACGTGTGCGCCTTGCGTTTTTGACAAAGTTGTGACGCTTCTGTATGAAAGAAGGAAAAAAACAGCCCTAGACATTGTGAGAAAGAAGTAGGCAGTGAATGGCTGTGCTCTAGAATGGCGGTGGTGCTCCCAACGTCGCCCCATCCCTGGAGGTGCTCAAGGCCAGGCTGGATGGGGCCTTGGGCGGCCCGGGCTGGTGGGGGGTGTCCCTGCCCATGGCAGGGGTTGGAGCTGGGTGGGCAGAGCATGTCACCTTGCACTGCTTGTGGGAGTACCAGAGAAGGCATTGCACAGTCTGCTACACAGAAAACTGTTCTCTCTAATGCGGTATCAGGTGCTCGATAGTTGAAAAAAAGGGAAACCCTTCCTTCCCCCTCGTAAAGCCTACAGCTGCTAAAGGATATGCCCTTAACTTTTCTGGTGATTGGTTTCTGCCCTGCAGACCATAGTAAGTAATCATTGTGGCTCTGCTTGTCAGCCTGCCCTGGTGTGAGCCTGCAGCTTCCTAAATCAATTCAGCGGCTCAGACAGCAGCTGAGCCTCTGCCTGAGCTGCTCTGTGGTGTCTACAGGATCATCCACCTACAGTTGGTGGCCATAAACTTTCTAAATAGTGTTTGAAAATCAAGCACAAAATAGGAACACTCTCCTATTGTGTCGTTAGCATATGCCATGAATACATACAGCACTGCCAGTGTCACTGGAATGCATTTCAACAAAGGCAGCCCTGTAAGATGCTTCATTGAAATCTGAATCAAAAATTAACAGAGGAGTTACCAGAAAATGTCCACTGATGCTGGGTGTTACTTTAGGTTACAATCGCTTTGCATATTCGTTTCAGAAATGAATGATTAGTGACAGTGCGTAGTAGGACTTCTGTTTCTCTTGGAGCTGGGATGGTGAAGGAGGGGTGAAGGCTGGGTGAAGGCACACCTGGATGCTTTGTGTATCAGGATGTCAGAAGTGAGCACGGTGCAGCTCAAACAGTAAAGGTTTCTTCTGAAGTTACAGTGAAGCTATGAATTCTAATGCCATAAATTAACTTTATCACTTGGGAGAGCTTATTGTTAAGCATTTTTTGTTCTGACATAGTTACACTGAACAAGGCTTTTACTCTTTCTCTCATTTCTCTTCCAGTTGGGTAGTGCGGCATTAGCTGAACAGTACATAAAGTATATCAGGAACAGTGTGTCATCTGATAGATTTTATGCTTGAATTTCAAATATTATAAAAACTGAAGATCCGTGATATTTTTGTTTATGTGACAGCTTCATTTCTTCCTACCGTGAACTCTGTAAACTTGTTACAGCGCATTTTTACCTACTGTTAGCATGAAAGCTGTCATAACAGCATAGATTAACGCAGAATTGACACAGAAAAGCTTTCAGCCTTTTCGTGCTCTCTCTCCTGGAAAACAACCTTAGAGTGTTTTGGCTAACAACGAATCCTAAAATTTAGTTTCAATTTTAGAAGGTAAGAAGTGTCCTTTTGGAGAAACAAGGATATTATTCTGTTCATAGTTACAAATTTAAAATAAAAGGTATTTAAGGGATATACAATAATTCTGCTAATTTGAATAAAGGAGAAAATAATAAAATTACAATCTACCATTTAATGCAGCTCAACCACCTATTATCCTTGTCAGTTTTCGGATGGATTTTCACCTGTTGTAAAGCAAATTGGGTAAAGAGGCCTTTTTGAACAGATAATTATACCTAACATTAAAATGTCATTGGTTTTGTCTTCCTGTTAAAAGTATTGTTTTTCTTCAGTAGTTGATAAATAGATTACAGCTATTCACTTTAATTGTGATCCTACATCTCTATGCAGTTATGTTATTGTAAAGCTGTTTTCACCAATTTAAGCTCAGTGAGTTCCAATTTGGCTCAGATCTTATTGAGGATCTTATCTCAGATCTTATTGGGAAAGAAAACATCTCTTGGACATTTCTCCATTACCATCATTCCTAGGCCCACACATTGAAAAAGTTTGATGCATTTTAAAAAAAAATTGAGGTAGGGTGGTAATTTTCTGAAGGAAATGTTTTCCAGTCATTTCTGCAAGCCTGCCTTGGCGGTATCAGGAACACACAATCCAATTTGGCTGTGAAAGCAAAAAAATGACATGGTTGGTATTCTCTTCCATTGTCCAAGCTAAAGAAGATTGAAAAATCAAACAAAAACACTGAACGACTCATTTCACTTTGTTGTTGTTTTAAAAGTGTGATTCCTTTTAATCAATAGAAATAATAAAAATTTTAAAATATTAAGACAAAAGGAGAGTAAGCTTGCACAAGACTGAGGAGATTTGAGTGTGTAGGTTCTAGCTTGGTATTTTCATAAAGTTTTATATCATTTTATATAACCTGGAGTTTTCCTAAGTTCTTGCATGAACATTAGTGGGAGACCTTAATAGACTTACAGAACATTTACTAGAGCTTTATTAACATGTGTGGTGTTTTAATTAAGATATGGACTACTTGAGGGAGCAACTGAATAGTTCCCTAATGAATTTGTTGCATTAATTTCCTTCAAAAAGCACATCAGAGCTTAACTTAAATTCCTCCTGCAATTAATTTATGTAATTTATTCTAGTAAGCACTGTAGTTTTTCTGTGTAATTGTTCACAGAATTGACAGGTTTAATTTCATGTAACATGAGAGCCTCCAGTACTGAGTTTGCAGTATTTCATTAAAGTTGGTATTACATGTTGTGCTATTGAATTTTGGCAAGAAGGAGGCAATAAAATATTCCTATAAAACAGAAATGTCCAAGTGACAGATATTGAGGCCAAAATTAAAACAACAACAAAAAAAGTCTCTCTGAAGGTAGATCCTAAATCCATATTTGATCACAGAGGTAAGCAGCCAGGTTTTTATGAGTGCAGCTTCAGAGTTTAAGATTCAGCAAAGTACTCAGTGATTCTCATGGCTTTTAACCATGCATCAGCAGGAGTGCATGGTGTGCTCACCTTGCAAGCCAAAGAGCAGTTTCAAGCACAGCTTCCAAGACTTGAGGCCGACAGGCTCTCCATCCATGTTGGCGGCTCTTAGCCCATGCTATACCTGGCTTTGAAACCTCTCTGCTCTGCCAAAGATGGACCAGATTGGGGGTAGCTGCTGTTGGCCTGAGCTGTAGCATGTTCAGCCCCAAGGACATGGTGCTCCATATCTAACCATGCTGGTGCCATCCCTTCCCAGCTGATGTGCTTCTGCCCCACTGTGCCAGCAGCACCAACACATGGCTTTCCTAGAGCTCTGCCTCCAGAAAATGGACCCTTTTAAAAATATTTATAATTTTAATCTATTTTTTTTCTAAGTGCCTGTTTTCTTGGGAGTCGAATTCACTGTGCACACTCTCGGAGATGCCAAGGATGGAGGGAGCACAAGGAGGACCTTCTCTGTCCCCAGATGAAGAGACATGCCATGCACTGTGGGGAGGCTGTCACAGACACTGCTGTGTCCCCTCTGGATGCTCTCATCTCGAGGGACGTTGAAAACACCTCTCTTCCTTAATTACACAAACTAAAATTCTGATTTTTCACATTCTGCTGATGTTGCTATTGGGAAATAGCATCACCCTCGCTTTCTGGAGCATCCTTCCTTGTCTTCCAGTGTGATGCTCAGTTACTAGCTTCCCACTGAGACCCAGAATTAAGAATAAAGATTCAAATTCATTGCAGAATGAGGAAGAAGGGTGAGAGAAGAACCACACAAATGTCATCCTAGTTTGTGTTGTTATACTTTTTTTTCCCGTTGCAAAAAACAACCATGGTCTGTTTAACTATTTGCATTTGCACCAAATTTTCGTAATGATCTTAATGTGTGCATATATCAAAACTATTATTAAACATATAGCTGTGAGTATATGTATACATGGCTTTAGATTTATCTGCTAGAAAAAGAAGGGCCCCATTATTATACTAGCATCTAAAGTCTAAAAATGGAAGATTTTCATTAGTTTAATATCAGTGATATATTTTGAATTCTGACCCTCGAGGAACCCTTTATCTCTGTTCTTTCTCTTTCTTTCACTGACAGCAAATTAATTCTACATATCTAGAAAATAGCTGGCATAATGCAATCCTGATGCTGGATTTTATCTTCTTCAAAGAATCGATTTTCTGTTTTAGGACATGCTTCAGTATGTGCTGCTAAAATGGCTTAGCTACTCTGCCAGCTCTCTTCCATGGTTCGCAGGGTTTATGTCAGTTTATTTTTGTAAATGGGCTGTAGAGAGAGACTAAGTTAGAGAAAGGCTAAGCTAATACCAGTGACAGCCTTACAGCATAAAACGGGGTAAAGCAATAAACTTTGGGCTTGCCTAAATTTTGGATTTTGGATCTCATGGGGTCACAGTGTCTGTGTCCTCTTCCTAAACTCTGTTCCTTCTAATTTCAGAAATCTGTAGAAAAATGAGTTTGATTCGGTTTCTGGTGTCACCACAGATTGTAGAGAAGAGCAACTCCTTTCTCCCTTTTCCAAGCTTCTTGTGAAAACAGTTTGGTTCTGGTTCTAACAGCTGTGCTGATGTTTAAGCGGTGATGCAAAAGTTGAAAAGAAAGTCAAAAATAAGGGCTGGTAGTCTCGTCCTGCTGGCTGCTCGGGGTGGTGTGACTGTCCTCAAGTTCAGCGCAAGTGGATGGCAGCAGAGCAGAGGCAATATTGGTGAGATCAGGCCCTGTGTACCACAGCACCAGCTTGTTTTCCTCTTGGGGTATTGTCAAGATGCTTTAAAATCTTTAATCCCACAGTGGCTAAAGGTGATTGTCTTTTTCCTACAGCTGGGCTACTTTAACCCTGGCAGGAAAGCCATGTCCAAGCATTTCATTTAAATGCCTTTTCCAGTGTATAATAGGGCTTGGGATTCAAAGAAATTCATTCATGCTCTCCCAACGCCATTTAACTTTCTGTGATAAAAGCAGTAACAGGAAGAGTTGTTTTAATTAGCACATGAGCTGTGCAGCAGCTAATGTATTCCACCTCCTCATTGCTGGAATAGGAGCGTGTTTCTCAGTAGCATTAAGCAGGCAGAGGCGAGGGGTTGTGCTCCAGTCCCCATATGCACACACAGGGGAGGTGTCAATGGGAAGGGATTTGCAGCCGTCTGTCCAAGGAAGCTGCAGGTGTTCTCCAGGATGGGGAGAAACCAGGGCAGAGCCAGTCCCCTCGCTGTATTAATCATTTTTTAATCAAGCTAGCTCAGCAGGTATGTATACCACAGCAAGGTTTCCTTATAACATCACAAGACAAGAATTAGAATGTAATTATGCATATATATGTGTGTGTGTGTATATATATAAATATATATAACTTTGCTTGGTGGCAAATTTAGTTCTTGTCTGGATTGGCAGAATATGAGCTTTTAGGCTGAAGAGAAGGACTAAATGACAAATTGCCACTTTCTTAAAACCAAAGGTGCATTACAAACATGAATCTTTTCCTCTGATTTTTAAACAGTAAGAATATGTACCAAGTTATGCTAAAGAAATTGCAGGTGCCCAACAAATGAGGCCTTTATAAATGTCTGTATTTGAAAATAAGTGAATGTTAAAGCCAAGAAAATATGTTTACTTTATGTCCTTTGAAAATCAGGCTTGTACAGAAGAAAATCATGGTGACTGACTTGTAAATCTATCTTCTAATTTCAGGCATATTTAGTAGAAGGAGAGAGGGGATCAAAGATAATTAAGTTCCAGCAGGGCTCATGGAAAGGCATGCAGAAGGGCAGGGGAGACCTCCTTTCCTGCTAGGAGAGGGAAAGGCTGCGGTGTCTCTCCAGCCTGCTGGACCTCCGAGTGTGTCTGCACAAACTGTACAGCAGAGCCTGAGCTCCAAAGAGCACTTCCCTGGCAATGAGGTTTGAGCAGGCTGCTCCTTGCTGAGACATTGCTCAAGAGCAGATTGGCCCTGTAACAAAACGGGACGCACTGGGCCAGACAAGGGTAGGAGCATCTTAGGGGTTTCCAGACATAAAAGCAAGACCGTGTCCACTGGAAACTGCCCTTTGGTTCCAGGAATGGGGAATGACAGGCTGGTTGGAAAGTTCTTGGTAGAAATGCTCTTGTTAAAATAAAGAGAAACGGAGAGAGAGAGGTGATGCCAATAGGAGAAGGAAACAAATATTTCCTGTAATGAGAAAAATAGCTGTAGAGCAAAGCAAAAGGCTTTTAAATGGTCCAAAAAGATGAACTATTAATAAAAAAGGAGAAGAGTGTCCAAAGCAAAGCAAACTTGATGTGATTTTTACCTTGCCTGAACTTGCTCCACACGGGGGACTTGCGTTCACTTGCAAAAGCAAACATGCCAGAGGGGGGTTGGCCAAAAGCACTGGCTTCTGCTGAAAAAGGGTGGAAAAGAGAACAAAGAAAATGTAACTAAAGTTAACTGGAAGCTGCTTATCTCTAATGTGGCTAAGACAGAGAAAGCTTGTCTCCCGGAGAGACGAAAAATCTAGTTATGCAACAGTGAGATACAGCTCTTCATTTTGTTCTTTAATTTGCAAAATGCTTCATTAACATGAACTATTAAGTAACCCTGCCTCTGAATCAGGAGCCACCGGTAACTTTCCCGTCCTCTGATGCCCATGTTTTCCCATGGGTAGGTGAAAAGCACATTGACAATACAAGACCTTCTCTGAATATTTTTGGCCTGTGCTGGTTATAAATATAAACCACGTTTCATGACCTCAGACTTTATTTTTAGGGCTCCTCAGCCCAGGAGGTGCTCAGTTTCACTTTTTTCAGCTGTTGGACACCATTCGCCTACAAATTAACCGGCACGAGACTGCTTGCAGGAGCAACCTCTCTGATTTCAAGAGCATTGCTAATGTGACAGCATTTACAGAGTAAATTTACAGAGTTTACAGAGGTTATGAAGTAATGAGCTGCTGAGTGGGGTTTTGTTTTCAGTGCTTTCACAGGCAACATGCAGGCTCCTCTGCAAAATGAAAAACTAGGTTTTTAGTCAATCAGATTATCAGAGCATGCAAATCTTGCACATACATAATAACAAGAAATGTTTCTATGGGTTATTTTGCACTCAAAAAAAACCCTTCAAGAATCCTGACCAAAAATACACAAGCATCTGCCTTACAATTACAGCACAGGAGTCACCGAGATTCTGTTCATATTCACTTCGTTGCTTTTTGGGGTAGAGTGGCATACATCTGCAGTAGCCTGGTGTGGTGTAGCCCTGCAGACATGCAGTCACTTGCTTTTGTTGTGCTGCACCAGTGGGGGATCTGACTCGGAGTCTGGCAATGAATAATATTCGGACAAATGAAAGCTCAGCCTCTAATCACCATCTATTAGACCTATGTATAAGTGTGTATGTGTGTATATACAGGTGTTTATAAAATATATTTGCCATACAGAATGCTAAGATATGAAAGGCAGTCATCCAGATTAGCTTACTATTAGCACTTCCCAAAAATTGTGCATGACATGCTGCGGACATGCTGTATAATAAGCCACAAAGATTCTAGAATGTAACAAGGTTAAATTAATTTAAAATTTCCTCCCAGTTAGCCTTTTCCTACCGCTTATTATCAAAATGCTTGAAAGTTTCTCACTCACTTAGCTCCTTGTTTCCTTATTACCTTAGGCTGTGACTCGGCACAGAACCTGACATCCCAGAAAGCCACGGATGCAGTGGACAACATCTTTAAGTCCCTCAGGGATATTGTGAGAGCTCGAATGCACATGAAACAGTTTAATTCCATACATAACCCAGGCAGCAACACCCACCAGGCAAGTGGATCTTCTTTTCTGTGTTTATGTCGTTTCTCTAGCATACTGTCAAAATTACAGCTTCACAAACATCATTAACTTGGCTGATGTTCTAATCCCATATGGGTTCTGCCCATGTGGAGCATATTTAAGTAGAGGTTTTGTAATTGACTTCATCATCAAGAGCTTCCTTGAGTCCTTTATTCAAATTCAGGCATATCCGTGGCCATGTCAATAAAGAATTGTCTGATGAAGAAATCCGTGAAAGGCAAGACAAGGTCACAATGGTGCAGGACTAAGACCCATCATAACTGATCCAAGCAGGGCGCCTGCATCCAGACCGCAGCTATATTTTTGTGTATTTTCTCTCCCGTATCTGTAATTTGTGAATCCCAGTCCCATTTGTGAATAGGTGAAAAATGCAGCTTTTGTTTATAAAAAGTGAACACATGAACATATTACTGTAGGTCATCAGGACTAATTTACAGTGGTTTTATCTCTCCCCATACCCCCTGAGGTGCTTAACTTTTTCAGTTAAAAATAGAGTTTTACAGTGGAAAGTACATACGGTGACTTAGAGAGAGACTGTAAAACTTGATTCCAGTCTTAAGCCAGAAAAAAATCCTTCCAAACTCATAAGTATGCTGCAGACCAGCAAAGGGACATGGTCCAAATTAAGCATTGCTTTATAACAAGAGGAATCAGGAGTACTGCAAAATGTCGCTGGAAAGCTGAGGTGGAGAAAACCTGTTCCTGAGGTCTCCCAGCACTTATGACCAGTCTGGTGTCTGAAATGGGGAAAATGGTTAAGCATTTAATACAGGTCAGTGTGGAGGCCGTCAGATGATAAGAAAACGCTCTCTAAAAGTTTCCTGAAGTGTAATTAGCACCAGTATGTTCTTTGGATGTAACCCAGGCTGTTTGCTTAGGGCTGAGTGCTGGAACGCAGCAAGAGATGCATTAACAGCTTGCAGCCCCAAGTCTGGCTATATAGTGGGTTTAATCATCTTGAATGGGACCAACCCTCTGCTGAGAGCAGTTCAGGAGTTTTAGAGTAGCAGAAATAAGCAGGCAGTACATTTTTTTCTGCCATACATTTCTTTACAATTGGTCTTTTTTTTTTTTTTTTTTTTTTTACTGGCAGATGTTAAAACAGGGGTTGCACACAGCAATTTGGCTCATCTGAAAGTATTGCCTTTGTCAGGACCATACACAGTCCCTCCCCTGCACAGTGCTATGGGAATGGCTTTAGCCTACAGATGCTTCTGTGCTTCAGCTGTTAGGAGCTGGGAAGCCTCCATTTCTTAAGTCTCAAAAAAAGGTTTCTGTGCATACGTGTAATTGGATAGCCTCTTAGACCTTGTGTAGTATTGAAGTTTATATTCGTACATAAAATGATGAATGGATGTTTCTGTCATGTTATCAAACCATATAGTGTACTGACTGTACAAGAGGAGAGTATTTATTTTGCCTGTTATTGTACCTACTGTTCTTCTCCTTCCATCTTGATCTTACATATATGCATTCCTTCCTTTCTTCCTTCTTTCTTTTTCTTTCTTTCTTTCTTCTTTCTTTCTTTCTTTCTTTCTTTCTTTCTTTCTTTCTTTCTTTCTTTCTTTCTTTCTCTTTTTCTTTCTTTCTTTTTCTTTCTTTCTTTCTTTCTTTCTTTCTTTCTTTCTTTCTTTCTTTCTTTCTTTCTTTCTTTCTTTCTTTTTCTTTTTCTTTCTTTCCTTCTTTCCTTCTTTCCTTCTTTCCTTCTTTCTTTTTCTTTCTTTCTCTTTCCTTCCTTCCTTCCTAACTAAAATTTTGATAGATAAATGTCAAATCATAAAAGATCTTGAAGAATTGTGAAACTGTCAAAGTTTAAAAAAAAAAAAGGTAAGCGTTTGTGATACCTTTAGTATCTGTGTAGCCAAATCAAATCATTTTGAAGGGGACTAAGTTTTGATGCTGAAACTTCAGACATGCAAAATCATAGCACATTTTTAACATCTTGCCTTTTCAGTACATAGTTATGACTGAAGTCAGATAATATTTATCCTTTAATTTTGTACAGTAAGGCTCTCTGTTTAACTATGGTTTGATCTTTGTTCCAAGTATTTTATTTGTAATGTCTTTCTGTTCCTCATCTGTGAAGATATTAAACAGATCTTTATACGTAGGACTTCATGCCTGCATGTATATTTTCAAACAGTTGTTTATTGCATGACTAGATTTGACACAAAACTTGGCATGTTCTACTGAAGGATACTGCAGCTAATGTCTGCTGTAATTTGCTTTGTTGGCTCAATTAAAAATACGCACATGTGTTGGAGGAAGAAATAGATGAGTTGTATAAATCTTTGTTGACAGGATCATATTCAAAAAGTACAAATTTTGTTTCTCTCTGTAGACCGTTGGATGAAAAGCATCTCTTAAATTACTTCAGAAAATTTAGTTTCAAGTTGCACAATCAAGTGGCTTGCTTTTTTATTTTCCATCCATTTTTATGTTTATCTTGCACGATGTCTCTTGTAGATATCCTCTCTACAAAATGAATGACGTTACATCTGATTCCCTTAAGAAATCCAGGGATGATGCATACCTGGACTAGTCCCAAAGGAAAACAAACATACTAATTTGAAAGCTGCTAATTTTCTGAGGCTGTTGTGCTTCCTGAAACTGTTGTGGTTCCGTTGCAGCTTTGGCAAGGTTATAAAAGCAGCAAAACAAAACTTCATCTGCAAACTGAGTAAGGTTGAATTTTCATTAAAGAGTATCTTTCCCAAGTCCCTAAAATTCCTATCTTAGAAAGCTTTTCAAGGTGTCAGAATGGTTCAGACCTTAGTAAAGGAATGCGGAATTTTCTGGACTACTAATCCGTATTCAGCACGGGTTTGTGGACCCTCAAAAACATTGCATGGTCAGTGCTCAGTTTGGTCTGAGCTGAAATGGGAGTCCCAGCTCACTTGCTGGGTAAATGTCTGGGTGGCTCCGAAAACCCCACTCCTTTCAATGTGCATCTCCACATAGGATGGGTAACTGACCTCCGGTTTTTCCAGATGGGTCTGTGGAGTGGTATGCGGAAGACACTAATATTTGTGGTATCATCACCCATTAATATTGAATTCCATTTTGCTTGACTCAAATGACTTAATAAATTCTCTCCCTACACCTCTCAACTCTCCTAGTTTTGATGTGATCACCCTCTTCTTTCCTCCTTAAATATACTTTCTTTTCTTACTTCCTTGGTCTGTTGTCAGAATACAGACTCCCCCCAAAAGGCTGCCAGGCCCTTTGCTACGTTTTCCTTTTTTAAGGGCTAAAAAGCCCTTAAGTGTCTTCTTGGATGCAGATAATCTGTACCTTTACATGCCCCACTCTTCCTGGTCATTAACATCTCTGATATTGGTGGGGTTGTTTGGCCTATTTTTCTTGAGACTTTTGACAGGTGCAGGTATTATGTAGAGTGAGCTGGCTGTAGAAGCTGAAGGACTAGTAGGACTCCTTAGTTCTGTACTTCCATAAGGGACAAACAGGTGGGTTGGCCTCTTCACAGCCCTGTTCCATGATGACACGACACCTGTGGGGAGGCAGGAGTTGTCAGTGAGCAACCCTTCCTGAACATCCCTATTAAAGCGTTTGTAAAGTCATTCCAAAGAAAATGAGACCTTCTGGGTATATGATGGGCAAGAAAGTGTCATCCCTATTACTGTCCCCTCTTGTACTACCCCAAAAAACACTCAGAGAAACTGGAAGCCTGCCGTCACTCCTTGCCTCCCCTTACTCATCTGATACACACAGGGCAGAGAAAGTGTGGGGCTGTCTTCCTGTCTTTTCAGTGCGATGCTATGCTGCACACCATTTGTTGTCAATGTCACAAACACCATTGCTGCTTCTGTATTTTTTTAAACGTCTGTCAGTGATTTCCTTTCTATAATAAATATTTCTGTTTCCTTTAATGGAAATGAAAAGTTCAGAAGAGAAACTGCTCTTGCATCAAGTGTAAACAGCTTTACTCACGGTGTGTTGTTCTTTTTGTGCAGGCTTCTTACAAACCACTGCTGAAACAGGTGGTGGAAGAGATCTGTAATCCTGATCGACCTGATCCTGTTGATATTGAGCATATGTCATCAGGCCTCACTGATCTCCTTAAAACTGGATTCAGCATGTTCATGAAGGTAAATAAGGCTACCCAAGCTCATCTGTATGATTTTCCCAAGGTTACAGCATCATATGGCCGTAGCTGACTTTATGTGTTTGCTTTTGTTCTGAGTTAAGTCCTTACAAAGGGGCTGGGAACAGCTTGAGGCACCACATGCAGGTACAGAATAAATGGGTGTTACCGCCTGAAGAATGGAGCAGACTGGACACGTAAATAAGGGTGATACTAGACACCTAAATAAGGATGATATGTCTGGGAGGAGTCAATGGGGCTTCAACAACAGGATGTCCAACCTCACATAGCTTTTGGAGCTCTTCAGAGACATCCGCAGGCAAACTGGTAAGCCAGTGACAGTTTATATAACCTCTGTGGATTACCAAAAGGCATTCCACAAGGCATCTCATCAAGGAATTTTATGGACGATAGTAAGAATAAACAGTCAGGTCTCACAGGGGAAGAAGACTGTCAAGGAGCTCCTTATTCCATACTTGTTCTGTAACTTGAGAAGGTTCAACTTGCAGTGGGGAGGAAGGAAGGCTGGTAGGTCAGAAAATCCAGAGAGGCTGTAGATTCTCCATCTTTACAATTTTCAAAGCTTGGTTGGCTGTACAAAGCCCTGAGCAATATGATATAATTTTGAAGCTTGCCCTGCTTCAGGCAGGGAGGTGGACTAGATGAGCTACACAGATTGTTTCCAACCTCAGTTGTACTGTGATTCTATAATTGAAAAGAAAAACAAGAAGAACATTTCCCTATTGTGTAAATGCCTGCTAGGCCTTTCATGCATCTAAAGACAGGTGACAAAAGTAATTTTTATTTTTGTGATGGTACTATTCTAGAACCCATTATCAAGGTAATGTAATTTTTCTGTTATTACAGGGCAAGCTAGTCTTGAAGACAAGATCAGATAGGTCTAAATACAGTGCCTGTTTTCAGAAACCTGTGCCTACTGCTGAAAAGGATTTTCAAAGTGTACTTAGCAGGGTTACTAAATGGAAATTCTCAGCTCTTCAGAGCTTATGATAAAGCCCTGAGACAAAAGAGGATAGCTATAGAAACAGTGACCCAGTGTTGTTTCTATTCATCTATCAGTATTGAAAAAAATCATGCTGCTGCTCCAAAAATAGGAGAAGAAACAGATGTTCCGCCATCAAATAGACTAAACAAGCTGGTGCACACACCAGTGATTTTTTAAATGATTGGGTTTATGTACCAGTAACTCTCAATTTTATTTTTTTAAGCAAGAACATAGCTTGTCCTTTTTTTACCAAAAAAAAAGGCAAGAAGCAAACTCCGTAAAGTTTAGATATGTCTAAATATTTATATGGAGACATTGACAGCTTTGGCTAATTGGCTAGTTTTATGTCCTACTCACAGAGTTCCCTGCTGGACCATTGGTTGAAGTACTAACATAGATGAAAGGAGCAGAGCTTGCAGAAGGCGAGGAGTAACCAAAATCTGAACAGGTGGGGGAGTACAGGGAAACAATGGGAGAGGATCAGTCAGCACGACCGCCAGCGTCTCTATTTCTGTTAACTGCATGACGTCAGAAGAGGAAGAAGAGGAGGAGGAAGCCTTGCGGAGGTTTGCAGAGAGCTTCCCACAAGCCAGAGCAGAGTACATGAAAAAAATGCAACATGTATTCCTGAAAATTTAGCAAGTGGTTGGGGGGTGGGTATACTCTATAAGATGATTTTTCTGCAGGAAAAGGTTGACTTTTCTATACAGATTGAGGTGTAGACAAGCTGACAACTCCAGCTCTCTTCCCTCTCTCTTTCTGGTAATATGGTACAAATACTGGATGCCGTTGTGATGTGCATCTGCCTGTATCTGCCAGAACAAGGGTTTTGTACCGATGGTCGCATGACCCAGGCAGGTGTCTACTGCAACAGATTTGAGCTCAAAGTTCAGGCATCCTCCATCTTGTCCCCTCTCTCCTCTCTTCCCAGGCTTGTTTGCCAGATGACAAGTTCTTTGGTCTTTATGATTCACATCAGTGTTACCTGCTGGTCTTCCTGTGCTTATAACTTGTTTTTGTTGTGCCAGTTTAGACATTTCTGTTTACTTTGAGTCTTTCAGCAACACACAGTACCTCAAGTACCTGCATCTCTGCTAGTAAGAAAAATACTTACTAAATGTTGTAAGGAATATATAACAGATGACCAAGTGAACCTCATGTTGGATGAATATTTCATGGACATCATCACTTACCTCACAAATGTGTCTGTCGTAGTTCATTTAGTTAGTAGTTTGGCTTGTTGACAAGCGCTCGATTACTACACGAATGAGTTTCTGACCAGCCTGTATTTCTGACACAAGAGGAACTACTCCGCTTACTGCACCATCAGCACTGTAATTATTTAATTAGCTTCCTTACACTTACATTTCTTCCTCAATGCCTGAATATAAATGCCAGCTCAATTAAAGATGCCTTGGTAAGCATTCTTCCTTCAGGCTCCTTTACTCTGATGTAATGGGGTTGTTCCCGACAGGCGATGCACTGGCCTCTTCTCTGCTATGTCAGTAATGCAAGCAGCCCTTACACCAGCAGACCTTTCCTCCTGACCTGCCTGCCCAGTGGTGTGTAAAAGGTTTTACAAACCTTCTCCCGTGGTGATTACGGAGTCTGGGAGAGCAAAGCCAGCAGCACGGCATCAGCAGTTGACCAAGTTTTGAGTGTATCTCTTCATACATCCTCATCACAGGTAGAGGCTTTCAGGGTTTTGCTCTTTTCTTACTTACTTATTCTCATCACCCGAGATAATGGCACCATTTTTTTTTAATGCATGGCGTTTTGAACTGAAAGTGCATTTCACTTGGGGATTTTTGAAAAATCCAGATTTTACAGTAAATGAGATTCAGAGGCCTCAGAAATGTCCAGGAACAAACTAGCTTAAGGACTGCAGAAGGTGCGTGTTGCTTTGTTGCAGTCCATTCCAGCTCTTCTTCTGTATCACAGAAGTGAGTTGTGTTTAGCTACACAGAGCCAGTTCCTTCAAAAGAGAGCCTTGGGTGGTTGTATTATCAAACAAAAAAATCTTGGCAGAAACTTACATTCTTAACACAGCCAAATATTTTGTACCCAAAGTATTGTCCTCCTTCAAAACACTTGTGCATAGCATAACAAAATTACAGATTCCAAAACCCTTTTCATTGCAATTTTAATTTAATTTAGAGTTTGCATGCCTAATAGTATTTTTAATATGCATTTCTGGAATTTGTGGTTTGAACTTCGGTCTTCTGAAAAATAATAAGTTTTATATAGGCACCATGTGTTTGGATCTCGGTTTATTTTGACTGAAGGAAATGATTTGTCAAGACATTTTCTCTTAGTATTGCCATGAAAGCTTGTGTTTTTTCATTAATGTACTTATGCTGGGTGTCCTTTCAGTGTGTCCAGCATTATACATGTTTGCTTATGACAAGTTTGTTGTCACCAGGGAAGTTACTAAGAAAGAGAGGCTTTGTTTAATAGCAAGCTCCTGAAGTTCAAGCTCTTCACGTAAGTCTTGGATTTTTCAGGATCTTCATGAAATGGAGTGGAGCAGTTTGCTCTGGCAACAGTGTTAAGACGAACAAAGAGCCATGAAAAGGAATAGAGCTAGAATAAAGCTGGTAATTTATGTCTTACCTTGAAGTGCCGTAGCAGAGCATTTTGTTTTGTCAACTTCTATCTTTACAGTCTGTGAGCAGTTATTTCTTTAGCCGTGTGTCACTGCTTACAGAAATTAGGGCATGAAATACTCTAATATTTCAGCAAGTAATCGTTCTACCTGACCTGTTTAGTAAGCAGATATTTAGGACTTATTTAACCTCCTCATGGTATCTGTAATAAGAGTGGACTTCTTTTTGCTTGAGATTGGCAGTGTGTTATATGCAGATAGTAGTAATCTCATGAGAAAGTAATTAAGGAGTATTCGTAAGGTCTGGTGTATTGATTTAATTGGTCTGTTGGTGTAATTGGACAACTGCTCAATATAGCACAAGAACTGCAGGACACCTTGCTGAATATCAGTATATATGCCGTTTGTGACATCAGTTGAATGAAGATGGCTGGCAAAGTGAGTGCAATTAAGAGAATAAACACCCAGCACACAATTAATCAGCTCACTGATACATTTATCTGAAGTTTTTTTGGACTGGTTTTAAACTCCCGAGGAGTTCAAGAGCTCCCTGCCTGGGGAGCAGCATTTAACAGGGAGCACAGTGTCATCAAAGGCCTGGAGAGGGGGAGTGTGCGATCCCCCCATGCTTGCTTCAAAGGGAAAAGTCTCCTCTGAAGGTTTCCAGTCAGGAAGCATGACAGAGCTGCAGGACAGAAAACTGCCCAGAGACTATAGGGCAGCCACAACAGGGCTCAGAAGAGCCATTCCCCGAGGAGCCGGAGCCACGGGGATCAAAGGTAGCTGCCATGGTGGTGAAAGCAAAGGGTCTGCGCTCTGCCCCAGCAGGGCTGATTGCCACTTCCATTCCGTCAATGAATGCTGCCGAAAACCTACGCGTTTGGAAGGGGAGGGGGCGGAGAGTCTAAAAAAGAGCAAATCAAACTGTTCTCACTGTCACTTTTCAAGGCCAAACATTTTGAGTGTTTCATACTCAAAGGCATGCGGTGTTGTAACGAGAGCAGTTGCCCGGGCTCCGTCCAGAGGCTCAGCAAGGAGCAGAGCAAGGCTCTATCAGGGTAGTGTGTTTATACAGGAAAGAAAGAGTGCTAGGAAACAGCAAAGTCGTCAAACTTTGAGAAGTGGTTAAGAGGCAACTGATGTAAAGCAACACGTTCACATTTAAAATTAAAATTTGGCTTTATGAAGTCTTAACGGCTGAAATGAATGTTTGTGCCATTTTAATGATAATTACGAAGAAATGAGACAAGTATTTTGTTTGAGCTGAAGTTTCTCCAAATGAGTTACAACCCAATCATGGAAGTAATGAAAACTTTGAAGTGAAACAAGCTAGAAACTGATTTTATGCTATAATGAACATGACTTATTTTCCTTGGATGAATTGTAAAGGATTATTCACTGGACTGGTGAAAACACATTATTTATGATTCTTTCCATTACTGACATAAGGCAGGGATTCTTGTGCAATCAGGCTGGACTCCTTGCTTCTACCAGGTAGTAATTTACCCCCAATTCCTTAAAGCCTTGTATCTGTATGCAAACTGTGCACCTACGCAAACACTCTCCTCCCACACTGGGAAAGGAAGGAAAGAAATGAAGAAGGGGTGGAGGGAGAAGCCCTCAGGCCTCATGAGAAACTCCTCTAGATTTCAGTGGAAGACTCATATCCATGGAAATGGTTCATTATTTTTTAACTGGTCATCATTCCCATTGATTTCCCATTCAGCTGCTATGGAAACCAGCATTCCATGAATATTTCTTTCTGAACTTCCTCATTAGTCTTCCTCCGGCAGCTCTAAGAGCCTGATCACTGCTGAGGTGGACCGAGCAACTACAAATAATGCTTTCTTTCATTTTACAGGTGAATCGCCCTCACCCTGGGGATCATCCTCTCCTGATCATCTTTATGGTTGGTGGAGTGACAGTCTCCGAGGTCAAAATGGTGAAGGATCTGGTAGCCACACGCAAACCTGGTACCCAGGTAGAAACAGCTCAAAGTGTTCCTATCTGAACAAAGATTAAGGAAATTCATGAGATAATGGTGGCAATAGCACTGGTACCATACCTAGACCAAGCCACAGCCGCAGATACAGGAATGGCGTTAGGATTTTGCGGTGAAACATCTGTAAGTAACAAATGTTCAAGGTCCAGGGATCTGTTTTTTTGCATGTTAAAGTCACCACTGAACGTTTAAACTCAGGCTGGAGACTTCTAAACAGACTGGTAATCTTCTGAAAGAGCTTTTTCAAGTCTCAAGAGATTCATATATTTTAATTCTTCATAAACAGAAACATTTGCTGTATAAAAGGCTACAGGCTCTCTGGCAGCGTGTCTACGGGGCACAGTGCAGGGATGCTCAGAAGGAACCTGCCAGGGGCCTGCTTACCATCTAATAACTTGTCAGTGGTGATCCTCCAGACAAGTTAATTAGCATTGCAGAGGAGCAAGATAAATTAGCCTGGCTAGAGCAGTAGTGGTCAGGGTTGGGTACCTCAGAGTGTTGGACATACCACCACTCAACTACACCACGGAGCAGTTAGGGCTATCTTTATAAACCATCTCAGGCAGAGTCAGAAAGTGTTGTGAATGGAGGCTTAAAGTGAAAAGGTGCTGGATTTACGGGTCTACGCATCAAAATGTGTAGCCTCTATCAGAATGAGAAAAATAAAATAGTTTAGCACAGGAGTTAGGGCAGAATTGTCCAGCAAACTGTGCCTCTGAACCTTCACAAGACTGTCTCTCATTTCTCCATACCAATAAGTGACTTGACCCTTTCCTCTGAAATCTTAACAAACAGGATCAATATCTGGATACACCCAACACTGAACCTCAGGCCATTTTCCTTCTGTTCCACTTTGGAGATTAAAATGCCACCTGCCTTCTACCATCGGGTGCATAGGTGCAGCACCTTTGAGCATGCCCATCCTTCTCAGTATCCCTGCTATTGCTTATGCAGTTGTTTTTTTTCCTGCCTCCCCTCCATGCCCTCTGTCTCTTATTGTCCACTTTTAGAGGCAGACAGATGTCACCATTAGCTGTGAAGCAGACTTCAGCTCCTAACAGGAGGTGCTGCCTTGAACAGCACCTACACTAGATGCCGTGGGTGGCCTGAAGCAGGTGATGTGGAGAAAGCCCCACATGTCTGCTGCTCTTGGATGTGCTGCGGGATGCCTGGAGGGAGGATGGCTCCTGTGGTGAAGCTTCAATAGCATCTGTGCATCTGGTCTTTGCCTTTCCCACTCTGTCATATCAATGGAGTAGGGAGGGAGAGGAGGAGGATGGATGGGCTCCAGCGGTGCCTAAGATGTTAAAAATCACTGTTAATTGGGGAGGAGTGTGTAAAAGAGCAGTCAGTATCTGCTGAGCAGTGCAGATACAGTGTAATCCAAAAACTGCAGAGAGGTGCAAGGAGTGCTGCATATCCAGCTGCATCATAAACACCAGTCTAGTTTCCAAGATGGCTTGTAAACATCTTGTATGCAATTCCTATGGAATGAAACTTTGATTAGTGAGAGATTAGCAAAACAGAGCGAACCAAAGGCTGCACAGCCCCTGGGTTAGACATGTGCTTCCCATGTTTCAGTTGTCTTTGCAAGGCGGTCTCAACCAGTATTTCGCAAGACTGAGTACCGTTTTTCATGATGTTTTTTTCATCCGATAGCACATTTCTTCCCATTTAGCCTATTGCTAATCTCCTCAAAAGAGTGAATAAAATTCTTTCCCCCCTTGAACGGGGACTGAGTTGTGACACACTGATGGACAAGTTAATCCACACCCTAAATGCATTAATATACCCTGAAAGATAAGCGCAGGGTTAACAAGCTGGTGGAGAACTATGCAGCAAGACTTTTGAGGAGCTTTCTGGACGGAATTGAGGCTTGACAGTGGTGACATGGGATCTGGTGTTGCTTTGCTTTGGCTTAACCCTGGTGACAGGTCACTCTCTGAGGCAGATTCCTAAAGAATTTCAGGCTTTTACTGCATCGTGCCCTTTGTCCAAATGTGCTATGTTAGAGGTGAAAGGACTTCAGGGGACAGCCAGGAGGAGGAAGAAAAAGAAGAAAAGAAACAGTTGTGGAAGTCTCTCGTATAGAAAAGTTTATGAGTTTGCTGGATTTACCTGGATTTCTGCACTACAGCTGTGAATGTGTGCCACCTGTTTGGGATTATTCTCTTTTCAAAAAGCCAGGCATTTGTCTAACTTGAGCCAGCATTTAACAGAGCTTTTTTGTGGTGTTCAGGCAATCAGCTTCAGACATCAGGGCAAGGGGGGAGCATTGGCCTCACAAGTCTGTTCCATTCAGACAAAGCACTGACATTTATACTAATTATTGGCTCCGGGAGAAATGGAGGGACGTGTGGGTACAAAAATAAAGAACTGAGCAAAGTAACAGAAAAACTGGCAGGAGGCACTGGTTACTTCAGCAGTTCTTTGGAGTTGAGGCAAATGACATTTAAATGTGGAGTAGGAGACACGTTTCCATCCAGAGAACTGTTCTGCATCTGAATATGAATGACAAATTTATTTCTCATGAAGAAGCACAAAAGAAAATAGCACTTTCTATGCATCATTTGTTTGTGGATGGCACTGAATAGCCTCCCTAGCCTACTGAGAAGTATCCTACCCTAAAAGGAAAAGCTTACCCTTCCCCCCACCCTTTAATCAAGAGAGTGAAAAAGGGGAAAGAGCATGATGTTTTACCCTCCTTCCTCCCAACATGCACAAGCATGTATGCTTGTGGCTGAGGCACGCAGATAAATCCGTGGAGATTCACCATCAGATGTTAACTGCAGCCTTCCCTCTGCTTATGGGAGCTGCCCATTGCATGGCAGGGGGTCAGGCCATGATTTCCTGGCTCCTCTACCTTGGCTGTCAGCAGGAGGGTATCCCTTCACATAAAGCATCAAGGACAGGCATGTTGTACTGAACAAGAAGGTCTGCAAAGGAAACACACTGTCCTGAAGAGACCTGCCTGGAGAAGAGACAAAAATTTCCTATCTGGGCAATTGGGACCTCAAGAGGAAATCGTATTTATCTGGCCATGGCTATTGTTGATGTTTGGCTTGTAGACACACAAAAACTTGGGTAATGTGTTCCCTCGTGTTTTTCAGAATTATACTGCATTATTACAAGATGAGCACACCGTGCTACACTCTGATGTGTGCACAAAATAAGCAAGACAGCGTCAGCCTTTGGCACCCACAAATTACAGAGACAGCTTTTCAGCCGCTTTCAGCTTTATCTCTTCTAAGGAGAAGAGATAATCAGTGTCAGTTTGCTGCAGGTTGTGTGGGAGGATAAGGGAAGGGGAGAAGTGAGGGGGAGTCTATCATCAGTGCAGATGGGATCTGTAGTAATCTAACTCCAGATTCCTTTCATCATTTGAAGTGAAAAGATGAAACAAAGAAAAACAAGAAGTTGAAAAGTGGTACTACCAAATTCTAAACTGCACTTGTGTTCCAATTCTTTCTTTCAAATCCCCTGCTATGTTACGCTGTATAGACTACACGTTTGGGCCGTATGATGAAGAGCACAAATGATTTGGTAACTACTACAGGAGACAGGCACGCACATAGTCAAGGTTGGTGATGCCTGTGCTTCCTGTCCTTGGATTTGCACTGAAGAAGCAAATTCATTTTCAAGTGAGCTAGTAAGATAAACCTGCTCCCATGTCCCTACCCACTAACCATTAGTCCTGATCGTGCAAATGCCACTGAATTGGGGCTAAGAGCTGTGTCCTTTGACCCTGAGTTAATTCCAAGAGCGTACGTGCTCCCTCCTTGCTTGATAGCTCTGCCCTGCAGAGAAGCCTTCACACTAGGCACCTGCATATTGGTTTTCACTCGGGAGAAACAGATAAGGCGTGCATCTACCAACGTGTGTTGTAGTGAGTGGCAGTTTCACTCATCAGACCCATCTCAGATTAGTAATTCGACCAAACAAAACCAATAGTATCCCAACAGCGTCCGAGGTTGAGCGTTGGTTCAGAAGAGCGTGTCTTGCCCACAGGGACGTTTCTGAACATGGTCTGTAGCTCCCCCAGTAGCCGCAGCAGGCCAGCAGCACTTCTGTAGTGCTTGCCTTACCTCAAACAGGAAACAGCTGCCACTCAAAAGGGCCTGTTGGCAAAACCCCATGCTACAGGAGAGGAAACTGCTGGCTGATCATCTGGTGCCTCACAGCAAACACAATGGCAGTCACAACAAATCGCTGGGTAGGCTGCGGGTAGAAATGACTCAAAGCACACATTCATTAAGAGTACAATGCCACCAGTCATTATGCTCCGTAAGTGATTTAACTGCAGTTATTAGCAGACGGCTTCATTGGGCAAGCTGCATTGCCCTGTCAGTAAACACCAGGAACACACAGCGGGCCTAGCGCTGCGTAACGCCAACAGTTCATACTCACATCTCATTAGTGCTGCGATCAGTCCCCTTAATTCTGACTTCTTGTTTCTTTTCACCCTTCTTCCAGGTACTTGTGCTCTCCACGGCACTCCTGACACCGCTCGATGCTGTCGAGCTGTTGTTCACCACAGACCATCCCCAGCCTGACACCGATATCTGACGGGGGAGGATTTGTGGAGAAGAGGAGCGACTGCCTTGGCTGGAAGCATCAAATCCCTGGTCTGTCACTGTTCCCAATAGCCTTCCAAAAAACAACATGGCCCCTGATGCAGTATCTGGCTGCAAGGGAACCTGTGCAGCTCCCAGGGGGCTCTTAAAAATAGTCCATTTGTCCAGTGAGTAACTCTCCACTCCTTAAGGATCACACAGTGTGGTGCTGAATCATCCCCCACCACTCTGTCCAGGCAAGGACGATTGCTTGTAATAATTCCCTAGAAAAGGAGCAGCTGAGGACCAGGTGGGGCTGAATGTGCCCTGCCTGACCAGTACTTTTCCCTGCAAGTAATCCTGATGGTTTCGTGGGGGTTGCTCCTGGTGGCAAGTGCTGCTGAGGGAGGAAAAGGCCAGTAAATCCACCTCTCTGTCATGCTGCCTTGCAAAAGATGTGTGCCTTACACAGCATGAACAGCCTCTGCTCTTGTTTCGTCCAGAGAGAGGCCATGGAGCGCAGCCCCAGTTTAGCCAGCAGAGCAGCTCCCAGTCAGGTGATGCTCTCCCAGCCAAACTGGTGGAAACAGAGCAAGAGAGCAGCAGAACAGAGGGATGAGTTACACAGCTGCTTCCCTCGCAGATTCCCATTTCCTGCTCTAGTTTACCCACCCACAGTCCCAGGAGAAAAGACTGGTTCTGATGGCACACTGCTCTGTAGTTTGACACAGGAGGACATATGGGCTGTGACGGGTTGATGTTAACCCTGGAAGAATCTTCCTCTCACATTCATTTAAAAAATAAATTTAAAAAAGTGTGTTCCCATTTTCAGGAGGCCACAGTGACAGATTCTTGAGCTGGATTTCTGAACGGCGTGATTAGAGAACAGCTTTTATTTTTCATTTATGATCATGAAAGAGCTGCTATCAAATTCAGTTATGTAATTTTTCTTCATGAAAATTTGATACAAACTAGGATTAAAAAAGCATCAGCCAGTAGAGATGGTGATTGTGTATAGCACAAGGACTTCCAAGTTGCGACACAAAATGGTGGAGGTACGAAGCCACATCCTCTTGGTTCATCTGAGGGACACTAAGGCTACAGCTTGCACTAAGAATGAGAATGTAAAATCCTATGTGAAGTTCACTCTAACACTGCATTCTTTCTGATGCCAAAAGAGTAGATTAAATAGGAAGTAGCTTTTTAACCTTTGTTCAGTAGCTAGCTTAAGTTCTCTAAAATGTTTATAATGATCTTCAGAAAAGGCTGCATTTTGACTTACGTTCACTTTTGAGTGACTAGAAGAAAACAAAGGACCAATTATAAAGCATGGACAATGTTGCCTCTATGAAAGAAATTTATAAGAATGGCTATAGAATGGAACTTTGTGCTATAAAAAATTAGAAATATTGTGTGGTTGTAATGTTAAAAGCTCAAGACGTATTTTGAGCAGAGCAACTCAAAAGCAAACAGCCTGTCTCTGTTTCTTTTCTCTTTCCTTCTATACCATTTAATCTTAGAAGACAGATGTTTTGTAAATTATGTAATCAATAAAGCAATGCTCTTACAGTGCATAAGCTCATTCCTCATCTCTTTCCCTCCTAGAACACAAGGCTGTGCATGCCAGGACTGCATATTCATGCAACTCCTTTTTTTATCTGCACTATTTGATTGCCCCCAAGAACCAAAACCTTCTGCCTTTGGAGGTGTCCTGAAGAGCCTTCCATACTCTGGCGAGTTCGGGCACTCGCACCTCTGAGCTGCTGCTGCTTTCCTGAGATAATGGAGGCTGGCATTTGTGGTCTTCTCTGCCTCACTGGTCTTTCACAAGATGCTTTCAGGTCTCTGACTTGGCCACCAGGAAATGCTCTATCAGGTAATGGGAGGCTGAGTTTAAGCAGACTGTGGTGCTCTTGCACATCCTATGGGTCAAGCAGCTCCTCTGGCTGAGGCAGTGAATGGTTTTCCCTTTGGAGGGATCTTCTCAGCCAGTGGAGCCACAGCCGTGGCGATGGATGCTGGGACCCAGCCACCATCTCGCACTCAGTAGCTGAGAGCTGAAAGCAGATGGTCACAAAAAGCCTGCTCTTCTTCTAGACCTCTGGAGGGGGGTCTTTTCAGTGGCCCCTGTGTGATAATTAGCTCCTTATTTGTAGAAAACAGCAGTGGTAGCTATACACAGCACATGCTGGGGAAGAGGCCAGGGTGATGAGTGGCCTCCTACCAGCCACACGTGAGCGGGAGCAGCACAGAAGAGACTTTGCTTGGGCAGGTGCAAGCCCACAGCAAGGAGTGCCTAAACCCTCTGCATGTGACACTGAGCTGTGTTCATCAGCTATGGAGCAGCGAAAACACAAGGCCACCCTTGGCACACGGGACTCCTACAGGAATAAGCAAAACAGTATTTGTTTATAAGCTCAGACCGGCTGGGCAAGCTGTTGTGTTCGCAATTCGAGTCTTAGGTTACTTAAGGGTGGTAGCTCATGTCAAAAGGCTCACCACCAGCAGGAGCTCACCAGTGTTTTCTTACACCAGTTATTACAGCTGTGTGCTAACCATGGGGGAAGCCGGTGGGGCAGCCATGCTAGTCACAGCACAAGCATCCTCCTCCAGGAGGGCTCACCTTAAAACCACTTTAAACATAAAAAAAGGTTGAAGGCTTACAGTAATTTGATTAAATTCTTCATTGTCATACTAACCTCTATACAATGCTGTTGTTGTATGTTTTTGTTTGTTTGTTTTAAAGAAACTGGAAGTTCCTTAAAACACTGTTTAGCCAGATGCTGACCTACCTCGCATCATTATTTTCTCACCAGTTTTTTTTCCACAAGGTGATATGAAGGATCCTATTTTAATTTGAAAAGTCTCCACCTTTTTTCAGTTCCTCTCCTGAAAGAATTTCGTAAAAGGAAGTTGTAAAACAGTTGGGAGAGCTCCCCCCTGCAGATTATGCTAATAAAGCAACAGTGTAGGCAGCAAAGGCCTTCTTACAGTTTCTGCAACTTATGTTAACTACCCTGAGAAAACAATTACCACACCTCAACGCTTCACTGACTACTATTAACTGTTTCTCACACACAGGAAGAACGCACAAGAAAACATGCAATTCAAAAATTTAATGTTGAAACAGGCAGTAAGAATGAGAAGTCCACTCCCTATGAGGAGTAACTGTACACAAAATAAATAAGTTACAGTTTAAACAAAAGCACAACTGGCTTTTTAAAGTGCATGTGTGTAAGGCCTTTAGCCTGTGAACTCCATTGGCTCAACGTAAGGAAAAAAAAGTCAGCCACGTGTGTTTAAGGATGAACAGGGACTGGCTCAGCTCTGAGCACACTACCAGCTTTCATTGCCTCAGGCCAGCCGTGTTTCAAATGGAGCCCAATCACAGCCGGGGTCTTTCTCTGCCTCGCATACACCAGACAGAGAAGAGAAGTGTCTGACACTGGCACCTATAGCGGACTATCACTCCAACTCCAGGCTCATTCCTCAAAAGCTCTGTGTCGGATCATTTAGTCTGGAGAGTATTTTTCTGGACAGCAAAAAAAACGCAAGTTACTGTTATTTGGTATGTTTACACCCTGCGCACAATGGTTTTGCATACAAAGTCTGGTCAAGTTGTCAGCAATAACATAACTAGTAAAAAATAGAAAGGACCCTTGTTTACAGTCTTGATACCTAGTCATGTCCACTTATTTTACACTTATTTTTACAGAACAGTTTTATGCTTGCTTGTTTTGAAATACAAGGGAAATAAACAGATCTACTGTGCAATAAAATTAAACAGATACATCATGCTGTCCTTCATCCAAGTGAAAACACAATAAGACTCAAGTGGTTACTTCTGAACAGTGAACTGCAGTTCAGGGTGTTGCCCTGCTCAAGTACAAGTTGAGAGTTACAGCTAAAAGGTTGTCTCTGCACAAACATTAAGCCAGATCTGTCCCATTGGAGAAAAGGCAAGCTGAAAGCTTGTTTCATATGCCGGAGAGTTCCATTTCCAAATGAAAATACTTGTTCTACAAGTCACATCCTAGAACCGTTGGAAGAGGGTTTATTGGATTTTTTTTTTGTCGTTACTCTTTTCCAATCTGCCACTGTTCATTTCAGCAACTCTTTGCAGAATGCCACCTGACCCATTCTTCTCTCACAATGCCTTGGACCCTAGACGTGCCAGCATTAAACACCCCAGGTCTCAAACTCGGGAGCAGCATTGGAGAGACCAACGCCACCACTTGGCTCTGCTGTCACACAGAAGTGACAGTCCTCACTTTGGCAGACAGAGCTTGCTTAAACCTTCTCTTCAGATCTTGCATGTTGGGCGATTTTGGCCGTGGAATAAGAGAGGTTCTCCTTCTCTCGGGAGTGCTGGTGGTTTGCTGCTTGCTGACTTCTCTGCAGAGGACATGGAAGGCATTGAAGACATCGTTGTAGTTTTCACTGACAGATACTTCGTAGAAAGTACAGCCCAGCATGTTGGCCAGCTGAAGTCCATGCTGAGGCTCCACCTCTTTAACATGCAGGAGATCAGCTTTGTTTGCTACGATGACAACGGGGACAGTGTTCCCTGGGTGCAGCTGTCGAACATGATGGTAAAGGTGACTGAGTAGTTCATAGCTCTTATAATCTGTGATGGAGAAGACGATCACCAGGGCATCTGCCCAGCGAATGCATCGGTTCAACTGCTCGTTACAATCCAGACTGTGCTCGTGGATCTGAAAAATGAGTGGTCTCAAATTAGAGAGTTGAAGTAGCAAAAGACTAAAGGAACCTGTCTTTAAGAGTCTGTAAAGCTAAACAGCATTTTACAGTTTCAGACACACATATCTGCATTTCACATTGTAAGTACAAACTTAATCTGAGCGTGGCGAATAAATACATATGTTGATTCAGCTGTAAAAAGCTGGAATTTAACACTGGAGTTTGCTACACTCAAATGGAAAATTGACCTGAGTAGTTCTGCATGCAGAGAAAGACTTTGTAGTTCCACAGAATGGGAAATTAACTGGCTAGACAGTAAGTCTGGGGAAGCGAAGATATGAGCTGGAAGCATTTAGACCTGGAGTGTTGCCCAGTTCAGAAAGGCAAGAATCCAGCATTACTCAGGTCTATACATTCAAAACTTCAACTTGTAACATCCTAATGAGTACAGCCCCAACATAACTGACTTAACTTTCTATCATACAGATTTATGAATATCGTTGGGCAGTACTCATGACTTTTTCTTTCTACATATGTACCATAATTTTTCCGTCTAATGTTCCTAATATACAGAAACAAGACACTTAAGTAATTCAGCCACTCCAAAGTAATGGGCCTCCAATGTACAAATGATTCACTGAAACAGCAAGCTGTTTTTTGCTACCAGTATACTACAGGCACCAACACATCTGGCTTGGCCAGTTAAAAGCCAAGTTGCCAGCTCTCCCTCCCACACTGACATGGACAGCAAAGTATTTTCCAGGAAGACCAAACAAGATGCTGCACACAGAGGGATGCGTGCCCACAGACAGCTGCTCTGGTGACCCGCGTGGCTGTGCCTAACTCACCTGAACTCCTGGGGTGTCCTGCACTTGAATCGCCAACATCTCTCCATCTATCTGGATGTGCCTGCTGTAGAGATTACCTGGCAAGAACACCAACAGGTTCACAAAGACAGTCACAAACACAACAGGAAAGTGCTGCTTTTGCCGCCCATTAGTCACACAGGGAGGGATGGAGCCCTGTTTATGAAGTGAGGGACCAACGTCAGGACTTTTTTTCCCCCCCTCCATTGTAATTATGTTACTAGGAGCCTGGGGTTCGTGATTATTTATGGTATTACTAGCAGCCTGGGATTTAACCCATCCTCATTTTGAAGCGTGGCATTTAGCATTGCGCAACTTGCAGCTTAGTCACCCCTCATGGGCTGCCTTAACTTCCTAAAGGTAAAGGCTCACAGAAAGCTGCGTGCTCTCCGCACTGCTGCCCTTCTGAGACTTCTCCTGAGGGTTACTTACAGCTTTCCCAGCTGGGCAGATTTGGGGGGTTTCTCGGGCTTCTCTGTCCAAGCATGTCCCCCCGGGTGACCTCCCCAGCTCCCACATCACGCTGCCACAAGCCCAGCATCCCCCCCATGCACCCGGCGCCGCACAAAGCGGATCGAGCGGCAGCTCAGCACCACATTTCCGACACAAGGACCCGGCAGCGGGGCACCCACCTGCGTTCCTCTCGTAGTCCCCGATGAAGCGCCGCGTCAGGAACCGCACCACGAGCGCTGCGGGCGGGCACAGACAGGCGTTAGCCGCGCTCCCCCTCCTTCCTTCCTTCCCCCCCCCCTTCCTCCTCCTCCTCTTTCCCCCCTCACCTGTCTTGCCCACGCCGCTGCCCCCCACCACGGCGATCTTGACGAGGCGAGGCCGTGCGGCGGGGCCGTCCCCGCCGGGCGCGGCGCACTCGGCGATGGTGCACATGCCCTGCGTCAGGCGCATCGCGCACCCCGCGCAGTCCCCGCGCAGCGCAGCCCCGCGCCCCGCCGCCGGCCCCGCTTTTCCCGGCCCACGCCGGCCCCGCCCCGGCCCGGCCCCGGCCCCTCGCTGCCGGCGGCCACTCACAGGGAACCGCCGGCCCCCCCGGAGCCGTCCCTCCTTCTCCCGGGCACGCCCCTCGCTGTGAGGAGGGAGGCTGGGGAGGGAGGCTCCGTGGGTGCCCGCCGCCACCGGCAGCCGCCCGACAAGTGCTTCTGAGGGGCTCAGCCTCGCCGTCCTCCCGGGCTGACATAAAATGGCGACGTCTCGGGCTCCTTTCGGGTTTTCTCCCTGTCGGGGTGTGTAAAGCCCCCTGCCCCACAGGGTGAAATACCACCCCGGCAGGAGCGGGCAGACACCAGTTGGGGCGGCTGCTGGGAGATGAGGCCTCCAGGCAGAGCACTTCAGCGGGGCCAGCTCAGTTCAGCTGCAAGACACAGAAATAGTGGGGGAGAAAAGCAATTAAAGCGTGTATATGGCAGTGGTTAAAGAAACAACAGAAGATGATAGTGAAGGTGGAAAAATACAAGTGAGAGGTGGATGGGAAACAGGACGGTGCCAGCCTGGAAGCGGGGAGTGGTTGACTACCTGAAATACTTACTGGCCTTAGAGAGGGTCCAGAGCAACAAAATGGAGGAATAAAACCTGTCCACGTGTGAAGCAAAGCGTGCCCAGAGGGAGGACAAAATCACAGTCTGTATTGAGGAAAGACGGACCTCATAGTAAAGGTCACCAGATAACAGCACTGATTTTGCAAAAAGAAGGAAGAGACCCAACATGCTTGGGTCAAAACCACAGCAGGGAAAGTGTTAAAAGAGAGTCGGGGTGTAACTGGGACTCTGCTGGTGGCATTGGCCAAAGCCAGTCAACTTCACAGCAAACCAGCATTGATGCAGAGCTTTCTGTGAGCTGCAAAGTTACATTTGCATATGGGAAAAGATATCTCAAATATAATGAAGCAAACTGCTGCTCCCTTGGTAGCTGCTTTCACAGATATAAATGTTCAAGCAGACACTATGAATAACAGCTTGGCTGGATGCGGGGCTGGACGCAGTAGAGGGATGGATCTCCTTGCCAGCCACCAGAACAAGAAGAGATGATGGTGTTTTAGGTTTGTAACCAGCAGCAAGGCCACTAAGGTCACAGAAAAAATAAAAATGCTTGATAGATTTCAAAGAGATGCAGTTTAAAATAAATGGATGGGTAAAAAATAGGTCTAAAAAAAGGCATTCTAAATCAAACGGGAAAAGAGTCAGAGAAGAAGTCATTAGAAAAAAAAAATTAAAAGGGCTGATGGACTCAAAGACCTGAATATAAAGGAAGCACTGGACTTCTTCACGCCAGAGCAGCAGAAATGATGTGGACGTTGTACCTTATGCAAAGGGGAAGGGTTTCACAGAAGATCTCTTGACAGCTTGATAACTAAAGTCACTGGAAGGCCTACAGGTAGTTGTGAGGAAGATCGCTCACCTAAGAAAGTTTTGTCTTCAAGATGGGGAAATACAGAAGGTAAGCAATGACAGATCAAAGCAGTTATTTCAACACAGGAAAAAGAAACACGGTTGCCACGCAGTGAGAAGGAAAGAATACTGAAAGATATGGGAATAAATGGGATAAAATGAAACATGGGATTACATGAAATGTTGCTTCAGAACAATATCTTCCCATGATACAACTTTGCTTCCCTTTTCTTTAAAGAAAGGAAATGTGTTAGAACTATTCCATTTGGGTTCAATAGTACCTGATGGTGTCCAGACAGGAAACGGTTGTTTAAACAGAAGAATGTGGGATCAGGAGACAATGACAGAGGGGTGTTTTGTATGGGAAGTGGCAGACTGGAGGAAAGCTGCTCTGTGGGATTCATCAAGACCTCTGTCTTCCTCCATATTTTCATTATAATGGTGTCCTCCAGAACATGAATGCGCTAATAAAGCCTACAGTGGGCAGAGCTGGGGGTCATCATCAGTTCAAACAAGGGTGGGAATAATACATTGGAGAAATTGGATGCCTCTTAGAACTAGATTAATGAAAATATAATTAAATTTGATAACATTCATAGCTTGCAGAGATTAATCACAAAAATTTCTTCCATCAACTATGAGATCAGCGCTTGGAAAAGAAAAACTAGTTAATCACAAGATGAGTAGGAGCCATGTAAACAGGCAAATATAAACCCAGTTATGTCAAATAAGTTCTTTCAGAAAATATCTGAAATCCGAGGTGTGGTTTTGTCACCCAGTCTCAAGTGTATTCGGTTTTGCAAGACAAGGAAAGTGGGGCTTGGAAAAAGAGGACTCAGGAAAGCCTACTTAAGACCAAGGGCCAACGTCACCATGAGAACAAGTGAGTAGAAACTCATTTCGGCAGTCAGAGTAGCAAAACACTGCACCAGCCCTCTAGCAAGAGTGGCAAGAGCAAAATCAAACCTAATCTCTTTTAAATGGGGACAGAGTTTATGTAAGGGATTATAAAACGTGGTTGACTGCGGTGGCAATGAGATTGGGTGGTCAAGAGGTCCCTTCCTGGGGCCTACAGAGAATACCCTAATGCCACTCCATAAATAAATATTTGGGCCTACACATAACCATGTGTGCAGCAGTGGTGTCTCAAATGCATAAAGAGGTATGGTAGAAGGGGAAATCAGAAAGGGTGATGAAAATGAGACGACGCCTTGATAAACTGTGAGCATGTCAACACTATGCTCCATTTTATGAATGAGATGATTAATTAGAGACAAGCTGAAAGTGCCAAAGTAAGCAGAGAATGGGATCTTCCCCCTCTGTCTCAGAACAACAAAAAGCAAAACAAGTCAGTGAGACTGAGAGGCAAAACTTCTGGAAAAGCTGGGATACAAAACATATTTTTGTAAAATATGTAATTGAACTCTGAATTAATTGTTATGGGAAGGTACTGGGATAAAAATAAGATTAGCAATATACCAAGAAGTATATTTATAGATTATGAGAAAATGCAGTTTTACAATTTTTTATGCTAGCATAAAATCCGTAAGCAGCAGTAAATTACTTTCCTCAAGTTTTGAACCAGTTTCTTTAGTACTGGGGACCTGATGGAGCTCTAGCACAGCACGGACACACTTCCTCATCCATCAGTTTTTTAAATTCAATTCAATTCTTATTAAATTCAATTAATTACTACAATTTGATTCTTTAATGCAGTTTAATTCTTACGTCTTCCTCGAAGCTATGCAAAGTGACTGCTGTCAGAGGCAAGGTCTTGTAGCCTGGGTGGTGACAGGTCAGAGCTGGAGTGACGGCACACTTCCACAAGTTAGGGATGCATTTCTGTAAATTGTTTTGTGCCATTGTTCAGTGAGTAAGTTTACGTGCAGCTCACATGTTTCAGAAAGACATGAAGAAACTTATTTCATTATCTAATTGGTAATTAAATTCTAACACGTCTTTAAAGAAACAAGTGGCCTGGACAAAATGTTCCGAAACACATGGCTGCTCGTTCCAGATAAGTATTTACTTTCCAAAGCGCCGTGGATTCTTTGGTTTTACAGGAGTGAATACAAGAAATATCCCCGTGCACGGCACAGTGCGTGTGTGCCAGGCTCACAAAACGCAGAGTGAAGTCGACCAAGCCCTGTGGAAAGCCCAGAAGAGCAGGGCTTACCCACTGCACAGGCACAGCACTCTATCACATCACCTTCCACGAGCAGAACAAAAGAGGGAGGGAGCAGAGATATTAAAAGAAACTGCATAAACAGGAAAACGACTTCTCGCTGCACTGGGAAAGATCATCTGGCCGAGAGGGAGATAGGATCTTCATTCCAGGGCAGAGAAAGTGGGGGAAGGGAGGGACACCCGCCGTGCACGCTCACCTACCCACATACCCCACACCGTCTCTATAGCAGCACAAGAGCAGACATTTTTCTCTTTCCACAAGAAAGCCTGACTAATGTTCTGCAATTATATTAGTCTGCATTTTAATCAGATTTTATCTTCTCTTGAGCTTGCATTTCTTTTTTCCTCATTTCCTCCTTATGTAACGTTCCCAAACTCTCATCCAAGAGCTGAAAAGCTAAGGGTTTTCTTCTCCATTTGGGGCTGCCCATCTGCTGCCAGTATTATTTTTTTGCGTGTGCTGGTTTGTGCCCCCACAGTACGAGCAGCCGATCTGCACACAGAGTGCTGGTTTGATCTGAAAAGGGAGCGAAAAAGCCCCGCTGACAGAATCTCTTGAATTAATCCAAGCCCTAATGCTTCATTCAAAAATATATATGAGAATGCCTAGCAGAATTATTGTTGGCCATTTTAGGAATGCCTTGGGGTCTATATTAAGCTATCTAAAAACCTGTGGCAGCCTAGAAACCTGTGACACCATCTGCAAGCCCATCCTTCAGCTTGGTGGACTCATCCCGCAGAAGTCGCATCGCTAAAGCTGTGGAGAGGGAAGGCAGCGCTCCAGCAGCCACCTCTCCAGATCTTGGTTGTCACCTTCAGGCTGGGAGCAACTGGCCCTGAGCATCAGACATGGACTGGGCTGGCCTCCTTCTGCAGAAGAAGATAGGAAATCATCCAGAAAGATACCGAAAGCTTTACATTTGTAATACAATGTCTTTAGCAAGAAGGCATGTTCAAGTCATGCCTACGGTCTACAGCAGAGTTAAGATGAGCGAATGTGTAGGTTGCAAAGTCAAAGGCAGAAAATATAGGAGACGCCGGAAATAAGATTGCCCGGGCAACCTTAACTCATCCTCCCACATGCATATGCATTTTGTTACAGCCTTAATTGCACAACGTCGGACCGTTGCACTGTCTCCTGTCATACTGGCGGCCTGCCTCCTGTTTGCCCGTGGGAACGGAGCACCTAAATATACTTGAAATCTGGTTGTTATTCAGCATCTCTTTTAAATCCTAGGTTCATCAGCCTGTGGCGCAACGTGTGAAGTATTCCCTTAATACAGGAATTACAAACTCCTTCCTAGGCTTGTCATGGTGTATAGCAAAGTTCGGAGAGAGAAGCTCAAGCTTTAAGGGGACTAGGCTGCGTAAGTCATATATGCCAGTTAGAACCCTGACAGTTGCTGCCTCCTCTTGGGATACCTAAATGCTCTATGGCCTAAATTTCCATATTCTGTTTCGCCAGAGGCCAGAGCCCACGGGTGATGCTTTGTGAGGGATGTGTTTTAAGGTAGTTGAATGAGCAAGCGCTGCTGCCTATGAGGCGGCCTTAAATCGTTTTTATCCATCAAAGTTTCAGAAGAGTCATTAGCATCCAGACAGTTATCACGCAGGCAGTTGACTGCAGATAGGCAGCCAAACGTTGTCAAAGAAATGGCATTCATTTTTATTAGCGAAAAAAAAAAAGAGAGACTTTGGAGCTACTGCAACACCCAGCATTTTAGTAACAATCCATTTTTCAACAATGCACTGCCAGGATGGCTAAACATGCATGAGGATTAAACACAGGAAGCTTAAGAGCAGACTCTGTCAGCTCTGTTTGTTTTCTATAAATCCCTTTGTGATTATGATGAACTGCACCATAACAGCGAAGGGTAATTTAGTGTTATTGTATAGATGACTCATGTAGTCTCTACGGCTTGACAAGAGCAGGGCTTTTTTTCTAAATAAAGCAGTCAGTCCAAAAATAGAAGTAACACTCAGAAGAATGCAGCTCCTGGAGGAATTACAAATTCCAACCACCAAAAGCACAGAGGTTGGTATGCTGGGGCATCTCTGCTGAGGATATTGTGTGAAAGCCATTAGTGCTTCATCTGGAATGTAAATCTGGGCCGTCCAAATGGGATTTAAGTATTTCAAGGTAGGACTTCAGCTCCTGGCTGGAGCCAGTTTTAACCGGTTGTGCAATTTTCATGGTCATTTTTATATTTGCTTTCCTGCTCAGAGCCCAGGGTTATTTGCCCTGCGCTACCTGCAGCGCTACGGCGTGGTATGGCTGGAATGGGTCCCGAGGCTAGGAAGGAAATGGGGCTCTTGTCCCACACACCGGCCAGCTCTCCTTACCCCTGGTAGGGCCTCTCTGGCCAGCGGGCTTTGGGGTAATTGCTCTGCTTGCAGACCCGAAGGTGACACGGCCACTGCAGTGGATTCAACTGAACATTTTAGGGCTTAACGCCACCTTTTTAATAGGAAGAAAAGCGCAGATTCCAGGCAGAAGGAAAGCAGTTTCACTTGTTTCTTATGCTATGCCAGATCACTTTGTTTCCCAGCTTTTCTTTGCTCCCCAAAATATCCAGGGACTTTGAAATGAAGTGCATTCGTTTGCCTGAAATATTCTGGAGATGGGTTTCTGTGCCTGAACTGCAACTTACCTTTCCCACAGTACGCCAATCCATTAGTCATGGTTTTGGTTTTTACAGTGAACAAATTAGAGAAATCTCCACCGAATGAAAAAGAAAAAACCTAACAGAGAACCACTTATTTTTCAGCTTCTAGCATATTTAAAAACCAATAGAGCACAAGAATGAGGAAGAGGTGAGCTGGGAGCTGTAAATGTAGGCGTCCAGGATGGGCTGTGCCAGAAAGCCCAGTGCACTGACACACTGTAGGAGTTTTATCCAGCTGCCTAGAATCACTTGTAAATCAAGCCAGATTGAAACTACACCGTACAAAAGAGACCCCACATGTGATGGATCGAGTCAGCTGGATGATGGCAGAGAAACTTCCGATCTAGTTCTGAGAGTCACACTGCTACAGAACTGCTAACTAACCAACCAACCCAAAACAGCAGCCAGAAATCTGGGGGAAAGGTATGCTTCTTTACAGTTGATGTTGGAGAACAGACAAAAAGATTTTGTTTATTTGAGAAAGAATTCTGATCGAGACTGACTTGTAACTCAAGATATTTCAGATTGCTGAAATGAATACTGAGAATCAGCAGCATTGTTCTTGGCATAAAAGAAAAGCTTGCTGAGAGCATGTCTAAGACTCTGTGTACTAAGTCAGGTTCAAGAGCAATTCCAACTACAATCAACCGCTGAAAAAAAATGTCAGTGTTGCAATTTAATACATATTGTGCTTTTTTTTACTGAGTACCAGGAAAAGAATAGCTGTATCTGAAAGTCTAAGTACAAGGAGTAGTAATTCTCCCCAGTAGTTATTGTCAGCATCTCTCCTGAATTACCATGGTCATCAAGGTGAAGCTTTTGCGCAACAATGAGTAGGAGATCCAGTCAAATGAGATGTACCTGCATGCCACCTAGCTATAGATGTGGACACCAGCTGACCCTGCTTAGATTCACACATTCTCTCACTTCTTGGCCTCTAAAACAGCTGAAACGTCGCAAACTGATAACAGGAATTCTAAATGAGAAGTAGAAGAATTTTGCATTAATATTACATGCAGTCATGAATAAAACATTAACACGTAACCCGAATGTTTTCCACTTGTATCTGAGCAGTAACTGCAATCTCAGCTGTTTCAAAATATGTATTCCTTCAAAATACCAGAAGGCAGTCAGTCGTACATAAAAGATTCGTTCTCTTTTGGTGTATGAATCAGCCATGAAAGAACTGAAGTTGCAATTCATTCTCCTGTCTGCTCAGCAAGCAGCAGAATTACATTAGTAGTGATCTGGGACAGATGATAATGTTATAATTAACCTTGAGATAAAAACTCATGGAAAAAAATATATAAATCGGTGCTCAGTAAAAATTTTCTGGAAAAAAAAAAAAAAGCAACTGACTGAGACTACAATAGAGCATAATTTTCTCAAACTCTACTCATGCAGTATTTTCTAAACCAACATGTACATTTATTAAGGAATGTCCCACTTTCTTTGACTAGCAAATCATTTGACTGCCGCAGTAGAAGCCTTTGTTCAGAGTTATAATAATCAAGTGCATTTACAGAAAGTTAACATTTTTTTTCAAGACTCTCTGGAAGCTGTATCTATGACAATTGAGCTTAGAATTTTTTCCTAACACTAGGACAGACTGTCCTTTAGCTGGCAAAGAAACAAAACAAAAAGCAAGGATATTTTATTTATCATTTCTTATTCTTTTAAATAAAATACAGAGGCAAACTATGTGAGTCTTGCTTTGTGTTTCAGGCTTGTAGTTTCACTTGCACTTGAGAAATGCCCAATATTTTGGGGGCAAAAACTTCAAAAATACGAAAAGAAGACTGCAACGAGTAGAAAATGGAAAACCAGTTCTGTAAAGGAAACAAATCGCAGCTGGCACTTGGGATGGGAAGACAGAAAGACACCGTGAGGAGGCAGGTTAAAAACCTCATGGAAGGACTCCAGAAAGTGTATGGGCAGCTGGAGGTGGAACAGGAGACCAAAAGAAGTGATAAACCTTTCCCTTTTGCTCACTTCAGCCCAGTCTCAGTGCATGTCCACATCCACAGCTTACCGAAATCACCAGGGCTCAGTGGCTTTGGCTCAGGACTTCCAGGAGGCAAGTGTCCCCCTAGATCTGGGGTGCCCAAAGTTAGCTCGTTTGGGTGCCCAAAGTGCAGCTCCCACGTCGGCAGCATCCCTCAGGCTTCGGGGCCTCTTTGTGGAATGTCCGCTCTTACCAGGGTTGTCATTTTTTCCCCTCTAAATGTCTTTTCATGGATTTTCCCCTGGCTAATTACCTGTGAGTCTGTCATCTTGCAAGCCTGGCATCTTGCTGGTGGCTCGTAGGTGAAACCTGGGTCTTCAAGCGTGGCCTTGCTGGGGGCTGTGTAAGAAAACGGAAGCATTGCGGGTGCACGGGGCTGTTGAAACTCCCAAGGGGAGGCTGCCGGGGGGGCGACGAGGCTGGATACAGAATACGTCCAATTTGCATTTCATCACCTATTACTGGAGGTCATGTACTTCATCTCTAGAAAATGAAGCTGTTATTACAAGATGAAAACCCATACGCTGCCAGGCTTGGTTTTGGCCGCGATGCAAGGCTGTTCTCTCAGGAGCCGAGTTGCTGTGAAGCAGCGAGGGACACGCTCTGAGTCACTGCGATCCAGCAAGTGCTTCTCAACTGGGTAGCAGTTGTTTTTCTCAGAGTCTCCACATGGCTTTTGTTCGCCTGCCAAATTCAGCTGACTTGTCCTGCCTTGCAGCCCTTTGGGAAGACAGAGCAGGCTTAGCTGGCAGAGTCACAGCTCAGGCAAGCTCCTGTCAGCTCACGCGTACTTCAGCCCAACGGAGAGGATACACTGCAGGTAAAGATATGAGATATCTTTCAAGGAGACAAGTGGAAATGGTATGTGCCCTGTCATTAAGTACTAGTGGGCTACGTTTCACACTGGTTCTTAAGAGATCCAGAGTAAGATTAGTGGGGCAATGCGGAGAAAGGCCAAACGAGACCTCTGATGCAAGAGCCATATGAACGCTTGGGCCAGGCCCACTGCTCTGGGAGGTTCCTTAGGCCTACTGCTGACGTCTTTCTGCACACTTTCTACATACTCCTGTATTCAGCCAGCTTTACCAAGAGGAAACAAAAATAATATATAAAAAAAAAAGTATAGCTGATTTCCTAATTGCAGAAAAATCAAGAAACCACTTTATGCACAGTACCAGAAGCTTATTTCCCTTTTCCCTTCCCCTCTCCTCTCCTTTCCCGTCCACCAACTCTGCTGCTAGGCACTGAGGTGTGTATGAATTGTGGACAGTGTGCATTTCCAAAATATGCTCTGCTGCTCACCTAGTTATAAAGTATGTAGTTAGCCCTTTATAATGGACCACAAATAGTGAAGCATTCACATAGTCGCTTGCTGTAATGCTTGCTGTAATTTTCTCTGTAGAGGGCAGTGGTGGAAGTGCTGCCCATGACTACCTAGGTGTTTCAGTGCTCATCCAGAAAGCAGCAGACCTACCTTCAGTGCTGAGCTGATTCAAACCCCTATCTTGACCCCTCTAGGAATCTCCTCCAGCCACTGGACTGCATACTTCCATGGAGACATGGCACTCCCTGCCTCTTCCAGCAGAGCAGAGTCTTGGAGAAGAAGAGAAACAAGCTTCAGAGGGCCAGAGAGAGAGAGAACAAGCAAGAAGACACCTCTGTAAGTAATCCACAGCACTAAATATTTGGGTGGGGGAGTAGCAATCTGTACTTGTTTTTTATAAAATAAAGAGGTCTTTGGTCTAAATTTACCCGACAACTATTGGCATTTGCTACCTCTTCACTGTAAGAGGAGTTTAAGCAATGTATACTCCCACCACAGCTGCGAGAATAAATACCACGAACAGACCCCCTCTTGAAAAATAAAAGGTTCCTCAAGTAAACTGGTCCAATGGCTCTTGCTGGAATGCCATATCCCACCTGAGCAGAGACAAACTAATGACTCACTAATACTTGTAGTTGGAAAGGTACAAGCTGTTTTCCTGTTGATGAAAGCAACCTCCCCTCTCTCACTGTAGCACAAACTAGAAGTAAGCCCGAGTCAACTTTTATTGTTATAATGAGTCATGCACACTGTGGCGACTCTTCAGACCTCCCAGTCACGTCTCGAGCCCTCTTGTGCTGGGTGAAATAAGGGACAGTCAGAAAACCAGGGAGCTTCCCAGGTCAATCCTGTTCTCTGACTCTTACAGTCACAGGTTAGCCCAGCAGTGCTCTAAGCTGGGGCTCTAAAACTGCCAGCTCAGCAGCCTAAAAATAACCAGCTTGGGGGTGAATTTACTAAGGTCATGGCCAAGTGCTTGCATTTCGTGGCATTCATTTTCTACCCCCTGCTGGCTCTGCTTCTGAGAGCAGCAGGGGATAGAGAGTCACAGTGGTCCAGACCTCCGAGAGGGGAGTGAAGGTCAAGTTCAATGACCCCTTAATTGATAAGCGTGGAGCCAACAGCTAGGATATGAAGACAGGGCAACATGCCTGTGTGTGTCCTTCACCCCAGGCTTGCTGCTAATGCTGGCCTGCCTGCTAGACATGTTTAATGCTGTAGGCTGATGCTTTGTCCTTCATTCTCATGTTTCTCCATCAGATTTTTCTCTTTAATCCATTTTTCTGGGTATCTGGGGTTGTCTTTAGACATTAACCAAGACACTCAAACCCTTGTTTTCCTTGTACCTAAAACCGGAGAAGTTACGTCTGAAAGATCACTCGGTTAAACAAATTAAAGTTATACAGAATAAAAAGTGTTTGCATGTCTTTCCAAACATTAGTGCCTACTCAGCACCTTAGAACCCAGCATACAGAATAAGGTTTATGTCAGATCTTAAATGGAAATAAAAATGTTTTTAAAATCTGTATTCAGCAGAAAGAAATATTGCTCTCCAGTAAAACTAAAAGTAAACATTTTGCTTTCTATCTAGCTTTACAAGGACAGGCAACAACAAGGTGGGTGATCTTTTAGAACTAACCTTTTGTCCTCGAAGATATACAGTGTGGTGTCATGGGAATACAGAGGCAATGAAAGGCATAGAATAAATGAAAATTTTATCACTGAGCAGTAGCGGAGTTGCACATTTTGAAAGTTTCTTCCAAAAGTTTGCTTAATCAAAAACAATAAAGTAGGTTAAAAATCCCCGCAAAGTCTCTAAACCACATTACAGGAACTAATGCGTTAACCCTGGAAGCCTGTTGAGGTTGAACTTGCAGGGCATGAAGTAGCCACGCAATCCTTTCAGTTCACCATCTTTGTAGGTTAGGCCCATTATTGGTAATAATTCCTACTGTGTTTACAAGTTGGTTAATCACTACAAGACAGAAGTTGGTTAATCACTACAAGACAGCTTGAATGCAACGGAGAACTGGGAGCTGGGGGAACTTGTAGGACAAATTCCTGGCTGACAGTTAACAGATTTCAAAATGAACAAGCAGCAAAAGTAGGGAACAAGGTCAGGCTGCCCGGTCCAACTACCCTACTGACTTGCTGGGACGGGGAGAGGAACAAACATGCAGCACATAGGATACTGGGGCTGGTAAAGATAAGAAATACTCGTAACTTGCTATTAAAGTGTTTGGTAGCTGTTCTACCAACTTTGATGTCATACCGAAGTTTTAAAGCATATAAAGAAGGACTTTTTAGAGAAATGTGATCCCAAAGCCTCTGAAACTGCTCCCACATAAAAGAGAGAAGTGAAATAACATAGTAATGCTCCAGTTACAAAATGCTAGGAGGAAAATTACAGGCAATTTCAGTCCCGTTGCTATTTTCTTTACTGCTTTAAAGGAATGCAGTAGATTACCTGCATTAGACAGGCAGGCTTAGAAAATGGTTCTCTTTTACAGGCTGCTGTAGTCTCAAAGACTTTAATGCCTTTGGAAATGTCTACACAGCAAAATAAAGGACATGAAATAGAATGGCAAACCTCAACAAGCTTTTATCTTGCTATTACAGATAACAAAAGCAGCAAAAGCATAGCAGGTAGGAAGGGCTTTCCACACCAGCATGCGTCTGTAACATCTGTGCAGAGCCCCAGGGGGGTTGTGTTTGGGTTGCTAGTTTGTGCTCCAGTCTGTGTCAGTCCATCCCGTGTTGTGTAGGCATGTTTTCTGTCTTACAGGCAGAACACACGTGTAGACACCAATGGTAACAATGCCTAATTAGTGGAGCTCCCCCTCGCCCAAATGAAAACTGAACGGGCTGGGGTCAAAACCATCTTCATGCAACAGCCAACGGCGTCACAGACAGTCGGCAGAGACTTGGCTTTGCATAGCAGGTTCATTTCAACTGCTACCCAGAAAACGGGACCTGCTAAGAAATATCTGCGGGGAAGAAACTTTCAGAATGGTTCAGCCTATTGCCTAATTTATTTCTAAACCTTCCCATCGACATTATTAGCACTATTACTTGCACCATGGCAGGTGCTGCACAACTAAGGCAAAGCAATAGGGGAGCAGTTCCCTTGTGTGTGGGAAGGATTGAGGTGGATGCCACTAATTTGGGTTACTGGTCACCCGTAAGGACTCTGAACAGGAAAGCAGAGCATAAAACGGCACATCAGTAAAACCAGAAGTGGCAGCTTGCTGTGTCCATGCTTTGCCAGCCCAGTGGCTACCATATTAATTGGATTGGATTGGTTTTTTTTTTTCTCCACTGAAAAGTAAACTGCTTCTGTCAGAAATCAAACCTACACACCTTTCTTCCATTTCTGACATACAACTTGTCCAAAGAAAAATCAAAAAACCTTGAGGCAAACATTGAAGACACTGATTTCTTTCCACTTTGTTTAGCTGAAAATGATCTGACCAGGAAAAAAGACTGCTAATCTGATCTTGATTGGTCTTGATCTTCCTTCTCTGACCTGCTAGTAAGACCATGGATGCATCGATTAGTGTTACTAGCTCAATGTGCAAATTTCCAGTGGAGCTCAGGAACACGGGAGAGAAGAGGCTTACCTGGTTCCACTTTACCAGCTGTTTGCCATTGCGATGGCATGTTCAGCCTGTGGCCATTTCAATGAAGAGAAATCATACCAGGTTAACGTGGATACTAGAGATGTGTATCCCTACCCCAAAGCTCTGGGAGGGTTAGTTTCGCCAGGAGATAAGGTGCGTGTTCATGACCATGACGGACACACCTTTAAGTCATGTCTGTGTAAGTCAGTCCCATTACATGGATGCAACACGTACACATGAATGGCTTTCCATCAATAACCTCACTGGTGGACATTTTCCTAAAGCAGGTAATGAAAAAACACGCAGCCTTCACAGCTGAGAAATACCCTCATCTTTTCCTATTACAGAACAATAGCAGTAAAAGGGACCCAGACAGGTCACACAGCCCACCCTGCACCTCGCACCCCCGGCAGGAACAACTAAATTTAAACCATCTATCACAGGAACTGCTTACTATACTTCTCTTGTCTGCTCACACATTCTTTTTAAGCCAACCGTAACCTTTCTCTTTCAATTAAAAGAGGATGGATGATAACTTTTTTTCTCAATAGACTTCCTGCTGTTTCTCTCTTTTTATGCACTGTTTTTTGCCGGATATTTTTCAAAGTCAAATGCCCTCACTAGAAGTCCGAGCACCTTGTTTTTGGAGCTATGACTGCTGTTGGAGATCGCTGCTGACTAACGGGTGGAGACTGGGATTAATGTCGTTTTTATAAGAAAAGCATATGCTTGCAGGAAGTTATGGGGAATATATGTATTACAGTGGGCTTTGAGACAGGCATTATGTAGATGGTACGTTTTCTTTTTCTTATTTAATAATTTCCTTCATTTTCTGGGACAGATTCTCAGCTTGTGTAAACAGTTTCACATACAAGTGGCCCATGCTGGCTTACCCTAAGCAATAAGATGGCACTCAGCGTTGACTGATAGCATGCTTGAGCAACCTTAAGTGAGAATTCACAGTATTTCTCTCTGGCTTCAGCTGCTCTGTACACCACGGTGTTCACCAAGAGGCGATATAAACCTGTGGGAATACACAGGTTTGTTTTTAATATGCAAGGCTGAGAAAACAGCAAAGATCCCCTTACCATTGATGAAAGAGAGATTTTACATACAAGATGCTCTGACTCAAAGGCATATTTTGGCCAAAGTGCGACGCTCTGATGGAACACAGAAAAGTACAGACCACAAGAAATCAGCTTTGATGAGCAAATGGAACATAAACACAGTTATCACGTAATTACATCCCTGTCATTCTGTGCTGCAAAGTCCTGGAAAACCCTTGAAGAATGAGAGCATGAACACAAAATAGCCATTTTCTTATATTTCAAATGATGCAGAAAGAAGTAACAGCCTATCCATTTCCACTGTGCAGTTTTTTAGTGTTTCTGAGCAGTGCTCGGATGGTAAACACTTAATAAAGGGGAGGGGGGGAGAGGAAGTCTCCTGCCCGTTTTCTCCTCATATGTATAAAACTAATTACTCTGCCTTAACAAGGGGAACTTTGTTCTCATATTTTCCAAGTTTCATTCCAACCCCTGCAGCTAATCATGACCACGGTCGCTGATAATGAGTAGTAAGTTGTTGGAGTCCTCCGAGCCTGATAGGTGCATTCCAGCCTGCATGGTGTAGCTGTGCTTCTCTATACGTTATTGTTCACAGATGGTAGCTGTCAAACCCTGTCAGCTTCATATACACATTCAGAGAGTCACATCCGCATTCCTGGAATTTATGACTGCACAGCCCTCACCTTCTAAGGCCCTTAATTCAATAACATGTCACGTCCCTTCAGTCTCACCCTGCTCTAAAATACTTTCACCCACTTACAGGCCTTCCATTTAGGAAAAAAACCTACTGAGTTATTACAATGTAAATATTTTAATAGAATGGGGGGGAAAGCCTATCAGGCTTTAAACAGCCCCATTATTACATTAAGATTGATGATCAGGAGCTAATGGAGCATTTGCTTTAAAAGTTTATTTAACTACAGGGAAAGTGGATCTAGATATGTATGTATGCTGAGTGCCACATCGCTGAGTCGTTGGGTAACAGCACATAACACGGAGAGATGTGTGCAGGAGCTTCATCTTCCAAAGGGTTATTGCTTAGTTCAACTTTGGCTAATATCTAAACCCCGTGCAAAATGAAAATATGCATTAATGATTTCAATTTCATCTTAAAAGCATTTATTTTAGATGAATTAATATTGCACTTTGAAGACGGAACTCAGAGCACCCTGCCAATAATAGCGTGAATGAAAAAGGAGAAACTTCTTCCTTTGTCCAGAATGAGTAGTGCAAATAAGTAAACAGAGCAAATAAGGCATAAATAGTAAATAAAAGGCAGATTTCTTTTTCCTTTTTTTTTTTTCTTCTTCAAAGATGTTTCTAGTAACACAGACAGAGAACATGCGTGCTGAATGTGCCCCCCATTCCCTGCTGGAGTCCTCCGGCCAAGCTGCAGCTGGCTTAGGGAAGGCAATCTGCAGAGGCACCTTTCCAGAGTTTTTGCTTTTCCAGCTCAGCTCCCAGTGTGAATCAGCGCAGCCTCGCCCTCAGACTGTGATCATCAGTACTTGTACCCTGTCACCTCTTGGTTGTGACCCTGTCCTCTGCAGAAAGAGCATTTATGCTGAAGTGACCAGGGACAAAAGCCAACCTAAAGCTGCGGTAGACAGGCAGCCCACGGGCAGCAGCAAGCCACCGGGCAAACACCCACCTGGCGGTGAACGTGCACTAAAAGGTGAAGTGGAAACACTTCTTAAACAGAGAAAACTCAAACTGCCCACAGAGCAGAGATCAAAAAATAAAATTATATGTACATAACTCTTCCCATCCCACTGTGTTCTTAAAGACAGGCCCTTACTGGAAGGCTTTTTTTCCCTCCAGTTTCATCTCTTCCACAAACCAGGAGCACCCAGGCATTGCCCTGCTGCCACCCGTGTAAGTGACTTGGCAGGGGCTCACTGTGTGTCACCAGTAACTCAGCAGAAACTCGAGCTGTGTTGAAAATTGAGGTCATCTCGTGCCATGTACTGACTGGAGCAAGTTTTCCTCCTACACGTCTTTCAGGCTAAAGTCACCCAGTTTGCTGCCATGAATAATGCGGTAGGACAGAGCTGGTCTTGGAGAAACACTTCAGTCACACCCCACACCCCAGTAAGAGGAGAGCTCTGAGTAATCTGATAGGGGTCACTCTGAAGGCGAGAGGCGATGCTGGAGTCTCCCCTCCCTCGTTAACCTTTTTGAAATAACCCCGAGACTCTTCTCAGTGCCCCTGGTGGGAACTGGTGCCACCACTGAGGACATGCAGCACACCCGCTATGTCACTTTTACGGCCAGCTCCTCTGCTACGAGCATCACCGTGAACCCATTGTTGTGGCAGTGATGTATACGCCAGACGAAAGGTTTGTGAGACCATAACTCATCCAGAGCTCGATGTTCTGGGACCGCCACAGCGGTGACCTTGAGATCATCTCACGGTGGGGCTCCTTTAAAGGCTCCCCCACACGAGAGCGCGTCCTGCCAAGGTGAAGGTGCAGCATGGGTCAGAGGCTGGCTCTTGAGAAATCTTGGGAATAACATTCCGAGAACGTCATGTTCTGTTGTCTTCCTTTGCCTCCTGTAAAAGGGTAGCAGTTAAATCACTGCACAACGTATGAAATGATACTTTGGTGCTAGCAGCAAGCAAGCAAAGAGTGGCGCCAGGGATTTAACTCAAGCTGTGATTTTAAATCAATACATTCTAAAAGAAAGAGTGATAAACGAAAGACACCTGGGAATGTTAAGAAAAAAAAAAAAAGGAACAAAAATGCAACTACCCCATTAGTAAAACATTAACAAGGTGAAGAATGTTTTCTAGGAGTAGCTAGGCTGTGATTTCCGAGGTTCCCTCTGTGCCACAGGTCTTCTCTGTAACTGGGCAAGTTGTGCGCAGCCTGCCTGTATCTCAGGAGAGACTAATACATTCAAGACTCCAAAACTATTCAGATATCACGGCAAAAGTGGCTGCAAAGAGGGCTGCGTTATCACAGGTCTGGACTCGAGTCAGGAAAACCTCTTCAGTCAGGAAAGCACTTCAGGTCACCAGGAGATACGGTCCACTCACGGTGACACTTCCCCCGTGCTCTGCTGTTTGTCTCTCCAGAGGGCAGAGGCAGAAGGTTGTGTGAAAGCTATTCAGTAGCAGTTTATCTGCTTTTAAATTATTGGAAGGGGAAGAAAGCAATGTATAGGCTCTGTTTTTTTTAAAAAAGGTCTTATGTATAGGTTTTTTCTGTGCCAAGACAGCACTTCAGTCTGCTCTGCATAGTCGAGTGCTGCAGGGCATACAAGGGAGGAGAGTTACACACAACTTGCTAACAGAGCCATTTCACATCGCTAGATGTGAAATCTGGCAGCCAGGCCAGTTCTGGCTCCTTACTGATTTCCTGATAACCGTTCAGCTCGAGCTATACGGGACGTCTGAGAAAAATCACCTCAAGGAATGATCTAGTCTTCCTAAGAAGATCTGTCTGCATCAGTCAGCCATCTGAGCGGAGGCAGCCACGGATATCAGCTTCCCTTTCAGGTGTGTTGGTCTGTCGCCGGGGGCATCTGATGAGGAAGCGCGGCGTAATCAGGAGAGTGAGGAGCAGCAGTTAGTGCTGGTAGCGCTTCACTCCCACCGCCGTGCTCAGGCCAAACTGCTGGTCGGCGTGGTGCTGGGGTAGGAAAGGCACTTCTCTCAGTGTGTTTTCTTTAAATATCTCACCAAAAGGCAGACTGCCTGGCCACAGCAAGCACGTGCAGAACACAGGGAATGTGGCTCGGACCTTAGCTGATAGCTTAAGTGTTAATATATGATGAGTAATTACAACCCATGCCCAGAAGAAAGTGACAGGAAAAAAAAGACTTTTGAAAGGCTGGCTATATATTTTTCCTGAATTTTCAAAGAGGAAGGCTATTACTGCAGTCATGAGAAGAAAAAAGTCATCCTCTGTGACTCTTGCTTTGGATGAAGGATGGGAACTTTTCCCCCCCTCTTCATCCCAATCAGCCTCTGTGGCAGGAGGAGGAAGCTCACGCTGTACTAGTGCAGGGAACAAAAGGAACAGTTCTTGTCTCTAGTGCTGACGACCTAATACCATTCACAAGTACTGCCAATTTCAATCAGGAACATGAAAAAGGTACAAAGAAGTGTAGGCAGTTTGACTGAGTTGATAAGCCTACTGAAAAGGGCCTCTGGTACCCTGAGTTTGCACGCAGCCAGCCAAGACAGCAGATCACCAGGGACACAAAGGCAGAGCAGGCATCCTTCATTCAATTAAGCAAGCAAGACTTTTGCCTTCCGCCTAGGCGTTACAGCAACAAGCGTACCTAGGTATTATTTTTAAATAGAAGTGTAATTCGAACATTGCCAAGCCAATTAGATGGTTACCAGAAAGGTCACAAGCATCCTCAAGAATAGTGCAAATTGACCCATTTTCTAGTAACAAAAAGCCTGAGAGGTATGACTTTTTGGCACTTTGCATTCATTTATTTTCATCTCTCAGTGTTTTGCTATCAGCTGAAAATCATCTCAAGTGTTAGTTACAGTGTGGTGGTGGTAAGTACCTTGCTCTCAGGCTGGAACAAGAAGGAAAGCTTGATGATGTTCTTCCCATTTACTTGCTAAAAGTTGAATATGTAGAAAAAAAAGAAGTAAGAGGGTAGGCCAGTACAGTCTTGAATACAGGTGGTGAAAGATTAAAGCCTAATGGTTTCAAAACCCCTTTAAAAATCGTTCTGAGAACAAAACGTACTTGCTTTCCTCAGTATGCTGAGAGATTAAATGAGTACAAAACAGTGCCTAGGCTGCCTGTCTCCATAATAAAAGAGTCACCAGGCTCTGGCATAGATCTGCAGTAATTCTAAAACGAGATTGATATGGTTATTATTAACAACCATTTAGCAAACGTCTCAGCTATCAGGGTGGGTTTTTCCTTTTGTTTTTGAGTTACAAAATAAAGGCAAAGAGGAAAAAGCCACTGCTCCTCTCTCCAATCCCACCTGAACAACTTCACATTCCTTCAGTGCTGGCTGTTAACCCTTTTCTGGCTTTAGTGGTGGGTTCAGATCCTACAAGGGCTCACGGAGACCTTGCTGCAACCCTTTGGATAATTTTCTTCCATTGTCCTTTTGCTTTGTGTAAGGTTGAGGTTTTCAAAACTGAAATACATGAAGCTTAGTTTTCAAAAAGAACTTTTATAATAACTTAGTGTATTTTTCCCTTAGTTGATGGTACAATGCAGTGTTTTGTTTTTCAGTAGCATATGCTTTTCAGCATTTCACCCCTTGTCACCTGCTTTTCACCTGCTTTTTTTTTCTCCTTTCAAGCCAGTCCATGATTTCACGTGAACAAGGCAAGTGATTGGATTATACCCTGTATCCTGGTTTTGATATGCTAATAATGTTTCCTTCACAAGACGGTAAGCCTTTTTGTTGTGATTAATTAGGTTTCAGAAACTTATATAAGACATTTTGCTTGAATCTTATCATTCCTGGGACTAAAGGAAGTTCCTTTTCATGTTGCTCTGAATCAGGCTAAACCTACGATAAGCTCTCACTTGGTAAAAAGCAGCTCTGTTACTCTATGCAGAGAATCTAAGAAAATGCTCTTCATAAATGGGACACGAGTACATCTGGAAACAAAATGGCACTTTTGTCTTTGGGTGTCTAAGGTGTTTGGCTGTTGTACAGTGGGTACCATGAGGCAATGGATAACACAGGGAATAATTCATTTTCTCAATGCAGTAAAATCCATTATTTATAGAAGTATGATAATAAGGAGATGTATTTGCTCCTAATTCCAGCTACTTAAAACAGTCACAGAAGATTGTAATTATCGCTGTAATAAAGTCATTAATGCCAGAAATCCCGCACTGCTGCTGGATGCCCAGTACTATGGAAAATCAAGTCCCATAGGACATACCCAGGCTGCTATAGCATAATACCCCCCACGAAATTAGGTCTAACCAGCTTGGCTTGCTTACTGCAAGAAGTGTAAATGCAATTTTACCATGTTCCCTGTGGGCTTATTTTCTATGTTTCTCTGTGCTACACCAACAAGGGCTGATTCTATATAAATTAGTCGACTTTTTTTTTTTTTACATTAATAATCACATCCCTTTAGGCTCATTTGTAGCTCCAGAAGAGAACAGAAAGCAAACTCCTGAATGAGGGCACTGTGCCCTATTTTGCCATGCAGCTGGCTGTGTGCAAACCTCCACTAGTATGTGAAGTGCAGGGAAGCCCCATCCATTTCCATTACCTCCCTCTTCACCCCCAGCTCTTTCCTGAAGCCATAAAGCCCCACAGAAGCTGAGCTGGCTGGGACCTCCAAGAGAGGTCCATATTACCCTTGTTTTTTGTTTTGCTTTCAGCTAAATTAACAGCAAGTACCTAAATGAACAACTCCTTTTCTGGACAAGCTGCCTGCAAACAAATTTAGAGAGGAAAGATTACCCATGGTTAAAAAATCAGATGAGCTTTTAAAGCAACATTACTGAGTTGCTATGTAACATACTTAATCATATGCCTTGTGTTTCGCACACATTTTTAGCAGGTTATGATTGTGAACAAAGTATGTCAGCCTCCTAGGCTATCCATCTACAGACACTGATAACCAATGACTGGTATTGAACATCCCACCTCTTGCTATGCTATAGATCAGAAATGTGAAGTGTGTGAAATGCTTATGATTTTGATATATATATACTATCAAACAAGAAGAAAGACTAGCTTAGCTTCAATGCTGATGAGGCATACTGAGATTTACAAAATGCCTGCACTTTTTTCTGTCTTTGACAATTTCATATCTGCTCTGGATAAATTTTGATCACAACTAATTCTCACATTGACTTTGATTTTGTGACTTGTCATATGTCAGTGCTTTCTTGGTGGAAGAGACTGCTGAGATTATGTTATTTGTTATTACAAACAATATTTAACATTTCTCAACCACGGGGCTTTGAACTTTTTTTTCCTTTTTAATGCGTTTATGGGACTGAAGAAATGAAGTTTTCAACAGCAGGTAGCATTCATTTTGTGGTAGTTTTATTGAACCATTTCAAACCAGAGAAACCAAACCTAGCTCTCCAGGCTCCTGAACAAGATGTAAAACACAAAGCACTAACTTCACTTTCTGCTTTCATTCTTCAGAAACATTCATATAACCATACCTATGCCTGTCGTCAATCCATTCCAAAAAAAAAAACCTTAAATTTGCAGTGGCTTTCCAGTTGCAAAATAACGTTCGAATTACAACACCCCTGTATGTTTTTTCCCCTCAAATCTAGCTCCTGTCTATTAAAATAGTTCATATTTGCATGAGTGCTTGCATCTTGTGATGCCTCTATTTCATAACACAAAGGGCACAAACCAAGCCTTCTCAACAGTCTACAACTACCTTTGTGTATTTTGTATTTCTTTCAATGCCTACAGGAAAATAAGCTTTTTTCCTCTTGGCTTCATGATATTAGTATGGTATCACACTATCAACATTTTCAGTGTGGCAAATCAAAATTATTTTGCTGAGCTAAAATTGCCCTGCCACCTGAAGTTATTAAGGAACACGAGTGGTTTTGACTTTAGTAACTAGCTTTTCAATAGTATTAAGCACTGGACAAACTTTCCTCTATCAATGGCAACAATGAAACTCTAATTTCAAAAAGACTGGAAAGAATCTGATTCTGGATACTTCTGAAACACCCTACCCTAAAAATCCTTACTTTAAATCACTTCAAAACATGCAATTTATAGAATCTACCATGAGAAATTCTGCCAGAGTGGATCTGAAATGCAGCTGAGAATACAAGCAAACAGATGATCCATTTCATATTCTTACTTGGATCTTTGAAAGCTGGCAACTAAAAAGAATTTACTTGGAAGGAAAAAAAATCCTCTCCATCCCCTTGTCAATACATGAAATATTCACCTCTAATTTATTTTTCCTTGAGAAAATGGCAACAGCATTTTGCAGGTTGAATTCTGTGCAAAATCTTCTCAAGCAGTCCAGCTTGTACTCAGATGTCAAGGCAGTAAAAACATAAACTACAGAAGTCCAACAGAATAAAAAACAGAACAAAGGTGTTTAAAACACAGGTAACTACTTTAAAGATGCTGATTACAGGGGACTTTTTCTCTGTGTTCCCAAAATATTGGGAAGATGTAAAATAACTTTCTTAAGGCAGACTCAGTAACAGCACAATTACCTTAAGTAAAACCAAGAAGTGATGAAATGGCAATAATTCACTGATATTCAGAATTCAACTGCAGAAGCCATGGTGGAAGAACAGATCACTTTTATGGAAGAATAATCATGATTCTTAAAGAGAAAACCAAAGGTAAACTGTGTGAGTCAAGCTGGAAGCTTATGACACCCTGCTGAACAAGATCAGAAATGAGTTCAGGTTAGCAGCATGAGGATGAAGTGAGAAACGGTATAAATAACCTGACTTTATGTAACCCACACCCTTCAAGGCCATGCCAGGACAGCTGGTAGCCCAGCACAAAGCAGGGCTGGTGAGGTGCTGAGACAACACAGAAGCACAACTGAGGACAGGACCTCAGATCATGTTAGACATCAGTCTCGAAGCCACTTAGATCTGTCTGAAGCCCTCATTGATAGGTCTCTAGTCAGAGAATGCTGAGAGCAGCTCCTCCATCACACTGTGGTTTACCTGGATGACATCTTCTAAGAAAAATGAAACAACTGTAAGTTTTCATTAAAAATTCAACAATGGTAGTACCCTCTTTCCACATAAAATAGGGTTACATGGCAACTGTTATTCACTAATAACAAATGCGGTATCTGCTTACAGTTTGTTGAGAGCAGCACTGTAATTCATAGCATTGTGAAGCAGTGTGAGATGTGTGGGATATTTAGGAGGGTATATCTTCCTGTTTTTCTTTACCCTTTTATTTCATATCTAGAATATACCAATAACATGCAGAGAGCACTGGTCTGATAACTGAAGCTGCAAACAATTAGTAGTCATAATTCAAGTCAAGAAGCAAAACCATCAGCCCCTTTCTAAATGCTTTAAATAAAAACACTTGAGTTCTCAGTGTTTTGTGATGGATTCTTGGTATGCTTTCTTTTTTAGCAATTTCAAAAGAAAGTGAGAAAATAGTTCAAGGAAAGAGTTTATAAGAATATTGGACTACAGATTATATAGTGCATAAACCAGGTGGTGCTGAATTCATTACAGAATTACAACAGCAGCAATCATGTTTTCTCTTCCTGCTCACCTCAAAAACATGCATCCTCTCAGGCACAAGAAGAAAAAATGATGCTTTCGGTGATTTGAAAAATCAGTTTAATGCTGTTGGAAATTGTAAGTGTAATCAGAGTTGCCTGGATAGCTACAAGGCAGAGCTGATCTTGAACTTAGATCTGTTTTGTTTAGCCCCTCTAATTTTGTATCTTTACCATTTATTAAAATCTGTTGCTTCGCCATATTCTCAGTCAATTCAAGGTATTTTTTTGTTTGCCACTTCTGAGAAATGGTAACAACAAACCTCTGATACTATGGTAAGTCTACTGAGTGTTCGTAAATTGGTTGAAGGAAGGAAGCTCCATGATGAGCAAAAATTGTGGCTCCTGCAGAGGAAAATTGCAGCCTGAGGAGCCTGGGAAGAACGAGAGATTCAGTGTAGAGCTTAATAGGACCAATCTGTAGGAGTACCTCTAGTTCTGCCTCCTGCTTTGACTCACAGTACCTCAACATACTGCAGAGTCTTGGCTCAAGTCAGGTGAGAAGGCATGAAATACTTACCGTGAGTCAAAACAGATACATCAGTAAAACATTAATTTGGAAGAAAAAGCATAGGTAACCCTAAAATACATCACCCTGTTGCTTATTTGTATGATTAGGAGAGCAGTTTCCTTTAACCACAAGATGTAGTAAATGGAACGTCATTCTTCAAGTCAGACCAAGAGCACAGACTGGACCTTCATCCATCAGGGAGACTTCTCAGCCTCAACGAGATGCAGGGGGGAACCAGACCACATCTGCACCACTAAGAAGACAGCACCTACAGTTAAGGTACCTGAAACAGGGGTGCTCTCCCTAGTAGTGACGTAGCAGCATCTTTTTGCATACAGCCAAGTGCGATTTATGCCTTGCCATCAATTACGGACAAACAAGGAGTGCTGTAGAGTCAAGTAAAAGGATTCCATAAAGCCTTTTTCTAACTGGCTGATACTCAGCTCCAATAAATGTATTCATTATGCAGTATGAGAAGCAGCAATGACTTGAATCCAGGACACATTTAATCTCTTCTTATAGTTCTTAAGGTTGCCTTTTAATCATTTTCACATTACTATTATTGTAGAGACACATGATAGTTAAAACATTTCTATTACATATATGAGATCTGTCATTGTACTTTTTGCCCCCCCTTTCTAGCTTTTCTTGATAGCAGGTGTGCATCTAGATTGAAGACCAGATTTCTTGTAGTGCAGCAGCACAGATCCTGGTTTGTTTCTTTTTAATTTTATTTTCTGTTTCTTCTTATCTTTTTTTCTTTTATACCACACAAGAAAGGGCAGAGGCCATAACCAACCTGTAAACTGAAATGGTGACAGTACAGTCTAAAACAGCAGTTTTGAGGAAAACCATGGGTAACTGGGAAAAAAACATAATATACCGCAGCATAAAAGCAACCCTAGAAAGCTTGTGCCATACTGGACCTGAAATCAGCATCTTGAGTCTGGGTACGTAGGAGATAGCACATTATTTCTGGAAACAAACTTCATCCTTCTGTATAGTTTACTTGGCTTTGTTCCCTTCTGCTTACTTTCCTAACAAAGTATGTTTATGCATTTTAAGTTTACACTTTGGAAAAAAGAATGAAGCAATTAATCTAATAGGATTCAGTACTAAAATCCTGGGGACATTACTGTTAGCAAACTTTTCAAGTAGTGTGCAGATAGACTGCAGATTTTTTTTTTATAGAACTATTTTCTTCCACTTTCTGAACTGCATGAGATAATTTTCTATTTTTAAGGGACAGATCACGATATAACCAAACAGAAGCTGGGATTCATCCTCCTACATCAGCTGTAATAAGGCTTAATGGCAGAAGCACTAATAAAATCTAAACCAAATTCCTTTATACAACTTCAAGTTCACCTTCACTTCTCAGAAGGAGGACAGAAAAACACTGACTCATAGGCCACATACCACCTCTGCTTTGGTGTGCAATACATCGCTGAAAAGGAAATAACAAGCAAATAACAAGTGACCTCACCTGCTACCACATGAGACAAACTAGGGACCTGCATCTCCTGTTGCCTCCAAACCCTAGAAGTGCTAAAAGCTGGAACTCCCAACATTTTTTCATCCTCTGGTCTTGTGCACACTGCTCTTCCTAGGACTCTGCTTATTTCCAATTACTCCTTCTCAGGAGTTTAATTAATTTAAAATGTATGTTGTGGGTTAAGTTAACTTATTGCCTTAGAGTACGTACATACAATAAAATCTGAAGATAAGTCATTGTTCTCAGCTTCTACACTTTAATCTGAAAGAGCATGAATTTTCAGTATTATAGTATTCAGTATTCATGCATTGAGTCCATAGAACTTAAGTATCAAAGCATGTGAAGAAATCTCTGATCTTTACATCAAAGTCCACTGAACAGAAGAGACCCTCTTTGCAGCAGTGAATGTTAGTGAAGGTCGTGCAGCTTTCACCTTTACATAGATAAACAAAAGTATTGATGTGTTGAAGAACCCAATGCCAGTTGCTTCTGAAGCCAGATGTTCAAAGTTTTAAGAAAATGTGTTCTGTACATATCTGATATCTCATGAATACAAAAAGAAACTCTAGTTTTGTAGGAAATGCCCGCTTGAATGGATCCAAACCAGAATGCATGGGATACACACTCATTGTTTCTTAGGCACAAGTGCATTCAGCTTAGATCCTCACCCTACAGCTATTTTGCTGTTTTTCACTGAAAGAAGTGCCAGAATTAACCAGAATCTAGGTTTTCCAGCTGCAGAATCACAAACTTACTCTCACTGGTCTAACAAATATATCTTCCTAAATTTTAAATAAAGGTTAAATAGCTTTACCAATAGATACTAATGAGCTAAAATATGAAGTTAAAGCTCCCCCAGAAAGAATGAAAATCCTTATTAAAATCTCTTTCCAAATCAGGCCTAACAAACTTTTGAACTAGCTGCTCACATTCCAAGCAAATCCTCTAAATGATTAAAAAAGATGAAAAAAACACCATCAACAAAAAACAACCCTATTACTAAATGAGTACAGATGTGTATTTCCAGGAAAAGACTTACCTTCCATTCTCGTATAAGACCAGAATCTTTCCTCATCTCTTCTGAATGAGGTTCTCCACTGTTTCCTCTGTAGTCTTGTTCTTGTCCCCTCTTCTTCCTATTTAATAAAAAGAACCTCCCCAGCCAAGAAAGATCCTTTCAGACTCCCTTTAAAAGTTATGTATGACTGTTGTGCTGCTATGCATGAGGCTACACCCTAAGCACATTGCATACTTCATCTTTATCTGCACTTCCTTTGATCACCGAGTCTCAAAAGCGGTTGTAACAACTTACTAAAAGGAACTGACATAGGAAATATGCTTTCAGCTGTCTGCTAAAATACTAAATACAGGCAAAAACCTCCCTTCTCCTGCCTGACCAGGCTATCTTCAGTCTTGCTGAACAAACTTAACATTCCTGCAGATTTAGTCAACAAAAAGCCAAAGCAGCATTCTTAAATTTGCAAACAATAGTCAGAGTAAGCAGAAATGTACAGATTAAAAGCTATGTAGTAGCTCTCATCCATCCTTATTCCCTCCCCAGCTTCTCTTACAATCCCTAATGTGCAAACCATACATACAGAAGTTTATATAATGACAGAATCTGTCTTGATGCCAATTAGCCAGAAACAAGGCTACCTAATACTGATCTGTGATGGTATAAACCAAGCTGTTGACTATTCTCCAACAAACCTGGCTTTTTTTCCCCCCATTAGTCTTCACTTCTCCAATGACTACAGAAAAATTCTAATATTACAACCTTGCTTAAAGGATAGCATTCGCACAGATCAGCTCTCTTCAGTGAACTGCATAGCCTCAGGCATACAGCCCCACAGAGTGGTGGACAGGACAAATGAGCTGATTTAATCATTACCAATTTTTAACTTTATTTGTACAGTAATCCTAAACCCTTTGGTTGCTTCACTGCTTTAACATGTAAGATACCAACAAGAACTTGCCTGAAATTTATTAGAACAAATTTGTGAATAAGGACCAAGTCATTAGGATTCAATGGTACTCACCAAGAATAAGACATGCAAATTATCACCAAATGCACACTGAAATTGAAAAATGTCTCAAAAACAAGTCTCTGAAGGAGTTAGTAAGCACAAAGCCTAACTCCAAAGACACTGCTTTAAGCCTTCAAATAGGTCCTCCAAAGGCCCTACAACTACTACGAAAGGACCTTTAGTGTGCACAAGTCCTTAATACCGAAAGGAGAGAAATGGCTAGTTTTCAGAAGTGAAAACATCTCAGAGCTGTTTCAGCACTGATGTTGAAAAACGTTAACACAAACGAACTGCAGACTCTAGGAGGTCTTGATTCTGTTGAGAACCTTGCAGACAGAACAGCAGATGGAATTTAATGCCAGTGTTTGCATGACTGGTTTATCTGTGAAGGAAAACTCCAACCCTAAGCACCATGGGGTACTTCTACTTCCTTCAGAAAGATCTGGAAGTGTAGACAACTCACTGAAGTCACCAACCCAAGCTATCAAACAAACAAGATTAATTATTAAGGAAAACAGAACACATTTAGTAACCTATCTACAGTGTTCAAGTACAGAAGAGACTCAAGAGCAAGAAAATCTGTATCAGGCAGAATGGATCCAGGGCATGAAAGCACATTCAGAAAAAGACTGACTAGACCAAGATTTAGTCCTTGAGCATGACTGAAGAAGATAGAGGTCTATAAGATGTCTGACAGCTTGTAGGAAAATAGTCTTTTCTCAGGACCAAAATTAAGACAATTGTCAGCTTAGTATCGATTTAAAATACTTTTTGGATGTACTTGAAATTTAGTTTTCTTTCATTAGTACAGTAGTCCGGATGAAATTAAAACATTTCAGGTAAGCCTGACAGGCTGTGAAAAATGGATCACTAAATAATCACCCCAATTAAGATATTTAAGTAAAGAATAACTAGGAATTTTAAGAATAACTAGAAATATACTTCCTGCTAGACAGAGTTCTAATCTATCCAAGCATATTTAAGAAAGTTTGGCCCTTAACCTGCACTAATTCACTGACCTGCATGTCAAAAGAAATTACTTATTTCTAACTGTCTTAAATTCTTTCTTGTACATTTTGCAGAAGCATTGGCTAGTAGTAGAATGCATAGAAATTACTATTTCAAATTTCATGTTGAAGTCATAATTTTTGGCCTAGGCAATACAAGCTTCCAATTACTCAACAATATTGATCCTGCTTTTCACAGATCTTCAGACTAGTTGTTCTTTACAAGGAACATTGCTGCAGACATTTTCTTGTGAATTTAAAATAGGCAGGTAATGGGGTTCCTGAAGAGAACACATCTTTAGCAAGTTTGATACAATCTACTGACTAGTTGAACAACAGGCAAATTACATACAGCCTAAGGAAATAATTCAGAAGTTGGCCAATTCATCTAGATTGTGCATTTTCAATTTTAGAAAACCATGATCAGACATTCAGAAGTAAGCCTTTTTCAATGAATTTGCAAGTTAAGCCTTTAAACAGGAAGCACCTAGATGAGAAAACTTCAGAACACAAGCTTCTGGTAGCATCTTTGTTTTATTTCAATTAATCCACACAGACAGAAATAAGTTACAGAACTTTAAGAAACTTCAGTTTCAACCAATAGCTAGATTCCCGTTTAAACAGTCATTGAGGATGTGTAGCTGTAGCCATTGCTTATCTCAATTCCACCTTCAAGACAACACATTACAGAAGACAACTGGAGTAACCTTGGGTGAAGTCAGCAGTCATCCACTCAACAAATCATAAGCTGATGTTTACTATCAATTCTAATCCCTTGCACATGCTGGCTTTCTCTCTATGAAAGAAAAGTTTAATTTGTAATCACCATCATACACACAAAAGGACATATGTATATAGTATTACATTTTAGGATTCAACTGTACAACCATGCTATGTGAAACTAACTTTTTAACCTTTAAGTCAAAGGCATTTCTCAATGCAAATCATGTCATTTGTACAGGACAGGATTTTCCATGCCCATACAATTAGTACACATCCCAGTCCATAGGGCCAGCTTGATATGAAAAAATGGATCCAATTTCCTCAGATGCTTTCCAATTTAGATTGGCTAGTCTAAAGTCAGTTTTAAAAATTCTGGATTTCCACACAGCTTTCTAGTAGTCCAAGTTTTTTGTGTTTTTTTTTTTTTTAAACACTTTCAGGCAGGGAATAATGTAAGCTTTTGTAGGTATGGAATTATGGTAAGCTTTTTTTTTTTACACTACATACCTGGAGACCAATCAATTTAGAAGGAACTCTTGACTCAAGTTGTTTATCACACAAGCTCATGAAGTGCATTCTAGGCAGTCAAGCAGTACCATCACACTTGAAAACTCTGGAAATATGTGATTAACATGTAACTGTTAGATAACATTATCATCAGATGACAGTTCAAGTCCTACAAGCCACTTTGAATGCACTAGAGTTGATTCAGTAACTTTCCTAAGTTCAGTGGTTTCACGTGTTCCTCTCGACATGATCCAAAGAAGAGTTTCAACCTCACCTCTGGGTTTGAGAGAGAACTTTTATACCCCTCTGTGTTGGCCACTTAAGACACTGCCAGACTTAAGAGGGCAAAGCTAAAAAGGGGCGTAAATTACAATACCATTTTTTCTTAATAACTAAGATGACCTGAATTTACCATTTACTCAAAAGAGATTATAACTTACTTTAAGCTTGTCAATCATCAAAAAGTATGATTTAAAATGGTCAGTAACTATCTTTACATTAGAGTGCACTTACCTTCTTAGCAGAAGGTATTATTCGTTCCTAAGTAGTCCTGAGCACTGCCTCCAATTTAGGTGTGATCATCCATATCTAGACCATTTCAAACGTGAAATTTCTAAGTATCTCCTAAATAGCACAAAAAGACAAAAATTATTCTAGTATAATTTATACAACATGCCTAACTAGACCTTCTTAAAGCCATATTCCAGATCTCAGAGTCACTTATTTGAAGTCATCAAATAATATTGAGAGCAAAACATAAACGATTTAATCTACTGAGATGTTTTCCTTTTCAGATCATTTAAACTAACGTAATTATTTTTAAACATGCTGCTCTTTACAGAAAGTTTTTAAAGCCTAAATTGCTTTTAGTGTTGACACTTCTCTGCAGTAGAGTATTTCTACATTTTAGAGAGATCACTACCTGCTAACTTGTTGCTACTTTGTACATACTTGCATATACCTTATAACAAGTCATAGGCAGAGCTCACCAGGGATATCAAAAGCTACTGTTACAACACTGTAGAAGCTAGAACCAAAAACCTAAGCAAGTTCTGAGTTCTGCTCATTTGAAAAGCCATTTTATTGAGTCAAGTCATTTATAATACCTACTGCATCAACCAAACACTGCAGGTTATCAGAAAAAATGTCATTTTCTTGATGAAGCTTATAAAACACACTATATTGAATCAGATTAAAAGTCTGTGGAGCTCTACTTAGTAAGGAACAGAAGGGGACAAACACATGCTAACATTCTTTGATTCTGGGGCGGTCTTGTTCAGACCCAGGAGCTGGATTTGACCTTGTGGGTCCCTTCCAAGTGGGGCCATCACATGCCCCTTCACCAGTGCATCCTCCTTACCCATGGGTGTTCAAAGGGGAGACTCCATACCCCAGCACTCGAGGTCCATGGCGCTCGGCCTCCTGCCCACACAGAGCAGAGAGCAGCCTCCAGGGGCTCCCCAAAGCCCCGCCGACACCTCGGGACGCTTTCTGTCGCCATCCTCCCCACGGCCCAGCACTACAGAGGGAGAAAGAGAGAGAAAGGGGTGAGCGCGGGGGGTGAGAGGAGCCGGTGAGGCGGAGGGAGGGGTGGCTTGTGCCTCACGACAGGATGCAGGGCGGAGAGGGCGGCTCCGCGCTGGGTTTCTGTGAGGGAAAGGCGCTCTATCCCCCTGCGTTGACTCCCCGGAGCACGACCACGCTCCGAGAGGGCATATGTGAAGGGAAGATATATTTGAAGCGAAGATATATGTGAATGGAAGACGCGAGGCGACCCCACCCCGCCCGCCCCAGCCTCCCCCTCCCAAGATGGCGGCAGGCGGGCACCCACATTACCGCGTCTGCGTCTGGCAGGCAAAGAGGGCGAGCGGCCCTTCCCCGGCCCTTAAATACCGCCCGCCTCTCCCGCGAGACCCCTGTGCTGCTGCCTATTGGTCGATCCGGCACACGTGACTCGCACCGCCCCTCGAAAAGGCGGCAGGGGGGCGGTGGCTGTTGGCTGGCCCCTCGGGGCGGCCGTTAGAGGGGGAGGGTGCTGCCGGCTCTCCTCGCCTCCAAGTGGGATAATTGGCGGTGGGCTGCTTCCCTTGCCTCGCCGCTGCCTGGGACGCTAATGGTCAGCTCTGCACAAATTAAAGATCTGTGGGTCTCTAATATGCCCAAATAAAGGCGTCTTTGGTGTGAGATAGCAGCTGCACAGCGGTTTTCAGAGGCTAAATGCGGCTGATCTGTGTATAACCCCCGTAAACCCTGCCTTAGGAGGCTTAGGATTTGTCTGCAAGGATAGTGAGGTAAGCCTCAAGCCCACGCTAATACCCACGCTGGTGTTCCAGCACACCACTAATGCCCTCACTGGTATCCTCTCTGGCACGTGCAGGTCCCCAGAGCATGGCTGGAGTTCACCGAGTGGTGTGGGGGCACCAGGCCTGCTGCCCTGCGAGCCAGCACACGCCAAGTCCTGGCTGGATGCAGACTGCAGCTGTGCCGCCTCAGCCAAGGTGTATGGCCAGACTGGCACTGCTAAGAGGTTTTATGGTGAGTACAAGCAGGTTAGCATGAACCACGTGTTAGTAATTGGTAGCAGAGGTAGGAGATGGGAACCATGGCATCTTGGTTCCCACAGAGTTCTGAATTCATCAGGAATTCCTGCTTTGCACACAGTGGGTACACTGCTGCTATTTCATAGCTTCCTGTCTCAATGAGAAATGGCACCTCTTGTCTCATGCTGAGTTGCCACCTGAACAGCACCTACCTGTCAGTGTGTGGAAAGAAAATTACAGTTTGGCCCACCATCTCTGAGAGTTTTCTGATCCCAGAATTTAAATTATAATCAGCAAATCTAAGTTAGTTGGTTTGATTCAGCCTGAAACTGACCACAAGCAGTCACATAGTTGCAACTGAGGGATAGTTCTAGATATTTTCTTGTCACTTTTAGTTACCTTTTCTGTCTATATCTTGATAGTTGCTTCAAGACACTGTTGCAAATATAAACCTTCAGTGAATACCTATATTGTCAGTACCTCAGGATTCAAAAGAAGTCTTCATGACTGTAGGTAAGACATTCATTCCCTGGGTATGAGTATTTGGAGTCGCCTATCTTCAGTTTGTTTTATGTGGAGTTCTCTGTGATGACTTTTTCTACAAAGAGATAAATCAGATCAGTCTTCCCTTGTAATATACCCAACAGGAGGAAGTGGCATCCAGCCTTTACGTTTTTACCATCCATGCCAGTTATCATGGGAGACTGACCAGCAAACACAGAAGTATTTTTGGGGACAAGGATAGTTATGGACATTTGTTACAAGAACAGTACTTAAGATTCAGGTACCTATGTGCTACCTTTGTCCCCCTCAGGTCACCTCTTGATGAAGTTGAGCCATTGCTTTTTGCTAGTGTGAGGGGTTAGCAGGTTCTGCATGTGCCCAGGAAAAACTATCAAGCACCTGGTCAACCATGTCAGCAGACTGTTAGGTCTGATTACAGGACCTAGGCACCTCTGATGTAGGCAGTCATTGAGAAGAGTATTTGGAGTGTTGCATTTTGAACTTTAAGTGACAGCTATGGGCCTGTGTTATTTAGTGGATTTAAAGCTGATTTTTTTTAAAGTTTCTCCGGTGATCTAAATCCAGCTGCTCAGGTCTTGAAGATTGCTGCTCTAATTATCAAAGTCTCTTTATGAGATGCATGAATTTAATCTCAAGGTCATTGATACTTTGATATTTGATACTTTTCTAAGCTGTCAGAATTTCATTTGTTCAAAAACATCACACCAAGCTCCTTAAAAGGCACAATTATTACAAATGTTTCATTTCAATTTCACTGTTTCTATTCACACTGATATGAAGGAAAACCAAGGAAAATCTGGGATGTGATCATCGGTCTTTGCTGATGGATGTCAGTAGCTATCCACATGGTAGATTTGGGACCTGATGAAGCAGCTTTTTTTATTTCTTTATTTTTTATTTCTTTATTTTTTAACCTATGTGTCCAATGCAATAAGACTGTGCCTGAAAAACAAAAACAAAAACTGTGGGATGCAATTTAATAGAAGTGTAATTTGGTTAATTTATGCCACAATTTACATAAAATGAAAGGGCTATTTTAAATTCATGCTCAAAATAGACTAAGTGCCACTTTCAGCCTGTCTACTGTCAAAATATCCTTTGTGGTTTGTTCTCAGTGTGTATGTTAGTTAAAATTAGAGCCTGTAGAATAGAACAAAAATAATAAATAAAGTCTTTGGAGAAGAGGAGGGCAAGCCAGACTTGTTATTTCCTTTCCAGAAGCAGAAATAACAATGCATTTCTGTTAGAAATGTTTTCTGTTATTTTTCCTCAGTGAGTCTTTTCTTGTTTGGTAAATTACCTCCATGGCTAGAAGATTTGGTCATCTTTTTCTAGGCAGCACTTAATGATTAAGACTCAAACAGTGTTTTTCCAACTTGAAAGCACATTTTGTATAGGTAAGAAAAATGCCAGTAAAGTTCACTGGTGAACTTGCTGAAGTACCTTATAAAGAGGCCATTCTACAGGCACCTACCATATGGAAATACACGGGGAATATTTTAAATTGAGTAATGTGTAAGGGAAGATTAATATTTGGTAAATCAGTAAACCAGTAGCCTAATATATAGAAGTTCTCTTATTGTTGCTGTTCAAAGCTCCTAATCCATTTTTTTGAAATGTACTTTAGCAGAATAAAAAAGCAAGAGTAAGATATTATGAGATAATCACACCTCTAGGCCATTATCGAGCAACAGACTGACTGTAAAGGCCTCAACTGCCTGCTTGTAAATTAAATTGTTTAATGGTTATGACCGTAGAACTGTGAACTATTAGCTCCTTTTGTCTACTCAGTAGGCTTCTGGTATATTTGCATCTATCTTTTGATGTCTTTGGACCTTTGAATCTGATATTTAATGGCAAAAAAAAAAAAAAATGGAGTCAGATGCTGTAAATGCGTTTTTTCTTCTGTAAAACAGGACTTTTTGAGAAAAAGGAAGGGATAGTACTCCCTCTCTGCCAGCTGGTATAATGTTTATATTAGCAAAGGTAGGCTAGATTCACAGATGAATTTAATGTAAACTTCTATCTTCTATGCTTTATATTTGGTAGGTAACAATATGACTTGCTAAGATTCTATAGATAATGATTACCATATTTTAAATTAAAAAAAAAAAAAAAACAAACTCAGATAATTTGAAGAAATTGATAGAAGCAGCTGTAAAGCTGCTTCTTAAAAGTCTTTAAGAAGAAAGTTGGGGCTTTATTGGGCTAAGGGCCACTCCAGACCCCCTTGCCCTCACACACACACATTTTCCTTGGACAGCCCAGTTTTTTTTGTGGGACTACAACCTGCTCTTATCATTAGAACTTCAGAAGTAAATAGAGTGGCTTCTGTTGACCTGCTGTGAAGCATGCACCATAGCCTCAGTCCATGGGCTGCAAGCTGGCATTTGGCACTGTACTGAAGTTCCCAATCTGTTCTGCAACGGGGGCCAAGCTTCATGGAAAATTTCTGTTTGTAACATTAGGAAGGGATTGTCATGAGATTTACTGCTGTCTTCTCTCTTTTTTTGCTTTTTCTATAGGAAAGCACAATTGTTTAACTTTTAAGTGGTTCTTACTTGTATGAATTCCTGTTACTTTGACAGAGTCCCAAGAGCTGCTCTTTCCCACTGAAGATAATGCTGAACTATACTAAAAGCTGATGGCCTTATGTAGCCCAAATAAGGTCAAAATGATCTGACCTAATATTTATACAATGTATAATTGACTGTCTTACCTTGCAGAAAAATAGGAGAATGCCAGATGTTTTTGTGTTTTCAAAGAATAAAAATTCTATACTATAAGAACAAGTGGCACTGAAGTTTCTTTTTCTCAGCTGAAATCAACTTAAAAATTGTGGTCTCTGTATTCTGAAGGGTTTGTAATATCTGTCCTCATTTGTCCACATTTGGATAAATCACTGAATTTTTGCTGCCTATTTTCTTTGTAAATTAAGCTAATATTAACTTGCCACACAGTAATTTGACAAGTCTGAGTGAACGTTTGCAGAGTAGTCTGAGACCTTCAGATGGAAAGTGTTAGGAAAGTCCAAGCCTCAGCTAGCCAAAAGAGGATATTTACAGTAGGTACTTATTTTATATAGTAAAATAAAAAGTTGAAGTGTATAACCAGTTGAGACAAAGACTGATCTAAAAGTAAATGCAGAAGGCATTTTTTGACCTTTCAACAAATTATATAAGCGCTCCCAGGTTATAAATAGCCCTTTGTTTTCCCTCTCTTTGTTTAACACTCCGAAGAAACAGGGGGTTGGTTGTTTGTTATGAAGAGAGAGGGCAATGCTGTAGAGTGGAAACAATTGTTCACTGTTCTTTATTTATACAGTTCCTATAGTGTTTGCAACTAGCATTTGTTGCTTTACTTAGCACTTTTTTATCTTCAAAAAACTACAGAAATAAACTTTCTAGTCCTGAAAGTGACAACACCAGCAGAATACCAAAGCACTCACCCCCATTGCAAGTGAGAAAGTTTCTTCTTTCCTGGTTGGATCTGTGGCTGAAGAGCAAAAAAATGGTGCTAAACAATCATTAAACTGGCACATTTCCTACTTTTATTATGAATCCTCTAAAACTGGATGATGTTATGATGTTCTGGAGTGATGAATTGGAAAGTGCAGCCAAGCACAAGCGTGCCATGCTGCCAGGGGCTGTTAGGAGCAGAGGTGCTTATACAGAAGTTAGCAGCTCGCGCTCTGAATGATTTCCTCAGCACAGGGCAGGAACAATGTACAGGCTTTAAGTTTCTGCCAAAAACATCAATATTTCCAGGGAAAAGAGGAATTCTAAAAGGAGGCAGTGTCTTAGGTGAGCTCCATACTCACCTCTCCAAATTCGCCATGTGGCCACAAGTTAGATAACTAACATCCTCTCACCTCTTATCACAAGTGTAGGTTTAATACGCTCATGCTTTTTAATACACACATAGCTTGGAGAACAGCATGGGCCTTTACTTATTGGAGTGGAGATGAACCGAGACATGAACAGCGTTGTATAAATGCCGTGAGCTGTAAACTCTCATTGAGCACTTCAGCAGCGACACGCATCCCGGTACGGACACGGTCCCTGCACAGCTTCTGTGCCGGGGCCTGCCGGCTGCAGGAAGGCACCAAGCTGTGCCGCTGCGGAGTCTGCAGGCTCCTGGGCTCCCCCGTCCCTCCGGCTGGGCGCGGACAGCAGGTCCCGGAGCCTCGCGGTGCTGTCACTGCCACGGCCGTGCCGTCCCGCCCCGACTCTGCCTTCGCTCCCTCGCACCGCTGCCTGCCACTGAGCCTTCCCTTCCCCTCCCTCCCAGCGGGCGATGGAGCGCCGGGCGAGGAGGAGGAGGAGGAGGAGGAGGAGGAGGAGGAGGAAGGGCGAGCTCGGCGCAGAGGCGCGGCAGAGGCGGGAGGAGCGGGGATGCGGCTGCCGGCGCCGCGCTGCTGAAGCCGCCGGCCCGGGGAGGCAGGCAGGGGGCAGGCAGGCAGGCAGGGGGCAGGCAGGTCCTTCCCCCCCCGGGGGCACACGGGGTGCCCGGGCCGTCCGTCCCCTCCTCTCGCCTTTCTCCCGGAGCCGCCGCCGCCGCCGCCCCCTCTGCCTCCGCGCGCTCTTGCCACCATGAGCGGGGCCGTTTTCACCTCGTAAAGATGGCGGTGCGGGATCGCTGCGACCTTTAGCCCGATGACTGTCAGAAACATCGCCTCCATCTGTAATATGGTGAGTGCGGCGGGCGGGGGGCAGGCCCCGCTGCGGCCGGACGAGGGGGTGTGTGTCCCCCCCCCCCCCCAAACCAGGGGGGGCGCCGGCCGAAGGAGGGAGGCGATCGCATCCCTGCCCCCGGTGGCGGGGGGGCCGGGCAGGCTGCCCCGGGACCTGCCCGGGGTGAGGGGGGCCCGAGCGCGGCCGTGTCCCGGGCACCGTGCCCCGGGAGGGCCGGAGGTGCCGAGCCGCTGCGGGGCTGCCCCCCCCGGCACGCGTTGGAGAGGGAGCCGCAGCCTGCCCTTCCCCTTCCGGCCCTAATAACGCTGCTGGGGAGCCCCCCGTCCGGCTCCCAGCCCACCACAGCTCTGTCACCCCTTTTAATTCTCTCGGGCAGGCGCCCCGTGGTCTCCTGCGGCCAGGAGGACGCAGAAAATGGGGATGGTTAGGTGCCCCATAGCAGGCTGTGGGTCCGGATGCATCAAGCCCAGTTAGGAAGCCTTGGCTTTTGAGCTGACATCAGGGCTTTTCTCGTGCTGCAGGAGGCACTTATCTTTCTCCAAATCGGCCCAGGTAATCAGGAGGGAATATGGAAACATTCATAGTCTGGTTTGTTTTGTTCAGACTTTGTCACTTTCACCCCCAGGAAGAGTTGACAGGACAACTCCCTCGCAGTGCCTCTGTCCGATTTTAGTCCTGGCTCTACAGCCTTGGAGCATCTGATTGGTTTTAGATTTTCAAAACTTTTTGGCGGCGGGACAGCGTAAAGTTTGTCAGTCAAATGTTTACCAGCACTGTGAGACAGTAGTAAACTTTCCAAAGACGTGGGTGAGCGCTAAGCTCACCAGTGCAAGCAGAACATAGGCCAATTTCTGCACGTTTTGTTGTTTTAGTCTGTATTTTTCCCCCTTATTTCCAGGTTCTTCAAGCGCAGCTCCACGCAGTTGCCAGCTTCCCTCCATGTGGTGCCCCAGCATGCCCTGTGCTGGCGATGCCACACGTAGCATTCGCCTGCCCTGGAGAACGGAGCCTACCTCTAGGGTAAGGCGACGGGCACGGCCCCAGAGGGGTCAGCAGCAGTGGTCTGGGGGAGGGAGTGCAGATCGTCAGCCCGCTCCCTTTCCGTATCGATGTCAATTTTTCATTGTTCTTAACAACCTCCAGTCCTGTGGGCCAGCGATACTGCAAAGAAAGGTTTAGGAAACCGCAGTACCGAGGAGACAACCTGAGCTCGCTCGCCTTCCTTCCGGGGCAGGCTCCAGTTCTATTGCTGATGAACGGTGGCTGGGACGCCCTGCAGACCATGTAAGAGAGCACCGCATGAAGGGCAGCTGGAGACCGTTAGATGGTCATAAGCCTTTAGCATTGGCATAAAGTACTAGGAACTCCATGATTTCCCTCTCGGGCTTCAGGCGTGCCCCTGGATACACTTAGCTTCTCGCAGAGCCTGAACAGACAGAGCGAAACTGATGGGGTTGTTCTAATGGTGTGCTGCTCAGCTGTCACTGCCACCATATCCCGCAACAGTGACATCTGAGAAATGGGGAGACCAAAAGGAAGAATTAGAGTCTCAGGCAAAAAATGCACACAAGAGCTCATAGTTAAGACAATTCTGGCTCGTGGCACTGGTACTGTGACAGAGGGTGAAGTTGGTTTAACAGCAATGATGCTCTGAAGTTGCGTGTTCCTTGGGTTCTGCGCACTTAGCTTTTAGAGATGTTGTGTTATGCTGGTCACATTTAGTCTTTTCTGCATAATCCATGGGGTTATAAAGTTCTTTTAGGATAGAAAAGCTGAGATTTTCAGGAAGTTACAGGAATTTGGGGCTTGAAGGTAAACATAAACTGTTGGAAGTATTGGCAACATTGCACTATGGCTCCTCTGAAGATGAGCCCACTTAGATGAAGTGGTGGACTTCAATCCAAAGGACTATAGGAGGAGGTGTAACAACCCCCCATAAGAATGGGATTTTGGAAGGTCAGGGTTATGTAAGCAAACCTTTTGTTTGTATAAAACCATATTTTTGCAGTGTTAGTTTGATTTAAGGCATCTGCTGAAGTCTACCAGACAAAGATGTTAATTTCCTTAATCTTGTTCCTGTAGTATAGCATGGTGCTTGAAGAACTGAGCTACTTACAATCTGTGGCCTAAGAAATAGGCAGCATATTAGGTTGCATTTACCATTTAACTGACTGCCTGAAGTCTAGTATCTCAGATTGTAATTTTGGTCTCCTGAAGATGGCAGAGATTCAGTCTTGCAAGAAGGGTCAAAACAAGTGTAATAAAAGAAAGTTTTTAACTTCCAAGGACAGTTTTTAACTTGCTTGCAAAGGAGATGTAGTACTATATATCCACTGGAACATACTCAGCTCTCATATGTTGAGGCAGACACAGTAGGAGCTAACCAGTAAGAAAAACAGGTTTATACTTTCCACTTGGCACAGGTATTTGTAGTGTATATTCAAACATACAACTTCCAGACTTAAACAAGATTACTTTGTTGTCTTTCCCCAGTTTTGTCCCCCCAGTTATAATTACAATAGAGTTACTGACTTGGTTAACAAGACCAAAGAGCTAAAATTTGCTCTGCTGGGGTGGAGGTGGGACGAAGGCTCCCTGCCTGAAGGAATTGGAGGCACTCACATGTGGGCTCAGTGGCCACCCTCACTGGAAATGGGGATCTAGTTCCCGAGATGCTCCCCTTGCCTTGCAGACACTTGGAGTGTCCATCCACTGGGACTGCCCACTAGGCTGGCCGCAGCAGGAGGCTTGCAGCAGGCAACCAGCGGCTTTTAGGTAGGACAGGCGCAGCAGATGTGAAGAAGCATAAGATACATTGAAGAAACCCTGTTAGAAGGAATATCAATACCCAGTGCCATGTAGCCCTTGTAGGCTCCAGGCATAAACTAGGGATGTGGTTTTAGTCCCTATTACGTTGTAATCCTCTTTGGTATTGTTTTTGTGAGATAACCCAGAAAACTCAAGTACAGAATGCTGGTTCAGAACTAGAGAGGCATGCTGTCATTTTAAGATTGCTGCTTACCGAAATCCCCTGCAGTATGCTTCTCTGTTTATGAGCTTCTGATACAGCCTGGAGTTCTGAGTTAAGCTCGTGTGGCAGCTGTGGCCTGGGGAACATTACTGTTACAGGCAGTGAACAGCATCTAACCATTTCATAAGGTACTGACATATTTTTACAGAGATGGCTAACAAGCCCCATGGACCATGTTTCTCCTAAATGCCTGTTAGTGTTCTGCTGAAAATAGATATTAATTTTCCCTTTTGTAATTTTGTAATAGTATTTCAAATAATCTTATCTGCATTTCAGAGTGCTCTGTCAATTTGATGAATGGTACGTTTTAAACCCACTCAGATCTCTGCTGCTTCAAAATATCATTTGAGATACAGTTGCTCCTGTTTTATAGACATCCTTTGAAAGAAAATGCTGTAGTTTCTCACATCAGTTTTCTTCTTTATTAATTGGGCTTTCATGTCACCAGTTCTTCTCATAGTCTTTATGAGTTTCATAACAGTTGGTGCTTTTCTTCAGGTTCAAGCACCAGGATTATGTGAATACCTGCAATTCTCAGCTTCCGTTTTTAAAAATAAAAAAAGTTTCTAACTATCCTAGAAATGAGCTGTAGAGAAAAACATAAAAACCCCAGAGTCTTTACATTCAGGAAACAAATAGAAATAACTCCGCTTGTTGTTGTTGTTTGTTTGTTTGTTTTAATGTCATGCTTTTAGAAATTCATTGCAGGATATGTTTGAATATGGGGCACTGGCAGAATGAGGTATCAAACTGCTGACAAAGATCTGGAAAATGCTTGATACCAAAAAAATAAGACAATACTTTAAAATAGATTCTGCTTCATACAATAATAGTGTTCTTGGATTACAGAATTGATCACTGTGGCTTTTAACTGGATTTATTCATTTGGACAACTCATGGCATATATTTCTTCATGACTTTTAAAGCTGCTTCTCACTGAGATTAAGGCAGAATAATAACTGTCAAGACGGTAAAACAACTATCTGAAGATGTATTAAGATTGATAAAGGAAAATGTTTTTTACATCTGAAAATATTAGTTACAGGCAGTTCGAGCAATGCCATTTTAGAAATAATCTCAAGAGAGCACAATTTCAGTATGACGTACAGAAAGCATAGAAATGAAAGTATGAAAAATATAGGGAACATGAAGTCTAATTATTGTAGTATCTTCATGAAGTAATGAAAAACTTGAGAATATGGCTGACAAATGGGTACTGGGCTGACAAGCAGAAAGCGTGCATTCCATCAAAGGGCAAACAAAAGTCCATGAAAGATACTTTTTGTATTAGACAGAGGAGCATATGTGAAGTGGGAAATATCCTAATATCCTGTTTGCAATGTATAACCTGGACTAATGACAGAGGCTTACATGCATGCATACTTCTTTCATGGCAAAAGTGGTCTTTGTGTTGTTCATACCAGTTATTTAGAAGATGATGAGCTCTCTGGGGCAATTAGTGAATACAATGTGTGTTTTACAGTGTTATTTTTTGTTTTGTTTGTTTGTTTTTCTGTGCATATAGTCTTTGGCTTCAAGTTACTGAGTATGCTCAGACTTTGCAGAGAAGGCTGCTGTTGATAGTTTCAAGGCAGCCATTGCTGGATATTGTATGCTGGGGTTATTTCACTATTAATGACCTAATAATAAACTCACCCAAACTGTCCTGGGACAATAAAGTTCCTGACTGTCCTTTGAAATTCCACCTGATATACCTGAGTTATTTCTGGCCTATGTCTGTCTCATCTGAAGACTTCCAGCGATGGTGACTGCATCACCTCTATGGGCAGTCTATCGCAATGCTTCAATGCCCTTATGGCTAAAGTATTTCTTAATGTCTTACTTGAATTTACAATACCATAATATGAGCTTCCTACTTCTCATATTGTCCCCCCTTGAGGTCAAGAACAGACTAATTCATTTCTCTAACAAACTTTATGTACTTGAAAATGTTCTTATGCCCTGCCTCAGTCTTTTTTGTCTTGTGCAACACAACCCTGTTCAACACTTTTATACAGGTTCAGTTTTCTCTAGGGTTAAGTTCTCCATTTTTACTGCCTTTTTTTTCGGACTCTCTCCAATTATCTTTGTTGAAGCCTGGCACCCAAATCTGGACACAAGGTGATGTCTGAAGTCTTACCAGTGACAAGTTAAACAGGAAAGTTAATTCAAGTACTTTGAAGGCTCCTGTCTGTAAGAATTTCATAGTTATGTCTACATATTTTTTTTTTTTTTTTTAAATAGCACAACGTGGTTGATGCTTTTCATTTACATGGTACACTATAGTCTCCAGACACTGCTGTTTGTTTATTTGCTTGTTTTCAAAAACTACTAGTTTAGCTGTTTCCCATTCTGTTCAGGTGATTCATCTCTTATGTGCAGAATCTGGTACTTGTCTTAGCTGAATTTCAACCATTTTCAGAGCATTTCTTTAATGTGTGAAAAATCATTTTGAATTCTAAGCCTGCCATCCAACATACCTGCAACCCTCAAAATTCATGTTATATTGAGATTTAATGAAGATACTCTGTCTTTTGTCCTCCAGGTTATCAAACAGGCTGGTGCAGCTGTGATGAAGTCTAGAAGGTGCCTTGCCTTTAAAATGCTCTGAGGCACCACATATGTCATCTGGGTGGCCCAGACAAAACTGCTGTTGAAGAAATTATAGGCTGTATGAAAACCTCAGCCTCTTTTTCACTTGTGAGGCCATGTTGAGGTTTTGTGTTCTGAAGAAGGAAAATGGCCAAAAAAAAAAAAAAAGTTTTTGCTACTCATTCCAGGAAAAGCCCGAGTGCCACTAATCCAAGAACAAATAATCTGGATATGGAGACAGACTCATGAGAGAATACTGAGTTGCAGTTTGGTAAATGTTGCCTAATTATGGAAACTTTAAAGGTCAATATTTAAAAAAAATCACGGATTTAAATATTGAACTTACAGCACTTCACTGGAAGCTCATATCCGATACTTGTTCTTTAAGGTATATAAGACTGAGTGCCTTAAAATCACTTAAATGTTAAATCACAAAATGTTTAAGTGATTTAGGATCTTGGGTCTCAATTTTTTTCTGTTTCTTGGTAACAACACAGTGAAAGAGCTGAAGTTATTTATGGTAGATGCAATATAAGCATCTGTGATTAGAGATGGTTCAATTTATTCAGCAAAAAATGAATTTGATGCCTCCTTTCATGCTCTTATTATTTGTCTTAACGAACTGAAAACTCTAAGGAAAAATGCACAAAGACAATTTATTTAGGTACATTGTTTTAGAACACGTTTCTTTCAAAAATATGATCATACAGTGTTTTTTAAGTCAGTCAATATCCTTTTATTATTTACTATGATCCCCTCTCTTTTTCATAGAACCCTCTCTTTCCTCTTTTATCTCTTGGCAACAAAAACTCAAAATAGCTGTGCTGGAGGAACAATTAAACATTTCTTCAGGGGAAAAAAAAACAACAGCTAATCTGGTTCAATTAAACTATTTTGTGCTACTTAAACTTAAAAAAAAATAATAATTAAAAATGTTTCAGGTTTGGCATTTAATATCTATGAATATGGAAGGCGGTGGGTTTTTCCAATTATTCACATATATACTGCCTGGTGTGATCTCTCTCACTCTTCTTTTACTCTTTTTGTGTTGCTTCTGGGAGCCAAGTTTGGATTTTCTTTACTGTTGCTTCTTCTTTCCAGTTATCCATCCTTGCCATTTGTTGGTCAAGAGGCCTTCCACATCTTTCTTTCCCTTCCTTTTCCCTTCCTTCCATATGCTGTGCCTTCCAAAATCCTGAAACTCAGGCTGCCTGGCCCTGAAGCCATTTCTATTTTTATTCTATTTTCTTTTCTACCAGTCCCAACATCACCCTTAGTTTGTTTTGAGACTTCAGCTTCTCCCTTTAGGAAACAACTCTGTTTCTAGCACTTTGCTCAAATACCAAGGAAAAGAATATCTGCTTCACAGCTGTGTATGATCTGAAGCCCCTTTTTGCCATCTTCTTTCATTGACCTCTTGTTCTTTATGTATTTGTTAAATATCTGTTTTCACCGTTCAATGTTTATGTGTCTTTTCTTACATTTTTTAGATTTTCTTGTGAACGAGATATTTCCTGTTATTTCTTATGTGAATTTTCTTGTTTGATGGTCACGTATGTTTCTGTTTATTGGGTGAATACATATTTAATAGCTTTTCTACAGGTGACGAAGGAAACCTCCTAATTTCTTTACAGCATTCTTTTAATTAAGCACATACAACGTTTCTAGAAAGTTAGTGCTGTATTTATAGCTCTATCACAATACGAAGTGATTTGCTGTCTTCTGGTAAACAGTAGCTTTCATTTTGGCCCTACTCCATTTCTCATCCTCCATAGAATAATTGTATTTAGCTTATTTTGCTACATGTGATTAATGATCTAACCTGATGTGGTTTTTTGTTTGTTTGTTTTTGCCTCCTGCACTATTATTTTGTATACATGCTGACGTGCAAAGGAATGGGAGAGTTTTTTTACTTAATCTGCTTCATGTGATGCAAAGCACAAGTTAAACTCTTAGCATCATTATCAGAAATTTCAGTTGAAATGAAAACTGGCAGACTTATCCCTAGGAAAGCCTACAGCAAAATAACAAGAGGAGAATAAATAGGTCATATGGCCAGAATGTTTTTGGAATGATGCTATGGTAGAAATCTTGGTTTAGCCCAGACTGACCCGTGCTTGGCTATGTCTCCAGCTGTACGTCTTCACCATTGTATAAGGTCTAAATGGTGATTGTTGAATTACGTGACAAAGCTGCAGAGAAATCAAGGATCACTAACACCACAGAACATGTAGTAGGAGTTTCTATGTTGACCTAGTTCTCATTCTCATAAGATCTGGCTACCACAGTCACTTTCTTGCATTCCCTTCATTCATGTATTATTTAAGAAGCAGTTATACCTCTCTGTTATCTCTATACCAAGATATGAATTTATTTAACAGTCCCAGGTCTTGGTTCATTGGCATATTTATGCGGGCTCTCTCTCTATGGCTGCACTGCCACTCTTGCTATTTTTTATGAAATTACTGTAGATTCAGCAGTGGGAGGATATTTCTCCTACCTGAAGTACACAACTTTTTATAAAACCATAGAGAATGGATTGCATTAAAAATATTTGAGCAGGTATTCACTAACTGAATTGACCAGGATGACTTGCTGGGACTGGGAACAAAGACAGTCATGCTCAAAAGCCACGTTAAATAGTTATGATTGATTATTGCTATAGACTGACCACTACAGGCTAACATGTTTTTTATATTTGATGTGGTCAGTTTAGACTGAGTTCTCTATCACATTTAACACATCTCTAATAACATTTTTTGCAGTTTAAACCTGGCTTGGGTGCATAGTTTCTGGTATACTTCAGTTGGAAAAGATGAATTAAATGCTAGAAAAGATTGGTCCAAACCATCTGGCATTCTCTGAAGTAAGAAACCTGGCTCTGAAGAAAAGTAAATGGGTAAAGTAAGAGCAACTAGTTAGCAGAGCAGTTGCATTCTGCTTGTCTAACAGCATACACTAACCTGCAATTTATAAAAGAGTAGGCAGTTACTTTTTAGAGGCATTATTCCCCACAATTTCTAGAGGTTTATTTTTTTTTTCAGTGTGGAAAAATCTTCCTGCAAAACTGAAAAAAAGCATCCATTTTATTCTTATTTTAGGACAGTTAATTTGAATGCTAAACATGTAATTGAAGAAAGCCTTTGCTTTGACTTGAATTTTCCACAATGAGTATTAATATGACGATGGTTTTCTTCAGAAGTTGCATTAATATTCTGTATTCAGATTTTTCTTGTATCAGGCAAGATTTTGAGGGTATCAGCATCTGTTTGCTTCACTGTTAGTATCAGATAGGCAAATGTCTACCAGTTTCCTCCCTCTCAGGAAGTCAGATGCCTTGCTGAATCTGTGCATCTTTGGCAAGGCTGTCTCTCCAAGCAAAAAAAATTATCTTCATGCAGACCTTACATAATTATCACACTGTCATCACAGTTGAAAGTAGCCAACAGTTGCTTTGTGTGGATTCTTCCTTTTTCTGAGTTTCTCACTGAGGCTTAGTGGAGCCCAGTAAGGACATACAGCATATTCCTCAAGCTTTGCCTTCTTTTGATGGGTTGACATGAAATAATAATCTAATATAGCGAGCAGTGCTAAGCAGTGTTGATGGTAGGTATGGTAAGGAAATACAAATTAGACATAGGGAAGAAGATGGGGAAGAAACACCTCAATTACTGAATTTGTTTACCAGTAACTTTGAAAATTTTAATTTATGAGCTAGCTCTCTGATCCAATGTTATATTGAACAAACCTTAGGAACACAGGAAATTTCAGAGCACTAGGAAAAAAATGCTGTGTATGCATTTTTTATGCATAAAAGAGTCAGAAGGGACCTATGTAAGTATAATTTGATCTCAGCCCCAGAGAAAACCATCAAAAAGCTGGTATGGGAGGCAGCTGGTAAAGAGCAAAATGATAATGATGTTTTACACGTTGGCATCTTTGCAGCGGCACTTTACTTGGTTTTATGAAAGTCAACCAGCTGTGCTGTTCTTGTGCGATAGAAATTACAAAGGCATGATATATTAATGCTTCACACTGCAGAGCGTGTTCAGTAAGGAAATAATTGTATGATGTCAGTAAAGCAATTATCAGACAGATTGAAAATTAGCTAACTGATAGAACTTGAATAATTGTACATAGGGAATGCTTCTCCAAATACAGCATTTTTACTGAGGTCCTACAGGGATCTGTATGTTTATAGAAGGAAAGGGGTGATGACACTGGCATTGGCAGCAATCTGGCCTGCTTGGTAACCTAAACTTGTTAAAAATGGGCATTTTAATACAGCAAAGCTCCAGGTAACAGACACAAAATTAGTGATGGTACTTACAGACCCGTAGCTGTGAAAGCAGCTTTGCTGTTGGAATGGCAATACAGCCGAACGTAATTTGGTACACCGAGATAGTGACCAGGAGGTGTAACGACGCTTATGCACCCTTCAGTGTTAGCTGGAACAAAATGGCACATAAATGATGCTTATTTTTAACATTTGTGGTGCTGTTACCAGAACTGGGTGCTGTCCTGGAGTGCAAGTTTTGTTAAAGGTTGCTGACAAATTAGAAGGGATTCAGAGGAGTCTCAGTAATGCTTAGAAAACCTGCTTTACATCTAAAAACTGGTTTATCCAAGATAACTTTAAGGGATTTGCTTAAGATCAACAAGTATCTTTATGAGACAAGAGGGTAATGGGATCCAGCTGCTCGAGGACAAAGTAAAAATAAGGGGGGAGGGGGAAACCACTGGTATGGTGACCTGTTCACTTCAAATCAGCCATCACTAGAGTGTCCGGGTCAGGCCAGCTCCACTACCTAGAACGGCAAATATTTTTGTTGGCTTTGGTGACTGTCGTGCTTGGCCATTAGTAAGATAGGGTCAGCTTGGCTAATTGTAAGTGGAAGGAAAAAATGCATTTCTTGATGCTGTCCATGACTTTATTTTAGAATCTTAATATTCTACATTAATTCTTCCCTGTTTCTTTAGGGCACCAATGCCTCTGCTCTGGAAAAAGACATTGGCCCAGAGCAGTTTCCCATCAATGAACACTACTTTGGACTGGTCAATGTAAGTACTATTCTCAATAGACTAACCATATAGAGAACGATGGTTTTGATGTTGTTTGAACTTTGCTTTCTTTTTATTTGTTATTTTTTTTCCCTTCCCCAATCCTGCTCTAAGGCAGGACTGCCTTCTTTTGAAAGAGTGCTGTTCATGTTCCAATTTTAGGCAAAGTGGGTTTGCAAAATTGTTTCAGATGTTTTGAAGATATTTTCTCAGGGGGAGTATGAAGCTAGTTTAGTGTTCTATGAGTGTTTTCAGTGGTTAGCACTTACACTTAATAAAGCTGAAAGTCTATTTCAGTTATAAAACACGTGGGACAGTCTCTTTCATTTTTGCTAGGAAGTGATGGAAGTATGTACAGGCTTAGATACCATGATCTGCATCAAGAACTCTCTTAGGAGGAGCTTTTTTTATCTGACTAAAGAGAGAATGTGTGAGAAAGCCGTTTAATCACTTGTTTATTCCCATATAAATCAAACAGACATAGTAATTCTTTCAAGTGAAAATATTAGTCATTTTGCTACTAAGCAGCATGATGTAGCCCAGCCAGAATGTATTAATATATGGAAACAAGTTTAAGGGAATCTACTACAATAAAATGTATTTCTTGCAAGTGGAAGAAATTTTATATCCTAGTTAATTTAGAACACCATAGTGTTTTTTGTTTGTTTGGTTGGTTGGTTTTCTCTGTCCAGTGTCAGATGAGGGTGTGGAAATACATTCCTACAGCAGCTGCATGGCGAAATGGCTGGTATGTGGCAGGGACACAGAAGCCAGAAGTTGAAGTAGCAACTAGTTGAAGTTGAATGTAGTAATCAGTTTTTTTTGATGTGCAGAGATCAAGATTGTTTTTACTTTTACATGGCAGTTCGGGAACACCTGCTACTGTAACTCCGTGCTGCAGGCATTGTACTTTTGCCGGCCGTTTCGGGAAAACGTGTTATCATACAAGGCCCAACAGAAAAAGAAGGAAAATCTCTTGACTTGCCTGGCAGACCTTTTCCACAGTATTGCTACTCAGAAGAAGAAAGTTGGAGTTATTCCACCAAAGAAGTTCATATCGAGGTTACGAAAAGAGAATGGTAAGTGTGAAACTGGAATCCTCTTAGACATTTGTAGGTTGATCGGGAAAATTTAATTAATGGGCTATGTGGTCATATTAGTCAGATGTTCAGGTTAAATTTGTAAATTGCTTTTAGTGCTTTGTTTTTGATATTAATATTTTAGTATCTCTGTATACAATAATATGCTTGAAATAGCCATACCAGCTTTCCTGAGTTCCCAGAGGTTTAATGCTGCTTTCACAACATGGTGGTGGGACAGACCACACTGAACAGTGAGCTAGGGCTGGCAATAGGGTGGCATTCTGCTGCAGGTCTTTTTATTAATTTTAGTGAGAAATATTGTGGGCAGGTGGCATTGTGACCTGGGAGGGCTACAGGCACACCAAGTCCAAAACACAGTGGAGGACAGGTGACAGATGTGTTTGGGGGTTGCATGTCAGCCACTGCTCTTGTTCTTAAAAGCAGTGGGCACATCACTTTGTGATGCATCGGGCCCTTTCTGAGCATGAAGTTGGCAGCAGCATATGCCTAATTTTGTAGTGTTACTTCCTTAAGGGATGTGGGGAATAGTTTGGAATAAGGAAGCCTGCCACACAGTTCCATTTTGGCCTGGATTCATATCAGTGTGGGTGGCATACTTAGAAACAAGGGAGCTTTGAATCTCAGATAAAATACGAGTTGAACACCTGGAAGAAATTGCTCACCGGTGACAGGTTATAAATGGGCCGACTGTCCATTGCAAAGCAGGCATTTGGAAGTGTGACAAAGTTAGCTCTGAGTCAGCTAGTGATCAGTGCCTCCACACTGCTGGGGATCACTTCTGGGGACTGGATCTTGTGTTTTCAGCTTTTCTGAATCAGGGCCAGCCTCGGTGTACATTAACCTGCTCATGTGTCCAGGCTAGACACTGCAAAGTCAAAGGCTCTGTGCATTATGTTTTGAGGAAATCCACGTGGGCTTTTTCAGGAGCAGGGGGATAAAAACACACATTTCTTGGGAACAGAAATTCTTTTTTCTTCAACTTGGTGGGCAAATTAAATTAAGCCTTCACTAGAGAAGTCTGTTCTACATCACCACGGAGATATTCTCTCCTCCTCCTACAAGCATTTTGTATGGAATACGATAAGTCCATGCTCATCAGACTTGTGTGTGAAAAATAAGCTTTGTTAGATGGTGTTATTATTACTGTTCTGTGTCAGCATCAAATGTCTTTGTTTTCCCCAGCCATGTGTCTTACTGTCCAAACTCAGTGATGTTCCTTAGTGTCTGAGTGATGTGGAATATATGGGTGGGAGTCAGTGCTGCCTAATACTAAGCATCTAGTCTAAGGAATTAATGTCGGTCCCCTCTGTAGTCATCCAATTTCTCACACCCTTCTGAGGCACTGAGAGTTGGCTGAGTTGAGTCATCATCTTGCTTTCTTCATTGACTGTAGTGAGAGCCTACACAACTAACTAACAAAGATGAGCCTAACCTTATAGACAGCTGAAGTTAGGTTAGAAATGAAGCCTTCCCTCAAAGTAGCCTCGCTGAAGGCAACGTGACTGCAAAATTGCTTTTTCTTTGTCATGATTCTGAGTACTTTGCTTAGCAAGGACCAATGTATGTATTTGGAAAGAAGTAATGAATTTAGTTTGCTTTTTTGAAGGAACAGACATATTCAGCTTTGGAAATCTTGACTCTGTTCTGCAGATCTCTTTGACAACTACATGCAGCAGGATGCACATGAGTTTTTAAATTACTTGCTGAATACCATCGCCGACATTTTGCAGGAGGAGAAGAAACAGGAAAAGCAAAATGGGAAACTGAAAAATGGCAACATGAATGAAGCTGAAGAGAATAATAAACAAGAACTCACCTGGGTGCATGAGATTTTTCAGGGAACACTGACTAACGAAACTAGATGTTTGAACTGTGAAACCGTAAGCATTGGGATAGATTTTTTTTTGGTTGTTGCCCATTAATAGATAGATACAATTTATATATATAAATATGTGAATCTTTTCAGACATCTGAGAATTGTGGATTTTCCTGTAGACTTTACTTCTTGAAGTGAGTATATTCTTTTCTAAAAATTTTTTTTCTAGGCGTTACTTGGCTGACCTATGCCAAGTGTTGCTGTCATAATACCTATCTCTACAGCTAAAATCCTTGCTAGGTAATCGGTATACTTCTTTATTACTGTAATTTCAGGAGAAGATATTTGCATCATTATTCCAAGAACCAGTGAAAAGTTAAATGTATTTGTGTTAATTCGTTCCTAAGAATGTGACTGACATACAGAGGGTTTGTTATTAACAAACCGTATGTTTTCTTGTATCTTCCTAATATTTTTAAAAGGATGCTGTCAGCTTGAAGTTTCTTATGTTTGAAGTACCAGTAAAAAGTAGTTTTTGTTAGTAAATCTGATCGCAAGTCCCCTGTAAATTTCTGTGGTTTCCAATCAGGCATTCCTACTTAAACAAGGGGGAAAAAAGAAAAAAAGGAAAGAAAAAATTCTCAGTGGGGCTGCTATGTGACAGACCAACATAGACAGTAGCAACCTGGTTTGGGGGTTGAGTAGTGAAACTGGCTTTCCAAAAGGATGGAATTAGCCTTATCTAACCTTTGCTATTTAAAAGGTAGCTGTCAAGGATGAACTGTTTTTCTCAGCTCCTTCTGTGATGATAGAGATTACAAAAGAGCTCCTTCAGGAAGTTCTCTCCATCTGTCTCTAGGTTGTTTCATGAGATAAAGGTTTGAGCAGTATCAGGTATTCTATCTACTCTTGCTTGTTGTAGAGCTGTTGTGCAGCTTGCTTGTTCTCATTCCATGGTGCTGAGCTGTTGCAATTGTTTCTGCAGCAATGCTTTAAATTGATCAACAAACTGATCTCGCCTAAGAATGATGTGTTTTTAACTCAGGCCAATATTGCTACCATGGACTTTGTCTAAAGAAAACACAGCTTTTTTGTTGTGATTACCTGCCTGAAGATAGAAAGAGGTGCCCCGAGAAGGCATCTTCCAACAGCAGGCTGAGGTTAAGTGTCTAACTTCAGACAGCCCAAGTTAGGTGACGTAAATACTACCCAGGTCATAACAGATATCTAAGAGAACATATTCTGATATTCTTTAATCATAAAGAATAGCACTGTTCTCCAAGAAAATACAACTTCTCATGAGATTTGGTTCAGTGACAAGGAAGAGTGATAAAGTGGTAGTCAACATGAGAAAAGTGGTTGTTGGACCAAGTCTGGAACAAGATTGTTTAAGTGAATACATGAGAGAGAGATCAAAAATTAATTATTTAATCTGTTTCAATTATGAAAACTCAAGTAATAATAGCAAGTTAAGTGGAAGGGTAGAACTATTTTTTTTTAACTGACAAGCTTCTCTAAACAGTTGTGGCCTAATTCTAAATTAATATCCAGTGTTTACACAAGACAAATTGTGCTAAGTCAGGATGTGTCCTTGGGTAACAGCAAAACTGCACAATACCCTATCTGTAATTCCAAGTGACCAAGCTTTACAGAAAAAACAGCGCTAAGTACTGCTGCTGTAGGAAGGCTTGTCCACAGCTTCCTGTGATTGCAGAAATAATGTTTATTACTCAGTATACTTTTCTAGTTCATTATATATATATATATATCTTTTATTACTGTATCTTGAAATCTTTGGAAAACAGTAAAATGAGTTAAGAGGTACCCCTTTGCTAAAATACAAATATATTATGCACGAAGAACCATTCAGATTCCAACAGTTCTTATTCTCACAAAGAGTGCAGTTTGAATCCGATTTTCTAGATACCTTTAGTTATGGTCTGTATTATTCTGTAATTAGTCTGTAAACATTTTATGTGCTGAAATCAGCAACAAAATTCCTAACTTCCTTGTGGTGTTCAGATGAAACACTGTATTTGCCAAAGACTTTTCCAAGTATTTAACCTCCTTGATGTGCGGCGTGGCTGTCAGAACTTCAGTTCCAGCAGCAGAGACACAATGTTCTCTGAAGTTTTGTTGCTCTATCTTTTGAGTTCTAGCTATGTGTTTATACTGCAGTTGATTGCTGCCAGTTTTGTGGTTTCCTGTGCTGTCTGGGTAGAATCATGTCTCAGAGAGGATTTTTGTTTGAAGAACTGCTGTTCGTTTTATTTGGATGCACTTTATGCCTCTGTACATCCATGGTAATATCAAAATTAATCCTGCTAAAGGTGTTCCTCTGGATTCAGGACTGATACGGGCCGCATTCACTATGTTTATAGGATCCCTGACATAATGCAAAGATGAGCTCAGAGCAGTGTATAACTTCCACATACATAGGCTTGCATTGATCTGAGCATGAGTGACCTGGGTCAGAACAACAGATTCAACCCCTCACTGAAGTTCTTGATTTGAACTTCGCTATCCTGCGTGGTTTGGTTATTCTAAGGAAATGCAGATACAGGAACAGAACTATGGAGTGTTCATGCAATATTTTATAAACAGAATTGGTTGTTACAAATAAGACTAAATTCATGCGAAGTAAGTAATTTTGCTACAGTCTTAGTTTCTGTGATCTGAAAAAGACATGATGGCTTTTCTGGATTTTCAAGGCCTTAAAACCCTTTTAATGGATGAAGAGAAAATCTCTGCCTCTTGAATTTCAATTGATAACCTGTTCTACTTCATTCTTTAATCTGCAAAAATATTTGTTTAGATAATGACGAAGTTTTAGTATTCTCTAAGATTTGAGATGACCCAAAATGGGATCTTTTACTTGCAGCATGTCTCCAGATCTGTTTATATCTGCCATTCCCGAAATATTCCTAGTTAATGTTTTTGAAAACACCCTTTATCAGATTTTTTTCTCCTCTTGTTCCATGTAAAAAAAACATTGTCAAAATCATAATTACTTTGCAAAATATTAACACTTTGCTGCTTTTACCTGTAACCTCTTATTCAACCTGGTCAAAATTATTGATCAGGAGCAATATTCAATGGGGAAATGCAGGTCTGTCAACAAGAAACACAGTAACAGGCTTTTAACTACTGACTGTAGGGAAAACATAAAGTGGTTGAATGACACTTCTCAATGAATGCCGACACGGAAAGTATCTTCACTACGTCCATTATAGTGGATATACTTATGTAGGGCATAAAGTGAGATTATGTAATGTAGTATGTTATAAACAGATAAATAAAACTCCAGTGTAGTAAGGAGCTGGGCTGTGTTGCATAACCAGAGAACATATGTAACAGCGCAGTTACAGCTACCATAAGGGATGATGCTCTCCCTTTAATAGACATAAAACTGCAGCCACTGATCCACGGTCAGTGGGTTTGGCTAAGTGGAACAGATGGAAGTTAAATGATATGAAAGCTGGATCGGTCAGGTTGCTAACCTGACAGAATGAATACAGTCATGCTGAACTAGAGAAAAAATTAAGTTATTGAAATAAATTGTGTAATTTATTTTGAGAAATCGGTCCATCTTCAGCACTTGCACATAGGCATAAACAGCATTTGGATGTATGATTTTTACTAAATCTGTTTTACATGTATATTCTTTGCCACAGGTTAGTAGCAAAGATGAAGATTTTCTTGACCTTTCTGTTGATGTGGAGCAGAACACATCAATTACACACTGTCTAAGGTAAATGAATGCATCTCTTTGAAAGATACGTCTATCTGACTTTGTTAAATTTTCCAAGTCTAGTAAATACAGAATAGAAAAGTAGAATAACATTGGTTTTTGAGATTTTCCTAAGCAGAAGAAAACTACTGCAAACTGGATGTTTCCTCTAATGACAAAATACACATTAATGGATTTTGTTTTACTCTCACTTTCAGTGCCTGTGTTTGGAAGAGAAAAAAGATTCCTCTCTCGGGGAAAATAATTTATTGCCTTGTCATCTGGAAGAATTGCTGCAGAATAATAATGGCTTCAAAGAGATTTGTGTGTGCTTATCTTTAAGCTTTTAGTCAAGTGCTTTGTTGATTAGGACTTATGTGCATATTAAAAGTCAAGTGTATGCTTTATAGAATGAGTGCTAGAGTCCCTAGAGGGCAAAAGATTCCAAAAGCCTACTTTTCTGCCATGTAAGTTTCTTGTTTTGTGTCTCAACCTAAAAATACAATGAGAAGTCTTTTATTCTAAGTCTCAGTTCTGCTCTTAGTACATGCTTAACTGTTAAATACTTCTGAGATCAAAATAAATTTCAGGTTTACGTGGATGATTATCCTGAGAGATTTAAAATATATGGAGTTCTGACATTGATACAAAAAAACGATATCTAGGTTTAAGACAATGTATTGCTGATCAGAGGTAATGGTTATGAATTGGCAAAATGACTTTCAAGCTCTTTCATTGGCTAACAATTTTGAACTTGCATTTAGTTTTAGCAGTTGTTCTGGAACACCTAGGAGATGTTGCCTGACATCTCACACCAAACTGAGATTTACAGAGAGAGAAAGCATATGAGGTACTAACCACTTCCTGAGTTAGAAAGCACTGATTTCTCTGTAGATAAAACTGTACTAAGAAACAATTGTTACATTTTAAAGTGCTAGATGCAGTAAGTTCATTCCTTCTCAGTTTCAGTTCAGTCTCCTGTAGGATACTGTAGAAGTCCTTAGCCCTCAAGTAGGGATGCTTGTCCCTTCTGTTCTAAAAGATGTTTTATCAGTAGTAGCTCCATTGCATACCTCCTGTATACTCTGGGCATTAAAAAAGGGTTGCTCCTCTTCCTCTTAGCAGCAGTGGTTTATATACAGAATGTCATCACTCTTCCTAGAATTGTGGGTTTCTTTTTATTTATTTATTTATTTTTTTTCTTCAAGTTGAACAGCCTAAGGTCATTCAAGCATTCTTTCACAGATCATCTTCTCTAGGTCTCCGCTCATGTTCATTACTCTTCTGCATTCTCTCCAGTTGAACCTCTCTCTTGAATTCCCCTTCCTGAAGTGCAGTTGCCTAAAACTATGCACAATATTCCAGCAGAGATCTACACAGTCCTGAAATGTATGGATACCCAAAAGTTGTTTATACACAGCAGTACAGCATCTGCCTTACTCCAGCAGCATGCCATGCTATTTGAAATCTATCCATTGTTTCTTCTAGAAATAAATGGAAGAAATAAATAGTTTCTTCTAGAAATAAATGAGTTATCACCTGTCATCTCTTCTGATTGTCTTTCACACTAGAAGCAGGTCTACCTCTGTTTAGAAAAGATTATTCAGTGAGACTATGGATTTCCTCTCACTGCTCTACTGCATTATTCATTATTAAACAGGGTGTAAGTGCTTTTGTGGTTACTGTTAATAGGCATGACCAAGTTACCATTATTGTTGTAAAATTCAGTATATCTTTTTTAAGATAACTGCTCTGCTGTGACTTTAAAGCTTTAAATACTGCTGCACTGAAAAGGAAAATTAAAGAAAATCTGTGCAATATAACATTTCAGTAAAACGAATTTCTTTGCCACTATGGATGAAGGTTCTTTTCAGTTACTTCCGTAGCTATTCAGATCGAAAAGGTCCAAAGAATACTAGCCTCTGGCATAGTCTAACTCCACAGGGTAGACAACTGGGCCTGAAGCAACAAAAGTTTAATAACATACATAGTACATTTCCATTATTTTTATTTCCACTAGGAGTTGCAAAATTTACCAGTCCATTTGATCCTGAATGTTAACTAGTCTGCCTGTGCTTTTTTTTATTCCACTAAGAATTCTGTCATCTCTTAAAATAGAAAATTTATACTATTTATGCATATAAACAACTGAAAGCACCTTCTGCACTGTAGCATTGAGCTTGTAGAATGACTAGAAGTGTGGGAGCATATAGGGTCAATGTTGAATTAGTATGTCTTGAGCAGGTATAGTTAAAAATTCCCTTTTCCTGTTAAAGTACCATATAAACAGAATGAAGATTGGCCCATTCCTGGAACAGGAGATAGCTGGAAATGTCTTGAAACTAGCTCTGCAGTTGTAGAGAAAGGTTCCTCAAGCCTGTAGTTCTTGTACATGCAGACTGCCTGAACTCCAATGATCAGCTGTTTTTAACTGTGAAATATCTAATGCTGAAAATTCCTGATCGATGAAACAACTACCAAAGCTGCAGTTGTAAAGGGCAACAAAAACATCTAATTTTCACCTGCATACCTCCCTTCCCCCAAAGGAAACAGAGCATGAGAGATCTTACTATAACTATCAATCATAAAGAACTTAAACTTGAAAATGGAAAATTCCCACAAGTTGTGGAAGTAACCTAATACCCATGCCCTGGCAATCCATACAGTTTTCTCTCCCATCTCTCTCTCCCATCTGCCCCTGTGGTGATGATGCCAGGTAAAAATAATCGTGAGGAATCCTCCCCTTGCCTTTCTAAGAGGAGTCTGGAGCTGCCTGCTGTGAGGGGAGGCTAACCTTGCAGGCAGCGTGGCTTCAGCCTCTGTGCACATGGGCTGCGATGGCAGAACGAAGCTTATTGCTGGGACTGAATTTGTCTGGAATTCAGAACTCTGTCAGGTACAACAATGCAGGTGCAATCAACAGGACAGTTCTGTTCTTCAGAAACATCTGAATCTTTACGGCCTGGTTGGACAGGTCCTTGGGCAACCTGATCTAGTCAGAGGTGTCCCTGGCATGGTAGGGAAGTTGGACTAGATGAACTTTAAAGGTGCCTTCCAACCCAAACCATCTTGTGATTCAGATACATCTATTTAAAGCTCAGAGTCACAAGAAAACCTGTGTGTCTGAAGTGGAAGATAGGTGTTTATGTCTGTATTTACAGTTCTCACCTGCTCAGCTGCAATGTAACACTTGAGGTGACAAAAAAATCACTGCCACTTTTTTCCAGTTAAGTATTTTAGATACCTAAAATTGTGTTCCCAAGAATATTAGCATTGTGACTATAGCAAATCTTTTCTGTGAACAGAGCAGCATTATCAAGCCAGGTCTTCCTCTGCTTCTCTCAGTTCAGAAGCTCAGTCCAGAAACATTTCTAAGCATATTTACTTAATAGGTATTTAGGAAAACTGCTATAGTAGCTGTCACTTTCCTTTTTAGACAACAAGAAAGTATAATCACATAACTTCTGGATAATGGTTCAGAGGTTAGAGGATACGGAAGACTGAATTCAGTTTATTTCTTCTGCATAAGAGGATTCAAGCCTATCTTAGAGAAGAACACCATAAAATGTGATCTATTTGTGAATGACTGAAGTGCATTTGAAGATAGTCCATTCTGCAAATAATTTTAAAAGGCACTGGATGGATTGAGCAACTACATTGCACTCTAGGCAGCCCCTTGACATGTAAGAGATGAGGATGTAGATCTCAGTTAGAGACACCTGACCTTTCCCCTGTATAGTATGTAGGGCCTCAGCACAAAACACAGGGCTGTCACAGCAGGCAGATACCCCTAGTCCCTTTGCAAATCCCAGTATTGTTGATTTAGGTGCTATAGAAAAGCGGATGTCAGTGGAAACAAGATTTCTTCATGTGTGTCTTTTTAGGGTTCCAGTTCCACAGACCAAGTGTGGTACTGGGGCAAAAGTATTAAGAACCTTTAAGAACTGATGACTGTATTTATTTACAGAGACTTCAGCAACACAGAGACATTATGTAGTGAACAGAAATACTACTGTGAAACTTGCTGCAGTAAACAAGAGGCACAGAAAAGGTAAGCAAAGAGTAGGGTATTTCACTATGTCCCTCCTGGGCTTTGACAAGCCTCCTCCTTGAAATTCGTTGTGTTTAGATTGCTTGCACCCCAAAGGCACACTCTCTGGGGGCCAGAGGACCTACAGACAGATTCAAAACTATCACAAGTTTTACTGTAGATGCTACTGCTAGTAGACTAGTGTTACTTACAAGGTGCTTTTTTAATGCAAACATTTACTCATCAAGGAAAGAGTGGCTTTGAACTGGGCAGGTCTTTATCATGTGCACTCTAATGGTTTCACAGGATGCGAGTAAAAAAGCTGCCAATGATTCTTGCCTTACACCTCAAGAGATTCAAGTATATGGAACAATTGCACAGGTATACTAAGCTGTCATATCGTGTAGTATTTCCTCTGGAGTTACGTCTCTTCAACACGTCTGGTGATGCTGTCAACTTAGATCGGATGTATGACTTGGTAGCTGTTGTTGTTCACTGTGGAAGGTAAGACACTTTCATGTCTATCTCAAGCTATTGCTTTTTTCAAGCTATTGCCAGTTCCAGGCGTTTGTCAAGGGCAGAGGCATGCCTGACAAAATGGAGGGAGAGTGGGAGGGGGGACATACACCATGCTGCTGCACCAGCTTGCATGTATCTTGGCCTGAATCTCTTAAAATATTTGCCTTAGCTGATGTCTGCTATGAGCAAATTGTTAAGTACTCTGTAGGTTAATTTGCAAATGGTCATAGAACAGATGAGAACAACACATTTAGCTTTTAGCTGATTAAGTCACTGCAACAAGGCAAAAAGGGAAAAGAGAACATTTCCACTGTACCACCACAGGTGGGTTTACTATGTTCTTCTTAACATGTATTTATAATTCAGTCTGCTTTAATATAGACATGTGATTTATCAAAATGGAACCAATAGTACCTTCTAAAGTTATTACAGGTTTTATGATTTTTATTTTTATTTCTTGTTTTGCTTTTTAGTGGACCAAATCGTGGGCATTATATTACTATTGTGAAAAGTCATGGATTTTGGCTCTTGTTTGATGATGACATTGTAGAGGTCAGTATGCTGAAGGCCACAAGCATAACATTTGTTTATGTTCTCTTCTCAATTTGGAATTAAAATTCTGATCCAGATCTGGGTATAGATTACTACTCTGCGAAGTCACAGCTTGGTTGTAATGTGATATTTAGTTCAGCTCAGTTAGGAAGTAGGATTGCAAACAGAATGATTAATTGTGCAGTTTGTACCCTGTCAATGTCAAAGAGGGTTGTTTTATTTCAGAGCAACATCAAACATTTTTAATATCAGATTTTGAGAGTTTAATTTGGAATGTTCTCTCTATGTAATAAAATCAATTTAATTCGTTGCAGGAACTATTTTGCAATCTTTGGCAATATCACTAGGCAAAACTGGACTGGTTAAAGTTAGGTTTGCTGTAGGATTTTAATTCCTGAACAACTGGGAAGTTATAAGAAAGTCTGAACTCTGTAATCCATCTGGGATTGTCCGAATGTAAATTAGAGCAAGGTCTGGTCCACAACTATCACAGATTCTAAGCACAGAACAATTAATTCCCAAGCAAACCCTTTATGTCACTCTGGCACCTGACAAAACTGAGGTCTTGAGTCTTGTTTCCCAGGTTTAAATCCACTGGAGTAGAGTAAGCACTTTGGGACCACTGGGAATGGTGCATGTCTTGAAGAGGGTTTCTGTCACCTCTCAGAAAGATGAGGTCACGTGGTCACATTCATGCTTTTTGCCAGTGTTCACTACTGCATTCAAAAGAGTCTCTGTTACTAGAAAAAGCCTTAATTCAGTTAGGTTCTCTGAGACAAACATTTCTATTGACTTCATGAGTGCAATCAGTAGGATTTAGCCCCTAAACATTACCCTTTCAGAGCCTGAACTGCAAACAGAATTTGTTAATTGCTCCCCTGAAACATATAACTGAATTTGTCTTTTGTTTTTACAAAGCCATTTAATCCACGCTTGGTATTTCTTTAACCTAACTGTACATAAACAATTCTATTTATCTTGCAGAAAATAGATGCTCAAGCTATTGAAGAATTCTATGGACTGACCTCTGACATATCAAAAAATTCAGAGTCTGGTTATATTTTATTCTATCAATCAAGAGAGTGACTTGGCAAACTGTGACAGTTGCACACCACAATGCTGCACGCAAAGAAGGTGATGGCCCCCCTGAACCAACCTTTACAATGACCACATCTTGTATGGTTGAACAATGATAAGTCTGTCTCCTATTAAACGGTCCACGTGGTATTGACTATAGCTGTTCACTTTTGACATACAGAACTTTATTTTGGTGAGGGGGGTTAGTTTGTTGTTTTTAAGTCTGATTGAAAATTTAATTGCAGTCAGATTTTAGTGGAATTTATATGGACTAACATTTACAGATAATAAGATCTGGATGTCAACCGTTAAACCCAATCCAGCTAGAGTAGTATTTTATATGGAAGTGTTCATTGCATTTAGGGCAAAATTGTTTAAAGCTTTCTAAATGACTTTGGGGTGTGTTGATTTACAAAACATTCCTTTAAATACACTCTGACATATACTTACCCAATTTAAGTGTATGAAAAAAAAATCTGCTTCATAATGACTGGAATTGTGGTTGCATAGGGGATTTTTTTAATTTATTTTTTAACATGTTACTCTCCCCTGAAAAGATATTCTTCCAAAATCACTTAAGCTTTGGGTTTTTAAAAACTTTCAGTTTATAACTTCAGGCCTAACATTCACATAGAGGGAGTTAAATTGCAATGGAACAAAGTAATGCTGTATGTCCAGTCAGTGTGCTAACCATGCGATAGTACAGCTAGGTGAGATTTCAGAACTTAGAGAGCACTGGATGACACGTATGACACAGAGATAAGTAACATTTATAGAGACTGGGCTTATCTTTCTGTTGAAACAGTATAATAAAGTCCGTACTTAATTTAGTTTGCAGAGATACCAACACTGCTCATGTACAACATATCCACCAGGACTGAAATTACACAGTCCTGCTACATGCATGTTGTTGGTACAGTACATAAGACAGGGCTTGATCCTGTCATTTCTGAATATCTGTAGGTCCCATGTACACTTCTCAAGAAGGAGTCCATTTCTTAGCAACATAACAGCATATAACAACCATTAATTTACACACGCTGCCATGTATATGCCATTGCTAGTGTTTTTAGCCATATTTGATAGCATTTGGATCACCACAAAGCCAGATAGGGCTCTTGAGGGTCTGATTTAAAAAATATCAAAAGGCTTAGTGCAACTGTTTCTGATTTTTCTGGGTGAATTTGGCTGGCAGTAGTCATGCACTGGTTAATAAAACTGCTGAACACACATACTAGAATTTGGCAAAAATAATGTAGAAGAAAGTATCAACAGGGTATGAGGAGAGATGGAAAGCAGGATGAGGCAGTGGTAACACCAGGTTAGCTTGCTTGGTTTGACACGCCTTTATGCAATGCTTAAACCCCAGTAGCCAAATACCTATTCCAATGAAGTCAACAGCAAAGAAACTCCTGCTGTCTTCAAGGGGACTGAAAGTTGGTTCCAGTATTTACAAGGACATTTTCTCATCTCACAAAATGTATTTCTGCTTGTTATATTTTATTCACTCGTTTGGTATTTATTAGACAATGTTGCTTTTGGTACTTTTCTTTTAGAAGCCTGCCTACCACTTTATGGCAGACACTGTTTCAGAAAATGGCTTTAGAAGCACAGCTAAATGTTATATTTTAGTTTTCTGTAGGAAAGAGAAAAACATTTTTCATTGTAATCTACTGTGAATGTGGAATATCTTTTTGTTGAATAACAGTGAAAATGAAATACTAGCTTCTACTGTAACATCAGCTGAACAGCTGGATTTATCAATGGCCATTTTGTAAACAAAAGAAACATAGCACTTTACACTGAAGGAGAAACAAAAGTGGACTTTTCATATAACATTATATGTGGTTTATCGTGTTATACCAATACAAGAAAACACGTAGAATGTAACCTTAGAGTACTGAGGTAGGTGAGTAACAGTAGAGGTCTGCAGAGATCATTCACATGAATGAAGGTTGTTATGCAGGCTAAAGACAAGCATAATTGGGATGCAGTTGTTGTCCTTTTATTGATGATGGAATGAAATGTTCTGTCTGTAACACAAAAGACAGACATCATACAGGAGACTGGCTCTCACTGAGGCCCAGGAGATTTTTCCACTGAAAAGCTAAACCTGCATATCCTTCTTTAATGGATGTATTTATGAGCATTCAGAATTGCCACATTAAAGGTATAATAATCACTTGCCTTTTAAAACAGGAGTGTTTCCTGATTGTGAATGAAGACACTCCAGTTCAGCAGTCACCAGTATTGGTCCGAGAGTCTGTACTTTACAGTTTACTACTGAACATTCACAGGGCATTCTTCAGTTTTAAAGCAAGCAACAAAAAATACACTCTTAATGTATCAATTGAATGTTTGAGGCTCGTGTTTGTATGTAAAGTATTTTTGCGTAAAAATAACTTTAAGATCAGTTCAATTTTAGGAAAAGTTTTTCATATTTGAATTAACTTATCTGAAAAATGATTTTTTAATGTTAATAAAAATGAAGTAATATATAAATGATCAAGTATAGGATACTAATCTTTGCTTTTCTCCAGCTGCAAGACAGCTCTAGGTTGTAAAATGTACAGATAACTGTTGTACATTACTGCTTTTCATAAAGTGTGAAAACTGTGTTAAAAATGAATTGCCCAACTTTTCTGTTACAAATGAGAAGAGATGCGTAAGATTTATGAGAAAATATTGTACAGGTACTTATAGCAGGAGTTCGAGATCACATCACTGGTATCTCACCAGTCAGTGGTTTGACATCAACTCTGAAAATCGTGGAACGTTCACTTTGTGTTAATGCCAGCTAAAGTAAGGAGCATTTTCTTTTGATTCTAAATAAATAAATAAATAAATGTTCTTCAGTCAGGAGAAGTTCTAATCTATGTCAAATTAAGCACATTTTGCAGGATTAGGATTGTCACAGGAACAATATTAAGATGTAAAATAGTTTAGTTGATTAAAAAAAATGTAATCCTTTCTTTCTTAAGCTTATATATAGATTTCCAGTCTCTTCTGAGAAAAAATGGTAAAATATTTAGGACAATCAAAGTTTTTCAGTCAGCCTTTAGAACATAAAAATATAGCACAGATGTCTGTGAGTGTCCTGTACTTCCCTAAAATGACTGTTTTTATGGTTCTGAGTGTATTAGGCCTAATGACATCTGAAGTTCTCTACTTGTTTCATGTGCTGTTACCGAGAAGTTTATAAAACTTACTACCATGTTCTTACTTTGAAAAAGAACACTTTTGTCCTGTGCTGTTTTTCAGCTAAACCCGATGAAGCACTGCAGTGCTGATGAATCAGTTATCTTAGACGATGAGCTTAGACCTCAACTTCAGTGTTCCGCAGAACAGGCTGTCAGGATTTTATGTAATTTCTATTTCTGGGACACAGCAGAGGGAGGCAGAAGAGGGAGTGATGGAGGAACCATATCAGTGAAGCAGAACACCTTGTTGCAATTAAGTCCCCAAATTGCTTCTGTCAATTCAGTTTTAATAATTTACAGTTACCACAGAGCAGCAGATAACATCTTAAAGATCTTGTTCCTTTAGCAGTTGTAGTAAAGGAAATAAAGCAGTAGGTGTTTCCTTCACGTTAGATTGAATAAAGGTATTAAAGACCTAAGCTGAAATTAAAATTCATGTTATGTGGTGGGTCCTAACGTGCTACCACACCTGTCTTTTATCTTCAGACATTACATTTAATTCTCCCATCTGTAACAACATCACCTACTTGGGACCGGAGCTGACAACTTGCAGCTGCCAGTGATTTGATGTCTCTCAGCAGCAGCCCCTTCTTGATTTATCACATTTTCGCTGCGTGTGGCTGGCGAGTTTGAGCAGTATCTTATAGCTAAATGTGTGCTAGTAATATTAAGAAGTTTTGGATTTATACCTGTTCCATGTTAGAACTTTTATCAAAGTCTGTTTTAATTTATTTCTCTTTTGTTTCTCTGTTAATGTATTTGTATAATAACTTACATAGTTAATATTATTAATTTTCTGTTTTAATTTTTACGTACTTTAAGTTTTTAAATGTAACCAACTTAAGCACTTTAAGCATCAGTGTCAATCTTGTAAAATTCCAATCAGCTTAACACTTTGCTGTTGTCTTTTTGCTTTTGCAACCTTCTGCTTGTGATGCAGCATCTCTAGTTACAACCCAATTTCCATTTCTATGTTTGTAGTCCTAGTTGGGCTGTAAATTTGGGAAGCACAAATTTGTTCATATGTATTTGTTCATATTGCTGTGGAAGGTGAGAGGACAAACACACTGTAAACACCGCAAGGATGACAAGGATGCAGTATTTATAGTGTGCCTGTCCTCTCACCTTCTGTAGCAATATGTACGTGATGAATTGCACTTACACCTCAGATTTCACGGCATTTTTTGCACTCTATCTGCAAGACTACAGATAAAGAATGGAATGGCTGCAATACTTCCTTCTGTTGGACAGTTATTAATGACCATAATTTAGAAAAGCTCCACTTCTCCCAAGAATATTCTCTTTTACCAAACACTTACCTGTCAATCAACTGGTAACGCACATAGTGCTCTATTTGCCATTTTACCTGTGCTCTGTGCAATCTCAAACATGAGTAATCTTAAGAGCTGCATTTATTCTTGGCCTTTGTGTGAATACAAGCAAGGAGAGCAATCTTTTTGTATCTTCCTTCTCTCCACTTGGGCTCATATAAAGGAAAGAAGTAGGATACATGCTAGTAAAAAATAAAATAATAACACTCCATCTATCAAAGATGCTGAATATTTCTTGCAGAGCAGTGTTGATGGTAACTATATCAGAAAATCACTGACTTTGCTTTGTTAGTGCAAAACTAATTGCAAAAATGTTGTTGTTAATTTATTTTAGACATTGTACTCTCTTCGATCAATGAAAAGACCAGGACTTTTTCCTGTTGCTGCAGTTCTGTTGGTGAGGTGTTTCTTATCCATTTAACATGGCACTGAATATTTAAACAGCCCTTGGCAAGCCTCAAAGACACCCTTTTAATTTCTTTCCAGCTAATGTGCATTACTTTGGGGAGATTGCTTGAACCCGTCCACAAGAATGATTTAGATTAGCATTTTTGCATACAAGGTCAAACAACACCTACCAGGTATGTGCCCACCTGATGGGACCAGCTGGGCTAAGCCCACACCTTTTTACACACTAATGATTGTTTACCCCCTAGGAGGTTTGCTTGCTGGCTTTGCCTGGAGGATTTAATATGAGGCTGCACATAGCTCCCTTTATTCACGGTCTCAGAGTTGCTATAATTCTTTAATAATTCTGCTTCACTGGGTTATCAGGGCTGGGACCATTGCACAATGTAAAATAAATTAACTTGCGTGTGCCATTACAATGGGCAATTTAACAGCTTAATGCTTCCGATGAAGGCTGTTACAGGTGGCAACTTTGCTGTATGAAAGACTCTTAAAGAGTGATTTTTTTGTGTTAGCATAGTAGTTTGTAGGAGGAGCTGGACGGCACACAGCATCTTAACCCTCAGCTTACCCAGATGAAGTCAGCGCTCCATCCCATAGATAATCCTAACCCTTCTCCTATGGGTTCCAAAGTGGCAGAAACAAACCCTCTGTGAAGACACCCTGTAGTTCACCACAGCCTGCCACAGTAGATAATTAAGAAACATTTGCAGCCCTTCTCCCCACAGCCTCAAACTCTCATTAATAGGAATACGCTCCTCAAAGAAGCTGTGCTCAAACATCAGCTTTCTATTATCCATGGTGTTCATATCTGCAAGCATCCCATGACACTGTGTTCAGATACTGTATTATTTTCTAGTCGTTTTCTCAACTCTCATTCTAACCCTAAGAGCAACTTGAGGGCAGCTGTGTTACAGATTCAAGCGTTTATCCTGGAAAAAAATTCCAGCTTCAGTGACTTTCATTAAAGAGCACTAACAGGAGCTCTGTAACTTACCCGTGACTCTTCAGGAGTAAAGTCAGCATTATTGTACGAATATGAGTGTAGAGTAGTGGCGAAGAAGAAAAAAAAAAATGGAGGAGGAAGTATGGAAAGGGCTGTTTAGTCTGAGGCTTTGGATATGTATATCTGTTTGTAAATATGCAGTCCCTACCTACCTGGTCAAAAAGGTGCAATCATAGAAAAACTAAGTAAGTATTTTGTGCTAGTTTTTTGAATGGAGTAAGAGGTAGTAAAACTATTAGGCATACATCTGGGGACACATAAAATACTGAATTTCTTGTAAAGGGTACAATATGCCGTGTGTGTGTACAGTTGAGTGCTCTTTTTAATCATGTACATGTAATTAAACCCTGCGCTATCTGCAGAACTGTAAGATAAACCTCATGTTGGATATTAAGGTTGTAACATAAGAAAACAGTATTTTCTCCTGTTAACATGTTTATATTTTACATAAAATAAACTCCCTAAACTGATCTTGTTTCCATTCAGCTTGCCTTGAATTCAGCTGGAGCCAGACTAAGGCTGAACATTGATGTTAGGTGTTGAACAAAATGCTTCTGAGTGCAAGGTGTCTGTAAACTTACCGATGGGGAGACTGTTGATGCTTGCTTGTTATTTCATGTGGTGGAGTGCCTCCATTTTGCCACTGGGGCTAACTGCCTCTGAAGTGTGTCAAGGGAACGCGTTTTGCATGCAGGCCGTGAATTGTCTTGGTGGACTATACACACAGCTGCGTGACCGAGCTGCACCTAGTTAAAAACACCGCTGACCTTGCCAATGTTACTGAGAACAAGTAAAACTGAACAGAATAAAAAGCAGCAGGAGTTGAGCTACGTATTGCATCAGGGAACAGCGAGAACCCCAAGGCCTTTAGTCTGGGGTTTTGCTGTGGCTACTGGAGCAGGAAAGGGTCTTGCTAAAGAGGTCTAAAGTTCTGTCAGAGGACTGAAAGATTCCTGCAGTCTGCTCATTTTTCTGAAGTTACTCATTAGCAAACACAATTTACTTTCTCAAAAGCGAGGAAAATAAAAGGCCGGAGTTTCTTGCCCTTGTCTAAACGGATTCCTGCTATTCCTTCAGAATCCTTTAGAGAACCAAAATCAAACATAGCTGTCAGACTGTATGCTGAATTTATAGGTAACATGCCATAAGATTTATGGCACATCAGACTATCAAAGGACTAGGTTCAAAAACACTTCACATCTTACAACATAGATTTCCTCCCAGATAAAATCCTCGAAGCACCTTCACATTTATTCTTGGGTTATTAGAACATAAGCTTTAAACTAAAGGATGGGGAGACAAATTTAAAATGCAGGAGATGACAGAAATAAATCTCAAATCTACAATTTAAAAACTTTTTATAATGTACATATAAATAAGCCAATAAAAAAAAAATCCAAGAACTATGTTCAAAATCACTCTATGTGGGCTCCAGAAGAATTGCTGTCATTTCAGAAATGCATTTTCCCAGGAGCTGTATGATGCTTACCTGTGTCTCTGTCCCATCATTTTCAGCGAGTTAATCATTTTTAGATTAGATTGGGTTGTGTCCTGTGTACCAGATAAATAGAGAAATGCTAAAAATATAATTCCATCTTGATTCAAAACTCAGTTATGGTAGGAGAAAATGATAAGTTTCCTCATTTCAATACACTCACCAGAATCAAACAAAGCAAGTAACTGGGCATGACCAAATATACTACATGGAAGACCATGTTTCTGAAGATGATGATTTCCTTGAATATCTGTGTGCAACTAAAATAAATAAATAAATAAGGAAGAAAAATGAAACAACCATTTTCAAGATATAAATATATATACGGTAACAGAAACATTTCAATCCTCAGTTCTGAAAAATGTCCCTCTTCACTTATTAACCTTATATCGAACAGCAAAGGATTACTCCATAGCCTTGTTGAAGTTCACTCCTCCTCACAGCATGACTCATTTGGCCACTGCTGTGACCAAAGAGCTTCAACCTTTCCTCAGTCTAAAGAGGCTGTAGCCATATAACCTTCTTAATGTCTCTGGGGAACTTGTGTGGTGGGGGCTGTGGGGCCAGAATCCCTATGAACTGGGTCTTCCTGGAGCCTTCCTCCTGGGGCACACCAGACCAGTGATGGCTTTCTCTGTTCCACCTGAGCATCTTCCATACACGTTTTACTCAAGTTTGACTTTCCAGCTACACATGATGCACAAGGGTTTTTTTTTATTATTATTATTTCCAGTACAGAATTACTTTTCTTTAGATAGGAAAATGCATCAGCAGATCTAGAGAAAAAGATAAACAACAGTACTCCCCTGCTTGAGGTTGTTCATATGGTGGTATGTCATCTGAACCTGGGAAGGAATCCTTTGATGAATCAATTCAAGATCAAAGCTATTAAAGTATTTAAGGTATTTAAAGGAAGGTATTTAAGAGGCATGTGGATGTGGCACTAAGGGACATGTTTTAATGATGGGACTTGGTAGGTCAGGTGGACTTGATGATCTTGAAGGTATTCTCCAATCAAGATGATTCTATAATCTATGATTACAGAATGATTATGTATAATCATTATATATTATTATAATATCTATATATTGTTATGATTATATATAATCTATGATTATCCTCTAGATTGCATTTCACACACATATGAGGAAAAATATTCAGATCATGCTCCAGAACAGCAAAGGTGTTGAAAAAGATACAGTTTTCACCCAACAATGTGATAGAGACCAAATTCTACCATCAGTCTCATGAGTGTATCTTTGAAGAAACTCCAGACAGGTCTACAGTTTTATAGCAGCATTAGTAAAATAGGAACTAGAATAAAGTTTCTTCCAACTTCCTCACGATGTTGTTGGTGTGCAGAGCTGTGCTTCCTATACAGCAGTAAGGGAGGGAGATGTGTGGAATACTAAGCTCTGGAGAACTACAAGTGGCATTGTCTCTGCTTTCTGAAAGCATGATTCAGGAACACAAACAGAATCTTACACTTCATTTATTTGCTAAACATGTAATTCTCACTGTCATTTATGAAGCATTTTTCTTTTTGGTTTGGTTTGGTTTTTTTGGTCTTCAATATAATCTACCAGCCAACTTTTCAGCCCTTAATTTTTTGAATATTGTATACACTGGGGGATGTGTACCAAAATCCGTATCTACTTGAGATACCTACACCTTGCACTGAATCTGGCCACCCGTCAGCTAGATAACTTTAAATAGTAGGAACATGTTCACCGGCTCCTCAGCAGGTGCCTTACTGACCTATTCACTCCTGGATGCAGTTCAAAGTGAAGGACTTGCAGTACGTGGCTCCAGTATAACCTGATCTGCTGCTATCTCTGAAACAGCCTGGCTTGCCTGGAATGCACTGGGACAGCTGAAGTTACTCAGGAAGTTTGTCATGACAGCACTTTGCTTTCCAAGGAACGGATTACTGCCCCAGTAATTGTCAATTATTACACGCTATCAGGAAACGTTAGGGAAAGCAAGGATGAGGCCATTTATTTGATTTATTTCTCTTTATCCTGGATATTTTACTTACATTTTCAGATCAACAGACGTATTCTGAGGTAAGGTCACTGAAGTTTTGACTGTTTTAATTCCTGCAAGGTGAGTAGTTCAGGCAGAGCCTAGTGTTGGCTAAGACACCAGAACTGCATTCAGTGGCTCCTCAGAAGCTGCATTTGAGAACAACTCCCCCTAAGGTTAAGCAGAATTTTTCCCTGACCTTTAGAATGATGGGATCTTTAAATGCCCAAGCACAGGCTGCTAATTCTACTGTTAACATACATGGGATAGCATATATGGGGTTGGTTTTGGCCATACTACATCGCTATGCTGCAACATAGTTTCAACATTGAATTAACCACACTTTTGCAATAACATACTTAAAGTAGTGTAAAAGTTACCTTTTTTTTTTTCCATGGCCATCCAACTGCTAAAACCTCTTGTAATGTTTTTACCCTTAGAGGACATTAACCGATCCTAAATAGTTTCCAGACATAGGGCCTTCAAACTCTCCAGGGCTTCCCTCTTCAGAAGGCAAAAGCTCCTTTTCGAGTCTGAAGAGGAAAACGTACATTGTCACCAGACTAGAGGTTATGAGTGTTCTTCTCTACCTGACGGCCGTGGTCTTCATCATCATTTTCAAGACCCTTCACATTCCCTCCAGTTTCTGGTATGATTCCCTGATCTTTCCCTCCATCTTCTAATTTATATTATGAAAATCATCTGCCAATAGGATTGGTTTTATATGCTCTAAACCACAGGAAGATCTATTCAACATTGTATTAAACTATTTTTGCCACAGCTCAGAGAAAGTGGTGCACAAAATCCAAAAGCTCTATCGAATAGCAATGTTCCACATTCATACTAATCTAATGTTCCCAAATGCAGTTACAAAGGATGAGGAAAGAACATCAGTTTATCATAAAGCAAAGAGCACTGCGGCATACAGACTGTGCACAGGCATAAACACCCCCTGTGTAGCTGGTACCTTTAGCTGTCGTGCCACTTGTAGAGGAAATGTACCTAAAGGATGTGTTCCCTTCATACACAGCTCCTCTCTCTCTCACTCTTGTGCAATCACTCCCAGCCTCCAGACAACGAACCGAAAAAAGAAACGTTTCATTCACCATGCTCCATCTACAGTTGGAATTTGTTTATCCAAAGGCATTTTATTCAACATTGTTGTAAAATGAAAATAAACCATATTCCCCAGGCAACACATTTTTTTATCACGAAACTCTGCCAACCTGAATTCATGCAACCATTTCTTAACAACAACAACAAGAAAAAAAAATAAGGTGCAGGTTCCCTGGCACAATCTGAAGTGATGTTCCACCCCCGTTTTATTGCTTGCTTGTTTGATTTTTTGTTTTGCTTCATTTGTTTGCTTGTTTGTTTTATCCCATAAACCATGATGTTACTTTATTTTTCCTGTTACTCCTGTACTTTTGGACAGTGTCTTCTGCTATTCTAGCTGTCACTGAATGGACGAGTGCCTAGCTTCTCATTTCCTGAGTGACTGCAATACCAGACCACCAGCCATTCAATATCCTGTGATATTGGATGTATTCACAGGACTCACGCAGCCTTCTGCAAAGGATGTTCAGGCAAGCAGTAAGGTCTATAGACTGAACATGTGTTTGTGATTTCTAATCACATCACTATCAAGAACTCATTGTATTACACACAAATAATACACCCTCTCATCTACAAAATAGGAATGCCAATATTCGTCTATCTCAGAGACGTATGGAGCTTAGGTCACAGGGGTAGAGACTGCAACCTCAATCACTCCCATATGTACAGTAGTTAGATTGTAACTATATATTTTTTTTTCCTTTTCAGGAAATCATCTGTTAATAAGTTAATTCTGTTAATAAACGCAGCACTCTCTTCAAGAGCAGAGAGCTTCAGACAGCAAGATTGGCTAACCATTATTTAACAGGAGAAGAAATTTATGACAGCATCAACCAGCTATCCAGAGGTGGCAGGAATTAATTCAGTGATACAAATATATTCCAAGTTTGTCCTGAAAGGCAGCATTACTGAATTTTGTTTCCAAGCAACATATTTCATCATAAACCCAGTCTAAGTCAGTGGGCAAAGATCAGGCTTGGACTGCGTAATAGGTGACCTAGCAAGGAAAGTGCTGTGTGTTTCTTCCGATGTGCTGTCTTTCACAATGACTGTATCTGGAGATTTCAAATGAAAGGGGGTAAACTCTACTGCAGACAGCTATGAAATTAAAGAATGTCATTTCCCTCCAAAGAATAGAAAGTGTCCAAGCAAAAGAAACCTCCTCTCCAAACATACTCAACTAATTGTTGCGTTTTTTACAGATAGGAATTAGGGTAATGGGTTATGCACTGAGAACTGCCTGGTTCTTTACATATTTGCTTAGCTCATTTCCCCTCTGAAAGATATTTGTAAAGTTTTGTCTCCCATAATGGTTTTCCATTTATGCCTTAGATAATAAGATGCTATCGTGTTATTTATAGTGTTGCTTATTACAGATGTCAGTGCTTTTTCTCCTCTACTTTCAGGATCCAGCCAAACTGCTGCTCCATTTCTTTGGCAGAAGATGATGGATAACATCTTGGCAACAAGAAATATTCAGCAGCATGGAATGAAAATAGAATGAGTTGAAATCATAATGAAAAAAAACAAAACAAAACAGTGTTTATATTTGTAGTATCAGGAAGTGTATATATTATTATTATGGTATAGTCTATTATAGGGAAATATTTATATTATTATTAGCTCCGCAATTTATTTTCTGTAGTCTCAATAAATGTGTTATGTTACTTGAATATTCCCAGTCTTCCCTATTTATTCTGCTCTTTTCTTGAACAGATAAGAAGAAACCAAGTTATTCCATTTGCAGGAAGGCACGTTTCCTGTGACAAGTAGAAAAACTTCAAGCTTTCTTCCCTTAGCTAGAAAGGACAGAAATGGGTCGTACACCAAGCTGATGAAATAGCTTGATAGCATTGTAAGCTGGTTAAGCCTTAGCAGTGTCCTGACAGAGAGGAAGGTATTTAAGCCAAACCGCTACTCTCTGTCTAATTTTACCCACTGAAATATTTTCTGATGGGGCAATAAATCTGATGACAGTCAAATTGCACACTAGGTGAGGAAAGATGGGTTTCATCACTTCAGGCTTTTCACCCCAAACTGGTTAATTTTGAATAGTAAAAGCAGTGATAATAGAAATATTAGCTAGGGGTAAAAAAGTGTAACACAAAGCTGTATTTCGGGTCAGATACAGGGGAAGGAAAATCAGTGATGTGAAGGACCTGACAAGGGCAGGGGATCCACACAGCAGAAGGGATCACTCAAGGATGGCTTAAGGAGAAGACAAAAACAGAGCTGGAGAACTTAAGTACATAATTTTTTTGGTTTGTTTGTTTGTTTTGGGGTTTTGTTGTTGTTGTTTTCTTCTCTCTAGTGGCCTATTTCATGCTTTTATTGTTCAAAGTGTTTCCCCAAGTCAAGAACAACCTCACTCCATAGAGAAGCAAGTCCCTGGACCAGAGGCCAGAGTCTGGAGCCACAGGTAAAATGAGTCTGGAGGGTGCAATAGCTCTGCAGGTGTGTGAAGCACAATGGGAAGAAGCCATATGGACTATTAGCAGGAAAAATAGAATTCAATGTAGAAAAAACAAACAAACAAACAAACAAACAAACAGGTAGAACATCAGTGTGTTATCCCTTAATCAAGGTGGTGCAGAGAAGCACCGATACACCTTTGGATTGGGTTTCCAGAAAACTCACATGCTGAGGTTGGAACAAATCCCAGCAAGCATGCAGCTATCCTCAACAGTTGCTGTGATGGACTGATGGTTTAAAGAGCTGCCATTTGTTTTCAGTGTTCATTGTTATCCTACTGGGCACCAGGCAAAGAAAAGGCATCTACTGTCTTTCAAAAAGAAAATTTGTGGAAGTAAATGTGAGTTTGTGTGAACATTAATTTTTGGTGCTTTCCAGCTACAGTGGAATCTTCTGATTTTGTTTCCTCCCCACACCCAACAGGCATACAAGCATGTTTCAGCAAGTGATGGGTGACTGCCCCAGACATGAGCCTCAGGGTATGCATCCTTGTGCTCCACAGCATCCCACAATGCCAAGGAGAGCACCAAGCCTCATTCTACGGTCACTTAACATATATATATATATATATATATATATATATTCTTCGTACAAAGTGTACTCAGTTGTTTCACAACAGCAGCTTCTCCTCCTGTGTCTATTTCCTCTGGACTATAACACAGATATCAACCAGAATAGAGAAGCTGCAGTAGCAGAAAACTGTGATCTTATTTCTCTAATGCAGTGTATTTCCTTGGCAGCAGATATCTTTTGACACTGCTCTCATTCACATTGGATCTGTACTTTCCTAACTCTGTGAGCTGCTGTTAGCACTGCTTTTCTTTGTCAGAAATCCGACCTGCCATCCTTCCATACCGGGAATGTAATGAAAAGCCAAACAGAGCGACCCCCCGTGCCTCCAAAAATCCTAATTGCCAGTGGATGAAACAAATCCAGGCACTGATGAGCATGATTTAATGAAAGATGAGCTCAAAACAGAACACCACATCCAAGTAACCCCCAACTGGCATTAATTACCATCATCTAAATTCATGCAATATTTGATACACATGAACAGATGGGAACGAAATCCCAGCTTTTACACGCTACGACTCAGTGTGCTCTGTGGCATTCACTGAAGTCAACGTGAGCAGTCCTTGTCCTGCTGCACTGGGAAACTGGCTGGGACTGCTGCTAACTACGTATCCATTAGTTTTAGGTGTACATATAACACTTGTAGCCAGGTGCGTGTTACTATACAGAAAATACAGTGTAGAAAAGTTGGACCAATTCATGATGAATTTCCTGAAATTATAAGTATTCTGGCAGTTTTGCCTGTGCTTTCCACGATAGTTTCCAGAAAACATGTGGCTGAAAAGACAAAAAAGTGCCAGGTTTCTGGAGGAATTATCAGCTCCAGAAGGCGTGTGGCTCATCATGAAACAGCTGGGCTTGAAGGTCAGTAATTTTTTCCCCCTTATTTAGAGTACCTGGCCATCATCTAAAGACTTGTACAAGAACAACTTGTATACAAAGAGCTTGAAGAGGAACAACTTCCATGCTTTTTGGTCAAGGGCCTATTTGATGGAGGGCTCTGTTTGGCACTGGAAGCAAATGGAATTTAGAAAAACATGTGCTAAACCTTAAAGAAAATACTCAAAAACATTTTCATGCTGCCTTTCTTCTGATAAAAAGACTCCAACTCTTTCCTGCACGTGTCTCTCATCAGTGTGTCTTTTGTCTCTGCAGCTGTCAATTTCCAGTCTCCAGTACCACAGAAAGCAGAAGGTAACAGTTAAACTAAAAAACATGCCTATTTTTTAATTATTTTATGGCTCCTTTCACATGAATCACATAGATCACTTGCATTTAAACTGCCTAACATGTCTCATCCTAAGATCATTTACGTGCTTCTCTATAGCAACACACAAAGGAGCAAAAGTTTTTGTTTTGACTGTGTACATAAAATATAAACCCATATTTTATAGACACTGGCATAATATCTAGCCACTATTTCCTTAATTAGTCATTTCGAAAAGGCTGTTACACTCTTCAGAGCAATAAAAGGGGTAAGTCTTAGCATCCCCATGAAAATAGCTGGAAGCTCTTCAACAAGCGGTTTGAGGAAATGTGAGTCTTACATTCCTTTTCCAGGACCATTGAGGTTACCTCTGGAAATACATTAGCCTGGTTTTCAACTTTACAAAGGTGAAGTCCTTGATGCAGTAACACAACACCCCAGTGACCCATGGGCAGTGAAACCCAGAGCTCAGCGTGGTCCCTGTCTCTCATCCACACCCTGGGTGGTTCGCCCTTCATCCCATGTCCTCTGGCACTTGGGACCCTGAGGTAATTACCCAGGTTGCTTGTTGCACCCCTTGTCACTGTAGCCATAAAGCACCATTACAATAAAGGTCTGATTACCTGGCTCTGGAAAGGGCTGGGACATAAGTTGCTTTATTCAAATGTTACACCTTAGTGTAGCTGTTTGCCTAAATATCAGAAAATTGTTTGGTTAACTGGTAAATATGATTAATTGGTAAATATGTATTTATAGTTAAATACAGTTAAATATTTTTAATTGGTAAATATGGTAAATTTATAGTTAAAAATGTCAGTGTATTCAGACTATATTTTTAATATCCACAGATCCCATGTGGATTTTAACAGCAACTTTCCCTGCTTTAAAATTCATAATAACAACTGTCCTTCCTCCAGTCCCACTCCATAAATTCAAATTCAGCCTGTGATCATTAGAGCCCTTCCAGAGTTAAATTGCTGGTAATTCCTTACTTATTCAAGTGAGAAACTCATCGAATAATGAAAGCTATTAAATTAAGAGTTCTATTAATGAAAGCTATTAAATTAAGAGTTCTTTTGCAGTCCCGTTGTATCTCAGCTGATAGAGTATTCATAAAGGAAATAAATCAGACCAGCTAATGGGACAAAATAATCAGCTAAAATATTGCATACAGATTGTTCCTGTTTGATGCCTGTTTAAAAGTCAGGCCAGTGTATGCCCTTATACTCCATTACAATGCCCTGCATTCAGAAGTCTCTCTCGTATATATCCACAAATTCCTACCTCTTCTATTTGAAATTTGCTATGTAAAGTTGCAATCAAGGTCTTTCATTAGAGTTATCTAGTTCTTACAGCAAGGAAGAAGGTTTTTCCTGGCATCAGCATGTGTTGAGTTCAGAGCTTTTAGCCTTGTCTCTTTTGCTCTGGGCCTGCACAGCAGCTTGCTAGTTCTGGCACACATTCCCAACAACAGTAATTTGTGACAAAAAGCTCTGTAGGTACCTAAGGAATCAAAATTTCTGCTGATGTAGACTGGGTAGATCTACTGGGCCATGAAAACTCACCGGCCTTCACCAAATTGAAACCACTCTACAACCTTAGTTGTCCCAGTCTTGTCTGAACCTATGTAGTTCTGATTTCAGACATGTAAGTTATACCTGGCCTGGGGGTGGGGAGGAGCAGCTATATGAAACGCTCAGTAAGCTATGCATAGACTGTTTGAGTACATAATATTATGGGGAAAAAAAATATCCCCTTCTTTTTTTTTTTTTCCTTTTTTTCTTTTGCTGTAAAAAATTATTATAGAATTACCAAGAAGAGAGAGATTCGAGTTTCTAAATTACACATTCATAACCACATAGAAAGATGTAGCTCTGTGTTTTTCTCACAGGCACTTGTACAAAGTAAAATAAGAGTCCTACTTATTCCTGTCTGCTTGATTGCATGTAGATGATGTGAAGATTATCTGTACTGCATACCTAATGTATGATAGTTCTTTCTTCTGTTTGTAATAAAGCATGAGATGGGGTTTCAAAAAGCACTTAAGGTAGAGTCACAGCTTCTCTTCATTAATGCAGGCTTGAAACTCCCACATCAACAGGCTTTTTATATCGCCACTCCTGTTTCATGTGGCAATAAACTGAGTTGTATTTGGTAGGTGCACATACAGGGAAAACTCTGACCACATCCATCTAGAAATAATCCCTGGCTTTTATGACTATTACACTGAATCATTAAGAGATTCCTTGCTATCTTTTCTAATCTTCATAAGCTAGGAAAAAAAAATATCTGAATTTTTCATCTTTCAGAGTAAACTTCCCACAGGGCTGAGGGCGTTTGGTTTGTAAGGTGTGGGCCGAACACTGAACAGCCCGGCTGTGAGACAGGGAGACAGAAGCCCTAGTGGGAAGCAGAGGGCGGGTGCCATGCAGGGGGCTTCCCTGCCCTGTGCAGCACCCATGAAGCAGCTGCAGCTGCTGCCCACATCAGACTAAGCAACTGTTCCACCCCCCCTTGAAATCTGGGACAAGATTTTAGAGGGAAAACAAACGATACGGCTCCCCTCCCCAAGCAAATTCAATCATAAAAGCCTGATGTGTTCAGCACTGAAAAAATCTTGGCTGCAGAAAATTAATCACCTAAAAAAGATAAGGACGCAATACCAATCTAACTAAGGATATCAGCTGTGATAGATCACTGGGCATCTTTGTCACTGGACTGATTTGAAGCATTTTAACTTAAAATGCTTTTTTACAATGCATATTGGTTAATTTAATCTGGATAAGGCATTCCTCCACTGGAAGGACGACTGAATATGTGTCATTGTGCAAGTGTCAGTAACATATTTCTGCTAATAAGAGTGGAGTAACGTTAAACAACAGAGTAGAACAAAGTGCTACTCACTGAGGTAATAAGCCTAAAGCACTAAAAAAGTTTTGATGTCATGTTTGGATGCTAACATTTAACTGTCAATATCAGAGTCAAAAAAAGCTGATAAGAAATTACAAGGATACCACTATTTTAGAGACTGGGAAGAAATCTCTCTTTCTGATAATTTTTCTTTGTCTTTTTCTGTTGTCTTTTGTGTCACTCAAAATCATTTTATTTATTTATTTTTTTAATTTGAAATCAAGACCAGGCTGCTACTACAAAAGCATTAATAGTTTCTCTTAAATACTAAACATTAGAAATATTTTTCTGATTTAGGGTGTTTTGTACTTCCTTGATCAGCAGTGATATAGACTGTAAACTCACTCCTTTTTCTCTGTCAGGTGGTGCAGGGTACAAGGAGACTCATAGATGCAGAGTTAGGGTGACACAAGAGCCCTGCTCCTGGACACCAGCCTCTCTCAGATGAGAAGCTTCTGCTCCATGGGAGAGCCAGGCAGCACCAACAGGAGACACTGACAGGTCCTGAGGGACCTGTCAGATACTGGGTTTTATTTATTTATTTATTTATTTTTAACTGAAGCATCTGTAAATGTTGGTGGATATTTATACACCTGCAGAGATGGGGTGGGGGACTGGAACCACACAACTATCAGCAAAAATAGCCCAACTCCACATTTCCACCAGGCCTGGCAGCGAGATTCAGGAACGTTTATTTACACCGAGTGCTATTATTAGAGATTGTTCATACAGGATCACTCATGAATTTAGTATGAGGAAAGGATAATAATGTCTTTTTCTGTATCTCCACAGAACATGTGAGCACACAGTACCAGACAGAAACTGGAGAAGTCATGGAGAAACAAGGCAACTCGTGGGCAGCATAAGTGGAAGAGAAAAGCATTCAAATGCTCCTCTTTAAAAAAAAAAGAAAAAAAAGAAAAAAAAAAGAGCCAAGAATCAGTTGTGGTTTCCACCTTCACCAAATACAGTTAAAACTCAGCTGAATCCTATCCATGAGAAGCACACTACATGCGATGAAATTTGTTTCACCCACAAACACAATTAACTGAGGACGTCAACATGAATTTATCTTACATAGGGCCATAAAATGTATTTGCCATTATTTGTTTCAATTGTTTTGATCTTTTCTTTTGTATAATCTACCTAGATCTACTCCAGTGACTTTGTCGCTCTGGTTTTCTTTCTTGCACAATGCCCAGTTCTCAGATATACGGACTGTTTGCAAATACAACTCTCTGTAGCTATTTGTAGGCGATACTCTCTGTAGTATCTCTTTAAAAACAGTTTTGTTTTATTAAGATGTCCAAGTGTCACATTTCTATACCAGTGCAATTATCAGCTGACATTGTTTTTACTTTTAAAATACCGTTTCCAAGTTTATCATCCCACTCCGCGCCTCGTAATTCTTGCGGATAAACATGTTTCAGGTCTGTGATGGTATCCCTGGAGATGGTTGCCATAGTGCTTCGCAGGATTTTATTTTTGCTCATTCCTCAAAAGCAGGACTTTGGATCTCTGTGGGAGGCCCAGGACTGCACTAGTCTCAGATTTTATTGGCTTTGCTATTCTGCCCCCACTGGGGAATAAACCGCTCAGACGTGTCACTGTCATCTTTACCGTATTCCATCCGCCCCGCTCAAAATGGATGCCTCAAGCCACCCTCCCCACTTCCATAGGACCTTATCACATACCTGTTGAAGTTCTCGCTGGTTTCTACTTAGTTTCCACCTGAAGCACAGATTATTCTCTACTAAAAATTTCAGACGACATTTTCTAACATCATGCACAATACACTGAGTTTTTAACATTTTGGTTATGTATTCAAAAATACTTAAAAATAGGAAACAGCAAAACAACTGTGATTCTGATTGCTTCAGATCTTATGCTGTCCACATGAGCAAGCACACCTGTCTCTGTCCAGGTCAGTCTTTCCCTCACTTTGATAAATGCTTTCCCCAAACCCTTTAATTCCTAAAAGTTTTAGAAAAAAAATGCTGTCTCATTTCTATGAAATGACCGATGTAACGACTATCAGAAGCAATGTCAGTGGCAGTCAAGCACCCAAATATCTTTGGGAAGCTGAGCCATGCTGATCCATTTGAAGTGGCAAACCATTTCCTCTGTCTTTGCTTTTGTTAAAAGACACCTTTGGCAGTGCCTTGTCTAAACAAAGCAAAAGCTGAAGGATCTTTTCATGCAGCAGAAACAGAATCTGGTTCAAACTCAAAAACAGGTTTTGGTTCAAAGTCAGGTGTTCAAAATGTGATCTCTAAAGGGCATATTTATGTAACAGATATCACAACAAAGCCTCTTCTCACAGTAGACAGGGCAATCATTTTAAGTGAATAAGCACAGATATACATGTTTTGTACGCATTTTCACACACAGTATCACACAGTATCACAGATTTCTAGGTTGGAAGAGACCTCAAGATCATCGAGTCCAACCTCCGACCTAACACTAAGTACTCCACTAAACCATATCGCTAAGCTCTACATCTAAACGTCTTTTAAAGACCTCCAGGGATGGTGACTCCACCACCTCCCTGGGCAGCCCGTTCCAATGCTTAATAACCCTTTCGGTAAAGAAGTACTTCCTAACATCCAACCTAAAACTCCCCTGTCGCAACTTTCGCCCATTCCCCCTCGTCCTGTCACCAGGCACATAGGAGAACAGACCAACCCCCACCTCTTTACAGCCTCCTTTAAGGTAACTGTAGAGAACAATAAGGTCGCCCCTGAGCCTCCTCTTCTCCAGGCTGAACAAGCCCAGCTCCCTCAGCCGCTCCTCGTAAGACTTGTTCTCCAGACCCCTCACCAGCTTGGTCGCCCTTCTCTGGACTCGCTCGAGCACGTCCATGTCCTTCCTGTAGCGAGGGGCCCAAAACTGAACACAGTACTCGAGGTGCGGCCTCACCAGAGCCGAGTACAGGGGCACAATCACCTCCCTAGACCTGCTGGCCACACTGCTTCTTATACAGGCCAGGATGCTGTTGGCCTTCTTGGCCACCTGGGCACACTGCTGGCTCATATTCAGCCGACTATCAACCAATACTCCCAGGTCCCTCTCGGCCAGGCAGCTTTCCAGCCACTCATCTCCCAGCCTGTAGCTCTGCTTGGGGTTGTTGCGCCCCAGGTGCAGGACCCGGCACTTGGCCTTGTTGAACCTCATACAGTTGGCCTCAGCCCATCGCTCCAGCCTACCCAGATCCTCCTGCAGAGCCTTCCTGCCCTCGAGCAGATCGACACACGCACTTAGCTTGGTGTCATCTGCAAACTTACTGAGGGTGCACTGGACGCCCTCATCCAGATCATCAATAAAGATATTAAAGAGGGCCGGCCCCAGTACCGAGCCCTGGGGGACACCACTAGTGACCGGCCTCCAACCAGATTTGACTCCATTCACCACAACTCTCTGGGCCTGGCTATCCAGCCAGTTTCTAACACAGCGAAGCGTACACCAGTCCAAGCCCCGAGCAGCCAGTTTCTTGAGGAGAATGTTGTGGGGAACGGTGTCAAAAACCTTACTGAGGTCAAGGTAAACCACATCCACAGCCTTTCCCTCATCCACCAAGCGCGTCACTTTATATAACACACATTTGTACACGTTTTATATAAAATAGCAACTGCCTCTCTTCTGCAGGATTTGCATCTTCAGCAGTATGGAGGAACAGAGAAGCATAAATGAACTCTCTGTTAGCCGTATTTAACTTTTGTCTTGTAGTTGAATAAGTCTTAAATTTAGTATACAACATTCAAGAGATGTACAGGATGCAACTGAAAGATGTCGAGGAGGAGAAAGCTTCCAAAGGAACATGGGCACAGGGCAGTGATCTTCCACATTGCCTGCACAGATGTTTAGGTGTGCTAGACAGCTGGTATCATAACAACTTGAAAAGCAAGTGTTTTGTGACCTTACACCCAGTCCTGAGCAAGACAGGTTACATGAACAGCAGCACTTGCCCAAGCAGGATCTTACCTGTAGCGTGGCAGGATGGAAGTGATGGAAAGGGCACAACAACATCAAGCCAACCAGAGCTGCCTGGGAAGTGGCTTTCTCCAGCCCATGAAAGCCTAAGATCTCAGAGATTTTCTGTTCCTAGTCAAACAACTTTTGAAGCTTTTCTAGTTTGTTAGGCAGTAAAAAAAGTACAAAAGGTTCTTCTGGGAAGACTCATGACCCGTGCTACCCTCCATCCCACAATAAAATATCACTCATCTCCCTGTGCTTGCTCAAATTCAGCAGTGAGCAAAAGGAGTCAGACCTTTGCCCACTTCGCTTTCCCAGTGGTACCTGATCAGAGGTATTACAGCTGCTGTAGCATGTTTAATTTCAGACCATCTTCATCCACGGCACTCATTCTCCTTACAGAACAGTAACCAGCCTTTGCTGAAGAAGAAAGGAGGTAGAGATCACCTGCCTTCAGTGTGTGTAAAGGACAGCGTGCCCTGTTAGGTTTCCAGAGCTCACAGAGCCAGCTGTTGACAGAAAGCTGCTCTGGGTCCTGCTCTGCTTCAAGTTCCAGCTGTGAATCTCTGGCATTGGCTTATCATACTGGGGCAGAATGGGGCCAGTTACCGTGCTTATCGTGCAGGTCAGTCCGAGCACGTCTACATGACACACAGCTGCGCCCAGCAAGCTAAGCAGCCAAGTTAAAAATCCCAACAGTGTACCAATGAGCCTGGGTGAATATACCCTGTTCGTTAAAAAAACTAATCAATTCGGGTAGCTATACACAGCTCCAGTGCTGTGACAGAAACATTCCCTAGTGGCCCACCAGGGTAGAGTTTAAACCGAGGAGAAAACACAGTGCCAATAAGTCAATAGGAAAACACAGTGGGATCCTTTCACAAGGATGTCAGTCAATGTTCACCTACTTCAGGTTAAAAGAGAATCTCTCTCACAGTGACCTAACGCTTCTTGTTCCCGTATCTACCTCTGTATAAACTTGCATTGTTCAAAACGAAATTCTAAACTTTCCAGAGAAGTAAAAGCCTACATCTATAAACACATCATAGCAGATTTATTGTTGGACCAATTATATTATGTGTGTCTCTTAGAAACACCCAATAAAAAATTATAAATACTCCAAAGAGGCTCTAAGTACGAAGGAAATAAATGAACCCTGGGCACTGGAAGGAGCTAGACGTGGTACAGGCAGGCGCCGGCCGAGCTGCCTCACATACTTCTCCTCACGTCTCTGGGCCTGGCCTGCAATTCCCTTCCTTCCAGGGGCAGGATCCCCTCGTGTCACCCCTGCGTGTGTGCCTGTGTATGGCCAGGCCACCAGCCCCAAAATGTCTGCTGTCAAAGAGGGGCATGGCCTGAATAGATTAGAGACCTACCCATGTACGTGCATATGAGTGCATACTTACGCGCACATACCATAATAACCTCGGGGATTTTATTAGCTGGGAGAGAAACAAAGTTGGTGGAAAGGAGCAAATGACGTGAACAAGTGCATGGTACAAAGACAGGGAAGAGAGCTGTGAAGAACAGGAAGAAATGGGCCACGTACGGGCTGTGAATGGCAGGTACATTCAGAGACAACCCGGGATAAATAAAACAGTCAGAGGTAGCAGACGGCAACACGAGCCACAAGAGATGACAGCACTTATCCTGTGCTGTCAACCAGTGAGTGGTGAAAAAGATTGCACTGGAAGATGTGGCAGATGCTCATGTGGAGCCACTCTCCAAAGAGCACCTGGCAGCCCCAGGAATGACCACAGCACCCAGCAAGGACAGCCAGGAGGTAGGAAGAGGCAGGGCTTTTGTAGGCAAAAGAGAGCAAGATCCACCAGCAAGCCCTGTGTCACAACCAGAGAAGCAGCAAAAAAAAAAAAAAAAAAAAAGAAAAAAGCCTGGGCTGCTATGGAAAACATGGGGAGAACGAGGACTTTGCAAAAAAAAAAAAACTCCTCTCTTTGGTATCCCCTTTCTTTTGCTGTCGCTAATGCAGTTGAACATTCTTTGAAGCTGAAATAATTTCCTTCATCCTCTTTTTCTCCCCCCTGCCCTTGTTCTTAGCCTGATTGAATTAACAATTTAAATTAATTAAAAACAGACTTGTCTAAGTCAAAGCTCTTTTATACAATGTGTTAAGAAGAAATATGCCACATGGTTGTAGTAGTTTCAAGTTTAAAGGATTTTACCTTTCCAAGCTCTGCAGATTTTCCCTATTGAGAATGCCAATTTTATGTCATTACAAGAGTATCTTCAGAGCATAATTGTCACTAAACTTCATTCCTGCTTTCAGGAAAAGACTTTGATCTTCCTGACTCCCCTCCCATTTAAGTGAATACTTCTTTAATGCAAGAAATACCCAGTTGTTTGTCAAACTATTTACATTCTTCCTTTTCAAATCTGTTGTCCTTGTCCAATAGGATTTCTACATGCTCACAATTCTTGGGATATTTCCTCTGTATCAGTCTATTTCAGACTGAATTGGCACTGGGGGGAGGTGGGGGTATGAAATTCTACACATATTCCTAGCAATACTGGCTGCACTGTCTCTGCTTACTGATCTTATCATAAGCCTTTTACTGTTTCTATTTTATCCTTCAATTAGACCCTTCTTCAAACCCATTCTCGCACATTCCTTCCCTAGGTTGTATAAAAGAAAGGTCTTTAATCTCTCCTTTCCTCTAATTGAAGCTGTCCTTCCCTGTGTGTTTTCCAGTGGAATGCTCTGGTTTTCATTAAGCGATGTCAGCAATACTCTGGTTGCTGTTCTTTCTGTTTAATGTGGTTTTGCAAGAATAATAACAACTTTTTGTCTTTCCACAGAACACGGCAAGAAAATTTTAATTTATTAGCCTCATAAAAGAAAGCACTGCAGTACTGATGCTTTTGGAGATCTAGGCTAAGAAAAAGACAAACTTCTGTTTCTAAGTCCCAAATAGGTATCCCGTTACTGGGAGTAGCTGCCTGATTAGACACTGACACACCGATACCTTCCAACTGCAACTGGGATAACTACTGGTCAACCCTCTTAGGTAAACACCATGAGAAGGTAGAGCCAGGAATGAAATGGGGAAAGGCTCCCCGGGGCACCTCATGGTGCTGTGCAGGGGCACAGGGCACTGGGCAGGTCACAAAATCTTGATGCAGATCTGCGTGGCTGGAGGAGCTGGGACTGGCAAATCCCAGCAATAATTCAGTGTAAAGCGAGGGGAGATGTTAATCATTCAGATTTTGTTTGTACTGGAAATGCACTGATTAGCAGCCACCGAGGATCTGATCAGATTAAAGGAAGACAAATAGTGGCTGTTTCCTTAAGCAGGAGGTATGCCTCCAGCAATTAGCTGAGCTCCGCTATTATCCACCCTCCAAGGAGCTAACTTTGTCTCAAATAACACACACAATCAGCGATAACAGAGCAAGCTCCTAGCCTGACTTGAATTGAACGTGTAAGGTTGCCAGTGCTTTTGTGGTGTGCAGTTTCTTAGGATCACACCTGCAGACAGCCAAGCTTGCTGTGAAACCAGTGATGAAAATGAAAACAGCATACACAAAGTGTGCTGTAAATAGCACACAGCTGCTGGAGTAGGGTAATACCTGCCTTTCTCATAGTTTGCTTTTGGTCAGAAAGAAAAAAACATAGCAGTTAGTGCAATTATTGTTTTTGAGTGGGAAGGGAAGAGAAGGCAAATTGAGGAATGAAAAGCAATTAAAAGCTTCTTGAGATATTTTCTGGTGTTTGTTCTTTCCTTCTGCTGCAGTGCCACTTCAAAGCCAGAGCTTAAAGATACGCTCGGATTGGAAGCAGAGACCATGACAATGTTCACAGTTTAATCAAGCTCAGTGTCACGGTGAGATGTGGCACAAAAACAGCTGCTTCTGGCTTTCAGGATTCAAAACCACTGTAACACCTACGGAGTCACTACCCAGGCCAACACAGGTATTTCTAACTATTAAGATTTGTCCTGGAAACCCCCTTACAGGTTCTTCAGATAGCAAGGGCTCCTGGGCAAACAAAGGATTAGCCATCTTCCCAGATCTCACTCCTATTACCAATTCCCTTCTTTACAGGTCTATAAATATTCTGCATTTTTCATTTTTAAAATGTGTGTAGTGAGCAGCTTCCCCACCTGCCAACCAACAGAAGTATCTGGCAGCCCTAATGGCGAATGAGAGCCCATTTCCCCACCAAGGCTGTTCTCTCTTTGCTCTCAGGTGAAGGGTGTGCCTGCAAGTGGGACCCCACACAGCCACCAGGTGCCCCACTTCATTGTGGATTTTGGTTCTCTGTATTTGGGAATGTCTGTTCCCGATGTTAAATGTTTAATATTTATCTGAATAAAAGCTTTTTACTTTGACTTTAAAAGATTAAAATTTTTGAACGTTTGCAAAATTAAAGCTATTAGACATGAAGTAACTTCTAAATGGTAAACAGAAGAGTTACTTGGGAAATGGAAAAAAAACTATTTCACCATTAGTGGAATACTTCATTGACTCTTCTTAGAACAATGTTTCACATAAACAAATACACATCAGAAAAAAATACTGTTACCCAGCAGCATTTTCCGATCAATGAACGCAGTGGTCAAAATTTCCTATTCAGCTTCAAAGTGATATTTGATGATTAGCTCTGATGAGTAGGTTCCCACAAAAAATAATTTGGAGCCAGAGACCTTGACAGAGAAGGTATTTATGGAAAGAGCGTTGATCATCAGAGGATCTCAAGATTCTGAGTTTGCTGCTCCAGTTCTTGACTCATCTTTTTCAACTGTTTTTTTCTTGTTTGGCAGGCAGCTCTTGTCTGTGTTTATCCACAGTCAAGTCCATTTCACTTTTCTGAAAGAAGATTGTGTACAGCAAGTAGAGCAAGACCCCCACTTCCTTTCTTCTTGGGAAAAGTAAGATATAACATCAGTCATCACATTTTTATAAACGAAGCTTTTTGTATACCATGCACCACCAACTAATAGCTTTAATTCATGCTGCATGAGGATTAATCTCTTCACAAAACCTGATAATTGTGGTTTGTGTCTGCAAATTTTTAGAATAAAAGACTTTCCACTTTAGCTCTTGCTCCCTGTCAGTGTCACTCTATGATGGAATTTCCAGATGGCTATTTTAGATACAAAATATTGTGGGTTTTAAAAGGAGCTTTGTCACACACTGTACCTAAAAAAAATAAAAAAAAGTGTTGTTTAAAGACCTACTTTCCTATGAGTGTATCGGTATGATTTTATTCAAAAGTTATCCAGTAAAGATTTTCATGATTGTTATCATCTGATAGTATTGTAAACTGTAGAATGAAAAAAATTAAATAAACCAGCCTATATTAGTCATCCTCTGGCCTTAGATGCAGACCAGATTTCAAATACCTGAGTAATTAAAGCCAATGACAGTTTTACTCAGTTACTTCAGTTTTGACAGCTATGCACTTTAAGACTTAAATTCAGCTTAAGTCTAAGCAGTGGCTCTGTGTTTACAAAATGTAATACAATACCTCCTCTCCTTTTCAGCAAAACCTGGGTAAAATGCAGCACTTTCTATCCACAGCAGAGGATCCCCAGTGCTAGGATATGACTGTCTTCTGTGCTCCTGCTGTAAGCAATGCTCTACACGGAGGAAGCTTCTCTGAGGCAAAGTCTGCTGCATTTTACCATCACAGGTAGCTGGGCTGTGCAGTCTTCATTGAGACATCACCTTTACCTGCTGAGCATTTGTGTTTTGTTTTTCACTTCAGTCATTTGTTTCCTTCCTTCCTACCCTAGGTTACACTGGGGAGATGTCAGGCAGGGAAACAAAAGCTCTCACTGGATTACTGTGATTATGAAAGGAAATTAAAAAATTACAAAAAAAAAATAAAAACATAATGAATAATGTAAATTTTAACTGGAGCTAATGAGTGTGCAGTGCAATTCAGGAAGCAAGCAGAGAGCAGTGGGGGCTGCTAGCAATTTGGCAGTGGCTACTTCTTTTGTGTTGACCAAGAAACTGTAATTTTCCAGGGGACATCTGAAATGACAAAGCTGCTGAGGTGGTAGGTGTTAATTGAGAAGATCCCAAACTAAACTCTAGGATTTCATAAAATTTTCTGTGCCACAAGGACAAGCAAGGAATAGTTAATTAACAGTTTAGATTAGTGCATGCCATATACTGTACAATATGGCCCACCTGGAGTGATTTCACTAGGCTCCAGTCCATGTGCCATGACATACGTATTTCCAGGTGACTATTTTGGGATCTTCAATCATTCTTTAATTTTTCAAGCTGTCACCAGGCGTGTGTTTGTTTTATTGCAAACGTGCCTATGACTGATGTTTGGATGAGTTCAGACAGAGTGTATCGAGCTCTTTTATTTGGAAGAATGCCTTTTTTGTTGCAAGTGGCCTCAAGCATCACTCTCAGTCTTATCAAGAACTACCTCTTTTACCAATGTCATGTAGTGCACCTTTGGCTCCCTGAGACAGTGGCTAGAGATGTTTAACAACTTTCAGTGTCATCATGGTTATTCATTTTGTCCCAGTGTTCTGTCGTTAAGAGTCCCATCCTTCATAAAAGAAAAGAAAAAAAGAGGAAAAAAAAAAAAAAAAAAACAGGGAGAAAAGCTTTACTCAGCCCATCCTTTTGGATCCCACATTCAGGGCTCTCCAGACTCGTACACTTGACACACAGTGCCATGGTGCCATGTAGCAATCTCCACCCAGCTCCGGACATGGCAGGCTGGAAGAATCACTGTCCTCTCCCTCACTTTCTCTGCTGCTCACAGAAGCCAGCTCCTCTCCAGCTTCCCAGTACTTCCATGCAAAGGGATCTCACATCCCCACTAGGCAGGGGATTCAGGCTGGGCTGATCTGTTTACTGAGAAACCAAGGACAACCTTCCTAGTCCTATTGCATGAGTGCATAAAAACCAAATCCAGGCTTTGATGGACAAAAGCAAACATACCATACTTAATACAGCTTAAATATGAACTTGTTCTTCCTTTTAACTTTGTCTCCCTTGCAGAGTCTTGAAACCATCCTCATTTGTACACCATGAGCTGCAGTCCATGTCATGCTGCTTAGCTCTTCATCAATGGCTTCCAGATGTCTGACCAAGGCTGTGTGAAGAGTTCAGTAATCAGCAGACCCAAACAGTAGGGTCACAAGGTGCACTGTAAAAAGGCACGATATATCATACAAGCTACATCTTCTTGCCTCATTACTTTCTTCCATCCAAAGCTGCCAAATATTAGGCCCATATTTAAACATTCACATGTCTCTCTGTAGAAAACATTTTCTACTGCATCTTCTACATTACATCTCAAAGTCACAAACTGATGTTTGTTCTTATTGTACTGTGTGTTCGATTCTGGTCTAAAACACCTACTCTGTCAGGCTATTGCCTCTGTCATATCTGTTATGTGCTGCAGTGAGAAGCCCTCTGTTTATCCAGTTTTACACAGTTTCTTTTATACCTCACTTATGGAAAGTCATAAAACAGAGGTTGAAACATGAAAGTCAGGTGTCATGGTTAGGTTTTCCCTTCAAAATCCACTTTTAACTATTTCTTATCCTTCTTCACACTACTTGGAATAACCATTTTCAGGACTAGGCATTGTCTGACCTTGTTTTCAGAACACTGGGAAGAAGAAATTTCCTGATCTGAATGGAAAAGGTTGGCTAATATTTTGTACATGTTTTTCTTTAGGAAATAAGTAGTACCAGAAAGTGGAAATAAAAGATGAAAGATGACTTTCAAACTAGTTCTGCTGTGCAGCATGCCAAATTTCAAGATCAGCTCAGGTATGCAACAGCAAGCACTGACAAAGGCTGCATTTTAGCTGTCTGTGTTTATATGACCACTAATTGACATCATGACAGTGAACTCATTACATTGGGGAAGCTGGCAGAATCTGTTTGGATAATCCATTTATTCTAATTTTCTTGTCAATTGACAAGGAAAAAGAAAAAGGAAGCACACACCAGAAAAACACAATAAGATTAATTTAGAGGAAGGTTGGTTTATATATGGTAGGATGATGCAATTATGGACAGTTAAATTTTAATGGCCCCTCTCGATGTCCATTCAAATAAAGTAACACGGTCCACTGACTCTTGTCAGAATGAGCTATAGCCAATGCTGAAGTATCATTTATCTCTGCATTTTCACTTTCCAAGAACAGGAGTTTTAGTGTTTTATTTATTTAGATATCATTCATTCTCTTATTTTCAAGCTGATCATACCTCTACATAAAATGTCATCTCTTGTCTTCAATCATAACTCAGGGCCAGAGGGAAGCAGAGCCTGCTAGGAATGTGGTAATCCTGACAGAACTCACCATCTGTGGACTATGAGGCATGTGGGAGCCAAAGCATTTGATGGGAATATGCCCATTACACCAAATTTCCTTCTTATTACTGTCAGAACTCTAGTCTGCCTGCTGCAGTGTGCTCAGGCAACCTATTTATGAGCCCATATCTACCGAATGACCCTATCAGACAGACTGCTACAAGGCCAGGAGCATCAGAGCTTTCAGGCTTTCAGCAAGAGCACCTGAAGCTGTGGGAGCAAGAGCCCCAGGTCACCCAAGCTCATGGCAGTCCTGAGATCTTCACACCTGGGACTGTTCTTGCAGAAGGACTTGGACTCAAATTTATTCAAGACATACAGCTGCAGAACAAGAGCTAACAGGACCTTCCACCTCTCTGCCCAGGATACCAGGGGAAGCCTTCTGACAGAAGGTGGGTATCCAATCCTTACATTAAATATCTGTTTCAAAGGCCACTTCAGTTTCTGTAAATCCTACTGCATGTGCTTATTTTTGCTATCAAAGTAGGTCTCATGGTTTTAACAGGACTGCTAACATACATCAAGTTTCTTATGCCCTGCAAGAATGAGCCCTTTCCCCGCCTGTCTGCATGAGCCCAAAGACCAGACCTTTACGGTAAAAAAAGCATGGTGTACCAGGCATCTTACAGCTTCTTAGCATCATACTACAAATTTAGTTTTGCTACCATACACACAATCAAGTTGCACAGACATATTAATCATATCTGGAGGTAGCCATTTTGTTTGCCTTTTAAATAAGACAGTTGATAACAGATGGATTATCTTTATCCCTGTGCACAATGCCATGACCTTTCTGGACTGCTATATAAATATTTAGTCTTTTCTTTTGGCATCCACTAATTTCCTGTGCTTCAAACAAAGAGATTACTAACCGCAAATACATTTGAGATGAATGCTCAAGTAAGAGTAAACTCATCGTTCTCTTCAGCAAACAAACAGAGTAGAAACCTGACAAGAACAAAACCACTGTAGTCTGAAATGTTCACTACTGACTGAACATAGGTTAGGATCGCTATTGCCATTTATCATTGCCCTCTGGCAAAGCAAGACCCATGTCTAAGCAATTACTTCCTGTCACTGAACTCGTAATGCCCTTCCCTGTGCATATTCACAGCCTTCTTACCACCATAAAAGTTGCAGGCTTTCATGTTGTATAGATTTGAAAAGCTGGAATGGACTTGTGAAGGTAAAAATCCAGGAGGTATTTGGACAGCAAACCATATCATGTCATTCAGACCCACTTTCTCCACTGGGTATTCCTCCCACAGTCCAGTTTGATAGCCCCATTAGTAAATTTAGAACAACAAAAGCACAAAAAGTAAAGCACAAAGCATTCTGGCCTTGCTTTAAAAGGCCATTTTTCCAGGCAGTGGGCCAGATTCACATCATTAGCCTCCTTCCTGGCCTTTTCAAGTGACAAAGAATGCTGCTCACCGGTGATACTGTTACTAACAGTTGTGACCACAGAAGAGGAATACTTGAAGTATAGCACCGTTTCATGACTATTCATTCAAAGGTACCTTAGGTCCAGATCTCTTTGGTCTGAACAGATGTTAGAAGATTTGGTTGGTTCTGCAGCTGTGAACCCCTTGCTAATGCATCATTTCATAGAAACCTTTCCATTTTAATTGAAGACAGATGGCATGCTGAAAGGGGCCATGTCAGTCTAGCCTAATAACACGAATAAAGCAATAACTATTTCCTTCTGTGTTTTTTTTTTTTTTCACTGTTTCAGTGTATTTGAAGCTGTTACTGTATTTGCTGCTTTGCTCTTTAGTGTATAGTATGAAATCCCTCAGAAACAGAGGGTACTCCAGATTGGATGCAGCAGCAACAAATGCTGCAGACACACTGAGAAACTAAAGAGTCCTAGAAATGTAACAAGTGCTCCCCCTTTTTTTCAGCCAAAGCTGAAAGGTAAAAAAAAAAAAAAAAAAAGAATAAAATGGACATTTTCAGAGGAAATGGGATACTGCTTCTCAATCAGTTCCTTACCAAAGTAAGACTGCAAAATTGTTTGCGTCCTCAAAGGTCACTTTTCTTCAGATCATGAAGTGGGGCACTTGCAGAAGAGCTTCAAGAGCAAAGAGAAGCTAAGAGAAGCTTTACATAACTAAAAGCAGAACAAAAGTTGAAGTCAGGAAAAATTTAGGCAAAAGCAAATAGAAACAAAACAAGAGAAAAAAAAACTGTATTATGATGCACAGTAATGGAACTAAGACTAAATTATGCCTGTGAATGATGATTTAGAGTTATTAGTAGTTGGGCGAAGTCAGAATAATACAAAATATACTGCACAGTACATTATTGGAGTGGAAAAAGTGGAACCAGCTATCTTGATATTTGTTATATTTCATGCAGCTTTGAATCATATCAGAAGTTTATGATAAGACTTAATATTTTACCAAGAGAGCGACATTCCAGTTCCAGCGTTAGGAGGAGATTTGTTTTCTAGGGGTGTGCTGGACCAATCAAGAATGTGTAAAAGAGACAACAACTCCTAACCAGTGTTACAGAGGGAGGAAAGATAATGCATTTGCACTGATCCCTTAGGTGTGTGGCAAGCACTGAGGCAGGCTGAAGAGAAAGTGGGAGCCCAGGTGGGGAAGGTGGGAGATCTGCAGATAGGGGATTGGAGCTGGAGGTACGAGGGAGAGGTTAGGAAGCTGCAAAGGGTCAAGGTAAAGAGGGAACTTCTGAAGAAGCAAGGAAGCTGTGAATGTTGAGAGAAGGTGAAAAGATACCCCATGTTGGGTGTTTTGCATGGGAAAGTCATTGCCTGAGTAATACACCTGTTGGCCTGAGGAGTGGAAAAGGGCCAGTGACAGTGAAAACCACAATATATACAAGCATGATTTGACTGTTTACTTCCTTGTTCTGACTATAGTGAGCAAACAGATTTCTCTGTCCCCTCTTGACCTTACTACCTTATCCCTAGCCTGTGTCCAGAAGGTTCTTCTTACCTTTCAAAAAAAAAAAACAGCTTCAGAAGGCCTTGAGCTTGATCTACTTTTTTTAAGTATCTGATTCCAATAGTAGGTTTTATATAACTGTGGGATCTTTTTTTTTCTTTTCCTTTTTTCCCCGAATAAATGCATCAGTGCTATATTTCTGTTTATTGCCTGCAGCCTTGCACATGTGAGAAACCACAGACATCTTCCCTTTGGGAGGAAAAATCACTCAAGTCTGTATTAGCTGAAAAATATAGAAGTACACCAACTGTTGAGGCAAAGGCTTGAGCTGCTTTCAACTGGAAACATAGAAGCAAACCTCCAAACTGATTTGCACAAGACTGCTGCTTTCACATAAGTCTCCATAGAGAACAGGGGGCACAGCTTAGCATGATGACTTGCAGACCATCTCCCATGGCACCTGCTAGAGCAATCCCAATAGCACACTGAGCTCCGGGTTGCTCGCAGGGGCTGGTAACCACCATCCTTGTCTCCTGTGGGCAGCCTGAGCTCTTTTTGCTTTAAGGCTATTCAGCCACAGGCATCTAGAGTCAAAATTCTCCTAGGACAGATGTTACAGCCCTTTCAAGTTATGGTCAAGAGAAGTTAGCAAGGTCCCTCTACACAGCAGATATATGTCCTTTGAAGAGTATGCTAAATGCTAGATACACACTGCCTCCTGCCAGATATACCATCAGCCACCTCAAGCTCATCTCAAAGTAGTTCCTACAGTCAGACCACATAGCTGAAGCCATAGGTTATTTTTATTGGCCAGAGATTATGTCCTTTGTCATCACTTTCATACTCTCCTGTCACTCCTCTCTCCTCCTACACTTGCTCTTAGAAGTTACATTGCCAGGTGATGTTAACTTTAAGTGTTAGAACCATGACAGTGATTAATACATGAGCAATTCTGTCCATCTCTTTGAAATAAGTTATAAAACTCTGTTTAAAAGAGTTTAAACTCTCCCCTTTAAAAAATAAATAAATCTCATTGTTTCCATTTTTCTAAATACAGTTTTTCCTCTTTTTGCCATCATTGTACAATACCATGCTTTCTGATATCACATCACTTTGTACACAGATGTTCTATGTCAACATCCCCTGAAAGCAGCATTCTGTAACTTTAACATCAGTGTTATTCCAAAGTTATCTCAATGTCACATCAGTCAAGTACCGTAGATACAGCAAAAACGATAATGTTGCATTACTATGTTCTGCTTTCTTACCTAAAACATCCTCCAATTGAAATCGCACAGTGAAAATGGCCTAAGAAACAACAGAATAACAAAAGTTGAATAATTACATATTTCTCAGGACATGAGGTTAGAGGACATACAAAATTTAAGAACAATGAGTAGATAAACAGTATGAAAGTTTCTTTTCCAAAGCCTTGCAAAAAGAAGAGAACAACCTTTAAAAACAGGCAATAGAATGAACATAAAGTAATCCTTATTCTTAAATGAATAAAGATTGCTACAGGATTATGAACTCAGACAAAACAAGAACAAAGCTTTCTTTCTGATGAAAGACACAGAAAAAAAAATAGTGATCCAAGAAGCATCAAGGGCATTTATCTAGATATAAACCATAATTATTATAAGGGCAAAAGAAATCCACAATGCAGATGGCTTTCATTATTATTACAGTAGTGCCAATCTTTGTAGGAAAGTAAAATGTAATTTCAATATGGTATCATTACTTTATATAGAGACTATGGGCTTAATATAAACCTTTTTTCAGATGGAGAAGAACCAGAACAATGATGAACACTTTGAGAAAAAACACCGTGAGATTTTCCACAGATAGAAGACATCCTTACCAATCTAAAGACAGTATTGACAGTCACAAAACCTGGCTGTAATCCTCAGTTTTGCCTGTGCAATCTGTGTGTGGCCATGAAGAGGTCATTTCATGTCGTTGTGCTGGAGCTCATTACGAGAACTGGTGATGCACTGCTTGCCTTCATTCTGGGATTCTCAGTGGTTTGGTACAGGAACAAAAATGTCTTATTATAAAACATTTTGGTTGATGAACTCAAATTTTAGTGACAAATTAAGAAAAGTTTTGATTTCCTTCATTCAGCTTCATTCACTATTTTCTCTACTACAAATTAATGCTCCCCTTCTCCAATAGAGTACAAAACTAATTTAAGTGCCATTGTCTTCAGAGGAAATGGGACTAAGGCCTTCATGGAAACTGCGGGCAGTATTGTGGAAACGTTGGAAACTACCATGGAAACATATTCATGGAGGGCATAAGAAGCAGAAAGAGTTAGTCATTTTTGAAATTATGTAATTTGTAAGATGTGTGGTTAGTTCTGGCAGTGAGAAGTGAGATTCTTTAACAGGCCTAATGAACAATGTCAAATTCTATGCTTAAATATTTAATGTGATTTAACTGTTCAAGAGTATCCTGTTGCAGGTTGTCTGGCTTTTGAGGCACATGAAATCCCATCAGACTCTGATGCATATAACGTTACACCCCTAATAGAGCTGTCAGCATATGACACAGATGTCAGCCTTCTCTTGGGGGATCTCTATTCAGAAATAATTAGTTGGTGGCATCAATGCTTTAAAACAAACGAAAGAACCCAGATAAGAGATGCTAAGTGATTCCAGACTTTCTGATAATTGAACATGCACACAGAGCTTGAATTTAGAGAGGACTATTGGTGGTGTGACCACAACTTTAGGTTCTGCCTCTAACCAGCGTGTTGCCTGAACTGCTGTAGAAATCTGGTTGTTTGGTTTACAACATAGGGGATTCTCAAGTGATATAAGCTCCTACCATATAGGAAGATTGTACTTTATATCATCTGAAGGTCTGTGGAATAGCAAAGAGAATTTTCCAATACAATGTCATCATTTTTAGGGAGTTTAGTGAATGGAAATTTTGACAACGTCACTTTCAATGTGTGAATGTTTTTATGAGGCTTTTCCCCCCATCTACTGTACTCCAGGGTGCTTAGCAAGATTAATACCAGGATACATCACTTGAAAAATAAGTATGGAACTAATCACAACTGCCTGCAGCATTAGGCAGCCACCTCTCTTCTATTTCACAATTGTTTTTCCTGAAATTTGCCTGGAGACATAGGAAGACTAAATACCTAGTACTATTATCAAAACAATAAATCCTCCCCTCACAAAAAAACCACTGATATTTCAGACTCAGATGTGCTAATGAGTATAAGAAAACTCATGTTACATCATGCTGAGACTCTAATAGAAATTAAACTATCCCTCATCTCAGCTTCATTGATCTGTGCTTTGTAATCAGATGAGTTGATATTTTTAGCACATACGTGTCTGATTAATAGGCAGAAGTAGTCTACCTGGTAGATAGTATCGCTAGGGATACAGTTGTCACAAAGGGGAATTTTCTTTAAGATAAACCATCAAAAAGCCTGTATCCCTCATAGTTTCCATTTATTCCTTTCTCCTTAAAGGCTTTAGAGTGTTTACACGCAACATTTTTTCTGGTGGTTTGGCTATAAAAGTTGCTGACGGTAACATATACTCATCTTTAAAATTACAGTCCCATTAAAGGCATTGAGCTTCAGGTATTCTTTCTGAAAGTTTCTTCTACACTAGTCTAGTTGTAGAAAGAAGTCTTTTCATAAATGAGAATGAACCTCATTGTTTTGACAATCTGCAGTAGCATTTCAAAAAAAATCAGTGTCCTCTATTGAAAAAAAGTAATAACTCAGTCCTCAAGAGAACTGATAATGGCTTAAGTGAGAAAAAATATGTAAAGTTGTCTGCTGGTCTAAACTGATATGGTCTTATTGAACCAGTCTACCTTACGAAAGGTAAACCTATTTTCTGCACATCACATTATTGCTTCTTCTATAGTGGCACCTGAAATGAAAATCAAGGTAAGTGACAAAATAAAATTGCAGGTAGCTTTGGACTTCAAGAGACCATTTTACCCACTTCTGTACCAGCACATTTGCTTATTTATCTTGCAAGAACTTTGCTAGACTTCCAGTGGGTCATGCTGGCACTCAACAACTACTGTATGTATGTGATGGCAGGATTTTCATAGCATATGGCAAGGTAGACGAAGTATCTCCACTACACAAAGCACATTTGCACGGTGGTGGGTGCATTACCAGCCTCCCTGACATCAATGGCACCATATCAGGTCAGTGGTTCTCCCATTAGTGTTTAAGAATCATAGCAGGGACTTCTTGGTCAAGTCAGGAATTTCCTAAATCTAATATAGAGACTGATCTGCCTTCCCCTCCAACACAAGAGTGAGCAAAACAAAAAGGAAGAGTGGTGACATTTTTAAGTGTAGAAATAAAATTATTTTTAGAAGATGTTGAAAGCAACAAAAATGCACTTTTAGCTTTTGGTTTATTGCTATCATTTGCTTGCTGTTCACTTTCAGCATTCCCAAACAATGAACAACACTGATGTTATCCCGTAATAAAAATCTGCATAAAATTAACAGAAAATAAAGCGTGGAGGCCTCTGTGTTTCCTTTACTTGGAGCTGCCAAAGCAAAAGAAAGCAGAAGGCCCTATTAACCATGTAGTTATGGAGGTAGTAAGAAAACAAGGGTATATCATTATAACATGTTCTGATGCTTATAATTGGACAGCAAGTCATTTTCTAGGAATATCTAATTCAAGAGCTTCAGGATACATACTGCTCTATATGAAAATCTAAAAGCCTTTTTTCCCTCTATTTTAATTAGTACAGCTGCTTTGCACTTCAAAATGAGTTGCAAATCACCATCAATTATTAAAATATATCAGCATTTTCTACAGAAAAAGATTTTTCTCACAATAGGTAAGCAGCTAGAGCTGCAGGTAAGTGTTGATCTGGGTCAAGTCTGTCCTACAGTGAGGCCATTTGCCCTGATACATGGGCTGAGAAAGGAAAACATCATGTGCTTCTAGAAGAACCAAATAACAGCCTTTTTTCTACACAACAGTTCCCTCTAGGAATTTTGCTAAGCTTACTAATTCTTGTCCCTGTATGAGCCAAAGGTTGGGTGAGCACCAACCAGGGGAAATACGCCAAATGATACCTGCCATCTGTGTGGCAAGCATGGCGTGGGACAAACCTAGACTCCTAGTTTGTCAAAAGGAAGAACATACTGCCTGGAAAACCTGAGCCAAAATTTCAGTGTTTCATGTAGATCCTGTGGCCAATGCCAGGGAGCTAAATGAAAACTAAAAAGGGCCTGAAATCACTGAGTGATCATCGCTTCATTTTTCCAAGCTCAAAGCTAAAAATAAAAATAAAGAATGGAAATTTTGGCAAAAATCATCTGATCTGGCTGTTTGACCTGTACAGGGTAGGAATGGAGAACTTGACCCAGTAATGGGCGCTCACTCTTTCAAGTAAGTTGCAAGCCTATGAGCTGTAATATGTTTCTGCACACAAAAGCCCATTATAGTCAGTGGAAGCCCATCAGCTAAAATCCAATATCCCATGTAAAAGCAAAGCCAAATTCCCCCCTAGAAAACCTGAGTAAATGTACTTAAAACAAGAGACAGCCTTGGAACAGGAGAATTGAACTCCTACCTAAGAGCTAAACAAAAAACTTCCTTCTGGCAAGGAGGCTGGGACTGCAGTAGCAAGTGCTAAATAAATATTTCTCCTGTTTGCCCCTTGTGATGTCTCAGAACACAGGCACACTTGTTCCTGAAGCACCGTCCTTGTGCAATTGCACGTGACTCTACACAGCTCTGTTGGAAAGTTTAGCTGTTTGTGCAGCCTTGAGGAAAGACAGCCAAAAGTCAAGCACAAAAGTAGGAGTCACAGAGAAACATACACGGATATTTCTCAGTTCAAGTACCATTGTCTTCCTAACATTGTCTCAACCACTCAAAGTAAGTAGTTGCAGATGAACAAAAGCATCCGTATCCCAGCTGGCAGGTATCTGCACTTACTGCACTTTATTAAAACATTTACGGAGGAGCAGCTTCCAAGAAGACTGGGTCTATCACAGAAGCAGCATATTCATCTAAGGTTACCTCAGAGTCCAGATGTCATCCAGCTCGATCCATGCCTTGGAACATAACTGTGGCTGCAACATTTATAATTCACAGAAGAACACCGTAATTTAGTCTGGCTTTTTAAAAAATATACAAGAGTTTTACGTGCATGCTGAAAACTTACAGTAGTTACTCATAGCCAAAGCTTCAGAAGGCCTTAATCTACCTCATTCCTTGATTGAGAGGCCAAGACTGTATTGTTCAATGCCCACCCTAAACTGCTTCTCAGAGGCACCTTGTTCCCATATTCAGCTACGTCTAGAGATTTAGTTCTGGATATGGATTGGATGGTTGGGTGGGGTTGTAGTCATAAAAGTTATTTCTGGCTCAGTAAGGCTGATCTCTGCAGCACCTCTCCTGGCCGCAGGAGTGGTGACGGGCTCCCCTGCAGGGCCATGCAGAGCAGAAACCAGGCCTTAGGTGCTCCTGGACTTCTTCTGGATGAGCTTGCTTCTACCCGTTCACTGAAGGGGGAGATCATAAAGTGGTGCTTCCTGAGATCACACTCTCCACTTCCATGGAAGGGATTAGGCCTGCCAGAGAGCAACTCAGAAATAGAGGACAATTTGTAGCTTTAGAGACTTACCTCTTTTATCCAACTCACTCACAGTCCTGCTCCACAGCTCAGTGGAGACAGCAGATCCTGTCAGAGATACTGTGTTAGCTTTGTTCACCAGAAAGAGAGAGAAAGATGTTACTGTAAAGTTTCACCGGTATGTGGGTCCTAATTCAGAAAACAAATACCTCCATAACTGTTAGTACTAATGCAAAATATCATTACACTTCAATGAAAGCATAGCTTTAAGCACAAAAATGTTGGCTATGCAGAGCTGGCGTACCAAAAACTATCTCAGGTACCTATTTCTGAGAGGCAGTAACGCTTTTCAAGAAGCCTTCATCCTACAATTATCTGGAAGTGACCGAAATAGCTGCATTAAGTCTGATGGCTGTGATGTTCACCCTGCAAATCTCATGTTGCACAACACCTCAAATACTTGTACTTTACACTCAGCATATTACTGCCCTGTTCCTTGATGCTGCTTGTTGCAGGCAGACTCTAAGATGAAGCAATTTCTGTATTACTTTTAAAGAGATGCTGAAGTAAGAGCTAACGGTACAGTCGCATGCATCGATTATTCCCCTGACCCATTATCACTATGTGAATACTCATAACTCTAATCTGCTCTGAGCCTCCTGAGAGGCTGCCAATGAGCTGCCCTTTGTTTGTACAAAGTTTAGCTCTCTCCTGATAAGGTCCTGAATTCTATAATAAAACAGCAAGAGCAAAATGTACTCTGGAAGGTGGCCTAATATAAAGCTATGGCACCGATTTTAAATCACAATGTCACTGCCTTTTTGGAACATTTTCCCATTCTAATGTGCATGTCAGCTGTGATAAAAATATTAAACAACAAGCTTTGAACTATTTTGGTGCTCCGATGAAGTGTTTGAACAATACAGCCAAGTCAATTTAGCTACATTTTATAATAATCAGTAGTTTGGGACAAATTATAGAGTAAACATGGCAAGTCTAAACCAAACAAGTGCTTTTAAAGATATTCTAAATGAAAACATATTTAAGCCTATTGTTATTGCTTTTAGTACAATCACCATGGAAACTATATGAAATTCACTTCTAATATCCATTCTTTCTTAAATGCTTTGTGTTGCCTAAATGATACATGAATTTGTGTGTAATTGAGTTGGTATTTTAATGGTCAGTCATGGAACAGCATGTCCTTCGGAACATACTATAACTGAGATAATTGCTGCATTTACTGTATGTAAGTTTATGGCAGCTTCATTATGAAAGAAGAAGGGAGCAAAACTTGTAAAATATCAATGTATGTTCTGGGTTACATATACCTCAATTCACTGCAAAATACTAAAATTTCAACAGAGGAAGGCTTGGTCAGACTCACCCCTATAGTAAACACAATTAACGTCAACACAGTTACATAAGAAATGAATTTGTTTCATTAACTTCAAGACTAAGATGTAAATTTCCAGGCTGTTGCTAAAAGCATGACCACATTCACAATTTGACGAAGACTGGTGTGGTGAAGAAGTGGGCTGCAGCAAGACAGAGAAGTCTCAAGCATAACAAGTGAGTTAGGACAGGTCTGAGTGTGCGACCAATGAAGGAGGCATAAAGCTGTGTGTGGATGCCACCATGGGCAGACAGCAGAGGTCAAGTGAAGAATCCCTATACAAACCTCATCTCCTTAAACAAAAGTGGCATCTCATGCATGTGAGAGATTCATTTTCCCTATTTCTCTAACAATTAGATGTCTATTTTGCTTATAGGTACACCATGGCAGAGCAGTGGCTTTGGTAGAGCAGATTTGGAGACAGGCCAGCAGAAACCAAGGCAGAATTTTCAAAGAACTATCTTTAAATTAAAAATTGCAGCATCGGCCCAAGGAAAATGCACAGTGATAGAACACGCACAGTTGAAAACAAAATTTAAAAATACATACAAATTCTTTTCAGCTGGCTTCTTTTATTAAAATGCTTGAAATTTAAATTTGAATGTGTAACCATCTGTCTCAAGGATAAGCTCAATATAAGCTTTTATTCCAATTTACATACATCTTACTTTGCAAATGCTTCCTGAAACTCATGCTAAGCAACGCACAGAGGAAGCAATGCATTAATCTTTCAAGGACACAGTACTTCCTTGATGTGCCTTTTGGTAAAAGACCCAGGCAATGCTGTTCAAACTGCTGCATATTTCTAAGTTCCCCACCTTGAATCCGTTTCTCTGGGAGCAGAAAAGGTCAAGTTGCACAGTAGAATTACACTCTCTAGTGGTGAAATCCTAGCCCTCGTGTCACTTCTTTGTGGCTCCGTCATGTTCCCCTTGTTCTCCCTCCTCTTTCAGGAGATTAACAAATAATTCATCTGATGCATGTTGTTACCAGGAGCTATTTTTGTTGAAGAGGGTGCAGTTACCAGCCTTTCTCAACCTAAAAATTAAAATGGAAACATTGAGATTTAGGAAAGAAAGCTTCAACAGCTATTTCTTCACCATATGCACCTGTTGAAGGAGATGAATGATCACCATCTATATGCATACACACAGATATTTTATAAAAGAGCAGTTACTTTATGAAGGATTATTTAATGCAAAACCTTCCCCTACTAGAGAAATAAGCACACAATTGACTCGAATGCTGCAGTTAAATGACCAACTGGGATGTCCTTGTAAGGGCCATCTATTGTCCTGGTAAATGTATTCTTTGTTCATGAGAAAAAGGAAGTTGTCATGTTTAACAAGCTTGAAATTATCCTTATAGCTACCATTTATGGTCTCATCCACAAGTTGTCCAAAGGCATGTTTATACCAGAAGTAGGAAACCTGAATCCTACAGACAGTTACAGCTTGAAACTGAATTTCGTTTGATTTGCTGCTGTTTGTTGCATGCATGTAATTACAGCACCTAGAATAGTCCTCAGAAGGACAAGTTTTCCTAAATTTTGCCTATGTAAATACCTGAAAGGTACACAATCATGTCATGTTTTTGTCCACAGATGAAAATGCATGCAGCTGCATCCTGAGGCAGTTGCAAAGAGAGATCACAAGCTTTGCTGACTTCAAGGAAATGAGAATACCTTCCTTATCACCCATTTATAACCTCTGTGAAGTATAACCTAAGCTAAAGAGCCCACTTTCAGGAATACCATAGCCAAAAGTCCTACAATTTCATTCTGTATTCCATCTCCCTTTGCACAACTCTATCCCCTGCATAACATTTAATCTCTTCTTTGCCCTGCATTTAGATGCAGATCACTTTCTGTGTGGAACTGTTGTTTTCTCCTTTGTTGATCTCCACCATGGCCTCCCAATATGCAAGAGTTTGGCCACAGAAGCACAGCCACATGAAAAATAAATAAATAAATTTTGGAATGCGCTATCATTTGACAAGGGTAATCAGCCTGTCCACTTCTATGACATTTGGCAGCAGATTGCTTGCCTGGACATTCACTAAAATCAGGAGAGATTGCATTTTTAAGTGTTCAGTGGTAAATCTGTTTTAGCAAGCAATTTTGCCCAGTAGCAATGGATCAGCAGAGGGAAGCAGCTGGAGCTGTGATGTATGAAGTTCACGGGTTTTAATGTAGACTGTTCACCTGGGCCAAATATTCCCAGTATGTGTCTGGTTGACCAAAATTTGGTTGAGACTCTAATGGACATGAGTTGCACATCTGGAGCAGAGCCTCCAGTCCACTTTCTTCTGAAAGAAGTCTGTTTTACATGCACCAAAGCTGTTCCACAGCCTGTAGCAGCACACGTTGGACTTCACACAGTGCAATGGAGTAGGTTTGGTACACATCATGGAACGGGAAGGAACGGGTCACACGGTTTAGGCTCATATAAGTGTCAAATTAGTCCATGATGCAATAAAAACTCTCTTTGATCCAGGGCATTTCTTTTCCCCGGTTTTGAACAACTGAAAGAAGAAAATGGGGAAATGACAGCATGTAAGATATGCATAATGAGCATTCCCAAATGAAAAGCTTGATTTATTGGTACATGAAATTTTCAGTATGTATGGCCAGGTGAAATTTGATGTAGTGTGAGGCCAGCGTGGGGATGGTCATTTAATCATGTATGGGCAATCTCAAACATCTGTACCATTTGCAGCGCAGATGTTTGAGATTGCCCATACACGATCAAATGACCACCCTTTTCCCTTGTGGGGTATCAGCAACTAGCATACACCAGGATCCGTTCCTATTTTTTGGTTGTAATAGAAAACCTGACCACAAAATATAAGGCCGGAATATCACAATCTCATCTTATCCAATATGGCCCTGTTCTGTACTGTATATGGATCAAGATCCAAATATCAATGCTAGATTCCATTCCTATTACAAAATAAATAAAAATCCAGACTAGAAACAACAATTTTGGGGGTACAGGCAGGGGAGAGCATGAATTTATATCTGAATTTTGCAGCTGAGATAAAAGTCAAGCCTTTATTTTTCAAGATTGTGAAGTTCAGGGTAATTAATCCTTTCTGTGAAACCCATCATTTTCTTATCATGAAATCAATACATTGGCTCTCATCTTACTTCTGACCCTGCCACTTAACCTCTTCATATGTCTTTCCTGGTGTTTTATTTTATTTCACTAGCTATCATTCTGCTCGTTTTAAATCTGAACGGAGGTTTCAGATGCCTTGAGGGGAAAACTTTCATGTGTCTTCCTGAAAGAGCATGGGCACATCTGTTCTTTTTGATATATTGATGTAGGATCAAGAAACTTCCACCAGAGTTACTTTTGGTTCTTGAGGAGAGTAAATGAGCTCAAAGCATGTCCTTGCCAGTGCTGTATTTGAAAACAAGAGGGAGATTTGTCATGTCAAATGCAGATGAATACAGAACATAGCCTTTGAAGCATCTTGTTCTAAACCACAAACTGCATAATCAATATAAAGTGTTCATTTATCCTGCTATTTGTGCACAAGTGTATACTTAGGCTTGAATAACTGGATAACACGGAGACCATATGCTGCTCCCACTATGTCAGCAGTGGTTATTGATTTTTGAAATCTGCTTCAGCATAATCTTACACTGTATTAGACTATTTGGACAGTTACAGCTGCCCCATGCCCTCATACTTCACCACTAGTTTGATGCAAAAATAGCCTGCAGTTGAGTGGTACCAAGCCAACCTGTTCCAGCCCAAATGCAACCAATCTTTTTTCCCCTGATGCTTGCACTCTACCTCCTCTAAGCCTGTTGTGCTCTGGGTGCTCCCACCTAAGTCCCGAGGCCAGTGTCACACACCCACACTCTCCAGGGGTGCTCCCACCGTTACCCCATCAGCACCCCAGGGGCAAACAGCAGCAGGACAGCTTTGCTAGGAAAGTCCAAATTACATCACTGAGGTCACTAAGCCAGTCACTATGAAAATTGCCCCAGTCCAAAAGGAAGCTTTCTGCAAAGGCTTCAAGCCAGGGCAGCAGGGCAGACAGCAGGGTGCCAGCACGGTGGGGTGACTAATGGAGTGGCTGCAAGGCTGAACAGGAAAGCCACAAGAGAGAAAACAGGATGTACTTCCCAAAATAAAAACTAAGATGTTTTCAGGGGCCACGGTCACAGAAGTCTGATTGTAACGGTAGAGACTGACAATGTTTCTAGGAGTCCTCAAGCATGTTATAAATGAGCAGAAACGAACAAACCCATTTGCATTCCTGCTGGAAAGCAAGCTTTGAGCTTGTCTCTCTAAAGGGGAAAAGCTAATGAGCTCCCATGCCTCCTGTGTCACTGAGGTTGGAATTATGACAATATCTATACCCAGCACTAAATGCACAATAATTATTTCCAGATGTATGTAAATGTGACTGTTTTTTTCCACATTAATCTTTCACACAGCTTATATACGTTGTAGAGCTCAGATGTTTACTTAGCATTCAAATAAAACATAAAGGGATTAAAAAAACCTATCTGGTCTGTTAAGCTTCTTTAATATGGAGCTGATAGTATCTGCCTAACACTCTAGCTTGATTTTATTACTGAAATTACTAGGATTTATTTAACAGTCTTGCTTTTTTTTTCCAAGGCCTATACTTTTGCCCAGCTAACTCAGTTCCCAGTATCCCTGCACAATGAGGTGAAAATAACCTCTGCATTCTGATGCCAGTGGTGTCACTTGTGTTTTTCATCACACATCCCCACAGTATATTATTCCTGGGCTAACTCCTGATGACTTTGGATGGAATAGATGGGTCTCTTGTCCTCTGCATATGGCAGCATTAATGCACAGTAAATACAGAAAAGTTGGTTTCCTTTTGCAAAACAAACAAACAAAAAAAAAGAGTGATGCAAGGGATGTTAACTGCACCAGCCTGGATGACCAAGCTGCAGGAGGCAGGGGCAAGCTTACATCTTGCCTTGCCAACAAAACTGCCCATGGGGCATGCTGTGCCCACGTCAGCTGGGGACCTGGTGCCATCCCTTGCTCACCATGTCAGCCATCCTTCCCCATCCACCTGGAGGGAGGCACCCGTCCTCATGCCTTCATGGAAAGACTTTCTAGTAGCGGGAGATTTCAGCAGGGGCAGCCACACCATCAGGAGTGTTCAGACCACATGCTGTGCAAATATATGGAAATGTGAGGTTTTTAGTGAGCAGTCAGGCCAGAGAAAACCCTATCAGAGATGAAGTCATCTCCAGCTGTTCCTATGTCTGCAGAATGTGTTGTCTTTTGATATTCAGATATAGAGGCAAGATCCACATGGTATTGTCAGATACCTCTCTGCAGGTATACCCCCAGCTTTGCTCTGGCCCTTCAACACTTGTCAATAAATGATGGGTTTTAAACACTAGACATACCACCTTGCTTGATCGCTTGGCAATTTTTGTGAAGTGCTGTCATTTGAAAGTTAAACATGCTGTTTATTTTTAGAGATGACCATGACCTTTACAGTCTGAGCTGGATTTCAATTTCCTCTTCACCTCTGGGGAAGTCCAATAGCTTAAGGTTTTCATCCCTGTTGTAAGCAAGGTGTCATGGTCAGCTGTAATATTTACATGAAGCCTGTGTTCAAATAGTGAAACTTTCCCCCAGGAGTCTTCAGATCTCGTAGGGTTCGGTCCATGTCCATGATATGCAGTAGATCAAAAAGAACATATATCATCTAATTTGAAGTTTCTTACAAAATACAGACTGATGTTGCAAATCTCTCTCATTAATAATCAGATGGGTGTCCATGAGTTTATTCATGTATAGATCATTCCTGTTTGTTAGTGTCTGCGGACTCAGACTAATGCTTGGTTCTGTTTATCTTTATGGATCCAGCTCCACCAGAGAAATATCTACACTAAACCCATCACTCACCAGATCACTTTATCTTCTTTGAATAACACTAATAATGGGCTATGAGTAGCATAAATAATGAATATGGAAAGAGACATTCAATTTTCCACAGCTCTCACTGAATTATATATCAAACAATCTAACTGTTAATACTAAAACAACAGTATTGTTTACCAGAAAAGCTTTCTTTGCACATGCCTTTTTAGGACAGGCAGTAACTAGATACCAGTGGTTTTTGTTTCTCATTGCTCCCTACCCTGCAAAGTTCAACTGCCAATAGTTCAGATGACTCCTCAATGAGATATAAGCAAGAATACATAGATGATGTGATCACTCTTCTTCCGATTTTCCCCAGGCGAGGGGAAAGCTACCTTTGCAATTCCCTTATCAATAAATTACATTTCCCTGAGCATATCTTTGGGGAGGGGCAAAAAGCACTCCTGTTTTTTTCTTTGATAACCAACATGAAATTGAAACAAAGGACTATGCATGCACCCATACTGCAACTGCTCAAGCCCCTTCTGATGGCCCTGGGGTCTTCCCGGTGTACTGCCCCCAGCAGCAGCAGGATTGCCATCTCTGGCAAGACCAACCCCTTGGAAATACTTGGCATCAGCTCCCTGTTTCAGCTCTCATGGATAAAGAGTTATTTTTCCCTTACATTTCTCCCCAAAATTTTGCTCAGGCAAGACTAACACTTCAAAACAACCAGTTTTTATTCATATTTTGTGTGATTCATATTTCACTGCTTCTTTTAGTATTGTAGGCTATGTGATTTTGCATCAACCACTAAATATGTAAAATGGAAATCAATAGCCAGATATTTCTTGACCTGTAAAATCTTTAGCATGTCTTCAGAAACCTCCTATTTTTATTTTTTTTTCTGTGTTGTAACTGGTCTGTTTGCTTTCCTAATAAACACTGGGACACTGAGTTCATTGGGATGTCTCAGATCTTCCTCTGCATCAAAGCTTTCAGATATATCATGATCATTATTACTATCCTATGTTGAATAATCAGAGAGGTAAAAAAGTCAAATTGTCATATAGCTAAATCTTCTGCTCTGTCAGAGACTCTGAAAATTTTAAGTCAATCCATATTGCTTTTCTTTTATTTCCAGACCACCCACTTGCTCTTTTGTACTGGATTTCAGTTACTTTTGTTATCAACTCTAATTTATTATAGACTACCTAAAGAAAAGTCAACATTTAGTAAAGGCCATATTTTCCCAGTTATAAATGGAAAGGTTTCTTCCTGTGTTTATACAATCATATTTCTCTTCAGTATATAAAATGATTTTAGGGACTCTGACTAATGAAAGTTTGGGACGGAATAAAAATAAACCTTGATGGGTTTTGCTGCAACCAGCTACTAAGAGGTTTGTGTTACTTGTTTTTTTTTTTTTTTTTTTTTTTCCTCCTGCCAGCTTCCAGTTTGCAGCATGAATCTGAAACATTTGAGTAAATACTCAAAAACGTCCACTGTGGTCTTTGATGTTTGCATCTCGGGAGTGTATTCAGCTTTTCAGCTCAGAGTCATGAAGGTGGTCTCTTACCCAAGGTGAATGTAGGAAACATCCCCTACTTACTAGGTAAAATGATGGATTAGCATTATGAGGGAAGGCTCCCTATTGTACTTGTATTTCTTTTAAACGATATTTTTACAGCATTTGATTCAAGGCAGTAGATCTCTTATCACAGCATTCCTGCTATGGAGATGAGAATTATAGAGGGCAAGGCAAAGAAGAGTAAGTCTCCTTACTCCCTTCGACTCTAGTTTAAAGCCCTATCTATCAGCCCTGCCAACTCCTGAGCAAAAACCCTCACCCCTCTCTGAGAGAGGCGCAACTCATTGCACCAAGCCTGTCTGAATTTAAGAAGAGATTGGACTGTGCACTTAGTCACATGGTCTGAACTTTTGGGCAGACCTGTGCAGTGCCAGGAGTTGGACTTGATGACCCTTATGGGTCCCTTCCAACTCGGGATATTCTATGATTCTATGATTCTAAGTCTTTCAGAATTATTCTTCACAGCATTATCTCATCACCCACATTAAGCTATGATGTCTTTTTCTGAGTAGGAGGCCTTGTTACAACTCTGAGAAAGCACCCAGAGATGAGGAATTGCACATGTTCTCATCTACGACTGACCTCCATTCTTTGAACTTCGGTTTCAAATGATTTAATCAGGTATTTTTGCCAAGAGGCCACAGCCAGTGTTCTTGTATTCTAATCGTTACTGTGGGCTGCAAGAAGCTTGTGGGTTTCACTTGTCCAAAGTCATGGGAAAGCCTTTCAGATGACTGAAGCTCTCCTTAAGCCTGAAGCAGTGACAATTTGTACTGGTGGGGGATTTGTCTTTCACTGTATGATGAATCAGTCTTTCACTACTACTATGGGTTTCTTTTCGTTTCTTCAGTAGAAGCAAGTAGCTAACGAGAGCCAATCCTACACAAGAGCAGTAAGAAATGGGAAGTCAAGTCCTCTGCCACAAAGAGTACAGCAATACTCAACAATTCGGGTATTACGGTTAGCCCCTTTCCCAAAAGCCCATTCCAGCTTGGTACCTCATCTGGGGCTTCCCACAACAACAGGCGAGCTTGTGGGACTGATTTGTTTCCATGTTGTGGATATTTGCCTTCTAAGGATGGAGGGAAAACCACAAGCTCCTTTTTCACTGGCTAATTGATATTAAAGACCGAGCTCTAATCAAATGGTAACAATATTTAGTTACAAGCCACCTGGGATGACATTTGAACCAGAAACCTCGTAGTACAAATAACATCCAACATCCCATTCATCTTCTCCTATAGCTGGCCAGCGAGGCTGAAGGAACCTGTTTCCCACAGACATATAATCACATTCAGGAAACACACAGCCCAGAGCAAACACCACTATGTTTTGCCACATTCGTCATCTGACACACTGCTTCCATCAGCCAGCACCAGAGCTGGGCAAGCCAGGCTGCCAGCGGGGTGCTTGGTGACCTTGCTCACACTGCTAAATATGCTGTCTGCTGCATTAGCCTTCTTCTAGTTAATCCCTTTTGTTCCATCTGGGGAACCTGTGTGGTGCCTTCAGGTAGTCCTCTCTGGTTTCTGATGATTTCAATACCAGTTAGACACACCAATAGCTCTGGGATGATAAGGGATGGGCTCTGCTGTGGGTGAGTTTCATCCTCACTTCAGGGGAAAAGGTTGAAGAACTGCAGAGCCTTCCTCTTGAACACAGGGTCTTCCAAAGACCTCACAGGAACATTAGGTGACCAAATTCCCTGCACGGCCTGTAGGCACAGGGGCACAGCCAAACAAATCCCTTGTGATGTCTCGGTTTTCACCGGCAGCAATTCGGTGGCTTCTTGGAAAACCTCCTTGCTCTGAAAGTACTGAGGGATTGCAAGGAATGCAGCAACGAAATCCAGCAGCAGATTGGGCAAACAATCACTTAGTAAAGGTGTTGATAAATGCTTTCTGCAGAGTCTGGAGCCTTTGTTAACTATTCATAAGTGTCTTTGAAAGAATAAACAACGGAAAAAAAAACTGAAAAACAAAAACAAACAAACAAAAAAACACCTCAGTCTTATATTTCATCCCCCAACTTTCACTGGCTTTCTTCTTCCCACAGCAGTCTCCTGTAACTGCACAGTAGTTTCTCAGTCTCTTGATGGCTACAGGCTACTGAGCAGGCTGAGCTGTCCCTGCCTGTGCGGAGGGCACCACGTGGCAGCTGTGCCCGTATCTCCTCCAGCAGCTCACTGCCACCGTGTCCCCTGGTCTGCATACCCACAGCAGGATCCTGCCTCCAAGGGAGCAGCAGCAAATGTCCCCCAGGGTTCCTCTTAGAGCAGCTCTGTGTTTTTGTGACCCTGGAATATGGGCAGGAAGGAGGGTAACCTATGAAGCAGAAATTGCAGTTGCTCTGAAAAGAGAGGCATGAATCAATTTGTAGCAATAGCTCTTTTAGCTGAGCTTCTCCAGCTCTGAGATGAAGAGAAATGGGGTCAAGCCTACCCCGATGTTTTGCTGTGCTTGATTAAATACTGCCCTACAGAAACAGTTGTAAGAAAGAAATCAAAAGCATGATAGAGACATGCAAGCCATTGATAAATAGGGTCAAGGTCTCACCAATTCTATTACCTTCCATCTGACTGTTCTTTGTCTCGTTTTAGTTCACTTACATTGTCTCTGTGCAAATTCTGGCTGGGATAAATATAGATGATAATGGAATAGTAATAATAATAAATAAATAAAGACACATCATCATCTGTTTTATATCTTCTGGGCTAAAATCTTCTGATCTACTTAGGATAAAGCTTATTCTAATTCCAAAGCTCCCCTTCAAAAGACACACAGTAATTTATTACAGTCACAGCCCTAAGAATAAGAGTCCACAGTCTCACTGGAATTTTAATTGACAATTGGGTAATGATCCAGACTGCAGGTATCCGGGAGGCAGCATGATAGGAGTGGAATTCAGCTCACTCATCTATACCGAAACCCACTGTACATTTTATGAAAGTGTGTTGGCATTTACGCCTGAAGAACTGCAGCATAAGCACAGTTGCCTCCAAGCTGGCACCTTGTTAGGGAACAAGCCAGCAATAAAGACAGAAATCATAAGAAACTGGGTACAATGAGCAATGACTGGTTTTAAATAATCATCTAAATTTTTCTCTGGCTATGGGGTCATTAGGGGTAAAGTGGAAAAAATGCCAGCTAGTCCTAAATACAAATGATCAACAATGTCTGAGAAAAGCTGGCTAGACATGTAGCAGTCTTGTTTACAGCTCAGCCTTCTTTGATTTAAAACCCAAATTAATTTGTAAATGAGTGGTCTAGTTTCATCTATTGCCCTTCCAAAATACAAATCGTGGCATGCAAAGATGATTTCAGCCGACTCAGAAACTCAGTTACTTCCAGTCATTCATCAAAGCACTAATATTGCTCTTTAATCAGGGCTAGAGCAAAGTTTTAAGAGCAAAGCATTAGCTTCACACACCATTAGCTACAAGTGCCTCAGGCTGTACATCAGATGCTTGATCAAATGGCACTCATGTTGTCCCATATACCAGAAAATCAAGGCTTTAAATATTACCTTTCTTTGAGAGAATCTTGCCACATTTGACAAGGTCATGTGTATTGATATAGTCTGTTTGAATTTCTACAAGGCATTTGATTTAGGAGCGGATGACATGCTGTTTAAAATTATTTTACACAGAAATAACAGAGGACATTAAAATAGCTAAAAACAGCCTGATTGGTAAATCTTGTCGTGTCTTGACAGAGATGTATTTGTCACTGAGCCCATTCCAGCCTGGTCCACAGGGACCAGTCCCTGAGGCAACACTAATAGTTTATCAATCATTTAGAAATATAAAATATTTGCTCATGGTGTTCCCTGTAGATTAACATAAAAATAGTAGGATAGCAGACTGTGGAGACAGCAATCTGAGTTTCAAGGTGAGACAGTCACCATCCAGCCTGAACCTAGGACCTGGGGACACAGATAATAGCCACAGACTGGGAGACAGAGTTGTGATAACAGCCTCGACAGGCACATTGCTGAAGGTAATTGTCCCATTGCAATGTTACAACTAAAGGCTACCATAACCCTTGGATAAATATGAAGGGAAATAAGAAAGAGAGGTAGCAAAGGGAATCTGCTCCAGTACACAGCATCAGAAAAACTGCTGCAGAGAAATTCGTTCTCTCCCTGTGCTTATGCACTGAGAGGGATGTGGGAATCCAAGTAGGAGCACAAGAAGGTCACAGCAATGTTTTGAACATATCCAGCTCCTCAAAGAGATATGACATACCATATAAAAGATTTATGATAGTCTGGGGAGAAAGATGGTACAGGTTTACTCATGCGGGAAAAGACTTACAGTCTGAGAGCTGAGCTTATGTACATGAGGCTATTTATATTTTGGAACTGCCTGGAAAGGGCGCGGCGAACTCATTACCAAGTGCACAAACCAGCTCCCCAAACAGATGAAGAAAGCGGCATTTAGAGATACCCTAGGGCACTCAGCCTTGTCCCCAGCTGCAGGTCCAAAGGACTCTGTAGTCCTGCAGCCCCGGTGAACAGAGATCAGACAGCCCTGTGCCTGATCCAGGTGCCCAAGGACACCTCTGGTGGCGTCTCACCCTAGCAGGTTTTGACATTAGATCAGACACTGCTCCAGAGGAGGTAGCTAATCTGCTCTGAGAAATTCCAGTGGGAAGAGATGAGGGCTGGAGGGCCTGCATGCTCACTCATAGCTTCTCCTCCACGTGGCCAGGGCTCTCTCTGTTACAGAACCCTTCCCTGTGCCCAGTTTGGGCATCCTCAGCCTGGTCCTGGCATTCCCAGGGCTACACTAGAACAGTGGCCAAAATCAGATCTTAAGGTTCAGGGCTTCTGCTGGCCTCCTGTGTGGCTCAGGAAGGCATTTTTCTGGTATACAATGACTGGACCACTTGTTAAGGTGGCCCAGATGTGGACCTGGGTCCTGCTGTGCTGATCTCTGTATAGCTGGGAGTGTTGGTCTTTTTCCCCTCGCTCCAAAACCTTGAATCATAGCTGCACATGGAAAAAGGGATATGATAAAAGAAGACTAACAGATAAAACCTACAGCTTGTCTTACTTATCTGCTCAGGCTGCAATCGTGTTAGATTTGGGATCAGAAAGGAATTTTCTTCAGCTTACACTGACAAGGATCAGACATCTCATCTGCTTTCTCCCCAGGGCACGCAATTTAATCTTTAAGGTCTGAAAAGCTTCGACCTAATGTCTTTGGGCTAACATGAAAACTGCTAGGCGAAAATGTTGAAATCCCTTATATAAAGACAGTCATAAACTGCTGAGCTAGTTTTTCTCCTTGACCTTAATCTCTGTGGGATCAGTAAGTTCCTGGAGTGTAGGTGAGCTGAGATAGGAGAAAAATAGGAGAGGCAAAATATATGATTCAGATTTTAAAATTATAAAGAGAATAATGTCAGCCATGTGCACACCCAAGATACAAAGCAAATAAATGTATAGTCCTGAATTTTCAGCAGAGAGGATGCTGGGTGTGGAATGGAGAGTTTAAGATAGCTCAGTATATCTTGGGCACTCTCCACTAAATATACTTATTTTCACATGGTCCAATGCAATGCATCTCCACTCCCAGAAGGGAGTCCACTCAAGTAGTGAGACTACCTGCTGATGTGGAGTCAAGATTTCATAAGCACTAGTGCCAAGCTTGTAAAGTTCATATTTGACAGGCAAACTTTCCTTCATGGTTTCAGAAATGCATAAACACAGAGGTTTGTAAGAGAAATCATCTTGCAGCATAGCCGTCTAGCATTTAAAAATAATCATTTCCATCTTTCGTTTTTATATCGACCACCAACTGTTTCATTCAAAACCACTGACATCAGTAGAAATTTAATCACCACAATGCAAAGACTAGGCACTCCCTGGATTCCTCCTCTTTCTCCATAGACATTTTATTTCTTGTGTTCTGCCATTTTCTTTTGGCCCCACACCACTCTTGGCACAAAACAGAAGATCTGTTCATCATATTGCTAAAGGTCCTTCATCATCTTGCTAAAGAAGCCCAGTCATGGATTAGGATCTCATTGCACCAGGCTCTGTATAAAAATGGAATGAAATTTTGATATCTAAATTAGGCTTTTGGTTGGAAGCTATTTGCAGTCTTGGCTCTAAAAGGATTAGCTTCACCTAAACGACATGGAACAGTGTGAGAGAGATGTCTATGAATTTGTCTTAATGTTACAGCACTGAGGACATTTGAGTAGCTGAAAAGGCCTATGAATGCGTGCCATAATCTGGGCATTACACTGCCTTGTAGCTCAGATGGGCCATGGGACAAACCCCACATCACACCCAAGGCACATGATGTTTTTACAGCCAAATCCTGTTTGCATAGTTTCCTTCTTTTATTTTAGGATTAGGACTTCTGCTCTTCAGAAAAAATAAGTTTTTCTGTCTCTCCTTTGAATTCTTTCAGGTATGAATTCCCTGGAACGCTTTCCATAGCTCCCTGCCCATGCTGGAATGCCCTCAGGACCCAAAGAGCTTCATTTAAATGCCCCATTAATTGCCCTGGGGCTTTATTTCCCAAAATTATGGTCTTATATCCCAAAGAGAAAACTCTCACTAGCCTTAGCACTGTGGCTTGTTTTGGTAGAACAAAGTAGACAGCAACAACTATTCTGAAAGGAAGAATCAGGAATTTCAACATTTAATCTTCAGATTTTTCAAAATGTTCATCAAAAAAAAATTTTATTTCAACCTGTAATGTGAATGTCTTACATTTTAATGTAGAAAAAGTACATTTTCTTAATAGTTTTCTCTTTCCTCTTTCTGGCATCCCTGAGATATTGACAGACCAGCAAAAGGCAAACCTTGCAGTCCTCTTTTGCATCCATGGCATTTAGGGCACACTGTGGAGATTAAAGAACCCAGCTGGGGATATATCCAGAAATGACTTCCTCAATTCTGACCCATGCACTGTCACGCTCAGCGCTCAGCCCCTTCATTCAGATCTGCTCAGGGAAGATGAGATGAATATAGGGAAAAAGATGTCATTTGAAAATCAGGAAAGAAGAAGGGACTGCTGTTTTGATTATAATAACAGCAAGAACTTCTAGGAGTCATGAACCTCCACTTCAAAACCAGATATCTGAAACAATAGGGGTTTTTCAAAGCCAGGCATGTGCCATCGTTCCCCAAAAAGATGAACATTGGTGTTGGGTCACTTGAGGAACTCTCATGGCTCTTCTTTTGAGAAGTTTCAGGTGTCCATGAAAAGAGGCAGAAATACCAGAGAATGAAGGCAACAAAGACACACCAGCCCCAGACAGATGCAGCGTGTCATCCTGCAAAATCAGAGAAAGCTTTAGGATTAAGGGCTAGCTATGATTGATTTGTGAATGTCAATGTATTTCTACAGTCAGGTGTTTTTTTTAGGTGGTGCTGACTGTGAAATAGCTCCAGGCTGTTCTATAACACCCAAGAAATGCCAAGAAAAATTACACAACCCAGTACTAAGTCAGTAATGGAGACTTGCAGAAACTCAGATGATTTCCTTTTCCCATGGAAGAGACAAAGAAGGAAGATAGAAAAGAAAAAAAACATGCCCTGGTAAGATGGAGACTAGCTACCAGATCACCCAGGCAGGGCCTTTGCTGAAGCTGATTTCACTGGCTAAAATGGACGGTTTTAATACAAAGAGCTACATCACGTTTTAGGAAAAATGGGGCAGGACATGCAGATAATTTGTTATTTTGTTTAGATCATTACTGATCCCAATCTGTCTAAATAAAAACTCGTCTTAGAAAACCCCTGTGTCACAAAAACTGTAAACCATGATCAAATGTGTACTTGAAAGTTAGCACATAGGAATGACTAGGAAGAACACTGGAAAGGTTGAAGAAAAAAGATCATATTGGTGTCTGCTGGGTCCAGGAGAGATAACATAACAAAGGACAGATTCACAGCATGGGCCCAAATACAATAGCCCAGGTGAGTTTCCATCACTGGCTGAACAGACCAGGAACTTTTCTGGGTAGAGAACTATTCCCCTATTTGATCCAACCCATACTCAATTGATGGGTTCTGCATCAGGGAAGGTGTCCAGATTCCACATTGTCCTCTCAACCCAAAAGGAACATCTTATGGGACTCTGTTATCAGTTAGGTCAAAAGACCCTAACTGGGTCAAAAGAAAAGAATGTCAAATTTTACATTATTGAGGTTCTGGGAATGCTTTTCAGGAATTGCATGTCTGTCCCACATGCCAGCCTGTCACACCGATTGTCCCTCCCTTGCTGTCTGCATGTGTGTTCATGTGTTATTCCCTTTGCTTGATAACAATAAGCCATTAAGTAATTGAAATGTTCCCCTTGTAAAGCATTATTCAAGTATTTTCTGCTTGATTTTAAACAAAATCAGACTGAAATGTAGCATAAAGGTGTTAGCCCACGTGCAAAATGCTTTATACTTGAAATATAGCCATTAAGATGTGTTTGTGATGATAAAGTTGCATCTTCATCCCCAAAGTTTTTAGCAGGATTCAGTTATTTTCCAAACAAATTCTCCAGGACAGTTCTATTTATACAATTCCCAATGTACTCAGCAGTGCTGTATCTAGGCACCACTAAGAAAAATAAGTCTAGGAGCGTTAATTCATTTTTCTTAGGTAAGTGGTTACAAGGAGAATGAGTTTCTCTGACAAATATTTGGAAATTTCTGCTCTCCTGATGTTAACATACTGCAGGAAAAAGAAGCACTGAGGTAGTCTTATTGCAGAAATCAACTTAACTCACTAGGAGACAGATTATAGCTTTGGAAAAAACACACTGACTGGGCCAGTGAAGTCAGCAGAACGAAAGAGGCTTTCAAGCTTGCTGAGAAGGGAGGGATTCACAGTGAATTTTGACCTGGCTTTCCGAGATGCTGATTGACACCTACAAGATACACTGGCCACTTCTGGAAACAGACCCGCAGAAAGTGGTGGGAGGAAAGGAGTTGCTAAGGAAGTGTCAGCTGCAGGCAGGGTCAGTAGGAGGGAAAGCTCCAACACAGCTCTGCAGAGCCGTGCCTGCGGTGCAGCCTGACCCTTCCTGCTACCACAGTGCTGCTCTTGGTAACTGGTCCAGTACGTCTGGTGACAGCATCCACCGCAAGGAAGACAACCGAGGTTTGGGAGGAGACACAAAGGTCTGGGTGTTTACATGTCTTTGGTTCCTGAGGTGTGGATGAGGGGAATCCAAGCCTTAATTCGCTTTGGAGTGAAGCGCTTTGGTAGGAAATCAATCACTGTGAAATCCCAGGTGGGGAAAAGGATTTTATTTTTTTTTTTTTTTTTTTTGTGCTAAGGGGTATTTTGATGTCTGGGTGACATATTCTGGAAATTTACCAAGCGGCAGATCCCTGCCCTAAGTGAGAAGACAAATTTCGGCAAGTAATCTATAATATGTGCTGTGAACAGTGAGAGAAAGAAACATTTTGTAAGCTGTTAATTGCACGGGATGATGTTACAGTGTTATGCCTAAAGGCAAGGGTATGATACATTTTCATCCAGCTCACTAACAAGCACACGGGAGTTTTCACTGTGCAGCGATACTCCAGGGAGGGAATAAGGAGGGAAAAAAAGTAAGGAAAATATCTTCAACAGTGAAAGAAGCTAGTTTGGCAAAACACATCCTGCAGTGTATTTCAGGGATTTATACACAATATTACAACAGATTGAATTCAGTGAAAATTCATCTAGGGCCAGTTTCTCTGCTCAGTAGCAGGACATGGAATGAAATTTCCATCCATAGACTCTACTCATGTGCTTTGCTCACCAGATGTGTAATTTAACCTGCACATTTACTCCCAGATTTATGAGAAGCATTCACTACTGTCTGAGATGAAGGAATAAAACTTTCAGTCTGTTACCTGCTTTATGTTAGAACCCTTTAATGGTAGAAATTCTTTTCTAATTTAAAATTACATTTAATTTCCACTACTTACTCTAGATCCCAGAAGTCTTTTGAAAATCACAGCTACAGTGAATAACGTGAAGTGAAGCGTGGCTCCATAATGTGGGGCCTTGGTCAATAAACCCTGCAGTTTATGTTATTTATTTATTTATTTATTCAGATAGATTATTTCTCCTTAGAAGACACAGTGCTTCAAAAATCCACTTAGACCATTATGTAAAGATTTCCAAGCAGAGATCTAAGAGATGGATAACATGGCTTTGCAGGGCCACTGTGCTGGGCCACCTCGCCAGAGCCAGCAGCAGCTCCCTTAGCTTGGGAAGGCTCTTGTCTGCTCCACGGTGTCCAACGGTACTGGAAGTAGGGCTAAACTACACAGAGATGTTTGTCACCTAGCATTTTATTGCCTTTGTCTCTTGAAGTGAAGATCTGCCCATGGTTTTTGTACAGAGCTCATCACCATGGAGTATAAGCAACAACAGTCTCTGTTAGGAGCCTATTTATAAAATGGTTGTGGTTGCTTTGACTTCAGCATGAAGTCTGCCCTGGATCCCACTCCTATGGCCCAAATCCCACTCCTATGGAACTAAGCAAAAACATCTCTTTCAGTCAGAAGACTTTTTAGACAGAAATTGGCCCTGCTCTACATTTTACAGTTCTCGGGCTGTAGTAGGACTGAGTACAATCAATTTAAACAAAGAATTTCATTTGACAGAGAAATATGGAATTAATGTGGAAGATGGTCCAGACTGAAGGTGCTTAAGCAAAAAATAAAGAACATTAAGTAAGAATGTAAAATAGTTTCACTGGATCGAACTGGAGGTCTATCTCACCTGCTGCATGCCCTCAAAACATGCTCTATCATGCTGACTACTATCATATTACATGAAAAAGATGGAAACAAGTCTTTATAAAAAGCCACAAACTTAATTAGGCAACCATGTTTAAGAGGAGTGAAGTAATTTCTTTTTTTCATTTTCGGGGACCTCAAACATAAAGCCCAATCTGAGAACTCCTGACCCTGCAAAGAGCGGTGCCCAGTGGGTGAGCTGAGACATTGCGCAGCTCACACAAAGATTTGGGGATGGACCCCAGGACCCTGGGACCCCGGGATGGGGCTGAGCTCCTTTCGCTGCCCCTGCCTGCTGCCGGCCCATGCCAGGGTTTGGCCCCATGTTCAGCAGTGGGGCAGGCTGCCTGACAGCAGCTGTAAAAAATAAAGCATGCAGTACAGCACACTTGTCATTACGTAGAAGGAGCAATGTTTAGAAGTAGTTGATTTATGAGAACCCGAGCTAGGATGATCTTCTTGGGTTTCGGTGAAACTAGACGAGCCAGCTTCGCTCTGCTACATGTTTGTACGACACTGCGCTGTCTCGGTTTACAAAATTAAAAAAGAAATTAAAACCACAAACCAATAAAAAGTGCTCTCTTCTTCTGAAATATGTTTTTGCTGAAAGTTAAGGTCCTTTCATACTGTTTTTCATATTCTATCTATCTCCTCCTCCATCACCCCCCCCACATTTCTCAAGTCCATCTGAACTACTTGCCATGTTCCTCTGCCCCCACAGTGGAGGAAGAGAGGCTGCTAGAAGGACCCCAGCTCAACTGCTCTCCCCATTATATAGAAGTGAGCCTCCCAAATTGTCCTGCTGGCGTAAGAAGTCTCTGTAGCATGAAGATTATTCCAAATTTTGCAAATGTTTGTTTAGTGCAGAAATAATTCCTCTGACCAAACAAGCCTAACGATATGAACAATCACCGTGCTAGAAGTCACATAGTAGCCGTGACCCTTTCTCTTTGTCCTTCAGCACAATACATTTTCCAAACATACATTTCCTTTCAGAGATTTGTGTAGTACAGGAGAGAAGGATTGCAACTCAGCAGCTCTCTTGGTTGTGCAAGAAATCACTTATTCAAAGTTAAGCAAGTGGCACATTTTGCTGCCTGGTGAATGCTAACCATAGCTAATTTCAGATTTTTATAGCTCTTCAACATGAGCATGATAAAATGCCATATGGCGCTCTTGTTAACCAGGCAAAGTGTCCTAAATCAGCATGATTTCCTTTCAGACCTGCTTGGAGAGGCCTGGCTGGCAAGGCCAGATTGCCACTTAGCCTGGCACTGGGCAGCTCACCCTGCCTGGGCCAATGCAAGCACTGCATTGAGGGAGCAAATATCAAAAAGTGGGACATGACCCACTTTATGAAACCATCTTCTCTGTCTCTTGCTGCCCTCTGCTGTCTCAAACCTGGGCAGTGCATAGAGGGCTGTGAGCCCCTGGGGAAAAGTAAAACAACAACAAAAAAAATCTACGTCTGAAATTCAGCCACGCAGACAGGAGAAACCAGACACGGGATCTGAAAACCTGACCGCCCTGAAAAACTCCAATGTTTCTCCCGTGTGGGAATTTATTCACACTTTGTTGGTGCGGGACGTCTGATGCTGGGTGTGATGTGTGAGCCACGCTGTGCATAGGCTTGATGCTGTGCAGGGGTCTGGGAAGGAAGACCACACAGGAGCCAAGGGGCCTGCAGTCTCTTGGCAGTTTGTATAAAATCCTACATCGCAATTGTAACCGTTTCAAAGGTTTTTTTAACACAGCAAATATAGATGCATCCAAGAAATATAAGTGAATCCAACAAACTCAGCCGTATTACTTTCACCCTTAGCAATTGCAATCAAAGGCAATCTGACAACCGCATTCTTTCAGCGTGCTGAATTTCTCGGGTCAGCCACCTCTTTCCAAAAATGCACTCTTTATACAGCAATTAAAATTCTATCCAGACCAGAGCTGAGTCTTTTAGGGCTATTTCTAAAACACTTTCCAAACGCATTTGTAGACTCAGAGTTCACGGGGGAGTCCTCCCCTCCCCTTTATTTCAGGTGACGCTTGTCCTTCATGCTCCGTTATGAGGAATTTTATGGCTTGCACAAAGAGCTGGGGTACTCTGTAACAAAATGTGGCTTTCTTTGAAGGCTCATTTTAGTGCATGCTCTGTTAGTTGTGTTACAAAGCACCATTGAGCCAACACATTTTGGGGAACATGCAAGTAATATTGGAGATCTTGGTGTAAATACAGCTCTAATGAAAAGTTATTTTCACCTGTGCATTGACTGTGCAAGATTTTTCTAAATTAAAAACAAACAAACAAACCATGTTAGATTGGGACTGTAACTCAAGCTACAATATACCCAGGAGGCATTTAAGACTCTCCCCAAAAGACTGCCCACTGTAGTTCCTCACAACCACATATCCTTCCTCCCAGCAGCATTCTTACTAGTGGGATGGCATTGGGAAATAAGCGACTCCTACAACAGCACCCACAGACCACCAAATACCTAAAACACTCTCAAGCACAAATGATGAATCACCAGTTCTTATTCAATAATCTAGGAAGCAGTCATTTTTTCCCATGTGTCTTTTTCCCCCAGAAGTTGGATTAGACACTGCAAATTGTGTGGAGCAGTTCAGGGCAAGGATATTTTTTATTATTATTTACAACAGTAAAGAGTAAAAATACCTCTTGGCAGTTTGTTCTCAGACATCCTGCAGAAATGTGGGAATTTTACAAGGAGGAAAGAATATCTGCAAGAAAGCCATTGTTGTCCTGGGTGCTAGTGAAAAGGACTTTCAGTCCTGGACCTTCGTTTTAAAAGAACTACAGGAAATCTGGTTTAGTCCTTGAGGTGTAGGAGCCTTACTGTCAAAATCTGTCACGTTTCCTCCTGTGGATGTCAAGTGCATCCCTGACAATGGGAGAAAGCGAGAGATTGTTAGATGAGGAGGTTTTGTCACTTGGGCTGTGAACTCAGAGGGGAAAGCTTAAAACCTGTGAAGCAGATTGGGCTGTGACAAAGTGCCTGGGAAAGGAGGACTGGGGAAGTAAAGGGAGGAACTTGGTGGGCAAGAGTTGAGATTGAAGAAGCCAAAGAGAGTAGGAAGACTGTGCTCTGAGGGCACACTTGCCTTCAGAGTCCCTAGCTTTTCAACTGTAATGTAAAAGTAAAACTATCCCCCAGGATTTTCTAAAGAAAAACATATAAATGTACCTGAAGCCCTCAAACACACCAAAGGACAGCACACAAAAAAAACTAAGAAACTAAATGTTCTCTTTTCACCCTGGACTTTGACCAGCAGGCAGTGCTAGTCTAGTAGACATATATCATACATGCAGCCACCTGAATAAAAGCAAATATTGAAGCACAGCTCATTGATTTGTCTGCCAGCACTGAATGAGGCAAGGCTGCCAGGAGAAAGGAAAAATTATGTCTTGTATCATAACGTATATAATACCTAAGAGGACTGAATTGCTATTACATATTTAATCTGGCATTTCCTAGCTTTTGAAGGTAGAATTTTGCAGCCTGAATTATAATCCTTTCCTGTATCTCATTTAATAAGCAATAAATATACGGGAGAAGATTTGAATTGGAGCTCCTGAGATTTCAGGTCTGAAAGGAAGGGAGGTAGATGAGATTTCTCCCAAAGCTTTGGTACTGCAGAGCCAAACAAGTGATATAAAAACAGCATATGTAGATGTAGAGGCAAGCAGGCTTGCCCTTGGAGCTTAGGCTTTTTATTTTGTCTTCATAGTGGTTAGCACAAAGTAGCCTAGGCCTTTAAGTACTGCTACAACACAAATAAATAATAAACATTTGAAGAATAAATACTACCTTGACTCGTTACTTACTGTCAGAGTTTATTTTATGTGTGGTCTCGTTCTTTGCTCTGGGTTTCCTATTTGCTGTGGAGCTTGCTGTTGTGTTTGTTTATCCCAGACAAGAGGGACCCTATATGAAAATACGCAACAGCTGAGCATTTGCAAAAGAATATTGCAAATAGAGCAATAGTCCAGGGCAAAGTCATTCACATTCGCACATGAATCATTCAGATCACTAGCTGGCCCAGTATTCCCTGAATGAACATAAGTTGCTCTGCAGAATTTATTCTTGGCCAGCTCTTCTTGGCATATGTACCTTGACAAAATAAGAATGAGGTTAGCCAAGGTATCTATGCATGGCACTGCTAAAAGAGCAATAAAACGTAATATAGATGATTTAGTGGGCCATTTATTTTAACATGTACATTTTTTTAATGCAAATGGAATGGCACTTCGGCTTGCATTTCTAATACCATGCTCATCTGGGCTGCTTTATGACTACCATATCCACTCTGTCGCTTCAGGGGGTTTGGCCCAGAGATCACTTTGGTTTTATTGTTACTATTTATACATACAAACCTGCAAAGCATAATTCATGCTGAAATCAATGAGACCATGCATGCTTGTGGATTCAAGTCTCAGGTCTTTCATATCATGTTGCTAAAGAAAAAGATACGAAAATATTCTGGAGTGAAGGGGAATGAGGAGGGATGGTGAGTTCCTTTTTTTTCAAGTTATGAAACAGATAAGAATCTCACCATTCAAGAAATAAGGCAAATCATTGAGGCAAAACATCAAGCTGTCTTGCAACACGCTGGAGCTTGTTTGGAAGAGTTGTTAAAATACAAATACTGAACACTTAAATGGTCCCATTGTTTGCTTGTTTTTATTGAAATGACAGAAAATGGAAAAGCTGATGCATAAGCACATAATTGTATCACATAGATGGTACTGATGAAAACCTCATCCTAGTAGGAAAATAGGAGAATTTCTTCTGTGAGGAACATAGCAACAAAATAAAAGTTTTTTTCCTTTTTTCCTCCCACAATTGAGGGGAATGGATTTATTCTAAGCCGGGGGACAGATGGATGCACTTCTAGTTTTCTTGTCCCAGCACTGTTTTGTGCATGGGATTTATGCACCTTTCACCACGCCTGGGTAAACTGGCAGTGAAGCTCCAATCATCTGCTGCAAAACGTGATGATCACTAGGAGCATCGCCCTGCCTGTGTGCAGTGCCTGAGCATGATATGGGACAGTGAGAATGGACCTAGGCTCTTGGCCAGTGAAATACAGTTTGGGTGATGAACGCAAGCCAAGGCCATAGCACATTTTGCCTCTTGGTGCTGTATCTTTCTTCAGGCACGTCTTCCCAGGACTGCTCAGGCAGCCAGCACATGCCTGGGAATTGCAACAGGGCTGGCGTAGCTCTGCCTGCAAACGTACCATGCTCATGGTTGCAGGGGCCCCAGACACACAGGAGGACGGGGAGGTGCGATGTTACCTGGGTACATCCCTTTGAATGCTATCGAGCATCCCCCCCCCCCAAAAAAAAAAGAGGGGGTGAAAATACTTCCTTAAGGCGGTATTTCATTCATCATAGGCTGCAAGAGTTCTCTTTGCGGGCAGATTTCCAGTATCATTCTCTGTTTTCACGTATTATTTACAACCCACCCAAGTTCTCCTTTGGGGAATGATCCTTTCCACGTTTGGTCCCAGTCCAGGGATGAACTATGTACGATATGTGGAAATCTTTGGAAAATTCCCTTCAGCTATTTTTGAGGTACAGGAGTGTGAAACAGAACCCCCCAGTCCTCCCACCCAAATATACACTTTTTCAGCTTAAGGAATTTTACTTTAATTCCACTCCCCTCCCCTCAATCACTCAGAGTGTCTGACATATAAAAAAAAATAATAATAAAACACTAAACCAACAGTTTCTAACCGAGTTCCCCAAGGATTTCTCATAACAAAGTCAGGCTAAGAAAATATGAAGTGCTATGAAACAGACTTTATATCACTTGTCTTTAATCAAAACTGAAGATTTACACATGATGGCAAAAAATGACAGTGAACAAAACACAAGTCTTTAGGTTTCCACCATAAAGCCTGCGAGAATCTTTTTCCATTAGAGAAACAGCATTTGTTAATTGTACTCTCCCAGCTCACTTTGACTTTTGCTGTGATGGATAAAAAGAAAATGGTCCAGAAATGTTTTTTTATTATTATTATATTCCTTAACTATAATTTAACTGTGAAGGAAATGGAAGGTATACCTTTTTCCCCAAGCTTTTTTTGTTTGTTTACCAGTAATATTTAGCTTTAATCCTCAGTGGCTTTAGAGTGATAGGGAGAAGCTATTTTGATTTAAAATCCATAAAATAAATCCCTGGCACTCCCGTGAAAGCAGATCACCGGTCCAAAATCAGCTCCTTGATCTTGCACACACCAGCTTAAGCTGGAATTCCTCTAGATTCACACCCGCGTTTCTGAGATCTGCACCTGGCCTTGGAGATTTAAGCCATTACATTGCTGGAGCTTGATGTTGATGCTGGCTGCAGTTCGGTTTAATTTAAAGTAAAAAGATAGTGTTTCAACAGCTGGAGAACAAACTCCAGACAAAGCATACATGATGTTATAATTGCTCTCCGTTATACAGTGGAAATCAGTTGTAATGCTGCTCTGGAGGTGAAAATCCAATTTTCACGGAGTTTTGGCTCCGAGGCCCAGCCTTCCACTTTCTCTGTTTCAAAGCCAAGCAGGGCCAACAAAAGTGCCAACGTCCTTCAGCGTCACCCAGACAGGGGGTTAAGGGAAAAGCTGATCCGAAAGCCACCGGGCAGGCAGGCCGGGATGGAGAGAGCCAGGTGAGACTCCTGCTGCAAAAACCTCGGCTTTTTGGTGTTATTGGGAAACGCAAGCCCCCATATACTGACTGTCTAATTCCACCACGGGGACCTGGTAGGATGAAGCAGTTTTATCAACTGAAAAATTAATCACTGCCTAATAAGAGAGAAGCAGTATCAATAGCCATTTGTCTTCATTTCCTTTCTGTGACTTTCGTGCTCATTAGTTAGATTCTAAATCTTCCTCCCCTTTCAGATTTGTTTACAGCATCTGAGAGCTAGTAAAACACTACAGCAGACATACCAATAACATGCTTGCCAAAAGCACTCTCACACTAATAACACACACATTTTCAGTCATGTATTTGTTTTGCCAGGTCCTTAACTCTCAATTTTTGTCCAAAAAAGACCGTGGAAATGCTGAGGATGTGTCAGGTCTCACCATATGGTGAAAGACCTGGATCCTGTAAAGCATTTTATCAAAGCAGCGACCTCATGGAGGGTGCTCTTTCTTTTCATGCATCCATTTGTTTTCAATGTCATTGTTTAAAATAAAAGAGGAGAAAAAAATTGCACTGGATATGTCAGAACACATTGTGTTTCTGTGCCTGGATACCACTCCTCTTTTCTGCAAACAATTTTCTGAAAGGTGTTTCTGTAGAGTTTTCTAAATAGCCATGGACAGCTGGAAATAGTAGTAATAACCCTAAACCTTCTCACTTGATCTTCAGCCACAAATACCATTGCTATCTATCAAATCTACACATGCCCATAATGTTTCCATTTATATCTAACTCAGAACCAAACAGGAATCTATTTTCTGTACGTTGCTTGGACGTAGCCTGAAACTATTGGTAGAAGAGAGCTACAGAAAGTGCTGATGCTGCTCAAATTCTGCCATTCAGGCTGTTCTGGATCTTCAGACAGAGAGGGAAGAGCCTGTGATTCTCCGAGCGCCCTGTTCCTGGTGGGGCACCTTGCACCACAGCTCAAGAAGGTGTTACTGAGCAGCACCCAAACCAGTAAATGCTGCCAGCATTGCTCAGGTCAGTCGTGGGGCTGCTGGAGGTGTGGGAGATAAAAAGAGAAAGCCAGAGCATAAGCAAGGGTTGGTGTTGGAGAGGAAGCAATGCAAGGAGGACAAGAAGCATCTACAGCAGGCAGGGAAGGAGGGCGTAGCAATACTGCCAAGGTGGGGGAAGCAAGAGGAAATACAAACAAAAGCAATAACATGGAAGTCAGGCTGCAAAAGCTGTTGGGAACTACCTCATTAGTCTGATCTTCTGCATGGCCAGAAAATCTGCAGGCCAACATCTCTGCCTATCATTCCTGTACCTATCTCAACTCACTGCTGCTCATTTCCACTGTCTCAAAAAACATTCGTTCTTGACTTCTAGATACCCGGTAATAAGGATTCATTGTATAAATTTCACTTTGAAAAGGATGCACCATGTTTCCAGCATAATTTTGTCTGGGTTTGGATTCCAGAGCTGAAGTTTACTTGTGCTGTTATAAATCTTGAGTCATCTATTCTCAGAAAAAAATAATTTCCTTACATAAGTATTTTGAGACCAAGATAGAAATCTGTTAACTTTTTCTTCAGTCTCTCACTGTAAGAAATAATTCCAGATTGAATCATTCCTGCAGTTTTCTTCCAAAACTCTTCCAATTTGCCAATATTCTTTTCAAAAAGCAGAGATTCCAGAAGAAGTCAAATTTGCTAAACCAGAAAAAGAATAAAACCAATTGTGTACTGAAAATCCTGATTTTGGTCTAAAAGCCCAATACCCAGCAAAGTCCTAGGTGCACAAATTGTGGAAGATACTGGGGTAAAGACCTACTTCTGACTCTCACTATATTTATACATCAGAAATTGTCTCTTGGTGGGACTGAAGACCTTATTCAAAAGAGATATTTTGAAATCTTCATCGTAACTATGTTTTGTTTTGTTCTTTCCAATTGAAGATGAGATTCTTATACAAGCAAATGAATGCCAAGATTGCTTTGGTCTCAAAGGAGAGACCTAATCCTGCTGAAACTTTACTCCTTGGCACAATATCTATTTAAACTTAAATGGAAAGAAAGAATCAGCTAAATCTTCTCGGATAGAAGTCTTGGATGCTAGGCTAGTCCAAAGAAAAAGATGATTATTAACAGACTGACTTTCCTATTTTGAGGAGCTGAAGAAGCCTTAATTTTGGTGATTGCCATATACTATTTGTGCATGGAATATAGACTTTCTTTTCACTTTTATTGATTTATTGTAGTCCTGCAACAGAATAATTTTTGTATATCTTGTCTTTGAAAGAATCTCATATTTTTCTAATTTTTTATTATAGAAAACTTTAACAACTTCAGGATGTTTCAGCAAAAGACTGCGGTGACCTTTAGACAAATCTCCCCTTTGCTCTTTACTTGTTTTCACACCATTGATACAGCGAGCTGACCATTTCCTAGAAGCCCACAAGTGACAAAACCGGCACCACAGCAATGAGCTCGGTACCCCGCCTTCCCAAAGCAGCCCGATATCTTCTGACATCTGCAAGCAGCCCCTGAGCAACTGCTCAGAAGGCCTAAGCCCAGCGAGAGGTGTACGACCCCTTCACCCTCAGACATCTGTAACATCTCTGCGAGGGTGACGCAATGCTTGGCTGGGACCTGAATGCAGGGCTGAAGGACAGCTGAAGCTGCGGTGCCGGGAGGAAACAGCTTTGAAAGCAAGCCAAAGCAAAACAGCCTCCACTGTCTGAAGGTGCACACGTGTAACTTGTGTTAGAAGTGCTCCTACTCTCCAAAGGCTAATCTTCCCCACTGCAGGACCTCTCCGTTTCCTTAGAGACTCAGAACACTATGATGGCCAAAAGCCTGAATTTTTTATATTCACCAATGTCATTGCCCACCAGTGCTGGAGAAACTGCCTTAAGTCTACCGAGCATCCTGTCCCCTCGCCTCAGCTTCAACCGTCTGGGAACACGATGCTACCAGTATAATCCCTGGGTGCATGAAGCAGTGGAAATGTCATACCCAGTAGTTCCCACAGGAAGACTCTGATAAACCAGCCTGTTCTTCAGGGATAACCGAAACCTACTAAGTGACTTTGTAGAGAAGACAGCGCTTTCTGAAGGGCTAGCTGGGAAGAGGGGATTTCTCAGAGACCAGTCCTATTTCAGAAGAGTCACTCTCCTTCAGCTTTTATTCCCCTCATGAACATATGTTGATATCTGTATTTTAAAAGATAACAAAACAGTGCCAGGCTACTCCATACTCACCCCAGCAAGGAACTAATTCCATAATTCCAAATTCTATGAACTGAGCAAAAATTACCTATACACAACAGTCACACAACTTAATTAAAAACTGGAATGAATACAGATAGTGTAGCAACTGAAATGTTACTTAAATAAACAAGTAATAGAGTAATCAACTATGAATATGTTTTAGATGTTGACTAGGACTGTCATTTGGGCTCAAAATTGGCTGGAATGGCATGCTTGAGGAGTAGTGATCAATGGCATGATGTCTGGTTGGTATCCAGAATAAGCAGAGTCTTCCCAAGGTCAACACTGGGACTGAGGTTGTTCAGAAGCTTCTTCATGAACCTGGATAAGACTGAATCCACCCGCAGCAAATTTCTAGACAATACTAAATTTAACATTATGAACATCACAGTTTCAATCCAGAAGGACATTGAGAAACTTGGGGAATAGGAAATGCCACAAAGCTTAACAGAAATATCTGCACTCAGTCAAGGTAGCCCTTCACCCCAGCACAGTCTGTGAACTATGGGGTTGAGGAGCAGCCTTTCTGAAAACAACCTGGGTGTTGCAGTGGACATCACTGCAGCCATATGCACCAACAGCGTAAAGCAGACCTCTTACTGGGCCGCATGAGGAAGAATACAGCAAAAAGATGGAGGTAAATTTTTATTTCTCCCTCTACTCAGCACTGGTCAGGCTGCACTTGGTCTACTGTATCCAGTCTGGGTACTCCTAGTTCAAAAGAGACAAGCGAAAAAGAGAGAGGAAACAGCAGAAGGCTGACAGTTCATACTTAGGAAATTAAATACAACTTTGCAATGAATGAAAAGGAAGTACAGTAATGCTCAAATGCATGAAGCACATTTCTTCAAACTTTGTAAGTCACAACAACTCTGAGGAAGAACATCAAGTTGATGGCTAGATGAAGCGCAGAGACTGCAACCAGAAGATGAAAGGACTTTTGTTCTCTGGTACAGCCACAAGTGCTCTGCTTTCAGTGTTTCTCAATGCTGTGGAGAAACAGTCCAATTTCTCATCAACAGTTTTATTAGCACTTGGGGTAAACTTTCTCTAAATGAGGGTGAACACGGCCCTTATAGCTCTTGGTTGCAAGAACCAGTTACGTTCATTATTCAACCAGGTAGCTGATACAAACTTAGTTTTTCTTCCAACCACCAGCACACACCACTGTCCAAAAGAAAGGCACCTGCAAGACACATGGGTGGAAGGGTGTCACTGGCCATTGTTTTGTGACCAGTTGGGTGTCTAAGAGAGACACAAAAAGATCAAAGGAAGAGACAGATGGTGGCAGGCAAAAAGCCAACAGCACAGACACAACAAGGCCAGGAATGTGCCTCCGAGAAAAGCTGAGAGAAAAGGGAAAAAGAGCTTTTATGCTGTTTAATGGAAAATAGACTTAAGCTGTAAACAGAGGCCATGCCTCTTCTGTGATTCTTGCTGTGTTAAGAGGAGGAGGGCTTTGTGCTGTCTTTGCTATTAAATCAGTTAAATAGGATTGCATCAGAGAAACCTAATTTCAGAAAACATTGATTTTTCTTCCTAGCTGAAACAATCTTTATGACCCACGATTTTTATTCAGATATTCATCCATCTTATATAAATTTATAACCAGTCATCTAGGAAAGAGATAGCATTGTTCTGTTTAACCCTAAAACAGTGCACGCAGCGCTCAGCAGTCAGTGAGCTGTGTTTCTAACATGCCTACTGGTGTGATACTGGAAGATGTGCAGTTCGGGAAGGTTTTAGACAAGCTAGTGATACCGCCAAGTAATGGTGCATGAACCAGCAACACAGGGTAGAGTGCTGCTGGTGGGTATGGTGTTGAATACTTCTTTCCCATATTGTTCTTGTTTTGTTTTTGTCAGAGGTAGTCCTGAGGAAATGCTGGCACCTTCAGACATGCAAAAGTGCCAAGCCCTCTTTCGTGTATAAGCCCTCTTATACTGACCGTCTTACTTTTTGCACTGAAAAAGTGCAAAAAAAAGTACTGTTTTGCACTAAAAGTGAAAAAAGTGCTCTCTTCCTATCTGGGACATTGAATAAACTGGGGACATTGTCTATTTCCCCCTTTACACACCTTCTCCTCTGCTGAATGTCCATGCACCAGACTATTGAGATGAGAATTCGGAGGAATTTGTAGCTGGCAAGACATACACATACAAGGCTTCAGCATGCACACTCTGCACAGAAAGGGTGCTGCTCTAATGAGATGAGCAGGTTGCTCTGGACTTTCCACCGGACTTACTTTTGCCTTATTTCCTGCAAGCTGTTCAGACCCTGCTCTGAAGACAGTATCCTTCATATCCATATGGGGCTTTCAGTGAGCGCACAACTCCCTCACAGCTGAGACCCTCACAGTTACCTTCCTGCACAGCATCACTCCGAAGTGATGGGGCTTGGCAGTATCCCTTCAGACAGGAAGCTGCTGCATCCCAGGAAGATTAAGGACAAACACAACCACGTTGGACACAATTTTAAATCCCCCAAATCAGATTTTTGGAATACTGTTTTGTGTTCCGAGCACCGCTCCCACTGACTTCAAGATGCAGCTGTGAAAGTTCAGCACGCCTACAAGTCCTGCACCAAGAATAAAACTAATGTAAAACTATTGACAGCTTCTGAAAAGATTGGCTCGAGTGACTCAGCTATCATCACATGGGAGCTATGTGACAGAAAAAGGGACAGTATCCAATTCTCCAGGGTAGAACATTGCTCCCTTGCCATATGCTCTTTTCCCAAATTCTGCCTTATCCTCTACACTGGCTCACATTTCTGGGGCCAAGGAAGTAGGAAGGGGTCCTATAATGTCTATAACTGTACAGCCACGATCAGTTCCCAGAACTTTCCATACCGCTCACAGAATAAACCCCACAACCTTGTCATGAAAGACAATCTGTAAATACACAAGAAGTACCAAGCTTTAAATTTTTAATAATATTTTCTGCAGTTGGCAAGTATTTTGCTTGTTTTTCAGAAAGATTTAACAAATTCCCTTGTGTGGCATTGTGCTACTATTCACAATGGCCACCAGGAGGTAAAAGGGGTCTTTAAATCCCCTTCACAGATCTTCTCTATTTGACTAATAGCATGACAGAAAATAATTATGGGTATCAGAGACCACCACCAGAATCTGGGACAAGCACCTTGACCTCCTGTCTCACTTCTCCACCAGTCGGCTATCAAATCTCCCAGCCTTGTTGGGTCCTTATCCTCATCTTTGCCCTGAGACAACCCCTTTTATCCTCCTACAGATGCAGCACCCTTGGCAGATCTACCACTACTCACCCAGTCATAGTTTCTCTCCTCAAGTGTGGGCTTTGATTTGAAACTCCTCACTTCCCTCTGGACAGTGGCTCTTTCCCCTTGCAATCACAGGATTGGATTCAATTTCCATGTCATTTAGGAGGCAGCAAAGGGACCAAGACTGAGAATCTCCCTGTACCCATTTCTGTGGCCTGATCTCCATTCTCAGCGCTACAACCTTTTGTGTATTTGAAGATGCACCACATCTCCCTCTCTCATCCTTCTCTTCTCTAACCAAACCATCACAGTCACTCAGTCTGACTTCACATGCTCCAGCCATCTGCTTTTTCCTCTTCCTCATTTCAGGACCAGACTTATCCAGCATACACGCAGCCTGCACAGCAAGAGGAATCGAGAGGAGCTCAAGCATTCCCCTAGGAAGTCAAAGCCCCACTATCCAGCCATTCAGATTGCAATTTGGCTCTGTCATTTTCATAGCAAAAGCAAAAAGTGCCTTTTGGTAGAAAAGACACCCTTATTTCCTTATTTTCAAGGTCCCATTTCAAAACAGGGGGGCACTAGGACTGCTTTTAAAAGTCTTTAGAAAGTCTTTAGTCAACAAAAGAATATTTTCTTCCTTGCTTCATTCTTAGCACTATGTAGCCACTTTACAGAAAATTTCCAGGAGGAAAAGAAATCAGTCCAAAGCAGACCCTTAAAATTGAAATGGTAAATGTTCCACAAAATTATAAGTGACTGAAAAACAGGCAATATGTCAGGAGACAAGAATAGGTCTATCTGCACTATGAGTAAAAGCTGGCTGTATAAAACCTTGCATTGTGTCTCCAACTGCTTAAACATTCAGTATGGATGATAGCTATGCTAATATGAGGCATTAAAAAAAAAACACACACACACAAGATAAAGTATTAAAGACTGTATTAAAATGCTCACCCAAGGGAATTCACAATTTGGCCTTAACACTGGAGTATTTGTTGCCTATAAATATCATGTGCTTCTTTACCTCCTGCCCCACAGTCCTGAAACATGAGCTGTAACTTGCAAAAGAAAAAAGGCACCTCTACAGAGTAACGCTCTCTACTTCAGACAGTTGCTTCCAGACCGAAAAACACCCAATAACCTCACTTCCTTGAGCTGCAGAGAGGGAGAGGAAGGAACTGCAGTGACAGCCATTTCAACCACCTCATCAAAGACTGCTAATCGATCCCCAGCATTTGCAGAGGTTTCTGGCCCTGGTCCTACGAGAAAGGAGGTGAGGAAGGAAAGCAGCCAGTTTCTACAGGTTGCAGTCCACGTGGGTTAATGCACTTCTGAGAAGGGAGGCGCCTGGGAGGACACCCTGCAAGTGGGACACAGTGTACGTGATGAATGCCCCATAAAATACAGGCCCAGCAGTCCCTAAATGCTGAGTGCCACAGTCAGTCTTTGTCTGGGAGCGTTCTGTAAAATGTGGTTGGTTTTAGACAAAGTGGAAGGCAGCCTGGCTGTTTGCCTGCTGGTAGGCTTTCGTTTGTCACCTGTGATGGACACTTGGGGTCGCACACTGCATGGCCCCATGTCTTTCCATAGGCACCATTCCCCCACCTTCAACCCCAGCCCCGTGTTTTCCTTTTGCTCTCCTTTCTTTTCTTTCAGGCTGAGGAGGAGCTCTGTAAGAGGAGTTTGTTTTGGGAAGAAAGAAGACTGCTCTGGAGTTGTTAAAAAATAACTACACAGGTTTCAACAAAGAGCCGCTTAAAAGAAAGCTAAAGAGGTCTTTTTTTTTTCTTTGCTTCTTTTTTTTTTTTTTTTTCCCAGAAACCAAAGTTGATGGAAACAGCTGGAGACTGCAACTTGGAAAATGGAGAAAGTAAGATGAATCAAACTTCCTGTTTTTCCTCTCCTACCCCAACCTGCAGGGGACGGGGGTGGGGGGTAACCTCTTCAGACTCTTTTCAAAACAGATGGTGGATTCCCAAAAGGTTCAGGTTTGGACTTTTTTTTTTTTTTTCAAGCAAAAATATCAACTGTGCTTTTGCACAGAGCTGTGGGATCTTCAGCTCAGCTGCAGCTTGCCACATATAAGTAAACTTATCAGATTCCACTACCAAACTCTGATTTGCAAAAAAAAAAAAAAAATGATATTAGTAAACCTCAATCATTAAGGCTGATAGAGTTGTTTTTAGCTCCCTGCCACAACAAAGTTTTCTTACTTTTTTACAGGAGCATTTTGCGATTAGCTCCTGTTGCACCACTCACCAGTTCTACAATTTATTGACATGAAAACACAGTCACGAAATTTGGCTTCTGAAAGCTCATACCCCAGGTGATAGGACTTCATTCTGCATCATTTCCCTATGTCTTTTTAGTTATCCCTTTGGGTGCACAACCTGAGATATTTCAAAGCTTAGGAAGATAAAAAAAATATTGAAGTGTCTCAGATAACACACCCAAAATACATTATTATGGTTTATATGGCTTAGGCACTTCATTTAGCCACTTAGCTTATGACAGTTTATTTTCATTAATTTCTAATGCCACCGTGAATGCCCCAAATGACAATGTTTCAAGATGTCTAACATATTCTGTGACAAGAAGATTTTTATTGGGATTTTCTCTTAATATCTACATCAACTCTACCTCTAGTTCAGTAACCCTGTTACTGAATTCTCACTTTGACAATTAGCATGTAAATTATGTCATCCCACTATGTTTCATTAGTAAGGCCAGGCATATATTCAAGGTAAGCAGCAGCTATGAAGGTTGATTTTAAAACAGAATAAAAATACAGTTACCATCATATAGAGATTGTGTGTCCAGATACAATATTTCATAGTAGTTGTAGGCAATCTCACTTCTACAGGTTCTTCTCTTTGTTATCTCTCCCAGGAAGCACCTGAAGCTAAACAAATAAATAAATAAAAATAAAAAGTGCTGTTTAAATTTTTAGGGTACAAGACTATGGTTTAAATTATATTTAAAATTTTAAATAAAGTTCTCTTTTAAACCCCACATATGTATATAAGTTCTTCAAACTGCAAAACATCCAAAAGAGATGTAGAAATTCCCAGGAAGTCAGTGACTGAGATAGCAACCGCAAAGACAAAACACATTTGAATGCTGAGTATATATGAGAGAGCAAGGTCATCACCTGTAGCCACAATCTGCAGTGGGGAAGAGATAAAATCAATACAAGCTGAGGAACTATTCCTTATGTTTTTCCATTATCCACCAAACAAGCATTGCTTTTCTGTTCTGCTGCCAAGGATGTCTTCTAGTTTAACTCTGAAGATTGAATCCCCATGCATGTCTATATCTAAAAGTCTGCGATTGTTATTTGGACCCTTGGGTCTTAAAATGTTTTACTTACAGCCCACAGCCAGGCAAATTTCATCCTTATTTCATTCAATTATATATTCTGGCTCACTATTTTTTCCCCTTGCTTACAGAGCTCAGCTGGCCTCAGCTCTGGAGCTGGCTGGACATTTTTGCTGATCACCTGCCAGATATTGACAATTATGTGCCGATTTCATTTTTCATATGAAAGAGTATTTTAAGAATAAACTTCTCGTTCACCTTGTTATTACATGCACTGGGAGGAGTGAAGGAAATGGCAAAACAGTGTCTCTCACCTTCGTGTATTTAAAATTCCTTTTGGATCTGCAGCAGATGGCAGGAGCTGCTCTTTGCCATCTTCTTGTTGTAGGATCAGTGGGTGTGAGATATCGCTGACTCAAAGAGCTTTGGGACTGAAGCCAATTCCTTTGGGGCCCACGGCCCTTGCCAAACTTCTGCCTGTGGCTGGGACTCTGGCAGAGCTGGACATGCTCTGTTTGGGCCTGGAAGCCCCCCTTGATGGCAACCAGCGCTCCACTTCCCTGCAAGCTCACGGACCTTATCATCTTTCCCCTGCTGAGGACCTGGCTCTGAGTTGTTCTTCTCTCTAAGGAAAAAACAAGCGTTTTGGTTTACAACTTTGGGTTTCAGGGCTGCAAAGGACCCCTGCTGCCCCTGCCCCGGTGAGGGAGCTCCCACCAGATAAGCAGCCAGCATGAACAGACGGCTGCTGCGCTGGCCCTATGTGCACTTGCAAACAAGCAGCAGACACAGATTATAAACTCCCCAAAGTATTCCTCTACATTCAGGCTCACTTATTTCACACAAGCACGAGTCAACATAGAATAACCAGAGCATGGCGTCACAGCAGAAGTTTAGGCTCATCTCTCTCTACCCCAGTACGCTAGCCAGAGCAAGATGCACACTCACATTTCATCATGTGGCAGGGACCATGCAGCTCTTCCCCAGCCACATCAGGGCTCCCGGTGCACCGAGGGTGCTCCCAGCCTTTATGAGCCTCACTGAATTATTCCTGCCGCTCTTGGGACCTTCAGGGTGCTTTAAGCCATGCAATGGTAGAGCAGAGACTTGCATTGTTCTCCTGCATTTAATTTTTATGTGAAATTTTGGTCTGGAGCCAATCATAACATTGGAGGCAGCTCAACATTTCACATAAAAAATAAATTAGAATATTATTAGAGTACTACACAGACTAGGCACACTTGCTCAGTGGCGTTTTTCCACTTTCCTTGAAACGAAAGAAGAAAACACCACTCTCACATCAGATATGGAAGACAGTCACTATTTTTAGCAGTGCAAAGCAAAAGGTTGCTTCCAACAGCAGCAGGGTATTTTATTTCCTTGTGCGGCTCAGAAATATTGTTTCCCTGACTGCCTAACCAGTTATGCTGAGCACAGCAGTATTTGTGATGTTCCTCAGAAAGTGCACCAGTGTTGCTCTCCATCTTGTCAATACGAAATCCCTCCTGTGACAGTGCTTCTATGGGACTGACAGGCTCATCTTTAATCACTAAGCCAGAGCTAATGAGGTAGCAGCCTGGGGCTAAGCTGAAAGGTTGATGTTTGATTTGTCTACTGACTGGACTCTGATCGCTTACAAGTAGGCTGGATGTTGCTCTAATTTGTCTGTTCACCTGTCTTTGAGCAGGGAATTTAAACCATTTCTCATCCAGTTCCAGTCTTGGAATAGCATAGATGTTCAAAAAATAAACTGGGAAGGTGGTTTCTGACTCATTCGAAACTTGCATTCTTTGGTAAATCAAATTCGAGGAAATCTCATTGTGTTGCCATATGTTTATTTCTCCGAAGTCATCCCTAAGTGCATTTGTTTTGGAGGAAGTTCCCTTTCAGAAGACACACAAGGGAGTCAGTCCTTGAGGGAGAGCTATAAACAAGTCAAAGGTTTTCAATTATTTTCTGCAAACAAAAATTACACCAGACAGGAACATATTTCCCTAAGGAAAGGTATAGGCTTATAAGCCTAAAGAGAAAATGCAAATACATGGGGAAATAAACTGACAGATTCCCATTACAGCCTGATTGAAAATTCAGTGAGCTCAATGAAAGTACACTCATCAAATTTAATAGGCTTTGATATAAGTCTGTATATTTTTCCTAGATATGGATGTAAACCTGTATAATTGAACATTTTTTTTCCATCATTTCAGGACAGGGCTTACTGCTGAACTTGAGGAGATACAGCTTGAGGAGAGATCAATATATTCTCATTTTCAGTGAGAAACTTCAGGAGGGATTTGGGCACAGAAAATTATATTGACGTGAATGCCAGGTTATAATGCAATGTGAACGGAAACAGTTAAAATTGTCTGCAGGACTATCCTTCAGATAACTTCAGAATAATAAGTTAACATTCAGAGAATGAAATGTCTGATGATGACAGAGACTTTGGGATGACAAGCATCCCGATAAATAGTGGGAGGATAAAGAACAGGGGGATATTTAAAAAGCTAGTGCCAGGTTGTGCAGGGAGGATTATTTCCCCATAAAGATGTGACAAAAATACTAATATGCTGTTATGTTTATGTTCCCTAATCTCCTAATCAAGAAAACACTGAGTACTTGATAATCAAGTATATCAAAGCATAAATATGGCTGGCTTCAACTGCACACATAGGTGCTGCACAGACAGCAAATACAGAGATAGTCACACAGAGCAGCTCTTACTGAGTAACTCCTCAGTAATGCACAAAAGTGAGTTCAGGACACAGAAGAGCTGACCCACATGCCAAAACTCACCGCAGCATGGTTGCTTTCAGCATGTTCATCATACTGATGAGGGTTGGCTTGAGCTGCAAGAAACAAGGGCTAAAAAATGAAATTAACAAAAGACAACTGGGGAAAGCAAAGGCTTTAAAGCTGTGGAAACTGAATAAAGGACGTTGTGCTCACCTTGAAGGAGTCAGGATGGAAACAGAGTACATGTGAACCTCTGATCTCAGTCCCACTGAAGTTAACTGCAGCTCTGATAATAAGCATGGTTAGCATGTCCAAAACACACTCTCATATCTCACGTTTGAAATTCTCTCTGTTTTCCATCTCCAGGAATCCTTAACCTTTTCTGGCTTATTACAAGAGACAAGGCTCACAGCCAGAAAATCACGAGCCACAGTCCTGCTGAGGGCCTGGGGTATGGGTGCTCTCGGTCCCACTGTCCCGGTGAGGCACCCAGGCAGGGCTGGGGTGGCCTTGCAGTCCCTGAAGGGACTCCAGCACACTCTGGGGCTGATTTCTGTAAGGTGGTCTTTGGACTGCAACAAGCCAACAAGTGGCTTGAAGCACAGCATGTGCTCTTCCAGAGGATCTGGCCAGTGTTTCAGGAGAATGAGGTTTGTCAGAACCTCCAAAAGGTGGTTTCATGGGAGAAAATAGGACATGCACAAGGAAAGCATTTGGCTTCAGCTGACAGAAAGGATAAAGTTTCTAGATAAAAGCTTCTAGGGGCTCCAAAAATAATTATAAAGCAGAGCCAGCTCAAACCTCAAAATCAGATACAGGATAAGAAGGCTGCTGAGGCCTCAAAACAGGTTCAAACGGCACAATTTGTGAAGCTTGGCTCACATTAGTGGGTTTAAATCGTGGGTGGAGATGTCTGATCACCACAGGAAACCTCATTTTGGTTTTGTTTTGATTGACATATTCACAAATTTGGAAATACCAGTCTTACACAATTAACAAGGATTACTACAGTCAATAAAACCTGGTGGTCTCTGTAATGTACTCTGGATCTTTCAGCCAAATCAGAGCTATTTCAGAAGAAAACTTTCTCTTTTGCCCTCAAATGGAACAGCTGCATGCAGCTATATCTGCCACTAAAATTGTGTTAAGCAGACTGCCTAAAGGGAGATGTCTAAGTCCCATGAAAGAGGAGGGGAGGGGAGGGGAGGGGAGGGGAGGGGAGGGGAGGGGAGGGGAGGGGAGGGGAGGGAAGGGGAGAGGAGAGGAGAGGAGAGGAGAGGAGAGGAGAGGAGAGGAGAGGAGAGGAGAGGAGAGGAGAGGAGAGGAGAGGAGAGGAGAGGAGAGGAGAGGAGAGGAGAGGAGAGGAGAGGAGAGGAGAGGAGAGGAGAGGAGAGGAGAGGAGAGGAGAGGAGAGGAGACTAAAACAAACATTAAAAAAATGTATAGCGATGTACTGATTGTGAAAGGACACTTGTTTTTAAAAAGGGATCTGACGTTTGTTGCCTTTCCCGCTAGGCACCATTTAGCTAAACATTTGGAGGTCGCCCATGCAAAAAAAAAAAAAAAAAGGTTCTGCTTACATCATTAGTCACCTCCATCTGCCAGCAAACAAATCCCACTCAGCTGTCTGTTGAGCCAGCAGATATGTGGCAGGGCTAACAGTTTTGTTCTTGAAAGAACCCTGATGGTGTTTCCCCATTCAGGCTCTGTTTTGTTGGAGTTCAAAAGGATTTGCTGGGAAATATCTGGGAGAGGAAGTATCAATTTCATGCCTGCAGATTAAAATTCAAAGACTAGATTTGATAGGCAGAGTTACAATGGGCAGGCAAAGGTAACGATAAAAATACTAATCACTTAAATCAGTAATGACTTCATTCACATACCTCTCTGACCAGCCACGCACCCTGTCCCTTGGATTGTTGGGAACAGGAGACTTGCATGTGTCTATAGCGGTAGTTTATAGTGGTATAATTTATATGTGGTATAGTTCTTAATTGGAAGTTTTAGTTAGATAGTTTGGTGCATTGTGATAATACCAAATTGACTCAGCTGTAGAAGGTCCACAGTTTTCTAATTCGAAACTCATACCTGATGTCCTTTGTTTACATTTATAGTTTTGGTAAGGTAAAGTATGCAACACATGGGAGTATTTGCATGTCTTAATGTTACAGGATTTGATCTGAGATCATTACTTTTCATGGCATCATATTAATTTGTAATGGTGTAATCAGCAATTGTTTTGTCAATGGATTTTCTCAAAACTAGTTGAAGTAACCTAAAGCTTAAAACCCAGATGAATAAATGTAGTAAACTATAATTAGCATGATGGTATTTTAAGCCCAAAAGAAGGATCCAAACCCTGAGATTCAAAGTATTGGTGTTGCATATGAGGACATATTACAAAATTGATACAAAAAGATCTGTTTATGTCTAATAACAACCAAACAGATGGGGGATATGATGCTGTTCTCATTCACCTTGGTGCAAGCCTGAGATAAGTGCAACGATTCCAGATTTCTATCAGAGTTAGGAGGCAGAAAAATGCTGAATTTTTTTTTATTGTCTTTCTGATTTACTGGAAGTAAAAAACTCTTTCACTTTCTTAGGTGAAAGGAAACAATTTTGTCATTTTTTTTTCTCAAAGGCAACCCTCCCGAAATATAATTTTGAAACATGAGTTATGGTACATCACAATTTCTCTCCATTCTACTATCAGATTCTAGCCCAGTGATATAAAATGTTTGCAAAGCAAATAGGATTTTGCTGGTTTTCTGCCAATCGTATAAAATAACCTCTAGAATATTTGTATACATTATGACAGATCTTTTTTAGTCTTTTCAGTAGATTCCTAAAAAGACCATTAGTTTTGATGACTAATTAATTTGTACTTTCATTCCAGCAGGAGCCATGCTGTTCACAGGATTTATTTGGCTTAAAACAGGCTTTAGGAAACTGTTTTCCCTCTTTCCCAATGTTACTTAGTAAGAAATATCTTACAGAAGGAATGCCGTCACAGCTGTATTGCGTGTTTTAAACCCGCAGATAACCAAGTTAGAACAAGGAGAATCAACCTTTTCAATGAGAAATACTGCAGGATGCAATCCTGCCACACAGTCAAGTATGTCCTGGACCTGTAACTGCTTCTTAATTCTGCACCACAAGAAAAAAAAAAAAAAAACTAAATAAAACAAAACAAAAATCCTCTAGAGAAGCTGTGCTTTTCCCATGATTTATTCCGCTATTGTTCAAGGCTTCTTCCAGCTGGGAGGTAGCTGGCTGCAAAGTTTTGAACTCAGTGGGAGTGAGACATGATACACTTTCTAAGACAAGCACCATCAATCATTTCAATCAAGCAGATATTTTTAGATCATTAAAGGCTCTGGAAGGTACATTTTCTGAGTTTCAGTATTGCTATACCAGGCAATTTAAATATTTTCAATTTGAAGATATCAAACGCAGCTTTTATAAGCTGTAAAGGTCTGATAAAAATGACAGAAGATGAAAGCAGGCAAAGTATATTTCAAGATAACATTGGTGATTACTCAAAGTAAGTTGCCCAAAAGTCCAAGACCAGCAGCACAGAAAACATCCACCAAATCAGAAGCCAGCATCCAACTCCAATGTAATTCTAAACTATGAATAATGGTTTTAAGGGGACAGTTTTAAATATTACAGTAAAATGGTTTCATATTTAGGCCTTAAAATGTTTGAAGTCTCTCTCACTTAAACTTGAAATCCTCATGCTTGAAAATGACCGGTAATTAATTTTGCTGTATCTCTGTTTGTTTGACAAATGCAAATGCTATGCTCTGTGGAATTATAAGTGGCCATTTCTGCTCCAAGAAGTTTACAGTGTAAGAAAGCAGCACAGAAAATGTTGTATACAAGCAGAAGTGCTGGAGCTAGGCCTCTTCATTGCTATTCTAGGTCATTCTCATTTTTTCAGCCTGGTTTCCGGAGGAATCCTCTTCTATTTGCTTACGAGTCTGTTTATAATAGGTGACCCTTTCACCTCACCTCATCCCAACAGCTTTGACCAGTTAGCCAATACCAGAATGAAGTTGCTGGTAGCTGGTGAAAGGAGACAACCACCCAGAGGACAGAGTCCCTCTCTGACCTCACGCAGACAGAAGAATGCCCCAAGGACAACCCTCAGCGTAACCCCCTCACCACCACAAATGCAAGAGCTAACAATAGGACAGTGAGCAGAAAAGCAGAAATTTGTCAGGAAAATTCCTTTGTCTTTTTTTTTTTTCCCCTAATACAGTCCACCATGGCAAGTTATTTCTCAGGCAAAACCAAGAAGCTCTAAAGTGCCTGATTCTCTAAATGTCAGAAGTCAGAAACTGTCTTCATATTTCCTTTGTGTTGTCACTCGTGCAATTCCACGCCATACTGATGGGCAAAATTTACTTGATAAAAAGATGGTATCACCTAAAATAACACCGTGCGTGGCTCAGCAGCTCTTGTATACTTTGTAAAACAAATGTTAGTAATTCAGCAGCTCAGCAGAAAACACCCTCTGCTTACAGTGGGCATTCGGCAAGGTCAGAAGGAGAAATTGGTGAATAGGGCTTAGGAATTGATGTGGTGCAAAGGCTGACAAGTTGACTCAACTTCTCAATAATTATATATACGGGAACATCTTGGTTTTTGTTTGGCTGAGCATCCAGATTAAAAGATAACGTGACATTTCTTGTAAGATTCTTGATGCTTTTCCTCTTATTTCAGATAAGGGTACAGTAAGAATTCATGCAATCGAAGTTTCCCAAGCTGACGCCCAAATCTGCAATTTAGTTAAAAATGGAATTCCCCTTTCTCTGTCACAAAAAAAAAAAAAAAAAAGAGAGAGAATAACATAAAACTTATGTATAAAATTGCAGTTTTGCACCCTTGCACCCTCACTGGTGCTATCTATCTGCACGTGCTTTTCCCAAGCTCTAACATTAGAGACCAGGAGCTCTGAACACTTTGGCATATCTGTCGAAGTGAGGACATTCTGCTTTGTCATGCTGAGTGACGGAAGCCCGTTCCCCTATGCCCAGGAGCTATCCTTCACACTGGGAGGGCTGCACTTGGAAGAAATTTGCACCAAAAACAGCATAGCAAGCAGCAGCTGTTTGTGGAAAGAAGTTAAACAGGTGTCAAACCAGCATCCCAAGAATGATAGTAAAACAAATGAAGGAATATGAGATGTGAACATAACATACCAGCTTTCTAATAAAGTACCACCTCCCCCTGCCCGTTGTGGAAAGCCATGAGTGCTATCTTCTGTTACTACGTCTTTTGATTTGTAATGCATCAGCTTTCCTAATGTATGGATTTCAAACTGGTCAGCCAGCATAAAGGTTCTTTTGCAATGTATTGAAAAAAAAATCAAACAAAAAAGCTTTCTTCTTATATATTTTTTTTTAAGTATGCTCTGCCTTTTTCATCAGCTGTGCCCTTCAGATAGCACGTCAAATGAGCTTTTAAGTCAAGAGAGGCCAAGTGTAAGAAGTGTGACTAGAGCAGTTCCAGGGAAAGGAGCCCCAGCCCACATGTACATCACACCCTCTCGCCAAAACCCACTCCACAGCAGAGGCATTCACTGTTGCTTCCCACTGGTGCGCTTCCCAGCTTGTTGCTCCAAAAGAGAGAAGCTCTGCAATGCCACTTTAGCTCTTGTAAAATAAAGTAATAGCTACATTAAAATTTTCAGGGAAAAGGCAAACAAATTTGTTGCAGCTTTTGGAAGGGAGTCCAAGGCAAGGAGTGATATTATGTTTCACATTGCCAACATAGCCTAGCACAGACAGTTTTGGAAGTATTTAAAGAATAACAGAAATCTGAGATCCTTTTCTTCAGCTCGAGCTCTTTCCTTAATAAGGTGCCATATCCCTTCCCTTACTTCTCACTTCTGCAGATTTTTCTCATGAAAATCCTTGCTTTAGGCTGACTGGAATAAAACGCTCGGGTCTGCTCCTGCACAGGGTGTGACACTGCTGGGTTTCCAGTAGCAGCTGTGCACAAGTCTGCCTTGCTAAGACCCTTGCAGAAGAGTTGGGCAAGGCCAGCAGAGAGCAGTGACTGCCACTGCGCATGATGCACATTGATAAGGCTGTGGAACCCGCGGTGTAGATGAAGCAAGGACTGAAGGAAGTTTTATAGCCAGTGGTTTGGCAATTGTAACAGAGAAACAATGAACAAACCCACGGGGGGAAAGTCTGTGGTGGTCCTCAATCTGTTTATAATATAGAATTCTTGTTGGGTCTTATTTACAGTACGAGGCCTTGTGTGCACCAGAGAGGTTTTGTTGGCTTGCATAATTACGCTGGCAAAAGTTTCCAGCATAGACATCGATTTATCACAGTCCTAGCATTCAGACGAGCATGGCATCCCACCAAAAAGTGTGAGGAGGCATAAGAGTGTTCATAGCCACATCTGTATAAGCTGCTTCATCCACATGCCATGGAGACAATACTGTGTAAAGTGGTCTGAAAGCCTTATTTCACTCGCAGTCAAGGAGAACCAAGGATGTGGGTACAGGGAGACAAATGGGATGGAAGAGATTCATGTGCATGTGGGACATGTGTTGGAGTACTTGTGTACAATATTTGCACTGCCTCTGTCTTGAAATGATACAGGTGTTGATGAGTAGGTAAATGAGTATCTTTATTCAGATAAAGGAAGGAAAAAAATTGTTAATGTAAACCCAGTATTCTTGACCAGCCTTTTTTCAGTAGTTTCTGATAGTGATCCAAGGACTGAAGCAGACAGTTAAAAAAGGATCTGGAAAAAGATAAAAACTCTCACCCCTCATCTTCTGAACTTACATTTTTTTTCCTTGCAAATGTTTATTATAACGTTAAAGTCTCTCTTTCTCTGTAATCACTTTGAACCTCACAGCTACAGAGTTAGGATCCACTGAAATGGGAGAGGACAGTGGACTAGATGCCGTGTGAATTTAATTTAAGACTATTAGCAGTCTCCTTCATCACTAACCTCTTTGTATACCCCTACTCCTCATTTCAGGTGAACTTGCACAGTATAATTTATAAATATTTTCAAAAACAACTTCAACTTAAAACTGAAAAACTTATATGTCATGGTTATCACTATTTCAGCTATGACAAAAAACAAGTCTTTGATATGAAGCCTAGTTCTCATGGGCAGTACCTGAAACTGTGGAAGGTTTCTTTGGACTGCGGCATCTTTCAGGGAAGTGGACCCAGCTGCTTGATTCCTGCTGCATCCAATTCCCATCACCTCGCTATAGAGCTTTCCAAAACTTCTAGAAATACGTGTACAGTTGTGAAGACTTGCTTAGATGATTTTAGAAACAGTTTCCTTCCCTCAGTTTCCATTTGCTACCATATTGGATCTATTTTAGTACATTCAGTTAACTTCCCCTCATAACTGCTTGGCCATGATTAGAAGTGAAAAAAACGATGTTCAGAAAGAGGTTGTTGTTTCACCCAAGACCAAAGGGCTATAAAAAGCTGAATATTAAGCAGTATCTGACTACATCTAAGATGAGGGTATCTTCTCCTGGTATAGCCCCAAAGGCTAGCCTACAAATCCCAAATAATTAAAAAAAAAAAAAAAAAAAAAAAAGGAAAAAAAGGACCAGATTCATAGCTTTCACTCTATGCCTGGGGGATCTAGGTGATCCCACAACCTAAAAAAATATATAGTAATTATGTAAAGCTACAAACAAACGCTTTCCAATGGCCCCCTGATATGTACACCTGCACATCGCACCAAAAATGGATCTGATTCTAGGTTGCTATTTTCCTAAAACACAATATTGCACCAGCTGGTAAATCTGAGAAATGGAGCAGGCCAGATTGGAGACCTGGGAGAGAATATTTTATGAGACCAGCGCTATTTCTAAAATCAAGGACATTTTCATAGACATTTACAATCAGCCTGGAAAAGGGTTTGGGCAGACAGCCTGTTCATTGAGTATGACATGAAGATGGTGTCAGGGATAGTTTGGAGGCTGCAGTCACACTTCTCACACTGCTTCTGCTAATAAGCCTGGAAAGAAAGAGACTGAAGTACTGTTTTCCTTTTGTAGTCTTCCTTTAGGTATTGCTCAGTGTCCATACTTAATATATCCCCTTCAGCAACATAAAACACAAAGTGAAATTCAGAGGGAGGTCCAAGCAGAGATTTGTATTTCACCCCTCCTGGCCCAGCTCTCAGCAGCTGGACAGTCACTGACCTGGTGATCCTCCTCCTCACCACTGCCCCACTGCTCATGCTTTGTCCAAGAACGGAGGCCACAAGATGTGCCAAGCTTTTCTCTCAGTTTCTATTGATGCCAGGAAGGCAGAAGAGCTCCAAGAGGAGCAGGGCAGAAGGAAAGAGCATACGCCAGTAGGGAAACCGAAATATCATGTTATTCAAAGCCCGCTTGCCTCCACTACTTCATGCAGTGGGCAAGATGCAAACAGTCCTCACCTCACTCACAGCTCTGGAAGCTAATCAGAGCCACAGAAATTTGGGAATGAAAGGGTGATAAATCAGCATTCCAGATGGATCATTCTTTACTAAAGGAAAAAAAAAAAAAAAGATAAGAAATCCAAAATAATAGAGAACTCCTGATAGCGTAAAGCTAGTGATTTAAACCAGGACACTCTTCATTCTCTTTCCTGAAGAAGTTGTTCTCTCTCTTTATCTAGCACATGTTAGCTTTGGATATCTGAGCTAATTCATGTCAAGGCCAAAACATGGCCAAATGCCGTATCCTGGCTGCAGTTCTTTTTGGACAATAGCGAGATATTTTATTGCATTCTAACATTGCTGTGCATATCAGCACCTGTTGTATGTGCATATTTTAAGGTTTACGGTTTTATTGTTTTATTGTAAATTTCCTGCTCTTTCTTTATTGAAAGCAGATAGCTGTGATTTTTCACGCCCATTTTAAAAATACACGCAACGCTTGTCACATTTTAGCACTTCATATGCAAGCAGTTTCAGCTTCCTGTCTAAAAATCATCCTGCAGATTTTATCAGCTTGCAATCCCTCTTACATGTTTAAAATGTAAGTCTGCATTCGGTCCACTGTGGCTGGTTCATTTTTTATTAGAGTTTTGAAAAGAGACATTTTTTAGTGATATTCACTATGCGAAATCATGCGGGTTTTTTTCCTGCTATTTTTCATTACATAACTCAATGCTTTTGAAAAGACGACACTTAAGTGACCAAAAGCTGATACCATTGAACCGAAATACTGCTCCAGAATTAAACTTGCCGTTTTATTAAAAAAAACTGTTGTGATTTGTTCCTATTTTAAGATAAACTGACATTGTATTAGCATAATCTAATATGTGAATATGCTAAAGTGCTAGCTATTTCCTCCACAATTTTCAATGATTAGTTTTAGACATTTCAGTGAAATGAAGACTTGTATTTAATAGAAGGAGCTGAGCAGATCCAGATTCTTGTTAAAAATAAAGGCAGAAGATCTATTTCTCTGAAACGTATCATTGGGCTGCTGACACGTTCCATGTGCTGATGGCAAGGATCCCTATCCAACATGCAGACATGATAAAGATAAAATACATGAACCTTTGGCAGTAGAAGGAAAAGGCCCCATATAGTTTAATACCAAATTACTAATACCAAAATACCAAGAAAGCCTTTACTAATACTTGTAAACTGCCTTCAACTAAAAATGAACAGCATTCAGATTATCAAAGGAGTGCTTTAAAGGAAATGAAGCTCAGAGGTGGAGAGAGAAAAAAAATATGAACCTGCTTTCTCGTAGCTTCTTAAATTAAAGTCATCCTTTCCACAACCAAAAAAAATTGCAATGACACCTTTGCAGAGACTCCCAACCACTTGTTTCTATCAGTCTCTTGAGCAAAGCCTCCAGCTCCAAGCAGAAGGTAGTATCCCAATGGCCACAATTTATGAGCTCCTGCTGCCATGTGCATTGGTCTCCGAGTTGCAGCTTAGTCTGAAAGCATCTTCCCACTGCTTTTCCAACCTGAGCCAGGTCTGCTTTCAGCCTTCTCACCAGCAGCAGCCCACAACATGATGAAAAAAATAGACTTTAGACAGATAGCTTTGTAATTGCTTCAATAGTAACTTGCCAAGGTTAGAAGACCCTAGAGAAAGCGGGACAGAAGTTCAAACACGTGAACTGATGAATGACTTCTGCTCTCCATCCAGGGTAGCCCAGGAAAGAGGAAAAGAAGTGAGGAAACCATGAGTGGCTCTCCTGAGATTTCCCATGATGGTCCAGCACAGCTGCTGCAGTACTAGCCTCAAGCTGCAGCGAGAGCCCAGCCGTGTACCTCCCGCACTCTGCTGCTCCCAAGAGAGCAGGAGGAAGGAAAAGGAGCACATCATGCTGTCATGAAGCCTCCTCGCAGACACTGTGGCTGTCATCCAGTGGCCTGAGCTGCTTGACCAGTGTGGAAACTTAGGTTATTTGACAAGATACATCCAGCTTGGATGACACTTTTTTTTTTCTTGTGCCTTCAGTTGGGGACTCAGCTATACATTGTGGGTGCCAATATGAAAGACTACAAGAAACTTTACAGGAAAACCAAGAGCCCTACGCTTGAAAAGGAACAGTACTGAGTGTCCTAAGCAACCACTTAAAAATACAATTGGGACAGGAAAGACACAGCGTGGGAGCAGCCTGTCATGAATGGCTCTATTTAATGCAAGGGAAGAACCGAAAATAGAGATTTCTAAAATAACCAGGTCAGACATTCCCTGGCAGAAGACATCCCACAGCATGCTCCCAAGATGACCCACAAGATGACATGGGCTTGGCTCCCTGTCTGGCAAGGAGCAGCACTTGCTGCCGGGGCTGATGGACACCACAGCAGGGCAGGGAGCAAGGGGCAGTGATGGAGCTACTTGGGGAAAGAGCAGGTTTCTGTCTACAGACACAGAAATTGGATCGACTGACCTGAATCCAGCTCCCATTCTCAGGAAGAAACACATTCTTTTCTTCTGACTTTACAACCTGCCCATTCTTCCATATGCATTCATGAGAGGGAAGAGTTGCGGGTGAATGGATGTGGTTTTGTTTCTTAAGCTGGTCTTTGTCTCCTTAATTCCCTTGCTTCCTTTTCAGAAAGAACATTTCCCCCACCTTATTTAAGACTAAGAAGCATAGGAAAACCCTCTTTTCAAACAATGCTTTTGGCTACAATGCACGTATTTTGTAATTACATTTGTTTCAAATGCTGTCCAGCTAATCTGGTTATATCCTGGGGCCATTTTCCCTGGTTATAGCTCTGAAACAAATGATGATTTATTTTCTGGTTGTTACTTAAATGCATATAGATGTGCTGTTCGAAGAGCCTCATTTGTCATTATTCAGGACATTCAGCAATCAGGCACAAGAAACTAATCAAAGTGGCTAAATGATGTCAGCTGACTACAATATTTTTTTTTTCCCCAAACTTTTATGCAGTGCTCCGCAGCTGTATGTAAGTAACCTTTCTACTGGGAATTGATGTCTTCTAGGGTTTTGCATTTTGGAGGAACATGTGCTCGGGGACCTCACCAGCTGCCTATGGAAAAGCATTTTGCTCCTAAAACAAAACCATATGTCAGGCCAAGGTAAGGGGAGCATTTGAAAAAAAAGAAAAATATCTTAAAAAGTGATGCTGAAAACTGTCAGACAGCTAGCCATGCACTGAGGGAGGTGGTAGCAAATGAGAGCTCCCTCAGAGCAGTGGAGAGGCAGGGAGCCCTGCAAAGGGCTGGATTTTCGGCATTAACATGTGAGTGCAAGAGGGGGGGAACAGAACCACAATTAGCAGTCTGGCAGCAGCTCTGTTTTGACTGAACAAGGCCCCGTGGAGTTTTAAGCAACGTGCAGGCTCTGCTTGCCCACAGCTTCCCTCAATGCTGCTGGTGTCAGCACTTCACACTTGAGAACCTGGGGCTGTGGGCAGCTGGTAGCCAAGAGAAGGCTGAGAAACAGGCATTGAGATCTATAAAATGTTCACAAGGGCAAAAGAGAAGAGAAGAGACTGGAGAGGAGGTGTCCTTCCAAAGGCTGAGGTCCGGCAGGTTGTTAGCATAGCCCTGTGACACTTGGCACTGAGCAGAGTCTGAGCTGGTGGCACCTACACAAAATAAGCACAGCAGTGTGCAGGTGTCTGAGCAAATTTTGAGGGGGACAATTCATGTCTCAATCAATTTACAAAAGAATTTACAAAAGCATGTGCAATGACTTGTCCATTCTCCCAAGCCTGTTTTCCTACAAATTTTTCCAATGTGTGTCTATGAAAACTGTACACATCCAGATCCTATACACCCTGCTTATTAGTCACGCTCTTTGGTAATGCTATTGCAACACTGAATATAACAGTTATCACTGGTTAATTATAATCCAAATAAACCACGTATTTATGTAGTCTTTCACTCTGCAAAATGGGCCAAAACAAGAGACAGACTGTTACAAGTCTGTCATGTAATTCATATATGTAAGTCAGTGGTAGAAACAGCAATAAACTTAACCTGGATCCTGTATCTTTCTGAAAACATACAGAACACCAGTAGTATTAGAATAAAACAAAAAATAATATATAGACATTGCTTTTTAACCTGGCATTAAAAGAGCAACATGAAGGTGCTTCTGGAAGGAGAATAAATGAGTACACCTTGCTCTGCTGAAGTAATATATCTGTGTAATAGTAAAACTAGACATCTCCCAGAAGACACACACCCCAACACCTGACTTCAGGACCTAGCTCCTCCTCAGCATCCTCACTTCCCCAGCACTGCACCCTACCCTCCACATCCAGCTGGTCCATTTCTCACCCTACGCCCTGGAGGGACAGGCTCCCCACCTGCTCTCTGTCTCTGCCTACACAGTGCTTCTTTTTCCAATCTGTCTGCCTACACATGAGAGAGGAGACATGAGGAAGATAAGTATACATCACCAGTCATATCTGACCATGCTACAGAGCAAACAGTGTGAAATGGCCATTACAAATTTCTGGCACCATCCCTGTAGCCTGGGCCCAGAGCATGCGACGCGAGGTCTGTCCAGCACAGGAAGCTGTGAAAGGCTCCAGCACACCACAGAGATTTTAGTTGCTAAATTCTAACAAACTTCTTCTGAGCATGAATAATTTCCAATATTTCCAACTGTTTATAACTTGGCAAAGCATGAGTGGATTTTCCTTGTAGGACCAAAAAGCACATCCCTGACATAAAGGCAGCTCCCATGCCAAACCAAGAGCCTCTACTGCAAAGCTTCAAGGCGCTTGAACTTCCCAAAGAAAAGGTCACCTAACCTTTTTTAGCCTTGGAAACCAATGGATTGTTTACCCTTAGCCTTGTTCTCGTAAACAGCAGAACTCCTTTGACTGATATTTTGAGAAAGAAAAAACCTGCCCAAGGCATGGAAAATTTGCCGAAATGAAGTTTTGGAAAAGATGTGGAAAACGAAAACCAGAGTTTCACTGTGAGAAACAGTAAGCAGCCTCAGTAACAGGGCTGCCAGCCTACCTAGTGCCTCTACAGTCATAACTAAAGAGCTTGCTTGACAGTGATGGGATAACTGGGAGCCCTGCCATGGGCTGGCTCCCAATACCTCTGCACCCAAAGCCTCAGGCTCCCCTGCAGGGACACATGCAGGTGAGTTCCCTGTCCCCCCTCCCAGGCCACCCCATCAGCTGCAGTGACCGGGACGGGAGCATTTAGCAGACACAGGTTTGGGTGGTGACTGTCACCCACAGCAGAGCATGGTGTTTTCCCTATAAAAGACACCCTACGCCACAAGTGGCGCGTCCCAGCACAGCTCATCGGCTAAATAGGTAAATTTCTTTCTTCCTCCACATCTCCACAGACTCTCAGGGCCTTAATATGCCCCATAATGTATTCCCACAAAGCCTGCAATAACTCACTTGTCATAATACACCAAGGACACAGGCCAACAAAAGCAGATTTGTGTTTCATCTTACATTCTGATCTCTGCAGTTATGCTAAAAGAAAACAAATTGAAATGCAGAGGCCCTTCTTTTTTTTTGGAACACGTTTGTGGTTTATTATTACAATGGGCTAAACAGGCCTGGCAGAAACATGTGATCTACACGGAGCAAGCTTTCATGTGAGCCAAAAGACCACTTCCACCATTTAAAAGGATGAACAAAGATCAGATCAGTTCCAAGGGGTGGCAGAGGGAAGGTGTGAATCTCAAAGAGTTAAGAGTCTTTTAGCAAAACCCTTTACAGGAGTAATAGAAGAATCCAGCAACACTGTCTTCTGTGTTTCCACAAAGTGCACAGATCAGTCGAATTGTTTCTCTTTTCCCAGAAATAATCAGATCTTAGATTAAAGTCACATACAGTAATATAAAAATCGGATCACATCATGGAAAAACATCTCTTCCATATAAAAAACCAACAAGAAAAAAAACACTTGTAAAAACATATGGACAGAAAAAGTTGGCATATCTGTGCATATTTACTTATCCTGGCAATGAGGGGAAGAAGCAAAGCATTTATAATCATTTGTTCTTTATTATACCATTATTTACCACTTGCACTGCATCCCAGATGATTATTGTGCTTTTTATATGTTAGCTATCTGCTGCGTTCCTACTTGCATCTATCTGCCTTTGTAGCTTCCTTGTCATCTGAGTTTCTTCCTTGTGCTCTTGTACATGCATTATAAATATTTTTCCTTTTTTTTTTTTAAGGTAGATCCCCACTTTTTTTATTATTATTATTATTTTTTCAGTGGAACAAACTGCACTTACCTTTCTTTTTAGATAGGCCATTCAATTCCTAGTCTTAGTGCATTGCAATAGTCACATAAGCTATATCTGAACATACCTGACAATGAAAAGAAGCAGCTGCCAAGAAGAGACATGCTTCCAGGTTGACAAACATACATGCATGCTATCTATAAAAGTATGGCAGGAAGGCAAAAAACCTTGCCTACCTATGGTGGTAAGAAAGCTTTTCATTCATTCTCTTGGCAGGCTAGGCTAGAAGAGTTGCCTAAGAGAGCTTTTTCCCAGCTGTGGTGTCTGAGAGCAGCCATGAAGTCACATTCGCATTGAGGTATCCAAGAAAATATATAATGCAGCCTCTTCAGGGAATGTGATAGTCACGGTCTGGTTTTCAATGCGTTCCTCTTCCCCAGCCCGCATCTTCGTCTTTTCTGTGTTGATCTTCAGCCACAATTTTATACATATGAACATATCCTTTTTCCCAAAAAGTAGCAGTTGATTTACTGTCCGTATAGGGATTCAGGCCACATGTGGAATGGTTACACAAAGTCCTCTGAGCACATGCAGAACGCATGGGTGTACTTAATGCCTTCACCTCTCTCAGGTTTCTTTCATTCACAAAAGGTTTGCCTGCTCCTCCCCACAGCTGTAACACTGCAGTATGGTAACACAAGGTCTGAGGAAAGAATATTTAGAACATTATCAGAAATTATTCACCCCATTAGATGTCAACACAGTGCAAAGACATTGGAGGAGAGAAATTTGCAGCATTGTCATCGCTGATCTCCTTTATGGCATGCAAGAGACCTTTATGCATGCCTTTTCCAACCTGGTTTGTTAATAGCTGACATAATTAAACCCTATAGGTACACTGTCGAGTGCATATCCTGCAATTCAGAACAAGTACAAATATTAGAAAATATAATTAAATGCTATATGTTGAGCAATATCAAGTAGATATATTTTATATACCTGCCAAGATAGCTTAATGAGAGCTCCTTAATGAGAGGTCCTCTTCTTTACAAAGAGATATAAAGGTGCAATTTTGATTTTTGACTTAGTTACAAAATAAACTGGAGGAAGACAGTGACATTCATATTCAAGGCAGACTTTGGGTTTTAGTCGGTTACTGTCCTTTTTGCAATCGCAGCAGAATTTTTTTCTCCATTATCTCCACGGACTGTCTAGAATTTCAACACAGGAACAGCTACTGGCAGCATTATTTTCCTGGACTCATTTTGCATGCTTTTTTTAAATCTAACATCCCTTTAATTAGCATCTTCAGAGGCAGTTGGGAAATGGAACTCGGGGCTTTGCACTATTTCTCCATTTTTCTTATTTACTCTTAGCAGGACTAACAGCAAAGCAATAAGGATTCTGTTTTCAGTCACTGGCTGTTGTACATCTACAACATTGTTTGCTCCCACCAAAGCCCCTCTACCATGAGTACATACTCAGGAGCAGCAAATTTTATGGGGACAATCCTCGGGAAGCCAGCTCACAGAAAATATCGTCATAGGATTCAGGAGTAATCTTGAAACTACCAAGTTTAGGCTCTTACTAAACATGATGGAGGGGATGGTCAGCCACTTCTGGTTTTAGATTCTGCTATGCCTTATATTCCAGAATTCCTTTCCCGCAAATTACAAATTGTTATGGTTATCTTCTATCTACAGGACAGATATTTGGGCTCTTCATCTTAGTTTGGAAAATGATGTTCAATATGTGAAAAGTGCCTCTCATATTGAAAGAGATCACCCTCTTACTGACATCTTTTAACTAGTTTCATTTACTCAATACATACAAATTCCATTCTGGAAACTTAAGGACTCCAAATATATTCCTACTGCTTTTCATCCATGCTATTCTTAAGAAAACAAATCATGGCAAGAATCCAATTTGTAGTTCAAGAGCTGGAATATATTCTTCCTAGATATCCTCAGTAGACCTTCTTATCAGGTAAAAATATCAACTAAATCTTCCTATAACTCCCAAAGCTTTATTTTGGATAGTAACACATGAAGGAATTCATCTCTCTTTTAGTATGGTCAGTTTGGAACAATTAGGAGCTAGCTAAGAGAAAAAAGAGATTTTATATACAAACTTTAAAAATGTTTATGTATGAGTATGTGTCTACATGTATGCATGCACCATAAAAACATGAAATTTAACTTCTAGAAGGTGGTTTTCACAGTGAGACCTCACATAATCATAGGATGCCAATAGGGTCTAGATCCTAAAAAGGGTTCAGGGCATTGTCCTCACAAACTAAAAACTCCCAAGAAGAAACATCTGGTTTAGTGCAAAGGAAGTCCAAGTGCAACAATTTATCCCCTACCCAGAATACTGCTGCTGGTTAGGATTTAATGGGTATTGTGGCACAAAAGAAGAAAATCTTCTTCACTTCCCACAAAATCATGAAATAGTAAAAATCTTCAGAGGCAAATCAGGGCTTGTAGAAATAGAAACAATTCCATCTTGTCATTGAAGCTACAGTTACGCAAGTTAAGCTTGAATTGGATCATTTTTCATGAGTAATGGAAAGAAAAACAGCCCATTAATAAGATGGAAAGGATGAAAGTCAAATTTACAAAACTAAAACTCATGGTAGTTCAGATAAAACCATCTTATTTAGACTAACAGTAAAGAAAAATCCATAATTACAGCACCTATTGACTTTTCAAAGCTTTTGAAGCATTTTAGCCCATCACACAAATAGTCACATTCTGGTTTTGATCTCCAGTATCCCCATCTGGAAAAGGATGAGCCACCAAATTACAGTCCCTCAGAAGTACAATACCTTTTTTACACTCCATGTGACTGAGGATACTGATAAAATTATTCTGGAGGGATAAAAAGGAAAAAATTAAATCTTTCCTGCTTAATAAGATGAATCTTTTCGTTCGTGCCTTTTTTAGAGAAAATTGGTCAGAGGGGTTAGAAATGTGTTGACAAAGGATGCACTGAAGATTATGGAGGTATATAAACTCTAAGGTGTAAACTCCACAGCTATTAATTTAGTGGTGTTCTTTATCTAAAAGTCAGATTCTCACCAAAATCTTTATATGTCATCCCATGTGATTACATCCTGAGTCAGATTGTGTTCACTGCTATTACCTGAGATGAGAAACTTCAACTTTTTCCCCTCTCTCTTTTGGATTAGCCTTGCACCACAACTTCTGCCCGCTTTTAGTTGAAGCAGTGCATGTTTATAGATATAAATATATAAGTGGCACTTCCAATGCTGTTGTTATACACCCATCATCTCTGATCCTTTGGATAAACCCAAGCAGAGGGTAGGACACTGCCCCGTGCATACGCAGAGCCACAGAGCCACAGTCTTTCCCTGCAGGACCCAGGACCCATTTTTTATGAATCCATATCAAAAGCCAACAAAGGCCAGCCTTTCCCATTGCACTTTGCTTCAGCTGTTTCCCATCCTGCTTGAACTAAGTCACACTGGTGCTAAATTAAAATCACTTACCCATGTTACATACAGTGACTGGTGGAAAAGGTCAAGTGAGTCCCTCTCCCACCACTCGGCCTGCACCTGAGCCCAGCCACTCCTTCTGTACCTGTGTATCCAAAGAAATTGCTCTAAAACCCATATAGAGCAAGAAAAACATCAGGTTTTGAAGCTTTCTCATTTGAATCATATAGAACATCTCTCTTTATACGTGACACATATTGTATTTGCGGTTCTGAAAAGGAGGCGTTCACTTTGCAGGTTTTAGGTATTTAAACTGAGCAAAATTCAAAATGCATAAGGTCTGAATATGCAAATGGAAAGTGAGAGGTGTTGCCAGGGGCATTTCTGAGCAGCCCTATTAGATGCCTAAAATTTGATTGCAAATTCTCTACCCAAAAGCCCCTGTGTATAACTGCATTTCTAAATATATTGCTGTAAAGCCAGTGCAGGGTTTCTCATTAAAAAACATATATAAATAAATAAACCATACAACAGCGAGAAGAAATCTTCCAACAAAATGTTATAAGAGGGGCCACAATGGCATTTTTATTAACACTACATTTTAAAAGTAATAACGTAGGCAAGACACAAAACCGAAGCCATAAATGGATCAAGCAATAACTGTAAATCACCACTGAGGTTTCTTTTTACACAGCAGTCTCAGGCAGGAAAGACCAGGACTATCTGGAGATCGCAGGAGTTAGAAGTTTGCGGTTTCTGTGCTGCGTTATTATTGCTCGCAATCGCTAATCCAACAGCAAACATACTCTGTACAGAAAATCTCCAGCCAAAACTTGCTCACGCCTTGAGAGCTTTCCCTAACAGTTCTGAGGCTTAGCAATGCACCCAGCTACGCCTAAAGAAATTCATTTTCTTCAGCTGACCAGAAACAGGTTTTATCTTTAAGAGGTTACACAGACAACAGGTGAGCCCCTTTTCACTTGACTGATGCACAGGTCAATGTCTTTCATCCCCACACAGCAGAAGAACTATTTGGTTGCTGCTTCTAGCTACTCGAAAGCTGTGCACTACAAATTCACATGGCATAGGAAAAGGCTGTGCTTCCCTGCTCTTTCTGTGCAAGAGGCACCGGCTAGCAGAATACGTGACCCAAAAAATCAAAACAAGGGAGGGGAGCTTCAAGGCAGCTCTCCTGTTTTAAAACCCAACTACAAATGTCAGTGCATGAGTCGATATTTCAGCGTAAATACCAGGTGGTGACTCACACACAGATTTTCAGGGTGGGATTAAAGGTGAGACTGCAGCTGCACCCTTACCAAAGATCTTCACTAGTGAAAAGGAAGCCCAGGGAGGACAAACCAGGGAATTAACTCAAAGGAGGCTTCAGAGCAGTTCCAATTAATCTGCAGTAACCTGAAAATCAGATCTAGGGAGAATTAGCAATTCCAGGATGTGGTTTTGAGGAGCTATTTATTCTCCTGAGCTCAGTTACAGCCAGTCAATGGCTGTCTCCAGGCCCATGGGGGGAAAAGATGGAGAGGATGGTCCCTGCAGAGCTTCCCACACCTCTTGTTTTCTCAGCTTTCACACTTCTCCCCAGCACCAGATCTCCTAAATGGTGTGGCAATTTATGATGCTAAATCAGGTATTTTATAAGACCACCACAAAAATTACACTCTTTAGCTGAAAGGCCCTTAATATGTGTTGTTGCTGACTTGTAAATATGTCACAGTTCTACCAGATTTGAGGTTTTTATCTTAAATGTCTAGCCCTGGAACAACATCTAAGAATCTAAGTTTTCATTAGGAAATATAAATCTCTAATCCTCATGATGAAGAGTCCTCTTTTCAAAAGTTCAGAAACAGAAAGCAAATTATAACAACATTTTAAAAGTAATTTTGAATCAATTATAAATACTGATGCTGATAATATAGAATCTGAAATTAAAATATTATGATTCTTTGAAGAATGTTTCCATGCGACTTTTATCTGTGAAACATATTTCTTCCAGTGGAGTGGAAATGCATACTCGCTTTTTTAAAATAGCCTGTATTCGACTCCTGTTCCACCTTTTTAATGTTACTGCTGGGACATGTATACAGCAATTCATAGACAACAAGGAAGCATAATCATGTAGACAGGAATTCAAGACATTGAGTAAATGAGATGTATCTATACCCGTGTTCCTCAGGCTCTTTCTGACTTAATACTGCTCTAATTTTCCTGGCAATATTCCTGCCAAAGGTCGCAATCTGATTCTTAAGGACTGAATGTTGCACAGGTCCCTAGCAAGAATCAAGTGTTTAGAAATATGGAACTGCTTCAGAAGTCTTCAGGTTTGACAAGACATGCATTTTTTTTCCTTTGGAATGTGTTTTTCTCCCCAGGGTAAGTGCAGGCATTAGCATATAAAATCAGTACATTGAGTGTGAACTTTTGTGATGTTTCCAAAGGGGATTTTAATGCCTGTAAAGTATTCAAATACATACACACTTATGCACAAAGCAGTGACCTGCCGATATGCATTATATACAGTACGTAAACAGAATTTTGACAACTCACTGATGCATTGAATTGCAGCCAGGTATTCGAACTGAACTGTGCAGCTGCATCAGCGAAGCAGCAGAACAGTAGCCATGAAGGACAAATTCTCTTCCTAAGACTAAATTGTGTTGTGGAGACTGGGGCACAGTTTTAGGTGAACCTGCACATACTTCACGGTAGTTCTGAAGAAAGCTTTAGGCATTACTATGACAGCCTGTATTGCTCGTGATAAAAGCCTTCAATTTGCACCAACTTTACCCTATTGAACCTTAGGATTCATCCTAAGAATTAAGGATGTTCCTGTTTACAGAAACATCGTGTCTGATGTCTAGTTCATATGTAGGAGCTTACCAACCACAGCAGCTTTCATTTCTGCTGAAGCAGAACCAACCCACTCACCTTCCACAAAATTTCTGCTAGGTTTCCCTAAAACTCAGAGCCCAGCTCCATCCAAAGAATACAAAGGCACAGAAGCGAAGGATTTGCTGATGAGACTAAAAGCAATTGCAGTTTTCCAGGGTGGCAGAACTCCTGACAAAAGCCTATTTCCATTTTCCTCAGAGGGAAGTGAGAGGGGAGTCTGACCCAACAGCATGTTTACTATTTCATGCAAGCAAAAATAAACTCAAATGTCTAATTGTTTTCCTTGGGCCCTGTCCAAAGGGTTATGCAAGTGCACAGTGAACAAACCCCCTCAACTGTATCTTCCTCTCCAGCTGAACCACGTAGTTTTTCTGACATCTAGTGGCGTGTAGCAGTGGGTCTTTTTCTCCAGCACTATGTGTTTAGAACCGAGCTACAGAATTTTTGGCAGGATGAGGCCTTCAGAAGAGCAAACTGTATAGGACAAGCTTTATCAGCCCCAAATTCACCCCTGAAGACAGCATCTGCTGCAACAGGTACTGAGGACTCATGGGGCACAGCATCAAATCCAGACAATGCAAGAGGTCCTTCTGGGGTTTTTATGAATGTTTTGCTTCCAAATGCAAGCTCTGAGGTGGCTTGCAGGCTTCCCCCCCACCTTTAAGCGCAGCTGCAGCTGGTCACTCCAAGCACCCCACTTGAAAAGCTGTACTATTGCTCTGGAGATCTTTTCCTCAGCCGCTGCTGGATGGGTGAGTGGAAGATGCAGATCCTTCCCAGAACTGGCTCCGTGTGAGTTCTGGGCATTCCAGATACAGAGCGAGTGCTGCAAAGAATTCAAGTGGATTTTTCCTTTCTCCTGGAAGCACATCTTAAGGCAGCATCTGGCCACTTTGCAATAGTATAGTTAATTATTCCTTGGGTACTCAAAGCTCAGTAAATGCCCGGACTTTTTAAAAAATGAACTATTGAAATGCAGCCCACTTGAAGTTCTGGGATTAATGCACTGTATCAACAAAAGTTGCATGGGGAATGTGTAAATGACCGCAAAGAAATTCTTCTTCTTTAACATTTAGCATCCTGTATTCCACGTGTTTCTCATTGTTTGGACCCAGTCACTTCACCAGGACTACACATACATGACTAAGTAATGCTGCACTACGCAAGCAGGTCTGTAAAGAAAAACAGCTGGTGGTGAGGACATGATGTCCACACAGCTCCTGGCTCGAGGGGGGTCACCATGGAGAAGCTCAGTTCAGCTGCATGGACAGGACAGCCGCGAGTGGCTGCAGCACAAGCAGAGCTCCCCTGCTGCACACCTTCCAGTTTATCCTTGTCCCAAAGGAACACACTTCACATGCTCTGAGGCTAAAACGCTAACGCAGATGTATCTCAGTTTAGTTTCTCCATGCATGAGCACTCTCCTTCCCTGAGCATCAGTCATCTGCTTGCAGCATGCCAGGAGGCTGAGCTGGCCGCGCTGCAGTGCGCTGCACGCCTGCCCCTGCTCGCACCAGGTACCAGCAGCTGCACAGCCAGCTCATCTCACCCATGTGCTCGCGCTTCTGCCATGGGATTGACCTGCTCTATAAAATGCTTTCAATTTTACAGATTTAAAAAAATTAAAAAATGTCAGGCTGGAGCTGTAGTTCTCCAGCTTAAATATACATAGCCAAAAATTATCCCTTCCGTTAGAAAAAGCACTGAGGATAAGGAAAGACTGAAAGACAAAAGAGTGTGTGAAAGTTCCCAGAAAGATGGCCCTCACTACGTACATTACTGCCAATCAGTAAGATAAATGGTGGCTTTGAATTCCCCTGTCTAACCAGAGGAAAACCACGGTCTGGCTTTACATGAAGCTTGTGTCTCCATGTACTCCTGCAAGACCGTGGCAGAGACGGCTCTCTGCCTTTCTAGCCCTCGTTTCTTTCTTTCTCCCTGTTCTTTTCTACCAGCATTGCGCTGTTGAGCTCTTTCCTTCCTTTACAAAACCAAATGGAGAAGCAATTCCCTCCTCTATTACTCCTCAGTCACTGCCCATTACTAAGTATTTTCAGGCAGAACTAAAGATAGATTCTGGTTTTCCTAGCCATAAGCAGTCCCTCTGTAGTCAACAGAATTGTTAATGCAAAATATTTCCAAGATATAGAGCTAGAAATAAAGGCTTAGCCTTTAAACAAGCTCCTTAATTTCTCCTGATGCTGGTTTATAGTTTCATTCATAACTAATGTTGTTTTACTTTTTCTTTGCTTTAACACACAAATACATGACAAATGAATATTACAGTGTGTTTTTTTCCCCTAAGACAATATTCTGCTTGCGTTATTACTTTTTTTTAATCTGTAACCCATATGCAAGCGTGGAGTGCCTGACAGACTCCCAACAGTATTTAGGAAGATTTTTCAGAGGAACAATGCTGATGTGAGCTTGCAACAGGATAGAGCACCAAGAATCACCTCCTTTGTGAAGAGGTGATGATTTAAAGGCTCCATTTTGGCATACTCAAAGCGCAGGAGAGTTCTCATCAGTATTCCAGCCTCCAACAAGATGTACAGATGGTGCAGAGGGAATTACAAAGTTGAGGAATTCAGACAGTGTTGCGCACATGAAATAGAGAACATACAGTACTTCATGGAGTGCATGAGGAGAAATCTTCCTTCTGAAAGAGACCTGTCACCCTGACAAAGATGTATGGTCTGTATTGCACAAATGTCTGCAACACCACTTAAAAACAGGAGATTCAATGACCCCTGCGGTAGTTCTGGAGAGAATGCTCTGTCTTACTTTTCTTACAGGGCCCGATCCTGCTCTGCCTCGTATCACTGCAAGGCAGAAGCCATTCCCCTGAAACACGCGGTGTTAAAGAGACATTTTCAAAATCTGAGCCACAACACTTTCCTTCTAAACAAAAAACTGCTAACTGCCAAGCTTGCAGCCCCTCCAGTTCAACGTTCTTTCAATGAGAATTGCAGTTATCACTTGGGCTCCAACATCCTCATGGACAATTATAAAACTCTTCCCCAGCCAGCGCTGCTATCCCAATTCTCAACAGCAAGCAACTAATTTATGCCTGACACTGTGACCAAAGTATCTTATACGCAAATGGGAAAATGAGAACTATCTTCTCCCCATTGTAAAAGCAGCATTGACTATTTCTGTAGTCTTCTGTGAGCGTACTAATACTACATCCAACCAAATCACTTGTAAAAGGATTAGCAAATGAGCACCACTACCTGGAAGTGAGAGAAATGTAGGAGAGAAACATAACACAAGGCATTGACGAAAAAGGACACCATTTCTTCTAAACTATGTATCCCAAAATATGGGGCGAGGTTCATCCAGGTGTTGGGTACTCTTAGCTCTGGTTTGGCTGAACAGGATCTGAACGGGTTTGTGTTTTTATTCATGGCCCTTCCTTAAAACATCAAATTCTCTGTCAGATAAATCTCTGCAAGAGAATGAAAGTTAAGAGCCTGCCTGACTGCTAAACCATGGTGCCAAGAAATATGCCTCCCATTAACTTTGGGACTCTTGAAATGACACCTATTTGAAATGGACAGGAAATTTAAACACTTTTTCCAAACACTTTTTTTTTTCTTTAGTATCCTACTGAGAACAATTTAGCCTCAGATGCTGGAAAATCCATGCTTTATTACAAACTGGGAATTTTCTTTGCATGATGAGTTGCTTTTGCACACATTAACTGAGATTTCATGATTCCCAGTGTAGCAATTGGGCTAAGCAAGCACCTGCACAGCAAGATCTCCAAATCTGACCAGAGCAAATTATGCTTATTAGTTAGGTATTGACAGCTGAAGCACAAACTGTGGAACAATCAATCCCACTCAGATCCCAATTTTAAGGACCTGCGTACTATTTTAAGGTTTATATTCGATAACATGATTCTAGAGTGAGCTGCCATCTGGGACTTAGAAGTCAAAAGTCTTATATGAACAGATATTAAGTCAAACAGTTATGCTTTTTAGCAAATTCTAAACACTGGTCAAACAACAACAAATTAACCCTAGTCCCTCTAAGTTAATTGAAATGATATTACACATCTATCATTTTGGACCTCATCTTGTAATGTGACACTGCTTGCAGTGGGTCTGCCCCAGTGTAGTATAATTGAGTTGTGATGTTAATAAGAAAAAGACCCTTAACTTCACCTGGGTTGTGTATTCTTACACTGGGGCAAAATTTCCTCTGTGGATTGTTCTTCATTTATAGGCAACACGGTATGCAAGGGTGAAGAAGATGTGTATCAACACTGCAGCTGCAATTTAACTAACATATTTATCAGGATATGGAAAATCACATATTACTAAATGTTGACAGAGGTGTGTGGAAGGGGAAGATACCTGCTTTGGAAGATATCATAGGAAGCTTCACTGTGGGTATTACCCAGATCATGGCAGTGAAATTGGGTCACGGTTCTCACTGAATAGCAATAGGAATCTCTTAGCATTTCAAACATTTTTCTCTGACCCCTTCTATGTAACCCTGTCAGTGCAAACAGGAGCAGAGTGCCCCAAAACATGCTATATCCATTCAAAACTTGAGGCTTGTTGGAGCTCAGTACATTCGCCTGAATGGCTCATTGCTCTTCCCCAATTAGAGGATGGACATTCACACTCAAGCATACAAAATCTGCACTTGATCTTTGCTCATCCGTAGCAAGAATAAAACCCTGCTGCCACCAGAGTTAAGGAAATACTTTGCTAAATAGATGTTTGTGGTCCATTCCCAGCAGACTGGTGACAGCGTAGCAGTGGCAGTGTACCCAGTGTGGCTGGTTAACAATAGGGGCAAGACCCTTTTTTCATCAGGGCAACCCTACCACGACCCACGCTGTTCTTTGACACTTTTAATCCTGCAGGCATCTCAGACAATAGCACAAAGATTGTTTTCTATCCTCAGCCTTGTTTTCAGTCTGCTGTATCCCCTGGTAAGTAATCCCCGTTTTACCTTCCAAAAAACACAGATGAATGTTAGAGCGAGCTCTGGATAACATATTACCTAATGCTGTTCAAGGCTAGGAGAATTACCTGCTGGAAATTATCTGGAAGGGTCTTAATGAATACCACACGGTTTCTGCTAAACAGACGTCCTTAGCCAGTCTAGAGAGAATCTACCTTGGATCACGATTAATTGCTTGGATTTCATAAGGTGCACCAGATGTCAGGGTCAGCAAGTCCTCCTGCTGCTCCAGGAACGCTGCCAAAAATATCGGCTGGCTGTATTCCAGGGGGCTGATTTCATGCGGCAGCAGGATAGCAGTCACCAGTTGTCCTATAAAGGTTTTAATTCCAATCTGATTTTTAAATGGTGAGAACTATAGATAAACAGGAAACTGAAGAGTTGGGTTTTTTTTTTTTTTTATGTCTGGAGGGACACACACCTACCAGAATTAATTCATGCATGGCAAAGGATATTTAAGATCCTTCAGCCAAGGTATGGCATAAACACTGGCCATGAAGAAAAACAGACTGGAAAGTCAGGAAGATGTTTTAATTATTCCCAATCAGACATGAATTAATGCCTTTGACTGTCTTTTGTCTGCTTGGCGAGTTCATTTTGGAAGCCTCAATACAAATTAATGCAGCCCTTTAACTGTAAGCTGTCCTCCTGCCTGAGGTCAGCTCTCATCAAGCTGGTGAGTTTCCTCACACTCTTTTCTTTCTATTGGAAGTGACCACTGGACTTTCCCTTTCAAATCTAAAATCTAGTAGGATCCTAAGGCCACAAGACCAAGGCAGAGGGCCTTTGTGGTTTGTCCAAGCAGGGGCTGCTCAAGATGAAGGACAGGGAAAGATGTTGGTCCAGAGATATCAAGGGGTCCCACAGGCAGCAAGTGGCCTCAGTAATCCTTCAGTGGGGCTGAAATGCAGCTCCCTGGGAGGGCTGGAGAAGCTGTCCACCATTTCCATCTCAGCAAAAGGTGGTGGCAGCTCAAAGCAGGGTGAGGCAGAAAGTCAGGTAGGAACAACTGATCCATTATGACAACAGAAAATTGTGTTGTGTTTGCCTACTTCACCCAAGAGTAAGGACTTTTTCATTGTTGTAGTTCAAAATGAGATCACTTAAGTCTCAACTTGCATTCCACATTTTGTTAGCGAAGTTTCTGGAGGTGAGTACAGATGCCATCAGATCAGTCTTTTTCTTGTATCAAAGTAAAGCTCTTTGTGGCATAGAGAACCTATTTGATGTCATGTTTTGGAGGGCAAAAAGGGCTTAGAGAGGGTAAAGAGGACAGCATGAATAGGTTAGATAAAAACATAGGATGCACGAGCAACATCCAGAACAGCTGTACAGAATTCAAAGAGCCAAACAATTAATTTCTACAGCTACTTAAAACAGAGTATGAGAGCATATGAGGGGAAAAGGCTAGAAAGGAAGGGTGCAGAGGGCTACTGATATTGCTGCTAAGACATTTTTGCAGCATTTTAAAACAATTTTTCTTGGATTAAAACCAACGCAAAGGGAAACAAGAGACTGTGTCCACTGCTACCACATGCACAGCCCTAAGAGCTGAACCCTAGCTAGACAGCTCTGGCCAGCCGAGACAAAGTGTTCACCCCAGACATCCTCATATTTTTTAGCTACCTATTCCCAGAGAGTATGTCTTCAGTGCTTCAGGCTGGTTTACCCCTGGAGAGCTTCAACTGTCTGTAACTAAGTTTGTCATTGGAGAATTTGCTGTAGGTAAAATAAAGAGGGTAAGATGCTTGAAGAAAAATAGAGATGCCCTCACTGGAGAGTTTACTTTCACTGTGGAAAAGTCATCCATTTCCTCCAATGTTCATGACTCATTTACGAGACTGAATTATTTTTAGTTTAGGTGGTCGTTAAAGATGGGATTATAGGAGGTAAATGTATGCCTGAGTGCTATTCCAACCACTTTTCCTTGACACTGTGAATTGATATTGCAGGCTTCATTAGATGGTTTGTACTCTAATGGGTAGAGAGCACTGTTAATAAACATATGCTTTATACACGGCCTTCCTGATAGACTTTTTTGGCTCACAAATGACTGACTTTAAGCTACTTGATTCTCTGAAAAACATTCTAAAATATCCACTGCCTTTTCAGCTGAAACAGGAACCTTCAATAAATTAGGTCTCTGGGAAGGAAGGAAGATGCCAAGGGAATTGAATATTTCATTCTATAGTTACCTAGACTCATCAAGCCTGTCTGTAAATTTCAGTAGACATCAGCTGATGGGTCAGTACAAAAAGTATATAAAAAAATAAAGCCTGTTATCTACCCCGTTAGAAGGAAAAAGAAGTAACATTTACAATGCTAAAGAATCACTATATGACTTATGACTCAGAATTTTTAACCACTTCTATATGGGCTGACTATAGGTTTTGAATATGTTATTTTAGACTGGTTGTCAGAAAAATAAGATTATGTGCACTCTATATAGAGCAAAAATCATAGCAACTAAATTTCACCATCAGGTTAATAGAAATATTCACATATGTAGGGTTAATCTGAATTTCTAACATCTGGCTTTCCACTAATTCTTGCTGTTAACTTTTTAACTTCACACTTGTTTGCTACTCAATCAATCATCATACTGGCATACAAAAATAAAGTTGGAAGAAACCTCTAGAGATCATCTACCTGACCTTTCTAGGGCAAATATATATATAAATTAATCTGATTAGTTGACTTAATTGATAAAGTGATTGGAATGTATTATTGCTTATTATATGTCAGGAGAGATAAATATGTAATTAATGCTTATGAACTATTTTACTGATATAATCTTTTATTATATAATCTTGCATTTCTGTAAATAAGATTACAAATGCAGTTAACAAATATTCTGACACAGCTCTCAAAACTGCCTGTCTGTAATGGCTGACTATGACTGAAGAATTCAATTCACAGCGATGCTTTCATGGACTACCTTTGGTACTCCACTGATCACAAGTTCAAGAGTGACAGACAATAATTCTGTTCTAGTCCATACTCCTGCTCCAAGATGAAACCAACAGTATCTGCCTTGTTTCCCAAATTGGTACAAACAATCCTATTTGTTGACTGATCATTCCAAGTAACAATAGGGGTATAAATATTTATGCTAACACCATTTCAGAAGACTGGGATCTCTCCTTTATAGGGCAGGACCAGCAGAGTATGGCACAAGGCATTTGGGAAATCCCGCTGGATTTCTCAGCAAGTTCAAGAAGCATCTGCAGGCATCGTTTTTTCTTCCTGCACCAGTCATCTGCTGTCAAGGTTGATACCAATAGTATCTGTAGCACTGTAATTACTTGGACAGCTATTACGTTGAATTTCTGGATAGAACAGCAACATGAAATCATGCACATTTAACGAAGTAATCTAGATTATAAATCTCAGGTTCAGAAATACAGCATTAAGACTCTAGATTTGAGAAACATTTTATACAGAACACATTGAAATTACCATGGATTCCCAGCCTGTAAAACCTGTTAGTCTTCACATATGCAGAGCTTCAAAGCAATCTGTTTTGTTCAAGTTTGCTTTTAAAATATTTTAAATTGATACATTTTTAAAATAAACTGAGGTGTGATAGAAGGGATTTGTAGTGAAAATTTGAATAAAGACTTAATTTAAGATGTCTGCTGCCAAATGATTGACACCATAACTAGGAACAAAATGCAGCTGTACAGTCTCTCAGCGGCAACAAAAACTGAAGTCATAGTTCTAAAATCTGATGGAACACTGTCATCTGGTGGCAATTTGAAGAGAGCACAGACAGACTCTAATCTTTTTTGTTCCACGGGCTTCTTCTATTTGAAGAGGTTTATTTTAATAATCAATTAATTTACTTCAAATTATCTCAATTTCAACTCAAGGTCTGGATTGTTCACATCATTAAAAAGGAAGTTTGGCACCACAGATCCTGCAAGTTACGCCAGAAATAAGTTACCACAAATTACGACTCATATTGGAAGCAATGCCTTAATATTTCGGTTCTGCAGACTATCACAGGCTCCTGCAGCAACTCAGCCAAGATTTCATAATAGGCACAGAGCAAATTTGTGCAGAAAGTTCAGAGGAAGATGTGGAAGTGATTAGAAATCTAACAAAATGAAAAATTCACATGCTACATGCAGGTTGTATCTTATTTAGCAAATGGCCAAGCAGGCATCTGTCTTTGCAATTCAACCAGTAAGTGTAGCTGAGAGAACTCGTACAAGTGTTTTTAACCATGAAAAAAACAGCTCAGCCATTTAGGTTTTCTAATGGCATGGAGATGTTATCATTGGAAATGTTTCTGGCTTATTTGTCAGTGAAACCAGTAAGTCGCCGTTAAGATTTTTAATATTGGCAGAGAATTTTGTGATCAAGTATGTGCCTGAGTACCCGCTATTGAGAAAAGCCCTAGGGCTGTACAAAATCCCAGGCAAGTACAAGCCCAAAACAACAATGTGTGAGCCAAAGCCAGTTTTAGGTCCATGATTTGAACAGAAATGCATGTGGACATTTTGCTACTACATTTAACCACTCATTACTGGAAGAGAACAAAGCATTATCAGCATGATAGGAGCTAATAAGATTCCATATCATCTGTTAACACAACTGTGTGATTCTCTATAAGCAAGAACAAGAAGAAAAGGTCACACCTAGAGTTTCTTTAGAAATGTAAGCCCTAAACCTACTGGTTCACTGCCTTCTGCGCCACTGCTAAAGCTCCTGTATGAAGGATCCTAGCAAGCTGTGGGAGTGAATGGTGCCCTTTATTATGTTTACTGAAGGAACTCTGCAAATGGTTATAACACAGGGCAAGAGGTAGTGGCTCTCACTGGAGGATGTAGGGTGATGTAAGTGCTCTGAATGCATCATGAGCAACTGCAGCTCTAACAGAAATTCAACTGTAAATAGGGAAGAAAGAAAAAACATATTGAATTGTTCCTCATCATACTTAGAACAACATGGAATCAAGGAGAAATAGAATAAACAGGACCAGACACTCAGCTGTGCTGAGCAGGGAGATGGAAGAGGACCAGGTAGCCACAATCCAGCCAGCTCCATAATGTAAAACCGCTTGAGGACTTACAGGAATGATGCACTATTACCTGCAGATTTATTAAAACAGGCTTCAGTTCTTAAGCATTTGTAGTTCTCCCTTGCCACGCCAGAATGGACAGGAAAAACAATTGTGGTAAAGCAGAGCAAGTGTCAAAGGGTTGGTCTCTAGGCTGTTATTGCTGTAGGACAAATGCTGAGGTTCTTGTTTGGCTTCTATTCAAGCAAAATTTCGCTGCCAGAGTTTTGTGGAACAGACAGAAAGAGAACTAGATAAATTAGACATACATTTGTATTTTAAATTTCTGGCCTTGACCATATACACAGTCTTGTTTGCTGACAACTAAATCCCCTTCGGAGAATTAGGCAGTTATCATTAATGGTCTGGTCACAGCAGGGACATGGGATGAAGGAGAGTTATGCAGTTTATCATATGATACTGCTCTCTACGGCAGGACGACCAGAGTATTCACTAACAAGAACAGCTTTAGAGACTTGCGTTTAACTTCCCCTGATAATACCGAAGCTGATAAAGTTTTGAATTAATTTTTTATATAGGGTACAGCTTAGTTATTATGCATCACATTTAGCCAATACTTCAAGACTGAATGGAATCTGATACTGGTTATTGTTTGCTCTTTGTTTAAGCACAAGATTCATCCTTTGTCTTCACAGTTAAGCTGTCAAGGCTGCCTATAAACTAAATTCACCAATCCAGAGGAAGCTGTAGCATCCTAACAGCTATATCAGACTCAAAATATAGCTAACAAAGTTAAATGCTAGATGAATTGCTGCCAAAGACAACAGTAATAGCTTCCATTTTAAGCTTACAGGGAAGGATTTAGAACACCTCAATGTTGGTTGTGATGGGATGGACTTCAGTTACTTTTGGTTAAAAATAGAGGGAGGTACCTCTGTAGATGAGCAGCAGGAGATGCAACGTCTTTCTCTGAGGTATTCCGTACAGAAAGGAGGGGGGTTGTTTGGTTCCTGTGCCCCCCTCTTCAGCCCTAACAGCCAAAGCTGAGTCAGTGCAAATGTTAAGGACCAAAGCCAAGCAGATCAAATTCCCTCCATTTCCTAGTTTATTGCTCTAAGCAAGGTTTGAAATAAACAGTATCCTTTTTATTGTTATTTCAGCCTCACTGGCACTGAGTAGTCTGCAGGCAAAAGGAGGGAAGAGCACAGAGAGGGGTGAAATAAAGTGCATAGTTGTAATGCACTGGTCCTTTCCTTTCAATGTTATGTTATTATTTGGTTCTGGTTATTGACCTGTAATTTTCCACAGTCTCCTAGGGCTTTCCACCACTGTTCGAAATAACTGGTTTACAGTAGAAACCACAAATTCATTAAGGCCAATGGTCATTTCTTATTCCTCATGGAAGGAATATTTTCAACATACAAAGGTATTATTTGTCTCCTGTTCTTGACCTGGATCACCCCCTCGGGATCTGTTCTTCTACCTACACAGGAGAGATGACCAGCCTTCTGGAAGAGTGTTTGCCTATGCATCTGCAGGTGTTTGTAGGAGGAGCAGAAAGCCAGCTATACTCAGGTATTACCCTGCCAAACATTACACTGCCTTCACTACCCTTAGCCAGCTCCAAGTGCCCATGAGTAGCACTGTAAAGCAGGGGCAGACAATGCCTGAAACTTGAATTAACAATCCCATAGCAATTAACGATGTCAAAGCAGGCAAGGTTGCTGGTACCTTTGTCTCCCCTGCCAGTTTTTCAAGTGTCCCCCTAGCAAACAGGAACTATGTATGAACACGCATAGAAAGACCTTGAGAAAGAACAGAGAAGGAATGAAATGTGCATGCCTCATGTTCCTGCTGTCTTTTTAATCCTTGAATCTTGAATAGGATGGCCAAAGAGAACAGCTTCCTACAGATAAGTGAGAAACTGGGCGTAGTGGAGAAATAAATCAAAGAGGAATAGAAAAAGTAGATTCCTAACCCCACATAGATGGAGAGGAAAGAAGATTTATTTAACAACTACCTGTGTTTTAGATGATGTGGAAACTACCAAATTGCATTAGCATCAGGTGAAAAGAACACAATATCAGCTGCCATGGACAACAATGACCATAGCAGCCTGTTTGTGAACAGGGGGCCAGAAACATTTGTGATTGCTCCATAAACAATCTCATCCCCCTGACAGCATTAGTAACTGTAAACAAGGTCATGTTGACAGGTCCTGCTATTTCTCCAAACTGCACAAAGTTGCTGCACATGCAATAGTTATTTCTGAAGGCAAACTAGTCAGTGGTAGAGAAGCATTTGAGAGAAGATATGCAGGAGATGAATGAAAACATAAGGGAACCTACCCTTCCTGGAACAAGAGTAATAGGCTGGTAAAAGTCAGGAATTTGTTCGCAGCCATACCCCAGGTACAGATGATGCATCAGGTAACTTAAGGAAAGCATGTGTGAATTGGCTGGAGATTGTGTTTTGTTTCAACAAACTTGGGATACACAGAAGACCAGATGAAGAATACTTCATAAATGAGACAGAGGAAGTTGTTCAACAAACAACGTTTTCTTGCCTCTGGCAAGGAGAGACAGTGAATGAGACTTTATATGGCCATAATACTGATGTTAGTACAATCAAGAAACAAAAGGCATTCATAAAACTTAGGAAAGCATCTACTGTATATTTGATGACAGCCTAAAAGCCCTTGCAAATGCCAAGCTAGCAATAGAGATCTGGTGGACGTACTAAGTTACAAAAACTACTTTAGCTTATGTTACCAGGAAGAATGAGAAAAATATACAGAGTAAAATATACAGAGTAAAATTCAGTTCAGTACAGACTGCACAGAAATTAACACTTTCAGCTGAAACACATGAATTCAACTTAATGACATTGAACTGAGATCAAACCAAGCCACAGAGCAGATATGAAAAAAATAAATTAAAAATACACCCACTCTTGAAAGTGGGTGAAGCCTTGCTATGCCAAGTTGTTTTCTAAGACAAAACCCATGTAAATTAAGAAGCTAAGAAATGAGTTGCCTACAGGACATCAGTTGCTTTTATAGGTTTTATTTCTCAATATTTTGCTACATGACCTTTTCATGTAGACATTGTTTGCAATCTCCACATATCTTAAAATTAAGAACACATTCATTGCCAGAATCACATTGCTTTATGATGGTTTCTTATTTACATTTTCTGAAGTAAGGGCAACTAAATGCATGATGCATCTATGGAGTTCACGCTATTAAACACTAGTTAAATATCCCATGAATGTACCAGCATTTGTTCTTGTCAGGACCGTAAACATTACAGTCTGAACAGCCAGACCTAAGTCTTGGCCCTCTTTTCTTCCAGAAACCCTTGCCACAGGTTAGTTGAATAGAACAGTCATATGTCAGATGTGAAAACCATGTTAAGCCATATTAATAAATTCAACATTAAACTGAGATTTCTTTCTCTCTTCTTGACTGTATTAAAAGTCATGACAAATGACACAATTGCTGTTACTGAAGCTAATTTAACAGCAGTTTTTGCCTTTCAAAAAACAAGCTTTTTGCTTCTCTGAGTTAACTTTTTTTATTGCGCATTTAAACCATTTAGGCAGTAGGACTTTCTTTGATCACATTGAGCTTTTCACATCAGAGAGAGAAAATATGGTTGGTTCTGCCAAAACTACACCTTAGCTGCTTCTTAATTGTAATTTACTTGCCTCCAAGAGGTGTGTGTATATATATATACACACACATACACACTGCAGACTATATACATACACATTCTGAAAGAAGATTCTCCCAGCTGTTGAACTGCAAGAGTACATATTTATTCTTTGGGATGGGCTAGCTAGGTTGTCAGGTTATCAGTCATCTGAGGCAGCAACCTGCCACCAATACAAGCACAGGTGTATAGCACATCAGAAGGCCTTAGGTCCATCATTCAAAGATGTGGCAAAATAGCCAAATGAAACTGACACAGAAGCATTGCCCTCATCCATCAGTCTCTCCTCACAGGAGAAGTGCTCTTGCTCAGTCAGCTTGGTGGCTTACCCCAGACTTGTTCCTGCTTATTGAAGTCTTCCTTGTATTGCTTGGGAAGGTAGAATGCGAAGCAAAACTAGATGAAATATCCAGATTTGACTGAACAAGTGAGATCAGGCTATGCTGCTGTTAACACAGCCCAGGATGCTGTTGTACTTTTTTGCTGCAATAAACACTACAGCTCACACCCAGCTTGCTCTCCAGGCAGCTAGTACCTGGCTCATATCATTACAAGGGTTTCTTCTTTCTGAAGGCTATTTATTGTTTTTGTCTTTCTTGATCTTCATAAGGCTCAACTTTCACCTGGCTTGAAAAAAATAAAATAGTTATCCAGTTAGAGCACTCAGTAGCGGTGCTTGCGTAAGAGTAAGTTTTATGAGTCTTCCTGCTGAAAAATAAACCTCATTTATACAAGAATTCCAGAAACTCTGGACTCAACACAGAGAATGCACTTCTTTGGAAATTCCCCTACTTCAGGCAGGCATACAGTTAGTTTTAGAGCTGCTTTTGTAGGGAGTGCTTCCACTACTTTGGCAGAAGCAGATTCCAAAGCTGTTAAAATACTCATTACATTCAGAAGTGATAAGCAAGAGTCCAGTATCTATTAGTTATGTACCCCAAGAGACCACACATTCAGAGAGGCCAAGGATTTTTTTGTTGCTTCCATTTAATACTAACTATAGCATCCTGTATCCAGTCATGAGTACCTCTTGCCTGAGAACACTACCAGCTGGCCTGGAGTGCTTCAGCTGTGTGCAGTTACTCCATAGCCATCTAAGGCCATGGAGGAGCCAGGACAATCAGTCCCCTACACACTAATTACTGTGCAAAATCACTTGATTTTGATTTAGTCATTAATAGGTTCCTCCAGGGGAAAAAAAAGATATTACATTTTCTCTACAGTGTTAAATGGGGTACTAAGGTACTGCATTTGTCATCTTCCTCATGAGGAGGATTTCATGACTTGATTTAGGTATTGCCACTCAGTGCTGGTGTACAGCCACCTAACTCACAATTGAAAGGTTTCTCCCCCACCATCCTTTACTCAGGGACAACAGCTATGTCTTAGAAAACCATACAAAGCTAAATCAGTTTTGTAGTCTGACTTAGCCTGCTGCTCCTGGAGTGCCTCATATTTCGGGTGCAGAGGTCTACTGTGAAAGTATGCCTCAGCTGGAGGAGGCCCCAGCAGGAACTCCGCTTCTGCATCATAATGGCAGTGGGGAGCCTGTTGAAAAAACAGTCAGCTCACTCCATGAGACATTTCCTCAAGGAGTGAGGAAGTGTACAGTCCTTGACTGATGGTGCGATTGCACAGAAAAGAATGTTAGTGTCTCCCCATGCAGGGCAACCACATGTTAAAACTTAACAAGCTGCATCTGAGAACAGATAAGTTAATGGGTTGGCTAGATATGAATACAGCTATAATCATCAATATAAACAGGCTTTCAAAACAACCAAGTAATTAATGATTAAGTGGCACTGAATAAGTAATTCACAATGCACTGGACAGAAGGAAGAAGCAGGAGTGTCCCAACGCACAGCAGGTCCTTTGTCACTTCTGATCTCTAGATACTGATCCAGGAGAGATTCAGGCTCACTATATTTAGATCTCAGACACACGATGCTTAAGCTGCCACATGCCACAATTAGGGTCAGGAACTTCCAGAAATCATTCTTAAGTACAAAAGATATATGCATTTAATCAGTTCCTTGACATGTTTCATAACATTGCACGACTTATCTGTGTGGTTCATCAGTTTCGTTTCTACAATTCACAGCAATTAAGTTAATAACTTGGGTTTTTTTTGTTTGTTATTTTGTTTTTTACTACTTACCATATCCTGTTTTGAGTACTTTGCTTTGACTCTTGTGACTAAGCAAATGAATACTATGATTCTGCTTCGCCCCCAGGAAAGTGAACTGCAGCTTCATAATTCTAGCTTTCGATGAGATTTGTACAAGATGTTTGGAGGAGTCTCAGAGAGAACTGTATCATAATTAGCATTTTTTATTAGTCACATTGCAACCAGCCCTTCTAAAAATTCACTTCAAAAATGAAAGTGACCTTCTCCTCTAGGAGCCCTTAGCAGACATCACACCATGTCCTAGCCACAAGCCATGAGGAAGGCAGGAATGGAAAGGGTCTGAGTGGCACATCCCCCTTTTCCAAGGGAGGGAAACCCAAGCAGACAGCTTGAGAAGAACCAGTCCTTAGGGAAATAGATCTCACTTACAGATGCTTGCAACTTAAAAATATTACCTTATCTTTTGCAAAGCCAAGCATAATCTCAGAATGTAGTGTGGGAAAATGCAACAAAGTTCATACTGTCAGAAGATCACCTATTTAGTCAATTCAGTACTATTAAGCAGTTATGAGTAGCTGAGAATGCTGTTCCAGACAAAATTTGCAGGGGATGCTTATTAATGCCTGTCATTGCAGAACCTCCATGATGTTTGACATCCCATCTGAATGTCATCGGTTGTACAGAGACAGCCTTGTCAATGCCCTGAAAGGTTACAATGATTTCCTTCTTTGCCATTGTCTGGCAGAGATTAATAGAGACAATATACAAGACAAAGCTTTGCTTGCCTGAAAAGCCCCCATGAGACATTTCCTGTCCTCTCAAACCATGACTGACCTTCTGGAAGCAGAAACAGCATTATAGCTACAAGTCAGTAATAAGCTACATCCAGGGATGAGGCATTGAATAATAGGGACTTTTGGCATTGTCAACTCAGGCCTCAAGAATACTATGGTTTTCAATACATCAGAACATCTTTACACTGTAGAAGGTAGAAGTACTCGTGGATATGATTTTACAAATAAGAAAAGGCACAAAAGTGAAAACATTTTATGCAAACAAGGAAAAGGACACAAGACTGAGGAGCTCACCTTCAAACCTCTGCTTTTGACATTTCTTGAAAACAAGTTAAAGGCACAGTGCCATGATGCCCTTTCATACAGAAAATAGCAGCTTGTGCAGAAGTCAAGTTTCTGCAGATCTCCCTAGATGGGGCCATGTTTCAGTGCGCATTGCTAGAATAACTTATATTTCTTATTCCCTGAGCCCTTTGCTTATTTTTTCTTCTTGTTTCTTTCCTCTAATATTAAATTAAAATGCAGATCCATTATTTACTATCCCATGTTATAACAGTTAACACTTCTGCATGTCCTTTCAAAAGGAGGCAATATTCAGAAAATACACTGCGCATGAGTGCCAAAAGTCAATCCTCTCAAGGCTTTCAAAAAGTTACTGCAAATTTAGAGAACATTATGTGATTTTTTTCTTACACATGGGAATAGCAGCAGCAAAACATCATGGTATCCCAATAGACAATTTAAGCATTTTCAGCTTGGCAACTTATTATGGTTTGCTTGGACAACTCTATCCTAAACACCTCACCCAAAGTATTTGATTCTTGTCATGCTGATGATATGAACTCTGATCTCAGTTCTGCTGGTCACTCTGCACCATCACTACTTTACAGCTGTGACAAGAAGCAACAAGCACATGTGCTTTTCAGGACCAAATGGTGTCCAGATGTGTTTAGAGGTGCTTGTGGAGCAGTTGCTAATCAAGCTTCACTTACAGAGGCTTTATTTCTCCAAAATTTGTGCAGATTTTATCCACTAGAGTTACAGATCAAAACTCAAAAATCGTAGGCTTGTGAGGAATTATGAACACAGTTAAAGAAGGATGCTAACTGCACTTCAAGTATGTGATCTTGCCTGGTAACATCCAGAAGTCTCTGCTGCCAATTGTATGCAACTCTAAGAGGAAACTCTAAGTAGAAATGCATCCTAAAGATCACGATGATCAGAACATGCATTACTATTGTGATAGTAAGGAGGATAATCTCATAATACACAGCTCTTAAAAATGAGCAAGGAGAGGGGTAAAATACAGTACTGTGCTTTGAAGCCAGGTTCAAAAATGGATGACAGCTGGCCAACTACAATTCAGTTTGTGGCTTGTTCAGCAGGTGTAAATCATTTTTCCTCACCTTTTATAGCTTCCAAGGAGCTGCAGCTGGTTTCTGAAGCCTTCAAATTGATCCAGTCCATGAGAATTGAAGCCATTCAAATTTGAGGTGTATAGACTCGAGGCTTTGATTTCATCTGGCTCAGATCAGCTGTAGTAGTACAGGTTTAATTAGCATGCAAGTTCCTGAGGGAAATAAGGCATTTTATAGTTCTTATTTCATTGGAAACTGCATGCCAGATGCTATGGAAATCTATACCATGCCAAAAATAGGAAAGAAAACAGAAGAATAATAGTTACTACGATAGAAGATTGGGATCCTGGAATTACCTGCTTTTGTGATTTCAAATAAATTAGGTATGCACACTCAGCTTTGTACAAACAACTAAAACAGTTACTTTTCACTGATCAGAGGTTTTCTTTAAGGGCCATTTTACCAAAGGCCTGTATGTCCCTTATCATATAACCAAGAGCAGAGCCCAACAGCTGTGTACAGCTCACAGGAGCTTTCAGGACACTCTCCTGAAGATGAAAGGTCCTGTATCAGATTCTCTCAGCTGGCTCCATATTTCCAGTCTAACTTGTCAGACACTGACCATAGCACAGAGGTTCCCCTATATCATACAAGGAAGTCATCCTGTCCATGATATCAGGGTTCACAGATGCTAAGTGAGCAGGGCATTACTATTTGCCTCGTTTGAATGTAGCCATTGAAGTCTCATCCCTCCACAGAAAGACATCTACACAATAATCTAGCACTAATAGCCAGAGGACAAATCTGTCCCAGGACATCTACACGCATAATTTCTTATCCTGCTTGGATGTCTATAAGCGCACAATGAGGTCCTGAAATAACTCCTCTCCTGGCCTTGACATACTTTATTGTCCAAAACAAACAAATGAAAAAAACTAATAAGGACTAGCTAAACAACTTGCAATTCTATTACCTAGAAAGTATCTATATGGACTGGAAAAAGTAATTTGGGAAAAAGAAAATCATGGCTGAGACTGAGTCTTTATCTTCCTCTTATTACAGAGAAGCTCTTCAGAGTATTTAATGTGAATGTGTTCATTTGGTTCAGAGCATTGAAGTATGTTGCCCAAAATGCATACTATAGGAAAGCAGAATGTTATAGCCTATGCTGAAATTGTCCTTGGTATGATTTTTCTCTGTTTCTAAGCCAAAAAGCTATGCGCACACAAGTTTTTAAATAGGTTAAGAGGAAACAGTATAGTCCGCACATACAGAACACCTGTGTTGAGCTACATGCTCTCAGTGCCAAGAGAAATTGCTGATCATTAAAGTCTTATGTATTCCCCCTGCCTGGGGAAGTTCACAGTACTAAGAGCCATAGGGATATAATGCACTGCTACCCTGAAGGAAAGCTTCTGCATAATTATGCCCCATGAATGAGAGGCTCACAGCTCTCGCACTGAAGTGAGCTAGGAAAGACATCTCACCAAGACACGTATTTGTCAACTTTCCTTAAGCAACTCCAAATGGCTTTTAGCATACAGACATCTAATTCATATTAATTATGGTTGCCACCCAAATCTGATCCAAACTCACACATTCCAGTTCACCTCTGGTCAGTTGGGAAGGATACACTTGGATTATTTCAGCAGAGATCACTTGTGTAAGGTCCTGGACTGCAGTGCTGTGAATTCATCTTCCCCTCCATTTCCAGAGCTCAGCCTCCAACCACAAAAGCTAATGACAGCAGAGGGGAGGTGTTGCTCTCTAGCACCAGAAGATATCCATCTGGTGACAGAGGGTTCTTCCAAGCAGGGATCTGTGTAGGCACTAACAACACTTCCTGCAGTTTCCAGCACTACTTAACTTGCATACATATCCTTTCAACCTGTTCTTATCCTAGGCTGTGGGAGTTTGACAGAGCAGGAAACTTCTTCCCTCCACCTCACATGTTAGTTATGAAATGGGTACCAGCTGCACAGAAGTCCCAGAATAGGAAAGCATTAAAAAAAGTCAAACACCCAGGGCAGTGATTCTCCAGGTGTGGGTAGCTCTACGTTTGTCAGGGTATCAGGCAGCTAAAGCCTACAACAAGAATCTGTTCCCTGTCTGCATCTGCAACCACTAACACCATATGACAATTACTTGAACACATCTCAGAATCTACTTCCTAGTACTTAGGACCCTTCCTGTGTTCTCCAGTGACAGCAGGATGAGCAAAGGAGTTGCTGTGTCATGCAGCAGTTTCCGTAGCCGATATTCCTGGCAGCTTCCCTGCCAGTCAAGAAGAAATTTGCTGCAGGACCTATTCCCAATTTAACTTTAACAGACGGTGCCTACCCAAAACTTCTCAAGGCACAGCATTCCCTTTCCATGCCCAGGGGCTTTCCAGAGCAGCCAGGGATAGACTGGAGCTTAGCTGGTCAAAGGGAAAGGAATTTGAAGACGTGATGTTCCCATGCTACAAGGCAAGTGTGGGAGACAGACATGGACAGCCTGGATGGGCTAGTAGTCTGAAACCAGGCTACACTTCCTGTGTACTGGAAGAACAGAATAAGAGACAGACCACACTTCTGTTTTTCTTCAGTACTTCACATGCTTTTCCTTTTCAGAGAAGAGTATCAGCCTGGATGAGCAGTCAGCCAGGAAGACTAGAGCAATAGACCCTCCACCGCAGCACAGCTGGGTAGCACAAGCCGTTGAGCCTTGCACCAAAAAGAGCTAAGTGTCTGAGGCGTGGGTCATTCTTGCTTGGTTCAACAGCACACCAAAAGCTTGCAGGCACCTAGGGAGAGCTTCCAGACTGAGAAGATGCAAGTCAGCCTCAAATGCCCATTAAACCCTATAACTACCTCACAGCCTACTTTGGTCTAAGCTGCATGAGCCTACTCCAATCCACATAACCAAAAAACGAACACCACCACTATCCTCATGCCTTGTTACCTGTTGAGCAAATAGTTCAAATAACCGCACACAGAACTGGTGCTAGCAACTGGATTTTGTTAGCAGTTCGGGTGTTTTGTGCTTACCCTGTGTTTGTTTGTTGTGCCCCATGCTCAGGTAGTGCCAAGGGATCATCTCCCAGCTGGTACAAGGGAGAGGAACTGCAATGGTCTGAGAGGAGGGTTGAACATACAGGTTGACAATGGGGTGGGTTCTTCATCGGTATGAGAACAGGCAGCTTTTCTGGAAAGTGGGTTTCTACATCATATTCTGGACAACTACAAGCCTTTGATACTAGTGGGAGGTGCAAGATGCATTCAAATGCAGTCTGAAGTAATTACTCTCACCAAGATTCCTATAGATTGGGAATTTAACATGGACAAATTCAGATCTTGGTCAGCAATCTAGGCAGAAACAGTTCACAGTTCCGTATGAAAAACTAGTTTACATAGTTTTACTTAAAAAAAAAAAAGCAAGCCTCATCAACAGGACAATTTCCTTCTTCCTCCAGTACCAACACTGGCAGCCTGTAATATCTAATGTCTGTAAAACATCAGAGATGCTAAGCACCCTCAGACTGTTCCTGTGATCCAACTGATCACAACACCCTGCTACAGACCTCGATGCCCTCAGCCATTCCTATGTGGGATTTTGACCCTTACACTGAGAGGCCACAGCACACAAACCTGAAGTGAAGAAGTGTTCTTCACTTCAAGAACAAAGGACGTTGATTTGCAATAACAGTTTCTTGTATTAAGGATTCACTTCTTTCATCGAAGACTGAAAACAAGAGAAGTTACCATACTGTTAATTTTAAGGTCACTTATGCAAATATTTAAACAGAAACACAGTATGAAAAAAGAAATAAGATGATGCAAGAAACTGGGATGGTAGTAGTTCAAGGATGCAACAGGAAGCAAATAAGTCGCAGAATCTGACAACAAAAATCTCAGCAGATTTTTAAAAGAATTATAAAATCAGTCCCCATCTAGACTGTTGCCCTGAGAATGCAGCCACAGCTTAGCAAGGGGTCTCATTGCCTTTGTTAGCTGGACATAACAAAAGTGCATGCAGTCCTCCAGTCACAAATCAGCAACTTCTGACTTCTTGCTGCACAGGTGCTATTGAAAGCTCACATGCCTGGTGCACTCATACCCATCAGCAGATGTTCTTGTTTTGTGTTGCTGTTCTTGGCTTTGTGATCAGCTACAGCTCCTGGATGCAAGCAATCCTCTGTACTACATAGTATTTCAGGGTTTCTCTTTGTTCCCAAGCATAGCTGCTCTCCTTTTGGTCTCACATTTCAACAGTGAATTCAGCTGCCAGCATGAGAACTACCAAAAGCCAAGACAAGCACAGCTCTTGGATAGACAGTGTTTTGGTTTAGCCTTATGCTGAGTCTACAAGGCAAAACCTGCTCATACCCAGTTTTCCAAACCTTTGTTAACAATTAACACTTTAAGGAACACCAACGTCCTTAGTATTGCCTTTCTCCAAGCACTTCCCTCAGCACAGGAGAATCACATCATACAGAACTTCTCACATACTTACATCCACACCCAGATCTGGGACTGGCCTCCCTAGAGCAGGGTACCATCAAGTCACTTCCCTGGGCACTTAGCTGCTTTCCACCTCTAGCCTCCACCTCAGACTCATTGCTCCTATTCCCTCTTCAAAATACATTTAGGCAGCATACTCACTCCTGACAAGGCAGCCTTATTCTCATGTTATAAACACTCACCTGCACACTCTATCTCATAGCTCCTCAATCCAGAACAGCATCTTCTGAAAAATAAATAAATTAATAAGACAAACACACAACCCCATCCTTCAAATTACCCTCTCTTTATAGCCCTATCTGGCAGCTGCCTTTTATAGACCCCATCATTGTTAATTAAATCCCTCTGGTACATGGCTGTGGGCTGAGTGATTTCCAAAGGTGCTCAGCTGCTTGCTGGATGAAGCTCCCCCCTATCCTTTCAATGCTGCTTAGCATTAGAAAAATCCAAGTAAAAGGGGCTGGTTGATGATAGGCAGCATTTGGAGGTGGGATGTCCCCTGCAGTCATCAATTCTCTCAAGTGAGAAAAACTGGCTGTAGGAACTTAATGGCTACAGCTGTCACTCATGATTATATTATTTTTCCATCATTTCAGGAAAATAAATAAATAAATAAATAGAAATCATCAACAAGAAAACAATTCCTAAGATGCAAGTATGAATACACCTGTAGAGGAATGACAGTTCACAGGATTGCCTCAGTGGAGACAGGTTTATAACAGACAACCGTGATGGCTCTTTGCTGTAGGCAAATGACTGCTGTAGTAACCACAGCACACCTTGTAAAATGGTCCATGTCTGGAATGCCAAATAGGAAAAATCCCAGTTCTGCTCCAGCCATTAATTTCAAAGAGCAAACCAAGAGTTTGGTGAAGTGCTGTAAGGGCAGTCTTGTAGCAGGAGGAATGATATTTCTATTTTCTCAGAAATTCCAGAAATCTTTTAAATTATCCTTCCGAACTGGAATGAAGACTCAGAGTATGGTCATTTCCTGCAGAAAGCAGGTGTCGTTTCAGAAAGTACAAGAAAGTTCATGCTGGCTTTTCTGGAATCAAACTGAGCAAGCAGTCACCTCGAGCCCCTGAGACTTCTCCCTGCCGTTCACTCCCGGGGGCCTCCCCCAGAGCAACGAGCTCAAAAGCCTGTCTTGGTTCTGGCAAACTTTGCTTCTCTTTGGAGAGCTGAGGTCACATCTGCAGAGCCCTAATCTCCTGTAGGCGCCTTCTGTGAATCACGCTGGTTGCTTGAAAAGCAGCATCCTCCTACACATTCATCTGAGCTCCAGCACTGAAGTTAAATTAACCTGTTAAGGAGTTATGGGCTGTAACCATCTGAATTCTTCCCTCTGCAGAGTGGAGAGTTATAAATAGTGTAGGAAGTTTTATGTCTTACCCAAGTCCTCTGACTGGCTGGATTCCATGTCCACACAAAGGATTTCTACTTTGGTCTTTTACTCTCTAGGTGTGGAGCTGACATTTCAATTCTTTCAGTTTTTGCTCCCATCGGCTGACAAGCTTCAAGTTGGCCAGAGCCAACTTCATCTTATTTTGGAAAAAAGCATCCTGTCCATGGCAGTCAGGCTGCTGATCACCTCATCAGTCCATCCTGCTATTCTAGGCCAGAGGTGTCACAAATTCACTTTCCATTTACCCAGCTATGCCTGGAAGTATTTTATCAGATCTTTCTGGGGAACCTCTAAAACCCAAAGCTCCTTCAATCCAACCTGTGAAGGTCTCAGCTTCAGCACTAGGCTAAACTACTTTTGCAAAACTTCAGATGTTTCATGTGCCCTTTCCTTCCCTTGGATCTCCATTGATTCCTGAAAGCACTGTCATTCCTTGTCCCACCTCATCTCAATCGGAGTATCCCAGGAATATCCCAGTTTCTTTCCTTGCAGATGGGACTTCATTTGGCAGTAATACAAACTCCTACCACAGTTCCCAGTGAGGGCCTGCACTTGCTTTAGGAATAGCATCTCCTTGTACTCTGTACCTTCATCAGACACTGCAGGTGATCCACACACAGCGTTTTACACACAAAGACCGTATGTATGGGTGATGGGTGAATGGGACAAGCAGGCACCTCCTTCTTTCTCTTCATAGGCATCCATGGGAGGAGGGAGCCTATCTGTGCAACAGGGGACAGTGCTCACTTTCTGATGGCAATTTCTTGGTGGTCACTTTCCAACAGTCACAGACCTCAAGAAGGCTGCAGCCCAGGTTCCTGCTAGGTGTCCAGCAAGTGCACCTTCAGCCAGCTGGCAATGCCACAGAGTTTGTTTGAAGAGTTACATGGAGGATGACAAAATATCACTGCATGCTTCACTGTGCAAGAAAAGCAGGGAGCTACAAAAAGTGTGGTTTGGTTGGTCTACCCCATGCTTGATACTGGCTATGGACACAGTCCAAGGAGATGATGCTGCTCTGAAGAAAGCAGCAGCTGCAGGTAAATTAGTGCTCTGGCCTCCAGAAATTTTTGCATCAGTCCATCTGCCTATGGCCTTGAAATTCTTGAATTCTGTTTCTCTCCAGCCTTTCTGAATGTCTCCTTTCTCTCCACCAGTTCCCCTTAGCTGCCTCCTTCTCCCTATTCTCTTGATCATTGTCCTGTTTTGCAGGTGTTCTGGGCTGCTGCTTACCAAAACCACCCTCAGACACGGCACTCCCTCCCTCCTGCACTTCCCACCTCTTGGTGACCAAGAGGGGAGAAGTCCCATCCTGCTAGGGCCTGTCCGCCCTTTCGCCATCTGTATCAGAAAGTATGAGCTTGATCACACTTTCCATGGAGACAGACAGCTCTTGGAATCAGGCTTCCCAGCAAGAAACTGCCAGGAAGGACATGCACATGGCTGTACCATCTGCCCAGCATCACTGCAGGTGTCACCAGGTGAGGAAGGAAGCCAATGGGTTAGGTGCCTGCTCCCAGCTCTTCTGAATCCCAAACCAGATCCCACTGTCTCCTTCCGGACCTTTCTCCAGTCTCTCAGAGGCTCCCTGCTTCCTACACCAGCTACCCAGTGGCCCTTGGACACGTGGATCCACTGCCCACACAGCGGCTGAGCGCAGCTGAGTCGAACACCTGCGGTTTGTAGGCGGTGAGGGTACAGCACATCCAAGCACAGGGCACTCGCCCTGGAGATCAGATCTGTGTCTTAAAATCCAGAAATACCTAACTGCTGGCTGCTGTAAAACCCTTTTTAAAGCAGCTACGGGGGCCTCACACAGAGACTGCTGGCAAGGTGTGAGCCCAGACCTTCAGCCCACTCTTCACAGCACCACGGGGACTGGGAAACACAGGACGGCCCCGCGACAGGGCCAGGCCTTGTAGCAAATGGTTGGCCCCTCATGCTGGAGCCGGGACACAATGCTCAGAGCCCTGAGCTAGGAAATATGTTTGCACAAGACACAGTTGTTCACCGGAGCCAGCTCAGATTAGACGCAAATTTAAACACTGAGGTTATGTCTACACTGTTGGGCAGATAAGCTCACAGGGAGCTGCACCTTCTCTGCTGGCCAAGGGAAACTGCAGCACGTGAGGATCTAAGGCCCCTTCCCAGGAGTGCCCTCACACAGACAGACCTTGGTGGGGCCACCTGGACTCCCTCTGACTCTATCAGGTATCGAGGACTTCCAGACGAGAAGAATCTGAGACAGATAACACGGAGGAGGGCAGGCTATGTTGTGATGTGACCCTTAAAGGCAGTGAGGACCAAAATATGACTCCATTGCACTGAGATGCTCTGCAGAATTTACAGCTCGCAGAAACGAGCACCAGCCCCTTGTGGCTTGCCTCTTCAAAAATCTCCATCGCCACAACATGCAAAATTGTGGTTCAGCCAGCCAGCCAGCCCCACAAAGGCAAAAGCAGAGGAAAAACAAATCTCTCTGTCAGGATCCCGTCCCAGCCTCCAGGTCTAGCATGTTATTCATTACCTAGACCCACCACTGCCAAGGGATTTGCCAAGGGAAATGAATATCTCCCTCAGGCGGGAGATAGCCCTCCACAGAGGCTGAGGAAATCATAGATGTTCCCTCACCCATCTACTAAAGTTAAATCCATCTGTCTGGACTCCCTAGGAGTCAGAGAAACCCAACAGCAAGATGCCCAGGTGGCTGCTTGGCAGAGCACTGGGGATAAAGAGGGACCAGGATGAAGCAGACAGGGCACTGGTGAAACTGCACCTTGTGGGCATATGGGCACAGCTGAGGGCTGAGTGAAACTAACACTTGAGCTAAACCCATGTTTGCAGAAATGAGGTTGTCACAGGCACTAACAGAATACAGTATACATTTTTCTGTGGTCTCAATGCAAGACTTAAGTCTGAAAAAAAAATTAAAAACACAGGAAAGCTCTTGAAATAAGCTTTGCTATCTATCTTTTGGCCAGAAGTTGAGTTGGCATCAGTTATTCAAAAAGAACATGTTTTAGGAAAGGAAACATATGTGCCTAGAAAAGAAAAAAAGGAAAAAAGCATAGGTTAAAAACTTCATGATCTCATTTGGACCATTTTATCTCAGTTACTGGCCTGGAAAGCCATAGAGAGCCTTTGCTACTGAATGCAGGAGGAAAAAAAAAAAGTCTATACATTCAAACATAATTTGTCAAAAATAAAAAAATAAAAAATTGAAAGACAAAATAAAATTCCTTAAGCTAAAAGTACTCAAATACTAGAGAATTTTTGTACATTGCCTATTTTGGCAATAATTTTATAGCTGACAACAGAAAAGAGAATATTCCTTAAAATACTCTCTCTCAATAAAATGAGGAGTATTTGTTCCTGTTTAGATCCCCAAAGAAGCATTCGCTATTGTTTAGCAAACATCTTTTTAACTGCTTTTGAACAACTAGGCATATTCAAGGCTTTTATGTCAAATTATTCTTGTCAGATCTTGTCTGTGAAATATCTTCCCTCTCCATATGTCTAGTCAAGAGAGACACAATATGCTGAGATATCCACTATGTTGTTCCATGGGACTAAATTCCCTATAGAGGATAGATTGGTTTTATGCTCCCAGAATCCATTTTTTTTTTACTGAGACACTGCAGATTGTTCCAACACATGAAAAGGTCGTATTTCACTTGTTGTATTTTAGTTACATGCATCAAACATGACTCTTGATTAGTTTTTCAACCTGAATCTTTTCTGATGAGTTAAATTTCTCATTTTCTGATTAAATTTCTCATTTAATTCTGGGTTGTAAGATATGTGAGGGAACATCTCCTTTGTTTGCACACTGTGGTGACTATTTAAAAAAATAAATTAAAAACAAATGAACAATGAGGGGTCATCAAAATATCATCTGGGGTGGAATCTCCCTTGCTTTGGGAGCCGCTACGATATCCCGGTGATTGCATTAACTTACCCCATGATTTATACCACATACGGCATGAGCATGTCAAATATTAGCTTCATCAAAATTTTGCACAGTAAAGAACCTCATCTGGGCAGCATTTCCTGTATCAAACCATGCCAGCCAAAATGAAACATGAGCTACAGCTTGCTGAAGTTTTCACTTTTATAGGTAAAGATTTCCCCATTTCAGCTCTTCTCTCATCACAGAGGTCATTTATGTCTTACTGCCGTCAGTTGTGCAAGACTGGAAAATAATTAACACCTATTCCAATCAAAGAGTTTCCTTCATGAGTTTCCTTTTCCTCCACGAAAGGAGACTCTTCAGGGCTGCCCACAAGACACTGCTCACAGCAGAGCCTCTCCTGAAGGCAGCAGGGCATTTCTGACTGTGTTCACATCCCCTCCAACCCTTTTTGTATGGCATTTTTCTATGATGATCCCCCACCTCCCTTCAGCTGTAGGCTCATGTCTTGTTTTCAAGTGTACACCCTCCCAATACAAAACTAAAATCTCTAGAGACCCCATGGACAGAAACAACACACATCCCTCCTTTTACTCTGAAGGTCGTGCCTGGTCCTGCCTAGCATGTTGGCTACCTCAAACTGCTCCACTCCTGCCTGAAGTATCCTGTGCTCATGCCTTAGGAGTCTGACACACTTCCTTCATTACCCATCTCTGTCCATTTTTGATCACGTCTCTTCTGACCTTTGAAATACCAGGCTCCTGGCCTGTCACTGTGTCAGGTGCACTCAGCTCCTTCCTGGCACTTCTCCCCATCTTCTCCTTGGCTAGGTCCACCACCACCAGCAGGATGTGGCTGGGGAAGCTCTGCCCGACCATCCACTTTCCTCCAGACGCAAACAGTCTCCTTCTGTGGGCTTTCTCAAAAGGGATCTGCTGGTTCCTTCTTCAGCTGAAGGGCGTCCAAGCCCACCGAGCTCCAGAAGAGGCTGGAAACACCATCTGTTTCCCCCAGCTCTTCGTGACGGGGAACAGGATACAGCCCAGGAGCCTGTGGGCCGATGAGATATTTTTGAGCTTCAGCTTTCTGGTGATTTGCTGTCATTCAGGGGTTCTGGTTGTGATGAACTGCTGCATTTTGCTCTCTCTTGTTGCTCACTATACTAGGTTTTGTGCTATCCAAAGAATTGATGACCTTATTTTTCAGGTGCAGTGACCTCTCCACGGCACTTGTGCTGCTCAGCAACACAGAAAATGTAGCTGCTGAAGTCTGCGGCGAGTTTTATTTACAAAGCTTTTTTCAATCTAAAAGTACAAATAATAGCTCTTTCTCAAGCTCTCTGGCATCCATATGGCCACGAGCCGCTTCTTCCACGTGGAACTTGCGAAAACCTCATTCCAAAAGAAGTTACTACTTGTACATGCACTGGGTTGCTGGGAATGGACTGGCCAAAGGACTGCTTTTAGTTCACACTTCAGCTAAAAATAAAGAATGTCTGGAACATTTTTCCTTTCCACTTGCTCTTGATTACTAAGCAGATCAGCTGAGGAATTATCTTTTTCTCTACAGCACCCACTCTAGCCCAGATGGACTACATCTTTAAGCCTAGAGAATGACACCAAAGGCTTAAATAACCCATTATTCTTAAATATGAGTGATGTAGGACTTCCAAAGGCATAGTGCCACCTAACTCCATCCCTGTCTCCTGTTCTGGGACACTTCGTCCTGGGAGGGACAGACTCAGAGCCCTTGGGTGTTAAGCAGAGATAATCCATGTTGAATTAGAAGAAGAGACAGTAAACTTCTGAGTGTGAAGTTTACATATCCTTATCAAAAATTCCTTACATAAACCAGATCTATGCCCAGAGCTGTGTCTCAATTCATAGTAAGCCCTTAAGAAAGGATATGTGCAGCTAATGGAAAACAAATGTCTGTTTTGGCAGGGCCTGCAGCCAATGTCAGTTATTCCCCCTCCTCCCCCTTCCCCACCCCCCTTTGCTGAAGAAAGAAAGAAATTGTCAAAATGAAACAGGCTGACTGAAATGTTCTGGTTTACTCTTAACCATTTGAGTGCTTCTCTGATATACAACATATGCGAAAGACCTTATCTTAGTGGCTCATGAAGAGAAAAAAAACCTGCTGAAGAAATCATGTTCTTTTTCATTAAAACATATAATGTCCTCAGGAAGGAAGTTCAGAGTTGAAAACACAGATATGCCTCATAGCCTGATAGCTTTCAGTAAGACTGTTTTAATTACTGTAGCTTCTAGACTTTGTTTTGCTGGAGTCTGGCCAAAAAACGAACAAGAGTACCAAGCAATCTTTAAACCGTTTTCTAAAGAAAACAAAGCCTAGGGAGAGCAGAATTATTAGCTGTGGCCTAATATCTCAAAGCAAATTAATACAAAGTATGGTTATTGTTCTTTTCTCAGGAAAGAGCAGTACTGTCAACACCAGCATAGAAAACACCAGAAGCAAATTCATCATCGGGATTATGGTCATTATCTCATATGAACTGTATCAAACCACAAATACTGTTTTTAACCCAGAACACAACTGAGAGTCTGACTTTACCTCAGTAACAACATGAATTCAGGTCCCCACCTGCCTGTGGGTAGGTACATCAGCTTGTACCACAGTTGAAAAATTGGTGCTCCAGAAATTCTGAGTCAGGCAGGACTCTTGCTGAGTTTTACCTTCCATGTGTGTGGAGGGTCCGACTCCCCAAAGCCTTGTCTCACCTGGGACAGTTTGGTTTGCAGATCCCAGAAGCTGTGAGCATGTACAGGAGAAGAATCAGTCCTTTTTCATGTTCTGTTTATTTAGGCATCATGAAGTTGAAGACAGCTCTAGCCTCCTAGCACCAAGTCAGAAAGCATTGTTTAATTTTCTGGAAACATATTGACAATAGAGGTCAGCTGTAGCTGACCAAGTACTTGAGCAAGTATCCTCAAGGCAATATACAGACACAGGAGAAGCTGCTCCCAGATTTGAAGCAAATGGATGGGCTGGGCATTAACAGGGTGGCACATCACCAAGAGAAGCACCATGAGAGAGAAAGGGATCATCCAGCACACAGGCACAGAGTCACTGGTGCTTGACACTGGGACTAAGCTACCACGACATTTTCTGGGATAGGTGCTAGAAAACATGGGTTGGGACTGTAAGAAAAGAAACAAGTGTCTATTGTTGGACTTCACTTCTGTTTAAACCAGTGTGCTTTGCAGGCTCATTAAAAATAAGGAGATTTCACCAAAGAAATACCTGATTCCATCATCTATTTTTGTTGGCAATTAATCAACATTCAAACAAATGTTGGCTGTTCTGTGGAACAAAATAATAAAAGTGCAAGAACTAATTTTCAAGAAGAGAAACTGTGGCTGTAATGGAATGAAGACAAACCAAACAGCAGAAGCATTTAGCAAGAAAGGGTACCCAAAGAAAGTAAAATAAGACTCAAAACAGAGGTCGGGGACACTGCAAAAGGGAACTAAATCTGTATCTAGAAACCTCTATATATACATAGTAGAACAACATTAAGGTAGGGAGGCATGTTGTAGCTGAGCTTTCCAAACTCAAGGAGCAAAGCAAATCAGTGACATGACCAGCAACCTAACTACTGAGGAACAGATTTTTCCAAGAAATGGAAGAGGCCAGCTTTCATGCCAGTATGGAAGTTGCTAACATGAGTCTTGTTGGAGTGACTGATTCCTCAGGCAGCCATTCCTCTACCTTCACCACAAGGAGCAATCCTGTGCGAAACGACGTCTCACAGCCAGCACAGCCAGCAGTGAGCAAATGAGCCTTCCTGAGCTTTTTGTCTGCCCAAACCCTGTCTCTTTGTTGTGATTTTCCCTCTGCGCTTCAGCTCAAATGCCTCTGTGCTTGCCTGACCCCCACTGTTTGTCACACCATGACCACAACATGTGGGCTAACACCCCGAGCTTCAGGTTCAATGCTCACCACATCCTTGTTCTGCCCTTGAGCTCACGCCTCTCCTGGTCTCTTTGCATCTGTCTTCTCCATAAAGTCAACCCCAGCCTGCCTGTCTGCTGGGCTTCTCCGCACATACACTAGCCCTGTGGATGAGATGAGCTGCAGCAAGTACTGGAAGAGCTATGAGGCATTAGATACACAGAGAAACTAAAGACCCTAGTCAAAAGTCCCCACCAATGAACTGGACACACCAGTGAACTTTGTTAGGACATGAATTTCACAATCTTCTTGTAACCTACAGAGATCCAGGAAGAAGAGATGCAGTTGTCTCATCTCAAATAAGGAAAACATCTGCTAGTTTAAGGACACTGTTTGCTAAAAGAGGCTTATTTCTCTTAGTTTGTTATCCAGCCCACGTAAATTTCTGGGGAGATGAACAGAAAAGAGATTCCATCTTGAAGATGTCAACTCTAAAAAACACTTAAAAAGAAAAAGACAAAAAGAAGACAGAATATTCCAGGACAGAATCTTTAGCTCCCACAGTTTAGATTCAGTTTGGCTCAGTATAGGATGGGGTGGATATCAAACAAATGCCTTCAACATAATTTGAAAATTATTTGAAAAATTATTTATTTTTATTATTTGAAAATATTTTTTTTGTTTAGGAATTGTCCTTATCTCAGATATTATCAACTGTATGGGATCACTGCAGCAAAGACTGATGCGGAAAGAAGAGGCTCATTAAACAACCACCTCATCATTCAGTAATTGCAAAGGGGAAAGTTGTCTTACAGGCCATTAAAAAGAACAAAGTTCCCCGGGCCATCATTTGGCCAAGAACAAAGACATTGGAGACCACCTAGGGTTGGACAAAGAGGAGTAAACAAAGCCATTGAAAAAATCGTAGCCTGTACAACACGAGGGTGTTACCCTGGGTGCTGTAGTTCATGCAGTTGTTTTCCATTATGGGATTTAAAAGCAAGTAATGAACTTGCTTTTAAAGCAAGTTCAGAAGATACAAGAAAGCCTATAGCACAGGGACTGAGTCAATAGAAAAGGCTGTGGTCACAGCAGGTTGTAGGACACAGAGTTCACTTTGGAATATCTACCACTTACTACATGACAGGCCTCTCTAACCATCTTTTATTGCATTTAAATTATTACTTGATGATGTCTTTGAAAAATAAAATAAAATTCAGGGAATTGTAATCAGCAAGGAGGGAATTTCCAGCATCAAAAGCAAAATGAGACTGTGCAGAACTGGCCAAATTTCCAGCCATATGTTTGTGCAGAGTTTTGTAGTGTTATGCCATGACAGAAAGTTCATCTGGGGATTTTACAGGATCCTGAAAAAGCTGCACGCACTTAGTGAAAATAGGAGAGCATTTCTCTGGCCACCAGAATGCACCAAAACATTTCTGGAATTTGAAAAATCTCTTATGACTGCTCCTGTCTTGACTTTGTTGTGCCTCAAAGCTTCTAATATTGGACCCAGATGCTACCACATATGGCTTAGGGGCAGTATTAAGACACAAGAAAAACAAAAAAAACACCTTGAGAGAATGGTGGACTGGTACAGTAACCTAAGACCCTGCAGTTAAATAATTATGCTACCCATGAGAAGCATCTGAGTATAGAATGCCCTTGGAACAGCTTTCCTGGGACAGTCACGTTCAGGACAAAGCCTCTTTCCCAGCCAGGTCTCTCGGTCTTCAGGAGTACAAAGGGACAATTTGCTACCTGTCTGGGAAAACTGGAGTGCTATGGTTTTAGAGCCACACAATGGCTTTGGCGTGAGCAAGAGCAGCCAGGCAGCCTAGGTAAGAACTGAAGGTGCTTTTAGAGGAGGAAAGGACTCAATGGGTTTCTCAAAGGAGCATGTGAGCTTGAGAAGAAATGCTTCCTCCTTCCCTTGACAATATTTGTAGAATAAGAAGTTGCTCCTGGCTCCTCTGGTGTTTTCTGGCAGGCATGGGCTATGTCTGAAAATCGCCTCAAACACACAAACTGGGAAGCGGAGACTGACAGCAGCAGAAGTCCTCATGAAGTCCTTGTACCAGGATCTTACATGCATTCTCCCTTTGTCTATGTCTAATGCTTTCCATTTTAACAGGCTTCTAAAATTCTAGTGATTCAGAAAACTCAACTTATTTCTGCTCTAATCATTTCACCCAGGACCTAACTAAATGCCCCTAATCCAAAGGGAAGTCATTGGAATTCAGATCTGAGTTGTTAGTTCCTGCAGTGGCACTTCTTGGAGCTCTAGCTCTCCCTCTAGCACCTCTGTGCAGCTGCCTTGCAGTGTGTTCACAGAGTGGTAACACCAGGACCTCGTCTGGCTCGGCAAGCTCCAAGATCTGATCGCTCGAATAGTTTGATTTCCTGGGACCTGCTGCCACTCCCTAGGAAACAACAGGGCCTTGAGCTCCCCAGTCACCATTTTCCTGGGCTCCTGGGAGGCCTCCTGACACTCCCGGCAAGCTGCTGGAGGTGCTCTGCGGCCTGCAAGGCTGTGAGCCGAGACACCACCTCAGCAGCACCTCTGGCAGCACCAAACCATCTGTTGTGTTGACAATAGCTGAGTTTTTCATTGCTGACAAGCCTTTCGCTGCCCTCGGGCTGGTGCCTTGCCTTCAAGGTCCGAGTGTAAGCAAGCAGAGGAGGGACATGGCTCCACTCAGAGAAGACGAATGCTGGAATAGGTTTTCAAGTGTTCTGACTCAGCAAGTTTTAGCAACGCTGCCCTTGTCAAAGGTACGGCATGGGAACTATTTTACAAATAAACAGATGACCTTATGAATAAAAAATAGTGTACTTATTCATTCTTATAATCTGGGAGGTTTTATGGAAAAGATAAAATCTTTTTTTATTCATGTTTCCGAAGCCAAGAAGTCTTTGTTCTTTCACCCCCCTAACCAAAGATAGGACAAAACATATCACAAGATCTCTCTGCATGGTCTCGTGTCTCCTGCTTCTTCCTTTCCCTCTCTCTCTGTGGCCACAAGGAATCCTGCTAATCCACCCCTCTGCATGAAGATGAAGAGATCATTCTTAACAGCGCACTTAGAGCAGCTCTCTAAGAATTTTTCCAGCAAACCATTCACCACAGCCCTCTGAAAAAGGTATGAAATAATCTCTCCGTGTTAGTCTTACATTATTTATGCTTCATTGCAGCTATCTCCTTGTTTCCTGTGGACAACATGTTGATTTATTCATGCTGTCAGGCAACCTCCTCTGACCATGTTTCCAGTACAAAACTGAAAGGGAGATTTAGCCGCCTACTCCCCAGATGTGCAGTGGCTCCAGCTCTATGGCATCTGTGTAAACATCAGCAATAAACTTCTGACTCTGAGATTAAAAATGGGGAAGTTTTTCTTCTTACCCCATACTCAGACGTCTTGCATCAAAATGTTTTAAAGGCATCTTTGGCATTTTTTGTTATGAATGCATTTTGCACGCTATTCATCAAGGAAGTATGTCCCCAGGAATCTAGCCACCATCAGAGACATCAAACTATACAGACACCCTCAACAGAGGTCAAGGCTATGATGTTCCCACCAGGAATATGCCAAGGAAGAGCACAGCTCTGAGCTGCTCAGGTACTAAGCAGGGCTGCAGATGGCTGGCTCTGCTGTGGCAGTGTCACTGGTATCTCTTAAATGAGGATGCTGTAAGAGGGGTGTCTTAGGGTGTTTAAATATTCTCGAGTTAGGTATGTTATTTAAGTAATGACAACTACTTAAATGTAAGAAAAAAAAGGAAAAGAAAAAAAAGAAAGAAAAGAGAAAAAGGGAAGAAAAAGGAAAAAAAAAGGATGAAAAATAATAGAAGGAAGAAAAAAAAAAGAAAAAAGAAAATATCACCAACTTGATGCCAAGTGATTAGCTTCCTGAAATCAGTCATCTGTTTTAATACTTTATAGGAGCCAAAGCAATGCTTCTGTTTAAGTGTATACTCTAGAAGTGGCCTGGAGGAAGGGCACCAGTGGAGCGTAGCTGCCTTCAGTGAGCAGCGCATCATCTGGAAAGCTCTTTTTTACATGAGGCAGGTTCCATTCATTACCCTAATAACATTTTTGCTCCACTCACTCAGCCTGTACAAAACATGCCTTTGTACTTGGGCCCACAATTTGCTGAGGGGTAAAAGAAGGGGTGCAAGAACAAAAGCAATCGTGGCTTGTGTGGGGCAGCCACCACGGCTAGATAGGACAGAGCAGTCTGGTTCACACTGACACCATCATTTTCCTAATTTGAGCTTACTGCAATAGGGTCAGTAGCTAGAATGTGAGGCTGCCACTCTCCAAGATACAGTTCCCTTTTCAGCTTTTGAAAATATTGGCAAAATTTAAGCATCTGAGCTGAAATTATTTAAGCTGAGTATTTTCTTTAGCTAAGAGTAGTTTACTCTGACTGCCCTCTCTGCACTCTGAATAGATGTGGAAGAAATATTCGTTTCCCTATAATGAATAATTCTTTGATGGCTTTGCTGAGGGGCTGCAGAGCCCAGCAGCTTCAGACCCAGAATTTGACCTTCAGCGACTCTGCCAGGCAGAGCTCTCCGTTACCTCCCATACCACGCACTTTTGGCTGGGTTTTCAAGCTGCCAGAAAAGAGGGCTCTGCCTGGGGGACACTTTGGTTCTCCTGCTGCTTCAGTGCTCGATTTTACAAACACAGCAATATTGTAATATATTTTAATATAACTGCTAGAGCAGTTTTTCATTAAAACCCACTGAAATCACCCTTTTTTGATGATGAGTTTAATCTCTGAATTATTAATACCCACCAATGAAAGGCAGGAGATTGATATTACTGCCCTCGTTGGTAATGTTGCTGGAAGAAAGCACTACATTAACACACAACAGATAGACCAAGGGCTGTAGACTTAGCTTGTGTGGTTGTTCTTTTGGTTCAGTAACAGCTGATTTCAATCACTTTTAAACAAACTTCTGAAGTATTTTGTACACCCGGTTAATGTCTCTATAAATATCTTCTGTTTAACTATGGACAAATTATCTCCCGGCTTGAAAAGCCAACAAGGTTTTTTTGGGGAGGGGAGTTGTTTCCTTCATCTGTCTATGACAAATAATTATCAATAAGAGATGAAATACTGCTTTGGAGCCCACGCCCAGCTGAATCCCACCACGTGTACCACGTAGATATACAGTACCAAATTGCACAGACCTATATAGCTTTGCAATCGTGGAAAAAACCTTCAGCTTTACAATTAAAGCATCTGGCTTGCTTTTTGAGCTAAACCTCATAACCCAAGAGTGTCACAAACCTCAAGATAAAAAGAGGGGAGTCTTTCAACCCCGCTTCACTGCAGAGGGGAGTGCATGTTATCCTTGGGCCAGAGCACACCCTTCACCAGCAGACTGTCCTCCAGAAGGAGCTGCTCCCCATCTGCATCCTATCAAAGCCCAGGATGTGCTTCTCTCAAAGCAGGTGGCTGGCAAGCCAAGGAGGGCATGCAGCTAGGATTTACCTGGCCAATGCTTGGCAAAGCATTGAGCCCCACCTGGTGGGAAACTGCCCCTTTCACAGCCTGAAACTTGCTGCTTGTACCGTCCCAGCAGGAAGATTCCCACCGGGTAAGGGAAGGTGATGTAATGCAGGCAACATCCTCTTGTGACCCCTTTGTGTTTAGTCTTGTCCCCGTCTCCCCTGCCTGTGGTGCAAGACCAAGCAATGTAGGTTGGACTTTTCAACTCAAGCAAGCATTTCCTGGCATGTTTTACTGTAAAAAGGGACCTTTAAAATTGTTGCCATAAAAGCTGATTTGGCTGTGAGCTTTGTTGCATGTTTTATTTGAATGAAGCCATATCTTCCTCACAATAACCTCTGGTAAACAAAAACCTCCTTATAAATCCTGATGGGAATTACTGTAAGGATGCTGGGGCATTGCACATACCAGCCAAAGCAGAGAGAGCCTGTACAACCACAGCCCTGAACAAGTGACCCTAATCACAGCTCTCATTTCCAATGACAAGTGTGGCTATAGCAAAAAACGTGGCTCCTGACAAAGGATTTCATCATTTAAATAAAAAAAAAAGAAAGAACACTACTAGGGCTAAAACCTGAGTTGAAATAAAAGCAGTTATTCTTTCTTAAATTCAAAATACACAGTGTTTTGAAAGTGCCATATCCAAATATCAAGGAATTGTTGAAATCTCAATTTATGTTACAGTTAAACCCAGCTTTAGAACATCTGCCTATTGCCATATCATCATGAGCAGATGCTGCCTTCAAAGAATAAAACTAAGTAGGGGGAGGAGATTTCTCTTTCTCTCCCTCCCGTGTGTGTACATACACACATATATAGCAATCAAGACCAATTGCATTTGAAAGAAAATATGGAGCTATGCCACAGTACCCTGGCATAATAAACACATATATGTATGTAGATATCCATTACATAGGGGTGCTACAGCATAGATTCATAACTTTATCACACTACAGTTCCCCTTGATTATACTGACAGTCCTAATATGTTTCAGACAATTTGGCCTTCACTATATCCTGCAGCTGAAAATGCTTGGCAAGAAATAACTCAGCAGAAAACTTCAATTTTCCCCTACGTATACTTTACTTGAGAGGGAGAGAGAGAATTTTGGCATACTATCCAGGTTTAAATAATAAATTTTAAAAGTGTAGTAGAAATGAAACCAGCATCTTGCTGTTATCTGCTGGCAATCAGAAGCAAAAATATAGTCTGAGTATGTATTGCTTTCTGTTTTCCTCCTTTTAAAGAGGTGTAGGTAAGACAATCCTCCTAGTGAGGCAGCAAACAAAAAAACATACCTGGATCCCCTTCTTTTAAAGCATAAAATTGTTGTGTATTGGAAAGTGGTTGTGCACCGTCAGTAACTAGAATTTTGCTAATATTATCACAGAGTTATCTGAGGGATGCGGTGACTGCCAAGCAAAAAGGAACACATCTGGGATATGTCTAGGTAGAGACAGAGTCCAAAAAACATGTGCCTTCATGGTCTATGTCCAGAAGAAGACCTACTTATTGTTACTGATGAATAACCACCCCTTTATGAAAGGTGCAGTTAGAAATTCAGCTATTAGGTCTTCACAGGGCTGTGGTTTGCAGTTGCAAAGAGCTCCCAAGCAGTATTTACATCGTTGCAAGTACTCAAAGGCACTGATAATGACTGTCAGCATCATCTGCAAGAAAGGCAAGTTTGGATTTTGATGTTCGGATTCAGGTTTGGCGTGATGGGAGAGGAATGCTATTTACACAATAAGGAGAAAGCTTACCCCAAATCACAAATTTTCTTTCAAGTGAGACAAAGAAATGATTGTAATTGCTAAAAAGGGGGAAAGTCACACGATTCATGTGGCTGCACTCTCTTCTTGCAGGATCAGGGTTTCCCATGGAAATTAACTGGGTCAGGGAATAGCTAAATCCAGACGATGAGACCACTGGTTTTATCAGCTTGATCTTGTGAATTATGACACCTTCCTCCTTTACTAATGAACCTGCCCCCTCCAAGTGACACAAAACTGCTTTTTTCTTTCAGTGTGCTTGGTTTTGATAAGTATGTTCTGCCATGCCATCTTTTGTCAGGAATTCATCTTCCAAAAGAGCCACTACCTCATCATGAATACTCATCATTGATACAAGTACACAGGTAAAATCATTTGTTTTTAATTGGGAAAGGTATTTGAAGATTTCCTTGATAAGTTTCTGTATGAAAATACCTAGTCTGACCTTTTTTTCTCTCTCATAAAAAAGAAAGAGCAAAAATCAGTGGGGTCCTCTATGTAGCCAGGTGCACACGCAAGGGGAATATTCTCTGGGCTCCCATTTCTATGGATGTCCTACCCAGCCAACTTTCTGAAAATGAAACCCCTGATATACTGAGTGCCACTCTTTAAACATTCCTGGAAAATGGCTTTTCTCTTATTAAACAAGGATTTTTATGGTCCATGAGCCTGCAGGATACAAAGCTGGGTGTACAGCTGTAAAAATGTCTGCCTCCTGCTCTCCGCACTGCCCTTGCATCTTCAGTGGCAGGAAGGCACCAGATGTCAGGCTGCCAATCAGTCCCCATTGAGAACCTTCAAATGTTGACCAAACACAGGCATAACCAGGCACTAAAATTTTAATAATAATTTCTTAGAGAAGAGTTTGCATTTAATGCCAATTTAGTGCAACAACACCATTAAAATGCTTTAAAGCTCATGCAATGGAGTAGTAGGATTGCCTTTGTCTGACTCTGTCCAGAGTGAAAATAGCCTTGATAAAAAGCTGACCAGAGGGTTCCAATTATTTCATCTTCTACACGGAAAGGTAAAAAATCCTACTGAAGTCTGATGTTTTTCAGTCAGGTATTGCTATCACTTTGCCTGTTTGTAACAGCGACAAAAGGAAACAGAAATTCCTGTTTTCGAGGGTCTCCATGACACCAATAAAACCAGACAGACTGAAAGATTAAAATGAAAGCCTAAAAAACGATGCAGTATAAATGGGCTATCCAAAAAGACTTTAAAGGTGGTTTCAGAAAATGTCAACACTTCCACGTTTTTAAAAATGATGAAAAGCCTAAGTATCTAAAAGCATTTGATTTATACCGCACGGGTGTTCTTATGCCAAAAGTGGATATTAGTCGTAAAAATGAGAATAAAAGACACTTCTGTACTCTTAAAGCAAGATAATGCTTTATCTATAGTCATCCACCCTTCTAGAAGCAAGTTATTATACTGTAATGCATTGTGCTAAGAGACACCAAACCTGGAAAACACATCAAATGGCTACAACATGTAAAAAAAAACAATTTCAGTGATAATGCTTTGCAGAGAGCAGTGAAAAAAAATGACTTCAAATAAAATTCCAGTTCCATACAGTTGATGACATTTGTCTGTGTGCTAGCTTTGTATAAAGTGAAAAGCAACAACAACAGAAGAATAAAAGCAAAAACCAAATCCCCTAAAATTTTCAATTAAACAGACCCCGAGTCAAAACTTCAGAGCTCTCAAAGAGTGTCCAAGAAAAAAAAATCCCAACCTAATCTACACAGATGAAGTCGATACTCACTTTCCACTCAGGCAAGTCAGTATAAAGAACAAACAGACCGATATCAGTTTGTTATCAGTTTTACACCCACCCAAAGCACCCTATGGTGATGAAATGTGGCCGTGCAGAAGTTGGTGCAACTTCACCTCTTGGTCCTGCTACAGCTCTGCTCAGGACACGTTCTCCTGCGTCTTGTGCCAGCTGGACCTCAAATACCACCAAATCCCAACAGCACAACTGGATGGGTTCTGTGCAACAGCAGTGAACAGGCACATGTTTATTAGACAAGGAAACAAAAAATAATTAAAAAAAAAGATTGGTCTGCTGATTTTGAAAGGGCCAGACAAGACAACTTTTCTCTAGGATCAGACATTTCCTTCCAAATCACAGGGACACGACAGAGAGGAGGTCTCAAAGCCCCAGGTCAACAGCCACCCTTTGGACAAGCAGTGTTTGGAGGAACCTCAGCCCAGGCAGACACAGCACTGCACCGTTCCTGGGAAAGAAGATGTTGCTGAAATCTCCCCTCTAGAGACATTGCCACGGGTCATTGCAAATAATGTGTGTTTTTTTTAGGCAAAAGCAATCATCATCAACCCTAAAATCACTAAGGCAATATAAGACGTGTTAAACTGTGACTTCAGCACGGAATAGCTGACCTTTACTGAAAGGCCAAATGTTTAAGGAAAGCAGGTGGACCGTACTAGTGCTGGCTGCCTTCTAACTGCTAAGAGCTTCAGTCACTCAGCAGTTTAACCAAGAAGCTGGAAGCACTGACATCTCAACTAGACAGAAAAACACCCGCCCCAGAGCCACTTGAGGCCTCCCTAGCTTCAAACAAACTTAACTCTTTTCTTATAAGGTGAAGGACGGCTCAGCAGCGCGACGTCTCCCTGATGTGCACAGGATTTTACCATTCCTCCCAGTCGGCCCAGCCCTGCAGATTGCCCTGCCAGCCCTCCTTGCTTTAGGCCGAATGCCTCCTCCTTTGCAGCACCTCACCATCTGGTCCAGCCCAAAGGTACGTCCCTGCTTTATCAGTTCAGCACCTCTTTTCACGTTTCAGTTGAAAATGCACATGCGAGATAAGGAGAAATTTCTTCCAGATGTCAGGAACTGAAAATTAACAAATCCTTGAACAGACAGAGGTGATATTATGTGACGGGAACACTCTGGGATAATTAGAAAGAGAAAAAAAGTCTTCTTTTAGAGGTCAAGGTTTAAATCTCCTTGAGGTCGTTTTAAGTATTTAATGTCTCCGCACTACTCCCAGCACTATCTCATCCAGAATTTGTCTAAATAAAGGCCTGGGAACATTTCAGAAATATGTTCTATGTATTGAAGAATGACAAACTGCAAAGACAAGACAAATCAGCCGTAAATCCGGACTGGTTCTGGGGTCTGTCCTGTCCAGTCTGTCCTGTCCCAGGCTGTGCAGCTTCTCCTAAGGGACCTGGGAGCTTCTCCACCTCGAGAGACATCAGCTCAGCCTTCCCACCGGTGGGCTGTGGAGCAGAGAGGTGTCCTCCAGGTTGTAGCTGCAAGCTCCATATTGCACACGTGGGGCATTTTTCAGACACAAGGCACATTTACTTGGCTCCTCGCCACCACAACTTTCCATTTACAATGGGAACAAAACAAACGCAGCCCTTGTTCCAAAACCCTCGTGCGGTAAATGCGCACAATTGAATGATTGCTGCCGTGGTAGTGGTTTATGACTTACTCCATTTAGACTGGTTCTTTGTAGCTGGGTGAATACATATTCGTCTGCTTCATATGAGAGTAAGTCTGGTTCTGATTAGGCTCGCAGAGAGCTGTCAGAAAGTCAGACTCTAGCAAATAAGCCCCTGTAGGTTCACTTGGAAAAGCCCATAAAATGTCTGCTGTTCATTTAAATTAGGTTCAGAAAGAAACACGAACCTGAAAGCTGCCAGTGTTTATATATTTGATTAAGGGTGTTTTTTCTTTGGGGGCAGAGGAGGCTGGGAGAGGAGTTATTTGGGGAATGAGCCTCGTCAGAGCGGCCGTAGGCCCAGGTCCTCGTTCCTGCACACAAAGCGAGGGACAAGCAGGCAAGGGCAGGCACCCTGAGCTGCAGCGTAGCCAGGGTAAATCCCACCTCTGAACCAAAGCCCAGCAGTGGCGGAGCAGCACAGCTACCTGGAAGCCGATTTTGAAACCATGAGAGATGTGGCAGTGGCAAAAACAACTTCTCAACATAGATTTCACATCCGTGGCTTGCTTAATTGCAATTTCTCAATGCACCTCCTCTGAGCACATTTGCCTGGGCTGCAGCCCAGATGGCAAAAGAAAAAAAGGTTGAAAATAGCAGGCAGCACTCCTGAGCTCGCCGTGTCTGACAAGGTCCGAACACCACGCATTGACTACACATTCTCAGATGCAACTTTAATGTTGGTTCACCAAAAAATGCAACAGCCTGGGAGTGACAACAGCCCCAAAAGGAGCTGTTCCTTGTGTGTGAGTGCACAAAACACCACCTGCAGCCGATGCCCTGCATCCATCCTACCACTTCTTTGCTGCTCTGCCTCCTCCAAGGAGCTCGTTCTCCCATGTTGGGATCCCATTTCACAGTTTTAGGGTTCTCTGGGCATTGAAACATGCTAGTTTAGTTATTGTTGCTGGCAGGAAGGCGGCAAAGGGCAAGCAACAGGCACTGCCCTTGTTTCAGTCAGACCTTCCTCCATGCCATGGCAGGGTCAGGCTGCGTTCGGCTGAGCACGTGTGCTAATTATAGGAAGCAGTTAACAGGCACAAGGAATTATCTGTATCTTATCCAGTGCCGGCTTTCTATTAATTGTTCCCAAAGACTGAGGCTTTTCAGACTTTCGTTTTAATTAGAAGGAGCAGCTGCCAAAAGCAATTTCTCTCAGGCATCTTTCAGCGTGCGTTGAAGTCTTCATTTATCTGATACTATTACAAGGCTGGGTTTAAAAAAAATAATAAAACAACAAACATTAGAAGAGCCCATCTTTTCAGGTTCTGAGAAGTCTCTTGGACAGCAGCTGGGGGGAAAGCTTGTCTCCTGCCCTTGGCTCAGCCACCTCTCCCAAGCAGCTTTGCTCACTAGAAGCACTATGATGTGTGTCAGGGTGAGAACAGGCTACCTTTAAGCCTGTTCAAAAACACAAACACAGGTCAAGGGGATGGCTGCAGGACTGCTTAAAGGCACAGTTGTGTTTCTTGGGTGGTTTAGGGAAGCTTTCTACAGAGAAGCAATCTGCCTTTTGATCATATTCCCTCTACTCCTCCCTCCCTGCCTGATTTTAGTCCACGAGAGGCAAGGAGCCTCCTGTAAAAGCAAATGGGCAGAGAAAATGTGGAGGGAGAACAACGGGGACAAAGAAAGCATGCTGGATGCCCAGACACAGATGCATTAACAGGATGTTCCAATGACAATGGCAGCCCCACACAGGTTGCCTGCTTGGCTCCTAACGGTTGCATAGTTCATACGTGATGGGCCAAACCATCCCCAGCATGAGGAAAGTGCCATCTGACCAAGGGAACGCAGTCTTCTAAGCTCTGGGTGGCCTGGGACTTGCAGGAAAACAGCACAAACCCAGGAACGCTGCAGAGAACAGTTTCACAGAGGTATTTTGTCTATGACAAATAACATACACGTGTTGCAGAGATGGCCACGATGTCCCCTGGAGAATTTAAAACATGGATAGATGTGAATGAGAAAAAAAAAATGTTTCTCAAGAAATCAGAGCCATGTCATGAGTCAGTGAAGAGGTAAGGAGTTAGATTTCTTACAAAATACTTCAGTTTGAATTTTAGCTGTTGTTGCAAAGTAATCCAGCCCACAGATTGCATACTTTGCACGTGGAATTTCTCGTATTTCATTCTGTGAATGCTAACAAACAGATACTTTCTCCCCATTGAGCGGTGCTCTGTATTTCAACAAGTTTGTAGTGACATTTTTAGCATTTATTTCTTCTCTTGGTAAAGTGGATGTAAATAGTGATAAATAAGATACTTCCCCTTGTAACTTCAAGCACCAGGCAGCTTCTTGTATTGCTGCCAAGACTGCAAGGTTTGTTGTCAAACTCTGCTCCACCCCATGGTCATTTTCAGTAACAGAGGCACACACCACGATGCATTATAGCATCCACAGACACCGCTGTCATGTTATGTGTGCAAATGGATGGCCTAAGCTCTGATTTTCTGAAATAACTGTGGAAGCCATTTAGAGATGGAAGATCAAGAGTCCACAAAAAAGTGTGGTGATGGATTGATGTTCTAAGAGGAAAAAACGACTCATCAATCTGAAACAACTGATAACAATAAAACTTATTAATTGGTCACACATGCTGAGACATCGATGTGTGGTGGAAAAGATTAATAGTGTCCTTGATCAATATGATCCTATATGGCATTTCCTGAAGGGACACTGCAATGGTACAATGAAACTGATAAATGCCATGATCCAAAGCTCTTGTTGGACCTTATCCTGAGTGCTGAGCATCATTCCCAGCCATCTGGGCTCAAGGAAAATGGATTGAAAGAGAAATACACTCAGGGCCATTCAAGCAGGGTAATCAAGGAAATGAAGAGCCTCTACCTCCAAAGGAGATGGAAAGATTTGGCTTTTTAGGACTAAAGAAACAAAAACTAGAGGAGAGATGATTGGTCTCTAGGAACACATCAGTAGGGCAAATGCCAAAGGAGGGAACAAGCACTCCTGTAGACAGAGAGCAATACTGGCAGAAGAACAAAGAGCTACGGCCTGGAAGTGAACAAATTTGGGCTGGGAATCAGAAGAAAACTTCCAAGCATCAGAGAAGTGAAATTTTGGAACAACACTGTGATGAGATTCTGCATGGTGCAAAACAAATTGTTTTTAAAACAGCAATTAATAAGATTAAGAGCACAAATATCTAAAGCAGTTACTGTGACAGCCAGACTCAGTGTTGCTCCTTCCAGCACCATGCTGGTGGCTCAGGAGTTGTGACTGAGCCTGTCTTCGATCAGAAAATCAACAGAAGGTGCAGCTAAAGGCAGGGAGAGTGCTTCTGATTTAAAAACTTTGCAAAAATATTAGGCAAACACCTCTTTCAATCGTGGAGAAAAACAGTAAACCTTTCCAGCCAACCATTGCAACTGAACAATCTCTCAAAACAGAGCCGTTTTGTCAACTGACATTTTTCTTGAACTAGATAAGAACTAAAAACAATCAAAAACGGACAAATGCTGCAAGTAGTTCAATCACATTTTCAATGTGATTTTCAGTTCAGGGACAGAGGGGGAACATATTAAGTAAAAATTATTTGAAAAGATCAGACTATTACCAGGTAAATACCATATCATTTGGAAAGGCCCCCCCCCCTTTTTTTTTTAATGACCCAAAACATTCTAAGCAAAAACCAGCTTCTCTGAATAATGGATTGATAATGATGCTTATTGGTCATACATCAGGGTTTTTCCCATTCTTACCAGGCAGCAACCCTCACCAGATCACTCAGCAAGCTACCTCTCTGTTTGACATCTGTAGATCAGCTGCTCAGATCTGTAACATTTATACACGTATTTGCAAACCCCTTTCGGCAGCCTCCTTTTAAAACCGCAATTGAAGTTAAAAAAGTGCTTTTTTCGGTGCATAAGGCAACAGTGCCACCTCGTGGGAAGCGCTCTGCTTCCTGAGCGGCGCCAGGGGAGAGGTCAACAGAGCTGGGATGCTGTGCCAGCCTAGCTACAGAGGTACCCAGAAAAAAACACCACAAGCTCACACAGAGCAGATGTCACCCTGAGGTCTAGCACCCGCTGCCCATTTGCAGTCACAGCAATTGAGATCCGGTTTATTTTAAGCTACATGCAGAGCTGGCCAGGTGCTGTTAGAGTAAGACACAAAGACAGCATAGGCTGGGTAATTTATTAGCTCTCTAACAAACTAACCAATTCACATTCCAGTTTTGAGCTACTAGTTTAAAACATGACATTTATTCAGGCGAATTGAAATGGAAACATTATTCACATTGCAGTTAGTCATCCCAGAAGATGACTGGGTGAGAAAAACATATGGTACTGACTGGTATTAGTCAACTGAAAATGGTGAAATTCTGAATTTCATATGCATTTCATTGATTTCATGGCTGAAGAACCTGAAGACAGTACTTCATTTAAACCACAAGCTCTTTAGGTCAAGCAATACACCATACGCTGATTGGAAATGAAAACACTAATTGTATTTATACATAACAGACTGGCACAGCTCATCTGTGCCTGGTTTTGGTTAGATAGGTTCCTGCCCAAATTACAGCTGCATGTAGAAATGATCAAGTTTACCTTTTATTAACTGAGTCAACCATGAAAGATACAAACTGTATGAAAGGTCATAGGGCAAAATGTTTTCTGTTAATACAGGATGACGCTTCCAAATAATAAATGTTTGTCTTGTCTTGCTGGTGTGTGTGTGCATGTATCACACAGGCAGATTTTCACTGAAGGTCCTGAAAACAGTTTACAAAGGTGTTATACCCGCTTTATGTGACAGACTATATTCCTGTACTCAGAAAGGCTGAACGAACGCCAGTGACCACAAAGAGAAGACAATAGCTTAAAATGATCCCTCTCTATAAACTGTTTCTGTTAAAGCAATTCATTTGAATGCAGACCAAAGCATATTAAGAAAAAACAGATTCACGGGAAGCAATACGAGCAGTGCTAAATGGTATCTTTACGCTGACACTTTGTTTTAAAACAGTTAACATTTCCTTGAGAACTATATTTCTGCAAGGCGGAAAGACTGTATTCTCAAAGCCAGAAGAAAATGTGAATACACTACCCACTTCATTTGTGTCATGCTTTCCTCTCCTAGAAGTTGTATGACATGGTGAGGTCTAGGTTTGTGCTCTGCCTCTTGAGTGAAAGGTACAGCTTCTACGTAGACAACACACCTGTAGATCAGTGAGAGCCTGCCAGCTTTGCTTACATGTGCTGTTTTAAGCTGTCAGAAAACTGCTTCCAATTTTTCAACCATAAAATGAAATGTACATTTTTAGTAAAATTGATTAGCACGCTGTATGACTGAAAGAAATACAGTCCTGAAACTTAAAACAATCTGAACACATGCTCATATAGCTGCAAGCCATAACAAGCCGATTTTCATTTCTTTAATACAATGCTAGACTACTTAATGCTACAATAAGAAAATCATTGTGCAGTTAGCGCCAATCAAAACTGGCTGGTGAAGGTTACATAAAGCCGAAGGACAGTATTTAATTCTGATGGCACTGTTACTGGAGGACAAACTTCTGCATTACATACATGCAGTATAAAAATGAAGTTAACAGGCTGAAGTCCTGGATGATGTACAGGCACATTTTTCCAGGGAGCACTGGATAATTGTTGCCTTCACGTTTACTTTCTTGGAGCTGTAGGGTATGTTTGCTTCAACTTACCACTCATGTCTGGAGCCTCCCACAAGGCTGAACCAGCAGCACAACTCACAGCCACCCAGATTAAGAGGCAGGGCTCCATCAGCTCCCAGCTTTCTTTCTCCTATCAGGTTGTTGGCAGAATTGATCTAAGATAATTTCTGAGTTTGAAACTTCATCGTGCAGTAGCAAATTTAGCTGAGCCATTTGTCCTCAGCATCTGCTATCTAGGCATGAGTTTGTACTCCATGTCATTCAGCTGCAAATATTGAAGGAAGACTGAAGATATTTTGATGATATTGTATTTTCCCAGCAATGTGTAATAAAACACCCACATGTTTAGACTACTTGGGAGTCAGGCTTTGAATTAAGCCAGACAACATCAGCCTTCACAAAGCTGATGTGTGGTAGAAAATCTCCAGCAACCCCAAAATCCCTTACAAACATGCATGGTGTCCTACATGAATATCTTGGCCCAAAGGTGGTATTTTTTTACACCTTGTACAGTCTCACTTCCATCAGTCCATCTCCAAAAAGTTTAAATTAGCTCAAAATCTAACCTTCTTTCTCCAGATTATCATTTATGATACTATGACACCTATGACACCTATGATCATAGGTCATACTATCCTTATAGTACTGTTTCTACTTTGCTGCATTTACAAGTGTGGCATTACCCATTCCTGTGATTTAGAGAAAATAATTAAAAAGAAAAAAAAAACACCTTAAGATTTTAAAAACTCTTATTAAAATATCAAGTCATTAATTTTGTACCCATTCTCCATTCTTTCACAGTGTCTTGCAATCAATTACAAAAGTCAAAAAAAACCCTTTGCAAAAGTCTCTTACAAGCTCTTTTGCATTTGATGGTTAATTACATATAATCTTTATTGGTATGCATTCTCTGCAGTTTTCATGCGGATAGAAAGAAGCACAGGAGCTCTTAATGTCTAATGTGACACCAGAAGCAATCCTCTGTCTGACCTACAGATTTAATTGGCTATAAATCAGCTGTGCAGGCAGTAAGTACAAAACTCTATATTCCTATGAAAAGATGACTGGCTGCAAAATACAATGGAGTAGAGTAAAAATTGTTTAATTAAGTGCTACCATACTGCAGACTGACTTCCTATTTAGCTGAAAATTGTTTGCTCTGCTCTGAAACATCATGCAAAAAATTCCTAGAGCTTTGTCACTACAAAAACAAATTGTCTGTCATTTCATCGGTTTTCTATTTTACCAAGCACTATGAATCTCTATTTTATAGCATTTTTAAGTGTTTGGGAACACTAGTTCCTAGTGTCATCATACATGTGTGCAAGTCTGGAACTACCCTGCCTCCCATGTTTGTCAAGAAAAAACATACTTCCTTGGTGTGGTCTGAAGTTTTCTGAGTTGGTATGGAAACTTATTTCAAGTCAATAACAACACAGACATACCTTGGTAATTACATGCAGAAGACAAAAACACTTTCTAGTTTAAAAAGACCTACATCTCTTTAGCCCTTCCTAATTAAAAGATTTTGCGAATTTCTCCATTTTGTTGCTCAAAACCGTACTTGGGATAACTAATTATCTTCTGTTGCCACACAAGTTGCAGGTGCTCAGTTTTTCCACAACTGATGTTTTGAGTCATGAGATCAGTGCAGAAATATGCAGGTTTACTGCAAGCCCAGATCCATGGCTGAGACTAACAAGTAGGCTCTTAGAATATGAAACATATCACTTTGCATTTTCTCTTGTGACTTTCTCAGATAACAAGAAAGTACATATGTACATACACCTTTCATTTTTCATTTGTGTCTTCTTCATTTATTCAGAGAAGCCTTCATTTATTCAGAGAAGCTCTGTGAACGGCCTTCTGTGTTTGGGACTGCATTTTGCTCTCACTGGTTCCTAACAGGCCTAATTCCAATGAAAACACATCTGTAGAACAAGAGTCACAGCTGATCCATGGTGCATGGGGGCCAATGCTAAAGTCTGCCTGAAGTTTGTCCCTGTGCCAAAGAGCCTTCTGCCAAAGTCTTAAACCACACAAGAAGTAGAGAGAAAGAGCATGGACGTGTAAATCTGTACAAGGGACCTTTCCAGGGATCATATAATTTGTTCCTGTAACATAATTTTAAGGACTAAATAATTTCAGAACTAATAAGAATATTTTTGTTCATGCTATTATAGGAATACTAATGAACTGTCATGTTCCACTGCATAGGCTACTGCAACAGGAGGCAGAAAGGATTTCTTCTTGATTCTGATTATTTATACATCAAAAATTGCAGATGAATTCTGGGAAAAGTTCCACATTCCTTTGAAACATCAAGTATTAACTGGAATGAGACAGTGGATTTGATGAATTACATATCAGATCCATTATGACAAATCCTATGTTTCTATGTAAAAACACAAGACAACCCCAAATGGACATTTGTGTGGCTTATACTTAAGGCTGGCCTTATAGATGAGGTTCAGAGAAAGACTACCACTTCTCTGGAAAACAAAAATGCTGGTATTAAAATAAACTTTTACAAGTGGAACAACCAGTATTTAAAGTGGAAGAATGAAAGCTTTTCAGGTCTTCAATTTTTACATTTAAGATGTGATAAATGCACACAATAAGTGATAACCGGGCAAGTTTTTTGACTGTGTTTATAGGAACTACTAATTTATCAGGCTAGTATGAAGTCCATCAAAAGCAATACTGAATAGACTACCACAAGAAAATATTTCAGGCCTACATGTAGTCATTGGCACACTTTTAGAATACTTTAAGGTCCAAATTAGAAATGAATATAAAAAAATGTAAAAAGCAATGAATTTAACAAGGACTATTACTGCTTTGCTAAAACCACATATCTATGCTTTCAAAAGTAAAAGTCAATAAAATCCTGGGGACTGATAGAGTATTGGTAGTTTATCACTATTCTGTGTGAGTTTTGCATTGTAGCTAGAAAATTCAGATTATTGATAGAGATTAGAGATTAGAGATCTCAAAGGATGCTGAGACTTGCACATCACAAGATTATTGCTGCTTTCTAAAACTGTAAATAAGCACCAGATAATTAAATTGTTTTCAAGTTAACAGCTAACCTCAACATTCTGTAACATTCGCCATTTAGGTTACATTAAACATCCTGTCAAACTGTATCATTTGGTATCTAGGGAAGCCATTCTAGATGCAATAATTCTATCTCCGTCCGTAAGATTACAGCATGGGTACCTCAGTGCTCTGTAAACTTTGATAATTAGTACAATCCTGTATTGCATGCACTTTTTTTTTTGTTGTTTTGTTTAAATCAGAAGGGTTGAATTAATTTCTAAAGTCCTAAATAAGCCTTCTATAATAACAAAAACACACAAAAAACACACAACATATAACACTCCTTTTGGAGGGACAATTGCCATTCACATTGTTACATTTGAGGTATTCCTTGAAGAGGAGGAGGCACCAGCAAAGTCGATGGATCCAGGTGTACAGAATCACAGAAACTTATCCAGTTATCTTAATGTCCTGTTGGAGGAAAACACACATTTCAGTACAACTGTTTTTCCTAAGTCTCTAAACTGCCTTGGCTTCAGTGTGCACACATTCATACTGTTTGAAATCCCCCCACTTCACCCTCACCACTTAGCTCTCTTTGGATTTTAAAAGGCATGAAGCCAGCAGGCATGCAGCTAACCGTGTCTCTCGTGGGGAAGAGAAGTCTTATTACTATAGACCTGGCCATGGCAAAGGCAACCAGCAAAGACAGAGTGTGACCATGACCTGAGTAGAGTGAAAAGCAAACCATCTTCCCATGCAGAAATTTCAGCCCTCTCCCACACACAGAAAAAGAGGACTACCCATTTTAAAAACAAGGCTTGGACAAGCATTATGGAGTCAAAGACCTTCAGCATATTATTTCTTATCTTTGCTCAGTCTTTCAAGGGCTTAATTTGAAAATTGTGAGTTTGAACAATTTGAACTAATTGAACTAATATGCCCACGTACTTGGGCTTCCGCTCCTCAGTGGTGAAGGACTGCGGCTTCGAGATAACTGCAAGACAAAAGGAGAAGGAAATTCAGATGTGCCAAAATACTGTACACAAGAAAGGCATCTGGGAATCCATCAACATTCAGAAGATTTGCACACTTTACTACACCAGTGCAACTCCACTGGTACAACATAAAATTCAGCAAGTTCCTAGTTTCTCTGAGTTTAAAATATCTGATGCTGTTCACACTAATAGCATTCAGCTGGGGCTTACATGAGATAGAAGAGGACTCACGCTACGGCTCCGGTTTCTGCTTCTACTTCTGCTCCTGCGAGACCACTACAAGAGATGAGATTGGCAAACCTCTTTTGAGAGAGGGTATTTATTAAAGGCAGACTCTGCAAGTAGATTTGTCATGCTGGAGACAAGGCGTGAGGACAGAGTAAACACAGTGAATTTTCTTCCTAAAAAAAGGCTCTGCCAACAATCATACAACTTTTACTGCATGATGAATACACAATAAGGTAAATAGAACTATTCACCCTAAATACAGGATGAGGATTTAAACCTAACCAATATATAATATATACCACTCCAGCCATATAGGGAAAAAAAAAATATCAAGAATTCATCTTTTTAAATTTGAAAACAGAGTTAAAACCCAATGAATACCTTTAACACGTTTCCTAAGGAAAAGTACATACCAGAGCTCCTCTTTTGGTGACTGCTTCTCCCTTCACAATTACAACATCATTTTCCATCAAAGCAGGCCATACATGATAGGCCACCAAAGCAGCTGTGAAATCAGAGTCCAAACTACGATGGTACCTGTAGAAACAGAGTATAAGACATGTCTGCATGTAAGTGCCAAAAGATAAATATGAGTCTTCGAGTTACCAAGGAAGAATATTAGTACAGCTCATAATCTTTCTTGACAGTATTTGCATATCACAAAAAATAAGTTTTCTTTAAGTGAACTTATGGAAGTAATGCATTTGTAAGAGCAACTTAACAGAACATATTTTTTATTTATACAGTCACCTCAAAAAAACCTTCTCCCACTTCAGATGGCTGATAGGCTATGATATTCTTGCATATTCCCCACAAAAGTCAAGGTCTTAGGACCACTGACTAAATCTCCTGAGCAGCGTTTTGGCAGTCATTCATCCTATCTTCCTGAAATTTCTTGTCAAAACAAGATCCATATAAAGGACATTACAGAAATACCCAAGATACTAAGATGTAACTTTATGGCCAAGATTACGTGACATGAGAGGCAATTTTATTAGTGAGATCTTCAGATACTGATAACAAAATATTGACTTTTCCAAAAATTATTTGGAAAAACTGCAGTAATGCAGCAGATATATTACCCCCATTACCTCCCAAAGTCTACAAAATTGGCTGAATAATACATATATGGTTTGGTGAATTCAAACTCAAAACAATTACCAGATAACTGAAAGTAGCAATGCATATATACATTAGTAATGTATATAGAATAGTAATTTGTAAGAACAATGTCATAAACAGGCATGAAACTCTGCTGGAGGAAGATATAAGGTAAAATGAGGGTTGGCCAGCCCTTTTATAGAATGGCATTGCACCTAACTAACAGGCTATTTCAATTTCCACAAGTTTTGCTCCATGTAAGTATAGGACACATATGATATACATGTAAATATATCTATGCCACATATATATCCATACAGATAGTTAGATATACGTATGTGTGTATGTACACACACCTCCCACAGCAGCACGTATAAACACGTACACCCATTTTTTTGAAGGCCATACACATCAAGTAGGTGGCAAAAGTATCCTAAGACAATACTCTAGCATTGATACCATCTTAATTCAGCGAGTTGCTTTGGGTATCAAATAGCTTACTGTCCAATATTTGGACAGGACCATTAACTAGTTAACAATTTTGTACTCTATTGAAGGGTTACTTTTACCTTCCCTATTTCTCTCCTTGGTTTCTCAAGCTCTTTCCTATATGGGCTCCATTCTATTTTAAATTTTTATTAGAAACCTCCTCATTTCTGTGGCATCTCTTGCTTTCAGGAGCAGTGTTTTTTGGAGCTACCAATCCCATTAGTTTTCTTGAAGGCGTGGGAGTACCCTACAGTTCTGTCAGCTAACAAAGCAGCCAGTCCTAAACCCATGGTAAAAAACAAAAACTATGTTATGGTTTCTTTAAACAAGAATCATGTTTCTAAAGCCATTTTCCTTTTTGCTCAACTTTAAAACAGAAGAGACAGGAGTGTATTAAGATCTGTATGTCACACAGCAGCCACAGCACACGTTGATGATCCTCGTATCAGGCACTTACAGCCAGACCTCAGTAGAAAAGACTTTTACCAAATGGGCCAAAAAGACAGAGAAAAGATGCAAGCATTTTTATAAACAGGGAAGGCAGACAGAGACTAAGCAGGAAAGGAAAAATGATAATTTTCCTCTTAAAGGATAAATTAAATAAACTCAAGAGACTGAAGTTTATCCAGAAAATTGTTCTGCTATTCATTAAAAAAGCTATTAACACTGGTCTACATCCTGGCATTTATATACCATTATAAACCTTAAAGACATACCAAATTGACAATAGACCAGAAATATTTGCCCCAAATTAATGTTCATCAATCTTAAACCTTCACATTAATTAGGAAAGAAGTAGACTATACAACCTGGTGGATTTTTTCCATCTTTGTCTTTTAAAGAAAATAAAGAATTCTTACTTGGTCTCACTGAAGAGTTCGCCATCCATACCAAAGGCAATATCAAGAGGAGGGATGAGGGTCTGCATTGAAAAAGCCACACGGCAGAGCTCTCGAATCAAACTGCTGATCACAATGAAATCGACTTCTGGTGGGAATGAAATCTTTGGGTTCATGTTCATGGAGCGAATTACTTCCTGAAAATAAACACAACTGAAATAATCTGAGCTCACTAACACTTTTGTTCATGAGGAAGTATGGAAATCCCTCCTAAATGTGCCTCTCAGCTTTGCCACACTTAAAAATCAGTATAAAAGACTCCCAGAAATGTTATCTTAGACTATTTGAGAAAACATTAGCTTCAGAAAGAATGTTTTAGAAGTAGTGTGAGCTACATCATTGACATCAGTCTTAAGAGGGAGATACAGTTTTTCAGCACAATATAAAGTTTAAGAAAAATACTAAATTTTAGCTTACATTTACTTGATTAATACAGTTACACTGTATCTTGTCAACAAAATTATTCTGACAGAAACAGACATTACAGTCACAGGCATATAAAACAAGTGATAATTGGGCTGTACTACAATATTATTTTGAAAAATAAGTTGCTACAAGACAAAATCCATGCAATACACTTCTCTTCCTTCCCCAGATTACAGATCATTTCTAGTTTATGCACTGTGAAGTTAGCTCCTGAAATAGAATAACACATCCCTTCCCCACCACCCTAACTTACATTGACACTGGCTTGAACATCATACAGATCCTCATGGCGAACCATATAATCCAGGACAGTGTCTTCAAGTGACTCAAGCCCTGTGTGACCTAAAGACAGAGTCTTTCTTACACGCATTTTGAATTGCCTGTAGGCCATCTTCGCTGCTTGGAAAGACTCCTGGAAATGTACAAAACATCTAGTTTAATCCAGGAGATTGTGAGGTTAGATTTTCAGCAACAATCTGAAACAATGAACTTAACCAATATCATAGTTTTAAGGAGGAAGATAAAACACTGCTGTAGAAGTGAAGGTTAAAAAATAGTCCTCCATTTGGGAGGACTTCTGATTAAACCAAGTGTGATTTATTTTTCTGAAGACAGGATTAAGAAGCTTCCCACCCAACCTATTTCTATGAAGGATTCCCTCACATACACGCACAGAATCAAGGGAATTACATTTGGAGAAGAAATCAAGAACAGAATTTAGTATTTGCATTTTATGTGCCACAGCCTAACATGTCAGACAGTACCTCTCATCTGTTGGAAGAAACATTGGCTCAGAGGGTGTAAAGTGACTGATGAACGTGGAAAAAAAATGCAGTAAGTTAGACTTGCTTGGGATCATATACATTAAGAGAGTCACTGCCTCTCTGATACGCTGATTTTATAGACAAGAAAATTTGCAAACAAATTTATTCTGGCTGAGTTCATAGTAAGTGTGAGGGATGTAGGTAATTTCAAGAAACCCAGCAAAACAGAAAAACACATAGCTGCAGGCAAGACGAAAGCATGATATGGAAATATTTCCAGAAGTATTCATTTAAACGCAGCAGTGCTTTTCAGCACAGGAATCATCTACCTTTCAAAGCCATTCAGAGTCTTCCTATGTGCCCCTCACAGTATCTGTACTGCATACTACTGTGCTTGTTCTAATGCTGGGACAAGACAGTCATAAAAGAACACTACATGGAGAGTTTAATGTAAAAGTGTGAGGGAAGACAAGGAAAAGCAAAAGAGAAAACATAAGTTTTCTTTTCTGCACTTCACACACAGAACTTAATCCAATCTAGTCACAGTATTTTACAAAACACTTCTGTGAAACGAGAAACAATTTTGTCCTTACCACAGCTGCAGTGTATATTATCCTCTGCACCATCTCTTTGTCAGTGATGTATGTCCTCAAAAGGGTCTCTGCATCCAAGCGTTCGTGAGCATAGATGTCACCGAAGCGAGCTACCAGGCAGGCGTGACGGGAAGCGTTTGTCCGCCTGGCTCGGCCAGGTGAGCAGCTCCTCAGGGGAAGCGGACTGGGCGACCTGCTGCGTCTTGGGGAAGGAGAGCGGCTCCGCGCAAGTCTAGGAGAGGTGTGTAAAAAAAACATGAGGTCACTTCAGCATCCTAAGATGCCTTGACTTTTGTGCCAATTTAATTACCATCAGGGTAAGACAAGATTTTGAGCCAACATAGTTAGCGAAGTAAAGCTGCAGATTATTAGCTTAGCATGAAGGAACTTGTGTCAGTATAACTTATAGGATACATCTGGAATGATAAAATTAAACTAACTCCAAAACTTATGCAGCCATGCACTATGTTCTGCAGAAACACGCTTTTAACTACTAAAAATTGAGAGATCTGTTTGTCTTCCAGTACCACTGAAGAGCTGTGAAGTCCAAGAAATGAGAATATAATAATAATTTCTGCCCTTTAAGGGTACAGTATGCACAGAGGACTTATAAACAAAAACTAACCACCTGTTCCTGTACAGTTGCTCTCAGTCTATTTTGTAAAGCTGCTTTCTTTGCTGTAAGCTCAACATTACTGCTCAAAATTAAAACACTGGGCACTAGGATAAATCAGTTGAAGTGTTTACAAATGCTTTACAACAAAGTACAGAAGTTTAACTTTTCTTCATGCTTCAGTTTAAAATGAGGAGAGAATTCATGCTACCTAACCTGAACAATTTCTCCAATCCAGTTACTTCTCTGAATAAGGCCCTACCTGCTCTGGAGAACAGACTTTTGGGCATCCAGGATAGAAATCTCATCCCGCAGCATTTGAATCTGCTGCTCATAATCATTCCAACGATCTAACTTTCTCAGAGAGTCCTCCTCTCGGGCACGGGAATCCTTCAGACTTAACCACATGGAATAAAGTTAGTCACAAGATGCCCTTCTACCAATGCAAACCAGCTATCAATTAATCCTTAACAAACAAGAACAGAAAAACAGGAGTATTGAGCAAGCCAGACTCCTTATGCTGAAATACTGCAAAATTAAGTGTTAAAAAACTCCAAAGCATACTCATAACTACACTTTAAAGTGTAAAGGTGTACTGTAGCAAGAGGCCGGATACGCCAAATTGTGTTACAGGAAAGATCAGTAACTTCTGGTGTCCATGCACTAGCTCATATGATGAGGCCTAAGAAAGACTCATTTCCTTCTCATATTTAACATCATTGAGAGTCAGAAGTGTAGGACAGAAAACTGAGCTGACTTGGTTTTACCTCAGGTCCTCAGGTTCTTTTCCTTGATGGAATATTCGGTCAGAGGACATCAGTAATGATGTTCTTCAAATAATATCAGAAGCTAATGATTCCTCTCTTGCTCCTCCCCATATAAAAAATGTTTCTCAAACATTTGCAGACACCCAGCTAAGCAAGTTTATCTTCTATCATTTACTCTTACTTAATGTTAGGAACGGGTCCAGAGCAAGGCCACAAGATGATCAGGGTGGAGCACCTCTCCTACAAAGAAAGGCTGAGAGAGCTGGGGCTGTTCAGCCTGAAGAAAAGAAGATTCCAGGGAGACCTCATTGCCGCTTTTCAGTACTTAAAATGGGACTTATAAAAAGATGGAGAGCAACATTTTCCTCAACCAGATAATGACAGAATAACAGGAAATGGTTTTAAACTGAAAGAGTTTAGATTAGATTTAAGAGTTTAGTTTAAACTAGAAGATTAAGATCAGAGGTTAGGAGGAAATTCTTCACTCAGAGGGTGGTGAGGCCCTGGCACAGGTTGCCCAGAGGAGCTGTGGATGCCCCATCCCTGGCAGTGCTCAAGGCCAGGCTGGACAAAGCCCTGGGAAACCTGATCTAGTGGGTGGCATCCCTGCCCATGGCAGGGGGTTGGAACTAGAGGATCTTTAAGGTCCCTTCCACCCCGAGCCATTCTAGGATTCCATGATTCCATGCAGTCTGCATTAAGACCTACGCATGGAAATTGTGAGAGGCTTTGTTCTCAGCTAATTGCTTTAATCTGGAAGACAGTAGTCAGGTTACATCTAAGAATCAAGGAGTTATGTGAGTTACTTTCCAACCAACAAATCAAAAGAGGCCATTTTATGGGAATACGAGTTTATGCCCCTTGCAATCATTCAAAAAAATGAAGTCTGAGGCAATGGCTTTCCTGGCAGAGGTTCCACAGATGAAATCTGACAATTAGTATTATTCTAGAAGCAATGACAGATATCCAGAAATGAACAAGTGATATTCAACTTCATACACAAGTTGAGACTATAATGACCTGAAGGATTTTTCTTTGTTCATCTTTATTGGGATTAGCTCATCCCCTTAATTGCCCTAAAATGAAGGAATATCATTGACAGTTATACCTTCCTATAGGGAAAGATCCAAGCCAGGTCTCCTTCATTTTGAAGTGTATTAACATTATTTAACTACAAGACTGCAAGCATTTTTTATAAACAAGTATTTCTTTTCTTGAAATGTCAATCATCACAAGAATTCACATGCTGCTGGAAGAATTTCTACTAACTTCATGTTCTTTTCTGATACTATAACCAAAAATAAAAAAATCCAGGCTACATTTCCTAACCATGAAGAATTATTATTGCTTCCAGAAGTTCCTATAGATCAAGCCACAAAAGAAAATTAAAGATTACTGTATTGAAGTGAAAAGGTAGGTCCCTCAGCTGCACTATTACTGATCCAGATTAACTTCCCAGATGTGACCAAAACACTTAGAAACTCAAAAAACATTTTTAAAACAGAGACAGCAACAGTACTAATATCCATGTCTATTTCTGTGCAGACAGGCAAAAGGATTTGGAAATCACAGTCTGAAAGAAAAAGCCTTTTAAAGAACCTTATCTTGAGAGGGACAAAAGACATTTTATTCTCTCTAACACATATGCTGCTTCCAAGAGCATCATAGACAGAAACCTTTGTTTGTAACTCGCTGCATTCAGGATGTGGATCTCTCCTATTAACTTCATCTACAAGACTCAAATACTTGATAGCTTGATAGCTGCTCATTTCAAAGTAACCTTTCCTCTAGCCTAAAGAGAAAAGGGTACAAGTTCAGCAAGAATAAGGGTTCTTCTCACATGGATTAATTTATGTTAATTCTTCCTATAACACAAAGAAAAAAAAAAAGAAAAAAAAAACTCCATGATGTCCAGAAGCTAGACCTGTTTTTCCTCTGTAGCTTAGGAAGGTCTAAAATAAACAGAATCCACTCAGGTAGATGACAGACTGCCTCTGCGTGTTGACGTCCTGCCACAAATACTGTAAGATTTTTCTTATGCTGCTCTTAGCTGAATAATTTCGATCTGCTGCTGCCATAAGAGTAGTGGCTGATTTGGTCTTTGTCTTCAAGAGCCAACTGGGTTTGTGACGGGCTGCAAGAAACATTAATAACCTTCACGGTAAGGGCAGAGATTCCACCACAGAATTTAATGTGACAAATTGACTGTTTCAGCAGACCAAGCCTGTATCAATGTAACACATGAAAACCATCACAGTGAGCTTTGTGCAGGCTGTCAGCACACAAGCAGTGTGTAAGAGTCATATCTGACTAAGCCATAACAGAATTATTCTGCTACAACTGTTTATTTTTCATTAAGGCTCAATTCCAGTTTCTCCATCTATTTCAACAATTTATAGCACTCAGAATGACTTCACTGTCCATAAATGGGGTACTGAGAGACTTCTTTCATAGTCAAGAATCAAAACGTCTGCATTTAGACAAGATGAGGCATAGCAGATACTAACGTGAAAGCAGGAGATATCTGCAAGATTAGGATACGGGATGAAATATTCTTTCTATTGAATCTCTTTCCTCAAATCTAGCTTGTGCAGCTTGCAGTCTTGAGAACCTGATATTCTCGGAATCCTTTAATAAATGCATCAATTTATATCACTTTTTGTATCACAAAGGCCTGTGAACATTCACTGTTCTCGTGCTAGCAGAATGCATGAGAACATGCCTGTCACTTGGAGCCACCTCTGAAATGTCCTTGGAAGTGGCACTAACTGGACCAGTTTGCTTCTGAAGCAGATATGTCATTTTGAGACTACAGTGCTCCACAAAGCATTTTGTGGTTGACAACTGTTCAGTCCTAGCGACTTATGTGAAAAATCTGTCTTTCTTCCTCCATCTTAGTTTTGATCTTCTTAAATATTTACATGCAATTACATTCCGTAACTAATTATGACATGCTTCAGGTCCTTCAATAATGGTTGCACTATAGTTACTCAATTGAGTTTTATCAATGTTTGCTCAGCATACAACAGTCTGTCAACTATAATCCAACTGGGACAATCAGTCCTTTTGTCTGGACCACTGTCCTGTTTTCCAGCTCTTCTGCCAGAAGCAAAACCTACCAAGTCAATTGATGAAAGCAAGTATGATTATATCATCTGTACCCTACTTTGGGCACACACGGACAATCCAGAGCCTAGACATATTTTGAAGCACTGATTTTAAGCCAGAAATGAAATACTGTAAAAATCTCTATCAGTATTTAGATGTCAAGAGAAAAATATCTTATTGAAAAGAAAAAAAGAATCTCAGTTAATTTCCCTACTCTTGTTGCACATGGTTGAGCTCTAGACGCGTTGAAGTGAGTTCTTCCTGAAGCTCTTGCAGCTGAAAAGTCTGACTGGTGGCCAGTTGCCTCAGCTGCCTCTCTTTCTCAACTGAATCCTAAAATGAAACACAAAATGGCACTGCTTGACCATTCTACCTTACAGGATCCTTTAACGTAGTATAGCATTATTAGCATACACCTTTCTAAACATTTCTGTAAAGATCATTTCCAAGGTAATTAAAAACAAAATCAATTGCATACCTTCTAGAAACATAAGCAATAACTTCAAGGCACACAAAACAAAGACTTAATTGTATTAAGAAAAATATTCACTTCACTTACACCTCATAATAGAGACCACAAAAGGTGCACAAAAGGTCTGCATATGCATATTTACTACCTGCATATACGTTATCTGGACATAGTGTTCTTGCACGTGTGGTAACAGCTTTTTTCTTGATAAAGTGTTCTGACCGACTATACCATCAACTCAAGTAAAGTTTTTGGGCATTCATGTACACAGGATAACAGAAAACGTTACTAGAACAGATCAGGCAACTACTGGGATTCAAGAAGCACACTGCTATACATGTAGCCATGCCTTTAGCAACCTACAGATTTGACTCATGCTACCAGATTTAAATAGGCAGCTGTGCAGCAGGCTTTTCTTTATATTTTGCATGTCATGTGCAAGGACAAATCTGTAACAGGTACGTAGTCATTTAGTAACACCATAATTTTACATTTTACTTTTTGTCAGAACCCTACTCCTGCAGCACCCTAGAATCTGAGGGATCCACTAAGGGATATTACTTTTCATTTGTCCTTATCTTAATTGTGAAAGATTTTGATAGAAGAGGTCTAAAAATGAGAAGTTGGAGAGCATGGTAACATCACTGCCAGATCCCAAGATCTTCAATGTTTTCCCCTCATCTGCATCAACCTACACTCTTATTTTCTTTCAAAGCACACAAGCATAGAGCAACAGCAGATCTGTCTTCCCCTCTAAAGTGTTTTAGTAATATGACCCTTTCAGTAAATACCAAGTACTTACTAACTCCAGAGCTCAAGTCAGGCATGTGGTGGTATCATGATGGCTATGAGCACTTTCTTTTTCCCTTCCAGAGATTATTATAATGCTTGGATACAAAGAAAATATTTTTCTTCAAAAAAAATATAATAGTAATAAAAGGAGCTCACAGATGAAAGCATGGGGTCTTACACACACCTTCAGCTTACATCTGGATTTTCATATACTGATAAGTTTTTACCAACAGTTATATGGTGTAAATGCTACTATAACATCTTTGCAAGTGTAAATGTAGCCAAATTCTTTGCCTAGAAAAGGAAAGCTGTACAAAAACATTGTTTCTCTTACCAAGAAGATTCATCCATGTTGCCATTCATTGTTATGAAACAGCACAAGCTCTGGAGGGCCAGAAGTAACTGTAATGACCTCTTTGATTTCCCATTCAAAGGAAATGTAAGATGAGACATAGCAACAACATAGCTGTCACCATGAGCAACCAATAACATATTTCATTAAGCAAAATCAAGGAGGGATGCTATTATTAACAGAAAGTGATTAATGCTCTCCTGCAGGCATAAATTTACACCGTTCTATTCCTTTAAAATAAATTTCCTGCATACCTGAATGAAAGAGAGGCCACTTTCAAAGAGCCCTCCTGAAGTAGCACAGGAAAAACAAGTTCCTAGCCATGGCAGAAGACGAGTTTTTATTGTTTCTACGCCTGCATAATGCCCACCTAAGAAAATACAAGCATTAAGAAATTGTGAGAACACCTACAGAGGAAGACAGAACTGAAAAAGATGACACGTGAAATGTGTTAGTACAGACAAGGCACTGATTTACCTTCTCGAGACGTTTCATTGAGGATTGTGAAGAGCTGCCCTTGAATCACAGAGTTCATTTCTATTATTTCACAGCATCGGTTCAGATTCTGATCACAGGTATTAATCTGTAAATTAATGTGTATTAATATATCTGCCTGGGATTTCTTGCATAGAACGATTCCTGTTACAATCACAACATTAAAGAGCTGTTTTGGGGGGTTTTGTTTGTTTGTTGCTTTTTGGTTTTGTTTTCTATAATTACATCTTCTCATCCTTTTCTTACTGCATCCTCTAGAAAACTCATCTTCAAAAGTCTCACGTTGTTAATAGGCACACAGACAAGACATCAGAACTCCTAACACCCCGTTAATTCACCACTGGGGAAGACACATTCCTTTCCCCAGCAATAAAGAAGATGCAACCACAAATAAATCTAAAAGAAAGATCATAAAGATGTGTTAAAATCTTTCAACACAGAATTTAGCATAACAAGATGTGAGATTATTAGATGAATAAAACATCAGTCCAAACTACAATCTTATATATTAGCTGAAAGAACATAGATTAGGCCGTTATCTTGCTTTATCAACAGCCACAAGGCCTCCATGCAATTTTACTTGATTTTTAAGAGTTATCAAGTGAAATAAAAAATAATCAAGGATGGGCAAACCCCAGCATTAAGCCAAGGAAACAACAGAACAGTAAAGTTGCACCACTTCCAGCAAACACAATTCAAAAAAAATGATGGAGTCCAGGATGCTACTGCACCTGCCAGGAAAAAAAAAAAACACACTCACACACACACTTTGTACCCACAACCTTAACCTTTATCCGTAACCTGGGTATCACCTTCAACTCGGATCGCTCACCACGTGGTTAGGCTTTAATGGCTCCATATGGTTTTTAGGAGCTTTGAAAACAGGCACAGTTCTCACCCATGCCCCAGTCACCTCACACCGTGATGGCTGCAGCATGCTTTCCTCCGTCCTCAAGGAGCAGTCTCGCCCTGCTAACATCCACCAGAACACTACCGCAAATTGCCTTTTTCCAGCTCATTACACTGACATGACACCCATGGTGCTCCCGTCTGCCAGCTCCTCTCACCACAGCAGACTCAAGCTGCTCGTCTTCGTTTCCCACGACTTCGGGGACTACCCTCACCTACCTTCCTTTACCGTGGAGAGTTCAGCTCCCGCTACCATCAGCCGCCCCCAAAGCCCACCTCCACCATCCATTTGCAAGACTTTAACATGAGTGCTTCTGTTCTCCCTCCTCCAGTGCCCTGCACTCTGCGGTGTCTTTACCAGCTACCCTCAAACTCCTCCTTAGACCTGTCCTTTGCCATGCACCCTGCAGAGAGGCTGCCAGGCACTGTAACGCCTACATATGAGGAACTGCCTTGAGAAGGCTGCACCTCTGCTCAGCGCCCTCACTCACCGACTGCAGCACACGGTGGATGGCTACAGGCTCATGACAACGGCCAGTGCTCTGAGGCATCACAGACATGGGGATATAGGGGTGAGGATCCTGTCCAGACTGTTTTTGCTGAGAGAATTTAGGATTTTCAAATCTCGGTTCCCTTCCTTGCCTCATCTTCCCCTAAATTTAAACTCTTCTCTCCTGCTTCCACTGTGCCACCTCCTTGGTCTCCTGTTATGTCCATCTCCTGTTCTCTGACCCCTAAACCTCTGTTCACCCTGTCACATCTGCCTCCAGCCGTCTTCTCCCCTGTCCCTGAAATCACAGAGTCGGGGAATCATTAAGGCTGGAAAAGACCTCCAAGATCACCTGGTCCAACCATCCCCCTACCACCAGTATCACCCACTAAACCATGTCCCTAAGCACCACGTCCAACCTCTCCTTGAACACCCCCAGGGACGGTGACTCCACCACCTCCCCGGGCAGCCCGTCCCAGTGCCTGACTGCTCTTTCTGAGAAGAAATGTCTCCTCATTTCCAACCTAAACCTCCCCCGGTGCAACTGGAGGCCATTCCCTCTTGTGCTTCCCTCCTCCTCAAGCCCTCCTGGCAGCAGATTTCTCCCAGAGGAGTCTCAGGGAGCAGCTGACCCTGCTCTCACACGCTTCCCACTTCTGACCACCTTTTTCCCCACTGTCCCTCTGGGCACCCCCGTTACTTCGCCTAGTGCCTCCCCGTGTACAACGGAACTCTTTTCCTTTTTGACTCCGTCCTGGCTGTTGCAGCCCGCACATCACTTTTAATTCCCTATCTTTGCTTTCAGTGAACACTGCCACGGGCAGAATAAACCCAAGGGAGCCGCAGCAGCGGGTGCCAGCAGCCCGCGGGGTGTCCGTGTGCGTGTCCTCGGGGCCCCGAGGCCGGCTGTCACCGCGGCAACCACCGCAGCTCCCGGCCGGGGAACCGGCGCTGCTGCCCCGCGGGGCCCCGCAGAGAGGCGGCCGAGGCCGGGGGGGGGGGGGGGGGGGGGGACCGCGGCTGTCCCCACCTCGTAGTCCCGGTACCAGTTCTCCAGCTTCTCCTGCAGCAGCCGGCAGCTCTCGGCGCTGACCAGCCTCCTCAGGCTGTCGGCCATGGCTGGCCGGCTGCTGGCTCGAAGGCTGGGGCCGGGCTTGGGACGGGCTGCTCGGTTTGTCCCGTCCCGTCCACCCCCCCGGGAGCCCTCGGCGGGCGGCACGGGGGCCGCTGCTTCTGCCGGCCCGGCCCCGGGCTCGCCGCTCCGGGCGGGGTGGCGGCCCCGCCGCGTTTATAGCCGCGATTGTAACGTGGGCCCGGCCCGGCTGCCACGGCGACGAGGGCAGGGCGCGCCTCCGTTGTGGTAACGGGGCGGCAGCCACGGCAGCCCGGGGACACGGCCCGGCACGGCCCGGCATGGCCCGGCCCGGCACGACCCAGGGCTTGGGGCAGCGCTGCCCTGCGGCTTCTGCTTGCAGGGACGAGGCGAGGAGCACCGCGGCACCCCGCGGGTGTGGGACTGAGGAGGCGGCGACGGCGTAGGAGGCAGCGTTTCGTGGCGTTGCCCCAGACTGCACTCTAAAATGGCATTTCCCAATGTGGAAAAAATATAGTTATTTGGGCTAAATGCACAGAAACACGGTGACTTGCTTGCGAAGGGACCTGTTGCGGGGAGTGCGGAGAGGTGTGGGCGTTTCTGCAGGGACCGTTCACTGTGCGTGGACACTTTCCAAGTCGCCTTTTGCCATCTTTTTATTCCAGGGGCCAAAATCCCCAGCCTGCCGAGTGCTTCTCCGCGGAGCCGCGGCACACAGCAGCGAGGCGCCGCAGGCAGCCTCCCCGGGGCCATGGCGCTGCCGGCCAGCGCGGGGCGGTAGGGAGCTCGCCGTAAACCTTCACCTCACGGAGCGAAGGGGGGTCTCCGAGCGGGGCTGGCCACCGCCTCCCTCCCTCCCTCCTTCCCTCCCTCCGGCAGGGGGAGCCCAGGGCAGCCGCAGCGGCAGCGCAGGAAGATGGCGGCGGCCGCCTCGGAGCAGGTCTGTCCCCGCGGGCAGGGGGCCGGGGCGAGCCGCGCCGGGGGAGGGGGGCCTCGGGCGGGGCCGCCATTTTCGCTGCTAGGGGCTGGGCTGGGCGCGGCTCACGGTGTCAAATAAACGTCTTCCCCCCCCCCCCCCCAAAAAAAATATCTTGACTTTTTGTCGTGGACGTGACGAGAGATGGTGCCGGGGGAAAGGAGGAGCGAGGCTTGGGCAGCGCCTGAAAAGGAGCGGGTGGCGCGTCCCAGCCGTGTCCCGTTCCGCCCAAAGGGAAAAATGTTTTCCCTTTTCGGAGCGAGGTGTTGTGACATTTCTGCACGGAAGCGTAGCGGCTCTGTGCGAGGAGGTGTCAGCCGCTAGTTTGTGACTCAAAGCCGTGAGTTGCTCGGTCAGTATAAATAGACTGGGTGCGTGAGTCATCGAACTAGCGTGTGCAAGTACGGTAGCGCGGTGGCGATGTATAAATAAGACATAAGCTCTAATTCAGTCTCGGCCTCAGCATCTGAGTTTGCGTGCTTCAGTGAAAGCTAAATTTGTCAGAAGGGCTGGCTGTCATCGTCCCTCGGCTGCAGGGCTGGGACAGGGATGCCGTCAACGCAACGTGAGCTGCAGCCAGAAAAAATTAAGAGCCGTGCAGGGGCTCTTCTTCTGAGAGCTCCCGGATCTCCACAGGACTTCTTGCAAGAGCGAGGCTGTACATGGACCCGCAATCCTGTGGTGTCAGCGGGTAGGATGGCCCAGGTTCCCGTGGGGACTCACCTAGGCCCAGGTGCCTCGGGAAGCACTGGGTGTTCACTCAGCGTGGATGTTCCAGCACTCAATCCAGCAGTAACATTTCAGCAGTATTTCTCCCAGTCCTGCTGCAGTCTTCCGTTGTACTGCCTTACCGGGTGAAATACTACATCTGATTTTTATCTGGTCATCAGATGCTTTCTAGGAATCTCAGGACATGATACTTACGATCCGGTTGTATAAAAGTTCCTATTCCCCAGAGTACAGACATCTCTCCATTTCCCTGCTGAACTAATTGTGAGTTGTGTAGGGTTACAGCAGCTTCAAGCATGTCACTGAGGAAGCCCTTCATAAATCTGTTAGATCAAGCATCTTTCTCAGTACGATTTCCTTGTTCAGCCACAGAACAAATTAGAAGACATTTTTACCCATTACATCAGTATGTACACATGCAGTTACAATAAGGTGCAGCTTCAGAATTAATTTCAGGTGAACAAACCTACTGTCATCAAAAAGATCAAGCCCCTTCTTCAAAGAACTGGACCCTTACATTGCAACCTGCTCTATTCAGGAAAGGTGGATCAAAATACTGTACAAAGTTATGGAAATACATCAGGCTTTTGTTCCCAATGAATACCTAAAAGAGTTTCCTTTATGTGCTAACTTGTCAAATCGTAGGGGCACACTTTGCAATCTAATTACTTCAAACGAGTAAGTTAAAGCTAGGATGGTCAAGTTCCCCATGTCAGCTTTGAAGCTTTACAGTATTTTTTGTAACACTGCATGCAAATAATAGAAGTTGAATGCAATCCTTGTGCTATCAAAACAACTTAAAAGCTGTGTCCACCACACTTCTTCCTGCATGTTCTGATAGACTCCCCAAGACTCTCCTGCATTAGTGTGGAGGGAACTAAAATCCTATTTAATTGGTACATGACCTGCAGGATTGTATTCCGTATCATCCCCAAGAGGTAAAAGCCTGATGAAGTTCATTACAGCTAATTTTTTTTGTATTGCAGCAGAGTTGTAATTCCTGTCATGATAAAAATGAGATATAAAAACAATTTACAAATTGTCTGAAAATACATGGATTTTAATTTTAGCCATTGCATTAGAGGAGATTGCAGTGGTGGTATATTATAAGTACATAGTGGCAGACTGCAATAACATAATTCTAAATATGATATCTAATAAGATCCACTAATCCATTTTGTATTTTTTTACATACATGTGGATCGTTTTGGTGGATTTACATGCCTTACAACAGCTAACCTATGCTTTGTACTACAGCAAAGTTCTAATGGGCCAGTGAAGAAATCTATGCGTGAGAAGGCTGTAGAACGAAGGAACGTTAATAAGGAGCACAACAGTAACTTTAAAGCTGGATACATTCCAATTGATGAAGACCGTCTCCATAAGACAGGCTTACGTGGCAGGAAAGGCAACTTGGCCATTTGTGTGATTGTTCTTCTTTTTATTTTGGCTGTCATCAATTTGATTGTGAGTATAATGCTTAGGCTGTAAGCAATGTTAAGATGTCTATTTTGCCTTTTTATCAGAGAAAGAAAACTTATTCCACTATGGCTGAGAAGGACTTAAAACATAGTAAAGGAGATTTCTCATCTTACTCCTCTCCTTTTTGTTCCTTTGTACTCTGAGCAGGATTAGACAGAAGAATCTTACCATTTTAGTCATCATTATTTCAGTATTATGGTCCCATGAGGAACCTACAATTTATCAAACAGAGGAGAAGGAACCTTGAAACTCTTCCTTCTCTGAACTCAACAACACCAAATGCGCAACGTGTTATTAGTGCAGTACAAATATATTTGGTATATAATCTGGTAAGCCAGAAATATTGTATGTGTTATAACTGAGCAGCACACAAGCATTCAGAATTAATCAGCCACTGCACTTGAAACCTCCATTGTTGTTAATACCACATTTTTATTGCTTAATCAGAGAAAAGCAATGGATTTTTTTTTGCAATGAGACATGAACATCAGAAGGTGCTTTTTTGTAGTTCAAAAGTAAGTATATTCTAAGCTGAGATATTTTGTTAAGGAAATTTGTTTGGCTTATGATACCATGGCTACCCTTAAATGGGACAAAGATTAATTAAGGACATGATTTAATTTCAATTATATATATATATAAATATTTATTTATTTATTTATTTATTTATTTATATGAATATTTTAGTTACCTTTTCAGATGAGTGTAGAAATCACGGAAAATGCTTTTAATAATTACGGGTATTCTGATGTTTCCAGTAGGAATTGCACACACTAAAGTAAATTCATACCAAAAGCTCACCTAAATGCTAGCATTAATAATTACTTCAAATAAAACATCTAATTCATAGAATACTTATTGTGAGACTGTTCAAGCAATCAAAGTAATCTTTGAAAATGTGTGTTTCTCTTTCAGATTACACTTGTTATCTGGGCTGTGATTCGAATCGGTCCCAATGGCTGTGACAGTATGGAGTTCCATGAGAGTGGCTTACTGCGGTTTAAGCAAGTTTCTGACATGGGTGTTATACATCCGTTATATAAAAGCACCGTAGGAGGCAGACGTAATGAAGATTTGGTGATCACTGGAAATAATCAGCCTGTAAGTTATATCGCGAATTGAAAGTGCGAGAGAAACACTATGGAATTGCACTTGCATTATTAATAAACATTAAATTTGAAACATCATTAACTTAAAATACTCTGTTTCTGCAGATTGTATTTCAGCAAGGAACAACCAAGCTTAGTGTGGAAAAAGACAAAACTTCCATTACCAGTGATATTGGCATGGAATTTGTTGACCCCCGGACACAAAACACCCTGTTCAGCACAGACTATGAAACTCATGAGTTTCATCTGCCAAATGGAGTTAAAATCTTGAATGTGCAAAAGGCCTCTACAGAGAGGGTATGTCGTTTTGAACTTTCAAAACTCTTTCTAAAAGCTAATTACTGAATTGCCCTAGCTGTAGAATAAGGAAAAAAATACTAATTCTAAGCATATTTGGAAATTTGACTAAAAATGCAGCTGTGAAAACATAACTGATGCTAAAAATTAGGAATGGAAACTGACATTATTACATGAGTATGACATTTGGAATACTATGCTAGCTCCGTTATCAGGATTAGAAAACCCGTGTGACTTTTTATCAAGCGTTTATGCACTTGTTTGTACATGGATAACTGAGAAATAAAATTTATATGGAAAGCTTGTTTCTGGTAAGAACTTCTAGAAGTAGCTACCAGAACTTCATGCGTCTATTGGAGATAAACGTTAGTCCACTCAGAATTTCAAAAGCCTGAGTGGAAGTGTAGAGAACAATCACAGCATTACAAGAGTTGTGTTAGTTCATGGCTTCCAGGTTAAATGTGTTCTTAGTTTGGTTGCTACATTAAGTATGCTTGATTTATCAGAGAACTAAAAAACCTACGTACTGGTAGGCAGGCATATATGTCAAGTGTCAGTTAATGTCAGACTGAAATTTCTTGCACTCATAACATCACTCATAATAAAGGCTTTTTAGACAGCAGTGCCTACAATTCTGTTTTGTAACACTAGCAAAGCAGTATCGGTGGCTTTATAGAGGGTTGTGTGTTATAGGAACAAAAAAGAAAATTCAGTTTGATCTTCTTCATGTTATCTCTGCAGGCTAACAAACAGTAAACACTGGAGAGAAAAACAACAACTATATCCTTATATATGTAAGAGGAATAGATAAATAAAAAGAGAAGAATACGTTTACGTAATCACTTATTACAAGGAAGCCTGCATTTGCTAGCAGTGTTAATTGCGCATCCCATGAAATTGTCATACAAATCATTTTAATCACAATCAAACAATATGCAAACAAACAATTTTACTTACCTTCCAAAATTAAGTAAGCCATGTTTATAGACATAAATGTAAAAAATAACAAATGGGCAGAAGCTTCATAGGCATAACGTGAGAGGGGCATAAAATACATTGAAGTTTTTTTATTAAATTGTTGAGTAACATTCTTAAGGTAATTAAAATTACCTAGATAAACCCAAGTGGTACATTTTCATTGATCTCTAATACTTTCACTTGTTTACATTCTTAGATTACTAGCAATGCAACCAGTGATCTAAACATAAAGGTTGATGGACGTGCTATTGTCCGTGGAAATGAAGGCGTTTTCATCACAGGCAAAACCATTGAGTTTCGAATGGGGGGTAACATGGAACTTAAAGCAGTAAGTGTTTTGAAACAGCATTTTTGAACATCTTAGTTTCAAATTCAACTTGATAGTAAACTCTTGTAGCTTTGTATGGATTCAAATTTTATATAAAATAGGCATAAAAGTTTACTTGCAGTCAGCGTTAGTAGAATTTTAAAAAGGTAGATTATTACTTAGCTTTTAATTAGTGGTTCAGTAGTTTTTAGGTAACAATGATTTAATTCTGTAAGACGCTAAAAACCCACAAAGCAGTTAAGGTAAGCTATTAGTCTATTGGTCTTTGCACTGAAGTGAATACCAAAGGGAATACGTATTCTCCTCTGGAGGCTTTATTGTGGACAGCAACCTTTGACAGAGCAGCAGAGACTAAAATTAGGAGCACTGCCTTCCTGCACTGTCACAGCAAGGCTCACAGCATTCACTTAAGCTTTCTGGAGATTATTAACGACACAGAGTGTATAGAATGATGGAAAAGTTTCAAGGAGGGGAAAAATGCACTTTGATTTCACATGTGAATGAATTTCACGTATGAATTCAAACACTGATTCCCATTTCATATACATATTTTTACATTCACTGCATTTGCTTATAGGTTTGTAAAGTGAAAAACTGTCTACTGCACTACTACTGTCTCTCTCAGTATCAATCTACCACTGGAATGGCAAAGTACATTGGCTATAGTAGAGAAGCTGGTGGGTGTTATTCACAAGTATAAACAGTGAAACCTTCGTATATGGAAGAAATTCTTCACTCAGAGGGTGGTGAGCCGCTGGCACAGGTTGCCCAGAGAAGCTGTGGATGCCCCATCCCTGGTGGTGTTCGGGGCCAGGCTGGATGGGGCCATGCCCAACCTATCTAGTGGGTGACATCCCTGTGCATGGCAGGGAGGGGTGAAACTAGATGATCTTTAAGGTCCCTTCCAACCCCAAGACATTCTATGATTCTATATGTTATTTATTCTGTAGATTTCTACAGCCATCTTAAAAATGTCATTTATTGGTTAAACTAGCTTGTCCTTTTTAAAAACAGTCTGCCTTGATTAACTAAGAAGTTATACTTTTTTTTCCTCCCTCTTATTAGGAAAACAGCATTATCCTGAATGGAACTGTGATGGTCAGCCCATCGAGACTGCCAAGTTCTTCTTACGGGGAACAGTTTAACAATGGTAACTGGCTGCGCTTCAAGCTCTGTATGTGTGCAGATGGAACGCTGTTCAAGGTTCAAGTGACAGGTCATAACATGGGTTGTCAGACGTCTGTCAATCCGTGTGGAGCCACGCACTAAAACAGAAAGCACTACCAGGAGAGCTCTCTCTGTGTTTACATATATTTGTATGAAGTAACTGCATGCCTTCAAGGATTTCTGTTTCTACAGGAGTTTATACTAATGTTTATTACATACTATTTTTAAGCACAGACTCACGTTCAACAGTATTATGTCATCATCCTGTTAGCCATAATAGTGGCACTGTTTTAGTAAGCTTTCAGTTTACATGCACACTGAAATACCTTCTTGAATTGGGATCTGTAGAATACATTTAAAGAACATGATTTTAGCAACAATCTTGTCTGGATTCAGTTGCCCCTAAAAGAGATTTTTTGCCCTATATCCCAAAACCTTGAGGATTGCTGAGAACACAACTGCAATCTAAAGTACTTCAACAGGAGTGTCTATTTACTGTTGGATGTGGATTTTTCCACAGGATGGCTGAAGTGGCAAATTTTTGTTTTCCCATCATTTACTGCCAAAGGTTGCTGTAATGATCTTCCCCCCAAAATTATGTGGATTATTGTACGTGTACTAAAAGAAAGCTAGTGGCAGATTGGCTAATGGCACATTATAATATTGCATTAAGTCTGTCATCTATGTTCACATAGTTAAAAAAAAAATAAGCTAGCACAAATAATATTTGCAAAGTAACATGGGAATGTAACTTCAGTTTTGAAATAGTCTAGCCGGTAAAAGTGAAAGTTGCAATTACCAAAGTGTTGCTTGAGCTCCCATCCTCTTTGTGGAATTTAGGGATTCTACACTTGCTTAATTTATGAGAAGTATTTATAAAATGTGTTTATTATAAAGTACGTTCTCAAAGATGTACTGATAATTTGCTTGGTGCCCAAAAAAGTGTCTTCCTGGGTGCTTTAATGGGAACAGTGTACGAATCTATTACTCAACAGCTAATAATCTGAAGCATGACCGTCAGCAGCAGCATCTAAGATGCTGCAGCATCGAAGGTCTCTTTTTCCTGTGAACGTCAGTACTGATGCATTACTGAGCACTTGATAATTCAATTCTGAAGCTAAACTGCGGGTCTGCAATTCTAAACGTGATGGTACTGGATGCCGCTACAGCAGAGGAAGTGCACTTGTATCTGGATTTGTCAACAGTGAAACTGTCTAGGGTGAGCTGGGGCCTTATAAAAACTCTTACTGCCTTAGAACTGCTTTTGTAGAGGCAAAAGTTGTGGTCTGTATTAAAAATAGACTAGCTCGTTGTAAGATTCCTCCTTCCCCCATGTATCTTTTTCAGTTTGATTTTTTTTTTGTGTGGGGGGGGGGTGTGTTTTTTTTTCAATATAATCAAACAACCTTAATAATGAAGGCCACAAAGGTGACTTTGCAAGTACGTTTTTGACACTAAGTGCTAAGCACGCACTTCTCTTCCTAAAAGCTGTGCAAATGTTACACATTAACTTCAGAATTGGTCATTTGTTATAGGAATATAAATTACCTACCCTTGTTTTATAGCTCCTAGAGTACGCAGAATTTCACAAAAGGACAAGTCAGCAGCTCCTGCTGCAAAGAAGTTCCTGTCTAAGGTCCCAATTCCTGCATTTACTACAAGTCAGTAAGTCCTGGTGCAGGGTGTGTACGGGTGGCCGTGATTTTTGGCGGAGAACCTTTAGGTCAGGCGTTAGGCTGCTCAGGAGGTCAGAGGAGTCACGTTTCCCTCACTGGTTAAAGGCAAAGACAGATTTTGATGCTATGTAGCTGGGGCTTTGGGGGGTGGACAGCAGTGGAGCTGTCTAACAAAAATGGGGTAAAATGCAGCAAAAGCCATTGAATTACTCACATGAAAGATTACGAGAAAGTAGTAAGGTACGTTTTGCATACTGCCTTCATGAACTTCATGGTTTTAGTGCAGTTAATATTTTATCAATCACTTCAATAAAGATTTTTAAAAACCTTTGGTGCTCTAAGTAGTACCCCAATTAGCATGTTTAAATTAGGAGAAAGAAATAAAATGGTTACATTTTCAGAACTTTCACTCAGTTGACAATGGCAGTTTGTAACTTTACTTACATATATATGCAAATTATATATATGTACAGCATATAATGCTGCTTATATTCATATATTATGCATATACACGTAAACACTAACATACATATCTGACATGTACATATTCATGTATACATAAATATAAGCAGCAGCATCCTCCAAAGCTGAAATAGAATTTGGACAATAACAGACACTGCCTCAGTCGAGTACTCACGAAGAGCACATTATAGCTCTTCTTTGGTTAATACTGACATGCCTACATGCTAGGGTGGGATTCTTGACCTGTAGTTATCAAGAATTCTTATTCAAATGCTATATGCAACAGTTGAACGATGCGTCACAAAGGTACTTTCAAATCATGGTCCGAAGAATTGATTTCGAGGTGTGGATTTTTAGTCAAATGTAGCAAAACCAGTCATACAAATACCAAACGATATAAATTATTGACCTGCTGGCCACTCTTCATGTGGTGTTAATGTATTTTGTTGCCTTCATTATACGGTTTGAGAAATGTTGACATCATATATGCCCTGTGTTGTGCAGTAATTTGTTTTTTATCTTCTGCCTAAAGTACATTTTTTAATGCTTATTTAAAACACTGTGTGGCACACTGTTTATTTAAATCCCACAGATGCACTTGAGATTCTGTTTTTAAAAGTACATTCTACATGCTCTGTGTCAAAATACCATACTGGTTATGCTGAAATTCCATGTGATGAATTCTCAGCATTTGTAAAGGTGGTTGTTGTTTCAATAGGTGGAAGACAATTGGATTTCTGATCTTTGTTTTGAAATGAAACAATAAATTCTAAGACACAGCTGTGGTTTAGAAGTGTTATTGTAATAATACAGTCTCTGATTAAAAGACGTTGTTTTATTGACAGTGAAACTAGTGTTTTATTAACTGTAAGTATGAATATCATTCCACATCTGTTCGTCATGGATTATATAGCTAGTGGACTTTGCTCAGCGGTAATTGCATATGATACCTGAAGTTACAGTTCAAAAGTCTCTACTGTGTTTAGGTTGGGAGTACCTGAGAAGCTGCGTTTCTTGCTTGAAGGGCTGGAAAAGAAAGAGAAGGTTTGGATTGTCTTTTGGGAGAGGTGGAGGGAGGGGGAAGCTTACCAATTTCGGACCTTGCTTTTTGAAAAATATCTAACACGCCAAAACTTTATGTTTGGGACAGAACACTGGTAATGGTCTGGGTGTCTCTTCAGTGTTGACTTTTTTAACGTCCAAGTATTTCCGCCTCCCTATTTGGACTCTTGTTATGCTGAACTTACCATAATTTCACATCTTATATATAGATACTATGGATAACCTTCATTTGAGCGTCGTAGCTGTGGTCCTTTACTTTAACATTCCTGGATCAGTGGGAACCAAGTCACAGCAGCTTCTTAATGCACATCACCATTCAGACTGCCGGTGGGATGGGAAGTTCTCAGTGAATTGCTCTTTTACTGGACTATCTGCTATTCCAGAAGATATATCACAAACATCAATAACAGCTGATTTAAGTTACAACAACATTACAACTTTACTGTGTGCCAACGGGAGAAGTGAAGACTGGATGCTAAAACATCTGAATCTCAGTAACAACCTGATTTCTGAACTCTCCGTAACTGCTTTTAGAAATTTACCCGTTCTAGAAACTCTAAACCTCAACGGTAATTCCATCAACACCCTCACGCTAGACATACCTACAGCTGCGTGTGCATCTGAAACATATGGAAAGGTCCATCACTTCCTGCCTGCTTTGAAAGTATTGTCGGCTGAAAGAAATCATCTCGATGCAGTTCCAAGAGGTAAGCATCTCAAAATCTTTACAGATCTCACTCCAAGGAGTAAGTTGGTTGTGGATATGATATGGTACGTGTTACTGAATTTAGAATATGACTGTCTCATTTAGTTACGTTTAAGGTGAGGCCAAATTTCACCTGCATGCAAATACAGTCTTAGCAATCATAACACTTAATGTCAGTCAGGTATAAACAAAATCTCTCCTCCGAGAGGCACGGGAATAATTTTCCTTGTTTGTATAGAACAGGAAATAAGGATCTTTGGAAAAACACCCGCCTTCATAAGTCAGTCATGAACCTTAACATCTATCCTTTTCAGATAAGGAATTTCACACTACTCTTCAGAAGAAAGTCAATAGTCTTTAAAATGAAACTTGCTCCAATTTCGGTATTTCATAAATACAGGAAAATGCTTTGTTCAGTCAAAGCAATTTTGCTACTACCCAACCAAAGTGACACCTTCTATTAATAAGAGAAGGATTTAAGGCTTTGCGGCTTTGCTAACCTTTTAGGAAGTGTTTCTTAGTAACTGAAGCATGCTAGGCATCACAGCCTTTATGATGGTCTGTATCTTCATAAACAGAAGATCCACATTGTCCAAAAAGTGTTTAAATGAAGTGAAAGCTGCAGTACAAGCAATGCTATCCTACACACTGTTTGCTGTATTTAGTCAGTCCCTGATACTATCAGATTAATTAGCTTTAGACTTTGAAAACACCAGGAGAAAACAAAACAACCACACCTATCAAACAAACTGGAAGGGAGTAATTACACAGGGTCCTGCAAGTTCTGTCATTCCTCGTCTTTTTTGACACTAAGTAATTCTCTGCCATGCAGGAAACTTTCAGTTCATTTTTTTGCAGCATCTGTAAGGCTCCCACGTGGAAAATATAAAAACTTTGTATTGTAAAATACACTGATGCAGATTTGATTGTTCTGACAGCTAAATACAACTCCTTTTCATAGATCAACCTTTTTCTCTGAGAGTCAAAATTTAATTTTTAGATCTTAAAAGTCAAATTGCTGTGCATCGTACCACTACACTTCAAGTAGTACTTAAATCCCACACTCAGTTAAATGCATGTTCAGAACTTCATCTTCCTTCTCCAAAATACTTCACCAGTATTCTGGTTTCAAAGCTCTCATACTGGAGGCTCTTCAAGAAAACACAAACCTAAAGCAGAGGGTTTGGGCCATAAAGCAACCCTTCTCACAGCTGACGCTCCAGATATCAGGCTGCTACCTACCGGTGCCGTATCACTGCGTACTTCTGGCATAACTTTAGCTTCAGGGCTGCATCTGAACTACCATTCTTCATCCAGGTACAAGGAGTAATTGATGGAACTGCCAGCACGTCTGAACGCCTTTCCTATCAGCTACCTCCAGCTTTACAGCAGGAATGAATCACTCTCTCTGCTTTTCACAACAAACCCGGAGATCAATTACTCAGCAAACAGAACAGCAAACAGGAATTACAGATTTCCTATAAACCGCATGGCACCAAGGGCAACATTTTTAAGAAGTAGCAGCTTCTCAGCAATGCTCTATGACCAGAAACCACTTGAGAGCGACGTGTAGGTGTTACAAAGCTCCGGTGACGCTGAGCATTCAGGTGCCTGCCTTCCCATTGGAACTTGCAGGCTAGAGCTTTAGGGGCTCCCTGCAGCGTGTAAGAAAAACAAGGGATCTCTAGCATTCAGAACTAGTTATGCAAGACAGATGCTGTCGTAACTAGGATATGCTGTAAAACATACTGACACGCTGAATTCACAGGCAGACAGGCACAAGCAACAACGTGCTTTTGTTTTCAGTCAGACATATGTCCTATGAATATGGTTCAAGTAATCCCCCATATGAGAAACGTGCATGAATGTGCAGCCGGCAGCGAATAGGAGAAATCATATCACCTTCTGTATTTCCATCTTTTATTTGCAGTTAACATACTTGTATTTTATAAACTGTGCATATTCCACCTTTTCACGCACCTCCTTCCACACCTCTAAGTCTCCAGAGTAGCGTGCTCAGAGTACAGAGATCAGTCAAAATGATTTTCACAGCATGAAGGAATGTTACTGCTTTTATGGACACGTGAATTAAAAAAGCTCTGATTGTGTATACCTTAAAATGCCTGCTGTTGATGCTATGCAACTTTTAGGATGGGATACCTGTTCAACAGAAAAGGCATGATAAATCAAAGCCTGCAGCCACTACTTGCAGTAGACAGTAACAGAGTGAATTTCCTTGGAAAAAATTTTTAAAAGCTACTTGGCACACCCAGGAACACAAGAATATAAAATGTAAAATGATTTTGCTCTTCCTAGGGCTAGGACTGCTGCAATCCTTACAGTCTGTCCGTCTGTCGTTCAATGGCATACTACGGATTGACCTGAATGACTTTCAGAACTGCTCGCAGCTGAAAACCATCTACCTACGAAACAACAAGATAACTACAATTCATCCAGATGCCTTCCAGGGTCTCAACAACTTACAGGTTGCAACATTACAACTGTTTCCATGTTTTCTGCTAATCACCATTAAAGATTGTTAATAATCAGCTATTCAGTGACAATTATATTGGTCTGATTATGATAAGAGTATAAAATTATGAATGAACGCAAATAGTTTAAATAACATTTGCATGTAAATAGTTGTTTGTATATTCAGGAACACACACTTGTAAACATGCAAAATATAACCACAAAATTACCCACTTAACTATGCCACAAACCCATCTATAACTGGCATAAACATACACCTCCTTTTCTATCCTCATTCCTTCCGTGTGCGCGCGCACCCATCCACACACACCCACACACACCCTTTCCACTCTCAAAGAAACACAAAGCCCTAAAATGCTGTCACGGGCCCTTATCAACTTTGGCGCAGCCAAGTCGAGAAAGAATTACACGTGAGTTTCAGAGGAAATAAGGCTGAAGAGGCTATTTCCAAGGAGGCTAGAGAGTCATGAAAAAACACAGGACATCTTCACAACTGAAAAATCCCGTGAGGAGGCTGCTCTCCTGCACCCAGGGACATCCCGCAGGAGGCACCCCACGGTGCAAGCCCTGCAGATTCCCAGTCACAGAGACGTAGTGCGCAATGAAGGGACTACTAAACGTACCACAGTCCTTTCTTTTTGTTTAAATCAAAAAGCTTAGTGCAATATTATTGAAATGTTAATCAGATGTATTGTTCCTATTTCTTTCAAATGCTTGTTTATTAAAATAAATGTTATTGTTGCTATTGCAATTCAGACTCCATTCTAAGGCTTATCAAATTAACTTTGAATGAATTATTTCCACACAGGTCGTGGATCTCCGTGAAAATGCTCTGAAAACCATCCTACCGCAGATAATAATCCACTTGAACATCTTTCAACTTGAAGTGGATTTGTCAAGTAATTCCTGGATATTTAACTGCAGACTGAATGCTTTCAAACATTTAATTCCTTTTCTTTCTGACTCCATGAGGAAAAAAATGAGTACTTCGCACAGTAAATCTGCCAGCAACTCCCAGAAACCTGTACTGTACCTTTCCAGTTTCCATTTGAACTGCAGTGAGGGCATTTTGTTCAAGACGGCTGCAATCCCAGCAGGGCAGACGTCAGTGCTACGCTGTGACACGGACAACACAGGGGGTACGTGAAACAGGGACTCTGTCCATTATCTGCTGCTGATGTCCAAATGCATGCAAAATGATCAAAGAAATCTGGTTTGAAAAGTGGATTTCTAAGGATGCTATTTTAAAACTAATTGAACAAGAATTTAACGTGCCAGTTAATTAAGTAGAAAGTATTACAGCAGAATATTTGTAAGTTCTAGTTCCCAAAGAAGCCTTCATCTCCTTTGTAACATTAAACTAGTAAGTGACACTAACGTCCGATCATACACAAATTTCAGTATGTAGTATATAAACGTGTACATTGCTTACTGAATGCAACAAAGGACAGAACAGGCTTTCCTCTTACTGTGATTAATAGCTGTGGGGCAGTAATTCTGGGTGAACGTAGAAAAATGAGACGGATACAATATTGTTTCTAGTATTCAGTCACTGCAGAATGGAATGAAAGCGTATTTGCATGTGAGAGGGTAGAGCCAGCAGCAGTTTCTAGCAGGACCAAGACCGTACATCGTTTCAGTGACTTCCTCCCTCACCCACACCAGTTTTCTTGGGAAGTCTGCTATTAAGACACCACGTGTGCTGTATTATAAATGTAAAGAAAAAACGCAGATGGTTTGACAGATACTTGGCACAATGTCAAGTAACTATGGATAAAAAGAAAATTGATTTTTATAAAAATAACATTAAAATTATCACAGATAGGTCAGAGTACCACTTTATACAAATACCCTGCCCCTGCAGGCCAAGTATCCTCTACTTTTAAAAACGTTTTCATTTGTGTTTTCTTTTATTTCAGGCAATGGAGTCTCTTGGTGGACACCTAAAGGCAGGATTTCAGAGGAAAGTAGTCTTCCTCACATGACACTGGATAAAAGGAGCAGTTTAGTAATACACAATGCCGAAAAAACTGCTGAAGGATTATATATGTGTATTTTTAATACAACAAAGAAGAAATATCTCATCTACAGCGTACAGGTGAAAGAACGGGTTTCAACGTCTTTGGTTAGAAAAACCCGGGACACTAACCCTGTTTTTAGACAAGAAAGAACAAAGCAAGACTTTACCCTGGCCATCTGCCTCTCCGTGTTCATTACGTTTTTTTGCGCTTTTTGCCTGGGTGTTTTTGCTAGACCCTACCTTGTGCGCCTGTGGATGTGCATGCGCAGAAACAAAAGTACAGGTTCAGAACATACTTATTCCAATGAAGCTTTTTCAGATGAAACCCTGAGCAGAGAGCGCTATGTACGCAAACCCCCAAACAGGCAGCAAAACCCGTCTGCTATTTATGAGAATTCTTCAAAACGCGCACGCACTGTTCCTGCAGACACTGATCATTTGTATGCGTGTATCATTGACAGCATGCTGCACGCACCGAATGCTGAAGAGTACCCCAACCAAAACAATAAGAAGATTAACGTGAAGAAAGACCCAGTGTTTTCAGACATCAAAGCTAATTCCAGCAATTCCGAATACATAAACTTTGGACAACCTTCTGCAAGGACAGATAACAAAAACGACATGGAAAGAACACCAAGGAACTTAATAAGCAATGACACTTCATTATGGGAACACTCACAACATGCAAATTATGAAGATTTAGAGAAGAGCAGGCTCCCTCCCATACCCAGCAGAACGAATGCCGACATTTACTCGATTCACATCGAATCTTCAGATTCAGATTTATCCTGCGCAAGAGAAACTGGCGTTCCACTTCCCAGAGGACAATCCCACACAAGTGCACAGGATTCTAGGAACAGCAAGGTGAGAAACAACGCTGAGCAGCTGCACTCTGAAATTACAGAGCCCGCACCAAACTCTCCTGAAAGAAAAGGTATCACTTCACATAATGAACCCCTAGGCACAGCAAAATTTATGCCCAGAAAGCAAAGATGTGATGAAGAACTTGGTCTAAATAGCAATATAAATATAACCAGTGATGTAGGAGACTTTATTTTATCTAGGAACTGTATGAAAGATACAAAGACTGAGAATTTAAGTGACTACCAAAAAACAGAAAACTCTCCTCATGCACTGTACAACCGTACGATAGAAGGTACTAACGAACGAGGTCATTTAGCAGATTTCTTCGGTGACAGTTCCTCAGATGAAGGGACTGCGTTCACAATGAGTGATGGGAGCTCCTTAGAAGATTTTGACCTGGAACAACCTGGTGCTAGCAGCAGCCTGCCGGCCCCTCAGCCATCACTAGAAAAAGCTGCTACAGACAATGGAAGCATTTATTGCTCAGCACTGCCAGAGCATCCAAACATTGCTGCTGAACTTCAGCATGCTGGAAAAAATGAAGACAAGCACACTGTAAATCTTGAAAACGCTACTGATGGGGTCAGATACTATCAACTACTACATCACTACTACGGGTCAGATACTACCAAGCCTCAAGCAGCATCACCTGACACTGATAAACATAGTGATCGTGTAAACATGTCAGATTCAGACTCAGTTGGTTCAAGTCAAAAAGTTTCTGAAACATTTGACTATTTTACCAATGAAGAGTCAACAGTACAAAACTCTATTTTAGATTCTCCCCACAAACATGACACAGACCTTAGTAACACGTTACTTTCATTAAAACCTTTTCCCATGTATGCAAGAGATACAGAAAATACTCCTGGTGATGCTGACTTGCAGCTGCAGTTTCCCATTGGAGCAAAGTATTTCCTCAGATCCAGTCCCACTGAACGGAAAGAGCATGCTCCAGAGGTAAGCACAGAAGAGCTCACGGATGGGAGTTCCTCCGAAAGTGATCGTGATGAAGGGGACGTTACATTAAGACAAAACAGCAGTACATCTGAGAACAATTATTTTACTTCTACTCCCACTGATATTGGTTTGAATGAAACTGTTAAAAAAGCAGCAGTGCTGCGTGCCAGCATAAGCAGCAATGAATCACCTCTTCAATCCCCGATGGAAGACAAAACCGAAGAACCTTTTAAGTTTATCACTGAGAAAGAAGACTCATTACCACAGGGTGAGCATGTGAACACAACTAAGACTTGGGAAGACAAAATGCAAAGAAGTTTTAATGAAGAATATGACGAACACATACAATTACAGGACAGCACCAACTGTAGCTCTCCTGAAGGAATGCAGCCTCGCAGTGTTATGGCAGGTTTGGTGCATATTGAATCTTCTGGGAAAACAGAGCCAGTCTTCAACACAGGAAAGTATTTCCAGTTGGATCCGAGTGAAGAGGATCCGTATTCCTTATCAGTCCCATCCAGTTTCTTTAATGGAAGCCTACAGCACAGCTCATTCCCACAGAAGAGTCCAGGAGACAGAAACTCCAGAAACACTGATTCCACTGAGAAGGAGGATGGCACTACTTTGACAGGACTGAAGAACAATTATACAACAGCTGTCAGCCTCCCACATTCAAGTGAAAAACTCATTCCAAAATCTCAGACCAGACAGGGCCAGTTTTTTGCTAAGAAGAAAAGAGCATTTGATGGATTTGCAGTCATGTTGCAAAGCAGAACAGAGTGCAGTAGTTCAGACACGGAAGTGTAACAATAAGCTCTTGCAGGTTTTTCATCATACAACAGGTGCAAAAATGTCTGTGTCTTAGAATGAAGTTCTCTGGCTTTTAATAACTTGAATACCACGTGTTTTTCTCTCCGTTTGTCGTTGTTTGTCAGTACAACTATCCGCCTCTAACTTCAGAAAAACAAGGTATGGAACTAGACCTAACCCTGAGATGTATAAAGCCTGGACTCATCTGTTTTAGAAAAGCCCTGACTCCAAAGGGTAATTCAGGCTAACACAGACATCTGTGTACAAATAAACCAGATACTATGGGCTTGTGCTTACAAGGGTATTTGTGTGTAAAAAAAATAAAAACGGGTAGGGGGTATGAAAAACAACTCTAGGATACTCAAATGAGTAAACTACTCAGTAGTTCTAAGTGTTAATAAAGTTTTGCTGAGTTATAATAATAGTATATAATCACTTTCTTATTTATTCTAGTTATGAAGATACTGCTTTCCTTTGGAAATTCTCACTGATATGCACTGTTTTATTTCTCTGTCTAAAATAAATGTAACATTGAAATTATTACATTATTGCTATTATTGTGTTTTCCTATTGGAATCCCGCTATACATGAAAGAGGATATTTTACCGTCTTCTGCTTTTTTGAACCAAATTTCTGGATTAGAAGTCTCTAAACTCCACCACCTTTGCAAATGCAGAAGTATTTTGTCAGTTGCTTCTACTACAGTTCAGCCAGCTTTCAAAATATATATTGGAAAAAAAATGTGTTGTTTTTTTTTTCCTGACCAGAAAGCTGCAGTAGCAATACATACAGTATACTACTTATGAGGAGCAGCAGGTTTTCTAAGCCTTCCTTTGTGCCATAAAGCTACATGAAAAAAAAAAAAAAGATTATCTGCTGTCCTCATCACATCCACAAAGAAAATAAATTTACTCCTTCATGAAGGAATTTTTAACGTGACTAAGTATTTCATTCTACTGTCAGAATATTGTTGATGTTGTCTGAAACTTGCCTTCACATTTCTGTCTAAATCTTGCACCTTTGCTTTGCTGCTGAGCACTGCAGACACTTGTTATCATCACCTATTCATTAAACTCAAATATTCACCTCCTTCTCCTCCTTATTAGTTCCTCACATCATTAGCAACTGCTCTCAGAAATAATACAAAACCTTATATATTTCCTGTGGCTTCCAGCCAATACTCTTTATACTGTGTGCCTTCAACATTCTTTTTTCCCCTTCACCCTATTTCTCCAGGCCCTTCAGTACCCAAAAGGTACACAATCCCCCCCACTGAATCCCTTTGAGATTCTACCATCATTCACTTTTCTTTACCTTTCAGCTGTTGTCAATCAGCCATATCTTGTTGGCACTAAAAACATTCCTCATTTAGCTCATTTGGTCACTCAACATTTTCTATAATACTTATTGTAGTACAAAAACAGTTGCAGTTATAGCAGTATAAATGTACATTATACAGGCACAAGTTTGTTTTGTGTTTTTTTTTTGTGTTTGTTTTTTTTTTCCTCCTGCACAGAAATTATGCTTGCAAAGAGGCGTAACTGCAACTGCTCTAGGGATGCTAGAACTTCTTTAGCTTCATCAGTAACTTCAGGTGCCAAAAGAATCACATTCATGTTAAGTTTTAAGTTACTACCACAACTGATAGCAAGTAAATGAAGTCACAGAACAGGCCCCATAAAAAAGCAGTCAGCATTATGCTGGATGAATTCTCAAATGAAGAACAAAGAGCTGACTGTTTTGGTAATAGTTTGGGCACACCCTTCTTACAGGGTGTAAGCCTCTTCCTTTATTCTCTTTGTCAGGCTTTACAAGTATGCTTCCTATTCACCACCAGATTTGGAATTCTGCAGCCAATATTCCATATTAAGTAGGAAGATTAACTAATGGCTGTTTTAAAAACTAAAGTCGTGAATGTACTAGAGACATTTGGGCTGCAATTTTCATGTCTTATTGCTAGCAGCTTTTCTATTGTTCTGCTCAGATATTACCACTTTTGCTTTGAAAAGGTCAACTCAACAGCCCATTACAAGTCAAATAATTGACAAACTCTGCTAAATGCTATGGAAAACACGAGTATTTGAGGTCACCAACAGAGCCTCAGATATAAATACTACCACATTCAAATACTATTAGACTGGTGTTCTCTTCCAAGATGGAATTTAATGGAATTTACGCTTCAGATCTTCAAGATCACAGAAGAGATAAGGTTGGCAGGGCCCTCTGGAGGCTGCCTGGTCCAACCCCTGCTCAAGCAGAGACACCCACAGCAGGTTGCCCAGAACCACGTCCAGGGGGCTTTTGAAGATATCCAAGAAGGGAGTCTCCACAAGCTCTGTGCAACCTGTGCCAGTGCTCAGTCACCTGTACACTAAACAAAGTGCTTCCTGATGTTCAGAGGGAACCTCCTGTGTTCCGCTTTGTGCCCACTGCCTCTCGTCCCATCCCTGGGCACCACTGAAAGGAGCCTGGCTCCCTCCTCTTTGCACCCTTCCTTCGTGTTATTTGAACATACTGATGAAATTCCCCATCTTACTGATGAAATTCCCCATCTGCTGAGCCTTCTTCTCCAGGCTGAGCAGCCTCAGCTCTAACAACTTTTCTTCATAGGAGCAGTGTTCCAGTCCCTTCATCATCGTAGTGGCCTTTCAGCAAACTCTCTTCATCCTCTGTCTCTCTGGGGTATCCAGCCCAGAACGGGACACAGCACTCCAGGTGTGGCTTCACCTGTGCTGAATGAAGTAGAAGGATCACCTCCCTCAACCTGCTGGCAACACTTCTGATGCAGCCTAAGATACCTTCTCTACCACAAAAGCATTGCTCATGTTCAACTTGACGTTCACCAGGACCCCCAGATTCTTTCCCACAAAGCTGCTTCCTGGCCAGTCTGCTCCCAGTATGATGGCTCCTGGGATTACTCCTCCCACGTGCAGGACTTTGCAAAGCCCTTCTTTGAACTTCAGGAACTTCCGATCAGCCCATTTCTCCAGCTTGTCCAGGTCCCTGGAGAAATCAGCATGACCATCTAGTATATCAGCCGACCTGCTGAGGGTAGCATTGTGCCCCATCATCCAGATCATTAACCATTAACGAAGATGCTGAACAGGAGTGGACCTCAGTACTGACCTGGAACACCCCACTAGTTATTGGCCTCCAGCTAGACTTTGTACCACTGATCACTACGCTCTCAGCCCAGCTGTTCAGTCAGTTTTCAACCCACCACACCGTCTGCTCATCCAGATCATATTTCATTGGCTTCTCTAACAGGATGTCACAGGAAGAGTGTCAAAACCCTATGTCAAGATAAGCAAGTAACAAAGATGCTTTTAAAAAATTTGTCTTATAAACAGTCATTTTCAGCACGAATGCCTCTTGTTGAAAACTTTTGTATTACAATATTTTTTATACCCACACATCCCATTTGAAACATGCCCATTTCCAAAGTGTTTTAAATATTTGATTTGCTGTAATATTGAGAATAAAGATCATGTGATTGCATATATTCTCTTTTAACAGAATTTTTCAGCCCAGAGAAGTTTTCTGCTGCTAAATGATAAAGGTCGCCAGCTGAGGTCAGGCACATTCACATACAAGAATTTCTGAAGTATGGAGCACAGAAAAACCTGAAGTCAGTTTCTGAAACCAGCACAAATACTGTTTATTTGTGAGATGCCATTTTACATCAACACCAGCAAAGACCTAAAAATCAACCAGGTGAACTCATGCTGGATGGCGTAACAGTATTTTCACTAGGCTGAGAGTCACAGGAGTTTAGCACACCTTATGTAATATCCAAGTAACTAAGACATAAAGCATTCACAATTACAGGTTAACTGCTGTTCCTACAACAGCAGTGTCAGTGAGAACTATTTGGTGACAACACACATACACACACACAGAGGGGAAAAATACTAAAAAACAACCCCACGTTTCAGTCTCAGTTACAGACAACTGTTTAGTTGGTGGCTGGATTCTACACTCTTTTATAGCAATATGAAAGGATAAAATATAAGGCTTATAAAGAGGTATTTTAGCAGTTATAATTAAAAGCAGGGCACAAGCTAACCTTTAAAGCTGTCTACATGAACTTCAAGAGTATTCAATGTTAGACTTGTGATCAAGAGTCAACAGAAATCTGGGAAAACCCTAACACAACTGAAATCCATGTTTTTTGCCCTCCAAAAAAGGTAACTTAGGAACATTAACCCAGTAACAATGAGCTAAAACTACTTTTGATTGTGCAAGTGTATTTGTGATGAAATGAAATGTATTTGTGATAAAATGGGGCAAGTCTCCAGTCCTCTACATGTCAGAAAAGGCCACACAAAGGTGACAAATATTTATTGTGGCTTAAAGGCAACCTTAAACAGGTTTCAGATGAAAGCTCACATACATAAAGAATTCCAAAAAATTCCATCCTCCTCACATTTCTTAAGAATTAAAATTAATATTTAAAATTATATTATCGTGCTGTAAAATGAAATATACACAAATTTAATTTGTGAAATGTTTCTGTTACTAATATTCTCTACAGTTATTTGAATAGTAAAGAGCTCCAAATGTTTGTCATCTATCAACCTAAAGTGTCTCTGGATGCTGTTTTCCTCTGAATAACTGGCTTTCTACTTTATTTCTTCCCAATACCAAGCATGGATTGTACATAGACCATCAAGTTTCTGCTATAAGTGCAGTTATATTACCCCAGAAGGATTAGCACAAGACTTGTGGCATTTCTGCCAGAATGACCTCTTGGTATCTTGTTAAAGGCATCAGGATGTTTTGGATATTATTATTCAAATGGGTGGGGGAGACACCAATTATATTACAGTGTAACAGACAAAAAAGCAAACACCAAACTTGTATTAAATACAAGGTAAACTGAGTGGCTTAGTTAAATTTCCACAATTATTTAAAAACTAGAGGGAATTTCAGCAAAATACAAGCCTAGCAATGTTAGGCTCCTTTGCCGGTCAGCAAACAGCAAAAACAGAAGGATGAGTAACACAGGGACAGTTATCAAGCCATACGTGTCTGTTTCAGTCCATTTCGGTCTCTGTAAGTTGTCAGCTTGGATTTGTGATTTATGAAGTTACTTGTTATAAACCACCTGAAGACTACAGATTCATCTTGGTTGCAAGCAGAAGATAATATCTGCAGTATCTAATCCATTTCTGAACACATTCTTCCTTTCCATCACTCCAAATTACTTTTACCCAAAGGAAAAAAAAAAAGTTTGTTTATACAGCATGAATACTTTCTGAGCTTTGTTTTCCTCTGTTTACTTCACTGTCAAATTTTGTATTCCACTAAACATTAGCAAACTTGGAAAAAGAACATCTGCTTAACTGAAGAGATTTCTGTTGACCCTGTTATGTGAAAATTACACCTATAAAAATAATAGATTAAAAGTGTCTTTGGCTCTTGCTTCCTTTACTGGAAGTCAAATTATTTGTGCCATCCAAACCTTTTTAGGCAAACCTTGTATTTTAGCAGTATTCAAGCCAATTTGTGCTAAACAGTGTTCTAGAGTCAGTAACTAGCCTAACTTTTAAGAACAACTCCAGTATTTCACTTAAAATTTTAGCAAACACAATTTAGCCTAATGTTATGAGTTATATTGCTTCTAAGTTAATTATTTTAAAAACTAAACCAGCAGCTCCACTGATATTTACTATGGTTATACCATGGTAATATACACATTTACATCAGAAGTCTCAATAAAACGTGTGTTTTAGTAAGAGGCTTATTGTAAACATTAAATGCTGCACTCCAATGAATTAAATTCCTGTGCAAACTGGCATCCATCATGGAATTAAGGTTATGTTTATTAGGACAAGAAAAAGCAATGATTATGTATGTTTTACCACTACCAACTTTAAAGAATGCTATTTATTTAGTGTCATGGAAATCCAGACATGAATATTTCATGAGGAAAAGTAGTATTTTCTCATCAGCATCTTGAAATTCTGGGATTTCTATATGTATACAGATTGTATATTCATGTATATACAAATATACACAAATACACACAAACAATTTTTGTCTTTGGCAGCTTAGTCTGACAAACAAAAACCGTCAACAACAAAACACAGATTTGAACAGAATTTGACCACCCATAGCACAGGTACAACCTCCCAGTCCAGGACAGCAGACGAATGAGCATTTGCTAAACTAGACCTTGTCCTGAAAGTAGTCAAGTTAATGACAGTTGTTCCCAAACTCAGTTATAATAGAACAGGACCTTCAGTACAGCTGAAAATTTCACATTCAACCTAAGACACATCCTCTCCCCCAATGCCCCAGATTGCATTCTGAAAAACTGTCAAAACAGCCAATACCTTGTCAAGTATTTCTACAGAAAAGTAATGTTATTCTTTGTTCCAAAACATCCACTGGCCCTTTTTTGTTAAATGTTCCATGAATGAATAGGGAACATTTCACTAAATCCTCAGGACTCAAAGTTTAGTAGCACCGGATACTTCAAGAACCTATTTATAAAAATCAACACTAACATTTTTTAATAAAGAATGGTAAGGCAAAGACAATGGGAGAAAAGTACAGAAATTAAACATCATTCCACTCGCTCATCTTCTCCAGAGTTACCACTAGAACTCTCCTATACAAATAAGGAAATTAGTAAAATAGGATGTATGTGGTCCCTAAGAAAAAAGTACTGTCATGCAATGCTGGTGTCTAACGTGCCCATTGCCTGCAATGGACATTCTGCTAGGAAATTTCAATCCCCAGCGTGAAAGAAAAAGTAATGTTTTAACTATTCAATCTAATAGGTTTAATTACTCAAACACAAAGTTAGAGACCGTAGGAAAGACTAATATTACAAATAAAAAAAAATCTGCACTACCTATGTGCTAGGGGTGAGCAGACTATTCCCCAGACCACTAATTTTACCTAGAACTTTAAAATTTCACTATATTGCAACACAGTCCAAACACTCTTGGTACACCAAAAATTAAAAGGAGTATGCCAAAGGCAATTTACAAAAGTCTAAAACCCATTTTTAAAAGGTACTTTAATTTGTTCATTTGTACCTGTAATGACTACTGCAGTTTTAACATTAAAAAGTCACTTTTTTCTTCAAATGGAAATCATCTGTGGCATATACAACTATTACAGTGTTTTAATATTTATATATATATACGATTTTTTTTTAAGACACCAACGTTTCACTCCTATTAAGCAATAGGTTATGTTTGGCGAATTCCCGTGAAGAAAGTCACAGCATGTCTTCTCCCCTCAGAAAATGGCATCTCAAACAGTAACATTAAAATTGACAATAGTTCTTCAGTGTAACTATGTCCAAGCAGTCTGTTCATTTCATTTTCTGAAATGCTACATTTGAGACCAAAAGAAAAGCAAAAGAACTAAAGTTTCAACATGTAAGTGATGACTAGAAATATGCCACAAAATTATTTTTACAATACATTTCTGCAGAAATAATCCCTAGTTGAAGCTTTTTTTATACACATATACAAAATTTAGACAGCAATATACACATAATCACAGTGAAGACGCTGGCAAGTTCACCAATCTGTAGTGTAAATACAAAATGCAAAGCAGCCTTCAAAGAGAACAATGCTACACAGCAAGCATAGCTAGCTTGTTAAATAGCAAACATCAAAAGTTCCCTGCAAAAGGAACGCAGTGCAAGAAAAGCAGCATGCACTTTGATACAAATAGCAGTTTATGGCTAATGGTTGACATAACTGTGGTAACAGTGACTCTTGAGTGGCTGTGCATAGTTAAACTCCTACGTCATCTGTTTTCCTTTATACCATTCCACAAACTCATCCAACAATACTGGCCCTGTAGAGAGATCAAATAACTGCATTTTACAAAATTTTGTAAGAGGACACCAAATGATTTATCTCAGAGAAATAAATTATTTTTGAACACCAACATATGGCAGTACTTACAGGCTCCATCTTCATCGTAATTACTGAGGTCAAGGTTAATTGTTCTGCTGAATTCAAGAACATTACACCATTGGTCCTTATTGATAACTTTGTATTTTGATTGCTGCTTAAGGCAAGAAACGTGAATTACTGAAATATATTTATCTCCCTCAAATTCAGATTTTCTTACAGAAAATTTAACCCTTGTGATGAATTATGTTATTTATATCAACTAAAACTAAGCAAGATTAAGAAAGACACTGAATAGTCTACTCAGTGCTGAATACGTCATGTTTCCCACTAAGACATCTTCCAGTGAACAACCACGCATCAACAGAACGCAACTCCAGAAGCAAATGAAAGACATTCTATACTTTGTCCCACATTAAATAAACCTTAACAGCATAGGGATTTGAGGAACAGGAAGAAAGTAAAGATAACCTGTTACAAATGCAGTACTGGAGGAGTTAGTATATTTTAAAAATCAGAAAAAAATCATAGCTGTTTATTCGGTATCTAATTAAAATAGCATCAGAGAAGGCAGACAAAAAGTAATTCTGTTTCAACCTTCTTACCTCTAGAAACTGGTGAAATACTGGAAAAAGAGACCATGTTTTTCCTAAAAGAAGGCCCAACATACACTTGGCAGTGTTTATGTCTAGGCTGCGCTGGTCCTTTTCCTGTGTCAAACAGAAAAAAAAGTCAAGGAACAAAAAAGCATAATCTTGGGATTTTTCAATTATCCCCGCTGCCTAGACTACAGTTCATACATTTGTAAATCTAACCCTGTTTTTTATTAAAATGGAACCCCCAGGTAAGACTTCCTTCCTCACAGCTAATGGCCTGCTATAAAGAGAGGATGCTTTCTATAACAATGACAATTTTTTGAGAAAGTATTGAGAGAAGGAATATACTCTTGATCACAACTGAAGACCCTTCAAGAAAACAATGCCCATTACACCCATACCGACATTTGCGTGAATGCATCTGCATAACCATAAGTGTCTTAAAAAATAGTACCACTACACATTTCCTGAGGTTTTCTTAAAGCTACATGAACCAAAAGAAGATAGCTAACCAGCTATCAGATAACACTACGTGAGAGTGACCAGAGGAGGTTCTTTGTTCTGCTCTTCTACCAAGTGAGGGAACACAATATCTTAACACCTAGCACATGCAGACTCATCTCAGAACTAACCCAGTTTTATGTCAGCATCACAGTGGTATGTTACGGCTTGTGGAGACAGGAGATTTTTGTTGATTGTTGCTGCTTTTGTGGGGTTTTGGTTTGTTTGGTTAGTTAGTCTTCTAAAGAAGAAGAAGAATCTGTACCTAGCAGATTCATTACATCTGATCACTGGGATAGTTAGTTTATTTGATAACATGACTTCTGCACATCTCAAAAGCAACACGTACATAAACCTAAGAGTCTATTTCATTACTTCAAGTAGTTTAACCATCTACATTTGTTGCCTTGAAATTAAATTTTTATGACAGATTGGACATAACAAACCACCCTTTTATATCTTGTTTATAGCATTAAGCTACAAATTCAGAAAGGAAGTCACAAAGGAAAAAAAATCTGTTTGGGCTACTGTTGACCTTGATATCTTTTCCACTCATGATTGCAAACAGGAATGTCTATCTTCAGAAAAAGCAGGGATATAAGGAGTGCCTAATAAAACAGCGCAAGACAGCTACATAAGACAAAGAGAATTCAGCCCTGTGCTTCACCTCTGGAAGTGCAGTAACGTGTCTACATTTAACAAAATACACAGGGTTTTTTGTGTTTTTATTTTTAAAAATATCTCAAAACATAATTGTCTTCATCACACACGAAGGATGTGGTAAAGCAAGATCCCAGTTCTCTGACAACTTATTGTCTTAACAGCAAGATTATTCTATCTTCTTGAAACCATTCAAAACACACCTCACTTCTAAAATTGTATAGACAGAATTTAATGCAGATTCATTCTGGAAGGGAAGTGGGGAGGCCGGCAAAACCACAAACTGTTTTACGTTCTCATCATTAAATATAAGAGAGACTTCACTCAATCTGACCTAGAGGAATAAAGTAAATTCTAGGATGAACAAAGCTTTTTGATTAGTAATAATGCTGAAAGACAAACCTGCAGAGGCATCTTTGTGTTAGCATGATACAAGCCTTTCACTTATTTCCAATGTCAAATAGTTCTAAAAATTGATCCTCTTTCCAAAGTCAGTTTACACCTTACCTCTGTCACCAACATCTTTAAGTAGAAATCACACTGCTGTGAGCCTGCATCTTATTTTCAGTACTACTTATATACTTTAATTCTTCCCACACACATAAGTATTAATGAAATCAGCCCCCATTGCCTTTACTTTGGCCATGATATTTTTCATTATTAACATACATTCCAGATACTTGTAATCTTTCTTGGATACAGTAGAGAAAATACTGATAAACTCTGATAAATTTCAGTATTTGTTTTACAGTACTGCTAGTCTTTTCAAGATCTTTTTTCCCCCCAAATATTTTGGATAAAACACCAAGCCATGAAACACCTGCCTCTGTATGTTCTCAAACTTAACAGTAACTGTGGTAAACAAAGCAAGGAATGTGTTTGCTTAATACCTACACATGGTATCTCAAATTAATTCAAGTCCAATTAATGTTGACTTAAAACGGTGCATGCCACATCAAACCTAGATGATGCTTATTTTTAATTGATCAACTCTAAAATACCAAATCATAACAGACACTCTCAAAAACTCTTAAAACTTGGGAAGTTTTGAAAACTTTTTTGCCACTTCGCACCTCCCTGCAATGACTACCTCTCTGATGGAAACTATACAAATCTCAGTCAAAACCAAAGTTACTCCATCAGCTTTTTCTTTCAACCATTCCATTATTCTGATAAAAAGATCATGTTCAAATTCATCTGCTGCATCCAGATAAATATAATCTGTATTAGTATTCATTTCTGTTTACACAGGAAGCCACTACCTATATAGACTTCCCTTGCCTCCGTACCATTAGAAGTTTGATAATTCTATTAGTCTTAGATAGGTTCAACAACTCCACTGTTGATACAACTTCAACTTGCAGTTCTACAATTGTGTTTTTTTCGTTTTGTTTTTCTTTCAAATGGTATCACAGCATCTGTCTCTGTTTAAAATTCCTTCTTAAGACCTATGTTTGTCAAATCAATTTGGAACCTCTTGAAAATTCCCTACCCACTGTCCTTTAAAGTTTCTTCATTTATTTTTGATGGACCACCAGCTGATTCAGATTTGCTATTAGTAAGATTTTTTTTTTTAATCAGTTCAAAATATTTCATCAATATCTTGAACTTCTTTATCAATGTTAGGTATTTCTAGCCTTTGCATTTTACTTTCAGCAGAATCAGTAGAAACCTTCACACGGTGTACTGGGTCTAGCTAGGATGGAATTAAGTTTTCTTCACAGCAGCTTCTCTGGTGCTGTTCCACATCTGTGACCAAAACAAAGCTGATAACACAGCAATGTTTTAGTTAGTGCTAAATTGTGTTTGCACAACATCAAGGCCTTCTCTGCTTCTCTCTGCCCTCCCAGTAAACAGACTGTAGCTGTCCTGGATGTTAGGAGGGGATGCAACCAGGTAGATGACCCAAACCAAGCAAAGATATTCCATGCCCTATAACAACGTACTCAGGAATAAAAGAGAGAGGAACAAGTTTAGGGAAGTTAGCCATCTTTTGCTCCAGAACTGGCTAGACATTGTTTTACCTGTGGGAGGCGGTAAGCAATTGCCTTTGCATCACTTGTTTTTTCTTTCTCTTCTTTCACTTCTCCCTTGCTTAATGAACATTTATCTCAGCCCACAGATACTTATTTTTTTTTGCTTTTACTCTTTCTTTCCCCTGTCCCACTATAAGAGGGTGAGAAGGAAGTAAGCAGCTGTGTGGTGTTTAGCTGCCTGCTGGGGTTAAGTACACAGCAAAGGAGGTATTAAGATGTTGATATGTCTTTTGCTTCTCACATACTAACTCCATACATTCTCATATCCAGCTTAGTTAAAAGCGAACTACCACAAAACTCTCCATGTTGACATGCAGGAAGCAATGATATACCAGTGTGAGTTATTTATGAGAGACTTAACTATCAGAATTGCTAGCATTTCAAATTTTTCTTACTACTTTTTCTTATGTTACCTCAGCAGAGAGGCTGGTATTAGGATATTGTTCCATAAATGCTGAGAACATCATTAATGGCCTTCAAACAATTTTCTAAACCAGTATTTATATTATAACCTTATATTATTTTTACCACTTGCAGAAATGCCTTAAGTGCTTCGTCATTTTAAATACATCTATGCTCACAAATATCAAACAATTAAAAAAATAGGGTAAGCCAGTGGAAGTAAGTTCAACAGAATAAGGCTTAAATTATTTTTTCTCATTTGAAGCAGAAAGATAACAAAATATGCCTAAACACTAAAACAAACATCGTATACTTTTCCTTTCCAATTCTGTCAATTTGCATATACTTTTTTTTTTTTTAAAGAACGTGAACATTTCCATTTGTTAAAAGAGAACAAATTTAATGTTAAGAGAAACATACTTAGAGGTCTATGGTCTCTTAAACATTACCCATGAAACCAAAGTTTCAGTTAAGATGATGGCCTTCTGCAGTACTCACCCGTGCAAAGTCAAATGCGTATCTATAAATAAGTTTAAAATTGGTAGGCTCATTTAATAAAGATCTCAAGTAATCCAGAGAATTTCTCAGTTTTTCTGTAGTATCACATCTACAAAAAAAAAAGAGTGAATTTACAGTGTACATTCTTATACAAATGCCTGGTGTTTTTAAAAGAGAATCTGTAAAATGTGTCCCCGTAACTCTACAAAACACGAAGGCACGAGTTTATATGCATAAGATACCTTGATTTAACCCACAACATGAAATGGATTTAGATAAAGTATCAGTCTTATGCTGCTACTCTGATAAAAAGTTGTTTGGGTTTGCAGAAAATACACTCTCCAATAGATTAAACCCAGATCTTGTCTACACAAAGCAATCCACCAGCAAACCACAGAAGGGAAACTATACTTCTATAGCTTCAGCAAAACTACAGAACTTATACACAGTTTTAGTGATTCTGCTTTGTAAGGTAAGTCGTTTCCCCACACTCTATGAAACATGGTTATTCAACTACTTTTATGTTAAGTACGCCATAAAGCTCTCAACTGTAGAAAAGAAAACGAAAATCCATTCACAAAAAGGGTTTGCACTATTTAACATTTTAAACTGCACATAATCTAACAACATATCAATATCTAATTCATATGCGATGACAGTAAAGGTTAGAAAGTGAAATACATAAATCCAGCGACAAAGACAGATGCAGTTGGAGATAAAAACAATGTACCTCATGACATTTGTTTTCTTGAGACTGTACATGTTTTAAACCTATTTAACATGCAGCTGTCAGGTTTCAAGCTGTCTCTGAATAACCATAAGCAGTAGGAAATACATATTCCTTCTGATCTGCTCTAAGTTTTATGATTAAAAACATCAAGGCGTATTTTTTATAAAAAAATTTACTATTTACATTTACTATTAAAAAAACTCAGAAGTTTTTCAAAGCACTTACTGTAGCGATGTCATTCCTTTTAACCATTCTTGTAATGTAAAGTAGCCCATGTTTTGTGCATCCAACTTCCATGCTAATACAAGCATAACAACCTGTTTAAGAGGAAAAAAAAGAAGAATGAAGAATATTAACAGAAACATCCAGACATTTTTCAAACAGTTACTGTTTAGTAGGCTACAAATATTTATTAATATAACCAATATTTTCAGGACTTTGCTAATGAGCAACTGCTTTAAAGTTAAATAAGTTAAATAATTTAAATACCACAAACTTAGACATAATTCAAACAAAATGACAGCAGCACAAAGATAGGCAATATCAATCAGGTTACCAGTAGCCACCTTACTTCTTCAAGGCAGCATTCATAAAATGCCACTGCAGTAATATACTGTTCATTGCAGCCATGAAGAATATGAGATGGTGTAGAAGCTACAAAACTTCTACAAAATCTAAGCACTGATTTGAGACAAGTTACATTTGACATTAAAAAAAATAAGAGGAATATATATACACATATGAAAAACTAAGAGAAACATATATTGTATACATAAATTGGGAAACGTATACTTGTTAGTGTTAGGTCAGAGGTGAGACTGGGTGATCTTGGAGGTCTCTTCCAACCTAGACGATTCTGTGATATTCTCTTTATTTGGGTTTTGATATGGCATAATGGGAGTGCTAACATTGCTTACAATATTTGAAATCCCCTTCTCTCCTAGAAAAAAAACTAGTTTGTAGCTGTTACATTAAAATTCCAGTGTTGTCTTAGAAAAGACACCATCACCTTTTCTTTAGTTTTGTATTTTTTCATTTCTTTCTTGTGATGGGAGGGAAGCGGGGAAAAGAAAGAGAAGGGGTTACAGCAAAGCCAAAATGGGTTTTTAGCCAAGTTAAGCACTTTGGGTTTAGAATAAAGGTTCCAAGAGTGTATTTAAACCTCTCTGGTTTATTTTTTTTTCCTCCAAAATTCCCATTTGTAATTTTTGATGGAAAATTAACGTAACTATAGACGGGTTCATCTATATTGTAACACACCAAGCTCCATTCAAAAGATGCCTTAACTTACATTTTCTGGTTCTACTCCAATGTCTTCACAAAATTTCTCCATACCTTCAGGCCCTACAATGTCATCAGTGCCTGCAAACAAAATACATTTTACATATCTCTGAAAATTAAAATGGACTGATCTGTAGAGCACAAGAGAAATGTAATCACACAGTACAACATGAACTTCCATACACTTTAGTTTGTTTTGTTTTGACATGCAGTATTTCCTCACTTACTATCAGACTTGGATACACTTATATCTTTACCTCACCTTTGCAAACAAATACAGAAAAAAATAGAGAACAACTTTTCACTCTTGCAAGCATCCTTTATTCTATCCAGTTATTGAGACAATCTTGAAAGAGTCAACGAGTAAGATCTTTAAGAATGCACTTAAGACTAGCAGAACATCCAAGTAATATTAGCATGGTTAAATGAGCAAACAATGATTATTGAAACTCATTTCTCAGCTTGAATCTTTACTGATACCATAAAATCATATCACATCAGAATGTTTAGATATATATGATACATGAGACTGACATTCCCAGAACCTTATTCCTTATTATCTCATTTATACTCTATCTTTATAAAATGCCATTTACAAAAAAGACCCTGAAATAAAAATTTCATGCTCCTGTTTATTCATATGACAATAACAACATGGCTGCACATTATATGAATTTTAATAACTGCATGGGAAAGGAAGATATGAATTACACGCAGCTATTTCTTAGCTGACGTTAAATGAAAAACAGTTCAAAACCAAATTTTATTAAAATGTACTACCATTAGAACAGATGCTATAAAGTCAAGATATTCATAGCTTCTCCCCTATGCTGTTGACAGAAATGTACAGGCCTTAATTGCATTGTGCAGTTGTGTTTTTTTGAAGCATGATGAGTATTTGAACTATTTTGTTAAATTATTTTATTCCCATTAAAAAGGGGTCATTTTGAAAAAAACAGAGGCAGAAATCCTTACTTTCATCCAATGTAAAGACTAAATACGCAAGCAAGAGGTTTAATAGAGGAAATATCAGTCTATGCTTTATTATTAGGTGACCCATTATTCTAGAAATAACAAGGTTTAAAAATCTCTTCCCATCTTCCTATGACATCCTCCCACTCACACTTGAGTGCACACAAGAACCTTTAAAAAAAACACTCATTCTGTAATGTAAAGACACACCAGGGAAAAAGAAAAAACAAATGCAGTGTCAACTGTCTGCATACATAAAGGAAAAGACTTTAAAGCAAGAACACAAAAGAGATTATTATTTGAAGTTTCATTTTTTACAATGTTATTCAATACAGTAAACAAGATCATACTCTCCACTTGTCTCTGTTTTATCTTGGTGTATGCAGCCAATGGAAAACCAAAAGTTCTTTCATACACAGCCTTCCTTTCATCCCTTCTCTCCACCAAAGTCTTGACAAAAATGAGTTATCCCTGTTGCTAGAGTAAAAAAAATAAATCAAGCTGGTCAGAAAGGCGCAGAATCTAACAGGTTAAATTTGGCTTGAATTTGTCTGAATCCCCTCTCACAGACTGCAACAGACAAGTGAGATCTCAAACTAATTAATTTAGTGTATATAATTTTATTAGAAGAGAAAAATGATTTTATTACATCAAATTAAGTCAATCTTCATTACATGTAAGCAGGAGACAAAACAGAACAAACAGTGAGCAACGTTATCCAAAACAACATCAGAAAACTGCAAGATGACCTCGTTTCCTTTGTCAACCACCTATTTCATTTCTTTTGGGTCTTCTTTAGAGTCATGAGATTATTTTTCCCCATACGTCAAGTCCTCCCCTTCACAAAAGCACGTGTAGAAAAAATGAAAACGAACGATGCCCCATGATTTTACTGTCAAAGGATTATCTCGTGACCATAGATGATAATTAATAATCCTAAAGCAACATGTAAAGGAAGTTCTCATACACAAGGGCAATGATTTAGTCAACCTCCCATATACTCTGTAATGGAAAAATACTCAAAGACAAGACTCTTACGGAATACTTGAATTTATTTGTTTCTATGCTGGAAACTAGAACCACATTTGGCAGCAACATAACTAATTTTACCTTTTTCCCTACCTTTTATTTAGTTAGTTATTTTTGAATTTTCAGACATACCTTCCCCTAAAGCTTATTTCTGCACTCTCAGTGCTATCATGGTAGCTGGTATGACCTCTAAAGCCAGAGAGGTAACAACATTTTGGACAAATTGGAATAGTATTCATATTCTAAAGTATTTCAAGATACACACCTCCTCCATTCTTTTTATAGAACAGAGACAAAGACAAAATTACCCCTTGAACTCTTCAACTTCATGCTATGCAAAACATAAGAAAAGCTTCTTTAAATCTTTTACAAAAAAGTCTCCGTATTTAATCTTGGAAAAGATCAGTTAATGCAATTTTCATATTCCAATGTATATTAAACTGTTATTGGGAAATTTGCATTTCACCCTTACCTGCATATTCATAGAACCATTCTAAGCATCTCTTACTTGAAAAGACTTCTTCTTCTGCTTTTATTCTAGTCGAATCATATTTTCTATACATACTTCAAAAAAAAAAAAGAATTCATCAGTTTTTTTAAAGCAACCTTTTAGTCAACAGCCACTATAAGCAGCAACACATTTTCTTTCATTAACTAGTTTACTCAACATTCTGATCTCATAATCAGTCATTTTGGGAACTGCTTAGCAGAATAAGAATTATTGAACCTTCTGTATTTGCTCAGTCTGTCACAATTCAACTGGTCCATAAGTTATCCATGTGCATGAACTTTCCTTACAACAGATAGTTTGGTTCAAATTCAACCCCAAAGTGCTTTATGCAAGTCCAAGTAAGACTTGTGCACACTAGCAATCACCATAACCAACTGATGGGCTGCAACTTGGCTGTGGGTGTAAACCCACAGTGATTCTATGTCACAGTCAATACAGGTCCCACATGTAGGTATACAGACTTCAAGCACTTTTGAATGTTTATTAACTGAGGAGAACCTAACATACTCTTTTTGCCTCCTCAAAAATTCTGTAAGAAGGATAAAGCATTACCCACACACTAACATTATTATAAAGCCAGTAAGCTGGTAACACAAGAAATAAAAGAAAAAAAACATCAACAAAAAACAACCCCCAGGTTACAGGTCCCCACTGACAGTAACTTCACCACGGGGTAAACAGTTAAGTGAAAAGCTAGACCAGCAGCACTGCCTTCCCCGCAGAGATGACTCCTGGGGTAGTGCTCTCCTCAGATGAGAAGCTTAAGGAATTTTGTCTGCATTCAAGAAATGCCACTGAAGTATCAGTCTCCTGAATTTAGGATCTGAAACACCACAAACACAGAACATACAATGGAAGTTGATGAGTTACTCCATCCTGTTTAGACTTTTCTGAAAGAGCGACAATACCACTTGTGACAGCCTGTTAAAGGGAAGAGACTCAGCAGTCCAAGTAGCTGCTCACTGCTGCATATACACTCTCTGAACCATTTTGACCACTCTGCGGTAGCTCGGGCTCAGAAGCTGAAAAGAGCCAAATAACAAATGGCTTGGACTAGAGGAGGAAGCCAAGAACAGCTCTGTACATGTTCCAAGCATGCTGCCCCTTCCTCTTACAGTGTCAAACCCTGCTGGGGGAGGACAACAAAGTGTTCCTTGAACCAATTAGCCAATCTGAAATAACTTGATAAAATTAATTTGGAGTTGATTTCATCACTACTTTGCCCTTCTTGAAAGGCATGTAAAAGATGTCTATACTTACAAGCTTAGAGTACACTATGCTACTATCTTCTGCCTAGCTGCTTGTAGTTACCAGCTACAAGGAACCATATCTAGTTAACGGTGACATCATGCTGACAGGAGCACACGAACTACTTCATATTTACAGTCGTAGTTCTTTAAAAACAATTAACTCTTAGAAAAGTAATACTGGTCACGGCAAACTGATAAACTGCTAATTGGAAGACACATACAAATGAAAATCTGAAGAAATTTCAAGACAAAGGAAAATTACCACTGTACTGAAACATGCTGACCTTGCAACAAACTGAAACCCTACAGCCAAATGCCATCCATCCATGTTTCAGAAACAAATATTTATATACCCAAGACTCGTAACACCAACTGGAATACAAACTTGAAAACTGATTGTAGCAGGAGCTCTTCAACATTTTTATTCGAGGAGTCTTAAGTACCTAGTCTAATGACCTAGAACATGGAAAGCTAGTGTGGTTCCCTAAGACAGACGCTCACCACAAGAATAAACTTATTTTTCTTATGAAGGGTTGATAAGAAAGTGCTTCCCCTACTTGTTCACTGAACTCATCAACATGCTAGCTGTCAGTATGTGAACAGCAGGTCTGGAAAGGAACCCTCAAGAACCGTTTATTGACAGAGCTCTGGATCATCCAACTATTTCAGAAAAAGGATTCCTGCATCTTCAAGTGGCAGAGTCAATACTGTAACCTGAACCAAGACACCAACAATAATAGTTGGTGTAAGAGAAACCGTATGTGTAAGAGGAATGGAAAATTAGAACAAAAAAGCACCCCTTTTTATACCTTCACTGCGTCTAAGCAGAGCAAGTTTTCATAGGACTGATAAGCGATTGCAGCTCATTTGCTGTACTAAAGGCTAAAGACAGTTAGGAATTGGAAGAAACAACAATATTCATTAGTAAGTCCATGTGTGCCCAACACACAGCCAAGTAACTCAAAGCAAAACGCTCTTTCCTCTAACTTATTGTTCAAGAAACGCAGTACCTGGCTGCTGGAATCTTGTTTCTCAGAAACCAGAATTGATTATAGATTTTCCAAGCTATGATGGTAAGAAACTACTTCACGAAACTCAGAAAACAGACAGGGAGAAAGGGTATCATCTTGGGCCATCCTAACCTGCTGCAAGCTAATTACCAGACATCGATTACAAGTGGATGTGACACCGTATCAGGTTTGTAATGAAAGCAGACCGTGAACAAAACCACGCAACAAAGATGGCTGGATGAAATCATAGATGTTGTTCTCTCCACGTAAAGGAACTAACAGCAGAGCAAGTATTCTGTGAGACAATCACTTGAGATCACTTGAAAAGGAAAACGACAGAAGCAGGTAACACCAAAGGAAACCTGGTGTTAGTTAGCTCTCACATATAGATGAGGGCCATTATCACCCTGCTTACTCTAAATACCAAATGAGTTTCCCCTCCCAGTCTAGACAAACCAGCTATTTTCACTAGCAAGAGACTCCTAATCCCCGAATTGCTTCAGCAAGTGAGATGAGAGGGAGTTACAAACAAGTAACCAGACAAGCATCTGAGATCACAGCCAAAGAAAGCCCAGTTCAACTGTCACAGCCAGCCCAATCTGGCAGCCCTGGGTAGAGGTGGTACCAAAGACTGTGTCCTCTGAACTACCATCAGTCCAGATTTGATTGCCTCGAGAAACGAATGTGCAGAGGTGAAAACCACAAACTGACAGAGAAGTCTGGCATCCATTTTGTACCTTAGAATATTTCTCCTGTCTTTGGAATGTCTCTGTATGTACTGTAAGACGATGTGCCTTGTCTTCATGCTAAGGATAGTGTCTCTTGGTGCACAGATGTATACAAACTGCCAGAGTGCACAGGGTAGATGTCTGAATACTTTGTGAGCACCAAACATCTACTGAACAGATCTGAGGGTTTAAACAGCAAGTCCTCAGTGGCTCACAGCTGTCTCCAGATGCCCAGCACCAGTACCTTCAAAGAGGCATGACAGTTACATTGATGACACTACAGTTTGGTAACTTGCTTATGCACTGATGGTCCATAAGAGAAACCTGGAGAATTTCAGTCACAAACCAGAAGTGAACGAACTAACTGCTCAAGTATACACTGATATCAGTGTATACTTGACTGTTTTGTGTGAAAGAGAGAAAATACGTACTTTGAGAAAAGGTCAAGATGACCCAGGACTTGGAGACATCTGAAGGATGATTAACTGAGGAACTGCTCATCAGGAAGACCATTATATTGACATTTTTGAGGGAAACATCCTGACTTAACGTGTCACCAATCAACCTAACCTGAGTAGGTGGCTAAGAAACAAAGATTAGGAGTATTCTAATGTGAAGTATCCATGCAGTATCCACATTATAATAGTAAAAATCACATCCCTGGGATGGGAGAACTCAGACCAACAAGGGACCCTTCCTCTCTGAGGACAGGCAGAATGATTCTGTCACATCCGCTAATTAGGTAGCCAACTGGAGGCTAGGGGGTTGCACAAACACATAAATGTGGTGATAAGGGATTGTATAAATAGTAGCACAGGTAATCCTTAGGGTGCCAGCTTTGCAGGAAACCACCTGGTTACTCAGACTTGTGCAGTTCTGATATAAACAATATCTCAATATAGTGTGTGGATTGCCTTACTGCACACCAGGCAAGGAATCCAAACTTTTTAAAATCAGACACCAACCTCATAGCTGACTCCTAACACTCATTTCTTAACTTATTTTTGAACTATTCTTATCAGCTATGGAATTGCAATGTCCCTGCAATAAAGATGAGGCGTTCATTTTATAACTCAAAGTGCTATGTTTATGCTGAAACAAAATAATACAAAACCTGAGTATCTAGGTCTTTCACATTTCTTTCAACAGATGATCATTCACGTCTTTTCCAGATTATTTTCCTCTTTATTTACCAGATTTGGTGGGAAAGCAAAAGCATGAAGATTCCACCTAGCTATTATGGGGTGACTAGACCCCATCTTAAAGAGTTCGTGGATACTTCCAGCAAAAAGAACAAGCGGTAATTCTCTTCAGTCTATTACAGTTGAATCCACTCCTGCTCTGAGCAAGCTTCAACTGTACTGGAATTTGTTAGAGCTCCACCTACCACAGCAGCAGTCCTGGGCTGTGTGGCTCCAAAATATTCAAAATGAGATCAGTGAAAGCATGAAGCTTAGGTCATACAAAACATTCTCTTGATTGTGGAATCTGGTCATTAGCTTATTTTAAAAAGAGGAAAAATAAATAATGGTATCCCCTCATGAAGACTTACACCCTGCTCATTTCAGATGTCTGGTTTCCTGAAAGAAAATACTAACAAGTTTACCAACAGCAGCTTTGCTGGACTGCTTTGTTTCTATGCAACCAGAACTTAACCCCCTTTTAAGCTTTGCACTGCCTAACTAGTTGCTTTCAGATTAGTTATTTTTTGAAAGATGTAAACTTTTGATTGAAGAAGATGCCCCCTATTACTTTCATTAATTGTAATTAAGCTATTTTAAAGTTTTGGTTGAGAATTTTCATCCGTGCAAGAAAATGAAAGGATTTCTTTAAGCTTAATTTATTCACAATAACAATTTTAGCAATAGTTTCATAAATACCATAGTAGAATCAAGTAAAAGAAGAGATTCTAACTACTTGCAAGGTACAACAAAGACTGTCTAAAGCAACTTGCAGGACAAATACACTTGACTGGTAAATTTCATGCATCAACGTCTTATCCCTCCCTACATAAAGGCTCACAATCATCTCTGAACATTTTAACTAATGTTTTGAACTTAATGAGGCTCACTTAAAAAACAGTATAACAGCATATGTACTGGCAAACTTCCAGTTAAGTTTCTTCATAACTATTAAGTCAAGTTCACTGAAAAGGTATAGAAAAACAAATTACATCTGTGCCTACTTGAAAACATCTGCTTCACGGAATAAGGTCTAGACATCCGTGACAGTAGGTAACACTGGCTGCCTGCATGGCAAGCCAGTAGGTAAATGACAGAGGAACAAAGAAGCCTCTCAATACCAAAGGTTTTGAAAACTTCCAAGGTTAGTATGCTCCTATTTTAGTTTCCCATATTAATAATATTGTGTTGACTGTGTTTTCAAAGCTTCAGTTTTTCACTATAGAGTATGGGGCTGATAACTCAAATTTGTTTTTCATATTACTATGTCTTTATGTGATCCACACACACATCCAGGACGTATTAGACCTGTAGACCTAATTGCTTGAAGACATAGCTTTCAAGGAAGCAGATATACTTCCCTGTTTTTCATCACTGTACAGTCCAAATACCCATGACTGTCAGATTTTTCCCCTCAGCATGACTCTGGAGTAAAGAGTAGAATTATTTTCTTTTTAGATTAGACTATTGGAAAGAAGACATTATGTTCCAAGGCTCATTTTTCCCAAAACCTAATCTTTGGCATAACAGATACACAGAAATATACTCCTACCTAGCAACTATCTTCAGATGAAACTTGTTTTTACCTTTTCTATGACCTTTAACACAATGATGGAAGAATGACATACAGAATATAGATTCGTAAGTCCAATTTGAGAATACCCCAGATTGTGAGAGCTGTAAGAACAATAAGGTCAAGACTGTCAAACCAAGAGGGAAATACAAATCAAGTCATTATTTTCTGGTGTGTGCTGAACTGTCTACTTCTAATATCGTTCTCTACAACAAGATGAATCTCACTGTGATCCAGAGGTAAACACACCGAGTTATTTTCACTATACATCATCTGGCAAAAAAATCCCTCCCACTCAAATACTACATTCATGGTTCAAGGTGAAAATAATAATAGAATCCAGGCTCTTATTGTGTACGGGTAGGATGCTAAAGAACAACAGGATCTTTGTTTTTTCGTAAGTAGTCTATGCACGAAATCAGCACTCCAAAATAACTTCACTAACATCTAGATTTGTTCCTATAAATACTTTCCTCAATAGCCAGCATCATTATTCCACTAATCATTTCAAGATGAGGCTGTAACAGCCTGGAATTGAGAGTGAAGACTATTACAAGCTCTCCGTTACCATATGTATTTAGGGTTTGTAAGTTTAAAGAGGCTTTAGAAATCTTCTTCTCTTTCAGCACAGAGCTCTGCTGAAATAAGCTTTCTGGAAAGAATAAATAACTCGAAAATATTACTATCAGTATTCCATAATTGAAATGATGATAGGAACACAAACAGTGAAAACTGAAAATATCATCCAACAAAACCATCCATGTAAGGATTAATTTATTTTTTTTTTGTACAGACAAACCAGGAGAAATCATCAACATTTGGTCTCCTCTGTGATGACACCCTTAATGATGACACTCCTTTGATAACCTGCAGAGTACTACCCAACATTTCCACACTGAAAGCAAACTGATGAACAATTACTGTATTTGTTAACATTCCTCCTCTCTGAGCTGGCCACAACTCAGAAACATACAAAACATGGATCATTCCACAAACATTTGAAGTCACCCCTCTGTTTGGAAGTGCTGTCTCTCCTTCAGAGCACACTTTTTGTTTTTCATTGAAAGCAGACATTCAAGAACAGACTCCGACTACCTTTTTTTTGCTTCACAATACAGATTCTACACAGGCTAATGTCCCTTGGAGAGAGACATGAGTTACCTGTATGCAGCTTCTGGGAAGTCTGCCTCTAAAATGGCAGCAGTGGTAAAGAAATGAGCCCAGAAGCCCTTTATTCCATACACTGGCACTGCACTACCCCATACTGGTTTTATTACATACAGCATTCTCTGTGCATCATGTCAGAGGAAACGGCTTTGCAAATAGTTAGGTCTACAAGAGCATACTGCTGTACAGGTTCCTGATTCCAAACAGATTTCTGCTTAACACACTTGGGATGTCCAACCTTGAAAGATTGAACAGAACAGGCATGAGCTCTGTCTAAAAGGCATGGAAGCAAAGGATGGCTTGCTCGTTGTCTAACCTGTTCACAGGTTACAGGGGCATAAAGCAAATTTGAAGAAATCCTTCCTTGAAAGAAAATATAGTTCTAAGACTAAGCTGAATATGCAGGAAATGAGTTCATATTGCCAGTCATGATGAAATTCAAACTATTTTCTTGAAAACCAAAACGAAAGGAAGCTTAAACAGAGGGATGCTGAGGAAGCCCTAAAACCTTAGAAGTTACGAAGGAATACAAGAATTGGAACCACATCTGGGAGAGATGTTCCCCTGTGGCCCATGGTTGTTAAATCTGGTTTCACCTCCACTTCTAAAAGCAGATTAAGGTTTTTCCGTTAAGAAAACTTCAGATGGCAGTAGAATGAAGACCAGATGCATTAGTTACAAAAAATACTTCAAATTATGCTTTCAAAAAGCTCTTAATGATTTTATGTAGTATTGACAGAGTACAAAATCAGCTTCTCATTGTTTTCTTACAGATCAGTATCTCTTACTACAGACAACCTTACCTTCTAGGGGCTTTGGCTTGTCTTGTTTTATTATCAAGGTCTTAGCAAAGGGACATAGATTTAATTTTTGTAAACCTCTCTACATAGATTCTAGAAACATTATTTTCACTTTTAACATTTCTCAAAAGCAGAAAAAAATATTAAGAACATGTACTGCTTTTTCGCTCTTGCTAGTTTTACATATGCAAAGTAACGAAAGGGAAAGTTGAAATCTTTCTTCTGCTCCAACAGATCAATTAATAAATACCAGTGCAGCTACAGTTGTGCAACCTTATTAAACACAATGGAATTATAGAGGCATAACCAGAGGCTTAATTTGTCTACCAGCATTATAATTACTCATGCTAGTGAATGAAAAGGAAAGTACACAGCCTCACTTCTGGCTGACAGGAGAGAAATGCGTCTTTCTGCCTATCTACTTGTTATGGAAGCTTGTGTTTTCCGAGGCACCTGCAATACTGAATGTAATAGAGCTCATTGCTCGCTGGCTTATGCAGTGGCAACCAAACCTTCTGGTTGCATACATCACTTTTCAACATCAAGACACTCGTACATACTAGAGCCCCCCTGCCAGCACGTGATGGCACCTGTCATGAAGGAGCGCACCATCCTGTACTCCCACAAGTTCTGAATTTAGTGCACATAAGTAACGGCTGCATCTTGCTCACAAGGAGCACACTCAATGGGCGCTGCATAATTGAGGCTGACTGAACATACACAGAAAATACACCATTTCCAGAAGCGCAGCACCAGAGTGCACCAGGCGCAGAGCCACAGAGCACACTGGTCGTGCACACAGAACCCACTTGCATTGCTCAGAAGGAAGCTGAGCAGCACCACCTCAATCCCCACTCGGCCATCAGCTATCACCCTGCACGGCAATCTTCACCTCTCCCTTGCATGATCAGCATAAAACCAACATGAGAGGGACAGAATAGCAGAACTTCAGGTTAGAACTGTGGCTGCAAAGGGACTAGAGTTACATTCACTTTTCTGACAGGCTATAGATTGAGAATGCCCCATCTAGATCTTATGGCACATATAGAGGAAGATATTACTGCATCCCTTGTAAGTCTTTGAAAAGCAAGCACATCTATTTTGATGGCTGGCAAACAAGAGCAGAAGTTCTCTACAAGCTTTTTGTATGACTAGAAAAAGCTAAGGAGCAAACTGAACCTAGATGTACTTATTAATATCCCATAGTTTAATCACAGGCCGTGGTTCCATATCAAGAAACCAATTAAATTTGAATACCATTTCCATTAGTATTTCAAAACATGATCATATCAGCTACTCATCTTTAGATATTCCACCAGTCTTAGCCCATGATAAGATGACATACCCATCATGTCTACTTTTCTTAGCAGATAAATCATCTCCTGCTGCAGGTCTCCTCTTTTTCCTTGGAGGCATCACTTTACTAAAGCAGTCTGATGAACTGCAAGACCGGAGACTTCCTACAGAGGGAATTAAAAACACCAGTACAAGAAATGAAACTGTTGCAGACCAGATAAACTGCGTCCACTAATAGGCATATTACAAAGGAAAGGAAAGGGAGGAAATTAGTGGATTTAAAATACAAAATACATGGTCCCCTTTCCAGAGCAAAATCTGTTTTACATGGTGTTCTATGATCAGATTTCAGTTAAAGTCAGTACTATGCCAAAATATATATTTATGCTAATGCTATAACAAAAAGCAAGAACTAAGACTACCCTGAAGAACTACTTGTCTTCAGTCCAATTTTTTGAAATTAATTCAAATCAGAACTTCTGAGAGTTGTTCATTATTTTCTTAAATACAGACATGACCCAAAAACTAGAGCAGCGTACCTCTAGAAAACATAACCTTTTAATTTTAAGCCCCAAGTTTTCTTTGTTATACAGAGAGCAAGGGGAAAGGAAGGTTTGTTCATTTCTTCATTTGTTTGATTGATTTGTTTTTGGTGAGGGAGGCTGGTTTTTGTTGCGTGATTTGTTTTTTGTTTTGTTAGTTTTGAAAAGAGACACATGACAACCAGAAGTGGAAAAAAAAGTAGCTGTATCATTTGGATTTGGTTGGATCAGATAGTTCTCAAACAGCGAGGAGTTCCAAAAGTAGGAAACTGCCATTTTAAAACACTGGTGACAGTCAAGTGGCAGTCCTTCACTCCCGTTCTCCCAGCTGCATATTCCTATTTCTTCCTTTTGTCAGCATCAGTGCGCTAATCCAGCTCACCAAACCTGTAAATAATTAACCCAAGCAAAAACAAAAACAAAATAAAACAAGCAAAAAAAGAAAAGTATAATCCCTTCTGTGCATTAGCACAACGAAGAGCACAGGATCAGCCCTTTTGACCACAGCAAGGTGCCTAACTGTCTCTGCTGCATCATGAAATCAACAGGCTAACACTCCAGGCAGAATTTTGTCCTGCTTTCATATACTGAAGACCATATGGACACCCGAGAAAGGTATGCGTAAGAGCAGCTCAACGAGCTATCAAAGCTCTAAGTGTTATGCAGAGAATTTTAAAAGGAAAGGAAGGGAGAGGTAAGGTATAAAAATCCAGACACAAAGCAATGCCAAAGAAACTTGCAAGAAAATATGAAGAAATACAGCATGCCTAGGCTGCCTTCTCTTAGCTTCAACAGCATCCAAAGTTTAGCTATGCTTTATTAAGATGTTCACAAAAATCTTTTATTTTGAATCACAGCACAGAAGCAAGCAAAAACATTTTTACTGCTTTTTGACACCAAGGAAACAGACTGAAACCAGAGGCCCAATTCCCAACAAATACTAACAGCAATCTTATGCTTACCTATTCTTCGTATCTTTGAAAGTCTCTCTCCTGTTATAGGAGAAACACATGTAAGGAACCTTACAGCCCCACAGGCCTTAAAATACTCTAATGTACTAAAGTACTCTACATGTACTTTATTCTAAACATGCACTGAAACTATTATGCATATAAAAGTAAGGATTTTTCTAGTGTTAGGCAAGATGTTCAAACCAATTATTAACATTAACTAACTTGGTTTCAGCTAATAAGGTTTTGCACTTAGTATGCCTTCTTTGATCTTACCTTTATAATCTTTTTTATTAAGAACAGTTAATCTCTCCAGTTCAAAAAACACTCTTTCCAGTTCAAAAATTCTTCCTATACATTTTTTTTTTAATTATTTTCTTCCCCTCTTTTTTACTAAAGCTCCCCCCATAATAGCACCCTCCCAGGAAAGTACGTCCATAACTACACTATCTTTTCAAAAGAAAGCTTTAAGAGTACTATGCATTGATAATATCATTTAACTAGTTATAAAAAAGCTTCCCAGCATTATACCCATAAACTCCTACCATATGAAAACATAACAATGGCTGTGTCAGAAGAATACACTTCTAGAAGCACTGTCCAGAATATCTAACAAAAGGATATTAACAATAATATTCATCTTCTCAAAAAACCAGACGTAGTTGAAATAGGTAAACGAGATTATCAAACATTCATAGGATGCCCCAAACATTTGACTACCCAGATTAAAGAAACTAAGGAACCTGATCTGCTGAATGTTACCTGTTCCATCTCATTATGCCTGCAAATTAACGATACCACAAAACTGTATTCCCATAAATCACTCTAAGCATGATGCTTTATGGCTTTTTAAATCACATTTTCAATCTTGCAGTAAGTATTTATTTGAAAACCTATACAAACTAAAAACACTTAAGACAACAACAGAACTTAACAGATGGCTAAAGACAGCCAACAGATTCAGATCTATGAACAAAACCCAGACACAAACTAAACTTAATAAATGATAATATGTGCTAACGAACACATTATTTTGAAAAATATGTATGTACGTGAGTACTTGGAAGACAACCTGTAACCATCTCACTCCTTTGACAACAATTTGATTTTTAAATGCCTTTCTATTAAAAAAACTATTATGATGGCCACAGGCATTGGATGCTGGTAAAACATAACAAAAAACACCAAACCAAACCCTCTAGGGTTTTCCTGTTTACTCCCACTAATGCTTGTTATTTGATTGGGAAAAGAAATATGCAAGGCTTCTGTGAAAAGAGATGCAAAGCAAAAGATGAAAATAAATAAACGTTACAGAATGGGACGATCATTTTGTCAGCTCTGCAACCCCAAACAAACCAAAAAAATAATCCAAGAATTCCTGTTTGAAGTCCTTTTCTCATTAAACAATAGGACAGTTTTAGGAAGATTGCCAAACTTGATATAAAAGCTTAAAGTGAGAATAGAATTCATCATACCCCAATTTCTCCAATGACTCATACAAAAAAACTTATAGCCTTTCTTGGTTTGAATGTATCTAGTTGCAGTTCTCAAACTGACAGAAAAGGGAAGAAAAGAGAGAGCTCAGAAATTGGTAAGCGGCTATTAAATACGTATGTGTACACACACAGACACCAGGTGGACAAACATATTGACTGCACTTGCTTTCAGAGATTTAACAACTTATTAACTGAGTTTTGGACCAAATCTTCACTACGTTTTAGCTGTTCAATGATCTATTAACTACTGAGAACACCAGTACAAGAACATTACTTGAGCAATATATACTTCTGTTACCAGAATCAGTATATTGAATTTGAAGGGTAGTTATAATTTCCTTGTAATAATTTCTGGAAGGTGAACAGAGCAGGATATTTCTGTTACCCCCATCTAATGCTAAAAACTATCTGAGTTTGGGTTTGTTTCAATTCCTGCAATTTCTTATTTTACAGCATAACTCACTAAGTAACGTTAATATTAACCTTTTCCACACAGACCTGTCTAATTCTAAACATAAATTCAAGGTCTAGCTTTTTGCAGCTAATTTCACTTCTCACAGGCCTAATCATCTGCAAATGCACATGCAGCTCCCTCTGACTTCATGCAAAGTTTGACAGGAACTTTACTTACCGAGCGCAGCTTCTCTGATGTGATTATCTTCAAAGTTTCTTACTCCTGGGTCTCAACTCAAGATTGGCAGAACCCTCCTAGTTCTCACTGTTTTTTTGACACTTGAAGCTAGCATTTGCAAGGTAGAGCCTCCAAATGGCTGCTGAATAAGCCACCATCAGCCAAAAGCCTGCCGAGTATAAATGTTGTTTGCCAAACGTTCTATTCAGTACTTCCAAATTTGCAGGAGACGATTTACAGGAAACAAAGGGAAATATCAACTCAAGAGCCAAAATCCACCCCAAGAAATTTAAAACAATGCGCAGGATAAGCACTGCAGGGAGGGACACTCTTAGAACAGCAACAAAACCAAAATAAGCAAAAAAGAAAAAACAGTGGTCAATAAAAACGAATTCTACAAGCTATGTCCCTATAGCAGTGATTTACTGCCATAATTTTCACCTTCTTTCTAGGTAACGCCTGTGAATCCTCCTGCTCTTCTGATGTTTAAGTAGATGGATGTTTCAAAAGAAAAATAATAAACTGTGAATGCTGAAGCAATTGGAGAAATACAGCTGCTCATTTAATGATGCAAAAAGACCGCCACAAACACAGTTAACAGTCATTATTTTTTCAGATACAAGATGAGAAAAAAAACTAAGATACTCATCAAAGCATCAAACAATTTGCAATCTTCTTGTAAAAGCAGGTATACAGGAAAAATGCTCTTCTCCGTCTTGAATTCCAGACTACAGAATTGTTTTGGACTCGAGAATTTTATTTAAACCAACTAAAAAGAGTAGTGGCAAAATAATCTCCCTGCCACTCTGTCCCAAGCTTCAAGAAAACCAATGAAACCTTGTTTTTGTTGAAGACATTACCTCCTTATGTTAAACCAGCCAGGTGACAACAGGATACGTACCTTTACTTTTCAAGACATTGTAGTCTGGATAGGCAAGCAAGTTACAATTTAATAATCAAATCATTATTAATGTAAGCTATTGAAAAGCTGCTAATTTTGTAGTCATGACAAAAATGACTTATTTCAAATTCAAGAATGAGTTTTCCAAGTCAATATATATATAAAGTAGGAAAAAACTGTTTAATGAATGCTTGTAATTCTTACCCTTACTAACAGCTGATAAAGTCCCACGACACATTTACAGTCTTATTTTTTCAGATGTATACAAACACACTGAATGCTAACACATTGGAGTGTAATTAGAGCAGGTGACACGTATTTTGAAGTGAGGTCCATGTTAGTTCCCAAATTACCGAAGGAATTTTGAAAATTCCATCATCTAGCTCTTAGATATCTAAGTTCTCGTTCCAGGAAAAGAAATACTAATACTTAGAAGAGCGGTAATTGTCCAAAGTAATTTAGATGTCTGGTACATTTATTGTTAGTTCAGAAACAACTGCTTTACAATAAATGTAATAAGCATTTAAAGTTCATTATAAATGTTAACCTAAAATTGAAATACTCAGTTTTTCTAAATAGCTTTTAGAAGCCTGAACCCAATTTAGATGTGTATTAAGTCATTCCCAAAACAGGGCCCCCACTGTAATAATGTTAACCAGGATACATGTCAGGAAAAGCATAGTAATCTCTAAGGATAAGGCTTGCTCCAAAAGACTCAAAGCGTGAAAAAAAAATCTCAAAAAACAAAAATCACCTCTAGATCGGTTTGATAACACCCAAGGAATGTTTTGCAGACCTAATGTGACTGCCTAATGAGTTCTGGATGGAAAACCTCAAATAAATACACAGCATCTCTTCACTACTGTAAAGTCTGTAACAAAACAAATAGGTCTTGACAGTTCTTATTGGAGAACAGAAATTATTAAAATTTAAGTACATCAAAATCAAAGAATTTGTGAAGGTAACCTTTTTTCTTTTTTTCTTTTTTTTTTTTTTTTTTTTTTTTAAGATTTACATAAGACTCCTGGGTAAGATGTTTCAGAATGGTCAAGTCCCATGTGAAATGGACATGAGATGTCACTGCACTATATTCACAATGGCCATGACCTCCCCCTGCATGTCTATTTGTCCTCATACAAGGGAAACCAAATGCGGATTTCAACTAACTCAAGGCTAGAAGTTATGCATACGCTGGGGCTTCATCTTTTTCTAAAAGGAGATATAAAACAGGGCAGAAGCATAAAAAACACTGGAATGAAATCTAAAGATGTTCTCATTTGTAGAGCAACCTCTATTTTCAACTCTCATTTCATACTTCCTTCCTGGTTTTAAAGGTTTTTTCATAGCTACTGTAAAAAAATAAGTTCTTTCCTAGGGTTTTTTTCCCAAACTCATTCAATGAACACCCTCAAGCTTTTGAAACAGCTTAATTCAAACAAACGCAAGTAATAGGATAACCACAAATGTCAGAATAAAGCATTTCATCAAAATCAACAACATGCTCAAACACCTTCCAAGAGAGATGGTGAGAGCTCTGAGGCTGACTTCTTACACTAACCTTTTGCAATAGAAGCGCCAAGCAAGAGAGAGGACAAATTCCAAATACATTAAGCACACCTACTCTTATTGATTAGTGACAGAATGTGACTGCCTTGAGACCAATACCTCACGCTTCACAACAGCTATTTGTGATCAAAAGTAAACAAAGATTATAGAATGTATTTTTAAACACAAAATCAGGATGTATCTGTGTTTAGTTCAAGCACCTAGGTCACCATGGGGAAAACTGCACGTCTCCATCAGGAGATGGGAGAGGACATCAGTTCTAACAAACAGACAGTAAAAGGGCTGTCTGGAACTAGCTGCCTCAGCCTCTTCTGATGAGGTTTTACGTGAGGAACTAATTTCAAATATGAAACCACTAAGGACACTGACAGAAAATATTTGATAGAAGCCTTTTACAGACAGGGTAAGACAGTGCAACTATGAAATAAAGTCACCTGTTGCAGTATGGAGGACGGTATACAAGCCCCAAGTGAGCTCTTTAAGATCCCAAACAACTCAGTCCTATGCAACTCTTCTCATTGCTCTAGGCTATGAGTGTGCTAAATTTATGATGTCATCCCAGAAATCTCCAGGAGGAGCTGACAGCTCTCTCCACTCTCCTAAGTGCTCAGGGTAACATCAGCACACATAGCCAGCACCTCAGGATAGAGAACAACTTGGAGGCAGATGGTAGGACAGACATGGCCACTTTTAAAGAACTGTTGTGCTGAATGATCAGGGCTTGAAGCCAACAAGTTATTTTCCTTCCTCCTTAGGTATCATGCCTGAAACACAGAAAGGAATGAAGAAAAAGAAATCAAGGCAGATGCTAGCTCATAAGGAACAAGCACAAAAGAAGGCAACAAATGCTGCAAGTTATCAAGCCACAAAGCTCAAATGCTGGTGAAGAAGACTTGGCAGCAAGCGAGTACCACGCACCTGAAATGAAGGCCTCAAAAATGATGACATTTTATAGAACCGAAAATAAATTTGGAACTAAGAAATAGCCCTTAGACATATATTGAAAAATCTGCACAAGAACCAGGAAAATGTTCCCTCCAGCAAAATGACTCGAAAAAAAAGGTTGGGCTGTTTGGAGCACAGCATTTAAACTCGGTCACAGGCAACACAATAACCGCAAGAGTTCTTGCTTCTGCTCTGTTCTCACTGATGCTCTTTCAAGAGTCAAAACACTGTAAGAACACGGATATTCTGCTAGTCTAATGGGTTGAGTCCAAGGAGTGAGAGAAATTTTTCATAAAGTCTTCTAAAGAACTCACACAGAAATAGTAAAATGACACACTGCTGAAACCTACATGAGCTCTTCACAAGTGAAGAAATTGAAAGCATGTACATTTATTTTGAAGAAAAATTTTTAAAAAGGCAGTTGCTTTCTAGAACTCCCTTAGCTTCCTAAAATTTCAGTTTCAATGTTAGAGAAACTTATTTCACAAAGCACGATTACATTGTTCTGGTCTATTTCTACTACGTCCCTATTAAATACCTGTCTGGTGATCGTCTTGACCAACGTCCTCTGTCAGATTCTGTAAGAGAAGAGGAATGATACAGTTAAACAAGATAGCGACCTTCATCGATCAGTAATGCTTTTAACCTTTACTTGATTTTAATATTCAACTTCATTATTTAAGGAACATCTAGCTAAAACTGCAGAGGCTTTGTGTTTTGGATTTGCATTTATCTAAAAAAATTACCCCTTCAAATTTATCTAAGAAATTCAAGGATAGTCTGTAAGTCATTTGAAAAGTATCTTGAAATATTTTTTAAATCAAAAACAAACTATGCTTGAAGAGTGGAAGTAACTATCCACTGAATGGGGAACTTTACAGTGCTGTTCTAAACAATTCCATTTAAGTCAAATTTAGCATTTACCACAGAAGTGGCTTTGCTTAAGGATAAACACCCATACCTGTTCCCAAGAATACTGGTTAAAAACAACTGAAATCTTGGAAACAAATTACCCCCTTTTTAGGCAGTATCTTTTCCACCAAATTTGCAATATATGAACAGAAGCAATATAGGCACTTCCAGATATGGTTGCAGTATAAGAAGTGTAAAAGCAGCAGGGATACTCTTCAAAAATTGTGTTTCACTCTTTGCATGGTTGCAAGAAGACAGCTCACTCATTCAATATTTTCCACAAGAACTGTAAGAAATTGGATAATGATGATTATCATCAGTATCTGATAGATCTAGGAAAACTCGGATTGAAAAAACCTTCTGAAATAAACAACTCTGTTGCAGTGAACGCTCCTCAAACTCCACTCTGACCCCTGGTGAATAATTTTTCAACTTTTACTAATGCTGCTAATCTCCTAATTCTTCTATTTGAAACCCACAGCCTCTCAGACAGAAAGGCAGTCATAGTTTTATAAGAAGTGTAATCATGCAATGATTTCAACCACAGAAACATTCTGGACCATAACCCTAGCTACTCCACAGAGAAAAAATGGCAAGTCATTACCAGCCTATTGAGGGTGTGGTAAATCTTGTGAATATTTGCCAGTGTTGATAGGTGAGAATTCAGTTGAAAATCTAGAGGGGAAGGAAAAAAAAAGTTTTAAATTGCCTGCTTTCCAGCTGTAGCAACCAAGGTCTTCGCATATTCTGGTAATTTAATAAAATCATTACAACACTATAAAACAAAGCCAACTCAATTCTCTTTCAGCATCAACATTTTCAACATCAAATGGAAATGAGCAAGTTAAATCTGCAGGAGATCCTACGTGCACATTGTTCTTATGGCATGGATGATTCCCAGCAAAACAGAACTATACTTAAGTACAAAATTATATTAAAGTTGAAAAATTTAAATATTTACAACTTTTGTCTTTAAAATCAGGTATCATTACACAGAGTTTCCATGCTTCTCGATCCTCTTCTTCCATCTATTCCAAAAACAGTTTAATTCTCACGCAACATTCTAAAATCACTAGTAAAAATACTTGTTTTTTTAAAGATAACAAACAAGTACTTGCCTCCATGCTCATTTCTTTGCAAAACTAAATTACTGGAATACACTTACACAGTTGAAACATGACTTTTGTATAACGAATCAAAAGTCACAACACAGCAGCTAAGACCGAAGACCAAAAAAAAAAAAAAAAGAATCCTGACGCTTCATGAAAGAAGCCTTAACTTAGGCACTGACTTTGCTTCCATACTCCACAAATAAAACACTTGAGCTTGCTTTGGATGAAAAAAAAAGCAACAAACTAATTCTCTTCTATTCTTTTAAATCACCTATTTTTGCTAGAAATGTGCCAAGAACAAAACTAGAAAAGTAGTAATTCACAAAAAAGATCAACTTGGATCCACTCAGAGAGGATGCAAACCAGCAGGAATCTCAGAAGCTGGGCACAGACCAGCTGAGAGAGATACAAACTGCAAACTACTAGAAGATACTTCCCTTTAAACTGAAAGCAAACTAGCAACCCCACTAGAACTTGTGTTGAAAAGCACGCTGATTACACAGCCAGAGACATGTTCTGTGTGACAAGCACAGCCTCCCGAGCAAAATTCCCGTGTATGCCCAGCGTCGCTGCTACCAGCTGATGCACTGAAGCATCTTTACTGGGAAATATTGAGATTGGCTTTCCAATTTAAGATGCAAGTAAGGACAAAACTGTAATTCCCACATTTCCATCCGGAGCATTTTAAAAGAAGCTCTCAAAATACACTGGAGATGACCCAGAATCTATGGATAAACAATCTGCACTGGACCCGAGGGGACAGCATGGAGCTGGGACAAGGGAGGGTCAGGCTGGGTGTCAGGAGAAGGTGCTGCACCCAGAGGTGGTCGGGCACAGGGACAGGCTTCCTGGGGAGGTCGTCATGGCACCGAGCCTGCCGGAGTTCACAAAGCGTTTGGGCAATGCTCCCAGACACATGGGCTGATTTTTGGGTGGTCCTGTGTGGAGCTGGGTCCCAGCTGAGAATATTCTGTAACTTCATGAAATATCAAATCCCCCGAAAAGCAAAAAAACACCATTATAAATTTAAGAAGTGCATTTGAAGGAACTGCCTGCTGTAACCATTCTTGTAGCACACATCAGCATGGAATTCTCTCGTCAGGGTGAATTAAAAAATTTCTAAAGATACCTTTAGGCATCACATGAATCACATGTTGCATTTACTGTCTTATCTGGAAAGTCTCATTTCGGTAATAGCTGCCTACTTCTTAGCTTATTTTCCCCAATTCACCATCACAGCAAGACAATTTCTCTAAGTCAGATGTGCCAAAGATGGAATTTCACACTTTAGATGTACTTATAATCTATATCAAGACAAAAACAAGCCGTATCTTCTTACCACGCCATGGTAGGAAGATCTTGCATCTTGAACAGGGCGCTACATTTTTTTCTGCATTAAGTGCTCAATTAAGTTCCATTTTTGCTAGTCAAACAATACTAAGCAGAACCGTTCTGCAAAAAGAAAAAAAACAACCCCCAGTTTCTTAGCCAGCCTTCAATCCAACAAAGGATTTTTTTTTTCTTAAAGGGGGGGGGGGGGGGGGGGGGGGAATGGGAGGATTGGGGGAAGATGACCATTAAAGATTAAAATGTAATTTTAAAGTTTCCCTTGTCCAGCCTAAGACCTACAAAGAACACAGGTCTTTAGAGAAAGCAGTTACACCTGGAGCTAACAAGTTGAAAACACTGAGCAAATATTTTCTTCTAAATTAATATTAAATAATTTCAGATAGTACTTTTTAAAATATTTTTTCTATCATTTTTAAACTAGAATTATATAGACTAGTTATTGCCTTTGAAATAAAACATTCCTAGGCGCTTCCAAACACATCGCCAATACCAGTGTATTTCACGCCTCCACTGGAAATATCCTTACAATTTTAATCTGTTACTTCAAAAAACGTCACATAGTTGTGATGAGCTTAGAGGAGTTACACAGATATATTTTACAGCTCTTACACAACAAGCATCACACCTCAGTTCTGCACTGCCCGGTTACCCACATGAGCATTGAGGCTTCTAGAATGAAACCAGAGTCTCATGTTTTGTCTCTCCCGCACGGGAAGCTGGCAAAGTCAGGATGTTATCCGAAACAGAAAACAAGCTTCTTTTCCAGTTCCTGCTACAAAAGCAAAGGTGAGCAGCTGCCAATGAATTACCCAGTTAAATTACAGCTCAAGTCCCCTTCTGAGCCGCTCTCAGCCTTTGTTGTATGTGTATTGCAAGCAACGGCACACAAAGCATCCTATACCACTGAAAAGGCATACTTAGAGTTTTTCAAGGAACAAGGGGTGAAAAATCCTTCCTCCCATACTCATCGAACACCATCTTGAGAATGAGCCATGGGGCAACAGCGCAGTCAACGCACCAGCCAGAGCCTGCTATCCCCTCAGGAAAACTCTCTGCTCAAACCCCAAACAGCGCACGGTGCTGCTGGCTCTGGTTTTATTCCTGCAGAGAAGGAAAAATCTTGACCTGGGACCAAAAGAAGGAAACTTGCCTGCTGCACAAACTCTGAGTAGAAGATATGCTGCGATGTTTCCCGAGGTACAAACTTCAAGAGGCGCACGTCAAACAGATCCGTCAACAAAAATGTATGTGCTTATTTTTCTTGCAGGTCTTAGCCTATCTTTAGCAAAGGCTGAAGCAATGGAAATTCCAAATTCTATAACATAGTTTGAAATAATCCACAATGTAACACCTAAGGAAAAATATATACATCTGAGTAAAACAATTCCAGTTCCACAGAAAACCGGAAAGAAAAGAAATGCCAGAACCAACCTAACACCACGGGACTTAAACCTGGTCCGCAGGTTAGCGCTATGCACAAGTACTGAACTCCAGGCTAGTCAATTAGTCCTAATCAGATACTAATTAAATGTAAACGTCAACAAGTTTTAAAATAACCTTTAAAATACTTTAGTATTGAAATTTATACCACGGACCTGATGGGTACAGAGGGGCAAAAGCAGCAGCAGCTGGCTGGGCTCGTTTCCTCGGCAAACTAAGCTAAACATCGTTCTGCTCCCCTCAGCCAGACACACCTAGAAATGCAATGAACAAAAACCTCAAAATATCTGATATAAAAACCTCAATATGTATCTGAAGTATAAGCAAATGGCAGAGGTGAACGAAGCTGAATGCCCTAGTTTCCTATCTGAAATGACAAATTCAAACCTGTCAAGTCACATTTTTAGGAAAAAAGATGACCATGCTCCAATTTTTGTGTTGGCAAACTATTCACACGAGACCACAAATGAATATCTAGAAAAAGAGTATTTCCAGCTACAAGCCTACCCACACCTTGACACGTACTTGCCTGACATCTCTAACTCAGTTCCTGCTGTCAGAATTATCACTTCCAAGCTCTGACAACCCCCAGCCCCTGGGCACGCGATTATCATCTCCTACAAAATTAGCAGTAGCACTAACGCAGGCCAGCAGCAGCCTCTCGAGTTTCCTTTAAAAGCTTCTAGATTATTTCAGCGCACAGAAAACCTCTAGTAGATGCACGTCTAAACAGTTAGTCTAAAAATATTATCCTAGACAGACGCAACACTTAAATGCTATAGATACAACTGCGCATTAAAAATTTACTGTGGAAGTCGTCGTAGGAGTAATTCTCATGACTGCAAGGATTTGTCTGACTCAGCACAAATACTGTAGTGTTTCTGTAAGCTTCTCAGAAAACAATTAGATAGAAACACATGCTAGGCAGATTCACTCCTGAAAATTAAAGTGGAATGTTTCTGCTTTTAGTTTTATTTAATATAATCAATCCTCGGCTTCAAATAACAGAACTGAAGGAAATTTGCAGTAGTGGGGGAAATAATACTTCAAAGCACCGTCTTCCTCACCAGTTTTAAATAAGCCTTACTTTTCCAAAAAAAGAATCACTTTGGCATCTCTCAACTCCACAATGTCACGCTCTGCACTCTGCTTACAGAATTATCCTAACAGTAATTGACTAATGAATTCTGGAGTTCAGATCTAAGCCTACGTTTGGTGAAAGCCTTCAGTACTTACATTCAGGAAGCAGAATCACTACACTCATTACTGAGCGTATTTTGTTTTAAAAGGAATGTGTGCCTCAGTTTTGCTTTCATTTACACAGAAGCACCACAACACCTCTAAAGGCAGAGATGCCCCAAGTGCAGTGCAGCGCAGGGAGCAGCTCGGAGCTGACCCCGCGCTCCTGTCAAAGCCAGGATTAAGAACTCATTTCCACCATCCCCAGCTGAATCCCCCCAGGCAGCGACACCCTGTACCATGGGCAGCCCGCAGAAGATGCATCTCTCCCCGTCCACCATGCCAGAGCAAGCAGGCAAGGAGAGGCAGAGAAAAAGGCTTGGGAAGCAGAGGAACATCCTTGCTTTGATGGGGTTGAACACAGGGCCTGGTTCAGTAAGGAAGCAGAGCTGAACTCCAGCCGCGGCTGGACCATGAGGGCATCCAACGAACCCTATGGAGAAGTCGGGTGCCCGTCCTACTCAAGCCCAACAGGAGCCAGCCATTAGAGCTAGAGACGTGGTGCCTCCGGGGTTTTCTCCTGCGTGCACACCTGCCTACAGACCAGCACCGAGCTCACAGGTACTGCTGACACCAGCTGTATCCAAACCTGCACTTGCAAACTTGAGTATGTTTTCCAAATGCTACACCCTAAAACATTCTGAAGCAAAACAGAGCGCTGTAAGTAACCGGAATAAAGGCCCACCAACAAAATGTGGCTGAAATGACAAGGTACTAAACCACACCTGAATTAAAATGTATCACTTCAATGTAAACCTTCCCTGCCGCATTCGGTATTACCACGTCACCTGTAACAAAATATTTCAAAACGACTGCGTGCTACGCAGATACGGAACAGCATTAATGTTTTTTCCACAGGAAGAAATCCTTATTTTACCTAGGTGTTTGAATGTGTACCCTGACCCGAAGGCTTGTTTACAAAAAGAGCTACTGCAGATTAAAGTTCACTGAGAATTTTGGAGCAATTTAAGCAGTACAGAAGTTGCACAGCTACTATTTAGTTTGAATGTATTTCCATTTATCCTTGATTGACTTGGAACAAGTCAGGCCTATACCAACAGATACTCCTCAAAAACCCTGAACACTGCCGCATGTTTTGTGGCCTTTTTTTTTTTTTGTAAGAAAAGAGACCTAGCACTGAGTGCATTTATGGTGCAATCTGTCTGTTGCTGTTGCTGCAAATACCACCATTTGTGTACCCACTGAATGTATTTGATAAGCATTCCTAAGGGAGATTCCTGCCAGAACATAACAACGCCGGAATGACCTGCCACAGCTGGAAAAGAATGAGTAAAAGCAGTGGAAAATTAGAACCAATTTAAGCCTCCTTCTAAAGCATGTATTAACAAATCAAACAGCCCTTCAGTGATTTTGTGCTGCTGAGGTTGCGAACAGACATTCTTTCAGCCAAGATCGTGGACAGCTGAGTTACAAGGCGTTTCATACACAACCAGTTTTACACCCATTTGATGGGAAGTGCTCATCCAGCCTAACTCACTCTACCACCAAATTCATTTTGAGGAGCATCAGTGAGTTAATTTTGCATCACTAAGAGCGATGGCCCCAGAGTAGTTTGCCCGCAGCACTCTCAACTTCATGCCAGATTAGGTGGTGTTTGTCATCCTACAAAGGGCACAAAGCTAATAAAAACTTTGTATCCTGTATTCCAGCTGGTTCAGCAGAAATGCAACCCTGTCCAGATCCAGTGCGCACTGCCAGGGCATCCAGCACCACACGGCCCCGCTACGCATTGCGATGGAGCTGCAACAGCCTATGAACAGCCATGCCAGGCCCCAGCTGTTTGCTTCCCCTGGCTGCCAAAATTACAGATCCCACAGCTCTGCCCGCAGCAGGGGCCACGGGCACATTCCCTAATCCACTGCAGGCAAAAATCTAACGCGTCACTTTAGTCACCGTAAGTAGAGGGCAAGAGCTAACCCAGATAAATTTGACTGACTGGATTAGAGGGTGCTCCCACAAGGCCCCTGACCAGAGGAGCACTGGAAGCAGGAATCTCATCGGCAGGAGCAAGCCCCTGCAGCAGGCAGAGTCCCAGGGTCTGTGCAGCCACACATCTGCAACAAGTGGCACAGAAACGTGCCACGCCAGCTCATTCCCGACGGCAAATTAAAGCCTTGTGGCCGTAACAACAATATGTATTTAAAAATAAAATACACATCACTGTGCAAACTGGGATGTGGCTTGTTGGTTGTTTTTTTAAACCGCTTTACGAGACAAAATGAGATATTGTATTTAATCTCAAACTTATAATTTTAAATAAAATGTTTTAGTTGGACAACATGAAAAAGCACTTCTCTGGGATTTGCAAGCAGGTACATTTAAAATAATGCTTCTGCTTGAAGCCCTTGTTAGTAGCATTACTCACTGTAGAAAGAAATACACCATCACCATTAAGTGCTCTAATATTTAAATTGGATACAAGAGTTGCACGTATTTATGGGATGTATGTTATTTCCTAGCACTTTACTTCCCACAAAGCATTTTGCAGAAATCAAGCATGATTTCCTCTTCTGCTTCAAGATGCAAACAAAACCAGGACAAAATGCTTTGGAGGGGAAAAGAAAAGTCTTTGTTTTCCTATCTCCAAATCGATGGGGGGAAAAAAAAGTAAAGATACAGAATTAGTGACTCACCTAAAGTTAATACAAGTTACTCAGACAAAATCAAATTTAAATAAAGTGCTGAAACTGCACAAATAAAAACTCATCCTGGTACAAAAGAATAAAGAGAAGCAGTGAGAGGAAGACTGCTTACTTGCCTAACTCAGCTTACTGCATTCCTCGCAAACAGAAGGCATTTCTGTTTATTCTTATTGGAGTTGCAAGAAACTTCTAAGCAAACGTTTGCAATAGAGAAAAGGAAAGCTGTGCTTCTTATCCAATGTGAAAAAGCATTATGTTCAGTCTCAGAAAGAAAAAACAAATGAGCAAAAAACGTAACAACAGCTTACATTATAAGGGCAGAGACGGACCACAAGGAATGTTCTGCCACTTACCGTTGCAAGCATTTAATCAATGTGGAAAAAAAAAAAATACTGCTATGAATCTACCGATAACAAAGCAAGTTAGTTTAGTAAAACATTCCTTTTTAAAATACCACGTACAGCAGGCCACGAACTGCGTAGAATATATATATATATATACATGGAGGTGGAAGATCCATATACCCCAAGGGACATTTTGAAAGGGAAAGCAGTACCAGCTGCAGGATGAGGCAGTATTTTGTTGTGTTTTTTGCAGAGAAATTTAAAAAAATCAGTGTGTAGCCTTCACCACCCTACTTTAGGAAGCGTTGGAGGGCCGTAGGAGCAGCTCACACGCGTGTAACGGAGCCCTCCGGGTGTTTCCTGGGGCAGGGCAGCCCGCCGAGGCCCCCCAGAAAGCATTTTCTAGAAGGCCGGCCGGGCGCGAGGCGGTTATGGGGGCTCTAACGGCAGCCGTAGCCGCCGGCACGCCGCGCTCCCCCCCCCACACACACACACAGAGCCCGGAGGAGCCGGGCCGCCCGCAGACGCGTTCTCACGACGCCCCGAGCGGCCCCCCCGCACCGAGCCAGGCCGGGCCCCCCGCTGTGAGCCGCGATCGCGCCCCAGCGCCCGCCGCCCCCAGGGCCCCCCCCGCGGGGAGCGCACCTCAGGGACGGGGGCGGGGAGCGCCGCCGCTGCGCCTGCTGGGAGTTGTAGTCCCGCGGCCCCTCCCCGCGCAGGGGGGCGGCGGCGGGCGGGACTCCACCTCCCACAATTCAGCGCGTTCTCCCCCCCCCCCCCCGAGGCTCTCCCCTCCCTCACGGCCCCCCCAGGCTGGGGGAGCTGCGTCACGGCCCCGCTCCCCTCACGGCCCCCCCCAGCCCCTGGCAGCCCCCCCGCGGCCGTGAAGGCGGCAGGAGGAGGAGGGGCGGCCCGGCCGCTACTCACTGACAGCGGCGCCATCCGAGTGCATTTTCGTGCAGCGCGCACGCACGGCCGGCCCGGCCCGGCCCGGCTCCCTCGGCCCCTCTCTCCCAATCGCACGGCACAAGCGCGGACGCCTCCCGGCCCCGCCCGCCGGCGGCGTCTATTGGCTGGCGCCGCCCGTGGAGGCCGCAGGTTGTGCCGTGCGATTGGGCCGAGCTGCTGTCAGTCTCCTTCCACCTCCCCCGGCCCGCTCCCGCAGTCCTATTGGACTCGAGCGTGGTCTAACCCCGCCTCCCTCCGCTCTGATTGGGCCTCACCGCTGCCACTCCTGGCCGGCCTTGAAAGCGCGTGCAGAGAACGCCACTTTGTGTCAGCCGCGCCTCCCATTGGCTGCGGAGGCCGAGGGCCGCGCCCACCGAGCGCTGCGATTGGATGAGCGGGACGGGGGGCGGGGCTCTGCTGTGGCAGCGGGGAGGGAAACTGAGGGGATGGGGGGGGGGCTGAGGGAGAGGGGCGGGGAGGAGGCCCGGCTCCACGGGAAAAAAGCGGATATAGAGGTTAAAGGGAAAATAAATAAAAATTAAAGCAGCAGAAGCTGGGGTTAGCTTCTCAGATACTTCCAACGTCCCGCATGCCAGACATTCAGATCTGCGCGTGTCAGCCCAAGCTCATACTCCGCAGGGCACGACTGAGTTACAACCCATGGGGTAATTCGGGGCTGAGAGGATCAGTCCTTCAGGGCGCCTGGCTGCCGGCACGCTGACCAGAAAAAGTACACAGAATAAAAATTCATTCTCAGAACGCAGTCAGTTCGGTTCAGAATAAAAATACATTCTCACACGCACACAATCTTCACCCAAGCTGTATGTAACTGATACAAACCTAAAGGAAGGTGTCACTAAAAATAATGAAAAAAAAAAAACAAAACCACACACCTATTTGGTTATATCTGAAGCCATTTGTTTGTAAATAAAGCTTTTTATGTTGTTTTTTTTTCTTTCTTAAGTCTAAAATGACAGATACTGCTTTGCTCTACAAACCCTTCCTCAGACTATAGCTTCTCTAACTGCTGCTCTCCACAGCTGTAAAGCACATCACACTGTCAATGTGACACATTAAAAGTTCAAAATATTTTTGAATAGGTGAATGCACAAGCATAATCTCTGCTCCATAAAAGCAGATCTGCAAAGAAATCCATAGGAAAAGACAAAATAGACTTTGTTTTCTGCTTCTGCCTGCCAAACTGTGGCATGTATGCTCCAGCCAGGCAAGGCCCATCCCACGAGAGCAAGGCCCACTGTAGCTCACACCTTTGCACCTCGGTTCCAAACCCAAAAAGGGGTACGTAGCCCCCTTGTTGCCACTTATTGTAAACTACTACACAAGCTTCCAGGCAGGGAGATGTTATGTCATCAGGCCTGTGTTTTATTTCTGAGCTTCTCTTCAAGCCTGAGTTTACAAAACACAGAAACACTTCACTTTGAATAAAGCACACCGATTAGGTCATGGTTTATCAAGCGTTCTCTCAAGGGCAAAGGCAGTTGAAGGAGTTCTGGCATTAGCCTCTTAATCCTAGCCCTCCTGGCATCCTTTCTTTTGCGCCAGTACAGCCACTTGGACAGTTAGATAGTGGGTAGATCACAGAGCAACCCTGCCCCTGCCCTACCCAAAAAAAAAAAAAAAAGGAGGAAAAAAAAGGAGGAAAAAAAAGTTGTGTTTTTGTTTTGCTTTGTGTTTTTCTTTTTCAGCCAGATCAATATCCTTTCATGACTCACCAAACACACATGCAAATGCTCCCAACAACACACAGAAGAGGAATAATTAACCGAGACCTGGAGGGGCAAGAAATGCATTAGCTGATTTACATGCTGCTGGGACTAACTTAAAGCTGCACTCATTTGCAAAGGCCTTCTCAAGGAAGGGAAAGGGCACTTTTTTTCTTTTTTTTTTTCTTTAAAGGAGAAGGTAATTGTTTACTTTTTCAGTTTGCTTGCCTTTTTTTGATAGTTTAAAATGGCAACCACATAAAAAACACCATCGACTGTGAAAAATACTGCATAACATATAGACAGAAAGGCACCATACACTTAATTTAGCCTTTTTCACTATCAGAAACATAGCACAGAAAGGTCTTGGAGAGAACCCTTTGATTCCAAAAGTTATTAAACTCCAAATTGCTGAAGTCACTGCACCTCCCAAATGCCTGTGTTCGTCTTGCTTTGCTTAGAAATGAACTTGAAAGTTCATTTTAGGCACCACACTCACAAATCACTATGTTTTTCAAGTCAGAGGGGGGAAAAAAACTGTATTGAAAATAAAAACGTTAATAAAGCAGAATTTGCTGAACATTAACAAAGCAGATAAAGCATCTACAAAATACAGTACGGGGCATTGTAAGAAAAGAGACAAATTGTCTACCAGAAACCCAGCAATCATGGTTCTAAATCTAGTAACCGATACCCAAGTGAATACAAACAGCTTTATGTAATCTTTCTGAGAAGATTTTTCACTTTCAGAATTGCAGTGAAACACCTCAACAGTGGGTTATTCTTGTACATACTGTAACGTTCTCTATGAGCAGTACACTACTGAGCGGGGATAAAAGAGGACCTCAGGTGGCAGAAAGCAGCAGCTGCAGATTATGTAACTGCAGCTTTCAAATCCCTCCTCATAAGTAATTCAGCCGATGTTCATTGTCATGTCCCATGGACTCATACTATGCTCATTGCTTAAGTAAAAAGGCTTGTTTTGTTACCCTTACTTAACAGATAGGTGAGTTTGACCCTGAGGGCCCTTCTGTAACACCGTGCAAACAAATGTAATATTTTACATACATAAGAAAAAAAAAATCAGGGCTTTTGGTCACTCCTATTTAAATCCTTGAATTAGATTTCAAGGTTGTTTTTTTTTTTTCAACTTTAGTCTGAGATCCTTGAAAAAGCCTGCTTAACCCATAATTAGGAATGCTTTACGCAGCCAAGATTCAGAGAGCAGCTCTGAATTTCTGCCTGCACCTTGGAGGTACATCAAATCAAGCAGCACTTTTGTTTGGGGCCACAAAGGTCCCTCCCTCCCTGTAAGCAGAGGACCCTGAATGTTTTCCGTATTCTGTTTCCATGAGATAGATATGTGGGAGCTGCTCTCACCTGCACACTTAAGCTGCACCCAGCTTGTTTCAGTAACGTCAACTGCTGTTCAACTGAAGGGTGTGCCCAACTTCTGTTGAATAAGCTTGTAGCTGCAACACCCCTTTTGAAAATGGGAAATAAAAAAAATCAGGTACTTTTTAGATCAAGAGTTTTGAGCTGCAGCTCCCAGGTCTCAGAGTGCTCTGTGACAACACTTGGGCCACTGCTTCTGAAGCTGAGCTTACCAGACACAGAAATGTCTGGGTCACAGAATCATCCAGGTTGGAAGAGACCTCCAAGATCCCCTAGTCCAACCTCTGACCTAACACTAACAAGTCCTTCACTAAACCGTATCACTAAGCTCTACATCTAAACGTCTCTTAAAGACCTCCAGGGATGGTGACTCAACCACTTCCCTGGGCAGCCTATTCCAATGCCTAACAACCCTTTCAGTAAAGAAGTTCTTCCTAATATCCAACCTAAACCTCCCCTGGTGCAACTTTAGCCCATTCCCCCTCGAGGGCTCAAAGTGGGAACATTTGTAAGAGGATTCTTGAGTCTCCACCCTGCTGAAGAATCCAGTACAATTACTCTCAAAAGTTGCTCTCTTACAAGTTACATAGAGTCCTTGTTATTCGGAGGTACTCATTGTTAGGCTCCTGATGAAATGATGTCTCTTCCTTTATGTTCCCGGAAACTTTAACTAATGTGCACAGAATGCCAGGGAGGATGGAACTAGAAGTACAACGGAATACAAATTATTCAGAAGTCAGACTCATAAACTAGACCTTTTACGGCCAGGAAAAGTTCAAACATTCAGAAAATAAAACATGACTATTTTATACATTTTATTTTTTCATGTCTCTGAACGTACAGTGTAAGATATCCACAGAGGTTTTTATTTCATAACACAGTACCTTTTGAAAGTTGAAATGAAGAGTGGGATTAGACAACAACAGGACTAGTCACATGCCCCTGCAGCAAGACCTGTTCTAGCACATTTCTTTCATAGTTTGAGACATAGCGATTGCGACTAAGAGGTGGACTGCACTGTTTTCTAAACCAGGCAGAGACAGGGGGTTAGGACAATGCAGATTCAAGGACAAATCAAGAGTAGGTTTAGCTTTAGCAGTATACATACAGCTCATGGTCATAGTTTCTCTTAGTCATTCTGAGAAAGTAATCCAAATGCCGACATATAATTGATACTTATTACATTTGCATACAGTGGGATATGTGGACATTATGAGGTACAGATCCACCAACATTACGTTACTCAAAGGAACAGAATATTTTAACTTCAGCTTTCAGGAAGGGGAGAACATTTCTAAATCCTGTGAAAGTTGAAAATCCATTCAAGTATGCACACTGACTTTGAAGATTACACACAGAGATGATGTATAGCCTGATCCATTACCACAACTTGTGCTTTGGTGTCTGACTTCTTGAAAAATGCCCTGATTCTATTTTTTTAATCATTTAAAAATAAAATAAAATAAAAGGTTTCAAGCTTTTATGTTTATGAATACTATTTCCTGCATCTCACATGAATAAACTGTTCATGTTACAAGCTATTTGTAGAGTCAGCCTGTGGAAAATATTAAGTAATGTGGCAAGTTAATGTTATGTTTTGTACATGCTGTGGAAAGGCAAACCTGTGGCTGGACGTAAGTCAGAGCTAGCATCGGTGCATACAGTAAAGAAGTGGGGTTACTCAGCACCACTGTGCAATGCTGGTGCCAGCACCAGCAGCTGATGCAGGCTGTGAGAAGGGAGAGACCAGGGCTACTGGCATTTGCAAAAGAAAACTGCTGGAAGTGCAAGAAATAAAAATTACAATCAGCTTTTGTCTCTTCACAGAAACCTTGTCATTGTAAGCAGGAGTTTTTAAATAAATTCTTCTGCAGTGTGCCCATGGGTCATAAACAATAGTTATGCAGAAATACTTTATGCTCTTTGTAAAAACATTGCAAAGTCTAATATTTTGTTAGTTTGTAAGAGTCACAGCCTTTTCACCAATACTATAAATATCAATCGTCTGCAAATTGTTCTATAAAACCAAATTTCTTTAAGAATAAAATATGGTTCAGCAGCAGATTCAAGTCAAAAGTGCACACTCTTGTTCAAACATAGTTTTTGCATGTATTTTTTCCAAGGAGCTACCAGGAGAGGAAAGGGGTCATATCTGAAAAGGATAGGTCCGTTTAACTCTGAAAAAGTACAGTATAGGATACGTTCAATAAAATTGAGGAAGTTATTCCAAATCAACCTCCCACCCCTGCTTGGATGCATACAAAACAGATGTCTGGCCCAGGTGGATACCAGTTTATCAAAATGTTTGCAACTTCCCTCTCTTACAGTGATGACAACTCATTAAAGAAGAGAGTCACCAACTATGACACAGAAGTTCAGTGTTATACAGCATGGGAGTTCCTCCTTCTTAAACAATGTAGTCTTTTTGGCTGCTAGTTCAGTTTCAAACAACAAACCTTTGCTGGTCCCAGTGATATGTTATTTTCTCATTCTAATTCGTTCGTTTAAAATATTTAGGAGTGCTCATATGAAAGTGATGAATAAGCTCATAATTATGTCCATCTTTGTAAGATCCAAACCTAAGAAAAATATTCAAGAAAGCAAAATCATTACAATATGATTTAACCCACACAGTCAAGTCACGCACTTCTGTAGTATAATTAATACTTCTTAATGTTCTAGATAGCTTGTTTCAGAAATAGACCATAATCCTACTTACATATAAATCATAATCTATGTCAGATAACTAGCTTGAGGTCTCCGAGGATGGAGACATTTAATTACACTGATCGGATTAATGCTATGAGTGCTCTATAAATGGAACTCCAGCTGACAAAGGTAAGGGGGGCTTTTATCCAGTAAAATCCTATGCTCTGTATTTTTTTTCCACTGAGATAGTGTTTTGCTCTCCACAGTATCCAAATACTCAGCTCTACTGTTAATATCACAGATTTTTCTTTGAAAATTATGGTGAAAATTGTATTTTTTCATGCTGTATTTAAACCTGAAGATTTTGACCACTGCCTATTACAGTAGATGGATTTATAAAAGTAAAATGTAGTACTTACACAAAATATCAGTGCTAAGTAACGTGTAGAAATAGTACCATTGTGCTTCAAATGAACTACAATGGGAAAAAGTTAAACTTATTCCTAAAGACTACCATTTTTTTCTGCTTACAGGCAGCCATAAAGAAATCAGGACCAAAAAAAAAATAGTCTGTGCTGAAATCAACTTTGAAAAATTCGAAAGTGTAATTCTAACTTTGGGCAAGTTTCATCATGTGGAAAAGACTAGGCAAATCCCTGCTTAGGCAGGAAGCCAGTGACTGAGTGGTTAACAAAAAGTAAGTTCAACTGTTAGTGCATATAAAATATATATATTATATATATTCTGTACTGTGTAAAGTAGAAACAAGTTAACTTAGTAAGTTCAGCATTGTTGGAAATTGTCATTCTGTGGCAACATCCATCTCAAACCCCATGGCTCTCCGCTGATATTTGATCCAAAATAAACATGTTTCTCCATGTTTCTTAGTTATGCAATGCCAGTAGAAAAATAACATCAGCTTAAAACCTCGTCCTTTTCTCTTCTGGACAAAAGTAACAAACTGCATCAGGCATTCGGTTTGACATTTGCTCTAGTTATACAGTATATTTTAACTACTCTTTGCATAAGTATTTTAACACATATATTGTATTTTGTGTTCTAAATAGTAGTATTTTATGCTCCTGATCCTCAAAGTGCTGAGAAACGTGGGAGATCTCTCATCATCTATAAAAAGAGTTACCACACCACTTGGCAAATGTCCCTATCAAACAATCTCAGAAATTAATTATCTGGGTGAAATAAACATTACCTTCAATTTATGGTGCAACGCAGCAGACGGATTTTCCCAAGGCACATGCCAGGTTAATGGTAAAAATGGAATTACAAATCAGAAGTCATTGCCTCCTAATTTGGTACAGACCAGTACCTCCCACTTTGAGAACTACTTTGTTCCTAGATGTCATGTGCATCATCTCCTTAACTTCTTATGAGATGTACTGACCTGGGATTGAAATGGGTGTCCTCGGGAACTTGGCTGGGATCAGTAACAATTCTGTCATTATCAACATAGTTATCTAAATCATCTGGGATCCTAAATTTGGCCATCTGGACTTCTGAATCACTTAAACCAGCGTGAGATATGCGGGCATAGCCCAACCTGTCAGATTCAAGATGAGTTAGCTTGAAGAATAATTCATGGCAGTCTCGACACATTCTTAATTCATGTCACTTTTTCCCAATCTTATTATTTAATTTATCGTGCTCCATAAACATGTGCATCATAACACAATGTCACAAACAGAAAAACTGGGAAGGTTTTAGTTCTTGACAACAAATTCTAAGTATAGGACCTTAATCAGTTTTTCAGTTTTAAAACTTTTCAGTTTTAAAATCACAGTTTTAGAATATGCATACTCCTGTAAGCTCACCAACTTCACTGAAGAGATTCTGAAATTCCAGATAGGAATTCAAGCATGAGCAACATGAACAACTAATAAAATGAGATTGCGAATGGTGGGGTATTTCTACTCAATACAGTTACTTAAGGCAGCTATCTAGTTTACCAGGTTTACTCCTGTTAACACTGCAGAATTTACATAGTTAATTTGGAATGAGCTTAATTACATTCTGGTACATACATCACCAAGAGAATGATTTACAAGGAGCTTGGTATTTACAAGACGTGGAGTGCATAGGTCCCAGCAGAGGAAAGTGCTCCGATATGGGTTTACACGGTTAAAATTTCCACTAAATCCAGCATAAATCTTGGTTCGATTAGATCAGCATTTTGCTTGAACGAACCCTACAATCATAGTTTATAATTTGTATCTTCTGTGTCACATACAAATTAGGGCTTAGCCTTCACATTTTAGAGTGATGCTGCAAAGCCAGAGCTTGGATCTTGGAGAAAAAGTATTTTTATATTACCAAAGCAGTTTAGGTCTGAAGGCTTTTGACACAGAAGGGTGAAACTCTAACACTGCCTTTGCTAATTATATTTGGAAGTACACCAATTATTTTTGAGATCAGCATTTCACATTATTTCGTAAGATACCTAACTCTCCATACACATTTGTTAAGGGATGTAAGACTCTTACACAATTACCTACAGCAAGGTGTAAAATTTATTGTCATAAAGATACTTAAATCAAATTTCTAAATGCTCCTCTTTAACATACCTTATTACTCCACGATACATAATATAGCTACACCACCTGTCACGATCTGTATTGTCAATGTCCTATGAGTGAAAGAAAAAAAAAGTCAAACAAGACAAGCTCTCCCTATGGTTAGGCTTTAAATCAGTTACAGAACCAGTGTACAAACCTGGTGTAGAAAAATGTTTTGCCTAAAATGTGATAGCAAGGTAGAAAGGAAAAAACCCACTATGCTAGACACAGACAGATCAGACTTTTTAGACCTCCTGACAGACAGCCAAATTGCAGAACTGTTTTAAAACGAAACAATCACAGAATTACAGGTTGGAAGGGACCTTTTGAGGTCACCCACTCACAACCGTATGCTCAAAGTAACTTTGAGCAGGTTACTCAGGGCCTTATGCAGCCAAGCTTTTAAGATCTCCAAGGACAGAGATTTAACAAATTCTCTGGGCCCCTCTTCTCATGCTTGACAATCCTCATTGTGATTTGTTCTTCTACCATCTAATTGATATTTCCCTCATGGCAGCTGAAGTCCATTGCCTCTTGTCTTTTCACCACATAACTCCATCTTCTCTACAGCACTTCATGAGGTAGCTGAAGACTGTATCTGAAAATCTGCGTGCATCTTCTTGTGTGTCTAAGCTACCACACTGCAACATTAAATTGAATGTTTAAATATACATTATCTCTCACTGTTGAAAGAAGCACTATTTTTATATTACCTGGACATTTCCATTTTCTATTAATTCCGTATAATCTCTGGATCCAGGAGCTGAAGTGATGTATCCTAGAAATACAATTTGCTTAGCACTAGTCTTCAACAACTTTGAAACAGCTATGGCCTGAAGTTTTCTGTCCAAGTCCTCTCTGAAAGAATTGGGAAAGACTTTAATACACATGTATTTAAGCCCAGATTCTGTCTGCTATATCATAGCACACCAGAAATGAGTCTGACACCGTTTTTATTCCCCAGTATTAGAGAATATGAAAGTTAACAGAAAGCTTGCCGATTCCAGATGATCACCATGTTGAATAAAAGCCACATGGTAGCAGTGGATGTAATCACGGTTCTATTCCTAACCATTATACTATCAACTTTTTCTATTACTGTTTTGTTTTTTAATACCTATCTCATTACTAGGAAATGTGAGTTCTTTTGGTTATCTGAGGCTTTGTCACTGCCTGCACTTGAAATGTAATTGTGCTAGTACAGACTGTCTGCTGCATAATAAAGAGTTCGTATGCCAACAAAACCTTTTACTTTTATGATGGACAGATCATGGTAAAAAGTAGTCTTACAGTCTGAGTCACGTGATTTATGAGATATAACTTAAGAGCTATGTCATCCCATTAACGCTTAGAATATTTGCCAGGTATTCTCCATCTTTTTAACAAGATTTACACAACAGTTCCAACATGACCAAAAGTGACAGCATAAGAGGAGCCTGGTAGGATGAATACTGCACCGAAATCCAGTTCCTGTCCTTGGATTTGTCATAATATAATGCAAAGATGCTTCTCTTTCCATGATTCTGCATGTTAATAACTTTAAACAGTTGCACAAAGCATGTTCTCTTCTATATTTTGGTAGACTGGGCTACAGAGCATTGAGACAGCAAGTTGAGAAGACAGGGGCTGAAATACTGTGCTTTTAAATAGCAGTACTTCTGAGTGGGCCAAACGAATAAGAGAGAAGGAGCTGGTGGAGAGGAGATAAAGACCATTTCAACAGAAGCCTGACTTAGGTATGTGTAAAGTTGCCTGCTCAGCTAGCTGCTCCTTCTAGACATGCCTCTCGAGAAGATGGGTTCTTTTAAAGGACACCATTGACATATTCCCACGTTTTAGAAACAGTCTTAAAAAAATCCCCAGTTATCTAGTATCTTAGTTTACGTCATTCTAAGCAGCAATGACAGATGAAAAACAAGCAGTTGTATATGGCATTTAATTATAAAATCCATTAATCTCAAAACACAATCTAATTTGTGCTTGTTTCCCAAGTGTCTCCTCCTATTTTCTCCTTCATCTTTATCTTAGCTCTCCATGAGAGGGGAATACAGAGCTATTTTCTTATGCTTTGACAAACAGTTTTTCAGAGAGGCAAGTCCAATCATCTGCGTGAAACACAGAATGGAATTTCTTTGTAGAGTTCAGATTGGGAGTGGTTCCTGACAATTACATATGCTTAGTAAAAGGGAGATCTATAAACAATTTGCATGCTTGCAGCACAGCTTCCACAAAAGAAAAAGGAAGGAGGAAGCTTGGTATGGGATAATGAGAATTCCTACTGCTTTCTGAGCAGCTTCTTTGTGTATTATACTCTGCACCCAATCCATAAATTTGTCTCTCCGTAAATTAAAACAAATTTAAAACAAATGACAGAAACATAATTTCAGATATTGCAGCAAATAGAAAATACAACTACATGGAGCATCGCAAAACTATCCCTTATTAATATTCATTACACAATAACTCAGACATTACTTTAAAGTAAAGAACTGAAAGATACACCTTAGTCCTTTTCATCACATATTTGAGTTACTGATAAAATAATTCTTTATTTCCAAATCCAGAGATCAGATTTTATATTTCCAGTTTCATATAGTCAGAAAGACACTGAATGTATATTTTTGTTGTTGTTTAGACACTGTCCTTTCTTGGAGGCTTCAGAATTGTTACTTTTTATTTCAATAAATATCAGTTGTCCATTACTGCTAGCTATCCATAACTATCTGCACTCATTGTGGAATATAACGGATGCAGAAAGTCAGAAGGATGCTCTCGTGGCCTGAGATGTATCGGTAGCCCTGCTCCTGTTTTTGCAGAACAGTATTTTCTTCATATCTCTACTAACTTCGATATAGAGCTCAGCCAAGTTTTGCAAGACACATTCATCCCTTAAAAAAAGGCTTTAAAATTTCTAACCGCTAGTTAGATCACAGTATTTTTTCCAATGTGTATTGCTATAACCAGTATTATAGCAGATTTTAAAGAATACAAAAGAAATCCCAGAAGTTGATGACAATTATGTTTAACTTTGCACGACATACATAACAGGAGATAAATAAATAGAATACCCACTCTTCATTTCCAAAGTGAGCAACAACAAAATCAACCAGTTTCCCTGTGAAGTTGACAGTCATGGAGATGGCAGGTGCAATCTCTCCCTCTGGAGATGGAAGAAGGTGGTGGGTAGATTTTACAATTGGATACCTTGACAGTGCCATAATACTACATGAAAAGAAGGAAAGAGTTACTTTTTGTAGTTCATAAACATAGCTAATCTGAACTAAGCAGATAAATGTGACCAAAAGAATTCAAACCATCTCTAGAGGATCTTTCTGAACTTAAGATTTTTTTTGACTAAAACATTACTTAATCACACATTGAAAAAAGCATTATCAAATTCATTCTCACCCCAAAAGAAATTGGTAACAAAGGTGATATGAATAGGTCATAAATAGTGCAGAAAAAAAAAATCTCATTTAGTACCACTTAAAGATACAGGCTCTTGAAGAGGAAAGTTACTGAATTCTCCTCACATACAGGAAGAATAAAATAGCCATTGCAACTTCACTAGAAATTCCACCTCCCACAGAGATCTGCAAATCCCCCTAAAAAACCACCACATCATAAGCCACTATTTTCCAGACTGCAAAAATATTCAAAGATATCCAACTGGTGGTTGGTCAAGCATTAAAGTAAAAGCAGACACAAAAGTTCTGGTCAGACAGACATGTGCCTTTCTATGTCCATTTCCCACTACACTTCCCAAGCTGAATTTAATGAATTCAAAATTTGTAATTACTCCGAGTGCAGTTACATTTTCCAACTGCTATCACACGTTGAAGGCTGAAATCTAAAGTTCTCAGAGCTGACGAAAAAAGCGAATCAGAAACATAATTTGGAATGTCACACTTCCAAATCCAACTTCCAACCTTCCATTAAGGGCCAGGATGCCATACTCTGTATCACCAATACCGAGGTAGCTTGCAGGCACAGGCATCAAGAACTGATCACATTTAACAAAGAGAAACCCTCATCTGCATTGCGTTGTAAGGCTAGGGAGTCAGAACAAGTTCTTAAAGACAAGCCCCAGCAAGTGATTAAGGTGATTATTATTCCGATTATTCTTTGTCCGTGTTTTAATGGAGTATTTATTTTTATTTACTGTCAGTGTGCACGTAAAGGTGACTCACCCCCAAGTATGATCTCTTGTGCTTGGACCAAAATCTGTGTAAAACCCTAGTCTTTCTCCGAGCCACATTGTTGGATCATTGTTCCCAATAAATGGTTTAGAGGCATCGCTCTCCAGAATAGTGATGAAATCTGCACCTAAAATGAGGGGGAAAAAAAAGAAATCCTTACAAATTTATAACTATGAGCTATAAATACAAATCATAAATGACTAGAGAATGCACTATTTCCCTTTTGATTACACAGGGATGGCCACAAGTCCTTCAGGAGTCAATTGGGACCAGTCTTACACCAGCAACAAACCGATGCCCAGACTTCCAGTTGTCACAGGCTACGCAGCCCCTGATGGAGACATCCTCACGCTTGGATGCCAAAGCTCCTCCCTGCCACATAACCAGACACACATGAGACTGCACTGTACAGCTGGCCTACACATACATAGCTCGGTGCATTTCAAAAGCATTTAGGTATTTAGGTATTCTGTATGTACACCCAACAGCACAGTAGGGTGTCTACTGCTTTCAACTTAATGAACAAGCACTGCGCAGTACGTCTGCATTTACCTTCATCTGCCAAATCTTATTCCACTCCAAAGGCTCATGTGCAAGAGGAAGCAGGCTGCTGCTGTCCCAGCAATTGGTTAGCCTGCAGCACCTTGGCACCGGCACACAGGCATGGCAACAGAAGGGTTCCCAGCTCCAGTGAATTGCAGACTACCCACAGCCATCTCACTTTCTCAGGGCACTGCTGTCCCTCCATGTTTACATACTGAGGTATTGTTTTGCCACCTGACAGGTTCTCCTACAGATTTAGCTGCCAAGTGCAGGAAGACATCTAGTCCCTGAAGGAACCCAGCGGCTAGAAAAGGCCTGCCCATGCCTGAAGGAAGGTTATCTATCATTATTTCACTTATGCAAAGTATTTCTGTATAGACAAGTGACTCATTAGCAATATAAGAGAAAACAACACAATGAAAATCAAGCAAAAAAACAAACAAACAAAAAACATACAGTAAAGTGTTTCCACCAACCAAAAACGTCTTTAATATCTAAGAAAAAATGACTGCCTCTGTAAATAGCTTTTAAACTGAAGTGATTGTACTGGAATAGCTCATAAATTCAGGAGAAAACCACTAGATCTTGTGTTAATGTAAGAACAGACTCAGCCAGCTAGGTGTTCTTGCTTCTCTCTGTTTCTTCATATGTAGCCTCTGATATATAAATTAAGTGGGAAAAAAGTTACCTGTCTGATTGAGCAAATTAGCTGATCCTTCCAGATTAGACCATCCTTCATTGTCATATGCAAATCGAAAAGGCCAGATCATAGCAGAGAAGTCTCTTTTCGGAACCTCAAAAAAGAAAGAGCAAAAAAAGTTAATTATGACTTGATTTCCATGTACTGTATATTTGCAGTCAACAATGTCAGATACATGGTGCCATAAAAGACACCCAAGAGGAGATATTTTAACCAACATATTTTCCAAATAAAGCTGTCAAGATTACAAAAGTCTTTAGGCATTTCTGAGAAAAATCTGTGCTGTTATCAAGAGGAGAAAAGTCACTGTAGTTAAAATGAATTTGTACAAGTAACAGTAAATATATGGACACAAAAAAGACCAAGAATATTGTCATCTTTCTAAGAGTGACTACCCATTTTCTATACTACAATCCTCGATGAGTTTTAAAAAGAAAGCCAACTGTTTACACACACACTTTCTACTCAGCTCTCATCATCTTTTCTTTATCTTTTCCTGCATTTGTCATCAGAGACTTCTCTAAGAAAGAAATTACCAACAGGAAAACATGTCAAGAGCAAGCTTCAAATGACCATTTCTGGACTATCACCGAAAGAAAACAAGTTTAATTCATAATTTGAATCACTTGCATCAAAAGTTTAATTTTACAACAGCGAAGTCATGGAATGGAAAGGTTAATTTATGTCTGATAAAAACAGCTCTAATTTTGAGTTAAAATTACAAACTATGTAAACAACACTCTCAGACAACTTATAAGTAACTTAATTGCTAAACTTTGTGAACATGAAGCGTCTTAATTGTTAATATCTCTGTGATACTCGATTTTTTACTAGATAGGAAACTGGAATCTTCTGATTTTTATCCAACTTCCTTAATTAGTCTAATCTAGGTCAACCAACTTGTCAGAGAGGTTCAGTTCAGACTTACGCATATAAATACGGAAACAAAGAATACTTTCAGCTGGAAAGGGCCTCAGGAAGTTATCCGGGCATACCTTTCTGATGCAAGATCAAGCTGCTAATGGCATTGACCAGTCCAGTTTTGAATATAATTAAAATAAACTAATTTATAAAAGTAGTATTCAAATCAAATGTATGAGGCAAGAATCTCTCAGCGTTCTAGAATGATTTTATTTCCTTCATAGCAGCACAACAAACCTCCAAAGACCCAAACATTTCCTATATTCAGCATGAATTCACAAAGTGAACTTTTTGCATATTCATTTCTGAATTACTGCTGCTGAATATTTGGATACTGGTATAAAGACAACCAACAAACCTAAGATATCAAAAGCACATTTCACTGTACGTTTGAAAGTTACCATTTTCACAAACATGCTACTCACCCCTTGGCCCAACTTCTTCTCGTAAGTTTTATAACGTAGACCCAATCCTAGCAAACCAACACCAACAAACAGCCACAACACTTGAAAGAGAGAAACATGGAAAAGTTTATTTTAAAGTAAGAGGAAACAAAGTTGTTATTGCAGTTAAACAGATCTGGATATACGGTCATTCTAAGGTGTGCTACTCATAGAATGGGGAAAGTATATATTTAAATTTCCACACATGGCAGCGATAACACCATTCCAAAGCTGTGTACTTAAGAATATCGGTATATGTGCAGATACACACTTCCATTCTCCAGAACAGAAGGGGCTGAGCAGACACAATACACCAACACTGCTTGGAATATTTGTGTAAAAAACATACCTATTGAAGAAGACATCATAGGAGATAAGCTCATCATGTAAACTTTCCAGTGTTTCCCTCTCTGTGTTCAAGATATGCATCTGTAGCATGCATCTTTTATTTTGTATTAACATAATGTGTGGAATAAAATTTAGTGTACTTCACAAGCCTCTAGATGTCAGAAAGATATGATCCCTGCCAGACCTCCAGGGCAGTTCTTGTTTAAGTACCCTCATTGGAGGGTTCTTGGAAAGGCACTGTGGCTTCACAGAATAAAAATTCAGAGCTTTCCCATTGCTCCTGTAGCCTTCCAAATAACCACAGTGGACACTTACGAGCCGTCAGCGTTTGGCACACTGTAATTTGATGATCAAATTCCTCTGCAGTTATTTCATTTATACGGTGGCATACAGAATCTACAATGACTTCAGTAACCCCAGTTTGTTCTTTCATCAAATCTTTACACAGACACGTAATTATTTTTATGCAAGTTTTCTGGAACAACTTTATGTCAGATTTAAATAAACTTTACTGTGGATGATGTTAGAAGAAAGGACATGCCCTTTGTATTAGTAAATGTTAAGCAACTTCATAGTCTGTAAGATGAAAAGGTGCTTAAAGGGGAAGCTGAGAAAAAAAATACAAGTCTGAGCATGATGGGGAAATACAAGACTTACTGTTGTAATGTCATAAAATTAGCTGAGCAAAGGCTCTGCTTTGTCACAGACAATATTTTCAAGCATTTACTCACTTTTGTGTAATGTTTTTTATGTGTAGTAACGTTTAAACCGCTAGCACTGGTGCTCACATTTTCTGTAATACACAAACATGTGCTTTGATATTCTTCTGGCCCTTGAGTATTTAGGGTAAAGAGCTTCACAAAGCTTTCAGAAACAGCCCTGTAAAGTGGGAGCACGACTGCCTCCACTTTCCAAACAAGGTAAAATGAGGCACACAGATGATGATGGGCAATTTGATCCAAAATCACAGAAGAAAAAAAAAAGATACAGGAACTTGAACCTTCAGCATCCTGATCTCTGTGGGGTTATCATGCCCTAGCCACAAGCCATTTTTTCTTTTACCAAACTTTACAATATCAACAGATCAGAAAAATGCTGCATGATTTCTTTAAAAAAAGTTAACAATGGAAACAAATCTGAGGTTCAAATAATCATAGCCAAATACTTGAAAGCATCACTTGGATGAATTCCAGAGGTTTAAAACCCAAAATGAAATCAAAATATTTTAGTTTCTTTTCAAAACCTAAGAAAAACAAAATCAGACCTGAAACATACTATCTGGAAACTTCATGGGCAGATGAGAAAAGTTTCACGATGGGCCTGGTCTGAACGCCCAGCAGGGAATCAGGGTGGTGTAGGGATGTCATTCACCATCAGCTTTGCAGGACTGCCTCCTCCCACAGAAGGGCAGCTCCTGGGCCATCCAGGACCCATATCTGGCCCTTGCCAGCCAGCTAACACAGCTCTGTAAAGGGCTGACTAGCTCAAATCAACATACTGAATGGGCCGACAAGTCTTTCTTCTGTGTACACATGCAGTAGACCTCAAGATACAGAGAGACTAGAACCTGGGCAATACCGACCTCAGGTCTGCCTCTGGAACTAGCACCAAATCCCACCTTTCTAAAACACCTGAGCAAAGCACTGCACTGCTGTACTCTTTTTCCTCAGGCAGTATTCGTAGAGTCATGGATGAGAGGGAGAAAAATTACACTTACGTAGTTTGATATATTTTTTACTCCTTTTAAACAGTGGCTTTTGGTTGCTTTTCACTTCAAAAATGGAGCTAAGGTTTTTCTTGGATCCTGTTAGAAAGTCTAGCCCAATGCATAACATAATAAAACCTGTAAAAATATGTCATTAGTTGTTTTTTTCATAGAGTTTTAGCATATTAAACACTGCTTATATATACATCATTTATAAACTCCCAGCTGCTGTGTTACATTCAACCTTACAGCTTCACCAACAAAGACAATTCAGTCAGAGCCCAAACAGATAAATGCCAGACTAAATGTAGTGATGCAGGCAACACGAGATTAATTGACAATCTAACTTATCATTGTCAGTATTCACCTCACCTATGCCTGCAGCACTTCAACATTAATAGTTCTAATTTACATTGTAGCACTTGCTGACACAAGCACTGCTTCCAACAAAATCGGCTTGTGACATTAAGCATGGCACTAATGACAAATATTTCAAAAACGTTACTTCAAAACAGTAACACTGCAGGAAGAATTCAAAGCTAAGAGAGGATTTAAACTCCACTGAGCACCTATTCTACACATTATTCCACAGAACATTTAGCCAGCTAACACAAAGGCTGATCTTAATAGCACTGCAGTACAGTTTTGGGGTTCTAGGCCAAAAAGGCTAGCGCAAAGCGGGCAGAACATGCTAAGTACTTCCAGGCTCCCACTGCCAGCTCCAGCTCTCAGATCAGCCCAGTGCTTTCAAAGTTTTCCAGAATTAATCCAGACAAGAGCATTTAAATAACACATATATTACAATTCTTACAGCAACAGCTTGATGAAATATATATATATTTATTGTTGATTCTAGATGCCTCTTAACTCTGCAAGTTAACTGCTTTGTCACCAAGATAAAAGTAACTTTTTTTTAATACAGGTACTCCAAGAGCAATTGCTCAACAGTTTGTTCTGACACAGTGTAAGCAGACTACAGCAGGACAGGAGGCGGCATCTTGTATTCGTTTCCTCCACACTCAAGAGAAGAAGTTGTGCTTTTTAAGAACAGACGACTAAGCCCATCTATAGGTATATTTTAAAAGCAAGTAAGGCTTCATGCACCAGTAATGCACCATGATGGTACAGTTTCCTTTCCATGAGTAGTGCAGACTAATATTACGACCTCTTATCCTTATGAGCTAAAGCATTCCATCACCTGCAAAGAAAATGTGGGAGCCTAATGAATGGCTAAGAGCTCTTCTGGAAACGGTCTACATCCCCTCTATACCTTTGTGTCATGATTAACTATACAAGTCATGTTTTATTTCAGAGTTATAGCTGAAGATAAAATATTTGTTACTCGTTATTTTCTTACGGCCCTTACTTGCTCTGTTAGGGGCAAACCAGGAAGCTGGGTCTGGTCTAATAAAAAAGTGGGCCCAAACAAACCTTTCTCAGAGGGAATCTACTTCAAAGCCACAAGTCAACAGACAACCAGGGATCCAACCCCGAGCATTATGTTACATCACAGTGAAGTAGCACAGAAGTTTTGAACAGAACCATCTTACTTTCATTGTCACTTCTCCCAGTGCAGTTCCCTACCCAGACTGCGGCAAGAGAAAGGCAGGATATTGGACAGGAGGAGAAAGCAAGAAATAACACTTGCACCTGAAAGAAAGCAGAAGAAAACAAGCAGTTTGCCAGAAAGCCAGGCTGTAAGGGAAGAAGCACAGCAATAAATACATAGCCTCATCGTATAATTTGTGTATCTTTGATAGCAATGAGATGCCATCAAAAAGCCAGAAATTGGATTCTCAGATTGAATAAGCTCATGTAGTGCCATCAGCCGAGATAGGGTCAGCTCACAAGTTTCTTTTAGCCAAAGAGAAAGTTAAAGAAGGCCATCTCTGTGTTACTATCCCATGATCCAGCCAGGTGACTTAATCATCAGTGTATTTCAAAGGAAGTGACAGAGAGAGATTTTGTGTAATAGCTTTTCTTTTGTCAAAGCATTATTCAAGAAAGCATCTGACATTTCTCTACCACATGTTTTCTTCCTATAACTCCAGAAAATAAAATGAAATGAACTGAGGCAGCCTTTTCTACAGACTACTCAGATTGCTTTCAGAACACAGAAAACTGCAATACATGTAATGGAGCACTCCTCACAACACAACCAACTGAAATCGGAGTGACTGCTGTAACACGTGAAGGACTACACGCGAACTAAGAACCTGGACTGACGGAAAGTGGTTGCCAAGGCATTTCTGAAATCTGAAACCACTGAAGCAACAAGTCTAACTCGGCATTCCTTAATCCGTTCGAAACAAAATATAGGATGATGTGTCACATTTTCAAATGTGCCACACAGTTCGCCCAAGACAATGTTTAGCATTGTCTTAGTATGATTGGTGAAATATGCTACTGAAACACATTCATACTTTTTAAGAAAGTTATTTTGGAGACAAAACCAGAAAGGGTTGGTTTCACTTCCGCCTCCCCACCTTCATCAAGGGAACATTTTGCTAAAACCTTTATATTTGCTCACCTCAGTTCTTCCTCATTGGCAAATACCTGACAATTTCTTTTCTTCTCCCATCCCCCTCCTCTTTGTCTGCAAGGACTTGATGATCCTTATGGGTCCCTTCCAACTCGGGATATTCTATGATTCTATGTTTCTGACACTGCAAGACTACCAACGTTCCTCCAAACTTGCTGGTATGTCCACACAGCATAAGGCACTGTTACAGGGAAACGAAGCCCAGCTCTCAGATGCAGCCTAGCTAGATCAGCAGGATGCTGCACTTCGGTCCTCAGAGCAGGGCTGAAAAATGCACTGAATTATGTTACTGCCCCAGCAACGTTTCACAGCCCTCCTGAACCCCTGAGTTTCCAGCAACCCCATTGTTACCTGAGGTACCAAGCTGCTATCAAAGGCAGCAAGCACACAGGTGCAGTCACACCCTGAATTGCAGGGCAGCCGTATTTTTAGGGTGACTGATTAACACATTTCTTCCTCAGATGTGTACTTAGTTATCAGACTTTCTTTTCACTTTTTCATTTTCCCTCAACTAAATTCCATTTTCTGCCCACATTTTAAACTATTTCTAACAGTAAAGAAACAAGCAGTGGGTTTTTGTTTCTTTCTGTTTTTGGTTTGGGTTTTTGTTTTTTGTGTGTGTGTTTTGATTGTTTTTCATGTCTCATTAATTTTCTCATAGAAACTCTTACTTCAGTAAATCAAACAGGAGCTGAGCATTTAGAAAGACTATACACTAGACACATTTTAAACATCTGAGGCTAAAGCAAGCATATTACTAGTAGTTCATAGTCATGAATGTACCTAAAAGAAGATGGGAGCTTTCTCTGGCATAAATTCCTCCAGGAACAAATTTATAAGCTGTACACCATACACAGAAGAATAATTCAAGAACATAGGCAAACATGGCTGTACTCATGGCTTTTGCAGGATGCAGACAGCTAACAAAGTGTCCAGCCAGCTGAGGCCACACACACATCGTAAAGACAGCAAGAATGTTGCCTGCAACAGCAGCACTCCAGGTCTGTAAATACAGGAGACCAGCTGAAGACGCTATACCTGTGAAGGGATAGAAAAGAACAGTGAGTCAGCTATATTATCTGCGCTCTTCTTTTAAATATTCTCTCTAGGAAAGATTTAAAAAAAAAAGTGTGTGAAATATAACTGTGCTTTGCAGACACGAGAGCTGTACCACTAGAAGGACAGTTACTCCCAAAAGCCAAAAACAGCCTCTCACTTTTCTCAGAGCTGCATTCTTTTCAAGTTTGCTTCCTGAGCTGACAACAGTGCAGCAAAAAGACTGCAAAGGAACATCAGCAAGAGCCATATTACAATTTGAATACAGATCTCTGAAGACTAGCACCTACACCTAAAGGTAAATTATCAGGGCAAACAATGGTTTAAGCATTGCCAAACTCTTGTGTCTTTACTGAGACTTTCCCAATATTTGATATTTGATTTTGGCTCCCACAGAGAAGTAGTCCCAGGAGAAATGCAGTTTGCATTAAATTCCTTGTTTTCAAGGCTGCAGAGAATAATTTGAAAGTGTTAGCTAGTGAATGCTCCAAAAGAGAAGGTGAATGAGAAAAAAGCAAATCATAATGCATCACGTCCTTTGGACTCCATATTTTGAGGTCCCAATTACTACCAAACCTTTGTAGAAAGTACTGCCTTGTCTTCTGGTTAAAAAAATCCAAAAGCAATTAGCTAAAATAGCTAAGACAAAAAAAAAAAATCAGACTTAAAAAAAACCACACCAGCATTTATACCAGTAAACTTCTCTTAGAGGGGCCTACAAATTACACCAAATTGCATACATCTATCCATGCAGAGAAAGTATGGAAAAAAACACTTCTCCACCAGTCAAGAGCAGAACAATTTCCATCTCTGACTTGCTCCACGACATATATATTCATTCCAACTGAAAACAAATGTCTAGATCCAGCACTCAGATCCCTTTTCCCATCACCCAAGACCCGCTGTATGCAGACTGATTCACAAATACATTACTTCAGCAGAACTGCTTCGATATTCATATTATTTTACTGCCTGGAGGTCTTGGCAACTAAGGAAGCAGGTTGTAAGCCTGCCTTCATGTGGACTGCTCTTTATGCTACAAGCTACTGTGCCTCCTGTGGAATCAAAGGTTTGTGTCCCCTCAACCCTAGAAACCTAGATGTAGCCTTACACAATGCAGATGATGAGAACTGAGATGCTGCTCCTGGGAACAGAACCTCAGCAGGGGATTCTGAAGAGAACAATGCTGCTCTGCAATTGCCTGGAAATTTAGACTGCAACCTTTAGTCAACTGGGCGGACATGGGGATGCTACAGGCAGTGACAGAGAAAAGGAAGCTCTGATTAATGATGGACTTTTCTGACAAGCAGCGTAGGGTGTGAGGGCATGACTAAAATGAATAATGTAATAGAAACAAAAATTCTGTTCTATATTTGCTCTTACCTATAAGAAACCAGGCAAAATTGGCAACAGAAGACCAACTCCAAAACGAAAGCATCAGTCCATGAGCCAGGCCCAACAGAACTGTACCTCTGATACAAAAAAAAAAAGGAAAAGAAATTGCACATTACTATAATTTCATAAACACCTGACATTCAAAAAGAAACTTTCAGACATACAAGCGAGGATGGTTGGTATTATTCTATACTCCTTTTATTTAAAATAGTTCTCAATTTGAGCACAAAATACCTTCATCTCACACCCTCCCACGTTAGTTCCCCTTAACTGGCTGTAAAAATCATCCAGAAAATAATGGCAGTTTATCACAGTGTATAAGCAAGCTGTGTTCAGCAGCAGAAGCTTATCACTGAAGTACTGGGTTCAAAAGGAAAAAAAAAAACCTCAGATCAAGTGAGAGGGGGTAATCCCCTCTGAACAGAAGCATTTTCTTCACTTCAAATACGAACCCTGCAGCATGTAAGATTGCTCGCAATCTTGAGCAGCTCTTGTGAGTGCTGATTCCAAACTATGAACTATCTCACCTGCAGCTACACATACTTGAATATCAGAATAACTGATCTACTCTCTTTCTAGATTTTGGAATGTGAGTGAGCAATTCACAGCATTAAAACTATATTCTTAATGCCTAAAACTTCTACAGAAGCATATCTTTTAATATTGCACACTTTTTGTTTTGTTGTTTTTGGGTTTTTATCTGCATGCATCTCCAAGCTATATTATTTTGTACAGCCTTCCCAATGAAGACAACCGCTAGATTCATTTACTGCCTGTTGGATATACACCTCGTTCATAAGACCTTCAACTTCAGTCCTAATTTAAAAATCATTTTGCAGGGTGGCAGATCAGGTTTTATTATTGTTGAAATAAAAATCATTCTGGAACATAAAACTTTTAAGATTTTTCTTTTTTTTGTATAGATGCAATGCTTAGAAATATCTGAAACCGAGAAGGAATACGAAGGAAAAGGAAGGACTGAGTGAATACTCCTTGTCCTCTATCCACAAGTCTTCTGCATGAAGTACCTTCTATTCTATACAGATTTTTATACCATCGTTCTCTCCCTAGTAAGAAAGCTCCTTCCAATAATGCATGGTAATTTAATGCATAAGTAATTTAACGTCTGTCCTCTTCCTTTAGGCAAAAATAAGCAAAGTTAATTGATCTGGCTGAGTTTTAATTTGTCACCCACTATGGCATTGGGTTTTGATTACTGTTTTGTTCAAATCATTAAAAATAAACCAACAAACAAACAAACAAACAAAAACCAGGCACTCACCCATATGGATTAGGATCCGGACCTCTATGTGGATGCCCACTTACTGCCCATCTAGAAATTAGCGAGACCTCGCCAAATATCCACACGGTGAGAAACATGAGGCTGCCAAAAGCGATTCCTGACAAAAGCCAATTAGGCTGGGAAGCAATCTCTCTAACTCCATTACCAGTATTGTTTGCTTCTTGTTTCCTCTTGTCTCCACCTAGATTAAGAATAGGAATATAGCTCAGCAAAGTGTCAAATCAGAACAAAAAGGGTTATTGAGAAAAAGAAATAGCCAAGACTACCAGAAAAAATTACTGGCTCAGACACAAAAGCTAACTTATCTGATCATTCATGAAAATCGGTAAGAGAAAAATATCTCCCTAGGTCTGTCAGGAAAAGCTACTGACCTTAAGTGTACAAAAATGGCAACCTGCTCATATGATTCACATGATTATCCTTCATACTACTGGAATTTAAATTGTTAAATTGGCTTTGGAAATCAGCAGAAAAGTTATTAGAATTCGTTCAGAGGATTCTGTTCTCTGAAACTCTAAACTCCGGTAAGAACAAAACCCGACACTTCCAAAGAAGCCAGAAAACTCCCTTCCTTCTCTTCTCCTTTTTCCATGCACTTGAGATCATCTAAGGAGATGATCACTTGAGACTCATCTAAGGAGAAAGCAGTGCCTTTAGTTGCATAGACATTCTTTTGTCACCTAGGAATAAGAGATTCCCTTCCTGATTTCCTGCAGTAGATTCCCTTTCTAAATTATTATGAAAGCGGAGGCTTAGTTTGTGTCATGCAATACAAGTCTACAAACAATACACACGATGACAATTTATACCCACTTACACATAGACAAGGTTTTACCTTTCAGGTAATTCATTCAGGTTATACTGAGAAGGAAAGCACTTCTGAGGATTTAACATGAGCTGCCCTAACTAACCAACCCAGCCTCGCTGTCTTCCTTGGCAACGCCACCTTCACAGTTTTAAAGAAAACAACTAGCCTATGCCAGCCCCAAGTGCTGTGTAACTGTCCAGACACTCCAAGGACTTGGGCAAATTTTGACCAGGACAACTAGCACACTCTTCCATTTTTTTTATGATTATTTTGCCACTTTAGCTGTTCTTCCTCTTTGTCTTGTCTCCGTCGAAGAATATGCATTGGCAGAGAAACTGAAACAGCAGACTGAATTAAGAAAATAACAGTGACACGACAGATGTTTTCTGTTGGAGAAAGGATAATCCATCCTGGGTTTATAGGTCTAATATTTCTCTTATAGGTCTCTTATTTCTCTGTTTGTTTTACTACTGCATTATTGATACTGCAATTAGTTGGTATTTCCAACTTACTACAGCTTGTTGGAATTGTGACACTGATTCTGCCATGTCACGGGAAGATGAAAGCACTGTTGTTTGTAAAGTCTATACTGCTTGTGCATCTCATCTAAAAACAGACTGCTGAGGAAAAAATGAAGGAAAAAAGGGACACACGGGTAGGTTTCTTTTAGGATGTTTTCATAACTGCTTTCTTAGCTGCAATGCACTTACCTGAATAGATTCGCTCCACCGCTGCTATAAAACCAAGTGTGAGTATGACTGTGTTGGCAGCTCGCGAGCTCCAGACTGGGTTCAGTGATATATACCAGATGCGAAGAACAAGCAGCATTATCTTGCCCAGTATGAAGCCCCATATCCTGATGAACCTATAAGAATCAGTTGTAGAATACTGATGCATTTGAGGGTAAAAAAGATCTTACTTTTTGAGGGAAAAAAACACGCCTTTTAAGACAGAGAGATGTCATTTATCATGCCATCAGTATAAAAAGAAATACCTTTGTAAACTGTTTCCTGACCACCATGTTACTGTTTGAACCAGCAACGAGGAAGAAACACCTGCAGACAAGATGAGGAGTCTAATCGGAGCATTTGGTGCCTGGTACGATGCTAGGCTGCCTACAAACAAACACAAACATACAGTGGTTCTTTTAATGGGCAGTAGGGATCAGGTAATAAGGATTTCTTGTGCATTAGTTCAATCTTGTTTGTAATTTGAATGGCTACGCCATTCATGTGAGAACACGTGCCACTACGTACTTTTAAACGAACCAAAGAAAGGTTTGGACAGAAACTGGGTATCTGTGACATTATAGCAGTTACCACAAAAAAAAAAAAAAGAAAAAAAAAAAGATCATCCAAGACTCCAGTGATGTCTTAATTTACATATTTATGGTCAAGTATCTAAGCAGACAGATATTCCAGAACCACGCACTTTCACAAGAACCATGCACATAAATCAAAAGCCATAAAACTTGAGGTTTATCCTTTTTAGAAAGGCGCAGCCACCGTACATTGCATAGGGATTACTAGAGCATTGGTCTTACTGGTGTGAAAAAGACTTTCTCTGGCCCAGAATCTTGCTTCAGAGCCTGTTCCATCTTGTTACTGAGAACTGTGACTCCTCCAGCCCCTGAAGGAGATGCTGCGTGTGTATCTCCCCCATTTCCCGAGGCACAATGACCTCACCTTTATCGGCAGTTTCAAACTCAGCTAGCAGGTTTAAAATCCAAGTGACTATGGGTCATGCACGTTCTCGTAACTTCTCAGTCGGTGTGTCAAAATCTGGCCTGGTGACAAAATTTGACTAGCAGCAAACAGCAGGAGAAGCAACGTAATTTGCTAGCAGCCATTTGCTAAGAAAGTATGAGTCAAACATCATGAGGCATTAAGCAAGGAAGGGTAGAAATGGAGCTGCTGATCCTGGCAATGCGTGCTAGGAATCCTCCAACTGTCTGTTTCCTCATTCTGCTTACAGCAAAAGATGCAAAGCTAAGAGCAAAGATGTCAAAATGAAATAGCCAAGAGTAGTGAATGACGTGCTTGCATGGACCTCAGCACAGCTTGCATGTACAATGCACACAGATTTCTTTTGCTACCTTGTGCTGAAATCCACAACTGCCTCTTCAAATCTTTTGTCATTTGCGCTAGCTGGATTAACGCTAGCATGGGTCTGCATGCTTATATTGCACACACCTTTGGCTGCTCAGCAAGTACACCCAAAATGTACATACATCTATCCAAACATGTAAATCTACCCCATGTGTTATCTGAAGGCATAGATTCAAATGGACGCTACCAGAAAGTTTGTTTATTGTTGTGCTGTGTTTTTTAAATAGAACATGAAGTCAAGTAGTGTGAAAGGATACAGAAATCAAAAGAAAAGCTTCAGAGAAAATAAATCTTCCTGAAAAGATAAAAAGAAAGTGAACTATAATGATGGATAAAGGGAAGTCTTAATCATTTTTTTAAAAAAAAAGTCCTAAATATTCTGGTAAAGAGTGAGAATTACCACTAGCTGCTGAACTCCTTGCTAGGGACAAAGAGGGTGAAGAACATGCTTTGACATCTTCCCCAAATACCCCAAATACTGACTCTCACTGTAGAGCAACTGGAAAGGTGAATACAGTACAGCAGAGCTGGTAGAGAATATGGTGTAGAGTTGCTAATGGCAATATTAGGAGTGTTTGGGAGATGGAAACAGCAGGAGGACATGGTCACTGTGGGCTTCAGATACCCTAGGCAGGAAGGAAGGGGAGATCTCATCTGCGTATAGCAATGCTCAAGTTAGCCCTGCCCGAGGATGCTTACAGCTCGAGCCTCCCCATGCTCTGGAGTCCTCTCATGACAATCTCCACTAATACATCCTTTCCCCAGATGACTACCAAAGGCGCTAGCTTCTCGTTCACAGTTCGTGTCATCAGGAGCCCGTGATGCAGGTAAGCAAACATATAAACCAGCAGACTTTACGCACCACTGCTCTTTATTTAGCAGAATGAGAATTACACTCATTTAAGCAATTTCCATCTCTTTTGGCAAAGTGAGCTAGTAAGAGCAGCAAGATGATCTGAAGGACTAATCTTAAATAAACACGGCAGATTTTGCAGTACTGTGATATCTGAAGGAATGCAGGGTGCAATTTGAAATGCTTACACGTTGCTACTAGGCTCTAAAAGCAGATTTTGTAGAAAGCAATGCACTGAGCACTGCTGCGGAAAGGTGAAGTGGAAGACTGCTCACTGAAAAGCTTATTAAAAACATAACTAAAAAAGTATTAGGATGGATAAGATGGAAAGAGCAGAAAATGAAAATAACATGGTGAAATTACTCTTCATCTGAACTGATGACACCAATAAGCTGTGTTCTATTCTAGCAAATTTCTAGAGATAAGAAACGGGAATTCTTAGAAAAGAAAGAAAGTCGTGCAGAGAGATCATCCTGTTCTGTCTTCTACCAATAAAAGAAGAAAATCATACGGAAAGTGATTCTCTGATTATCATCTTACATTGATAAATGAGAAGTCAGGAACTGCTGCTTCAGGAAGAGGCAAGACATCACTTAGCAGCAGCATTTTCCCTCTACGCAGGATGGATACCCTCATCTCCTCTGAGTTCATCCAGGTGTTGCAAACTCATTAGCAATAACCTGCTTCTGAACTTGGAGGTAGCTGCCAAATCTTCTCCCAACAAACTTCCAGAATATCAACAAGAGATAAGACTTGTGCTAGTTTGCTGAAGACAAAAGAGGGAAAGAAGGAATCCCAGCAAGTCTTGGCTTAGGAAGGGGCATGTGCAATGGGTTGTGAGGAAGTTGTATCTTAAATTTAATACCAAATGTTCTGCCTGTGCAACTGATGGAACATGAGAGTCATTTCACACTCAGGATGAGTCTATAACCCCAGCAATACGCTACAGGCATATAGATGCATTAAATGAAGAAAAAAAACATATATTCCAGAGCTTCAAAAGTAAATATATTAAAGAACATTTCACTTGCAGCACACTACATTTACATTACATAGCCCCAAGCTGTTCTGTAACACCTCATCTCTAGCCATTGTCAGAGACACAGAACTGCTATACAAAAAACACCTGCTCTATTCTTCTCCATGCAATATTGACAACTTTTTCCTGTTGGGCATGACTTGTACTAATTTAAAAGCCTCTAGAAATAAAAGTGAAATGAGATTTGCCTTGAATTATTCAGAACAGGTCTAAAAGCCAACATAATGGATGCAAACAATATTCCTCTGACCATATCCACAGGCTCAAGAGAAAAAAAAAGCCCAAGTTCGTGAGAGCAAGAACTTCTTATTTCTGTGTCTTTCCAGAATCCTCTGAGTCTTGAGACAATTTGCAACGTTTATTGTTATGCCTTGATAACAAGATGGAATCTATAAGTCACTACAGTGCATACTCACCAACCATAGTCAGTCTCAGAAGGGCTAGGATGTACTTATTGTTAGCCAGCCTCCAAAAAGGACCGATTATCAACAGTAATGGAGAAAAGAAGGCAACTGCAAAAACTTCTAAACCCGTGAGTGCCAGCGTCTGAAGGGGGAAGTAATAGATCATCGGTGGCAGACCGTGGTAAAGAGACCAAGAAATGTAGCCTAAAAAAAAAGAAAAAATAAATACATCGTACATTTTCTGTAGCAAGGCTTCCTGGAGATTACTAAAAATATACCATTTTATACCTCTAAATACAGAATACTAAATATATTAGAAAGTAGTTCAAGTAACAGCAGCCACTTTCTGTGAGGAAATATTTGCTGTTTCAAGTCAAACATTTTTGCCAGGAAATAGAATGGCGAGAAGAAAACAGCTCTTCTCCAGCTCAGACCACAGTGGTCCCTACTTTGATCTTCAGAGAAGGACTGTTCAGTCCAGGGTAGCGTTAGCACTCAGTGGGAACAGCGCTGCCTAAATAAGTAACCCACCCACAGACCCAGGGCTCCTCAGAGGGTGGCTAGATGGATCGTTCTACTACATCTCGCTTAGCACACGGGCTGGGCGTTGATGCTGAAAGGCTGCTCGGCTCTGCACGCCAGAGAAGCCCCGGTGTGGCTGTAAGCACGGTGTGTTCTGCTCCGCTCCCCTGAAGGCACCTCGCTCGTGCACACGGTGGGATCTCCCGTGGGGTCTGCAGGAGGCTCACCGAGCACCTGAGGCTGACAGACCCCAGGCGTGACCTGAGGGCGACCACCCTCAGGGCTGCAGCTTGGTCGGGGCAGCGCTGCTCCTACAAACACCTGTGCAAACATCAGCCGCCAGCACGCAAGGGTTCCTCGACTGACCCAAGGGTCAACAGGCACTAGAAAAAAGGGGAAGTGTAATGGTCTAAACCCGAAGAACGCTAACCAGCGGCCGTTTATTCACATTCCAAGGGGTGATCTTACTTTAAAGCACCTTTCATCAGCGGCATCTCCCCGCGGCCCCTCAGGAGCGCCCCGGAGCCCCCCGGCTCCCCTCAGCCGAAGCCCTGCCGCTCCCTCGCCCCTTCCCCGCCGCGTCCCCCTCAGGGCACGCCGCCTGGTCCCGGGCAGACCCCGGCGCTGCCCTCCGCGGCCGTGAGGGAGGAGGCTCGCCCCGGCCCCGCCGCCACCTACCGAGGAGGCTCTCGGAGAGAGCGGCCCTCCACAGGGCGGCCATCCCCCCGCCACGCCTCGCCGGGGGCTTCGGCGCCTCTTCGCCCGGGAGCCGAGCGCCGGGAAGCCGAGCGCCAGGCGCCGCCCGGATCGCCTCACCCCGGCCGCCTCACCCGGCACGCGGCCGATGGGGACCGGGAGCCGCAGCGACGCCTGCCGGAGTGCCCGGCACGGCTCGGCACGGCATAGCCCGGCACGGCACGGCTCGGCCTCCGAAGGGGGCTGAGGGAGCCTCTCCCCCCGGAGCTGCCGCCGCTCCCCCGCCTCAGCCCGAGCAGCCGTCGCTGGCGCAAATGGCGGCTCCCTCACGCCTCCGGTTGCTGGGGGCTGAGGACAGGGGTTCCCTTCCCTTCTCTTTAGTGCTGGTGAGGGCGAGCACTGACCCACACCTCAGCCCCCGGGGTGGCTGCGAAGATGGGCAAGCCTCAGAAGAGGTGCAGCTGGAGATGCTCGTGGTGGCCAGGCATGTGCCGAGGTGGCACCGTGGCGAGGGGATGGCATGGTCAGCATGATGTGAAGAGATGTTCGGTTAAACCAGGTGTTTCTTCGTGGAAGTCACGCTTTGCGAGTTAGAAATGGACGGCCCAAATTTATTCTTCACTGCTCGGTGACAAGAGAGCGTGAATAGATGTTGCCTCACCGCTACTGAAGGAACATTCGCCCACGGGCAAGCACGAAAACAAGCAAAGGATTGCCATCCCACAGGATGGCAAAGCAGGAGGTGACTCACTTGCTGCTTGCATAAATACATGGTTGATTACCCCTTAGTACATGGGGGGTGTCAGTGGTGTCTCCAGATTAGCGCTGTGCCCACCTGAATGACATGTCCCCAGACTAAGGACTCCTGATAAGAAATACTGTCTGCAGAAATCACCAAAAGAAGCATTTAGTTTGCTGAGATTTCTGGGTTGAGGCTTAAGCCACTGTAGTTGTCAATTTTAGAAGAAACCCTCCGTTATACAAGCCTAGCCATGATCACTACAGCCAACTTACAGCAAAAGGATTACATAAACAAAAGCTAATTTTTGTAATTTCATTTTTGGCATAAAACATACATTTGTAACTATGAATTAAGAAGTGCATTTGCTGTTGGAATACATTGCCTTCTTAAATTCTATTAATCTTCATACATTACCCTAGGAAGCTGCCAACTGTATCTTATAATTTCTGTTAAACTGCTGTACCACTCTAAATAAACCTTAGGATAAGCATTTTCTTTGCTTTACCTGTGAAATTCTAAATCCATAGGAGTAAACTAAAAAAAATAAACACCGGTATTTTGGTGGAAAAGTCAACTTCTCTAGGGCAGGAAGAGTGAGACTCGCGTTTAATGGCCCTCCTTCTCTTTTCTCTTCTTCAAGATCCATGTCACTAAATGCTTCTTCCATTTTATTTATTTGAGAAAATTTCACTTACGGCTGGTTTAAGATTATGCAAGTGATGACACCATTTCATCTGGCTGTGGCATGACGCCAAGGGAACACATAAGGTGAGATCAGAGTAAACACAGAACATGGCTGCTTTTCTAGCTGCACAGCATGAGTGTGATGCTCACAGGACATATTCAGCCAATAAATATTTGAAACAATTTTGCAATACTTTTTGTAATTATAGTATCTTGCTTCATGGTTTAGGAGTGGAGTTCCAGTAAAACTAGACACGTTGGGAATCATGAACCTGACATGCTTTTGTGGCTTCCATTAAACTCACAATGCAATGAAAATAATGCAATTCCTGGCAATTTTAGCCATTGTATCCTGAGTACTCTCTCTCTGAGATTCTTAGTAGCTACTAAGTTTGGCTTCAAACATAACATAACAAAGTTACAATTCCAGTTCTTTCTGTAGAGCTGACAAACAAACAGGCACCTGCACTTGGGAGGGAAGAGGGATTTTTTAAGTGTAATGTATTTTGAAATGAAAACAGATGTCTTAAATATAAAATCTCAACACTTACAGGGTGTTTTGTTATGCATATATGCATAAGAGTGTTTTTTCACTACAGTTTTTTATTCTTGGAGTGCTGAATGTGTAGCTGATAATAATAATAATAAAGCAATAGCATTCAGTCTACACAGGAATACAATTATGGCAAATCAGCAAATATAGCTGATAGCATACTACAGTAAGAGTTTCTACCCACAGAAGAAGGAGCATCTGTATTTTATAATATTGTTTAATATACTCTGAACATAAGGCAGACATAAAATCTTATCTGAATTTAACAGAATTCACTGCCCCCACAATTAAATAGGTATTGACAGGGGTAAACCTTTCTAAAGTTAGTGATTGTAAAAGCCAGTGCTTTATTTGGGCTCAAACTGTAGAGCAAGAATGTTTTGAAACCCAAAGTAAACACAGAATTTTATAGAACTGTCAGACACCTGGGAGAAATTGGCTTTGCATATTGCCCAGTAGAGATGTGTCTGATGACGCACGATTAAGAAGCAGAAGAAAGTGCCAGAGAAATAGAGGAAAACAGCATAAAAGTACAGGTTGAGGATTAAGAACACTATATCAGAAAAAAAAATGGTGTGGTTGAGTTTACAGTTAGGCACCTGCCACAGCTGTAGTGGAAGCACAAAGACTTGCAGGTCATTTGGTGCCTGTTTACACAACAGTGTAAGCTTCTTAATCATTACCTTTGCCGCTGTTATGCAAATCTCCATATGTATATTTATACTTATAAACATTAAATAGACTTGGTTGTCATTTTCTCAAGGTTACAGTAAGTTGGCCCCAACAAAATACTGTTCATTTATTACACCTGTTCTGAAGCATAACCTCACCTCTTGTAAATTAGCCGTAAAAACAGGACTAATAAATACTGAGACTCACTAGAGACCTTTTTCAGTAAAATGGGACATACGCTAACATTGCCCCAGAGTCATTCCAGTACTGTACTCAGTAGAATGGGTCTTCGTTCACTGTAGTATGTATTAGAAATGTCAGGTACAATCAAGTCCGATTACAGGATTTGAGCACCTATAACCTCATTGAATCTGCCAGCGTTGCAGGACTTTGCTGTAGAAGAGGAAGTATGCATACAGCTATACAGCTTTAGAGAAGACAAAACCCTGTGGTCATTTCACTGCCTTCTTCACTCTGAAAAGTGAAAATCCTAAACCTTGAACATCTGATAATTGTCAGCCATTCATCTCTATTAAAAGATAAGCCAGACTGCATGTAAAATAGAAACAAGTATATCCAAGAATCAGATAAGCCAGGGCTTAAAAATAATATTACAAGATTTCTTGTGCATAGTGAGGACAGAGTTTAATGTTTTACTCAGAAGTATGTTGACTGTTCCCTGCTGTGACTTTTGAAGTCTTTTCATTCACCCTGAACTCCTATTTCCATTAGCATGAGAACAATGCCCGACAGTGTAATTCTTATGTGGTTTTCCATGCTCTAAATGCTTTTATTACTGATATACTTTTTTTAACCACACTGTGCTTGCATTACTTCAGGTCTTTGTTTCTTGGGGATTTTTTTCAAGCAATTAACAGTCTTTGTGTTTCTCTAATAGACAAACAAACCGTTTTTATCATGCTTTGTAATAGTTCCTCTTCTTTCATCTGCTGTATGCATATGTGGAGTGTTAATGTTAAATACGCACACTGGGAAAGCTTTGCCATTGGTGTATGTGATGAACTTCACGATCCTGGCAAACCTGCAGTGTTTTCTAAAAGGTTCTTCGGAGAAGCAGCCACAAGTCCTGTACATCTTATCCTACCTTGTGAAGCCTCAGCTCCTTGACATCCTTGTAGTCTGACAATAGAAAATTCCGCAGCCAAGCACTGAACTCATTATTGGTTATTTCTGATGCCTTTTTAAAAAGCTTTATAAATAAAGATGTTTTGTTTTGTTTTCCTGGGAGAGTCAAGGATCTCTCTTTTGGTTTGTGTTTGTTAATCTGAAGCACCTGCATTTATTGGTTTCTATCTATCAAGTTCTGTCCATTTTCATAGCTCTGAGGTACATTCTGGTAAATCTTAAGGAGAAATAGTGTTTGAGAGACATATTCAATCATGACAATCAACTCTTGTCTTCCAAGTTCAAACTAACAAGAATTCTAACCTGATTTTTAATGGGCACTTTTGCACAAGAAGGTACAAGAATCCAAGCAAATGCTATTCCCAGGAACATATATGTCCCACAAGGAAATTATTCCACTGTTCTTTCATTTTATGACCAGCTTAAGCTGAACCAGCTAAGAAATAATTGTTTTTTAGGAACTCAAGCCACATGGGATTTGCTTTTATAATATTGTTTTTCACAATAGGATATAGGCAGTATATTTTTTATTTTTTATGTGTGGTTTAAAGGATACCTCTTAGATCATAGGAGATGTAGGTTTTAACATATAAGAATAGGATTTATAAGAGCTGTTTTAGTACATAACTCTTGCCAAAGCCCCACACAAAGAGGACATTTTGCAGCAGCAATGATCTGGCTTGGCTGGTAAGAGTGAGCTAATACTCCGGGGAAAGGGGCTTCAAATAGCCAGGATTTCTGGAAGCTGAAAGCCTTTTTGGACCTAAGAAAGTAAACTGTGACTTACCTGTCATGTTTATTATGAAATATAGACGCTGAGGTCATGCAAGAGAGGGCAGTGTAATGTTGATCTCACAAGCTATTAATTTCACGATAAGCACTAAAGCGTTGTGTCGTCATTTAGGCTACTCTACTGAAAACGACTGTCTCACTGTAAAATAAAGAAACAGGACAGATTTTATTAAAGTGCAAAATAAAAATCTATCGACTTGCCTAATCATAGCGTTCAAACCAAAGCGGATAAGCAACGCTGGTCGCTCTGAAATGGCCGAAGGGGGGAACCTGTCGCATCCTCTGCAACGAGGGCCCCGGCGGCCGCGGCCGGAAGATGGCGGTGGAGGCCGGGCAGCGGGCCGGGGCCTGCCCTCGGGAAGGGAAGGGAAGGGAAGGGAAGGGAAGGGAAGGGAAGGGAAGGGAAGGGAAGGGAAGGGAAGGGAAGGGAAGGGAAGGGAAGGGAAGGGAAGGGAAGGGAAGGGAGCCAGGGAAAGCCCCCCAGGGCCCAGGCTGGAGGGAGAGGCTGCCGCCAGCCAGGGCCTCGTTTTGCCAGTGCTTCTCCTTCTTAACAGTTTCTCAACAGCTGCTCTGCTGGCTCTCCTTCGACACGGAGGCCTGGGTTTAAAATAAAGTACTGTTGAGAGGATAGGTTTGAGACATCACACCCCTTTTCCTCCTTTCCCCTTTTTCCTCAGTGGATGCTCAGTCCTAAAAGGGGTCTCTGAGGTGGTAGCTAGGTGTCACAGAGATTGCTTTACTTCAGTGGCACCTGCCCCAGGTGAACGCTTTGTGTCTCTACTATAGATCACAGTCAACCTCATGGAGCAGTTAACACGTGCAATTTTTGCTTCCCACCTTCTTCCTTGGGTAATCTTAGAAATTGCGCAGCCACAATTCCTGTCTGGAAGGCGACTTACTGAAAACAAAGGAGATGAGGATGGCAACTCCCACAACCCAAACCAGAAGAACTCAGCTATCTTCCTGCATGCTCCTTCTTTATCAACCAGTTAAAAGAATCAAAATTGAGGGATCTTTCAGGAGTCTTTTAGTACCCTTTTCATCTGTAAATTAATAAACAATTCAGAACATTTCTCATAAAACAGGAAAAAGTTTTTTGAATACTGGATCCTTACAAACCACATTGATTGATTCATGTGTTATATAGGCATTTCAGTTAAATAAAAAATGCATAGTTGGGGATTTCTTCACAAGGCAGTTGAGTATATACAGTTCATTCATACCTTAACAATTGCATAGTTAGGTTGAGAAAACGGCAATAGTGTTACGGTAAAAATGTGCAAAAAACTTGTGTTTGTTCAACAGTTCAGTGCAAATAAATTTATTTTGGAGAATGGAGGTTGTCTTTCCAAGACAATGCCCTCAAATACTGGAACATTTCTAAGTTCCTCCGGTAGGAGGCAGCATGTGCGCTGAGTACTGGTATTAGTAGTTCAGTTTAATAATACTTTGATGACCTGGACTCTCTCCTTTTGCCACATTCTTGCCATTACAGCTTTCAGCTTTCATTCCAAGCGGGAGAGGTAACCAGGAAGCTGCTCAAAGGGCTACCTATTGGGGGGGATTCATCATTATGTTGAAGAGGAAGTGTTGTCTAATAACTTATAATTCTGAAGAAATGTATTCTGAAGAAAACGTATGAGGTTAATGGCAGGCTGCAAGCCATTTGGTGTTCAAAAGGGATTTGAATAATGCTCTCAATGATATGCTTTAACTTTTGGTTAGCCCTGAAGTGGACAGGCAGTTGGACTTGAAGATCTTTGTAGGTCTCTTCCAACTGAACTTTTCTGATATATATATTTTTTTGTATTATTTTTTACTATATATTATTTATTCTCAGCAATTTTGTCTTTATGAAGATGTTGCACTTACATCTGTTGCAGCAGTTAGAAACCTCATCAGTCATTAATATTTTCCAGTCAAGCTTTTTACGCAACCGTCTGCACAGAAAGGCTTCTTGAGCAGATAAGAATATGAACATGTCGTGTCTTTAATTGAAGTAAATCACTTTAAAGTTTTATGCATTTTTTGCATCTTTGATCTCCTTTTTTACATTGAGTGACAAGAGACTGACAGAAAATTAAATTGCTTTTAGTCAGGGTGAGGCAGACAGTGAAGGGCTGGTGGTTTTCCCAACAATATGTGGATTTTCAAGCTTAATTTTTTTCAGACACAAGGGTCGTTGTCATTTTTTGAGAGTGGCTGAGAATAAAGCAAAGCTGAGCAGTGAAAGAAGTCACCAGTTTTGCAGATTTGCGTGAGTACAAGGCTTAAATGAGACTTTTTACCAAGGTGAGAGAAGGTCACGTTGCTTCTGCTTCATCACTTAAAAAAGCATTGCTGTCTGAATGTCTGATGTGCATGAAGCAGACACTACATGAACTTTACAGCTGTGTAACTGACCCAAAAATAAGCACAGGAAATGGTTTATACAGTAATATTTTGAATGCCAAAAACCATTCAGGTTATTAAATTGTTGCATATGCTTCCTATTTAACTCTGTCCTTCCCGGTCACTTCAGCCTTGCTCAGTGCCACAAGGTACTTTCTGAAAAGCAGCCGTGCTATCTCTGATGACAAAGAAAGTGACAGACCATGCAGGTAGACGCTAGGTTAAAAACCACAGTTTTGATGTTTGAATTACTCTAGAAATAAATGGGATTCCTTCTTGCTTTTCCCTAGTAGCATAAGTTTAAGACATGGAAGATGGCTTATATTTGTTCTTCTTATTTATTTATTTTTTTAAATTTTCATCTGCAAACGGATTGTGTTTGTTGGAAATTCAGGTGTGGTTTGTGATAGGCTTGCATCACAGGTGTGTGGAATCAAAACTTTATTTCAGAAAATGAGGGTAGAACCTGTACAGGGATTTTTGACAGCACACTAAAGATGCTAAATTTTTTATCTACAATACGATCAACATTAGAAAGGTTTTGGGTGGCTTACTCATATTTGTTCTCATTTCTTTATGATTGAGAGTGCTGTGCTACGTGATGTTTCAGAATATAATTGTACTTAATGACTTTCCTGTTTGAATTAGGCTGCCTGTAACTTTATATTGCTAATATACTGTTACTGTGCTGTAAACTGTATATAATTGGGTGACTGGATGCAATCTGCTGTGAGAAAATAGAGTTGTATTCCTTTTAACTTGGACATTACTGTCTCTAGGTAAACACTGTATTTGTGCTGTTAATATGATACTTTGGCTTCTGATCTTTGCACCTAGGAGAAAGAGAGAGAGCCAGGTATAAAACACATCATTTCTGCTGACTAAGGTTAGCAGCAAAGGACAAGGAGAAAGACAATGTCTGCTGAAACTACCAAAGAGGAAAACCAGACGTCTCCACCTGTGCAAGTTGGATGGGTAAGCTGCCTTTTCTCCCTTTTCTTCTTGATGCTATTGCTAGGGAATAAGTGGGAGTTTGCTTTGTTCATTCTTACTGAAGAGAGAAACAGAAATCTTTTACCTTGAGCCAATGAAGAGAAGAAGGGGCTGTGTGTTCTACCTCCTCATTCACTGGTCAGAAGGCGAGGCATTTCTGAGTCTTAAGCCCCTGGTAGTGGTCTTTAATTTATGCTACATGAATTACATTAGTTACAAACTGTTAGAGCCTTGGTGTCTGAGTATTCATTCAGTATAATCTGTCCCCGTGTCGAGGTGTGTGTGCATGTGTGCGTGTATATATTCAGAGCAAGAACTTGCCCTACTGCTTTACAGAAGCTGAGAGATCCCCTCAGCTGGAGAAGTCAGCTACCCATGGGGGTTCAGATTTTACCATAAGCATGTAGTTACCCAAAAGGAATTTAAATGTGGTCTGACCTTGCTGATAATCAGTCACCGTCAGAGAGCGACAGAAGTGGGCTGCTGTGTGAGGGAAGGTGACCTGGGAGCCACAAGTGACAGCAAGGCAGGCAGGGGTTGTGACCTTGTGTGCAAGGAGTACAATCCCACAGTATCCAAAGAAGAGGAGCACAGTAGATCCAGTGATATTAACCAGACAACCCTAATTGATTGCTGGATGATTGCTGGGCACGTCCATAGGAATAAGGCAGGTCTGAGGGTAAAGCAGGAAGTCGAGTTAGCAGGGCAAGGTAAAATCCTCATGGCAAACAGCCAGGTACAGGCATACCTACAGCACAGTTAAGGCGAGGGCCTGACCTTAAATGCAGTTCCTGAGGCAAGAGGCGGAGACCTGGGGCACAGCTTCTAGAAGCTCTTTCTCCCAGCTTACCTGTTTTCACAGAAATCTAATTCAGTGCTGTACAACCCTGCCATATGAGAGCTGACTTTGAGCCCTAACACCCTGGCAGGGTGTGTATTGGGGCAGAAAGGTTGCAAAGCTTGTTGCTGATCTCAAGGCTCTGGCACTCATTACCTTATCTTTCACTTAGCCTGTTTGGATTTTATTGTATTTGCTGTGACCTTGCTGTGAAATCAATTTGAAGTCAGTTCTCTGGGGTTTATGCAAGCAGCACTGCTGTTAACTTTGGTGGGAGCAGTGCTTGAAAAAGGACCAAGATTATTAATTAGCTAACATGTGAAATGGGTGGCTGCAGCTCGTAAATGCATTTTGTTGTTATGTGTACAAAATTATGAGCTAGTTGGGCATAAAATGAGTTAGTATCCTGTAGTAGCCCAATGTATTCTTTTTCCCAAGCTACCACTTGTTCTATGAAACATAAGTTCTTTTGCTTTCAGTAATAAGTACATTTGTAGGTGGTGTGGTCTTACAGAAAAATGCTAACATTTCAGCTAATTTTAGCTCATGGTAATGGCTACAGAGATCCTGGAGCAAGAATTTTGGAGTAAGGACTGTCCTGTATGTTTCAGATGTCCAGTAACGATACCGTAAGTGCTAACAGTGATAACCAAGTCATCTCTTAAAGAAAGAAAAATAATCTGCTGATAATCACATCTCAGTACTCAGGACAGTAGAATGAAAGAGAGAATACTGTCACTTTTTCTTCAGTTACACTAAAAGGGGGAAAAAGAGCCATCCATTAAACTAAAACCAAACCTGTTGCCAAGCTAATTATTATGAAGGTGAAGCCAGTGTAGTTGACTTCAGTTAATGTCAAGAATATGTTTAATCTGCTCAGAGAGAAAGTCAGGCTAGTCAGGGGAATCTGACAGAGCTCGTTTTGGTCCTGTTCAGAATACCTGCAAAATCTGCTCTTGCTGAACTTGAACTGACTTCAGAACTGGGCAGAACTTCGTTTTTAGAAACTGCCACGCTGACTTTACTTCCTGTAAGTTCTTTCTCGGAAAGCTGTTTTAGCTCATGAGAATAGAATGGCCAACAGAAATAAAGCAACATACTTCTGGGGTAAGTAGCACTGAGCTATTTTAGGAAAGTATAGGTCAACAGGATGAGCGGTTTTAACCTGTGTAGTTCTTTCCGTGACTGTATCAGGTTGTAAAGTATTAAATCTCACTGCTATCAAGAAAACAAGGCGTTTGGCTTGTTTGGATGGGTTTTGCATGGTATTTTATTCATGCATTAAATTATTTGTCTTCTTTAATGGATTTATTTTTTTCTTCCTGTGAGGTTAAATTCAGTAAGCTAACTCAGGTTTATCCTTTCAGCCCATGTTCTATTGTCCCATCTCACAAGTTCACAGTGATGGAGAGATTGCAAAGATCCGTAAAGAATGCAGAAAGGAAAGTTTCTGGTACAGAGGTGAGTGATCCAAACTTTTTCTTAACACACCGATAATGATTTCTTGATTTAGCTGTGCAGAATTGGCTGCAAAATGCTGTGCCATTTATTGCAGTGCATTGTTTTTAAAATTGAATATTATTGGGGGTTAACTCTGCCACCGTAGTCTAAGCTGAGGAATACTTCAGTATAAAATTATTAGATTATTTGTGTAATAATTGTAGGTAAAGGTGGCTGAATTAAACTCTTTTCTAATATGAACTTTAACAATCATAGAGCTGGCATTACTCATGAAGTCAGTAATTAAAACAACATTAGGCTTTTTTAACTTTTTTTGCGTACTTATGTGTGCATTTGAGTGAAAGGGAGACATGGCTACGTGGCTTGGGTCTGTGAAATTCTTTAGGTGCTAGGACATCTAAAAGATTAAATATTTGGTGTTTTAGTGCCTTTTGAGCTCACCACGTCAGTTTGTAACTAGATTATACATTTTCTGTAAGAACATTGAAAAGTATTTCAGCATTTAACTGGAGCTGCTGCCATTACTTGTGTTGCAGTATTGAGGGGAGTTACTGAGATTACAGAAGCTAATATTTAGTACATACATGTAATGTGTTAGCTCCGGATGTCACAGCATGCCTAAGGTCTGGCAATGCGTGAGCACATCCTTGCTTTGAAGAGACAGTAATGTGAACAAGCAGGTGTTATAGAGAATTAAGATAGCACACTGTATTAATTTTTAGAAGATAAGTAATATATTCAAAATTATAATAATATAAAACATGGATTTAACATGTTAAAGTTATATATTTAACAAATAAGTAACAATTTTTGGCTGATCCCAGATACGTTCCTTCTTTTTATTTTTACAGCTCTTCCTTTGTCTCTTGGGAGCATGCTTGTCACCCAGGGACTAGTCTCGAAAGGTAAGTAGAAAAAAATACACGATGGGCCTAAGTTACGAAGTTGAGACTCTGGAATTCCAACTGAAATACAAATTTCCCCAAAGCTTGCTGGTTTTCAAGATCAATATTCTTCTCACTCATCACCGTCGTTATAACGATTTGTTCATTGTGTATGCATTGCCGCATTCATTCTTTTGAAAGAACATGAACTGAAAAGAGAATTCATGACTTAAAAGACTGGTGGTGGCTAGATTCTGTCACCATGATCACGTGTACTCGGGTAGAGACTTCTCTGGGGCTGCTTGTGGGGCAGAATATTGTACAACCTGAGCAGGGGCATCAGAAGCTGGTGCTGTAACTCTGTTTATTTGAATAACACTGGCAGTCATTTTACAGTGACCACATACCAATATGAATACAGCTTTGGTGCAAAGGGACAAGGAATGCTGCCAAAGTGAGGAGACAGAGGGTTCTTTATAGGGGTGGCTTGCAATCTGCAGGCCAACACAAAAGAAAATTGTATTCTGTTTATGTGGTGAGTGAGCCTGCTTCTACGCATTGCACCTTGAGTTCCCCTTCTGGGGATCAGGACTAATAACAAGATCGAGGATAGTGTTTCGGGCAAAGGGCATCCACCCTGAAGATTGCTGTGACAGTGGTATCCCACAGGAGAAAATAATCTAGTCCTTCAGCCTGCGTCAGCAGCTGGTTACAGCAACAGCAGATGGGAGGAGAGAGAAATCACAGGGCCTGAAGGAAGAAGGAGACAAGAATCCAGGGGCTCCAAGGGACAGGTGAAGGAGCAAATGGAGGAGGTGGAAATGGCTCAGCCTTTTCTCACTGTCTGTGGCTGCAAGTCCCTTGCTTTTATCCAGCCACTAGGGCCATGCTTCCTGCCTCAACTCATTCTATTCTGAGATCATCAGGAGGACAAGAGTGGGGAACCTGGAAGTTGTGCTAGACCACAAGGGGCTAATACGGATTGCCTGATGCATCCTTGACCTATGAGCTTGTAGGCAGATGGGGAGGGAAAGGGCAAGGGTAAGTGTGTGAGGGAAGGCAAGGGACTGCATACATGTTGCTGAAAAGGGTGAGCAGCGGTGGGAAGGGCGCGGGGTTGTCACAGTAGCTAGCATGCTCTGGCACTGGATCGTCTTCGCAGTTTTTCTCCATTGTACCTGGACATTTCAAGGCTCATTCCAGGCTGAATGCTCCTCTGCCTAATTGCTGCTCTCAGGCGACTGCAGCACATTGGCTCTAGAAGAAGCTAGAGCTTCCTTCAGAGCCTCATTAGTACTGTCTGAAGGCACGTAACAGCGAAACCCATGTTTGCTTCCCTTCTCTTTGCCATGGCAATCTTGCTGCGTGGAGCTCCCCTCCACAGCATGGCGCTCCCGTGCCAGACACACGAGGTCAGAGGCATACTGGTTCCAGTTCCTGGTGCTAACTGGGGAGAGCTGGATTTTGGTGGGAAAACCTAAAAACAATCATTTAGTCTTATTACTTGTTCATCACGCTGTATTCTCTTAAAAGCCAGTTTGTCAGTAGGATCTCCCCCCTCCAGAGAAGACAGCTAGATATCTGTGGTACAGTTTACCCTAGTCTGATCAATACCGTCAGGAGACTATTGCAGAAGAGTTTGGGACTGTTTCTCTCAGCACAAGGAGCAGGACCCTAAGTAAGAGATCTGAGATCACTATTAAATGTAAGGTTGGTTTGTGCTGAAACACAAGCCATCATCTCCTCCTGCGGTGCTGCAGGTGTCGCCATTGGGAGCCATGCTGCTTTCATATCGATTTATGCTCCAAACCACTGCCTGAAATGAGTCCTGCAAATTACAGATAACTTTTTTTCCTCCTATGATTTAGGACTGCACCAAAACAGGTGCACTAAGAACTAGTGGAATGGAAAATGTCCTGGTGTTCCTAAATCTAAGTGGATTTTTAAGGTCTTTGTACATTCTTCACCTTCAGAAATGCAAAAGCTTGTATGAAAAATACCACCTTTGATTTTGAGTGCTGGTGTTCCTCGAGTAAATATGCATTCTGACTATTTTCTTCTATTGTAGGCATTTTGTCAGCAAACCCAAAACTTGGAGCATTACCTAAGATGGCAAGTAAGTTGGACCTAATTCTAAAATAAAGGAAAGATTATTTACAGGCAATGTGCAGACCCCAGATGCATCTCTCCAAATCTCTTTTCAAACTCTTCCTTTTTGGAAATCGTGAGATGTTACCAGAGTGATTTGGGAAATCATAATTCTGTTGAGTTTAAAAATAAATATATATGAAATAAGATTTTTGTAATGTAGACATATTCAGTGGTAGCTTATATTTACTTAATCTATCCTCTCAATTTGGTAAAAACTCACATCACCTTTGTTTTATAAATATATAATGTTAGCCTTCTTGATCACCCGTGCTTAGCAGATCACATAGTTTACAATATCAAGGAAACACTGTACTCTGCTATAGAAAATAATATCTCCTTTTCATATGTTCATTTGATATATCCTAACTGTCTAGTTTATAACTGTGTTGACAAAATAAAAAAAGTTCAGAGACTGTACAGTAATGTGACTTTTAAATGGCAATAAATGAAGTTGATTCCTTTTTCAGCAGAAGCTCAATGGAAAATTGAGAATGTTGAAGTAATATTTTTATTCTAAAAATAATATTCTATTATTTTGAAATAATCCCTGTATAACTTTATATACGCTTGTAACATTCTTGGAGAAAACATGCTACATACACTTCATCATAGGATTAAACTGTAGCCACATGCAGACTCTTGATGTAAACTCTTGCATTAATGTTTTGTTATCTGTTTCTATAGTTGCTGGTGTCTTGGGCTTTGGCATAGGAAAGATGTCATACATAGGAGAATGCCAAAAAAAGTTCCAGAAAATTGGTTATGGTCCAAAAAAAAAAAGGTTTGTGTTTATTTAAATCATTATTCCTAGATCAAAATAGCCTAAAAATAGTAAAGATGATGCAGCAAAACTATGAATGTAAATTCTGTAGTCAGGTCATGAGGTACTACTTCTCTTATGTTCTTAGACTACATGTGACAGTATTAGGAGCTACTAAATATTCTTCAGCAAATGAAAATTACACTCAATGTATTATCTGTTACTGGGAAATCCTTAATTTAGATCAAATTATTGTACTTTTGAAATGTGATGGTACAACAGTTACCAGTTCTCTTTTCACTTAACGTTGTTCCTCACAAAGTGTCAGACAATCTTCTCTGATATCACTTGGGCCTTTGAGTCCTCCTTGGTATCATATATGAGGCCAACTGTACTGCAGGTTATTTCTTTTTACACTGTGCTCATACCTTAACAACAATTTCAACCTTAACACACATTTCGACTTCCTTGGCTTTGTCTGAACGTACACTGTCATGTCAAATCACGAAGAGCACCGACTGCAGAGGCATTTTTTCCTCCTTGCAACCCTGTGTCATGGATGTCAATGCTTGCCACCTGTCAGCTCCATGCTCTAGGCATTGTTTTCTGAACTTGATGTAAAGTACTCTTCCCTGTCAAATCGCACTTTGACTTTCCTTCTAACCTCCTCCTTCAGCTGCCAGTACTACTTTTCATTCCCAATATGGTTTCTCGTATGCATCTTTCACACATAAAACACACTTCCAAAAATCCTGTCCACAAAATCACTCTCATCTGTCCTTTCACATCTTTCCCACAGACCCCAATGCGAGCTTTATGCCTGTGAAAACGCCTTGCTGATAATGGGAAGCTTCATCGTTAGTATGTCTCTGGGTCTCTACTGCCGTTTTCCCCTCACATAACAAAGCTATTCCTTTTCTCACATGGTGATACACCAGCTGGCTCTTTGTCACTCTTCTATAACAAAACTTTTGCTCCTAACTCTGGTTGGTCACTATTGCTAGGTGCAAGGGCAAGGGCCATCTTCTCCTGCTTAGACATTCCTGTTAAATTTTGGTGATTGCTGGAAATAGTAGTTAAGAATAATAATTAAGGGGGTGGTATTGGTTGAGACATGTAGATGTAATCTTCTTCAGTTTATGTGAATTAAAGCAATTACAGCAATTGGAGAACACAGGCAAGATTACTTCTTCAAGAACATTTATCACTATGCTATATGGTTGTATTAGAAGAAATCCAGCCAAATTCTCGAATGCTTTATTTGCTTTCAATATTGTAGGCATTGCCATCACCCTTGCAAAGAATGTGAAGCAAAACTGAAATCAAAGGAGAAAGAAGGCTCAATTCCTTCAGCACCTTAATCCCAGGTAGGCATCCTTGACATTTAAAATAAGTTTTCATTTTATTTTCCATGCTGAGTTTGTTTTTCATGCTGTGCATTATCCAAGGAAATATTATCTATCCGTGGTTAGTCTTTTTCTAATTATAGATATTTTTTTGCTTTACATACCTTTCACTTTAATTTTAAACACCTCATTTCTGAAGAATTTCTCATTTTTCTGTAACTGTCTTAATAAGAGTGCTGCATATTTACCTAACTGGAAATAATATGGATTGACTACTTATATGAAAACAAATGTAACTCCTTTCTATTTCTAACTTTTAACTAAAGAATCAAATAATTATGGCTAACGTTGATATTTTAAAATACATTGAGATACTGAGATTCTAAAAGCAGACATGTTTGTGGGTGGATTTGTTTATTTTTTATTATTTTTTTATTTTTTCCCCCACATCCAGTACTATGGTTTTGCCAGAGCCTTGGTGAGGGCACTACAAAAGCAGTGCTATCCTGGGAAGATAGAGGGGTGAGGAATGAAAGAACAACCACACGGCATGGTGGGGGAGTTGACCCATGTGATGTTTTCTCCCCAGAAAGGGGAAAGGCCCCTTTGAGAAAAAGGAGGGATTACAGGCTGGAAAGCAGGAGAGTGTTTAAATTCACTTTCACTCTTTGTCCATGAAAAACAGGCGTGCAGCTGGGCTTTCTAAAAGCATTTTCACACGTTCTGCTTGTGGTAATCTGGCCTACATTTCTCACAGGCAGGAGAACGTGTGAAAGTGTTTGCAAATAGCTTGGCTGCAGGGAAGAGAGGGAGCAGAGGGCCTGTTTGAAATCCTGCCATGTGAGTTTCTTACGGCTCTAACTGTAGCTCAGAACAGAAGTCTGATGTGGAAATGATTGGATTAAGTCTCTTTGGCCTGTATTACATAGGAATTTGGACAAGGATGTCAATAATGGTCCCTTTCTTGCTCTAAAGTGCGTTGCTGCAGACAGTCCTTAAGGAGGAGTATCCTTGCAGAACCTGCCTACCTGCCCAGGAGCAGAGATTTTAATGGATGTTTCAACAGAAAGGATTGTTACAAAGGAAGCCATTAGAATAAATTCCCTATTTTCATCAACCTTGCCGCTGCTTGAGCGTTTTATGTCAAGAGCTGCAAGGGCTCAGCACCTGTCAGAAAAGACACCTTGGCTCAGGCTCACCTCATAGGATTGCTGCCAAAACGGGCAGTGCATCTCTTGTGGAGATCTCTTGTGGAGATCATGGAGCAGTGTGGCCAGCCAGATCGGCTTCCTGCTATAGCTAAAAATCAAGCCCTGGAGGATAGGGAAGAAAAAAAAAAAAAAACAAAGCCAGAAAACCTTTCTGAGGGGTAACTTGCTAGTACCAGCATAAAGAAGGGAGAGAGCCAGACATAGCTAACTGTGGTGGAATGACACCCGAAATCCACTAGCAGTCATGAGCTTCTTTATGCCCTTGCACTACTGTGCTGGTTAAGTGCCTTTGCAGATTTTCTCTCAAATTAATGTTTGCTTACATAGGCCAATATTCTCACCCATTTAAAATAAAGACCCCAAAGCATATTTAACTGAGGATGAACAATTACTACCTGAGTACTAGAATTAAGCGTTGATGGCTATGGTGGGATTTGCCTCCATTGTTTGTCAGGGCTGGATCTTGCTGAACCTAAAGTCCAAATACAAGAGACCTTTACTTTCTCAGCCTTTTCCCTTTTTCAGACTTCCTGAAAGTGTTATACACCTTCTGGTGTGTAAGTACCGATTAGCTTTTAAACAAATTCCAAATTGTCTCAAATACAAAAGAGTCTTGTAGCTATATGAAGGGAAGAATGCAGGATGCCACAGGTGCTTCCGTGTTCTTCCCAACGAAAATGGGTCCTGGGATTTCTGTTGTGTGACCGTGCTAAGCACGCATCCCAAGCTTTGGCATTGCCTAAGAGGATCGCCCAGTTAAAATTGTGCTCATGCTGCTGAGTCCAAGGGCAATTTCTATTACCCTCAGGGACTCTGCAGAATTCTCAGAGCAATCACCAAGAAGCTGCACATTTCTCGTTGAAAATAAGGGGCTGCTCAGCTTAATGATTTAAATGATGTGTCTTTTGTCCAATTTACAGATCTGGTGAAGATAACAAAAACTCTACAGATCAGCCTCTTCTTTCAAGTCTTTATTTTGCAGAAAAGACATAATGCCTTTAGTTTAGTGTAAATCACCTTACCTGAAGTAGCTCCATAATCGTAGCATTGTTCTGTCCATAGTAAAAAACAGTTTCTCGTAATCTCGTAATGTACTTTTTAGTTTCTCCTCTCTGTTCTCAGCATGTGCTTTTTTTTTTTTCCTCCCATCAATGCAGTTTAGCCTTAGTGCTGAAACAGTACAGTGGAGAAAGAAACCTGAGGGTACGTTCTGTATACAAACAGCAGGACATACAAAATTTCATGTTGTATCTCAGCAAATCAAGAGCAGACGCTTCCTCAAACACGGTGACGGTGTTGACTTGAAAACCAAAAGCACAGCTTCTGAAAGGCTGGCTTCACGGTCAGTCGGTAAAGCCTGTCTGCTGTGGTTTTGGTTGGTGGGTTTTTGTTCTACGCTGTGCCTACAGTTTGTGTTCCCTCTTGAACTACCTGAACACAAAAAGACTGCAGGCAGGAAGTACAGAATGTAGAAGTAGAAAGTAACTATTAATTGGTTACAACGAACAAAAGATATTCCAGATTTAACAAGCTGTTAGACTGAATGCTCGCCACCTTGATAAAGGCAAACTCTCAGAGGTCGTTCCTGTGGTCACTGTTACCTCCTGGGGGCTACTGGGTGGGTGAAGACAGCTTTGCTACTTAATCGTTGCTTTACATGTAACTTTGTTCAGGTTCCCTATTACTTTGCTGTAATAAATTTACTGTTATAGAAAAATTGAGGTGTGGTTTTTTTTTTTTTGGTTTCCTAAATTTATTTCCATACTTTGCAAGAGTCACTACTCTGATGAGCTAATTGTGTTAATCTAAGTTCATGACTTACTGTGGTACGGTTACGAAAAAGGGCCCTTTGTGAATCTAAGCTGCATTAGCACTAAATTGGTGCATATCAAAAGAAAAATGAGCACAGCTTATGGGCAAACTGTTCTTTAGAAGGTGTTTAAAAGCATTTTTCTGTACTTCGGGGGATTTACGGTCAAATAATTCTTTAAGCCTGTCAAGTGTCAAGCTCCCCATAATGCTCCTTGGTTTGGGAAGTAACAGGGCTGTATGTTTTGGTAAGGCTATTATTTAATTTTGTTAAAATACAATTTCTCCTGTGTTGCTTGACCAACAAATCTAGTCAAGCGTGAAGCCGGGCAACAAGCCTTTGTAACGAGATCATAGCGATGTTGCAATATTTCTTAAGCATGACTTCAAAATTTTAAAATAGCATAAAATGTAAGGTAACTGACTCCCCCAACAGCACCAGCTATAAAAGGACAGGGAAGACCCACAACACATTCTGTACCCTGTTAATTAGATAAAACTGGGGCCAACTGGCTTTCATTGTGCTGTGACTTACATGTGTGTTTGAATCTTCCAGGTGGCTGGACGTGCATTCGTGGGGTGAAATCAAACAGATGCTGGAATATTTTAGATTGGGTGGTTTAGAAGACCTAGCTAAACTTTTCAGCTCCGTAAGGATTGACAAGGAGATACAAAAAAGTGGCTTGGCAGTTCCCAGATGAAGTTTTGCAGGAAAGCAGATGCTTAGAGTGTTAGTAGTTATACCACATGATGCAGAAAGGACCACTTAAATGCATTCTGATTATTTTGTTTTATGCAAAAGGAAGACAGGACGAGCTGGACAAAACCTTCTGTGCTTTTATGGCCAGACTCTCAGGATCTTTCTGCTTGGGATGATAAGCTAATTTTGTAGTAATTGCGTACAATTTAATAAGTTAAACTATATCGACTGTTCCTATGACACATTCCATGCAAGCCGGTTAAAGAACTTGTTTTTCTTGATGAGAAAGATGAATGCATTGAACTATTAAAAAAAATCACCTATTATTATTAAAAAAGTCACCTATTAAAAAAAATAGGGAAAGATTTGAGGTAATCAGTTGCTTCCATTATCTTTGTCTGGAATACAAGAGGAAGAAATCTCCAGGAGGAAAAATAGTTGATTTTATAAAGTATTAAGCATTGTTTGTAGAGTGCTAAAACTTTTTGTAGTATTTTCTTGTCCTAGTAAATGATATACATTCCCATTTGGCAGAAAGATGTTACAAAAAGGCTAAAAAATCCAATGAACATACACAGCTTCCTACTAGTCATGTGTACCTGGAAAGTAGGGCTTACCTCACCCAGAAATTAGGGAGTGTAGCTGTGTGCTTAGGGATACCACAGCTTCGTTGTAGTCCACAGCCCGGAGAGAAATAGAAAATGTTACATATCTGATTGCTAAAATCAATAAATTTACAGAATTCAGCTGTAATGCATGCAAAGTGAATAACTTCATGTAAGCCTCAATCCACTCCATTAAATTATGAATAGAAAAAGGAAAGAGTGTAAGAGGAAACCTATGGTGACATTAACCTCCAACGCCTGCAATATATTGCTTTTCTCTGGGAACTTTCCTATCAGCCATTGAAAATAATTTCACTAATACTGTATTCAATCCTATTATAGAAATGTAGTTGTGTTTTAGAAGGGAAAACAATTGCAGGTTGGAAACAAGGCACGTTGCTGTTAAAATCCTGACTTTGGGCAAGCCAGCTGGTCTGTCATTCTCATTTAAAACTGGGAATGAAGAGGAGATGAAAGCTTACTGATCAAGTTTTTATAAATCTGTACCAAAAGTAAGATTTGGGGCATATTCTGTTACATTTTGAAAGAGACTGGGATAATGGGCATGCTGAGCACCCGCAGCTAATGGGAGGGCAGGGCTCTGGGAGAGGCCAGTAAGCAGAGCACCAGCTCTGGGGCAGGAGATAGGACAGCAGCCTGCTGGACCGGGCCAAGGGGACGTGTGAAGATGCAGCTAGCTCGGGTGCCACTCTGGTACCTCCAAGAGCGATGCTAATTTGGGAGAACAAGTTTTCGCAGCAGGACGTTAACACCTTACAAAGCTATTAATGTGTTTTTGAAAGAGTGGCCATGTGGACAAAGGGATCTACTCCTTCCTGTGCAGCTGCTGAGTCGTTTGTTTTGTTTTGAGAAGGCTTCCAATTAATTAGGCTCTGAAGAAATAAATGGGACAGTTCTCAAGGGCAGTTCAAAATCTAGAAGGCTTGAGAAGGCTTCTGGTCAACACATTGACAGAGAATCTGCCAAAGGAAACATGACCACATTTATTGATGACAAAATGACAGAAGAGCTAAAAAAAACCCCAAAACCTCAGTGTTGAGAGACTGAGTAATAAGCCTCATTGTCATCAGTAGCACATGAGAAAAAATGTTAATTGCGTCATATGTCTGGTTTTAAATTACTCTGACATTCTCAGTACGGAGACTGGGGAGTCATGTTGCATGGTTTTCTGAGACAGCAGATCTGTGGTCTACGGCAGCCAAAAGGCAAGTAGAACATAAAACATTCCTAGGAAAATATAGACGTGTAATACATAGTGTGCCCTTACCATGAACATTGTGGTGCTTCCACTCAAATGGTGCACAACAGAGCTGAGATACACAAAAGGGGAGGGGGAAAGAACGATCAGAGGTAGAAAATGGTTTCTTCTCAAGAAATGAATTAAGTAACTCTCCAGTTAAGCAAGCCAAGATGAGGAATATAGTGTCTCCATCATCAAAGACGAATAGGGAATGAGTAATTGCTGTTTTTCATAAAACGACAACCAGTCAGCACTCAGTAAAATCCAATTTAAATTGAAAGAAGCACTTCTTTACACAGCACAATTCTGTTACTGCCACAGGATGTGGCAAAAACAAACAAAAAGGCTCCAAAAGGCACCATCGCCCCAGAGAACTGGTGGCTGTGAAACATCTGGATTTGCACGCTCCAGCTGCAGCCGTTGTCTCAGGAAGCTCTTACGCTCTGATCACTGGAGGACAGGATGGTGTACTAGTGCAGGATCTCTTTTTAGCCAAGGTGGGAGACAGGACCACCATTACAGCGATTCTAATGTTCTTATAGCTCTTTAAAAAAAGAAACGGAAAAAAAACCACAACACAAGCTGAGAGTGTTGCCAAATGAAACAAAACACGCAGTTAATGCTTAAAGTGAAGATTGAAGCATCTTTATGTACAGAGAACACAAGATCAAAGACTCCTGAGGAAAGACATATTGTAATGAAAGGCATTTATATGTGGTTCTTTTCTCTGCTTACTAAGGGTAAAGCAGCATTAGCATGGGAGCAGAGGTTTTTCCTGTCATTTTTGACATACAGATTGCCTGAGAGCAGTGGCATGTCCAAAGCAAGTGCCAGAAACAAAAACCACTTACCTGAAGTTTTAAGTGTTACTTCTCACGTGAGTGTCTTTTGATCATTCAGCAGCAGCGCTGTGCTGGTAAGTCACATGGGCAAGCTCAGGTATTTCAGAGCAAGAAGCAGCTTTAATACCTCCTCCTAGGGGCATACTTAAAGCCTACCCTTCCCTCACTCCAGCTGTAGGCTGAGATCACTGATGACTGCAATGGACATGCCCAAGCTTATCTCCTGCACGTGTAATACTTAAAATAAAAATCCGAAACCTTAGCCAGCAGCAAATGCTTGCCACTTAATCTCCCCCAGTCTACTGCTTAGCTCCGTGAATCAAGCAGATCGTCCTACCCTCAGAAGCTGCCCTCGGCGGCTGTCAGGCACAAAGCCTGCCCTTGTCTGCCCCGGGGTTTCCTACCAGGCTGCCCGGCAGGTGGCTGCTGGTGGGTCGGCCAGCTGCCCCGCCAGCCCTGCCAGTTCCCCTTGTTCATTATCCCCGGCCTGTCGCTGCACAGAACTCACGCGGGGCTGCGGGGCTCCTCCTCGCGCACTTGTTGCTCCCGCAGCCTTCACAGCCGTGCATCACCTAGCAGGTAGAGGCTAAGGAAGCAAATACGAATGTGAGAACTTCATAGAATGTAAGGGGACGAAAAAATGGACTTAGCTCTTCAGTGTAGCCATATGCACTGACTGCAGGACACTATATACCAGCAGAAATATTTTCTATGTAGCACTGTGTATTTCTATGATGTAGACATCGTTAATAACCCATCAATACTGTTTAGACATCAGCTACTGCAACCAGCCACCCTTTTCTGTACCAGCTATGCTATTATAAAATGTTAGTTATCCTAAGACACTTACGATAGCAATGACATTTAACATACAGAATTAAACCAAACAAAAATGATTCTACAAAAATTATTTGTGTCATTAAATTTATATAGAACTTAAATTTTAGCTTAATTAAAACTTAATTAAAAAATGTACTAGAAATGTGCTTCCAGTGTGGATTAGAAAGAATAAATAATGCATATTATTCCTGGTAAGGAATGAATTTGCCATTTTGGGCGTTGGAAGCAGTTCATGCTAAGATTGCGTATCCCAATTCTACACATCATCACTGAGCAGCAGGAAGAACTACAAAAAGGTTACACACTAGGGATTTTTTATCCTAATTTACTTGCAGTTTTGGCAAAGGCAATTTATCAAACCCTTCATTTCTCCTTCATCTTACAAGTTTTTTTCTCAGGTTAACGATAAGTGAAAGCTATATTTGATTGAATATCCTTTGTATCCAACTCTGTATTACCATTCTGCTATAGATGGTAAAACCTCAGGAAATTTTGAATCTCTTAATTGAAAAAAATAACAGTAACTGAGTAAAAATGAGTAAACAAGTGCTAAGTATTAAAACACTAACATATAAGTAGCACAGTATCAGCATTGTTAGCGTTAAAGAGAGTAAACAGAAACAAATGCTTTAGATGATGGCTATTACTGTGTGATTCTTTCAGAATTATAGTTTTAATTTATCTGAACGCATATAAATGAATCCGCAAGAGATTGTCATATACTAGCCAGCAGCTCTCTCAATAGCTGTTTACTTTGGTCACATTTTACAACCTGAGTGGCTATGTGTTTCTAGTTTTGCTTTATTGCTTTACTTAAATAAAAAATACTATTTTTTTTCTTTTTTTCCCCTTGTTATGTGGAAAGAACAATTCCCTTGTTGCTCTTATGACCTGGGACCTTGCCCCGGCCCAGGCTGTACATGTATGAGACGCTCTGGTCCCATCCTTGGTTCAGGGCTCTTTCTAATGCAGCTACTCAGGAATCCCTCAGAACTTCTGTCAGGTGCTGCTGGCTTACATCCAGTTCTTACATTAGCAAAGAAAATATTTAATCTATGGACTCCAAGCATACCTGTGTGCAAACTTACTTTGGCTTAGCTGAAGTAGTGCAAACCCCTACAAATAGCCCTAAGGCAAGAGGCTGACACAGCAAAGAGAAGCAAATTTTCCCATTTACTGCCTCGAGATTGAAATCCAAACACGATCTGTTAATTTCCCTAAGCCATTTAACAGGCCACCAAGCTACAAAACGTAAAGGGCTATTTATAGTGCCATTCTGTCCTTTAACAGATTACGGAGATAAGCCAGTCTGGCTGCAAACCAGAAAGAATGTGTTGCAAGCAAAGCCTCGCTACCGAAGGTCTGATGCACGTGTGGCAGCCGAGGGCCGTAGCTGGATGCACAGCTGTGCCGCGCGCAAGGACGGCCGGGTTCCTCACTACGAACAACCATGGGGAAGACAAACAATTCTTCCAACAAATAGCAGACGAGTCAGGAAATCTGTGGGCTTGGTTTGGAATAGTGCACACTATTTCCCCCTTCCACAAACCTGCTTTAGCTTTCATTAGGTAAATCGAATTATTTTTCATATACACATTTCTCTTCAATTTAGATGTGTACCAAACAACTTCGGCAGGAACAAACTCCTCAAAAGGTCCCACTGTGTTCTTACTTTGAACACGTCCCTCAATTTGGGCAAAGACAAAAGCATTTAGGACCAGCATTTTGTTAGAGCTTTACCAGCTGCCAAAGAGCTGAGGCACTTTACACAATTCTCTCCCTCTCTATGCTCATGCACATTAGTAACAACAGATTTTAGGACAATGCTACCAAATCCTTTAAATTGGCCATGCAGCTGCTTATTGTTAAGAGTTTTAAGAAACAGTGAGAGCAGTTACTTTACAGCCTTTTTAGAATTGTTCACAGGGAAAAAAAAAAAGACTAATTTGCTGGTGTTTGCTTTAGGGTATAGCAGTTAATTTTTTACATAATTAAAGTTTATTCTGAGGAACAAAAGAAAATTTATTTAGCTTTACAATAAAGGTGAATTGAGTTAATTCACATTTATTACGAACACACAGGTATGATGGCCCATAGGACAACTTCAGCTCTTTTTTAATGCCACTCTCTTTGTTGTTAGGTCAGGCTGTAGAAGCAGCCAATTGGAAATGTAAGTGGTAATGCAAAGCGAAATTCTTACTGTGCTGTCTGGAGCACTGAGGGACCTAAATGCAAGTAAAACAGTCAGCATGGTTAATGAATTAAGAAAAATATGCTGTGTATGAGCTGGAAATACATTTAAACATAGAACGGGGAGGATCAGTCCTGCTTTCTTCACACATTCACCATTCTTCCTAGTTCTTTACACACAGACACATTTTCAGTGATAACCATGCCATCGGCTCTTAGGATTCAGCAGAAAAATAAATTATGCAAGTGCGGCAGAAACGCAGAAGCTCCTCATAAGTAACTGGATACCCTATATGAAATCCTAAGGCTGGAAGAGAACACTCTGAACCAAGGTGGTACTGAACGGAAGGTGTGCAGAAAAAGGGGAGGAATAAGGCTGAACTCCCACAGCTACTGAGCGAAGCAGCGATTCAACACGCGCTTTGCCACAGCAAGATGAACGTGACCCCACCTTGGCAAAAAGCTAGTTTTCTACAGCCTATTAACAGGTATGATTGTGACAACTCTTGTATTTAATGCTTAGAAAGCCAAATGCTCAGGCAAGAACAGAATTTTAAATTGTTTGATGGTAAACCCAACATTTTCCTAAGGAAAAAAAGTATGTCCTCTGAGAGATCCTAGCCATATGCAGCAGAACGAGAACATTACGCTCAATTTAGAAATACACGTTACATTAGGCAGCGTAGGCCTTTAAAACATTAATTATATACTACATATGCCTTTTGTTTTCTTCACTGAGGAAAAATAAAAACTAATACAGTTTATGTAAAATGCTCTATTTGTCCACTTGAAATATTAATTTGAGGCAAGAGTCTTTGAGATCCCATTTTTATATCAACAGCTTGGAGACCTTTTATTTGCCCAAAATTTTCATTCTTTCAACAGAAAAATCATTTCTTCTAATCTGCTCTATTTTAATCACCTAAATCTTCTGCATCCTGTTACTTGGGTAACTCACAACTAGGAAACTTTGTTTTCATGATAAATCCAGTCAGCTTTGGAATGGTGCACTAAAAAATATATAGTAATGTAACTCTAGCAAGCTTCCTGTATTTTCACAGTTCTCATCATGGGCACAAGAAGCATTCTCTCTAAGTTAAATTTCTGATACAACTTCAGGCTCATCCGATTAGCACAATCCTCTCTCTCAGCTTATCTGATAGCAATCTTCCTGTTTTGATGGTTATAAATAGTACTTGTCTCTTAAAGCATTCCCTCATCTTTTAGTCATTTTCTTCCTCCCATTTCAGCTGATTGTTCTTTACCTACCTAAAATTACCTTCTTACTCATGTTGCTCTGCTGCTAGTCCACTAAATCAGAGTCAAGAACTTTCTTCTTGGTAGGCTATTTTTCATCTCCAACAAAGAAGCCAGCAATGCTTTTTATGCTGTTAACTTCATCATGGTTTTTGCTCACCTATAGCCTAAGAGTCAAAACAAAACAATGCTGTGAGATTACACAGCACAACTGAAAATGAGAGGATCTAATGGACAGAAAAAAAAAAGTGTTTTGAGACAGAGCAGGTGATGCAAACGTTAGGAAATACTTTTCAGTAGTTTTGCCAACGTAGCTCAGTTCTTACAGGTAATAACAATGCAATACTCCACTGATCAGGATCTTTTCTCCATGAACAGTCTCAAATGTTGTTATTTTTTTTTTGGCCATGACAAGCACAAACGGAGAAAAAAGACAATGCACAAAAATTAATATTAAGTCAAGATATCAAACTTCTAACAGTTTGTCCAGTTTAGCCTTTTGCACTTAAATATAGCTATTTTAAATACCTGCAGTTTCATTCAATCATTTTATTCTGCATTGACTGTCCTAAGAGACCCAGTGTGGGCAAATCAGAAGACCAGTATAAAAACACAACTGTCACCCAGAGAAAGCTTTGAAAAGGCAAGTCCTATTCAGTACAGTTACTCCTGTATTTGGCTAGTTTCCTCTACCCTTTTTCTCCTAATAATTCAGTATTATTCCAAACATTACTAAGTATGGTAACATTTTAAGGTTTCAAGCATACTTTCAGATAAAACACAGTGAGAGGTTATTTCTACAGGTAACTTTTAATGCAAATCTTCAAAGTTTCAGAAGATCGTTATTTTTTTCCTTTCCAATACATATAATTGCTTTTATTTACACACATTTCACCCCTTCTTGTACATTTATATTAGTTATTGCTAGTTAGCTTTTTCATTCTTAAACAATAGCACTAATGGTTTACAATCATGACACCTCACAATACCCTGGCTTGTCATTTATGCAAAATAAAAAAGAATCTTCAGCCTAAATACATTTTTTTTTTTTTTAAATATTCCAGCAAGTCAAGATTTTCTCATTTATTAGTAACTGTGCCTGGCAGAACACATCAAAGCTGCCAGTATTCGTGACTGATAAAGATGAAGTTCAAGTTGGCTGACAGGAGATAATTTTCTTCAGTTCTTCATTCGGTTCTTACTCATCCCAGGTATCTCCATACTTATTTACTTTAACTGAAAAAAAAAAGAAACAGTAGTCATGTTATTAAATTTAACTCCCAAAGCTATCCAGTGCCAAAAACTAGGGTACATTGCAATTTGAAGTAGTAAGTGGGGACAGCATCAGTCACAGTACAATACACATCTAATTTAAACTAATTTTTAATAAATGGGGAGAAGAAAGTCTGTAATTCATTATTCTTTAATGAATTAATACTCAGCCCAGAGGCCTACTGTGCTGATTTCTGCCCTGCAGAATTTGTAATTACTTTGAAACAAACACAACATGTGGGTGAAACAAAGACAATTGGTGGAAACGGGCAAGGAATGTTACAATAAATATGTGGCTACATAATGTAGTTACGCGCACAATTGGATGGATTCAGGATAGTTAAAAACACAAAGACAAACAAAAATCAGTAATCCCTACTAGGAAACTACTCAGCCATTATTATTTGGCAGCTTCCTTTAGTACAGAAGTGAGTCAGAGAAGAAAAAACAGAGTACTGGTCTTAAAGGATTTTTTTCAGATCTGTCTTGCATAGTTGAAAAATGGTTTGGGTTGGAAGGGACCTCAAAGCCCACCCAGTCCCAACCCCCCGCCATGGGCAGGGACACCTCCCACCAGCCCAGGCTGCCCTAAGCCCCATCCAGCCTGGGATGGGGCATCCACAGCTTCTCTGGGCAAGAGGAGCAGATTGATATTGCAGGTGAGGCACAATGAGAAGCTGTCTCAACCTATGATTTGATTGCCATTTTTATTAATCATGGCAGCTTAACAAGTCATGCTCATTCCCTGAAAAAACAGTCCAGTCCAGTTCACTATGCAGCTACTCAAATTCATACTGTTACAACAAAGGGAAAAGGCACCAGCAGATGGAAGCTAGGGACTGCTTCCTACATGGTTAGTTTTCCCTTCTGTCCTTGCATCAGAGGACAGAAACCCGTCTCCTATTTGCTAGTCTGGTTCCTACAACAGGGAGATAAGATGATGAACAAAGGGGTAATGGTTCAGGATGTACAACCAAGTAACGTGTCCCATATGACACAAGAAGCTGAATCAGATTTTAGCCCATGACATCAGTAGATTTAAACATACCTCCACTTATAAAACAATTCTGAATTTTTGTACTCCCTTCTTACTCCTTTCTCTAACAAACAGGTACTCTTGAAAGTTTATTTACAAATCTCATGCGCTGCTCAGTGTAGTTCTAGTCTCAAAGCCTGACTACACCCATCAAACAAAACACAGAAATACAACAGAGAAGGCAATATTGTGGATTAACATTTTATAATAACTCAAATAACTGAAAATAATGAATGCATTCTCATTTCTTAGCCATAAGATTTGCCATGGAGGATGGCAAGGTTTGCAGAATGCTGCCTAAGTTTTCTCCTTATGGCTTTCAAGTGATGTTTCTACTGGCTTTCTATTTGTGGAGAATTATATTGAAAAAGAAATAGCGTAAATCAATGATTGTGTAAAGCAGCTGACTGAACTTAGAACCTGAAAGAACAGCTCAATAATTTCTTAATGTTTCCTTTGACAAAGTCATGTAATAACAGAAAAAGACTTATTCTCTTAACAACATTGAAATCACTACCCGATCATTGTTTGTAATTTTTATTTCAAGACCATGTAGATTTGTCTAAAGACTAATGATCTGGAAAGAGTATTACACAAGGATGTAATAGATTTACCTTCCTAAGCAACACTGTTCCAAAGCTTACTATTACTATTTTAGACCTTTCTGCATTTATATATATATGTGTATATTTATTACAACTGTGTATGCCTAATAGGAAATATCATCTATTCCTACATGTCTCATTGCGTTGTGATTGAGAAGGCTGGACACTGCATACAAAATGAAACAATTACAACTGACATTCCTCCTGCTGACATCGTTTTCACAGATGTCACACTAAATAACACCGTTCTAGAGCGAGTAAACATAAATTGCTACTGGTGTCTCCTTTTCAAAAAACCTGATCAAGTCAGAGTTGACTGAATGAAGCCTTATCCTTCAGGGCACTGCATTCTTATTTTGCTGTGTAAAGTTTTGTTTCTCACTGTGAAAACAAATCTCAATATTGCTGCCAAATACCGTTTCCTTCCTTTGAGTTTTAATGTAGGGTAATGAACCTCTACAAACAATGCTGCTATAGAAATGCGCTAATTCCAAATGAAACAATTCATAAATGCCCCCCACTTCAAAACCATCAACTATGTGCTCTATTTTGATAGAACAATGCTATCTAAAACATGCACCCCCCTCCATAGCTAAAACTCTTCACTCTCTCTGAGCTCAGAGAATTCTTTGTTGAAATATGTTGCACAATGTATTTTTTAAAAAAGAAGCTATGAGATTTTCCGAGTCTGTCCCAAAGCAATATGGACAGAGAAGAGGATTTACAATCTGCTGTTGGAAGATCAATCTTTTTGAAAATAGAATTAATTTGAAATATGAAACAATAGATTACATCACATATCAGATACTTGCAGATACTGTAACAATGTTGCTTAAAGGGTAGGCAGAATTAAGCTTTGGGTCTGTAACTATTTTTAAAAATATTGCTACTGTTTGAGTTTACCATGTATTGTTGTGAATCAGCACATTACCTTCCTTAGCTGGTTTTTCCTGTGGCAACTTGATTGGAGTTTCTGCCTTTGGTGGTACCATTACTTCGTACGTTTCTCTGTGTTTATTCCTTAATTCTTCATATGTGACAGTTTTTTTTTTACGACTTTCTTCTGGAATTGGAGTAGGTTCTGAAAACAAAACAAACACCAAAATACTAGAAATGACAATCAACTAAACTTGGCTACAACCTAGTCTAGAATGTCAGTTAATTACAGCTCAACCCCAAATGAAAAGGAGCGTGACAGCTGCAATTCAAAATGCAACTGAGAATGTACGTGGTCCTTAATTCATTCATTTCCTTTTATCCTTTTCATTTTGTCTGTTTTAAAAGATCAGCAGTTAACTTATTTTTGTCATTTTATCTAGTGGAAAGCCTAACAGTCGTGTGGTCCCCGATGGATAAAACAGTTCTGGTCACTTTATGTAAAATTAATGCTAGTCATACATTCGATATATTTATAATTTCTGTAGAGAAACCTGAGTGAATCTCGAATGTCTGCATTCAGGCTTTACATTCTGCTATCAAAGCATTGGGACTACATCCATCATAGGTCACTTAATAAACACTTTATCTACTTTTACAATGCAGAATCTTGGTTCTATACTTCAGGCTTTATAAACTGTCAATATTTGTAATGAAGTGTTATTACAAGTCCCTTGACACATCTACATCCAAAACTTTTATATAACTAAAAGTGAGTTGCATGAAAGGGCTTTTTTTGTGCGTGAAATAAGACATTTTCCATCGAGTAATTAAAAACACAAACCGATTCAAAACATGTAACTGCAATGGACAGTAGCTTCCTCCTTTGTGTACCACAGAGATTCAGAGTAGTGTTTCCCCTGCCCCCTGCAATAGCTGAGGATAGAGTTCATATTGGAAGGAGGGCAACAGCTGCACAAACCAGTACTTTAAAACCATTTTACTTCATGGAAAAATCAGCTGTTGCATGAGAGAACACAATATGCATTCAGTTCTCAGAAGATTTAAACGTTTGTCACATTATAAAAAACATTTTAATATCACTGAATTGTAGTAGTATACAGTTAAAGCACCACCACTGGTGAAAATGAAACAACTTAAACCATAGTCTCTACCATTTGTCTGCTAGCCTTTCTTATCAGGTGCAGTGAAATGGTTGGCATATTCACTTTAATTTAAATCAAAAAGAACTTCAAGCCAGGGTGAGTTGTCTGCAGGTTTAGTTTCCTAACAGACTAAACCTTGTAAATTAATTTACTTGCAATTAGAACGACAAAAAAAAAAGAAAAAAACCACCTATATTTAGATTAAAGTTAGAAAATAACACACATATTTACCTTCTCCCTCTGAAACAATTCTGGGAACTTCAGGGTGTTTAATTCAAAAAGCTGCATTATCCCACACGTTTGCATGGGATGGAATTAAGTTTAATGAGAGAACTATCTAAGAGACAGCTAAGAGTTACTGAACTACCAATTGCTAAATACTAAGACGTATCACACCTTGCACAGCATAATCAGTGATTCCTGTAGGCGAAGATTCATTCAGGGAAGCACTGAATGGAACAGGTTCGTAGCTAGAGAGGCCTCTGTCTGTTGAACTATAATCATCTGAATATGTAGAAGAAAGTGGGAATCCAGCTCTTGGAGAAGAAGGTTCAGTAAATGACTGAGAAGGCGTATCTGAAAATTCAGATTTCCGGCTGGAACGGCTGAAAAATAATAAAATTAAATATTAAATACAGAACTGTTAACAAGTTAAAATTAAACTATAAGAGTAGAGTTGTGTGCAGCTGCAGAACATACTCTGGTAAATGGTTTAATTTATTTTCCAACAACATGAATTACTGTCTTAAAAAAAAAGATTTCTTTAACATTGCAAAGATCTATATAGTCCCTTTCTCAACACCCTTTCCTTCCTCCCAGAAAATCAAATCATACCCGAAAATCTCTAAAACAGAAGACAAAAGAGAAAGTGTTTTGCACTTTACAACATAAAAATGACAATCCCTCCCCCCAGGGACTCTTCAGAGAGCAAAAACGCATCAGACACAAATAGTACAGGGTGTGTCCTTGTAACTAGTGGCAGCATGTGAACTACAGTTAGTTCTAAAGATCTTTTAGGAAGAATTTGCAACTTAAAACCCTGCGTTATTACAAGCTACTATAACTGACCAATAATACACAACAGAAGAAAAGGAGAATGAAGAACTGTGTTGTGGAAACAAAACTGTAACAGTTTACTGAGTTGCTCATTTAATTTTTCAGCAGAAGCATTAATGAGTTCTCAGAGAAAAAAAAAATAAGACCACACAAAAAATACTATGGAAACCGATGCTTGATACTCTCGAGTATTCACTACCAACTCAAACTGGCCCTACAAACCACTACATAGTAATTTGTCTGTCTCTATCAAAAATGCCATCCTCTTGGTGCCACTAGAGTATGCATTCACCTTGTACTTGAAATTTCTGTTCAGCTGTACTTTTAATTTCATATGAAGAACATCTGCAGTTAATTTGCCTACAAAAACCTTGCAGACAAAACTGTCATAAATCTAAACCAAAAAAGTAATAGAAATTTAATAAAGTCCTACATGAAAATCTAACAAATCTTAGCACACAGTAATAGCAGGACTCACTATCTACTCACTATCCAAAGATTGCTATTGCTGTCCCGGTTTTGAATCAAGGGTTTAAGTGAGATATTCCAAAAGTGATTTGTAATTAAACACCACTTGAAGTAGAAAACATTCTGGAACAAAACAGGAAATAGTTTTAAGAACCTGATGAGTTTCTCATATGTACAGCATAATGCTGTTACAGATGTAAAGGATTTAAACAAACAGCATTAAGTCTGACCACCATGCTTCTTCCTGCACTGATATTGTTTACTGAGCTCTTTCCTTTGATAAACACTGAAATCATTTCCACCCTCTTCCTACTTCAATCAAACTAAACTATGGGAAAAGCTTCCAGAAAGTAACACTATTTTATTTCAGTTAACTTAGTTTACTTCTCAGCTGAGAAGGGCAAGTTCTGATGTCACACTACTGTAAGTAAATTCCACAGGAAAACAAGTCTCTCTTATCAAAATATATTCCTTCTAAATTAAAATGCTTCTTTTTCTATTCCTCAAAGTAATCAGTTGTATGTAACAAATTCAAAATGTGTGTTTTACAGCTGGCCAGTTCATACAGATGATACAGCTTCCTGAAAGTGGCAGAAAGAGGCAGAAGAGAGAGGAGGAAAGGTGCAGATCTGAAGGTGTAGATTATCTGAAGGTTTAAATTTAAAAGAATTAAATTCTTACGAATGCGAACTATGTCTCTGAGCTTGTCGTAGAACATCTCCTATTGGGGAGTCCTTCAGTTTCTTAAATTTCTCGCTACAGATTGGCAAGTAGGATATCTTTCCAGCCAGGTATCCACACGTTCCAGCAACTTTATTAAAAGAGAAAAGATGATTTTATATGCTGTATCATAACATTCAACATAGTTTTAAAGTAATCATTTCCAATGAATTACACAGCACCTTGAATTAAAGAAAAAAAAAGATTAGATCTGAAATAAAAAAATGCAGTAGTCATCTCTTTGCTAGTTTTGTGGACAAAGGGTACTAAAAACAAATGCAAGAGCTGAACAGAGACATACTTAGAGAGACTTAGACATGACATGAGTATCTGATGACTTCAGCTAGTAATTAATGAGTGAAAGGTAACAAAGAAGAGAATTCCCGTCAGCTTTTCCCAAGATCCAGAAACAGCAACTATCAAAGATGACAAAATGGTAAGGAATAAACAAAGGCAGAAAATTCTGAGAATTCAATCCATCAGAACAGACAGATCTTGAAAAGGCTTTCACCAGTATGAAGAGAAGTCTACGAAATTTCAATACTAGGCTCGTCATCTTCTGAAGAGGTTGCCTGAGGACAAACAACTGAATTATTTGCAATCTGTAGGCAAACGCTTTCCGAGTGGTGCATAAGACATTTTGATCTGCCAGGCAGGACATAACACTAAATGATCACAGTAGTTTTTTTGACCAAATGAGAATTCAAACTAGATATTTAGCAAAATAAAGTTAAGCAGCATAGGTGATTCTCTTTGTAATTTATGCAAAAGGTTAATGCTCCCTTTTCTTGAGGTCTTCTAGTTGGGACACATGGAAACATCTCTTGAGAAAATGTTTTACCCGAAGTAATTAGTGGCTAAAATATTTGTTTTCTGTTATTACATAACTGACAGCCAGATAATCTACATTTTCCAAATTAGTACAGTAAATCAGGTATCGTTCTCTGCTTCTTCTGTGTTCACTGTAACAAGACTTTAGAGAAGCTAATCAGAGAGATAAAGGAGGCCAGGTCCCACTATAGGCTAATACCAAACAGAATCATAGAATATCCTGAGTGGGAAGAGACCCATAAGGATCAGAGTCCAACTCCTGGCTCCACACAGGACCACCCAAAAATCAGACCCTGTGTCTGAGAGCGTTGTCCAAACGCTTCTTGAATTCTGGCAGGCTCAGCGCCATAACCACTGCCCTGGGGACCCTGTCCCAGTGCCCACCCACCTCTGGGTGCAGAACCTTTCCCTAACGCCCAGCCTGACCCTCCCCTGTCCCAGCTCCATGCCGTTCCCTCGGGTCCTGTCGCTGTCCCCAGAGAGCAGAGCTCAGCGCCTGCCCCTCCGCTCCCCTCGTGAGGCCGCCATGAGGCCTCCCCTCAGCCTGCTCTGCTCTGAAATTATATTTTAAACTTTAATACTGGATTGAAATATTGTCCTTCCTTGACAGATATACCGTGTCTTTGCTTATCAATGTAACTACTCTTTTGAAACCTTGCAGAGAGCATTGGTTATTCTCAGAGAGCTCAGCACCTGCCCCTCCGCTCCCCTCGTGAGGGAGCTGCAGGCCGCCATGAGGCCTCCCCTCAGCCTGCTCTGCTCTGGGCTGGACAAACCAAGGGACCTCAGCTGCTCCTCATGTGTCTTGATGTCTTCAGTCCCCACCTGACCCAACTACGTTAACTAGATATAAAAGACCATTACTGCAGTCAAGCATGGATACACTTCAGAGTCTACCAACCAGAAGAGACACGGACCATTAGCAGACCGTGATCAACAGACACAGCTTTGCTATGCGCAGATCAGTGACACCAGGAATGCAGGAATGTTCTTAAGCTGTTTTATCATTGTTTATCATCAGCTAACTATGAAGTAGCAGCGTCTGGAATTTGATGTGCTCTTCTTTCAGAACTCATCAAGGGAAAAAAAAACAACACAACTGCTTCCTTTGACCAGATGTCACTGCAGGAGGAATGTACAGTTAAATTATGAGACATGATTTGGACCTGTAAACCATGTCTCTGGCAATACTTAGCAGGAAGATCCTGTAGACAGTAGCTGCATCTGACCTAAACAATATGAGAATGAAATGAAAACTGCTTAACTCAGGCCTTTTAAACTGCGACTATGCCTCCTCCCTTCCCCCCAAATGCACCTAAGATGTATTTAAGAAGTACATAAATCACATATAGTTACCTACTGAAAAACAATCAAAACATACTTTACATGGAAAGTTCTTTAAACATAAAATGAAAGTCTGTATGCCCACCAGTGTACACTGAACAGAAGCCAGAAGAATTTTGACTAATAACCTTAACTTTGAGAAGAGCTGGTCCAGTCCAGCTGCTCCTTATTTTCTTCTTTGATTTCAAAATTTAGTTCTTCTAAACAGGAGGAACATGGCCCTTACTTACAAATGCATAGGTATCAGGGAAATAGCAATTCTATTATTTATTAGAAAGGTTTGTTATAATATTGTTTGGCGTTCAAAAAAGCAAGCAGAACTTACCATAAACAAATGGCAGCCCTAGTCTCTCTCATTCATTTATCTGCTTAAACAACATTTCCTTCACCACAAATCATGGGTTTTACCCTCTTCCCACTGAAGTAAACTGTAATAGTAACTGGCTGTAACTGACTGCATCTGGGCAGATTGGCAAGATGGCAACTTCCTGTTTGACTGTCATGTATTAAATTGAAAAGGTTAATTTATTAATTTATTTTTGATTATACTTAATCCAAAATCATTCACAAGAAATTGCTGTTTTCCTATAATTGTACACACATAACGTCCAGGAAAAAAAGGCACTAAAATAGCCTGAATGGGACAAGCGAGACACATGAATAATGACCTTCAAATTAGGAAGGGAGGGGTGGGTGTACTCTGGCAAAGTCCTTCAGGCAGACTTCACTGCAGCAGTATGCTGTTCTAATATTTTACAAGATGTTATTTAGACTCACAAAGTTTTAAACAATGTCAAAAAGTTTTGCTTGCCAGAACAAGAAAAAATATTAAACGGATACTATGAACAATAAATACAATCATTGTCAAAAATCAATTTCTGATAGAAGCATCATGAATTGCTAGTATTTGTAGTTCAGGCACTAAAAGAAAATGCCATTGTTTCTTCCCTCCTGTCAAGTTTATACAGCCAAGGAAAATATAGAAGCTAAGTCAAAAGAAGCATTTTTCATTTACTTCTTTTCAACTATAATAATCTCAGGAGATGCTTTAATAGCAACAGGTTACATTCCTACAGACACTTTTACTGAAGCATGAATTTATTTCTGATGATGCTGTTTCATCTTTAAATTCTACCATAGAAAAATATTCATCCGCAATGGACCATCACAAAAGGGGAAAAAAAAATAAGGCTTGTACAAAGTCTGTTAGCAATATTTTCATCTTACAGGCTCACATTACACTTGCCAAGAATATTTTGAATCTTAGAATTCTGTAGAAAGTCTACAAACAAAACTTATCCAAATTCAGTCGCACAAATTTAAAGACGAATAAATTAATCACTCTACCTTTTGATATTGAATACATTCTTCTGGTATCAGATGTTGTAGTTAAACATTTCGAAAAAGTTGCTGACTGATAGAATCAACTGCAGAAAGGTGAAATTTATTCACTGGATAAATCAGATCACATAGCTACAACCTCAGGCACAGTTTTACCAATATAAGCATGAAGTGAAGTCACAGTGAATCAGCCAGCTAGTCTCATGGGGATTACATCTGAGCAACAGACTCCAGGACCTAAGTCATAAATGCAAGCTGAATTTATGTATAGTTTTTACTTACATGCAACTTTAGTAAAAGAGCCAAATCTTGAGGTCTCTCTCAGAATACCTGAAAATGAGGAATGAAAGTAATTATTCATAAGTTATTAAGAATTAAGTTGAAGAAACACTAACTGTTCTATGAATCCAAAGTGACAGTTCTCTTGCATAATATCAGGGGTAGCAGGTTACCCTTTAAAATTTAAATTAAAGAAAATTCAAGAAAACCTAACATTGGAATTCCCCATAATATTACAAAAATCTAACAAGTACCTCTTTAATCATATCACACAAAGTATCACTACACACTGTAGAATACATTGTTTCATAATCACTGAGATATTGCATATGGCAAGCAAAAGGTAAGAATGTGATTTTAATTAAAAGTTCTGTTCTTTTAGTTTCAGGAACTGCAAGTCATATAGCTTAAGAGTCAGAACCTGTCTTAATTACCAGCAGATTAGGTGTTAAGTATAGTAACTTTAGTAAAAACAGAAATTAGTTTATCTGAGCAAATTCAAATTAAACTAAGTATTTTTAACACCTTACCTTTTTTGATTAAGAAAGTAGTAGCAAGCATGCTCGCTGCAGCCAAAGGAAAAGCTGTAGGGAAGAAAAGTTATTTAAAATATAATTTTCAACATTTTCAATAATATTTAACAAAATATACAACAAAACTAGAGTTGTTAGGTCTTGCTAGGTTCATTTGTATGAGAATCTAAGCATATACAATTAAAAAATTATATCAAGTATGAAACATTCTCAAATCTAGCTTTGAGATCTCCTATAAATAATGAAGCACTGGTTAATGTGCTATCCTGTCCTCACTGGACTTCATGCTTCCTAAAATACAAAAGCCAGTGGCAGATGGGATCAAGGTACAAGATTCCAGGTGCTGACATCCATCTACAACTGCTACGGCATCAAGATGCAGCGCTTTAAACCTGAGAAGCAAACGCAGATTTTTAGGAGAAAAGGCCACATAGAGGCCTGTGCCTCTAAAATTTTTTGATAACCAAAAAAATCTTGATTTTGTTTTAATACGAAAACTTTTAAATAACTCCAACTCTTACAGAGAAACAAAACGAACTGATATAAAACTAGGTAATTCAATCAGTTTTACTCATCAACAAATGAAAGAATGAAGCAAGTTTTTCTTTAGCTTACAGATCAAGCTACACAACTGGGGATAGGTTCAGGAATGCAGAGAAGACGATGAACACACAGCAGTATTACCACCTATCACAGTCTGCTTAACAGTTGACATCAATTTTTATCGTGTTGAATTACTTCGGACAGCAGAAAGCATTTGGAGATGGCAGGAAACAAAAGGAATACTTTTTCAAGCAGTGATAATTACAATATCGGGAAGATGAAACTTCTTTGTAACTATCTGTAAGACCACCAAGATAACACAAGATACAGTGATACCAAAATAACACCCATGGTAATGCTAAAGTCGATGACATTAAGGCCTCACACTTGTCACAATATTACTACACTTTAAGCAGCTCTGCAAATACAGATGTTACAAAAAGGCTCGGTGGCTTGCAGTAACTTTACCTAGGGGAACTTTTTTGTAAACAGCACTACCTGTTTATAGTATTTTGAAGCGCACAATCTGCTAGTTAAGTTCCTATTTCAAGATAAATAGTTTGCAAAACTATAATTTAATAGTGTTGTAAAAATTCTTAAAAATGCTATCTGTTGCTTTTTCTTTTACAAATTCAGACAGATCTAAACTAGATTAGGAGTCCAACTAGCATTTTAGGGTAAATATGACTGGATGTCACTTTTAATAAAAAGTATTGGTTCCATGGTTTACAAGCAAGATTACGTTAACATTTCAACAGAGAACATAACCTCCAAATGTATTGAAAATTAAAGCCCTAATGTTTTTAGAAGATCTAGACCTAGATTTTCTGAAAGTTAAGAGTTCTAGATTTTTTGAGATACAGAATGGCAGTGCAGATTTCAATCTGAATGGTAAGAAAAAAAATCTGGAAAAAAAAAGTTATATAAAAAAATCCATCAGAACTTACTACAGAGGACAGAAATGACTTATACACCTAGCACAAATGTTCTGGACATCAAAGATAGGTTACACACCATAATGGCAACAAATGCTACTAAGTGCACATATAAATGACATAATATGGTAACTAGAAATCAGAACAGCAATAGGTAAATGAAAATTGGAGTCCAACACAAAAATCACTATGCATATGCAAGCATAGAAAATAAATAAAAGCAGATTAAAAAGATCAGAGAACATCGCTGCTTTCCACTGCTATGGGCAACAAGTACTCGGCTTGAGGAACAAAAGAAATCGTAGGAAAAATATTGGAAGGCTGATACATCAGCAGCAAGTCATTAAGGGCGGGAATGTCATGTATTCCAGTCAAAATGGTTTTCTGGGGGAAAAAGTCACATCAAGTGCGTGATTCTGTTGATGGGATTAAAAGCGCAAAGGATAACATGGTAGATTGCAAGGTGATTTTTTTTTCTGTATTAGAATTTATACTATATGATAACACGATTACATGTTTTACTGGTATTACTAATGTTTATTAAACTGAAATAAGAAATGACTAGCAAGTTTTCTGAAAGAGACGTTATCAATGAACTGTTGCAACACAGAGGGTTTGTAAGAACTGGTAAAAATTAGACTCCAACTTGGAAATACATAAAATTATAATAATACCCGTGAATAACAAGAATTGGTACAGTAAGAAGCAATGATGTCAAGGCAGTCACACAGGCAGCCTATGCAAAGGAGCGTTCAAAAAACACATATTGATCACAGCTAATACAAATGTATAGGCACATGCGATGCAGAACAGTGAAAAAAAGACAGGAGATCCAGAAAACAGCAAAGGGCTTTAGGCTCTCCTAGAGAGATAACAGTACAGTATGCAACTCCTGAAGAAAAATCCAATTACTAACGTGTTTCCCTGAAGTGAGACTACTCAAGAAACTAATTTGGGGCTTCTAAACAGTACCTACATGTTGCTTCTTCAGTCTCTGCAAAAAGATGAACAGGGCAGTAAGCTTCCCTGCTAGTCAAGAACTCAGAGCAAAACACCTGAAGAAAGACAAACAACTCCCTCCCCTTGTGTCCTCCATGAGAAAGGTTATCAATTAGCCACAACAACCATCTTACTGCTAATGAACCTGACTCTCTTCACTTCCAAAAACGGCTGGATTTTACCAAATAAGCAGAAGGCTTCCAACCATTTGAATAAAAGTGGAAGAAGAGAATGCCAAAGTAATAAAGAATGTCTCAGTTGAAGTAGGACCTTGAATTGTTAATTCAAAATCATAATGGCTTGTAAGTTGCCACTGAAACTACTGGCTGCCAGGAGAAAGCAGAGTGCCAATGTGCTAAGTTTAGCAAACCAGCTGCTAAATTCTTCTTCTGTCCCAGTCTCTACTAAACCACCTACCAGCATTAGGACTAATCTACTAGAGCCTGATAAAATAGTGGAGAGCAATCACTTCAGAAGGCTTGTTCAAAGCTCTTAATCAGGTGTATATAAATACAGGTATGTCCTGAACGTTTGGACTACAAACACAAAGTTAAAAAGTAATGCAAATCAATTCTCAGTTGATCAACATTTTAAGAAAAACAGAGAATTTAATCTTGGTACTTCAATCAAATTTTGACAATATTCTGTGAAAATAATGCAAATTTATTATTGTATACTTAGCTGTAGTGCAAAAATTACTGACTGCAGAATCACATTTGCGAATCTTAGCTTTTATTTACCAGAAAAGCCCAAACATCTGGTGTTCACAGACAGCAATTTTCTCAAAAAGTTGAGCTAAGCGATTAATACAATGCTCTTTTCACCAGCCTCCAGAAAGACAGAAAGCAATAGCTCTAAGCTAAAGTATTTTATTTTTGCATTCTATAGATAACAAAAATTGAAAGCATACAAATGACAAACAAAAAAGTATATTCAGATACATAAATAAATGTGGGACTAGGTTAATTATAACTATTTTCCAATTTTTAATAAACATGTTAATTGAAAACGTGAAGGGATCTCGTTATAAAGGATAAACCTTACAAATCATGTTGTGCCTTTTACACAACTCCTGTCCAGCAAACTTGTAATAAACAGACGTGAATCCTACATAGATCAACACTCACTGGGATGCAGTTTTAGGCCATGGGCAGCTTCTTAAAGAACTGCCATGAGAGCTGCACCTGGGCCTTCCTTCCTTAAGGCCTCAGATGCCAACACACGCTCTGAGCAGGACGAAGGCAAACCAAGCCGGCACCAAACCCAACTTACCTCTATACCGGGCGCTCTCATCAGCGCACTCCTTGAGGAGCCTTCGTTCCTCCTCGGTTGGCACATAAGGCTTAGGTGCCACATTCTTTTATTGGGGAGACCGATTAAAAAAAGAACGAGAAAAAGGAAGGTTTAGAATTTGTCGGTGAAAAGCTTACTGTAGCTTTCAGGCCTCACAGTGCCTGTATTTTGACGCGGTTGTACTTAAGGAACCAACACCTTTTTGTGTACATGAAATATACCATTACAAAAAAATAATTACGGAACAAATGAGAGGAGAGAGAGAGATATATTCAGTGTGTGCTCGAACTCAGCCGACTCCTTTTCCCCAGGAAGGCCCGCTGGGGCCCCCAAGGCCAGCTCTGCGTGGCCGTGACCCCCCTAGCACCCTGCGGGGCCCTGCCCGAGGCGGCAGCGAGGGCACGGCCGGGCCGGGGCCGGCCTCAAGGGCACTGCGGGGCGGCACCGGACAGCGCCGGGCCGCGGCTCCCCGTCTGTCCGTGTATATGTACGGGGGGCCCGGGGCTGCCGCCTCCCCCCCGCAGCACGGCCCCGGCCCCGCCGGGCCCCCGCCCGCCTGCCGGGTGCCGAGCGGCCGCCCGTACCTCGTGGGGCTCGCCCACCTCCCCGCCGCCGGGGCCCTGCCCGGCCTCCATGGCGGGGCGGCGGCAGCGGGAAGCGGAAGCTCGGGGCCGCCCCTCCGCCGGGCCCCGACCGCAACGGAGGCGGGGACGGGGACGGGGCGGGGACGGGGCCCGTCGTGGGCCGGCCCCGCTGGGCGGCGGGCCCCGGGCGGGTCCCGCAGGGAACGGTTCCTTCCCCCGCCGCACCGCCTGCCCGGGGCATGCCGCCCGCCTGTAGCGTAGGGAGCAGGCACGGCTGCGGCGGTGGGGGAGCCTTGACAGGTAACTCGCGTGGGGATGGGTTTTTGTACCCGTTTTAAAACCGTTAATATGTATCTCGGTATTAACGGGCGTCTCACCCGCCTGTAGGGGGGCCCTGACACCTTCCTGGCTTTGAGAAATTTTAATTAGAGTTTATTTGAATTAGAACCAAGCAAGAAGCTGGCAGGCAGCTGCTGTCTGAACCTGTAAGTGGTCGGGATTTGGTGCTCAGCATCGTGTTGGGGTGCGTCTTGGAAAGAACCTGCTGTTTTTGGAAAGAATCCGCGTGTTCGCCTCTAGCTAATGCTGTCGAAATAGCAGCTTTAGAGGGTGAGCGCTGTTTATCAGAAACAAGGAAAAGCCGAGGAAAAATGATGTTTCTGGGAGCGTGGTGCATGCTGTAAAGTTTTCCTGTAACCACTCGGTACTGCTGCTTGATTTCGCCGTGTCCTGTTCTGCCTCTGCTTGCCTGGAATGCACCGCTCCCTGCCAGCCACCCCTGGAGCAAGCCGGTGTCTCTCAGCCCTGGGATTCAAGAGAAGAGGCTTAAATTGCTGCTGACTGATGGCGGGACAAAAAAAAGCCTGTGCCTGGAGATAGGAAATGCAAGGCTTAGAGGCCGAAGGTGTCAGAAATCAGTGGGGAACGCGCATGCAAAATATCTGAAATTAGTAGAGAAAGCGACTATGAAAGGAATGCTGCGAGCATGTGAGGGACCCGGGATAAACAGAGTTAGGAGTGTGTGAAGTAATAGGTTTGGCTGCTTATGGTGGCTGGGTGCACCAGCGAGACAGCTGTAGAGGAGATGGGCTTATGAGTGCTGGATTCTTGAAGTAAGCTGGGGGGATAGAACCAAGGAACTGTGTATTTAAGTTTCTTAATTCATAGTTTTTATCAGACAATAAATAAACTTCCAATCTGCATGAGATTGTTCTGCCTCTTAACACAGATTTCTTCCAGCCTTCATCTCTGCCTATCATCTGAGCCCACCCTAACAAAGCACATGCCAATAACTGAGCATCAGTTAGGCACATTATTAATCCCAATGCAAAATATTTTGGCCTCATCAACTCACAGTGGTTTTATTTATGGCCTCTAGCACAATTCTAAAGGCGATTTATTTTGTTCTTCTTCCCATTTGTCTTTCAGTACATTCTAGGCAAAGAGTACAATGGTTTTCTTAAAGCTTGCATTTTATAGGGGAGGACGTGTTTATGGACTGCACCTTCTCTAAACATGGAGCTTCAATGGGAGGAAATGAATATAGGTCTCCTTTGTTAAAGAAAATAATGATCGGTTGTTTTGCCTATTATAAAATTAATAGTTATCCATTCAGTTTTCCCACCTCAATATCCCCAAATTCCTTAGACTTCCAATAGGAAAAAAAGAATGTCATGCACCAAACCGGTGAGTTTTACCTTCCTTTCAAAAATTTTTCCTAGTACAATCTGCCTGCGAGATGCTTACTGGTACTTCAAGGTTTCATCTGGTTACATGTCCATTTTTTGGCTTAGAACTGCAGGTGTAGGGCCACGTTCAGCATCGATGGTACAGCATATCTGCATCTTTGGCACTTCATTCTCATTCTACAAGTCTTGTTCTGAAGTTCACCCATAGAAAGAAATCTCTGCAAGGACCCCCTTTTAGTCGCCTGGTTTACTTCTACCATTTCCCTAACACTCATGTCATCTTTCTGGCAGCTAATTGTGAAGTCAGTTTAAAATCAGTCATGGTACTGCCAAGTCTTTCTGATGCATTACATAAAATCTTGTCCATGGGCAAAGCTTAAGGCTAGCTGTATAACCCCTTTCTGTAAATCTAATTTCTTGAATACTGTTTTCCCACCTTTTGCTTTGACAGCAATTCCAGGTGCTGTTATCCAATACGTTATTTTTGTTTAAAAATCTATGCGCTAGAGTAGACCTTCAGAGATGACGATGTAACGTTATTTTTCAGGGAGTTTGGAACTGTTTGTTTTAATGACATGCAAAATGACAGCCTGACGTTTTAACAACTGTTTTGCTGTTGAGTGTGTGTTTTTAAACATGCACAATCTATAAAACAGATGGATTATTTGTAAAGAGAAGTAGCAGAGATGTATTTTTGTGTTACTTCAGGCGGTCATTCAAATTAGATATATTACAACTCACCCATGACTCTAATTTTTTTATCTTTTGTAACTTAGTATCATCCAAGAGTGAATATACTCCAGATTCAAAATACTGTAATACATGACAGAAATTTGAAACAATTTCTTTTGAAGGAGATGTCTCAAGGAGGAAAAGGAAAACTTTAGAAAAATAAGATTCTTTTAAAATGAACGGATTACTTATCTAACAAGAAGTTAGTAGGTGTGAAAATCAAATGGATTTCTAACCACAGCGCTTCGTAAAACAAAGTCATAGAGCTCAGGCTCGAGCATTCATATGGTGAGTTTTGTAGGGATGGTCAAGTGGTTTAAAAGCTTATCTGTCTGGTAAATTCTTCTCTATCCCCTTGTTTAGCAGCTAGTGACAGGCTTTATACAGATTCATTGCAAAACAAAAAGTTGGCTTAACAAGTAACTTAGTTTTGAGATGTTACACAAGACATAGGACACTGAAACCCCGTGGATGTGTGAAAGAGTTGGAGTATATGCGGATCTGGTAAGGCAAGTCGCCAGAACAAGTACTGGAACTTCATGTGCTCGAGTACATAGCTGGAATGGTGATTTTTTTTTTTTTTTTTTTTGCTGTTCGTTACTCTTGCTCAGGTCAGGACAAAAGAGTAAAACGCAACAGCTGAGAGCTTCTGATTCTTCAGTTGTTGCCAAGACTTAACAGGACTGTATTTGGAAAATGCACTCTCTCTCTAAGGAGGAAACAACAGTGCTTTGTACCAAAAAAGAGCATTGTTGTAACCACTACAACTCGTGGCGAACAAAGAACCAGTTATTCGCCCAGAGCATTACGGCACTTCAGCAAGAACCGGAGTGGGTGTCTTTGTAGAGCTGACACTCAAAACCTCAATTAGCAAGGACTTTACCCACATTGACAATAATTACTATTACTAATAACTGGTACTATAACGTACTTTGTAAATCGCTTTGCGTGTTAACTAATCCTTAGGGGTGTTTTGTAAAGCAGGCAGGTAACAAGGTGGGAAAATCTCGATTCTGACAATGTGCACAGGCATTCTCGAGGTTTAACATTGAAGGTCTGGTTTTGTTGGCCTTGGGGTTTGGCTGGTCTCATTTCAGTCACATTTATGTGCGTGCATTTACTGAGGAAACCAAGCTGGGCTTCAAAAGCAGAAGCAACTCACGATAACGCTTTGCTTCAGCCAATCGTCTAAAATTATACATAACAGCAGCAATTAATCCTGTTTTTCTCGTTAGGCGTCGCGTTGCCCAACGTTTAGGCTGCAGCACAGCTGCTCAGACAGAGGGAGAAACGCTCCACGACATTTCTGAGCCTACAGGAAAGAGTTAAGCTGAGGTATTCTCTCAGCTACGAGTGTGTTATTTATTATTGTTTGTTCCTCTCCCTCAGCCGGGTCGGCTTTGTTCGTGGGTTTTTTATTAGCGGGTTCTTTATTCGTGGGGGCTTTATTCGCGGGTTTCAGAGGACAGGAACCGCCCCGCACCGGCCAGCGGCCATCTTGGGGCTCCGCTCGCCTCACGGCGCCCGCCCGCCCCGGGCGCTGCCGGTGACGTCACGCTGAGCCAGGCGGGACTGCCTGCCCGCCTGCCCGCCGCCGCAGCCTATCACCGCCGAGCGCCTCCAGCCGAGGCCCCGCCTCCGCCTCCCCATCCTATTGGCCTCGCGCGCGGAGGGCGTGGCCTGGGGGGGCGGGCTCTCCCCTCCACCAGCCAATGGGATGACAGCGGGGGGGTGGTATCGCGTGAGTGCCGCGCGCGCTCCCCACTCAGCGTCGGCTGCCGGTGGGGCGCCGCGCGCCAATGGCCGGGCGGGGCGGGGCCGGGCCGGGCCGCGGAGTTACCGGAGGGGAGAGGCGGCGGCGGGATAAAGCCGGCGGCGCCGGGCGGCTCCCGCTTACCCAGCGGCGGCCTGCAGCGGGACGGGACGGGACGGGCTCCTCGAGGCGGCGGCGGCGGGGTGAGGCGGGGAACCGACCGTTGGCGGGGACCGTTGGGCGGGGGGGGGCCGCGCGCGCGCTGCAACGGAAACGGAGGAGCGAGGGCGGGGCGGGGGGGGAGCGGCCGTTGGGCACGGGCCCGCTTTGAGGGGGGGGTGCTCGCAGTCCGTGCCCGGTCCGTGCCCGTCTGAGGGGGCCCAGGCGGTGCTTCCCGGCACGGAGCCGGGCTTTGTTCCCCGCCCCTCCGGGCCCGGCCTGCCCCGCTCCCCCAGGGCGCTTTGGGCTGGGCGCTGCCCCTCGCCGGGCCGCTGCCGGCTCCGTGCCCCCCCCCCCCCCCCCCCCCCCCCCCGGTGTCTCCTCGCCGTGCTCTCCGGGGTTTGGCTGCGGGGCGGTTGGAGCGGCTCGGTTCGGTGCTCAGGTAGGAGTCGCTGAGCCCGCAAGGAGGTGGGCTCCGGCCGTGCGTCTTAAGGCAGCGGGAGGAACGGAAAACAACAAGCGCCAGGTGTTTGGGTGGGCACGCAGGCTGAGGGTGAGCTGCGCAAGCAGCTCTCTGATACACTTTTAAGGCGTAGCGAGGTGGAAGGAGCATAACCCGGTTGTTTTATCTCATCACGACTAGAAATCTGAGCTGTGCTTTTGGGAAAGGAAACAACAACACAGAAAGCAACTTCTTTGTTGCTCTGGTGTGCGTGTTGGACATCTCCGCAGCTCAGACTTCATGTAATGAGAAAGGTGCATCAGGCAGTGAGATGCTTCCCTGTAAACACAGACCAGAAAAGGAAAGCTGCCTGTAAGTTACTGAGGTAGCAAAGAGCCACTAACATTTGCAGGAACAAGCAACATGGAGCAGGCAGAGTACTGCGATAAATGGGACGACTTCCTGATTCTGAGTTAAGAGTGAAATTAACTCGTGTTGTTTAAGAGGTTTCTGCAGTGTGCTCTTTCAGTAGTTTTCCTTCTGTGCTGCTACTGTGGTGCTGAGGATGTGCCCCAGATGCTTCAGAATCTCCGGGGAAGATTGTTGAGCAAGCACTGGGAAACCACACACCGATTCTTATCTTGTGACACTATCACAGAGGAAGGAAACAAACCCCTTGGTAAAAATTGCATTGCAGGTTTAGTAAGTTGGATATGTAAAGATGAGAGCACCTTTCTTTCTCTGCCAGAAGCTGCTGTTTTCTGTAGTTTGCGGAGGCCACTGCTCAGGGGGACTTGGTGGCAGCTGTCAGTAGACAACTGCCTTCCCTTGGCAAACTGCTGCTGTGAAAGGCTTCCTCATTTGTATTCCAGAATGGATGTGGTTCAAGTCTCTGGCTTCTCTCAGGAAGCAGAGCCGTGGTATGTTGCTCCGGGATGTTGTTAGAGAAAACTGTTGCTGAACTTTGTTTCAAAAGAAAAGTTGTTTAATTCTTCTGCAGGATTTATTTAAGATTAAGTTGAAATGTTGAGCTGACTTGGCTGTTTGTTGGACTGGCTGGCCTAGGTGAGCCAAAGTGTAGTCATAGCTGATTCTCGTGTAATAATGTGATACCTTTCAGGAGGGAAGTTGGAGTGTTGTAGGACTACAAGGCAACAATTAAAACTTTTAGTTTTTCACATTAACAGTCTCCAGTGAGCACTCTCCAGTGTCATCCTGCTAGGCATCAACAGATCAAGAGTGGTTCAGAAATGTGTGTTTTTTTTGTGAATGTTTGTCTCTCTGATTTTTGGGGTTAAAATTAATTGGTCTGCTGAAAGTTTTGGGTAATACAATTGAGAACAGGCTGTCTGTATTTATTTTTTTCTAAGAACTTAAGAAGATTATAATTAAACCCTTTCTCATTGGCTATGCATCAGGGAAACAAACTTGGAAAACATGGTGTTCTGCATCAGGTGTTGCCAATTCTATGTCTAGCTTTGTATTTTAGGGAGTTTTATCCTGGTCATTTTGTCTAGTGACAGCTACTTCAAAGGACTAAATGATGTTTTTTTTCTTGGTCTGAGCTCCATGAGAGGCATGCAGGCAAACTTTACACCTCAGTGGACTCGTATAATCCAGATCATGGGTATATAATATACTCCCTGTGGCACAGAGAGCCACGAGCTTTTAGCAGTTTTCCTATATATTTGAGCCATAGCTCAACAGAAAGCATGACACGTAGGCATCGTGCTCAAACGATAAAGTAAGGCAAAAGAAAAATACAAAAGGCAAAAAAAACCAATGTAAGGCGAAAGAACCTCAAGTTACACATAGGTTGTCTGAGATAATGTGAGAAAAACAAGGATAACGGTTCAGGGTTCATGACCGTGTAACTTTTGGCCTGCTTTGTCTTACCGGTAGGAAGTGTAAGGTACCTTATCCATCAGTGGTAGAGCAGCTGGCCTCGTGCATAGTCTAGCTGTGGTTTACCACTGTCTAATGCTGCTGCACACTTGCACCCAAATAACATTGAGCCTTTACAACTTCTATATCTGTAATAAACTTCCCAGGAGTGATAACAGGCTGGCAACATTTGAAGGTATTGGGGTTCAACATTATTGGCACAGGCTGCCCAGAGGAGCTGTGGATGCCCCATCCCAGGCTGGATGGGGCTTAGGGCAGCCTGGGCTGGTGGGAGGTGTCCCTGCCCATGGCGGGGGGTTGGAACTGGGTGGGCTTTGAGGTCCCTCTTGACCTGAGCCATTCTGTGATGATTCTTGCATGGTCTGTTTCCAAATCCCAGTGAACTCAGTAATAGATGCTAGCTAGACTGTTTCAGCTAGGGTTGCTTCTGCCTTTTTTCTTTTATTTTCTTTATAGCAGTTCTCCTTTGTAGTATTTAGCTTGCTTACCCAAATTGTTTGGCAGTTAGTTCTCTAAATATCCTTGTAGCACTGTACAGCTCTGTCTCCTCCAAGACTGTTGTGTTGTCCTTCCTTCCCCTCCCCCAAATCTCTTGCAGTCCCTAATTCCCTGTGACGTGAGCACCTCCCAGGAAGAATGACAGAACATGATGTCAGACAGCAAGTGTCCAATGCTGTCACAGGAAAACATCAGAAAGGAATACATCCACTCGAGCTAGTTGAATGAGAGTATCTGCTCTTAACGGCTTCATTTTTGAGGGATCTCTGTATTTACCCCTGGTTTTTGCTAATGACTTATTTTTGCATGCAAAAATGAAAGAGGAACAAATATATATGTATATTTTAAAAGTACTTCTAAAATTAAGTTTGAAGTTCTCTTTAAATGCCTGCATATTTGATACAGTGGCCTAGCGCCCAGAAGCTGCTGTTAGAATTAGAAGCCTTGGGTTGCAGCGGTTTGTTCTTTGCATGGATATCCTTGTCTGTGTCAATGTGAGCAGCATAAATGCTGTTTTATAGTTAGTGCTAACGAACAAAGTTAATCTGTGTGGAATTCGCGTGGACTCCCCACAGCAGTGCCTTTCTCCCGGCATTCCAGCCAGTGCTGTGGCAGGTGATCTGTAGGAGTGTGAACGAAGCGTGCTTTTTCAGAGCTGGGCTGCATCGGGCTAAAGCTCTGCTGGCTTTGAGCTGGAGCTTATAGCAGGAGACCTGGGACACTCGACACGTACACTTCAGCGGTACTGCTGGTCACTGTCACGTTAGTCTGGTGACCTGTTTCCTTCTTACTCTGTTTCCCAGAGAAAGGGAAAAGATTCCTGCCTTGGGTCTTTCTCTGTTTTTATTTTTATTGTTGTTTAAAGTTGCATGAGGTGATAAAACAAGCTTTCTGTCTTGTCATCTTACTATTGGAAGGCTGCTTCAGAATAAAACTACTCTCATACGAGGATTTTTAATTTTCAAGTTGTATGTTAACACTAGTTTCAGTAGCTCTTGCCAATGTTGTTATTCACTTTAAAAGCAGTTCTTTCTTTTGATGCTTAGTGCCTTATTCTCAGCATATTTCTGGAGAATAACAGTATAATTTTGATAAACCATACTCTTTATTGTTTGGATGAGATTTTTGCTGTTCATCTGATGATCCTAAAATCCCAGGTCCCTTTCTTTGTACATGAATTAATCTTTTTAGCATGTATTGACCCAACCTGTATAAAGTATTCTAGAGATTTCAGTGAAGGTTTCTGAGAAAGTTTCTCAGGTTTGTCTACATAAACTGTAATTTATAGCAAAAAATATTACTACTTAAATGTGCTTCATTAAGTTAAAATGAAAGAGAAGCTCTAGGTTAAATGGAGCATTGATAAATATCACTGTTGACAAGTGTCCTTAAGCCTACCTAAGATCAGGTGATGGTGGCAGTGGGGTTGGTTATATTCATGCAGAAAGTATTCAAAGAGCTCAAAGATGCCACTAAAATGTGAATAACTAGGGGAGAAAAAAATACTATTTACGGAGGCAAGAATGTGTGAAAAGATTCCTATGAGAATTATGGGACAATACCTGCTCTGCAGTATTCAATCACACTTGTATAGCCTTTCAGAGAAGACTGCTGATTTTCTTATCACTGCTTGTTTGTTTTTGTAGTAGTCTCAAAAGGCAACAGTTGTGTGGTTTTTGCCAGTCTTATCCAGTTAAGTTTGTTTGTTTGCAGTGACTGAATATAATGTTGGGTATGTTTATAAAATAAGGGCTGAGGGAGAGTGGTGAAAGCTACAAATACAGATAGCTTGTTGTATTCGATCCAAAAGGTAGGGCTTTGGCAATTCAAGGCGGGAGACTAAAAACAATAAAAAGAATGAATATTCCTTTGCAAAATAACAATAAATGGCAAGGGAATATTTATACTCTGACCCTTGAGAATGTTATGATGAAAGCAGAGCTCTGGAATTCGTATCTTCAGCTGATAATTGTAAAGGATGACTTCATTCCTCTAGGGTTGCTGCCCAGTTCTACAACATGAAGAAGCATCTTTGTAAACAGCATGCCCTAAAGGGGACTTGTGGTTAACAGTAGGCCTGGACAGAGAAAGACTGACTCTCTTTGTAGAGAAACGAAGATGAAAGATGCGTTAAAAATGTCTGGGAAAGCTTCAGCCTATATAGCATGAGAATAGTCTGTATCAGCAACACTTCTGTTCCTTCACTAGGGCAGGAAGAACTGTGAGGAGTCTGTGGCAGGTGAATGCTTTTGAGATTGATTTAATATCCTGCAAAATCTGTCAAATTAATCTGGTACTGCAGATCATGTAAAAAAAAAAAAGCTTTTAAAAAAGAACTTATTTCTTCCTCTGTAGACATCACTCCCCGGAAAGATGTCACCTGAAAAGCTGAACAATTGCTGAATTGGTGCAGTGTGACTGAGCAGGTGCTTATTTATTCCCTAGGATAGGGTGGTGAGGAGTAGCTGGTCCCATGAAGGCCAGTGCTGCTGCAGGGACTTGGGGAGCTCATGCATACCCCACCTCCTTTTGTATCCACATGAAGATCCTGCTGCCCTTCAGTTTGTGTGTACATGTCAGATCACGCGCTCTGCCCTTGCTCTCCTCTCTGCTGTGCGTGGTCCTCATCTCTGCCTCCCCAGTAAGTGGGGATTTTTCCATTTCCACCTTTGCTGGGAGGTGTTCCAAATAGAACTGGAGGTAAGTGGTGTTTCTTCAGATGGAGCTGATACACGTTAGGGTATGTGTGTGTATATATTTATTTCCATGTACCTACCTGCAGAATGAATAGGTAAATAGCTACAGAGTAGCTGGAATAGGTGAGAAGCCTTGGAAAGCAAGCACGGGAATAGAAAGATAGGTAGGCACAAGTACAAAAAGAATAGAACAAGCTTTTGGAGGAGGAATTTGATAGTCCTTACTTACCATTATACACAATTAATGCTTTAATACTTTTGGACCTCTGTTGTACTAAGGGGGAAAACAGAACCAGATCTTAAAACATTGAAGAACATTTTCTTACTGTATGTCACAACCAACCTTTGTTATTATAGTGTATAACTCAAAATGCACAACCAAGCCATCAGGTAGGCACTGACTGCACTTGGGTTTTTGTGGTGGTGGAGGTTAATGATGTGCAACTGATTTGATCCAATTTGAAGCCCAAACTTTTATCACCTGGGAACGTGTCTAAAGAAGGTACTGCATAGCTCATTCCATATTATGCTGGAGTGCAAGTTGTTCTTTTGATTTGCATTTTTAAATTGAGTAAATATTTTTGTTTTCAAGAGTTTCCCAGACCCTGTAATTTTATAGTACCTTCTATTGCCTGCTCCCTCAAAACCAAAATAACTGTGTAGCTGAAAGGCGTGGAATCTTTACCCAGTTCTAGTTAGTGGTGCAGGCACTGTTTAAGAATTGGAATATGTTAGGGACGCAGTCCCTGAAAGATATTTTGAATTTAGCAGATGGATTTTTGAAAGCATTTCTTATGAGAAGAGTAGGATGAATCGGAGAAAAAAACGTATCAGTGGGGCTTTCATATTGTTTTGTACATGGAAATAAAAAGAATATTTTGACTACTTTTTTTGTCTTATTTTTGTCTTGGTGGAGAATGTAGAATGTCCTCACTTGGATTTCTGTTAAAGTGAAACAGCAAGTTGGTGTTTCAGCCCATGTGAGTACAGACTGTAAACTCTTCAGGGTGGGTGCTGTTTGAGAAAAAAGGAGGGTTAGGGAAGGTCTATGTGGAAGTATAGCAAAGTCCTCATTCCAGTCATTCTGCTTCAAAAGCAACATGCACTGAAGTTGTGTTTTTATAGGATATGTACCAGATTACCAGAGTCCAGCGAGTACTGTGCTAGATGGGGGTATATCAGTTTAAGCACGTTTTTCTGCAACTGCTTACTCTAAGAAATCTGACTGCTATACGTCAGCGTTGGCCTATTTGAAGAACTGCCACTATTTTATATATAGGACCCGAGTTCAGCTTCTGGTGAAGTTGCTGTAAGCGGGGGTGGAGAATAGCTTCCTACTTGCTTCGAGTGAGTAGTTTGTCATTTTTAAATCCGTATGTACTTAGGTTCCGAATGTGCAGACAGTTCATGTTGATAGCTAAAGAAAAACTTTATTGCTGTGTGTTCTTCTTTCTCATTGCACAAGCACAGTGATATGACTGGTAAGCGATTTAATCGTTTTTGGCACTTTACAAAAAGAGGATGTATTTTTAGCATTAACAGTCTGTTAAGGGATGAAAAGTAGTACATACGCTGTTGATTTTTCATTCAGTAATTCCAAGTGCTTGAACCTTAGTTAATGTTGATTTCTAAAAGCATATTGAATTGAGAAGGATTGTTTGCTTGTTTGTTTGAATTGCTGTCAAAAGTAGGACACTGCCAAAAGCAGTGTGAAGGTGTGATAAAAGCTCCTGTTTTTCAGATTTAATTACTTCAGTTTCATATTTATAGGCTGACTTTAGTCTGTGCTTGCAGTTTATTTTGTAAAAATAAGGTCTGTTTGTCGTTTTATGCATTTTCTCTGCTGTTGTGATGGTGGACCAGAGGTCAGAACTTCAGGCTCTTCTGCTTACACTGCACACTTCTGGGAGTTGTTGCTCTTCCTAGTGCCAAAACTTTGTTAGTGCAGATAGAGTGATTGATGGTGGTCAGATCGATGCTGCGAGACCTTTAGTAGGAGCGACTGCAGCATAAGAATCTGCTCAGCTTTATTGTTGCAGACAGCAATACATCTCAGGAGGGTGACTGCTGCCGTTGGGTATGGTCTGCCATTTTTCTTCCTCAGTTCATGTGGGACATGAAAGAACAGACGATGATAAATCAAATCACTAGGTGACTCAAGATCAGGCAAGCTGGAGTCTTACTTCCCTCTGAAATATTGGTGTGTGAAGTGCTTACATTGTGCTGGCACAGACCTTGCTCTAGTTGTTGGTGTGGTGGAAGCAACATCCGTTTGAGGTCGTGTTAATGTATGGATTGCTTATAACCTCTGACACTAACATAAGAAAACCGTAATTTCTTAGTCTGTAGTTCTATTATATATAGTTTGTAGATTGGACACTTACTCTGTAGTGTCTTGGAAAGCAGCAGAGAAATGCCTTCTCTTCTGACAGTTAGTCTCAACCTGTAGTTGGTATAATTGAAAGTTAAGCTCACTTTTTTGGAGTCCAAAGTAAGATCATTGGTTCTTGACCATGGCAGTGGAAGCACTCCTCTAAAAGCAACCATCATCAGAAAATAGAAGGAGTAAAGGTGGAGTCAGAGGACGTGAGCACTGAGGGGAGGTGTAGCTGAGCGAGACTTGCATTGCTCTGGTTTCCTTGGGCTGTGGCACTGGTAAATGTAAGTTTTATGAAGAGGCTAATCTGAGAGACTTGAAAGCCCTTCATCCTAGATGGAAATATCCACTGTGATCTGGTTGAAGGTGCAGTTTTAATTTTAGCATATTTCTAATATTCCGAAATGAGATTCCAAAAGATAAAAAGTTATCATCAAAATTTAAAGAGCAGAGGTTTCCTGGCACTGGCCCAGTGGAGATGATTCATGATTCACAATTCACATACTTCTTAGTCTCTGTTCCTGCTAACTATAGAAAGGAGAATGCAAAAATACATTTTTAAGTTGGAGTTATCATGGTCAAGTTATTACACATTTGGCACCAAGCCTTCCTCTGAAGTTTATCTTGTAAATCCTTCTCAACTTCAGATTGTGATTATATGGGAGTTTTTTCAATTAAAGTTTGTCAGTTTATAAATGGAGAGCTCTTTATAACACTCACGGAGACAAATTGTTGAACCAGTATAACAAATGTAATTCTCAGGTGCAGATGGTTGGCCACATTCCAGAGTTTGTATGACTGACTTGCATCCTTTGGTTTTTCCCTCTTTCCCCATGATTACCCTTAAAACTTTTGAGTCCAGAGCCTACTACCTCATGACTTACATCTCATTTCCAAATCACCTGTATAGAAGCTGAACCTACCTCAACATCTTGCCTCTCATCTGTGCATTTTCCAGTTGCAGTACCTGTGTTTAATGAAACTTTAAAAAGAGGTTTCTCTCCTTTTTATGCCATCCACATGCCCACATGGTTAGTTGAACAGCAGTCACCCAGCCTCGGTGGTTGTGTGGATCACGGAGTGGAAAAAGGGCTGTGTTTCAGGGAGGAGCTTGTTGCTGTCAGGAAAGCATAGTGCCTGACCTGATCTTAAATGTGTGTGACGGGTGACTGTAAGCTGAGATGCCACCGTGTTCCTAACGGGGTTTACTGACTCTCAGTTCATGTGACCATTTTCTGGTTTGTCATTGAATATTACGTACTTGATAAACGGTTAACATACCTAAAACCTTTACAACAAGCAAAAGAACCAAACAGTTACTAAAAATCTTTGGTTAAGACAAAGCATGCCATGCTTCAGTAACGAAGAGCAGATTAGGATATCAGCAATCTAGGAAGCTTCGTTCCTCTGTCTTGTTCTTTTAAAGTCCAGTCTCATGGGGGTGATTAGCTTAGAAATCCAGAAACTGTTGTTCCTGGGGATGCACTCAGGCTCTTGCAATACTTCTGGGACAGCCACAAGCAGCACTGATTGGGAAGGGAAAGTACATGAGCCACAGTGGAGCTGGATGTGCTATTGCTAAAGATGAGGTTGGTGGAATGGAGGAACTGGGCAGCCCTTAAAAGTCTTCCCAGCATGCTGGTAGCATGTAGTGGAAGAGTTGCATAGCTGGTCTGTAGCAGGCAAGTCTTGTATATGATGGATACGTTGTGTAATGAATCTGGTCTCTCTAATAAATCTGATGTGTTTCTCCATTGCATGGACTGTTAGTGCATCTGCCATGACTTTAGGGGCTTTGGACAGAGCCAGAGGACTGGACATCCAGAGGTGGTGTGGTGATGTGTTAGTGCTTGGGATATATCAAGTGCTGTGAAACACCAAATATACAGGCCAGCCACGTGCTTAAGCAACCGTAGGCCATTCTGTGTTTGCCCACAAACTGGTTTATTAACAACTTATTTGTCAGCATTGCTTAAATGATGCCTTAAAAGCTAATATAATTAATCTTTACCTTTTCCTAACTTTCCAAAACCTAGCACATAGTGTATGGAAGCATGCACAGGGTCTATAGCATGGAAAATGCTACTTCTAGCAGTTGATTAAAACCCTTAGCATCTTTCTTCTGGAGCATTATTCCATCAGATCTTTTGGGCAAGTAGCTATAAAAAAGCTGTACATTGGTGTGTTACGCATAGCTTCTTAGATACAGCTGTTGGCACTCTGCAATATTATTAATCCCCATCTCTGTTCTGTGAAGTTATTGGAAGTAGTCTTCTGGATTACCTCCCTAAACTTAATGGCAAAAAGTGTGCTATAGAGGAGAATCTAATTGCTGCTCAAAAGACGAAGCTGAGTTTTTCTTGCATAGTAGCCAGCACTGTAGCAGCAGCTATTCTGTGAATAGAATACATCAATAATTGAGATGAAAAACTTATGTATGTGTGCATACATGTACGTATGTATATATGTAAAGAGAACTTCTCTTATATATGGTGTTACTTGGACAAGTGTGAGGTTGGTTGGATTTTTAGCTTTTTATCTGTTTTCCAATTCAGGATGTTTAGAGTTGTGATTTTTTTGGTATGAGAATTTAAGCATCCTTTGAACTTTGTTTAAAACCTTATGGTAGCTAACTTAATATAATCTGAACTTCATGGAGTTTTGTGTTGCTCTGCTTCTTAACTTTTTATAAATGTCTCTCTTAGGCAGTGAACCTCAAATAGTGAAACCTTCCCGTGTGTGGTACCTTTGACTTCCAAATCTGATAAAGTATAGTTAAAATGTAACTTTAAGTTGTAAGCTGCAGTTATGAAATGAAGTCCAGTGAACTTCTTCCTTCCAGTGAATTGCTGTAGTTACTGTAAGCTTCGCTCACGCCCGTTGGAGACTTTCAGCCTCACTGCTGCCTTTCTGATACCTTTTTTCCTTACTCAGACTTAATCTGATTAAGTTGCTCCTGTAGGAAACCTTAGGTTGTATGGATACACCATAGTTGTATTTGAAGATCTGGATGGCAGCTGCAATTTGAAGTTTATTATTGCTCAGTGTGTCCAACTGAACAACTTGAGACAACTTTGAGTGCTTTTCATGTGCCTCTCACCCTCTAAGCTTTTTCCAAATATTCTGCCAATGAATCAAATTTCATAATCTTGTCCTAATGCTCTGACTGTCAAGTTAGTCTTCAGTTTAATTTCATTTCTTCCATTAAGCAGCTGGGCTGTTGGCTAGTCTAAAGTGTGTGTGTAGGTACTGAATCTGGAGTGGGGATGAATGAAGATGATTGAGAATTACAGACTACTTGTGTTTTCTCCAGACACAGTGAGAAGAAACAAAGAATGGATTATGTACCTGTGAATGTACGTTTTATTTGAAAAATGAGTTAAAATGCTAGCATAAGCTGTGGTGGATTTCTGCTTGGATATGCTTTAAATTTTATCAGGAGTAATATGTTGTGTTTCCACTTTCTTCAAGCACTTTGCACAGTTGGTGTAAATAAGGAGGAGTTAAAGGACAGCTGACCACTCATTTCCAAATGAGTGGATGCAAGGCTTTGCATGAGTTGATTTCAACTACTTTTTTCTAAACCAGGGAGGAGGAGGAGAAAGAAGAGAGGAAGAGTGAACTGTGTAATTAGTGGAGAGAGAATGAAAGGCCATACACTTCTGCTGTATGGAGAACAATGTTCTCTTGTCCTAATAGTTTAAAGAGGGAAAAGTGATGCTGATTTTATGCACTGTACTATCAAATGCACAAACAGTTGACGCTCTTAAAGAGCTGCAATTTAGCAGGTAAAGAATTTTATTTGTCTGTAAGCACTGGCTAAAAACTTGACTGGATTTTGCAAAGAATTGCATAGAATGTTCCCAATTTCAAGTGCGCATCAGTTAGTTTACTTTCAATTTGCAAAAGCTTACCTAGTTTTCCAGCTTGTCTCTAAGTCTCACTTTTAAACTTTCTTTTACAACTTAAACTCTGCAAGTATGTGGCTTTTTACCTTTAGGTTGCGTTTATGTGAGTCTCTCATCTTTTTGGAAGCACTAATTAAGAGGTAGAACAAACTGTATATAAAAATAATGATGATTGAATGGCTAATACATTTCTAAAGGAAACTAGTACATTCTTGTTGCATCAGAGCACAGATAAAGTTGTGTTGGGTGTACAGGTCTTTGAATCTACCTGCAAATTTTAAGGCTATAACTTTAAATCTTTAAAAATTTTTTTTTCATATGAACTAGATGATCAGGAGTTGTGGATTGCTGCTGCACGTTGAGACTTGAGTTGTTAAAAGCAGTTAAGGTGCTTGATCTGCCTCCATGGTAAAATGCTTTTGTTCTCGTATACCACCAAACTACAGCAAATGCAAACTCGGCAGCTTAGGCAAGCTGCGACAAGTGTGCACGTTGCATACAAACTTCTGTTGTAAAAGAATCTCCAGAAGTTCTCAAGGCTTTGTTGAGGAGGCACAGTTGAAGTACTGTTTGTTTCTTTTTCTGACCACATCCCTGTGCTAACCAAGAAGAAGAAAGAATTGGGAAAGAAACAAAAGGTTGTGTATGAAAACATTGATTTCCGTTTGGGAGAGGGTGTATATATATGATTTAAATTAGGGACATACTTTATTACTGTAGCTAAAGCTTGTAGATAAAAAGTACATTTTATCTATGGAAGTATACATAAACAGTGCGGCAAGTTGAATTTTGTGTCAATTCCCCCCCATGGAAAAGGGGGAAAAATAATTAAAAATCATTAACCTTTGAGCTGAATAGCAATTCTGAAGAAATATCTAGATTTTTGACTTTTAATAAAAAAAATATAGCATTTTTGGAAATTGTTGACATCTCCATTAAGTGTCTAATATTTGTGTTTTTTTCCTTTTCAGTGTTTTATACTTCATTTGTCTGTGCTGTGTTTGGAGATTTTTTTCCGGTATTTGGCTGCACACCAGCTGACTCGTAGCTGTTTACATCTTTGTCTACTCTGACATCTCTACGCACACATTGGAATCAAGGGGAAAATGTCTTGATGGATCCATCCTGAGTGTGATATGCTAGCGGTTCACATCGTTGGTTAGCAATGGCTTTTAAGTGGTAAGACCTTTTACAGAATTCTGCCATGAAACATGTTTTTATGTCCATGGTTTTTCTTTCCTTTTTGCTTAGGTCTTTGTCTATATTGTACACACATCCAACTTTGAACTGCTGCTTCAGATGTTAGTTAACTGGATGGCAATGTGTTTGTGCTGTGTTACATAAGAATACTTGCTCTGATGTGGTATGGTATTGCATCTGATCATGGACAAAAGCGAATGTCTAGGGAAGAAGATAAGAACAGGGCAAACAGCCTTCCAACTTCCATTCTGCAGTTCAGGGATTTCCTAAGCCAGATGTAATTCCTGTACTTCTAGTAATCCTCTAATTGTACATTTAGTAATTCCCTCGGGTATTTCTGTATGTTCAGTAATTCTCTCTCAAGTTGTCTTTCATGTATTTGTGTGATCAGTGGAAATCTGACTTCTTGATGCTAATAGAATCTTCCCTTAGGATGTGTGGGCAGGTGTCTGAGCTCTGTCCTCTTGTGGATAAAGCCAGGTAGTGCAGCAAATTAGCAAAGGCAATCACAATTTCTTGTATGGATGCTCTTTTCTTTACTGCTCTTTATATAAGTATTTTATATGTTGTAAGTTGATCTGTAATGATGTCAAGCACAGGGCAACTGCTGTGGATAAAGCACTTCTGTGTTGAAGTGGATGCAGATAGATCTAACTAATCTAACACCTGAATCGTCCTTAGGGAAGCAGCAAGCAGTACCTCACATGATTTTCTATATTTGACTGATAAAACTGGTAGACCATACTTCCTTCTGGTCTTTTGAGAACAGAAGGCATATTGGCATGACAGAAGGAAAATACTGAAATGCAATTATTTCTGCAGTATTTGCTCTGTGGACTTATGTATTTAGTACACTAAATATTCTACAATGTTTTTAATGTGGCTCTCACTTGCCTTTGTTGTATTGTCCAATGTATTATTTGCAGGAGAAGTAAACAATAAAATAGAATTTGAGTATATTTTAAGTTCTACATCGGAACATCTCCAGTGTATCATATTGCTGTTTGCCTTTGTTACTGCCTTTCATACCTGGATGTGCAACATACTGACATGCTTGACTTTCTTTTGTTAGAATTTTATACTGTAATGATTCTTTTCTGATATGTGCTCTTTTCTCTAGAGAGATAGCAAATATGTTGCTACAGAAATCTTCTTTGAACATCCTTACCTTTCTGTTGCTCGGGGAGACAAGTATGTTTTTTTAGCTTTAGAATGGGAAATCCAGAGTAGTTTTTTTAAATGAAACAGAAAAAGTGATGTAGAAGGCTTGAGGACATCAGTATTAATTTCACTCTAAGTAATTCTCTGAAGGGTGTTTATCATGCTTTGGGCAACTCCAATTTTACCTTACTTTTAAAGATTTTAATGTGTATATTATGTATAGGTGTCTGTATGTTTACTTAAAAAATATGCTCCAGTGTCATTTGAACATCTGTTCTCGCTCTGCCCTGTTACAGGTGCATTTCTGCTGAACAGTGTTGTAGCACATGCTTGCTTACAATGACAAATGAGTCATAGAATGCTTAACACTCGACACTGTATGTTGTTCAAATAATGTGGAACATACGAGACACATCTGCAAGAAAAGATGAGAATGCTAACAAGGACACAGAAGAGCTACTTAGCCTGTAGAATGGGAAAGCTGTGCAGAGGACTGGGGGGTGGGGAGAGGTTAGTGGTTGAAATTGTGTTGTAGGATTTATCTTCTCCAAAATTCAAAAAGTCTGAGTTGTACTTTTTTTGACAACACCCAAAATACATAAAATTCCTTTTTCAACCTTCTGTAAAGATTTTTCTTTTTGAACCAAATTCCATCATGGAGAACAGTTTTGTGTTTATTATGATTTTTTCTAAATTAAATTAAGAACAAATATATGGTTATAATAAAATCTTATGTAATCTACTTGTGTATTGAACATAATATAGGACACTATCAGTGGTGTTGCTTAACACATGAAATGAAATACATTTGGCTTGCAAAAGGGCTTGAATTACTGGAGATTTCTTTCAGAAGACTGCATTGCTGAAAAGTAGTGGAGAAAAACTTTTGTCAGCTGACTTTGATCTTGGTTAACTCGGCACTCCTACAGCTCTGAAATTATTTACAGCTATCTGTGCACAGGCATCTTAATCTTATTTTTAGTATGTTTTGGTCAGACAACTATTTTATTGGTTATAGAGATGCTGCTCTTCTCCATGAACAGCCAGCAACTGTTTCCTTGAAAAGAATTGTCTTGGCCAGATCTTTAAAGAGAAACAGCATGATGCAGAAGCAACTTGTGCGGTAATAAGAACCATGTTACACTTCAAATCTATGGTAATGTACATCTGTAGAAAGGAAAGGACAGAGGTCTTCAGGGAACTGGAAAATGCCTGTCCCTTGACTAGTAGGTAATGAAAACATACTATATGTCTTTATATGAACCAAGTAGTTCACTTCAAAGTCGGGGAGATGGTGATAGGCGTTTTTCAGAGTTTTGGGCAAAGCACAAGCTGTGCAGCTATTCTCATCTCTCATATGCAGTTACAGAGCTTTCCTGTGGAAACGTTAGTTCTTGGTTGTGCTGCTGCGCAGCAGGGTTTAAAACATCCTGCCTTTCTTCGCCCAGAGGCAATGGGCACTGCTTCAGGAAGTCTTCAGGAAGTCTTGTCTCTGCTCTCCTTAACTCTTCCTTAGTAAGTGCTTCAAAAACAAACAAAAATTCCCAAACCTCCCCAAAACCAGTCCCTGATCCGTTAACTTGAGACACACCTTAAGGATTCAGGCTAAAATGCACAGCAGATCTAAAGGCATCACAGCTTTGTGAGAGAATATGCTTAATTTTAACCACCTTTGTCTGGCTCTTCTGCATGAATTCATGAAAGATACTGCTGGTTTGGACAAAATTACAATCTTGACACCCCTTTCTGTTTCCATTTGTACATAGTCGGCTGGCTTGAAAGAATCTTACTATATAAGCTTACCGGTGCATGCTAATGTATATTACATGTTGACCGGTCTTTAGAGATTTTTTTCTTCCTGTTTCTTACAGCAGATTAATTTGAAAATAATAAATATTTTTGAATGTTCATTATTTTAAAAAACGGAAAGCAGCAAAGTTTGTTTAGCAGTATCTTCCTTAAGGAAGAAGTAATTCCAGCCTCAAACTTCTTTGAAAAAGAATCCTCCTGTCTTTCACTATGACACTTGAATTATTATTTAGAAAGCCACAGGTGTGAAAAGGAAGCAGACACTCTTCAGTCTCTCCAAATGAATGGAACATCAGTTTTTCTTTAACTAGAGGAAACTACCATTCCCAGGTGATCATGCTCAGCTATGTTTTTAAATTTCAATATTTCTTTCTACTCTTCAAAAGATTTTTCCCATATTGCTTCTTATAGGAACACTCCTAATCTCTCCTTCAGATTGGTGTAATAGAGTAATTCTCTTTCAAATCTAAATATTAATTTTCCCCCTAAATTCTTTCACAATACCTGTTAGTCTCTCATATGATTCTCCTGGTATTAGAAATTAGAATAATCCTGTTGAATCTGATGTGTTAGTTAAATGTATACTAACACTATTTTGTTTAAATCTCTATTTTTCAGAGTTTTCTTTCATGGTGTGCCCAGCTGTTCTACATGTCTTAATTTGTGGTCTATGTAAAGAACTAACATTTCAAGGTGTTCTTCAGGCTTTTCTGTTGCCACCAGGGCCCTGTCAAAATGTCTGAGCAGCTGAGCCTGAGTGAAGAAGCAATGAAGGCACTTGCCTTCGTTGCTGTCATTTAAGGAAGGTCTGTCCACCCAGCTTCTGAAGCAGCACAATTGGTGTGCCATACTGTGTGTTTTTTTACGACCTTGCTTGCTGTTGTGCAGTTTTCTAAAGTTCACTGCAACTGTAGGACTGGTTTTTATTTATTCATTTTTTTGTCTCAAGCAAACCTGCCTGGGTGTGTATAAATGGATAAATGTTCCATATAGGATAAAAATGGATTTTCTTTCTCTTGGGTGGCTCAGCAATTTGTTTTTGTTTTTAGCTTCCTTCATCTTCCCACGCGCTTTTTCTAGTGACTTTGATATACTGAGAATTATTTATTCTAGCAGTGCATTTAGCAAGTATGCTGTCTTATTTGCTAGTAAACCAAAATTGCTGTTTTTGAAATATTTTTTTATTTTTCTCTTTGCTTACTAGAAATGTTTTTGGGCCTTAACTTAGTACCCAACTCGTAGCTGGGTCTCTGTTTCATTTCAAGGATATTCTGACATTCCAAATAGCCTGAAAAAATGAGATTTCAGCCAGTATCTTATACTGGAAGTTTGTATTTCCTCACCTGTGCTCAAACTCTGAAACCAAAAACTTTATCAAACAAATCTAACTTTACATTTTTATATTTACATTTTTATAGTTTCTAGAAGTGAAAGAGAATAAATGTAAACTTGTTTTTTTCCCTTTAGAAATGAATAGTCCCTCAAATTACTTTAGTTCTACCAAATCAGAATAAATACAGCGTTCAAAAATAGATGTTTTATGTTAAATATGAATGACACTTTACAGATAATTATGATTAGTTATTAGGTGAGTACATAACTATTGTAGTTAATAACTACTACTTATATGTACAGATATTTATATACTAAACTGCAATATTGGGTTTCTTACAGACCCATATAGAGCTCCACTGGGAGCTTTTGATGCTGCATCTGGTGGTCTGATTTTATTGTTCTTTTTCTTAAGACAGGAGACAATGGAATACTTTTTAAAAAAAACAGTTGGACAAACAACTTTTTCAATGGAAAAAATCTACAAGCATTTAATTACAGAACATATTTATTACAAACATTACAGATCTGAAAAATTGTTACTTTTATTATTATACAATTTGTATAAAATATTTGCTCTGAATTAATAGCTGGTGTTCCTTTCATGTATTACGATAGTAAATCATGCTCATATGTACTAACTGATAAGTACCTTAATTATTTTACTCTACCACTGTCTTGAATTTAATACAATCATTATGCCTGTAACAGATAAGGAGTGAGTTTCTTCCTTTAAGACAGGTGGCAATCTTTCTATAAGCCATAAAATGTTGGAGACTTCAGTCCAGAGTACCTATTACAACTCTATTTACTGTAAGAACTGATAGACTAGGCTGTTTACTATTTAAACCAAATTACATAGTTCTGGCAGCAGCATTTGTTCTTTCTGGTTAGTGTCAGATTACTAAGTGGAAATGCACTCAAGTTGTCGAGTGGAAAGAAGGGCAATGACATCTATATTTTATATAAGAACTTGGAGTGCTGTTGCTTTACACTGGAGCAAGTGTTTTATTTTGAATTTAAAGAGGAAAACTGCTATTCCAAAATCCAAGCTTATGATGAATTTGCACTGGAAAAATCTAACAGTTTAGAGATTATTATTTCTGGCTTTCAGATGGAAGAGATAAAAAGGGAGAAGTTTAAAAGTGACTGTCCCTACATACTTGTGAGCAAACATTAAATATCTAATACTTTTGAGATTCTAAGAAAATAGTACATTAGTTTTAATTGCACACATCTAACTTGAAAAGGTTACAGTCACACAGATGGCATGTCTTTGTGTAAGAAATAATGATCAGTGACTTAATTTAGCTACTTATTGCTGAACAAAGGTAACTTAAGAACATTGTTTTTTTTCTATTTCTAGTTTTAATGTTAACCAATGCATCTTGATCTATAGTTCTACATATGTCTGGTATTGTTGTCTACTTATTAGAAAGATTATGCTAGGAAATTTTATGTACGAGGACTATATATTATATGAGGTTTTAAAAAACACTGGTCTTAGCTAGAGTAAATGTGATACAAGAAAAAAGTACATTTTTCTTGGCTCTTCACTAATTACACAAACTTTAAAAACAAACTGGGCTTTTGAGGACTTTGTTTCATTGAATTACGCCTTATTTTCTGGTCTGGTATTTCTCATGCAATTCCCTTTTCTGAATCTTCCTAAAAGTAATTTTTCTAATTTCAATTCATTTGTTTAGAATTAATCTAATACATCTTTTTTTCCCATTTGATTGCAATTCCTTCTTCCTTTACCGACAATCTGTTTCAGAGATTACTTTTGAACCAAAGAACAATAAGTGGCCTGCTTCTGTTGCATCTGAACCAGGTGATTCACAGACAGTATCTTACACAGGAGTTTAATTTGTGGAAAAAAAATAGGTGTTTAGATTTCTCTAGTAGATGAACTTCCAAAGTGTGACTTGTCATTCTTGTCTGGGATGGAGAGTTTGGCTTGCTTATTTTAATAGCTAATAAATATTCTGAGTAAAATATTTGTTTGCTGTTGGTGGCTGTCCTGTGTATTGTTTTTGTCTTAGAACAATGTTTTTTCATGGGCAAAGTAATGCAACCATCAGTCAATTCATTAAAGACGGATAAAACACAAGCTAGGGAAAAAAATTAGAGATGAATGTCTATGTAACCATTTCATGAAAAGAACGATGTAAATACCAACCTGAATTACTTTACTTCTCCGAATAATAACTTAATTACCTTTTTGAAGTGTGGAAATATGATAGTCACACTCTTATATATTGTGTGTAAGAGTTGCAATGGGAGGGAATGCTTTCAGGTAGATTTTGCTTTTTCATTATCATACTAAGATGCTGCTCACTACTTGTGGAAGGAAGTGGGGCAGTTGGAGGCTGCGTGCTGTTAACAATTTAGAGATTCTTGAATAACCTTGGGCTTTAATTCTGCTTGTATAGTAACAGTACTTTCAGTGGACAAAACACCTTTCTGTGTTTAAGATTTTTAGTTTCCCTGAGTAAAATGAGAATAAATGAGGCTATATATTGCCCCCAAAAGATATGAATGGCAAACTTGCAGGTGGCTTTCGGTGTATCTAGCATCCTGAATACAGCTCTAGCATTTGCTGGAAATATTTTGTCAGCACAGTGTTGACAATTCTCTGCACAGAGAACATTGCTTTATCAGCATGAGATTGATTTCTACAGGTGAGACTTGACTGAGAGCATTATACCTGATATAATACCTTAATATATATATATTAAAGTGTGTGTATATACCTTATACACCTTAATACTGTTAATAAAGCATTTCTTAACAGATGGTATACTGTAATCTGTAACTACAATTATCAGCATAACAAATCTAGCTCTATAAATATGAAACTGGGGACAAACCTGAAAAGAATTAATGGCTTACAAATGGAGAGAGTCAAAGATTACAGTTTTGGCTGTCAAATGTAATACTGAAACCGTCTTACATTAGGTATCTAAGAAACAAAATAAATATTTAACTGAAAACAAATCTTCATAAACCAAGTAATAAAAGTAAGCTCCTTCACTGGGAACAGTCTTCATACATTTAATTACTTAGAATGGCAGGTTTCTGATTGAAAGTACTTGGACTGCTATGCAAGTAATGTTGGCTTAGTTATAAAAGTATTTGGAGATAATACGAACTTTCAATTAAGTTCTGTGCTTCACAGAAATTACATTGCTTGAGCGAGATGGTTCTTTAAGAATTACCGATGTACAAATCTAAAGCGTCTTTTTATGTGAAGAACTGATATTGAATAGTTCAGAGGAGATTGGTGAGAATTATCAGAGGTCTAGAAAATATAAAAGATTAAAAAAATCTAAGAGAAAACAGATATGAAGTCCATTTTCAAACAAATGGAAGACTGCTGAATTGAAGTGTCACTGGTTATTGATGGCAATGCTCAATAGGGCAGTGAAGTATGAGCTAAAACTGAAGTTAAGGACATATATTGGATACGCTTACAGTAATGAAACATAAAATCGATAGGCTGGAAAAATTGCAGACCCTTCCATGCTGCTGGCAAAAATCTGTGAAACCTATAGGTGTGAGTCACAGAGTATGAGTTGGGGCTGGGTGTATAGAATGATGAATTGAGGAGCATCTTGAAATCTTTTTAATTCATATTCTGTAACTAGATGTCCTTTCCTGCTGGTACTTACTCTGATTGTTTAGCACAAGTGAATAGCAATATAGATAATGTGTCATGTGATTGTAATGACTGAATGTCAATTATTTCGAATTTTATAAAGCCTTCAAACAGTTGTGTCCTGAATATCAATGTAGTTTCCAGCCTTCTGTTAATTGTAATTTTTTCATGAGATTTTCAACTTCCCCCCGCAATTAGTGTCCTGTTCTAAATGATACTGGCGGATCTGTGTGTCTCTGGGGAGACTATTACGTGGGTGCTTGTGCTGACATGCAATCTCCTCCTACTTACAGTAGAAGTACTCACAGATTTCTTTTGTGAAAGAGAAGAATCAGGCTGGTTCTCTTTTACGAATTCTTCTGGGTTGTCATGATGTAATTACTGCCTTCTCCACTAAGCTGCTAAAATTTAGTGGGGTGATATCACAACATGTCTTGTCTCTCTTCAGTTCTAATTTTTGGCTGTATGTAGGCACATCTGTAGAGTTTTGAAAGTTGGACTGTAAATTATTTGTGATCTGAAAGTGTTATCAGTAGCTTACTTTGGAGAGGTTAATATAATCTTAAAAGTATTGCATGATTTATTTTAGAAGAACAGATCATATGCAGCATATCATGAAGAGTTACAAAAATAATTTGTAGTACCACTATCTGCAGATTCTGCTCTAGCCTATATTTAGGCTTCTTGTATAGGAAGTGATTTCATTTTTCAAGCTGATTTGTATCAAAAATAAGCGCTTTTTTACACCTCTGTAGTAAGTTACAGTAAGCGTATGGTATGAATGACATAAAGCAGACTGTAACTATATATATTCCTAGTTCACAGAATCATAGAACTTCTGGGGTTGGAAGGGACACTAAAGAACATCCAGTTCCAACCCCACTGCCATGGGCAGGCACACCTTCCCGCTATATCTGGTTGGCCAAGGCCCCATCCAGCCTGGCCTTGACCCCTGCCAGGGAAGGGGCATCCACAGCTTCTCTGGGCAACCTGTGCCGGTGCCTCACCACACTCTGAGTGAAGAATTTCCTCCTAATCTCTGATCTATGTTGATTCTCTTTTAGTTTAAAGTACCCCACCTTGTCCTGTCATTGCTCAAGCAAAAAGTTGCTCTCCATCTTTTTTATAAAGCCTCCTAGAAGTATTGAAAGGCTGCAGTAAGGTCTCCCTGGAGCCTTCTCTGCTTCAGGCAGAACAGCCCCAGCTCTCAACACTTCTACCCAGGAGAGGTGCTCCAGGTCAACACTTCGTGGATCAGAGGGCTTCTGATCAACGTAGTTTATGTATTTCATATAAATGCATATAAAATTACTTTTTCAAAGATCTAAAGTTACACAAGAAGCAGTTTTATATGGGAGGGAAAACCACAGAAGTGCAGCTATTGAGCTTTCTGATTTACCTCTAATTCATTACACCCAGTATTAAAAGTGGCTTTTTTATTCTGTATGTTACAGGCTTGCCTGTTCTTGGAAAGTTAAACATGTATATGCACATGCTGTATGTATCATTAGGTGAAGGGTCTGTTGTTCATTAGACTACTGGCACACAAGTATTTGTGTTTCTGAGCAGTGTATGGGGACAACCTTTAATTACCAGTAGCAGTTGCCTTATGTTCTTCGAACAAGACCTTTTCTAAGACTGCCCCTGTTGAGATTGTCTGAAGTATTCAACTGCAGCAAACATGGTCGTTCTTTAAACTAGAGAATTTTGCATCATCAAAATTAGGCATATCCTTCTCTGTTGCACTTCCATTCAGCTCTCATTTGCAAATTACTGGCTGAAGTGTTGCACTTTTACCTGTTTGGTACCTAATCAATATGCAAGTCCTCAACATGGCACCAATTCTGAAAAGCGTGTTAACAAATAATGGATGGTGGGTGCTGGAATGGCCAAGAGTAAAAATGAAGGCAGAAGGAACCGGGCCTTACTTAAATCTAACGCTGTAGACCTATGTATCAAGACAACTTGTAGACTTTGCAAGGCAAACCTATTTCAAGGAGGTTTTCTCTCTTCTGTATATGTGTGTTTCTGGTTTCCAAGTACAATATATCTGCCTTCTCAAAAAAACTGTCTACAGGCAAGATGTTTCTAGTGAACATAGCTGCCACAGTTTGTGATACAGCGGTGGAGAAAGGTCTATGGAACAAGCTCGCTGTCAAAACGTGGAACAAACTGCGGAAGAAATCTGGATCTACTTCTGTCTCTGGCATTACTTGTTCATATAGGATCCATTAAGCAAGCTTAACTTTAAAATAACACAAATATTTGACTGTAAGGAAGTAAATGGAATGATATAAATACTTATATCATGCAATTACCTTGTTTGTTTTTTACCCCATTTGAATGTTACTAGCCTGGTCTGTATAGCAGAGCACAGAAGACATACACTAAAACCAGTAAAGCCTTCATCCAGTCAGTCTGTGTGAATGGGTATTTTGAAGTGCAGATAAACTTTCTGTGGCCATGTTTCCCATTTTGCAAGGGAAGCACTAAAATAAGTTGGAGTAGGTGAGCACTATGTATGTATACCAGTACAGAACTAAGTATTTAATCTAGATGTCCAGAGGATTTCCATTGGTATTAGGAACAGATTGCCCTGTCTAATGTGAACTCAGCATGCTCATTTAATTAATGCAAGCTATGGTGTAGAGTCACAACGGAAAAGGATAATTTCCACAGGTTAGCAACATTTTAAACGTAACTTCCTTGTATAAAATATTAAGAAGTAAACTAAGATTAGGTCAGACTTGGTAAGGAAAGCAAGTGGTGCTGTATGCACTTCTGGAATTAACTTCTGGAATTACAGTGAAGATTATTTTTGAACAGTAAACCACAGATTATTTTCTTAGTTGTTAGACTTCTATCCTTTGGGCATAATTGTAAAGGTTGGCCATTCTTTAAGCATGTGTTTTAATGCAATGCTAGAGAAAATCCTAATGGAAGCAGCAATGACAGCTGTGAATATAGCAGTATTTGTCTGAGAAATGTATGTTGCACCATTTTTTAGCCTTATATAAGGCTAAAAACGTATTTGTATGCTCGTTCTCTGCTCTCTTATTGTCTGTGTTCTGGCTTCTCTGTAGACAAACCAATATGAAAGACTGGTAACTCTCTTCCATGTATATTTTTATTAAGCATGTAAAAAGCTTTGGGTAAAGGTTTTCAGGTGTTTTGTAGCACACCAATTTCATAGTAGTTTTGCCACTATTCTGAGTAAGATTGTTCCTTCTCAAAGCCTTTGTTATTAAATGCTGTTTTTTTAATGACCTTTGCTTAGAAATATCAACATTCTGCTTGTCATCGTTCATTTTGTTTGTTTTATGTGGGAAAAGATCTGGCCACTTCCATTGTCATGTCCATTGTCATGTAATGGTTTGACGTCTTCTGTTGCCGACTGAAATGGTGTTCCTACTTGCGTCTGAATGGGTATGATTCATTGTAGGTACTGCTCTGGGATTTGCTTTGAAAATGTAAGTTCTTACGTGAAGAAAATCTGCCAGTGGAAGAAATTCATAGGTTTGGAAGATCTTGTGTGATATGTCAGAAGTCAGAACAAGCAAGTGGTTAGTGACAGGAAAGCCAGATCATTTTCTGACTGAGGATTATAAAAGCAGTGGAATAAACAAATACCTTCAACTTCTCAGGAACTCCTAATGTGTTCAGGAAAGCATTGTATTCTTGCATGCAATTTCAAGATAAGAACAGCTATTACCTAATACACAGATGTTAAAAATTTCGGGGCTTTTTTATTGAACAGGATAATGTTGCATTCAGTCAGTGAACATAAACGTTGTGCTTTATGTTCAGCTTCTGATTGATTTACTTTGTCAAATATTTTATTTCCACTTGTGGTTGTGTTCTTCTAATGCTAAATTAAAGCCAAGCTCTTAAAACAAAAAACAACAGCAAAACACAACCCCCAGAAATCCCCAACCTTCAAAAGAAAAAGCCACAAGTCGCTCAAAGCCCAACCTCCCATACAGAGCAAGTACTGCTTAAGTCAATGAGAAGAAATGAAAGTCAATGGAAAAAAAAATATTGAAAGGTGACATGTTTCTTTCTTCAGTCTCTCAGAAACCTGAAAGCTAGATGTTCTTTCAGAAAAGAATGGGGACAACTGAAACTGTTTGCATGTCCACACTTAAACAATCAAATTGTTGAAAAATGAAATGGCTTAGATTTAAACTATTTTTATGTAAAAATATAGCTGCAATAAATTTACTCTGATAACAGATTGCTTACTGCAAAACTTATACATTGATTTGTCCCTGCTTATTCTGGTCCTTAGCATTTTTGCTGCCGAGTTCCATTAATTGAACTGGACTGAGGAAATCATTAATGCTAAGAAGCTTGGGAACTAACTTTAAAATGATGCTTCAAATTTTATGAAGGACAACATCTTTTTTAAATTTTGATTTTTAAAGGAATTAACATTGCATGTGTCAGGTTTTTGCAAGTAGTTAGTCCAAACTGCCAGAAAGTGAGATGACTCCACAGTATCACAAATAAACCATTTTTCCCTTATGTTTTCCTTTATGCATACATTTTTCTAGGTTATGTTCTAGGTTGTCTATCTGTTTTCTGTACCTATAGGCAAAAAAAGGGGCTGTTAAGTTATAGTTCTAAAACAAAAAGATGACTTCTCATTTTAAAAGAATAATATACATCATATATAAAGAAATAGGGTTTGTCCTCCCTGCTCCTGTGGTCTTCTGTGCAAAATTATGACAACGTCCTGTCAATTGGCTGACAAGCATAAATTAGGTATCTGGTAACTCTCGTGAATTTAGTTCAGTTAGTTTAAAGTCTAATTTACAGGCTGGACTGCAGGTTTGATTTCAAGCCCTACTGTTTTATTCTGCTTTCAGTTATATATCTTTGATCTTCATTGCAGGGGGAGAGAGGGGACAAGAGCAGATTGTTTTCCTTGAGAGGAGACAAATTGTTGCAAATCAAGCTTCTATTCTGAGATTGAAGGAGGAAAAACTTCCTGTACTTTTCTGTACTGAAGTGCTGTAGTAGCTGCTCTATTTCTGTAGAAGATTCACTCCCACTTGAAGCAGTGATGTTCAGTTTGAATTGGCAAGTTGAAGAAAACAACGTGCACCACATAAACCACATAAGGATCATTACTAATAACATGCCCAATATGGGACCAAGGGTGTGTAGCTGAAACCATTCAGCTGAATAAGGGATGATAATATTTCTTGGAGACCTGCAGGCTGAGGTGGGACACTGCATACACTAGGACAATTCACTTCTTGAAAAGGCGGAACTTGGACCATCTCTGTGCTACAGGGTCTTTGCTGTTCCAAAACTGTTTTGACACAACCTCTGGTATTACTGCTCCAGCAGGAGGTGTTGTTCTACTTTTTTTTTTGGGGGGGGGGGGGGGGGGGGGCGGGGGTTGTGTTCTACCAAGATACTTAGGTTGCTGAGGAGCTGGGATAGCATAAGGGCTCTTTGCCACCAGGAGATGCTCCAACCCCATCTCTGTGCTACTAGAGCAAAGTCTCTTAAGGGGAGATTCTATTTCAATGCCAGAATGTTTGCCGTGCACGATGTCAGCTTGCTGGCACAGAAACCCCTCCAGTTATCTCCCCTGCTATGCCGGTTGTACTGTTCAACCATTTTGCACTATAGTTATGGCTAAGAGTTTTGGCAGCCATGTTACTGCTATGCCACCAAGCCCACCCAGGCTTGATTTCTGCTGAAAGCTGAGCATGCTGTGAAGCCAGCAAGCAGTGGAAGGAGGCCAGCAGCTGGTCCCCCACAAACCTCACACACCTGTGGACCTAAAGCTAGTCTGCTGCTGAGGCTGGCAGGGGTAGGACGGAGCAGTGCTGTCCTGCTTTTTCAGGCAAGGCTTTTTCAGAGAAGCAGGCCTATTTTCCCATCAGGAAAATCAGCAGGAGCTGCTGTGTTGTGTCATGCCAATGTGAGCTGATTCCAAGTTTAGTCTCATTCCCATCAAGAAACTTTTTTTTTCTTCCCCCCTAATATAAGTCCCCTACTGCTGCTTATGACTACATAAGAAAATAGTGCTGCTCCCTGAACCTAAATAGTCTTCATCTAATGTACTAACAACACTGATCTACCTCCAGATTTGGTAATTTGTGTTGCACTTCATTCTGCAGCAAAGGCCAGAGTCTTGTTATGCCCTGTCTGTGCAGTAATCCTGTTGAGGCAGAAGGGCATCACCTCTTTTTTTCCTTCCTGCCAAAAGCTAAGGACCTTTCCTGTCAGTTCGTGTGTCAGATATAATGGAAATCTTTTGTCTTCCCTGTGACAGCAGGTGGGGCTGGGATGGGTTTGCTGTAGCTGGGTAGGAAAACTTTAGAAGCACTACATTGCAAAATGAAAGGTCTGTAGAGCATATTTGCTAGTGAAGATGCTCATCAAATGAACAGCAGTGTGTTTATGGTAGGCTCTAAGACATCTAGGCTGTCTTCTAAAATTGTACTTTCTAGTATGTTTTCTACTTCATAGCTGTCTCAAGTTTAAGTTATTTTTTACTATAGTTATTGCTAATTCTAGAAATTTTCTCAACATGTGCACTCAAGACACTTACTAGTAGTCTACTGCTATATCGATCTTTCTTTCATTGATTGTGTTCTGTTTTTTCAGTGTTTCTTATTAGGACATTCCCACATCAGCAGGTTAACCTGCTTCAACAGAAGCCCTGGATCCCTGATATGTCGCCCTGCTGCATCCCACACACCCTGTCAGACATTTTTACCACTTGTCTTGTGAAAGGTCTAATCCAAATGGACAGTGCTCTGAGCAGTGTTGGTTTTGCTGTAATCACTCATTACTTCTTTAAGTCCAGTATTTTTGCATGTTTCATGATCTGTTCTTATTCCTTTCTAATGCAAAATTGTGCTGATATGAATTCCTGTTAGTAAGGGCTGTGAAGCTCAGATGTTACCTTCTCCCTTGTTATACCACGAGTTACGAAATTGCCAGAGGTCAAGCTTGAATGACCTCACCAGACCTATTGATGCAAGACCACAGTCTTTTTGAATGCAATACATGCAGACAGACATCAAAGGACTTGCAGTACTGCAAATAATAATTCTATAGAAGCGTGAGTATCCTGTTGTTTTTATGGAATTAGAGGTTCCAGAATAAGATTTTAAAATTACCAAGTAAGGCTTTTTTGCCCTTTTCTGTTTAAAGATAAATTTGGTTATGACAATTATAAGAATTATCATATGTCTTCCCTGACAGTTCAGTGAGTTGTCTGCAAAGTTTGTAGCTTGGATTGTATAAAAAACACAGTTGTATAGAGCAGTATTTAAGGAAGTTGACAAGAGCACATGAGAATGGGAGAGAGGAGTGCATGTGGACTAACATAGCCAGAAACTTAACGTTTCTCTTTGTTTTGTTATTTATAAAAGGCTACTTTCATAGAACGTAATGAAATACCAAGGTCCTGGAGTTAACCACTGTCCACATGTAGCCATGTATGCATTGCTCTAACTGTTTTCCATAGAAATCTCAACTGGCTGCTCATGGCTTGGATGGGTGCATGCTTTGCTGGGTAAAAAAACTGTCTGGGTGGCCAGGCCCGAAGAGTTGTGGTGAATGGAGTTAAATCCTGTTGGAGGTTGGTCACAAGTGGCGTCCCCCAGGGCTCAGTACTGTGATCAGTTCTCTTCAATATCTTCATTGATGATCTGAATGAGGGGATCAAGTGCACCCTCAGTACGTTTGCAGATGACACCAGGTTGGTTCTGAGTGTGATCTGCTTGAGGGTAGGAAGGCTCTGCAGAGGGATCTGGGTAGGCTGGACCCCTGGGCCAAGGCCAACTGTATGAGGTTCAACAAGGCCAAGCCCCGGGTCCTGCACTTGGGGCACAACAACCCCATGCAATGCTACAGGCTGGGGGAAGGGTGGCTGGAAAGCTGCCCAGCGGAAAGGGACCTGGGGGGGGGGTATTGGTTGATAGCTGGCTGAATAGGAGCCAGCAGTGTGCTCAGGTGGCCAAGAAGGCCAATGGCATCCTGGCTTGTGTCGGAGATAGCAGGACCCGAAAGGTGATCGTTCCTTTGTACTTGGCTCTGGTGAGGCCTCACCTCGAATACTACCCTCATTTCTGGGCCCCTCACTACAAGAAGGACATTGAGGTGCTGGAGTGTGTTCAAAGAAAGACAATGAAGCTGGTGAAGGTTCTGGAGAACAAGTCTTGAGGCTGAGGGAACTGGGGTTCTTTAGTCTAGAGAAAAGGAGGCTCAGGGGCGGCCTTATCGCTCTCTACAACTACCTCAAAGGAGGTTGTAGCAGGGTGAGGGTTGCTCTCTTCTCCCAAGCACCAACTGATAGAACAAGAGGAAATGGCATTAGGTTGTGCCAGGGGAGGTTTAGGGTGGGTGTAAGGAAAAATTTCTTCACTGAAAGGGTTGTGAGGCACTGGAACAGGCTGCCCCGGGGAAGTGGCTGAGTCACTGTCCCTGCTATTCAAAAGACGTGTAGATGTGGTGTGTAGGGATGTGGTTTAGTGGTAGACTTAGCAGTGCTAGGTTAATGGTTGGACTTTACCTTAGATGTCTCTTCCAACCTAAATGATTCTGCGATTCTTAAAAGTTACACAAAAACTATCCTGAAGAAAAAGCCTCAAGCTTTTGGATACATGTGTTACATAATCTTATTAGTTTATCAAGTTAAATCTTGAAATATGAGATAGTATGTGTGGCTGGTGATTCTTATTTATTTGTGTTTAAATCCTGTTACTTAGAAGGCTGTTCTGTTTGCTGGAGGTGAAATGTAATTTCGACCTTTAGTTTTACTTATGGCCAATTCATGAATGTCATACTGCATGTAGAAACATGTAAAACTGTGCATTTAACAGAAGTGATGCACTAAGCACTTTCTGTCCCACACCGTGTCCACATGTGTAATAAACCCTGCGAAGTGTAGCTGGGAGCACTTTGGTTTCTAGTTTGAACTTTTCCGAGGGCGTTTAGGTTAGGTACTGCCCTTTCCTTTCTAAGCTGTAATTTGGCAGGTGAATGGCTGGAGGAAGCATTCTCAGTCTGATGAAAGCATCTGAATTTGTCTTTTTTGTAAATGCCAGAAACTGCAAATTAGGTTTGTGGCAAGACTTCAAGAGTTTAAAAAAAAATAAAAAATCTACAGGAAACAATGCTATTATGAATAAAATGATTGATTAAGTTTTTAATGACTCAGTCTTTTGTAATCAGGAATTATCTTTGTGATATCTTATTACTTTTTCTGAAAACATAAAACACTTCTGAAAATATATTCTTTGTAACACTTTGTGTTATTTTTTCTACTACCATGAATAAAATTATTATAAGGACAATTCTTTGCTTAATCTACAGATCTTTCACTGCAGGAAATTATATTCTAGCAATGTATCTTTTATGATAAGGTCAGGCCTCGTAGATTTCTATATTCAGTTACAAGGGAAATTTAGACTAACTTGAATATTTGGGGATTTTAATGCAGATTTGAATGCTAAAGATAGCACCCATTTTAATTCTGCAACTGAATTTGGTAAGTGTCTTAGGTGGCAATTTCAATGAACTTGTACCAGATTTCTCAAGTTGTGATATTAACTAGGTTTAACACGTAGTGTGATAGTATAGTTGGTCAGTAAAGGATTGACAGCTTAATCCAGTTGAGCAGTCCCTCGTGAGCATCAAACTACTGGAACTCTGACCTGAAACAGATTACTCTATCTACATTTAATAAATTTTAAAATATTTTTGTTTCCTTTTAAAAAGAGCTAGATACAGTGGTGAATTTGAGATTAAATAGTTTCTTTTAAGGAATATATAGTAGTGTGGTGTACTTTACGCTTAAGTTGGGTAACTGTGTTGAATGCATTCAAAAACATCTTTGGACACTAAGCTGCTTTCACAAAACTACGAGAAGTGTTCAGGCTACCACCGATACTCATTCAGAACGAGTATCTGCAGATTTTGTCTGAGTGATGGCTACAATCTTCAGTGAAAACGAGGTGGGAATATTATTTAGTAGTGTGTTTGGATCTCTAAGTCTGGTAAATAAAATAATACGTCCAATCATACATATTCCCAAACGTAGAAAGCGTTACGGTATGCTTTTCGGTACACTTTTCTATACTTCATTCCCCTGAGTTTTCTGCTCTAAATGCAAGGCATCTTTCATAATGGCTTCTCTAAACTAAATATAGAACAATGTTTAAACTTTCTCCCAAATGAAAACAAAAAGCTCAGTTATCCCTAGGGCTACTTATCCATATGGTTTAAAGTGAAAGTTTGGATAAAATAAGACAGCTTGTTTTTGTACTTGGTGTTTTCTGGAAGGCAGTTTGAGTATTTTAAGTAGTAAATATAGTGTAAGAGGCCCTGGAAAATTGATAATTTAATAAGCTTAATAAGTGTTGGTAACTTAGTAGCTAGTAGTTGACACCATGCGAGAATGCAAATGGTTTAAATTGTGGTGCTGCTAGACATTGTTTATAAAGCTGGTGCGTAGACTTTTTGTAATGATAAGTGTTATCTTTCAAATGCAGATGAACACTCTCTGTGCACTTCATGAAAATTAAGAGCTATTGAACTCCGTCAGATACAAATTTGAAAATACACTGTGCATTTTATTAGTGCTTAAAATTGTTGCAGCACTAAAAGGGTGTTTAATACAAGCGAAGAATTTAATGTACGTCAGTTAATACACTGGCTTGTTGTTGTTTGGTTTTCTTATCAGTCTGTACAGTTAGACGTCTTTAAAATCTGCCTCCGAGCAGCTGGCAGCTGACGTGCTGGTGCTGGCACCACCCAGGTTCAACATGACATCACTGGGAGAAGTAGTGCGCGGAGTCCACCTCTGCGATCAAGGAAGTTACTGTGGGAGCACCGTTCTGTAATGCACAGCTCAACTGCCGCACTTAGTCAATGCTGAGCGTGCAGAAGGCAGGGAAAAATGGAATTTCTGAAAAAAATTGTTCCCACTGTTGTTTCTGGAGATGTTGTGCTGGATGTTGGAAGTACTGTCCGTGAAAGCTCGCCAAGGCTGCTGAAGATGAGACGTGTCAGTCTGCTTTCACTGGGACAAACAATCGATGAAGACGAGGAGATGCATGATTTACATCCTCATTACAGTATGTATCCATGTCATTAACCTGATAAAAACTGATTACTAAACTGTCTTTGGGTCATGATTGCTTTGCTAAACTGATGAATTTCTTAATAAGACCTTTTATCAAAGTCACTATGATAATGGTGTTTTTTAGGTTTAGAGCTCCCTTATAAATGACCCACTATCATGTTAATGACTTATTTTAAAGCAATTTTACCAGATTCCTAATGTGCTCCTTATTTGTGCATGCCTGTGATTGGGGGTGGAAGAGCAAGGGCCGTTTTGCTTGTATTAAAAGGCAGGGGAAAAAAAAATCTTTGTCTAAATATTACAGTGTAATGTGCTAATAAAAAGAAGTAGAATGAGTTAATGTTACTTTTTCAGACAGTTCAGACAGGTGGCAATGGAAAACCTGTTTTTCTTGGTTTTGGCCTTTGGATAAGATGGTAGGGTCTCGAGCCTTTATGGTCTTGGATAGTGTTGGCAATCAGATGCAGTTTTTACCCTTTGCTATGGGATGGCTCTTTTCATGAGTTAGCATGGTCTGAAACTTACCTTTATGCATCTAACTGCGAAGATGAGAGGTGATGACAGCCATCTCATTGAGTGGTGAATTTGTAGCCTTAACTATGGAACTAATTTGGTGAGGAGTGAGAAAAAGGCTTCCTTACAGAGACTCTTCTTAGCCTTTCCAATTGTAATTTTTTCATTTTTTTTATTCATCTGTGCCACTTGGAGAGAGCAGGGACAATTCTATGTTAGAGAGGAACAGTTTTCTGACAAACTGGAACAAGTCGTAATGGCGCACACTATCGAAGACTGTGCAGACTTTGTTTGAAAGCTGATCAAAAACTTACGCTCTTTTAGCCTGGTTTGTGTCTTTGTTTAACTTTGAACATTATACAGCCATGAAGTTTATAGTTGGATATCACTGAGGTGCACAGCTCAAATATCTCCATAGGCATATCTTACCAAATTTGCTTTTATATTATACTATATATATTCTTTATAACTCATAGTTTAAAGTAATGCTTTATTTCAAATGTTACAATTTCTGTTATAATTTAAGACAAACAGAATTGTCTCTGTGCAAGCTAAAAGAAAATGCTATAGGCTGAAGCTTGTAGTCAAAACAGATACCTTCATCTAACCTTGCTCAACATTTTATCGATAGTTGAGCAAATGATGGTAATAGACGGAGAATGCGCTTATCCTACTGTTAAAGATGAATTCTTTTCTTGCTCATTAAATATTTGTCAAATGGCGATTACTAGGAAGAATTTCCACAAGTCAGTAGTGCCTGACGGATATCACTTAATAGCGTGATGTCAACATGCACGAAATGCAGACTTAGTCTGTTCTGGGATCATGCTTTTACAATAGCAGATAGTATCTGAATCCTCTTTAAATTATCTGCTTATTTCTATTTTTGTATCTTGGTAATGGAATGAACTGCTCTTCTGGAATAGAGCAAAAGAACCACTGTGTTTACCAGTTGGGTATACTGCAGGAGGCAGGTGTGAACAAAACAGGTAATAAAACAATAGAATGATTTAAGAAAAAAAATTGTAAATATTTATTTGCGTACTGTCAGCAGATGTGGTGTTAATGTACCACAGAACTTAGTATAATGAAGCTGTTCAGAAGCTTGACAGGTTTTTAAAGCTAAGATTGTTTGTACTGTAGATATGTTTGAATTTGGAAGGTTTTTTTTTTTTTTTTTTTACTTTTTATCCTGTTCGTTATTACTGGCGTTTAGGAAAGTTCTTGTATTAATAAGAATTTAGGTGAAATTTTGAGTCTGACAACCATTTAAAAAGTATTATAGAAGGTCCTTAAAGCCAACAAACTACTGTTGCCAGCATCTGAAGCATAAAAGCACTATTTTTGATAATATCACTCAGTTGGGGTTGTTTGTGTCAGATCTAAACATTTTATATGGAATTCAAGAGATGAAGTTTTCTTTTTAGGATTAAGGCATATTTATCAGTATTGCCTTCCAAAATGTGCACTGAATTGCTTTGTACATTGTTTTATAGCAGAAAACAAGGCCTTAGAAATGTGTGCTCTGGGATATGTCTCTTTTAAAATACATAATATCCATCAGAATACTTTCAAGTGCTTTTTAGAAATCTTTCACAGCTGTTTAGATTTATGGGATTATTAGAACACTAGAAAAAACATCTCGCTGAAGTACTTGCATGTGATTTTACAGATCACAACGTGTAGTAAATGTGTATAAAAGAATAGGTAGTAATTTTAAATTTGCTGCAACTCTTAAGAGTTGACGTGTTCTCCATTTTAAAGCTTTCTGTCACAATAGTCTCTACAAAAAAGCTGCAATCAAAAGGAAACAAAAAGATGAGCTGGAAGATCCAGAGAAAGTATTTTCATACTGATGATTACAAAAAAAATATGTACAGGTGTGTGTGCATACAGACATATATCTGTAAATGATTTCATATTCTCCTTGTTGTTTGCAGTGTTAAAGGAGGTGAATACCATGACTGTTCTGTGTAAATGGGCAAACGGCAGCTGTACCTAAGCTTGTGAAACGTGTACTTCTGGCAGAGCTGTGCTCCGGCTGTGTTGTAGGGCAGGGCAGCTAACGCCGTGGAACAGGTGTGATGGGGAGCCCTACAAGTCAGACCTGCAATAACCACCTAAGAGCTTTTAAAATTTATCAGTGAGCAAGTGTTCTCGCTGCTCACGGTGTCCACATTATTTCCGTGTATGTAACACCTATCTCCTACTGCAAGTATTAATTCCGTTTCCCTTCAAATGTCTCTGCTAGGGAGTCAAACGTAAGCTGACAACAATGTGTTTGGTCGGAAAGAAATGAGTAATAGAGCTGTAGCTGCTTCAGGGGGCTGGCAGCAGGGGCTGGGTAGACACGGCCTGCCTCTGAGCACTGCGTCCCTGGAACACCAGCAGCTCTGCAGGGCATTGCCAGCTCCACGGTGCTGCTCTGATCAGCCTTGTACAGCAGAGGATGACCGGGAGGCCCAGCATCTATCTGCAATAAAAGTCGGTTTGGGGATCCAGGTTCTGAATTTCAGTTAAGAGAAGGCTGAAGTGGTTAGTAGGCAACTAAACACGAGTGCTGCTTTTTTTCCTCTCCTCCCTTCAAGCTCTGCTTGCTCCTTGTTTACATTCAGAGCCTGTTCCATAATGCTGTTCGGGATCTAGAATGCTATTTACATAAAAATCTCTAATCCTCTCTCCTGTTCTCTTATCACACTAGATAGTATTGTTTTCCTTGAGTAATGCCCCAGGAAATTCTTCTATGTATATTTTCCATAAGTAATAAGAAACCTTTCTCAAGTGCCTCTGGAGCCTGCTCTTGCTGCCCTTTGCAGCAGAAGGTAGGGGAAGGGGATTTTGTTTATTTTTTATGAGCGTAGCTTTACAAGCAGATCAGGCTGACATAATAGCTTGCTGCCAGTGAGAGGGGCTGTCTCACTCCCAGCTGTGCAGCCCTTTCCTATCTCCTCTCCAGCATGGCCTTTTGCTAAGCTGATTGATTTGACAAAGAAAACAGCCTGGCATTTGCGGGGTGTGATGGTATTGAGATGAATTGTTGAGGTGAATCAGCTCATCAAGGGCTTCTTTGGTGAGTAGTGGGGGCAGCACTGGATGTCTTGCCATCGCCACAAGTGACAGTCATCTTCTGGATACCCCTTCTGTTTAAAACGTATTGATATGTGGGAAATGAGCTGTTTAATATTTTAGATAAATGGAAACAAAGTAACTCTCCAGAGGCATCATCACTGCACTTAACATAAATTTTTTCTTATTGCTGCTTATAAGCCAATACAAACTGCTCCATAATTCTGACCACTCAGTAAATGTTTAAGTAATGCTTGCTTAAGACAAAGTCAACAACGAGCTGAAATGAAGTCCAGAATTATACAGCAAATCTTTTTTAAAAGACCTGATTTTTATTGTATACTTGGCTGTACATCTAATATACTTCCAGCCTAGTTGTCTGTTTCATCTGCATAATAAGCACAGATGAATTCACAGTGGATACATTCCTCGCTTCCTCCAGTGTATGCTTGTGTGTTCCTTACCAGACACTTTACATCCTTCCAAAGGGCAATGTAGTAATTGTAACTTACTGCTTATTTCAAAGTGGGTGTCAGAACAACTCCAAAGTATGCCTCCAAGGGCTGTTTCTTCATACCTAACAGGTACTCATGTAGCTTTCATGAAGCAGCAATGTATTTGTTTTCCTCTGAGGTACGGTGAGCAGTGTTTACAATTTTTGTATGCCATCGTAGATTATCTGCATCATTTTCAGTGCAAAGGTATAGCCAGTAATACTTTGCTCTGATTTTATAATATGTTGTTTTCTAGACTTGAAGCACTCAAAAGGTTTTCTGAGGCTTAAGTATGTTAATAGAGGGTTTTATATGGCACCTGAATCAATGTAATGTCTCACTGCTGTGGAAAGGAGACTGTATCCCTGCACCTGTATAGCCGTACTGTGTATTCACTGGTGGTGGTCCTGGTGCAAGTCCGTCCTTGGTGAGACAGTTCAGCTTGTCAAACCAAGAGGGAACCACCCTTCCCTCCCAATACCGGTTGATAGGCAGCAAGCCAAAATACTATGAGAATAAACCAGCAGCAATTTAGGAAGTGAATGTTAGCAATCGTGGTGTTTGGGGTTTTTTCTTCTTCTTTTTTTTGTCTTTCTGTTCTGCAGATCACAAATATTCAAACTGGCAAGGCAGAAGTAATTGAATTGAAGGGGTTTCTCTTTTTACTTTAAATATATTTACAGCTCGATATAGTGTCTTTGAAACGTTATTGTGAAGAATTATTCTAAAGATAATGGAGTTAAAACGGGAGTTGTGTAAATGTAGCAAATATCTCTTTCCCTCACCAGCCTAAAGTTACTTTTCACTCAGATAGTTGGAATAGGGACAAAGTCAAGTTCTTAACTTGAGGGAGATGAAGAGAAGGGTGATTGTATGGGGAGAATGAGGGAAAACTTAATACAGCAAGAAAAACAAGCAAGTCTTCATAAGATCCTGCAATAACTTATTAAAGGAAGCTGTAAAGTGCTGAATTCAACAAGACTTGGAGAAACTCCTTGTGAAAATTATATATATGCTATTGTAGAACAGTTCTCTGATTTGGTGGTAATAAGAGGAAATAAGTATTTAAAAAAAAAAAAAATCTGTCTAAACAGTCCACAAGTTTTGCAAGCAATGTGTGAAAAGGGTTTACCATGTTCCTTTTTGAATCAAGCTGCAAATTTCTTACATGTACATCAGATTTGAAAACATTCTAATACCCGTGAAATCACTGTCTATTTATATGTAATATCTACCTGCAGCCCAAAGTAGAGTCTGTAAAAGTCTGGACGGCGTATAAAGTCCCCATCATATCTTAAGAACCATTTTTGTTTAAGTATAAAACTATTATCCCTTAAAACACATTAAAATCAATCACTGTGCTAAAAAATCCAGACCTCCCCCCCCCCCCCCCCCCCCAAACTCTTAAGAAGTATATTTAAGGTCAATAAAGTATCTACCAGCAGGATAAAGTCAGCAGTTGCATGTAGAGATTCCGTGCTAGTGACATCAGCAATTCAGATTTAAGTTACAGACATAATAGTTTGAAGGTTTTATTAAACAATTCTTTACTTTTGAGTTGAAAAGGGGAAAAAGTGATTCAAATGCAAAAGTTTTAGTTACTAGATGATCTAACATGTTTCTTATCCCTTCTAAGGTGGCTTTTCTACTTGTTCCTAATGAAAATGTGAATCATAAATGGAAGATGTTGGTATGACATGACATCCTTCAATAAATCATGATGCTTTCGGTGGCTGTTGGCAGCTTCTGTTGGCTGTACTTCTGTTAGCAGTTCTATGCCTTGATTTGTGGACTTCCACACTTCTCGTTTCTTCTCTTTTGAGCTCTTAAATAACAGAATGCTTCTTACTCTGAGTGCTAAGTTTATATATGTTCCTTCTGAAAAGTATTATGTGGATCCAGACTGAGAGGAAATAATTTGAACTATTTCATCTTAGTAAAGGAGTACTTTAGAAAGGCTTTCCTTTTTCAGGAAATGGCATTCTTTGTGTGACAACCCTTTAGTTGCCCTTCAGGCAAGGAAATGTCACAACTGCCTTTTTCCATGGGAATAAGTTTTCTCAGTTCTTAAGTGTTACTGAAGAGTACCTGTGATTTGGGAAGTGGTGTTTGTGGTCTCAGCTGTTTACCCAAAAGGCGTCATCTTGCTCTTCAGTGAAGTTACAGAAGGTTTCCTTAAGCAGAACCCCCTCACAGACAGAGGCTTCTGAGCTGGCATGCTCTTGCTCTAAGGTTTTTCATGTTTGCATTTACTTATGAAGGAAGCGGTCTATTAAGAGAAATCCAGAGGCACTACTGATTTGAAGAGAAATGGGGAAAGCTTTCAGAAAGCCCGATTGTTTTAGCATTGGTACTTTCGGAAGGTGTTCTAAAGTTCCTGTCTGCAGCAGGCTTTCTGTAAGATGCTCCAGCTGTTCAGGACTTGAAATAACCTCACTTCACAAGCTGTGGGATACCCCTTATATACAGGTACCACATAAATAATCGTAATTCTTTAGCCCGTTAGTACCAGGTAGGTCTGTAGTGACATGCATCTATGTTGGACTGTGGCAGCTTGGGAGATGACTACTGCTTATTGACAAGGCCAGTATGGCAATCCGAGCTTTAGAAACCTTTGTGTTTGTTTTCTAACATCAGGTCGCTGTTGCAAGGGTGTATTAGGCACTGACCCAAACCCCTGTCTCGTGTCTTTTGGCACCTTGAAGATGCACTGGGGTGAGCCTCTTCTCAGTTACTTTGAGGAGATGACTGGGTGAAGAAGAATGTCTTTAATTTTAAACTGTTTTGTAACTTGAAAGCTGGAGAAACAGGAAAGTGGTGAATAAAGGAAAAAAGAAATAGCTCATAACTTCTATTAAAACCTATGTATTTCTCCAGTGTGTTGTTTTCTGTTGGGTAGAGATAATTTAAAGAGATTTTTTCTTTATTCTTCAGTTGAAATTTCCACAAACTGCTGTTACATAAGGAGTAGTATAGAACTGAATAGTTAAATTTGCCCAGTAGATGATGAAATTGTACCATATGCATTTATAGGCAGATTGTGCTTTTGGAAAGCTAACACACTAATGGTAATTACTGAGAGAATGATTAGTATGCTAGAGCTCTATCAAAAAATAACACGATTGACAAAGAGCAGCCAGTTCAAATGAATAAGCATATTCTCCACTTCACCTGAATGTTTCAATTACCTAATTCCATTTCTGTGTTTTTCTTTAACTAGTAGAGGTTGCAGTGGGGTGACACTGCTCCTTCCCATTTGGTCTGCTGTGCCTGAGGCAGTGAGTGAATGCAGAGCTGCGTGCAGGGTCCCAGGTCAAGTGATAAACATCGACTCTGCCGCATCGAAGCACTCCCAGCATCGGGCACAGGTGCCAGATGCATCTGCTTGTAGAGGCTAGGCTGTAGTCTACCAGCTGGGGCCCTTCAGAGGACTTTGTGCTGTGGCCTATTTGCAGAACTTCCAGACAACCGTGCCCTTGTTGTAAAGCGTGAGTGTTTGTTAGGTGTTTGGTATCCAAGTGTTGCTTTCAGCTGCACCTTTGGGTCTGCTACTTCTTCGCATTTTCGCATTTTGTGCTTTCTCATTTTTCTTCAATGAAACAACACGCTTGCCAAGGTGCAAGGTTCAGAAATAGCACCGCATATAAATTCTGTTAATTCTGACTTGCAAATCTGTGTATATGTATTAATTACCTTTTTTCAATCTTAAGTGTTTCTATTTTGTACTCCTGCTTCGAGTTGCTGCAGGAGTATCTGTTGTTTCACAGGGATGGGAAAGCTGTAAAAAGTCAGCATTAAAGGCACTTAATTATTTAAAGCCTGCATTAAAAAATGCACTGTAATTAAGCAGTGCAGCCTGTGAAGAATTATGCCATTTTAGCTGAACTAAGACGAATGCCATATTACTGTCATCATTTATGATATTGGACAACAGAGCTCCGTGTTCCTGCCTTGTGTAATTAAAGCATTGGAAATGATGATTTCAGGGAGTTAAAACGTCAGGAGCGTGTGCAGACACTAACACTGCTCTGCCAGCTGTACAGCCTAGGGCTACGGTGAAAGGGGCTGTGGTGGGCTTGTGCTGGTGAGCAGGTTTAGTGGGGACGCCCCAAGCTGTTCGTGCTTGTACCTCCCTGCAGTTCCCCAAGCCCTGCAGGCACCTCATACTTCCCCTGGGCTGGGAAGTGCTCTAAGGGGCAAACAGGAATCGGCTGCAGGCTGAGAGCTGCAGGGCCTCAGGAGCAAACGTCCAGCTCTGTTTATTGGGAGGGAGGCGCAGGGCAGGTAGCAGCACCTTCAGCTGATGGGCAAGCCTGGCGAGAGTCTGCATCACAGGGCACTTTCAGCCCAAGCGCTATGGCACTCATGCACCTTAACAGACTTGGGACTGTTGCATGACTGTATCCCAATAGCTAGTTCACTTTATTTATTCTAATTCTGGATGAGTCCTAAATGTATTTATTTTTTTCTCTTTTAAGTCGACATTGCTTTCTATAGGGGTAGTGTCCCCAATCCTCACATAATGCAAATGCCATGTTTCCTGTAGAAGTGGCACAGACATCTAGCAGCTTGGGAGGAGCAGCAAAAATAGAAACATAACTGATTCGTAACAGTTGTCCTAAGGCCTTGTAGGGTAACAGAGTTAAGCCTTGCCCTATTCTATCCATTTAAATGCCCAGCAACTAAGCAGGGATTTTCAAAGTAGACTAAAAACTGTTTCCAGGTTCCATTTAGAAGGTTGGTGAAAACTGGAATGCCAGCTCTCCGAAGGCAGGATGTTGGTATATTAATGCTGGAGCACAATGAGGAGCACGTGACGCAGGATCCAGCAGATCTTAGGGCAGTTATTTCTGCTTGTCTGACACAGCCATACTAGTCAGACTATACCTTTAAAGTTTATTTGCAGTCAAGGAAGGTCAAAATTGAGCATTTGAGAGAGAGTAAACCACTGGGGTTCTGTAAAATTTTAACTATTAGGATGACCATGAAAATCAAGAAACTCAGGTTCGTTAAGCTCATGAGCAGTAACAGCTATGGCTTTGTGTGTTGCTTTGCCTGTCTTGTTTCCTCTTTGAGAGAGGTTGATTAAATAACATCTCAGAACTGCCTGCTGGGTTGTTTGAAGTGTTTCAGCTTTTTATTGCTGATTCGTTTCCTTGTAATCTTACGATGTTTGGTGATCTGGAAAGCTGGATTTTCAAGAAGGGCCAGACTGAAATCTGTTCAGCTCTTACAAAGTTGGTAAGTTCTATGTTAAACCACCTTGAAAGCTATTTTATTTTTCAGGATTTATTTTTTTGTATTTTTTTAATTTTTTGGGGAGAGGGGAGAAAGGAGGAAGATAGGATTACTGTTAATAAAGATAGCAGCTTACTGGCAAAGTTAAATATTAACAGTATCCTCTTTGATCTTACTCAAAGACTGCTCTACGAGAAAGCTGTGTATCTTCAGTGTCCTTCCCGAACTAGTTGGAAAACTTAGTTTTAACAGACTTTAAATAGTAAATATTATTTGTAGTTTTGCCTGAATGCGTTTTCTGTCAGTCTGCATCATCCTGAATATGAATGAAGTAGCACTGAAAACCTCAAAGAAACTTGAATGCAACAATGACCGTAAATTTTTTACATAACTTAAAAGAACTTTAGCAGGTTTTTTAAATGGAATATTTTTGCTGGGATGATTAATGCAAATTATTTTGTTGTAGAAAAGTAGAGAAATCATCATCTCTTCTATCCCAGTAGAAAACAGCAAGAACTATAGTATAGGGGGGAAAAAGGTAGTACGATATGATAGACTCCTAGAGAAATGAAATTTTAAAATGGACTTGGGAATAACACTTGAAATGAAAATAGGAAATGAGACTAAAATCTGTGATGTTCACTGTAAAACGAATGATATAAAATGTTACTGCTTTCTGTCATTGGAAAGCAAACTTTGTAAATAATGCTTTTTAAAGATGACTTCGTCAGGAATATCTTCACTCACCAAAAGCCCTGTGAGGAAAGTGAGAACCCCACTACCTTTTCAGTCTATAGGGATGAAGCTGAAGCAACACTATAAACTACATTTTTTTTTGCCTTGCATATTAATATTTGCCAAAAGCCAGAGCTCTGGCAGTTACAGAAACAACACCTGTTAGACATAGTGCTTATTTTATGTGCATTGTTCAAAAGAGTTGCTGGTGATACTTCTGGGTAGCTCCAAGAAAATGGCGTAATGCTACTCTGAAGAAAAGCTGCATACACCCTTGCATACACATTTGTAGCAACTGTATTGATCCTAGTAAGTATAGTGGTCCTTTTAGAAATTTTTTTATTAAAAAAAAAAGCTTCTGTTATCTAACTGTGGCACAGTAGTGCATGTTGTTTTATACTGGTTGGATCCAATTGCTACGTATAACACTCTGAACGACTCTTCCATGTTGTAAGAGTGACCTTCAAGTTTTATTGATCTGAATATTAGGTGTATAAGGTTTGCACTCCTGAAGTGTGGAACTGACTTTGCTTGTGTGATTCAGGTGTGCTGTGCATGAACAGTGCAACTAATGGATGCTCTCTAATAGGTGCTCTAATACTTCTTAGGACAGGTGGACTTATTCCCCAGAATCTTATAATGCGTAGGGCTGTTTCCAGCCAGAAGTCAGCAGACTTGTGGTGCTGAAATGTCTCAACCAATTTGCTTCTAGACATTGTCTTCCCTGAAAGGTTTTCATATCTGAACAAAAAGTAAGCAGTGGACTGGACACTTGCGTTAATTATTCCAGTAGAGTGCAAACAGCTTGCGTTGCTGATAGAGCCCTTCTGCTTTAGCACAGTTATTTTCTCTTCTAAGAGCTTACTGGTAACAATGTGCTCATTCACAGTTATGCTTCTCCTTGACTTGAGAAAATATCAAAAAAATTCATAGACTTCATTAGTCTGTTCTCTTTGGTAGTTAATTTTACAATTGGTCCAGTATCAAAAGGTAAGCAAACTTCAGAATCAGTATTTAACCACATATTTATTGGAATGGTGTGAATTGCTACTTTGTGCAGAACTCCTGAGTGCAGTTAAGTAATAGCCTCATTTTGTTGAGGTTTTCTTTTTGGTTTGTTTTTCTTGCATAAAACAGCTTCAGTTCAAAACTTCTGCCTTATAGTTAAATTTAAGTGCTTTCTTTTTCCATCTTTTTCTCTAGGTAATGAAATAGTGGGCCAAGTATCTTATTAAAGACTTCCCATATATGTACTCCAAAGTGATACATATTTTTAGATGTTTTCACAGTGGACATACTTGCTGCTCTCTATTTTAGACACAGTGTAATTTCCCAGCCAGAAGCCTGTTTCATTTTCCTCTCTGAAAATGAGGAACTTAAAAGGAATTGATGCTGAAAATGACATGTTCTTTTACAGTTTTGGAAATGCATGACGATGATATCTTGTAACTCTACACAATGAGTTTTATTGGACTCTATGTAGTGAATTAGCCTTGTCTCTGCTTGGCAAGCTTTTAGGGGCTTGTAATATGTTTTCCTGCTTCTTCTGTTCCTCTTCTGATTTAAAATAAAAGATATATTTTAATATTTATGGTTTATCGTGAAATCATCTGCTTATTCTAGTATATGATAGGTTATCTCATCAACTCAATTCACAGGCTAAACAGAAACAAAGTTCAAAATTGCTGTAGCTGTCATCTATAAATCTTTGATTTATAAAACATATAAGTTGTGGTTGTGAAGATGAAGAAATGTAAGAAGGCTTGTACACAGTTATACCTGTGACACTGATGCTTGTGGTAATGCTAAAATGCTGACAGGTCTGTTAACCCTCCTGTTAAATGAACTTGTAGTGGTATTTTTCTCTTCTTTGGGGTGTGTGTGTAGAGAATAGAAGTACTTGCTGTGTGCCATTCTTAAATCTTGTAATTTAATGTCCAATAAATCCAACTGTGTGCATATATATGAAAGCAAATGTGTGTATTCATATGACATTAAGAGGATTTTTCTTTTCAGTATATTTTTGTTTCTAATATCAAGTATTCCTAGTGTTCAATCTTGCCACTGAAACCTTTGGAAAAGCTTATACTTTTTTGTACATGCAAGTACAAATGTTCTTAAAATACTTCTAACATCTTAGAAATGTTAATGGACTAATACTGAGCTAACTGCAGTTAAAAATGAGTGGCTAGTTTCCTTGAGGAAGACCTACAAAAATTAATCGATCAATAGTTGATATGAATAAATACTTTTGCAACAAAACCTCAGATGCTGTGGGGGAGAGCTGTGTAACTTGCTTGGCTGAACACATTGTTATCAAAGATAAATGCGAAGTCTTAAAAAATATTTCCTAACATTCATTCACTTTTAAAACACTGCTATATAGAAACACTGGCAGCTCTTCTGTTTGCTTACCAGGGCTCCAGGAGGTGGAACATTGAGATTAGTGTTTCTGTGCTCCTGGGGTTTCTGGGTGATTGTTTTTTAATAAGTTTCTGGTGCTAATAATTTAAAGAATAAAAGCTGGAGGGGGTGCAACTACAAAGAACCCAAAGTGTATTTTAAAAAGTCATTATTTTTGAGGTGCTGGGAGAGTTGGCTCATGATTTTGGAATGCATGCTGTTAACAAGGCTTCCTTTGAAGAACTCTCTGTAGCCCAGTGTTAAAGGCAGTCGGAGACTAACCATAATTAATACAGTCTTTCAAATTAGTGGTGAAATTCATCAGCCAGTTCCAAAATCTGACCTTTATATCCTACTAATAACAAAATACAACCTCTTCTTTCTTATTTAGTGAAAGGGAAAAGAAGTGCTTGAAGTATAACTCTGAATGTATTCATAAAAGAAGCGATGAAAAATGAGTATGAGGTAATTAGAGGGAGGTACAATGTATATAACATTACCTGAATGGGGCTTATGAAAGAAAGTTTGGTGCAGTGCCCCAGAGCATTGCTCGGTGTGTGCATGGCCTGTACCCTGTGTGGGAAGGAAAAGGAAAAGGTATCTCAATGTACATAGCAATTTCATATGGCATTATGGTCATATTTTTGCATGTAGGGGACTTGATTATTAACTGATGAAAACTAAGTGACCACTTACTGAGTGACATATTTTTATTTAAACAAAACAAAAGCAACAACAACAGAAAATCCGCAGGTCTGCTGGGCAAACAGCCGGATTAGCAGACCCCTACCCCACTCTTACCAGGGTGCCTCTGTTGGTCTGTTGGAGGGTGTTTTTTGGAGCTGCTCACTTAGGTGTGACCGGTCCATGTTACCCCTTTGTTACTTTTTTTTTTAACTGGTGGGGAGAGGAGAGGATAAAAAATATTGCAAGTATTTGATGTGCACCCTTCTTAAATCTCCTCACCTCCTGGGAGTATATTTAGAGGGCACATGTGTGAGTTTCCTCATCAAGCAGCTGGGTTACTGCTGCTACAGGGACAACTCTGAGCCTGTGCAGGTCTCTCTTAATTAAAGCAGATTCACTTGATGAGTCTACCTTAGGCCCATATCGTGCACTTTTAGTTTGCCTGTCTGGCGTGGGTCCAGTTATAGTTCAAACAGAGTTAATTAAGCTACTTGCTAGCCCTAACCATGCTCAGCTTACCCCGTCCCCTCCCTTTTCTGTGCGGGGCTCGGGGGTGGCTGCACCCCCAGCCCTCCTCTCCCCCCGGCCTTTCTGCCCGCCCCCCCGGCTGAGCTTTCTGTGCTGCTGCTGGCCTTGTGCCCCAGCCTCCTGAGCGGGGCTTCCGCCCTGCGCTTCGTCACCTGAGGCTGTGAGGGGGCAGAGGCCGGGCGCGGGGACAGCCCCCCCCCTCTATTTAACGCCCCGTGATTTTAACAGCGGGTGGAAGCCCTATTTATTTATTTATTTATTTATTTATCCGCCACTTTTATTTGTGCAAAGCAGCCAGCGGCTCTTAGCGCTCCTTCTGGGTTTAACTTCGGGTCCTGCCGCCCGGTACCGTCCCCGAGGGAGCCTGCTGCCGGGCCGGGCCGGGCCGGGGGGTCCGAGGCAGGACGAGCCCCCGTGCGTGCGCGGCCCGGGCCGGCGCCGCGGGGCCCTGCGGGGAGCGCGCACCCCCCCCCCCCCCCCCCCCCCGCAGGCTCCCGGCCGTGCGCCCGCTCGGCCCCGCCCCCGGGCCCGCCGCCCGCCTCCGCCCTCAGCGCGCGCCCCCCGGGCCCTGCGTCACCGGGAGGGCGCGCGGCGGCGGCCGGGGCCGGGTGCGGGTCCGGGTCCGGGCGCGGGCGGCAGCATGGTGAGCCTGCAGGACGCGCTGCTCTTCGAGCTCAGCATCAAGTCCCTGCTCAAAGCCTGGAGCGGCGGCGGCAGTGAGTACGGCTCCGGGCCGGGCGAGGGGGCACGTTCGGGAGCGCTTGGAGCGGTCCGGGGCTGCCCGGCGGGGCTGGCTGCGCCTTAACGCCAAGGTCCGGGGGCCTCGGGGCTGGGGTCTCCTCGGCCGGAGCTTTCCCGGGCTGCTCAAGTGCCTCGCACCCGTGCCGCAGCCGTGCCTTGGTTCCACCAGGCTCCCCGTGTACCTCCGAGGTGGTCGCCCTGAGAGGCAGCGCGGTGCTGCGGGCGTTATTTTCGCGCCTCAGCCCCACGGGCAGACCTGCGGACGGCACCCGCCGTCATCTTCCGAGCAGCCCGGCTCGGGATTTTCCACGAGGATGCCCTGCCCGGGCTGCAGCAGCAGCGCCGGGGGTGCCCCGTCCTCGCATCACCCCGTTATGCACGCTTCAGCGCGGGGTCTGTGGCCAGGAGCTGCCCTGCGTGGCACCTCTCGGGCTGACAGCGGGACGCCAGGAGGCAACGGAGGCGACGCATCCGACATCGGCAGGGATGCCGTGCAGCTCGTGCTCGTAAAAACTGAGGGAGGCACCCGGTGCCTCAGCCCGAGGCCGCGTTTCGCAAGGCATTGCTCCAGGCGCGCTGCAGCCTGCGGCTCTCGCAGGCCAAGGGCTCCACCAAAGCTGCTGGGATTTGTACCCCAATACAGCGCTGCTTGCCCGATGATTCACGCGTGTCTTGTTTGAAGGAATTAGTAACGAGTTATTTATGGTCCGGCGTATTAATCAGCCAGGAGAGGATGCAGGCGTTCAGCCACGTCCTAGTCCTAATAGCTCGGGCGTGAGACTTGCTTTTTTGCACTAAACTGCTGCAGTTCGTGTTTTGGTCTAATAACTTCTAGGCTCGCAGCTCTAACTTAGCGCAACGAATATTTCAGAACAGGCGTCCTGGTAGGTTTGGCTCTTCACTTCTTGCGTTTGCATCTTAGAGTTTAACTGTAGCTGTTCCAAATTCTGCCGTGTGCTTGGGAGTTACTTACGCTCTTGCCGAATCATAAATAATCATAATTAAAAAAACATGTCTTATAGAAGAAGTTGAAGGTTTCATGAAAAGGACTGAAAATCCTTAAAGTTGGTTTTATTAACATATATTGTTTCCAAACTAAAGCAGAGCATAGGATACATTCAATTAGAATAAATTAAGCCTGCAGCTAGTTAAATAATTGCCGTATAAATAAGGAGCTGGACTGCAGGGTCTGGACTAGACAGCAGCATCAGCTACAATAAAACAAGGAGCGGTAATACCACAGGGGTAGCGAGAAGAGGCTGTTGGCGATGCCGTGCTTTCTCCTGTATGCCCTCCGTTATGTAAGCACAGCGGAGATCTTCCCGACTCTCCTGCCGTGAGGAGGTACCGGGCGATGTACTGACCGCCTCCTTCTCTGTGCCGGCCAGGCAGCCGGGTTTCACCTAGCGTTTCTCACAGCCCTCGCAGGGTTTTGCGCAGACGGCCGCGATTAGGGCATAGCCGCGTGCCAGGGCAGCTGTGCACAGGAGCTGGGAGCAGACCTGGACACACAGCCTGCACGTGCCTTCACGTGTTGTGTGCTGGGAGCTCCGTGAACTCAGCCGAGGGGGCAAGCCACTTGCTTCTCCCCCCCGAAACATTTTCCAATCAAGTGATGCGGTGTGTGCAGAGCAAGGAATTACATAATGTTTATGTTGAGCACGTGTTTGGAAATTCAATAAACTTGCATCTGCTGAGAACTTACATAAGGAAGGTTTCTCCTCTGCTTTCAAAAAGATTCCTTAAATGCAGATGCTACTTTTTACACTCTGCGATAACCTGAGAGCGTTGTATGCTGCAAACATCAGAAGAGGAGTGTGTATGCTTGCATGCATTTATATATACACATAAAAATAAGCATCTGTAAAGAACGTATATAGCAGAATCCCAGCAAAGCTCCATGGGTCCGGCTAAGGGCTTGCTTAGCTGGCATAATGTTGTTGCAGTGTTGGCTAAGTTTATTGTAGTTGATCTTTTTTCTTTCACTGACAACAATGAAGTGACATTCGTATGGCCTAGTTTCAGGATGCTGTCTCTCTGCCAACAATTTCAGGCATTACTTCTTTTTACAGGGAGTCAGGCATGTCCTCTTAAACCAGTGGTGTAGTGAGGATGTTCCTGCCTAAGGATTATTTGCTTACTGAAGTTGTGGACGGAGCAGTGACTTTATGCTGGCTCGTCCTTAGGTTGCACGGATCTTTTGTAGTATTTGAGTTCTGATAATGCCTCTCAGTTCTACAGTGGAAAAAATGCATGATCCTAAAGTTACGGATTCTGTTTAGTTCATTGGAGTTTAAATATGTACTCCTGAATCATTCTCCTGAGGTTGCTGACTGTGTAGCAAGAGTACCCATTTTAACTGTTGTTTGGGTCAGTTGGTGTGAAAAAGCTCATATTTTGTCCACAAAAGCCTTTATTTAATGGTCTAGATGCCGTGAGAATTACTTATAGTAATGTGGTATATGTGGTCAGAAGCCAAATGTGATGCTCCTCGCAAAGGAAAGCATTATGTAATGGAAATCTTTCTCGAAGATAAGATGTATATTTTAATGAAAACTGTGTATATATTTCTGGGGCTTATAGTCCGTAGATAGTAACCAACTGCTTTCCAGTGAGCACAGGTATGATCCATTGCTGCTTTCTAAAAGCTCTTCTGCGTTTCTAGTATCTACCCTAATAATCATCTTGTCAAGCTCAGAAATGAAGAATTACTTCCAGAGAATAAAAAACAGAACAAAGATGTATCCAGTGTATTTCTAATAACTGGCACACAGCTTTCTACTGCTGTGCCATGGCTGTGGTGTGTCTGTTTGGCAAACAGGTCACAGGATCTGTCCTGAGTGTGGTTGTCTGTCTTTAAACCCGAAAGTCAGGTAGATCTGTGCTGGAGGTAGGTCATGGGGTTCTTCGTATCAGTTTGCTCAGCTTGGTTCAGAAGTCAAAGTTGCTTAAACATGGGAGTCAGTGAACCAGGTCATGGTGGTACAGCAAGCTGCATCTGTCTGTACAACCATAAATTTTGGAAATATATTATAAAATCAGAGAGAAATGAAACAACACTGAAAGGAGGTGAATTATCAGAGCTACAGCTGCCAGGTGCTGACAAGCCTGTGAGAAGTAGGGAGCTGCCTGGCAGGTATCCTGAATCATTCTGTGAATGAAACGAAATCACACGGACTTGAAGAACTGCTTGCCTTCCCCTAGGATTACCTGACTGGAGATTACTTTCTCTTTTACCAACAAAAAATGAACTCTTGGCTCTCAAGAGAGGTGCTGCTCCGATAACATAGTATTTAACGAGTTCGACGTAATGGACTCATTTTTATCCCGTGGCTTTTCATTTCATGACAGCAACGATACAGTGGGCTTTCACTAAGAAGGATGAGATCGCCTTAAATTGCCATGACAGGAACATATATACAAGGGGATGTGTGAAGAATTGTGGAACAGGCGTGTTGTTGTTGGCCTTTTCTTGCTCGTGGGGAGGAGGTGGGCTGAGGTGCCGTGCCTGCAGAGCTGTGCGTGCTTAGCAAGAGGACAGACGTGCTGCTTCTGTTGGGCTTTGCTTGTGGATTACACTTATTTTTTTAAACCAATGCATCCACAATTTGTTAACATTTTTGCAGTCATCATTGTATGATAAGTTGCAACTTGCATTCCCTGCAACTGTTAAACTGCAAAGAAAAATGAACCAGAGGAGGAGAAACAAGTCTGAGATGCTACATGATTGCTTCTGCTCCAAAATATCCTTTGGGGCAGCAGTTATCCGGAGAGGTAGTAGCAGAGAACCTTCAGACGTTTCTAATGGTGGTTTGATATTCCAGTAGCAAAACCAGTGCTGTTTTATCAGGAGAAATCTTATTTTCATGAGATCTTTTTAAACAATGGCAGTAATTATGTTAAGTACAATACTAAATAGAATGTTAACTTTATTTCTCCAATGTTAAACATCCCAAATAATAATGTTCATTCCTTCTGTAGGAAACTTTTTGATAATTCTAACCTTGACTTCAAAAAGTCCTGACAGTGGGTAGTCATCTTATATATTGAAACTCCATAGACCATTTCTGCAGTATGTACCAATTTTTCTTCCAAAATGGTTTTGATATACTGGAAAGAGAAATTTTAAAATGAAAGATGAATTCAAGTTTATGTTGAAGTAAATCAAGTAAAGCTACTAGGTTCTGTAGATTCTGATCTCTTTTTTTATTGTTATTTTTAAATGTATTTAACTGTACTTTGTGACAGTAAATGTGGTTGCTGGTCTGTTCCCTGTACTGCTGAAGCAGTAAGTTTGATTGCTGTAGGGGGAACGTGGTGCTTATGATGGCTTCTCCATAGGCTGCTACTTGTCCTGGTAAGGCAAGTTTTTGTCAGTAGTTAACCACCCAGTACAATGTGAATCTCTTGATTCTTCTTTTTTGATTTCTTTTTGTAATATTTTGAGTAAAAAAGGATTATGAAGTGTAACCTCAATATTTGGCTCCGTTTATGAACATTGGTGGTAGTTAACAATGACCATTTGCACAGTTGGAATATATTGAATTGAATGAAATGAAATGAATTGAATGAAATGCCAAGAAAGTTGTGTGTAGTAAAATCTGCTGTGTGAAGAAAAGAGAACTACTGAAAGGGATTTTTGTTGTTGTTGTTCAGGAGGCCAATCAACACAGGTAGACTGGAAGGAGACAGCTAGGCTATAAGGTTATCCCAACCAGTCAAGCAGTGTACCACCTGAAGCTGCAAAATGCCCCATTAGGTGACAGTTCTCAAGGTGACGAACTTCAGTTGCAGTTCTCTGTTTGGTGTGGGGGAAGATAGAGGAGGTTGTGTTGAGCTGGTCCCTTTTGCCAAACGGGGCTTTGCTCCCAGTGGTGCAGCATTGCCACTTTCTCATCTGTCCCCTGTGGTACTTGTGGTACTCATCCCTTCGGTGAGCGGTTTTGAGTAATTACATCAGCAGCAAATTTCTTGGGAAGGTGGAGAGTTTTTCTTTGGTTTAAATAACAAACCATCTCCAGGAAAAGGCAGGTGGACACGAGGGCTGCTGTAAAAGAAGGGCCAGGACCAGCGGGTGTCTCAGCTCAGCTGCGTCGCAGAGCCTTGCTCTCACGTGTATTGCACAGAAGCCTCCTTTCAGTTTGCTCATTTTATTTCTTCATGACTGTGTGATTTTTTTTTTTTTGGTTGGCATAGCTTTCACTCTTGCTGAACACCTATGAGTGTATTTTTTCCCTTTTTTGCATTATCTGTTTGATGCCCGCAGTTGATATTCTAATACTTGCAAGGAAATTTGGTGTGGATTGGATGTAAGGGCCTGGAGACTTGTTAGAGAAGTGTATGCAACCAGATCTTCAGAAGTTCTAAGGAAATGAAAATTTAAAATGTTTTGGGCCTTACTTTGAACTTCTCTGCACATTAACATGGAATTATGACTTTTTTTTTTGAAGATTATGTCGTGTGTGGTTCTTCATATTGGTTTTTAAATAAGATGCCTGCATTGTAGTAAGTACAATATGTGTTGGGAGATGCATTATTTATTTCCGTCAGGCATAGATATGCTAGAATGAGCTTTCCTTTAGGGCATTCTTTCTATTAAAGCAATATCCCCTTTGCTAAACCCATAACTCAACTAGATTTTGTAATGATTCAGATTGCAGAAGAGAATGCTATTGAAAGGAAAAAGTGCCCCAAATGCAAACCCCTCTGTCAGCTACTGTTGCTAGAATAAACTGCGTGCTCTGCATGGACTTCAGGAAAGCTCCAGCTAAACCGGCCGCAGCAACCCATGTCAAATACCCCATTTCTGCTGACTTTTTTTTTTTTTTTAAACTCTAGCTCTGGTGCTTTTGTATTTAAAGGGGGAAGGTTCAAACACTAGAGGTTTAATAGCATTTAAGAGATCACTGACAAAAGAAAGAGTATTTGTTTAGAAAAGTGGTTGACATCTTCAGAACTCTATAGAGCAAAACTGTTGTGTTTACTATATTATATCCAGTTGCTATGTAGTTGCAGTTTTCCCCCGTATAGAAAAAATATTCCTCCTTGTTTTTCAAGAAAGAATAATGATGCTAGTCAAAGGGAGCTTTTAAATTCTGTTAGGTACGGTGCAAAATAAAGGGCAAATTTAAACTTAAAGAGGAACAGGCCATTCTAAATCAAAACAGCAACCCATAACCTAAAGGATACAGGACCATGCTGCTGTAATTATAAATGGTTTGAACTCTGATGTAACCAGTTGCCTGTGTTAATGTCATAAGCAAAGCTTCACTTTACTAGGTTCTGTCAGAAACTACTTGGGGGGGGAAATTACAGGGGAGTTTACCGAAATAAGCTTTGGTTAACAAGCTGGCAGGCTGCAATAACTTAGAAGAAAATGTTAAGGTATAGATTTGCATAGTTTCAGTGACTATTAATATTAGAATATTAATTTATTGAAATATTAAGGTATAGAAATAAATTAATTTTATATCATTGACTTTGTATTGATAAATCTTATTAGATTAATCCAAGAGTTATGGACCAGTCAAGAAGTATTTTAAATATGGTGATGGTCAGAAAGCTAAAATATTTGTAAATGGAAAATGTTTCAGTACAGTTATACAATTAGGAGCTTTAAGACCCTTTAATTATTTACATCAGACTTTATCCACTTAGCGCATCAAGTCTATAGTTAAAAACAAACAAGAAGAGCAATGTATGGACAATATTTTACTCAATTCAGAATAAATACTGAATAAATAATGCTTTAAAGTAGTAGTAGAAAACAACAGGCGTACAGTAATAAGTCCCCACTCTTTACCTTTTTCTCATCCTTTTAAGAATGATGGATTTGAAAATCCCAAGTGGAGAAGGGGTACTTTTTTCAGATTTATGTAGCCTCTGATATATTCATCGTTCAAAAGGGATTTGGATGATGCCCTCAGTGATAAGGTTTAACTTTTGGTTAACCCTGAAGTGGTTAGGCAGCTGGACTGGATGGTCTTTGTAGGTCCCTTCCAACTGAACTCTTCTGAAGTGTATTCAGGAGTAGACTGCTAGGAGGCTTTGCTTTGTTTTGATGTTTCTTGTTTTATTTTGTTTGGTTTTTAAAGAAAAAGCAACCACTTCAAGCTTCTAAAATAAAATTTTTCATTAAGAACAGCAATATTTATAGGTTTCTTGCTTCAAGAATGAGTTTGAGTTCTAGAAGTAGTTTAGTGCTCAAAGAGATCTTAGGAAAGCACAGCACGGGAAGTATAAATGACTCCTGGTTCTGCCCCTCTGACACAGCTGCCATGTGATTTGGGGATATTTTCAACGATACTTTTAAAGCATCCTTTGTAGCCCAATGCTACAGAACAGAGTGCTGGTCTAGAAAGATGTATTAGTGTCTTAAACTCCTGCAAATCAATACTAACTAATTAATGGATATTGGAAAGAAATGTAACATTCACCATACTATCAAAGGAGTGTAAGTAACCTCATGAATTGGTGATTTTCTTCCTTTTACTTCTCTTATTCATCATCCCTACTTGCATCCTGTGTTTGTGCTGCTTAGCTAGAACTTAGCAGAGTTCCTGCTCTGAAGGACTTGTTTGTGAGGGTGCTGGTGTCTCTGCATTGTTGTTCAGTATCAGCTCAGCTGGTCTTAATGCAGAACTGCCGTTAGGTTTAGAAAATTGAGTGTCCGACATCTCAGTGGAAACCTGTCTCCTTTCTCTCCCTAGCATCTTGTTTGTGCCAGCTGTCAGCAGGACATAGAAGTCGGGCCAGATAGCACCAGATTTTTACTGTTCTTTCAGCTACAAATGAGGTCTTGTCCTGGAAAAAAAGACAGGCTGGCAACTGACACTTCATTTTTATGACAGCAAAGCAAAGAAAGGAGGAAGTTAGCCCAGTTGTACTGAGATTTGTCTGAGAAGTTCAAAGTTTTTTGGATAGCTGTTCAAGACAAAAACCTGTGATTGGGAGGTATTAAGGTAGGATCTTGCATTGTTCTCTTTGCAGCAGTGTTCTTATCTTTGAACCTCTCTCTCTTCAGAAATGAACAGGATAGGAAAAGAAAGTTTGGAGGAGTCCAAGACCTAGAAATTCCCTAGCAGAAGTGCATGGGTGAGGAAGACAAAAAAAAAAAAAAAGACTCCAAACTCTTTCTTTTTTTTCCTCATCTTAAACAGTTGTAAATTAAACAGTGAAAAAACAACATGAAATGTGCTCCAACCTGAAAGTATTCCTTCGCAGGAAAGAAAACAAAGTGTATCCCCAATTCTGAAAAAAAATACTTTAAGCAAGGCAATATGAGCAAAACCAGGTTTCACAAATATGGTGAAGAGTGACCAAAAGGAAAGAGATTTCACTGTTAGTAGTTTCACTAGCATATGTAGTACTGTTCAAAGGATTGTTAAAACATGTATATATAGACACATTTAACGTTTGTGCCTATCTTTTATGGTGATGTTACACCTGAGGGGGATACTAAACTAGAGTGCTCCTCTTAGAGAGGACAAGGGCAACAAGAAGACAAGTTGTCTAGTCCAGTAGGGGAGAGGACAGCGAAGGAGGGTGCTGACATTGCTTCTGTATTTTTGGTAGCAAGCTTGTAGAATTTCACCTTCTAAAATGTAGCTTATGATGTGAAATATGCCACTGAGCATAAAAACGTTTTGAAGAGTATCAAACTGAAGCTGAATCTCAGTGAAATTGAATCTCACTGTACCAAACTGGTGTGTTCCTGGAGTATACATACTGGGCTTTGGTACAGATGACGCAAGTTTTCAGAACAAAAGAGCATGCACTGCTTATTCTGAAGATCTGACGTGAGAAAGTAATGCTTCCTCAGTTGATTTCAATGGAGATACCATTTTACTAGATCTATTATTGCACTTTTTTAGTTTCTTATCTCTTCTGTACTTCCTGACTTCTGTTAAGACCACATATGTGGTGCCAAGAAAAATGGTATCAAGCCCTTCAGAATAATTTGGTTTTGGTTTATATTTGCAGTTTTAAGGTTATTCAGACTGACTGCCAATAAATCACCATCAGTATTGAATAGTTTAAGCTCTTATGGGGCAAGATAGAGAACAACAAAGGTGCTGAAGAGCCAGTGTGCTCTCTTGCCTGCTATTCAGGATTTTCTCTGTTGTAATCCTCAGGCGTCCAAGTCCGCGGTTCCTCGCTGGATGGGAGCGCTCTCGGGGAGCTGCAGGCCCGAGTTAACCCAACGAGTTAACGGGGCCGTGTTGTGCGTGCTTTGTGGTGTTTGTGTCTGGTGGGAGTGGGCCGGGATCGTTTTAACCTTTAGATGTGTTGGTCTGCCTTGTCAGCTCCAAGGTGCTGCGAACCCGTTGGCATAATGGGGCCTAGTAAAGCACTGCAAGTTCTCACAAGCATCCACAGTTAGAAACACAAGTATTTCTCTTAAGTTTCCTCTGTTTCTCTGCCCTGTGCTTCTTATTAAACACAAATGCTTCAGCAGGGTATTGATAACAGATTTCTGGAGATTCTCCCCTCCTAATGTTTCTGTGGCTGTGGCATAGCGCTGTGTACGCTACATTACTGATCAGATGCCTTCCTTTTTCTCTTTGGTGAAGGAAGAAAACTGTAATCTCTGTCTGTCGTGGATCTAGGGAACTTCCAGTCAGCTCATCAGTGAAGTGAGTTTTTATTGCATGATCAAAGCACCTTGGTATTTTATGGTGCTATCAATATGTGACCATAAAAACTTCAAGGCAGTGCCAGTGGGGAAAAAGATGAGTGATGAGCTCTGGACGTGAAACTCCAGTTTCTAGGTCACTGGCTTGCAGTGTAACTCAAGAGAGGCCAAGGCTTGTTATCGTTCCACAGCTTGTGTTTGGTCTCATTCCAGGTGCGGGCATCAGAGCGCGCTCTGTTTGCAGCTCATGGCTGGCCTCGAGGCCCGAATCCTAAGCCCTAGATCCATGGTCACTGCTGCAGTGCAGGCAGCAGTGCTGGCAGCTGCTGTGAGGCTTGTTTTTCTTCCTTTTGCTTGCCATCCTCCCCAAAGTCGTTCTTGATGTGTTCATAAAATCTGTATCTTACTACTTTAGAATGATTAATGAAGTGACGTGTGTTCTTAAAATGCATACCGATTTTCCTTAACTTGTATATACTCAAGAGGTCGAGGTCCAAAACGTTGACCAGAGAACCTGAGGTTTCCAGGGTTGAGTGGGAACACACAAAAACAGTTTTGGTGCTAGTGTATAACTGAGCAAGAATGAAGCAAGTATTACCCCGCCTTCAAAATAATGTTGCCAGTATATTTATATATTCCAATACAGGAGATGGTGACATTGGCTGGTGACCTGTGCTAATTCTGGATGGTAACCTACCTGACATTTTTTCCTTCTTGTAGCAGTAGTAAGGAGAATTACAGACTGTTCAGCCATATTTGTGATGTCCTCCGCTGGGAAATTTTGCTTTCTGTTCCTGAAGAGGGCTGCACGTTGGAGAATTTGTAAAGCAGAGCCTTAATAGTTACGTATTTTTCTTGTGGTATATTTCTTTTTTTCTTTTTATATTTGTGGTAAACTGTGTAGTCTTCTAAATATCACCCAACTACTGCTGCTGTCATTAATGGCCAAACCATAGTTGGTGTTGGTGCGTATGGTTAGGTGCTTGGTTATTCTTCAAGCCTCAAAACCTCACAGTATTCAGTACGAAAGATTCAGAACTGAGTTTACCTGTGTCTGTTTTGCTGATAGATTGTGTATGTTTTTTATGGTTTTTGCGTGTTCCTACAAAAATATGAATACTACTACTTTTACCAGAAAGTAGTGTAGGAAGTATTGTTATAACGTCATATAAACCATATAGCAGATGTAAATGCGAGACCTTATGAGAGGGGAAGGTGATGATATTTAAAATAAAAAAGGAATTTTCCCTCACTCCCTGTCTCACAAGCCCCAGAAAGCGTGTCCAAGAAGCCTACGGGTCAGCCAGGCACCAGGACGGGGGTGTTCACGGCACACGGCCAGCACTAAGGCACCACGATGCTTGTGTCCAGCTCTTAGGTCCAGGATCCATTGCCATGACGTGGCGGGTAAGGATGCCAGATGCCACATTGGCTTCACATTTCCTGGATGGTTCTTAGGTTATCAACCACGTACAGATTTTGGACGTGTGTTTTTGGAGCTGACAGCGATCAGTGTCTCCATCCCGACCCTCCTACATGATTCATTAGGAGTCATCGCGGTTCTTTGTCTCCAGGTCTGGGTGTGTTGTGTAACTGCAGGTAGATGTGCCAGGGTCTCCGCGACCTGCTAACCTGGGTGCTGACAGCACAGGCTTCTCTGAGAGCCCCTTTTTCCCCTTCTGTGTGCTCCTCTGGTGCTTCCACGCCATCCGTTCATACCAAACCGAGCCTCTCGGTTGTAGTTCTCTGCAACCAAGTACTTGGATGCTTTTTTACAGTTCATAATCATGTATTGAAACCAGAAGGAAGTTCTTATTTTTGAGAAGACAAACTACTTTATGAAGGAAGTTAGAATGGGATAAAACATTGTAAGTGCAAGTTGAAGAAGCTAGGAGAAAAAAGCTTTTCTCTTTTTCCTTGTAATTCCAACGCAGTACAGCTCAGATGTTTTGAACGACCACTTTGGCTGTGAATTTGGTGTTCCATGGACAAGCACATGATCACCTATTTTTGTTTCAGATGCGACTAGCCTCCTCCCCTCGACCTGACAAAGAAGCTGTTAGCTTTGCAAGCTTGGTGCGTGTACAGTGGCTAAGAATAGCACTGCATGGCACTTGGTATTGTCTTCTTACAGAGGTCCAGCTCCAGCACTGGGTGCATCTGCACGCTGCGTGAGAATTTTTGGCTCGTCGTACGCCGTGCCCTTGCACTGTTACTTTCTCTGAAGACTCAAAACCCTGAAGACCATTGTCTGTTTTCCTAACAAGTTGCACAACTTCAGATTCTTGCTGATTCAGTTTATTTTTATTTACAGTTAGCATAGATAAATTTCTTTAGAAGATCTGGTAAGAAATGTGTCTCGTGCTTACTGCTGTAAAAATACTGTCAACTAGGGCTCCGTGTGAGCTCAGTGCTGCCTTATGCTGTTATGCAAACTCTTCTAAAGTGCAGAGCAACCTCAAAACACAGTTGCTAATCATAGAAACAAAACAAATTTGTGTAAGTATCCCAGTGAACAGTCCCGAATCTTCTAGATACTTGCTAGTTCTCATATTCATCATTTTTTTTCCCCAAGAAAAACTGAAAATAGACATCCCAGACCTTCACTGGCTCAGCCGTTGACATTGTTCTTGTCCTACAGAGTTCAGTGAATGAAAGAACTTGGCTCAGAAGAGTACATTTGGTAAACAGAAAAACACAAAAGACTACAGCTAATTTAGAAACAGAGACATTACAACAATCTTGAGATCTTCGTGTGCCATCAGAAGGAAATGCAAGCTCTAGCTTAAAATAGCCACCCTCGCCTATGTGCTAACTCTTTGGTTGTACTGGAAACTGAAACCCAGCCAGTGTAGAGTTTTCAGAAGAGCTGATCAGCTCGCTGCAGGGCAGAAAATGTATTTATTTAGGGAGTGTGTTCAGAATATGGTGTTCTTTTTTTTTTTTTTTTTTTTACAATTAAAGTTAGGCAGTTGACAGGGTATGGAAAAAGTGTTTGTTTGTTTTTCCTTCTCAACAAACTTAGAAGAATATATGCTTTTGAAAATGTTGTATCCTTTTTTCTCCTTGGCATCTTTGTGTTAAATTTGGCAGGTTGAGTTAGTCTTCGCTGGTTTATTTCCCCTATCAGCTCATATGTTCCTATGGAGGATTGCGAGGCAAAACTGACAGAATCTGAACAGAAATCTGTTGTTCTTTCCTGAAACGGATATTTAATGCATGGGACCTGCTCTAACCCCGGTTGGTGTATGCTTGAGCATGTTCCAGGGCTCAAATGCATTTGTTTGTTCATTTTTTTTTAAATTTCATTTTTCTTGTTTAACCTTGCGTAGCTGATGTTTTGCACTTTAATTTTCAAACCATATCACAATATCAGAAATACTATTAAAATGTTTCTGGGTGCTTCACTAGGCACTTACTAAAAAGATGGGGGAGTGCCCAGTCAGGGCTAATGTAATATTTCAAGCTTTAACTTGTTGGAGTAGTTTTCATCTGAAATATTAATATGTTTATATGGAGCATATTAGAAGAAACTCATTTGGTTCCCTTATAGATTTTTAAACAACTTTTAATGATACACAATTTGAAGTTATTGACGGCTTTACAACTGATGCTCCAGAGTGTTTTTTTCTAAAATATCTTTTTACAGCAAAGCTGCCAATATTCATTACTTTTTGCATTAACTCAGGAAAGGTATCAGTTTGACACTAATGAGGATAATTGAGGATAATGAGCATAATGAGGAAAAAAAGTTTGTTCTTCTTTCTACAGGGAGCTGGAATTGTCCTCACAAGGAAGGAGCAAGGAGGGGGAGGGAGGGGGATTTTAAACAAACAACCTTGCGTTGTGCAGGGCCAGAAAACTCCTTGCAAAAGCTGCTGGCTTCTGACATTCTGTTTTGAACTAGGACCAAACATAAATTTGTCGAGCATTTTGTTGTTTTGTCTTTCAGTACAATGGATCAATGGTTTTTTTTTAATACCCACTTGCAGCTTGTGTTGGTAGTGTTTTTGTTGTTAAATACCTTCAATCCTTCAAAGGGAGGGTGGGGAGTTCTGTTTTTCCAGAGAAATGTGAATTAGGTAAGTGAACAAAGGCATTTAAGTTTCTTTTTCTGCTTGCTGGTTAGCACAGCATGCCTAGGATCACTTTGACCTTGGTATTTGAGGATTTTTTTCTATGTGTATCTATTAGTGTTTTAAAAGGAAACAAAACCTCATCAGAGAAGATATGTATGCATTGATAAATGTTAGAATTAAGTTGTCTGTGGAAGCATGTATCAGTGTGTTCCTTCAGTGCTATGTTCAGACCTTGATTTTATTTTTTAGGTACTACTGCTTAAAGCTTGAGATTTAGGATTTAGTTCACGCTTCCCTTCATATTAATGTAATGAGCATATCATAAAAATAAAGTAGTTATTTAGAGTAAGTTCAATCTCATAATTGCTGTGGAAATATGCATTTCCTTAACCTGAAGAACAGTGTATATGAAAATCTGGAATAGGCACTTGTAAATATAATTCTCTTTCTACTGTCCCGGCCTGTTACCTTTGCCTCCTTTATGCTTTTTTCTGTGGTGCTCAAAAGTGCAACCTGTAACTTGTGAGAGGAACCTGGGAGAAACCAAACCACGGCTGGGAAGCTTAAATTCACTCTGTAGGAATCTGGATTATATATATAATGTATAGGATTATACACATACATTTTAGGTTGAAATGGATGTCTTGTTTTTGGCAGTGAGCCTTGGGATGGTACCAAATTTATCTTCATCATCAGCGAAAGTTCTGACTCCTAGTGTTTATAGAGAAAAATATGATGGCATGAATCCTTGGAATCGGTGCCCTGTAGCTAGCTAGATACCTGAGCTGAGCTCCTTCCAGTTGTCCTTTTGACTCCAGAAATTAGAACAGAGGGATTAAGGAAACATCTGCAGGGCTTTTGCAGGCTGCAGCCTCTCTGCCATTAAGTGACTGCACAGTGCTGTCTAAAAGCATGATAACCATGACTGGTATGGCCACGAGCCCGAGCTAATAGTTCCCTTTGAAAGCTAGGGAATACAGCTGGCCCCCACTTAGTGTGGTGGCTTGGTTTGTGGTTTCCTACTGGCAGGTGGATCAGAAGAACCAACGGAACAAGTCAAAGTTGCACCATTCCATGTTTAAAAGAAAGCTGTAATCAATACTGTAAACCTATTGCAGTAATTATTTTAAATAAGAAATATCCAACAGATACTGCTCTTTGCAATTAGTAGTATGGTAAGCACTTCAGCAATTTAATCGCCCTGGAGTAGAATAGCTTCTTTGTTTGCATTCTTACTGAAGGTGTGACTTACACTGCAAAAGTCCAATATTAAGATACAGGAACAAGTTAAGAAACAGCCTTAAGGTTTTTTGTTCTTACACTTTTACTGTTCTGAGGGAATACCGAATTTGTAAGTAAGCAGAACTTGCTCAGTTACATACGGTTGGTTTGATATTTTGAAGGAAACTGAGGTGTCAGGATATGTATCTCTGTTACTTGACAGCGCGGCGCTGGTACTTCGCTGGTGCTGTGCACAGGGTTTTGACAGTCGGTTGTGTTGAGATAAGAAGTCTGCTGTGAAAGAAGGCCCTAGGTAACAGATGTGCACTTGGTGGGGTGTCTTGTCTCTGAGAAGTGTGTAACTTGATACAGAAGCGTTCTCCAGCAAGAATTCACGTGTTAAAATTAACTTGCATTATTACATGTGCAGCTTTAGATCTAGTTGAAAGCTACAGTTGTATAAAACTTCAGGACAGTGAATGTGTTTCTGAAAATTACCACTGGGAATTTAACGTGACAGCACTGATCCTTTACATTCCTGCCACTATGCTACTTCCGTGGAAGGCGGATTATGTTCCAGACTAGGTGCAGGTGAAAGAGACAAGACTAACTTGTGCTTTATATTCTTTTAAGCTCATCCTGCCTGAGAACAGCTTTCTGTGACTGAAGCAAAACGTGTTAAATATATTAGCAGTTTTGAAGCATGCTGTGAAATAATTTTGATGCCTTTCCTAAGTGAAGATTTCTTGAAATTCTAAATTGTTTTTTCATTAATTAAAATGGTTTATCTGAAGAGGCTTTCTGTTCTGGCAGTTGTTTCAGGGAAGGAATTATATAAACTGAAGTTTTAATGGTCTGACATCTTAATGCTCAGGATTTCCTGATGTCATGCTGTAATCAAGAATGACTGGGCAGGACTTGAGACAATTTAGTTCAAATCAATTTCCTTTTCCCCCTGCTAAATCTTTGTGCTTTGTCATGTTGTTTTCAAATTGCGTGTGTATGGTTTGGTCTTTTGGCACCTTATGCTATCCAACTTACTCAGGAATTTCGTCTTTTTTTCCTAACTGTAGTCTGCATATATGGTCCACCATAAAAGGTTCTGTAAAGCGATTGACACAGTGAGTTGTAATTCTTCTTGCATGTACTCGTAACAATCTCAGCCAGTATTTCTTATCTGGGTTCTAGTTCTTGTGAGGTTGAAATTTTTTTAAAATATAAGTATGTAAAATTGGTCTGACATACATTCTAGTGATATTTTCTGGTTTTCTTTGTTTGATTTTCAATTTCTTCTTTGCCAAGGTAGCTACATGTGTCATAGGTGGCACATTCTCCCCTGCTATCTCATACCGACTAGGTGAGAATTATGTAGCACAGGAGATGGGGTGAGCTACAGCTTTGAGACTGCAGCTTGTAACAGCCTCGCAGGTCTGATGTTCTCAGCAGACGGAGTGAGCGTTTGAAAGCCCAGCAGCCACTGCTAGTCCTTTCCTGATGGCTGCCCTAGAGGTCCTGACGCTTTTCGGAATGGCAGATCTGACCGCCTTTTCAGCCATGATACTTTGTAAGAAAAGAATCTGTGTTTTCTGCCTTCCAGAGGTATAAAATATCTGCACCTCTGATTCAGATGCTTCTATGTGATATGCATGGCTCTTCTTCCTGTTGAACCACAATCCCATAGAGAAGCGGCTTCTCTATTTACAGTATAAGGTTAACATGCATTACTCTGCTATGAGTTTTTAAGGGTTGTGGTGCTTTTTTTTTTTGACCTGAAGAAGAGCTTCTCTCTGGGCTAAACACTTAATCTTGTATTTTGCAATTCAGTAGTACTCCTTTCTCCACATATGAGAGAAGTTTAGAAAGGTTGTGATGGGTTGCTGCTTCTCATCTACGTATAAAAGTAGGAGGAATGACGAGTGCAGTCCTTGTTAAGAAGTGGCAAAGTCAGTAGGAATTACTTGCAGAAATTCCTGGTCCAGTTTCTCTCTTCTCAAGTACCTGAATTTAGGCAAACGAAGTACTTATGAATATTTTTCTGAATTTTATCTTTTAATTTATTTCATCTTCCCTTGTTTTGGAGTTTGGGGGAAGAAATAGCTATTTCATTTTAAGACTTCTCAAAATAAGTTGGGGGTGAGACTGCAAGATACAAAGTCCAGTACAGGAATCAGAACATTTGCTGGTTAGAATTTGCTCAGTCATTAAAGCAAGTAGGTGAGAAGGATTTCTTGTTTTCTTCAGAACACTTCCCCAAAGAGCGCCTGCAGATTAGTACAGAAAAGGCAGAAAGCTGCTGTGGGGCAGAGAATATAGCAACAACTCTCCAGAAGATGTTGGTGGGGAGGAGTGTAGAAGGAGTACAGGGACCTTACCTTCCATGACCTGTGCATGTTCAACACACAGGAGGCTGACTTAAGGCATCTCAGACCATTACCATAGGTATGGAAAGAATAAGGGGAGATTTTTTCTTCTAAACCTAAATTGATTTTTATAAAGAAAAACTTTGAAGTAGTATTTCTGTTTCTCTTTTCCTTTTTCCCTCAGTAGAGACTGTTTTTTTAGATTTCTAGAAAGCATTATGCCAAGTGAAAGATCAAAAAGTTACAAATTCTGAATTAAAGTCTCAGAGGTTTTAACAGTGGTAGAGAAAAAGACTGCTGAATCTGTGGAAGAACAAAACTACTTTGTAAGAACTCGAAATGTAAAGATCAGCAGCACGACTGTATCTGCAAAGGGAGTGTAATCTGGCCCAGATACCTGGAAAGCTAGGTACTGCCAACCTAAGATTTTGTGCCTTAGAACTTGTGCCGTGTCCCTGTGTTGGCCTGGGATAATATTTGTATTGCAGCTTACCAGCAGAGATTGTCTGTATTTTGGGAAAGCTAAGATTAAATTTCTTGCATCTGTTTTCAGAGACTTTGAAAGCAGAAAACAAGCTTCATGTGAGTACCTGTAACTAGGCATTGACATCTCTTCTAGCTGAGTCAACTTTCCATAAAGCAAGGACATCCTTATTTGTTGGGAGTAGAAAAATTATTTGTACAGTGAAACTTCGGAAGATTGCTGTGAGGTTTTTGTTTTGTCTTCTTTGAATCCACTTGAAAGCTCAGCTGTCATGATACCAGTTTCCACAATACGCTCAGGAACTTTCTCTATTCCTTCCCAGGGCATCCATTGCATTTTAGCCATATGCTTGGTTAGCAACTGACAGAAATAAATGCATCTTCCATTGATTGATGCAATATTCGTTTATGTTTCTTTATTCCCTACCCTGTCTAGGATGTATTTATATCCTTAGATTAATTGTCAATAAGGAAATATTTTTACTGCAGAAGTAAAAATGCAAGTTCTGATTTGGAAGCGGAGGGGAAGTTATCCATATATATACAACTTCCTCTTGCTGAAGGATTTGACTTGGCTTTACAAACATTGCACCGAACCATACAGCTGAACTAAGCCAGTTCCATTTATAACTGGAAGTGATTAAAATAAATATATATGTATATTTTACAAGTCAGCAATTTTTCTTTCCTTTTGCCGTAGTCTGTTAGCGCAGTTACAATCTGTTGGCACAAGTAACGTTTGCTGGTAAATGAGTGCTGGTGAAATAAATGGGAACATCTGGAAAAACGCAGGATAGTGCAGAAGTGACCGCCATCTCCGCCAAGAGCCAGCCTGAGCCCCGTGGGTCACTACGGCGAGCCCAGTGCCACTTGCACTGTAGCTGGGCAGCAGCTGGCATCTCCGTGCTGGCATTTCCCACCCTTGACAGACGCAGAGGCTTTCTGTTGCAGTCTCTGACCTGAGCTGACTCCAGCACTTTGGGGATGCTGGCGAGCTAAGGAGCCGCCCGGAGCCAACGAATTTGGTGGCGCTGGCTGTGCCTGGGGGCAGCTGGGGCTCAGTGCAGCGAGAGCTCATAGGGCAACAAATCCAACCTGCAAACAGGCTCCGTGCAGCACTGCTGCCAGTGCGTGGTTTAGACAGCAACCGGGGAAGTTCCTCTGGCAGTTCTGGAGCTGACATGCTTCTGCAACCCAGGTAAACCGACTGGATGGATGGATAGCAGCTGCATCCTCCCGTCACTGCTCTGAAGGCAAGTCTAAGTGATTTAAGTGAACATGACTGAAAAACAGATCACTTAAGGTATGCTCCAGATATTTTAATCACTGCTATTTTATAGCCCCCCACAAATAAAAAGATTTTTTTTCCCTTTCGTTTACTCTGTTCTGAAATAACACCTCCATTGGAGATGTACTCCATTTCTTTTGTTCTGAAATTTTTGTTAGATTGTTTTTAGAATTGTTCTTTCTTTGTATATGATCCCTAGGCTGGAGGCCAAGATTTGGAAAGTGCATCTGTTATGAGGGAAGTAGATGTTAAACTTTGTAGTCTTCATTAAAAAGTTCACCATTTCATTCAAACCACAAAGAATATTCATGGAAATGAGATTTTTTTCACTTCTATGAGTAAGGAGACTTTGGAAACAATAGAAACCTGATGGTATATAGGAATTGGAGAATTGCAAAACAATGATGAGGTTAAGGCTTTTGAATAAGCTATCTGCTCTGGAAAACAGACCACTAGCTGGGACATAGCAAACCTAGGTTTAACTTTTTGGCTCTGCTCATAGTATGTTGGTGATTACTGGGCATGTTAGATCATGTCTTCTGAGCATCAGTCTCCTTATTAGGAAAAAAATGGTTTCTCCAGTAAAACAAGTGAAGATTTTTTGCAGTAAAGCATACTAACAATTATTACAGGTAAGTTTCCATGTATATTAATATCACTTCCGTGAGGTAGGATAAAATAGTCTGGATGTTTATCAGAGCAGGAGACAAAGAGCTTAATTAAAATTCTGTTAAGTAACTACACAGATAATATTTTCAGTCTTTTGAATTTTCTCATTGTCAGTTGCATTTTCAAACTATCTTCTGCAGCAACTATCACAGGAAGCCCAAAGTAGCAGTGATACTATCTGTGCCGCAAAAATAATAATAAAGAAGATGAATCGTTAAATGTAAGCCATATAAAATGATTTACTACCTTAGCAATGAGCTTAAATATAGCAACTAAGGATGTAATCTGCTTGATGAAAATGATGGAGTCCTTCTCAAAAGTGTGTTCGGTATCCTTGTTTTATAGTTGGTTTCCTTACTTAAAATAAATAATAATAATTCTAGATTTACTTTCAGGTATCTGGAAGAGGGCAGATATCTTGCGGAAGTTCTGCTTCAGTTTGACCATTCCAGCTTCCTGAGAAACAATAGCAACTAAATTAGAGCGAATTTCAGTTAAAATACATGAATAACTTGTTGAAAGTAGATATGAAGGGCCAACACTTGGCTAAGTGTTAAGTACTACCAAGACATATACAAAAGCTGCAAATCCTCATTTCCTATCAGCCACAGAGTACGAGGCACTCAGAGGCTGTCGTGGGCTGACTTGCATTTGACACCTTTGGTACCTGCTCGGTGTGTTTGAATCCCGAGTAACCTCCTCGGTGCCAGTGGGATGCTATTTATGTCCTCAGCCATGAGGATGTGTTCAATGTGTTTGGGCTATACGGAGAGAGAAGCAGGATGATAAAAATACCATGCTTTAATATTGACTTGGGTATTAAGTAAACTTTTAGAGGTCTGGACTCTTGTGTTTACCATGAAACGGTTTTGTTTCTAATTTAACATCCATCAGCGTGTGTTGCCTTTTGACCTAGGCGTACGTTGTCCGCCTAATTATCTTTTGTATTGTTTTACTGTTCCTTGAAACTATCCAAACAATTTGGTGTGGCCCTAGCAACCAAACAATACCGTAACAGAGATTTCCTACAGCTCGACAGGGGCGCTTGCTTCCAGATTCCCACGTAGCACCAGCTCCCATCGGAACAAACAAGCAGGATATTGTTTCAAGTGAATAGCGTCCAGTGTTTTATGAAAGTCGTTTTTTGGGTTTGGACTGTTGTGAGTGGTATGGTTTTTAGTTCCAGATTTCGTCTGAAATTCTGGAGGCTTCCATAATTTTCAGCTTCAAAACACTGTTTGAAACTTACATTTTCTCAGGCAGCTAAGAGTAGGGAATGGATTATGCTTTAGTGGCAGAGAATAGCAGAAAGAATTTATTTAATCCTGTCCTATAATGAGATTTCTCCATTCATTATGCTGTTTAAAATCCACATAGACCCCTTTTCACAATGTTATCAATTGCAAGTTCGTGACTAAATGAATCCCACTGAACATAATTATACCAGATATAATGTTGTTTGACCTAGTTAAGAAATCTGATAATAGATTTTGGCTTTCCTTTAAAGAACTACCGTGTATATATCCTTTTATTAAACACGGACGAGCTCCCTCCCCCTTTTCCCTCCTATGTGTTTTTTTCCTGTTTGTGTTAAACTAATGTACTGGTTTTACATAGCAGTTAAAACCACAGCCCTTGTCAAATGCAGGGTAGGAATCATTAAGAGTCTTCAGCAAGTTTGCAGATGAAAGTAGTAAATCCTAGCCTTTTGTCCAGCTGTTTGAATATGCTGGCATTTTAGCAAATCTAAGATATTTGTAATCTGCTCATGGCAGTGTTTACAACTGCTGCAGTTTGACTTTTTTTTTTCTTTTTCCTTTTTCTTCTTTTTTTTTTCTTTTTCTTTTTTGTGGGCTGGGGTGGGGTGAGGAGGTTCGTTACCAACTGAAGCACTGGTGTGTGTGTGTGAACACCGCAGTGACATGTCAAGCAAGGTGCTGTCACAAACAGACGTGTGTCCGTGTGGTGAACAAATTGGAGAAGTGATTGTGTCTAAATTAACCTGGGAAAAAAATAATATTTATGCTGCTTTTTTCCCATGTCTGTTCTTTGCACAGATGCACATGGTGCTTGTTTGCACAGGAGGGTGGCAGAGGGCAGGAAATAGTTGGCTGAGGGGGTTTGCATCCTCTGACAATCGTGCTGCTCGCCCCATCAAAGGGGGCTGCATGCTTCTACAGCCGAGGAGCAGGGTCTGTGGGGATCCGAGGGTGCTGTGCTACAGCCTGGCTTCATGGCCGTGCCAACTGCAATCTCTGCACTGGTTCTGGAAGCTGGACTGGTTGCTTCTTTATAGGGTTAGGTTTCTGTCTGGTTTTCTCATTTTGAGTGGATTTCCTGTGCTGTCACACGAGCAGCGCTGCAGGTGTGAGAGAGGCGGCCCGGGGCTTTGTCTGCCTTCCGCCTGCTTTTAGGTCGACGTAAACAGCCTTAGAAGCTCATCCCTGGCAAGAGAAGCCGATTGTAGCTTTGAAACTTAATGTGTTAAAGCTAATAGCATAAAACATTAGAGACATGGACACACTGGAAGGAGTCCAGCAGAGTGCCAGCGAGGTGCAGGAGGGCCTGGAGCACCCCTCCTGCGAGGGGAGGCTGCGAGCTGGAGGCGGGGAGGCTCAGGGGGATCTCACCGTGTTGTTCTGTGACAAGTGAAGAGAGCAGTTTGAGGATGATCAGTTCTCAATGTTTTCCTGATTCTTTAATGACAAGGGCTTTTTAAGGCCATCTTTTAAAAACTGAAGACAAAAATGTTTTGTGTCAACACACTGTTCCAGCTTGCCTATTTAAAGGCAAAGTCAGATTTCATTCAGGGGTTAAGGAGTACCTTGCTCCTGCTCAGTATCCATGTAGAGACACGAGAGCCGGTGAAGTTGCAGCTTCTTGCTGCTGAGGAGCATGGGCAGGGCCGGAGCGATGGCCTGTGCTGCTGGCCCTCCGTCCTGGTCCCCGGGTGGTTGTGGCACGCTGCGCTCAGTACGGCCAGGAGGAGCCGAGGCAGCTGCTTCGGTAACGTCCTTCTGCCCAGACGGGGCCAGCGGGGCTCGAAGGAGGAGTCAAACTGCTCCCGTGCCTTGTCAGTCTGTTAGCTTCAATATGTGATTTAAAACAAGAGAGCCCCAAACCTCACTGTTGAGTAGAACAAAGCTTCAGATTTCTATAAACGCTCATATTTAGGATAGAAGGAACTATTCCTAATAGTTCCTAATATTCTATTGGGATAGAAAGGTGTAGTGTCTGTTAGGTGCCTTATTATGTACCTTAGTACCTGAAGTCATTAGTTGTTTGTCTTTACAAACTAGGTACTTGGTGTGTGTGGTGTTTTTGTTGTTGTTTTTTTTGTTGTTGTTGGTTTTTGTTCATCTCTAGACACATATGAAAGGCGAGTTCAAAATCTCCGTGTTGCAACATTTTTCTGTTTTGTAAAGCTCAGGAACTTGGTGTTTGTGTTTGCTACCTGCTGTGGCCAGGGAGGATGTATTCCTTCTTTTCCCCTTTTCTCTCCTCAAACCTTTGTGCTCTCATTCTTGACCCGTAACGGATCTCTTTCATTTCCTTTGTTGCCTTTGGAAGCATCAGGGTTTGAGAATGACAGAAGCATGCGTTCTGGAGGATGCATGCAGTAATTGTATTGAAACAAAATGTGTGTGTGTTTTGTTTTGTTTTGTTTTCTTCAAGTGCCCAACATGTTTATGCCCTGTGCTGAGGGATAAGCGAATCATCAGATCTGGGATAAGAAAGACTTTTTTCTTTGAAGTCGGATGTTCTGGGTTGTTGTCTTTCTTTGTACTGTGCACTTTGGTTTCTTCCCTAAAGCCTTTGTGTACCTTGCTGTAGGAAATTTCCACGGTGGGGATCTGGAACACGGCAGGATCTCCAAACTCTCATTGCCTGCATTGTGTGCCACTTGCTTTTCAGTGTCTTCTAGGACCTCTGCTCCCAAGATCAAAGAGTTGATTAAAGCATTACAGGGCGTTCAGAAGCACTTTGTGGCACATGGCATGCATGCATGTGTGCAGAGCGTGAACTGGGTCGTTCTGGTGTGTCACCTAAGGTGGCCCTGATTACTGGCAGCTTGGCTGCGTGACCTTGGTAATTCCTTCCTGTCTCTAAGAGGGCATACGGCAACTTGCATGCAGGAAATAATACGTCTTACTCAAACTATACTGCTTATCTTTTCTTAACAATGGTGATTTGATCAAGCAGCAGGTTTGTGCAAGAAATACTTAGGGGAAAAACACAGGTCATGTACTAACAAGCTTAAGCAAAGAAATCTTCCTTTTTCATTACAGACTGAGGTAGTTATGACCATTCCTGTGTTTTCACTCGTGCTGAATTGTTGATAACTTCTGTATTGCATTTGAGAAATGGATACTTTCTATGGAAGTTGAGGATATCTGCATTATGTAAAACATAACCTTCTGGAGTGACAGAAGAAATTTGGAACGGATTGCAGGCAAACTTGGGAAGGTTCTTAGTGAAGGACCAAAAGGCTTCGTTTTTATGGTAACCAGTATTCTCATGAAAGAGATGAAGAATGAGAAAATGTTGAATGAAAGCTGTGCATAATATTTAGCTAATAGGAATTGCACATTTACAAATGAACAAATGAAACAATTGAAAATCTTGAATATTAATCAAAATTGGCCAAGTGCATCTTGACACATTTTAACCACAAAAAGTCTAGCAAGGCTTACATGAGCAAATCGCAGTACGTGATACAATAAAATAGACTAAGCCCTCTATACAATCATCATAGGAAAAGAAAATCTTAGTATCAATAGGAAAGAATTCTTGATATCAATTACTAATGTCATTTAAAAAAAAAAACACTACAGACATGGAACATACTAGAGAAACATCAGACTTTCTGGGTAGATCTGTGGCATCATTAGAGATACCAATAAGTATTTTGATTTATTGCGTGCAAGACAAAAATTGTGATTATTTACTCTAATTGTCATGAATGTGTTAAACACAAAAGTGAGTTGTGATATCTAATTTTTGATACTGCATTCACGTTGAGTGTTAGCTGTAATAATATAGAAATACTTTTGAGTGCTTAGGAAAAATAAAACTGGATAAATGTTATGCAAACATAGCATATTGGCAATTTCAGTATAGGAGTGAAAGCTCTAACTGTTGAAAAGAGACTAGTATATCCAGTGCTATACTGTGTATATTGATCAATTAATTAATGTTTCTGATAAGGAGAAAGTCTTCCAGGTTTGTCACTAGAGTGTGGAGAAAATAGTGAGTATGACATGTCTAGAAGGAGCTTATATTCTTTTTAGGAGAAAATCAGCTCAGTGACAAAAAGTGCCAAGAGATACTTCTTTTGAAGATATGTGGAGACCAAGCAGAACTTTGAACTTAACAGATGGTTTATAAAAATCAAGTCAAGCAGATGTGTCTCTCAATATAGAGAGATAGCTCTTTAAATTGAACCTTTTTGACTTTTAATCATACTTGAACTAAAGAGTCCGGACATTAAAGGCTCTAAACTTTATCATGACCATCATCCAGTTGTGTTCAGAATGGGGCTGTTCACACATCTTAAGACAATTTTGCATTTTATCAGTAACAGAAAGAATTTACATTGTGCTCCCTTATGCAACTTCGGAGTGGAATTCCCTATCTAAAGCAAAGTAAAAATTGAAAAAGGCTTGTTGGATGTTATAACTAGTTATTTCCTCCTTCTGGGTTACAGTATTTACTGTGTGAATATGTGTATGTGGTGGATGGGAAAAAAAACAGTGACAGTGTTTAGAAGCTCTGATTTATAGCTTTTTTTTTTCTTCTTTTTTTCCTATAGCCTCCACGCCACCCAGCAGAGTAAATAAACGCAGAGTTTCTCCAAGTGTTGTTTCCACCTGGGAAAAGAGAGGCATCATCATGTCTAACATTACTATTGATCCAGATGTCAAACCTGGCGAGTATGTCATCAAAAGCCTCTTTGCTGAATTTGCTGTTCAAGCTGAAAAGAAAATTGAAGTTGTAATGGCTGAACCTTTGGTGAGTCCTTTTTTTCCGTAGTATCCCTTGAAATGGTCCTGGTTTTCTTTTTTCTGAAACAAGCTAATATATTATGGCCAATATATATATGGCTACTGAAAAAAACATCGGCAGATATTGTTGACTTTTCTAAGGGATTACTTCAACAATAAATAGGCCTCTGCAAACAGGGTTGCTGCCTGGATTATGTTTTATTGACTTCCTTCAAAACTGTTTTAAGTGGTTACTGGAAACAAGGCCTCTTAATATTCCAAAGTTCTGTAAAATTACAAAAGGAAATAGTGACAACAAAACAAATGTTCCTACGTTAATACTATGAAGCATGTTTCCTGTTGATATTTCTTTGAAATAATAATTTTTTTAAAGTATAATTTCAAGGAAAGATGTGTTTGGTGTGTTTTGCCAAGTCATGTTAGCAGTGACACCAACACTTTGAAGAATGTAGTAGCCAGTAACTATCACAGATTAGGTAAAATTCCGTTCGTAATGCAGACAGCATGCTCTTGAAATAAATGATTTATTTTTAAACTGGAAACTTCATGCAAATGTGATCTTCAGTTTGAGCTTGAGCTATGATTCAGTGATTCAGTATTAGTATCCCTTTAAGGAGTTTTTTTTTTTTAATATACACAAGTAGTTTGCAGTCCTAAAGTTAAATGGAAAACATAAAGGCACCCATTAGTCTTAAAAAGTAATTATTTTACAAAATCACTAATTTACTGGATACAATCGCAAAAATTTTAAATTTAAAATGTTAATAACCTTTTAACTTTTTGTACCTGCAATTATTAAACATTTCCACAGCATAAACATGTTTTGAATGTTTTCCTTAATTGTTTTTGTGGACTTCCCTCTCTCACAAAACGTAAGTGGGCTGTGCTCATGACCCTGCTATGCCAGAGGCATGGTATCAAGATCATACGATGCTACAGGCACACTGTCAAGTAAACCTTTGTTCTAGGTGCCTATTTCCTACAAGTAGCTTTGAATAGCTATAAAAGTGTATCTGTCCTATGCTCCCCTGCCTTATTTCCTACATACTGCTTGAATTTTTTAATGCAACAGATGCACACCTTAGTTACCATTCGCTGTAATCACCTCGCCATCCTGTGCTCTGAAGATGAGATAATCATGTAAAATCAGTAAATGATTACAACGAATGAAATGTACAGCAATACAGCTTGCTGTATGCAGGTTGAATTAAGTGTACTGGTGGTGGTCCAAATTCAGATGTTGCTCCTCGCAACTGTTGTGCTTTAGCAAATTCCTAAAAGGATTTATTCATTCCTTCGCTTGTTTGTAGTTGTTTCAGGCAAGCAGTTTTCACCACGCAGAACCATGCTGAGCAGGCAGCAACCTGCAGCTCGTGGAGTGCTTGTGGCAGTGACAGGGCTCACGTGTAGGGGGTCACTGCAGTGAGATGGATTTCTCGGCAATTGCTGGTCCATGGGGCAGTGTCCAGGTTTCTGTTCTTGGGTTTGGAAAGGCATATGCTCAAATGCGTAGGTCTCCTTCTCATGAGAGCTCCTGTTTCCATCCCCTGCATGCTTGGTCCTCTCACAATCTCTTCTTCTTACTGGTGTTCTGTCCCTAATTTATACCTGCTAGCTTTTGAGTAGGGGTGCTTCTTTATACACAGTTCTTCAAATCATCTGAAGGTAGAATATCATGTGTAGGACAGACTTTCTGCTATCAGAATGGATAAGTCATTATCCATGTTGTTCAGCCAGGAATACTTCCTGCAATGTGCATTTCATTTTTATTTGTATGCAGATTCAGTTATTTTATTTGAAGGCAGTTTACTTTTTTATTAGTAACTTGCACATATGCAGGGAACTGTAATCTCTGCATTATTATCTCATGGACAAAACTGGTTAAGGACACAAAATAGATTTGGCATGCAGTGAATTTTGGGTGTTGAAATCTTAAAATTTGTCAAAGGCAAAAGGTAAAAAATAATTTGAAATGATAACTAAAAAATCAACTACATTGAAAGGCCTCTGCAACAGTTGCTTGCAGAAGTGTTTATTATTGTGAGTGATCCTATTAAAGTAAAAGGTGAGTGTGAGTGCTTGGACCCCAGTTTTGAAACTTCATGAAAGATGTTATGAGGCAGCCCAAAAGTACAGAAAAAGGGGTCTAAACATGTTTTGTGGTGTCACTGATCGAATCATCTTCCACTACAAACGTAATACATTCAAGGCTGAAGAAAAGGAAACATTTCTTTATACACACCTGCTTACGTATACATTGTGCATAAATATGTATGTGTATGTGTATCAGGCAAGCCTACAATTTAAACATGACTCTACTGTTTCCTTATAGACATTAAAATGATATAAGCATTCAGGAGGGTCTGATTAGAAAGCACGGAAGTATTTGCAGGAAAACAGGCATGAAAATGGTCAGGGGTGAAGACCTCTCACCATGAAGAACTGAGAGGAGAGATGTGGGGGGGCGATGCTGGCAGTGGAAAAGCCATTAACTCCACTGAAAGGAGCCTGAACAACATTTTACCATTCATTCTTTCATTAAACATAGCAGGGAGTATACCATTTGGTCAAAATGACGTAGACTGTAACACCTTTATAACTCGGTTGGGCTGAAGAGCATTTTTCCTGTAGACGCAGGTTGTTTGGAGTTAAATCTCTGAACTTAAATATTGATGGCAAGATAAATGTAATAGTCACTTGTGAAAGTCTTTAAAGGTTCTGCCTGGGTTCATTTGCTAAGTTTTTACATTTATTAAAATATGCTTTAATGCAGTCAGGTGTAAATTTCCATACATAGCCAACATTCTTGAATTTATATTGGTAGGAAGGAAGGACTGCAGAAAACCAGCAATTTAAAAGAGGTGCTAGAAGCTGTGGAAAAGTTAAACAATGTGAGCCTGTATAATGCAAAGAGGTGGAAGGGAATGCTTGAAGGTGTCTGAATGAAAGGAAGTGCTGAAGTGGTTTTATTTTTGTATGTATTATTTGAGATAAATACTGCATATTCTGTTCTAGTGTTTGACATTTAAATAAAATGATGAGAGTCAGAAGGGGCAATGGAAAGGTACTGACTTGAGAGTGGAGAAAAGGTTTTAAAGGAAGAAAGCCCCTTACAGGAAGAAAGCCCCTTGTTGTTGTAGTTTGATTTGATTTTGTCAGACGACATGGCTGCAAATAATTAAGTTTATACAGAGAATATATGTGTGTGTGTGCATATATAGTGTTATATAAATGTTTAATGTGTTAGATGAAGCGATAAAGGTAGGCTGTTGGATCGAGCTTGGAGACAGACCAATTAAAGTTAGGAGCTAGGCACTATTTTTAAAACTTGAAGAGGACTGTGCCAGCAGGGGAACACAAGCGGATAGAAAACAGCAACTTCGGAGCAGGACAGTGGCTGGGGGCAGGGGGAAGGTAGGTGTGCTGCCAAATGTGTGGGTTTCATTCAGGGACCGGGTTGTGATTTTAAAAAACGACTGAATGGTTTCTCTGCCTGTGATTAATTCAGAGTTCTCTGCCTGCAAAATGTTAATACCGCAGTTTCCAAAGTTACTGGAAGGGTTTCTCAGAGCGCAGTAACTTGAACAGGTGTTCAAGTACCAAACGTAGCCGTGGGAACGAATGCCTTCTTTTTAGTGAGTAATTGAAGTTAATACACCTTCTTTTATTACTTTTTAAATCAATTCCTCTCTTTTGTAGCAGTATATCATTTTAAAGGAAGAGGGGCTCAAACAAGATTTGAGTTCTGGTAGTCTGAGATGCTCCTCCACAGCTGAGAGAGGATAAGGGAGAGGCCTGATACCAGCCTTCCCAGGCGTGAGACAAACCACAGTAGCGAAAAAGATCAGTGACAGGTTCAGTTACCTGGTGTTTTGTCAGGCTGAGTGTAAGCAGAGAGGGTTAGAAGGCAAACAGAGACCGTTTAACCTGGTAGCTCCAAGTTACCACCCTGTTAACTGGGTAAGCTGCTAACTCACTAAATTGTAGTTCAATCTTGTGTTTAAGCCAAAACCAACGCAATATTTAAACCTGTTGACAGCACTAGCAAATGTTTCCCATCATGTAGAAACTAAATGTTGCTAAGCCTGATACCGTGTGCTGCAGCAAGTCTTTTCTAGGTACTTTCAAAAGCTTCTCTGAAAACTGTAAAATTCAACACACTGCGTTTCTGCCCAGGGCTCCGAGTTACAGAATGCAAGTGTTTGGGCTACGCAGGCAAGGGATGAGGTGCAAGGCAGCATCACTCCTCTCTTTGGTACCTGTAGCTTTTCCAGGTGAAGGAAAACAGAAACAAGCACGCGACTCTTGCTGCCTTTACCCGAGCAGCTCCGCTGCCCCGCGGAGGTGTCCAGGCTACCAGGGGCTGGCACAGGGGAGCCCTGGAGGGGCGCCAGTGGGTGCTGCCTTTTTCCACCGGTGCGGTTGTTTGCGCAGTGCACGTACGTCTACATCCTGGTCTCTGCTGCCTGCCATATGTTGACATTTCTGCTTTTCTGCAGATGCAGACTGCTCTTTGGTTAATTCAATAGCGTTTTATTTTCATTTCGCTTGTAAAAGATAAATGTAGACCTATTATTTCCATCTCTCTCTGAACTTCAGGAAGCCAGGGAGATAAATCTTAAATTATTAATTCGGTGAAAGTTTCCAGACCTTTACTTCATGCTGTTGGATAGATTTTTGTAAGTCACGTGAGACAACTGGGACAATGACAAAGCAGTGTCGGAAAAAATACATTGAAAGAAAATGAACTTTAAAGCCATACAAATAATTCAAAGGCCTTGATAAACGTGTGACTGAGTTAAAGAGTCTTTATTTGGTCCTGTCATGTTTGTTTGGTAGGCATTGTATTAACTACAGTGATATTTACCTTTTGGCAGTTAGATTTTAATGCCGTTAAAAAATACAGAGACAGTATTCTGAACTTGTAATCTCTTCATTCTTTCTGATACAAAAATCTTAGAAATCTTATCAACACTTGATGTACAGAAGTCTTAATTACTACACATGGGGAAAAAAACAGAACAAGCTAAATTTTCAAAAGTATCTTAAAAATAGTGTGCTGTCTGTTGACATGGCTATCAACTTCCTTGTCTAAAGACCTCAGGATCATTTCACTTTAATTTTGTAGTGTTCTTTTGTTTGGCTATGTCTGGTTTTAGGCACACGCAATGGATATAATAAACCCAGTGTTTGTTCACCTGTATAACAGTGTTGTCGCACTGTGGTAAAAACACACATTGTGTCATGAGGAGGCTTAAGGAGCCTCACTTCTACCAAGTGTTTTATGGGAAAGTCACTTCGCTTTATAGGAAAGTCCACCTCTTCTCAGGAAACAGTTTTCCAGTTATTTTCCCTCAGCTCGTTCAGCAGTATATGATGTTTATATAGGGTGGGACACTTCTCATGTTCCTCCTTTATCAATAAGATTACAATTATTTGTGCAGTTTATCTGAAAGCATGGTATGGGTAACATGAATTCACCTACAGTAGAAGCTTCCATTGCAGCCAAAAAAAGGGTGGAGGGGGGGAATTCTAATTCAAAGAAAATGTGAACTTGCCCATTACTCTTCGAAACTTCTTGTATCTGTCTGCTGCAAAAAATGCCCAATCCCCATTTGAATCTGTATACCATACAGTCTGTCTGTTTGTTCAGTCCAGCAGGAGTTAAAGGCCAACCAATATTGACTTTTTACATTCCCGGCAGCAGCGTGACAGCATGGGTGTTGTCCCTCGCTGAGCTGCTGAGCAGTTACTTTGCCTTAGCTGGGCACAGCCTCTGGGTCTGCTGACAGCGTAACGCCTCCCTGTGCATCCCACAGCAGGCACTCAGCAGCTCTTCCAGCTTGCTGCTCCGCTTCCCTCCCTGCAGAAATCCCTGGGTTTGCTCACTGCAGTCTGATGTGTGCTCGTAACTTCCTACCTGAGCACTTCTTTTATTCGCCATGTCAAAGATAGCATTTTTTTGATTTATTTATAATAAAGTGAAAAGTGCTTCAACATGTCTTTAATTAGCTGGAAATGCTCATCTTTATGTATTCGACTGCTTTTTAGTATGCCTTTAAAACCTGCTTTTTTGCACTTGGCTTATGGTTTAGCAAGTCAACCTGTAAAACATTGGCCCTCAGAACCTATATGCAGGACTTAGTTGTGGTTTTAACTTTCCAGGATACCCCAGCTTTAAAAATTGGATTTCTTGTAGCTGTACCTATTGTAGTTCGTGTTTTGTTTTCCTCAAAGCTGTAATTCTCACTAAATTATTTTGTCATGAATATAATTGAATTCTGTTTTTAACAGAATGTTTTATGGTACTGGTAGCAATGAAATATTGTAAGAATTAAATTCTATTAATATTGTATCATTTCTGTACCGTATGAGGGTATTTCAATTGTAAAGGAAGTTATTACTGATATTCTTCTTTTCCTGGACTTGGTTTTCTAGCTCATTTCATTTACAGTACAGGGAAAAGAGCAGATTGGAAATGGACCGAGCAGTTGTTCAGTCCAACACTGCTCCCTAATTCAGAAGGGAATGGCTTTCCTTCTAAGTCCAGCATGGCACACATTGCCAGCTGTCTTCATTGAGCACAATTCTTTAGGCCCAGCTGTTTGGGAGAGTTGTTTAAGATTTTCTGTTTGATGGTCGTTAGGTCATTTTACTATTATGCTACCAAATTAATTTTAGATCTGTGTTTTTCTATTTTGTGAGTATACTTTATATCTTCAGAAATGGTTCTAGCTGAAAAATAATGCAAGTATTCACATTAAATATTATTATTTTATTTCTTTGTTCTGTAATATAACTGAGAAAGAAGGAGTCTTTCTCATTGATTGCATAATGAGATTCATATTTCTTTTTACTTCTTTTCTCCAGGAAAAGCTCTTGTCCAGATCTCTTCAAAGAGGTGAAGATCTTCAGTTTGATCAGGTAGGAGGCATGTAATTGAAGGCATTTTGTATTGGATTAAGATGGCCTCTTTTTATGTAGCATAGAGCTTCCTCTGTTGTGGTGGCTTAGAATATAACCATTAGGGTGCCTGAATCAGCTTTAAAAGACTTAGACTTTGAATGTTGTTAAAAATTTAATAATAAAAAAGGGACTTTATTTTCCACTGCAAAATATGATAGTAAGAAACTAGAAGATTAGATAAATTATTTGAAGGTGGCAGTGAAAGCTGCTGGAGGAATGCTGCTGAAATATGGTAAGGAACGAAAAGACTATGTTTATTTCTATTCCTGTTACAGGCTTTGTGTAACCTCAGCCTATATCACTTAATATTTTGGTGTTTGGGTATTCTGCTTTTACAAGCAAATAAAGTTAATTTCAGTAATGTGGCAGTTACTGAATGCCTTTTAATTCTATAGCAGAAGGCTTAAGGCAGGTTCAGGATGTTACTTCTTTTTTTGAGTGTAGTCTCACTCTAAGGCTATTATGTTTCACTTACAGTAACTGAACTGTACTTGGAATAACTCTTTGCTCAATTTATTCATGTTTATTGTCTGTATTTCTAATTGTTTCTTAATACAGGCATCTTTTTGTCCTTTAACCACTTCCTTGCAAAGGAGTGGCAGCACTCAGATGGTGCCCCATTATTTGCCTGTTCCTATCCTTAGCCGTTACTGAGTAGCCTCTTACTTTATGAAGGTTAATATTCTGTCCATATCTTCTCCTACTCAATTTTTTTTAAACTTTCCATTATTGCTCTGTTACAGTTATTAGATATTGCAGTGTATGGATCTGTCCCTGTTTTTCAATTAAGAGCTATCCATGCACCTCTTTCTTTTTTATCTTACCTTAAGAGAAAACAGATATTAGCACATGACATTTGATTTATAATTTTATTTTCCAGACACCTCCCCCCTGCCCCATCTCGCTTATCCTTTTAATGCTTTCTGATCCAAAGTGCTACAAGGCCATTATCTTTTAAATTAAAGCTAACTCACAAGCAAGGAAAATGGCTTAGGGGAGATGTGACATAAGTTCTTTGGTAGCTTCAGTATTTTGTTTTGAAGCTAACCAAGAGCAAAATAATCTGAATGATAGGGATGATCTAAGGAAATCCGTAAATCAGTAGTATTACTAATTTTTTCTACTAACTTTCCCCCTAGAATTCTTTCCCAGTTAAGGATTTTTTTTTTTGTTAATCACTAGTATTCATATATTAAACTATGTATAGGTTCTACAAGTAAGCTGAATGCAGAGAATTAAAAAATAATAAAGCATGTAATTTCTGAAAATTTGTAATATAGAAATAAACATTTTCTCTGAAAATGTAGTACTTTAAAAATAATGAAATTTGTTTTTTATATATGTATCTGAGTTCTTATTTTGTTCTTTCAATATTTATAATCTAATTTGGGTTCATCAAGATCTGAATTTTAATGGTACTGAAAAACATCTTGAGAGAATCAGACTGGAATGGCATCCTTGCAATGATAGGGAAGGTGAATTTTGATAGATAATTTTGAACATAGTTTGACAAATTAAGACTTTCTCTGTTTGTTGCTGGGTATGTAAAACTTGTATTCAGATCAGTAGTTTGCAGTATGGAAGACAGAAAAGTGAAGAGGGAGTGGCAAAATACATGAGAGGAGGATCCAGAATGGCCGTAGTATCCAGTGACACAAAGCAGAGAAGCCAGAGCTGTTGCTGAGCCACCTTGTTCCTCCAGAGATCTTTGGAGTTTAGGAAATGGGAGTCTCAGCTTTCGCTCTACCAATATGGTACTGAGCTAGCAAGTGTTGTAGGGTGTTAATAAAAAGGGAGCGGCTGAAACACGAGAGGGACTCTGGGAGCAGGAGATCTAGTTAAGTCATTCTTTAAGCTCAGTAGGTGAAGACCAGAGGGATGGAAAAGGAAGGTGGGTTGTGTTGCCTCTCCCTATCATGAAAAAGTAAATTAGCTGTTTAATTAGCTGAAATTTGTTTCAATTGGAAGTATAACCAGAACAAGAGGGCTGCTATTAGAGCCTGATGTGCAAAATCAATATTTTTTCATTTTCAAATAGTACGATTATTTTATTTGTCATTAAGGTTTTAATTGAAACAAAAAAATCTAGATTTGGCTTAAAGGTATTAAACTTTGGAAAATAAGAAGAAAATTTTTATTTGGTAAGCTTCTGAACTGTTAAAAATCGTAGCACTTTAATGCTTGATCATTCCTGGTGCATCAAGAAGCTACTGGAGAGGAATTTTTACAGAGCATATATTGCATTTCTTAAAATATTTTTGCTTGTACAGCTTGAAACTGAAATAGCTTGTATTTTTCTTCTTTTGTTTGTTGTTGGAATCATACTTGGCAATTTCCTACTCTTGTCCTAAGACACCAGAAACTTTGTAATCACACAGAAGCAAATATTGGCCATTTCAGTGACTTTACTGAAAGTAGATGTGTCTCTTGAGTTCAGGCTTGTTTGTGATCAGGCACAAGTGGAATGTTTTAAGGACTTTGTACATAGCTGGAATTTGGGCCCATCTCTGCTATAACTTTGCATCTCTCTTTCTCCTTACCTCTCAGTGTGCTGGTGGATATGTAAAGTGCAGCTCTTAGCAATGTGTTGCGGCCTTTAAGGCTGGAGTGCACTTTGTTGTTTCATTCTGGGGAATGCAAGCACACGTCACGATGACTGGTGTCCAGTCCCATCCAGTTTCTTGGGTTAGCATTTTATCAATGGCAATTTTTTAAGCAGATGATAACAGCTTGTTTCCATAGATGATGTAAACTCTGCAACTGTTGGAGCTTTTATGAATGGTTTTAGCATTATTATACTGTGAAAACATGTAGGAAGACCTAAGGAATAAGTTTGGCAAAGTTTCAAATGCAGCTTTCTTCTTTTTCTTATACTGACAAGCCCATGAGCTCAGAGGGAGAGCTGGGGAATAGAAGTGCTTTGTGGGGAAATTTTACATTGGCAGCACAGGGTACCTTGGGTGTTCACTGAATCTGTTCCTGGCCTGTTATGTGTGAGGTTGCTGCATTAAGCACTGAACATAGCCCTGGGCAACTTAGTTAATACATTCCTGTTATTTTTAGAGAGAAAGAACTTTCTGTATTTAGAGAAAGAGTAATTAATGTATTTTGCCAGTGTTAAAATTATTCGGGGGAATGGAAATGGACGGTACATTCTGAAGGCAAAAAATATTACGATTCCCACGTCAAACAAAAGAAAAATACATTTTATATTGTCATGGTTGATGATACATGCATAACCCCTTCCTCAGAAAGAGCTTATCCCTAGCTTTCATTCTGATTACCAGTTATGTTGATGGCTTTATGCTGAGACTAATACCTTCAGTTTAGGAACTCACGAGAAAGGTTCTTTCTTTTTGCTTTCTGAATATTTTTTCCTATCTATCTATCTTAATGCTTTTAACTTGTAATTTCTTCTCATGATTAGAGAGTGCTAGTAGGCTCAACAGAGGTTTTTAAGTATCCCAGGCTGATGCAAAGATGTATTCCTTGCTAATGTAACCTTGGTGAAGAGTTTTCTAAGCATCATCAATACAAATTAGTCTTTTGAGTTCTTTTTTCTGATGCTGCTCCCTACTGAAGGATGCTGCTTCCTCTTACTATTACTGAAGGATGATAGTTTTAATAGTGGCTCACAAGAGTCTCAAATTTGCTCATAGCTTTTCTTTCCTCTTCTCTCCCTCTTCATAAGTTTTCTGTTGCCAAAGCACTACTGTTATTTTTCCAAGAAACTTTTTTTCAGACATCTTCCCTGTCAGAAAATTCTCTTGAGCAACATCTTGACTTGTACGTTCCGTTTCATCACGCACTACTGCATTTCAGACCACAATAACTTTACTGTGGTAAAATTGAGATAAATTTTTTTTTCAGTGTCCATTTCTAGAAGTCTCTGATGTATGTTGGTTGGTTACCTGGCTGTTGCTTTTGTATGGATACCGGTGTGCAAGGAACAGGCTTGGTTTCCAAATACTTGGTTTCCAAAGCATGTTGTAAAGATTTCAACATAGACTAGTGTAAGAATGAAGCTATTCTCAAAATTTAGCCCTTGCTCCGAGATGCAAGGCAACAAGCAAGCCTGCACAGTCTGTCTAGTTTCTTTTTCTTTTCCGTATTAACTGGACTTTGTGTCGTTTTGTGTTTTCTGCAATAAATGCCTTCATCTTTTTTTGTGCAGTTAGCTCAAAGAGAGTTCCCCTCCTGCATGCTTCGTTTTTCGACTGAATCCTTTTTTATTGAGTGTCCTAATGACAGACAAAATAATAATTTTAAAAATAATTTCATTAATCTAACCAGATTCTTTATAAAACCTAGTTCCTCTTCAGATTTGCATTATGTGTAGATTGTACTGTGTACTGGGATGTAATGTTTTATAAACTTCAGAGTAATAATATAATTTTATTTATTTTGAGGAAGGTCTCTATCCTTGTTTGTATTATTCAGGGATTTTTCAAAAAGTTAAGAATACTACTTAATTGTTGTGACCTGAATAGTTGGTTAAACAGGTTGAATAAAGTTTTCCAATAGTTGAAAGATTCTTCTAAGGTTTTGTTATGGTTAACCTCTCCCCATGTCTTCCTTAAACCCAAAAAAGCAGGATCCCTTAAATAAGGACAAAGAAATGATGACATTGGCATTACCTTACTTTTCTGGAGTAATGAATAGCGAGTAACAGATAAGTTATAGCATGAGGATGGCTTTTATTGAAATCTTTCATTTGAAAGATGCAAGAAATCAATATGTGGCGTTTATGAGCAATGTGGTAATTCTTCTTTTCTAGCCACAGGTATGGTGACTGACTAGCTCCACGCTGCCTCCTGACAGGGGTTTTATGCTGTTTTATGCTGTCTTTCTCTAGTCATTCTTCTTCCCTCCAAGCATAGATGAGTTCGGTTAGTTTTAAGTTAAAGAAAGTATAGAGAATTTAAGTTTCATACCATGTTAAAGTCTTTCTTCTGTAACGAGTTCTGTTGACACCGTTTCAACGAAGTCTGTAATTCATACCCCCTTTTCTGAAAGAGGACAGTAGATAGGGGAATTAGGCTGAAAATGAGATCTGGACAGTCAAATGTATAGTAACAGTGGATTAGAATATCTAATAATAATAAAAGCTGGTTTTATTTGTATTATTACCAAAGAAACATGTTTTCAAGGTTACATACTTGCTCAATCTGGGAGGTTTATCTTTTATCTGTCATAATGTAAAGGTAGGCATGCTTCAGAAATACAGATTGAAGCATTCAGGAACATCCTAAAATATCTGTTGCGCTTTTTTTTAGTTATTTTTTTTCCCTCAATGGCTTTTATTTGGGATATTTGTATAAATTTAGAGTTTTGCAATCCCCATGAGCTTGACTACTTAAATTTGCCATAGTACTTCATGTCATATTTACGATAATTCTCCTAGATCAAAATGATAAATTAAGTTGCTAATTTGTAAAATTATACAATATATTATTTTTAAAACAATGTTAAACACCGCTCTGAAAGTATGATTATAACTATATTTTAAATTTAAATATATTGTATGTTTAAATATATAAATCTGATTGCTTTGTCATGCTATACTGCTTTTCTCCTTTTTTTCAGTTGATAAGCTCTATGAGCTCAGTAGCAGAGCACTGTCTCCCCTCCTTATTACGCACCTTGTTTGACTGGTACAGGCGTCAAAATGGAACAGAAGATGAATCTTACGAGTACAGACCTCGATCTAGCACAAAATCAAAGGGGTAAGAGTTTTCCTAGCAAAAAAAAATATATATATTTTTTTTTTGTGTCTTAAAAGAAAATGTAAGTGCTTTGTGCTTTTTTGACAAGCATTATACATTTGATCTGTCATTACCTAAATCTGTGGAGGAAGAGGATGGGTTTCTTTGAAGTGCTGTATTTAACTTGCACGGGTGATACGCATGAAGTGACTTAATGATTTTGTTTGATTGATACAAATGTTTTGTCTGGTTGATATAAAGAACGAAGTTGGACCCTGGTAACAAGCTAGTTTGTCTCCATTTTGACTTGTTTGTTGGCAGACCCTTTCAGGGGAGGGGTCAAGATATTAGTGCTGGACCAAGCTCGATAGTTTTTCTAAGCATTTTTATATATGTGCAACTGTGATTGCATGGAAGATACGTTGTCACCTCTGTAATATTTGTGTTCATTCATGTGTATGATACATGTGTTCTTGATTTCTTATTTTAGAGATGACCAACAACGCGAAAGAGACTATCTACTTGAAAGGAGGGACTTAGCTGTAGATTTCATTTTTTGTTTAGTTTTAATAGAGGTTCTAAAACAGGTAAGCTCTTTTGCTTTGGCATATTTCTTTTAATCTTTTGCTTTTTATGTCAATTTTAGTCACCTCCTCTAAAGCGTTATATACAAAATTGGAGCATATATATGATAAGCATATGTAAGTCTGAAATTATGCACTGCGTTATCTCAGTTCTTGGATCCACTAAGCCAAAGCTGCTAATGTAGTACAAAAACAAAACTGTAAAAATAGCATTTTATTCATGTTCGGCAGCTTTTGTGTACTTAAACATTTTTGAAATACATTGTGAAGTCATTTAATGGCAAGACTAAAATGTCAGCTTTTTTTTTTTTAATTGGAAAGGGTGTGCAATTTTGTTTTGCCTTTTGCTAATGTAGCTCTAGATGGTATCCATATGCACAAGTTCTGTTAATATAAAATTTGCATTTGTATATGCACAAGAGGGGTAGAGTTTGGCTTCAAGTAACAGCCTTTTTTCTTATAGAGAGGGGAAAAATATTAATATAAAAATATTTGAAAGATGTAGCAGACTTAAGTATTTGAAACAGGAAGTCTGGTCAGATATTTTGTGTCTTTTATGAAAAAGACACTTTTTTCAGGTATATGAAAATTAAATGGTTTTCTGTATTTAGTAAAGAAAGGTATATGGTTTAGTTTGCAAATCATTTGTAGGGTGTTTATGTAGTTGTGTATGGCCTATTTGTGGTACAAGGAAAATGAAAATAGTAAAGCACAGTCTAGAGCTGCTGATCATTCGCTGAGAAACCCACCAGTCATCATGATACTCCTCTACTGCAAACAAAGCAACCAGAAAACAGTGTTAAAATCACCAAACTATTGTGTTAATGTTTTACAGAAAAAAATAAATAAATTAGTTCACGTTCTCTCCCAGCCTCAATATTCTACCATTGCTGAATAAGAAGCGAAATGGAATTGGTTGTTTAGGATTGCAGTACTGTATGGGCAAGCTGCTGCTTTTTTGAACTGGTACCAGTTTTTCTGTTTAGAATGTGTTGCCAATGATGCAGATTTCAGGAGAAGTGCCAACGTTTTGGCCTAAAGAGAGTCTGAGATAGGTCTGATGTGGTGACTCCTGCAATGCTTGGTGAGCTGTTGATGCTTGTACTCTAGACAAGGGTTTTTCTGAAGTCAACTGCCTCAGTGGTCATTCTTCAACCTTTTGAAACAGTGGAGGAAGTACTGAATAGATACTCTGGTGTGGTTTTGATGTCTACTTTCATTTAGTAGGGATTCTTTGTATCTGTTCTTGAACTTCTAAATGTGGAAGTCTCTCTGGATTTTGGCCATGTTTCTTCTGCTGGAGAAATTGTTTGTCTAAATCCCTTTCCTCATCATCTGTAGAAACCCAGCAAACAGACATCTTCATGGCTGATGGACTGGGTTGTCATCATATATTTTGTTTGATCTCTAAATTCCACAAAAGTTTTTAACACAGACCACCCCTCTGCAAGCTAAGGGACAAGATTCTCTCTGCATTTAAATGCATTCACAAATCATATCAGACTGTACTTCTAGATGAGGTATATGATGTTTTCCACCCGCCCTGCCCCAGTTTGTTTTTCTAAGGACCCTGGTAAGGATATTTTCCTTTGGGAAAGACTTTCAATGGGCCACTGAACCTAGCTACGGCAAGTAGAAGAACTGTTCAGTCTTACGCATTATCTGAAGGAGGGTTTGTGTGTTCCGCTTGTAATGAGTATTTGCTTTTAGGCAGTCAGAAATGTGGAAAGGATGGCTTTCTGTCAATAAATGTATTTACATTCATATTCCATCCATCTTCCTGTCTTCTCGGAAGCCCTATCATTGTTTAATTCTTAGAGACTGGATTTATGGGGTGCAAAGCGTACGATCCAGCCTTTTCTGTAACAAGCAGAGAACAGCTGGAGAGAGGGCAACAGACATGACCTGTGTAGGAACAAAAATCTTTTATTTAAATAACTATATATTACTCATTGTATTATGTATTATATATGCATGTAAACAGCCTGTTTCAGTAACCAGAAATTCTTGGATAAATAGCTTTCTTGACACAGGAGAGTATGAAATTCCCAACCAATAAGTGCTTCATTTTCTGTAGCCAAGTCAGTAATTTTTTTCTTCTGATATATTTTTGTTAGTCTTAATCACTGTTTACCAGTAACATTCAGTAATTGTCCTAGTCCCTACCTCAATTGCTTTGAAATTTTAAGTATGTCACAGAATCACAGAATTGTCTAGGTTGGAAGAGACCTCCAAGATCACCTAGTCCAACCTCTGACCTAACACTAACAAGTCTGCCACTAAACCATATCACTAAGCTCTACATCTAAACGTCTCTTAAAGACCTCCAGGGATGGTGACTCAACCACCTCCCTGGGCAGCCTATTCCAATGCCTAACAACCCTTTCAGTAAAGAAGTTCTTCCTAATATCCAACCTAAACCTCCCCTGGTGCAACTTTAGCCCATTCTCCCTTGTCCCCCTGGTGTCCCACCAGGCACGTGGGAGAACAGACCAACCCCCACCTCTCTACAGCCTCCTTTAAGGTAACTGTAGAGAGCGATAAGGTCACCCCTGAGCCTCCTCTTCTCCAGGCTGAACAAGCCCAGCTCCCTCAGCCGCTCCTCGTAAGACTTGTTCTCCAGACCCCTCACCAGCTTCACCCTTCTCTGGACTCGCTCGAGCACCTCCATGTCCTTCCTGTAGCGAGTGGCCCAAAACTGAACACAGTACTCGAGGTGCGGCCTCACCAGAGCTGAGTACAGGGGCACAATCACTTCCCTCGACCTGCTGGCCACACTGCTTCTTATACAGGCCAGGATGCTGTTGGCCTTCTTGGCCACCTGGGCACACTGCTGGCTCATATTCAGCCGACTATCAACCAATACTCCCAGGTCCTTCTCGGCCAGGCAGCTTTCCAGCCACTCATCTCCCAGCCTGTAGCTCTGCTTGGGGTTGTTGCGCCCCAGGTGCAGGACCCGGCACTTGGCCTTGTTGAACCTCATACAGTTGGCCTCAGCCCATCAGTCCAGCCTATCCAGAAATATTATATAAAATATAAAATATATAAAATAAAATATAAATATATTTATAATAGTAAAATAATTAAATATTTTACAATATATAATAACAATATGTATTATATTATATTCTATATAATTATATATTATATATTATAATATTATATTGTATATTATTTATATTATATTACATGATAATATATAATAAATATGTATAATATATAAAACATAAAATATATATAGAATATAAGATTTCTATATATAGAAATATATATTATGACTTCAGAGTTATATGTATGTATGTATTTATAGTGCTTTTTAAAAAAAAGTTAAATTGATTTTTAGGCAAATGTTTAATTTTGAAACTGAGGAAAGCGGTAGTGTTAAAAAGAACCTCATTTTAAAAAGGTCTTCTAAACAATGCATGATTTTTAATTTGTCACCGAATTGTTACTTAGTGTTAGGAAGATTTTTATGTTTGTGCTACTTATATTTGCAGAAAGTGTTAAATTGACATGATCACTTCTTCTGCATTCTTATTTTTTGGTTTTGTCTTCCTTTATAAGTGATTAATTGCATTTTGATGTTAAATCTGTAATAATTGTAATAAATCTGTAATAAATACCACACAAGGTAGAAAGTATGGAAAGATGCTGATCAAGATATTAACATAGTCTGATAAATTTTAATAACAAACTCATAGTGTTTAGATTGCTATTAGATGTTTATTTCATTATGAATTTAGTCACTAAAAGCCAGCATGCAAAATAATTTAAGAGACTATTAATACATACAAGTAAATTCAATATTTTTGGCGATATGTAGCATTGCTTAAATTTTTAGATCTTCAGGTTGTGTAAATGTTCATATCTTGCAGAATTAAATTGACATTATATGCCAGCAGAGGATTTGTCCTTTGGCAAGGGTAGGAAATATTTCTACAGGGCAACATGCGGTACTGTTTATGTACTTCATACACACACATATGCATATTTACATACCTGTAAATAATATTTTTATTTCAGATACCTGTTCATCCAGTGCCAGATCCTTTAGTACATGAAGTTCTAAACTTGGCTTTTAAGCACTTTAAACATAAGGAAGGGTAAGTTTCATCTGTATTCTTTAAACGTATGTATTATCAGCCTGTGCTTCACTGTGATGATTGTTCTCCTTTGATTACTTCCCATGTAACACATTGGTGATAATACTGTAGAAGAACAGTGGTCTTAAAACTGAAAACATATCTTGAAAGAGCATAGCTGTGTTCAATATAATAGAGTTTATTTTGTGTAGAATGGTTTGCATAGCCAACCAGACACAGAAAAGAGGTCTGAGGTTAGATAACAATTGTAAACTTCCTATGCAGTGTATGTCTGCTCAACAAATTTGCACCCTTTTAAATGTTACTCATGCATTTTGTGCTTGACTTTCATTGTTTTTGTGGTTATGCTCCATGATATGGAATGTTACCTTTCTGTTTGTATTTGTGAACGCTCTTGGGGTTTAGAAGAACAAGGATATATTTGACACCTGTGGCCTTTTTTTTTCTTTTCTTTCAGGTATTCAGGAACCAACACTGGGAATGTGCATATTATTGCAGACTTATATGCAGAAGTGACAGGAGTTCTTGCTCAATCAAAGTAAGTTCAGGAAAAATGACTCTAGACTTAAGAAATATTTAATACAGCAGCATTTATTAATGGCCCCAGTAACTAATACTTAGTGTGCTCTGACATGTCCTCCTCACTTTCCAACACAATAATTTGAACAAATCAAGGAATAATCTTCAGTACAAAACTGAACTGCTTTGCTGTAAGTCTGTAGGTGCAGGGAAAGGAGGCTTGCTATCAGTCAATAGTTGTTCTGTTAACAAGTGTATTCTAATGTGCTAATCATCATAGACACTCTTAAATGCCTAGCTTTTAAATATCAGGGTTCATCTTGCTTGTGTTTTGTTTACTGTAGGTGCCGTTATCATTAACAGCATAAAGACGTCAGTTCAAAAATGAAGACATAATGTAAAAGTAACTAAAAATGCAACTAATTGCTATTGATATCCCTTGTTCAGGTTTCAAGCTGTTAGGAAAAAGTTTGTCACCGAATTAAAAGAACTGCGGCAAAAAGAACAGAGTCCCCATGTAGTACAAAGTATCATCAGTTTGATTATGGGAATGAAGTTTTTTCGGGTAAAGATGTATCCTGTGGAGGATTTTGAAGCATCGTTTCAGTTCATGCAGGTAAATGAACATCATAGCAAACTGAAATAAGCATTGTTTTGGTTGTTGAGAACCCATTCTCAGTTGTCCCAATAATTTGGCAAAACCATAATACATGAAATTATATTTACATCTATATTAGTCCTGAGAAGACTAACACATGCATGGGTACTTTAGTTTGTGCACGGAGTCGTCGGTTTCCTATAGTGGAGTGTGCGTACATCTGTATGGATATTTATTTCCCTGTAAAATTGTCTTTGTGTCTTTGTATCATTGTCATGTTGAAAATTAATATGAGTATATAAAAATGTAAAATACTACGTTCTAATAATTTCAGTATAAGATAAGCATTTACTTTTGGAAACGAGAATAATCTGAGGAAAAAACGTGCATTATATATATTTTTAATTTTAGTAGGAAAAAACCTATCATCTGGTATTTCAGATGTTCCCCCCCCCCCCCTTAATTAAGTCTAACTAAAACACATTGTATTTTTAAAATTTGACCTAGTAATTACTGTGATACTGTTAGGGGTATTTATGGTACAGTGACATTTCTAAGTCTTTCTTATTTTTTAAATCTTTTTTTTAATGCTTCATCACAAAGGAATGTGCTCAATACTTCCTGGAAGTAAAAGATAAAGATATAAAACATGCACTTGCTGGTTTGTTTGTGGAAATTCTCATCCCTGTGGCTGCTGTAAGTATTTTCTTCTTCCACTTCCCTCACGTACAGTTAAACTCTCATTGTTAAAATTGCTTCCAATGATTACCCATTACATTGTATTTTACGTGTTTTAAAATGCTATTAAGCAAATTACAAGCACTTACATAACCTTTTGAAGGGAAATGTGTAAGTATGATTTGCATATTAGTTTCCCAACTTTTTTCAGAACCTTTTAACACTGTTTTCTAGACCCCATAAATCACCACAGCACTATGTAATCTTTTATATGTTCTAAAAGACAGGATTCCCCTGTGTTTAAAATTTTTGTTATTATTTTATTTTAGTCCCATTGACTTTCTTTATTAGCTGAAACCTGTAAGGTCCTTCTAGAATAAACTGAGATATGTAATGTTTTTATAGTCAGGGAGAGTGTGAACTATTATTCAAGAAGAAAAAAACTAGTATAGGAGAATATCTCTGACCTCTATTTCTCTTTCAAATATATCTGTCTTGTCTTGAGCTGCAGGGATACATTTCTCTCTCTAGATTTCTTAACTTTGGAACTACTGAAAAAGATTAGAAGGGATACAGTCATTCATTTTAAAGCATTACCACAGAGAGGTAGATTAGCTGTATATTGAGTCAAGTCTTGATTTCACCTGGACATATTTCTGCTCTGTCCTAGAGAAAAATCAGCTGTCCTGTTAAGAAGTAAATGGTATTTTTCACTTGGAATTCCAAAGTTACTTTGCAGGTGGAGTGGGGGGTGAATAGTAAAAGTAGTTAGCATATTTAGGTAGGTACGATTATTAGTTTAAAAATTCGTAATTTAAATAGTAAAAAACGCACATGCATTAATTAGGCAGAAGCAGTGTTTGGGAATTGGAACTGCTTGGTTGTGACACTCAGCAGCAGTGCAGAATGTTTGTGTGTTTGTGGCGATCTGTGGATCACTTCCTACAAATATGGGTTGAGTCAGTGCTTTAAGCATTTGGTGAGGGACTCTTAATCTTTCTGACTCATTGAATCTTTAATCACTCCATACAAATGGAGCTTCTTAAACAGAAGCTGAGAACCCCATCCTGGATGGAAATAGAGTTGAGAGGTTTAGTCATTCTCTTGGAAGACGTAGGATGCAAGTTTGAATCTTTTTTGAAGAAGATGAAAGAACTGAATCTGGATTTGCTGTATCTTGGGTACAGAAAATCACTTTAGTGAGTAAGCTATTGGGTTTCAGCACTATTGCTTCTTTACTGTCATTCTCTTGCTTAGTCATTCAGGCATTTTTAAAAATATGACCTGATTAGAAGCCTGCAGGTGTAATGGATGACTGAATATTTTCCACTGCGGATGATAAGGCTGGTCTATAAGCCCAAGGTTATATCCAAAAGCAGGAATGTGATGGTGGCAACAACTAATTTCTCATGTGGAGCTAGGGGGTACAGAACAACATAGAGCTTAAGAATAGCAAAAGAGTAATAGTTTGGGGACATTTAGGAATTGGGTTCAAATATAAATACTTTCTCAGTTCTTCCTTTTTGGGTTTTCACAAATTACAGAGATATTACATGCAATTTTTTATGTGTATGTATCATGAATATTCTAGTGTTCTAAGAAAGATGGACATGATATATGTTTTAATAACTCCTGTTTCAATAGTAAAAAACTAAATTATATTGGAAAGAGTAAGGAAATAGGAAAATCAGTTTTACCTTTCAGGTTCTTTTTTCAAAAAATAGAAAATTAGGGGAAGTATGATTGCTTCTGCTGTAATGCATGTTCTTCACCTTGCATACTTTTAAAAAAGATATCTTCTAGGAAAACAAAACTGTATAAAGCACTACATTCAAAATTACATTTAAATTGATTATCAGGGGTATCCAGAGACAATGCTAATGGACTTGGAGGGAGGGGTTTAATGAAGAAGGTAGCTGTGTGGTTTGTGAAGGGAAGGCTATTTTGCATGGAAGGACAGATTGATTTAAAAAGGTATAGGAGTGTATGCATCTCTTCCATTTATTATGAAAGCTGAAGAAAGACCACTTATATTATTGATTAGCTGGAAATCCTGCGTCTGTTTTCCTTTAAGCTTCTAGCTTTCAGAACTGGGGAATACAAAAGAAAAGTGTATCAGCGGAAAAGGGATCAGTGAAAAAGTTACGGATATTATTTATGAAATACATGAAATTACACTTTTTAAGGGTTTCAGTGCCCTTCTTATTTCTTAGTTGGTGACATATACTTTACTTACTTTTCTTTATTTATGGAACGCAGACCATATTTTAAAAATAGTGGTTTATGTTTTTTTTAATTACTTTTTCACCTGTGTGGTTGTAGTATATGACATGATTCATTACGTTTCTGTTTATATTTCAGACAGATAACAGTCAAATACTTATCCAACATGAAATTTAACTTTTAAACATTCTTAAATTCATGGATGTCTTACTGTGTATTTTTACTGCCTTCTTCATGAAATTTTAAACCAATTTATGTGTGTATTTTTTTTAATAGGCTGTTAAAAATGAAGTGAATGTGCCATGTTTGAAAAATTTTGTGGAGATGCTTTATCAGACTACCTTTGACTTGAGTTCAAGAAAGAAGCATTCGCTGGTATTTTAAAGAAATATTTCAACTTCTCCATTTTGCTCATCTTAGGCTTTTAAGCTAGTGCATTATCTTAAGAAAACCAAACAGCTGTATTCATTTAAATCTTAACTCCTCAGTTCAAGTACAGTTCAATTCACACTGTGTATATTGCTTTTGCTCTAATTTTGATCTATTTTTTGTGCAAGCCATGTGCTCTGTTATCCCACTTGTGAGGTTGTCTTGAAATAGATATTTGTTCTTATTTTAGATGGTTTTAGCATAGTTATTTAACCTAATGTCTCTTCTAATAAGAACTTACGTTCAGGGAGTCTGTATATTTAAATCATGTTTAATTAAAAGATAGAAGCAGCATGCAGGACTTTTCCAGCAAAATAGAGCCTGTTAGTAGCCCTATTCTGCCTGTTTTCTCCCTTCCTGGTATACTTTGTTTTTTTTTGGCATATAAAGCATACATTATTGTATATGGTTAAACTCATTATATAAGAATAAAATAGTTGATGTTAGGATTCACAGTTCTATTTATGAATTCAGAAGCTTTTCTACATCAATATTACAAGTTACCTACTTGTCTTCTTTCTATAATTTTTATTCCACAAAAAGGTAATCTGCAGTCAGATCTGGTATTAATCACCATCTTGTATTTCTTAAAAATCTGGTATTTAAACATATCTTATGTAAATAAAGCAAATCAAAATCGCCCGAGTTTGCATATTCACAGATTTTATTAGACAGGTTTTGTTACTTAATAAAAATAGACTTTGAGGAGCAGTAAAATTTCTGACAACCTTAAGTCTGCATCGTAATCAACTGAGTTGATTGTTTTGTTCAGCCCCCCCCCCCCCCCCCCCCCCCCCGCAAAGGTAGTTCCATCTCCCAGCACTTAAGACCCCATGAAATGAATGATCTGATTACAGGGAAAGAGCAAATATTGTAAGAAGGGCGAGGTCTGCCAGCAGTCTTTGTTTGAGATCAGGCCTTGCTAGGAGATGAGTTCCGCCGTAGTCCCATTGCCCTGGCCCTGTGCTAATACCATGAGCTGTGCAGCACTTAGCGTATACCAGCCAGTCCGGGCTGGCAGGCATGTCCTAGTGCAGGGGAAAGAAAGGCTATGGCACAGTGCTAAACTGGAGACCAGTCCTAGTTGCTGTGAGAACCTGAGACAAGAACGAACTGTGTCTCATTCTCGATGTACAAGACTTGGGAGGTATGTGAAGAGCAATTTGATCAATTCTTTTTCCCCCCTACTCGTAGGCTTTGTATCCATTGATCACCTGCCTGTTGTGTGTCAGTCAGAAACAGTTTTTTTTAAATAACTGGCACGTTTTCCTGCAGAACTGTTTGTCACATCTAAAGGTAAGAATTCTTTTCAAATCAGAAACTGTTGCAAATCGGTAGCATTTATTCCAATATGTTGTCACTGTTCTAGTGCCAAATAAACAACAAATATTTGGCTGTTTTTAAAAGGACACTGTAATTTTTTAAAAACAGTTAATTGTCTCCATTAGTACTAAAATTCTTATGATTTTATATAATGCTGGAAATAGATATCTGCAGAGATATCTGCTGATAAATGCAATTTTATGCTAGAGGAAGTACAAACTGTAATTCTGCATGTGAAGATTACATGTGAGAAAAAAATTTGTCTCACCTCTTTACTTACTGAAGGAATAGAAAGTAAATCTGTACTCCAGAAAAGAAATAATACATACAGCCTCTGATAGGTATCCAAATAAAAATTACAGTGTCTTTTAACTTGTGGCTTGATTTGATAGCATTGTAAACGTACTATGATTGACAAAACGCAGAGATTGTGGTGCTTAGAAATCAGGGATTTGTTTCTGTGAATTTCTTATAGTATTAATTGTACACTTTCTCTCCTTAATTTTGATTAACATAGTTCATGATTTTGCCTGATGTATTGATTTTGATGATTTTAATACTTTCTTTGATCCACAATATTCATTCTGGTTAGGTATGAGTGACAGTTCCGAAGCTTATTAGGAATATATGTAAACCAGCATGTAGTCTGAGGGAACAGGCTTAGCTGCTTGGATTGCTTTTTCAAGAGTAATTTTGTTTTCATGACATCTTTCACACTTTTCTGTTGCTTGTTGGGTTTTTGTATATTTTTCATCTAACATTGGCAGTTCTTTTGCAATGTTTGCCTTGTTTGCTTTTTTATTATTATTATTTATTTTGCTGTTTATTTTGCTTGTGGAGGCTTCCTTTGTTTTTAAAAGCTTTTAAAAAAATCTTACAGTCTAGGAGCTGCATTTTTCTGGCTTAATATCCATTGCTGATAATGGATGTATTAAAAGTATAAATGCCAGTGAGTTCAACTGGTAGTTCCTGAGCATGCATTTTATATTTTACTTAGTTTTGTTAACCACTAACAGCTTAACACATTTACTGTAAGGCTCTATTCAGCAGAAATTTTATATGTGAATTTCTGCAACTCAGAATTTTCAGTGTCTTGTTTCTGTGCCATCAATGAGATAGGATATTTTAATGGCTTGATTTAATCTGGTCCACCAAATACTTTTTTTTGGGGTGGGGTGGGGGGTTGCCTAGCTTGAGGTTAATCTTCAAAAATCCACCCCAACTGTCCTCCTATGTCTTGTGAATGAATGTGTTCCTTTGTTTCTGAAGCTAATTAAATGCATGCAATCTGTAATAAGTAATCTCATTAATTTGTAAATCTGAATTTCACAGCAGTTTGGTCTTTTAGATTTCCCTTTCCCCATTTTATTTCCTGATCTCCTAGTGACCAAAGTTATTTTATTTGCAGTTACTTAAATATATAAAACGCACAAGGTTTCCAAACCCATCATCTCTAGTGTCTTTGATGCTATTTAATAAAGTAACACTGAGAGTTATTGGAAATGCTTTAATTTACTAATAAGTTTCATCCAGCCTTAACACATGGAGGGATACCTGACAAATTGAGGGCTGCAGCAATGGCAGGACCTAGACTCTTGTCACAGGAACACTCTTATGAAGAGCATAGGCCCAGTAGCAAGAGGTGACGTAGGCCATGGATTCGTGGTGCTCAGCTTATTCCCTGCTGACGGCCAAGTGCAAACTTTTGCCTAGCAATGGATGCTGTGTGGCCACACTCCAGTGGCAGGGAATTAAGCTTGCCACTGATCTCCCATTTGCTGTGAGGTGAAAGCTCGCACCTTGACAGTTCCTCCGTAGTAACCAATGCATGCTGTGGTCACAGCCTACCTTATCCTGCCGTATTTCAGTGCAGTTATTTCATTTGACAACTGTAGATACATTGTCATCTGAATCCTGATCCAGTACTAGCAAGATTTATTGTCCTTATAAGCCATTTGCACGTGGTTTCAGCACGTACTGCTTCTAGTTATCCTTAAAGCAGACTTAGTCTGCAGAGAAAACATCCTAGCCTTTCTTAAAGAAGGCAGGCTATGATTTTTGTTAGGATGGTTGGTTGTTTTTGTTTCCCTTTTTCATTCTTGGTATTACTGCTATGAGGAAGGATTATTACGTCCGGGTGTGGACCAACGCAAATAGCAGTTAAGTTAGTAGTAAGAGCTGGTTTAGACCTGGAGTCTACCAAAGGGAGTACCCTTGGAGTACGCATAGATGGCCTTGACCCGTGTAGTAGCTGGGTTGTCATCGTAGCTTTGAGCTCAGCAGAGTGTTTCTTCACACACTGAAGTGTAACAGATGGTGACACTGGTCAGTATTGTAAAAATGTTTTGCCTACTTTTCTAACCAGTATTTAGATAAGGTAATCTTAGCAGATTTGCCAGAAAGTTCAGTTTTGGACACAAACTGAAGCACAGGAAGTTCTGGCCGAATATGAGAGGGCACTTCTTTACTGTGAGGGTGACGGAGCACTGGAACAGGTTGCCCAGAGAGGTTGTGAAGTCTCTTTCTCTGGAGATATTCAAAACCTGCCTGGATGCCATCCTGCGTAACGTGCTCTAGGCGATCTTGCTCAGTGAGAGGTTGGACTGGATGATCTTTAGAGGTCCCTTCCAACCTCGGCCATTCAGTGAATCTGTGAAAACTGATTCTTGAATGGAGATGAGCAATGGTATCCTTACCACTTGTTATGGGGAGAGGAAGGAACATATAGGAAAGCTGCTGAAGTGGAAGGGAAAAGTGTCTATCATTCTGCACCACTGTTCGGTAGAAGAGTTTTTGGTTAGTTTAAACTTAGCATCTGTTACCACAAAACCTTGAAAGCTGGAGGAAAGTTTTTTGCCACTATAGTATTTCTACTGAATAGAGTCCTTACTGTACAGCTATCTGTTGTTTTTGTGCTTTTTTCATCTAACATGCATGTGCCTCCCATTCTCATGTTTGTTATGTTTTGCTGTCTCACGTTGCTTTATTTAGATGCCATCTAACAACAGTATCAGAAAACAAATAGAAACACTGCAGGTGAGTTAATATGTTGTTACAACTCAGTGAAACATTGCTTTGTCTCATGTAAATAATGTGTTTTTTTATGTTAATCAATGTATTTTGTGCTTTCCTTTCTCTGTAAAAATGCTTGAAGTACTGTTAAGAAGCCATAGGACAAAGAATAACTAATGTTTCAAAGATCTTTTTTTTCTTGGTAGAGAGTAAAGGAGAAAGATCAGAAAATAATATCAGTTTGTCCTAGAGGGTGAAAATGTGTCCTTGTAAGGTTGAATATCAATGTCGCAGCTGGTTTCCTTGAACAGCAATGCATGTTTCCACTGGTAGTAAATTACCTATTCAGATGTACATATATTATTTTCTGTTAATTTATTCCAAAAAATGTTTTGCATGCGAGCAAACTTGAAAACATTTTCACAATTAAAAAATGTGAAACTGATTTATTATAACAACTTGCAGTGCACTAACTTGAAAGACTTTTACACTGTTGGTTTTGCAGGTTTTAAAAAGTAGAAATTGTTTTAGTTCAGAACAGAAGAAAAGTTTAACATCAGTATTAAAAAGTACTTTCTTCAGTAAGTGACTACATTTGACTAACATGGAAAAAATGCTATTTTGTTCCTTGCCTTCACTGAGATATGTTTCATTGACTCGTCTTAATGTGTCATGTAAGACCATTGTAGATTTGCTCTGATTTTGTTTTGTAACAGAGATACAGTTCTTGAAAGTGTATTCCATAGTCTGCTGATATAATTTATCCATTTTACGAGTTTTAGGATGTGAAACAGAACTGTGTTTGGGGAAGAAAACAAATAAACAAAAACCAGAGTGCTTGAAAATTTATCATGCATCAGCTAAATGGGCTGAAATACAGGCAGGTTGGGGGATTATATAGGCATATATACTGAACTCTAGATGCAGCAGTCTCAAAGAGAAAAGGAAATACTGACATGCTAACAGCAGGTATACAAGAAGTGTGCTATAATTAGACCAAAAAAGTCATTTTCTTCTAGCTTGTTTTGTTCCTAGTTATAGGAAGACATAATGGAATTTTTCAATGCTTAAGAAATTAAAAGTACTGCTGTATTTATAATATTGTTCCACTTAAAAAAAAGAAGAAAAAAAAACACTTTAATTTTGGTTTTCTTTTGGACCTCTAAGTTAATCTCCCCTTTGGAATACCAGATATAAGAAAACCAGAGCATCACTCAAGTAGGTTACAATTAATAAAAGTTGTGGAGACTGCATTTTGGACTTTGATAATGTATGTGCCGATGAATTCATAATACTACTTCAAACACCAAGAACTGTTGGCCTGTAGATTAGATAAGTAATAGTGTCATTGGGTTTTGATAGTTTAGGTTGATTGAAATCAAAACTATCACAATCTCTCCCTCTCCTACAGTTTTGAGCGAGCATTTGCGGCTTCCTTGCAATAGCGGTGCTGGTACATTAACTGGGTAGTAAAACCTCACCTGTCTGAATATTAACCAGGAGCAGGTGCACTTTTACACTGTTTAGATTTTGTTTATATCACCTTCCTGTGTTTACCCGCTGCCTAGTTGCACATGCCGTAATTCAAGGGTGATGGTAGGAACCCACTGATGTATGCGAAAAGAAGGGTAGACCAGCGTTATCACTGTCTTAGACTAATTCTGATATTCTGATAAACAATCACATATGTTGTCTGTGAAGGCCCACTGTGGCCTCTGCGATTTTGTGATGGGCATTTTTTCTTTCTTGAAGTAAGCTACTGCCAAAACCAACAGTCCTGACCCACCCGTGTTAAAGCCATCCAAGTTACTCTCTTTGGATAGGCTGTTGCACAGGTAGAGCCATGAAATGACTTGAATTAGCTTACTGATGTGAGCTGGACTTTCTTACTGCTTGAGTCAATGCAGAGGGGGCAGTGGGCCTGCTGAGGAGGAAACAAAGATGAGAACATCCTTTTCCCATGGTACTGTGTCTTAGATCCACTTACACCCGTTGTGAGATTGCACTCTACTTGTCCCAGGAGGACAGTGTAGCAGTGCTGTTCTGATTCATTGGCTTGTGGTTGAGGCCACACAAACGTGAAATTAGTTGGTTCAAGCCATCAGGCAGAAATGTGCCTTGAAACAAGACTTAGCTAGATATGGGGAAGAATTGTTTTTTTTTTTTTCTTAACTGAGACAATGCCGAAAAGGTGCCAACTGGGAGTAATTTATTCTGCTCGTAAGCTAATACGAGCCAATATTGGCTAATATAAGCCAGTTCCAAGAGTCCCATTGAATACTTCAAGATTATAAATGCAGTCAGAATCCTCAGCTGGAAAAGGGACTGCTGGAGCTGGTATGACAAGCATTACGGTCACTCACTGTTTTGTACAACATAAGAGCTAGGAGGAGCAAAGCTAAGCTCCTAGAAATAGCTTTTGGACAAAAAAGAACTTCATACAACACATAATTCAGTAATGCTTGCCCTGCACTCTTTTTCTTCTGCACCTGCTACTGTCTGCTGTCGTGAACTGAATACTGGACTTAAATGGACTTTGTGCCTGATCCAAAGCAGCTATTCCCATGTTTTAGACAAAGTATAAGTTTGCCATAAAGTAGGCATCCATTACCCGATGGCTTTCTAATGAAGTTCTTTCAGGCAGTACACTCTTGTTATTCATCTCAAGAAATTGCTGCTTGTTAGTTAATGCTTTGCTTTCAGAGTGAGAGACTTATAAAATAATCTCAAGTTATTGGTTAAATATTTAAATAGTATTGGAAATATGTGATATAAAGTTGGTTTTATGGATACACATTAAAACATGTAGTCAGTATTAAATACAGCAGCTTTCATTGTTACAAAAAATATCCTCAAAAGTCAGAAGAGTAATTAATAGTAGAATTTTCTGAATGTCTTGCAAATAACAGTAACTGTATTTTTCATTTATTTTACAGAATAAAGATCCCAAAATGTCCCGAGTTGCACTGGAATCTTTGTATAGGTTATTGTGGGTTTATGTTATTAGAATAAAATGTGAAAGCAACACTGTAACTCAAAGGTAAGTTCATTGTGCAAGGGATTGTAAATTATGCTGGTTTTGTTTTGTTTTGTTTTCCTAGTGACATTAAAAAAGATCTTGAAGCCACCTTGGGGATGGGCTTGTTGGGTAAATAGGGAAACAAAGACTACATCTTAACAGAGAAAACCAAGAAAACCTGTTTAGTTTGAACAGGAGAAGGAAGACAATCTGCAGTTGTCTTTTTATATATGTGATGACAGAACTGAATGGAGAGATAAGAAATGGGAAATTTAGTTAAAAGGCAATAATGGTACCAGAACAACTAGGGTGTGAAGTGACCATCACTAAGTATAGTCCAGAAATGATAAGATTTGGATTTAATAATTAGTGTAATGAGAATTTGGAATAGTCATTCAAATTTTGCTCTTCCTCCTACAGGAGGAATTACAAAGTAGGATCTTAGTCACTTTATAAATGAACCCATTATAGTGTTCCCTGCGACAACGGAGGGCTGTACCTGTCATATGCTTCTGTGTTATGTAGTAGTAACTCTCACACTCCTTCTAGGTTTGAATTGTAACATCTATGCTATTAGAAAAAGTTACTTTTAAAACAATGTTTTGACTACTTATATTTATTTTTCAATTCTTGTAGTCGTCTCATGAGCATTGTATCAGCACTTTTTCCAAAAGGATCACGTAGTGTGGTCCCACGAGACACACCTCTGAATATATTTGTGAAGATTATTCAGTTCATTGCTCAGGTAAGAATATGTCTAGGTAGAGGTATGAGAATAGTATGAACATTATTTGGAAGAAATATAAATTAAAGGTTATTTTTTTAAATATTTGTACTGCATTATAACGGTTTTATATATTGAATAAAACTTCCCCAAATATATGTAAAGAATGGAATGACTAATTCATTTCTACTAGTCACAAAACTATTTTCCCTAAGCTTCAGTAACTTGTTTATGAATATTATGATTAGTATTTACATTTGTATTGCTGTGCCTTGGGCATGTGTACATATATATAATACAATAATATAAGTACTATTTGTCTCTTATAAATATATTATAATAGAATAGCATCTGAACAGTAATATCCAGATACTATTATTTAGCGTGGAGTTTAGTTTCTATAGACAAGAAAAGTATGCAGTGTTTGCATTAGTTTGTAGTTTGTATTGCATTATGATTGGTATTATTTTGGGTGCTTCTGCTGTCCTAGTATGCAGGATGTGATCTCTCAGGATACAATACTTACTCATCTATAACCTTATAGATTAAGTTTTCCCATCTTATAGATAGCTTGTCTGTGCTTCAGCTTCCAAAATGATCTGCGGCTGTTCACACAGAAAAAACACACATCGCAACACACATCACAATCTGTATTTGTTTGCTAGGGTTCCTCTTCTTAATTATCAAATCTTTAAGCCTTTCAGTACAGTTCAGCTTATTTCAAGAAACATGTTCAACGTGAGCAGAGTTGTGCAGCAATTTTTTAAAATAAGATGGCTCAACTGTGTCAGGGGATGAGCTGAAAAAATTGTTTGACTTCTTGAGTATCATGAAATTTAAGAACGTTAAAGAACTCATAAGTGTCTGAAAAAAAACATTGCAAGCTCTCAGTAGAGACTGGGGTTTTGTGATTTAAATTTAGAGTTTCCATCTGATCTGTGTTTTGGCTACTTGCTTCAGAAACTAAACAAAACTCTTCCCTAAAATCTCTCATGATTTCTGTCTGTCATACTGATGTGCACCACGGCACCTGGGACCAAAGAAAGACCATCTGTCTTCTGTTTCCTTACTGCATGGTTTGCAACAGAAAGAATATTAAACAAACTGACTTAAATGGAGAAAGAAGGAAGCAAAAAATAAAGCTGAATTGAAATTGGGAAGATACATTGGGATAAAGACCTTGAAAAACGAGTAGGAACTGGAAGCTGTTGGATGGGATAATGGGTACTGCCTAGACAGAAAAGCTAATTGTTGGAATCAATGGGCACATACCCAAATTTCAACAGGAGGCTAGTGAATGAACTGGGTATAAAATGAAACTGGAACAGATTATTGGGAAAGTCAAGATGCTTCTTATTAGTCCTGTTCACCATTGTTTTGCTGTAAAATTCAGAGAAAATCCAGAAAGTGAAATAGAGTGCTCTTAATTAGTAGATGTTCGTTGCTTCAGCCTTACTGTAAAAGCCTATACTTTATTTACCTTATTACCAAAAGTTTCTGTTCTGAGTACACGATTTCATGGTGAATTCTCCTGTTGCCCCTCTCATTCTAGTTTCTGAATGCTTTTAAGTGTTTGGTATGTTTTTTTTTCACGTGTTAAACAGCTGGAGACCTGAAGTTCAGCAGAAAGTAAATGCTGAAGTTCCTGTTTTTTGGTGCAGGTTTCTTCCAAACTAGATAAAATTTTGTAAGACAACCAGGGTTTTCAACTTGGCACTTACACTAATGAGATCCCAGGGACTGAAATCAGGCATTCTCAGGCTGAAGTAGATGTAATTAGTAACCTACTGTGAAAACTTTATTTAACTAACTCAACTGTCATCAGCTGTACGAGCTACCTAACAGAAGCAGGAATAAAATGTACTTTTCAAGGGAATGTTCAATTGTCTTATATATCAGACTGGGTTGTTTTATTTTTCTTTCTAGCATATGTGGTACATTTCTGAACTTCAAGGATTGAACCAAATTCATTAAAAAATAATAATAACAACAAAAAATTGATATGTCAATTTTATACAGTTTTTTCAGTTGGCATCTCTTGAATTGAAATGGATTGAAACTGCATGTAAACATAGTATATAACCATTCAAAGAAAACCTGAATCATAATGCAAAAAGGAGCTAATCTGAGGTTGCAAAGGCAACCTTATTTGATCCATTTCCTAACTCGTGGGCTTTTACCAGTCTGATAATGTTACCATGATGTATTTTGGGTTTTTGTTTAATGTATTATATTAAAGACTGTTGAACGGTACTATATTTTAAAAGGAGTATTAATTCATAAGAATAAATTGGAGGGATTTTTTTATTATTTTTTAAAAAACTTTTAAGACATAATACCCGGTACCAATGAAGCATAAATTAAACTATGCATACTAACAGAAACAAGATGATCATATCAGTCTTTTTTCCTTTATAGGAACGTTTGGATTTTGCAATGAAAGAAATAATATTTGATCTTCTTAGTGTTGGAAAATCACCTAAAACCTTTACTATTAATCCAGAGGTAAAATAAGCTTATTCTTTGCATGCACTGAGAACAGAGTGTTGGGGCAAATTTTTGGGAGTGTGGTTAGCTATTTTCAAGCTGTTTTGAAAGCTTGAAATATCAAAAGGGGATAAAACTAAAGTAATTGCAGTTGCATACAATTGGTGTTTCATTTCTGGTTAGTAAGCTAATAACTACTGCTGTTTAGACTCATTTCAACTATAAATTCAGTATTTGTGAGTATTTCTTACAGTATAACCAAAAAGCCTTTTTTTCAGGGAAGTCCTAATGGCTTCTTAAAGTTCAGGACCCAGTTTAGTAGATGAGACAATGCCTGTCTTCAGTGTATCATTCTCAATATTCATATTGAGTCCTTTAGTTCTGTGTACTGTAAAACATCCAGTATATTTGTCCATGCCAATTCAGTTAACTGGAATCAGAGTTATGGGGAGGCACTTGAGGCTTAAATTTTATTCTTGATACTTTCGTTATCCTGATATGTAACATTTTAAATAATGTCTGTCCTACTAATACTGTTTGCTTAAAAAGGGAAAATGCAAATTGCGTTTGTCTCATCTGTGTTATTTTAATGTTATAATTCCTTCTGTTTTTTACTTCCTTTTTCTTCCCTTGGCTGCTTTTGTAGAGAATGAATATAGGCCTCAGAGTCTTCCTTGTCATAGCAGATAGTCTGCAGCAGAAAGATGGTGAACCACCAATGCCAACAACAGGAGTTGTTCTTCCCTCAGGAAATACTCTGCGTGTGAAGAAAATCTTTCTTAATAAAACTCTGACAGATGAGGAAGCAAAAGTTATAGGTATGTTATAGTCTTTTGTGGTAAGTTCTCAGTTATTCTCAAAGAGCACATCTGCGTAACTTCATTTCTGTATTTATTTTAATTCTTAGTGAGAATGTAATGGTAGTATGTTTTAACATGATTCTTTAGAGAGGGCTGCTACGCAATATTGAACTTCTGGTGTATATAAAAGGATCCTTGGCTTTTTTAAAATATGTTTTGCACAGCCAAATTAGCACATAGAAGACTGAGTGCAATTACTGTGGTAATTAGCGTGGCAATTTTTGTTCCCTTGATGGCACTCTAGAATGTCTCAAAACACAGCTGAAGTGGAGTAAGACATTTTTGATCCCTTTGCTCTGTTGATCTTGTGCAGATGAGGTAGTTGTCTCTAAGGGACTGTTTCAACCTAGAACTAAAATGCTCAGAACGGAAAAAAGCAACTAATGATTATTTCCATGTTTATGTTCTTCCTGAAAGAAACTTCTACATTCATACAATGCCTCCTACTGCTCATTTAATATGCTTTTTTTTTCTTTTGATACTTAAAGCGTGTTTCATGTCATCTTCTGTACAATAAGAAATTTGTCCCAAGCTGAATGTGGCAGATATTTTAATAAAAATGTAAAAATTAAATGAGAACATGAAAGAGTGAAAGAGGTTATCGGAACTCTTTGCCATTTCAGGAATGTCAATATACTATCCTCAAGTCAGAAAAGCGCTGGACAGCATTCTTAGGCATTTGGACAAAGAAGTTGGAAGACCCATGTGCATGACTAGTGTGCAGATGTCCAATAAAGAACCTGAAGACATGATTACGTATGTATAAAATTACGGTATTTTCATTGTCATAGTTATATTATATTTATGTGGTTTCAGAGGCCATCATTAATACATTACACATGTTGGCTTTTTACTTGAATATTAAATTAAGGCTAATTTCATTAGTTAATGCTAAAAACTTTCAGTTGTTTTTTTAGTTTTGACATAAGATTGAAAATGTTTGTGGTATACTGACGTAGATTTTCCTGTTGTTTTGTTGATTATAAACTGGTTTTGTAGGGGTGAAAGAAAACCTAAGATCGATTTGTTCAGAACTTGTGTTGCTGCTATCCCAAGACTGATTCCAGACGGCATGAGCAGGACTGACCTCATTGAATTGCTTGCAAGGTAAGGGAAATGAAATTCTGCTCGTAGTGAATGCTTCTTTTTAAAAGCTATTTGTATAACAGGGAGTTTGTCAGTGCAATATAAAGTGCGAGTCCACTGCATACAGAATCTATTCCTCCTATTGTTCTACCTCAGCAGTTGATCAGGTATTACTGGCTAGAGGAGCAGGAGGGTAAACTTAACTTGGAGGATCTTGCACTTGTTTTTAGAGATAAACTTCTGGAAAGTAGGTATTTCTATTGTTTTATTTTTTACACTTGTTTTATCATTTTGTTACTACTGTCATTTTTTTTCCTATTGATAAAACTGCAAATTATTGTAAAGGCGTGCTTATCTGACATTACCAAAATATGAGACAAACACTAATGGGAGACTTTTTTTCATGCTGTCTGTGTAACCTGCTTCCTTTTTGCATTTTGCATAGAACACTATGCATGTTCTTCCATCTCTTATCTCATTTTAAATTGAATGTGCCTTATCACTACTAATAAGTAGTTGAGATAAATGGTCGACCAGAGGTTTGCGGGTGGGTAATCTGAGCATTCAGTAAGAATATGTAGTTGTGGTACATACAGGCAGTCTTTGCTTATTACTAGAGCAATAAAACTTCCTTTTATTTTTTCTTTATTTTTAATGTAGGAAAGGTCTTGGTGTAGGAATACAGAATAGCTTTTAGTTTTGAAATTACAAACTCATTTGTATATAGTATATTGAGTTATATGTATATGAACTTTAGTAATGATGTGCAAGAAGAAGGTTTTTATAACACTTTTTTCTTCAATATCAAAAGTGGCATAGAAGACAAGAAGTATTAATAACACAGTACTGGATATGTTTCTTCTACCATAACAGGCTGAGTTATGGTAGAGTTCTAAACTGTATACGCGAATGTGATGTTTTTTTTTTTTTTGTGAGCTTTTACTCATATCCAATCTAAAGCTGCTTTATCTCCAAAAATAATCTGTTCTTTTGGATTTTAATTTGAAGAAAACAAACCATACATCACAAGGTACCTGCACAGTGAGTGCTAAGGTGATTGCTCAGATGCATGCTAATATCATAGAATGTCCCAGGTCTGAAGGGACCTTAAGGACCATCTAGTTCCAACCTCGCTGCCATAGGCAGGGATGCCACCCACCAGACCAGGTTGCCCAGGGCCTCATCCTGCCTGGTCTGGAACACCTCCAGGGATGGGGCATCCAGAGCTTCTCTGGGCAACCTCTTCCAGTGCCTCACCACCCTCTGAGTTGAGAATTTCCTTCTAATCTCTAATCTAAATCTCCCCTCTTTTAGTTTAAAACCACCCCACCCCATGTCCAATCATTATCTGACTGAGCAAGAAGTTGCTCTCCATCTTTTTTATAAGCCCCCTTTAAGTACTAAAAAGTAGCAATAAGGTCTCCCCGGAGCCTTCTCTTTTTAGTCTGAACATCCCCAGGTCTCTCAGCCTTTCTTCATAGGAGGGGTGCTTCAGCCCTCTGATCAATTTCATGGCCCTCCTCTCGACCTTTTCTAACAGATCAACATCCTTCCTTTGCTGGGGGCCCCAGACCTGTGCACATCTGAAAAATTTGATCAGTCTTGAAAATTGCATGTTCATATTCAGTTTTATGAACCCTTGTGTTATTTTACTGTATTGGTAGCAGGATCTTCTATTAGTAGCCAATTTCTGGTGTATACAGTGCAGAGATGCATCTTTGTGGAAGTAGTCTACATTGTACAGTAAAGAAAGTAGAGTTAACACCAAACTTTAATTTGTAAAGGCTTGTTAAAAATATGCAAATCTAGGGTGATGATACTGGTATTTTTTCTAAACAGGCTGACAATTCATATGGATGAAGAACTTCGTGCCTTGGCTTTCAATACTCTCCAAGCATTAATGCTTGATTTTCCAGATTGGCGGGAAGATGTTCTTTCAGGATTTGTATATTTTATTGTGCGTGAAGTGACTGATGTCCATCCAACGCTTCTTGACAATGCAGTAAAAATGTTAGTGCAGCTCATAAATCAGTGGAAACAAGCAGCCCAAATCCACAATAAAACCCAAGATTCTCAGGTATTTTTAAATAAGGTCCTTTGGTATTTAAATATATTTTAATCTCCATACAATTTTATTAGTATGCTTTATTGTTTCAGTTAAATAATAAAAAATCAGTTTACTTTCTTACAGTGCATGAACATTTTTAGACCTATTATTTTAAATAAACATTTTTGCAGAAAAATTTAGTATAATATTACTATGTAGTCTCTAAACACTAATTCATTGCCACATTTTTCTTTACATCAAAAGTCAATGCGCGGGACTGGAAATACATTAAACAGCAGTGTTTAACAGTGGACCTAGAGAAAAAGCACCACTTTTTAGTAAGAAATAGAAGGGGTTCAAATAATTTTATATGGTATTAAGAGAGAGTGATTTCCTTATTTTTAATTTTGCCTTCACCACCTAATTCATGTAAGGAAGTGAAATAAGAAAGACTTTCTCGTGGTATTTGTTTGGACTCAATTCAGAGAGAGACAAAAAAAATACCAAGTAGCTGATATAATGTCATTCTCATAATGTAGAATATGACTAGTATCCAAACAAGACCTAAATACCTTTTAATTAATTCTGTAAGTGCTAATAAAGGAACTATAACTTGGCTGTGTTTACTTTTGTCTTAAATTGTTTAACTTTCGTGATCTATTTCTTAGCGTGGTGTATCCAACGGGGCTGCCCATACCCTTCCTCTGGAGAGGACCCTTTATTCCAATGTATTTCATGTGGTGGAAGGCTTCGCTTTGGTCATTCTTTGCAGCACAAGGCCTGCAACCAGAAGATTAGCAGTCAGTGTGCTTAGAGAAATAAGGGCCTTGTTTACACTTTTAGAAATTTCTAAGGTAAGAGCTGATGACATATTCATTTAACTCCTTAATGAAAGGGTAGTGTTTTTCTTGACTTTGAGTTCTTTATGCTTTGTATTTTGTAGAGTGATGATGAGTTGGCTATAGATGTAATGGACAGACTAAGTGCTTCTATCCTGGAGAGTTTCATACATCTTACTGGGGCTGATCAGGTAGGAGAGGTTTCGTGTTAGTTTGGATGTAAGGTGATGTATTTTTCTAAATCTGTTTGTCACAAATAAATGGTATGTATTTTAAATCAGTGTCATTACATTCAGACTAATTTTGTCAGCTATTTATTACCTTTTTTTTAAAAAAAAAAGATGCATTAAAAAAAAAAAGCCCTCCCAGGGTCTCAAAAAAATTGAGAAATGTTGTGAAGCTGATGACATCATTGTACATTTTCTCATCAATAATGTGTCCACCACCACACAGACACACACACATACCTTTGTCTGTGTCTGTTTTTTTTTCCACTTGACTCACAGATCACAAGTTATTGGAAGGAAAGGCCAATGGCTTTTTCTGCAGCTATATAGTGTCTAACAAGCAGTGTGTCCTTTATCCATGATGAGAGCCATAAGTATCAATAAATAACAGCTGAATTCCTTATTATATATTTATGTTTAAATCTTAAGTATCAAAGAGAAGCTTTTCTGTGTTTGGGATTAGGAAATGAATTGGAATTCAGTAGTAAGCCTTTAAGAGTCTAGAATCTTTTGGAAGAATCATGAGTCAAAAAGCTTTTTTTATAATTTACGATTACCTAATATCCAGTTCCTTTCCAAGCAGTGTATTTCTGTCATTGGCCATATTAGGAACTTCTCTAAAACAATATGAATTAAGTTTAATTAAGTAATGTGTCTTTATGTATGCACAAGTATGCTTTTGACACTTAAGATTTTATTAGGTATTTAACAATGAAAGAATGTTACTTAATATGCACGGATATAATTTTTTCTTGTTCTCTTTTTTTTCTTTTTTTTTTTTTCCCAAATACACACAGACTACTTTACTCTACTGTCCCAGTTCAATAGATTTACAAACTTTGGCTGACTGGAGTTCCTCCCCAATCAGCCACCAGTTTGATGTGGTCAGTCCATCGCATATATGGATATTTGCACATGTGACTCAAGGCCTAGATCCATGGATTATAAGCCTTTCAAGTTTTATGAAACAGGAAAATCTTCCAAAACACTGCCCAACAGCTGTAAGCTATGCTTGGACATTTGCTTATACCAGACTCCATCTGCTGTCTCCACAAGTGGATATAAAGTAAGCTCATTTTTGATTTATCATCATTGTAATGCTATTATGTTTCAATGAGATAACGTGCACTGCTAGTATTTTCTATGGGTTTAATTCAGCTTTATGTAACAAAAAGTTGAAGCAGTTGTATTTGGAAGAAAAATTATCTGCTGTAAAGATTAATTCATGCGTTTGGCAATATTGTAGTTCAACAAGTTTGACTATTATATGTTATTGATGTACAGGTCTATTCTGAATAATTTGTTCAGAGTTTACCATGTTAACAGTTGTGGAAACAAGGACATATATGTAATTTTAAAATAAATTAAATGCAGAAACAAAATGAAACCTGGTGAGCTTTTTTTTCTTTTTTTTTTTTTTTACTGTATTGAGGTGTTGTTTTTGTTTTTTTAAATAGCAGCCCTATCAATGCAAAGAAAGTGAATACTACTACAAGCAGTGACTCCTACATTGGGCTCTGGAGAAACTACCTGATTCTTTGCTGCAGTGCAGCATCTTCTTCAAACTCTTCCACTTCCACTGGGTCTGTGAGATGTTCCCCTCCTGAGACGCTGGCGTCTACTCCTGACAGTGGTTATAGCATTGATTCAAGAGTAGGTTCTTCTAATGCTTACTATAAATACCTCTAACTACATGTTATTTGAAGGAGAAATACGCAAGACGTATAATTATCATGATTCTTAAAAGCTTGTGTAATTAATCTGAAAACATATTTTGGGATACACTTGTCTTTCATTTGTTTAGGATAGTGTTTCAGTTCACTTCTCCCGCTTGGTGCTGTAGAGACTTTTTTGCCTATGTTTTTTCAAGCAAAATCTAATCATGTAATGAAAATGCAAACCCAGTCTCAAAGTCTTATCTGGTGATAATGAGGAAATGTTTTGTTTTCTGTTCTTTTTTTTTTTCTCTGTCAGTACACCTCAGTAATTCTGAGCAAGTAACCTCTCATACCACTAACTGAGGCAGTGATCTGTTCAGGCATGATGTATCTTGTTATATTTTTCCAAACCACAGACAGTTTTCTGTCTGCATTACTTCATATCACCTGCAGATTCAGTTTGGTTGTTTGTTGCTTTTTGTTTTTCTCATTTTGGCTTCCTGTAGAAGATAGAGTAGAAGTGAAGATAACACATGGATTGAGCAGCAAGTTTTTGGCAGAAGCAGCCTATTCCGGTTGTTTGTTACCAAGATCCTTCCCTTAAATCTGAGAAACTGCAGACCGCAACTTTATTCTCTTTGAGGGCAGAAGGAGGGGGACACCTGCAGTCCACTTCCTTTTCTTAAGGAGGCCAGATACATTAAACATACAAGTCATCGTCATCATTTCAACAGGTTTACTTTTTCTTTTAAAGAACCAAAAGATCTTGCATGATGATTGTAGGCTCTCCTCTTAAATTAATATGCAAGTGGGAATTGGAGAGGTAACAAAATTCCCATTAAAGATTTTCCCTGAAAAGAGAAACATGCCTATAGTCAGAACGTCTTCAAGATAAGCATGGAAGAGCCTCAGAAACATGTTGTCCAAAGCTAGCCACGTAACCCTACAGGTCACATTATACATTTGATTTTCAAACTCATGGAATATCACAAAGATCTCTGATACTGTGCTTCTCAGCCGACTGTGAAGATTTTGTTTAGCTGCATTCCCAGCACTTCTTGGAGAAGAACCGATCTAGTAATAATCTTATTTCAACTCTGTTATGTACTCAGTAGAGAGCCTCAGTGGGTACCAAACAGATGGGAAGAGATCTCCCCCAGAGGTTTGTAAATTAAGTGAAAAAACAGTAAAGACTATGGAAGTTAAATACTGATTTTTCTGAGGCCTTCACAATTATCTTCAGCCCTCTTGATCACAGTAGAGAGAGGATGTGCGTTTTGTACTATTTTAGAAATTTGTTGTGCGTGTCAAAGATCAAAAACTTTATTTTTATCACGAATAGTTCAAATCAGTGTTTATTGTGAGAAGAATCTGTAATTACAGCATGTTTTAATGTCACCACCTAAGTGTCAGGTAACTGCTTCATTCTGTTTCATTCTGGTTTTCTTCTTAGATCATTGGCATTCCATCCCCTTCTTCCTTGTTTAAGCACATAGTTCCGATGATGCGCTCTGAGAGCATGGAAATTACAGAATCCCTTGTACTGGGACTTGGCAGGACCAACCCAGGAGCTTTTAGGTAATTGCTGTGTTTCATCTGTTTTTATGCTAATTGATTACGAAGTTAGGGAAATAGAGCACAGAAAAAAAAATGCAGCTTTTTTAAGTATTAAAAATCTGTGAAAATGGATTATCACTGTCTTTTCTAGCACTTAGTTGTGTGACAATGATTACAAGAGGTTGAACTAACTTTATTATTTTATGCCTTTATTGATGTTTAAGGCTTCCTTATGAAAGAACAGACTATGGACTATTAACATTTGAAATGTTAATCATGTAGAGTTACTAAAATCATTATTGATAACACCACTTAAACCTGCTAGAATATTCTTTTTCTTTTGTTTTCTGTTAGTAATCACATAAATTTGTCTAGGTGTCTTGTGCTCTCCACTGAAAGTTGATCCTTTAGTATGTTTTACCACCAAAAAAAAATATCTTCCAAATTCTTTTTTTTGTAGTCTGAAAGAAAGTATGAAACTATCCATAACCACACTTAAGTCTCTTATAATTGAGCAGACCACAAAAATTTGTGCAACTTTCCCAAGACTGTGATGCATTTCCTGAAGGAGGACCTTGAATGGTGTGGCAGAGGAGTCAGTCATGTACCATGAAAAGAGGATTATGCTTTTGTTATGTCTAAATTAGAACAGCACAGAAAGTAGAAAAAATGTGGATCATGCTCCAGCAAATCTAAAGTGGTGGAGGTAGTTAGTACCGTACTGATTATCAAAGTAAAATCAGTAAGCTTTATCCAAGCTTTTACCTTGTCTGCATGTATCTCGTATCTACTGATCTCTTTCCCCTTCCTTTGTCCTCCTTCTTAGAGTCATGAGATAGCTGCAGTTTGGCAGAAGGAAATGAGTAATAATAAAGACTGGAGCTTCAGAACAAATTGGGAATGTAACCACAGCATCAAAACATGGTGCTTTTCATTTTTCATAGAGACTAATCTGACTAGTCTGTCAGCATATTGTTAATCGACCTTAGAGAAGCAATGTTTATTAACAACTAAATGCATCATGACAACTGAAGGAACATAGTATGATAAGCTGCCAACATCTTTTTTTTTCCTAATAGTATCTGTTTGCAACATCAGCCTTTGTTAAACCCTGAATGTGCAAATGAATGAAAGTCATCTCTGATAGAAATATGCCATAATACTTGGTAAATGAAAATTTAGTGATAATTATTGAGACATCCATTTGGTGTCCTTGGTCTGTCTTTAAATTAGGAAAATCTGTTTCTCAGAAACATCTCTTTTTAAATACTGATTTATTTCAGAAAGCTACAGGTAAAGAAAGAAAACCTAAGGGTGTTTTAAGTGAAATTTTAACACTAGTTGCTGTGAAACATCTTTTAGTTGAGATGTGAATTTAATGATTGTTATTATCCTTTTAATTCTTTTATTTTAATTCAGGGAACTAATAGAAGAATTACATCCTATAATTAAGGAAGCACTTGAAAGAAGGCCAGAGGTAATTGAATATTTTCACGCAGTTCTATCTATCTTCTCACAAATGGTAGTAAATAAATGTTAGTTATGTTGTTTAACTTCTGCACCTAAAAACTGTCACTATACCAGGTAACAAAGTGAAACATTACTTTAAAAAATTGTTTTGAGGTGTTTACATTAGAAGTGTTTCATTTTTTTTTGTGTGTGTGTGTTCTGTATTATTCCTGTATAAGTACAGTTTTGTTTCAAATGAGTAAAAAATGACTATAACCTTTTCCATATTCTTTTAATTCCTGTTACCTCAGCATAGTTTTACCTTTTTTTTATATTGTTTTTAATGTTTTACATTATATTATCAGTAATATGCCTGCAATTAGTGGTACCTAAGACATAGGATTGAATTCTACTGTCTACCAGCTTTATTTAGTTCTTTAAAACAAAAATGGCTGTAAGCTCACCTGTCTGACTGGTATGACTAAAAATTTTCTAATGGAGAGCATGTTTTACAGTAAGGTTTAGAAGCCTCTGTATGTATCCATAGAAATAATATGCAATGAGATGGTTACTCAATATTTTTTGTGGTAACTGTTCTTACTTGTCTTAAATATTCTTAGTATTTATTGCTAATATTCTTATTAGTAATAAATTTGTAATTAAGTACAGGTAATGGGAAGAAACACCATTTTTGTTTCAAAATGTTACTGGGCTATAGTGTGTTTTCTTAGTCTTGCATACAAGTATGTAGGAAGATTGGTGTTTGTACTTCAGTTCATTGTTTTATGTCTCGCTTTCTGACGGGAGAGTGATAAAATAAAAAGTGTATTATTTTGATAATATGTGTGATGGTAAACCAAGTATATCTTGCAGTTACAACAGGGATAGCTTTTGTTTACTGTCTGGTCCAGTAAAATTGTTGGTAATTTTGGTAACCTATATTAGAAGTTTGATACCCCAGATAACTGATGCCAGTTTAGTAGAAATATAATAATGCTTTTATATGCCATGCAGTTTTATATTTTCAGTTTTATTTTTTTTCTCCACTTATCTAATTCTGTGTTTCCTCGTTGAATAGAACATGAAACGACGCAGGCGTCGAGATATTTTACGAGTACAACTAGTACGAATATTTGAACTGTTGGCAGATGCTGGTGTCATTAGTCACAGGTAGGGGCAGCACTGATGAGAAGACATTGTGCTTCTGAATTAAGTTACTAATATTCTTATGACCCAATATAACAAGCATGCAAAATTCTTCAGTGAGTTTTAATACACAAGAATATACTGTTATGCTAATAACAGAAGCTGGATGAATAAACTACTTTTAATTCAGTGTTTGCAATGATAATGTTTTACTTCTTTTAAATAAATAAAAGTAAAGATTGTATTCCTTAAAAATATACGTATATATAAAATTTATCATACTGCTTGATTACTTTTTTTTAATTTTTAAGTGCAAGTGGTGGCCTTGATAATGAAACACATTCCCTCAACAACACTTTACTTGAGTACGTTGATCTAACGAGACAACTCCTAGAAGCAGAAAATGAAAAGGATTCTGATACATTGAAAGATATCCGATGCCATTTTAGTGCCTTAGTGGCAAATATCATTCAAAATGTTCCAGGTATGTAAAAACATCATAATATATTCTGATAAAGTGATTTTATTTTATTTTTTAAAAAAGCAACAAAAAACCCTTCTGAATTTTCAGAATACTTGCGTAAAAATATTTTAGACCACCAGTTTTGAGTGCAACTTCAGCAATCTGAGTTTTTAGGAGGGATGTTTGGTACTGTTACAGAAGGATACAAGTAATTTTCTCATTTAGCAGAAGTCCTGTTGGTTGACAGTGCATTTAAATTTTTTAGACTAGTAAGCAGCTTGTTTTTGTACGTCAGTGTCATTCAACAGGACTATAATGAAGCTACATCCAGCTAGTATGCTACTGAAATAGTATATCTTTAATTTTTCCTTTTATATTAAAGTGCAAAAAGTAAAATCAGACCCAAACAATTATTCTAAAACAGTAGCAAAAAAGTACGTCTAACTGTGTGTGCTCTTCTTACAGTCCACCAGAGAAGGAGTGTCTTTCCACAGCAAAGTCTACGCCACAGTCTATTTATGTTGTTCAGTCATTGGGCAGGTCCTTTTAGTATCATGTTTACTCCCCTGGACAGATACAGTGATAGGAACATGCAAATAAAAAGACACCAATACTGTGCATTAAAGGTAATTTAGCAATTCATAAATTTTGGAAGTAGATTCCCATTTTGATTTTGTTAATGCAAATTTAACATTTGGGCTTTTTGGGGGTGGTTTTCACATCCTTGTTGTCATTTATGACTTAATTCTTTCTCTGTTCTACCTACTTGCCTGTTGTTGACTGCTTAGCTTTTTCCATACTGTAAACTATTACACTTGCTATAGGAATTTCTTAAAACTACTAGTAATGTTGACTTCCCATGACTTTAGTCCTCAGTTGCCTAAGGAGAAAGGCTTTCATGTAAAAGTTCATTAGCAATAAAACTGGCATATCAACTCTTGCATATGTCAGCTTTTTGGTTTTGACAATTCTTTCTGTTTGGGATTTCAGAAGGGTATGATCTGTATTTTTTTATTTCTTGAACAAGATATTAAATAGTTTTTATTAGCCTTAGTTTTCTTCCTGTGTCTGAATAGAAGTTAGTTTTCTGGTATTTTAATGGGCTTGATAAAAGCACGTTTGCTGTATCCAAGTTACTAAAATGTAATGTGTTTCAATTACTTTCTAAAGGCTATGTCTGCTGTACTGTGTTGTGGCCCTGTGGCAGATAATGTTGGGCTCTCATCTGATGGCTATTTATACAAATGGCTGGATAATATTTTGGATTCACAGGATAAAAAGGTAATAAAGGCAATGTAAATAGTGGTTTGCAACTCTCAGTGCTTTCAACATATGCGTTAATGAGTTGTGTGGTCAATTTGGCCCAAAGGCATTAGAGTGGCTTAGACTCAAAGCTGTCTTAGTAGGGTGTATTTTTGCATTTTCCTTGATATGTGCATTCACAAAGTTGAGGAAGGCAGTTCCTAATCACAGTCTAAGCACAGGCAAAACAGAACTGAAGAGGAAAGGCCAAGGAGTGAAACATATTATTTACCATTTATAAACTCATCAGCTAGGTTAAGTTGTAACAATAAGCAGAAGCTTTATAAATTTAAAGGAGACAAGATTTTTACCATGAAGTCTGTGAGACTTCAGAGTCTATCGGGGGTCCTATGGAATTCTGAAGACCAAGCTTTACATGTAAATAGGCAAGCTTTACATCTAAAAGACTGAGCCTCCGTTGTACTGATACTATGACTGCATAAAATTACTGCTCCAGTGGGATACTTAGACTCAAGGGAACATGTAAGTCTCCACATAGATCAATCACTTGTATGCCACTGTGGAATTCCTATTTATTTTTAAGTGCTTTTCTGTATCTGATGCTTTCAGATCAGTGTACAGGAAAGAGTAAATAGCACAAGATAGACTTGGAACTGAGAAAAAAAATATCAAGAGAGCTATCTAGTTATTTGCTTCAGTAATCTATGTCTGTGTGTACCAGTTGAACGTTAAACAGTTTGATAGTATTATCTTTTGTTATTTTAAACTGTGATCTCCTTATTTTTAGCTGGAACAAATTTTGTATGTTACAGATACTTTGGATTAAATATCTATTTTCCTTTTTTATGCCATTTTTATAAGTTGGCCTTTTTTATTTTTTTATTTTTATTTTATTTTTATTTTTAATTGGTTCATTTCTGAATACAGGTTCACCAGCTGGGCTGCGAGGCAGTTATGCTGCTCTTGGAACTCAACCCTGACCAGAGTAACCTCATGTACTGGGCTGTAGACCGGTGTTACACAGGTTCCAAGCGGGTAGCAGCTGGCTGTTTTAAAGCCATAGCCAGCGTGTTCCAAAACAGGTATTACAGCATTTTTCAAAACATCAAACTTTCATTTTCAAAGTGTAATTGTATGTAGAATGTTTTTTTTCCTCGCCTAAAGAATAGAGATCACCCCTGTCTGTGTGTATGTCACTAGAGAAACTTGTTGAAATATTATGTTGTGCCATATCATATCACCTGTGAATTAGCCTTTATTTAATAAATTCAAATTTTAAAAGACAAATGTAATTTTGTTTATTTCATGCTTGCATTTTTCTCTAGGGATTACCAGTGTGATACAGTGACCCTTCTAAATCTGATACTGTTTAAAGCAGCTGATTCTACTAGGGCTATCTATGAAGTTGCTATGCAACTATTACAGGTTTGTAAGCTAATTTTAATTTAAACTTTATTTTGGATTTAAAATAAGAATGGTCTCTCTGCATTAAAAAAAACAAAAACAAACACGAAGATATTTCTGGTATTGCGTAATTGTCCTTTCAGTAAGAAAATGCGTTGTATATTTTTCTTCTCTATTTTAGTACATAGTTAGCTCAGATCCTTACTTGGCATAAGTAGATGTCAGTAGAAATGTCTGTTTTCAAGAACTAAACACTCAAGACTTATATTTTCATAACGTGTGCTTATTCAACATACAAAACCATAAAGAAGATTTTTCTAATTTGGCCCTACAACAGTTTTCTAATTTTTCATTGATGCCAAACATCATCTCATCTGCTGACATGGAGAGATATTAGTGGAAATGTTGTTGGTTGTTTACTTATGTTTATTGCTTTCCAAGATCCTTTTGGGTTAAACTGTATATTACAGGCAGCACTGATGTTTAAAAAAAATATATCTGTACCACTTGTGGCTCAGACCAAAGGTTTTTCCCAGGGTTCTTGCTGTTAGCTAAATTCAGCAGTGAAGTCCCTACTGAAGTCATACCTCTATTAATGTGTCAGCATTCACAGCATTCTCCCTTTCAGCCTCATCTTTCTTCTCAAGTGAATGCTACTACTTAAGATCAGCCAAAATTAACTTTAAGTGTTAAACTGCTTTAGCCTCCTGCTACATCTTTGGCACATCAAATATTACATTGTTTCTGTCCTTGTCTCATGAGCAGAAATCTATATTATTTGGAAATACAAATATTCAATAGTATGTTACATTTTGTTATATTAAAATATGTATTTAATGAGTAAAAATAGAAGAAAGTAAAATATGTATTTAATAGCGATCTATTTTGAGAAAGCAAACTTTTGAAATTTATCACTGGAGGATCATCAAATGAAGTATTCGCTGTTCTGTGGAATTGCCTCACTGTTTGCAAATACAGTAAATATATGGAGATCTATCTAGATAGAAGGCATTAAATGAGAGTAGATACATTAATTTTAAAAGTCTTTTTTTATAAAGATTTCCATTATAGCTCTATACGTAGCGTCAAAGTCTGAACATCACTATTACAGATTTTGGAACCAAAGATGTTCCGTTATGCTCACAAACTGGAAGTTCAGAGGACGGATGGGGTTTTGAGTCAGCCTTCTCCTTTACCACATCTGTATTCTGTGTCATATTATCAACTGTCAGAAGAACTAGCAAGGACTTATCCTGAACTAACACTTGCTATCTTCTCAGGTATGGTTTAAAATAAATAAATAAAAAGTTCAACGGGTCAGAAATATTTTACAGAATGCGTAGTTCTTGTTTCTCAATAATTAATTTATATGTAATTCACTAAAATCAGGGCCACAAGGTAACATCTTCATAATGAATGGAGAAAATGGAATTTACTGAGTAACATTTTTTGCTTACTCATATTTGGAATACATTAAAGAGGAAACAATGAATCAAAGATATTTTACTGACTTTCTAGTATCCAGGAAAATTCATGTATTAGTGACATAATTTCCAACTGATTTTCAAAGTTCTTCTGCTGTTCTTTCTAGGGTTTGCTTGTTTACTGCAGATTGCTTAAAAATAATATTCCATAGCATTTTTAAACAATTGAAAAATAGTAACCTCTCACATCAATTAAACAACTAGGACTAATGTAAGAAAAAATTTTAAATGCTTTTTTTGCCAAAATCGGTATACTTTTATATGCTCTAGGTTTTCAATTCACTCCTCAATTAGAGGAATTTTGCTCTAGCTACTAATTCTTAAGACTTATTAAACACAAAAGGCTGTTCTACAGTTCCCATTTGGTAACTTAAATTGGTTTGTCCTTACTAATTATATAATACATGTGCAGTGCTGGAACCTTACTCATCAGTCTGGTCTGCCATACTTTTCACTGTGTGGGTGTAACTTGTACTGCACGTCATTTTCCGTATGGTTCATTTTTTCCCTGGAAAGCACTGCTTGTGCCCTTTTCTTTACACAAGTGAAACTGGCAAATAGTGATTGGATTCTATTTTCCATTTTCAATTTTAAAAACTTGTAATAGAGTAAAACTAGCTTAAATTTTGCAAAAATTGATAAATGAGATAAACAGGAAGTGGAGAGATATCTACTAAGCTTACCTGATCAGAACTTCCAGCAATTTACAGTTATAGAATTATCAGAACCCAGTATGCACTTTTGTGTTTGTGTGTGCAACTCTGTATGTGTATAGTTGTGTGTGTGTATAACCGTAAACTAGTTTAGTTTTTTAAGCCATAGTGTTAGCCATCAGTCTTCAATTTGCTCTAATGAAGACTGTCTTCATCGTTATGAAATTGCACTTGTCAGTTAAAGAAAAAAAACACTTCAGTACCAGCATTACTTTAATTTTTTTTTTAAGATCTACTGGGTTCGTGGTGGTTGTTGTTATTACCAAAACAATTCTAATTATTGATTTTCAATTTATCTATATATGTAATTTTTGAATGACAGAAGTAAGCCAGAGAATCCAAACAGCTCACCCGGCTGGAAGACAGGTGATGCTGCATTATCTGCTGCCATGGATGAACAATATTGAGTTGGTAGACTTGAAACCTTTGCCAACCATTCGGCGGCAAGATGAAGACGAAGAAGATTCTTTGAAAGACAGAGAAATGATGGTGAACAGTAGGCGCTGGCTACGAGGAGAAGGCTGGGGATCACCACAGGCTACAGCTATGGTTCTGAACAATCTGATGTATATGACTGCAAAGGTAAAATCTAATTACCTGGTGTTCCAGGGAATTGTTGTGATCAGAGATACTGTTAGAAACTTTTACGAGTTACTGTTCATATTTCTTGGCTTACTTACCCAAGCTATACCAGATAGTTTTGAGATATTGGGATAAATATGTAATATAAGAGTTACAGTAAGTGTTATATGTAGTAACAATATATAAGTTGTTTTTCAATATAGACATCTGACTGAATAGATAATGCCCAGTTCACTCTATACTTATGCTCTTAAAATGGAGTTTTGGAACAGATTTTGTTACTGAAGGCTGATTGATCCTCACCCTTCCTGCCATAGCAACTTCCAGCACAGAAAAAGTGTTGTCCACTTGCAGTGTTCCTGCCAATTCTTTGTCTTTGAATCCTACTGATGTGTGATTACGTTTTAAATCACAAATTAAAGACTCTAGGCATCCTGTGGTCCATGGAATTTTATTCAGAACTGTCAGCAACTGGGATGCATGGAACTCTGCCAAATTTATATATATGTATTATATAGTGTATAAAGCATACATTTTATATATTTTTTTGAGTGCAAAATAAATAATAAAATGTTTAGCTAAATTTTCTACTTTTAAAATATCCAGATAAATATATATATTCACATATATAAATAAATAGCTTTTTCCAGAATTTGTTTATGAAAGAACTTGTTTATGAAAGTGAACACATGTGAAAACTTTGTTCTGGAATGTTAAAAAGGCAACAGCTTTTTACAAGATTAATGTCTCCTTTTCTGACTGTGTCACTAAATCAATATAGACCACTTTCAAAAATTGTTTTCTGCTGGAGTTTTCAGGAGAGATACTTATTTTGTTTTCCAGTATGGTGATGAAGTGGCTTGGTCAGAGATTGAAAATGTCTGGACTACTTTGGCAGACAGCTGGCCAAAGAATCTGAAAATAATTCTACACTTCCTAATCAGTATCTGTGGAGTGGACAGTGAACCCAGCCTTTTGCCTTATGTAAGTATATGGTATGAGTCTCCTTAGTATTACAAGTATTTTAAAAATTATTCAAGTCTCTAACAGTAAAGATCACTAAAAATTAAAAAAAAAAAAAAAGAGGCAGGATTTCTGATATCCAGACTGCTAACAGCTTAATACTGTCATTCCATATTTTATGACCACTGAATACTATGAACAAATGGAATTCAGCGTGTACATATAGGTGAAGGAAAGGTGCAAACAGTGGGGAGCCAAGCTCTCTTCAGTGGTGGCCAGTGCCACGACGAGGCAGTGGGCACAAACTGAAACACAGGAGGTTCACTCTGAACATCAGGAAGCAATTCTTCACTGTGCAAGTGACTGAGCACTAGCACAGCTTGCCCGGAGAGGCTGTGGAGTCTTGGAGATACACAAAAACCGCCTGGACATGGTCCTGGGCAGCATGCTGTGGGTGTCCTGGCTTGAGCAGGGGATTGGACCAGATGACCTCCAGAGGTCCCTTCCAACCTCAACCATTCTGCGATTAGTGTACTAAATCTAGAAATAAGCTTATAGGATTAAATGGACGCTCCTTGTCCCTGGCAAGAAAACCTTTTGCTATTTCAATTAAAAGTTCTAGAGGCAAGGAATACTTCTCAGTGTAATAAATACATGGTATACTGAAATTCTTAAAGATCAGCCTGTAGAACCTTTGCAACTATAGAGGCCTGCCATTGATCAGATAAATGATAGAAATATTTGTAATAAGAATCAAATGATTTTTAAGAAAATAATTTCTCTTAGTGTGGGTAGTCTTCTGTTCATGAAACTTACTACTGTTGCAATTTACTCAGGTTGGTAAGTCTGCATCAGTCTACTGAGCAACTCCTTTCCATCATAATATGCAAATCAAATACAAAATGGACATAAATTAAGTTCATTTGGAAGAATTAAGATTAAGTTCCTTAAAAAACATTTTCATTAGAGAATTACGATAGGTTTTGCTAATAGTTCGAAAAGGTAGATATCAAGTAAATGAAGGAAGAGAGAGGAATCTGTGCCAAGTATCAGGACCTATAATATTCTGTTCTTACAAAGGAAATCTTAAGTTTGTTGATTGAACTTAATCAACATTCATTGTTTTCATTACAAATCAAAAACTCTATAGAACATGTATGTGAAGTACAAAAAGAAATGATAGAACAACACATCTGACTGGCTTTTTGCAGTGTTGTTCTCTCTAATTTTAATCTGAGATGCTGCTGAAACTTTTTTAAGAAAAACCCGTTTTCTTTCATTTCTTAACAAACTGTTATTGAACTAAGATTTATTTTTGTGATGTTTTCTGATGCTTGCTGCTGTTTCCAGCTATGAAACAATTTTGTTTGCTTTTAGAGCTAAAGTCAGTTACAGGTATCATCACTAGCAATACAGGTAGATCCTTATTCTAATGAGTTGAGGTATTCAAATCTTTTTCTTTTTTTTTAAATCAGTTGACTACATTAAGAATTTTGTTTATTTACATGTTATTTTATATAAATATACTTTGTTTTTGATGGCAGGTAAAGAAAGTTATTGTCTATTTGGGTAGAGACAAAACAATGCAACTACTGGAAGAGCTGGTGAGTGAACTTCAACTTACAGATCCTGTCAGTTCAGGAGTCACCCACATGGATAATCCACCATATTACCGCATTACTTCCAGCTATAAAATCCCCTCTGTCACTTCAGGTGAGATTTGAACTATTACTGCTATCAATGATAAACATGTCATTATCAATCATTTAAAATACTAAAGTTATCTGTGACTATTTAGTAGGAGTACAATGTTCTGTTTCTAAAAGTAAGTTACAGTACAAAGTCTATTTTACAAGGTCTACGGTACAAATCTACAAGATTTACAAGATCTGGTGTATCCAGAGTTCTCATTAAAGAACATGTGATAGTCTCACAAGGAATAGGCTTGTATCAGTGTATATGTTAGACTGTCTGCATTCAGATCTTGCACTGTTTACCCTCAACATGCCACTTTTATGTCCATTCAGCTAAACAACTGAGACAATTTACATCACTTTAAATCCATATAAACTTATGTTAGATAGACAAACTGCATCCATAAAAATGTATTTGAGGGTGTTTAAGTGAATTTGTTTAGGAGAATTTATTTGGAAATAATTAACAATTAACATACAATACTTATATTGAGTATATATATTGAGAATAGCAAAATGTGGGGAGGTTGCAAAATTATTTCTAATCATGGTCATCTATTATGTGTGATGCTTGCAAGTTTCTCTTAAAAAGAGATTGATGCGAGTTTCACTACACGCTGCTGTTATATTTTAATCCCTAATCTGTTTTTGGTTTGAATCAACTGCATACCAAAGTTCAAGTGCATTTTACAGATGAATAGAGTATAGCATAAAGGAAAGAAAGAAAGAGTCATCTGGATCCTGCTTGAAAACAAGCCTTTCTACTTAATTTACATTGAAGACTCAGAGATTCCTGGAATGGATTCTTTTGATTTTTTTTCCTGTTAATGAAATTATGGTAGCAGTTCAGAATTTTCTTGTCTAAACATTTTTTTTTCCTCCCCTGTGAAAGTAGTTTCTGCTGCATATTTTCTATTTGTTGCTGCAGTGCATGCATGGTTGGGGCTCTTAGCATGGACATGTAAATAAACAAGGGTCATTGTGTATTGCTTAAGACTGCTTTTCTTTTTTATTCAGTTATCGATCTCTTTCTTTGTCACAGGTACCACTTCTAGTAGCAATACAATGGTAGCTCCCACAGATGGCAACCCTGACAGTAAACGTATAAAAGAAAGTATTGAAGAGAAGTAAGTATCTCATCAAAAAGCAGTTACTAGTTGAATTACAAGAATTCCTGGTAGCTACTATAAATAGCATGTCAGTGTCTTTAGGTATGTCTACACTGCAGAAAATACATGTATGTAAATTGTATAAGTGAGTACAATCTGTTTTTAGAATGGGAAATCTATTTGGGATTAACATGGGCAGCCTCAATTGTAATTTGAACTCAAAAACCTTTACAGGAAGCTGAATAAAATAAGGGATCAATCCAGGTCAGGCTTTGTATTGCTTTAGCTATATTGTTAAAGATGTCTAATTTAGCTGCTTATTACACTGGATTGTATATGTTTACATAAGAGAGATTATATTGTAGGTGGGTATGGATACATTGAAGGCAAAAGTTACCAGTTTAGTTACATAGCCAATTCACAGATTGGTTTCTGAACTCACAAGAAATCAGCAGTGCCCACGTTTTGATAGGCAGTTTATTCTCCCATTTACAGTATTTGAATGTCTGCTATGTGTAGCAAGATCCCTTGCAGCTAGCTGTGAAACAGATGCCTCTCTCTCTTAATTTTTGAGGTTCTTTAGAGTGATTTTTTGGAGAAACTTCCCAAACAGTGGTACTGGTGTGAGGGTGGTGGAAAGCAAACAGCTGACATGGAATTAGTCAGGGTGTGGACTCAAAACCGCCTATGGGCTTGCTCTCATTGTGTGTTCAATGTGAGCTAGCCAACTTTACAGCAAAAGGAGATTCTATAATTAGTATGATTAAAATGGAAAACGTGCACAGGCCATTGCTGTATGGTAGCTATGATGTGGTAGGTTACCAATCAGCTTATTTTGTGATGATTTGTTTCAGAACCTTAGTAAATATTTCTAGAGGGAATACAAAAGTAATTGTATTTCTGTAATTATACCAATATACTTTCCCCTTTGAATGCCTTTTTTTTTTTTTTTTCTGGGACCATTATATCAATATAATTAGACTAGTAAGTAGAATGACAGAAACATGCCCAATACTTCAATTAAAACAAATTAATTTTTAAGAAGTTGGAAATAAATTATAGAAGATTGTGAAATCTATGATGTCATCCAGAATTTGTCCTAGCAAGGTACAGACAGGTATTTGGCTGCTTTGAGGCCTGGAGATGAACAAGCTTTTAAAGTAATGAACACAGTTTTCAAAGTCTGTGCAGGTTTTGGCATCTGTTGTATTGTTGTCAAAGACCCCCCTTGGGTAAATACTTTTTGATATGATATACTGTGTATATCTTGGACTTGCAAGGAGGAGGGAATTATAGAAACTATGTCAAAACAGCTTGGAAATTGTGCTTTTAGCTCTCTCGTTTCTCTGACTTTGTTCTAGTTTGTCAGATTAATGAATTAAGACAAACCTGAACTGTATATATATTTACTTCTGCGCCAGATTATAGAATCAATGATCGGTTATTACTGAGAAGAATGTATAATGGTAAAACATATTAATATATCTAAATGTTAATGGGATGATCTAACAGAAATACAATTTGTACTGGATTACCTCCTTGAATCCTCTTTATAGCATTGCTGCAGGAGGTCTTATGCAACTGAGACGTTTAGGCATCATATTATGTAATTGTCCTTGTAAGATTAAATATTTTGGCATAACAGTTTTGTTAATATACGGTTTTACTGAGAGACCCTGATTGATTAATTTTTATTGCAAAATGTCAGTTACTAGTGCTGTTTTATTTGTTCCTGCAGCTATGTACATCTAGACATCTACAGTGGGTTGAACAGTAACTTAAACCGCCAGCACCACAGGCTAGAATCTCGCTACAGCAGCAGCTCTGGAGGATCATATGAAGAGGAAAAAAGTAATAATTTAAAATTATTTCTATGTGTAGAAAATAAAACTTTTAAAAATTAATACTTTTGCTGAAGGTTGTGAAACATGAGGAAATAGGTAATATCAGTGACGAATAATGAGGCTTTTGCATGAATCCTTTAAAAAAAATTATTTTTTTACATTCCCCAGTCTTATTTCTGCTGTTGAAATCTAGCGTACATTTGATTTATAATAGCAAGTGCAAGGAAGATACCATGCTTTCTTTCCTTCCCTTGTCCTCTAGAATGAGGTGTGAACATCATCCCAAGTGGAACAGTTTCACTTCATTTTCTTTGCCACTACCAACACCAGAGATAGAAAGTTAAGATGAAGAAACAGAAGAGAGATTAGCAGGAGGAAACACAGATGAATGAGAAAAAGATGATAGAAAAGAAAAAAAATAAATTAGTAATTGTTCTTTTAAACAATAGCAGTATTTGGCCTATTGAAAAAAACACACAAAATTTTCAAAAAATCCTTATCAAAGGAAAATATAGCAGGGAAGAAGAATATTGTGTTGTACCTGCAATTAATTTTCAAGCTTGTTTTAATTTATTAATTTATTTATTGTTATCTATGATCTGTTTTTTTCTGAGGTGCAGGGGTAAGGAAAGTAGTAAAAATCTCTTGTGAAACTCCTCCTATTTTTGGAAGCCTTTTTTTTGAAACACAGGCTTAACTGTGGCTGCTATTGTACCACAGTAATCCAAATTATCATTGCCCAAAAGCTTTGCATGTCAGTATAGTGTGTCACATGTTGGAGCAACAATGTACAGTATTAATCCAAATGTCCTCTTTAATAACTGAGTCTGTGTAGACTACAAAGCTTAGAATGAATATGGTCATTCTTACTGCCACATTCAAGGACATGGAACATAGTGTCCTCTGTAGAGCTTGTAAAGTCTGGACATGGCAATGTGGATTTGCTACAGTTTTATGGATTTTTGTCACTTTTGGGTTAGTAACAGTTTGGTGGACCTTCTGGATAGGCAGTGTATTTATTATTGCTTGGAAGAGCAATGTTTAATATCATAGTCATGGTCATTTTTATTTTTTGCTAGCTAATTATGGTAGCAAGACTGGGTATGCTGAAGCAGATGATAATTCAAATGTTCTGTCAGTGAGAAGTTTGTCACCTCGAGTCAAGAAGGTGATAATGAGCTGATAAGTGTGTGAACTTCCGAAACATCTTTAGCCACCCTTCTGAAAGGGCAACTGGTAGAATCACTGACAGACTGGATGGTTGAGGCAGTCTCCTTTCTGTTTCTGCCCTTAATAGATTGTTCTGAAATCTAACATGGCTCATTTAAAAACAGAAGAATATTTTGCATGTGTAACACAGTATACTCTCATACAAAATAACTGATGTGTTTCTTCCAAGGATTTTGAAACACGCTTAATCAAAAACTAATTGCTTTTCTTTGTCTTCTTGAAAAATGTACTGATTTCTAAGCCAGTGACTTTTATTCAAGCACTGAGATGCTGAAAAAGTAGTAAGTTCTGAGTTACCACATATATCAGGCCTGTAGGAAATGTAGGACTGATGTATTTTTGCTAGTGAGATCTATAAAGAGACACTCTTGAGAAATATATATCATTAGCCTATAATAAAATGCAACTCTTCCAAACAAGTTATGTACTGTCCTGGGACCCAGCCTTAACTTTCTATCTTACATCAGGTTTCAATTTCAAGGAAATTCTACTAGATAACTTCGCCTTTTGTTCCTTATGTGCATCCATCACATTTATGAACTTATTCAACAAAATCTTACTCTGCACATATAAATTATATGTTTTTCTTCTGTAGAATCATCCTTAACTGTCCAACTGCTGTTTACAGCTGTTTTTTTGTTGTAGTTTTTGGTTTTTTGTTTGTTTGGTTAGGTTTCTGTTTTTTTTTTTCCCCAGGGTTCAGCTTGTTAAGAATTTTAAAATACTTCTTTAGAAGACTATGTAATACAGAAATGGATCATTTCTGTATTGTATAACAGTCTTTAGTTGTCTATATAATACAGAAATACATGTTTTGTTTGCATTCACTTTTATTTTTCTGGTTTAATTATCTGTTGTGTTAGGTGATTCAATGCCTCTGTATTCAAACTGGCGGTTGAAGGTGATGGAGCACAATCAAGGAGAGCCTCTACCTTTTCCACCTACTGGAGGTTGCTGGTCACCACTGGTGGATTACTTGCCTGAAACTTCTCCTCCGGGCATGTCTCTTCACAGGTAACTGGTTCAACAATTGTTAAACAACTATTTAACAATGGCAATTCATTACTTTTTAATTTGTGTTGTACAAATGTAGTAATTTAAACATAGTAGATTAAAGTTAGTCAATCTAAAGATAATAGATAAAGATAGTGCAGTTATTTTCTGTGGTTTTACTTATTTAACAGTTTAAGATTTTAAAGCCTTTAAATTTGGAAGACTGGAGTTTTTCTGTCTTCATTGTGAGTATACATATTTTCCCTTAATACAAGTGGGTTGATGTTTATAGGCTTGAAAGAATAGTGTTCAGTAGCATATTAAGCTCTTTGCGGCTCTTTATAAAGGTCATATATTATGTTCTTCTAACAGGTTTATTTTTGTTTTTAGATGCAATATAGCAGTGATCCTTCTGACTGACTTGATAGTTGACCACAGTGTGAAGGTAGAATGGGGAGGATACTTGCATCTTTTGCTTCATGCAATTTTTATAGGTAACTAAATTCTTATAGAAATATCTCTAGTTACTTAGAAATGGTAGCTATTCACATAGCTGTTCTTTTCCACACTTGAATTAATGTTTCCTGTTGTATTTAAATCTCGTTACTATTTACAAACACAACTTTAGGACAGAACACAGAAAGGACCACTGTGTTGTTAAATAATGCAGACTTATATAAAGGTGTTATGACCTGAATATTTGAAAGTTCACTTTCAAAAAATAAAAATGGTATTCCTTTTTGTTTTGAAAAAGAATTCACCTAAATATCTTTCAGCTTGATTAATATGAATATAATTAAAGAAGCTTTTGTTGTCATTCAAAAGCACTTTCCAATGGAGCTACATTTCTCACTTTTTCTGAGTAGAAGACAAAATGAAATTCAACTTTTTCTTCTTTCTGTTTATCTTTTGTAGTAGTTATAATACAGAGCACAGGTTAATCTTACTCCTGTGTAAGAAACAAGAGGATATATTCGTGTTTGTTAAATTGTTTTGTTTTTTTGTATATATTTGAACACTGAAAAAACATCTAAGGGAAGATGAAAGAACTAAATTCAATAGCTAGTAGGAATCCTGCGTTCACTTATTGAATTATGTGTCTGTTGTTTGGTGAAGTATAACATACCAGTTTGAATACTGCTATATTTTAATAATTGAATTATATGTTCCCTCTGATTTTAATAAAACTTTTCCGTTTTCCTTTTTTGGTAGGTTTTGACCACTGTCACCCTGAAGTCTATGAGCATTGTAAACGACTGCTTTTGCATCTTCTGATAGTGATGGGATCCGGTAGTAATGTCCAGTCTGTTGCTTCTGTCCTGCTCAGAAACAGAGAGTTCAATGAATCCAGGGTGCTTACTGTCAAGCAAACTACACATCTAGATTATACTTTTACAGGTATGCTTTAGGCTTGTTAAAATTACATGGAAAGTTATCTTTTCTTCTAGGCATTATTAAGAATCTCTGTTATTTCTAATATTTTTTTTCTGGAGCCCTTGGAAAGTGTATTTTGTTTCAACCCTGTCTGACTGGTTAAAATGTATTTCTTCAGGTTTTAATTAAATCAAAATGAGTACACTTCATGTTAGCACTTTGTGCCTAGTCATAAGAGCTGGGAGCTCAGCTGAACAATTGTATAGTAATAGAAAAAACGAAGGAAACTACATTTTGGATCTGTAATAGAGCAGTTTTTATGATGCCCTTGAAAATTTAAAAAACAAAAACAAAAAACCACAAGAATTTACATTTCTTGTGCACAGGAACTTTGAATTTCTGACTTTAGTCTGTTGTCATTGTTTAATAGGCTATTAATTTCTTATTTTTTTCAAAAGAATATTCTTTTGAGGTCCTGCATTTTAATGTTCACCTTAATATTACATTATTGCAATTATACAGGAAATTATGTATTTTATATGTAACTGTGAAAGCAATAAGTGTGAGCCTATTGCAGTTTCTATAAGAAAGTGAGAGTTCATTTTGCTGAAACCTAGTATTTCATCTTATTTCAGTAGGTGGCAGCATATTACTGTACGTTCTATTTGTTTCCATTTTGTTCAAATCAGAAGTGATTTTGTCACTAATCAAAAAACGTGCATCTTTTTCTGCATTTGGTATTAATGGTAATGAGGACTTAAAAAGTGGACATAGCGAATAAATTATTTTATGTAAACCTAATCACAGAACTTTATCAATGTGCCTGTATGGTGACCTGTACAACCATTCTGTTCCTAATCTTCGCAGTTTTGAGTAAAACTGTCAAAACATGACAGGATATTTTGCTATTATTATTAGAACAAAAATATCTGATAGGACTGGAATGAGATCGTTATCAATTAAAATGAGGTGATTACAAGGATGCATGCCTAGCACGAGGTAAAGCAAGCTGATAAAAAAAAATTCTTTGAACCAGGTAATGCCTCAATCCAAACCATGTAGCTCCATAGACTGAATTTTTTTGGTGGCTATCAGCAAGTCTGAAGTTTATGTACAGTAGTTACAGTCAAAGATTCATGAATCTTTTTCTTTGTCAGTTTGCTTTCTCCCAGCACCTCATAGATTTAGGCTTAACAATAGGAGTTGCTTCAGTTGCATTTTACAGGCACATGATTCTTCTGATGGAGAGAAAATCTTACAGAAACATCATCTAGAAGCAGTTTGTATCATTTGTCTCAACTTACTGAGATGAGATGCCTCACAGACCACTGAGCTGTCATTTCACCATATTACCGATACAAAAAATCTAACAGAATGTAGTGATTTTTAAAGAGGGATCTGCCTGTTCCCTATTAAGGGTCCGGTCATGCCAAATCTTGCATAGTTGTTGGTTTAATTTGAAATCATTGCATCCATGAATTTATTCTCATTACATTTGCTAAATTATTGATTTTTAGAGAGCTATTTTTTCTTTTTATTTATTTAATATTGAACTGTCAACTTAAGAGCTCATAATAATCTTGTTTTTATTTCAGCAGGTGTTCATGATTTTATACCAGATTACCAGCCCTCCCCAATGACAGACTCAGGGCTTAGTTCAAGTTCTACCTCTTCTAGCATCAGTTTAGGAAATACAAGTGCTGCCATGTCTCATCTGCACACCACCATCCTCAATGAGGTTGACATTTCAGTAGAGCAGGATGAAAAAGTGAAAACTCTCATAGAATTCATTACCTCAAGGTAAGATTTCAATTTTCATTTTTGTCAAGAAAAATGTTTATCATCACTAAGAATATCAAGACTAACCCTGAAGTGTTTTTAATGTGATACAGCTTATGAATAACCCTAGCTTACCAACAGTTTTGGAGAACTTGCCTCCTTTTCTTGTCCTGGGTGTTTAAAAGTCTTTTTTCATGTTCTGCACAGGTCCATTATCTTTGCTTCACAGACAGTTTGTAGTATTCCCTTTTCCATCCTGGCAAAAACAAACAAACAAACAAACAAACTAAAGTGTTAGGACTGGAATACAGAAAGATGATTAGGAAACTGCAAGATTTCTGTGGAGGTTATGGATTACCTAATAGAAGAAAGCTCGCTACTTGAAGAAAAAAAAATGATTAGTGGCAAAGAACATTTATAAAACAAGCAACACTTGTGCAGTTTGTGTGATAGTTTATATAAGGCTTTCAAGATCATGTAAATCTGAAATCCAGTTTGCTTAATCAGAGTTTGAGAAGCATGCCAACAAAAAAAAGCTTTACATGGCCCTAAAATTAGAATAGTGTGGTGTATTGATGGGAAGAAAATGATAAGAAAGAAGGCTGATTTAAGAAGTTTATAATGGTGGTATCTGTAACTGATTCTTTGTTCGCTAACTAAATATTATCTAACAAAGAACATCTCTTCCTAAATTTACACTGTTACTTCAGATAGTTTTGATATCTTGCTTTTCACCTTTTCTTGCCTTCATGTGTATTGTTGTATGATATTGAGCAATTGGCAAACTTCTTTCCAGCTTGTGTCTGTAGTTCTAAATGGTGTCATTTATGTGGTAGGTAGCAGATTCTTTTGCAGTTATTTAAGGTAAAAATAACATTTAAATAATACTAATGACAAAGGCTATGTTTTATATTCTGTCATGTTTGCTTTGTTTTTGTATTTTTAGGAAAAGAGGGCCACTTTGGAATCATGAAGATGTTTCGGCCAAGAACCCTAATATAAAGAGTGCTGAACAGTTAACTGTGTTTTTAAAGCATGTGGTAGCTATATTTAAACAGTCTAGCTCAGGTATGTTTGAAAATGCTTGATGCATGATAGAATGTTTGAGTCTGTGACCTACATGATTTTTTTCAATGCCTGTAAGTTTACAGATGATCTATAAAATCACTTTCACAGCTACCTGCTTCTAAATAATAGAGATTTTTCTTGTGTGTTGCACATTTCAATTCATGCTTCTGTTGCATCAGATTTAAATATAATTTTCTAGAAATGAGATAAAATATCTTACTAATTTATTGTGGACATTTAACATTCAAATCATAAATGTTTTACTCTCTGCAAGTCTCTCAAGTGTTAAGTATTGTGGAATAGAGTTCATGTCTGGAAAGATTTTTCATAGGAGTATTCCTTAAGTAAACAGTAAGAGGTGAGGATATTTTAAAGTTAGGAATGACATTTACAATTATACTGTTTATGAAATGCAAGTTCTTTTTTCTTTTTTTTTTTTCCCCATGAAACGTTGTGCTATTTGAGTATTATTTGCTTTCATAGCAGGATTTCAATTGGAACACCGTCTCAGTGAAGTTGCTTTGCAAACTGCGCTTTCGTGTTCCTCTCGACATTATGCTGGGAGGTCCTTTCAGATCTTCAGGGCTCTGAAGCAGCCTCTTACTGCATCTACACTTTCTGATGTTCTCTCCAGATTAGTAGAAACTGTTGGAGATGCAGGAGAAGAAGCTCAGGTATTTGAATTTTTCCTCTTATTTTATTAGAAAGGTGAATATGCCTAAATGACATACTTATGCTGTTATTTTAATGATGGCAAAATTTAAAATCATTTTGGACTCAGTTGCTTTTATCTTTAAATAAAGATACTTCGTATATCGGAGCAGTTTTAGTCATGACACTTTCTCAATTTTCACCTAATGAAATGAGACTAGCCATGCACATTTTCTTCTAGAGCCATAAGAAATTTCAAACAGTTTGATAGTCTGTTTCCTGAAAACACCATATCTTTCATAGTTAGGGATTCCTGAGATTAGCCATATAAAAAATAATTTAGTTATTCTATTAAGGACTTAACCTGATAACTGCTGAAACCATCCAACTTCGTGGCATGTTAGATCTAAAGAATTAGATCTAACCTTTCAACCAAGGATAAGGCCATCCTTAAAAATAATGCAGGTCAGAGTGGATTTTTTTTTTTGTATTTAGGAATAAATGAAAGGTCTTATCATTTTACTTTTTTTCCTCTGTCTTGAAGCTATGGCCAATTTGAGCTCTGTCTTCAAGGTTACATTCTAAATGAAGCATGAGAATAATAATCTAGTTACTGATGCTGATTTTATATTTTTATATCACTACTCAATAGATGTTATGTGATTTTCCTTGTATATACTGCATAATTTATAACGACCTGTGGCTTTCCCCAGGGTTTTGTCATAGAACTGCTTCTGACTTTAGAGTCTGCAATTGATACGTTGGCTGAAACCATGAAGCATTACGATCTGCTTTCTGCCCTTTCTCAGTAAGTTCTTGTACTAGTCAAGCTGCATTATACATTTCTATATATTTAAAATTTTTAAGATCTGTATTACATATGTAATGAAATTATTTCTTATATTTGTAGAATAGTTGTATCCTGATAGCAGAGTTACTTGCTCATTTATGATATTTTTAGCTTTCTGCCACAAGCAAAACTCATAAGAATCTAGATATTCTGAAAAGATCTCTGCTGCCTGTTCAAATTACCCTCTTGGTTCAAAAAACACCTTATGGCTTTTATTTTGAAATGTTGTCATTAATTCTGAAATTTCTCAAAAATAAGAGCACTCTGAGTAGTTTTAGAACTTTTTTTTTCTTTTTAATCAGGCCTTACTGACCTTGATTAAAAAATCATCTTTTACATGCTTTAGGTTAATATTCCTGACTTTACTGAATTGCTTTGTAATTATTTTACTACTTTGCGATTGTAATCAATGTATTTTGTAGCACACATAATGGGATGCTACAGTTTGGTTCTTATGCTGTAAAATATTATAGCATATAGAGAAGTTTTCTCTTTAGTTTCATATATGGTAATACTTTTCCAGTGATGAAGCAAGAGTATTCACTAAGTTGTCTGTGCATGTGATTGGTGTCAAATCTTTTTCTTTTCTTCCCTTTTTCTAAACTATAATATTTTATTTTAGAACCTCGTACCATGATTCTGTAATGGGAAACAAGTACGCAGCTAATAGGAAAAGCACTGGACAGATAAATCTAAGCACCAGTCCCATTAATAGTGGCAGTTGTTTGGGATACTACAGCAATACAAGGAGTAATTCTTTGAGACTGAATTTAATCAGTGAGCGGAGAGGTGACCGTCGACGAAGCAACACACTGGATATAATGGATGGAAGGATAAATCATGGTGGAAGTTTGGCCAGGACTAGAAGCCTTTCCTCCCTGAGAGAGGGAGGAATGTATGATGTGCAGCCCACTACTGATCCTGTCAATCTAATGGCCACCATATTCTGGATTGCAACTTCATTGCTGGAGTCAGATTATGAGTATGAATACCTTTTGGCTCTCAAGCTACTCAACAAGCTTCTTATTCACTTGCCTCTGGATAAATCAGAGAGTCGAGAAAAGATAGAAAAGGTGCAGAGTAAACTGAAATGGAATAACTTTCCAGGCCTTCAGCAGCTCTTCCTAAAAGGCTTTACTTCAGCATCCACACAAGAAATGACAGTTCACCTCCTGAGTAAACTCATCACAATTTCCAGGCATGCTCTGGTGGATCCTTCTCAGTTAGCAGGTATCTTTAGTAACTGTATTTGTAATGAAAATGTATTTTTTCATCAAATGATGAAAATCAGTAGTGGTTATGTATTTGCCTTAAAAAGCACCCTTCAGTTAAATGCATTTTGCAGTTGTTGATATTGCAATGTTAGGTGGTGGGAATACATTACAGACTATGATTATCTGCCAAGAAATACTGCACAAAAACTTTTAAGTATTGATTATTAACTTACTTCAAACTTGCTGACAAGTACGTTTAAAGAGTATATGTATTATTTTTCATGATCTTGTACTAAATAGCTCAATTAGTACTATGTGAAACATTTGTACATTTTAGAAACAATGTTACTGAACTGCTTTAAGCTGTCAAATTTCTTAATATTTTTGCTTAATTGATCCGTTGATGACTTTGGTTTCACACTATGCATATGTGTATATACACACTTATAGATAGACAGACACACACACACACATTTATATTATACATACATACAAACTTAGGTGTATGTATATAATTTATATATTTGTTTGAATGTACGTGTATTGTACTCTAAGGGTTCTTAGGTATCGGAAAGCTGTAATATATATACTTCACATTAAATTAAGTCATGTTAAAGTCATTAGGGTTCGTATAACTCTGTTTATGTATGTGTTTAGGATTTCCCCTAAACATCTTGTGCCTACTTCCTCATCTGATCCAACATTTTGATAACCCAACTCAGTTCTGTAAAGAAACAGCTGACAGGATAGCAAAGGTATGTAAAATGATTCTTGGGGAGTATCCAGGAGTTTACTTTTATTACCAGCACTAGTTCTGTATTTTTCTACTGCCTTATGTAGAATTTATACGATTCTATGAGACATACAGAGATAACTAAAATATTTTATTTTGAAACTGTGATCCAGTCCTCATTTGTATAGTTGGATTTCATATCGGCCCATGAGTTTCTCTTTGCCACTGAGAAAACATATTTAGCTTTTTTCTGTAAACTTTAGAGGTAAGGAATGTATTTACATGTTATCAATGATATCAGGTACTTTTTCTAACCTGTCTGATTTTGCAGCTTGTAATGCTAAATGTAAACTAAATCAATTCTTAAGCATACTTCCTAATTTATTTGTGATAAGGAAAAAATCCTTACCTTTCAGACTTGCAGGCAGGAAGAAAAGGTTCTCTTTCTATCCCTTGTACACCGTAGCTAACCCCAGAATATTTTCATTGCTTTATGAACTGCAGTGTCTGTTACAGCGGTTCAAGATGCACACCAGCAATGTCCAGCGAGGCTGGGGGAGTGCTGGTCTGACAGCCAGCATTTTAAGGAATAACGTGGAAAGGGGAATAAGAAAGTGCTGTCTGTCTTGGGAAATGCAATCATAGACCTCTGGCTTCCCAAATTGTGATATGTATATCACTTAGTAGTGTGCAGGCCACCTCAAAGTCATACATGGCCTGATGCAAGTCTAAAAGTTACTGCTGTCCCAGCATGTCATGTCAGGAGTATGGAGCTGTTTTCAGTATTTAAAGTCTTGCTACCTGGCACACTTACTTATTTATTTATGTATTTGAGAAAGCAGTGTAAGTATCACAGCAAATTCTCTCTACTACTTCTTTGACGAATTACCAGGCTCCAAAATTCAGCAGAAACTGTAGATGTTGCTCATATGATTACTTCATTTCCAGTTACTGGGGAATAGAGTGAAATCTGGGAAAAGTGCATGATGACTTGTGGGTACTTAAGTTAAAAATTTGTCATCTGTAATATAATTATATATACTTTTGGCTTTTCAGGTTTGCGCAGAGGAGAAATCACCAACTCTTGCCAATCTGGCTCATATGATGAGTTTATACAGTACACACAGTTATTCCAGAGACTGCTCTAACTGGATTAATGTAGTGTGTAGATACTTGCATGACTCCTTCTCAGATGCCACATTTAACCTCGTAACTTATCTTGCAGAGGTAAATTTTTAATGAAGGTGTATCTCATGTTGACAATCTGTGATAAATGTTACATTTTACTCATTGCCAATTCCTTGTTTCATACAATTCTGAATATTGAGAGAAAAAAACATACCTTCTGCAATGGGAGAATAATAATAAAATGATCTAGGACACGAAAAAGGGATGACTGCTGCCATTTTGGAGTGCAACAACTTGAGTGTACCTCGAAATAATAATCCCTCTAATGAAAAATCCCTTTTTACAGTAGTAGTATTGCGAAATAGATACTTATTTTCTATGCTACGTGAATAATCTATGTATACTGTCTTTGCTTTAGCAAAATTATGCTCTGTGCAAATTCTAAAACATGTTTTTTAGCCAAGTACATATTTAAAGATGTCCGTATCACTACTTAAAAACTAATTTCAAAGTTCATTTGAAAGTAATGCATAGTATATAATCAAAGATAATTTAAATATAAAATTCAGTATATGATTCTGCCAGCCATTCATACAGAAAAACTGATGTTATCTTGAAAAATTATGTTGTATGAAAAAACTGTAGAGTTTCTCCTTGAAGATTACTTCAAACTGATCATGGAAAAGATAACTGAACATTCTTATCAATTAATTTATATGAACTTATTTCATTTATAAGACTGTTTCATTCGTAAGTCATGGATGTCATTGTTTTCCATGCACCTTTGAGATTTTGACTTTATTTGAACACTTTATTTAGTGAGAAATATTTTATTATTCTATTATTATTAGATAATTATTCTATTGTAATTATGTATTTTAGATCTGTGCTAACGGATATGTCGAAATTTGGGGGGGGGAATTAATTACAACAGATAACATTCAATTGCATTACATTTTCTTTTTAAGCTAAAACAAAATTTTGAAAAATGTGAAGTGGTACGCTGAAGTTTCTTGAGGGGAAGAATAAACATCTGTGGAAGCTGTTTATATTTTAATGTTGATTTTCACTTCAAGTTACTATTAAAGGCAGTAATTAGAGTCTGTATTTTTAATTTTTTTAAGCTGTTAGAGAAAGGGTTATCCAGTATGCAACAATCCTTGCTGCAGATCATTTATAGTCTTCTGAGTCACATCGACCTGTCCACAGCACCAGTGAAGCAGTTTAATTTGGAAATCATAAAAGTTATTGGTAAATATGTTCAGGTAGGTACTCTGAAAAACTATTTAAAGAAAAGCTTTTCTGCTTGTTATAAAAGTGAAATTACACTTGATTTTTATTTGAGAATTAATATATTTTAGATGTAAAAATGGTTGTTTAAAGTCAAATTCCATGGTAATTTTTTTCCCTTAATTTGTTACGTGCTTATGCTTTTGTCCAACTTGATCTATATCTTGTGGGACAAGTTACCTTAGTGTGTCTATTTACAAATGTAGGTAGTTCTACATACATTTTAATAGTCGAAGGATCATCTGCTGTGTCTACATAACTCTTTAAATATGGAAATGTTTGCTGTTAAATACTGTCCAAATGTATTTTAAGTGTATTCTTTTTCAAACTAAGTTTGTACAGGTAAACATATGTTTAAATCGCTTTCACTAATATATCTGTTCAAGTGAGGAACATTACGGTGCACCTTAAGGAATTCAAGTGCATATTTTTTTTATTTAAGAAAGTCCCCAAAAGATGAGCCACAGTGTTTTGCCCTAGGTAATTTGATCCTTTGTAATTTGAACACAATTTACTGAAAATCTGTTTTGTGGAAGAATATCTAGCATCTTGCTGAAAGGTTTTATACAAATGCCTGGAGCACAAAACCATTTCAGTACACAACCTTCTTGTTATTTTTCTCCTTTTCTTTTTTCCCCAAATTCCATTATTGCCAAATGTAGTTCAGTCAAATGGTTTAATCATAATTAACCAGGAAAGGTAGTGCTCCCTGGACGTTTTGCTATTGATGGATATGTACTTTAGATATTGTGCTCCTGTCAAAGTGCATTAGGCAAAATGGAATGATTAGCATAACTACAGTTTTCATAGCCTGACATCTGCTCGCTTCGCCTCTAACCTTTATCTGAGCTTTCTGTGCAAGCCCACACCACCATGGAATGAAGTCATAGTTAGAAGATGTTAGCCATCAATATACAGGAACTAGTGAAAGAATGTTCCAGAGAAGGACATGCATTTTTCATAGGATGAAACATTAATTTAGGTAACAAAAGAAAAGTTCATAAAATAAGGCTTCTTGTTTAATTGTGGTGCTACAAAACCACAGTTTTCTAGTTTTTCTAGTCTTCTGCAATTACAATTTATCTTAATAAATTTAAGTTGCTACAGGATGGTTCAGGTTTGAGATAATTCTTTTATGCTTATGATGCACGGAAATTAAAGTTGTTGTTGAAGGCCATCATTACCTAGAAAGAAGCAGGCACTACTTAGAGCCTTGAAAGTGGTGTTTATTTTTTAATGCAGTAAAGAAAAAAATTAATAACAAACTTATCATCATACTAAAAAAAATAAAATCCTGCTCATTCCAAAAACACTGGAAGATTAAAGTTTCAGGTGAAATCCTAACATTTTCAGAAGCATAAATCTTAACCTTCCCCAGGTGCTGCTTTTGATATGTCTCGTTATCCACTCTACAATGTCTGCACCTAAAACTGCTGAATTATTTACATTACCTTAATCATCTTTTTAAGGATGGTGCACTTAGCTCAGACTCTGCCTCTTATGTTCTCATACTTTCGCGCTTGCTTTTTAAAACACTCCATCAGTTTGATACAATATGAATACTTCGTAAATGTTTTTTTCCTTTTTTTGAAGATCTTTCAAATGCTTGAGAAAATACAAAACATGAAACATGTTTTTCTGTTTCAAATTCAGTTTACTCTGCCCTTAAGTGTAAAATAATTAGAGATGCCAGGAGGTGAAAGTTATTTTCCTTTGAAATACTATTGAGTTTTAATTCTGTGGCACCAAGGGCAGGTGCTCCAGGTCATGGTTAAAATAAATAAACAAACAACCTGTAATGTAAATACTGGGAACAAGGGACATGGAACAGTCTGGTGTGGCTGGCACTGTGAGCCAGAGCTACTAAGCCTGCCTTGCTTTTTCTGACCTCTGGCTGTGGGATGGATGAGCCAGTGCCTCGCTGATGCCTTCCTGGTGCTTCCAGTTCCAAATCTTCTGCATGCGTTCATGTCTTACAGTCACATATAGATTAGAGCTTTTGGCTCTGGGACTCTTGAAATAAATCAATGCAAAATCCTACTGTACATTACAAACTGATGTATTATTTGAAGCGATTGTTTGGTGATTTACCTATGTTCTTTTTAGAGTCCATATTGGAAGGAAGCTCTTAATATTTTGAAACTGGTGGTGTCTCGATCAGCAAGCCTTGTTGTACCTAACGATATTCCAAAGTCTTACGGAGGTGACATAGGTTCTCCTGAAATATCTTTCACAAAAATTTTTAATAATGTTTCCAAGGAGCTACCTGGCAAGACCTTAGATTTTCATTTTGATATATCAGAGGTAATTATTCTGTTTAAACTACAATGCAATAATGACTTTCTGTTCCAAACTTGGGTATATTTTATGGTAGCCTTCTGCATTGATATGTCTTAAATATAATTTTAAGAATAGGAGATGTTGAAGATGTTATGCACTTGTGAGGCATAATTAAAGTCATACTGAAAGGATGCATTAGAGCTCAAACTAATATAATACAGGTGATACTCTTTGTATGTATGAAGATGGGAGCATAACCAAATGACTGTAGTATAATTCAGGGATTTGAAAACTGGAGACTTAAGAAGGAGTCAAAAATAAGGGTTCATGGTTGAAACTGGTCCTGAATAGTGATTGGAGATGTACATATCTTGGACCGTTACTTAAATCGGTAGAGTCCCCTCTTTAATTCCTTACTGGAAATTTCAGTACATGTAAATAAGCAAGACACCAGGTGAATTCCCACAAAGTTTGTTGGAGTAGTACTTCCTGTCAGAAAGGCTGATTTGATCCCTGGTTTTTAGAAGTTTTGTCTGTTCTAATGAAGTTGCTGGACTGTAGAAACAATTGTTTAATGTCTGTGAGTGCATCCATAAAGAAATTTATCATCTTTTAAACTTAGTATGTAGTTACTTTGAAAGTGCATTTAAAAATATAACTGGATTGTTAGCATAAAACTAGTATATTTCAAGAAATACAAATGAGCAGAATAGCAGTCTGTTGCTTAGGGTAGAAGTATTCAACTTTGTGTTTCCCAGTATACTGATGTTATATGGGTCCTCAGTGAATTAGGCATGGACTTCGTAGAATTCTAAAAACAAAACAAAGACAGCCACAAAGAAAAAAGCCCTCTATAGTGTAATACTAATTTCTAAAATCAAATGTGTAGTCTTTATTAATACAGATTTAAATTTTACAAAAGCATTTGTTGTCTTTGTTAGACACCAATTATTGGGAATAAATACGGTGATCAACACAGCGCAGCTGGTAGAAATGGGAAACCAAAAGTCATTGCTGTCACCCGGAGCACTTCTTCAACTTCATCAGGCTCCAATTCAAATGCATTAGTTCCTGTCAGCTGGAAGAGACCACAGCTATCTCAGGTACATTGTGTCTCAAGCACGTTATACATATAAAATAGGCAGTGTTTATGAATGTGTAATAAAGGTATTTGTTGAAACATAATTTGAAATCTACATGATGTCTTAGCAAAACAGTAAATTAATATACCATAAGCTGAAAGCTAATAAGATGAAGAGGATAAATGATAAAATTCTTTCTAGAGGATGACGGCATGTGAGATGACTAGTTAAAAATGCAGACGTTTTACATTTTTACTTGGACTTCTGGTAGATGCCTTGCCATGTGATTTTTTACTATGATTTTTTGTTATTCATTTATTGTTACATTTTTCCAGAGAAGAACCAGGGAGAAGCTGATGAATGTGCTTTCTCTGTGTGGTCCAGAATCTGGTCTTCCCAAGAATCCTTCAGTAAGTTGTGGTAGTGTTTTTTTTTCTTTTTAAATTTGAAAAATGAGAATTCAGAAGTTGGAAGGTTTTATTTGTACTTTCACCCTTATTTTCAGGTTGTGTTTTCCTCTAATGAAGACTTGGAAGTTGGAGATCAACAAACCAGTCTTATTTCAACAACAGAAGAAGTTATTCAAGAGGAGGAAGTGGCAGTAGAGGACAATACCAGTGAACAACAATTTGGAGTTTTTAAAGACTTTGACTTTTTAGATGTTGAATTGGAAGATGCAGAGGTGAGACCTTGGGAATTCTTCTGTATATTTCCTTTTGAGAGTATTCTTAAAATTAGGCTGTGTTGGTGCAATTCTAAGGAAATGGCAGCTCTTCTAACTAATCCAATTGGGAAGAATTTATAACATGATTGAATTGAACTTGCATGATAAAGAAACTTGTATCTTAAACTTTGTAGTGTTCAGTTGGTGCAAATTGTTCAGGGGGAGGAGGTTCTTTGTCAGGGGTGATGTTAAGTGACTTAATCAGAAAGTGAAGTGATGTGATGGTATAAGCCAATGGCAAGATGAACACCTGTTTATAAAGCAGTAGAAAATTTCTGGAATAATAGTAGTGTTCAGTAGAAACCTATGAAGCAGTATGCTAAGAAAATATAATCTTTGTTCCTGATGCGTTTTTGCATTTTGAAAAGATGAGCAGCTTTCAAAGTTGTAAACTGTACACTATAGTAATTATATATGATTATGACTGAGTCATAGTAATTGCTTGCATTCTGACTTCAACATTATACCTGGTTTGTTGCAGTTGTTACGTTTCCTCCACTTTTCCCCCTAAAAAAAAAAAGAGAAGGGGAGGTAAAACAAATCTGAATTTTAGGAAATAGTAACAATTACGTTAACAGTTGTTACTTATTTGGGATAAATAAGAGGCTTCAGACCAGAATTGGATTAAGTTTAAAAGTGTGGCTGAAAGGACTGGGGAGAAGTGGGAGGAGAAATTGAATGCTTTGTAATTTCTTTCAATGTTTTTATTACAGTCTATACAAAGTAGTGAATTAGTAATGGTGACCCTTGCAGGTCATGGGTCAACAGACTACCTAGAGGGATATCAGCCTATATATACCTAAAATTGTTCTCCTCCTGGTTTATCCATCCCTTTTTACAAGACCTTGCTTTGTTCCTCATAATACATCAGTTTTTTCCCACTTTCTTATGCTTCCTGCTTGCTTCACTTCAAGCCAGTTATTTGCATGTTCTAGGAGAAATACAGGCTCCTTACAGTATTGCATACGTGACCACAGCCTATACAGATACAATTTCCTATATTGAATGCTACTCTAATAGTTCAGAACCATCAAGGCGTAATAATAAAATATTATATTAACACCTAGATGAAGCTTTGCAGGTAGGATGCCAAAAGTTCAAAACTTTGCCAAACTAAGTTACTCTTCAACTTTCTCATTCCATGCCTGTATGCAGCATTCAGTGCTTTACTTGAAGGGAAGAAAAAGGCAGAGAATATACACACTTAGGGTTTACATATTAATTTACATATAAATTGTGCACTTGATACAAGAGATGCCTAGTTTTTCACCAGAAATGCAGAACGTTCCTTGTTGCTAATTAAACTTAAGTGCTTCTGCCTACAGAACTACTACCTTGTTGTTGGGATTGTTTTGCTTTGGCATAAGTTTTTACCTTTTGTGGAGCAAAACAAATCACTAAGAGAGAAAGAGACTACAGAACGTTTAGTTTACTCTGCATATTTACAATATAGTGATACTATCTTAGTTCACCACAAGAGACATTCTGTTAGAGCAGTTTTGCAACCCATACTTGTACACTTGGAACTAGATGTGATATTTTAATAACTGGCTGTAGACTGGCAAAGTGAACTGAGTAGGTTTTCCATCTAACTGGTTGTATTGTTGAAGGTTGACAAAATGCTTGAGAAAATCAAATATGACTGTTGTACTTGTGAATTTAAAAAAATAGTGTGTTTTAAGATTTGGATGTCACTTAGTATGTTGGATGTTTGCAACCTAAGTATCCCAGCCTTAAAATGTGAAAACTAGAAAGGATCCCGCTGTTGATGTTTAGGGTGCTTTCCATAAAATTGATGCAAAGTAACTGACAGAACAATTAATGAAGACAGTTTTTCTGCAGCTTGAATATAATTAATGTTGATGATGCTTTGTCAGTTGAATGTGGTCACTTTAGATTCATGTGTGTTAGTTAAAAGAATCTCATCTAATGTTTGTGGCTTTACATGTTACACTAGAAAAATGTATCATAAGCATGCTGGTTTTGGTGTTTTGTCATCAGTTTATTTTTAATCAGTCTCCCATTAGAAAGAAAAATTATTTTAAATACTAGCTTTTTGACTAAAGCTTTTTTCAGAGCTTGAATCAGTCTTTTACTGTTTGCAAATCTTATGTAATAAAACATTTTTCCCTGGTTCTAGAGTATCTTTAAGTGTTCGTCCTCGTTCTTTCTAATTATATGTGTTTTCCTTTTTGCTAACCAGGAGCTGCAGGTAAGTTGCAGCCTGGTGCCCTGGCTTGTTCATGTGTTGTTGTCTGTGGTGTGTTTGTACTTTCTAGTCAGAGACATAAAATGGATACTGATATAGGTTATAGATTGAGCTACTTCCCAAGATGATAATCAAAAGAATTCTACTTCATTTACCATATATTTTAATTTCTCTACAAACATCATTTAGCAAGGCATTTAAACTTTTAATAAAATTAAAGGGCTGATTGAAACTCTGTTCATAATGCATTTGGTACTTCTGTTGTCTGCGTTGCATTTGTATATTAATTTTATATGTATAAGTTTCAAGATAATATATGTCTGTGAACTTTTTTTATTACAGGGTGAAAGCATGGACAACTTCAACTGGGGTGTTCGTAGGCGCTCTCTTGACAGTATTGACAAAGGAGACACACCGTCTCTTCAAGAATGTCAGTACTCTGGTAGCACACCCAGCTTGAACTTGACCAACCAGGAAGATACTGATGAGTCTTCAGAAGAAGAAGCAGCACTGACTGCAAGTCAGATACTGTCTCGATCACAAATGGTAAGTTATTTTACTGTGAAAGGAATCTGAGAACCTAAGTTTTTACCTGCATTTTTAGTGACTAAGTATGGCTCACACTTCTCATCCAGAGGAACAAAGACCTTGAATAAAACCAAACTAATATGTCTATGCTACTTTTTCACTTTAACATCAGTGAAGGAAAAGAGTTACTCTGCTAGTGGTACGTAACAGATTTATAGTTTTAGTAAATCAATGATCTTTTCAGTGCCTTTATACTTAAAATAATTGTTCAAATATAAGTGTAAAATTGCATGTTACGTATGAAGTGTGTGTCTTTGTAGATTCTTAGCTTCAAAAAAACCCTCAAAATATTAAATAAAGATGAGCAATAAGTGATCCCATGGGAGCCTCAATTGTGTTTAACCATTGAAATTGCTAATCTGATTATGCATTTTGAAGTGTGTGTTACGTATAAATGAGGAAAATCAAGAACATAGGCTATTCAGAAGTCTCTCTGCATTACATAAATGAATTAGGAAGAAAGGTGGGAGAAAAGGGAGCAGCAGAGATAATATGCCCCTTTTCAGGCTTGAGGCAAAGTCTGCATTGTTTCCCATAACAAAGAGCTCTGCTGATCGGTGTTTTGTCTAGTAATTTACCGGTGCTAAAAGACCTTTCAGAAGAATGGAAATTATTTTCAGGATCTCAGGGATAACTTCAAATTTGTCTATGAAGTTAAATGTTGCAGAAATGTATGTGATGCTTGCAGTGTTTTTAGTAGCAAGCTGTTAAGCTTATGAATAAATTCAAATAGCTAACTATACTGAAACAGCCTATTTTAAAACTGTGGGTTTTTTTCTGTAATTTATGTTTGATGAATTGAAGAATTTCATGTTTTTTTCTTTTCTTAGTTAAACAGTGATTCTGCCATAGATGAAACAATATCAGATCATGCTGGTTTATCACTTCAGTCTCAAGACTCCACTAGCAGTGTGGGAACAGAAGAGGTGCTTCAAATCAGAACTGAGACCCCAAGTTTGGAGGCTTCTCTAGATAACTCTAGCAACCAGCTGCCTGAGGTGGGGAGAAATATGGGCTGGTGCATGGCTGATTTGGGCTCCTTCTAGTGTTTAGTAGCAACTTTTGCTTTCTTTTCGACTGAAATTTCATCTGTTACATTGATTGTTTGATTTGCTTTTAATATTTCTAACCTGTTGGAATGTTCTTATAAAATGTTCCCTCAGAATGAAAACTACAGGTGATGGACTCAGGGAGCTTACCACAGGTTAAAAATATTCCTGAAGGGCTGATAATGAACATTTCATGGTGCCAAATGATAATAGGCTAATATTCATGATGCTTTTCCTTGATACGGTTGAAATCCTTCTTGAGCAAAATTTTCTTTCAAATACTTTTTATTTCCTTTGTTTGCTTTCTTTGGGTTAATGTGATTGGTGCTATGTGGGAATAAAACCTCAGGCCAGCTGTGTTAGCAGTTGGTTCAATTAAATAATCCTTTAAAAAGGACCACAGATGCTAGTGGTATACTTTTTTGGAAAAGGCCTGTGTGGAGTGAGACAGATTTCAAGCTAATGGCCGCCTGCAAAGCTGTGAGTACTTCAGTTTTTTTGTTTTTTAAAATCTTTTGAATAGTTTAAAATAGAAAAACTCAATTGAAATAACTATCTTCTGCTACATTTCCTATGATGTTTAGCAGTTGTAGGTAAAAACTCAGTATGTTGGCTTTTTTTTTTTTTCCATGAATTTGAAGTGGTTTGTTTTAGGTGGACTTTTTATCACTTAATTTAAAAAATAGTGATGGGACTGGCAATCTTATTTTTGTTTGGTTACGCATTGCTAATCCCTACTTTAACAGAATATTCAGTTTCATTGAGTTTTTCAGAAAATTAACCTATCCCTATATACATTTGAATAACCAGTAGACAGTTTACATTTAAGAATGTCTTCAGTGAACTTGGTTTAAACATTTCTAGTTCGACTGACTGGGGTTTCTGAACAAAGGCTATAGTATACCTGTTTGCTACTTAGAAAAACACTGTTTTAGCAAGTGAACCACTTAGCTAATTTGAAGAAAATAATTGAAAGAACAAAAAACATATTTCAGAGGGGAAGTGTGAGTGATTGCTATCCTGTGGTAAAATTCTCACCTTCTGAAAGTGTAATACTGTGACTCGTATAAAGCACCTTTTCCACACATTTTCCATGTTTTGCTGTTGGAATATGGTTACATTGCAGTTGATAAATTGTTATAAATTCTCAGTTTTTTTAGAGCACCTGTGCTTAGATTGCCCATCAGGCTGTTCTATTACTGTTTCATCTGTTTATCTACAACTACATTTTTGTTCTAGTGGAGTTTTGAGTGATGAAGAACCCGTAATCTAGATTAGTATTTTTCCAATATAGGATAGATGTGTTATTTTAAGATTTGAAATCATTCCTTTAGTAAAGGGAGAAGCAAGATATAAGTTTTTGTTGTTTTGTTTTGTGTTTTTTTTTAATAGAATCAAATTCACCATAATAGAACTTTTCTGTGTTGTTTGCCCATGTGGTACATTCTCAGCTGTAACTCATTTTTGTTTTCTTATTTCTTACTAAGGCTGCCTTTATATTGTTTGTCTGTAGCTCTCTTTATAAGATCACTAAACTTTTGATAATCTAAGTGAAACGCTCATGGAAAAAAGTTGCAATATTTTATTAGAAATATTGAAAGCAATAAAAATAATTAATAGCATTAAATTGAGCCATAAAATTGTTTCATGACTAAGCATCATCAAGCAAAAAGTGCTATATCAGAAGCAACAGCTGATAAGTGAATGAGATTTTTTTCTTCATCTGTAGAATGAAAAGATTGCACTGATGGTATAGTTAAAGGTCAGTGTATTTCATAAATAAATTCACAGAGATAGACATATGTCCTCAATGGTACAGAAGTCTGGCAATATCGATCAAGATCTAGGTCTATAACTTAAGACTTTATTGCACTTTGCTGTGTGACAGTAGCTCTGTGTATTTACCACAGAGTACGTAGTCAGTTAGTATAGTCCTCTATCTACCGACTGAAAAAAACAATGTTAAAACTGAAAGCAGTAGTGTTGTGTTTCATATACAGCATGCGTGGATCTGGACTTTTTTTGTCAGTGCTCTTATTTGTAGTGCTTCACAGCAAACTCTTAAGTCAGCTGCTTCTTTGAAATTTCAATGAAAAAAATTCATTTTTAGATGGCTTTTTAAATTTTAAGTCTTGCATTTAAGGTGCTAGATTCCACGAGAAAAAAAATTACTCATGGTATTTTGAGTTTGTTCTTGGGCCCATGTATGGTTGATAGAGTTTGATGGAGCTCAAACAGTAATAAGAGATTGGCTTCTTCTAGCTGTATGGAGCTTCCTTCTGGGAAGGGGCTCAGCCGTACAGACTGATGGCAAGATTGGTGCGATGCATATGGGAAAAACATTGACTGCAAATGCATATAAATGTAATTTCTAAATGTGAGGCGTTCCAAGTTTATTTTGTGCTTTTTAGAATATGGGATTTGGTCAAACACTCAAATTTACCTCTCCACAAGAATTAGCTGTCTAGCTTATTGCTAAAATTCTGTCTTTTGACAGAATGAGCTTGAAAATATACATACTATCAACTCACTTTGAAAAATTCTTAAAGCCAGGAAAAACTAATTTTGTTCTGAATTCTTGAACTGTGCAACTCGGTGTGGTGCCGTTGTTTTTTCCTGTGCTCATACACTTGACATATAGCTCTTTCAATACAGGCATTTCATTGCATGTCAAGTGTCTGTTACAGAAAATATTTTTATAGAAAAAAATATATATCAAAATTTGCCTAAAGTTGAATAAATGAAGCTATTATTTAAAAACAAGCATGTGTAAGTGTATGTGTGTGCTGGTTAGATGCAGTTGAATTCCTCGTTTCTCTTTATAGGGTTGTTAAAGAGTTAAGTAAATATTTTACTTAAATGTGTTTGGATAATTCTTAGTAATAGCATGTCTCTACAAAGAAGACAAAGTATTTCACATTCTAGTTAGCAGTTTATGGTTCAGCTTACAAGAATATCTCAATTTTGAACAATAAGCTTTATAAGCCTAAGTATATGAAAGTTTCTTACTAAAATGATTCTCTGTTTTATTCACCTGTACTGTAGATTTATGAGGGAATGGTTTACTAGAAGTAATTTTCCTTAGGTTCCGTGGAGTTATCAGCTATATAGATCATATTAAATCATGTTTTCAAGATACTTTTAAGTGTATCATTCACTGAATGTTGGTAATATGTTAACATCTATAAAGGAATGAACCACTGCTTCGATCCAAATTATTTTGCTGTGCTGTTGTAAAAATGCCTGGTGTGCCCGTGTGCTGCTTGGTGCAACAAAACGGCTGTTTTGTGCAGTAAAATTCCAGATTCAAGCTGTACAGAAGAAGCATTAGAAGTAGGGTCACTAGCTGTGTCAAAAGACAGCAGTGTCACGTGTAGAAATAGTCAAAGTGAGATAATATTAGGACCACCATGAAATAAAATTATGAAGCTCTGTTTAAAGCTGATTTGTCTGTTCCTATAGTATACATGTAGTTATTTGTCAAAGGATATGTTTAGACTGATGAAAGCCATGAAATGATGTGTATGCTCAGAGGCTGCCCAAAAGTTTGTTCACTAGTCCTCGCTATGTAAGCAGAGGTAGAACAACATGTTAAGAATGAAAATGTGCTAATTTGCGCCTTTAGGAAACAGCAGTTACAGGAAGGTGTCATTTTTATTCCACAGAAAAATCCAGTAAAAGGTTTCAGATGGATTCATCGTAAATTAACTAAATCTAAGTTCATCTGTTCAATAAAGTAATTTTAATGAATATAATGATGCTAATGGAGGGAAAGAGAAGGGAGAAAGAGTTAGTCTAATATTGCCTTCCTGAGTTTAAAGATCATCTCCTTGTTATTGCCAGTGATCAAAAGCCTTCGTTCAGAGATTCAGAGTTAAACCCTTAAAGCTTCCCATTTTAATAATAATAGCAAAATAATAGAAGTAGTGGGATGTCCCTTTCCATTGTTCTACTGTTATCTGTTATTCAGTTACGGTTTAGGAACTTTTTGAAAAGGAGAGTGGAAAGGAAAAGAAACTTTCTGTAGTGGTGACAGACCTCAGAGGCAAACATTGAGGCAGTGATTTTGGTCCTTACTTGGACAAGTAAAACATGAAAGTCTTGAATGTATTTGTTGTGATCTAAATATGTTTGAGGCTATTTGCACATAATCTTCTGGGAGTGTTCTCCTAGCAGAATTAATGGAATGTATTTGAGACATTGTATTTACTATTAATAAGTCATATTCCAGGATAGTCAACAAATGTTAAAAATAGACTGCTTGGTTTTGGTCAAGTAAAACTGAAGAATCCAAAGAGCTGAATGTTTAAAGTATAAATGGCTATTTGTAAACATTTGTTTTTATCAGTCTGTTACTTTACTATAGTAAAAGCTGTTAAGAAGGCGTAAGCCCTGATGATAAAAGTAATAAAAGTCTGTTTGATTCACAGGAAGGCAGTTCAGCAGTAAGGGATGAACAGGTTAGCACTGCTAGTGAAGACACTGGGTCATATCTGCTACAAGAACAACAAGACTGTCTGGTCTGTCATGAACCTCTTGAGTTGGAAGAGGCTCCAGAACTGGCAGAGCCTGCAGCTCCAGAGAGCTATTCTGAATCTATCTGTGAAGAGGATGTCACTCTTGCTTTGAAAGAGCTGGATGAGAGATGTGAAGAAGAAGAAGCTGACTTCTCTGGTTTGTCAAGGTCAGACTAATATTAGTTCTAACTAATAGAAATTAAATGTAATCAATGCATGAACCAAAGTAGTTTTTCTTATGGCACGGTTTCTTTCATTAATCCCACAGTACAGGCATCTAAAACAGTGCTTGCATATCTGATCCAATTGTTGGTTTTGCCTATTTAGCAAATAAACTCGGTACTTTTTTCAGCAGCTTCTGATGAGAGAAATTTTTCTGTGATGAGAGAAGCAGTTGTCTAACGTGCAGGAAAAGATGAGAACACTTGAATAAAAGAAATGTCATTCCTTATAATACAGAACATTTTAACAAATGATTGTAATTAGTAATATTGATTAATTTATAGGTTTTGTGGGTTTTTTTGGAGGTTTAGTGCCTAATGGAAAGTATGAATGCAGAATGCTCTTCAAACAAAGGCCTGTTAAATTGATTGCCTATAAAAATGAAATTGTTCCAATCTACCTCCATTCACTCAAGGGTATTACTTAAGACAGTTCTAAAATATTATTGAACTGGCAAATGAGCCTTTATCTTAAGGAAAGCTAGAATTTGTTATAGATACTGGTGGACTGTATGTTTAAATGATGAAAAATTCAAAGAAATGAATATTAATTCTGTTAACGAGGGCACAAAAAATGTCAATTTCTGAGTGATATGCATGTCTATGTAGTGCTGTATATAGCTATCTGTAACCTGCGGTTAACCCTTTGTCTGTGTATGTGCATAGAAATAGCATGTTTTAATAAATGTTGGAGATATTTGAGGTTATAAATAACTTTTATATTTCTATGTTGCAGTAGAAAAGGTTTTACATTTTTTTTATTTTACTCTCTTCTTGGTTCATAGTTACCTTAGTTGATTATTTATTTTACAAAACACAATCTTGAACTCTTGAAAATTTACTGTGGGGTTAACATCTGTTTGTTATTCATAGCCAAGATGAAGAAGAACAGGACGGTTTCCCAGAAGTACAAACTTCCCCACCTCCTTCACCATTTCTTTCTGCCATATTGGCAGCTTTCCAACCAGTGGCATATGATGATGAAGAGGAAGCCTGGCGTTGCCACGTCAATCAAATGCTATCAGATACAGATGGTTCTTGTGCTGTCTATACATTTCATGTCTTCTCAAGATTGTTTCAGGTCAGTGAATTGCAAATGCATGGTTGGTTAAAGTCCATTCCTCCTGCTTTCAAAGCTATTCTTTCCCTCTGTAACTGCAGAAGCTGTTAAGACTGGTAGCAAGAAGCCTTAGAGAGCAAATCAAAAGCAGACCAAAAAACAAAGCAACAAACAAACAAACAAAACACCACATTACTAAAAGTAGATGGTGTATGCTACTTTTCCATGGGATATCTTCTGTATTCGTTGTCTGAGAGAGGTAGATCCTACTCAGGGGAAAAAAAAAAAAAAAGCTGTTCAGTATTTCTTGTAAGCTCTTAGTTCGTATTGTGTTCCTTTTTTTATTTTATGAACATCACCCAAGCTCTGTGCTGATTACAGGATTAATGATTTCCTCCTGTGTTTTCTATGGGACTCAGTATTGTGGAATCACAACATGACTAATACTAATGAATTTATCTTTCATCTGTCTTGCGAGAAAAAGTTTTTCTTGAATTGAAACACCAGGAGATCCATTAAAGCTGGAAGTTTCAAAAGTTTCTGAAGTTACATTTACCTCACAGATTTAGCATCCAACATGAAATGTCTATGACCTAATTTTTCTGGCTCCCTCCTCCTTATGTTCAGGAGATGTGTTTTTTATGCTTTCAAAGTGGGACCACTTAGATGTATATTATCATTGGCAACTTCTTATGAGGATGGGAGGAGTACAATTATGCCATTTTATTTACAGGCAAAATGCCAAGTGAGCTAATAGCAGATTCAGTATTACAAACCAAGACCTTCTGTCTCCAACCCTTTCTTATTTCTCCAGAGCTAATTTTGCCTGCTGTTTGGTATGCCATAATAAACTTCTCAGTGAAAGGCTTGCTTTGTTTTACCATACTACCATTTTATCCCATGAGCAGGTTTAGGGTCAGTACCACGAAGTAATTTGTGTGTGAGGAGTTCATACTCTGCCTTATTCACAGAATAACCCTTTTTCTTTCTTTTTTTGTAGAATTAAGTGTTTTGCCACAGTGCTGTGAAATTTCTGTTATTAGCTTTAGACTTCTGACATCTTGCTTTATCTAGATATCGGGGTTTAGTTTATCTGTATAATAGCTAAGTTTAGCTGCTTTATACAACCATTCATTTTTTGAAAGTGGTGAAAATGGAGTGTTACACAGATAGCACTTCATATTCTCTTATGCTCATTAAAGAGGGCACTAGAAGGAAAGGCAAAACCTTTTCTGGCTTGACAGAGTAGCCATCAGTCAGCTGGAAAGGCACGTTCTCTGGGAGAATGGGAAACAGCAACACAAGGCTGAAGTCTGGGCAAAGATGCATTCCTAAGAAGTTGTTACAGAACACAAAGAAGGGTTAAAATAATAAAATGAGACCCTGGAGGCCTTGTTTGACTGCATCTTTCTATTCTATCCTACTTACTGTGTTTAACTTTGCAGCCATAAATATCATCTTCATATAACTTTATTCTACATGTAACTTTCTAAGTTTATGAAATAATGTATAGCAAAGTGTCAGGTTAGGCCATGCCTACATCTGTGTAATTGAACATGATATACATAGGACTGATTTTTGAAGAAGGTGAAACACCTTGCAGGTGACAGTTTTGGGCACACGTGATACTACACAGGTCTTACCCTGACTCATAAAATCCTGTGTATAACCTTGCACAAGCACTTGAAAATCAATGGAACTACTGTTTGTACTGCACAAAGACAAATAGTCATTCAGATATCCTGATGTTAAAGGACTAGATATGAAAGGAATAATTATCTTTGTAGTTACATGCTGTTTTCTTTTACTTATTCATGTATTACTTTTTCAGAGCTAGTTTTACATAAATACACAAATTATATATTACTTTGTACTTTAATGTCTAAAACTATGCCGTCGTAATGGAAATTTGCCTTGAAATACTTAATCTAAACCACCATATGAGGAGAGTAGTGCTATAAAGTTAATGTTTTTTTCTGGTTTGCTTTCTAGAGCATTCAAAGGAAGTTTGTTGCTATAACAAATGATTCAGTCAGCTTTCTTGGTGAAAGTCTACAACGCATTGGAAAGAAATTTAAAAGTTCACTGGAAGTGATGATGTTATGTTCAGAATGCCCAACAGTCTTTGTGGATGCAGAAACGGTAAAAATCTCAAATTTAATACTTAAATACAAGTCTACTTACACATTTTTATGTAAAATATAAAATGATGATTTAACATTATAAAAATAGCAATGCTTGGGAACATTGTCAAAGGTTTGAATAAAATGTTAATTATATTTTTGCCTTTTGAAAGGTTGTGCTTATGTCGGTGGTTGAAACATTATCTGAATAATTATGGGATGTAAAAAAAAAGGATGCTTTTTAATAAATGAAATTAGGAAGGAATTAAAACGTTAGTAGCCACTATGAATCATAAACACTTGAAAACACAAGTATGAAATCCATTTTCTCAAAAAAAAAAAAAAACCCCAACCCATAAAAAACCTCCAGCTTTAACAGCGAGTAAACTGATTAGATATTGTTTAAATTCCCTTGCTGTTCTTCAACTTTCTTGCTCGTTCATATTTATTCTGTATCCTTTTCATCTTGTTGTTCAAAGACCACTTACCCCGTAGCATCTTTGCCTTTTTTAATTGTGTTGTCTGGGCTTATATTCTATGATGCCTGAAAAAGACTTTCTAACTACAAGTAATGAAGCCTTTGAATGGTTTGTTGTTATGCAAGTTGAAATCTTGGGTTATAATAAATACTGATGTGAGAAATCAGCTCAAAGTTTTGGGGCAGTCAAAACAAAACAACAGAACTGCTAGTGTAATTAAGAAAAGAGACAGCAAAACAAAATGCATCATTAAGCTAATGTACATATGCCTGATAGCCCTACATCCTGAATGTTTTGGGTAGTTCTTGTCCAGTGCTCCCAAATAATACACTGTTGAACTGGAAATGGTTTCAAGAAAAATCAGGATTATGAGATGTGTGGAGTGGCTTCCATATAAGGAAGACATGAGTATGTAGGCTAAGATTTTTCAGCCATTTAGGAGATAATGTTAGCTGTACATAAATGTTTATATAGCTTTCTTATTTGATGTTGAAGGGGATCAAATTAGAAAACACAGAAAACCAAAGAGAGGTGGTTCTTCATAACCAACATGCGAAACCCCATGCTTCTTTATAGCATAGTGTTCATGTTTTCAAAAAGCAACTAAACAAAATCATGAAAGAAATAGCCCTGAGTAGGTTTTTGAATACATAGAGCAACGCGGTGTTCGAGGCTAAGAAAGCATTCTGGAACATGAGCAAATTGTTCACTACATATTTGCCCTGTTTCGCCCTTCCTTAAGCAGCTGCTATTAAATGCTGTCAGATAGGAGGCTGAGGTAGATTGATCTTTGGCCTGACTCAGTGTGAGGCTCTTCTCTTGACCTGCTTTTTTCCTTGTTGCTAAGGGGCATCTCTGCTCTTTTGCTCTTGCTTTGGAATATGGGGACTAAAAGAGCATGATAAGGACAGTGCATTTCAGGGGAACCATGCATAATGTGTTTAAACTTATGCCACTTTAAAAGCAGTATAAATGAACCAAAAGAGAAATTTTATTTTGGATAAGAAGACATAACAAGAGCTATACCAGTGCATATTTAGAACAGCATGGGTGTGTACATATACATATATTTATATATGTATATATAATGCTACACATAAAAGAATATATACATATATAGACGTATACACAAGTGTGTGATGGTTTTACTCTGCTGGGCAGCTGAACTCCACCACAAATGCTCTCTCACTTCCCCTCCCCAAAGGAAAAAGGGGAGAAAATAGGATGGTAAGGGCTAAAGCATTGAGGTAAGGACAGGGAGACCACTCACCAATTATCATTATGGGCAAAACAGACTCAGCATAGGGAGGTTAATATAATTTTTAACCTATCACTAGTGGGCTAGAACAGTGAGAAATTAAAAGCAAACTAAAAACACCTTACCCCCAACCACCCTCTTCTACCTCCTCCCCCCTGAGAGGTGCAGGGGAATGGGGAATGGGGGCTGTGGTCAGTCCCTGATGCTTCGTCTCGCCACTCCTTCAGCGTCACTCCCTGCCCTTGCTTCACATGGGGTCCCTCCCAGGGGATGCCGTCCTTCCCGAACTGAGCCTGCGGGGGCTGCCCGCAGGCAGCAGCTCTTCAAGAACTGCTCCCACACGGCTCCGTACCACAGGGTCCATCCCCCAGGAGCAAACTGCTCCAGCACGGGTCCCCCACGGGCGGCAGCTCCCCCCAGACCCCCTGCTCCTGCGTGGGCTCCTCTCCACGGGCTGCAGCTCCGGCCCGGGGCCTGCTCCTGCGGGGGCTCTCCATGGGCCGCAGCCTCCTCCAGGCCACATCCACCTGCTCCACCGGGGGCTCCTTTCTTAATGTGCTCCCCAAGGGGCCCACCCAGTGTCACTTGCTGGCTCGTCTCTGGCCAGCAGTGGGGTTCCTTTTGGAGCTGGCTGGAGCTGGCTTTGATCTGATGTGGGGCAGCTGCAGCTCCCCTGTTGCCTCCCTGCTCCCAACCCTTTGCCACATAAACCCAATACAAAGTGGGTTGACTTTAGAGTACACGTGTATTTACACACGTTCACTCACAACATTCACAGTGTTGTTACACTGGCAAATATTACCGTATAGATAAATCTTCCCTTTCCAAATAATGTAATCAACTTGTTTATCAGAATAATTCTCACTAAGAAAGAATGGCTAATCTGAAATAACGTTGATGCACAAATCTTTGGTTTTGTGATATCTACTCATGCATGAAACCTCAAAGCACTGGTTCAGGAGTGATTTTCTCACTCCTGAGATTTTGAAACCATATTGGAAATAGGAAAATTCATCAGTGGTAGAAAGTTCCTCAAATATCCAACAGTTTTTGCTTTGACAGTTCCTGGCTTGTAGAGACCAAAGGCTGTGCTGGTGGTATAGTTGGCATATTGAGAAGGGGAAGTAAATCTCACTGGATGCTCCTTAGGTTGCTACAGGAGAAATCCAGCAATGTATTTTTCTTGTGGCAGACTATCTTATTTATACTGTCTGTGTGTCTGAAAGATATTATTCTTTTTGAAAAAGCTAGAAACCCCTTTGAAATCTCTCATTCAGTTTTTGACTAGGTAATGCCCTTATTTTGGGGTCAAAACAGTTCACTGCTTGAGCTGATCCAGCACTAAATCAGTGTGTACCTAACTGATTTTAATTTGATTGCTTTTTCCAAGTGTGGCCTTGAAATTTCGTATTGTACAATTATTTAAATTTTGGACTACGTAGATTATAATCAGATGCTATCTGACTGATTTTATCTTTCAGCTAATGTCTTGTGGCCTGCTAGAAACATTGAAGTTCAGCGTTCTAGAGCTCCAAGAACACTTAGATACCTATAATGTCAAAAGAGAGGCTGCAGAACAGGTGGGTCTGTTTTGTATTTCAAACCAAAAAACACTAGAACATATTCATCAAGAAATTGTTCCAGGTCTTTATCCCTCAACACAGATACCTCAAGTAAACTGTATAAAATCTGAATTAAAATCCTGTTTCCTTTTCTCACTACTATTCTGTGTATAACCTGAACCTGTTTTTTTTTTTTCTTGTTACATGTGACTTGGTTTTGTTGCATGTAATTCTGGAATTGACTTTGAATATATAACATTGTATAAACATGCTAGAATTGGGAAAAAGGATTAATATTTAACATGAATATATATATTTTTTTTCTTATGAAAGTACCAGCTTTCTTGATTAGTCTGGCAGAGTGGTATTCACCTCCAGGTTAAGACATATATAGATAGTTATCTTTATGCGAATTAAGTGGCTTAACACCCATGGTATTCAAGGATCAAGTCAATACAGTAAAAGAAACCAAGAGAACAATGTATTTTATCCTAATGTAGATATCAACTTGCTGCTCAGCTGAGGTCTTTAGACAACTTTTTATTGACTGGATCTCCACTGACTGTAATGGGGGCTTAACAAGCAACATCAGGTCTCTCATCCTGGAACTGGATGCAATTTAGACTGGCATTTATATAATTAATTAGAAAAACACGTTTAGTTTTCAAGGTATATGTTAGTGGTAGTATTTTTTGTGCAAAGAAACAAAAATTTTAAAAGTTTAAAATTTCTGTAGCAACAGTATATGTATTTCTTTTTCTGAACCTTTGTGTGAAGTTTAGGAAGGAAATCAATAACTTCAGAAAACTGAAACAGATAAGATTTATATTTCAAGAAACAGCAGAAAACACGGATCTACAATCTGTTTTGCAGGTTACAGAGAGAGAATATATGAGGCTTTTGCTGTAGAGAGAAAATGATCCTTAGGAAAGTTAAACATGCATTTGAAGGAATTTATTACTGATGCCAGCAGCCTATCAGGCAGTGACAGTGGCCACACAGGCAAGTCTGAGTGATGCAGAACAGAACCAGAATTCAAGCCATGGCATCTTGGCTGAGCTGTGTTTTGCAGGTGGTTCCCTGTTTCTTGATTGCACTGAGTTTATTAAGAAGCTACAGCCTGTGCCTTGTAAAGTTTGCTGACAGCTGATCTGTTGACTAGAAAAGCCATCTACTTTTTCTGTGGAAATGTAGTTTCCTTAAAACCAAGGCTAAAGCATGCCACACAGTATTGTGTTAATAGAGATGAACTGCTTTTAGGACCCAAGCCAGTATTTCTGCAAAAGAGATGCTGCATTTTTTGCCCTGCTATGTAGCAATAACAATTTGTTTGGAGACTTAATTCATGAGGTCTAATATAATGAGCTATGTTTTGCCATTTAGGCTTGATCAGAAACAAAGCCCTCATCCAATGACCAAGATTACCTTATTCCATATAATATTTAATGTTCGACAACCTCCAGCGCGTAAGTCCTGTAACAAAGCCATATATTTCTTTGCTCATTTTAGAGAGCCCAACCGAGGCTAACTGATTTGCCCCATAGTCAGACAGGAAAGTTGAGGCAGAGTAAATAGAGAGGAAGTCAGGTGCCAACAGTGGCCTTCCAGACATTGAGGAGTTCAGCTTGTACATACTCCTCATTTAGCCTATGGTTTGTCTTAGCAATAAGAAATATTCTTGTTTTGTTCATTTGTCTCAAAGGGTGATGAGTTAAAATTGTTTCTCTTTTAGATGGCTATGAATTCACTCAACTTATTTTTAACTAGTTTTGCTCTGCAGTGTGTCATACAGATATAAATCCGTGCTGGATATTATGAGCTTGTTTACATTTTATTTTACTTTGGATATCAGTTTGGTGGCCTCTGTCATTATGTCATAGTGAAAGAATGTTTTATTTTCTGTAGTGAAACTGTCAGAAGGGTGTCTCGTAATGTTTCTGTAGTCAGCTTGTCTTCTGCCACAGTATTTGTGAATGACTGGAGCAGGAAAAAGGTTTCTCTGGATCAAAGGAGTTGTGAAATAGCTGAGAGCATTTTGCCAGGTTTTATTTTTCTTTAATCATTCACAAATAGAAAGAAGAAGTACCATGGAGGAGGATTTATTTCTTTAGTGCTTAATCCTCAATTTTTGTGTGTATTATATAATATATATAGACTGAGCGTCCTCCAGAGCTAATTCTCAGATGCTTCACTTGTTTTCTTACTCTATCCTATTGAACAGAATATAGGGAATGATTGAAAGAGACATTCTCAAGTCATATTTTTTTCTTGTAATTTCAACCAATTGTGACACACATCCTGTTCAATCTGAAAGTATTAAGGCAAAATACATAATGAATTTGTTGCAGATCCTCATTTTTTTCTTAGAAACATGCAGAAAATGATCACACTAAATTGGTTGGGACATTGTCTAATCAGGTAAATACAAATTAACAAACATTTAAATAAATAAAATTCACATCTAGTATCCTCTAGGATTGACCACTGGAAAAATCTTTACATTAACCTTAATGAAAAATTGTTACTTAAAAATTGCCATAATAGGCACTGTTTGTCACTATCAGTGCCGTGTACAGTATTGGCATTCCCATTCATGTGAATCAAATTCAAAACAGTAAGAGGCTTGGGCTGCAGTCGCTTGAAACTCTTATCTCTGCACTGAGATAAGAAACATATCTGTAATACAGGATTTGGGGGGATGTCTGCCTTAGGGGTAATCTGGCAGACCAACCTATGCTATGACCAAGAGGAATCACAAACTTCGCTATCTTATATTTTTCACCCTACACCTTTGTAGGAGATACCTGAGGAAAAACAGATTGGTGTAAAGCAAGCATATAAAGAAGATTATTTTGTCACACGATCTATTTTTGCTCCTAAACAGAAAGCGTAGGTCTTTCTGCAGTGCTGAACATACATTCTTTGCAAAAATAATAACAAATGAATTTTGTCACCTTTCTGGTGGCTATTCTGTTCCCTGGCAGGGAAGCTGCTTTTGACTTGTATATTAGGGATCAAGATACTAAATCAGATAAGTAGAAAATACAAGGTTAGGTATCATAAAATTCTAGGCATAGCCTTTACTGAGTCTGGTATTAAGATTTTAAAAAATCTTAAAAGGGCAGGGTGTGAAAGCAACTACTAGCTTCCCTGTTTTTGTTGCAGTTGTTCCAGTGCAAACCTCTTCCATTATTACCGATGAATGCTGTCAGATAAAAAGAAAAATGAGGTCTGCTGTGTACGTCAGTATCCATGTCACTAATTGAAGCTGACACCACAGTGTTTAGAGAATTCCATTTCTCGTCTTGATAAGCACACAGGCCTGGTTAATTCACTAAGTAACCTTTATTAAATTGAGCAGATGGTAAATCACATTTTTCTTTTTCTTGCATCAGACAGAGGTTAGAAAAAGGTCACTAAGATTTCCTGTGAGACTTACGATAGAAAGCACATGGTATGCTGAATTATTCTTTCTTGGATGTATAGAGCCCGTTCTTCATTTCAGAAGATAATCTGCACTTTATCTCGACATGACGTGTTACTATTTCACTAATGCCCAAATTACCTCATGCTTGCTGCTGTTTTCACTGTACAGAAGAATATGCTGAGCAGTCTGTAGATGAGATGACAAGGTCACATTGTCCAAGAAGAACATATCTGATCCCGCAGATGCTTTATATTAACACTTTTAAATTTCTGTGGTTGTTCAAAGCTAGAAGAAGAGATTATCCACTGAAATTAATAATACTTGTTGTGCACTATAGGAATTGGAGGTGAATACAGCCCTGTACTTACGGAAGAGGGTGAAATCTGTGTTCGCATTGTGTAATGTGAGAATGCTTCATCTCCCTGGCTTGTGTAAACCAGAGGCAATGCTAAACTCCCACTGAAGGATTTGCTTTTTTCATTCCATCTAGTAAACCTGCACTTGCTTCTAGTTACACAACAGAACTGTATTTCCTGCTGTTGCTAAAATAGTCCAAAGAAATACAACAGGCTTACTCTTACTCCGTAATTTGAATCAGTGGTATATTTTAAACACCGGGAAGTCATGTTGGTGCAAACCTTGTGCAGCAAGTAAAGAGAAAATAGGAACTCACTTAATGAATGCCATTTTTCTGCCCCCCTTCTCCATGTTTCCGTATAACAATACTCAAATTTAATCACAAATTATATTGAAGTGTGCTATCCCCATCTGGGATAATGAAGGTGCATGAAATTTGCAACAGAAAGGATGCAACAAAAACTGCACCGTGATACATCAGGGTGGAAATCAATAGTGGAAACAACATTGGTGAACAATTGTTTTCATATCACAATTTCTTACATAGTCTGAGAATATCCAAGACTTACTGAAGTGTCTGAAGCAGTTTTACCACAGTCTTCTGTTTGTTTTATTTCAGAAGACATTTAATCTTTTTGTTTGTTTTTTTGCAGTGGCTAGATGACTGCAAAAGAACATTTGGTACTGATGATGGTATTCATGGCACTAATACGGATGCCCAGGTAGGTGCATCTCATTTATCTCATTTGTGAGTCTGTGGATATGAGATTTTAAAACATACTTATATCTGTTGCACAAAACCCCCAACATTTTCAGAGAGATTAAAATTGTATGAAAAGCTTTTCATTTCAGTTATCATACTATCTTTTGGAAACTCAGGTTCTTCTGAAGTAGTGGTCTAATAAAATGGGCTCTTTTTAATAAAAGCTGGCGACCAGTCTTCAGTTCTAGGCTTAATAACACTGAGTAGATAAGCAGACTAGATACCATCTGTGTACCAGCAAGTCCACTTTTATGCAGCTGTTTCTAGAAGAAAAAAGATTAGCTTTCTGCTTACAAGCTCAGATAAATTGTCTAGCCAAAAACCTCTACTGAATTTAATATAATTAGTACTATATAAATATGTATGACCTTTCTGGAGCTGTTGTTTGGGTGGAAAGGAACAAGGAATAAAGTAGCAGGATCGCAAAAATTTCATGAAACATTTTTGTCAACACAACATTTTGTCGTCTAGCAGGTGAAGTGACCTGTTACTATTAGCTTGGTATTTTGTATGTATTTGCATGACATCATCTATGTTTAACATTACTAATTGCTATAATAAGTGACAGCTTTTCCCCAAACGGACCAGGACTTTTTTGTTTAAACAATAGCTGCATAATGTTGACAATGTAAATTAAAAAAAAAAGCAGATCCAAAACCTGCCATTAGTATGTACAAGGAATCTGCCATTTAGAGTCCTGTAATAAGAACAGTGAAACATGTAAGAAAGTAGAATTGCAGATAGCAGGCTAGCTCACATTTTCACAACGACACCTTGACAAAAATCCCAACTTCAGGCTAAGGAAGGAAAAATTTTACTCCTTCTGTTCAGTCAAGCTTACTTATTGATACAGTCAGTTACATTTCTGCTGCTGAAAATGTGGTGTTCAGCAACAGAAATTTCCACTGTATACGTGAACTGCTTCTTTCATACAGTTTTCATTTAGTCTCATATATATTTATATAAACAAAATTATTTGCATTTTTAGAGTAATTAAATGTGTGATAATGTAGTGATGATTGTTATATCACATCAAAATTACATGTTTTTAAAATGTTTTATGTGGCTAAGCATAAGTAATAAAGCAAAATAATTACTCACAAGCTAGCTACCACTTGCAAGGGTTTTTGCTTTGCAAAAATCATATTTGGTATATTTTACACTTGTTTTATGTCTTCATATACTGGCTGGCACATGTTTATAAATATGTAACAATGCTCAGTATTACAAAACAGTACATGTTCTATATTTTGATTTAAAAAACAACATTTATGTGTTTCAGTCTGTGTATTCAGTTATATGTATTTCAGTTCAGAATTGCTTATATTGGCTCTGTTATAAACTGTTACAACATTGCCATGAAGTTAAATATTACTATTCCCACTATATAGTGAGACAAAACAAGAAAGGGAGGGAAAGCCACACGCAGGCTGTCATTTAGCTCGTACAGAAAGAATGCAGCAGTCAGTGAGGAAGTTTTATTCGTTCCTCCCCAATTCGGCCGTGTTTAAAGACAGCCTCAGAAAAGGTGCTGTGTGACCAGTTCTTACTGATTATTTGTGGGGACCTGCTTTGTTGGTTTTTTGGTTTTGTTTTGTTCTGTTTTGGATTTGTTCTTTGGTTGTTTTGTTTTGTTTTGTTTCAGTCCTAGCCTACAAGGCACGCTGACAATTTTTTCTTTATGTGCTCCTTGCACTGCAGGTTCATTTAAAACCATTTTAACTTATAGTATCCATTGAGGAAGTTGAGTCCTGTTATTCTGCTTCATAAACATATACTCCTTTAGTAATAAATTTATACACAACAATTTTACAGTGCCTTCATGGAGATAGAGAAGTTACCAAGTGTAAGCGCATTGTTTCAAAAGTGTTTGTAAATGGAGCGTGGGGCTGCTAAGTCTATCCAGTCAACCAGTTAATGCTAAAAAAATTTAAATGTTGTCTGGCTCAGAAAAAAAAGGGCTGCAGGGCTGCTTCATTCAACACGCATTTTTCATTCACTAACAACATAAGGTTTTATTCCTAATTTTTACCACTGTGGTAAATACAGCTAAGAATAGTGAGGTGAACTCTGTTCTGGCTCATGTATTACCAGCAGTCTTGCAAGTAAACCTAATTATAGAATTTTTGCTATTAGTACGTACATGGAAGCCTGAAAGAATGCATCTGGACTCAGGCTACACTGTTCTTACAGGACTGGCAGGTAGAAAAATCAGATTATTTGACAACTGGTCAAGTATTATGTGAAAGTCACTGAAGCAGCATAATGCTATTCCTAAGGAAAAATCTCTCTTGAATTTTTAGAATAATTGTCAGTGTGATTGGGGGAGGCTTATTTATGGCTTACAGCAGTATTGAGACTTGGCTTGAAGAACACTGGGACTTAATGACTAATTATTAAACAAATGGACCCTGTCATTCCTCAAAGTCTGACTCTCTGTGCTCCATTGGAATAAGTAATAAAATCCTTGTCGACTTTGGCAGTTCAAGATCATATCTCTTTGCAGTGTTCAGTGCCTCAGAAGTTTTTGCTTATATAATTGCACTACGTGTATGATAGCACAGAATACAGAACAAAAATACACGTTTATAGTTTATTAAGTACACTATAAAACTATTATACATGTAGTATATAGTTATGTGCTTAATAAAGCTTATCTGCTTCTGCCTGTTGGAATCAGTTATTAGTTGTATCTTCATACACGTGTGACCATTGTACATGGCATAAATGCCATCAATATGCTTAGTGCGGTACAAAGCACAGAAGTTAATTTCCTGTCCCTAGCCTGAGGAATATGTTTTCTGATGTTTTCTCTCCCTGTCTCTCTTTCCCAAACATTTTTCTGAAATTGCTTGTAAAACCAAGTGCAATTAAGCCACGAAACTGTCACAATGAGGTGTTGAGGATAAAGTTTAGCAAAATGAAGAATTTTCTAATCTAAAATCTTAAAAACAAGAAAAAAAAGTTCAGAATTCAAATTAACATTGCATCTCAAATTTTAAAAAGCGTTATCTAAGCTTAAACTGTAGTGCTACAGAACAAGTAACAAGACAGATATCCAGACCTGAATATCCTTGCTTTTGATTTCTTAATTTTTATACGTTTTAAGATTATACACTATGTAAAGACTCAGGAAGGGTTGTAAGGTGAAGTATGTTACTCCTGTTGTGGGACAACAAAGCCAGTGTTAATCTATTGTTAGTTACAGGAGCAAGTGCTTAGTAATTTCACTTCAGTCTGTTATTTTTTTTTTGTTAAGGGTATATTTGGAGCGTGTTACTTGTATTTCATCCTCCATTTTGCCTGGGACATCTTTTACCCTAATTAAAATGATTTCCTACACTAATTCTTGATCTTTTTTCTTCCTTTGTGTTTTTGTGACCTGCTCATCTTCTTGCTTAGCAAATGGAAATTCTAGCAGTAAGTGATGGTTCTTGATTTATCAAATACTTAACCATGCCAGTCAACCAACTGGTCTCCATCTGTCTCGTCCATTTGTGACATAGTGATGTCTTGTCATAGACTATTACAAAAATGCTGTGTGCTTCAATTTTGCATAACCTAACGCATTGAACTGTTGGTTCTTTGTAGATAATAGGATCCTGTAGTTAGTAGAACCTTAGAGATGGTTATTCCATTAGAATTAGCTTTTATGTCTGTATGTAAAGCAGTATTAACAGTCTGCACCTCCACTAGTTTTAGATGCGTAAAAATGGAAGCAAGACTGTGCTGTTTTGTTTCCTTAAAATATATCATTGTATTTTCTAAAACAGAAACAGAGCTATGTTTCACAAAGGAAACATTATTCTTACATCCAAGAATGGAAATATTTCCCTCTTATTCCATCAGGCAGGTGTAAGCTAAAGACCAGGTTATACATATCTTAGTAGTGGTTATGAAAGATTGCATACTTAGAGATGACAACTACTTCTTTTGGATATTCTTGAATTTATAGCAGTAAAAATTCAACAATAGAAGTAAGGGATGTATGTATGATATTCTGTCTTGGAACATGACATTTTAAAGTGCCTCTTGAATCACTTTTTTGTTCCTTTTTGGAAATGTGACTACTTATTAAAAAGTGAACTTTTAACCTGTGTGAGAGAGGCTACCTATAAATCTAGAACTGGATGAAGCTTTCATCTGCTTTTCATTAGCTTCTTGCTACATTAGCTTGCAAATCTTCTTGGCATTTTCTTCAGTAACCAAATAACTACTTTTAATTTGCACATTCTATACTGAAGTCGTCATTTATTGCTTCTTGTATTGGATTGCAGGTGTTTTGCACTTCCTGAATATAATAACGTTGTTTACATTTGTAGGAGCTGGAGTTGTGTCGGAGGCTATATAAATTGCATTTCCAGTTGCTGCTTCTGTTCCAAGCCTACTGCAAACTTATCAGCCAAGTAAACACAATCAAAAAAGAAGCAGAGGTAAGGCAAATCACGCCATTTAGCTACTTATTGTTGACATTTCAAAGCCAAACCATTTAAAATACTTTGGTAATGTGTTCGTCAGCAGGACATCTTTTTAGGGTGAACTGAAGGAGGGTACCAGCTGTTTTATAAGCCATTAACAAAAGATTTAAGTAGAACCTGCAAGAATTTTCTGAGACGTTCAATTATCTGTGTTGATTTTTGTACAACCTGAAAGCTCTTAAATAGACGGGAATGCAGGGAGTCCAGGACTTTAAATATTTCACTAGCACTCCTGGTGTATTCTAATCAAGCTGCAATCAAGGTACATCAAATTCAATCAACAGATTGAATCTGTGATGAAGCCCCTTTCCATCACCCCAGTGGTTCCTGTTACAAACACAGTAACTTACTACCGATTGCATAAGTGCATCGCATCAGCCACCATTCAGTTTCACTGCAACCTTAGTCCCCCAACCTACATGTACTTAGTAATGCATCCTGGACGTCTTGGGCTTGATTTTTAGGTGTACTAACTTTAGAAGTGAAATGCGTCATTCAGCTGTGCACACGTGGTACATATGTGACGATAATCAGGTTAATCTGACTGAGTTATGCTGCTGTTAATGTCTTTTCACATTCTGCCCTGGAACTGTAATGCAATAAAGAGGTAGCATTTTAAAAAAAAAATGTCTTGCTTGATGTAGTAGGGAGGAAAACAAAAAATAGGGCTGGAAGTCTTTGGTTTAGGAGTACATTAGGAAAAAAAAATATGCATGTTCTTCACTTAGATCTCCAGATTCTTGTAGAGGCTGCAAATAAGTCAGTTCATTTTGTGTGGAGAACGTTATGGAAGGTCAGCATCACCTCACTTCCATTTCTTGCCTGAGTTTCCAAGTCAGCTGTAAATCATATTCTGAGTATGCCCTTGTCTTTTACTCATACATTGGAACTAAAGCCAAAGATACTATTATATACATTGGCTGCATTACAGTTACTCTGCTGGGCTACTAGTCTTCCAGATTTTTCCTCCATGTCTAGGTCGTCCTTGTAATAACACAATTTCTGTTGTACTTTCCAAAGTGTTTAATTCTTCATGTCAATTTAATCGTCATTAAGTGATGTGAGGAGAAAAATGTATTTTTTAAAACAAATTTTAAAAGGACAAAGATGGAAACTTCATCAAGGAAAGCATGAATACCTGGCATAAATACGTGGGTCGTTAAACTAGCTGTATTCTTAAACAACTGAAGCAAATATTTGGATTTACTTCTTCTGCATCTCATTTAGGATTGCAACACGGAGGAAAAACATACGTTTCTGATCTGCTGAAAGTTAATTTGGCTAAAAATGTAATTGAACTAGAAAAGCTCACTCTTGCATTTGTTTTAGGTCATAAACATGTCTGAAGAACTTGCTGTCCTGGAGACCTGTCTGAAAGAGGCTGAGTCTGCATCTGACAGTGGCATCGAAGAAATTGAAATTGCAGAGGCTTCCCAAGCTAGCACAGAAACAGCAATTCACTCTCTCATTGAAACCCTGAGAAGCAAGGAGTTTGTGTCAGCTGTAGCACAGGTCAAGGCTTTCAGGTAAATGCGTAAGGATTTTGCTTTCTGGCCTGATTTTGCTAATGGACCTTTTTAATTTAAAGATAGGGATGGGCACTATTCCAATTTTTTTCAGCTCTTGCTAGATGTTCTTACTGAAAGGACAAGAACAGTTGATTCATGACTGTTCATTACTTCTTCATATACATTTTGTGATTTTAAAAAGGCAATTCTAGTAATATTCGTTCTTCAGAATTTGTCTTTGAGAAAAACGATACTGTTAACTACTAGGACTCTACAGAAGAAACGTTCCTCTTGTGTTTTAATGTCTTCTGTTCAGATGTCTGTTTTAAGAACTCTTAAATATTTAAATACTTCATTTTTTAATGTTTAAATACAAATTGTGTGTTCACAGATCCATTTGGCCCCATGACATCTTTGGCAGTTCTGAAGATGACCCAATCCAAACACTGTTGCACATATATTTCCGTCATCAGACACTTGGTCAAACTGGTAGCTTTGCAGTAGTAGGCTCCAACCAAGATATGTCAGAGGCCAGCTCAAAGCTGATGGAACTTAATCTAGAAATTCGAGAGTCTCTACGCATGGTGCAATCCTATCGGCTTCTAGGGAAAATCAAACCAGGAGTAAACCTTGTGAGCACTGGATTCTGAACAGCTGTCATTTAGAAAAGAACTGATATTGAGGACACTTCGAACTATTATCGAGCACCTTTCATTTAAAAAAAAAGAAGAAAGAATGAAAAAATAAGTTACCTTCCAGCAATCCTGAAAAATGACAGTTTCATCACAGGAAGAAATTGTTTCATCAGAAGTAAAAATCTAAAAATTGAAGTTAACATCTTACTTGACTGCTCTTTCTATGCGGTAGCTGTGTGGCAGTAGTATTTTTTTTTAATTAAATATATGTATAAAAACTACATGAAAGGAAAAGGGCTTAAATGTAATGCATACCTATGCATTATTTTCTGTTGTAACAGAACTATAAATGGTGTTTGCAGTAACAGCCTCTAAAGGTTGAACCAATGCCGCAGGTGGGATGAGGCTAAAATCAAGGCTGGTTTATTTTGGCTGAAGACCTGCAATGCTTCCTGGCTTTCCAGCAGCAGTAGATATAATCATCAACTAATACCTATTGAGACACTTTGCAATGTCATGAAGAATGTGCGGTCAAACATGAGTAGGATGACTTCTGACTGCAAAAACCGTTGACTTCTCAATGTTTTATTTGCATTTGTTGTCTGTAACAAGGAAATGATGTGTGTGAGTTGGAATGTATGGCTATGTGACAGTTGTTTTTTGAAGGTATGGATGATTGTTAAATAAGGTCTCAGAGCATGCTTAAAAGAGCTGCAAGATTATTTTTGAAGAAATTTTATTTTATTAGATCTAATCCTCATAGTGTGTAAATGTTAGGACATTTAATAATATTTTAAACTGGGATTTCCCAGTGTTTCTAAAAGAAATAATATATCTGTTAACTTTATTGGAATGCTGCTCAGTTCTCTGATCAGTGCTTATGTTACAAATATTGATAACAACTAACCAAAAAGTAGCTGCCTGCAGAGACTTTAAAATGTATATTAAAGATATATGCTGCCCATCAGCAATTCTCATTAGAAGTTAACTTATTTTATTCTGTACATATTCTAGAAACTGTATAGTGCAAAAACAGTATTTTTCTTGTAAATTTGTGCAATGCACTGTTAAGACAGTAGGTGTATAAAGCTATGAGGGGAAGGGGAAGAAATTCTCCCTGTTGGTAGTCACATACATGACTTGCAGTCTGAGCAGTCTGCAGGGTTCAAAGAATTTGAATGCACATACATGCATCTTCATGACTCAACTTAAGCCTAAGGAATTGGGACTATATAGAAAAAAAGACTGACTACCAAACCATGCAAACAGGCAATATACTCATAGTTCAGTGTCAAAGTCTGTAGCATAAAACAAACTGGATTCTGTTGAAACCAATAGCATTTTGTAAAAAAAATAAAAATAAAACAAAAAAATAAAGAATGTAGTCCCACAATTCCTGTGATTTGAAAGGAACACCCAGTATTTTTATATACATCTCTTACCCACTGTGATTTTTTTAATGGGCTCTAATTCCAGAGTTTAGAATGTAGAATTGAAATTCTTAGCTCTGCCTTTTTGGGGGAATTGGACCCCACTAGAAATGTAATTATGCTGAAACACATTAATTGAAGGCACTGTGCACGCTGTTGGACTGCTGACAGTAGTTGTTATCCTAACAAGCTCTGTAACTGGTCAAGGCACATCCATAATCACTGTATTTTTTTTCCCCAACCCTGATAAAATTGAATTATTTTGATGGTTTTGTGGTACTGTAGATGGTGTTCTTAATTATTAAATAAGTATTTACAGGGGGATAAGTAGTTTTATTTAGTGGTGCATTACACTTTTATTTACATCATCTTTTACCAGCTTTTTTTTGTAAAAATAAAAGACATTGTATCTATCATCTTGTGTATTTTTACAAGCTAGAAGTACATACCATACTTTTAGGAGTGCTTAAGTACTTACCTAAACACTGACTACGGAGGACTGGGAGCCCCAAACTCATCTTTTTCCTCATGTCCTGTCAATGCAATAGCATTTTCCTAGACATCTTCTGAGGACATTAGGTTTTGTAAGGCAACTTAAACCTGAATTTCTATATGTAATTCCTTATACATCTTCCTTGCTTTATAATGGCTAGTAGAAATGGGACCTGCCCTGTGGAACAGAAATCATGGTACCTTATCATCTGGATATTCCTTCTTTCACAGAAGTTTAAGAACTATTTCCAAACTTCCACTGCACAGCTTGTTCTGTACAGAGTCCTGTCCTTTGCTATTAGCTGCTCACAAGCCTCTTCATCAGGAAAGCATTAAGCCAGGTTGAACGCTGTTCTTGCTGGTTGCCACTTCTCCAAAATTACTCACTCTTGACTAGGACATAAGCTGTCACCCTGCATTGCCTGGTGCCAAGTATCACAGAATCACTAAGGGTGGAAAAGACCTCCAAGATCACCTGGTCCAACCACCCCCCTACCACCACTATCACCCACCAAACCATGTCCCTAAGCACCACGCCCAACCTTTCCTTGAACACCCCCAGGGACGGTGACCACCACCTCCCTGGGCAGCCCGTCCCAATGCCTGGCTGCTCTTTCTGAGAAGAAATGTCTCAGAATTTCCAACCTAAACCTCCCCATGCACAACTTGAGGCCATTCCCTCTAGTCCTATCACTAGTTATCTGTGAGAAGAGGCCGACCCCAGCTCCCCACATCTTCCTTGCAATAAGGGCTCCCCTGAGCCTCCTCTTCTCCAGACTAAACAACCCCAGCTCCCTCAGCCGCTCCTCACAGGACTTGTGTTCCAGGCCCTTCACCAACTTTGTAGCCCTTCTCTGGGCACACTCCAGGGCCTTGATGTCCTTCTTGTAGTCAGGGGCCCAGAACTGAACACAGTACTCGAGGTGCAGCCTCACCAGAGCAGAGTACAGGGGGATGATCACCCCCCTGGTCCTGCTGGCTACACTATGCCTGACAAGCCAGGATGCTACTGGCCTTCTTGGCCACCTGGGCACACTGCCAGCTCATGTTCAGCCAAGCATTAACCAACACCCCCAGATCCTTCCCTCCACACAGCTTCCCAGCCACTCCACCCCAAGCAAGGTATGTGCTAGGCCTCTCAATAGTAAAGGCTGTCTAAAACCAAGCAAGATGTCAGACATCTGTAATATGTGCTGAATACAGCACTGATAGAGCTAATGTCTGCAAAGACTCTTCATGAAGAAGCCGTACAGGGCAAGTTCAAGATATCTTTGAAGAACTGACAACTCTGTTCCTTCCTGCTTTGCATAATCACGAAGGTCACAATCAGCTTTCCTTCTTTCTGCTGAATCTAGGAACCAGTGCCCATAACACAGCATCTGCTGTCAAGGACATGATAGAGCAGTAAAGCAGAATAGGGTACGGAATTGTTACTGTGGCATCAAGTAAAAGCACTGAATATATTTATGTAAGAGGAATGGCAGTCAGAGCTACTGCTGCATTAAGGAATGCCACGGCATGAAGGAAAGCTTGTTTAATATCCCTGCCCACTGCACTCCCACTCCTCCAAGGCCCAAGACCTCACAACAGGTGAAGGCCGGGCCAGCCCTCAGCCAGCTGCTTGAACACTGCTAAAGCTCACCTGCAGCTCTGACCAGCTGCACCTGCTCCTCCTCCAGCTATACACCTTCAAACAGCAGCAACTGCTGCTAGAGACTGCCATTCTGAGGCATGCTCAGCTCCACTCCGGGCTGTTACTGATAATCAGAGGAGTCGGCCTGTTCACAGCAAGTAACCTCAAAGCAACGCTTGTGAGGATATCTGTACAAGTAGGAAGTGCTCAACTGCTCCTATTTCTGTTAGCTGCCATAACATTTCGTACTGACACGGCACAAAACGATTTCTCAAAGTCATTACCACAGTGAACACTCGTAACAGTCAGTCTCACACACTTCATCAGGAAAAACTGCAGCTCTTAGAGTGGAGGCAAACAGGAAAATATATGAACATCCCTTGAGGGAAATATGCTCAGGGAAAGACCAAAAAAAAGCAGCCCAGATCACCATTACTACTGGGAGATGAGGTAGCCTGTGGGTAGGTGGCTGCAGAGCGCAGACCTGCCTCTGCGTCCAGTACTGGAGCTGCAGGCAGGATTAAGGCACCCATCTACTTTCCAAGCTGAACATGGCAAGGACGGAACCTAAAGTCTTCCAGTGAGCTGGTAAAGCAAGGATAATTCCTTTGCGATAGTGGGGAAAGTGCTTCAAGGGGAAGCATGAGGTGAAACAGCTCCTGCTCTGGGGTTGGTGGGTCTGCTACTCGTTCCCAGAATGCGTTAGGCTGCTGTAGCAAGTAGCGAAGCAAGAATAAGATTACAATGCAATAAATCATCGGTGATTCATTATACCTTACTGCAAAACATTTGAATGCCAGAACTATGAGAAACTACTGCAGTAAGTTCAAGGGACATGTTAAAATAAAGCAGGAATTGACAGCAAGAGGAGTTCTGTTCCAGATGAGCTACAGAATTAACCCTGTCCCTCTAAATGGACACTCCTGGGTGCACAGGACAACATGTGCCTACCCTGCCATACAAGTTTCCTTAAGAGAAGCAGCTACTGCAGCTGTTAACAGGCTGCTTCCCCATTTTTCTCTTTAGCAAGGGGGGGATCACGCAAGCCAGGTGCAGACACAGGTCTGTTTGTTGGAGAATTCAGTCTTTCCCAAGAGAAGTTACCTTAAAGAGTTCTCCAAGAGGCTTAGGCCAGCATAATGCTTAATTTCGAAGTTAACAGCTTTATTAGCATTCTCAGGAAAGTACATGTTCCATCAGTTTACCCAGCTCCTTAGCTATGAGGCAGAGGGTGTAGGTTTTTAACCAATTCATGAGTCTGTTCAGGTGGCAGTTCTCTGGTGCCAGTCAGCTTGTAACGCTGCTGCCTCCCTGCTGAGGCCACTGCCCTTGACAGCAAAAACAGGCTTTGGACACTGCTGGTTCTGCCTTCACTATACCAAGAGCTCCCAGCTCCAAGCCCAGTCCCAGCAGGGTGCAGGGGTTTGGTCCTTTCCTGATGGAAGGCAGCAAAACCACCTCTAGATCTACTAAGTGTAAGCCACCAAGTGCACAGCTCTTTCTTTGTGTGTCATCTGCAGGTACAGAAGGAAGCCAGGCAGATGCAGTGCCAAACTTTTGAGCCTGTGAAGGGTCACTTCTCCTGACAACCCCGTGGAAGTAAAGATGTGTAATCTATTTACCAGAAGTCTGTAACACCATTGACTCCCTTCCCCAGGGCTTTGTGAAAGCTGTCCCTGAAGATGCATCAGGACCACCACAAGCATTTTTGGCGCTAGTCTACAACACAAGACCACCAGCTGAACCAGGCACAAACTAGCTGTGCCAGCAGAACCAGCCTAGCTCTCACAGAGCACTTCTCTCAATCATTATCTGGAGACGAACAGCAAGTACAGGAGACTTACTACATGGAGTACCAGTGTGCCCAGTAAGTGAATACAACTGGGCATTTTGTTCATGAGTGATGCTCTACTGCCTACTGTAAGTGTTGTTTTGATGTTCAAATGGTTGAACTTCAAGTGCAGGAGGAGTAACATCCTTTCCCATCTGACATTCTACAAGGTGCTACCATCAAGACAGTGATGCCAAAACCATCACTAGTTTGCAAAACATTAGTTGTAGGCTCTTTCCTGATGCAAGTTATGGAAGTTGCAACCCTCTGAGCTGGGCACAAACCCACCCGATCACCTGAGAGTGCTTTGCAATACTTTTAATCACATGCTTTCCCAGCTACACCTCGCTAAGTACCTTCAAACAGTAACAGCAACAACAAAAAACCTCTGCTCTACTTGCAGTCTTGTAGAAGAGTCCCGAAACCAACGCAACCCCCCATCCCCTCAGATAATGTACTTGAAGCTGAAGGTGCTGTCGCAGGAGAGGCGTTTCCCCTTGCACCTCCCGCAGAGGTCCTGGCGGTGGGGCCTCTTGGGGTCCACGTGGCGCAGCTTCACGGGGCAGGTGCACCTCGTCTGCTTGCAGCTCTGCGGGGCGAGGCAGCGGTCGGTGGCTGTGACCCCGAGCGCGTCGGGGCGAGGCGGGGGGACGCCCCTTACCTGGCAGGTGATGTCCTCCACGCGGTACGGGTTGTAGGACTTCTGGCAGGTCCGGCAGAACTGACGGAAATAGACCTGCGGGGCAGGCACGGGGTCAGCGTGGGGGGCGGCTGCGGGGCGATGGGGGGGCCCTGGGCCGAACTTACCTTGTTGGTGCCCTGCACGCACCAGACGTAGGCGCTCTCCCAGCGGATGTTGCAGTCCTTGCAGTGGTAGTAGCCGTACTTCTGCTCCAGGAACTGCCGGGGACAGCAGTTATCGGGGGGGGGCCGTCCCGGACCCGCTCCGCTCCGCTCCCCGCCCCGCCGCCCCTCACCTGGAAGCGCAGCCGGGTCTTGCCCGGGGCCGCCTCCCGCTTCTGGGGGGCTGCCGGCGGCTCCGCCCGCGCCTCCTGCTCCTTCTCCTTCTTCTCCTCCTCCCGGCTCCCCTCCGGCCCCGGGGCGGCGGCCGGGCGCTGCCCCAGCGGCTCGGCCTCGGCCTTGGCCTCGCCCTCGGGGGGCTTCTCCCAGCTGGCCCGCACGGCGGCCGCCTCCGCCTCCCGCTGCTGCTTCTCGGCCGCCTCCTCCCCGACGGCCGGGGGCTCCTGCTCGGGCTCCTCGAGGAAGGCGGTGAGCCTGCGGGACGCCATGGGCGAGTACACGGCGATGGTGCGGGGGAAGCGCACGGCGCGGGTGCTGGTGGTGGCGGGGCTGCCCTGCTCCTGCTCCGCGTACCGCTCCGCATCCTGCTCCAGGTCCTGCTCCGGATCCGCTTCGCGGAGCCTGGCGGCGGGGCCGGCCCGGCGGCGCAGCAGCGTGCGGGGCCCCAGGGAGCACTGCACCGAGGCGTCCTGCCGCGGGTTCACCTGGACGCCCACCTCCTTGGTGTTGGCCTTGCGGAGCCGCGGCGTCAGGTTGGGGTTCACCTGCGACAGGATGGCCTTCAGCTGCGCCCGCTGGTAGTTGTCGAAGTACTCGGCCGCCGCCGCCGCCGCCTCCCCGTAGGCCGAGAAGTAGCCGCCCCCCCTGGGCCGCCAGCCGCCCGCAGCCCCCGCCTTGCCCTTGGGCTGCGGGTAGCGGTACGAGTACGGCGGGTAGGCGGCGTACAGGTAGCTCTCCATCGCCTCCTCCGACATCGCGCCGGGCACACCGCTGCCCTGGGGGCCTTAAATACCCCCGGGGCGGGGCACGGCCCCCCCCCCGCCCCCGACGGCGCCCGCCCCGCCGCCTCCTCCCGGCCCCGGCCCTCCCGGAGGGGTCCCGGGGCCGTGCAGCCCTCCCTGCCCGAGCCCCCCGCGGGATGAAGCAGCGGGGACCACGTTTGGCTCAGCTCGGCCGTGTATTTGCGGGGGGGACAAGGAGCGCGGCGGTGTTACAGCGGGGGGAGGCACGGGGGTACACGCGTGCAAGGTGCTTCGCCCACCCGCCCGCCCTGCTGCTGCGTCGCGTCGACTCCTCCGAAACGCCGGGCTCCTTCCTCGCACCGCTCCTGCTGCGCTCGGGTGGACGGGGGCCTCCTTGCACGAAGACGTACGGTCATCGGGATGCGTCGCAATGGTACTTTTTCCTTTTTTTTTCTTCATTTTTTCGTAATTTTTATACACGTTTGAGGAAACACAATGGCAACACACACACACACATCACCTCATACGATGGGAGCAGCTGGAACAGCGGTGGGCCCGGCCCCAGGCGTCACCGCGGTGTCGTGCCTAAAGCGCGGTCTGCATTGTCTCCACTGGAACCGAGCCGTGCTCCTCCACGGTCACCGTGCCGTACGAGGTGTCAGCCACCTCCTCTTCTTTCAGCTTCTTGTAGGAAATATCCGTGTCTTCCTCTTCGCCGAGCGCCTCTTGTTTGTAGCTGTCTCTCCCGTACATCTTGTACGCCAGCACAAAGAGTCCCGCTTCTGCCGACTGAAACAGCGCGTACAGCAAGGGAAACATGTACATGCTCCCTATGAGCTGCGGGGGGAAGGTGAGTTTTAGGATGGCCGTGCAGAGCTGGACGTTTTGGCACCCTGTTTCCAACGAGACCGTTCTCCTGCAGTGCGGGGGCATTTTAAAGATGGTGGCTAAGCCGTATCCCAAGGCGTACCCCGCCAGAGGCATCAGCACCGCGATGGCGTAGACGGATGCAGGAATGTGTGCCATCAGGTCTGGTCCCAGCATGGTCCCCGTCAGGATGAACAGGATCACCAGAGTCACCAAGAGGGACCACAGGGAGATCTGGCACAGACACAGACATTGACAAATGACACAGGGGTTATTAGTTTAAAAGCAACTAGAGGCTTGACAGAGAGTGAATTGCAGAGGGTGGCTGTGCTGCTGTTTCTGTTTGCTCCTTGCCCAGGAGTTTGGAGGTCTTTGCTCTTATCCCAGGAAGGGAAGGGGCTGAAATTGCCCCTGACCATTTTCCTTCAGGGTGATTTGATGCAAAATCAGAGCAGTGGGCTTGTGCTGCCCGTTCCTTTCACCGCAAGGCCATTTTGCCCTCATGGTCTGGGGAAGCGTGGCTGTGCCTGCGGTGGGGTTCCCCAGCCCCGGGTGCAGCGGGGACAGGGGGCAGCCTCTCCTCGGGAGCTGAGCCTGCACCCCCTGCCCTTCCCCTGGCTTTCCCTCTCACCTCCACCACTACCTTCCACCACAGCCCCCCCCCGGGGTGCCTCCCCGTCCCCGGGATGCCCCCCCGGGCAGCCTCCCCCCCGGGCCGCCCCGTCGGAGCCGTCCCTACCTTAACCAGCAGGTCGGCGGCGCGGGGGTGCCGGTAGCGGACGAGCACCCCCAGGCCGATGGGCAGCAGGGTGCTGCCCAGCGTCAGGCTCACCGCCCCCAGGGGCAGCAGCTGCACCAGCGTCGTGTTGATCCAGTGGCGGCTGTACACCCAGAGGCACAGGGGCATCAGGAACAGGGCCAGCAGCGTGGACGAGGCGGTCATGATAATACTGCGAGCGAAAGAGACGCCGGATCACCGCCGGATCACCGCGGATCACCGCCGGATCACCTCCCCCCCCCCCCCCCCCCCCCCGGGGTATTTCAAGACAGGGGCAGGGGGCTCGGCAGAGCAGCCGAGCCGTGCCGTGCTGTACCCGTGCCCCGACGCCTACCTGAGGTTCATGTCCCCGTCGACGAGCACCGACATGAGGTTGGAGAGGTTTCCCCCGGGGCAGCAGCCGCACAGCAGCACGGCCACGGCCGCCACCTCGTCCAGGGCGAAGAGGAGGGCGAGGAGGAAGGCCAGCAGCGGCATGGCCACGAACTGCCCCAGCAGCGCCAGCAGCACCCCCACGGGCCGCCGCAGCTGCTGGCCCAGCTGCCCCAGCTCCACGGCGCAGCCCAGCCCCAGCATGGTCACGCACAGCGCCAGCCCCACCAGCACGCTCAAGCCCTGGCTCAGGGAGCGGTCCCCGAGCGCCCCGTCGGCCCCGGCCGCCGCCGGGGGCTGCTCCGAGCCGGCCATGGGCGCCCCGACGAGCCCCGGGGGGGAGCAGAGCGGGCGCTCAGAGCGGGGCGGCGGCCGGAGCCCGCATCCCGCCTCGGCTCGGCTCGGCTCGGCTCTGCTGCCCGCCGCCTGCCGCCGGTGTCGCCGTGCCCACGGGGGGCCGGGCCGGGCCCCCCCCGGCGGGGGCGGCGTCTCTCGGCGCGGCCCCGACGGCAGCGCCCCGCGGCCAGCACCGCCCCCCGGCCCCGCGGCGCGGAGGGGCCGCGGCTGGGGGGGCTCCGCAGCACCCCCCTGACCCCCCCACAGAAGAGGCTGCTGTACGCAGGCGGGATCCCAGGGGGGTTGGGGAGGGGCGAGTGGCCGGACCCTGGCACCCCAAAGCGATCTGAGAGGGGGTACAGTGCAGGCGGGTATAAAATCGTGCCTAAAGTGGACGTGTTTCTACAGCCTCATACCCTAATTTAATAATTGTGCCTTCCTCAGTCCTTCAAAAGCAAAAACATTGCAGCACCAGCATGGGAAGCGAGGCTGGAGGCCGGTGTGCAGGAGCCTCCCCCCCACAGGCTGTGCATCCCTGACGCTTACCCCGCACCCTGGCACCGTCTTTTCTTCTTTGCCCCAGCAATGTAGAGGGGTCACCGCCACGCTGCCACATTACCACTCCCGGGTGCGACTGGCTGGCAAGTCATGCCTAAGGACAAAACCACAGGGAATGGCAAATTTGCCAAAACGATGCCAGTTTAATATTGTTCCGTCCGTGTTTGTTTCCTTGTCATTAGCTTAAGGAGAGCACAAGGAAGATGAGTCATTGGAGCCAAACGGCCAAATAGGATCCAGCCTGCTTCAGTTCATTCATATTTCGGGCTCCGTGCTGCTAGCTGAGGGGAGCACAGGGTCAGGGCGGCTTTCAGAGCCAACAGCAGCCTTTGGACTTAGTTTTCAGGTCCAAAAGTGTTTGTGGTGTATGAAGCGTGCTTTGTGAAGTGTTACCACTACTGTTCTTATCTCGTCCTTCACATAGCCAACATTTGGCTCCACCGCATGTAGTTCAGTTGCGTATCGCACCGTCCCCGTGCCATAGTGCCCACGCCATTTCCCTGCTGCTGGAGCAGAGGATCACGGCACGCGACCCGGAGCTGTGCTGGCTGCATGGGGTACAAAGGCGGCAGCTGATCCAGCAGGTGTGAAGGGCCCAAACCCGCCCTCCCATGTTATCTGCCAGCAGCACTCCCCGGGCTGCCCGCCGGAGCAGCTCTGTTCACAGGAAGATAGTTTTATGTCACAACATGCGACATGTCATGGTGGCAGGAGGAGGTCACCAGGCCCCAGGAACCCAGCTGATGTGCCTCACTGATTGTCAGCCCCGTGGGTCCCGGCACCCTGGATGGCACCTCGCGTATTTTCACATTGGGAGCGTGGAGTGAAGAAATGTTATGTCTGGCGCTGAGCATGGTTATTGTCTCTGTAATTCGCTGCGGGCTTTCATGATATGTCATCGTTACGGTACAGTCTGGAGCCTGGAGTGGTATTAAGTCGTTCTGCAGCATCTGGCTGCGAGGCAGCCGGCTCGCGCGTAGTGCACGCCGCAGCGTACCTAAATCAATGGGTAATTACTTCTCTGTTTTCTTTTGTGGAGAGCGGGAGAAAACGCGCTAGCTGCCCTGGTGTTACAGGAAGTACCAGATCGACTATTAGCGTATAAAAAGACCTGGCATATAAAACCCATCGTATATCATTCTCAAATTATTCCTCATTATTCTGTCTGTTGAAAATTGCGTGAGCGGATAAGAGATAGTGAGAGCAAGAGGAGGGAAGAAAAGCAGTCACTGACATACATGTGTGTTGCAGCTTGTAACTTTTAAGGATAATTGCCTTACATTATTCACAGAAGAGGCTTGATTTCTGAAGGAGAACAGGCATGCTTTAACCCAACGCTGACTGTACTGTAAGGAATGACCAAAGCTGCCTTGCTGTTCATTCAGCCAGCGAGTGCTCCAGCATGACGTGTGTGGATGTCACTCACATCATTTGCTTCCACAAAAAGTGCCTGGCTTAGCCCCAGGTGATTGCGAAGCTGCAGTGATCGCGGGCACGCCGTGAGGTCCCTGCAAGGCAGTCACTGCGGTGGCAATGCCCGTCGGCGGTGAGGCCACCGAAGAGGCTGGGACACGGCCCTGTTGTGACCCCGATGTTCGGGCAAGGCCTAGCAGGAGTCGTTGGTGCTTCCCAGGGGACGTACAGTGCTGTTCCTACTTTACGTGCTGCTCAGTCGTGCTGTGGATAGAAATAGTGCCCATCCTCTCCCTGGCATGGCCGGAAGAGACAGGGCCTGGCGGTGTGCGGCGTGCTGACCAGGAGGGAAACCTACAGCCTACAGGTAGGCCAGCTCCACAAAACACATGCTCCTATTGATGTTTATAACATAGATCCATTGCGGTTATTTTTTTGTGGCTTTGGAGAATTAGGAATCAGGGTTTGTTTATGTGGAGACACTGCTGATTTTGATGGTACTTCCATGGTTATTTTTGTGCTGTAAAGGCTGCGTTGGCTGGTGCTGGGATGAAGCAGGGCCCTCTCTGATACACACACTGCCCCTAGGGCGGAACAGCTATGACAGACCTGGTTTCCTTAACCCAACAGCAGGGCTTGCATTTTGGGGTGGAGGAATTTGGGTGCCTGTCCCTTCCCACCCTCCTTCACAGGAGCCGTCGCCATGGCGGGGAGGCGGCGGCAGGAGGACGGCAGCGTGCAGGCTGCTGCAGGCCTCACCAGTGGCACTCGCCCTGGCCCATGCGAGTGCCTTTTCTGCTCTAGAGCCTCTCCTCTTCAGTTCATCCTATGCCTGTTTTGTGACGCTGCCTGGCCTCACAGCTTTCCTGGGGCCCTGGGGGCAGCACCCGTGTTGTCTCCTTGTGCCCACCAGAGCATTTTTCTCTTCATAAGACCTCCCTATTTGTGGTGGTCCTGTCCCCTTCGCCTTCTGACTCCTGTTTCAAATCATAGAATCACAGAATCACGGAATGGTTTGGGTTGGAAGCAACCTTAAAGATCACCCAGTTCCAGCCCCCTGCCATGGGCAGGGACACCTCCCACCAGACCAGGTTGCCCAAAGCCCCATCCAGCCTGGCCTTGAGCACCTCCAGGGATGGGGCATCCACAGCTTCTCTGGGCAACTTGTGCCAGTGTCTCAGTCCCACTGGTAGTCTCCACTCTGTTCCTCCCATGAGAGGAATACTCTGACATTCTTAACGTCTGAGATATTATTAAGTCAAGGTGTCATGGAAGGGAAAAATCTGGGCACAGCTTGAACGCATTAGCACAAGCTTCAATATTTGGCTACACCATCTTCTTTGTGTCTCACTTGTCTGCTTGACTGGGTATGGATCCTTTCACTAAAGCTCAGACCCGCAGATTGTTTCTGTGTTAGCAGTCCAGGGCAGAAATTATTATTGTAATAAAACCGTACTGTTATACTTGGTGTTCCCCCATGTTTATTTTTAAGGAGCCTCAAGACCATTAATCACCAAATGAAGTACATCAGAACTCAGGTTGCGATGTTCCAATAATTCACATCAGGACTAAGTGTTTAGAGCTACGTGATCTGCCTCTCAGAAACGAGATGAAGAGATCTTTTGCCAGCCGTCCCATTATAAACAGGCTTCTGGCCCATTTTCATGGAGGACTAATCCCGTAAACTGATTGTTGATGGACATTTGTTGAGGCAGCTGTATGCCTGCAACTGGAAAGCAGTTATTGGTAGCGGACATTCAGATGTTGCCTTGGCGAGTTTTTGTTAGCAACTAAATGTTGCATGTGAGATACCTTTACCTGAGTTCAAATAGGAAACCATTCTGCCTCAGGCACTGCTCCCTTCTGTTGCTGTTTGTGATCTTTTTCTTGAGTCGGAGTATTATCAGGATCATGATGAAAAAGCATAATAAAATAAATGACCTGATGACTAATGCACAGCTCAGTCCAGAAGAGCCAGAATTAGCATCCTGTCCAGCCAGGCAAGATGAGGCTGCCTCAAAAGACGCAGGATTCGGCCTTAAAGACCAAGCGGTGCCCTGTGCCACAGCTCTGGTTTTGTGGGGCTCCCCCAGGCAGACCAAGGGGGAGCGTGGGCACGCTCTGTTGTCCGTGGGCTTGGGGCATCCACCTCCCCACATCAGCCACAGGCAGGAGTCGAGCTGGGGGGGGTTGAAGCACGAACTCGACGTGCTACAGGCGCTCGTTGAGAAGAATGAGATGGATGCGGCACACTGATAGCAGGATGTGCAAGAAGTGATAAATGGTGGTGGGTGGGGATGAGCGTAGTCACTGGCCCAGGCCCAACCGGGTTTATAGGCTTCCATTACCCATTGAGGCTTGCAGCCCCCCTCTTAATTTCATATGCAGGAACCTAACCAGTGTTAGGGACATAAATCAAATGAGGTAGAGCACACAAATGTAGTCTTGTGCCTGTAAAATCTATTTTTTTTTGAAAAAAAAACAAAACGCCAGATCAGAGTAAATGACACCAAGTCTGTATTGTCCTACAGAACAGTTTAAATGTCAAAAAATACAGAAATAAATTTAATAATACCTACAGCATCGTTTGCTTTATGGAGTATTAATCTAATTGAAGAAAGACACCCCAAAGAGAAATTATGTCCCTCTCCTGCCAAAGCTTTCTCCATATTAAAAGGGATGTCAATGGTGAGCCCCCGTGGGAAAGATAGGAGTTAACAGTATTGATAACCTATCTCACGTTACACAAAGAAATCTTTGCCTTCTGTTTTCACTTGTATTGCTGCATCTAAGGCTCCTAGATCTGGGCTGAGACAGTGTTGTGTGACAAGCTTTATAAACATAGACTAAAAATGCTGCTTGTTCCACTGGCAAATTTTTACAGAATAATAAAAATGAACATCTGCAGGGCTGATCCAACACAGACTCAGAACAGGTATGCTGTTACCTAAATTAAATCTCAATCTATCTACAAAGAAATCTCGGATGAATGGGAAGAAATAAATCTCAAACATAATGGTAGTCTCGTAATACCTGTCCTAGATAATGTTGTATATGAATCCCGTGAAAATAGGCTTGACACATTGGGTGTATGGACGCTTTTTAAAACTGTGATGAAGTAGGAATGTGTTTTAATAACCTAAAGAATATTCTTGATGTTGAATCTATGGTATTAGTAGGACTGCCATGTTGCTGCAGGTAAGGAAGATGTACTCTGGACTTTGTAGCCCTGTTGATTTGCCAGGAAGATGACTTTTGTCTTAGTCAATGAAATGTTTGACTTCCTTTTTGGGGTGCATGAGCAGAATGCAGTGTATGAAGCATGGAGTGGTATTTCTTCCTGCCTGAGGTGCTGACTCTACGACTAGCTGGAAGTGGTGGCTTTCTTCTGGGGTCTCAGCTTCAAAAATAATTTGGATAAATTGAAATGTTTAAAATGCTAAAAAAAAGTTGGTTGAATTTGGAAAATGGGCCCTACAGCAAAAGGTTGGCGCTCTGTATCCAAGGTGGGGCTGCTGGATGACTTTGCCATGGTCTTTAACTACTTGTAGGTGGAGAAGATTGCTAGTAAGAGCAAATAGCCTTTTCTATGGTCATGGGGAAGAGCACAAGTAAAGCCAAGCTTCACAAATGGAAGCGAGGCGAGTCCAGAGGAGGAAGAGGGTGTAGGACTGCATGGGTGGGTGTTGGATATCATGCCATGCTGCAGGCTGACTTCTGTGTTTCGGCTGCAGGTTGGCAGCGTTGTCACTGGTATGCTGTGTTTAGCTGCTGGCTTGGATGTAGCAATGCCAGAAGTGTCACCTGGAGCCATTGCAGGTCTCCAGTCCATGCTGCAGCCCCCAGGACGACTCCCCTCATGGGCAGCCACCCTGCAGACCCCTGACTGCCAGCCCATGCCCACGGCCTCACCAGGGGTGCAGACAGACACACCAACACTGCCCGTTGTCAGCTACTGCACAAAGGGGTATTCTTTGTCTGCAGCCAAAATTAGCAAAAATTCATTTCTAGGACAGGCTAAATTAAAAACCAAACAGTTTTATAGTAAAATCAAAGCTATCCAAAGATTCAATCTACTGAAAGCTTTTATTAACCTTTGTGTTTCTGTGCTGTTTCTAAGATGTGCCAACTTTTAAATGAAATGTAATTGCACTTTTTTTTTAATTTGACATATATATAAAGCTGAATATATATATATATATCTTTCCAGCTAAAGAATTAATCAAATCTGCGGTGAATTTGTGAGTAGTTTAATTTGTCTCAGGAAATGTAATATTCTTAAGTGTTTCTGCCATCTCTAACATCAGCCAAAAATGTCCAGCCTAGGGGTTACGTTCAGCTGCTTTGGGGTATGAGCGATTAGAGAGCAGGAATAAATTGAAGTAGCTTTGGAAAATAACCTGACAAGAGCACAGAGCTGCAATGCGTTTAAGCTGCTGTAAGGCAGATTCAGGTGAGATATGGACAGGGTAAGCAAAAAGCAAAGGTACTGAAGCCTGGGACCAGCTGGCCTGGGGAGGCTGCAGAGGTCTCCCAGAAAAGGCCGGGGACATCTCCACGGCAGGAGGTGCAGGTTTTGCTCTGGGGTGGCATGGTGGGATGTGGTGGCCTCCTGGTCTCCAGGTACCTGAGCCTCATCCTCCTCCTCTGTGAGCCATCAACGCCAAGCTGTGTTGGTGGAACTTGGCACAGGAGCACGGCGCTGGCCGTGGAGGAGGTTTAGGTCTACCTTGGCACTGAGTAAAGTCTAGCAGGGCTATTTCAGACTCTGTGACATGGATGGAAAACAAAACAAAGGAGCAGTCCTTGCCCTAAATCATAAAGACTACTCTACAAGCCTGAACTACCAGGAATGGCAGTGAAGTGGTCAGTCACAACATCTGGCAGCTCTAAGAACAAAGGGTGAAGTGCAGGAGAGACTCTGAAATTTCTCTTTTCTATTTCAGATGAAGTCAGACACCTGTATGAGTGGGGTGGTTTTCCTGCCCAGCTCTGTGCTGCTTTATCTTCCCTCAGACTGGAGTGCTCCTGGGATAAATGCAGCACTTAAATTTACATAGGACTCCAAGAAGAGTTTTGCCTAAGTTGAGGGTAATGCAGTGAGTTGAAACCCAACCATACCTAACTTTGGAGAGAAAGCTGCAGCAAAAGCAAGGACACCCTCTAGTGTTTGGAGAGGACTGAGAAAACAAAAGCAAAACCAAACAAACCAATCAAGCAATATTTATGAGTTAAAAAGCATGAAAGACAGAAAAATAGAATGACTAAAAGCAGAGTGCATAAATGGTCTATAAATGTAATCCATCTGGGTTTTGACTTTTGAGATGAGGTTACTGGTAGATTTCAGCAATTCGCTTTGGTAATTAATGCTATTTAATTATCTTTGTAATTAGGAGGATGCAGGAAGTGGGAACGTGCTGATAAAAACAACCTGCTATTAAAAAAACCCAGCTTGGTGGGGGCACCAGCACAGAAGAACGGGATTGGAGTGTTAGAACTGGGCTGAGACAAGCACAATGCCCATACAGGCCACGGGTTCTGAGACCAAAAATGAGAACGACTTTGTAATACTGTAACTATACCATTGAGGTATTCAGCCCAGATTTAGGAGCACCGATCTGAAGTGGCATCTCTGTTGAGGTAAGGAAAAATGAGGGTTAGAAGTCGGGAGGTGCTGCTGTGGTGCAGCAAGGCCTGACCAGCAGGTTGTAAGGTGGTTTGGAAGAGGCATCTTCTATTTCTCCTGCTGCCAGTGGTCCATGAGGCGTGATGGCTGTCGAGCTGCGAGCCCTTGCACATCAGCCTCCATCTCAGTGCCTTGGGCTCTTGCTTGCTAATCTGTTCAAGCTCTTACGCCATGCAATATGCTTGCTATTTATCCTGGAGTGCAAAGTTTCACGTAGAGATAAACTGTAGAGGTAAGAAGACCACCAGATAACCCTTAAACCCCTGCTTTCTGTTCAGGAGAATTTGTAGGCTGAATTTGCCAGACCTGAGCAGAGAACTATGCTGTACCAAAGCTGCTCTGCTCCTGGATGAGAGGACCGAGCTAGGCTTGGGGGCTCTGCCATATGCACATCGTTATGTTCCTCAGGATGCTCGTGTACCTGAACGCAGCCTGGGCAATACCATCCAAGCTCAGTTCACCTAAGCCTGGGTGAATGGCAGCATAAATACATTAACTAAGTCTTTGTTGATTTTTTTCCACCTCCCCCTAGGAAGAAAAAATTCTGCCGACCCTGACATTTACAGTAGACATTATCTGCTCTGTGACATTTGGTATTATAAACTGCGGTTGGCCAAATTTCCATTCGTTACTTACCCCGCTGCCATAGACAAGGTACGACACGAATCGCTGACCCTTTTCTCTAAACAGCAGAGCACCTGCCCCCTCTCCGGGCACACAGGCACAAGTGGCATTGATGAAGGGCTGACCCCAGGTACATAAGGGCAGCGGGATCAGAAATTGTGGCAGAGCAGGGAACTGAAGGAGTGTCCTGTATCCTAGTCTTGTGCCATAATGATTTTTGTGATGCTGAGGCCAGGTGACAGCAGTGATGCCACACTGCTGCCGCTGACATCCAGGCACTTCTTGAAACGGAGGAGAATCAGGACTAAATTCTCCCTATTCAAGTCAGCTGAAGCAGTGGTAATGGTGGTTTTATGTCTGCATTAGCCCTGGAGTGGATGGACAGAAACAACATAACCTTGCTGTAGGCTCTGTGGTTGGGTGAGTAAAGATAAACGGACAACCACAGAGCCGAGAAATTAGAGGCTAAGGCAGGGACTGAAGAGCAGAGGGCTTGCCTGATGTCCTCACCCACTTTGTCCCAGAGAGGAGACTCCAAATGGCAGCACTTGCTTCAGTTTCATTTCTGAAGGAGGAGCATGAAGAGGATTTGTCACAAGCTATGCCTGTCCTGCCAGTAATCTTCATTCAGGCAAACAGAGCTCTGCTTGCAGAACAAAGATTATGTAGCAGATATTACACCAGGGGACACCTTGTCTAGCCCCGCAGCCTGTCTGTCCGTGGCCAAGGTGCAGTGCCTGGGGAAAAGCATTAAATACACCTGGATATATTCTGTAATTCACTGTTTGTAGCAGGTGTGGATGACACAATATGCTGATAAATCACTTTGCTGTTAGGGAAACATTTGAGCCACCTGTGCCTTTAACCCTGCTGAGATCTGGAACTTGGTTCAATCACTCCATTGAGTTTTGTGTCCTGCTACTGCTTAACGCAGTCACAGCTGAGCTGATCATCTAATGTGGAGGACAGTGATGCACAGCATAATTGTATGACATACCAGGGCTGAAAATACCATTGTAAAACAGTTCTAGGGAAAGTGAGCCCGAAGGAATCTTTGCTCCTTTCAGTTCAGGAATTAACAGAAGACTCTCTGAGGAGAAAGCATCTTTGCTATGCTGAAGGTCTATGTAAAACACGTATGCTCCAGGGTGCTCATCCCAGCCTCATCTTCCTGGAATGAGACTACAGACGGGCTACCTGCAGGTGTCAGTCTCGTACTAGAGAATGGCCAATACAGCTTTTTTTTTATTTAAAGAAGTCTCATCTCACACTTGTTCTAATTAATAAGTAACAAATAATAATATACAAAATAGTGGACTACACTGGGATAAACAATTAACAGTGACCCTCACTGAATTCTGTTAAACAGATTTACCATTACACACACCCAACCTAGAAGTAAAGCGAGCTTAACCATACTGATGCCTCATGACAAAGAAGTGGCATTCATACTAGGGAAACAGGTTTACCAAACCTGACAGCTGTGCTATTGCTACAGATTTGTTATATAGCATCTCCCCTGTAATGACCTGCATTTTAAAAGTCTGTGGAAAGCCTGTAGATCAGTTATTCCAGTCACCTTACTCACAGTATTTCTGAACTGTGAAGTTCAAAGACTTCCAACCTACTGCAGTGGTAGAAGAGATGAGCAATGAACTACCTTCAATACAAAGGCAGTAATTGATGACTCAATGTGCAGCAGAACATGCAAACTATTGCTTACATTGCTTTGTGGCAAAATGCAGATTACACAAAGTCACCAAACACAGAGCAAACATCTTGAAGTTAAGAAGAGTTGTTGGCCAGCACTGCTCTATACTTAGACATTTACACAAATAAATCACTGGCGTGAAAATTCAGAATATAGTTTTTCATGTTACTTGAATTATGTGGTGTCCTTCCAGAGCAGAGGCCTCTGTGCACAACGCAAGTACTTCAATCTACCCATGAAATCACAGATGTGCAAATACAGCGTTATACTCTCTTCATGAATTGCAGGGGGCAGTAGCTAATGTTGGTAAGTATTGAAAAAATGAGTACAGTGCTTGAAAAGCAGACTAACCAATAAAAAAAGCCCAAATCTGTAAAAACAGTACCCTTTAAATATGTAAAAGATTTTATGAACAGTTTGTTGTAAAAAATAATGACCCAGGAAGTACTTTGTGGTAAGAATATTTTATATATATATTTTTACACTTTTAACACTTACAAAAACATTCAAACACAAAAAAAAATTAAATAACTTTGGAAGCAGAACAAGTCTTTCTGCCTACATACATACAACAATTCCGAGCTGTTGGCACACAAAGTAATCCACATTCATAAAACCCTTACTACTATATCAAACATAAGTTAAGTAAATCATAGGCACTAGTTTATCAAATCCATATTTCCACACTTCTGCAGTAATCTCTAAACACAGAGCCCCATGATTTCCTGATATCAATAAACTGGTAATGCACAAAGGCTTTCTAGTGAACAGATAGTCTGTGTTTTCAGGAAGTCGTTAGCTGTATTCCAGGGGGAGTAGAACGGCAGAGAAAAGAATGCTTACAGAACTGAAGCTGAACTTACCCAAGTGATGAATTACTTAACTTAAGGAAACGTATTACAACAGTTTGATGCAGCCATGGTAAAACCCCAATATTGTCATCTGAACTGAATCTCAAAATTTAAAAGTCTATTAAGCGTTTAATAAAATCCACCAATTAAAATTATTTTTTTTGTCAGTGAAGACTGCAGCATTGCTTTATGAAAAGCTGAAATGTTAGAATTCAGACTTTTATGGGAATAGGCGCATTTGATCCCTTCTGCTTACTAGTTACATGATACTGACTAACGTCCATTACCTGCGCCACCAAGTGACACGAGGCTAGATAAGTGCCTAGGAGTGGTCTACTGGTGCAAGGTAGTTTCTTTACTTCTGCTGAGATCTTACTGATTACAGTATATTTGATACCCCGACTTCAAAGTCTCAGCACAGATCTTGGTCTGGAGTGTGAAGTCACTCATCAATCCAAAACTTGCCTACAGCTGCTGGAGTAATTAGAGCTGCAAATCAGTCTTCACTCCTTCCTATTTGGCTTCTTCCAACTCAAGTAGTATTGCATGGCTTTTCATCCAGGAATATGCTAACGCTAGCCTAAAATTCAAGTGCCAGAATTTCAGGGTTAGTTATCCTCTTAGTGGTGGGAGTCAAAATACACCTGCAGTTCCAACCTCAGATACTAACGGGGCTGAAGGCTACCTACCGTCCAATCCAACTTTTAGTGTTCGTCAGTCATTGCACAAAGGATACCATTCACATTCCGTTACTTCATCAACTGTACATCCAAAATACTGAAAAAGCTTCAAACAAAATCCCTTCCATTTAACTAGTCCCACCCAATACAACTTTTGTTACAAATGTTTGCATGATGTCTTCCGGAAGAGAAAACAATGGTTCAAATGGTAATTATATGAATGAGTTGCTTTGAGCAAAACGTGAATGTTAGAATAAGTCAGAGCCACCGGAGGAATTTAATAGCTTGTAAACAGACATAGCAGGTTTCATACTCTGTTACCAGTAATGTAAGATACACATATGTAAGGCAAAGTACATATTTAAACACACTTACATGGGCAATATCTTCTGTAAAAATATTTACAATTTAAAATAAACCAATTTAAGAAATGGATGAAAGTAAAAAAATAGGATACAGAAAACTCCCTCATACCATGGAACATCACCTAAATGAATATCATTTGGCATCAAGAGTCAACTCATTACCTTAAAATTTGTATGTTACAAGTGCATAGTTGTGTTTCCTTCTCCATAACTACCAGCATTTACAGTTGTGTTCCAGGCTGCAAGCATAGTGGTATGGTATTAGAACAAATTAACATTACTACTTCCTCTTTCCTTTTCAAGGAAACCTGCTATAAAAAAAAGTTTTCCCCAAATAGCGTGCCATGTGTTAAAAATGTGGCTACAATAGCAAAGGCCATCTTTCCTGAGCCAGAAACTTTAAGGTTAGAAAGATTGTACAACTGATACGAAGCCCTTTTGGCAATCAAACATATAAGAGCATGTAAAGCTGATAAACCAACATCGGAAAGATGCAATCTATACTATTGCGTTTGTGTACGTCTGCTACATTCAAACCTTCAATGTTAATAAAAGCCATGGCTACTATTTACTGTTCTACCTAAGCCTCCAGAGTAACTTCTGATTCTTTCTGAAGGATGTACGTACCACTTTCCCCAACGAGAATCTCAAACAATTGTGAAAAGCATGTTTTGTTAGCACTGTAGCAGTCTGCAATCAGAACACCCACTCTGATTAATGTGGTCTTGTTTTAATAGTACATATTTACCAATCATTTTGCTGATTTAAAACAGTCGAAAATGAAGTTTTGGACAATCTAAGTTGACTGTTATACTTGCTGTTTTTCAAGATAGGCATTTCTTTGGCATTCGTTAGGTTTTTGCCCAGACATTGGCCACTGTCGTAAATGCTCAAATTGATATATTTTTAGCAAGCAAGCAAAAAAAAAAAAAAAAAAAAAACCAACAACAGAACTGAGAGCAATTTAATGTGAAAGTGATTGTATGATCACCAAACATCTGATGTTAGATGTCATTAAAGTGCTGCTTTATAATCTCTGCCAGTTTGTGCTAATTAGAGACAGAGAGGTCTGGAATTTTTACAAATCCCAAAAGTCACATCTGAACAGTCTGTATAATCGAGCTGTCTGTTAGTCTGGTGAGGAAGCATCCATGAGCACTGGAACTTTGCATTACACTTTGCAGTTCAATAGCAGCCATCTTTCCAACTTTCGTCTTTCATGTTACCATAGGTTTTAGGAGTGGGTAATGATCTAAAATAAAACGAGATATCTTTTAGTTTCATACATAACTGCTGAAGTCTCCATCTATAATACATAAGATCTTAAACATTTTGTAAATAAAATATACACTTTGTTCATTTGCTTCTCTGCAATAGTTTACTTAACATAAACCCCAAAGCATTTTCAGTTTATGTATTATGTCTTGACAATTACCACATCAGATAAACACATGCATAACAAGACAGAAAACTTTACTGATTGATTTCCTGCCATTTAAAAATAGACATTTTTTTCCATGATGTATAAACAGGGAAATCCTCTTTCAGAATTCATAGCATTACATTCTGCTTACATCAAAATTTTGAAGTTCATAGACATTTCATCACTGCATCGTGTATAGATACGGTATGCTGTATACCTAAACTTTCCAAAACAATAGCTGTGTAATAAGTGAAACACTTCTCAGACCAGTTGCGATTTGGACAACCACGCTTTGCACGTTACAAATTTCCTGTCAAAAAACAACTGCTGTTTATTACATGAAGTTTCACACTGCTGACAAGAGTGCAAAACAGTCAATATTGTGAGAGTCACTTGTTGCTCCCCTGCCCAGCACTTACTGCAGAACAAAATTCCCCCACTTTGCCATTTATGGATGTCTCATCTTTTCTATAATACTGGAGACCAAGTGTTTATCCTTTCTGTTTAAGGGGATTCTCAACATTCCTCATGGATGACTGCTTCCTTACATCGGATGGCTTCCACTTGACACCTTCAGTGACAATGCACACTAGCGTGGCATTAAGAGCCATTCTAAGTGCACCACTACCTTTTATTCTCCTGAAGACAAACTGTCCGTGTAGACTTTCCAGCTAATAAGTAGTTTCTCCTGTGGTTGCTTTCCAGAACTCTGCCATTAAGCAACTTCTACTGCAGGGTGCTAGCACAGAGGTTATGTTTGAGGTGGAAACTCTCTTTTGTCCTGTGGCTTAACTGCACTGATATTTACAGTAAGTTTAGAATATACTATGAACGCCCCCTCTGTCCTTAACATGTCTTCCTTCCCAAAGTTTCTAGCTGCCCAAGGAGAGAAACTGTTCTACTGTGGTGTCATTGCTTGACAAATGGACTACAAGAACTTCAACAATTCTGACTTCAGGATGTGCCACTCAGTGGTACAAATGGATTTTCACTTGCCAGCTACATTTTGCTAATTTTTTTACCACAAGAACAATTGCTTATTGCCTTCTCAGCCCAGACTACGACACTTATTTACTTAGTTTGGTATCTTTTGCTATTCATTTCAGCTTCACTCCTTCATCTTTACATTCTAATTCAAGAGTCTTTTTCTCTCAGTTTTGCTTCAACTCTATTTTGGAAACACATGCAAATGGTCCACATGGAGGTCTCCATTTCCATCATTTCTAAAGACCTTGAGACCCAAGTAAGAACCGCAGGAAGGACCAGCAGACATACACAGTGTACAAAGTACAATATGAAAACTTCACATCAAGACTGCCTTTCACATACTCACCTGCGAACAGGCTGTGCAAGTTTGCTACGAGGCACTGGGATGCCCCCCGTAGAAGGGGCACTGGGTCTGGGTAAACCACTCCTCATCCCTGCTGTCCCTGCCGGTCTGGTAAGAGTAGTGCTGTTAATACTGCTGGCAGGGCTTGGCAAGCCTGAACTCTGAGCCCCAAGAGGCCCTGGTGAAGAACTGCTGTGCGTCAGCTGTGTGGCTTCTGGAGAAGCAACAGAACTGGGTCCATGGTTACTAAATGCTTTCACTGGTTGTCGGAGAGCTAGGGGAGATGGTGCTGCAGGGGAGCGGAATTTACTTGAAGAAGGTACTGGAAAATAAAATACAGAAGTTACTTTCAAGCTTAACTTACCGTATAGCTGAAATTAAAAACAGGAAATGATTTTATGTGAAAATTCAAACAACATGGAATGTGTAATGGAGTACAGCCAATCAAGCAGCAATGAGAAACAGGAATTCAGATGTCCTCTTTGTCATGTGTTTTTGATATTATAATTCTAACGCTCCATTTACCTCCTATGAATATTTATCTGGATTTGTAAGTAATGCTAAGGCTCTAACCATTATAACCATCGAGTCAAAAGAAACAGAGGTGAACTTATTTGTAAATAAGAAATTTAGCTGCTTCAGAAACGTGTACTTAATTTCCTTCCCTAAAACAACACATTCAAGAATACAGGATTCTAATGTGACATTTTTATGTATATTTCTGCTTCATCAATTGCAACGATGAAGCTCAGAGAGTAGGGCATCTTAAAGTTTCTTTTATGCTCTTCTTCTTGACCAGGTCCACTGCATTGGGATTCACCTCATGATATGGTCAAGTTCAAGATTTACTGTCCAAAGGTGGAAAAAAAAGGTCAGGCAACTCCCAAAATCAAAGAGACTAAGATGCAGCTACGAAACTTGTATCAGACAACTGTGACAACTTAGAGCCTTCCTCTTCTTATAAACATTATCTGAATTATCAGTATAACTAATAGCTGAATTCAAATACTTTGTGTCTGAGTTAGTATGTAAAACGCACGTCTTTACCAAGTCCTTCCTTGGAAAGGTTAATAAGCCAGTAAAAACCCATTTATAGGGTTAGACCTACTAGACAGCATACTGTCTGTGCAAGCCCTTCATCCAAGGTGCACACACAAACGTATGCCACTGACATTTTATTTTTGTACAACATATCTATTTCACTCCATCAATAGCAAGAGTTCTTATTTATTATATACACAGGAATTACTTATGAATTTTAAATAGACAGCTGGCAATGAATGACAATTGATCTTCACAGCAAAATACTGACTAAGAGAATATTCAAGTCCTTTGGTAGCGCCAAATCTTCAGCACAGTTCTTTATGAGTATCCAAAATATTTTCAAAATATGCAAAAATTATCAATAAACAGAATACTTGAATCTACTATAATACTAATGCATCTTCTTAATGGATTTTCACCAGCTTTTCAAGCTGATTAGGGTTTTGGTGGGATTCAGTAAGAGTTGGACAATCAAATCAATCAGGAAAAGAAAACAAAACCACATCTACATTAAGTGACCTCGCATGTACTGTTTTTTCTTCTATGAAATAAACTTCTTTACACAGAGACAAAGCTGATTTCCTCTTTGACAGATGTTGTACATAAAGAAGATGGTCCTTCATGTAGCATTTACCATCATTTTACAAGACAGATCTAAGAACAAGAGGAGTAAGAGAAAAAGAGACTAGTGACTAGTGTCAAGAACACAAATCCTAAATGGGGTACAGAGGAAGCAGTATTTTCAGGTTGTATTTTGACGCTATCCCTGTTAGGGGATGTCCGGGAAGATTAGTATGTGCGTCATTATAGATGTGAATTGGATTCGATTCCTTACTGGATTATCCAAGAGGGCCTTTCCACTGACAGCAAAATCAAACACAGCATGGAGCCGCACATGGGAAAAGCTGACAAAAACGGTGCTAGAGATGTCAACAGTACATGACAATTGGTAAGTAGCAAGGAGAATAAATAAAAACCCTTAAAACAAAAACCTTGGTGTAAAGCCAGATGATGGATTACGGAAAGCGCTAACATCAGAATGACCGGACAAGAACGGTGGGAAAGTACTCCAAGGACTAGGACAGATGACATATTAGAAATTTTGCTGTAAATGTGAAATTGCCTGTAACACTGGTGTGTGTAATCAAATCTGCAATTTCCAAGTGATTCAACAGTCTAAACATAGGGAGCTTTTACCACTGATTTCCTCATCACCATACTTGCTGGAATACAAATACAGCACCATGCTAGCAACTGACCTGCTGAACAATGCCAGCCTGTAAAAACTGAATTCAGCTTTTGGGCCTGCTAATGAGAGTTCAGGCACTAACCTTCACCATGGGGAATAGGTTTAAGGTACGAAATACAAGTAATGAAAACCTGAAACTGAAGAAAGTTTGTCACTTTTCCAGTGAAAGCAAGTATCAGCAAATTAGTTCTCTTGTTGCCCAGTGTTGACCATATTTTACCATGCTTCCAACTTGAGCTGTCAGTTCATAAGATGCTTCCTGTCAGCACAAGCGCTGCAGGCATTGCTGAGAGCTGTATTCATCCTTTTACATAAAGGAATTAATTGTCTTCCAATGTGCAGTGATCTCCAAAGCAGTCTACATGATGCAATCATTGGCAAACCGCCTAATAATTTTGCTCTGCATGTGAAATCTTTTTTTCTTGGAGCAGTTTTGGATATTTAATAAAACATGATTTGGCCTATTTGTAAGAGAGGATTAAAAAGAGTGAGGTACTGCCTTAGTCAAATCCATTTGATGTTGTATAGCCATCTGCAGTATTGAACTGGTAGATGTTTAATAAAAACATGCAAGGGTAGTGTTTAACAACACTATACAACTCCATCCCCTTAGAAACTAAACAACTAACTAGAATCAGCTACAATAAAACCTGTGGCAATAATAAAAACTCAGCGGCACTGTGCAGTCACAACAGTTAGACTTCCCACCCTCTTGCGATTCCGTCCTTGACTGCGGGCAGGGAGCAAGTGATCCCCACCTGACAAAGTCGGATTCTGTAAGCCTACAATCATCTGGATTGCACCACAACTTGAAACCAGAATCAATTCAGGTGCAGTTGTTTAATAGTAACCATTGCTATGAAATGATTCAGACTGGTAACAAAATTATTGCTCATAGTAATCTAGTCTTTTGAAAGTTGTTTCATTTCTGAATAATGCTTCCACAATCCCAAGAATCTCCTGGTTAGATGAGAAACACGAAAATCAACGTATCAAGGACTATAAAATAGCAAATAGCTGAAAAGGCCATGTTGGGTCCTAATTTTCAGTGACTCATGACAAACTGGAACGTAACTGACAGTGGAATGGGTTCTGTTCCTCCCTCTTTAAGGTATAATAAATACTTGAAAACAGTATAAACTCGAAGACAAGTAAATTTATGTACATTTCAACAGCTCCAGACTAGGCCATCAACATTGTAAGTGCTCAAGATAACCAGCTGACGGCAAAGGCATGGCCAACTGGAAAGACAGCGCAAAAAGATTTGCAAAGGAACAGAGATGATGGTCATATGCCAAAGCAGAACACTGAGACAAATTTTCTGCATTTGGTAAGAAATGTCACGAAAACCGTTAGAGACCTCCTATTAGCTAGGTGAATCTGTTTCAAAGTCATTATACTTTGTTATTTCAGGGGAAGACAGGGCAATAAAACTTTCTGCATGGAATGAAGTTGACTTGAAGAAGTTAGCGTTGTTAAAGCACTGAAAGGTTTTTTATTATCCACCTTCAGTATGTGCATGAAGGATTCTCACTATTTTATATATATATATATATATATATATATATATATATATATAAAATGAATTGGTCCCAAATGAAATATTTTTAAAATGAAATCATCTAAGCTTGTAAAAGGCAACAGGACCAACTACACTTGAAACCAAACCCATGAACTTGCTTTTATCTTGGCAGTGAAATTGAGGGATTGTCACATACGATGCTGCCAGCATTAATTACAAATCAGTTAAAACTTGTCTAACTGGATCGTGTACTCTTCTCAAAAATAAGTCAACTTCAGCCATTAGCAAACTGGGATATTATATACAATAGACTCCAATTCCTTGAGAGAAAAATACTAAATTATTATATGTTGGGGATAATCATCCAGTTTTGAGAGGAAAAGAGAAAGCACAAGCACATGTGCACAGGAGCACAAAACTCAACATTATATGCTCAAGGATGAAGTTGCTAGCATTTGTTTCCATTGCAAAGTAAAGAAGGATATTTTCATTTGCCTGAATATTGTTTGAGAATCAAAACAGATTTTTTACAAGTTTTTTTTTACAACTTTATGTTACAACAACAACAAAAAAATCCGAACGTAGCCCTGTGAATATGGATTCAGAAGTCTATTTTTCTAATCCAGATTTACTGATCAATGCTAGAAGTCACCAATCCTTGGATTTTATCCCCAGAGTTTTTTCTTTCCCTACATGATCCAGGGACATATTTTTAATGTTTAGACCAAAAAGTTAGATACTTTGATACAGCAAGATCCACTAGTTAATCTTAACATGCAACAGCAACTATTAATCTAGAATGTGTGCGATTCAATGCAGGTGAACAGTTATCTGAGATCTGCTGGAGCTTGATAAGAGGCTGTAAGTTAATTACCTCCTTTTGTAGATGGAGTTTGAAGAAACTGTTTGGTTTTGAAGGCAGCACGAGGCAAATTTTTCTGCCTTTGCAGAGCTGTTGAAAGACAAGAAGTGTTATATTTGTCTAAGATAAGGAAACTAAATTTACTGGGAATTTCAAAATGGCATCCGCTTGTGAAGCATCAAGGAACAGAGTGAGTAAAACACTCAAAAAGCTGTTATGACACTGGAAGTGATGCTTTGTTTTTAAATGGTGCTTGCTCTTAATGGCAAAGAGTTACAGAGGAGCGTGTCAGAAATTTTGCAGTGCGAAATGCGCAGATTCTGTAAGAGTAAAGCTTCTTGCAGGGCAAAAAGCCCAGAAAGGCCAAAAAAAATTTAAAAAAAATAAAAAAATTACACCAAAGGGAGGACAAGCCACCTAGCAAACATGCTACAGCAATATGAGTGCAAGATTAGATTAAAAAAGATGAAAATTAAAGTGTCATACTTGATCTAGCAAGATTAAACTTTTCATTTTAAAGTAGTTTTCCAAAAACATCTCACACTATACAAAAAAAACACATCTTATTATGAACATGATCATATCAGAAAGTTATAGCAAACATAAGCCATTAGGAGAGATGTCTGCCATTTTTTTTATCTAATGCTACACAAGAGAACTCAAACTTAAAGACATAAAACTGAGAATCAGCAGCTGCCAACATGTGGACAGTGTGCCAAAATGTTTTAATTGCTGCTATGTCCTGTCTTTTTTCTAGTAATGCTCAAGGTCCAATACTGCCTTGAAACATCCTCACTACCTACCAGTTACCAAGAGAGAAGCCAATGTTCCACGAGCCGCAGAATCTTGGCAAAGAGAGAACTATCTATTGCCAGAAGGAACGCATCGATTCAGCATATTTTCACTGCAGCACATTTAAGGAGGGAAGAAGGAAAGCAGTCAATGAAATAAAGCTGTGCCTACACAAAGGCTTGTTAAAATCATAATGTATGAAAAAATCACCTCTGCTCACCTCAGTGTACAGTGGTTTTTTTTTGTTGTTTTGTTTTGTTTTTAACTGATTACACTAATAAGGCTTATTTCCACAGTGGGAGGGAAGAAAGATGGGGGAACAGCTGTGCACGAAGAGCCTAACCCTGAGCAAGGAAGCTCAGTATTCCCATCACCAACTGGTGAATGCTATAAAGAAGGCAGGAGAAGGAACAAACAGAATCCTAATAATATTAATTAATCCTTCTTTTCTAAACTTGATAGTATATAATTGCCATCACCTTTCCCATCCTTCAGTCAGTATTGCAAATTTGCAATATTTTGTGACCTATAAAAGAATTTCATCGTGTGTTTTACTTTCATTCTGAAAATCTAAGTGGTCTATTCATGTTGATCTTAATAACTAACTAAAACCTGTTGTTTTCAACAAACAGCAAACAGGAATAAACGTGTCTATAAACATGATAAAATGCTGCCTGTGGCTATTAAGAAAAAAAAATCATTCCACTAACTAGAATCTAAATGCAACAAAGCAAGAAGCAGTATCCAGTTCTCATTCAACTTCTGGCACATGGTCTTGTCATAAACTTTTTTTTTAAGGCTTACCCATAAGCAGCCAATTAAAGGCAGTAAGATGTTTAAAAATGACACTTCCTAGACTTGTTTTCTTAAAGGAATTTAGTGAAGCTTACCACTGGCCAGAGTTTTTCTATGCACAAGTACTCCATAACACCATTTTTTACTGAAAAATTTTTTTTGTTCACCACACAAAATCAAGAACAGCTTCTTCCTTCAATATTTATGATCTTGAATTTAGTTTCTCCTTAAGTCATTCAACTGGATTTAAATATGCTACAGTATATGGCACTAAGTTCCTTCCCCCATCATTATTTACACTCCTTGCAAGTCAAGAGATGCGGGATGATATGGAAAGAATTTAAAATATATATATAAAATTCCTTCCTTCTGAATGGAGACGCCAAGAAAGCCCTCAACAGCTAAGCAATTATGAGCACTACACCAACAAAAAGAACTTCAGGCAGGGCAATTTGAGTAAGGCTGTGGAAACATGCAGTTTGAGGTAAGCATGGAGTGCATGTTCATCCACACTATTTGCTGCTCTTGAACTGCTCTGTATGTTATTATATTACCTGTCACAAACGGTGCAAGCTGAATATACGTAGTTATGCTTTTTTCTGATTAACTGAACCAGAATACTTGGTTTCCTTAGAACAATCACTTTCTTCTTTTATTCTGAATATGCCAAGCAGCTGGACCTTGGCAAGCAGATTACAGTGACTTTACCAATAATTTGTACAATCTACAGCTTAGCTCTTTGAAAAAGCATTATATTTAATTCTGCTTTAGGATTTCACATCCCTGTGTTAATAAATGCTAGTTAAATACAGAAGTATCGTGCACACACCATCCACAACAAAGCACGTAGCTCCTATGTGGAAGCCACCTTTGAAGTTCGATAGCTTTGCACAATCTATGTGGTGTAGTACCTGAACGTAGAGACTTCTCCAATCTGTAACACATTAAAGTCTAAAAGATACCTGTTCCTTGGAGAATGTAAGTATTACCATACCTTCCAGTGTTTTAAGGTGAAAAATATTTATCAGCTTTCATATTCAGAAATCCTTTCTGCATAACAGCACGGTGAACCAGATGTAAAGGAAGATTCTAATAGTTATAAACTAATATGGAATTCACTCAGTCAATCCCTTTTCAAAGAAAATTTGGATTTTTCACTAAATTACAGCTAAAACTTGTAATACCAAATGCCTTCACCTTTTACAATTGTATGTACTATAAGTATCTTTCCTCTACTCTTTAATCAGCCATGTACAATTTGCCTATGTAACCGTAACAGGAATTGTCTGTACAGAAACTTACTGGATTCCTAACTCATTTTTGAATGCCAGCAACCATAGCAAGTTCAGTATTGCAGCCACAGCAAATGTGCAAGTAAATTATGAACAGCAGATCTTTGACAAAGAGAAAAGTAGTGACCTCAGGTGGCAAGCCAGCATCCTTGCAAAGGTAAGCTCATGCAAAACTAGCAGGTATGAAGAAGCTTTGAATCCCAAGACCCGGAAGTCATTGCCAAGGGAAAACAAAAATTTGCTGCAATTTAACAGTGCTTTGTGCAAGGTGACAAAATATAAAACCAATAAAACAAAAAGTATACAGGAAAAAAGACACAATTCTGTATTTTTTTAATACAATGTACAGTTTTGAGGAATTTTTTTTAATCCAGGCTAAGCAAAGATACTTACTCATTGACTTCATACACAAACCGTTTTACGATTGTCAATAGCAAGACTCTGACAAACATCTGTAAGAGCAGGGAAACTGTAAAAGCTAGAAATCTGCGCTTTGTTAATTATACTTAACTTACACTGAAATGTAAGTTGGCCTAGAGTGGTTCATATCTGGGGAAAGATTCCCATAAAAAGCAAACAAATTTACCTAATAGTCTCCATGATTCTCAATCCATCCAGCAGTTGGAAAAAAAATTATATATGTATAAACATAAGTCATACTCCTGCAATGCAGTAACTCAATTAATACTGAATATCGAGACTTTTGCTGTCTGATCTTTCCATAAAGTTTCACTGTGAATATACTTTTAATTTCGGAAATAGCTTTCTGACGAGCTAAGCTGCCCTCTTTGCTTTCCCCTTTCAAGTTCGCTCAGTTTTAAAACACCAAATACAACCTGTGCAGATTTGCCTACAGTATCACACACTTGGGACACACAACCCTTACATCCAGTCAGAGTCACTACGAAGATAGAAATTTTGTAGTCTTTGGCAAGATCTGTATTCCTTATTCTGTACTTAACTGTATTTGGTTGTATTTGCCCACTGTTTTGAAAGGACTAGTTAAAAAGGCCAATTGGTACACCAGTATGCACTTACTGTTCAACGGGTAAAAATAAAATTAGTTTCATTCACAGATATTATCTTACATTACTTTCCAAATATTTAGATTACTGATGAACTTCTGTAGTTCAAAGCTCTACAAATAATGATATTCATAACCTGTTCTTCCTTTGAAAATGTCACATAGTCTTATTCATTTTGAAACTTGTTTTAAAATAAAATGGTCAGGAAACATTCAAACAACAGGAACTGTCAATATTGACATATAAAGAAGCACTGAATATTTAAGTTTCATTTGCTTTGGCTTCTTTAAGGTCATCGTTGTTAGGAGACTTGAGAGATTAGCAGCATTCTCATATCAGCAGTTCACTTTTAGACAAACCAGCAGGCACTAACCCAGCACTGGGCTAATTTGTTTCACAGGATGCAGGTTCACCCAAACCTTTACCGAGAAACACTGCCACTTGAAAAAAATAAAATCTGCATCTGAACACAGAATTGTCAGGTGACAGAACAGAAGAAGAAAAACTGCAAATGAGAGTTAAAATTGCACGAATGATTTCAGATCAGGTTTCACTAGTTAAAAATAGCAAAACCCAACTGAGATAAGTATTTTGGTAGCCTGATACATTTTTGTGGTGTGAAAATAAAACTCAACAGTATAAGGCATTATACCTTCTGTTAATCTCAGAAAATAAATGGTTTCTGAAATGTCTAACACTACTATGTTTACACTCTTTATAGTGCTTTTGTATATGCTTTTAGGACAGTACAAATGATACTTTAATTAGAGACCAAACATCCCTTGAATATATTCAATACCTGATTTCTTTTACCAAAAAAAGAAATTTCCAGACAAATGTGATTAAAATCAAAATTAGCATTGCCAGTGTGGCAAGCAGTGTTTCTCTGTGCCATGACACTGGAAAACATCTCAGTACCACCACTCGATTCTAACATATATGCTGAAATGCCACAAAAGTACTTACTGGCTGAGGCTTGAGGTTGAATGCGAGGTATTCCTCCATTTGGCACTTGGAAGTTTGAGTCACTTCTGCTGTTTTTCACAGACTCAGCTTGGATATTAGATGTCCTGGACAGGTTTGGAAGACTACGCCTTAGTTTTTCTGTATGAAACAACACAACGATATCACTATATGTAGTCAAATGCTGGACAAAGTCCAAGCTCTTAACCAATAGCTGAAACCAAAAATCTAAGTGACACGAACAGTTACGTATATAAACTACACAGCAATTTAAATGCATATTTTGTTACATTATAGTTCTTTAGATGCATCATATACAAAACATTTATATAAAAAAGGAAGAATGAACAGTTCTCACTTGTGGTGAAAAAAGTCAGTCATGGCATGTTCTGAAATTGAAGCATGTCTACATTATAATTCCCTGGGTTTTGTTCTACTATTACAGCAATTCAACAGAGAAACCTAACTTGCAGTTTGGCATAGTTCCCAAAGTCTTCATCAATAAAGTTATAATATACAATGCTTGCCTGAAGATTAAAAACATACCGTAATTTTTCAGTCAACATTTGGGACTACCCAGCCTCACAATAGCATATTATACAACAAATAACCGACACGCACTTGGAAAGAAACTGTCAACACACAACATTCAAAATTAAAGAAACGTTACGCTTCTTCTTTCACATCTCATTTGACTATCTGTTCAGCTAGTACTGATTATTTAAGGATCTTCTACAATTGGTACCATTTGTCACAAAATACACAAAGATGCCATTAAATTTCTCCCAAGTCTAATGACATTCTGCGTACGTCCAACCCATGCAGAGCTGGGTTGATGACACACTTCAGGACAGAGGAGTGCAGATGACAAGGCATGATGGATGGCCAACCTGATGATGAAGGGGGATGCGGGGAAGAAGTACTCTAACCATGCACAAGCACTGAAGATGAAAACACAAGTAAGCATCTTCATAGGCTGAGTATTCTTACAAGCGTACTTTCTTCACTTAGAAGTTTGCACTGGTTTGCACTGCAGTTGGTGCATCTTGAACATCTAAATCTCCCTCTAACCAGTCTACAGCAGGAAAAAAAATCTCAACTTTTTTTTAGGTTGCTGGTGCATCAACTCTGAATATCCAAGCAACATCCAACAGCACAAAAACATTCCACGAGGGTTCCTTGGAAGTGTTTCAGAAACACATGATCACACTCTATTTTCATCCCTCTGATAGTGGGACGCCAGTTTTTGGTACCTTGCCTCTAATGGAATATTTTTGTTGTAGCTCATCTAGCATGCATTTAGACTTTCATGAGGCCCTAGAAAAGAACAGGGAAGGAATTCTCAACTAAGCTACAACACAGTTTACTAACTTTTGTGTTGATTGATTTCCTTTATACCTAAAATTTTCTCAAACTACTATTACTAGATGAGATTTCTGTTAGCCCTTCCAAAGATATTCTTAAACAGCTAATTAAATCTGCGGGATCATCTTCCCCAAAAGCTCTAGCCTAGCACACTTAATTTCCTAATTAAAAATTTAAAATTTCTTGTCAGTGGAATTCTGTAAGTGGCATAGATCTCTGCTGTATCAGTGGAGAAAAAATAGAAAATAAACTGTTTAAAAATACATTTCTACATCATCTCTACGTCAGACACTCTATATCCAGCTTACCTTAAAGAGGAATAAATAAGGTGTATTCTTAATACCTCAATTAATATTATTTCTGAAGATTTTATTTGCCAGATAATCACATCTCTTAAAATAGAAAACGATTAGATAGATTAAGGTTAGATATAGTCTAATTGTGTCATGTTTCCTGCAAGTTTTATTTTTATTATGTGGCAGTTTGCACAGCTTTGAAATATTTAAAATATCTAACAAAGACAGTACTACTATTTTTAAGACCATGTTCATGCTCAAAATGCTCACAGTCCTACACTGTCAGAAGAAAGCATTCAGCTATATCACAGGCTAAAGGCATGTGCAAATTGCAACATTACCCTTATCTTTGCAGTTATTCTCTCTGCGTTTTATTCCGTCATCTGCAAGGCCTAACCCTCCTGGTGAATGATCATTTCCCTTGTGTTCTGCTTTATTTTAGTGCACTTTCCTGCCACAGAGAGAATTCAGTCACCACAAAGCTTGATTACACTCAGTGACTGGATAACATCTAAAATAAATAGAAGCCTATCAACTCATCTGACTATTAAGAGTTACCCAGCAAAAATTTAAGCTTTGCTTGCTATGCTTTTTCTTAAACAACTCTGAGATTAAACCAGGGTATTATGCAGGCATATAGTCTTAACTCTTTACACTGACCAAAATCCTTTACTGGAACTACACAAGTACTTTAACTAATTGTGTAATGAATTTGAGACACAACTTATTACCTTCACTTTTGACATTACTAGTCTGCAAATCTGTAGGATGGCCTTGAAGTGAAAGACGAGGTTGCTGTAAACGGCTAATCATAGGCTGGGGTGACACTCTACTGTACTCTATACTTCGAGCAGGCGATCGGGAACGAGGTGAATTCCTTGGAGATTGTTTTGGTGACGGCCAGGGAGAGCTACGAGGTGATGGTGAGAACCTGTTAACAGCAGGGTGCACTGCGTGATGCATGCCATCTTCCTCATCTTCTAAACTCTGTGCATCAAGCTCCTGATCACTGAGTGTGCCTCGCCTCGTAGAATTGCAAGAAGAACCAGAACTACGCCGAGAAGCAGTTGCTGCATACTCTTGCCGGAGGCCTGGCAACAATGAGAACATTGTTTACTTTTTGTCTGCCCACAAATGGTTCAGACTAGAGACAGCACATACAGATATCTGCCCAGAGTTCAAACTTACATTCAGCCCATCTTCCCTCTTTTTATTTGAGACACAAAATTGATTCCAGATTAGCATCGAATAAAGTTATCTAATAGCCTATAATCTCTTGAAATAAGTAGGTGAGCTCATCCCCTTTCCTACTACAGCAACCATCAGTATAGTTTACTGTCTACTTGTTCATCTCCTCTCCCGGGCTGGAAACTCACAACGCAGGACACATCTTAATTTTGGTATCAGGTAACATCCTAGAACAACTGCAATGACAGGCTTCTTGCAATGCATTAGGAAATGTAACAAAGCAGCTACATGACAAGCTGCCCCTCGAGAAAACAGAGTTCAGTTAACCAGTGGCCTCCAAAGTTGTGTGCACACAACTCAGGGGTACAGAAAACAATCCACTGTAGTAAAGGAAAAAAATCATTTTTTGTAACATTAATAAATAAAATAATATTTTAATTAGTGTTTGCATCATCTTTATCTCATCCTTTTTAATGTATATTTTTGTCTACATTTTGTAATGTACATAATATACTACTGTACGTGTATATAATTTATAAATTAATAGATATACATGGGGAGTGCTCAAGAATTTTACTGATAGGGGTGTGCAATAAAAATGTTCGGAGACCACTGAGTTAGACAACCAAAATTACTATCACTTTCTACAGTCTCAGAGAGACCAAGACAACAGACAAAGACTCAAGTGAACCTTAAAAAAAAAAAAAAAAAAAAAAAGAATTGTGAAAAACGCCTCTGTATATGTCTAGCCGTATTGACTTTACATTTTGGCGATTTAAATCACAGAGTAAGGACTGATGTCAACAACATTGGATTACATCGGGAAGACTTATCTCCTGAGGAGAATGGTGACAGTAGTCTAACAACCATTCTTTTACCCTATACTATACGCTACAAATTCAATTCATACTCTCTCCAGTCTTTATTTTGTCCGCAGTTCCTAAAGAACATTTCTGCACAGAAACTTCCTTTCCTTAACCTGGAGACAGAGGTCTTTAGCCAGCCTTCTGAGGAGAACCACATTTGTACATCCCTAGTAGAGTCTTAACCTCTTTCTCATTCCTGCTAAGTAAGTCCTACTGCAGTTATTCAATTAAAAAAAATATATCAAACGCCCCACTTGGTTTTCAGGATGCAAAACGCTTACTTTCTTCCTGCATTCGTGCTAAAATTTGCACATCTGTAACATCATTTAGCTTGTAATTAGATCCAATAGAGTCCTCATCCATCTCTGATGCACTTAATTCACTGTCCAAAGAGGACTGTGGACTTAGTGGAGGATTCCTATCTGCTGAGCTTTTAAGGTGACCTATAGAAAGGAAATAGAGTAACAGATTTATTTAAAAAAAAAAAGGCAAAAAAAAAGCAAGCTGCATATCCTGTTAAAAGAACCGACAACCTGAGAACAGATTATGATTAACACATTGAGGCTAACAGACCGTTTGAAATACTTGACTGCAAATCTAGGCTGAAAATATAATTTACACAGACAGAATGAGTAATTTTATATAAAATCATTGTAATAATGACAGAAGAAATTAATGACATATAATCTGGTCCATCTGTACCAAGTTTTTTAACTGCTGTGGAGTTTTTGTACAGCTTTTGCAGAAAGAGCAACTGCATACATGTTTCATTTATGCTCTAAGTCTTGTCTCTGCACACTACAGCGTAAGACGTAAGTTTGACTATTTGTATATCTTTCTTGAACAGTGAGGAATTGCTGACCCAATGAATATTGATTGTTTTGAATGCTTAAAATATAGTTTATCCAAAAATACTACTTGTTATAAGCACACACCTTTGCTAAACTGTAACATACTGGAAAAACTCTTTCCCATTTGCTGCCTTCTGATTGACAACCCATTTCCGGTTACATTCTCTCTCTGTCCTGAAGGCAAACACAGCACAAAATGCAGACCCGAGCTACAGAGATTAAAATAAAACTCGGGTAATGATGCTGCTGAGTATATTGTAGTGCAGGCTTCTCTTTATAAGTCCACAGCGAGCTACGAGTAGCGGGACTGTTAATGTAATGTTTTTTTGTTTTCCCTGCAAAGTAACGTGACTTAAAGTAAATATAAGCCAATATCCTGACTTCACTGTAGAGATATGTTCCAGGCATCAATTTTTCTACTGCAAAGAAAGAGCCTATAGTGCAGAATAAAGGCAGAAAACATTGCCAGAAGCTACTGTTTATTGTGATGCCTGCGAAGCTTCAAGGAAGGTCTTTAACTGAAATATATGCTTCTTTCTTAGATTACATTGTTCACATCTCAGAGGTACTGATGGATACATTGCATACCAAATATTTCAGTGAGTAAGTAATACCACAATTGCAGAGACTACAACCACAAACATGCGACATTTAAACGTGTACTATGCAACTTATATCTCCCTCATCTGCAGGGCCAATTCTAGAAGCTCCTCAAAAGTGTGCTGGGACTCCACAGAAGCAACAGCAAGAGTTTTGGCCTATTGCTAGTACGCATCCAAACATTTAAAACATATCTCATACCAAAAGGTCCACAAAAATGCCTTTCCTAAAAGGTTTAAATACTGCATGATGCAAACTTCCTACAGAAAACTGACAGGTTTTTGGTGTCTTCCAAAAGTTCTGTGCAAATGCAATATATTTGAGCGCATATTTTTGAAAGGAAGGGACCTCCCCTCCGCACAGACACACACGCACTTACCTGAGGTGCCAGGAGGTATGAACTGTTTTACTAAAGCAGATTTCACTGGTGTTGAGGAGGGAGAGTTGAAACCACTGCTGTAGGGGCTACTAGTATTTGGGCTATAGGAGCTTGCGTAACTGACCGCACTGAAAGGGCTACTGTACAAATTCTGTCTCTTCAAAGCTGTATAAAAGAGGAAGAAAGTGACAAATTATAAGAAGGGAACCATCAAAACATTATTATAATACTATGCGATATCTTCAGCATGATTTAATTGCTATACAATCCAAGCAGTGCACTTCTGTCATCAGGGAGTTTTTCCAACTGATTTCTGAGTCTCCTAAGTACAACTGTATTGTCTTTTCTTTTTTATTGTCTTTTTTTTTATATTGTAATTTATTTATTTGTCTTTTCAAATACTTTCCTAGTAGAAATCAAATCTAGAATTGCTACACCTGCTCTCTTCCGTTCAACATTCTCAGCCTAGGGAAGGAGGAGGGAAGTGACTCAAAAGACTAAGCTAAGCTATCTTAGTGTACAGCCTATGCAATTACATGCAAACCAGCGCACACCATCAAGTATCAAGGGCTACAAAAAACATCCACTTTGTATTTAGTGATAAAGAAAAGAGGCATCCCTGGATGTGAGAGTATACAAAACACAGCTGCCTTGATTACAGTCTGAATGAATATTCGATGCAACCCTGTGTACCAGTCTACCTTGGAAAATGAAAAAAACGATGCTACAAGAACAGCAAGTGCCCACTGAAGAAAAAAAAAGTCCTTAGCTTATAAAAATACTGACAGAGAAAGACTGCTCTTGGCTACTGCTAAGGAGCCTACTGCATCACTGCAGCCATCCAAATATGATTTCCACATATAAAGCCAAATAATAAAATGAAACTTCTGAGGCAGTTACCTTTGATTTTTACTGTTTTTAAGTATCAGTCAACCCAAACAATCTTGCTCTCATTCTCCCTAGGTTTCATCCCAGCCTTTGTACAAGAACTGTAGCTACTCTCTGGGAGAGTATTAATATATATAGACAAAACTAAACCAGCCAGCATTCAAAGAGTATCTCCTGCAGTGGTCTTTTAGGGTGAAAGAACAATTAAGTTGTACATAAACTATATGGGAATGCTGTTAGTTCATGTCTAGTTCTCCAGAATTCAGAGACCTGTCCAGACCACACAGTATTTCAACAGCAACCCCAAGACTGGCACCACAGAACCAGCAATACCACCTATGAACTTCCCCAAAGCATGTACCAAAAGGATTAAAAAAAAAAAGGTTAAGCATAGCAAATGCGTTTGTATCTCTGGATACCAGGAATCTGCTGTGCACTCTAAAGCAGAAAACATAGTCAAATTAGTGTTGCAGTAAGATCTGTAAGTGCTGTTTGAATCTACCACTTAAAAAGGTTTCTCTGAAAGTCACCAGGACAATACAAGCCACACAGTGGTTATTCTTGTCTACTACTCTTCAGTTTATTGAAGAACGTAACTAAAGGAATCAATCAGGAGAGTATCCCTTGTTCAGTTCAGAAAGTATTTTTCAAGTACAGGAGGATCACACATCTCTGTGTTGCCACGTCTTTTACCAGGTTAGACCAAACGGCCACTGCTTCAAACGCAACAATCCGCACTAACGCTTCTTATAAGATCCACTTTTTATTTTGGTTGTTTTTATCGACTATTTAACACTTCAGCCAAATGAAGTTCTTAAAAGTATGCCAAAAAGTTGGCTACCTTGACATGACATTCGTTGAGGCAGAAGCCATAATCACATCTTCTACAGTTTTGCATCAGGTGTGGTAAACATCAAAAATCTCTTATCAAAATAGAGTACTTAATGGCTCTTTCAAACAGACTGTAGCATTATTCCCTTCTATCCAGTTCTAATGCTTTGGGATTTTTCTATCCATGAACATAAACCCTATATGCAACATAAGAGCTAAAATGGAATACTTTCCTCTACTACTGATCTTAAATATCAGTGCTAAAGTGTTTTCAGATGAATTTTAACTACTTGGAAAAAAAATCCATTATGATCTCTGTTTCCATAGTCGCCAGGTTACAGTGTATGATTTGTATGGCTACTTAAATGAGTGTTTTGCTCAGAAATTTAGTTTTTATTTTAACATGACAGAAAATGGAACTTCAGTGGGGGAAGTGGGAACCAAAGGAAATTTGGTCAGTTTTGGTAAAGTCAGTTTCTTCAGTGCTGTAAGAATTTTATGCCAAGCTGATAACTGAATTGTACTTGAACAAAGAAGCAAGTACGTCGCAAAATACTGAACTGAAAGCTAGAGATCAAAACTTTACGATGTATAAATCTAGATTAGATTAAGTTGTAGCTCACCTAGCTCATAGAACCTAAACTTCATAAGAATTTTGAAACTATGCATATATACTATAAAATGACAAGAGGCCTCGCAGATGTGTGGCAATACACTCAGGCAGGTTCTAGGGAAAAAAAATAAATCAGAAATTGAGCCCTTCCAAAGAAAAGTGTGACATTTCTGTAACTGAAAAAGGGTTTCAACTAGTGCAGTAACAACTAGGCTACTGATAGCAGCGTATTTAAAACAAATGTATTCCATTCTGCTATGTCAGACATCTTGACATTTATTTGTTTATTAAAAAATTTTATTTGGTGTAAGATCTTTATTTATTTGGACATTATAAAAAGCCAAATAGACTACAGTTGCATGAAACACTGCCTTCAGAGGCAAAGTCTGCTTCAGCATCTCCTCCCGCTCCACTCTGTGCATGGTCACCACCTCCTCAGCTGTTCAATATAAGCCGTGGATAGCAGAAGGCAGCAGAGGCAGAAAAGGCAGAAATTGAAGTTGATTTTACAGCAGATTCCTTAAACTGCACCTTCTGTAAAGAGCCTCTCTGGTATTTAAACCAGTAAATATTAGTATTATTTTTAGAGTGCAAAAAAACAGATGGAAGTTTTATATTCTACTTTTTAGATCTTTCACTCTAAGTCTTACAGGGAATGTGCTAATTTCATGAATTACGGAATCCAATGAATTTTAGCCAGTATTCTTAAGGTACCTCCAGTTTATTTTGAGAATATCAGAAAGGAAACCTGGTTTTATTACAAAGCTCAATTAAAAGGGCAGGTAATTACAAGCAGGCTGTATTCTGTTTGACTCTGATGGGAACTCCTTTGACAGCAAGTGCTTTTAGCATTCATGTAGGAACCCCAAAGTACCTATTCCAATTGAATCTTTGTTCTCACACCATGAAGAATAATTTCCCATCTCTTGCTGAAAAGGATGGTTTAAAAAACCCTAAAATATAAATATGCACAACAGTTCTTTATTTTGTATTTACTAAACAGATTTTCAAAATGTTAAATTTGGAAACAATTGAATTACTGCTTAATCTTTAAAACAGGCTCTTTATACATATCCACAATGACAAAATATTTATCACATGCAGATTTCTTCAGATGAAAGAAAGCATTCTTCCGTTACATATAGAAAAGTACTCCCTGGTACACGATGAAATTTTTGTGGTACAGCATTTTTCATCCTAGGCAAGTACAAACTTCTACCTCCCTCAGCACTGTGTTTTTCCCCAGGAAAAAAAAAAAGAGCTCTATCCAAACCATTTTTCTGGTACAGAATTCCAACAGGGATTTCTCTAATTTAGGAAGGCAGTAGTTTTACAGCTCAAAATATGGTCTTGCTTAGGATTGTCAGACAACATTACTAAGATCAATTTTAACATGAAAGTGATTTTATATTAAATGAAACATTATGTTAGAAAAGATTACACATTAGCCTTCAAAACACCACATGATCAGCGTTTTTACATTATTGCATATTTTCTTTCATAACATTCACAAACAGCATGCAGCACCTAGTTTATTTCAGTCAACAGCTGGTTAAATTGATCTTGAATCTCTCTTTCACTCTGGAAGAGAGGAACAAAAAAATTTGTGTGCAGAAAACTGATGCTTAGGTAAGTTCAGAAGACCTACTTTATGAATCAAGACCAACTTTTCCAAATGATAGAGATCTGAAACGTGTTTGTTATGATTAAGTGACAAATTTATTCTAGTAGTCACTGTGGTAATTCAAAACAATCATTAGGGAATTCCATCACTGAGACCAAGGTTAGGTAAATAATAGTTGGTTTTGAACAAGCTCGGTGCTTAACTAAAAAAAAAAATCAAACACTCAGCATGGAAAACATTTAAGTTTCTACACACACAGACACACAGTTCTACAGGCTGTAGTGATCATGCATTTGATTTCAAGTATTTAAATAAAAAAGTTACTGTTGTCTCGGGAAAAATTGCAACATGGCCAAAGTTACTCTTTTCTAGTTCTATACAACTGTGTCTTGTGGCATCTCTTCCAAAAGTTCTTCCTCCTGGGTGTAGTATTTCTGTGCTCCTACAGTTGCTTTCTTCATGTGCTTACTTGTAAAACCCAACACCATTTTAGATCACCATGTGGTGGAAATGCTGGTTTCCAGCCAACATGAAATGTACTCCTGCACTTTTGACCAGGGACTTGAGGCATGGCTACGAGAAGTCTTTGCACCAGAATATGCCTTAAGGTTCACTCTAGTCTGGACACTCTTCCAACACCAGTCACAGGACTCTCTGCAACTGTAAACTTGAACTCAGGAGCAAAAAGGCATTGTGCATCCTGAGTTCTCAGTAACTGCTCACAGGATCATGGAGCTGAAAGCCCCTCTTCCCTTCTTTATCACCACACAACGGAAAAAGATTATAAGAACAAAGAAGAAAAGCTGGAATACAAGAGCACATTTGAGACTGAGAAACAGCAAAAAGATTACATTACAAAGATATAATGGGAGCTGACAAAGCTAAAATCATCAAGGCAAAAGAAACATCTACAAGGATTCAGGAGAGAAAGTAACAGTAGTATGAAAAGCATTATCAATGGAAACTGGAACTGAAATTTCTTAACCTATTACTAGCTACTGTTTCAGTTAAGTGACGGGTCCACAAGGGACAAATGCGACGTGAAATACAAAGCCCAGCATATTCTGGAAATCCTGGTGTAGAATCACACAAGGAGGCACTACTTGTCTTTTCCAGCGGAGCTTCCTGCTACCCTACTGCTGCAAGTGGTCTGGCTGTTCTGAAGAACAATTTTTTCTGTAACAAGTTCACTTTTCCATGCAATCTTCTCCAACTAGCAGTATTACGGCCCATCTCTTCTACCAGTAATATTTTTCCTTAATTAGTACTATAGGCGATCTGCTGTATTCTTGCAAGTGTCCCTGCCAGAAGCAGATTCTCAAGGATATGGAAAAAAAGCGAAGTTGCCTAGACTCAGTTTGAACGACCAAACTTTTAAGTCTGTCCATTTCATATGGTAGTGTCCTGCCACTCTGCTTCTACCGTGAGTGAACTTTTAAAGATATTCTAGGGGTTACAGAATTTGTGGTACTTCTGGAATATTTATACTCACCTCTGAAAAAAGGACAAAATTATTCATGTTTAACCTAACTACTATATGGTCCTAAATACTTAGTTAAGTCACACCATAAATTCTTCAGGCTCCCAAATTTGCATAATTTTTCATAAATCCCCATGCCCTGGGCACTTTTCATTGTTTAGAATTTCAGTCTATACCTGTAGGAAGCTTGTTAACTGTTCAGGAAAACTTTTAATAGACATTTGTCAAGGCTGCTTACACAAAGCACAAGAAATACGGAAAGAAAAAAGGTGACTCATACTGAAGGCGCTTTCACCATTTTACTCACTAGTTTTACAAAAGTGAGAACTGGATTTTCATGTTATCTACCAGCAATGTTTTCAAGTTTTATTAAGAACAATCTTTGTACAAATCAGAATAAAGACTGAATTGCTCCAGAGAAGAATCCAAAGAGGGGGAAAAAAGTTCCAGTCAAACTCAGCAAAGTTCATGTATAACTATATGAAGGGTGGTTGGGAACACTTCTGGAACTAAGTTTTCAGATATTCTTAGCCCAAGTCCAATCATTCTGTTAATTCCTGCAGATAATTAAAAAAAAATGTTGTCGCATAACACCAAAAAGAAGATGGACATATGGGGCAAGAATAGATATTCATAGTAAGACAGAAAGGAATATCTCAGCATAACGTTTTTTTTTTCCTCCAGTAAAAATAGGCTCAAACAAAAGCTAAAATAAAGCAATTTTTGGAAAAGACTGAGAGGTTAAAACAAATGTAGAACATTCACTGGGAAAAGCATTGCTGGTAAGTTATCAAGAAAATTAACAAAGAAATCAGATGAACAGAAAATCCTAATCAGACCTTCAGCATTTTGCTGCTAATTTGACATCAGAAAGGCTGAGAATGAAAGGATGAAGACAGTAGGCTTTCTTCCTCAAGGGCCAGGCACTCAGTCCTTTCCCAGATTCAAATATAACCAACTATGCTGTGTCAAGAAAGAATCAAACTCTGAATTTCTTCATCTAATGGTGACATCATCTTAAATTACTTGGGATGGGAAGAAAATGAATCAATATTACCTCCCCCAAAGTATTCAAGAAATTCAGCCTTAATTTTCTTAGATGGAATAAAGCAGCTCATCTAGCAAAAAACTAATCTCTGTGGTAACGTACTGACATCGCACAACAATTATGCTAGTTTAATACAAGCCTTCTACTTTAAAGCAAGATCTCCAAGGTAAGGACATCGGCCAAAAGTTTTCAGAAAGAAACACATTTTTACTACGCAGGTGAAGTAACTCTGTAATCCTGACTCCTGGTTAATGCTTCCTTTCATTTTAGTCAGTGCAGAAAATTAGGAGAATGGATTACTGTTTGCAGACCACGACAACTTTAGACAGAAGTAACTGCTGCGTCTCATCCTTTCCTCTCACAGCTATTATTGGCTGATTCTGATCCCTCTAAACTATCTTCAGAACAAATATGCACAGCCCAGTGGAGTTAGTATGAAGGAACTCACCTGACATCGTCTGTTCCAGCCTGTGGATCAGTGACTTTTTAGCACTTTCAATGTCAGGACTTGGGTAATCCAACACCTGCCTGCACCAAACTAACGGACTAACAGATTTTTGCACTGGAGTCAGTCTCTTCTTTGGGGACGTATATAGCCTGAAAAGAAGAAATAAAAATTATGAAGACCAAATGGGCATTAAAAAGGGCATGTAAGAAAATACTGCACAGTATGCTATTTCCATTCTTGTACTCTACCTACAGTACAATCCCAAAATATAATGAAAGCACAAGCTTTAGTTTAAAATTAACGATTTTGGATACACAGTAATACTAATAACACATGGCTATCCAAAGACTTCTGTCAAGAGCTGATGCCTACATTGCTACTCTGTGAAAAACTGATTGATATGCCAGAAACAAACATCTTTCCTTTTCAAACACAGGTATATGGACAATTTCACTCTGTCGCTTAAACACACAACTGAGGATTGATCTTATTGATTTAAGTAATATTCACCTTAAAGAAGGAAATGAAGCACTACCCAGTATGCAACCGTAGTTTTCCTAAATGCAAAGATGTTGGCAAGTGACAAGCACCTTAATAGCCAAGCAACAGTGCTGAAGTACACAGGACATCTCCTATTTCAGTATCCTCGAATGATACGCATTTTCTTTCTACTTATAACTTGTACCGTAGCACCTGATCCTTTAATTTTCATTTGAACACAGAACAAAGAGACTATCTTTGTCCCAAGGGGTGGACAGTCAAGCATTAAAAACAAGGAACAACAGATAATGCATGTAGGAGAGTAAAAGGAAACAATGAGACCATATTGTTCTGGAGGACATGCTGAGGCCTTTGCCCATCTGCAGCCCCATTCATCTATTTTAACTTCAGCATTCCACGATGGAAGAAATAAATACTCCATTTGAAAGCCTCTAAACATGTAGCTGAAAACTCACCCTCCCTCAACAAACAATTTAAAGGCAAAGTCAAATCCAATCAGACACTCACAAGACGGATATTTAAGCCTTATCTTTGGACTAAAAGCAAACTTGGACATTTGCTTCAGCAAAAGACAACAGTGATCTGCAAGATCTGCAGCTCTACCTAGAGCTTTTGCATGTGCAGAAATGGTTAAATGAGCGTTTCTTCTAGGAGTATCCAATGACAGACTTCGTATCCGAAGTGAATATGGTTGTATGCTTCACACTGTGGCTTAGGAGCATTTGACAGCCTAGTCAGCATGCTTCTACACAAAACTTTCTGTTCCCTTTATGCCAATGACAGCAGCAACACAGACGTTATTCTCCACTGGTCTATTAAGAGATTATTAACTGACCCTTCTTCTGTAGTTCTTGGTTTGTTTTTATAAACAGCTTGAAAGGATTTTATTTTTAATTACTGTTATTAAGGTTGCTTCTTACAAGAGCTTCCCAAAAAGCATATTTAAAAATCACCAGGAACATCTTACCCAAAACACCGATCACTTTGTCCAGAGCATACTCTAATACATTCTTCCCCCAAACACCACAACTAAAAGGCTACGTCTGCAAATGCAGAACGGAGGATTATGACTACTTATCAGGTTTTCACATGAAACCAAAGCAGCTTGTAACAACGCAAACAAAAAAACAAAACAAATGCTGCCCATGCAGCTTAATGCCCAGCATGACACTGGGCGGAGGGTACCACTGATTTTGTAGAGATCCTTGTAAGCACTGCCCATAAGGAAAGCTAAGAGCCCGTCACATATTTATATCATCGAATATCCCTGGAAAGAACAGGAGCTTCTTGATTTTCACAGTCCTATGGCAACAATTACACAAATTGCTGTACTTTATGCAGTGATCTACATGCAGTTAAAGACAACATTTAACACTTACTAGCTCTCTAAAGCTTTGTATGTACTTTTATTGTCTTTCCTGCACTCTTGTCTGTCCTAAGACAGGGTTACACAGTACAGAGAAGCGTCAAAGGCAACAAAGCCAACTCGTGTGCTGTGCGGAGAGGACTCCCGGCTCCCTGGATAGCTGGCATGCCGTGCTGTGTTTGAGAAGTTCCAGGCACATTTGAAGTGTTTACAGTAATACCCAGTGCAACGGGCAAGAAATTAAAATACGCATCCCCTTTTTAAAGATGCACACAACGGTTATCCTGAGCGAACCTACAAGACTGATCAAAATGGCACCTGATATTTTAAGCTCCACCACATTATTTTCTGCAATTTGCAGCTGTTGCATTTGTTTCACAAATAGTTTATCTACTGAAACAATTCAGGCTTACACAGCTCCTACTTTCCCACTCCCCTTCAGACCAAACACATACTGCAGACTCTCCCACCTCTTTTCAGCCAGTCGCTTTTTGCCTTTGAACATTTTTGTTTCACCCTACAGATCAAGAAAGGCAGAACTTGAGAATATTTCATGCTACCCCACTACCTCATGATAAGCACGTGTGCATCAATGCAGTAACACAATGACTCTTTCAAGACAGTTTCTTTTACATTGTGCAATTATCAATTCTCATTATTACAAAGCAGCAATCGTTATTCTGCATCTGAGAAAGAACAGCCAATCTTAAGTTTTGAAACTGACACAGTTCTACTCACTTTGCCTAATTTTAATCAAGACAATTAAGATCAAGGGCAAGGCGAAGGACTGGAGTCACGCTTCTACTCTCTGTTCCCAATAGCAGAAAGGAAAAAAGAACAGAAAGGATACTGCAGAATTAAAATAAGCATGTAGAAATTCCCTCATAAAGCTAACCAATCATCTCTGTCAAACTACCGCTTGACTCAAAGGCAGCAGGCCCCCACTAGCTGAAGAGCTTCCCAGAAAAGACTCGTTCCCATTTGTACCTGTTCATGTGTTCAACAGCACCATGACTGCTGATTGGCAGCACGGCAACTCTAAGGCTGAAGATCATCAGTAGCTTCATACATCTTTAAACACCACTAAATCACCTTCTAAAAACAGGAAATGGAAAGCGATTGAGGAAGCTGACAGCTTACAGTTACCACCCATATTTCAAATGTTAGCACACCAGAAAAATTGCACTGTGATCCACAAGAGAGTAGGGACACAACCAGAGTTTAGTGCCACAAGACCAAGTAAAAGAAAACAGTACACAGAAAGAAGCTCAGGGGCTTTCACCTGATTTGAAAAGGTATTAAGAAGCCCAGGCACTATAACTGTGCTGCACACTGTACCATTTCCTTCCTTCAGCAGTAACACTAGTCACTATGTCACAGCAGCACCCATCTGAAATTTTAAGTAGTCAGGGACTCTACAGATTAATCTTAGGAAGACACAGCACAAAAATGGAAAAGCTTTTGCAGAAAGACAACTGTCACTACACGCTCATATGATAATGCCAGCCTAACATGGCAAGCCACAGCACGCTGCACTGGGACACAGCTGAGCTGGAAGAAGCTCTGAAGAAAGAGGACGGGACACTGAGACAGGAACGGATTAGTTCCACAATCATTACCTCACCTGATGAGCACCTTCCACCGCACTGCGTTACAATACAAGCAGCTAGTTGCCACAGGCACGAAGCCAGGAGCCAAGCTTCTAACCAGGAAGAAAGGAGGAGTCTTTCTGAACCAAAACCCTTCTGCTGCTCGAGTGCAGGAGAAAAACACGCAGATGAATGTGAAATCGCAGATCAGATTAGATGGAAGACGGCAAGCTGAAGGACCTGGAGTTAAAGCTTGTTTATTTTGGTCACATTAGCTTTAAGCAAAAAGTCACATATGATAGAGACAAGGAAACATCAGTGGACAAAACACATCACAGACAAAAGTGGGATGAAGAAAGCAACTTGAAGAGAAGACCCAAAGGAAAAATGGATATCTAAGGACAGATCAGTAAGACACTCCCCTAGAAGAGAGGGGAAAAAACACAAGGTAAAGCTACTAAAAGTAAATAAAGCAACAGACAGGAGTATAGGACAGCCTTGGAAATCCAGTTTTGGACACAACAGTATTAACCTAAACTTTTAGATGAAACTAAAATTCTTGGAGATACTATTTGGAGCACCTTGAGATAAATTTTAAGGTGAATTTTGAATAAACAGCTACAGGTAAAAAACTGAAGAGACCCTCTGGTTTTAAAGGAAAAAAACACTATTTAGCATCCCTGAACATACTTGGCCCACAGACTTCCTTTTGCCTCCTACTGCACCCCTGTCAAGTACTGGATGTCTCAAAAACAAAGAGATGAATACTACAAAAATGCTTTGACAGCCTTTATACCAGTAGAGAGTTAAAGAATCTGGACTTTCTAATCGGACAGGTCTCATTAAATCCTCCTATTATAATTGCACTTCTAACTACATGGTGTTATTTTCAAGTAGAAGTGGAAAGTTTCAGGGCTTGCAAAGCACACCTGGGAGCAAAACTACCACAACAATTAAAGACCAGTTAGTTTCTGGAAATTATAGCCCTTGTTCATTTCCTCATCTCAAAGGAATATGTTACTGTCTGAGAGAGATACTGTAAAAAAAGGACGAGGCCTTCAAGAGCTTGGAAGACTCCTGTAACACCATGATGCAGCTTTCCTGGAACTGTCACACAAACTCTGTACAGACTTTGGGAAGGTTTTCACAAGGAATTTGTTAGAGCACGCATACTCTAATATGGTATTGTTGTTACTTACAGGGAAAGAAGTTGAGAAGTTTCGTGTCCTGTTAAACATGTTCCAAAATAAGCCTGTTTAATTACTAGGCTCAAGAGCTCTACCAACACCTATAAGAAGGCAGAAATGCGGACCATGCCTAAACAAGACATGATTATGAGGCACATTTTAGCAATATTTTTAAGACAATAAAGGAAATCTGTACCAAAGCTTTCATGATATACAAATATCAACCGTATTTAAAAGCCATAAATATCACACAAAGTCAGAAATGGAAAGACATTATTCCTTGGGATTCTTTCAGCAGTCCTCAAACATCTATTTCACAACAAAATGGATATCTCAAGGACATTAGTCTTTGATGTTACCAGTTGTTACACTTAATTAGCTGATAATTTCTGTAATCCTTACTCATCTCACATGCTTCTTGTCACGTTGTGTTCCTAGCTTGAGGAGCCTTTATCTGAATTTGGTTAAAAAAAAAAACACCACGGACTTCAAATCAGATTCATACTTAGTCTGCCAGAAAATGAAAAGCATTGCTTTCTCTTTTACTTAAATCACCAGGCTGGAATTGATCCGAACCCGTTCGGTTTCCAAGAGGCCCAAGCCACATTGACACAGAGCAGTTTTAGCAGCCCAACAGGAAATTCTGCAATGCATTTCCAGCAGCGGGATGTCACCCAGGTGCAGCTCTAGCCTAAAACACCCAACATTTTGCTAGTTTACCATGGCATACTTTAGAGTCCCAAAACATAAAGCCAGTGCTCACTGAACATTAAGCAATGAGATGAAAGACGATCACTGCGAATCATTACAGATGAGAATTGTATTTTTATCCTCTCTCAAAACAGCAACATAGCCAGCTAATTGGAACGGATGACAAGAACAGAAGTGTAAACTATTAAAAATAGGTATCGCTTTTACAGAAATAGCTGCTGAATGACAGCGCATGGAATAGTAAGAGTACTTGCTTTCTATTTTAAACAGGCTACCCAACCAATATAAGGCCTTCAGAAACACTGAAAATATTAATTTGAAATATTAACGTGAACAACAAATTCCAGTAATTTAACTTTAAACATCCAGCAAATGCCTTCTGTCTAGAAATGAAGTCGGCCAGCCATGGGCTACTCCTGCCCTACCAGGGAGGCTTGAAACTGAAGTGAAACGTGACATGAAAACACCGGTCAGCACAGGCTGGCTTTTATAGCAGCATCATTTAAAGAGGATGCAACTGCTCCGAAGTTTGCTGGGCAGCACGTGTAAAGCAGATACACAGCAACCTCTACACTCTGCTATGCACACGCTGCATACAAGTTTGGGAAAAAAAAAAAATCACCACAGGTTTTGCTCTCCCTTTTAAAAGAAAGTTTCTCTGAAAGTGACCGTGCAACAAGTTACCCCAAAGCCAGTTACAGCGTGGATCCACGGTACGTTAACTACGCTACGGTAATTGTCCACGTGTGCACACTTATCCTGCAATAAACTGGAGACAGCTCACTTTTAAGCAGCAGCACAGCAGGCCACCCTGCGTACTGTTAGCGAGTCATCTCCAGTGCGCTACATGCTCACGCCCAACCTCGTCACGCCAGCACGCCAGGCAGCTGTGTACTGCCTCCTGCCTCTCTGAAGACTTCTCCACTCCGGTCCCCCTTCCTGCCCTCCTGTCTTTTTAATCGGTTTACAGAAAGACCTGATCACACTGAAATCTGAAAAAAAAATAATCAATCCAGACTGGCTCAAGAACAGCTAAACAGGCACACTTATACAAATGCATCGCCAAAGTTAGTGTTAACTTCTTGATAAAGTCATTAGTAAGCCTAAAACAAACTCTCGGCAGGACTAGGTAAAGTTCAGTACACTGGGCATGTGTGCATGGGGCTATTTGCAACGTCAGGACCATATTAGGAATAAAGTCTGAGCCCCTTAACTCGGATTTGGAAGCACTAATCTAGTGTGAGCATTACATGTAAAATAACACAGTTTTAGCAGTGAAGAAAGGTATTTCTTCTGCCACAATGAGGCCACAGACCACTTCATGATGAGGTCTGTGAATACACAGACTGAAAAAATGCCCACATTACACAAAGCTGAGAGAACCAGTACCCTTCATCATCTATGATCTCCCACAGCAACATCCTCCTGAAGTCAGCAGCCAAGACAAATCTAGGCTTCTCTGTGCAGACGAATCAACAGCTGAACCAACTTTTAATGCTCAAGCTGTGATTTAAATTTAGTTTGTTTCCATCTGAGGTTTCCTCAATTGGTAAGTGGATTGTACCTCTACAGAGGTATAATCCTACAGTTCAAATGGGATTTTGGGATAAGCAGGAGTGATCCAAATCCACTTGAATCACGAAGAGTTCACACAAGGATTAATTTTAGTTGAGTACATTCACTCTTTTCACAGTTGATTCAACTGCTTGTTGAGTGGCCTTGCGTAAGCAAGGCCTTAAGAGTAGGATCTTTACAAAAGTCTAAGAGAAATCCACTTACATCATCCCTCCTATTTTCAGAGTTGTTTCTTTTTGGCTGATCCACTAGTGCTCTCAAAATTTCCAGCTTCATTTAGAGCAATAACCTCTATTTACCAAATGCACAAAGATCTGGTTTGATTTTTTTTAAATTGGCGTTCCTGCCTATGGCAGAGGGGGGTGGAACTAGAAGATCTTTTGAGGTCCCTTCCAACCCAAGCCATTCTATGACTCTGTGAAGATAAAGTCATCCTACCTTCATAAGAAAAAAATGTCTTAAGACTACTTAGTGCCTCAACAGTTGAATTAAATGGTCTTCAGAAATTGCAGGAGTTTGATTTCCACTTAAAATAAATAATTTGGAAAAAAAAAAAATCACTTGCCAACTTTTCAATCTAACCAAACCACATCTATCATTAAGTGCATAGTAAATTACAGCATGAAAGGACAAAGGTTTTTTTTTAATTACATATTGATATTTCTTGACATGTGCTACAACAAGTAAATGTTTAAAACTACTCATTTCAAGTTCTTTTATCTCTCAGTCACTGTCCTACATCTAACACAGAACTTTAGTGTTATAGTCACTATAATATTAGGAAAGGAGCAAAGACTTGCAGCAAACTGCACTTCAGTTCTGTTGTCTTTTGAGGACTGGAATTTGCATAGAAACGCAACTGAAGCCACAATAACAGGCAGCGTAAGTGCCAAACACCTGACACCAGCAAGCGCGGTGCTGAGTGAACTCTGCCGCCTGCCCACGAGCGCCCAGAGCTGCGTAAACAAAGCCACGCTGCATTTATGTCATCACTGTCACCGTATGCTGTTGCGACATTAACTTTCACTGAAGAGATGTATTATGGTTCCCACGATTTAGGATTAGAATAAAAATAATAACAGCTATTGTCACTAGAAAACATGACACTCACAAATTTTTCCATCCCGCTCCAAACTTACCGTACAAATTCAGAATATTTTATTTCCCTAACGTGCTATAAACCAGTAGATTACAAGGCATAAGTTGGGAAATAAGAGTAGCTGTTCTGCACGGACTCGTCATCTGGAAGATGATGCCTTGTTTTATTTTAGTAGGCTTGTGTTGGATCAGAATAAATTTATGCTCTCATACTTCTCTAGTGGATCAGGCTAGATGTCAGGCTAATAGCTTAATAACTTATCTGAGGAAATATACACACTGTATTCTCCCTGAGCAACGAAACACTGCCCACGCATGAAATCATTTAAGTGTTTTTAATAGCGTTAATTACTCTGATTTTCTTTTTTTTAACAAAAGTCTGTTTGTAAGGGTGTTAGTTCTAGAAAAAGACCTTTGCAGCTGAACTTTATAACCATCTCTGAGCCAAGTCGGACTGCTTTTGTTACTCTTTTCTTCGCAGTACACATTTGCCCTGCATTTCCCTGTTGACACCATGCTCCTCCCCACTGCTTCTCCCAGAGCTCTTATGTTGCTCCTCAACTAGTGTCATGGGAAACTTCAGAAAGACAGCTGGAGAACAGCATGACGTTAAGAGAAAGGAAACCTTCTTGATTCACAGTAGAAGCTCATCAAACTGTCACAAAGAGAAGGTGAGCAAACACCCGCTGGTGTTTCCGCTGGAGCAGCAGGGTAAGCAGTCCATTAAAAAAAAAAAAAAGAGGGATTGCCTAAAGTAAACTGTGGTGTTATAAAGCTAGCAATAAGTGAAACCATGCAAGCCAACACATTTCTGAGATGAAGGAGCACGTCACGTTTGCTGCCTTTATAGCGAGAAGAAATCCCGGCTTTCAACCTGCCTGATGCGTTTCAGGAAGTAGCACAGCACCGTGGCTCACCCTGCGCCACCCCAAAAATCCGTCCACAGGTCCCTCAACACCTCCCCGCCTTCCCAAGCTGTGCCACCCCATCCCACCGCCTCCGCGGCCCGAGCGGAGCCGGCTCCCGGCATACCCCCCCCGGCGGCCCAACAAACAAAAGCTGCGGGGCCTCGGCGAGGAGGAGTACCGCCATGTGCAGCCCCCGGACCCTCAGAGCCACGAGCCCTTCGCCAAGCCCCGCAGGGCGAGGCCGCCTCCCCGCACAAAGCCTGGAGCCGGGGGCCCCCGGAGCCGCCTTCCTCACCAGCCGGTCTCGTCCTCCTCGCAGCCGGCCAGGCGCTCCAGCTCGTCGGGCCGCAGCAGCGCCGCGTCGTCCAGCAGGCCGTCGCCTTCCCCGCCGGGCTCCTCGGGGGGCGGCCGCCGCCCCGCGGCCCTGGGGCCGGGGCCGGGGCTGAGGCAGCGGCCGTCGGCCGGCGGGGAGGAGGCGGCGGTGGAGGCGAGGAGGGGGGACCCCGGCGAGGCCCCGCTGCCGGCCGGGGGCCGCTTGGGGCTGGCGGGGCCGGCGGGCAGGGCGGCGTGGCGGCTGCGGAGCTGCTCGTTCTGCTTCTCCAGCTTCTTCACCAGCTCCTGCAGCTTCCGCACCTCCGCGTCCGCGTTCACGCCCGGGACCGCGTCCTCCATGGCGGCTGAGGGGAGGGGGCTCCTCCGCCCCGTCTACATGGCCGGGCGGCCCGCGGCTGAGGGAGGGGAGGAGGGCGGAGCGGGGCGGGCGCTGCCGCCTCCTCCTCAGCGGCGCCGGCGGGCGGCGGCGGAGAGGGCGGAGGGCTCGCGTCCAGCCGCCGCCGCCGCCATCTTGTCGCCTCCCTCCGGGCCGCCCCGCCGCGTGACGTCAGGGCGCTCAGACGGAAAGCGCCGCCGCCCGCCCGGCCGAGCTCGCTTCGCCCTCAGTTGGGGTGCGGCGGTTGGGGTGAGGGGGTGGGGGCGTGCTGCTCGCTGCGGGGAGGGCCTCGCCCTAGCGCCCCGAAGATTTGGGGGTGTGGGCTGCTAGGCATAAGTGCAGCAGGTTGGCGTGTGGAGAGCAGGATGGGGTCGATTTGCCGCTTTATGCAGCGCTCCCCAGTTAAAAATTCTTACCTCTTTCTGCACACCCTTGTTTGAGAGGTGTGCTGAGGTAGTTATCTGCCGTCACAGTCAGACTCTTCCAGAATCCAGGCCTTTAATCCATAAATGCTATTTATGTAATAGTTTCACCTGAACAAGTATCACCTGGTGTTTAACTGCATCAAAGTACTTCTCGGCTGGGATATTTTAATAAAGCAGTTAATAAAGTTAATAAAGCAGTTAATAAAGTTACTATCAGGGAAATCAGCTTTCGTTATTTGCTGGCAAAGCAAACTTTTTGTCAGAAGAAAACTACTACAGGTCTGCCTAATTGTCAAAAGTATAAAAGTATTAAAACAGTTTTGGCCCATAAAACAAGTAAGTCCCAAGGCCTTTGGGACTCTGCTAGGTATCATCACTTTGCTCATCGATGCTATGTTAATAACCATTAATTGCTCTCCAATTAATTGGAGATTGCTCTGTAAACAAGTTTGTAAATCCAGTTCATTCTCTGTATCACTTGGTACCAAGTGCCTTAATGAAATCCAGATATGTTCCATCAGCACAGTTAATTTTATTAACAGAACTTGCAGTCCTCCAAACGGCAAGAAAAGCAATAAAGTTTTTAATAATAAGGACATTTGGTGACCCTGTGACACTTCTGGTGACACTGCTGACAGTTCAATGGTTGGTGGGTGTAAAAGCAGTCTTAACTTATATTGAGAAGTTTATTTTAACTCAGAGTATTTATACAATGATCATACAGTGTAGCTTCCTTATTCTTTAACTATCCTCAGACCAGATGTTGGCCACCTGCATAAATCATGCTTTTATAAGAGAGTAGGAAAGTTTGGTCCTCTCTGTCCTGCAGCTACTGGGATCAGGATGGGGCTGATGGCTGGGGACAGGAGGGGAACAAAGTGAGTGAGGCCTGAAGAAGGGCTGTGCTGGAGGAATGAGGCATACAGCGCGGAGAAGAACTGGGACCAGAGAGAGCCCTGGGCTCCTGGGGGTGCTGAGTCAAACTGCAGCTGTTTGTTGTGATTGTGTCATCACAGGGCATCGGTCATCACAATGCGATGTAATGCCACAGCTCCAGGAGCGCTCTGAGGGCTGCCGACATCCTGCCTGTCCTCTGCTTCAGTCTTCCTCCTGTCTTTCCCCAGTCCCTTTTGTGGTCTGTCTGTCCCCGCGGTTCCCTACCCCAAATTTCTGTCCCCTGCTGACACCGTTGCTTTGCTGCCAGCAGCGCTCGCAGTTATTTCTCCTGACAAGATACACACTGCAAAGATGTGTGGGCAGTGGGGAGGAAAGTGAGAAAAAAAAAGTTTGAATACTGCTGAATCATCTGCTATTTTTCCAAAGCATAAAGGCAATTGAGATGAACAAGGGGAGTCACTGGTTAATAGGCACCATAGTCTGGACTTGAAGAGCAAGGACCATAATCTTGTTTTCTCATTCACTCTCATGCATAGGGTGCCCTTCTCACATTTTGGGAGCTCAGGGGAAAGAAGGCTTGGACCAGAAGCCTCCCATTAAATATCAGGCCAATAATGGGCTTCCATAAGCAGCTCACTCTACGAATTTCAAGCTTGCGCTGGCCAGATGTGAGACCACACCCAAGCAGAGACCCCTGTCTATTTATACAGAAATAGCTTTAATTGATACGAATGCCACAAAAATGAAATGTTTCCACTGTCAGAAGGGCAAGAGAAATTCCTCTGCAAGTGAAATTAGACCTGTTGCAGACATTTTTTTTCTTTTCTTTTTTTTTTTTTCTTCTGAGCAGCTGCAGTTTGTGTCTATGCTGTCTTCTTTGTGCAGAGAGAGGGAAGGGGAAAGCAGCATTTCTGCAGAGTCTCAGGGACTCTGAAAGCCCCTCAGTGCACAGATAACACTATCAGGGATCTGTAATATTGAAATGGATAACAGCAAAGCGTAAGGACAATGGTCTCTATCTGTGTGCGTGCTTCTCTTTTCTGTCTCAGGGCAGGTTCTTCACTCACATGGTGAGAAGAACTGAGGAGCACTCCCTCCAAAGGAAAAGATGCCTGGGCAAAGTGCCCACATCACACAAATAATTCAGCATGCAGCTGGCAAGTGGTTCCTGAGAAAAAGGCCATCAAGGAGCCCTGCTTTGATGCCCTTTTAGCTCTCTAGCATGGACAACTCTGTATTTTTTACAGCTGTAATTTGCTGTGTTGCTGCTTCTGTATCTTTGTTAGATTCTGACTTTGAAACCTTTATTTCAGTTGTCACCTGAAATAACAAAAGATCCCTCAGAGGGAAGAATACATGAAGATGGACAGGTGCACAGCGGGAAGTTAACATTTATAGCAAATATTTAACTTCTATATGGAAAACTAGATGGCTTTTCAAGCAGCTTTGTTTAGTCTCCTGAGGAAGATTGTTGCCTGCCAGACTTTTCAAAGGAGGTGTTCAACAGGCCCACACATGTTCTTGTTAGGCAGTATTTATCTAAAGTTTGGCAAAATAGTAAGAATCATTTGTCATTACAATAGCTAGCATGCACAAATATTGCATACACAGTGGAATAAGTGTATGTCCTTTTCAGAATTAGTTTCAAAATTCTACTGAAAGAACCTACATTGTAACTTTAATTATTTATGAAAGATGTCTCTGAGTGTATCTGGCCTTGTCAGTGGTGTGAAAACATATTTAGTGCATTGGGTTAGACTTAGGTTAGCTGGAAATACAGAAATACAGTCAGGGCTTTTGAACACATCTTCAATAACTGTGTTTTAGAATCTGTGAACAGCACTAAACATTTCAACAACACCTGTGGGCAAAATATATTTTAAAAGCCTTTACAAATCTTTTTAAAGGCAGATGACCTGCTCTATTTACTACTGATGCTACCCTGTGTGAAAAAGGACCTGCCTTCAATATGCTGGTCTTCTTACTAAGTTATAAGCCTGTCCGAAGGGCAGGTAAAATCCCATTTGAGTTCTGCTATTGAAATACATTTATCTTGGTTATCATCAAATAGAAAGTATATCTCTTTGGCATTAATTAACAGTTTTTTTTTTTTTTTTTTTTTTTTTTTTTTTTTTTTTTTTTTATCTGCACAGGAAAGAAGATGTTAGCAGTTTGACCACAACCATGTTTAAACATGCTTTTATGCTCCAGATCTGGAAGAAGAGCAAGTCTAGGATACTGCACAAACAGATTTCTAATGAGACTAGAATTCATGGCATGCCATGTGGCTAGAAAATGTATGAATAAATACATGGTTCAATCCTTATAATTTGTATAATTAATTTAGGCTGATGACCCTTTTCACAGGTTGTCATCACAGTTGAGCATTGTAATAAATCTTTCATATCACTGCAGACACCCCAAGTAACATCTGACTGTTCACCCTCGGTTCATCATCACGGTATCCGAGTACCTTCCACAGATTTAAGGTCTTCTGCTCCTTGATTTTTTTGCATATCTGCATGTACTGTTCATTAACAAATGTAAATTCATTTTTGTTGTGGAGATAGTTACCAGTATTTCATGTTTATCCATCACTTGGAAATAATTGCTCTTCAGAAACCCGCTGAGCTCAGCGTACTTAAAATGCTGTGATGAGACTGAGGTGACTCAGAACACTGGGAAAGGATTTTGTGTTGTCAAGAAGATCCGTGATTTATATTCGTTTACAGATGACACCAGTTTCATGCACTTGATTATCATCAAGAGAAGCCTTTTATGACTCCACCCATATGAAGCAATCGTCTGTTAAACCATTCCAAAAAGTTTCTAAAATTTACTGAGAACTCTCCTGACACGCCTTTATTAACAAGCCAGCTCTGTAAGGAAAAATATTTCATTGCGCTCAGGAGATTCTGAAAACAGTTTTCCCTAGGCACTTTTTTGTTAGCATGAAGAAGAGGCAAGTCTTCTTCAGAATGCAAAATAATTGAAAAGTGAACAATTTTCAGACAAGTGGGAAGTTTGAAATGCTGCATTTACACACATACTGAAAAAAGCTGGTATGCTTTAAATATCTTCTTGTTGACATTTTCATGAAAATTTGTGACTGAGAGGGGACAGAGGGAATACAGATAGAGCATAGCGTAGACCTAACCTGGCAATTAAATTACATTTATTCTTAACTGATACATTTCTGATTTGTGTTTAACGAGACTGAAGGCAATGTGCTAATACTGACAAAAATAGTTAAGGTTTACGGCCAAGAAAGAAGTACGACCAGTTTTAAATGTAGTTGCAATAGTGGGAATCATAGAATCATTAAGGTTGGAAAAGACCTCCAAGACCATCTGGTCAAACCATCCCCCTACCAGCAATGTCACCCACTAAATCCTGTCCCCAAGCACCACGTCCAACCTCTCCTTGAACACCCCCAGGGACGGTGACTCCACCACCTCCCTGGGCAACCCATCCCTATGCCTGACTGCTCTTTCTGAGAAGAAATGTCTCCTCATTTCCAACCTAAACCTCCCCTGGTGCAACTTGAGGCCATCCCCTCTAGCCCTATCACTAGTTATCTGTGAGAAGAGGCCGACCCCCAGCTCCCCACACCTTCCTTTCAGGGAGTTATATGCAAACCGAATTAGCAGTAAAGCCGGGGATAATACTCCTGTACTTGAGCCTGGAGAGAAAACGACAATACGTTACTTGACAAGTGGCCTTCTGCTGCATTATTAAAACCCACAAGATAAATAAACTTCCACCTTTGCCCTTTTTTTCCCTCCTGTTTGGAGGCACCGCGGGGCCGTTTGGCACCATACGGCAGGCGGCCGTCGCCACCTAGCGTCAGCCCGCTGGGCCCGAGTCGCACCCGCGGAGTTTGGGGGATGGCTGCGGGGTTTGGGGGATGTCTGTGGGGTTTGGGGGATGGCTGCGGGGTTTGGGGGATGTCTGTGGGGTTTGGGGGATGTCTGCGGGGTTTGGGGGATGGCTGCGGGGTTTGGGGGATGTCTGTGGGGTTTGGGGGATGGCTGCGGGGTTTGGGGGATGTCTGTGGGGTTTGGGGGATGTCTGCGGGGTTTGGGGGATGGCTGCGGGGTTTGGGGAATGTCTGTGGGGTTTGGGGGGCGGCTGCGGGGTTTGGGGAATGTCTGTGGGGTTTGGGGGGCGGCTGCGGGGTTTGGGCAATGGCTGTGGAGCACTGGGTGCCATGGACCTGTCGGCTCTCGCCACTGTGTTGGCTTTGGAGGCACTTGGAAAGGAACCTCTGCTCATTCCTTGTGTTTGGAGAATGTCCTAAAAAAATACCAAAAAGCAAACCAAACCGAAAAAAAAAGAGTAAATCTGCCAGTGTAACTTCTCCCAGCCCTTACTGATCTTCCCTTTGACATCAGAATTGTTCATCACAGTGCCATGGTTCTTTTCTTCTCTATTCTTAGGCATTGATATTTTTTCTATGTCAAACGAGGGCTGATTTTACCCCTGTGGTAAAACTATATATATATATATATAATGCATAGGATCGAGCAAAACATTCCTGCTCACATTGCTGGTTGTTCTAATGCCGTTCCCTCTGTGGCCTCCCACTACCCTCCCAAACTGGCTAGCCCCTAGGAGGAGCCGAGCAAGCCCCTGCAGCTGCTTTCAGCTGGTGTAAGCAAAAGGAAAAGCCCTGCAGGGAATCAGAGAAACTTCAAATCCACTTGTATCCCTGAGCATGTGTCTCAGTGCCTAATTAAGCGCCTACCTTCTTGCAGAAGCCCACAAGAGCCACCATTAGATTTCCCATTCTAGGGAGATTATCTGGCTTGTGAATGAGAGGCGAACTGGGAAGACATTGCTCAAAACCTGCAGAGACAGTGAAGAGTTATTTGCTTCCCTCCCAGTCTTGCCACAATGTTAAGCAAGCAGACTGGATAGCTGGGATCTTTTATTTTCAGTAATGACGTATTGGCTGCAACAGCAAGGTGATCCTCCAAATTACACAGTACAAATAATCTTCTCTTCCCGTGTCTCCACTTCACAGGCACTTTAAAAACTATTAGACATAAAAATAAAAAATAAAAATAATAAAAAAAATCTGTTTCTTTATCCATCTGCCTGCTTTGTATTTGCTCTGTTTCTTTAATTATTCCACTTAGACTTTAAAATCTCTGGTCAGGGCAACCATTGACTTTTGTTTCCTAAGGTCTTGATTTGTTCCTAGTACACCTAGTAGTACTGTTCAATGAGAAGCCAAGCTCTGCTGAATATAATAAGTAGCTGGAATGTTAATTTGAACCTATTGGTGCTACTCAGCTGAAGTACAAGCATATATTTTGCCAAAATCGTTCAGTCAGGTAACTGTAGAAGGCAGCTGCAGTTCCTCAAGTCAGTGCTGCAGAAATTATCTTAAATATGCATTCCAAAGGGCAAAACTGTAGGGAATAACTATATTCACAACAAACTGAGAAACCATTAATTTAATGTGCAAAGAGAGAGCTTACAAGCATTTAAAAATAAAATAAAATAAAGTCTTCACAGGCAGAAGCTTATGGGAAAGGTGAAAATAGCAAAAGTCAAGCATAGTTAGAGGCTGCAAAGGAAATTTAAGCAAATAATAAAAGGTACCCTGGCCACATAAATTAAAAAAAAAAAAAAAGAAAGAAAAAAGAAAAAAAGAAGTGAATGTCTTATATACTGTAGACATGGTTGTGATTAAAGACAATCTAGGCACTGCTCCAAACTAAGTATTTGCCTCAGCTTCAGGAATGGTAACGACATAGTACACAGAGGCAAACCCAAGACAATTAATGAGAATGGGCGTGGAAACAGATTGTCATATGTGAGGTGAAAGCAAAGAGCAAAGAGCTCAGTTCTCGAGGAGGCCCATGACTGAGATAAAATAAAACATAGTATGAGTTTTAGTGCATTTACTAAAACAGATGGAGATACTATAGGATTAAAAATTACAAAATGAAGTAATTTTTTTAAGAAAAAACTAATCTACAAAAGTGTATTACTGTTAGATTTGACATTTCATGAATGAAATAAAGACATGAAAGCATACAGAAGTGGAAGAAATAGTTATCAAAGATTGTGTCAAATTAACGTGGTATTTTCTTTGCTAGATTATGTGATTTTTCAGAAAAGGGAACTGCAATAAAGGAAATCTATATGGATTTCAGTGAAGTGACTGACATGGTGGCATGTGGGAAGTCAGTGTGATGATACAGGAAAAACAGAGGGAAGAAACTAGCTGAAGAACAACAACAGCAATTGTACTTACAGGAGAATTCAGAAAGATGACTTGCGTGACTCTGGAGTGGATTAGAGACTGACTGCATTTTTTTTTGTTAACGATTGTGTCAAAAAGGATAGAAGCTATTAATGAAATACGCTGGTTACACAGAGAAGGTGTCTTTAATGCACAGGAGGACTGAACATCCATAAACCAAGGGCTCAGTTAACAAAAGTCTAAAGTAGACTAAAGTAGACTAAAAAGTCTAAGGTGGACTAAAGTAGACTAAAAAGTCTAAAGTAGAGACCAGCAGGATTTTCTTCAGTAAATGCAGGTCCTTCAGCTGCTGACAAATGATGAAGAGCTGGCTGTTTTAGTCAATTGTCCATTACAGGATATCTATAGACCACTACTCCAACATCATCATGAAAAGTGAGAACACATCTGAAGATCTACTTGTGCTGTGTTTCAAGTAGGTTAAAGGGTAATATTATGCAGCTGTATAAGCTGAGACCTTTTTTGGAGTACCCAGAACAACGCTGTCACAGTGAATAAAGATTAGTACATACTGGGAGAAGCTCAGAAAAGTGTACCTTAAAATGATCAAGAAAACACCGAGACTGTAAGTATAAGCTGAGAGAGTCCTGTTCAACTGAGCTAGATGTGGTTTCTGAGAATATATGATTGCTCTCTACAAATGAGGGCAAACACCTGGGAGGAAGAACTGTGCAAGTCAAAGGATACTTCCTCAGGAGCAAATGAGTTTAACTAGCTACCACTACATCTAAACTGATAACAGACTCATCACTGCCGGATAATCTAGACTTGTTCATTACTGAAGGTAGTGGAGGCAAAAAGCTGCCTTCCATCCAGAGTTTGCCACCCTTGTTAGTGGCTTGTTCCTGTGGGGTGGCTCTGATAGCAGGAGTGGTGTTCATAGGTCTGGGAAGGATTTCAGATTTGAATCATCTTTCCAGCTTTGTCCATATTCAAGTTGCAATTCTACAGAGACTGAACATTTGCAGTACAAACAATACATGATCAGCACCTTGCAGTATCATATTTTGTACATGTGCAATGTGACTGATATTATCATTTGCAGCTTGAAACAATCTTTTATATGTGCCAGTGAGCTGCAGACTTTTAAATGCCTTTATTGCTTGGTGGAAAGGCTGAATCACTCATTGTGAGGGATTTGTAGAGGCTGCAAAATGAAAAAAATAGATGGGACAGATTCAGCCCAGGTGTGGGCTATGACTGTAGTCGGTGGTGCTCCAGAGCTAAATATGAACCAAGGATAGGCCTCCTCCAGGAGGAGGAAAAGCTGCCTGGGGCTGAGGCAGCAGTGGTAGCTCTCTGCCTTACCTCCACCAACACCAAGCCCCTCCGTTAGGGCACAGTAGGAAGCTAGGATCTGATGTGATAAGGCACATTTTGCACTTCCTTTATTAACAGGTCTGAGCCTGTTCCAGTGCTGTACGTTTTTTTCAATACAGAAAGCTCTACAGAGGAGTTGAACTATATTCAGACCTCAAAAGATGTGCCGAAACAACTAAAGTCAACCTTCGGTGGAAAGTTCAGAGTAGAGAGAAAATCAAAGGCCTCTTATTTTTAACCAAGAATGTAGCAGTTTGTGTCGATTTCCCAGCTCAAACAATGCTGCAGCCCGGCGAGAGTGAGATATTTTCTATGGGCTCAGTTCCTACTATTGTTTACAAGCCAAATGTGAGGCTAGATAGTCATGGGTCAGCCCATGCGTAGTCGTGGTGCAGGCATCCATCACCAGTGACATGCCTGTGTGTTAGAACAAAGAAACACGTGAAGGCAAGGGACCTACAGTCTTCTTCCTTTCTCATAAGAATTTTGGCAAGAAATGATTGAGAAAAATGTTTTTTTTTTTTTCCAGAGAGTTTGATTACGCTTTACAAAATGCTTTTAATGCTCATCACAATTGATTTTCCTAAGAGTTAAGCATCTAAGCAGTGGTAGACAAACAGTTCTCCAAAAATACAGAGTTTACGACAGAATCCAATAAAGCACACGACATACTAACTTGGGAAAAGAATAGGATCATTGTCTATTGTTCAGTTGTCGTATTTCTGCAGTTAGACGTGATGGGACAAATTGTATTGTTTCAATGTGGCTTTCAATAGGTGTGTAACAAATTGTGTATGCGCGTACGTATGTTTGTGTGTGTGAATCTCTCCATCTGTACATGCACATACAAGTACACACACATCTCTTAAGCACCATGGTAATCAACCATGCTGGATCTGAAAAAAAAAAAGTTAGAAAGCTGGAGTTCACATACAGAACAAGATCAGACTTAGACATGAATTAGAGGAGGTTGCAAAATAGCAGGCTTTAATTGTGCAGTGGAAAACCAATTATACCCTCGTTTTATCATCCAAATCTCCCTAGCTACCCCTGTACCTCAATTTTAAGAGATTTTTGGAACAATTAAGTAGCAGATGTAGTTGGTAAATATTACTTTAAAAGTGAACATCAGTTAATAAAACACTTCAACTTGAAGTTACTAATTGCTTAGTAATGAAGCTGAAGCCATTTGTTTAAAGTCTTTTGAAAATATGTACCATTAATTGCTGTCAATGAAGATTGGAAAAAAATATTTTTAGGATGATTCCAGGATGCCATCAAGGTCACTGTAGCATAAATTGAGATAAGTAATTATTACACTGGATTTACTCTGAATTGTCATTACTGGGGTGCCACAAACTGGCCTGACGAGGGCATAAATCAAGGTCAGGTGGCAAAATGCTTGGAGTGAAGACTGCTGTCATACTACTGCTGATATTCTTGTAAGTGGATTTACACAGTCAACCAGATCTGTGATATATTTTCTTCTCTGGTTTGATATTGTGTCAGGGAAACCCAAATACACTAAAGCTCTATAAACAAAGCATAGTCTGACCTGTGTAAATTCAGAACAATTTCCCTGGGAATGTATCTAAATAATGTAGCCACCATCAGAATCTAATCCTGGGGGTTAGGATTTTGGCTTGATAGCCTTTTAATCAAAGTGGTTCAGCTACTTCTTCCAATTAAAACAGTGTAACATTGCTGTATATCACAATGGTAAAACCTCTTGTAAATGGAGAAATGTTCTTGTCTCCCAGAGAAGAAAAGTTATATTAATTTTAGCATTTTTGCTCTGTGTTCTAAGCCTATGCAGAGTCTCACATGAAACTTTACGTACAAACTAAAATTACACATTGACCACCTACTTTACAGTAGTATAGCTAAACAGACCACATCCTGAAACAAAATCTCAATATTTTTGCTATAAATTTGGTGTAATTCCACTGAAGTCAGCCATGAAATTCCAGTTTTGCTGAGCTCCGCATCTGTTCAGTGTAACACCTACATCTGGTGCTTAAATTCTTGCCCTGCCACCTGTATCTGAAGTCTAAACCTGCTTTTGAATCCTTGAAGAGAGCCGTCGGCAAGCCGTTTCCTTAGCAGCCACACATGTGGCTTCCAAACCACACACGGTGCTGTCAAAATGTTTCAGACTGCCCCGCAGTGTCACTTAGCCACAGCTGCTGGTAGCTGCATGCTGCAGACTGGTCCAAGACATGTGTAGAGATGTGCTGGTGCAGGGTGGTGGTTTTCAGGTGGTTTTGATTTCAGGATCCTCATGGTTTCTTCAGACTGGCCTAAGAGAGGTGGCCCTTCTCGGTTAGCTCCTGTGGTCCCCTGAGAAGTACTTGCTCAAGTATCTAGAGGCCCAGGGATCACAAGTTGAAAACCACCAGAGTGGAGCAATCTGACACCCTCATCCACATCCTTACCTTTTTAGGTAGTTATTCTTTGTTTCAGTACCAGCAAAAAACTTTCATATGCTCTCCAGTGCTGTCGTGCTGACCCGGTGTCAGGGTGAATTGTGCAAATAAATAAGACGCTTTTTCACCATTTTATATACACCACTTTGCTTCCTGTTATTTTATTACATTAGCACATCAAGACATCCCTCAATCAGGCTGTGCTGCACTGAAGTTAGGGACTTGTTTTTAATAATTGACTACCTGGGTTATGACAAGTAACACTGCAGTGCTACACAGCCACAGAGAGGAATGGGAAAGAGAGTGTGGGGGTTATACGATCAAAGAAATTGTTGTGGTCAAACAGATCTACCACAAATTAAAGAAGTTTAGCAAAGCCTTCTGCAAATTTATGGATCCAGCTTAACACTCAAATGCATCGATACAGTAGGTTTAGAGAGAGGTGTATGCATGTGTTTTTGAATGCTAACTCAGCCTGAAGTATATTTCTTTTACTGTTTGATCCTTAAATCAATAATTGTATTAATGTTCCTTACAGAGTCTTGTCAATTTTTCTTCTAGTATATGATTATCACCTAAGTGTTTGATCATATATTTCCTCAATTTCTTTTTCTACATGGGATTAGCCTTCATCACTTTATCACTCCTGGCTAAGCTGTGGATATAAACATCACAGAATCTCAGGTGGCATAACTCAGCATGCCAAAGGAAAATCTGACATCAACTGGTTAATGCTGATAGGATAAAAAGCCCTCATGGTAACAAAGATCTGGAATCTGCAGGAAGGTTAATCCCAGCTGGTCTGATGAGAGGTGCTGTCATGGTAGGCCATGGCCACCCTTGCATCTGGCAGTGCCAGCTGGGACCTCCCACTCAGAGAAGCTGGCGGCCTAGTCCAGAAAGAAAAGTTTTTAGAGGGACCTTCTCGGAGAAGACAGCGATCAAGGGCAGCAGCAAGGAATGTCAGGAAGAGAAAAGACAAGTGGTGCATATGGATAATTGCTGCCTTTCTTTTAATTATTTCTTTTTGTCTTTTTTGGACTGTATCCTTTGCTACAGAATGTGAAAATGGACAATTAACTAGCAAATGAGTAAATATCCCATAGACTGGGCTCACATTTTCATTTATTGTCCTATGGATGTCCATTTAGTCCTATAGGAATGTTCCTTGTTTCTCAGAGCCCTTAACATTTGCCCCAGAACATGAACTGTGTTTACATCATCTTTTCCTCTGAATTATCTGTCATGGGCTATGAAACAGAGAGACCCTAATCTACAAAGATTCAGAGGGACTCCAGAGGACAGAAACAGTAGTGGGAGAGGAGACTGTTCTTCCATGGCCTGGGGCAGACCTGTGTTGAACCTGATCTGGCCACTGCAAAGAACGATGATACCCCGTGTGCCTACCCCAGTAAAAAGGGATGGTCAGGCTTATTAGTATTTTCTCTTCTTCAGACTTTTTTTTTCAGTTTTTCAGCGGAGCATGTTGTCCCCAGAAAGCAGTTACGTGAAACTTGTCTTTTAGGGCTTCCTCCAGCCAGCAATCTTTCTATAAAAGTTCTTGCTTGAATTTTACAGTGCAGAAGAGCCTTGAGAAAGTAGTTAGTTCTGTATTTTAAATGTGTGGTCTGTTCTCGGAAGAAAGCTCACAGGGCTCTCACGCAGAGGAGTCCAGTATATCCACCATCATTGCTGTCGACTCCATGATGTGCTGGAGAACCTGGGTTTTGAGTCTGTAAAGGAAGGATACCCAGATCTGAGCCTGAAAGCAACTCTTCTCTCTACTACCTGTTAGTAATGAATCCAGAAGATATATATATATGTATATATTTTTCCCCAGATCATCCTAATGCATCTTAATAAAAGAGGGCAGAGAATGTCTTTGTGGTCTAGCCACTGTGGCCAGAATACTGCCTGTTGTTATAGCAGTAGAGGAAATATGCTGTTTGCAAAGAAGAAGCAGAGCCATAGGGATTATTTAGGCGTTTCAAGTAAAGCAGGTAAAAACAACACTCAGCAGCAGTAAGTAGTTTGGTTGTCCTTAGAGCTAGGCAGGAGATTTCCTAAACACATAGCCATTATGCAGATGTCCGGCATATTTGGTGCTGGTGTGCCCAGATCATGACTGCTGGAGTCCTCAGACTATGATGGGATTGCACAATTATAGTTATAACCTAGCCCTATACTGGAATAATCTGTCCCTTCAAAGACATGCAGGGGCTCTTAAATGTCTCAGCTGAGTAGGGACCTCAGTGGATGATCCAACTGTCTCTACCTCAATCCCTGCTCCTCATGAACTTTGACTTATTCCAGCAATAAAATCTTCAGGGGAACAAAGAAGATTGACTGCCCTTTATGGGAGATTGAGAAGTAGGTCCTGGGCTGTGCGAGATGCAGATCAGTTGATGGTGGGGAAAGTGCTAGTATGATCTTGGTGAGCTACTATGATGACTTGTAGGACAGGCAATAAATGTTGCAATAACTTACAGGACTGTTGTAAAAAAATACATTCATTTGTATCTGTCAAGCATATGATCCACCCAGCCCAGCATCCTGCCTCCAGTGCTGACCACAGACGGATGACCAGGGAAAAGCAAGAACAGGGCAAGCCGATATGGTACCACATACAAGTATTCCTCAAGGTTCAGTCTCAGAATGTTTCCTGGATCTGAGGTATTGCATCTGTCTAGGGATTCTCAATAGATTTCTCTTCCAAGTGCCTGCCCAGTCTCTCTTGAAACCCATCCGATTTACTCTGTCCATATCATCCTTTGTGAAGCAAAGAGCTCCACACATCTTCTGATTGCTGCCTGATGAACCGTCTCCTTTTGTTTGGTTTCAGTCCAGCTCTGGCTTCACTGGAGAACTTCTAGCTCTTGAATCAGAAGAGACAGTAAACAGCAGATTCCTATTCACCTTCTCCATCCCATTCAAGGTTTTGCAGACCCTTACCATATCCAATTTGTACCATCTCTCTTGAAGGCTGGAGGTAGTCCATTCCACTCATTTGTAGTGATGGATGCCACAGAAAATCCCATGAATATATCAAATGTTTCCTCAGAGTAAGCTTCAGAAAATACACCAAAAAATGAAAGCATAGGGCTGTCTGTGAGACAGATACCGGAAAAGACTGAAGAATTGGTTGTTTTGTAAACTTTATTCATCCTGAATAAGGAAGCAGAGGAGTCGAGAAAGAAGCAGAGAAGTGGAGTAAACATTGTGATTGTGTAATGAAATATTGCATCATGATGCTTGAAGGCTACTGAAGTAAAATTACAGAGGTCTTCATTTCATTTTTGACTTTGAAACTCTAGCACAAATGGTTATTCAGGGAGAAAGGGAAAAAGAATTTGGGAGCTCACTGTCTATTTTCCTCCTCTTTCAGAATCTGATGATCTGGTCGAACCTGGCTGACCTCAAGCCTGGCTTGCTCCCTGGCTAGGGTGGTGGGACAGGCCCTGGCTGTGAGGCCCTGTCCTGCTGTCCCCCTGGGCGTCCCCCATGGCTCCCAGGGAGATGAACAGGGCTCCCTGGCCCCCATGGAGCCCTGACACGTGTCCTATTAGCAAGGGCTGGGACGAAGCACAGGCTCTGTCTCACGGTGTAGCAGAAACCCTTGGTTTATTGTTCCCTTGATACACATTGTGCCTGGATTGAACCATACTTGATATTTTTTCCCCTAACTTGGCTAGGTAGAAGAACAAAATATTTTTCTCTGTTTCACAGAGAGGATCGAATAGAAACAAAATGACGTAAAAGGCTGGAAGGGAAATAGCATTGGTAAAGTGCACAATTAGATCGCAGAATATGTTGCCATGGGCATCAGCAAGTAGCAAGATTAAAAAGGAAGTTTGATACATGGATAACAAGAATATCCAGAGTTTTAATAGCCAAAACTAAACTGAAAATATTTTGCAAGGAAGTTAAAACTAAAGTTTCAGAGCTAGAGAGAACTCATGAGAGACTTTACCTAGAGCTACAACTCCTTATCCTAGGACCTAACTACATCTTGGTTTTAGGTGTCCAGTGCTAGTCACTATTACAGACTCTTGGTCTGAGCCAGTGTGGAAATTCTTGGGGAACTTTGTTATTGGTTTCCCAGCAGAAAGTTGTAGAAGATATTACTACAGTGGGTTGCAGTAAAGAACTCTATAGGTAGGCTTAACATGGAAGGCATGTTAACAATAAATTAATCTTCCCTAGCTTCAAAAGTTTACAGTGAAAATGCACTAAATATCTAGTTGTCATGCCTTTAGTGATCAACTGAGAGAGGGAGAAACCTGCCCATGGGCAATTCACCTCATCCCAGAATAAACAAGTCAGATGATCTGGGCTCTAAAAGTCCTGAATTGTTTCATTAGGAGGAGTCTAGATGATAATTTCATGTGAAGACATAAATGTGTGAAGGTAGGTAAGATTAATAAAGATTTAAATTCCTTTCAACATACCTGAGTTAGCTGCAAGCTAGTTAACTTCAGCATTACTAGCTGTGAAAGTTATCTTCTCTGTTAAAGTCTATTCACATATTTATTCTCCCCTTCCCTTCCCAGCTGAATTCCCTTCTTGAATATATTTTTAGTGGCCATTTTGAAGGAAGACATCTTTAGCTGGTGTAAACTTGTTGTGTTTCTGAGTCCTGCTCCCCAGCCCCCAGTTAAAATCTTCCCCATACATGCTCAAACTGTCTGCCAGCAAACCATAGCCCACCTTGCAAACTGGTTGTCCAGAGTGCCCATGGCTATCCCGCCTTCTGGTTTCTCTTCTCCTAACCAAGGCTTATTCAGACATGTTCCCTGTGGTTTTCAGCTATTTTGCTGATCTCTCCATCGACCTTTAAGACATCCTTATATGCCAGGCCACAAATTCATGTGACAACAATATTGACTGCAAGAAAAAATATTTTATGATATGTCTGTATTTCCCGCTGCTCTTTAGAGTTACTTTCAGTGATGTAATGGAAATATCACCTCCAAAATCTCTCAAAAAGGAGAAGAAGCTTTGGAGAAAGAGTAGGCAGAAAAAGCCAGCACACTTGCTGATATGGAAACCAGACAGTGAACGACGACTGTAATTTTTCTCTTGTCCTGAAATTTCATAAGCCTCCATCCTTTCCGAAGGGGAGACTTCCTCCTAGAGAGGGGCAATTTGCCAGACTAACCCTTCACCACTGTTCCTCCTTTGCAGTAGAGCAAAAATCAACCACTCTGGATGCCAAGTGCCCTTAATCCAAAACACGGCAAGATCACTATGCCATTTAATTTCACTGAGTCCCCAGAGGCTTACTAAAGAAAAGGCTCAGACAGCATGTGCTCCGATCCCTGCAGCCCAGAGATGGGATGGATGCTACACCATCCCAGCCCAAAGGATTCCTGAACTTCTAAGAGGCAAAAGAGAAAAAGATGGAAACAGCAAGCAACACTGAGCTCTTCTGGGAGTAGAACCAAAGCTAAAACCCTGAAATATCCCCTCCTTTTCTCATTCCCCCACTACTGCACTGTTTGCATAGCATTTCAGCATGTGAAATTTTAGGGAAATGAAATCATTTCTGGTTACAACTTGCTGCTTTTTCTGCAGTTTTTTTTTTTTAAATCCTAAAGCCGAAACATTCCCCTGGGTGGAAAGCTCAGCCCCCTCCCATCTGTAAAATTTATATAGACGTGTAAAAGAAGCTTGTTATTTGAAAAGTATCTTTATGCTTTAAATATTATATAGAATCATAGAATCATAGAATATCCTGAGTTGGAAGGGACCCATAAGGATCATCAAGTCCAACTCCTGGTACTGCACAGGTCTGCCCAAAAGTTTAGACCATGTGACTAAGTGCACAGTCCAATCTCTTCTTAAATTCAGACAGGCGTGGTGCAGTGACTACTTCCCTGGGGAGCCTGTTCCAGTGTGCGACCACCCTTTCAGTGAAGAACCTCTTCCTGATGTCCAGCCTAAACTTCCCCTGCCTCAGCTTAACACCATTCCCGCAGGTCCTGTCACTGGTGATAATGGAGATAACGGAGAACAGGTCACCTGCCTATCAGGACACTTTAGTGGCCCTGGCTATGAATGCTTTTAGAAATTTATGAAGTATGGAAGGAAAACAAAACACTTCTGGCAAGATGCAAAGGCCTCCCCACTGTAATTCTGCAAGCCCTGGCACTGCGCAAGGGTTGGCATGTGTCTCAAAATGAAATCACACCAGTTGCTCTATTTAACTATAGCAAAGGCATACAGGCCACAAGAAACCAAAACTGCGCAGCAGAAATCCAAGTGTATGGTGCTGCCCTTCTCACCAAGCCATAAGAAGCCATACAGAATGGCGGACAATGCTTTTTCCCAAGCTCCATAGCCTTTCCTCAATGCATGTGCTCAGTGTGTACTCGACAGAGAGTTTCCTGAATGCTGCTCAGCACATCCTCATCTTTGCCACCCAGCCTTTACAGAGCTCTCTCCCTAACCTGTGTTCAGGCAACAAGCAACCCTCTTCAGTCCTGCAGAAATGTGTGCCCATCCCCAGAAGCAGAGTCACCTTGTAGTTGCCTTGATCCCACCGCCCTCCTAAAGTCTTTGCCATTGTGGTAGAAGCTCCCACATGGCAGTAGGCACATGCTTTGGACCACAGAGGTGTGCTCTCCTGTCCCTTTGCTGCTGCTGGGATGGAGTCTCAGGGCTGATGTAAATCTGCTGTTGGTGTCGCATGATCATAACCGCTCTCTGCTAGATGATACTTCCTTCTGGAGCTCAAAAATGGCACCTTATGTGGCGAAGCTATTCCAAGTTCCTCCTTAAACAATTGTTTGGTCTTGCCCTTTCCTCCTGCCACAGCAGCAGGCAACGCCAGAAGCTGATTTTGCTGTTGCTTGAAAAATGAAGCAGAAGTTGCCCATTTTGCAAAACCGACGGCATCAGTGGCAGCGGGTAGGGAGGTCTGCATGGGCACCTGAGTGCATGCTACCACAATTGTGTGGGGATGGAGTGGAGGGAGGGTGGTGAGAGCGGGCTGGAGGGACTGGTCCCCGTGAGGTGGCCGCAGGTGTTTTACACCAGGGACGCCCCGCGCTAGGGATGGAGCCCCACAACTCCCTGGGCTCCGAGGCAGTGTGACGGGCATGGCCACAGCGCCAAACATGTAATTTAGAGGAAATCCCCCAAGTGAAAACAAAGGCTCTGTAAGTCATTTCCTCTGAACTGAACAGAAAGACATCTGTGTTGATCCAGCCATTACGCACTAGTCACAACAAAGCCCTCTGCTCCTGAGCAGCATAGGCCCTGCTCGCTTTCCTCTGGGCTGCCACTGGAAAACAACAGAGATGCATTCTGACTGAACTTTAACACTTTTTTTTTCTTTTGTTAGTGGGACTTAGCAGGCTGACAGCTTCCACAGGCAAGGGCTGGGGCAAGAGAAGGCGAGGCACAGCACCCGGGTGCCACCTCCTCACACACCCCGGGGGCTGCGCTTCGGCGGGGGCTGCGCTTCGGCGGGGACTCCCGCCGGCCTCGAGAAGCCGCCTGGCCTTCAGACGAGACCCCTTGAGCCGCTGGACTCCCGGCACCTGCACCGGGACGAGGGGGGGCGGCCGGGGCCTCCCCTCGGCTCCCTCGGCCGCCGCCTGGAGGAGGCGCCGGGGCGGCCGCCCGGGCCGGAGCGGGGCAGTGCGGTGCCGTGCCTGCCTCCTTCCGCCTCCCTCTGCGCCGCCGGCGCCGAGGCCCCTTCCGCGGTGGCGGAGCTCGGGAGACCCAGGTAAGGCAGGGCAGGGGCTGCCCCCGTCCCTCTCCCCCCAGCCGAGAGGCCGTGGTGGCTTTGGGGGGGCTCGGGGGGTGCCCCCGGAGCTGCCGCCGTGCAGGGGCTGCGGTTCCCGAGGGGAAGCTGCCAAGGGGAGGCTGTGGCACAAGCTGCGCTTTCCACCTTTGCTCTTAATGGGGTTCGTGGGGTACGAGGCAGCGCCGTCCGGGCTGCGGAATCCTTTCGGATTTCGCTGTTTCCTTGTTTCGTGACTTTTTTTTTTTGTCGTTGTTTCCTTGCTGCGGGTTTTTCAATGCATCCGTGTAGCTGCTGTGCTTCGCTGAGAGGGCTTGGCTGAAGGCAGGGCTAGCTCGGCGTGTGAGTTCAGACATCCCAGCAGTTCGCCGTGCCCTCCGTCCCGCCGCCTGCTTCTCCCTCCCTGCGGTGGATGCGCTGTCTTGGGCTGCTGCTCGGGCACTGCCGGTGCGGTGGGTGACAGGATTTGTGTGCTTCTCCCCGGGCGTCCCGTCCGGGCTGGTGTAGGTCGGAGCTGGTAATGGCTGGAGCCACCAGCTGAGCTTTTCGTGCAGCCGTGGCCACCAGCTCGCTTCTTGGACTGACGGATAGGTCTCGTGGTAACTAACGCTAATCTGCGATGCGCAGGCGAGTAAGCAAGAGTGTTTATTAAGGTTTTAAAATCTGACCGCAGCAGAAACGCGGATATAGACGTGTCTTGGGACCGCTTGCTTCTTGGCCATTCGTTTTCAGTCTGGACTAAACGCTGCAGATGTGCCGTACCCTCGGTACGGTGTGACTCCAGGGTGAGGCGTTGCTGTTTAATTTCTCTCCGAACTCCCCACTGACTGAAAAATGAGTTGCTGCTTATGGCTGGTATGTAAGTATCGAGGCTATTTTGGGCCCTCTGAGGGCAGGGCCCGTGCAAAGAGACCCCCAGCTACCCTTTGGCGAGTACCCCAGGCGAGGGGGCACATGCTCCCCTTTCTCCTCAGCACGCCAGCTGAGGGCCGCGCCGCCTTCCCTCCCCGGGCTGTCCTCCCAGCTCTGTCCCCACAGCGGCTCCCCTTCGGGCTTCGTCCTCCCCAGAGGGTTTGTCCTCATGGCAGCTCCCACAAAGCTCTTCCTTCTCGGGCCGAGTGGTCTCCTGGGACGCGTGGCAGGGAGCGCTCGGTGGCCTGCGGTCCCCCTTGTTCAGAGCTCTGCCGCTGCTTCTCGTAGCCCTCTGACGACTGTGGTTTGCAGGGGGAGAGAGCCTGTTTGCTGTCGGACTCTCCTCTCGTAGTCTTCATATTTCTCCAGGTTTTTGTTGCAAAATTTATCTTGTAAGACATTAAAGCTCCTGGTGAGATAATGATGGTTGTCTCTGCATTTATTCCTGAATGAAGGGGTGCTTTACATGCTTTGCTAAATTCCTAAATGAATACTTTGAGTGTTTTGAACCAACTGATCTCCATGGGAGTTTGCCGGCTGCAACCACGGAAAACAGAGCAATGTGGTTATATTTGGCACCTGGATACTCCCTCCTTTCTCTCTCTCTCTCTCTCTCTCCCTCTCTTTTAAAAAACTCAGTAATCTCACAGGTATGAAAATCAAAGACAAAGATTTGGAGTCTGGAGGTAGAACACACTGCTGCTTAGGCCTTCTTTGTGAAGTAACTCAAGTTTTTATCAGCCAAACCTGATTTTATTAGCCCTTCAAAACTAACAAGAGGAATACCTTTTTTTTTTTTTTTCCCCTCTTGGATGTTAATGTAGAGTTTAATCTTCTAAATCCATGGATTGTGAAGCAGCTAGAATTATGTCCTGAGTTATGTTACATTTTAATCCTTAGCCGTGTGCTCAGTCCTGTGAATTTGGCATTGTGATGGATCCAGTAACCTGGCTGACTGCCTACAATGGCTGAAAATGGAGAAAAATAAAATAGAGCCGATAAAACAATGTCAGCTGTATATTATTTTATCTTGCCCTGAAATAACATTGTATTCAGAAGTGCCGTGATGGTGTGGTATCCTGTAATTAAGGTTAAAATAACGGGGAAGTGGTTAATTTCACAGAATTGCTTGGAAGCACCAGAAGTCTCCCCCTCCACCAAATGTAGATGAAACCTGTTGCAGATTAGTTCCCTCTGTGTTGTGTTAGCTTATAAACTGAATACACAAGATAAGGTGCAGAATGGTGTACTTTTTATACAAATGTTTATATCCCAAATTTGCAAAATGTTTTCTGTTTATTAGACAATGGAATTCTGTGCTTCTGACTGTCAGCGCAAAGATCATGGAAAAAATGTCTTTAGCCTCTATTAACCATTGACCTCTAAGATGTTTTGCTACTTTTGTTTGTTTTGACTTTTTTTCAGTAACCTATTACTTTTTCACTGCTGAAGTTGGAGCTGTGCTTTAAAAAAAGACAAGTTTGCGTATGCCAAAGAATCAGTTGTAGCAGTCTAACATGGGTCCTCTGCAGAAACAGGATAAGAAAATATTGGTATTAAAATCAAAAGATATGGAAAGCAGTACTTGGATGAAGAGGACTAATGGTTGGCTTGGAGAAGAAGGCCTGAGGTGGCTTTTTTTTTGTATATTTCAAAGAAATATACACGTGCTTCTAAAGGACATCTATCATACGCTTTTCATTTGTGCTACAGATATTTTCATTATTAGGCAGGTGTGTATATTTTTAGCCAAGGCAGTGGTAATTGTGCACCAAGTGACAGCAGCAGTCAGTCAGTCGTTGCACCATGGAAGTCAGGGAGCAGTGTTCTTAACTGGCCTGCTGGTGCCCGTGGCTTCCTCCGTCACGTGAAATGCAAGGGAGGGACCCTTGCTGCACAGGTTGCAGTGCGCTGACTGCAGAGGGGTCTTCCCAATTTGCCTTAATGCTCAAGGCCAGGATTTAATTCAGCATTAAGTATGTCACTGATAGAACTGGACACAGCTCTCCAAAAACAGTGAGATTGCAATTGCCATCTCAAATTTGTTTGAACAAATGATTAGATCTCAAGAAATGTATTTTTGCTAATAGAGGCTGCTGTTTCTAAAGGCAAATCCACGGTTTACTGTGCTGGCCCTCAGAGCAACTCCCAGCTCTCCTCACTCTGGTCATTTTCTCTGGCTATTTTCTAAAGGAAAATGCATTAGCAAAGAAAGTGGTGTGTAGGCGAGGGAAGCCGACATCTGGGTGGACACACATGCCCTTTCTGTCTGATGGGGCAGAAGAGGAACTGGGGAGCAGAGGCGTGTGATTGAGCACTGCCCCGTGGCAATTACAGCTCTGGCAATTCTCAGTCATCCCCTGCCTCCGCTCCGCTGCATGGGCCGTGATTCAGAGTCAGGATGCAGAGGCAGGAAAATGTGAGATATCCATGGGAGATAAAACTTTGAAACACAAATAGGCTTCTCGTACAGGTGTGGGGAGAAGGGCCTCATCGTAAGAGATGCTTTGGGAGGGGTGGAAAGCAGGTTTTTATCGTTTCCTAAACTTGGAAGTAAGATGGAGATGTCAGTTTCTTGCAAGCAGAGTAAAGTGTCTGCTGTGTTCAAATGGGATCATGAGATCTCTGAAAGAGTAGCAGCAGCCTCCTAGGAATAGCTCAGCCCATCACAGGCAGCATTCACCTGTCTCAGCAAGAATGACGTTGCCTGACAGAAGTCTTCCCTTTCAACAACACACGAATATTTAGGAGAAGGAAAACCACCATGCTGAGAAGATGCCTCTGGCCTGTGTTCTGGGAGGCTCGGCAAAGCCTGCGCCCGGCTCAGCATGGTCCAGCCTTGGTACCACGGGCAGGTGAGCTGGTTTTCGGGAGCGTGCCACAGAGGGACGAGTTGCTGTGGCTGCCGGGGAGAGCCCCCCTTCCCAGGGCAAGCAGCAGGCTGCCAGCTGGGGCGCGCTGTCCCAGTTCTTCGGGTGAAAACCCCGTGCAAAGTTAAACAACCACAGGAAAAAAAAAAAGGGAAAAAGAGGAGATTGCAGCATGCTGGGGGTGTGTGGAGCCTGGGCTGAGCGTTTTCTTGGCACTCCCACTTCTTCTTGTTCAGTTTCCCTTATCGGTGGGTGTTTGGGTACCACTGAGCCACACGTCAGGTACAACTGCCTGCGTGCTCAAGTAGGTCACAGGAGGGTTTCCTGTCAGGAGGGGTTTTGCTCAGCCCCGTGCCTTTTAAGAGCTGTGATCTGATTAAATCATAAGAAGACGTTAGATCTGCGCCTTGGTTGCACCTGAATATAGGGCAGAAAAAACTGCCTGCGTGCTGCAGCGAGCGGCGCTCATCCTGCACCACGGTCTGGGCAGGGCACGGGCGCCCTGCACCGCCAGAGGGCCTGCTGGCCCCTGCCCTGTTAGGCTGGGACCTGCCCCTGGCCACGGGTGCTTGTTGAGCAAAAGAAGACTTTTTCTTTCCCCCACAAGACAGCCACATAACCCACCGTCAGATACACATGATAACTGCCCCTTGTTTTTAGCTGAAAGCAGCTCCCGTGACTCTCTCTCCTAGACGGCCCTGTGTGAACGTCTTTTTGTCAGCTTCTCTATGCTAAAGTGGAGGTGAGATAACGGCAGTGCTTCAAATTCGTCATGTCTAGGGTTACTGCTTGCCTTGTGAATTGCAGGACGTCCTGTATCACAGGCTCAAGCTTCACATCCTTGGGGAAGGAAGAGTTGTGTGAGGGCTGGCTTTTGTCACCCCCTCCCCATGATTATGAGCACCTCTTCCAGCTGAAGCTGCAAACCAAACCGTGGCCATCCCTGGTACCATGGTGGGGGAAGGAGTGAGAGGATCTGTCCTGTGTTGGGCTGCGGGACCCGATTCGGGGGGATGGCCTCTGAATGTGTAAACGGAGCTGAGCTGAATGGGCTGCTCGCTGTCCCATGGCAGGTCCTTTAAAACTGGTAATCTTAAATGTACTTTGGGATCTCTTGGAAGTAAAAGGGCTGCCTACGCTGCATCCAGCGAAGATAATAAAAAGAATGTTTTTCAGCATGCAGAAGTCTAGCACTCAGGTGTTTGGAGTCCTGGCTTCCAAACTGCCCCTGCAACTTTCTGTTCAACTGCCTTACACATAATGTGTCACGGGGTAGTGTTCGGTTGTGTGGCCGTGTGCTATGATTAAAAACTAAAGTAGTGGGCAAGCAGCACAATTGCCTCAGCTTCATTCAGTTATTTCTCTGGATCTCTTGAATTGGAAATAACCCTGAAAGTCAGCACGAAGCAGGCACTCCCTTTGAAAAACTGAGAGCTAGCCATAAGGGACTGTGTTGTCTTACATTTGCGGCATCTTGCCTTCACCCCTTGTAATCTTGCCCTCAGTGGGACTGGGTGGTGGCAGCCCTACTGCTGGTGATGCCCTTTCTGTAGTGTTCTCATGCATTGCCGTAAGTCGTCAGGGTGGATTAGATGGAGTACGATGCTATCATGCGTTAATGATGGTATCACATAATGTCTTAAAGAGAATTAAAGCTGAATACAGTTCCTTAATATGTTAAATGTCTTGTTACACCTGATGAGTGCTCTTGCCCCCTGTTTAGCTCCCAGGGTCTGAAACACCCCGATATCCGAGAGCTGATATCAAGGCGAGTGGAGTTAAGGAGCCTCTTTGCTAGAGATGTTCAGCACCTCGTGAGGGTTTTGGAGAAGGAGAAAACACAAGATGACAGCACTGCCTCAGTTGTGTTGATTTTCAGATGCAGTGAGAAATTATTTCCCTGAATCAATACTTATATTTGTGAAAACTGAAGTCCTTTGGTGTTGCTTGTGTTGTATGTGAAGAAGGAATTCTTCAAGGTTGCATCCTGGATTTTCAGTCTTCTATGCGAAGACTTCGTTAGTAAAAGGCTGAAATGCAAGTAGAAGTTAAACCATTTAACAACTCTGCAGATAAGTTCAGGGTAGAACTCTTTGGGATCTGCCTCAAAAACTTCAGGAAAATAGGTCTTGCTCTTCCAGTTACCTGTTCAGAAAGTACCTGGCAGTGTGGATTCTACTTAGAGAGGTCTTTTTGTGTTTGCTTTTTATTTTTTAATCCGTATCCTAACATACACCTAGTTCAAGTACAGAGCAAAGCAGAAACTGAAAGACTTTGCTAACTTACTAAAGAAAATGAAAGCTGCTGTAAATATAGTCCTTCGAGTCGCATGCCAGATGAACACAAAGCATGACAATGTGAAGTTCTGTCTGGCAGCATTATTACTACAATTCTGAGTGCAATCAAGTGGTAATTTGAGCACCAAGAGCTGTGTTGTCCTATTTCAGTAAAATGAGGGTGAGGGAATTTTGTGTTGAGTTTCATCTGAGTTTCAGTTATGTGAAATTTTCCTTGTAACCCATCGAACATAAGAGGGTGAGAGAGGCTGGAATCAGAAGATAAGAATGTGGACCTTGCCAACACCACTGTTTTGATAAGTGGAGCAACAATTGCACAGTTTGAGAAGCTGTGAATTGCCAGATGTGCGAATGGTAGTACAGCATCTCAGCTGAACTGCAGACAAGTCACTCATTTCCAATCCAAACTCTTGTGTTTGTTTCATATAGCAGAGAGGCCGTATCCTGATGAAAAAGATGCAGGGGAAACTTGAGACACCGGAACTTGCAATATTTCCTGCCCCTCGCTTGTTGGCTTGGGTTTTTCCTGGTGCACTGAAGACAGTTGTGACCGGTAACTGTAGATCTATCAGCTCTGTCTGTATGAGAGAAGGTTCGGGGCTAGTCACTAAATAGGTGCAAAAAAGCAACAGTTGTCAAGTGACTTTACAGTACTGCCTCAGGATAATAGAGTGTCAGGAGAAATGTACACGTTTGTCAACCTGGACTGCCACACATGAGTTAAGGTCAGAAGTTTATCATCTGAGTTAACTTCACAGTTTTGCCTTCAGCTGAATTTCCCCTGCTTATTATTGAACTATTTCTCACCGTTGCAGCTTCCGCATGCTCCAGTGGGTGCTTGTTTCTGTCTCTATTTAAAACCGATTATTAATATGTGTGTATTTTTCATATTGATGGCCCCATTAATGAATGTGTTTAAACATAGTTTCTGGTATATACTTTTTTAAATTCAACAGTCATTATAATGAAAAAGGTGTGTTATGCAAATTTCTGTCATTAATAGCTAGTGTCTTACCACAAAGCAGCATATATATGTACCTCAAGTGTGCCTTTTTCATGCTTAATTTTGCTAAAAGTGTAATGCTGGTGTACAAACACCGGAATGGCTCCTGGTGTACAGTGCAAGCAGGAGCTGTGCTATCTCTTGCTCACAAACATCTCTGACTCTTGCCTCTGATAACCTGACTGGTCCATGAAATGCATTGATTTCAGCCTTCCGGCTTGCTGTGAAGGTGTTCTTCATAGAGCATTTGGCAAAAGCAACTGAAGGGTCAGCTAAAAAGAAGATAGGAATTTATTAAACTTCTTTTAATTTTGGAGAGAGAATGGTCGAATTTGTGCCTACAGCACGGTTGTTCACAACTCTTGTTACGGAGAAGACCTGAACTTGTCTCCCCTTTAGTCTACACGTGTGACTTAGAAGGGTGGCTACTTGATAAATGATTTAAAGATCATGATTTTAGCCATATGGAGAGTAGATTGTGGTCTTCCACAACCCAGAGGGAAGGAACACCGCACCCCTGGAGCTGGTTCAAGGCCTTCTCATCTGGTCCTGAGCTAATTTGCTTTGATATGAGACATGAACAACGCAGCTGCCATCATTCCTCTCCAGCCCGGTGCTTATCCTGGTAGCTTTCTCTTCTGCAAGCCGTATGCTTAAAATTCCCCCAAATTCCCTGAAAGCCAACTACTTGTTTGTAGTTTTTGCCTGACCTCAGAACCTCCTTGCAGCTCTTCCCAGCCATGTGCTTGCTTCTGTGGTCGTGTGGTGCTTAGCTGGGATGTAGCCAGTGTATTACGGATGGCTCTGGGCTCCTTTTCCCATAAGGTAAGGCTCAAGCATGCCTGTATAGCTGTCACTGCAGATGCTAAAGCAGTCAGCTGGCTTTTATGTTGCACGTACTAAGAGTTGTCATCCATTGGGAAGGAATGTGGTTTCCATATAACTGTGTGGGGGAAAGAAAAAATATCTTGCAGAAGTTATAAAGGGATTTGTATCTGGATTCTGGTGGGACAGTTTCATCCGACTAAAGAAAATCTGGTGATTGGAATGCTAGAAATAATCTTAGCAGACAAACATACAGGAGTTATGGCCTGCTATCAATTTTGGTATCTCTGAGGAAGTAGGAAGTTCCTTTACATTTCTTGTGAATAAAACAAGTGCAGAAAGGAGCCAGTTGCTAGGTAGGTAGCTTGCTTCCCTAGCAGTAAAACTGCAAGAACGAGTTGATGTTTGCGGTGCGAATTAAAACCAAACGCTGTTGATTCGATGAAAGATAACCCTTAATTTTGAGGAACATCTCCAAATAATTTATTTCAGTTATTGTGCTGCTGGCTGGCACATTGTGAGGATGAGCTGCAAGCTTTTTGACTTCAGTCAGATCATTATGCCTGGGTCTAGCGTGGCTCCCGTGGACTGGGTAGCCGGAGCTTTCGTAAAGCTAACTACAAACTAACTGAAGGCTGGCCTTTGAAGATGGATTTCATAACCTGTGTGTCACTGGATTTCCTGCTGGCGTTTGAAGAAATTCTAGCTGCTTCATGACGTACCATGCTTCTACGTATGTAAGGGAAGGTATGAGATCATTTAAGGGTACCCTGGGAAAGAGAGTGGTTGAGGTGAAGCAATAATCGATGCCAGCTTCCACTTCTTGTGGGATGTCCCTGCAGACCACTTCTACGTATTCTTCTTGAGACATGCAAAATATGTTTTTAGTTCATGAAACCTTTATCAAATTTCCAACCAATCTAGTTCATGGCATTCTTTGAAAACTATACATCAGCCGTGGAATGAGTGACTCCAGATGTTCATTCTTGGGCTCACCTGTGTTTTGTCAAAGGAGCACAGGTCAGAGAAGCTGGCAACAGCCTGGCTAGGATCAGAAGCAGGTGCAGCATAATCTGCACCTGAATGAGTAATTCCAGAGAACCAGTACAAGTGCAGGGTAGTGCTGGTACTGCTTTGCTGCTGCCAAGAGCCAAGCCAAGATTTCTGTGGCTTCAGCTGTGCCGTGTAAATGTACCAGTGGCATTTTGCCGTGGTAGTCCTTCGGTGCAGAGAGCAGGCAGCCTCTTAGAAGTATTTCAGGTTGGCTTATTGCTGAAAAACATGTCCAAGCCAGAAATATTCGCCTTCAGCCACTGACTGAGTTTTTCTGGTAGCTTTTAAGATGGCCGTGGGTAATGATCTAGAAGGCTGGGTGCTGATTTTTGTGTGTTGACATATTATTGTAGGAGATTGTTTCTAGCTCCAGAATGAATGGGCTTGGGGCCAGAGAAGAGATGGTGCCAGACGGTTAATATGTGGCTTAGTTCTTCCTTTCTCCACTTTAAGTAAAAGGGTGCAAAACAAGACTGTGATCGTATTCAAGATAGTGAAAGTTAGATTGGTACCAGTCACTTGGTGTGTATGGTGGGAGGGCAGAGAGAATTAACTTCAGAGTCGGAGAGCAAGCAGTTGTTTAGTTGAAGTTCATCTTATGGTGTTTGCAAAACTTAGGAAGTATTAGACAATCCCTGTATGTGAAACAAGTCACAATTTGTATGTGTTACAGTATCTGTTAGACAATGTCAAATGTGTGCCTTGAATACTGACATAAATTGAGTTTATTTGTGCTGTGATATATCTCTTAATCACCTGAGATTGTGTAACGTTAAGAAGATCAAATTCAAATTATGAAGAAGCTGAATTAAAATTACTCCTTTACTACAATTAAAAAGGACAGCCTCAGGCACTGACTTTCTCTCTTTCTCTCCTTCTCTCCTTCTCTCCTTCTCTCCTTCTCTCCTCTCCTCCCATGGATTTGGTGTGCTTTTCTTAAATCTGCAGTTTAGTGTACAATAGCAATTGACCTATTACTTAATGGTGAGCCTTAGGATTCCTGCACAGAATTGGGTTCAGCCTCTGATTTAGCAGAACATTTATTTTTTCATCACTCATAATCTCCAGTTTCCTGTAGAAGGAAGAAAAGCTTTTCCACAAGCATCACCCATTTGCCTTGCCAATCTCATCTTGCCTGTGTTTTTAGTAAGTGGGTGTTACTGTTCCTCCTCCCTCCTTATCAGAAGGGGCTTTTAGGAGAAAGGCTGAGGCAGCGGTTCTGCTTTGCAAAACGTCTGCCCAGGGCAGCAGGGCCAGAGGAGGATGGCGGAGTAGCCAGTCTGTTACAAGTGAAGTAAGTACTCTGCTCTCTGTCAGCTTCTGCTCCTCCAAGTCAGTGCCACGCAGGTTTGGGGGTAGTTCTTCCATCTTCCTCTCTAACCTTGCTTTAAATATGCTTGCCAGAACAAAGAGAACTGCTTCTTTTTGAAGGATGCAAAGCAAAAAAAGCCCACGCAGGCAGGACCAGCATACCACATACCTCCTCCCAGTTCCGACCCTGACCTGCCCCTTCTGTTCATGCTTTTCCATTTCCTCTTACATCTGTCAGCTGAGGGCCAGTTATATTTGTGCAAGGAAGCTGAGCTAATACTCCTTAGCAGACCTTTGTGCCGCACAAATCTCTGGAGCCTCTGCCTCCTCTGGCCGGCTGCAGTCCCGCTGCTCGCGGCACCATTGTGAAGTGCTGGCGATGCAGTGAAATGGCCGAGGCAATCATGTGACAATTAAAATATTACTAATTTTCTCACATCTGATTTTTTCTGGCTGCTGCAGGAGGTTCGGTCAGAAGGCCCAAGTGGGTTTAAGTCTGTCTTGTAAAAGTTTGGTCCTCCTGTGCGCTAAGGCACCCAAATACGCATAGCACTTACCTGGAAGCTGGGCGAAGGCAGGAGCTATGGCTGAGCCTGAGTTAATAAACCCTGCTGACAAACAGGTTGTTTTAGTTTGTGTCAGGCTGCATATGGCTCCTGGTGAGCCCAAAACCACAGATTCTCAGTAGAAAAGGCCAGTTCTGCCTGCAGAAGACCTGAGAGTGGGATTCTTCTGTGGGAGGCACTGTTCAGTTGTGGAGCTTTGCCTCAAAAGCTTGTCATAGTCTACAGCAAAGATAAGGTGCTGGAATAAAATTTAACAATAGTACTGAATGCTAATAGCAACATTATTTATGAAAATAATAGCAACCTTTAAGTGCTATATATGCTAATGAGCAGAAGGTGATGCAAAGCCATGTTACGTATGTGGTAACAGAATGATCTCGAGCCTAAAAAAATCAGATTGGCTTTGCATACATTTTAAATGAATTTTCCGTGAATATGATGATTTACAACGACCCTCTATAAATGTGTATACATATAAAGAGCCTTTTCCCCTAGTCACATAAACCTTCACATTTTCACTCCATGTTGTTGTTACTCTGTGTGACGATAAGGGGTAGGATGATGGTAGAGGTTAAACTTTAATCGATATAGCTGATGGTGAAAAGCAGCAAAACCTTTTTGCAAGCATTGAAAGAGTGTTAATAACACAGGCTTGCAGATCTTGCAGCCTTACCATCACCGCTTGGCACACAATAAATAAGGTGGGGGAGGAAGTTCATATTCAAAGAGATTTGAAAGCCTTGGGCAGTGGGTTTTGCTTTTCTTCAGAAATGAAGCTATTTCTAGTCTTTGAAATCACAAGACAAACTCATAATAACTGGCTGCTTTAACAGATGTTTCAAAATTTTTTTTCCCCATTTTCCTCCATCCCAGACTAAATTTCAGTTTTATTTTCTTCCAGCAAAGAACTTTATAGATGTTGAAGAGGTTTTGGTCTGAATAAACTGAAGGTATGATAGTGCAAATTTATAGGTGTTGCAGGGCTTTTATGTAGAAGAAACAGGAAAAGCTATAAATAGTTAGCTGTAGAGGAATGAGTAAAAATTCAAGAAGTTGATGAGCGTAGTGAAAATTGATCAGTCCATCCTTCTTCATCTGGTGTACTATAGTGTTGCTAACTCAAAGGTAGTAGCAGGTAATTTAAATTAAAAAAAAAAAAAAGCATTTTCTACATCATGGATGGCAATGTATTTTTTGTTTCATAAAGCACAAGTTCCTTTCCTAAATTATTTATTAATGAGGGAATTAAAGAAAGAAGGTGCATGATAAATCAGTGAGAGGATAACCTAGTGCTTGGAGTGTACTGCTTACAGGGGACCACGATCAAGAGCAGCAGCTGAATTTGCAAATGGCTTGGTACATGTCCTTCTCCTAAAGCTGAACTCATCATTATAAGGAGAAATAAGCTCTTTTGCTCCTCTTACCTTTGATTTTCCTAGGCTGTTCTGTGCGCTTTGGATTAGTTCTCTTTGGTGATAGCTGAGCAGCGACCAGTGATTTGGCTCTCCAGTTTGGGGTGATAAGCCACCTCGGTGCCAGTGCTCCCTATCCAAGAGGGACTTTTTCAGCATTGTTTTCTTCACTTACATACCCAGCTACCCAAGTTACAATGCTAAAAGGAAACAAATGCTTTTAGTCTGTGAAATGTTGTGACCCTGTTTCTGAGGAGTTTTGTAAAACCTGCGTAGGTTACAATGAAATTCTCCTATATGTGTACGTGAGTAGCTTTCAGGTGAACAAAGGGTATTTTGTAACATCACATGCTTATCTTGGAAAATCTTGAGTCAACGAGTTGGGTACCCCTTAGCCCGCTTACTTCTTTAACTAAGCGCAGTGCATGCAAATATGAAATTTATTTTCACAAAGTCTGTTTATATAAAAAACTAGCCCGTTGGTACTTTGTCTTTCAAGCAGAGAGGAAGGTTTTTCAAACATTTGGGTGTAATTTTTTCAAATTTGTTTGAAAACAGCCCCCCAAAATTGCATTTCTGTCAGTTAAAAAAATAGTTTACATACGATAGAAGTGGTTTCTGAGAGCCTGCTGTCAAAAGAAGAGAGAAAAAAACCAAATCCAGGTATTTTTGACTTCTCCTTTTTCTGGCATATGATATATTTCAGATATCATTACAGTATTTTTCACTTCCATTCCAATTTTAAAACTATAACAGGTTATGCTAAAGTATATTTTTTTCTGTATTCATACTTCTGTGAAATTTGCAGTTTGAAAAGGGGTTAATAACAGTTCCCTTTCATTCGGTTGTCTTTTATTTTCTGGAATCTGCAACATCATAAATGGTGCAAAAGACTTCCGTGCCATTTGAAACGCAAGGGCAGATCTTGCAATCCTTGCGTACATCCAGTAGTAATTATTCAAATAAGCCCGTGCTGAATACTCATGTAAGTAACTATTCACATGAAACTCAGTTTGTCGTTTCATGGTAAAGCAACATCAGCTTCAGCAGAAAAACCAGGGTAAGGAGTTCTCCTTTTCTTCTTCCTTCTGCACTGTTTCTGCTCTCTACCCAGAACTGCTGTGTGCTGCTTATTTGCCACTTATGCCACTGCAGCTGTTTTCAGGGGTACGTTATGAACTTGATCAGTGAATTGAGTTAATTAATAAACAAACAAAACAAAAAGAAATACCCCAGAACTATTCATGAAGAGTAACAGATTTGCGTCAGAATTACAATGTGCCACCTGTGTGCTTAAAATTTTGATATTTTGACATTTTTTGTTAATAACTCAATGAATGAATGTTGCATTATGTTAATTAATGTAGTAGACTAGGTGATATGTTTTCAATGTTAAATACAGAGACCTCGAATTACTGCCAGTTTGGACTGATGGACCCCAAACCTGAAAAGAACATTTGTGCAGGATGCATGAAACCCAAGACAGAAAGTGGAGGATGCCCGTTTGTTAGAGAGGTTCGCTGTTGTGGTTGGCAGCGATGTATTAAGCTTAGTATTAAGGCTAGTATTAAGACTAGTATTTCAGCTTATAAGACTAGTGTTACAGTTTAGGATTAAGACTTTCCACAGGAAAACCCAAACTACCAAGCAGGTAAATGCTACAACCATCACTAAGGAGGGGTGGAAACCTAGAAAACAGAGCTCCAGCTTGGTTTTATTTTATTTTTTCAGATGCAGACAAATGTTTTCTCTAGATGTTTGTTTTACGACTGGTGTGATAAGTATGTTTTCAGAATGCCTTGCCATGAAAAGCAGCAATTACTTAACACCTTGGGTTTGGAGAAGCTCCAGCTAGATTGGGATGCACTCCTTCCCTCCTAACTAGAGCTTCCACTGGGACTTTCATCCATTTATACAACTGTTTGAATGTTGCATGTGCTTACTGATGGGCTTGCAGTGGCTAATTGCTTCAATAAACAAATACAATCCAAGAGGTGGGAGTGGGAACCAGCAGTTCCTAACTCCAGGAGCGGTGTTGCAACTCCTCAGGTTACCTAATCATTTGATGCTTCAGTTTCCCTAGAGAAACATGGGAAAGGTGGCATGCATAAGCAATTCTGTCTACAAGGAAAAAAATTACTTTGTAGACCTTGACCAACATGGACTTAACAGATTTATCTTAACAGTTTATTATTATTATTATTTGTTCTGAGGAAAGTGTGTGGTGACTTCCTGGCCCTAAAGGCAAATACTTTATAATGTAAAGATCGATCTGCGCAAGCTGATACAGACTTTTGATGCCTAAGGCTGAGTGTGTTTTTTGTTTGTTTCGTTTTACCTACAAAAGGTTAAGCGTCTGTAACTCTTCCTGATTTCAGTCACGATTATGGGTACTCAGCACCTCTGCAAATTCGATTGTATTTGTTGTCGTGTACCTAAGGTCGGCAGGGAACTGGGCAAGTCCTTGGCAGGAGGCGTTGTGAAAATTTTAGATGGGTGGCAGCATGAAACTCCCACAGCTGTTTGGAACAAGATAAGAATGTGTCGTGCCGTAGTTTCATGGAGTGAGGAATGGTTTGGGAACAATGGAATATCTGGGGAGAAAAGTGCAGAAAAGTTCTAAAACTGTGCTGAAGAAAAGGAAGTGATGAATAGGTTTTATAAGCGGTAGTAGTGATTGTTAAAGGTTCTTCTCAAAGGAGTTTGGAAAGGAGCTTTCAGAGTTATCGGTGAGAGTTCAGTTGTCCTGAGCCTTATTTAAGGAAACAGAAATGTGCCTAGAGCCGTTAGCTTGAAAAAGCAGATTTCTGTGACCAGATATAGAGTCAAAGGCTGATTTTCTGACCTGGAAAACTTGTCCTAATCTGCAGAGATCTCTATAGCAGTGGTAAGTCAGTGTAGATAAATACTTGTAGCAACCAGGTGCAGGCATTGACTGACTATTTTTTATTTTTTAAAGCATTCTGTCAAAAGGATTTTTTTTTGTTTCTTTGTATTCTTAATTTGACCAAAGAGGGCTGGCAGGGAAATGAAATATTTTAGCATTATCAGTACTGAGATCTGAAATCATAGTTAATTTGGAATCTTTCTTGTGGTCTCTAGGGCAGACTTCTGAGAGCACAATTTCTAAGGCAATTATATTTTTCGTAAGTGCCAACAGAGTAAGTTGTACTATAGAGAACACGGCGGTGGTTTTGAGTGGGAGAGCCTATAATGGGAACCCTTGTAGTTTGGCAAGCTTTATGCTGGTCTGAAAGTTAATACTGACTTTTAATTCTTTGAACAGTGTTTGTATTTTTGTTTGTATTTTTGGTTCATGGTAGTATCCTTCCTTCTGCAATTACCTTTATGATTGTCAATTTATTTTTGAAAGGGCAATAAAACAGAATTTGGCCGTGTGAATCATTAAAGACGATTACTAATTCAAAAGTCAGTCTTCCTCACAAGAACACGAAGTGACAGATGACCAACAAAATGTATGTGTATACATGCGTCAGAGGAAGAAAAAAAGCAAAAAGAGATTGTTCATAATAATTCCATCATAATCTTTTATTTATGCATCCTAACCTCTTCGTACTTTGCATTTCCATGCAAACCACAGACGAATTCTTCACCTTATGCAGAGATATGTCTTGAAAAGAAGGGATGTTTTAAAGCAGTGAACAAATATATCCAACTGTGAGAAATGGTGGGAGTATGGATATGAGAGATTAACTGGCCAAGTAAAACGTGGTGGCAGGGTTAGACTGGAAGGCAAAGGGTGTCACTTCGTGTATTGTCACAACAAATAATGAAAGGTTTGGGAACAAAGCAAAAGGAGAGGCACTAAAATGAATGTGTTTACATTTAACTTTATTTAAACTTTACTCCTGTAAGGTGATATTGTGAGGAGGCTTGTGGTTTTTCAAGCTTCTCTGTATGATGCTGTGAAATGTGCTATGTCGTTCATATCAGAGTTGTGTCACCCCCAGAGAAAAATGTGTATGTGGTGAATTTTGAAGTAGTGTAAGTAGTAAATACATGCATAAACTAATCCTTGTGAGAGCTAAGAAAAGCTTTTTTATAGGTCAGAGGGATTTTCTTGCTGGCATGGAGATGTGCAGTATTTAGCTAGGGCTTGGGTTTGCGTTCAGCCCCCGTCCTCTCCTCGCCCACACTTGGGAGATATTTGTGGTCGCTGGTGCTTCAGCATTTGCTGCTGTTCCTTCCTCAAGCCGTGGCTTCACCCTGCAGCCGTGCTGCTTTGGCCTGAGTCGCAGTGGAGAGGTGCCAGGGTGCCAGGTCCCTGCCCTTGGTCCTCTGGTGGATCAGGCGAACCTGCTCCCTCGTCTTCTTCACCACATGGCAGTAGCACTCCTGCCAACACCTCACAGGCTGGCATGGTGGGCAGGGGTGAGCAGACGAGGGAGAAATTGCCTTCCACTTTCTATCTGGCAGGGTGCTGGAGCGGGGCTTGCAAAGGAAGTAGCAGTGGGTGCCTTTGCATGCCTGAGGCCATCCTGCGGCTATCAGTCATGGTGTAAAACGTTAAAGCAGTTTGACTTCACCGACCGATCAGAACTGCCGAATATAAATGATTTAGATTTTTGGTAGTCAACCTGAAGTCTTTCTAAATAGAAGATGGAGGGCATGTGTTCAGCAATTTCAGAGAAATGGCCTTCCTTAATTCTCCCTTCCCAAATGGAGATCTAAACCACTGTTTGAAATGTTCATTGATGTAACTGGTATGAATTTTCAAAATGGCTTTTACTGATCCATGTTTAATTTTATAGATCAAACTTTATTTATTTATTTATTTATTTTTTCCCAAAAGGCGCATATATATGCACGGGCCTTAATTAAAATCTTGTTGCTCCAAGATGTCCCACATATGGACGGTGGCTGGCACAGGCAGCACCTGGTGGTGGGATGGGAAGGATGGCGCTGAGTTCCTGGGCCTTCAGAGCCAAGTTTTGTGGAGATTTTTTCACAAGATGTTCCCTTTCAATGGTTTAGGTTTTGATACATATTAGGAGTCTGTTTGGCACTGTGGTGAAGAATATGTTTTAGACTATGTTGCATGCTTTAGACTTCTCACCTGTATTTTCTGTGACAAACAAAGGGCGCTGCAGCGCCCTTTATTTCGTCCCTACCGGCTTGTTGCCTCCTGGGAATATGTCTGTGCAGCTCTCAGTTGAGCAATGACTGAACTTTCTTGTCTAATCATTAACTTTTGTGACCTTCCAGGTGCTTCAGATGAGCTCCAGCTTTCTGTGTTTTCAGTTAGTTTCATTTGTGAGTAGAATCTCTTTTCACTACAGAAATCTACAGATCCGTGATCTTTCAAAGATACAGTAATTTGTTTCTCTCATCTTCACAGGAACTGATATTCAATGGCTAGAAACAAGAGGTGACAAGTGGCTGAAATGAATATGACTACTATTCTACAAGAGATCTTGATCAAAAGGTCGCAGCAGAAGAAGAGGACTTCTCCCTTAAACTACAAAGAGAGGCTTTTTGTACTTACAAAGTCTATGTTAACGTATTATGAAGGTCGAGCGGAGGTAGGAGATACGGATTTATACAATAGACTGTCTTTGTTTCTTTGTGCTTTTGTATTCTAATAGCTTTTTTTCTTACAAGATATCATACTGTCAGGGATGGATGGGGTGGGTGGCAACAATCGTGAACTACTTTCTCTTTTCTCTTTTTATAATGAAGGTTTATAGAGATGTAAATAATACATCTGGTAGTTAGCATAAACTAGTTCCTAACCAGGATGACAAGAGTAAGGTAAAGCAGTTTTTACAGCTGATCATCAAGAACTGATTTCTTTCTGTCTCAACTTCTCTAGTTTTATTTCTGGGCATTTCCAACTGAAGGGCCTTGGAATTTTACTGCTGGCATTACTGACTGTTAACAATTAATTACTGACTGTTTTTAGCATCGTTCTTTCTGAATCCAGCCTCTTGGATACCATGTTAGAAAGGCTTCAGCAAGAAGTTTACATGTTCCCCTTTTTAATGGGATGCCTTTTAGTCTTTCTGTAGGTTCTCACGTAGTATCTCAGGTAGGGTCTATCCTCACTAAAGAGTTTATTGTAACTTTGGTGTTGCTGCTCTGTGGCTCCCGTCCATATTTAAATGTCTTTTACATGAGTTTTGGGAAAATTTTTCAAATAGGCTTGCTGACTTTGCTAGGGAATGGGGCTTAATTTTTTTTTTCCTTCCCCCTTACAATTTAGGCTGGCCAGCCCCATATTACACATGGCAGTGAGAATGTGGGCTTACTTCTGGGGAGTAACTGGCTTCTGAATTCAAACAGGAGCAAGAGCATTTGGTAGGAGCAGTGCATTACAGACCAAGCTCACTGGATGGGCTTCATTAAGGTAGACCATGCATCCTATGAACTGAAGCTGGAAACGATTTATCTTTGGCAGCAGGAGCAGCCTATCGCTATGTAAATTCTACGTAAATTCAGTTATATAAAAGTCACGAGTGTAAATTAGGCAAATTCTCAGACCAGAATTTTTCAAATGAGCTCCAGACTCAAATTCATTAAGGTCATCTGCTTCTGAAGTGCCTCATTGTGCCGTTAGTGGTGAGGGGCTGCATTTCCCACTTAACAGAGCCTACCTTCCAGATTTGTCACAATGTGGAAGGCAATTAAAACGGCTGTGATAGCTAGAAGGTCACTTGCTACACACTAGAAAGCCGTTCAATGGAAAAAAGTAGTGGAGATGGCTCTGCAACCTCTTGTGTCAGATATCTTACTTCCGATGAAAGAAGGGCGTACAGAAGAGCTAAGGCTTGCTAGCCCTGTTTCTTTGCCAACCTTTGCTAACCCCGTTTCTTTGCCAACCCTTGCTAACCCTGTTTTCCTGTTTCTCAATTCTGCTTGCGGCAGAATTGAGTTCAGTTGCTGTGCTCCACAGACGACTATTATAGCTGCCATTTTCTGCATATAGTTTGGGCACAGTCAAAGATTAAAAATGAGATACAAATTTATGTATTTTTCACTGACTGCTGCATTAAAATATGTACTGACTTTACAATGCAACTAATTTTCTCTATATATTTATTTGACGGGCAAAAAAAGAAGGAAAAAAAAAGAGATGAGGGCTCAGATGCCCTCTGAAACATGTCCTGCAGGCTTCTATGTGTCAGCTTACCTTCAGTCCAAAGAGAAATGTAACTAACAGGTTTTGCAGGTCTAGTTGTCATCCTTCACGAAGTTACCTTTTCCAACTCTGTATCGCCTTTCCCCTGCAGGTTAATACCCTTCAGCTAAGATACCCTTCCAGGAGACTCAGTGGTGGATCTGTGTGAGAGGGGGTTAAAGTGCTGGTTTTATTGGCAGTGAGCTGGAGCGGGACAGCTCATAGTGTCCTCAGCTGTGGAGGCAGTATCTTAAAAGGTTCCAGCCCGAGACCAGGACTGTTGGAGTGAAACTATACATTACACCCACACAACCCAGATGCTGAAAGAGGCAGGTCCATCTTCCTCCTGCCCTTGCCTTGCAGCAGCTCTCAACCTGCTTAAATTGGTCCGGGCATTTCTTGGGCTCTGCACTGCTCTGAATAAATTTGCTAATCAGCAGAAAGATACTTGATCTGTTTTTATTTTTGCTGGATGAGAGCTGTGCTGTGTTGACAAGCTGAATTAGCTCAGTGCAGGATCCAACAAGTGCCAGGGGCAGTGCCAGGTCGTGGAGGAGGACAGAAAGCTCCAACTGTTGACATCAACAAGTTGTTAAACTGGCTCAGCCATAACATACAGCTTTACAACCTGTGCCTCAAAACCATTTATTTTCACTGTTCTTCCTATTTTAGATTCTTTTAAACAATAATCAGTATTTTATTTTACGAAGAGTACTGTCTGAAAATAATGAGCTCTTAGAGGGGCACACATTGTTTAAAGTCAGCGGTACTTGGGCTCTATTTGAGAAAAACTTGTGTGACTAAGATCTCTGCCACACAGTGGTAGTTATTCCTTTGTGTCACTGAGCAACTTAAATGGAAAAAGGTTGGGGGTTTTATTATTTTTTTTAAAGCCAAGTTGTAAATCTGTATTAACAGTAAGACAGATGTATATTCTGGCTGAAGTTATTCATGTAAAAGATAAAAAAAGACATTGGAGGTGAAAGTAATTCCAGTTCCTCTGAATAGCTGGATGTTTGCTGCTGAAATGAAATGTGATTTACTGCTTGAATTTAAAGATATGACAGAGAAACGATAGGTACAGACTGGTTTCATTTCAGGGCTGGTAGTATTCGAAGTTCAGATTGGTAAGATAAGCGTGGAAACCCAAAGCCAAAAGGATCCCACGGCTTTAGTAGGAGCTCAGGGTGGCTGAGCTTTGCTCCTTTAGGCAAGGATTTCATTCCCACTGTGGTCATTGGCCAAGCTGAAGTCTTTCTTGTTTTTTCAATTTTGTCTTCTACGGGAATTTGGCAGAGAGAGTTCAGGAAGAACCCAAGGTTTGTGTTCATGTGAATAATCATACTGCTTTTTCTTTTTCTTTTTCTTTTTCTTCTTCTTTTTCTTTTTCTTTTTCTTTTTCTTTTTCTTTTTCTTTTTCTTTTTCTTTTTCTTTTTCTTTTTCTTTTTCTTTTTCTTTTTCTTTTTCTTTTTCTTTTTCTTTTTCTTTTTCTTTTTCTTTTTCTTTTTCTTTTTCTTTTTCTTTTTCTTTTTCTTTTTCTTTTTCTTTTTCTTTTTCTTTTTCTTTTTCTTTTTCTTTTTCTTTTTCTTTTTCTTTTTCTTTTTCTTTTTCTTTTTCTTTTTCTTTTTCTTTTTCTTTTTCTTTTTCTTTTTCTTTTTCTTTTTCTTTTTCTTTTTCTTTTTCTTTTTCTTTTTCTTTTTCTTTTTCTTTTTCTTTTTCTTTTTCTTTTTCTTTTTCTTTTTCTTTTTCTTTTTCTTTTTCTTTTTCTTTCTTTTTCTTTTCTTTTTCTTTTTCTTTTTTCTGAACAAGATTAAATCAAATCTTTTTAACCAGATTATTCAGTTCTCAAAGTGTGGGGCAAGTTGGGATTGTAAACAGGGCAACAGAAGAAGAGACTTGGTATATCTGGTGACAGAAGTGAAACATTTATGACAACAAAAAGCAGTCAACCATAGAAAACACTGTTCTTATAAATACTTCTGGGAGATCTCATTGATTCCGTTCTTTGCAGACAGTGGTGGGAGTTCACTTGCTCTTTGACCAGAAACTGCCCATTATATAAGCACTGTTCTCTACTTTTTCTGTCTTATGTCTGGCAGAGTGCCGTATGCCTACTTGGAGCAATGAGCAATTATCTTATAAGCACGGCTGCTAGCAGGGTAAAATCTTGTTTAAACTTGCCCATAACCTATTTAGTTTTTTTTATTATTATTATTTTTTTTACACATGTGCTTTGAAGCAGCTCAGGCACCCTGTCATGTTTGCACGGTGGTGCAACGTGCCTACATTGAAGCTGGAGCTGCACTACTGTCATGGGAAGAGGAGGTGCTGCTTCTGCACTTAGAAATAGTGCTGGGACATAGGTCATGGAGGCAACGTGTGAGCTAGCAATGAAGTGTAGCTACAGAATCATTAAAGCGGCTGGATTTCAAAGCACAGAAACCAGAGGAAGGACAACCTTGTTTTAGGTCATCTGTGCAATGCTCTATAATTTTGAGTAATGCCATGGGAAACTTATTTTGCATAGGAAGCTAATAGGTCCTTGGCTTTTATGACTTAACTTCTTCTGGGCATTATGCTTTTTGCTTTAAAATATATATACATGCATGACCTTAAGGTTGGTTAAGAAGATGGACATTAGAAAGCTTAAAAATAAAGATACTTGAAGAACTGAGTTGCCCCAAGTGTCACAGAGAAGAATTTTTAATAAGTTGTCAGAAAAGAGGAATATTCTGTTTAAGCTGGAGATGGCATCTGGTTTTGGGTTTCTGGCATAAATTCTGTGAAGCTGTTAACTGTAAATGTTGGAGAAACACTACTACTGCAGTATGGAATTTTGCTAACAGCAATGAGAAGGATAGAAATTGCTGTGTTAATAAGTTTCATGAAGCCTGTAAGGGTTTATCAGCTGCCAGTGGAGATTTTCTGTCTTTTTTCCCTTAGTGTTGCAAAAGCGGCTAATGAGATCTGAATGTGATGGATTCCATTTGTAGCGAAGACAAAAATTCATCACAACAAGAAATAACTGAATTGGCCTCCAAGCAGAGAGTGCTGATCATGAATGTGTAAAATAGGGAAGAAGTGGAATATCTTCCTTTCATGAGTATGGAGGTGTACTATAAAACCATTTATCCTACAGTCAGTAAGATTTACACTATGTACAGTGTTCTCAATTATGTGTTGTAGACTTTCCAAGACAGCTTTAAATAGATTTATGCAGACAGTAGTAGTGACATTGGTTTGGAAGTGGGAGGTAGGAGGCTTTTTTGCACAAGCTGGTCCGTGCTTCTTGAGGATTCCTGTGCTGTGCTTACCAATGACTGCAGGATTCATTGAGTGCAGTGTAACTTCTCCAGATGATCTGGTGTCTGGCGTGCTGGTGAGGAAACAAGGATAAGCCTGATACTTTGAGGGTAAAATATTTTATTAGGTAATCTCTTTCTGATTCTGCATGATGTGAAAGCTCAGAATACTACTTCAGATATGTTTCTAATAACTTTTCTTAACTATTTTCTTTGAAGAAATAAAATATTAATTTGTATGAAATTAATAAGCAAAGTATAAGAAATTTTGAAATAAACGTGCATGTCTGAAAATAAAATATTTAATGACAGTTAAAAGCAAACTCATCCAGAATGGTTTTTGTATTTTTGATCAGCAAAAAAGTTAGTTTAAGTTTTTAGTATGATGTTTCCCAAATTTCTCATTTCATCTCCAGGGGAGTACAAATTTGAAATCTAAGGAAACATTTGTGGAAATAACCCCATGTGGTAGGTACATTTGGCCATTTTCTGTCAAGTGGCCTCCTGTTTTGTGTATTCAACTTAAAATGCTCTGCAGTTTATTTTCAGAGGTGCCATACATTCACGCTTCCAGCTGACTCTGGAAAAAGCAGCCTTGGTGTTTATCTAGGAGTCTACCTTATCACTGCAATAGGAAATGCTTCTGTAAATATGAGCTGTGCAATTAATGGAAAAGAATACTCACTTTACAGCTCTGCCAGTGTCCCTGGTGGCTGGCGTCCACCAGCGGACGGTGCAAAGTGCCAGATATTCTGCTTCACAGGGTGTATTAGCTGCTTCCTGAGCGGCATCTTTTACTCCTCTTGAATTAGCCAACAGGACAGACACAGAGATAGCACCCAAGCGACTGTGTCCACCAGAATGGTCCACCAAGTGCTCGTGGCTTGTCCTGCTTCTGCTTGTCTGGCAGTAGGTTGTACTCCTGTGAATTCTTTCTCAGTACACAGCCAGAAGATGTGCCTGGGAGGTGTTAGGGGAGTCCAGGGGCCCTAACTGGAGTCAGCATCTTTCTGTGTAGCAGAATGGTCCTGATAGCAGGTAGCACGTATTTCACACAAGCTTTCGTTAGATCATGCTGATGGAGCAGCTCACTGAATCTAAAAGTGCCACTGGAACTGAGATTTTTTGCTATAAAAAGCATTTTTTTCGTTAAAGGAAATTCTTTGAGATGAAGACAAGATAGGCGTAGGTGTTGAAGTACTTCTCGCCACTAGAGCGGTTGAAAGGAGCTGCTTTGCGCAAGGGGGATGTCCTGCTAGCTTGCTGGTTTGAAAAGTTTCCTACCGACGTTTCTCACAAGGGCAGTGCTTCCAAAAAGTTCCAAGAAGTTGACACGGATCCAGTCATAACTTCATCAGTCGGTAACAATGTGCTGACTGTCAGGATCTTCGTACCGATGGGAGCACTTGAGTGTTCCCTTGCGCTGCGGTGGTTTTTTTTTTCCCCTCTCGGGTTCCTTTGTGGTGATCCTCCTCAGCTTGGCAGGGTGCTGATCGGGTTTAGTCGCTCTCCTCCCACACACCACGCGGCGTGCTCTCATTAACCTTTCCAGCCCACGCCAACTTGCACTGACCTTGAGTACAAAGCTTGTGAGCATGGGCTGAGGCATGTGAAATGCCTTTAAACCTTAACATCTTTGGTGCTTACTCACATTTGCTGTTTGGATTAGAGTTTGCAGCGGTAGAAGGTTTGTATCAACTTCTGTGTTTTCAAAAGCTGCAGCGCTGAAGGGAGGACAAAAGAGGAGAGTTTGGGCTGAGATGTGCGTGCTAGCTCTGGGGGGCTGCACAGACCTGCGTACAGAGGGTACTGGGGGTAGACACTGTGCTTGCCTATCTGCTGGTACTGAAGAAATCTACTACCACAGAGCAGACAAATAAAAGCCCCAGAGGGAAAAGGCTGAGTATTACTTCGAAGGATGCTTCTATGGAGCCAAGTAGAAGATGGCTTTCTGATGAGCTGATCTTGGGAGGTGCAGAGTGCGCTCATCTTCATGGACAGCAGTGGTATTTGCCATCAGGGTCAGACCAGTGTGAAAACAGTCCTGGATAAACAGCAGGACTGTTACAAAAAATGAAAACAAATGGGATTTAAATGAACAAAGCCGAGTAAAAGACCTAAATGTTCTTGAGGGTTCCTAATTTTGAAAGTCTCTTCTATTGAAAAAAAGTTCTTCTGTACAAGTTTTATTCAGCTCCTGTAATTTGAATAGAGTGGAGACAGAAGCTACCGAAATGACCGTGGTGATATTTTAAGGAAGGAAAAATAACTTTAAAAGCTCTGGGGGCCACTCTAACCCTGCAGGTTTCAGGGTAAAATTGTGGGGCTGCATTGCAACACTAATCTTGTGCAAATACTTCCTTTGGAGCATAACAACAATACAGAGTTCCAAAAGCCTATACTAATCACTTTTCTTACAGTTTTCAAATAGAAGATTAATGGGTATCCATTCTACTGTTGCTTATTCCTATGGTGCTTGTCCTTTGTTCTTTTTCACTTCTTTAATTACCCTGATTTTTATGGTGTCCTTAGTCAATGCATAGGTGATTTAATTCCTTGTATAAATGAAAGCAAAGTTCATTATTAAAAGGCTTCTAATGACCTCACGTATTACTCATTTGCTAATGTATGATAAATAGCTACTGAAATGAGTGGATTGGCAGAGCTTCTTTATTCCTAATCATAGGTGATAATGATAGAGGTTTCCTAAAATACATGCAAGTTTGCAAAGTAACTCTATCGCTAGACCTGGAGGAGGACTGTGGGTTGGCTGCTGTTTCCTCCTGAAAGCACCAGAGGTGGATATACACTTTCTGCATGAATCACATAGAAATCCCTAGCTGTACTTGCTGGGGACGTGCTTTCACAACTTTCTCTAAAAGAGGCGGTGGCTTTAGATCAGTTCAGCTCTTACTGAAATAAAAATTGCATTTTTAATGCAATTAAACACACTTTTTTCCAGCATTGTCAGAAAAAGAATAAATCATTTTTTAAAGTGCAGTCAGGATAGGTGATGGTTTAAACACACATACACGTATTTATATCTATATCAAATATGTATAATGTATAATAACTAATGAAGTAGGGTAGCTTGTAGCAGTGGTTTGCAGCATGAATTATATTGCTGAGCGGGTACAGTGATGTATTTGCAAGTTATCCCACCTAAAATGATGCCTGTTACATCCATCTGTGTGGAGAATGTGTTTGCATCTCTAATGATCCTAATCTAATGATATAGGTTTTTTTTTTTTTTTCAAACTTCTTTGCTGGATCTGTATTTATATACTAAGGATATGAGTAGCCACCCCCTGTCTAATTTCTTTGTAATGACTACAACCATTGCTTCCACATATTAGCATCATTAGGAAGGTAGTTTATTTTAACTTCTTTTCTTTGCACTGACTTTGACAGAAATCAAGACAGAAAATCAGTAAGTAACGTGGTAATGTGACAGATGAATGGATACTCTTGAGGTTATAGTTTGATAAGCAAACTTACAGATAGCTTTGCTGATGTAGCAGTACCTGTGTTGTTACTCCTGTTTGCTCAGCTAGAGTACTGGGATTGTGTGATATCTAAGTCTGACGAGAAAGAGCTGAGCCTTGCTTCAAGTATATTCAGAGATGTAAAAATTATATAAGCCATGTACATATTGATATTTATATTGATTTAATTATTTTGTGATAGCTGCTAGTCCATCAGAACAGCACTGAACACTTCTAGCAAAAACCCAGTCCTTCTGAGGAGCTGCTTATCAAAGCTTGAGGTGTGCTAAGAAGTGAGTAGAGACATAGTGTGAAGCATTGATGAGACAGTATGATAGCCAAAAACAGCTTCACCACTGATTAGTTACCTCTACCACTGTTGTATGGTATCCTGGGGAAGAGGAGGGTTGAACTATGACTGTAGCTACCAACTGCTCAGAGCAAATGCAGTAAGGAATCAGCTTTGTTTTAGGAGATGAGGTAGATCAAACAGTAGGAATTAATTGTTCAAAATACAGCTGCTCATAAAGCCGGTCAGCATTTTGAGCTTTCAAGGTGAATAAAAGAGAAGGCTGTGTTCTGCAGCAGAGGCCCCAGAGAAATCTTGTGTGAGGAGCAACAAGGAGTCATCGGGAAAGCACCTAGGAGAGTTTGAGAAGAGAAATGTTACAGAGAGGGTCTGGATAGAAGTCTACTGGAAAGCAGTAGCTGTTGGCATTGAGAACCATGAAGCTCCATCCCTCCTGGTCTTTTTTGGTTGTTCACCCCCCATCCCCCCCCCAGGGAAATATATATATATATATATATATATACACACACTATATATATATATAGTATATATATACACACAACTTTGTATTTAAATAACTATATGTTAATAAGCAGAACTGCTGTACTGATGATGATTCAGAAGATGTCACATACTGGCTAAAAGCATGAAAGACAGCAGTAGGCACAGATGGGGAAATTTTAAACAGGTGTGACCAAAAGCTGTTTAAATCAAATAAATAATTTAAAGCTATTCACATGAATGAAGGCAGCATAACAGGTGCATGGGAATGCATACTTGAAAAGAGCAAGTCATAAAGAAACTCAAGTTGTGAAATAATTTAGTTATGGTGTAATAATGATTCCCTGTTCTCTGTAACATCTACCAAACCAGAAGACCGATATAAAATGAGGATCTGAAATAATTATCTTTCTAGAAGAATGTGGCAGTTTGTGAGATGGAACTCACATTAGACGAAGCTGAAGTTAAAAAGCGTAGGTTGTGGCTACTGAATCACTGAGAAGGTGTTAATGAGAACATTTACCTTATGATTACACCTAGCAGGTGAATCTTAAAGGTGCTGTGAAGGAAGACTTGGAAAATAAATAAGATTCTGGAAGGCTAGGGAAGGTTTAGATTTAAAATACTGTAGAGAAGCTGAGAAACTGCCAGCTCTGAAGATAATTTCAATTACCAGAGAAGCGCTACAGCAAACTGGCTTCCTGAAAATACCTGGATGAAAACAAAATGGCACACCAGACAGCAAAGATTTGACAAGAACCGAAAAAATCTCAGACTAATCCAAGTTTCTTTCTGCCGGCGGATAACAAGCCTCATGGAGAGCAGAGAAGCAGCAGATAATCCTGTGTTTCCATTCTGCTCAGTACTTGTTTTGGCAGCGCCATATAACATTTTCAGGTGGCAGTATCAGATAAATCTGTATAAATCCCTTGTAAATTTGATGCAAAACAAATGCAAAAATGGTGTTTTGAAAAGCTTGAAAGACCAGGTGAAGCAGTTGGAGCCTCAGGTAGGTGACCAGAGCCTCACATCCTGTCCTGGGGCTCTGATCACCCACCTGTGATGCCTCTGGGCTTGGGCTCCCCTCCCTTCTCGGCTCAAGTTGTCCATGCCTCATGTTCAGACAACTCTAGGGCTGCTAGAGGGATGGCTGAAGGAAAGGTGTCGCTCACCTGATGGGCAGAGAGGTGGCCCTGTGGTCTGAGAGGGGAGAAAAGGGGGCAGAAATGCTACAGCTGGGCTGGCCAGGCTCAGAGCTCTGTGAGGACTTCACAGGAAACAAGGGAAGATTTGTCTGAAAGAACCTTGAAGCTACGTGCTAGTTGTTTAGACAACCAAAAGACTGTAGATAATTTAGGGCCTGATGTGGATGGAGACCTGGCTGGTTTATTTGCTTCCTTTACGCTTATTTACATCGCTGCCTTATTAGCAGCAATTCAACAGAACTGTAATTGCGTATATTTGGCTGACTGGTGCTCAATTGTGGGAGAAGAGTAAATTTCAGGTAATACATTGTAGTAATGGCTAGGAAGTTGCATCAGTGCTACTACAAAGAATTTCTTTTTTTTTTTTTTTTGGTTTCTGCAGTACTGGTGGCTGGCATCCGCTATGCAGAAGAGTAAATTACGCAGCCAGTCTATGATAAAGGTTTCTCAGTTTCATATTTTGCAGTACAGGATTTGAGATTTTCTCCTTCTCACTTAGTTTGCATTTTTTTTCTCTCTCGAAATTCTTCCCAAGAATCAGATCTTGGCTCAGGTCAGGTCACGTCAGAATAATCAGCACCTCTCACCTTGTGTCGCAGTTCGAGCCGTCACAGAAAGGTGAACAGAAATACTTGATACTTGCTTTTCCTGGAATAATCATTTAAAAGAAAAAAAAAAAGACTTAAAAGGAATGAGGGTGTATTTCAACATATCTGACACACTGGAAAAATAAGGGAATAAAAATGTGGCCATCTAACAGCTAGCTACAGTATAACTATATTTGCATGAACAGTAGTGACATTACTTGGTTGAAAATGCCTCTTAGGAGGGGACTGCAGCCATATCCAATGCTTATTGCTAAGTGACAAGGATATTTAAAATAAAATAATTAATAACAGAAAAAAATATGCAAGCACCCTACGTTTGACTTTGGAGCATATTCTGTGAGAGAAGTTGTCTGCGGTTGCTGCTGGGATAGGCAGGCTTTGCTGACGTCTTGTGAAATGGCTGAGCAGCTCCGTAAAAGGAGATGTAAGTAATGTGGAGACTTTGGATGTTTTGGGGAACACCAGTTCCCTGGGTCATGTGCTGATGACCTCGGGGTTTCCTGCGTGGGAATAAGCATGGGAGAGAGCAATAGTGTGAAGAACAAGAGAAAGAGTGACGCCGTGGGTGAGCCAGAGTGCAGCTATCTCTTGGCAGCCGGGCTGACTTCTGCATGTTTTCATTGATATATATATGTTTTTCCAAACAAAACATCCTTTGTAGTGTTTAACCCCCCAACCCCACTCTTCTGAAGGTAAACATCACGATATCTTCATAAACAAAGAGGAAATGCACTGAAGAACCATTTTCTCTGGCAGTGGGAACACGGGCTTCTCAGGAAGTTGTAAAGCTACTATATTCAGCAGAGGAGTTCCAAGTGTGTAGAAGATGAGCTGGCTGTGTACTTATCTAACGGATATTTCTTGTCTTCCTCTATTCTGAGATTATTTCTTGTTGGTTGGAATTTTGTAACCATATACTTGTTCCACATCTGACAATGTAGTTCTACTGTTGTAACTTCTTGGTGTTACTACCTTACATATCAAACAATAGGAATAGCTCATTCTTTTGCTTTGCATGGAAACAAGACGTTGGCTAGACTGGTCATCCTCCTTGTGAGCAAGGAACAGGGCTTCTGAAACTGTAAATCAAGCTTCTGAAGCACAGTCAAGTATGAAGTACATATGCCATTTTGCATTTTGGAAAGCTTTGTATAGTAGTTTCTGTACAATCACTTCCCTTTTGTTATTTTCAGCAAGCAGATAACAGTTAAAAAAAACCAACACCCTTTAGTGTGACTGTGAAGCATGTTTTTATCTGTTCCTTATCCTTCTTGGGATATACTATGTATACCTTTATTACTTACAGGTATGTAAAGGTATTATATACGTTTATTATATACCTTTATAACTGTTTTTCCTTCAGCAGGCCTCCCTCTAGAGGGATGTTCCTGAGGTGGACCCACTTTGATAGGTGCCACGGGTTCACTGGCCATTTGGTTTCCAAATCCTCCGTGAATGCTTGTGTCCAGAGAGCATGCGTGAGCATACTGGTGAAACACTGCTACTTCTTCTACAGGGAATCCAACCGCTTTCTACTACGTTGGCCATCTTCATCCAAAAAAATCTGTGAAAAATGCCCCTCTTCCCACTATGGTTTGACATTGCATAATTAGCCCCTGGACTGACCCTGTCCCTTTGTAACAGAGGTCACTCGCTGGAAAGAGTGATTGTGAGTGGCTTTCTCAATGCTGGCTCGTGCCTGCAGCTCTACACTAGGTCAGGGTGTGAGCTCTGCTTGGTCCCGCATTTTGTGTCTGCTCTACGCCTCACTCTAGAGCAAGGCATTAGGCACGCACAATAAATGCAACACAGTGATGGTGTGCAAGAAGTCCCATTATAAAAAGAAATTGTTTAAGTAGGGCAGGCAGAGGAATTGCAGTGCTCTATTTATCATTTTTCTTCAGCCGTTCCTTCCTGCTCCTGTGTCCCATGGTTTAATAGTGAGAAATGTTGAGCTAAAACACAGCTGCAAACCTGGCAATTTGAAAGCTGTGGCCATTAATAACTGTTGCTTCTGCTGCAATCTGAAACACGTCTGGAGCAGTACATTCGTCTTTAATTTCACATATAGAAGGTTTTTAATCTTTAAAATATGCAAAAATAAAAGAATCTGATGTCATTAGGCTTTATTTGCTGGATTGGGTTGTAAGGTGGGTCAAATTTGAATTGGTTTAATTTAGTGTCTCATGGTGATGTAAACTGAGCCACCTTAAATCGTGCAAGTATACAAAGGGACGACTTAGGAAACATGAATACTAGAATGATGTGCTGAGTATTAGGAGGTTAGCTTTATTTTTTTTTGTTTTTATTTTTTATTTTTATTTTATTTTATTTTATTTTTATTTTATTTTATTTTTATTTTATTTTATTTTATTTTTATTTTTTTTACAAAATGTTGGTTGATTATCTTCTTGTATTCCTGTTCTTTGTTGTCTTAGCACACATATGCTCCTTTGGAGCACTCACTGAATGCCAGAATTGGCATGAAAATCTGGGAGTCATGGAGGAGAGGCTTAAAGTCATAAAGCCTGTTCCTCAAAGAAATGTCTGTGATTCCAGATAGGGACAAAAATGCAAATCATCTCTTTCCGTCCCCCAGCCTCAGTTAACCACTAGGTGGAATCCAAGCAATACATGAGTACCCCACAGGACCCAGAAAGCTGGGTAGATCCATTACAGAAGTGGCAGGCTTTTCTTCTTCTTTGTATGTCGTGCAGAGAGAAGATCTGGAAAGGTATCTTCAGTACCATTATGTGGAGTATTGAATTCTGTGCTTCAGGCAGTCAAAGTTCAAGTAAGGGGATACCATAAAATAAGCAGAAAGCTTGAAACAAATTTTTGATCAAAAATCCAAGGTTGCATAGTCGGTGCAAATTATTTGTCAGCATAACATGATAGCTTTGATAGCATGATAGCAGTGTTTGATTTTTTTTTTTTTTTTATTGACTCATCAGAATGTCTAATTCATCTTTGTTGTTGTTGCAGTTTTAGAAACCCCTTGTTGGGACTTCTTTTTTGCCCTTTTAATTTTGTGGTGTTACATAACAGTTACAGCTTTATCTGAACTCGGTTCCTGTCATTCTTCCTGACGCTGACTGTGACGCGCCTGAATTTTTCATGCACGTTTTATCTGCCTCTTTTCTTCATAACAATATGCATAGGAGACAAAATACTAAAATTCTAAATGTTCTAAATTTTGGTGAGACTTCTCTGTTTTCCCTGTGTGGTAACTGTTGTGCTGCTAGGGTGGTGGAATTGTGATGGCTGTGCTTGAAGGTGCTCTGCTCTTCTGTTTATGAGACTTTTCAGTTGTTTATTATTGTGCCAGACTTCTGCTGTTTGGGCTGAAATTTCTGTCCTCAGGAGAGAGGAAGGGAGCTGAGTAGGGAGCAGAGTATCTCCAATAATCCACTAATTACTAATTATTTCCACATTGCCTGAACAGTGTTCATCTTTCATAAGCTGCAAGCTGGTCTGCACGTGTTAGATGTGCTTTGCCATTCACAAATTTTGATGTGGGTTTATACTGAACCTGCCATGAGCTGCTGCCATTTTTGTTGTTGTTCCAGATTCCAGTAGAAACTTCCTCCCTTATAAGAGACCTGGTTTTCCCCAAAGTGAGAAGTGGCCCTTACAGTGTCCATAGATTGACCGGCTTTTTACTCTGATTAAAAGCAGCATCATTCACATGTTTCCCTTTGCCACGCAGCACAGTGTGCTGAAAATTTCCATGCTGTGCTTTCATTCTTAACCTTTTCTGCTTCAGTTAAACGAAAGGGGGATAAATCGACTTCTTCAGAAACAGACACCATAAAAAGGTCTGCATGTGTGTGGTCTTCACTGTTACTGCCTATTGCTTTTACATATAGACTGAAGCACAGTACAAGCTACCTCCAGCTTCAGGCTGCTCTTCCACAGAGTTTCCCTCTCGGGACAGCTGAACCACACTGTATTTCTGTGCATTTTAACTTGGGGCAGCAGCTGGTCAGCACTCCGGCAACAGAACACAAGAGCAGGCTAGATGATGCATTGGCACCTATTTCACTCACCATTTTTAGTCATAACTTGATATAAGCAAGCTGTCCTTTATCTGTAGTCAGGTTCTTTTTTTTTTTTTTTTTTTTTTTTTTTTTTTGTAATGAAGAGTAGACTATGGTTACAACTGATTGGAAACTGTATTAAAAAAGGTGGTGCTTTTTACTAAGCAATTACACTCTAGTCTGTGCACTTTCGCCAGTGTAGGTCTTCATGCCCTCTCATTCAACTGAATTCTGCAGTTAAAGCAACACTGCTGCTGTAAGTGGAAAAGTAAGCAATAAATCCCTGCTGAGAAAGGAAAAAAAAGAGATAATTAGATGAGTGCCTGTAGATGAATGCAGTCATCAGTTGGATTTTATTTAATGTTTTTTGCTTTTATCTTACAGAAAAAGTACAGAAAAGGATCTGTGGATATTTCAAGGATTAAATGTGTAGAAGTTGTAAAAAATGATGGTATTATTCCCTGTCAAAATAAATACCCATTTCAGGTATGTTCCTTTGGTTTATGTAAAATACAGTGCTCCTTTCAATAGCACCAGGCCATTTGGATGTAACTTGCTTGAAATTACTGACACTTTTAAACACCGAGCCCATTCTCAGTTCTCTGGGGCTGTGTTGGAGGGGGCTTAGGGTCAGGGATGGAAAACCATCCCCCAAAACTCTGCTCCACCTAAAGTCCCTGCTCGTGGGAGCTTTGCCAAAAACACTTGGTCTTTTTCTTTTCCCCACCCTCTCTGCCATGGTGTTGACTGGAAACTGCTTTGTCCTCCAAAACAGGTTAGTTGGCAGCCTATTTTTCCCTGTCTTCATTCTTGCACACACTTTATATAAGCAGTGTGTTTGCAATTACCATTAATTCATATAGGAGTAAGAAAATCAAGATAAACCTTGTTGCTTTTTCTTCCATTGTGAATTTGATGGAAGTAAACACAGAAAACAAAGTACTTAGAAGGAAAAAGAAATGTTTAAATGTCAGGTTCTGCTTATGATGTAAGAAATTTTTGGTGTGAGTGTGAATTTCACTGATGGAAGTGGGGATCTGTCCCCTTTCTGCCAGGACAATAGTTGTTTTCCGCCCATACAGGCAGTGAAGAAAAGGCAAGAATTGACCCAGAGTAGTACAGAATCACAAAGCATTATGAAATGGCTGGGAACAATGGATGCCTGATTATAAAATAGCCTTAACAGTTATGAGATACTGTTTTTAGAAAACACACAGTGAAAAATGAACAAAGCAAAGCATGAAGCAAACATCTAAAGGAATAATAGGATAATATACCATTACAGAATCCTTCCTGTTCTACTGACAGCACCATGTATAAATAGCAAACCCTAAAAAACTTCCCCTTGTTTCTGCTTTTTGTCTCATGCTCCTCATGTGGCTGAGGACACTCATTTTGCCAAATGTAAGTCTTTTCCCTTGTTCTGCTTATTCTTTTTGCTAAGGAATAAATAAAAGAGTATTACTATGTGAATGGCTTTATTTATTTATTTATTTTAATATTTTATTTCTTTTTTCCCTGCAGGTTGTATATGATGCTAATACACTTTATATTTTTGCACCAAGTCCACAAAGCCGGGATCAGTGGGTGAGGAATCTGAAAGAAGGTAAAGGAAATCACTTACACTTAGTATCTGACACATTTAGATAACTTTACTAGAGCTGTGTGCTGGGTCTAGCGAGATGGAGGTAACTCAGTGTTGTGTTTTGGATTTGTGGCTACAAGAGTGCTGAAAACACGCCAGTGTTTTAGTGATTGCTGAGGGTGCTTGTGCAGCCTGGAGGCTTTGCCTTTAGCTCACGGTGCCCCCACAGTGACAAGGCAGGGGTGGGCAAGGGGCTGGGAGGGGACACAGCTGGGGCAGGGGACCTGAATTGCCCCAAGGGATCTTCCATGCCATATACAGTCATGCTCAGCAATAAACTCTGGAGTAGGGGAAGGAGGGAGTGGGGGGGGCTGGTTTCCAAGCTGGTCATTGCTCACAGGCTGGCTGGGCATTGGTCTGCTGGTGGGAGATGGTGTATTATTTCCTTTGCATCACTTTTTTTTTCTTTTTTCTTTTCTTTCCCCTCTCTTTAAACCGTCACAGCCCACAAGTTTTCTCACTTTTCCTCTTTCTATTATTTTCCCCCATGCCACTGTGTGGGTTGGGTGCTTAGCTACTGAGAGGTGTCAACCCACCACAAGCTAGAAAAATAAAATGGTGCAACTTCTATTGCACGTATCAACTGACTTTTATTTTTATTGGGCCAGATCATCATTTGCATACACAGCATGTGAAAATGGATACTGGGCATATCAAGCACCCTGGCTGATTTCATTCAATTTGTCTAGTCTAACTGCAACAAGAATTTGAATCTATGCTTTTGTACAACATGTAAATCATCAAAAAACGTATCCAAACTAGTCAGTGGCATCACTCAGAAGTTTTGTCTGAATGCAGCTAGCCAGTGTTATGGGCCTGGTGATGGTCTTCCACTGATGTAAAATGACAGGAGGCATCTCCCCTGAAATGTAATTCTGATTATTGATATCATACTGAGTGAAGATCATTTTTTCAAGAGCCTCTTAATGCTTTCTGCTGTCATCAAACATTCACATTAATTGCAGGTGCTCTTCAAAGTCATCAGACATAATTCCTGGGCTGGGCTGGGTCGGAAATGACTTCCGAAACTCAGCAGCCTCACAGGGTGGGGATGGGGAGCCTGCTAAACCAAACACAGGCGTTGTGCTGTGAAATAGTGATAAATGTCAGCTAACTTTTCCTCAAGAACACTAATCACAGAGGAAATGGAGTCACTTGCAGTGGAAACAAAAAGAAAAGAGGCGGCCAGAGCCCACATGGCCTTCACAGCCGCCCGACTGCATTGCAGGGTGCAGGTGGGCGCCTGGGTCTGTCTGCCTTCACAGAGGCACCAAACACTGCCCTGCTGTGGTGGCTGCTTTGGGCGGGGAGTACAGCACACCCTTCTGGAATAAAGTCATGTATTACCCTAAAAGTATCACCTGCCTTCACTGTATGACCTCCGTGTAAACTTGTAAGAAGGTCCTTAAGAGAAGCAGTGTTGTAGCAAGGACAGCAAGTAAAGATTACGATTCATGTCAAAGACACCGTAATATTTATTAAGAAAGTCAGAAGTCTTGCTTTTTTTTTTTTTTTTAAATCTTTGCTCTCTGTTTCCTGTAGGAATAAAAAACAACAGCAATATAATGGTAAAATATCATCCTAAATTCTGGACAGAGGGAATTTATCAGTGCTGCAGACAGACAGAAAAATTAGCACCTGGCTGTGAAAGATATAACCTTTTTGAAAACAGTAAGTACATAACTTTTCGTATGAAAATATCTTGGCATATTTTTGTGTTTTGTTGTTGTTATTGTTATGTGATTCAGTCCTCAAATTTGAATGCTGTAGGTATCAAGGAAATTATATGGCGCACAGTTAATAGTAGATACTGTATCTAGAGAAAACAAAAATATTTTTCATGTCCAAACATTTTTTAAAAAGTGTAGAAGTCAGTGAATTGTCCTTCCAAAAAGTGTTTGGAGACAGCTGAAAGGAATCATTGAGGTTGCTGAATTTATTTTCTGCTTGGCTTGTATTTCCCATCTGAAACCTATTTGACCAACTGTTTACCTCAGACTGAGGTTAAAACCTCGTGGTGAAAAAGATTCATCTGATCTTTGCCAGCTCTCCAGTTTGAATAAATAACTTCTGTGTATCCATGTAAAGGAATAATAACCCTGCTGGAATCGGTGTTATTACACCAGTGTGAAAATGGTACAAGAATGTAGCTAGGCTTAATGCATTTACAGACATGTGGCTCAATTTTCTTAAAAGTTTGTAAATGTCCATATGCTGAACCTGGATGAACCGTGACTTCCGTATGCGTATGACTCTTCCAGCATGCAAACCATAGCCTGTACTTGTTCTGCAGTGTATGCTGTAGCATGCAAAGATGGGGAAGTGTGACCCTCACTGCAGTATTGTCCTGTGTGACAATACAGTAATGATCTATCCTTGATTCAAGGGAAACTCCTTAGTAATAAAAGTAATTGCAACAATGCTTACCTTCTAGTGAAATTAACAGTGCCTGGACAATTTCCTACATTAGGGCCTTAAAAGGTGGGAAATTATGTATTTCATTACATTAAAAGAAGAAAAACAGTGGCTTATGGTTGACCTTATTCTGCAAGATGATAGTTCAACCTTTGAAGTGGAAAAAAGCAGCACAGGAGAAAAAATAATTTTGGACCTGAGAAGTAATTTAAAAAGTACTTTTTTTTATACAACTTTACACAATTTTATACAAAAATACAACTTTTATGCCTTATTTGGCAAAACAAGAATCAGGGGAAACATTACATATTTTTTTTTATAAGAATCAATATTAGTAGGAACAGACTTTTAGATTATCATGGTGAGAAGAACACTGCTTCCTTTCTATATTCCATTTTTACTTAATTTTTTTTTCCTCATTAAGGAGCAGGACATGGTTTTGAACCCTGGAGTCTCTTGTAGGAACTCCATGAGGCATCCCTGCCTGTGGGCTGGCTTGGAGCTGTCTGTGTGGCATGCTGTGGTGCGACACAGATATCGCCAAATACTGCTGTGAATGTTGCCTGCTGGCCAATTTAATGTGTTGTCACGGAACACTTAACCAATGTTTTCTCACTTGGAGCTGGTTTTGCTTCCTGACTTACTATGCTATTCTGAAGACTAATTAAGATGTTAAAGCCTATCTGAAGTTTAAAACTTTTATCCAGTTTTTAAATTTATAATTAAACATGAATCTTTTTCTGTGCTCTGTTTGTAGGTGTAGTGACACTCCCTTCTCCAATGCCAGAAAAAAATACGGTAGGTGTCTGTGCTGCTGATGAAGAGGGGGCTGGAAAGCAAACACCATTAGGGCTGCAGTGCTGCGGTCAGCCTAGCCACTGCAGCTCCTTCCTGGGGCAGCGCAGAACTAGCTCAGCTTTTGCCTCTGGGAAGCTCGGCTGTTTTGCAGTGGTGTAATAGCAGGGACTGGGTGGAGTGGAATCATGGAGCAAAGTGGAATGATGATCATTTTGTATCATTTTCAGCGAAGGCCACCACCGCCTGTTCCTCCAGCTGAGGAAAATGACAGTGAAGAGGAGGAGATAGTGGTGGCAATGTATGACTTCCAGCCTACAGAACGTCATGATTTAAGATTAGACAAAGGTGAAGAATATACAGTAATTGAGAAGAATGACATTCACTGGTGGAGGGCAAGAGACAAATATGGGTAAGCATTGAGTTTATTATTTTTCAATCTAACGTTAATAAGGCTGTTTTCAGGTTCTAGTAGTTTATATTGATTATGTATTAACAAATAACTGTATTAGACCCCACTTATGACCTAAATCCTGAAATCTCATCCATATCTTTGTTCCCACATAGAATTCAATCAAAAAAGTGTGGTTCTCAATAGATTGTGGAGTTTGAGTGCAAAGACTGTTGCAGAACTGAAAGCATTTATGATGACATTTACTGTCAGGCAAAACCTAACTTGACTGGTCCAGTCCTCCTGTTTTCCTGGGGAATAGCTCATTAGGGAGCAACGTGATTAACATTCAGATCAGCAGGCTCTGACTTCCAGGCTTGAATGATCATTGTTTTGTTTTACAACTGTATCATTAGGGGTAATCTTTGAATGAGCTGAGAGAGAGTTGCAGTGAGATACCTTAATGACTGCGATGTCCTAACTTTACATTCCTTGGATTAAAATTTTACCCTATGGTTTTCAGGATGGAAGTTACCAAACTTCAATATTTACCAGGTCAATGTTGCAAACTTAAGGGTAATTGTCAGCTATTAGGTACAGCAGGGCCGCTGTGGCAGTCTCCAAGTACATTTATAGCCACCAACTGCAACCTCTGAGCACAGAAGTGATGGAGAAGCAAAGGGTCACTTGTTTTCCCCACTTCTGCTGCTTTTCTTGAACACTTCTGCTGACTGTGCAGATTTTTTAGCTGCAGTGAAAGCTGATGTGGAAATGTTGATGTGAAACATTAATTTCTGTATGAGTAGTAAAGTGGGTGGCTCAGTAATAAATAGATGACTGCTAGTCATTACCGACCTCTGGTAATTAGCAGAATGAAGCAGTGTCTTCTAGGCATGCAATTCTACATCTTTTTATTCAGATTACTTATTATATATTCTTTTAGCCATGAAGGATATATCCCAAGCAACTATGTTACAGGAAAGAAGTCCAACAACCTGGATCAATATGAGTAAGTGAACATTTGAATTAAAATGTGGAAGACCATAAAATAAAAGCTATGCTTTAAGACTTACTATGTATTTTTGAAGTTTTGAAAACAACTGTTTATTATTGTAAACATTGAAGTAAACACATATATCATTGATCTCAGAGATTAAACTTAAATATTTGAAATATGCATTTATTTGTTCTGAGTCTCCTCAGCGATTTTTGTTGTCATGTATAAAGTAGAGTCAAGTCAGTGAGAAGGCCATCAGGCATGCAGTTTTTAGGATATTACTATTAAAAGCAAAAAAATAAACAAACTTCAAAACCCTCTTAATTCTTTGACAGACAGAGAGAGATATTAAAGGAAATTTATCCATTTTAAATGTGTTCTTTGTTGTTTCTCACCTTTGAGGCTCTCATTAAAGCCCTGCACTGCTCTGGGCTGTGTCATGAAAGGGGCAGAAAGGGAAGGAAGGAACTGGGCTGCCGTATCTGGTCCAGCTACTTTGTGCCTTACCACCTTGGTGACACGGCTCAGGGTCACTGCACAGAGGATTGCTCCAGATCATCTGTGCAAAACCACTACAGCAGAAATTGAGTAGAGGCTTCTGTGCCACTTCCCTGCTCTTCTACCATTGTGGCAGCATGGCTCAAAATAATACACCACACCATTTGCTAGCTGTGTGGTTTTTGTTGTTGTTACTATTCACTGCAACAGGTAGAAACACCAGTGATTATTTGGCTTCTTCACCAAGCACAAGGATATGGAGCAGCCACATTTAATTCACTTTTGACCTGTTCTTTGGTACGTCAGTCCTCCATGGAAAATCATAACCATGTGATTGTGAAGTTACTGAATGAAATTCAATGAAAGCTGGCAGTCATCTCAGCAGGTGACTGGGACAGCGTGTAGACAGCTGCTTGAAGGCTGCCTTGAGGCTGCTGGTCTGCTCTCAGGCTGCCATGCAGAGTCATCACCGCCATCAGCATGCCTCTGTGTTTTAGAAGTGGTTTTGCTCAAAAATTAGTCCAATTTCCTGAAATTTATTGGTTTCTGTGAGATCTCACTGGATCAAATTCAAATTTCAAGGCGTTTTTGTGGGTAAACACTACTATGTAATAGGTGCTGATGTTGCATTGCAGGTGGTACAGCAGGAACCTCAACCGGAGCAAGGCGGAGCAGCTCCTCAGAAACGAGGTGAGTATGGCAGCCTTGCAGTACGAACCGTGGTGTTCGCTTAAAGTAGCCTCTCCTATTTAAGCCAACGCTTAATTTTGGCACATGCAAATCACAGAACAAGTAGGAAGGACACGCAGCTTAAAATTGCTTGTGGTATAAAGCTGTCAATGTGCTTGCATTTTAGGATAAAGAAGGTGGTTTTGTGGTGAGAGACTCAAGTCAGCCTGGCCTGTATACAGTTTCCCTTTATACAAAATTTGGAGGGTAAGTTTCTGCAGCTACCCTGCACACCCTGCCTTGTTTGAATTGATTTGCATGCATATTCAAACCCCTGGGCTGGAGGGGAGGCCAGGAGAGACCTCAACAAAGAAAAAAGGGCCATTATGTTAGAAAACACAGGTGACCAAAATTAGCTTCTCAACTCCATGTTTAGGCTACATTGGCTTTAATCCAGTGAAAATCTGAACTGCCACTGAAAGAAAGAGACTGTCCCATACCATTCAGACTTTTCCTTCATTCCAACCAATGCGTTCAAGTGGGGAGTTGGGTTGGGGAACAAACCAGGCTGAAAATTAACTCATATGCGTTAATCTTCAACTTGGTCGTAGTACTGAGGTGAACATCCCAAGCAATGAGTGCTCAGTCTTTGGTATTCAAGATGTTTCTGAAGCATGTAACGTTGGGCACCCATGCTGGCTGAATTGGTGCCCACCCTGGGGCTGTGGTGATGTGCAAAGGGACCCCCTACCATTGTCCCTGCTCATGTTTTCTCATGTCTCTTTCTCAAAGTCTCAGCTTTCCTCTCCTGACATAGTATCAGTAGCATAGGACCACCAGGCATGGTGTGAGGAGATACAGAGAGATCAAGTACGTCCATTCAGCATTTGTGCAGATCTTCAGGTCTGAAAGTTGCTTAGCGTGTTCTGTATGTTGTCTCCTGTTTAGGAAAAACTAGCATTCTTTTTCTGGTCAATATGTTTCTCTTACAAAGTTCACAACAAATGACACTGTATTATTATATTGTTTCTTTTTTTTTTTTTTCAGAGAAGGCTCATCAGGAATAAGACACTACCATATAAAAGAAACAGTGACATCACCGAAGCAGTACTACCTCGCAGAAAAACATCTCTTTAACTCCATTCCAGAAATAATTGAGTATCACAAACATAATGCAGCAGGTAGATGGATTACATTTTTTCCTGTCACTGTGGGTTGATTTGGAAGGGAGCGTGAGGTGTTTAGCATTCGAATGAAGACTTTTAGGTTTTCATAGATACTTCTTCCTTCGGGAAACCGTGAGACTGCGTTTTCACATTTCTTCAATATAGGCAATCATTTGAAAGGTTTTATGTAAATATATATACATATTCATATATGTATATACATTTATATATTACACATATATAACATATATTTTAAATATAATTTATTTATTTATACACACACACATGCTATTCCTATTATTAGCCCAGTCTAGTGGATGGACGCCAGCAGCAGAGGTCAGCCTCTAGCTTTAGGAGGACAGATGGTGTTTTCTTTCTATCAGTACTTTCTTTAACACTGTATACATTACTTATTCGCCATTCCTATTTGCTTGCTGTACAGTGAGCTAGATCCTTTTTCCTGGCTGAGACACAAGTACAGAACAAGCTGAGGTAAAGGTGTGGCAAAATTAGTTTTTGACAGTCTTTGACAGTTCAGTGCGCTCTGATCCACAGTGAAATAGAAGAACGGCTTTATTGTTTCAGGAAACGAACATTAATTTAGCTCCATGTCATGTCTCTAACAGTGGCCTATAACCCACAGCAGATGGGCAGGGATGGTACCTCTCCAGAGTACTCTCTAGGTGCTTACCTGTGGGTCACCACGACTTAAAATGATGTAACCCCCATACAGAAAACATATGAAGAGAACAGCAATATTTTTTTCAGGGAGTGCCTGAAAATATATCTTTGTAAAGGTTGGACACTTAGATCTACAGCTGACAGCTGGTGCTGGTGTCTACCTGCTGTATGAAAGGATGGGGAGAGTTTAGGAATCTGGCTGAAGGCACAGATACTAATGTAGTATGTTTTTTGCAAGTCCAGTCTGTTCATTTATTTCTCTAGTGAGCTGTATTTTCCAGATGTTTATGTCAAATTCAGATGACCAAGCATTTCCTGATGATATTCTGGAAAATGCTTTTCTGAAAAATATGCTCCAAAATCCAATCCTGCTTTTCATTTGTTATAATTGATTTTACTAACTATTTTTAATTGCTTCATTCTTTTTTCCTTTTGTTGCATCAAGTTCTGAAAAGATTTTAGCAGAATATTCAGCAAGCACGAAGCATTTTTTCTTTGCATATAAAACACTGTACAAAATAAATGTGAAAGTGAAACTCACATTAACTTTCTGTAAAACCTTTTAGACGGTCTTTCTGATCTTTATGAAAGGGGTGGTCTCTGGTCAGCCTTCATTGGTGCTTGCATAACAGTAAAGCACAAATACGTATACATATATCTATATCCGTCTCTCACCAGTAAAGATGATGCAAGAAGTTAGATGCAGTGAGTTCTCTTGTGTACCTTGAAGCTGCTTTGAATAGTCAAAACAATGCAAGAGCAGCAAATATAGTCAAAACTGTATATAAGTTTATTGTTAGCTAGTGTTGCACTCTGCAGTGAACAAGCAGCTGAGCTGCTGTTTGGCATTGTTTCAGAAGTAAACTGTATCTCTTCATTTAACTTTGAATTTCAGGTCTTGTTACGAGGCTGCGCTACCCAGTGACCCCAAAGAAGACAACGGCACCAACAACTGCAGGATTCAGCTATGGTAACTGCATGTTATATTGATCTATACATACCTTTTCTGATGATTTTATATGTATAAGCTGCCACAATATTTTCTAAATATTTTGAAAATACCTTATTTTGTACTGTGATGCTAACTTACATAGGTCCAAGTTGTATATTTGAGGTCCTTGTAGAGAGAATTGCCGTAGAAAGACATCAGAGCTGGTGGCAGGCATGTGGTGCCAAGGAATGCCATGAGTAGAAGCAGAACCTGCTGCTGATGCTCCAGGGCAATTTAGCATCTTCCTCTACTTTTTTGTGGACGCTTTGGGCTCTTCCTGATTAAAGAGCTGTGCCTACTTCATAAACCTTCAGACTTCTTACTCAACCTTGACCCTTTGATCTCTGCAGAAGTGTTGCTTTTGTTCTTTTATTTAACACTTTGAGTGGTCCGTTTTTAAGAAAAGCACACAAGGGAACCCAACAGCCTCTATGTATTGACAGAACTTTGTATGATGACAGTTTCTTGAATCAAGTCTGATAACATCAGTATATATTTATTGGCTTCAGGAAATTTTGTTTTTTGCCTTCTGTGTTGGTCAGCAGCTGGTTAAAAGTTGTGTCTAGATAAAAAAATTTCCTTTTTTCTTGTGACATACAGAACTGCTACATTTTCAAGATAAGAAGTTTTCTCCCTAAATTCCCTAATTTGCTAGTAACCTACGGTTTCTCTTCCTCCTCTCTGTCACCTACCAGTTCAACATGTTTGCTAATATAACAGTAAGGGGCTAGGGGCTCTCACCTTTTGTTGTTGTTTTGCAGAGAAATGGGAAATTAATCCCTCGGAGCTGACTTTCATGAGAGAACTGGGGAGTGGTCTATTTGGAGTAGTGCGCCTTGGGAAATGGAGGGCACAGTACAAAGTGGCCATCAAAGCAATTCGGGAAGGTGCGATGTATGAAGAAGACTTCATTGAAGAAGCCAAAGTGATGATGTGAGTTTATGTGCAGTGCTTGGCACTATTATTGCCAGTTCTGGGCCTCTGATGGCATTACTTATTATAGATAAAACACTTCAGGCATTGTGGTATTTTGGAGTTTTGTGGGGTAAAGAGCTAGCGCAGGGTGGAGGAAGTAATAATTACATGATTTCAACCTTTTCAGGAAACTAACACATCCTAAATTAGTTCAGCTGTATGGTGTGTGCACACAGCAGAGACCTATTTACATCGTGACAGAGTTCATGGAGCATGGATGCCTTCTGAATTACCTGAGACAAAAACGTGGAGTTTTGAGTAAAGACGTCCTTCTCACAATGTGCCAAGATGTATGTGAGGGAATGGAGTACCTGGAGAGAAACAGCTTTATCCACAGAGACCTGGTAACATCCCGTTATGCAATAAACTCTTCCTTAAATTTTTTATTTCTGGCTTTATCTATTCCTTTTTGAAACAGCCTGCTTGTAAATAACAGCTTTTATTCTCACAAAAGGTTGTAAGTAGTTTAAGTTGGCTCTTCAGGTTCTAACCAAATCTCTAAAGCTGCAATGTACCACAAAAGATGAGAGGTTTCTCTCTCCTGAGAAAAGGGAATAAAATTGCTCTGAAATGTTTATAAAAGGTTGATAGCTGTTTCCACTGAAATAACAGTGTATCTTTATTCTGTATTGGTGCCATTTTTACTGCTCATGAATCCCTTGAGATCATAATTTTTCTTGGTGATTTTTTTTTTACAAAATGGTTTAGCTGTCAAAACAACACTATCAGGAGCAAATGCATGTGTACCTTTTATTCTGGACCATAATGAGAATGCACCACTGAGCTTGGTGAATCAGTGAACTTGCTAAGCAATGAGGGCAAAGTCCTCATTATATTGTTGTAATTCATCTGAGATAGACTGGAAGTTTTAAACCAAATCTAACCATTCCCTTTGCAGGCTGCCAGGAACTGCTTGGTGAATGATTCAGGAGTGGTCAAAGTGTCTGATTTTGGAATGACAAGGTATAGTTGTGGTGATTTTGGAGAATTCATCTAGCCCTTGTTCTTGTCTGAAAGAGAAAACACATCGAGCAGTTACAGGAAAAAAATGATCTTTTTTGATCTCTCTAAGGAACATCCTTTGCTTCATTTCTCCAATGCCTTTCAATATTATTATTCTGTAGTGATGTGTCTCTTTCCTTTATCTTTTCAACCGTGGAAAAGCAAAACTGTGTTCTCTAGAGAATCAAGCGTGCTCTTATCCTGCGAGGCCTGTCTGTGAACAAACTCTGTGGTCTGACTGTTTAAAAGAAAAAACAAACAAACAAAAAAACCCACCAACCAACCAACCCAAAAAACCCTAATATGCAGCAGGGTTTGGCCATACTTTTCTTGGCTGTTGCCACCATTGTGTGCTACACAGCTTGCATGTCTCTTGATATCTGAATCCAGACTGACCAGTGAGAAATAGAGCAACAAATGGATGATTTTGCATAATTTTTCTGGTAACCCAGAAAAATTTGACTTGCATGTGGCCTAGACTTTTATTGTATAGCTAATAATTACAAGACTCCAAGGTAAACAGAAAATCAAACTGCCTTGACTGAAACCTTAGTACTGGTCTGAAGAAACTGGTTTTATCATGTGTTACTAAGTCATGGCCATTAGGTGGCAATATGAGCTTCTGAAATTCAACTCCAAATCTAAATTTATGATTTGTAGGCTTGGAGGCCAACGGAGAGATTTAATGCTTTTCTTTTTTAGGTATGTCCTTGATGATCAATACACAAGCTCCTCGGGGGCTAAATTTCCTGTGAAATGGTGCCCCCCAGAAGTTTTTAATTATAGCCGATTCAGCAGCAAGTCAGATGTCTGGTCATTCGGTAAGACGTTCATCATTGAAACAAAGCACTATTTTTACATTTTGTCAATAGCAGTTAAGCTCCAGTTATTTGGAAGTATTCAGACATCTAAGAAGAAGTTTAGCGAAACTGCTTACCATGGTTTTATGTTTGCATAAAGTTCCACAGAGGTTATTAGTGCTGTTATTTATTAAAATCCATGCTACTAGAATAAAGTTTTTTCATTAATGACACAGGTGAACACTGCTTATAGAATATGGATCTTAAGCTATTTTTTTCAGAAAGACTGAGCCTAGAGCTTAAAATAAATATTCATTTAAAAAACTTATTTGCTTATTTTCTTAATGTTTATTTTCATTTTTTAGGTGTTTTAATGTGGGAAGTGTTTACGGAAGGAAAAATGCCCTTTGAAAAAAGCTCCAACTATGAAGTGGTAACTATGGTTAGCCAAGGACATCGTTTATATCGGCCCAAACTGGCCTGTAAGCAGGTGTATGAAGTCATGATGATGTGCTGGCAGGAGGTATGCATTTTTTGGTGTGGGGGGATGTTTTTCCCTTTGAATTAAAAAAAAAAAAAAAAAGGGTCAGTCCAGCAACAGCAATTAATCTGTATTGCAGCATCTGAGAGGAGATGTAGACCAGACATGAATGTTGGTAGACAGATGATGGAAATCTTGTACATTTGCTGTATCAAAAGAGCCAGCTGAGTGACATAGAGAGAATTGTCCTGTACTCAGGTCAGTGGGAGAATGAGTTTAGTTCAGTCACTAATACATGCCTTAGGTGAGAAGGAGGGAGGGGAAAGTGGGGTATATAAGAGTCGTCAAATATAATTTTGATACAACTGAGATGAAATCTAAATTAAATACTTTAAGTACCAACTAACTTAACATAAAGCAGATTTTATAGTATTAATGTAGAAAGTGTATGAAAGATTAGATGGGTTTAATTAATTGCCTCTAATTTTGAGAGAGCAATCAGGGAAATGAAGAATGGAAAGAGCTAAATGATTGATTTCTACTTAGCCTTTGCCACAGAGGGTGCTGGGGAAAGACTGGTCTTTTCCTGTAATAAAGATGACATACCGTCTGACACTTGTCTTGAAGGAGAAGGTGCAGGAACAAAAAGTAATTAGTCATGAAACTGACTGGTGGATATCTAAAACGTACGAAGCAGTTGGTTTATGAAGCAAAAACATACATTAAAAACAACAGTGCCCTGGAGGGCTGCGAAATAATAAATGTGTCTACAATCCAGAAAGGCTTGTCACAGGAGCTAGGAAACTGTAGACCATTAAATTTTGCTTGTACTTGGTAACCTGCTTGAAATGATCATTAAAATGGACTAAGAAATCACCTGAAAAATAACAGTAAGTTGTTAACACTCTCTGCGAATCAGTGTGTGTTTATAGAATTTATATGACCATCAGTGAATTGATTAAAAATGTATTGATCTCATGAGGGGTTTTTAACAGCAAAAACTAAGCAATCATAGTGTTGGAAAGAGAGAATCTTCACGAATCACAAACAGGACATGAATAATGGCAATGTCTTTGTCATAAAATGGGATTAACTGTAGGTACCTTTGTCCTTGCTTAATAAATTTAATAATGATTTGAAAAGTGTGTGAATACTGAGTCTTCAAAATGCACAAATTTATTTAGGCTGATAAATGGAGGAAAGGTACAAGTTATCCAGGCATTGAAAAGATGTTAAATTAACTGTGTCAGTAAGGTCAGCAAAGAAACTGCCTCAGTGTGTTGATGTAATCGAATGAAACAAAGAGGATGTTATGACATACAGGGAACCGTATGGAAGACAAATAGAGTAAAAGAAGGATACTGTTGCTTAAGTCTATGATGCAGTCTCATTTCTCAGTCCAAAAAATGTGGAAGAAATTTCAGAGAATCACACTCAGAATGCTTAGGAGCATGAACAAGTTGCCTAAAGAAAGATTGGAATCATTTATTTGGGAGGATAGGGAGACAGAAATAAAAAAATATAGCATTATGCAAAATAATGAATTATACAAAGGGTGTAGTCCAACAACACATATTACTGTTTTCCAAAACATGGAAGAAAAGGTGACACTGAAATTGTGATGCATCCAAAACTTACACAGGGAAATATCTTTTTCACATCACGTTTAATGAAATAGTAAATTCATTGAGATGGAATGATGTTGAGACAAAGAATTTACCAAAATCAGCACAACTTTTTTGCTTTCTGATCACAGCTATGCATACTTTTGTTTTTAGAAACCAGAGGGACGCCCAACTTTTGAAGACTTGCTCCACATAATCGTTGACATTGCAGAAAATGAAGATGCTTTCTGAAAAAAAGACAACATCAGCACAAGTATAGAGAAGAAATCACTTTCGAGAGATGTGGCTTCGCCATTTCTTTTTAAAGGCTTGGTCCTGTAGGCTGCTGGATGCTGCTAAACAGCGTGGGGAACCCATAACATTTGATTCACTTCATATCTTCAGCAATACTGGCAGTATTTCCACTGAAAACTCAGCACTGCGTAGCCAAAAAAGTGTGCTGTTTATGGAGAAAGAAAGAGAATATGACCAAAGCCCAGGAGCTTAATTTGCATTTACTGGGTTGGATTCACGTATGTACAGTCCATGTTTCTGAGTTTCTCTTTACACAGGCAGTAGTAGTAGTAGTAGTGATTTGCATGCTTAAAAATTGAAGGTATCTTTAAATGGCTATTTACTGACATTCAAACGTTTCTAGAGATTCTCCAGAAACATTTTTTTTCTCAGTTGATGGGTGTTTTATGATGCACCAACAACACAAAATGCGCCTCTTTCATTTGCACATGGTAGGTTGTTAACAGCAGTTTCAGTTCAGTGTAACACTCCGAAGAAGATTTGCTTCAGGACTGAGCCATGATATGCCCCAAGCCATTCTAGGCTGTTTGGTCCACTGGAGATCTTGCAAGGTTAGTCATTATTCATGAAAAATCAGTCCAATATTCAGCACAACTGGCTGTCAGTGTACCATAGTACCTTGTTTTGGATTAATTATAAAATAATTTATATGCTGTATGTATTGTAAATATATAAATTCCATGCGTTTATTTATATAAACTGTGTGTTTTTCTCTTGAAATTTTCAAACAAATTTGTCCTACCTTGTCTTACATACAACTGAATACATGGGTTTGTAAATGAGGGAGAATACACTCTCAGGTGTGTTAAAGGAGGGCTTGTCTTTGTCTGTCATATATACGTACAGGGATCTAACCTTTATGTTTTTAACAGATAATGTCATACTACATGTGTATGTAAATAAAATGAATGTTAACTGTGGTTTGGAACAATGTGTAATGCGTTGCCATTAATTTACTGTCAGGACAGTGCATTGTAAGCCAAACTTATTGTTCGTGTGATCACATTGTCCATGTGAATACGCCATTATGATAGCCCATGTATATACGTATCTGTGTGTACACACTCTCTATTAAATATTATATATTGTAGTATCAATATATATTTAATTGAATTTGGCTGTGATCAAATGTTTAATGCAGAAAAGGCTGAACTCACTTTAATAGCTATGTGCCCTTTCCCTTCTGCTAGAGGCAGAAGTTTCTGCAACCTTGTTAATGCCTGTCCTGCCCCCCCCCCCCAAAAAAAAAGTTTCCATGCAAAGAAGACTATAGTGAAGTTTATTTCAAATAAAGTTATTAAAGGTAAGTATAGTTACCTAAATAGATTCCATCATTGCTGCATTTTAGCATTTCTGTAGTCAGTTTTGGAGGGTCTTAGATTCCCCTCACTGCTTTGTCTAAGCCTTTATGTTCAAAAGGAGGAAGTCTCTTGTCTGCAGAAATACTTTCCTTTTCCTGTGGTATTCCATAGAACAGTTTCAGGGTGTCAGAAAAGGTTTAAATTGTTATTTCCTTTTTCTTAATGATGAAGTCTCGTGAGATTATCTCTGCTATACAAACAGACCTGTCAAAGAGTTGAGTCCAAACCACTACAAAATGAATACCAACAGCATGTACTGTTGAAGGGAAAAATATTTGCATTTTCTACCTGTAGTAGAAAAAAAGAGTATGAAAGATCTAAGGTAAGCCAAGCTCATCTTTCCTTCTCTAGCTGCTTCTTTGAATCCCAGTTCCTTGGTGGAAACGCTGCAAAGTATGGCATTGCCAACGCTTCCAACAGTATGTAATGAGGAATTTTACAGGAATAAGCAACGTTTCCCAGAAAACATATATGAAGCATGGGAAAATCAGGAGATTAATAGTTTCCAGTAAACCTTAGGGCTGTTTCTTTATTGTACAATAATTATACGTTAATATATATGATAAAACATACCCTAAATGTACTGACTTTTGGCAGGAGTTTCCTCAATGAGGGTGGGTGCTTTGGATGCCACTTTGGATCCTGCCCTTCACCTGCCTCTTCATGCTACCCAAGGGTAATTTCTGCATATCCCCCATTGGGTTTGATGCTTACTTGGGATATCGGGAACTATGAGGCACCTTGTTTCTAGATTACTTAATTTTTCAGTTGAATCTAGCCTTAGATGGTTAATTTTGGGATGAATCAGAATAGATTTGGAGGCAGCTGTCTCGGTTGCTTAACCTGTCTTTGAAGACATTGGGAAAAATATAATGCCATCATTTCTTCTGGATGAGCTCAGCTATCCTAAAACAACATACCTTCACCCTCTTACTAAAACTGATTTTTTTCAAATGTCAGGATCAAAAATTTATCTGAAATTAACCCAATTCTGAGGTATACGTTGCATTTTTTTTCCGTTTTTAAGCAGTACTTAACCCTACTGATTATAGTTCAATATTTTTTCTGTAAAGTATGTATTTGATTCTAGAAAGCAGACAGATTTTTTTTCACTTTTTTTTTTTTTACTTACCAGATGTGTGATTAGTACCTACTCTTTTTTTTTTTTTTTAGGAAAGTAGGCGGGGTCAAACTGTATTTGTGTTTTACCAGGCTTCAGAGCAGAGCTAGACACTCAGACAGGGGTGTTTTACTGGCGCAGCTGATGAAGAAAGGTTTGCATTTCATTTGAATATAAGCAGACAACCAGATATGATTCTTTCTACCTGTAAGTAAATTGGCCCACATATTTTTATCTTGGAAGTATTGTTTTGTGCAGTAGCTGTATACTTAGCAAATGAGCTATTTAAATATTGCCATAAAAATACCAAACAGCTTCCTTTTGTGCTGCTTAGGTGATCTGTATTTGGATTCCTTGTTTTGACTTACTTTCAAAATTACTACATAAATATGAATCCAGTATATGATGGGTTCAGCAAAACATCTACTTTTTCAGACAGGTACGGAGATATTCACACTTGCTGTCCTTAAAACTATCTACAGGATAGACATGAATAAAAAGTTTGGTAGGACTAGAGCTGTCTCTCTTCCAGTGCAGAATTAACTTGGGAAAATACAGAAAGCCTAAACTTACACAAGTGAAAAGCTGAAAACTTGTCTTCTGAAGTATTTTTAGCAGCAAACGGTACTGTTGCTTTCTACTAGATAAGGTGCAAACATACCTGATCAGGAGGCATAATGTGTGTTACGGTAAAAATTTCGTTTTGATGGGTGAAGCTGATTTGATTTTTTTCTCAGTGTAGTATCGTATAGAGTTAAGCTACCCCTGCTGCGAGCATGAGAGTTCTGTACAGAACATGCTACAAAAATGCACATGCTAGAAAGGGACTGCAGCGATTTCAAAATTACTAGTGCTTTGAGAAACAGTGAATCAGAAAAACAAGCTCAAGCCAAAAAGCTTATGAAATAATAAAATTATAAAATGCAAAAGATAAAAACTCATCTCTAACCTGTTGCTTTCATCAAGTCCTTTGATACTATTTCCCCAAGACTACAAATTAGTGAGGCATAACTGAAGATAGGAGGAAAATTGCATATGAATTGGCCACACAGATAATTTTATCAACCTGAAGCATTCTTTCTGTTTTTTTTCGGATGTTGAACACCTACTGGCGGCAATGGGCCATTGCGAAGGACTTCTATGGTTTCACTGTGCCTTTTTGGTTTTGTTGGGACTATATTTCAGCTTTTCAAGCAAACAGCTGTTTTACCTCACTACAGCCGAATCTTTTTCTTCTTCCTCTAGCATCCCATCTGCTCAATTGTGCACAGGCAGAATTTTTTTTCAGGCCTCTAAGTTGGTTATAAAAATATCAGCTGCAAAATTTTAAGTTCGATATTTGTAAGGCCAGCTTGAAAACCACTTTCCTAGGATTTCCACTTCTTCCACATGCTTTCCTTGCCACGGTATCTTTTCTCTTTTCAAACTGTGCATGCTAAAATGTCTAATTTTGGACATCATCCTATAGGTTGTCATAGCTCTGTACTAGCATAGGGATTCACACTTGTTATTCTGTCATCAAAAAGATAATATGACACTCTTAAAAACAAGCGTTTTCCTCCTAATCTAGCCATTTCCGGAAAGAAAAAGACACAAGCAATGAAATGGGATAGGTTTTTGTTCCCATGTTGAATTATTTGCAGAATGGCTGAACTTTGAGATTGCAAACTTCCATCATAAATCAGAGACAGAAAATTCTCCATGCAGTTAAAGAAGGTTCATTAAAGAAGGAGATTCAACAGCCTAAATTCTCATCTTGTTTGATTTAAACGTAGGTTTTAAGTTACCCACTTTAATTGATTCATGATGAGTTATGCTTCCTGATGATCAAAGCCAAATATGTTCTGGTAGCTTATGTTTTGACATAACTCAGGAAATGTGGGCTGAAAGGTCTAGTGGGGCTGCAGGTGCTGGAGAAATCTTCCTTCAGTGGATTTAAAAGAAGCAAGATTTGACCAGTTTCTCTGGAATTTTTGGGAAAATGTTTGGTTATGTAGGAAACAGGGAAGCAGGACCTGATAACAGCGGTGGGTCCATAACTGATTTATTTTAACAGACTTAAAAAATTTGCTGTTAAAAATTATTGAATATTTTCTTCTGTTAGCCAATATCTCTTTCCTGTGTCCTGTCCAAGCAGTAAGTCTGTCATTCATATAATAGATCTTACTGGTCTTGCTGTTCTCTTCAAAAAATGGGATCCAAAATGCCATGCAAAATGTGATTTTCTTCTTGCTGAAGTACAGCTCTCACTGATACCACCACCGCTTAATTTTTAAATGATGAACACGTCAGAGTGACCAGGGGATCAAGGCCTACTAGTACGTATGTGACTCTAACAATATTTGACAAATGCAGAGTGTTTTGCTTAAGAAAAGGTCCTTGATTGAAAATTGAAGGAAATCAGAATTATTCCATTGAGTCCTGTGGTTGAGTTAGGGAATAGCAGAAAGGAAAACGAGAAGCAGCATTGAAAACTCTAACTTCTAGGAATCTACTTTCAATTTCTTATTTGTGTTGGAAAAGTTAGCAATTTTTTTGCCTGAAAATGCAGGGGTGGGTGGTGTTTTAGTATTTTTTATAATTTTGACTTACGGCTTTTGATTAGAAGAAGAGAAATAAAGGAAGGAAGAGCCTCAGTTACAGGAGGGTGTGTGCAACCCCGAGAAGCTTCAGGCAGGAAATGCAGACTTCCTGTAGCACTGCAGTGAGCATCGCGGCGGCACCTGGAGGCAGCCCTACACGTAGAGATCTTCCTGTGTTGCTCACAGAAGATCAAGATGTAAGCCAGTTTAATCAAATTATTCAGTGTCTCAAAGCTTCCACCGTTTGCAGTGTTGGCCAAGTCTGTCAAACAAAAAAAACAAAAAAGCAAAAAACACAACACAGACAAACCAAAAAAAAACCAAACACAACCAAATAACATCATAGGTTCAATGGCAGTGAGTTATGAACTGAAATAATATGATTTTAATCAAGAGGAGAGAAAGTGTTGTGCAAGTGCAAGAAGCTTACCAATGACCAGAGAGGATATTCAATGCAAAAATTAATGCACTGATCTTTGTTTGAGATGCTGAAATTCCAATCCACCAGGTCAAAATTTCCAGTCTGACTCCAGTTTAACTAAAGCAGGGCCTACTCTGAAGACCCGTAGTTCAGTTCCATAGAGCTCCAGGCCGCTGTCTGTCAGCAATCCCTGACGATATTTCCTCACAGAACTCAGAAATTTCTAAACAAAAATTAATAGCTTACGCTGCATTAATTCATGCTTTCATTAATTTCTACTGAATTCATTTTACAAGTGCTATAGGAGTAATGTATGCGCAGAAGAATTTCAGAAGGGAGTTTGCAGGGAGCGGATATTTGAAGGCTGGTGTGTTTTCAGAGCTGGAAATGTTCACCCTTTAAGATAGTAAATATCTGCTGGATTGATAGGCCTTGATTTGATCGTTAAAATACCCCAGTAGGGAGAGGTGGGAGACAGGAACTTTGTAGAACCGTGCTGCTCCTCAGGACCCAGAAACTCAGTGCAGAATGGGCTTGTTGGGCCCACAGCCTTGGTCTAACCTGAGCCCTAACCTATAGCCTTGGTCGTGTTTTGTCATCTTTAACTGGTTAGACACTCTAGCCATAAAAAATCACTCACCAAATAAAGCATGTGTCCCAGGAAGCACTGTAATGACAGCTTTAACCTATGCCTTTCCTGTGATTTTATGAACCAGACAAGAGATTGAATACTTAATATCATATGCTTGGGGTGCTTTTATAAAACATCACATACATTTGTGTATTGCTAGTTGCTTTTAGCATAGTAAAGGGGAGTCAAACATGAAAAGCATCCCTCAACAGAGCAAGTCTGAAATTTGCTGAAGGCAAAAAGAATTCCTGAGCTTGCTCCAGAAGTTTATTCAAATCTCTAGACTCTCAGGGAAAAGCAAGACAGGCTTACACGTGCATAACATCAGCCTGAACTCCTTGCTTTCATCGTAAAGGACAAATCCTTAAATCTTGTTAGAACATTGTTCTCAAGTTATATTGAAACTCTGCAGTGCTTCTTCTAAATATTTCTGGTAATTGTTCTATAAGGACAGCAAGTCATCTAATGAGGAATGATATATTTAATTAGACCAGAAGCAATCAAAAGAAATAGACAAGCTTTCAAATGTCCTATTTCTTTTTGTACGTCATGAAATACTGTACAAGCATTAATTAAACTTCATGGCACTGGCTGAAGTAAAAGAGACCCAGGAATTTTTTCACCCGTGTTGTTCACTGTTTTGTGAAACATAAAATTGATTATAAAAAAAAATGGGAACCTAAGACAGTCTAGGTCAGGGGACAAACACAATTCTGTCTCAAGATATTTGGGAAAGTTTGGTAAGTAGCATGTGATTATTTGTAGTGAAGTTTAAACACCCCTTTTTTGAATGAAATTGTAATAGATCCCTCCAAAGACCCCAGTACTTGCAAGACCATGCTATCATGTAATATGCTTCCAAGGCACTCATTCATACTGCTTTACAGACACTCCTCAACACCCTGACACTCCAGATTTTTTTTTGACTTTTTTTTTTTTTCAGGAGTAGAGAACATTATTTTAAAACAATGTTAAAAACATTTCCCAGCTGACTTTTTGAGAGGGATTGCTCATTCCAAGCTTGTTCTCACTTAAGACATTAAGTATTATACAACAATGCTAGAGACTGTATTCAGGCAAAATTAAGCTACTATAGTATTAAGCAGCTGAGGGACAGTTTAATACACTGTAAAACCGTGCAGCAAATAAATTACATTGCTCAAATGTTTTGCCTGGTTTCTTTAAAGAAAATTGTTGGTGTCAGCTGGCTTGGGTATTTGTAATTGGTCTGTTTTGCATAGCCGTCAGTGGAAACTTTTATCAAACAGTCGATAGTGTCTTATGATTAATGTAAGTCTGCCTGCTTCCCACACGATGGGTTCTTCACAGGATGCAACAGTCTAAGGGAAATTGCCCCACGACTTTCATGATAAATACGCTAACCAAAACACACATGAGATAGGTCTCTTCTTCCAACTAAGAACTGATTTCCCTCTTATCTTTTTGACTTCTGATATTCTCTTCTTCTTTTAGTGCAAGATGTGCTAAATTATGTACCTTTACAGAGAAAATAATGACATTTCATCATGCAGTAAGGTTACTTAATGCTTTGAGTGGTAGGATTTACACTCTTGGCACACTTTGCTGAAGCATTGGTAAAAGGCATTGGCAAAAATTCTTATAGAACACCAGAAGAAACATCTTATTTATTCCAAGCTATATTAGGTCATTAGGATTAACAAACCAAAAATACTATGAGAGAAAAACATGAAGACATGGTGGGACTGTACAAGGGAACATCATGTGAATGATCATCATGTGAATGAATGACTGGAAAAGACCTTCAAGATCATCAAGTACAACTGCTAACAAAATAAAGCAACAAAATACAGAGACCTCAGGAACCTTACTTCAAAAAACTTCTAAGGCCTCTTCTTATAGTATGGCCTCTATAGCAGAGCCTGCATGGAAGTGGAACAGAGCAGATGTTATCCATTTATTTACCAGTTTAAAATCTTCTTAGTGCCTTCTAATCTATTTAAAATCAGCTGAAAATATACCTGCTGCTCATACAAGATACACTATATTAACTTTTCTGAAAATATATGATGTATATGATGTTGTGTTGTGTCTACTGTATTTATCTCTGGATTATCAACTACTTGGCACATAAGTTTAAAGTGCCTATTTTGATAACATTTTAAACCTTGGCTAATTATATTAATGGCTGGAACAGAACCAAGAAGGTCAGTATTAATTCAAAGAACTGAATGTATTTTGTCTCCTTTAGTGAATCTCAGAATAAGAAAAAGCTTGTCATGCAGATGTGGTTTTGTATTTGGCTCAAATGATCTAAAAATTCTGTCATTGCTGAAAGTGGACATTTCTCTGCCTCTTGTTACTGACAATGTTCCCATCCCTTTCATTGCACTGGTTAGAGCTTGCATGGGGCAATGTGATCAGTTAGATTAGTACTGATCTGGTTGATGATGCCTTTTTTTTTTTTTTTTCTGATTTAGTGAGCAGATTTAATACATAATACGGCCTCATAATTAAAAGACATTGTAAGGGAGACAGTAGACACATATAGCTGGGATGGGAAGAAAGCTCTGCTCTATTTGCTTCATGCAAATTTAGTCTTAATGGTTTGCCATATACCTCACAGCAAGACAGAACTAATAATAGAGCTAAGTAGTCCTTAATTCTGTAAACAAGCAAACAGGACCACTACAAATATGGAAAATGTTCTTGTTCACAGATCACACCATCCAGTCTGTTTTCTGCTGCTGCTGCTGCTGCACAGTGCAAAAAAGGTATGTGAAATTCTTCTGCTTTTCAGCAATTAGGATGATTGAAATGTCTATACATAATAGACTTTTAAAAGTCTATTTTCAGTAGAACTGTTAATTACACAAAAGTTTACAGAAACTTTACCCTACACATCCCTAATACGAATGAGGGCTTATATATCCATATTTTCAATATGACATATTCACAAAAATGCTTAATGTTCTTCAATATTAGAGCAATGAGAACAAAAATGAACCTGGACCCTGATACTGGCCTGGTGACCCAGTACTCAGCCTCACAACCAGAGGTTTCCTATGCATCTACTTGGAAGTGCAGGGTAAGTAACATTTTGTCAGATTTAACACAAATTAACTGGATGGCACACGTGCCATCCAGTGACTCAGTACCAAAACAAGCAGAGGTGTAACCAACTCTTGAGCATGTAGGTTGCTTTGTTGCATTAAAATTATAAAGTAAAGGTATGCAAAGATTCATACTGACGGAAATCCAGGGTCACACTGCGGTTTCCCAAGCTCGCTGGCATGGACAAGGGCGATTTCTTCTCCAACTTTAGGGTTTGGGTGATGGAGGTGGGAAGGGTGGGTCTGTTGGGCAGATGCAATCTCACCTTGCTCAGCTGCATGTGAAAAGTCCACCTTTGTTTTGCTAGATCTAAATTGAATGAATCTGAATTTTCAAAGCATAACTGAGTGCAAAGCTAAAATCTAGCCTGATGCATAAGAAAAAGACTGTTCCTGCTCACTTGCTAAGAATGTCTGCAGCACTCTCCATACTAATTCTTCAGATAAATGGCCAAATTGCCAGACAGAGTAACTCCACTGTTTGCAAAGCTGCTCTACTAATTTACACTGAGTTGTCCCAGCATTCATATCATGTAGAAGTCACCCAAAGAGTGGGGAGGGAGACTAGGAAGATGGCTTGTCTATTTACTTTACTTTCCAGTGTAATTTTGGCTTTGATACCAACTACTCAGATGTGAGTCTCACTGTTTTACAAATGACATGGTGATGGTGCTTTACAATGGGAGGTAATGACCATGATTAGTTCCTTTCAGTTACTGAGATGCTATAGCAGTAGGGGGATTAAACAAGAAGTAGTAGGGAAAAAAGACTAACTATGAAAGATACCTTTTTTCCACTAGCGTAAGAGGCAATTGCGTGTGAAGAACAAGCCATTACCTCCTCTACCTGCTGAGGCCTTGGAAGACTACACAAAAAATGTCAAAGTTATTGCACTATATGACTTTTTTGCTAGAGGACCATCTGATTTAACGCTCAAGAAGTCAGAAGAATACATTATCCTTGAACAGTATGATCCCCACTGGTGGAAGGCAAGAGACCAGCATGGGTAAGAGAGTGGGCATCTAATTTCATTCTCTCTTCCTACACAGAAAGAAGAACCTAAAACAACCCTTGTGGGGTTATCCTACAACCCTGTAAGCAGATAGAACAAGATACATGAACTTTAGGGGAGGTTTGAAAGTGTCCAGATATATACAAGCGGCATGGATTAATGGGGAGGAGTTTGGGCAGTGTCTGGTACTCCAAGAATTGGTATGGCATCTCCTGTCTAGTGGGAATGTAGAATTAAGTCCTAGACTTAGTAAGTTCCTGAGCAACATAAGGACGTTTGAGGACCATATGAACCACTGGGGTCTTGAGCCATGCGAAAATCCAACTTTATGTGTTTTAAGTGCTTTACAATGTTGTGTGTTAAGACCTCATAAAGATCACAGGTAATGGTAAGACACTTGCCTGAAACAAAACCCCTCATCCAAATTTTTTGGACATGTTAGAGAGCTAGATAACTTCATTTAGTGATATTTCCACATTTATGTTTGTTTTATGTTGTTCCCCTTTCTCCTTCACATTTTCTTCAGTGTATCCTGTAATCTGATGTTAGGAGTTGTTACAGGTTATATAAAACTGTCTCTTTTTCATTCAGAACCCTCCTTTAAATACTTTTTCTCAACTCAGATTTCCAGTGAGATTCCACTGGATTATTATTTTGTATATACATGCAAGCACACATTTTATATTTCTTCATATTAAAGGTACAGTTAGAAGGCTAGAAATAAAGCAAGCGGCTTCTGGTTTGGAAGAATTTCTAAATTTTGCTTTGATTTAACCTGAAAATTTTCCTTAATATGCTGTTCTTAGCACTCTGTAAGTACCTATCCCAGCTGACTTTCTCATTTCAGTTCCCCTCCAAAGTTGTGGGGCAGAAAGATTTTGCCTGGGATGAATGGACTTAAGACTTTTATTCAATTCCCACATTGGGATTCAGTATCTAAAGATATAGCCAATAATATAAATAACTTTTGTCATTCAATAAAAGTAAGATGCTTACCTTAATGCTGTTAATATTTTACATCTTACCATAACAATATCCTCAATGTGTTTTTTCAGGAATGAAGGCCTAATTCCCAGCAACTATGTTACCGAGAACAAGAAAAGTAATTTAGAAACATACGAGTAAGTACCCTTGAAAATGATGATTGTGCTTTCTTTTCTAAAAATGGTGTGATACATTTCAGTGCTTGACCCTTCAGTCTTTACTAGACATGAACAGGTGTTTTCTTTATTGAAAGCTCTCTCTCTCTCTTTTTTTTCTTTTTCTTTTCTTTTTTTTTTTTTTTACAGAACTTTACTCTTAGAATGAATTAACCATTTTGATTTTGATTTATCTACTTGGAGTATATAATAGGGAGTTACAGACACCAACGACTTCAACAGCATAAACCATAAAGACAGAATCCAGATGTTTCCTATTTCTGTAGGCTCACTACATAATATGTCTATATTCTGATCTCTTCCTGTTGTGAATGTATAGTTAATTGACTGGAAGTTAGTTATAATCAAGTCAGTCTGGTTTCCTGGAGAGAAGAGTAAAATTCAGCAAAACTCTAGTGAAGTGAGGGCTGAAGCAGTAAGCCTGACTGTAAATTTCATCACGGTCTGGCGTAACTGCTTCCTGTTTTTTTCTTTTGTGTGACCTCATGCTTAATCACAGTGAATCAGTCAATGGGGAAAGTAGTTGTCGTATGTACAGTGGTCTAATGAAGTAATTCCATATTAAGAGACGCTTGATATACAACAATAGTTCTGTTCAGGTTTTTTGACAGGAAACCGTTCAACGATTAAGACTAAACCTTGCCTTCTGTGAAGCAGAGCAAACATATTTTACTGGCTGAAGTTAAAGGAAAACTTGTCTTGTTGTTGCAGGTGGTACTGCAAAAACATCAACAGAAGCCAGGCAGAACTGCTTTTGCAACAGAAGGTAACTTCGCTTATACATAGAATTAACGATATCTGCAAAGATTTATCAGTAGCGGCATCAGGAGCGTTTCAACAGTCAAATCCAAATCTGCTCGGCATGCAGTAAGAGCAGGTGATTTAAAACAAAGAGATGGCTTTATGGGGAGAATGTACAGTGCAGACTGTCCTGACTTCCCAAAATTTTAAGTAGTAGTCCCAGCAAATTCCGTGTAGATTTTCCATACTGGATAAATCGAGTTACACGGAGTTTACTGTACTTCTCTGTGGTATGAAACACTGATGACTGAAATCCACATAGTAAGTAAGTTAGTAAGGTGGCAGAGCTTAACAAAACTCCTGTGTTTTCCTTATGTACAGAGCCAGCAATCCATCCATCAGTTATGAAAATATCTATCTCAGTTAAATTCATTAAGCTCAAAGACTAACACAGGGCTTGGGCAAGACAAACCAGAGAAGAATATCTCAGAACTGTTTTACAACATATTTTTTTTCTGGTGATTTGCGTATATATATATTTAATAAATAAAAGAATTTTCACTACTTTACACTGAAGAGTATAATCCACCTAAAATATTTAGCTCCAAGAAATGGTCTGACATTTGGTGTTTTCGCTCGGTTGATTTTGCTCTGCTATGTAGCTGGCTGTCAATTCCTGTTCACCACTGCTTTATCACCCTCCCTGGTAGTCATAGGTATTCCACAGAATTTGGTGATCAGCTGCAAGTCCTATTTCAAAGGACTTTTATTCAAGCTCAAAGGCAGAAAATAACTCTACCTGGATTTATTTTCAGTCCAAAGAAGGTGCATTTGTTGTCAGAGATTCAAGCCAACAGGGACTCCTTACACTGTCGGTGTATTCACGGTCTAAAGGGTGAGTTGCTCCGAATGGTTACGGTTTGACTCAAAGTGTGAAGGAAGAGCTTCCCTGTAGCTACTCGGGATAGGTGGGCAGGCTGGGTATGTGGTGCACAGCAGCAGTGAAACACTGGGGGGCTGTTCAGAGGGCACTGCAGCGAATTGCAGCTCTCTGAGGTAATACTCCCCTGTATGCCGAAGTGCTGGTGGTGGGCAGTAGGTCTTGGGGGGCAGGGTGCCAATGCCTTGCTAAGATATGCACTCATAGAAACGTTCAAATAATCTGCTGTGAAGGCTGCTCATCCCACCCACATAACACAGGCAGTAAGACCTCACATTCCCATCTTGGCAATTTTTATGTCAAGTGCTGTGGCTGCCCCTCCATGCTACCACAGCCTTTGGCCACCGCATCAAACTGCTTTTCTTCTCAGCAGGCTCTGCTCAGCGTAAATTACTCCAAGGCTCCTCGGTGGTCCCAAAATATCTCCCATTTTTCTCCTAAAATCTCCTCACTGTACAGTCTTGCTCTTTCAGCTGGAGGACTGTTATTGGGCTCGCTTTCCCCTCACATCTGTAGCAGTCCCCTACGGCTATCCCTCAGCCGTCCTACATCTGTTCCATGCTACAGCTGCTTCTTATGGATGCAGTGATACAGGGATAAACACTTGTACACTAAAACACACAACACACCTTGTGGTTTAACACAACAGGCAGCTAAGCCCCACACAGCCATCCGTTCACTCCCTCCTACCACCCACCAAAACGGAAGGGTAAAAGAATTGTGGGTTGAGATAAAGACAGTTTAATGGGACAGAAGATGAAGGGAAAATAATAATAGAAATGATAGTGCTGATAAAAGAATACACAAAACAAGAGATGCACAATGCAGCTGCTCACCACCCATGGACCAATGCCCAGCCTGTGCCTGAGCACTGGCAGCCTCTCCCCCGGCCAACCCCCCCAGTTTTATTGTTCAGCATGAGGCCATATGGTGTGGGACATACCTCTGGTCCCTTTGGGTCAGCTGTTCTCATCCTAAGTCCAAACACTTCACCACATCAGCTACTAGGAAGAAAATTAACTCTATCCCAGCCAAAAACAGGACAATGCTATCTCCCAAAGCTGGGAAAGAGACCTACTCAAGAAGCCATTTTTTTTTATTCCCTGAAACAGTATCCCAACTATGTGCAGTCATTTTAATTAGGGAACTGTATCCCAAGTTTTCAGATTTTTTGTGTGCATGCTTTTCAAGTAAAATTTAATTAGGTTTATAGTATCAATCATTTTTGCTGAAAATCATAATCTGTTGTTGATTTCAGAAGTCACAGTGGAGACATTCGGCATTATCAAATTAAGAAAAACCACCTGGAACAATATTATGTAGCAGAAAAATATCTCTTCTCATCTGTTCCTGAACTCATCCAATATCATCGACACAATGCTGCAGGTAATGGATATAACTGTCAAGGTATTACTGCTGATGCTTTGAAGCTCGTCAGGACTTTGAAAGATTGGAAGCGACTCTTCCACTAGTCATTTCCTTATGAAAAGAGACAGAAGTTTTTCTGTTGCTAACAAATTCAAGTATGCCGTGATCCTTTCTGCTGAAGTTGTAGCTGCAATGTGCATATGTCAGGGGAGGAATGAGTCTACTGAACTCATATACTTGAACGAAATTAATTTTACAAAGCTAGAAGCATTATGTACTTACCTACTCTGTATTCTGCTGGTTCGTATTTGGCTGAATGAGACTTGCATGAAGTGTGATCATAATTCTTTCCTTGCCTATAACCCAGTGACTTGCATGTATAGAATTTAAGAAAAACAGGAGCTATTCTATGCATCAGCAGGCAGCTTTTTATTGATTTTGGCACATATGCACACCCCCTCCAAAGAAAAGGCAGAAATGGGGAGCACAAGGATTCTCCAACACTAGCTTGCATCTTACCAGTGTCAGCCACCTTTAGTTGTTGGTTCATAGCAGCCATTTATAATTTCTAGCATTAAAAATTGCCCTTCATCTTGGTTCTGCCTATCATTTTAATATGGTATAAAACATTTTTAACCCTGAATGGCTGGAGATAGGAAAATGCAAAGAGCCCCTCACACTAGTGAGGCAGGAAGAGACGGGAATGGACAGAGCCTTTCTCCTGAGGGAAAGGGATGGTAGAAAATCCATGAAACAGAAAAGAATCTGAAAGTAGCATCGGGAAGAATGAGCGAATGCATTCAGGGCGTCCTTAGTGAGGACGCCCTCACCAAGGAAAAAAGCAAAGACACACTCTTCAGGTTGAAAAGTAGGAAAGTAGAAAGGGATGTGCTCACTGGTACCGTTGGCTAATAAATTGAGAGAAAAAGGAATGTCAGACACAAAAATATTTCTTGCAGTGGGAAAGAATCCTGAGAAACCGTACTTAAGAGACTGTTTAGGTTGGTGATGTAGTATTGTAGAGCTCATGTAGTATTACTTAGGATCACTAACACTGTACAAGCAAGCAAGAGTGTCACTTCTGGTTGTATTAAAATATAGATACTTTCGTAGTGGTCTGAAGTTTGAAGTAGAGTAACAGTGCATTTGCACAGGAGTGCAACATATTAATAGGCACATAATTTACTTAATTAAACAATAATTTTGAGTATCATTTCTTCAAGGTAGAAATTGTCTGATTATGTATGTTTGTACAAGCACTGGCTAGATCTCAGCTGGTATCCCAAGATGGTATTGTCATAGATCTAGTAATAAAACGTAAACAAACAAACAAACAAACAAACAAAAGCAATTACTTAGAATTTTGAAAAGAGTATTTGTCTTCTGAAACAGTAGCTTATTAGGCAGGCTGGAAGAAGGTAGTGTCCTCTTCTATTTCTTCACTATAGTGAGAAGTTGTAAGAAAAAGTAACTTCAAGAAATAAGGTATCTATATCAATTATTTTTTTATTTTTTATATTTTTTGAGAAAAGATATGATGTAGCATACTTTAAAATGGTGCAATTGGCCAACAGAATATTGGTACTTTGTTTCCTGCAGGTCTTATCACTCGTCTCCGACATCCAGTTGGATCAATTGGATGTTCTTCACCAGCAACAGCTGGATTTAGTTACGGTAAATTTTTTATCTTGTTTCAGTGGAGATTTAGGTTTCTGTCTAGGCAAGAATTGAGATCACATTCATGCAGCTAATAATTGTGTCAGTGAAATTTCCCAGTCGTAAGTTAACACATAAACAGCTTCATAATCACGAGAATCAGACACGCATTTCCTCATAAGGTATCAGAACTAAATGAGACGTGACTCAATTCCTGCAATTTAATCAGTGTAGGGCTTCTTTTACAACCACTAGTGCATTTCAGAGCTATCTGGACTATTGTAAGCAGACCTAGATATACACTTAATAGATTTTCAAAGGGTATTTTATTTATTTAAATGTCAATGAAATTGAAATTAATATTATTTATAGGGAAATGAAATGAATGAAATCTTACACATTGCTAGGAAACAAGCAGTAAATACCAGTGCTGTGTACATAGATCAGGAAGCTAATATTAGCTGGTAGATATGTACATATAAACATATATATATGTATATATATAAAGGAATGTCCAAAAGCATATATATTTACTGTGAATGTTTCCATCAATATCAAGGCTTAATATTTCTGGAGGGCAGAACTATTTTGGTTAATGCAATGGAAGCAGCCAGTAACTATTTCTGTAGCTATACTATCCCCCGGAACTGGTTTAGAGTTAAAAACGTCACATATGATAACACTAAAAAAGTTCTCAGAGGTAGTCCAAACCTTGCCTTATCTTTAAGCCTCACGCATTCCAGCATTAAGCAATTTGCACAGCAGTCGCATCCTACAAGCTGCAAAATAACATTCACGTCTAAACACATGTGTGGAAAATTCCAGATATTTAAAACCCATGCTAACGCTGATGAAGGGTTGTGAAGTTTCGCTGCATGCATTACCTGCAAATAGCAAGGCGTGTCTCCTAGACTACTGTAACATCAGATTGCTTTTATAGAGGAGTGGGAATTAAAACCATCAGAACTGACGTTTATGAAGGAGCTTGGGCGTGGGCAGTTTGGAGTCGTTCAGCTGGGTAAATGGAAAGCAACCATCAAAGTTGCCATCAAAACAATCAATGAAGGTGCAATGTCTGAGGACGATTTCATTGAGGAGGCCAAAGTGATGATGTAAGTACAAAAGTATTCTATCTGATAGTTGACATGAAGACGACCAAGAAAAAAATATAACCTAATTCCATTTACAACAAGCAACCAAAGCCACTGTGATGGGAATAGTGGATGTGCAGGACAGCAAGGTTGATGTAATGGCCTAAGCAGGTGCTTGCTATGCCCATCACCAGAGTCTTTCTTTAGAGTGTGTGCTGCTTTGCACAGTGGAGGTTAGCAGGTGGTAAACGTGCTGGTAGTTGCTCCTACAGCTGTTCTTTCATCCATAGTTCAGTGCTTCTGGGAGCACAGGCAGAGTTCATGCCTAAGTAAAGCTTCTAAGAAACTGTATTGCCATTTCTGCTAATTTTGCAAATTACAGAAGTATCCAGACCTGCTCTTGGCATGGCCATAGAAGGAGGTGGAAGCTGAGGAGAACGCTTGCAGCAGCTTGTGTCCCTGCCTGAAAACCAAACATAGTTAGACCTCTCCATTTCATATTATCCATATCAAGGTTGCATTTGTCCACTATGTATTGGAGGGACTATGATGATCTTGCAGAACTTTTTGGAGGAAAATGCAGAAATGTGTTAGGTAGTGGGACAACTCCAAGGCCAGCTGAACTGAAGGATGTTTAGCAAATACTGAAAGTGTTTTTCAGTATCATCATGAGAATGAAAAGTCTAGTCATCTGCCAAGAGCAGACGATCACCTGACTGAAATACCATTCTGAACAGGAAACTCTCCCACCCGAAGCTGGTCCAGCTTTACGGAGTGTGCACACGCCACAAGCCTCTCTATGTAGTGACTGAGTTCATGGAGAACGGCTGCCTGCTCAACTACCTGCGGCAGAGACGGGGGAAACTCAGCAGAGACCTGCTGCTGAGCATATGCCAGGATGTGTGTGAAGGGATGGAGTATCTGGAAAGAAATAGGTTCATTCACCGTGATTTAGTAAGTACAATAGGTTTTCTGAGGTCCTTGGTAAATATTGACGATATAGAACATGCCACTGAATTCTGTGGGACACTAATGTGTCCTGTAAGACTTCAACAGAATCTTCCTCCATCCACATTTCTTCTGCTCCCTGCTGCCTTACCTCGATGCTGGGATATATGGGTGGCTTGTCTGCCCTACCTCTCATACACAGGGAACAAAGAGGTCATAAAAACACTTTTAAAAATTGGTAGTGAGTGCCCAAATGCCTAGCATTCAGGAATATATCTGCTTGGATAACTAGACTCTGCATCTTAAAATTTCTTTTACCATACATGAAAATATTGCAAGCATTCAGGCTAGTATATGCTATGTATGTGTAATTACACAGCAGTGAAAGGCATTCACCTACCTGGAGACAGAACTTTACTTTTTCTTACGTTTTGAGCAAGACACTCATCTCCTTTTAGAATATAAACCATACGAGCTGAAACAATTAATCTGTTGTATTTTTCTTAAAAGTTTTTTTTAGCCCAGATTTCAGATATGTTTCTCTCATTTTCCCCAGGCTGCAAGAAACTGTTTAGTCAATGCTGAGCACATTGTTAAAGTATCCGACTTCGGCATGGCAAGGTAGGAAGTACAAGTTTAGTGGGTGCCCTGTTCTCAGTCAATGGTAATGAGGACTTGGGCTAACTTCACTGCTTCCTTAGCTGATTTGGGGAATCCCACTGTGCTCAATTTCTGAATTTTGATTGAAGTGATAACACTGCTGTGTAACTCTTGTACCATAAATGGGATGTCACATTGTTCTCTTCTCAACAGTGACTTTAAGACAGGTGAACCGAGTGTCTAGTAAATGTCAGGAGTAGCTTATGGACAGAGCAGCAGCAGGCACAGGACTGCCAGAGGCTCAAAGAAGCAAGTACCCCGAATTTTCTGAGTGCCCAGGAGGACAGAAAGCCTGCAGGAAGAGGTGTAGGTCTTGGTACTGACCTTTAGAGACTTCAGTAGGTGAGGCAGGAGGCAGGGAGGATGCACGGGCAGGAAGCGTGATGCGTGCTTCTCTAGCAGGGAAGTGGTTTTTCTGTTTAATGAGAGGACCAGCCAAACATGAAGAAAGAGCAAAATGCACTTTGACTACCACAGGTCAGAGAAATGTAGCTCTGCCCTCCTGGACTTCCATGGAAGGGTGCACTATATTTTACAGCTGAGCTGAGTGAATGACCAGTGGCTAGCCAAACAATTGGTCTCACTCCTTCCATCTTGCCCCATCACCCCTTGCAAGCCCAGCACAAAGTCCTTTACTTCTTTGTCTTACTGGCTGATTTTGGATTGAATAGGCTTACCTTGGATGTGGGGATCTTGAAAGGCAGTGTGTGGCTCTGAGCAGGAGGTGGTGGTGATGGCCACCTTATGGCTGAAGTCATTAGATCAGCACAGCTGTGCTGCCCACTTTTCTGTTAAATTTTACCTCCTATTTCTAACCTAAGGATTACAACATCCCAGCAGTTCATAACTACATACTTGTTTTTTAAAAGGCTGTCCTATGCCATGGCAGTGCCTGCTAGTTTCATTGATTGCCAAAAAGGTAAAACTAGGCTCATAGGTCTGGACTCATCCAAGTGCCTTGTAAAACGCAGTAAGAGACCATGGGGCTGTCAGGGTCCAACATGAGAGTAATAGACCTGAATAGCTTCCCGTTAACAAAAAGAGGAGACCAATGGCATGGCTTTAGACAGGCATTTTCCCAGGGAGACCATGGAGAGATGAAGGGAACACCCTCTAATTATTCATAGCTCACCAAACTGACTGGTTTTGTGCTCTTATTTTGTGCATTCGTTATCCAAATAACCTCTAATCTTTCTGTTCCTGCTCCAAAAATAATAAAGTGAGGCAAAGAGGCAATTTCTCTCAATGTGACCTCCTTTGAAAGGTGCTTTAAGAAGTGCCTATGCATTATACCTTCTGTGACAAGTGTTGGGTAGTGTGTCTCTGTCATCTGCTCATGAAAGTAAATATGGGAAGAACATGCACAGAGTTTGTATAGATGTTGGGATCAGCCTTTTCAAATGTTGCCCTCTAAATGCCTGTATTAGGCACAAAAACTCCTCTTATCTGAGAGGTCTTAACACAGCTCCCATAAACTTGGGCAAAATTATACTTCAGTGCACCTGGTTGTTTCTTTGTATGTGACGAAAACTTTCTGTGCTTCTTCTGTAATAACAGTGTGCCAGAAATTTCATCAGTGAAGATGGGTAGCAGAGTCCAGCAGCTCCAGCTGTGTAAATAAGTGTAACTTTTTGCCAGTAGCTTTCAGGTGTGATAAATGTTTGAAAAGTTTGCTTTTAAAAAGAGACAACAATTATTTATTGTTGCTCTTTTTCTTACCTGGGGTGTAACTACAACTATCCTGTGAGTCTCACAGATGGTATTAAAACAATTTACTCTGACACACTTCTCACAATCAAGTCACTCTTTTAAATAGAAATCTTTTAAACTGCATAGTGTGGGTGTCTGTTTGCATTTTTTATTATATTAGTGATAAAATTTCCTTGCTTATAAATTGAGACCGTATTTTTATGGAATTATAAACCACCTGTGGAAATGCTGCTAGAGCTGCTTGCGCTTTAAGTCTCATTAAAATACATGGCATTTGCTGATATTCTTTAGGTATGTCATTGATGATGAATATATCAGCTCTTCAGGTGCCAAGTTTCCAGTCAAGTGGTCATCTCCTGAAGTCTTTCATTTCAAAAAGTACAGCAGCAAATCCGATGTATGGTCATTTGGTGAGTGGATTAGATTAATGTGCAACGTATTGTTTCCTTAAAACTACTGATGTGATTGAGAAAACTACAACTTTTTATTGATGCTGCCTATCTTAGTCTTTAGTCTATCTTAGTTTTCAAATCTTGTCTATATTTTTGAAAGAGTATGATTTTTAATAGATTTTTAATCTAAAAATTGAATTTTGACGGATATGTGTGTTCTTGGGAAGTCTCCATTAACCAAATGCTTATTCATCTCATTTTCATGGACCACCATCTTAGCTGACTTAAATGGGAGAAGAATCGCATCAGTTGAAATTTTTTTTTTGTTTTCCTCTATTCATTCAGCTCAAGCTGTCCATGTTTTTCATGCATTAATCAATACATAGAAAAGGAAGAGTGATTTTGGGGCTTCTCACATTGTTAAATAGCTTGTGGGTTTGTGGGTCTTGTTTTGTCCTAAATATTTTGGTTCACATCCAGGTGTGCTGATGTGGGAAGTCTTCACAGAGGGCAAAATGCCTTTTGAAAGTAAATCAAATTGTGAAGTTGTCCGTGAGATTTCTGAGGGAAACCGACTTTATCGACCACATTTGGCATCGCATACCGTGTACAAAGTCATGTACAGCTGCTGGCATGAGGTTTGTTGCTCTTGCTTTCTTGTGATATTACATTACTCTATTCTCCATTGCTAATGTGTATCTGAAGGCAATCCTCAACCACTGGGACAATAAAACCTTTACTTTGTGGCATGCTCAGTATTTATTACTATGCTTTTCACAAGTCGTGCCTAAGTTTACAAGCCTCTGTTTCTTTTGACTGTTGCATCCAATAAATACGAAGCACATAATCTGTATGATAGGTCTACACCATCCCTAGTTTTGAATATTTGACTATAGTCTCACTTCTCTACTGCACCAAGTGTAATACCTTTTTCACACCTCTGTCATGCATAGCTCTCTAGCTTCCCTCTGAATGATAACCTTAACACATTCATATACAAAATGAGTATGCCCACTACATGTGGATTTTCCTTCCCATTTTCCAGATGTACATCAGTATGTCTGTACAGTGCCCCAGCACCTCCCTTTCACCCTCTCCACTCTGGTACTGTGCTTGCATTCATGTTCTTTATCCATTTCTCCAGCAACTATTTATTTCTATATTGGTGTCAAAACATGGATTTAATCAACTTCTCCACCTGAGTAATCCCTTGAGGTCCCTCCTGCAGTGTCTATAGGAAATGAATCTTTAATTTTACATAAAAAGTACTTTCAGAAGAACTTTGTGTGTAATGATTTCCAGTAAATATGCAGGCATACACTAAGAGCAGTTGGGGGATCTCGTTGCTACCATTGCCTCCTTTATCCTACCTCTCCTCTCTTGCCCATCTTTTAAAGCTGTATAATTTGTTTAGCCCCTAAGTAAGTAAGTTCAAGAGACTGAAACCTAAACTGCACATAGCATGGTTGCTCACTGCAAACATCCATTGGGATGCCTGCCAGCAGAGGGAGGATGAGGAAGAAGCCCCCTCTTTTCCTGATGTCAGCCAGGAGTTTGTTGTTCTACACTGAGATGCAATTTATTAAATGATACTACAGTGAACATGCTTTTTTTCTAAAGCCCAGGAAATAAACCTGAGCATCAGGGTTTCCTGAGAGGTGAACCACTGCAGAGAATAAATCCACATACGGCTTCTGGCTAAAAGGAAACAAACAAACAAACAAAAAAGAAAGAAAGAAAAAACAAAAAAGTGTCTGTGCACATGCTGCTGCAGTTTTAGGAAGCATTCTATTAACTTCTGGCACACTGACATGCAGAACACAATTTATTTATTTATCTATTTATTTTCTCAAGTGATAAACTTGATCTTTTCTTCATCCTGTATTAATAAAATACAATTTAATATTTAAGGAGTAGTCTGTATGTACCTATAGCCATCTTCTGAAGCTGGATACTATAATTGATCAATCTGCTAATTTAGATTTATCTTCTGCTTTTTTTTTTTCTCAGAAACCTGAAGGACGTCCTTCTTTTGAAGAATTAGTAGAGACACTCACAGATATAACAGAAATGGGATAATCAGTAAATTATCCTAAATTACACCTAAATACAGGTGTATTTAGTTGAAAATCAGCATTAAGCCTGTCAATGTATTTGACACAGAAAACATCAGCCTTTTACAGCTGTCTCTACTTAAATTGTAGTAGCAGCATCCTACATAGTGAAGCAGCTGTTTGGGCTTGGTGTAACTTCTGCTCATTTGAGAAAGATATCTGAGGAGACTGGTTTGGGGCTCTCAAGCCTTTGTTTTCTTGATTAGGGAGAAAAATCTCCTGTCTGAAAAGAAGTAACCAAGCTTACTTGCCATGCAAGCCTTTTTTATTCTTTTTGTCAGAGCTACACTAATTCCTGTAATAATATTACTAAGAAATGGTTTGTTACTTAATATAGTTCATGCACTGGGCAATACTGATTAGCAGCACCAAAAATGGTGGAAGAGACTTTGATAAAGTGTCAGAGAGGTCATATCTACAGGCAACACCTTTGGTACTGCAAAGCACTGAAGAAATGGAGCAGGGTTTCAGAGGAAACACAACTGCTGGAGCAGCACCCAGGTGATTGCTCAGGTACTGCACAATCACGGGATCAAGGGATCAAGGCATGTAGAGGGAGCAGTCATCCTTCAGTGCCTTCCAAGTGACATCTGAATAGCTGGAAGGACTGAGCATCCCTGAAGAACTTTAATCCTGCTCACAGGTAAAGGCACCTTCTCTGCTAATTCTGTGTAAAACAAGGAGAACAAGTAAGGACTGTTTTATTCAAACCTCTCCCTGAATTTTATTGTTGTCTCCCATTCCTGGCTTGCTGCTGCATACTTGAATGCCCACACCTCCTTACTGCTCCCCTCTAAGTGTCCAGAATGGTTAATAGACAAGTTAAAGCTGGAATCTGGCTGTAAAAAGAAGTGCTTTGAATTAGTCTGGCTCAAACAAATTCTGTGAGACCTCACACGCACAATGTCTGTAACCCTACTTGTAATGTTATTATTCTAATTTTAACTCTTAATTTTGGTCAATACAAATGTATTACAGAAAAGAAAATGCAAGTGAAGTAGGAGATTATTTGCAGTGATCTGACTGTTTTACATAAAACAAATATTTTTTTAATGTGATTGCATTGTGAATTATTTATAGGTAAATATATTTCTTTTTATAGCACTTCATAGATAAAATACTTAAAACCCAGTAGATGAAGAATGATTGATATCTGAACAACTTAGTTTTTTCATTCACAAATTAAAAAAACAAAAAAGTAACAATAAAATGAAGTACATTGATCATCCCAAGTATTGAATTTCGAGAAGATGATGGCATCTCTGGGTCAAATTCAGTCCTGGCATTAATAACTCCCCTTTACTGCAATAGTATTTTGATAGTTATCATCCCTTGGGAAAAGGACTTCTTAACCCTACTGCGTCAACATCTGGGAGTACCTTCACACAGTACCTTAAGGCGTTTCTCCTTCAAGTGACACGATATCCTTTTGTTTAATTGCTAAAAGAATTGCCACCAACTGATAGCACTGTTTACTTTTATAATTTGCTTATTTATGGGCGTTCAACTCCATATCAGAGCTATACACACAAACCTACACACTATAGTACTGTGCATTGAGCTCGCCTCTAGTCTGTGTGTTGCCAAAGTACAAAGCTTTTCAGCAGATGATGCTCTACAAAAAATTCAACCTGTATCTGCAATATAAATGTGCATGGGGACTTTGAATAATATATGAGGAATCCTTTATAAAAGCTCTTGTAAAACTGGTTTTACTACATTTATTACTGCAAGTTAATATGTAATACGCTACAGTACCCTGCAATAAAAAGAGAGTTTATGTACACAAAGCACCCTGCTCGTGCTTGTTTTGCTGGGTTGTCCCGTGGTGAGCATGCATCCGTCTTTGAAACATGGTGGTCTAACACAATGGGAAAAAAATGCTTGCCTACCAGGCCTTCAGCTTCAGAATATAGCCTGTCTGGAGGCTGGGCAAATTATCAGTAGACTGTTGTTAGCACTCTGACGTGGATAAATGTAACAGCTGATATCATGAAGCTTACGGTAAATAAATTAAAAAGCACTGTAACACGCTTCAGTCAGTGGAATCAGTGCTTAATCAGCAGCAAGAACGGCCTAGCAGGACGAAGGTCAGGTGTGTACAGCTTGTTTGCTTACTTGAACAGCTACACCCATAAATAAAGACCAAGCAGGCCACCTCAGGCCTTGGGGTGGCCCTGAGCATAGCTCCAGCTCCAGCCATGTTCAAACAGGCAAAAAGGAAAGAAGTTATGTGGGCAGAAAGTGAGTGCCACCCATGTCACTGATAATAGAGAGGCATATTGGTCTGCTGGCTGTGTTTTTTTGAATAAACATTTGGGTGTTTGCAAAAGAGAGACAGAAAATAAGACATCTCAGGAGTAGGTTGGGGTGGTTCAGCCTGGAGAAAAGGGGGCTGAGGGGAGACCTCATTGCTCTCTACAAGTACCTGAAAGGAGCTTGAATTGAGGAGGGTGTTGGTCTCTTTTATCTGGTGACAAGTGATAGGACTCGGGGAAACAACCTCAAGGCGTGCCAGAGAGGTTTTGCATTGATATCAGGAGGAAGTTCTTCACGGAGAGTGTGGCCAAGCATTGGAATGGGCTGCCCAGGGAAGCAGTGGAGTCCCTATCCCTGGAGGTATTTAAGAGACATGTGGATGTGGTGGTTAGGGGCATGGTTTAGTAGTGGACTTGTAGTGTTAGGTGATGGTCGGATGTGACGATCTTAAAGATCTTTTTAAAACCTGAATGGTTCTGTGATTCTGTGAAAAGAACGGTAAAGGTTGGAAGGAGGCACAGTGACACCCCTGTACAGGGGATTTCTGGCTAAAGGCTGTAAGAGTACTTACCAATGGTGAAAATTCAGCTGATATTTCCTCTTCAAACATCAGAAAACAGATTTGCAGCCAGTTGGTAACATGCAGGGGGAGAGGGGGAAAGGCAGTAATCCCACCTTCTGCGCAGCAGCCACCTATGATGTGTATCTTTCTATCTAAAGCTGACTTGTTGACAAACTGGAATATATTTCCAGAACATGAAATGACTTCCTTCTTCAAAAGTGCTCCTGGCAAGTAATACAGATCAATCACTTGGGTGCACAAGTCTGGGCAAGTTTCTCTCCAGTGCCATTTGTTTTGTACCTCTCCACCCCCTGTCCAACTTTAAATGTTTCACAAAACGGTAACGTATATGAAGATATATATATATAAAGATATATCACTCCTCATGTATCAGCCAGCCTGGCTTCTACCCGGCCCCCTCCTCCAGTTTAAAAATTGCCACTTTAAAAACCTAACAGTCTTGCTGGTTTTGTTTTGCAGGAATTTGAATAGCAAGAGGATGTTGTTTGCCACGAGTATATAATTCACAATAGAATTCACAATATAGCTCCAGGATGCAACCACAATGAGAAAAGAGGTTTCAGTTGTGGATGAGCACCCTTGGGGAAGAAACCTCTCTGTGGCATGGCTGTGTTAAGTGTGGCTGGGAAGGCAGGTTTCTATAGGAACTAACAACATGTTTCCTTCTGAATTCCCTGCAGATTATTTAACCTATGCAAGTCTTCTTGCCTTACCTACACCTAATCAGCACAGCTATGTAATGAATTTAATTGCCCATTTGTCCTGACATGTATGTCCTGACATGTATGGTAGTAACGAGTAGCTGCCAAGATTGTTTTGTATCAGCATTTAAAAGCCATAATTTGGTTAGCGATGTATTGCCTCTGAGGTTTTCTTTGTTCTAGTTCTTAACCATTCCATCTACTTTCCAAAATGCTTTGAAGCAATTTAAATAAAAAGCAATTTAAATAAAATCCTTCATTTTGCTGCCTGGAAAAACTGAAAATTCACTGAAATACTCTCCCTTGAACATGACAAAGAGCTCTGTAACAATCAGCTTTGTTTTTATCTTCCCTAGTTTAGAAGGGAAAGCATTTTACTTGCCCACTAATTCTGTCCCTCAAAATTCATGCTTCCTGGCTGTTAATCTAATCCCCAGGATTAAATGCTCCTTGCTCATGCTTTCTGCAGAATACCAGGGCAAAAATAATACATCTAGACAAAGTGGGTCATTCTGTAAGAGAAGCCAAAACCTCTTAGTCTCCCCATACTCTTCCCTCCAGCTCCATCAGAACATTGCAGGCTTTTTAGCTAACGTTGCGTATCTGGTAGTTTCACAATTGACTTTTCTAGGGGAGTACAAAATTTTCTTTCCTATGAAAAAAAAAGTCAAAGCTACTAAAAGAAGGTCATGACCAGGCCAGATCCACATGAACTGCAAGGTTATCAGCCAGACCTCCTTCATCCAGAACCCACAGGTGTGCGTAGGACCAGCTATTAAAACCAAGACTATTTGCTTTGGATCTACCAGATAGCATTTAATTGCTGATCAGAAATATGAACGTGCTCATTATTTTTTCCCATATTTACAAAATACAGATCATTCAGTATATAATTGACAAGCAATTTAGTACAAGAAAATTATTAGTGTCATTTCATTAAAAAATTAAACCTCTCAAATTTACTATGATTATTTTCAAAAATAATACCTCATGGCAAATGTCTTTATACAAAAGATAATCAATACTTTACTCTGTAACATTATAGAGCTCTTGTACACTGTGACAATAAGCATTAACTTGAGTTTTCTGACATGGTAAAAAAATAACATTTTTCTAGATGTTATGATGTTATTTATACATAAAAGTAAACATGCAGGTCCCGTAAGGAAATACACAGTTTTTGCTTCTTCTAAACAAGGATTTGGAAATAAGGTGCAGATGATTGATACAATTTCTACTTATTCCTGTACATATGCCAACTACAAACCTATACAAGTGAAAAAAAAGGTGCTTGCAGTTTAGAAATAACTTCAAGCTAATATCCCTGGTGCTACTTTTCAGGTTTTGATAGCTTCTAAATCCTCGTTAAAATAAAGGAAAAGTCTTTAACAAGTCAGATGTTTCATGAACATCTTTCAAAAGGGAAGTACATGACTTTCACATCAAGACTGAACTTTACACAACACAAACGTGAAATATAAGCAGCTCACTATTTACCTGTAAGAACAAAATGGTTGCTTTCTGTCTGCAGAACAATCCATTTTCCACACACAGTGTCAACTTTTACTCCACTCTTTGAATGTTAAAGAATAGACAGCCTGCCTTATGAAGAGGTTCTGCTTGGCATATAAATCTCAGCTGATTAAAATTCATTTTCAATGAATCCAGCTTTCTTGCTCAACTGCTAGCATCCCCTGGCAAGGGTTCTGAAAAACCCAAGACATGGAAATACTACATTTCCATTGAGTTCCTTGTGTCCCACACATCTGCTTGCTGAAGCTGCATTCTTGCTCACAAAGTGCCAAGAAAGGGGACTGTAATGAGTAAAACGTGGGCTGTACAAACTGCTTTTAATGAGATGATAAAGATCAGTGACCACAACTGAGGAAGATGAAGATCAGTATCTGTACTGCTTTAAGGCCTACGGAAGATTAATAGCTAAAACATACAGTAGAGATGAATACTCATCTTTAGAGAAGAATAAAAAGACAACACTTCAATGTTTTGATGTTTCTCATGCATTCTTTACAGACCTCCCTTTATCTAGTATTTTTAGAAACACCACACTGATTGGAAAACAGATTTTGCCTTTATAACTGAACATAGAATAACATGACTATTTTACTCTTAAACAACATCTTTAATAAACCAACCTTTCTGGAAACCAAACCTTTCTGGAAAATGAGACAATCTTTTAAAAAGCTTAACTGGGTTCTGATGAATAGGAAATTAGCAAAATTATGTATTAGGAAAAAAATGGAAATATGTTAATACCCGTCTTAATCCTCAAAATAGTATAAAACAGTGTGGAAACTCTTAACTGTCCGTTCTGGTTTGCTGCCTTTGAATAATTTATTCTTTCATCTTATGTAATTTTTTAAGCCAACAGCAACTGTTTTAATGGCTGTCATGAGCTTGATTTTTCTTAAAATGCATCTTGGTCATAGTTTTGAAATAAGAAGTACATGCACATTCACGATTAGGAATCTATTCAGGAGTCTTAAGGTAGAAAAGCTAAAACTTTGCTTTTTATACATGGCCTCTGAGGGAGGCTGGTTACCAAGAACCACATTTCCTTTTTTCTTTTTTTTGTCTATTCAAGATTCATTGGTAGGTGGTCAAAAGCTGCTACTAACATAATAAGAGCGCTTGTTACTTTAGCAAGGGTATTATCTTTAATCAAGATGGGAAGGTTGCATTTTGTAAACACGAAGATCATTCTTTCTCGCTAAAATTCTCCAACAGCAGATACCACATAAAAATGGACAAACGTATTCATTGCTTGACACCTAATAACCACCGTGTTTCTGACCGTCATGTTAATTATTGAACATTTTCATTCGTCACTACCAACAGCTGGCACACACAGAGAATCGTGTCCCCACATTTAACTCCCTTTACAGACATTTTTCCAGAGGATTGCAGCAAAGATGAATGTTCTGGTAGACACAGGTGGGCTGAGTCTGCAATCTGTGATACTGGAACGAGGAACTATCACTTAAGATTTCATTGACTAAATAAAATGTTGTCTTCCTCAAAAACCACAGCTGGGTCTTCCAAGCTCTCCAGTAAAGTATGAGAGGTTTCATATTCGTGGCGTGGCACTGATGGTTCTTTTGCAATGGTGGACATCAACTGACTCCAGGTGATATCAGTACTTTTGAAAGCATGTAGTAGAAAAATGCCGATGATTATAGTGCAGAATCCACTAAGGGTCCCGATGATATTATCCAGGTCCATACTGCTCCACTCCTTGAACAGGATGATGGAGCACACCACCACCGTCGTGGTGAAACACACGTAATAAACAGGTGTCACTAGAGACGTATTAAACACGTCCAATGCTTTGTTGAGATAGTTGATCTGAGTGCTGACTGAGAGCACAAGGATTCCCACCAAAACATAAACCAAGGGACGTCGATAAACCGGCTTCCGTTCCAGCATTTCCTTAATGGCAATGCCCAGGCCTTTGACAGATGAGACAGAGAAGGCACCAATGAATGAGCAAATTAAAACATAGATCAGTATATTTGTCTGACCTCTCCTTGGAGCCACAATAAAAATCAGTGTGAGGGCAACAGCTGTCAGGAGAACAGCAAAGGCAACAAACACTGTAGGACAGAAGAAAGATGAAATATCAGGCTGTATTCAAGTACATGCTAAAAGTTATTCAATTTCTCTAACACTTTAAGAACTGTAGCACAAGTTCATTGCAATTGCATCCACTGAAGAATTTCATTGAAATAAATCTAAAATACATGCTTTGTATTTAAAATGTTTATGCCAACTATGTTTACTAGACTATTTAAATGGATTCACCAGAAAATCATAAAAAAAAAAAATACTCTGTGACACTCTCTCCAATCTCCAGACAAAGAAAGTGTTCCCCTCCCCGCCCCCCATCAGCTTAAAGACTGTCTCTCATCTCCTTAAAACAGTAAGTAGAGTCTTTGAGGAAATGGTGCATGCACACATGGTTATAATAAAAAAATATTTAACAAAAGGTTCCAAGAGATCACCCTAGCTGAATTTTTGAATGTATGAGCTATCTTGAATTTAGCTTATTTTTGTCCTATGCTACACTTCTCCATGTGAAATTCTTCCATTTCTCAAACACATTCTCCTTGAAACATACCCTAGGGCTACCATCATTTGAATTAATATGAACATGTGTCTGCTTAAAGCAAGCAGTAATTAAGACTTAGAATTGGACAGCAATTCAAATGGAATAACTTAGGAACTGGTTGAAGGTGAAACTAACCAAAAGCTGTGATCTATTTAAAGTGTAGATAACTTCAGTTAGAGCCTTTGAACTCCTCAAAGGGCTGGAAGGCAGGAAGAAGCAGTACATCATTTCTTAGCCAAATAGTTTGCAAGAAGCTGTGTAAGATGTATTGCTCTTAAACCTGCATCCTTGGGAAATATGTTATGGTGTGTGCAGAAGCCCTCAGCGCACATACTGATATTGAGGGATTCTGGGCTCCTAGTACAGTCAGCCCAGTACAGCTCTGTAGCCAGGACCTTCCCATCACAGATCCTAATTCACTCACTCACCAACACACAGTTTGCCATGTAAATGCCTGCCATGAAACATGGCAGGTTAAGCCTACAGACCTGGATCTTGCAGCTTTATTTCCATCTCATCCAGTGAGGTGACCTCCTCCTCCTCAGGGGCGTGAATAACCATGACCGTGGACCCCAAAATGCTCAGTACACAGCCCAGCTTGCCATGAATATTCAGCCTCTCATTTAAAAAATGGGATGACAATATAGCACTGTTTGGCAAAACAGAAATAGAAGGTTCAGCTCCACCAGCTTAAAAATAAGAGCTTTAGATTTAAAATACTGTAATTCAATTTTGCTAATAAGCTGTTTCCCAGAAGGTTTGTTGAAAGTTTAATCCATGCATTTTCTGCTTCTGTGATAGTCGTATTCATGTATTTGCTTCAGTACTGGGAAATTATTTATTTCTTCATACATTGGAAATAATGAGCGTTTGAAGGGCATTCATACTTAAAAAAAACAAACATGAATTTTAACAGTGGATATTAAAAAAGCTAAAGTTTTCTTGGCTTTCTTTCCAGAAGGCCTTCAGCAAGACAAAACAACACTAAAAGGAAACTCAAAATGTAAACTAAGTGTATCTTAATATGAAGTTTTTCTCCTGTAACAAAAGTTGTTTTTGAAAATATTTTAAGGAATGCTGTATTTTCTTTTAAAGTTTTGTCATATGTGAAGAACAGGATATGACTTTTTATGAAAGCTTGATTTCTCTAGGAAGACATAAATTACAGCCACTGTGCATCAACAGTATGCGAGGTATATGCTGTTAAGAAATACCTTCTAGAATATGTGGAAGGTTGTTGGGAAAGCATGTATTAGTCTTTGAAGCAACACTTGATTCCCTCTATGCAGGAAATTCAGTTCTAAGTAAGCAAGGGATCTTTCCATTAAGGAACAAAAAGTACTTTTGGGGGGGGGGGGGGTGTCTGTATTTGCCCTTCAGTTTTCTTATTAAAGTTCTCTGCTTTTAGCCAAAGATTTTTTTTTTTAATCAGATGGTCAACGATTGGTTTGCTTCCAATTTGTACTAACCTTATGAGAACACTCAGTGCACCCAAAGGGGTAACTAAGGTTGCAGGAGCAAAGGCATAGGCAGCAAAGTTTGCAGCTTCTCCTAATCCCACTGTAGAAGAAAGAACATTTGGATCAGATGGGGGAGAAGGAACAAAAATAATGCTACAGTAAGTACTTTTTATGATAGATCTGACAGCTAATATAAAACAAAATCTTTTTTCCACACAAAATATGCAAATTCTGATTTCAAAATTATCTGTATAACCTCTTCTGGACATAATGGAAATGAGGACTGAAGAAAGTTACATATGTGTCCTCTAAGCACTGTATGCTCCAGTATGACCATCCAAAAAGCATGACAAAGCCAAAGGCAGGCGTTTACAGAACAATTCTGCGCTGACTGCACCTTCCTGGAAGGAGCAGTGACAACGCCACGAAGCTGGATAGGTTCAAACCCCTTGCTTTTGACCAGTTACAGAAAAAAAGGCTTTAATTCTGCAAAGAGCCCCAAAGAGCAGAACTATTTGAGATGGGATTTTAGAATGGCTTCTGTCATAAAGAAGATTCTTTTTAAGAAATTAATTCCCTAATTTTTCACTCTCCTCAGTTAAAAGAAGTGTCTTTACAATCAGCTTTATGTAGCATTTATTTGCAGTTGAAAGAAGAGGTGACTTACTTGATAGTAGCCCAGCCCACCAAAGCCCTTCCTTCAAATAAGAATGTCCACCCTGTCCTGGAAGCAGGGAAAAAAAAAATCTTATCTTAGAAGAAAGAAATCAGCTTATTACAACAACAACAACAACCCTGCACCCACATGTTTGGATCAAGTCTTATAAAGTACTGAAACAGCAAGCTATCTGGATGTGATGTGAAGAATATTTTGCTCGATGTTGACCGATATTTTTTAATCAATCACTCTACTTCTTCACGACTTGTACTTGTGAGAAATATTTGACTGAATACACATGGGGGAAAAGTTCCAAGAAAACATAAAATGTCTGTGAAGAATAGCGATGAGCTTAAGAAACACTTTGAGGTGCCTTCCCAGGTCAGATCCAAAATATTCATACACAACCGCATTTTTGACTCCGCTTATAATTTAAATTCAGAGAAATTAAAAATGTCACTGCATGCATGATATTTTTCTTGCACAAAATACAAGTAAATTGTATATTCAGTAACAATTTTTTCAAATACTCAAGTTCTCTGGAATAGTAGATTTTGCAATAAATGCAACAAAAGAAAAACTGTGAATGCTGTACATTTAAATACCATACAAACAGAACTATCAGATTAGTCTGAGGGTTCTTAGAAGCTCTCCATAGTTTTTTTTAAACTCTGCATCTGCTGCCATCAACGGAAGATTAGCTACCTGCAGAACCTTTTGTGTTGAGAACTTTTTCTAAAGCTCATTGCACTTTTTGTTTTTAAAAAGGAACTAAATCTAGTGACCATCTCAAGCCTTTCCAGCTCAAAGAAGGAAGAAATATGAAGGAAAAAAAATAGAGGAAGGCTTTATGAAGGACAAGACAAAGGGAGAACTTCATTTGGTATCTAACTGCTGGCAGGGAGGAGATTATTACCAGATTACTGGCTTTAATAGCCACTGTCAGCCCCAAAGCCCAAAGATTTCTGACTACTCAGTCCCTGCAGACGCAGGCAGAGAAATAATGCTGGATTTCTGTCAGCAGCCAAGAGGGGATGTGTGACCACTGCTGAAGTTCAGCAGTGTTAAACACTGGCAGTTTTAATTGCGCAGGCTGTGAATTGAACCTCAGCTTTGCGGAGCTGTAAGAGAGGCTTTTGTGCTTTTCCCTTTTGGAAAGGACAAAAAGGCATCCTAAGTCATAAAGTCGACTTTACTGGTTTGTTCCCTCTAAACAGATTAGAAATTAAGTGAAACTTGGCTTATTCCTGCTTTCCTTAGACAACTAGCTGGGTTGATGTAATTCACACGCAGCATATCAACTAACCCCCCTCTCTTGCAAGGATAGGGTTCCTAAAATTGTCAGTGCAAGAATTAGGTGTGAACTATTAAACCAAGTCCAACAGGAGTGCTGCTTACCAGCTCTGGGGACTCCTTTGGCAGCCAGTTTCAAGAGGCCCTTCTTCTTCAGGATGAAACTGGAGCCAATGAAGATGCTGGAACCTACTGCCAAAGCCAGGCCGAGGTAGAGCCGGTACTTGAGTCCAGCAGGCGTGGAAAGGCTCAGGCTTGTGTTGTTGGAAATCCCATCCATACAGGCGAGGGGAGAAGGGCAGGATTCGGCCCTTTGGTGGTCTGGCCCCATGCTGGGCAGGAGTCACGGCAAGGGCAGAGAGCACAACAGCACCTGGGAGGGGGAAAGAAAGCAGAACAAGTGATTTACCGGCCGGGCACAGCTCCAAGAGAGCCCCCACCTCGCTCCTTTCTGCATCTTCCCTAAGTACTCCTCTTTTCTGACCCCGCAGATAACTCCTGAAGCACCAACACAAAATCTGCACAATGCTCACAGTTCTGTTCCCAGTTCCGACAGGTGCCCCTGTCACCACTCAACCCTGCAAGTCACAGTGCGTACCTTATTTTGTATGTATTTTTGCACTACATTGCCTCTGTTAAGCAATTACGGCAATACCAAAGAATGCAGCAATTAAGTATTATCTGAAAGGGAAAAATCAACTTGAAATATTTAAAAGCTAACCTGAAACCTCACAAATTAAGTGTTCTGTGTTGCACAGAGACCGCATCCCCAAAATACAAACCTATAGCTAAATCCATGATTTCAGACTTTGTCTACCAGAATAAGCCTCCTGTTATTTCAGGCTTTTGCTTTTAGGTTTGTAATTAAGATTTGTGAACGACAAATAAACAAGAGAAGGAAAAAAAATCTACAGAGCAAGCAAACCTTTGTGGCATATGGCCACTAGTATGTTGTACTAAAAATGTTTGTCAACTATTGCGTGAACCAGATCTTCTTTAACCACTTGTGAAATGTTTCGGTGGAGGCCTCGCTGCAGCTCGGAGAACTTCTCACCTAACCTTACTGACCCGCAGTTGGAGGAGGACCGCAGCCTGCAAGGTACAGCCACCAAGCAGACAGCTCCTGGGCTGAGCCTGAAGCTTTGCAAGCTCAGTCGGCCAAGCCTGACCAGCATCACTCCAACGTGAGCCTGTGGGAATGATGCTGTTGTAATTAGCCTAGGCACGTTTATTGTTTTTAGACGAAGACGAGGTACTGCATTTCTAAGAACAGAAAGAGGAGTTATTTTGCATGGGGAAGCGCTGGACAGACAGCAATGCTGCAAGAGGGCATACAGCAGTTTAGGCAGAAGTTTAAGCTTTTCACTACTGAAGCACACAAACAGCGAGGATCATACAATAAGGCTGAAATAGCTTTCCTTTTAGGAAAAAAAAGGTCTTATTGCTAAGATGTGTTAAATTCTAGAACTGCTGATACAGAAGTACAAAAGCTTAGTCCATTGTGATTCATATAAAGCATTGGAGGCAACAATTTTGCTTTCTGTGCCTCCCTTGTAATTAAATGACACATGAAGGATTCATGCTGCTGGGTGGCACCATCAGTAATACACCTTTTTTTTTCCCCAATTGAAAAAACATTTGGAGAGTTAGTAGAAAAGGATACACTGCTGTGTCTGTTCAGACCTAAGCTATAGAAATATTAATGTTGTGTCAGAAGTCCTTCGTTGCACAATCAATAATAAGCAACCATGGGTAACTCATCTAATACTGTTTAGGAAGGAATATTTAAAGTATCAGAAATATTAAAAATGGCATGAAGTTTGCCAGCATCTTTTCATTTGCAGCTGACAACGCTGACACTAACCCTGGGAGATACCACCAGAAACAACGAAGGAAGGAAGAATGCCTGCTCTCGGTTGTCCAGCACCACAGTGTGCCACAAACACACCGCAGTAAGCTACCATTTGATTTTCAGGCTCTGCAATCCCATTTCCTTGTTTGCCAAGAAAGTTTCTGTCTAACAGTTGTTTTGTATTGCTAAGCCAGATTTCATAAAGACAATCCCACAAGATGGGTACATCCATGACTGCTGCTCTCAACACTCCTTTTATGGATTTTTCCCCATTTTCTGTGGGATTTTGAAGCCTCAAGACCAAAAGTATTCAATTTGTTTTGTCACAGAGTGAACTGAATATGCTTTAAAAGAGGCAGACATACATAACAAAAGAATGAAGCAAATCTGATATAAGGCACAGAACAATGGATGGTAGCAGCATATGATTTTAAACCACGTAACTTTTATCAGACTGGGTGAGCTGGTCTATTTAAGCAATAGAAACAAAAGTTTTACCTCCAGTTTGAATTTCTTCAATATCAGAAAACAAACACCTAACGATGGAATAGGGTTGCTATTTTGCCAGACAGGATTTTCCAGGCAGATGTTCACAGATGTGTTGTCTGCATTGCCCGCGGAGCAAACCCAACGTGACCTGGATATGTCACATGTCCACTGCACACAACCAGGTCACCGAAGATTTCCTAAGCATCCTGCAATGTGCTCAGAGCCACCTCTTCTGCTGGGTGCCCAGAAATCCCAGGAAGGTTTTTAAATTCTCAGCTGCCACCTGGCAAAAAAAACTGCACATCCAAGAAAATCTGGATATACGGCTAGCTGCCCTCATACACTCTCTATGGATTTTCCAAGAAATCCTCCCAAGAAAAGAGAGCTCTCACAAATACGACAGCATTTTAGCAAAGTAACATGGATTTAGTTATGTTTCTTAGAGGTAGCTTGATCAAAGGAAAAGCTATGAAGTAAACCAACTGGCATAAAAAAATAGAGAGAGAATGAACAAAGCATTTAGTGCATTGCTTAACTTCTTACAATGATGCTAAACAGGCCCGGCAAAGGTTGTAACACTACTGGTTTACTACTACAGGCTTCGTGTGTGAAGCAGCAACAGCTCCTGCCTTTAATTAAAGGAAAGCACCAAGACAAAAACTCATCTAAGTATGGTCTTTCAGCTACCTGAGATTGTAAAGGCAGGTTTGTACCGGGGTTTTTACAGTGAAGAAAATAACCACTCCCCTCACTCTTTTGGTGAACGGAGAACTGGGGTTCAGCTGTAGAAGAACAGCAGGCTTAGTCCCTCCCATACAACATTACTGATTTTTCAATGCAAGTTTTCCATTCCCCAGCAGACTTTATGACACCCAATAATGAAAATTTAATCATGCCATCCATAAGCCAGTAAGTGACTGTCACTGGATGTTCCTCTCCGACCTGAAACACAACCTTTGCTCTCACCCTTACAAAGAGGCACTGGATCTTTACTACGTCCCACCTACCACTTGAGAAGAGCCCCTCTGAGCAGCGGTGACCTCTGTTTATCTCACTGACCATTTTCTACTTTTGAAAAACGTGCCGTTTGCTCCACTTGCGTATAAAGACTACTGACACCCCATGGCTCTGAGGAGGAGGGGACTGCCGGGGCATTACTACTACTTTACAACCCATTGTAAAAGGCCTAATGACGACGGAGGGAAGTCATCAGCTAAGCCAGTTTCCCCTCCCCACGGACCCGTCCCCAGAGCCCCTCCGGGGCTGTCAGCACCCCGCGGGGAGCTAGCGCGTTGCCCTCCCAAGGGATTTTCCCCCCGGGAAGCCGAACCCGAGAGCACCACCGGCCACCCGTGTGCCGCCCCCCACCCAAACCGCAGCTCCCCAGCCAGCCCCAGGGACACCCCGCTCACAGCAACACACGGGGGGAACCCCCAGGGAGCGCCTCCCGCGCCCCGCACCGCTATTTCAGGCGGCTCAGGCTGCCCGCAGCAGGGGGACGAGCCCCCCCCCCCCCCCCCACAACGTCACACCCCTCACCGAGCACCTGCGTGACGTCACGGCGGGGCGAAGCCCTTACGCAGGCAGCCGTCATCGCAGCGCTCCCACCCGCTGCCCCTCTGGCGGCTCCGCCCGGCCCGGCCCGGCCCGGCCCGGCCCAGCGGCTGGGCGTGCTCCGTGTTGTTCTGTGTGTGCCGTTCCTCCCCGTTCACCCCGAGGCGCGGCCCCGCGGAGCGGCCCGGGGCTGGCCGTGCCCTCTCGAGTCCCCTCAGCCCCCCCTCGGGTCCCCTCGCACCCGGTGCGCAGAAGTGGGGCAGAGCCCGGGGACGCCTCCCCTGAGGTAACTCCCGCCGGTCCGACAGGCTTCGGGGTGTCCCGGGGAGCAATTATCTTTATTACCCAATCAATAGTTTCGAGGCAGAAGTCGAAGCCCTTGTTTTTTTTTTTTTTTTCTTCAGTGAAACGCTTTTAGGCGATTTCTGGCTGAAGTTCTTCTAGGGGTTGCCCAGCAAACTTACCTGGGGTGGTCTGAGGACCTTCAGGAGGCAGAGAGATCCCCAAAGTGGAGCCAAACAGCTGTGAATTAGGCACACGTATCCAGAGCAGTGCGGGGACATGCTGCCCTCGGCCTGGCTTCGGAGCACAACGCCGACGACGGCGGTTGTTGATACTGCGAAGTTTATGGGCTCCGGAGCAGGCTGGTGAAACACGGCTGCAGTGTCAGCAAAGCAACTCAGATTTCCCTGCCTTGGCTGTGCGGTCCTGGGGTTAGGCTGAGAGATCTTAGTCCGATTTTTGATTTCTGTATTTTTTTTTAAATATAAATGGCCCTGCATACGTTAGAAGAAAAGGAGCATTGCATTTCTTCAGGTGCATTTCATTACCTATCCGCTTTACGATGTCACTACTACTATAGGAACCTCTGTGGAAGGTGGCCTGAACCGCGTGTGGGCTGCCCTATCAAGAGATTTCGACTTCTCAGCTTTAAGGTTTCTAAACCACATATTACTACTGCAAAGGAACAATAATTTTAGATATTCGTTGAAACAGTCATATTGAAATCTTAAAGCATAATCTGAAAAATTGAGAGCAGGCTTGTATCTTCTCATACACCATAAGCACGCCCGGAGGATAAAACCACGTGTGTGAATGGTCACTACTCTGCCCCCAGCTCCTATTTTTGCTCTGTGCCCTCTCGGATGTGTCAACTCCATGGGTTCACACCTCTGTTTCTGTCAAAATATACCATTTCCCCCAGCTTCCTGCAATTTGACTGAAACATGCTAAGTGTTGATCTTGCAAGCAACTCCGCTGGCAGATCTGCAGGGAAGAGGGGTGGTGGTGGCATCTGCACGGGCCTGGTGTGGCAGCAGGTGGGCGAGCTGCCACAGACCACCCCTTCCCCTGGTGCAGCTCTTGCTCACCTGCTGGCTGGGGTGTTCCTTGTGGTACCCAGAACATGAATGCTGAGAAAATATGCGGTTAACACTTCTGCAGATTTGCTTCTCTATTGGCCAACTATTTCAGCAGATGATGGACATCAAAGTATTTTTAATTAAGGAGTAAAATATTTGAGATACACTTGTTACTTGACAAATATATATATACTTTGAAATATATGAAGTATATATATATACTTCTTTATATAGCTCATGCTTCATGTTTTTAAATCTGCAATAAATAGTGAAGACACTGAAACTTTTTCTGAGAAAAAAAAGTAAAAAAATTAGCTAACAATCAAAGACAATGGACTTGCAATCTATGATGTAATTACAGAAGCGAGTTGGTTCATGTGTGTATTTTTCATTGATGATTTATAGTATTTTGCATACTCAACTACTTTCAAAGAACTTTGAGACAAATATATCATTGTTGATAAATTCATTTTATGTACTTTCTTTCTTCCTGGCATTGTCTCAAAGCTCTTTGAAAGTAGTTGAGTATCTATTATTTCATACACCAAAAGGACTAATCTTTGCTTTGGATGACATGTAAAGGTCAACTGGGTGAGAAAATAAAGTCTTGATATACAATCTTAACATGTGACGTGAAGAGGAAAAAGATGCTAGTTTAGCCTTTGAAATGGCACATGTGACTGATTTAGAGCAATGCCTGCCTCTTCAACTAATTCAAATAAATCAGTGCCACTCCTCTTTTGTCAGCGGAGCTCTGCCAGCTATTGCTAAGCAAAGATCAGTCCTTTTGGTGTATAAAATAATAGATAGGTATGTATTAACAGTCAAAGCAGTCAAATTCTATGTCAGGTTGCATTTTTCCAAAAGAACTGTAAGGGTAATATTATGAAAACCTGCTATACCTTGCTGGGGTTTTATGCTGTTTTCCATGAAATTTATGTAAAATGCAAAAGTAAAGTTGTACTAAAATTCTGTAACTTATGCAATGAGTGAACAATGCAATGAAACTGGCTGTTAAGCAAGCACTCATCTTAATTGTTGGTTTTCAATAAAAATTGAACCCCCTAAACCAATCTTATAATTTCACATTTATAAATAAAATTGACATTGGAAACCTCATTTTTGTGCCTTAATAATAAAACCTTATTGCTGTGCTCACCCTGAATGGTTTAACTAAACAAAGTTTGTGTAGCTAGTAAAGGTGCAGTTGTGAAGCAAGTTCTATGTGCTTTTTTTTTTTTTTTTTCCTTTTTCCTTTTTATTTGTGTATGTATTTATTAGGAAAGCTGCCTATGGCATTTTAAAGTCCTGTCATTATTGTTCAGCTTCCTTGTTCTGCATTTCTGTCCTCTGTGTGCAGTTGCTGCCGCCCATCAGGGTCCAAACATGAGCTCCACTACATACGGCAGCTGCAGAGAGCCGTGTTACCTGTCCTGGCATGTGGCCGTGGAGGAATGACCATGGGAACCCCGCCTGCCCCAAATACTGGTGATTAAGTATGGACCCATAGGAACAACAGATAAAGGACCTAACTTCAACTGGTACAAGAAACGCTGTCTCTAGATGGCAGTTTGATACGATTAAAATGCTGTAGTTGCTGTGTAATGATCACTCCTATACAAGTTGTCTGAAAAATACACAGATATTGTCTTCTGATCTATTATACTACAATGAATGAAGGACAATTGAGGCTATATATATATGAAACCTATTTTAGCTACCGTGCATTTCCTACCACTTTTATCAGTGACAATATCATATACTGATGATTTCATTTGAAATAAAGAGAATTAATCTCAACGGAATCACCATTGTCCATGTTGTAGCATCATTATTCCATGTAATCAGCCCAGATTTCCAGTGTTATTTTAGCTTGAAATAAAATTCTGCTAAACAGAAATCTTGACTGCCTGTTCAGAGCTACTGGCACTCCTGTAGGTCACCATCGCCTATTCTCCGATGATATTGTTGAATGAAGTTCTAGGTTGTTTGCTTGATTGTTTGTTTTTCCAGAGGGACAGCCTCTGTCTTCCTTGCAGGTTCCAGGTTTGGAGCAGAGACATTTTATGCTACCCCAGCCGGGGTGGCACAAGGAGACCCTCATCACAGATTCTGCTCAGGGCACACCAATAGCTCTGCTGGGCATGGCCAGCCTCAGCGCTTGCCGTGCCCTTGGATATTTCAGAAGCCCTAATCCATCCTCAGAGCAGTCATGCAAAAACTAGGATCTGGATCTGGAGGATACTGGTGAAAAGCTTTGACATAGGCTTTTAGCATGCTGTGTGGTGCTCTAATGCGTACCTCTCAGCCCTCACGTTCACAGAAAGCTGGAAGTTTGTCCAGTGCTTTCAGGTTCCAACCTCATCTCTACATATGCATCTAACACACTGACACGTCTTAAAGTACTTCTTACTTCTTCGTCCTCCATCCAGCAACCATTTAACGCTAAAGTAAAAATACAGTACCACCTACTGGTGGAGAAATTGATTGCACTGGTGGTTTTTCAGTCACTAAGCCTCGTTGGGGCTGGCTGTGCTTCATGACACTGAATTCCCCATACCACAGGTCTGTGCAAAGCAGCATTAAATAAGCCAGAAGCCTCGGAGCTTTCTCATCTACAGCACTCCCGACATTGCATACATTAAGTGTGCTGAAATAGCATCAGCACTAGAAAAGACAGAATGGTATTTGCAGAAATTAAGCCTGCCAAAACTGTGGTCACAATGCAACCACCCATCTGTTCACATAGCTACAACACAGTAAGCTGAAAGGCAATGCTGTTCATTAAAACCTACTTATTTATAAGTAAATACATATGTATGATGTATCGAGTATTTTTGTTATGGGCGTTTGAAACTAGAGATAGCTTTAATAGGATTGAGAAGAATTAGAGATACACTGACAAAGCAAGATACAAAAATAGATTAAAGTTGGCCTACTAAAACGATAATCCAATAGCGTGGTCATCCTCCCATCAGTCAAGGGCACTCGCCGAAACATGGAATGATAGGAAAAATATCTCTGTGAAGAACTATTGATGCTAAACTCATCTAGCTATCACTGAAGTCAATGACAAATGTCTAGATGACTTTTAAAGGAGGGCAGACTTGAGACCGTTGTGTTGAGCGTTGTGTTGATCTTTTCTACAGAGAGGGCACAATTAATTTGATGCTTGTGAGATGCACAGTCAAGGCATATGTCCCAGGTACTCGGTGCCACCACATATTCACAAAACAGCTGCTCAGCGTCAAATGCAGAGATCTTTCAGACTGCACACCAGGCAGAAGCCTGTGAGAATGACACGCAGAACTGATCCTGATTCATACCAGACCTCCAGAGATTCCTTTAGTGTCTATGATTTAGGATAGGAATTGGATTTCAGCCCTTCAAAGACAACTGTGAAACGGTGGCTAGGACTCATAAGATTATTTGCACCTTATTCCATTTGCTAAATTGGATACCTTAGTGTAGATTTCCATATCTGGGTTCTAGCGGGTATAATGTTATGTATTTCCTTGTTGTTTAGTAGTGTTTTATTTAAAACTTAAAAAAAAAAACAACCTTTAAAACTTTATGTTTCAAGTATGTATACAATAAAATGTACTCTCTATGTCTCAGTTGCAACTTGAGATAAAGATCCCACTTCAAATTTGAACATTCACTCCTTTTGCAGCATAAAAGATTTTCTCCCATGGATTTTGTGCTGAGTAGGGCTTTCCATCTCCTCCCAGTTTAATTTTACTCATTCCTATGGAAATCAGCAGTGAAACAAGAAAGCTGAGGTATGCAAGTACCTCAACATCTTCTCTTTCAAAGTACACTAGGATGCTCCTAGTATACTGTGGGCTTTCATGGTTGTGTAGCCACTGCAGCTGAACTCCTGCACCTTTCTAATACAGGAGGACTGCAAGGACATTTTTGATCTCATCATGGCATTTTCCACTAAGTATATATGCACAATTAGTGGTGGTTTTTTTTTATGTTTTTAAGAATTCAATAGGAATATAAAAGTTTTATTAGATTAATGAAGAACTTTCAATAGTTAAAAATGATTTTTAATTATTCTTTTTTCATTTTTATATATTCTTTTATTGTTTATTATTACTAATAATTATTATATTTATTATCTTATTGTATGGAAAATTCATAAAAATAAACAGGAAATTTATATTTATGGTACTTTCTCTATTCCAGTGAAGTCTTGTTATTACAGTAATAAAGTATCTGCAATATTAAGAAAATGGGACATCAGGGGATACTAAATATATAGTCATTTACAGTATTTTTTTTTAGTTTCAAGACAGAGCTCTTGTGCGTGTTGAAATGGCTAGTAAGCTTCTGCTCAGGTGAGGGATAATAGTGACTGCCACTGTCACTTTCATCTCTCTCTAAATCTCAAAATCCATCACTAGGTCAAGGAAATCCTCCTCTAATATCCATGTCCTTCCCTGGGAATAATTCAGAGAACTGCACATGGGACTGGCTGTTTGAGAAATTGATCAATAAGGGATTTATGTATGAAATGCTGATGATATTTAGGTTTCCACGGTGGCTCCACTTATGTAGTAAGGAAACGTGGCTCATTTAAAGGACTGGAATTGCTATCAGAAGCAGCAGACTACATTAGCAAGGTAAGCATGCGCACTGATGAAACCTCTTACTGCAGAACTACTAAGGACTCTTTTTGCATGTTAGAAAAGAGATATTTTGCTAAAATAGACAGCATATTTCAAAGTTACTGATGATTTTTTGCTGTATTTTGTAATGAAGAAAGTAGATCTTCCATTATGGTAAATTCTGTTCTGGGTTATCCTTACTGCAAACATTTTTTTTTTTTCCTCTGAAAATAATCAGTAGAGAAGTGAATATAGTGGGCCAATAAAAAAGTAAGAAATTGGCAAAATAAAAAAGCAGAAGAGATGGAAGCTAATCTTCCATTCACTACAGTCCTGTAGAAGGATAATATTGACTTCATTTTCTTGCAGCCCTGAAGATTTTGATGCACGGTAATTAATATAGTCAATTTTTAGGTGACGAGGTTTGAAAACTTAGTTGTTTGCTGTAGTAGTCACATTTCAAAATTCAATATAGGAAAAGAAAACTATTGGTGATGATACAGTAAACACAATTCAATAAAAATCTAAAATACTTGCAAAGCGTGCATTTATTTGTATTACCTTTCAAACTTAATACCTAAATACCATAATGTGACATTGAGCATTAGACTACTAGCATAAAATTGGTGTGACCAGTTGTGACAACATATCAGTTTAAGAAAAAATGTGTTTCAACAGAAGAGGAAACATGGTGGTGATACAACTTAGTGAAAATAGTCTGACATAATTTGTTTGAAAAATCTCATAATGCAATCAGATCAGAAATGCTTTAAGGGAAATTCTGGGCCCAGTGAGTTTAACAGGAAAATTTCTGCTGTTCATAGTGCCAGGGTTTTGTCACACAAATGCTGTAACGCGGTGACTGCGGTCCCCAGGACCCAAGTAATTATTGTGTCCGTACAATTTGCATTGGCCACATGCTGCATCATCATTCCTGTGTCTTAGACTCAAGAATCTCAAAACACCAAGCAACATGCTTTGTTGCTAATGGAATTTGAAGATATTTTTGTGCTATGTATCCTGACTGAATGACAAGAGAGACAACCTGGGGCAGCATACTTAATGCCCTCTTAGTGCTTCCAGTGCCTTGATAAGAAGAAATCTGTCCTGCCCCAAATGGCAGCTCCACTTTCCCAGCAAGTCCTGTGCTTTGGCAGAATATAAAGCACCCCACGGTGCTTTTGTTTCAATTAGATACTAATGGAGTCAGAGGAATCTTTTTATTTGCAAAAATGCTCAGAAATTACTATTTATCTGAAGAACAGGGGAATGTACAGGATAGAGATTTCTGCCCAAACTCCAGGCTAAGTACTCTGGATGGGGGTGGATTTTTCTACATGTCCTATTTTACCACACTTCTTTTTGTCTTTAACCTCTAACTTGTAGACAAATCAGTATGTCTAGATAACATAAAGTCCTTTTTTTTCTTTTCTTTTTTTTTTTCTTTTTTTTCCCTCTTTTACGAAGATAAACATGAAAAACAAGTTTCTATGTAGAAAAGCTGGTACTAGGAGTGCTAATGTGGACTGATTTAGAGTTGGCTGATGGAGGCATGATTTGTCTTGAGATGAGTATTTTTGTATTTGTTTGGTGCTGAGTGACTGGAAGTGGTTGGGCATAGCTTTATTTTACACTGTTATTTGTGAGCTCTGTGGTCTCCGCTGTGGCCCTGTGGAGGATATAGGTCAAATCAGGGTGGGACTTCGTGTGCCAGCTTTAGCAGAGCTTTCAGAGCACCTGTAAGCAGATATAAAGCTGCTTAATTCAACGCGGTGTACTTTCGGTCTCCACACATTCAAATACAATTTATCCTTGGAGAAAAACCCTATTACAGCTTTTAGTGCAATGGTGAATCTAACCTAACATTTGCTATGTCTTTTTTTACGTGACATCTTAGACGTGATTCTTGCTATTAAGCATTTAAAGACTGAACAACAATGCTGGATGACATTTAGGACTATTCTTGAAAGAACACAACTTAACCTTCAATGTGCGTCTTTCTGTTTTGTAGAATAATGAATGTTGCTGTACTGTTGTTTGTACCAGGTACCATTCATGTCTTATGACTGCTGGAAGCATGGGTTTCCTCTCCTATTTCTTTTATAGGAATATTTTTTAGTTTCATTGACTAATAAAGAAAGGCAGGTAAATCTGTCAGTAATGTTGCAGCTGCATCATCCTACTTCTCCTTTGCATTGTGCTTGACTACAGATAGAAGTACTTTCTTTAAGACTGGTTCATGCTATGGCACTTGACTTCATACACCAGTGGAACAGATAATCTATACTCTAATTTCGTATAGACAAGGATATTGTGGATAGCATCTATTTTTAAATCCTAGCTAAAAGGCCCTGTCAAAAACAGATCACTTGTATCCCACAACTGATGCCCAAACAGTTGGCAGTCTCATCGATATTGAGATATAACTGACAAAATAGTAAGAATAGTGGTGGAAAGGCAGAGCAGAAGTTAATTACTCCAATGCTGAAAAGTCTGTGCACTGAAGAATGTACTGTCTTAGTTATGTGCACTACGACATCTTCAATTTATTTTTTTTAATTTATTTTTTTAATATTGAGATGAACAAAGACATGAACAGGCCCTAGCATTTCTATTTAAGGTGTTTGTATCCTATCTTGTCTATATGAAAGGAGCCTCTAACTTCCTGGTTACGGTGGTTACTGCTGCTCTCTCTCATCAAAGCATAACTCCCTCAGACGTACTGAAATTTCTTTGGACATCCAACCAACGTTCCTCATGCCTGGTTTTCAGGATGTCACCTGTGCATGAATCTATTTGTCCACCCCCATGAAGCAACTTTTGAGCCTTTAGTTCAAATGAAACAGTGACAGAGGCTTTGAACACAATTTCCTAATATTTTTTTTCCAGTGAATGTGATCAGGAGAAAGACCTAAATTAATGCGTTCTCTAAGAGGAAGACGTGTTGAGTGTTCTCTTCATCAGCAGTTACCTGGTCACTCAGCGCACTGCACCACCCACAGTGCCCTTTCTTGTCTGGTGGGAATGTCATGGGGATACTGTTGTTGGTTTTGGGGGAAGCAAGGAAGTAAAGGACTTCAGTGGGAAAAAGATGTGTTCTGCTAGTTTTGAAATGTCGTGATTGTTTCTGAAATTAGTTTTCCTCTCTTACCCAAGCTTAGACAGATTTGACCATGAAGGTAGGAGTGATTGAGACCCATCACTCCCATACCATTATTCCCAGTGTGGTAGTACAAGACACCAGTGAGGACCCTGGACTGATGGACAAAGGTGAAAACAGGTATGTCGGATTTGTTTTATTCTATTCTATTTTATCATTATGCATCTATGTATTTTTTTCTTTTCTTTAATAATTTGCATGGGAAGCACAGATAACTTGCCTTCATCTAATTTTCTTCACCCTCTATTAATAAATTAATTTTATAAGATTGTGATATATTGTTTATTGTAAATATTTAAGGTATTTTAATCCTTTCCATTTATGTAGATAACTTAGCCCCTGATTAAAAGGGAGAGAAACAGTCTGTGACAATTTAGAAGAAATATTTTTTTTTGTATTTCAGCAGGTATCATGTAACTGTGTTGTTTTGCTGTTCCCTAGGCAGCGACATCTACCTGGTGCATTTGCACACTACAACATTAACAACAATAGTAATAAAGATGAGTAAGTACTTTTGCAATTTCATAAAATTAGAGTACTGCAATGCTGGTTGCTTAAGCAGCAATGTAAAGGAACGATCTGCATCAAATCATTTCCTTATAAGTGGTTATGTCATGCAAGTAACCCCAAAGGAGATTGCACGTACATTTGTACTTACATACATCACATACGATGATCATTCCCAACACCAAAGCTATTGCTAGTATATCTATTAATTGAAATGAAAAGTAGTTCTGTGTGAATAAGCAAAACAGTTTTTCAAGCCAAACACCAAAGTATAATGTGTTATCCTTACTGAACTCAGATGATTCTAATAAATAAATGTGGAAAATATAACTGCATCCCATGAGCCTACTGTATTTTCCTTTTCCATAGAGAGAAGAAAAAGAAAAAAGAAAAGAAGAGGTAAGACAACAACTACTACTACTAATACTACTTCTAAGGCATTTAATTTTTTTCCAAATATGCTGTAACTTAGCCTGTAACAACTGAAAATGTAAATCTATTTCATAGCAAGTCAGAAAATAAAAAGGATGGAGAAACACAGAAGAACAAGGAAAAGAAGGAAAAAAACAAAAATAAAGATAAGTCCAAGAAGAAGGAAAAGAATGAAGAGTAAGTATTTTTCATTTATGTCCTGATACTTTAGTGTAATAAAATTACTTTTGATGTAAAACTGAATCCAGTCATGGACATCATGTAGACAAGATGCTTATTCTCTAGTGAATCAGTTACTGACTGCTGTTCTCCCTGGAGTAGAGTTGTTCTGATTTATCTTTATACGTAGAAAATAGAATAAGAACATGTATGCATGCATGGAATTGATCTAAAAAAATAAATCAAGAAAAATCTCCTGTGGATTCTGATTATCCAATATATTTTGGATAGTAGTCTGCAGCAAAAAATGAGCCACTAACAGAAGCTCTTCTGCACATAAGGGCACCTACAAGCAAATAAACTCTTCTGTGATCTAAAAGCTCTTGCTTTACCTTTTGTGTTATGCTTAGAAGATTCATAATTATCTGTCCAATGAAGAGAAACTTAAAATAGTGAAGTAGTAACTTGTGTTGTTTGATTTCATGTTCTTTGGTTTCTGTATGTAAACTATGCTGATAAACCATGCTAGGTCTTGCTCAGACAGACATTACACATAGAGGAAGGCATGGTTTGTGTCACTTATTAAAGCATTCATATTTGCATAACCATTTTATTTTTTGAAAGACAATCAAATCAGTTATCAGACAAGACAGTTAGTTTGGTAGGATACTAATTAATTAAAGAAGGTTGAGACCACATGTGCCCCTATAAAGTAAAGTGGGACTGCTAAGTTGAGTTTTCTTAGCAAAATCTAGATTCTACACTTTGCAACTCAATGTAATGTGTCACATCCAACAATCAGCTTGCATTCAAGTAAGGAAGCTTTTTTTTTTTTTTACAATAATAATTTCTGGAATGCTTTGTTCCTCAAAATTTGTTATGTGTATTTTAAGACTCTACTTAAATCTCTTTCTTCTTGCCTATCACTTAGGAAAAAGAAAGATATTTTCATTATTGATCCAGCAGGAAATATGTATTACAACTGGTTGTTTTGCATCACAATGCCCGTCATGTACAACTGGACGATGATTATTGCTAGGTGAGGTTCTCTTTTAATAAAACTTCTGACAAAATGTAATATACCTGATAGAAAATTTACTTCATTCACCAATGATTTCATGCAAGTATTTCATTTTCTTTTCATGGTACCTTACTTTTTCCTTTCCTATTCAGAGCCTGTTTTGATGAGCTTCAGAATGACTACTTAGTGGTATGGTTTATTGTTGATTATATTTCTGACATCATCTATATTGCTGACATGTTTGTACGGACAAGAACAGGTAAGTATACTTATTGACTAATTATTCCTATTCATATATTTTTATCAGGTGGTTTAAAAAATTCAGAAGAATAATACTTATTAGCTGGATACTCTCAATTATGTACAATTTTGAAAAAAAAAATCAAAATAAATCTCTGAGTTTATAGTCACAGAAAGACTACAGTGACCTGTAAAAACAAGAGAAAATCCTGAGTGTATTATTCGAGGATTACATAAAGATTGCAAGGTAAGCTAGGCATGTGGTAAGCTATATACAAGCTGTTCTGCCTGGAACTGCATGAACAAGACAAAATAAACACACAATGAGCCCAGGTCAGGATCAGGAGTTCAGAAAAATTAGTACCTAAATCTGGATTCTGTATCTAAGAAGCCTCAGATGTTTGCTTGATTTTCAAGACCATTGAACAAGTAAGACATCCAAGTAACTTCAGCTGCAACTTTCTTTTAAAATCTTATCCTACATCTAGAGCTAGATGCCTTCAATATGGTATTGAAAGTCCCATGCTCAAACTCTTTCCCTTCATTAATCACCCTTTCTGTAGCATATTTTATTTTATTTTATTTTATTTTATTTTATTGCTAGTTGTTCATCAGATAGTGGAACAGTGGAGGGAAAAGAGAGTTAGAAATGTATAATTTTAAAAAAATGTATAATTTTTAAAGCTGTATAGTTTAGCTAGAGTTGAACCACATGGCACTAAGTTGAATACTTGGATGTATGAAATTGCTTGAAAAAATATGAAAACCTATGTACTATCTGGAACTTGCACCAAATATATTGTTCAAAGTAGATTTGGATTGACATTAAACACCATATGGTTGAAATTAAAACATTTTTTAATACTGACAATTTGATTTTAGGTTACCTGGAGCAAGGTCTTCTGGTGAAAGAAGAACAAAAGCTTAGAGAGAAATATAAGAGTTCCTTACAATTCAAATTAGATTTTCTGTCAATCATACCAACTGACCTCTTATACTTTAAGGTAGGACTGAATTACCCAGAACTAAGAATAAATCGACTACTCAGAGTAGCTCGGATGTTTGAATTCTTCCAGAGAACAGAAACAAGGACAAACTACCCAAATATCTTCAGGATCTCTAACCTTGTCATGTACATCGTGATTATTATTCACTGGAATGCCTGTGTGTACTACTCGATCTCAAAGGCTATTGGATTTGGGGCTGACACGTGGGTCTACCCCAACACTTCCCATCCTGAATTTGCCCGTCTGGTTAGAAAGTACGTCTATAGTCTCTACTGGTCAACACTGACCCTGACTACTATTGGTGAAACGCCCCCTCCTGTAAGGGATTCTGAGTATTTCTTCGTGGTTGTTGACTTCTTGGTTGGAGTATTGATTTTTGCTACCATTGTTGGTAACGTCGGTTCTATGATCTCCAACATGAATGCTGCCAGGGCAGAGTTTCAAGCAAAGATTGATGCTATCAAGCAGTATATGCACTTTCGGAACGTAAGTAAAGACATGGAAAAAAGGGTTATAAAGTGGTTTGACTATCTGTGGACAAACAAAAAGGCTGTGGATGAAAGGGAAGTCTTGAAGTACCTGCCAGACAAACTAAGAGCAGAGATTGCAATCAACGTTCACCTTGAAACACTAAAAAAGGTTCGGATTTTTGCAGACTGTGAAGCTGGTCTGCTGGTTGAACTAGTTTTGAAACTCCAGCCACAAGTATACAGTCCTGGGGATTATATTTGCAGAAAAGGAGATATCGGACGAGAAATGTACATTATCAAAGAAGGCAAACTTGCAGTAGTTGCTGATGATGGAGTTACACAATTTGTGGTCCTAAGTGACGGCAGCTATTTTGGAGAAATCAGCATTCTTAATATCAAAGGTAGCAAAGCTGGCAATCGAAGAACAGCCAATATTAGAAGTATTGGATACTCAGACTTGTTCTGTTTGTCAAAAGATGATCTCATGGAGGCTTTAACAGAGTATCCAGATGCAAAGGCAATGCTAGAAGAAAAGGGCAAGCAAATCCTAATGAAAGATGGTTTGCTGGACATTGAACTTGCAAATTTAGGAAGCGATCCTAAAGATCTGGAAGAGAAGGTTGCTTACATAGAAGGATCAATGGACAGATTACAAACAAAGTTTGCCAGGTTGTTGGCTGAGTACGATGCTGCACAACAGAAACTGAAGAAAAGACTTACACAAATCGAGAAAATATTGAAGCCAGTTATAGAGCAAGAATTTGCAGACTTGGAAGAACTAGATCCATCTGCAGATAAACCTGGAGCATCAAAAGCAGAATAAAAACCTAGAGGTTGCCTGTAAGACTTAGGGTCAATCTTGAACGGGGCTGAATACATTCATTTCTAATCTTGTAGGACCTGACTATTGCTTATGAAAAATGATTTGTTGAAGTAATGTCACTAATTCCCTACAAGCAACACATATGCGTCAGGTTTAGGAAAGAAAAAGAAGAAACAAGAATGGGGATGGAACATAACACCTTCCTCTTTACACAATACCATTGTACAGCAAATGCATTCTATCTGTGCATGAATTGGGAAGGTTTTGCTGACCATTTGAAAATAATTTCTTCATGTCCATTTGTGCGAGGAAGGAAGGAAAAGTTTGGTAACAATTGTATTAATTATTTGAAGTAAATATAGGCATGAATCATGATAATACATTTGTCTATAAACATTTAAATATCTATTGATTAACATAAAATTAATTAAATACAGGAGAATATATAAAAAATAGGTATATCTACAAGGCAGATGCAAGTACTGAAGGTTGGAAAATATTACGACTTCACTGGGTCCACGTCAGCTGATTTCTTGAGATGTTAGTGGGCAGTTTTATAATGGTGCTTTTTTTGGGATATCACAGGTAAAGACTGGAGCACGGAGGGAAGGAAATTTGATCATTTTTATGTATCAATATGAGACAAAAGGATGGCAGGATATCTGGTGGTTCTTTTCCACAATAATAACGAATATATAGTATTGAAGGCTGTTCTGCTCCATGTAATCACATGGCTGCTGAGCATGGACTACCATTTCTTTAATATCTGTGCTTAAAAATTTTTGACTAATAAAACAGTTGTGGATGCTGGCAGAGTGCAAGGGAAGAGATGACAGAAAGAGGTCAAACTCTCCCTACAGCGTCTTTTGTAGCTACTGTTAGGGGAAGAATACAGGGACTAAATAGGGTGTTTGTATTTCATTTACAATGATTTTCTTTCTTCTGTTCTTAATCACTACTAGAGATAGTAAAATCTATTGTTTCACAAGTCAGGTAAGTTTTCAACTGGTTTAAAAGGCATTTTCTTTTTTTTTTTCTTTTTCTTTCTTTTCCTAATTTATGTCTCTTTTCATTTGCAAAATTGGTTATATTAGTTGTCATCTCAGACTTGGCTAGGTATTTTCAGTAGATTTTGATCATAGCCATTTAATGCTGAATAAGTTTGATGACAGGGAGTGAAGAAAGGGAGTGCACAGAGAGACTACATAATTCTGTATTTAGAGCATTTAGATATCTTGGCCAATTGGATGGCAATTGGATTCCCAGTCTTAAAAAATACGTATGTAAAAATTACAGGTACTTGATAATACCTCTATATTTCCATTTTTGGCTCTAGCAAGATGGAGATACTATGAACTGGATCTTTTGTAAAAGTGTGGAAAATGTGTCTTTTGCAAAGTGCATTCATTTCTGATTTTTTTTTTATAATGTTGATGAGTTTCTCAACGAGAGAGTTATATAACGGATTTCACAGATTAAATGTTATGAAGTAATTAATGCATAGAATATAAGGAACAACAAGGATAAATGTACATATGGGATGGCTGTTCATTCACTTTGAATGGCACATGGCACAATGTGCTGGTGAAGCGAGTGGGTATGCATTTAATTAAAACTATCAGTACGTAAAAGAGCAAGAATTATGCTGGCATTTACTGCATTTTGTACATTGGACTTTGCAATCAGCATTCTTTCAATTCAGGTCTTTAATATAACTCGCAATCTGTATGGCAGCAGCATCCTGTAGGGCTGTGTCATATTTTCCTAGGCACTTAAGAAGCACTTTTCACCTTTTAGGATTTTGTATTAGAGAAATGTTACTGAGTTAATTCTGTTATAATATACTGAGTTTTAATGAATAAATACAGAGATCTGTTCACATTTTTTCTTCTATTTATCCTTCAGTCTGTGACATGAGTTGTAGTCACTAACTGCCACTTTCTTGAGAATAAAAATTCTTTTATTTAAAACAAATTTGAAATAAAACAGAAAAACAGGATTGACCTGACCTGCAGCACTTTACTTTGTATTTTCAGGCTCTTTATTATCTGAAATCCTGTATTGTTAAACATGTAAGAATATGTATTTGCTGAAACAATAAATAAATAAAGGTAGAGTTTCCTCCTGGCAGAGTAAGACAAAATAAGTGCTATAGGGAACTGTCAATCAAATTAAAATTTTATTTCAATTTGCACATATTTGCCAGAACGTTTTTGGATGCATAGTTTATTCAGTAGGTATTTCTGTGCAGTAAAACCTTCTGGGTATTAACTTAAGTTTCAACATATGCTTAAAAGCTGATTTGTGAAGCTGATGTATTTTGAAAAAGAGCGTATGAAATGTGCATCACAGCCTCACACCACGGAGAAGGCTGCCAGAAGAGCCGAAGCCATTGTTTCTGTGGCCAGAGTGACAGGCAAGAAGAAATTCAACCACTAAAGAGCTAAGAAAGTGGGGCACTAGGGAGCAGCTTTCTGGTTATCAACAGTGTCGGACAGGCTCCCTGTGGACCTTCACAAGGAGCAGGCTTGGCTAGGGCAGGCCACCCTTCCACACCTCAGCTCCTCAGGAAGGTTTGCCCTAACGTCCTGGTTTTCACACCCCTTCCCCCTGGAAGCGCCACGAGGCACCAGCCTGGCGCCCGCCCCCTCAGCTGCCCGAGCGGGGCCGCGCCGCGGTGCACGCTGGGTGCTGTAGTCCTCCGCCCCGTCCGGACTCCTCCCGCCTCGCTGCTGCGCGGGGAGCGCTGGGAGTTGTAGGCGGGAGCAGCCCGGCCTCCCAGCCTCAGCCTCCACCGCCGCTTCCGGCCGGCGAGGCAGGAGGCAGCGGCGGGACGGGAGGCGGCCGTGAGGGAGCCCCGCGCTGCCCCGGCCGGCGGGGGGAGAGCGATGGAGGCGGCCTGGCGGCAGGGCGGCCGCGGCCGGGGCCGCGCCAGGCCCGGGGACGGGCTCTCCGGGCGCAGCGGGGCGGCTGCGAGGCCCCCGGCCCCCAAGGGCCGCGGCGGTGCCTGCGCTCCGGCTGCGGCGAGCGGCGGCGAGGGGGCCGGCGGTGAGTGGGTGCCCCCTGTAACTTCTGATGTTGGCAGATGAAGAAACGGGATGAGCCCGCTACTGCAGTAAAGACTTGTTGGGAGGGAGGACAACAGAAGTCTTAATTTAAAAAAAATACCAGATGCCGGGAGAGGTAGCTGTAGCAAATAGTAACAGTTACTACTGTGAAGAACTGCCTGATTTTATTTGTTTATTTTTGCCTTATGCCATAACAGTTGTGTTTGCGATTGTTTTTTATGTTGTTGTGCTACTAATGTTTTTTAAGTATGCTTTTAGTAAAGCAGCTTTATAAATGGACTTAGTACTTTTGGTTGGATGTCAGAAGTAATTGACCGATGATAACAGCTGTTGTGGGCTTTATGGATCATGCCCAGTGAAGAAGAAAATGCAGTTGATATGTTCTTGTGTGGTACTGGAAGTGTATCAAAATAGTGCCCTTAAAAACATAAAATAAGGAAACTCTTTAAAGAAAAGAATGGTTGAAAGCACGTAGAACCAAACATGGTGTTGTGATTAACCGCCGTAATATTAATCATCATTAATCTATTCTTTTAAATAGAACTATCTTCGCAGAGGAAGTTTGATGAAATTAAGAAAGCTAATCAGGCTGCAGCAAAAAAGCTGGTTGAAGACCAGTTTAGTTCCTCATCGGAAGATGATGATGAAGATGCTGAAGTAAAACAAGGAAAGATTTTGGCAAAAACATTTACCATATACACTAATCAAACCGGTAAACTTTTTTCATATAATGACTTTTATTTGGGTACTAAAGCATAACCAAGGTTATTTTATTGGTAACATACTAGAGTTTTTCCATAATATGAGAGAAAGTACTTTGTTCTGATTTACTTCTTGTATTGAAAATATTTGTTCTGAGCAGTAAACGCTGGTTGTGCTTCTTGCCTTGGTCAGCAGAATCAATGGTATAGTTGTGAAACTGTCTTAAGCGCTTCTAATAATGCGGTTTTGTAGTAACATGTGACTGGCCTCAGTTCAGAGAAAAATGATTTTACAGTCTCAGCATGTAAAGAATAGCAGATCAAAGATTACTGATTGCTTTAAAAATCTTTTTCTGTTAAAGATGGAGATGCAAGTGAACTCGAACGTACAAGACAGTACGTGAACGAAGCATTTCAGTCAGGAGCTATGACATGTCTGATCTGCATTGCTTCCGTTAAAAGGAACCAAGCTGTAAGTATTTCACTGCAGTCTTTAAGAGGTTACAAAACAAACTATTAACATTTTTAGGTAACTGCTGAACCTTGAAAGGGGAAAATGTTTAGTACTTTCCCTATCTAGACGTCTAGGGACCTAGAGCATGTGACAGGCAGAGAGGCAGAGGGAGAGCTTGGGTTGTTTAGTCTGGCAGGGAGGAGGCTAAGGAATGATATGATTGCATCCTCTGTCTACTTGGGAGTTGTGAAGATGGCTAAAGCCAGTCTTTTATGTGGTGACAGAAGGTATAATAAGGGGGCAATGACACAATCTGAGGCTTGAGAGGTACAGATTGTAGACGAGGTATGACACATAGACAGGTTGCCTGTGGTGATTATGGAGTCCCCATCTGTAAAGGGCCTCCAGGTCCCTAAGTCAGACAATTGCTAAGTTGGCAGTAATCACACTTTGGGCAGGAGATTGCACTGGTGTGTTTAAATCAGCATTTCTATGATTATATGAATACTTTGGGTTCCATAAGCTTTGATGAAAACTTCCCATAGCAGCAGGAAGAAAAGAATGTGGATATGAGTCTGTAGCAGTAAAATGTCTGTATTAATCTGAAGTAACAATAGGTAGAATTTGTCTTTGGGAACCTGTTTTTTTTTTTTTTTTAATGGGAAAATAGCAAGCTTGTATTTTTCTAGATGGTATAGATTTTTCAGCAATTGAAACAGGAAAAAAAAGCTAATGTAAAAAAAAAATGGCACTTACATCTGCTCTTTAGGTCTGGAGCTGTTGTGGATGCTTTTGTATATTTCACCTGGTATGTATCCAGAAGTGGGCAAAGGACAGCCTTTTCCTGGTGTCATCTCCTTTGACAGATGATGATTTTGGGAAGAGAGATTATCCGTGGCCATGGTGAGCTCTTCATGGTATACTTACAAAAATACTTTTGTTGTGAAATGGGTGAACTGGAGTTACTTTAGAAAGGATTGGCACACGTAAATGACAGGCACACACACACACACGCACACACGCACACAAAGTTTAGAAGGTTTGCTTTTGCATAGCTTTTCTTAATTCTTTTCAAGTTTTTGCTAACGTAATTTGGTAATATTTCACAGTGATGTTAAAAATATATTGCTGCATCAAATTTGCTTTAACCTGTGAAAAAGTAAATCTGTTGTGTGTCAGCCTTTCATTATTTTTAAATGGTTTTACATATTTATGTCATTTTAAAAATTGGCATCGGTGGCATGTGAAATTAAAAAAAAAGTTAAAGTAGTATGATTTATAGATCTGAATTTTTCAAAATTTCTGTATAACTCAAACATTAAAGCCAGTCTTGTAGTTTTACATGACATTGTCGCTGCGTGAATAATGGATCTTGCTTTTTCAGTAAGTTTGCCTCTGAAAGATCAGTCAAGGTTTCTCTGTGCAGGTTTTTTGCACCATATTTGCCCACCTGCTTTTCTGTGGGTAGTTGTAGTACTGTCTTCGAGGTACAAGTCTCTGTCAAATTTGGTTGAAACTGCCTGGTGGATTCAAAAGCTCTGTTAACATGGGATCTCAGACAAGCTGGTTTGCTTTGGAAACAATTTTAGTCTCCACTTTTTAGTTACAGTTTTAGTTATGCGTTGTTTTAATAACATTGACGAATCTTGTTTTATGTAGTTTAGAAATCTCTACTGGTGAAAGCCTGTTTTCTCTCTCTCCTTTTAATTGGTTCTTTTTAAAGAGACTGCCGTTGTTGCATACCTTTCTTTGGTATTACTTAACATAGAAATTATTATATATGCCTGTTATACCAAATGTCTTTGCATATATTCTCAGAGAAAAAGATACTGCAGTAATAGGACAATTCCTTAGACATTCATTAGAATTGTAGTAACATGATTTTTTTTTTTTAGTGTTGTAAAATCTGACATATAGCAAGACCTTTATTGGTTATTATAGATCAGTTGTAAAAATCTTAATTAGTAGCCTGGTAACGATCTTGGGAAACTGAAATAATAAAAACTAATGCTACTAATGCTTTTCTTTTTCCCTTCCTTTTTCCTTTCTTGTAGTCCAAAATGTAGGTTTGAATACAAACGATCTGAAACTCCCAGTAGGTATTACTGTTACTGTGGAAAAGTAGAGAATCCACCATTGGACCCATGGCTGGTACCTCATTCCTGTGGTCAAATATGTGAGAGGGAATTCAAACCTCCTTGTGGGCATAAATGTTTGCTGCTTTGTCATCCAGGTAAATCCATTGCGTCTCTTGATTGTGTCCTGTATTTATGTAGCTGTTGCACAACTTTACTTAAAATGGGATAGCTATGTTTAAAATTCTCAGAATAAAAAAGATTTTAGTTAAGGCTGAGTTTGCTGAAGAGCTGTTAATGATTCTTTTTTCTGTGCTTAGGACCCTGTCCACCTTGCCCAAAGATGGTTACAACAACCTGTCACTGTAAGAAGGCTAAGCCAGTGCCCCGAAGATGCAGTGCAAAGGAATGGTCGTGTCATCTGCCATGCGGACGATTGTTGCTGTGTGGACAGCACACTTGTGAGAATCCCTGTCACGCAGGTAGACCTGCCTTCTTAAACTTCAGAGGAGTAGTTGCTTTAATTCTTAAGACACACTGTTCCTTTCCAAGTTGAATATAAAAAAGAAAATAAATCTAATTCCTACTCTCAGTGTCACTTCACAATTTCATATAGGAAATTGTCAGCCCTGTCCGCGTGTCAGTAAACAACGGTGCATCTGTGGAAGACAGACAGCAGAAAGGCTTTGTGCAAGTCCTCAGTGGCAGTGTGATCAGGTATGTTGCATGATCATGCCTTTTTTTTTAGCATGTGTTGCATCTATGTAGGCAGTGGTGTCTGAGGATGAATCTGCTTGGTAGTCCAGTTCATTTCTGACAGTAGTTAAAATAACACTGTCAGGAATTTGCTAGCTCTCAGCTAGCAGTGAATTTGACCTCTATATTCTTTTTTTTTTGTTGTTTTTTGTACTCGAGGTTGAAATTTCATAAACATAAAATCACAGCTTAATAAACAAGTTTCATGCTTGTTTACTTCTAGCAGTGGTGACAGAGTGAAAGTTGTGTGATTTGTTTTCTGAAATATATTTGCAGCTCATTCTTAGGGACCGAGGCTATAGTTTGACATACTGGGAAAAATAAAAATAATAGACAAAATTTAACAGGTAACATGGAGGTTGTACCAGGAGGTGCTGGTAACTGTGATCCTAATAAGAAAGGCACTAGACTCTGTAAAGTATAGTTAAAATGCTGTTTATTTGAGCTAACGCTATAGAGAACGAGAGAATAGTGTAAATGATACTGTGAACCTTTAGATGGTGGGAACCCTAAGCTGCGGGCATTGAGTGGGCCTCCAGTCCATGTGCAGCTTGCTGTGCAGACCCTGTCTGTAGCAAGTGTTACTGTGTTTTGGTCTTTCAAGCTGTTACAGGATTTTGTTACAAGAAAACAACTCGATTAATCATTTCTAATGCCAGAGAGGATGTTCACGTGAGAAATTCTTGCTGTGTTTCCAGATAAAGGCAAGGACACGCACCTGGCATAATCACAGGCACCGAGTGGGAGCTGTCTGCAGGCTCCTCTGTTACTGCAAGCTGGATAAGTTTATCCTGTGGCGAAGGGATATGTGCAGCACAACACAGGCCTGAAGGCCATGCTGTACGTGCAGTATAGCACAGCAAAGGGCCCCTGCTCAGGCTAACTGTTTTGTGAATTGCTAACCCTTTGATGTACAGTGGTCTTCAAGTCAGGATCACTGCAGGGATCATCTGTTTTGCAAACAAAAATATTGTTACAATTAACTTCATTGCTCAGAAAAAGTTTAATTCCATCCAGACATCTCCCATCTCATTTTTTTTTTTTTGTCTTGTGTTGCTTTGTCTTACCATGCCATTTTGTTACATTACATTCACTTGGTTTCTCTGAGCTTTCCAGGTGTGTGGGAAAGCTTTGCCTTGCGGTAATCACACTTGTGAACAAGTTTGTCATGCTGGTCCCTGTGGAGACTGTCCTCGTTCTGGGAAAAGGTCCTGTCCATGTGGAAAATCAAGTAAGTTTATTTATTTATTTATTTTTTACGAATAAAGTAAAGAAATGTCATCCAGCATTTGTCTGTCAGTAGTTTTTGGTTACTACTGCAGCGCAGGGTCCATAAAAAGTTCTTACAAACAGTGAACTGTGAAAGGTAAAATGAACCTTTTTTGCTTAATTTGCTTTCAAAGCTTTATTTAGTAGCAGGGGGTTAATCGTCTGTGTGAATAATTCTAGGGAAGATTATTCCAAAAAATGAGAGATAATTAGCATTTGGTATATCACAGTATATATTGTTTCCTAAATTTTTTTTCGGTATGTCTGCTTGTACTTCTCTCTCTTTTAATCTAGAGTTTACATTGCCGTGTACAGAAGATGTGCCCACTTGTGGTGATAGTTGTGACAAAGTCCTAGAATGTGGCATCCATAAATGTTCGCAGCGCTGTCATCGAGGTCCCTGTGAAATATGCAGACAGGTCAGTCCAGCTGTAGAAGGTTCACATTATGTTAGGATTTTTAAACACTGCATGTTTGGAACACTGCAGGTTTTCTGAAGAAAACGAAATCCTATCTGTCACAAAATCTATGGCTCTTCTGGGATGAAGGCTTAATTTTTTTTAAATTAAATATGCCCTAAAAACCACTTAATTTTCCTTAGCTCTTTTAGCTTTCTTGTTGTTCTGTCTTACTATATTTCTTCATTAGTGGAACAGAATATGCTGTTACATAATGTTATTTTCTTGTTAATAAGAAAATAATGTTTTGCTCAGTTCTATATATCTGTGTAGCTTTTGTGGTCTGGCCTATAATGCTGTTGCTCTGTTTGTTATTGTTGTCTCTTCTGGACCACCCTTGGCTGTAAAGTTTATGGTGAAAACAGTGAGCACATAGCTGGGATGTAGGTCAGGTAAACCCACTCACCTGTTTCTTAAATTGTCTGTGTACGTGATGGATGGATTTACTGTGCAGGAGAAGTACTTTTTGTATGAATTAATTTTGCACTTGCACTTGATGTCTTGCACTACACACTCAAGTGATTCTCTTGAAGCGTCTTTCCTCTTGGTGAGTCCAAGGCTAAAGCCTTGCCACGAGGTGCTGTCTAAAGCACAGTGTTTCCAGTACTGACACAAGGTCCCCCAGTAGTTACAGAATGGATAGGTAACCTGCTGTTAGAGCAGGTAATACTCTATCTGTTATGATAGGCCATTGTGAAGTTATTCTGCCATGAGCTTAGCTTTTCAGCTAGTAGTGGAACACTTTATTTTCTACTTCTATTGCTTTATTTTTTATTTTTTATTTTTTTTGCTTTCCTTGGGGGGGGCGGGGGTGTACGTGGTGTGTATTAAAAATACCTTGTTTTTTTTTCCCCTACCTTGCTGCCCAGGAAGTTGAAAAACAGTGTCGCTGTGGAAAGCACACTAAACGCATGCCATGCCATAAGCCGTATCTGTGTGAGACAAAGTGTACTAAAATTCGTGATTGCCAAAAGCACCAGTGTAGGAGAAAGGTAAGTGTCCAGACATGATCTTTCTCAAATGGTTCGCTTAGATAATTAAATATATATCAAATAAAATAAAAAAAAAAACAATTTGTAGTTCTACCTCATGTTATTATAGAAAGAAGTTCTCTTCCTTGTCATTCAAATTGGTTTGCAGTGTACCGGAGTTCTCTGAACAGCGTATCACCAAAAAAAAACAGTTCCCTTGAAAGCTGGGAGTGGATTTTGACAACTTCCCAGCTTCAGAAGACAGTTTTGCTTTCAGCTACTTGCGTATTTACTAATGCCTTACGCATTCTGGGGTGGTTAAATCCATTCATATCTTTCCTTTGCAGGAAGAACTGGGGTTCTCCAATAGCTTTGTAAGGGACATATTCTGGTTTTTGTCAATGCAGCAGTCCACGCCTGTCTCTAATATGCATCACTGCAAACAGCAGTGGTCTGACAATTGGGAATGAAGAGTTTTTGTTCTCATTTGAGGCTGATGACTCAGACCTCGCTTTTCAGCTTGTTGATTCATGAAGGCCAAGCATGTTAATCCTACATTTCTATGTTTTTTTCTAACTTAAAAAAATGAATATTTTTGCATGTTATATAGGAAATGAAAAAATCTGAAATATGGATGTTGCCTTTTTTGTGTAAATGGATTTAGATATCTATTCTAAAGCAACTATTACTAACATGTATTTTCCCATTTAGAAATACTTTGAGTATCTTTTCAAGGGTATTGATATTGAAGGCTTTGGGAGAGGTGTTTTTTTATCTCTTGACTGTCTTGTTATGTCCCTGCCTCTAGCATTCCTGCCTCCTGCCTGTCCTCCCACCTCAGCAAGGAAAATTAAAAGGAAAGGGTGCTAGCAGGTGTTGCAGGCTGCTGAAGTTTCAAATGTCTGCTTTCTAGGCAGGACACATTTTTACTTTCAGTATGAGCTTGGTGTATGATAGCCAACTGAAAGGTTAATTAAATCATTTTCACAATGCACGTTTCAACATTCTTGCAAGTTTGTAACATTGAAGTTCACTGGGATGTTTCCTCATTTCACTTCATGAAAGAACAAAAATCTTTTATGCTGTCTCACAGTTGTTCTCTTTGGTTACAGGAGGTGAGAATCATGTTGAATTGTACTCTGTGATCCAGGTTTAGTAGGTTTTTGATGTGTACTTAATTACATGTGTAACTACGAGTTACTTAACCTGATTTTATAAAATACTTAAACTGGAGTAGAGGGATAAATGCCACTGTCTGAGATCCACAAGACCAAATAAAACAAGCATAGTCATAAAGGTTGTGTCTAGAGTTTAATAAGCAATTTACTAGTAAACCAAGTAGCTGAAAGTGGAGTTTTTGCTTGAAATTAGGTATTTTTGACTTTTTGATTCAGTTTTCAAAATAGAGTGGACAAAGGAATAGTGAAACTATTTTAGTGAGTAATCTTGAAATTGTGTTGGTTTCAAGCAAGAACAAACTACTGAGTTAATATAGAAGTCCCTCAATTAAGTTAATACAGCATCTGGGTTGACTTACTAGGGCTTTCTTTGGGCCTTTCCTGTACTTCTGAGGAGATGGTCACTAAATATTACAATACAGAGTATCCTTGGATTTTCATATCTGAATATATGTGCATCATGTTTTACCACAGAAACCAACCACGTATGAAACACAGCTCTAGCCACCATATAATTCTAAAGTATATTCAAAAGTTGCCTGCTGTGTGTGAATTAAACCATTAGGAAAGGTGGACTTTTTCCCATGGAGGCATGAAGAATACAGTTTTCTTATTTTTGAGTGTCACTATGACGGTGAATTTACAAGTAAATGCAAACTTGGCATCTTTAATTTGTGTTAAAAAAAATCCATGTTTCTCTTCCTAATTGCCATGCTTTCTTATATTAGCTTGGAAGGAGGGTACCTCTCCAGTTAATAGAAAATGTGGGGTTCCATTCTGACCTGGGATCCACCGGTCTGTTGTGACATGTTCTGAACGGAATGGGTTTTCTTCCACATTATTGCTTTATATTTGATCTGAGCACAGATCACTAATCCTAAAGTTATCTGACATTTGCTACACAGGTTAAGCGTTTAAAAAAAAAAAAGTTAGCAACATTTATGTGCCACAGACCCTGTAAGTATAAAAGTGGAAAAAAATGCAGAGTAACAGGGCAGATGGATGGATATTTTATGTGTAATCTTCTGAAATGATTTCAGATTAAAATGTGGTAAGAATTTGAACTTTTAAGATGATATTCAGTTTTTTGGAAGCCCTCTGCCTGTTTAATGTATTGAAATGATGATCAGTTGTGTGTTTTCTAATTATTTAAACAGTGATTTTTTTAAACAACTTTACACATATCTTCATTTCTATTCCTGGCATGCCTTTGATAAAATTTCACTAAATTGGATGAATAAAGTTCTACAAAGCACTGGGAGGGGGGGAGATAGTGGAAGAGGGTGAATTTCTACCAGAAATGTCAAAGTTTGCAGTTACATAGAGTATTTTGTTCCAACAGTGCTGTTCTGGAAACTGTCCACCTTGTGATCAAGTCTGCGGGCGGACCTTAGGCTGCAGAAACCACAAATGTCCTTCAGGCTGCCACAGAGGTAAGAACAGGTGAAGGATCCCCATAGCACTAAGCAATAACAATAAGCAAAATAGTGTGGATTTTTGCCAAACATAGTGCTTGTATAACTGCGTAGTGCTCAACAAATTTTCTCCCTTTGTTGCATGTGGGCTTTTTGTGGGGGTAGTGTGTTTGAAAGTTATTTGGTGCTGGTTAGAGCCTGAGGGCTTACATAATGATAGCCAGAGTGTTTGCCCGCTAATTTTACTTAGCAGTGATCTTCTGAAAACACTCTGTGGCCTTTCCAAGTGCTTAATTCAAAATGCATTGTATGACATTTCCCTAAATAATTCTGGTCACTGAATACGCATAACAAAATCCAACTACATACAGAAATGACTGTGCTGGTTGAGTCTGGATGGCTTTAAAAAATCCTAGAATGTAATGTGTGGTATTAGTGGGCTAAAAAAGAAGTTGGTGGAGCTTGAATATATATTGGTATCTTACAGATGCGAAAATAAGAACTTGTTACTGATGATATGGAAGATAACAAAAAAGGTTTACCTCTCCATCCAGTGACCTTGGTTAAAAAGAACCTGAAATTGACCAAAATTACCTGGTAGCTTTTATCCTGTCTGATTGTTTTGACATTCATTTTGTAGGGGATTAGATTGCAGTGACTGAGAAGGGGCTGTTTTCTCAGCAATTTTCCTTCTGGAACCTGTTGCCCTGCTGAAATAGCAGCTGAGTGGAGTCTATGTAATTTACCCGAGCGTTCTGAACTATAAATTGCAGCACCTCAGGAAATAATTCATAGCTTGTTCAGCCAATCTTGCTTTTGAGGCAGTGAGTCTTAAGAGAGTAGGGACAAGTAAATATGGCAGTTGTCCCAGTTAACGTTCTATTAAATCTGTCACTACAAACTAGTGGTATGTTTTACATGTCCCTTCTCTTCCTTTCCTTTTCTCTCCCTGCCCTTCCCCTCTAAATCCTGGAAATACTTTCATTTGTATTGTCAGAAGAAAACTAGGTGACACTGTTTTTCTGCATTAGTTTGAACTGGAGAATCATAGAACCATAGAATAGTTTGGGTTGGAAGGGACCTTAAAGATCATGTAATTCCAATCCCCCTGCTATGTGCAGGGACACCTCCCACCAGCCCAGGTTGCCCAAAGCCCCATCCAGCCTGGCCCTGAACACCTCCAGGGATGGGGCATCCACAGCTTCTCTGGGCAACCTGTGCCAGTGCCTCAGCACCGTCTGGGTGAAGAAATTGTAACTAAATCATAGAATAATATCCTGGTTGGAAAACTTCAATGAGCTAATGCTGCTTAATATGCTATACTTAAATTCAGTAGTTGGCTTACATTTGTTCCTAGATGTATCCTACAACTTGGCTAGAAGTGACATTAATGATTGTTAATAACAAACTTAGTTATTAGAAGAAATTATGAAGAAGTAATAAATATTTTAAAATATTTTAACACTAATAAATAGTGTTAAATCTTGCTGGAAGTTGCATCCAGTGAATCAAATAACTATAGTATCAGATGTAGAGAAGAAGACTAACTTCTGTGTGCTCCAAACAATTGTAACCTATTACAATTTGTGATACCTTATTGTCGGAATGTTAAAAAATATGTCTAATGAAGATGATGATCTTGTTTTTAAAAATATAGTCACGTTTTTCGTCCTACACCCCAATACTTCTCTTTGTTCTAAAACTTATGGTTACTTATTTTATTGTCAGCATCTAAGGCCAGGTCAGGCTAGTTTTGCAGTGAGCTGACAGATCTTAGTGACTGCTGATTTTAAAGGAAATAGCATGCCTCCAGAAGTAACTTGCCAGATTAGATTCTTTAAAAAGTAGCTGTTCTCACAATTGTTAGAGATTGCTGCTGATTAAAAGTAACCTCATCTATTCTGTTTGTGATTTGCTTTTATGTGTCTTTTAAGTGTTTAATCATGCTTGCTGAAATTTAGAATGTGTGGTCAGGGAATTGAAATGCTTTGTTTCCTACTGTAGTACATTATAACACTCGATTTGAGAACAGCGTGCTCTGACCCTAACTTCAGGTTATACGTGATCTCTGCCCTTCCATCTTGTTGAACATGTAAGCAGTTGTCATCTTTAATAGAATAATGTGCACACTGTGAGTGTATTGTAAGTAAATTGTAGACATGTTTAACACTCAAGGTGGCACAGCTTTAGACTCCCAATTTCTTTTATAAAAGTACCTGTTTATATGTGCTGATAATATATTAAAATCAATCTACTTTGCAGTGTAAATATTGTATACTTCCATCCTTTTCTCTTCAGCAGCTTTTTGTCACTGACTGCTTTTTGAGGTGTTGCTTTTCAGATCCTGTTAACAAGTCAGAATTGCTTAAAAAGTTGTGCTGTCAATGATAATTTCAAAGAATTGCTTTCATTAAAATTTGAGAATGCAACATGATTAGTAAGCCAAAATCCCACATCTTCTCTTTTAAGATGCATATCCGTACTGTAATTACTCAGTAATAAAACTTAACAGTTGGCACTTGAAGAAATAGTGTGGGAGAGCTATACATTAAAAAAAAGAAAAAAGTTTTAGTTTTTTATAAATATATTGGTTTAACAGTAACTTTATAAAGGAGGAGGATCTTTTCATAAAAGCATTAATTATATATAAAGGATGAACATTTCTTAATATTGTCCAAAACAGTATCTTATCAGTTTTTCAATGTCTCTTTTTATCTTTTATATAGTGATGAAAGATGATATGTCTTCATACATATGTAAGAGAGAAACATAAATGGCAATGTTTAAGTGTTGTGTTGTCCAAATGGCTGGGCTATAATGATGCTGGCTTCTTTTTAAAATGGGTGGGTGGAATTATTTTACACTTGATACCAGGTAACAGCTGTAGTATAATCAACATTATTATTACTGTTCTTTTAGAATGTTGAAATTCTCTTTCCCAAGAGGGATTTGAAACTAAGCAGAAGTAAATTAACAACCATTCGTTATTTAGATCAAACAGAATAGGGTGTTTATACCACGTGCATATTCAGAGTTAAGTTTGTTACCGTTGTTTGTACTCAGTAGCTTATTCAGATGATCATGTTGTTAATGTATTTATTTTAGGTAGTTGTAATCCATGTCCAGAGACTGTAGATGTGAAATGCAATTGTGGAAAAACTGTCATTAAAGTGCCCTGTGGCAGAGAGCGCACCATCAAGCCTCCCAAATGCAAACAGCTGTGCAGGTTAGTATAGACAGTGAGTGTGTTCTAGTTCTTTAGTGGAGTTTATGGTGTCTTTAAAGAAAGTAGTAAAATATAACTGTGTAAACAGCAGAAATGATGCTGTTTCTCACTTCTCTGGATGCTTGACTATGCAGTGCAGATTAGTAATAAGCCTTCATACTGTAATTCTTTACTGTGGTTTCATGAGCAGCTTGCTACTGTCATGGGGAAGTTCTGCCCCACTGAGCACTTCTAACTCTATAGTCCTGCTCCCTTCTTCACGTCCTTTTTGGTACCTCCACGAGACTGCTTACCTAGAAATCCTGACTAGAAGAACGAAAATGTAGAGTATTTTCTGCTGAGGTGGAGCAAGATTGCTTAGCCCATAGTAGAGTTGGAATTGGAATACCTGTTTGTAATATGCAAACCCAGCTTTTACTTTAATTTCTCTTAGATCTCATGTAATTTCACTGCAATATTAATCACTGAAGAAGGTGGTAATTAAACTTCTTTTTAAAAACAAGATTTTCTCAATTTGTGTATTTCAAGCATAATTGTCTAGTGACTATAACTTCATTATTTCTTGCTGTCATATTGATTCCTTCTTGGATTTTACTTTAGTCGCCCACCTACATGTCACCACCCTACCCAGGAGAAACACTACTGTCACTTCGGTCGGTGTCCTCCGTGTCGTCAGCCCTGCCAGAAAACATTAGCGTGTGGTCATTTGTGCCCAGTTTCCTGCCATGATGAGGCACTTGTGAAGCAAACTGGCTTAGTAAGTAACTACTGAAAGACAGTGTATTATTTTTGTTCTGAAGAATAACAAACAGTTATTTGACCTTTAATCTTATGTTGAAGGTTTTTGTAGATCAGAGTAAATAATTGAGCACAGAGGTATGCATACTGCTTAACTGAGAAATTAAGTGGTTCTAGTTCCTTTGTTACCATCTAATTTTGTAATATATACTTGTGCAATTTTTATCAGATACAGTTGTTCAAGAAATAAGCTATCTTTGCTGGCTAGAGTTTTATTACAAATGTTTAATTTCAAATGTAAGCGGTTACTTTTAACATGGAAGCAAAAACTGAAGTTTGGTATTTACTAAATCATCAAAGTGTGCAAAAATTAGAAGTGAGAAATTGCTTGACATCTTTAAATATGCATATGTGCATTTCATGATGATAATTTCACTTTTTTACTAAGAAAAATATTTTTATGTTTTTACCTCTGTTAAATACTTAGAATTATTTTGCGTTTTTTTCGGTTGTTTGTTTGTGTTTGATTTTACCAGTAGGGCTGCAGGCCTTCCTTTTCTTATGTATAGTCATGCTAAAGATGAAATTGAAATTCTGATTGGGGAGGTGGTGTTAGGATTTCCATTAGTTTAAAAAAAAAAAATTACTAGAAAGTGTATTTGTTACAAGTGGGATCTCTTTAGATGATGTTTATCTGAAGTCAAGCAGATGGTTCCAGTTGTGTTTTGTATTCAATTGGTGGTGTACTTTGCTCTCAGCATCAGTCTGCAGGTCCTTGGGAGCAGCCGTCAGAACCCGCCTTTATTCAAACTGCATTACCGTGCCCACCCTGTCAGGTTCCTGTACCAGTGTAAGTATTAAAAACAGAGAACAAAGTTTTGGAATAGAGTGTTTATTTTTTTTAGTGTTCTTGTAGGGATGAACATGAAAATCTTCTGTGAACAATATTCTCATATTGGACATGCTTTTTTAGCTGCATGTGATGCCTTCACTAGCCTGAATTGCACTTATTTTTATAAATTGCCTTATTTTCCTGTGAAAAGCGCTATTACTGTTTTAAGTCCTTTATTTACTTAAAGAAATACACGTTTTCGAAATCTTTCATTTTTTTCTCCTTTACAGGGAGTGTCTCGGGCAGCATGAGGTGAGTCTGGACACTGGCTTTTTAAATGAAATATGAAGTATATCTCCCTTTTTCAGTCTGCAAAAAAAATATTGAAGACAAATATTACCTGGCTTTCTTACATTTTAAAACCAATGAAATATCACAAAAGCTTACATATCAGAGTTATTTTAGTCTGTTTTTAAAGAATGCATAAATGTTTTTTTAGAATTCTTGGTTAGAAATTAAACTTATGATTTATGAAGCTATTTGTGTATTCTTGCGTAGCTGATCAGATACTGTTTAAATTGATTTTTGTCCGTCTTCATTAAATTCCCCCACCCCCTTTCATTTTATAGTTATTCTTCTCTCCCTGTTCCACACTTTCCTCAGTTTTCCAGCAACTGCTGTCCTTTGTTTAAAAGGATAGGGAACATAATGTAGTACAGGAAAATTAGTGGACTAAAAGATCATCTTTTTGATGTGCAGCCTTCTCCAATCTCAGATGAAGTCATTATTTATTCTGGTTTATAAGAAAATCTAACTGACCTTGAATGGGCATCAGTATTTATAGTCACTTCTAAAAGTTAAGAAATCAAAGTGCAGCTAACATAACTATAACAAATTTAGTTTCACTTTAAGCAAGTGAAAAATTCTAGAAAACAGTGAACTTAAAAATATTTAAAGATACCACCTCCTTTTTTTTTTCCTTTGACCTTTAATAATCTTTTCCTATCTGTTGTAATGGCAACCCAATATGTGGTAGCAACATCCACGACTGTTTTTAACAACTTCATACATCAGCAGTCTATTCATGCAATGCATTTATTGATCTGAGCAGGCTGTGAATACAGCTTCCATTGAGCTTCCATTGAACACTGCAGCTAAATCAAAATGTGCTTTTAGAGTTTTAAAATGACTAAAGAATAACTGTGCATTTTTGTTTGTTGTTGGAACAGTTGATTTTTGGTTTTGTTTTCCACAGTAAAACTTTGAACAATATTTCACTTTGGGTCAATGACATCTCTTGTGTTACGGTGACGTTTGATAAAACCTATCTTTCATGAATTTACACTTAAAATATAAGCTCTGTGCAATTGGCCCAACGTAACTTGCTGTAGTTAACGTAAGCAGTTTTGGCACTATTCAGATTTGCATGGATGTAAACTCCCCATAAGAGAGGACAGTGTAGCTCTTCTTAGACAAGGTGGTTCCAGTAACCACATGTTTGTAACTGCTTATTTCAGAATAACTAAAGAAATCCCTTCTCTGTTGTGTATTAGTCTTAGGAGAGCCAGTCAATGGCTTTGAGTCATGTTTTTGTTACAGGTTAGTACAGAAAATAGGGAGGAATCTCAGGGAACGTGTACTTAAGGGATTTATGTTTACTGATGCTAGTTTAAACTTTCCTTCTCTGAGCCAACAGGGTGCAGTGCTTCCTTCCTGCTGCACTTTAGCAGCTTCTGGAGTGGAATTAAGTGTCCTAATCTTTAAGACTTTGATAGCGGTAGAAGCAAAGAATGTCTTGTTTGTTAATGTGCGTGTGAAGGGGGTGTTTAACCATGTGGTCTAGGTACATTTTTATGTACCTAAGGTACTCTCACCTTTAAACTAATTTACTTTTGTTAGCAATAGAAAACATTTGTATATTTCTGAATACATGCTCTCTTGTAGTAGTTCCCAGCCCCTGAGGGGATTTTCACTGGGAAATCTAAGTTTCACAGGTAACAATTTTCTCAAGCAAAGTTATGCTTTGAAGAGGATCTCATTGCTGTACTATATTATTACTTATGTTGGGCTGTTTTTATACCTGATACAATGCGGGAGGTACAAAAGAAAGAAGCTGGAATGAAACAAGTTACAAGGACTTGTGCTTTACCAAGATGCCTGCAGACAACAACTAGAAGAGCGAATGAACGCAAGGGTTTAGGAACTGTACGCTATTAAAGACATGTTTGCTGTCTTTACATTTTCACTTGGACAATAATTTTAATTTGTGTAAATGTTTGATTTTAAATATTGCTGAACGTTTTTGTTTTATTTCGGTGGCATTTAATTTAAAGTATTTGAAGGGATTGATTTAGTTCAACTTCTTACAAGTCTGTGTCCTTAGAGCAAGTGATTTATCGCTTGAGACAACAGGCTTAAAACTACTTTTCAGAAAATATAATTGTATCAAATCTGTGTTCACTGGAATATGATGTTTAACCTAAAATTAGATTTCTTGTGCCTATGGTGTGCGGCTTCCCTTTAAATAATTTCACTGTGTCAATTCCAAGTGTTTTTACATACATTTAGAAAAGTTAGTAGATCTTCATTAGATTTGGAAATTGAGCAGTACTCAATTCTGATTCAGATTGTAGGTCAGAAAATCACCTGTCATCACAGTTGCTGCCACCCCAAAATGAAAACTTGATATTTTACATTTTTTGGACCACTGTAAGCTTTGGCCGTTCATAGCAGTAGCATACATGTGCTCTTTTAAAATCAAATTTGGAGATCTAATGGCTATATTCAAAATCTGATTTTATGGAAAAGCATTAATTAAAGCCTGTAGAAGGTAAATGAGAACAAAAAAGTCTTAACTGGAGAGGGTATTTACGTATCTACTGTATTTAATTATTTTGTAGTTGTTTAATTTCATTAAGTGCTATAGAGGAAGGAAAACGTTCTGATTTTGTTTGTGAGGAGTAGTTAGAATATCCTGTGAAATCAATCTCATTCTCAGGCAGACAAAAGTCTATATTCATGTTTTTGTGTGTGGGGAGAGTGGGGTGGCATTCTTTGGTAGAAATCTAATGCTGTGTTGTATTATTCTGTAAGATTATTTTTATTTTTAATATTGTGGTTCATTTATAGGAGGAAGACTATTACTCTGCCTCTAGTAAAACTTGTTGAGATTAATCTTTATGGCTAAATAGCTTATGGATACTTTCAAAACTTCCTGCCCTATTGTACTTGATTTTATTTTCATATTCCAGCTGATGCATCTGTTGCTTTTAGTCATTTGGAAAATGTCCTGGAAATAGAGGCACAAGAAAAGGTAGAGAAGTGTGCAGTGGCAGATCTCAATGTCCAGTATACATTTTCTTTCATTCTTTTGCCTTCCAGCATCCTTAGACTATTTACATTGCTGCTGAAATGAAGTTGTGACTCTGAGAGAGGGAGGAGGAAGAGGAAGGGAAGGGGCAGGATAGTAGCAATGATAAAAGCTTTTCTAGTCAGCATATGTTTGTTGGGTATAGCACTATTCTGGCTGCTTCAGGCTCTTTTATTAGGATTATCACTGCCTTTTGCTCATATGATCAACGTAAGCAAAAGCCATCGGAGACTGAGCTGTGGGATGTTTGCAGAGGGAGCAGGAGCCAGGTGTTCAGACTATGCACTACAGCTGTATTAGCGCTTTAGCCAGCATAATGAGCTTCAGTTCTGGTGCAGGGATGTGAGAGAAGCTGGACACGATAGCCTCGTGCTTTTTTGTCTGAAGTTCAGCCTGCCAAGCAGACTCTTCCTGTTCCCGGTTTCTGGGGTCAGGATGAGAAGAGTTCAGAAGTTTTGTGAATGAATTGCGTTTTGCAGTGACTGGGTGTGGAATGCGGACTTTATTTCGGGTGGGATCGAGAAAACACTTCTGTGGGCAAGTGGACTCTAATCCTGCTTTGTTTATTTTTGCTTTCTGATTGAGGGAGATCAACACACACACACTGCTGAAGGGAGGACGTTCCTCACTCTAACCTGTGTGGTTCCATCTTCTACCTTGTTTCAGTTCCAGTGCTCTCCTGGTTGTGCAGTCAAACAACTTGCAAGCCTAGCAAGAGAAAAGGAGCTTGTTTTTGTGTGAATTCCTCTTCTTCTCTTAGGTGAATTGTCTTGCTCTGAAGACAGATGTGTAGTAGAGCTTGTTCAAAGTAAGTGGTAGGAGTGGTAGGACTGTAGAGTTGAAAGAGAGAAAAAGAAGGGGTGCAGGGCCAAGCTGTTCAGTCTGCTAAGGCCATAACATAAAATCACAGCCTTAGTTGAGTCAAAGCGAGTTACGTCAGATTACTCTGTTGTGTAATAACATCGGAAATAGTTTCTCTTTTTCCTCTGTGAAATGGTCATAACAAAAAAAATCATTTTTTGACAGCATGACAGAAACTATTTTTTCTCGTGAATATTATGTAATGTTAGGAAAATGGGAGCACTGAGTTTCCTCTACTGTTTTTTGATATGGAGAGTACTTATACCCTTCAGCTTTAGGAAAGTAACCTAGTTAACAAAGTTAGGAGCTTACATTCCGTTTCAGTGCCGCTGGAATTTAAAACCTCCTAAATCGATGCTCTGAATTGTACTAAAAAGCTCTGTTAACTGGAGTGTCAACCTCAAAAAAGAAAGTAAGAATATATCCTTCGTAAGAAATTAAAACCCTGAGCCTGTCATAGAGCATCTTCTTCTTCCCCTTTCCACTTCTGTGAGTTATATTTGATATGGTGACTGTGCTTTTTAAAATGTCTGGCTTGCAGGTTGTTTTCTGTTTGTAGAATTGTAAGAATGTTTTGGGTTTGTGATGACCATAACACAATTAACCCAGTGAAAACAAGCTGTAGCCAACTTCTGTAATAGTTGTAGAGCAGTTTGGGAACCTTTAATGGAAGGCACAAGTGTAATTAAGAAAGGGGGACTAAATAACACCAAATGATTTGAGTCTGCAATAGTGTTTAAAGAAAAAGAAGGAAAAAAAAGGAAGATATGTTGTCAAAGTTAGGTAGCTTGTTTAATTAATAAAGCAAGCTTTTCTACCAGGTGTAATCACTGTAAAACAAATGTGATTTTAGGGATAGGGACCTGAAGTCTCTATGTATTTAAAAAAAAAAAAAAGTCAAATACTTTCCACTGGTTTTGTTCTTTAGCAAAAGGTACGTTAGAATAAAAATTTCTCTGTAATGATACTGTGTTTGTGTGCATCTATCTATATATGTGCACACTCAACTCTCAGTACACATGTGCAATATTTATATACACACACAGTCTGCCTGTATATATTTATATATGTATATATCTCTTATTTGTTTGTCACTTCCAGGTGAGTCCCTTACCGTGCCACTCTGCAGGTCCCTACTCATGTAAAAGATCTTGTGGGCGGCTTCTCGGTTGTCAGAATCACACCTGCATGAAAGAATGTCACCATGTTACTAAAATCAACGGTAATGCAGATGGAAAGAAGGTAGGCTGATTTTCTTTCGCTTTTGTTTTATTGTATTTTATATATTGTCTTCAGTTTTAATTGGAAAATAAAGAATGTGCTGCTGGAAGGCACAGGATCTATTTGAGATTCTGCTGGGAGGCTTGCATGTGATCTGTTCCCACTGATGCTGTGACATTTAGCTAGTCTGTACTGCTCAGACAATAAAACTGAGACAGCGTTATGTGTTTTATAAATGTGTACCTTTTTGTTTTATATTAACATACTAATATATTGCTTTGTAGTCGTCAAAACCTCTTGTGACATGGATGTTTCTCTTCGAAAGTCAGTTTTCAGAACGGTTGGGGTTGAGAAACCCGTTGATAATGCCTCTAAACAAATGCACTTGCAATCTACTGGGGAAACTACTGAGACGAGCGATATATGGATGGGTTGAGGAGGCTAGCATATATGTGTAAGCACTGCAAATGTTGAAGAACAGGCAAAGACTTAAATCACTGGGGTGATACATTCATGTTTATCAGTGTCTACTAGAAACTGTCATGAGACTGAGTTGCTGAAAATAATATGATACAAAATGAAAAATGCAAAGGTGACTAGGTTTGAACAATCAAGAGCATGTAGCTTGTGCTTTGAGGGAGTCATGCTTTGGAGCAAAAGAGCTTTATAAGATTTTAAAGCATTACTTTAGAAAAAGATTGCAATATAGTCTCTGGCCATTTAGAACACTAAGCAAGCATTCAATTGGATATAAAACATAACTGTTATATTTTAGTTTACCGTTATATTTTAACTTAAATAGGATAATTTACATGCGAGTTCCAATCCTAGAAGAAGTGTCATCATCTATGAACTGTATATGTTGCAGTTACTATATTAGTTTATTAATGATTGTAGAACTTCTATATGAAGAGTGTGAGCTGTTAGGGCAACTTGTGGACCAGTAAATTGCAGCAGCAGAGTGACATCAGTAAATCCTGAGTGACAACTCTTTAAATATCTCAAGTTATGACTGTAAGAGAGTGCTTACTCCTTCAGTTAAACCCATTGAAATGTGTATTAATCAGGATTATGCCTGGCTCCATTTTGAAGGAAACAATACATTCTCAAAAAAAGGGATGCTTTGTACTTGGTAAGTATGGGTAGATATCATTGTTCAATTTTGTTTACATTTTTGTAAACTCCATTTGGTTTTGACATTTTAGAGCTTTTGTTCTGTTGTTGTGATAAACTAAATTGCAGATGTAGTCAGAAAATGGCTGATTAAATTTCTTGCCTGTGTCTGTAATGATTTTTCTGTCTGGAATTAAGATTTGTTCTGCCTGTTGTGTTAGAAAATATAGTAGAAAGGCCAGCAGTTTGCATTTACTCACTGTTTGTTAAATTTTGTCACAGTTTTCAAAATGCTTTGAGTTGCTGTGATCTTTCCTAGGTGTTAATTCTGGGGGGGGCTGTGTTTTGTAAATGATGTTTGTACAAAGGTTTGTTTTTAAAATTCTTCTGCAAAAGTTGTTCAAATGTAAGCAGAAGAAAATAGGGGGAAAGCTGTATTAAAACTTAAATCCTTATGCCCTTATATTGAACAGCAAAAAAATGAAACACTGGCATGGAATTAGTCCTTTTGGAGAAGCATTGTGTAGCCTCATTCTTGGGTAAATTGGCTTTACTTTGACTGGCTTTTGTGAGACTGAGCATTTGAATGTGGTGATGTGCCTTAAAGAGTGTGCTGGATAGGTTCAGTTGTTAAATCATGGCGATTTTTTTCTGTATTTGCAGACTGGGGTTGTGGATAAGTTGTTAAGAATATGAATAGAAATGGAACTTAATTTACCTTGCTGATGTTCATTTCATACTTTTTAGAAGATTATACAGGCTATCATACATGTATGGAAATGGAATGACCTAGTTTGCTTTTTAAACTTCCACGCCCCTGTATTGCATGTGTCATGACTAAAGCATTAAAATATTGTGTTGGGTGGGAAGAGATGTATGAATATGAAATTATTTTTCTGAGAGTTTTCCATAGAGTATTAACAGACTTAACAACAATTTTCCAAAGCACTAATACTGAGAGGTTCTTTTATGTCTAGGAGGCAAAATAGAACTTTGTTTTTGACCTACTAACACTGGCATTTCTGCTTTTCTTTTTAAAACACATTTTCATAAAAACACATTTTAATATTTTGCTTGAGGGATATCCAACTGAATAGCTGAATTCTTTTGGCAAAAATACCCCAACTCTTTATTCTATCTAAAGGCTTGTTAGTGATGTCTAACAAACAAATGGTTGGCGTTTTCTTTAGTGCTTTGTTTTTATTTTGTTAGGCAGGTCCCGAATGTTTGCAGTGTGAAGAGGAGTGTACCAAGCCACGGCCACCTGGCTGTTCTCACCGCTGTGTTTTACCCTGTCATCCTGGGGATTGCCCATCATGTCTCCAGATGCTTAAAATAAAGTGTCACTGCAAACTGTCAGTTCTGTACATCGAATGCTTGTAAGTGTCAGAATCGAGCTTTTCATTTGAATGCTACTAATTGGAAACCATTTGACATGTATGGGGATAGGAGCTACCCCTATGCCAAGTTATAAAACTTCTTTTAAAGGTTATCATTTTTGTATAATGCATTGTTTTAATATTTAAAATTTGCCAGTGTTTTTATTTGGTGTTACTGTACTAATATAGCAAAAATAACTGTACTTTTACAGAGTCCCATGAGCAAAACCGATTTATAATGCTTTTATAATTCAGCAATATTTTGAGTTATGCAAATGTATAGTAATCTACCTAATATTTAATCTATATATGGGTCTTTTACAGTGTATAAAGAATTCTGTAAAAAGAATTAGAATTAATGTAGCTAGTATAAAAGATCCTTACAGCTAAAACTTAGAAAAATGTGGACTTGTAAAAAAAAAAAAAAAAAAAAAAAAAAAAAAAAAAAAAGTCCTTCACACTCTATCTGTTTTTATTGGAAAACATATTAATAATAATTTGTGCTTCTTTTTAATTATTTGTAAGTGTGTGGGTAGAGGGGAAGATAGGCTTTACTAAATATAAGGTGGACTTGTAGATTTAAGCATTTTCCTCTGTATGAATATTGCTCTGAAAACACTCATCCTACTCGTATCCTTTTTCTGTGTGTGTGTGTTCCCTTTAAAGTACTGTAAATCCTCTTGGTTTACGTGTTCTTGTCTGATAGAGATGTAGTGTAGTTTATATAGTCCCACAGGATGTGGACAAATTACCTTTTCTTTACAACAAGATACACTTAAAATACGTCACTAACTGTATTGACTCCTCTTTTTTAAACTTTGGAATTGACCCCAAATACATCTTTTCCTTTATAGAAAACTAACGTCTGCTGATTTACAAGAAAAGGATCTTCTAACTTCCTGCAAAAATCAGTGTCCAAAAGAGGTAAGCCATATTAACAAAGAAGTACTTGATTTGATGAACTTGCGAATTTTACTTTTTTAAGGTTTTTGATACAGTTTCATAGGCTAAGCAAATTGAAGAATCTTAGTCTAAAGAAATACACTAAACGGTAGATGCACAGGTGGTTTGTGAACTGTATCTGGAGGACAGTTACTAATGTCTTGCTGTCAAAGTTATACTGAATGATTTGGGATCTATCTCCAGGGCAGTACTAGTGAGTACTTTCTGTTCATGGCTTGAAAGGTTAAGCATACAGATGAGGTTGAATGTGGAAGAGTATGTTCTTTAACATGGTTGAAAACTGATATTGAAAATATATATCCCCAAAATAATGGGGTGTGGTTTGGTTAGGACAAATACAAAAAATTGTGCACTTGATTTTTCTTGTGCAGGGCTGTTAATCACTGTCTGTGCAACAATTCTGGGAAGGGGTTAAAAGAAGGGTAGGAAGGGGTGGGATTGACAAGTGAGATGAAGTTGTTAATGCCTGGCTGTGATAGTGAAATGTTTAGCAGTATGAAGTTTAAGACAAGCCAGTTAATCTCTTTACTGTATTTGGTTATATAAAAGGTTGCTGTAAAGAAGAGAAGAATAATATCCTTTGTATGTGATGTACAGGCTATGAATTAGTGACTGTAAGTGTGAGGAAGGTTCCTGTTAAATACTGCTTTTTTGAGAAGTAAAGCTTGTAGAGCACAGGAAAAATTGGTTGGAGAAGCTACAGAATTTTTGTCAGTAGCAGCTTAGACATGTATCAGGATTAGTCCAGTTGTGGATATTATTGCTGTAAGACATGAGGCACAGGCCAAATGACTTCTTCCTGGACCCTCCCAGCACTGTGACTCTGTTCTGCTTGTGTGTTTTCAGAAATCCATGTATTACTTGTTGTATCTTTGTTCTTTAGTTGTCATTCGTTGTGGTGATGGTAACAGTCCTTTCTTCGCTCTGTTCCCCATTAGAAAACTAAAAAGTGGAAAAACATGAATAGTCATGGATATTTTGGAAAGTGTTTCAATGCTAAGCTCTTCAGGATTTCTGAGAAATTCTGCTTCCCTGCAATAAAGAAAATGCTCGTACATATTTTGAAGTATTGAAAATACTTAATCACGTAATTATTATTATTTTGTTATTCTGTTTTGGCCTTTTACTGTGTAGCTAAGTCTTTGTCTCCAGCAATGTTTAGCTGGCACTCAGAAGTAGTTTGATTCAGCCGCTCATTCTCCACTGATTCCACTCAGCTCCTTTATGCTGGTTTGTCTTTGACATCCTCTAGTCTCAGACTTACCATTTTACCTAATCTTCTGGATTCTGCCTCAACCAAATAAACGTAGGTTCAAAACTCTTCTTTTGTTGCATTATTTTCTAGTGCTGAAGACGTCAAATTTGAATCCTTGCCATACACTTCTGGTTTTTGAGTAAATGCAAAAATTGACAGTATTCCTGCTTGTTTCCCAACAGTCTCTGTTCCTCTGTTTTTCAGACAAGATTGTTAACTCATCGATGAAACCCCAACAGAAAGTCTGTGTGAGCTCTGTGCCTACTGACATCTTCTGCTTTTTGCCCTTGTAGATGTCTTTGTGATGTCTTCTCTCTTCTGTTCATCCTCCTTATTTGTCTGTCTTGCACAAGTAAATGAATGTGCCTGTCACCATTTTCTCATCTGGATGTCTGAAAGTTCTCTTCCTGGCAGGGGAGCGAGCGCTTTAGGATATTATTTCATTGTCCATTTACTTCTTAATTTTGTCCTTTCATTTCCTGCTCTTTCTTTGGTTTTATTTGCTGCAACACTTCCTCCTCTTTATTTTCAAGAGTACTTATAATTTCTTAACATGAACTGTGTGTTCCTGTACTTCAGCTTCTCTTCAAAGATTTTTTCTGTATCTCATCTTTGACTTTGATTAATGTAGCTGTTGTGATTTTTCTGGATGTATTCCCAAAACACAGTCTGTGGTTTAAAATCCATCCAGTGGCAGTACTGAATTCTATCTTGCAGTTAAGAATTACCCTGTTCCACAGATGCCTTTTTTTAAACTGTTTTCAGTGGGATTTGGACAGAAAGCTCGGAACAACAGAATAGGATGTTGGATAAAGCTTTTGTTTAACTTTTAAAATTATTCCAATAGATGCCTTAAAAATAAGGATTTATGCAGCTTCTGCTAACTGCAAAATCTTTTAGTGTAATTGATGATGTAAAAATGCATACTCTTCTCTTCCTGTGTCTCTAGCTCTATTTCTAGTTTTCTTGAAACAAAAAAGTATTAGTGCAGTCCTGCTTCAGGTAGTTTGTATCTTTGTTTTATCGTTTGTTTTTTTCATCCTACTTTTCCTGATCCTGTTTTGATAACTTCAGAAGTACTGCATGTTCTCCTGAACTTTTGTCTAAAAAACTTGTTCCCTTTTTGTGGATATTGAACAGTGCTAGGAATACTGTATCTGTGTTATGAGTATATCGTATCGGTAGGAACTTTGGGAAAGCTGGCAGTCTTATAACACAAATGGTACTAATAGCCTCTCTTAATGCTATCAGTGATATTATAAATATCATTTGAAGGAGAAGTCTTAACAGATATCCCTTTGCCACAATCCCTCTTCTCCTACTCCTGCAAATACAGTTCAAGCTTGTTGAAGAGTCCTTATGACAAGAACTTAGAAGCAACTTGGCTAAAAGATAAGGTGGAGAAAAGTACAGAATTTAGAACTTTTAAAGTTCACAATCAAATATTTCTGCTCAAAACCAAATTGGAAATGTTTTTGTGTTGTCCTCAGAGACTCAAATTGTAGATACGGTTTTATGAGAATTTCCTTCTTCAGTGTCAGAAGCTGACCTTGGTTTACTGAGCTAGAAGAACTCGGTGAAACTGCTGTTTGTTAAAAATCAGCACGTACTGTAACTCCACCAAGTTTAGCAAAATGCAGTTTAGGTTCAATAACATTCAGTATTCTGCTGAAGTCTTAGTTTTGAGATGTTTGTCTACTTGGTTAATGGAAATTTTTTTAGACAGTATACTACCATATTTGAATTACAGGTAGCATGCTACTTTCAGGGATTATGAAAATCGGTTATTGTCTGGTGCCTTGAAAAAATACAACAGGAACTTAAAAGCCTCACCAGGTTTCATGCTTTTGTTTTGGCTGTGGTAGTATAATGCTATAAAGACTAAAGTATTATATAGTACAGCTCATATTTCCTTTCTGCTTTAGGGAGCAGCAAAGTCTTTGATATTGCTACAGCTGTTAAATGGGAAGCTTTAATTAAAAAGTTCTTTGCCTTGTTTGGTAGCAATAACTAAATATCCTGTTGAAGGAAATTTAACTGTTTTTAATCAGTAGTGATTAAGTTCTTATGATCATGTTAGCAGATGTTTTGGGACAAATCTTAAATTCAAGTTTTAACAGTCTATCAGCTTTCATTGTTTATATATTCATATTAATATTTGTGAATCTGTTTAACGCATTTTCCTCTATTTTATGTAATTATTATTTTCTTGATAAAATAACAGTATTTTGTACTTTTACTGTGCACTCTGATACTGTCTTAATGTGAAGCATGGGACCACATTGTGACACATCTATTTTAACCTGTTAGTGCTACAGAGGCAAAGTGTTAAGTTTTGAAAGTATGAGTATCCTATATTTCTATAAATGAAATAAATGTTATTTCTAGATTGCTAATCATATTCTGTAAACACAGCTTGAAAATATCTGTGGCTTGCAAAAACTTCATTTTGCAAGATGCACAGCTTTGCTTCCATCATGAGGGGATTTTCCTCCATGTCTGGTTTAAGCAGTGGAGTTTTTCATAGAGCTCTGGAAGCAGAGCTACGCTTTAAACTGAAGAGTTTGCCCCATGGGTTGGAAGTGATAAATTCAGCTTTTGTACTCTTGCTGCTCAAGAGTGATGATTTCCTTGTATGTGCATTAACAGGTTGTGTTTATTACCTGCTGGTGGAAATCAGTTAAATGTCCATAAATGTTGACTGTTTTTGTCATCATCAGGCATGTTGTGATTTAAATGCATTGCCAAAGTGGCAAACACTCATAAGATTTTTGTTTGTTTGTGTTCAGAGCTGTGGATTAAATGGCTTTCTTTGTAAGAGCTTGCAAAAAAAAGAGCTTTACAAATATACAGCCTGCTCATTTTAGCTTTTAGCTCACTAGCTGTTGACAAGAAGACACGTTTACCATGAAAAAGATCTGAAGGGGCACACTTTACATTTTAGCACCTAGAAACTTAGCATGTATACTCAAAAACAAGCAAAAAACTTTCTTCCTTCCCACTGCACTGTTTTTCCAGCAGAAGTGGTAGAATTGCTTTTGTTTTCTGAGCTCATGGGGACAATGTTGTTTTCTCACTCTTTTAACTGCCCCTCTTGATTTTATATGTTGGTTTTGCAGTGGAGGGAGTAAGAAGCAACTTACACTGCCAGCTTCATTCTTGCCCTGTATCCTGCTGGGTGTGAACAGTGTAGTTCCATGCACTAAATGGGTAAATACAGATGTCAGGGTTGGATTAAATATACTTCTGTGCTGTGCTCTGGCGGTATGTAACGTAAGAATTTCTATTGCAGTAGGACCTGGAGGCTCACGTGAGGGCTGCTGCCCAGAATTTGCAGTTTTGATATTTTTGACACGTCAGTTCTAAAACTGTTTGGGCTTTGACATTATTACTGCAAATGTGCCTAATTCCTATGGAAGAGTTAGCTGGAAGTAGTAGTTCTAGCCACAGATCTTTCTTGCCAGTGTGGGACATCTTGCAGGTGAGACTGGGTTGCTGTTACTGTGCGTGATGCTCTTGGGTAGGGAGCCAGGAGGAGGTTGATTCTCTTAATGTGCTCAGATTGTGCAGTAGCAACCTGATTTTGCAAGGTTTGTGGTCACTGTTATGCAGACTCTGTTCCTGGCTGGAACTCTGAGCACGAAAGGCTTAAAGACAAGCTTCTCCCTCATCTTTTCAAAATAAGGCAAAATGCAAGATAGATTTGCTGATGATAAATTGTGCCAGAGAATATCAAGTTCCTTCTTTGATAGGATGATCAATTTTTTTTCCTTCAGAGAAAGGGAAGATTATTAGATCTGCCACATCATGTTCCAACAGAAGCATTGCCATATACTGAATATCTGGTTCACTTAAAGAAGAGGATTAAGGTGGACTAAAGGAAACAACTCCTTGTAGGTTTTTTTCTTATAAAACCAACCTTTCTCTTCCCCCCCAACTATAAACAACACCAAAAAATCCCTAAATGGGGATTTGGAGCAAGAGACGTTAGCAGTAAGGAAATTTTCCCAAGGACCGGCTTGAGGACTGATCTTGCATTGTTTTCAGTAAAACTGAAAACACGTTGGGATTTTCAGATGAAAATTTGTGGGGTGTTGTTGGTACATGACAACTGAAGAAATACATGTGCAGAACATGCATGTGGAGCATGTTGTTAGCTACAGGAAAAAAAAAACAACACAGTAAGACCATGCATGTCAAGGCTAATAATAAGTTCTTGGGAGACAGCAGAAATTCTTGTTGTCACAGCACAATTAGCTGGAAAGAAAAGCAAATGAGAGCTGAAGATGTTAAGGGGAAGATATTCTATTAAGAATAAGTTTCAATTAAGGCATTGTACAAAGTCCTTCCTGCCGAGATGTCATTTGGAATATTACATGTACTTCTGCCTACTGTATTCAAGAAACATTGATTTAAGCTGGTTGAAATTCAAAGAAGGGAATAAAGAGCCTTTTATGAAAGGGCAGTAGAGAATTGTTTCAATATGAGGATGAGAACTAATGGATTTAGGCTGGCTAAAAAAAAAAAGCTCTTGCCTCTTAAAGTGAGGCCATGTGTCCATTGTTTCCCCCCACCATGCCACTGTTTTCATGGTAAGGCATCGTGTGGTCACAGGGACCGTATGAGATGGCAGCCCGTGGTAGGGGACTGGGCTTGATGTCTTCGAGGTTCCTTCTAGTCCTGTGTGAAATGGGATGAGACTAACTGAAAAAACAATGCCCAAACCACCAAATATCTATCAGTGTAACGAGTTTGTGACTTGACATGAAAACACGTGCACCTATTGCATAATTTTAAAATGGAAAATTTTATGTTCTGTTTTAGGTGCGATTTCATGATTCTAGTTTTGAGGTTAACTAAATCCCACTGTACTTCTAAGGACCAAATTTACTAATGTAATTTTGTAATTGTGTTATGTAGTGTTCTCATTCTTGTGGATAATGTGAGGTAGTACGTATACCTTTTCAGTTGTTAATAAATGAAAAATATGTATTTTAAAGTTTCCAGAATCACAGAATTGTCTAGGTTGGAAGAGACCACCAAGATCACCAAGTCCAACCTCTGACCTAACACTAACAAGTCCTCCACTAAACCATATCTCTAAGCTCTACATCTAAACGTCTTTTAAAGACCTCCAGGGACGGTGACTCAAGGGTATCTTAATCCCTTGATGGCAGTTAACAGTTGAAATTTCACTTTTGATAAACACCCTCCAAAATAATTTTAACAATTTTCAATAGTTTTGTGATTTAAAACTATCTTTACAAATAAACCAAACGGATATTTCATCTGTCACCTTCAGTTATCAACAGTATTGGGTTATGTAATTGAAAATGATAAATCAATGTTGTGAAGATTTTTTTGGGGTGTGTGTATGAGCAAGGTCAGTCAAGTTCCTAACAGTAAGTGAAAAAATTTATTTGAACTCTTGTCATTTTTTTATCTAATACAATGCCGGGAACAGTTAAATTCCTAAAAGGTAGCATATTTAAATTATGTTATATATAATTTGTGATAATATTTTGTGTGTTAATATTTGAGTGATAATATTTTCATTCTAAGTGTTAAAATTTGCCATGGCAGTTTAAAAACTTCTTTATCAGATGTCAAAAACAGGATCATTTACCAAATGCAGAAGTTTAGGATTTTGTGAAATTAATTTGGACATAAGAATGTTGATGACTGTATTTGACTTCTGCATAGTTCAAAACTAAGTTTTATCTGCAAGAATTTCTTGTAGTATTTTGATTTCTAATTTTTCTCTTCTGTTGGTTCTGTCTGATCTAAAATTTGCTATAGTATGTTTAATTTCAATTTTCTTGATTTTTTTTCTTGTTTCTTGTTTTTTTTTCTTGTTTCTTCTTACCTTATCTACTTGTATTTCCCCAACATACAGGTAGCTAGGGTAGTTGTATAAATTACTGTGGAGAGGACTGTTTGTGTATCATTTGAAAGAAAAATTGTCTTTTGATCAAGCTGTGCAAATAAAAGATAAATAATTCTACAGAAGCTGAAAAACTGCGATTAACAAGCAAGTGGGAAAAAAAATCAACTTATTTCAAAGGGGAAAAAAGTCAACTTATTTCACAAGCGGGGAAAAAAACTGATAAGCTGAATGAGTTTTCTGTTTAGCAGCTGTGTCTGAAATAAAACTAGTTCATAGATTCCTTGTAATTTTATGGTAACTTAATGTGTGGGGATTTTTTTTCCCCTGTTTGTAGTTGCCCTGTGGTCACCGGTGTAAAGAGATTTGCCATTCAGGTTGCTGTCCTCTGAACTGCAGCCAGAAGGTTAAACTCCGATGTCCTTGTAAGAGACTGAAAAAGGTAAATTTTTACGTTACTGCTTTAAGAGTGATGCATTTCCTTTGCATGTTCCTAGGTTTGTGTGGATGGATTGTCTTTGGTGCAGATTGGAATAGTATCAGTTACTGAAGTAGAGCTGTAACAGTTCACATCAGCTGAAGGTCTGGGTGGCACAATCAAAAGATTCTACAGAAAATATAAAATCCTGTTAGCTCTAAAATATGTTAGCTGTCAGACTTATAATACTTCTGTCTTTAAACACACTTGAATTTTTGTAGCTCCACTGAGAGAACAGTCAGATGATCTGGAGTGATTTAAGAAGAAAAAGCACATTTTCCTGAAGGTATCAGGAAAGCTTATAATTACAAAAGTTGGAACAAGCACAGATGTTATGAATCCCTAACTGATGTAATCACTTATGGTTCTCTGCAACACTAAAAGCAAATAGAGGCATCGGTGTCCTTAGCTTTTAACAGAGGTAAGGGGCAAAGCAATGTAACAAGTTCATTATAGCTATATGGCGTTATGAGGGGAAGAGCAGAGGCTGTTGTGAACTCTTGGCAAATACTAATGACTTCATGAAAACTAAAATGACTTAGTGACTTAACTAAATGACTTAATTAAGCATGGTTAAATTATTTTTCTACATACAGTAGTATACCTGTGTATTTAGTCTTTAGTGTCTGCAGCCTTCCATGTGACCTTGAAGATGAGGAGAAACAGAATTTAGTATCTAATAATTACAATTGAATTCTCCTCTACAGAAATACTGGTCTTCTGCCCACATATGCTACTGTTAATTGTTTATAGGACACTTATTCCAAGCTGCCCTCCACATATACCTTATCTTGATGGTGAATAGATGATCCAGGTTTACCAGAGGAACCTCAGTGGTTCTGTTCTGCTGCCATCACCTGAATTTCCTTTCAAAACACCCGTTGCTATTAAGACAGGCCTGTCACCAACACTCTCCTAAAAATAACTGTTCTCTGCTTTGAATGGGCTAGTTCTAGCCTTTTCCTGTACTTGTGCTTGGTCCCACTTTTCTGTCCTTGGAGCTTGCTACAAGAATTAAGTATTGGATTTTCTAAGCTTTGGAGATCAATATCAGCCTTTCTTAGCTGATTTCTTATCAGAGGAGTCATTGAACCAGCATGACCAATATCTGATGTATGAGTTCATGGTTTGAGTGTAAAACAGGAGGATTTTTTTCTTCCTCTTCTGGTGTTGAAATTAATGTGGCGGCATGACACTGTGCATGTGGGAATATAAGGACATATAAACCACCTGAATTTGTAACCCTGACAACTTATAGCAGGCCGTATTCTTAACCATCTCTTCAAGTGTTTTTTTCTTTTACATGCTTGAATTGGTCTGAAGGATAGTTAGGTTTCAAAAAAATATTGTCAAACTGTATCCATACCCTTAAAAAAAGTTTAAAAAAGTGTCTTATTCGTAAGTTGCATTCTTATTTTTTTGTTTAACATCACATAAGTAAACTTCTGGGGATTTTTTGTATGCATTATGAAAATCGAAAACTTGTTCTGCTTATCGTCAAAATTATGAAAACCAGTATAGCTTCTTTTATGTTAGCATGCTTTCCTGCAAAGTCCTTCATAGGCTAGTAATACGGATAATAACAGTTCTGTCTTCTTTCTGTGTTTTTTTTTTTTTTTTGTCTTCACTATTAGGAAGGGGGAAGGGGAGGAAGTGAGGGAGATCTTCCCATGACCAGACCTTGCCCTGTAGTCTCAGCCAGTTAAGAGAATGCATATGAAGTTACTGAGACTCTGAATGGTAACTCTTTATACCAGAGTTCACAAGGTTATATTACTTTGTCTTAAATAAACAAGCAGGAAAAAAAAAAGAAGAGAGGAAAAATTAAACTGAACTGTTTAAGGAAGACAGAAAAGGACACTTCAGTACAAAGTTGCAGGTTCAAATGATATTTATTCATTAGCTTTATTCTCTGTGTAACAACAGTTTTAACAAATAAGAATGTTTTACAGTTATTTTCATAACAAAATGAACATTATAATTCCAATTTTATATAGGGAAATGGGTTATAAACTACTGAATTTATACTTAACAGGAAGTACAGTGCAGCAAGATACAAGAAGGCCAAGTTTCACTGGAATGTGATGCATTATGCAAGGAAATGAAACGGAAGGCATCTGAGGTAATGTATCCGTTGTAGTTCTAATTTATCCTAATTGCTTTGAGGAAAGTTGGAAAAAATGAATGCGGAATTATTTTTTCAAGACAATACCGGCAAGCGATACAATGTAATTCAATGTGTGGTTTAATAGCAGCTACCTTTTCAGACTATTAAATTTGGCTTAGTGGAGAGAATTGCACTACTTGTAGATAGTGCTAATTAACTCAGTGAACTCCTGTGTTAAAATAATACTTTTTTTCTTTTAACATACTTTATTAGAACTGGAGCTTTCCTGTTCTGCTGAGATCAAGTGCAAGTCGTCACTGCTGCTGATCAGAGCTGTAGGATAGGGCCAGCCACTTCACAGGACATTTAGACCTGCTTTTTCCATTTGAAAGTTGGTCAGATTGAGCCCTCATGAAGTATGTGATCTTGTCACACACTATTATCCTGTACTAGAAGTATGGAGAGATTTCAGCAATTGCAGCATGCTTTTCAGCCTGTTATAAGCAGGGCTACTCTCTAGTTCTTCTGTTTTATGGAGTAAAGAAACTGCTGCATAATCTCACTTAGAGGGACAGAATATCGACATTGCTTTTATTGGCCTTTTATGGAAACATAAAGAATTGGTGCATAAATTGCTTGGACTTCATCAGCTAAGCATTAGATGTGATAAACATACAATCAAAAAAACTCAGTCTGTTGAGCAAGTCAGAAGTCAAACTGACTTCTGTCTGCTTCTGCTCAGAATTTTGGGATTAACAAGCAAATTCTAACATACCATATAGACCAAATCCTACAACTTTGAAAGCAGCTTGAATGCTAAGACTCTAGAAATCTCAGCAATAACAAGTCATTCCAGTAAGAATGTGGAAGTGAGTTCATAAGACGTGGAGTGCACTAAAGCTGGGTGAATTTATAAAACCCTACATGAACCAGAACACAGGAGCACATTTCAGTGTGGTGCAGCACACTGTCAGCTGCTGTCTTGCATTAGCGGATATTATTTCCTATTTCTTGCTCATGCTATTGTATCCTACTAGGAGGAATGTTCTAATGCAACAAGCGAGTGACTACAAATTTCTACTATAAGCAATGCCACAGATGCATTGTGTGGTGTACCTTCTTCACAGAAGAATATGAATTTCTTTGTTTTGGGTTTTTATATGAAGTTTGATTAAAATTCTTACTAGGCACCTTTTTGCAGCCTGAGTGGACTTGCAAATGACATGCTAGAATGATCTCCTATGATATGCACTTGACAAAATCAGTTTATTATGTCAATTACTATTTCATGTGTCAAGACTGTTAAAATTGCAGACGTTTACAAAAATAATGTAGTTTGCACCATTGCAAAGCGACCATCAGTTTCCAAAAATGAAGTGTATTAACTCTTAATAAATTAACTCTTAATGTATGGCACACACTGAGTATACGCACTTCTGAGGAATTCAAAGCATCTCTTACTGTACATTTTTTTAAAGAAATAGTTCTAGATTTTTTTTTCCTGCACTGGTTATAGTGGATAATCTTCCCATTACCTATGTATCTTACACAAATATAACCACACCAGTACAAAAGAAGCTCTTTTGTTGCTTTATTCTACTTTGTGGGTCACTTTTTTCTTTTGGAGCTGATGTTCTGCCATTAGATGGCAGTGAAATACCAGGAGCATAGTTGTGCATTTTTTCCCCACACCAAACTCTCCTGTTTCAGATACACATGGCTGTAAAGATCTTTTATATGCTTTTGTAGAGAGATTGTCATAGTCTAGTTTAATGGAATTCTTAATAATATTTGATATGTGGTTTAACAATCTATAAAATTGTCTGAAAACCTGCAAATATGACTGTTTCATTGACCCTATCCTTAGTACGCACTCTTTGAGCTACAGTGTTCTAAAGCGTGAGCTACTGTGCCTTCTGCTTAGCCTTCAGGAGTTCTTGAATTGCAAATTGATTGGAACAAATTCCATCTGCAAATCACATTGGGTCAATTGTCACTGTTAGTATGCATATGTTAATCACCTACTTTTCACCTGATGAATCTGTTATGTGTGTTGTCTTTAGATGAAGGTACTCCATCCTGTTGTCCTTTAAATGTGTTCAGACTACACATCTTTTTGTTATTGCAGGACCAAAACTGAATGCAGGAGCTAAGAGTCAAGTGCATCATGTGTTCGTATTTTAATGTGTTTTCTGTACCATTTTTTTCCTCATAATTTGTGGCGTTTAATTTGCTTTCTTGAACAGTTCAAAACACTCATATAGAAATATCAATTTTAAGTCCAAGATTTCTTTTTATATGAATTTCTGATGGTGGAACACATTTAATTACATTCACAGTTTGCGTTGCACCGAGGGCATTAAAGCAGTTTGAGTATGCATTATTCAATATATGTCATTCAGTACAAATGTAGAGGCTTCCTTCTGCTCTGTTAGTCAGGAAGTATTTGAACTACTTGGAATGAAATTATATATAAGAATTATCTGTATGTGTACAGTGTACTGAATTGAGGATTAAGTTCCTGAAAACTTACAGTGACTTTCTTAGGGAATTTCTCCTGGCTGTTTGTGAATAAACTTTTTTTTTTTTCTTCCCAGGTTTTATATTTGTCAGTTGAGCTTGTCGAGTTAGTTAGAAGTTCACTTTATAGCCTGCTAGCATCCATTATATGTGTTGTGGTTTTCAAACGTGAGTTGATATAGCTTCTTCTTGGAATATTTTGTAATCTGAATAAGTTCAGAGCTCACTTGATTGATGTTTTGCTTCCTTTTGCTGAGAGCTGTTCTCTAAAGTGTAATTATGAGAAAATAGGTTTAGCTGCTTTTTTAACAGTTGCTTATCACTTTGTATGTTTGAACAGATAAAAGAGGCAGAAGCTAAAGCTGCTGTTGAAGAAGAGAAACGAAGACAGCAGGTATCAGCCTTTTTTCTTCCTCCTTTACTAACCTTGCACTGTTAGTACATCTGTACCCATCGTGAGAGAATCAAGAAACCTAAATTGGTCTTTGTCCTTTAAGGTCTGGCAGGATGCAGGGTGTATTTACAACTGTTTACAAAAACTGTTTACAAAAGACAGCAACTGCTATCGCTGGTCAGTGTATGTTGTCATCGTTGTAATCCAAGAAGCTTCTGTGCCAGCTACCTGGAGACTCTAATACTAATCTTATTTCTGAAATTAACTCTCAACTCAGTTAGTGGTGACAGGTCAGGTTTATCATCTAGAGGCTACAGCCTTAATGCACTCCTTCCAACAGGCGTATATGCCTGTGCCAGAGCATTTGACATAAAGTCATGTTCTAAGAGCAGTGTGTGGTGTCTGACTCTCCTTTTACTCGTTTATCAAAACAGTTTTATGTGTTACTTGTGTTTTCACCTGGATTTCACATTCCGTTCTTATCACAGAGCAGCAGCTCATCCTCTGCTTGAAGGGGGTGTGGAAGACTTACTCACAGAAGCGATCATTTTGTACCATTCTCCCAATCTCATTAGGACATTCCTGGGTAGAGAGGTTCTCTGTGGGTCACAACTTCAGTGATGCATACTTTGATTAATTGCCCAGAGGAATTACTGAAGTGTTATGGCTCTTTACCAATGCTCTAGCAAGGCCTACTTTTGTTTTTCTTACAGGAGTTTCTCTGCCTCCCATACTGGAAAAGCATGCAGTTATGTGCCTAGTGTCCAGGGGACCAGGCATTGCTTTGTGATCATCTTGTAGTGTTTATTGTTACATTCATGCCTCAGCTGTCTACAGTGTTGATCCCGTGTTCCTTCATACAACTCATAGACAGTTCATCTAATTCTTTTGTTCTCTAAGTTGGGTTTGGAAATGTTACTTCCTGAGCTTTGTTCTGGAACTATAGCATGCATACAAAATGTTTGAAGCATTTTGTTTAGGTGGAGATAATCCTTAAATGACAGAGCTGCAAGCTGAATACTGAAATGTACAAATGGACTTTTACAGAGAACATTTGTTGGGCGAGAAATTCAAAGTTGCTGGTTCTTGTATTGTCCTGATTGCATTTTCATGCATTCCAGAAGTCATCTTTCCATTCACTAATGATTTTTGCGTCAAAAACACTTAACTTAAGGTCCCTCTAGTGTAGCAGACTTACTCCACCAGCAGTGCATGCAACATCATTTTTGTCTTGATTGTTCAGCAGGAATTGTTTCCCTGCAGTCACTCCCCCATTTGTTTTCGTCTTGTACATTCACTGAATAGTTACAGTCCAGCAGTACCATATATGACAAACACTTCTGCATATGTGTTTTGTGATGGACTGTGACTTCAGGGATAGAAGACTTCACCTATATGTAATCAAGCCTATTAACAGGTTAATTAATAATGTCCAGCTGTATAGCACAATGGCAAAGAGTATTCTAGGACAAAAGTAACTAATAAATAGGCTTCAGAACTGCACACAAGTAATACCAGCTACTGCTGCCTTTTATCTAACATTGATTCCTTTCCAACTTGATCTCATAATCCACCATCTGGTGATGCATGTTGGAGCACACCACTGTCATGGGATGCTGGGTCACATTATACTGAATAAATGCTCTTACTCCCTTCTGAAAAAAAGTGTGCACCTTGTATCATCTTCCTGATCTCATTAGCACCTTTTTGTACAGCCAGTTCATCTGTTAGTCACAGCTTCTTGAGACCTCTTTTGATTAATACTACAAACTCATTAGTGCTCTGGTAAGTCTGCAAAGTACCATTTTGGTGTTTGCTATATTTGGAGGCAGTTTCTGCTTATATCACTTACAGATGGAATCACTTGTTTCTTACTGGAAGGGGAGGTGGCTTGGATAGTCTTCTCGTCATGGCCCTAGCAGCCAAACTTTCCTTCTGCTTCCAATTCAGAAGCACTGCTTGAAGTCAGTTTTCACAGTTGCTAGAGGTAGAAAAAAGCTCAGTGCTTTGATTATTTAGCTACTCAGACCAAGCTCTCTGTCCCACTCCAATGTAAAAGATTTGGATAAATTCTTGAGCTAATTTGTAATAGTCAAGCATTTCAGTTCTGAAAGTTGGGGTCTCAAACCTGAATTATGATGTAATGAATTGTATAAAAGTTTTTCTCCTCTTTTCTTAAAGAAAAATGTTTTAACATCTCCTTAAAAGTTAAAAAAGTCAACCAACCCACCCCCATATGTAAAATAATAATTAAAAATAATGCAACTTCAGGATATATTCCTTTTGTCTCAATAGTCCCTGTTGTTTGCATTCATTTAGCTACATTTTCCCATGGGGCTGCTGCTCCTTTCAGTGCAGGGAGAATGTAAAGGTTAATGCACGAAGGAGCAAAATGCAGCACCTGAGCTACACTAAACTGCATGGTATCTGTCAACAAATTAGTTTGAGTATATAGCTCAAATAAATACATTTCATTTTACTTTTAATGCATCTGTACACAAAAAAAAAAGTTCACACTAAATAAAAAGCTAGAGCTTGTTCAGTTTGGAAAAAAATAAGGTAGTCTGAAGGCTGGGCACCAGTATTACTTTATTGTTCAGAGATCACTGAGGTGACACTTTGGGAACGATGAAAATTATATAAAATCTGTAGGTAGCTTCAAGGATAGTGATTGCATCTTTCTCATTCTGTACCCACGAACCTTTGTTCGTTATGTGTTTTGTTTTTTATAGTGTATTTATTTTTAGCTGGGTTTTTATAAAGATCACTAGGAAAGCAATTCAATACCTGTTATATAATTGTTCAAGCTCTGTATTTTAGTTCAGATTACTGTAATTCATGAAGCACTTCATGATCAGAAATACATAATAACTGCAGAAGCCCAAAATTTTATTTAGCATCTGTGCAAAATGAAATATTGCCAAATTATATATAAATCTTAAGAACTCTGCACTTGCCTCCAGATTTTGGATTTTGGAAAACTGTTTCATTAAAATGCTTCACTTCTCTGAAGGAGGATTAGCTACTTGCAAGTAATCTCGTTTCAAATAACAGGCCGTAGAACTTTGTCTGAACTTTTCTCCCATCTCATCAGAGAAATGCCAGTTTCTGCCTTTATTAGGTACAAAGTAATAGGCATTAAAATGGGTCCCTTCCTCCTGCTAATAGTGGTATCTGTCACAAGAAAGGAAGTAAGATGCACTTTGTGAAGCTCTGACAAATATTTGCTGTCAGTAGAGGAAGACCAGACAATCTTGAGCTCCAAAGGGAAATTATATTTACTCGAGTACTTCTCTGCCCATTTCCCAAAACAGACCTATTCTTGTTTCTTTAATGCACCTATCTTATTGTCTAGGTTCCATTCTTCCTGGCAGCATGGCTGTAGCCATCATGTAGATTTATTTCGTTTCATAGACAGACTTTGCCTGTTTGCTGTCCACATTTCCTCTGCTTAAACTTTGCACATTTTGCCCAGCCAGTCCTGGCTTGCAGTGTTCTGCTTCTCTGATGTCTCTTCTCTCTTTCAGTGCATCTAGCATCTCTGCTTCATGTCTCCTTCAACTCTACTAAAAATCTGGATAATTGTCAGAGCTTTTCTGTTTCTAGGCTGTCTCAGCTCTCCCAAAGAGCCTCTTTTGTGGTCTTCCTAGCAACCAGATGGCTCCAGTGGTCCTTGTTTCTCCTCACTGGAGTCCAGTCCCAGTCTTAAACTTTGTTCCGCATTGTATAATTCCAGTTTTTCAACTTCATACTTGAAAAAGTTTTGCCTTGAGTTGATATCCTTTTAAGAGGAAGTGTGTTCCTAGAGCTTGAAGAGGGGAGGAAGAAGGACCAGAGGGTCCTGCTGGGTCCTTTCCAGGAATGACACTGGAACTGCTGTTTTGGGTAGAAGCTTGGCATTGTTCTTTTTTCCAGTTGCTTTGCTTCTTTCCTGGGCATAAAGGCATGTGTCTTATTTTGCAGGGTGCTATAGGCCTATTATAATATTTTTATGCTTTGGTTTAGCAGAGTAGATCCTTATTACAGGAGGGAGATCTTTTAAGATTTCGGCCTATGCTTTTACATATGTTACTTTAATAGCTTAAATACTTACAAGTGCTTTTCAGTAATGGGGAAATAATGTATTTTTAGCCAATGCTATGGAAATAGCAATCTCATCTTGGCTTAATATATTCAGCTTGAGACAGAAATCTCATGTGAAACTTCATTTGGTTGCATTTTTGCAACGCTTTATAGGGAACTAAACAGTGGTGTAACACTTGGAAGCAAAGTGCTTTGTTACCATGGGATATGGTGCTACTATCTCGTCTGTAGGAGATGTGTAACTTCATTGGCTGCTAGTTATTTTTATAAATGGATTTGGGGAATGTTATTTAAAATCTGCACGTTTCCTTGTTTTTAATCCTGACGCAATGCCAACTACTTTTGGTTTTCTCATCTAGGCTGAACTGGAAGCTTTTGAAAACAGATTAAAAGGGCGAAGAAAGAATAAGCGGAGAAAGGATGAAGTAGAAATTGAACAGTCATCATGGCAAAAATATAAAAACCTCATTATGCTGCCAGTGTTCGGAGTTGCTGTTGTGATGATTGCATGGCTCATGGTCTACAATGACTGAAACAACTCAATATTTAATATACCTCAGTCAGGTAGCTATTATTCCTAGAACGTTAGTCTGTGTGTAGCAGAACCTAATATGCGTAGATTATGTATGTATACTATTTGCCAAGAAAAGTGCAGAGGAGGGAAGAAATGTCACCTTTTGTGTCATTACATTCGCAGCACAAAACTGAATTCAGACACTGAAAGTAATGAAATAGTAAATCTTAGTCTACACTGAAGTGCTGATGTAATTTGTCTGAGATCCATTAACATCTGTTCTATTAATATATTGAGTTACTTTTCCATGTCTCCATTTCACAATATTAAAAATAGCTTAGTATAAAATGCTTTCTTGAATATTTGTTTCCCATAAAATCAATTCAGTGTTTTGTTAAAAATCAGCGTTCTTAAGCTAGACCTTCTGTTCTATCACACAGTTTCTGTGCTTCATGCCAGTTTTAATGGTAACAACGAATGGGGAGCTTTGGATCACTTGTTTGAGTATTTTGTGGCCTCGTGTCAAAACTTTGTTTAGCGAAGGGAAATGTGAATGGTCTTTCAAGTCAACTATTACAAACAATAAATTGGGCCCCCTTGCAGACTGAGTGACTTTGTTTGTTTTTCCATACCTGGTTCTCCTCAAAATCAAATCAACTGAAAACTTAATTCAGTGGACAGATGCATATCCTGAACATGTGTTTGAAGTACTTTCAGGGTACGGAGATATGTTCTTACCCCTGCTTCTGTAGCCAAGAGCAGAAAAGCAAATTGAAATTAAACATAGAGCATCACTGGAATATTTGTACAGATAAATATCACATTTGAACATTTGCATAGATGTACAAAAATGTAAAGTGGTTAAACAGTGTAACAATACAGTTATGTTTTCCATCTGGGTGGCTAGCCATCTAGCTAACCTTTAAAATATTTAAATATTTTATTACTGACAGTTTAGAATGCCTTGCTGTAGAATATTGGTTGGTAGAACTGCAAGGTTTACATGGCTTCAAGTTAAAAGAGAAGCTACATCATCTCAGCAGAGGGGCTGCAAGTTAAATCTGAGGTGTAGGGGGAGAAAACTGAATTTTTAAATCTGTGTTGGAAATCTCATAGTGATACTTGAGCAACCTGGGTAACTGGAAAGTGTTTACGAGATCCTTCAAAAGATGAGGTACAAAGCTGGCAGCTTGTGGAGTTCTGTTTGTGGGATATGTTCCCCCCACAGCACTTTTAACTTATTAAAAAACATTGCAAAAGCAGTGGGACCATTTGTGTAAAGTAGCAGAGAAGATTGCAGTTTGTTTGAAAGCTCTTTCAGTTAGTTTTGGCCCACATGTGAAAGGACTCAGTACCAGTCTGAGCTGAAATCTGAATGTAATTAAGGTTCAGCAGCAGAAAAAGAAAAGCTGCAAAAGACAGTAGCTTTCAGATTGCATAGACTGACAAAATGAGGGAAACGGTTTCTTTTGAATTTTTCACCTAAGTTGGTGAAGGATAAGAGACATGAAGAAAAATTGGCAATATTTAGCATGAATTGGTGCTACTTGGTAGATTTTTTTTTCTATTGACTTAAAAAATGTATACTAATTCTGTCAGGCTATTAGTATGTAAAGCTGTAGAATTAAAATTGCTGTAGAACTGAATTTACAGCAGGCAATCACAGTTGTGCGTCTACTGAATTCTTGTTTCCTTGTGTAAGGAATAAACTATTTTCTGTATTGTTGCTTTAACTCTCTTCTAAAATAATGACACCTGCGAGATAATTCCATGTTGTAAGTGTTGTTTCTTTAACCAAGTGAGGTGATGCTATTATGGGACAGCTTAGGCCTGTAATTCTCGTGCCACTGAAAGAAAAAGAAAGGAGGTTTTTATTCAGGTGAAGTAAAATGTGATCTATTGTCCAAAAATACAAAAAGATACCTTTGTAGCTGGAATATTTAGGTCAACGTGAATGAGGCCATTGTGGAAACAGCTTTTATCTTACGTGAATATAACGCATTTTTCTATTTACTGTAAGATATTTCTTTAAAACAAGTACAATGTAAAGTTTCTCCCTGCCTCTCTGGCAAAGAGAAGAAATCTCTCTACAGAGCTTTAAAAATGATCTGCACTTGAGTTGCATGTTTCAAGTAGTTCTTTGTGTTCTTTTCCGAATATTTTGCAATGTTTGTGTGACATATTGGAAAGGAAAAGACTTGCTTCTGATTGATTGTCTTGATTATAATAAAGCATACAACTCCTTAAAATTCATTCCGTTCATACATGTGAGTGTGCGTGCAAGGATATTCTCTTTCTTAAAAGATGTGTATCTCTCCTGAACCTCACATATGTGAGGCATACCTATTTTTGAAATGTTATTCAAAATAGTTCTGGATATCTTATCCAACCATCTGAGTCATTTGCACTCTGTTGGTCTGCCTGCTGAACCAGATATTTGTTTCTTGGCATTAAAAAAAAAAGTGTGGGGGTTCAAGCAATCTGCGGTTTAATAAATCACTGGCTTCTATTTGTTGTTTTTAAAAAAATTATTTCTATAGTTCATTTTTTGCCTTTGTTTTTGGTTGGAGCTCCACGTGTTGCAAGCATGACAACTTTGAAGAAAAAGGTATGGATGAAATCATCTGTTATTCAGGATACAGGAAATATTTTGAATATTTCAGGTATTTTGAATGTTAACAATTTACCAAAAAAGTGTATTGATAAATATACATTAGAATAAATGATATAATCTGACCTGATGTTGAAGGGAAATTATAGAGACAAGTCTGATGATGAGCATACTGTGCATTCAGAATATTTAGTTGCATGTAAAATGAAAAAATAACAAAACTTCCAAGGGTTTTTCCTGATTCTGAATGCATTCTAGTAAGCATTCATCTTTTTGCTGAATTAAGGTGCTTACAAGTTGTCAATGTTTTGGATTGGAAACTCCTTGGACAGGTTTGTTCCCTGTAAGAGTAACATGGCCCTTGTGTATGTTCATTGAATGTAAAAAAACAAGTCATACAATAAACACATCCAAAACAACTTGAAAATTTGTTTCTTTCTGCCTAGTATCATAAAGCAGCAAACTTTTCCTGGGTAGTAACGGCTGATGTGCTGAAATGGAAGTTTTAGGCATGCTCTCTGTTCCCCTCTTTGGCAGGGGTAGGTTTTACTACTCAGATGAACGCTGAAATTACTTAATCATGTTCCTCCATGGTGGTACTCTGATAATTGTGAGAATGGGTCGGTGAAGCTGATTGAGATAAAACGAATGGGAGTGGATGTAGCAGATGATATTTTTTGGCCTCACAAAGGGACATACAGCTGATTTATTAGATGCTTGTCCTGACTGTAACTACTAGAGTGAGAAATGTTACTATGCAGATAACACCAAAATTTGTTCATAAAAGCTTCCATGTGTGAGCGTGCCTTTAAAGCACTGAACTCTGAGCACTTGCCATCTCAGTAGTTCTGGCTCCAGAGTCTATCTTAGCTGCTCTGAGCGGGATGTGTCTGTGCTGCAGAGTTTGCTCAGAAGGACGTGCTGGGGCCGGGCAGCAGAAGCTTGAGGTGTGTGGTGGCTGCTCTGGTGCAGGGCTTAGGGCAGAGTGTGCTCGCGTGGGCAGCCCCTGCATTGCCCTGGCTGTGGTTTCATTTGCTTCAGATATCCCTCTTCTGCGTTGGTTTCATCCCAGCTGTCATGTATGGACATTTAAGTCGCTCCCTTTTCTTGCTTCGTGAGTTTATTTTTGTGTCTGCCCTTCTAATTAAATCAATCACTGTAAAGAAGGGTAAAATGAAGATACTGTAGCCGTCTGTATTTACTAGGAAGGGAAATGCGAGATTAAAAATAGAGAAAAAACAGATGAGGTCAAATTAGCTATAAGATAGTTAGGCATACTTGCTTCTTTCCACTAATGGTAACATGTTAACTGAATTAACTAAATTTATACTCTGCATTAAAATATTTATAGGCTGTTCTACCAGAAGACAGATTTCTGCTAGGGCTAATGTATCAGTAGGGACCATATGCTGGGGGAGCTGTGGCTTAATTCAACCAAGTATTATTTAATCTAACTAATTGTTCTTTGGGCAATGATTTCCATAAAACCACCAACAGCCACTGAACTCAGTTCAGGCTTTTTTCTGGGTGCTGTGCACGGGCTGAATGTTGTGGCTACAAACCAGCTGTTTGACTTGCTCCCCAGCTTGAGGGAATGGGGATGGGATGAGGAGGAAAGGTCGGGTTAGGGTTTGCAAGTTGTTACTGCTGAGGAGAACACAGCCTCAGTCCGAAACCAAGCTGGCCATGGATTGCACCTTTTAGTTCTCAGTCTTCATTTGTTCTTATTGTGATTTTTGACAGGGCTAATGCTGTAATTATGAATTATGGCTCGATTCCCCCCCTTTTTTTTAATCAGAATTACAGCCCAAAGTGTTCTGCACAATGTCCAAGCTGCGTAATGTATAAATACTCTTGCTTCTATGTCTTCTTCCATACTTCTTTTATTTGTGCAATTGTTTAAAAAGAGGAGGGGAAGCACAAAGCCAAACCAAACCCCATTGTACTCCCTCCTGAGGTGACTTTGGTTGGGTAATGCAGGACCGAATTATCACGAGCAGCAGTCAGTTATGCACGGTGGCACCCCAGAAGCACGAAATGCCCCCTTTAAACTTCACACACGAATGCAAAGTGACGTGACCTAAATCCAAAGGTAAAGCAGTAGGCAGCTGGAAAAGAAGCTGGCGAAGAGCTAGGGGGAAGCGTTTGCCTTGAAGTGCGTGTCTCTGTGTGTGTATGAGCGGTACAGGTGCAGCTCCCGGGGGGAAGGAGCGGGCTGCGGGTTCCTCGTTTTGGGACGGGAGGGCTGGGGAAGGGACATTTTGTCCCTTTTGTTTATTGAGGGCCCGGCTCGGGCTGCCCTCGCCACCTGAAGGTTGTCCCGAGTGGGGCCGGGGGGGGCACACACCGTGCCCACAGCCCCCCGGGGAGGGCTCGTAGGGGCGATGCGTGCCCCGCGGGCTGTCCCCCGGCTTGTCCCCAAGGGATAGAGCCTTTGTGTGGGAAAGGGGTGGGGATGCGGCGGCTTTCTCGCCGAGGTTTGTTATTATTGGGCGGAGGAGGCGGGAGGGGGCAGGGGGCCGAGCAGACAAAATGCGGAGCCCCCCCACCCCGAGCCCGGCAAGTGTGTGTGTGTTGTGTGCGGCTGAGGAAGGGAAGCGCAGGGGGCAGGAGAAAGTGGAGAAGCCCCAGCAGCAGCAGCAGCAGCAGCAGGAGCCCCGGCATGCTCTCCATGCAACAGTTCCCTGCCCTGCCGGCGGAGGAGGAGCGCTACCGGCAGGTCCTCGCCGGCAGCCGGGTAAGGCGAGCCCCCGGGGGCGCTCCCCTCCGCGGGGACCGGGGGAGGGCAGGAGGGGAAGCCGGGGGGCTCGGGGCGCTGAGGAGAGCGGGGAAGGGGCGAGCCCCGCTGCCAGCGCAGCGCTGTGCCGCAGCGAGGGGAAGGGGCAGCGCTGGGAGCCAGGCACGGTGCCGGTGGCGGTGCCGCCCCGCAGGACAGCCGGCGACAGGTGACAGCCTGCTGCTGCCCGCCCCGGTGCAGGGGTGCAGGGGCCGTGCGAGAGGAGAGCTGGGGGCTGGCGGGGTCGCCAGCTCCGTGCCATCCCCTCAGCGGAGCCCTCTCGCAAAGGCCGGCGGCGCTGATGCTCCCCTTCGTCCCCTCGGAGCCGGGAGGAGCAGCGCCCAGCCCGGCGGCAACAGGTCCGTTTGGGATCTGCGGCAGCGAAGTTTGGGATCCACATCCGTAAGGACACCCCCCCGACACACGCACACACACACACCCGCAGCCACCCACGGGTGCGCGGAGAGCTGCGTGAGAGCCGGCACCGGCCGGCCCTCCCGTCCTCCTGCCCCCCAGCAGGTGCCTGCCCCGGCGGGGGTCGTGCTGCCGGAGGTAGGGGGGGGGCGGCTGGTGCCCCCCGGGACGGGACGGGACGGGACGGGCTCGGTCCCGCTCCCCGTCCGCCCCCGGCTCCGGAGCCGGCTGCGCTGCGACCCAGGCGGTGCGGCAGCGGTGTTTAAAAGTTTCTGCATGCGGCAGTGGAGCTCAGCGGTAGCGTTTCTCTGCTTGATTCAGAGTCCTTGAATGCATTTCGTGGCAGACGATTAATTAATTAACTTTTTTTTTTTTTTTTAAATAAATATATTAGCAGTCTGGCTGAGGTGGTGAAACTCGTGAAATCGTGTATCCAGAGCTTTTAATGCGCTCGTGGGGTCTCTCGGGAAGGCTTAACTTTCAGCAGTAAAAATATGGGAATGGATTTTTCCATATGGCTGCCTACATCCTTCCCGTGTTCCTAAATGATGGACCATTAATGTACAATCAATTGTCATTCTTAGTTTGTTTTTTGTAACGTTTGCCTTAGTTCGAGGTCCCGTTGTACACCTCTCAGGTACTGTGACTTTTGGGGTATAGGCACCACTGAAGGAATATATCAGGGAGGTCACCTAAACACCTGTAAAGTTATTTAGGCTACAAAGAATCATGGACTCATTGTGCTTAATTTGTGGCTGGAAAAGTTGGTGGCATTGCCTGGATGTCTAGACAAGTAAGTTCTGTAGGAAGGTGTATGCTCCTCTGGTGGACAGGAGAGTCCCAAACACTGTCCAAAACTTAGAAAGAAAATGCTTGCGATTGTTTTCCCCTTCCCCTGCAGCCATTAATGGGGGTACCCCCACAGCCTGGCTCTCCTGCCTGGAGGGAAGTGATGAAGCTGAGCCCTTCAGCCTCACTCATCATCTTCACTCCACACGCATTTTTAGTGAAGCCAACTCTAGGTTGGCTTCACTACCCCAACTCTTGGTTGGCTTCACCACCCCAGCTCTTGATGATGGGGTGGTGAGCCAGGCTGCACAGCTCAGTCTTGTAGATTAGAGGAATCTTCTTGTGCTCTATTGGTATCTGATCGGCCCATCAGGGCAAAACATGGTTTTCCTTAGTCTTTTGGAGCCTGGAACTATAAAGTGTTAAAGAAAGCATTTACTTCCCCTCCAAACGTCTTTGTTGGCACTCTGCTGTGTGCCTGTGGTAGATAACTTGAGCATGTAGTGAATCAAAAGCATAAAATAGTTTCAAATGCGTCACAATTGGAGGCGTTCTATAAAACATGCAATGCATACTGGGCAGTTTAATACATCTGTATTGTTTAGCTGTTACTTATATATGATTTCTGCAGATACAAATGAAAGCCAGGACTGTAAACTGTGCCAGTAATTATTTAAAAATGCAGACTTACTTGAATGTAGGAGCTTTTTATTTTTTTGCTAAGCTGATATAGATGTTTAGGTCTTAGCACCCTGCTCCCTTGAGGAACATTAGTGTCCTGCCGTTATACTGTGTCCACGTATTGCCAGACACATAATTTCTTCTCATTTGCGTGGCCAAGAGAGGGGTGCTTTTAGGAGCTGAGGTGGATAAACACCCTGGCAACTCATTTACCAGCTGGGGAAGGGGCCTTTGCAGAGAAGGAGGGATAGGCAAGGTAATGTGAGGGGCATTAGACCTGCTAAGGAGTCCCAGCAACTCCTGCTCCCCCCACCCCTCAGACAGGCTAACCAACAAATGCTGAGCTCTAAACAAGCCCTTTGTACCCAAGCAGAAGCCCGTGCTGCCATCGGTGTGGCTGTGGCCTGGGGGGCTCTGAGTTGCCACGCTGAGGCCCAGCTGCAGCAGGGTCAGGCCATCCCAGTACAGCAGGCACAATATAGGCACCGAGGCACTTCCTTAAGGGATGGAGCTGTGACCCCGACCAGAATCAGGAGACCATAGACATCAGATCTTCTGCTTTCAGGCTGAACAACATGACCTGTGAGGCACTTACACACAATGGCTCTAAAAGATGGCAACCACTGTGACATTGTGTGGGAAGAGTTGAATCCTGTCAGCGTGTCAGGTATCGCTGGCAAACGTTTACAGGGCCAGAGGAGCGCCTTGATTCTGAATGTCAGCCGGGGTTTGGCAGGGGTGGGTGTCAGGCCCCTTGCAGCAGGGCAGTCCTACTCATGCACTTGCATACAGCTAGGCCCTTCTAGTGTAACAGCTGGCCACCTCCTGATTTTTAACTGCCTTCAGGACAAGGCAGGGGCAGTCTGATTGCAATTTGCAATACTCATGTTTCTACTCTGTTCCAGTTTCTTCCCCTACCAAAAAGAAATGGACCTCATAAGTGACAGGCTGTGTAAGTACAATTCTCCAGCACCATGGAAAAAAGGCTGATTATATCCCCTTGTGAAGTGACTGGTTGTCAGAATAAGACACAGAAAGCTTAAATCTTCCTCAAAAAGTTCTTCACACACAGAACAAAAGTGGGGGGGAGCAGGAGTTTCTCTAAAGGCTGTGTCCAGACAGGCTCCAGCTTGACTACACTCATTCCCTACGTATTTTTAATTCCTAGTTAGGGTCATTTTTTTGTCACGCGAGGCTATGTAGTTCTGCCTGGAACTCCCCAGAGTCCAGGTCTGAATGCCAGGGCACAGCAGTCCTCCTCCACTCGCCAGTGTCTCTAACTGAGGGAATGAGTAAGGGTGAGCTGAGTCCTCACCTCCCCATGGGCTGCCTGAGGAAAAGCAGGGAGAAGGGGGAAGGAAGAACACCTGGGCCTTACCTAGGTTCTCTGCACCCTTGGTGCTTTGTCCGGCCTGGGCTGCGACCTTGTCGCAGGCTGTGTAGGGCGCTGGGCCCAGGCCATGTAGAGTGCTGGGTGACACACCACACCATACCACGGTGCTCGGGGTTTCCCCTCGCCTGGCCGTGCCTCTCCTGGCTCGCAGCCCTGGGATGATTCCGATTGCATCCCTTCCCTCTGTCCCCCGCCCCTCTATAAATAACTCCTGCTGGGCTGACCTGCCAGATTACCCCGGCAGAGTGGATCCCCTGACCCGGGCCGCCTGCAGTGGAAAGTCTGAATGCAAAAAATACCAAAATAAAAATAGTGCAGCTGGACAGCCCCGCCGGCAGGTCCTAGCGCCGGGGCCCAGTGACTCCCAGTGCCGCACTGACCCTCAGGCACCCTGCCTCGGCCCTGTGGGACATGGAGAACTTTCCCCACCTGCTTTAATACCCTCATCTCTTTTATTTTTTTAATTATTTTTATTTTTTTCTGTCTCTTTTTTAACTGTCAGAGAGAAACATATTTAATTTCTGCTATTCTGTTGTGGAACAGCTAGTTCCCTTCCCAGCGATGCTTTTAATTTCAGCTTGTCTTTCTGATCAGCAAATGTGAAAGAAATAGAGATAATGATTTAATATCCTAAATGTAAAAATAGTAATGAGACAACAATCAAGCAAGGACTCGCTGTTTCAGAAAGAGGCGAGAATCTCGCTGCCTCTGAAGTACTGCATTTGGTTGCAGCTCATGTCTACCATGAGCAGAAGACTTTCTCTGAAGGGACAGATTCTCCTCAGTTGTGCTTTGAAGCCACTGTAATTTAAAGAGATGCTTGTCATTATTTATTTATGCATATAATTGATATGGTTTTATTTCTGGTAGTTCTACATGCAAAGTCTGAATATTTGGTGGATAAAAGCAGCAGTAGATACCAGGATGAGTTATTTGACCATTGCTGTGCCTTCTGCTTTGGAGTGTCCGTGTTTCAATCTCCTGGCCTACAGTGCCCATGGGAGCACAGCCTCCTTGGGATATTGTGCTGGGGTGACCTGGGCTCACAGCCAGACACCCAAAAAGCCACTTGCCTGCTGCCTCCATCGTCCAGTGAGAAGGGGGAGAAAGGAGGAAGAACAAGAGTGAGAAAGCTCATGGTCAAGATAAAGACTGGGAGATCACTCACCAATTACCATCATGGGCAAAACAGACTTGTGGAAATTAATTTATTATCAGTTTATATAAATACTTAATTACTGGTTCAGATACCGGGAAACAGAAATGAACAAACAAAAAGATGCAAATGTTAAAACACTTAGAGAAAACACCTCTCCTCCTCTGTTCCCCATCTCACCTTCCCTCCAGACTCCTTTCCCACCTTGTTACTGCTGCAGGTTTCACTCAGTCCATTCAGTGAGGCTGTGAGAAGTGCATGGGAGGTTTGTGGTCATAACATAGTGGTTTCTCACTGCTGCTCCTTCCTTCCTACTCTTTCCCTTAGCTCCAGCACATCTTCCACAGGCTGCAGGCCCTTCAGGAATATCTGCTCTGCCATGGAGCACCTCAGCCTCCTCTGACCTTGGTATTCGCACTGCTGTTTCTCTCTTTTTGATGAGGTGGTGGTCACCTCATCTATAACATCAGCTTGGGAAAGTATGTTCACTCAAAACTGACCACAGTGGCAGCATTATTCCATGGATGTCTCCTCCCCTGCTCATCTTCCTTGATCCTCAAATTAAGAAGGGATGAACTGAATCCAGCTGTCCATCAGTTCCTTTTCACCATCTGTGTCATTGCAGTGGAACCATTGCAGCATCTGCTGCTTTGTGTATCGTGCAGTTTATAATTTTCTCTTTATTAGTGTTAGTGTTGTTGCCAGCATAAGGTAGTTTTCAGCTTGTTGTCCTGTAATGAAAGGAGGCTGAAAAACAGATACTGCCAGAGCTACACTGGAGCGATGATGTTTATCTTTTGTTGATTCAAGCCCTGCCCCTCTTCACAAATAAAATGTTTCCCACAACAGTAAGCATTCTGTGGGATCCCAGTTTTTGCCTATGTTCTAAATATATGCTTATTGCCTTTTTATTTTTTATTTTTTTTTTAAGAGAAGACACAAATTGAGGAAATTTTCAAATCTTTTCCTCATAGAATGGTGCACAGCTCCTATAAACTTGTGGGAAAGAAGACTGTCAAGTTGCATCATTGCAGGTGCTCCTGCAAGCTACTGCTCTTTCTGAATTTCAAGGCTCACCTTTTCTCAGAAAAGAATAATTTTTTATATTGAACATTTAAGTCATCTTCACCCAATCTTCAGAGGAAAGGAAGTGAGGGTAGATACAAGTATCTTTCTTCAGGAATGCATCAGACTGCATTTATTCCAATTCGTGTTTCATAGCTAAGAGAGAGTTCAAGCTTGATTCTCAGTGGGTGGTGCTCGTGCTTTGGGACTGGCTGGTCAGTCATTGTCAACGTGTTTTTCCCTTCCTTTGTTCCTCAAAGCTGCAACACTTGGTTCTGCAATATATAGGACCTAGGGTTTTAAAAGCTAATGTCCTAATCTTTTTGATACCAAAGAGATTTAACTTATCAGTCATTTAATAGTAGTAGCAATTGCCCAGATTGGCATTGCTCTTCAGCTCAGATTGCTCCTAGTTTCAAGCCAGCCTACTGTAACTCCAATAGTACTGAAAGTTACTTGGAAGCATCTCAGACTCAGGCAGCATATCTAGGAAGCAAGACTTTCATTTTTTTTCCTTTTCTGCCTCTGAATTAAGCAGTAAAAAGATGAATCACTTGCTCCTTGCATTGTTCTTCTCCTTAGGCTTCAGAAAACAGTCAGGGCATTCTCTTGGAAATAAGCCCACTGAGGAGCTTTGTATCCCAGGTCTCTCAGACCTGCAGCGCTGTATTCATGTAACACACAGTGTGTATGTGTAAAGTACAGTGATATCTTCTCTGGAATTCCCTAGTCCAATGGCGTGACATGGACAGTTGTCCATTGCTCCTGCTTCCAGTGCCACCCTTTTTGCTGGGTGGATTATTTCTTCTCTGTTAGAGTGGTCACAGAACCAGAACCAGTAGGATGTAGAGATTATAGATGCAGAACATCCTAGCAGTTGACAGACTTTCCCCAGCATTTTCCCATTTTCAGGAAGAAACACGGGCAGCTGAGCCCACCTTGCCTTAGTAGCCTGTGCATTCTTCGTGTCACACAGTGCCAAGAGACAGACACTGCTGAGATACAGGTTACTGTTCGGAAGATGTTAGTTCTGTGCATGTATGAATACTGTATGAATGGATAATATATCTGAAAGAGTATTGGAAACAGTAGAGTGTGTAGCTATCTTTCCTTTTTTTTTTTTTTTTTTTTTTCCTTGCTAGTTGTTTTGTGGCAACTGTGTAACAAAAGAATTCAGTAGTAAATGCCTTTTTTCAAGCATAGGTGTGTTCCTGCTCAGCCATTTTAAAGGTTTAAGTTTAAGTAATTCATACTGAATGAAGACAAGGCTGGAAAAGAAGTGTCAAATGATGGCTGAATGTGCTTAGAAGTTATTAACAATTCTCCTTTTCCTTACAAAGCAAGAGTATATGGAATAGTGTTGCTAGCGGCCTGGAAAGGCTAGGAACCCAGATGGTTTTGATTTGCTTTTGCCTCATCATAGATAGGACTATTATGTGACTCCTATAGATTTCCAAAGAAAATGCGAATGGGAGGAAAAATGGTATGTATTCTAGGGATGACATTAAACTGAATAGTCCTAGCCATAAATACAGTAGAATGTTTCTCTTTTGACAAAATAATTCACCAGATTTATTGATTCAGTGACTTAGATGGAAGTTTTTATTCCATAAATCCTTTATATTTGATTCTATATGAAAGCCATAGCCCAAAGCTTACACCATCGTAAGTGCCTTGTTAACCCACTTAATCTTGAGTTTTCAGTTTCAGTTTATTGTTTTGTAATTTAGACAATAGCAAATAGTTTTAATCCCTAGTCATCTCTTTGGTTATTTCTGTCAAGATACCATGGTAATTTCAGAAAACATCCTTCTCTTTCTGTATTTTCCCCACAACGAAGCAAAATGTTCAAAGATGAACATGTTACTGAACAAAGTGGCATCCCATTGAAAAATGACTGACTCACCTCTACATTTATACATAGTAGATTATCGACCTCTGAGACATTGTGTGATTCCATTTTCATCTTTGGGAAGAGGACAAATAAGTATCTAGCTACAATGAACAGATGATGCTTTGCTTTGACTCTAAACTGTGTCCTTCCTTTGATTAACGCTGCTGCTCTTATCCTTGGTCCAAGAATCAATATCTTTCTATTCACAATTTGGAAAAAAGTCAGTAGTGTAAAGTTAACTTTACCCATTAAAATCTAAAATTTTAATTTCTTCAAAACAGAAGTTTAAAGTGTGAGAATAACTTATACATTTTAGAGAAAAAATGAATAAGAAATACATGGAACATAAGGAGACAAATGCTTTGAAGAAAATTCCTGCCATCTCTCTACCTTGTGTCCCAGCTTAGTGTCCAATTAAAATCAGATCACTGAAAGCTTATGATTTAAGTAGGTTAAGTAATTGTATAATGAGTAGCAGGCATGGTAGATATATCACATACTGGTCTCCTTCAAGTTCAGAAGTCTGAACCTGCTGATCAGGTATTAATAGAAAAAAAAAAAAGAGGCGTGTCCACTAATGAGGTCTAGTTGTCTTTTTCGGGATGGGGTGTCTGGTAGGTTTTCAATGCAGGCAGTGATTAATCACTGAATGTGAGCCACAGGGCAGGCAGGGTTTCTTTTTGCCCCTTTCTAGTTTTCCAGGCTTGAAAACTGCTTTCAGGAGAAGGTTTTCCTCTAACAGTATCCCTCTACACCCTGATTTTTTTTTTCCCAGAAATTTTTTATTGGCACAATTTAGACCATTAAGATTTTTTTCTTTTCTTTTCTCTTGGCTTCCAGTTTTGCTTTCTGGTGCTAATGGCTCTTGTGCACCTGCTTATTGAATTCTCAGCAAAACAAGAACCTGAAAGCAGTATTGTCAGCTTCTCCACTGCCCATTGAATCGTGATTTTCAGCAAGATTATGGCTTTCCATTGCTGCTCTACTTGCTTAGCAAGACATGATGCAGTGAACATGTGGGTATCCAGGAAGGCATTAAGGTGGTCTCTGTGTGTGTTCAGAAAAACAACATGCCATTGTTTAAACCTTCACATGGGTAATCTCTGCAAGCCCTAGGAACTTGAAAATGAATAAATCCCAAAGCATAAATTCTGCATTAATTAAAGATTAATTTTGCTGCTGCCTGCTGAGGTAGGCTGAATGGATACTCATGTTTTGGTATTGAGAAATACCAGATAACGCTAACCATACTCTGGTTCTTAAAATGAATGTCTTCTGCTTTAGTTTTTAGAAATCTTTGATATCCTCCATATGTTTACTGAATCTTGCTTTGGTTGTGTGGCATAGCAACATCACACATCTTTGCCACCAGCTGTTATTAATAAAGAAGTGAGAGCTTGGAACTGTAGTTTGCCGTAAGCTCAGCTATTTCTTAATTTTAATATCCCTGAAAATTCAACAATTCCATTGTAAACATGGGAAATATCCATTGTAGTTGTAAGTTTATATCAGTGAAATTTATAAACAATAGTAAGTATGTGCAATATATAAATATGTACCACAAAGTGGAGTCATTATTCAGCAGCACTTCTTTTGAAAAATGAAGGGATTCAAAGGCATTACTATTGTAGAGGCGATACTGCTGTTCTCTGGTAGTGATAAATACCCTTTTTTCTCTCCTCTAATTTATATTTTGAAGCAGGATTGATACTGACTTTATATGATGGCTAAATGGTGTGTCTAATTCTTGTTTTAAACGAGGCAGAAGGCAGTTATTGGTATCAAGCTAATCCAAAAAAAAAAAAATCCATGGAATCCAAAAAAAAATCCTTTCTTTTCCACCTCCTCTGCTTTCCACGAGAATGTGTAATCATGTGTAATCAAGAACCAAGGACAGTATTTTGCATGTGAATACTTTTCTGATTTCTAAATCAAATCTTCTCAGGGAGACCAATTATTATATTATTTATTTAGATTTATTTCAGTATCAAACAGGTGCTTTTTAAAGTGCCTTTGTAGTCCACTACGCTGACCCTATAAAACACAGGAGCCTTCCCACCCCGAAAATGTATGAAATGGGAATAAACTCCTCTGAGCTACAGCTCTCCTGCTGTAGTGCTTATGTCTGAGTGACCAGCTTACTTCCACCTCCATCAAAGCCTTCAGAAAGGGAAGAATGAGTTGTGAAAGAGATGGTGTACCAGGAGCTAGCTTTCTTTTAAAATGAGCATGCGCTGTAAGACAGTAACTTGGACACCACTGGCAGCATGGTGGTCATCAGTTTGCCTGGATGAAAACTCAGATCTGGATCTCTGTGTTTTTGTCTCCGTTAGCTGTTAGTGCCTGAACTGGACAGTTCAAGGCAAGGGTAGGTTTGTCTAAGGAGCCTTCAGTCACGTTGTTTGCACTGCACTGCAGGCATACTACAAAGGAGAAGCTTGGCGGACACCAGTGCAGGGTATCAAGCACACAGATACTGGAGCACCATTGTTATGTTTGGATTTGTCTCTGTAAACTTACCCCTGGATATTTCTTGAACTGAAGGTGGAGCAGCACCAGATCTGTGTTGTCACCAAGCAGGGTGAGACATACTGGAATGTCACCTTGTCTTTTCTGAGCTTCTCATGCACATCTCACAGATTTCTTAATTCCAAAGTTGTCTCAGTGGCTGAAAAACTGCTGAAGGTATATGTCAGGAATAAAGAATCCCAAAGTTGTGCTCCAGAAATGAAAGAAAAATACCACATCAATTTTGTTTATCAGTGATGTCTGGTGATGCCCAGTTTGGATTTTTATTGTGCTGTCTCATGCTGGGTTAATAACATCTTCAAAGGTCTCCTGAACAGCACAAGTGACCAGTGGGTCTCTGTGGTAGTCTGAAGTGCAAACAATCACCTTACTTCACACCTTGTGTCTTCTGTAAGATCCATCTCTGACACACGATCATCTCTCCTAACTTTAACTGAAAATGTAAGTTGGGGAGGTTAAAGGTGCTTCAGGTTTTTGCTTCAGCCAAAAGAATCCAGCTGGACATAGCGTCTAGCATCAACTAAACATTTCTTTTGGAAGGACGTTCCCAGCTTTATATGACAGCTCCTTTACTTAAATAGTCTGTCTTTCAGATTGGTGTGATGACTCAGTATGTTTATATTCCAGTGGTTAGCATAAGGGTAAGTCAGAGTATTTTATTTCATGGATGGGAAAGGAGGCCTGATCATTTCAATGAACTCTGAATGAATTATGTCAGTAATTTGTCTGAGGCTATGGCATTTCCTGGGAGAAGTTACAGGATTGCAGTGAACTTGAACTACCAAAAAACCTGATGCAATTCATTGTGCAGATAACAATTCATGTGACAAAAACATGCTTCTGATGTTTGCTGCCTTGCTGTATGAAAAAGATCTTTTGTTTGTGTGTTTCCTTTTTTTTTTTTTCTTCCCTAAACCACACCATTTCCTTTTAGAATAACTGTGACACTTTTGTTCTTAAATTAGTGGTGTGCTCTCAAGTCTGAGTATTGTGTTTGCAGACAAAGTTGCTTAATAGCCAATTTCTTTTGCTTCCTTAAGATCCATTCTTTAGTTGGGCCATTTCAGCTTGGCACTCTGATTCCTCTAACGTTTTCAATGGGAGATTATGCAAAACCAGTGACTTTTGTTCTCAGTGACTTTTTACCAGTTCCTGTTTTTAGTGTGTGACTTTTCCTCTTCCTTTGGATGATTTATCTTACACTTTCTAGTTGTTACATTGACCATTAAAGCATGGCATTACATTTTTTGGATGGAATAGTTGTCAAACACAAGTGCATTGTTGACTCCCAGGTTTTCGTGTGAACAGGACAGCACTGATACAGAAATGTAGAATACTTGCAGCTTCTGTTACTCACTCCCAGGCTTTTGAATATTGTGAGTAGGTCAAAAGAGGATCTAAGAAAGAGTAAGTTTAAATTTATTTTTATATGATATCATGTATTTAAACACTGACACTTCACATGTTCAGTTTTTGCTCTGTGACAGTGAGAATTGGAACCATATTCCCTTGCATAGAAAGGAAAGCTGTCATCGCGGACACAGTCATGTGAGTCCCATATCTAGAGCTTTAAGACAAGTATCATGACAGTTGATAAAATCACAAAAGGTGCCAGCAGCACACTGGAATAGGAACAATATCAAAGACATGTAAAGAACTGCAGATAGATCATGTTTGGAAAATATGTTAGATTATGAAAACTATGTGCTATCCAGCTTGGCTGGATTCCCCAATGGCACTGTGACTTTTACAAGGCCACCTGTTTACTGTCCCCTAGTGACATTCTGCATGTCATGGTTGTACTCCTTTCTTGTCTTCTTTCTACTGCTTCCCAGTACAAATACTGCATAGTACTTTGGTGCATGGCTTGCTCAAGATATTTTGATGTTTGGGACCCAGCAGTTGTCTTCCATGTTTCTTTGTAGAGACCCAGCATGCTCTATCAGACTTACTGACCATAGCCTGTTAGCCCTAGTGATATTTCCTTACAGGGAGACCATTTGTTAGGTTTGTGATAGGAACAGCAGGACATATATATGTCACATGCTTACACCATGACTAAGGTTGTTTTATAGTCTAATAGCTTAGATAATTTTGGGGTCTAAAAGGAAAATTGCATGCTACCACGGGCTTTTCATCCATAAATCTTAATGTAATTTGTTATTTCTGGGCCTTAATATCACAGGCATGTTATTGAAATGACACCCATAAGATCTTTTTTTTTTTTTCTTTTCCCCCCACAACTTGCAGAAGACAAGCTGTGAATTTTGGTCCAATGAATTGTTAGTCTTTCTGCAGTCAGACAGGACTGTATTTTTTTTCCCCCATCTATTTTTTACCTCTGTGGATTCAGAAAATCAAGTGTGAGCAGTCTGATACAGCAGTCCTAAATAAGAGTAGGATTTTCTCAAAAATCTGAACTGAAATTACCTCAGAGTTACGTCATGGTGTATTTCCTTTATTGAAATCAATACTTACAGAACAGCATTTGGGTATTAAGTAGCAGTTAATAGTGTTTCACCAGAGACAGAATGTTTTGGCTGTCAGAAGAAATTATCTTTTTAAGCACCCAGTATTCTGACTGTTTAATACAAAAACTGATTGTATTAAAAGCAAATGACTTGTTGCCTCAAAAGCCAGACACTGACCTTTTCTACCTACAGTGTACACAGCATTTAACTGAAAAAAAAGGCTTTTTCGAATCAAGCTTTCTAACATCAGTGGCAGGAAGGGAACTCGTACCAGTATTCTTCAGGAACTGAGGATATGTTTTGGTCCAGGTAAATCTATTCTATGCCCAAACCTCTAGTATTTAGGATTGTCTGTCCTCAAGGATTCTGCTTCTAAGTCTTCTTGCCCTTCTTTTGGAAAGAGATAAAAATATATATGTAGAAAATACTTCAGTTTTGTGTACTTAGAGAATGACTCAGAATATAGACTACCGAGAGAGTTGAGGGAGATGTTTCTTTTCTTGGAGGCCTAAAGTGGGCCAAATGAATAAGCATGTAGCACAAAATGAATAAGCATGTTTCCTTCTACAGTCCCATTTTTCTCTGACAGTTCTGTTATTTATGACTGGTTTTAGATTCATAGCCCCTTAGGGACATTACTCTTTTGAAGTCTTTCTCTGCTTGGGATCGCAAGGTTCAATTTTTTAATGAAATTAGAAGTGCGCCCTTCTTTTCTTACTTCTTACTGATCTAAAAATGTGCTACCAGGAAGATACAAAGTGCTAGGCTGGAAGAACTGGGAGGACAAAGCATGTCTGAAGTTTTTGCAGACACCATTGGCATACTGTAGCACTTAAAGTGGTGCATGTGTTCTTTTTGTATTGTAATATTTGGTGGCAAGAGGAAAAGAAACAGTATCAGGGAATATGTAAAAGTTGGTAAAATGTATTTATATTTATATCTAGGACTTTTCATTAAACTCTCATTGATGACATAGGAGCCATTAACATTTTTTTTTTTCATATTCTCCACAGAAATTGATGGAAAAAAAATTCATATAGATGTTCGAGTGATGGAAAATTAGCATTTATTAAGGCTATGCTTGCTGAGTCACTGATGATGATTTTAAACAGGTTTAGTGTTTTTCATGATATCTTTTTCTGTAGAAGGGAAAAATACGACATGCTGTTTAGTTGCCTGTAAATATTTACTTTGCTGTTATACAAAACAAGCAATTCAGGGTGTTTAGAGAAGGATGTCTTTCCCAATCTAACATTCTTTTCTTGAGCAGTCACTGAAAGCAAATTTGGATACAACAGACTCCTTTTAAATCTTTGGTAGTAAGTTGCGAATGCAAAGATTGGGATTTTTTGTTACTTTTAGGTGTTGATAAGAAGGTAAATATTTGAGGTCCTTCCTTATTATAAACATCTGATTAAAGTATCTACTATTCACAGTGCCAACAGACTTAAAATAAATTCCTCACAGAAACAGGAATGTAAAAGCAAGGTATTTCAGAAGCTTACTGGTTTGTGTAGTGATGGTCCTGCTCCCCTTTACCTGGTGCAGCAGAACCATGCTCTTTTTCACAGAATATCATGACTTGAAGGGATAGTGTGCTCTGATTCATGAGGAGTCTACGTTCAGATGGTTGTGGTACTCTACTGAGTTGTAGATTAATTTTTGGTCTGAACAGGGGATTGAACTCAACAGCACCATTTCCTGAGGGAGCACTGTAACCACTGTACTGTCAGAAAAGGCAATTTAATGTCATTTTCTATTTTTTTTTTTTTTGGTCATGCTTTCAAAAGCAGTTGAAAGTTGAAGTTACAGCAGCTGTGTTTTGGGAGAGCTGTGTTCATAACAGAGCTGTGTTATTCCTATGCTACCTGCACTCAGACCTCCCAAAGGGATCTAATATAGACAGAGCAAAACAAGGTTATGGGATTCAGTGAAGGTGGCTGCTAAGATGCTATGCTCCAACATGACCAGAAGCAAAACTTGAGGCAGACTTCGAAGAGTTTAATATTTTAAAATGTAAGCAAGTGTGGACTTCAAGATGTCATGTTGTCAAGTAAGGGTTGTCCGTTACTTGGAGTTAGGTTTCTGAAACTGAAACTCACCCAAAAACTCACCCAATTTTTTTTATTTTTTTATTTTTTTTTGTGCCTGGGTATTTGAAGCGTTAGTTGCAAGTAAAGGTGGAAATTTAGCTGATATATCCCAAAATCTTGAATTGCAGCGTTTGCCACTTCTGAATAAGGAGTGAAGAAAAAACACTTGAGACAAGCAGTTGGCTCTCTCAGCATTCTTTGTATTTTGCTTATGGTGGAAAATGGTGATGATTTGATTACAAACCTTGCCAATTCACCCAGGCTGTACCTTATGAGCAGACAAAGCGACCCTGAGCTGGCTGTTTCAGACGTTCAGGGAACGCTACCATCTTTAAGCTGACCATCAATTTACATCCTGCTCACTAGACAAGCCCAGTAGTAGGACAGTGTTGAGACTGAATCACCACAATAGAAGGCACAGTGGTTATGAAGTGAGATACCGTTCATATCTCACACCATGCTGGCACCATACCTGTTTTCAGTGCTACCTGGTCTTTAAACAGTGCAAGTTTTCACAGTCAAGGGAGTAAAATAGGCAGTGAGATTAGGCAGGAATAAATCTAGTCTAGTTCCTTAAGAAGTAGTCCAGTTTTCATTCATGCTAGTCACTCTGGTAACCTGTTCCTCACAGAAAAACACTTAGAACAGAACCAATCAAGGGGTTAACATGCAGAGACTGCCATTTACAAGACTACTGATGAATGTGATAGACATCCATCTCTTGATGATCTTCAGAAAGAGTCTGTCAGCGTAATGGATGCATTTACACTCTTGTGTCCTGTCCCGATCAACTTCAATGTGATTGATTTTCCTGACAAAGAGGCTAAACTGTTATTTGTAGGCTTTAACTCATGAGTCATCATTTTGGAAGACTTTGTCCGGAGTTAATTGTTCTATTTTGCCTTACTATAGGGAAAATCTTAATTATTTTTAGTTAATTTTGATTAAAAAAAGATTTAATTAATAATTATCATTATTAACTTCATAATGACAGTTTCAATTTTGCTATTAAATATACATTTGGAATTTTGTTTTTGTTTTGTTTTTATTTAAAGAATATGATATGTTTCTAATATATGAAATCATAGCCTTAATAGAGTTATGTTTTTAAATTTTTTTTTTCCCCAAGACTACTGTATATATTTTGATTATTTTATTATATATACCTGTTTAGCCTTTGGCAGAAGTTTGTACAACTCAACTGAAGTCAGAAAATCATTTTTCTTTATTATTCCGTATTCCATTTGTAGAACAGAAAATACTACTTGTAAACACCACTGAATACTGTGATAAGTTATAGCTTTGTAAAGTACTCGAAAATGAACATTATTGTAAATAATAAGTGGAATGCTCCTTGTCACTGTTATTGTCACTTAAAACAAAGGTTATAATAATTCCTTGGCTCCTTCTTTAAAAAAAAAAAAAAGAACATGGAGCTTTTTATATAATTGGTAAATGATTATTTTTAATTAGAAAATAAGATGTATTTAGCCTTACTACTGAAGTGTATTATGTATTTTACATTTTTTTTTTTTTCAAATGCAATACCTATCCAACTTCTAGTTCATCAGGTAAAAAGTTTAGAAATTTCAGTGAAATTGTAGGTTTGTGGATGTTGGGTGAACTAAAATTAATGGTATGATTGCACTAGGCTGTCCACCAAAAAGGAAGATTATATGACTTTTTGGTAAGAATTTAAAACAATTTGTAGCATACATTTAAATAATCTAGCTGTTTTGTGAAATGGGTGGGACTGCCCTTGAAAACATAGGAGTTACTAACTTACACTGGAATGATAAAACTGTGCTTTTTTGTTTTTCAGGTCTTAGGAGCAGATGAGGATAACATGGGGGATGGTTGCTCTCAAAAACTGGCTTCTGCCAAGTTCCTTCGACTTTTGCTCCTAATACTGATTCCATGCATCTGTGCCCTTATCCTTCTGCTGGTTATTCTGCTTACCTTTGTAGGTGAGTGCTAACAGAGTAAATAGGCCTGTTTTCAATTAATGCATTTCTATCTCAATTTTAGTCTCCTTTTCAAGTGCTAATGTGGACATTAAAGATGTATCTTAGCACATCTACCTAACAATCTAAACTGCCTAGTGAAATAATGTTTGTTTCAGAGAAATAAATATGATATTTGGATTTATATATTGAAAACATATTTATGTAACAAATAAATTTATGTAACAATTCTTTTTCTGAATTTCTGAAGGTAGATTTTTGATGACCTGACTACCTTGAATAGATAGCATGTAGATGGTTTTCGGCAGTCATTTTACAACTATAAAATATATTTATGTTAGACATTTAGATAACTGTCAGTGGAATAGAATATTTGTACCTTTATGTCACACATTGATGTGTAAATCTGTTTTTTATTTTCAGGTGAAGGTTAATGTTATAAGTATCCACAAATCTTTCTGAACAGTCTACAAAATATTACCGTTCAACTAAGGAAAATACGTTTCTTTCTACTAAGTACGAAATTTATATCAATGCAAAACCCCAAGTATGCTTTGTGGAAACTTGTTGCAGAAATATTAGAATTTACAATGGCTTAGTCTGTTAACTCGGTGTCTGTTACAGAATTAACGAGCTAGTAATTTATTACCAACAAAACTTTAAGAGCCTTCCTTTTGTTGCCACTACAGAGAAGCTGACATGTCTCGTCGTTAAATCTCTTCAACTACAACATGAGAAAGACAGTAACGCTGGGTTAAAACATAAATTTTTTTTTGAAAAAATAAAGTAAAAAAAACAATTGTTTTGCTTTCAGTGCTGAGAGGATGTGGCATTTTTACTTCAGTTTTTGGTAAAGAAAATATTTTCTTGTTGTGCTTCCTTGAGTAATTCAGGAGCACATCTTTAACAATTGTGGTAATGTGTGTGTATCTTTATATATATATATGGATATATATATATATATAAAAATCTATATTTCCCTTTAAAACCCCCAGCTTACATACCATACAACCAAACAGTTAGCAAGCACAGGAAGGAAACAAACATGTTTCATTAGCACCTTCACTTCTGTCAAAACCAAGACAACTTAAATCTATTTTCTCAATTCAGTCTGTAAAATATTTGCAATAATATGTTGTAGACCTGTTCTTTTCATTTAACTTAGGTTAGGCAAGTCAAAATAACAAAGCTAATGAATGCTATGATTGACAACTGGGTCTTGGGATGTATCTTTAAATTGAGAACAGGCTGAAGTGGACTAAGACTAGTAAGTCTAGCAATTAGGAAATATGACGCCATTCAATTTACTTTCCTTATATTTATCATTCCATTTGTATCCTTCATATCCTCTGCCCTAGATTTTCATTCTTTGGTGAGAAGGCAGATAAAAAAGCAGGTGTATTTGTCAGATCTACTCGTTCTCCTCCTCTGAGGCATGTGTCGACATAATACTCATTAAAATGTATGAAATCCTCTGGGGAAATGGGACTTGTTCTGATTCTACTTACACAGCAAAAATCAGGACTATCTTCTATTAGGTCAATGTAATTACTGTGGGGTGAAGAATAAGACTTGGTGTTATTACTCATGTCTAAAACTGGCAAAGCTCCCTTAAGCATATCTTAAATTTTCATGATTACAATTTACTATTCTTCACTTTCAGTTTTCAGCTTCTGCTTTATGTGCATTGATAGCCTAGAAACAAATATATTTGATGTCAGTAATTAAATGAACAAATTCTATGGACGTCTTTAAAATGTGTGTAAAATAACGTATTCTGTTCTATTTATTGAGAACACATTATATCCAGAAAAGTAGTTCATATTCACTTCAGATCAGTAATAAATTAATGCTGTTAACACTCTGATATTGGTATGATGATTTACAGTGTAAGAAATGAGTTGATGGTACTGACTGACTCACAAATTACCCTCTCTATAGGAAATTATCATCTTATCACCAAATGGAGGAGCTAAGTTCTGTGGTTGTCATTCTAGTATGTTTCACTGCTGATTAAGTCATAAATAGAGAGCTCCAAGTACTAAAACATAAATAGACAGCTTCCAGAAAAAGAGTCTCCAGGGAGACCTTATTGCAGCCTTTGAATACTGAAAGAGGGCTTAGAAAGATGGAGAGAGACTTTTACAAGGTACTGGTAGGACAAGGGGTAACAGTTCTAAACTGAAAGAGAGGGTAGATTTTGATTAGATATATAGAAGAAATTCTTCACTCAGAGGGTGGTGATGCACTGTAACAGGTTGTCCAGAGAAGCTGTGGATGCCCCTTCCCTGGCAGTGCTCAAGGCCAGGCTGGATGGGGCTTTGGGAAACCTGGTCTGGTGGGAGGTGTCCCTGCCCATGGCAGGGGGCTGGAACTGGGTGGTCTTTAAGGTCCCTTCCAACCCAAACCATTCTGTGATTCTATGAGTCTCTGATTATCAGTGATGTGCCAATGCCTTCAGAGTGCACAGACTCATAGGGCAAACCCTACAGAAGAAATCTCAGTGGGTATGTGCTGGCTAGTTACAGCAGTGATCCATCATTCTATTCTCTGTGTAACTGCCTAATCCACTACACATGCTTTGGTAGGCTGCTTTGCTCTGTTTGGTTAGCTTTTTAAACAAATGTGGTCTTCTTGGGATTTCCTGCTGTGAACTACTAGAAATCACTCACAGTGTAAACTGCCAAAATCTCACTTTAATAGCCTGAACAGTGTGACTATTCCTTAGATCTTTTAACTGTCCATTTCAGATCTTTAAATAAAACATTAATTCCTCAATAGTGAAGAGCAACTGGAAAGTGGTCAGTAAGACTCTTGGCAAGGCATCGCTTTGAACCAAATGAATCTTAAGCCAGTTCCTTGGTTTTGTACCAAGCACAATGAGAGCCATCATGCTGTATATTCCCGTCATCTGGACATGTCCAGCTGTAGCTGAAAACACAATTCCAAAATGGTTACAGCTATTTCTCAACTAATTAGCTATCTAGGCTATGATTTAATATCTCCAGCTCTGTATTGAAATTTATATAGTTCCTGCAGGACTTTTAATGCTGCAAAAAAATCTCCAGTAAATTAAATTTAAGATTGAAGATGTACAATATTATTTAAGGGGGAAAAGGACTATAATCAATGAAAATACAAGCCTAACTCAGAAAGAGAGTGGAGACTATACCCTGGAATTAATTTTCTGAATTCTCTACTCTGTAGACTAGGAGGATGAGAGGATAGGAGGAAAGGGGGAGAACAAAGTGCCTCAGGAAGGTGATCCAAAAACATCACATGCTATCTGGAAACAGAGTTGTCATCTAGAGCTGGCCAGCAGTGAAAGCCAAGCAGAGGGCTATGCCTACCTCTCTCAAGAGCATCTGCAGCAGAGCCCAAGCAACTGCAACTAGCTGGTTGGAACAGAGCCTAGAGCCATCTCCTAATATTACCTAAGAGCATTATTTAAAAGAACACTGCTACACTTAGTCTTTTAAAGCTTCCTAATACTAATGGTGCCTGCCAACACATAGTAAAACAGTGGCTGGAGCACACATCTAGAAGGTGGAAAAGCTGGATTCTTCAAACTTCTTCAGCCTTAAAATGTTTGTTTGGAAACCTGTAAAGTTAAGGTAAAACTTAAAGATCTGAGAAAACAGAAACACAAAATTTACATGTACCCAGATTCCATAAGCCTCCCTACTGGTAATATCAACTTCTTGTTTCCCCTCTCTTCCCGTGCTGTCTGTAAAGGTTATTTTGTAGGCAAAAGGTCTTAAAAGAAATTTAATAATACTCATTGTCAGCTGAGATACAATTGGGAAGGTCTGTTGTCTGGAAGAGGTTCATTATGTGGTCCCCCTGTCAAGAAAGAGAAGGGGAGTTGTTATCACTAGGGAACTGAAAATAGAACAAAAATGTTATTGTTGGAAAGATGGGCTGAAGAAGCAAACAGGCATCTGGGGATCTCAGTGGAAGAAATAAATGACATTATGGGTAGCGACAGCTATTATTCTAGTTCCAGAAAGAGAATGAAATAAGGCTGAGTGGGGATAGGATAGAATCCAGTGGGTAACATGCATATTTTCCTTAACAGTATTTATTGGTCCACTGTGTTAAACAACAGAAAAAAAATGTTTAAGCTTCTTTCAAGCTTTTACCTGACTTGTAATGTATTTCCTACTATTCTGCTGAATGTTTTATAAATAGCTAATCATTTTTACTTTAACTTCAATCATTATTCATAGCTCTTTGGGACTGACATTTTTCAGGCTTTTTCTATTTTTATGTTGAGTGGAGGAGAAGACAGTAGCTGAGGGAGGAGGACAGAGAATGAGATTAAAAAAAAAACACCCTTGAGTTCTTGAGTTAAGGTTATTCTTGAGTTAAGGAAAAAATACACACTTTTCCAAGGGAGGAAGAGAAGTTAATTTTAACTTTTTGAAAGCTACAGCAAAAATGACTGAAGTTTGAAACTTGAAACAAAGTAGGTTTCCCACTCACAGAGATTCAAAGCTCTATTTGGAAACACAGGATCCAAGTAAAGCTACATATGAGTGAGCACAATTTCTGTGCATGCTTAGTTACAATTCCTAAGATTTTAGCAAATCATATTACTGCTGGTCCCCATTGTGAAGTCAAAGCACGTTCAGTCTTCCCATTTGGCCTGACCAGAGGACTCAAGAAAGAGATATTGCTGCTGAAATAATTTGTGGGTGGGAGATTTTCTGATGCTTCTGTAAAATACCCACAGCATACTCCTTCAAATCCCAATGAATTATGCACATTTGCTGGTAGAGAAACAGAAACTTTCACATGCATAGATATAAAGTTCCCTTGGGTTCTGCTAGTGAAAGTCAGAAACCAAGTTTTACTCACAGTCAGTGGCAATTAAGCCAAAACAACCCAGTATGGATAAACAAGTACATGGTAAACCTCAAAGGGTAGCTGTTTCATTGAACCCCTTACAAGTTTAACTTTCTAGTTCCAGTTGCCACAGTTAGAAGTTACTCAATAAAAAAGGAAAATTCTTCCTTTTCTACTCTCCTGGTTCCCTTTTCTTTTTACATGTTAAACTTCCCAACCCCAAATCTTTTCAGACAGTAACTGGAATTAGGGTCTTCTGGCATTGTAAGTTTTTCAGCTGTGATTAATAAAGATTCCTTCCTGTCCAGTCCTTGAATTTCACACTGAGTGAGCTGGTTCAATCTAGCTGCAAAGTGGATGAAGGGGTGAGGAGAGGGATTCTGTAAGAGCAGGAGGTAGGGGCTCAGGATATCTGAGTGGGTGCAGGCTGTGCGTGGTGTCTGGAGCTGGCAGAGCCAAGGTGCTGGCTAAGTGTGGTCATGAGACTGGGCATTTTGGTAAATGCAGTAATCAAACTGAAAATGAAGTTTGGTAGAGGTGGTAGTGGGTGTTGTTTGTACTCAAGAGTCAACTGTACCAACGAGCTAATATAATTCTTTTTTATATATTTTTTTTCCCTTTCTTCCAGGGGTGTTAGAAAAAACTTGCTTTTATTCAAATGGGAGTGAGGTCCTCACAGTTAATGGTGACATTGAAACATCTGACATTCTTTTGCCAAACATGGTTGAAAACAGTTCCACGAGTAATCCCATAGTAGATCTCAGCACATGGACTCCCGCCTGGACCACCACACCTTTATCCCACACTGGCCAAATGAACAAGAACTCAAATATATTTAGAGAGACTTTCCAGGAAAACTCATTTGTCCCTACATCTCAAGCCTCAGTCCTCAATCCTGATCCTACAAATGATGCTGCTTTGGCAGAGGGCTCTGAATATAGCACCCAGCTGTTTGCCACTGCAGAGGGAGAGACTTCGTGGTCCATAGATGCATCCTTCAACATCACAGAGAAGATGACCACTCTGCCTGTATTAAGCCCTACCTATCCATCTGTGCCACAAAAAGTAGATCAGAAAAAAAGTAAGTTTATATTTTTTTTTAGTTTTATAATTATGACTCAAAAGTACAGCACACACTGCTGGCTGCTTCCTCATGAGTTCCCATGAGTTCTGAGGAATTAGTTGTTTTTTGATAATTTATTTTGTCTTGCACATTCCATGTTGCAAGCAATCAGTATCTTATCAGAACATTTGATTGACCCCACTGAGGAAGATGCACTAAGTTCTTTCAGGTATGAATGCTTACAGTACATTCTTCAAATCATGCATGCTTACCAAGTCTGAAAATTAGTTATTGCAGACTGTATTCAATTCGTAGATTGAATATTCTATGTTCCGTTAAAATTATATATGTGGTAAGTACCTTCCTGAACTGGGGATATAATTACAGTTAAAACATTTTCTATGTTAATGGATAAATTGTTCTCTAATTTGAAGTTGTTTCTCCATGCAGCAATAAAATGCAATTTCTGAGGACTGTAATCAAAATGTCAAAAAGAACAATAACGATTAACTGTGATCAGTTCTCATTGGTCTGACTATACAAGGAGGCGCATTTCATTAGTGCCATGGTAATTTTATTGATTCATCATGTCAGTGGTATTGAAAGGTTTCTTTGTATTGTTTTGCTAACACATGGAACACTAGGGTGACATATTAAAATGAATTTGTTTCTCTTTAACTACATATCATTCTTTTGCTGTTGATCTCATGAGAGCACGGAGCAAAACTTATTCCTGGAGTTATAGGGAGAACTGAAATACATGCAAAGAGGTAGACAGTGACCTGAAAGTGGCACACTCTATTAATTGTATATTTGAAATTTCTATGAAATGAAGAGATGGTGTCTGAGAGAGGTGATCACTTCAGCCATTGAATTATGCATTGTTTTGTGGAGAATCTCTGTATCATTCCTCTCTTGGATTCCATGCTTAGTTAAATACTAAAACCTGATATTAGTTGCCTACCTAATGAGTCTATTATTCAGGTGTGAGTGATAAAATTGATGGTACGTCACAAGTTTTTTGCTCTGCTGTTTTCTTCTAATGCATTCTGCCTTCAAGAGTTTGTCCCTTGCTTCATTCCTGCCTCCCTCCACCCCACCATGACATCAAATAAGCGGGTAAAAGTTAGGAAAGAACTCTGTTATGCTCTTTCTTGTTCTTTCTGGAGTGAAGTGAAAGAGGAAAACCTTTGATTTTTTTTTTTTAATTTATTTTTGATCTATTTTTAACCTGTGACGTGGAAGAGATTCCTTGTGAGGCCATTTCAGTGATAACTTATTTTCTTATTCACAAATTAGCCCTCAAAAATAATAACTTATTGTGAATCAATGTTTTTTTATTTTATTCTTTCTGTCTCCAGCACTGTAGTGATTATGTAGCCATTTGAATGGTCCAGGCTTTCTGTACGTTCAGTTTGCTACATGATTTTCTTAAATTGGCTGATATCTTGTTTTTAGTCCTCACACCCCAAACTCAGAACAAATGCATGTAAATGCACACTTGCATTCCCTCAGTGATTCATTTATTTACCTTATGTGGTGACTTGGCTAGTTATCACTGTGCTGAGGAACAGCTCAGAAGCACAGCGTGCTACGCTACAGATATTTCCAACTCTTAGTGTTTTCAATGATTATGATTGTAAAAGACACCTTGAAGTTATTAGGCTGTTGGTTAATGTTGAGCAGAACTATGGGGGCTGTCTTTCTTCACTTGAACTTTTTTGACATGTGCTGTGGGGTCAAATTTTTTCTTTTCTGGAAGATGATGTCTTTGTATTGCAGTCTTAGTAACTAGGTAGTTACAGTGTAGATGTGCTTTATTTATTTATATTTATGTGGAAGTTGCCTTAAAACTGTGTGTGCATGTTTAGATATATAAATATAAATTCAGTATGCATATATATACATTCAGTCTGTATATATATATATATAAAAATACTGTGTGTATATATGTGTGTGTATGTATATATATAATATATATATATACATATATATATATTTGGGGAGTCCAGAAGAATTTGTACTCAGAATAACTATGTATTCCCATACTTGTCCAAGGCATTGAGGACTAGAAATCAGGAGATCGTGATGAGTACACAGGGCTTCTCACTGTCTCATTCTTGTACTGTCCTTTGCAAATTCTCTCTTTACACTTCTCCTTGGTCTCTTTAATCTCTCCTTTCCCACTAAGCTTTGCTTCCTGGAGAGAATTCTAAGGTAACAGAAAACTTAATTTGATGTCCAAAAGAGTTCTTGTGTATTCTGTTGTAGAGGGAGATGGGGGAAAAACAGGACCACAGATATAAAATAATTTTTTGCATAGTGAGTCTGGAATAGTCTTTTGGAGTACAAAGGATTTTTTGAGATAAGTAAAACTTACTGACTATGTGGGAATGGCGTTAGCAGATCAAAATAAATCTCTCTTGCTTTGTGTCTTGATCCAATTGTGACCATTAGAATATGCCAAAAGACAAACAAAATAAGGCTAACATACAGAGACACCTCAACATTATATGGTAGCAGATTCCAGTGACCTGTAGTGAGTCCTGAGCCTTTAAGTTGCCAGAAGTTGTTACACTTGCAGTTGTTCCTTATTTTCTCTAAATTCTTCCAGTTTTTCTTGTGGCCCCCCATGTGTTACCTCTCTGTTGGAAAGAAAGTGAAGGAATACATTTTTCCTGTTGATTGATTTGAGCTTGTGTAAGTTCAGATTTAAAAGTGTTGTTTTGAAGGCATGGCCCATGGTCTTAAGTCACTAGGATAGTTCATTGGAGAGTTTCCTGATAGCAAAAACATCAGGAAGGGAGTTTTAGGTGAACCACCAGGTTCAGCAGTGTGTATTCATGGAATTTGAGGTATATGCGATAATATTTTGTTCATCTGTCAATCAATGAACAACAGAAAAAGAACCATATACTAGATAGTCATTATCTTAAAGAAAGGATGTTTTTCCAAGATAAATATCAGTACAATTTTATCAGTGCTTTTCTTCTCTTTGAAACAAAAATAGGCTGTAATTATGTAGTACATTGGGCGACTGACCAGGAGACATCTCAAGTGTATCAGCTTGAGAGGGATGTTTTCATTTCAAATGAAGCAGACTCCCTGTTTTGTAATACTGCTGATTTGGGGAGACAGGAAGAAGGAGAGAGGGCATTCTTCCTAGAAAAACATCCCGTATAACTAACGGAATATGCACTGGGACAAGAGGTATTAGTATCTAATTTTGTTTCTTCCAGTCACTGTTACTTATGAAGATGTATATCCTTCCCCCCCCCCCCCCCCCCCCCCCAAATCTTAGCCACACACCCACACCCCCGTTTAGTGGAAAACCGTGACAACATCCACCTCCTAAGATGCAAAGTAATATGACCAAGTGCTCCAAGCGTGATCTCCTACCGCCCCTTCCTGTGCCTGGCATGGCACCCCGGCAGGCCCTGGCACTGAGGGAGTGGAGGGTGCAATGCTGCTGTCCCAAAGGGCGAAGGGCGCTGACCAGGGCCTGGCTGCAACCTTATTTTCTGGCCACCCCTGGCTGCCGTGAAAGGGTGCTGCCACTGGTGGGAATTGTGGCCTGCGGGCACCTCAGAGGCTGGGGAGCAGGACCCTGGGGACATACAAGATAGCCCCAGGCTTCCTCTGCTCTGAGGGGACAGGAAGGAGAGGGATGTAGCCCAGAATATGGGTGGGAGGCGGCGCAGTTGGCAGAAGATGTCGACAGAAGCATTTCACCCAAGGGGCAGACTGGCTGCACAACTCCTGGCTGCACTGGGGGGTCAAGGGCGAGCACCAGCCTTTTAGACCTTTCGTTAGGGAAAGAACTGAGTAAAAGCAAGGTGGGTAGAAATAAAGGATGTGTTTTTCCAGCCCTGGCTTATTCTGAATATACTTGACAGAAAGCTAGGAAAAGGCATGTGTCCCAGATGAATGTGGATTTGGTTCCTGTTCAATTTCTCTCTGCACTTGCCCAAGTGTACAGGAGGATGATAAAAAACACAAGCCCTGAATGGTTGCTTGTAGGACCAAAGTGGGAAAGTGCCTTTGCAAAAGCATGGCACTGTATCAGATGTATCAGAGGACAGCATTTGAAAAAGCATGTAATTCATGTTTTCTTCTTTGCATCTTCTACTCTTCTAAATAACAAATACTCTTAGAATGAAAAGACCCAAGGGTCCTCACATAGTTTCATGAACATCTTTGAGCAATTTATTTGCAACCCTCTGCTCTGCCTAGAGGTCTTCCTAATCCTCTCTATTGTCTTTTAACTACATCTAAATAAATATTTTTCTCTCTCCCCAGCACTATTTTGCTGTATTTGGTGTTCTGCCACTACTAAAATCTATAGAGAACAAGGCTGGCCCAGCTTTCTGTTTGGTAGAAAAGAGCAATATGAGAACCACTTTGGGGATAACTGGAAGGGATATGTCACATATGGCACAGAAACAAGCAATTCCCTGCCTCTCCCTGCCTTGTGCTGCTCATTCCAAAGATGTTTTTTTTTTTCATTTTTTTTTTTCTACTGAAGCTAAGGTATCCAGTAACTGCTTTCCAAGTCAGACCACGGGTTTCCATCTTCCCAATCCCTAGTATCTCAAACAGTGATCTGATAAATCACTAAGTCTTCTATCTCAATTTATATTTAATTATTCAAGTAGGTTGGAGCAGACCAAATTATATTAAATGTAATAACAGAAATAGACCCATGGTAGATAAAGTGTAGCAGTAGACCCATGGTAGATATTTAGAGATATTTATCTTGTTCTCAAAAAAAAAAATTCAAAATGTTGTTAAAACATGTTTTTCTCCTGAAGCAAAAATGGGTTTGGTCTTTCAAATTGGCACAGAAGAACAAAAACTGTGGTCTTCTAAGTCCCAGGCCAGTCAACTCATCTGTGTTTATTTTATTTTTTCTTTTTTTTTTTTCATACAAATTCAAGCATGAGTAAACTAATATGGTAGTTATTGATTTTGTTGGTGCTTGAGTTCATGCTTCAGCATGTTTTATCTTCTGGCAGTGGCTTTTGTTTCTTTATCTCCCCTATACCTGTTTTTCTCTCAAAATTAAAGAAACAAAGTGGAAAAAAAGCTGCTTCAGAATTTTTCCACTGTGGTCCTCATTAAAAATACATTTTTCCCCTTGTCAAAATAATCACTAGAACCATTCAGGTTTTCTTGTCTAGCAAAAATTCAGAACTAAATTTTCAGTTAACATGGAAAAATTAGTGACTTAAAAGACAAACACATGGTGAATTTCCACTAAATCCGACAGCAAGAACCTGGTTTTCATCAGTTTGCCTATTCCACCACTGTTATTTCGTATGGGTGTATGGGCATAGCTTGGCAAGCAAACCATTAAGTTTCTGGTTTACAAGATATATTAGCTGGCAGTGTAATCCAAAAGGTTCTTAGATGAGATTACTGTTGATGTAGAATTTCTATAGATTTTTCATTGCAACTTATGTGCGTAAGGAAGAAAAAACTAACAAACTTTTAGCACCTGGTATATTGCCACTTGCAGGTAACTGGAAGCTTGCCAGAAACTTTAAATACATTTGTGAGAATTTTAATGAGGTTGCTAATACTTTAATACATTTACCTCCAGCTAAGCTTGTGACTTTAATTCCCCTCAATAGATTAATGGCTCCTTATTGCAAGTATTTTGTTTGTAGATGATCGTCTGTCCAAATACACTCTGATGATACCTTATACAGAGCACTGTTTCAAAGAGATCTCAAATATCTTTTGGAATTAACACCGTAATGAGTACTATGAATTACTATCATATCCACCCTACAATTCCATTTTCACTTACTTATGTATCTTTACTCTTCAACCTCTCATGCACATGCTTTACTTTAAAGTGGGAAATTCCCTTGTTGGAAATAATGACAAAGTCAGCTTTGTTCCAGTCTTTAAATGACATGCATGTGTTTTTAGAGTTGATATCACAGAATCGTCTAGGTTGGAAGAGACCTCCAAGATCATCTAGTCCAACCTGTGTGTATGTAGTCCAATGTGTGTATGTTTAAAACATTTACATGTAAAGAACAGAAGTAGTTTCAGCTTTATACTTTTCACTTTTATGCACCCATTGCAGATTTTTATACTTTATCACTGCTTGTAGTTTAAACAGTTTGTTGTCCAACTGAGCAAGAGGCTAAACAAGGAGTCTCATGCCAGCCTGGCATGAAACTTCCAAGGATGGGAACAATGAACGCAAGGTGTATCTTAAGATAATTGTCTGAGAATTACAGTCACTGACTTCCTTTATAGGCCTATAAGCTTCTCTAAAACCTTTTTAAAAGTCAATTATGTGGTTATTTTGGCAAAAAAGATATTGTTGATGCATGGTTGGTTCTATATTGTGATTGTTGATCACTTAGTTTCAAAAGATACACCTTAACAGCTGGTAGCCATGTGTGCTTTTCTTTTTGATTAAAGTTGATCTCCTTTACGTTTCTGCATGGTCTATTATGGATTGCATTATGGTGCAGCCATATGTGGAGATAGAGCAATCATTAATTTAAAATGGTAAGATCCAAGCTACTGTCCAAACGGAAGGTTAAAGCACTGATACAACAGAAAGAGATTTACAGTCACTGTCATGTTTCACAATCATGTGAAATCCAAGAATAACATAATGAATAACATGATTTGAAAAGGTAATGAGGATGGGAATTTGAAAAAGTGATAAATTGCCCAATAAATAATTTGGCTACTAATCTGTACACAAAATATGTTTGCCTCCCCTTTATTGCAACTGACAATTTAAAAATCCTAATACTCTCCGATGAAATAAAATAGTAGAAGTTCAGACTAGAAACTGGGAAAAACTTTTTCACCAGATGGGTGTTGGATGGGTTCCAGTGGAACCCATTTACCCACAGAAGCTGTGGGATCTCCGTCCTTGGGTGTTTCCAAGACATAGCCAGGCAAAGCCATGGCTGCCAGTGTGCTGATGACAATCTCACTTAGAGAAGCAGGTTGGCTAGAGACCTCCAAAGGGTTCTTCCAGCTGGTATTTCTATGATTACGAGGTTTAAAAAATGTATTTGCACATAGGGAGTGGAACACATTTTGCATGGCTGAAAGAAGTTTAGCATAGCATCCTGTCTGACTACATTTGAGATAATTTGCCCTAATTTTTATAGGGAAGCTTGTCATTGCTCTCTGTGTAACTAACATAGAGAAGTAAACAAAGAGCTATAAGACACAGCATTGAGGGAAACTATCTGTATTTATTAGTGGAATCATATAAAAGAAAGAGTCTTTTCATCCTAAGAAGTGCAGCTGAAATATAAGTATGTTAAAATCTCAGTTTGCACAAGCAACTTGGAAGCATGATATTCATAAGGTTTAAATGCAACTGACCCTGTATGCAGTTATGGGAAACTTCATGATAGTTATGTTAAGCTCTTAGATACCTGTGTATTAATCTACTTCTTTTACACACAAAAAAACCAAACCAAACCAAAAAACAGGCTGTTTTTGATCACTAATTCTTCAGGCTGTGAAGGTTTGTCAGCCTCCTTCTGTTTCCATATAAATAGAACTGGAACCCTTAAGGAAAGCTCCATTGATGTAGACAGCTATACTAACCTGTTAACAGAAGCGTTTGAGCTCTAATAGTAGAAACAGAACTGGGCCGTCACTAAATATTTTTAAAAAGTGATACTCAAAAGAAAGTTCCATCAATACAGACAAGAGAGTGAGTAGCAGCCCCTCAGAATAAAGAAAGAGCCCAGGAAGTCATATACCATTTTCTGCAACACTCACTTTGCCAAATGTGCAATCAAATTCAGAAGATCTAGGCTGCAGTATTTCTGTCTAAAGCAAATTGTCTTTTACAGACAACAGCTACCTATGCTGTAATGAAACAATCGCAGACATACTTTTACAAAGTGTAGCTGTGGGAATTTTCCATACAACTTTTGTATAGAAATTTGTTTTCCAGCTGTGGGAAAACCAACAGTAATCTGTTAGACTGATCAGTCCTTTGTTAGCCTGTTAAGTTTAGTCCTTCCTAAGCCAGATCTTTAGTACACCAGGATCTTAAGTTCCACCTGCAAACTGCCAAGCAGGAAATTGCAGTTTGCAAAGCATAGGTTTCACATACTTGCAGTGTTTTGCTTAGCAAGTGAGGTGCTGTGTTCTGTCCTAGTTTCTAGACAGATTTCACAGGGAGGAGGCTTACATAGGGTTTGCTGCGTTAGTTTTGTCTGAAAGTGAGATGAACATCAGTTACCACTGTGAGATATAGTTGGAAAAAAGGATCCTAATCTCCTACCAAAGAGATCAGAAGAGCAATCTGTCTGTTCTTGAGAGGTAATTAACCAGAGACAACTGGGACAGCTCAAGTACACCTTATTACTATGCAGTACTATTCAGAGCCTGTTAAATATCTCAACCATTGTACGTCTTTTACAAAGCACTGATTTTTTTTGAACATAACAGCATTGGCACATAATTACATGTTGTCATTCAAGCTAGCATTTGTTTTCATTTATTGAAAACGCCTTTGTTAAAAAAGAATCGTCTAGATGCCTTGGTCCTGTGGAAGCTACCATTTTTTGCCACCCCTTCCCTTTATTCCTTTTAATAAAGCCTGTTAATAATAGGAAAGTAATGCATATCTCCAAACAACAGCAAAATGCAGTCCAACCTAATGTGCCATGGAAAATAGTCTGTAATGATTGATCTAATCCTAAAATTAATTTAATTTTGTACCTTTTGCTTATTTAATGGTAGGTTATTTGAAATACATCTCCAATTTCACTAAGGAACCCTGTAATTAGGAAGCGTTCATTAGGAAACAGCTAATCAAAATACCAGATCAAGAATATAGGCCAGCTCAGACCTCATGGGGGTAGGTATTCAGCATCACTTTTGGCTGATGAACTTGCGTGCTCTCAGCTGTTTCTGCCTAAAGGATTAAAGAAGCAAGTATGTGCCTCAGCACAAGAAAGGCAGTGTCTGAAAGCATCCAGGTGAAAAAAGTGGTGCTCCAAAAATGAGGTGGCTTGTTGAAGAGTCCAGTCACTCATTCCTCTCAAATTGTGTAAGTCAGTAGCTGAGCTAAGTTATGCGCAGAGCGATTGTTTTCAGCTAGCCTTGGAGTTTGACTTCCATTTCGGATCTGCTGTTCAAAAGCCTGTTTCCCTCTTCCCAACACGTTTCTTCCTAGGCTCAACTTTACTCCCTCTCGTGTGAGCCCTCTTTGTCCTCACAAAGGGGTGGTGAACGGATGCTACTGTCAGTCCTGACCAGCACCTTCCTCCTCACGCCTCTACCCAGCCCCAGCGTGGGGTCCCTCCCATGGGGGTCTGGCCATCCAGAACAGCTCCTGTGTGGGTTCTCTCTGGGCTGCAGTCCCTTAGGGGAAGCCTGCTCCAGTGCAGCTCCTCCGTGGGCTGCAATTCCTTCAGGGCTCATCTGTCTGCTTTGGCACGGAGTCACCCATGGGCTGCAGTGTGGGCATCTGCTCCACTGTGCACTGCAGGGAAATTCCAGCTTCACTGTTGTCTCTGCCAAGGGCTGCAGGGGAATCTCTGCTCCACTGCCTGGAGCACCTCCTCTCACTCATTCTTCTCTGACCTCGGTGTTTGCAGAATTATTTCTCACTTTTTTTTTTTTTTTTAATTGCTCTCATGCGCAGCTTTTTGCCCTCTCTTAAACACATTTTCCCAGAAGTGCCACAACCTTGGCTGCTGGGCCCAGCCATGCCCTGTGGTGGGGCTGTTGGAGATGGCTGGATCTGACTGTGTCTGGTGTGGGGAGCTCTGGCAACTCCTCACAGAAGCCCCTGGCAGCCCCCCATTGCCAACACCTTGCCACCTATGCCTAATGTTGAGAAAGCTGGGGAAAACAGGCATATTCATCCTTGCCAACAGTGCTGTTTCTAGTAGTAAAAATGCTGGTGTTATTCCCTCCAGAACATGTGTATCCTTTTTGTTTTCTTCACTAGTGTTATATATGGACATGTGCTGTTCTGTTAGGATCAGTTGGCGTTTTCCATTATGTACAACATGTGCTGGAGGAGAACAAATACGCAACTTTTCTATGAGTGTGGAAAAAATGTGAGGAAGGGTCTGAGAATGTGTTCAGACTGCAACAGAAACCTGATGTACACCCTCAGCAGCCAAGCTCTCCCTCCTGTCAGGAAATGGAGACTGCTGTGAGTTGTGGAAATCATGTTTTCAAACCAATGTTAATGTGAAAAAAATGGGAAAAAAATGCAGTGACTACGCTTCTGTTATGAAATTGTTGATTTAAACTGTTGATATTTGTACTAAGGAGAAAACAATGTGTAGATTTCCCTGCTGGGCTGATTCCAAAGGACAGATTATAGTTCCTGGCATCTGCTGAAATGGGCCAGAAGAAAGTCACTTGTTGGGGCACTTTTCCTGAGTTATGGGAAAAACATCTGAAATACAATATCAGATGTTCAGTCCCAAGTGGAGTGTACAAGAGAAATTCATAACTGGAAGGAGGCTAAGAAAATCTGTCTTCTGTTTTAATTGAAATGAAAAATGTACCAAGATGTCATAGTGAATTAAAAGAGGTATTAACGTTTTTGCAGACAGTAATGAATTTTGGAAAGAAGTTCTGCTGAAAAGTCCAGATTCTAGGTGGGATGCTGTGCTCCTTTCACCTGCAGCAAAAGTCCATGACAGTCTGCATATGCAATAGCAACAGGACAGAGGAGGGAAAAAAAGCATTATGTAGCTTCATATATCGAATATGAGATTGTGAAATCAAGCAGAATCACAAGACTCTTTTAATGTCGGAAGAACATGGCAGTTTGGGACAGAAAAAAAAAAAGATTTGGTGAGCGTCATTCCAATATCAAGAAGTCTACAAATTGCTGTTATAGGCAAGTTAGACAGGTTTCTAAGTTAGAATGGATGAGGTTGGTTTGGTTTTGCTCTTTTTAATGGGATTCTTTGAGATTTTCAGGACACTTAAAGATGAGATTTCATTCTATGTTAGTAGAGCTTTTGGTATGAAAGAGCTAGGTGAGTGTTGCCATTTTTTCCTGGTTTCAGCAGAGGTGAATTCACTCCCTGAGGCAATGAATTTGTGGACTGCAACTGTGGAACTTGGTACTTAAGTATACTAAACTAAGTTCTTTAGCAAAGCAGCTGATGATTTCTGCTGCATTGAACACTCTCTCATTTTCCATAAGCTTCTTAAAGATGTTCTGTGAAAGTTGCTCTGATTAAAAAGATTATTTTCTAAGGGAAGTATCAGCAAGCTTGACCTGGGACACAAGAATCAGGCTGCTTACTTTCATCTTCAAGCACTCTCATGTACCTTGTTACGGTTTGTGTACCTGAGACAGGTTTGTTTTGCAGATCTGCTATGGCAATCCTAGTTAAAGAAACGCCATAGCCAAGATCTGGGCCAGTTCAAAGTAGCTTTAACTGAAGGCATTATTTGTAATTGTGCTGCATTTACAATTGCTGATGCCAGGAGGAGAGATTCCAGTTTTCCTTTGTACTGCAAGTTAGAAAATAGATGCATGCAGAATGCTGAGTTGCACAAAATTTATACATCCATTTTTAAAGTTAAAATGTTCTTTAATTCTTATCAGTCAGCAATTGACTCTTATGGTGCAATTCAAATTTTCCTAGCCCTTTCAAGCTGCTTTGTGGTGCTGGGCAATGATGGCACATTCTGCAAATGCACTCCTTCAGAGGCTGTGAGCAGGCTCTGTTACCCAATGGTAACTAACCCCTTCTCTGGTCCTAGACAAAATGTTTTTGCTGCCAAAAAGCTATTCGACTCAATGATCTAATGTGAATGAGCTAGTTATTTTTCTCCATTGCGTGTCAGAAAAAAAAAAAAAAAGTGGAGGAAGTCTAGGGAGAGGAACAATTTTGTATTCTAGTTTTGCTAAAACCCAGAGCAGGTTCACTGCATGGCCTCAAAAAAAATGAGTGAGGAACTACAACCTGACTGCTACAGGGAAGGCTGAGTGCTCTAAAAGGAAAACAATCAATCAGGCATAAGCCGCAGTTCCAGTGGCATTTCTTTGAGGCTGCCATAAACATTGCTTTTTGGGAAAGAATGCAGGTGGTTATTTTCAGGCAGCTCAGTTCTCCTGTCCAGTTCTCGAACAATCCAAAGAGGGGAGAGGGAAAGAGAAAATACGTTGTTTAAATTAGTTTAAACAGTCCTGAATGTGAAACCATGGACTTGTATTGCGGTTGTTGTAGAAGGAAGCCCTTTTGTTACCAGTTCAGTCCATTTGGCAATAGCTGGTGATAAGCAGAAAACTCTTAATTTAGATGAATGTCAGAAATGACCCATGTAATTAGGAACCACGCTGCTCTGATCAACAGCTTGTTCACATGTTGTTATTTCCATTCACTGCTCTTTTTTTTTTCCTGCCTAGGTAATGCCAAAAGTGGTTCATGTACCTTGTATTCCCCGTAATTAACGAATCTTTACTGGAGAAAGTAAGCAAATAGGTGGAGGCTTTCTGACACCTCTTTGGCATTTCTCTTCTTTTCTGGTCAATTACCTGCTTGGTTGGGAACATGTTTCATGTTAGTATGTTTTACCATCAGTCAGATCCAGTCATGTATGTGATTAGTATTCTGGCACTGAAGAGAAGTATTGTTTATAGAATGCACTTAGCCTGTACATATGGAGCAGAATTTAGCAATTTGGCAGGATAGTTAATGCATTTTGAGGTTTACTAAATTCTTTTCTTATTTCTGTGGCCGTTTGTCAGCGCAAGATTTTTAATTATTCAAATTTTCAAGTTTATTTAGAAAAGGAATACTGCTATTCATACTAAAATACGTATTTTTTCATTATCTGTTTAACCTTTTTATTTAAGTACCTACTCCTCATTAAATAAGCTGTCCTTTTGTTTGTATTTTAAATGGCCTTTCATCTACTTTTAATGACCTTTAATGTAAAATATTCCTTGCTTTGTAGAGTGTTGTGTCTACACCAGTGTTTGCCAACATACTGAGCAATTCTGGCACTCAGCAGGCTTGCCTGTCTGAAAGATGTCTTCTACCTATCATAAGCTATCAGGCTTGATGCAATAGTTAATGGAGGGACTTGTTTGATGCAAATGATCAGAATAGAGAATCACTGAGTTCTCTTTTGGTCTCTGTTTAGGGGAAATAACCTTGCTGTAAAATATTGAGTTACTCAAAGCGTGACCAACTTAGGCAGCTGTGCAGTACGTGAGGGAAAACTAGCAAATTCGGCAAGGTCCCCTATAAAGCTGTAAGGCAGCGGCTGCTGGCTGTTGGATTAGAGGTCTGTGGCTGCCTTGGCAAGGGCTGAGGCATCTGTTCTCTGCAGCTCTGTGCAGTGTAAGTGAGCCAGTGGGGTGCTGCTCCTGAGCTAATTAGTCGTACACAGAACTAAATGTCTGAGAAGGCTTCCCTGAATTTGCCCGAGAAGGTTCTTGAGAGTGTAGCACGTGTTGTTCCTACTACAGTGAGAATCTGGGATGCATATGATGACACTGTGATAAAACAATTGCTGTTGCCCTGAAATTACACTTTTTGACTCAGAGTTGTGGAGGGTATGGACTTTATGTAGTTACAGTTGCACTACAATTTATACACTGGGTGAAAGATGTAAGAAGTAGAAGAGGTAGACTGAGCACCATTGTCTAAAAGACCAGGTTTTAAGCCAGGCACCTGCTTTCCAGGAGAGCATCCTAGGATACAGGCATGCCTGGGCGAATACTGAAGTGATGTTTGGCAGGAATGATAGATTCATGGAACTGAAGATGGAACACGAATGATTGTGTTACAAGGGCAGGTCCTGGGTTTAGTCCCTTCTTCCATCTCTCTTATTTTTAAAAGGTCTTCTATAATTACTATAAAGTTTCATTTTCTTGAATGTTGAATTCAGTGCTGTGTTATCCAGCCATAGAGCACTCGTAAAAGGTCAGACAGCTCAAAGGAACTTTAGCTTTTCTCTGTCAGGTTTGTGTGAATTTTAAAAGATCCACAGTAGCCCATGTACATGATCTCAGCCAAAGTGTCAGCTTCGTGGCACACACCATGGCAGGGACTATTTTGCCATTGTACCTCAGGAGATAGGTTGTGATTTTGTGAATCATTCTGTTGAAATTCCACTTGTGTAAGCACTATGTGCTCCCCTTACCCCTAGTTTAGGATAATTTAATTTATTTAAATAACTTTAGTGTGAATTTTTTGTGGGTGAAGAAGACTCAGAATTTTGCATCAGTATGTTTTCGTATTGCCACAGCAGTTACTGAAAATGTAGTCCCAGCCTCAGCAAAAGAATGTAGGCAAGAGATGACTCTGAGGATGTTAGCAGTTTAGAGAATGTTTGCTGTAAGCGCTTCAATATTTTTAATCTTTAAATCAGAACATTTTTGTTTTCATGTTAAGTTTTTCCAAGCAATAAAAATGTTATCAGAAAAATAATCTTTACAATACTAGTAAATGGCGATGAGTTTGTTAAAGTTCTAAATAGAATGCAAAAAAATGGAGAGAGGTTTTAAGTTTTTATAGCAGAGCAAGATATGTTGCAAAAGTCACAAAGTGAGTCGTCCCTGAAGCAATGATGGATCTCTAGTGTCTTTTTAAAAGAAGCTGTTTGTGATTCTGAAGTGAATTCCCTTCCCTTCCCTCCACTTTTTTTTTTTTCCGTCTTTTTTACTCTAGATCTGTGAAAGCTATTTATGTATCTCCAGATTTTGATCTGACAGCCTAACATGCAGCTTTGATGATTATCCTGGTGGTATTTTTGCAAAATACCTGTACAACTTCAGAGCTGGAGTAGCACTGAAAATCATTGTCATGTGGTACCAACTCATACAGTCACATTTGAAAACTGCACTCTGCAGTTTTGAAAGTTCTCTTAATTTGGAAACTCATCACTTTTTTCTTGATCTTCCAGCTTTTACTGTTAATTGTCAATGGAGAATCTGGCTCTAAGTTTAAAAGAGGTACTTTAAAGGAGGCTATAGTGAGGTGAGGGTTGGTCTCTTCTCCCAAGCACCAAGTGATAAGATGAGGGGAAATGGCCTTAAGTTGCATCAGGGTAGGTTTAGGTTGAATATTAGGAAAAAAATCTTCACTGAAAGGGTTGTGAAGTATTGGAACAGGCTGCCCAGGGAAATAGCTGAGTCACCATTGCTGGAGGTTTTCAAAAGACATCTAGATATAGAGCTTAGTGACATGGTTTAATGGTGGGCTTGGCAGTGATAAGTTAAAAGTTGAACTGGATGATCTTAGAGGTCTTTTCCAACATTAACAGTTCTGTGATTCTATGAGTTATATAGAAAAAATGTGATTCCTGGATGAACAGATCAATTACTTGCTGGACTGTGGGAGTGAGAAGAGACTGTTGTAGAAAGTGGGTGTACACTGGTGCTAAGGGATGATGTTGGCAGTATTGAGGGTGGGAAAATCTTAAAATGGGAATTTGTGGACATAATTTTAGTTAGATAAGAATAAGGGGAGAGACATGCTGTTATTGCAGTGGAGCAAAATTCAATTCCTCAGTTTTTGTTGAGACTTCCAGAGCGGGAGAAGACATAGGAAGAAACTTCATGAGTATATTCATCAGAAAAATAGCAATTGTTTTTTGCCAAGTCTTGATAAAATTTGAAACCTAACTTTTTTGTTCATCAAAAACATTGCAATTTGAAGAAGCTCTAAATACTTTTTTCTTCACTGTGCTTTGCTTCCCCTACTGTTGTGTGAGGATGTACTAGAGATTAGTCTGTAGATAGCAGAATTTGCCACAAGTTCATTTGGACAGTGAAGACTTTGTCTAGACTGTAAGATGAGGAAGAGGCAGACTTGCAGAGCTGTTAGAGCTTCATCCTGTGTGCTTTACATCCCCAAGTTTTATCAACACCGGAAGTGAGGTGCAGATGTCCCAGACAATGCTTAGAAGAAGTCAGTCCCAATTTGTCTGATGATGGAAAGATTCTACCCTGGTTGGTGCCTGTGCCCAGTTTGCTCAAATAAAGAGAACAGGAGTACTAAAGCTTGATGCTCTCAAGAGTTTTCCTCCTTCAGAAAACTAGAGTTGGGATGGTCATTTAGCATGAACATGATGTTTTTCAATGGGATTAGTGGCAGAGTCTGGTCTTGAGAATGGGTTGAGGTGCCTGCTTATTGTACGGGGTGAATACTCTCAGAGTTTGAAAAAAATTATGCCAGAGTCTGACCAGATGGCCTAGAAAGGCCTTCATCAAATCAGGGAGCTGTCATAAATATTAGGTTTGTTAGTTTGTTTTTGATGAAAATTCTGAAACTGATGTAGGTTTGTGAAACTCACTCAAAAGAACTTCATGTAGTAAGTTAACCTGCTGATCATGCATAGCTGAGGTGGCCTACTGCATATGACAGGGCACAAGCAGAGAAAGGTTGCTATAGTAGATCGAGAATGGGACAATGACAGTTTAGGACAGCGTAGGTGTTCAACCAGTAAAACGAGATAATTCTACACTAGTAAGGTAAAGAAGAAAGACTGAGAAGGGAAAAGCATCACGATGGGAAAACAGGTAAGCAAGTTGATGATTTTGGCAGGAAAGCTGCAAAGTAGTGTGGTACCAGAAGAGCAAAAAGAGAAACTTAGTGGAAACATCAAAAATAGCAGCTTTAAAACCCAACTGGACTTAATTTTTTGTAAAACTTCCATAATTAGTTTCATCCAAATTTGGCCGTGTTCAGGCTATTCTTATGGTGTGTTTATCCAACCAATATCAGAAAGAAATGTTTTTGTATTATTTCTGGTACAGTTTTGTAAAGGGTTAGAGAATTACAAAAATATCTGAGATTAGTTGCTTTTCCGAGCTAACCTACCAAGCTTCTTCAGATTCCTTTTGTTCTTAGATAATTATTTTTGGACAGTGTTATGATAGCATTATGGAATGCCATCTTATCCATGAGGTACAGGCATTGCTTATATATGTACTGACTACTCAATTCAATATATACTTTGAAGCAACTGTTAAATGGTGATACTTCTGTTCTAAATATATTGTTTTGATTTCACAGGTGCCTGCATAAATATCACCAACATCCAGTGCCAAATGCTGCCATATAACTACACCACTCTAACTTCAGTTCTTTCCATTGTCAAAAGTATTGAAATGGAAAAGTTCCTGAAGTTCTTCAGTTATCTCAGTCGTCTCAGCTGCTATCAACACATCATGCTGTTTGGCTGTAGTCTTGCTCTTCCTGAATGCATCAGTGACGGTGATGACAGGTATTTGGAAACAAAAATCAGTCAGTGACTAGAGCCAATTGTGGTAAAATACTCTCTGTCTAATCAGACAAGGGCAGATCCCAACTAAGCCTATGTCCTTCTAATTACAAAACTGCTGTCTCTCAAAGCTATTCACAACATTTCTGCCAGGATAAGCCAATGGCAGTAAAGTTCTTTTAGAAAAAGTATTGCCAGTGTACAGAATGAAATTGTGATACTGGGATAGTCAGGTTTGTTTTCTCAGTAAGGGGACCAGAATTCTTGTACCTTATCTCTCCAATCTGAATGGTCCAAAATGGAATGCTTTATAAAAATTTAAATGCATTGGATATTTAAAACATTGACATCAAGTGTGGTGGATCTCAGTTAAATTAAAATTCAACAAGCGGGTAAAGCAGATTTTTAAGGCAACAGTCAGTCATTTCAATTCGTTTTGATCTTTTCCCTAAGAAAAGTTTATCTTTTAAATCCATGTTATGGTATGAGATTAGCAGGATGTATTCAGAGACATGTTTTTTAAACTTCCCAGTTTGATTTCTGCATTTACATAATTACATAGCATTACTATCATGTGCATGCACTTTTTTCATTGAGTTTGATTTGAAATAACATCAATGAGTTTAACAGTGCTAAAATCAACATATAGTGCAAACAGATTATTATTATTATTATTATTATTATTATTATTATTATTATTTAAACAATCTTTCTGTTGTTTCTGAAGGGGGTAAGAGTGAGAGGAAAGTTCTTTCTCCTCATTTTATTACCTGTAAAATTCAGTGGAAGAGAATATGGCACTTGAGCAAGTGATTCAGTTAGCATAACAAGAACCAAGAAGCTGAACGCTGTGCAGTTTAGAAGGGATAGGGTATTTATGAAAAAGCAGTTTTATGAGAAGAGGTAAGGTGATTTGTAATGTAGTTGCTACTGATAGGTACAGTCCCAGTCCAGGCAACATACGCCTGCCATTTCCATCACAATGGAATGATTCCTGGATCAGTCAGTTAAGCTCCCTAAACTGACAGAAGATTAACCCAGGAAAAAAAAAAGGTGAATAGGTGATTATATGGATAGGATTGGGTGAAGGTAAGGCACCATGGGAAAGAGTGCAATCAGAATGACCAGTAGACTGGCTGAGCTGTTTAATCCAAATACACCCATGTGCCCATGTATATCAGACTACTGACAAATATTTTCCATTAACCCTCTGTAACTCATTGCAGGATTAATTATAGTTCCTACCCCAGTAATCCAATAATACAATTGTTTCAGTTAACATACAGCCTAAGCTAACTGCTATTGTAGGAGATCATAAAGCCAAATCAGAAAAATGGCTTCAGGTACTAAATTGATACATGTACAGGTTAAACAACAGAAATAGCCATTTCTCTGTCACATATTCAGCCCTGTTTGGAATTTGACTTTCGCAAGCGTTTTGAAAGTGAAGGGTGTGTGTCAAGGGTACAAAGCTTATAACTCAATCAAATAAATGGAGTAGGGAAAGGCTAAAAGTTTTAGCTTTCCTTTTCCATTTCTCTGCTGAAGATACCTTTATTGTAGGGCTTACATTATGACAACTGCTTTGCTAATTTAAAAAGAAAAAAAAGTTAACAGTGAAGTTTGGAACATTCAGAGTTTTACTCCGGTTTTGGGTAGCAATCAAAATATTTTGAAATTCAAGAGTCAGGGTTTTTCTTTTTATGTGTGTGTTTGTGTATGTGTTTTCTACAATAGCAACTTTCTCCCATTTGTTTTTAATGTCAAAGCTGGGACTGGATTTCCACCCCCCCATACTCTGGAGGTCACAATGTCTCCTTTGATTCTTATTTTAAAACCTTTTTGTCTGGAAACTTCTGGATGCTTCAGGCTGATAGGAAAGAAAATCCAATGTGAGAGTGAAAATGATGCAGGATTACATTAAAATCTGACTTCACTTTAAGTAATCATAACTGTCTGGAGTGTGTCATAAGTGACACTGAAAATGTAGGCTGAGTGGCAATCACAGGAAGATCTTTAAGGGTGGATTTACAGAGTGCTAGTTTGTAGAATCTAGTTTACTAAACCTGAGCTGCTGTAGTTTACCTTCTGCATTTTTTTTTCCTTTAGACATTGACTGGCTGGTTTTAGTGATTACTGTTTTTCTTGTAGAACCTAACTATTCCAGGCAAATAAGTGTCTTTCAAAGCCAAGAATAATGATTTAAAGAAGTGTTGTCATATCTTTATTTGGGATGTGACTTCCTATATTTCTGCCCACTGATCTTAGTTTTTAAAACACGACTGAATTTAAGTACAATTGTTTTTTATTCAGTTTTGAATTATCTGTTTATACAGAAACCTGAGGGCTGTAGTTCCTGTCTTATGATTTGTTTCTGTGTTCGCTTTTTATAAATATTTAAATGTTTTGTGGAGCCATCCTAATGTCAATACTCAGTGAACAATGAACCTGTAGCAAGAGATTTTGCCTTTACAAAGTATTTATGGAATCAGAATATGTTTTATTTTATTTCAATTGATTTCATTTCAATTTGTTTCCTATTTGTATTTGGGAAGCTGTACAGACTTTATTATCTCAGAATAAACAGGGAATATTTGAAGTAAATAAGTCGTGTCAGAAACTTTGAAGTTCATTAGGATTTATTACTGTATGATCCAAAAGATGAGATGACAAAATAAGTGCATTACATTTTCAGAACGTGAATTCAGTCTAGGCAACTTTAAGTGAAACAGATATAGTAACTGCATAAAGATGTTAGTTAACACCTTCTCCTAGTCCCTAGTGATAATTCACCTTGAAGAGACGAGTCAAAAGTAGATGAAATTGGGGAATTCTGTCAGCAACTCTGGGGTGACTCTGGAGAAGGGCCTTTGTTGGTATGAAAGGCTCTTGGAATAATGAGGGACAATCACTTTGTATGTGTTGAGCACAAATACAAAAAGAGGAGACAGGCCTGTTGAACAGGGGCATTTGGCAAGTATTAGAAAATATTCAAGGAATCTGGAGAAGCAGAAGAGCCACAGTGGAAAGACCCCAAGGATAGTGAATAGGGATAGGTCCCTGTGCTGTAGGCCTTTTTTGGATATATGGTTGCTTTTAACATAGTATCACAAAACATACACTAATAGGCAGAAGAGTTGTTACTGACGTTGTCTGTAATTCCTCCAGTGAATTCCTGCTGTCTCATTCTCACTGGCAGCACGTCCCTGATAACATTATCTATTGATACTTCCTTGTTTCTTAGTGCAATTGCTTCAAATTTATGTAGAGCATAAGTGACAAATGCTGCCTACACAGTAGAAAATAAATGAAACTTCTGTGATGCTCAGATGTTTATTCTTAGGTATTGTTGAGAGAATCTGTTGGCAGCTTCAGCCATGGGAGCAATAATTACAACAATGTGTTACAAGAAGCAACAAGAAGGGAAGTTCCAAACACTGATCTTTGGCATCCAATGTGCTGTCATTACACAGCTTTGCTCTATGTTTTAATTTATGTCTGTTCCACATTTATCTTTCATGTGTTTGTAAACATTGTTTTCATTAACACTTGAAGGAGATTAAGTTTCTGGGCAGGGAGCAGCTTCAGTGTTTGTGTAACACCCAGTGTAGTTAGGTACTGGAATTTCTGAATAGTGCCACTATACTGTTGCTCTTAAAAATCATTCTTCTGTATCTTACTATAATAAAAATGAGGTGTGGCAGTCAAAAAATTATATAAAAACTTATATTTCATTCTAGCAACTGGATGTAATTGTTAGCCCTACTGTTCTAAGAAAACGTATACTAGTACCTTTAAAATGCTACTTTCCAGGTTGAAGTTTGAAAGTCCAACTAAAATCTGTGTGTGAAAATACATGGGAAGTTGAAGTGAATTAAGACAAAGCATTTATTTGCTCATAATCTGGATAGTAAAGAGCTCTTTATTTAAAGGGATTATGAAACTTCTCCTTGGGTGAATGGAGGAGATATTTCCAACATGACTTCAAAATCAGATGTACAAAACCTTTCTTAACACTGTCCAGCAGCATTTCTAAGAGAAGATGACTATAGTGAAAATTGACATCTTAAATTTGTTGCTGTGCTTACTTAATGACTTCAGTGTAGTAACTTTGTCCTGTTGGGTAGTCTGCAACCTATTGCCTCCAAACACTGGTACTTCATTTGTTGTAAGAAAAATCTTCTCAGATATGTTGGTTATCATTAAGGATTTAAGCTAATGAGTTTTAGTTTACCATTGGGAGACACTAGGAATGGGCAAAAGGTCAGTAACTGCAATGCAGTGCTTGTTTATTTCTTTATAGCAACTCATTTGCGTTGGATTCTGCAAGGTCTGCAGAATTTAGATATTGCATTCAAGAAGACAAAGAAAATCTGAAAAAAAAGTGCAATGTTTTCAGATTTTTGAAAGAAATTGTAAAGTCAAAATGCCTGTAAATTTAAAGTTTCAAAATTAATAGAGAAGTTCATAGTGGGTCAGCCTGTAAGTGCATAATGCAAACACTCCTTGAATGATACTTTCTAATAGTGCTTGCGTTATGTGAATACATATGCTTCATCAAAAAGGCTTGGTAAAATCAGCAAGCTATGTAAGATCCTGAAGACCTACATACACGGCTTATTTCAGACTTGGAGTGCTAGGAATAAATTTGAAGATTATGGATTCTTATAATACCTCTTCATTGTCATGCTGTCTTCTAAAGCAGAAACAAAAAAGTGGAGTAATTCCACTAATCTTCTGTGTAGAGGATTTTTCTGTGTTTTCCAGAAAGCAGAGGAAATACCTTCCATTGACAGATCCCTAGAGTGTTAAATCTGTGGAGGTCAAACTTAATTTAAGCTCTGCCAAGAAAATAGTATTTGAGCAAAGCAAATTAAACAGGGTAATAGGCTCTCAAGGGAAAATTCTCGTGCACCTTTCATTCCTGCATCTGTTTATACACTAGATGCTTTTTTTCATGTCAGACATCTTTGAAAACAAAGTTGTGAAATGGCTGGTCTTAAGTTAGGGGTGAAAGAGTCCATCTGAGATCATTGCTTGTTATCTTGATTAAAATCTGCAAAACTACTTCACTCGTGTAGTCCTGCATTATTTTTTTCTCTCAGCTTCATTATACAGCTTTCTACTTTAGAATGAAGAGAAAATGTTTCTCTCTGATTTTCTGACTCTCTCTTGAAAAGAAGTTTGTCATGTCAGTATCTGTATCTACAAATTTATTTGGTGTGCAGTAACCTCCATGGTACAATAAGAATAGTCAGCTAGAGTCATTGAAAGCCAAAGGGGGCTGCATGATATGTTAGGGTTGTGCAGAAATTACTAGTGAAAATTAGGTTAATAAGCAAAATATCCTTTGAAGAGGCAAGGATAGTGGGAAATAGCTCAGTGGAAATTTTTTTTTTCTTTTATTATTTTTTTTTTTGTGTGTGTGTGTTCATTGTCTTCATTGCTTTTCTGTAATTTGTAAAAAGGGACAAAGTAGAATGTTTCATTTTCAATATGGACATAAGCTAGGATGCAATATTAGGTCCAGAAAGCGAATCCAGAAATGCATGGTGTCTCTTATTAGAAGCTGACAACAGTTTAAAACAAATTCGGAATGAAGAAAATTTCTTTCAAGTCCTTTTAGAATATGGAAAAGAATCAAAATTCACAGAGCAAGGGATCTCTGTCATGCTTTGTGTAACACATGAATATGATCAGTGATGGGGCTATTTTCCTTCTCTTGCCTTTGTGAACTGCACTCTAAGCTTATTCATGGTCTTTGTTCCTCCTGCTTACAGTGAAATTGATTTTTATTTGATTTTCTTTTATTGCAGTGCACAATTAGAATTTTAAAAATAATTAGAAAAATAAAAATCATTTCTTAGAATTGATTGATGCTTTTAGAGTATTTAGTAGCAAATGTTAACATATGCATGTAGAACTTGTTCATGTAGCTAAAGAGAATTTTTATTTTAAGATTTTGAGTAGGAAACTATCAGCATACGTTTAAGTCAATACCTGTTTTTCAAAGTCCATAATGTGTTCAGTTTTGTATGAACTGTGTATGAATATGTTTACATTTTGATAGGTAATCCTACACTGGCACGTTTCAGTCTTATTTTATTCTACCTAATTTTAGTAAGAAAAACATAAATATGTCAAGTCAAAATAGCAGCTGTTAGGAGCTCTGGATAAGCAGTCTGATAGGTAACCTGTGACATAGCTGCTACACTAGCTTTTTGTAATGTATTTGTGCAGAGATGTGAAATTATAGTTGCAAAATTTTGCAATTCTACAGCTTGTAAGAAATATTTAAATTTCATTGCTTGTGATGATGCAGTTTCACAGTCACTTTTGAAGTAACTGTATTGAGAAACCCTCCTGGAAGGACATTTAGAATCCCCTGTCAGAATCCCTATCAAATTTGCACTGGTTTCACTGGAATTGCTGCAACCTGATTTAAAGAGTTCAGCTACAGCATTGGTGACGATAAAGTAACAGTGCTCTGAGGAAGAAGGTGGGATGATTTCCTCCTACTCCCCACAGTTTTGTCCTTTTACTTTCTTCTCCTGGCTCTATCACCATTTTTCATGCCATGACCCAAGCATGTCGGTGGAGGCTGTTTTCAGATGTTTATAAAGTAGCTACCAGACATTTCCTGAGTTTGCAGTCTGCCTCTTTACACACCATGGGGATGGCTTCATCCTTTTTATATGCTTTCTTTTTGATGGTGGCTATTTAGACCAAGCAGTTAACGTGACTCAAAGAGATTATTCCAGCTAGATTTTTGGCAATGGTTTTCTGTCGAGATCCATCTACTCTGTTCATCAGTCTTGAAACAGAAGACTATAAACTTCAACTTTCATATCATGCGTAAATCAGAGGTGGTTTTCAGTGGATGAAGTGCTTTCTAAGCAGAATGTTTGAAATCACGTTTTGTTTTAAATGTTGCCATATCTTGTTTTTAAGCCCTCAGGAACCTGATGGGCTGATTAAGTACAAGAAAACACACTGTTGTAAAATCTTTCTGTAAATAGATAACCAAGTTATAATCCAGCCCTCAGTTTTAAAATCTAGTTGTGGTTCAAGTAAGCATAATTGTGACCACACAACCTTGGAGATCCAGCTAATGAACATGTATTGTCAAATCCTGTTAAATAATGAAAACAAAAATTAGAAAGAAAGAGTGTTATAAAGTTGTGAATGCTTGCCCACACAGATAATGTGCTCTGCCACTGTTATTCAATTTTGTGTCCTTCATTGCTGATTTAAAGCATTCTACAAAGTAAATTAATGTAACTTGTACTGTTTAGCAGAAAATCTGAAGGACACACAGGGTGTGTTACCTGAGAAAGCTCAGACAAGTAGAACAACTGCATACTTTTTTTCCTTTTTCTTTTTCCTCTGCGTGGGCCCTTTGTAGCGGTCAATATGCCTTCTGATAGCTGTAATTTCACCAATAGTTATAGCAATAGTAATGGCATGGTCTAATTCTTTCACAAATACACTGAGGATAGAGCTGCTAATGGCAGATAGTCAACATGCCATGTATTAAGAGAAACATTTAATAATGTGTTGCCTGCACAATGTACGTAACCAGTTTCAGCTCCAGTCCATCCTCAAACTGATTATGCACTAATTCTAAGTGAAATAGAACTGACTTACAGCAAGAAGAAAGTGAAATGGCTGGCAGGTGTAATGCACAGGGGAGAGATTCAAAGTAGCAACACTGTCTGTTTAAGATATCTGTCAAATTGCACTAAACAGTGTCTGTGTACTTATGGAAATATTTATGTACAATAACAGATGTCAAATACAAAGTCGTGGTTGAAACCATGTTGCACTAACTGTGCTGAACATACCTGAATTATTTTTCTACATAAAAGGACAATGAAACAACTTTTAGTTCAAACAGAAAATTTAGTAAGTAATAAACAGATGTATATGAAAAAAGAAAATCTACAACATGCAGATTCAGAAAGTGACATTGCACAGGGAAATGAGTTACAACATGAATTACAAGAAAACACACCCTCAAGCCCCAACTCCAGCTCTGATTAAAGCTAATTGATCAAGAAAAAAAATGTTATTTTTACTGTCCCACAACCAGAACATGTTCTTCATGAGATACAAATGAGACATTGAGTTGAGAACCAGCTGGTTTACACATGACTTCAAAGAAAGGAATACTCACACATGTCTGAAAGATTGACATTGACCATATTCCCAAGAAACACATGAAGAAACTTTAAAATAAAGAAATAAAATGTCACAACTGTTATAATGTAGTTGAAATCAGTGTTGCATATATATAACTTGTATTACTCATAATTCTGTCCTTCATGAGTTATTTCATTAGTATTGTGTAATTGTTTCATATAAGGCAGACAAAAAAATATGCTAATGAGAAGACTACAATTGGCATCGTCCCTCAGAACTCAGACCTTGAAGTCAACATGTGGTACTCATCTTAGGACCCATTGTTACTTCGCCCAAGGCTGAGACAGTGTAGAGGTGAGAAACACAAAGTTCGTCCTTGCAAATGGTGCAAGGGAAAGTACAGGTAATGATGTGGGATTGGTCAAAATGCCTATATTTAAAGTTCATTGACATGTTTTCATAGAAGACCGTTACCCCAGATGTGTACAATTAAAAAAAAAAGTGCACCAGTTACAATTTTTTATGCCTAATATCTGTCATGGGCACAAACAGGAAGAAAAGGTGGTTTGCTTATTAAAGCATTTCTATAATCACCAGGAATTTCTAGTATCTTCAAGTATTTGAGTAGTGGAACTTGAAATTTGGCAGGGAGGTTGCTCTCATAAGTGGTAGGCTCTGTATCATGGCTCTTGCAGGCTAAGAAGATAAGGGAAGTAAAATTGAAAAATTATTTACTTTAGGGTAACCTCTGCAATTTATTGTTGTTATAAAGTTTATGGACATATGCATATAAACTAACCCCCAAATATGGACTTACAAGTCTGAAAAATTGTAGCTCACGTGTTCTGTGTTGACAAAAGAGTGATAGAGAACTCTGAAAGCTTTTCCATCAGGGCCATGGCTCAGCTAGTGTTGGAGGGCCCATGAAAGACTCTCCGTGGCATTGACCCTCCTGGTAGCTGGGGGTGGCACTGGTGCTGGGTTGCAGGCTCTTGCAAAAAAGGGTCTGAAATAGTCTCTCATCTCAAACTCTTTTACAGTAATGTGCCAGTAGATGGCAGATGCAGTGTAGGGGAAGGACAGATCAGGGACAAAATATAGGGAAAGCTGGTCAGAAATTAGAAGCTGGAGAGAATGTTTTCACCCATTCAGAGAACTGTCATTTCCCTGCCCATACACAGTGGCTGTACACAACTACTGATATGTATAGTTTGCAGAGGACAACTCAATGTACAGAAAGTGATTACTTAAGAAATTAATTTAAAAATTAAAAGCTAGAAAAGTAATCTAGAGATAGACAATGGCATCCTGCATTGACCAAAATGACATTGGTGGTTCAGTGGGTGTGAGGCTAACTTTTACCACAACAGGCACCACCAAATCTGTCTGCAGTGTTTCACTCTCTCCATGGATCTAATGTACTGACCATGAAAACTTTCCCAAATCACAAAATAATCTTCTGTCAAAGTGTGTTGGGAGGAATTAAGGATGGAACAGAGTTAAAAGTTTATCAAGCAGAGAAATATTTTTCAGAACAGTCTGCGCATGGGAATGTCCCTTTGAAAACATATTTCACAACACTGCCCAGGGGAGTTAAGGGAAGGAGGCAGAAGAGGAAATCAGGGGGACTGGTTATTTTATGAGTGCATATTTTACTGATTGATTGCCTCCAGCCTGGTTGGCCTAACGATTTTCTGTGTGTATTGTCTATTATAAGCTGTGGTGTCTGGTCTCTAAACTGGTTTGTTAACTAGGGATCACAGGTCTTCCTTACTTTCTCCTATGTATACAATATATTATTACGGATAAATAAATGGTGATCATTCAAATAATTGAAATTATTTACAATATATTATTACAGATAAATAAATGGTGATCATTCAAGTAATTGAAATTATGATTTACAACAAATCATAAAGTGGACATGGCCTTTTTAATATTTATTTGACAATTTATTATAGAAAAACAGACTTTGTTTTTACAAAACGAGATTTATTTCATTTAATAAAATGGAGTAACTGTAACACATGAGCTTTCAGTAAAACCTTGCATTTTCACAAACATTGTGGGAGAATTAAAACTGGTAGTTTCCTATGAGACTTTTGCATGTGGACTCAAAACCACAAAAATGTAGCTGAGGGAACATTTTATCTCTACCATAACCCCTCTAGTAGGTATGAGTACACCATTTGTGTAGAAGTTAATAAACAAAAAGGTTTTTGATTGAACAGTGTTTAAAGGATTCTCTGAGAATTCATATGCTTTTCAGCTCATGCTTAATCTCTTTTAATGCTCAGCTTATTAACAAATATTTTTTAAACTATCTGCAGTAAAAAAAAAAAAAAAAGTAATGAGAGTTCAGCTAAAGAGACATACTAAGTTTTTTGTATTTTTGCCTCTCCCATGAGAGGTAATTGTTCTTCTGCTGGAGCCTGCAGTGGTAAAGCACCATGCTACCTGCAGGCTGAACAGCACAGGCAAGTTAGTCACGGGATCATGCAGGTGGGATGGCCCCTCTGGAGCTCTTCTGCAACCTCTATTTAGATCAGGGCCAACTTTAAAGATAGATCAGATTGCTCAGGGCCATTTCCAGAGATTCCACAGCCTCTCTGGTGATCATGTTCTGGACCACATGTTAGATTTCAAGTTGCTATAATTTGGCAATGCTGCTGAAAGAATCAGTTTTACCCCATTTCTCTACTTATTTTTCTCTAACTCAGCATTGCCCTTTTTTTTGAGGTATGAACTTCTAAGTGTGGGGGAAATACCCATAGAGTTAAAAATATGTCGCACATCTGTTCTTTCATCAAACTGCACCTTCAGCAAGAGTCTATTCCATAAATATCCTAAAGAGCAGAACTGTGCCTTAATACATTGCCTCCTTCCATGCCTGCTGCTGGCACCAGATAAATTATGGTAAGAGAGCCATAGACCTGCCCGTTTATTTTTAACATAATTGGTCTCTGAGTAGCAGTAAATAAAGACTAATCAAGATGGAGATTTTTAATCATCTTTTCATCCTTCAGTAGATTAAGCAACATGTCCATACTAAACTTGATCATTATCCAGAAATATTTAATTTATAGAGCACACACGACTGAATATTGAAACTGGGCCAAATATTGCAGTAATTGCTGGGTAATCCTATAAATTCTATAAATTCTCCTTAGCTTCTTAAAATCAGTATGCAGTTGTCTTTTAGAAGCCTATTAATTGCTAAATTATTGCTGTTCTGTGTATATATCCAAACATTTACACTGTAAATGTTCAGATGGAGGATTACCTAAACTAAGCAAGTGAGGTGAAATTATATTTGTGTTTTTTCATATAAATGTAAATCATTTAATATGCAGATGAATCTACTGAACAGATTACTCATCTCTAACATTTTTAGAAACTTTTAAACTGCTGTTTATATGGGTAAATATAAATGTACAGTTATATTTTATTTTTTTAAACTATTACTTGTAAAATTTAAATTGTAATGAATAATTAGTACGTTGAAACACCTTCGAAAACAATGAACCATATATTGAACTTTGCTATAGTTACATTTGCAGAAATTAACATACTTGTACTACTATTACCTGATGGCTATATATCAGGCTATAGCTACAGTGGGGTGCTTAGGAAGTTAATGATTTAGATGTGGGTTAGGGAATACAGAGATCAAACTGAATGGTTCACATTTGTATAAAACTTCATCTGAAAGTCCTCAAGAGCTGTTTATTTTTATTTTTTAAATGGCAGTCACACTTGTACAAATCATAACAACAGCATAAATTTGTTCAGCCGTGGTTAGCTCAAGTAGATCTCAGTCACAGACTTGTTAAATTCAATTAATGACCCTCCTATCATTTCCTTGAAAAAACAAGTCAGCAAAACATACTGCTTTCAATTACAATGTGAGGTAATCATGTATGCTCCATTGGACCAGTGGGAATAATTTAAAGCTAATGAGATAGAATCACTGCTTATGTTACTTTTCAATGTAATATAATTTTATAGTGTATTGTGTGTTTTCTTAGAAAGTAAGTGAGAAGTTAACTCTAAGCATCAGTCTGAATAAATTAAATGGCTAACATCAGCAAATAGGTAAGTCGATACTCCATTTTAGTTATGTGGCATCTTACAGATTTTTAGAGATACTTTTGGAGCTTAAACACCCTCCATAGGAAGTAGTGGGTTTGTTTCTGGTGTTTTCTGTGTTAAGGAGCCTCAGTTAAACCAGTTAATACCTTTGCCCAAATGTAACTCTGTTAATAAAACTTTTTGAAGAAGTTAATTAATTAAAAATGAAAAGCTAACAAAGTCCAAAGCCCTAAATGACTGTTTCCAGTCACTTGCCTTGTCAAATGCCCTTCATTTAGGGAGTTTCTCAAGCCCCAGTCAAGAGGCAGGGATGGCTACTGTGACACTCTTGCTGTGCCCTTTCCTTCTCTCCTTATCGAAATAGATTCTGTGAAAAAAAGAAGAGTATTTTGGAATGTCTTTATCTGAAGAAACATTTCAGGTCAGATAGTAAACCTTTAATTTGACAGTACAAGGTGCAGAACTAATAAGCAGCAGCTCTTCCTGTCAGCAAGAGGGACCATTTGTTCTTGGGTTTGTACACAACCAACTACGTGCTTTCTGGTGCTGAATTCTGTGCCTTTCAACACATAATAATCTGGTGGTGAAAAGTACTATTTTAGAATATATGTGCGTCTTTCCAGGCAACAAGTAAGCTGCCAACAAGGGAGATGCAAAGAGACAGTTCTAGACATAAAGGCTGTTGTCTTGTATCTGATAATTTCAGTTATAAAGAGCATCTAGTATTGTGTAAATGCATCTAAAGTTATTTGGAGAATATATCTCTAAAGGTATCTATTTTGAATCAGTGGTTCCAGCTACTGTATTTAATAAACTCAGCAACAACAATGGCAGAACATTCCTCCTGTTAGATACTAAGCAGAGGAAAGCAACCACACTGATGTCAGAATACTTATGCAAGTGAGTATTTTGCTTTTCACTGATTTCTCCACATTAGCACGGGTAGTGAGGCACCTCTGGCAGCTTTTTATTCCCTGCCTGTAGGGTTTGCTGCCATGATATCACACAGTTGCTAATGGTACTGTGTTTTTTCTATTACTGTAAAATAAAACACTGGAGTAAGTAAGGAAACTGTTGGGTACTGAAGACTTCTCAATTCAAGCCACTTATTCATGTCTACATGTGGAGTTCTAGCAACGTTTTTGGGATGAGGAGGTAGAACCATGAGTCAGATACAAAGAGGAATACAATTTACGTGGTATACTTGGAGAAAGATCTTTTTCATTATGAATGGGTATGAATGAAGCAAAATTGTACATGCAAAAGCCCAAAAGGTTTTGCAGTAATTTAGATATAAACTGCAAAAAGTTGTGTCGAAAATTTAATCAGCGTAGGTGTACAGGAGAAAACAGGACTCTTTATCAGGGAGTATAGTAATGGGACAAGGGGTAATGACTTCACACTGAAAGAGGGTAGATTTGAATTAGATATAAAGAAGAAATTCTTTCCGATGGATGTGGTGAGGCACTGGAACAGGTTGTCCTGAGAAACTGTGGATGCCCCATCCCTGGCAGTGCTCAAGACCAGACTGGATGGGGCCCTGGAAAACCTGATCTAATGGGTTAGAATGAGATGATCTTTAAGGTCCCTTCCAGCCCAAACCATTCTATGATTGTATGATACATTAGATGAGGCATGTGGAATCTAAATGTGGCCTGGATGTGAAGGCACAGAATGAAATGCAGTTTGCAAGTCTGTGGCAGATTGATTTATTTCTGGAAACAGCCTTTTGTTCCTTCTCAAACTCTGAGGCAAATGTTTATCCTTACAATAAAGAATATGGTGAGGATTCAGTTTCATGCATTTATATTTTTGCAATAAACTATTTCAAATATGGCAGCTTTCATTAATGACTAAACTTACTATAATCTACTTAAAGAAAGAAAAAATGATAATTTGAAGTGTCTGTATGCATGCATGCGGATGTGTGTTTGTGTATTTATTTCTGAAATGTCAAAAAAAAAAAAAAGAATACTGAATACTGAATTGTTATTGGCTAGATAATTTTAATTCCCGAACATCTCTTTTTTCAACTTTTGCCACCTGCCTCTCACGCCCCTATCATCCACCACTGTGAACTTGATTCCACAGCCTCCCCACAGGTCCTCAGGGCTTGAGGTTGCTCAACCTACTGGGGCCCTGTTGGCCCTCTTTGCTGCAACACTGCACTGCTGGCTTTATGCCCAGGTTGCTTTCTACCAAGGCCCCAGCAGAGCTTCTCCCCAGCCAGTCAGTATCTAACCTGTATCATTATAGTGAATTCTTTCTTCCCAAATGCAGGAATTTGCACTCATCCTGGTTGAATTTCATGATGTTCCGGCTGGCCCATTCCTCCAGCCTGCCCAGGTACCTCTGAATGGCAGCTCTGCCATCAAGCATATTGATTACTTTCCTCATTTTGGTGTCATCTGCAAACTTTACAAGAATGCACTTGGTCACCACCTCTAGGCCCTTGATAAATGTGTTGAACGGGACACTTCCAGTACTACACATCTAGTTATTTTATCATAACAGACAATCAGGTTGGTCAGCCGTGGTTTACCCATGATAAATTTATGCTGACTTTTCCCAGTCATCGTCATCTTGCTGTGACCAGAAGTGTGTTCAAGGAGGACTTGTTCCATGATTTTTGTAGGGACTAAATTAAGGCTGACCATCTTGAAGATACCCAGCTTGATATTTTTGGCCTTTTTTTTGAAGATGGGTGCAACACTTGCTGTTTTCCAGTCATGAGCAACCTCCCTTGTTTTCCATGACCTTTCAAAGACTGGCCTTGCAAGAGCACTGGCCAGTTCTCTGAGTACCCTTGGGTCCCATGGACTTGTGTGAGTAAAGCATTTCTGAATGTATCAGCTGGTTTTGTAAGGGAGGCGTATTTAATTAAACGTATTGTAGGTCTCTGTAAATGTTGCTACTTCCATCGAGAGTTGACATTTTCCACTTGAAGCAGTGTTGTTTCCTTTCAAAATTTGGTGACAAATAACCTTCATGGGCAATGTAATATTTTTTTTTTTTTTAGATGAAATTCACTTTAATTACGTCACTTTCTGTATGGAATCTCTCCAGAATTTGTTGTGATAAGAAAATCAGCTGTGGTAACAGTTGTGGCAGCTCATGATTATGATGGAAAAGTATAATTGTTTAGGTACAAGTAACAGTCTAATTATCTTTTATTTACAGAGCTGTTGATACTATCAGCAGATGACCCTGAAATCAGACAGTGAAGTCAGTAGACTCTTGCAGCCATATTTCTAAATTGGATAAGAAAATGAATAAAAACAATGTGTGAATCGCATTTTAAACAGATTTGTTAGGAAGTCATTATTCTTGTTTTCTGAATGACAAAACATTGATTTCAAGTTAAATATAAAATTACAATTTATATAGTAGCTTTTTAATAAAATAAAACCAGCAATGACTAATAATGCTTAAAAAAAAAAATAATTTACTTGTACTTCAGATTCAGAGCTACATTTTTCATTATATTCTCAGGAATATGTGTCCCAACTCTAATTATGCCTGAGAAAATTTGAACTGTTTTAAATGTGACTGAGATTTTTTCTTTTTTTTTTGCTTACAATTTTTATGCAATTTCTGCTCTTGACCATTAATTCATAAATTATAAATGTATATTAGCTTCCCAGTCTTTCGCTGGTAACTTTTTTTTAGAATATTTTGAGAAATGCAAAGAGCACTAAAGTGAATCCTAGGGAGATATCCACACATTGAGAAAACGTAGTGATAAGGCATTAGGTATTATTGAGAGATCTTTTATGACATTTACACACCTTATTTCTGTTACCTCAGCCAGAAGGCTGACATAGTCTTCTAACAAAGTCCACTCAGAGGTCTTGTTTTTCCTGCTATATGTCTAGGCCTCTTTTCTTCCTAATTCGTTGATGTCTATAATATGATTTTTTTCTCTAGAGGTTATAGGATACTGTCAAGTTGGAGTTTAGTTATTTATTCAGTGTGAACAGGTTTATTTATTGGTGCCACCATCTAGCCACTTTAGTGCTTCCGCTTTCCAGCCAGTGGGTATTTGCCTTACATGTTGTTCCATAAGTAACAGTCATATAGATTAAGCGTTTGCATGGGCAGGCAACGTGTCTCATTTGGGCTGTGTTATGGGTCTTTCAGATGCAATTGCACCTGCTTACTGAGAGGTTTGCCTCCACTGTGCTCCAGCAACAGCTTAGGTTAGTCTGTTTGACATCAGTAATAATGTGCTCGCACAGATAGAGCTGACTGCTGCTGCGAAAGGCATTGAACAGTTCTTTATAGCTAAGATTAACACTGGTTGTGCAAGAGCTTTTCTTCTTCTCCACCAGAATGGTTTTCAGGTGGTAGCTGGCAGTAAAGCAGAGAACTGTATGTGTTGACATTCAGATATTCCTTCCTGTATGCATTATGCTGCAGTAGTCTATTGTAAATTATGTCTGCCATGTATCACCTAACTTGGCTGAGGCTGCTTTGAAATTTACTGTCTGCTCAAATCTTGACTAACTTGGCTAGCATTGTATCAGCTGTAATCTGGCAACTTTACTGTTTTTATACTTGTCCAGATGTACAGTTAACATATTAATAGATTCCTAGCCAGTTTTTACTGACTTCATTGACTCTACTTACGTAGATCTGGAGACAGCTCATAGCTATCTATTTTAATTACTTTTCCTCTGTATGTGTAGAGGAAGACTAAAGAAAAACTATATAAGCAGGTATATATATCAGAATAAGGAATAGACAAGTATATTGCATTTAAACTTGTTATACTTCTAAAATTACTATTTTACATTGCCTTTTAAAAAAATACAATTCTCAAATCATGTTAATATTTATTGCATTTTATCTGCTCCTGACACTATGTTTGACTGCTGAAGGGAAAGATGGGAAGAGCTCTAAAAGCCAAAAGATGGGGTGGCTTGGTGCTTTGCATTAAGGATTCCTACAAAGTACATCTGGCAGTTGTTGGTTCTCTCCGTGAGCAGATTCAGCACACCTAAGTTGCCAGAAAGCTTACCCAATTGAAAACATATACAGTTTTTTTCAAGTTAGTGATTTTTTATCAGCTCATGAAAGTGGTTGACAAAAGTCTGAGTGGGTAGGTCTGCACAATTTGGGGAAAGAAGCAGAGGATGAGGAAGCAATCCCTCTTCTCTTGTGTCAGCGCACTGTTACATTGCTTAAACTGTTGTTGAAACATCAGCTTCAGCTTGTGCAGATTTGGATTTAGAAACTGTTCTGAGCTTGACAGGGGCTTAAATGTAGCCTGAAAGCCAGAGCTGATGTTACCTTCAGTGAATAGTTTTTAGGTACCCTTTTCGTGCAGCTCTGTAGAAAGTGAAATTTTTCAAAAGTACTAATAACTACTTTTTTTTTTCTTAAAAAAAAAATAAAATTTTTCACTATCTGCAAGAGTGATAATCCTTTTTATCTTCGTTCTCTGTCTCTTTTCTCCAGTCGAGGCCTCTTGCCGTGCAGGACATTTTGCGAGGCAGCAAAAGAAGGGTGTGAACCCGTCCTGGGGATGGTAAATGCTTCTTGGCCAGAATTCCTCAAGTGCTCTCAATTTCACAACCAAACTGAAAATGACACAACTGCAAGGGTATGCTTCTCACCATACCAAGAAAAAGGAAAGCAATGTATGTTTCCATTCTCAACTTTTATACCATGTTCAAGAGTTCCTATTTAATAACGTATTATTTAACTCTGTAGCATAAGCTCTGGGATGAAATTATTGTTTCTGGTTCTGTTATGTTAGCTCACATTACCGTGATAAGGCCTGATTGTCAGGAGGTTATAGTTATGTCATGCTTTAACTGCTTAGGCTGATTTATTTTATTTTATTTTATTTTATTTTATTTTATTTTATTTTATTTTATTTTATTTTAAAGACTTGTATTGATTTGAGGGTTTTTTCTTTGTTTTCTTTTGCATTAAAAATTCTGAGCTGTTTCTGGGAAAGAAGGCAGGAGAAAAATAATAGACCCTTTAAAAATGTTCTTCTGACTTTCTCTTTACTGAGCTCTAGTAGTAATAGGTTTGGTATTTGGAGCAGGAACTCAATACATGGCCAAATTTCAAATGTTTCTCCTTTGTCCTTGCTGTAAAATCGTTTTTCTCAGTCCAGAGATGATCAAGATTTAAATTTTTCAAAAGGTTGAGTTCGTATACATCCACTAGAGGCTTCTTAGACTTTTGGGAATAAAAGTCTCTGGAAGCCTACCTAAATACATGGTATTTCCTTCTCCCCAGAGCTTCTGGTCTGTTCTTTAGATGCAATACAGGTGAGATTAGACCTGCCAGAAGCAAGCCTGACTCTTTTTTCCTATTGGCCCCATTGCTGGAGTTCAAGCTCTTGTTGGCATCTGAGACTTTACTGCTGATATTCATAATCATGTGAGCCTATATGACAGAAGCTTGTACTGTCCATCAGTAGGTTTCAATTTTGTTAATGACTTTTGGGTGACAACAGGCAGGAAGAAATGATGTGATGAAAATTACTTTTCATTTTTGTTTTGAAAAAAGCAAGGTTATACACACGAGCTTAAAAAATCAGTGAGGTTACTTGTTACCTACATGGTGTATCTTCAAATGTTAGTTAATGCTGCAATTGAGATTTGTATAGCCTGGCGTATATCTCCCTGCACTTTCTGAATATGCATAGCGATATAGCCTTTAATAATTAGATCAAGTCATTTTTCTAGTGAAGTTCTCTGCATCTGTTAGGGCATGTTTTGAGGGTTAATGAAGTAAAGGAGACTGTTGTGCAATATGTATCCTTGCCTGTGGGAACATTTGTAATGGCTGCAGTGACAAAATAGATAAAGAAGGATAGTGTTTTCTTGAAGGTAGCTGAGTGCTTTCTGGAAAAACTGAACACTATCCACAAGTCTCTTGCTCCATAGGTTCCTATGGGCTTCTGGGCAAGATACTGTAGTGAAAGCCACTGGGAATAGTGTTTTGATATGAAATAAATATATGCTAAATATACTGAAAAACTAAGTCTCATGGGCCTCTACAAATAGGAAGCATTTTTTTTCCATGCCTCAGCTTCCTTTTTGTGAACTGGGAATAAAACTGTCCTTTTAGCTTAGAGGGATGTTGTAACTATAGGTGTTATACCTTTGATATTGTAGAGGTTGAACATCCTACAAGCTAGGAATATAATAATTTTGTCTTCATGTCATCCTCAATAACAAGTAATAGAAGAGGCTGTACAGTAAATATATAAGGATGGTAATTGGTTGTACACTGAGCAATGGGAGTAGCTAGCAATACTCAGTAAATGACTAGCATATCAGTAATTGGTTACACTAGTTCTCAGCATAGAATGAGGTATAATTCTGAAAAAGCAGGATGTTAGAAACCTGGGTTTCATGCATATGTGGTACACCTACTGAATACAAGGTATAATAAAAGTATGCCTTTTAAATTTGGACAAATTATAGATGGCTGAACTTTTCAAAAGCCCCAATAAATCTAGGTAATTGAGCTTTTAGATCAAGCTGGAAGAGATTGCTGACTTCTGAAACTTTCAAGTTTCAGACTATAGTGATATATTTAGTATTTCATAATGCTAGAAAAGAATATGTTAGACTAGTGCCTGACTGATTATTCTTCCATATTTTTTATGTCAGAATTTATATGTCTGTGACAGTAAACTGTATAAATTACAGAAAAGTACACAGTGGATGCTTGCTATTTCTCACTAGAGGAAAACATCTAAAACCAGCTGTGAAATTCAATGCCCTATCTGGCATACTGGAGACCCAGGCTGCTTATTGGCAGCTCTGATGTCCTGTGGTATAAAATAAAAGGCTTTTTTATTTAATTTATTCATGAACTAATTTGCACGATGCTTGGATATGATATCTTTCATATAGAATGATAAACTATAGAGAATATTTTGACAACTTTCATATAAAAGAATGTTTCTAACGTGATTCATATTTGACTGAAAAAAAAGTAGTTTCTCCCAGGCAGTGAACTGTTATAGAATACATACTTGATGTGGCCACAGAAGTACTGAATGTATTGGAAAATTTGAACCGAATACCTTTATAATAAAACCATCTGTGTTTGAAGTGAATTGCAGAGAAAAAGGTTCAGTAACCTACACAGGGTTGCATCAGTCATGTTGATATCATTTCACACAAATGACAAAAGAATACCCAGTAGCTGACAATCAGCTACTATGAGAATTAAAGTTCTAGGAATCCAGCTCTTGAGATTTAAGATAGATAGTTGAACTGGTTCCACAGTTCTGATGTGTACTGGGGCAATGATGGGGAAGCATCATCAGGCATTAATTCTGCACTATTCCAATAAGGTGTTCTTGGGGGCAAAAAAATCTCAGAAGCATTCCTGGGGGCTGCTATGCATATCACTAATCACAGAAATATTCCAGCTCTGTTTTTCCTGCTTTTAACTGTTACAGTGTTTTTGTGTTATTTTATGTGCTTTGACCAGCCAACACAGCTGTTGCTGTTAAAACTGTGTAGAAAAAAGCAGAGTAGCTTGAATGAGAAATAGAAGAACACAATGAGCAGACTTATACTAACGTGGAGCTCTAGAAAAGCCCTGACATTATGTTTTAATGAATCTAAATGCCAAAATTCTTTCAAAAGCAGCAGTGAGGTTTCTGTCTCTTTATACAGTGAATTCTTCTAAGAAACAGTACAGAACTGTCAGACAATGTTCACTTCTGCATTACACCGAAGAGGCGTTAAGTCTGTTTTGGTTATTCTGTTAAAAAATGATGCCCAAGAGGCATGAACTGCTCTTCATAGCTATGAGAACTGGAATAAGTAATACTATCTAAGCTATATAAAAGACATAGTGCATTAAAATTTAAATACAGAATATAAATTCCACTGCATTGTTCCGTTGCATATTATTTACACTGTTAGTTCTGAAAGGTACAAAAAAGTGTGTAACAAAAAATGCCAAGAGCTCATTTCTAATTAAAAAATGTTTTAAAATATCTAAAGGTTGTGCCAAACTATGAAAATATTTTTTCATAGCATTTTTTTTCAGGAACAAAGTTACAATTTTGTCTTATGAGATTTTATCTCTCCACAGATATATTTTGCAATGTTCCTGAACATGAGCCAGCAGTGTGCCCAGGTGGCCAAGAAGGCCAACGGCATCCTGGCTTGTGTCAGGAATAGTGTAGTCAGCAGGACCAGGGAGGTGATCGTCCCCCTGTACTCTGCTCTGGTGAGGCTGCACCTCTAGTACTGTGTTCAGTTTTGGGCCCCTCACCAAAAGGACATCGAGGCCCTGGAGCATGTCCAGAGAAGGGCTACGAAGCTGGTGAAGGGCCTGGAACACAAGTCCTGTGAGGAGTGGCTGAGGGAGCTGGGGTTATTTAGTCTGGAGAAGAGGAGGCTCAGGGGAGACCTTATTGCTCTGCCTGAAAGGAAGGTGTGGGGAGCTGGGGGTCGGCATCTTCTCACAGGTAACTAGTGATAGGACTAGAGGGAATGGCCTCAAGTTGCACCAGGGGAGGTTCAGGTTGGAAATGAGGAGACATTTCTTCTCAGAAAGAGCAGTCAGGCACTGGGACGGGTTGCCCAGGGAGGTGGTGGAGTCACCGTCCCTGGGGGTGTTCAAGGAAAGGTTGGGCGTGGTGCTTAGGGATGTGGTTTAGTGGATGACATTGGTGGTAGGGGGATGGTTGGACCAGATGATCTTGGAGGTCTTTTCCAACCTTAGTGATTCTATGAATCTGTAAAGTAGTGAAAGTTAAATATATGAAAGCACATTTTCTTCATGCACCTCTTATTGCAAATCCTCCTGAATCGCTGTTTCATTCTTATTGGAGTGAATACTATTGGTCTTAGCCTTGACTCAGATTTAATGGGGACATTGACTTTCTTTATGTTAGTTCTTTAAGATATATATTTTTGTCTTCATTGGCTGTTTTTGTTTCTTTACTTTTTGTTCAATGTAAGAAAGTGAGTTTACATACTGTGATGGTTTCTGGGTATTCTAATAATCCCTACATACTAAAAAGGCATATCCCTTCCTCTTAAGATTTAAACTTTAAATCTGTAAAAAGTAAAGGATAAATAATAATAAAAAAGTTGTGAAAAGAAATGATAAAAAAATGAATGCTATGAAATTATAAGTAACACATGCAATTATAAATAACTCATATAACCTTTACATTCTTTAAGACAAATTTTTGTGAACTTTTACACACTGGTTATTGCAGTAGTTGTTCAGTTGGATGCGGTCTTTTAATTAAGTTTTTCTGGTTAGAAAAGTTACAGTATTTGGTGATTGGGAAAGCCATTGCTGATATCCCAGATAATCTCCCTTCTTGGGAAAAACATAGAAATTAATTATTCTACACGCTGATAAATGCCCTGCAATGGCAAGAAAGAGCTAAATGCATGAATAATTGGCGTGAGCTCTTTTTCAGCTGTTCAGAGATGACACCCCAGGAGTTCTTAGCCTGTTTTAATCTGGATAAGAAGCATTTAATTGGAGCACCACATTAAGAATATTAGTAATAGTAATTTACTGCTTATGCATGCCATTTTAAGGTGCTGTAAAAACAAATAGTTAATAGATTTATTAATGCCACAACTACAGACTTCAGCAGAATTTGTTTATAACACTGCTTTTACCTAGGTTTACCTTTGTGTTTTGCAGTAACTTAGCTGAACAGTTCGAACATTCTTGTAGTGGCTTCATACATTACTTTGTCCTGCATAAACTGCTACAGTGAAAACAATACAGAAAATACTTAAGAGAATGAATATAATGTACGCAAAAAAGCTGCCAATTTTCTTGACCAAATATGCTGAACTAATGCAAATCTTGCTTTGCTTTGTTTGTTCCAAGCATCAAAAGCCAATAAAAATTGTTCTGACACTTTTTATTTAATTATTCTTTCCCTATTGTGCCCTGTTTATCTTTCAGGACTCTTCACCCTGATATGAATTTAGAGAAATTGCTTTGAGAAACAGCTTTGGACAGAGACTCAGCTAATAGAGACTCAAGGCAATATCTGGTTACAATCAGATTTTATTTTATTTTACTTTATTATTTTATTTTATTTTATTTTATTTTATTTTATTTTATTTTATTTTATTTTATTTTATTTTATTTTATTTTATTTTTAGGCAATGAGAGGCTAATTATCCAATACAGAACTGATTTGAGAAAAAACTTTTAAAATCAGGAAGACATTATCTTTCTTCTGTGCCCTTGCATTCACTTAATGCAGTGAAAAGATGACAGAGGTGATATGTGTATCTGTAACATTGACACTGACCAGCTGGAAGACCAGCAATAGAGAGACCTTTTTTTGAGGCAAAGTATTTTTTTCAGAATTGTGATGGTGTTCCATGTGTGGAAACATTTACAGTTGAAGGAACTCTTTTTTCCCAAGCACTCATTCTTTTGAAAGAAAGAATGAGTCTGTTGACTTAACATTTTATTTTATTATGTCCATCAAGTTAATTTTTTTCTCCCATTGTGCCTCCCGCACCATCTGCCTACTTTCCTACTCTTTGCCTACTTCAGTTCCAGCATGGAGTCTCTCATGTGGCCTTTTTAGGCCACTTCACTTGATTGGAAGAGAAAGGTCTTGTGTTCTTCCACCATGGGGTTTTGCATCATAGGGAATTAAAGAAATGAACAGTTTCTTAAGGGGAAGGAGTTGCCAGTTTTCCTAACTCAGTGATCGTGATCCTAGCATCAAAACTTTATATAGCTGACAGCTACAAGATGCAGACACTGTGCCTCAGGGTACACAGAATACAGAGAGCAGGTGATGAAAATCTGCAGGCAAGAGAATACATGGATTCCTCTGAGTCCTACTGTGTTATTGTAACTGTGTGAATGACTGTATTTGAATCAGAACAGAAATCCATCTAGCTTGTAATACTGTTTCCAAAAGCTGCTTTAAAATTATATGCCAACAGAGAAACAGAACAGGGCAAGACTCTGCGGCAATACTTGTTCAAAATCCTCCTGCATTTACCATCTATTTGAAATTCAAGGACATTTCTGTAATTTTTGACCCACCATAATTTTTTATTCTATTGTTTTGTCCCTTTGTTTCATGAATCTACATTCATTTTAGTATCCACAGTATCCTGTTGTAAGGTGTTACAACGTATTTCTGCATTATATGAAAAGTACTACTAACTGATTATTTTTAAGGCTATTTTATTTGATAGCATTCTTCATAGCATTAAACAGTGAATGGTGTTTCTTCTTCACTTTGAAAAAAAAATAGCACTTTTCATGGACATTTTCACAGATATACAATGCTTTAGCTATTACTATGCCTTGAAATGCAACCAGATAATATATTTTTTTCAGTTTGTGCTATCTGCAGTTATCCAGGGATGTGCCTGCATAATCTTCTAGAAGGCATTCCAATAATCTGGCTGAGAAGTAGAGCACATAAATGATCTTGGCACCTTGGAGACATTTTTGATACTATAGTAGCTGAAGGTAAAATAAAACACATTTTTTTTTTTTTTTTTTTTTTTTTTTTGCCACCAGTGGTGTTTAGTCAGGTATTTTTGGAAACTTTTCCAGACTGTAAACCTTCCTGGCAAAGGTCTGAAATAAGCACCTGCAAATTGTTTATCTGTCAGCAAGGATTGCTTCCACTTTCTTTGTGTCCCTTTCATCTAACATTGTGTCTTCTTCGGGAGAAGTGTTTGTTTTGGTACACAAGACAAGGCTTTTACCATTTCCATTAAAATCTGATATTTGGAGATATGATCAAGTTGTTAACCTTCTGGAAATGTCTTCTTGGACAAGCTTAGTAGAAATCATAAATTAATTTCATTGGAGCTACAGTTCACAGTGTGTGTGCTCTCCTTGACCTGAGCTCTACCCAGACTGGACCAAACATATCCAGTCATGGTCAGTTAGGAGACTGCAATATGTGAGATGAATTTTCTTATGTTCACATACGAAAAAGAAGATGTTCACATTAAAAAGCATGCTAAGATGCTTCTAAAGAAATGGGGTAGATTGTGATGGAAATCAGAATGGATAGAAGCAGAACAGGGTAGGGAGGTATTAGGAAGAAAGAGTCAGAATGGTTTATAAGAACATGAAAAAAACCTAGAAGTGAATGTGGATTCCAGACTTTGTTCTTCTGATGTCTAAGAAAAACAGTCAGATAAATATCCTTGCTGTTTTTTACCTTTGTTCTCCCAAGCCATACTGGCACATTCACATGCAACATAGAAGCCTGTTATTGTTGCTACCTTACTACAAATGAAGACCCGTACTGATGGCAGAGATCAATAAGCAAATCAAGATGGTTCCTCTAATAGTTCCTTTTGATCTATCTATGCTGTATTCTTTTTTGAACATGCAGGAAATTGCATAAAAACCCAATTTAGAAGAATATAAGATTTTCAAGTCAGTTAAAGTTTCCTTTCCAACCTAAAATAACTTTCTTGTATGATGAATTACAATATTTTGATTATTTGATCTTCTGTTTTTACCTGATGTCATTGTCTATGAGATAAACGCTGGTCTACAGAGAATTAGAGTTCATGCTGGCTCACTATAGAGCTTACTCGTTGTAGAGACTGGAAAGCGCAATGTGTAAGGCAATGTGTATATCTGGGGTTCATTTGCAACTGAAGTATGGTCTTGAAGTTACAACTGAATGTAATATGAGTCTTTACAGAAAAAATAACGTACTGAAAATGTCTTAGATTGGAAAATGGAAATTATTATTCATTATTTCTTATAATTTTGACCTTAATTTCTCAGTGCCTCTTTTTTCCCCCGGTAAAATAAAAATGTGGACACTGTCTAATATTATGTTGCTGTTAAGTCTAATGTATTTTGCAGTTTGTAACACCCTTCCAAAACTGGAAGAAAAGAGGTGAGCCTGTAACACTTCAGGTATAAGTCAGGAAACACGTCCAATCACACAGTGAGTAGTGAGAGGAACCTACTGAAAAGCACATTATAAAGAAAAAAAAAAAGGATGATGCTGTTGGTTTTTCCCCACCTTACATCTGATTAAGAGACATAAATGTTAAATAGCACAAACAAGTAGAAAAAAATTGTTTTAAAGTCTATAATGTACTTTGAACACACTTCTGTGAAATTAGAAACTTTCTGTAAAATCACTTGCATGTGTAGCTTCCACTGCATGGCTCCATTACACAACCAGAAAATAATATTTTTATAGCAAAGTCAAGATCATATGCTGCCCAGGTGGAGAGTGTACCTGGGAATGTAATAGAAAAGATTTTGAAAGTATTCACATATGTTTTTATTACAAACACATTTTTGTACAAGGGTGTGTGTGTCTGTTGACAGAAGATTGCCCCATTTCTTGGGGATGATTAAATAATATTTCAGGCTTAGAAAAACATGCAAATATGTTGAAAGAAAATAATCCTCTTTGCCAAAATTCAGGAGTAAAAATTAAAGTGCTGTGTGTGTGCATGTGTATCTATTGCCATAATGCAATAGAAAGGACAGTTATACTGGATCCACAAATAAAATTGGAAATCTGGATAATTAATGGCACTTGCAGTCAGTGCAAGCTGGAACAGTTTCATCGTTTTTGAAAACCATATTCTGAATGTCAAATGCTCAGTGGTACATCGCAGCATCCACTGTGCAACTTGTGGTTCAGCAAAGTGTGAAGAATATCAAATTGCTATACAGAAAGGCTGATCATGAGCAGAAATGATTTTATTTTTTGTATGCACATTAAAGGCTCCTTCTTTAATCTCAAGGGCAGATTTAACAGGTGTAATAGTCTTTTCATGACTACCTGTTTTCTAAAATGGGTCATTCATTGATGACAATTTTAAAAGGATTTGTTCTATCTCAACAATTTTATTATTTCCATTGAGATTTATCTTTCAGGTTTTTCTTGTGGCTTTCTTGCATTCAGTGGTGTTCCTCTGAGAGCTTTATTTCCAAAGTGGAAATACATTTCAGTCCCTATTGGAAATCTTGAATATCAATTCATTTGTGTAAAAATAAGTTCATAAGACTCCTGCAGCATAAGCTTCATAGTACCAAGGCTAACGAGTTTTCTCTAATCTTACAGCTTTTCACATCTAAAAAAAAGAAAATGGCGTAACACCTGCTATCCTCCAATCTAAAGCACTATAAGATCTTTAAATAAAAGCCATATGCTTGAGAATTTAAGAAAAAAAAATATATATTTTTTTTGGTACAGAACCACAGAATGGTTGAGGTTGGAAGGGGCCTCTGGAGGCCATCTGGTCCAACCCCATGCTCAAGCATGGCCTCCCACAGCAGGTTGCCCAGGTCCACGTCCAGGTGGCTTTTGAATATCTTCAAGGAGGGGGACTCCACAGCCTCTCTGGGCAAGCTGTTCCATTACTCAGTCAAATACATTTACTAAAATCAAAAGGAACATCACAAGAGAATGAATTCTTGAAATTCTATGAAACAGTATGGCTTAAAAACTAAAAAAAGCAGACAAAAATTGATGTCATCATGGAGAGTCAATATTTACTACTTTGTGTTTTTCATCTCTTTCTACCTTTCATCTTTTATATCCTTAAATTGTATCTGCATACTTTGTGAAACATTCCCAGATTTCATCAGCATCATTTTGCTTTTCATTTTGTTTCATTTTTATATTTGCATCTTCTGAAGATATATAAAATAAGATTAAAGGTATGCTCTAAGTTACTTCATAACAGCTTGTTATGAAGAGAGAACTTTCTCTCGTTTTGTAAATGAAATGTTGGCTCCAGGAAGAGGAGTTAAAATCGGGTGTTAGCAGTGTGTGAGCTTGGGGACTGACCTTTCACTTGACCTTTCACTTGAGCTTAGTTTTTGTTTGCCTACGATTGTGCTTAATGAGCACGTTATTGTGGTTAGTACTTTGCTTTTCACGATAAAGGTTCTGTAGGACACCTACATTAGGAATTCCACTGAGTGCAGCACTAAGTAAAGTGTTGACACAAACATCATGATTGTCATTGATTTATTAATGCCTTCTGTAATATATGCAGTGTGTTACCTTTGTGCTTTTTCTTTCATCATTAACTGCATTGTTAAACTGAGGCCATAAAAGCTTGTGCTACTAAAAATTAAGTACTTGGATATTCAATTATTTTTACTTAATTTGATTTTAATGTGTATTCTGAATGAATATGCTTGTAGGCAAGCATTTTTTGAGGAAAAAAAAATTATGCTAAAAACACTCAATAAGACTTCTTTTTTTTCTTTTGAGATGTAGATTAAAAATATATCTTCCAGACTCTGTCAAGCTTCAGGTTCAGAGTGTAAAATGAGAGGAAATAAGAACTGCAATCCAGGGAAAAATGCAAATTTATATTTTTTTTTAAATAGGAAATACGGAGCTATGTTTTGATTAGGTGCAAAATGACGTTAACAGAGGAAGAGATTCTCTAATTGCTGCTGCTGAAACTGCTGGTTTGTCATACTTGTGATTTGCTTTGTGGTAAAGTTTGAAAGCTACAGTCACAGATTTTTGTTGTACTTAGCATGAATTACAGTGGAACTTCTCTGAGTAGAATTTTGAACTTTCCTGTGATTTTCCTGTTTAAACTTGAAGTTTTTACACATGGATACATAAGCTATTTCTCATTTCAGATATGTATACTTAAACTAAAGTTGTCTTCTTTTTTTCCTGATGATTTTTTTACTGAACGTAAAACTTTCTATTTTGCTTAGCTTTGTTGAGTAGCCTTATTGCTAACTGTTGCTTTTGAAAACAGATTCCATACTGAATATTTTTTTTTTTACTTGACATCTTTATTTTGCATCATCACGTAATTTTCACTTAATATCTTTCCCTACATGTGTGCTTAATAGGAATTTTCTCAGATAAAGTCCTTTTAAAGGAAAGGCTTGGAATTTTGGTCTCTGTTACAAGGACTAGGATATAGACAAATTATTGGTAATCTGTGTCTATATATTCTAAGAACCTTGAAGGACTTGATTCTGAAGGTGTTATGAGTTTTCTGTCTCTGAACATTGCGGCTCTGCAAAGGCATCTCCCGGTGGATATGCTAAGCTCTGGGGTGGTTCTTTTTCATCTCTTTAAGTATCTCAATTCCCCATATATTGAATAACACTTATGATGGTCTTTTAGCATTCTGGGAATTATAAGGATATTTGAAGAATCCTTCCCTATAGAAAGCATCTGTGCTATGACATTGTTAAGTCTTAGTAACTTTGTGCCTGAATGCCTAGGCTGGGAAGATCTATTTGTTGTAACTGTAGTTGGATATTTCATCCAATGCATCTATTTAATGGAAAGAGTTTGTTTAATCCTATCCTAAGATCAGTATTAAAAGAGTTAATCTGAAGAGGTGCGTTTTAGAGACAGAAATAGATTGAATCGTACTGATTAACTCAGTCTAGATACCTGTTTTTTTAAATAACAAAAGTTAGATGAAAATGCCAGCTTGAACTTGCTTGAATTTGATTAATTTGAGGTTTGTTGCTTAAGTGTACCGATTAAGACTCAATCTTCTAAATATCTTTCATTTCTGCTTATTTCTTTAACATATATCTAAAGTTTAATATGTATTCTTCCTTTCCTCTTTTCCAGCACTGTGTGGAGGAGAGGAGAGTTTCTTGTGTGCCAGTGGGATCTGCATCCCGGGGAAACTGCAGTGTAATGGCTACAATGACTGTGATGACTGGAGTGATGAGATCCATTGCAGTAAGTTTCTTACATCCTGCAGTGCTCTCTTAAAGCACTGAATCCATTCAGGGAAGCCCAAAAGCTTCAGGATAAGAGCTTTGAACAGTATTTGCATATATTGACATTTGGACTTTCTCAGTTGCCATTGTTTACCTTTGCTCACTCTTGCTGCAGATTGTATTTCAATCTATAAAAGTTCATGCTTGGAAGCAGATTTCATTAGCAGTTAAGAACTGCTAAGATTTCTGAAAGGAGCCACATGGAAATATTTTGGGGCAACTTTTTAAAAATGGGTCAGTGACATGCCAAAAAGAACACTTCTGTTAATGAACTGAAAATTGTTGCCCCTAGTCCTGGGCATTAATTTTGTAGTTTGTAATGTAAGCTAAAAAATTCAAAATTGCCTGTCAGTCCCAAGTTCCATTAGAAATGGGAAAGTAAGAAATTAGTAATGTAAGAATAAAAACATTATATGCCTTGAAAAAACAAGCATCAATGACATGAGTTAAGACTACTTTTAAAAGAAAGTCTGTCTTTAAAATGACACAGGGTTTATAGGTAGAGGATGTCTTTTATTTGATCACCTGGTAAGAGTTGGGGAGTAGGGGTGGAGAAAAACTTTTGTCAGATAAGCAGCATTTACACAGCAGAAACAGTAACACTGAAGCAGGATTTATTTGCCTGAAAGTTTACCTGGTAAAAGATTGTCTTTCCTTTAGTCCATGCCCCTCTCAAATTCTGAAGTCGCTACAATTAGAGGAACATTTTCACCAAAACTTACTAAAGTATGGAAATACACCATTAAGACATTCAGGACAACATTACTGTTACCTTGTATTAGTTATTTGTATTGCCAATACTAACCCTAAAATTATGATTTGTGCACAGCAGTGTTTTATTCCTGGTTATTATGTCCAAACTTTATTTGCTTTATAGGAAAGTTTTATCTAACATAAAATTTATTTAAAAATTTGTTGTTAACTCTAGGGGATGGAGCAAAAGGAGCTTATGAAACTATCAGCAGGTTTGGTTTAGAGTAAACGTACTGAAGAGGATAACTGGGTATAAGCACATGGATCAGTTCTAGGCTTATTTCTGCTCCACTAATTGCTGAGCAGCTGTTTTGTCCGCATAAGGAAGGTAACCAACAAGGGTTGGGAATATATATGGAGAAGAATATTTGGACTCTTTGCTCTAGCAAACAAACTTTTGCAACAGCTGACTGATAAGGAGCAGAAATTACCCAGAAGTACAACTATTTCTACTACTCTTGTGAAGAGCACATGAGACTCCTCACAATTTACATGATTGTTAGGAGATCCTGAGTCAATTAGAACTGTAAGGAGAGTCTTTCACAGTTACTTCACAAATGAGATTAAGAGACTTTTAAAAATCAAGTGGTCAAGTTTTATTAGAAGGTAAAGAATAATAATTAATTATTTAAAACAGAAAACTGAAAGAAACATGATAAAGCAGAATAGAAATGAAAAGGATTTACAAACAAAACTGCCTTTGCCTACTGTGGCCTTCAGGTTGGGTCCTTTATACAAGTTTGAGTCCAGCCAACTCAGGAACTCTTTTCCTCAGCCAATTCTGCTCTGTCCTCTTTTGCCCTTGGGAAGCTTCTTTTTCTATCATAAATGATTTACCTTTATGCTTTGTTTGAAAATCAAACCATTCAAATTAATCATTATTTCTGAAGGAAATTAGTGTGGAAAAACTTAGTGAGGAGATCTTATTGTTAAGAAAGGCAGTATTTATCCTAAACAAAACGTATGTCATTCATTTGCAGTCATTCTCATTGATTTAATTTTCTCACCTCCAGTGTGTATTCAGGTGGTCTGGCCAGGGTCTCTTGTGTTTGATAAGGAGGATGAAAAACACTTGCTTTTGTGTCTTCTTAGTGTCATTTTGGTTTCTTCTCGATTGGCAAAGAGAAGTTAACCTTCAGACAAGCATTTACAGTCCTAGGGAGTGAGCACTTTTTGGAAAATATTCCTGAAACTCACTTTTTTTTTTTTTTTTCCCCTTTCCTTGTTTCTCCAGGGTTGGTCTTGATCTTGTTTCCTTATCTTTAGGTCAAGCTGTTCTTTATCTTTTTGCTGTCAGGTCATTTAAATGAGATTACATTTACACTGCTCTGTAGCAATTAACAAATAGCATTCCTTTAACACTTGTTCTGCTCTTTCTTTTGATGTTGTCACACATACACACATTTTGTTTCATAGTTAATTCAAGCTGATCTTAATATTTCTGTTACCCATCTCTACATTTCCTCCCACAATTTTGTTAAAGAGAAGACAACTGCAGTAACAGCACAGCAGTTTGCTTGTTTGCTACTTTAGGGCTAACTCCAATGCACCTGATAAGTGCATTGATATTTGGTTTTAGTGCCCTGATCAGTTCATTCTATTGGGACCACATGACAAGAGATGAAGCCCATTCACCTCAATACCTTTGGTCTTAAAGGTTTTGCTCAGTCATGTTTGAATCATAATCTCCACGTAAAAATCTGGTTACAAATGCAAGTGTAACCAGATGCATTCCCCCTGGAACATGCAGGTTCCTGTTGAAGCTTCCCTAATCTGCAATCCCAAAATATAGGACTTCTTACACTTTTTTTAGATGCACCAATCTGAAGAGATGTCTCTGGCTTCTAGTTATGAAGATACATGCTTTAGTGAGGGACTCATCCTTCCCTGTGCAGTAGACTTCTTTTGAGCTAAATGTCTAAACTATATGTGGAGAATCAGCTGGGAGAAACAGAGACTTCTAATGTATGATTCATCTGATCTGAAGCAGATATTTTGGACTGTATGCTTTAGAAACTAAATTATGTAGATGTCTATAAAGTTGTGTGAGGTGAATCTAACAGTTGTGCCTCCTTAGTCTTAATGTTGAAAATTATATATACTATGAAATGTACAAGCCTCTAGTTTTCATCTTTATTACATCAATAGTTCTTGCTGGATTCTGCTTTTTAAGATTCCACATCAATAAATTGATTACTTTTCTACTCCTGGCTCTTGATATGCATTTTTCTCTTCCTTTCTGTGGTGGGTCATAAGTATTATGCAAGCAATAGTTAGGCTATAGCAGAATCAGTCCCTCATTTCGAAAGTACAGTTTCATTTACTATGACTTAGAAATGTCACCTTTTTACACAGCTGCATCCCAAATCTGATACTTAGGCTTTCATCATGTTGCTTATGCCATTTATTCTGTGACCTTGTGCAATGGAAGGAACCAGCTGAGGAATCAGAATTCAGGTCAGCCAGCTATCACGTAGGAAAGTGAATAGGAAAGAAGCTGTAACACTGATCTACAAATGCATAAATTATCAGCGCTGAAACCTGGAACTCTCAGAAAGATCTTAATGAGTAAGTCTGACACATAATATAGCAAATGCAACAGTCTCTCTTACATCCCTCCATCCCTCAGGAGGTTATATGATGTAGTAGTGAAATGCTGAAAGCTGGGTATGTGTGAACAGAGATCTAAGGGTTGTTGAATGCAAAAGATTGTCTAGGCTTCAAAATATACTTGGGTTTAGTGGAGTATGGAATAGAAATTTGTGTTTTGTCATGGCTTGTCCCATCATGAACGAAGTTCAAGTTGAGCCTGTTACAAATACAAAGTGCTCTTTTTCTGATGGAAGTAAGTAGCTGTCTATATATTATTGCCAATACCTTAATGGAAAAGTATGTTAAGACTGTTAGACTTTCTGAAACTAGATGATCTTTAAGGCCCCTTCCAACCTAGCACGTTCTATGATTCATATTCCCTTATTCAAAATGAATCTTATTTCCTTGAAAAGAAATCTGTATTCTTTTTCTTCACCCTGTGTGGGCCTGAGAGTTGCCATTAAGGCACATGCAAGACAAGGAAATGATCTGGGATAGCCAGCATGGCTTCACCAAGGGCAAATCACACCTGACCAGTCTCATGGCCTTCTATCATGTGACTGCATCAGTCGACAAGGGAATACCGACTGACGACACCTATCTGAACTTCTATAAGGTCTTCGACATGGTCCCACGTGACATCCTGATCTCTAAATTGGCGAGAGATGGATTTAAAGGGTGGACCATTTGGTGGATAAGGAATTGGCTGGATGGCTGCACCCAGAGAGTTGTGGTCAATGGAACTGTGTCTAGGCGGAGGCTGTTAATGAATGGTGTCCCTCAGGGGTCTGTCTTGGAACCAGTACTATTCAATATCTTTATCAATGACGTAGACAATAGGATCGAGTCTGCAGTCAGCAAGTTTGCAGATGACACCAAGCTGAGTGTTGCAGTTGATACAACAGAAGGAAGGGATGCCATCCAAAGGGACCTGGACAAGCTTGAAAATTGGGTCCACGTGAATCTAATGAAGTTCAACAAGGTGAAGTGCAAGATGCTGCACCTGGGTTAGTGCAATCCCAGACATGAGGGCCGACTGGGAGAAGAACTCATTGAGAGTTCTCACTCACAGTGAGAGAACTCTTATGCACTCCTGTGTGACCTGATCTAGGTATTGCTGCTCCGTCAGGGGGATTGGACTAGATGATCTTACTATGAGGGTGGTGAGGTGCTGGAACAGGTTGCCCAGAGGAGCTGTGGATGCCCCATCCCTGGCAGTGTTCAAGGCCAGGCTGGATGGGGCTTTGGACAGCCTGGTCTAGTGGGAGGTGTCCATGCCTAAGGCAGGGGCTGGAGCTGGATGGTCTTTAAGATGCCTTCCAACCCAAGCCATTCTATGACTCTGTGATTCTGTGTTTTAAGTATCACTGCTGCAGCTGCAGAGGTATGAATGTAAACATGAATGGGGGTATGAATGGAAATTAAACAGTGAATTTAATGAGAGGAAACATCATAGTAAAAAACAGCTTTTTTTTTCATTTGCAGGAGGAGGAATAGAAGGACAGAAACTGTCAGAGTTGTGAATTGATCAATAAGGATAAAGGTTGCCAGAGTACTTCATGCTGTTTCATATTCAAAACAAATAATGTTTAGATTTTTACTCTCAGATGCTATTATTCTTCTCACGTGAAACTAGAACATACATATTTTGATTTAGTTTGGGGTTTTTGGTATTTACTGTTTCATGCCTTTTATTCTTTTAAAGCTAAACTAACTATTGACTACAAAACTCGTGGTCTAGCCATAGTATTGTGCTTCATTCCCTGAAACATTGTCCTTCAAATTATGTTTGGACTTTCTAAGATGATGTGAAACTAGTAGAAAGCATAAATGCTTCTGTGGCAGAAAGGCTTGAAGTGATGCTTTTGTTCATGTTCTAGAGCTGAGTTTGGAAAAGCCTCGAGAAACACAGCAGTTAGAGCACTCACTTAAGAGATGGAAGACTTGGCCTACATTCATGTGGAGGGTTAGAAACCCCACTGCATACCTTCTGGGAGAATGCTGCACCTGCTGGTGTATAATATACTTAGAAGCACATATTTCTTTCAAAGCTGGATCACCGTGGAATCATGAACGCAGGAGTCTCAAGCCAAGAGCTAAACAAGTGGTAGCTTGATTCTCTTCCTTAGTGTTTGCGCAGCTCAGCTGAGGGGAGAAACCTGGGTTCCAGTCCCTGTTCTCTGAGCAATTTCCGTGTGCAGTCCAGGAAAGAGCTCTTGTAAAATATTTAGGTGTCCCAGTAAAAACGGACACAAAGAACTTCCTTGGCTGCAGTGGCATAGCTTCAACGGGAAGGAGGGATTGTCCACCCAGTTGTTATATAGCTTAGGATTCTCCCTTGGAAAGATAGAGGCAAAGGAAAAGCCTATAGGAGGGCAGTGAAACCAGGCCAGTCATTTTCCAACTGTGTATTTGTAATCAAAAGTTTTTACTCATGGGACCAGGCACAACCAATTCTACTTTCTCTTCTCTCCAGTTTCCTAACTATAAAGTAGGTCCCATGTTTTTTTTACTGAACCTGATATTATTTACACGTTTTAGGTATTTTCAGAAAATATTTTTCAGAGTGTTATTGCAGGCCTCAGCCATGGAAAGAAAGGCTAAACCTGGTTAGGGTTGTCAGTGCTAAGAATACCTTGATAAGAAGGCATCAGGCCATCTTCCAAGCTCAAAACTGTGTCAGGAACAGTTAATCCTTTGAAACCACTGTAAGATCAAAGGCAGGCTCAAAAGCAGGGTCAGGGGATCTTGATTTTGCTGTTAGAAGATTCAGCTCCACCTAATACCCACCTCAGGTGCTCAGGACTCTCCCAGTAATTTACCCCATGACACCCACAACCTTCCTTATTAACTTTGTATGTATAAAGTAATTAAATATTTTGTTCTGTATGTTAACCAGGGCACTTTCTCTTCAGCCAGTGTTAGGAAGTTAGAACTGTTTACCATATTTTTTACTTGTTTGGAAAAATATATTTCAATTATGAAAGGCAGCTGGAAAAAAATAATCACTGAGATCAGAGAAATTAATGTTATTTATATGAAAATGGGTTATTCTGGCTGACTCACTAGTCTTTGACTCACAGTACTATGTCTGGATGTGGCTGATAACGTGAGTAAACAAAGTCTCTTACTTGACTAGGAAAAGCTTTACTTAAAAATAAGATCTTAAATAATTCATGTCACTTTTGTGCACAAGCCATATGATGATGACATATAAATGAGAATTAATGTCTTTCTTCATAAGGTTGTTCAACTTGAATTCCAAAACAGTTGAACAGTATTTTAGCCTTGAATATGTGATCATGGTGAGATTTTGGGTATATTTTTCATTCTGGAAACAATGCAGCCGCTGATTTCCTTCCATCTTACAACATGTTCTCATTCTTAATTTCTTAGTCTTTCCAAACAACACGTCTATTACTGGAAAAGGCATTCTGTGTTTCTACCATTTACATAACCTGGGATCAAATCATCTGTGCCTTGAAATCTTCTCATGAACATCTTGGTCAGCAAGATTGAAACGACATTCTGTTTTCTCACAACTCATCTAATTCCTTGCTTATTTACCAAGTAGTAATCTGTAACCAGAATGAAATGTTCCAATTCCTTAGTATATCTTTCATTATTCATTTCCTTCCACAGCCTGAATAAATTTTGAGTGCTGTCTTTACTGTCTCAAGAAATTTCTCCCAGATGACTGACTTGCATTTATTAGTGTGTGGAAGATAAAAGGAGAGCAAGAGAAATCAAACATACTTTTTATGGTACAGAGATTTCAACCACCTCTTAGTATTGATCATATAGACAGAAAACAATTAGTAGAAAAAAAAAATATGTCTAAAAATTGCTTTTGATTTTTCTTTTTCTTCTGTGTTAGATTCTAATAAACTGGTACACACTGAATATTATTTCAGACCTATAAATTTTTTCTTTCTCTAGCTAATGTTGTTTAAGTCAGTAAATTCCAGTGTTCATATTTTATAAGAAACCAGCCCAATGTCATGTTAACGTTTTACAAAAATTTGTTTTGCAGACTGCAGTGATGATGTATTTCGTTGTAACACAGGAAAATGCCTCAATTATACCTTTGTATGTGATGGATATGATGACTGTGGAGACCTTAGTGATGAACAGAACTGTGGTAAATAAAAGCTTTACACTTTTCTAAAGTCTTTAAGATAGCACTATTGTCTAAGACGGTTATAATTTTCCTTAAACTACTACAAGAGTAGTATACCCTGATGTTACTCTCTTTGGGAAAAGTAAAAACAGTTCACAGTTTTTTATATGCAATTTGGAACGGTTTAAATGTAGAGTTCTGGGTTAATCCAAACCTTGGAACTAATGGTACTTTGAAGAAATATTCTGGTTTGTAATTTGCTTTAGAATCATTCTTAGAATAATTTCATTTAGGTTGGAAATGACCTTTAGGATCACCAAGTCCAACCATCATCCTGACCAAGAAGTTTAATGGTGTTTTGTATCTATTAAACCAATATTCATAAGATAAAGGTGCAATTATAACTTCTTCTAGATGTATCTCTCTTGCTTACAATGCCATTATTAAATCATGAGCAAGTTAGTTAACTCCTGATGCATGTTTCTTAAATAGAACAGAACATCCCTTAACCATAAACTATACCGTGCTTAATGCACAATATACAGTTGGCCATTATGTCTGCCAGGGCACACTGTTGACTTATTTTCATCTTGCCAGCGAACAAAACCCCCAGATCCCTTTCCGCCGGCTGCTCTCCAGGCTCTCATCCCCCCAGCCAATATGTATAGCCAGGATTACCCTCTCCCAGGTGCAGAATCCAGCATTTGCTCTTGTTAAGTTTCATACAGTTGGTGATTGCCCAGCACTATAATTTGTCAAGATCTCTCTGTCTACCCTCAAGGGAGTCAACAGCTCCTCCTGATTTAGTACCATCTGCAAACTTACTTAGTGTCCATTCAGTTCCTATGTCCAGATCATTTATAAAAACATTGAAAAGAACTGGTCTGAAAATTGAGCCCTGGGGGACCCCACTAGTGACTGGCTTCCAGACAGATGCACCCCACTTACTATAACCCTTTGAGCCCAATCTGTCAGCCAATTGTTCATCCATTGTATTATGTACTTGCCTAGCTGTTACGCTGGACATTTTGTCCAGAAGGATACTGTGAGAGACAGCGCTAAAACTTTGCTGCAATCCAAAAAGATTACAACAACTGGCTTCCCTTGGTCAACTATGTGGGTAACATTGTCATTAAAGGGAATTAAGTTAGTTAAGCAGGACTTTCCCCTCGTGAACCCATGTTGGCTATGACCAATGACTGCATTGTCTTTCAAGTGTTTTTCAATAACTCCCACAACAATCTTGTCCATAATTTTACCAGGCACTGAAGTGAGATAATTACTTTATAATTACTGTAATTACTGGTGTCTTCTTACTTACCCTTCTTGAGAATTGAGATAGCGTTTGGCAGCTTCCAGTTGACTAGGACTTCTCCAGATTCCCAAGACCATTGAAAAATAGTTGAGAGGTCTCCAGATAACATCAGCCAGCTCTTTGAGTACCCTTGAATGAATCCCAGTGGGCATCATCAATTTATGTGCATTCAGCTGGAGCATCAAATCCCACACAAGTTCAGAGTCATCTGGGAGTTTATCATTTCCCCAGTCAAAGTCCTCCAACTCAGGAGTCTCAGGGCCCATTATCAGTGTTGAAAACAGAGGTGAAGAAGGTATTAAATGTCTCTGCTTTGTCTACATCCCTGTTTGTGAAGTGACTGACCTCACCAAGTAATAGACCAATGATACCTCTGATCCTCTTCTTGCTGTTAACATACTTGAAAAGCCCTTTTTGTTGTCCCCTACTGGCCAGCTTCAGCTCTAGTTGAGCCATTCCCTCAATGGCAATAGCAGTATTGCCTAAGATGGTAATCATGGCAAACAGCCAATGGTGTTCAGCATCTCTATACAGTGGTGAACAGCATCTCTGTAGTCCTCCTGTTGCCTGGCCTTGTTTCCGCTGTGCATACATTTCCTTTTCTGCCTAAATTCTAAAAGAAGATCCCTGCTCAGCCAAGGCAGCCTTCTGCCCTGCTTGCTTGACTTCTGAAACTTTGGAATTATCTTCTGTGCTTTTAAGAGATGACTCTTTAAAAGTGATCAGCATTGATGAATTTTTCAAAAAGGTCCTTCAGAAATACCTTCAGAAGCAGATTACCAGAAGACCTCACTAAATAGTTCCTTAAGCAGCCTGAATTCTGCTCTTCCCATATCCAATGTCAAAGTTTTGGTGCAATCAAGCCTCTCCATTACATACTGTGCCACCCCTATTCCTTGCCTGCCCTGCCTATCCCTTCTGAAAAGCCCATGACTGTCCATCACAGAACACCAGTCACAGGCCTCTTCCCACCAGTTCTCACTTACACCAATGATTTTGCAGCTCTGGGACTGAGCCAAAGCTTCTTGCTTATTCCTTATGCTGTATGCACTAGTGTAGAAACATTTCAAATGTGCTCCAGTGTACTCAGCACATTGTGGAGCAGACTGAAGGACTTTTGTAGCACCCCTTTGAGAAAAGTGTATCACAGCAGGCACTGTCAGGCCTGGTGTTGTGGATACCATCCTGTGATTAAAAAAAACAAAACAAAACAACCCAATTCTGCCAGTGACACTGGCCTTGGAGCCATGTATAGATAAGCTGGATCTCTTTCTTCCATATTGTTCCCTGCAACTGGAAGGACAGAGGAAAATACTACCTGTGCTCCTGATCCCTTAACCAATCAACTCAAGACCCTGAAGGGCCTGAAATCTCTTTTGAACTTATTCAAGATGTTATGGTTACTTTTTTGCTAGCTTGACCAAATTTGACTGAGACTAAAGTAAATCATAAGAGGGATTACACTTGTGATGCCAACAGTTTCACAACTGAATTGTTTTTACGTTAGCTTCATTGAAAACTTGCATGTTTTGATGATTCAATTCTGTTTCTTTCAAATTCTGTTTTCAATTGACTTTGTAAATTCTGCCTTACTATATTTTGTCCTGCCTGTATTTGTTTTCATAGAAGAAAAATTAAGTTTTGCCATAAAAAAGAATTACCATCTTGTGCAAATATTTGGAAACTCTGAAAGCCTTATTTTTTTTCTAACTTTTCCTCCTAGCATGGTGGCTGAGAATAATTGTTAACTTTAAAATAATTTTTTAAAAGTTAAAATATTATTTTTCATATTTTTTCTTTTGCTTTTTACAGAAAAAACACAGAGAATTTCAAGACTAAAAATCAGAACATATTTTTTTTCAGAGATTTCTTTTACGTTTCTTCTCCAAATAAAAAATACTCAAAGGTTTTTCATTACTTTCAGTTGGTGTTAGTTGTTTTGTGTTTTCTTTCATAAACTTGCTTTCCTGAAAGACTTTGCTTAATCTGACTCCTAGCATTCTTATGTTGAGATAAATTTTCTATACAAAATTAAAGATCTAACATTTTGTACAGACTATAAAAGAGTTTCAGAGCAGATTTGGCAGAGTGGACTGGGTCTATGTTCCCTATCTATTTTGATGTAAAGTCAGACAGAATTGGCTTAACTGGCTGAAGAAGACTATAAATGAACCCAGCTGATTTGGCCCTGAGTGGGGGGGAGTGAATTAATCACAGACTAGAGCAGCTGTTCCTGGAGTTAATGCTGGACCATGGTACAAATCTTTTTCCCTACCAATTTATCTGTATTTGCAAGACATTTTGAACTTGTATAATTTATGAACATACTGTAATTTACAATACTTTATGTGTATGGCCAAGGCATGGGGTTTACCTTTATCCTTAAATATTACCATTCAGGCACTTTGTGAACAATTCATTAAGTATGTCTCCATGGCAAACTGCAGACACGCACGAACTTACTCTGCTCATGCTCCAAGCTTATTAAAAATTTAGTGATCAAGGCTAGCATGGTGACATTAGTGAAATATATATACTGGTACAGTTAGAGCCATGTTAACCATGTTTATTAAGCTTCCACCAGGTTCTGAGTGGAGGCGGTTACTTCTGCTTGTAATATATGTTGTGAGCATTTCCTTCTTGACCTATGATAGATTTTTATAACATTTTTGAGATCCTAACTGTCTGTGTGGTCCACGCTTTATGCTTCATACTTAGTATAGCTGTGAATCGGATTGGAGAGAAATGGAAATGTCAGAAATCATCAACCCACACCCTCCTTCTCCTCCCACTACTAATCCTTTAAGAAACCCTACGCCAAAGCTAAAGTGCAGGTATAGTTAGATAATTATTACTCCCTTAAGCCTGTCAAACATTTTCAACTATGTGTATTTCCTTTACACAGCCTACTCAGTAGAATGCTTTTCTTTATTTGTGGAAGCATTTGTGTAGAAGGAGCAAGAAGATTGGAATACTTTCTTTTTAGATCATTCTTATGGAAAATTCTGTGTGTATGCAAAAACATAGCAGTTTTTGACTAAGTGCCAAGTGTTAGTTGAAAACTTTTTTTTTTTTTTTTTTTTTACCTTTTTTGTTAAAAAAATAAATGTAAGGAATGATTTTCTTCGGTGGTAACTGAAAACACTGGATAACTGAAAATCTTCTCATGAGATGGGAAACCAGAAGATGTTTTAATCCACTTGATAAATCTTAGAATCTTGTTTACTTGCAAATGGAAACAACTGTGCACCTGAGAGATAGAATAAATGCATCACTATCTAAGTAGAAATCACTAAGTAGAATTCAGAACATGTATAACCACTATCCGCTCCCAAAATCAGTAGGTATATAAAAACACTTATTGTAAGTTACTAATGCATAATGGCTAAGTAGTAAGAATGATCAGTTTATAGGCATAGCAGAACTGATCATTAATAGAAAATATACATTTGGTAGTTTTTTATCCAGCTGTGTTGTTTGTTTGTGTGCTTCTTTTGGACTTACTTTTACATTTTATTTAGATTGTAATCCATTGACACACCATCAATGTGGAGATGGGAGATGTATAACAGCTGATTGGGTATGTGATGGTGACCATGACTGTATAGACAAATCAGATGAAATCAATTGCTGTAAGTTCTCTTAATCTCTAAATGTTTTTTTCTTTTTTTTCTTTCTTTAAGAATCAAAACCAAAATTTAAGATAAGAAGTACACATACATAGTGCTTGTAAAGCAAAATCATTTGATTTCAGAAGTTTGCAATTAGCAGATATTCCTTCTGGTTGTAGCAAATTCAATGTTTGTTGTCATTGTTGAGAAGTACCAACATTGGTCTGTTAGCTTTCTGTTAATTGTGGTGTTTCTGTTAAAGTGTGATGAATGAATGTATATACCCTCTTAAACTGTAGGCATTTGGAGTTTGTGACAGCTTTCTGATGTGTTTGTATGCTACTTATCACACCTTGTTAGGGTTTGGACTTCTGTTTCAACAGCGATGATGTATACCTGCACAAGAGCTACACTAGAATAATGGTTGAAATTGCAAAATCTATCATGCAGCTTTGACTCTAGTATCTTGCTGCCTTTTAGTGCTTGATCTTGCAACTGCTATCCTACAATTCCCCCTGAAATCTAAGAACCTAATCTAAATAAGGGAATGTAAACGTGGGCAAAGAAAAGGTGACAGAATTTTTATATGAGTGTAACTTTTTTTTCCTTGAAAACAGCTGAACCTTCATCTCAGCCTGCTACTAATACCTGACATATACAGTTTCAGTCCTTGCAGTTAAAGATCAGCACAGCTGTAGGCTATTGAATGCATATTTTACATATAATGAAGAATGTCTTCTGACCTTCAGTACTAAGCAGTGTTATCAGCTTCTCCTAAAATAACTTCATTATGATGTTCAAAAATAACTGAGACCTTTATTAACCAACATTGATGAAGATATCATTTTTTCCCCAGCTTGTCATAGTCAGGGTCTGGTAGAGTGCAAAAATGGACAATGCATTCCTAGTGCATTCCAGTGTGATGGAGATAATGACTGTAAAGATGGAAGTGATGAAGAAAACTGCAGTGAAAGTAAGAAAATTTTGCATTTTACTCTTCTTACAGAACCTACCATTGACTGCTTTATTCTGAAGTGCCTTTAGCTAAAACTGTTTGTCAAATAGACTTGCCTTGCTTTTCAAATAACACTTGCTAAGGCTGGCAGGTCTTTGCATTCACAAAGGAAATTGTAAGGTGAGTTTTATTAGTCCTTAAAAAAAAGTTGGAGAAATGGAGGTGATATTTACCATAGCATTGGGTTATCTGACTGATGAGCTGTTACTTGAAATAAATAAATACATACTGACATTGTTGTATACAGTGGTTAGAGACTGCTGTTATAGGAATTGGTGTCATCTGAGGAGGAATTTTCTCAAGAGAATACTGTTTGCATAAGAACTTGTGAGTCACAGAAAAGAGGTTTTTGTAAGTAAACTGATTATTTAGTGTGATTGAAAGAAAGCATGTGAGGACGTAAGTTTTCACAGCTACTTACTAGTTGTCTTATGATGGATTGTGTGGGGGGAAAAAAAAGGAAACCAAGAAGTTTCCTGAACCCCAGACCATGTTTTTCCAAATACGTTTGTCCTGAACTAGACTTGATTGTCATGTTTTCAACATTTGAAGGTATTTTTCATATATAATTCTTTTGCTTCTGGTGAAGGACAGGTTCAGATCACAGCCTTTCAGTGAGAGAATTTTTCAAGTATTTCTATAATGACTGCTATTTTTAAGAAAAATAAAGGAATTCAGTTCATTTAGAAAACTCTAGTGCTGTCAGACACAGTGGTTATAGGACAATGTATTCAAAAGATACATACATGGTGTGATTACATAAGCCTCCTTTCCTTAGGAAAGTTCTTTGGATCTTCTTACTCCAGTTTAAACATCTGCATTCCAAAAGAAGTTGAAACACATAAATTACCATCATTCTTCTCTGCAATTAATGAAGTTGTTGAAAAAAAGGTCTTTCAGGGAATTTCTTTCAGATCTGACTGTCACAATCTAAAAACTGAGGACGAAGTTTTGTCTTTATTTCTGACCACCTAATCTCACAAACTGCTTGGAATAATTTTTCTTCCTTCCTGAGGCCCATCCACAGTTTTATTCTATGAATTCTATGATCCTCTGTTTCTCTTGGCTGATAATGAAATGTTCATTTTTAATGTGAAAGAAATGAGGCAGGAGAATGAGATAAATTGGAAAGTAAAAAACTATTCAGAGCATTCTAGAAGCAGCCATTTCATTTTTTAAATTCATGTAATGTAAGATTCTTAAATTTATTTATCCCTACTAAAAGGGAATTTCACTGGCACTGTGATGCATGAACTGGGGTAGAAATCAGTAATGCGTTTCTCACTGCATTTTGTCTCTATGAATATTGAAGAAATAGTTTTAAAAAACTTTTTTTTTTTTGGGGGGGGGGGCGGATATAATGAACAGATGCAAATTGAAGGATACTAAATGCAGAGGAGTAGGAAGGGGTGATAATTATGTTGACCATGATCTCACTATATACTAAAGGAGTTTTCCAGTTAGCATTAAACTGCAAAACTTTTTAACACAAAAATTTGGCTTGTCTTCTATTATTCATTCCTCAAAATGCAAAAACCCCTTTCTAATTTTTGCAATATTCCATAAGCAGAAATCCTCCTTTCAGCAACTGTATCCGTTTTGTTCCAAAATTACCTGAGAATATGGAGACAGAATTTGGACTTCATTTTGGTTATGCCTCTCTAGTTCTTTGTATAGTTCTTGAAAAGGAAGACAGAATTCCAGCTTGTAACTTTCTTTTGTATTTCTTGTGTATATGTGTAGCTGATTTCAACAACTACAGAAAATGTCATAGAACGTACACTAAGTACAAAGACTTCTCTGCTCTGCAAGGTAAAATATTTGAATATGCTTAGCAGAGGCAGCAAAGTTAGGGCTAAAGTGATCTGAGACAGGGTAGAGTGTGGTTATAGAAGTTCAGTATTGTCTATGTTAGGATCAGAATAATCTACAGGGAGTTTTAAGGAGTTGCGAAGCTCTTCCACTGCAGGATAAGAAAGAGATGGAGCAAAATTGAAAAAAGAATTTTGATGTGAAGACTCGTGATAGCTTTAGAAGTCAAAAAGTTGTTCCTACCTTTCCAGTTTGATTTTGCAATCAAAAGCTCCTGTAAAATAGGCTGGTCAAATACTGCAACAAAAGAAAGTATCTGCATTGCTTCAATAGATACCATGTATGAAGGGAAGTAAACACACATAATTAGGAAAAATATGGCTACATCTTCATTAGTTCTTTGGAACAAGGTCCTGGTTTCTTCAGCATCTTTTGTATGCCCAATATAAGGATGTCATGACTGACTGATTAATGTTTATGGACACTACTGCAATAAAAATAAATAAAATATTAAAAATAAAATAAATAATTTCAACAAATAATTTAAAATAAATAATTTCAAACAGGATGAGATGATAAAATACGAACTATTCAGTCTCTGTGTAGAGGAATAATAAATTAAATTACTAATTTTGCAAAAGTCGTGTGAAAGAGAGAATTTAATTGTTTGGAAGGAAGTTAGTACCACCATGAGAAAAACAAAAGGCCAGAGGTTTGTCAAAGAAACTAGCTATCCAGGTAATTTGTTCATAAACTTTTTGATGAAGTGCTGTTTTTGGTTATTCTAACATCCATCTTCAAGATCATAGAGTTTGGGGAGGGTGCGTGTGTGTTGTTTTTTTTTTTTTCACTAACCAAAGATGGGCAATAAAGCTTCAGCTCTGACAAACGTTCTTTAGGATAGTTTTTATTGTCCACCAAAACAATCATGAAATGAAAAGCAGATCAGCTGAATGGCACTGGAGGATAATTCCCAGAGGATATTCTCTTTTAACTAGGACCTATTGTTCCCTTTGAAATCCAATTTCCATGACTTTTCATACTCTGCCACAGGCAAGATCATGGTAGACGGCTTTCAGAGATCCATAGTTCTTCAGGGTTTGGGAATATAAATTCTCATATTAAGCAGAGGGGCAAAGAAGTGACATCTGGACATTTCTTCACGCTTTTCTTCCTTACAACACTTTACTAGAAATGCTGTAGGGTACTTATTCAATTATGTAAAGGAAATAACAAATTGTTATGAGTCTCTCTGTATTTTCTCATCACCACAGTCATTTTTATTAGTCTGGTACATCAGAATAGTAAATTTCTATTTTCCTCAGGTCAAACCCTCTGTCAGGAGGGAGACCAGAGATGTACTTCCTGTCCTGATACCTGTGGAACTTCTCTCTGTGAAATGAGAAACAGCCAGATAAACTGCAGTAAGTAGGTCACATGCTTCATACTGTCACTCTTCTAGGGTGTTTTAGAGTGCAATGAAGATGCAGGGTAGGACGCAGTAAGTAATACTTTCATTTACTATTTAATGCCATATGTATAATGGTTAACTGTTTAAAAGGGCAAGGCATCATGTGTAAATCTCGATTATAGGTGTACTAAGAGATAATATTTGACATTGAGATATTTTTGCCTTCTGTGAATTTTTGATATGTTCTTAATGAATGTTTACATTTACACTTTTTGTTAATATTAAATCAAGTTCACTGTTTACATAAAGTAAACAACAAAGTGTAAGTGTAAGCTAATGATTTATTTTAAAAAATACAAGAAAGCACGACACTGTGTTTAGTGGTCTGGAGAAGTTTCATCCCTTTTCCCGGGGAAGAATTCTGATATTCAATCTGGCTAAACTAGTTATTCTTCTGACCAATATGTATCGTAGGGGATCAGGATCTTCCATTCTGTGTATCATATTCCTTTCTATGTCCTGTGCTATACCACTCTGTGCAAACCTACTGTACCCACTGTGCACTTCTGAGCGTGCAATGCAGCACTATGAACAGATACTCAAGAGAAGTCAATTTTACTTGGTTTTGAAACTTGGGCAGAACTGTATTCAGAATGATTTATGAATTAAAACTTGGTGATATATTAATAGAGTCAGCAGTTCAAGATACCTCACCACATGGGCAGAGCAAGCTTGCCTTTGCTTATATGTGAATGGGTAGACATATCCTATAATTACTTTGTTGACCTGAGCAATACCTACTGGAAGGTTTGTTTTGGTACTACTGGATTGTTTGGATAATATTACCATGTTGCTGTATTACATTAGGTAGAATCCTAGAGTAGATTAGGTTGGAATGGACATGTGGAGGTCAACTTGTCAAAACTCCTGATCAAAGCAGTGCCAACTACATAATATTGCCCAGGACATGTGCTGTTGAATTTTGAGCATCTCCAAAGACAGAGATTCCACAGTCTTCCTGGACAACTTTTTAGAGCATTAGGCCTCCCTCATGGTAAAAACCTCTTTTCCTTACGTTAAACTGGAATTTGATAGGTTCCAACTTGTGTCTTTCACATCTCATCTCACCTGTGTACTTCTAATAGTCTGGCTCCATCTTCTTTGCACCATCCCATTAGGTAATTGTTAACAGCAATGAGATCTCCCTTTAGCCTTCTCTTTTTATGGCTGAACAAACCCTATTTTCATAGCCTCTGCCTGTATATCATATGTTCAAGTCCCCCAGCCTTCTCAGTGGCCCTCCACTGACCTTATTCCAATATGTCAATCTGTTTTTATGAATCAGGGAGCCAAAAAACACAGTTCTCCAGGTATGCTCTCCCCAGTGCTGAATAAAAGGGAATCAGAGTCATATATCTTGTGGTAGACAGCAATCAGGTTTATCAGGCATGATTTTCCCATTAGAAATCCATGCTGGTTGTTCCAAGTCACCTTTATTTCTTCATGTGTAGATGTCTTCTGGAAGGGTTTTGCTCCATAATCTTTCTGGAGACTGAGGTTAGCCTGAGTGGACTGTAGTTCTGTGGATCCTTTACTTGCCATTGTTAAAGGTGGATATTATGTTTGCCTTCTTTCAGTAATGAGATTCCATGACCTTTCTAAGATGATAAAAAGCAGCCTTCCAATGAGGTTAGACAATGAAATCATAGACAGAAAAGATATTGAGTACCTTAGCCATGGCCCTGGTCACTAGGTCCCCTGCCCCACTGAGCAGCAGACCAATATTTTTCCTACCTATCCTTTTGCTGTCAGTGTACTTATGAGAGCTCTTCTTGCTCAGTAGTCTTGTTGCTCTGGCTGAGCTCCAAAATCCATCCTTGTATGCCTTGGAAATGTCTCTCCATTCCTCTTCAATTATTTATTGCCTTTTTTTTTTTTTTTTTTTTTTTTAATATATCATTGAGGAGATCGATGTTCAGCTATGCTGGCTTTTTCTGCCCCACTTGCTTCACATTGGAATGGGCTCTTGTGTTCTGAGGCGGCCCTCCTTTAAGATGAAACCACTGTCCTTCAAGCAGATATCGGTATAGCTGAAACTCCCCACAAGTACCAGGGACTGCAATATCATGAAGCATCTTCCAGCTACCTAAGGATGGTTCATCTACCTCCTCTTGTTTTTGCTAAGGTGGTCTGCAGCAAGTGCCTACTATCGACATCACTTGTGTTGGTCTGTACTCTGATCCATATCCTTAACCAAATTATCCAAGTGAGACGGAACCTTCCAAAGTGATTGAGATAAATATATTTATTTATTTATCTTGCCTGTTTTCCTTCAACAAATATTTAGAAAGGGTTATGAAATGGGAAGGGAGGTATCCATATACTACAAAACTAATAACAACCCACTTCATTTTTTTTTTTTAAACAAACTTTTAATAAAAGGTTAATCGTTTAATTTTTCTTGCTTGGAATCTCAGATATCTTCATTGAATTATTGCAGTCATTTTCTCCGCTGTTTCTTGCAATTCATGGATGTGTTATCTCCCACTAGAAATTGTCCCCCTTGTGGTGAAAAGGAAGCAATTTATCCTGGGACACATACACTAGTTAAGGAGAAATCAAATATATTTAGCGGAAATATGTCCTCATCATGTTGTGAGCAGCAGTCTGTAATTCTCAGCAAGAGTAATGCGTAATCTGAATTAGACTGCTAGATCATCTCTCTTCTTCCCTTTTCAGTCCAGTAAATATGTAATTGTTTGTACGAAATTGAATAGCAAGAGAATTTGGGAGAGATTTTTCTTGTACAACATCTGGAAGTACTATTGTCTTTTTTCATGTTACTTTTGCTGTAAGACCAGAGTTACTTCATCTTCAGTAAGAGATGAGAATTCCTATGGAAAATCTCAGTTTTGACAAAGCAGCATCTTCTGACCCAGATAAGTCTTTTGCTGGAAAATTCCTGGCTAGGCATAGGACACATTTCTCATGTTATACATGTTGAATATAATGGATGTTGTCCATATGTGATAATTTCTAATCAGTTTAGGCTGGCTTTGTAATGCAGTTAGAACATATTTAGGATAACAGAACAAATATCTGAAGGTGTGTGTGTGCATAAAGACAACAGATCCAGACTCTTTCCAGTGGTATCCAGTGACAGGACAAGAGGCAATGGGCACAAAATGAAACACAGGAAGTTCTGTCCGAACATCAAGAAACTCTTTCTGGCTGTGTGGGTAACTGGAACAGGTTGCCCTCCCTTCGCAGGGAGGTTGTGCAATCTTCATCCTTGGAGATATTCAAAAGCCACCTGGACATGATCATGCCAAAAACAGTTTTAGGTGGACCTGCTTGAGCTGGGATTTGGCCCAGATGGCCTCCAGAGGTCCCTTCCAACCTCAACCATTCTGTGATTCAGCAAAATATCCCACTAAATTCTGTCTAAACTGTAGCTGGGAGGTCTCAGAGTTGCTGTGGGTAGACAATACATCCTCATATCTTGTATAATCTATGATGCTACTGTTTGGAAGGGCAATAATAAAAATATGGAGATATTAAAAATGGGCATATCTTGGTTAGTTAGGATAACATGCAATGGATTCTATCCCTCGTTTCCCACTGACTAAATTGTGCTTATATATACTATACATGGAGCAGCAATATCTCTGGAACCGTAAGGATAGATATCAGAAGGAAAGATTAATATTTGGGGTACTTAAATTCAGTCAGATGTTCACCTGTAGTATATGTTCTGTTTGTTACACTGGTTGGTGATGTGGGAGATTGGGTGTAAGATTCAAGGTAGTACTTTTCAAACCTATAATTACACTTGCAAATAATGTGATAGAAGCTTTCTAAACACAGTGTGAAAATTGTAATGATATTGAGAACATATAAAGACCTATCCTACTAGATTTTTTTTTTCTAGAATTCACCTTAACCACTATAAATGTGAGGCATAAAAAAAGAGAGAAACATATTTGTATATTTCTCCCCTTTAGTCTTGAATAATATTGTGTTATAAAAGCACCTAGAGCATTGCATGTAGTTTCGTGTTCATTTACTTGGGTTTTATCATGGAAAAACTGGTGAACATGTAATATTAATTATGTACACATCAAGAAAAGATGTTTACTGGGGAAAAATCAAAACACAAAAAGGAACTGATCTGAGTAGTGCTGGGTCACTTCCGGCTCAGGAATGATACTATGATACTGTGAAATTCATCATGAAGAAAAGGAAATGGGTGCTGTATGAGTAGAACTGTTGAAGAACGATGTCTTTGAACAATCTCATTCGCTCCAAAGCTGAGACTAAGTGGTTTGAGACAACAGAAATAGTTCAGTATTGGCAGTATGCAAGAATTCAGCAGAGGGGAAGAGCTGTATCCAAAATGAGCATCATGTTCCTCACATTAGAGAGGTAAATACTGAAAGAGATTATAATAGTGAATGTCAGTCCAAGAAATACTGACCAATTCTGCTGATCAGCTGAACGACTGACTGTTGGATCTTCTTTCAGCTTCCTCTCAAAGACCCAGCTAATCGGATCACACACTGTGCTGGCAACTGATATTAGCAGCTGTCTGGTGGAGAATATTAATCATGTTAAGATTCATTTGCTTCCAGAGTAGGCAAATATATACAGTCTTTTCATAACAAATGTCTTTTTGAATAGTATACTTTTTTTCAAGGATACTTGAAAGTAAGTAAAATTAAATAATCCAAAATTAAAAGTAAGTAAAATTAAATTTCATTTAGAAATGTGAAGTAAATAAAATGTCATATTAGTCTCAGTACTAAATTGAATTTCAATCTAAATTGAAGATAAATTCTGTACATTGTTTTCTATAGTGATAGAAAATGAAAAAATATTTCTGACTGCAGATTTGGGAAAAATATAATTTTTAAAATTTTATTTATTTATTTATTTTTGTGAAAGGTCAGTGTGAACCAATTACTCTGGAACTCTGTATGAACTTGCCTTACAACTACACTAGTTACCCAAACTACCTGGGCCACAGGACTCAGAAGGAAGCCTCTGTCAGCTGGGAGTCTTCTCTCTTCCCAGCCTTGGTTCAGACCAACTGCTACAAGTACTTAATGTTTTTTGCCTGTACAATCTTAGTACCAAAATGTGACCCCAATACAAATCAGCGGATCCCACCTTGCAGGTACTATATGATACTTAATTTAATTCTTAACTGACTTTGTCTATCATATTCATCTTTCTCAATTTTCTGCCTTCACTGAAAATGCCAGAAATTTTGTTTTGAAATTTCGTATCAAGAGGTAGAGAATCATATTTTACAAGAGTGTTAAATGCCATTTATTATGTGTGTCTAGTTTCTCAAAACAAAGAGAGGAACAACAGTTCTATTAATTTTCAAAATGCATAGATGGGGTATTTATATGAAGCATTTTCCATTGTTTGCTTGATTAGAATTGCAACACTATAAAGGGTGTTTAAACATAGGATCAATTAATTTGAATTGGAACATAAGCCTTTGTAATAGTTCTTTGCATTTATATATCATTTATCTATGCAAAGCCATAGCCAAATAATATCAACAAAATCTAAGGTTTTGATGCATAATTACCTTTCTAAATTAGAGGAGTGTCATAAAGTATGTGTTGCAGTTTTGCCAGATCATTATTGTAATCTGACAAGCAGAAAGCATAAAATAGTTTAATTTTTCTACCATCTTCATCAATTAACATCACCGTATACCTCTATGCCCATGGTTATGCCCATGTTTGTTCAAAAGAGATCTATTCTGTAAATATTGTGGCTTTGGCAGCAGCTGTCGTGGAACATTAGGAGAGCTAATAAACCTGATTAGCAGGCAGAGCTCTTTGAGCTATTGCCAGCTAGACCCTTCTCATGCTGTGTTCCTCTCTCTTTTCTTGAGTCTGCCCTGCCCTGAAAGTATTGTGCAATTAACTCCTACTTCACTGAAAGAAAACTGCATTAAAAGAAAACTGCATTGAAAATTGCAATACATGTTCTAAGGTTACCTACCGTGTAGCATTGGTTGACAGATAACTTTTCCTAGTCCAGTGATATACTTATTAGTGCAAACTGAAGTTGAGTCACAAGGAAATTTATTAATATATTGCTTAATTCTCCCGTAGGGACGTACTAGGGAAGTTAGAATATCACATATAAGATAGTGGGAAGTTAGAGTGCAAGCTCTGTTTTGGGTTTGCTTGTTTGAAAACCAAGTCTATATTTTTATTATTATTCTTTTTAAGAAAGCAGTATAACATATAAAAAAATGGTCTTTCTTTAACGTAAAGGGACAAAAATTAACTTGCAGGCTTCAGCAGCTAGTTACATATCTAGCTAACAAATTTTAGGAAGTATCACAATACAGCTAAACTACAAGAACAGTCTTCAACTTTAAGGAATTGAACAGAAACATGAAGAGGAACACATAGAAACCACAGAAAATTTAGTCTGAAGTCCCTCTCTGGAAGTCCCCACTTCCTGTTCAACTCAGGACTAATATCACGTTTAGATCATATTGAATATACAACATAAATTTTTAAATTCTAGGATTCAAAGCTTTACTTTTATAACTGTTTATATGTTTTGCTCCTATGTTAGGTCACGAGTTGAGAGTGACTTTATGAGGAAAGGATACCTTGTAGAGGCCCTACTGAGTTCTGTAGCACTTTACATGCTCCTCAGTGGTATAAAAGAAGTAATAAAATAATATAAGGAAGTATAATTATTTTGATTTACAATTATGTTTTAGGAATACTTTCAGACACAAATAATGTAAAAGTATAAAAATATTTTAGAAATGAAAACAAATAGACTCATAATACTAATAGACTCTGAGGTTACTGGTAAATGTAGGGCAGAAAAAAATATTCAATATATCAATATAAATATACATCTACTTAACTAGAGGTTGAAGATCCTAGAAGGCAGAATGTTATATTCTGAGTACAGAAACTGTATTCTGAGATTCTGCTGCTGTCTTTGCAAAACAACTGCCCTCTTGTTCAAGGATAGCCGTAGTTAATTGAGTTGAACTGGATGTACTTGTATTTTCTGTAAATATGAAATGGAGCTCAGCTAATGCAGTTTTTCTGCACTAAGCTTTTGAAGTGAAAATGCACTTTCCAACCAGGAATTGAAAATTTGTGTTATAATTCTACATCCATTATAAAAATATTCCTTACAGAGATGTATGAGATTACTATTATTTTTTCAATACTGGCACACTGTCCTTTTCATTCTAGGAGGTGTTATTCAATGATTTTAATTCTACTTCCCCTGTATAAAACATCTGTCCCTGTTTTGTAAAGCTTGTCATTGTCTTTGTGTTATTAGTTTGACTGTCGTGCTTTCTTTTCATTAGCTATGAAGGTCTTCCAAGTTTATTCTAAGTAAGGAGCACAGATGAAGAGATTTTTTGAAAGAACTGAACTTGCTGTTATTAAATTGATCTATCAAGCATGTTTTCAAATTCTGAGCAGTGTTCTTCATCTCTTAGAAGGCACTGGTAGTATTAGTCCAGGTCTGGTGAAGTAATCTTTGAAGCTAAGCTTCCTAGGTTCCCTTTGAAACTATGGAGTTTCACAGATGAAGAACATGTGGAATAAGCTCATAAATTCTTGTATCCTTGTAATGACAAGCTATCTTTGCTATGACTTGAAACTGCTCAGCATCTTGCGGAATCTGGAAATACTGTGGCTCATGACGTTCTAATAGGTCTATCAGCCTCCCTTATTTTGGGAGGATCAGATGTTTCAGTAAATGCTTTCCTTGTCATGGTAGCCTCTAATAACATGGAAATTACACTACCTGTGTATTTGAGAAGTCTCCAGCTGACTTTGTTGTTACAAAACAGTGACAGATATATATGAAGAATTATCCTGGTCAAATTTCATGCCCCTTATGCTTAAGCATCAATTTAGGCATCACATTATGGACATTATGGAATGGAGGACAAAGAGATATTTTTAGTTAACTTGCAGAAAATTGCACAATTCTATGCTACGTTTTTTTTTTAATCTTCTGTTCTTTACTCCTACGGAGAAGCATGTGATTTCTCTGCTTTGTGGTATGTGCTCTTGTTAATTGATAGCAAGAATTAAAACAATTAGTTTTATTCATAGACAGTAACTCAGCCATCACAGTTTGTCTGAGATGAGTTTTGACCAAGAAGTAAATACAAACTTGTTATCCATGTCCTCAGTATTCTAATATCTCAACTGTGAGACTCAGTATGGGAATGTGAGAAAGATTTTAAGACAAAAAAGTTACCAGTTGCTCTTCCAATTGTCATTTTTTCCTAATAGTATTGCAATAGGCTTCTATGTGCCCTTGGATAGGCATTACTCTTTCACCACAGATTGACAACTGGATGGCTTGAAATAGCTTTTGGAAAGGGTCATCTTTGACCAGAGATTTGAATGTAAAGAGAACACATGAAAGACAGAATTGGCTTGGATGTTTCAGCTAATAAAATTGATTTTTTTTTAAATGTATTAATCGTATTAATGTTGGTTTTGGTTTTTGTAATCAACAAATAAAAAATGCTGCCATTCAGAAACTTTAAGTTATAAAATAGTGTGAGTCGACATTTTTGATATTGAGGAGGATCTAAAAGGAAAGACACACAGTTATGTAACTGTAACATAGTTGATCAATATCAATTCATTCATATCAACCTCTTTCCTTTAGTACACTGTGTCTCATTTCAGGTGGAAATCCTAATAGAATTTATCCTGTACTCTGTGTTTAGAAAGTATCAACAGACTAAGAACGTTGTGCTTTAGTTGCACTTCAGTTGCGAGTAAACTGATGTTTTCTGCTCTGCAGAGTACGTGGTAAATAAAACACACAACAATCACAATGTAGTGCAGCATTGGTCAAAAGATCTAAGGAAAATGATGAGTGGAATAAAATTCCTTTCATGAAGGGATATTCTGTTCCTAGAAGAAAGATCTGGAATACTTAATCAATTTAGATAAAAGGCAAGTTAAAATTAACACAAGGGAAACTGAAAATAAAATAGAAATAGATAGGATCCAGCAGTTGAATAATTTTTAACATGAAAGAACAAAGGAGAACTTTCTTTGAAACAGTAGGAGAAAGTGTGAGTGATTATAGTTTTAGAAGATATGATCTAAAAGGTACAACTGAATGACTTTCTGAGTATAGAGATAAGACAGGGCTATGGAGAGGCACCATAACCTTCAAATAGGTAAAAGCGAGCTACCTTAGGAAATACAGAAATTGCTCATCGTGTTCATGGTGGCTGAACAAGGAAGCAATAGATTTAAAGTACATCGAGAGAACTACAGGCCAAATATAACAAAAATAATACATATACATGTATTAGAATGATTGATAAGGAACTATATGAAATCTTACTAACTTAAGAGTTTTTAAGAACATTTTATGCAAATAATATGTCAAGTATGTTGTATGTTTCCGCTTGGGGGGAGAGACAAAAAGGATGTTGAGGATCTTATTCCTATATTGCATAGTTAATATTCCACAAAAATGAAAAGCGACATTTGAAACTGATACCATAGCTGGTTAAGCTGATACCATTAATGGTGATACTATCAAACTCTCAAAAAAAGAGGCAGTGGAAACAAACGGGAGTTCAAAATATCACAAATATAAGACTTGGCTTGAGCAAATATAGATGGGCTCAACTACTTTTTTGTGGCAGGTCCTGTGTTTTGGTGGTAAGAAAATAAGTATTCAAAAGAAAGACTATATTCATGCCTTTTTCTAGGTGTGATAGAAGCTTCTGTTGCTCTGACAGTAACTTCAAGACTAAGTTTATCTGTGCTTTGATTTCCCCCAGACTTTAAATTTTATTTAAATCACAGGGGAGTTCTTCACTTTTTTGCTTGTGGGTTTAAATATTTTGTCTTTCTGGAACCACATCTCCAGAAATGGCTGACCAGGAGTATCTCAGCCCTATAGTGTTCCTATACTGTATTCGCTGTGAATGTCTAAAATACAGCCAAAATAGTCAGAAACTGCCTGTTCTTATAGATCTTAAAATGTCAGAGACAAAGCTTTCTTCAGCACTACACCGCTCTTCAAATGATGTGTGTAGTGCAGTGGTTTCTGAGGTAGCATTATCAGAAGAGGTAGAATTTTATTGGTACAAAATATATTTGGCTTTGTTGTTTCTTCCTGAGGGAGGACAGTTAGTGTTCCTTAGTGTTTCTCTCCTTATGGAGGAGAGGATAGGTGTAAGTAGTTATATTTGGCTATTATAATTCAGATTATAGTTTGTATACTGTAATTTAAACTCATGTTTCAACTGTAACAATATATCTTTATATAATCCAATTAACTGATTTTTCCTTGATTTCCATCTATGACTTTGGCTAGGATTATTAGCTCTCAAAACCTGGGAATTTCTAAGACTTGTACTCAGATATTTTGTTTAACTCCACTTTGTCTCCTCAGGACATTATGTGTACAGTCTAAGGAACGCTGTGAGTCTGTGCTTGGGATTGTAGGTCTGCAGTGGCCGGAGGACACTGACTGCACTCAGTTTCCAGATGAGAACTCAGACAACCAAACTTGTCTAACACCAGATGAAGGTGTAGAAGGTAACTCCTGCAAATACACATAACAGGAAATTAAAGATTAATTGTTTTCCCAAAGACACTGGTTTGTGTTTTGTTTGTTTGTTTTGTTTTAAATTGTAATATGCCACGTAGGGTGACTTTTTTGGTCAAGTAACTGTGAGAATGATTCCAAATCAGAGTGCAGAGTATTTTGACACAATTTGCAGATAAGAGGATTTTTTTTTTCTAGAAAAAGAAATTTATTTGAAGAAAGGATCAATTATCCTCAATCTTTGAAAGTCAGTGTTTGAGATTTGTTGCTATTATTACACCTACAACTTGCTTGCTTGTGTTTAGTGCTTTTACTTCACTTTTTTAAACCTATCTAGATTATATAATAATGCTTTTCTAACAGGAGGTAAACTTCTGACAATCTTAAAAACTAAAAAAAGAAGAAAAGCTGAGCCCTACAATATCTCTGAGAAAAATATTTTAATGTTAGTGTCTTTGCCAGCTATTTTTTGTTCTTTTTTGTTGTTTTTTTGGCGATTTATGTATTTTAAGAGAGCTGTGCAAATCAGCTTCAGCAGCAACTGACAAATTTCATTTTCTTGAGTTCAACCATACTCCTACTCATTGTGGGTGTCAACGTGGAACAAAAGAATGGAATTGCCTTAAATGATTCTACGTGTTCTTTGGTTATATATAAAGAAGGTGGCTGTGCAGCTTTTTCTTCTGCCAGTGGTCGTCTAATGTGAGGTCTGAGGATTCTGCTGTCTTTTCTTTTTTCTTTTTTTTTTTTTTTCCCTTGCCAAAAATGCCAGTAAAGTTTCTGGGAAAATATTAAAATGGTGTGTGCTAGACTGCCCACAATATACTGATCATGTTTAGTTCTTATTCTTCTCCTCCCAGTCACCTGTGTGGTGATGATAATCTTTCCACAATCTTTCTTTTAATCTTTCTTAGAGAAAGCAATGGATGAAAGCTAATTGGTCTGTAGTTCATTGAGTGAAGATAAATTGCTAATGAGTAGTGAAGCATTCTGAGAAGGCGCTGAAGCATATGTAGCAATAAGTACCATTTCTTCAAGCAAAGTGCATTTGCACTTATATAATTTTGAGAGTTTAATAAGGTGTATAATACCATAGTAATGAGATCCTCTGTCATGAGACTCTGAGAGACAATGAGATGATTTCCTTCTACAGGGAAGGGCTAATGGAAAGGAATTACCATTATTATAAAGGAGTATGTAGGAACATAAAAGCAAATTCTTGACACAACAAGGTGAGATAAAGAAAGATAATGTGATTTAATTTTCTGTGGTATAAAATGTCTTTTTTAGTCTTCCTCCCTGTGTTGTTAGATCATTCGGCTTTGAAACCTAACATATAATGCTTATATTTTAAATATACTACAGTATACGGGACTAGTATATTCCATTGCTATCTAGAGTTAATTTTTGTTGACTTATTAAAAAAATAGAATTTCAAAAATTTTCACTTTAACTAGAGAGAATCTGCCTACTAGGTTGACTCATTGCTTTTTGTTCATCTTAGCATTGAACTAGATAATCCTGGAAAATGAATGAAAAAGGAGATGTTTTTAGTGTTCTTTTAGAAACAGTGTAACTAATAAAGGGGTCTAATCAGAATTGTCTTTGGGTATGAAACACTTACTACTAAAAAGTTATGTTGATTCAATGGCAGATTTCTACTAATTAACACTGCTGGTTAGAATCAGTCTCTTGGGAAACTTAAAATCTTATAGAAATATTTCTGAATAAGCATGTATAACAAAAGATATTAAGAATCTTAAGAACAAAAATATTAATGATTACAAACTATCAATGATTTTCCAAATTAATCTATGTGCTGAATTGTTTAACTTCTCTTCCAATCAGTGGTGAATACTGCTGGCCAAGACATTATACAGTGTAAATTTTGTTGTTTTCATAATGTTATTTTTAAATGATGATTTATTTCTGCTTCATGCAACATCACAGGAGTGAAAAAGGTTGCTAGAAAATGCACATCCACAGTCTAAATGTTGTATGTTGGTAATCTGTCATAGTTTTAAAATATGAGAGAGGGTAGCATGTGAGGCAGAGCTCTGGAAAATGTTCCACCCCATTCACAGTGCAATTGTTAAGAACAGTCCTATCTGCTACACAGTTCCAATTTAGTGTTTCAAAAGGCTTCTATTCCTGTCTCAGTGATAAATAAGTAAGTGCTCATGTGACGATTAACCTTTCAGTTTATGGAGTCTTGTTTCTCTCTTTCCTTGTCATCGGCAGAGTGCTCACCCAGTCACTTCAAATGCCGTTCTGGGAGGTGTGTCCTTGCATCCAGAAGATGTGATGGTCAGGCTGACTGTGAGGATGATAGTGATGAAGACAGCTGTGGTAAATAAAGGGAGGGTACTCTCCAAACAAAGAGTAGCTGAAGCATTAGAAAAATATGTTGGTTTTCTTCAGTTAATTCAACCATAGCATGACAGCCTGTGGAATAAGCTCCATTTTGTGCCAGAAAAATGTAATTGAAGTGATTTTTTTTTTTTTAAGACTAGTGGCGGTTAAAATACTTTAGCAAGAATTCTTCTTGATTAATGTCAATACAATTTATATTTGATAATTGAGATTCTGCTAACTGTGTTCCAGGATGTTTGAGTATTCATTTAGTAATCAAGATTAGAAATGCTGCAGATTTAATTCTTTTGGTATTGATGGAGGTTCTAATGAGCTAGAATGTGGCTGCCTGGCAGTTTAAATCTTGAATTTGTTGATGTAGTTTTAAATGTATACACAGTAACATTCTTATTATGATATATTGACAGAAGATCTGTGCTTACTGAAGTGAATTCTGGTCAACCGCTAGCAATCGGTACAAGTGTAAAGTGGTAACCACAAAATTTATTCTCCAGTACATTTCAGAGCTAATTTATGGTAGAGGAGCTCTTGACTCTCAACTTAAGGGGATGTCTTGAGCTTGAGAATAACCAACAAATCTCTCGGTCAGTATACATCCTTGTATGTGCTGGCAGGAATATTCTGAGAAAGAGAAGGGAGTTTGTACTGTTTCCTTATGTGACTAGGGCGTGGGCTCCATGGAATTCTGCATGTTGTCCTACTATCACGAGAGGCAAAATGAATAATTATAAATCATTATAAAGGATTTAGAAACAATGCATGAATATGAATAAAGGATTGGAATGTTCTAGAAGCGTAGGGCTAAAGTGTACAACCTCTTTTGTTTAACAGAGAGCAGGTTAAAAGGTGATGGAAGCAATTAGGGGGGCAACAAAACTGCAGCAATGAAAGATTTTCCACTCTGCTGCACAAACATTAAAATAAGATCCAACAGCTGAAAGGTGAAGCTAGATTAAAATTCAAGCTTGTCAATAAGATCTAACACCTAAAAGCTGAAGCTAGATTAAAATTCAAGTTTGTCATCTCTATAAAGTTCTACTTTTTCTTTAGGAGCAGGTTGTTTTGATGATTGGAGTAATCAAGGCATTATTTATCAGTAAGGAGTGATGTATTCTCATTCTCTGGGAGTTTTCAAATCAAGATTGCATTCTGTCTGCTCTTCTGTTCCATTCACCCTCCACCCTCTCACCCCTGCTAAAGGAAGGGTAAAAAAAAAAATTGTAAAAATAGGGTTTAATTCTAGGTCATTTTGGATTACAAGGGCAGAGCTGATGATCGAGGTGACTCTTTCAGAGTTGATAACCTTTTTACCTTTGAATCAATTGTCTTGAATATTCTCCCAACCAAACATTCTTTGTTGCCACCTGTTTTAACTCCTTAAAACACTAATTACCACGTGTCTTTTAGGATAATTTTATTCTCCTAGACATTAACATGTGAAATACTGCTCTAAAATATAACATTATTTTTTCCAGTAGATCTCTGTCTGTCCCTATAGTCTAGACAGAATGTCAGTAGCAATCAGCAGAATTCTTATCAGCTTCTATAAATATGGAAAGCTGTATCTGCTAGGTAATTACAGCTGTGAGTGACATTACATTGACCAGGGGTAATGCTGCTGCTGAAGAACAGGCAGTCCTTGTAGAGCTCCAGAAGTAACAGTTTCTGACTCATTTGTATTCCATGTGTGCAGGACAAAATCAAAACCTGTTGAACTTCCTATGTGTAAATGACGAGCTTGCATCTTATTAGCTTTATCCTTTGAAATACCATTAAATAACAGTCAGCAAACATTTAAATTAAAAATATTGAAGTATCTTAAATGACAGTCAAAGCTCTGTTAGGTTTCACAGTGCAGAGAGGAGGAGGCTGGCAGAGAGCAGCTGCAGTGTTTGGATAATCAAGCTATTGTTTCCAAAAATGTGGGACAGAACCATCCAAAGGGAGTAAGGTATATTTTGGCCATGCAGAGTAGAGCTGTGTTCAGCAACCCCTGTCTCCTCTGTGAGAGAAAAAAGTGGTGGCCTTAATAATGTGAATCCCTATGTCAAAAGTCATGTCAAAACATACTTTTGAGATGGGAGTGCGGTAAATATGGATGAGTTTTCTGACCTCCATTTTCATTTCCATTTCATTATCATTAAATTAAAAATACATGTTATCCAAATATATGGAGGAGCAATAAGTATACTCTAAATGGTAGATGGCCTTCTTCCAACAAAACAGTATATTTGAACACTGAATTCAGTACATAATTAATTTTTCCCAGGGAGTTGTCTCTGTGTTTGCCTATGTTTCCCTCAAAGATGAATTTTGGAGAGTAATGGAACATTTCACAATATAACACTATAATGTGTGATGAAGGAAAAAGCAAATACGAATTTAATTAATTGTAAACACTTCAGCTAAAAAATTGCAAGGTTCATAAATGAGATTTTTTAAAAGCTTTTGTATTTTATTTTCATATCGAGTTCCTAACATCACTGACATTCTTTGTTCTTTATTAGAGTAAAGGTTTTGTTTGGTTTCAATTAATTTTTCATTAATGGTTATCAAAAATACTGTCCAGAAGGAGACCAGGAAAATGGCCATACCCAAGAAAGTTCTTTGATCATGTGGAGTTAGTTTCGTGGGTTCAAGGCTGTTTATTTCTCTGTGGGTTTAATGTTTTTTTCACATGGTTTATTCAATCTAAACAAATTAAGCACTCCGTACATCCAGTTACAGTTAAACCTGATTAGATTTTTCCAGTAATCATATGAGCTAGTAGTGATTCTCTGGTTCATGTTTGTAAACTAATCACTTCTGAAACAACACTTTGAAACAATTTATCACTTACTAACTGCTGATATGTGCTGCTGCTGTTCCAGATCCAAGAAAATAGAGGTGCTGCTGTGTGAGCAGAGATCCAAACTATTTGTGTGTGGGCATCAGGGCTGTCACCTGAATTTGAGCTTGGATTAAAATGAAAGCTAGTATTGTAAGCTGCAGAACAGGCCAAACAAGGCAATCAAACCATACGTTTTATTTAGGAGTTTTTATGGCTTCCTCTAAAATTTGAATGTCAGATGTGCAGGACATTGACATTAGTACCTCAGAGTATTCTGTTCTTAAACTGGTATCACTGCAGCGTGCTCTATTAGTTGATAAAAGCAAGTAAAGAAATAAGAGATAACATTTTTTTTTTTCTAAAAGGTACGTTAGGCCATTCTTAATTTCATCTAGTTAACAAACAGGAATTTTAGTGTCAAAGCGCTTTGACACACAGTTTTATGAATATTCCTCTTGAAATTGGTGAGGCTGGTTTGCAGGACTTTGAAGAGGCAATAATGTTGTTTGTTCCCTGCATAACAATGACTCTGGAAGATTTATACATCTATAGGGGCTTTCTATCATTTTCAAACTGGTTTAGTCACAGATTATGGAACCAAGAAAAGTGTTCATGCTCAAAACTTAGAGCGTCTCTCGACCTTTCATTATGATCTGCATTAGTTTCTGTATCAGCACTACCAAAAGTACATATTTCTACACTATTTCATGTAGTATGTTTTTAAAGGACATGCCACAGACTTCAGGATTATAAAAGTTTATGTATCAAATAAAAATGTCTTTCCATTTCCACTTAATTTGTATATGTTTGCATTTACATTTATTACATATATAGTAAATGCATTTGAAGAGTGGTGGTTTATGGGGTTTGAGAAAACTGAGCTAATGCCTAAATCATTATTTATAGCATGTGTAGCACAATATGGATTACTCTCTGAAAAGCATTGAAATGTGATGTATTTTATACCCATTTAACAAGTATGCTGATAATGATAATTATCATGATAATGATAATCTTACTTTCGTTTCTTCATTACTAACTATTTATGGTAAATTTAAAGTTAATAGCGCAACTATTTTGGATGTTTCAAGATTATTAAGGAGGAACAAACCAGTTGATTTTATGTTGCATGCAAATATTTCAAAACTGTGATTCTCTGCCACCAGGCTGTGGAGAAAGGGGTCTTTGGGAGTGTCCTTTGAAGAAGCTGTGCATCAAACACACGATGATCTGTGATGGTTTCCCAGACTGCCCTGACATGATGGATGAAAAGAACTGCTGTAAGGGTTTATGTGGTTTGTTAATCCTGTAAAGTGCTGATCACATTTTTGGGATCTGCTGGAGCTGCCCTGTCTGTTTCCAAAACACAGCTGACTACTGGGGTGAGAAGAGCTGGAATACCTGTGAACAGCAGCTGCTTTGCAGGCTCCCACTCAGCACATGAAACCAGGACTGCATGCTGTGAAATGTTAGCTTCACTTTCATAACTGTATTAGTGGTACGCTGAATTGTCTTCTTTTGAGAAAAACAGATAGTGTTTTCTCAAAGACAGAAACTGGGAAAAACATACTGAGTTGAGATTCAGCCTACACAAGAAAGAAGAGATGCTTGGTAAAGTTGGTTGAAAGTCAAAATTTTACTTCTCTTGGTGATCCTAGTATTTTAGCACTGTTGCTGGGATTGTAAGATATAATTTTACAGAAAACAAAAACAAGCAAACAAAAAATTGTTCCTGAGCCTCTGGAATTCTGTTGGCAGAGATAGGATGGTGAGCATATTTTATGTGCTATGTGGAGCAGATGAATATATTTGCCAAAATGATTGACAGCCTGCATACATCACTGGATATGAGGCTGCTTTTCTTTGAGAAAAGGCAGCTCACAGAACTTTTCTTAGTTTGCTGTTCACTGTGAATATTATGCCAGTTGTCTTCTAAGCAGTCTATGTGCTGCCATCTAAAAAATGGAAGGAGGTTTTAAAGACCTCTACCATTTCCAGCCAGGATATATACAACTAATTGTCTCTTATAGAAAGCACATCACCACTTTTTTTTTTTTTTCCTGGCTTTTATGTGGAAGTTGATGTAAGTTCTGTAGTTCTGGGTGCTTTTAGACCCAGACAGTGAGAAACCCTGTAGACCAAAGGAACAAGCCATGCTGTCTCAGAAAAGCTGGGAGACTTTAGCTGCACAGCACATATATATTTTCTTAGTTAAATAGTGCATCACAGTCTTTAACATGCTGTTCTCACAATCTGGGAAACAAAGAAAGCAAGTGATTTGCTCGCTATCACTCATTATGGTCATGGCAGAGAAAAAGATTCTCCAAGAGCTAAAGTTAAACTAATCTATAATCATCAGGCTATATTTCCTCTCTGCTATCATGTCAGGGCTTGAATAGCCCAAAATGGTAGCAGGGTTTCCTCAGCTGAGGGCTTCCAGGTTTTGAAATATGCTGTCTCTGGAAGGCAGTGGTAGAGAACTCTTTCTGGTTTTCCATGCTTTGTGCTGGAGCCAAAAAGATCACTTATGTCACAGTAAGCAACGTTGGCTACTATACCTATATGGTTTTCACTGTGGATTACATTTTTTGAAGTAGTGTTGCAAAGAAATGCCTGATTTGTGTGGCAATATACAAAAAGCCAGATGTAGGCACAGCTGAATGCATCTTTCTTCCTCTCCTCCCTCCAGCTCAAAATTCCCTGGTGATGAGGTTTACATAGAAGTTGGAGAGAAGTGTGTTAGTGAGGAAGGTGTTGTAATGCTAAATACCTGCCTTTTGGGAGAGGATTTGCTGTGTTTGAAGGAAAGCTTAAAGTCACTTCAAGATCTAAGTACTTGTGGTTCCTGCACTGGATGGAGAAAGGAAGTCCCTGTCCATGCTGCCAGATGGAAACCTGCCATGGACTGGAGGATGTCTGAATGTACATCTCATGTCCCAAGTGGGGTTAAAAATAATCCCACAATTTTAGATGGCAAGTAGGATCTGAAAGTAGATGCAGAGTTGCTGTGGATTAGAGGAAATATATTTGTGTTACAGTAAAGTAACTTTTTCAAAGAATATGAAGAAATAAACAAATGTGGGGCACTAAGAAGCAAGGAACACCACATTTTTACTTAAAGCTTGTGAGAGGCTTAGACTACTTTCATAAGACAAGACCACAAAAGATATTAATTAAATAAAAATCATTTGGAACATACAGCACAGATCTTGCCATTTCCTTCCCTTTGGGTTGTGATGCCCTCTGCAACTGTGTGGTGGCAACCACCTTCTGCATCAGTGGGGTCCATCCTGAGTTTTGTCACAAATCTGTCTCGCTTGCTCTGTAAATCTGATCTGTGTCTACCTTCTCCCTCCTTCACTTTTTTTTTTTTTTTTTTTTTCCCCGGTCTCAATGTGCATTTCATGCTGATCATCTCCTTCTGAGTGAACTGTGTTTTTCCTCTTTGCAGCGTTCTGTGGGGAGCATGAGCTTGAGTGTGCCAACCATGAATGTGTGCCACGTGAGCTCTGGTGTGATGGACAAGCAGACTGCAGTGACAGCTCCGATGAATGGGACTGTGGTAAGTTTCTGTTGTGGTGCACTCTGACTGGAAGTGATGTTTGGGTGACGGCATTATTAATGGTAATAATCAATGGTGATTTGATTTAGAATATAATTGCAGTGGTGGAGAAATTCTCCTCTGTTACCAAGACAGACTGGGTTGAGGTTGGTGAAGCATGCAAGAAAGTGGGCAAAAAAGAAAGGAAAGGCTCAGTGTTAGGTGTCGCAATGCAAAGATATAAGAGAAGTGACAAGGCAGAGAACTTCTAAATGACCTATAAAATCTGGAAAGTGCTGTGGACAGATAAGAATTTGGACAAAACTTCTAAGCCCTGATTTTGTACTCACAAAATTCAGTGTGAACTTCCCACTGAATGCAGTGGTGCAGATTCAGAGCTTATGAGAAGGTAGTTCTTGTAGGTCCCTTTGCCTTGTTTAGAGATCTGTAGAATAATGTAACCTGCCTATGCTGACCATGTAGAGAGTAGGCCTCATGTTTTAATGCGTAGATCGCTCCAAGCCTTATTCTTTACATAAAAATTAAGGTGGATTTCAACAAAACAAAACAACAACAACAAAACTGAAAAGAGGTATATTGGAAACTAGTAACTCTGAAATTTCACTTAGTTAACAATTATTTCTGTACATGACAGTAGTTTATATTACTAAGTTTTGAGATGCTTTATATGTTACTTTAAATATAGAGAGAAGGTATGCCATGGCTTATAGAAGCACATATATTTTGTATTCATATTGAACTAAATTGTATAAGCATTTTAAAATATTTATCGTTAGCATTAATATACAACAAAAGTTAATAAAACCTATGCAAGAAAGAAGAAATGTTCTAGAGTTGCATATTTGAAAAGTCCTAATCTAAGATGAATACATTTCTTGGGAAAAAGGGGAGGGAAGCAAAAACATCTTCAGCATGTAGCAGAAATGCTTAATGGCTGTATTAAGATTATTACTCTCCAGGCAAAAGTCAGTAGAACAGTTTGTCTAAAACCACATGCATTGAGGGAAAAAGGCATACAACCCCTCAATCTTTTGAAGAATCCTAGAAAGGGAAAAGATGTAAATTCCCACTTGTGCATTTTGGGCCATTTTGAGACACTTTTTATGTGTGATAAGAGCAGTTCACACACTTTTAAACATAGATTGAGAGAAGCAATGGTCATAATCTTTTTTTTTGTAAAAAGTAGCTGTTTTTCAGTTCTCGAATTAGAGCCCCATATTGTTAATCATGAACAATGCATATTACTGAGGTCAAGTGATGTTGCCTTGATTTTAAATCACATAGCTATTGAGCATATAAAGTCAGCAAAAGTGCCAGCATCTTGGGAGAATGTAGCTGTGGATTTTCAGCGTTTCATATATAAAAATAATAATGTGACATAACAGTAAAGTTATTTTTCTTTTTCTTCACAGTTACCCTGTCTAAAAACATGAATTCCTTGATGTTTCTGACCATTCACAGGTCAGCTGCTGATAACCATGTTTGTGCTGATGAGTGGCAAGAAAATTTGAGTCAACTGGCCTGCAATCAAATGGGTTTAGGGTAAGGTCAGTAGTTTGTAGCACTGGTGAATTTCTTAGTACAATGGGAGTGATGGAGTTAAACGTGAATGATCATTGATCCCTGTGACCCACGCAATGGTAGACCTAGTGTGGAAATACTTAATATAAGAAAAAGAAGTAGTGAAATTTTGTCATGTCATGAAATATTACAGAAACAAAAGCTGGGTATAAACTAAGCATTTTCACCATTTCGTAAGCGCTGCATGATTGTTAAAAGAGTTTGTTGAAAAGATAATGTCTTGCCAACCCTCAGTGTTTGAACTTGCAGTTATTTCTGAGGCTCAGAATTGTTTGGAAGTGTGTTATTCTGTATCTCCCTAAAGAATTAATGCAGACTTGTCTTATGAAACACAGGAAAATTTCTCTGGGTTCTGTAATAGATACAGTGAGATAGGCAACCAGATATATTTAATTTAGGTGTCTCTGAACAGAGATTTGGAAATGCTAGTGTTTTCTGTGTGGATCTTGGGGGAAAAAAATATATGCATATTTCTTATTGCATGCACACTATCATCTGCTTGACATCCAAAGCTCTCTTTTACTAAGAAAAGACAAGCCTGATGGTATAGAAGGATATTTTTGCCAGTGTCTAATCACCAAATTGGAATAAGAAATCTCTTTTCTATCTGCCTTTTACCACTATGTACATTGATATTCAATCTTGTTGTTTGTACGTTTCTCAGAAAAGAAAGGAGGATAAAGACCCTTTACAGTGTCTGCACTTAATCTACTCTGTATTACCTTGCACTGCATGGATGCCTAACACCTTTTCTAACAGATGCCCCTGAATTCAAGACCACCTGCACTGAACAGGGTGTCTGCCATTCTAACACACAGTAATTCTGTATTGCCCTAACTGATTTAGTATATCTAAATAATACTGATGTTACCTTTATGCTTTAACTTCATATAACTTCCTAATAAGCTTAAGCTCCTTTGGTACGTTCAAAAATAGTTAATTGCTTTTGAAACTACTTTGTTATCGAAAAATAAGCTGATGATCTTTACATCACTTATTTTTTTTATTTCTTAATATCTTGGACTCAAACATTAATATAAAATATTCTTAATTTTCTTATAATGCTTGCTGTTAGGAAAATGAAAAAGGCATTAAATTATCACAAGACCTCTGATCCCTTCCTTTTTTCCAGGGTTTGTCTAGGCTGAAATTAGCATTAGTAGAAACCTATTTTTCTGCTTCTTCAGTGAGGCTTGCTAACAGAAGTAATTGACAATCCTATCTCTTCTAACAAATGTATGAGGGACAAATATTTCTTAAATCTTACAGATCCATTTTCTAAAAGGGGAAGACTAATAATAATTTTTCTGCAAATTCTATTTGGTGATAGGTGATTATGTGAAGTGCAGTGGGAATTTTCAATTCAGATCTGAAGTCTACATCTTCAGTCTGACTTTAATATTCAATATTTAATTCTTCCTTCCAGTAGTTCAGAAAACCAAACTAGTGTTTGTCTTTCCCTTTCTTAGGGCCTGATTTTGTCAGTCATCTAAAGCTTGATTTTCTTAGCTGTTCTCCAAGTTGTGGGTTGTAATGCATACGCCAAAACTAATTTCATAAAGGAGTGAGTTAATATAGTTAGTTAACTCTTCTTTTAACATTGCATGGGGGTTCAGTGAATGTGTCCCAGAAGGTAACATTTTCTATGTGGGGAAGGGAGAAGATTGAATACTACATTAACAATAATAATAATAATTCATGTCATTGTAAATTCTGACCTAATGCCATAGATTTCATCTGTTTGCCATTATCTCCTGCATTATTTATTTGATTTGCGATGGCAAGAAAGGCTGAATGTGATGTTCATACCACTGGTGTATTTAATAAGTTATTTCCAGTCACTACTAAGGTTACAGGTAAATTGGAGTGCATGTTCCATGGAGTACAAATAAAGATCAAAAAATTCCTTTTTTATCCATTTTTTTTTAAATGAAGATAACATATTTTAAGCAGTGCTTTACTTCAGTTATTCCCAATAGGAAATATTTCATTTCAGCAAATTATAGACATGAATATAAAAAATCTGTCCATATTATGCCACCAGTTGTGTGGCTATGCAAATTTCTTTAATAATGACTTAAGATTGTACTTGATTTTGATTTAATAGTTCTCTTTTTATTCTTAGAGAAAAACAGTGCAAAGTTGAGTCTTCTTAATAACTCAGACCTGGAATTGCAATGAATGGTATCATATGGTATTTTTATTTTCTGTGTAACTCTGCAACATATTATTCATAGCTGTGTCTGGTGTTTTCCCAAATGACAAATCTCGATTGCTATATAATGCTGTAATGTTTAAAATATGAAAGTAATGTCTTTCTAACAGCTTGTAGATATTTTAAATTCTTCAGCCATTATTAATCTGAAAAAAAATAAAGATAATTCAATGACAGCAATTAAAGTTAGATTAATTTAGCTGATAGTTGTAACATATTTTACAGAGTAACAGGATGTTTGTTTATTTGGGAGGTATTAGCATTGAGTCTGAAGCAACATTAAAGGTAATTCTGTTCTGACTCATACAAAACTCAAGCTATTTTCCTGGCTGTTGGCCAATTCTATTTCAACAGATGCTGTGTTTTTTCCAGTTTTTCACGGCACAGCACATGCAGTGTGTTGTGTGATGAGTGATGCAACATCACAAAAAAAACCTGTGCAAGTTCCAAGCATTGCGTGAAAGGCTTTGGACTGATGGTGACTGTTGTTCAAGTTATGCAACGCACATTCTTAACAGTTCTTTTGTTTTCCTCTAGTGCAAAATGAGTGTTATGTGCAAAGTGAACTTTTGTTTATAATGCTGATGGCCTAAGGGGAAGTATTTGTAGAGTTCAAATCTTAGGTTTTGTAAAGCTTACAGCCTAGGAGGACTATTAGGTTACCTGATAAGACAATCTGTTCATCTCAGGACAGATGATTTTGTTCAGAGACTGAGTCCCACATTTATGTACAGTAGAGCATGTCTCTGGCAATTGGTTTTCCTGGTAACACAGCGAACAAAACAACAATTGCCATCAGTTTCTCAGGTCAACATTAGCTATATCATGGTGTGTGCTACAGAGACTGTGTTGCTGAAGATGTGCATACTGTGCTTGTTCAGAATATTGTTGTGTTCAGAGACTTGTCTTGATGTTTAGTTGAAGAAAGCCATTTTCACATATTCTGAAATCTGCTTTGTTGTTAATGAAATGGTGATGATAAAAAACATGGCCTGTTCAGATCTAAAAATTGACAAAATGAGAAGTTAGTGGAATTGTTTGGTTACTTTATGGCATTTGAGTGGAATAGTGTCTCTTTCTTTCTTGCACTAGGATGATTATGACAGCAAATGTCATAATGATAAACTTCAGCAGCCTGTACCCAGCAGAGTACAGGGGAATTTTAACTGATCTGCCTGGTCTAGTATAGCTGTATCAGCATAAAATCATAGCTGTTTACCAAGTGAGTCATTCATACAAATCTGCAGTAAGCTCTGCTACCTCCTACTCTTGCTACTGCTCCTTTTCCTGGAGGCTGCACCACTGATGATCAACTGAAACAGGTAGCTCCCTTTTCTTCTTTCCTCTGCTGTAGCATCTACTGTTTGTATTTATGGAAGGGGAATGATGATCTCTTGCTCCTGCCTGGCTTTTTTCCCTCTGAATGCTTTCTCACTTTCTCTCTTTGGTACAACATTCTCTAATAATATATGCTCATATATATGCAGTAAAGTTGCTGGAACAATAACGCTTTTTTTTTTTTTTTTCCCTCACATGAATTACTGTGTTCTCTAATTACTTGCTAATTATTTCTGTATCAGAAATTAAGGAAGTGGAGTGTATGTAATGTCTTATATGCTTAAAACCATCACAGAAACCAAAAACTGTATGCTTATGTCCTATCCACAGTAGAAATTCAAATTTCTGAATTTAACCTACTTTATTTTCTCCAAGAATAAACATGACATTTAGGAAATAAAATACAGAGAGTGAAGTATTGGAACATGCTAATTGATCTGAAATTAATGTTCTCTCAACAGAATATATAATGTGCTTGACCTACCTTGAATATATTTACATTGTCCCTGTCTGCAATGTGTTCTCCTAAATTTTTAGAGGTTTAAAAATATAGAGATTTATTTAGATTACATTTATTTTATTAAGAGCAGCAGCAAATAATTATCAAATAAGATTTACTGAAAATAACATTACAAGGTGTAGTTGACATGGAAGACTTTGTTTTAATAATTTTGAGCAGTGATGAACAAAGTTAAAATGCAGTTACACATAGACTTTAAGCAGCATATTAGAGATGTATTAGTTTATATCTGATAGTTTATGTCTCATCTGTCACATACATATGTATTTTACAATATATAAAGTTATTTGGCGAAGGCTTTTTTTTGAAGAAATTTCAAACTAATAATTCTTTGCGAATTGTGATGATTGCTTCAAGTAGCCATTAATCGTATGGTCAATTGCCTCTTATAACACTTGTTGTCTGCATGATTGGATACTTTTCTTAAGTAAAAAGGTAATTGTTATTAGTGCTGACTAAAAAAATTAAAAAGATATGTGGATACTATCAACCATAGAAAGGCTGTTATTTTAATGGTTGATCACAAATACTTTTTCCAAACTATGTTATGTCCCAGCTTGTACAAATGGCATTATAATAAACATTTTTTTTTTCCCTGGGGCTTTCAAGTCAAATTTGCTGAGTATAAAACTACACAGATATTAAATCTGTACAGACAGGAAAGAGATGCTGTTCTAGCTCTGAAATAGGCCTAATTTGTTTTATATTAGTGCCTATACACATGTTATTCATTACCTTCTGGCACAACACAAGGCTTCTTTTTTCAAGCCTGTTGTCACATGCATCTAAAAACAATAGAAGCTGAACAGAAGAATGTTACTGTTACTTTGAAGAGAGAAGGAGTCCAGTTATGGATTATACTTAATTCTAAACTTTAGTACATGAGATAAATTTGCATAATGAAGTAGGGAAAATGAGGTATTAAAACCATTGTTGTGCAGAAGTATCTTGATTTATGTTGCTTTTAATTATGAACAGAATATTAATTTCATAACCTAAAATTAGTCCCTGCTTTCTGTTTTTCTTTTTTTTTTTAATTATTTTTAATTGTAATTTAGTATGCAAATCATAACGTTCCTTGTGTTTCACTATAAACTATACTATATCCTTTGTCTGTTGACCACAGTGATCAGCAGTTAGCAGGCTAGAATACTTTGAAACCTATTATTTCTTTAATATTTCTATTGTATAACTTTTGTAATAAAATGACCCTAAACATTACTTCTCCCCACTGCAAGCAACTTTATAACGTACAAGACAAACTGGCTTTTAGTTTTCTAATTAAGTTTAAAAAAAAAAAATCCCTCTCTTAAATACATGTAAGGGAATCCATAACTTGACATTAAATGTATTAAAGGAACTTTAATTAGGCTTTTAAAAATGAAATTTGAAAAATTAGTAAAGTATAAGTTAGAATTTCCCACGTGGGTAGATGTTTTGCTGCAAATTATAATGTCTCGACTTTCTGATTTTATAAGTGACTAATTTTGTAGTTGCATCTTCAAATAACATTTATGGACATTGTCTTAGATTAAAGTAATTATATATTTTGGAGTATTATTTGCTCTTTTACTAATCTAGCAGACAACTTCTCTGAAGCAACAAGACTTAGTTATCTGATACAAGCTGTACAGTGACCTGAAAGAGGAATTCTAGATGGTGGAGGTGTAGTTCAGACTTACGAGATATCAGTATAGAAGAACAGTGTAAGTATGTAGAAAAGGAATCATAAAACCCAGGAATATATATGTACATATATTTAAAAAGGCAAAATAAAACAAATAACCTCAATATAATATATTAAAATGTTTCTATGATAGCAAAGCATTGAGAATTGGGGCTAAAGTAAGAAAAGAACAGGCTATATATACAGTGCTCGTCAAAGTAGCTGGGTCTGCTGGAATGTGTTCAAGAGAATTTAAGACACATGACTATGGCAGATCTACATTAGGGTTGTCAAATGGTAGCCAGTAGCTTTGAGAAGTTGTAAAGAATGGCTTTATAAGGCTGAAAACTGTTTAATGTGCCATCTTTCATCAAAAACGGAAAAAGAGGAGATTTAGAAACTAGTTGGCTTGCTTCAATTATCAACAAATGATTACAGAAGTATAATATAAGGTCTTAATGACAGACAACCTGTATTTATCAATAACATCATTTCACTTAGTGATGTATTTTTAACTTTCATGCTATGTGAAATGACTTTTGAAATAAGTAACGGGATATGGACAAAGATGAAATAAGAGACCATTGATGATTCATTGTCAAACCTTAAAGACATATGGTGTTGTGCTAGACACATCCCTGTGTGTCTGTGATGTTAGTGTTGTCATGGGTCAGTCAGATGATGGAGTAAGAGGATGCTTACTGAATTCTCATTCAGTATCAAGCTGGGGGGATCTGAAAGCATTTTGGAGGACAGGACTAGAATTTGAAATTAGAATTTGTTGACAGACTGGAGAAATAGCCTGAAATCATGCTAATGGTAAGATCAAGATGGTATGTGTAGGAACACATTGAATAAGTACAGGATGGAGAATGGTTGGCAAGACAAGAGTACTGTAAAGAAGGGACTAGGAAATATTGTGGCTCAGAAGATGAACGTAAGGAAACAATACCTTACTGCTATAGGAAAAGCAAACATGGTATTTATGTATATAGTCAGGAATGTTTATGCACAACACTCAGTGTAATCCCTCTGTTCTGTTCAGCTTGTGTGAGATTTGGACTAGATGGGAAAAGTCCAGATGAGGTCACCAGGAATGACCAGAAGCCTAAAGATCATGCTCTGTGAAGAAAGGCTGAAAACTCTGTGGTCAATCAGGGTGAAGGAGGCATGGGAGCCTTCAAATATGTACAAGGCTGTTGCAAAGAAGCAAGGAATAAACTGTTCTCTATTCCAGGGAGAATAAGATACAAGTAACAAGCTTAAATGAAAGGTAGGAAGATTTAGAACAAAATTGCTCACTGTAAATCCTGGAATGCATTGCCTAGAAATGTTGAGGAATCTCCATCATTAGACATTTTTATAAGCATAGTAAACAAATATCTGTCAGAGATAATTTAGATATAGTTGATCCTATTTTGGGGTAGGGGAATGGATCACATGGCCTCATAAGGTTCCTTTCAGCTGAATTTTCTGTGATAGTTTTGCTTTGGTTAACTGTTTAGTGAAGAAAGCCTTATGGATTTTTTTTTCCAGAGGTCCTAATACCATTTTGTTGTTGAAAACAATGCAGAGGATCTCAAAAATCTGAGTGAATGTGCTAGCTTTTACCACAGAGCTTGGTGTATCAGTCAGTTCATATCTATAGGGGAAAAAAAAAACAACACACATAAATATTGCTGTTTGTAATGAGTCTACTGTAAATTTATTTTACTATAATGTTTTTGATATGGCCTTGGAGAAGTCTGTAGACTAAGACTACAGGCAACCAAAAGTGTGTTCACTGAGTGCTAGGTCTGAGTGGCTGAAAGTTTAGAAGTCTTATTATAGTTCTTTAGAATATAAAGATTTACTACAGATATTCAATACCTGTATGAGATAGCCAGTTAAATTTTGTTGTCTGTAAAGTAATGGATTCTTAGAACACCATCAGTCTTAACAACAACAACAAACCACCACCACCACCACCAAAAACAAACAAACAAAAAACAACAACAAAAACTTGGTGAAGTGTTTCAGTACCCAAATGGTTCCATCACAATATCACCATGAGATTTTAGAAAGTTACACGGATTCAGGTAGGATTTGTAATTCGTCTTTTAAAGTTTGGTGGAGGATCTGGTCCAAAGATCACTTCTTAAAAGGTCTGCATTATTGTTACCATGATATGAATGTCTTGTGTTTGCATATATCACTAAAGCCTAATTTAAGTGATATATCAGTGACCGTGCTGTAATGTTGTACTCCAATGTGTGGAAAAACCTTTGTGAGTAATTCTCACCTTCTTTTGAGATCAAGCTGTTCAGCATAGGTACTGTCTACTACATTGTGTATGTACAATCCCGATTGTAACAGACATCTGGAGATCACCTAGTCCATCTACCACTCGAAGCAGGACTGTTACCAACACTGGATCAGATTAGTCACTGCTCTGTTTAGCCAAGTCTTGAAAACCTTGAGAGACTGACACAGCCTGTGTTTTCCAGGGCTGCTCTGCCTTCCTGGTGGAAAGGTATTTCCTTTCATCTGCTATCAATCTCCAAAGCTGCCACTCTAGGCTGTTACCCATGTTTTACTATGTGGCACTACTGAGAAAAGTTTGATCCCATCACACTTTAACTCCTCTTCATGTAGTTGTAAGGTGCCAAGGGCTCTTAGCTTTATCCTCACAAGAATAAGCAAGACCAGTTTCCTCAGTACCTCCTTGTGCATCAGTGTCAGAGGCCCCTAGACGCTTCGGAAGCCATCGCAGGGCCCTCTCCAGTTTCTGAATACCCCTCTTGAACTGAGGGGCCCCCAAACCTCACACTGAATTCTACATAAATATGCTTTCAGTCACAAAAATATGGTTTCAATTTTGCTTATTGTTGCAATGTAGGTAATAATTAAACGCATTAGTGAAAAATCAACACCAAGTTTCTGAAAAAAAAAAACCACAAACAAAACAAACTATTCTGTTATGTGTAAACAAAAGGGGGAAAAAAGAGAAAACTTTGCAAAGAATTGAAAGAGCTTTCTGAAAATATGTTATGAAAAAGGTTCCTTATTTGGCTTGTCTGAAAACTTGAGAGATATTAAATATGGCCACACACATGATTTTTGTGCAGACTGAATCAATTTAGGTCAAATTCAGAAAGCCATTAAAATAAAAATTTGGAAAGACAGCTGATTTCAACCTCAATTTGGAAAGAAAGCTAATTTAGTTTGATGTATTAGAGTAATTAGCAGCTATATCCTTATTTTGTTCTAAATCATTCATTAATAACTTAAAAAACATTGTTGGAGTCTCTAAGAAACTCAGTAAAAGAAAATATTCCTATGAAGAAAATATACACGATGAGATGAAGTGGCAGTGTTCACTGAAAAATGAATCTTCCCTTTTCTTTAGAGCATGTCCACAGAAGAAATTCTGTGGTACAGCCCTAGGAGGGGTAGGATAGAAACTTTAGAAGGAATTCTGAAAACATAAATTAGGGCATATTGGTTTTGAGGGTATTACATAAGGCTCTGACCACCAAGGGAAAAACAAGCATAGCCATAATTTTATGAAATAAAACATGTTATGTTCATAATTATAAAATTTCATACAGGCTTAAGTATCTTGTAGGTTGTTGTCCTAGTTTAGAAATGAGTTTGTTTAATAATGATTACAGCATCATGAGCTGTAGGTTTCAACAAAATAATGTGGTTGTTGGGATGGTATAGATTTGGATCCATCAGATGGTAATGATATTTATACTTTTTTGAACCTTTTGAGTTACATATTTTATAGGTCAGACACTTGTTTACAGCTATATAATATATCTCTGTACGTGTCATCTTAACAGAAAAGTAAGCTTGTGTATGTCTGGCAGGAGAAAGAGTGGGAATTAAGCAACTGCTGGAAATGAAGGGGGGGTGGATCTTTATGTGTTTTCCATAAGCAGGCAATGATGGAAAAAGATGTTTGCTGCAAAAATAGCTTTCTCTCAGTGAGAAAAAGTACAGACTTTAAAAATACTTGTTACTATCTGGCTGCACATTCTGGGTAGTAGCTCATGGAATGAGATTGCTTAATAATGCCCAGAGAAGGCTCTGAAAAATAAGTCATGTAACACGCAAGACCCATGGGTGGGATCTCAGAGCCTGGTTAATTATTTCAGTCCTGTTGAAAACATTTCCATGTGGTTGCACTGACAACTTTATCATAAATCTTAATTCTTTAATATTTGTTAATTTATGTAATCAGCTGGTAAAGGATAACATTCTTTGGTAAATATTTTAAAACAAATACAGGTAATACTAGAAAAGATAGACTCTAAGACAAAGTAATTATCTGGCTGGCATTGCTAGGTACTGTCATGAGAGACTTGAGTTCAGAGGTGATTTTTAGGACATTTCAGTTTTTCTGAACATCTCTCATTCTCTTTTCCACAAACCAGTGCTTAGAATTTGGCCCATAACCAGTGTTCAGGGGAGCAGCCCTTGGAAGCCCTTCTCATTGACAAGGATTGATAGCTAATCGTGGCTGTTTCTGTGCTAGAAAGCTGTGTGACTTGTACAGCCATTTCAAAAGAAAAATTTTTTTTCTTCATTTTGCAGCTGAGATTTACTAAAACAGTTTCTTCAGTGGTTTATCAGGCAACACCTAAACTGAGAAAGTGGAGGTGTGAAAACATCTCCTGGTGGAATCATTCTAACTTGCTTTCATATTCTTGTTAATTTGCTGCAGAAGGCCAGGTTTGACATCATCACCTGTAATTTGTTCTGCTTACAAAGTCAAACACCTTGGACTTAGAGATAGTTCAAAGTATTATTAACAAGACTCAGATTGTTCTTTACTGTTATATCTGAATGGATTTCCAAAGACAGGAATGCAAGGAAATATTTTTTACTTTTTCCTCTTCCACAAATGAAGATCTATTTGCTGTACTTATGGAGTCAGAAAAATGTAGAAACATTTCAATGTATGCTCTACAGTCAATTCCACCAGAAAGCTCTTGTTGTTCCTGATTCTGGTTTTTATCAGAAAATACAATGTGAATGACAGTAGTACATTAGCTGGCCTGGCTTCTTGGGGTGATATCATTCCCCTATGATTCTGTTACACGTGGCTTTGACATAACATTCTACTCTCTATTTTTGTAGTGAACAGGAGGTATTAGGGCCTCTTCCTTTCATAATTGTAACATAGGAACTTAATGGAAAGTCTATGAAAGTCTTTTATTTGTTTCAGAGGACCACCTACAACAGAAATTGTACTAGAAGATGAGGAAATACAGCACCAAAAGTGGCTGAATCTGCACCCAGACTGGAAGAATAAGAATGCATCAACTTTACACGCACTTCTAGTGAATGGGTAAGTGATAGGTAAATTAGATTTATTTCGCTGTTGTGGCTAGTCACTACGTTTGGAGAGATCACAGGTTTTTCAGCAGAAAAATATCCTCTTAGAGTAAGCTTACTTAGCAGCTCCTCTGACCTTATACAGTGGTATATTTCTTTTAATTAGCTCTACTAAACATGTAGTTGGTAACAAGAAGCCAGGTCTCAGTTGTGGTTGAAACATTCGAAGTGTGACTTTTAAGGCTAAAGAGTCAATTAATGTAAACATTCATGACAAAATACAGGAGAGCCGTCTAATCCATCTTCAAAAAACAGATTCATTGTTTCCCTACTCCTCTTTCAAATGGCCAGAAGGAGATTTCATAACACTGTTCTTCAACAGAACATTCTTCTGTTTCACAAGAGAAGACTGACTTGGCTAAATGCAGAGGGCAGAGGTACAATATATGTGTGAAGAAGCAAATCTGAGGAATACACCTAGATTTCTTCTTTTCCATTGTTGTCTGCAGGAAAGCTTTTCCGTAATGGCTGATTCCTTCAGCAGAAGAATACTAAAAGGATTGTGTCTACAAGTGCATACTCTTGCTTTCCAACAGTTCCGTTCTGTGCTGGTTCTGTTCCACAGTAGTATGTTCCCCATTCATTTAAATCCATTTTTATCTCTTCATCTAGAAAAAGGGACATTACAAGATGGAGCCTGATACTTTTGTTTTTACTTATTTTCCTTTCTCACTGTATTTTTCCACTAGCCTAAGAGTATCCAGTATCCAGGTTCTGGAAAGCTGTGCAGAGAAAAAGGATCTGGAGGTGTTGATTGATGCTCAGCTGGACATGAGCCGGCAGTGTGCCCAGGTAGCCAAGAAGGCCAACAGCATCCTGGCCTTTATCAGGACTAGTGTAGCCAGCAGGAGCAGGGAGGTGATCATCCCCCTGTACTCTGCTCTGGTGAGGCCGCACCTCAAGTACTGTGTTCAGTTTTGGGCCCCTCACTACAAGGACATCAAGGCCCTGGAGCAGGGCTACGAAGCTGGTGAAGGGCCTGGAACACAAGTCCTGTGAGGAGCGGCTGAGGGAACTGGGGTTGTTCAGTCTGGAGAAGAGGAGGCTCAGGGGAGACCTTATTGCTCTATACAACTACCTGAAAGAAAGGTGTGGGGAGCTGGGGGGGTTGGCCTCATCTGTCACTGGTTATCTGTGAGGATAAGAGGGAACTGCCTCAAGTTGTGTCAGAGGAGGTTCAGGTTGGAAATTAGGAGACATTTCTCCTCAGAAAGAGCAGTCAGGCATAGGGATGGGTTGCCCAGGGAGGTGGTGGAGTCACCGTCCCTGGGGGTGTTCAAGGAAAGGTTGGACGTGGTGCTTAGGGACATGGTTTAGTGGGTGACCTTGGTGGTAGGGGGATGGTTGGACCAGATAATCTTGGAGGTCTTTATGAACCTTAATGATTCTGTGATTCTATCTAAATGCTTTTCTCCAGATTAAATCAAGAATAAACATCTTGGGTTGTGAAAAGATGCAGAGGCAGGTCCAAAACCATGTTCTGTTTGGTCACTAAGGTACAAAGGACTTTCAAGATGCTTTGCCATATTTGAAAGTGATCTGCTAGGAAATATGTGAGAAGAGATGTATTGGAGCCTCTGAGCTACAAGACAGAGTAGCAAAAGATGTAGTCTCATAGTGAGGTCACATCAGATAAACTCAGTGTGTGTGGGGGGGTAGTAATTTATTCTCAGAATCACAGAATCACCTAGGTTGGAAGAGACCTCCAAGATCGCCTAGTCCAGCCTCTGACCTAACACTAAAAAGTCCTCCACTAAACCATATCACTAAGCTCTACATCTAAACGTCTTTTAAAGACCTCCAGGGATGGTGACTCAACCACTTCCCTGGGCAGCCTATTCCAATGCCTAACAACCCTTTCAGTAAAGAAGTTCTTCCTAACATCCAACCTAAACCTCCCCTGGCGTAACTTTAGCCCATTCCCCCTCGTCCGGTCACCAGGCACATGGGAGAATAGACCAACCACCACCTCGCTACAGCCTCTTTTAAGGTACCTGTGGAGTGTGATAAGGTAGCCCCTGAGCCTTCTCTTTTCCAGTCTGAACAATCCCAGCTCCCTCAGCCGCTCCTCGTAAGACTTATTCTCCAGACCCCTCACCAGTCTTGTTGCCCTTCTCTGGACTCGCTCGAGCACCTCGATGTCCTTCTTGTAGCGAGGGGCCCAAAACTGAACACAGTACTCGAGGTGCGGCCTCACCAGAGCCGAGTACAGGGGGACAATCACCTCCCTAGACCTGCTGGCCACACTGTTTCTTATGCGAGCCAGAATGCTGTTGGCCTTCTTGGCCACCCGAGCACACTGCTGGCTCATATTCAGCCAACTATCAACCAAGACTCCCAGGTCCTTCTCTGCCTGGCAGCTTTCTAACCACTCATCTCCTAGCTTGTAGCGCTGCTTGGGGTTGTTGTGCCCCAGGTGCAGGACCCGGCACTTGGCCTTGTTGAACCTCATACAGTTGGCCTCAGCCCATCAGTCCAGCCTATCCAGATCCTCCTGCAGAGCCTTCCTGCCCTTGAGCAGATCGACACACGCACCTAACTTGGTGTCTTCTGCAAACTTAAATGAGTGTGCACTCGACCCCCTCATCCAGATCATCAATAAAGATATTAAAGAGAACTGGCCCCAGTACTGAGCCCTGGGGGACGCCACTAGTGACCAGCCTCCAACTGGATTTGACTCCATTCACCACAACTCTTTGGGCCTGGCTACCCAGCCAATTTCTAACCCAACGAAGTGTACGCCAGTCCAAGCCAAGAGCAGCCAGTTTCTTGAGGAGAATGCAGTGGGAAACAGTGTCAAAAGCCTTACTGAAGTCAAGGTAGACCACATCCACAGCCTTTCCCTCATCCACCCAGCGTGTCACTTTGTCATAGAAGGAGATCATGTTAGTCAAGCAGGACCTGCCTTTCATAAACCCATGCTGACTGGGCCTGATCACCTGGTGGCCCTGCAAGTGTTGTGTGATGACACTCAAGATAACGTGCTCCATGAGCTTCCCTGGCACTGAGGTCAAACTAACAGGCCTATAGTTTCCTGGGTCAACCTTCCGGCCCTTCTTGTAGATGGGTGTCACTTGCTAGCCGCCAGTTGACTGGGACCTCCCCTGATAGCCAGGACTGCTGATAAATGATGGAAAGCAGCTTGGTCAGCTCTTCCGCCAGTTCTCGCAGTACCCTTGGGTGGATCCCATCCGGCCCCATCAACTTGTGTACATCTAAGTGCTGTAGCAGGTCACCAACCATTTCCTCGTGGATTGTGAGGGCCACATCCTGCTCCCCACCCCCTTCCACCAGCTCAGGGAACTGGGTATCCAGATAACAACTAGTCTTCCGGTAAAGACTGAGGCAAAGAAGGCATTAAGCACCTCAGCCTTTTCCTCATCTTTTGTAACTAAGTTTCCCCCCGCATCCAGTAAAGGATGGAGATTCTCCTTAGTCCTCCTTCTCATGAGTGTGGCTGGTCTAAATTATATTCTGTATATTTTTATGCAGTGTAAATACCCCTAAAAATTGTGCAAAGCCCAGCACCATTCCTGAAATTAGTCATATATCTCCAGGCACAGAAATTTATGTTCTGTGTTTTCAGGCTGAAGAAGAACAGAATGTAGGCTGTTCTGCACAGCATGTGAATGGAGCAGAGGCCTGGTCAAATCACTGATCAAGGCCTGAGACTTTGGTGATAATGTGGTGGTTGGCACTCAGATGTTGGGTATAAACCCACGTTTATATATGACCTAAAATTAAATTTAGTCTCTTTTTAAATAGTTGCAACTTTATAGCAACAGCCCACCTACCGAAATTACTTCAAAGAATAACCTGGGGAATACGTAATCCATGTATACAGTCTAATTCAGCTCTGGATCTGCCTCTAAAAAGCACATATGCATATATGGTATGAATTAAAAAGTCATGGAAATAAGCAGTCAGAGAGCTGAGCAACAGTGCTCTCAGTTTTAGCAAGGATCTCCACTCTTTTGACAAAGAGTCACTTCCTTGCTCTCTCATCTGAAAATTTTCAACAGGATTTTTTTTTTTTTTTTGTCTTAATACTTGCTTCCCGGGATTTCATCAGAATACCAAAACTTTTTGGGCAAAAACTTTCATCAAATATATTTCAAAGAAAACCCCATCCTTCGGCTGTAAGGATGCAGAGAAGAGCAATCTCTGTGCTTTCAGGTGCCATAAATTAAGACTTGACAGACTGTACATCCCAGCCAAGCTCAGGGCTGGATCAGTGCCCAGAGAGCAAGGTCGTCTGCAAAATATGTAGCACCTGCTCATGAAACACATTGTAAAGCTGAACTAATATTTTGAATTGTTGCCAGAAAGACGCTGGAAGTCATCTGGCATGAGAAGCTCTTTGTGTTTCTTTTTACAGTTTGGGGAATTTTTAGCAGCTCATTCAAAACAGTGGATACAATACCTGTACTGATATCCAAATCACCCAAAATTGTATCAATTAGTTGAGATTTTTATGATGTTCTTGTTTCAATATTTAGGCAGATATGTCGAAGCAGAAGCAAAGTGGCTCTCCTTTGTACTAAAGAAGGTAAGGGAAGTGCATATTTCTGAAAAAATAGACAAAGCTGTTTATAAAGATATGTTAAATATACTTTAAAAAATGCAGATGCTTTGTGTGGATTCATTTTGACATTTGACTGGACCTCTGCAACCTCCAGTTTTGTATTTTTTTTTTCCTTCTCTGTTCAATTTCAACAGCTTTTCTTATTTTTGACACTGAGGTTGTCTATTGCAGTAGCCCAGTCCAGCTTTCACAAAATGAATTTTGTCATCAGTCAGGTTCCAAAAATTAATTTGAAAAAACTTCCTGCTGAAAATATCCTTTTCCACCAGAGGGGTCAGTAGGCTGCATACCTGGAAGTTGAAGCTTTGATCTGTATAGCTGTGAATCTCAAGGGAACCTAAAGTAGAAAGCTACAGAAAAATCTGCAGGCACAGCAGATTGTGCGGATTTAAGTAATTTGAAAAACAGCAGAAATTCTTCATCTTGAATAAAATCATGTTCTACAAACAAGGAGAGAGTTGCTGAAGAACATATACCTTATGAATTTGCTTGACATGGGGAGAATTAATCACAAAGCATGAAAATTTGGGAAAGTAATCAAAATATTTACTACTCTTACCAGAGAATAACACCTCACAGGAGTCTGTTAAAGGTGTTTGCTTCTGACATATGTTGCTTTAAGAACACGTAAAACCCCTTGCCCTCTGAAGTTTTTGGGGTGAACACAGTAAGAATTACTTGCTTAAGCAAGTGCTCATTATTGCTGGACTGATTTTCCAGACGCTTTCATTATGGATAGTACAAAATAGCCCAAATGCATTGGCAGCTGACAGAAAGACAATGACATAAAACCAGGAAGCCTTCCCAAGGGCAGCCAGGTAACTGTTACTTCAAGAAAGTCAACTTCCCAAGCTTAGCTTGGTTGATGTTTTAGTCTAAGCAGGTCAAAATTAATCTCAGGAGAGCAAATCCTTTGATGGAAAGGAAGAACGAGAATGGCTCAATGTGTTTGATATTAATGTGTGGTTATTGATGACTTCAGTTATTGTATTGTTCAGTGTAATTTCATGATTCTGTTAATAGTCTTCTGTGCCCAGTTTTCTTCCAGGTCTTGCATGCTGTGTGTCTGTGGTAAGGAGTAACTCCCTTCTGCATCTATTTCTCACCAGACTGTGGCCGTCGCCCAGCTGCGCGCATGAACAAAAGGATCCTTGGCGGCAGGACCAGTCGCCCAGGCCGGTGGCCATGGCAGTGCTCTCTGCAGAGTGAGCCGAGTGGACACATCTGTGGCTGTGTTCTGATTGCAAAGAGATGGGTCTTGACGGTAGCGCACTGCTTCGAAGGGTGAGAGGAGCTCATACAGTTTTGTTATTCGTATACAAATTAGATGTAACTTGAGGTTTACCAACTCCACTACCAAACACACTGGCAGCAGGTGATGACCTTTGCAGAAAAAATCAGTTACAGAGGGCAGCTTTTAGAGACTATAAGAGAGAGTAAATGGTGTAAACCAGCATCAGGTTAGGTTCTGACATGCTTTATTGTTGCTGTCTTTACTGATGAAAGGTAAACAAAGGTATTCCGACTTTCATCAGGAAACCAAAAAAACCATCAAAACCTGAATTCCATAGCTCTTGTACAATATACAATTTTGGGCACCAGCACAGAAATGTCTGGAAAAATGCTGTGGCCATTAAAACATGAATATTTAATGACACTGCAATTGATATACTGAATTTCACTCTCTTTTCTGATTTATAAACTCCCCATGGCTTGATTATAATAATCCATCAGTAGTATTAATCAGTCAGTATTAACCACTACTGACTGTTTCATGGTATAGGAGGTCCCATGGTGGATGCTCTGGAGTGCAGAGGAGGTTTTTGTGGCACAGGAATTATCTTAGTCATTGTTAGCTTTTTGGTAACCAATATTTCTTTTTAAAGAACCACAGGCTTTAGAGGAAAGTGCATTACTTTATTTGTTTGCTCTGGTATGGGAGTTGTTTAATCATGTTCCTAAAGGCAATTGAAATGTGTGTTTTCTGCTCTAGTTAGCAAGTACTTTTGTGCTAGGTGGTTGTCACCAGTACTTAATCCTGCTTAAAACTGATACTTGCTCACTGGAAATTTTGAACTATGCTAAACACCTTTCTTTCTGTTTAATAAGCCAGCAGAAATTCTGTGGTAAGGATGGGAAAAGATGATGTACCTTGGTTTCTCTTGACTGATATTTATTTTCTTTTATTTCCCCTGGCTCTTGATATAAATTGTGGTAAGGGCAAGTTGTGGTTTGGGGCTTTTGTGTCTGAAGCTGGAAGACAAGTCAGATAGGCAATAGTGTGAGTATCTCAATCTGTGAGGTTATTTATGGAAATGCCAGAGGCAATAACACAGGAGAAATCGCAGTTTTGGCTATCAAAATCAGTATCATGAACTGCTAATTTTATCATGCCCTAAGGATGTTCAAGAACTAAGAATAAATGTAATAACCAGAAGGTTAAAAGAGTAAGTTAGGTAACTTTCCTTCTAAACTAAGAATGCTAAACCTGTATAATAAAACAAGAATATTGCATTCATCAGATGTTGGGTCCAGTGCAAGGAATTTCTCTTCTTTCCAGTCTGTTTTTATATGCAGCTAAACAGGGTCTGGCATCTTCCTCTACCTTTGGAAGAACTTTTTCTGGTGATCTCAATTAAAAGGTGGGCTGTGTGATCTCGGAGTATTATCAGTGGTGCTCCCCAGGGCTCAGTTTTAGGGCCAGTTTTGTTTAGCATTTTTATCAATGATCTGGATGAGGGGATCAAGTGCACCCATCAGTAGGTTTGCAGATGACACAGTGTTGGGTGGGAGCATTATCTGCTTGAGGGTAGGAAAGCAGAGGGCTCTGGATAGGCTGGATTGAGCCACGTCCAGTTGCATGGCATTCAATGAGGCTCAGTGCCAGGTGCTGCACTTGGGTCACAGCAATCCCATGCAGCGGTACGGGCTTGGGGAAGAGTGGCTGGGAAGCTGGCAGGCCGAAAGGGACCTGGGGGCACTGGTCAGCAGCCAGCCAGAGATGAGCCAGCAGTGGGCCCAGGGGGTCAGCAAGGCCTGTGGCATCCTGGCCTGCATCAGCAATAGTGTGGCCAGCAGGACTGGGGAAAGGATTGTCCCCTTGTACATGCACTGGTGAGACTTCATCTTGAATGTTGTGCTCAGTTTTGGGCCCATCACTGCGAGGATATTGACTTGCTCAAGCATGTTCAGAGAAGAGCAATAAAGCTGGTGAAGGGACTAGAAAACAAGAGTTATGAGGAGCGACTGAGGGAACTGGAAAAGAGGAGGCTGAGGGGAGACCTTTCAGGTAGCTGTAGAGAGCAGTGAGGAGCTTGCAACAAGGAGTTGGTCTCTTTTATCTGGTGACAAGTGATAGGATGCAGGGAAATTGCTTCAAGTTGTGCCAGGGGAGGTTTAGATTGGATATCAGGAAGAATTTCTTCATGGAGAGGGCAGTCAAGCATTGGAGCGGGCTGCCCAGGGCAGTGGTGGAGTGCCCGTCCCTGGAGGTATTTAAGAGAGGTGTGGGCACAGCGCTAAGGGACATGGTTTACTGATGGGACTCTGTAGGCCAAGTTTATGGTTGGACTTGGTGATCTTGAAGGCCTTTTCCAACCTAGATGATTCTCTGATTCTGTGTAAACGTCTCTTTCGCATTTGTATTCTAAATACCCTAAAGTAGAAAAAATTGAGGCAATAAGTTTTTCAAGTATTACGATAATTTGCTTTAATAATTCCTTGAGGAGTTATATGAAGAATATTTCTTCTCTTCTGCCTCTCTGATAAGATTGAGGGTATGTTCCCAGGGGCCTGAAATCTTTAAATTCTTTCTTAGTATAGTTTCCTACAGACACAGCAAAATCATTCCTGATGCTGAAAAGTTTTCTAAATACAGAGTATTTAAAAATTTAGCAAACCAAAAAGATAAGATGGCAATTAAAACAACTTTTGAAGTGCTCTGGTGCATTAGACAAAAAATATTTTGTGAAGTCTGGGATTGAAAACATGAGGACTATGCATCAGTAACGCAGCAGACAATATTAATGCAAATAGCTATGAATATCTGTAGAGGCTACAAATGGAAAGGAGCTGCATTAAACATAGAGTCCTTTGCTGGTTTTGTTAGTATAGTTTTGTCCAGATCAATTTGAAATGCTTTACACCAAAGTATCCAAGACATTAAAGTTTTTTTCTTGACTGTAGTAAGATAACACATTCTGTCTGACTTCTCATTGCTCTGAGCAATGCTCTTTTTCAATGCTCATAAACACAATAGGATGTTGTGTTCCTAGCACTTTGACATGAAACATCATAGAATAACTCACAAATCGGTCATGATGGTAGAAAGACCATTGTAGTGTGAAATACCAGAATTCTCATGGAACTCTTAGATAAAAAGTCTTTATTTAGCAACTGAATCTCTTTCCAAATTATAGGAATGACAATTCTGTTGAATGCTGTGAGAAAGCTGAAATTCTGCATGTTTTCATTCAGATTGCTCTGACTAAGCCTCAGCCTCTTTGAGGGAACTTAGTTACATCAATTCCAAAAAAAGAGACTTTTTTTTTTTTTTTTTTTGGAATCACAGACCAATTAGGAACCCGTGACTTACCAGTAGTTATAATCCAGATTCTCTAAACCTCTAATGTTTTCTAATGTGTCTTAATGGACCTCATTTTTCCTACTAATAGCCTATCCATCTTTTATTTTATTTTTTGGATCACGGATATTTGCAAACAGAGTCTTAAACAATTGTGTGTAACAGTCAGAGTAACCTTTGATCTTAGGCATAGGGAGTATGCTTAGCACAGACTGGATGCCTAATAAATAAGGGACTTCTCACGTGCCATCATAAAATAGATTTATTTTTCATAATTGAATTGTATCTTTAAGACTCCTTTGGGACTTCAGCTTGAATTACTGCTGTGAGCAGCATACTACTGAACAATACTGTCACCCCAAACTGGTACATGCCCACCAGTGAGCACCTAAGAACTTGGGCAGGATCCAAGGGATGATTTTGAGAACCTTTGGCATTTAATGTGGCAAATAACAGGTAGTTTCATATCTTAGGCTGTGAGCTTGCATTATTTCAGTAGCAAGCAGGAAGGGAATGGAAAGCATTGACTTTTTTTTTTTGCCAGTAATGATGCCTAAGTATTTGTGTTCTTATAGCACTTGTATATGAAAAATTTTGTAAAATAGAATATCAAAAAAGTCAGAGAAAAAAATCCCAGGTATTTAAACTAAAAAGAACTCAATTGAAATTTCCCATTTTCCTTTTTTTTTATTTTTTTTTTATTTTTATCTTTTTAACAAAGGAGAGAAAACGCAGCTGTTTGGAAAGTAGTGTTTGGGATAAGCAATCTTGATCATCCCTCAAGCTTCATGCAGACCCGACTAGTGAAGACGATTATCCTGCATCCGCGCTACAACAGAGCAGTCGTGGACTATGATATCAGCATTGTAGAACTAGATGAAGATATCAATGAAACAAGCTATGTAAGACCTGTCTGTCTGCCCAGCAAGGAACAGTTGGTGCAGCCAGATACCTACTGCTACATCACAGGCTGGGGACACATGGGCAACAAAAGTAAGATGAATACTTTTGGCAATCGTGGAAAACCACATTAACTACCTACTGGGTTAACCCAATAAGTGACCCCATTGCAATGCTTTATCCATTTATGCTAATGCTGGACTTTATTAAATGTTAAGGAACTGTAACTACTCATGGAGGAAAGCCAGCTGTTACTAGACTAGGTTTTTCAAATCAGTAGTCTAAATTTATGTTCCTCAATCCATATTTAGACAAGTGGCTTGATTTTTTTTCAAAAAATGCAGAGCATCTAGAAACTCCTATCAAGAAAACGACCTGAATTAGTTATAATTGTAGTCACTTAGGTTGTATTTAGGACTGTACTTAGATAAGAACTGTATCGGCTCATTACCAGGGAGTAACACTGTTCATTGAAAGCTGAAGGCACAGAAAGCAATTGCATAAAGGTCAAATGAACATTTTCTTGAGTCAATGCTCTGTGTCACATTTTAGGCTTGTGGCATGATTTGTTCCATGTGGGCATAATCAGAATTGTTTTTGTTTCTCTGAACAGAAATGTTGCTCTGTTTTTCATGCTCTGTTGCCACTGAAATCCTTGGGTCCCATTACAAGAACATTTACATTATGAAAATGTTTGTTTTGCCAAAATGATCCTGCATGCATCATATGCAAAGTATCCTGGCCCCAACGCTGTTACGCTCTGTCCATTGTGTTTCTCCCTTCTCTCTTATAGCAATTATTAGGGAAAGGTGTTTTTCTGTACACTGGAGAAGGAATTTTTCCTTTAAGTATTGCTCTACCCCTAGTGGCCTGGTCTTACATTTGGCAAAAACAGTATTACATTGGTGAGGAATATGTTATTTACAATCAGCTCTACCCATCTGAAACTATCTTTTAGGTAAATGCAGGAAAAAAAATAACACAATGCTTTTGTACCTCTGGTAAGTGGGAAAAGTTTATTTGCTCTCTAATATGGTTTCAACTTTGCTTTTAAAGATTTTATGTTACGAAGCTGCAAAAACCATCTTGGCTACACAGGATTTAGTACTTCATACCCTAGGTTTAACAGGTTTCCTTTGAATCTGAGCTCTGTCAGCTGTTCACAGTAGGAAGAAGTCCTGGATATGCTAAAATAATTCCAGTAACCTTTGATATCTGATTCCCTGATACACTAGGTCAAATTTACCCAAATGTAACTCAAAATGCTTGTGTGTATACCAGGCTTGACCATGAGAGACACCAGGATCCTGCCATGGAGTGATGAGTTGACTCTCTCCTCCACCTCTCATTACTGTTTTCCAGCCAATACCACCCCCATCTTAAAAGTCCTGTTACACCCCACACAAAGGTGCTCTGCCTCCTCAGTCTCACTGAAAATGCACAATAAAGTGGAAGCGTGACACCAGTTCCCATGTGCTTGGTCCTTCTCCAGAAAGCAGCATGTATACTCCTGGCTCAGGAGCAGTAGTCATGAGTCCTGCAATGCAGCAGTGCAAAAAAGCACCTCCCTTCATCGGGGCTTTGTGCTAGAGGGGAGACCTTCTCTCCGTACATTTAATATATATATATATATATATAAAGTAATACTTAATATCTATCTTAATGGAAATATTTATCATATCTCAAAGATCCATCATAGATAAATATTTGTGTGTCCATGGGTATATAGTTTAATGCTTAATTCTGTTTTTCAGTGCCTTTTAAGCTTCAGGAGGGAGAAGTTCGCATCATTTCCTTAGAACAATGCCAGTCCTACTTTGACATGAAAACCATCACCAGTAGGATGCTGTGTGCCGGCTTTGAGTCTGGCACTGTGGACTCCTGCATGGTAAGCCTCTCTCTAAGGAGAAACTCACAGCTAGAAAGGCTTTTAGAAATCAAAGCTCTGTGACATTTACTAGGTACAGCATACTTCATCTACTACAAAAATGACAACAGTCTATTTACACATTTTAACCCAACTTTCATTATTACTGGTGTAACCAGTAGGTGGCCCTGCTTGAGCAGGGAGGCTGGACCAGATGACTTCCAGGAGTCCCAGCCTCAATGCCTCTGATTCTGTGAATCTGAAATCAACTTCAGTTTGTGGGAATGAAATGCTGCTTGAACAGTCTAAGGTTTATCTGTATTAGCTAACTATTAGGCTAACATCTTAAAATTAGTATGAGCCATTTGCAGATACATTTTTGTATGGTTATAATGGGGAATAAATACCAGTAACACTGAATGCTGCTACATAGTTCAGCAGAGCAGCCAGTCTTAACAGCTGATTAAAGTTACTTAGTAAAGGCAAATCACCCTAGAAACTGGCATAGCTTTAACATATGACTGCTGGCTATGTGTAGCCCCTATAGACTTTTTTTTTTTCTCTTTCATATTGCAGGGTGACAGCGGAGGACCACTTGTATGTGAGCAACCTGCAGGGCGCTGGACTTTGTTTGGTTTAACATCTTGGGGCTCTGTCTGCTTTTCCAAGGTTTTGGGACCAGGAGTTTACAGCAACGTGTCACATTTTATTGAGTGGATTGAAAGACAAATATACATCCACACCTTTCTGCTAAACTAACTCCAGATGGTAAGAATTGTGCTGACAGACATAAGGAAAATGGAAACAGCACTTCAATACTGAAGATTTTGCAGTCCAGAAGCTCCGTGAAAAGGAGTTTCAGGCTCTTCTATTGTTGTGGAGCTATGGAATATGCAGTGTATGTTAATGGTCAACCCTCTGCTGGTGAATATACTTTGGGGTAGAATTAATAATCCTTTTTGACTTTTCTTTTAACTTTTGTGGTGCTACTCTGAGCACAGCAAAAGGCTTAAAAGAAAAGAAAGAGCCACTTTCTGCCTTTCAGATATTCAAACTTAGCAGTAGCACAGACTAGCAAAACTTTTTAAATAGCCTATTTTAATACTACTCACTCAGTAGCACATGCGTTCACACTCATTGTCATGAGGTATGAACTCAGTGCGGCCAGATGCTGCCGACAGGATACGTATGCACAAGGGCCACACCACGGGCTGGAGGGTGTGGAAGAGACTGCCGAGCTTGTGTGTCCACCTCGCCCAGGGCATATCAGTACAAGTGCAGGTCTCTGAAGGGGCACAGCCCTGTGCTGTTGGTGTGCCGGAGCCAACACCGCCTGTCTCAGGGTGGCTGACACGGGCACGGCACTTACTGTCCTGACTCCACAGCTCCTGTTCCCACTGCCAGCTTGGGCATCTCTTCAGGGTGTTGGGTGGCACCCGTAGGCGAAAAGGCCTGTAACTACTACTTCAGGCACCTGAGACCAAAATTTTGTTGTTCAGCCTCTTTGGATGGATTCTACTTAAGTTTCTATTGCTTAATTTTCTGAAGCTTCCGTGTCTCAGTGTGCCCAGAAATACCCGGGTCTTGACTGCACTACATGGAGTAGCATATTTATCAAACCTATGCCCCTTTGGCTTTTCTTCCCCTTTTTGTATAGTGTGTTCAGTCTATAAAGCATGCACTGACACTCTAACCCTCTAAAACAATACTGTTAGCAATGTCACTGCAACAGTTTTTGTCCCAAGAGTAAGCTAGTTTGAGCATCTGGTGAGATGCAGAAAATGTAGATTTTAAAGTAAAAAAGATACAGTGTGAGCAAATACTGGGAAATAATATTGGGAAACTGAGTATTTTTGGATAGGTCTCTTCTAGTATCTTAGTATCTTCCACTGAAAGTTTCATTTTGCTGAGCAAGATTAAACAATCCGGAGAGAGATAAAGGCAAGAAGAAATCTGAATGAAAAAAGACTTGGATCCCAGCTTCTGCTCAAACGAGAATTAGGAATATGGTAAGCAAAGTATAACAGCTTCATCAGCAAAGGCTCAGAGAGCCCTGCTCAGGTGCTTGATGGCAGAGGGCTCTGCCTAGTAGGCAAGAGGCTAAGCCTCGACTCCAGGAGTCTGGAAATAAACCTACAGTGGAGCTTGGCACCTCTTTCTGGTGGTAGAGGGGAGCTGTTTCTTACGGCTGCTGTAGGTGATGCTCTGCACATCTCATGTTTTTTCTGGGAGGCCAGAGTAGGAGGAGTCAGGAAGCTGAGGCTTACAGGATGAATTTCACTGGGGAGCAACGCGTCTAAAAGCTGGGCGTTTTCAGTGCTGTGCCTAGTCCCCTGTGAACTCAGCCTGAGGCACGTAATTACCCTCGCTGCTACCTCTGGCACGTCCCCATGACAGCACGGCAGGGCCTTGTCAATAAATACCAGGACTGCCGTGTGTGGAAACACGTACCAGAAGAGCCAACTAATGGACCCTTCAGGTACTATTAATCACATTACAACTAACCTACATAGACCTGACTATTGCTTTGGTGAAAGTTTTACCTCTTTTTTCCATATCTTTTCCTTTAACATGCTTAATGTTAGACATACTAGACAGCACCCTGTAGAGCATTATTAAAAAATAATCAGTATTTATGTTATGGGTTCTGAAATAATTTAAATGACTATGGTATCACTGTTTCATGCTCAGAAAGAAAACTTTCCTAGTTATTACTTTTCTTTTCTTTCTCTATTAAGGATTTTGCTTTTACTGTAACATATAAATGTTTTCCCCAGACAGAAAGCAGCTGCGGCCATGTTTTTCCAGTGCAGGTAGGCTGCATATGGAGCAGGTTACTGATGCCCTTGTTTCAAGGGTACGTAAATGGCAGCTCTTGGTCCCCTGCTTTAGCTTTTCTCTGGGGCCAGGATCTGTTGCAACAGATTTCAGCCAGGTCTGCCTTCTATGGGTAAAAGCCAGGATGTGCTCTGTGAAACGAGCAGCCCAGCCTGACAGCCCTTCACCAGGTGAAGCGGTTAGCTGCTTGGGATTCTGCCAAGGACAGGCACTGCCAAATGATAACACGTAAAGTAATAGTGCATTTTAATTAACTGGGTTTGGTCACCAGTTTCCAAGCAGTCCCTCCTCCCAGGAAACAAGAGAGAGTCCTCCTTAAACTCACACTCCAGCCCTGTCCTGTTCTGGATCACTCAGAAAATATTACCCCAGCCCAATGGCTTTAGGAAGGAGCAGCAGGGTCTTAGCAGGGTCTTTTCCTTCCCCACAACTCTATCTGCCACAACATTCCATGTAAAGAGGAAATTTGTAATTTTATAAATGTATTTTTATACTGCTTTTTTCTATGTGTGCACATGAAATAGGCAACTATATTCCTCCTTCCACTGTATCAAGCCTTTCCTCGTGTGCTGACATAATGGTTATGATCACAACTATGCTGTGTCTCTTACAAGTGTAGCCGCACTGCAAGGTAACACATTTGTTGGTTTTACTTCTACCACAGCTGTACATCAAACTGTACTGTCAAACAGATGTGTTTCTCTCTAGCTGTACTAATAAAAATTTACAATCATTTTCCAAGTAACTTCTCTGTTCAAAATGTGTCTTAATTTTTCCAACAACTCAATGACAATTCAGAGGTGTGAAGAGATTCAGGATAAAGTTATAGCTTTAGCAATAAGGCCGAAATATAGCTTTGAAATGGTGTTTGCATACCCTTATCTAGTTTTTTAAGCATTACAGCATTTGGGGAGGTTTTGGCACTACAACCACTATACAACTTCTGGCTTCTTCATGTGTGCTTCCAGTATATAGAACATTACTAAGAACACCACTGCCAACAACTATTCAAGACCGAAAAATCTGAAAAACACTAAAATCAGATTTCTCTGAACACATTTTGCTCTATGGCATTCCTTAGGAATACAGTTAGTTTAAATAAATATCTATCATCTCCTTATAACCAGTACGCTGTACTTCAACATGTGCACATGCTGAAATAAAAATATTCGCATGCATAAACATGAAAGTGTTAAAATTTGGCTTTTAAGTGCAGTCAGCAGTAAGATACGCAGAACCATGAGGATGGGAGTAAAATAACCAGGATAAAACAAAAACTAGTAATACAAAAACCACACTGAAATTCAGCTACAGGAACGTTCTTAATACAGTCACCTCCAGAACTTGATCATTAACTCCTGCAGAGAGCATGGGCTGCTCAGACCAGCAGCAGACCCAGGGCTGGCAGGAGCAAGGGGTGCTCTGTGTTAGCTCCTCCGTGGCCCTGTGCTGCAGCCAGCGGTGCTAAGGGAAAAACCACAGCCTGGGTCAGCCTCTCAGCTCAAACTGTGCCCCATGTACAGGCCAGAGCTCGCTGGGCTGCAAAAACACTCGCTAAATAAAGGCTGGGGCTGACTGCCACCTGCAAATGCTTAGTGCACATGCTGCTGCTGGGGAAATTAAAAAAAAAAAAAAAAAAAAAGAAAAAAGTGTTTTTCTGTGGATCAAATATTGCACACCAACCTGTGAGTTAAAGCTGCTCTAAGTGTAGCTACAAAGTTGGGATGGGAGCCCGAAGGTTGTTTTCTTTTTTTTTTTTTTTTTTAATCTGACAACCAACACTTTAGACACTGTGTTTTCCTTTATGACATCTGCAAGACACCTGTGAGAGGATCTTAAAAAGCTTGTTTTCCAAATGGAAAAGTCAGGTCATGTTGTGCCTAAGTGCAGGATTGCAGAAGCAAGCAGGGGATTGTGAAGTCTCCAGTGCAAAAAAAAAAAAAAAAAAAAAAAAAAACATTCAACTGTTGAGAAGCAAGGCGAGAACGTTTCACTTGCACCCTTCATTTGGCACCACTTTAGATATGGCCAATTAAAAGTTTGAAGTTTTTATTAAAGACTCACTACCCTCATCTCCCGTTCAGTAAAAATAGCAAGTGATCACAGCAGACAGCCATTACATTTTTCTGCTGTTTGTATCCACCAAATGAAAGAAAAAAACAAAAGATCAGGTTTTACACAATGTATTTTTAGCATTCGTATGGCTTGTCAAAGTCCTCTGAAAGCATATAACCTAGGTTATAGTGAAGAATATTAAGCTAGGTGCACCATCAGTGAAACAACACACCAATAAAAAAAATGAAATGCTGTGTGTGTTATTTTGTACCACTTTGACTGGTATAAAAGTACTCACCATCAGTGGTATCATCGGTAGAGAGGAAGTTTTTAAGAGTACCTGAAATTCCAAGGCGATCCACAGGGTCTAGAACTTCTGAGACACTGATGAAATAATCCTTCACCCAATTTGTGAATACATCTTGAAAGCCCCACCAGAACTAAGCACTGAGTAGTGGGGTGACTGGGCTCGTAAAAAGGCAACCAACAGCAACTCAATGTCCCAGAGGCACAGGAAGGCAGCTGGAGGGCACGAAGCCGGCCCTAGTTCTAACAGCAGAGGGCCACTTGTGCTTCTTGGTGCAGTTATTTAGCTGCCACAGCTTACAGTCAGAATTGGAAAGATCTTGAGTACTTACAGCTTTTATATGATACACGTGAACTCCTGAGACTTAAAGATCACCCACCTATTGAATTTCCTCATAGGCACTGCTCCTGCAGCAGAGGCAACAGAAGGATCGCTGTGCTTTAAGCTCAAGGAGTGCAGCTCAGTCCAATGCTGTCACCCAGCTCCCTTCTACAGTGACAGGAAGGGGAGAGAGCTGAGCCCAGAATGCCTGTAAGTCACCACAGAGAGTCCCCGAGCTCACCCACGAGAGCGCAACGTACCTTAGTCCCTTTAGTGATTCTTCAAAAGCACACAACCGCACAACCTCTCCATCACTAATGCACACTTCACCATTCTTTTGGGTGCTAAAATCTAACTCTTTGCTTCTCAAATATCTAACTCGCTTGAAACTTAGCTGCCAAAATCTGCCTTTTGGACTCAGTGTCAGTTTGCTGACAGTGAGCAGGTCAGGATATCATAGCTCAGAGAACGTGCTCTCCGCTAGATCCTCTCAGCTAGCACTACAACAGAAAGAACAAGAGAATCCAAAGTGATGAAAAGAATGACTGAATGAAATGGTGGAAACAGTTTTGCATCACTGGTTATTGTCATGAGACGATAACCACCTCTTTTCTGTCACACAAGTGAAGAGAGGAAATAGATCTAAGGTGCAGAAGAAACATTCAGGTGAGATACTGGAAACACCAGTATTTGACTTCCAGGGCAGGAAAGCACTGGAGCTCTTTACAACAGGAGAACCTGTGCTAGGAATGACAGGGGTAGAGCTGAGCCTGCCCTGGAGCTCTGCTGGAGCACAGCAGGTCACTCTGGCATTCATTACGTCCCAGCAAGTCCGCCCCTGCGTGATTCTGCCCTCATACCAGCTCATCTCCCTGCACTACCTGCTGGCTGCTTTCATCTTCTAGGATACCTCATGGTTCCCATGGTTTGCAGAGAAAGCTGAGATGTTTCAGTCAGGACACCTGGAGTCCACCCCGGCAAGTCAACCCCAGCTGCTATGTCCCTCTCTCTTCTCCTCAAGTCTTTCCAAATCTGGTCCTGTAAATGATGTTCCCCAACTGCAAAAAACACAAGGGTAACAAGCAAGTATACTACAGGCAAACACCTAGAAATCATAACTGCGAAACAACTTAGCCTGGACATGTTGTCTCAGAATTTGAACGTCTGCTTTCACTTCAAATGTGCACATTAAACATATGTTAGAATTTATCAAAAAATATTTTGTCATATGTTGAATCAAATTTAAAAAATATTTGCAAAAACGTCCGTCTCACTGGCTCCTTCCACTGGTCTTCCTCTACAGGCTAAACAAAAAGATATTTTTCTCCTCACTAGCAGTAAGGATGGAGTCAGCACGAATTACATTCTACCTTTTGAAAACAGAACCGTTTCAAACTTTTGGCAACATGTGGTGACCTGTGTTTGAATGAACTTAGCACGCCCTCAATATCTGCCCTACATAGCAGCAGCTGTCCTAGACCTCACAGCGTTTGTTTAAATTCTTTCAGAGATCTTAGAAGATGTGGAATATGTAATGTTGATCATTGGCATGGAAAACTCATGGTTCAATTAAAAAGCAGAGCCCTTGCCCCAAACATGGTGTCTAAAAATAAACAGACAAATCTTGGCAATTTGAAAGCTGAAAGTTTTAGAACGAAACATAACAAAAAATGGGCTCAGTAATAATAATTCATTAACTGCTAAAGTTTGAGGAAATAGTTTATTTCAACAGGTGCTAGTGGATACAAACAATTTCCTAAATTCCTCCATAAATTGGCCATATAAATTTTTGGGCGGAGAAGTAAAAAGGAGGCAATATTTTTGACAGCCAGAACTCCAGAAATAAGCCACACACATCTCAGCTAGCTTTTGTGCAGCTTGCAGAGCAGTGGGGAAATGGCAGATACAGGACATCTCCAAGATATTTATGCAACAGAGCTCAAATGTGGGGCTCACAAATGGCTATACTTTTGAGCAGCCTTTGTAGATACTTACTGTTGTTATTATAAAAGTCTGGAAGAATGTAAAAACACCTGAGAGTCAAGAAGAGAAATGTCATCAGCTACAAGTTGCTGTGCCTGTAGACACATGGGAGCTACCCATTGCCACTTGCAGACGATTTTCCAGTGCAGGCACGAGGTAGAATCTAGAGAAAATTCAGGCAGCCAACATACAAGTTGGGTGAGGAGGAAAAAAAGTCCAGTCAGTGTGAATGACATGAAAGGAGACAAAGAGAAAGGATGTAGCAGGAGGATGAACTACCATGGAGAATAAAAAGCTGCACAAGAATTTTCTCCTCCCGTGGGAGAGGAAGGTGAGGGAGACATGGGAGCTATATGTCTCATCCAGGATACCTTCCTAACGGTTTAAGTTGAGTTTGGACAGCAGTGAGACAGTTTTAGCAATAGATGGAGGAGGAGCAGGACAACAATGGTTAAAACAATTGTTATGTACAAACACTGAGAAGTCTTGCAACAAACCAACTAAAAACACAGCATCCCAGGCTTTCTGCTTACTGCATACTTCAGCATGCCATGAATCCCAGGCAATATGACAATTTTAAGACAGCAATGCAAGGGAGCAGCGTGGCTTATTATAGAGTGAATCTTACCTGAACTAGATCCCACAGATCTGTAATTCATACAAAGTCCTGTCTATAACACCAAGAGGCATTATGCAACGTTGCACGAAAGACAGAAACAGTATGCGGTCTACTACATAAAAAAATAACAAAATTCAGCCATTTAGGCCTTAATGTCTTAATAAATTACTGAAAAGCTTTATAAACACAAAAGCTTTTAAGCAAATGGGTGCATCATCTTCCCTGGCTGAAGAAAACAAAACCGCAATGTAGCATACATCAGCAGTTATTATTCTTGGATTTTCAATAGTTCACATTCCAACTTTGTAAATCACATTAAACCAGCTTGTGCGCACAAAACAATTCAAACCTGCTCTGTGTTCAAACCTGCTAGAGAAATGGCACTTTTGCCCTCTTCAGAAGTACGCTGAGAGACTTTGGCACAGCAGTTACTACTTCCATAGGAGTCTGAATTAGTTTCCTTTGATAAATTCAGAAATACAGTCCTTTCAGAGCTCAGGCTGTTTGTGTTCCCAGACTCATCCTGAATGTCTGATAAGGAGACTTCCTCCACTAACCCCCCTCTTGAACAGAACTGTAAAGGTGTTTTAGAAGTTGGCAAAACACTGGCAATGCTTTCTTCCTCTGATACAGCACCTGTGGCTGAGCTGGAAGACCCAGAAGTAACCTGGAACTCCATTCTACAGTTTACAACGCAATCATCTTTCCATCTCTTAATTGCTTCCCTCTGCTCCTCAGGGATCAGTTTGTCAAGGTGCTTGGCTCTCATCACCGGAGACGGAAACAACGTTCCTTGGAGAACTTTCAGCAAATATCTACAAAATAAACACAGTTTCAAATAAGCTGTTTAGAAGCAGACTCAAAACTGTTTCCAGGATCACTAAAGAAAACCAAACACCATTCATGTAAACCTAGAGGCGGCTGCAGCCTCTAAAACATGCTTTTGCTGGTGCCATTTTGCGAACATAAATTATCAGGTCAGAAACTGCACCAGAAAAACTAGCATTTTCAAAGGCTGATGCTTCCATTTTTTTGTCCTGCACAAAGACTTACAGAACCATAGAATGGTTTGGATTGGATGGTACCTTAAAGGTCATCTCGTTCCAACCCCTCTGCAACTAATCATCAGGTTTCCCAAAGCTCCATCCAACCTGGCCTCGAACACTTTTGGGGATGGGGCATCCAGAGCTTCTCTGGGTAACCTGTTCCAGTGCCTCAACACCCTCTGAGTGAAGAATTTCTTCCTTATATCCAATCTGTATCTACCCTCTTTTAATTTAAAGCTCTTACCTCTTGTCCTATCACTACACTCCCTGACCAAGAGTCCCTCCCCAGTTTTCTTGTAGGCCCCCTTTAGGCACTGGAAGGCCGCTATAAGGTTTCCCTGGAACCTTCTCTTCTTCAGGCTGAACAACCCCAGCTCTCTCAGCCTCTCTAGTTACTGCAGCAATGTGCATTTGCAACTTTGGTGAAGAGCCAGGGTCTCAACTACACTGAAAATGGAGCTTTCTGCAGATAATGTCAGGCCCCCGAAAAAAGCCATCAAGGTCAGTGCTCAGTTTAGAGTTTCCCTGGAACAGCGCAAATATATAGAGAAATATTATCAGGCCTAGAAAAAAATCATGCTTCAAACTGAGATGACGTTTATCACTGCTGGTTCACATTAATAATACGGCACTCATACAGCCCTAGAAAGCTGGGGGCAGTAGTCAGAGCACCTTTCTAAAACCTTTCTAAAATTTTCCAGGAGCCAGAGAATTGAACAGAAGCAAGAAAGAACAAGAAGGCAAAGACCAAAGAAATAAAGCATCACATGCAGTACCAGCAATATAGTACAAGTGATGTTCTGTAAAGAAAATCTAGGATTAATTAATATTGGAACTAACTTCCCTGGTGGCTTAGGTTGGGCTAAGGTTTTAATCATAGACTTTTGCAGTGAGTTTTCAGATTCAACAAGGCCTTTAACATCTATCTCTCTGTAGGAAACCTACTCCTTAAAAACTCCAGTGAAAGTCCTAGTCTTAGGTGAGAAGGTGTAGAATACCATCTAGCTTCATAGTTCCAAGTGAAGGCTTTTCAGCATCTTACAAAAGATTACAGCGGAAATAAGCAAGAAAAAAATGTATGTGTGACAGCAGCCATTCTGTGTTACAAGTCTATCAAACCATCAGTTGGGAAAAGCTTGAATCAGCTAGAACAGCTATAAATGTTCTGGGGTATTGGCATGGGGAGAGCGAAAGTGATTCAGAGAATGCTTTGCATTTAACTCATCATGAAAAACATTGCCACTGTTCAAAATGGAATACTTGTAAATTGGAAGCAGTCAGCAACCCGAAACCGTTCTCCTACCTAGGCTGTTTACAGCTCTATAAAAGGTCCTAGAACAGCATTTGCTACTAGCATTATATAGTTTATATTTAATGAAGTTTACTTTGATTACCTGTCATTAAGAAGCTGTCCTCGCATGATTTCTCTTGTAGAATTACAAAATTTTATTTGCTTTTTGGGGGGAACAGACGACTTCTAAGCAGAGATTTATAGTACCAAAGACTCAATGAAAATTAATTTGTTACCAACAGGAACCTGTGATTATAAAACAGAAAAATACCTTGGCAGCAGAGCAACACAAGTAGTCAGGAGGCAGACGAGGTAAAATACTGGGTCTGTCATGTGCCTTTCCATGATCCAATATGGATTTGATGGTGGGTTATGGGTTTTGCAGGTTGCCCCAAAAGCCAGAGTGAAGACAAAGTAAAATAGGATGCTGCCAACTATAACTACTGCATGTATCCAAGTCTGCAATTCAGAAAAGAAAAGAAGTCAGATTTAAGCTGTCAACAGAAAGAACCATAACTCCTGTATGCACATGCATGTGTGAACATGCACACATGCACTCTTCCTCCAAGGACAGGTTATTAATGTAAGAAAGGGTAGACCTGTTCAGACAGTATTCCTAATTCCATACAAAACACTACCAGGAAGGAATGAACCTTATTCCTACAGTTCATAGATAACCAGCTGTTTAATTTTGATTTTTTAATTCTACTAAAAGCATAGTTTTTGATGCATTTGTGGAAGCCTTTATAATGCTGTTTGCCTTATATGACCACCTTATTCACTGGCAGCACAGAAAGATTTCTCAAGCAATGGAGGCAGATCTTTCCATGCCACTACCCCTAATATATTTGGCTCGAGACATTGACTAAGTGTTCTTCATTGGAGTGATGGCTATAATAGTTACTATGGAAACAACACTGTCAATGGTCTGTCAGCTTGCCGACACACAATGCCAGATAAAACCCATTTATGTAATCTTTTCCTATTCAGAGCACGGATACAGTCATGCTATGCATATATTCTGAATAAATGAATAAAGGTGTTGTTTTCATAACATAATGTTTCTCTAGAGCAGACCACCAGTTTAAAGCATTCAAAATCAACAGATGACATTGCATTCTTGAAGCAAGCTTTGGGAATTTCTGAAAGCTCAAGCAGATCACTGGTTGGTTTTACCACTTGCAAAACCAAACTGATATCCCAAACCCACTGAATCTTGGTAAGGCAGGATCCTTTACTAGCTACAAATAATTCCGAGACCAAATTTTGTTAATTTTAGTCATACAAATAATTCTGTTGGCTCCAAGTACTCACCACAGACTTGCACTCTATGAGAAGGTGCAACAATATTATGAAGAGAGCTGCTGTGTTTATAGGATTTCCGAACGAAAAAATGTCTATGTCTGAGCCACAGTAAGTCTGTAAGGGAAGATGACAGTCAGTTAAATACATTCTTTACCTCTAGTCTTAATATGCAAAGCAGCATTATTAGTTTAAATACCGGACACATCTGCATGCACACAGTTCAATTCAGTTCCTACGACAATCCTGCTAGTACAAATTTATATATGATGAAGTACAATGAAAAATGGTATTGTTTTCTCTAATTTGCCTGAGTTTTTAATATGTCAAAGTATATAGGAGTATTTCATATTCAGCACTTACAAAGTAAGGCACAAAAAAGCAAACAAGACTTTGGTAAAAAGCGTCCAGCAAGGTTATCCAGAAAGTTGAAGGCAAGTAGGCCTGTAAGAAAAAAAACAGAACGTCACTGAAACAAACTGAACAAATTGCTGCAGCTTTATTTAGAATTCATTTGGATTTGGAGAAAGATTATCTGCAGAATAACTCCAGTTTCCCAACAAAGAAGCAACTTTTATTCCATAATAAGAATAAAGAGCTCACTCGGCATATGTAGCTAACCGCTAGGATTTAAATCAGCAGCTAGATCTGTGAACTCTGATCTTACAGCTGTTTCTCCAAGAACAGACCTACCAGAGTCAAACCTAAGTGAGTAATAAGGAAGGGAGAGAGCTAGCGGACAGTGTTGCAAGGGGGACACCCTTGCAGCTTACCATCACTGGATGCCAAGTCTCACTTTCCTTCCAAATCCACTTCCTTCTTTTTTGCACATATGCTTCTGCCTCTTAGTTTCTGCTGGTTGACTCCTCTGTCCTTACCAGACTGTAATGTGAGCTAACTAATCTTACTAGAACGTGAGAAAGCAATTTGCTTTTCTGCTGGTAAACTCACTAAAACTTTGTTCGTTTAGCGAGTTTAATTGACTCCTCAAAGGATCTGATGAACAACAAAGCTGGCACAAGGGGGGCAGTTTAACCACATGGGTGAAAATGGTTAGAGGGAAGAAGAGAAGGGAGAAAACGAGGAGGAACGAGCCTACCCCACCCACTCAGTGGCCGCAAACTGTTGTGACAGCTCAACTGCTTATGAAACTATAGCTTTATTTGTCCTGGCTCAGATATATACCATTCCTTCAGGCACTACACTGAAGCACACATGGGAGCAGTCTAGTCACACAGGATTTCCTCTCCAGTTAGTAAAGAGAGATTAAAAGCCACACAGCCCTTCTCTTTGGCATGCAAAACTAGTCTTCTCATTTGCCCATGTCAGGGAAGTGCTTTAAATCACTGAAGAAGAATCCAAGTTACTGTCCATTTTATAGCTTGTACAGAGCTGTGCACTTATGATATGATGGTGCAATATTATGACAAATATCTTTTAAGCATTTCTCTTTCTTTCGCACTGCACTTAATTCAAAGCAGCTATTTCACTGTTATTTTCATTCAAGAAAAGAAATGATATACTGCTTAACAACTCCAACCACAGGGCGAGACAATGCCGAGCTGGACAAAAGAGAGAAAGCTCTGATAAAACCTTAGAAAAGAAAAAACAAAAAAGAAAAAAGGCACAGAGAGGAAAACAACTGTGTAATGAAGCAATTTTGGTTATGTTGCCTCAAAAGCATCCGCTCAGCTCATTGTATATATCCCGAAGACCAAAATAAAGGGCTAAATCCTGAGGCCTTGTAACATTTACTTAGTCAAAAGTCTGTGACTGAGAAAGCACAGAGCAGAAAAAACAGCTTTTGTTTGTGCATGCATTGTACAGGTCTGGATCTAAAAAAGAAAGTGGTTTTAAACTTCGTGTTTGCATGACATAAACCATGAAGGAAAGAAAGAAATGGCTCAAATGCTGATCATTTCAAATTGCTTCAGGCCAAACATTCTTTAACCTACCACAGATTTCTGGCTCATCACGTACAGCTGCGGGATCTGCATGAGAATCTCTGCAGACACATCTTTGTCCAAGACACCATAAACGATGGGTGGCACCGATGTAAAAAGGAGATTGAAAAGAATCAAGATCCAATAGTCAGTCATTGATGTGCCTGAAAACCCACAGAAGAACTGGTACCAGAACAAGAGGTTCACGTAGGCCTGAAAAGTTAATGATGAGATGACAAATGTTACCCATAGAGACAAGTGTTTTAAAAACAAGAGGAAAATAGGCAGATCATAGGTCTGGTCACAGTAATCTGTGGAAAATTATGTATAATTGCTATAGATCCCCTGCCAATCCCACACTTGAAATTACATTTGGCTAAAACACATCTTTGCATTTAAAAACTGTATACATGGCTTGTTTAAATATTCATGCTGCCACTACATTAAGTAATGCCTGCTACCCAGATTTTAATCAAATTAGACGGTGGCTTTGAGTGGAAAACTCAGTCCAAGGAATAGGAGTGTCTAGTCTCTGCAGATGTAAATGGGAAACTGAACTGTTGGACGTATGCTCTTTGTGTCTCTTTGAACTCATTCACAATAGAAACTTAAAAATAATATGAAGCTACATTAGACCCTGCAGCACTTTCAAATAAGAAAACTGATTTGCTTAGGTTGGGACAGCTACATACCACATTCTTGTAGAAGAAGTAGAGCACCATGTTGGTAAGTCTGGTATAACACCAGTGACCATGGACAAGCAGCAGCTTCCTGAGGTGTCTAAACTGAGAGATTGCAAAGTCACTTGCCATCACAGCCTGCAATACAAATGAAGAAAAAGATATGTTACATCCAAACTGTTAAAGATGAACTTCAAGTACTGCCAAACAAGCAATTGATGTACTACTGGAAACTCTTATTTTGTGATTTGTTACACATAATACATATGGCCCTAGCCTCATTCAGATCTGACCCCTCTGTACCACGTTTTACACTAACACACACAGCTCAGCCCAACACAACATATGCAGGTATGAGGCTGCCTGTCTTTATTATTACCACACAACTTCACAGAAATCACTGATGCTTGGGCTGCCTGTTTCACGGCATGAAATGAATGCTGGGGAGTTCAAATAGCAAGCTCTGCTGTTTGGAGTTTGAACCCCTGCAGCCTCAGCTTCTGTGTGCTCCTGATGAGCGCAGAGGCATGGGTGTGAGCTCAGGATGCAAACTGTGCCCCCCCCGGATACAGTAATGGGCTGTGAAGCCGCTGGGTCTCCAGAGTAAGCTGAACAGGTTTAAAATGGATTCAGATGTCACTTGCAGCTGTCTTTGTATACACTACCTGCATGCCTTCTTGGCCCAAGATTCCCACGCCAGTGTCAGCCACCTGGATCATACTGACATCATTGGCACCATCACCTACACAGAAAAGAAAAGGGGAGGAATCAAAACTAAGCTCTCTCACTTGGAATGCGACCTAGAGGCAGCTTTGCTGGCTATCACATTGCCATGGAGGTGGCAGGAAAAGGCAAATATATCAGAACACCACAGAGTTCAGAGAAAAACAATTTTGTAGCCAATAACGCAGCCTACGAAAAACCCTATGGAAAGCAGGATTAGTATGTGGGAGGCCTGACTGAACTGAGCGATATTCTCCAAAGGTATATTAGGTGCTCCTTTTGTCAGAATTTAGTCAGTATGCTTGAACAGAAAGTATGTGTGTTTTAAATCACACCCAGTCATCTCTTTCCCTCATTATTTTGCGGGTTGAGATGAAGAACAACAGGGAAAATCGTCTCACTTTCCCCTTCCGACATGTCACTGTACATGACTGCTGCTGTCCTTGTTGATTTGGATTACCATGAGTGTGTTTATGGACTAAATTTTCTAGCTTAGAAGACTAACATCATCTTATGTGAGAGACAACTAGTATTCAAAGGATTATCTTCCTTGTAAGTACATTTTGTGACAGATATTAAAGAAAATAAAGGAAAGAAGAAACTGGCTTCTACTTTTTTTCAGAGAAAAGAAAGAAACCATGGGACTCACCTATAGCTAATGTCATTGCCTTTAGCTTATTTCGTACCAGTCTGACCAGGACACTCTTCTGCAGTGGTGTGGCTTGGCAGCAGACTACAGCTCGACATTTTTCTGTAAGATCCAAGAAAATATTCTGCAGGCTGTCATGAAGGACATGCTCTAAAGTCTTTCCATCAATAACCAGACCTGCACTGAATGCCGGAGCTTGAGTAGAGGGACTTGCAGAGACATTCCCAAGTTTCTGACTCTTTGTTTTTTTGGCAGAAGTATTCTTCTGGATGCCTTCTAAAATTTTGTTCATCACCAAAGCACAAACATCCTAAAGACAAGAGAAAGACAACTTACTAAGCACTGTTTGTATTCTGTCTCCCTTTCCAATTTATAAAACACATATGGAGGAAAGGTCAGTTGCTGTCCTTGTGTAGCATTTCATTTGAATACAGAAGGATTCAGACATGAAGCTGAACAACCCTTTAAAATCACAAAGGATGCAGTCTGTTGTTAATAAAACAGACCATGATTTAACTTTGCTTGGGTTTGGTTATTGTATTAGGAGAAGCGAAAACACTCAGACACATCAGAAAATGTTCCAGGACTACCAGAAACAAACAAACAAACAAACATTAAGGATTCTGTTATATAAATACAGCTTTGGGTAAGACTTTTGCTCTCTTCATTTCGTCTGGCACGTAAAGCCAAAAGTGCATTTCAAATCAGATTATACGTGAGCTGCAATGAATTATTGAACTGGCCTTGTGAAACTTTTTTTTTTACCTTGTCAGTATAAGATGCTCAAAAGATTTTTTATATAAATATATGTAATGCATGTACTATATACAAAAATACATTCATAAGTCTGCTGGTTATCCTACTTTGAAATGCAACAGTGTCAAATCCTGTCTGTCTTTTATTTCAAAGCTCAGTTAGAGGGAAGATGAGCACTTCTGCAAGAGGAGCTAATTCGCACTGTTAAGTAAGATCCTCTTTGCCCAATAGGAAAAATGGAAGGGAGAAAATATTAACAGAAATAAGAAAACGAGCTTTCATCAAACATAATTGGACTAAATTCCTTTCTTTTTCAACTTATTTTCCCACAGTTAACCATGTGCCACACCATCCCCCATGACAGATACCAATTCAATTTCTAAAGAAACATGTAAGTAAAGAAAAAAAGAAAAGCAGAAGGTCTTAAAAATCTTCCAGTTCCTTAGAGCTTTCTCAGATTTAATGTCTCTGCTCTGAGCCGTTGGCATACCGGTGAGCATATGTCCACTTTACCAGTTACGGTTAGTAACTTCTCTCTTAAGAAATTCAAAATTGATAAAAATCAAGATTTGAAAACCAGGTAGTTATAACCATCCAAAAGAGGGTGCAAGTAGGATTAAACTTGCCTCCCAAAACAACAGCATTTTTAACCACTCTTTATCACATGGCTCAACTACTGGGTTGTGGAAAGAAGGTGACTTTTTCTCTAATAAAATTGTTGGCATATTATTTTTTTTGAAAACTGTGTGCAATGCATTTTAATGAGACAATTCCTAGTACATTTATGCAAGTTAAGTAGGGTTGAGGGAGTGTATGACAAAGCAGCACAAAACTTAATTTAATACAATATGCATTATAGTAACTCTTATATTGCTAATATGCTGCAACCTTACATCCACCTGAAATGTCTAATAAAATTTGAAGCACATCACTCTCTCACCTAACACAAACAGAAATTAAGCAGTCAATTAAAATAATTAATGGCCATTTATGGACTATGTAAGAATACAGATATCATGTAAATTATTTTATCTTTTACCCACAAGGAAACAAACCGTCAATTTTCTAATATTTTCATCTTCCAAGAAATCATGCTATCTTTTGTGAGATGGAAAAACAGAGAACACATTATTTTTCTGTTTGTCCTGCAATATTATCTGACTGCATTTTTTTTGGCAGAGAAAACCAAACACCCTCCCCGCAAATTGAAGAAAAGTACAATTTTCTACACACTCTACTTTGTGACTTGAGAGTGAAGATTTTGTCATCTGGCTCCAGCAGTTTACAAGCATAGGCAATGTTGACAGCTGTTTCTCTCTTGTCACCCGTCAGCATCCATATTTTTATTCCCGCTTTCCGTAATGCCTGTATTGTGTCTGGGACACCGTCCTGCAGCCGATCTTCAATGCCAGTGGCACCTTAATTTAGACAAACAGAAGGATTAGTGCTGATGTATTTCCAGAACCAAGACTGCAAGAGGGACAGAACAAGATGGACCCTTTGAGTATCCATAACCCCAGACAGACTCTAATGGGATATGCTTAGGAATCTTCCCCTTCCTCACCTTTCTGTCCCAAAGCCCATCACATGCGAGCTTGTTGACACATATCCTCTGTGCATACTCAGTGGCCTCCAGCTCCTCACAAGACCCTCTTAATACAACCTTTCTCATTCTCATGGTTGTTTCAACCCACAGTGGCTGTGGGATGCAGACTCCCAGGCTTCTCCTGACAGATATACACCATTATTCCCACTCCCTCCAGCTTCAGACTACATGAAACTTTGTTTCACGTACGATCTTGATTCCTCCTATGTTAAGCCCCACTTCGAAGAGGACAAATAGCCTGTCCCTTGGTTCTCCTCCCAGGTTCCTGGCTCTGGCAGGGATTTTATAAGCTTGGTGAATAGCTGTTCTTTGCAAAATATTCTCCCAGACATGTCTCCTAGTACAGGAAATGGATGTGTGTCTAAGGGCAAAAACAAACTGACAAACTCATCCCTCCAAAAACGATGCAGAGGAAGACAAAAAAACAACTGGAGAATGGAATCTTGGATCAGTTTTGCAGTTGATAATACGTAAAACTGTACTGTGTTGTGTCTTAGCAGTCACAGAAAGACTGCTGACAAAAATATGTTTAATAGTGATATCCTCTTCTCTGGTGTGCACGGCATGCAGACCCGTGTCCCTAAAATGAGCTTAAAAAATCTGTTCTGTTACCAATAATGTAACATGACATAAGCATAAAGCAAAACCATCTCAGCGATACCTATGATATGGTACAGGTGATATTGATTGTATGGTACAGTGATATTGTTTTCAGTACAAACAGTACTAAATCATAACCAGGAGACATGGTTTGGCTTGAGGCATACTCAAGATAAGAGAGTTTCTCATAAAGAAACTCCAGCCAGTTACAGCTAGGTTCATTCTGAAAAGAAACAATAAAAAAACTCTCAGCAAAGCTTCTCCTGTAACTGTTTCTAGTGAAGGATTCTGGTGAGCAACTAGTATATCAAGTGCTGACTGTCATATTGGATGGCTAAGGGCCAAAAGGTCAGGCAGACTTCTGATGCTATAGCAATTTCTTCAATAGGTAGCTGCCAAGAAGGGCATAGAGCTCATGCCCACGGGCCACCTGGGAAATGAAAATCTCCAGCTCCTTGCTCTGCACTCTGCTTTTATTTTGATGCAAGTCAGAAGTCAAAACAAGAGGTAGGAAGGAAGATGCTGGAATTCACTTGATGCAAGCTCCTCTGACAGACAACGTCAATGTCAAGGGAAGAGAGAAAAAAGTAGTTGTTTCAACTTGGGCACTCTATCCACTTAACACTCCCATTCTGAGGTATTCCATCTCTTAATCCAACAGAAGACAGTTTCACTATCTTAAATTTAGGGCATGATAGATATGCAATGATAGAAAGCATGCCCAGAAGTGGGATCCCTGTGTTTACCCTGGCAGGCCTGGGATTTTTTACTACCATTTCACATGCTTGTTATGATGACACTCTATGAGTGCCTAGATGAGAGTCTAGTAAGCACAAGAGAAAAAAAGAATAATAAAAAAAAATCAGCAAAACATTATCCTTTATAAACAACAGAAGACCACCAGCTGCCTTCAGTGGGTTTTGCAACTCAAACGAACTTACGAGATTTATGAAAATTCAGGAGTGCCCATAAATTCAGAATCTGTAGAAAGCTATGTATTACACAAGTTGAGGTTCATATAGCTCTCTGCAGGTAAGTTCAGATTATAACCATCATAAGGGGTTTCCCGTGAGTTACAGCATTTCCTACCTACCAAGCAAAGTTAGTTTGGTCTCAAGCCTGATGGCGGATTCAAGCAGCAGCTCCTCCCTATTGTCAATGCTGGTTTCTGCTAGAAAATGATGATTTAACCACTCTGTATATTCCTCATCGCTCATCACCTACAGAGGGAAAGAAAACACACAGGATGTACCTACATTTCATTTTCAAATGTGCCTGCAAAATATCCTCAGAGCCATCTCTGCTGTCCACATACTAAACCTAGCTAGGCAGCCCGACAGTGCAGTATGTGTGTGCCCCAGGGTGCCCACAGACTTAGGATGATGTTCATAGTGTTAGATTACTTTGCCAGGCTTCACAGGTCAGGTTGCATACCAGAAGCTTGCAGGCACCTGGAGCTGCCTGATATATTTCCATTTAGATGGAAGGCAGGGAGGCCAAGGATCACAGTATACTCTCCACTGTTCTTTAATTGCCTCACTGACACAGCCACAGAATCACTGCACAGCTATACACAGCCTGTACAGCTACACAGCCTGTGCTTCCACTTTGCATGAGCGTTTGTAAAGAGTTTTCCTGGCTCTTTCAATTCCTATGGATTTTTACTTCTGAGCAGCTTTAATTTAAAATGGAATCTCAAAACATCGCTTGGTTTTGCATCCTGATCTTTTAACACTACAAACTGTGTGAAACCCAAACAGGCTTGACTTAATTTGTTTTCTGTGTCTGGAAAAAAAAATTCCAACCAGGGCAAGTTTCATATGAGGAGACCCACTCAGGACTCCTGTAAAAAATCAGGTCTCCTTACACCCCCAGTTTTAGAATATTAAGCTATCTGACATCTTACACTGACAACAGCTAAGCCAACCTAACTGAACTAATTGATTTGTGCCAACTTAAAAATTCCTGCTGAAAGAATTTCAGGAAAAATGAAATGTGGCAATGGGAGCATCTGTTCAGAAGTTGTAAGATCTGCTCCATTGGTGACACCGCTCCTGTTGGCCATGGACTGTAAATAAACATTCTTACAAACACATATAAAAAAAGTCAATACCTTTTTAGCAATACAAAGAGTGCGCAGTCCCCTTCTGGCATAGTCATCCAAATGCTTCTGAGTTCTCTCTTTAATCTTCTTTTGTTCCATTTCTGAATTCTTAGTGCCTACTGTTATAAAAAAAAGCAAAGAAAGCAAATTAAATTTACATTCTTAAACTAAATTTACTAGAAAATTTTGAAGGTCTAAATGTGCTTTAAAAATATCAAAATGTTATGATGTACTGTTATGATGTACTGTGACTGTATCTTTAGTAAGCAGGCAGCGTGCCTATTTGCACAAGCAGTGGGGGGAACCAGTCTGGTACTGATATGTCTTTGTACACACTAGCATATCAAAATGTTTTTCTAAAATAAAATGATTTTCTAAAATGAACTGGGCCACAGACATCAAAGCAGCTTTGTATTCAGTGGTGTAGTGGGAGGGAGATAAAAGGGTAGCCAGGGAAAAGCTTTTTTTTAAAAAAAATATGATTAACAAGTGGACTATTCAGAGAAGCATTTGACTCATTTAACTTTGGACATGCAGAAGTGAGATTCCAAGTTTACCTTGAAAGTCAAAGTAAGGAGGGATAGCTCCAGATATGACATTATGCCCCTAATAAGATGACACAGACTTTAGAGGTTCTTTTTCCACCCCATGGCCTGCAGAGGCTTTTTGTCTAGACCTTATATGTCTAATATTGGGTTAGTTAAAATGTGCTCTTGGAATGGGAACATTCCTCTTCCTCACTGAGATAAGCCATGGAACATAGAAACCAAACTCCCTCCTGCAGACTGTGAACATTTAAAGATTCAATTCTATTATTTTCCAAACATTAAAAAATCCCTTGGAACAGCTCATGAGCTTAAATATATGTAGGTACATGTTTCTTACATACACACATAATACTTTTGCTTTAGTACCTTCAGTTAGAAATTAAAGACCGTTCAACTGTTCTGAAGAATGACAAAGGTGAGCAAAGTATTAAAAGTTCTGCAAATACCTTCAGATGCAGTTCCCAACAAATCCATCATGACTGAGTCTGCACCTTTTGTGTACACCACCACTTTGTTGGAGACTGGGTGCCGAACCACCACTGACATCCTTTTTCGCACCGAGTCAAAAGGCAGGATATGCAAAAGCTGAAATGTTAAAGATCCCAGACCTGTGAAGTCCACAGTTACTTGATCAGGAGTCCTAGACTGTAAAACACATTTATAAGCCCTAGCAGCATGAACCAAGGCAGCTTCATCTGGACTCTCAGCTTCATAACACAGTTTGGATAAGGGAGATGACCCTTTAACAGACGACCCAGCACTGTGGTGTTCACTGCCCGCAGCTACATTCACCATATCTAGTTCTTCGGATAGTTGGGGATTTTCTGGGCTGTCAGGGTTGTGAGGCTCAGCAGCCCTTTGAGCAGCCCCATCCAAAGCAGGTGAAGCCAGTTTCATTTTGAAAATAGACAGTTTGCTCACAAAGCTATTTGGGCTTTCAGATGATGACTCTTTTATGCTTGGAAGTGGGGAGGAACTTAGTCTCCGGACTGACAACCGCTGGAACATCTGCCTGATTTCCTCAAGGGATTTAATAGGCATCCTACCCAGTGAAGAGTGTCTCATCTGGAACAGAAAAGAGAAAGTATAGATCTTAAACTCTTCATATGTTATTTCATTAAAGAAGAACAGTTCTTACAAACATACATAGTTTGTAAGCAAAGTATGTATGTTTCTTAACAAATATAGTGATTTAAAATTTAGGATGATTTTGATTGCTTATATTAAAAACGGCTAGCTCAATTACACATATTACCATATAAGTACAGAAAACAGGTTCTGTATGAGCTTCACCTATTGAAACCACATGAACCGTAGAAATACTTCAGATCTGACACCTGCATGTATTCCAGGTGTGATTCCATGTAATACTTCTCTTTAGAAATGCTTAAGTAAGGGAACAGTCAGTATGACATTATTACTTTTTAAAGTTATGGCAAATGGAACTAAACACTTTAATTCTTGTTCTGAACTGGAAAGATAGTTGTGAAGAATAAACCAACTCCATACTCCTCACAGTAGTTAGCTGCAAATAATGTTGAAATACAGTACCTTACCAATACTTTTTGTGTGTGTCTGTGTCTGAATTTAAAACAAAAGTCAGTTGCCCTCGATCAGTGTTACAAAATAATGGGTTTACTGTTACGCAAAGCACTTTGGCAGCTAATAGCTTACAAATGAGGAACAAAGTGTGCGTGGCTGACATTCATTTCTCATTACTGTTGAAGGGTTAAGAATGAGTTATCACCGAGAAGCACATTATCCTTTGCCACTGAAATGAATCAAGAAATGAAAGACTTAGACTCTGGCTTCAATTCTCTCCCAGCTGCATGCAAGTTGTAGCGTGTCTCTATTCAGCATCATGGGGACAGAGTCTAGGAACATCCTTTCATCGCCTCTCCCCCAGGGAACACTGAAAACTTCTGTTCCCTTGAGCTTTGTTTTCTTCATCCCGTAACTGCGAACTCATAAACCTTATGCCATATTGCTTCTCCCAGTCCAGCTACCACTGACTTGGAGATCTTTTCCCCTGCAAACAAGTCATCCAGAAATTGTATTTAAAAAAAAACAAACATGAAAATCTCACCTGTAAAGCTTCCTACACCACTCTTAAATGCAGATCGGGTACTGTATTTTTCAAATAGCTGCCCCATCCACACATGTACCTGTAGGTTGCCTACTATACTGACTTGTCTGGGAATACCAGGCTTCTTTATACATACGTGGTACTTTTTTCTACACAGGGTACATTTTGGAAAAGTCTCCAGCCATGAGTGTAGGTTCACTACCTAAATGGACACCAAAATCTAGTTCTGCACATGCCACAGATTTTTTTTTTTTCAAAAGACAAAGTCAACAGATATATATCATTATATGATTTATATATATCAGAAGACTGAGGTACTCAACAACTTTTTTTGCCTCAGCCTTCACTGCAAGTGCTCTAGGCACACTGGTATCATTTAACAAGTTTAGCAAGTCCAAAGGAGGGCCACGAGGATGATGCGAGGGATGGAGCACCTCTCATATGAAGAGGGGCTGAGGGAGTTTTCCCTGGGCTGAACAATCCCAGCTCTAAGGAGACCTTATTCCAGCCTTCCAGTACCTAACGGGGGCCTATAGGAAAGATGGGGAGTAACCCTTTATTAGGAAGTGCAGTCATAGGACAAGGGGTAGTGGTTTTGAATTAAGAGGGTAGATTCAGATTGGATATAAGTAACTCACTCAGAGGGTGGTGAGGCACTGGAACAGGTTGCCCAGAGAAGCTGTGGATGCCCCATCCCTGGAAGCGTTCAAGGCCATGCTGGATGGGACTTTGAACAACCTGATCTAGTGGGTGGTGTCCCTGCCTGTGGCAGGGGTTGTAACTGGATGGTCTTTAAGGTCTCTTCCAACCCAAACCATTCTAGGATTCTACAATTTATATGCAGAAGAAAAAATACCCAAAGTTCTTCTGCATTGGAAGAAACTTGCCAGCATTTAAATGCCAGTTAATTGTTTTTTTCCTTTTGTAATCAACCAAAAGGGAACTCATTTACTTATAAATATGCCCATATAGACAAATGTACTTTCTTACCTTCTGACGTGGCTGATTGGGGACTGAAACTACAACAGTATTACAGATTGCCAGAGCAAGAAAGAAGTCAATGATGTACGTTGTCTCCAAAGATAACTTGCTGACGGCATCTTCTGATTGTTGATAGGAATGAGAAGAAATCTGACTGAACTTCTCCAGCAGTTGTGTGTCTGGTACAACATCCGTTTCCTATTGATTAAACAAAGAGAACTGTCAATCAGGATATAAACCCTGGAAGTCCCAACTGATTCTTGCACATACAACTTCAGTGTTGTAAATTTTTTCTAGACTTATTTAAAAAGTGCTATACCAGGAGAAAATAATCATTCCCCATTCCCCAGACACTAATGACAGCTGATTCAAGAAACCAATGGCAGAAGCTTTCAAATTAATCTCAGTCTCTGGAGATAAAATCAGTTAAAGACAAACAAAGTTTAGATGTTCATACAACTTCCTAAGTAAAGAGCCATTCCTGTCAGACGCTGAGTTAGTTATGCTAAGAAATAAAGCAATACTCTGACCTCTTCACTGCCTTGTGCTAGTTTGTTTCAAATAGTAACGACAGGCCTGGACAATAATCAGTAGAGACCTGCTTCACAGGCACTTCAACAGAGATTAAGTAAGACCAATGCTATTTAACAAACACCTTCAGGCAAAGAAGCAGAGTTTTTACTCCTGGTAATCTCCACTAAGTGCAATACGATAAATATTGGTGATCTGGATTTTTCTTATTAAAATCAAAACAAAATCCTGAAACTTCTTAAGGCAAAAGAACAAACTGCTACTGAAGATGAAACTGGCCATTTTAGCCGGAGTGATCATGGAATCACACCAGCAAGAATCAAAGCATACGTCTTTGTAACCCAGTGAACATCTGCAATGTCAGCTGCAAACAGGGGATTGCAGCCAAGCAATCACTGGAGCTCTCATTTTGATGGAAGATAAAGGATCCCCTACATGACAAACACTCTGTTCAAATGGAGGTAAAAAGATGTTCCTTCATGATTTTCTTCAGAAATTTAGTATCAAAACCAACAACTTTTACTTACAATGCGGCTGCTGAAAGCAACATGTCCTGCATGGGGAACATCACTTGCTGAATTTTCCCTTCCTGCCACAGGGTAACTACCAGATAACTGATCCAAAGACTTTTTCTTCAAAGATTCATTCACAGCTCTGCAGTTGTGACCCCTCCTTTTTGACATATGGTTCAAGGAAGCATATTGCGCATCAGCTGAATCCTCATCTTCCGAATCCATCTCTTGATAGGACTCCAACCTCTTTGCTACAGAAATAGAAAGAAAATTATTGTTCCATGAGCAAAAAGAAATTTGTCTAAAACACTGTCTGGAGGCTCCTTGAATAAAACTTGATTTTAAAATATGGCTTTTAGTACATAGCTAAGAATAATCCACCATTTATTAAAAATCAAACCATAATAAGCTATCACACTGACTTGCTGTTTGGGACACTGCACATCAAGAGGGACAGTCTATGGGAGAGAATCCAGAAGAGGAAGTGGTCATGTGTAGTCATGAGTGGTCATGGTTTTAGATAAAATGTGCTACATGGAAACACCAGAGTACTCTGGAGTTACATAGCCTCCAGAAGGAAACATTGATGGGAACCAAACAGTAGTTTTCAAGTACATAATGTGCAATTGCACAGAGAAAGGAAATAGCTTATTTTCTGTGCATACTGTGAGCAATAAAAGACACAATGGGCCTAAATTGTGGCAAGACAAAGTCACATTAGATAGCAGTAAAACTCTGCTAGAGATGTGAAACGCTAGAATAGAATGCCTGAGAAAGTAATGAATTGGCCATGACTGTGAGTCCTGAAGACACGTTAAAAAAAGTTCAAAAAGAATGATAACAACATGTCTGTGCAGACAGGTTTGGACAACACACATCCAGTTATGCACTTCTGTCTGAAGTATCAAATGCGGCACTTATCACACTATTCTGCTGCCAAGGTCTAAAGGCACGTGTTACTTTGGACAGAACACTGCATATGAGCACTTATACAGAGCATTATACCACATCGTAATCATTGCTGTTGCGTGCTTCCCTCATGTGCATCCCTTTATCCTGGTCAACACAGATATAAATACAGAAATATTTCTACAGACTAAGTGATTTGTATGCAAAAGACTGCACTGTCTTGTAGTGCAACTCTTATCGCATGTAGAAGGAGCCTTACAAATGGCAGCTTTGTGCAACCGAACAAGTGTAAATCAGAGCTAAATGCAGGACCTCCAACATTTTTTAAAATGATTTTCAGGGCACATAATTTCTAGATTGGTTAGGAGAAAGCACATGTTTCATTTCCAGGTAAAAGCCAAGGTACATCAGGAAATAATTACAAACATAATTATAAACACGCTGGTATTTTTGGAAGATAACTGAAGTGAACTCTCTGGGAAGTTTTTGGTAGACATATTTCCCATGGCACAACGAGACCTAGAGCAGCCACAGCTAAATCATTCTCACTAGTCTTTGATTTATCTTTTCTGAAGCGCTTTTTGTTCCTTTAGGAAATACTCTGAAATTATACTTTTTATATAAGTTATTCATTCACCAATTTGAAACTTAAGGACAGTTCTTCTCACTTTGCTCGTCATCCCTCCCAGTATAATTACGCAAAGCCGAAGAAGCATCAGGACAACCATACCACATAATTTTCAAAATCCATGAGGAAATTATTAAAAAGGCTTGTAACCATCTGTTCCTGTGACAATGTACAAAAGAAGGACTGAAGTGATTCACTGCGGTGGCCAGCAGGGTGTGCCTTTTGCTCGCAGAAAGTGAGCAGTTCCATCTGGCAGCAAAACCACCAAAACCACAGGGGAAAGGTTAATACACAGTTGCGATTCATGTGCCCACCTGTCAGCACTTCATCTTTGATCTCATAAAGAATACTTGCATTACCCACCCGTGAAAGAGCAAATGTCTGCAGTCACTAGTACTTACATACAGTAATGGTAATAAAATCTGTTTTTGCCTAGTTAATAAAACATGTAATTGGATAAAATACTTTATGTAACTCTCCATAACTTTCTCCTGTGTCTGGACTTGAATATTCTCCTGGCTCCCAGAAGGCTTCAAAAGTAGGCTTCCATGAATCATATATTGAGGGATATTAATTAGACAATGAGGCAGCAACTATCCAGTAACACTGCTTTTTGACTTTTGGGTTAAAACAGGTTTGTAAAAATCTAAGTGAGAATACAACATTCATTGTTTTTGATAGAGGTACTTACCTTTGTAGCCTTAACATGCACATGCACACACATCTGCTTGACTTGTACCTTAATATTATTGTTAAAGCTTCGACTTCAGCATGTATGGACTTGGGTTACTGTATCCTCAAAGTAAACAGCATGTTAAACTGGAGCTTTAAAATATAATACACAAAGGTGGTATACTGCTATAGCACTGAAGAGGATGTTGGGCAAGCATTGGCACTCTTGTTTAAAAGAAAGAGAAAAGTCTAGATGGGCGCTTTTCTAGTGGTCTGTTTCCGAATACTGCAAGAAGAGAACCAAAATGCCATAGGAATGATTTTCTCCAGATCAAGTAAGGAGTATTTGTTTTTGTGGTATCAAATATGCTCAAATCTAACTATATGCAAAGCAGCACCTTATATATGCCTTCAAGCCTCTTAGAAATGATCCAAACCATGGGGAAAGATGCAAGTAGGACCAGTCTAAATTCACACCTTCGTGAGTGCATATCGCCACACAAATTTCACAAAAACCTGACCTTGTCAAAACTTTTAGCTTCTCTGAGAACAGAAAAAGGACATGTCATGAGCATGGGTTTAATATCTTACCATTTTCTTCATGGCAATACTCCTGTCCTGCAATGCTGCATCGCCGAAAAACCATCTTATTTTCAGTGAGTGTTCCAGTCTTATCAGAGAAGATATACTGAATCTGGCCAAGGTCTTCAGCAATATTCAGTGATCGACACTGAATTGTAGAGTCTGTTTTCTCATGGTAAAAATCAATGTCGTTCTGTATTAAATAAATTTGTCCCAACTTGACAATCTCAATTGAAACATAGAGAGAAATTGGGATCAAGACCTACCAAAACAAAACAAGGGGATTAAATGAAACCAACTTCTTTGGCTAGTTAAAAACATGACGTAATTTTACTAAAGCCAGGGAGTTACTTCAAGGACATAAATGAGATCAGGTTATGGCCCAGGCTCAAAGCCAACCAAAGTTACCTGTAATAAAATGATCATTGTCCAGAACATGTTGAACCCTGCTAACGCTGGAGGAATCAATTTCCCATCTGGACCAGGGATGTTAAAAAAAGGTATTTCCGAGTACCTACTTAACCAAATTCCATGGCCTTGAAAACAAGAATAAGATAAAGTGAATCAGTTATGCAGACTGTACCACAGTTCAGGGTCATGGTGTTAGCTGTTATACTCTGCAGTTCTTTCTAAACTACTATTTTCTCTCCTCATTTTTTTTCTCAGCAGGAACCCCATTAAAATGAATTAAGTGTCAATACACAAAAAGCTTTACTTCATTGGTGTCAACAGCACATCTACACAGTACATCTCAGAACTAAGAGAATACTAACTACAGGTCACAAACTTTTTCTTTTTTTTTTAAAAAAAAAAAACACACAAAACCTCTAACTATTAAATGTCTCATCTTCGCTTGTTCAGGTTTCAATTAACCTCTGAAAAGCATGTCATCAAGCCACTCTGGCCAGATTATAGCTTTGTGAGATAAAAACTGACCCAGAAGAGATCCAGTATATATTGAGAGCTTAGTTTTTGATAAGAAACTCAAACCTCAGCTGTAAAAGCAGCTTCAGCTAACACATTTTGAGATGCCAGACATGTTTATTAAGTGTAGCCTGCATTTTTTTTAAACATCTGTTAAACACCTTTTTGATTTATCGTAAAATTTAGTCTGTTCAAATGTCAGCACTCAAGCTCACTGTTTAATGAATACCTAAAATATGAATCCTTGTAACTACTCAAACTCAGCCTCTCCCTGCAATATTGTACATGCATCTCATTTTACCTGAGCAATCCTAACAAAAAGTATGAGTTTTACAGAGCAATTAATGAGCAAAAAAAGAAAACAAATTGGAGAAATGGGTTCCAGACCTAGCACAAGGAACATACCACTTGACCATATTCCAGATTAAACATGTCAACATGAACTAAAGCTTGGCAGCGTCCCCAGCTGATACAGAATTAGATATAGGTGAAGGCAGTTTCTGAAATGGGCCATTAAAATGAAGCAGCCCCAAAATAAAACACTTAGCAATGTAGGCTGAGAGTGGTAAATAGCAGGACTCTGCAGATTCTCACTTACCTACTGCACCAGTTAAACACATTAAAATTAGAAGCAGAACACACCAAAGAATATCAGAATTCACTTTTCTTTCCAATTTACTGCGCTTGTAATGAGGTCCACTGTTATTCAGCATGGCTTTGGTTTCATGACCTGTAACCACAACAAACATTGACATTCTCTATTAGCAGATATTAGAACCAAAATCCCTTTATATTTCTAAAGCTCTGGGAAACCGGACGTTTCTGTTAACTAATACGTGAAAAGAGGTTATAAATATGAGTCAACTAACTGCTCCTACAGTAATTCCATCCTACAGTAATTATGTCCTAAAGAAAACCGAACAAGCTAAACCAAAATTTCTCACTTATGCTACCTTTTATATTGTCAATAATTTTTCTTCCTAGAGAAACAAACCTATTCTTGAATTTTTCTATACTATTTCTAACATTTTCTACTAAATTCTGCACCTGCATTGCAATTATCTAGCTGAGTAAATCACAGGGTCTAGTCATGAAACATCTCCCCTTTGATACGGAGTATTAAAGAACAGCATTAACTTCAATTTTGGACCAGAAAATAATTCTAAGAAAGGCAAGTATCTCTATGTTCATTTCAAAACCCAGATTTGCCATTGCACTTAACAGTTGAGGACAAGGACATGCTGCAGAGGACATGCTCCCATGAATAATCAGATGTATCAGCCTTCACATTTTTAAAATAGAAACAAACTTAATTCAGACATGAAGTCTTAAACGCTTCTAGCTACAGTTGCCTTCTGCTGGATTCAAGCTTTCAATCTGCTACCTTGCCTTTGTGTGATACTATTTCTTAAGGTACACAATTCCATCTTGTTTACAATGCAACCTGTGAAAGCCAAGGTGGTCACTAACCTGCATACACCACAATGCCTACAACAGCTTCTGTGTTTCTTACTGTGCATCCTCGGAGCAGTAAGTTCTCCTTGCTGAGGCCCACTCTGTCCTTGTTTGAATGTTCACTGAAAAAAACCAAACCAAAACAGAAAAAACACATTACTCTGTAGGACTCCAGTAAATATCAGTCAGGTTTTGAAAATGCATTAGGGAGCAGATCACCTGGAGAATCGACTACTCACTGACTACCATTCTGACGCTTCTGATTGAACCTTTCAAAAGAAGTGGGTAACATGCATCCAGAACACCTTTGAAAATCTCGGTATGTAAGCACTGTATTAAAATTTCCATGTTTTTACAAGCCTGGCATTTGCCAGATAGCATATGGGAAGTAGGCAACACTGTTGAAATGACCTTGGGACAAACACTTAAGTTTGAAAGCAAATGACTTCTATTTGAATTACCAACATGAGAAAAAAAATCAAACAAAATTTGAAATCCCATTTTAAAAGTGCTGTGAGCATTTTTACCCCTGTGGCAGATTTCCAATGCAGGCATGCCCACTTTTTGTCAAGGTTTTTCCTCACAGACTAAGATTTTTATATAGCTCTTTTTCTTTTCATATTTCTAACATTTCATTGCCGTGGGGAAGAATGTAGACATTATACCTCTCAAAAACTGAAAATCAGCCATTCCATGAAATAGAATTGTTTTCCTACTGTCTACACAAAATCACAGACATCTGAGAAGAGAAGAGACATATAGCAATACTGCTCAAAAGGAATTTGATCAAATCACTGGGGATTACACAAAACACATCACAGTAGGAGAGGAAGCCAGTTCTTCTCATCTCCAACCCTGAGCAAAGCAGCTTGGCCAGTCAGGCCACAGTCTAGACTGAATACTGTACAGATATGACATGTCATTACAAGCAAACTTAGGACAGACAATTCAAATATGGAATACAGAATTGCAAAACAGCCTGAACTAAGATGTTGACAATATTTAATATGAAATAGAAAGCACTAGTCGTGCTTTCCAGTTTACAATCAGCTCTTCAGGAAGCCCTACTGGAGCAGTGCCTGCTGGGCTGCACTCAGAAATGTAGTCGTGCAAACTGACTTCTATGCATATTGTCATTTTTTTTTAAAGTAAACATTCCAAGTTTTCTGAAAATTAGTGAGAGCACCAAAGCAAATGAATTTGTTTGAAGAGCCACCAAGCCTACTTACACAAAGCCTCGGAAGCGACTGAGGTCATTGTTAGGACTTTCACATTCTATTCTACTGGAAAATTTTTCTGGATCAATTTCAGAGACCTATAGTTATTGGAGAAAAAAAAAAATAAAAAAAAAACAAACAAGAGAACTCAGATCACATATGATGTAACTTAAAATTCACAGGTTCAGATATCACCATCTAACAATTTAGTTTCTATATTTTAAGTGGCTGATGATGTGAATGATCTGCAACCCAGGTATATCAGACTTAAGCAGCACAGAAAGATTTTCTAGCAAATGTCAAACCCTGGCAAGTATCAGCTGAGAGGCTGGTATCTTAGGAACATCAGAGAGGAGGAAATGGGTGGAAGAGTGAGGAAGCAGCAAAAAAATGCAGTAAGAACATCTGAAAAGCAGAGATTTCCACATTTTTTTTCATGATGAGGAAAAAAGAAGCACTGCCTTCTAAGAATTGCTTCCAAAGAGCTGCTGATTCTGATAACATGGCTAGGATGCTACCTGTACTAACACAAAAAAAGCAGGTAGAACTTCTTAACAATGATTAAACCTTACCACTACCGAAGAAAGGGCTTTTATGGAACAGTAGAAGCTTATGTCGTGAATGAAAAGCAGGTAAGCTTTTCCATGAAGAGAAAGGCCAAGTGACACACATTTTCTTATTAATAAAGAATGAAACCTGACTAGAAATGAGTGAAAAACCAAAAGACCAGGTCTTCAAAATTACCTGCAATTGCACTTGTAATTAATGGCCTATGAGTACAGTCAGGACACATGGAAATCTAGCCTCTGGTGTAACAGAGTTGTTTCCAAGCTGAGTACCTTCCACTGACTCTTTGGGAATTCATTGGTTCTGCTCTTTAGAAAAAAAGAATGACCAATTTTGAGGTGCCAAACTCCAAGGAAAAGTCTATAATTCACAGGTTTAATTGAAAACATCTTCTACATTGTTACAGGTCTCTGAGATGACTCCACTTCCACAGCTGGGTGATTTCACATTGGGACAATAACAACTGTGAGGAAAAGACCCGACTTCTTAAGTTGAATTTGAAACTCAGAAGACATTTTATTGTTAGCATATACTTTGTTGTCTTGATTCAAAAATTTTGCTATATTTTGCTGTATTGATTTCCTGCACTGTCAGGAAAATCAGTATGAACGTAGCCTTAGACAGATACCTAGAGACACTGTAAATTTTATTATCTATGAAAGATCTCTCTGTCTTCACTGATCTTTCTTATGTTTATCTGTACAGGAAATATGACATTTCTGTAATATGTTACAACAGTACTTTTTTTTTTGGGGGGGGGGGGCAGTAACTAAACCATTTGATTTGGTCAAACAATTCTTAAAACCAGTGAAGCTGCTGGTAGCAGCTTCTTGCAATATACCATGAAACAGCAACCCTAGAACCTCAGGGTGTAACTTATAGATGGCACTGGATTTATGCCTACACTCTGCCACTATAAAACACAGGTGACTAAAACTACACCCAAAAGGAGACATATTGGTATGGGCACTCAAATCTTCCCAGACTATAAGAAAAGTATGGTCTATATTTTTTCATTATAATCTTCTTTTCATCACACAGTGCAAGTACAAAATGTTGTGCCTTATTTCATGAGATACTTTCTTATGCTTCCTGGCACAAAAGAGAAGCCTTTTTATGGCAGAAGAAATGTTATTTGGATTTTGCATAAAGGTCCCTAAAGCAGCATCAAAAAGAAAGGGGACAATAAAGACAAGAACTGAGTAAGGTAGCTTTAAATGAATGTCCCTGCAATAGACTGTCTCACTGGAAAAAGGAGAGAGGCAGCTTCCCAAGGCCAGGTTTGCTGCTTTGGCTGTGAAGTACTCCTGACAAACTGTATGGCTTTACAATACAGCATAGGAATGTGGTGTATAACTAAGGTAGAAAAGGAGAACTTGCAAGTCCTTTTATCAACTTGGCTTCTTAGGCTGCCTAGAAGAAAAGCACAGCACTTTCCTCTCCGTTAGCTATGAAGATGCTGCAGCTAGGACTGGATTCAGTCATTGAACATGTAAGAAGGAACTGAACAGTGAAGTCTTGTGACCTCTCTTACAACATAAGAGGAAACACTCACTGCTCACAGTGATTTAGCAGATTAGCTTCCTCACCCTAGTGAATCTGCGCATGGTTCACCTAACCATACAAGGTGTGGAGGAAAAAGGAGATTAATCCCTTCTTAAAGCATTAAGAAGCAACATTTGAGTGCATTGAATGCAGCAGAGCGATGTCAGTTTGTTCACTAAATAACTCATTATCCTTAGGGAACAGGTCCTCAATTGTTTTGTGTATTTCTCTAGGAAAGCCAAGATGGTTGGAGACACTGTTCTGTGCCTTGTTACCTACAAAGCCCCTTGAGTTATCTTCCTAATTTCTTTCCTTCTGTTGTCACTGAAGCATTTCCAGAAAAATAAATAAATAAATAATGCTATTCTAAATTGCCAAAACTTAAAAAAAGGCAAAAAAACACATATCCACTAATTTCTCATCACTACATGGTCTGTGGAAACTCTAAGAGCTGGTGATGTTCAGTCTTGAAAGGGAGAGATGAGCTAGTCAATGCTGTTCACAGTAGGCTTATAGCAGAAAAATTAGAAGAGTTCCAAAGGTTTTATAAATCCTTGAAAGACTAGAATTGAAGCTAAAAATACATTTGGAAATACAGTGAAAAAAGAATATACCCGTCCCTCTCTGTAGGTCTTTATGTAGCACAGAACTCCCTTCCAAAAAGTTCCATTTTCACATCCATTAAATGATATACACCATAAATGACTACTTGACATTTACCTGAATAGTTATTTTTACTGTCTTGCATCACTTGAAATTGGGCCCTCTTTCTCTGGAATAAGTGAGCAGACAAATATTTGCTCCAAAATAACTCAACCAACAAATTAAAACTATGTTACCTGCTTATTTTGTTTTCAGACGGGGATTGATGAGCACTATACAATCTAGAGGGCTGGTTTTTTTTAGTTGGCTGTCTGTCACGTCAACTTGCTTAAGCCACTAGAAATGCACAATTATCACCTGCTCTGAATATCCTCTCACCACCTGCCTCTGCTTTAGATTGGTTTCTCCATCAAGGCTTGCAGTTTCAATGTAACAGATCCCATCCAGGTCACTGGAATATAACAGCACCATGTCAGCAGGAATTATTTCATTACGTGAAAGCCGGATGAAGTCCCCAACATTGACATTTTTCCAGCATTCATCTATGTATTTCTTCTCTTTCCTGAAATGCATATAAAAATATTAATTAATTGTTTTTATAAACTCAAACTGAAAGCTCAGAGAAACAAATTGTAACTAGAAAATGACTCTCATTATTAAATTATGCTTCCAAGTCATTAAAAACTCTAATGAGATAGTCTATCAGGTCAAGGTGAATATAATTACAAAGAATCAGCTCTGAGGTCCCAGCCCTGTTTTGCTGGGAATTAATTCCAGTCCCCCTCCCAGAATTACTTTAGCTCTATTCAAAATTCAAGCCCACTTGCTTCCTATATTTTCATTACTCCAACATCTACCAGTAAACAAAGGATATTCAGCAACCACTTCACTAACATTCTGAACATAAATATTTGTATTTATAGGCTTTTAAGATATTTTCTATTATTTTTGAACATAAGGTACGAAGACCCTATCACACTCAGAGAAGTCAGAAAGACTTCAGGCCCCTCAGAATTCATAGTCAAAATTCTTTATTATTATGAAATATCCAGGCATGACATACAGAAGTTTGTGCTGTCTTCAACTTTCCATTTATATCTGTTATTCTGTCCTCAGAGGAGATGAACAATTTTCCTTTTATGTAATCACAGCAGCTTATTGCAAACGCAATCAGGTTTAGAGTGGTGAATAGAATGTGAGGTAACAAGCAACAAGGAGCTAGCTGGAGGCACACAGTAGTAGGATAGTGCAATAGGGGGATGAAACACATACAGCTGCTACTACAAACACAGTACATACATGTCTAGCTGCAGTACATTTTTGGTACCAAGTACTACTACCCTTGGTAGTTGCCTGGCTTTTCTGCCTTGCACAGACTATCCTAGAGCTATGTTTAAAGGGAGGAGCATGTATTCTCCACAGTTTATCAGTCAACCAGACTGGAGGATAGTCCAGGCTGTGCCAGGGCTGTCTTTCAGGTTGTGCTTCCTTTCCTGAATCTCATTCTGACCTACCTAGCTGAGAAGCAGAGTCACACCAGAGAGCTGGGAAGTGCACCTAGCTTCCATGTGCAGACATAAGCTAACAAACTGCGTGATATGGCAATTTTGTATAGACTGGCACTGATCTACCAGCTTTAATCAAAGTGCTAGCTATGCAAAATGCTTCTGACACTTCTAACAACAAAGTATCAGGAAAATATTCCCTATGTCAAGCTTTGCATCCATACCTTTCAGACCTGCACTATCTGACAGTATCCTTTCAAAATGCTCATCTACAAAGAGATGACACAAAGTCCACACAATTAACCAGTGTATTGATTACAATATCTCTAGTGAAGATAAGGTGGAGGTTGGCATATTGTTTTCCAAGTGCAAGCAAAGCAAAACCAGGAAGCAACAAAAGCCGATGTAAAATTAAACCAACATAAGCCAAGTATCTGCTTCTCCTCAAGATGCTCATCACTAATTTTCTACACATATTGAAAACTGGCACAATGGAAAGCATGTAAAACTTAATTAAAGCTACAGCCATGACTATCAGAAGACAGACGGATTCAAAAACACTCCAGGAATTAACTTTTCATACCAATACATTGCCTTGAAAACAAAGATTAAAAAAAAAAAAGGAAAGATTTCTAAAGTAAATTAACAAAACCCCAACAAACAAACAAACAAACAAAACCCCAACAATCTAAGAATAAACGTAAAGAGGAAAAAGGAAGGAAGACTTGTAGAATGGGATGTGATTCATAGTTACTGAAGCTATGACTTAAGCTTTGATCAAACTGAGTCTGGTCTTACGTTCCCTCTGCTATTGCTTTCTTATATCTGCAAAGGTGCTGACACACCTTTCAATTCAGTAGATTGAGTGAACTGAAAACTAATAACCTTTTCTGCTTGGAAGCACCCCTCTTGTATTGAAAACTATATCAACACGATTTTTTGTGTAGGCCATTTTTCCCAGCTAAGAAGGCAAAGTGAGTCCAAAGAGTGGACAACGCCAACTGGCACAGAATTCCCTGGTCACTCCGCAACAGAACTCTTTTACCTCTCCCTCCAAATGCAATGGAAAGGATTTGAGAACTCATAAAGGCAGCAAGGAGGTTTAGGTTAATATTTGTGTTTGCAGAACATGAAGTTGTTTCTTCAATGACTCAATGTCCACGTGGAGACCAGTGTGAAGACCTCCGGGGTGTGTATCAGGACAAGTACTGTTTAATATTTTCATTAGTGACATTGACATGGGACTGAGTGCACCCTCAGCAAGTTTGCAGATGACACCAAGCTGAGTGGTGCAGCTGATACTTCAGAGGGAAGGGATGCCATCGAGGTGGACGTGCACAGGCTTGAGAAGAGGGCCCATGCACGGTCCTTGAGGTCTCTTCCAACCCAAACCATTCTGTGATGCTTTCTGTGGTTATGAGCTTGCTCTTAAAATACATAGCAAATGCCAGAAAGCTAAAGATTCCATCTTCTCAGTAATATAACAATATATTTAATAGTTATGTATTACTAGACTGCAATCCTTCTCCATAGGCCAATTAAGGTCATGTCTACAGCAAAGAAAGTCTAGGGCTTGGCAAACCCAGCTAACAGATTAAGATTTTTAAAAAGTTTATTTTCCGTTTGTGCTTTGACTTCACTAGGAAAAGGCGTGTCTTTTACAAATTCATTAACGTCAGAGCACAAACATAGAGGTGCTGTAGTGCCAAACTTGATTTCAAGCTCCTTCTCATTAAAATGTCTAATTGCAAATCCGTTTTCTTCTGCAATGCTGTTGGTTGTGACAGCTACTACAGCAGATAACAAGTGAGTTTCCACATGCACTCGGTTCCCCTCCATGACCACAGAGCAAGAAGAGTCCACTACACTTCCTTTATCTTTGTACTTTACAGGCTTTGAGTGAGTCTTGCAATATCCTTTTATGACAGGTGTAGAAGAAACATGAGGAATGTAGGCCCCACTGATATGCACTAAAATCAATTTTTTGCCAGTGCTAATTTATAATACGACCTGTCTACTTTCCCGACACCTCCTTCTTTTTTTTTTTTTTTTTAATCGTCCACACATTATAAATGCCTGACAGCAGACCTCTCACCATGAGCACACTCCACTCTTAACCTGCACCTACAGTCTGTAATATTTAAGTCCTGCACTGTGGAAGAGCTGCTAATATCTGTATCAAACTATGTGATCCACACAAATTGAAAATGATCTTATTCTTTTTAAGGAAATGTTATTGCATTTGAATAAAATATTATAATGCTGATAGCATTAGTGAGCTTCACCAATATATTGACAAATTAGAAACCCTTGAATTTCTGTGATCCCTACAGCAATTTTTAAGATACTAAAAATAGTAGTCAAACTACCTTGGTTAAAACAATACAAAGTCAAGCATGAACACTCTGGCCACATCCAGAGTATTTTTTCCAGCAAATTTTACACTAATTTGATATCTATTTACCAAAACAGGTGATCAAGAATCAACTAGACAACTCCCTGAGCAACTTCACCTAATTAGACCTGCTTTGAGGAGGGGATATGACTTGATAAATGACCTCCAGACACCCCTTTCAACCCAAGTTACTCCGTGATTCTCTAAGCATCCAGAAAGTAAACCAGAAGAGCTATCAATTTTTTTTGTCTTACATGTACTCATAAGCAGTTTAGTAACAATAAACCAGAAAGGCTGTTGTCTCTTACCTGCTATACACTTTGGTTAGTAAATTGTTTATCTGTTTATCCAATTTGTATTTTGAGTAATCTTCCAGACCATCCTTCACTGCAATAATTGTCAGAACCACTACTAGAGGTAGCATTGTAATTTCTTTTTGGAAAGCTTCCACCAGAGGAACCCAGTTTAGAACAACTAGAAACAGGAAATACAAATTGGCAACTCTGAAAACAAAGAGCAAACACAAGAGTTAGCTGTGTTCGCAGTCAGTCATCCTTACTCCCCCACTCCGTGCTGTATAGAGACTTAACTTCGCAGTAATTAATCATTTCTTTGCTCCAAGTACTATTTAAGAACTAAGTATCCACAACTCTGTTTTCACTTTCCAGTCGAAAGATTATTTGGCTGGACAGCTGCTTAATATATGTGATAAGAAGGTGTAGAAAGCAATATTATTCCTGTATTTCCAGCCCTGCCCTCCATGTATGTGTCTTCTAGTGAGGCTTTAGTGAACACATATACAACACATTTTTAGAAGTAAGCTGTCCTGCAACCTCCCTGCATAACTTTACAAATTTGCCGTCCTCCAAGGAGGAGAAAAAAACCAATGTCAACAGAGAAAGGCATGAGAGGGAAGAAGATAAAATATATTTGCAGGAAACAAGCTGAAAATCCTACTTCAGATTACTGGGTGTCAGTGCTCCAACAGTACAGAATATTTCAATAATCCAAAGAATAGAATGAGTGTAAATGGCAAAAGGTATGCAGAAAAGAATTAGCCCAAGACTGATGATACTCAAGAATGTTTGGTCAAGTAACACAGATCTTTTCAGAAGTGATAGACAGGTTGGGAAAGAATAATAACTTTTAAAATACCCATCTATATATTAATACACACATTTATATAAGAGGATTCAATTTCTGCAGAATTTCCACAATCAAAATAAAAGCAGTTCTTTACCTGTGAAATTGTTCAAATAAATTCCGTGGTATAAAATTCAGTAAAGTATATTTAGTAGTCCGTATTTTGTTGTTCATGTACAGTTTTGATACCTTTTCATACTCTTCCTTAAAATGTCCCAAACAGGGTATCACTATCCTGTGTTTGCTGGCAGTTTTTGATGATTGATAGCGCTTGCTACTTGAGTTGCTGCTGCTGCTAACTTCTCTGCCTTCTGTAGATATCAGTCGCTGCCAACGGTATCTGGCCCAGCGGATGGGATCTGCCATTGTTCCTGAAATGCTTTATAATCCAAGGAGTGTCCTCTATTTAGAAACAAGTTAAAATACAGCAGGTTAAGTAATAATTCTGTAAAGGCTTTTTTAACTAATGGTTTAAACCTAAGAAAAGGACCATTTCCACATTCTGATTTGGAAAAGAATTAAGAGGTTATATGATGTCAGGTCCCTCTGCTTCAAAGGCTGCATTTATCCAAATTTCATCCTCCCTTTCAGGATCCTAGAGTTTGATTTTTCCATTTACAACACATAATATTTCTGTAATTGTTTTATAAAAGAAAACAAATCTGACTCTAATAATTTTCTGCCACTGATCTACAGACCTATTTTTTCCAGCAGACCACTATTATTTTGTGATGTTACAATACCAAAGGAACATAGCAACAGTTTAGATTCACAGTAATTTCTGAACTTGTATGTGGTAAAGCACACACCAAACTGTCACCCAAAGCTTAAGAAATCCAAATTAGAATGTTATGCAGGACGGTATAATGACTATTACAAAATAAGTGATACTTTGTAATTTTGCCTACAAAATTAGATCTGGATAAAATGTCTCATTTACTGCAAGAGAAGATGATTTTATGCATGATACGATGCATTCTTCAATGTTCCTGAAGTCCCTACTTAGGCAACAAACGACACAATTCTTTTTACAAATCTCAGTAGCCAGCATGCTGTATCATCGTAATGCCTTATACAGATCTAAAAGCCTGTTGGTTCTCTAAAGTCCACAGCAAAAATGACAATACAACATAAGAGCTGTTCTGGGACTGTAGTATTGCTTCCTGTACCTAACGTAAGATTTGTTCACAGAAATGAACTTCAAAAATCCCCTTTGCTAAAAGAGTATCTGCCACAACTAGTCTCTAGTTATAGGTTTCTATTAAGTTCTCCATTTCAGCAGATGTTTTCATGAGTGTACAACAGTAGGGAATTTCCATCTACCCTTAGATGTCTCAAGGATACGGCTCTTGTATTTTAAGGATGGTACATTACACACAACTATTTTGCGCTTTATTGTATTATTTTTCTGCAGCTAAAGCCTGCACTACCTAACAGCAATAAAATTTCCCTAAAGCAACATGACCACCACAGGTTGCATTTCCAAAACAGTGAAATATTATACAGCATTCAGATGCCATCTATCCTAACTTACCTGATTTATACCTGTTTTTTTTCGGTTCATTTCCTACCACAGTTGCTCTGCATCTGCGCCAGCCATAGAATGGCACCTCATGGAAGCAGGCTGCCCACCGGTTTCTTGTGCTGTAACACAGTGAAAAAGCAGACAAGCTACTAATTCTGCACAGAACAGCGTTTTGAAAGGAATCCTTATCTCAGGAATTGCAGTCCTTGCTGATAGTTAACGGCATTTATTAAACCCTTGAGTCAGCACTGTAGCAACAAGCACCTGGGAACAACCTCACACCCGAGGTGAGACATTGCCTGTGAATGGCATAAGCAGCTTCTGTGATCAAAAATCCCTCTTCCTATTGCACTAGAAAAGGCTATGGCAATTCTTACTAGCTGACTGAGGATGAATAAACTTCATGCCAATGCTTCTCCATTCACCTTAGCTAAGCTCTAGCAATCTACCCAGGGGTTTTTATTTTCCTAAAGAAAGCCCAAGTTCATAGGTATAGGCAATACTCATTTTATAAAACCCCATGATACTCAGAAAGGAGGTTTTAGAAACACAAGGTATACTTTAACAGAAGCTCAAAACATTTTACAATCTCTAACAAACGTTTACAGTGAATAGTTGCTATGTTTCTTGCACTGTTTCTCCCGTAGGACAACTCATCTTGCATTTAATTTGTTTAAAACTATAACTCAGAATATCAGTGCAGGCTATTGTCAGGGTGCAAGATTACTTTCCTTCCATCTGGCATCCTACTGTCTGCACGCATTACAGCAAAAAATCGCCATAGTAAATTTTTCACCTGGTAGCAAGATTAGATTATATGTAGTAGTCAAGGTACACTACTGTTGTGTGTCCCATTTCTCGATTTGTGTACTCTGCCAAATATTTCATCTCATACTCTCCTCTCTCCACTGTCTTTTAACGAAATCAACCTAAAGTTTATGAGCCATTCTTTTTAAAATAGCAGATTTACAGGTGTTCATTGAGAAGAAGATTGTTGAGCTATTTCTCAGAATTAAAAGTATAGAGAAAATACCATTTTTTACTGTTGACTGTTACTAAAAGTATAAAATCTTATCATGCTAGAAAAAATATGGTGCGATATTTTTATAGTCAATCTAGTGTGGAAAAAACAGTTATTTAAAGTTTCCTTATTTCAACCATTTATATAAGCCATTTATAATCTTAGTAAGCTACTTGAATGGGCAATACCAAGACACTTGGTGTTTATGAAAATATGACTTTTGAAGTATCTTTTTCTTAACTGCCTTGCTTCATGATCCATTGTCTTTCAAAATGTTTTATTTTTTTATGCAAGACAAAACCCACAAAAGCCATTTGCTTCGCTGTTCATCATTTTTTCATTCCCTTCACTCTCTTTTCCAGTTAACTCTTTCAGATGTACAAGGAAGGGAAGATGTGGAGGGGTTAATAACACAACAATTATGAAATCAAACAATCGTACAACTACTGAGAAAAAAATATTCCTATCTCCTTCCTGTAAGAGGGACTTTGTTCTTTCAAAATTGTAATTACTCCTAGTAATTACTCCTCAAGAGAGCAGTTGTCCATAAGCTTTTTCACTATAATAAATCTTTCTGTGTGACTGACAAATATTTCAAGCCCAACCGTAACTTGCAGGTAACAAACTAACTGAAATATGTTGCAGGCTTATGGATGACAGAGAAGGTGTAAAACTTCCTGATTACCATAGATGAAAAAATGTAAATAACCCAAATTTGCTTGCAATGTAACAGTAACACATTCTTATCCACTGATGTATCAAACCACCACCATTTCACAAAGACCAAATAGTACAGTGTAATGCTAGTTACCAAAATTATCTTTGACTATTTCTAAGATTAATGATCCCAGCATCTTAGCCAGTTTTATTCTTGGTGACTGAGGAAATTTTTATGCCATTGCAGAAAGATGTAAATTTTTTTAGCCTTTAGCTGAAACTAAAAAAAAAAAAAAAAGTCAGTGACAGAAGCAGTGATTCACAACTCAGATTCCCTTTGCTGTTTGCCAGAAGAGGGACTCCTTCCTTTCTTTGCTTCAGTAAGGCTCACTAAACAGTGAATGGGGGACAGGGAGCAAATATTTCATCACAAAAAAATGAAGGTAACAAAGTAATATTTCCTGGTTTTAGCCAATCCCTTGGCAAGCCAAATCAGAGGACAATGTGCTAACTAGTTGTGGAAGTCACAGTGAAATGCACTGGCTGTGCATTACAGAGCTGCGTACAGTTTTGAAATGCAGTGCCAGGAGCAGGAACACAGGGCTTTCATCACTCGGCAGACACAGCGCCCCAGCTGATACAAAAGATGAAGACCACTGTTGACACTCGGCTGCCTGAAAAAAGACTTCTGTTTTCACAACAGTCACTGTTAGCCTGACTTGGAACTCTCTTCTACTACTTTGAATACAAAGACTGTTTTATTTATTTATTTATTTATTTATTATTAGCACATTTTAAGCAGCAAAATATCTGGATAGGCTAAGATTTAACTCATTTAACATTAGCCATGTATAATGCTAACAAGACAAGTCCCTCTGTAATTAGTCTGGGAGGACAGCAAATCTCCAGAGGGTGGAGACATCTCCATCTAGCTCTAAAAGGGATGCTTGAGCATATGTGGTACCTTCTGGCATGTGCCTCTCTCTCATTTATTGCAGAATCTGCATGATTAGTTTGGACACGTAATATTTAGATGGGGAGGGTTGTACAAAACAAATCCTGCTCTAAAGTCACACTCCAAAAGATTCTCCAAACTTCCTAAAAAGCCTGTTTCACTGCTTTGCTACCCTTGGACTAGAAAGCTTTCTCCTAACGGGTATTCCTCTCATCAAATTAAGGTGGTACATTTTTGTCCTTTCGTAATTAGATGTGCACAGTTATCAACGGTCACGATCATGATGTCTTGGAGGACTATTACTACATACATGAAGCTCATGGTTCCCTTTAGAAACCACGATCTGCATATGAAGGGAGAAGAGAAACCATGAGAGAAAAACAAACGTTTACACAGCATCTCCTCTCGGCATCCCCCAGCAGCTTCCACATGAATTACCATAACCCAAGGCCCTTCTGCAGTGTATACTCCCAGGCCACAGAAGGGAAAAGAGACTTTCCCTCTTCCTCAGTGCTAAATCCTGTGGTCCCTGTAACCAATATGGGAGCTTTTTAAAGAAATGTTTGATTGAATTAACAATGTGCTGGATTATCAGGGAGAGTGTCAACATGATTTCTTCTTTGTCTTGTTAAGTTTACCAATCTCTCCCAAGCATCCATCTTTAGCATGAATCATGCAAGGTGTGTCAATTAAACATACTTTTGCTTGAAATGGTAATTATTTGCCCAAAAGCAGTAACCTGCCATATCTCTACATACTGTTATAATGTAAAATATCCCGGAAAACCTAAGGAAACAACAACACAGAATTTTTCAGGATGCCATATGAGCCAGGTGTTTGGAAGTAGGTTATGTTTGCAGAGAAAAATCATGTTTACACTTGCTCTTATGAAAACAAGCATCTCATACTGGTGACTTCAGTGACTAGAAGCAAGAAATAGACACTTTGTCAAAGTAAATTCCCAGGACTAATAGAAAGGCAAAGTCTTTACATTGCAGATCATTTTTACTCGGTGCAAATTACATAGGCAAAAAGCACCTTGAAAAGCTGAAGAATTAAGTTATCAGTCACACTTAAATAAAGATGGGAAGAGAGTTTGGAGTTAGGAAAACAAAGAGAGGAAACCTGACAAATTTCAAAACCTCTTAAGCACAGGCAGCTAACTCTTTTCGGTTTTCATAATTTATTACCTTTTGTAGCATGCGATACTTGGTGACCTTTGCTTAAAAAAAAAAAACAAAAGAAAGAAAAAAAAAAGAAGGGGACAAAAAAAAAAAGAAAGACATTTTAAAATGACAAAAAGTTAGGTCAGAATTCCTCACTGCTGGATCTGGAGCCAAAGGTTTAAGCTGCACCCGTAGTGCCGCTGAAGAGCAGTCACCTCTCACTGCACACGCATCCCTGACTCCTGACACAGCTCCAAAACCTCTGCCCCACCCTTCCTCACCCTCCTCCAGAAAGGCAGAGCTTAAAGGAAACAAGAAACCTGAGGTTCAGCTGCATGCAGCATGCACTGCACATTCTGCATATTCCTGCCAGTACCTCCAACATTTTACTGTAACTTTTTAAAGAGAACTTCGAAGGAGATTGTATGGACAATAAATCAAACAAAACCACCACAACACCACACTGGAAACAGTATAGAAGGCAATGAGAAATTTCCAGTGGTCAAAAAGGTGAATCAGACCTTTCCCAAGCAGCATCTTGGGAAAAACGCATCGGGATCTCATACCCTGTCACAACACCATCTGATTCATCTGGGATTTAACTAAGCTAGTATTTGCGAATGATTTTTGAAAAAAATCATTCGCATTTCCATTTTAAAATAGGATTTATTTAAAACTTCAGAAATCTCTTTTGCATTTTTTCCTATTTTGAATGTTTTTCTTCTTCCTCTTTAAATTGTGATCATAAAATAATGAGCACCTTTTATATGGTTAGCTATAAGGTCAAAAAAAGTTTCATCAGCTTCATGTTAGATATTGAAACTCATGAAGTTGCTGAACATCAAATAAAAGCTGTTTTAAACAATTTTACTAAGAACCTCCTTCTCTTAAACCATTATTTGACCCTCACATCCTGTAATTTTTCATAGCATCTTCTTGAGTTCTCCAGCCTGACCCAAATTTAAGGCAGCAAAACAGAACTTTATGTTTATTTAAACACTTGCAAAAGACCCACAAAAGTTACTTGTAGATTGATGTGAGACAGAACTTAACTCTGAAGCAGTATTATAATTATTTAAACAAATAAAAGGTTTATTTTTAAGGAGTCTAGAACAATTTTTGTGTGTTCAAAAACAAGAAGCCCAAATGATCTATCTAATTCTTAGTTTGAGGACAGTGTCATGCTAGGTAGATTCTGTTCTCAACTTCATGCTGTATACTCAAGAGAACATTACTTGATCTTGCTAAATGGGAACACTGGTGTAGAGTTAATCCAGGTATATCTCACGTGCAGAAAGGCAAGCTTTTGTAGCAAGCTCATTAATGTCACATGATAATGATAAAACGTGGAAGGGAACTGTCTGACACTGGACACGTTCTTTGCTTTCTCTCTGCTTCTCTTCCCTCATGTACTTTGACTCTTTCCTCTTATTACAAAGCACTTTTGAGATATCCTAGTGAAAAGCTGGAAGGACTATATATGGTTAACATGCAAGAGCTGGTTGTCAAATCTCTGTAAAAGCAAGGCACAGCAGTGTCATTTTCATCACAAAGCAGATAAACACTATATACTATCCATGCTTGGCCATCCCATATCACAATAAAAAAACCTTTAATAACTCTCTGCTAGTGGCAGCACTGTGAAAATCCCTACCTTAAGTGGTCCATAAAAAGAAAGAAGGACCTTTCACCACGAAGCTCAGTATAAGCATTCTCTTGTATGTACATCCTGTGCCAAGAAATTGCTTTCGTTTCCCATCACTTGCCTTTCTTTGTCTCTTGTAAACTCTTTCAGCTTCCACTTTTGTAAAGTATCACATTTGCAACTGGTTGCAAACCTTCACTCCTAGCTTTCCTGCGGGGAGATGGAATTGAGACTAAAAATCCCTCAGTTCCAGTTACATTACAGTGTAGCTTTTGGCAATCGCTGACCTTTCCTATAGCAGATTCTTTTCTGGAGACTATTAGTCAAACATGCATGGATAATTTAGTCAATAGACAGAGTGCTCTGGTACTGCACCTTACTATTATGCTGTGGTTTTTTGCTTCCATGTCACATAAAGTAACCTACCATTTACCCCAGCTTCTTTTGACCACTTCCTCCCTTCTGACAACATCCTTCTTTTGCTATGCTTTCCAAATAGTTATCCCTCATTCTTCTTTCTGAAAATTCTTTGTTAAATACTCCCAGCAAATGACATATTTCATGAGAATATTCCTCAGACCTTTGGCACATGCATGCGTATTGTGCTTGTTTCCATCCTATTCCTGCTCAGGCACAGCCTTTGGCCATAGTATGCACGAGGCCTTCTGTGTCCTCTGGGCCTGCTCCCAGTCAATCAATCCTTGGCAAACAGAAATGCAATCAATAAAATTGCATTTTCTGACCAGAAAAACTTGTACAGAACCAAAAAAGAAAGGGATTCAGACAACACATCTCTGTAGCAACACTTTTCTTAGCTCCCTACCTGAATACTTCAGGATGTTCTGTAGGTCTGAGGTTCTGGGTGATGAGAGGAGATTAAAGAAGCAGGGAAGAAGAATAAATATCACCCAGTCAGAGCTCACACTACACAAAGCTATGGAAGAGTGGACAACCCCTGATCCACACAAAGTCCCATTTAAAATGTTACTGCACATGTTCGCTAGCACTTGTTTCACTACATTATGACCAGAGTACACTGCCAGAACTACACGCGTTGTTAAAAATCAGAACAGTATCTGAATCTTCAACAATTCAGAAGCTACTAGACCACAGAGAAATTTAAAGGATCCAAGGCCTAAAGATTAATCTGAAAAAAAAAAAAAAATATATATATATATTTTTCCCCTACGGTTTGTTACCTTCTCTGTAACATGCAATTTTAAAAGTTTTTAACACGTCTTTGCATGCTCATAAACTGCAGAGACACCCTAGAATGCTAAACAGATCTGGTAAGAGATCTGTACTGTCAATTTATGAGACAAAGTGCCAAAAAACAGCAGGAATCAAGACTTCAATTCTGAGAGAAATACGTGACTATTTGCAGCCACATATTCTCAGTTATATTCTTAAAGTAGAAAGTGTTCTTGGATTAAGAGTGGAAGGCAGATGTTTCTATGAGAAGTGATACAGCGTGGCAGTATTTTGCCATACAATCTTACCTACAAAGTCTGACTTGCAGGAGGAACACAGAAAACCTGCAAGCCTTGAAATGCCTTACCTTGGAAATTTCTTGCTTGGGAAGAAGTTAAGCTAGCCATCGGCAGCTCTTCACTACCAAAAAACAATCAGCAGGATGCACTGAATCCCAGGAAGTGCCTAGGCCTTGACACAAAGTCAATTGCAAGGTAATTTAATAGCAAAGCATACATGCAGTACTGCTGATTAATGTGCTGCAGTGTGGGAGCAGTACATATAGCAGGAATCTCTTCCACTCTGGGTAAACTTACTTAGGATGCCAATTAGATTCTGCACCTACAGGCATAAATAAATCATACACTACCCAATTTTAGGTTTAAAACTCAGATGAAATTCTGTACTTCTGTTACAGGCAATCAGTTTCACAATAAACCTGAATGACCGCCAGAGAGCTGTGGTTTGCGCAAACCTTTTCCACCCTCTTCTCCATTCATCAGCAAAGTTCTGCTTTATGCCCTGTTCTCACCTGTCATATAAGTATCTCAGAACTGCAAAGCAAAACTTTCCAGGTTAAGTCTTACTCCTTTGTGACTGTCTTTTCTGACAAGCAATCTTAAACTTGTGGTCATGCAGCATTTAATCACAGCAGCAGCTTTGATATGTGTGAAATTCCCCTTACTTTCACAGTAAGACTAAGGCATGAGCCACGTTACAAAAGTTATACTGGTGTTCATATGATGCAAAAGGATGTGATTTTTATATTTAGTGTAGGCTCCCTAAATTACAGTAACTGGTTCTGAAGGGAATTGATCCATATGGGCAGTACCACTGTTTTTTAACCACGTCAATTTCTTTAAAGAGCCAAAACTGAAAACTGTTGTGCAGAGAAGACCGAAGTTACTTTTCCAAATTGATACTCAAAGTGCCTGTTACGGCACAAACTTTTACTTGAGTTCCCAAGATTGCAGGTTAAAACTCCAGCTAGTGACTTGTTCTTTTCTTCTGGTTTTCTAACACATCTATGTTAGCAGCTTCTTAAGAGTTCCAATCTCTCACAAGGCATCCAGAGAGTTTAATCCTCTAGGGATCTTTGAAGGATCTGGGGAAGGAGGTACAAAAATTTTGTACATACAGGTACAAAAAGAGGACAACTCAAATCTGAAAAATCCTCCACAGCTCACTTTCAGTGGATGCTAGATTTTATTTTTATCTTAAAGATCTTCTGTTTTTAAACAGACTTCTCAGACAATACCAGAAGACAGAAGTGTGGATGCTATAGGTGTGAGCATAACCTGAGCTACTTTATCTAGATATTAACAGTAGTAAAGCCACACAAGCACAAATTTCCATGAAGACCTTCAAGCACTGTGGAGACTTGCACAGTTCATGTCAAGGCCTGTACCAGTACAGCTTCGCTGGTTTTTAGCCAGCCAGAATAAACCTACTTTAAGTATACTGCAGTCATACCTACCAAAAGTATATCTTACGTACAAACAATTTACATATAGCCTTCTGATTTTTAAGCTGAAACAACAGCTGCAATGGATGTGATGTACCTGCATATTTCCAAAGGATGGCAATTCTACTGCTGACAGATCCCTTCAGACAGGCAGTACTGAGGGTCAGAATTGAACTAAGCAGATGTCTGGTTCCTCTTTTCAGCTTCATGAAATCCTTTGCATCACTTCTACTTAATTTAGTATTGTGGATTCCATCACTGCCTTTTTTACTGGTCTCCACTTGTGCATCTTTTTTTTTTTCTCTCTCTCAGTACTGTTTATTTTATTTAAATCTAAAATTAGGCTCAGATCTTGCAGACTTTACTTAATATTACATGCCGCTATTCAATTGCTAGTTGTCCAAGGCAGTAATTGCGTATCAACCCTGTACTTGGAACATATAGATGTATTTTTGTTTCATTAATGTGACAAAAGAAATTAAGACAGTATTTATGTACATTTAAAACAGGATTTCAGAATATATTGATAGTTCCTGGGTTTCCATGAATAATAAAAGCCATTATAGAAACCGCAATTAGGTGTGATACAGGTGGTCATCAGCCACAACACTGTTCAACAGAATTCAAGACAGTTGTGATCGTAGTTTTCCAACACTCAAGTGAATTTTTGATAATGCTGAGTCTTTTACAACATCAGGAATACAACCAGTTATTTGTCATAGAACAATGAAACCTGTCTACTGCTCGGGAATATTTTGACAGGAATAACCTGTGAATCTACTTGAACCACTACAGATCTTCTGCAACCCTAAAAAATGTGCCTCTTGACAGGATGTTTCAGGCCTGAAAGGGAAAGGTATTATCCAGCAATTCAGGATGATACAACTACAACTGTGCATCTTTAAAGGTTTTAATATTAAAAATTAAGACAAAAGATATAGTAGCCTGGAAATGAATGTAGGAAGTTAAGAATGCTCAAAGAATAGCCCTAGTAACTTCAACATTTTTTAAGAGACTAAGGCATAAGACACTGAAGATACAATGCTGTGACTAGCTGAACTATCTAAAAGCTGACACTGAAAGTAGTGGGTCTTGCTTCTCCTACCTCCTGCTCCTGGCTTTGTCATAATGCATCTGGTACTTACTGAACCTGGTTCAGTACACTGATCCATAAGACCTTTCGCTAAGCCAAAGACAACAAAACTATTAGATGTATTTCCTGATCCAGCCTACAGCTGTGAAAGTACTCCTGTTGGCACAGGGAGGCGGGACAGAAATGTCAGATTAAGAGTGTCTTTGAGTACTTATGTAGGGCATTCAGTTCTGATTTTGGTCTAGTTTTCATTAGAAAGACGTATCAGCTGTGGATATTGCCTTTGAAATCCAAATCATCGACAACAGTGGCAATTAACAAAAGAACATGATCCTAGTCTGTGTGCGCCAGCTTTTTCTACTGTAAATAATATCTGTCCACAAACTGTGAAGATCCAGCTTAATATAATATAAAATGGTGTTGCACCAGATTTGGGGATGTGCAAAGGTATTGTGAGAATAAAATTCCACTCTGATCTTGGAGAAATCATTTAGTGCCTCTCTGCTGCAATCCATCACTTATGAAAATAGGGATAATGACACCTCTGGTATCTTACAGTGATGATGTGAGGATACATGCTTTTAAATAAGAGATTTCTCAATCGTATGGTCATTGCTGAGACATGAATGTAAGTATTATTTCAGTATGAAAATAATGGCAATTTGAATATTAAAAGTACATTTTTCTTCTTCAGTAGCCATACTTTTGGCAGAAAAACAATTTCCTTCCAGGAACTCTGATTTCTCTTTCACATTCTCGTGAACAATTTCTCATTACTAAGCCAAGTAATTATTGCTGTGGCCTAAGCGCGTAGCTTACTGTGTGCACACGTGCACCCCTCTGTACTTTCCTGAAGCTTCAGAGATTTCAGTGTGACTTATCCAGACCTTGCTATAAACCCATAAACTATGTAAAAGCTTCCACCCTTTCTTTCAGTTGCTGTCATGAACTATTAAAATGTCCCCCCAACAACCTATTGTTCTGGAGTCAAGGTCTTAACTATGCTTTGGTTGTGTTGTTTTGTTTAGTCTTTTCCTAATCTGCTTGCTGTGAAGTTCAGTCGATGATATTAACATGAACAGGGGTGGCCTTATGGCCCTGGAAACACACAGAAGAACACATAAGAGCACACAAGACACAAGAACACCCTTCCCCACTGCTCACTGCAGCTGCCCTAACGCTCAGTGGCAGTAACTAAAGGGACGGTCGCCCCTATCAGGTTTGGCGTGGGGCATTTCGGCGTTCCCCAGATCTCCTGCTTTAAACCGGCACATCACCTTCACTGCGGAAGGGCAGGGTTACAAAAACCAGACCCGTATCCGATTCCGAGGCGAGAACCGACAGGTCTTTATCTTCCCCTCCCCGCTAAAACTTCGGAAGGCACCGCGCAGGCTGCGCCGGGGGCCGCGGCGCCTCACGGCGGGGCTGGGAGGACGCTGCCCCCCGGCAGGGCGGCGGGCACCTCGGCAAGGCTGCGGCTCTCCCTCGGCCACACGCAGCCCCTGCTGCACGCCTCGACGCCTTTCCACCCCGCCAGCTCCCGGCACTGGCGCCCTCCTCTTTCTCCTCCTCCTCCTCCGCCACAGGCTCCCCGCCCCACCGGCGGCCTTACCCGTGTCCCCGCGCACATCCCAGCGTAATGGCCGCGACCCCCTTGCCGCCGGCCACTCTCCCTCCGGCTCGGGCTCCACCGCCTCGCTCGGCTCCGCTCCGCCCCGCCCCGCCGGTGCTGCCCGGCCCCCGGCAGCCTCCCCCGGCGAGCCCGCCTAGCGCCGCGCCCCTCCGCCGCCTGGTTCCGCCGGGAGCCCGGCTCCCCTCAGCGCCATTCGCCCCTCACCGCCTCCGTCTTCTAAAAATGCAATTGCGAATTGGAACTAAATTCGCTCGCTTTCCTCCTATCTGCTCCAAGCAGGCCGTGCTCAGAGTTCTCTAAGTGGAGATAAATAAATAAATAAATAAATAAATAAATAAATAAATAAGCAAGCTGCCCTCAACAACTCGGCTTCAGTGCTGGCAACCAAAAGGTTGTTATGGTTTAAGGACTGTTTCTTTTTCTTGACCTGATGCCTCAGCCGGTGGAGGCCACGGCAGGAGCCCTGCTGTGACAGGGCTTGGACAAGCTTGCCCTGGAAATTGATGTTGTTGATCTTTTGCCAGCACAGCCTGGCACTGAAGGCAGCTCGGCCTGTCTAAACGTGGAGATTTCTAGCCACTGGGTTAATCGAGGTTAGCAAACACTCTCCCTCGTTTTCTAAGAAGTAAGCCTCTGGCTATTGAGAAACTGCCCTAATTATCTTAAACAAATCACTGGTATCAGGAACCTCAGCGAGCTTTTTCATCAATAACCTTTCTGAAGCCCAACCCAGCCCTTATGCACTTAAGGCCTGTGAGAGTACTCTTGAAGGCTGCTGTTTACAAAGAACTCACAAGAAATCACACAAAAGTCAGAGGTTTTCTATTCTAAGGTCATCCTCTGCTGAAAATGGAAGAAAAAAAAAAAAGTTATTTGCAGACTCTTTTGTTCCTACTGAAATGGAGTTACAAGTGCTTGCCCAGTATCAACAATGAAGTCCTAACCAGAAAATGGAGAGGGGCTGTGCTGAGCAGTGGCTGCTGGTTGGGCTCTCCTTTCTGTGTCTGTGGTAGGGTTTTCCTGTGTTCATCTGCATTTTAGCATCTCCTGTCCCTTTGAGCCCACACTAAAAACCCTCACATTATATTTCAGTGAATGGCACCTGGCAGTCTGTTCTTTGAACTGCCTGTATGGCAAGCAAGAACTTCAAAACATATTGGCATATGGGAAGGAATAAAAATACATCTACATGAAGTTAAGTCCATAACTGCTGCCTTGAAATTACGCAGTTTTATTCTGGGTAGGAAAAAATAAGATGTTCTGTTTCCCTGGCAGGATACACCACCTTTGTTGGCTTAGGTGCTGTAGGAAAGAGGATGCAACACAGGAAGGCAGAGTGAGCTGCTACAAGATGATAGTAGGCCTGCCAGAAAGCAAGTGTTTTAATGTTGTTTTATTGGTTAAAGTACTGATTTATTGGAACATTCCGGTTGTTTGAGAAAGAAGAGAACATCACAAAGCTTTTAACAAAATAGCTACCTCTCCTGTAATCGCATTGGAGTTGTAAATAATTGATACGCAGAGTCCCACATTTCCCCATTCATATTTTTTCATGCATGTCATTCCATTCTGTAAGCTTACGACTACAAAAAGCATCTGTTTATTTCCCTTGTTTGCCTGGCAATAACAATTGCCCGAGCTAGGCCTGCACATCAGTGTACTGCAAGAATACCTGGCCAAACTTTGAATGAGCTAGCTTGACTGCTAGAAGAAACACAGCTGCCTTAGTGCTGCACTCTTTGCAGTTTAATTAGACTTGTAGAGGTAGGGTATATGAGCTGCTCCAAGAGGTAGGTCTGACTGTGTGGGTTTATTAGAGTTACAAGTACATGGTTTCACTTTTATCCTTTTGTGTTACTGTCCAGTAGTACAAATGGTATTGGACCCAAGCATGCAAAGTGACCATCCAGCGTCTCTAAGGTGTAATTAAACTGTCTTCTCCCAAATAGCCTATGGAAGAGTATATACAAAGAAGACAAACACCAGAGATAATACTTGATTCAGAAATCTCCCTGATAACTTTTGTGTGTGTGGAGATAATGACATTGAATGTCTCCCACATGGATATATCTCTATTTTTCCTGTGCAGGATGCAGGTGTGTTCCGTATTAATTCCTGAACATGGGAAGGAAAAACTATGGGCACAAGAGAGTGATTGATGACTCCAGCATAGCTGGAGAGCTCTTTGGTCTTCTGTATTCTTCAAACCCTCTATCAGTTTGTGGCTGCAGTAACTCTGGAAGCATTAGCATGAACAACTCATCCAGCTGTGCTCATATTGGCACTGATAGGGACACATGAAAGAGAGGAATGTGCGTCATGGGAACCGTACTAACTAGATGTGTTGGCAGATTGAAAACTTTCCCATGAACACCTGGAAGGAGGATGGAGATTTGTCACAGCATGCCATCAAGCATTTCCTGGAGCACCTCCAGTTAATGAAATACTAAGAACCTGGATATGATTCCCCAGACATTCTAGTGCCAAATCCACGTAAATAGCAGTGCCAGTGGGGATTTGGCTTTATAGACATAGATGGTTATTATTACTGCAGTGTTGATGCTCCTGGACTGGCTTAGCAAGTACAAGGTGCGTCAGTGTCAGGACCATGGATGTACCTGAGAGATCTGGTGTGTATTTACAGTATAAATGGTGACATACTATGACGTATCTGCTTTAAATATCTTTGAAGACACGGTAGCATACTCATAAATTGTAGCCAGAAAATGGCTTGACTATCACCCAATAATTTGATCACCTTTCTTCTCCTTAGCTCTACAGTAAACCCAAATAATTTAACTGTAGCAGAGATTTCACCGGAAAACTTAAATTGTAAATTGTATTGAATTATTGTTTACAAGATCATTGGCTAAATAATGCATTTAGAGTCCTAATCAATGATATGGTGTTAAAACCCTCTGTTTTGCCAGTGCAAAGTACAGCTGCCTCTTATGCAGATGTGTTGGGGTAGTTAGTCTCTTAACACAAGATCTTCAGATCCATTTCCTGACGGGAGCTCAGCCTGATTCAGTTCTCAGGATGATGGATGCACAGTGAATGAGACAGCTGTTCTGTATTGGTCTTTGTTCTAGTCTGTGTGTGGCTATAACCTTTATTTACTGTACAGTGTCTAAAGCGGAATGGGTTTATTGATCTCCTCATGGAGAGATTGTGCTCATCACTTGAGTAAGCATTTTATAAATATTCATGAATTTTCTTTCATAGCTTCCTGCGAGACAAGAAGGTATTGCTACTTTCATTTTAAAAATGAAGAATTGAAACAAGGGAGAATAAACACCATATTGTGAAAGTATTTGCTAGTGATTCAGAACATGCATGCTCAGCTTTAAAGATGTAAAATTTGCCTTTGTGAATATATATTTACAGTGCAAGATATATTCTGTGCATAATATGTACACCTTGCAAATCTTTAGTGAGGTAGAGGAGGCATGTAAATATTATCATGGGAACTTCCCTGAAAGTCACCTTCTGGGTCATTGAATCTATACCCTTGTCATTGCAGGCATACCATGTAATCTGGTTCATAAGCTGGCTGAACTTTATCTTAAAAACAATTAGGTGTTTTCTTCTTATTACTGTATGAGAAAACTGGTCCAGAATATGGTTGTTGTGAGGGTTAAGAATTATCTTCAGGCTTCTAAACTAAACCCCATACCCATTTTGTCTTTTAGCAGCAGTGACCATTGTTTTAATGGTTTAAATTTTTCTTTTTCTTCCTGGTGTTTATCCATCTACATTTGTTTTGCTAAAGTTAACATGATAAGAATGAATTATATCAAACTGAATGAAGGCTAACTAAATTCTGTATAAAAGTGTCCACCCAAAGGTGTAATGCAGTTTAACAATTCTATGCAGACCTTAATTAATATTAAATAAAGTGCCATGACGTAGCTTGTGTAGACAACTTTTAAAGGAATAAATGACTGTACTATTCACTTGTACAGTGCTCACATTTTGCCTATGGTTTATACCAGTGTTTGCAGCCAATTGCAGAATGCCGAGAATCTGGCATTTGGGAGGCAGTTACTAGCAGCCAGTAGCGGTAATTATTGATGCAGTATTGCTGATATAACACTTACTTGTGGCTTGATAGGTTTGCTATGTACTTCCATCTGAAAGTGATTAAGATGTTGAGAGTATTGTTTCAGAGATTTTCATTCTGTTGCCTGTTCTGCAGGAAATCACTATCAACTGGAATTTAGCAAGGAATCTGGAAATTTTTTTACTTTCAAGCAGCTCTGAATTACCATGACAAACAGAAAAAAAATCTTAAATGAGATCTCATCATCTTCCTACAGCTTCTTCTCTTGGCATTGCTACTTTCTACAATACAGATGAATTGGTAACCTATAAAGAAACTCTAGTTCATTGGATTCTACGAGCATGTGTTCGGTACCCTGCTGAATTCCAGTGTTAAGGAATTAATACTGCCTATTGAATGAATAAAGAGACATAAAACTATATCTCTTAAGAAGAGAAACACATCGTCTAATGTTACTACTTCTGGGATAATAGGAAGGTGTGTATGGTTGGAAAGTAGTACCAGCTAAGTGGAATTATACACAGATGGCTTTGATGCACTTGGATAAATTCCTTTATCCCTTCTTTTTCTGTTTACTGTGGTGTGGCAATTTCCCATGGCTAATCTTCAGCCTTATCTTATCTACAGCTGTAAACTTGTTATTAGCTTGTTTACACTGCTACAAGTTTATTGTGCATCAGAACTCCTTTGATACACAATCTGAATGTACTTAGGTGCCTTCCTTTTCATTGTATATATAAGCTGCATTGTATATATATTCCTGCAAGTTATTTAACTTGCTGATTTTATCTGGTCCACAAAATAAACTTAATTCTCTATCTTCTGTATATCAAACCATAAAACGAGCTGAGTCAGTGATATCAAACGAGCTACTTACTAAATGTTATTTTTCTGTGCTTGTGGAAAGTTGTCTAGGTTACATTTTTTATCAAGATTTTCTTCTGCTCATTTAACAGTTTTTCTCAGTCATCATTTCTGCTGAACAGACAGGTCAGGCTTGCTAAACAAAATTTGGGCTTCACTGACTATTTTTACATGGTAACTTATGTCACAACTACTATACCCATTTGTTGGACAAATTGAAATTATTTGTAATCCAGCAGATATATAGGAAAGTGCCACTTTGGACTTTGATTCTCTCGGGTATTTTCCACAAGGGAAAACCCAAGGCTAGCTTTTCATGAGATGGTTAATCTAATTTTAGGAAGTCTAGCATCAAATCAAAAGTGCCATTGAAAAAAGACACCACACTGATACAAATTCATTTTTATGGGATTTAAGTAGTTAAACAACTTTGAAAGGGGAACTTTGCCCCAGCAAGACTCTTTATCTGATTACCTCATCTTCTAGAGCAAGTACAACAACATAAAGCACAAGTGTGGCTTTAACTAACTTGGACGAAAAGTTATCACATGCTTGTTTCTGGTCCGCCCAGCTAGACCAGAGCATTGCAGATCTGAGATTAATTAATGAAAAGTCATGGCCTTGGTGAAGAGAAGAGAGACGTACTTTCACAAGTATCTGTAGGTCAAGTTCAAGCTTGGAAGTAAGCCTAGTGTTTACTTTTGACTAGTACTATATGTGACAATATCTGAATAACTGCTCTTTGCTAGGATTTTATGCCATATAAGACATTGTAATTAACATATGGAAAAAAACATACCATCTTCTGGTGAACAATTTATATTTTCTCTTTATTTTCCTTCTACAAATAGAGGAATTATTTGAGGAAAATTAAGGTAATTCTAAATTTTCTCTTTTGAGTCACTTGGAATTTCGGGAATATATCAGAATGTTTCAGGAATATTCTCTGAACTACGAGAGGAAAATTTCTTACTTCATTCCTTACAGTGGCTTGTAGAAGAAAGAGTAGATCATATCTTCACAGGGCATAGTCCAGCAGGAGAAATTATGTGGTTAGCTCTAGTCCAGAATTTGCTCCAGAGTAATTCTAAATAACAGCAAATCTACTCTCAGCTGCCTCACTGAAAATCAATAATATCTCTACTAATGCAATAGTATTAAACCATTGCAAATCTGGTTTGAATAAAATTCTAGTCAAAGCTATTGTCACCTGCGTAATGAGATTCATTACCTCACCATAAATATATTTATATATTTATAATTATATGCATATTCCTACCACGATTATATTTTTCACAAAGTACAGAAGAACTGATGGTTTTTATCATGTTAGTTGAAGTTAGTAAGCATGGCGGAGTAAAGCCATAAACTTAATGGATTCCTACACCACCTGCAGGAACCGGTGTAACAGATATTATATCAGATACTACTATCTTGAATTTGTTCATGAGCCATAGATACTTCACACTTTTGCAGTTATCAATGACTAAGCCATGAGAAAATCATTTGCCATTGCAAAGAAGTATGCAAAGTGCCTCTCTTGTTTTTGTATCTAATCTGAGATAGCAGAAGCTAACAGCTGGGCTTTTCACTCTCATGCTGAAGAGAAAGGGGAACTGCAGTAATATAATTCAAAGCAGAATTTGTCATGGTATGCTAGGTCATGCAGGTCATAAAACTGCAGCAACAGTGCAATAGTTAGCAAGATTTGAAAAGCTGGTAACTGTAAGGAAGTTGTCCAGGACTCTTAGAGCTGCTTCCTCAAATCTACTTTTCTTATTAATATATGCATATTTAGACAAGAGGTAACTTCGCTTTCAATGTATTTCTTCTGGCCTCCTTTTCCTCTGTGATGTATTTCCTTGTATTCCTCAAGAGCACTATATTTGCCCTGTTTGATATTGTATTACCACGTTTCCCAAGAAAAAAGAATTTCCACCATTTTGGACACATTGACCTGGCTTGCTGCCATGGTCATACTTTTCCAAAATACAGAGGAACTGATGTTTTTTATCAAATGTTAATTAAAGTTCATAAACACGATGATGTAAAACCACAGACTTAATGGATTCCTATACCACCTGTAGGAACAGTCAGACATTACTGTTTTAATTTTGCAGGTGGGGAAACTTAGATGTAAGAAGATGAAGTGGGTTGTCTGTGTCTAGGAAATAGTATACGACAGAGTTGGGATTTTTTCCTTATCCTAGTTCTGTGCTAAGTGCATTAGCCAAAGAGTCAAAGAGTCAAACAAACAAACAAAAAAATAAACAATGGGAACAGATGTTAAACATCCTTCAAAGAAACTTATATATCTAGAGTACGCCAACAGACTCCGTTTTCCTGAGCTTGGATACAGGCATGGGTAGACAGGATTTACTCTTTAATAGAAGCCTAGGAATGTCTTTAGTGAAGTCTATATAACTCTTATTTCCCATGGAAGAGGAAAGGACAGAAGTAGTATGTACGTGTGGAAAGCTGCCCCTTATACTAACTATAGACCCCAAGAAAGTCCAGGCTTTCTGGCCAGCATGATGTCCTGCCAAACTGGACACAGACTGACGAGACTGAGAAAGTCTTGTAAATCCCAAGGCCATTTGCCCTGGGAGTAAGTTGATTGTATTTACACTGGAAGGGAGTTAGTGGCAACAAAGCGCTGTTGTGCTGTACTGGCAAAAACACCCTCACTATGGATGTAGTTATATCAGCAAACTGTGCTTCTACTTAGTCTGGTAAAATTATCTTCTCTTTTTATGCCCTTGCTGAAACAACCTCCGTCAGCAAAAACAGAGCTTTGCCAGCATAAGTATTTGACCACCTGCTGTTTCCACTACCATAAAATATTATGTGATAAAAATAAAATATAAAGTGGCATTCAAATCAGAGTCATATAATAAATACTGTCCATGAATTCCTGTGTGGATGAGGGGAGATGTACCTAGTAGTGCGTTTATTATTTTAGGAGTACTTTCTCCCCACTGCTATTATGACATGTTGGTGCAACTTGCTATGCAGCATATTCCAGTGTCTACTAATTGTTGTTTACATATAGGGCGAAGAGTCATCATAATCTACCTTTAGGGCATTTTCTTTTATCTTTTCTGATGTCCAAATAATTTTGAAAAGCACCAACACTTTATTACCATTCATTATTAATATTCCAGTTTTAGGGTTAGGATTAAAGGAGGAGACGAAGATTTGGCTTATGTTTTTAATGCATCTGACCTAAAAGTGACTATTAATTTTTTGTTGTCTTTTTGCATTCCAACCATTGCAATCATTAAATCTGCACCATGGCAAGTAAAATTCCAGTCCCGACATGTACCTGGTTTTCAGTTCACCTGGGACTCTTAAAAATGAAAACAGGAATGTAGAAGAATAGAAATGGAAACAATAGATTTTTCCTTATAAAATGGTAGCAATAGATCAGATGAAAATAAACTCTTCTGCATGTTCCCTGAACCCAAGACAGGAAATAAGGGGCCTGAATTGCAGAAGAGAGTTAGAATATTCATAGCAACTGAGTAGGGCAAAGACTCCTCCTTCTACTGTCAAAGAAGCTTGTGCAAAATAGAGTATCGTGGTTATGGGGGAGGAAAGGCAAGATATCCAGGTCCCAAAATAAGTCTGTGCCTGCCCATCTGTGGACTGATGTTGACAAGTGGGACTTGCAAGCATAAAGCCCCAGTTACTGACTCTGGTTTGTCTTAAGAGCTGTTACTCCAGTGGGTATATGGCTCAAGCCAACTACAGGCTCCTTGGCCTACAGCAGGTTGCTCTTCTGGTCAAAGTTATTCCCCTTTGTACAGGGTGTGAAACCTGCTCCTGACCCTTCTACTAACTCAGCCAGGCAGTTGTCAAGATGTATTCTGTACAGATACTTGAAAATCTCATGACACAACTGATGTGATTTTGAATAATATCCGCAAGATTTTATCCACTGGTACTTCAGTCCAGTCTATGCTTGGAGAGTCTCTGGCAATACCAGTTCTTCTCTGAATATCTTGCAGTGTAGCAAGTGCTTAGCATGTTCTTTTCTTGAAAGGTGGTACAGAGTTCAGTGTATTAATTATGTGTCTCTAAGGTGATTCTGAGCAACAAGAACATCCCTCACAGCTATTGCTAGATCTTTAGTGCTGTCTGTTAGAAGGACAGAACTGCTGCAGAGAGTGAGAAGTGAAAGCAATAATTAAGAAAGTCAGTCATTATATTTCTTTGTTGGAAAAATCTGGAGAAGATGGAGACAAGTATAGAAATATGGACATAGTCAATATCCACTATGTATGGTGTACTATACTCAATGAATGTGCCATAGTGCCACAGCTTATGCTTCAGAAGTTGGGGGACCAAAACTCGCCATGGCTTTGTGTGCTTAAATTTTACAAGTCAAATTATTTGAGAAACTGATTTCTCATTCAAGAGAGGAAACTCTGATTTGACTATAATCTCAAGAGTGTAAGTCACCTCCAGGGTAAACTTAAATAAGACTGAATGCTAAATTCAGTGAACCTGCAGACATTTCAGCTGTTGAAGAATAAGGATAATGATGCAGATGATAGATTATGAAGAGCAATAGCTAATAAAGAATGTTCTGCACATCAGTGTCAAATTGTTTATCCAGCCTCACTTATTATAAGCTTGAATGGGTGGTCAGAGTGTAAAAATTAAATGAAGATACATTATTTTTGATTCCATTTAGCTGTAACATATTACAATGTGTATGTTTATAAGTAAGCTTCTACAAAAGCTTTTTATATTTCTGGTTTAATAGTTAAAGTGGTTCACTGATTGATATTCATTTCAGGACCAATTTCATCGTGGGCTGCCAGAAGGGTTAGTTTAGTCTTCCCCCTCAGTCCTAACCACAAAGTTCTCTTCTGCTAGAAGTAGTGCTCTGTTGCAACCCGGCTGAAATCTAACTTTGTGACAAAAATACAGAAGTAAAAAAATAACAATTCATTTTCAGCTGTATCAGCTATATTCTGCAGTTGCAGTTTCATCCTGCAGCCACAAGCACCCTAAAGGAAAAGGAAGCAGAGCTGGAGTAAAGGTAATAGCAGGACCTCCCTTTTCCAGGCCAACATGAATTTAACTCAGCTGAACTGCAGCCTCATGTTTCTTCTGCACTAAAAAAGCATTACGGGTACCTGTGTGTTGGTAAAATACATAATCATCTATTTCTACTAATATACCAATTTAATAGTTCCTCGTGGGACAGAGTTATACTGGTCTTCAGATGCTCCCTCCAACTGGATATGCTTAGAGCAATATAGACCACTTCTATGCTATAATATCTAACTCTATAATATTAAGAGATTCTGATTATTAGATAATTTCCAAATGTTTTAAAAACAAGGGCAACAAAAGAATTCATTTTAAAAATAGGTTTAATTACTGCAGTTTAGCTTGTGGGTTATCTGTAAAATCAAACAAAACCATCAAGGAGCCAGTAGCAATGTGGATACTATAATTCAAAGTTCTCTCCACATTTCTCACTTGTGAAGCTGCTCCTAGTCATCCTGGAGTCTCTTGTCTACCTACTTATCTTTCCACAAGTTTCCCTCCCTGTCTCTGATTTTGTGGTTACTCAACAACTTGGATTCAGAGGGGTGGGGTGGGTTATTGCTGCTGTGGTACAGAACCATGACAAGTTGGTATTTTCAAGGCCTAAGAACTGATGGTGGATCCAAATAATGCAAATCCAAACAAACTCCAAACTGACAAGGCCAGTCTTGTTTGCTGCACTACTTTGTAATTTTACACGGGCTCAGAAACATGCATTCAGCTAACCCAGCTCTGATTTCCTTGCCCAGTCCTACTCTGCTCCTCCTATGTCAGTGGATCCAAAAAAAAAATCAAATAAAATAATAATAATAATAAAGCTATACTATGAAAAGTAAAACTCTTTATTCCTAAGACCTGGAAAACCATCAAACAAACAAATGAAAACCTGTTTTGAAAGGTGTTCACTGAGATTTTGTCAGGATGTGTGGTTCCCTGTCCCCTTTTACACATTCCTGTCTTTCAAGTGTTATGTAAATCTGTTGCATTTATCTCTTGTTTGGTCCTACTCAATTGAGTGGGACGCTCACTACCTTTCTCCTTATCCCCCTTATTTCTCCCTAAATCTGGATTTCCTTTGCATTACTCTTATGTCGTCTCTGGCTCTGTCTTCTTTGAAGCAGAAGCTCCCCCTGCTGCTCTCGTTTGTAGTGTGCAACATCGTACAGTTAGAAACTGGATAGCTTTCTAGTCATCTAACAAAGCACATTCTGGGAGAAAAAAGGAAGTTATTATTCAAAATGATCTAAAATAAAATTAGTTTTCCTTTGCAATTTCAACTTTTCCTGAATTCGATAGCAGCATGAAGTAATTTCTCCATAATAAATTTAAATACATTTTCCAGAAGCCTTTATTAAAAATCTATTAGCATTTGCAATCTCTGAGAGGAATTGGGTGCATCTGAAAGTCTGCAGTCAGCAAAACATGCAATTGCTTCCTCCCCATCTGTTTCTTCCCCCAAACTCCCACACACCACTCTGTTCCTCTCATACTGGCGGTCACAGAAGACGTGCTGCAAACTGATTTAACCAGCCTGTGTTTTTTTTTTTTTTTTTTTCCACAGACCTTGCATCCACCAGTACAGACTTGTAGCTCTTTTTGCATTCTTAGGGCCTGGTTTTATGCTTACGCTTGTATAATCTTATGCCTGTGAATCAGCCAAGTGATTTCAGTGACATAAGATCTGCCTACAGGTACATCAGCTTCTGTGCCCAGTGTTTTGCTGGAGCTTGAATTTGAACTGTTTTTCTTGTACAAGTGATCGGAGGGTTCCTGCTTATTCATGTTCATGTTCAAATCAACTTAAGGTGCGGAAAGCTTGTTGCTAATGTTAAAACCTCTTCCATATGCACCGTCCCAGTCTGGCTGGCTTTCTCCTCCTGGTTTGGCAAAGCAGAGACATGAAACGAGCTGTTCCTGGCAAACACTGTACTTGCAGCATGAGCTTTAGTGCTTAGTATTTCCCCTAACTTCTTCAGTTTCATTTAATGTCTGAGCCTTTTGTTCGCTGCTGGAAGCCTTGACCTCACTCCTCTGAGATCGGCTAAAAAGCTGGGCTGATAAAAGGTGAAAAGCAAAGCTGCAAAACAGGGAGAACTTCAAAATAGCTGAAATGTTGTTGCAGATAAAAATCTGTGAAATTTTGAAGGTTCTGGCTGTATTTGCAGGCTGCCTCAAGGCCGTGCAGGTTAGGGTGGGCGGTAGTAGGGTGGGTATTCGTGCGGTACCTGCTCGCACACTCCCTTCCTGGGGGTGTTTAAGGAAAGGTTGGGCATGGTGCTTAGGGACGTGGTTTAATGGCTGATACTGGTGGTTGAGGGACGGCTGGACCAGATAAACTTGGAGGTCTTTTCCAACATTAACGATTCAATGATTCCATGAGGCAGCCAATCGAAAGCGCTCGGCCTGGCAGCGGGGCCGGGACTCGAACCCGCGGCCTCTCGAGGAGAAAGGCGGGGCCTTTGCCCCGCGCTCATGCGCGCCGCCGGGGCGAGGGAGGGCTGCGGGCCGCCGAGGGAAGGGCCGGGAAATGCTGCGCCTGCTGGAGAAGCTGCCGCTGGGACGGGCCCTGGAGGTGGGGGGCGCCTGCTTTTTGGGGGGCTTGGGGCCGGCAGCGGGGCCCCGACCCCTCAGCGGGCCTCTCCGTGGGGTTGCCTTCCTGCTCTGACCCCTGCGGGCCTCTCCAAAGCGAAAGCGAAAATATGGGGAGGCGCTGAGGGCGCCCAGGCTGGGGCGTGCTTTGCTCTTTCCCCTTCCCTCAGCCCGGAGCAGCGGGGATTTCTCCTGCTCATTTCTGCCCAAGGTCTGCCTGAAGCCGAGGCTGCTGGGGAGGCATCGGCCTCGGCGCCATTGCTTCCTCCTGGTGCTCGGAGAGGGGCTGCCAGAGGGATGCTGCGGTTCTGGGGGAGCCCGAGACCCTACCCAGGGGCTGAAGCGGGATAACTGCATTGCCTGATGAATTTGGTGTAGGTTAACAGCAATAGCGACGTGTTTTTAACGTATTTTTAAAAATTCCATGTCTTTATGTATCACCTTGTTCCAGTTCCTTCATAAGATAGTCGATGGCATATGTGGCCGGGCATACCCTCGGTACCAGGACTATGGCGGCGTTTGGAGTTTGGCGGAGTGGATGGAGGTTTTGGGAGAAACAAGGAGGTATTTCAAAACTGCGGTTGGCAAGAACATGTCTGATGAAGAGGTAAGGGCTCATCACTGACTGGATTTGACTTTGAGAAATTGTTCTGCAGTGATTAGCCTTCTAGTTTTTTTAGGCCTAAAATATATCTATAGTGTAGCATTTGAATAGTAGCAGACAAAATCTTAGTACCCTCAAACAGGTAGAAAGCAAGCAATGTTTGGAGGTAAAATGAGATGTCTTTTACAAGAAAAAAATGGATGGCATTTTTATTAAACAGTGCTGAATAATACTTGATAAAATACTGTTTTAGTTACTTAAATTGATAAGTACTATAAATTAAATCTATGTTTTCCTTAAAATATGCAACCTGTCATTACTGTTAATTGGGAATAAAACAATTCATGCACTTGTTTGTTGTAAAATAGCAATTGTATGTAAATCCTGAAAATACTTAGGCTGGATGGACCATGCAGCACGGGGACTATCATTCAAGGGTGTTCCAATGTGTATAACTTTTACAAAAGCTTTTTCTGTTACCAGGAATCTTGATTGTTTTTGCCCATTCCTAGTCTTTTCACTACCTGCTAGTAGTTATATCTAACAAGGATGCTTGTGAAGTCTGTACATCAGTATGTTCCTACTGAGCTAATGTATTTTGTTTCCCCTCTGATGTTCAGAAACTCAGAGCTAAACCTGGCTGATTGTGTATGTGATTCTTGTTTTGAGTTTAGCATGGCATTTAAAGGGCTTCATTCTCTGGTCTCTTTTACTATAAATGACCATTTGCATTAACTGCGAATTACTGCCAAACAAGAACATTGTTGATGTTTTTATTGTTGATATGTGTTTTTTTTTTTTTTTTTGCATTGCTGTAATAAATACTGATTGTCTATCAGACATGGAGAAGGCTGAGGCTGTGGAGCATAGTATAACATCTAGATAAAAGCTTGGGTACCAAAAAAAAAAAAAATGCAACTATTGCAGGTGGAACATCTTATTTCTTTAGTTAGTAATTTAAACCATCATAACTTTTGTTTTGATTTTTGTAGGCTGCTCAGCAGATACAGGAGTTAAATGAAAACTATCAAGAAGCGATCACAAAGTGTCTAAAAGGCAGAAAGGAAGAAATCAGGAATGCACTGGTAGAAAGAGTAAATGCAATATCGTGTGCCCAGCTGCAGGATTTTGACTGGCAATTAAAGGTGTGAGTTTTTCTTTAATGTTGCTTGAATATAAAAAGAAGCATCCTGCAATGTAGAAGTAACTTTATATCTCCTTAGTAGGGCCAGCTGATTCTGGGGCATGGCTCATTTTTTAAAGGTAACAGAAAACCACATTCATGGTAACAAGCCAAAGACTTACCAGACACTTGTATAAATTGAAAGTAAAATTCTGTGTTTTAATGTTGAAGTTTCTCTCTCTTTCTGTCTCCTAAAAGGAGTTTAAAGTGTTATTAGGAAGTGTTCAGAGTTTTGTATGCTGTCATGATTTAGAGACTTGAATAGACAGTATTTTTACTCAAAGGAAGAAGAAATATTTATTTAAAATAAAGAGTAGTACACTGATGTAGGATGTGGTTCCCTGATTTTTTTTTCAAACTTCTAGATTCCTGTATTAAACAGCTACTTAATAATTAGTTTGGAATCATTTATCTTTAGATTTCTTGTGATAGTAAGACGACTGCCCTACCTAAAATTGAATGGTGCTTTGGGGTTACAAAGCCACTGCTGCTTTACATTAAACTATGACAAAGACATAGAATGTAAACCACATAAGTAATGTTGTTTACTTAGTCCATGGGAGTAGTTAAATAGTTTTCCATTTCGATAAACATTAAATAATTTGTGTAGCAAACAGCTTTTGAAATTAAAGAACATTGCCCACCAAAGACAAGATTTTGTGAGAGCAAATGTGCATCGTATTGTGCTTCAGATGAGCTGTTATTAATCATTGATCTGCCTTGCTAACTGCGTTTACTGCTGAGGAAAATATAAACCAGACTCATGTGAACTTCTTAGTTGCTTGTGGTTTCTTTTAACTGTTGCTCATGGAAGTTTTTTTTTTTTACTTTCTTCCTATTGTATGACATACAATTCTGGTACATGTCTGAACTATTGTATTAATTTTACTTTAAACAACTTTTTTTCCTTCCTTGAACTTTTTTTTTTCACTTGCTCTAATTGAATCCTACCAAGGAGATTGTCTGTCCTTTGTTGTAACACCTTCTGAGTAATAAAATAGCTCTGTACAGTGCTGATGAACAGTATTATTAACTGATCCTCTACTTAATACCTTATAAAAGGCCTGCTTATACCAGAGTGGGTATAATAGTAAACAAAAAAGACACTAGCACAACTGGTATATAATCTTCTTCATCAGTATCAGTCAAGTAGGGTATCTGATAAACAATATTTGATCAGCTGTAGAGAGTTGAAAACTGCACAGAGTTGTCCTCTTTCTCCCTACTGCCCCCTTCAAAAATAATTATGCTAGTCAACATTATAAAGTGACTTCAGAATTTACATACTTCACTTTTAAAGAGCCATGATCAAATATATCTTTCATTTTCATCTAGAATACAAAAATGTAGCAAACCAGTAATTCTAACAAATTATTTTGTCAAATTAAAAAAAGCCTGCAGGGATTGTGAGCAGTTAGTTTTGTTATGTGGATGTTTGTTCTGGTAGCACCCGTTCAATATAAAGTAGAGATCTGATGCTGTGAAAGACTAAAAACTTAATGGCTCCACCTTACGTTTTGTTGTTTTTTCATCAATCTTCCTAGCTTGCTCTTTCCAGTGATAAGATCTCCATGCTGCAAATGCCACTTCTCAATCTTGATTTGGATGTGAGAGAAAACGGTGAAATTAAACCAGTTTCTATAGAAATGAATAAGGAAGAGCTGCAGAACCTAATAAATGCACTGGAAGCCGCTAATAAGGTAGCTTTTACTGATGACTTGTCTTCCTGAGTCCTTGTGAATTTGCTGGTGTGAGACCTCTGAATAACTTCGAAGTTCCCAGTGGGATAAATGTGTTAGTCCAGATACAAGTGCTGGTCTCTTGAAATGAAAGCCCTCAAATGTTCTTCCGGAACAGACTTCAGTAGTCTCCATGTTCCCTATATCTGTTTGAAAGTCTGTATGGGAGCCATGGGTTGTTGTCATGTCTCATGTCCATACTTCTAGGTGAGGACAAGGAGGAATTCATTCTAGTAATGGTGCCCCCTGTTCTGCTTTATGTAAAGGAAATCCCAGTGGACCTGAAAATCATTGTTTTGCTTTTTTTGGTTTTGGGGAACTGTGAAGTGGTTAGTGTGCGGTAAGCGGTAAAGAAAGTGGCTGGAAGTAGTAACTGTGAGGTTGTACAAGAGAGCTGGCAGAGGGATGGCACATCTTCCAGGGAAAAGATACATTTATACAGTTACGTAGACTGTAACAGAAAGCATAAAGGTGTACTTCCTGGACTGATTAAGTTTTTGTCTCATCCAACTTTGATCTCATTCCTTTTCTTCTTTTTGAAGGTTGTCTTGCAAATGAAATGACAGAATTCAGATCATCGATAACGTCTGCTGGCAATGGCTTCCCAATTGACTTGGGGAAAAAAAAAAAACATTCTCTGCAGTCAGAAGCTGTTCATGCTGTCAAATACTGAACTGAGAAGGCAGTTATGACTTGTGACCAAATACACTATTAAGTCTTTTATGAAACTAACAAAATCTTTTTCTGTTAAACCAAAAATACAAAATTCAGTGTACAGTTGCTTTTAGTACTAAAGGTTTACAGAAATATGAAAAAGTATAACTTTTGTGCTATAATGTGCTTTATTTCTTTCAGTTAAATTCTGGGGGGTGACTCTGCAGGTGCCTAGTAAAACTAAGGAGTCTTAATTGCATAGTATGTTGTTCATTTCTTAAGTGCCATGATAATGAAGAACACAACAGCATATTTGTATCAGTGATGTATTTATACTTGTAAATAGTAAATAAATAGTTGATTGTGTGTGTATTGTTGCAATAAATTGTTTCTTGATGTATTTAGTCGCTAAACTCAGACATATTTTTACATGCTCAGAGAAAATCAGCACTACAACAAAAAGCAGTATGGAGTCAGGGAATGGTTGAGGTTGGAAGGGACCTCTGGAGGTGGTCTGGTCCAACCCTCCTGATCAGCCAGGACTAAGGATACAGGGTGGTGTTTCATCTTTACTATCATCTTACACTTGTCCTGCCCTTTACTGAGGCGCTGAACAGGAAAGGTTGCAGAATCATTTCACAATTATTTTAAATGACAAAATAGTTTGTGTTATGACATAACAGCAATAAGTGCGCAAGAGCTATTTTTTTATAAATGGTGGGTTTTATTGAAAGAGTATTGTTTATATAATCACACAAATGATGTTTTTGACAGTGAGCAAACAGCACTAACGTGTGAATAGCTAAAGATAGAGAGGAACACCAGTGGAACAGTCAAGAGCTAGGAGCTACACTATGGTGACGGAAGAGCATTTGAAGATAACGTGCACCCTGACCTTGTGTCTCTACAGGGAAACAAATTAACCTGCGTAAAGAACGTAATGACCTCCAGTGGGTTGAAATTAAATGGGCAAAACAGAAAAGATGCTTCACACCATCTATCAGAAGATGGTTTTGTTCTCTCTGCTCTCAGAAGTAGGTACTTTTGGAGCAAGAAAGGTCTTCAGTTGTGACAGTAAAGCTTTTGTGGAAACTGCACCAGACCAAATTGATGCAAAAAGCTAGAGATTTCACAAAACCCCTTATGCTGTTGTCAGCTTCAACATATACTTTGATGAATGCAGGTAGGAATGCAAAAGCAGACAATAGTAAGAATGTACGTGTAATGGAAACATCTAAGATGAGTTTATGGGGTCAAGGCAGTAAGAAGAGAGTTTACACATGAAGTATGCCCAACAGTGCTCCCTTCTGGGCTAAGGAGCAGGTGGTTAGTTGAAGAAGTTGGCATTACATTCCCATGCTTCAGGTTTTCATGTAATGCAAAGCACTGCAGTGCACGTCCTAGACCCTGGAGAAATTGTATGCTGTGAGCAGAGTAAAACACAGGCACCACACTGGAAGCGAAAAGCAGTAGAGGAGCTGTGATTGTGAGGAGTCATGTGAGTCTGTGACTAAGGGGCAATCAGGAAAGCAATCCTATTCTTTTTGAAGGTATAGGAATTAGACCAGGGGTGCAGGAGTTTGAAGAGACTCCATGAACATGAAATAACTTAATTTTGTCTTTGCCTAGCTGTTTTTCTGTGTGTTTCCAGGCCTGTGCTCTAGTTAGGTGGTTATGGTCAGTTGAATGGCTTTAGTGTTTGCATATCCCACCACGCTAATTTGCAACTGTTGTTCCCAGAGGGTACTCACCTTTTAACCCTGTTTCATGGACATACATTCACATTGTCTCCTAGAATCACAGAACAGCCCAGGTTGGAAGGGACCTCAACGGATCATCAGGTCCAGCCTTTCATGTGGAAAAGAAGCCTAGATGAGATTATCCAGCACGCAATCTAGCTGCATCTTGAAAACCTCCAGTGATGGAGGTTCTACCACATCCCTGGGGAGGTTGTTCCACTGATTGATTGTTCTCTCTGTAAAAAAAATTCTTCCTTCAAGACAAAACCTCTTCTAGTGCAGTGTGTACCCATTCGGGAGCAGCTCATTTTGGGGTGCCGCAGTTGCCTGTGGCAACAAAGAATCATGGTTACTGCAAAGTGTGCAGCTCTATTCTCGCGTGACAAAAGCGTAACTCCTCTTTACTGAGCTCGTTCCTCTTCACTCATTCCTAATTCTGTCCACATTAATTTGGTAACTGCTTAGACAGTTGTGTGATTTGATTCTCAGAGCTTACTCAATTTGCTTCAAAGTCAGTGGGATTCTGAGTGAAGTCACAATTCGGTCCATTCCAGCTTAGTTGATCATCACATGTAAGAGTCACAGTGTTAAGGACTTTATGGAAGAATGGCACTTCAAAAATGTAGACTACATTCAAGGGGAAAAAAAGAAAAATGTGTCATAAATATCTTTTGGTAAAACCTCTGTGTTTTTTCAGGTACCATATGCAGACCTATTAAACATGCAATTAAGACTAGAAACAAAACTTTGTACAGTAGGCTCTTTGAACCAAAGGCCCTAACAAAAAGGTACTTATAATTAATGCACACAGTGTATGTAGTTTTAATTTCAGCATGTAAAAAGCACCCACGGAAATTCACATTGCATACACAGACCTGTAGTTTGAATCAGAAAATGCAGCATATCTTGATACGAAGTATAAAAGTGAATTATAAAAAGAACGTTACTTGCCCCCCAGTGGCATTCACTGCACGTCTCTCCACTTGACAGAAACCTTTCTTTGATTTCAGAAAAAAATCATGGTTTTCTTGATCAATCATTTCAGGCACGCTGAAGTAAATCAGAAATGGATCAGATCAGCAAGCTGTGAACATGGAAGTGACTACTACAATAAAACTGCTTTTGCAACAAAGCAATAGTGCATGTCAAAATGATGTATTTTTAGAAGACCCAGACCTCAATTAGCCTATAAAAAGTATCTGAGATCTGGAGGAAGCCTTTCTGATAAGAAACATGCTGACAAAATTATGCTTTTATTTGAAAGGAACAGTAACAGCTTGTTCTGAAGTATACACACTTTACTAACACTTTGAATTGTGAATTAATATACATAATAAAGTATTAGAAAAAAAAAGTGATTCTTTTTCCTTTTCTGCTACTGGAGCATGCTTCCATAAGTGCACCGTTAGTCTATCGTTTTTTATTACTTTGAATCTACTTCAATTACTTTTGGCAGTTTACTTCATTCCCTCTGCAAGTTTGTGCTTTATACCTACCTCAAGACCTCTCCAGACAAAAAAAAAAAAAAAAAAAGACCACTGCCAAAATGTGGAGAAGCTGACAGATCTCACAAAGAGTCATCCTGTGGACTTCTACAAGCCTGTGGGTTTCAAAACAGCTCAGCCCAGGGCTGACCAGGCCGGCCTGTGGAGAGGTCATTGCAAGAGCAGAAGATTGTATTTTAGGCTGGTTTCTGGAGGATAATATACTGGGTGTTAAACCCTTCATGCTGTCTATAGCTGGGAATTTTACTCAAAGGTACTCACCATATGTGCTAGCACCAGTGGGAGTCATAACATAGAGAAGCTCTGGCTGTTTTTTACCTTTAGATTAATCATTTAACAGCAATAAAAGGCACTGGAAGGGCTGGAGCCTTTTCTAACTAGAAACTACTCCAGGTTCACAGGGACTGCTTTGGTGGAGGACTATTTGGGCGGAAAGATTCCTAGCATCAGGTGATGTGTTGTTAACGAGGTCAAAACAGAGCCAATGATGTTTCAGAGATGTGAGCCATGAGATTAATCAGCTCTGCTCTCAGAGAGCTATGTGCTTCAGAGAGGCTACCTACTGGGTTAGCCCTTGGCCATTTCACTCATAATCAAGTGGGATAGTGCTGAAGAGAAGTAAGATTAGAGTGAGATTAACAGATTGTTATAACTCTGAAAAAAATAGTTTTAACGCTACGAGAACCAATTAACCCCATTTTTTCTGTGGATCTGGGTAGTGAACTGCAGCGCCAAGGGGATTCTCTGATGGCTAATAAGGCTACAGTTCCCTTTCTCCCAGAAAAGAGGGATGGTTTAACAGGAGCTTTCCTCAGCTACCTGTTTAGGTGAAACTTGTAAGAATGTAATACCTCACAGATCCTTACTCTTCTGTTACCTTTTGGTTGAAACTGCTAGTGGAGTCAAATATTATTGGCATACTCCCAGGTAGACACACACTCATGCACACACGCTGGGACAGAAGATCATATCCTTTGGAAAGCTATCTAAAACGGACTTCCAGTACAAGTTTATTTAAATCTATTCAAATTCATGAATTGCATGAAACAGCAGCACAAATTGTAAGGGGGGCCTAGCTGAAATCTACTTAGCTGAAATCTACTTATCTACACTGAGCTTGAAGTCTGCTCCTGAGGGCATGCAAACTAACTCCCAAAATATAGCAGTGACGGAGCTTAGCACTAAAGTGTCTGTTATTCACTTTTATTGCTTAAAGCCACTCAGATGACTCCAGCCTATTCATGGGAAGAGGCTGTGTTTCTTTTGTACTCACTAACTTCTATCACCAGATGGCAAAGTACACGGGTACCCTATATATAGCTCCTCTTTTCCATCCTGTGCCTCTAATAACCACTGCCTTTTCCTTGCTGCCAAGCTATTCCTCTCAAGTGAGAAGTGTTCTGCTTTTTTTTTTTTTTTTTCTTTTTTCTAAAAGCAGTTGGAAAAAAGAAAATGTGCTAGTTATGGTTATGCACCCTATTCCCCGGTTTTGGTTTAATTCTCTTTTAAGGCTAGAAAGAGGTTTTTATTTAAATCAGATGTGCCTCGCAAGCTTGTACACCAAATTCTGTTTTCCCTACCAGAATTAGTGGTTAAATATGCTGAGAGGAGCTCAGTAGGAGGCAGGAGATGCTGGCTCTGGGGTAAGATATTGCTTGCCCATGTGTGTGATGTGGCTATTAGCCCCTGCTGCAAATCTTACTGCTGAGAGCCGGCAGCTGTTTCCTCACTCAGGATGGTGGCTTCCAGCCCTCAGCACAGCCAGGACTTGGTGCATGCTGTACAAAACCTGCATTGGGGCTGGGGTTCCTGTCTGTGCTGTGCACCGAGGGACTCCCGATGCATTAGGTTGGACCCTGCTATTCTGGAACATGCCACTTTGAAGGAGTATTGCATTTGCACAGCTCCTGGTTTGTTAGTGACCTTTCCTCAGCTCCATATCCTTTTTTTTTTTTCTTTTTTTTTTTTTTCTTGGCACTGTATGTGTATCTGCTTTTAGCCCACGTGCTAGCACCTGTGTGTGAACTAGCTGGATGGTATATAAGCTAGAAATTATGTGTATCTAGATGCTAGGAGTCTACAAGAAAATATGTTGAAGACCATTAGAGCAGACCTTCAATCTTAAAACAGAAGGCAAAGTATCCTTTTTTATTACTTTAATTCTTGTTTCAGTATTGCGTTGGATGTTGGCTCTTCCTAAATATCCACATGGCTGTAGCAGTAAGGAGGGATTGTAATGTCTCTGTTTCCACACCACTGGAATAGCTGGGTTAAATTACTGACCCAGTAATTTAAATTATTCTCAGAATATCTCTGGGAAATCAGTTAGTACAAAAACATGGGTCACTATCAGCTGTCTTCCACACCTTACATTACAAATGTGCAGAATGTATTGCCTTCTTTGAGTTTATTTCTGTGTATAACCACAAAACTGGCCTTGAGTCTGTTATACTTTTATATTTTAGTTATTACTTCTATCTTTGTGGTCTTTTTTTTTCTCCTCTGGTGAGGGTGTCCAATCCACTGAACTTGTATTCTTGAGCTGGAGAGAGGTTAACAGGAGTGGGGTAACATCTGAAAGCTATTTTTGTTTTCCATTTTCTCCATTTTTCCATTTTCTTCATTTTCTCTTTAGATTTAGATGATCTTGAGTGTAACAGTCGGGTGCTATTTTTTAAGAGTGGGTTGCAGACTGCCTTTGAGGTTGGGTACCTTTATAACTGACAGCAGCAGGTGGGTACGTGTATATGTGTATGCGAAGTTATAGTTGTTGGTGGATTTTATGTAGCGGTTGTACTAGGTGCTTTGTTTAATGCTGAGAGGAAACCAGGTTCAACCTTACAGTGAAGGTTTTTTAGACCATCAGAGGAGACTTTTCTGGTGTTCTGTAGCACATACAGAAACTACTGTTGTAAAAGAGAAGTATGCAGTGATCTCTAAGGTGTCACAGCCATTATTCTCCTAAATACTGAGATAGTTAGTGCTGAGCCAAAATATGGCAACATGATGTGTAATGAGTACCAATCTATTAAAAACAAAAAAACGAAAACAAAAAACCCCACCACAAACAAACATCAGAAAACAAAGAAAACCTCTCCAAAAATGCATCTGAGGAGAGATTGCAGCTTGAGGGGTTTAGAGGCCTGCAAGTTCACTGTCTCATTGACTTAGTCTTATAAACTCTAATGTGCTTATAAACTCTAATGCCAGTTTGTTAAATTCAAAACCCTGTAATGGGGTGTGTGTTTTGAATGGACAGCAAATATGGTCTTACTACCGTTGCTCTCCTGGGGCTATTTCTTGCAGTTATGAAGCATTCCGCTTGCTTAGCATGCGAGACTTCCCTATGTTTTATGTATTATTTATTTCAAGATATCAATGTATTATTATTAGTTGTCATTAAAGTATTCTCAGTCTAAGCATTTTAAAAATTTAACTAAAAAATTAATTACACTGTCCCAGTTTGAGTCAGATGATGTGGGGCAGTACTTAGGGTTGCTGATGCAATGCAAATGTTGAAAAAATATTTGGAATTATTTTAGAGAGGGCACAGTCATATGACTTGTACCCTCATTTAACTGTATTAATATTATCCTGAATCATCTCACATTGGACCTGATGTCCAATGAACCTGGGATGAGGCTGGGACTTTGGAGCTCACAACAAAACTGATAAACTCAAGGATCCCCCTAGATAAGCAATGCCAAATACCTGTTTTTCAGCCTCACATATTTTGTAATGAGTGCATTAAAGATATTGCCTTTCTTGGTTAGTGATTTATCATTCTAGACTCTTTCTGTAGAGGCCTGCTGCACAAGCAAAAGGAAGAGGCAGTGTGTCCTGATCTGTTAAAAGGTTCAGTTCTGGCGAGATGTGACAAATGTTAACATCCAATAATGTTTCTTTTATTATTACATTCTGAGTGCAAAGTTGTAATGTCAACTGGTGATAAGGTCATCAGTAGACCTTACACCAGTCAATGGGGAACTGATTAAGAAGCTTTCCAGACTGCACATTTGTATTCCCTACTAATGCCTACATGTGTGTACTGCTGCCTACTGTCCTGATCAGTGTTTCTTTCTGTAGATGATTGATAGTCTTGGTACTTACATAGGCCATATTGACTTGTATGCCTTGACTCTCCTAAAAGTATGAAACGCTTTCAACACAAAATAAAATTTAACTTATAGTAGTTATGTTTCAATAAAATGCTATGTTAGGCAAATTAATATAAACACTATTAGGAAAAAGCTGACAATAAGGAAGGGGAAGGGACTTGATACAGATAGGAGATGACCGACCGATTGCTCCTCAGCTGCATGCACCTTGCTGACATCTTGCCTGCAGCTCCTTGGCTGGGGTTATGTCTGGCAATATGCAGTGGCTATTAGCCTAATCTGAGCTCTGACAGTGGCAGAAGCAACACCTCAGGAGCCATGTGTCCAGGCTCACTCTCTAAGAGCAGTTTTGTATTATTCTGATCTGAATGTGGTGTCTGTTTGTTGTTGTTGTTTGTTTGATTTGAAAGTTTAAATCTAGAAGTAGTCAATGGCTGGGTATTTTACCTTGAAAATGTAACGTAGTTACTGCAGTCCTTTGTAGTTAACAACATTGAGAAGGAAAACAAACAAGTCCAGATGTGTTAGTGTATGGTAATGGTAGTGTATTGTATAAACTAGTGTACGTAATACAGCCAGTAAACAACATTGAAAAGAATAAATGTGATAGGAAAGACCATCCTGGACCACTTATCTATGGAGTTAACATCAGTCAAGTCAGGGATCTTGACTTTGATTTGGGATGCCCTTCTTCGTAAGCGTCCTTTCTTATGAAGCCTGTGCCTGTCCAGAGCACTCCTGCTGTAGAGGTCTCTGCTGGAAGTGGCTCTTCTGTACTGCAGGCTGGTGCTGTCGTATGTATACGTGGTGGCTTGGGTGTCACGGAGGCTCGTGAACACGCCTGAGCTGCTGAAGTCATTTCTTATGTCGAGTGGGCTAAGCAGCATGTTTCCATGGGGATCAACCTGTGACAAGGAAGGAATGTGAATTAGCTAAGTTCCTCAGCCAGCACAAGCTGCATCCCAGATGGGCAGGTACCTTCTGGCTCTACTGTTGAGCTGCTCCTGGTACCGCAGGGATGGTTGCATCTTATTGACAGAAGTGAAAAGATGCTGAATATGCTTTCCTCATTAGTATGAAATCAGCTGTTAAGTATCTAAATATCTTCCATCCTGACCCAGCTTCTTGGTCTGGGACCTTTTAACTCAGTTATCACATCCTCCATAACGGAACACTTCTACTTTTATCTTTCATTTAGATCATGATCTTTATGAAATCCTGAGGTTTAATGCCTGGTGACCTGGCACCCTAATCTTGTACTCAAGGTGAAAATAAAACATTCCTGTCTCTGTCATTTTTATACAGTTTTGTACAGTTTTAGTGCTGTGGGTTAGTTTCAAAAAGTTTTGTGATGACATTCATCATATGAAGAATGTGTAGGTACAAATAAATTTCATCAGTTATTGTAAAAATCTTGTGGTGATAATTAATTTTGGAGAATTAATCTCTTGTAGAGATGGAAATCCCTGCTTCCCACAGCATACCATTAACTTGTTCATCTGCAAATAGGTGATTCCGTTTTACTTAAGGAAACTTTAAATGCAGTTGCATTTTTTTAAATTGTTACCAGAAGCAGTTATTTCAAACATGTTTATTTGTGCTGTTAGGGCACTGTTTTAAAATACTTGACTAAAGAACTGGAAAAGGCAACCGGTATATACATATATATATACACAAACATAAACATTTTGGTATCATTGTCTTTTTTCATGTATGAGTGTGATCACACACAAATGGCTGCATTACTACAGAGGGTTTACTTTTTCACTTACCTTTAGGTTTCCACCAGTTTGTAGTAGAACCTCTTTCAGAAGATGTTTCTGGTATTTCCAATATGACTTCTGACTTTCCCATAAAGATTTCCTAGATATTTCAAATTCCCAGATATTTAAACTTCCACTGTATCTTAAATGAGGGAAATACACACCAGGAAACAGACCTCTTATATGAAACTTTTAAGACTTTGCCTTGAGGCTTACTATTAAAATTGTTTTTCATATACTGTGGCCTTATGCCTGCCCCAAATATACCACAATTGGTACAAAGGCTATCTGTGTAAGCCTTCATGCAAAAGATAAAAAAAAATCACCCATTGACAATATCTTGTCTATTGAAGCAGCAGTGATATGCCATGCGTTATTCACACTCTGGGCTTTACCTCTTCAGAAATGTATAGCAGAGTGAGGAATTGGTATAATAATCTACATCAGGTTTGAAGCAAATTCAAGGAAAATTTCCAAGTAGAGCACACAGGGAAAATCCAGTCTCCAGGGCCTGCAGTGGAGGAAAGCAGGAAGCCGGTGAAAGCCTCCATTCCACCTGGCAGCGTGCAAGATGTTTGTTCCCATTGCTGCTGAGATAAAAGGATGTGTGATGACGACTGGCACATTTACACTCTGCCAGACTAAGTATTTGCTAACTGAAAACAAAGACGTGAAGGGGCTGTTTGTACAGGAGTCTCTCAGGAGAGCAGTGGGAAAAAAAAGCCTTCTACAAGGAGTAATGGAGTCACCACAGACATAGAATTCACTTAGTGAGGTTTAGCAACTGATTCTTTACATACTGAAATGATCATTTGGTGGGAATGTCACAGTTTCCACCTCTGTTTTAGTGGGAAAAGCTTAAATATTCTGGGTTAGAGAGGCTAGCTTGTCACAGACCAGCATGGTGTTTGCAATGGTTACTTGAGGTATGGGCTACTGAGGTTCTACTTTTTAGGTCAAGTCTTCTAATATGTGCAGAAGGAAGATCTAAGCTAGGGTTTCTTACTCTACAGAGGAATGCTGTAGCTATGGGACTAATCATTGCCTGAAAATTATGAAGTTTTCTGTGGAAAAAGTAAAGGTCTCATATTAATAGTGGCCTTATAGTGTCCTTATTAAGGGTCTTATAGTGGCCTTCCAGTACATAAAGAGGCCTACAAGAAAGCTGGAGAGGGACTCTTTGTCAGGGAGTGTAGTTCACAGGACAAGGGGTAGTGGTTTTAAACTTAAAGAGGGTAGATTTAGGTTAGATATAAAGAAGAAATTTATTATAAGGGTGGTGAGGTACTGGAACAGGTTGCCCAGAGAAGCTGTGGATGCCCCATCCCTGGAAGTGTTCAAGGCCATGCTGGATGGGACTTTGAACAACCTGATCTAGTGGGAGATGCTAACCCAAACCATTCTATGATTCTTTGATTTCTCTCCAAGTAAAATGAGATTTAAAAAAAAAAAAAAAAAAGAATACCAGAAGTTTTGATGGGTCAACATTTTCTTTTCAGTTTTACTGAATAGCTCCTTGAGCTGTCTTTGATTGTATAATCTAATATTTAAACTAATTTACTTTAATGTTGTAATAGTAATAACAGTAGTGCAAGCATCATTAAGCAGTTATTATGGCTTCTCTTTTGTGAAGACAACTACATAAGTGCTTACAATCTAAATTGATTCATAGGGATGTTTCTCAAATTAATACGTCCTGGCAGTTTGTTAGAAGCCAAACAGCATATGAGTTCCTAAGTTAAGTATTATGAATTATCCTATTATTTTTTTAAAATGAGTTTTATTTAGATTATTTTAGGAGAGATGATTTATATACATCATGAAACAATTCAGTCTTTGAATTGCAGGCTTTGAAGAGCAAAGGGCCTTACACTGACCTCTAATAAATTAGCTCAGGGAAGTATAAAAGTCCTTCTGATGTACCTGGGTCAAATTCTCTGCTTATGCAACAAGAAGTTGGGCTAATAGTCAAATAACAGTTGGACTCATAGTTTCTGTGTCTTAAAAAACCCTTTCAGAATTTATTGAAGTTCACTCCAAAATGTTCTTAAAACTTGTGCAGCTGAAGAAGATCAGGGGTGGGCTGAACCCAGGCTCTGTCTACTCCTTAGTTTTCTGGACCACTGGCTGGCTGCTGGCTTTCGAGTGGAGCATTTCAGCCTTCCTCTTAGGTAGGAAAGTTGAGCCATAACAAACCCTGAGTAGTTTTTCCTTGCTTGGATATAACCCATTTATTCTTTCAAATACTGCCTTTATGTTTCTTAATGGAAATGTTCTTTGTTATATTGCTATCCTGGAACATTTTCAGTTTAGATGGATCATATCTTTTATCTTACACTTAAATTTTGCAAGGCATTGCTTGTTTCCTCAAGACTGTGCTGCATTAAGGAGTCTCAAGTTTTCTCCCCGTAAAACATAAGGGCATCAAAAAACATGTAATTTTTGCCTTTTGAAAATGAAGTATCTGTGATGCTCAGTCTGTGATGATTTAGCACAGACTTAGGTCTGCGTGGCTGAGTATGCTCAGACTATTGTTTAGAAACACAATGGTGGCATTTGTTGGCAAAAAGCTGGTGGAGAAAAGCTGTGCTGGAGACTCAAGGATAAAGTTACTGACCAGGAAAGAGATGAATCCTGCCCTAAATTTTATTATGTAAACTGGCCATTTCTGGGGTGAAAACAGGATTTCTTGATTAACAGATATTCTTTTACCTGCAGTAAAAGTATCACAATCTCCTCTTCAAAGAAACAGTTTATACTCAACAGGGATAAACTTATTCAGGTATGGATTTACATGAAGGCTGAGCTAGTTGTGTGGTGGTGTGCTCCCTTCTTTTTTATCCTTCCACTACCACAGTGCCAGAAAATTATGCCTTCCTTGGATCCTCTGGCTGGTCTCTGGCTCTCCATCATGGATGTTTTGAGGTTCACAGAAGATTTGGAAGGAAGGTATGATGTTGTGCAGAATTAGAGGGCAAGAGACCACTTGTCACCTGCCTTGTGATGTAATTTATTGGCTCCTTGATGGTTCATCCTCTTCTCCACTTGCATTATGATTGCATCCTATCTGTTTTCATGCTTAAGAGACGTCTGTGTAATGATCATTCACATTAGAATTGTCTAGGGAAACAGAAGCTGCTGCACATGTGGACCACCTGAATATTTTCTTAAAGGACTGTTTGTTCTATTAATACATAACTATGGTGATTTCCTCAGTGACATCTTGCTTTGACAAATGGACAAGGACATATAAGCATTTTTTTACATTTTATTCAGAGAAATAGAAATCTTTTTTGTTACATTGTTTTGTTTTTGTGTATTAAAAAAACAGAAAGGCATAAATTGTGAAACTGAAGAGGCGTTATTTTCACTTCCTTCAGTCTGTAGAGCAAAAAACAGCTACAGATGAAACAGTAGGATGATATCAATTTACGTCTGGTCTTCTCTGTTTTAATATCATGGTCACTTTGCTGGTGAAGGAAGTCAAACTCTTTTAGTTGGGAGGGCTGTATGTCAGATGGAAATAAGCAGTATCTTCACCTAGCACAAAAAGAGGAAGCACTGTTACATACATCCTGTTAGTTATAGGTCTCTGTATGGTTACATGATTCCCTGTAAAGGGAATAAATCTCCTGTAGCTGCACATACTTACAGCTGTACTTCTTTGAGTTCCAAAAAAGCTTTTCCCTGCTCCAGTACAAACCATCATAATATCAATGAAATATCTGAAAAGATGATGAAGAAGGGCTGGGAGCTGTCTTCACTAGAGGTCACACAAGCTTATTGCATTGCTCTGCTCTGATCATGTGCATTCTGCCTGCTGAAGACAGAAATACTGCTGTTGGACATCATCATTTCCATGCTGACTAAAATGAGTGCTCACAACGTCACGCATTGATGTGTCTCCAGTGCGATAACTAACTTCATTGATATCTGTTCAGCTGTATCTATATGTATATGCGTGTCTATGTTGTGTATACATATATCTAAAATCACAAACCTGCACTGTACAGACAGAAAGCATTCTACTGAATTTAAGAGTTCTCAGTATCAAAATGTAATTTCAACCTAAAGTGTGAACACTTACAAATCCTCATTTAAAATAGGTGTTCTTTACATTTGCTGTCAGAAAAATGCTGGTGTATATACGTCGTGCTCATGTCGTGAGCTGAAAAGCTCACGTGTATATATGTCGTGTATATATGTCGTGAGCTGAAAAGCTCAAGTGTGTTCATAAATCTATTCCATCCCATTCTGCTTATTGTTCTTTGGGTAATCTTCACCAACATAACATTTAGACCAAGCTCTTTTATATGAGCTAGGTCTTTTTGATATTCAATCAAACTAGCCAAATGTGTAGGAAAAAGAGCTTACCTGCACTCTGACTCTCTTATCCTGACTTCGGTGAGTGCACCGGGGCCTATGTAGCCAAGGCTTTCCTCTTCATCATGAACCCGTGTTGTGCTTTTTCACTTAGGCTGGATTAGCCCAGAAGCTGTAGAAGTAGCTGGTCCCAGTGTGTGGATTTTTTTTTTCCTTCCTTATTTTCCGCAGAATCAGACAGACAGTATCTACACACAGCAATCCAAAATGGCGACAACAATCCATATCTCCTCTGCTTTGTGGAGGACAATACTTTGTGGGACCTCAGAGATCGCTGCAAGTCTGAGCTGAAATTGTGCATTCACTGTAATAAAGCATCTCCTACATATTGGGACAGGAGGCAAATGTAGGTAAGGACTTTTAACGGGCTCATGAGTTCACTGGGACTGAGAGCATGATGCCTAACAGCAGGGGTGTGGCTGCTGGAACACAAGACATCTAGTTGGACACACAACTCTAGCACTAATAAAACACCACAGTTTTGGAAATGCACTTCCTGACATGTATGTGAAACTGCAACCATCCATCAAGCTAATGGCTTACCTTTTAAGAGTTTTATATGTTAGTCTTTTTCTTCAAGCTGAACGGAGAGCTGAAATAGATTTTTGTCCAAAAGTTACCACCTCAGGCCACAGCAGAACAGAATTTTAAGAGGTAGCCTGGATAAGATCCATCCAGATACTCGGATGGAATATATTGTAAGAAAATAAGAGAGCAGCAAAAATTCTTTGGGCTCATTACTATGTATTTTCCACTGAGAATTTCTGAGAATTCAGTGGTGTGGGTTTCATTCAAGACTCACTGTAGCAACAGAATCTGTCTTTGCTTTCTATTTTTGGTGAGGTTTCTGTGTATAAAAGGAAACTCTATATTAAATATTTATTCTGTACCAACTTCTGTAGAAAAGTCCATCTTTACAGTTGAAATGGTAAATGTTTAACTTCCTTGTATCCCTTTTCTTTCTTCTGTGCTGCAAATAAATGCTTCTTCTCAATGGCTGTTTGCATGTTCTGTAGTTTCCTACTCTGTTTTGAGTTGAAGACTGAAAAAAATACGTTACTGTAATCTCCTTAGAATATATTTTTTCTATAGACAATCTTAAGTGATTTATGCATGTGTTCGAACAGTATTTCTCTTGATCATCATATTCATCAACATTGTCACAGCAGAAATAATGTTTGAAAAGTTAGTTTGAACATTTTACCTGGACTCTAGTTGTTTCCTGTCTGTTCCTCTCGCCTGCAGCATGTCCTGTCCTGTCTGCTGTCTTTTTTTGACGTTGGGGTCCTTTCCCAAAGAATATATAGTTTACAAAGGCATACTCCAGCAAGGCCAGAAACACAAACACAAAGCATCCCATCAGGTAAATATCTATTGCTTTGACATAGGGAATCTTTGGCAAGGTCTCCCTGAGGTGGGTGCTGATGGTGGTCATCGTCAGCACGGTTGTGATTCCTGCAAGAGAGGTGGACATTGACTAAAAAGATAGTGAAGAAGAGATGAGTGTAAAGGCGTTGTTCACCTACTATGCAATTCTGATGCTGATAGCTTAATAATGTGATCAGGTCCTAAATACTTCTGGAACAACTTATTTACAGCAGTAGCCCTGCTTGACCCATAGAGTATCTTGTATTGTCCTGGGGAACCAGAATAAGTATCCAACTTTTGACTGAAAACCTTCCCTTTCCCTCCTGAAAGGGAAGTTTTGTGATAAAATGATGGTCTTTGGTGAAAAGAAGGTGATATTCTTGTGCCAAAGACCTTTTCCTGTTAAAGGGGTGCTCTGAATTAAAACATTTCTATCTCACTTCTGTTTTTTGTTTGTTTTTCTTTTTTTCTTTTTGTTTTTAGCTGGATGAAATTATTTTTAGTCTGGTCTAATCACAGGCCATTAATGTATCTAGATAATAACACTATGCACAGGCACAATGAGTTGAATTTACAGAGAGGTGAGTCAGAATAGAGGTGGGAGAAAATGGCTGTCTGACATTCTAATTTGAAGAGGGTATCTGCCTTAAAGCACAAACAGTGGCAGAAGATCTTGGTTCTTATGGTAAATTGTAGGAAAGAACATGGTATGGGAAATAAGCAACCATGGGGGTAAAATAGGCTTATTTGGTGTAAACTGGTTTCCACTGTTGTCCATAGGACCTTGTGTATTCATTCAAGCTACACATCCAGCTGAAGGCAACTCTTTTTAGCATCAATGAAATGGAAAAAAAAAAGGAAATAAAAATGAAAAAAGTCAGTCAGGATCCCAAACTAACCGCAGAGCCAAACATCAGTCATAGGCAAGGTGACATCTGCCTGCCTTCCCAACAGTGAAGACCCTACGCTGAACGGCGTCAGACCACAGTTAATGTTTCTGAAATCAGCTGCACAGAATTGGCACTACTCTGTTCAAAGGCAAGAAGCATCCATGTATCGCGGTGATTTTGAAAATAAGTTACCTAGAGCAACTCTGGCTGCAGAGGCATCATAATTGATCCAAAAAGATACCCACGACAGAATAGTGATCAATGTGGAAGGCATATAGGTCTGCAAAATGAAGTAGCCAATATTTCTCTTGAGCCGGAAGCTAAGTGATAACCGAGGATATGCTCCTGAAAGAAAGAAGCCATACAATGACTAATGCCTAAGATAAGTTAGACATTGATATCTCTGGGGTTGGGGGGGGGAGCTTTTTTAACTAGCTGGTGCTTACCTGTTGTAAACTCCACTCTCTTTGATACCGTCTTGTAATCAACAATAGAAAATTGTGGGAGCTCAATGTTACTAACTCCGGTTACCGCAGACTCCCCTCCATTCCAATAAAATTCAATATCATCGGTTGTGTATCCATCTGAAACAGAGGCACAGTTTGGCTATTGATTTTTCTTTTTGTTTCATCAATTAGCTTAAATAGTTGCTGTTAAAGTGGAAGGAGCTGCTCTTGAATGCTGTTGTGTGAAATTCCTGCTATACAGAAGCCACTTCCACTTCTCTGTGCCTAGAGGAAGCTTCTTAGTGCAGAAAGTGAGAAAAGAGAAAATAAGGACAGAATTTAAGATTAAAGGTCAATTTTTAGCTAGCTCTAATAATACTGCTTTTAGTTCAGGCTTGAGTTGCTCAGTTTACTAATAGACTGATAACATTAGGGAAACTTTTAAACTGGTTAGGAGGAGCTCTGACAGTAAAATCAGGTTCCATGTCCAGCTTTGCTTTTGATTTCCTGTGCAGCCTGTGACAAAACACAGAGTTTGGATCCAGCAGAGGCAAAGATGATTCCAGAATAATTCAGGAGCCTGTACTACCATCTGACACCGTCTGGCTGAGCTGTAGTTACCCCTTTGATATTCATAGTGTTTTATATTTTAATTAGACCACACCATTATTGATCTGTTATCATAGAATAATTTCCTATCTACTTTAAAACCAGCGTGTTTCTTCTCCCTTCTTTTAACAGTGACGTTGATTATTTTTCACGTAATTAAAAATTAATCTGCCATTTTACCATTGGGAATGTAAACATTATTGTTAGCATTTTCAAATACATTTTAATTAAGCTCAAAAGTGGTTGAATTTCAAAATCCCACAATTGATGTCATTTTTGAACTAATGCTTAAGCTGCTTCCAGTTTATTGCATTTTGCTACTTTCTCCAGATGCCCACTGAAAGAAAGAAGAGCTCATCCAATTTTAAACTTTTCCTTCAGGCGTGAGAGTTAAACCACAGGTTTAAATCATGTAACACAGATCAAATAGAAACATGCATTTGAACTCAAAACTGGACAGTGGTTTTGCCACTGAACAAATCACAGCATCAGAAGCCTCTGCAGAGCTAGGAACTTTAAAATCTATATGCACTGCTGATGAATTTTCTAGCTAGAGATATTAGACTTGAGATGTCTGTTCCTATAATAGTGCTTGGTAATAGGCTCATCTCAGGAAGGCTGACCACATGCAAAATGGATCTGCAGGTCCCCTGGGGGCAGTTGGAGGAGCTCTCAAAGCATGCCACTGGGCTTGAGAGACCACTTAGAAATTCTGCAGTTATTGAACGGATATCTTTTGATGCAAACATACAGTGACGGATTGAACAAGGTTAAGTGTTCACATCTTATTTGTGAACTGTGCCATGGTTTGCTAACTCTCTGAATTGCTGCTGAAACTGTACTAACCTGTGTAATATGGATCATTGCTGTTTGCTTAAACTTCGGTGCTTCCCATTACTTATACCAATTGATTTGAAATAACCCATCTCAGGGGTGTCACGCCGGGTGCTCTGCGTGGCTGGTTTTCATTGCTTTCAGGTAGAAGCCCAGGAGCTTCTCATTGAAAAAAGTCGAGGCAGCTGCTTGGTGGTGGGGCTTCAGTAACTGCTTTAAAGGCACGGCACACAGACATAGGGCCAACGTGAGCCACATGTGTGGTGCAATACTGAAGGGCAGAAGCAGGAAATGAAAACTGATGAATCTTTTTAAAAAGTCAGGGAAATTTTAACTCCCTTTTCTTGCAAGTCTGTATTATAAAAGTATATTGAATATTTCCCTCTTTTTAGAAAGATGCAGCACAATAGAGGAAAAGGTAAGCTATTATCTCATACTGAAAGTGTATTGATTATCTGTCGGCTTGGTACCACACGGACATCTGCTACGTGAGGTAGCAGTCACAGTTATCACTTTGTCTTTAGGGGCTGGTACTAGAAAGAAGACCGGTGTGAGCACTACCCAAAAGTTTCACAAGTGCTTGATGCGAAGTGAACCAGGGGAAGGCTTAGATGTGAGAATCAGGGCTTCTGCTTCAGGGTGTGGAAAAAAGTGATGAACTTGCTTCTTCTGCCCTGTGCCATCAGCTGTTCCCTGTTCCACACCCTTCCCTCCAATTTTGCCCCAATTCTGCCTCTTCCTCAGCCAGTGCAGAGATATACTGATAATGAGAAAGAGCTAATGATGGTTTTTATCCAGGATCGTTCACGTTTCTTAACTCTGCTTTTAGACGAGTAATCGAGCAGGAACACTGCCTGTGGTTTTGAACAGGCAGCATACTCAGGTTTTCCTTGGCAGTCCTTGCAAAGATTTGGGGGCCGGATTCCCACGCGGGGGCGCCCACGCACCGCGCAGCGCTGCCTCGATTCCGCGCCCTCCCTCGCACAGTTACTACGTGATTGCCAAGATTTTTTTGAATTTATTATTATTATTATTAATAAAGCTTATTTGATATGTGTAAGCCTTTGTTTGCTCCCTAGATTCTTTCCCATCTTCAAAACCATTAAAATGCATTTTATTGCTCAGCTCCAGACATTAAGCTTCTGCTTCCAAGAAAATAATGTCTAGGAATGGTAATACAGTCCCTGATGTGGCAACACTTCATTTTGTTTGCTTCTGGACCCGCAGCTGAAAGCTTAAGGGAAAATACTTAGGCAGAAGTGCCACAGGTCTAATTGGATTCGAACATGGCAAGAACTAGTTATGTGTAAATCTTGCTGTTCACAGAAAAAAATGCTTTAGAAATGTTATATAGCAGAGATGAACAGTGTATTAGATGTTAATGCCACCAGACTGCTTTATTTTCCACTGCGTTTTTTCTTGCCACCTCAAATACCTCTGGATAAATAAAGATTCATATTACATTAACTTCACAAACAAAGTCATGGTTCTATTCCTAGGACCCATTCCACAGAGATGTACAAATGGAGCCCCCTTTTTTCCATCTGCTTCTTCATGGTAGGCAGCTCCGAACACCAAGCAAAAGGATCTCTTCCTTAGGGATCTGAGTCTAAATAGGGCATTTCAAAAGAGTATTTCCAGTCTGTGTGCCCTAAGCCATTCAGCCTCGTCTAAGGACATGGAGCTGGAGCTCTTTTTCTATTGGCTCATCCCTTTCCTAACGACATGAAGTTTAATGTGATTGCTAAATGTAGTTTTACAGCATCATTTTTCTTGTTTCATATAGTTACCATTCCTCTGACAGTATTTATGATGATAAAACATTTTTTCTGCACACCACAGAGGTGATCCGTACAGTGGTAAATTGATGGTTTCAGCTGAAGCCCAATGTGGGACTGGGGCACCATAGAGCCAAACGTCTGATTGGAATACAATGTCACTAGTTAACATTAAAGTGGTAGAATTGCTTGAAATGGCTCCCTGTCACTGTGTTAGAGTGGGTGTTTACATCTATAAGTGACTTATTTCTTTATTTCTTTCTTTATTTTCAGTGAGGAATACAGGCTGACCCGAAGGAAAGCAGCCTTTTACTTTCTATAGGCAGATGGCAGATTGTAATGTGGGATATGAGTCAGAATTTAGCCTAAGCAATAGTGACCCAAATGAATACTTGGTTCGATTGCTGCAGTATAACAAATTGTCAGTTATTTAAGAAGGTTTCTCAAATAAAAATAAATCTAACATATGGGGGAATCTGTTCTATCCCAGTTGGAGACATCATTTCCTATCCATTAGAAGCAAAAAATAAATGTTATTACTGCACAAAGTCACTCTTGCAGCATTCTAATCTAGTTCAGGGAGTGAATTACAACCTTGCCTTACTTTGCAAACACCTTTAGTATCAGTTTATTTTTCCTTGTTATCTTGTTTTGCCCCTTTAACTTTTTACATCTCATTTGCCATCGAGACTTGATACGAGGTTGGAAGTCCTTTGGGAGAGGAAGTGTTTGTTTTTGCTTAATATCTCTTTAATGGCTAACACAGCAGGACTTCTTGGTATTACTGTAGTCTCAATAAATGGAAACATTTCAGAGCCTCTTGAAGGTTTGTGAAAGAGTCATATGAGTAGTGAGACTTGTAATAAAAATGCCTTACCAGTTTATTTGTCTCCTGGATAATGCCAGTGATGTCAGAGGACCTACTGAGTCTAAAATATAGATAATACTGTTCACAATCAGAAAAACACAATAACATGCTTTATCTAGTATGGCTTTTGTGTGCAAAAGTACCTCTTATAAGGCATACTGGTATTTTTATTTTATTTTTTTTCCTTTCACTAGTGAGAATTTAATTCTTATTGGCTATAAACAAGTAAATCAAGGAATTATTAGGAAAAAATAAGCAAAATCCTTTAAACTTTCATATGCTTTCCAACCCATGTTGTGCTATATCTTGACTATTACATGCAGTTTTCTTTCTCCATAATAGGTGTACTAAATTGGCTGCAAAGAAGGGCAACTGGGATGATTAAGGACAGACTTGCTTCCATTGAAGGCTCAGGCATGATTTGTCAGCCTGATGTATGAAGGGACTGAAGGATTGTTATGACAACAGTCTATGAGATCACAAATTAGCATGATGAACTTGAATAGGAAGTGATTATTCACAATCTCTTACACTTCCAGATCAAGAAGGCAATAAATGGCATTGCCTAGTGGTTGGCTTGAAAGAACTAAAGGGAAATATGCAGATAAACTGCAGAACTCTTTGCAGAAGGTGATGTGATGTCAAAAGTTTATGCTTGTTTAGAAGCTATCATATATTCACAAAATAAAAATCTGTCAGGTTATTAAATATAATGATATTATTTCTGCCTTCAGTGCCAGAGATATGACTTTGGATTTGAGACATTTTGATGACTTGTCTCAAAACTAGCAGCAATGATATTGCTTTTCAAACTTCTTAAATGAAGCTAGCATTCAATATGTGCTCCAGACTAGTTAACAACTGAGCAGTGTCTACTTGTGCAGACGGGGTATTTGTGTAATTGCACAGATGCCCAACTGCTATTTACAGATCAGCCCTGGTAAGAATAGCCTTCATACATTAGTTTCTACACACTTTTAGCCAGTTTCTCAGTTTATAATCTAGCTTTAGTGGCTCTTAAATGCGGTCTTTTAAAATGGAGCTTTAGTGACTCTGGCAGTTACAACTGCTGATGATCTGTTTGTTTATCTGCTTCCATGTTTCTCATTTCCTGGACTGAGTCCTATTCTGCTGTGAGGTTGAAACCAGCAAACTTCTTAATTCTTAATGTTCTTGTCTGAAGGCTAGACAGCAATCAATAAGAGCGGAAGCTATGCATGCAGAGATGAACTCCTCTTGCCCTCCATCCAGATGGACTTCTGCTGGTACCAGAATAGCCCTGTGAGTGTGGCACTCAGAAAAAAGAGTATATTTCTTTACAATGTTAGATGTCAGAAATCCCAGCCTTGTTCCCTTGCTTTCTTTCTGAGATGCCTTTTTCCTGAATCTGTTTTGAGCTTTCACTTTCTTCCTTTCTTATTCTCCTTTGAAATGGACACTTAAACAAGATACCAGCTACATCTCAATCTGCAAAAAGTTGAACCAAAGCTCCTGACCGCTTTTGGTCAGGTTAATCTGCTTTTTTTTTTTTTTTTTTTTCCCTTACTGCTTTCTGTTTTATCTTCTACCCTTTAACCCTCCCTGGTTTGATGAGAAGGAAGAAAAGACATATTTGGGAGCAGCAAAATGCCACCACAAACTGGTTCTACTCCAATCCTGGCAGTGCCAGCTGGGAGCTCCTGACTCTGGACCGGAGACATCAGTGTGACCTCCCCTAAGAAGCCAAGTGTTGCAGTCCTTCCCCTTTTGTGCAATCTCAAGAGGCTTCCACTCCATCATGCTAACCAGATGAAGGTAACCTGCTTTCAGTGTTGTCAGGAACTCATTTTGTGTGGAGATTTCGTCTGATGTAAACCACGCTTTTCATCCCTTACTTTGCCGCCCTTTCTTTCTCGTCTGGAGCTGCTATGCAATGCATAGCTATGTCAGTCTGAGCTATAATCATGGAAGTTTTTTTCTGACAAGTTGCTTGACAAAGTTAAAAAGAGAACAACAATATATATAAGCATATTATGTAAACATTAGCAACAGAGGTCCAGCTGCTTAGCATTCAATTAATTTAGTTCAGTCAATATTGCATGGTACATAGTTTTGTCTGCTCGTATTGTAAACACATCTTGCCCTTGAGCACTTATTTCATTTGACTAATTAAGATCTACTTCTAAGTGCTCCCGTTTTGTTGCCAGGCAGATTCTCCCAAATTTGGGTACAGCTGTTGTGCTCTGTGAAGAAACCATTTGAAGTCCAGGTCCATCTGTTTTGTTCTCCATTGTGTCAGGCCAAAACCTGTGCTTGCTGAAGGCAGCAGAGCCTCTGACTGTATATGAATCAAGACACTGCATGTTTTTTACTTTTGCCAGCATGGTTCATGCAAGTACACCTTATATTTCTGTGCAATATTTTTTTCCCCCCTGGATGTGGTAGTGAAAACCTTTTTAAAATTTTAACTACTTAATTCAGTTTCTTAATTTTTTCAGAGAGGTAAATACTGAGGCAAGTACTAGGCCAATGAGCTTGGGCTTTTTAGATAAACTATGAGAATGAAGTTTTCCTAGTGGTCTTGTTCAGTGTTCTGACTATGTAAGATGCTGAATTTTCATTTCATGAACAACTGTAGAAAAAAAATTAAAGTAACATTGAGCTACATGAAAATTTTCATTCAGCCAAAATTAAGAATGAATGAAAAAAGAACTTTTCTAAATAAAATTCATTTCAAATAAAAATTCCACCTATTTTGACTTCTGAAAATTAAATATTTTTTTAAAGAAAAAAATATATAATGCACACGTATTGTGCATATATTACACTTTTTCTGCATGCATATCTTGGGAAAACTGTTGCACATTACTGAATTGATACTTCACTGGGGAAAACGCCTGGCCTGAAAAACACTCTGCTGTTCTTTGTTATGTTGTTACAAGACCATGAAAAGAAATGTAGATTGATTTGACAGTTGTTCTAAAACTTTTCATGCATCTACTTTACCATTGTAGCCATAGGTAAATACTAAATCTGTATTGTCAGGTATGGAGTAAGAAAATCCTACAAAGAATCAAAAGTTAAGGAAAAGTACATCTAGATGTGTTCTTGCTAAATAGATTTATAACTGTAACAAAAAAAAAAAAAGAAAAGAAAAAAGAAAATGAAACTTCAGACTGATTTCTGGTCTTTGTTCTACAAAAATTACTCTCATTGCTTATGAAGCATATATGATGTCCTCTCCTGAGGAAATGTACCTCCATGAAAGCACGGAGATACATCTGCATCATTTCAAACACCTTAACACATACTGCAGGTCACAGCAGGGCTAAAAAGTGCAGGTTACCAGCATTTTTGTGACTGCCTGTGTTGCAGAGATTGAATTTGTGCTAGCAATGATTGGTAGAAAAATAGCAAATTACAGTACAAAATAACAAAATTCTGCTACTGCTAAGAAAATACACAGAAAACATACACTACTTTTCATCCATAGATTAAATATGATACAAAACCAATCCGTCTTCATTTTGTAGGGAGACTCAAAGTGCAGAACAAACATAGCATACTTTACCAACATGTTATATTCATTTCACCTCAAAAAAAAATAAAAAAAATAAAAAAGAAAGGTAAGCCAAAGAATACAGGGTTATATAGAGAAATGTTAGGTCTTATTAGCCCGATATGTCTGGACAGCCTGGATCAATAATCAGAACTAACAAGCTGTATGTTCCCCGGGACAAAAAGCAGGCTGGATTCAGGAGGAGAGTACAGGAGGTGAGTGGCTTCACCTGACGATTTTAAGTAGAGAAGCAGACTCTTTTAGGTGGGTTATGTACAAAATCTGCTTGGTATCTGCCTTTTTTTGTGGAGGCAGATGTGCAGCACATACTCGTTAGTGGACTAATAGGGGGTGATGATGGAGGGGCAAGCTCTCCATAGAGAGGGAAGGTCCCAGGTCTTGTAATCAAAGGACACTGGGTAATTTTTTGTGTGCTCAATCTTGTTGATACAAATTCCAGCCCACAGTGTGTGAAATATTGAATTAAAGGTTTTGTTGCTTTGACCCTGAATGTGAATTCAAATAAGGCTGTCATGCTCTGTGTGGTTTGGATTAGAAATGGTAATATGTTAAATAACCGTGTGTTTTCTCAGGAAGAGCTCTCCATAGGTAATTTACTGTTCAGAGGCACTTACAGAATACAAATGAATGAGAATAGAGAGAGATTGCTGAAGAGATCAGCCAAATATTCTGAGTTAAAACTCAGTCATTGATGGTATTAGCTAAAATTGCATCCCACCAGTGGGAATAGAGATGCTGGGTAACAATTCAACAGCCTTTAGGTGCTGCTTCATTAGCCCATATCTATACTTAGAGTAATTGTGCAGCCTTTGTGTTTTCCCTGGCCATCAGCACTATGGCTATGAAGACCTGATCCTGGCATCCAGTGCCTCATATGAAATGAATCTTTGCTTAGCTCCATTTCCACCTACAAGCTAATGGGCAGATTTTCATTGTACAAAACAGCCTTGCACTTCGGTGTTAACAGATATTCTTAAGACTGAGTTACAGAAACATGCTCCCTGTGTGGCCAGGGAGATTGGATTTGTGATTGGGAAAACATAGTGCTGCTATTTGTAAGGATGAATCGAAGGCTGCCAGTCACCAGAAAACATGAATTCAATGAAAACTAATATAACCATGAATGAAATCTTCAAACAAAACTGAAATGCACAATGTTTTCTTCTTGAAACTTCCCCCACACAGTGGTTTGCTCATAATGAGCAATGTTTCTTTGTGCAGTCTACTTCTGTATGCCATGTTTGTTACTTGACATTTATGCAGAAGATGAATCTGCATCAGCAAAAGCTGTTAGAAGTGGTAGCAGAAAGCTAATAGAGGAATCTTTAAGAATTTTATCTGATGGACTCAGTTGTGCTTTCAGTTTTGCAACTTGGTTCCTGACGAGTGGAGGTCTGGTACATGAATGTACAGCCCAATTAGTAATTAACTACTTTGTGCTCATGCTCTGCCAGGTTGGGTAAGCAGTCTTTCAGCATAGTGACTTGAAGCACTGTGTTTTGCTTATTTGTGTTATTGCAGTGTCAAGGAACCATAGGTGAAGCTCAAGACAGACTGTACTGGCACTGAACAGAGAATTTCTCAAGATTTATTACATCTGTAAACTCAGATGCATTTGAGGCAAGAATTCATTCTCACGAAATGAAGTGAATCCATGAGTACCAGAATCTCCCAATTTGTGCTGGGTTTTATTTTATGCAGCAATTCACACCTTGGCAGAGGACAAGTAAATTCATGAACCGTACTTAGGGCTGTAATATCCTAGCACAACTGCGTTATCTCAAAGCACAATATGCCAGCTCTGCAAAAGATGTGATATGACCGGGTTTGGAGACTATTTTTGCTGCTTCTCTGACTACAGAAATATAGGCTCATGTACAAGCACAGCTGTTTCCTGAGAAATCCACCCCTCCTCTAAATGAGCCCCTATTTTTGAAAAGTGAGCCCAGCTTGGCTCTTTCTGGTCACTGGGGGACAGCCTGGCCCTATCAGTGGCTCTGAGGCTGCTAAGAAGGGGCAGAAATGTGCAGAACACTCGCTGTAATTGACTCTGCCTTCTGCTGTGTGCAACCGAAGAGGGCTTCAGATACTCTGGCTAGGTGACTAGCTTGGCTAATTTCATGCGCTCATGCAAGTACTGAGTGCCAAGTGTTTGCTACCAAAATCTATGGATCTGTATAGCTATCCATCCTTTTGAAAATAAAAAGGGAAAGATATCTAAACTACACTGTCAGCACCTGAGTAACTTCTAACTTTGCGTGCAGTGTACAGATGCATGGTAAAAGTGAAATGACTACTTTCTAACCCTCTAAGGAAAGAAATCTTTCCAAAGTGTGTGAACAGAGCAGTCTCCATTGCTTAATACTAGTGTACTGTGAAGAATGGATTATTTTGACTTAGCGACTGACTTGAGTTATGAAGGGTAAGCAATGGCTGAAACTGAGCCAAAACAAACAAACAAACAAAACCAACAAAACCAACAAAAACAACAACAAAAAATTAAAATTTGTCATGAATAAACAATACAAAATCCCATTTGTGTTCAGTATCAATATCAACAAGGTATTTGTGAATCTGCCTCTCAGAATGTCTGGAAAAAATAAAAAATAAAAACAGGAACAACTTGGTCAGCTCTACAAGCTCTTCCCCTTGCTGGGCTTTCTGTCCCTACTGGTGTTTGTTGCTGTGGGTGCTCATGCTGTATCTTTAAAGCCACTCGTTTTTTGTTGCCAGTGCATTCTCTGCAACTTTGAAGGACAGCATTTCAGCTAGGTTAGGAGATAATGTATTTCTACACATTGCTGTGTATGTGCAGAGCCTCTCTGGACAATTGTTCAGCAGTGAACAGACAGTGATACAAGCTCAGCATGTGTATCCTGCAAAGGATATACAGAGGGACTCAGGACATGTTATCTAAATGTCTTTAGAGATGATTATGGTGTGTTTTGAATTGCTAAATGTGCTCTTCCCCAGGGAGTGGTCAATTTGTTGTCCCAGTGGGCAATACCAGCAGCACGAGCATGCTGACTTCCTTGAAACTCTTGCAGAGATGTTTCCTGTACACTATCTTCCTTGTTTTATGAGCATGCTGCGATAAAATATGTTTAACTGTTCTTTTGTGAGGGTTTGTGGGAGCTAGTTGCTTGAATATGCCATTTGAACCATGACAAAACCCTTGTGAAATGTGGCATTTTGTGCATGTCATGGAGCAGAAAGCAATGGGAGTACAAAAGCAGCCATGGATTATATGTTAACTGATGGAGGCACACATGCATGCTGGTTACTGCTGTGAATGGGATGAAATGCTAAAATCCTTGTATCCTTTATAGCAGGCAGATTAAGTCAGAGAGAGGCTGGCAGAATTGCCCACTTGGTAAGATTGCTCCTACAAATATCTGCAAGAGTGATTTCTGCAGCATGTGCCAAATTAACAAGTCAGAACCTATCCTCCCGCTATTTTTGCTTGCAGAAGGTTGTCTCAAAATTAAGTATGTCAATTTTAATTTTAAAATGCGCATATCAAAACTGGGGAGATTAATGTTTGAAAGATTTAATGAATGGCCAGATTTTGTTCAATTGTAACTCCCTTGTTTTGTTTCACCTTTCTTATATTTCATATTTAACACCTTTGTTCTGCCTTTCTTGAGGCTGTATGCATTGTGAAACTGCTGTAAACCCACTTCTAAGCACCAGCTGACCATTTTTAGCTCTCTCTTAGGTCTGTTTTCTGTTATCCTGATTATATTGAGACAATTTGAATTCTGTATCAATTATTAACTGTTCCACTTTCTTGTTGCTTTTTTTCTATTTTTCCCTATGGCCTTAGGTCTCAGCAAAACATGGGGAGCTGCTCTTGAGCATGTGCAGAAAAGCCATTCATGCAATTGACATGTCAATACCTGTCATCACTATAAATAATTCAGTTTATTAGTAGCTCTAATAGTTCCAGTCTGATGAGGCAGAGGGTGATCTGGTGTAACAAGAATATCTACTTCAGCTATGAATGGTCCTGCAACAGCCACCAGGACTTCGAGCTCCTTTTCTTGGGAGCTGTTTTTAAGATGAGGTTTTAAGATGAGGTTTTTAAGATGAGTTCCTCACCTTTCTTGGTGTAAAAGGAGGTGGGACAGAAGAGAATAAAGGTATCTCAATCTGTGTGGGCTTTGGGAAAGGTGTTGCTGGCACCTACTTCCACTCAGAGGGGCTGGGGAGCTGCTGCTAGACAAAGGTAGAAGATGTAGGGGGACAGCTAGTAAGTGCACTTGTTCCCAGATAATTCACTGACAGGAAAAGTCAATAATGTGCTTGTGTGTGCAATGTACATATAAATACTTTGCCATTGGGGGTGGATAGTATTTTTCATCTGTATTGTTGTCACTGACTCAGGCATCTAGTTGAGCTTCACAAACATTTGTATCAAATAAATGAGGAGATAAAAAGTAATGGCAACTCCTTAAGCCAGCTTTGACATAAAAGTGAAGTTTCTGTATAATTGTACTCTGCACCCACCAGAAAGAAGAGCATGTTCATGCATGTAGCTGAGGTGGTAAGTCTGTTAAAACTGTACTTCAGGTCTGACTAAGTAAATATAGAAGTCTGAACACTTGGAAATATCAGTGCTTACTGGCAATGATTTTCTAATGGTTGTGAAATGGCATATCCTTCTGTGTGGCACTTGCATCTAAATTCAAATGCACACTAGATTTAATTATAAATTGAGAAAATCTGAAAGATGTGAATGGTTTGATTCATCCAATTGATTTTTTGTTTTCTTCTTACTCTGGAACAGTGTTGTACCCTGAGTATATATCAAGCTTTATTCTTTAGTGGACACTCATATCTCAGAGTATCGTGCTTCACGTGTAATTTGGCATTCCTGTTTCTCCTGCAGCATTTGGGAAGAGGGGCTTGTGCTTGGATGAAGGAGCAGGGTCCCAGAGCTTTGAATATATACGGCAGACAGAGGGACTTGGCTCCCACCTTCCAGCATGGCATCTTTGAATTTAGATTTCCTCTTGCTCTTGCATACATGGTTTATTTTCTTTTGGTAAGTGGTCCCATGAGTCCTCTGTACTTAGATTACATTTCTTCCAAAAGTAATAAAACAAGCAAAACAAACAAACAAAAACCCCAAACTAACAAACCCAAACAAACCAAATTTTCACTAAGTTTTAGCACACAAAACTCAATGATAGCCTTTGCTCCAGTTTCTAAAGATGTCAGATTTGCAGTGATATTGATGGGCTAAGTGACTTTAGAGACAGTTCCCAGAAAGATAAGTGGGTAGGAACTTTTCTGGCTTTTGCCTTCAGAAACTTAATCTCAAAAAGATGCCACTGTTTGATTGGCCTGAGTTTCTGGAAAGATGTCTCACTCTTTGTACACCATAGTACACTCTTTCATATTACCCTGTTTGAACTTAATTTTAGAATGGCTTGGTATTTTAGAACAGCTAAAGGGATTGGCCAGAAGCAGATGACCACTCTCATTCTCAGCTCTATGCTGTAATAAACAGAGACCAGTCAAAGAGAAGAAAATGAGATTTTTTTTTCCTTTCCTTTTCTTTTCCTTTTTTTTTTTTTTTCTGTAGGACTGGCAGGGCCCATGGGAAGTGGCACATTCTGGGACACGGGGTTGTGGCTGACACGTCTTACGAAGGAGCAGGGGGAGTCTGACAAGTCAGTGAATGAGAGAAGCTCTTCATTTATGGATGTGACAGAACCCAAGTTTCTGTGGGGAATGGGAGTTGCCCTCATTACAAATGTCAGAAAGATTGAATATTTTGGAAAAGGCATAGAGATGAGTTTCCTTCCAGCTTTGCTGTTAATTGAGAAGGAGACTTGTGACTTGTTTTTAGCATACTCTGAGCAACCAAATCCTCCATAGCACCCATGGGTGCCTGAGGAATGAGGGCTGAGAGCAAGGTGCAGAGTAAATGATGGCAACCTAAATGCACCTGTTAGATCCCAGGAATCCATGGAAAAAAATAGTTTTCCACTGACTTTCACCAGCAAAAAGATGAGGCTGGGCAGGCTGGAGGAGAGCACCCGCTCTGTCCTGGCTGCTGCCCCCTGGATCAAGCAGAACCCCTTGGGAAGGGGAAATCATGCCTTCTCTGGAAGTGATATGATATGCTTGGTGAGAAGAAGCAGGGTGAGACCAGATCTTTTTTTTTTTTTTTTTTTCCCCTGATACTTTAGGGAGAAGACATCAGTGGATCCATCTCAAAGCTCCTGCTGCTTCAGGTACCAGCACACTCATATTCATCAGTGAATTTTTATTGTCAGGCATGAAAATATTACTAGATATATGTTGCCTGCAGGCAGGTAAAGGAAAAGCTCTCTGGGAAAGCTTGGATTTAAGACAGGCTTTTCATCTCTAATAAAAATAGCCCTTTTTGTTTGAGGTGTAGGTTCTTACATCCATGGTAGTTCAAATGCAATCATAATCTGGATCAATGCAGTCTTGTCTCAAGCAGGGAGCTGTGATAAATCTGTTCAAATCTCATCCTGTCAGACCTCTCTGTGCCAACAGAGGTGATAATGAATGTTTAGGTATGAACACAGTTGTTGTTTCTTCTTGCAACAAACCATCTAGAGGTTCAAGTGAAATATTTTATTGATTGACTGCAATACCACTGTGAGCTTGTTGCTCTTTCATGTAAGCATTACGTATATTTAGTATTATGTCTGTTTTTATATGAAGCAAAGACAGCCATAAAGACAATGGAGTCAAAAAGAAATTGTCATTTTCTATTCTGTAACTGACTAAATAAATCTCCCACTTTCCCCCAAATTGGTCTTTTCAGGCTTCTCTGGGCTTGTTCACTTCTCCCACACAAGTGATGTGGTTACTAGGAGAGTGCTACTGACAAGGCATGGTTCAGTGTTGCAATGTAGATTCCTGAATCATGCTGCAGCATTACTGTTGTCATAGAGACACAGATTTTTAAGGCCAAAGGGAGAGTTTTGCTAATCTGCTCAGACCTCTTGTAAAACACACAGCAGATTGCCAGCAAGTAAATAATTTTGCCAAGCTGGAGCACAGCCTGGCTTTCTCTCTCCTGTGACAGTGAAACAAGCTTCACTTGAGATTGGGAGATGCTGGAAGGCAGGTCCAAATGGGATATGATTTATTGTTAGAGTGGTGCTGTCTGCACATCGTTTTTCCTGCTGAGTGAAAGCCAGATGCAGGCTTAGACCACAAGGTCATGCCGTGACTGTGATACTTGCAACTTCAAAGAGACAGAGTATTAGAGTAATAACAGTATCCCATCCTAGGTGGTGCAGTGAGGTCAGCACTTGTATTGTAATGAAGGATGCTAGAGTGGGGTGGCTGTGTGCAGTCAAAAGTCTCTGCCAGACCAGCTCTGGCTGATACAGCTGCAGCAGCTTGATACGTGCAGGAGTAGCCCTTGCCACAGGCTGCCTGGTAAAGCAGAACTAACAGTGGGGGGATTTAACATCCTAAACTGTCAAGATGACATCCATCAGAGCTCATGTGAGAGTGCCAAGCAGCCTGGGTAACCTCCAACCAAGTATTAAGCCTCCTCTGTCCAGGGTCTGTTAATCCATGAGAACTGCGTTGTGACAGATCCCAGCTCTGCTGACAAAGCAATTCCAGTTATAAAATCCCTTGCTTTTGCACAGACTAATTTCCAGTGGCCATCACCATATTACACACTGAAACAGGTTTAAAGCTTCTGATACGGTCTCCCTTCTGCCTCCACAAAACTTGGAGTAAGAAGTGCTTGAGCAAAGCAGTGAAAATTTGCGTGAAGGATCAAGTGCAGCCAAAATACTCTCCTCCTCCTAAATGTATACATCTATCTGGTTGTCAGCTGTGCAGAAATAGCTTCTGCCATCCTGTAAGATAGCTTCAGGAAGGCTGGAAATGTATTTTTTTTTAAGTGAAAATAATCTGCTGGCTCAATATAAGCATGTCTTATCACTGCTCTGGCTGATCTTCTGGAGAGGTTAGATACAGGGCAGTGTTCTGGTTCTTGGCGCTCTTCTCTCATTCCTGTGTAGCACCATTGTTTTGCTGCTCTTGGCAGTGCCTTATGCTACTCACTGGTAAGTATTATTAAGGCCAATTCTTAGCACTTTAGATTTTCAAGGGATTGTTTATGGCTGACTCCCACAAAATCCCTAAAAGATGCAATGACTCTGCTTTTCAGTTCACGAATAGAACAGAACAGAACAGAACAGAACAGAATAGAATAGAATAGAATAGAATAGAATAGTTCTGTAGGAAGGGATCCTCAAAGTTCATGTAGTCCAACTACCTGACTTCTTAAGGGCTGACCAAAAGTTAAAGCATATAAATGAAGGCATTATCCAAATGCTCTTGAACACTGACAGGCATGGGGCATCAACCACCTCTCTAGGAAGCCTGCTCTAGTAACTTAAGAGCAATTCATCTATGAGACTGCCTGATTCCTCTGGAGCATGCTTCTACAGTAGGAGTAAGTCTCACTGAAAACACAGGGAAACTTAAAAGAGGGCCGGTTGGTGTGTGCAACAATATTAGCGTGCCCTGTCATTGCTGGAGCTGTACAGGTGCTATAAACACACTGGGAAGCACTGAACTTTTGGAGGGCCAAATATATTTCCAGATTGCTTGGTTTAGATGAGGGGAAGCACACTGGGACAGGGAGAGGACTCTCACAGGTGCCAACTTCCTGCCACCTTATTGGGACGAAGGAAATCCTGCTGGTCTCATTTTGATGGAGAGCTGTGGGAAGGAGTGGGGACAGTATAGCAGCCCTACTTTCCTAGTGTGTGGGACTAGAAGAACAGGAAACAGTCCTGATCTGCTCATAAAGCTCAGGGATTTTTTAGGGACATTTAACAATAATGTGAGGAACACATAATCCATCTTGGGCATGGTCAAGTGTCTTGGCGTTTATTTATCTATCAGGCTTTTGCTTGCTGTTTCTATTGCAGAGTTGTGTTGCTTGTGATTGCATCTGCAGGCATGCACCTTCATGCAAGCTGTACATTTACACCTGTAGGTCAGTGGAGGTCAGCTAAACAACTACTTCTCTTTAAATGTAGGAGAGATAATTTACCAGCTCATACAGATCTTTGACTTAGTTTATATTCTGTCTTTGACTTTTTGCTTAACTTCCTAATTGTCGTGTGCCTATTCTACAGGCACTGAACTCTCCTTATAAACATTTCTCTTCATTTCTGAGCTCACTTCCAGAGTCTCTCCTGACCAGATATAATTTAAAGGGTGGAGGTGAGGAAGGATCATTCACTTGGAACAAGAATTTCAGACAACTAATAAGAAAGAGAAGATTCTTATTTAGTGCAACTTACAGTGCTTTAATTGCCAAAAATGGAGCCATGCCAGTTTTCACCAGCTGAAGATCAGACCTACTTCTTCCATATCAGATTACATGCTGTTGCCAGCTACTAGGTTTAGGGCTATCAGTATTGCATAGATTTACACATCTATACAGGTCTTTTTGCAGTCTGTGTGTTTAGTTTCATATATTGTTTTCCTTCTGCATGCACAAAGCTTGCAAGATTACTGACAGCACTCAGGAAAAAAATGTTGTTAAGAAATAAAGTTGGGATTTAAAAAAGGTCAGTGTTACTCTTATTAAATTCCTGATGAAACCAAAAAGACTGTAGGTAGCAGCAGAAGAAAGTTGGTGGCAATTGCAACATAGATGACACCTCCTCACTGCTCTGGAACATGGTGCCTTGTGGGTTAAGCATATCAACAGTGTAAACACAATATAAAGATGACCACAACCACTTTCCAGTGCTTTGGAGATGGTTCAACAGTGCACATGGTGCACCGTATCTGTCTATTGGTAAGAGATGCTCCTTAATCCTACACAGGCAGATCCACGATAGCTTAGTGATTACAGCACTGCCTTCCCTGGTCCTTTTATTTAAGGACAGCTTATTTTAATTCTTGTCTCTCTCCAACCTGAGATGTATAAGACTTTCCTTCAAAAAGATATATATATATATTTAACCAAGAATATGTTAACAATTTTATTTTCATCCTAGCTCTGCAAAGATTTATATAGTGGCACAGTAGAAAGCTGGATAGCTGAAGTGGAATGCAGGAACTGGAGTGAGAGGCTGAAGATGAGAATCTCACAAATTGGTTCTGTCATGGAAGAAAATGTCACATTTCTGGTGTGTGTGGCACTAACAGGGAGGCAGTGGTCATGGCTATTACCTGTTAATTCACATCCATCCTGCCCCTTGGTAACTTTCAAGGAGATTAATGGGGACTACTAAGTGCTGAGTACTCAGGATGACTGTTTTTCTACTGCTTAAAAGCCTGAGAATGAGGCAGCCTGGTCTTCAGAAATGTGTCCAGAATGTTCTTCTTCCAAGTACATCATCAATAATTTTCAAGAGTTTTAGAGATGCATAGGAGAAAAGTTGGGGGTGCATTAGAAAGACATATTTTTGATGGTGAATTGTCATAGATTCCAGGGTTCCTGGTATATACAATACCTGAAAATTTCAGTAGTAGTTATGCATGCTTCTGCTTTTGTGCAATCATTCTTTTGTTAGTAGAACTGGTCTAGATATTCATTAGAAGTAATACATTATACTAATTTTGACCTGCTGGCAAATTATGAATAAAGATTTTGTTGATTTCTTTGAATTGGCTCAACAAGTATTAACATATCAACATATATACCTTTGGAGGCTTGAATTATTTGTAGCTAGTGTTCAAAAGGTGTGAAAAGCAATTTTCTTTTGGAGATGTGTGACTGGCCACATGAGTGACGTGGTATTTTCTCATTCCTGACTGTGCTAGCATTTTAATTGTTTATTTGATCTAATGCTGAATTTTGATGAAGTCTCAATGATAGTATCAAGCCCATTCTCACTGAGTCCCTACAGAAGTTCATTTATGTGAAAGTTTGTGAATGGAGAGGTATGAGCCAGCCTTTTCCAGTTATTTAGGCTGTTGGCTGATACATGATCATGTACTTTGATCAGCTTTAGTCACAATTGGACTGGAAACTTCCAATCAACTATCTTCCAGCAAATAAATTCAGGTATGAATTCGGTATGAATTCAATATGAAAGAGACTTCAGTACAAAGTCACCAATTTGATGTCTGTGGTACCGTATATTTCAATTTCCTCTGCTGATCAGCTAGAAACTCTACTGAAGAGAAGTGTTATGCGCTTTATTTTGAAAATCAAGAAATGACATTTTCCAAATGCATTCGTTGCATGTCCTGTTAAATTTAAGCTGGAAGATGAGCCAAGCAGCAGCAAGCAACATCGACAAAATTGTTCTGTGCCAAAAAAGGCAGTAGTGAACTGCCAAGCCCAAGGACAAGCATGACAACCATGCAGCTTAATGAGCGGCTCTGTATGTGGTGGATTATGAAGTTCAGCCAGAGTTTTGCTCCAGCAGAAAGTAAGTGGGGAGAACAGTAGGATGATGGGCAGCACTGGACAGGGAAGTTAATGTCTGACTACTGACTGCTTCCCAGAGAAGAGGAGAAAATATCTGTATACATGGTCATATACAGGTCTGTGGGTTTGTGGTGCCTCAGTAAACTCAGAGCGATGTGGATATGGACAGTGCTAACTGAAAGCAGAAGTACAGGGAAGGTTCATGTATGTTTGTCTTATTCACTACAGGCTCATCAACTTGCCCGGCTTGCTCTGCTACTGTCTCTTGTGGGGGGTTAACTACGGTGCACAACCACTATGTTCTTCCAGAGATTTCCATGCTCATATTGAATGGAGAACAGAGAAGATGTAACTGTGGTGACTTGTGACTGCATCTACTGATGTGCTTCATGGGAACCTTGACAACATTGCCTCCCTGCTTCTCTTTCTGGTATGTCTGCCTGCAGAGCCAAAACACTAGTGTCTTAAAAATAATAGATGCTCTTTTTGAATTTCTATGGAAATAAGTTAACTGATTCTGTTCAGACAGTGCTCTCTCTGGAAAAAAAATAATTTTCATTAAACATACTTGAAATGTTTACTTGATTGTAATCTTTTGCTGGTGGAATAAAAAATTTGTTCTCAACCTGGCACAGAATTTCTAAAATCACTATAAAATGATATGCTGGGAAAAACAGCAAAAGGAAATAACTCTTGGGGAAACATTTCAAGTTTCTTACCAAACAATTTAAAATCTAAATCAAAAGCTGCTGCTCTACTGATTATATTAAGGCTGATATTGATTATCCACTTACAAAGAAAAAAATTACTTGAGTATGGAGAATAATTTTGCAGATACATGCCCATTTAAATGCTTTAAATAAGACACCTTACTGGTGCTATCAACTAAAAATTGTTAACAAGTGTAAACAATAGGCTGACAGCCCATCTTGCCTAATCAGTGCTCTAGACCAGGTATATGCTTTTCTCAGTGCCTGACAATAGCCACTTCACAGATATGTTGAGATACATAACATGTATGTATATTCAACTGATAAAAAAATTCTGTAGTTTTATTCTGGGGGCTGCACTTCCAAATAAATTGTTTCCCAGCAATATTTTCTGTGTCTCAAAGTGTTTTTTTCTTCTTTGGCTTAGACTAATTTATTTTATAGTTGTATTACAATACTATTAAGCATTTTATACTTGAATATTCCAGTGTTTTGGCACTATGGAAATCTTTTTATTTGTCAAAATCTAAATGATTGAAGACTAATGGAATCTCTCTGAAAATTCATACTGTGAAGTTTTTGGGAATATAACCTCTTTTCAGTTACACAGAAGCTTATATCATGAATTTCTGCAAATGGAAACTGTACTTCCCAGACTTTAAGATCTTTGAATGGGATGTGTTATGAACAATAAAAACATTGCTGTTATTGATGATATAAATGTTAGGAAATAATTTTGTTAGGCAAGGAAGAATCCTTAATCCTAGATCAGCATGTTTCTATTTATTTAGTTGTTCAAAATATCCATCAAACAGATTTAAATGCTAAAACTGTTATTTCTCTTCTAGTGAGCTAAAACAAAACACTGAATGTGAGGAAATCGGTTAATATATTCTAAAATCTGATACCTTAGAAAAAAGTATTATTATAATAAAAGATTGGTTAATTATAACTGTAATTTTGCAACAGTTGTAATGTGGCAAACTAAAATTCTTAGAAAACTGTTGCATTGTTTTGCATTGGACCCTACTTTATGTAGTCTTAATAACTTTGCTTAGGCAGACCGCTCTGTCCTCGGTGTCAGTAGTTGGCTTGACCTAAGACAGAATAAAGATTCTTTTCAAAAACCTGAATAAGCTTTTCTCTAGAGGCTGGCCTCATAAAAGATCTGAAGACTATATTAATAAAAATTTGAAACTGCATGGCTTGATCTTACACTCATGGAAGACAATGGCAAGGCTCTTGTTAACCTCAGTGCAGAAGGATTAAGTTGTTTCCTTTTATCACCTCCAAGCATTTTGATTAGAGCAATTGATCGATCCTCCCAACACCATGTGGGGCAGTTGTTAATCTTGATGTTAGAGATGATTGCACTGAGGTGAAGCACTGAGTGAGTAGGCATTGAAGATGGGCAGTGCTCTGCTGCTGTCCTCTGATCTGCTCATCAAGAAGTACTCTCCCCCTTAACTCAGCAAGAGGTTTTGAAAGACATCATACGAGTTTGGATCAACAAAATATTGTGAAATAAGCATATTTTAGCTTGTACACTATAGAAAGAAGTGTTCAATGTGCAGGCTCACTGGATGTAAAATAGTTGAACAACTTACACCTGCTTTGTTTAACCCACGATTGCCTTTCAATCCACTGATGTTATTTAGCGAACCCTCTCCCTCCAATAACTTACAACTTTCAATTTCTAGTGTGCAATTTTGTTCATCCAGAGGATATCTGCGTAGATCCATCATGCAAGCAGCTGTTGTTGTGATCCTGCAAGAGGAGGGTGAAAAAAATCAGGAAACTTGAAACCACATTTGACTTGTTTGAGAAGGTAAATTTTTCTGTAGCAGCTTTTCTTATTTGTTTAAATACTGAATGGTGGTGCACAAGGATTGTTGGCATACAAAATGGCTTGTAACTCATGAATAAATAAGTTATACAGCACAACATACTGGTTACAGTATGAAGCATAGAAGGATATGCTGAATATCATAGAGCAGGATTTTGACTGAAAAATTTACAGGCAAAAGTGTAGTGTCTTGAAGAATATTTTTTGAGATTTCTCTTTGGACATCTCATTTTTAATGTTCTCAATTCAATATCTTCAAATTGGTTTGCATATGTTTTTATATAACTAGTATTTACATACCTCTCTTTTTTCATTTTTTGTCATCTACTGCGTTTTAAAATTTGTCTAATATGTATGCATGTTTTCATTCATGCTGTGGAAGTACTAGTAATATCTGAATCATTTTTATGGTTTCATAATCAGTTTATCATTATAATAATTGAACATCACCTCATAAAAATGGCAGAATGACATCAAAAACTTATGAAATGTAACATTGTCTTGTGGTTAATTAAGAAAGCTACTTCCAGTAGTGCTTTCAAACTCACAGAAGTGAGTTGGCATCTGCAGTTGTCTTTTTTGTGTTTGTGTGATAGAAGGGTTCTTACATTCTTATAAAACTTCTGAAGTTGTAAATGGGCAAACTTGGTTTGGAATTTTATTGGCCTCTCTCTCCTTCTCTCTAAAAATTCCTTCCTAAGAAATGCCTTTTTTCTTGATTTAGATATGGTCCTGTTTCATGGTAATTGATACCACAGGATCATATCTGGAGGTTTTATTTTTGATGTGCTGGAAGTCAAGCACGTTTACATGCTGTATGGGAATGATAATTTGTGCTGTCACACAACTGATAAAAATAAAAGCAAAAAAGAAAAGCCACGTGCTTCTTCACTCTGACACATTTCAAATTTCCTAAATCCACAAAATCCATCTATCTACCTGCACTGTCTACGAAATGATGTGACAGAGAAACCAGTCCATGAAACTACTGCATAATACTGTGTAAAATACCATATTTCTGCTTTTCCTGTGAGGTTTGATTTTTGTCTTGTGTTGCACGTTGAATTGCTTTGCATGTTTCTTAATGGGTTTTGCATTTGTCATAGAAAATGTTGAAGACTTCAAGAGAGGTAGGACCTCATTTAGTTTAGTGTTGTGCTAAATATGTCTTACTGAGAGACACTGAGAAGACATGCAGTAATGATTTGTCAGACTCCTACTTAGTAAGGCTTAAGATCATACATATCTATATGCTAACATTAGTCACAGTTAAATGATTTTTAATGAAGGTTTCGCAGGGCAATGTTTTGTTCCCGATAAATAAATCAGCCTTTAAGATAATTTAGTTCACCAGATTCATTTATCTTCAACCAGATTTATTTAAGTGTTTACAGAAGCAGAAGTTGAGATAGTGCTTCCTAGACCACAGGGTTAGAGTGGCCAACTATTTCTTAATGGCCAGTCTGTCTGTACTGCTGACTTCTGCAGCTTTGAATATTCTACATATGCTATTTAAGCAGTAGCAATCTGTTATTCTTAATAACATCAAGGATTTTTTGTTGACACATGGTTCACTAATAAATAAGACATTTGTAGTATAACTGATATTTAAATGCTCCACATTTTTTTTTCCGATGTAATTCTGGTAAGTCTTTGTTCAAATGCATTGTCTCCTCACTGTGCATAGTTCTTGAGTTGGCTTGGTCTCTCTGACTACTGTAATTCAAGAACAAAAATAAATGTCTGTATCCCTAAGACACTTCACTGTTAATTGAAGGTGCAGTCTGGAAGTGAATACTTGGATTATGCAGAAGAGAGATAATAAACTATTAGTACTGGTTTCTTGCAGCAGAAAGTAATCCAAACTTGCCCAATCTGTCTCTTAGTAATTTCTCATCCTTCATTCTTGTTAAATCACTCCTTGTCTTTATGCTCTATGAAAAGGTTAAACAGAAGCACTCTATGCTCTCCGTTTCCCTCAGGTCTGTTTCACATTCCCTGTAACACCTGTAAGGCAGTGCACTGTGTATGGGTCAGTCTGTCTGGGGAAAGGGTCCCTAAAAGTGGTGGTGGGGAGCAGCTTTCCATCTCATGGCTCTTCTACCTCTTAGCTTTCTGATGTCATAGCAAGCAGTTGTTTCTAAATGAAGAGGGGAGTGACAGGGTTTTAGCTGAAGTTTGCAGAGATGAAAGCCACACAATGCAAGGTGGGAAGGAAAATTGGAGATCCTTGTTAAGCTGGGGAAGGCTGAAAGCTCATGACTTCCCTCTTGACTTGTAGACCTGCAGCTTTGGACATGGTACTGGGGATGATGAACGGCATCTGTCCAGGGATTCATCAGAACCTGAACCTAGTGCCTATGTAGATTGGAAAAGGCAGGTTGTAGTTTTTGGAAGCTCCCCCCAAAGTGGGAAACCTGCAAACCCAATGTGATGTCTCCTAAAGCTGAAATTGCTTAACCCTTATTGGGAATCTCTGGCTTCCTTGACAAGAGCTACTTGTGATTGCAGTAGGAGTGCTCCAGGATCCAGCAACATTCGTTACCTGTAGTTCATAAATCTAGCTTTCAAGCATTTCTTACTCCCTCATGATAGATCTCAGCTGCATAAAATTTTTAATTATATTATGCTCTGGGTAACTGTAAAACTTGTTTAAGGAGATAAATTAAACCCATATGCAATCACAGTAATTGCTGTCTTGATAAAAAATAAAATCAGATCTTTTGTTGTAAGCAGAGTAAAAAATGCAGACCTGTTACTGTTTGTACTCTCTCAGTGGAGACAGCAGTTGATGGCTTGCACATGCACCAGGCACTTAAAAATAAAGATATTCAAATGCAAAATACAAAAGTGTAATGGCAGGAAGGGGAATGCAATAGTTTGAAGATAGGACAAAACTACAATAAATCTGTATTCTGGGGGCTTAATCCTGAAAATCCCTGGGCACAAGTGTTTTATGAAAATGGTGGAATATGATGAGGCACTGTAAAAGTGGAAGGGGAGGACTAATCCAGTACTTGAAACAGTTATTTATATCTCAGAGCAGGATACAATTTTTCCAGTATTTCTGTTTATTGACTGTGTTTTAAGTTCTGTATTTTTTCAGTGTTGGGGCTAACATATTCTGTTTGTACAGTGTTTTTTACCATACTTTCCTTACATGCTTTTGATTCTTTTGAAGACAAATTATAAACTGGGATTAAATAAAGAAGATATGGTTAGGTAGACATATATCATGTTACTTAGTTTCACTCGTGAAACTCAGACATCCTGGGAAAACATGAAGTCTGAATCACTAACAGGCAAGGTACATCATATTTGTGAAGAAGAAAACAACATTTTTTTAAAAACTTTTGGCCTTTGACATTATCTAATCCATTGCTTTGCTTTTATTTCTGTGTGATTCTCTGAATACCATATTCTTACTATATAATAAAGTTATTTTGGCCCAAAATAAAACTATGTGAAAGAAAAGCATTGCTATCCAATATTTGCAAAACAGACTTCTTTGTGTAATACTGTCAGAGGTTCCCCTGCAGGGCAGTAGGTCTTGTAGGAACAAAAGCTAAAGCTTAATATTTTTGGTTAAAACAGCAGTGAGCAGTTAAAGTAAGTTCAGAATGAGTGCAGAAAATGGAGTTATGCTTCAGTACTTAGAACATTTCATCAAAATGCTGTCAAAAAAGGTATTCCTCAGTTCTTGAAGAAGAGAAGCAATATTTAATACAGCAAGGGCAAGTAAATGTGGAGATGATCTGTGCTAAACAATGAGAATTATGTTGTGAAATGTTTCTTCCCAGTTGGAGAAAATGTATCAAACTTTAATGTTCTTTTTCTCTCAGTCAACAGAGTATAAATTATGAATGTATATGAGGATATGAACTGGGAAGAACTCATTTTTTTTCTTTAAAGGCAGACTGAAATCGTCAAAACAAATAAAAAGTAGCCATGCTTCTCTTAACCATTGAAGAGCTGAGGCTTGTAGTACACGCTGGAAATAGACTTTCAGGTCCCAGTTAACACATTGCTTCTATTAAACCTGTGTTAATTTCCCTTCAGTAATATCAGGGAACTTAATCCCATAGTAACTTTTTGACATCAGAATCCAGTCACATGTCCCTGGTGTAATTGCCCTAATTTTTCAGGAATGTCAAAGAAAGTTTATGCTTAACATTTCTTGTAGGCAGAAATATTGTACGGGTAGACGAAGGAAGAAAAACTATACATTTGATATACAATTTTTTTCTTCTCTGTTCATGCTGTGTACAAGGTTGTTATGCCTACCAACACTGTAAATTTCCAAGCAAAGCCTGAGTGATCAGTGGCTGAGTGCTTGGCCCTGGGAGAAAATATCAGCTCTGAACCCGCAAACGTGCCCAGCTTCTAGTGCTGGGAGAAGCCCACTTACAGGAGGTACATTTGAACATTAGCCATGGGTTGGTTTCATGTCTTTTATATAATATAGTATGCACGTGCAAAAGCTATGTTCGTTGGTCGGTGTATTGCCTGTCTGATCAAATTCTATTAAAAAAGAAGTTGTACGTGTTAGTAAGATTAGGACAGGCCAGTGCCTTTAATGATCTCATTAGGAGTTGAGAGAAAATTGGATTCTTGGTTCTTGAGCCAGATACAGTAAAAGATTTATGTACTTAGTTTTAGAGATGAGTTCATGACCATATAGAAAACAATTTTTCTAGATTACAGAATGATTATAATCTGGCTTTTTATTTTTATTTATTTATTTATTATTTTTAACCAGTGTTAAAAATAAACCCAGGGCACAGGATGGGAGGTGGAGGGCAGTCCCTGTGGCTGAGGGGAAGCCTTTCTCTCTGGCAAGCCAAATGGCCCGGGGAAGCCAGCCCCAGAAAAGGGACCGTCAGCACCCCCAACCCTCCTCCTTCCTCCACATGAGGGCATCTTCCAGGCCACTCCCAGCACAGCCACCTTTGACCATGCGTGGGCCACTCCATCACAGAGGCTTGCTGAGGTCACAGAGGCCACCACTGCCCCGCCTTTTCTCCGGGCCCTATAAAACAGGACCCCTGCAACTCCCCACCACTCACTGAGCTTCTAGGTGCTCTGACAGCCAGCTTGTGCGGCAGGAGGAAGATCAGAGGCAGGGAAGTGAGAGGCAGCCCTCCTTGGTGTGAGAGGACAGCAATGCAGTCCGAGGAAGCACCAAGAAGGAAGGCAGCTAATGATAAGGAGAAGTGTCATGGGCAGAGGGGTAGCGCCTGCGGCACAACAGACACCAGTGTCCGAGGGACCTCTGGCGCCCAGCCCACAGACACGTATAAGCGGTGCCACTGGTGCCGCAATGATGTGGGGAACAGGCCGCCCCCTCAGCCATACAGCAACAGGGGGCCTGGGCCTTCCCAGTGGTACAATGGTGGCATGGAGTGAAAGCAGGAGCGTCAGTTGGACAGCTGTGTGGAGCAGACATGTGCCTGTCATCCAGAATACAGCATGGGACCCAGCCATGGCCGTAAAACAGATGGCAGTGTCGAAACCATGCATGGAAGTGAACTGGACAGTGGCATGGGACGTAGGTATGGAAATGGACAACTCCCTGGTTCGGCACCCTGGCCTAAAAACATACCTGATGGAAGGCATCCTATTTGGGCAGTCCCAGGCAAGGACTGGCTTGTCCTTCTGTCAAACACTGTAGAGCCCATGGAGCTGGGTCCACCAGAAGAGGCAGAGGAACCAATGGAAGTGGATTCACCTAGGCCAGATCAGACCTGGGACTACCCAGGCATGTCTTTACTCTCTGCCATCAGAGAGCACAAACAGCATCTCAGGAGTGCCCGGCGAGCTCCCTACTCAACGCTCAGGCTCCATCCCAAGCATAAGCTTGGAGCCAACAAACACCACGGACATCCCGCAGGCTTACCTGCGAGGTGCCCCAGCAATAAAGAACTCTGTTGCTGATTCCCAGGGGTTGTGTGAGTACTTCTTTCCCATCCCCCAGCCCTTGTGCGAGAGGTGCCATCCCTTCTGCACAGAGCCTTGAGGAAGAACACAAGAGAGGACCCAGCTTCCTTCGGGCTGCTGCTCTGGGGTGACAGGAGGAGTCCCTGAGGGCCACCGTGCACCTTTAACATTTGTGAAAATAGACTGAGGAGTGAAAATAGTAGTGTGTAAGCGATTATAGGGGCTAATTTCTTCTATTAGGAGTGAGTTTCTAAATCTGAGTAATTGGTGACGACAGACATGGAGAAGGCTGAAGTACTCAGCAACTTCTTTGCCTCCATCTACACTGGTAGACGGGCTTCCCAAGTCCTTCATTTCCCTGAACCTGTAGATGGAGGCTGGGGGTTCAAAGTCCCAGCCACTGTAAGTGAAGAGCAGGTTCAAGACCACCTGATGAATCTAAACAGGTATAAGTCTATGGGATCTGATGACATGAATCCCAGGGTCCTGAGGGAACTGGCTGATGTAGTTGCCAAGCCTCTCTCCATCATAGTTGAAAAGTCTTGGCATTCGGGCGACGTCCCTGGTGAGTGGAAAAATGGAAATGTCATGCCCCTACTCTTCAACAATTAAAGAATTGAACAAAGAGTACTACCCTTCAATAATTAAAACAATTGGGAGACATTTCTTCTCAGAAAGAGTGGTCAGGCATTGGGACGGGTTGCCCAGGGAGGTGGTCGAGTCACCATCCCTGAGGGTGTTCAAGGAAAGGTTGGACGCAGTGTGTAGGGACATGGTTTAGTGGGTGACATTGGTGGTAAGGAGATCGTTGGACCCAATGATCTTGAAAGTCTTTTCCAACCTTAATTTTTCTATGATTCTATGAATACATCTCCTTTTAATCTTTGTTCACAGAAAAGAGCAAAGTTGCTTAAACATGAAAAAAATAATAAAAAGAAACATCTTGAGGAAGACGCATACAGAGAATATTCATCTCAAAGCTGTAAGAAGCTGAGAACAGGGTCCTGTGTGAGAAGGGTTCAACAATCTTTATTGTACTGGGTACAGTTTTACAAAGTTGAGACCAGGAAAAATGTGTCAGAGTATGAGTTTTCTGCTGGGTTTTACTGAATGCCTGAGCAGTAAGTAGTTTGCTTGCTTTGCCTCTCCTCCATCATTTTTGTTTTTTGAAAAATAAAATGTAAAAAATGGAATAAAACTCACATAGAAGTAAAAATGGTTTTTAAACTTGGAAATCCTGTGATGCAGCTTTCTGGAAAAGGTATGTATTTATATATATATGTATGTTTAGAGTCCTAATTATATGAGTGGTCACTCAAGGGACCTAAACTTTTGTCAGGGGAGATTGTGGGTTGTGTGGAGTAAGGCAAGCAGAAGTGGGTGCAGTGTGTTGAACGTCTTTAGTGTATACAGTAACATATACTTTAAAAAGCCTTAATGACAAGAGCATGTATACTGAGAGATGAGATGTGGATGCTATCACAAAATATCTTAAAAAATTCATAACTCATTCTTTAGGTATTACACAAAGTGGCAAGACATACAAAATTGAGAAGGAGCACTCTTGGACTTGCATATTGTAGATTGATTTATGCCTTTGTAAGCAAGTCTGTGATGCTGTCATCCTGAGTCTCAGGCATTTTGTGCCAAGCCGGAGCAAGTGTAAATAACCAAAGCACGCTACAAAGAAAAGGAGCAGCAAAGCTGTGTCTTTATCTCTGGCAATCCCAGCCATTTCAGGGTGAGCAAACTATTAAAGACTACAGTATGAGAATCATTAACTTTGTGTTACCATCTACTCAAGTGTAAATACTCTTTTGTTGGACAGAGGTGACTGAATTTGAAACCTGTTATCCATCTACTATTTATTTTTTTCCCTCTTACCTGTTGTATCTACTTTCTTTCCTATTTTCTTTCCTTTCTGTGACCTCTTTTTAATTTTCTTTTCATTTAATAGTGAAGGTCTGTTTGCTGGAGAAGCTCACTTCTGGTCTTCCTTTAAGGATCCCAGGTTCAGAAATGACTTGAAGCACTTTGACGCTTATGGCTTTTTTTGTAATGGCCTGCAGCTGTATTGACTTGCAGTCATGGTGCTGCAATCTATAGGAAAGTGCTGTGTGCTGCCTAAGAAGTGCCTGTGATGAGCAGATGACCTGGATATTCCAACTCCTTTGCTGCCCTGAGCACTGGGCTGCATGCTGGCTCCTCCACTCTGCTGGCAGAGGTGTCTGTGGGCCAGCAGTGTTACCTGAACAGCTGAGATATTCAGGGCCAAATATCCACTTTTACACAGGAAATTTGCATTTTTAATCCACAGGAATATCCTGGTCCTGTTCACAGCTTGTCTCAGTAACTAGGTGTGCTGCAGGGAGTGGGGGCTAGACAGTGGACAAGTCCTGGAGAATAGCACCTCTTTTTCTGGCCCTGTTGCTGACCTCCTCCTCCCAAGCTCATGAACCTACGGTCTCAGGCACTGTTCTCCTTTAAAAATAGGTCTTATTAAAGGCAGCTTGTCATTCAAACTCTGTAAATACAGAGTAAGAGCTGCTCATTAGTAACAAGTGTGTGGGTGGCTGAGACTATGGCTTGCCAGACATCAAGGTGAAAACAAAATGGGAAGGATTCATTACTCTCCTTCACAGGCTGCCTTGTGTTCTCTTCAGATTTATCTTGTGGTTCCCACTGAAATCCAGCACTTTGTGATTATGTTATGCTTTAAAATTTGTTTTTAGCTAACAGCTGGTTGGCCTCATGCAAGCAGCTTGATCTTTAACCATTGGAAATGCAATGTTTGTAGGTGGGAGAGGAAAGTGAAGAGGTAATATGGTTAATCTCAGATATGAGCCTGAGCTTACACTGACTGTTACCACTGAATTTCTCTCTTTTTGCTGATTCAAGAACCACTTGTCCAAATTGTCCAAGGTAGTGATTTCAAATGTGTTAATAATTTCTGGCATACCTTTCAGTATTTTATTGTTAAATGAAAGTAACAGTAATGAATGTTGTTAATTTGAACGTATGTGTCAGATAAATTTACTTGGGGGGGTCTTTAACATTTTGGATCCTAAAGGTAATCAAGTACTCAGGTGTCTTTAAGTGGCACCAATTTTTCTCAGATGTCCATAATTCTGTTTTGTATACAGATGTGTTGAAATAGATTTAAAAACTTAGAATTGTTTTGTTTTAAACACGTGGACAGTTGATGCATGCAGACTATTTTTTCTGGTTAGGTTGATTTGATTGTAAGTCTTAGATTCAGTAGAAGGAAACCAAGTATATTATAAACACTAGCTCAACTCATACTTGCCCCTGAACTAGACCTGCTACATGACAAGGTTAAAATAATACAATAACCCACATGAGGAGGTGGTTCTACCTTTTCAAGGCATCTGATTCCTGGGACAAACTCAGGATTTCTTATGCTATACTATTTATGCATTCTGGCCTTTTACAAACTGTTTTTTTTTTTTTTCCAATAGGACTTCTACTGTCAAGGTCCTTCAATAAGACTTCTTCTGTGCTAAGTAGAAACGTCTCGGAGGTTAGATAATCTTCGACTTGGGTGCTATAAACAGCAAGATATTTTGGGAAATGGGATATCAGGCTTTAGTTGGCTTTGGAGATTTATTTACATTAGTACTCAAAGCAATTGTCAGTAAATTAATCATGGTTATTTTGTTTAAAGAAATAAATCCTTGCTGAATAGCATCTCTCTCTCTCTGCCAGAACTATGCTTCAGGGAACAGTTGTACGGTACTAACACAAAGCAAGGATGAGATGAGATTACCCAAAATGGGGACAAATAAGCTTTCTGACTCCTGCCTTCCCCAAGAGGACAGCCTGGAGCTGCAGGGCAGTGACCAGAGTAGGAGGCAGTGAGGAAGGGAGAGCTCTAAAGTGCAGGAAATAGGGGAATAAAAGTGGTGGAAGAAATGGTCTGTAAGAAAACGTTTTGCTCTGAGTGGAGTTAGAAGCTTCTAAAATAAAAACCTTAAGCAAAATACATTTTGAATAAGTAATATAAGATCTTTTTCTCTTCCAGAGTGTATAGAAAATAGCTTAGAGTGAAGATGAATTACTTGCTTGTAAAGATCTAGAAATATAAAAAGTCATTAAAATGTTACAATGTAACTTTTTAAATATTAGCAAAAATGACTTTTTGATGCTTGTAAGCCAAATTTCAGTGCAGTGAGAATTTTTACTGCACAGCTATAAACCCGTGAAAATATATTTCATAATATAAATCCCAAGAGAGCTATAACTATACCAGGGCAAACAAGATACTTCAATAAAAAGTGCTTGAGTATTGGAGCTGAAATTTACTGCAAAAAGTAGTTCAGTTTGACAGCACAAGTATGTTGCAAGCCAAAAAGAAAGGGAGAGAGGGAGAGAGAGAGACAGATGGGAAGTGCTTAGCATGAGGGAAGGTCCAAGAGGAAAGTAAAGTTAGATAACTGGTTTTCAATATGGTTTTAATAAAAAGAATGGTTCTAAATCTCTTTTTCAGTATCTCTCTATAACCCTTCTAAACTTGACTAAATGCAAGAAGAGTCGCGTTACTACTGAAATTCCTAGTCATAGGAATTGTCCACAGATTGAACTGCCTGTTCAGGAGAGAACAGAGATCTGCTAGATGGTAGTAGTGGTGTCATGGCTGATTGATATCTTGATATTTTTTGTTTGTTTGTTGTTTTTAAATTTTGTTGTTGCTGTTTATTCCAGAATGAAACCAAACCAGACACCGAGATATATATGTGTGAAAGAAAGACATTTTCAGGTTTTCCCCTTGTGTTGATAGAAGAGGAATCCAGGCAACATCTTTCACACCCAGATTAGTTTGCAAATGGAAGGCTTAAGAGCTTGCTTGCTCAAAACGACTGGTAAAAATTGGATTGTTTGGATTGGTAAAAAAAAAATGGATTGTTTCTGGCAGCAGACATGCTTCAAATTGACCCACTCCTATCTTGCCTCCTTGTAATCATGGGAGGTCTTCCTGGGTTTTGAAAGAATGAATGGGGCTAAAAGAGACTGTTGCTGTTTCCCCATAGGTACTCTGTAACTCTTCAGGAACACCTCTATGACTTCTCACATAGCTACTCCAGATCAACTTCAACCACTGCAGCACGTCTCAAACTGAAACCTGTACTCTGAAGCAGAAGCGCCGAGGAAATGCACAGAGACAAGGACCGAAATTATTTCTTGCTTTCTTCTGATGCCTGGCCTGTTGGATTTTCAAGGATGGAGGAGTCTGCTTCTTTTTCTGTGGCTGTAGTTTTACCTATACACTGGAAAAATTAGCCAGAACAGTAGCTTCAGTACTAAAATTACTCCAACAGTGAGACAGAGGCAACTGGTCTTTTTAAACAAAGAGAAATGAGGTATAACAAGCTTTCTTGGGTGGGACGGAAACTCTTTGATAGCAGAAAAGCTTAATCCATTCTTGATTTTGCCAAACACCAGTAGGACACAGATGGGTTTTGAATGCAGGGTGTCCTCTGACTCTCCATTATGTATGACTTGCAAATTGCACATGGGTTGTCCTGACACTGATGAGCCCTGCTTCTTTTTAACCCAGAAGGAAGAGGAAGACAGTAACTACTCAAGTGCAAAGAAATTTGATGTGAGGATTTTAGGACATCGTGGTCCAACATGGTTTGAAACTTGCCCCTGTACCCAAGAGAGTGCAACAGAAAGTGGGGGCGGCATTTTTTATTGGGGTCCCGTGGAGAAAAAAGATGAAAGGTAAAGAGTAGGAGAAACCCTGATGCAAAGGCAGAGCGTTTCCACTAGACTCTGTGATTAGCTTTTATGGCCACACTTTATAAAGAACTTACCTATTACCAACATTTATCAACTAGGAGAGATTGTAATAGCAGCAATAAATGGCTCTTTACAATATGACATTGTGCTGTTTTATGCTTGTAAGTGACTGCAAGACCTAATCAAGGTATGCTTTTACCATTTATAGAGCAGTGCTTAAATTATCAAGCCTTTACAAACCACTTAAATAATTTTTAATATTAAGTGTAATCAATTTCTAAAGTTCTTCTCAGGTCTCTAGTATTCGCTGATTTCCCTAGTTCTCCCATCCTTACTCTCCGTGATCCTGAACAGATAGTAAGCACACGCCATTTGTACCAGATAGGTAGTTGAATGTGAAAACTAATAACTCCAGCCAGCAAAGCTGGCAGAATAATTATGTCTTGATTCATATGTTGAGAGGAAAACTCAAGCGCATCTGAAGAAAATGAGCTGCAGTTAATCTACCGTGTGCAGTGACTAATTTCATCGGAGAACTGAGAGTAAAATGAAAATCTTTCACTAGGAGCTTAATGAGGAGATCTTTGCTTTCACAAAAATGTTGACCCTTCTGGCAGTGTAAAGCGTGAACAGAGAAATTAGATTGTCTCCTTTCAGGCCCCTGACCTGGGAGGAAAGCTGATGTGACTTTTATATGGAAAACTGATCGATGACTATGGCCTGTCAATGGATCTTAATTGGAAAACAAAGCAGAGAAGAAATGAATGTTTTCATTGTATTTGGTCCAAGACTTATTCTGTGATAATGAATCAGTGTAAGGCATGTGTTATATCAAATAAATTTCTAGCTACAGCAGCTTATTAATTCATAACCCCTTTGAATGAGCATAAATTAACAATAACTTTCAAATAAATTTAGGACAGTGGGGTGTTTCTGTTATTTTGGTATGGCTCTTTTGTATTTCTTGCACCTTATTTGTCTTTATGAATTATGTCAGGTCAGGTATAACAAACATAGGAACAAGAATTGTACCCTGACATCCATTTTAATTAAAAAACAAGATTTGTCACACAGGGGGAAGGAAAGGGTGTCTGGGTCACTGTTCTTACTACTGCAAGTACCACCTCATGCTATTTCTTTCATAAACTGACCAATACGTGTCTCAAAATACTTGGGAGTAGTAGGGTAAACTATCACATAGTGAGGTTTTTAGGAAACATGTTTTTGTGATGGCTAGCTTTCTAATTTCCAGCCTGAATTTATTTATGGCTGCTCTCTACACATTTGTCTTTGGGATAGTATTGTCCTTTGGCTTACACAGCACTTCTCCCTACGGTGTGTTTCCCCCCTTTCTGGACAATAAGCATACCTCCTATTGGTATCTCTTTTGCTAGGTGAAAAAAACTTCTCTATCATTCTTAAGCAGACGTGTCCTTTCCTGGCTGCAGCAGTATTAGATGAAGAGATTAATATTTTCTAATTACTTTTAGCTCCCTTCCCCGGAAATTAAAATCCATTCTGATCTACTAGCAGAGCTACTAAATTGAAAACACCTTGAATAGCCTCTGTGAATCTCTTTTTGCTGACTTGTAGTTAAATTGGGTAAGACAGTAACTAGCTCATGGTGTCTGAAATAAGTTAAGAAGTGTTCACCAAAGCAACCTCAGTTAGCATCTATGAGAGAGCTGTAATCTCTAGCAGAGAGATAGTGATGGGTAACTTGGAGTGGACTAGGAGAGCCCATCTTAATAAGCCCAATGTAGATTAGAAGAATATATGTGTACTTATGTGAGCAGCTCCTCAGTGTGCATGCTTTATTTGAGCTAGTCCTTTTCACCCAGTTCTTTGGATGGACTTCCGTAAAATGGAGCAGGTTAACAAGCCCCAGACAGTGTGTAGCTCCTCCTTATAGCATTAGCTTCTCCTGACTGCCAACACCGATGAGTCATACGCAAATTTCCCTTGAGTTTTCACATTGCTGAAAAAATCAGATTTGTGCCAGTGAGATATTGTTTTCAGTTAGGAGGTTTTTCAGGGTAAATATACTGATAACTTTTAATTGGTAGGGGTGGATATTATGTATTTGAATGTGTTGTGTGTGTGTGGGGGGGTGTTTTTATTGTTTTTGTCCTTTAGTAGTGGTAGTTATTTTACAATTTTACAAATATATATATTTTTTAACTTTATATTTTATTGCAGAACTGGGGTAGAAGAGTGACTTGCTTCAATGTTGAAGCTTTGTCCTGTTTTATTTGTTTTTAGACTTCAGTTATAATAATAATAAAAAAAAATCTGTTTCTTATATTCACTGAATGCTGCTTGCAACAGGGATCCGGAAGAGTGACAAATAGTTGTGCAGCATCTTGAAAGCACGTAATCTATCACTGCTGCGCTGGAAACCAAATATCCCTCATAAACAGAGAACACAGGCATATTATAAACGCTTTTGTTTCAGGAGCTAAAAACATAACTCATAACATAAACAAATGTGTTATGTCTTATAGATAATATACTCATATAAATGTTCCCCCCAAGGTATCTAGGACAATCTTATTTTATGTGAATGTATTGTTTTTTTCCTATTCCAAACTATGCGCATTGCTTTTAGTAGTTTCATATTGAGACTGCCTGGTCATCCAAGTTATCTATTGTGATTTCTCCTTGTTTTGAAAGAGAACCTTTTCCTAACAGATGGCAATATGGGACTTGCTAAAGTAGGAGAGTAAGAGGTTCCACTGAGTACTTAAAGTTCAGGTTGTCCACTCCATGCTTCACTATGCAGTATAGACACTTTTAAACACAACATTTTAAAAGACTGGCACTTCAATAGTGCCAGCTGGATGTTATAGGAATATGAGTATGTATTAGCTATTGGCTCTTCTGGCAGAGAGTCACAGCCTTGATGAAAGAAACAAAATGAGCACATTTCACGAAATGAAGCCAGGAGCTGAATGAGTACAATTGTTTACATCAAGACAGATGATGTTCATGAGAGTTTCCTGGCTCAGGCTCTGCTGTTGACCTGTATCAGGCCTTCCTGTAACTTTTTTTCTCCTGCTTCAACTTAAGTTTAATATACTGCAGGCTTAGACTCCTTAGGTTTTCATTCTTTCCTTGCTACACATCTGAATTTTTTTTCTACAAATAGTTGACATATAGTTCTTCACAGCCAAAATCTATTGTTGTGCTTGTTTCTTTCATATTTAGCTTTAAGAGCACACTATGATAGACTCTATGAAAAGATATTGTACCTACAGTCATATAATGCTGCTCATGAAGACAGAATAAGCAAAAATCTCTCTTCCCCCCGCCGCCCTCCCCCCCCCCCCAAGTATTCAGCTGTGGCTTTTATGATCCTTTTCTTTGCCCAAATTGACCTCTACCTCCAATAGGTTATTTGTTATTCCAACAATAAAGACGATGATATAACAAATAAGTACAGTAAAACTTCTCTTTCAAAAACTACCCAACTAAATGTGATGGAAATAGCATGCATGATTGTTTCTTCTGTGTTTGTGACAGATGATAATGCTTAGATGATGAAGATGCTCTTTATCATAATGTAAAAATACCGACTTAAGGTTGAAGCTTGTACAAATAGATTATTATTTTCCACTCAAGTTATCTGTCTCATTAAACAGAATTTTCAGATAAAATCAGGTGGTTTGTGATGTTTAACTCTCCATTTGTGTTGTTTTGTCATAACCTGGCTGTGTTGCCTGGCTGCTTGAAGCCCCAAGAGGCATTTGGATGATTTCACTTGTTTGTTCTTCTGGGACAAGAGAGAAATACAAAGTGAGACACTGCTGCTCACCTACTGTATTGTATTTTCTTCTGAATTTCATGGTTCAGCAGTTCTTCTCTGAAATGTTTTAATGAGGGAAGACATAATAAATCACATGGGCCTTCTTTCATAAAGATAACTAATAAAAATGTAGGAAAATATGAAAGACATTATGCCAAGCCGTATTGCTTTGAAACTCTCAGCCTTCCGCTTTCCCTCCTGTATAATTCTTTTGCTATTATTCTCATTCTGTTTAGTAGCTGAATCACCTCTTATTGCTAAGAGTCAGTGTTCAGTTAAGCTTAAAGAAAAGGTGCTCTAATAATCTACAGTTCTGATGGCTGCTCAGTGGTATCATGAACTGTGTTTTCTCAAAGAGCTGTATGCCTTGTATAAGCCAGAAATAAGCAAACAAATTCCTCTCATACATCCAGAAGACTAAGATGCAAATGGAATATGTAACTGATAGAGAACAATTTTCCTCCCACTTTAGCTCACCCTTCTTTTTTTGCCTGTTTCAGAATCATCTGAGAGATCATGAGTTCTCTGGTTGAACAGGCTCAATGTTTCTTGCTGCTTCTTGCCTTCTCTTATGGGCTGCAAATGGTTCATTATAAGGAGTTATTACACTGTGCTCAAATTCTAAACCCATTACCCAGTGGTTTCACAGAATGGTTGAATGGACACCTTATTTTTGTATTGAAGGAAGAAGCTGGGAACCCTTCCAGAAGAGGATCTGAAAACTGGTTTGGAAATGTTGTATTTGAAACTTTATATGTTGAATATTCTACTAGTTTAACACATTCTTCCTGGGTATAATTTAAGACTCCTTTGGAGGGAGGAATACTTACATCTAATTTTTTACTTATTGCATTAAAACGAGTGTTTGCTCGGCAATGGTGGGAATAACTATGGTAAGTTTTTTTCTATTGTCATTTAACTCCTTTTGCCATGGCCAGAGCTGTCTCTTTAAGCATGCTAGTAGCTGTTCAATTTGGCAAATAATACTTATACTGATAAAAAAGATTTATACAGGTGACTGAATATGGCAGAAGATAGAGTTATTCCCCATGTAAGTGGAAATTCATGGACAGTGTTATGCTGTGTTCAGGCAGCTTTACTTATAATCTTGTGTGCATGCAGGCCTTTGAATTATTTCAAGAATGTGCTTTGATATTTTCATGACATCTTAAAAATAAACCTGACATTTCGTCATTGAAAAATAATGGAAAAAGGAATTAGAAATGGGATAAAAGATCACTGGTGAATGAAAGCTCATATACATATCAAACAGCCATCAGCTCATTGCTCATAAAAGACAGAAATTCCCATTGCCGTTAAAAAAACACTTCTAATGAAACAACCACTCCACAACTGAGATCTCAATCTTCAGCTTACAGGGAGACCTACAAAAGATCCTCAAAGATGAGTCCAGAAACTAAGCTTTGAGACTGTACGGCTCATAAGGAGAAGAGTGAAATGCTGTAGTGTAAAACACTTCTGGAAAATCTGGTGTTTATAATCCCACATAGTTTAAATTCACTGTGCTCTGCCCAGCAGTACTTGTTGGAACCAAGGAGATAGTGGCTGCACTATGGGTTGAAACCTTTTATACGAGTTTTGCTTGGAAAGAAAATACTGGTGAATCTGTCAGTTCAGAGCAATTTTCTGTACTTAGCCCTGTTGCTTCTGTTTGTCCATAAAAAGGAGTTTGCATACCTGAAAACTTCCCTGAAAACTTAGCTGTTTTGTGTTTGTAGTTAAATCAGATGGTGTGATAAAAAGACTACTCCTCCAAAACAGATGAAGATATATTATGGCATTTTCTTCTTATGCAGTCCTAAAAATGTTCTTGTAGTGTTTTTCCTTTTTTTTTTTTTGGGGGGGTTCAGGTTTTTATTTAGAGATTTTTTTTCTAATTTTTATTTTTTATTTTTGTTAATGAAACTGAATAAACATGGTTCTGTTTATGGCATCTATAGTGACAGCCACAGACCATCTGCAGGTTTGTATCCTTTATATTCAGCACACAGGCCATCCATCTGAATCTTCACGCCTTTCCTAGAATTAGGACTATTTTTAAACATTTGAATTATTTAACTAATACTGAGAAAATACATTTTCTATGCAGGACAAAATTATTTATTTTTCTCCTATTTAGTGATTTGCTTGTGAGAAATTAAGCATTCAGTGACTCCAAGGATGATAACATACCATATGTAGAGTAATTAAATATTACCAAAACATCTGTGACACACCTTCAAAACAAAACTTTGCTCGTTTTCTAACTGCAGAGTCCCAGCAGGGGGCTCCCAGGTAACACTGAGAAATCTTTAGGAGGCATTAATGCATACAAGTTGCCCACATTTGGATGATAGCTGTGTATTTTTAAACTTCCTAGAATCTGAGTTAAATTATCACTTAGCATTAATATTTTTAAAAGCATTTTACTTAGGAAATGTTTTGGTTGCTAAAATCCTTTGGCTCATCATGCAGTGTTTCAGTGGAACTTGCTGTTCCTTGGATTCAAAGGCAGACAGTGAAAAACTACAATTTTTCCTCAGCCCTTTTGAAAATCTGGTTGATGGATGTCTTGTGCCAATTTAGGTTTAACGCCACCTAACATCTCCGAGAGATCTTGGAATTTGATTGTATTTTAGTAATTTTCTGCAAATGGATTAAACGTGTACTCTGTATAAAGAAGAAGCAGGATTAATTGTACTAAGAATAGAGTTAGCACTCTCAAGTGAAGAAATAATTTAAAAAATAAAAAAACTATGATCCACCATCCTTGAATCCCACTCCCTCCTATTAAAAAAGGCTAATTTTAGAGCTTTTTTTTTTTACAGCTATTTTTTGTAACTATTTTATAACTGTTTCATTTATTTCTTTCAGTGAGAGACTCAATATTTGGAGAGTTTGTAGTGTAAGTTGGCCAGTAGTTAACAGTATTTCAAATGGTACTAACTGAGGTCAATGAAATAATTCTTAGGAAATAGTCCGACAATTTATTTCTCGCCCCATTTGCCAAAAGTCCGACTAGAAAATTTTCAAAAGTATTTATTCAGAAATATTTTTTAAGGTACTGAAATATCTCTTGTAGGTAGTTTGTTAGCTACAGAATAGCAATTGAGATATTTATTTATTTATTTTTAGTTGGACTCTGAAGGTATGTTCCAAAGATGTTTTCTGATGAAAGAAAATTATGGAAAATAGGTGAAGATATTATTTTAATTAAATTCTTACCAATAAAATAGATCCATGTAAAGAGTTTCTTTCTGTCCCTTGATCACCAGTGAGAACATACTAAAGCTAATTATCACAGCATGGGGGACATATAGATGCATTTGCTTGAAGAACTATTAGGCCTTTAGAAAACTCACAAAGATTAGCTCCCATTCTACTAAAAACAACAACAACAACAAAACAACAACAAAACAACAACAAAAAACAAACAAACAGAGGGATGGTCTTTCTTCTGTAGAAAAATTTATCATCAAAACCTGAGGACAAATTTAAAACACCCCACACCACCTAATAAATTCCCAAAATTACAGATTTCCACAGGAGACTTGCTTTTCATTTACACAAATATGTTACTAACAGGGCTGGAAGCAGAACATGGATCTCATGATTTATGCTCCCAATAAAACCACTTGATCACCCTGTCTTACATAGTTTACAAATCCGTCTACTTAACGATTACGAAAAATGCCTCATTTGCCAACTCCTGCCATACCCTCAGAGGTTGTTTTAGAGAGGCTGTGCTGAAAGGGACATCAACAGCATGCATCAGATCATCAGATAGGTAAAGTGGCAGGCCTGAGAAGTGCCAAGGGCTCTGAAACTCACCAATTTCTTCTGTCTGTGCCATGATGCATGGGAGATGTCAGCTTACCCTTTGCAAGTAACTTATCTTCAGAGACTGTAAACTTTTCTGTGTGATTTATGAAAATGATGGTCATGTAAAAGAGTATATGTATCTTTTTGGAAGATACAAATACTCTGTATCACTATCTGGTTGGGCTAAGCCTATTTCTGCTCATGCGTTTTTGGAAAACTGGTCCTTGGTATTTTTTCATGAACATGAAAAATTGGACACCTCATCTGTGCAAAATACACAATTTTGCAAAACTAAATACAAATAATTAGGGCTCTCTATAAAAACAAAACTAAACAAGCAAAAAAAACCTCCTCACACCCAAAATCTTGAATGGACTTGTGTTTTGCAGAGGATCTGGTCCCCTGATTAAATATATTTGAATGTAGTAATGTATACTAAAGGCTTTTAATATACTTGGTACCACAAAGCCACTCCCCCATGATGATTTACCCAGAGGTCAAGAAATAGTTTGCAGTTAGCTTGGAGTCCCAAGTGGTTATTGCTGTGTAGATTGCTCCTAAGTAAACCTCTTTACCATAGGTTCAACTGCTGAGTGAGTTTTAAGTTGTTTTATATTTGTCTGTGCTTTTGACTCTTGATTTAGGCTCCTGGTAGCTCCAACGATTCTGATGTTTCTAGATTCTTCCCTGAAAGATGATGTTTGGTTGCATTCATAATCCCAAAAAATACGTCATCCTAAGTATGTATGTGTAGTATCTACATTCTCGTGTCTGTAGGGCTTGGTTTCTCAGTCTAAGAAAAACTCATCAGACCTGTGTTTTAAGGTGGGATTGTATTATCAATGCCATTACATTACTTAGTAATGTCACCTTGTTAATGGCTTTATAAATTATACCCTCTAGTTTCCACACATTTTGTCTCTCTTCTTTTTATTTTTTTTATTAGAAAATTACATGAGGGTGTTTTGGCCTGGCAGTTATGAGATCACAAATGTTGCTACTAAAGCAAATGTGCTAAATAGAGAAATGCACTCTTGTATTTTATAGAGTAATTCATCTGCCGTTTTATATTTTATTATCCTCAAGGACTCACAGTGCAAACTGTTGCCATTCACAATAAGTCTCCCTCCTACCCTGATGGAGTAGCAATATTAAACACCAGCCAGGCTGGCAACAAAATTCTGTGGCTTTTTATTATTATTATTATTACTTGTTTTTTTGTTTTTAATTGGTTGGAAATAGAAGTGATGAGGTACTAACAGACCAGCTCCTGTTCTTGCCCCTGACATCAGAGAGGTTCCAAAGAGTGTTTATCAACATGGTGATAGGTGCTTTATATATGTAAGTGTATATATATAAAACAGTAGAAAACAAAGTTGTTTTCTAGACTGTAAATTGTTCTTGCCACTACTTCTAAATTAGGTCAACAATATTTGAGAAGAATTAAATTTTTCTTTTAAGTGGGATTTGTAGAGGAGTGAGGGTTAAGAAGAAAATACCTTTAAAGCATTTCTTTTAATACACACGGTTGCTTTATATCTTAGCATTATTCTCAGAAAACACTTAATCTGTGCTGAGATTACTGAAAACACTGTTTGTGATTGCCTTAGTGAATTACTCAAGGCAGGGTTGCTGTTGATGCTGATATCCCTGAACACCTGAGAGGGTCCAAGCCAATCTTCTGTCTTGTGCAGCACGGAGCTGCTCTGAGCCTTGTTAGCAAAGGAGATGTCTCTGACAAACAGCAGCCCCCACAAACTGGCAGGTTTTATTCATTCTCCATTTTTACCTTGTGTGCCGTTACCAAAGTTGTTGTCCCAGCACCCAAGCAGCATTTCAGCAGCTTTTGGATGGTTTATGTCAGGACATTTCTTTACTCTTAGAGTGCCTTAATTCTCCCTTTTGTGCATCTAGGTGTGTTCATCAGTGTAGGGTAAGTCTCTCTGGTAAATATTCACTGCCTCCCTATGGCTTTTATTTACCCACCTAGTACTTCTATTGTATATAAAAGGTAGGGATTTCCCTCCTGTCTTCCAGCCTCTCTGATTTTGGTTGCACTGTTTCATTACTGATGTCACTGATCAACATCAATATAAACCCAATGAGAGTGAGGCTGGGTTTTAAGCAGCTAAGAACTTGTAATTTTCTCCCTCAGTGATAATTGTTCTTCTCAATGTGCTAGAAATTAATAGTATGCAAACTGGAAATCTGCAGCAAAGTACAACTTTATTTATTTATTTATTTATAATTTATTTCATTATTGTTAGAGGGAAATGGATTTGCTTTTAGTAAATGTCTTTCTCATGACGAAAGGTTTTCTTCTCGGTTGGCCAGTTTTGTGTTATCTGTACAACTAACAGGTTATCAGGCAAGAACTTTTATGGTTTGTGAAAGGAGAAAGCTGTGATGGTAAATACATGAAGGTTCCTTGTGGATATTATTTTTCATGATCTCCCCTGCCTCTCACCCTGCAAAAACAAGTAAAGAATGAAATACTCCTTAAAAACTGCCTATGCTTGTACTATAGAAGGGATTCTTAGAGTGTTTATAAATTTATTTGAAATTCTTCTTCATCAAAGGTGCTTTGGTCTTAATCTCTGCCACAACATTTATTTTTACATAATTTCTGTATCTCAGCATGTTTGAGGCATTATTTTTACACAGCAGGGGTGAGCTATGATTTGAATGGAGTTTTTCTTTTTTTTAAATATATATTTATATATTAAAGGCCATTATATTAAGAAATGGAATTTTGATGGAGATTGTGTTGACAGTGGCAGAGTAATAACTCCAAAGCATTAGAAGATGTTTCCACTTCTGATAGGAGAGAAGGGAGGTCTTGTTCAAATTAATAAACAGAACACAGTTCATTAGAGAGGAGAGAAGAAAATAATCCAAACCCAATTCATACCAAGAAAGCAAGAGATGATATATTGCATTGAAAATATGTAATATATACTTTACATTGTCCTTCAGCTTTAAAATTAAACATTTGTTACTCTTCTTGTATTGTCCGATTATTATTATTTTTTAATTCTTTGGATGGTATTAATGTAGTTAAATATTATCTTAACAATATTAAGATAATTAAATAGGTGACAAATATTTTCAGTAATCTGAGTTTGATCCAGAATATGCTTGAATTAAGAGGTCTTTGAATAAGGCCTACTGGGCTTTGCTCTACAAAATTCCTGTGATTCAGTTCTGCGGAGTGCTGTGCTTGAAAGCTGTGATCAACTACAGCATCTAAAGCTTGCATTTAAATTCAAGCCCATGAAGCCTGTTGTGGGTCCACCAGAATGCTTATGTACTTAATTACTGGTTGCATATTTACAGCTGAGTCCATATCTAATACTTTTTTTTTTCTTTAAATACTCTCTGTAGGACTCATTCCACCTGAAGTGTTTCACCAATTTTCCTCATTTATTTTTACATTAAAAAACAAACAAGCAAACAAAAAAAAGTATAAATAGAATAAGAATTAGTTGGCTGAAATGGGAGGTTAAAATCTCCAAAAGCTCTATGATTCTATGAAATCAATTATTGGGTATTACTTCCTAATTTAGTCCGAGTTCATTAAGAGCTGCTCCACACAGAGCTGCGCTTTCTCTGTATGTATATAAAGGCTATGGGGGCAAAGAGGGGGGGGAGACCCAGCTGGGAGAATTCAATGCATGTCCCCTCAGTGGCAAGGGGAGCACTTCTTTTTGGGGTGGAGGTGGCTTGTCCTGTGTTGTTTGTGAGGACATTTGTGCTAATGGAAGACAGCAAGGCTTTCTCTGAATTACACCTGAGAAGGCGCTAGGGTTTTTTCCCATTTCTTGTAGGTTTTTAAAATAGCTTATAGGTTTCAGTCTTCCATTTCCATTTGTCCTATGTATTAACTAGCAATTTACTACTTCATTTTATCAGGCTCCATTTTGTGCTTGACACTAAATAAAACTTATGGGGTGTGATTTATATAGACCTTTACTACTGCAGGTAAAACAGAAAACCTGTAACTGCTTCTAGGTATAAACCAAAAATACCGTTTTCAAAACACCATTGTGGTTTTAAGAGTGCACTTGCTTTTGTCTTAAATTTCTTCAGTTATGGCCATGTGCTATAAATTACTACTGAGATCTCAGTCATGGGTATTCTTCATCAAATGATATTAAATTATAAAAACCTGTGTTGATTGACAAGCCACAGTATGTATAACAAATGTGTGAATAAAGCAGGAGTGAGATTGCATTTCCTTGTACATATAGCATTTCATAGGTGTTAGTCCATCTATAGACATAGCATAAAGGTTACAAATCCAACAGCTGCAGGGTGGGGAAGGGCCTTCTGGGACAGGTATGGAGCAATGTGTTATGGAGATTTTCCCTCCTGTGCCCAGCTAAATACCAGAGAAATAAAGCCGGGCTGAATTGAGCTTCATGTGACGAATGGACTAAATGTGCTGCTCACCCACAGATTTATCATCCCTATCATCCAGTAGCACTATGTTGTTTCCAATCTTTTTACAGTAAGTAGAGTAGTAAGAAGCAATGATTTGGTCAGGGAAGAGTCCTGCAAGAGCAGGAGGAGCCAGGTTTGGGGACAAGCACTCGTGCCAGGACAGGAGGGTGCAGCTGAGCTGACGGGCAGCGTAAATGCAGGTTTCAACATCTAAGCTGGAGGAAAGTCTGTCTGGATCTGAATAATGTTTCTGAAATGCAATACACACAGTGGAGACTTAGAGATTTGTGCTGCTACTGCAGCATTGCCCGTGGCTGACAGGTTAAACAATGCAGGGGATGCTCTGTCTGGGGAAGAGACAACCATTAAAAAATCAAAAAGTACTTTTTATTTGGACTAGAGTAATGCAGTGGTTGTTTGTCGTGAGCTTAGGAGTAGCCAGGTTGCAGATCCTTGCTATTTCTTTTTTTTGCGTGTGTGTCTGAATATAATTAATTACACTAAATCTATATTAGATCTATGCAGCAATTCCCTTCCTTAGCTGCACAGCTCCATGACTGGTGTGGGAAGATTCTCTTTGTTCCTTCAAACACATGACTCAACCCTTTTGAAAGGGCTAGAAGAAAAGAGTGAAAGGCCCCAAACTGAAAAAATAGCATTTTTCTACCACTAGTCAGGCATCTTTCTCTGCTTTAGGACTGCTTCCTCTGTGAATACAGACATGAGTATGGTTTCCCCAGGACAGCGGAGTGTGGTTGTGGTGTCGAGCCGTGGCTCCTTTTTCCTTCTGAGGCCAACAAATGCTCGTAGCAGTGCACTTGTGCTAGCATCTCCTGTGATTATGAGCTGTGCTGGTTGCCCATCAGGCGTCTTTACTCCTGTAAAGGGAGTCTAGTGTGACCTGCAGCAGCCTGAACTGGCATCTGCAATGCACCCTTACCTTCTCCTAATAGCTGTAAATGTAGGAGTATAGTCATTTACCTGTGAATCCTGAAAGCTGACACTCAGAATTTGAAAGGGAAACCAGCAATGATTTTTGGAGGTAGAAGAAATGACAAATGTTTGGCTGATTTATTTTTGTAAAAATTTTGAAAATCTTGTGGTTTCAAAAATATAAAGAAAGTCCCAAATTCTTTACTCCAGTATTTTTTTTTTTTAAATATACCTACTGCTAAATCTTGTGGTATTGATACATGGAAACAAAAGGCACCTCATATTTTTTCCAAAGCCATTCTATCTCTTGATAAAAAGATGCTTTGTAAGTTATTCTGTGTTTTCTGTAGAGTGAGATAAAAAGTAGCTTTTTAGCTTACGTTGGTTTGTATCATTCTGAATGAGTGCATTTTTTTTTTTTTTTTTTTGGCTGGAACTGTTTAGAAACACAGGTGATGACAATAGATTGATTACCAGCATGAGCAGGCTGCCTGTTGCCATGATGGCAAGTTGGCAAGTCCTGAAAAGGACCTGATAACTGACTCTTTAATCAAATCCAGGAGAGTGTTTGGAGGAAAACCAGAACTGCATAGCCCCAGATCATGACAACATAAAAACAATACACAAAACAGTGAAATTTCACTGTACTAAAAGATTTGGCTAGCAAATTTCTTTAGTAACACTCTCAGATGTATTGCCATAATAGAGTGTCCTGAAGGAAAGTTTATAATCAAATTTACAATCTAAGATTTTAATTTAAAACAGTGTTCTGCATTTAAATACAGCTTTTCTTGTATTCCACCCTTAGGATTCGTTAGATTGACTTCCATGGATATTGCATGAGTAAATGGCTAGTAAATCCCGTGTTGCATGTGTTGATTCACATTTGTGAATTGGTTGGAGATGAATGACTGTCCCACAGTATTTATGTTATAGCAGAACTTCTGCATGTAAGAAAGGGTGAAATAAGTCCTTACCTTGAAGGCAAAGATCCACCTTCCCCTTTGCAGGAACTGGTGCCTAGTGTTGCTGCAGCAGTATGAAAACATGGTCTCACTAAACCAAAATTTGTCAGTGCTGTAAGCCAGCCTTTCTTTTACTTGTCAAGGCATGCTCAGTACCTCTGCCTTGAAATGAATGAAGATCTACTCTTAATGATGACAGATGGGTTTGTGTTTGAACATCATAAGGGAGGGAGATCTGTGTAAAGGTATCATTGAAGGCATGTTGCTCCTCTTAGCTAATATTTTTTGAAGGGTATGCAGCCCATTGTTGTTTTCAACACACCAGATGAAATTCTGCTGTCATTTATTTTGAGGCAATGTCATGAAAACAGAACAGATGTCTCAGAAGAAATAAGATGTCATTGTTCTTCTAGTGAAATGTGGAGAAGAATTAAGAGATAGCAGAATAGTACTAGGAAAGGATGATTTAAATCAGAGCTTCCATTCATAACATCATGACATAAGAATTTGAGTTTGGAGTTCAGTACAACAAATTAATAATAATTCCTTTTAAAGACAGGCTATATCTCTAGCATCATACTCAAAAGAAGGAGAGAAAGGGCAAGCAAAAGAAAAACCCGCATCACATGCTTGCTTGAGAAGCTAAAGCTTTGGGAGAGATTTCTAGGTAATCTTAGCTGAAAGGGCAGTAAAAGTAGTGAGAGGGACTGCTAGCACCAAAAAGGCTACAGCTAATGTGGTCTGATAGCTTATTAAAAATGGAGGGGGGGGGGGAGTGGAGGAGGTGGAAGAAGAATCCCCTATTTCACAGGCTGTGCTGGACCAGGCTAGAGCTGTCTCAGACAGAACCCTCCCCATGCTGCAGATTTGCATGTTGGCTCAAAGGGAATTGCCTTAGGAAGCAGGTAGCTTCTCTATGCCAATACATCATAGGAAATAATAATAGCTGCTGGAAGGAGTATTTGATAGAACCTGAAGTCACACACATCAGCTACATAATGCTTAACAGCTGCACTCAGTTTCCCTGGCATATTTGAAATGGAATTCAGTGGAAATATTAACATAGAGTTAGATATGTTTATGTGTGTTTACTTGCTTGGGCAATAGGATGAAAAAGTTATTTGGTAAGTAATGCTGCACATTATTCACTACCATGAATAATAAACACAAGTAGAATTTGCAATAGGACACATAACAGTAATTCACAGTTTTAGGGGGCAGAAGGCTTAGGAGTATTCAGTGTCTGTGCAAGTTGATATGCATGCACCGTTCTTCAATATGTTGTGATATAGCAGCTGAAAGTTACTGGAAAAAAATAGCTAAAGGGGCTGTTTGTTTCCTCACAGAATTTGTACTATAATGGAAACATATGAAAGTGATAATATTTTGCTATATGAGATAAAACCAGCCCAGTGTATTCAGTATGTATTTCCTTTGTTTATTCATCTGTAAAGCCAAACGATTAACCTTGCTTTATTTTTCCTCAGCTGTGTTGGGACTGAACATTGCATCACTGCCAAACTGCTGGGCACATGGATGCAAGCAGAGCAGGTTGTTTAGAGCTGTTGTGATTGTTCCAGTTCCTGTTTAAGGAAGCCAGTAAAATTTCATATCTGAACCTGAAAAGAAGCATTTAACTCTGGACTGAAAAACAGAACATGTACATGGGGAATAGGAGCCATAGGGGAGAGCAAGCATTTAAATCATCCATGAGGGATGGTTTTAGGCCCTGTCTGAGAGGACTGGTGATTTGCTGGGAGCTCAGATCCCAGTCTGCAGCGTAATTGGTGCTGTCTGCCTTGTTCCAGCCATGCCAGGCCCATGCTCCATTGTCAGTAACTGAAGTGAAACTCACAGGTCGTGGCTTTGGTGATACGAGGTTTGGTGATACGCTCTTTGCACTCTCTACTGTGTAGAAGCTCTGTGCAAACTAAGACTCTGCAAAGTTTCTTCTCTGCCCACGAGGCTAAGACTGGAGCTGTGCTGAATTTTCGAACAGGCGATGTTTAATTTCACCTCAGAACACTTTCTGCAACGTCTTCTCTCTTATGAGGCATGTGTGTCATCTTGTATATGAAGAAATTGTTGCTTGTATGAACTAAGGGTAATCTGTAGGCTGACAGAGGCATGTTTATTACCATAAGGAAAGTGACCTCTAATAGACACAAAATGTTCAGTGCAGTAATTGCCATCTGTGGTATGAAACCCACTTCAATGTCTCTTAACTTAATTCTTCCTTCTGCTCTTTGTCTTCGATTAGATCGTTCGTGTGGGATTGGGACATTACATGTGTTTTCACTGGCAGACTGCAGATCAAATACTGCTCACCAGATGCATCTAAACAGCTGTTTTGTTCTTGGAGAAATTATGGCACAGCAGCTTGAGCTGCAAATAAGACCCAACAGCTGAACATCACCAACCGTGTGCAGAAAGAGGTGAAGAGGCTGCTGGTGGAGACGGGGACACGTCTGGCAATGCCTGGCTCTCCTGAGCCCTTGCTGTCTTCTCTGAGGTGAGGAGAGAAAAAGCAGAAGCCCAGGAGAGGCCTAGGTTGCCCTTGTGCCATTTATGTTAATGGCACAAGGCAGGGATGAGGGAGTAGAAGAGAATTGCCCAGTGCTGGAATGTATGTGGAATATAGATTGCCCTTGATGTCAGTGAGGTGTTTTTTTTTTTCTTTTTTTTTTTTTTTATCCCTACTGAGATAAGTGAGGTATTGAATGGGGTATTAAGCTGCAGAGCTGCATCAGTTGCAGAGCTCATGCTTAACCATCCCAATACGAATGGTTGTTTAATCACACCAACCAGGAGCCTCATTATGTGAAGGATACCATCTTTTCTGTTGCACTGGAGGTTTGCCTGAGCACCTCTGAGACTAAGAGCACGAACTGTTATGCTCAGCAGTGTCACAGCTTCTTGTCCAGGCTCATGCTTTGTGGATGAGGCCTGTAAGAGGACTTGCAGCAGATTCACCAGATGCTACAGCTTCTTTTGCTGTCTTCTGCAGAAGACAGTTATTGATATCAGATGTGCAGCATATATATGGAAATATGTGCACAACACATACTGCTAGGTGTAGTTTACATTGTACACAACTGCTTGTGAGGGACTACTTAGCTCTAATACACACTTTTGCCACTATGCACACCCTGGAATGAAAGAAACCTATTTCCTGGCCTTAAACAAACAAACAAACAAAAAGTATTTTGAAAAATTCTCAGGCCAAGAAGTCCTTTAATGATAACGGTTTTGCTAAATAGATTTTCAGTTTGATTGAAAAGAACGGTAGGAAGTCTGAAGGCAATGGGAAAGATGTGTTTTTTACATGCTCTGTTTAGCAGGTCATTATGACAGTCTGTAGTCTATCAGATATTTCCTCATGGGTTCCTTGTTTTCCTTTTCACAACCGAAGCAGCAATTTTTCTGTAACAGAACAGATCTGGCTGTATCAAAGTGCCTTGGTGGCAAGTGATGCATGACCTTTGAATCTAATGAGTTCAAAAGAAAAATTATGATAAACCAAAGTAATAATTTTTAAATGATATTTTGTTTGTTTCTTGTGATGCTTGAGTTGATGGGTTGGAAAGTTCTCTCTGAGTGCATGGGTAATGATATATTTATAGAAGGTTGTGCTTTTATAGGGTAGCACGTCCCTTTAAATTTTTATTTTCAGTAAACTCTAAGTTATCTTTCCCAAAATATTACTTTCATTTTGAATTGCAACAGCAGTTCCTCCCCTGCTCCGCCCCCCTCCCGTTTTCGCCTCCTATTTTATGAATTATTTTAAGGTATTTTCATCTAGGTTTTACGCTTTATGTGATTTTTTTTTCCTTATTAACTGAAGTATGGTTTTGGCTTTATGCTCTCCAGGCATTTTCAGTGTTGAATGATAACAGTGATCAAAGGTTTTTTCAAGCAAGCAATGTGTTTTCCCCTTCCACCCACCCCTCAGCAAAGCTACCTTAACTTTAAAAATTATGCAAAGCCTACTCAAGCTCTGCAGCATAAGATACAGCTTGGTTTGGTTTTAATTATACATTTTGAACATTATCATTAGATCATGTCTGTTCAGATCTTAGAATATATTTTATCTACAGGGGTGAATATAGGTGGTACTGTATAAAGTAGCAGTGGTGGTGTGAAGAGACGATGATAAACCAAGGCAGATTAAAGAAAATCTGTATTCACAAGCATCAGTAATCCTTAAATAGTTCATGTAAATTTAAAAATTCACTCTTTTTATTCCCTACCAAATGTTGGATGCATTTCTTCAGATGACTCTCAAATTTTACATTTTATATCATTCTAAAGAACTGCCTGAAAGATTTCAGAAGGAAGGGTTTGTCTAAGTTATGGCTGATTATCAGGTAAGAACAGTACTAACATGCTCAGAAGAGCTGAAAGAGACACTACTTTCCTTAGTTATAGCTAATAAAAGTAATTTTGATGCCTTGTGGAAAATAGTTGGATGTATTTTTATGCTGTATATAGTATATTTGCTGACTTTTAAAGCCGCAGTGAGAAACCAAGAAAAAGGAGAGCATTGGTAACACCTGCACTTACCAACCACTAGCCATATGTCTGATTTAAAACAAGCAAACAAACAACAAGCAAAACCAAAACCAAAAAATCACAACATACCGTAGACCGTAAAGGACTGTCCCATCTGGATGGAGCCGAATCATTCGGTTTTTCACTGTCACCCCATGGACAAATGACTTCTTGTCATTTAAGAAATATGTGTCAGGCACCCAGAGCTGGTCAGCCACTCTGTTGTCCAGTGTTAGGTTCAGAGGTATTCCAGAATAAGAAAGCCTTTTATCCCTCCAGGACTGCTGGAAGTACATGGTAAGGGTGTAATCCTACAGAATAAATGAGAAAGGCTTTTTGTATTTTGCATACTGAATAACTTAACATAAATTTAGTTTTAAATAACTTTCTGCTCAGTAGCTGAATACCAGAAAAGCACTAGGAAGTTTAAGGTTCATTGCAATGTCGTCAATAACCATGACCACGAGTCTTGGCTTCTTTGTGTTGATGTTGAACTTCACACTACTCCCCAGTGGCAGTGAACACCCACCCCAACACTCCTGGCCACGGGCTTAAAAAAACTCTTGTGCCAGAGGGAATGCATGGTATGTTTGGGTCTTCAGTCTATAGGCTACAGGGTCTCCGGTCTACAGACCATGCTTGCCATCTTTTGATAGGTTTTCTTTAACATGAAAAAAACAGGGTTTTGTTGACCTCAGTCAAATAGCCTTGAACACGATTGAAAACACCTTTTGATATTTGCTGTCTTCATCCTGAAAGATTCCCCCCACAATCCAGAAAGCCAGCAGTCCCTAGTGCGTCTGAGAAAGAGCCAAAATGACTGCAGAAAGTATAATGAACAATTTCTCATGCTGTGAGTGCTGCAGTTTCCAGGTGTAATGACCTTTGGTAGCTGGGCACATCTCACCTGAGCCCAGAGAATGTGATGCTTTCTGGCCTTGGCAATCAAACATTACTGCATAGAAAATGAACATTGCCTGACTATTACACTGTAGCTTAGGGGAAGTACCATTTACGAAGTCCTTCAGCTTTCCACATGGTCAGAAAAGAAACTGTTGTAAAAGACTTCTGGTCTGACTTACTCCCTCAAGTCTTTCACTTTGTGCATTTAGTCATTTTAAAGGTACTCAATTTTTTGATGTGGAAAAGCCCACATACTTTATGTCTGATGGAGTTCTTAAACAATGTCTGGAACAGCACTATGTGGACTGCTGGTTTTATCTTCCTTATCTTCTCTCCCACCCCCTTTTTCAAGTGGCAGGTCACTTTGTCATGCATTTAGCAATAAAAGAGCAGTAACTTTATAGATGTTGGGTAAGATTTTCTTTTATGTGAGAGAAGGCCTCACCTCTGTCATCCTTACAAACCCTAGCCTGTACTGTAATTTTGGAAGAAATAGCATAAAAGCTGTCTGTGATTTCTTCTCTTCATCTTCACCGGCTTCTTAAGAATGTGCCGCTACCATGAAAATCAAAGCACTGTTGTTACCTTTCAAAAAGACTTTCTGCCTGGAATGTTGCATCTAGCAGAGCTATAAACTACAGGCTGATCACTAATAAAATAAGTTAATATTAATAAAAATAGTGCTTGCCCTGGGCCTGCAGTAGTTTCCTTGTGTAGAGGACATTCCATGACTTGGTGATCAGCAGACTTATACATTATGTAATTTACATCAGTTCTGAGCATCAATTTTCAAGCATCTCCTAGATGTGCCCTTTTCAGGCCTGCAAGGTGGATAGTTACCCATGGCAGAGCCAAGAGGTGGTATGCAGAAGGTGTAAGTCTTGACCACATAACTAGGAGCAGGTAGGAGGAGGTCAGGACAGCTACTTTTCCTTTTCACAGCACACTGATTAAGCACAGAACTACAAAGTTCCCTGGGGACAGAGCAACTGTTTATTTCTAACTTTGCCTCAGATTAATTTAATCTGTGAAGGAGTCTCTGGCTTGACTCTGACCACGTGTGCTTGGATCAATGTGTAGAAACTTCAGGCGGAAAGGCTTCAACCTACCCTTGCCTCTACAGCCACCTTCCAGCTGGAGAATCAAAGAGGTCAAAACCTTTGTCATGGGTAACTGTCACTGCTGCAGAAATATCTGGATGGGCGGACTATTTGGCTTCTCAGCTGCTGATGAGTTACCAATCGTTAGCCAAGTGTGGTACGAATTTAAGTCACCACCCAATTTCACTTTTTATTTCAAAGGTTGCTGAGGGAAAGGATAACTGTATCCATTGCCACTTCTACAACAGTATGGTTTAAAAACAATAACAACAGCAATAATGATAATAAAAAAGAACAACATAAATCCTTTTGTCACCTTTTATGTTTCTAACTGAAATTTAAGTGTAAGGAAGGAAGGCACAGTGCATGTGCTGATGCTGCCCTGCCAGCTGTTGCTGAAGGGGCTGTTGCACTGACAGGTTTATGTGACAGGAGTAATGTGCTGAGTTGTGCACTGCACTCTGCTGAATATGTGATTTGTAATTTAAATGGTGGAAAAAGCATGGAGAAACTTGAACCCAGAGGAAGCAAATTTTTGAGAATGTGATGTACAATTTGGATAGCTTTGGGTTAGAAGCAAGCACTTAAAGAGAAGTTAAATCCTTGCCTTTCCTTCATTTTAGAGATACACAGAGACCAGATGTGAGCTGAATGAGAAAAAAAAAATCAATATTCTCGTGCAGTTTTCATATATCTTTTTTCTATCCTGCCCTATTTCAACCAATTTTACATAGAAAAGGTTTCATAAATGTCTGATACAAGTTAAATTTTCAATGCTCAGCCCTTTGCTTGGTACCCTCTGTCTTCTGTCTAATTCAGCAGAGACAATGCAGTCTGCAGTGCAGATGGAATACAAATTCCAATTACACATAATTATCTTCTTTTCCCTTCCTGCTTTCCTTTATATTTTCACCATGTCTAAAAGCTGCTTTTGTAAAACTGTCATGTCACCCTGGAGAAAAAGGCTAAAAATTGAGGATTTTCTGTGTGTGATGGGTCTCAAAAATCAATCAGAGAGAAAAATAGCCAAGATAGGCTACAAGATATCTTAAGGATGTGATCAGGAAAAAAAAAAAGTCTCTTGGCTATGGCTAGTGGTAGAAAATAAATTGCTATTTTTAGCATCACAGTCTGTCTCAGAAATTTTATTTCATCCAGCTGTGCTTTACACAGAATACTACTGTTGGTGACACTGCAGGAGAGCCAATAAGCCTGTGCCCCACAGCTGTGTTGTACTATAGAAATATGTGGCATACCAACAAGTGCTAGTGGGAAGAGCAAACCTGAGCTTTATCTTAAAGGAATTTCAATGTTTCTTAACTCAGAAAGAGCTGTATTTTCTTTCCATTCTCTAGAACCCAAGAGAGTTACTCTTCAATATTTTAATGAAGAAAATAAGTTGTATATTGTGTTTGTGAGAATCTTATTCATTGTGAGTTTTTATTTTAAAAAGAAAAGTTTAAAGTTAGTGGTAACGTAATTTTATGTAATGGTTATTTTGATGAAAAAAATATATCTGAACTATAATAGTGCAATATATATATATTTGTATGGAATGTAGTCTTACCTTTCTCCTATTTGATCAGTGAGGAATCAAATACCAGCAAAACATATGGCTAGCTTCACCTTGGGATTTTTTCTATTACCACAATTTGTTATATTTTACAGTAGTGTATGTGAGGTGAGAATTTAATGACTAACCACTTTCTAGCCTGTACAATTTGTTCAGGATTCTGTAGTTTCAAGCTCTAGGGTATATGAATAATATCTGAATCTTCCATATCTATAGTGGTGGTTGGCTGCAGAATTTTTTAAGTTTATATGACAACTTCCTAAGATCTCAAGCATCTGTCTAGATGCGAAAATAAATCAGACTATGTTTAATGTTTGCATTTAGGGATTTCTAATCCTGAATTTAAAAAGAAGAGCCCAATGTAAAAATAAAAAGAAAGAAAGAAATGAAATCTGCTTCTGCAGATAACTGTTCATTTGAATAATTTAGCTTTAAAAAATCAGTTTTTAGAAACACATTTAATGTTTCTGCATAACTGTACTTATTATAACAAAAGAAAAGAAAGCTAGAATATTCCTGAAAATGTATGATATTTCAGTATCTATAATTGAGCTGTCCATGATTTCCTCAAAAAGTCCAGGTTGGATGGAACTGATCTAGGACAACCTGACCTAGTAGGAGGTGTCCTTGCCCATGGCAGGGAGGGCGGAACGAGGTGGTCTTTAAAGTCCCTTCCAAGCCAAACCATTCTGTGATTCTGTGAAATGCTGCTCTATTTTTCTATGGTATAGTCTTCTTCCTAGTGGTAAATGTCTAAGCACTAGTGATAACATTGTTTTGATGTATAGTGATTTTTTTTTTGTATGTGATGAAGCCTGATGTGTTAAAATTAGATGATTTTTTTGTTTACTCAGTAATTGTGCAGATTTCTTTTTTTTTTTTTTAATGAAACTGAAAAGGTGTGAGCAAGTGTGTATGGATGTATACTGTAGTATGTAAGTCAATCTGTGTATCAGTAACATGAACTGTGAGAGGAGAATGCCTGCTGGACTTCAGGATGGCTCTGGCATCTCCATTTTTGGGTTTAAAACTTAGAGCAAGAACACAAGCTGTCATATGGGTACACATACGCATTATCGATAAACACATTTTGATTTTAGCTAAATTGTTTTCAGATGTAGGATGTGATGAGTGACAGGAGGCATCACCTAGATGGGGTCCTTTGGAGTGTGTAATTACTTTTCTGGTTGGATTACATGGAGTAACTTCCATATGCTACCCTGTAACCCAGTTGGAAACACTATCTTACATTACCCTTTGTCAGCTTTGGAAGATTAAGAAAAGCTTCCCAAACTTCAGCTGAGCTTCATTCAAAACCTACAGGATTATGAGCTCATGTCAATTTTGCACCAAAACTGACTGTCAAGTATGGACTAAACTAGGAGTTAATTTGGTGGGTTGAAATGGCTCCATGTAGGGCAGTGGAAGTTAAGAAGCCTTCCTGTAGCTCCAAAGTGAAATGAAACAGTTGGAAAAAACAAAACTTTGTCTCCCCTCTTTCTAAAGATGCTCAGCATATTTAGAAATATCTCAATAAACAAGTTTTTTTCTTGTTTTCACTGTTGAATTCATTTTAAAGTTAAAAATTGGTAGACTTCAAGTGGATGGGTTGCTGAGCTAATTTCCATAACATAATACTGATAGAAACAGGAGACATTTCTCATTAGCTTGGCTTGTGTGAAGCATTTTAATGAGGTGTAATAGGTTAAGACACATGCTTACATGTTAGTCTCAGGTAAGAGAAAGATTCTGTGAAAACGTGAATAAGAGAAACTAACATATTTTCCTCTAACTGGCAAATTTATTTCTTAATCTGAATTTAATCAGGCTCATAAATAAACATTGGCACCAAGCTTCACTCTTCACCTAGGTAATATAAATTTCTTGTATGAGAGAAAATGAATGGACTACTCATTCCTCTTGTACTTGAAGTTAAAAAAAGCAATTTGTAGTTCCAGTAAATAATATAGCGGAGATCTGTCATACAATGCTAATTCCTTTTTTATTTCTATTATTTTGTTCACTATATATTTGAATAGTTTCATTGTGTAATGTGTATAGATGATGTAAGGGCAATAATGGATATTTTCTTTCCTGATAAACCTCTGCATCTCTCTGAAACCAGTAGAGATGCATTAAAATGGCTAGGTAATTTCCACTTGTTGGTAATTTTCACTGTGTGGTTTACTAGTTCAGCACAGCAGAACATGTGAAATATGTTGCTTTGCTATAATCTAACTTCCTGAGGGACACGCTGGTCTCACCCTGCTTATTTGCTAATTTACAGACTCCAGTAGAATAAAAGACCAGTATAAATGTCTGCTATACTGGCACACACTTTGGTGTTTAACAGACTGCAGGCATGCATGTTTTAAGAGGAAAATAGTGGGAATCTTTTAACTTGCAGTGTTCAGCGGCATGATCTAAAATGTTTTCCCTCTTCCCAAGATTGTCTCAGTCTAAGTTCTGTTACTGTTTTATATGTTTAAGTAGTGAATATCAAAACACATCCCCAAAGTCTTAACAGCAAAAAATTAACACTGTGAATGTAATTCTTAGCAGAAAATAGTAAATGGAAGGATATTCTGTGAATCCATAGCTGTTCTAGCTCAATTCAATGTCAAAGATTAGAACTCTAGATGAGTTTGTGCATGAGGGCACCGTGCAGCAAAATAAATATGAGAAACACATCAATGTTACATACTTTTAATAGATAACAGTGTATATTGATAGTGGTGGAATACATACTGTACACCCAAACAAACTTAAATTTAAATCATATCCTTGAGAAGCATCCAATAATCAAGTATCTGGCAGCACTACAGAAAATGAGATGCAATGCAATCCAAATACAGTATAACTTAATCAAGACAAACATAACTGAAATCACAATTTAAAATTAAATGTGGAGTGATGATCAGGACACTAATACTGACTGAAAAAAGGCCATAAATATAGAATACCAATGTATGTAAATCCTGCATTGATTGCAAGCTGTGATTAATTAGGGAAGATTACCTTCCATGTTTGCTGGATACAGAGAAGGGAAAGGTAGAGTTTAAGACAAGTTAATTGCTGTACTTGCAAATTGGAAAAGGCATGTTCATTCATATGTTGTAAGCATGCTAGGGCATCGGAGGAAGGTGTTAGTGTTTGTTCAGTAACAACTGTCCTCTGGTCCATCTTGGAATCTTGGAAACCTAGGGAAGATTCATGCCCTTAACCTTCAAAAGAGCTATTTTAAGGCAAAGGAATGTAAATTGTGTGTAATTACCAATACATACTTTGTGTTTAATTGCATACAGGGTACAAAAAATTTTTGCCCAAATTATGGAGGAAGAAAATTCATGTTCTATTCATTCTGTTCTCTAAAAATGTCAGGGAAGCTACATGTTTCTATTAAGCCTGCAGTCCAGCCAAGCAAGGAGGTCGGTGAGTTGTAGTGATTGATTGTATTTGCCTTTTTTTTTCTAAGGGCATAAGTTAGTGCTCCTTCTGGCTTTGTTTGTAAGTGAAGACTGAAGCAGCATATGTTGTCTCGTTCCCCTCTTCAGCCTAAGGTAGTGGGAGGAGGAGGAAGAAGGTTGGAAGTATGTACTCAAATTATTCAATGTGCTATCTTGTTTCACAGGACACGGTTCTTGTGAACTAGACTTCTGTCAGGGAAACAAGCTAGGAAGCTCCGCTGTCTACAGGATGATAGGAAAAAAAAATCTTTTGTTGAGATAAACTATTTTATATATTTTTAACAGGATTAGAATTTTCTCAAAGCAAGCTTCACTTTTGCAGAAATCACATTTTCTGTCAGAAAATTGCAAATCGCTTGAAGATGCAAGATTTCTGTAGGATAAAAAGTTGTGTAAGATATTGTTATTTTGTTTGATCTATTTGGTAGTTCTAGTTGATAGTGAAGTGCCCTGCACTTTTTCAGAAGTACTGGTAATTCTCCAGAGAAGTGTCTCATAAACCTTGTTGGCATTTATAACCTCACAATTAAATTAAGTACGTAGCATCACAGTTGTTTCTTACAGAAAGCAGCAGAGATCTGGCAGGAGTCCGCATAGCTGTAATGATGATTTCCTTTATTGTTCAAAGCACAGCCAGGAACAAGATTAGACTCATTATAAGTGTAGCATGTTGTAAATGAATGCACTTATCATTACTGTATTGGGATCCAATGTTACTCTTTTCAGTCAATGGCAGAAGTCCCCTTAACTACAATGGGATTAGAATCATGTCCAATGTCTTCGATCATTACTGAAAAAAGGAAAGCAAAAGGCAAAATATCTCTCAGTTCTTGAAAGAAGACCATCTATTTTGTTGCATTTTTTTTCAGTGTTTTGATGCATGTATTTATTACTGCTTCTGAGATTTAAATGGGCTGTTATGATAGTTGTGCTTCATTGATCTGCCATTATTTAACTTAGAGGAGGCTAAAATCCCCCTCTTAAAATCTTCTCTTTTCTACTCTGTGTTATGTGGAAAAGAAGAGTTAGTACTTCTGTACTTGGGATTGGTTTCCCATTTAATTGCCCTCTGCTTTTGCTCTCTTATTTGAGCTTTGCTAGCCTGGGAGGCCTGAACACGCTGCTTGTTGTATGGGAAGAAAAGAGATCACAGAATCATAGAACATCCTGAGCTGGAAGGGTCTCACAAGGATCAGCAAGTCCAACTCCTGGCTCCACACAGGAGCACCCCAAAATCATACCATATGTCTGAGAGCATTGTCCAAATGCTTCTTGAACTCCATCAGGCTCTGTGCCATGACCACTTCCCTGGGGAGCCTGTCCCAGTGCCTGACCACCCTCTGGGTGAAGAACCTTGTGTGTGTTCATATGCAGATATGAAAGGGAACAGTGGAGTGATATTTGAGGACTGTGACATTTTGCCCAAGTAGTGCTGTCTTCATCCTCTCTGCAGAGCAAGCACTCCAAGGTAAAGGAATTTCAAGCTTTAATTTATGTTGCAACATATTTCATATTTCAGCCAGCTTGGGCTGAAAGCATGAATACACAGGAGTGAAGATGGGCATTTGGTAGGAAACAGTACCTCTGAGGTTCTAGCATTGAACTACTTGAAGGTGGCTCCTTAGACTGTGACTGGAAGGTGACTGGAAGGATGACTCTTAAGGAGGTGGGCACAGATCAGCTCTTAGGGTCTACCACTTGATGTGTGATATGAGGAATAAAACTAAGAAAATGTTGCTGGAAAGATGCAGCACGTTAAAGTTTCAGTAAAGTGAAAACATTGCAGAAAAGTGGAGAATTAAACAAACACCACTTCCCTTGGTACCAATAAGAAAGAGAATTGGAAAGGAGCCCTTTTTGATGACAACAGTTGTTTCCGAAGCACTTGATGTTTTTCTTGTAATTTCCAGTTAGCTCAGCAGGCGTGAACTATGAGCCCATTAGGAAGTGTACTGCAGGTCTATGGAGGATGGCACAGCAATAAGAGCTCAGAATTCCTCATGGTGTCAGTGAACAGTGCTGCAGGCAAAGCTGAGCTGATTGTTAGCCTGGGAGCAGATGGAAGTTGTTTGCTGAATTTTATCTTATACACTACTGTGTAAGCCATAACACATTGCGTGCTAATTTTATTAGCACTGGACAGAAAGTTGAAGAGAACATGACCCCACAAGAGAACAGTGTGCCCACATTTTCCCTGATCTTTCTTTTTCTATTTATGTACTTGCAGAACTGTCTTTTGTTACCATTCACATCCCTTGCTAGATTCAACTCCAGGTCAGCCTTGACTTTTCCAACCCTATGCCTGCAAGACAGAACAGCAACTCTGTGCTTCTCTTGGGTCACCTGCCCTTGCTTCTACCTCTAGTACTTTTCCTTTTATGTCTGAATTCATTAGAAATGATCATCCATGCTGATCTCCTGCTGCTTTTTCTTTAGTTTCTGCTCGTCAGGATGGATCTTTCTTGAACTTGGAGAAGCTGATCCTTGGATATCAGCCAGCTCTCCCAGACCACTCTTTACTCCAGAGCCATATCCTATGGGATTCTTCCAAGCAGATCTTTAAAGAGGTTGAAGTCTGTCGCCTGAAATCCAGGTCTGGGTCCTGGTTTTTGTCCTGTTACCTCATCTTGGGATCCTGAACTCCACCATCTCATGGTCCCTAAAGCTAAGACTGCCTCTGACTTCCATGTCTTGGACCAGTTCTCCCTTGTTTGTAACTATCAGGTCCAGCAGAGCACCTTCCCTTGTTGGCTTCTTAATTACTAGTGCCAGAAAGCTGTTGTCAATGAATTTAAGAAATTTCGTGGAGCACCTAAGCCCTGCAGTATCATCATTTTAGCAGGTATCAGGGTGGTTAAAGTCCTTCATGAGGACCAGGGCCTGTGAAGACAAAGCTTCTTCCAGCTCTTGGAAGAAGACCTTATCATCATCCTTCTGATCAGGAGGTCTATAGCAGATACTAACTACAACAAAACCCATGTGTTTCTGCCCATTAATCTTGTTTCACAAACTCTTGACTGATGTCTGATCCATCCCAAGGCAAAACTACATGCATTCCAGCTGCTCTCTCACATAAAGCAAAACTGCCCCTCCTTGCTGTTCATCCACAAAAACTTTATTGTTGCTTTTCTTGCCAGTTTTGTTGCCTTGCTTTCATCTCTTGTATGCTCCCTTCTGTGTTACAGTACATCAAGAAGCATCTGTCTTAGACAAATAGGCCTTCTGCTGAAATTCCTGGTCTTCATGCATGACAGGATGGATTGTTTCTGGATTTCAGATTTTTTTTTCTTTAAAAATCCTTTCCACTTTATGACAGCTTGCTGGGGAATTTTACCTAGTGATTACCCATACAAGCCAAATTTTACTGTCCTGAAGTCCAGGGTTTTAACTCTGTTGCTCACTTTTCCAGCTGTCCTCCAGATCCTGAATCTGTCATCTTGTGGTCACTGCAAACCAAGCGTGCTGCGAAGGCTCGCATCCAGGATGTTTCTACAAAAGGCAGCTTGAGAAAAATTCTTCCCCCTGTGATTTCTCATGAGCTGCATAATTTAAATATTAAGCTGCTTACATGATGATCTAACATCGTAGTTGATGAGTTTATAATACTGATGCAAATTTTTTGTGGAAAACTTGCTTTTGGCTTTTGCAGGGACTCAGTTTGCCTTTAGATGCATGCATCATTGACACTAAATCCTCAGAACAGAATCCAGGATATTTTTAGAGTGTTAATAAAGGATCTTGTTTTATTTTTATCTTACTAATAGCATAACCAATTGGATAACTAATTGAGTTGGCCAATTTAATGTGATTAATCTGATTAAAACCCTACAAATCCAGTGTCATTGCCAGCTTCATAGGAATCCACTTTTCAAAACATTTTGTAGTATGTGTAGGCATTTCAGGAGAGAGAAAAACAAGCAAGACCAATAATAACTCATCAGTCAGTTTGAAGGCATGTGAGTACCCCTGAGTACTGACTAGGATACGGAAGCACAGTGTCTCTTTTCTGAAAAATAAGTAACTAGGGAAAACATAGGAAAGGTAATTATTTGGAAAACTGAGTAGCTTCATGCGGAAAGTTGGTACCAATATACCAAAACCCTAGGAAAGTGTTGTCTTGCAAACAAGATTAAAGATAAAGCAAAACCAAAAATCAATTTTCTTTAATTAAAGAACCACCTTAATCAGCTTAAGGTGAAAAATCTCTCTCTGAGAATGAAGCCTCAGAAGGGTTTCACTTCACTGAAGTCCGAGATGACCACTATTCTCATCCTTTCTTGTGGGTCAGCACACATTGTAATAGCTAGTTAGGAAGCAGGGAAAATTGTTCCAGTTTAAAAATGAACGTTGTCAATACTATTTTTTTTTTAAATGTAAATAAGTTCCTTGATCCTACCTCCATGAGGGCTACCCAAATACTAATGATAATGCAGGAAAAGACAGCTTGCAGTGAAGGGAGAAGGCAAAGCAGCTCAGAGTGGCTGTGAAGCTACAGCCTAGAGCAGTTTTAAAGCCTCAAAAAAGAGGCAAGGAAAATATAGGGACTTGTGAAAGTTTGTAGAGCACGCTTATTGTTCTCAGCTGAAGGCAAATGTCACTGAAGTTTTTGATTGTTAGTCATAGGAGACCAGGAGTAACCAGGACAAGTCAGCAGTTTGGGGCCATGCTTGGAGCTACGGAAGAGGCTAGTTGTGTTAGCTCTGTAATGCCCTTCTACAGTGTCCAGGCCAGAGTGATGGAAGAAGCTCAGATCTGCTGCCAGGGCTGTGCTGACACTTGCTGAATGACTGTGGCACCCAAAGTCTGCGACTTGGCATCTGGTGACCTATCTGCTAACTTGCATTGGTTACGTTTGTTTATTAAACTGGTCAGTATTATCTGGCATTTGTTTCTTCGTTATCAGCAGAAAAAAGTCTTGTGTGTACTTAAAAAGATAAATTAAGTTAAAGAAAAATTAATATCTGAACTGTTTGCCAAAGGAAAGGCAGGCAGGCCCTTCAGCTTTTCCTTACTTGCTAGAGATGGTTGCTGAATGTTGAGGCTCTGCTCTGAAGCTTGTCCTGCATGGTGATTTTTGAAAAGGGCAGACTGGAAACTTTTCTGAGAGATATTATTATTGCTATAATAATAATAATTATTATTATTCTACTGAAATGTTAGTTTTCTTGGTCCATCCTGACATGGCAGCAGCAGTACATATAGCAGTGTTTTTGCACTCAGCTTTACTTCGTTTAGTGTTTTTTATGGACAGCTGTGTCACGGTATGAATGGTTAAGTTAAAACATCTCATGGTGACTCATATGTGTTGATCACTGACACACAAGATGCAGATTTGGTGTGTCCTTAATTTATTGTGATTGACATGATACATGCCAGAGAGTCTGATGAGTACTGAGGGTTCCTAAATCCATAGTTTGTTGGCCAGGCAATGTTTACTTCTGGGGTTTTTAATTCTGGAGTCATTGCAGTGCCTTAACCATGTCAGCTAAAAGTCCTCATGAATTTCTTTCATTTAAAAACAAGCAAACAGCTGCTTGCTCCTGGTAAGTTTTCACTGCTTTGCAAATTAGACAATTTCCATCCCATAGAGGAATGGAAATTCAGTGTGCTTTCAGGAGTGAAACAAGCACTTCAAATTGTGCCTATGTTTTTATTCCTTCTTCTACAAATATGACTATTTTTCTGTTTCTTTTCCTTAATGCCTCCACTGAGTAGAAAGACATGTTTTCTGTTAAAACCCACTTGTATTCAGCCAGAAATGTTCTTCATGCAGCTGGCCAAGCTATGTGAAGAGTAGGTCTGTGCCACTGTTGTTTAAAGCTAAAATGTAATGTTCTCCCAACAGCTGCTTTTGGTAGGACTTGCTTAAGTTATTACAGAGCTGATCAAAGGCATTGGAGTCAGAGGCATATGAAAAGTGGAGGTTCAGAAGGCTTGACTTTTCTGAAGATAAATGAGGTATTTGTGGACATAAATGGAAAAGCAATGGCAGCAAAGCGTACTGGCAGAGAAGCAAAATATGGGAGAGCTGTAGCTCTTCTTTTGCGCCTGTAAAGCTGACTTGTGGCAAGGAGGAGATGGTAGTAAGAAACTGAAGCTAGGACAGGAAACCAGCTCTTTGTCAATTTTGCTGCATGGCTGAGTTGGTGACCAAATCATGATGCTGTTCATGACATGAGCAGTGATGGAGACGATGGGAAGATTCTTCTTTGTGGTTCTGGAGGCAAGTCTCCAATTTCTAATTCTTCTCTGGAATAAAATGGCTCTGCCTGGTGACTTCTAGATGGAGATAAGGCACTTACAGGTGGCTAGGTGACTAATGCTCCATCACAAAGTAGGACACAGCACCATGCCATGCAGTAACAAAAGCTATGAAGGAACATGGCAAATGGCTTCTGTTAAGGCTACTGGTGCCGTCAGATATAGCCTTAGTGGAGTGAACCTTTTCCATATATATCACCTGTTATTTGCCTTACAAGATCACATAAAGCTTGATTAGAGAATTAATGGATTTACATCAGTGTTTGCTGAAAGGCTTAGAGATAAACACAGTAGTTGCAGGACTTTCCAGATGGATTTTTTTTTTTTTGTTCTGGGTAGATGGTTAGTTTGTCATTTATTTATAGCACAAATGGCTTTGGTACCTGTTAGAGTACAGTAATAAATTTACCAAACTACGAAATAGTATGTTTTCTTGCTTGCTTTCAGCTGATTACAATATCTCTAGGTATCTCAGGTTAATATGAACATCTGTTTCCTGGAGATTGACTCTTTACAAACAGTAACTGTAGAGCTAATAAATGGAGTGGAGAATGGTGTTTAGGAAACAGCTAGGGACAATTCTGCCTCTCTTTGCTAACTCTCATCCTAGTATTTCATTCCTTTTACTAGATTGGCTTTCCAAAATGTCCTACAGTAAACTTGCCGCATGCAATTTCTTTGGGGCAGGATAGAAAATCAGGTAGTGACTCTGGGACTTGGATGAGCTTGCTCTAACAATCTGAATTACCACTAGAAAAGGACAGTCCTGCCTCCAACCCCACCACTCTGAGCTCTAGAGCACAAAGCCAGCAGCAGGTCTCATTCAAGCACTCACTACTGCTTTCAGGGAGAAATCTTCCCCCCTACTTCCTCATAATTTAAGATGGGTGAAATCAATGACTTTCCTGGTATGCTTTTCAGTTTGCTATTTTTAATGATAGAAGTGAATCTGACACCTAATTTGCAGTCTTAAAAACAGGCTGAGGAAAATGTGTCATGAAAAAGTCTTGAGAGGAATATAAATTAGCATGGTTTAGGGTACAATAACTTCCCTGTTATTTTCAGTCTGACCCATAAAGCTATGGGGAGGGTTCTTGTATCTTTTCACATAGTATCTGATGCTGGTCATTACTGGAGACAGGACTATAGAGGACCTCCTGTCTTGGGTAGCACAACAGCCCTGTTGTTCTAAGACAGCTGTATGAATGTTAACTCATGGATCTCTCCTGGATTGCAGACATGTTAAAACAGGCAAACAAATGTCTGTGCATCAAGCAGTGAAATAGCATCAGATGAGGAAGAGCTCTGTAGCTTCTGCAAGAACTCTGACAGTTAATTTAACATATATAATCTTACTTAGAATGTGTAGGGGGCTGGATGGGAGAATAAGTTGGCTTTGGCTGTAGTAAAATGAAATTCTATAGGCTTAGAGAAATGTTGGAAATTGCCAGCTTCAATGACAGCTGCTGCAGTTTTGAGACATAGATAACACTTCTGACTTATGTCTTGTCTCAGGGAGCAGCTCAGTAAGCTTAATTCCCACCCAGCACTTTTTTTTTGTTTGTTTGTTTTTTGTTTTTGATATCCTGTCCTATATCACCATCCTGGTATTTTGGAAAAGCTTTCCCATAGTGGGAAAGGTCACTACGATTAGTGTTCCTAGTGTTCTGTGTGGGAACAATGCCTTCTATTTCTCTCTCTCTCTCTTTTTTTTTTTTGTATTTCCAGGAACCATTCCAATTATTTAATCTTGGTCAGTTTTTAACTGTATTCCTTACTGCCTCAAGTTCTGTATGCAAAGATTTTTTGTCATAAATATCCTTGTTCCTCTGCAATATCAATGTAGGTTCAGCAGTCTGTGTCAGTTCAATATTGCTTGAATTGTCTAAATCTCTCCGCAGACCTTTTCCTTCCCTGTTTCAGGGCAAGCCAAAGTCTAGCAACTGAAGGAAAATCACTATGGTTACACCACCCAGTTCTAGTGATGAGCCCAAGATTTAAGCCTGACTACTTTTAACAAAATATGTATTTGAGACACTCCCAGACATTTGGGATTGTGTTTGCAAGTGTTAAAACAGATACTGTTGGTTTTAGACAATTCCATTGCAACCTTTTCCTTGCAAGACAGTGATCTGCTATTATAGATGGATTGCTTACATAAAAAGTGAAAGAATACACACAAGTTTAAAACACAGTTCAAAGCATGTTGGTTTCTTTTTTCAGTCAGACATCTTTCAGTCAGACTTAGTCACCACTCTGGTTAGCAGTCTGTGTCAACGTTGTCTGCCAAAAAATGATTGAAAGCCAATTCCTTTCCAGCTGCAAATATTGCCAAGACATCACTGGGAGGCACTTTTAGGCATTATGAGAGCTATGAACATTATGAAGCATGGAAGTTTCTGCAAGCTACAGCAGATGACTTTCATGGCCAAGTTGGCTGGTGTTTGCTATATCAAGGTCTCTCATCCCGACTAGTACCTAATTTCAATCCAATTGCTTCTGGGGGGTGGGGGGGATATTGCCGACCTACCACAGTTCTCTGCAGTAGGGGGGTATCCAACTGTAAGCCAAGCACAACTAAAAACCATAGCAGAGAGGCCAAGGATCAGAATCACAGAGATCTGTTGAGTTGCCCAGCTGCTGTGTGACAGCAAGTGTGCAAGCTGACTTCAACAGCACAACTTCTGTGTGCAAAGTTAGATGTGAGATTAAGTTTGTCACAGAACTGAAATCAACATGCAGATCTCTGCTTGATCTTCAGTTGTTTTAACCTGCTGAATCACTGCAGGAGATGTATGTTGATTTGCACTGGTTCTGCCATGGTCAGTAATTCACTTAATCTTGTGCCTCATTTCAACCACCCAGTGTCCTCACTGAAAGAGGATCTGCCTGGGGGGAAGTAGATGCCTGAGCTCTGCCACAGCAGTATGGGGGGCTCTGCTCAAGGCCAAGACTAATGTGAGTATATGAACAAATAATGCTTTTGCGCTTGGCAGATGGCTCCTAGTTGTGGCTCAGGCATACAAGGGAATCTGGACAGGGAGCGTAGATCATGTCACTTCATATTTTTCTCTGATAACTGATTGTCTAGATAAAAGAAATGTGGTGGATATCAACTATGTGGTGGTCAGTGAATCACTTGAGATTGTGCAAGCTAAACTGGGGAAGATGGGAGTCACAAGAACAAAGTTCTTGTACTAAAGTTCTTCTACAAGAACTGTGGAATGGTTAGGATATTGGAAAAAGGGGATGGCCCAGTAGTGTGTGCTGAACATCGAAGAAACATGCCAAGGGAGAATACATCTGGAAATCTTCAAGGATCAGATTTGAGACCAATTTTTATTTTGTCTTTAATGACTTGGAACAAAAAAATCAAAATGTGTCAATCAGATTTTCAATTGGTATTTACCTGAGAGCCACTGTCAATATCATGGAGTATAAGAATATCACAATGATTATCCTGAATGTTGGGGTAATAGAAGCAGGATTATATTCAATACTCAAAAGGACAAGGTCATGGACTAGGAGAGTAACGACAAGGATTTATTTTACCAGCTGAGACTTCACTGGGGAATGGGACAAAGAAAAGAAGAAAGGAGCTGGATATTTATCAGTCTAATACGCCACCCTTTTGCAGATGTAATAGGTGAAATATGATCCTGCTGTGATGTATTGCAGATGAGTCAGGGAGGTGCTAACCCTGCTGTCCATGAGCAAGCAGGGCTGGGAACACTGGGTGTCACCCAATATATCATCAAGGAAATTAATTCAAACTGGGGCAGTTGCAGAGAAGGTCAGGTGAGTAAAGAAGTAGGGTTCTGAATGCCAGTTCCAGCTCTGGCTGCTCAGGTTGACGTGAGTTTAGGAAGCCAGGAGAAGAGAGTTGTGTGCAGTGGATAGAGCTCTTTCACAGGTCAACACTGACTGGGCTACCTGCTCTGACTTTCAGTGCTATGCCTTTGCTTTACACGCTGATGAGAACTAACTGTTAAATATTAACTTCTGACAAATACTCTGTTTTACTGTCAGCATTGAAACAGTAGCTGGGAATGCTGGATCTGCCGCTCCTAAAGCTGTGGGCTGTTTCCTGACGTGTTCTTCAGGTAGGACAGTAACTCATCCCTCCCCCAGCTTCAAAGATATTCGTGGCAACTCCAGCAATGCCTACAAGCTGTGAGTTTAGGCTGTGCTGCTCCCTGCAGACAGGAAGAGACAATTTTGGTTTAAATTGCCTGATGAAAATATCCCCCTTTGATAGGGGGTGAACAGTAGGGTAGTCTGTAGATGTTTTATTGGAATTGTCATCATCAACCATCCAAACCTTCATGATGTTTTTTTCTGGGGAACGATATGGCTCAACATGGAGAGGATGTGGAATCTGAAGTACTGGGGCATGAGGGTGAAGGATCAGGTGAAGGCTGGCTCCTCAGAGATCAGAAAACTGATCAGAAGGGATCAGAAGACAGCTCAGGAAATCACTTCCTTGAATAATATTTCAAGTGTGGAGTCCCTTTTTACAAACCTTTCACTTCTATTAATTTTAAATCACCCAAAACTAAAAACTTCAGTTTTCTTGCTAAAATGAAAATCCCCCTTAAATATTTTTGAGCAAATGGCACCTCACTTTTCTTTTTTAAAAGAAACTCCCCACCTAACAATTTATCATTAATTAAGTATAGATGAATATGTAATGGAAAATATCATTTAAAAAATCAATACATCAGACTGTTGATGTGGAGTAATTTTTATGCTACAGTGGTTGAAAGATGGCAGAAAATATGAGAATTCATGAACTTTTCTTTTTTAAAATCTTCTGTTCTGAAAGACCTTCCCAAAGTTCCATCTGAACATTTCAAAGCATGTGGGTGTTCAGTTTCTTTATAAACTATACCTACAAGTTCATATGTAAATCACAGAATGACACAGGTTGGAGGAAACCTCCGCAGAACCACCTCCAGCTGACAGCATGTCAAATTACATCAGGTTTCCTAGGGCCTTGACAAGTTGAGTTTTGAGTATTTCCAAGGATGGAAGCTCCAGAACCTCTCTGGGCTACCTGTCTTGGTGTTTCACTGCCCTTCATCCTTATGTTCAGTCAGAATTTCTCACGTATTGTAACTTATGTCCTTTGTCTTTAATCCTGTTCCTGTGATATGCATAAGTTTTAAATACAAAAAGGTAATACTTATGTACTGAACTGAAAATTTTGTTAGAAGCTCCTTATTAAAAGTAGCACGTGATATTGAATTTTTGAATTTCTTCTTATATATTCACACATTTTTTTTTACCATTCCTTTTTGAACAGGAAATTTCTTAGCATTTAATTGATGTTAAAGTAGAATTATATGTGACTATGTAAGACAACTATGGTTAAAAGTCTCAAGTGTCTTGTAATTATCTCTAAACTGTCTTTTGTTCCACTGATTTTTTATTTGAAATTTGGGTTGTAATGCTTAATTTTGAATATGTAGACCAGAAAATTCAAGTAGATCAAAGGACATTTTGTAATTTCTTCACCTACAGTGAAGGGAAATTTCTCACTGACGTGTGTTGGGTCAGTGGTTTTAAACTACCATGAGGTGGGAACCGTTTCTCTGTCACATATGTGAAGGTAACCCAGAAAATAATTTAATTCACATAAGGTATTTTTCTGAGAGAATCTCCTACGTTATTTTACCCTGTAATGTTCTAGTTATAGCATGTGTGTACTTCTATTTTTTCTTTAATTAAAGTGTGTCAGCAGATAATAATGAGGATTAATTTTTTTTTAACCATGAAATGCTGTCATGTCTCAGCAGAAGAATGACAGAAATAGAGCTCATGAAGAATTAATCCAGAACACTTTACTGTGATTAAATTCACATTAGTAAAGATAAAGAAATAACAGTGAAAGCTTTGAGTCACTTTAGGTAACAGTTAAGTCAGGTGTATTGTATTTGTTTTAGATTTTCTTCTATTTTCAAGTGTGAAGAAAACCAAGGAAAAGTGTCCTTTACTATAATCCTTTAAGCAAAAACATTTTGGGAATCAAGTTCTGTAGCTGCTTGCTTAGCAATGCAGATGTAATCTAGAGTATATTCAGAAGTATCATTAGCTGTTGTTTCCACTAATATTTCTTTCTGGCCACTGTATTTGATGTTAAGGTATCTACCATAGAAATGTATGTAGTTCAAGTATTAAGTCTATAAGAATGTTTTGGTGTATATCCTGATATAAGAATTGGCTTCCAGCTAAGCTTTTTATAACCTGCAAACTTAGAGGAGGGGAAGATCTGACATTTGATTTCAGAATACCAGCTCATTTCCCTTTCTTTTCATTGTCCAAGGTATAATATATTTCTTTAATAAAGAAGACATGCTTCAATAATAGAAAGCACCCTGTTATGATGCTGGAACATAACAAGCTGTAGGGACTAAGATAGCATTTGCATTGCTCTCTCATCTATTTGGAAATATTCTTTTATTATCAGCTTTTACTGTTAAAATGTGGCTGTTTTGTGTGGCTATGACCAATTAGATACTTCCTATCCAAGCCAGGGTGTTCCTGGTTCTCTTTGTCTGTCCTCCTGTAAAGTCACAGAAGGAATCAATGTGGAGTCTGTACAAATTCTGGATGCAGTGCATTCTGCATCTTCATTTTGCCTGAAAAAAAAATGCTTTTGTTAGGTAAATAGGCAGCCTGGCTTTTGCATAGCCTTACAGAGCTGCTACAACTAGATTGAAAACAAATGCTACAGAAGAGATTGCTGGTTAAGGTGATAAAACATCTGAAAGGGGAAAAAGAGAGAAAAAATCAAATGGAATCAGAAATAAAATTATCATTGGAGATGTTGGGGGAAAAAAGGAAGATGCAATTGCGGAGAAAAGGGAAGATTTAATTTCAGTCTTGGGAAAATCTGAGAGAATAAAATAAAGGAGAAACACCATAAGGTTTATTGTAAATTTAGAAAAGTGTTAGTGTCCTGCAGGAACTATTTCTGAGACTCCTGATTTTTACAGATTGTTAGTTTAAAATTTTGATTGCTCTTTTAGAACTTCACAAGTCCTAATATACACTTCAGGGATGTTCATGTGAACTCATAATTTGATCTACTAAACTTTGACATTATTTGTCTCAGGTACCTTTAATAACTTTTCAATTACACTCTCGTCAGGAAGAGTATTCAGCCTTTATTTAAAATAAAATTTGTGTCTGCTGCCACTCAAATATAAGCACTGAGCAAACTTTTTCTTCCTTCCTTAACCAAATTTAGAGTCAATGGGATATGGATCCCTTTCCTAAAAGGAACTATGATTTCTGGTGAGAGAGTAACTGCTTATATTTGCAAACTTGACATGCCCAACCAAACTGGGCTAGAGGGTTGTAGCTTATCTACTCTGAAAGCTTGTAAATACTTGAAATATAGTGAAAAGACATGTCATGGAGCCAACAGCAAAACCATAAAATTATTATTGTAAGAAACTTAACACGGGATTTACAGAGTTTCATAAGAAAAAAAAAAAAGCAGCAAACCAGTTTTCCAAAGAGAAATTAGTAAGGACAGGTGGTGACTGCCTTTGGAAATCGATGTCCATTTCTGACAAACGCATTAATTTACAATGGCTGGTAGTGTCATGTGCAGGCAACCTCCCTGATCTAATAAAGACAACTCTTACATTTCACAGATGCTGAAATCTAAATTTGGCTTTTGATGCCAGACTGGATCAATGCTTTAGTTAAGGCAACCTATAATCCTTCCTTTAGCTGTTACTTTCCACTGCATGTGGCAGCATGTACTTTTTGTCCTACAGAGAGGAGGTAATTTCCAAAACGTTTACTGGGAAAGATGAGTAGGTAGGCTTTCGGGATATTGTTGGAGAATCTGAATGTAAATCCTGTGATTATGTATGCTAACCATTTGATCATTGTTGTGAGTCTTCTTTCTGCCCTTCTATTTCTCTTTTTTTTTTTTTCCCTGTTTATATACACTTAGTTCTGAGAATTTTCACAACTCTGCTTTGTAACTGAAGCAGAATTAAATGGCCTACCGTAAAGTTCAGATACTCTCATTAATATAAGTAGTCCATTTCACTAGTTAACAAGCATTACTGGATAATGATCACACCAAGGAAAGTTATAATTTGTATGTATAAACTATGCAAAGTTAAAGAGGCTGAATATTCTGTTCATAAGAAATTGCATGTTGTATAAGCACAGACTTATGCTTGACAAGGACCTTTAAAGGGAATAGGAAAGCAATATTAAATTCAGAGGTATGCTCTTGATGTCTGTTTTTCTGTATTTCTGGTAAATTAGAGATGAGTACATACTGTTTTGACTATTCTGTTAACATACATTTTGAAGCAGTTTGCCTGAATTTCTGGTATTATTTCATTTTTTGTTATTTACTTACTGTGTACCATGTAAGTGGTTTTTGTTTTCTTCATAATAACTTTTATGTAATGAAGTTCAGTTCTGAACAGACTAGAAGTATCTGACATTATCCTGCAAGGAAAATTTCAAATTACCTTCCATCACGGGAATGTGTTTCCAAAGACAGTGTTCAGAGAGACATTGCTTTGGGTAGAAGAAGTGTTTTACTCCCCGAGACCACAATCAGTTCTCTAAAGGTGCGGTATTTCATCCTAAAGCATGCCTTAAATATTTAAAATGCTCCTGTTTAAAAGTGCATCACACATGAAGAAAAAGAGAATTCTCAACATTTTCTCAATGGATTAAAAAACTACTTGCCACAGATATTTCTGCAATGAGTAGTAATATTATTACTAAGCTAATTTATTTTTACTTTAAATCCTAAGAATTATATTTCTTCTTAATTCCTTTTTCTCTTCAAATTTTTAAAATTAAAAAATCCTCCTTTATAGGAATAGTCTCTCTCTTATAGGAATGTGGTCTTATTCTTTCATTTTCAGCCTTTGGCCATGTTAATATGAAAATATGTTTTCATTATAGACTCTAATGTCTACTGACTATAGAAATGACCAGTATGAATGACAAGTTCATTTATACTATTAGTTTTATAACAGACTCAAAAAGTTGTTGTCTTCAAAGATGAAGGAAGAAGTAACACTACAGAAAAGTCATGGGTCAAGTTTTTTTGTTTAATGTTCCTTATGGATTCATTTTATTTCTTTTCATAGAGCATAAAGGCCAATTCATTGCCATTTAGTGGGCTAATATGTCCCTGAAAAAAAGCTTCACTGATCTTGAAAATTTCTGGAGTATGTTGCCAAGGGATTGCTCTGTCCCATCATTGACATATGGCCGGACCTTTAAAGTGTGTTGTTTACTTGAACATATTGTTTTGTTTATTTTTAATAAACATTATGATATGTTCCTCATGTTAAATTTCAGGAGTTAAAACTGTGAAAATAGATATTTATTAGATTAGATTTGCAATCAACTAAATAGGGTGAGATTTTTAAAACTTGGGTTTATTTCTACCCTATGAGTGAATTTTCATTGACAAATACTCATTCAGAAGTCTAAGTTTTTCATTTCATTCTAGCTAGCACTTTCCTTCCTCCCACCCCAACAGCCTTAAGAAAAGTCTAAAGCCCTCAGCCTAAAGATGTATGCTTTAAAATGTAGTTTCATTGTAAGAGCTTCTTTTCACATAAGTTGAAAGATGCTGCAGGGAAAGGGTGCCCTTAGCAGTCTTTTTCCCCTTGCAAAAGGGACTGCAACAGCCTACAAAAATTAAGAGAATGAGGTTCCAATTATATATTCCTAACAGGCTTTGCTTCACTGGATCCAACATGTTCTCCAGGCAGTGTTAGCTTTAGTGAATTACTGTAACTTCTCTTGAGTATGAAAGGAGAAAATATTTATATTTCCATCAGTTTTGTTTTAAGCCAAATTTATGTGATGCTCAAACAGTTAGCTCTTCTTCCTGTTTCTTCTGTCCTCCTAATTTAATTCCAGCACCTTCTTAATGGGAAACAGCATTGCGGATACATATAAAGGAGTCCACAGCCAGAGCCCTGGCTCACAGTGGACCTCTAGGTGAAAGGGAAGGAATGTGTACAGATGTCTGGAGGTCTAATGGGCAAGAAACTGAAATGTTGCTGCCTTGTGATCGATTGTTACTGGCTCAATCAGCACATTGGAGCAGGCCTGCCTTGCTGTACTCTCCCTGCTCCTGGTCTACCAGTCATCCCCACTGGAAGATCTAACAGAATGGACAGTGGCCTTCCTTTACTGCATCCATTAGTTTCATTTTGGAGCAAGCCCAGATGAGCTGGAGAAATGCTGAGCTGCTGAGCTGGGATGATCTCCTTGCAGCAAGAGCATGTGGCAAAGACCATTCATGGACTAGAAAGTGGGGTGGGCAACAGGGTGGCCACGTCCATCAGGCAGGTCTGTGCTGCTCTGCTGATGACAGTGAGTACACTGGCACATCTGCAATGTGTTGGAGAGCACCCGATAGGAAGGGTTGCATTGTGAAAGGTCAGGGACATGACCTGAGCTTACTTTGCTAGTCTTCTAGCACACTACAAAGTGTCCCCTCTTAGATGTGTTGAAAACAGTGACTTCACGCTTGGAGGGGTGTGTGTGTGTGCGTGTATGTGATGTCTTGAGTATTTTTGTATGTTTTGACCAGGAGAGAATAGGCAAACATATCTATATGTGACAAATGCCATAAATAATGGAAGCAGATTATTTGAACTGAGTGGCTTTGTGGTCTCCTGGTGTGAGTGAGTCATTGCTTTCATGTTTTTTAGGCCCTCATATGACATTTGGGGAGTTCCAATCACATGTTTGCTTTGTAATGTTTCAGTGCTTTTTGTTTGGGTTTCACTTTTTGACAACCCACAAATGCCTTTGAAGGTAAAATTGTCTTTTGCCTTCTGGCTGGACTTTTTCTTAACTAACAATGTACTATTATTACTGTTATTATTAAAATAAAACAAAACACCCCTGTGCTTCTGCTACTTCTGCATCTGCCATGTTTATTCTTCCTCTTCTGTCACTTCCACCTGGATGCAATTAATAAATACATGCCTCAGATATCTAGTTCTGTCCAGTGTTTCTCCCTGCTGGTCTTGCTGGGTTTGTAACAACTTCTTGGTGTGCTCCCTCAGGGACTTGCTGGTTGGCTGTCTGGTAGCCGCAGAAGTGCCATGGGAATTGCTCCTTCACTTTGTTTGATCCTAACAAGTGTTGGGGTGGTGCAGGACTAGAAATGCTCTCTCAGGCTTGGACAGGAATATACATTTTTTCTAGTAGTTTAATGCATTAAAAACATCTTGTGTTAATACTGATTACTACATTCTAAAAAAAATATCTTGAAGTCTAATAGTGTAACACAGCTTACCATGGTGAACTGTTCTTTTGAGTTCAATATATATCAGCTTTGTTTACTATCATTAGTTTGCATTTAATTAATATCAGCCTCTGATATTTGTAAGACAAACTGCTTCTTTGGCTACCCTGCATGAATTCTGTGTTTTCTTTTGTTCCTGTCTTTGTATATTTTCACCAACCCACCAAAAAAAAGACCAATTTTCTTTGATCACTTGTCCACCATAGGCAGACCATAGTCTGACTAAAATCCTCTATCTGTGTATATGGAGGAAGTAGGCCTGAAGCAGAAAAGAGATGAAGAGATAAAGCATGTCCATAAGAAACTGCCACATCTCAGACAAGTAAGTAAAAGCCCTGGCTGTTACTGTGAGAACATCACTTCTATTGCATCTATATGAGACTTAGCAAATGAGCTCTACATGTTGGTTCTGGTCTAAGGTTTACTACGGAAGGAGAAAGCTTATTGTCTCTCTGTGGAGAGAGACAACTCCAGGAGAACTGACAGGAATAGCTGTTAATGTGCAGGTGGTCCCATCACTTGGGAGAACTGGAAAGACATTTTGTGCCTTCTGCCCTTCCACAGGTCTGTAGTAGTGACAGGCACAATCTGGTCGTTCGTGAGAAACTAAGAAGTATAAATGCATCAGAAATTTGTTTTAGCACAACTGCACTTCATCTACTAGTAAATTATTCTTTACCAACATATGTCTGTCAGAAGGAAAGCTAGACTTGTCAAGTACACCCTAGTGAGGTCCCAATGGGTGTTAACTGGTTTAGTGCAGATTTCTCCCAAATGAAGTACTCCCTGTGTTGCCCAAACTCCCCTTAGCTTCAGTGAAAGGCTGAACTTCATCCCTTGAAGGAACAAGCACAGAAAAAGTAGGAGTTTAGAAAAGGACATCTATTGAACCAGATGACAAAGTCTAAAGGATGGTGTGGCATTGTAAGACTTTTACAAAAGCCTTGTGTAAATAGGTCATCTGCCCTGCTGAGTGATGGCAGATGTTAAAACAACTGCTTTGTAACTGAACTCTGCTCTGTGATAAAAGCTGTCTATGGAGATTTCAGTCAAATCCCTGTGATAAACATCTCTGGAATGGACTCATAAACATTGTGGCAAGCACATGGGAAAAAAAAAATGGAAATGAAAAAAATTGGCACACAAATGAATTAACACTCTGCAGAATAGCCAAGTAATATAATGTCACTAATCCTTTATTTAGCATATGACTGGGGCATTTTATTTCAGATTGTTGGCCTGGTTGTACTAGGATTACTCTTGCTTTCTCCAAAGGATAGTTTTCTGAACAAAACTCTATGGGCAATTACATCAGGAATCTGGTATATGACCAACAGCCTCTTCTGGGATAAACTCTCTAAGGCTTCCATGGTTTGGAAAGGGAAAGTAGAAAAACAATCCCTGAAAAATGACCTGATATAAATTTGTTTTCTTTAAGTCTCTCTTCTTCAGCACACTGTGGATCTTCATGTAGATTTTTAGATTTTTGCCATGGTACCAACTATTTTTGACTGAACTCACTGGACCATTTACATGTATTCTACAATTACACCCAGGACTTGCACTTGGACACAAGATCTGGATTTATGGCAGATGCTGAGACAGTCCCAAGGAGATCATTTGTGGGTTCTAGCACTGCTAAATAAAACAATCAGGACACCTATTTCAAGACTTAACTAAAAAGAATATGGAAACAAGGATAGAAACCTTGTGCGACATTGTGGAGACACTTTTTTATTTCTACACTTTTCTATGCATTCAGATTTGTTGGAAGTCTCAGATGTAATCACACTGTCCATCCCCAATGTGCTTGTCCAGGTGCTCAGAGAGCTGCCAGTAGGCAGCTGGCAACACTGAGCTGCACACACACAGCAGGGACTTGTGTCAAATGTCATTTGAGTCAAGCTGTTGGTGATGGCTTCTCCAACATTTGCGAGCCTAGCTGGGTGGGTAATGATGTTGGAGTCCTGGAGTCCTGTTTGTAGGTGGGACTCTGCTGCTGGACCTCCCTCTGAACTTCAGGGCACTCTTTCTGAACCTGTTAGAATGACTTGGAGTTATATTAACCTCTTAAAAACAAGAGGAACCATGGATCTAGTAGCTGCCTCCCCACTGCTGTATTGAGGTAGTCTTGAAGTCAAATTGTCTAATTGTTCTACCTTACCTGTTGGCCAGATGTTAGAGCCTGTTTCTGGAGAAACCTGCTTACTATTTTTGAGGATGTATACAGAACTTTGGCTTGTATGCAAGCATATGCACACCTGCTGATGGCAGTTTCATACATAAAAGGCTTGATTCAATTTCCTGCTTTCAAGCTGCCAGAGAGGTTCAGTGTGACAGACACCACATGAGATTTCCAAATGATGGGGGCTTGTGTATGAGACCTCTAAAGGACACAGGCATGAAACAACTAGTGAGGCAGTTCACCCACATCCATTGCTAGAATTCTGGACACTCGCTAATGAAAATGTTGGTACCTTTTGGCTCTCAATTGCTTAAGCAGCTGAAGGGAAATTCTTGAATTACTCAGTGGATGGCAGGCTATTGGTTATATTTACATGAAATGTCTTTGTTTTGGTAATCTACTTGAGTGTCTTTACACTGATCCTACAATATTCTGAAAGTTTTTATTACTTTCTCTTATATTTAAGAACATGAAAAACTCTGAGTCTTCCTATCAGGTTCAGATAAAGTGCCCTGAAGTATATTGTACCTGAGAGGATTAGTTCAGAGAGAGGTCAAAATAGGTGACCACTGTTTGCTGCTGTTGCTCATGGGGCCAAGTCATTTCTTGGACAGTAATGTGTTGTACCTACTGTCAATGTGACATGTTGAAAATATTTATTCCTTGTTTTGAGTGTAATGGCTTAATTCTTACTGTACTTCTTAATCTCTTCCTTTATTGGTTAGTTCATATATTTTTAGTGCAAAATAGTGAGCACTTCTACCAAAATCCTTTTTGATATTTTTCTGCTGTTGAGGCTTTCCTACTTTTTGCCTGAGTTGACTGTTTAAGACAAACTGGAGGCACTGGCATAAGCGAGTATTTGTTTCCAGGCTATATGCTGTCAAAAACAAAACCTCAGTGTGCCTTTTAACCCTTATAAAATGAGCTGTCAAATGGTTCATCTGGAGACAGTTTGACAGACAGTAGCAAAGCAACACCAGAGCAACCAGTTGATGAGTCAGATGGGGAGAGTGGTCCTGGTCTCACGAGATGAGCTGCAGAATGTATTTTTTTTTTTTTTTAAAAGGCTCTATGGTTAAAGGAGGTTAAAAATCCAGAGGTTAACCTTCATTAAAATCTATGCTTGTTTTCATGCTTCCAACATCGTACTGTTGTTGCAAATAAAAATCCCATTTCTTGTGCAATAAAAATCATTCTAGCCCTAAAATGTTATTTTTTATTTATTTTTATTTTCAAAGGTGCATTGGCATCTTCATCCACCATGCCGTGCTTTAATGCCCTAGTTTATATGTCCTGTTAAGACATGCTAGACTTTTTCCCCCTCCTACTTTACTTATTTATAATATAATGATTCTTTTCATGCTTTCAGTGGCTTGTTTTGCAAGACATAGTCTGGCTAGACCTATTATAGATTTATTGCTGCTAAAATATGTCATGAGAATAATCAGATTAACTGTACAGGTGACAGGTAAGGCTGATAAATCTGATAGATTTATTATCCTCCATCACATGCATTTCCGATGCATATGAATTCCAAAATTCATTATTTTTTGGTTCCTGAATGACCTTCCTAAGTCATCTGTGCCTGACGTCTTCAGTTGCTGAAGATGCAGACCTTCAAGCTATATGCTAAACTCTGAATGGAAAAAAAAATAGGCATTTTAACTAACAGCTTAAAACATGTCCCCTTGCTAAATTAACAGAAAACCTTGAATGTCTTCTTGCAAATTAATAAGCCATTAGAAGCAAAGAGTTGAAAATGACAGTATCAGTGCAAGAATGATTGTGGTGACCTCATACTAAGTATTGCTCATGTTTCTTCTTGATCCTAACTTCTCTATGTCTCAGTTCACTCACCTGTAATATAATAAATCTTGACTATTTCAAAGAGCTGTTCTGAGGCTTAATTAATTGTGCTCTTTAAAGAACTATAGTTATTATACTGCAATATATAAAATGTCACTCAGTAATTGGTGTAAGAAATGAAATGTCCAAATAGCTATAGATGAGGAGAAGGGGTATGTCTCTTGAAGGTGCTTTTAGTTTTCTTTGCAGCAGCAATTTGAGAAGCAGAAAGGAATGGAAATGAAAAATTAAATGTGTAGAATATTTCCTTTGTTGTTAATTTTCCAGAATGTGTAAACTTCTGGAAATTGGAGACAAAGTAAGACTGCAAACAGTACAATGTCCTCAGCCTGGAAATGAGGGACTAGAACCCAAATACTGAAAGCATCCTATTACTCTACCATCTGCCAAGGCATACCATCTGAATCCTTATGAAAGCTACAGCTCGTGGTACTAGAAACAACATCTTTGTTGTCAGTATCTTCTCTGAGACTTTTTTTTGCTTCAAAACCAAGACAAAGTCTTGCTTGTCATTGCCTGGAGAACAGTTGGCATGTGGCTTCTCTGAAGCACATAGGGGTTTTGCATATCTTTTGCTTGAATTTTTGGTAGACTTGCAATCCCAAGTGATTTTTGAATTGCTTAGTAAGGAAACTGCCTTCTCATCCTTTAAAGTAGTTTTGATATAGCAGCTAATCTCAACTCAATTATCATCTATTACTTAAAACACTCCCTGCGGCTACCCTACAGTAGAAAATTAGTGTGTGTGTGTATGTGCATACATATATAACTTCCTTCTGATTTGCATCAAAGAATTGCAAATTTCTTAACCAAATGCTAGCTCTCCACTGTAGGGTAGCTCCAGGGAGTGTTATACGTCAAGAGAGACCTTGAGAAGCAATTATATATATATATTTATACATACATACACGCACACACACATATATATAGTGTGTATATGTATATAGTGTGTATATGTATAATATATATATATAAAAAACAGAAGGTTTTGAAACCTCGTAGTGACGCCCTTTGGTTTAAATTGATGAATTCCCCTATAGAATGAGGAAGTGCTGGAAAAGGTCTGAAAAAGCCAGGATGCTCATGGTTTTACAAGCCAACAAGAACAAGGTGGAGGGAATTCTGCTAATGCATAGGTACCACATTGGGCTACAACTAGTGGAAAATTTAGACAAGGATGTTGGAAAATTATAGTCAGGTAGGCCCCCCAAGTGACTACTACATCATTTATGTGGGCTCTGTTGCAGCTGCACTATAGCTGAGGGGGATACGCTGTGTTTTGCTCTCAAACTGGCATAGGAGGAACCAGAAACACAGGAAATAAATGTGAGGTGAAAGCAGAGGATATTGACTACCTTGACTTCAGTAAGGCCTTTGACAGTCTTCCAAAAGATCCTTATAGAGAAGCTGTTGATGTATGGGCTGGGTGAACGGTGTGGTGCACTCAAAACTGGCTGAATAGCTGGCCCAGAGATCAGATGCACGAGATCTAGTTGGAGGCCAGTAACTAGCAAGGTACCCCAGGTCAATAATGGGGTCCAATCCCCTTCAGCATCTCCATTAATGATCTGGATGATGGGGCACAGTGTACCCTCAGCAAGTTTGTTGATGACACAAAACTGGAACGAGTGGCTGATATGCCAGAGGGTCGTGCTGACATGAAGAGGGACCTGTGAAGACTGGAGAAATGGGCTGACAGGAACCTTCTGAAGTTGAATGAAGGGAATTGCACTTGAAGAGGAACAACCCCAGGCACCAGTACATGCTGGGAGCTTCCTGGCTGGAAAGCAGATTTGCAGAAAAAAACCTAAGAGCCTGGTGGACACCAAGTTGATCATAGGCCTGAAATGTGCCCTTGCTGCAAAGATGGTCAGATAATATCCTAGGCTGCATGAGGAGGCGTGTTGCCAGCAGGTTGAGGGAAGTGATCCTTCCTCTCTGCACAGCCCTGATGAAGTCACACCTGGAGCATTGTGTCCAGTTCTGAGCTTCTCCGTACCAGAGAGACAGGGACATACTGGAGAGAGTCCAGTGAAGGGCCGTGAAAATGACAAAGGGACTGGAGCACCTCTCCTATTGCAAAGAGGACAGAGCCAGGTTCTTTTCAGTGGTGCCCAGTGACAGGACAAGAGGCACTGGACACAAACCGGAACACAGGAGGTTCCTTCTGAACATCTGGAAATGCTGTGCATGTGATGAAGATGGAGAACAGGTTACCCAGAAAGGTGGTGGGGTCTCCTTGGATATCTCCTTGGAGATCTTCAACAGCTGTCTGGGCATGGTCCTGGGCATGTTCTGGGTGGCCCTGCCTGAGAAGGAGTGTTGGACCACACCCTCAACCATTCTGTGATTTTATCAGTGTATCATCTATTAAAAGTCTGCAGTTCTTAAGTGTGTTAAAGTCTGGACGTTTGTGCAGACACTGTGTCTGCTGAGGAGGATTTGGCCTTTCTACTTGCGTAATCACCTTCATCAATACCTGTTCATGCACTGATGGAACTGTTTATTGAGATCATGCGACAGGTGAATTAGGTTTGAATGGGTTTATCTAAGCTGTAATGCTTCACACATTCTGCTACCACACTGCATGCTGCATTAGCTGCTTTCTGCCTTATTACCTTATACAGCTCTAAATGTTTTGGGACTTTGTTATTGCAGAGAACTGGCTTTCCACATCTGATGCCTCTGCTGCTGCAATTAGTGTTAACGTGTGAACTAACAACCAGCTTTAAAAAGAGACGGAGTAAAGAAGAAACATCTCACGAACTGCAACAGTACATATACCTTTTTCCTTCATATCACAGTGAGCTGGGAAGTGAGAAATGCTGGTGAGTGAGATGACAAGAACATGACCTGCTCTGGGGACTTTGAGCCAACAATACAGCATTAAGAGGTGTCTGTCATAAGCAACGGAAGTTTCCAAGCATGTATTCTTCGGAAAGAACTGGAAAATTTTGAAACTGTATTTACAAGTTTTTGTTTTGGTTTGGTTTGGTTTTTAACTTCTCTGTGAAATTTATTGGGATATGACATTGACATTAGTTGTGTCCCCTGCCCTTTGAGATTTTGTACTTTATGAAGACTCTAGCTCAAAAGTGTAGTGGCAGAAACATTTGCCGGAGGGGTACACTGGCCATGTGGTAAGCTTAAGAAGCCGAAAGAGCTCCTGGAGATCCAGAATCTTTGCTTTGACCTGTATGTATCATTTCTGTGTTTCAGATACACTGGCTGGTGATCTGCAGTCCTTTTCTTTCTGGTATTGATGTCTACTGAAAATGATGCTAGCTGTGTTTTTATGCCGTATAACCCGGGCTGTTAAAAATGAGCCTCCACGTATGTGTCTAGGAAGCCTTTAAATGATTCATTCTGAAGTGGATTTGATGTAGAGTCAAACAGCTCCACACACAATACGAACTAAATACGGTCCTCACTGAAGGCAGCTTAATTAGAATTTCTATTTACTCTGAGATTATATACATTACACATATTTCAAACCAGTTCAAAAATAATCAGATGAATGGAACTTTTTTCAGTAAAACTTGAATTGCGTGGATTATGGTAATACGCAAGGTCAATGATTTATATTCTTCACTGTTGGTTTTGTGGTGCTTTCTAGCAAGGTTAATGGGTAATGATCTGTGGTAATGAAGAACACTACTGAGTAGTCTGACATTGAAATTAGTACAAGGAAGAATAAATCCAGTGCTGAATCAGGTAACATATATCAAAAGGATGGTCCTGAATCACCTGTTGTGTTATCATGAGGAAAGTCTAGAGAAGCCAGTAGTGGTCACTGAAGAAGACTTTAATATACAACATTTAGTCAATAGTGGGAAATTTAGGGTTTTTATTTTCGGATTTGAAGTGTCTGTAAAATCTTTCTCAAAAGAGAAATGGGGAGTTGCAGAGTACGGCCTGCAACAGTGTTAAATGAAATCTGGTTACGCACAGGTTATTTCAAGGCTGGCATCTCAAATAGTGCACTGTCAAACCTGACCCAAGAGTGGCAGCAGATGAGAGACCGTGTAATATAAAAATGAAAAAAAGCACAGTGTCAGCAGTGAGAACCAGAGCTGTGATGGATAATAGGATGTAAGAGAGCGCCTGCTTTCTTTGAACTCTTCCCTTTGTCTCTAATGTCACCTCTGAAAAAAGCTTCAGGTAAAAATCTGTGAAGAGTATTTTTTCAGCTACAACCATAGTCTTTGTAGCTTAGAAGGAACAGATACCCACACACCCAGAGGACAAGAAAATTCTAAGCTGTACAACAGCTTTTAAGAACTACTGCATTTGCTCCAGGAGGAAAAGGTATGGTTGGTCTGCAAATGCCTAGCTGATAGCTGACTTAGGCACTCAAAGCGTTCGGCACTGGAAAGGGGAAATGTGCCTATGCAGGTTCATAGATGTCGCTAGGTGAACAATAATGCAATAAAGGAACAGCACATTACGTCCTGAAAGACTATGACTGGGTGCTACTGGCTAAAACAACGTGACATCGAAGCTAGGTACACCTGCTGTTGTGGTAAGCTGAAAGCTCAGGTGTATTTTGAAGAAATACAAAGACCCAGTGGCAAGGTGTGTGTTTCTGAAGGTCTGTGTGTGTTGGGAAATATGCTGGAAGGAAATGCACTGAAAAGGGAAAATGCCAGGGGGAAAAGGGGGCAGTCAGTCCCTGAATCCAGAGCAAGGCATGCCTGAGATAAGTTAAAATTAAAAAGACAAATCAAGGAAATATCTTGGTTTAGCTGTGGTCAGACATGCCACTGCCTTTTACTTCACTACTTAGGTACCTCTGTAAAAAACTTTAATAAGCCAGACTCCCATAGAGAAAACATCATCTGCAGTGGGATGTGATGAATTACCAGAGCAGGATGATTCTGGCAAAGCTGTGATGTTCTGCCTTAAGAGGCGCAGCGGCAGTGGGTCTTGTGGGGACGAGTGCTTTGGCAAAGGGCTTACTGTACAAACTGAACCAAAAGTCATGGCAGCTAACAGAGAAGCTTTCACCTTGATGAAAAGCAAGTCTCTGGGATACCTGGTAAGAGCCTCTCTAACATCAGTGCGGGACATTTCAGATGCACTTGAATTGTGGCACTTCTTGCAAAGGGTATAAGGTGACCTTGGAATCTCATTTGCTTTTAATGAGCCTTTAACATGGAGCCATTACCTAGAAACTACAAAGAATGCTTAAGGCAATATGCTGAAAAATAATAATAAAAAAAAAAAAAAACAAAAACAGAAGAAAATGATGATGATGATTACTTAGAGAAAGATATATTTCAGGAATACTTGAATTCTGGATGCACAGAATTTGTTAAGCTAATAATTTTTCTCCTTGCTGGAACTGATCAAAACTGCCAGAAGCAGGACACTGACACCTGGGATGACTAAATATTTCTGAGTTACAGTTTGGTTTCCCTTTGTAATGGGCCTTACTGAAGACGCATAACCTGTAGCAGCTCTCTGCATCACTGCCTCTACATAGTAAGGTGAGACTACTTCTTTTTCTTTGGCTTCTGTGGCCAGGTTTCCATGGCTTTTGCCTACCCTGCTGGGGAATAAAGCATCACTGAGCAGATGGGACAGCTGAGCCTTTCCTTCTGAGACTTCGTGTTCATTTTGGACACAAGGACCCTGGGAGCTGCTGTACCAGCTCTCTCCTCAGAGGATGACATTTTAGCCTTGAAATTCTAACTTGGGATGACAGCGATCTATAACGTACCACTTACTGTATCCTCAAAAACAACAGAAAGTGCAAAATGACATAGTGAAATGTATAGTGAAAGCAAGGGAATGGGTAAGCCATGTTAACACACTTGGAAAAGACAAAGCCCAAGATAAGCCATTGTTGGTGTCAGAGCTCCTTGGCTGTCACAGTCAATCATAAAAATCCCAGTGATGTTATGTTTGCAGCAGGTACTTTTATTATTTATGATGGGCTGTGGAAAACTTGCTTCTAGTTGGATTTGTTTTGGTGCTACCATCTTTTTGCCCTAGGCTGTTTCAGGTCTTCTGAGAGTCCTGTTGCAGGGTGAATCTTTCCTCAGGTGGTCCATAAACTTCACAGTCATTCTCTTGTATCTGCTGCCTTACTGCTTATTTTGATTAGAAGCTGACTCCAGACTGAATTTATACATTGAATGCAATACTGTGTGTCATTTGTGTTAATGAAGTCAGGGAGAGGGATGAGCTCTCTGCTGTAAAATTTCCATATTGCTCTTTCAGAGTGGGGATTGAGGAAGAGGCTGTGATTTCCCAGAAATACAAAGAGCTGCATTTGGTGTGAGAGTGAAGGATTAGACAGACTATTAGAAATTTGGCAAAGAACAAATTCTGTAAAATAGATAAATTCAGATTTGTTTTTATTTAAAAATCTGTTCACACAAAAATTTTGAGCAAGGATATTAAGAGAACAAGTCATCAGTGATCAGCGGATGTGAGGACAGGACACTGTTACCTAGCAACTTCATAGCTGACTTTTATAAATTCATCCTGTCACTGCGGTCACATATATGCCAAAGCTGCTCTTTAAAAATCTTGCATCAGATAGTATTGCAAAATATATTTCCCAAGCAGTAGCATGCCTGACAGGTATCAAATCACAACAGCCCCTGTTGTTCTTGCCCTACCTGCTGCACAGCAATGCAAGGGCTGTGGATTAGCTCTTTTCCCAAGTTACCAACCTGGCTGGGTTTGGAGATGGAGAAGCTTCCACGAGAACTGATACTCAACTTTCCCCCTTTTTTCTTGTACAGATTGATCCCAGTTTCTATGAGTTGCTCTTCACCTTTTGTTGTAAAAAGTGATTATGAGCTATAGTTTTGTCTCCTTGAGATCAATAACACTTAGTCTGGCTCGGTATTAAAATCTGAAATGCATAAATAGAGATACTCTCAACTCTGACCAAGTGCAAACTATATCCCTATGCAGTTCTTGGACACAGGATTTGATCCTGGACAGAGATTTTGAATGTTACTGCACTACAGATATTCAGCAAGACTGATTTAAAGCTTCAGCTTTTCCCTTCTTTCTAATTTTTTGCCCACTAATCGCATTTCTTTTGAGATAACACAAGTTCCCCATTGATTCCAAAGGAATTTGGAAATTCCAATCTTTGTATATTTTCCTTTTTGCACATTTTGATGTGCACGCTGCAGTAGCATACAAAGGGATGGGATTTAGAAGCCTGAACATGGGTGTTATGGACAGTTTGGGCACCGCTGTGTGTCCTGCCTGGTCTTCAGGTGTTGCTCCTGAACCATGTAGCTGCTGCTTCACATCTGCCAGTCCTAGGCAGCTGCCTTGGGTGCTTCAGGGAGTGTAAAAGGTGGTAGATGCCTATGTTTAGACAGCTGACTCATGTCCGTAAGATGAGACAGTAGATGAAAGCAGCAAAAACAAGGTGAAAGCTTTATAGAATGATGAGGCAATTATGAGCAGGATGATTAACTATCATTGCATCATCCTCCTTGCCTAGTAACTGTTGGGATTTTGCAGACATCAGAACTAAGGCAAGGCAATGCTGCTACTTTGCACCTATTTGCGGCAAGGTCTTCCTATGCAGAATAGGAGAGGGAAGGACAATGAAGGAGGGGAGGAATATTGAATGTGCAAATACAGAACAGGAAATAGCTAACGGTTCTAAAGAAAAAGATCTGGGGCATTTATAGTGGCTCACAAGATGAATAATGGGCCAATGTCAAGCTGTTCAAGAAAGAAAAAAGGCATATGCTGTAGTGGGATGTGTAAACAGAAAGAGAAACTGTAACATCTCGTGTTTAACATAGTGAAGAAAAGACATAGAGGGGACATGATATCAGTCTTCAAATACATGAAAAGCTGCTGCCGACTTCAGTGGCTGAGTCAAGACATGATGGGCTTAAAATGCAACAAACCAGACTTCAGTTAATAAGGGGAAAACTTTCTTATCTGACAAATTTTGCATCAGTTGCTTCAGGATGTTACAGGGAAACCAGTCACTGGCAGTTTCTAGGTACATATTAGAAAAATGTATTTCAGGAGTGGTACAGGTACTATGCTGCAACACACCATGCCTAAGGAATGGACTGTGGGATCTTCTTAAGGTCCATCTAGGTGTATTCTCTGAGATTATGCCAATATGTATCATTGGATTATCTCATTAGGATAGCACTTGTTGAGAGGCAGGAAAATTATTTTATAATTACCCAAATATCTATTCATGCTAATCCTTAACATCCCAGTATTAAGTGGTTACAATAACATCTAAAGTAGTCTCCAGAATGCACACACTGTGATCTCCATAATACAGTTCAGCCTCTGTTATCAGAGCTGAGTTTTTGAGGTTCCCCACCACCAACATAAACACCTTTATTTTCTCAAATTCCTTCTAACTGTGGAAAACATCCACAAAGTTTTGAACGATGAAGTTTTCTTTAGCTGAAGGTAATTTTAATTCAAAGTGCACACAGAACAGTATAACCTCCTTTTAGCTCAGCATTGCAAGTCTGACAGCATCAGGTGCCCCTAAGACCTAACACTTATATGATTTAATTGCACCAATGAAGTATACAAATTAAGCATGACAACATCTGAAGTGAGTTGGATTCTTTCTATCTCTCCTTGACTCTGTGTTTCCATGCTTGAGAAATCAAGTGTGTGGACAGGGAGCATCCGTGCAGTGGCCTCGTTCACCACCTGGAGGCAGTGATGGGGCCAAGGGGACTTGAGGCCATGGCATGAAACTTTTCCCATCCACAGGAATTGATGGGTCTGGCTGGGCATGCTGGTATGGGGATGTAAGAAGGATGCATGTAAACAGGAGACAGGTAATAAACATGCTAATAATGAATGATGACATTTAAAATGGGATGAGGGCAGGGGAGTTTGGAGGCAGTGTTTATGAATTGTTCTGCTCTCCTACTTTTCCCTACATGCATGTTTTGGTAAACACAGTTCACCGAAATCTGAAGTAGGCTCCATAATGCTGTAATGGACTTTGCCTATTGAAAATGATCACACTGGTAGCAATTCGTTTGGTGCTCATTTTAGTAACACTAATAAGTGTTGCATTGGCTTTTATGTGCATAGCACAAGCACTTCACATCATTAGCATTAGCACAGATGAGGAAAAACCCCTTGAAGGTCATTCACAGATTCATCCTCTTTTTACCACCTATGTTCTAAAAGTAACTAGTTAAAGTTCATGCTACTTTAATTATATTTGAATGAACATGTTTTAAACTCTACAAGAAAGATGGATTTAGAGGTGCTTTACTGATGTGCACAAGGAGGGTATGAAATAGCTACAACACATAGTGCTATTTTTTTTCCAAGAGGCATTAATTGCTTTACACTCTTATGTAACTGGAGCCACTCTATGTGTGGGTAGGTGTTTAAATGCACATCAGTGTTTCTGTACTGCCATTTCCAGATGATTAAAATGGAACTGGAGAGGATCTCCAAATACAGTCTTTGCTACAGCCAGTGATATGGCTTTAAATCGGAGAGGGTAAAAATGTCATGCAACACTTGAGGCTGATTCAATTGCCCTGGCTTAGTGAAACTTTTTATTTTTCCTTGATTTTTATTTTCTTCCCCTTGCTCATTATCTCACCGAATCACACTTTATGTGAACCCTTATTTCATTTGTGCATGTACAGCAGAAGAACCTTTCATCACAACTTTCTTGGCACCTCAGAATGTGGATGAATTAATAGATCTTCTTCTATAAATGAGCTTAGATGACTGATATGGACCAGATTCCTAACACATCGATGGCTGTGCTTTGGCCTGGGAATTTCCATCTTGGAAGAACTTAAGCAAGGCTCACAGCAGACATCTCTGCCTGCATAGTAGTTCAGTTTATACATCCTGGGCCTTCATCATTTCATTTCAATATCTGAAAGGATTTTTTTCAAGTAGGAGAAAAATGAAAAAAAGATTATATAAAACTAATTTTTAAACTGGTTGCAGCAAAGAGTTGCAGCAAATTTTCTTTCTGAAACTGAGCCTACCCCTGCAGGGAGATGCTGCTTTCCTGGGACTGCAGATGGCAGGATCAGCTGTGGCTCTCAGTCCTCTTGCAGCTTTCCCTTTGGGAGACTGAAGTGATTCTTCCAGGCTGGGTTTGAGAGTATTTGTACATGCTGCTTGTTCCTGCAGGGCCGACACTTTCATCAGTGAAAAACAGTAAGTGAGAAGATCTTTGGAGTCAGAGGGTGGTTTTAGGGAGATTTAAGCATAGAAAGGAATTTAAGCATAGGAAATTTAAGTGTGTTTGATATGGAACAGCTCCTTGGTCCTTACAGATTCAGCATAGTGAAGTCACATCTGGAGGACATGTTCAACAGTAGCAAAGAGGTTCTCCTTTTAGTGAAGCACAACGTGTCAAGATCTGTGAAAAGTGTAGGGGAGATGCACTGCACTTTTGTATCTGTCCCCAGATATTGAGTTGGCTGCAGGCTTCAGGTGAGTGCAAACAGAATTAAAAATTACTGCCTTGAGGATGAATATACTCATTTTGGTAAAATTCAGTTTCATAGCCTCAGGAGAGTGGCTCTGGCTGGTACCATCTATATTTGTGGACTGGGAGTAAAGGCTGAATAACCTCCTGTCCTGATGCTTGTCTCTGCTTGTGACCTCAGTTGTATGTACAGCTGCTGCTTCTCCTACCAATACCGAGCTCATGTGCTCATGTGTCCTGTTGTCTGGAGGAAGGTGAGACCATGGCCAACTGCCTTTCTGTCCCACCATTCTGCCCACAAAGGCTGGTCTTGCCAGTGCTGCCTTTTCCTTCAGTGCCATCAGTGCAGGCAAGCAAAGCATGGGGGCAGGTGTGTGACTGTTGCAAGAAGCACTTGCGTTCAGAGATGTGCGAGGTGAGGACACTTGAAGGAGCTGCTCTGCAGAGACAGCCTGAACTTGTAAGAGAGCTGGGTGCAATGCCATGAGACCTACCACATTTCCCTCTGGTGCTCATCTGTATCTATGAGTTTGTTGTATTTAACACTGATAGCTTAGATAACTGCTTATTTCGCTTGTGCCTAGAACTAGCTTCACCATCAATGAAGCCTTCAAAACTCTGTTTTAACCTGTACTGTTTGGGAGCTGTAAGTGAGGAGGGGATAATCACTACCCTCTCATATATTACACCAGCAGATGGGGATCACATGGTGATGCAGTCATTAATGAACCCTGATCTGATCATTGCTATTATTTCCACCCTTTTATAGCACAAGCAGCCATGAAGGACCAAGATACTGCATGTGCTCCAGCCTGTAATTCCCATTACAGCCAGCCCATGGAGACTTACTTTGGTTAACGTTACAAATGCTTTGTATTTTGATGAATCTACTACAAGACTGGAGGAAGGCAACAAAATTAGTTATTTCCAGACACATTCCTTTTTACAAGTCTTGAGGCTATTGCTGCTTTGCTGTTAAGATTTTAGCACTCTTGTTTGAGAAGGGACTTCATGTTATGACATTTGACATCTGAAAAAAAAAAATCTGTGCATGTTTGGTACAGAGCGATTTCATCTGTCCAGACAATCTTCTAAGAAGGCTTCTTATATTTTCCCAGGGAGTTTTTACAAATTCACTGTAGAGATCCCTGAGGCACAACATATTATTATCTTTAAAAACAATCTTTATTATTTAGCTTCGTTATTCTTACCTCTGCTGAAAATGTGGCTATGTAAATACTATGTGCTGAAAAATCAGTAATATAGGTTCTTGCACAGATTTCTGGGTGAGGGAAGAAGCCTCAGCTCAGTCTTTGTGCTTCACTAAGGGGAAGAAATAACTTTCTACTTGTGAGTTTTCATACATTCTTATTTTGTAACTTTGCTGGATTTTTGCTGAACTCCTGGGGAAAGAGTAATTCCCCCTAGAGTTTCACAGTCAAGCATTTCTGTCTGCAATTAGTATTCATTTAACATTAGATATCTACTGGGGTAGGGCTGGACCTCAGATACTTTTCCCCTTGTGTTTTTTTTACTCAAAAATATGCAACAGCTCCTATCGGAGCAACTTAGCCCTGCACCAGGATAATTTTGTTACAGCATTCCTCAGGGAGGAGTGAAATCTGTTACTCTACAGCAGCCAAATGAGCATCCATCACATTTTGCATGACTGCTCAAGCCTGCAGCCAGCTGAGCAGAAGAAAAACTACTGCACCTTCATTTTCTGTGAAAAATGTCTGGCTTGGATGCCTACACCCTGAGCATTCAGAATTCTGAAGGCAACTTCTATTTGGCCATGTTGGGCTGATCTCTCCTTACTGAGCTGACCTCATGGTTTCATCTGGTGCATGTGTGTGTTTTGCGACAGGTCTTGGTACAGACAACCTGAACTGCTTCTGACCTGCGTCTGTTCTGAAACAGAAATGGTGCAGCTATATATTGGGATGCTAAGCCCAAGTTATCGGCTGTGCTGAGACCGGACTTATTTTGGAGATAGTGATGCATTATGTGGCTGTTTGGCTTCCAAAGTCAAACCCTTATCTTTTTATTATCCTGCATGATGTGAAAACATAAGCCTAGATGGGTGAGTCTTGATAATTAGCTCAGACTCCATCACTGGATGAGCCATAGTCTTGCACACTTCATGCTCTCTGTGTATGGTGCAGAGCACGTAATTCAGGAGTGTGGGTGCCATTCACCTACTCGACTGCACCATTGCAAATCAGACACAAAGCACTGTTAATTCAGAGTCAGTCTCACTAAATAGAGTGTAAAGAGTGGAGGATTAGGCTCTAAATTTAGTCTGTTTAGAATGACACACCACTGAGTATCCCATCTATTTTCAAAGATGTAATAAACAGCATGGCAATACTAGTAAATGTCATTAGCTCTTTGAATTAATAGAATTACTGTTGGCAGCCAACAGTAATAGATTAGAGCAATTCCCATCTACTACATGAGAGTAATTCTTGGCAGTGTGAACATAATGAATTCAAGGAGTTTACAATACAACAACCATCCAAATAAAATTTGGAATATAAATTCTCAGCCTGTAATCATTTCTTTTTTTTTTCCTGCTTTTCTCATTATTCAAGGCAGTGTTGTTTTTGTTTTTTTTTTCTTTGTCAGAAAGTCTTAACGTTTGCTTGACGTTTTTATTGGTTTTCAAAGAAGCAGCTGATTGGTTAATGTGATTTTAAAAATCCTTCTCAACACAAGACACTTCCAAGCTTTATGTTTGCCTGAAATCACATTTTATTGGGCAAACAGATTATAAATTGTAATTATACAAATATATTAATTCATGCCAGCTTAAGTGGGCTATGAATATTAAAGTACCAATCCTGTTCTATAGCTTCTTTAGAAATTTCTTTTTAATAAAAGAAAAACCACGTCTCAAGCTTATCAAGTGCACAGTTTATTCAGCATTTCCCAGGATTTATTAGCTTTATTGATAAAAATAGCATCATCACAATCTTTTAGCTTGAGCACTATGCGAGCCTTCAAAATGCTACAGAAGCTAGCATTTTGTCACAATAGTTCTTAAGCCTGATACCAATTACCCTGTTGTTGGTATAACCCACTGGTATAAATGGAGGTATTGTTGACGTATGTGGAAGAATTAAGTGCTGCTGAGGTTGTTCCCACTGGAATGGGACCGGGAATGGGATTACAGTTCCTTCTGTTTCGGAACTGGTCTTTGCTGTTCCTGCCCTCTGTCTGGGTCAGAGTCCAAACACTATGAGTGACAAAAGCTAAAACCCTGTGACTCTGAACTGCTTAAGGAAACACAGTGGCTTTAATTCTTCACCCGTTTGTCCTAAATTTTAAATGATCTTGAAATAGCCATACTGAAAAGAGCAGGCAGGACAATGTTTTTCATTCCCTGACACTTTTTAACAAATGAAGTTTAACTGCTGAAGAAGACCTTCTCCATCTTTTAATAACGACAACTTTGGTTATTAAAGGTAACAAAGATGCTGATGGCTCCAATGTAGAACAGAACCTTTGATGTACATGAATTACAGGTTATCAGAAGATATGCACAGATATTTAAAAATATGCTGCATGCTCTTTGCCCAGGTTTGTGTACACCTAGCAATTTCCTCAGATTTAAACACAAAGTGAATGTTCAACATGATGGCTGCACTTTGGAATGAATACTGACAGACAATATCCTAGACTGTAAAGGAGAACCTTTCACAGGTCACAGGTGAACCATCCAGAGTCCACAATGCATGTGGAGAACCTGGCAGTTGGCTCTTTTAACAGGCTGGTGGAAAACAAGCTTTATTTTATGGAGAATAGAATCTTGCCATATTAAAAATATGCATCCCATAGGCTGGTTACCAGTTGTTTACTTATTTATCTCATTTTCCTTGCTGAGCTCTGTTTGCTTGTCTAATACTTCACATTGACAGCCACCACTAAAGGAACACCCCTGAAGGATTGAAGTTAGAGCAGAATTTATTTGTTTAGAGGACAACCGAAGAGTTAAATGTTCCTTTGGTTTCCTTACAACTAACCTTCCAAAACTGCTGTAATGGAGAAACAGCTTTTGGTAAGCTGATCAAAAAGGAGTTTATACCTTTCTCCACTTTTTGATCAAGAACAAGGTAAAGGGGAGGGGAAAAAATGTACAGCAAAGTACAGAGAGAAGCTCGGTGCTTCCAGAATGATCCAAGATTACACAAATGATAAGCAATTCTAAATCTTTTTTATGCCCTTCCCTCTAGTCTTCATCACTATGCTGCCTTCTGTGTTTTCTGTTATTCTGAACCAACCAAATAATAGTCTACATACACATAGAGCACGTGCTAGGGAAAATGACCAACAAAACATAAATGTAAGACAAAACTGTGACTAAGTGCTGTACCGACAGATTTTGCCATTCTCTGTCTACATTGGCCAGCCTTCCCTTTGTTTAATGCAGGAAGAATATTGACTTTATTATGGCTTCCAGTTGTTCTCATTCCAGAATTAATAGTGAATAGAAAAGAAAATCAAAAAAGCTTCTTTCTGCAGTCTGCCATAGATAAGCAAATGATGGCACTGATTCGATGAACATATCAGACAGACTCAGTAAAACAAAAAGCCTGTTTTCTATTTGCTGTTCTGTAATTGGTTTACAGATACCCAAAACTTACAGGAAAGACAACGTTTAGAGATGTGGAGGCTCCACAACAATTATATATATTTTTGCTAATGTGTGTAAGTTCAGTAAATGTTGTTAATTTGATTCTCTTAGCATTATAATCAACAGGACAGAAGAAAATTTGCATGGAAAAATGCATCCGTGTAAGCATTTTTCTTCATAAAATAATCCTCTTAACCAATTGTGTTTTTTTCCCCAACTATTTGAAGAAAAACTAATTTTCAGGTGATTAGTAACTTGGATTGTGAGTATTAAGAGACTCTGCTATGACCTGGAAACATTGGAAGCAAATCATATACACCTGAAAAAAAGAGAAGAACACAGGGGCCGAAATACATCATATAGAACAATAAACTATTGTGTGAGTCTACCTCTTATGTGGTGAGGTTCACTTAGATAACTCCGCTTTTAAAATGAAATCAGAGATACCATAAAATCTCATAGTGAATTGATAATAATAAATCTGTTGGATGTTGTCATAACTGGTAATGTTGGAAAGGTCAAATCTTCAGCAAAGGAAAATACTATAGCTAGATAAAACATAATTGCAACTCTACAGCTGATTTACCAATTGAATAAGGCTAGCAAGAATCTCAGCTAAAAAACAGCTTTCCTTTCTAATCCTTGTTCAGAAAGACTAATACTCACTTTTATAAAATCTCCAGCAACATTACATACGATGTCCTTGATCGCTATCCTGTGCAGTTCCTTATTATTGCCTATCATTTCTCTGCCTGACTCATCACATTGTCTAAGCTTTTTCCAAATGTTTAAGTAACTGTAGCCAGTCAAGCCAGTCATTCTTATCTCTTCTGGGAGTGATTTTTTTTTTTCCAAAGACCTTTTTTTCCAAAGGTTGTGTTGCTTGGGGAGCTTTGTGCAATACACTCACAGTTCTCCTGCTGTTGATCAACTCTTCTATTCTAACAGCTGCAAGTAGCTATTGTGGGAGGCAGGGGATAGATTTGTGGGTTTGGGGCAATTTGTCAGTAGGAAATGCTAACTGGAGAATTAACCAGAGGATCCCGTATGACGGAGAACAAGTAACACCCATTTCAAACACACAGTGCCATGCTAAAGAAACAATGGTTGCCACCAACACAGAAGGAGTGGCTTACAAAACGTGCAGGATTTCTGCACTGCCTTATGTTTTCATTTATGATTTAGCCTGCAGTTGTGAATTCATTGGTTTTTACCATGGAACCCTATGCAAACAGTGAATTTCATACCACTCTGCTTAATATCTTGCTCAGTTGTTGGTACTGCCTGGTTTTAAAAACAAGTTGACACTGTCTATCCACAAAACACTTTCAAGACCAAGAAGAAATATGAATATGTTTCTGTTCCAGAGCTAGAACCTTCTGTTCATAATCATGGTGGAGCACTACAAGGCTCATTTTCAACTTTGGGAAGATGTCTGTGCATTTCCCTTTTGCTGAACCTATACAGCAAAAGAGAGTAAAGTCATGCTTTAGTTTATTCCATTCCATTCTCCAATGACAACAAGTCCCTAACCATTTTGCTGGCCTTTATGTTAAGGTTAATCCTGATCACTAAACAAATTAAGCAATTTATGAAGCATTTTTCAGGGTAGTGTTTTCTCCATCATAACTCTGTCCAAATCCTCCTTCCCAAACTCCTACTTATGCAGTTCTTGAGCTGAACACCTCAGCACTTTGAAACACCAGGTTTTCTTTTTTTTTTTGTTTTTCCCTGTGTGATTTGCTGATGCAGCAAGGGATGGGGGTAAGATATAGGAGCCATGGGACAGCAGAGTGGGGAGAGTTCTCTTTTGAAGGGAAATTTTCTTAGCAATCCTTTCCTGTTTGGTTAAACGTAAGACAATAAAGCTTTTCATAAAGTAAAAACAACTTAAATTGGTGAAAGGAAACTAACTTAACAGAAGTTGATTCTCTATTTGTAGCCAGCAGGACCAGGGAGGTGATTGTCCTCCTGTACTCTGCTCTGGTGAGGCCGCACATCGAGTACTGTGTTCAGTTTTGGGTTCCTCAGTACAAGAAGGACATGGAGGTCTTGGAGTGTCTCCAGAAAAGGGCTATGAAGCTGGTGAAGGGCCTGGAACACAAGTCCTGTGTTCCAGGGAACCGGGGTTGTTTAGTCTGGAGAAGAGGAGGCCCAGGGGAGACCTTATTGCTCTCTACAACTGCCTGAAAGGAAGGTGTGGGGAGCTGGGGGTCGGCCTCTTCTCACAGATAACTAGTGATAGGACCAGAGGGAATGGCCTCAAGTTGTGCCAGGGGAGGTTCAGGTTGGAAATGAGGAGAAATTTCTCCTCAGAACGAGCAGTCAGGCATTGGGACGGGTTGCCCAGGGAGGTGGTGGCGTCACTGCCCCTGGGGGTGTTTAAGGAAAGGTTTGACCTGGTACTTAGGGATATGGTCTAGTGGGTAATATCGGTGGTAGGAGAATGGTTGGACCAAATGATCTTGGAGGTCTTTTCCAACATTAATGATGCTATGACTCTGTGATTTTATATTCCTGTTTTGATTGTACCGTGCTTACAGATGTGCAAATAGTAGAGATTTCATCTGCTAACAGAAACTGATGAAAAAGCAATTTTTTTTTAATTTTATTTTTTAATGTTACATCTTCTGAGATTTATTTTCTCAGGAACCATCTTTCACTTTAATGAAAAATGTAGTTCATTTTTAAAAATTTGATTGTACTATGATAGACTGTATACAATATGCTGTCTGGTATTTGCCTTCAACTCTGGAAAGCTCTAAGTACTTACTAGCATATTATCTACATATGTTTTCTGTAGATCATTTCTGAAATATATTTCATTGATTGTGTTTCTTTTTTATTGTTGACTCTGAATACAATTGTCAGTAAGACTGGGTATATCAAGACTACAAAGAAACTGAGAAATTGCCCATATCTGCTATCAAGGTATTAGATCATCCCATGTTAAAGTGAGAAAAATACTCTTGTTTGATGCTTATAATGCACTTTGGAAAAACATACCTTCCACCCTCATAAAACCCAGACATTCTGGAGAGAAGATTGCTTTTTTTTTTCTTTTTTCTTTTTCTTCTTTTTAAAGCACTGTTGTCAATCTGGGTCTATGCTATGCCTTGCTGTCTGGGCTGAAGATTCATTCACCATTTGCTTTCTCTGCTTTCGGTGCCATTTCAAAATGTCATAATTTTCTCCCTGGAACTAGATAAAAACTATCAAATTTCATCCAAAGTGTCTCTCAAAGCACAGGCCAATTTTAGCAAGCCCGTAACTAAAATCCAGCTGGATATCTTCCTGCTCTCTGCCAGAAGTCCCCCTTCTCATCTGCCATGCAGGTGTTCGGTTTGCTTACCTCCATGGAAATGAATTGGACACCTGGTGAGCCCTCAGCCTGCATACCTCATGTATCAGAACAAAAGATATTGACTATGAAAAATACATATATCACTTCGTGGCTGCCTACTGCTGCCTACTCAACAGAAAACCCAACCATGAGAAAATGAACTGGATTGCTGACATTTGAAAATGTGTGTTTACTTATCTTCTTGCAAGATATTTTCACTCCGGCTTACATACAAATTCATTTGTGGCACTGATGTGGAAAGCAATACAGAAGTTGCCTATCTACTAGCAGCCATGCTATACAAAATATACTGCCTCTCCATGAATTCATTTGTTTCATGTCTGTAATAAAACCCAGACTGAGCGGTCAAAGCATTTTATCTCCAGCCTTATCTCACAGACATTGTTTCGTATCTCGCCTCAGCCACAGTACCTGGAAACATAAGTAATTTATGCCAGGGAAGCATCTTGTGTGATAAAGCATCTTGACCCTGTTCTTAGCTCTTTGCACAGAAGATTTTAGTGTAAATCACTTAGCTCAGTGTTGTTCAACTGCTATTCATGACACAACCTTCCAAGGTGCTGTGTATCCCTGGGATGGATGGGATGGACCAATATTTCTGCAAATGACCTCTATGAGAAAGCTAACTTGACATGGACCAAACTGGGATGGCACAACCAGAAGGCTGAGTGAATGCAGGATGTCATGTATTAAACTAGACATTGTAGCTAAGGATGCTGGTATATTTAGCTAAGATTGCTTAGACTTAAAAAAATAGGAAAGATAACAGAATTAATAAAATATAATTCATGGTATTAAAAACCAGCAGGGTTTATACTGGTGTTGGTGAGAAGGGCTTCTGATCCAACATCAATGTGTAGTGAAAACCGTAACTCCAAATTGGACTACTCACATAAAGAATGACATTACTCACGAGTTGTTAACTCTTCTCTATGACCTGTGTGAAAATAAACCTAGGGAGCAGCAAAGAAGCCAACCATGCATTTCCAGTCTGCACACAGCAGATCCTTACACAGGCTGTGTACGCAACGTGACAAGCTGTTTCATTAACTTTAAAATTAACTAAAATGGCCACTGAGCTCAAGCATATCACATGAGAAAAATTTGTGAGAAGTGACTTATTTTAGAAGAATTACAGGATGCAAAACAAAGGACACAAAATGACTTACCCTTATCTGAAAGGAGCAGGTACTGGGAAATGTGATATAAAGCCATGAAGTGAAAGAAACAATGTCCCAGAGACAAGAGGAATCCCCTGACTGAGATATGGAAGGACTGCACAGCAATGATCCCATTTTACTTCCTGGAGTCTTTCACACTAAATAAGCACAGAAAATACCCAGTGTAGGGCAGTATCATACTCACACAGTGGATGGACTAGGTAAGAAAACTTTTTTATTTTACTATGATTTCTACCCTTTCCTCTTAACAAATGTAGCAATTTTTGTCATGGATCTGAGCACATTGTCCTTGCTTAAGTCTCGTTACTCACTATACTCGTTACTTCACTATACTTAGCAGCTACAATGCCAGTTTACTCAGTTTCTTGGATTTCTTGCCAAGTACCTGAAAATTTTCAGTTGGCACACACCAGTCATAGCACCAGCCGTATTACCTTCTCTTGCCTTTGACTGCTCTGTATAGTAGACATGGTCAAGAGAATGAGTCTGAGGAGCTCTTTTATCTGCCAAACCACATTTAAAATCCATACAGCTTTCAGGGAACTCTAAATTACTTTGTGCAACTGCTCTGGTAATGCTTGAATCATGAGGTTAAGGACTGTTGGGGGAAAAAGCGTTCCTTCTTTTCAATTAAAGGAGTAACAGATTCTAAAGCAAGAAAAAAGCTCTTTCTCTAGGTCTTCAAACTGACTAACCTTATCTTCCTGAGATAGGGGAAATATCTGCATAGACTGTATTATAGCATTAATGGAGAGACAGAAGATCTTTCAACCAAGTTATTTAGAGGAGGAGGGAGGAAAACTTTCCTCCCTGGCACTTTAAGCAACCTGCATTACCTCCCTGGTGAGAAGACTGATACCAACTGAAGATATTCAGCACTGCCATGCTCAGATCTCATTACAGCACATCAATAGCAATATTTTGGGACCAAAGTATGTGAACTGTTTATCTATCCAGGAACTAAAGCTCAGTATCCACCTTTTTGCACTATTGCATCTTCCTCCCCAAATGCCACCCTTGCAATTTCTTGCAAAAGGCATTAAGACCTTCAGGGATACATATGAAAATTTGCCAGCCTCTTTAATGATCAGCAGAGCCCTCTGCTGTTATATATTCTCTGCTGTTACATATTGTTGTCACAACCCAAAAACTGGGCAAACTGAAATTTAATGAAATTAAATAGCCTACTTACAGAATAGCCATGCCCGTTACTTACTTAAGAAACAAGCAGTTAGTGGCATCAAAGAGTAAATAAAAAGAAACAGTAAGTGTTGTGCTTTGATATGCCTGATTCTTCTTACAAATTAGTATTGTTATTACCTTCTCCTGTGAATCCATTCTGCAAACAATACGTACTTAAAGTGAATATGTAAGCTAAACAAATAATGAATACACAAAGTGTTCCCAAGGCAGCCCAGACCCAGGCATGTTTTGAAAGCTAATGCTGACAGAGGATGCACGGTGCTGTGAGGTATTCAGTAACTTCCCTTTATTCTTGCACTCACACTATGTTCATCTGGAAACATACTGTACCGGGTAGAGTCTACTGTGCTGACTCAAGTTAAATTCACAGTTGCCTCTTGATATATCACAATATGTCATTCAGTAATCCCACTGAGGAAAATGTAATTACCATGCAACATCTTGTGCTGTCTTGGGATTTCTCACTAGGTAAGTAAGAAATAAATTCCTGTCAGTACCGCAAGAATACTGTTCTAGAGATGCAGGAACAGACCAGCTGGGTCATAAGCCATGATGCTCTGTTGAAATCACTGGTCACAGGGGATATGTTCTTTTTTAGCTACAGGCTGTATGCCTTTTCTTTTCATCTGAGTATGCAGAAGCTTGCCCACTGTCCAAATAAATGCTCATACAATGGATTTAATTCTCATAATATCCCTGTGAGGCAGGAATGACAACAGAGAAGGGACTGAGGGCCAGAGGAATTGCTATGTCCACAGTCTGAAATCTGTGTAAGGAACAGAAATTGACCCTATAGTTCCACCATGGACCTCGCCCCTCAGCCAGTTGTCTTTTTTTCTATAATGCAAGATTTGACCACTGTAGGCACCGGTCTCCTGCTGAACACAGACCAAAATGTAAGGTTTCTGCACTGCCATCCAAAATGCTCTCTGTGCCTGTCCCAAGCTAGCTGAATTACTGACTGCCTTTTCTTACGGAACTGTGACCTCCCCTGACAGCTTTGCTCCGCTGTTACAATGACAGTCACATTTGCTGGGACACAGAAGAATTAACATCCACATAATTCCCCAAATGGTAGACTTATCCTAATTTATTTATTTAAAGACGAATATATAAATAAAATAAAAAATCACACATCTATACAGAGAATGGAAGAGATTCTCACTTGTGACTTTTAAAGCTTACATCATGCTGATAATGTAGTTGTGGGTGTGAATAATAAAAGAATCATAGAATCATAGGATGGTTTGTGTTGGAAGGGGCCTTAAAGATCATCTAGTTCCAACCCCCCTTGCAAATAATGATCAGGTTTCCCAAAGTGCCATCCAACCTGACCTTGAACACCTCCAGGGATGGGGCATCCACAGCTTCTCTGGGCAACCTGTGCCAGTGCCTCACTACCCTCTGGGTAAAGAATTTCTTCCTTATAAATAATCTAAATCTGCCCTCTTTTAGTTTAAAACCATTACCCCTTGTTCTATCAGTACACTCCTGACCACGAGGCCCTCCCCAGCTTTCCTGTAGGCTCCCTTTAGGCACCAGGAGGCCATTATAAGGCCTCCCTGCAGCCTTCTCTTCTTCAGGCTGAACAACCCCAGGTCTCTCAGCCTCTCTTCACAGAAGATGTGTTCTAGCCTCGATGTGATCATCCTCATGGGCCTTCTCTGGACTTGCTCCAACAAGGTCCAAGATGCATGGTGAGCTGTTCACATTCATTTTATTTTCACTGGAGCTGGCTCAATGCAGACCAGGGAGACTGAGATCTTAGATTACTGTCAGAATAACTTCTTACACCAACATTCAAATGTTAGGTTAGGATGGATGGATGTAGCAGCGGGGAAGTTGTAAAAAAGCTGCACGGAAAACCAAGCTCTCTGCAAGACAAGACTCTGAAATGACAGAGAATATATTCATAGGATTATAAAGGGTTCTTGCTTTTTCTCACTTCCTCATTTTCATTTGTTTGCAGTTTGCTATTTAGATCTTCTCAGCAGCTTTAGCATAGATGTTCAGCATTTTGAAAAGTTTTCCTTGATGCCTATGTTCAGGACAGTTCAGTTTGCTCTGAGTTTATGAATGCTAGGTGTTTTGCAAGAAAATGCAATTACTGCAGGAAAGTATCACCAGCCTGAGTAAGACTGGCTTGATTGATCACTGATGTATCCTCATGGATTTCAGTGGAAACTAACCCAAGGACCATGTAGCCTGGGTACTTTTATACTGTATGTACTCCAGAATAGTCCTTCAGAATTGATATTCAATGGAAGAATGGCTAATAAACGAGAATCCCTTTTTCCCTACCTAGGTTTCAAATATATCATTTTTTCTTCTACGGACTGTCTATAAAAGATGATCCAAGAGCACATGGATATAGCTAAATACTAGAATTAAAATATTTCAATCAAAATGTATTAATTCCAAATTGACATTGATTTGCTATTGCCAATAGTTTGTCTTGTTCTTTTTCAGAGTTCTTGAATGTTGCGAAGTGTTACGGTGATCACTTCTGTAACTGGAATGCATATGAAATACTGACTTGCCATTTGCTTGGACATAAGGGCAAAATTATGCATCCTTCTAAGTTTTGTGGATTCATAATGCTTTCAGTTATGTACATAGCTCTGTATTTTTTTAATCCCTATCCACAATATTGTGATGAACTCTCCATCTCTGTAATCATTTGGATGAGAAAAAAAACAAAAACATAACAACCAAACAACAACTGAGGAAGGCAGAGCTGCCTGCTTTAGTCCAAACTCCCTTTTAGTCCCACAAACATCCTTGGGAACACAGCAAACGACAAATTTATATAAAATGTCTGAGTGCATTGTATTCGTTTAGGAAAGAGGCTCTATATAGTCCTATACAAACTAACCTAAACCATGATATTCCTGTTTTAAATAACCGTGAAAAGAACTGTCCATCTGTCATGACAGCTGAGCTGCCATGAGATCAGTGGGGTCCCTGTTGAGCCAGCAGTCATCTCCTGCAGATCAGGTGCTGACATTGTTCCCTGGACCAACAGGTTGTCAGCAGCAAGTCTTGCAATGGTTCTATGTGATCTGGAGTGCCAGGGTTGCCTGGATTTCAGAACACAAGCTGCGTAAAAGGCATTGAAGCCACCAGGTCCTGTACTAAACACATGTAATAGGCTTGCCTGAACAATACATGTCTGAATCATCTGCAGATTAATATCTAATCTTCAAAAATATATTTGTTTCCAATAAGATAGTAGCTTGATAGCTGTCCTGCTCTGGAAGGAGCATAGCTATAAGCAGAAAGATTACCTAAACAGAAAAAGTGACTCGTGAACAGATAAAAAATATGTATCTATTTTCTCTTTCCTTCTCTCACTGTTTTGAGGAAAAAAAAAAGAATTTTTATATTGGACAACTCAATGAGAAGCATTCCTAGGTCATTCCTAGGTGGCCCCTTGTCCCATGTTACCTTCTGAGAGGAGGTAGTTCTGGAGCTGTCCTGTCATTTAATTGCTTATGGCTTCTTGGCTTCTGCAGATGTGAAAAATGAGCACCTAACACCAAGGACATTACTGGCTGCTCTACTGCTCTTTGCTAGTGCTGCAATTCCTGTTACTGCTCTCAGGTAGCTGATGAGTAGAAGAATTAATATTAATCACTTTACAAATAACTTACAACCTATTTAGCATCTATTATTTGACAACCTGGAATGCTTACTGTAACTGTGAAGGTACAAAACAAACAAACAAACAAAAAAAAAGACAAAAAAACATAAGCAGTGTTTCATAGTGGGAAGTGTAACAATGCTGTACCCATGTCACACTGCAAAATGTCCAAAGACCAACACTGCCCATGGTGGTGCAGGATCATGTTATTCTTGAGAAATCTCGACTCATACTGTGCATCCCAGAACTGCTGTCTCCTCCTAGCAGTCCCTCTCCTAGGAGCTACAACAGTATCACTTACAAAGGATCCCTGTTCCAGCGAGAGATTGAGCAGTCAGGGGGATGGCTGGACTAGATGATCTTGGAGGTCTTTTCCAACCTTAATGAATCTCTGATTATATGATAGATCAAACTCACAGAAGGGCAGTGGTTGGACATGGACCACATTACCCTATTATGTCTCTGGCAGTGGTATTTCCCTGGTGCTATCTAAAGGGTAGAACAGTGTAAAATTTATAATTTTTATGAGGATTACTGGGTTCTGGGAGGGAAATAGTGGAAGATTTGTGTTATGATATGTTTTCAGAATTGGCATGATAAAATACACAGACATCCCATCAGGATGATACACTCCAGCATGAAGCAAAATTTTTAGTTTCATATTTGAAATTGGCTCAATGAACTGATAATTTGATCTAGTGCAAAAATTTCCTCTGAGAGCAACTCTCTCTCTCACAGACCATTGTTGTATTGGTGAGAAGAGCTGGGAAAATTGCTTTGAGCGAAATGGTTTCTATTTTGCTGTTTGCATTTACATTGTGTTTTCTGAATTATGCTGGTCATTGTAACCATCTGCTTTGTGCTTACTCTGAATTTCTGCTAGGAATAACTAAAAGGAAAGAATGTGTTATTCCTTGAGATCTCAGTAACACATGCTACTCAGGAGCTTCTGGAAAACAAAGCCATTTCTCTTGACAGCGAGAACTAAAAAGATTTCTATGCAGGATTCATTTTCAATTGATACCACAATGACACTATATTTGCTTCCTATTAGTGCAGGAATCCACACAGCATTTAACAACCTGTGAAGTCTGTCATTGCAGATTTGATTCCCAGCATTTTATTGATGTTTTGCAGCTTACTCATTTTTTTTTTCTAGTCAGACCTGGCACAGTGGATAAAATATATCTGTAATTTACAGGTGGCTGCTAATCCCATGTTTTGTTGCCTTCACAGGAAGCCGGTGACAAAGCTGCACACTGCCTGTGAAGTGCAATACATTTATGAAGTCTTTGAAGCTCACCTATGTCCTCTCCTTGACCAGTGCATTGGTATTCAGAGTGAATCGTTTACAAACAAATTGGTCAAAGAAAGGATAAATCAGCATGGAAGAACACAGGGGAAGGGGTATCATTCCAGGCTTGGTTATTTGCTCATGCTGAAGAGTAATTACACAGAAAATTGCAGTGAAACAAAGGTTTAAAAATGCTGTAAACTGGAGAGCTGGATTGCTCCTACAAACTGCTGAACAAACTGTTGAGCTCGTAAAACTAACGTGCGCTTAATTTTACTGGTGTGAGACATTTCATCCATGAGCATACTCCTTAAAACCAGTGGGGCTACCAGCATCTGGTCCCCTTGGATGGGACTAGAGTCCTCAGTGCTTGTGGGGACTGGTGCTGCCCAAAAGCTCCTGAGACACACAAGCATGAATGCATCTACCTGCAGCTGACTGGTACTCATTTTACTTCAGCTGCAATTAAGAGGTTCTTCAGCATAAAATTATGATGGGGAATTAACTGCACTCCTCTTTTAATATGATTAAGATCCTGAACAATATTTAGACACCATGTATCTGTTTCAGCAGTTTTAACTTTGCTATCTCTTCATTTTTTTCTATAGACAATTTAAAAAGACACGAGTGAAATTCTTCAATCTCAGCCAAATGGATTGATGAATCTTAATGGAGAACATTTATTCCAACCTTTAATTAAGTTTGGCAGTCTGAAACCATTAATCTTTGCTTTGAAACTATGCAATCTACAGTATTTAAAACCTTACAACTCACTCTTGCTATGAGGTGGATGTCTGTGTGATAATACAACTTTCTAGAAGCTGCCTTTGTGTCTTTTAGACTACCTTTTCCCTGTTCACGACATAACACAAGCAATCAAGGATTCGCCCCAGCAGAGGATGGAGCAAATCAGTGTAACACTGCTTTGGCCAAAACCAGCCTTTTACTCTTGAAAGGACATTGTCAAGCTTGATACACAAAAAAATCAAATCTACCTTCTCCAGCCCATGTAAATCTTAATACAGAGCTAGTGCTTAGCGAAAGGTTGAAACAAACTGCATTATCTGGTGTTATTCCGCTAGATTATTCAGACTACTACTACAGATTTCCTTCTGAACATATTTGCAGCAGTCTTGCCTTTGGGGTAGAAGTAATTTCATTTTAATACACTTTCTGGAGCACTGCCAGTGTTACAGGCAGTATTTCATGTGAGGGAAGAGGAATTCTACAAGCACAAAGGTGCATACCTTTAGATTCAGAATTCTTTTTCTTGAAGAAAACAAGGAGTCTTAAAGAGCATTAAAGTATAAAATCTTTCTGGAAGTCATCTTGGACTCTTTCACCACCTGAGAGAAGCCCTTATAGTCAGTTTCTCAGGCTTCATTGATGTTTTAAAATACAGGTTATGCAGATATGGGGAATAAGACATCGCAGAGAACTCTTCTCAGCAGCTGCTGCTGTTTGGAATACAGCACCCCATAAAACACAGCAGCTGGGGATGCTGCTGAATGATGGAAATCCCTGGGTTTGATTTAACAGTTTCAGCTGTTGTCTCAGACTACTTGGCATCCTGAGAAAAGGAGCAAGTCTTTTCGGTGCTACCTGAGGGTGAAGATCTTTTCACAGCTCAGGGAGAATTGGTGGTGTGACTGTTCCTTCTTCTGGGTGCACGGCTTTAACTCCAGGTCTTTCCTGAACTGCAGTTGGAAGAGAATTTATGAAAACAGTCTAGAAGAATTACAAAAAACTCTTCAGGCATAAAGTACGAAGTAAAGCCAATAAAAAAAAAATCACTAAGTTTTGCAGCCATTTGAAAAGCGTCCCTTAAATCTCCTTATGAAGACAAATGTTCACTGTGGGAGTTTCTGATATTCTCACCTTTCCAGATTCAGAAATAAAAAGGCAATGAAAATGGGGAAAATACAAATACAAACTTTTAATTAAGCCCCCTGCCCCGTCCTACCTACCTGCCTACACAACCACACCCACCCACACAAAAAAAAACATTTTTCACATTCCTGGAAAAACTCTGAATTTTATGGAGGTATTTTTCTCTTTTTGGGAAAAGGATAATTTTGGGGAATGGGTCCTTTGTGTGAATTGTTGACCATTCTGTTACTAAAGAATCATTTGGGACCCTGAACGTTCTCAAAATGTTTGTGCTACTGAACTGTGGGGTTTGTACAGGCTAACAGACCCCCAGTCTGGAAGTTTTCAGTGGTCACAGCACAGGCACATTGATGCAGATGCACAAAACAGGGCATGCTTGGCAAAACCCTGGATTTTTTCATCCACATAACTGGAAGTCACGTCTCATTGCAGGTCCCATTGTGATAGGATTAACTGTAGATTTCAGGAAACAAACCTGGCAGAAGTGTTTGGGGGAATGATTAAGAAATCATGTGGTCCTTTCCTTTCCAGGTATTTCTGACAGTTCATCACAGTAATAGCACTGTATTTCAGACTTATTGTTTATTTTATTTTATTTTATTTTATTTTATTTTATTTTATTTATTTTATTTTATCTTATTTTTTACTCCAGGGTCAGGAGAAACAAGAAGGAAAGAAGCTGCTTACCAAAAAATGTTAAAAAATTGTGTTGTATGGCTGTATTCTTGAAATATGTTTTAAACAAATGGGAAGTGTGACCATCTTATCTTTTGTCTTCACAAATGCAGGCTCCACATGAGTTATATTATCTGGCTGGACTACAGATGTGTCAGGATGCCTTGTGGCATCAAGTGTAAAATCAGGGCTAAAAGATGATGTACATGGGTCAGAACTGAGTTTATCAGCCCTTGAGAAATGCTAGGAAGTAAGGGTAAGCCACCTACGGTGGCCAGAGAGAGAAACAATTGAGGGAGATGGGAGAGTTGCCCATCTAATAATAAAAGAATCACTTCTTTTCTATGAAGGGCATTAATAGCTTGTTTGTTTAAACCTTGAAATAAGGGAACTTGTGAAGTATTATGACCATCAGGCTAAAAAGAGAACTTGGAATACTTGCTTGAAGCTGGTCTCAGTTGAGTTTGATTTTCAAAAAAAATGAAGATTTATCTTTTCTGGGTCATATGAAACAACATTTAAGTTATCACTTTACCCGTTCTGTCTACTTGTTAATTTTGTTGAAGGACCACTTATTCCTGCATTCAAATGAAAAATAACCCAGCAAAACATCCAATAACATGACCCAGCCACTTAACCTCAAGCTGCCTATTTCTACATTCATTCCATGTTTCACTGTTAATATAATTACTCCTGCTCAGAACAGACAGTGATGAAATGATCTGACCTTTATGTATTATTACTTGATTAGTTTTTCTTCATTTGCAGGAAAAAATAAAATCAGTTGCTGAATGTTTCTATTAATATTCATTTCAAGTCCTCTGCATGTCCTTCATGCTTTTCAAGAGGGTTGCTATATAACAGAAAAGTACTTCTCCCTTCTTCTGCACTACAGCTAGGCTAATTTTCATTAAGAATTGTTGAGTTCTATGCCATTTTTCAAAATCAGTTTAATCTCTATATGAATCTTCAGGCAAACGTATTTAGACTGAGGAACTGTATTTACTGTCATTGTGACTACCCTGATCACTTCTGTTGCCTTATGGGCTGAGCTGAAGGAATTTGACTTTCTAGTTCTCCAGGTACCAGACTTAAGATTCAAATAAAGGAGACTTGGCTGCTGTGATGCAAAGAGCTATGGAAACGGGGTTCTTGATGCTAATTTGGGTCCTAAACTCTCCACAAGAGAGCTGAATTCCCATACTGACATTCACAATAGCCAACACGCTGCTTTCTCAGACACTTAACCCAGCCAATCAACTGACGGACAAGATGATGTGTGAAACTCTGGCAAAGTCTATAAACACAGCTTAACCTGCAAAAAGTGCCTTAAGATAGCCTGCACCCATACACGTAAGTCTCTCTATTGTTACTAAAGCTGGGATCTAATGCATGAGCGCTGGCTGGCCAGGAGTAATGGGTAAACTTCTAGTGGTTCTAAACCTTACCCAGCTTGAGGCTTTAAACCCCAGCACTGCCTGGGACCAACAGCCCTGGGAGGGCTGAAACTGGGGCACAAAGCTACTGTGTATTTCACTCGAATGCCTTGATTTCTCTCTTTACTAATACAAAACATTAATTTATCCTCAACAAAATAATACTGAGGATTTACTACAATATGGTAACATGGTGATATACATAATTGTGTCTGAGAATATACAGTGAAAAATGAAAAGATGGAATTACCTTGAAAATTGTCCACTGTATAAATGGTTGTGCTGGACATTAATGAATATCTTTCTGGGAGCTGTTGCGCATTTTGTTGTAAATGTGCCATAATGCATTTGCTGCTATGGTGGCAACGTGTGATGCAAAACAACTACGAAAAAAGTCCTTCAGACAGTGAACTGTTTATAAGCCTCCAAGGTACCGTATCTATAACCTCCTGGTATGTTGGAGGGTGAACTTCTCTTGGATTTCATTTCTAATGTAAGCTAGTGTTTCAGTAGTAGGCCTGAGAGCAATGATAAAGGCTGCAGGAAAAAAGAAAAGCATTACATTGCTTCCAGGAAAAGTGAAGTAAGTGTGGTAGAAAATAATGTCTGATTATATGGGCTGCGGAGTGTTAGTGCTGTGGGAGATGCTTCGTCCTCCAAACCCACCACAGTCATGCAGTCACGACAACGTGAGGGATCATACATGACACAGGGGTCTACTCTGTGCCACAACTGCGTGACTTTATCATTGAGCATAAGCCAAGGTGTCAAAAATGCACCAGAAGATAATGTCTATTTCTAGGTCTAGTTTTTTATGTATAATCATAACAGTGAAAAGATAAAGGGACAGAATACAAAAGGGAGGTATAGCATGAAATGGATTAAAAAAAATCTACATAGTTGGCTTATTTATTTATTATTTTCCCAAAGGGTGCAAATATGAGTGGTTTAAGCTAACTAAATTCTTTCTGGGCCAAGAATGTTTTCCAACAGGTTGGTATGTTGACAGCATAAGAGGTAGACTTAAGGAGAAACCCTGGGAAGAAGATAGTGATTTCTGAACCGTGAGCAAAGACGAGATCCTACTTCTCTGCAAGATCTGTGACTTGTTTGGGAGAAAAACAGTAAAACAGACTTTGGTTGTGGAGAAACTAAAGGATTATACCTCTCCTGCCAAAGAACAATGAAACTTTCTTTCCTTCTTTCTTGCTGGGACATAAAACCTGCAATCTGGTATCACATAAACGAAATCTGCATCATCAGTGTAAAATCAGTATGGCACTTCAGGAACAGAGTTCCCCAAAATGAACCAATGGGCTTATTTTTTGTGTCTCTCAACTGCTCTATAAAAGGGTCTTTAATGTGTGCACTGGCTTTCAAAGCTTTACAGCACGTAACAGCTACTTTTTCTCTATTATAAAGGTTTGACTACCTGCTCAGTAGGAAAAACATATTAGAGAGAAGATTGTCATGTATTGCATGTGCACTTTTTTTTTTAGGAGCCCAGTTACTTTGCAACTGTTTCCTTGTAGATATAGCAATATGTCATATGCTTGCTTGCTGAAGCTTGACGGAACTACCATGAATCATACTACCCATGTTCATTCTTGATGTACAATCAGCACCTTCTGTTAATCAGGTAAAGGTATCATGGTAAAGCAGACAATTCACGTCACAGAAACTTAATAGATTTAGTCATAGCATGGTTCTTAATGAACTCTTTATATTCATGTAAATGTCTCATATACTTCTAAAGAAACTCTGTCATGGATGAAAATTAGCTGAACAGTCATTAATTGAGACAAAGCAGAAGAGTCACCTTGTACCTTTGGAAGTGAATGCTTTGTAAATTCCAATTACTGTAGCAAGGATGTGAAAATCTGATGGAAACAGATTAAAACTTATGGTGTATTAGGAAGAAGGTATGATTAGAACAGGGCAACAGTCATTACAACGTTTACATTCTACTTCTTCTGCTTGTTCAATGTATGACAAGCTCTTCAGCTTATTACCTGCAAAAATCAATATACGACAACGTATCCGATGCCAAACATAGGTGTCATGAGAATGACTGCTTCAATTAATCTTTCTGTAGAAGTTGCTATGGCAGCTCAATACAGTATTGTTGAACTACCAAACAGTTATAAAACAATGCCGTTTAAAGAGCTGAACAGATGAAGCCTGAGTACTTAGGGGAAATTGCAAGAGTGGTTGACTTCAAGGCTTTGTGAGTTTTTACTAATTAATTGAGCATATTCATAATAACCTAGCATATTTGAAGAAGCCATAACAACTAAACAAGCTGCTTGAGGAGACAGTTATTACGGATGGTTTTCACAGAATTCACAATTGTTCCGTTGTTTATATTTCAACTTTTTTCCCTGATGACTGAATTTACTCAGACATACAAATCTGCCTGTTAACTTGGTGGACAGCCTACAGCCGGGACAAATTCTCATCTAACACACTGAAGGAGTACAGAGATATAAAAAAACAAAACCAACCAACCAACCAACCAACCAACCAAAAAGAACTTTACTCTTATTTCAGCACTGAAACTGAAATAGAAAGTTTAACCTCACCAGTGGGTACCAAGATTTGGAATAGCTGCTTCTGCCATTCTGGAAATAAGGTTTCACATTCCTGAGGAGAGCCAAGGGATGAGAGAACTGCCTCCACTCCTCCTAGGTGAGACTGACTGAATAGAATGGTACCTCTTACTCCTCTTACTAAGGAGAGAAAAAAAAAATCTACAAGACACGAGTTTAAAAGGAAAGATGAAAAGCTAAAAGATTCACAGGTTGCTGCAACCCTTCAAAGCTCTTTTTCTCAGAAAAAAAAAATACTAGAATAAGGCATTATGTCACTAGGCAGGAATGTTACTCTTAAGCTGACATGGCAATCCCCTAATTTCTGCAATGATGGATGAGGTTACTGATCATTGCCCAAAAAAAGACTATACAATGGTCTCTGACAAGACAATAAAGACCTTGTGACAAATAACACTGCAGACATGGTATGAATGTAGTACAGGTGATATGGGTGACCCCTTTTAGACTGATTCCAAATGGGGACTGTTTTTCTCCCATATTTTACCTTAAGGTACCAGTTTTTGGCTATACCTGGGAATGGTTGCTTCATTCCACTGTGCAGATGCGTCGTTTTAGGAAATTAAAACACCTTGTCACTTTTTTGACCAGTCTTAAGTCAAGTGCCCCCCCCCCCCAGCACGTGGTGAGTTGCCAAATCCATCTAGCATGCAAATTCACTTGATTAGAAACTAGAAGGTTCAAATTACACTTTACCACGGGCTGTGCAAGAACTGGAAGGGTGCAGGAAGTTGCATGTTGGATCTGTCAGAGCTAGGCAGAAATGCTGCAAGCCAATGCAATGCAATGCAATGCAATGCAAACCACAATGCAATCCAATGCAATTAATACCAGTGCAATTAATCCAATGCAATTAATGCACTTCCACTGGAAACTGTCACATCCACTCCCCTTTGAATTAACAGGATTTCAGGTGTTGAAACTTTGTGAGATATATTCTGGACCTTTCAGAGAAGGTATTTTGGTGATGATGTTTGTGGTATTTGGCTTTTCCAGGGCACATTGCTTTGTAGAAGCAGTGATCCTGCTACAGGGTGGTAGAAACAGTTTGGAGATAATCTATTCTTTAACTATTTTGATATAGAGAAGATCTATGTTCTGCTTTCTCTGCCTCATCTGCACAGTCCCTATTGTGTCCTCCCTGAAAGTACAAAGCAGCAACAGGAACTCCAGGAGCTGAAACTTAAGACTGGTATGCTACATGCAAAGTGACAAATATCTTCTCCTCCCAACTCTCCTAGGCGCAATCCTAACAAATATAGCAGTTACATGCAAATAGGAACTGTGCTTGTACAGCAAACAACAGAAAAAAGTAAATATGAAGAGGGAAACAAACTCTCTTCATCAGTTTTGAGTGACAACTATTAACTGTAATATACAAGGGAAAAAAAACACAAGTAAATTACTTTGAATGGACAAATATCTTTTTTTTTTTTTTTAGTGAAATAAACTGATCAGCATGGAAATGCAAGGTTTTAAGCTTCTTTTAGCCAAATAAGCACTCCCCTATGTAAACAACGCATCTTAGAGTTTCATGAGACCCAGTACAAGAAAAGACAGTGAGAGCAAAATGCCTGGGGTGCATGCTAATCCAGCATGATTCTGTAAAATGTTCAAAGTTGTACCTGATTTTTCAGTTTCTTCTGGGAAAAGACTGTCAAACGAGGCAAGCAGTGTACAGACATTTTTTTTTTTCTTCGAGCCTGCATGTCTAGCAGCGCTCCTTTCAGCAGCAGAACTGAAATCAAACGCCATACGTTTCCCACCTGTAGCTAGGGGACTTTTCTAATTTTGATAGTTGGATAGGGAACATCGTCAAGTATTTAATCTACAATACTTTTTTCTTCTACAGGAATGAGTGCTTTGTAGAAGCTGCACATTCTTTACTTTTTGATGCTTTTATTCAATGCCTTTAGCTTGCAATATGAGTTGTCTAACTTTAAATCATTTGACATTAAAAAAAAAAAAAATCACACAAATCTGTCATGTGCCTCTACAGCTAAGGCAAACCCAACGTTTCCGATGACAGCTGCTGACACTGTAAAGAGCAAAACAGCGCAAGCAAAACCCAGAACCTCAAACCTGTAGCAGGCATGCTGAGCAAGGCAGCGAGCGCTTCTGGAGCGCTACATGCGAACGCTGTGCCAAGAGCACAGATAACTTTTCCTTGTACCCCCGACGTGCCCGGCTGCTTTGCAGGATTTGCTCTCCCTCTCCCTCGGGCACAGCCCCCTGTGGGTGCAGGTGCCGACCCGGGGGCGAGTGGTCGCCCTTGGCTCACTCACCATGTTGACTTCGGACACGACGTCGATGCTGGCGATCTCTATCCGCATGCCCACACCGACGGGCGGCCCTGCGGGGAAGGGAGAAGGGAGGGAAGGGGATGCGGGAGCCGGGGTTAGGCGGGGGGGGGCCCGGGCAGCGGGGCCGGGGCGCGGGGAGCGCGGGCGGCTCACCTCCGAAGTCGGGCCTGAGGCGGATGTCGTAGCCGTGCAGCAGCCCGTCCACCGTCTCCTTCACGTAGGACATGTTGCTGGGCTCGTCGGCGCTGCGGGAAGGAGCACAGCCGCGTTAAGGGAGGCGGCCGGCGGCCCCTGCGCCCGCTCCCCTCCGCCGCTCACCTGCGCGCCGCGCACGCCACGGCCAGCACCAGCACCAGCGGCTGCCACAGGGCCCGCGGGCCGCCTCGCCTCACCGCCCTCATCCCGGCCCCAGCAGCTCCCCTGCCACCGCCGCCTTGCCGGGGGCCGAGCCGCGGGCTGCAAGTTGGAGCGGAGCGGAGCGGAGCGGAGCACCACGTCCCGCCGGCCCAACGCATGCGCGGAGCCCCCGGCCGCCCCGCTGCCCGTCATGGGGGCCGCCGGCACGGCGGGGCCGGAGCGGGGCTGGATGCCCGCCGAGGAGGAGCGAGCCCGGCGGGGGTCCCAGAGCGGCCGCCACACGTGGTCGCCCACCCCCGGGGGAAGGGGAGGTGGGCTCGGGGGTCTGCGTGGGCAGCCGCAGCGAGAGGGAGCGGGGGGGGCAGTTCTGTGGAGAGCTCACTGTGATGCTAAGGTGACACGAAAGGTGACACGAAAGGTGACACGAAAGGCTGTCAGTGCATCTGAAGGGAATTACATGGCAGGGTGATGCGCGTACTTCACCTATTTGTGAGGGCTGGAGTCGTAGTTACACATCTGTCTCCCTTTGCTTCGTGATACCTGTCATTGGAGTGGTCCCCCCGAAGTACTAAGGGTGGCATATAAAGTCGGTTGCAACGTGTCAGCGATCTTTTTCAGCCAAAGTCATTGATCTTGTGTTTTTTAAAAGGTGCTGTGAACCTACGGCCTTGTGTACCCTTGCTTCTGGCAAGTGATATGACACACAGGGTAACTGGCGTCCAGTGGGCACTCAGTGCCCTTGCTGGTGCTGTTCCATTTCCCTGCACAGCAGCTCAGCAGAGATAACATTTATCCCTTTCCAATTCTACGCCTTTCATCTGTGCACTAGGCAGCCCTGTGCTCAGTGACCTGGGAATATGTATTCCACGTTTGTGAGGCTCCTACGTTGTCACACAGACTTACTTCTGCAGAAGGACAGATATTGGTGATGATCTTGTGGTTGAAATGTGCAACGATATTAGGAGAATGCAGGCATATTGAAATACAGAGTTTGTGAAATAAAATCTAGTGTTCTATGAAAATTTGTTACTTGGGAAGGAGCACAACATGCTTCCTGTAAGACTGCCACAGGAGCATTTTACCCTCACAGCTGCTTCTCAAAACCATGACAGTACAAGTTTGTGAAAATACATATTTTACTCTTGGCTTATTGCAGGTGGAATGAGTATTTTCAGTTGGCTTTCAGGTCTTCTACACTTAACATATCATTCTTTTCCTCCTTTTTTTAGTCCTTAGTTTCTGAAAAATATGATCTCCCAGCTCAACTTGTACTTTGGCATTGCGGTTTTGAAAGAGTTTAAAATTTTCTAATCAGGATTAACGTATTTTAGTAGTGTTCAAGAATAATTGGAGCTGCTGGAATAGATAGCACTTCAATAAATAAATAAATAAATAAATAAAAACATCTGCCCAAAGACACATACAAAAAGGTATCTTTTTTATGCAGAGTTACATCAAACATAATCGTAACAAAGTTACCTGGCTCCTTTGAAGCACTAAATGAGGATTTTCCATGGGACTTGAGAATCCTTTTTTACTTCTTGATGGTTTGCTGCACTATCTGTTGAAAATAATTTTAACTTTGTCATAAGCCATGCGAAAGTCAGAAATGCCTGTATAAAAGGGAGACTGCTGCTCTGTTTGGTTTTCCAAAATCTGTCATAAGGCATGAGCACAGGAGTTTATTCTATATGAATTCTTTCTTCTCTGTAAATTTTAAGGCTGCCGTACTCAGACTAGCAGTAGTCTAGACTGAATGCCTGTTAGTGGTTGAAATGTGCTAGGTGTGCTTCTGGAGCTTATCTTGGGACATCTGTGCTCTAAACTGGGATCTTGAAACAACTGCAAATATCCTGCTGAGTGGACAGAATGCTGGAAAGATCCCCTAGTGGTTGGGGGTTGAAAACAAAGAGGTTTATGTGGGACTGTGAATAACCGCACAACAGAGGAGCTGCATGGCGTTGCAGGGGCAGTGAGAAGGATTCGTTTTGCCCCTTGGGGTGGATCATGGCAACGTGATGGGGACCTGCCTTTTGAATGCTTCCTTGCTGTTCCCTCGGGTCCTGTTGCTGTCCCCAGAGAGCAGAGCTCAGCACCTGCCCCTCCGCTCCCCTCGTGAGGGAGCTGCAGGCCGCCATGAGGCCTACTCTCAGCCTGCTCTGCTCTGGACTGCACAAACAAAGTAACCTCAACTGCTCCTCATACGTCTTGCCCTCTAGACACTCCACCATCTTTGTAGCCCTCCTTTGGACACACTCTTATCGTTTTATGTCCTTTTTATATTGTGGTGCCCCAAACTGCACACAGTGCTCGAGGTGAGGCCGCACCAGCGCAGAGCACAGCAGGACAATCCCTTCCCTTTCCCAGATGGCAGTGCTGGGCCTGATGCGCCCCAGGGTACGGTTGGCCCTCCTGGCTGCCAGGGCACACTGATGGTACTCATTCAACTTGCTGTTGACCAAAACCCCCAAATCCCTTTCTGCGGGGCTGCTATCCAGCCTTTTGTCCCCGAGTCTGTATGTATAGCCAGGGTTGTTCCATTCCAGGTGCAGAATCCAGCGCTTGCTCTTCATGTGGATGGTGATTGCCCAGCCCTCTAATTGGTCAAAATCTCTCGGCAGGGTCTTCTGCCAGTGACACCAGCTATGTATTGATCAACTGGGCCTGCCTATTCCTCTCAATATTGTTCCGGCTACTGGAAGGATAGAGGAAAACCCTACCTGTGCACTTCATCCTTTAACCAATTGCCCCAATACTCTGAAGTCCCTTTTGATTGCCTTTGGACTTCTCTTGGCTACTGCATTCCTGCTGACATCAAAAAACAATAATGGACAGCAATCAGAGGGCGTACCAGACTTTTCTAGTAACATCTCTCACCCGGGCCCCAGGGAGGCAGCAGACGTCCCTATGGGTTGGGTCTGATCAGCATATCAGGCCCTCTGTTCCCCTCAGAAGGGAGTCACCTATGACAACAACCCCCCCCCTTTTTTTTTTTTTTTTTTCTTTTTCGTGATGGAGGTGGTCATGGTACAGGAGGTAGGCTAATTGCCTTAATTGCCTTAGGCAGCCCCTCCAACCTGGATGGACCTTCATCCACATCGTTGTGTGCCTGTCCATCAAGTTCCGCAGCCTTGTAGCTGTTGTGTAAGGGCACCTGGGAAGGTGAAGTGGGCAGGAAGGGGATTTGCCTTCTGCCCCGAGCAGAAACCTGCTTCTATTCCACCCAGTCTCTTTGGTCCCCTCCTTCTGTCAGGTCCTGAGAGGGCAGGGAATCCTTCGTTTCCTGTGTTGTGGCTGGCTGATGCATCTGTCTCAGGGACAGTAGAATATGATTCCACCAGTTGGTCTACTTCTCTGACTTCCTGATGCTCCCGGCCTGCCCACCTCCTCCCCAATTAATGATAATTAATGATAATTTACTTCTAACGATAATGGCAAATTCCTCTCCCACTCATTTCCGCTGTGGGCTTAGTACTGATAGTGTCTATGATATAGACACAAATTTTGGGAATAAGATCTTTTGGAAATTCTTTCTGGGCTGTGTTAGTTGAAACAGACTTTCTGAGTGGGGAAAACTTTTGTCTTGATAAGCATATATAAGCACCAGCAATGTGAAACAATTGAGATCCACTAGTTTTAACTTTTTTCTTTTTCTTTTGCATCTTCTGAGACATGTTGTTTGCTTACTAGAAGCAACACAAATAATAAAATCTCACAGAGTAATTTATAAAGCCTCCCTGGGCCAATTGTATATTCATTTTTCACTTTTATTGTGCAAAAACTTTCAGGAGGAAACATTTTTTTCCCACACAAAGAAATGTTTCCAGTTAATTAAAGCTCATTTTTTGCAGCGATCATTGTCACATGGAAATCAGAAAGTGCACACAGTAAAAAGACAATGTCCTGCTTAGACAATATTGGCTGCTTAAAAAGAATGTGAGATCACTGAAAAAAAAAAGGGAAATCTTCTTGTTTCCCACTAGTTGGATTCTGTAGTGAGGAAGATCACGACTTTTAATGAAACTAGGGAAAATAACATTGCAAAAGCATTGATTACAATAATTAAGTACCACTCTCTAGTGGTATTTTGTGCCTTGTCTTGTTAAATATAGGATGAGGGCAGGTGTGTATCCTTGATTCTGCTCAAAATGGAGAGAAGTAGATCTGTGCTCTTCGTATGTGGAGATAAAGACTCTGAAGGCTGATATTTGTAATGCTGACTGGTTTGAGTAATTGGAAATAGGGACTTGCAGAACTGGGATACTGAAAAACCCTGTCGTTAACCAGACTTGCAGTTCTTCAGTCAGTGGGGAGAACTACTGCGTGAAAGCAGGACTGGTGTTAAGTGTGCAAGCAGCATCATTAATTAGCAAAACTGCATGACAGTGAAACAGCGTGCACAGAAAACAAGGCAAAACAGAGCTCAGGCTCTTTGGATTATTCATTGTCAGACATCTGCACCCCACTGGTTGCTTGGCTGTGTGGCTTGTCATATTGCATACCCCCCATGTAAAAGAAAAATGAGAGTTAGGATGGATATACATTTTTTCTTATTTGGCACTCAGCAAGTGTCCTTTTTCAGTAATTGTACTGATAAAGTGTATTCAAAATTTTAGATCAAATTTTCAAATTTATAAAAGTTAAGGTAAATGGGCTTGAATACTATGAAATGGAATCTAGGAACTGTGAAATGATTACATATGCAGGTAAAAAAAAAAGTTATTATTTATACTTAAAAAGGTAGGTAACAAAATAGGTCACACGTTTCATCTGCTTAGTGATAATGCTATTGTCATTTTATACCCACAGTAATCCCTTGAGTCAGATGTGGCTTGTGAGCTGTCTTCCTGGATGGCAGAAAATAGCAAGCTGAAGGTACATTTAGTGTGCTTTGGGGATTTCAGTGCACCAGGAAAGCGACTGAGAAGAGCTGTGGAGTGACACAGTAAATTTGCATTTTATCCTGGGATCTTCAGACTGTGAATTGTAGTTATTCACCTTTAATAATCAAAGTGAGAAGGAAATATAGAATAAGAACTGTAGGGATCTATTTGTCCTGCAATATCTCCAGCCAGAATAATTTAGGGAGTCTTTAATCATTTCAGATAAACATCTGTAATGCTTATTTGAAGTCCCTTTTCAGATCTCCCAGCCGTATGTCTATTACATTCATTCCACATCCTTAACATTGCATCCTCTGGAGGCACGCTAGTCCAGTACTGCATGTCTAATGCCCAAACCCCGCCGTCAGTACATTTTCATGGCCCCCCTCCTTGCTACCTGCAAGAAGCAATTCTGCTGATGCTATCTCAAGAGCATCAAGTGTAGAGTTTGGAGACTAAGGACTTTGTCAGATGCTATAGAGATTAATAAAAAAGACAATTCTGACTTCAGAAAACAAGCCACCCAGGATAAGTTAGGAAGACATTCAACAAGTGTTGACATAGACATGAAGGAGGTGCATGCAGCAGTTAATCTGTATGCATTTGCGTAGTTCGATGGCCTTAAATGGGCATGTTACCTACAAGTAGCCAGTAGTCTTTAGCGTCACCAAAAAAAGACAGGCAGTTATAGACAGCACTGCAGAGGTAGGTTTTAAGGAGAAATTAAAGAACAGGGAGAAGTATGATGGGTGATATTGTTACAATTCCTGTTAAAAAGTGTTTCAGGTACGTTCTTTTACATGGTTCCCCAAAGCCGAGGTTTTTCAGTGCTGGTGAGATGTCAGAAACACAACAGAAAGAGTTGGTACCTGATGTGCAAACTCACCTGTAGAAATTGAGTGCCCATACACCTTTTTGTTGTGAGCAGCTCCCTTTATTTTAACAGATTGATTCATACTGCAGAAAGCTGTGTACATATTTGTAGGATTGAGACCTTTGCTTCAATGGTTTTTAGGCCCGGTCCTGTCTTTATTTGTATGGGTAATTTTTTGTAGAAATGAAACACTGTTACTATAATGGCCCAGAGATTATTTTTTCTGATAAATGGAATTAATTTTCTCTAGCTTTGCTTTTGTGTCACCTTCTGAAGCAGCTCACAGCAAAACTCTACTTAAATTGTCAGGTTAAATATACCATTTTAAATGCAGTGAATAGAGAAATACAACTTTTCTTCTTAACAGAAGTATTTTACCACACTGGGCCACTAGAATGCAATGTCTCTCTTTGTCCCATTTCACTGTTGTGATGCGCTCACTACATACAGATGCTTATGAATCTGTGACTCATGTAAATAAGAGCCTAGCTTGTTTGCTTCCAGCAATAAGGAGACAGGATAGCTGAATTCAGTCACAGAAGCAACTTTTCTGGGGATATTTTCACATGGAGATTCATAAGCACGTTGATCAAAGAGTTCCTTCATCAGGAAGAAGAAAGAAAATACTTAATCAAAATGAACTTTTCTTTGAGAAAAGATAGACTTCTGCATTATTTACTCTCAATAAATTTAGAATTAAAAAATATTCCTTTCAAAGCCCTGAGCAACCAGATCTATCTTTGAGGTTAGTTCAGGTTGGAGAAAGAGCTGAACTTTGCTCTGAAAATAGACAGGAGGTAGGCTAGGTAACTTGCCCTTCCAATCTTTTTTGAAATCTTGATACTCTAAAGGGTGGTAACATCACTTTCTGCCTCTACTAATAGTTTGCCTTTCTTTAATGCAAAGTATAGTTTCCATGAAACAAACTGAGTTTTTATGGAAACAAAAGAGTTTCCAGCTGATTTGGTACCTCCAGTAGCCCCTGCTCACTGGCTGTTCTACACTGCTGGGGAAAATGAAGGTCCTAACTAGTTTTCCTCAAAGACAGTTTTATTTTTTTTTAATATTATTATTTTTTAATTCTTTTTAACTTTGGTCTGATTTGGGATAAAGAATGGTGCTGAACACTGGTATTTTCCATTGGCCAGGTCTTCCAATTTAAAATTGGATCAATATGAAAATATCCTTAATGCACTGGAGAACTATCCGTCAATATCACATACATCTCGAACAGCCAACTTCAGTTGAAAAGAAACATATTTTGATTAAGATTGTATAGTACTTGCTTTTTTTAAGAGGCTGTGCTTATATATTGTAAGACCCTAAAGAGTAAAGAGCAGAGCAGAGCTACCGCAAATAGGAACTGTTCTCTATCCTCTTGCCATTGCACCCAGCTCATGAAAGGTAGGCATTTTGTAATGCCACTTCATTATAGAGGTTGTCTATTGCCTCCAAGGACAAAGGTGGCAAGAATGAAAATTTGCATTATATTTCAAGAATATGTTTACAAAACATTTCACCTCTCACATTTAAAAGAACAACAGCAAAATATGACAATAAAAGCTGCCAGACTGGAAACTTACAGGCTGTCTGATTTCTTTGCTGATGGCAAATTCCTCTGGAATTCTGTTAGGCAGATTTACAGCCATGAAAATGACAGCATTAAATATGTATCACCATGTATAGTCATACCTACGCTGGGAGAAAACAAAGTGGGCATAAATTTAACAAATGCAATAGTCCTACACAACAGCTGCTTGCACTCTCCTTTCTTGTCAGAGGAGCACATTTGACGAGTGAGATATATGCTTCTTGCTTGCTGAAATAAGGAGCACATGTGAATCTCTTCAGCTGGGAGTCACTTTGTCAACAGTGAAGTGTAAGACAACAAGTAATTTTACTTATCTGTTTAACTGATGCAGGGGTGCAGGTCTAAAATCCGTGATTTATATATGTCACGTGGGCTGGCAGCAGTCCCTGGAAGCGGTCCATAAACTGAGAAATAGATTACGCCCTGTCATTTGTGCTGTTTTTAGCTAGTAGATGAAGAATCCTAAAATAAAGCCTAAAGCAAGTGCAAAGAGAAGAATTGGAAGACAAAAAGAAATCAAAAGAAGGAGAACTGGCAAAGGTGTGAGATAGAGGTTCCTCGGCCAGACCACAAAATTGGGACACTACTGGTTGTGCAGCCCCTGTTGATACCTCTCCCCACAAAAGTGGGGACAGGGTCAGAGATCCACCAGGGATGACATGACCTGGGGTGAAGAGGCCCGAGGGAGGAATGGTTGAGCAGCAGGGTTATTGGTTTATTCGCTGTTCAGGCATTTGGGGAAAGAGCCCACCACAGAGGGTGGAACCATCCCAATGTCACTTTTAGGGCAATCAGCAGAACATGAAAACTGAGCAAACTTTATAGGGTGAAATAAGGGTGGGGAGCAACGCCTTGTTCCTCTGAGTAGTGGCAAGCATTTATGTGATGTCAACTGTGTCAGCTTCAGATATTTTCTAATGCCATCTCTGGACAGAAATAAAAGAGGTTGAAAGAAGACTTAGCTTCACAGGCAGAAGAGGACAAAAAAAAAAAAGAAATAACATGACTATACTTTATACTATTTTATAACTTGGAAGCATTCCCCTTTCATTTCTTCATACTACAAGGGAGGACTTTTAGGTCCTTCTCATATTCTTAAGCTCTCCGTTGTTGTTTTCGTCTTGCCAAATGTCTCCTTAGTTGGCTTTTTCCTTGGTTCAGAGAGTTTCTCTCCCTTCACCTAGTACATTAAGGCCTACTCTAGGTTCTGGAAATTATCAAGGTTTCCATTTCAGAAAATCAGCAAAATGTGTTTTGGTATTTTCTCTGTGTTGGGAAAATCTGAGGAGCTGGCCAAAGGAGTGGCAGCCATGTCAAGTTCCTGTCCACCCCCCTTTGATGAAGGCAAAATATTGTCTACCAGTCTCTCAGCTGGGGAGCTGAGGAGTAAAGGAATCAGAACATGTGTACAATAGATTAAAAAAACAAAAAAAACACACAAAAAGGAGTCTGAACAAAAACAAAGTATTACAAACATAGAGAAAAACCCAACAACTGAGTAATTCAGGAACCCAGAGTGAAAAATGCTTTTTGGTTCCTTTCCAGAATCCTCAGGGTGAAAGGCAGGTTTTTACTTTGTTTCAGTGAGTTTTGGAACAGGACCTAAATGACCCTGGTATCTAAATCATACATAAATCGGAAAAGATTTGTTCATCTTTTTGGGCTGTGAGCTGGAAGAAAAAAGAGTATGTATTGCTCTGGGGTAATAGACAAGGAAGGGGAAATACACAAATGGTTTTCTGTGAGATAAAAGAGTGCTTATGAGTGCAGACCTCATCCATCCTGTTAAAACCATTCATCTCTTGAAGGCTGCCCCCTGGAATCGTATATTTATCTTTGTAGAATATTCAGCTTCGTTTTTTGTCCCTTGGGTCACTCATTTTCACCATCAACAGTGAAAGTGCTTTATTTCTCATGTATAAGTGAGCTAATAGGTCAGGGAGTGACTGCTGAGAACTGTTCATGTGGACAGTGTATTAGCTAAGGAGTGTTTATTTCTTAGTGTTAATCTCACGTACTCTGATGCCTGTGTCCTGGAGAGAAATATTTAGAAAGCCAATTATGTGTTAAACATCCCAAATGAGACACAAAGTCGACAAAATGTCTAAACAGGGACGTGCATATGGTTTAAATACTGACCTATTTGATAATAATGCTTAGTATTTATATATTTTACATTTTTAAGCCACTGCACGCATTTGAACTAATTAATACTTCAAACATCCCTGCGACATATGCAAGCCTTATCCATGATTTACAGAACAAAAAATTCATACACGCAGGTCTGTGGATCAAAATTTTAAATGCAGATTTGGGTATTTGGTCTTCACAAGATCTGGGTCACTCCTACTTGTAAAAGCCTTCATATGCGTTTATGCACTTAATATTAGCTACTCCTATTGGGAAGATTTGGCCTAAATGACTTATCCAAGGTCACAGAAATCAGTGGGAGAGCTGGGAAAGGAACTGAAGTGTCCTTCTTTAAACATAAAAAGTAACTGAGCTATAAAATTACTTCTGTTTTTAAGTGTATTATGCTTTGGGAATTTAATAATTACAATAATGAATTGATTTTACTTTATTTCATGCTATTCTTGAATATTCAATCTAGTGCATAAGATGAGAGATACTGCAGCTGCATTGGATCAGTCCCGTGGTATATCCAGACTAGCACCTGTATGACCGGGGACAAAAGGTATTTCTAGTGGTGCAAAATACTTCCAGTGGACTTGTCTGTTTAGGGAACTTTCTTCCTAGGCTTTATCAGTTCTCCATCGATCCACACACTTAGGTAAAAGCAAGATGGTATCGTACTTCATTAATAATTGTTGTACTTTTATTTGGTATAAAAGCAGAATGCCCTTTATCCTGGACAAGGAATACTCCAAGAAACTTGAAAAGGGTGAGGATCTCCCCAGAGATACCTGCTCTAACTTTGAGGGTGGCTGTGCTTTGAACCAATGACTTTAAAAAGTCTCTTCCAAGCTGAAATACACTGCACAGATTCCCTCTGATGAAACCATTGGGTGGGAAGAAGAGTTTATACAGCGGACCAAACTCAGCAGCTCCCAGCTGCTGAGACATCCTAGCCTGTTCAAAGCAAGTTTTGTCTGGAGGAAAAGGCATTTGAGTGTCTGGGGGTAGGGGCATCTTTATCATAGTTAGTGGTGCTTCTAGCTTTAAGAATGAGACCATAGACTGTGTGAGAAGTTAGCTGGCTCCCCACATAGCTGTACAGTGGGGTTGTCTCCCTCTTGCTCACTGCAGAGGAAATAATGCCCCTGCTAGGATACCTCCCTGGCTAAATACTGAAGGAGATTTAGGAACCAGCTATTAAAAGTGGTTAACAAGGTACCTCACCCTGCAAATTAGCCTCAGCTGCTGTTGCTGTCAGTGGGAAGGAACAGGGTACTGTGCTTTCCAAAGCAGGTCTCAGCTCCTTGCAAACAATATTCAGGTACACTTAAATTACTCGATGGAGTGATGAATTTTGTCTTTCTCTTCCACCTGCTTATTTTGTCAAAGTGTTCTGGGCCTGATGCTGCTGTCACAATGCCTGTAAGACAAAACCAGCCCCCTTGTGCTGCCCACTGCTGCCACAGCACCCTTCCCTTTTTGGTGATAAGATGGTGATGAGATGAAAATTCCCCTCAGTAATTTTTTGAGACATGAGTAATGCCACTCCATGCAGCAACCACCAGATGGTAATGAAGAGCAGACTGGTTATGTGTCCTCTCTAGATTAAGTGTATTACTGCAATGGCAATTTTTGCCTTTGTAAGCAGAGATTACAAGTGCAGCTGTAAATGCCAATTTGCCCAGCTCTTTACAGGCTCCTGGGTCACTGCAAAAGTCTGCTTAGCAGCTCTGTTTGCATAAAGAACTCATTGTGTTTGTTTTTATACTAAAGCATTTTAAAGGGGATGTTTTTCACCTGACACGAGTGCCTGTGTTATTAGCTGATAAGATTACTTGGTACAGATAATGCTATCATTAAAAGGAAGATTTTGACTGTAGTTGGTGTGCAACCATGCAAGCTATTTCTTGTAAGAAGATAAATGCAGAGCACTTTATGGTGACTTTATGCCTTGCTCCTTCTGGAGCCATAATGTTTCTCAAAATGTTATAACATAAAAGTTGCATGTCTTCTAAGGCAGAAAGGAAGGTCTCTCTTTTAACGTGTCTGTTTGACATCTGCAAAGAGAGCAGCAGTGGGAACGGGCTTCTTGTCCTCTCCCTGCAAACAAAACGAACGTGTCTTTACTGAGCATCACTGTCAGTGCAGAGGTGGTGCTGAGCACGGTGAACCACCCTCCAGCACAGCGACAAGTGGGAAGAGCAGCACAAGCAGAGCCTCCTCAGTACTGCTAGCCCGAGGCTTGGGAGAATCAGAAGCCAGCCCCACGGAGCAAACAAGGTTCAGAAGTCCCAGTTCTACTTCTCTCTCTGCCTGTGGGATTAGGGGGTCTTCATGCAGTACCTTTTAAAATACCTGGTTCAATTTTGCAGTTTTTTCTCCACTACTTCACAACCCAGAGACTTTGTGCTCTCGCTTTTAAAGATAAAAAGGCTCACCTGCCTTCGAGAGACCCAGCAAGCCAGGCACCTTGCCAGTAAGAAGAAAATCACTAGAGCTGTTGCCACTGGCTTCAGCGTGAGTCAGCAGCCAGACCTATGGCTCCCGTGGCAAGTTTAAGTCATTCCCCAGGCATCTGCCCATGACTCACGTACTTCTGAGATTAATAGATGTGCAGTGAGCAGGAACACGAAGCCTTCCAAGGAGGGGGCTTGCTGGTGCTTCTGCTCTCTCATTGCCTCTGGGAACAGACACCAGCAGTGAGATGCAGCTATCTTATCTGCCTCTGTGCCCCCTGCCCCTCTCTCTGCCCTGCCTGCTGCCTCTGAAAGCTGCAGAAGGTTTGCTACTGTTGCTCAGGGCAACCAAAATTTTTGACACATTTTGCATTAAACTTGGCAGCCTTGACAGAGGAAGGCAGGGAGTAGGGTAGTGGCTTCCTAGATTCCTCCCCATAACCCTGGATACCCTGTCCTTCACACTGCTTTTAGAAAAAAATCTGGTTCTCCCTGCGTGAAGAGATGTTCACGTATTTTCTGGGGATGCCCATTTTAGAGTCAGAACTCAGGAGCCCTGCTTTGTCCTCCACTCTGCCACTGAGGAGGTGGCTGTGGCCTGCCCTGCTGGCCCCAGTAGCACAGGAGTCCTGGTGCAGACATGATGTAGGTCAGTGATGTGCCCAAATACATAAGCGTGTATGCCAGGGTAGCAGTAGGGCTAGATGAGAAATGGGAGGGAGAGGTACGGGAAATCTGTAATGCTTTCTTGCTGAGGACATTTTTTGCCCCAGTTTCTGCCAGCAGTGCTTCCACTAGCACTTTTCCAACGTGGTGTGTAGACTGGAGCTCCCCTTAAATATGAAGCTCACAGCTTACCTCCTTAGACATCCGTGTGTCAATCACTAGAAGGATCCACATAAATCCTATTGCAATCAGTAATAGCAATATATACATGTGTATGCTTGTGTATATATATGTATATATATTTGGTACTCAAAGGATTTTCTAGCCTTATTCCAAGGTATTGAGGACATGTGTGTTAAAATAACCATGGTACTGTAGAACAGTCTTGTAAATACCATATGTCAGAGGAAAAAATATACATCTAAATGCATGTCGGCAACAGTTCCTGCAGTTCCGTAGGAGTTCTGGCCATGGAAATGAAGCAAAGCTGGGCCAGCTGAAGGTTACAGTTTTACATAGAGCTTATGCTGTACTTTCAGAGGACAGCTGAGGTGGTGATTAGAGAACTGACCTGGGACCCAGCAGACTGATATTAAGCAAATTTCCTCTGTGGTGTTGGGTTACCACTTAAGCTTTTTTGTATCTCAGTTTCCAGAAAAATAGAAATAATAACGCTTTATTGTGCCCAATCCTTAGTCTTATCTAGCTAGATTACAAGCTCTTGCAAGAAGGAACGGCATCTGGTAATGTGTTGGCTATGATGCATTCAATAGGATCCTTTTAAAACTGGAGGTAACTTCATGATCAGATATTGAAATAAGCTGGTGCAGTCTTGAAGTAAATGTTCTAATGGCAGAACAACAGTGGGGAGGGAAGGCTGGACTAGAAGAAGAGTGGCAAAGAGCTGCAGCATCTATCTTACTGTTCCCAGAGCAGAACTTAAATTGCAGTCAACAGAACTAGAACCCAGACTGCTTAAAAATAACCACGTCTCTAGAGGTAAAGTCAAGGCCCATAGAATACAGACTTCCCCACTGATCTTGTCCCTTAATAGATAGTTCAGGCTTCTCCTGAGCTCCAGATTAAAGTCATGATAAAGCCAAGCGCAGGTGTATTTTCTGCGGGTTCCCACGATCTCTTTAATGTGTGTGGATGTGGGAGAAGAGGTGAATAAAAGACCCTTTGCACCCTTGAGGAGATGCAAGAAGGGAATCCTCTAGTTATCCATACTGAAAAAGGTATCTGTATCTTTTCTTGGTCATCTACCAAAAATGGAATTGGGGTATAAATTGCCCAAGGAATGGATTTTCTACCAATGAACTTATAAAAGGATATATGGGAAGACCAGCTGTTTGACCAGGACTGTAAGAAACTGACTGTAGTGATATGGGCAGAAACTGAAAAAAAAAAACCTATGAAATTATTGACTTAGCTTTTCAGATAAAGAAACATGTAGGTGCTTGGCAGTGACCCCAGTTTTATCTCCTCTCTTTCCTAAGTGTTAGAGGCTTTTAACTATGCAATTTATAGTTGGGCATTAAAGATTTTCCTAGTCTTTTCCAAGTAAGCTTGGCTGTCTTTATGGGTTTGATGCCAGGACTAAATCATGTCAAAATCTGCAGAATAATGAAATCTCCTGGGAAAAAGGTTACAAACTAAAATTTGCCTCTAGAACCTGCAACATTGATGGAGCCTAGGGTTTAAAAAAACAAAAACAAACAAAAAAACAACAAAAAAAACCCTGAAAGGCTAGATAATGTTTCCACAAGAAAAGTACTGACTTTATTTGTGTTTCTACTTAATCTGATAGTAAAGTAGAAATGGGAAGAGTGCTGATTTTTTTTTCCTGCTTCTCTGTGTGTTGTGATAGATAAAAAATCCATCCATATCTTTGGATAAAACTGCTTTTGAAGCATGGCCAGAATATCTGCTTCATCAAAAATAATTGGGGGGGGGGGGGTACATCAGCTTAGGGGCAGTAAAAAAAAAAAAAGTCTATTTAAGTTATTCAAGTGCTTTCTGAGCATATGGTGCCAGGCAAAAATAGTCCCCTTCTTACAATAGTCCATGATGGGTGAGATATCTTGGGAGAAATCTTGGAAGAATTGGTGGTAAAAACTGGAGAAGCTGAGAAAATGCTGAATTCAGAAAACATATTTAGGGACCATCAATCCAGACTGTGACCACTAAAACCTTCTTCGAGTCGTCAAGTTCTTTTAGAGATGATATAACCTAGAAATTCTTTGAAGTGATCAAAGACCATTTGAAGTAGTATTTTTAAAATCAGCGTATATCTGCTGGTGACAAACACTCACCCTGGGAGGTTTTGTATGTATCTATGCTACAAAGACATTACAAAAGAATCTGGAATTCTCTCAAGACTTAGTTCAAAAATGTTGAAAAGTAGCCAGGGCAATGGATATACCAAAAGGCATAAGCAAGTACTCAAAAGTGATATATCTGACTTACAGGACTGTTTACTGTCTTTCTGAACTGTTTTATGTTCCCTTTAAGCCTAGTTTTGTAAAAGTTTCAGCAACATGCGAATGATGCACTCAGAAATCGCAGACAGCAGTCTCTGTTTTCAGTATTCATCTTAGTGAATTTTTGATAGTGCGGGATATAAGGAAGATATGAACTGCTGATACCTTTGAGAAGTGTCTGAACTGATTTTCTAGATCTGGAGAAAGTGATTTCTCATTTAGTTTTAGGACTTGTAGGGAGTAAATGCAGCCAAATAGCACCTGATCCTACATCAGTATAACCCGTGGCAGGCAGGGTGTGATGGAAGGGCACTATGTCTAACTTTTCTTATCAAAAACAATCTGAGCATCTTCTTAGAAGCCATGAGCACTTATTTCCTGATGCCCTGACATGGTATGTCCACAAATCTTTCAACCTGTTACCTTTACTGAGAAGATAGCAGATATCAGTATTATTATTCTTTTGTTATAAAGAATCTGGGAATCATGCAAAGATCAGATCAGTTTGTAAAATCACTGGGAGGGGAATAACTGAGTTTCTTTGATCTCTACCTGCAGCGGTACTACTGGATCTGCAGCATCCACATTCCCTATTACTCCAGGCATGGATCTGAGAGGGGGCGACTGATAACATTTCTCAGGACGTTCACACGGGGAAGATTATTACTGGTGAATACCACTCAATTTTGCTATTTCAGTTCACACAGGTGTCTGTACATACGCAGAAGGTAATAAAACAATCTAAACCCAAGGGTGTCCCCTGCTCTGCCAGGATGTTGCTGGCTTCCATCCACAGCAGCTGCTTGAAGAGGCAGTGCTGTAGAGCTGGGTTTTGTTCTGTATCTGTGACCAGCCAGCAGAATTCTTCCCATTTCTGAATTGCCATCTATTGCTCTCCATTTAAATTTGTGAGTTTGGCTTCTGCCAGCAAAAGTTTTTGAGATATTCCTAGATCAGATAATCTCATTGCTCTGCAGCAAGGGATTACTTTTTCTTGCAAGGGACAGTAAAACTAGCAATTCTATTTACTGAAGGCCAGTTGTAAGTATTCCCTTGGCATAGTCCATGCAATAACACGGGACAAAAACTAGTCCAGAAAAACAAATTACATCTGTTTATAGATAAAAAGTGTCTGATTAACTCAGGCAAACTTATCTGATGTGGGGAAATTAGACTCGTGAAGAGCTGCTGATCTATCCCACTGTTGTTCCTGACCAGACTGCTAATGGAGCCAGGGCAGTGGGCTCTTGTGGGCATGTTGGTTTCCACCTGTGTTTGGAGTTAAACAGGCTGCTCCCACAGCATCATCAAGAGAGCTAAATGACCTTGGAGTGACATCCTACTGTCTGAGTTGTCTAAGCTTGTAAATACTGCATGGAGCACGTGTGCTGTCTGTAGGCAGGCTGCCCACTCTGTTAGGTTCAGCAGAGCATTCATTGTTGCAGCAAGGCAGTAAGGGGATAAGGATCTAGCAGAACTTTGAGGAAAAAAAGCCAAGATTTAAATAGGGAAGGAAAGGCTGGAGTAGCTGAAAGCCAATGAATTCCTTGAGCCTAGCTTTGGTCAGGGCTTGGCTTAAATATCACAGTGCTATGGCTGAAGTGGTCATTCAGCCCTATTTTTCAGGCTGTCTTGAAGGCGTGGTGAATTCTGAGAAGATAAAGCTGCGAGCCAAAAAAAAATCAGTACTTTCTGTTGTGATTAGACCAACTCAGTGCCCAGTACCTTTTCTTTTTTAAGGAAGATGCAAAACAGAGCGGTCATACCTGAGAGGAGGGTGCTGATGGGAAATGCCTGCATTTCTTCTGTCAAAGTATCAGAGAGCAGAGTAGTAATCTGCAGAGGCCTAAATAGGGCTTTTAAAATTGGAAGCAGAGCTGACTGCCTAGACAGAGTTTTTTTTTTTTTTGAAAGATAAACAGTATCAGCAAACTAAATGGATTTGAAGCACAGCTTTAATTGTTTTTCAAAGGAATCAGCAAAGGGCACCCTAGCTGGAACAAGCTCTGAAGTATAATCAGGAAGATTTCAAGTGTCCAGTAGTTTTGAAGATAATCAGGCATTTCAGTGCTTGGAGATAGTGTAGCACGTAATGAATAAAGCCTTTTTATGTCAGCATAGGCAGGGCTGTAGTCTTGAAGTCAATTACAATACCTGCTCCATGTGCTCCTGCACAATGAACTTCACCAGCTTCATTAAAATTGACACGCGCACTGATTACCAAACCTAAACAACTTTGCAGCACACCTGATTAGAAGGACAAGTAGTTTATTTTCAGTACCTGTTGTATTGGGGGAAAAACAGCCCATACCTTTCTCTTCCCTCTCCCCCAAAGCTCCAACCATCCCAGCGGTCTCTGACAGAAAAGCAACATTTTACAGTGGGTTTTACAGCAATTTATGCAAGAATCCCTTGGACCTTGTATAATGGAAATTATTTGGGTCACTTAACCTGGCTTCCTAATTATAGGAAAGGAAAAAAAAAATACAATGTGAAGCCATTCCCTTGTTCTAGCATTTTTGCTTCCAGAAAGCCGGGATAACCCACTCGCTCCCATCCATTTCAGGTGTGTTTTAACCCTGAAGTCACGGCTCTTTCCTCTCCTCACCCCAGCGCCTGGTATGCCTCCTGCTGGTGTGGAGGGACCCTCCTGCTCCCAAATCCTCCTCGCAGGGCAGTTACTCTCTTTCCCCCCTGCTTTTCGCTTTCTTTCCCCCTCAGGGAGAAGAGAGGATCGGGACAGCGAAGACTTTAGACCTCAGTCACGAGCAGAACACAGAGGGGAGAGAAACCTTCCCCCTGCCACCTTTCCCTCACAGACACCCACCTCACCGCCCCGCCACCCGGGGACCCCGAGACCGGGCCGCCCTCAGTTCGGGGCTCACCGGCCCCCTCAGGGCGGCCGGGGCCGAGATCCGCCTCCACCCGCGGCTCTGCTCGGCTCGGCCCGGCTCCTCCCTCCCCCGGGAGGCCGCTACCGGGCGGGCTCCTCGCCTCACCGGCCGCCCGGAGGGTGCCGAGGCGGCCCCGGGTGGGAAGAGCGAGGCGGGGCGGAGCGGGGCGGAGGCGGGAGCGGCGGGGCCCGGCGCCTGTTGCCCCGAGGGAGTTAACGGCGCGGGGAAAGTCGCCTCTCCTCCGCCCCTGCCCGCCGCCGCCGCCTGGCAACCGGGGGGGAGCCGCACATGTAGGGCCGCCGGGGGGCTGCCGCCGCCGTCCCCGTCCCCCCCGCCCCGGAGCAAGGCGTTTAACGTGCCCAGGCGTGAAGTATGGCATGCAAAGATGGTTTCTGCCAAGGAGCCAGCCATCGCCATGTCCTCGGGTCTCTCCATCGCCCTCCTGCACTGCCTGTGCCTGGCGACGTGGTGAGTACCCCCCGGCGGCGGGGCGACCCCCGCCCGGTGCCGCCGAGCCGGCTCCCGGCGGCTCCTCTCACCCGCTCCCTCTTTGCCTCGTAGTCTCAGCGGGCCGCCGGGACAGAGCAAAAAAGAGGAGAAATTGTGGCCGGAGAATTTCACCAGCATCCTGAACAGCCTCCTGGATGGCTATGACAACCGGCTGCGCCCGGGATTCGGGGGTACGGCCGCCGTGCCCGCGGGCGGGGGGCGCGGGGTCGGCGCTGAGCCCCCCGGGGATCGGAGGGGAGAAGGGCCCGGTCCTCGGGGTGCTGCCGTCGTGCCGGAGCGAAACCGGGGAGCCGGCGTGTGTTGGCTTGGCAGGGAAGGGAGGAGCTGCCCCCCAGCCCGGGGCCGGCGGCTTTTGTCCCCCCCTTTCAGTGCCACGGATGGGGTCCGAGAAGAAGCGGGTCCGGGGCTGGGTGCTGGGCTGAGGGGTCAGGTCGGGGGCGGGCGCCCTCCCTTCAGCGAGTTGGGGACGAACGGCGCTCGGCTGCTCCGGGTCCAGCTCTGGTTTAGGAGCAGTTAATTGCAGGGTAGGAATCAGGAGCGGAGCGCCGAGCCTGCCCGCACCCGCCGTGTGGACGCGGGGTCCCGCTCCCCCGCTGTGCCCCCGGCTGGTCCGGCGCAGCTCGGTGCTGCTGAGCAAGCAGCCAGGCTCGCCGGTCGGTGTGGGGCTTGCTGATAGCCTGTAGGGGCTCGGGACCGAAAATAACTAGGATCGGGATGAAATTCATTCCATAATCTGGCAAGCCAATATAAAAATACAGAGTTAAAAGTTGTTTTTTTTTTTTTGAAAGGTTTAAAAAGAAACGCTACAGCCTGTCTCATGATGCAATAAGCCAGCAAGAACATTTTATGGGCTGCCTCCTATACGGAATTGAATGAGATCCTTGCGTAGGTTTATGTTGCGAAATACTTTCTTCCTCCCCTGGAAGTACCTTCTTCATACACGTGATGCATCCACACTGACATGTATGCCAACACATGCCATGTACTGGGCTCACATGCATGATCTTGATCATTAAAGGATGACACTAGCATCATTGATCACTTCTTTATTATTTTGGGTATATTGAATAAATGAGGCCTTCCGTAGCTCAGCTTAAACGTTATGCGAGAAGAAAGCTAAATTTATTGGAGCACCCAGAGGAGTCATTGAGAACAGGTAGCCTTTTCCAATTCAGTCTCTGCAGAGAGGTTACAGACACTTCTGCATGCGTACAAGAGATGTGCTATGTTTGGTATCATTTTAGGTTGAATGCCAACTAATTAGTCATCTAGCAAAGATGCTTTATGAGCATTATCAGATTTCCAAAATTAAACAACTACTAAATATGTGATGTGACATATAGTTTATGCTGATTTTTATTTCGATACAGTTGTCCTTTGCAGGATATTTTGCAAAAGTAGTCTTTCAGCAAAATGCTGTCAAGAAGGAAAAGTTCCTTCTATCTCCTTGAACTTTCATAACTGCAGTATTGAAGTTAATGGTACAGGGAGACAAAACCTTCAGATTTCAGCCTGAGGAAGGCACTTCTGGCTGTATATTTCACAAAATTGATATTTTATTGTTTCTTGCTTCTTCTTTATAATATCTAAACTACTCATCTTTGAGTTTTGAACTTCTAAATAACACATGGAAAAAAATACTTCTATTTTTTAAACAATGCCTAGCACCCTAGCTCATTGCAGCAAGTTATCTTCACCTGATTTGACAAGAACTGCTTTTAACTAAAAACTGAAACCAACATAAATGTAAATTTCTCGAAGTGGTCAGATCTGACCTTTTGACATAACTCAACAAGATGTGTGGATTAATCATTAAAAGGTATACTATCCAAATTCAGTTTTCCCTATATTCTGTGTTTTTTGCTGATAAATCTTTATGCCAAATGGGACTCACATATTGGAAGTGGGTCACTCGTTATTATAGAGCGTAGCAAACAAATGTCATAGGGGGTGGGAATATTTAGAAATGGAAAGTATAGTGTGCCTCAGTAATGCTAAAGCTGTGTCACTTTCTGATGAGCAGCAGAATATTTATTTTTGTTTTATTCTTGAAGCTGATTCACCATCTAGATTGCACGTGGCTCAAAATGAAACGAAGGTTTTATTTTAAGAACAAAAGGCCTCACAGAGGTTTGACCGATGCTGATTTTAAACTTCAAATCGATGAAAACATTTCTAATTCTGGCAAAAGTGATGTTTAAAATCAGACTTGGGGAGCTAGCCAAATTCTGAATTTTGCCGGCATATTCCAGAGTTACCACAAATAACAATTCATGAAGATTTTTGCATGCAGAGCAAAGGAGGAAACATTAGATTTTAGAGGTTTCCTAAAATTGGATACAAATTCTCTATCACTAATTAGCACAATTGTTGGTGGCTATAAAGGAGAAGTGAAATCACCTGAGCATGCTTACAAATGTAGTTATGGTCTCTCAAGAGGGTTTTCAACTGTAGTGGAGTACATGGAAGCTTGCCCTGGTACATCTTACGCAGGAGTATGGCATATGTTGAGGGTAGACGGAAGAACTAAGTTCCCCAGTGTCACTTGATGGATGGACACTGCGCATTACAAAGTTGCTTTATGAAACAGGTAAAAAAAAAAAGTTGCTGTTACTTGCTAATAATTGCGAGCTTTGCTAGTGTAATAAATAAACCCAGAAGAGTTCATGAAGAAAGTTATTAATGACTCTTTAAGTGGAAGCTCCCCTCAACTTTGGGGGGTGGGAATCTAAACCCTTAAAAGGAGCAAGAGAGAAGGAAAGATATTTTGGCCAGAAGTTTAGTTAAGCAAAGTAGAACAGGCAGTTTTGTGCAGGGAAAAAAAAAATCCTCAAGTGCTCTCAGGAAGACTTTTTAAATGCATAACAGTGTTGAGTTTCAGTGGTGTGAAAGTATTTAGGGACTAAAGAAAAAAGTAATGCTGTGTGATGTTTTAAAATAGTGTAGTGGAAACTAAGTCAGTTACATTCTCTACTTTGTGTGTGCCATTTTGCCATTATCCTGAATATCTGGATGTAGTTTATAATGCATGTGGATTTCCCAGTCAAAACCACTTGGTAATCTAACAGGTCACAAGCATAGGGTGTTTACAGAAGTCACCTGCAGTGTGATTAATGAAAAGCATTATCTGCTGTAAAACTTCAGGTGTTACCTAAGTGCTATTTTTATTCAGCTGTAAAACTTTGAAGGAAAACCATTTCAACTTACATCCTGACTCCAGTTTTTATCTGCTTTTTAAAAGTTTACATATGACACACAAGAAAGGCAAACTCTCTAGAAAACTGCAAAACCTTGATTTTCTCCAAAAATCTGTTACTTTTCCATGGGTGATTAGTTTCAAAATGGTTGTAGAACTCCAGATGACATTTTGACAGGAGCATTATTCACTTGACATAAAAGGCCTGAATCTGATTTGCCATTTTAACACTTCTGTGGTTTTAGACTTTACCTGAGGAGCTCCTGATAGAAGGGCCTGACAGATCTGATTAAAACCTGTGCTGGATTAAAGAACTACAGAATGGTTACGGCTGGAAGGGACCTCTGGAGGCCATCTGGTCCCATCTCCCTGCTCAAGCAGGGTGCCCAGGATAATGTCCAGCCAGCTTTTAAGGATCTCCAAGGAGGGAGACTCCTCAACCTCTCTGGGCAGCCTGTGCTCGGTCACCCTCACAGCACAGAAATGCTTCCTGATATTCAGAGGGAACTGCTGGTGTTAAAGTTTGTGCCCACTGCCTCTTGTCCTGGCACTGGGCACCACTGAAAAGAGCCTGGCTCCCTCCTCTTTGCACCCACCCTTCAGGTATTTACACGCAGTGATGAGATCCCCCTGAGCCTCCCCTTCCCCAGGCTGAGCAGTCCCAGCTCCCAACATCTCCTTACACGGAGGGGCTGCAGTCCCCCCCCGGCATCTTGGTGGACCTCTGCTGGACTCTGTCCACATATGTCCACATCTCTCTTGTACTGGGGAGCGTAGAACTGGACACAGTACTCAAGGTGTGGCCTCACCAGTGCTGAGTACAGGGGAAGGATCACCTTTTATTATGTATATAATCTTTTATTATAAGGTTATAACTTTGCAATGTTATGATATCTTTTAAAACTTTCATGACATGCTAGCTCATCACACTTAGGCCTGTACTTAGCAAAGTAAGAAGAAATGAGATGACTGAAGTGAGGGAAGAGCATCACTCAGTATTCCTTTGTGTCTGCTAATTCTGATGAATTTTTCTGCTAGGCATACCTTTGATCTTGGGCATCTTGCTTTTTGTTCAGACCAAAAGAAAGAAGGTGTGTCCCTTCAGAGGCTGACAGTGTTGCCCACAGCATGTTCCTGTCTCCTTGTGGTGTGGTTGCCCATCAGTCACTGAAGGCTGGAGCAATCTCTCCTCTTGGGTCTGTTTATTTGTGTGAGGTGCACTCTGGCACAAAGTGCAAGTCTTACTATCAGCTAGTGAAGTGGTGATAGTTCTCCTGCTTTCTGTTCACAAGTTGCCTGCATGCTGGCTCATGAGTAGAAGGAACAGAACCATGTTAGTTCACTTTCCTTTTTCTTTCCTTCCTCTTTTCTTACTCTTTCTCATGATCTTGTGTCTGTGAAAGTGCAGCTGAATACCTGGTGGAATTAAATATGTTGGCTGTCATCTTCCCTAAGAAAAGTATGGGACAGCCTCTCTGCCCCTACTAGGCTGTGTAATGTTCAGCTTATGAACATTGTTACTGAAGAGTTTCATTTCCTGTGGAGGCAAAAGGAGTGAGTGTAGTCAAGAAATACATGCAGAATAAATTTGAAGGGCAAAGACATCTTTTTCTTTTTAGAGAATAGAAATATATCTACATGATTATCTGCTCTTATTAAAAAATTCATGCATACTTTCAAGGTCCCATTGCTCAGCATAATAGATTCTGTAATATATATTTTTTTTAAGGTTGCAAAGGGACTGGACATGAGCACTGTAAAGTTATCATTTTTTTTTTCCTCAGGCACTTGTCCAGTCTTCCTCAGCTGGTGAGAGCAGATGACTCAAAGGCTTGTTAACAGGATATAGTGTTATCTACCTGTAGTTGCCTGATCTGAATTTGGCCCAGGTTTGTAATGCTTGAAGTCATTACCATCTGTCTGTTGTTTAGTGACCTGTATAAAATTAGCTGATATTCTTGGTCCAGTCCTTAGCAGACAGGTGTCCACATCATGGGAACTGGCACGAGTGTCAGCCTTGTTGGCTGTTTCAGCAGAGAGTAACTGCTGAACAGGCAAAGAAACAGAGTAGTCTCCTCATTTCTGGAGGCATGTTTTTTTTCTTTTCAGGGTTCAGACATGCTGATGGATGAATGTAAAAGTTACTGTGTGCTGTTGCATTTGTTGTATTTATCTTTGGATAAAGAATGTAACACAAGTGTTTGAACTTCACATTCCACATTCAATGCGCTACCTAGTGGTTCTGAGTTCCCAGCAGAAATTTCATATATAGCAGGTGTCCTCTGCTGTAGAATTAAACAAAGAACATGCTTCATAGAATCTTTTTAAAATTGAAAGATAGCAATCATAAGCAGCCAGCGAGAATTTAGAAAAAGCACCAAGTCTTTCACATGTAGTTCTTTAAAAAAAAATAAATCTGTAGCAACTACTTCTTCCTCCCCCCTTTTTTAGATGTTACTGTAGGAACTGATGTAATGTAGTTTCACGTAGTTTTTGTATCCTGGGACTGATCTCATAGCAGTGGCAATAGCTGCACTTAACATTTAAACTGTAGTTTGTGTGTCGAAACCTTTGTACAGACTTGTTGCTAATGTTCCTGCTTGGCAGCGTGACTCTTGATGGCAAAATTTGCAATGTACGGAGAGCCTGTGCAGGATTTGACTGTTTACATACAGTGGAGATCTCTGCAGTGACAGTTGCCTATGGAGACGAGGGGATAATGGAGCCCAAAGTCTTTCGCTGGGAGCTGTGCTGCGGTTCAACCCATATGTTGGCATGCAACGCATGGGAGAGCTGTCTTATGTTCCTGTTTGCAGGGTTAGGGCCTGGCATCACTTCTGCAGCCCACATGCAGCATCTCTACCGAACGCTGAACTATTCTGGCTTTTTGCAGGGGTTGCTTTTAATCCTGCCTGAGCTTCTTTAAAATATATTATCTTGCAAGCGGTGATTCAGACTTAACCGTTCCCACTGCAGTGTGTAGGACTCTCCTCCTATTTCATTGACATAAAAATACACACCAGTATGTTATAAATAGTTCTTCAGTGTTCCTGAAGATTTATGGTGATTAGATGCTTTCTGAACATCCATTGAAGGATAAGCCCAAATGGTCATATTTAAAATTAATTGGCCTTCTTACAACTCCCTGCATTTTATTGCCAGTAGTAGAAGGTGAAGGTTTCTAATAGGATCTTCTGCTTGCACAGCCCAGGTTGATTAAGTGGTGCAACATGCTCGTTTCAGAGGGCTGCTTAAATCACCAGTAAAAGTAGGTTAGGTGACTACAAATCACCTCCTCGTTGACAGGAATTCCCATGATTAGTAATAATTAGGAAGAAAAAGAGGCATGACTCACTCTTTCTACCCCCACTATTGTTACGTACTGGAGTTATGTTTTCTCCTACAAGGAGAATATGATGTCGCCATAGATGCTCCTGGGTTGGTGTTGAGTACTGTGGTGTGGTTGAAAATCCAGTGTTTGGCCTTAACAGTTGTGGACTGACAATGTCGGTGAACGATGTGAAGCGTGATGGGGCTACGACTTTGGGAAAAGCATTAGAGAGATGATCAGTCTCCGCTGTCCCTTGCAGTTGTCTTCTCTCCTACCAAACATCTTAATGCTTACCACGGTTTTGGATGCAAAGCAAGGATTTGCATATCAGTACTAGGTGGATGTGTTTGTTCTGTTATGATGCCTAAGATGTTTGTAGATCCTCATTCCTCTGACATTGTCTAGTGGCCTAAAATGTGAATTTTAACATTTGTTTAATCATTGCACTGCCATCATGTCAGGCATTCATCCAAAAGTAAACTTTAATATCAACCTTATTTTGTGGCTTCTTAATTGTATGTCCTCCTTCCGTCTCATGAGTCCTACTAGTAAATAAAGGTTTAAGAGCAGAATAGCAGTTGCTAGAAGACAAAACTTTAGCATAGTTTTAGTCCTGTGTTACTCCAATTGGGTTTCTAATAGCAGTAAATCATAAGCTTGCTGATTTTGAGATTAGTTTCCTGGTCTTAGATCTCTCCATCTTTCCAAGAAACTCCAAAAAATAAACTTGCAAAAAGACTCTGAACACTTATTGCTTGTGAAACTGTAATCATTTAATAAAACAGAAGAAATCAGTTTCTGAGGAAAACCAGCTCATGCCTATGGGGAAAATCTGCTTCTTTGTTCAATTCAACAGTTATGAAATTACAGTGTTCTGCGAGGTAAAGAAATGAAGATATCATTAAGAAAACCAGTAAAAGCTGGTTTTGTTTTGTTTTTAGGAATATGACTTTTAGTATTTTCTTATTGTTGGGTAACAAAGACTTGTTTCTGTATTTTCCCCCTAGAGCAGTGTGCAGCAATGTCTCTTTTTCATTTCTATAGAACTTGGATTTCAGAAACATTTCACATTTGCTAGATGAAATAAAGAAATATTTTGTGTATATATACGTATTTAAACCCAAAGTAGTTTACCCTAGATAAATGATAGTCTTTAGACTATAGATAGACTTTAGATAGATTATGGGAAATCAGGTACATTTGGATCACCTGTGTTTCTATGTGCAAGCATGATTGTTTTTTTCTCACCTATTTTTTTAATGCTGCAGGTGAAAGTCTGCACTTCCAGTATTTTGACAGCTCTTGCATGATTTTTTTCTGATCTCTTGGAGCTCTCCAGAAATAATTATATTCTGGAAACTTCATTGGACTACATTGGCAGTGAAATGAGTGGTCTAACCACTCGTGGATTTCTGTGCCCTGATGAACACGTAATTACTTGTAGAAAGGGGAGCAGCTTCCATTTGACGTGTTTAGAAGAGCAGAATGGTATAAAAGTGTGTTATCTGGAACTTGGGAAATGCTTCTTAAAACCTCTTCAAGACAGACATGCTGAAGGATCCAACTTTCCAGGGACCACTGAGCCTACCAACTGTTGTAGGGTGAATTTTCTTAAGATTTTATCTTGAAAAAATGTCCTTCTGTGAAGCTGTTAACTTCCAGCAAGGAGTCTGTTTTTTGACATTTAGCTGAAAAAATCTTAGCTGTTCTTCTCTACATAACTTGCAAACTGTTTAGTGAAATAATTTTGCATGGTTTTATTTTACTTTTTGTTCACAGTTTGACACTTGTTCTAGGTGCAAGAAATATGGGTTTCCTGTTTTCCAGTTGCTTATCTTTTTATCCCTTTAACATTTGATTCAGAGTGATGTCTGTGAAGTGATTTTTTTTTCTTTCCAAGAGGCACATATTCTTCTGCTTCAAACAGTCTTAAGTCTTTCCTCTTTTCGTATTTAGATTCCAAATACTACGATAAAGCCTGAATTAACAGACTTGAACCACTTATCCTCTTCAGAAGTTTGAGTTGCAGGAATGTAGAAACTGTGGTTGTGAGTTTGTTTTTTTTTCAAACAGATATTGTTTGGTAGGAACATCAGTAGATTTTTTTTTTTATTGTTAATTTATGATGTAAGTTCATTACTTGAGTTAAACCATTAGCTAATGCTTTGATCACAGAATCATCGTCATACCTGGTAATAATTAGCAGTTTTCTAGCGTTTTACATTGGGAACGAACCTAAATCCTGCATGTGTTCTTAGGTTAATGGAAACCCTAAAACTCCCATTAAAAGTAATGTGGAATGTTGCCCATTTTACATTTCAAGGTGCTTTGTCCTGTAGTAAAGGAGATGATAATGTTGAGATGAAACTTCTTTTTCTGATGGTTGCTTGCCATTCCCAGCTGTGAATGTTCAAGACCTCTGCTGCCCTGTGTCATAAATACCACTAGCTCTTTCAAGACAGGCTTTGTAATAGCATGTGGACCAAGGTTCAGACACTCCAAAATGCTGAGATTCCTAAATCTTCTGTTTGTCAGTATTAAGCCACTTAAGTACTTCTCTCGATATGGTTGCAATTCTTGATCCTGCAATAGTAAATTGCCTAGTGCATGGCATGCCAATATCTGTAGCCCAGTTTTTACCAGTAAGACTGAATGTTAACAACAGATACCTTGGGGAATGTGGATTACTTAAATGAGGTGCTTGTTGTTTATCAGCATAGTGTTTTCCATAAGGCTTTTGATTTATCGGTACCTGTTTTCTTATCTGTTGAGTCTACGTTGGTTTCCTAAATGGGGATTTGAATTGAAATGCTGCTTTTGGCTTACTTGTGTGGTAAAGATAGTTGAGCAGTGCTTGTTATTAGAGACTTAGCTGAAATGACCTGTGTTTGCATTTTGCTCTTGCTTGTCCTCAGAACCCTCAAAGCGATAACTGTTGACATGCCAGGATCACTTATGAGAACTGTTGACCTGCAAAATTCACATTTTCTTGCTCACTTCCTTTTCATGTATTAGGTCCTGTTACAGAAGTCAAAACAGATATATATGTCACCAGTTTTGGACCTGTTTCTGATGTGGAAATGGTATGTATTTCTGGAATTAAAATGCCGTTTCCTGTTTCTGAGAAACCATTAACTGCAGTCAGGAGTGGATGCTTAAGTCACGTCTCTGTACTGTTCTGTCAGTCATGCAAAGTAGACAGGATTAAGAGCAGCTTAATTTATAGCTTATAATTAGATACAGCAGGCCTGATTCTGGTCACACTTGCACTGGTTTTTGACTGGTTTAAAGAAATTACTTCACAGGATTTAAAGCAGATTTTTATGGTGTAGAGGCCTTGCAGGGAGCATCTCAGTAAGCATACTGTGGGGAAAATATGTAATCTCTTTGAAATTGCCTTTCCCTTTCTGAAATGTGTGTTATTCTCAGGTGAATAATAATGACATCATTTCACAAATACTTGTTGACATTTTCATTTCAAATGAATTCCCTTTGTCAATCTTTGTGCCCCTTTTAGCATCACTTTCAGTAAATGTTTGACTGATAGGAGTTTTCATGAGTGTCTGCAGAAATTGAATGTCAAAATGACATGCATGAAATACTCACAGAAGACAAACGTTACATTTGCACATGCTGTTATTTGTGCCTGAAAGGCGTCTGCATCCACTTGAGGTCAAGGCCAGCATAACTCTCATCAACTTCTATAATCCAGCAGTATACCCTTAAATCACGTGACCATTTCTCTTTTTTATAAAACATCCAAGAAATCACATGGACGTAACAGAGGCATATGTGCATTGTATGTTTGTACTTAACTTCTTTAAGGGAAAGGCAGTTTCAGGGCAATAGCTTCCTTCCCACATGGTTCTATCCTGCACTTTCTGGTGCACCTCATTTGGTTCTATGCTAGGGAGAAGTATGTGACAGCAAGATATTTTTTCAAGGGCTAGGTTCCTGTACCAGTCTCATGCTGAACTTCATCTTACACCTTCGATGGATATGTGTGATGCTGGTCAGTGTGACAAGGGGTACAAGAATCTGGTCCCAAGGAAATCTAGTAATGTGAGCCTCACCTCTAAATTGATGGCTGCATGTGATCTCCCAGGCTTTGGTGAAGCATTTCACATGCTGCCACGTGGAAATTATTAGTTATCTTGGAGAAGGCAGGAGTGAAAACGAGAACTGAAGGTAGGTAAGGAATCAGCAAAAGGAGAGTTTACGACAGATATTTCCCCTTTTGTCATTAGAGATTGATTAGAAGGCAATTCCAGGGATCCAGGAATTGGTTTTGGAATGATTTTTAGTTAGTGTATCCATTAGTGACCCAATGTGGTATGTATGTGGCTGCATTCATAAAACTCACTGGAAGAGCAAAGCGTGAGATAGTCTCAGTACAGGAGGTGATCTCTCGGAATGTCTTTTTAGAAGAACTGGATTGCTTTGGTACCCAGTGTAATGAAAGGAATTGACATCTCATTTTACAAAATGTATCACGTAGAAGCTGATAACAGAAACTGCTACTATAAGCTATGAAGTCACCAGCAGGAAATGACAATAGAAGAGAGACCTGGTAGATTCATGATAAACCTTACTGGACAATGCAGCCATGCAGAAGGCAGCAAACCTAATTCTAGAATTCATTACACCTGTAGAGATGTATCCTTGCCCATATGAATAGATATGACCAAACAAGTAGTTTCAATGCTAATAACATGCAGAAAGGTTTGAAATAAAGTCAAAAACATCATTTGACTTAACACAGAATTGCAGCTGTAAGTTAGAAAGGACTTCAAACTTCCTGTGTTACCTTTTTCAATACCACAATATTATTTTTTTTTGTGGGTGTGTGAAATATTTAAGCTTTCCAAGATGAGAAATGCATTCCTTTGTCAATTAACTAGCATGTGATTTCTCATGATGTACTTGTGTCTGCAATTCTGCAGTTGTTTGCATGTTTTCTATGGAGCATCTGAATGGCTTTTCTGGGGAAGTTAGCAGGACAGTTATGTAGTTAAAAATAAACATTTATTTATGCAACTCTGTGTGTAGTTTATTTTATATGTCTTGTGACATGACAAAGGAAATATTTCGCTTTTGTTATTTAAAAGTTGAATTTAAATTTCCTTTCGTGGCTTTAAAATGGAGGTAATTGTTTGTCCTGATATTTTAATTTATCCATGGATTTTTTTGCTGCTGGCTGTATTTTCTTTAAAAATCTGTTGACACTTATTGTCACAGATCATTTTGTTTCCAGTTATATGCGTGACTACAAGTTAAAGTGCCTGCTTCCTGCAATCTAATTAGATTAATTATTTCTTAATGATTAAATATGTGTAGCAATTTATTGATATTACTAATGTGGGAAATTAAGCTATTAAGAAGTACACAGCACTTTAATTGGTGGAAATGTTTGTGTAGTGGACTTAGCATTTTCTTTACAACTAATTTCTTTGCTCCTGAGCGATTTCTATTTATTTATTTATTTATTTTAATTACAGGAAACACTTATATGTGCAAAATATGATCTTAGTTATTCTCCAATTTAATACAGGAGTATACAATGGATGTCTTCTTCCGTCAGACATGGGTAGACAAAAGATTAAAATATGATGGCCCTATTGAAATTTTAAGACTTAACAACTTGATGGTTTCGAAGGTGTGGACTCCTGACACTTTCTTCAGGAATGGGAAAAAGTCTGTTGCACATAATATGACAGCCCCAAATAAACTCTTCAGAATAATGAGAAATGGCACCATCCTGTACACAATGAGGTATCTAGCTTGTTTGTTCAGCTTTTTACAATTACTGTATGCAAAAGTTATGCTGCCTAGACAAAATGGCAACCAGAGACTATTTAATTTGTTCCATTATAGGCTTACAATAAGTGCAGAGTGTCCCATGAGATTAGTGGATTTTCCCATGGATGGTCATGCTTGTCCTCTCAAATTTGGGAGTTGTAAGTTGCAATTATGAAATTTTTTGTAACTACAGAATTTAAATAGTAGAAGTAGATTTTGATCAATTACTAAACTTTCTGAATATTAGTCTTGATACGCAATCCTTATGCAGACAAAACTCCTGTTAAGTTCCTTGAGAATTTTATTTAGGATCTGAAAAATTAAACCCAGACAGAGAATTGAGAAGCGGGCAGTGATTCAGCTATTACGTTAAATCCCCCTATTCTGGCTATACTGTTTCTTGAAATATGTAGTTTTTCTTGGTTCCTAGGGATGAATTGAACACTCAGTGAAGTGAGAAATTCTCTGGAGAAGACAAAGAGGGTGGGATCCATCTCAACTTACAGCAGTCAGGTAAAAGGTGCCTAGGGCAGCTGGTTATTTGGCTTTCTCTACAGTCAGTGATGTCAAGCTGACATCCTAAGATAGATTTGTATGTTAAGTGTGAAGATTTGATCTTAGTTGTGTTTGTCTTATCTCCTATCTCCTAGCCTATATGAGGGAGTCTGCATGGCAAGTTTATGCTAGCTAGCTTTTAGACAGGTGAGAGTAAGCAAGAGGAATCTTAGTGCAGGTGACTGTCCTTTTCTGCTTCAAAGTCTGAAGGGTATCCAAAAAATCTATACCTGACTTTTGCTAGAAGGAATGTTTTGGGACGTATTGCATGCAACAGAGGGAGGCAGTTATGATTCCCTGATTTTAATCCACAGCAGAGATTGTTGTGACCACCTGGGGACAGTTGACTTGCTCCATTATCTATCTTTTTACTCTTCTAAGTGTCCCTGGTCACTGCTGCTTTACGCTGGGATATAGTCAGTGGCTGGACCTTAATCTGCTTTCCTTGACCCCTGAATTTTGAAGTTTGAAATGGCTGGAAGCTACTTAGAGTTGTTCCTTAGCATACATTGAGCTTATACAGCTGGGTAGTCAGTCAAGCAAAACAGAGATATTAAAGACACTGCTCTGATAAGGCTTTTCAGTTATGGTGAGACTGGAAACCTGGTCCTTCTAGAATTGGCTTTAGTATCAGATGTGTAGTAGGGGAACTTCAATAGTAGGGACTTTTCCACCAGCATATTTCTTCAGTCAGCAGAAATTGTGCTTCACACTAATCTAGTGTCTTCTTCAGTGAAACTTTAAATAAGACATAGCAATTTCAAATGCAAGACTCGTTTAATTTAATTTTAACAGGAGTTTGGGCTGTGTAGGGATTGAATGCTAGCCCTAAGTTATGTCTTTTGTGTTAAATGTTAGAATGTTTCTTCGGGAGTGCTTGTTTCTGGGCTACTGTGAATCTTTTACTGACCTCTAGTTTCTGGCAAAAAAATACCCTTAAACTTCTGACTTTAGTTTAATCATATTTCCTTTAAAGAAATTTGCACCCTGTCTCCAAAATGTGTCCCCTTTATCATGCTCTTTTTTTAGATACCCGTATATTTTAATAATAAATTTTTAGATAGAAATTTCTAAAATAACGTAAAGATAATCTTTACACGCTCAGTAAGGACTGATCCAGAAAGTGTAGTGTTCAGACTTCGCATTTGAATGTGAAGTTAATTTATCTGTGACACTTGACATATGACTTTAGCTCCAATTTTTTCTCATGGGAGGGTGGTTTTTTGGGGTAACTTCGTGGAGGTTATCTTCTAAAGTTGTTACTGTGAGTCTTGCTGTTCAATTTCAGTAGGTTTGGGTTGGGGTCCTGGTAAGGTGTGAGAAGTTTCCTATTTATGCAAACTGGTGCTGTGTTGTAGATGCATATCCAAAGAGTGAAATGATTTATACCTGGACAAAAGGACCTGAGAAGTCAGTGGAAGTTCCTGAGGAGTCTTCCAGTTTAGTTCAGTATGACCTGCTTGGGCATACGGTATCCACTGAAACCATTAAATCTATTACAGGTAGGAATCTCATCAGCAAGAGTTAATTTGAGGTGAAACTAACCCTGTAATACTGCCCTAGGCTTTTTTTCTTTCTTTCCTGTAAGATATTCTACTGAATGTCATAGGGTATATATTGAGGGCTGAGAACATAAATCTGAATTAGGTTTCTGTCCTTCAGATTTACATTTGCAGATTCATTACCGTAGATTGCGAAGGTCTTTCAGAAAACCAGAATGAGATCATTACTCCAAGGGACAAAATGAGTATTTAATCACTGCTTAAAATGCAGTTTGAAGAGTCAAGAGGATGCCTGGGTGAGGAAGTAATTTCTCAGCACTGTATCCACATTATGTGCAAAAGACTTCCTTTGTTTGGCGGTACAAACAGCTTGGGATAAAAGTAGAGCATACAGAATGGGTTATTAAAACCATAAAAACCCTCTAGTCAGATAAGGATAGGCACAAATGCATTAGTCACAATAGATACTTCTGCTGATTTATGCTGTAAGAAATAAGGCAAATGGCAACTACAGGCATCCTAAATGAGTGAAGTATCACTGATGAGCAGTTTGCTGATAAAGCAAGCATATTCCCAAAATATTTTTAAAAATTGGAATCATTTTCTAAACATCAGCAAGTTTGGGTGTTGTGAGATGGTCAAAATGAAACAAATAATGCAAATATATGTGATGTATTGCTCTAAGGATGATTTTTGTAAGATAAAAGCATTTTGAAGTACATTAGAAATTGACCTGTTAGTGTATTTATTATTATGAGTTAATGACCCAATTTCCTTACTGTCCCCCAAACGCTTTTTCTGTAGTACTTCTATTTATATACTTTATTCAGTTTAAACTGAAACTATAACTATTTTGTTTAATATTAATAATGATACTTTAGATAAACTTAAGCCATTTTTAATTATTTTTGCATGTCTCTATCACAGTGATGCTGGTGTATAAATATAGTAAAAAGCTGAGATGCTTCCATATCATTTTATATGCATCATTGTTATAATTGTTTTGTTTAGCAGGTGGGTACCACAATGTTCTGGATACTGTGGTAGGTAGATAACTTGTGTCTTGAAACTCTTTTGCTCAGCAGATGCCAAAAAAAAATTTAAATCATATTTACACTATGCAAAGTGATCCAGTGTTAGTTGTGTATATGTAGTATTTTTGAAAGCAGCTTCAGAATAATACTGTAAGGACCTGCTGTTTCCAGGATTTTTTGGTTAAAACTTATCTTTGTTCTTGTCTTGTAAGGCAGATATCTTCCTATACATGTTAAGTGTTGTGATTAGCATCATCTTAACCAATCATCCTAGTTGATAGTCTGAAACAGTTATTCTGCAACACATAAATTTTATGTGCAGTCAGAAAAATATTTTCTTTCTTTCTTTTTTTTTTTAGGTGAATATATTGTTATGACAGTTTACTTCCACCTCAGACGGAAAATGGGTTATTTTATGATTCAGACATATATCCCATGCATTATGACCGTCATCCTTTCTCAAGTTTCATTTTGGATAAATAAGGAATCTGTTCCAGCTAGAACTGTGTTTGGTAACTATTTCTGTTTTTCACTTTTTTAATGACTTTCTCTAGAATAGGACTTTCTAGTGCACAGGGTATACTGCCTATGTATTAGTGCAGAAGGAAGGGAATAAGGTAAATTCAGAAGAATTTTTGTTATCAGTGTATGAAGACAGTAGTATGTGAAACCTTGGAATGGGAAAAGAAGCTTGGAATATTCACAAGGATAGTGTGTGTGTACATTGGTGGGGATTCTAGCTTCATGGGGGAGCAAGCTGCGAAGACCTGGCCCAGGCTAATCTAGTCAAGACCTTGCTCTGCATCCAGAGCAGTTCTGTCTGTGAACAGTAGTGTAGTCACTTGAACTCATGCCTTCTAAAATCCTTTTAAAAGAATTTGATTGGTAATGTGTGAAATGTGCAGATGTCTAACCAAATATCTGTGTCATCAGTGGAAGCTTGCTATGAGCAAGGCTTAGATCCTGTTACTGTAATTTCACGTTTAGTGATCTTCTCTCCTGTCTGCCATTGCCATTATGGAAATGAATTCAAAAGGAAAAAATATTGCAAGATATTAAAATTGAACTCATCAAAATAGAGTTTGAATGTGATGCTGCAGTGAACACTGAAAATAAAAAAATGAAAAAGCTTCTATGGAAGACAAAGCATAAGAAATTGAATGGAAGTATGATTCCTAAAAAAAAAGAGTAGGATAAAAACATTTTAAAAGCAGTCTTCATAGAGCAGTGTCTTGATTTTATAATATACCATAGCTGAAAGCAGGACTGATCAGGAAAAGAATGTTCTACAAAAAGCCTTGCTATAGATAAATGCTGGCAAGAGTGATAAGAATTAATGTTTCTACATGCTGGCTCATTCAAACATGTAAGTAGAGTCTGAACACTGGTATCACAAATTAGACAAGATTAATGATTAGTTATAGGAAAACAAGCTGTGAAGCTAGTAAGATCTCTAGTAGCTCTCAACTTGAGCATTATATTAGGCAAACATATTGCTTCAAATGTCTTTGCAGTAATGTTGAACAGTAGTGCTTTTTGAAGGGAGTAGTGCCACGAACTGGTAAGGTAGAATCTGTATTTATAGACAAAATGTGACAATTGAAAATGTAGAAATCATACAGCAATATGTAATATATGTCATTGTATCCATATATAAAGCTGAGAACAAATAATAATAAAGTTTGGACATCTACTAAGTTACACTTAAGTCTCTAATATGGCTTTGAAAGCAAGTGGCTTAAAGTATGGGTATTTTTTGAGTTTTCAGACAAATGCCAGAAGGGACCCTGTTTTGTAAAGGTATTCTTAAGAGAAGATAAAAATGCTGTAGGCAAGAGATAAGAATGAAGCCAGAATGTCTGCTATGGTACTGACTTTCTAGAGGAACTGTCAGAAGAGGCTAACCGAAAGGTCTTTCCTGCATGTTTAGAGAGAACTTGACAAAGTTAACAGAGGAAGGACAGACAAGGAACAATCTAGGGAGTTTCTGCCTGTCAAGATGTCTGTTACTATGGAAAAGATGCACTGTGATGAACATAATGCACTATGGATGCTTTTCATGTGGAACAAAGATGTAATGATTTGTTTTTGCAATATATTCTGAATGTTTAACAGGTTAACCATGAGTGGCTGGGAGAGAGGATCCAGAAAACATCTATCTTTTTTTAAAGCTCCCCCCTCAAAAGTAGCTGTAATACACCACTTGAATAGGAGACAGGGATGCTTAGTCTCTTGCTTACAAATCAGGTGTATTATACCTGAATGGTTTGTCTTAGAGGTAAACTGTTATTTCTGAGTACCCTTGTAAGAGGGTAGCTCACTGGGAGCTGTCTTCCAGCACACTTTTTCTCAGATAGTGTGTGACCTCTTGCTGTCATATGTGCATTTCAAAAAACAAAATGGAGATGTTCTGATGTATGAGGAGAACTTACCTGGACATGGGATTGGACTTGCAAGTAAATTCTAGTCACGTATCTGTGTGTTCAGTCATTTGACTGGGCAAACTACCACCATCTGACACACATTTATTCCAGTTTCAGTGTGTGAATGCTGAGTGGTGTGATAAGGTAGGCAAGGAGCTGTAGCATATGTCCTTCAGTTTCCTTTGTGAGAGACTGGGTAGCAGTGTTGCAAGTGAACCAGAGCAGGCACAGCTGAGTTGGGAGAACTGTCATGGTGCCCAGTTCATCTGTACTAGCCAGAATCAGTAATGCAGGAGCAAAAGTGATGGCTGTGAGACCCATATTCAGTAAGGATGCTATATTTTCTCCATCACCATTTAGACATTATAAACTGTTTACTTCGTTCTCCCTGCCAGACTTACAAGCTCTTTCAGCTAAGGCTTTTGTTAAAAGTTTTCATTAAAACATGGTAGTTTAGGTACTACTATGTAACCAGTATGGTTGTATACTGGTTATGTAACCAATACTGGTTGCTACCCGTTTTCTGAAAAATCACATCAGTTGTGACACCAACACAACATCATTGTAGAGACATCTCAGTATGTTTTGAACTTTAATGAATATTAGCTATCTCAGGAAGCTAAAATTTGCCCCTTCAGTTGTGGATCCAATTTACTAACAGATTTACTTTTCCTATGAACCAGAGAACCCTGTGAGAACATTACATTGCTTTATTGCATATTAGCCAGACCTGTTTATGCATATGGAGTTACACATGGAGTAGTGATTTGCACTTTTTATAACGACTTCATGCTCTGGTATCAGAATTCTTAATTGTAATAGTAAAATAAATCTTAATAAGGTACACAGATTGTTATTTCTGCAGTCAAAGATTTAGACCCCTAAATCTGATGTTTGTGGAGGATTAGTATTTCTTAGAGGAAAGACAGAGGTAATTTTTTTTCTCAAACAGATTTTTAAAATTATTTTTTATATTTAAATACTCTTAATATATTTATATATGACAGTGCATTTCTAATCAGAAGCTTGCAAGTATTTTGCTCTGGATAACTACAGTTCATGTGTATGTATAATATTTTTTACCAGAACATAATTTGCCACCCTATAAATAACTATGGCACGTGTCCAAGGGCAGTTGCAGAGACAACTGCAAGTCTTTCATCAGAATGGTTTCATAGGGGGAAAACTGATAAAGACTGAGGCAGTAAACTGTGTAACACTATCATGGCCTGCCCTCTCCTCCTTACATTTGGTGAATCATTGGCTACTCAGTTCACTTCATCCTATTCTTATATCTGTTAAGTAAATGTCTTTTTAAAAAGACAGTTCAGACAATCTTTAGCTCAAAGAGAACAAAAGTAGAATTGGGAAGGATTGGGTAAGCATGGATGTGCCTCTTCCAGGATAAAATAACTTTCCATAATTTTTTTCTCAGCATTAAACATTTTCAGTGGTGTGTTTTCAACACCTTCCCACTGAAGGTGGTTTAGTGAGCTTGCATCTGTGTTTTTTATCCTGCTGAGTTTGCTCTGAGATATTCTTTGTGCATTTATGAACTAACTGCTGCTCTTTTCTTGTCTTTTTTTTTTTTTTTTAATAGGAGAGACTGTTTTAATTGTGTCCTGTTCTCTGTGTGGCATTGTCTAGATGAAGCTTTTTCATATTAGGTTCCCCAGGTGGGATATGGCCATTTAGGGAAGAGGGTGTGTGAAGATCCTGTTGGAAAACAGGCTTTTAATTGTTTTGAATTTTTCTCAGTATATGCATTTCCTCTTGAATTAAAATGGGTACAAGTGTTCTTTTCATAAGAGTAAAGAAGTATACATTTGCATTCAGTCTTCCTTGTGGTTATCATGGTAGGACTTGAGCAGTGTTCGCTCTTTACATGGTATTTTATATTTGAAAGATACAGGATTCTTGATGTTTTAACTATTCTTGGAATATTTTAGATGAAAGAAAAAAGCTCATTTATTGGTTGTATACAGCTGGTATTTGCACTTGAAGTATTATCATGAAGTGGTCATATTTGAGCTCAGTGTTCATGCATGTACACTTTAATTGAAGTTATTCTTTCAGAAGATGAAATCCTAATTAAATTTCATCGGTTGAGTAGTAGCAGAAGGGTTTAAAAGATAAGGTGATGGCTTACTAATTAACAGAGTTGTTCACAGAATATTATAGTTTTCCTTAGCACCAAAATAATTTGCCATGATTTAATGGCATGTGGATTGCAAGTGGGATCAGAGGACCAGACACAGGGTAATAGTTAGCTTTCTAAAACCGTTACAGGAAAAATGTTTTTGTTGCAATCTGAGGAGCACAGTGTTCCTCTATTAAACAACTTAAATTATGTTCAAATATTTGGAAAATAAATTGTTGATGGAAATTCTAAACAACTTAACATTAAAAAAAAAAAAAGACATTAAGGCTTCCACATTTTCTGCTTGTAAGCTGTAGATGTTCTACTGAAGTCACAAAGTCATGGCTTTCCATGCTGGTTAACTGCTGTGTGTGTATAATTACTACTCGTACGTACATGGTAGTTGCTGTGACTTACATCTAATGCAGTACTCAGAAGCAGCAGAGAAAGATTTAGCCCTGTTTTCTTAATCCAGCTGAGAAATGAGTTGTCTTTACTCCACTTGTCAATTATTTCTTCTCTGTGTTACACAGCAGTCCATTTTTATGGAAGGTGAATGTCCGAGTGCAGGACCTTGGAGTTTCTTAAAACTGTTTTATTAAGCAAATACGGGGAGCACTGTCTGACAGCAACATCTGTATCTTGCTTATGGCAGTAGAATTACAGAGTGCATCATTTTGCAGTGCTGAGAAAACATGGATGGGTTACCTTATACCATGTTTCCTGTATTGATTTAAATGTGAAAATCTCTAGTATTATTTTTAATTATAATACTATATTTTTTAACTGAACACAGAGATTTATCTTCTTCCATTTACTGTTGAGATCATGAGTGGAACACTGCAAAGTGACTTCTGTTATAATATCTTACAATGTAACTACATTTTTGTTCATGATAATGGGTTTTGCAGATGCAAAGTAATTTAAATGACTCCTAAGTGCTTTCAAATTCATTGTTTGAAGCTGTTTGCCTGTTTTTATTCTCTCTGGTTTTCTTGGATTCAACAGTGCTTTTGTTCTGTTTCTTTGAAGGAATAACCACAGTGTTGACAATGACGACACTGAGCATCAGTGCAAGACACTCACTGCCAAAAGTATCCTATGCTACTGCCATGGACTGGTTCATAGCGGTCTGCTTTGCCTTTGTGTTCTCTGCTCTTATTGAGTTTGCTGCTGTCAACTATTTTACTAATATTCAAATGGAAAGAGCCAAAAGGAAGACAGTAAAATCCCTCCTTGAATTTCCAGTTGCTCCTATACAAAGAGAAAAAAGTACAGAAGAGACAGTCACGGTATGTTTTCAATTTATAAAATTATTTTCCATCTTTCTTTTTGCTAGTGTTTCTCAGCAAAACCAGGCCTTTAACTTCCTCCCAGGTTCCCTCTGAGCACCCTCCCAACACTAGTAGAGGAGACAGCGAACAAAGTTCTTGACGTGTCCCAGCAGGTCTTCTCCATCTGGGCCCATCCCAACAGAATTGGATCTCCTCCTCAGGACTGTAAAACAACAGATTCTATTTCAGATTCCCTCAGGGACAGCTACCCTGGAGGTGTGCAGCTCCCTCTACAGAGCAGTTATAAAAAAAGTATTTTCCTCATTCTTGAGTCTGGATTCAGTGTGGTGTATAAGTATCTGGCAGTTTCTCGCCCTGCATGCAGTATAAGTCACCATCGTGGAAGACTAGTGCTCCACCATATTCAATGTCAAAATCTTGTTAAGCTTTATTTAATTTTTACTTTCACTATTGGAGATTGGATTAACTTGGAGGAGAGGAAGAGGTTGTGTCTGTCCATATCTGCCATTTCTTCTATATTTAGTTGTGTTTTGATGAGGGTCAAAGGGGACGGGTATCTTTAGGAAGCTTTCTTTTCCCTTTGTGTATTGATTTTGCTTGGATGGATGATACAGACCAAGATATTACAGGTTATCTGGACAGCACATTCCCTTCTGTGGATAATGCCTCTACAGAATTAAAATATGCTAAAACATTGCAGTTGTACCTCAGAGAATTTCCCTCACCATCAATGTTATTCTCTCATTGCATATGGAGTTTTTGTTCTTAATCAGTTACAATTTCAGGATTTTTTGAAGAATGCTGGATGAAGCTTTTGTGTCCAACATAGATGCTATTTTTATGTAACTTATGTATCTGTGCATAGGAGCTCAGCTAACTGAAAAGGCTTTGGTGCTCTGTTTAGCAGAATGCTTTTCAGCTATCTTAGTTTGTTGGATTGTGTGACTTGTGTGGTAGTTATCTTAGTGTGCCGACCAGTTAATAAGGGCCTGATCTTGCTTCCAGCTGAGCTCATGAGTAATTCTCCTTTCCTCCCTTTGCTGGTTTCTCTGTCCTCACTAGCTGCTGCGTTCCTCCTCCTGTTCATTAGACACCTGGCTAACAAAGTCATTACAGCACTTGTACTGGCCACATGGTAGGCCAATAATTCTCAGTCATGGCTAGCTCTCTTAACAACACCGAGAAGTAAGACGCTGACAGCAACATCGTAATTTACTCTTCCTGTCAGGCTGACTTTGTAATTTCCTTTGACTGAGCCATGATTTAAGAGCAACTGTTTTAGACTGACTCTTGGTAATTTTGTCTTCTGTCTCTTTTCACATCTCATTTGTCTCCTTCCTTATTCGTTTGCTCTTTTTGCCTTCCCACCCAATCCATTTGATATCACTCCTCAGCTGCTGTCCACCCACTTCCATTTTTCTTCCTCTTCTTTGCTCTCCTACCATACATCATTATTGTTTTCAATCTTCTGGCTGTGTTGTTCTGCTAGCTCCCAATTCTACTTAAAAGGATGGATATGCTCCTGAAGAGTTTATTACACGTCACTCTGTTCACTGCTAGTAAGAGTCAGGAACAAGAAAAAGTATGCTTATAGTAGCGTGTGGTTCTCTTTGTACGTAGAGGTATTAGTGCCATTAATTTATCTAGCTAATCTTCCTGATGGTAGAGCATGCAGTTTAATATAGCATCTCGAGCACTCTGGGAGTGGTAATAAATATTGCTTTTGGAGACAGTCAAGTTTTACTTGAGTCTGTAGGAAAATAAGTTGCATAATAGTTTAATACTAGTTTAGTTTAATACTAATTAATAATAGTTTAATACTAGAGAAATAGTAGTTTTCTCAGGTAGTAATGATGGAGGTTTAAAATACTGGTTTTGATTCATGTTCAGAATTGCTGCGTGTCCGTCTTGTATTGTACTTCAACATTTACACAAATGTTTTGGAGAAACTATTTTAAAACAAACATACAAGACTTCACAACAGCAAAGACAACAGACCACATGCAGATTCACCCAACTTTAAAACTAGGTAAACTGAGATGTGAACAGTTCTATTCTGTTGCTAAATTATTATCTCTGAGATAGGTGTAGTAATCTGCTTACAGGTTTGGGGATTTTAAAAGCACTCGTGGAAGCAATCTATTGTTTTGGAGGGTTATGCATTAATGTTGTGAGTATGTGTGACAGTGATAATGATGATAGTGTCTGGAACTGTTATTTTTATGGTGCTTTCTCTAGTCATGTCTATGTTAAGACTTGAGTCTTTGCTCTTCCAGGAGTGGGATAGAGGGTGAGCCCACAGATAGGTTAAAAGGGCTTAGCTATCATGCGGTCCCTTCAATGACTAGAGGAGAATTTCTGTTCTTGTGTCCTGCTTCACAGAAGAGGTCACTAGAAGCAAATGTGACTTTTACTTCAACCTGACATGTAACACAGTGCTACTCCTTAAAATTTTTAGTTCTAGGTCTAAAAGGATAATCTCAAATCTTCTTATGTCATCTTATAAATCTGATTTTTCTCTATGTATACTGTCTAATCAGCACTGTATTACCAGAGATCACACAGTCCCAGGTTCACTGCAAATCTGTGGTACGTAAAGAATGCAGGACAATAGCCTGCAGCATATAACCTCTAAGCATTATTTCTTAACATAAATGCCACACATTTATCTCCATAGCTAACTGGTAGGTTTTGATTTTTTGACCCAGTTAATATATATATTTTTTTAAGCTCGTTCTACGTTGCCACTAATCTTCTAGAAATTCTGTTGTTAGCAGCACAGTTACCAGAGCTCAAGCAAAGGTTGTATTTCAAACTTTTTTTTTTTTTTTAAATGGACTTTGCCTGATCTGGTAGATTTGCCACTCTCACAAAACTAAGCTTTGCGGAATTAGTCTCTTGTGTAATTGTATGACTTCTTTGAGCCACACAGTGGATATGACTGATCAATTTATCAGTTGCACTAAGCATTAAAAGAATCTTGAAGGCTAGTTAAGTAATCTGAACAGTGTTTAAATCCAACCAAAATTCCTTGTGTGAAGCTAATTTACTGGGTTGGTGTAGGTAGGAGGGAGCAGACAGCTTTTGTAGTGCCTGCAGGTGAAGTGTGTGCTCCTCTATCACTTCATATTATTTTAGCCATGCTGTTGTACTCATTTTTTATCTATTCCCTCTATTTTAACTCTTTCTTTCTTCTTGTAGAATATATCTTTCTGATAGAAACTAATGTATTTCCATAAGGAGGAATGTATATCTGCAGTTGTCATCACATGAGTAGGACCCAAGCTTATTTGATATCTGCCTTGAGTTCACAAGGGATTTGGACAGTCTCCTTCATCCCTTTTGTCAGCCCCAGTGAGATAGTGCTGAAGTCTGTCTAAGCTAAGAAAGATGACTTACACCATGGTCTCCTGTGATTTCCTGGTCTTGGGACCAAGTTAAATTGCTTTCAGGTTGGAAGGAATGAACCTGTCCTGAACCATTCTGAATTCTTTTCTTTAGTAAAAGCAAAAGTGTTGTTGCAAGTCAGTATGTGATGGAAATGAATGATTTATAGGTTGTTATTGGACTCCTGGATCTATTTTTATGCTTCTGCACTATTTCCTTTTCACTGTATTCTTATGAAGTTTATTTTTAAAGACCTATCCAATTTTGGAGATGAAGAATGATACTGAAAAATATTCTTCAAAAACAGGCTTCTAAACACTGTTAGCATGAGCTTCAACCTCAGCTGTTTGTTACAAGAGTGGGAAACTTGAAAAAACAGGTCAGACTCAAACAAACCTTTTGAATGGAATAATTTCTTCAAGCTTGATAACAAGTAGATTGTAATTCCTGAACTTTCTTCCCATTTTCTGAAGCTGGTTAAGTGTCACACTGTCTTGAGTTAGCCATTTAGCATTTAATGGAGAAACTCAGGGGTTAAGCTCTTCAGTGCTGCATAGATGCACACTCCTGTCCTAACTGGTGTTAGGACTGGTGTTAGGACTGGTGTGATGTGTACCTGATAAGTTTACAAGCAACACTGTCATGTTCCTGGTTACTGTGGGGCTAATAGAATAATAGCTTCCCCTCTCCCAGCAAATAGAGAAGTGCAGCTAAACCCATTTTTCACATATGCAGAGGGAGTTATCTGAGGAACAGCCACATCTAAATGGGGTACTTGGACCACAAAGGGATGCTCTGTTTAATGACCACCTCATGAGGATGCATGACTTAAATAGTGTTGGAGATGGAACAGCATTTCAGTAGATAATATAATAAATGTGGTTTTTTTTTTTTTTTTTTTTTTTTTTTTACTGATTCATTACTTCTTCACTGCCTAAGGTGTTATGGATTATTTGTAAGGTGGCGGCATTTAAATCACAGATCCTAATAAAGGACTTCAGGCTCAAGAGCTGTTTGGAGTTTATGCAAATGGAAGGACAGAACCTTAAGAAGGGGTACCACTATGCTGTGTGAATAATTTCTTTGACGTGTCAACAATTTTCTGTTGCTTTAGTTCCATTAGTCAACACTTTTGCTGTCAATGATTTAGAGTCATAATGTACACATACTCAAACCTATTTGAAAGATAGGAGAGTGGCTACCTGGAGTAATGCTGCAGTGATTTAGTGGGAGCTTTGGGTCTATTCTACCTTCAGGTATCCAAACAAAGTGGTCTTTAAAGTATTTTGCTACCTGTAATGCTCAGGTACGAAAGTTTTTTTTTTTTTAATTTGCTTTTTTTTTTTTTTTTAAATTTTGTTTGTTAGACTTGGTAGTCCTATCCAGGAACTGGAACTACTGACAACATATAAAGCTAATGCCCAGATAACACAATGATTGGGGCATAAATTTGAGGTCAACAATTATAAATGTTTTTCTTAATATTTTACATGGTATATCTTTCTAAACAGCATAAATTAAAGTGTTACATTAAAAGCTCAGATCTCTTTCCAAGAACCTGATACTGCTCTACCTTTGATGCATTTCAGTTGTGGAATAAATTGATAGTGCAAGTAAGAACATTTCTCTTAGCTAAGCGAGCAGAGTAATTACTAAAACTACACAATGTAGTGTTAGGTTTGGGGCTAGATTCTGATCCAACTTAAATGCAATGTAAGCTCCATTGAATTCCAGAATTCAGTTATAACAAAGGTAAAAAATAGCTGGGTGTTGATAAAAATAACAGAACTGCTGGAATTCAAAGTTGCGGAATGAGGTTTTCTTGTTGAAAGTGGAATTTTTTATTTTATTTTTTTTTACTGATGTGCACAAAAGGCAGGATTGTAGTTGATTTATAACTAAACAAGAAATCCTGCTGGAGTGCTACCTCCTCCAAACCTTACTTGGAAATATGGTAATTGCTCACTCTTCAATTTTCTCTAAGTATTATAATGAACTACCACAATTGTAGGCAAGGGAATATGAGGGATATGTTCTGCTGTTATTTGTCTGATGCTCAAAGACTTGACGGTGTTTACTGTAGTTATTGGGAGACTTAGTTTGGATAAGGCTTTTATTTTGGAAACTAAAGCATAGCTCAGTAATGTCAATCTCTTGTTATTCTAGAAAATACTAAAACCTACTGTTTTAATTAAAAAACAAACAAACAAAAAACATAAGTGCCTTTCTCTGTCATTGTGCTGGTCCCCTGACAAGAGAGACTCCTTAAGGTTTCATCATTTGAATAAACAATACAAGTTTCCATTTAATAATGAAAGTTAGTTTTGTGCTAATATCAGTTCTAGGCAGTAAGTAAAGTCTTGTATTGACCTAATTCCAACTTCCTTAATTTTTTCTTCTTTTATTTCGTATAAATAAACATAAGTACTTGGGAAAAAAAAAAAAAAAAGGTGGTAGTATTTCAGAAACACCAAGTCAGAATAGACCTTTGTGGTGTCAGGGGGAGGGTTTTCAGTTTGTTCAGCATTATACAAAATCTCAGGGTGTTTATAGGTTTCCCCATGATGACTGGTATGAAATGATGTCTGTGAACTCAAGCCTCTTCGTATTTTCTGCTTAAAATGTTTTCTGTGTGTATATTTAAATTTCAGTTTTGTTTCTCCGCCACAAAGAGTTTTCAATACTGGTGAGCCCAATGACACCAAATTGCAGTTGAGTTTCACTGCTGTGTGTGAGATTTCTAGCTGGCTTTATTTTTAGTCTGGGAAAATTGGAGTCAGAAGAAATAAACATTGAAAAGCTTCGGAAAGTTCATGAGGACTGTTCAAAGCATTTTCAGCAAACTACTGAAGCAAATTTAAGTACGGTTTTAAGGTCACCAAAAATTGAAAGATATAGAAAATAATGTTCTTTGGTTCCTAATCACCCATTCTTCCTCCTTTTGTAGATGTTTTACAGAGCACCTCCACAGCTGGTTAGCACATGACCTATCCTAGTAGATTTGTAGCTCTGTTTAAAGTTCTTTCCAGGAAACAGAGCCCTGTAGCTCTGTTTTCAGTTCTTTCATTTATGTCATGATATAAACAAATTCTTTAAGACAATATATGTGTGTGTGCTTTTAACTTTTAATGGCTATTAACTACTGTACAGGTGGATGTGTTTATTTGGCATGGGCGTATTTGGCATCAATTTTTTTGAAAAAAAAAAAAAAGCTCCATGTAGTTTTCTTATTTATGTCTCTCTAGCTTTGAATTTGCTTTTCTTCCACATCCCGCACCTGTAGGCATGTGCAACTATGCGATGTAGGATAGAATGCTCTTCTTACCTCTCCTCCTCTTGCATGATTCAGATCATAAAGTCAGCAGCACAGATAGTGGACTGGCTGTTGTAGCTTACCTCCCCTCGCTTTTTCTCCCTGAGCAATCTGTGTTGCTCTTTGCACTGCTAAAGCTATAAACTGGAATTCATTGTGTTTTGTGGCAGGTGGAGCTTTTACTTGATCATATTCCAGGGCTCTGTAAGGCAAAACAAAATCTCTAGTACTATTCCAGTAAAATTTTGATTGACTGGCTCTGCAACATAATAGTAAAACATGGTAGATTTCTCCTCCAAGTTGTGCATTTGCTAGCAGCATGGCAATATGGTGACTCAGTGGGAATTGGGACAAGCAGCATTATTTACACTGATGACAACATGCTACTTCCCTGGTAAATGTCAAATGGTGTGAATTTGGCAGGCTATGTAATGTCCTCCCAAAAGAACAGACTGTTTTCTTAGGAAGGAATGGAAAGGATAAAAAACACTGTAGTAGAGTTTAATAGGAAAATATTACTTAATTACCACACAAACAATATTCATATTGCAGATAAACAGTATGTAATGCCAGACTCTTGGTTGCTTTAAGCCTTCCAATTTTTTTTTTTTTGTGTGAGTTTTTCTATGAATTAACGGAGATCCCTCAGTTTTGGAAACCTGTGCTTTTGTATAGCAGATTACTGATCTTCCAATATATTAATTTATCTGTGTCATATTGAAGGCTTAATAATGCTGTCACAAAAGATTCTAATCTTAGTCTTGCAAGATCAATATTGAGGCATAAAGATGTTTGTTTACTGTTCACTTTTCATTCCATTATAGTAATACCTCTTCATTTTATGCTTGATTATTCTAATAAATAATTCTCTTCTGTGTGACTTTAAAACTGCTCTGATCATGGTACCCTATTAATCTATTTATTTTTTTTAATCTGAGGACATTAAGTGCCTAAAATGGTGATTAGGCACCTAAAAGGCTTAATTACTAAATTTCCCTGGGTAGGCGTACAGAACTGTCTTGTTGCTTCCAGAGCATTTGCCATGAATCTTAGGTGGGAGAAATACCTACTGTGCTTCATCTTGGAGTCTGAGCAGGCTTATGTCCTGCCTGTTCTGTCTCAGAGAACTGTTTTAGTAACCAGAATACTTACGAGGTAGTGCATGGGATGTTTGCTAAGCTCTTATTGAAAGCTGTTCTTGTTCTGTTAAATGATTTATATAGGGCTGAGGAGAATGAGAGGAACTGATTCTGGGGTCAGCTTGTCTGGGCTTTCAATGCAATGGGAGGGTGAGATTGAAGAATGCAGAACGCAACTTCTATAGGAAGGAAATGAGAACCACTTGTCATGGGATATCCAGTAGCCTGGTGGGTAAGCACTTGAGAGGTGGGAGACCTAGGCTGATATCCCTGCCACAGTCTGGGCAGATTTCAGAAGTGGTCATCTTTCACCAAACACAGGTTCCCATCCTGGGTGCTGGGCTACTGTAGAGAGGGACACAGTCTTTTTGTATCTTTTCATAGAGTGACTTAGCTATCTAGCCTCAGGAAAGAGCTCAGAGCCTAGAGTGCCGGATAGAGTTTGATGCCTGCTACTCTAAAGGCATGTAATTTCAACTCTGCTCTTACCTAGGGCGTTTCTCCCCAGCTTTGACAGCTGCTTGCTGGATGTCAAAGTGTTAGCTCTCTGCTGCTTCTAGGCATTGGATACTTAGGATTGGTACCGGATGGTGATGTTGTCACTTATAAATTCCACTGTGAATTTATCCTTGAGAAGGTAGAAGATACTGCTTTAAATATTGTACTTTGTCCTAAAGAGATACCGTTTCAGTGAAATCCTGCGTCAAAGATGTGCTAAGGATCTAGAAAATGCATTGGCATGCACCGCTGAGCTCCCTGTTTCAGTAAACAAATGGTGTAAAAGCAGCCCTGGGACCTTGCATAATGTTCCTCTGAGAGTCTGTGGTAGGATGAGGCTGAGCAGAGGTACTGAAGTGTCCACGTATCTAACCCCAGGACTGCTGAATTGTTTTCCACAGTGTGCTGGAGCTGATTAGAATAGCAGCTCTGCATTACATTGCAAATGCGTGGCCCTAGTTCCAGCGTGTACCTGCTCATAAGCAGTTGGTGATGGCTGTGTCCCCTAGAAGCCAGAGGCCTGTGAAGAGGATTTTAATGTCAAGTACTACTGAATCTGTGTTAGGCTGGCCAGTAGGACCTGCTTTATTTTGGACTCCAATCCCAACAGGATGTATCTATAGTATACATTACAAACAAATTAAAAACTGCAGGGAATAATTGAAAGCTGCTACGTAGAGCACAAATAGGATATAGGAAGATGCTGTTGAGATGTATGAAGGAGATAACTGTATAGTGGTACCAAGACAAGAATATCTCAAAAGCTTTCAGCATTCTTTGTGTTCATGTTCTTAAATACAATCACAGGATGAAGTTGCCTGATATCCTGGCATTTGCTTTTATCATTACCGTGTTCCCCCTAGAACTTGGCATGTGACTTCTAAATAGTGTTCTTGTTTGTTTTACAGATTCTAGGTTGGCCTTATCATAGGAAAGATGTACTGTGGCTGTTACCACCTCTCTTTGTTCTGTAACAAGATGACTAAGTTTGTCAGTTCAATATTGTGTATTGCTGTGCTGATGATCCCATTCCCATGAATCTCAGCTCAGCTGCTGCAGACTACTTCAGTTCATGCTAAATTTGCAATCTGATTTCATTGAAGTGCAAAGTTGGCTCGCTTGTCGAAAAACTGGCAATACATACAAAACAATGCGGTACTTTACTTTTTGGCTCAAGTCAAGATTTATATAGGCTTAGAGAATGTTGCAGGATTTCCACATTATGTGAGCAGCTGTTTATAGTGTGCCAACCTTGTTAAATATTGAAGAGGTTAGATTGACTCATGTTTGTGCATCATTCTCGTGTGGTAGTAAATAGCAGTATCCATCGAAGTTGAGCTTAAATGTAAAAGGAAATGATCTGTGAGTGGATTTTATTTATTTATTTATTGTGATAGGAAGCTTTTTCGTCTATACATTTTATCACAGAAGTTTACCATCAATCTTGCTCCATGAATCTGCCATAGTATTTAACAATAGATCATATAGATTTATTTTAAAGTATGCTAACACCATCCTTCATTTTATTATTCACAGTCAATTGCTTGTGAATCTACTTGTCAAGGGAAGGAAGCAGCATTAATTACCACGTTTTACACATGCCTGCAAGGAGGTTTGTTTAGTTATCCTATCTTTAAGTCAGATAAAATGGACTTTCTGCTCTGGGACTAGCAAAAAAAGGCATCTTGCATCAGGGCTCTCTACCTAGGAAGAATTCATACTGAACGTATTTTTCCCAATTTCAGTTAAAATTGTTTTAAAGAAAAAAAACCCTGCAAAATAGTATGTATTGCTTAAAATTAAAGCAAGATCTCTCTGCTTTTTAATGCAGTAAATATTTCTAAAGTTGTTTGCAATACTGCATGTTGTTTCATTGATCATGATATAATGATCAATGGAATGGTGGGGCTTAGATTATTCCAAATCTGGTTCCATATTAATGGGGTTAGTATCAAATTTGGTGGAAATCTGTTATCACCTCACGTAAATTAGGATATGTCTAATATTATTATTTGGGGCAGGTAAAAACAACCAAACCCCTGAGCTAAAACAATTCTTAGCTGAAGTGCTGGGAATTACCAGTCACTTGTGTGACATGCTTTTGCACTGGTATATTGGAAGGCTACATCTTGGCGAAAATCTTGACATACTCTGCTCTAAGCTGTAAATCATATGATCACACCTCTTTGTTGCAAGCTGCAGTGAGGTTTGTGCTTGATTCTTTAGTTTCAGTACACAGATTACCTAAAGAACTTGGATGTTGTAGCACACCATCCAGAGAGATGGTGGGATCTCGGTCCTGTGTATGCACCCGATGCCTCAGGAGATGGAGGTCTCTGAGGGAGCAATGCTGAAATCTCAAATCCAGGGAGCCAAGTCCCAGCCAGATGGAGCATTATGGAAGAGGCCTTTAATTTGCATTTCTCTGGGCTTCAGATGTGTAAACTTGGGCTTCAGGAACTGCTATTTACAACTAACGTGTTCTAGTGTTTTCAACAAATAGGGAGGCAGAGGTGCGTCCCATGTTGGAGAGCTGGGAGATATGAACAGAATGAGTTATTTCCCTGCCTGACAGAATTTGAACCTCCTGTCCTGTTCCATGTCCCCCTGCCTCTCTGGTCTGAGTATGCTAACACATAGGGTGGGTGCTCCTTAAATCTCTTTACATACACTTTTTTGGACTAATGAAATACTTGTTTGGACAGAAAGGAATAGCGATTATGAATCTCTTATGAAAGACGGTATCCTCTTGGGGTAAGATACAGTAAAGCAGAGTACGTACCGCTTGTGGTTTGCTAGTGGTTGTGAATTGTGGAGCTGGTTGGAAAGGTCAGAATGACAGGCTGTTTCAAAGGAAGGGTGAGGTGTCAGTTGCCATAAGCATTAAGTTGGCCTGCTTTATAAAAAGGCAATCTTTATCAAGCATACTAAGGCAGGTTTTGTATGCTGTGATACGTTGCATTTTATGAGAGCTTCCAGACTCCCATTTGTCATTCCTGAGCTACAGCATGCTAAAAGTCTCCCAAAAATCTCACCCAAATGTCTCTAGAAAATCAGTTCCTTTCAGAATCCAGAGTGAGAATGTAAAAAAATGTGGACTCAGTGTTTCCTGTGGAGCCCCATCTGGAGTAGCACAGCAGCTCTGTGTTGTTTCAGGATAATTGAGTGTTTGCCTGACTTGCCCTTGGAAAGGAATCTTTCCCTTCATTTCTTGGGTTGCATTTAATTTGGCTTCCATTTGATTTTCATGTTCTATTTCTTGTTCTGATGCCTCCAAACTAAAAGCTACCAATTGGCAGTAGTTTTGTGTTTCTTACTGTTATATAAAGCAAGCAAACAAACAAAAGTAAAATATTTTTAGGAAGCAGCAAGCGTTTTACATCACATATATCATTTTTGTTGTTCAGATTATCACAATGTCCTTTTACTAGGGATATGCACCATAACTGAAATATCTGTGAATGTTTTCCTTAATACAAACCAAATGTAGCATTTTAGTATGTTTTGTAATGTAGTGATTAGTCTGACTTTTGCTGATGTCATTGCAATTTGGTTCTTTAATACTTGGCTGTGGGATCAACCTTGTTTAACGTTTTTATTAGTGACCTTGGCACAAGGCAGTAGTAGAATGATGCAATCTTCAGATGATGTAGGGCTGTGAGATGGCATCAGTAGACAGAAGGAATAAATTAATGTAGGAAGAAATGAATGATCTTGATAACGTTTGATAAAGGAGAATATAGGGTCACAAGTATACTATGATACACCACCACAAACCAGTAACAAGAATTTTTGTTAGAAATTTTTCAACTGGAGAAAAGAAAGAATGAGAGATGTGTGAGAGTTATGAAGGAGGAGAACTAGCTATTGTCATGAGGTAGTCTTGAATACGGCATGTGCAAAGAAACAGTTTGTGGAGAGAGCTGGTGGGCACTGTACTGGTAAGGCCACCCTGGGAATCAGCTTGCATCCTGCTCAGCTTTGGCAGGGCACTGAGCTAGGTGCTCACCACTCACAACTGTGCTGGTGAGAGGTGGGCAGCTTTCCCCACTGCTCCATTTTTTGTTTCCTCAGTGCATGCTGATTCTGCAAATCCTACTGGGTACAGGAGGAGCTGGAACATGCTCCCCTTAGAAAGGGCTTCAGGGATGTGTGAGGTATTGGAGCTAAGCATCTCCCCAGGAGATTTTCTGTCTCCAATATTGAAGTTGCTCCCAGCACTGCTAGAGAGAACACTATTGCTTAACTAGCTGCTCCAGCAATGGTCAAAGCCCCTGCCTTTCCATGTGTAATGTAATATCTTTCTCCCTACAAGGTGCTTATTCCAGTGCATTTCAAGGACAAGGTTTAATTCAAGAACACAAATCCAAACTATGACATCAAACAAGAACAACTCTTTTTCAGTGATCTGTTAACTGTGGAGCAAGTTAGAGCACAGAAGTTAGAAATGATATTTCCAAGCACTTGGAAGGCGATTTTCAGAGAATTAACAAGGAATGCACCCTTATTTTGTAGGCTTATTATGCAGTGCTATGTTGTGATATCTTATGAGGTTGTCTATTCTGGTTCCACATGCACATTAGTACATCTACATGTACTTAGGCAGAAACTGGGTTTCTCTAAATGTTAGGTTCCTGAAGTAATGGACTTTTTTGTGTACTATTGGCAAGAAAAAAATACTCACTAGGATTTTAGTTACACATTTTGAACATTTGAAATGGTATACATATAACTTTATTCTTGACCAAACACTGCAATGGGACATGAGTAGAGGGTTAAATAGCAACCAGCCCTATTTGGTTATTTGGATGACAGCTGGAGTAGCAGGGGAAGAGGAGGTATTGTGTATTTCTATGGATGGAAGCAAACGCCCACAGAAGAACCAGAGGTGACTACAGTGTGCAAAGGAGCCTGGCTCTTACCTGTCTGTCATACCAGTGTCTGTAGTTGATGCACAGAAGGGAAGGACACTGAGGTGGCTGTTGAAAACAGGTGACACATCTTGTCCAAGCTACAGAGCAGGTCTACTTCATAACCCTTGTCCCAGCCTGTGGGCTGGAATACTGGCTGCAAAGGGCTAAACAAAACCAGGTTGTCCAAGGATCAGTGCATGACAGGTAAACTCACCTCTTCTGAGTGACTCTAGTGCCAGCCCCTCTGTAGCACAGAGCTGTTATTTTGGTCAGTTAGCATCAATGACTTGCATCTACTTACCTTTTCAAGCCTTCGAGTGATATGCAGCACTGTGTCAGGTATTACCAAATGTATAGCAAACACTCCTGTCCTGATTGTATTTTAGAATTTAAATTTAGCAGTCTCAAAAAGATGCTTTACTATTCCTGGGTCATTGATAACCCTAGTGTGAAAGTATCCAAACTGCACACCTGTGTGTACTTCTGCGCTTCCCAAATAGTGACTCAGGCTTCTCTTTCAAACAGTACAATTAGCGTTTCTTTCAGGAAACACACGTTTCCTCTGGTGTTTATGCAGTAATTCCAGTCCTCTGCTTCTTTGGATTGCAGATGCATAAAAATAAAGAAAACATATCGACACACTTCTATGCAGGAAGGAAAACTGTGAAACCTAAGAGGGATTCTTTAATATATCAACCATGAGCTGGCAAATACATCAGCCGTGAACTGGCTGCTATTCATGACTGTATATGCGACAGCTTCACACAAATTCAAGCCAGCAGTATTGCCAGTGATTGATTTGTACTGCAATGAACAGAATTTGGGACTGGCATTCTGGTCATAACGGGAGTGCTGCACATGTCAAGCAATTTATTATTATTATTCTGTATTCTTTTTTTTTTTTTTCCAGATATTTTTCAGCTCCTGTTTCTGTATTTTCTTAAGCAAAATAGCTAAGCACAACTGATGCAGCAGACAGACATGGTTGTCACTCTTCTCACTGTTCAAGGCACTAGTACCTTGAATAATACCCCAGTTATTCTCCGTTACTGCTCTGGCACTCGGTGGAGAGAATCGTTGTTGGATGAAGGAGGGAGGAGGGGATTGCTGCCTGCTTTCTCTCTTTGTTGTGCTGTGATCTTTGGCAGGGTTCTTTGGTCTGGGGAAAAGGGAAGTAATGGAGCCAAAGACACAGCAGCCTGAGGTGGTACAGGGCAATGCTTGGGAAGAGTATATCAGAGATATGCAAAATATGATTTTTGATGCATATAACAAGGGATTGTTTAGTCCTGTCATTACACCTGCATTGCTGCTGTTGAGCATGTATACCCTACCCGTGAATAAATCCATGTTTCCTGAAAAGCAGTGGGCCTTTGTGCAAAACGTTATTCATATATCTAAAAAAAGTGCAGAGATGGTGATTTAAAAGACTGCTTTTCAGGTACCCTTCCTGAAGGGGCTTCAGGAGATGTTAGGCTTCCTCTTAAATACAAAGGACAGAGCCCGAGTCCCAGTCTCAGAAGTCAGTAAAATATTAAAACCTGCTGGATTTGCCATCTGTACATCCTTATCTGTATTTTAGTTTCTCATCTAGCCTAATAAGTACTATTTGGCTTAAATATATCTTTCAGAATGACATCCGGACTTGCCTGAAGACATCGAGTAATGGAGAATTCACCACTTTTCTTAGTTAATTAATGGAAAGAAGTAGTTGATGAAAGACTGATTTATTCACTGGTTCAGTTGCAGCTGGATAATTTATTGCCTGTGGTTGATGTGAAAAAGCATTGACTTTTTTTTTTGAAAGAACAAGAAAGGGGTAACTTGGTTTGGTAAATACTAGAATTTTAATATCATTTACTAAATAAGGTAAACTAGAGCTCCTAATATATGGTAGCTACTTTTGCAGAGATGAAAAGCAGAAGTTAAACCATCATGGCTGGTAAGTCAGTTCTAGAATATTTGTATATTATCAGATAAATAAGCAAGCATCAGACAATTTTATTTGGTGGTGAGCCCGAAAAAATCCCAACCCAAGAATGCTTAGCCTCATCTTACTAAGTTTACATAGGTACCGCATCACATGGAGTGTGAAGTGTTGGATATGTTCACCTTGGTATTACAGCCACAGGTAAAAGGAATTCTTGTTTATCACTTTATATGCTATGAAACCTATTTCCGTGAGCATGTGGTATTTTTGTGCTTCAGGATCAAGCTACTATTGATATTTGTGAGTATTATTCAGTTAATACTTGACTATAAAGTTTCCATTGCTTCTGTTTAAGTGTTTGTTTTAGGAATGACTAGTATTTTTTTTGTAACTTTGCAGAGTACAGATGCCAATTCAAATGTGAGGAAAAGAACGAATGCCACAGTACAGTCAGAAGCTGATGGTGGGAGCCGAATTGACACAAGGCACAGCTCTATCCAGACTCCCTCAGTAGCTCAGGGGTCTTCTGACATTACACCCCACTCTCTTTCTGCATCAAGTCCCAACCCTTTTACACGCATCAATGCATCAGAGACATTATCTTCTGCAAGAGCTACCCCTCCAGCTCCTCCTTCTACCCCAATTTTAACTGGATTTGTATCCCAGCATGCCACAGCTGGATCCCCTTCCATTCAGCACTTGCTTGGATCTAGACTGGAGCAGATTCAGACCACCACACCTAATACGTTAGGAGCATCTGCAAAACCATCGGCTGTCACACCACCTGCTCCCCCTGCCTCCCACTCTGGCACTAGTAAGATAGACAAATATGCACGCATTTTATTTCCTGTTACCTTTGGAGCATTTAACATGGTCTACTGGGTGGTGTATCTATCCAAGGATACCATGGAAAAATCAGAAAGTCTAATGTAGTTTTGCTGCTATGTAGTAGTTCCTAAATTATACTCACATTTGATGCAGAGTTTCTTCTTTTGAAACTATTTAAAAAAGAAGTCAATAATTCTTATTTATAAAAGCTGTGTGCTACTTTCCCGTTGTAAAGGCTGGAGTTATTGGGGATAATTAGTTAAGTCTTTCCAGAGTAAAAGGTAACAGAATTGTCTTCCTCCCTTCAGCTAGCAGTGAACCATCACTCTCTTCAGACAGACTGCTCGCCTTTGGGAGGAACATGCAGAGGGAAAAAATCAAAGGCAGAGGTGCACAACTGTGCAGTGGAACACATCTTGACTGCTAGGAATTATGCATGCTGATTACCACAAATCCCTGAGGCACTTAGCACCGCTGTCTGGACACAGCATTGCATTCTTTGAGTGCAAGGCCTATGTCCTGAATATTTTGACAGTACTTGCTAGAAAAGGACTTTCCCTGCTAGATTAAAATTGGCAGAATGGGGGAAAAATGAGCAGTGGAACGAGAAAACGGAGTCCAGCCTGGGAGAGTGCAACTCCAGAAAAGTTATGCAAAGGAGTTGTAGAGCTCCATATATTTTTACTAAGCATTATTTTGCATTGCAACCTGGGAAATTCTCACTTAAAATAGGAATGAGTGAACCTTATAAAATCTGAAATCTGATGTAATTCTCAAAATTTGAGTTTTTTGTTTGGTAAGGTGATCTTAAATGTGATTCTTCTTAAACTTTGCTGACCAGCTTGAGTGGATTTATTCCTAAATTACATCTGTTGAGGTAGAAGGCAACCAGGCCCACAGTGTTCAACTGTTTGAATTTTGTTCTTTCCTTTGGATGCTTTTGGGTTTGTTGTTTTTTGTTTATTTATTTTCCATATTTTTCAGTCACACTCCTCTGATTTCCTTTGAACACTTATTTCTTCCCCCTCTTTTATATAATATTTGTTTCAAGTTAAATTTTCAACAAATTTTGAAGTAGCTCCAGAATCGAGCAAAACACATTTTCCAGCGCTTTGATGAGCGTGGCTATGGCACATCTTTGAGTGAACGCAAGACACCCTTTTCTGAAGGAACGTTGTGACATAAATAGGAGAAGAATGCTTCTAGGCGAAGCAGGGTGGAACACAAGGTATATTTATGGTCAATTCGTTTCTCTTATGCTATGGTATAGATAGGTGCTTTCTTTAGTGGCTCAATATGCAAGCAGGCAATTACCTGTCTTTATTAAAACAACAACAAAAATGTGTATGGTTTAAACATGATAAAAATGTTATCTGCATTGTTCTTTTCACTAGAACGGGTAGAAGATATGCTGGCAATAAATCTAAACATGTTTGCACAGATCCATCTGGCTAGGCAAATGGCTACTGTTTCTGTGCAGGTGACAAATGAAAAATCAAATTCTCAGCTGTGATCTCACCATGCCTTTAAAGGGTCGGGAAGCAGTTGATTCTCCTTCAAGTGGGCTAATTCTTATCTTCAGTTAATTTGTGTAGCAGATTGATAGCCCATTGTCAAAGTTTTATGCTGGGGGGCAGATAAGGTGAGTGTTGTGGGGTTCTCTGCCCAAGTAGTGGTCGAGTGACTGAGAGACTGATGGAAATCACAAGCATCTGATGATTGAGATCACGCATGAGACTGCCCTAGACTGAGTTGGGACAAGAATCAGTGTACAGTGACCATATCTCTGTGCCTCGTTCTATCTGTCCAAATTTTATAGCTATTTCATATTTGTGGATCTGACCTGCCAGCTTACAGGACCTGGGATAATGCAAGAAATGTGTCTTACAGTATGTAGTGTGGATCCCAGTCTACTACTTCATGTATAGCATTAGAATGTGTATGACAGGATGTATAGGATTTGGGATGTCTTACCTGACTTTATTAAGATGTAATAATATAAACAGTTACCTTAATTTTTTTTGTTTAGTTAAGTGATATTCTCAAGAGGCTAGGCACGGTCCTTTCCAACAACACTCCTTGGAAAACCATTACACGTGCCACAGCACAGAAACAGAAATGGAGCACCCGTGCAGGTTGTCTAGCTGCAGTAGTTTGCATCTTTGGAGGTATCACTAGGACCTGTGACAGTTTCTTCCCTAATTTAGTCACATTATTATAGATTGTCAGAATAGAAGGTACTCTCCAAGAGATGGTTTGTTTATTTTGTGAAGAAGAAACAAAATTAATCCTTTGCCAATTGCTGATCATAATTGCACAAGAGATATATTTTTCCTACTATAAAGAACAATGGCTTTGTATGTGTTGGGAACCTAGTGTTTGCTCCAGACGTTACTGAAGTTATTCTTTGCTTTTCTCTCTGATGAAAAACAAGGATGTTTTCTCTCAGACAGAGCTTTAAACGATTCACGAGAAATAGCTGTCTCTTCCTTTCCACCCAACCCCCTATACTGCTCATATAATCAGCTTTTTTGGTGCATTGTTCAGTAGGATCAACACTGGTTCAGCCTATTTGACCAAGGTCAATCTAAATGTGCTACTTGAATTCATTTGTATGTCCTGTTTCATACTGAAGACTTATAAGGAGGAGAAAAGGATTGCAAAAATTAATAGAATTCCAGTTATTAATTTCTATGCTTCCATGTTAGAAGAAATTTTTAATCATATCTCAGAACAAATGTTTTTAATCTGTCAATATATTTCTGAATTACCTTCCAACACTTGCATGTTAATATTCAAAATGAGATATAAAAATTCTCATCGAGTCTAGGACTAATTTATTGTACTGTGCTACATTATTGTGTTCCTGTGTATGAAGAAATTATCATAACTAGCTTTCTGAAGTACATAAGGACAATGTAGATAGGAGGTTATTGTTAAAAGTGTTTTTTGCATCATATTTAATCTCCTTTTGGAGTGATCAGAAACAGTAAACAGCCTGCAGTATACTCAGAAATACTGTCTGGTTCTGAATACTGTGTAATTTAGAAGCACAAGAAAAAAAAAAGCAAGGCAGGAATATGCTAAATATAGAGGGCCAAATGTTCAACCCTGGTAACAAAAATCACAAGGGAGAGTGTTGCAGGTGTCATTTCAGTGACCAGATAGGTTACTAGGGATGGTTTTGAGTGAGATGAGCTTTACAGGATTTTTATTTTTTATTTTTTTAATATTGGTTTTGTCGAACGTTTTTTTTTTTTTTTTTTGACAGAAGCACAGTCGTTTAACCGATCGCTTCGGATAGTCATCTTTATAACCAGGAAAGTAAATTGTATAGAGAGCCTTCCTTACCAGGAAACAGAGATCAATCTCCACTAACTGCTGTTTCCTCGGAGACATTGTTACCAATAGCAAAACTCCCACAGATTTCAGTGATGCAGCCCCAACCAGTGATGCAGTCATTTGAGAAAACTGGTTGAAAACTCAGTTCAAGAAGATTGTCTTCACAGGTGTTGAAGTGTATTTCATAGTCAACTGTAAGGCCAAGTTGTGCAAGGTCAAATTTCTCTCGGCATGCTATTGAGAATTTTCACTGCAATTTCTAAAGTGATGAACTCAAGTAAAGAGGCAAACCCAGAGCCCAGCCCTCTTAGAGCTCAGCAGCAGTACTGGAGTCTGTCTTTGTCCCTACAGAAGGGACTTGTCTCCATCGAATGGATGTCAATGGCACATTTCTGAGGTGCTCTGGATTTCTTCTCCCATGTGTTTTTAATGAAAAAAAGCAGACTTTGTAAATTAAGTCATTCAGTCTACATTACCTTGCAATCAGGCAAGTAGACGATATGATAATTGAATGAAAGAAGCAAATAATTTAATAAGGAATGTGACTAGAGCTCTTCGTTAACAGGAGCTAAAAGTTATTGATTACAGGGAGCTCAAGCATAGTCTTGGGCATCTCATCATTTTTATGACTCAGGATGGACTTGGAAAAAAAATTGGGAAAGCCAATTAATTATATGTAATAGGATTTAACCAGTTATTTCCAGAGAAAAATGAACTAGCTACTTTTAATAAGTGCAGAATTCTTTTTCCTTCAATTTTTTTGCATACCTCCTGTATGTCATTCTGACACAGTGCACCTTATGAGGTAGTGAAGTTGCATGTATGTTGTGTCAGAACATCAGAATGTACAGTGTATATCCCTTGTGCTGTTGGTAGTGGAGGGGAAGGCCAAAGCAGAAGAAAAGAACACACAGGTTGTGTAAGAGACATACTGGCCACCTGGGACACTTTCTTGTAGGTGCTGCAGGAGATTTTCTAGGAGAATTTTAGTGTGGGAAGCTGGAGCGTGGTTTCTTCTGTAGCACACTCTCCCCCCAAATTCCAATAGCTTCCACTAAAATGGATAGCTGTTGTATGGCTAATAAAGTTATAAATTACAATACAGACAGCTGAAAAACACTGCTTTTGGATTTGTTTAATTCTAAAGTTAAAATCATGGATTAAGAAAAATGGCAAATGCATTGTTTTGAAAGCTAGGTGACATATAGCATTTAATGATGACATGGACAAAGCCAAGGATGATCAAAGTTTTAGAAGTATTAGAGAACAGCAGAGATATGTGGCTCAGTAAGTTTGCATGAGGTCAGTGGAAAGTGGAGGATGGGATGCGCTTCTCTGGATGGTCTGGCAAACATAAATCAGTACATTAAGAAGTTGAAGGAGCAGAATTGCATAAATAAAACTTCTTAGTGCAGATCCAATGGGTAAAACCAGATGGTTCAGTGGAAGGGAAATCAGGCCTACTGGTTCTCCTGGAAGGAAAAGTGCATCATTTTGGAAGAGTCTGATACACACTAATTTTTATAGTCTTCATTTGTAGGTCTCAGAAACAAGTCGTAGCTTTTTTGGAGAATATGAGTGTGGTTCTGCAGTTTCAGCATGTTCTGAGTACATCAGACTTTGAAAGTAAATTTTTGGCACATTCTAAGCAAGTGTGAGTAGTGAGAAGTACAGAGCATTTGGAAAAGCTCTCTCTTTGCTAATGTTAATTACTGTGTTCTTAACTGGAGGGAATGAAAAAGCAATTATTGTAAGATAGATAGAACTTGTAAACCATACTTTATTTTCATGTGGATTTGAAAATGCGGTGGGTATCCTTTTCAGAATTGATTAGTTTTACCCTCTAGTCCATAACTTAATGCATCTACAGATCTCTCTTACACTTCCTTATTCTTTTTTATATTATTTCACCAGAAAGAGCTTACTTCAAAGCAAACCAGTTACTATCCACTGCAGCTCACTATGTTTTCTGGTCATAATTCTATTTGCTTTCCTTCTTTCCTGAGAAACCAAGAGTGTCATGTCATCTTTAAAATAAAAATAACGGAGAGGGGGAAAAAAAAAAGCCTTGGAGACTCCCTTTTTAGAAAAAGCATCCAAACTCCCATCAGCTATAAATTGATCTCTTTAAATAGTAGCATAATTTTAGTATTTAAAAATACTAATGTGATCACAGCCTGGATACATATATATAAAAACATTCAAATAATATGAATTCTCTGAATTGTAACGGAAGCAGGCTCAAGATACACTTGCAAGCAATTTTGTTTTGAAAGAGTACCTTTCTGTATGCAAAGCACCATGTGAGGTAAGGATTTATTATTATTATTATCTTCATATCTGCATTTTCAAGGAAAAAGATCCTGATGGGAAAAAAAAAATAATATTGTACTACTGAATTAACCCTCAACTGGAACAGAGACCTGAGTTGCTCTTGCCGTTGTTGATCTACTTCACCATTTGTGGTCTATTTTAGTGAATGTTGTAACCACATAGATGGTTTGTTGGCATAAATAAGCATTTAAAGAAATAATCTTTATATGGGAATATGTTTTAGTCCTTTGAAAAATCTTAGCTGGAGATTGGGAGAAGAAGCAGGTGACTGTATGAAGCACTCAGCTGGACTTGTGAGTTCAATGCATTGCAAAACTAAGTGCTGATTTGTCTTGCCTTGTCATCTTGTGCTGGTGGCTCATCTCCATGGTAAGTAAAGATGCACAAGTATGGAGAACAATGAACTCAAGAACATGTACGAGAGTGTCATTAAAGTGCTTTCAAAGCACTTTAATAGTAGTTTTTGAACCTCCTCACTATACAGTAACTTCACAGTCTGTTTTACATTTGCAAGCTTGAAAATCTCCCTGCTAGACTTTACCAGGTCATCAAATGAGTAATATACATCATAACATATTTAAGTAAATCAGTTTTTCTGTATGTACATGCATTTCATTTTTTATTAACTTAAGACAACACTTTCTAGCACGAGACTGGTGGTGGAGATTTGAGGAGTTTGGTATAACCAGAGTTCCTGTAGAATTACATTAAGGCAGCCTTTTATAATGTGGAAGGATGCCTTTGCAGATCAATGCCAGTAGCAAATTCATAGTGGAGATGAATCCACTGCTGCTTAATCTAGGCCTTGAGTACTTGAGCCATATTTGAAGGGATCGTGGATGGGAGCTAGCTTATGTACTACCAGCCTCTGAAGCAGTCTGCATCAGACCGAGCATATTATTACATTATTACTCTACCATAAAACTATCTAACTGTGCTCCTACCTTCTTCTTGCTGTCTGCTTTGTGTGGTGAGAAGTACTGGTGTGGTCATGGCGAACTGGCTGAAATAGCTTGCCTAGCTAAAAGCAAGTTTGTCTTTTTTTGGTCTTTTGGCTGGGTTAGCAGGCAGCTGAATCAGTTCTCTGATCTCGCTCACTGTGTTAATGCTGGTACAAAGGAGGTGGCAAGGTGGCTGGGATTATGTTTTGGGGTGGATTAAAATTATTGTGAAACCACAGCTGTAGGATTCTTCCCCTGCCTCCTCTGGCATTAAAGCAGAGGCTCACAGCCTTCCTTGAACCTTAGGTGCCCAATGTGGTCATTTTTTTCCTCTACAAAGGCGATTTTGTCAATTGCATCAATGACAAATAATGGACAAAAAATACATGAAGGCCAGAATTTATGAAAGAGCTTGAGTCAAACAAGTTTTTTTAAGAGAGAAAAGGAAGAGAAGGGAAAACATCAGCAAGGATGAAAAATTTAGTTTCTTGCTACCAAGCAGTTATTTTAAGATATGTCCTATTAGAGGTACTAGAGCAGCATCTGGCAGGAAACAGCCTAGAAATAATTATTTCTTCATTATAAGTAAAATGAGAAAGTAATAAAGAAAACAAGTTGCTAATGTTTTCTTAGAAACGTTTATGTTCCATTGAAGTTGTTTTCATTAAAAAGCGTATTTCCATAGCCAGGAAGAATTAAGAGGCAGAATAGTAAAGGGAAAAGATTGAGTTTTATTAAATATCCTTGCTTCACTCTGATTTAGAAAATTTCTCAACCAAAAATGTAAACAATAACATTCTTTATCTTTTGGGGACTCCAAATATTTCATTTTCAGTAATGAAGCACTTTGAAACTTCTACTGTTTAACCTGATTTATGTTTAAGAGACCAAATAGAGAGATTCCTGCCTCTGGTTTAACTCAATTACAGAAGGAGGGAAAAAAATCACAACAAAAGCTTTCATTACAGTGACAGCCAGTTTTCGGAAGTGTCACCTCCCTACAAAATCTAAAGACTTCATATACCTAAATTCATGGGAAGCTTTATAGTGCTGAGCATTTCTGATAATGTGGTCAGTACAACTGCTTGTGGGCTGTGGTTGCATTTAAAGTAGCTGGAAAATGTATATCCAAAACCTTGGTACATGTATAGCATGGATCCTGTGAAAGGAAAAGATGAGTTCGTAACCCGTCATTTGGCTGCTTGAGAGCTCTGATGTTGCTGATGTGGGGAAAAGTAGGAACCTGTCGTCAGAAAAGTGATGAAGGAGAGTGAGACTGCCTCTTTTAGAGATGATGCAGATCTTATGCTGGCTTAAGCCACTTATGAAAGTGCCCCCTAAACTCCTTCCCAAGTGGGTAGCTTAGGCATAGGCTGAGTGTGATGTGGAATTCAACACCAACTGCAAATCCTGCCTGCAGATCAGCACCCTTAGTCTGTCCTAAGGTTTCTGATGCTGTGGCTGGAAGACTAGAAGGATTTGAGCAAGCAGTGACTGCCAGCTGGGGTGCATCCATCTTGCTATGCCTCCAAGCCATACCGTGATGAATCAGGGCCCTCAGAGTACTGGGGGCAGGATGGAAAATGCTCTCTTGGAGTACCCAATAGGGCAGACTAGAGCTGAAGCTCTTCTTTCAGCTCAGCACTGCTGATACTGTCTGTAACAGTACTGAACATCTCAGAGGAGGGTCAAGGTGTCCTGCACTCTTGTCTTCTCCTTGCACATCTGCTAAATGCTCTGGTATGGAGAGTGGTGGGACTGACATGAAATTGGGCATGCCTAGTGCAGCTGCTTGATAAATATCCATGGTTTCTGTAGTTGTTTTCCTAGTCCAGCAGTGGTTTAGGAAAAAAAAAAAAAAAGTCCAGCTGTACAAGCTCTGCTCCTGAAGCCCATGCTAGCAGCATGTGGGCTTCCTCAAAAGCAAAATAACGTCTCCAATTTTTAAAGGAACAGTTATTTTGCCCCATCAGTTGTCCTGTAGCTTAAACATTGAAAAGTTGCTTTCTCTTTGACTCTTACTTCTTTTAAATTCCCTATTATGCTGTGTATTTGTGAAGAAAATAACTGAGCTGACTCCCCCCTGCTGTCCCCCTGCTGTCTTATTTACATTTTTAAAAAATAAGGTTCTTCACTGCACACATGGAGATCACAGGCTGTTTTGCAAATTTGGGGAAGGCAGCAAACACAGCCAGTAATTGCCTTGCTGAGTGGGGACTGGGGTCTAATAGGCCTGAACTTAGTCCTGGTAAAGCCGTCTGTTCAGCAGGAGAAGGTATCCCTATGCTGGGGAAGAACAGCTGAGCCTAAAGACTGTTAGGCATTTTGCTGAGGTAGGGTATGAGAGTTGAGGCTTAAGATCTGCTTGTTAGCTATTTTAAAACCTCCTAAATGTACAGTCTCTAAACCCATGCTTCAGCATGTCCTGCTCCTTTTTGTACTGTTTTGGTTCCTTCCAGACCTGTCCCTGACTTTGCTCCCTTGCCCCATGGCTGGGCAGGGGACCAGTAGCTGCTGGGATGCTCCAGAACACTGGGGGGGGGGGACCACGAACATGGGGAGGGAGAGCTGTGGGGTTTGTTGGGAAGTGTTGCCTTGAAGACTCCTCCCCCTCGCTGCTAAAATTGGTTCATCTAATAAACAATGCAGGGCCACACTTTCTCCTGCATTCTCAAATCATGGTGGCCGGGGGTCAGGCTGGGAGGTGTTAATTTCTGTGCTGGTAAATAATTCAAAATGTAAGGGCTGTACCAGCTAAGGAACAAAAAGAAAAGGGGAATTTCTACTGTGGCTACAGCAGGTGCTATAGCTGTCTGTCATTTTTAAGTTGGGAAAAAAAATATTTACTGGTATTTTAATTAACTTTAAACTTTTCTTTTCCTGTGAAGCCCTGTCCATTGCAACCAAAGCATTTGCATTTAATCTTAGACCATTGTAAGAAATATTCCCAGTGAAAGATATGAAGCTTTTTGAAGTATTTAATCTTTGTTTTCTGTAAAAGCTGTGGCATGCAGAAAACACCCACTAAAGCAGCATAGTAGAGATGCTTCTTTAACACCCACTTAGGGAAGACCCAAATCCCCTAACTTTTCTTTCAATAATTTATTACTTCTGCAATATGTGACTGTCCTAGATGCATGTTGCAAGAGTTTGTGCCATGCTAAATTCTGGTGTGTATCCCTTTGTGTTGACCCATACCTGGGGAAAAACAGAAATGAAAACAAGGGAAGCCTTGGAGTTGAGTTCTTTTACATCATTCTTTGTGCACATTTTTGTTGCATGGAACAATGTGGCTGGAAGATTGGAAGAATCAGAGGTTAACTAAATTATTTGAATGCATATATTAAATGCTGGTCACCTGATTATACTAAAAAAAAAACTGAAAAGGTGGTTTGATAGCTGTCAACTTGTTTTGCTATTGTGCAGCTTAACTGTTACCTTCCTGTATAATGAACATCTATGTATTTGGAAAATAAATCCATCTTGCAAGAAAGATTGTGCAAAAATTGTTCCTATTATACTCCAGTGTATATTGCTGATGTCAAATAAAATACAATTGTGAGAGTTCTTAAACAGTTGTCTTTCTAATTGTGGCCTGCAGCAGGAAGAGGAGAAGCCATAAACTTCTTTGGTACGGATCCTCCCGCAGCTAGTGCTGGGACATTGATGTTAGTTAATGTGTCAGTCAGCCTAATGGACAGATAAAGGGATGGGTTTAATCAGTAATAGGATGAATGATAATTTGTTGTATAATTTCTTAGGATGGCACACCAATTTACTGATGTATTGTTGTCAAGATGTCTCACCAGGTTAATCAGCTGAGAGCTAAACAAATTGCCTTGCCTCTCTCACAGCAACAGAAACAAATAATACTCATGGTAGTGGTGCCTTCTTTCTCTCTCCTTTCTTTCTGTGAGGTGCTCTAACAGTCCTTACTCCTTGCCTTACCTGCCAGCAGTCCAGTTGCCAGCTGGTCTGCTTCATTACACCACCTAAAGTGATTTTTCTAATATTCTGTGCTTGGGCCTGATACAGCTCCCTTGCATCAGAAGGCAGACGTAGACTTGCAGAAACTATGTTTCAGTGAGGGTTGAAAAATACCTAGCAATAAATATGTGTAGGGAGAAAGATGTATGGAGAAATCATTTCAGTATGTGCAGTGGCCTGTGCAGGGCAGGGAGTGGGGCACCCTTATTTCTTTTGCTTAAGGGTGGTCAGGAACATCAAATCTTTTTTTGCAGGCTGAGATGAGAGCTGTCAGAATGGCTTACAGTGCTGCAAAGTGCTGTAATTGCTGCTTGCTTCAGGGACAGATTTTGACACCAAGAAATCTTCTGTGTTTGACAACCACAGTTATTTCTTAGATTTGGGAGATTCTGCGTCCCTTTCTCCTGGCTTCTGTGGGTGTACTTTTTAAGCCTGATGCACAAACTTGTTGTTTGGGTTGCTGCTGCCGTTTAATGCTATATGGCATGATGCTACCCCACATCACATGTTTTATTAATGGCACTTGTATCGATTTGGCAGGTGATTCTGCTGTCAGGCTACTTGTAAGGCCTGTTTAGCATCCCTGGAAAGTTGCTGCTGGCTTCAGAGGGTGATGGGATCAGATTTTATGCAAGTCAGAGCTTTGGCTCCTGGCAGTGTAAAAGGAATTCAGTATGCAGCCTGAAAGCAATTGGGAACTTTTCTCTGTCTGGCGTAAAGCACCTCCTAAATTCACTATTCACAGCTGTGAATGCCTTCATGTGCAGGGCTTGAGTGTGATTCATGTTTCTTGAGAGCACTGACGTCCATTCCTGATAGGCAGGAGCGTGAGACTTCTAAGTTTTTTGGTCTGGTTTGAAGAAGGGAATTGAGCCTGGGTTTGCTATGCGAGTGGTCTGTCTATAGGCCTGTGAAAAACCTGAGGCTGAGCTGGAAGTGGCTGCTCTCAATTCCCATTAAAATGTTCTGCTTTTGTACGTAGAACCCAATCCTTCTCATAAAGCAAAAACCACAGCTTGGGACTCAGTTGGGGGTGGTGGTGGTCAGGCTCTGTCTTTTTGCCTGCTGCTCTTCTCTGCTCTTTTCGTCCTTCCTTTCTGCAGGGCTTGGTCTCATGGATGTGTTCTGGGATTCTTTGTTTGAACAGTCCTGAAGAAGAGATGTGTAAGTATGCCGTTAACATAATAAAAAGTCCTAGTCGCAGATCTTGAATATTACTGTTCATCTACTGAACAAACTCTGACCTGAAATATAAAGGTAAAACCAGCTCTGCATGTTAGCTCATGTGAGGTGATCAGAGTAAAGTTGTCCAAGATAGTAACCAGACGACAGCTGCAGTTATAAGTGAATGAACGCCTGGGAATAGGGCAGATGTGACCCAAGTGGCTTTTTGCAGCTTACTTGAGGAAGAGACAGAGAGACAGGCAGTTGTATTGACTTCACCATGGGAGAGAGCACAGCTGAGTAGTCTGGAGGAGAAGTTCAGGGGAGAGTGCAGAAGCCATCCTAGTGTGAGAGCAGGAAGGATTTGGTTGCAGCTGTGATGATCACCTATTAGGTGATGAAGACAGGAGCTGATGTGGTAAAGCCAGCAAGATTTAGAGAATTTATTTAATCATATTATATTAAACATTATAAGGTTCACTTTGTTGGAAAGTGAGGCTGAAGGGCAGCATTTAAGAGGAGCGGAGGACTTCCCTGTACTGCTGAGCTGGCTTTAACGCTGATGAAAGCCTTTGGACTGGAATTACACTGCTGCCCTGAAGGATGTTTTGAAAGGAATCTCTCTGGAAAACCAGCAGGCATGAAACTGCTGGAACAAGATGCCAAAGGCATTCTAAGAGGGGAAATGTATCCAGGTTTATTCCATGGTATTTATTTAAATTTTGGCTATGTTTCCTATATGACATTTTGTGCTTGGTCTGTGGAGATTTTTACTTTCTGAGCTGAGAAAATTTCACTTCTAACTACAGAAAACTCATTAAAAATGTATTGAAGTATTCTCTTTTTCAGATGACAAGAAGCTGAATAAAGAGCTCCTCACTCTGAAGTGTCGTGCACAACATTAAGAGAGTATGCCAAAACAGCACGAACAACTTGGTTCTTCCCAGTGTTGTATCTACTTTTTTTTTTTTTTAACTGATTGCAGTCTGAGGTACTTCTAATGTCCTTTTCTTTACTAGGCTAATAGTTAGAGGTCTTGCCCATAAAAGACCTTCAAAGACTCCTGCCCAATTTACAATGTGCATATTGATACATGTTCCCAAATGCCATGGAAGTAACCATAACCAGTAGTCCATTACAGAAAAGGAGAAGCCTATGGGGTCCTTTGAAGCATACTGGAAAGTGCTTTTGCTTTAGGAGTTTATCCTGGATCATGAATGAGCAAAGGTGTGTGATTCTGTTGGCAGTGCAGGAGATGATTTCAGACACATTTTTCACAGTGTTTCCGGATCCCTTGTTTGACGAACACACACACACACACACAGGGAGCCAGGAACCAGGTAGCGTTGCATGAAGAGTCTGTGCCTAGAGTCCCCGTGTATCTTATTGGATTCAGCCCTCAACGCTGTTAAGATGGCAGCTGATAAAAGCAGCTTATGGCTTGTTACAATATGAGAAGTAGACTGAAATCAACTGAAAAGGTAACTTTCAGAGTTAAGCTTTATATGGGTTGTATAGACACAGAACCAGCTACAGGAGCACTATTTTTATCCTGGGGTGCAACCTTCCTGTGCACTCCACATCAGCTTTTGGTTAAATGCTGTAGTGGTTCTGATACTTTGTTCAAAGGGAGATTTTGTAAGGGTGTACATAGCCACTTAGAAATCCACCCAGCCTCGTTATTTAAATGGGTCTGGTCCTGTCTGAACAATTTTTGCTACTGCAATGTAGAAGTTTTATTTATTTATTTATTTATTTTAGCATGCAATTGACTTTGATTTCTTTATTTAATCACCTTAGTATTGTTATTTTCTTTTATGGAAACCAATTACATCTGTAAGAGAGTTTGGGCTGGAAGTCGTGCTTGTGGTTTCTCTAAATTTCTGGCTCTTCTAAACATCAGTGCACCTTTGTTATGTGATTCATTGTGGGCTATGAAGCAGTGCGGTGACTTGGAGATGGTGTGTGTAGGCTCTGCTTGGTATGTTGAGAGCTGCAGGTTGGGAAGGTGGGATTCCTTGGGGTTGCAGAAGCAGGACCCTGACCAGCACATGGGAGGAGGTCTGATTCCATGCTCTCCATGTGGCTCCCAGCCTCTTTAAGCACTCTGTCTGTCAGTTGCTCCTTCTGGAATTAGCCTTAAAACCCCTTTTTAGTATGCTTTAACTTCAGCATATAAGATTGAAATAAATATCACTTTCGCAGAGCAAATCTGATAACTTTTATCTGTGAATTTGAGAAAAGATCATAACTGTTCATAAATGTAGGTTTACAAGTAAGGAAATGGCACGTCTGCTCCGCTTCTCTAACTATAAGCCTCTTATTCTGTGTTTTCAAGAGCCTGGGATCCTATCAGCATCTTCAGCTTTGATAAGGTGCCTCCTCCCGCGCTTTCTGAAGGTTGTTACAGTACTGACTGCTTTTGAAGGTGTGTAGCTCTGATCGGAGGGACTTGGCCGAGGGGAGGAGTAAAGGAAAACACCGGGCCTTCTGCTGATGTAATACCTGCAGCCATGCAGAAGGTATGAATGTTTTAGAGCCACCTTTGTGGCAGTGGCTAAGAGTTGCACAGGTACAGGCAAACTTGCAAAAGCAAGTGGCTTCAGTGGATTATCTGTTGATTTTCTATTTATTTTTTTAAGTTGCTGTCAGGCTGTGCAATAGAAACTGTGATGTGACACTCTGAAAGATTTCGTACATCTTGAAAACCTAATTCCTGACAGAAATACTTAGCTGAGAAACATAGGGATGCAGCTTTTCAGAATAAGTCAATTCCTACCATTTAATGTGTAAACCTAAATTCCCAGTGTTCTTAATGGATTTTACTTATTCTTAAATTATAATTTTAGTTCATTTGACTTTTATCTAGTCTTCCTGTAGTAAAATGAATTGATCGCACCCTAGACAGTTAGATCCTTTACTCTTTTATTATCCGCTAAAAGTTCAGTAAATGTTGTCCTTTTACTCAGCCTGTTATAAGGGATTTAATATCATTGGAACAAGCAGCTACATAATAATATCCACTTAACTAGATTAGCTAAGTTGTCAGTATTGATGCTTCTGAATGTTTACCTATTGTTTGCTTTCAGTGATACAAAACTTGTAACCACTTGCAGATTACTGTATCTGCTATATTTTTTTTAACGTGCTTTATCTTGCCCTTATTTTTACAGGTTGTTGTCAATGAGGTGCACTCTAAAATATGAGTTATTAGGCTTCTTTGTGTCACTGATGAATAAAAATCACATGAGCATAAATGACCAACTTGCTATTGCAGGAGGTGATGGGGAGAGAAATTGGTTAGATTGTGAAATCTGGGTGAAATACATGTCTGTCTGCTGAGAAAGGCTTGGAAACAGCCAGTCTTAACGTATTGTCCAAATTTCTCTCCAAGTCATCTGTGAGCAAAGCCTAATTATTAGGTACATCAAAACTTAGACATGAAAATTTCTGTTGACATTCTGTATCTACATCTTAAATTCTTAGCCAACAAGTACTTGCTGTAGTTACTGAAGTGCTTGGTGGGAACGGAAAAACAATGGACTTATATAAATGCTCCCAGGAAGAGGAGAGATCTGTTTTTGTCAGAGACAAAACTGCAGGAGCTGTGCTGGAAATATGAAACCAACACAATTCTCTGAACAAATGCACTTGGCAACATTGGTTTCCGTGTCACTAATTTTATGTCTTTTTTCTTACAAGTATGTTGTGGAATATAGGTCTTGCTAAAATGTTTAAATTGTGTATGTGAAGACTTGCACTGAACTCCAAACAAGATCCTTGGTTAGGTATCTAGCCTCTGTCCCAGCCTATGCTGTGGTCTGGTTGTTTGATCAGATGGGCAGAAATGTCCCGTGGCAGTGATAGGTTGCAGGTGCTCAAAGCAAGAGCTGTGGGAATGAGTCTGAATGCTCCCTTGGGTGAAATGGCCTTGTTTCATGCAGTGTGATTTATTGTTGCTTCGTTCACATGAAAGTCAAATTCATTAAGTAAATTATCTTATATAATGTGAGCATATCTTACTTCCATTATCATAAGATCAGGGTGTGTTAAATTGAGCAAATCAACCAAATCATTACTTAATCATGTGCTTAATTTGGTGTCATGGATCTTCCCCAAGAGTATTTGTTATGTCCTTGCAAATGCATTGCTGCTGTATTTCCCTAGTAGATATTTCCTTTTCTCAATATTCAGTTAATACATATTACATTAATGTCTTTAAATTAGGTGCATTCACAAGGAGTTAATTCAGGCTACAAATAGATTTTATTGTGTTATTAACATGTTTGTTTAAAGATTTTCTAGGTAAACTTGTATAGAATAAAACACTTTATGGGAGTCATGAAGAAATGAGAAAAGTACAGAAGATATTTGTGCTGGAGCTACTGAAAAGTGAGGTACAGATTCCCACAATGGGCAAAGTACAAAAAGTACAGTAGTACAAGGTTTAATCTCAAAGACCCCCCCCCACCAACATTTTTTTTGTTGTTAGCCTTTGTTCCATGGACTCTTTCTGTTTCTTTCCTTCTCTGCTTTTCAATTCCTTCTTTCTTTTGTCCAATGTTCCTCCCAGATCTCTCTCCATAACTGATTCCCTCAACTAACCTAATAATTGACTTCAATGGGACTTGAGGGTGTGTTCAAGTGCTCTCCTGAAGAAGGATGCTCTAGTTAATCAGGACTGAAATTGTCTGTGAAGTAAATAACATTTATGAAGAGTTTTCAGAGTTATGAATAAATTCGAGAACAATTTTTTCATGTTTATTTTGTCACAAATGACTTTATTCATAAATTATTCAGGCAGCTAGGTAAACCTCTCTCAGATACCTGGTGTGTAAGAGAAAAACCCAACTTACATATTCACTTGGGAGCTTTTGTTGGCATCCTCCGGTACAGTAGTTACACTTTGCAGTACAGTGTTTGGACAGCAAAACAAAGGCATAGTTTTGTTTCTTTCTTGATTTTGTTTCTTTCTGATTATATCTGTACTAAAAATTTAACACCTAACTTAGTTTCTGGAGTGGTTTTGGCTCATCCCAGTTTTCCAGGTGGTTCTAGGACACAGTTAAGGAGTTACTGATGGGAGCTTTCTCAATACAGTGCCTTCCTTCACTGGAAGGCAAGAGAAGTTAATGGTGTTACTCAGTCTCATGGCAGCTGATCTCAGCAACAGGCAATAGTCCTGGACAGGTTTAGCCCAGTAGCATAGGTGCACCAGGTGACAGCAGGGCACAGAAGACTCCTCATATTCCTTAATTAAAGGACAGTAATTTTACCTAGTTATTAAGGGGGTAAAATCAGCAAAGGAGCTTCTTTGAATTGAATTGTGAATGTATGGATGGATTATGCAAACTGTGTTTGTTGAAAGGAGACTTTTTAAAAAGCAGTTACATAGGACTATCCCACAGGGTTATAATAGTTCTAGCTGAAGGTCAAACTTAACTGCTATTAATGGCATAGGGTGACTTTAATAACTGTATTTCGATATGAAATGATGTGTATTACTGCAATTTGGTCTTTTGCAAATGTATTTTTTTGTCTAGGAAATAAGCGTAAGGCATTCCTCAGTAAAGCCATTTAGCATCTCAGGCATCACAGCACTTGCTGGTGCCATCACATGTGATCTTCACAGCCTGTGATCACATCCAAGTGGTAGCATACAAATAAATCACCTCAGACATAGCTCAAATTATTCCACCGGGACTGAGATAAAGTGATAGCTCCATGAATCATCAGCCACATGGCTGAAACATATGTATTCTGGATATGCTATGCACTTAGAGTCTTTCAGGTCTGACAGCAAACAGACAATCCTTCTGACCCCTGTGTGCTGGTGGCTGATATCACTGTCTTCTTGCAGATCTTCCTGCAGGTCGCTTGAGTCCATGTAATTGTCATTAAATGTAAGGGAACCACTAGAGTTGTTTGCATCTGGAATGTTTCACAGAGCTTGCTTTGACTGAGAAAGATGTCATCAAAAATGAAATTATTACAGATTTTTATTTTCCATTGTAATGTTTACATTTCTACTGCATTAAAGAAGTTTACCTTGAAACACAAAGACACTGAAAAATAAATCTAAAATAGTTAGGTTTACATATCAACAAAACCAAGGTTTTTAAATTTTCTGTGAAAAAAAATTGAGAGTTTTGTCCAGTTCTGATAGAAAAAAATAGTGAAATAGCCAATTTAGGGGAAGTGCACGCCATGTTTTAATTAACTCTAATTAGTTGTTCTAATGAAAGAATTTCAAGTGAAGGGTCGCATGACCTTGCAGACTCACATTTTTAGTACTGGCAATAGAGAAAGTGGTGGAGATAGCATTCCAAATGTAGTAAAAGGAAGATAACTGAATTAAGCACAATTGTTCTACTCTGCTGACCATTCACACAAGTCTTTGGACTGCACTACAGAGACAATATGTCTCTGTATTCTGCCTGTCTTGAGGTGTGAAGAGAGCATGAGGAGAGTTCAGGTAAACAAGAATGGTTCCTGATATCGTCATACCCAGGTGAAGAGCTTCAGCTTGAGTAACAGTGTTTTCTTCCTTTCTGGTAGGTAGCCATGGACTAGAGTTACAGTCACCTTTGTTTGAAGTCAAGGAATGCAATTGTATAAGCCAGTATCTTCTGTATATTTGTTGTTGCCTGTAATGTGCTGATTTTTTTTTTTAATTTTAATTTATTTTTTTAATAGTTGGATGGCTATGGCTGGTATTGAGCAGCACTGAACCAAAATTTAGGCATGCAAGCACTGACTTTAAACAGAAGAAAGTATCTTATATTCTTGGCTGAGTCAGAACCTCAGATAAATTTGGAAATAAACCCACAGAAATAATATATAATTATATATTATATATAATAAATAATATAATATTATAATATATATAGATCAATTGCCTGATTTTTGAACTCCCTGGTACTATTCAATATAATGAAGGTGATATTTCTAGCAATGAAAGACTGATTCCACAGAAGTATCAGGCATGAACATCTTTTTTTTTTTTCTTTTTTTTTTTTTTTTTCCTCTGGGTAGATCTAACATATCCAGTATGCTTGGTACTGCAGGTGTCTATATCTGTTATTAGTAGTAGACAATAATTTAACTTTGGAAGAGGTAAGGACTATAAATGTTGAATGATGTTCTGGCTAAAGAATTGCATTCTTAGGTGAAGCTGGAAAAAAAGAATTAATCAGCTTTAATGGCAAACTAACAGTGGAGAAATAGCATATCTTGGAAAGTCAAATTTTTAGAGCATTTTCTATATTCAAGACAAAATTTAGAGCCAAGGAAACTAAAAAGAAAACAAACAAACAAACAAAAAAACACAAACCAACCAACAGCCACCATGAAATGGCAAGAAGTGTGATAAAATGTGAAGAAGTGGGACTATAAAAGTTACCTCAGCTGGAGCTAACATTTCATAGTCAGAACTGAATAGCTATAACACACTATTGCAGTGCACTGAAAATATGTTAGTTCCCATCTGGAAAGTTGCAGTGATTGCACTTTTTAAAAATTTCCTTCTAACAAGAAGCAATTTTGCAATCTCAGCTCTGGCAGAAATTATCAAGATGAAATGCTTCTTTACCTTTACTTAAATGATACATTATGCAAATTGAAAACAGCAATTTAAGGAAACAATTACATAAAGAGAACAGCTTTCCCAATTCTTGAACAGGAAATGTTAAGGGATAAAAAAAGCTAATCCTAAATGCTGTTGACTTCGTGTTATTATAGGAAAAAAAGCTTGATACCTTTCTTCATTTTGGGACTTCCTGGTTCAGCAGTCGCCAATAAAGACAGTCCTTGTATAACAACCCTGATGTGAGTCCTTTTAAAAGCTGAGAACAAATAAATGAAGTTATACTACTACTGATAACTTAAAAGTGAAGATACTTCTATTGAAAAGGTGTAGCTGTTGCAAACGAGTTACTTCAAGGGCAGAACTGAAAACGGACTCTTACCCTGATTTAAATTACTTTTTGACATTTATCATCTTCTAAAGGATTCACAGCCCTTCGCTAATAGCGTCAAAGAGCCCAGTGCTTGCTGATCGTATGCTTGTTGGTAAGGTTCCTGCTGAACAATGGAAGTCCTTCTGGCATTGGAAAGACTGTGTGGAGTAGCTATGACCCCATTAGGGCCTTGTCTGGCTGCCGGCATTGATGAAGGCTGGAATTTCATGGGACCTTCCTGATTTCTTCCTTGAGGAAACCTCTCTGACTGTTAGATAAAACTGTGACTTGTCCCAGGGTCTGTTATCTCCAAGTAGAAAAGCTTGGAAGATAGTTGGAAGTGTACTGCAGGCAAAAACCTCTCATTTTCATGAAGCACCCCAGTTTTCCAAGGTATCCAATCCTCATGATGCTTTACATGCAGAGGCAAGATAGAAACCCCTCCAACTTGGAAGCAGCCTGGGCCTGAGCGAGCTGCAAGTACATGTTTTTCCCTCAAAATTTATTCTTTTTTTAGTATCAAAAAGTTATTTTTTGAAAAAAGCTTTTCTTAGTTGATGATACTCTAAACATTGCCTTTAGTTTATAATGGTGCTACAGCTTAGCTTTACGTCATTGAAGAAGTATGTGTGACAGAGTGGAGAGAGGTATGACTGAAACATTATCACTTATATAGGCAATTCAAATGATGTTCTCCATTGTCTTCTAAAGAGGTAGCTGAAAAAGTTCCTGCTCTTCTCATTTTGCCAGCTGTCCATGTGAACACCTTTCTGAGTGATTGTCAGCAGAAGGGTGACAGAGAGGTCTGTGATGTAGGGCAGACGTGAAGTCAAAGAAGCAGAACTTGCATTAACTGTGAAGCAGTGTGTTACAGTCAAAAATGAATATGAATAGTATGAATATTTGGGGGCGTGGAATAAGCCTGGACACTGTCGGCTCAGAAAAGACAGCTATGGTGTACTTAAGTGATGGCTGTTAATTGCCTACTGACATAACTACATACTGGGGTAAAGGACAAGAAGAGGTGAGGTGCAATAGCATCATATTTTCTTGGAAACACGTTTAACTGCTATACAAACAGGAGTTTGTTTTTAGTCAGTATTGTGTTTATTATTATAAGATGTATTATTTAGGGTTGTGTCTGTGTTGTCTTTATTTAGGGTTAGGTGCCATATCTTCTTAATAGATACCGAAAGTTGGTTTTATTAGATAGATGTTTGCATATAATTGTCTGTTCTTTGGTCTTCCCTCTTCCTATTTTCTAACAGTATTTCATTGCTTCTGTCATTGGGCATACCTTTGTATAGAGAGGTAGTGTGGTAAGCACTGAAAACACAGTAGAAGATCTGGTGATAGAAAACATCCTTGGATTGAATTAACATATGTCAGTTCTCTTTAGATTTTGTGAGAACAAAAGTAGGCCTATAATTAAGATGTTCAATTTGCAGACTAAACTATGAGAAACGATGAGTGGAGAAAACTGAGCTGAAGACAAAATTGAACTAAGCTCAGAAAATGATGTGAAGATGATGCCGCCTAAGGAAAGAAAGAAAGATCAGGGATTTGGGATCCAAAATACCATGGGAAAGGTCTTCAGATATTTTTAAGTGAAAAACATTGTCAAAAAGGATTTGGGGAAGTATGTAGAGTAGGCACTCATATGGTCAAAGAAGGCCTGAGGATTTAAGCAAGATACCTTGGAGGTCAGAAAATGGGTGGGAAAAGAGAACTACAAGCAGTCAACCTGAATTAGTTGTTGAAAGGGAATTAAAACAAATAAAAGTGTTTGAGTTAAGTAAATAATGACAAGATAATGATACTTTACATATTGTATTAAAACAGTATGCAGATGGAGAAATAATAATAAAAAAAAGAAATAGAACAATAGAAATGGAGAGTCGTATTGAAATAATATACATGAGTAAAGTCATGAGAACAAAGTATCCATCAGCAAGGACTGAAATATCAGTTTGTGGATTAGAAATACTTCATGTATAATTTTTGAGAGTTAAAAATTGTACGTAAGGATAATGGCGAAAGCATCATTAAGGGTGCTGTGACATCTTTGTGAAACAAGAAAGAAGTAGTGTGGCTTCATAAAGTACTACACAGAGTTGGAGGGGAGGGGACCTTCAGCCACAGGCAGAAAATAAAGATGACATTTGCAAGAATTAAGGCACTATTAAAACCAGCATAGAAAAGATAAGAATAATAACGGATTTCATTGGCTAAACCTGATCAGTTGTTAAAAGGATTTACTAACTGGACAAGAGTAAGAAGGAAAGGAAATGAGTAAAGCAGGTCCATTAATTTTTAGAAAGCTAATGGGTCAGAAAAAATAGCTGAAAATTCAGGTTCTCTAATAAGAAACAATAATAAAAAAGGATGTTGAGCTCCATAAGAACAGCTTGTTTAAAATTAGCTTTTCTCATTTCTATGTTTCCAACAGAAAAATCAAACGGAATTTAAAAAAACAAATAGGAACATGATACTTTACAAATTCAAAATATCTTAGAGGCTGTAAGTAATAAAATTATACAGATATACCTATTTAGATTTGAACAGGAAGAGATCATTGCTTGTATGTGCTGCACCTCCAATTGAGAAACTACATAATTGTGCTAGGAGCATGTTGTACCTGAGCTAAAAGCTCTTCTGGGACATGATCTGCTTGCTGAAATGGTGGTCTGTTACTGGAAGGGTTCCCTCTGGCACTTATCCTGTGAACGTTACCTTCTTTGCAATGTATCTGATCCAGAGTGAATTATGCAAATTATGAAACCTGTTTGAAACAGACTCCTTTCAAGATGTTGGTGAAGGAATGGCTGACTCCTTGAGACTCGGGTGGGAGCTAGATGTTGAACTACGCAGGTTGAAGCAAACACGCAGGAGAGCAGGAGGGTACCAGTGTGGATTTTGGGGGGCTGTCAAAGGGATTTGGGCATCTCCAGGTTTTGAGGGTTGCTGAGTGCCATTATGCTGGGAAAAATTGGGTTGGATAAGCCCTGTTGTGGGGCCTGCCTACCTCTTCTTCAGTATATCTAACCTTTAGCTCAGATCAGTAGTTTCCAACACATCAAGAGTTGTCTTTGCAGCCTTTACTTAAAAAAAGACAACAAACAAATTGCAAGCTCTTTCAGCAGGCTTGATTTCATTAGTGGGGGATGTCTGCTGAGAGATCTGATAGAGCTTGGGGCCAGAAGTAGCATAATCACCTTAACACCGACTCCTTCCATCTAGCTGTAACCCCAGGGCCCCATTCTCAGTCATGCTTGAAAAGGTACACATGGAACCATAGACTTTCACCCAAAGACCTTACCGGTTGTTCACTACTTCTGTGTTATTATGTTGTTTGTCTTTTCTTCTGTAAGATATTCCTCACTCTTAATGTTCACTACTGTGCAGTATTTTTCTGTTCTGCAGTGTCACGCCAGCCTTCATCTCTCTTGTCCTGTGTGTCTGTCAGTGCTCTGTGTATGTCTCTAGTGCTCCTGTAACTCTGTGATCTTTCTTCCCCTTCTCCATGCTGTGTACCACCCCTCATCTAGTCAGATGCAAGCTGATCATAGAAATCTTTATGTTCCTTTGTTTGAAGTACCTCAGCAGTGTTATCCGCCTTTTTCTTTCTGCCTGACAGTTACGTTCATTGCTCTGTCATCCCAGTCAGTGGGAGTACAAGAACTAGTAACATCCTGGCATTCTTGCTGAAAGCACGCGCTGGATAGCTTTTTCTGTCACAATGTTCAAAGCAAACTTCTACTGCAATGCAGCTGTTTGAGCTCTGCCTGCTCTTGGTACTATTTTTGTTTGCAGTTCAATCCATTTTATTAAACCTCTTTTTGTAAAGCAGATACATGCTGCAAGCTGATAGCTATTCAGGGAAAAGCATAATCCCTAGGAGCCGCCTGCCCTGGCAAACATGCATATGTTTTTCAGCGTGTCAACAGCCAGTTGTTCAAGCAGTGTATGTTACCTCAGTTTGTATTAGTCTGGCCCAATGCTTGAATAATTCTTTTGTTTGCCTTCACCTAAGGAGGTTGTATGGATATCCAGAACGGCAAATTCAGCTGTGGATCCATGCAGCCCCAGGTCAAATGATTTATAGTAATTCAACCTCTTATGCTCTATTAAGAATATAGTAGAATATTAACAATTTCAGGGCCAGGATCATGCAATTGATATTACTCCCATGAGCAATCCCATACTCAGTAAAACCAGGTGCTGACATCCGGCAGACAGTATTTTGCTAATCTTCATTAGCTCTTATTTCCTATTCCCCTGCCACAGTGCATTCCTACCTCAGTACAACAGCTTGTCTCCATATCCTCAGGAGAAAAGCTACTGCTCTGCTGTTTTCCCCAACCAAGATCATTTCAAATTAAAGCCTCTTGCTATATGAACACCCAGGGTCTCATCTGTAATCATCCTTCAAAACTGCACTTTACTCTGTAATTAACTTGTAACTATATGGCTCATACAGGGTATGAATGGTTCAGTTCTTCATGCAAAACAGTCTCATTTGTGAAAAGGTGCCTTTCTTGTCTTAGCCGAGTTATAAACACGAGAAGATAACAGATAAAGGAGACATTACTCTACCTCTTTCAAAGAATGAATGCTACAATGGATCTTTTCATATCACGTCTGGAAGTGTTTTTCTGAAACAAAGTAGCTGTTAGAGTACTTTAAATAATTAGATAACATGGCTATAAATAAGTGCTACAGTCTGGCATGGAATGATTATGTATTTGATATCTGGATTTGTTCCATTCAGATATATATTAGTGATGGGGTCTGTGACTTGAATCTTTGGCAGTATTGGTATATTGGTATTAAAACAAATATTGCAGTTTAACTAAGTACTGTGATACTCATATACCTTTGTTTGTTTGTTTTGTTTTGTTTGTTTTTTGAGTCTGTGTGTCGCCCCTCCCTCCCTACTACACTGAGGTCACATCTGCAGCTGATCAGAAAATGCTGGTGGTCAAGACTTCACCCCAAGATGCCATGCAAGGCCCTGGCATGCTTGAACCTTTCCCTCTGCACTGAGTTATATTTATTTTCTCTTACCTATTACAGCTGTTTCTTCTACCCAGTCCCCTCTGGGGGTCAGCCATGCACAGAACGCTCTGTTGCGTTTTGCATGTTGCTGGGGAATAGGAGAAGGTACAGGTTATGAGAGGAGAAAATGTGGGAAGGGCACTCTATAATACGCTTTTTATGTATTACTCAGATCATTCTGCCAGACAATATTAAGAAGCACAGGTGGTGGGGAAGATCTCAGAGTTTAAAAGGCTTCCTATTTAAGAAGGGGAGGAGCTTGCAGCAGAAAGAGATGTTTAGGGGTTTGATTTTAGGGAGAAATTTTAACAGGTGGAAGGGGGTGAATAAAAGCAAATGAGACTCTTTATTTTGAAGGGTCTAGAGGCCCTGTACTCCCACCTAAAGAAGGTCAAATGGTTTTCTTGTGTTGACATTAAAGGGAATTGATATAGTCCTTGCTTTTGGTGAAAAGTGAGATGTTTGGGGATTTTCAGTTCAAGTAGCTGTGATATTACTGAGCTGAACTAGGCCACACCTCGAGTACTGTGTTCAGTTTTGGGCCCCTCGCTACAAGAAGGACATCGAGGTGCTTGAGTGAGTCCAGAGAAGGGCAACGAAGCTGGCGAGGGGTCTGGAGAGTAAGTCTTACGAGGAGCGGCTGAGGGAGCTGGGATTGTTCAGTCTGGAAAAGAGGAGGCTCAGGGGAGACCTCATCGCTCTCTATAGGTACCTTAAAGGAGGCTGTAGTGAGGTGGTGGTTGGTCTATTCTCCCACGTGCCTGGTGACAGGACGAGCGGGAATGGGCTGAAGTTGTGCCAGGGGAGGTTTAGGTTGGATATTAGGAAGAACTTCTTTACTGAAAGGGTTGTTAGGCATTGGAATGGGCTGCCCAGGGAGGTGGTTGAGTCACCATCCCTGGAGGTCTTTAAAAGACGTTTAGATGTAGAGCTTAGTGATATGGTTTAGTGGAGGACTTTTTAGTGTTAGGTCAGAGGCTGGACTAGGCGATCTTGGAGGTCTCTTCCAACCTAGACGATTCTGTGATTCTGTGAGTCTGAATGGAAGAAGGCATGGATAAGACAACCCTACTGCTATCCCCTTCTTTCCTGGCAGGTACCATAGCCCATGCACTGGCGTTATCCTGCCAGTGGGAAGAAATGTGGGGGAAGGAAGGTGGAGGTAGAACCTGGGCCAGGAGCCTCAGATAACCCACGCCTGTACTCACAGAGAGCCCAGCAGTATCTATTCCTAATAACTCTGGAGTAACACTACAGTGACAGTAGTATGCCATCTCCCTCTGAATGTGGCTATTTTGATGGCTTTGGCTGTGTTTGCAAAGCTCTGGTATCTTGAAGAGCGCAAACATCTAGTTTGTCTCTTTGTTTTTCCCTTAGTATTCACAGTTTGCTCTGGGTACTTGCAGTGCTTAGGAAGAATATCAGTCTGATTTGTTGCCTGCAAGAGAGTCTAATTAAAACAAGAGAGCAGGATGGGAAGTGATGACACACAGTGCAGCTGAGCTGCTCCCAAAGCTGAACGTGGCAGCTGCGGTTTTCGTCATTTGCAAAGCCTCAGCCAACACGTTGGCCCACAGAGTTAAAATAAATGTCTAATTACGTTGTTTAATCATTTCAGTTCCAAATTCATGCTTGCAAAGTATTGCAAAAGACAGGAGAGAAACACTGTGAGAGCTGTGATCATGGCAGTGGCCTGCCAATAAATCAGAAATCACGATGTTTTTTCTGAGTCAGATTCCTCCCTTTCCCTGGCCGGTGGTCAGGCTGCAGAGGAAGGGGTGTGTGTGTGTGTCTCGACCAGGGTGAAGCCCTCTCCCCATCCCTGTCTCTTAGCAGTGACTCACAGCACTGTTTGTCAGCATGATGCTAATTAGTTGCTGAGCCGTGAAATACTGCAAGTGCTAAGAGAAAAGACAGGAAAAGACTTCAAAGGTGTTTGCCATTTTCTTTTCATTCGTAACCATATTGTGAAGCTATAAAAGAAATGTCTAATCACTGCTGCCTGGATCCAGTAATTTGTTGTGTGTGGGGAGATGTTGCTCCGGGGTATTTTGGGGTGGGGTGATTTTGAATTCCTTCTTTGCTTTCTGAGGGGGACCAAATGAGAATCACTTCATTGAGTCTGGTGGGTAAAGGTGGGCAGGGTGATACCAGTGTGTCAGGTAGAGGGACCGATATCCCCATCTCAGAGCAGCCTCTTAGGAGGCAAAATGTGTTAGGTCCAAGTCTAGTTTGGGGCACAGGGAACCCCTTTTCACCCACAGCCTAAGAAAATGCTCTAGAATAAAGTGATAAGGAAAATTAGTGCATAAGTCTCTCTGTAGCTCTAGCCCATACCTACCAAATTATTTGCCAGTAACGACAATGCATCTAGATTAATGGGTCCCTCTGTTGAAATGTTGCATATTCATTAAGCTGTTTGTGAATCAACAGTCCATCTAGATTATTGCTACAAAGAGCACCAGGAATAAGGCGACTTTACGCACTGGAATGGTTCCCAGTGGTCATTCATATTTACTGAAGCAGTAGCCCACTATAACTATAATGTGTTATCTTTAATTTGCCATTTTTCAAATAGCTCAATTGCAGATGATTGAAAACGCTGCCAAAAGGTAGGAAAAAATGTCCTTATGAAAAATATTTCTCATTTTCACCTAAGTTTACTTGTCTTCTCTTTCCCTTGTGCTAAAGGTCTTCCTTTCCCCAGTTGTGGAAATTCTGCACAACATGAATGAGGATTACTGAAACAGTCAGTGACTCACTTACTATTAACCTGTGTGACAAAGAGGACATGCCTGAACTGTTCAGGGAATACTTACAGTCAACAGTTTGCAGTCATCAAAATCATGACTAATGCCCAAATAAATTGTGACTGCAGGTGATGAACTTGCTGAACTCTCCTCAGAACATGATTTTGTTGAATTTCAGTTCCCACAAACTAAATCTCACATTTCTCATGTCTATACTAAGACCTGCTCTGTTCCAAAGCAGAAGTAATAGGAGGGAAAAATGAAACCTTGAGCACCAAGGAGCCAAGTTTTTCAGAATCCAAAGTTTGGGCTTTTTAAATGATTTTAATGATACACATTTTTATTCCAAAGGGATATGCTGTAATAAGACATTAATTACTGCAAAGAGAAACTGTCTGGAGAGGAAAAAGAATTGTGCCTGGGATTCAGTGTCAATTTGCTGCTGATGTCTATTTAGCCAACGTATTATTGGTACTTACAAACAGTGACTGCATACCACAGTCAACTGAAAAGCCAAAGTATTTCTTAGTACTTCTTTTGGAGCATGTGGTCAGTCAACAATACTCTTCTTTTTCCAAGCTAGGATTTCCCATTTAAATTCAGTTTTTTCTCCATTTTTTTTTTTTTAATTATTCTTACTTTCCTCTCAATAGCATACTTAAATCTCCCAGATCTCTAAAACCTTTGCTGAAACACTTAGCTCTTTCACTTGGCAATCCCAGAATTCAGTGGCAGGTCAGCCAAATATGGGCCACATGCAACCTTTGCACATGCAGTAGTTGTTACTAAGGTCCATGCTGGAGCCTTTGCTTTTCTTGCTGTTGGACACTGCACCTGTCTTCCAAGTATGTTTATTGTTTTTTTTCACATGCAGGGAAGAAAGGTTTTTCAGGCAGTGTTTCTAAGTAAAATGATGATATGTGTGACAATCCAATTATTTAAGAGAACCCTAAGAGACTTATGGAGAAATAACCAGGAAACAAAACTGAGGTGGGGAGTCTATGGGGTGGTGGCGTGGGGGTAATTCCCTTCACAGGCATAAAAGGTAATAAGGAACACTAAAAGTCTGAATGAACCCCTTGGCAATTAAAAATCCTTCATACAGTAAACAACTCTATTTTGAGCTGTTACCACTCAACATTAACATTACCTGAAGATTAAAACATATTTTTCTATCCACACACTTCTCCAAGAACCTTTAGATTGTTAAATCAAGACTTGTTTTTCAACCATTTAACCTCAGAGCCTTACTAAAAGACTTTCTAGAAAGCTTACAGAGAAAAAAAGTATGTTTCGTTTCTTTTGTTCTCATCTGATCCTGTGTGTGTGGAGGGGTTAATGTGATGATTACCTAGAAATCTCAATGCCCATCTGAGAAACTAAGAATATAAATTTGTGATTTTTCATTCTCTTAGCCTGGAGATAGCATAGATTAGAATTTGATAAAATATACAAATTAGAGAAAAATGAAATTACACGTGTTCAGCCATGCTAGGGTTTCTAAACCTTGCTGATCCCTTCCCCCCTCCCCCCCCCCTTTTTTTTTGTTTTCTTGCACATGTGTGAACAGTGTTTCACAGGTATTTCAGGATTTATTCAGGTCTATTTGCTTAAACTGTACAATCCAGATACCAGCCTTGGTTTGTTTGTATCTTGGACATAATATCATCAGAAGTAAATTTAAAATGGTATTTTATTTTTCACACCTTTGTGTATTCATTTTCAACAAAAGGAACAAAATGAATCCTAGATTTTGTGGTGAGGGCAGAATCAATGCAATTACCGAGTTATAAAAGGATATTAAAATATACCATGATAGCTGCTGCTCACTAAAATCCCTGATGTGATCCCCAGCTAAAAAGAAGTTGAAGGGAACTGAGAAAAAATTTATCTGTACTTTTCTGAATGTGAAAGGGTGCACAGGGAATAACGTCATTAATTAACACACCATGTGCTGGTCCTCTGCCAGTGTGAATGCACTTTCTAACTTTTGAAGGCTTGGGCTTTCTTCTGTCCTGGACTGGAAACATCGTGAGGCTGGAATAGTAGGATGTTGTTCTGTGATGTATAACTACTGCTAGAACACCATGATATTCACCAGGTTGCAGCTCATCTCTCTGCTCTATGAAGGCAATTGCTTATCAGGTGCAATAAGCATGAGGCTGCTAGACCTGAGATTTTGTTCTGCCACAGGGCCCAGAAAGATAACCACGCTTCCAAACGACAGCCATCTGCTTTCACCCTCTAATGTTTATGCAAGGGAGGACTACAGTCAAGCTCACGCAGTGTATGCACTGAAAAAATACTTCATCTAAACCTGCGTCAACATTAAATTTTTAAGTTGAATATTCATTCCCCCCCCCCCCCCCCCAAACATCTTGTTAAGCAATGGATATGTTCGTGTTTCTGCAATTCCAGATGAGTGTAACCTTGTCATCATGGCAATGGGTCATCCATCAAGCATCAAAACAGCAAAGGGTGAGATTTTTCAAGGCAGATGCAGAATTGAGCTAGTGAAAGAGACATCAAAAACTGTTACCATAAGGATAGCTTTTGTGGGCATCACAATCCGTGCTTGAAAATGATGTGGATCATTTTTCTTATGGAATGAGTTGCAGAAAAGTGGGAATGGAGAATAAAAGGAAAACAAAAAAACAATGTAGCATATGCAGGCTTCTTTTATGCCAGCCTTGATAATCCTGTTGCCCTTAATACAGCTTTCTGCTGCTGAAAGAAAAAAAATATTCCTCTCCTACTTTTCACTGAAAAATTAAAAAAATATATTTCATAGAAACTTCTGACTTTCTGCAAGGTTTTCATATCCACAGCATCTGTGGAAGAGTCTGGTACTTCAGTGAAACCGAAAGATACCCCACATTGTTTCCATTCCACTTCCCCTCTTGGGGATAGCCAGTGGCTCAGCATGCTGTGCAGTTGCTGAGTCTATTTCAAGCTTACCTGCAAATTTACATAGCTAAGTCAGGTGCTCTTCCAATGAAATACTCAACTGAAAACCAGGCAGGAGGCTGCTGTTAGTGGATGCAGTATTTCTCCTTGAAATCAGTTGCCTTCTTCCAAGGGAAGTTGTCTCAGAGCTCCCATCTTCTAGCTGCTTTTTTTGTCAGTGCCACAGAGGTGGTTGGGCCAATTCCAGCTTGAATGTTCAATTTGAAACACTCACATGGTAATTGCTTTAGATATTTCTTGCTTAGATGCTTAAGCTAAACTAAAACACTCTGGGAGCAAGCATGTCACTGTAAAGGCTAGATAACTTCACAAAAGGGACACCAGTACTGGTTTGAATCTAAATACAGTGGGGACTTAACCACCTAAAATTAGGTTTTGCAGCACCCAGCTTGATCACAGAGACCAATAAGACCTTTTAAAGAAAACCGTGCTCTTGGATAAAGAATAATCTGGGTATAGCAGCAGACTTTAGAAATTTCACGGTCTTGCTTTTGCCTGTCATATTTAAATGATAGCCAAACTTAAATGGATTAAATTGCAAATTTTTAAACAAAATTTGAATGTAGCTAGCAATACCTCTATGAATTTTCAAAATACAGTGCTGAGTGGAATACCAACTAAATAGATATATATCTCCAGAATTGTATGCCCTTGTATAGTTTTACTTTATTTAGAAACTTTTATCATTCCTCAGTACACAGTGAAACCGTGACCACGGAGTGTAGTATAGCTTTGAACAGTCTATTTAGCAAGTTTTCTATTTCAGGGTTCAGAAGCCTGAAAATTACGGATGAACTGTCTGAAATTATATATAAGCCTTCAGCAGAATGCCTGCCTTTATGAGCTCCTCCTAGTTTGTGTTTCTTTCAGATTATTTGTTATTTAAAACATAGTTTGTCCTGCTTTATTTAGATGCTTGAATTGCGTGTTACAGTAGCAACAATGCACTCCAGGTAATTCATTTCCAGTTGAGCTTCACTCTGCTTGAGTGCTTAAAAAGCCATTTGGCTTTCTGTCTTGTACCTTTTAATGCCCCCTACAGTGTGCAATGACCATTCAAGAAATTCACTGCTTGTCATGGCCTATTGGCTTAATTTAAAAAGCTAAATTGGGAGACTCCACATGCTCTACTTTCAGTATTTTCCTATGTAAAGCTGTCCTATGATGGGAAATTGGCAATGGAATTCACCATCCCAGAAAAAGCAGCATTAATATAGTGGGAAGAGAGGAGAAAAATACATAGTGTCATACTTGGTGAAATGTAGTGTGGATGTAAATTTAAAACCTGCCAAGGCTTCTAAAACAATCCCAGCTGTGATCAATCTCTGCCTCAGGGAACTGAATGCTCTGCAGAGACCCCTAGGTGGCATGGGATGTTGCAGTTCCAGGTCGCGATGCTCACAGAAGCCAGGAGGCACTATGGGAATGTCAGCAAAGCAGACACTCAACAGAGACCCACTCAGCAACGGGCAGGAAAGGTCTCATTTATTCTATTTATTTAAGCTCTTGCTTCATCTGACATCAGAAAGGAATATAGTCGAGTCAAGAGCTGATCTGTACCCCAGAGGATGGCTGGTAGGAAAGCACATAACAGCAAACAGTGGACAGAAGTGATATCTAAAGTAAACAAGTCAGTAAGAGCCTGCACTGTGAACTGACTCCAGGTTGCACAGATCTGTGAGATGCTGAATCTGGATTATCACACCTGGGGCTCCTCATGGCTTATAACTGCTTAATCTTGGCAGAACAGCTTCCAATTCATTTGAAGGGCAATTTCCCTTACACCATTTTCCAAAGTGCCATGTGGACATAAGTTTATGTACAGAAACCAAAATATGGAGATTTATAGGTTGCACCTAATGGATAGGATGTAACGATACAACCTTGTTTCTGGGAGAAGATGTACTTTACATGTAAAAGTTCAGTAATGTCATGAGGATGAGGGACATTTTCTGCAGCGTGAAGAGTTTCAAATCTGCCCTCTCCCAGGGAAATGCGTTCCTAATAGTGCCACAAAGTGTTTGGAAGATGTCACTTCTGTTAGAGCTGTGCCTTTGTGCAGGTACAAATTAAAGGTTTGTGAATGCCAGAGCAGAGAGAAAGGAATTGTTTGTCTTTTGGTGTATCTACTCAGTGTTTTGCAAGTAGAAGTGAGGTGTTTCTCTCCAGGCTTCATTCTGGCTGAATGTGAGCAAACTCTAAGCCAAAGCTGTGTAGATAGCAGACTGCTAATACCAGGCTAGTAAGTAATCTGAAGGGCAGGATTTATTAGATTGGGCCCACTGCCACTCCAATGCAACTAGACAACGTCCAACCCACCGACAGAGCAGGCAGGCACACTGGTTGAAGAATGAGGACACCCAGCTTTGGGATGTCAGAGGAAGGCACTGGGTTCCAGTCAGCAAGCTTATTTGTGGTTTTTTATCTCTTCTCCTTCGTCTGCATCACGCAAATCATACAAAATTTGGATTGATCCCAGCATAAACAAAGCCACGCAGTGGCAATAAACACTTTGAGCTTCCCTTTTTGCTGCTCATGGTGAGACTGCTATAGAGCTTTCAAGTATTTATAGTTTTATAAGGTAATTACTTGTCTCCAGGTCACATCACATGCTGTACATTGACTGCAAATTGATTTTTGCTCATTATATAACCCTAACTTTTAAAAATAAAGCTATTGCAGAGTTGTATTCCAAGACCTTGTGTCTTCACTGAGAGATAGCTCATACAGTATATCGCCTTATTTCTCTTCCGTGATCAATTGAGGACATAAAATTATTGTATATTTAGTAGATATTTTCATTTGCATTTTTTTTTTCTTTTAGATTTATACATTTTTGTAAAACAGCGGAAATCCTAACATGTAAAAGATTAATATGTGCTTTTCTTTTCAAATGGTCTGAGTGTTAACATTCCATAAATAGCCCAATTTTCCCTTTGAGTTGATAAGTAGTCAAATACTTCCACTAAAGACATTTTTACTTTATCATCCAGAATGTGAACATTTAAATTTGACTGGCAATTATTGGTGGTGAATGGAAGTTAAATATATGAGTGTTTGCCTAATTTAGTTTGGTTAATCTCATCTTCAGTGCTACTAAATAATTGCTTGAGCAGCCATCAAGACAAAAGGCTCGTGACAGGCTCATAGTCTCATATATTGCTGTGGTATACTAAGTTATGCTGCATCAGCATCATACAATCAGGAAAAGATTCCAGTCTCTGAACTCGGGAACTTTAAAAGGCTATTGGGGAAGTCTAAGAAATATTTAAATGCACATTCAACCTCACTGTAATTTCTCTGTGTTCAGCAGCTGAAATGTCATGTGACATCTCCTCAAATACCATATGTAATTCCAGACATACACATTATCCGTGAGGCTATATCTCATCTACATTAGTTGTATAGACCAAAGGCTCAGGATCTATGCAGACATTGAAACAAACTTCTGATCTTCAGTTCATTTGTTGATACTTCTGTTTTATTCCAATGTTCTACTAACATAGCAATGTCCAAGATTCAGGAGTCCTGTTTTTTCAATTCCAAGAGAGGTCTTTATGGAGCCAAACCTTAAAGTTCAAAAAGTGACAATGGATAAAAGAGTAATACATTATTCTAGGCTTGCCACAAGTAATTGCAGATAAAAGCAGGACTAAAATATTTGCACCTGTGAAACCTCTCATGGAGCAAAGCTAAGTAATGCCAGGCTATGCATAGCTTCCTTCTCTATAGCTGTACTAACCGGATAAAGAGATGCAGTTTGGGTGATTCAGCTGATTGAATAACTTCTCAGAGCTTTAATAAGCTGATTAAAACAGGTGAATATCTCTCCTAGTTCTCCTAGGTTTGTAAATGAATTTAGCATAAAAGGCTGGTAACACCACTGTATGAGAAACTGTTTGGACTTCATCTGCGGGAAGGAAGGATCAAAGTGATTTTGGTCACCTGCATTGAGGAAAGTTAAATTTGAAGCATATCTGGTGCATGGTATGATTGCAAGGGTGGCTAGGGGGCTAAGAGCCTTTTTTATGAGAGAAGCTCTGCTTATGTGGCCCAGCCAGATTAAAGCTGAAAGACAGCTGCTATCTAGTAATGTAATTTGTATCTGATACATGGGAGATTAAATACCAGGTGAAAGAGAAAGTAAGTGACTGGTTGTTTTTGGTCCTGGTTCACTTTCTGCTAAATTTGATAACATTATTTTCTTTTTTTCTTTATAATTCCAGTTCAGTGACTGTACTTGGAAACCAAAAAGGAGATAGGGGCTTTCTTTAAACTCCTCTGTATTCCAGAAAAGAAAACTTGCCACTAAATACTAGCATTATTTATTTATTTATTCCTTGAAATATAGAGATCTGGTTTCTTTTCTCCTTTGTGTGTAAAAAAAAGTGAAGTCTGTTTCAAACACTTACATCACAGTCTGATTCTTTCTTACCCTAGGGGTGCTAATTTACACTTACATTGGGCAGATACAAGTGCCCAAGTATAGAAAACTACCAGTGAAAAGACAGTTGTCCATACTTTTCTTATTCTTATATACGTAATACCCCAAGCTCCTTTTAATTAGTTTACACCTAGAGAAAGTAACACCTATTTAAAAATCAAACTATGAATAAAAATCTGTTATTTTCTGTATTTGAGAAATGTTTTTTCAGACTGCACTTATGAGACTATCAGACTCTTTATTGCCCCTATGTCTCCAAGCTCGTTAAAGATAGTCAAAGAAGCTGTAATTGGTCAGCAATTTCAAGTTTTTTTTTGTTTGTTTGTTTGTTTTGGGCTGTGTTTTTCTAACAGACACTTTTCTCAAATCTGTTTTCATACCATTTGACAATTCTAAAAATTAAAATTCATGTGTTTAATTAAGTTTAAATACACAGATGATATATCGCTCAGAAAGATACAGGACTGATCCTGATGGATAGATGCATATCCGAATTCCTAGATAGATGTGTTTCTTCTGTAAATTTTGCTGATGCACATCCATCTGAGCACCTGGCTTTATTCCTGAGATACTATTCATGTCTTCCTGAGGATCTGGATGAAAAGAATCAGGGTTTTGTCAGAAGGATTAAGGTAAGATCTACTGAGCCATCCACATTAAAAATAGCAATGTAGAATATCCCCACTCTGGCAGGTGTTTAAGCCAGAACAGCTCCAAAATGCATGTGGCACCTATTGCTAGTCACAATATTTTCCTTAATTTGCTTTTATGGGGGAATTTAGAGGGCTCCTTGTTTAAACAAAACCTACCCCAGTGTTCTGATCTCTACAGTGATATGCATATGAGGTAGAGCAGAGTCTAATCTCTACTAGTACCTGGAGGTGACTAGGACATTACTTCAAACTCTTCTACAGAGGAAATAATAATTTCATTTCAGAAAATATTTTCTTGTCTAGAATCTCCAAATTTTAAGAAAGACACAATTTGAAGGTGAGAAAATTTCCATCTCATATATTCTGCTTCTTATGTCAATGAAGCTCACCTTTAAATACTTTAGCTGCCTCCTGATGTGTAGGTGCAAATGTTATTCGTCTTAACATAATCCACCAGATAATTCACTTTCAACACTGTATTTGAGTAGTGAGATGGTGTATATATAGTATATCAGCTGTCATCCAAAGTAACAAATTATTTGAGAAGAGAATATTTATGGTCACTTGGATGGACAATCTGTCACAGACCAAGCAACTTTCTTATAGCAGGAGCTGCCTTTCCAGAGACTGCTAATGGGAAAGGAAAATGACTTTTTAAATTACTATTTAAGCGTAAGGACTCTTCAAACTTATTAAAAAAATTTAAAAGACAGTTTGGAGAGTTGATAGACCTTGGTGTAAAAGATAAGCTTGTTTGCACTGATTTGAAACAGAACTTTAATTGATATTAAACCCTGATAAGAGTAAAAAGGTATTTCACAAAAGGGAGCAATGAAAGAAAAAGTAACCTTTGAAGATGCTGTAAAAATTCTCTGCTATAAAAATAAAGACATTTAGAAAAATGCTGCATATGCATGAAGCCAACTACATATTCACAAGCTGAGAGTGATCTAAGAGCATTGTGTGAAGGTGCTGAGTCAATAAAGGAATGACAGCAGCTAATTTCAAATCCAGCCATCCATGAAAAAGCTTCATGTTTTATTTTGTTGTCCTTTTTTTCCTCTTCATAGCTGTTGAAAAGGTAGAGTTACGAAGCCATCTTTATTAGACTAGCCGCTTCTTATTGACCCTGCTTCAGCTTTATAATATTTTGCATAGCTTCTTGCTATATTCAAGATATCAAAAAATAAAGGGTGTAAGAACTTACAAGATAGCTTAATAGCTGCCCAGTTTATCACTGTCTTGCACTATATTGACATCACAGAAATATGACCTTGCAGAACACCCAGATGGCAAAAACCCCAAGAATAATAAAATACTTTTGCTCTGTACCTCTCCCTTTCTCTTTTTATAAAAACTGCATGTCTATACAGGAAAAAAAAAAAAAAAGGAAAGCACATTAAGTTTTTAAATCCAAATTCCTTCTCACTTATTTTATTTTTCCTTTGTAAGATGAGGAAGAGGAAACTAACCAATATAATACAATTTAATGAAATTTTGCTGATATTAATATAGCTTTTTCCAGCAAAACTAGATGCTCCAAGAAATATTAGACAGCACTAACAAGGATTTCAGTTTTTAATACAAAACTAAGTTCTTTATCTAAAACTCCTCATTTGGCAAATAGTGGCTATAGTCAATTGTGTAGCCAGTACCGTGCCCATTTTATAACGTTACAAGATTACAAGAGTGGAGATTTCCATCTTCCTCCCCTTTCTGAAACTATCATCTTCTGCCTAGATTGAGAAATGTCACTTAGGCTGGGAGACTGAGAACTCATTCCAATCCTGGTCTTGTTCATGCTCATCCTTGTTTGACATCAGGATAGGGATTTAATTATCTGCATGTAAGGGTGTAGAAGCATTATAAATGTTTTAAACATCTCCCTTGCCCCACAGTTGCCTCTTTTTCAGAATGGTGGGATGTGTATCTGCCAAGTTTCTAGTGAATAAGTGATAAACTGAGAAGGAACATCAGATGCTTGTTTCAGTGCTGGGACCCTCTTGCAGCTGCTGCTCTACTGTGCAGCCACCTCTGTGGGTGCTGTCTCTCCTTGCCTACCTTGAGGCTGCTGAGTACTGACTTTGCTGTTGGTATCATAACCACTGGTTTTGATGAGATTATTGGTTTGCAAATTGATCAGGTTTACCAGTGAGATATAACTTCCTGATAAACTATTCTTCCATGAGGCAGGATGTCCCTTCCTCCTGGCCACTGGATATGGAAATAGGGTCAGAAAAATCACTGGTTTTAATGGGGATGGCCAAAATTGGAGTAAAGGCTACTCCTGTTTATTTCTGTTGTGTGGGGGTGTTTTAGGGTAGAATATGTTCATGCTTTCCTCCAGAAGAAACAGATGGTTGGTAATGAAGACTTTGAGGAAAAAAGGGTCCTGAGACTTGATTCTCCATTGCTTTAACTTCCAGGTTGAGAATTTGCATATAATGCAGAATTTTCTATTTTCAGATGGAAAGCGCCTGATCTTTCAAAACTAAGAGCTAGCTCTAATGCTACCAGCCCTTGTAAACTGCCCTGATGTCACCATCCCTGTGGGTAGAAGAGGCATGGAAGAGGAGATGTACCCATTCCTCAGCGGCTCAGATGCTCAACCTGCTTGCAGAGGAGTGGGAACACTGGTGTTTGAAATGGGAGACCTCAACTGTAGTGATTAGCTGTGATAACAATCCTTCTGTAAAGGCAGAAAAGAAGGAAAAAGGACTGCATATTCCTGTGGTTTGTCAATCTGCTAGCTTGGAAGTGGGGGTGTTGGAAGGGTGAGCAGTTCTTGCTATCCCTTGCAGCATGCCATGGTACATAGTTGTCTGTTTGCACCATCATTTGATTTAGTACCACCTAATGTTCATCCTGATAACAAGAAGTACAGGAGAATTCAGAATTAAATGTGCTATCTGCAAACCCAGTGACCCACTTCCTATTTTATATAGAGGAGAAGTGTTTAAAAATATTATTTGTTCATTCTCCTCACAGAAAGATGTGTCAGGAAGAAATGGTTATGCTGTGAACAACATTTTAAAAAAGAAAAGCTAATATGATATGACAAATTATATGTAGAACTGGAACGAAGAAATAATTGTTCTTCTGGAGATTATTTTAATTGTTGCTTTTTGTCTTTCATATGCAAATGGACAACTGCTGGTGTTATTAACTGTTTTGCAGCTCAGAGGGGAACTTATTAGCTGCCTTGTTAGTAGAGTTCAGCAAAATGTCATCCTCAGACTGCAGGGAATTTTTCTAAGTAGGGTTTTGCAAAGATAACTGTTATTGCAGTTTAGAGTTCATACTCTTACCTAACTGAAATTCAGAGAAACAGATATAGTATGTACAATGTAGATCTTTCTGTGGAATTTTTAATTCACTAGATAGAGAATGCCTAGCCCTGGGATGATGCCATCTGCTTTATCACTATGTTCACTATCTGTGTATCTATGTATGGAGTGTACTTAATATTGTTTTCAATTAATTGCAGCCATCAACAAGGGCCTTTGAGTAAAGGTGGACATATTTAGAGGTCACAGGAATTAATGATGCTAACGTTTTCTTAAAATATTTTTTCTTCCTATGCTCATGTAACTGCCTGTCACCCTGGCTAATGTGCCTGTATCACTTTATGGTCTGAAAAACTTTTTTTTTTTCCCCCTCTCTATTTTATTGATTTGCTAAAAGAAGAAAGATCTTAAGGGAAGGGAAAATGATCTTTTAAGAGAACATTTCTACAAGAAGCCAAGTGTTGCCTCAGTCTCCTGTTTGCATAGTACTTTTTTCCTTATCAGCTATTTGCTTCCTTCTCCACTGTGCAGAATTAGACCAATTACAAACTGACAAAGAAACTAGAAAAAAAAACAAAAAAGGAAAAAGAAAAGGTCAAGCAGTAGTATCTCCCCAACTCAGCTCCTATCAACATTTATGATATCCTTTTATTGTATGTATTCTAATTGTCAGTCCAAGGAGGACGACTCAGCACTTAGACTGCAGGCCTCCAGATTGAACTGACTAACCTGAAGTTCACCCTCAACAATGTTAGCATAAATTAGAATTTATTTATTTATTTATTACAAGGAATAAGGAGGTTGAAGGTAAAACAGAAGAGAAGCTTTTATTTTGTCTGTATTGCGTCCAAAAACTCTGTTCTACAATGCTGATCCCAAAAGATGTAAAAATTCCCATGGAATGCAATGAATTTTTGCATTGACAAGCTAGTCAAATCTTTGACAGGTTTTATGATGCCACTGGTTATGTCCAAATATTAACATATTAAATTAAAATATATTTCTCCAAAAATTGAAAGATATGTTAAGAGAAATCTAAACTGATAATGATACTTTCACTGTCTTACATCTAAAATAATAAAACTGTTTTTCTCTTTGTTTGCTTCTTAGTGTTTCAGTAAAATGTTTTTCATTGTTGAAACCTATTAAATCACTTTTCTTGTGTCTTGTGTCTGGATTCTCTGCTGCCTGTGGATTGAGATCATAACACAATCTTTGCCTCAGCACTTGCACAATTTTCCTTTTCTATCTGGCCATGTATATTTACAGAATTTAGCATCACCATTAAGCTACTGAAAAATGGCAAGATACAATTAAAAATATAAAGGTAATAAGGTGTTAAAGGCAAGATACATCTTAATATCTTTATGGTACCAAAGACAGTATCTTCACATTTCCATCTGTCAAATGGCACCGGGTTCAACAGTAAAGAGGAAGAAGAGGAGCATGCAGAGGTACAGGCAAACATACATATTCACACAGAGTCTTGAATTCTTGGTGAATTTAAATGTCATTTCCTTGAGGCAAAGACCAAGTATGGGTAATTTCAGCTTGTCAGTTAAGTTGAAGAAAATCTGTGATGAAGCTTAATTCAGTCCTTTTTTCATCAACATTAAGCCTGGCTATAAGTTCATCTGAAAAGGATAAAAGATGTAGCTTAGAGAAGTAATAGATATGCATGATGTTTGGGGGCAGTAAATTACATTTGCTATTGTTGGTTAATTTTCATCTTGGGCCTGCTCTCAGTAAAACATGCTGTCAAAGCTGACAAGTGCCACTGATGTTTATTGTTTGTAACACACGATAGAAACTGAAAAGATGTCTTACCACATTTACTTAGTGATATTAAACAACCAGTAAGTGATTATTCTAATACTTTCATCATTCTTCAGGTGACTCTTACCCACGAGCAATTGATAAAAGACTATTCCACCTCTTGGGAGAGTGTTCTATTCTTTAGAGAGGTAAAAAGTACTGTGAAAGTAGATAACCCCAAATTTCCCTTGTTGGCCCTTTCATGAAGGAGCACTTGCTCAGGATGCTGAGGTATTTCTGCCTACCAGGTGAGATTTTGAAAGGATGAGACCTGGTTTCAGAAACACAGCTGTGCCTAGAAGGGCACTTGGCACCTATATTTATGTCCCTGAATTTTATCCTTTTTACCTAAAGAGAAGAGCTGAACAGATCTGTGAGGTGAGTTACCAATGGCAGCTGGCAGATATTTTGAGAGGCACAGCAGCCTAAAGGTTGGATGTGAGCCCCCCAGTCCCTTCCTGTTTTCGGGTTACAATTCATCTCTTACAACTTTAAGACATAATTTCAGAGGGGAAAAAAGCTACCATGTGTGCATGTAGAGCCTGTGGGTGTCTTTAATCTTAGGAACAACTAATTTTGGGGGTCTTGTTTCAAGCTCTTCATTAAACAGTTGTAAATTTTATTTATTTTTTTCCATGTCTGATATTTAATTCAAGGACAGGTGTCAATAGAAGTGTATGATACAGACCTTGGCAGCCTTTAAGGCTTTCTGGGAGCTGTTGTGAGGTGGGAAGTATTATTCACTGCCATGCCATGGCAGTTTCCTGCCGATTATTAACCACAGAAATCATGTGAAAGTCCTATTTTTTTCCCCTCAGTTTTTGGGATTAGCTAGTTAGAGAAACTTCATCTTTGGAGGGTTAATATCTTTCTGCCTTCCCTTGGGGAGAAAATAATGTCAGGTGTGGGTGAAGAGACAAACATGTGAAATGTGATGTCTTGGACAGAAAATAAAGTGATTAGTTCCTTATTAAAGGGCCAGAGAGAGAGGCTGTAACTATAGTAACCACTGCATATATGAACCACTACCCACCTCACATTAACCCACTCGGTTACAAAGATTTCAATCCATTTTTACTTGTTTGTACAGCTCTTCCTCTAACTAAAGAGGCTCCTTGTAAATAAATGTCCAATATGCATATATATATGCATTTGCATACACACACATAGATGGACAGCGAGAAACTGAGTTCATCTGTGATTAGCAAGACAGATGGGTGAATTCACCCATATAAATAGCTATCATCCATCATTTTTAATCACTTTTTTTCTTCTTGACTAATGGAAAAGTAATGCCTTAATGACTCAGGAATTGTGTTAATATTTAAGAATACTCGTATCTCTGTGTATATTTCCATTCTCTAAAACATTATATGTTTTATTTCAGCTGCTTCTTTCTAATAAAATACTAATAGCATTTTAAAATTGAGTAAATAGAGTCTGTCTCAGAAATTCTATCACCTTTATCAGAGTCAGTTTATAATCTCTCTTAGGTCAGCAATGCCATTAACCTGTTCCCCTGCACTCACTTCACATCCTCACAGCTGCATTAATGCATGATACTATGCTTCTACTTAGAATGAAATGACTTAACATTTAACCAGATGATATGATCAAACATAAATTTGAAAGACAAATTGCTGGCAAACGTTCTCCCTTCCAAGAAGGTCAGATCTAGGCTTACAGTATTCATCATCCTCAAACTGTCCAAAGTCTTCTGGTAAGTACTGAAATTGAAAAGCAAATGTGAGCTACACCTAAAGCCTTAGGAGATATTTCCAAATCGCACATTTTAAGGATCTTTATCTAGAAAGCCTGAAAACTTCTAGTCATCAGATCTTAACATGTTTTTTTGTTGTTGTTGTTCAAAACATTGTTATTGCCAAATAGCAAGTCCTCACATTTATTGCTGATAATGAAACCACTTACCAGCAATATTTCCATTAGCATTATGGAGGTCAAATTTCAGATGAAGTCCACCAATAAAGGGTCCTTTGTTCATGTCAGTGAGGTGGTGTTATAGAAACTGAAATGCCAGCAAGGATCAAATACGTTTCTACACACTTTTACAACAGAGAAATCTTAAAGCCTACCTAGTCCTACAATGATGCCCGTAATTTTGGTCACTGTTTCCTCTTTTGTCTTCAAAATGGAACAATACTTCCTGTGTGTTTCAGAATATATAAATGACAGATATCCCCTGTTTTCTGCTTTACTTTTCATAGAGGACTTCACTGTATTTTCTTTTTTATACTGTGTGAATTTACTGTCTATTTTTTCCCACTTCAGACCAGTCAATGAACAAGTGAGCAACTTCTGCTCTGGCTGAGATCATGCCAAACGTCTTGTGCATGTAAAGTGGTATGGTGGTGACATTCCTTTCAGTACAATATTCTGACAGATCTTTAACTTTTGCATACCTGACACCAAAAAGTGGTTTTGTATTTATGCAACTTCTGCCTTTTGAAACTGGGAATGGGAGTGGCTTTTGTTGTGACTGGGTGCATGTGGAAAAGGAATACTTTGAGCAATGTTATTATGGATCAGCTAGTCAGCCTTGACATCTGTAGTTATACCTTTGGGACTGAATCATACTATTTTTCTTCCACTAAAAACAGAATTTTGCAGAATTTCTAACCTAGTTTTACTGTCTTTATTCTCCAGCTTAATTAGACTTAGGGATTGCAATGTAGCTTGCTATTTACATCATCAAAAGAGTCTTCAAAAATAAAATATATATTTTTTTTGTTTTCCAGTCTCATTTTCTGTGAATTGCTTTTTTGATTGTTTCCTTTCATTTTATTTAATTAATTATTTATGTATGTATTTGCTGCCGGCCATGGTCCCTAGATACTTGCTTGCACAATGGACTCTGCTTAATGCTAGATCACTGTACAGCATGCACGTTGGGTTAGACAGGATATGTGAGGATTGCCCTTGAGCCTGGTAAAGTTACACTTTCAAGCTTAGAACACTCAATATAAGCTTAACTCCAAGATCTTTCACCAGCATGGTGAAAGACTGCAGTGATGTGATTCATACTGCTACTTATGCACAAAAGTGTTTGCATCTTGGGACCTGTCTGGCTTGAGGATCGCTCAGAAAATGGATGGATGGTCAAGTAGATGGATAGACGGATGGATTGATTGGGAAGGAAATGGACAGGGAGTGTAAGCTGAGCAAAGAGGAGCTAAAGCTGTGCTGAGTGTAATGATTCTGCCTGACATCTGAACACTGGTGGGGCATGGGAGTTTTCACATTGCTATTCTGCAAACCAAGACTAAATGCTAGAGGTCCTACTTTTGGCCTTTCCTAGGCAAAGGTAAATTTGAAAAGGCATTCAAAATTTCATTATTTAGGAGTGTTTTAAATTATTTACATAGTGTCACTATTCTTCGGAACTTTACATTATTTCTGAATAATCTAAAACAGACCATTGAATTTTTTATTTTATTTTTATTTTATTTATTTTTAAATTTATTTATTTTTATTTTATTTTTATTTTTAAGATGATTAAGACCCAAGGAAATGGCTTGAATCTGTGATAAGGGTGGTTCAGGCTGGATATCAGGAAAAGGTTCTTCATTGAGAGGGTGTTCAGGCACTGGAACTCAGGATATTCTATGATTCTATTAATGACGTACAGACAATTTAACAGTGAATTGTATTTGGTTCAGTTGAATAATGACTAAAAGTAGTTAGTCTTGGTAGCCTGTGGGGGAAAAAAAAAAAAACGTTGTCTCAATCTCCAAAGGTCATGTGCCGTAATAACACAGTAAATAGGAAACTAGCAGTTTTTACAGCAGTATCTTAAAGCTTTTATCCAGGTGTCTCTAGCATAAATGTTTCAGCAGCATGTATGTATAGGACTTGTCCTTGGATTATCTTGACCAAAGCACAATTCAGTTTCTAGTATTTTATTTCTTCTCACCTTCAACCTTTTCTTTCAGTACTCTTTCAAACAACAGTCAGCCCTCACTCTTAAATAACCATCACATTCAGATGGAAACAAGAACTTAATGGAGTCAAGAACTTAAAATACCCTTCAAGAGTCTCATTTTTTACACTGCAAATACACAACTTGTTAGATTCTAAGGAGAATCTTGACCATAACTCTTTTCCAGAGTTATAACATTCCTCCATACCTGTTCTCGACCATATTTAATGTTAGTTTCTGACCATTGCTGACTATTCATTAAATCAGAACAATTTGCCTTTGCTTTACTCTTACTGCAGTCAGAGAACTTTAACAGCTATGAAAAGCTCCAGTTTTGGGCAGAATCCTTGGAAACTATTTTGAGCCTTGGTTGTTATTTGTAGTCCCTTGGCCCTGCTGGGGTGCTGCTCTGTTTGCCATTGCTGCAGCTCAGCTAGAAAAGCTCAGATGACCTCCACCATCACTGCTTCTTTGCAAAGTGGGAGGCAGCACACATTCAAACCCAGAACTTCTGCCTGTTGTACACTTGTGCAGTAACACAGCTCCTGTGGGAACTGAAAAACGGACTCTCTGTGAGCTGTGTGTTTCCACAATGTTGTTAACTTTAATTCTTTCCTCTCTCCCCACTTTCCAAATGGTGTTATAACTTTTGAGCCCACTGAACATGACATAAGGGTAGAGATCTCAAAGATATGAAATTCCTTTTAGTTTTGTAGGTGGCTGGTGTGAAATGAGGGATTTAGTGCACTATCTGAAAGTCTGTAGTTTCTGAACTCTGGACTTTTACCTTCTGCTTTGTGTATTGATTGCCCAGGGCAATTCTCAGAAATAACATAAGCAGGGTCTGCTTCTTTCTCCATGAAGTACAAGGGAGCAGCAAGGGGTAGAGAACTGAGGAGAATACAACTTCAGGTTATGGAAATCTCTCAAATAGATGGAAGGCTGCAGTGTATGCTTTGGAAAATCTCATTCCATATTTTCCTCCTCAAATTCCCATTTCCAAAGCAGGAAAATCTGACCAAAACCAGAACCTTGGGAGTACTGGTCCTTGTGCTGAGCACAGAGATCATGAGTGTGGTAGAAGAGGGTTTGTAGATCGGGAGGAGATCAAGAGCAGTTTCGTGTCAGAGTGAAGGTACAGAGGGCATAGTGTGAGCAGACAAGAGTTAGGTTTGTTCTAGAAATATATGAATAAAGTCCATAGGAAACCAAAGTTTTCCTGTGCAGTAATAGCTTGTTCTTCACTTGCAGCTTTTAACATTAGATGCCATTATTTTAAAACAAAAACAAAGTGTATGCTTATGCTAGTAACTCCTTTGCCAGGTGTAACCCAGAATGAATTTTCTGATAACTGATTTCTGAAGTAATAGAAATGTTCACCTCAGATTCACATAACAGTGAACAAGCAGCAGCAGCAGCAAAGGCTGTGTCAGGGAAGGCCTTGGGAAATATGGATTTCACAGCATGAAATCAGAATATCCTTGGGAACGAAAAAGCATTCACACCTGAAAAGATGCTATAATAGGCCAGAAGCAAGTTTAAATTGAAATTTTGAAGATTGAGAATTGAGACGTGCCTATTTCGGAGAAGGAAAGAAAATGAAACAGTTTTATGTGAGGAGCCGTGAAGGTGGCAGAGGTTTATTAAAGAATATTTTCACAGAAAGTTGCTCTTGGATTTTAGTAGCGTAACTACCGAGGCTGCAGGCCGTGCAGCTACAACAGTGATGGAATACTTCAGAATAGATGGGAAGAGTCACAGGTGCACTGCTTCTGACTGGGTAGCTGTAAATGATGGATTACCCAAAGTAGAAAAATATAGACTGTCTACCTGCCCTTACTTTTGACTAAACCACGTGGGTGCACAACAGTGGAGGGGACTGAAGCAGTGAGCTATGGAAAAGCAAAGAGTTTAAATCCAAGATGGGAGGAATGCAGAAAAGGAAACAGGGATCTGCCATTTCATTCTTTGCCCAAGCCCATTCATATGGTCTCCAGTTGGGGAACTCCACATGGGGACTATACTAATAAAACCCAGATCACATGTGTATGTGGTAAAGGCTAACTACTCATCTTCATCCCAGAAGGTGACTGGAAAGTAAATGAGTAAACACAAACAAAATGTTCTTGTGCAGCAGGGCAGTCAACCAACATCACTCAAAAATGCATGAAGATTTTATTATTTTGGTTCTTCATTAATGTCCTCTTTGGAATTGTGCTTGGTTTTTGGAATATGTTGCTATGATGTACTAAAAGATTCACTTCACTTCACACATTCAAATATTGGAAAATAATTTTCAGGCCATAAGTCCTTTGCTAGCTTTTCTTACATATTATTGTTACAATTTATTTGGTATGATATGATCTGAAGCATATACTGTATTCTGTCCTCACATAAAATGCTTAATTAGTTCCTTAACAATCTGATGAGATTTGAGGTAAAAAGAAAAGAATTTCAAAAGTCTTCTCTTTTCCCTTTTAGAAAGAAAATTTCAAAAAATTGTAGAAAACATTTAAATCATTACGTATCTTGAAAGGATGGTTGATGGAGCTTCAGATATTCATATATGATAAAATACAGAGAATATAAGGGAACAGATAAAGTAGAGGAACAAATTAAATATCATTTTACTGAATAAAATGTAAAAAGAACAAGTGAAAAACTGGCAGATAATAATAAGAGAAAAATATTAAAGTATGAAGAGCAGTAGTCCTGTAAAGGCAGTATTAATTTTCTTAATGATGTAAGAGATGTATTACTAGAAAACTGTAGTGATGAAAGAAACCTACTTTTTTATTTATTTTTAAGCAAATATAAGATTACCAAGTTCTTAGAAATAAGAATGAACAAACTATATAACAGTTCAATATGAACTGCACATTAACCCTATTTTGCATTTATTTATTATGTTTAAAATACTTATAAAGTAGGTAACAAACACATTTGAACATCAAGCTTTCTTGTATGGTATTAGTAAAGTCAAGCCCTATTTTTCAGGATACTTTCAAGTACCTGTTTGTCGGTTTGTGTTCTTGGTAATATCTGTGATATAAAAAACAAATAAGCTTTAGAGCAACTAATAAGATGAACCCTGTTAGCTACAATGATTAATGCAATAAGGATAATTTGCAGCTAAAATATGCATGTGTATGCAAATTAAATAATATTAAAAATAAAAGTAACTTGTTTAAGTGTTTACATTGAGGAATTGGTGAACATGTTCAGATAAACATTACACTTTTTTAAAGTTACTTTTATATGAATAGGTATTTTGAATTACCTGCTGCATTTAATGTTCAAATTTATGTTTTAATGAAAATCAGAATGTCCCCTGGACACCTAGGAGAATCATATTGCCCCACACTTGTGTATGCTGTTATGCTGCATTAAGAGGTACAAGATACATACACACTATAGTTATTTGCTCTAGATATGTGCACTTATTGAAAACTAGCCCAGGAGTCTCACTTCTATGGCCAAAAGTATGAATATGCCAGTACTATTTCCTTGCCCCTCAACTGTGTTAAAACGGTCATCATTTTACTTTATGTAATTGTACCATAGTATCAGGTTAAACTTTTTTAACTAAATCAGTTACATTTGAAATAATATCCATTTAAAGGAATGTAAGAGGGTAATAGTACTTCCTAATCATAGCTTCATAATCACACTCATAACTTTTAGACTTTTCAAGTATATATGATCAGTGCAGTAGGGACGCACAGTATTTGTTGCTCTCGTGTTTAACTACAAATTTTACCTATGACTGGTGAGTAAAACTAAAATAAAATTGGTGCATCAACACCCGATTAAAAGAGAGCTTTTCACAGAAGAACTGTGCTTCTGTAGCCCTTAAACAGGTGCTTGTATGCACTTAATCTGCAGTCACCACCAACAATAAACTGCTTATTGCCTCTTTCAGTCTGATTTAAAGCAAGGCACACAGAGTGAATCACAGCTGGAGCAAAGATTATTTCCAGGAGAGGAGAAATTAATATATTAGTGGTTCAGAGTTTTCCTGTTATTTGCTTGTGAAAAGCAAAAGCGCTACCTCAACTCTAAATAATTAAAAGCAGAAAAAACGGTGCTTAAATGGGGCTTGCAGTGCTTGCTTTGACAAGCTCTGTATCACATTCCCTTCCACAAGCAACTTTGTTTAGATTGCCTTTAAAAAGATAAATTAGAAAGCATCTCTAATTATCTCTTTTGCTCATAGACATTGCCTGGTATTGTAATAATCATAGAGACTGAGAGATGTGTATTTGTTAATTATCAGCTTAATGAGTTACTCTTTCAGAAAGTTAATTAGACGAGTCTCCTGGGCTACAGTCATTACTTTTAAAGCAAACAAACAAAAACCATTAATAAATCTCTTTCTTGGGGCTTAGATGTTAGAAGATGACGTCAGGCTCAGTGCTGTGCGCTTTTGCTAATGATAGCACTGGATAAAGGAAGACATGAACAATTGCAAAGTTATCAGAGGCAAGAAATCAGCTGACCCAATGCTTGTGACTGTAATTAAACTGAGCCCTGTGGCTAACAAGAGAATTGTTACAAACGAAGCAAGAAATTGTTCATTGTCTGCTGTGTCCTCTTCTTTTTGACAGCAACATTTGTAGAAGAAAATGGTCATGAAAATCTTGTCATGTTCCCAGCTGTGAAGTGTCACAACCATTAGGCCTGTTGTCATAATGAACATGACTGAGGGTTGGGATGGGCACATTGACAGGGGGAGTGGAGAGGAAATATATATAGCTGGTAATTATTCTTACCTATCTTTATTCAAAATGAGATTATTTTTTTCACTCGTAATCCTTCAGCTACTTTGCTACTGCTTGTAACCCTGTAGTTTATGACTCTTTCTTCTGTTGTAGTTTGGCTAGTATGTGGCTATGAAGGTCAATATTTTGCATTGCTTTAAGTCTTTACTTAAAACATTTTAGCATAAAGTCAGATTGAACTAGGTGAAAGTATGGGTAGAAGTGCTTCTCCCCTCCTAGAAGATTGTTAGGCAACTGCAGACTGCCTAGGCTTGAGATTTCTACTCAGGCTCCTCTTTTTAAAGTCTTATGAAGGTCAGTCAAGGCATTACTATTCTAGTAGTTCTTTGATTGCTAGACAGTTTATGTGAATGGCATCAATGCTATCATGATGAAATCCATTCTGTTAATATGTTGAGTAACCTGGCTCTGAGCATTAGGCATGTTGACTTCTCTGTCTTCCACCCATGGAATGAGATGATGTCTGCCTGCTGAGGTCAGACTTATGGAAAATGTGTACTCCTGGGTCTTGCTGGATGATATAAAAATCTGAAGGGCAATATAATTTTGCCTTATAAGGAGTAGGCCTTGATCTGCACCTATGAACAGACAACAAAATTGTGTGTGGTCTTGATGTGTCAGTTTTCTCACAGCAATGACAACAAAATATTTTCAGCTCCTTTGTTCTTTGCTAAAAGTATTTTAACACATTGTGTCTGAAAATATCCTAGTGTGTAATTGCCACTAGAATAAATTGTCACAAGATGGCTGCTAGATGTGAGGAATTAATGACTAGAAACACTGACATTTTTAAAATCATTTAGTTTTCAAGAAATAGGATTTAATTGTAAAAGGGGTAAGAGAAACAGCACTTGTTCTGAACTTAATGACACTGTTAATAAGGTAGGTTTCCTGATTGCTTTTACAGATAAATACATTCTTTTTAATCTGTTATATGCATGTGATAAAACAAATGATGATAAATACAGCAGACTCTTAAACTTTAGCTTGTACTGCTTGTATTGTCATATTATCATAGATTTCTAGTGATGGATGATGCTTATAGTGGTATACTTTCCCTAACCACAGTTCCTCCAGCACAATTCACTACGCTGACCTTGCTGAGAAAAGACATAAAAGAACCTCAAACCTATTTAAAGAGGAGGTCAGTGTCAGCTGTCTTGGCAAGACATCTTCATCATCTTTTTGGTCATTAAGAATATAAGAACTTTTATTTCTTGCTGAACTTTCTTGAAGTTTTCTAGAGGACTTCTAGAGGGTTAAGAGGGATTTCTGAGAGGCAGCAACAATATCCTTCTGTCACCTGAAGTCAATGGTATGTGATATTAAAGTTCACCCCTTCTACCCTGGCCTAGAGTTTCCTATTTTTCCCCTCATCTATTTTCCTTAGAAAGCCTGCAGTCTCCTAAAAACCACATCTACTGCGTCAAACCTATTTGAGGAGGTGGAAAATAATGTCTAGAGATATGAAATGATATATTTTTTCAGTTTAGCTGAATAGTCTTTTTGATCGTAGCTGATGCATACTTGCATTGGACAGAGGTCAACAGAGAAGCACACAAGAAAAGGCAATAGTTTTGGTCTGAAGCTAAGCAAACATTAAACTTGAAATGAAGTCAGTGGGCCCATTTGTGGCCCAATGGCTGTAGTTCAGATATATGATGCCCTCCATACAAATCACTAGGTGGCATCCAGTGGCATATTTATGCCACTACATGTCACTACAGAGGTTAATGACATCCCAACTGACAAATTCTATTGAAATTAAGAAATCAGAGTAAGTTCCTGAATTGAACACTTAATGTTATTTTATGCTGTGTTTGTGATATTCCATGGATAAAGAAATATTGAAATTGTGCTATAGAACAATAGCATGTACATAACTATCGCTAAACTCTTTAAAGTAGAGCAGTTTGTAAAATAAAATTATTCCTGTCATAACTGTGCTTTGTTTTCCTTAAACATTTTGACAGTGTAATTTATCTGCTAAGTGTCAATGTCCAAGAAAAAAAAAAAATCTGTTTGTTAATCTTTTTAGCTCTAGGGTTTAATATGATGTTAATAATCATGCCCACAACTTGCATAGATTTAGCAAAGGCATGAATCACAGTGCAATTATATTTTCATGATTTGAGGAATTTGTAAGTGAGCCAAAGTACTTAGCAGTTCCTGCTGTAAAATAGTGTAAGAATATGGTACAGTGTTTCCAGATGCAGATTTATTACAAGCTTTACTAAGAGAAGTCAAAGGGATTTTTTTTTTTTGTATTTTTGCATTGAAGCAAAGAAGCTCTTGATGTGAGGACGATCTTAGTAGCCACAAAGTAGATCAGGATGAGGGGAGAGGAATGGAAGTATACTGGCTGAGTAGGGCTGGGGAGATACTGCAGGCAGAGGGTAGGTGCAGGGCTGCATTGACCCTGCAGCACAGGCAGCTTGCCTGCTTTTGTAGCCTTCTTGTGTCTGAAGTTGAATTTCTTATTTCAATTCACTAGCATAGACAAGAGCATCAAAATTAGAGTGTAAAATACACTCTGGCCTGATAAATCTGGGGTAGTACAATTTGTTATCTTCTATTCTGGAAACATATAAATTCTTTCAAGTTGCTAACTCAGGCTAGCTCATACAAAGAGTATCTGAGTATAACAAGGGTGAGAGATGCCATGTGTAGAGATGGCACTGTTTAAAAATGAACCAATAAAATTGCTAAAATCTGTCACTGAAGCCTTTGGAAAGATTTCCTACATCAGCATCATATGAAAGAGGTCTCACATAGAAATTAAAATATGATAAGCTGAAGATTCCAGCTATATACACTTGCATGCAACGGGCTTTACCTTTTCTATGAAAAAGTTACAAATACCCAGATGAAGTTTTTAAACCTTCCAAATGCTGTCCCAGCTGGGACGATTAAATGTTCATTAAATTTATTTAATCAAAATCAGTTTTCACCAGATTCCCCAGAGTCACATTTTAGAACTTAGGTTTTAAACTGTTGTTGCTTTGTTGTGTGCTCTGTTTCTACTGCTCCAACTTCCCCTTATTGAAAAACTGCTGGAAACAAGGCTGAGGAACCTGGGGAGTTTGTCCAGTCTATCATAGCTAAAATAATTTGGCCACCTAATTGGTTAGTTCCTCTCTCACGTACCAGGCTAAGGAAAGGATGGGAACTTGCCCTGTGCCTCGATTGCTGTTATTGGGGCTTGTGGCTCAGACCTTGGGAATGAAGCAGATAAACTCTAATTTAGCCAAATTCTGCCCCAAGCAGAATTGATTACATATAAATACTTCCAGACAGATGTTTGCATGAAGTGCTCTTAAAAACTGCTACTGATGGATAGTTCACTACTTGTATAAGAAAATCTATCACAATGTTTAATGCTGGAAAAACTTCTCACTTGTTCTCTAGCTCAGATCTCCCCAGTTGCAGTTAAAGTCCATTATTCTTTGACCTCCCTGCAGTGGACACAGAAAACAGATTAATTTCTTCTCGTTACAAGGAGCTTTTGCATATTACAAGACTTGGTCTCCCTGTAGCTTTCTCCTCTCTAAACTAAGTAGCTGCAATTGATTCAAACTACCCCTATAGGACATTTCATAGCTCTCTGATTATTATTCTTGTTTTCTTCTGGATTGTTTCCAGCTGATCCATGGATTTGTTGAAGCTGATACTCTGTGGAATGTAGCTCTGCTAATTCATCAGCAGTGCTGAGCAGACCAGGTTGGAAGCCTTGCATCTAACCCTTCTTTTAATACACTGGGACACAGATAGCTTTTCAGAATTGGTGTTGTTGGATACTGTTCAGGTGATCACCTTCCTTCTTGTCTGGGGAGTTGATCCATTCTAAGCACAAATAAGAACCACAAATTTGTCTTCCCCACTATCATTTAACAAATATGTTGAGATTTATTTTGAGTTCTCAAGAATTAATTAAAAAACAAAACCAAAACAAACCCAAAAAACAAGATTGCAATAAAATCAAGCTGGAAAATATCAGTCCTTTATACCTGTGAAGTTAAAATAATATACAGCCTTCCTTCTAGCGTAGTTACAGATCAAGTGGTCTAAAGAACTGATATCTTCACCATACTTGTTTGCAAAAATCTGTACTACTGTTGCCTTTATACTGTACAATTGCTCCTGCACAACTGGTACTTTATTATGTTTGGTATTGAAAGATTTTTAATAGAAATGATATCTTACAACTAATCTCCCAGATGGTAAATGTTGAAATTTGCAGGTACAGAGAAACCAGATGGGGCCAAAGTATTTAGAATATTTCTTAAGCAGATTTGAATAATGTGGACCAAACTCTGCCACCATTTTCCATGCAAGATTTTATTCTTGTTTCTAAAGTAAATTCTTCTAACTAAGGCAGATGTGACCTTTTTCTTCCTTTTGTCTCTGGGCTATTATTTTACTTTGGATGTTAGATAAAACTTTCAGCAGTCATATCTTGCCTGTCACTTTCTCTTTATGAATGTTCTTTCATGACTTCCTTGAGTTTGCTGCTCTGTTTACTTCTGTCTCTATAATTCATTGCAATCTTTTCGACATTCTTTCAAATTTCAGGAAGCATCAGCAAATTTTCACTCTTTTGTTCAGTGACAGTTTGTCTGCAGCTGAATTCAGATGATGTCTTTTCATCACTGGCAATATTTCCATTACATTAATCTCTGTTATCACTATTTCTTTGCAGACCACTGATAGGAGCAGTGTAATAACGTGCCATCCTAAGCATTAGCTAATCACACCTGATACAATAATGTTGATGTTGGAAACAACCTTCATTGCAGAATGAGTCAGAGAAACCTAGAGAGATTTTTAAGACTGTAAGTCATATCTCATATGCATTGTAGTTTGTTTTGCTATATATGTTGATAAACATATTGAGAATAATATTGAGTAATGCTAGGGTGATTATGGATTATATACATATTTATGGGCTAAGATAGCATCAGTATTTTCTGTCTTCTGTTGTCTAAGCTTTCCTGGAGTGGAGCTTACGCAGGTATTTATATTAGGGGAAAAAAAAAAAAAAAAAGCTTTCTCACCTGGACTGGGAGTGCTACCTCTAAAAGGAGAAAATGAAAATTTATGGAAGTTGTATAGCTGCAACAATGACTTGGATTTGTATAAGAACAAATACCTTTAATTATGTGCCTCAGATCACTTCATAACACGTATTTTTAATCTCCACTGCTGAATGTGTAGTTCAGCAGGGTGTCTGCAAAGCTTACCCACATCCTACCAATGGAAGAATTCTACTTATGTTTTATGCTCTTTTTGTTAAGTGATTACTTCTTATCGAAGATTCTAAATAGTAAAAGAAATGCATGTGAATAGCAGAAATGTTCAGCTGAACGATAGCACTTTTTCACCTTATAGGTTTGATCATAAAGAGGATATAGGTGTCTGAGGAGGGAATTTGGTGAAATAGCTGCTGAGCGGCAGCAACTTGCACTCCAAAGCCTTTGAAGGATCCTCCTCTGAAGGTCACTCCACCTTCTGTCAGAATTGTGCTTGTGGACCTGTACTCCAAGTGCTGAAGTACCTCCCTGGAATAATTAAAAGCCTTGCGTCACATGGAAGTGGATTTTGTATCAGTTCTCTGTATAACATTTTCTTCCCCCCAGTTTTCCTGTTCTTATTGTAGTTGTAATAAATATTAAAATGTGAAGAGGATGGGAAGCAAACAGAACTACCTTCCTAGGTCTGCAGGGTTCCTTAAACAATAGCTCTGAGAAGTGTGACTTGCCATGTTGAATGTTTTCTCAGCTCTCTGTCTTAGTTATTATTATGCACTCAGTGCCTCTATTCCATCTTCCAGGCAAAGCATGCAAAAAAAAGTATTGGGTGACCTATATAATTTACAGCAAATTATACCCGAGTTGGATGCCAGAGTGAACAGACCCTGGTTTGTATGCAGGGTATAGCTATTTTTTTCCCAAACTCAATGTCTTGTTTGATAACATAACTGAAAGAAAAGCTGTTATTATAATGAAATAAAATAGTCATGAATAACATAAACTAGAAATGTAATAGGAATATGTAAAGCAGAAACACTTGACAGTGTTTTTGTTCTTTAAATTTTTCCCAAAGATATCATAAACCATCAGACTGTGGCCATTTGTCTGATTTGAAAATCTTTCATTTCAACAAAAAGTGAAATGTTTCCATGGAGATCAGCCAGAGATAGCCAAGAAGTTCGTCATTTGGCTGTACTTTCATTTTGGTTTCTATGGTTTCCAGACAAGAAGGGGGAAAAAGTGAAGTTGCTGAGGTTCTTTTTTTTTTTTTTTTTTTTTCCCCTACGTGTAAAAGGTTAGTGTAAACCAAGTGATGGAATTGTTAATCTTTATCTTGGTCTTTGAAAAACCTTGTATAGGTCATATTTTGCAGTCTTACATCTGTTCTAATTCTAGGGGAAACAAATAATAAATTAAACTTTCTTAGCATTATAAGTAAAATTCTGAGCAGGGAAAATATGTTTATAATGACTTGACTTACCTCAACTGCACTGCACAATGCGAAATGGTAACAGGGTTGAGAATGCACACTTCTTTTTGAAGGATTCAAAAGCTGACAATGAAATATGGGATTTTAGAAAGATGTGAAGACCTTCAGAAAAGGCAGTGATGCAGATCTTGCTCATTAAACTGAATGGAAAATTTTAGGCATTGTAATAGTGAGTGTTGCAGTTTGTGGATTTCTGTACTAGGTAAATGTAACTCCATAATGCAAAATAAAACTTATCTTGTCATCTAAATTCTTATCTTTCCTCCCATCCAGACTCTTAAACTTAATTTTCCTCAAAAAGTTGCATGTGTTTGTTTGGAAATGGTGAGTACAACCTTTCCACGTTACTTCATTGAATATTGCACAGGCCCCATTCCTACATCATAGATTTGAAAGGTCACTGTTTTCCTTTCCATCCTGCTTCCTGCTTTTTCATTCCCTAAGAACTGTGAGATTTTGATTATATATATATATATATATATATTTTTTTTTTTTTCTTTGTAAATACACCAGATGAACTTTTTCCCATGTAGGTTTTTTTTTTTGTTTTTTTTTTTTTTTTCAGGGCTAATTACATTCTCTCTTATCATCTCGTATATTTTTGAGGAGTCAGCTTCCATGTCTTGCCACTGACCACATCCTTAATTGTCTGGCTTCCTTACAAAGACAAATTTATAGTACTGTAGGGAAAAAACTGAGTTAAATCTCAGAACAAAGTAAACTACATGTGATAGTATTGCTACGTGAAATTAGCTGAACTGAAGATCAAACGAAGCTTGATGACTTGTGAAGCCTTCTATATCTACCCTGTATGTATGACTCTGCAAAATTAAATGTTCATACTGTCTCCAGGCAAGAAACGGTTGGAAAGGGAAGCTATGTATATCAGAGCAATCACTGTGCTGCTTAAAATATTTTTAAATAAATAAAGTAATACTTAGCTTACCAATCTAAGCTTTCAATTGAAATGCGTGATTAAAGAAGCTTGCAAAGGTTTTGGTTCTAGGTTTGAGAGGGGGAAAAAAAAAAAGGCCTTGATATCAGAACATAGAACACAAAGTTAAAATGTAAAGTAAATAATAAATGTAGACATAAAATCTGTTATTTCCTAGAACCATTGAAAAGTACTTGAAATTTCTGCAGAAAGCAGAAGGCTACATGACATATAAAATGGGAAGTAGATTTTGACCCAGACTGAACACTGTAGGGGACATCCCAAAGAAAAACTACCTGGATCCCAATACTACAGCAAGAATATACAGCAACTCTGGCTTTCTAAGTGAGTTGCACAGGGACACCAATCATCCTCAGTGGTTTGTCATTAAACATGTCTGAATAATACAAAATGAAAACATTAAGCCATGATTCACTTGTATGCATGCCTGACTCTTAACAACAAACTGATTTATTGAAAAAATAAAAGTTTTATGTCTACCAGGACTAACTTTTAAATGCTTACATTCCTCACTGTTCACATTACCTTAATTTTTTTTTCAATTTTTGGAAACAATTTCTTTATCAGTTTTACGATTACTACTCCTCAAATAGGGGAAATAATATGTATTTACAATCGTATTCCCACGTACCATAAAGCAATGACTAATATTAATTTAAAATAGCAACTGAGTTATTAGAATGTATTGTATTACCACAAATGTATGTTTGATTTTTCCAAGGCTGAAGAGAAATATTAGTTTTATATTGTGACACTTGGAAAATGTGATAGTTCAAAATTTAATACTTAAGTAATTATGAAATGTGAAGCTAGTTGGGGAAATTCCTAGGAAACTTTTTGTTCTCTGCCACTGTTCTTTCTACAGTTTGAAGGAGGAAAATGCCACCTCTGTTTGCAAAGAATTTTTTATGAAGCTCTGTAATATTTTTATGAAGATCTGTTTTGCTTTAATATCATATTCTGTTTCTATTATACTGTGTTTTGAAAGAGATGTTTAAGTGTTATGGTAATTCAGTGGTGATATAAAGCATTTGACCAAGTTCTTTAATTGCATGTTATAAATGCTTGATTGTATTCCCGAACAGTAAACTAAGTCATGAAATGACCTTTCCTTTTCTCCCTCTTTCAAGAAAAGACCATTTTGAATACTTCTCCGCTGCCAGGGGAAGGATCGAACAATCTCTTGGTTTCAAATGTCCTTTATGAACAATCCAAAGCCATCAACCTTCAAAGCCATTAAAAATATCTGTGATTTAGAAAGGTATAGTGAGAGACATTACCTTTCTCCTTCCATCAAAAATAAAAAAAAAAATGGGTATTTTTGTGTGGGGGATGATTTTTATTTATTTATTTATTTTTCCTGTAATATTTCAGACGGCATACATCCTGTCTTTAGTATGTAAAATCTGTACAGAGTAACTGCCAGTGATCCTGCTAGGTGAGTGAGGAACTGCTTCAGGGAAAAAATGTAGTAAATCTACACGATGTTGAAACTAGCAAAAGATGTCTGAGCCTCAGACCCACCAAATTAATATACTGGGGCATAAACAGCTCTAATGGAGCACTGATTAATGTCCTGAAGACATTACAATAGCCATCCTGTAAACAACAATGAAATGATTTAACTGCCTGTGTTCCAAGGCTTGGTTTGATGAAGCACAGGTGTGCAACCTTGGCTTGGCTTTACTCAGGAAATTGTGGCAAGGTGTAAGAAAGTGAGAGTTAAACTCATGCAAGATAAGAGAGGTAAAAGCACAAGCTGAAGTGTCACTTTTGAGATGGTAATAGTTAGCAGTCCAGAAGATAACAGACTAGCAACACTGAGTAACAGAGCTGCAATGGAGATTGACCTTTTCTCTGACCTCTGGCTGGCTGGTACACCACAGAAGATGGTGAGCATAGCCTGCTGGCTCACCAGTCCTAGCCTCCTGGTGCATGCATTAGGCAATAAGCAACAGCTGCATCCTCTTAAGTTGTGTCTATCCTGTTTGCAGAGTCTCATTACTTGAGGAAAAAGGTGCCTGAACAGCAGTAACTTAGTGAGGGAGTGTTACAGCATCTCAGATATGGTGCGGGATATAGGTATGATTACTTGTAAGTCATATGATTCTTGAAAGGTGGGCTTGTACTTTTGCCACTGAAGTGAAATTAAGAGATAGGAATAAGCCTTGTATGAACTGCAGTGGGAAAGGCCATCCCTTCCACTTATGGCAGTCTCTCCTTAGATTCTCCTGTGTGTCATTAGGAGAGAACAAATAGCAGCAAGAAGATCAATGAAGGATTAGGATCCTCAGGTGAGGTATAGTTTGCAGAAGAATTACCAAGGAAATTATATGGAAATTGGTCTGTGTGTGTATGAGATCTGATTAATATGAACATTAAAAATATTAATACATTATTTCATTCGGGTCACTGTAAGAATGGAATCTTTTAAGTAATAAATATTTACTTTGATTAAGGAATAACCAAAATATAACATTGATGCCCATTTGTAATTATAACAAAACAGAGTTTTCACCTATACTATGACCACTTCAAGCCTTAAATGTTGATTTTTATTTTCATTTTTAAATTATCTGCAGTATACCAGGACAGAACTTGTTTGTGCCTTGCCAAATGTTGTCATAACTTGTGTAGAAAAGACTTTCCATGAAGGAAAATATTTTCTTGGAGGCTATAGAGTCCATGTTATTTACTGGATTAGTTTTCAGAGGAGGCTTTACGCTTTATTTGTGTTCATCATTGCTATAACTCTCCTTTCCTTTAGTTACATTGCCTGATAAAATAGGAAAATAATCTGACTGGTCCTTTGCTCTTCAAACCAGCATCAGCTGAGATATGGCCCATGTGTCAGGTAAACTTCATGATGATATTCTTCCCTTTAGTATCATGCTCCTGTTACACCCATCCTGGTGCATCTGGGGACTGTGCCGCATGCTCAAACCTGGGGAGCCAAAATGCAGGCAGCATGTCAGGCATGCTGCTCACGCTTCTGCTGTGACTAGTAACATGCCCATCCTGTGAAAAGCAATGCCTCTTTCAATGTGTGTCAGATGTGGGCCCTGCGACATCCACAACCTGCAAAGAGGAATGCATCAGCTAGCTGGTTTGCCTCCTTTCCATGCTATAATCCCATGATTGTTGCCACATAGCTAGGATGTGGTTGTACTTTGGCTGTGTTGTGGATGTGCAAATAATCATGACAGGAGAGGGGGATGCAGCTTCCAGTGCAGCAGAAATAGATCTACGGCCACCCTCTGGCTGAAAGTGTAGGTGTCACTTCACTCCTCTGCATGTGTTTGATAAGTTGAAATAAAATTTTGTACCACAAATTAACTTCAGAAATTCATATCTCCTCAGCCACACCTCTCTGCAGTAATCCCTGTGGCTTAGAAGGGGAGAATAAATTAACAACCATGAGGGCTTTTGCCTCTGCTGGAGCCTTGGGCTGTCTCACAGTTATCTGAACCTCACAGGTAGACTGCTAGTTTTCACCCTCCCAGGGAAACTCTTTCTACCTAAGCTCACGACTCTGCTCTGCCTCTTTTTAAATTGGCAGAAAGTGCTCCATAGCCTGAAGTTTTGCTGAACACACTCTGAGATGCCTGTAAGAATACTTGTTGGATTTTTGGATATGCCAATAGTAAAAACAATGAAAGACCCCTGTGGTAATTGTGAAGGTTTGGCTTTCAGGTAAAAGTCTGGAAACAAAAGGCTGCAAGTAAAACCAACTTGATGTGTCATTTAGCTTAAATTTAAAGATGAGATGATGTTGGATATAAAAGGTCACAATCTGTGGTAAAGGTAATTTTCCTCAAAAATAATTAAAACAAACAAACAAACAAATAAAACCAACAAGCGATAGCTTGGTGATGTGCTAAGGCACTCAGCCAGCCCAATACTAATGACGATCCCCCAGCCATCACCACAAAATGTTAGAAAATCCTCAAATATAGCCACCTTTCTCAAGCTCAACTTATCACACCACTGGTCTTGGATGGTATTACAGTGTTTTTTCAAGAAGCTAGAGTTTAATATAATTTTAACTGCCACTGGGGCCCCCTGCCTTTTCTGCTTAGTCATGCAGAAGATGGAAAGAACTTTGATGGGTACACAGATGTTCTCAGGTTCATGGCACTGCCCCTGTTGTTGACATTAGGGCTGATTTTAAGCATCCACAAGTGATTCTGTAGAGTGGTTTGCATTTGATCTCTTAGTCAATAGCTGTGTAAGAAATTAATTGCTCCATAAATTGGAAAGCCTTAAACAGAAGCGATCTGCTACTGAAGAGAATACCAAATATTAGTTTTTATTTTTTAATTACTTTTTCAAAGCATGTAGCATGATGCAGAAAACAAAGTCTTGCAAGTGATGATCTGAATCATTTTAATATTAACACTGAAAAATGAAATTCAAGATATTTAGAGGTTTTGTCTGAATGTTTCAAATAAGGTATAATTTCCTCTTTTATTGGATGCTATTGGCTCAGAAAATTAAGTTGAAGAGTCCTTTGTCTGACAACTTGTTAATGCTCTGCTTAAATAAAAGAAAAAAAAAGTCAAATAGAACTCAAGAAGGAGGATGAAGTAGTTTTGAGATTTCTGAAAGACACATTCTCACTAGGAAAAGAAGTACTATTTTTAACATGCATCCAGATCCAGATTTTGGTGTGTGTAATGTAAATTGTGCCTCATGTCTAAATACACAAGCTGGTCAAATGGTGTAGTGGGCTGTTATAAAAACCTCACTGCCTGTGATTTGCAGCCCCCAAAGCCTTTGTTTCAGTGGAGATGATATCCTGACCTGGCTTGGCTACTGTTCTTAGTGATTGTTACACTTTATTTTAGGATCGTAACCCATACCAGTTAAGATACAAGTGAACTGGAATGGAATGCATATTTTAATTCCTGTTGTTGATGTGTTCTGCAAATGTGGCAGGACACTTTACTAAAATGTTAACTCCATGTTGCTACCGCATATACAGAATCATCGCCAAACAAGCTATAATACCGGGCTGTTATCATCTAGTATCTAAACTCTCTTGGAAAGCCGGTCCTACCTTCTTACCGGGGTGCATCTTTCTTTCCTGACACTCAGGAAAGAAGGAGCTTCTTGCTGCCATCTATTGATAAACCCACGGAAAGGACAGTCTGAGTCAGACTGCCGTGGTGCAGCTAACAGTCATAAATGTCTGTGCAAGTGCTTTGGTCGTTATTGTTAATGCTATCTTTAAGCTTTGTTTAAAGAGGTAATAAAGAGCTATTTGTTTATTCAGTTAGTAAGGATAAATTGCATTTGATAAAGGGCAAGCAAGAGTTCAGTATAACCAAGGACTGTGGGGTATGGGATTTCACATGCCCCAGAGATGTAGGGAGAAGGTAAAAAGAAGTCTGGGGCTTTTGACAATGAAATATGCAGTGAACTATAATAAAAGGGCTGGCATGGGGACCATAGTGCTTGTAAAACAGTGATTGTTATGCAGTTTGAGAGCACAAAATGACTTTTCTAGCCCTTTGTTAAAGGCAGAAGACCTGGAGCAGATGAGGAGGACCATGCATAGGAGCCATGATACAGCCAGAAGCAATGCCATGTGAGCAACAGGCACCTCTCCACGAATGCACTTCTCGAATGCACGAGCTGAGGGACTAGTAGGGTGGTGCCTGGGTCTGAAACTTCACTGACCACTGCTGGTGTGCCAGGTGTTTGTGGAGAGTGGGAAGGAGCCATGGGACCAGAGGTGTTTAATATTGGATAGTCATATCAGTAGATGGGGAAACTGAGTCAAAAGACTCCTACAACTTTAATTGGGGAAACTGGGGAAGTGTATGCTTCATATTTATGTCACTACCTCTGTGATTTATTGGTGTTTATTTCCTTGAATTGATGTCAAATTAATTTTTCTTTTCCATAAAACTTTGCTTTTGATTTCTCTCCATATAATGACTTTCATACACTGGAGATTTTTGATATTTTTTCCTTATATTTCATGGACTGTCTTCAAACTGTTGTTTCCTATGTGTAAGGAAGAATCAATAGGGTTTTTTAACCTTATTATCTTTGCTTGCAAGGGTTAAAGTGGTGTCAAACAAAATTCAAACATATTATTTAAACAGGATATGCGAGTTTCTTGCTCTTATCTTAATATACATGAGAAAATGCTAAAATTAGCAAGATACTGATATAGAATTTTTAAAAGGTAAAATTCTATCTTAAGAAAACTCCAAAAATGACACACTGATTGGTTCAGCCAAGTACAGTTCTCTCTTGAAGAGATTTTTAGTATTTTTTGTTGTTGTTGTTGCGGGGGGAGGAGGAATTTAATTAAACATAATTAAAATATCCTCAGCAACTGTAGGGTGCATCTGGAAAAGGAGAAATTTAATGTCATGTTAATTCTTGCGCAGGTTATTAGGGTAGAGAAATACTGGACATTGTGCAGATTATATTGTATTTATTATCAATAGAGAATGCGTCTAGGAAAAAAGGTCTCTTCCATTTATATATATATATATATATATATATATATATACACACACATTAGGTTAGGCGCGGTATTACCTGACCATAAAAATACTGTAGAAGCACAAAACTGGAATCTGAGATTTATGGTATTAAAATTTTTACCTATAAACTAACTGGAGTTGTTTTATATCAGAGTAATAGTACTTGACACTGCTCATGTTTTTTGACTGGACTTCATTTGTCATTACAGTTTCTAAGTAGCTCACACATTAATGATTTTATCTTGCATACATTCTGTATGATGTGAAGCATTGTGTGACAGATTATTCAAGATGAGAACAACTTGGTGTCTTGTGAACTTTATCTGAACTCAGTGCAGAGGGCAGGTCATAAAAATGCATATTCAGTGCTGCTAATGCAGTGAAGGTGTAATCCCTTTCACTTTTGCAATAGTCTTATTCCATCCTTTTCTTAGGGAACTATTTTATCAATCTATCAGAGTGAAGAGTTCCCCTTCTGCACCACAGTGACTGTAAAATGGAGAGGGGAGCAGGCAAATATCATTCAGTTTTGCTTGAAAAAAAACTCTGAATGAAATGAGGAAAGACTTGAACCTTAAGACAATCTCAAACTCTTGAAACCTAACCAAAAAATAATCCATTTTGATTAGTTGCCATTTTTATTTATTGTTTTTCTTTCTAAATTACGTGTACTTTCAAAATTTTTCAAATGTGATTTTTTTTCCTTTTTACATTATTTTGGTCCTTTCCCAGTTATCTTATTTAGAAATAAGTAAGATATAAGATACTTTAAGATTTATTTTATTTTTTTTTCTGAATTGATGAATTCATCCTACATTTACTGGTAACATTCATTCCTTGTGACAAAATTTTGGTTTTACTTCTGTTTTTATTTATATTTGCTAATTTATTTTTTAGGCTCTCATTTATATATTTATTTACTAAACATAGATGAATCTTGTACTTAATTGTATTTAAAAACTGTTTAACATGTCACTGAACTATGAGATATTACACTAGTATGTACAACATTTTACCATTTATGTAGCCAAGGTCTCATGCAATTGTAAGAAAGCTTTTAGAGAAATAATATTATAAACATTGTAAAATAAGGTAGATCATTTAATGTTTGAGAAAAAACAGACACTCCTATTTCAGTAAAAACGTGAACTATGCTTTTTTATTTGTTTTTTAAACATATCACAGATATAATTCTAGAGGTAAGATGTAACACTTCTTGTCCTCTCTTCCTGCCAAAAAGATGGATATGAGAAAGGCAGGTGACATGGTTCTTAGTTTATAAAAAACACCATAAGCATTATTTCTGTTTGTGTGGTTGCTATCTGTTCAATATCCATCTCATATACAGGCAGATCCCCTTCTAAAGTGTAAGGATAAGCCTTCCTTTTTGACAAGCTATATCTGTAATGTGCTGCTACCTTTACAAGAGTGATGTGCCCTTTATCATGAGAAGGCACTCTTGTTTGTAGTATTTGTGTTTTGAGCAAATAGCTTTTAGATTTATGACTGTTTCTGGTATGCTTATAATAAAGCTCCTACCAAATGTTCCATACATGATACCAGCCATAGTACCACAATGTGAAAATGTGAATGCCTTTTTTTTTTTTCTTCAAAATAAACCGTTTTTTTGTATGTTTGTTATAACAAAGGATGTCAAACAATGCAAAATCTAAAAAAAGTTCGTTCCAGAATTATTTCTGTTCCTTTAGAATGAGTACTCTTTGGTTTATGGCTAAGACAGTGAATTCCCTTTTGGTTCTGCTAGAAGAAAGATTACATATTAATTTCTTTAATTAGTTTGAATATTTCATTTCACTGAGAAAGCAATCAAAATCTAACCACATGAGCAACTGCTCTTCAAGAGCTACACCCACGAAATTAATGAGAAAGTTTACCACAACAGAGTGCAAAGAAAAAATCAGAATCAAAAGAATGGGAATTATATGAACAAAATAATCACATTTGGTATCATTATTGAAGTCTACTGATCATGTACTTCAAATGAGTGTTGTCACCTATGACAGGTAAGACCTTAGCTCAGCAAAACTCAATGTGCTACATCCTTACATAAGCAGGACTTTTTTTTTTTTTTTAATTGACTCACATTTTTGCTTACCATGTGTGCTTGAGTGCTCTTGTGGGCATGACTCTTGTGGCAAGTCAAAATGTATAAGATTAATAGGGTGATATAAGGTGTCCCAGAGAGGTTGCAGAAATTAGTTAAAGATTCTTAATAAGCTAATCACAGTCCACCAGCATTGGTGAAGGTATTCATGCAGATGGTTCTAAAATGAAATTCATCATAAAAGTGGATATACTTTTGGTTTTCTGATTTCATTGCTAGTGGCCAGTTTAAAACTGACGTAAATTCTCTGAAATGGTTCCTGAATTATTATATCCCTTTGACATATTTTAAAGCAGCTATTACATGCAATTTATGAGTCAAGTGATTTGTCTACTTGATTTCATTGTTCATCTCCAGCCACTAACAATCTCTTAAAAAAAGAAAAAAAGAAAAGAAAAAAAAAAGAAAAAAAAAGAAAAAAAGGAAAAAAAAGGAAAAAAAAAGAAAAAAAATATTTCCTGTGTGAGTAAAAAGTTAATTGATTTATACATGTATAACTTACTTAAATACATTTGTGTGTCAGCACAAATTAAAGAATTTAATCTGCACAGAATTTATGCTTTTTAAATTTTGTTTAATGTTCCCAGAGTTGCTTTCTATTCAGATTGGAGTTTGAATGTTTTGCTTTATCCAAATGTCAGCGCTTAGTGCGAAGGTTTTATATGTCATGTAAGTATCCCATCAGAAATAAATGCCTATTGTGGAAAGGCAGTGTCAGGAAGGTACGGATGTGCTGTGACACCAAGTGAGTTACAGGCATTAGCCCCAGGTAGGTGTGGCACTGCTACCAGATGCAATTTAGCCAAGCAGTAGTGCAAAGCAACTTGTTTCCCTTTCACATATTATGGCTTTGCAATAAATTTTTGCCACAAAATTAAATATTTCCTTACATGCCTTGAAATGAGAAGTTTTTCTACATGGCAACATTTCCTTTCATTGCTACTTTACCTTAGAAAATAGAAGTAAGGTGACACACAAAAATTGAATACAGCAATTTTAAACAGCCAAATAATCCATTATTGAAGATAATACAAAGTTTTTTCTTATTTAACAGCTATTTATGCTGCTAGTTGCCTTGTTAGAACATCATTTCTTTATACAAGCATGTCAGTTCTGTCTCAGTAATTTCAAAGTTGGTATGTCTGCCAGACAGGGGGCATTAAGCACTCCAGAAGTTTAAGAGAAAACTAAGAGAATACTCTTTATATCCTTCCTGATTATAAGGATTAACTGTATGCATACTTTTCTTTATCTCCTGCAGTCATGTTGCTTTAATGTGTGTTGTATGGATTAGCAAAACATCAGAGTCTCAGAGGAACTGTGAGTTTTAGGTGAAACACATACAGTGTTCTGTACTGTTCGCATCCTTTCTGTTGTTTGTACTGAGGTGAAATGAAGCACCCAAATGGTCTCTGGTGATTGCCCAATGTTAGGGCGGCCACTCTTGATTTGTGCCAGATAACACCATTGTTTTTGAGTATTTTTTTTTTTATTTTTTCCTCTCTCTGGCAAAAACAGAAAAAACCCAAGTGAGGGAACTTCATGAAGCTACCTCGTAGAGGCTAGTTCAAAGTAGTCCAAAAGCTGTGAGTGCATTTGTGGTAAAACACACCACCCTGAGGGACTCCTGGGCACTGGTTTGTTTTTCAGACATCTAGAGTGCATAGGCATAGTCCATTGGAAAAGAATGGGGTTAACACTGAAGTTTTGAAGGACTGACTTAAAAGGACATTTAAAAGATGGGGAAAGGGAAGTGACACCAGGTAATGATCCATCCTACTTAAAGGAGCTGTGGTGATTTGTGTTGTATAAATATTTATATATAAAGAATGGAGAGAAAATGATAAATGCAATGGCCTATATAGTAAATGCTAAATAAATCAGTGGCTGATGAGTTTGTTTAGAGGAATAATAAAATATCAGTGATTACTTTGGTTAAAAGCCACCCAAAGGTTCTCTAATGCATTTGAGGAATAAAAGAGCCTCTGCAAGGCACATAGCTATTATTATAAATAAATAATATTGCAGAGAGGCAAAGTATTCAGTAGCAGATCTTCTTCTGAAGCAGGCCAATATCTCCATCATATGTGGTGTTTTAGGTAGATTACCATTTGTAGTAAGGGGATCTGTGAGGAATTATCTATTAAAGCTGGTCATTTTCAAATGACAGCTCATACATATTCCTTTTAAAGGAACTCAGTAAGGGTATATTTCTTTTTCCAAACTACATTTCTTCAGCCACAAACTCAAAGGATGTTAAAACAACTAAGTAGTTAATTAACTAGTTAATATTTACAAACAAACAAGAAATAAAAGGTTGTATTCACATGGTGAAATAATACTGAGAATCCTCTGCTTGATGTCCTTGTATGCTCAGGGTCACAATGTTCATCACTTGAGGTTTTGTGTAGCTGGTTTCTTTAGGTTTCACTGGCAGGGTCTTTGTCTTGGATCTGAAGGGAATGGGGCTTTGGGGAAATGTCTCATTATTTCTTTGCCTTAGGCATCAATATCTCTTATTTGTAGCCACAAATATTTGATTATTCACCTGAGAAATGAAAAAATTCTAAGTCAGGTGGCAAGATTCTATGTAGGTCTGTCTGCAGGAAATTACAATGGTCTGTGACAGTTATTTATCCAAGTTTTGAAAATGCACGCATCACTGAAGGTTTAGATCTGCTTGTACTCTACCATGAAAGTCATAAACAAATGATGAATTTGTACATTTAATTGTTTAGTGTGCTGTGCATCTAATCAGCACTGATCTGAAGGCCATACTCTCAATATAGGTAATGTAGTTGCTTCAACTTTGTTTAAGCTTTGTGAACTTGGTATGAATTCAGAGTTTTCTGTATTTTGTGTAGTCGCTTAGTTGACTGTTTTCTACTCCTCTTTCAGTCATCTTTGCTACTTATCACTGTAAGAGACTTGTGTGTAGATAACTAAACTAACATTAGTAAGAAAATTTGCTGATCATGGACATTCTTTCCAATGCACTTGTTAGTATTCTTTGAGGAAAGAAGTGTCTTCCTGAAACAAATTCATTTAGTTTCTTTACATCTTATAGAAGAAGTAGTACTGAACCATCTTTGATTATAAGGGTTCAGTTTTTGCTTAGCAGAAGACTGTGTGTGGGAAGGCATTGAGAAATATTTATTGCCTGAAAGATGAGAAAATATAGGAAAAGCTGTGATCTAGTGCAAGAGCAGAGAGAATGAATCATGCTTTCTTCCTTTCTTTTTTTTTTTTTTCTTTCCTAAATTTAGTATGAAAAAAGAGAAACCAGATAGACGAGAAACCAGATAGACTTATTGTTAGTCTTTGGATAAAATTCTGAATGCCAGGCTTCCAATTAGTTTTATAAAAATTACTATGACTTGAAGACTGTGTGAGGAGACTCCAGGAGAGTTTATATATATCATTTAGCTCAGGACGGAAAGTTATCCTAGAATGACTTCTCATCAATTAGTGTTTATTGAGACATTTTCCAGTTTAAAATGGTATGTAAAAAAAAAAAAAGGGGGCTTGTCATCTTTAAGTAAATAAATAAATAAAATTGTCCTTTCTCGTTACTTTCACTCTTCACTGAAGCATGTTTAAGCTTTTTTTTTTTTTTTCCTGTTGAAGGTGGTATTTTACATACTAAATTATGCAACAGATCTTTAAATGATGTGATTAAGTGTTTTGTAAAAGTAAGTCTGCCAACTGTGTACAGGCTATTTTATCTTGCATGCTTGATTCAGATACATTTTAATTTACGTAGAGCCAAAGGTAACTGCTTGACTACATATACTGTAATTAACTGATACATGTACTTGTATTCCTGGATCACTGATCAAGGGTAGTTAATCAGCAGAACCAAAGTCCTGCTTAATTTGAGTCTGAGAGCCTAAAATGTGTTATGACAGCAGCCCTGCCCTCTGCTGTGCCTGTTCTACTGCCTGTGAAGCTTATGGGAAGGATTCTGTCACGGTATCATAGTACAAGAACTGTTATGGTAATGTTTAAGTCAGGAACCTCTTACAGTCCCAATGCAATAACTGTAGTGGTATAGTTTTTGGACTCATCAGTAATGAAGCCCACTATGTAAATCTGACTTCTTCATAAAATAGTGAGATACCTCACCTTCGGCGACACGGTCACAGCTGTCAAACTTCACTGAACACAGGGAAAAGCAGAGCTTTGTTGTTCTGAGCTCCTTCAGAAGTTTGCCTTGTACTCTTCACCGGCAGATTTAATTTTAAAGAAAATATCTGTTGCAAATGCAAATTTATCTGCTCTGTTTTTAAGCACCATAAACGTAAAATGGAGGAAAAATAAGTTCAATTAACATTACGCGTTTGATCGAATTTGGGAAATGAAGGGGTAAGACTCAAAACAATTCTTGTTTCTATGCTGAACCGTTGTACTTCATTTAGTGTGCAAGATATTCCTCTCTGACAGACCATAATGGCTGCAGTAACAACTTTTAATGAGATAAGGACCGTTTCAGCCTTGACTATAAATGCTTCTTATTCAGTTTATGCTCTCCTGCATTGGCTATATCCTTGATATGCATCCTTTCATGTAAAAGAATTTTAGAGAGTAGATTGAAAAAGAGTACGTACATTTTATAGTTTGTTAAGAGGTCTTTGAATTTCAGCCTTAACTGTTTTGCTAGTATCATGGATCATGGAAAATTACACTTGAGCACTCTTTCATTGCAAATGTGGTTTCTGACTAAATGAAGATAGGTGCTTTCCCAAGGAGGAGAGGCAGATCTACAAAGGACACATAAACTATAAGGCACACAAACTTTCCTGGAAATGCTGTTACAGTTTTTTTCCAAACCAGGACCAGAATATCCAGATCTTTTTCATTCCCTATATATAATCCAATGCTTTGGTTATGGCCATAACCTACAGAATGAATTCAGATTCACTTGAGAATCTAAGAAGGAAATACAAGAATACATATTCATAATCAGAAAACAGGTAGCAATGAATTGCACCAGCAGTGAACAAAGTGGGTGTTGGAGAGTGGATTAGATTTGTTAGTGAAAAGCTGGAAGTGCTCTGAGTGCTGAAGCTATCTAGTGTGAGAATTAAATTCTTGGGTTTGTGTATGGGTCTGATTAATAAATGGAACTGGAATATGAAACTTATTGCTGCAGGATTTGTGATTTGCCACAGACTTCTTTTTGCTTCAGTACAAATATACGGGGAAACTGGCTCAGACTTTCCTGGTAACTCACTCAGGGCTTGTTCATCTTGTTAGATGAGTAAGAAAAGTTAGCATGTCCTTGGTGTTGAATAGGTTTTGACCAGGCAAGCCAGCTTTAATCCCAAATACATTTGAATGGGACTATGCTGAAGACAATAGCCAGTTTTTTTTTATTATTATTATTATTATTTTTTATCATTTTTATTATTACTTTTCTCTTTCGCTTAGCCTCCCCAACAGATTTTTCTGGGAAGATTTTTACTCTTCTTGAAGACAAACCTGTCCTGGCATTCTCTTGTAGAAAAGCCAGCATAATTTTTTCTGGATGTAGATTAAGAAAAAAAAAAAAAAGAGCTAATATTATACTTAATGACAGTCAGGAATCACGGAATGTCACTGATAGTATAGGAAGAAGTGAAATGATTTACTGGGATGGTCCACTTTGTCAATAATAAGCCTAATGGGCAATATTTGAAACTGACAAAATTAAAGATTTGCTTTTTTAATTAAAAAAGGATTTTTTTTATCCAGTCAAGTTTGTTCACTATATATAACTTAAAAGTGAAAATTCACAATCTATAGAATCATTTTAGCTGGGGGTAAATTGTATTTATGCCTCATGGACCTCTGAGAAGTAGCTTAATCTAGACAATTTCATGGGGTCTCTATTACTCCTTCATGGTCACAATTCATGGGTGCTGAGAGCAAGAGAGAATTCAGTCAGTTTAAACATGAAACTGAGTAAAAAATACATACATTTTTACAATGTATAATTAACCTTCATCATGCATTGCCCCGCGATGTCATTGCAGACAGAAGGTAAATAGAAGTCACAATCTTAAACTTTTATATATCTCTGCTTGATATTTACAGTTGCATTAGAAGTGGGAATGATGGAAGGTATATAAACATTTATGCATCTACTTGTTTACAAAATGGGAAGAAGAAATAAAATTGCTTAGTTTCAAATTATTTTATTTTTTATTTTTTTAAAAAAAAGCCATGCATTGTTGTATATGAAACAAATGCTCCAGATTGGTGTGCCAAATTCTGTACTCCTTAATTGAGTGATGGCTTTTGCCTGACAAAGGCCTGTGGAATTGAGCCCAGTTATGTTATTTTAGTTTCATGCCAAGCTGTGTGGAGTAAATTAGGATGCAGTACTGTGACAGTGCAAGTCCAAAAAATTCATCTCTTTTCATGGGTACCAAATTATATCTCTTGCCCATCATTAACCAGCAAACAGCTACCCCTGTTCAGTATTTGAATCACCACTGAACAGTTTGACACATCTTTAAACAGACATTTTAGTACGTTGGGCTTAAAAATCTTGTTGCTGACTGAGCAATTGCACAGCTGGCTGGCTGGCTGTACTTGAAGCAGTAATGTAGCTGGTGCACAGCTGTGGTGAAATAAGTCATGCAAAATACTGACTTTTAGGGTTGGCCTGGTTTCTAATTGACTGAGGAATATGTTCTAAGAAGAGGGGGATTTTTATTAGTGTGGTAATAATACAGCACTAGATTTCGTGAAAGATCTACATTTTTTTTTCCCTGTGATAAATGGTTTCAAACAATCAGTTCTGCATGTTGTTGCTTTACACTATTGAAATGAACAAAAGTAGAGTTGTCTTGTATATATGCTCTCCATAGTTCAGCTGTGTACTGCACATGCTGAGTACCAAATTCCGCCAGAAATCCTAGTGCATTGTTTCTCAGTGAAATGCTTTGTATTGAGGTTAACCCACACTGCTGAGAGAAGGATTGTTGTTGTAAGGAAACAGTTGGGATAAATTGGATGGGAGAAAGCATGAATTTTTAGCCTAAGTTTTATAATAAAGAAAAAAGGAGTCAACTGTTTCTTAATGTACTGTTTTGTAATAGAATATACAATCTGCTTTAGGCTTAAATAACTGTATTTTCCAAAGCGTGTGATAGTTTTGATGATTTTAATGTTTTCCTAGGGTTTAGGTAACTAAATTGGTATAATTTTTTTAAGCCCCCAGGGCTATTCCATCAATTTAGAGACTATTCCATGAATCAGTCAGGGAATGTGTAAAAATATACCCAGATTTTTGAACAGAGAGAAGATCCCGCTAATTTCAGAAACAACTTTCAGATCTTGAGAAAGGTTCTTAAGTCTAAACAAATTCTTTTTATTTTTTTTTCATTTTCATATGATATTTGAACTTTTAATAATTGTTGTAGATGACCTAAAAGGAATAGAAATGCAAAGAAATCTGTTATGAGGATGACACATTCCTCATCATGCTGAGGAAATGCCACTTGCCAGCGAAATCTGGTTAAAAAGCAGAAAAGTGCCATGGAGGGCTCTAAACAGGTAAGAAAATAATTATTTCTTAAAGCGGAGAAGAAGTTTGTGTTGAACTTTTAAGCTTCTGTAGGAGTAGTTCAGCTGTAGAAAATATGGATAAGCTTCTGTGGTTATTAGCCCAGAGAGAGCTGTCAATCATGTTGACTCCCTTGAACTACTCACTGCAGACCCAATTACAGTAGTTGCTGGTGTTGTTGCCTATACTTTGGGGACATGAAAGGGCTTTGACCTAAAATTTATTTCAAAAAATAATTCTTTTCATTAATAACCACCCCCAAGACAAAAAGGAATAGGAGGAAAACACTGTGTGCATACAAATTCTGGGGTGCGAAGAGCTCCACAAAACCACGCTCAGCAAATGCTTCTGTAACTTCAATTGTGGGGCATCTTCTCTCCTAGCTGTGCCAATATAAAATGAAAATATTACAAATAAAGCAACAGATTACCACAAAAGTGGTAGTGAGAGCAGAGCCAGAGAGCAGAGGAGACAGGGAAACTTCAGGAGGGTCAAGAAAGAAGAATGGACTCAAAGTAGGGCGCAAACTAAGGTTACGGACAGGGCTGGAATATCTTTTAGCTATTCAGTTCAATATTTGGCTTTCTGCAGCTTGGTTTCTCACCAGTGACGCACAATTTTCCATTCCTATTGATGACTGGAGACTCAGCAAGGTCTTCTTTTTTCTCAGTCTGTTGTGAGAACCTGTTGTTCTGCCCTTTGCTCCCAAGTGCAACAGGACTTAAAATGCTCCTGCTCCATTGAGGGGTTGTTGAGCACATGATTTTAGGTCTTGCTTTTGAAACCTGCTCAAAGAGAAATACAAGCAAGATATGAGTTTCAGTAACTGGCAGTGCTGAAGGAATGGAGGAACTGTCATCTATTATTAGTTATTGTAATTATTACAATTAACTATATTAGTCACCAAAACTCCGGTCTTCTGGCTACCAAAGGAGAAAGTCCTTCTTGGGCTTTCATAAGGGAACTGTTCTATGATATTGATGGATTTTGTTCATTTACCCTACCTTCATGAGCTAACAACATACTGTGCTTAGTTCAGCAGTGTTTATAAAGCACTGGAATCCTGGGATGAATAACCAGATATTTCTGAAAGAGCTAAGTATTTCCATTTGAAAAGGATGGTGTTCAGAGCTTTGTAATCTGTTGAGAATGTGACTGGGACAAATATTGGCAAAATAAGGGGGTGAGTCACCTTTGACAAGGGTGGCAAGGAACACATCTAAACATAACTAAGATTTTCTATGTTTACACGGCGAACATATCAGAAGGTAGGTTGGCATAGCATAGCACAGCTCCACTATACCTGACTTTGTAAGAGATGGCAGCCAGTGTCTGTATTTATATTCATATATAAATGTTTTCCCTTTGTCTTAGTTGCAAAAACATATCCATGAACCTTACCCCTAATTTGTTTCTGTAGCTTGTCTGTAGGCAAATGAGTTTTTGTGGATTAATGTAGATTAAATAATAAAATTAACAGCATTGAACACTACCTGATGAAGAATAGTTTCACTGTTAGCTATATGGGTTTATTAGTACTGATAATTCAATGGTATTAGATCTACTTGCATAAAGAGTCATTAGTACCAAGAATTAATTATTAAAGCACTCAAAGCCTGAATTAGATTTACTAGGAGAGGACTAGAATAATATATCATTAGTGAAGATGGTGAGAGGTTAATACTTGTAGTAGTGCAGCTTGCTAGAAAGAAAGGGAAAATTTGTCCCTAGAGATGGAAAACTCCCTAAATTTGATGAAGTTAAATGAGTAAGAATTTTCTTGCTATTCAGATGAAATAAAGCTCCTTACAAAATTAATGCTTGACACCTCACTGGCTGAAAAATATCCAAGAAATTTAGACCTATCTTCTTGCATGTAGCAGGACTTCATATAATGTCCTTAAGTATCTTTTTCTAATTCATTATTTCATAAAAATAATCATTTCAACAATAAACTTAAATGGCGTTTGAGCTTAAAATTGTAAGGAGTATTTTTTTTTTTTTTGCCTGAAGACATGATTGTAAAAAGACTAGTTGTCTTACAGAACTTAATAATTACTCTAGAAAGGTGAAGACCTCTTTCAAAATTAACGCTTAAGATTCCTAATTATATATGCTTAAGGTTTTGGGAATACTAGCAGTATAATAAAAACACAATTAAAAAGTACTTTTTTAGTTTGAAAATTATTAAGGTAGAATAGAAAGCAAGCATCTATTTTAATTTAAATGCTTTAATACTTTCAGAAACCTTTTTTTGGACTTTGTCAAGCTATTGAAGAACTGGATGAATGGCCTTGAAACTGTGCAGCCATAAAAAGACCATCAATGGCATTTTCAAAATATGACATGAAGCTTTATTCTTGTTATACAGCATGCACACAACTCCCAGAAGTTGTGAGAAGCAGAAATGATCCTGTTCCAGCTTATCCATACTACCTTACTAGGAGAACAGGGTGGGAAATAAATTATATGTTTCTTCAGCTACAGTGTCTTAATTAGATATATGTGAGGAACTGATTTATATTGAGGAAAACATAAAATGCTGACTTGTTCGACTTATAAAGCATTAGCATTTCATGCAGTATTTTCACATTTAATATTTTTGGTTAAACTAACTATATTTTCAGAGATCCCTACTGAATTTCTTTAACTACAGTATGGAAGAAAAATAAGAATGTTACTTCGGAAAACTGTTAAAGCACTACTGTTTGGTTCAGGTCTGAATCTTTTCATCTAGGAACAATGAAAGTTGTTTAGCCACCATGTAATTGGACTTTGTTCTGGTAACAAACAGTACTTGGCAGGAAAACGCTGCCATTTTCCTAGCAATGTGTGGTACACAAATGCTGTCCTTTCTTGGCTGCTTTCTGAAGCAGTAAGTAGCAAATTGTCCTTGTGTCTGATGATTTTGCGGCTAGGTCTATATAACCTCAAGCCAGTGGCTATTTCCATGCTCTTTTCTTGACTTGTCCAAAAATGGAGAAGAAATAGAGGCACCGAATTAGTTGCAATGGCCACACAAAGCTTGAGGGACCTTCAATAGAAGGCTATGAGGAAGGTTGTCTATGAGTATCACATGAACAGGAATAGGAGGAAGGATAATTTCAGTTGTTTTCTTTCACAGACAGCAAATGTGGGAAGGCAGCCTGCTTATGAGATATTTCAAGTGCAGTCTATAGAAATAGTTTCAGTTATCGTGTTTACTCTAATTTATTGGGAACAGATTCTAGCCCATGGATTTTAATCTTTGAATGAGAATTTCTAAAGAAAAAATGCATCTCAACATTAGATAAGAAACTTATTGATCTCAAGTTAGAGAAGAATTTGTGGGAACTGAACAGGGTGCAATACTGACAACAGGACCAACTTTTTGCTGTTTGATGTGCTTCTTTTGTCAGTTCCTTGAATTTTAACACAATTTAAAATGCTTTGCTGGAACGGGTATTCTCAAGGTAACCTTTTAACTCTGTGGTAGGAAATTATGCTTCAGGTTGTTTTTTGTTTGAAGGCTTGGCATTTTACAACGTATACTCGAGGATACATTAACTGGTAGCAGTTAGTGTATGCTGAAATACAGGAAAGTTTTAACTCCATGCTTGATGTATAGAGAAATTTGCAAAATGTAAGTGGCTGAGAACCAGCTAGACTTGGTAAGAGAGACTGTAACGTAGGTAGCAAGTGACATAGTTTTTGAAACAGCTGGTACAAGTCTGGTGGAATTATGAGAATGCCAGTCTTGAATATTGTTTTTGTTAATGACCATCAATGTTGCAGTTTGATTAAATACACATTTACATTTGAAATAACCTAATCTATATAGAGTTCATAAACTTGATGTAGGTGGGTTTCTGATTTCTTGCTTCCATAAAATTTTATGGAAGATATCTGTTATCATGGAAGCCAAAAAAAGTGCTGGGTTCTGAAGTATCAGATCCTCAAAAACTAGTTAAAGTTGCAGGAAACAAGGTGTTGCAATTTTATGTCCTTGATTTTCTACAGGAATGGGCACACTTTCCACAATATATATATTTTTTTCCTTTCATGAGTTCAACATTGATGGAATAACTAAATTTTTTCATATATTTTAACACATTTAATGATTTATCTGCTATTGGTAGATAATATTAAAGACTCATTCATGATTATAGATATAAATTGACTCAGATCTTAATACAATTCTAATTTAAAATTTGGATTTCAGGATCCAAAAACTTGTTTTCTTACCAATAGTGGCTGTCATCTCTCCTTTACAGCTTGTGTCTGTGTTTGTGTATGGAAATACAATGCAAACCTTCAGAAATGAACCCCAAACCTTCTGAAGAAATCATAACATATTTAGATGACTTGAATCATACCCAACTCTGAATATAGCTGCAGCAGTCTGCTCTTATGCAGCTGACTTTGATTATAACTCTGATTCCATCTTCACCTACTCTCCCTCCTGCATTAATGTGTCAATTCAAGTACTCTTTACTCTTGTCCTACATTTCATTTAAAAAAAAAAAAAAAGAAGAAGGAAAAAAAAAAGAAACATCTAGGCTACATAATTTTAGAATAGTCTTCATTAATAATGATGACCTTGGTTGACCTTATTTTTGGTTTGAGAAATATGCGTGCCACATAGTTGAGTAAGCTAAAGACCTATTTTCTAAAAGAACATAAAAATGAGAAAGTAATGTTAGGAAAAGAAAACTGAGCACTATCCAAAATCAGTTTGTAACGTTCAATCAGAGAAGAGGGCAGAGAAAACATGGGGCATGTGGAATCCAACAGTTGTGCCTAGAGACATGCCACACTGAAAAACATGTCTGGAAGTAGAATAGATTATTTTCACTTACCCCCATTTCCCCTTACCTTGCAACCTTATGTTACCAGTTGGAAGCAACCTTCAGTGTAATGGTGAGACAGTATAGTGGAGAATTCAGATACATAAAATGATTCAGGAAAGTGCAAATAAGCAAGGTCCTCACACTTGTGCACAATGAAAACTGCAGGCAAACAAAGAACCCTGTGTCCCCAAGGAAGGGTCTTGAAAGGATGATCTCTGTCAGGGGGAAAGGTGATCCAAACCTGAACAACCATGCTGCTCCAATGTGGGAAACATTGCTCCGGGTCAGACAGTCTGCTCTGTCTTTATAATGCCTAAATTAGACCCTTGAAACACAGAGCTTCCAATTTCAGGATGTTCATGACCATAAAAGGTATTTTGTTGTCAACTGCAAACAACTGTTTTCCTGGTCTTGGGAAGATAAATACTAGCCCCAGATGTAAAGGTGGGAGGCACATTGTTAGAAGCTGTGAAAAAGATTTTCTCTGAAGATGATTATAGCAAAATGGTTGAGGTTTTCCTTTCGTTTTCTTTTCCTCCCCTTAAGGATCTGATCAGACTTAGAGGATTTAGAAAGAGGCAAACAAAAAATCCCAGAGGAGTGCCAAGTCCCAGCTTTCCTAAATGTACAATTGTTGTCTATCGTTTTAGTTTGCAGACCTTTCTAGGCAGTGGGCCCCCAGAAGACCCTTCTTTACTAATGTGATGGAGACCTTCATGTACTGCAAAACTTCTCTTTTTTTCCTTTTCTAGTAACTTTAACATTAGCAAGAAATTAGTTCATTAATAAATGAGGAGGAGTGAATTAATTATGAATTTAAAATGGCAAAGATTGAGATTCTCTGTAAAATTTCTTTATTATATGTGCACACACAAATGAGAAAGAGGAAAGGGTCATCCAGAAATAATTTTGGGGGTGGAGGGAAGGAGGGAGTATGTGAGGAAAAGCTAGATGTAGTAGAGCCCAGGGGAATTGCTGCTCTAGAGAATTTATGGTGTGGGGTTTTGGAGAACCTGGTAACCAAATATACAAATCATGGGCTACTTTTGAAGGGTTTCCATGTGCAAATTCAAATGTCCTTTGAAGATGAACTGCTCATTTTGATTTCTCCTTTGTCTTCTTGACACCTGTATCTCTTCCATCCTGCTGTGGGATGGTGTGCACCAAGCCTATTGCCTGTGCATGACACTAGGATGCCAGAGTATGGGAGCTGAGGTTTTGCAGCCTCTGTCACTTGGTTAGAAATGGGAGAAATCACATTTAGGTGTACTGATTTGTGAGATGGATATGAAAAGGAAAGTGGGAAAAAAGATAGTAATAGGGTTGATTCTTAGAGAAGTTATTTTTTACCAAGCATGTTTTTATTGTTCTTTTATATTGAAAGTACAATAGAAAATCAGTGGCTGTATAGATTGCAGCAGATGAAATGTCTTTGGATTTCATTTCAAAGCTTTATCTCATCCTATGGAATAAACTGAGAAAATTAATTCACATTTGCTTGAACAAAAGTAGTACCGCTTGTTCAAAAACAAAAAAACAAACAAACAAACAAAAAAAAAACACCAAAAAGAAGCAGTGTGTGTGCTGAAAGACTACCACGTATATTAAAAATAACAATATGTCAAGAGAGATAGGAGATGTTCCAAGAGTTCTCTTAAGGGATGGATAATTTGGTTGCTAAAGTAACATAATTCTGGAAAAGATAAAACATATCCATGATTTTCAAACAGGCAATTCATATGTTGGAGAAATACATTGATTTAGAATCAAAAGAGTGGATATATAGAAAAAAAAATACAATAAGAGTGCCAATCTAGAAATTTGACTGTTAAAATGGGTGAAATAATTCTGTAGTTGCTTTAGACATGATGAAATACATCTTACCCTTCTCAAGATTATCTTTAAAAAGGAATAAGTGCACAAGGGAATATTGCACAAAAGAAAACATGTCCAGAAACAGGTTTCTCTATGTGCAATTTTGGCCTTAGGGACTATTCTATTTATTATGCTAATTCCACAGGATTTAGACAGTGTTCTTCTAGAAGTGGAACGCTTTGGAAAAATGTCCTTAGGGGAAACTGTGAAGTTCTCCTATTCCCAACTGTCTCTCTTGCAGATTTCATCATGGAGTTTGTCCTTACATGGTTACAGATGAATCAGGCTTCACTGGAGAGTGAATTACAAGATATATAATCGGCTTACAGGTGAAGAAGAGCAACAGAAATAGAAGGAATGACATATGGAAAAAGATAAAATGGCATTAAAAATGGATAGCTTGGCTTAAGAAATGACTTAGGCTGTGACAGGCTCTGATGATAGCTTGCAGTTATTGAAAAAGTGTGAAACAAAAAGGAGGAAAAGAAATTGTGTGATACTTGGAGTATTTTTGTTTACACCAAGATTGAATTCAGCCATATGTTTTCTGTAGAGGTGGCTGTACATTCCTTTCAGCCTATACCCATGAGATTTTAAACCAGACAGCTTGCATTCTGAAAATAAAGAGGATATATGTACCTAATATTTCACTAGCTATTTGCTGTAGTATCTCTGCCCTGTTCCCGCCTTTATAGGATAAGGAAGGTCATTATCTTCATTTCACAGATAAGAATGCTTTCAATGTGAGTACAGGAACATGCATGCATTGTGAAGGCTCGCACATCACCTGCAGAGCTCAGTGGAAAGCCACAGCATCTGAACCATCATCTTACTGGAAGGAGCAGACTTGCTTAGTGACCTACAAAAAGTTACTCCAAAAGTGCGTGGCAAGTCAGGGAATGGAACCTGTTTGGCTTCTCACATCCCAGGCCAATGATGCAACATTTGGGTCACTCTTCCTTCCCCCTTCTATTCAGTTAGATGCACAATTTTATCTGGGACTAGGAATGATAGGAAATACTGCCAGGGTGTGAATGGGATCCTGTCCTATGAAATGGGTAACCAGTTAGTCAGAACTGGTAAGTAATTCTGTTCTTGTGATGATGATACCTCACTTTCTCCAATATGAGCATAGATTTTCCAGCACCTGGAAATCACTCAATTTCATTGTGAATGCTTCATTACAACTGTGTGAGGCTGCAGTCAAAATTGAATTAGTTTCAATTGATGTCTGCAGTGTGGCCAAGATCTTCCGGCAGCTTTAGCTTCAGGCTTTTTCTCTTGCTGCTTTTTCCACTCAATAATTCTAGTAATTTTGTTGGTATGTACAATAGGCTATTGTTTTCTTTTCAGTGGTGCCAGGTGGTCACCTTTGCTTTGTGGTAGTTTCATTCCAGGTAGTTGGCTTCCTTGATAGCAAGACATCTTTTCCCATTAGCTGGCTGTTGCTTCATAATGATTGAGCTGCTGCTTCTTGTTTACCATTTTCTTTTCGCAGCTCTCAGCTTGTTGCTTCAGTTGACATGTCAGTAGACTCCCTCACAACATCAAGCATCTCCTTCTGTTACCTCTCTTCCCCCTGCCGCTTCTGCTTTTTGCTGTGCCTGGCATTCTGCTTCTTGCTCACCAAGACTATTGTTTGGAATAAAAATCAGCATTCCCTCAATAAATTTCCCTTCCCCCTTCCCCCCCTTCCCCCCCTTCCCCCCCTTCCCCTCCTTCCCCCCCTTCCCCTCCTTCCCCTCCTTCCTTTCCTTCCTGATCTATTGTTGTGTTTTCCATTGTATTGTTGGCCTCAAACTCTAGAATTTTACTCAAGGGAGTACTATTTAGAGTTCTTTTATTGCATATTTATTGTACCCACTTAGACATCAGATAATTCTAGATAGGCTATGGTGATTATCTTCTGCAAGTTCATTGGACAAATGCTTTGCAAATTTGTAGAGTTTCTGTTCCTAACCTGTTAAGCATATTGGTTTGCGGTGTTGACAAAGACTTAAATTTGAGGCTGGACTTTATTACCTACTCCAGAAATTCAATATAGGTAACATAATTAAGCATCTTGTTAGGGAACCAAGATATCTTTTTAATTGAAAGATATAGGTTAATTAGTGTGGAATGTGGGTCAGAGACACTGAACAGCCAGACTTTTGTTTTGTTTTTCAGACTCTGATCTTCAGAAGTCATTTATTTATTTATTTATTTAACTATGTCAGTGAATGGATGGGTGGGATGTTTTACTTTAAAGACTTTAAAGAACCTGTATGCAGTGTTTGAACTATATGAGACAAAGTTGAACCCAGAGTATTTACCTTGGTGTGGAGGATTACTTATGCATTAGTGTACTTCTTTAAAATTTTGTATCCGCATTATGTGGTTCCATTTTTGTTGAAAAAGGCCCAGAAAGAACTCTGCCTACCTTCTGTCTGTGAGAAAGATTTCATGAAACTGAGACTACTTCATCTTTGCTTATCATTATTTCTATTCAAAGAAAGACTTAATGTATGTTCTTAGGCCACTAAACTGTGGCCTAACATGCTTTGAACATGTTTGTGACATAAAATATATTTATAAACAGAAGGACATGATATAATGTTCTGGGATATAGCACTATTAAAGAAATGGTTTGAATTTCATTAATACTGTACATGTATTTCATTGTATTGCCACTGTTTATAACAATGATATGTCAGCAATGGCTTATATTAAATCATTACAAAACCTAGATCTAGAAGGTGATCTCCAGCAGCAGATTAATATGAAAGACAGTACATTCTCTGTTGCCTTCCTGATCACCATGTGCATGACTAAAGGGATTAAGGACATGAATCATCTGACATGAAATATTCATAACCTGTGCAGCTTGTAGGACCTGGATGACAAGGAAATCTCTCAACAGCCAAGTCTCAATTTTGAATTAACCGCTAAGCCAGTAAGTGTGTTGCAACTTAGCTAGCAGCAGAATGTTTTTTAACTTGAGTCAGTGGGTACCAACCCACCATCTGGACTATGGATGGTTGAGTCCCTCTTGCCCTTTTCCATCCGTTGTCATGCTCCAGACTGCTTAGCTCTTCCCACCCTATGAAAGTAAATTCTCAGCTACTCCTTTGTGCTGTTCCAGAGCTTTACCAGGACCCAGGAGCTGTCAGATCTGTCTGCAGTCATTTGCGTGGGAGGTGTGTGAGGGGACTTATGCATTAACTGTGCTGAAATAATTACTGTATTTGACTTGACTAATAATCAAGTGGTATTTGTTGCGAAAAAAAAAAAATCTGGACAAGGGATAGAGGAATATTTTACTCATTAAGCTCTGTACTCAATAATTTCACAAAAATGAAAATATAAAATGCTTTGAAAAGAAGCAATTACTTCTAAAAGGCGTAGGAAGCACTATTTATGAAATAGGCACCATTTGTTATGATTTTTCATTCAATTTTAAACTCAGAATACCAGAGTCATCGGGGAATAAAATGTTAAGTAATTCTGCAGTCTTAATTTTTTTTAGATGCTGCAGTTTCCCTGTGTTGTCATGGTAACATACTTTCCGTATAATTGCCAGGCTGCCTTACAGTGATGAAAATAAGTAAAGAAGTTGTCATACAGCATGACCCAGGCTTATATTCTGAGTGGAGATTTATTGCCCACAGAGCAGCAATACCACCCAGGATATCTGTCACCTGCAGAATAAGGAATTGCATGGCACTGAAGTGCTGCAGAAACACATGGCAGCAAGTGTGAAGTGCTGGACCTGGATGTTATGCAGGTCGACAAAGAGCCCTCCCCTGGGCCTACTCACACTGAAATTATTTTTACTTATGCTTTACATGAGAATCAGAACTTCTCCAGCTATCAGCAGCCCTAAGCAAGTTATTTAGGAGTTTCATTTGTCTTGGAAATGCAAGAAGTCTGGAGGAAAGAGATGGTTACTCATACAGCCATCAGCCTCCTGTTCACAAAGGAGATTTGTAAAGCAAGAGAGTCATAACTGACACAAACAAAAGTTGTCCCCATCTCCAGAGGAATTACTGCTGGGATCCAGACAGTCCATTTCCTAAAATAAAATAAAATAAAATAAAACAGAAACATTAAAGTTTTCTTTAGTTTCCATTTGAAGGATGCAGCTCTTACACCTGTGTGTTTCTTAAGGATATTTTTTATGTGAACCTGAGAATACACATTGCAGAAATCCTTCACACAACCATGTTTTGTCCTCAGTCATCACTGTATTTTTATGTATTGCTCCAGAGGAAAAGAAGTGCCTTGGGTAATTTTTTAATGATGATCTCCTGGGCACCTCCTGCATAACATCTAGGCACCTGAGAGCTCTCATCACAACATTTAGTTCAGGCTGAATATGAGATAAGTTTCTTGAATTATAAAATTAAAAACATAGATGTCAGACAAGTGAAAAGAAGAAGAAGGAAAAATAAATAGTTCCGTCTCAGTCTTGGCACAGCAAAGATTTTCCTTTGTTGCTCAAAATTACCCAGTCTGGGGACATGACAGTTGGCTCTGCTGTCACGTATACCACTTGCTCTGAGGTGTTCCTCTCCTGTATGTCATCTTTATTCCTTTGTTAAAGATGGATTCTGCTTAAAGCTCCCTCTGTCACTGTTTCGGCATCTCAGCTGGCACAGGTTTTGGGGGGTGACCCTGTTCTTCCTCATAAGACCATTTGAGTGTGTTGGTTTGTTTGTTTCTTTAGCAGCAAGAAGTTTTTGTCTTTATTAAAGGTAAAGCTTCTCTATTTCTAACTTTTTTCTCAGTAGACTTTCATTCTTGGTTTTCTTAAGCATGGCTATGATGTTACTTCCTCCCTTGTGAAGCAACTTGGACACTTGTAATAAGCAGGATAGTTTCTCCTCCCTTGCTACTTGGGGTTATTTTTTTCCTACCTTTTCCATCCAAATTCACTTAAAATTAATTAGAATTTAAATAACCTCACACAGATATTTTCACTGTGTTCCTTAACTAGTCCTTCTGGCTCTTTCTGAAAATTGATATAGGGCTTTAACAGAATTTCATCCTCCTAGATTAGGAGGACGATTCATTACTCTTGTGCAATGAAGGGCTTATGACTTCCAGCTTACCTTTAATTTATTTCTTAAAGACCATATGTGTTGAAATGGTAAAAATAAAAAATCTTACATTCAAAGTCTTGTTTTTCCAAAGTTAGTCTCCCTTGCTTGCTCTCTGTCTGGAAATGTCCTGTCACTAGAATATGTACCATTATAAATTGTGAGTTAGCATGGACAAATCATGACTATTATCTCTGTATGGGAAGCACTGTAGAATAAAAATATGATTAACAGAATACTGCTAATTTTTTCAAAAGAGAAGTTCACCAAAAAGTGTTTCACAAAGCCTTACAAGGGTAAGAAGAATATTCCAGTCATGAGCAGTCTGTAGAAGAATGGGGAAAAGGGGATCTCTATCCATTTAAGAACTCAAACTGGGGGAACTGCTACACAAAAACCTACAATATATATTTAAATTAAATATAACTTATAATAAGGCAGGAACCACAGTTCTTCCCTTCCCTTCCCTTCCCTTCCCTTCCCTTCCCTTCCCTTCCCTTCCCTTCCCTTCCCTTCCCTTCCCTTCCCTTCCCTTCCCTTCCCTTCCCTTCCCTTCCCTTCCCTTCCCTTCCCTTCCCTTCCCTTCCCTTCCCTTCCCTTCCCTTCCCTTCCCTTCCCTTCCCTTCCCTTCCCTTCCCTTCCCTTCCCTTCCCTTCCCTTCCCTTCCCTTCCCTTCCCTTCCCTTCCCTTCCCTTCCCTTCCCTTCCCTTCCCTTCCCTTCCCTTCCCTTCCCTTCCCTTTTTTCTTTTTCTTCTTTTTTTTCCTTTTTTTTTTTTTTCTTTTTTCTTTTTTCTTTTTTCCAGAAGACAGAAGTGTAGAAAGTGAGTGGCCATATTTCACATCATGATTGGATTTCAAGAGCCACTTTTTGCCTTTGCAGGATAGTAGCTTTTTGTTCTGCCTTTCCTGCAGGAATGGACTGTCAGATGGAACTATAGGATAAAAAAAAGCAATGCCTGAGCATATCTGATAGAAAATATTACCCCAGAAAAGCTGTTATTCATTGCTTCTGTGCAGGAACAGTGGAAGGATCACTGTAGACTTCTGCAGCATGCAAGGTGAAGTGTGTAGACTTATGACCAAAAAAAAAAAAAAGTTGTCTTTGTGAAAGGTATAGTACCTTCAACTGGGAAAATCACTGCAATTCAGAATGGTTCTCGTTATAATATTTTACGCATCCCATTAAAAAGAACATGTAAGTTTTTTCCAGGAGGAATGATTTTGTTGTTGTCTGTATAATGACATTTTGGTCTATTACTCCTACCCAATGCTAGTGTTAAAATAATAGTCTATAATTGGGATGTACAATAAAATGCTTTTAGATTGGAGCACATAAAACTATTGTGTGAAGACAATAATCTTCGTATGGTAGATGAATGCTTCCTTTTATGTGTCTGTTGGGACGAAAAGGAAAATATGTTGAATATATGTGATACAGGAATTTAAAATTAGAAATAAATTAATTTTCTTCCCTTTCTGATTATATTTTGCTTTATTCTCTTTCAGATTCTCTCCATTTTATTTTCAATTCTTTGTTGCTCAAATGAACCACTGATACTTAAAAAAAAAAAAAAAGTAAAGAAAATGAGGCTTTTTCAATTCATGCCAGCTCTCTTGTCTCACCCTCAATACATAAGCAAACAAATATACTTCTCTCTCACTATTTCTGGAAACAAAAGACTTTGTTACTCTTTCTACTTTGTGAAATCAGCCTAAATTGCCATTGGTCATAGCACTGAAAATCGTGAAAGAAAACTACAGACTTAAGCCCTTATCTTTTTAGATATCTTTCTATGGGACTTCAGGATGTAATATCCACCCTGTTAGACTACAGAACTCCAAGACACAGACATGCACAAACTAATTTTTTTTTTGTGTGTGTGCGCCTTTCTCCTGCATAACTCTGTTCTGCCACTTTTGACAATGTGGATCCAGAACAGAAATCCAAAACCTCAGGAGTCCTTGCCCTGTCAATACTATTCAATTGCAATTTAGTTTGGGGCATGTTAAAATGACAGCCTTTTTCCACTCTTGTTGGGCCTTCTGTAAGCTGACCTGGAGACTATTTCTTACCAAGTCATCTCCCTGGGGTGTCTTAAGGATTAGTTACTGTAAGTGCAGTTCCTGGAACACATAAAGTTCTCTATAAGTATCCATTATTAAATGTTATATCCCCTCAAGTACTTTTTCACATTAGTTTTCCTTACTTAAGTAGCCTCAGTGACATCTGTTTCTATTTTTACTGTCTGCCACTCTTAAACACAAGCTAAATGGCTTTGGCTGTGAGAAAGCAAATTTGCCAGACATCTGCTTTCTTCTGTATTTAAAGTATACGTAGTACAGAGTTTTTCAGTTACTTTATTCACTTCATTTGTCTTTGTCAACAATTTTATATAAATATATATATATATACATATATATATTTACTCTTGTGGTTTTCTGACTTATTTTTCCCATTAGGTGAAGTACTTAAGAATACTGGAATTAAAACCAAAACAAACCAATACCAATAACAGAGAAATAAAGCAGAGGCTCAAGAAGCATCATAAAACTTTGCAACTTGAAGTCTTATAATGCAACTTGAAGTCTCATAATTTTCATAACAGTCTGAAACAAACTTTTACTTTTTTTTTTTCTTTTCTTTTTTTCTCTAGGACTGAAAAAATGCCAATGTATTAAAACAGAAAACAATATATGGTGCACAACGAGAAAAGAGAAAGTGACTGAAGATTTTGGAAAAGTCTAACTTCATCTGTCATGCAAAAATAGGTATGTTTTTAAAGGAAATTTTATTAATTTTTAAGTAGTTTGGTATTCAGTTAAAAAACATCAAACAAACAACAACAAAAAATGCTCAGAAGGGTGTTCTTAAAGCTCATATTCCTTATCTGCCATTTATCCACTCCTTCCTTTCACTGAACCAGCCTCCTCTCTCCATGTATAGTCTTTAGCATGAAGACATAGAATTTGTCTGTTCTGCAGTTCTTTAGGCAGAGGGCTCATTTTTTCTGATTTCCTAATAGCATCTCTAGTGTATTAACAAAGGTGTCTAAACACAATTAATAAAAATAGAGTTGACAAAAGCAAGTCAACTCTTCTTCTTCTCTCCACCACTTTTTTCAATAAACAAATGTAATGCCTGTCTCCGTTAAGTAAACAGAATTTAAGCTACTCGTTCAGTTTAATCTATAAGAACAAATAAGTAGTGAGACCTAATGTAATGACCTAAATGAATTCTTCACCAACAGAGAAGTTTTTTCCATAGTGCCACCTTAGATTTAACTTGAGAACATGAATAGCAGTACTCCTCAGCCAATCTCACTTGCATGAAAGTTACTTGAGCCCAAAGTGGTCTTCAAAGCAATGTCTCTTGAGTGTGCTTTCACCCTGAGAGAAATTGTATAAACAAAACTTTTACTGTATGTATTTCCAGTCTCCATGCTGTGTGCATATTACTGTGCATGCAGCCTCTGCTTTGCTGTGGAGACACTCATGTGTGGAATAAGGGAAGGTTTATACTTACATCCTTTTGCTGCATTTAAAGTGTGGATACTTGCTGGATCAGTAGTGTGATCAATGACATGTAGCTACAAATAACAGAATTTTTGTCTAAAAGACAGACAATATGCCTGCATCACAGCTGGCTAATTAGAACATGCCAGCATTAAATTATGACTACATTTTTTTCCCAACGTCTATAACTAATTTTTGCGCCCTCCTATTTTGCCTTCCTTCTTTGCAACTAGAAGATCAGTTTTCTGGTAAATCATATGCACTTTGAATGCATTCGAATATAAAATTCTACCAGGATTATGTCTGTAGCATTAAATTGGTATAAAACTAGTAAATATAGCCTCTGCAGTTAATATTTTTCCTCTCCCCTCCCTTTTTTCCTCTCCTTATATCCCCTTCTTTTCTGCCTCATATTCATAGACGTAGATCATACACCTCTTCCTCTCCCTCCCATCACCCTCAACCCAGTGACCACACTCTGATCTAGAGATCATCTTAGTGCGTTTGTCTTTACTGCCACAAGTTGGGACCTAGAGGTCTGTGAAAGAAACTGCAGAGGGTCCTGGCTCTTTCACCCTGCAGCCTCAAGCCCTGGCACAGCACTCAGATGATGCTTCCTGTAGTTGTGGCTGTGTACTCTTGTCCTGATGGTTTTCTTTGTTTTGTTTTCTCTTATTCTTAATGTTGAAACATTAATAGTGTCAGGTTACCTCTAAGTTTAAGAGTCGTGTCCCTCTCCTTACTTAAAGTAAGTAAATACATAAATAAGTGTCATCATGAACTTAGTTAATTACTTAGGACATTCATGTCCAGGCCAAGAAAGAATTCATCATTGTTCCCAAACACATTCCTTAGCTGGGAGGCACAAGCAGTTCTACTGACTCCATGTACTTATTTGTAGACTTGAATCTGAGTACCTTGTTGAATTGGAACCTACTACAAAGGTAGTAAAAGGAAAAAAAATGTTTGCTCTAAAGGAAAGGATAAACAACAAGTATTTTAATTTCAGAAAAAATATGCAGTCCTCTTCCACTCTGCTGAAAAAAGCCCCAAAGTATTAAGCTTGCCAACTACAAAAGTAATATTAAGGGCTCAATACTTTTAAATTTTAAATCTACCTTTGACTTATCTTCGTTCATAGCCCTGGAGCTGTAATAAATTTTTGAATGCTCTTATCTGGCCTCTGATATGTCCTTGACAAGGACACATATACTAATGAAATTCAAATCTTTTTTTAAGGAGAACTCTTATCCTGGGAATCCTTAAATGAGAATTTTGTATGGGCATTTAAACTATTCTATTTTCATGCATTGCCTTGCCTTGCCTTGCCTTGCCTTGCCTTGCCTTGCCTTGCCTTGCCTTGCCTTGCCTTGCCTTTTTTCTTCTCTTCCCTCTCCTCTCCTCTCCTCTCCCCTCCCCTCCCCTCCCCTCCCCTCCCCTCCCCTCCCCTCCCCTCCTCTCCTCTCTTTTCTTCTCCTCTCCTTTTCTTCTTTTCTTCTTCTTCTTCTTTTTTTTTTTTTTTCCTGTTCTTTTCTGGTAGTTGTGAAATAATGGATTCACTACCTGTGACTATCTTGACAGCTTTCCTAAGTCTTGGATTCCATTCACAAAAGAGTTCCCTGAGCCTAATAAATTCAACATAGGATAAACAAAGCCAGCAATGTACACATTCAGATTATGAATGAATCCTGTTCCTGCAAGGTATGGAGTCCTTTCTCCATGCTGCCAGAAGCAGATGAATCATGGAAATATAGGATCTTTCTAGCTGAGACTCTGTCCTGATACCAGGTTCTTACTTATCATTTGCAAGAGAAAGTTCATTGTGTCTAGCAACCAGTTAATGAGAAACAGATTCTCCAGACAAAAAAGTAAAAAAAATATGGCTTGGTAGGTATGTTCCTTTTTAGACAACAGTTTGTGAACACGTAATTAAACATTTATTCAACTAGGGCTTGATTTATGGTAGACCATCTCAGGGATATGTAATCAAGTTCCAGTCTTGCCTATTTAATTGATCGATGGGAAAGTAACTTGCTGGAATTTAATAAAACTGAAAGCATCAAAGGTTTTCAGAGTGTTGTTATTTATCTTGGGAGATTGATCATAAAATGTGCAAGGAGACTGTCATTACTTGCTGGTTCCATAGGTACAAGCTGCTTTTTATGCTTGTCTTTTTAGTATATATATATTTTTTCCATAGCATATCTGAAGGCTATGTCTTGCTTTCTCTTTCAGCATAGAGGCTTAACACTTTCAGGCCTGAAGTTATATGCTTTGAGCACTCAAGCTGCTTTAGCGTATTTTTTTTCTTCCCCTAGGATTCCCATCACCTTTATCTTTTCCCCTAAGAAAATATGCATCTCCTTGCTCTGTCTCTGAGAATCTATTATTGTTACTTGTTCTTGGAATCCCAATATCCACTGCTTCCCATATCCATTATTCATAGCATTTTTTTAAATGAAAAAAAGCAGCAAAAAGAAAAATCATTACTGCTCTTATTTCTTAAGAGTTAAAAGTTAACTTAAATCATTTGTGCAAGCATTTAATTCTTTGTATATATTCTTCTTTTTAATTCTTTGTATAATTCTTTGTATATGTAAGGCTGACTAACGAAGAAGTGATTCAGCCAAAGGAAGCCTCAGAGCAGAAAACGTAGATCCTTTGGTGTCACAAAACTCATTTTGTTTCTTAAGTGAACATACTGCAGTATCATTAGGTCATTATTGCAAAGTGCGGATGTAAGTTGTTCAATGACAGAGAAGGAATGTAAATATTGCACCTAGAGAGAAGTAGCTGAAGGTAAAGAGAAATGTTTGTCACTTTTGAAAGTTATTTTGTGCAGAGTTTTTTTTTTTTTTTTTTTCCCTCAGCAAATTTCTTCCTTAGAATAGAGTTCACTGTTAAAAAAAACACTTGGTGGTAGAGGACAGCCCCCATACCAACAGCTCTCTCAGATTAGAAGGGGCTTTGTGCTTTACAGATCTTGGTGGTGAGGATAACATGCAATATATGCTAATGCTCAATGGGAAATTAGCAGCATCTGTGGTGAGAGGTGATAGAAGTGAAAAGGTATGACTAGGGAAATGCAACAGGACAATTTCCAGATGAACTTAAACACTTTTTTAGGGAAAGATCCAAACAAGGGTGACAATAACATCTCCACCATGACAGTAGGGAGGATTAGCATTGCCCAGAAGCTATTTGTTTTGGTATTATAGAGATATGGGAATTATGGCTGCATGGCAAGCTGCACAGACAGCAATTAGTGCTGAAGGACAAAAATAGCATATATCCAAGAAAGGTGGTTGGAATCCAGTCTTACCTTAGAAACTGTTCTTCATCTAACTAGCTAAATTGAATCAATTATTTATAGTGCTTTGACCTGCTGAGAGACTCAGCCCATAGATGCGGTTCACTCTCAATGTATCCAGAAAGAAATGTTCCAAAAGGATAAGCAAAAGTTTCAGACTACAGGTTTTTGGCTACTTATGCATTTATGGATTCTTCACTGGAAGCAGGGAGTAGGTATATGTTGGGATCCTACTTTGATATGAGATTCAGGATGAGCCTGGATATACATTGTATCCTGGAAAGTAGAAATCACTCCAGTTTCAAATTGACTCATGTGTTTGAGTCTATTTATTAATCATGTTTTCCTTTTTGGGGTCCAGCACAGGCTCCTTATGATGGGGTCCTGTTCAACGGTGATTTTTTTCAGGGATCTGAGCCCACAGAAATTAGGGTACAGTTACTATAGCTAGTTTAGTGCTCGGGACAGGTTCGCTGCAAGTCAGATGAGTGATAGTACTAGCATGAAGACAATGGTGGGAGCATCTGTTTGCACATCGGGGAGAGATTTCCTTAGCTGAAATATGAAACTGTGTCTTAATTGCTTATACACATATATATTGATACAAAACTACTAACAGGCTTTAAGGAAACAGTTGTATCAGTAGAAGTGGCCATTAGATGAACTTAGTTTCTCTGATTTTTTTACAGTCATTCCCTTTTGCTATTTTCTTCCTCTTCTTCCCCATGGCTGACACATTTCTCAGTGGTATGACTGAATCATTAGTTCCGTGTCCTAAGCCAGGTCTGGGGAAAAAGAAGTAGTCCTGTGTCAACCCCAGCAGATGAGGTTGTAGCAGAAAGGCAAGCATTTGAAGGCTGCGACTTTAGTCAGTCTTGTGCAGGGGACGGTACCAAAGTAGCCTGATTTTATTGGAGTCAGTACTGAATAACCCTTGGGGAAATGTTCTGGCACCCCTGCGTACTAGTTACCTCTGTGTTTGACAATCAATCCTACAACAGTTATATAAGTAATGAGGACATGACCCCAAGGAAACTACAAACATCTGAGTTCTCATGAGTCTTTGGACATGCAGTTCTTTGAGATAAAAGCACCTCTAAAAAGTAAAAGTGCTAAAAACGTTGAAACGGTATTAGAGTTAGTATACTGTCTCTTGTTCCTTTTGTAAAACACCTGGGTAGGTTTGCATGAAAAAGCTGACTTTATTTTAATTGAGACATAGCAGAAGGCAGTGTTCCTCTGATGTTACTTTAATTACAGCAAAAGGAAAAATAGCAATAACAGAAAGTACTTGAGTAGTAATTTTAGCAGGTGCATCAGGAGTAATATGAAATTTCTTTCTTGCTTATCATTGTCAACAGGGGGAAAATTGTTCCTTCAGCCCTTTGCAGTGAATCACCGAATTATCACAAATCAGTCCCTAAGTGCTATTTTGATAGCATGAATTTGGGAGACCAGCAATTTTCTGATGCACTTTCTTTCTCTTCTCTTAAAAATGGTCTTTTCCAATGGATAATTGGAGAAATTAACTTCCTACATCCCCGTGGTACCACCATCGACATATTATTTGTGGGGAGCAATATCTCCGTATGTACACAATGAAATGATGTTCAACCACTAATGTCATCATGAAGACTATAATGCTAGCCATACTAATTCCTGTGCAACAGTGAAAGGGAAACAAGAAACTTGAGGTGAATTGAGAGGTCAGAAACGTTAATTAATTGTCCATGTTAAAGGTTGTTCATCTAGAATGGATAGAGGTTGTAGATGATTGAGAGATGTATGAAAGAAAGTATCTCTTCAAACATCATTTGCTTATTGTTTTTCATTAAGATGCCAAAACATATGTCCTTGATGAGAGGGAGCACAGCATGGTCACCAGAGCTGAGCATTAAATAATGAAGGCATGTTCCAGTTTCATACCAGAGCTAAGTACAATTTAGGCTCAAAATGTCTTTAGTGGCTTTTCTGATTCTTTCAAGAGATGAAATTAGAATTTCAAAGGATAGATCTAATTTTGTTTTTCAAACTCTAGTAGTAAAACAAGCAACCAAAACCAAACCAAACCAAAAAACATCCCAAAATATTCTCACGTGAGAAAAAGAAAAGCTTTTCTCTCGGAATATCCTGTCAAAACATACAGGGTCGAAACTATTAGAGGCATAGACTTATACTTCTGCATAGTATTTCCTGTGTCAGAGCTGTCTAATAACTCTTTGAAGAATCAATGTTATGAAGTAGAGCCTTTTTTTTTTTTTTTGAAGGCTTTGAAAAAGGTTTCATTTCTTTCTTTCTGAGGTAAAGCAGTTTCTCTGAAGGCAAGAAATGACTGCTAATGTCAATAATTCCTACGTTCCCACCTTTTTTCTGGTATTGAAGCTAACATCATATTTTACAGAAAAGGTAGTGACTTCTGAGTAGGACAAGGACAGTGAGTGAGCTATTGAGATATTTCATAGAACAACTGATATTGCTGAAAAAAGACAAACTCCTGCTTGTTCATATGAATTCCCCTTCCTCCCTTGTTTTGATACCCAAACATTTAATGACTCAGCTGTAGGTATTTTGACATGTCAATCAAAAATGTTAAAATTAATTTATTGGAAATTTTCTTTTAAATCTCTTGAATACTGGGCAAAATAACCCAGACTACACTTTTATAACATGGTATAGTGTTAAGACTATTTTACCCGTAATTCATTTTTCTCTAACCTGTATAATTAGTTTGGTCTTTGCACAAAAAGCAGTGATTTATTTGTTCATTGCTACTTGTGTGATGGAAATAGATATTACATACCAGGGCTGAAATGTGCAGTCCATAGCACAAAAGCTCACTGGCAAAGGTACCCATTAGATGGAATAGCTGTCATCCCTCTTGAAATCAAAGAGATAAATGATTCCTGCTGGGCCATGATGGCTGAATTTACTATATTACTTTTTATTCTACTTAAATGAATGACCTTTAAATAGTAAGAAAGGCCCCAAACTAATGCACTTTACTGATGTACCTGATCTGAAAGAGAATTCAATATATTTGTGTCTTTGACTTCATAAAATTTCAGACTTGTTTTAACTCTATTTGTCAAGTTTTTTTAAGCCTTTATATGTGTTAAAAAACTTATTGAAAAAAAAATTATTTATTTTTCCCTCACCTTAAAAATTCTATATCATGAATGCACCACAAAAAACTTAGAGGTTAATAAGAGAATCAGATATATAAGGTCAGAGCAATAAGAGCACAACAAATGCTTAGTTTGTCTCTTCTCATGCTGATTTTAAAGACTAGTTATTTAACACACCCATTTAACATTATTAGGCATATTAAAACTTTACATAAAATCATAGGCACAGCAGCTTAACTTAATGTATTAAATTAACAAGGGATTAAATCTGTTTGAAATGGCTGGAGAGACATTTGCTTTATATTCTGAAATGAATTTTTATGTAAGTCCTACATGGGAATGAGGAGTTGGGTTAATGGCTCTTTTAAGTGCAATAGTGAACTACTTTTAAAATCTAGTGCTTACATTGCAATCACCTCTGCATAGCACAGCTTGTATTCTCATGCAACACTCTCCTGTGTCATGTTGCATAAGACACTGGATTTTGCACTTCTTCTCCAAAAATGTTTTGTGTGACTTGGGTATTATACATTTTTTGGTAATAGATAGAGAATAGTATTTTCCTGCAGCACAAGAAATTCAGACATAAAGGCTTTATTTTATAGTATATATTAATTTGAAGTAATGCATTGATGGAAAAGATTTGCAGCAATGGGGAATGGAGTCTATCATCTGTAGGGAGAAGCTTGAAGGTTAAGTTTAGTTAAACATTTACAGATTTTCATGTTTCCAGTTTTCTAGCTACTTACATGTTTTCTGTTCTGCTGAAAATAAAATAGATGCTGAGCTTTCACCTGCAATTGAAGCAGCTGTCCCTGAACATCCACACCCACTACTCCTCATCCAAATTAAACAATTCTGAAACATATAGGGGAAAAAATAGTAACTTAAATTTTCTCTATTATTATTTATTATTATTAAGCAATTTCTTCAGGAATATGAGTGAGAATTACAGAGAATACATTTTTTTTTCCTTTTTCTCCAGATCACATCTTTTTGAGATAACATGTACAAGTTTCTCCAGGCTGACTCCCCAGCTTGCCTTAATCTCAATACTCAGGAATTTTCTCATGCTCTCTATCCCCAGGTGGTCATTCATTCTGCTTCTACATAACAGCATTGGTTCCTATAGTTGGAATGAGGTTTGTCTTCTTTTTATATGGTGATAGACAAATTTCTCTGGCAGCACAAGTAAAAAGCTTAGTAACTGGTGTGCCATCATGGGAGAGGTGAATAAGAATGTCTTTGGCAGATCTGGCCAGCGGGTAAGATTCAAGTGCCAAGTGCACATGCAGAGGGGGAATTTGCTCTTCAGAACAGTACTCATCTTGCCCTAAAGAAAGTGAAACAGATTAACTTGATTTTTTGACTTCGTTATGTCTTCCCTTTCCTGATAAGAATAACGAGACTCTAGCTTACTGAAGGAAGATATTCTGTTTATGCATTTCATTTTAAAATGAATCACCACCGACAAAGATCTGATGATGAAGTACACAGTTCTGTTCAATAAATGTAGCCCAGTTCTCACCAATTTCGTGCTGTTTAAGTGGGAATTATGTCCCTCTCTGATTCTGTGTGATTCTGTGATTCTGCTTCCAGGCAGACCTGTGAAATCAAGCAATGCAATTAGAGCTACAGGACACATTCACTGGTTGGTTACAATCAAAATAAGGCTTGGATATTATGATGGTTTTTAATTTGTAAAATCTATGGATGTCTAACGGTCTGAGAAATTGAACCATGAAATGTAATTTTTTAGTAGGTTTAAATTCACCTCGTATTTCCACTGGGAGGTTTTTAGAGGTCTGCAAATTGAAAAAGGTTGAAACCAAACTGCACTAGTTTATTATACAAAAGGAATGACAGAAGGATGATAAAAGGATATATTTCAAAGCTGTACTTGTAAAATCTGGCCCTTTATTGGAAACACAAAATTATACAGATGATCGTTGTGTTTTCACAGGTATCAGAAGATCTAGTGGTTCAGTGTGCTTTTGTTAAATGAAATGGGGAGTTTTTAGAGAGGACCAAAGGCCTGCCTGGAGGGTATCAGAGGTAGAGGGAGGGAGAGGAAAGCTGGCAACTGGCTGGCAACTGGTGTCAGCCTACCTACAAATAACCTGCTTACTGCTGAGATTCAACTGTATGGTAATTGCAGCATAACCAATTCATTCAAGTCTTGGAGAAGTGCTTTTGTCATTTTTAATCTAAATAAATCCCTTCAACTGTTAGGGGAAAATGCAGTATTGTTTTGGTGTGTTTTTTTTTTGAAAATTTGTGCACTTTTTGAATCTCCAGGTGGATTGCTTTAGCTCTGCGGTTCAGTAACAAAAGCAAACCTTTTTAACTGGCAGCTGCACTGCCCTGGAGGTGCCTCTTCTGCAGAACTAACACAGTTTCTGCCGGGCAGAACATGACTCGCTCAGGCTTCAGCAGTCCCTCTTCTGGTGAGTGTGTGAACAGCTATTTCAGGAGCTCGGGTAGACATTCCTTTAATTTTATCCCGATACTCTTTGTTGGATTGATTGATTTCTGCTGCAATGCATGCATTCTATCTCCAAGCTTTATGAGCACCGTAACACATTTATCTCTGCATTTTCTTCTTTAAAAGAAGGGTGTCGTGTTTTATAAAATCACAGAAGAATGTTTTGCACAAACTTTTCTGAATTTCTAGTACTTAATTCTGGGTGAGGAACTGGAAGTGAGTTGATAGTGGTTTCAAGCTACTCCATTTACTAAATCCCATATAAGTAGCAGCCCAAAGTCATTGCAACCTTTTTTCTTTTCTCTATTTAGTCTTATTACTAGATATTTTAACTAATGAAGATTGAAAAAGAAGGCTCTAGAGTTAATATAGGAGAATATATTTCCGTGTAAGAAAGGAGGAGGAGGAGGATTCCTGAACATTGAGAATGGCTTTGTCAGATGATCACACTGTAGAAACATGTGAATGTTAAATCTAGTTTTAATATAGCAAAAAAAACCAGTACCCAACACACCTAGGAAGCAAACTTTTTCAGTAAATACTTCCGTCCTTCTTCCACCTCTGTACAACTGATGTGTCTGTATTATAAAGTATTTGTGTTCTACATTTTGTTGTTTCAGTGACATACAGTTCTATGTCCAGGTATCTCTGAACCTCTGGTTTCTACTTTTAGCCTTAGATATCAAAGTTCCTAATTGAATTCGTGAGATAATTTTCTTTCCTTATTATGGTCTTCTATTAACCTTTCTCATTTCTCTGAGATTTATTATCTATCCTTTGCTTGCCAGTGGTTGGAATACATTTGCCATTTGCTCTTGAAAGGTCTGGTACAGTAAGAGGAGTATGAATTCTACTCACATTAATTCTTCAATGACTTTACTAACCTTTTTCATTCATTTTTTACTTTCTTGATCCTTTTTAAGATGAAGATGAATTATGCATATCAGCTTAATCAAAATCAAGCCTAATCAATCGTAGTTTTGTAGTGTGTATAGACGATACACATAACAAAAATAAAAAATAATCATGCCACACTATCTATGAGGGAGAAAGAAAAAACATAAAGAGTAACATTTTAAACATTGTAGTGATATAGTAAGTATAGTTTTACTGTATAGTAAAATATAGTAAAACTATACAGTAAAACTGTAATAAGATGTTATATTATTAAAATATTATGTTGAAAATAGACTCTGTCTGTCATTTTCATAGAAAATGATCTCCTATTTGGGAGAAAATCTCCACACTTGTTCCTGACCTGTACATGCATTTTCATGAAACCAGAGAAACCCAAATTATTTCTGATTTATGTAAGCACGTAATATACTCTTCTGAGGCATTTGGAACAAATATATATATATATTTAGAAGATATAAAACTGCAATGTCACTGAATCCATATTGAGCACTATAGGAAAAATCCTAAGCTTATTAAACAAAGGAATGAGCTGTACTCTGTTTCGTATGTCCTTTGGAAGAAGGTAGTTCATCTCAACCAGCTAAAAAATCCTGGAAAAAAAAAAGTCATTATACATTTAAATACTGTAGAGTAGATAAGGTAAATGTTTAGCATAATAGAGATGTTTAACCAAGACATAGAAGTTTTTTTGTTGTTGTTGTTTTTTTCCTGAACCATAACCAGCAGACAGTGTGAGTTGTCATGCACACAGAGTGTGAAGTGAAATCAATATATTAATATGCTAATATATTAATATACTAATATACCACCTGCAAGGACAACTCTGTCCAAGAACTGCTCTGTAGTGGTATTTAAATACTTGTGCAATATTAGTTATTATTGTTGGCAAAGTCTGACACTCTTCAAAAGTGTTTGTAGCCTCTTACGATAAGATGTGGTCCTCATTTTTTTTCCAGGTATATTATAAAGATACTGCTATTAAAATTGGCATTTTTTTTCTTCTGCCACCAAGAAATAGTGCCAAAATGTTCAAGATGTATAGAGGTAAAACACTTTACTCTGTTCCTGCCAAAAGTTTTCCTAGTCAATGTTCTCTTTCAGTATACCATTCTCCTGAAGATAATGAAAGAAAGGTTTCCAATCAATATTTGCAAAGTTTGAACAAAGAATGAGAAACATGTCCAAAAATAGCAAATGCCCAGGGAAGGGAGATCTCTGTTTAAACTGCTGCTTTGCTCCATTTTCCTTACTGGCTGTTTGTACCTCACACAGTCTCCTGCTGCTGCTGTTCCACTCTGCTGGAAACCTTTTATTTTCTGAACTGCATGTATTCAGGACCTGTGGATACCCACTCTTGCTCTCCTGCTTTTGTCCTTCAACAGAAATATGTCTTTTTATTTTTATTTTTATTTTGGTGTTTTCTAGTGACACTTTATCATATCTTCCTTTCTCTCTTCACACCTCATTCTTCAGTTTTCATTATAGTAGGCACACGAAGGCAAGTCCTGTCTTTCTTTTGCAATACCAGTAACCTCGCCATTTCAGCGTCTCCTTTGGACATATTCCAAATTTTCTTTCCTCCTTCCCAAACAGCAGTTTAAAAACTGATCCTTATTATTCCTGATAGGGTCACACATGAATCTTGCACAAAGGTGCTGAAGTTTTCTTTCTTCTGAAAAAAAACTTCCTGGTGTGCCTTAGGATCACATTTGGTTTTTGGTGCCACCTTACATCAGTGATGCAAAAACATCTTTCTTCTCTATTTCTGACTACTGAATAATGAATTTAGCAACAGTTTAAAAGAAGGTATTTACAAATGAGGGACACACTAGACTTAGGACTCTGACAGAGTGGAGCAGCTACCTGGCACACCACCTAAGAGCAATTCAGCATCCCTGACTCCTGTACATGTTCCTTCGACACTCTCACCCATTCATGGCTCTGTTCATACTGCAGCAGTAGTGGTCTCTGTCTCCTGAGTAGTCTTTGAGGATCATAAGAGATCTTGCCCTTCTACAAATACAATGGTAGATTTTTTCTTTTTCTTTTCTGTCGCTTTATACACAGAGATTTATTTTCACTCCCCTTGCCTTTGAAGTTTCATGCCTCCTGAAAAGAATGTAGTCATTCACAAGATCTTAACTACTCAAGGCCATAAATGCTGCATTTTAAAGTGTTACCGTTGAAGTCTTTGAACTACCTCCAACTCAACATTAATTTTCCTGGGTTACTCGTCTTGAGTTAATTAGTTCTCTGTACTGTCTGCCCACATCTTTGATTTGTTTTAGAGGTTTCCTTACTTGCACGGAAAAAGATTTCTTCTTTCTACATGTGAGTGAAGTGAAATAATGGTCTGCAGTATTCTGCAAGATTATTAATTCAGGAAGTTGAAAATCATATTGTCATTCTCCATGGGGAAACCTATTATTATTATCACCATTAAGTACTGATTAAATATACATTGTCCTTGTATAAATATATTATGTTAATAGTCCTTCCATGATCTTATAATACTTCAGGATAATTCCAAAACCAATACATGTAGAAAATCCCATTTTAAAAATTGATAATGTACTAATTTTCCTCTACATATACCGCCAGATAACGGGTATAAGAGAGAGATTGTGGAACAAAGGCCAAACTTTGGTCTTGTAGTATGTTTCATAAAAACTGTATGAACATCAAACATTTTTTGTGGGAGGGATTCCTCTTGATACAACCAATATAGTGTAATCTGCAGAAAAACCTGAATTAATAGTACTAAAAGTAAGGTTACCTGATGCTACCTCGTGTCATATATTCATCCTGACATCTCAAAAGTGCCCATTTTATTGAACAATTTTTGTAGCTCATACTGCCAAAGTCTACATTGTTTGCAGAGCCTGAGCTACTCTGAAACTTTCTCACATTTCTTGGTACCTCCCAAATAATTGCAAGATAGGGATGGTCTTATTCAGGCATAACTTATTCAAATATGGTTCAGGTATTTGGGTGGAATAATGTGATAGACCCTGCCATTCTTCTGTGAAACATATCCAGAGCACTCACCTTCAAATCAATCTCCGGAATAATAAGAGTCTTGGAAAGAATAACGAGCCTTGTGGAAGTCAAGAGGATTGATTTTGCTGTGATGACTGAGATTTTAACACTACAGCTTGGTTTGCTGGATGACTGGAATGCAGTGATACAAACAACTTGAGGAGATGTAGTAACAATGTGCAATTAAGATTAACATTTTAAAAAGAGACAGAAGTGTTGTGCATTTTTATGAGAGTTGAAGTGCAAAACATATAGTCATGAAAACTGCAAGCAAGCAGAGATTCTTTAAATAATATGTGGGAATAGTATCCAGGATCAATTTATATCTACTCTTTCTTTTTCAGCCAAATAGCATCATGTTGTGTCATTTGAGGAGAGTTACGTGGCTTTACATGTACTATTCACTGCTTTTGAGACATATGTTTTCAACACTGTTGGTGTATTAGTGAAGTGCAAAATTCTTCATTGCAAGAATATTTTTTCAGTTTCTTTTCAGTGATGGAACATCAAAGACTCATTTTCCATTTAAAATAATGTACACAGAATGAAATGAAAAGTACAGAATAACATTTAACTTTGAAATATTCATTTTTCCAAACTATTTATGGTGTAACAGAGAAGCATATTGAAGCCTATGTTTTTTTTTTTTTTTTTTCCTTTGAGATGGAACAGACTGGTAGAAAACTCAGGAAGCTGAGAATAAAGTAACCCAGAAGAACGAAGGCAGTTGGGTGAGAGATATATAGTTAAAGAAAAAAATTATTTATGGTCTCTTTGTGCAATTTGATTCATTTGGTTTTTAGTTTTGCTAAGAAGAAGTTTGAGGAACCCTATGCTTAAACCTGAATTAAAGACAGACCTGCTGCTAAATATCTGTGGGTGAATTCGTTCTGGACAAATATATAATTAAAAAAATGCACAAATAGTCAAGGATATGAAGTTCCTGTTAAACCACTGCCTGTAACAAATGGGAAACAAACAAAAGAAAGGAGTGAGAGTGTGGAGTAAAAAGTTGGAGTTATGTGGCTTGACAAATAAAAAAAAAAAAAAAAAAAAACTTTTTCCTCTCAGTTTTTCCAGTCTCTTGCATCCTAGGTGACTGCCCTCTGCCTTTGGTGTTTGTGCAAACAGATTCAAGCTTTTAGTGAGAGCCAGCACTAGGGAGGATCCTGCTCTTGCTAAAAGGTGTGTTTGAGACTTCTATTCATACTTGCTTCATGATACAGTGGCAATTCAGGCTGAGCTAAAAGACCCCTTCATCAGAGGCAGTGCTGTATTCCTGAGGATGGGATGAGGAGCTGCTGGAGCTGCCCCTGTGCCACAGCATCCCTTGGGTCTTGCCAGTAAAAACAAGGGACGTGCAACGTGCCAGAGCAAGCCTCTGTAGCAGGATGGTGCACAGAGAAACTTGCTTTGTTGGCCACGAAGGAAGAGAGGAGAGCCTGTTGTTGCGTTCCCAAAAGCTGGTGTGCAACTTTGACCCTCCACACCAGGGACTTGTCAGTCTGAGGTGAGGCTCTTGTCCAGGGTCTTCAGCAGTAATGTCCATCAGCGAAACTGCAGAGCACAGAGCTCAGAATCAATTAAAAATGGCATAACGAGTTCCCTCTTTTCATACAGTCTTGATGTTTCATAAAATCTTGCCAATGGCACACTTTTTATGTGGTGGATTTGAATAGCACTGTCCAGAGCTTTTGGGTAACACAGAACTTGCTTTGTAGACAGCAGCACAATATTCTGCTAGCAGCCGCTCATTTGCACTCTCCTGTCAAGCAGTTGCTACCCAGATGCTTGCAAGTACAATGCTGTGTTGACACAACCTAATTATCTGCCATGTGCAACTATTTATACATTCTCACTATGTTAGTGAGATATGAGGGCAGCTCTATATTTTTCCTTAAAAATCCCATTGCACTCACAGTCAGTATTGACTCAGTGTTGTGGAAATGAATATTAAAATGTAGCCTAGTTTTCTCCCCATTTAGAGCATGGAAGGCTACTGCAGACTTGCATGTGAAAGAGAAGGCATACTTTGGGTTTCCTTAGGGAATCATCTCTGTTTCATTGGTGATTCATTTCTTGAAAGGAGAGGAAGGAAGATATAGCCTGCTAACACCAAATGCCATCTTTTTACCTTGTTATTTATTTATTTCAGCCCAGGGCACTCTCAAAGCATGTAACTACTGGAATGTGGCTGGACTGAGGGATGCTGAAATCTGCTTTTTTTTTTGGGTTGTGCTTGGCACTCACTTGCACTGAAACATGGGGAGGTGGGTGGTGGTAGGGGTAAAGGGGGATAGGATCCATACTGCCAGCTTGCTAGGAGCATTTTCGATTTGTGCAGCATTGTGTACTTTAACATCCTCCCATACAGCTGGTTAAGAACCCCCCTAACCATCTCCTCAGGAGCCACCTACCCAGCTACCTACCCAGAGTTTCCTTATCTCTGTATCTGTTGATGCAGCAAGTGACCCTCTAGGAAACTGCAGAGTGTGGAGAGGGTATTGAAATTGATCAGTTCGTTTATGCAAATGTCTTCACCATCATCTAATTTTCATCCTGTGTAATGTCATCTGCAGTGTGCAGAAAAGCTGAATTCTTGTTTTAAATGCATAAAAATACTATAATGGCAATTACTTAACCCAGATATGTTTATAAATAGCTCAATGTTTTTGCAAATTGTGAGCAAGCTGTCACAGGCTAGAGCTACATCCACAAGCAATTATGTGGTTTATATTTTTTTTAACAAACATGGTACATAGCACAGCATTCATTTTTTTTCCTCTTAAATCTTACAATCTAGTCTCCATAGGCTAAGAAGCTACATTTGTGTAGTATGGAGCAATGCTTTTTTTTGTTGAATTTAGGCAAAACACTTCATGTTAGAACTGTCTTTGGATTGTTTGTGGTTAGTGATAGAAGAAGACATTCACCTGTGTTTTAGCTAACACTAGTCAAAGATAGCAGGAAATTCTTTGAAGTTCCAGGAGGCAGAATCACTTTTAAAATGCAGATTTTTGCCACCCAAGATAAGGTAATCTCAGTTCAGCAACAAATGTTTTCCTGACTAGGAGCAGTTATTGGGCTCTTAAATGGATTCTGGCCTTTCTTTTAAGCATTACTAAAATTAGGGTGAGGGCTGAATTTTTTATCAGGACTCCAGAGTAAAGACTCTTTACCCAGAGTACAGGTTGTGTTTTTTTGTAAAATCACTTTCAGCCTGCTGTTATATGTGAGCTCCCCATAGATGTGAAAACAAGAATATGTAGCTGAAGAAAACTATCGTTCCTTATAAAAGCAGATCTCCTCTTCCATTCACTCAGACGAAGAGTTATGAGCCAATTTTATTCATCTGAGCGTTCCTGTCCCAGTGGGTGCATGTGTTGCTTTGCCCTCTGCTGCTTGCCTTATGTTTGTCCTGTCAAGGAAGATCTACTCTAAAAAGATGATGCAGGTCTCGCTGCTCCTGATAGATGGCAAAGACTCTCTGCTCATTCCCTGTGTTGATCTCGGTGTATTTGGAGAAGACTGAAAATCCTGATATGTGTTTTAAGGTTCAAATATAGGGGATGTATAGTCCTGGAAAAGAAAAAAAGAAAAAAACACTCATCAACATGTAAGATGAGAATCTGGGAAAGCTCAGATTAGTTTCTTGATCTTCTGAACTTCCCAGTGTGCTTTGGCAAGTAACTTAAAGCCAGTTACAAATAGTTGAATTAAAGATGGCAATGGCCATTTACTTCTGCTCTTCATCCGGTACCCTAGCTGAAGATTGTATGATAGTTAGGGCTTTTGAATAAGCACAGAAAATGTTCCCGGTCTTGGAGTTTCATAGATAAACAGAATATCCCAAAGATTAAATTTGTTCATGCACTTACAAGACTGGGCACCACATAAAGCCATAAGATTTGGCTTGCTGTCTTGCTTGTTATACTAGCATTTATTGCTGAATGGTGCATTTCAAAATGATATCACCTCTCTGAGGGGTTTGTGGAACTTGCAGAAAGTCAGTGACTGGAGGGGTGTTGGAGACCTGCATCTTCTTTTCTTACAGATTTCTTATTTCAAATTGTCAGTTCAATATGGCATAACACAGAGATGATCCTGGAAGAAAGGGAAAGAAGCGACACCTTTCTGCTGCAATTAGCATCCATGTAGATATGTGAGGAACCAGTCTAGGGACTGACTCGGTTGAAAACTAATTTCTCCCTTTAACTTTTTATTTTGTCATGATTCACATAAATAAAATTAAATAGCATACTTTTTTAAATTGCAAAGCCAATTGTATCTTGATTACATATAAAAATTTCAGATATATAAAACAGTTTCTAGTTATGAATACCATATTGATTGACAGATGTGTATTATGCCTTTTAACAGATTAAAACATTTATAAAAAAGCATGCCTCATACTAAAAAAAATATAAAAAAAATCTGCTGCTATGTTACACCTAAAAAATTCTGACATATTGCTTCGATTTTCATATATATGCATCACCTTCATTGAATCCCAATGATTATTTTTTTTATCCTTACAGGTAAGACTCTAGCTGGCCTAGATATAAGGCTGAAGATTATTCTCAGGCAACACAAAGTATATGATGATTACCTCAATCTGCCAAAAATTTTGTCTGGAGCTAGTGTACTCTTGAACATACCCCAGATCTTCATGCTGTGTTAATCACTGCTTGGCATTACTTGATTATGTCCACAACTGAAGATGTTTACTGCCACCTCTCTAATGGCTACAAAAGTGAGGTACTGTTTTTCTGTATTTTTTTCTCCCCGAAGGATGGAATAGCTTTGTCATTTCATTTAAATGATTCTTACAAGCAAAGGAAGCAGTCAAGTTAGTGTTTTGCAATCCAGAAAATGACTAACCTGGGCTTCACCTCCCCTGTGCTTGTATTACCTCTAAGCTGGAAGAAGTACTTACAAAATGTCACATACCTGCAATGTTATTCAATTTGTCCTCACAGGGGAAGTCTTTCTAATCTCAGAGAGGTATTGTGAAACACCATTTATCAGCGTGTGCAGAGCTTTGAGATCCTTGGGAAGTGGATAATATAATGTAAGGTCCTATTATGAGATACTTTAAAATATCAAAATAGGGATTGAATTCTAGTCATATGTACTAGCAAATAAAGCAGAAAATATATAAAGCCCTTTAAGTAAAATAGTTAACAAATTACAAATAATTAAAATTTAAAATAAATGCTGGAAATAATTCTTTGTGGGCCTACAGTTTCCAGCAGATGCATTCAAATCTTCAGTTCAGTGGCATGACTCTCTGCCTCCTAGGGTGCTTGCATCAGGGCTCAGGAGAGTCTCACCAACCCAGGTGATGTGCTGGATGCTGTGTATGACTCATAGCTAACTAAAATTCAGTAATGAGAAATAGCATTCAATACCACTCGCCAAATAATAAGGCAGAAAGGAAGAGAGAGTTCTCTGTTGACCGTGGATCTGAGCAGGCCCAAGTGCTCTGCTGCTATCCAACGAGTTGTAACATATCTGGTGTTTGTGAAACCTGAGGCAGGCAGGCATGTCACCCAACAAAACACAGCAGTACCACTCTTTTATCTTCCAATGCTTTCCAGTTCATCAGCATCGTGGGTTATAAGTGTGTGGGTCTATCATAAAGATCCTTCTCTCTGGTAGTAATTATATTGCCTCTGATATCTCATGTACTGCCTCAGTAACCTGCCCCTGCACTCAGCTTCACTGCAACTTGAGATGCCCCATAGCTCTGTCCAAATTGTCTGAGAATAGGAATAAGGAGTTATTTTCAAGTTTCTAATTCTTTTAAGGTATGTGCTTTATCTGAAGTGTGACTTCAATTTATAAAACTATGGTTAAATCTCTAGGAATATCACCAGTAAATAAGTGTAATCAGAGCCTAAAACCCAGCACATATTTCTGGGGGAAGGCTTTGAGCACTATCTCGTTATAAATACATACCTTGCCCCGTGTGGCTTTTGAAGAATGACAATATGCTATCATAGCAACAAGAAGCCACTGTGACTGCTTTCCTTAATAAATGTGTTTTTCTATTTTTTGATGCAAATCACATACAAAAACCAGAATCCAATTTTGTATTATGGTTAATTGAAATGACTTTTGGGAAGGAATGCCATGAATACCTGTGGGGAAAAAAAGATTCTGCTTTTATTATGTAACAAATTTCAAACTAATCAGAAAGGGTCTTTACTTTTGATGATGTTTTCTTTCTGCTTATTGATATTTGTGAAGTCACCCTGTCTTAGGATAAGTAATTCAAGCTAGTTTTCTTTACTGCAAGGGTTGATGTTTCCTTCAGTATCAGCTCTTAATTCTGCAGAATCATTTACAGCCAGGTTTTTCTGTTCTTTCTCCTAAGATGTGAGGACTTACAGGCAGATCCAAAGAAAGCTTGAGATTGACCGCAGAGGTGATCAGATACCTGGTCAGACAATGAGGAAATGCGAGCAGAGGGCATTTTCACATCAGGGGAGATGAGGCTGTGGGATCTTAGGCCCAGGGTGAGAAGGCTGCTGAATGAATGATCTTCAGATTGCAGTTTTTGCATTCATGTCCTTACCATTGTCATTTTACTGGTTATTTAATATCAAAGAAAAAGAGCTTGTTCCCTCTCTTGTCCCATTCTTGCTGCAGGTTATGAAAAAAGCTCAGAGCTGGAAGAAACGGAACAACCTGACAGCCCAAGCACTTTTCTTTTGTCTCAGGCTCTGCTGTGGAGTCGCTCAGCCACTGGAGGAGAAGGAAAACAGGAGGACCTCTGGTTGCAACCAGCAACAATTTGGAAGCAAGAAACTGAGGGAAAACAGCAGAGAGTAGGAAAAGGAATCCCCAGGTTTTTGCAGTTGATTCTATAGATAACTGAAAAAAAGTAGCAATTCTTCCTTTTGCTCCTCCCCCCACACACCATGTCTGTGCACGCAATTTCACATGTTCATTCGGGAACTGGTCATGATTCAGAAGCAAGCAAAAAGCCTTCACTCTAAATGCAACAGACAGGTAGGCCAGCGATGTTAAGAGGGTAAGTGAGAACTGTTTTCTGCAACTAATGGTTCGAAAGGAAAGGAGATAGACATTGGCTTAAAAAAAAATAACGCAATTTTATTGCTGGTGCTGTTTTCAAGTTAACAACGCAAAATGAGGGCACACTAAATATAAACCCTTATCTTTGTCAAGACTGTCCTCATCCACTTGCACTGGAAAGCCTAAAATTCATGGGAAGGGATCCTAGCATAGGGCCAGCTACTACTGAAGGAGGACCGCACATTACCAAGGAGGGCAGCGCGACTGAAAAGACAACACAACAGAAACTAAATTAAAAAAAAAAAAAAAAAAAAGCGGAAAGAAAAAGCCAGGCTCGTTTCGTTGTCTTGGCTGCCTGCACCCTCCGCTCACTTGCAATGACAGACTTTTCTTTCCGCATCTCAATTAGGCTGTGCCAACGGGCGGGGAAGGGAATGGCGATGAGAGGGGGCCGGGGGGCGGCCACTTGCCCGCACCACACCGCAGGCCGTACCCACGGCGCGCTCAACAAGCGGCGACCGAAAGGCCGAGGAGGGCCACCCAAAGCGCTGTTTGTCGTTTATTTATTTATTTATTTTGGGGTGGCGGCGTTCCGTTGCGGACGCGAGGCCACCGCAGCCCCCCTGTCAGGAGCGGCCGTTTCGGCAGGGTGACTTGCATCTTCCCTGCCCCCGCGCCGGCACCGGGGCCGGGGGGGCCCCGTTCCCTCACCCTCCCCATCTGAAGCCCCCCCTTCCCACCCCGGCTGCTCCCAGGTAGGGTCCCTGGGGGTCGCCGCCGGCCGCGGGTAGCCCTATGGCCACTAACGGTCGCTGCGTGGCCGCTAACGGGGGCTGCCCCCCCCGGCGGTGGGCGCTCGGCTGGGGGCGGCTCGACCGCGGTCCCCTGGCCGAGCCCCGTGACACCCCCGTGGCCCCCCTCCCTCGGCTGCGGTGTGCCGTAGAGAGGCGAGGAATGGTTAAACCCCGGTCTTTTTATACATGCGTCTTTTTTTTTTTTTTTTTTTCGTCTTGGGGCTTTCAGCTTACGGAAAAGGAAAGCATCTGATGCGTCTGCTCACATGCCACTTTTGGTCATACGTTGCCTCTTTGCACAGAGCAGGATCGCTGGGAAAGATGGAGATACAATAAGTTGCTAGTAGTGAAAAGTGCTGCAGAAATAACCCGGCGGTTTCCCTTCTCCACCGAAGTGACATATTTTTTTCCTCGGGTTAAGTTGAAACCGCTGCCTGGCGGAGCCTGACTGTGGCTGAGAGTGGGTTTGTGTTTTTCTTGCACCGTTAGGTTTTGCAAAGAGCGGTGATGAAGAGGAAGCTGGCACTCTCCAAGATGCAGTTGGTTCTTCTCGTTTTATTGGTGTGGCTACCAACAAGGTGAGGGGATGTTTAATTGTGTCGTCCGGTGCAAACATATATGTTATGATCTTCTAAGGGTAAGCTTGTGTGAGAGGTTATAGAAGTGGAGTGTATAGTAATGTAATAAAAATCTCTCTTAGCTGTTCGAATGCAGTATTACATAGTTTCCAGAGCAAATGCCGTGGGAGAAGGCAGTCCGGGGATCATATAAACGTTAACGACTTGTCCTTAAACAGTTTGTGAATTGATGCTTTATTTCATTGTGTCAAAGAAGAACTAAATTTTAAATGCTGTATTGTAAAATCTGATTCTTAAAGATATATCGGAGTTACCCTATCACAGTGATTCTGTACCATACAGAACAGTTAAGATGTAGAAATAGATTATTGTGGTCAAATAGCAAATCATAGTCTAAAATAATGTTGGCTTTTTTTTTTTTTTTAAATATGGGCATGTCTTTTTTTTTTTGGTCTCTTTTTTGGTCAACATAACAGAATTTAGAATGATACTTAAGCTTTACACCTCTAGGTGGAGATAGCATACAACTTCACAATCGCATATAATAAAACAATAGCTTTATTTATTAATCAACTTTTTTATTTTGTTTGAAGTTCCCCATTTCTAAAGTGACAATGTAAGAGAAAGTAATTTTAATCATACAATTAGTTTTGTGTTTCCCACGGTCCCTAAACATCCCTAAATTGTAGTTTGTAACTTTGGTTTACTTGCTGTGGTTCTCACTGCAGTAGGTCTTGTCCTAATATGGTACTGGTCATAAGCTAAATAATGCAAGTTTCAGATGATTTAAAATGTCTACATTCATCTTTGTCTATTTCCTAGTGAACAAAATGTTTCCTGAAACTATATTTCCTATTTCACTTTATACCTAACAGTGGTGCAGTATTAGTTGAGTCACAGTGGGCCAGATCCTGCAAACCCTACTCAAGTGAGTAATCGCACTGACGTCAAAGGGGCTACATGCGTAATTAAGGAGTTCATGCCTGAGTAAAGTTTGCAGGATTAAACCCTAATTTGATACAATTGTATGATCTAGTTTTTTTCATGGTATCCTGACTTCAAAAAAACTGTTATATCTGAAAAAGAAGCTTAAAAATGGCAGATACTTAAAGCACAGAAATACATTAAAAAAATAAAATGTGAATCATCCAGTAATTAAGAATAAACTCACACATCAGTAATATCACACATGATATTTTGGTATTTGTTTTATAAGTTATCTGATTTGGGTTGATTATGTGGTTTGTGTAATGGAAAGCACAGACTGCAATGATTTACATGTAAATACTTCCTCCATGCTGTTGAATTGGGGACCAACAAAAAGCCATGTCTTTAATCATTTTATATCTTGCTTGAAAGAAAATGTCACCTAAACCAACTTCTGGTTTAGAGTAGGAAGAAAACATGTTCGTTATTATGCTGTAATTAGTCATTCAGAATGCCTTGAACAGTAGTTTATCTAGGGATGATAACTACTCAAAATTTCAGATTAAACATGTAGATGGCTAAAAAAGCTATAAATAATAGTGCATGTAGCAAATGATGCTTTGCTTCTTTAATACCTAATGCTCTGGTATTAAGTAGGTACAATAGATGAGCTCGTGCATTTCACATGCATGGTACTTAAAATTGTTGGTACAGTAACATTTGCATTTGTAAGGGTTTCTGCAAGGCAGGGTTTTCCTAGTATGCAAAACCTTTGGTTTGGGTGTCCAGGTCTGTGAGGACTGTTCCTAACCACGGCTGTCTGGGCAGCAGGTTCATGCTCCAGCCCCTAGTCTATTCCACAAATATGTGACCCATAAATACTGGAACATCTCTTGCTTTGTTGGGAAAGTTTGAAGCAATTGATGACCTATAGATTCTTCTTGACACTACATATATGCTTTTTTCTATCTAACTTTTATAAGGTTTGTTTGCATCTAGTGGAACCTCAGATAGTGCTTTTTATAACAAAACATCATTTTAAAAACAGGAAGGCTATACGCAGCTATCCTGCAGCTTGCTAGTCAGCATCGTTGTTCCCACCCACCAAATACTGACATCAGAGGACTCCCTGAGCATGATTGCTGGAGTTTTCCCTCATGTTAGTTCTTCTGGTCATGTACTTAACATGACCATTGGGTGGAGGCATATCCACAGGATTTATCCAGAGAGAGAGTGCACTTAGGTGCGGACTGATAGGATGGAGCTGGAAGGAGACGGTTTTGTGTGTGGGAGCTCAGGTTATCAGTCTGGGAGTGACATGCCACTGGGACCTGGGAAGCTCTTTCACGTTTTGTACCTGGACAGCCAAATGTGTTAGTGCAACCTCACTGTGATGTAATATTGGATAGAAGTAGAGGGTACTGGAGAATCACTACCAGGAAATTTTAAGTGATACGCCATAGACTATTATGTTTCTGACCATGTTACACATAAATTGTGTATTTGTAGACTCTTAATTGCACTCTTCGTGTTAGAAGGCAAAAAGGTAAATATTCAAGGCCAGCCGGCAAAAACTGCATGTTGAGTGTACATAAAAACATATCTAGCACTTTCTAAAATGTAAAATGTCCATTTAGATCAGTGCTGGCTGACTCCCTGGAAGACGAAGCTAAGAATAACATCACCATCTTTACAAGAATTCTAGACAGACTTCTGGATGGTTATGATAATCGTCTTAGACCTGGATTAGGAGGTAAAAAAAAAACAATTAAAGATTGATTTTAAAAAGCCAGTTTTACTGTACAGATTTTATGCGGTGATATTCTTTTTTTTTTTTTTTTTCCCTAACAACTGATATGTATTTTTATAAATTATTTATAACTCTATATTCACACAGTTGAATCATTTGAAGTTTGAGGAAGATAACATCTATGAATGGAAAGGAGGCACTTTCACACATTTATCTTAAGTAAAGAGAAAAAAATCTGGAGATTTAACATAGTAAAATGGGATGAGAACAAAAATAACATCTAAATCTGTTATTCCAGTCAGGATTTTTTTTTTTTTTTTTTTTTGAGCTAGGAACACAGGCTTGATTGCCTGCACTGTGACAAGTGTATGTTTTCAGAAATATGCACAAGTGTGTTGTATGGTATGTAAAATTCACATTTTAGATTCATTCCTTGGCCCGGTAAATCCAATGGGAATGTTGTATTTTTTACTTCCTTGAAAATTAGGGTTTGACTCATGAATAGAATTTGTTCCTGGGTACCTTTGGTCATTTAAAAAAAACAGGGTGGTGGTGGTGGGGAGAGAGAATACTAGAGGACAGAAATCCCTGCATTTGTGCCATGGCTGTCATTTTTTTTTCCAAAATGTCAGTTCACATTATCTTTTTCAAGCTGTATGCCAGCTCATGTAAGTATGTAAGCAAGGAATTTAAATAATTTGTTTGGTGTTGCAAGTATTGTGCAGAATGATCTGTGTGGTATGGGGAGGGGCACGATGCCTTCTTTTTGACAATGCTTTGCCTACTGTTATTATTTATGTGTTATTTATACTGAGTAACAAATATTTATGCATTGATAATAACACTATTATTATTATTATTCATAACAGTTTTGGTAATGGTAGTTTTCAGCCTGGAGACTGTTTCAGCTTACTAAAGCTAATTCTAGTGCAAAATTCCTGGGAGCTGTTGTTGCTCCTGTTGATTTCAGTAAGATCAGGATCAAAGCTAAAGATCTGCTCTGACCTCCATGGAAATTACCCCAAGAAACTCCATTTGATCAAATTAGGAGTTAGTTAAAGCTCACAGCTTTAACAAACACTCCTCCATCCTGACCTGTGGCTCTGCTGCTGTTCTAGTTCTGGAGAATCTTGACTTGCATCTGACGCAGCATAAAGTGGGAGCTAGCACTGGCTGGCAACAGCTTTCTCGTTTTACATTAGTCTTAATCTGAAATATCTTCATTTTTTCAGTTCTGTCCTCTGATACACTTGAGATTTGTGAAATAGTTTATATTAAGGACTTTTTTATTTACATCATCCATAAAATGAGATTTAAAGCATTGTAGATGTGAGAATCCATATAATGATATTTTACATGGAGATTCAGTTTCTCTGCAAAATACTTGATTTTAAGAACTTAGACATAATATGAACATACAGTGCTTTGCAGGTAACTTGCAGAAACATTTCATATTACAAGCTTGAGTTTAATTTGCAGGGCTTGTAATCATGGTTTTTATTAGAAAAATAATGGTAAGTTCTTTTCCTGTTTACAGAAAAAGGATGTGCTATTTAATGAGAGCAGTCTGCAGTTCCTTTGCATATCATGTGTTCTTTTGAATATTAAATTTTATATTGTTTATAACATGAATGTTGAAAACAAATTTACTAACATATATTTATTTTATATTTTCCATTAAATCTACTTCAAAATATCTTCCTCTTTTTCTTTGCCAGGCCTTCTAGGTAATTAAAATATACTTTGGGAGCATAAAAATCAAAGAATTAACATCTGTTTGGTATTGGCATACATGGCAATCAACCCATGCAGAACATGTGTGAAATGAAACTATGTCACGCATATTAAACCGTGATGATTCATGATGCATTAATGTTAATCTGCAAGAGTCCTTCAGTTGTGGATGGACAGATTCTGGTAGTTTAAAAGAATACTTGTAAAATTCAGTCGTGATAATCTATGATACAAAATACGCCAAACAACGCTGTTTTAGATAATGCTTAATAATTATGGAGATTTCTATTTCAGAAATTTTGTAGCAATTTATTCCCTTTTCTTTGTTAACCTGTACTCTAAAGAGGAAAATGGAAATTATTATTCTGTTTTCCTTTTTTAAAGACACTATGTGCTTAGTGAGTCCTGATAGTTTCTAAAAGTGCTTTTGCATAGACTACAGCACTTTGACCATGCTGCATGTCATTAATTTAATATCCTTAGGTTCAATTCTGTTCCAGTTACATTTATATGATTCTGAAATAATTCAATTGAAACTAGCAGAGCATTTACTTTGGCATAGCAGCTTGCATTATCCTCCTAGGCTGCTATGACTGAGATCACAATCTGGCCTAACGTGTGGTACACCACAACAGTCCAGGGTCTGAGATAGATTCTTTTAAAATCTTTTCTGAAAACAAGAGTTGTTCACCAGCTCACTTTCACCTGTTGTGAAAGACATTTTTAGAGATGTCTTATAGCAAAATTAAATTCATTGTGAAGAATTACTCAGGTCACAGATGTTATTAAAAATGAAAAGTGCTAGCTTAACATTGGTTATTTTAGCTAATTATTGACCAGGAAAATGGAAATGTAAAGGCTTTTTCAGAGGCTGTATATAAATTCAACGAAGTAATTGCTTGAGAATTTGTTCTAGATTTTAGGGATAGATTTATAATGGATTTTACTGTGAGACTTTGCGTGAGTGTTTTCAGTGGGTAACTTGGTGCTTTACTGATACAAAGATACACTGGAGAACTAAATTATTTTGTATGCACTGTTAGGGAAGTTTTAACGTTTACTGTTGATGCAGTGCTCTCATAAAACAGGTTTTGGCTATTGGAAAGTCTTCCTAGCATCTGGGATCCTTGAATGATGTATGATCACTATAGCGATGCAGAAGCTTGCAGAATGGATGTGGGTAGGGAAAGGAAAACACTGCACTGTCCCCTGAAGTCAGAGACATCTCATAGCACTTAAATAATGCTCAGACATACTACGTTGAAATGGATATGCATAAGGATATTCAAAGGGAGATAAAATTTTCTCTGCACTCATATTATGCTAAACACTGGATTGTAGCTGGAACTGTCTTGACTACCCTCACATTTTTGACATGAACTATTTTACCTGAACTTCACATGCAATTTCTGTTTAGTAATCAAAATAAATTCCAACGTCTGTTTCAAAACAGATTCCTATTCAAAACAAATATGACATTAGCACTATTTTGGAAGAAACACAGCCGTGCAAATGACAAGCCATAAAGAGTTCCATTGTTTATGATACTCTTCAAAAGCATGAAAGTATTTTCTTCTATTTATTTGCTGCAATGTTTGTAAGATGCTTGGATAGAACTTTTTCGTAAATCCTTTGATTTTTATTATCATGTAGAAAAAGCAATCTACAAGCAATGCGCACTAAAAGTGAGCAAGGGAGCAAAAGAGACTTTAGATTTTTAAACAGTGAGACAACAGAATGTTGAAGCTGAGATACAGCTACATTCAAACCGGGAACTAATTAAATTATGTATGTTCTGTCTGCTTTCCTCTGCCCTATGGACAGCCATGATTAAAAGAAACTGAGCCATAGAATAAGGTAATCCCTTCTTGTAATATTTTGATACTTGTTTGTATTAGGTATCTTAGCAATAGCATACTTTTTTATTTAAATGGTAGCTTCTTTTTAAATACAGAAATGAGAAGTAAAGGAGAAGTGATGGAGACGGTGCTAGGATTTTGATAATATGTTGGGTACTTCAATAGGCTTACTATCTCTATAAGCTAGTTAGCCTGCATTCCTTTCTCATGTTTGAAATTGCTTTTTTGCAGCATCTGTAGAATTCCTGTTAATTTTACTCTCCCAGATTTATAAAATATGATCAAATACAAGAGCTAATTAGAAAAAACAAAATTTAAACGTTGAAAAAAAGTAGTGGGAAGTAGGAAGAAAAGACAGAGGACTGGGCTTCATAGTCTAGATGCTAAATTTTCAATTAACGTGTTGACATTGAAAATAGCTACACAAATTTATACCTCTTGAGAATCTTTCCACAAACTGTGATCAATCTCACCAACTTCAGGAATGGCATTGGAGATAAATGTTGGTTATTCAAAGAACTGAAGAAGATAAGACAGTAGGTACACACCATTGGAGGTCCCATTTTGAAGGATCCAACTCCACTGCAAGGTGACTTTCAGATATTTTGATCGATTTATACAAGAATCTCTGTTGCATTTTGTTAGAAACATACAGAAATATTTTTTTTCACAACATTTTAGAAATAAATTGAACAGGAAAACTAAAGAGATCTGAGAATTATTGCTGATTATTGTTATCAGAGATGGTGAACAGTGAGCATTTAAGGGCTTGATCATCCATCTTTGCAGTGGTGGATATATTGTTGCCTTGAATTGGTGTAGTAGTGTAGAGAATCAGACTGATTAAAAGTTGTATAATGTGCTCAGTAATATGAGCTAAAAAGGAAGAAACTTTTTTTTTTTTTTCAGAGAACTTCATTTTCAATATCAGGAGAGCTATATGCATTCAGATATGTATGTATCAGAGATATGGTTGCCAGGAAGCAAGGCCATCATCATGTGCTGATAATCTGGAATATGCTAAGTTTAGGGCAGTATATTTATATGTCACTGTGATTCAGAGAGTTTTTAATCAGCTTCAGAAACATCAGTAGCTGTTTTAGCAGTCCTTCAGCCAAGAATTCAAAACTTCAGAGGTTCTTGGTAGCCTCGTTGTGCTTGATACACACTCAGAGCACCTTAAAAGAAGGCCCTTGGACTCTTTTTGTTGCAGAACACTCTAGGGAAGCTATCACTACTGTTTTTAAAGGAAAGTTTCACTACTGTTTCTAAAGGAACATGTGCTCAGTCTGTTCCCTTGCTCAGTCTGGTTGCTACCTTAGTGCTTCTTTGCTTCAGTTTCATCTTTTGGAGAAGGTAGTGCCTCTCCCTGTATGTAGTGCAGAGTAGTTCAGAGCAGTAGCTGCATTTTCTGAAAGCCCACTATGTATGTAGTTATACTGGGATGCGAAGGAGTAAATACTGTATGTTTTTCTTTAAGGTTCACATGGAGTCTGGCCATAATGTTAGTTATTGTTAGTTATTAACATAATGTTAATTAGGTCCTAATAGTTCATTCAGAGGAGTCAGTGAGAAACTCAGATTAATTTATGTTAGACTTGCTGATAATAATAATAATAATAGTAGTAGTAATAATAATAATCATCATCATCATCATCTAGGGAATAAATCAGTATGGGACTGGAGGGATAAAAACCCTCAGAAACTCTTGTGCCACTGAAGAACAAACCAGTGAAAATGTTACAGAATAGGTTACTGGCTGAGGAGCTTTTTTTTTCAAGGTGAAAGTCTGTGAATAAAACAACAGTGAAGATGTGAAAATAAAATCGTTACAACTGTGAAAAGTATTGCAATTATGGAAAGTGTTGCACAGTGCAAAGTGACAAAATGTTATGCTTCACAATGTTTACCAAAAATCTGGCTATTTTGCTGTAAAGTTTATACGCCTATAAAAGGAACTTGTCTGAAAAGATCTCCCAGTTCACTGAACATGTATATTCTATATCTTTTTTATTTACTTTTTCCTGGCAAAATATCAGCATTTGCTTATAATACTAGAAATACTGCTGATGAAACCAAGACTTTATTAAGGATATTAAGATGTGGAAGAAGATACTGCAGTATCTTCAAATTTCTGTGGGGCTCATTGTAGCTCATTGTAAATCAGACTGACAGGATTGTTTAGTTTTTCAGACAGTTTTGATGGGCTAAGACAAACATTACCTTTTTTTTTTTTTTTCCCCAATATGTTAGTAATACATACCGAGAATACTAAGTTATTGAGAAACTGTTGCAATCCAGTGGCCTTGCTGGTCTCTGAAGTGTTCTATTGTTGGTTGCTTCCCTGTAAGACCTTTTACCATGTTAAATGAATCTTGAAATCAGTTTGCTATCTGAAATACAGATTTATTTTTCACTCAGGTAGACTGGTTTTGATAGACAAGGACCAAAGGATTGCATTTCTGTTGTTCCAAAATTCTTATTACTCTTATGAAATGATACCATGTATGTACTTGAATTAGAAGCATAAGTATTGTTTAATTAACTAACTTGGAAACATTTTCAGAAATATTTAAGTATATTAGAAATTCATCCAGGATATATTTACTGGATTTTAGTGAATTTCATGGATTTTATCAGTGGATTTTATCCAAGCATAGAGTGAATTTAAAATGTAGAAATCAATGTATATATTGCTTACAATTAAAGACCCATTTCATAACACAAAATTAATAGTATTCTGGCTTACACTGACAGGTGTACTTACAAACAGTATCAGGAAGTATCAGGAATGCTTATTGGTATGATGTAGCCTTGGAGTATTCCATTTTGTATATTCTTTGTGTAGTAGACATACAGAAAGTTACATGTCAAATCTTTTATTTAATAATGTATACCAAAAGAGTGCCAACTGAAGAATGTAAGAAGGAAGCTGTTGAGATCTCTTATTCAACTGTATAAACACCTAAAGGTTTAAAAGTTTTGGTGAAGAACCAGCAGCTAATAAAAGCATTGATCTAAAAATAAAAATGCACAGAGCGTATGTAGGACACTGACAATATTTGGAGTAACTCTGCCCTTCAGAGAGTTGGCAAAATGGACCTTACGAGTATGCTGAATTTAAGAAAAAATGGTAGATAACATCATACAGTGTATGAGTCGACATCACTGTTTTGTTTATGGTTTTGGTCATGCAACAGTGACCAATCTTTAAGCAAACAGTTGTGCATAACTATCTCTTTCAAGACAATTAATTAGCAAAAGTCGACATTTTATTTTCAATGGCAACTTAAATAGACATCGGAACTTCTTCAGCTTCTTTGCATAGAAAAAGTATTTTTTTTTTAAAGCTTAGTTCTTGCAGCGTCTAATGGCAAATACATATTTAATTATATTTCCTGTATTTTAGCACCTCAGAAAAAGCTGCCATGAGACCCACCTCTTACTACCTGTTTATATTCTTCATAATGTAACAGGATTCTTCTCCATACTAGGCCTGATTGTGGTTGAAAACAATGTAACAATATTATTTTTTTACAAGCCATAATAAAAGAGAGAAGAAATGTGACTTCTTTTCTCTTTAGCTTTAGGTCATAACTATTAGGCCAATGGTAGTGATTTTCAACACAGTCACAGAGGTGATGGTTTCTCAGAGAAGTGTTAGAATCTCCCATCTTTAGAGACACAGATTAAAAAAAAAGACAAAATATGACCTGTACAACCTGGTCTGTCTTCAGATTTGGGTCTGCCTTGGACCTTACAGAGGTCCTTTCTAAAGTGAATTATTCTAAGATTCAATGACTTGAAGACAGCAAGATATTGAAATAATGGCTGAAGTTTTCCATCTTAATTGGCAACTGTGAAAAAATGAATTTTAGAACATCAGTTCTGGAAGACAGCTGAATAAAAATATATGTGTTGATCAAGCGCTGAAACTGCCTATGGACAGTAGGATGCACAGGGTTGTACAGCTTCTGAGTTTATTATTCAGAGTAGAAGATTTGGATTAAACAGAAAAGGTCTGGAGAAATGCAGAGAATATATCCTTCTTATGGTCTTTGTCTTGAATTACTGAACATTCAGCAGAAACTGGGACTTGACTAATAGTCTAAAAATGACTATAGCTATCTTTTTCCCACCATCACCATAACGTAGAGTCCTGAAGACTGTTAAATATGGGAAAAAGTATCTCTGAGGAGAGGTACTGTATTTCATCGGACATTCCTAGTATACTTTGTCATCATTAGGTAGGCAGCGTATGGGGAACTGAAAAGTTTTACAGTGCTGTCTGTGCATTCTGAAGCCTGGCACTTCCTCAGGGAACACCGAGGAACATGCTAAACTTTGCCTTTCTCAAGTGTTTTCCTGAGGGAGATCTGCCTTTTTTCTTCTTTATCTCTCTCTCTATGTATTTTTTTCTTCATATTTGCCCCTCTATCCTTCTGAATATCAAACTAGGAGTATATCTACCTCACAGTCCCAGGACTCCATTTCATGCATTCTTCTAGAAAATACCTAACTCTCTTCTTTATCAAAATTCCATCAATTTATTTCACTCCATCTAAATACAGTTTTACCCAGATCCAGGCCTCATGTGCTGTACAGAAGCAGTTGTCTAATTTTGGGTATTATTGTGGTGTGAAACTCATACTTGCCTTAGCCTCCTACCAGATATAGTTGCTTACATCCATATCCTGAAAGATTTCATATCTAATGAAACCTGATTGAGGAGGTTGAGAATGACGCAAAGGCAGCTTCCTCACTAAATAGAAAATAAAGATCCTTCTCTACCCACAGATTGTATGGCCTTCCTTTTGTGCTGGTACATTTTTGTTGGTATTATTTAGTGGTCTGTGATAGATCTGTTGCTTCTGGCAATATTCCTGTCTACACATTATGCTTCTGTTTTCTTGAGAGTCACAATTTCATGACCATTTTTAATAATCTTTTCAGTGCACAAACTAGTGTATTCAATTTCTAGAATTAGTAGCATGTAGAGAGAAAGTTATGTCTTCAACAAGGATCATGCAGGACATTTTAATTGCCTGTACATTAAGACTGCATTTGCTTTGTTTTTTGCAATATTTCTTGAAGTAGAGAGATAAAATGGCAATTGGCTGCTTTTAAAATCTGGCAGATTAAGACAGCTGAATGATTTTTTTTTTTTCAAATACCCACTGGAAACTTGGAAGTGGAATAAAAAAATCAGTTTTACCATTAGAGGATGTGCATAATTTCCTACGTAAATGTTTTTCAACGATGAGTCATCTGTCTCAAAAACAGCTATAGAAGGTATATCAGATAAAGTTTTGTGTTTCTCTATAATTTGGCAGCTTGCTAAATTAAAATATTGGTAGAAGATTTTGAATTAATATTGTCAAAAGTCTAATAAATTCTGATTATAAGAATTAGGGTACTTGAATATGTCAAGGGTAATCTTTAAACACATTTTAATATCTGTTTTTTTTTCAGGTTAATACATGAATTAAATAAATCACAAGCTGAAGGAATTTTTATTTACCACTGTCATCCTAATAGCAGTTTGCTTTTTAATGCAAAATACGTGAGCACTATTTTTATGAAATTGTCTTTACGTTAGGATAGTATGATTCTGCTGACCTTCTGGAAATGTTTTTTCTATTTTTCTATTTGGGAACCATTTATATGATTACTTTGTAGCAAATAACTCTTGATTTAAATTCCATGATTCCGTGCCATATGTTGAGAGCTATTTAATAATTAGAGCAGTTAACCCTGTGAAAAAAATAGAAATCAATCTCTCTCTTGCTTGGGATTATTGTGCACCTCAAAGGACACGAAACATTTTAGTAAATTGTGTAGCTGCCGTCAGAGATTGAATTTACTTGCATCAGACCAAATTACATTAATTTGCCTGTCAGTACATTCATATGTGGTCCTGTGCATGCATTTCTTGTTGAACCAGTAGAAATCCTGCATCAAAAGTCATGATCTGCAACTTGTGCAGGAAAAAATGTGGATGCCCCATGTTCAGTCTGCTTAGTTTTATACAAACTTTGTTATGTATCTGGTAATCTTGTAATGATATGGCTATTAGAATTGATTGTAATACAAATTCAGTGCAGTGGACCACTGACTATCATTATGTTCTAACATGTAGTTCAATAATTATTGGTTAAAAACTCACGTATGCTATAAAATATACATGTCTATTGTATGTTCATCATGGCTCTCAGAGCAGTGACACTGAAAGTGTATTGGAGAACTTGTACTACTTTGCAGAAGAGGTAACCTTTCCATTTGCGTAAGTGCTAAAGGTACACAAGGGTGAAATAACAGGGAAGTATGATCCAACTTGATCATCCAGTGATGGAACAAATCCACATCTTCAAGTCCAAATACTGTGCTGTTTTACAGGTCCTGTAATTTCTAACACTGATTTGACTTGAATGGAGAGGTTTATACAGAAAATATATTCCAGCTGGAAAGATGACTTCTAAATGCTCTGTTGGTTTATTTTGACACACTGTTTTTCATCGAAGTGTACAAAGATTTCTTGCATTTGGGATCTTTCATGTGAATGTAGTTTCCCAGAGTTACTAATTTGTATTTATCATGTTTTTTGTTTTAATTTCAAAAATGACATCTTCCTGATCCCGTAAATACTTGAATGGCAGAAAAAAAATGAATAACTGAAAGACTGCCCTGTCATTAGGAATGCTTCATCTCTTTGTTGGTCTCCATTGCTCGGCACTAATTCTCTCATCCAGGAGAGGTAATTATCTTCCTACACATTCCCTGATTTTTCTTTCTTGCATCCATTTTTAGTTGTCCTGAAATAACAGATTCTTCAGACCACTTCTGTGAAAAGATTGGGAGTGATTAATGTCATCCCTTTCCGTTCCCTCTAGTGTGCAAGACTTTCAGCAGAACACCAGAGAGCAGGAGGAGAAAGGATAGTCTATTTGTCTTTGAGAATTTAGATGTGGGCTGGAGGGACAATACCTGCCCTGAGTAGATCAGCCTAATGTTCTAGATATTTCCTCACTGACAATCTGACAGCTGCTCTGGATGCCTTTTCATTCTCATTATTTGAAGTCACTAATATTTTTCCACAATGAATCAAAGGAAAAGTCCCTTTGCATGAGAAGTTGAGGAGCAACAGTAGTATAGAGTATATAAATGAGAAAAAGCAGAAGTTTGAGCCTTACATTAAGTGCTGTGTTGATAAAAACCCTGTCATCCTGAGGGTATGCCATTGTATTTCACTGACTATCTTTATTAGTGTCCCCAGTGTTAATTGAGTACCAAACCATTAACTTCTTTATACTAGTTCTTTAAATGTGAACTTGGTACTGCATTGCCTCATATAGTTTCTGAACAACAGTTTTCCTCCTGGAAAATTTAATAATTAAATAAAGATGAGAGGGAGAAATATAAATGCCTGTTGTTTGAGATAAGGGAATGGTCGCATCCTGAATAATTCCTTTCAGTCTGTGGGGTGTTAAAGAAGTTAGAGAATTCTATATTCTTGTTGCCAGGAATTTTGTGTTCAGTTGACCATAAGAAAAATGAACAGATAATCTTGTTTGCTACTGCATAAAAGGCTAATTTTAAATTAACTAAATGTTTTAAGATAATATTCTGTAGTAAATGCTGTCTGCATTCTCAGAAAGCCAAAGTATCTGCTTAGGAGAATATGTACATTAAGAAATTGGGACTTCACTGATTCTAATTAAACTCATGTTACCATCATTTTAAAAAAAATAATAATGCTGTTTTGTGTAGCCAAGACAATCATTTTGTATTTTCTGCCTGTACAAAACTGTTAATTTAATATTAAAGGAAAATCTTGTCCCATATATATACACCTGTCCACATATAGAAGCTTGAACAGGTTCTGAAAGTCCCACGGACAGCCAGACGGGAATTCTTTTGTCCTAGCAACCATAAAAGACGAATTGGAGGCTGCTTAATCCAAGCTCTGGGAGTACTCTGGGAGTGTGCTTTAGAGGAGATTCTGGGAAACACTGCTATCTGTAAAGTAGCTTGGAGACTCAGCCATGGTACTTTTGCGTCCTTCAGTACACTTCTTGCAGGCACATTATACAGCCTTAATGTAAGACCATTTTTATTATTAACTGGATAACAGAATAATAACTGACAAGTCTGTATCATGTTGAAGTGGGATTAAAAAAATAAATAAATAAAAAAATTGCCCCCATAACTGTCCATATTTTTAACTCATTCAGGGGTTACTTGTTTAAGTATTAATATAAATAATCTCTGTTGGGTTAAACCAGGAACTCATTGTTTCTCCTGTTTAGCAAGAAGCTTATTATCTGTGGTCATCCCATGGGTTGTCCTGCTAAACAAAATATGTTAAGAATAAAAGAAGGCATCTCAGCAGCCAGTCTGATTAGTGCTGTGTCTCAAAGTCCATACCTCTGTTTCTCCTTTCCCTTCATATCAGCAATTGCAGGGATTAGGAAAGTGTAAAGAATGCTTGTCAGTTCTCATGCACTCTGGGTATTTTGGGGTGTTAACATACAAGCTACATTCAGGTGATTTTAGTAAGTCCACACCAACTTTTTTGAGAACATTAGAATAATCTAGGTAAACATTAATCTCTAGTACTTTATAGTTATTTTCAGCTGGTTTAAAATAGGATCTGCTGACTGGCATGGCGTCTATTTTTTTTTTTAATTGTGTTACAATCTTCTGAAATATGATTATAGTATTTTAGACAGTGTTACCTATTAAAATATACATTTGAGGCTTCTGCAAAAAAAAAAAAAATAAAATCATTGAGTGCCCACTAATATACAGCTCTGTTAAATAAAGGCAGTACATTTTACTGCCATTGATTCCTCTCAAGCTTGGATGCAAAGTGCAGATCTAGCAAATGAAAAAAGAATTGTAGCTCCATTTTTAATGACTGTGTAGTATATATGTTTAGTAACTGTGTACTTACTATAATTGGATCTGAAAGAATCATAATTTTCAATGCTTCTTAAGTCTTTTGATCCCCAGAGGAACTCCTTCAGCCTCTGGGATTTAGGAACATGTGAATTTCATACCTTGCTCTGATAGTAGCAAGCCGTGAGGAGATGCTGATAGCTGATGACAATGAGTGTTTGCCACAGATTAGACAAGATTTGCCACAGATTAGACAAGATTAGACAAGAGCTTCATCCCAATTTCTTTCAGCTTCATGGTTCCAGCTCTTTGGATGTAGCTGATCACAGAGATAGGTATTCTCCAGAGGCTTCCTCTGAAGCCTGCAATCATCATGGAAGGCCTTTTTCACTGATGTCAGTGGCTTGTGGCATGCCACTCAAATATTCATTATGTAATTAATAAGGATAATAAGCGCTTGGGACAGTGTCTGTTTTAGCTTAGGAAAATAGTGTGTAGCCAAAGGGTGCAATCTTGTATGTATTATCACAATTCTTTGGTCAATCCAGTGTGTCACTAGAGTTTCGTGGCCATCTCACATCTCCTTGGTGCAGAAGGGATCTCTCATGCTCTTTCAGGAAATTATGAGAATTTGCTTTTGTTGAAAGGCACTGAAGGAGAGACACCTCTCAAAACGTGTACTTTCACTGTAAAATTGACATGTTATCAGCATAAGAAAAAGTGGTTCCTGAAATCCAACCTGCAGAAAATAAAGGCTGAGTGATCTTGGTTAGAATAATGCCTGGGCCTTTATTACAGGAGATGAGGAACAGTAAAGGCACATCTGAAAAATTTCAGACTCAGACACTTCATGACTCTAAAGAGAATGTAAAGATGCTGCTGTTTTAAAATTATATACTTTTATCGGGACGTGTTTTGGAGTACAGAAGGGGCTGGCAGTGCGAGTGTGTCAAATGTGATGATCTGTAAATACTGTGACTTGGAATAAAGTACAGAGGTTAAACCTGAAATCAGCCTAGAAGAGTTTGACAGGATGTCCCATGACTTTAAGTATAAAGGTCATCAAATTCAAACATTTTAAAAAAGAAAGAAAAACTTTAGAATATAAGTTTCTAAAATCTAAGTTTCTAAAATTAATTAATAATTAATTGCTATTTTAATTAATTGGCAGTTGATACTGAGATTGTAAAAAAAGTTGCTTGAGGTGCCAAATGTCTGTGAAGTCCAACAATAATGGCCAAGAGTATCTAGTGTTTGCACTTCTGATTTGCTTCAAGCCCTCTCTTGTGCTTAAGTAGCAGCAGGATTCAAGCTAGACACTGTTTCATTGGCTGGCCTGATGTGATATGGGTTGCGCCAGACAGTACAATAGCCTTCTCGTCAGGAATGCAGTACATTCTCGCTTAAACATCTTATTTATTTTTTACCTGATTCGGAAAATTTATCTGAATCCACGTCTCCTACTTTCCAACTGTGTTAACTAGACATAAGGCTTTTGGTTGCTCTGGGAGAGTTGTCCCTTCCAGTGGGGATGTTTCATGTATCAGAGCACAGAGTGAGACCTATATTTTTTACTGCTGGACTGTAAAGCCATTCTCAGTTTTTGGCCAATTTGCCCCATATAGACTTAGATTTGGCAATGCCTAGCTTTTATGGACCGCACATACAGTGGAATTAATTGCTTCAAACATTCAGGTTTCCTTTGTGGAACATAGGTAAAGCTAGACATGTTGTCACACCTTGGAAGTGATGTGGACATACCCTTAACTGTCTGTAAAAGCAGCTTAAAAGCCAATAAACTCAGTGTGGATCTGTCAAGATAAGCAATTAAAAGTGCTGAAGAGAGGCATGCAGCAGAAGCTATTTCTTGCCAACACAGGTGAAAAATCTAAGTTTGGGTTGGAAAATGCTACCAATCTCTAATTTTTCTGTTCACATTGTTGTGCCCCCTCTAGAGCTCATGCTATTCCTCATCTCCTGAAAACAGAGCTGTGAGATGAGCTGATAGCTTGGGATGATGAAAACTTGGGAGAGAGATAGCATCTTTGTCATGTGCTTGTACTGATGTAAAGCAGAGACATGAACTCAGTTACTGTGTATCAGGGTCTGTCTTGGCCACAAAGGTGAATTTCTAACATAGGGTATGTTTCCTCAGTCTTTGAAAGGAATTGTTCTGCTTTGTATAGATAATTAGATATTGAGCAGAGACTTCAGTTTCTGTCTGCTACATCCCATGAGTACTGCTAGGCTGTGGAATCATTCTCTGTTTTCTAGCTTTCTTTCTAAGTGTCTTTCTGGCCCAGTAAATTTGTAATTATATATAATTTGAGGAACTCAATGGGACTTGGTTGAGAGCCAGTTCTTTAGGCTGCTTGGCAGCATCAGGATATTTTTGCCTTAAGGTGGAAATATAAGCAGTCAGGGAATTTTAGGTACTGACAATGTTAGACGGGAGTTTGGGACTAAGGGGGATTCAAACAAATATAAGTGCAAAATGTAGTCATTATGATCTGGACCACTGAGACATTCAGATTAACTTTTATTGATTTCAGTGGAAACTTGAAGTTTAAACAGCTTTGCGGAGCTTGTCCAATGTACTTAAAAGGATAATTGGGCACCAAGGTCTGTCGTTAGCCCTACCCTTCAGTGACTTTCTTAAACTTGAGTAGAAAGCCCACAATAAAGTTAAAACTGTGCCTCAAATATCACTTGGATCTAAGCTTTTCATTTATAGATCCCTTTGGAAATATATTTAACTTTGCTTCTTGAAGCAATGAGATTTGTAAATTAAAGTTCTATTGGTAGAGAGAGAAGGGAAATTAGTAAGGATAACATTTGTATATGTGATCTATGTTCTTTTCTTCTTTTTGAGTGAGAGTTAAAGCCCAAATCTGTCATATGCATGTGTAAATCGTCTTTGTAATGTGTAAATTTATCATCACAGAGAGAAATTCTAATTTTTATTTTGCTAAGTGGAAACAGTTGTTTTACAGTTTGCACCAGTATCTTACATGCAGGACAAATCGCAGTAATTATCTGACTATGGAGACAATATCGCATTATGTGAATTGCAGATATGCCTACATTTCATTCTGTGCACATTTTGTGGGTAACCTATACCTAAAAAAGACATCAGCTAAAAACATACCAGAAAAATGTTATACCAAGTCATATATTTTTCTCCAGAAGAAAAGGATGCTGACAGTTAAGTTAAATGATTTTAGCCAGGATAATGTATATATGTCTCTAAAGATACTAATCTCTAAAAATATACCTACTTTTAATTGAAGTTCTGTATTACAGTAAATCTCCCCTAGAGTTTATATTTTTCTTCTATTTCAGACAGGCTGTGTTCACTTTCAGAATCATAAGTATTATTTTGTATAAGAAAAATTCTAAGTCAAAAACGGGCTCCCACTCAGGACCAGGAATTCAGTTAGTCTGAATGACACAATGGTATTTATTTCAAGGGTACTGTATTGCTTTCATGGGTTGTCCAACTTCATGAGTTCTGTGTAGGCCATTGTAGGGTCTCTGACAGTCTTCACATGTAGCTGTGTATTTAGTGTATGATGTAATGTCTGTTGATAAAAGCTCTTCAGAGGGAAGTCTGTTTGTGTCTGTTGGCTTACTGGCTGTCAGTTCCTGGGTCTTTCCAGTATGTCTTCAGTATATGTTTTCCTCCTTTCTTCAGATTTTCCACTAATGTCCTACTAAGTGATTGAGAGGATGGAGTTCTTTAATCCATAACACAGGTGGATTATATGTGAATAAAACTTCAATGATCTCTTGAAGAAAAGGCATCTCTTACTGGGTGTAGTAGATTATTGCTCCCTCGCCACTGCCCAAAGTGTCCGTCTGGAGCATAAACCTCTGTCCTTTTCTAGGTTACTGTCAGATTATTCTTTATACTGTTAAACTGCTACAGATAGTGTTCAAACAAACCACTGTTTTGCCACAAAAGTAGCAGAGAGCACATTCTTGTTTTGGTTAACACCACAAGAATAAAATACAGGGCCTGATTCTGTTTTCATTTATACGAAAGAGAACAAAGAGAGTAACTGTTAACAGTCACTCTTCTAGGTATTGCTAGGTCTTAATGGCAAGCACTCTACATACACTTTGTTAAAGATGGAGATTTGAAAGAGGAGTTTCCATATATTAAGAAATTGTCTTGCCAGTAGATCAAGGATACAGTGAAGCTATTGGAAGTGAAACACTCATGTCAAGGAGAGAAGTGAAGTTGCTTCCTCTGCAAAGCCCACTTCAGTTTACAAATTGGAACTGTATTTGTGTATGTCCATGAAGTTTTGAAACTGTTCTAAGTTAACAGTGGATAATGAATGGAGATGGTAAGTAGTTGGCTAGATAAAACTGTCATATAAAGCGCCAAAACAAAATATAAACAAGAACTGGCAGAACAGTATTTTGAAATATCTGCATTCCTATGGATTTTACTGCTCTCACAGCTCCACATTGCATGACCTTCTTTGACCCTTCATTCTATTCCAGCCAGAGAGTGACTTGAGCTGTCAACAGACACACTAAAGAGCTTGTCAGATAAGGGCAGCATGTTGAGTTCAAACAGTGTTTGATGGATTAAGACCCTGGCTGTTTCACCTGTGCAATTCCTGACTTGTATTACGAATGACAATTTCAAAGCCTTTGGGCAACACTGCCAAGCATGTCCTTGGAGACCATATTACAATGTCAGAACAATGTCAATTCCAGTTAAATAATTTTTAATAGCAAAATAATTAAACTAACATCAAGCTTTTGACAAAATTTCCACAAAAACTCAGAAATCCTCCATTAATTCTCCCACAGCACTCCAAGTCCATCTCCTTTTTTATTTTTTGTTGACATAATTAAAGAACAGTATTTCATTTTCACATTTTTATGCATGCTGTAGCAACCCTTCAATTAGTCTTGCAGTGTTCTCCTGGGTACTATTTACTCTACATTTAAAATAATGTTTTTAAGAGAAAGAGAAATTGTTTCATGCCATGCATTAAAACTGCATATATATATATATATACACTTTAAAAGCTCTGTCCCACCAAGAAGTATTTTTGATGGTTTTGGATTACTTCAGGCGGATTGGCTTTTATTTTAGCTGTCCAAACCCTGAACTTACAGTTTTAGTTCTATGACTAAAAGTTTGAATACATAAAAATTCCAACCCAATCTACTAGCCTGTTTTCATGTGAAGATAGCCCTTTCATACAGATGGATAATGTGGCCATTTTTTTTTTGGCAACAGAACATCTAGAACCTTCCTGATGGTTCACTCCAAAGAATTCAAGATGAGCACACTCCTTTCTTCTTTGGTTTTAGATGTACCTAGAACCAGCCATTCATGTTTTCGTTCTACTCTCTGTGAAGAAAGGATTGTAGATTATTACGATGTGAGGAGAGAAGAAATGAGGAAAACAAATATTATTCTCAAATTTGATAAATATTTAGAAAAATTGTTTCAAGAAAATTCTGCCTCAAAGTATGAGAAAGGACATTTGAAAGAAAGCAGAAAGGTTTTGAAAACTGCCTGGCATGTGGTGTTCCAAAGGATCTCATTCAAAACTGAATTGACTGTGGAAGTTTCTGCTTTTGACAACTGGTAAATGTTGATGAGGAACCTTTTCATATGACTTTTCTGACCATCTGCATTACTCAACTTGTGATTGATTTACATTTCAGCCACTGCAAATTCTCTGCCAAGTGGTCTACTTTAGCTGAGTCAGCTCTTCTGCTAAGGAACAAGTTGGTAGTATATCATACCACCAGAGAGGGTATCCCAAGAACAGGAGAGCTGGTGAAGTGAAGTGGACAAAGATACTGATACCAACTCCAGCTAGGCTCTGAACTCATTTTATAATTTCTGACAAGTCAGTGAGCATTTTTCAATTTGGATATTTAATGTTGGACAGCTAAATCCAGATTTGGCAAACACCTATATTTCGTATTTTTTATACTTTGCCTAATCCTTCTGCTTCAGCTTCCCAAGTATGGAAAAATGCAGATAGTAGAATTATTGTCTTCAGAGAGAGGTTATTATAATTAATGTTTATAAAATCCTAAATGTCATTCAAACACACAATAAACCTTCCAGCTAAGGATACATATGATCTATAAATCTTCTGCTGTTTGGTGTATTTAATACTTTTTTAATTTCTTGATTATTTTTTTTCAATATCGATAGCATGACAGATCAAATAAGGAAAGGGAATCAGAAGAAACCAGTGTTTGAGAATCATCTGAAACATGATCTTAACAGTTCTTGCATTTACTGCTTTTTTTTTTTTTTAGGATGGGTGTTTCTTCCTCTCTTTATTATTAACTGTCCATTTCTTTTCAACTAATTTTGGCTTCTGTCTTCTGAGAAATTAGCCTAAACTAAGTCAGATAAGGCTATATTTCTCTTTTAACAGCTATGGCTGCTTTCATTAAAAAAAAAAAAAAGTTATTTTAGCTGAGCTATATTTGCTGAATTTCAGGGCAGTCTGTGTAATGTTGGCATGTGTAATGATAGAATATATCATATTCTATACCTGAGATTTTTTTCCCCTTAATGGGAACATCAGAAGTGGAAACTACATTTTTACCCTTTCCTGTTCCTGGTTCATTTTTCAACCTTTAAAGGAAATGATTCAGAATAACTTAAGAGATCACAAGTATAAATGTTAGCCACTACTCCTCCCAACAAACAGTTCTTTAAAAACTGGACTGTTTTTCAAAAGCACTAGGCTTCCATTGATTTAAGCACTTTCAAAAATCAGGCCTTTCAGTGAGGTGCTGACATATCAATTTAAGAAAAAGACTTTATACTGGAAAAACCTTGACCTTATTTTTTCTCACAAAAATAAGCTGTAGATGTGTACACAAAAGCATGTTGCATTGAACATTTATTAGCTGAGTACATTCCTCTGGCTTTTGCAGAAGTACTTATGATACAGAACTGTTTGAATCTCCAGTGATTTAAGAGGGACTGTGGTAACTAGTGCTGTTCTTAACAGAATGTGAGTTATATAAAGCCTGTAGCTGTGGTGCCTGCTGGACGAATTCTCATCAGAAAGTCTTCTGAAACTGTCCTTTTTTCTCTGAATTGTTTTCAGTAAGTTACTAGTGGGACAAAATGATATGCTCTAATTCGGAGTTTATTTGAAAAGCATGTATTCTTTCAAAGTGAAAACTAGAATGTTTGTTGCAAAAAAGGGTTCTCTTTTCTACATAGATAATGATTACGAAACACTGCATTCAAATTTGTAATTCAGATGAATCTTTGTTGTAACAGTAAGTAAACTAATAAATGAAGAGGCACAAGGCTCAGTCTGCTAATATTAACAGATTATAACTGGAATAATTCAAGATTTATTACATTTCTGCTTCTTAAGGACCATTTTCCTTGTATGTAGGATATGAATAGAAATGTAAAATATGCAGAATGTTGAGAGGAGGCAGAAAAGAGTCCGCCAGTTCCTCTTTTCTGTTCTTCAGTCTTTTTTTTTTTTTTGTATCTTCTTTTGCTCTGTTTTTGTTTCTTTCCTTTTCCTTCAGTCTTCTTATCTGTTGTAACTTTCCAACTTCTCTTGTTCTCTTCATACCGTGTTTCAAGATGTTCTGCTCACTCCCTTCATTCTCAGCTGCAATGTGACTCTTGCCTGAGAAGCAGCCTGGTGGAGTGCCTGCAGTTAGGATGAACCCTTACTTCAGGGAAAAGCAACTGGTTGCGTTGAAACTTATTTCTGTCATCACTACCTGGAGCTATGATGGCTTAAAGGCAGTTTTAGCAGACAGAAAATAATGGTTATGATTAATTTGTATTCATTCTCATTCCTGAGGCTATCAGGGATGAATTTGCCCCAGTACTTTTTATATGCATTGAAGTACTTATCTTAATTATGATGACCTAAAATGAAGCTCTTACAGCTGAGAATCTCTGGATAGCATGCCTCATCTTCCCCCATCCATTCCTCCTCCTCTCCCTCAGTCTTAGTCCTTGACTCAAGGATAATTAGGATCCCTGATTTGAAGTGGTTAATGCACACCAACAGGAGGAATCTACAGGCTGTTGTAATAACAATTCAACAATTACAGGAAGTATCCAGAAACAGAAATAATGTGATTGGATATAGTATTTATTTATTTTTTTTAATATAAAAACTTAAAATGCAAGGTAAACATGAAGAGTTTATGTCCTTTAATTTACCACATGCAAATTGTAAAGACAAGTAGTATGTCAGATGCAAAAAACTGGTATCATTAGGGTGAAGTTACAAGAGGACCATGCTTCAACCATAACTTTTTTTTTTTTTTTTGGGGCGGGGGGGGGATTGGGAGGGGAAGGAAACAGATTGAGATTCAGATTTGCCAAGTGATTTTCTTGCCTCTGACAGAGTTCCTTCAGATTATACCAGTATAATTGAAATTAACCCTGGTTCTTTGCTGTTGGGATACTTGATTGTCAGTCATATATTTGTAACAGCACTGGTTTTTGTGGAACTGTAATTAAGATTGTGTGTTGTCATTACAGTACAGGCCAAATTTCGCAGTTAGTCCCTGCAACACTGTTTTACCCCCTGAAGAGTAGTCTGTCTTGTCACTTCTCCATTGCATCTCACCCTATGCCAGGTAACCATTTGGAGAGAGTAATTCTTTTTCTGTAGAGTCTCCCACAGGCACCATGCAGTCACTAGTCTTCTGAACTGTACCTGTTGTTTCAGTATTATACTTCAGCCAGACACATATTTATGTTTGTTGAATATTAAGAACGGTGCAGACACAGCACTTTCTGTTGTCCATTGACTTAAAATTAGTTTGTAAACTCTTTGGAGTAGAAATCAACTCTGCTTTTTTTGTAGATGCTGCAGGAGAAATTACTGAGATCTCTATCACACAAATAAACAACTCTCAAGATGTGCAGGGAAAATGTGCTTTCTGAACTTTCAGAGTGCCTGAATGACACACAGTGACAGTCAGCCTTTATTTATTTGCTTGAAAAGCAATGACAGTCCTGGAAAGAAGGTTCTTTTTTTTGGAGGAAAGGCTTTACCAAGTCTTATATTCTAAAGAATATGTGTCTAGTGTTGGTCTAAGGAAGCAAATTCAAGTTTCCTTAAAAGTGAAAGTGTGGGGATGTGCTCTCATCATGCTCCAGAAGTTCACTGAAAGCACTGTATCACCTCCATCTCTGCTTTGGGTGCAGCTACATCCCTTTGATAATACAGTGCTCTCTGTGCAGCCACACATGGAACAAGTTTTGCCTTTGCCTGGTGGCTGGTAGAGCTCCTCCAGTCATGGGTGAGTACTGCTGATTTCTTCCAATAGAGGGCAGTGATTATTGGCCTTAGTACAATTACACATAAAATCACAGTATCACAGTATCACAGATTTCCAGGTTGGAAGAGACCTCAAGATCATCGAGTCCAACCTCAGACCTAACACTAAGTTCTCCACTAAACCATATCGCTAAGCTCTACATCTAAACGTCTTTTAAAGACTTCCAGGGATGGTGACTCCACCACCTCCCTGGGCAGCCCGTTCCAATGCTTAATAACCCTTTCGGTAAAGAAGTACTTCCTAACATCCAACCTAAAACTCCCCTGTCGCTACTTCCGCCCATTCCCCCTCGTCCTGTCACCAGGCACGTGGGAGAACAGACCAACCCCCACCTCTCTACAGCCTCCTTTAAGGTAACTGTAGAGAGCGATAAGGTCGCCCCTGAGCCTCCTCTTCTCCAGGCTGAACAAGCCCAGCTCCCTCAGCCGCTCCTCGTAAGACTTGTTCTCCAGACCCCTCACCAGCTTGGTCGCCCTTCTCTGGACTCGCTCGAGCACGTCCATGTCCTTCCTGTAGCGAGGGGCCCAAAACTGAACACAGTACTCGAGGTGCGGCCTCACCAGAGCCGAGTACAGGGGCACAATCACTTCCCTCGACCTGCTGGCCACACTGCTTCTTATACAGGCCAGGATGCCGTTGGCCTTCTTGGCCACCTGGGCACACTGCTGGCTCATATTCAGCCGACTATCAACCAAAATCTGTGCCACATATTTGTCAAAAGGTAGCTTTTAGCAATATAAAAACTATTAACCATCCATTTTAAATGATGCTTAAATATAGAAATGGTAATACCATAGCAGGATCAGTCATGTCACAGGCATGTATTTTTTTTAGGAATGGAAAATTCTGGGTTGAGTCAAAGTGCAGCTAGTTGTATTCAAATATTTCTTATCCAGCCAGCAACTGGCTTTAAGGCAGAGAATTCCTTGTGTTGACTGTCTTGAATGCAGACAGCAGCTGGCAATGGCTGTGAGAAATTTCCTGCAAGTGTGCTATCCCTCTTAGTGAATATCATTCAGTTTTGAGTCTAATTGAAAACTGAAGACAGAAAACTCAGCAATTATTTTTCCCTGCAGTACAATATTTAATATTCTGATTTCATGGCTGTCTGGCTCCAATGATTGGGAAGCACTTTTTTTTTTTTTTTTTTTTTTTACAGTATTTACAGTACCGCAGCAGTATCTCAAGACCATCATGTATCAAGGGAAAGAACTATTATGCTAAAGCATGCCACTTAAAAAATACCCAATACAAATATAGAACACAGTCGAGTGTTACATTTGGTGTAGTCTGTAATTGTTTTGTAACGTCTTTCTTGTCTTTGGCTTTGAAAAAAACTGTTTAGGATGAAGAAAACAGCCTTGAACTAGAAAGGCTTTAATAGGAATTATCTGCAAAAACAGAGATAATACCTCTGCAAAAAAGGCATTATATGTTTAGAACTGTACTACCTCATTCAGTCCAATACAGTGTGATCATTTCTGCTGGTAGAGATATGGGAAATATGTTTCTGATAGCTGTATAGTCGTTTAAGTGAAATGAACTACACAGGGGGACAAACTCTTGCCTGATAACCTCTTTGTAATCACAGTGTAATTAAGTGGGGTAGAGACCCCAAGTATTTACCACAGGATTCTGGTTCAGAGGAATAAATAAGGGCATAAACTTGCTCAAAATGTTGCATAATTTTGTATAGAGAGTTTTAAGTACTATAGATTTAAAGTGATTACTTTTTTTTTTTTTTTAATCAGATAGTATTACTGAAGTCTTCACTAATATCTATGTGACCAGTTTTGGACCTGTTTCAGACACAGATATGGTGAGTTTCTGAGTCTTTTGCATGTGTGGTAAAAGATGTAAAGAGATATGCTATAAACTTGCTTTTAAAATTGTATTCTGCTTTCATTTGTTGTGGGAAGATTAGGAGCAATTTTCCTGAAGTCAGGAAGTACCAAATCTCAGAAGTTCCAAAGATGGAAATTGGTTTATAGACCCTAGATGATAAGTACATCTGTATTAACTGTTCAGTTTTTACCAGTGAATCTCCTGATTATTGTCCCCCTTGACTGTACTTATGGTTCATATTCTGGAGCAGTCTTGAGGTGGGCAAACTGGATTCCTTTTAGATGAAACTAAACTGGAAAGTGCACTGTAAGAGCACACTTGATGTGGGACTTGACTGGAGTTAGTTTGCAAAAATACTCTTGAAATTTAGCTTGGAAGTTGGCTCATCAGTACCAATTGTGTGGTTTTACTAATCTGTCCTGCATCATTTGCACTGTTTAGTAAACTAACATTGTGGAAAAAAGGTTTATCAAAATTTCCACTATTTTGGTAAGTTTTTTTTATGGATTTTTTTTTTTAAATGAAATTCATATAAATGTAGTCATCAGTGGATCACCTTGTGAACTGAATTTTAGCAAAAAATTCTGTAATGATAACACATGAAAAAATATTTCAGGGAAGCAAGATTTTCTGGCCTTATATTCTTACGAGCCCCAAACCAAGAGTTTATAGTTTTTGTTGAGTGCTTAGGGTTTTCGTAGTCCCTGGGTCTACTAGTGTTAGCAGGGACCATCTAAATGAAGTCAGTGACATTATAAAGAAAGAAAATATAAAAATATTGCTCTGGATCACAATTTTTCATGAAAACAGCAATAGAAAAAAACTCTGAGACAAGGGGTCCTTTGTAGGCTCACTGCAAATCAGATGCAGATTAGGGAGAATGTGTTGCACTAGTAAGGAAGATCTTCATGGATAAAACACCTCTGATAGGAAAGAAGGGAAGGATGACATAATCAGAAAGTTCATCTAGCTGCCCTTACCGCTCCCTGCTGGTCCTTTACAATATGAGAGCCCTATGAGTATCTGGGTTATTATGTTTCTAAGACATGATACCAGATGAATGGACATAGGACTAAGTGAGATACACAAAGCAGGTTATGTGTAATTGTGGTGAAAAAGTGATAAAATTATTTATGAAGAATTTTAAACATCATTGATAATATATGAAATATAACACACTATCTTTGTATATGCATAAGAGGATTAATATTTTTAAAACCAGTCTATATTTACTTTTTTTTTTTTACTTTTTTTTTTTCCTGTGAAAACTTTCACATTATGCATCGTACAAAACAGGAAGCATTTTGATTCTAAATGCTAGGTTGCAATGGAACTGAATATTATTTATAGTGCAGTGTATGTTTTTAAAGGTATTTGTTCACTGACTAGCAATCACAGCTTTTGAGAATACATTCTGTTATTTTATTTTTTTATTTTTTTGTGATGGTTTCATTTTTTGAGCTTTGTTTCCACTGCGAAGAATAAATTACTGATGCTTCACATGAAAAGTTGTTTTCATAGAAAAAAAGGCATATTTGTTTTCTTTTTGACACTGCATGTGTTACTGATTCTCTTGAGGTGTTTTTCCTAATGATGTTAAGTTTCTGAATTGATTCTTGTTTATCATGAATTATAAAAAATGGGTATCCACACTATATGCAAAGGTGATATGAACATCACTTGACCTTGTTACTCTAGTATAGCATGACTTCACAGTCCTCACATCTACAGCATTCCTGAAAAATTGGGAGATGAAGTTAAGCCAATTTTAAAGATGTGATGTTTGTGGTACAGGAAGATTTATCAAAGGCTGTGCAGGTCACTTGTGGTGAAATGGGGCATTAATGGAAAGCTCCTTGACCAAGCTCCTGGAACACTTTTGACATCAGTGTGTAAATGTATGGAGAACTCTGGATATCCGTTTACACAGGCAGATATGATAACACAGTAAGCTCTCAGGTCGTTTGATGTCACTACTGTAACTGCTGTATTCAGAGGTATTATTGAAGCAGACTGTGGTACATTAGAATGGCAGCTGTTACTGTAATGGGGAGGTTTATTTACAAAAAAGTAGATAAGAGTAGATAAGAGTAGATAATACCTACTGCTACAAGTTTCAGGGTTAATTTAACTTAAGTAGCTAATTATTAAATCATTTTGAAATGTATGAGCAGTAGATTAGAAAATTTCAACATATAAATTTTGAAATAATAACTTCCAAATTATCCCATATTCTGTCAGATGCAAAGGTAACATTAGAGTTTATACAATGAGTACTCTTTCATTTAGATATTGCATTACTGAATTGATAATGTAAACTACTATACAGATATTTTCTGTATAGTGATGTTATAGTGATGTTATAGTGATGTGATATTTTGTGTATATAAGGATATTTTCTTCTGTAAATGTTGTGACCACTGGAACATTTTAATTTTTTTTAAAGTTTCCTCCTGAAAGCTTTCACTTGAAAAATAAGTTTGGCTTCTGCCCGTGTCTTCCTAAGTCTTCAGGGGAGCCCAAACTGAACTGCAGGGCTTTTTAGGAAGGTTGGGTTCCAGCCCCTGAGGTTCTCTGCACAGTGTGAGTGAAGCCTTCAGTCCCATCTGGGTTTCAAGCTGGGCACTGCTGTTGTCCAAAACTTTCACAGTCACTGCTGCCAGCAGAATTCCTTCCCCTGGGATTTTTCTTAACAAAGAAAGTCAGCAGACATATGACTGCACCCCTTTGCATTATCTATTTGCCTTTTTTTTTTCTTCTTCTATTTTTTATTTTATTTATTTATTTTTGGCAGTTAGCATCTTATAAAAAGCAACAGTACTTAGGAAGAAAGCTTATTGAAAACAGGAAGGGAACTCTCTACTGTTGGAGATGGTTGATATGTGATTATAGCATGGAACAGAGAGGTGGCACACTGAACATTACAGGTTGAATTACAGGTTGATTGGGTCTAAGGACGCTGATGTTGCATATCAGTGTTGATTCAAAAAGCTGATAAAATGTCATCCTAACCTTAACTGGTTTTGGGTTATTTGTGAGGAATTTGTGAGGTTTCTGTATTCCTCACTAGGTACAGTAGTTCACATTAATGATAATATGTTATTGTGTACAACCTGTGACTCAGTATGATTGCTGTAGTGTAGAATTTCATACAAATTCTCTGTATTTTTTCCAGTAGCATGAAGTAATTGACATAAAGTAGTTAAGTCCAGGCAAATTTGATCTCTGACCATTTTTAGACTAGCTGAAGTTGTGGTTGATAAATTCAGGAGGTAAAATCTGAAGCTCAGATTATTCTGCAAACATGTTTCAAGTCAAAGTTTTTGATCCTCATTGTGGATTAACATTTTGACTAAATAAATAATAATAATAGAAAATGCTACTCTCTGTTCTGCCCCAAATAGTCATCTACCAAATCTGTTTAATCTTTGCTAGAACTTTTTTGCAACCTGCAATTCAAGTGAACTGCTGTGACTAAAATATGGCTGCACCCATATTAGCTGTGTTATAAGAATGCTATTGTATATTACCCACAGTATGTAATATCAAAGAAAATGCCAATATACAAAGGATTTTTTTTTCAAACTAATGAGCATCAAAGAAGGAAAACAAAAATGGGATTAAACAGGTTTTGTTTTCACTGTTCTGTCTTTTTGAGATGTTATTTCTCCAAAATGTTTAAGTTCATTATTATGATGCTATGCCTTATGAGCTTCCAGCCAGATCAGTGATACAAATTTACTTTGACATTAGCCTGAGAGAAGAAAAGCTGCATTATTTAAAACAAAACAAAAGAAAACAAAACAGAACAAATCCCCCAAAATTAACAGAACAATTGAAAAACAAAGCATCTCTTAATTTTCTAAGGAGAATTATAAGGTTAATTTATGATCAGAGTGGCAAATTAAAACATTTTTAATTAAATTATTTCATTTCTGAAAATTCTAAAGTGAAGGATAATTTTGGTTGGAATATGGTCCCCAGGATGACAAAATGGAAATGATTTAACTTAAGCAATTAAAATTGATTTTTTTTTTTTCAAAATTAGCAAATAATATTAATCCCAGTCTGATAGATTGGCAAAGCTTTATAGATATGCCAATAGCTCTGGTTTTAGTACTCCAAGCAAATTACTTTTACAGATTTTTCTCAGAATTACTTTCCTTCCAGTCTCACCTAACACTCTGGCTTCTAAAATTTCCCAGGTAGCTATATAAGTGCTGATCTGCTTGAGAGGAAAAAATATATACAAAAATTGAAAGCTTATTTGCTCCTCCAGCAACAGTTATTGTATATAAGACAGAGCATATAGCCACTGAGAACCTTGATATGAGGTCTGCTGAGAGGAAAACTCTGCCAAGCTTTTGCAAAGTATTGCCTCACAGCAGGCTTTCTAATTATCACTGGGAACTGAGTCTTTCCTACTTCCCTACAATACATAGTTAGTAGGTAGCAGGACGTAAATCAGTTTTGTGTAATATTAAAACTAACAGTTTTATATTTCAACCTCTAACCTTAGCTTTTTATTGTATTTGGAGAGTTTTGTTTACTATGTTTATGTCTTTATTTTTTCTTTGTGTTTCTACACAATATTTTTTCCTAATCTCTTGCTGATAGACTTCTTGTTTTTCATTCTAGCATCGAGAAACATGAACATTTCTCTGCATAGATGGTTATACCTAGACCATCTATGAGTTCATTGCAACACAGCCTTTCATATTGTCAATTTGCAATTAAATTTCAAGACGCATTTCCGATTTTTCAAATATAGCCAGTACACAATTCTTAATGAAGACTGAAGGTCAAACCAGAAATGACCACAAGGAGTGCTAAAACGTCTCTTGCTGCAATTGAGGATTGTTCCTCAGAGAAGAGGCTGAACTCCAGATCACATTTATTTTTCTGTCTGCTTTTCAGATTTCGTAATTCCATTCTGTATTTCAGTTTTGTTTTTTTTTTAACTTAATGTTTTAGCTGCTTCAAAATCTGATTATTAGGTATGGTTTCATATCTGGGAAGAGGCTCTAGAGGGGATGTGTGGTCCAGACAGAATAAGGGAATGCTCGATTATGATTTTTTTCCCAAAGATTAAAAAAAAAAGTAAAGCAATTATTTTACTGTAGATTTTATTTTAGTTCAGTTACAGAAATGTAAATTAAGACTAAAATGCAAACAGAAATGGTAAATACAATTAGTTCTCTAGGACATTGGGGAGCATCTAGGTTGTCTTTTTATTACGGATATATTTCTGAAAAGTCAGTAAATTGGTAGCTCTATTCCCTTTTATTATAGGCCAAGATCATTGCCTTGGCAGGGAAATCCATAGGCAGTTTTTAAGGAGGATACCTCACATAATGGTCTGCACAATTTCTGTCCTTTTATCCTCTTGGGAAGCATTGTTTTCCTGTGGAGTATCCTGTCAAGTGGATCAATATCAGAGTTTCATTTGTCAGAGACTGTGCCCAAGCACTGATACTAGCTCCCAATGTACTTTCTATTTGGATTCCTGTCCCTGGCACCAGGTATCCATTGTGTTTCAGGGTTGCTCTTTCTCCATGTCTGAACAAAAAAGGGTAACGAGAAATGTTTGTATTTTCAGTGACAGTATTGTGAATAATGTTCAGTCTCTAAGTAAGCCCAATTTATATCTTTCCCATTCCTCTCTTATCTCTCCTCAGTGCTTATTTTAGACTCAGAGTTCATTCTGTATCAGATCTATGGAAAGAGAGTCATTTTTTTATGGAAACAGAGCCATTCAGAGAATCACCTTTTCATAAATGGATATGAATAAGAAGACATTTTCTTCCCTTAGACGCTATCATTCAAACTGGTTAAACACATTTTTTTCCAGATTTTTTTCAAATACTTATTTTAGATTAAATGCTTAGACAAAAATGACTGAAGTTGACAGAAGAAGCAAAAATAAAAGACTTGAAATAAATTCTTCAAATAGAGGAAAATCATGCTACAATTCCCTAGAAATATACCCCATTTTCTTTATAGTACTAAAAGTCAAAAATATCTAGCAGACATTTATATATTTAAAAATGAATGAAGGTTTGTTTGAAATGTAGTGATTGTTAAGAGAATGTTTAAGATTTTAATAGGGCTGTTGAGGATTTTGTTAAAAAATAACCAACAGTGCAGTTCAAATCTCAGCCCTGCTCCATGAGGGTGTTTATTTGTAATATTTTCAAGATTTCTATTCACCAGTGTATAAGACTCACCTCTCTCAAAAACCTGAAAGGAGTATCTGTCTGTCTGCTATTTTCTTCTATGTTCTGTGTTTTATACATGTCAGAAGATAAATTTTGGGAAAGGACAAATTAACTCCCTTTATAAATCTGTGCAGTGAGTTTTACTGTTAGATACACAGCTAATGTACTAACAGTACTTCTACAGAGCCTGAGTAGTCAGTGTTTGTGACTAGAGTGTTGAGGGATTTTGTGAGAGTGAATTGCATCCAGAAATCATTCAGTTCTAATAGCGTTAGATGAGTGAGGTTTTTTGGACATATTTATGATTTATTTATGATTGACATGTTAGAAATATTATTTGTCCAATCTTCTAGGCAGGCCAAGGTCAAGACAAAACAAGAACCATCCAACTGTGTACTCTAAGAACTATTGGGTTGTACAGAACGTTGTTGGGTGTTAGCCCTTGTGTACATTTGTACCATGGATAAATCTATCCCACTGAAAATTAAATGACCAAGAAAACAAACTAAGATTTGTTCTTCCTGCTGTAAAGCTGATTTCAGTTTTCACTCAAAAGATAGATCTAAATACTTACTGAGGAAGTTTGGAAAATTAATTTGCAGAAATTACGTTATGCATTTGCACTCTTCAAACACACAAATATTAAATTATAACAAAAATTCAGGTGTATCCAAAATGCTCAGATTCCAAACAGATGAGTTTGCTTTGAGCAATTTTTGAGTTGCTTTTCTAAAACTGCTTCTTTGTTTTCTTGGAAGTGGTTTTGATATTTGGCTACATATCAGCCATTCAACAATACTAGTCTCATGATAATGTTGTTAATGTTTTTAAACTAAACTAAAAGACATACTTGCCTCGAGGTAGATATGAATTATGCTTTTTTGAGAAATAAAATCAACAAGTTATGTAAAATTTAATATGAAGTCCCTATGAGCTATTCAAGATTTAGGTCCATGAATGTCCTGTGTTTATATTACCAATGTGTTAACTACAGTATTTTCGTCTGTCTTTAAAAAAACAATAAAAAGATACATGTGCTATTTTCAATTCCTTTACTTTTTCTTCTTCTTCTTTTTTTTTTTTTTTTTAATTTACCTTTTATTTTTTTTTGTTCTTTTATTTTACAGTATTTAAAGCTTGCTTTTGTGGTTATATATGTGTCAGTTAACAGCTTCAACGGTTGACAAGAAAATGCCAAACATTTTAGAGAATTTACTCAGAAAAATCCTTACAAGTAGGGAATGAGGAACTCCGGCCTGAACTATTCACTAAAAAAAAATGCTGTGTTCCAGGAGGTGATTTAATAAAATGTTCAGTCTGCTTCACAACAATACAGATTGCTAATGGACACTTGCAATTTTGAGATGTTTGGAACACTTCCACCTTTACTACAGATATGAACACTGACAAAATCCCAAAACCATTATCTGAGAGGATGGGAGTAGATTTTGTTTTTGTCTGATCTTTTCCCAGACAAATTTAGCCTTAGCAAAAAGAACATAAAAAATAATAAAAAGACGACTGTCATATAAGAAGAGATTGCTTATACTCAGTTAAAGCTTCTCTCAGAGATACTAATATATATATTTTTTACTGTGCATATTGTTGTGCAAAACTACTGTGCATTACGAGAAGAGTTCCTTCACCATTTTATTCTTTTTACCAGTGAACTAGCAGAGCCTCAGTGCTTCTTAGTACTATTACAGTACTATTACAGAATCCCATCCTCTCCCTAAAATTATGTGTTAGCTGGTATAATACATATTTGAATTATGTTTAATTGCTCAGTATTAGAGTCCAGCTACAAAAGCACCATTTCAGACATAAATCAGTAGGAAGCATTTGCTTGTCTACAAGACATCACAGAAGTCCTTTGTACTTCTGGAAGTATGCTGCTGTGATTTTGTGGAGATAGTGTACTCAGCACTGGACAAGAGTTTGGTACTGTCCAGAGACATGGTGGTCTTTTTTCATATAGGAGAATATCTGCAGATTGTATTAAATGAATATTTAATATATTTTATATATATTAATTTGAGTCTTTTTTTTTTTCTATAATCCAGATTTGCATTTCTAACAGAATGTTAGTTTTGATTGGAAAATAAGCACTACACAGCATTTACCACAAAATGATATATAGATGGAATAGGAAATAGTTACATAACCTTTATGTAGAATCTTTGGGTAAATGCTGACTTTTTATCATACTGATTAGATTCAAAATATTTTATTAGCTTCCTGTTTTGGTTGCATGGTAATCATCATAGTGGTATTTGTGATCATAAGTAGAATAGATTTGGTTCAGGAGGGAGCATGGATGAGTGAATACAGCACTGGGATTCAAGAGTATTGTACTTTGCTTTTTGTAATCATTCTGTAAATGGACTGAAACAAGTTAAGGTCATCTCAATGCTTTAGTTTCCCTTTGTATAAAATTGAGATCCCAATACTCCCTTTGCAAATGCATTGATGTCTAGAAGAAGAAAAGTTAAGACCTATGTGGGATTTTATTGCTTTGTGGTGAATGAAAGTAGGTGATATTCATGATCATTCACACCAGACCTTGGGTAACTCCCTCTTTCCGTTTTCTAAATCAGATGTTCTGTCAAACAAAGTTTTCTGGCACGATTTGGTTGGAAGTGTGCCAATAGAGAGAGCAGAATTACTTGTAGATAAATTGGGATTTATCAGTGTAAACTTTCAAGTCTGCAGATCAGGTTTTCTTCTATTTGTTTTGTGTCCTAAGCTGTGTCCAGACATCAGATGTGTTTTTTTTTTTTTTTTTTTTAAGTGTTGCTGTTTTGATTTAGTGGCATTTCATGTCTGCTTTTTTCTTCTCTCTCATATCTCTAGTAATTCTTTTTATATATGATGGAAGACGGTGAAGAAGTGGGACCTTTGAAATTCTTTTTTGATGGACACGTTACAAAAACTTTACATTCTAATCATTTGTGTGCAGGAGATATTTTTCAAAGGAACTTGTAGAACTTATCACTTATTTCTCTTGAATTTTAGAGGGATTTGAAAGACTTACTCCCTCAGGCTCTTCTTTCCACTTCTGTATACCTCAAACATCAATCTTCTCATGCATAGCAATGATTTATTGGCGAAGTCCCTTAGACAGATCTTAAAAGGAAGCTTCTAGGGCAGTTGTTTTCCTTGAATTACCTGCTGTTTCCAGCCAAATTTCATATATTCCCCCTGTTGCTTCAAGCATGCAGTTTTTGCTGCTCTTGGTCTTCCATTATTTTATGTGTTTTGTGACTTTCCCTGGTCCATAAGTGAACTGTTAGGTAACTTGGAATTTGAAAATGGGATTTTAAGTCAGAGGATAGTTAGCAAACAACATATAAATTAGAAAATAAAGCAGAACTACGCAATGTCGTCTGTTACAGAGAAATGGGCAAATTATTAGTCATGAAGCAGTGTCTGTTTACAGATATGTTTACTCAACTATTATTATAGGTAGTAACAACTGATGTTAAAGAAATCCAAACAAATTAATTTTCAATGTATGGTAGTATCAGTTTTGTTTAATATTTGTTTGAGTAACTATAATTTGAATTATAAAAATAACAAAGTTGTGTTATGGAATGTAAAGTCTCTTGATATAGCTAAAAACGGGGCTTGTGTGTTTTGTCAAGTGAGTTTACAAGTACCTCATTATATCATTCCTAAAGGATCCTCCTTTCACAGCATCTGTCACAGTTCTTAATTACAGCTGTTTTCTCCCCTACCCCTGTCATGATCTTTCAGATAACAGAATTTTCTTTCCTTTATTCCACATAAAGATCTTCTTAGCTTCTGTCTCCATCTTGGAAAAGACCCTCTGAGCTCCTGGGCTCGCAGAGAATAGAGTCATAGAATCATAGAGTATCTCAAGTTGGATGGGAGCCACAAGGATCATCGAGTCCAACTCTTGGGTCCCAAAAGGACCACCCAAAAAATTCAGACCATGAGGAAAAGGAACTGAGACGGGCTATCACTTCTTGCTGTCTGCTCAGCACACAAGGGAGACAGCAAGAAGTGATGAGGACTGTTAAGTTCCTTCCAATCACTTCTGTCTGGAAATAACTTGAATATTTTATATTGGTAGAATTTTATTAGGACTTGTCCATTCAAAGATAGTATACTCAAAGACGGGTTGCTTAAGTTGCATCATTTGCAGAGTAATTGTAATAGTACAGGCTGTTGTAATGTTTTGAAATCAGTCATGTTTTGAAATCATGGGCCCATTTTGCACCTGTCCAACAAAACTGAAGTTGCTCCAAGGTAACATTTGCTGGTACACAGAATGCAGTTTATTTCCAACAAAGTTTTTATGGTCTTTGATTTCCAATTTATGTGTTGTGCTGACAATAACAAACCACTAATCAATTTACAGTTTCAATTTAAAGTTAGTTAATGAACTTACATTATCAATGTTTAATCAGCACATTTTTTTTTTTTTTTAGAAAAGCAACAAAAAATAGCAGATGGAATATCTAGCGCTGTGTGACACAGGCATCTGGTCTAGGTCATCAGGTTTTTTTGCTTGCATACTTTTCTCCTTCCTTCCCAAGATTAGGCGTCAAAGCAGACAGTTCAGCAGTGTGTGGGTCCATTGTTATTCATCAGCTTTGCTCCTTATCTAAGTATTTTTGCTAATAAAATCTATACTTCTATAGGTCCTTACTTTTCCTTTTCCAAAAATCTTCCTTATACCCATCTGCCTGCATATATTTTACAATTTATGGATAGGCTTGTTTTCTTCCTTCCAGTCTCAGCCCTTCTCCATGCCATTGAAATGCCGGATTATTCTCCTACAGGTGCACCTGCTACATGAGTAATGCTATATCTTTCTGTGGATTTTTTCTTATTTCTTAATGTAAAAAACTAAGTTTATTGAAATTACCTTTGTCACGGATACTATATGTATGTGGTACAGAAATCTAAATACTGGAAGGGTTTGATATGCAGACAACATTAGCAGTTGTGAAGGACAGTGTCATACCAATAGTACTTTGAGTTCCTGTTTATTATTCTCAGTATTATACAATTTCACTTGATAGTTGTTTTTCCCTGACAATCTCACCAAAGGAATTTTGCAACCACAGCTTTTCTGTTTTGGTCCTCAAAAAGCAGATATGTTTTTCATTGTGTCAAAAAGCATATCTTTATTCCATTACAGGAGTACACAATAGATGTTTTCTTCCGTCAGAGATGGAAGGATGAGAGATTAAAGTTTAAGGGCCCAATGAACATTCTTAGATTGAACAACTTAATGGCCAGCAAAATCTGGACCCCAGATACATTTTTTCACAATGGGAAGAAGTCAGTGGCTCATAATATGACAATGCCAAACAAGCTTCTACGAATCCAAGATGATGGAACGCTCTTGTACACCATGAGGTATGTCTTTTCTTCTGTTCTGTACTCATGCTATTTCTTGATACGACTTTTCCAGGTAACAATTAAATAAGATTCCAGGAAAACTCCCCTTTGTTCCATTTGTAGCCCAGCAGAAAAACACTAGGAAGATGTATGTTTCGTTTCCAATTCTGTTACAAGTCTGTTGGTTGATTTTGAGTAGATTAGTTTTCCTATGTGCTCCTCCATTTTCATACCTGTATAGCATATTAAAAGATACTGACAACCTGCATTAAGTACTTTGAGGCCTTCAGATGGGAATTACTGTGCAAGAGTTTACAAGCTCCATCTTAGAAAGATTAAACAAGCATATGACTTCTGCCTGTTACTACATACACTGTATGAAATGCCCATGTGAGCCATTAGATAACTTTATTACTGAGATCACTGTCAACAAGAATGTTAAGAGGAAGTGAAAGAGGTTAATACAGCCTCAAATTCTTCCTATTAAGAACTATATGGAAAATATACCCTACTTGCCAATAACTATGTATTTACATATAAATACAATATTTTACTTATAGTTTTCAGTTTTGCTTCCTGGCATGACTGGAAGCTAAGATGAACATTTAGCTGGTAAAATATATTAAAATTGGTTGGAAAATAATTTATTTAAAAATTGTAAATATCATGTATGTGTAGGCATAAGCAGTGCTTTTATAAAAATTGATTCTGAATCAGAAAACTGATTTCTTCTTTGATTACTCATTTTGTAATAATGCTATCTATATGAGATTTTTGGAAATATTTTATCCAAATTTCCAGAAACTCCTGACTTCATTTATTTCTTTTCCTTTTATTTAACAAATTGAATTGGTTGTGAAAGGAGACTTAAAATCCCTGGCCTAAGTAAGATATAAAATGTGAGCTGTAAAAAAATGTATACTGTGCAATCTTTTCCGTGCAGCCTTACTGGCATCCCTTAAGCCTGATTTACTGTACAGCTCCCAAGCCCTTGTAGTACTGCGTGTAGGTTGTAGGCTGCTAATCATATTGAATTATATGGTAGCTGGAGAGGTTCAGAAAAGTGTGCTGGAAATAGAGAACCCTATTTATGGTATTGGGCTCAAGTCAATATTTCTAATTGTTTCTCTATAAACTAAATGAAATTCTCTTCCTCCAAAAGGTTTTCTAATTGTATATCATAAACAATAAAAAATACCGTTTGAAGCTGTTTTTCAGCATGAAGAAAAAGAAGAGAAGGCTTCAGGGAGACCTCTTTGCAGCCTTTCAATACTTGAAGGGGGCTTATAAAAAAGATGGAGAGCGACTTTCTACGTGGGCAGATAATGATAGGACAAGGGGGAATGGTTTTAAACTAAAAGAAGGAAGATATAGATTAGATGTTAGGAGGAAATTCTTCACTCAGAGTGTGGTGACACATAGGAACAGGTTGCCCAGAGAAGCCTCATCCCAGGAGTTGTTCAAGGCCAGGTTGAATGGGGCTTAGTCCAGTGGGTGGCAGGGGGGGTGGAGTTAAGATGATCTTTATGATCCTTTCCAACACAAGCCATTCTATAATTCTATGATCTATGATTCTATGAAACTATTATTATTTTTTTTTAATAAAGTGGGTCAAGTCAATTAGAATTAACTAATTAGTTCATGACTTGTAAGTATGTTGTTTCTGAGGCTGTGAGATTCATGTGTAAACAGCCTTCATTGCATGGATTTTAAGCAACCTTTTTTATCTCTTTCTATTTAAAACGGTATTGTGACTTCTGTGCCTTCAGCTGTTTGCTGACTTTTTTTCTGTCTTTCCCCCCTTGATTTCAGAAGCTCTTTCTTGGGGAATGGGAAAACAGAAACATAGAATATTTTTGTGTGTAAGGAGGGCAAAATATAGTGGGGAATACAAGGACTGTGAACCACTGGAAGTACAGGAAAATGTAGCTGATATGTGAGGATGGATGAAGAGGAATGAAAAAGTCCAGAGAAAATCTTCACCCAAAGGGTACTTACAGAATAGAAAGGAGAAAAAGAACTTTAATTAATTAATTAATGGAGTTACAAATAATGGGAAAGAAAAGTATGTCAAAACTCATTCAAACTTTTTCATTGTTTTATTCCACATATTTTATACTGTGATACTGCTGGGATTTTTCACCAAATGCACAAAAGTGAATGCATTGACAACATAGTCATGCCTATAAATAAACAAAAACAGTAATCAAGAGTAACAGAGACAATGAATGGCAACAGTGTTTTGAAAAAAAAAAAACCAAAAACAAAAACAAAACTTTTTTCTACACCTTCCATTCAAACTGTAAAAAATATCAGAATACTATGGAGCACAGTCCTTTGACAAATTAACTGCATTTTATGTGCTTTTGTAATGAGCTTTTGAAAGCCATATAATCACACATGTACCTCAGAATATTATGAGAAGAAAATGACTGTTCTTAACAACCTGCACTTACATAATTTATATTTTCATTTAAATGGCTGTTCCTCATAGTTTTGAGGTCAGCTGTTTTAGTTTTCTGATGTGATAAGTCAATGCCTTCCAAAGGAATACATAAAAGGGAGGAAGCAAGAGCTGATTTAAATTTTAATTACTTTAATATAACATTTCGGTTTCATCTCCTAAATCAGCATTAACTGTTCATTTCTGTGGAATTGATTTTCTTGTCCTGCTGACTTAAATGCATAGTGCTCTTTTGCCTTTTAGGCTTACGGTCCAAGCTGAATGTCCAATGCACTTGGAGGACTTCCCTATGGATGCTCATTCATGCCCATTGAAATTTGGCAGCTGTGAGTATATAACCAGAAGTATAGTCTTTGGTTTCTAACATTACTCAAGCATCACTTTATTTCAAAAAGTAGTTACAAGAGAGGTTTAAAGCACAAGACTACTTTTTTTTTTTTTTTTTTAAATTGTAACCTGACATATGGAAATCAATTTTCTCCATTGAGGGTTTTGCCTTTTCATGTATTTTAAAGCTATCTGGGCACCATTTAACAATAAGTGCTATGCATCTGTTTTATCACTGCGGTGATCTGCTTTTATTCCAGAATGCAAACCGTACTGATGAGTACAGACCTGGGTGCACACAGCCTGTGTATAATGTACATATTGTATTAATGAAGAGCACAGTAAAGGCTTTGAAAAAAGTTTGTTTTCATTTTATTGAAGCCGATTTTCTCTTTATTTTTAATGATATTTATTTTTACATTCTTAGTCAATGAAGGCAACAAATGGCTTCTTGTGATAAAAAATTGCTCTTAGCAGATCAGCATGTTAGATAAGTTAGATAGAACTTTGATCTCACTGGTATTATTTTCAAAGCAGTATAGCCTCATTCACCTATATAGCAGTCTCTTTTTCTTCCTTGTGAATTAGAATTTCATTATATATGTATTTCTTGGATTTCATACATTGAAGAGTTTTCTATTTTTTAATTTCGCTGTAGCCTACATTCTCTGCTGTGCCCTGGAAATGGCATGGTGTGTTGTTGTTGTTGTTGTTGTTGTTTGTTTTTTAGGAAACTAGCTAATACCAACAAATTCTGTCTGTTTAATTCTAATACCAATAATTTCTGTCTGTTCTATTAACTGTAGCCAGCACAGGTTGCAAAAGAGATGATGGGCTGCCACTAACATAATTCACCATACGAACACTGTCAGAGAACTGTGCACAGTCTTTCCATAACCCAAATGTATCCCCTTTCCCTAGAGGTTGGTGGGGTTGGTGGTGAAAATAGGAGCAAATTAAACCAAGTCTGTATTTCTGATTATGCTGCCACACTAAAGGGAATTCTTACCTGTAGAGATAAAATATGGTTAGAATTAATGATATTTTTGTCATGAAACCTTTTTTCCCCTAAATATTATATTAAATTTGTGTTACATAATGAAACATAACTACATAACACCAGAGATCTTAGCCCAAACCAGCTACTGACTAATAATGTTTATATATATATATATATGTGTGTGTATGCACAGCAAGATACGCTTGATTTATAAGGTATGGGGGAGAAAGAGACTCATATGTAGCCTCAAAAAAACTTAGAAAAAACAAAAACAAACCCACAAACATAATAATGAAACTGATACTCAGGCCAAGCAGAGACTTCATAGCATGACCTGATCTTCATTTCTATGTTGGAAACCCTTCTGATGAGGTATACTGGACTTCTTGTGACTGTTTTTTTCCCTTTTTTTTTTTTTTTGGTTACTAATTTGTTCTTTGTTTTCTGCCCATGGTTTCTGCATTTCTATAAAACAGTAGAATTCAAAGTGTGAGCAACTTGATGTTAGAAATGCTGTCTTTCTTTTCTCAGTGAAGTCACCTGTGCTACAGCCAGTTGGCACACAAAAAAGACTTATTTCCATTCATTTTGAATAGCTTCTCACTCATTTCTATTTCTTTATCTAGAACTTATTTCTAGGCTACAATACATTTTTCAGCTTTTATTCTGGGATAGAATTTGAATGATAAATAGTCTTGAAAATAAGCCAGAATCCTGACGATTTTGGTTTAGCTGAGGCAAGTCTGCCAGTGGTAGATATTTGTCACAGCTCTCCACATTCTGCTAATCTTACTTTGCTAGGAGGATCATCAGCCTGCAAGATTGTCTCAGTTTCTTTGTCATACTCAAGAGAAGAGCCAAGCTGAATGCACTGGAGAAGCTGTAGTTTAATAAATTGCCTTTCTTCATCCTCATCAAAAAGTCTAACTAACAGTGGAGAGGATAAGGGGTAAATTGGCAATTGGCAAAAGTACTGATTTTCATTAAAGTAGAGGTCTTCTTGTGGGAATCTGAATAGTTTGAAGCAAAGTGTTAAAAATTTCTGCAAGCTATCAACCTGCTGTATTTTTTTAGTCATACAATTTATGGCTAGTTGCATGAAGAAGCTTCTTTCAGGGCCTCCAGAGATTTCTCAAGTGAAAATGTTTGCAGCCCAGCAGAAATGTTGCTTTTCTTTTTCACTTCAGTACAGATATGGATAAGATTTAAAATGTACTTGTCTCAGCTAATCAAAATGAACACACAATTTCTTCCATCAGTGGTTTACCCTTTTCCTTCATACTGCATTTAGCTAGTAGGGTATTAGACTGGAAAAACTTGCAGGACATGTTCAGGTTTTTTTTTTTTTTTTTTTTCTTTTTTGCTTCTGGAGGGGCATTAGTGCTTTCTATAATTCGGTGTTGATTTGCTTCCATTTTAGTTTATTTTGACATACCTTAAGCTAAATACATGTTTTCTCATGAATGCAATGACAGAGTATTGAAGCAGCCTGCTTACTGTCAGTATGTCCCACAAATAGATGTAATGATAGGGAGTGAAATTTAAGAGGATACACAGACCAATGCACAGAGCTCCTAAAATCTTTGAAGGGCATTGTCAGAGGATCCGTCTTGCCATATTTAGGTATGAATTTCAGTTAGCAGTAAAATGTGTATATATATATATTTTTACCATATTATATTATATTATATATCATACAATATAATTATTTTTTTTTTTAGCTTTTTAGGTTTGGGGGTTTATTTTTGAAATGTGACTAAGTAGTTTTTCTAATTTGATGAATTTTGATGGAAGCTGTTTGGTTTAAATTACTGACAAAATATTATATCTTATTTCCCACAGATGCATACACAACTTCAGAAGTGACATATATTTGGACTTACAATGCTTCAGATTCAGTACAGGTGGCACCAGATGGTTCAAGATTGAATCAGTATGATCTTTTAGGCCAAACAATTGGAAAAGAGACAGTTAAATCCAGTACAGGTTAGTAAAAAAATATTTGAGGAAAAAAGCACTCACTTGGCTAAATAGAACATAGGCATTGCTGATGGTGGTAGAAGGCTACTCAAAAAAAAAAAAATGTGAGATATCAGCCAGAGCTTATTTATGTATGGTACATAGAGCTCATAGCAGCACATCCCTTCTGCTGATTCTCTGTAAGTTAATAAGTAGTAAATGATATTAGAAGCAAACTCCCCAGTGATTTTTTTATACTAAATGGAGCTCAATCTTGAATCCTGATGTTTTTAATGCAAGCTTCAGATAATTGTTTAATTTCAGATGGTATATGACAATTTTAGTCTACTAGATGGTAAAATATGCTGGTTTCAACCATTTTTTTCCTTTCATCATTCTTTTAGTATTAAACACTGGATTATTCTACCTGGTTCTAAATTGTGTTCCTACATGTGCCAGGCTGTGATGGACCACCATGATTGTCTTCTGATTGTAGACTTAGTGTGTTCTTAGCGTGCCTACCATCAGAGGGTGGTGAGGCACTGGAACAGGTTGCCCAGAGAAGTTGTGGATGCCCCATCCCTGAAGATGTTCAAGGCCAGGTTGGATGGGGCCTGAACAATTTAATCTAGCACGTGGCATCCCTGCCCGTGGCAAAAAGCTTGGAACTAGATGATCTTTAAGGTCTCTTCCAATCTAAACTATTCTATGGCTCTATGATTCTTTGTGTGAATGCAGAGGGTTGCTTTTGTGCAGAAGCCTGCAGGACTGAAGTTCTCCTCAGGGCATACAACAGTTCCCGTAAGTTCTTGAACACTGATCTTTCCTGGATATCAGTGGAAGTAAGATGTAGTTGTACCCAAAGTTAAAAACATTTTTATATATCGTATTACAAAGTAAATTTTGTGCAATTTAAGTCCAGTGCATTTGGTTCACATAAATATAACAAACTTTCTTTTACCAGAGACGTGGACTTTCTTAGGATAATAACCCTTTTTTTCATTGTATTTGTTTGTTTGTGGCACCTTAGGTGAATATACAGTAATGACGGCTCATTTTCACTTGAAGAGAAAAATTGGTTATTTTGTCATTCAGACTTACCTCCCCTGTATCATGACTGTCATTCTCTCCCAAGTGTCATTCTGGCTTAACAGAGAATCTGTACCTGCCAGGACAGTCTTTGGTGAGTATACCAAGTAGCATGTGTTGTTTGCAACAGCTAAAGCTGTTAGAAACCATTTCAGAAGTCTGCTTGGTAAAGGCCTTTTTTGTTCAAGTTTATTTGTAGAATGTGATACTATTTCTAGTTCAAACAGGTTTCAACAGCAGCTTACAGAACTACAGAGAATCCTGAAGCTTTTTGAAATTAGAACATGTGAAAACTGTCCTTATATCCTTGACTCTTTTAAACAGAAAAAAAAATTCACAGGATGGAAGATGATGATAATGTTTCCATTTAAAAATTAAATTCCAATGTTTTCTGAAATGTCTTTCTTACGCTGTTATCACATTACCCAAGTATTTTGGTTAAGAACATAATATATAGTTAATAGTTAAGAACATTTCTAAATAAGTTTGTAAATTAAACAAATTAAAGACTTGAATTATTTGAATGTGTTAAACTTTGCAAACTGCAGTTCTTTAAAAGAAACTGTTTTCTGGGGGTCTGGGCGAATCTTTCTCACTTATTAAATTGGAATGTACTGTAAAATAGTGAACAGCTTCAGCAGCGCAGGATGATGGTTCTTGTCTTACATGAACGTTTTGTTCTCTTTTTTATTAAAGCAAAACAATAACTTATATATATACAACTTAGAGCTATTTTAATTTGTTTGATTTTAAAGAAAAAGAGACTAGGACAACAAAAAATCAATTAATGTCTGTATGGAATCAGCCATCAAAAATGCTGCATAAGATCATATTGTTAGTCATCAGTAAACACCATGCACTCTTCAAAAAATAGGCCAAACTTAAATGCGTATTAAGTGATGCACAACAAAGCACTCAAAGTCTCTCCTGGTGGAGAAAATGCCACACAAAGTATCATCAAAATTGTAGGTTTGAATGTGAGCCTTACTGAAGTCAGATGAAATGGGTCAGTGGTTTTAGTGGAACCAGAATTCTATGTTTTCCTAGGCATTTAAAAGGCAGATACAATATTTTTTCTTTCTTCAAATTCTTCCGTCAACTTGTCCATTTCTGCTTATCAAAATGCATCTCTAAATGCATTTTTCCTGCACCTTCTTGTTTGCTAGGCTTGCAAGTATACTGTCAAATCCTACTATTATCTCCGTTGTTGCCCTTTTCTGTACCCCGTCCTATATGCTTAGGACACTGTAGCTGGTTCGTCCAAAAAATCTGCCATCTTCTCTTCCAACAATTAACTGTTACTTTATCACCAATAACAAGGCACTAGGATAATTTTCCTGGAATCTTATGTCCTTCCTGCAAACCTCTTTTCTTGTTCTTCATTTATTTTTTATTTAATTTATGTTCCGGGGAAAGAAGTAATATTTGCATAGCAGCCTGCTGCTTTACTCTGCTGGGGCTTTAGCATAATCTAGATAATGAACAGTATTTATTAGTGAATAATGTGATATGTGATCATTTTTCCTGTGTGAGGATGTCTTGAAGAAACTGGGTAAGGTGCCTGCAAGAACAGAACCACACCGTCCAGTAACATAAAATCTGAATTACATTTACTAAGCACGATGGGTATAGGGAGCAAATATCAATTTATATTCTAGTATTTTCTTACTGCCACGCACACATGCACCTCAGGCACCAGTCAGGGCTTCATCCCCTCCAGGCGAGCTTGGCCCGGCACCATGAACCCAGGACACTTGCTGTGAGTTTTTGATGTGTCTGGGCTCTGCCTGATGGAGCAGCCTAGACCCATCATGCAGAAGTTGCACCACATGCTTAGCCTTCTGCACAGGGTTGGATGTTGTCGCAGAAGCTGTTTTCTAAAAATTTTTTTACACTCTAGATGAGATTGTCAGCATAAGCTGCCGATGGTTGCTCTAATCATGTAGCCCAAGGCAAATCTCCCAATCTTTCTCCATAGATACTGGCAGCAGTTGTCACTGGGATTTCTATTACCCTCTTGTCTCCTGCCTAAATATGTTATAACAATGTGAGGTTATCCACATTTTTATAACAAAGTTCATCTATTGCTTCTTAGAGTCTTCTGGCTTTTACTGAATTAATCTTGACAGAGCTGCACAGGTGTACTCACTGTCTCCTTTGTTTGGGTGGTGCTTTCAGGTAGACTCTACCTAGTGATACAGGAAACCCATATCATAGCTAAGGTAATAAAATAAACTACTTCCAGAATGAAATATAATCACTTGCAAGACAGCTTGTATTGATCATACTGTGGTGGTTTTACCCCACCGGGCTGATGAACTCCACCATAGCCACTCTCACTTCCCCTCCTCAAAGGAAAAGAGAGAGAAAATATGATGGAAAGGGCTCAAGGGTTGAGATAAGGACAGGGAGATCACTCACCAATTATTGTCATGGGCAAAACAAACACAGCATAGGGAGATTAATATAATTTGTTGCCTATCATGAGCAGACTAGCACAAAGAGAAACTAAAAGCAAACTGAAAATACCTTCCTCCCTATCAACCCTCTTCTGTCTCCTCCCCCCAAGTGGCACAGGGGAATGCGGAATGACAAAGGGGGACTGTGGGCAGTCCCTAACGCTTTGTCTCTGCTGCTCCTTCACAGTCACTCTCTTCCCCTGCTCCACGTGGGGTCCCTCCCACGGGATGCCGTCCTTCCTGAACTGATCCTGCGTGGGCTGCCCACAGGCAGCAGCTCTTCAAGAACTGCTCCAGATATGGATCCGTACCATGGGGTCCATCCATCAGGAGCAAACTGCTCCAGCACAGGTCCCCCATGGGTGGCAGCTCCCCCCCAGACCCCCTGCTCCTGCGTGGGCTCCTCTCCACGGGCTGCAGCTCCAGCCCGGGGCCTGCTCCTGCGGGGGCTCTCCATGGGCCGCAGCCTCCTCCAGGCCACATCCACCCGCTCCACCGGGGGCTCCTCCATGGGCTGCAGCGTGGAGATCTGCTCCGTGTGGGACCCATGGGCTGCAGGGGGACAGCCTGCTCCACCAGGGGCCTCTCCACAAGCTGCAGGGGAACTTTTGCTCCATGCCTGGTGCACCTCCTTCTGTGGTGACCTTGATGTCTGCAGGGCTGTTTCTCTGACATTTTCTCATTCCTTGCTCTCCCAGCTGCTGTTGCACAGCAGTTTTTTTTTTCCTTTTCTTCAGTCTGGTCTCCCAGAGGCCCAAACAGTGTCGTTCCCTGGCTCAGCTCTGGCCAGCAGCGGGTCCCTTTTGGAGCTGGCTCCGATCTGACCTGGGGCAGCTGCTGGGCTCTGCTCACAGAGGCAACCCCTGCAGGCCCCCTGCTACTAAACCCTTGTCACGTAAACTGAATCTACATACTTATCTTTTATATGGAGTGGTCACTTGCTAGATACCCATCTCTGCATTGTTTAGTAAATATAACAATATTAAAAATAGGATTAAGTAGAAAGCATTAGTTTTGATAAAGTGTTTTTCAGAATTGGTGAGATTTATTTCAAGTATCTTCTTAAGAGTTACCAAGTCCTGGAAAGGATTAACTGCTTGAGTACTGTTCTTTCAAAGAAACATAACTCCCAGTTATTCAAAGCACCACTTAGCATTTGGTATTTCATGTTTGCAAGAAGTTACTTTTTCTTTCTCTTTTCTATTCTCTTGCAATGTACTTTCAAGTTGTAGGTTAACATTAAGGGCTTGGTATAATGAGGCTTCTTTTGTTGTTGAGGTCCTTAATCCCTTTCCTTTATGGCATCTATTTAATATTGTTGACCTAAGCTATCCCAAATGAATTATATCCTAATGTTATGTTGTTTCAACTTTGCTTTAAATTATTGGAAGAAGAAAATTTTATCACTGTTAATTAAATAAGTGTTGAATGTGTTTTCTCTAGCAGATAAATCTGAAAAGTATTTGACTGCCTTTTTAACAGAAGGGAATAAGCCTGCTTCATAATACCTTAATTTAGTGCAAGATTATGATCCGTTTCATTTAGTAATATTTTTATTGTTACGCACGTAGTATCAACAATATTAGCAAACCTAATCTTATGCAGGTTATTGAATTCTCACTTCCTTTTTAATGAGTCATTACATTTAGAAGCATCACATGTATTTGAATAGCAACATTAGATGCAGGTGACAAAAATCAGAAATTAGTTTTCTTAGTTCCACATTTATCTATGTGTTTTAAATCACACACAGTACGACTGAGAATGTTAGAACAGATGCAATTAGATTTATATTTCTTGATCTCTGAGTGGGCAAGAACAAATATAATAGTCGTATTATTTTTTTAATACATTGTCCAAGATACAGAATTTTAAATTAAGAACTCTATGATCAGTTTATTCTTAAGCTCCATTCATTTCCCTGTGCTTTTTTTGTTCTTGGTTTATCTTTTCTGAACCTTGATGTATATTTTGAAACAAAAAGCCATTTAGACCTTAAATAGGCAGTTTTTTATTTATTTTTAATTCTGCATGTACAGAAATGGGATCCTAAGATGAATTCAGAGTTCTTCTCTGGTTGTTTATATATCGGAATTGAATGAGGTAGACCCTAAGTTTTGAACAATTCTGTATGTACAAAGTTTCTTTTTCCTATTTTGTTGGAAAAAAATAAATCTCATCTGTCTATTTATTTCCTTCATAGGCTGCACTTCCTTTTGTACCCTTAGAGTTATCCCACAATTCTGAACCTGCATGCTATAATTTCTTAATTAGGGATTTTTGTTAACTGTAAACATAGTATTCTAGTGGTACGCAGTGGGCAAGCACACCTGCTAAACTGTACCACTTGGTTAGGGGCTGAGCTGGCTGCCAACAAACTAATGTCTTCCCAGCTCGTTGCTGTGCCAAAACTCTAGCCCATGTGCCAATGACAGTGTAGTCACGTGACAGCAGTATGGAAGCTGGGGCACATAGCACTTGCCATTCAGCTTTGGGAATGGGCTTGGCCTGTTGGAGATCTCTGTTCCATTGCTCGGTGTTGATACAGCGAAATAACATGTGCACCAGCTTTACTATATGTGTATACATAGCTTAACCCACTGGCTGAATGCAACCTCTCTGTAAATAGATAATGCTGTGATTCTTGTCCTTTCATGCTAATTAAAAAGGCTTCTGGCCTTTTGAGTTGTTCCTTTAGTAGGAAGGGTAGACAGGGCACGTGAGCTATTTTCTGCAATCTTTCTCTTGATGGTCATTCAGATTTGCCAGCCTGTGTCTAGGCAGAATCAACATACACTCTGTTTGTATTGTATTCTGAAGTAGTATATATATATATATATATATATTATATATATATATATATTTACACAGTTTGGTGTGTAGCCAAATGACATAATGCTTTAAAATTACACTACCTCCAGAGGTTATCTACTTTTGTTTAGGCCTTTGGACTGTTACACTTGGAGTACTAAGATTAAGCAGTAATCTGTTTCTGTAAAAGGACAAGAATCTTTACTTTCTTCTATATTCATGTTTATTAATCTATTCAGTTTTTGTACCAGATTGAGTGATTTAATTACCTATCAACATTTACAATTACTGTTAAAAAAAATGGAATAGTAGAACAATGGAATTATCTCCTTAATAAAAAATAATTAATTTCTTAATCCTTCTGTGATATGTTCTTCAACAGTTGTGTATATCTTTGCAAAGTGTTGTGATGAAAAGATAAAAGTTGTGGAAAGAGCAGCATATTATAGAACTATATATACGACTATAGGATTTCATACAATTTGTTTGCAAAGCTGAAGTATTTCTTTTGTTACAGAAATGTCCTTTGGTAATTAGTTAGGCCTATTGCTTTCATTTTCAAAGGAGATGTCCACATTCAAACACAATAAGGTTTGGATGTGATTTAGACTACTAAATCTGTTAAAATTAGAAAAATCAGTTGATACACAGGACATAACATTAGGATATGAAAGAACTTGTCCCTCTGAATGAATAGGCTGACTTTTGCGCACAAACATGGGCATAAACCTAGTCATCACGACAGACTTTAACTTCAGTATGCATGTACCAGCTCCCTTAATTCCATTATATGTTTTTAGTTACACGTTTTCAGTTTTTCAGTTTCATTCTTCAGCTGTTGTGTGGCTGTGCTCTGTACTGTTGAGTACGAGACATTGCTGAAAGGTGTCTGTCTACCTTTAAACACATCTTGAATGGTATCCACGTATCCTGGCATCAAAATATGGCAGAGATGGTGTTTTTCATATATGTAAATTTAGTGCCAGTGAAAGGTGGCAGAAAGAGTTACAGCCCAGTAGATGGATATCATGTCTTCAGTGAGCAGATGAAGTTTCAAAAGCTGCACCATAAATCCTAGGCAATCAAATAGTTCTAATCTCATCCTGAATGGATAAACCCATAGTGCTAGAAGATATTAATCTTTTACAGGCATACACATTGTTGAGAAGAAGAGTTGTAATCATGTTGTGGTATATTTACCGTCAAGTATAAAATGCTTGGTCCTCTTCAGAGAAATGAAATATTATCAAAAGGATCTATTAAAGGTTTCTTTTCTGGACACTTTTTAAAGACAAACTGATGACTGCTTGTTGCTGCTTACAACATAATGTTGTCCTTGTCTTTCTGACACCCATTCAGTGCCACATCTGCTGGATGCTGAGCTGTAGAAGATAGTTCTTGACCTGTATATAAACTGTGGTGTTTCTTCACCATAGTGAGATAACATGCAGTCTTTACATAAACTGTGAAATTATTTAGGCTGTTCAGAGTAGTGTATGATTTAGGGTAGAAGACTGTTTTCCTCTAATATTCTGACTAGCTCTTATTGTAAGAGCACAGTTTATTTACTGATATATTACGATTTTAGTTCATTGGTGTTATGAATTAGATAATGCAGTGGGGATTTTTTTTTTTATCTGGTCAGTGTATGGGTTTTGTGGGGTTTTAAATTAATCTCTGTGAAATAAATGGATTTTATTTTACAACAAGTTGACCATATTCCTCTATATTAATAATTTTTCAGTCTTCTCAGGTTAAGCCGTCACAATGAGGCAAGTTTTTTCCATTCACTTCTTTTTCTTAAAGATGACTTGACAATATTGATTTTTGAAATTAACTATAGTATGCAAAATAATCTCTTTTGAAACAAATAACGGGAAATGCAAAAATGCTGGAGATTCCTAAGCTGACAGGCATCACAGACTAAATTTTCTGTCCATTTTTTTCTGCTCAGTTCAGGTTAAATTAATGCAATAGCTTGACCATCATTGAATTTATAGAATGAAGGAATACATGAAAGATACATTGGCAACTGTCTGACAATGTGCTGTTTGATTAGCATTTGAGTGACAAAGTAGCATGGCTTGCTAAAATTTTTAGAGAAATTGTCAACTGGTAGCAAGACACAAGATGTAAATTCATGGTGTTTTAATTGAGACTAGAAAAGGTGAGCAGTTAATCTTTAGGTTTCTAAAGAAGCCAATGGAACATCAAGAAGCTTAGTTTATTCTAAAAGGCAGGACTTAGAACAGTACCTTAGCAAATGTATGGATAAGTTCACCTTATCTCTGAGAAACAATCACTTCACTGATACTTCTGTGTAATTAAATTGATTTATGAGCGTCTCAGTACCTGTGTTAAAATTTGCATGTGATAATTTTAAATGTAAGATAGACTGCATTTTCCTCTGAGGTATGGGAAACAATTGAGCCATATATTACGTAAGTGTAAGAAGATGATAAGTTTTTCAGAACTACTTTGTCTACACGTTTTTATACAATACAGTGTTATAGCTGCTTCCTTGTCATTGTATAGGTTTTTAGATCATAACAATGTAACAGCTGATTCCAGATTAAATCTACTTCTTTCATATATGGAGGCTGAAAAAGAGCAATTAGTGAATTATGTTTGCTTAGGTGTGTGGACACTGCATAAATCAGTAGGATGCTTCTGTGCCTTGTTTTCCATTTGGAAGCATGGCCTTTGGAAACATTTCACCATTTCAGCACTGAGGCTGAGTCCACTTAGGTTTGCTCCGTCATCCTGTGTACCGCAGGATGATTCTTTATAGAAGGAATGGAAATTGCAAAGTCTGAAGAGGACTGAGTAGGTGTAATTGCCAGTTCTTTTCCATTTCCCACAGTGGTTAAAAATGCTTCTCTTGTAGTAGAAAAGAAAAGAAAAAGAGCTAGGTTGATCATGCAGAACCTAGGTAACAGATTGCTAACAGTGGAGGATCTGATTTAGAGAGAGCAACTTTTCTCTATCTTGGGAATCCTATTACAACAATTTTATGAGTTTGTACTCACTGAAGCTATGATCTGCTGTTACTAATATTTCTGCTGTAGAAGCTCCTTTGCCTGTCAATGGAATGTAGGTTTGCTGATCTATGATAAGTATATCACTTTGTATTGCTTTTCATTCTGGAGACATATTTAGCGGGTGCCACAAAAGGAATAGTTTAGTTTGTCTAAGTGTAATTGAGCCTGGGCTGTAAGAACTGATTTGCTTAAGGAATGGAGATTGCATGTCTATCTGTGGGTTTCTACTTGCTAAAACTGATTCAGAAAAATATTCTCTTTCTTTCTTCCTTTTTTTTTTTTTTTTTGTATTATAATTTCTGGCTTCTTAGTTTTCATTAAGCACTGTAAAATGCTTTTAATAACTGCCACAGTAAAGAACAGTCTTCTTGGATTATCAAGTCTTATTTTCTGACAGGTCATATACATGTGATGTATATATTATATAATAATCTGACCATTTCAAATCATTATAATAATCTAGAAAAAAATCCATGTTAGCTGAATGAAAAGTAAACCTGTTTACATTTTCAAGTAGGTTGCTGGATGGTTAGTGAGAAAGCTACTGGCAGAAAAAAAGAAGAAGTCATTATTTTTAATAAAAAATGGTCAAGTTGTGTGATACTGTCAGGAAAAATGTCAGACCTGTAGCCACTGCAATGAAGCCAGAAGCCAGCCACCAAAGATGTGTGGTAGGCAGCTGTCTTCAACCTTTCTTAAGTAAGAATCTATACCTGTATGGTTAGGATGTAGTGGAAAGACAACATTTCATTAAAGAATTGTTAATTTTGTCCCTTACATATCCTGATAGCCAATAAATAAATAAATAAATAAAAGAGTAAAAGAGTGTTTATGTGTAAATAAAAAGTTCTGTAAATAAAATTTTCAGATGAATAAAAAAGTGACTTTTAGACAATGAAGTTGAACTAAATTACTTTAGAGGAAACTCCAGATGCAGCCTTTAATAAGTCACCACATTAGACAGGCAATATTTTCCATTTTGTTTCAAAAACATACCATCATAATTTCTGCTTTGCATGTTGTTAACATTCAAAACCCAAGTAAAATTGTTGATGTTCTGTTTTTTTTTTTTATCCACCTACAGGAGTAACAACTGTGTTGACAATGACAACACTGAGCATCAGTGCTCGAAATTCACTCCCCAAAGTAGCGTATGCAACAGCTATGGATTGGTTTATCGCTGTTTGTTATGCATTTGTATTCTCTGCATTAATTGAATTTGCAACTGTAAATTATTTCACAAAACGAGGATGGGCCTGGGATGGAAAAAGTGTAGTGAATGATAAGGTAAGTCCTAAGGAAACAGTCTGATTTCCAATCAGCTATAATAAACTGTTTTGATGAAATTGGCAATTACTAAAAAATAGATGATGTTTTAAATCAGAAGAAGATCCTGCTAGTCCTCTTAACTGAGAACACTTTAAAGATCTTGTAATTCTGTTGTAAGGAGTTAGAAACAAAACAGAGCAAGACTGATACTTTTCCAGTTATTCTTACAAACACAGTAACAGACCTTTAATCATATAACTTCAGCAGGGCTTTTGATAGACAGTGTCCATGTTTTTAGAGCATTCTTATGTTACCTATACTTTATTTTTGGATAAACTGCAAGCATGTTTCTTCATATTTGAATTGATCATTATAGTATTCCTGGCACTTATTTCAACATACTCACTTGTTTATTTTACATTTGAAATGTTGTTTTATTAAGTCTGATACAACAAATATGCATTAAATACTTAACTTCATGCTGTTTCCAATAGAAAAAAGAAAAAGCATCTGTTATTAAGAAAAACAATGCCTATGCAGTGGCTGTTGCCAACTATGCTCCAAATATTACCAAGGACTCAGTGCTACCGACCATCTCCAAGAGTGCTACAACTGCAGAACCCAACAAGGCAAAACCAGAAGCGAAGCCACAGGAAGCGAAGAAGACATTCAACAGTGTTAGCAAAATTGACAGAATGTCTAGAATAGTATTTCCTGTCTTATTTGGTACTTTTAATTTAGTGTATTGGGCTACATATTTAAACAGGGAGCCTGTCTTACTTGGCTTTGCGCCATCAACCTAAAAGCTGAATTGCACTGAGGACTTAAAACATCATTCTAATCAGATAGGTTGTTCGCTATGTACAGTACGACTAATAACTGCTAATCTGTGAACCATTATGTACAGAGTGTATATAGATGTCTTATCTGTGTATCTCCAAAGGAGGGACACAGTGTTAATTCATGGGTCTGTAAACAGATACCACCCATGGCAAATATAGCCAGCTCTTTAAAAGTTATACCCAGGGGAGTTCTGTTAAACTAGGATTCAGATATACAGAATTATATTCTCTCCATACAGTGATAGAAGATACAGAAGATATGATCCTACTTAATTATTTAGGAACAGTATTTTTTTAATTTAAAGTTAAGATATTTTTCTATAAAGTAACTAATTCTACTTTAATGAAAGAAACTGTCATTTAAAAAAGTGATTTTTTTAAAAAGGGTGTAATTGTTTCATACAATAGCGGTACCCATGTACATAAGAGTACGGAGGTCATACAGTTCTATTGTTCACAATCATTCTGGATACTAGTTAGGCTGAAGAGGTAGTAAAGGCTACTATATGGCAAAAGCCACAAGTTTCTTACTTCTGTCCTGTTTGAAGTTGTTAATAAACTATTCCAATTGATTTCAGGGAAAAGTAGGTGTTAATCAAATTTCTAATATCAGGCAACTTCCACTTATATTCTTTTCACTGTTTTCTTTATGTGATGTTGCTAAACCAGTTTGTCTGGTTCAGCAAAGTTGGATTTTTCTGCTTCTTGACTTTGTTCGTAATTACATTATTGTCGGGTTCATAAAAGCACTCAAATTTTTGGGGATTAAGTTTATCAGTAATATAATATACTCTTTTCCTTGCTTAGTGATATGCTAAAACCTGCCATTGAAAGATTTACCTGTATTTGTCCCAGAAAGCATATTTTTCAAAGGAAACAAGAATTCATGATTTAAGTTCAGGAAATTGTCCATATGAATAAAATTTACTGCTGCTTTTGTAAATTGCAACTTTACATTTCGCTGACATAAATTTCCAACAACTTTGTATACTAGAAATGGTTTTGCTAAGATTTGAATGTTATTTTTTTAATAAAAGGTCATGCATCATCAGTAGGTATCAATTGTATTTCATATATACAATTATGATAAAATTGGAGCTGCCATTTGCAATTTTATATGAACATTTAATACTGATCAGTATTTTTTTTTTCTTCTAAGCCTTTGCAAACATTCTTTATGCCCCTAAAGGCCTGGTAAATGATGACATAAGTAATAACTGTGTACTGTATTTAGATTTTAGTATATGTGGCCAATCAAAAATATTTTGATTCACACATACATTAGCAGTTATTAGTTGACCTTTAAAAAAAGATACACCTTTATGATGATGTCTTCTAGTAGAGACATATGTAGTCGTATAGTGTCATTTATTGCAGTTTTGTACAGTATTTGAGTATAGTGCATAAAATAGGTATGTTCAGAGTTTAACAGAGTTGTACAAATATTTCTAAAATCAAATAAAAGAGTATCTTAAGACATGGAAATGTGCTAAAATCAACAAAGAGAAACTGCTTTCATTTGCTGTTTTATTTTTTTGCATTTTCTTTGCTTTTAATGTGATTCTGTTTTGTACTTTGTGTGACAGTATAGATGCCAAGGTCACAAATGCATTTTAAGAACAGAATTAATAGTTAAGACAGAGTTGACATCAACAAAATAAGTCAGCAAAATAAAGGGAGAAGCATGGACAAGGTGTGTATCCCTTTAAGTCCCTCTAATTAAACTCTCAGATTAAACCTTTCTCATCAACAGTAGTTAAAAAACAAGCACTTTACTTAGAACATTAAAATAAAAATATCCTTATTTTCATATATATTTATATATAAATGTAGATCTTCCATGTAATATGGAGATGTGTGCAATAGTGTGATTATGAGCATAAGGCTGGAAGGCAAGCAATAAAAAAAAAAAAAAGGTTCTTTTCATGGTATAATTATACATTTTTAAAATGTTTCATTTGTAAATTCTAAATTTTCCCTTTAATGTCACATTGTCCAGGTATGAATAAATATATAAATATGTACATATGTACAAATAATTGTAAATATTAGAACTGTAGAAAAGTCCCTTCACATTTAACTCTGTTTTTGGCAAAGGGCTCTGACTGTATAGTTTAATGGAGGCCCATGCTTAACTGCTCTTGGACTTAAGTAGCTTGATTATGTTTTATGTAGCTGAGGTCTGTGACCTAGTGAGAGTTCTTACCTTCAGTTCACATCAGCAAGATTTAGGGACTCTGAACCACATAGAACTCGGGGATGAGAAAGAGAGGTTTGTGTTTCACCCTCGGCCACATCGCAGATACTCCCAACACTTCACAGTATTTAAATAATGTGCATTACTCCACAGATGACACTGTGTAGTCAGAACTCTCCCCACTACAAATATGAGTGTTCTTGGAGGCATGTTGGATAACAATGAGGAAAGATTTTACATCCTTATCTAAGAATGGGTACCCTGAATGTTTTATAACTGTACAAGTCTTCTTCTCCAGCAAGTACTCTTCTTTTCTCTGGTAGATAACATCTGTGTAATTTTCAACTGCATGCAGAAAGCGTATCTTCAGTTTGCACAAGAAACCTGATGCTGTTTCATGTGAGTCAGCTCTGCTGCTACTACTTTTATTGGGTACAATTATTTTTTTGTTCACTGACCATTTTCTCTATGCTTGTGTTATGCATAGAGACAATCGAGCAAAAGAATGGGTGCTTATCACACGCTAAAGATATACTTTTCACACACTAATATAAAAAAATAAGCATACTATTATGCCTATTATACTATTATTTATTACTATAAATTCACTCTGTAAAAGTTAATCATATTAAGTATCTCCATTCAGTTCCTGTGGGCATCAACAAGGTTTTAGAGTGTACACACTACAGAAAAGGTTTACTTTTAAATTTAGTTCAGTTGGTCTGCATGAAAGCAAACTCCTGTGGGAATTAGGAGTCTGCTTTATTATTCACTACCAAAATATCTAAAATAAGTAAACTGGCTACACATAAATTGCAAATTTTTAAGACTAACAACTGGATAAGTGAATTTGAATGTAAACATTAAAGTGAACACAAGCATCATGCAAGGAACACTAAAATACTAAAGTTAGGCCTTCTTTCCATTTAGCAGTATGGTTACTCTGTCTGGGATTTTAATGCTTGTCTCAGAAATGTATGTGCCAAACAAAAATTTCTTTTATTTTGTGTAAGACTTGCTGATATTAAACACTTAAAACAAAGATAGAGCATGAACGAACAAATACAAGTTATCTCACTATTAGGGATTTGCACATGGAATCTACCTGTGAAATTTTTGGTTGACATAATAATTTATTTTTTCTATTCTTGCAGGGTGTCATGTCATATTCTATGTGACTTAAGAAAAAAATAGAATAAATGCAATGATACAACACTGTAGTAAACATGGATTGAAGTTATCGTAATTCAGAACAAAGTTGATGGAATAGGTTTCCAATGTAGTACTGGGACATGTAATTCTGGATGCATGTGGTCAGTAATTTAACAGTAATTTATAAATCAGCATGGGAAGAATATAGAAATCAGCAGGGTTTATCAGCCAGGGTTGTCTGCTGGAGACTTCTTAAGATATTGCTTTTAAAACGGGTTTCCAAAATTTTCGATTATGTTGCAGGCAAGGAAATTAACTTCACTTTCTGTATGTGGGTAAATCAAATAATAACTGCTGCATTACTGAGCATCTTAAAAATTATGGTAGATAGGAGCTTTAGCTTGGGACACTACTCATACTACTATAGTTATGCTAAATTAAGGGGGTAGGCTGCCTGTATTGTTACAGGAGAGCAGGAAAGAGCTTCATTAGACACCAAACAGGAATATTACTAAATGACCTTATGAATATATTGGGGAGGAAAGGGGTAAAGAGAATAAAATGGCTGTGTAACTGTGCCTGTGAATTGCAAAATTATTGATGAAGAAGCCATTGAAGGAGGTAATGTGTATTTTTGTTTTGGGTTCAGTTCTGAGCTTTCATTATGGGAGTTGTGGTAAAGTAACTTTTAGAGCGTGTGAAATTGGAATACTTCTTGTATAATTGCACTGAATTTGAGGGAAATGATTTGTGCCTTTGAAAGTGAGAAGCTTCTGCTGACAGCTTTATGAAAACCATGCAAAATGTTGTATGCTTTGTGTCATTTCTGCCATCTAAGGCAGAAGGAGGAAAGAAACTTCAGGAATAGAGCAGAATTTTTTTTTCCAGGTTTTTTCCTAGTCAAGGCGAACTTCTCCTGCTTCATTTCTGTAGATAACCCAAACTCCCTACCAATCAGAATGTTTAATTCTGCTATTATGAATCCAAATGTTAATTCCAGCCTTCTGAGGATCCACAAGTTGCTTCATCACTTTAGAACTTCAGTAGTGAAAGCTAAAGGCTCAAAAAAAATTTTTTTTTCAATGAATGACATATGTTAATTATATTAAAAGTTTGTTTTCCTCTACTTCATTTAATTTTCTTTCTTCTAGATTTAGATCTCTCTAGGTGAGCCCTTGTGCACGTTTGAAGTCTGTGATTAGATCTTACTGGAAGAGATTAAGCTTTGAGGGTTTGACCTCTTTGACTGAAATTGGGGCGAAACTTGCACTGAATTTAAAGGAAAAATGTTTGGGATCCTAAGGATATTCCTCTGTATCACTGAAGTCATTAAGTTTTTTTTTTCCAGAAGGGCAGTACACCTAGGAGTACACCTGGACTCTCCTTTGGATAGAGGTGTTTAGTTCTTTAACGCAAGAGAAAAGCCCTTAAAAGAAGAAACACTCATACTGAAATACGAGACTTGATGTCTTAGTCCTGGTACATATTAATGCCTTTTAAGAATATCGTGAAAGTGCTGCGAGTTAGGAGTGGGTGATAACACTCACAAAAAGTAATTTGGAGGATGTTTTAAAATATGCAAGATGATGTATAATCTTCTTCTAGTGTTGGTGTCTACATAAATATATATGAATATATTTTTATTGTTGGCTGATTTAGAAGTTATATTTTGCTTTCAAACTTATATTCCTTATGCAACATTTTTAATTCTTCCCTTGATCAAGTGGCCTGGAGCACGTATTTATGCATTCAAGGTGTTTAATGATTGCACTGAATGGTTTCATTCATCTGATATTCGAAGAGGTGAGCTTCAACAAGTTGAAGTGTTGTTTTGTTTTCCAGTATTTCATCCATTTATCTATGCTGTTGGGGATGGATGCAAATAGAGAATGGAATGAGATAATGCTTTGATCAACTGCTTCTGATATTCTTTAATAGGTGTTCATTTTGGCTGAATTTGTCAGTTTATAGGCTACTGTAGCTTAGCATTAGCACGGAATGCAGTGTAGTTCTTTACATCTATTAGAATGCACATGTACAACGTGTACATACACATGTACGGTACATATGCACCGTATCTATAAACTGTTAAAAAATCAGTTCCTAAACAGCACCCTTTCACCTTCCAGAATAGTCACTTTGTTAAGAAACATTTGAAGACACTTTAATTTTAATGGAAGTGATTACACTAAATCTCGTTATACTTGATTAAAAAAAAAAAAAAAAGTAAAAATAATGTGAAGTCTGATTCAGACATTAGCAATTTCTCAGCTGGACTACAGTCAGAAAACATTTATGCATTGAATGACAAATTTATTTCAGTGAGTTACTTAGATGTGAAAATGTATGGGAGTTTGAAAATACATGCTTCCACTATATTAACAAGAAACATGTCAAAAGGAAGAATGGAACCAATAATTCTAAAGAAAGTTAAACACCAATCAAATATGCACATTAAGAAACTGCATGATAAATGTAAGTATTCTTAACCTTGAACATCAACATCATGTAAGATCTTCTGGGTGACAGTTCACTTATTTAGTAGGTTTCATAGTTACAAATAATTAAAGAGGATGATAATATTCTGTAATTTGTGACCTTGTTTTAACTGGAAAAAGTTGTTACTTTTCTAAAATGTAAAAGAAATAACTGGATTTATGTTTGAATGTGTCACTTTGCTTGCTATTGAAGAATACTTATTAATCACATGCAAAATATTGCTTAACATTATCTTTTTGTACTTCTTATTAAAGTTAATTTAAATATAGCACACTGTATTTTTGTTTTTAATGCTTTGACAGAACAAATGTTTAATTCTTCTCATGGCTTTTCTCTCAGGATTTGTGTGTGGGTTTTCTTGTTTGTTTGTTTTTATTTGTTTGTTTTTAAGCAACCCATTAAAGCCTCTGAAAAGGTGCCTATTTATTGCAAGTAGAATTTCCCAAAGGAAGAAAATAATATTTTGGAAAGAAAATATTCCTTAGCTAGGTGACGGTTAGGTTTTCTATTTATGTAATGAGAATATCCTCATGTATTCATATTACACATAGCAATGTTTCATGTTTTCAAAAGGTTTTAAAACATAATGCTGCAGGGTATACACTAACCCCCAGTTGATGGGCAACATAAGAAAACTCCTAATAGACAGTTTAGTTCATCACTGGTAGTAGGTGGGGTAACAAAGCTTAACTGGAAACAACTCCATTTGTCAGCTACCACAGACTGTTAGCAGCCCATTGTTCTGCTCTAATGTTATATTGCCATGTATGTTTCAGTCAAAATCCATACTTGCTTTCTTTTCTTTTTAATATACAGTATACATATAGCTCAATACAGATTATGTGCATATATCTATCTATATATTATAGTATGTATATAGAAAATAAAAATACCCAATTATGTGCTCCATGAAGATATCTGGGTTAATGCACATTGTGACATCTGCTGTGACAACCCCAAGTGCAAATGCTTTGAGTAGGGTGTTCTGTCGTTTTTGTTTGTTTGTTTGTTTATTTATTTATTTATTTATTTATTTTATTTTATTTTTAAGTGCCTTCTGAGTTCCAAGTCTCTCAGTGGAATTAACTATACTTTAGGATGGCCCCTTTCTTTTCCTGTGTAGCTGTAGCTTCAGATAACAGGCACATAAATGCTCTTCAAGGAAGATGGAAGTGACATGGCTAATAAGCAGGTATGTGGGGCTCCTTGTGTCAGGGCTTGGGCTATACAACACTCTTATGGAATACCTGCAAATGCGAGGACAGTGTATGAGCAATCTATGTTGAAAATACATAAATATAGTAGAGTTCTAGTGCTCCATACTGGAAAGGATCTCTGGAGGCCGTTCTGTCAAATTCTCCATTGAAAGCACAGCTACTTTCATAAAATTCTATGAGACCTCATCCAGTCAAGTGTTGAGTACCTCCAAGGATGGAGATGCCACGACCTCTCTGGGTCTATGTTCCTCTTTTACCACCCTCATGACAAAGAAACACATTTCTTTGCTTTTTATTGGAATTTCCCACGTTGCAACTTGTAGTTGTTGCTACTCACTCTATCACTTTGGACCTCTGAGACAAGTGTCTCTATAGTCCAAGCTATAGCCATAATGACTTAGCACAATACCCTTTGCATGTGTGTGATGACTTCTGTCAATCAAAGTGATGCAGCAGAAGAGCCTTGCTATTGCATATCCCTGGAAAATAATACTGAGTGATTTCGCACTTTCTTTGGCACAGCAACTTCTCAGGTATTGAGGTGCTAAGAAATACATATTATACCAAGCGAGGAAAAACCTCTGTTTTATACATTGATTGCCTTTGGTCATGAGGTAAGGGTAATAATGTGGTTGATGGACTTTTTTTTAAATTTCAACTGCATGTAGGTACTTGGCTACAGAGAGCTGTGTTCTTAATACAAACCATGAAAGATGGAAAGATACCACCACATGGAGGAGAGGAAAGGGAAAATTCAAATTTTATCACTTTCTAGACTAGTTTTGCTGCCATTTCATATGCCAGTCTGAGATGGGCCATTTTGCCAGTGCAGAAACTATTTAATTCTATCCTGAACTTGTAATGGCTGTTAACTGAAAAAAGGAGCAAGGGATTTGTTCAGGAGGTAAAGATTTTTCAGGATGGAAGATTTGATGAGGTGGGAAAAGCTACAAGGGATTTTAGATCAGATAGTTGCAACTCAGCTCAAAGAGTGGCATATCCCTGTGCTGGAACAAATGCATAACACCTCATAGCCAAATGTCTGCTCTGTCAGCCTTGGCACTTCCTGCATGACAAGCCCAGTCAGACCAGGATTCCATGCTAAAAATGCAGGGAAGATTTGCAGGCAGCCTGCTCAGACAGCATGCTCTTTCCTTGGGGAAAAGGCCCCTGTAATGCTTATGCAGTCCTTTGGTCTGGAAAGCCCCATGCTTCAGTGCCAGCACCTCCCAGTGGGAAGCCAGGAACCTGTAACTGCAAGTCTGGGTAGTGGTCCCAAGGCAACGTAGCGCAGCTCCGGCTCGTGCTCTGTATGCCAACAGCTGCTGGCAGGACAGGATGCACCAGCTGTGTGCCCGGTGTCTGCACCAGTGACAGCCTTCAGTTCAGAAACACCTCTGAAAATCCTCCTGCTCCTTGTGGCCCTTGGCAAGATCTCTTTATGAGGTCTGTGATGTTACTTGTAGGTTTCAAGATATTATGCTGTGCTGGTGGATTGCATTATATTGGAAGGTTCATCTTGATTCTTGTTTCAGGCTTGTAAACTCTGAGTGGGAAAGGTACCAACAACTCCCAACAAATGCATTCATAGGTGTCTGTCAGAGAATACAGCCTGCTATCATCCCAGTCTCCTGCTTTTGAAAGGAAAATCAAAATGTGAGGAGTAAACAAATGTCAGTGAAAGCTGACTTCCTTTCTTCAGGTCAAAATGCTATTTACAGCATAGCTCTAACTGTATCCTGCACTGGGAGGTACACTCCACCCGCAGATGGGTGCATGCTGAATGAGGGCATTGTCTTTCTGTTAGGGGGACTTGCTCTTTCTTTGATTGCTTTGGGATAGCTCAAAATTGTGTGTGTGTTTGTTGTTTGATTATGTGGTTGGTTTTGTTTGCTTGTTTGTAGTGCACCTTGCACAGTTGTTCTAGTCTTGATCCCAAGGTTCCAAAGAGCCTGTGTTAGAGACTGAAGCAGCAGTACAATATTGCAGAGAGACAATATGTGACCCTCCATCCTGATGTAACAGCCATTTACAGGGTTACCTTTCCAAGTGGAACTGCACTCAGTCATGGGCCATGGACAACACAATCACCGAGTGCTTGCAGTAGGGCAGCCATACCTCTACTGGGTGAATTAGTGACTCCTTATACGTTGTAATCCTAAACTATACATTAGCTCACAACATGCTTGCACTGACTCCATTTTGCTGATAAACTGAGTTTGTCATCCTTATATCAACATTTATTGAAGCTCAGTGAGCTTCAGTCCTCGTGCAACACAGTCACCAACATATTTCAGGGAAAATCCTATGAACAGGACACACGCTGCATATTGGGCAATACACTGGCCAATGTGTGAGACTGATTCTTGTTGCCACTTCCTAGCTTGCCATTTCTCCCAGTGCTCCAAAACAAACGGTCCTCTGCTAGAGTGGTTTTGAGAGTTTGGCTGTCTCCAGGAAACACCAGGGTGCAGTCAGGAAAAAGCTGGAGGTGTTTTTCAAATGCACTGGTAGATGTATAGCTGTGCCATTTCTGCACTGCTCCCTGCTTTTTCTTAGAGCTGTAAATCAGTATCCTTTGAGTCTGCACAGACAGGGAGACAGGGTCCAATCTCAGTTGCATGACCAGTGTGTTTCTTACATATCTGTTTGTTGTAGTTTAGCCCCAGCAGGCAGCTCAGCACCACCCAGCTGCTCCCTTGCTTTCCCCAGGTGGAAATGGGAAGAGAACTGGAAAGGCAAAGGTACAACTCATGTGTTGAGATAAAGGCAGTTTACTAGGTAAAGCAAAAGCCACGTGTGAAAGGAAAGCAAGACAAGGAATCCATTCACTGCTTCCCAATGGCAGGCAGGTGTTCAGCCACTTCCAGCAAAGCAGAGATCATCACATGCAACGTTTCTTGGGAAGACAAATGCCATCACTCCCAATGTCCCCTTTTTCCTCCTTCTTTACCCCAGCTGTTATTGCTGAGCATGGTGCCCCGTGGTATGGGATATGTCTTTGGACAGTCTGGGTCAGCTGCCCTGGCTGTGTCCCTTCCCAACACCTTGTGCACTCCCAGCCTCCTCACTGGCTGGGCAGCATGAGAAACTGAAAAGTCCTTGGCTCTGTGTAGGCACTGCTCTACAAAAACTAAAAACATTGTTGTAGTATCACTAAAGATCCAAACACGGCATCATACAAATCTCTACAAAGAAACTATGGTATTTTCTTATAAAAAGATTTACTGATTTATTAGGACACTAAAAATAACACTTCCTGGAGCAACAGGATAAATTTGACTTCCTCTTCATTTCTTCCCCTACACAGACAATATTGTAATATAAAACAAGGCAACATCCTAATACCAAGATAAAAATAAGGATGAAGTTATTGGTGAAGAAGCTCTCTGTTCTGCTTGTCTGTTTATGCATTTCCTTCTTAGTGGATGCAAAAATGTATGCAGACAAAATATGGTTGGAGGGAAAATATACTTGTAATACTTTCTTATTAGCAACCTCTCAAAGATGACTATTGTTCCACTGGAAAGTGTTTTTCTTTAGTTTGATTTTTTTTTTTTGTTCCCCTGAACATTTCACTATCATCAAAGAGTGTTTTTAAGCTCTTACAGGATGCTAAGGAATTAATAGCAGTACAGAAAGTAGTCTAGAACACAGTATTTTTTTCAGGAAAATTTGAATCAAAAAATCAGATTCTAATGGGTAGGGTTTTGTTTTGTTTTGCTTTTTTTAAGTATGTAGTGATACTAAGTAAACAGGAGACCTGAGTAATATTTGCAGACTTGACAAATCATATGGGAGAAGAGAAGCATTTAGCTAGATACAGCATTTAAAACATTTTGAACACTTGTCCTTTGCATTTTGTGGTGGATAGGAGCCACAGTAAAAATGAAGGTTGAATATTCATAATGTTTTAAATATTGAAAGCAACTCTGCTTTCAATTTATTTGCAGATCTTTTGAGACTCTGGTGTAAATTATTAAAGAGGAAGAAATTCAATGTCTCTTCCACTTTCCAAAGACTAGCGTCATTTTTTGCTAATATGGTACATGAGTAGCAAAAGCAAAAAACGTGGCGTAGCTTTATGCAGACTGCTATTTTGTGCAGAGCAACTTGTTTAAGTGGTGCTCTCCTCTCCCTTCCCAAATCAGTTGTCAATATTTCAAGATAGTGAGAACTGGCAAGGAAAATTCTTCTCAGTTGTTGTGGCTTTGCATATTGCTGTTAAACCTTCTGATGAAACACCTTTCCCTTCAAAAACCCTTTCTCCTTGCTATTGCAGCCCCCTCACACTAAGCAGGCTAGAGTTTGCAGAAATGGCAGTGACAGGAATTTAGAGTCAAGCCATGCTTCATGCTGCATTTTAGGTAGAGTTCAACTGCTTTTACTGTGGGCTGTGCACAGCAGTCAATATTTCTATTTTTGAAAAACAAAGTCTGACAGAACTAGTACACTGTAACAAAGATCCAGCAATGAGACAGTGGCCAGGTGGTACTGGCACTATCAAAGACTAGACCCTTCTGGTCATGCTGCCATTTACCAAAGGTGAGAGTACCTCACACCTCACATCGAAGCACAGGTTAAAAAAAAAAAAAAAAAAAAAAAAAAAGCAAAGCAATACAGGAGGCTTCTGGTGTGCCTTGATGACAACTTCTGACACAGATGATGGAGTTGCCAATAAAGGACTGCTGGATTTGTTTACTTTGGCTACAGTAAGGCTTTTGTCACTGTCTCCTATAACACCGTCATAGACTAACTGATGAAATACAGGTGGAGTGAATTGAAAACTGGCTGAACAACCAGGCTCAGAGGGCTGTGATCAGCAGCTCAAAGTCCACCTGGAGGTAAGTCACTAGTGCTTTATTACTGGGGCCAATACTGTTTAAAGTCTTTGCTAATGACTTGGTTGGTGGGACAGAACATGCCCACAGTAAAATCACAGGCAATACAGAACCAGGAGGGGTGGCTGGTATATGAGAGGGCTGTGTTGCCATTCAGGGTTGGAAACCTGGGCAGAGAAAAACCTTGTGAAATTCAACAAAGGAAGATGTCATGACCTGCAACAGGAGAAGAATAATCCTGTTCACCTGTACAGCCTGGAAAGCAGCTATGCATAGTACATCAGAGTCCTTTTGGACAAGAAGCAGAGCCAGCACTGTGCTGTTGCAGTAAGGAAGACCAACAGTTTCCTGGATTGCAGTAGGAAGGACATTGGCAGCAGGTCATACTCAGCCCTGGTGAGACCACGTATGGAATATAGTTCATATGTGCTGGAAGCAAGAGAAAAATTGACATATTGGAGCAGATCTAGCAAAGGGCTGCAAGATGACGAAGGGCTTGGAAATTCTGAAATCTGAGAAGCTGAGAGGACTGGGACTGTTCAGCCTGGAAACGGCTCAGGAGGCATCTTATCAAGGTATACATATAGCTAATGGGAGGGAGTAAAGTAAACCAAGCTAGACTGTTCTCAGTTTTATCCACTGAAAGGACAGGAGGCAGAAATACAGAATGTTCCAATGTACACAAAAAAAAAAGTTGTACAAAAAAAATAAGTTTTACTGTGAAGGTGAGCACTGGCACAGGTTGCCCAGAGAGGCTGTAAAGTCCCCCTCCCTGGAGAACTTCAAAAGCTTCCTGGACATTGGCCTGGGCACCCTGTTGTGGGTGGTTGAACAGGTGGCTGGACCCAATGGACTCCAGAGGTCCCTTCCAACCTCAGTGATCCTGTGAATCTGTATAAAAGCTGTCAAAGCTAGTGTTGGAAAGAAGGCTGAATTTGTAAATGTAATTAGCTTCCAAAGGTACCAAGTAGATCACTTTGTACCTCATACCACAAAATTAAACAAGCTCTAGGTTCAACCTTATTTCTTCTTCTGTGAATGTGTTCTTGGCTTTCTTGGCCTTATGCCTTGGAATTTATCAGCTCCAGGTTCTGTGTTAAATCTGAGCAGTACAGTTCCACAAGATGGGCCGTTTCCAGTGGTGCAGATCTCTTCTGGCCAGAAGAGATCATTTTGACCTCTCAGATTATGCAGGCCTACTGAAAGTTTTTTGCTGGGGTGGGCCCTGGGACAACCTGACACCAGCAATATCATTCCCTATAACACAGGGCCGCAAATGAATGCGTTCATCCCTTTTTCACTTTCAAAGCCCAAATCTATAGGAATAGCAGCCAGGTTTTATTCATATCCCACTACAAACAGAAGCTATATAAAGAAAATGTGAATAAGTTAGAAGTCACTCTGATAACCCTTTAGCTCTAGAAATAGACTGACTTGAATATAAATCTGTTACTAAAAAAAGTGAATACCTACCTTTTTAAAATGGAGCCTATAGGTACACTGAGAACTTAATTTACCAAATTCCTGAAGGTATTTTGAGTCTTACAACTGAGCCTGAGGCAGTATGTGACTCATCTTGCTTTCTGTCACCCTCTACGTGACCTAGCCAATCTGAAAGGTCCAGAATTTGGTTGTTGAAGAATTATATGATAATAAATATATATGTATTGCCATTATATATAATATATAGCCTTCATTAAACAGCAACAACAAAAAACAAAGAAACAGCAGATAATTAAAGGTAGGAAGGTATATGTGGATATATACGAATACACGTATGCATGGATATATTGCCATATTCAAATTCTAAAACACTGAATGAAATGGTTGTGCCCAAGAGGGAATATAGTTCATTTCTGTATAGGAACAAACACAGATTGTTATAGTCCAGGCAGTGATTTGCTTTCTCCTTTAGAAAATAAGGAGCCTGACATGAGGGGACCATTGAGTGTGACTGAAGAAAAAGGATTCAGCACAGCTTGAGCTAACGTGCACCCTGTCACTTTACCAAACCTGACCAAATTCCTAGCCTCTGCATAGTCCTTGGGTTAGTGCCTGCTTTTGAATCTCACATCACATTGTAAAGTGTATGTAACATCAATTGGCTCAAAAACCAGAATTTAATATACTCTGCTACACTGTAATTCAGTGTCAATCCATGTGTGTTTTACCAGAAGTAATACTCATATTTTATAAATATGATACAGCCTGTATTTTGTTATGCACACCAAACAGCATGAGTTATACCTGATATTAATGCAGCATACATTATTAGAGAAACGTTCTGTATAAGACATGGGCCTAAGCCATGTCTTTATGGCAAGTATATTTGTGTTATAACCTGTGAATGAGTAAAAACTGTTGCTTGGATCACAATTATGGAAACCTAGAGAAGAACAGTTAATATCTATAGAACTAAACTGTTACATAAACGAGGAAACTTCCTAATCTAGCTTGATATAATACTTCAAAATGTTCAAATAGTTATAGAATTAAAAACCTAGGCTGACATTCATCACTCTCAGGCTGTGTTTTAATAATGTGTACAAGGTGATACCAGACCATGGTAATAACAGAAGTCCTGCCCCTGCCTCACCTTTGATGATGCACTTCTGCTTCCTTGCAACAGCTTTGTGGTGAGTTGGGAACTGATATGGATAACAATCAATCTGTGAAAATAAACACTGATTTTATTTATTTATTTTGGCTGGATTAGCTCCCTGATTTCACCAGCTGAGCTACAGCAGAAAACAAGTGCTCGCTGAAAGTAAGAAATGGGAAGGAGCATCCAGAGTTAAGACAAGGACTTAGGACAGCTGTAAACCCACATCTTCCCGCTTTGTTTGCTCTGTCACAGTTTGAATCCTTGGGTAAAATCCTGGCCTGATTCCTGTAAGTTGGGAAGTTCCCTTTGTCTCCAAGGTTTGTCACCCACCTTATTATTAGCATATATTTTGTCTGTAATTTAGCCTTTTGGCAAGTATGTCAAACTTATTTGGTATTTTTCATAGGAGACATCTTTCCTGTCTATCAGCAGCTTCTTTATTTACTTGAGTTCTCTTTATATTCAGTATCATCCTCTCAGAGCCTGTGTGGTTAGCCAGCCAGAAAAGCAGAGTCCACTCTCTATGACCACGATCCAAATCCTGCTATAGAGATGAATAACTTTACTGATGTTAACAGATCTGTTTAACTCCTGGAACAATGTGGGTGTGGTGTTATGCATTGAAGTGCTGCATCAAGGACTGCATCTTTTCCAGAATTAGGAGCATATAGCAGGACATTGCCTTTAGGGTTGTTAGGATTTTTGCTAATTCTTCAGATATTTTTCTCCTACATTAAGGGAATTTAGGAAAAATGAACTGTATCTCTTGCATTCCCATGACAGTCAACACAATATGTGACCCATTGTCATTGCTGCCCTCCCCCCCCCTTTTTTTTCCTACCTAATATGCAGATGTTTCAATTTTCCTTAAAAGAGTTTGTATTCCTTACACTTTTAAAGAAAGTCTCTGACCTATGAGCTCAGCATCAAAAGTTATAACAGCCTCTGTATCTCCAGACAATCTGAGTCAATGGATCACTTCTGAGAAGTGTCATTTTAATGTGCTGTGGACTAATCAGTTAATTATTTAATTGGTACTTCAATTAGGATAATTTAAGTAATTTGGGCAAGGAAGAGGTTTGTTTCCCCTACTAGGCTACAAATACATATTTTTAACTGTCTGTGGTGCTAAGGAAATGGAAAAGAGGAAATCATAAAAGAAGAACAAACTGAAGTCTCTATTGCACCAACACCAACATTCTGAATCAAATAGAACTAAAAACTGCAGACTGTAAGGCAAGGAAGAACTTATTTAAAAGTTCCTACAAAAGCTACTACAGAAGCAATAGATCTTATCAACAATGCAAACACTTGCCCTCTAATAAGGAAATGGGAAATGGTGGGACACAGTCTAGAATTGCAGCTGCACCTCATTTTGGTGATAGTGGCATGGAGAATTCTTTTGTCCACCACAGGAAAGCCAGTATGTGAGAAGGCTTTTCACAGTGTGTTTCAGGTTGTCAGCAGTTTCATCTTTATCACATGATTAGATCTCTGATTACACTTTAATATCTTATGTTTATTAGTCTAAAGTTATTTGGAATAATCCTTTTTATGTTATGATACTGCAACTGACTCAGTGTCCTGATCTCCTGCTATTCATTCTCTGCTTTTGCAATGAAAATTTCTAAATTATCCATTCAGTCTTGCAGAACATTAATGACAATAAGATGATTTCCAATTATTCTGAGCTTTTCACAATGTCATAAATAACTGACTACTTGAAATTATTCCCTTTCTTGCTATTCACACATTATACTGGTTGCTAAGGCCTAAGTATTTATGCCTGAACAGTAGTTGGTTTGTTGCTAAGTTCTAATAATGATAACAACATGTTAACTTTCAAGTTTAGTAAGCATAACACACATATCAATATTGTTTTAATTATTTAAATATTGATGAAATAGTGATCATCAATGCTGAAGAAAAAAATTTATGCTAATGAAAATTTGTTATGAATGATATTTTGTTAATATTAGCAATGTGTTTAGGTCATGATAGGGTGTTTTAACCACTGTTTCCTCCTGACTCCCACTGCAGATCTTGATTTTGTTGTTGTTGTTCAGACTTTCCACTTGTTTTTATTAACTGGATTTTTTTTTTTTTAAAAGAGGTGGAAAAACTACTCTCTTTCCACATATGAGAATTACTTCTGACATTTGTTTTTTTTTTGGATGTTGACATTTGATTTCTCATGTTAGTAATTATACTTGAATCCCTTACAGCTGCTCAAGTACCAATTGCATATTACATCCCTGCATCCAATTACATTTTCTGGTAACAATTTATTATTATTATTTTTCTCATCCTGGTATGTATTGCAATAACACACTGAGTACTGCTGTTCAGAACATTCATAAGTCTACTTCATTAGAATTTATTTTGATCAGTTTTGAAGGACCAGAGAGGGCCACAAAGATGGTCGAGGGGATGGAGCACCTCTCTTATAATGAGAGGCTGAGAGACTTGGGACTGGAGGAGGCTCAGGTGGGATCTTAGGGTTTATAAATACCAGAAGGGAGCGTACAAAGAGGATAGAGTCAGGCACTTTTCAGTGGTTCTCAGTGCCAGGATAAGAGGAAAAAACTGAAACACGTGAGGTTCCCTCTGAACATCACAAAGCACTTCTTTACTGTGTGGGTGATGAAATACTGACACAGGCTGCCCAGAGGGGCTGTGGAGACTCCCTCCTTGGAGATCTTCAAAAGCTATGTGGACATGGTACTGTGCACCCTGCTGTGGGTGTCCCTGCAGGGCTTTGGACCAGATGGCCTCCAGAGGTACCTGCCAACCTCAACCACTGTCATTCTATGAAGGAATCTTATTGGTTTCAAGTTTTTAATTAATACATTATCCACAAATTATTCCCATTGATTAATTTGCAAGTTCACTTACTGATTACAATTTGTAAAATGTAGACCATATATAAAAACTGAAACAAAAGTCTCAGTTCATCTAAAGATTTCTTCAGTGGTGTAATGTGTCGCTGCATACCAAAATTACTTACCTATTTTAGTAGAAATTAACATTCAGATGACAAAGTCTGCCTTGTACCTACTCCTTGAGGAAAGTCATAGCATTTGATTAAGAAAATAGGTACAGTATTATACTGTAAACAACCAAGGAGGCTGAAGTTGCGCAGGCAAATAGGTGAGCAATTGATTTACTGATCTATATCATGTTGTCATATATAATTGTTTACATTTTAAATTTAATGTAAGGAAAAGATTATACCAAATACTACTAAGTAACAATCCCTCACCTCATGCTTCACCAGCTTGAATTACACTGGTGTGGGTTTTGTTCCTGTCTTGTTGAACCAGGATCACCCACTCAACCATGTCCCTAAGCATCATGTCCAACCCCTCCTTGAACAACCCCAGGTATAGTGACTCCACCGCCTCCCTGGGCAAACCGTTCCAATGCCTGACTGCTCTTTCTGAGAAGAAATGTCTCCTTATTTCCAACCTAAACCTCCCCATGCACAACTGGAGGCCATTCCCTCTAGTCTTATCACTAGTTATCTGTGAGAAGAGGCCAACCCCCAGCTCCCCACACCTTCCTTTCAGGTAGTTGTAGGGAGCTCTAAGGTCTCCCCTGAGCCTCCTCTTCTCCAGACTAAACAACCCCAGCTCCCTCAGGTGCTCCCCATAGGACTTGTATTCCAGGCCCTTCACCAGCTTCGTAGCCCTTCTCTGGACAAAATCCAGGGCCTTGATGTCCTTCTTGTAGTCAGGGGCCCAAAACTGAACACAGTACTTGAGGTACAGCCTCACCAGAGCAGAGTGCAGGGGGACAATCACCCCCCTGGTCCTGCTGGCTACACTATTCCTGATATAAGCCAGGATGCAGTTGGTCTTCTTGGCCACCTGAGCACACTGCCAGCTCATGTTCAAGCAAGTGTCAACCAGCATCCCCAGATCCTTTTACTCTGCACAGCTTTCAAGCCACTCTGCCCCAAGACTCTAACATTGAGTGGGGTTGTTGTGGCCAAAGTGCAGGACCCGCCACTTAGCCATGTTGAACCTCATCCCATTGGCCTCTACCCATCGACCCATCCTGTCCAGGCCCCTCAGCAGGGCCTTCCAACCCTCCAGCAGACAGACACTTCCCCCCAGCTTGGTGTCATCTGCAGACTTACTGAGGGTGAACTCAATTCCCTTGTCCAAATTGTCAATAAAGATATTAAAGAGGATGGGCGCCAACACTGAACCCTAGGGAACACCAGTCCTGACCGGTCACCAACTGGATTTCACTCCATTCACCACTACTTTCTGGGCCCAACCTTCCAGACAGTTTTTAACCCAGCAAAGAGTGTAACTGTCCAAGCCATGGGCTTCCAGCTTCGTTAAATTTAAATTAATGGAGCTCAGAACAAAGCACTTTCCTGCCCAGATAACATGCAAAGGTAGATTCACGTTCATTCCTAAACTTAATTGCAGTCCTGAAAGAAGCAGAATGGTGTGTAGTGAGAGTGAGGCCATTGCTCTCTCCTCCCATTGCAGTGGAATATAATCTGGTCTTGTTACAGGAAAGACAATGACTTTCTTTCATAGGAATTGTACCACGATTTGTCTTCATTCTACTTAATCAAGGAATGATGCTAACAGTTGAGCCTGAAGGCATTACCTAGTCTTCAGGGACCATTATTGTTCATATTTTGCCATTTTGCATAAAAGCTTTTAAAATAAAATGCAATGTTGAGGCTGTAAAATAACCTCAATATCTGTTTAACATCCCACTCATATGATATCTCAGTGAAATCCCTACAAAAAAAGAAAAGTGGTTTAAATGAAAGAGGAAAAAGCTATGGAAATCACATCTGTTGTATGATACAGTACCATAGGGAGTGAAAGAAAAGGAAAATGTGCAAAGAAGCTAAGAAAAGAATTACTTTAACTGGAAAATAATTGGAGAGGGAGAATCATCCAAGAAGAAAAGTGCAGAACATGACTCATTATTTTCATAGCAAGTTACAAATAAATTGCTTAGAAATGCGTTATGTTATTTGGATGTTTAATTATTCAGAATGGATTTTAAAGAGAAAATTTTAGAAAGTCTTATTTCTAACCCTGACTGTCTTTCAGCCTGACCTACCTTTAAAGAATTGATGCTTTTTATGTTCTTTTGCACTTTAGAAAATCTGACTAAATAAAGTAACATGATTCATTGATACATTTGTTTTAAGAAGTAATTCAGTAAAAAGCACAACAGATTTTTATTTTTTATTTTTTCTTGCTAATCCAGATATATGACCATTTCAGTAAATTGTTAAATTAGGGTTAAAAATGGTGTTTGCACAAACCACATTCTATATATAAGCACAAAAGTAACATTTGTCAGTCATAGGAAACATCTATAACCAAAATAAGTTAGAAAAGTCTTCTATAAGAGAAATCACTCATGCTTTAAAGATTATTTTAAAAGTAATTGTCACTGGTATTTAGAAAAATAAAAGATTTTATAACTGTTTCATCCTCCCAGCACATACAACTGTATAAAACTCTTTAAAGCATAAAAATGTTTAACAGACACCTGGATTTCAGTAAATTTAATGTGAGATGAGAATTGTATTTTCATTTCATGGTATATTTCCCTAATTCTAAATCAGAAACTTAGTCTAGGCAATAGTCATTAGCTCAATAATTAGGGAGTGACTCAAAGATATCTCACACCCAGTGCAGCAGAATGTGAATATCAATACCTGCAATATTTGTGAATAATTTAAATTAAGCATTTGTGTGTTTGGAAAATTATATTGCTAACTGCTGTGGTGTCTTACATCTTGTTGAAATCTCTGAGTAAATCTCTGACCCTTTGTCAGATGGTGGTGCTTGCTCTTGGTGAAGGGGCACCTTGCAGGTGGATGAGCCTGGGAAGAGACCTGCTGTTTGTGCTAACAGTGAATGACCTAGACCTTCAGCTGCCATGGAGGAAAAGATCAGATTGTATCACAGCTCAAGTTTCTAACTACCTTTTTATTTTTATTTTTATTTTTATTTTTATTTTTATTTTTATTTTTATTTTTATTTTTATTTTTATTTTTATTTTTATTTTTATTTTTATTTTATTTATTTTATTTTATATTATTTTATTTTATTTTATTTTATTTTATTTTATTTTATTTTATTTTATTTTATTTTATTTTATTTATTTTTTCCTGGATGTAAAATACTGGTATTGAATTGACTTCCGTGTGGCTATCTAGCTGCCACCTCCTCCCCTCATGTCAGCTGGTGGCACAATGTGGCCTCACAGAGTGCAATGACAACCAAAGCTCATTTTGGTGGTTGCAACAGCAGATTGGGCAAATGAGTCTGGGGTTTATGGCATGACCACTGGCTGGCAGAGGAATGATTGGAAGGATGGTGTCAGGTGCCTTGTCTTACTGGGGCAGCTGACAAAGCATATTTCTTGTGGTGGTCACAAGGATGGGGGCCATTAGGGCTTTTTTTAGAGGTGGGAAAACTATGAAAGTTGGTACGGATTGAGCTGAAGAGAATGATCAACAACCTCTCAAACTGTCCTTCAGCTATGTAGCTCTTGCCTCAGAAAATGTCCTAGCAATACAGGCACGTGAGAAAAGAGAAATACAGATTTTCTTTTTTCTTAATTCACAAAAAGAATAAAAGTCAATTTCTCTGATTTTGAGAGTTGCTCTTCCTTCTCCTATAACTTTTTCTTTCAAAAAAGATTAATACTTAGATGTGTCTTTTATTCAGAATCCATGACACTGAGATTTTGGTAGAGAGGGACCTTGTACTCAACAGAGAGCTCTCATTGCAGTCGACTTTTAGAAAACCTTCCTCTACTTAAAGTGCCTCCCTTTCTGCTCTTGTAGCCTTTGATCAGGTTACTAGAGGCTATATAACAAAGGGGAGGTTATGTAATAATGTATCGCTTCAAGTAAAATGTATTTTATATTCATTCCTCAGTACTATATATCCCTTTCATAGTCATACTTGAGAGTCACCATAAATAAATTTGGGGTTAGATTCTACCTCTCAAGGTGACTTGTGCAGAATAAAGGCAGTTGTTATTGTGTTTCAGGTCTTTGTAATATATGTAGAAGGCAAAGAGGGTTGTATCAAACAAAAATATTTCAGTTTCCTGCTTTTTGCTTTTTTTTTTTTTTTTTTACAGCAGAAAGTCAGAAAAACAGAAAACTATTGAACTTGCACTTTCTCAAAGAAAACTTGCTGAGCAATTGAGGGGGAATAGCTTTCTTCAAAATCAGCTTGTTTGAGTTTCAGTTGTTTTAGGGATTTCCTGTTGTTTTCTTTGCTAACACATTTAATCCTCATGATTTTTTCCTTAGCTTAGTGAAAATAATTCTTCCTTAGCATTGGTCTTTTCCAGATTTTTTCCTATCTTTTCTAGCATCAAACATCTCCAAATTTAATTTCTTTAAATTCTGTTTGTTTAGGGATTCATTTTAGTTTGGATTTTGTTTGTTTTCCCAGCACGTGGCATTCTAGTGAATTCTTTGTTAGCTTAGTGAAAGGAATTTTCCCCTTAGCTTCAGTACTTATCATTGTATTTCCTTTTTAAAAAGTGTGGGAGCTTACAAGAGCATTTCTGAGTCCCGTATCTCCCCACAAAACCACAGAAGATTAGATGCAGTGTACCTCTTCTCAGGCACAGAACTCTGAGGAAGAAACAGTTTTATTTTCAGAAACGTCTGCATGCATTGGAGAGAAGTCAATAACAGGCAAACCTCAACTGCATAACATCCTTTGCAGTTAGTTTGAAAGTATGAAGGCGTAAGGATTTATAATGTATGTAAAGCCATAATCCTTTCCTTAGCTTTTCCGAATCATCTGAGAAATTCTCACTCATTCCCCTGTGCTGGCTCAGGGAGGGGATAGAGCTGGAGCTGCAGGTGGGTGCAAAAGGCATGGTGAGCCCCCAGCTTTTGCAGTACACCAGGGGCAGGGGGTGATTGCCACCAACTTTGCATGGTGTGTGGTGGAGATGGAAGGCAGCTTGCATCAGAGACCAGCTTTCAGCAGCATGCAAGCCAAAAAAAGAGGGCTTGCAGAGACAGCTCAGCTACAAGCAATTGGCTGTGGGTGCCAGCAGCTCCAGGGAAATTCTCAACAACTGGAAAGGGTAACCATTTTCTTTTCACTCTCCTTCCATTCCTGTGAACAGTCAGGCTATTGGCTGTCCCCTTTTTCTGCTTCACCCACATAGATATATAACCTGGCATCAGGCTGTGCAAGGTGGGATGTACGTGAGTGTGTCCCATCTTGCTGCAACAGAAGAGAAAGCTCAAGTAACATGACAGAACAATAATAAAAGAGTTATTCCAAAAGTCTGTGGTAAAGTTCCTGGAGGGTATGAGAGAACTTACCAAAATGTAAAAGAGAACATACACTTAAGTCAACTAGAGGATTCAGATCATAAAACTTTTTTTTCTACAGAAACAAATTTCACCCAGAAAAAAAAAAAAGGCCTTGAGATATTTCAAACCAATATTAATTCCCAGAAAATCCCAAGCTAGTACTCTGTAAAAAAAAAAAAAAAAAAAAAAAAAAAGAGAGAGAGAGAGGAGAGAGAGAGAGAGCATTTGTTCTGATAGTAAGATAGTAGGTGCCTTAGAAATGGCTTTGAGAATAAAATTCCCTCCACATGTATCAGATGTTAGCAATCATTTTACTTGAGGTCTTTTGGCATCAAACCAGACCACTTTTTTTTTTTTTCCTATTTAGAAACAACTGGGATGGTTTAATTATTAAAATAATGTGAGAAAAAATTAATAATTGTAATAACTATTAAACAGCTTCAAAGGAACTTCTTGGTTCATAAAACTCACGATAACCTGACAAGGGATATTTAACTCAAGTTTATTTAAGGTATTTTCTACCTCCAGCTTCCCTGGTGCCTCAAATTATTTCTGAAATATAGAGTGTATTAATTCTTTCACTTGAATGCCTTGGACTGATCTCCAGGGAATTCTCTTAAAGCAGATCACATTGTAGCCTTTGATAAAACGCAGCTCAGACTTTTACAATTTCCTTTCCTTCAGCATTTCCATTCCCAATTCAGTTAGCCTGAGTTGCATGAAAAATAATTATATTTTGCTTGTCCTTTAACTTGCCTCACAAAAATTCTTCTCCCTTACTTTGCATGCACAGAGCACCCATCCATACTTTCTTTTTGCCTGGGTAAGAAGAGTGAAATTGTCATGTTATCTCCTCCTCTGGATATTATAATAAAGAAAGGTTATTTTCAAAATCTCATTCTCTAAGGTATGTCATCTTAAGTTTGATTCTGAGGTTTGTGAGGCTTTACCCTACAAAGCTCCTGTGGGTCTGCCTACAGGCAGTGTTCTTCTGCTTGTGCTTAGGTCCCCAAAGAGTAACTGTTGGGGTAATGTGTCACAAAATGTCATTCCTCAGTTCTGTTACTGATTTCTATTACCAGCAAATTTCTCTACACAATTTGCCTGCATTTTACTTGTGTTTTCTTTGGCACAAGCTTTTTTTTTTTTTTTTTTTTTTTTTTTTTTTTTTTTTTGTGTGTGTGTGTTTTTTTTGGCAAAACAACGTTTATAACTGTGGTGCCTGTAAACAGATAGACAATTATCAGGATGTTAGAGATAATACATGATATCCAGGCACCATGGCATCTTCAAGATGCTGTGTTTAAAGCTCATCTTGTGACTTTGTAGTGAATTTTAAGTGGGAATGGTTTGTTTTCCATTAGCACAGTCTCTGCAGAGTGACAGGTATAGTGGGAAGATAACTAAGCAGTAGCCATGTTCAACACTGAGTTGTGTAAATGATGAGGGAGCACACACAGCCTCTTCTTATCACAGGCACTTCCATTTAGAGCATATGAAAAATGATGTGAGACATATATTAATATCTAGGTAGCTACTGTGCTCTACGAGAGCTATCTTTAAAAGGCTTGTTTGTCTACTAGAGTATCCAACTGTTGGTTTTTTTTCCTAAAATATGTTTTCACACTTAGATGTCATTTCAGTCCTGAAGAACTACTACTTTAATCTGCTGAATGCGGGATGGTCCCTAAGGGATTTTTGGACACCATTTAAAGTCAGCTTTTATAGCTCTCTTATGCTTTATGACTGACACAGCTATTTTGAAGTGGAGAGAATGTCTACAAAGTAGATAAAGGGGAAAAAAAATGCTCAGGCAATTCAGAATAGGAAAAGGAAGAAGCAAACACATTAATAATTTGCTATATTTAATCACAAGCTAGAGTATTACTCCCTTAGAGGGAGATTTCCTGAAGACATTCTGCTCAAAAATTATTGAATTATGTTAGGATGAGAGATTATTTAAGAAATTCTGTGAACTGAAGTAATCAGACACATCAGGGAAGTAAAAAGACCCTAGAAAGGACTTTTGGGGTTTTATGTGTTTAGGGGGCTGTTATATTTAAGGATACAGTAAAAAGATGTGCTGTGGCGTATTAAGTGATTCATTGTTCTTCAGTAACTGTGTCTGATGGGCTGTGATTTTTATCAAAGACTCCAGCAGCTCATTTCATAAGCATTTACCATTATTTTATAAACATTTGTTTTCCCTAAACTGCCTCTACTAGTGAAAAACTAATTATCCCAAAATAAATATCAGAGATACAAGGAACTTTCTCTTGGTTTTTCTCACTTGTGTCTCTGAAACTTTATAATTTTAGGCAGAAGCTTCTGTAGCTGGGAGGAAGTAGGGCTTTCTGTGTAAAAGGAAAAGATTCACCTTCACAGGTACTCTTTGGGGCCATCAGAAGATGAATTGTGCCCGGAGAAGGCTTCGACAAATGAAAGCTCAGTCCCATCCTGATACAGTCTGACCAATCTGGTCAGCAGCAATTGTAGCAATGAGAGCATGCAGACAATTCAGAGATGGCCAGGAGGTCAAACGGTGCCTGTACAGATGAACTGAGGGCACAATTAACTTGTGTGTGTGAGGTGGCTCCTTATTTGTGTAGTTCAGGGAGCACTGTTCAGTGACTGCAGTTAGCCAATGCTGCAAACGTTTGTGCTTTAAGGTCTTGCAATCCCTGCATCTTTCCGGAGCGCTAGGGGCTAGGTGGAAACAATGACACAATCTCTTCACCAAATTGCTGCTATTCTTGTTTCAATTGTTGTGACATAAAAGGCGATCAAACATTCCTACTCAATAGGCCCTTATATATACAGAGCAATTCATTAAAAGAAAAACTATCCTATTTACCTGTCTATGATTACAGTAGGTGCATGTTTTAAGAAATGAAAGAATAAAAGATACTTGAGATACCCTACATATCTTTAAAGAGTAATGCATCCAAATTGCAGTCACAATTCAAGGGTGGAGCACCAGACCAATAGCTTGTGCAGTCTATGTGGGCTAAAGAAACACACCTTCTGCAAAGTCAAGAATTTATTGTTAGTCTAATTAACATATTAGAAATCTAATCAAAGACTTATTACTAATCTTGTTACAATGATACTGGCACTTACTGTTCAAATTATCCAATTACAGCTAATTCTCATTTATAACAGAGATACAATTGTTGAACACAGACTTCATAGTGTTTATCCTTGTCTCTTTTATGTTCACTTTTTCACTGATACTCTGGGACAGAAAATTGATAGTACTACTCTTCCTTAAAGAGAATATGGTAGGGAAAGTGAATTATTCAGGGGATCTGTCATCTCAGGTGTTTCACTAGAAGCAACACAGTGTTGGTGGTTGGATTTCTTCCTCCTTATTTCTGGTTTTGTTTGAGATTATTTTTATAAGTTCTCCAAGAAATTCATATGCTTTATTTATTTATTTATTTTTCCAGTGGTCTGCAAATTCCATGTTATTTTTTGGGTTTTAGTACATATGGTTTTTCATGTGTTGGATACTTTTGCTGTCTTTGTTATCCCTCGGCCCTGTACTACCCTGGTCTCAGGGTTGCATTTCTTTAGTAAGCAGCAACTGGTTGTCTGTGATTTATGTATTTAGCCCTGAGGTTTCTGGTATCATCCTGCACTTGCAGTTTCATGGCTCTAATATTGAACTTTTGGAGGCTGCTGTACTTCTTCGTGAGCCTTGAAGGTGTTCTTTCCTGATAAAATAATTAACACTCCATTAGCACAACCTAGTCAAGCATACATCCTTGTTCAAAGGTTATTAAAGAGTTCAGTCCACAAAAATAATGCTCCAGAGATACATCTATTTGTATATAGATATGCCCTGGTAACTACTTGATATTAATACCTATTAGTTATGGCAATATCACTGTTATCAAAATTGCTTTACAACAGGAGGGATTTCAGTCACTAGAATCATAGTAGCTATTTAAAATATTTATAGCATGTTACTTTTGGTCACTGCCTTAATGTAATTATATAACTTGGTAGTGCAATTTAGTGGCTTCTATAGCTCAGAGAAGATTTGAGAAGTTAAACTCAAATCCTCAGCATATTTCACACATTATGAAAAGCTGTGTAGGAAAGAAGATAGAGTTATTCTATTTAAATGCAATGAATATGCAAAATTCATTGGTAGGTAGCACTGGGACATGACTCCTAAATCACTGATTCCAACTCATTGTTATTACCAACATGAATTATGTTTCTTTGTAAACTTAACAGTTCTGTTTAAAATCCATTTATGTTTTGCACAGATAATGACATCACCTTAAGCAGGTTTGTACGAAGAACAAAGGCAGCTCAAAATGCCTACTAGCAACTCTTCACCCATCCAAGACTGGATATTTTGACAGTTACATATTCTAAATAGGATTTGTAATGCTATACTGAAAGCTGTGTACTGGCTTTGTTAGGAGAAAGAGCAGGACCACAATATAAAACATCCAGTTACCATGAAAAATCCTGGTAAGAAGTAAAACTAGTTGCAGACAAGAGAACAGGGAAGAAAAACTCCTAGGAGCTATATTAGTGGGAGTTCTTCTATGGCTAAAAGTTTGAACTGATTTATGAAAAGAATATTTGGGTAAGTTCAGCAAGTTGGGGAGGATTTACTGAAGGACTTAAAGGCACTAAAAGGTACTTAAACTTACAAAATCTCATGGAAAAATACTGTCTGAAGACGACGGGTGATTTCAGAATTCTGCTTAAAAAAACAACAACTTTTCTTTAGACCTTCCAGCACCAAACATAATTCTTTTAGTTCAACAACCAAAAATTCAGAACCATGTTGTGAATGGATCATTAAACCAATCTACCTTAATTCCTACCTCCTATAGGTCTTTGTTCAACGGGTGCTAAGTGCTCTTTGCTTTCAACTTGTCTGTTTGACAAATAAAACTATGTTAAACTGAAAGTAACTGTATTTAACCTCTATTTTGCTCGGAATTGTTCACATTTTTTTCCAGACCTGGTAAACACATTTTGTAACTGCGTTCTCCAACTATTTCAGCTGGTCTTAGACAATATCTTACCTTTTGTTTCCCTGAGAAAAGACAAAAATCGTCACAACAGACCTGATTCTGGTAACTTGTTGATAGAGAAATACGGGGATAAAGATGGATCATCAGCATGCAGCATAAGATTACAGACCTATAAGCCTGAATAATACATTGGGCTCCTATAAAAAAGCCACAAAACCAGGAATAAGATCTGAAATTTAAAACAAGATTGAAAGGTATCTAAAAGTCACCGTTACTTAGAGGGATGAAGGTGATAAATATTTCTATAGCCAAGGATCAGGGACTAAATCTGGAAAAGGCAAAAGGAAACATATCAACGTTGTTCATACCTACCTCAATTGTGGGAAACACAATCTGCTGTCAGTCTAGATACACTAGGTGGGCAGTTTCTGACAAGAAAGATAAAGCATCCTGCAAAGGGTAATGAAGCACTGAGTTTAATGAAAGCAAAAAAAACCAAAACTATGCAGGTACTTCATGATGAGGACGTAAAGCCTTCTGCAGACCAGATGTCACACAACAGGGTGAAAGTTTCTTAGTTTAATATTTGGGTTTAGTTTTTATATCTAAGATGATGATAAACTTGGAGATGTAACATGGTGTCTGTTACTACGGTTAGTCTTGTAGCTAGCAGGGTGATTTTATATTTTCCTTACAGAGAGAAAGAAAAGTAGCCACAGACGTGTATGATGAAATGGGGAAAAGACTACCGACCTTCAGATGATAGGTTGAGACAGTTGGGTACATTCATCCATGGCTAAAAGATTTTCAGAAAAGTTAATTAGAAAAAGTAAGGGATTTCTTTTGGTTACGGTTAATTGGATAAATTCTCAATGATTAATATAGGCAGCATTAGCAGCATGAAATCTGCAAGATCTTGATACACAGTGATTTGTTTTGGTTTGGTTTTTATTTGGTTTGGTTTGGGGGGTTTGAGGTGTAGTTAGCACCTCAAAACTCCATATAGCTGCACTGTGGATGAAAGAAGGCAAGAGGCTGTACAGTGGGGCATAAGGTAGAGGGGAGACTGATTATATTGAGTTTGTAGGAATTGAATGCATTCTACTAATTTGTCAGAAACAGTAATTAGCAGTAGTACAGCTAAAGTGAACATCATCTGAAGGAATGGGAGGGAAGGACTAGTCACACAGCTAAATTGTAGACTCTCTGAGCAGCTGAGAAAGAGAAATTGAATCCTCCAAAAGAATTATACCCCTTTCCATGGACTACTTAGTGATCCTGAGAAGTAAATCTCTTAGCCTAAGCACTCCACAACAACATCAGAAGTAAATTGGGTGTCCATCTAGGCACTTGCTAAACTTTCATCTTTGCTGTTCACTTCCCAAGAGTCTAACTATTAAAATAACTATAACATTCTAAATGTATCTGTTTTTATGGACACGAATGCAAAAATAAACCCTTTTGAACTATTTTTATAATTGGTGAGCTAATGCAGAACTGCAAGTCAAAGAGCTAAACATACTTATATGACACCAAGCTTTCTAAAAACAATCACCTATTTAGTTGCCACCAAAGTAAGAATAAGAAGTCATTCCTGCTGGTGTGAAATAGAAGTCCTTCTGAAGAATGACTTTCCTAGTTAATGTATTGTTCAAATTCAGAGACAGCATAAATATCTAGGCCAAAAGAATGAACTAGGCTTTCACTCTTACATACCATATCTAGGAAGATATTGTGTAATAGGATTATATGTGCTATACCTTTCTTGAATCTAAATAGAAGAATTAATTGCGCAGAGTTACCAGTTCAGGTCCTACCATCATCTCTATGTCCAAACCAGAACCAAAGATGTCAGAGCTATGTCTACAGCAGCAAATACATTTTTCCTAGTCTTTTCTTTCTTAAAATTTCTACAAATGTAAATAAAAAAGCAACTAGATCAACTCGTTAATTATTAAAAAATATGAGGAAGCTCAGAAGCATGGTTTTCTCTTAATCTGGTAAGAAAATTACTACTAAAAGCCACCATCAAAATTTAAAATGTGGAAGTAGTGTTTAGCAGTATAATAATTACTTTTTCTGACCTTTTCCTCCCAGAAGCATTATATTGTTGGAGTTATAATGCCATATTTATGGTTGAGAGGACAGGATCACTGCAATACAGTACTCCTAAAGTACATGTGCTAATAAAGTAACATGGTAGCTTAAATAACTTAGAAACAAATCAGTTTAGTTCTGTCTTAGCACTTGGCTACTGACATAATTTTGCTTATTCTCAGCATCTTTCCACTCGTAGACCCTGATATTGTCAAAGTTGTGACTTTCTGAAGTTCAGCTATAACTTGGAATTTCCAGACACATTCTAGCAAAAGAGAGAGATTACATTTAAAAATTTCTCCCCTCTCCTCGATAAGTAAAACAGATAAAAATTATTTCAGTATGTATATTTTTTTTCACCTAAATTACTTCTCAAAGGAAAATGTGATGATATTTCAAGGAGCATTCTTACAGGATAAAAGCATATCTTGCTATCTTTAAATGCCTTTAAATAAGATCAAAATGCAATCACAACTACATACATTATGTAAGATGACATTAGGTACATCTAGTAAGATGTTGCACAACTTTATATTATGTTGCATTTTAGTCTATGCAGTTATTTTCAATACATTCTTAATCATCAGAGACTCAAACAAGATTAATGAAGTCATCTCTCCTCAACAGATGTAGTGTGTAGGGTCACCCATTTTTCAGAAGTTTTAAAGATGTTTAAAAGCAGCTTATTCTGAGCCCAAACAAGAAATATGCACTTCTGACTAGGACATTCATATAAGGCTTCAGCAAGAATACTTGCTGCAAGCAAGAATCTCCATCATCCCAAGAAGGCAAGTAGCTTTACTTTTTAAAGAAAGTGTTTAGTCACCAGGAGAAAAATGTTCTGTGATATCTATTTGGCAGGGGACTACACCACTGCTATTCAAAAGTATTTTGCCATTGCAGTATGCTCCTGCAGTCCCTGGTATTCATACAGCTGTGACTCAACTTATCTGGGTCTTATACAGAGACTGTGGTTTAGAATAATATGTTGGTGACTCATGGCCAAGAGATATCATGAAAATGTCTTTTCCATTTGTGTTGCTTTTTTTTTTTTCCCTTCAAGGGCCTGATCTCACTCTGCTATGGACTGGATCTGTAGAGTTTTGGCAAAGTCTGAGACTGGCTAAAAGCATGGTCTCTTGCTCTTGCCATGATTCACCAAGAGAGTGCAGCTGGATTCCAGGTCCAGCTCACAACACAGACTCTAAATGTTAAAACCTGGAGGCAGGACTTTATCAAAAGAACAATTACTGGAAGAAATCTGTAGAACGAACAAAGGCAAGCAGGGTTCATAACGGACAGAAGGCTCTGCTGAAAGACAAAACTGAAAAGTGATTGTCTCTATCTTTCTGTCTTTCCAGAAGGTTTTCACACTCAAGATCTATGTTTTTATTAACTGGAATGTGTGCACCCCACACTGAAATTTGACAAGGTAGTTAAAGAAATTTAAAAAGTCATTGATATTATGGTGGATATTTTGAAGAAATTCTGTGGAGAGGAAGAGACAAGCTAGAAAAATGGAAGTAGGAGTATGGTCCTCTTAAAAGAAATTTTTCTCAGCAGAAATAGTGTGACACAAGAAGAGCTGCAAACTGCCTTGTAAATAGTAACCTTGGTCCTGGTATTGATCCAGAGAGAAGTGAGGACTATGATAAAGAGGTGTATAAAATGGAGATTCTTCAGCTACAGTATGTATCGTCAAATTCTGCATGAATGACAGCTTTTACTGTCACTTTTCACACTCAACTTTTACTCATAAACCTGTGACACACTGAGATTGACAGCTATTAACATGTTGCAGTCTTTACAATACTTCTCAAGGAAAAGGGCTAGCCTCTTGGTGGATGACATTTTGCCAGCAACTAATGAGTGTTTAATAGAGAAAAAGAATTGGTAATATAGAAGAAATAATTTAAAGTAAAGAAATAAAACAATATTAATTAGAAAATTATTTTTAAATAGCATTTTATTTTAGTAAATCAGATTAAATTAAAATGATATTTTTCAGACTAAATAAAGAATCTCTTTTACATGGCTAATACAGTTTGGTAACTGAGGTGAAACTTCTCAAAAACATGTAATACTTTTAGCTGCTATTAAAGAAATCAAAGAATATAACAGAGTACCAGCTGAAGAACAAGATAATATGAATATCACCAGTCTTGTCAGTGGAATTATTTTAGGAGATACTTTCAAGAGAATGGTTGAATTACCTCAGGGAAGGATCATACTCAAGAATAATAGAATCATCAATGATATAAACTGAAACAGCTGTTCTCTTAGTCTCCGATCAAAAGGGTGAATTGTTATTGATAATCATAGCTGCTAATGACTTTCCTGAGAGCATATGATAAACCGTAAGATAATTCCTTCATATTTAAAAATAGTTGATTTCTGCGTCATTCACTAGAACTACCTCTGCACAGCAATAAATTTTGGTCATGCTGGAATGATGAATTTTCATCATATACTAGAATATGCAAGTCAGTGATTAAGGATGACTGCAAAAACAAGTTTGTCTAGCAGCAAAAGTCCCAAGACTAAGGGTATTCTAGTCTTACCTCTCTAGTATTGATTGAAAGAGAAAAATAACCTTCTCTGGGACTTGCTAAGAAAAAAAAAAATCAAAGCACTTTTGTATTGATGATGTGATGGAGTTTTGAAAACTCTGCAGACTTCTGCATTTCGACACAATGGAATATGCATATTTATATTCTTTATCGTTTAACTTCAATCTATATCAACACTCCTTAATGCTGACATGTTTGATACCATCAGGAAATGGTTACTGGTAATTAATAGTATTATCTTCATGCGATCTAGTGAGGACTTGTCATGACAAACTACTGAGGAAGGTTGTTTTTTTCCTCTTTGTGTTTCAGTAATTAAGCTTGGAACTAATGCAGTTTTTACATTATGTATTTGGACCTATTCCTGACACTGCAAATAAATCTATTGACCTGACAGTTGACTTTACAGCAAACTATTTGTATAATTTGAAGCTCAGATAGATCTCTCCTTATTTCCCTAGGAAACATGGGAGATACTGATGATTGTGATGGATTAAAAAATGGAAATTGAAGATACCTTTTTAACGTGTCCTACACTAACCAATAATGGGAAGATGAAAGAAGAACTGTAAGAAGAAAAATGGAGATGCAAAAGAAAAGGGCAAAATTAGTGCAACCTCAAAGAATATATACCCTCTGCAATAGGCAGGGAAATGTAATCTAATACACCAAAATGCAATCTCCTAAATACCTCAGGTTTTTGTTACAGTTGAGAGGTCTAGAGGTCAATTAATAACAATTATAGGAGAAGTTCAGTAAGTGACATAATATATTACAAAAAGAGTGCTCATGTTCTGGACAGCAATTATATTACTCTTCATTAGATTTGCGATGGGATTCTGTTACTAAGAGTTTAAATTGGCATTCTGGAGAGAGTATTTTTCCATTATCAGACAGACCAGTCTTATAAAGAGGATTCACCTTTTTATGTTTTATACTTTGCAGATTAAAAAACTTCTTATATTCTGAGGAGGATTTGTCAGGATAAGGTATACTAAAAAGCCACTTTCAACAGAGGCTGAACCGAGTACCAGCCAAATCTTTTTGAAACTGGGAAAAGTACAGACCACACTCTTTTGCCTGTTCCATTATTTTTCATTTTCACATCTTTGTCCTCCTGATCTGGCTGGAACAGTAAGTGCTCACAGTAGTCAAATAGAACAGCTGCCCTGTTAGCCTCTAACAAAATAAGACCAGACAGATAATCAAATATTAGTCTCCTGAGAGCATCCTATAAGCTGTGAAACAATTCTTATTCTTACCATTTTCAGAGAATTTCTATCCTGTGTGGAGACAAGAGGAAACAGCAAAAAGAGAACTTTGCTATATGATTTGAAACTATGAGAGCAGGTGCTTGGAAGGCTGATTTGCCACAGCTGATGCCAGGGTCCCTGTCTTCTAATTATTTAATATGGCTTTAGCTACATTGGCAAATACTGTGGTGTAATAGGACAAGGTCTTCAGAGAAAATTAGTTGGTGCCGAGGATTCACCACAACTAATCTGGTCATGTAGACTGAAGACCTATTAGGACTGGAATACAGTAGGTTCCAGCACTTCTGGAAGGCACTTTCTTGTTCAGTCTCCTCCAAAAACATGCTACAAGCATCATCATGTGCTTCAGGGCCTCTCTGTTATGCCAATAAAATCTCAGTACATGGGGATGATCGCGAAGTTCACTTTGAAAGTAAACTGTATATGCACATCTGTGGTTCACTGGGGTGAACTGTGTTGCTTCCTTGCCAGGGAAAACAGCAAAAACTGGAGAAGAGTCTGAACCAGTGTTCACCTCCTGCCTGCAATACCAACCTAGTCCAAACTGGACTTATGTTCCTAAACCACTGGCCTGAGATACCACAGGCATCATTGCCCCATTCCTGTGTAAGACTCCTCATCCTGTCTACAACACAAGTGCCTCGCACTTGCAAATATGATGCAGCCCTCTTTCTGTTGGTCACTGTCTTCCATAGGAAAATCCACCATCTTAAAAGATGGGAAATCCAGGTCGTGAGAAATACAGTACCCATGGCCTCTGTTTTCTCTGATATTTCCTGGAAGGTGAGGGAGATGCAGAGAAAGAAATGTACTCTCGGGAGGAAGAAGAGACAGAGTGTTAATTTATATCCTGAAAAAGAGGATGGGGCAAGAAAGTATTTACTTCTGTTTTCTGACTCATATTAAGAATATTTCAAGGTCTAGTGAAAGGCAATTGTGTAGTGGGTTTATGTGACAAGGTTTTGGTAGCAGGGGGCCATAGGGGTGGCTTAAGTGAGAAGGATCTAGAAGCTGCCTCATGTTAGGTAAGGGCCCCACTGCTGACCAGAGCCGAGCCAATAAATGATGTTGTTTGCGCCTCTGTGACCATATTTAAGACAGGGAAAAACAAAAAAAAACAAACAAAAAACCCAAACACTACACCACACAGCAGCTGGGAGAGTGAGAGGAGTGAGGAACAGCCTTGCAGGTGCCAAGGTCAGTGAAGAAGGAGGGGGAGAGGTGCTCCAGGCGCCGGAGCAGAAGTCCCCTGCGGCCTGTGGTGAGGACCATGGTGAAGCAGGCTGTCCCCCTGCAGCCCATGGAGTACCACGGTGGAGTAGGGTTCCACCCTGCAGCCCATGGAGGAGACCACGGTGGAGCAGGTGGACCTGCACCAACAGAGACTGTGTCCTGTGGAAGACCCCTGCCAGAGCAGATTCTGGGCCGGACCTGCAGCCCGTGGAGAGGAAACCATGCAGGAGCCGGTGACCTGGCAGGAGCTGCTGCCCGTGGGGGATCCAGGTTGGAGCAGTTTGCTCCTGAGGGATGGACCCTGTGGTACGGACCCATATCTGGAGCAGTTCTTGAAGAGCTGCTGCCTGTGGGCAGCCCACGCAGGATCAGTTCAGCAAGGACTGCGTCCCGTGGGAGGGACCCCACAGCACAGGGGACGAGAGTGACTGAGAAGGAGCAGCGGAGAAGAAGCGCTATAGACTGACCATAACCCCCATTCCCCTGTTCCCCTGCGCTGCTTGGGGGGAGGAGGTGGAAGAGGGTGGATGGGGGGGAAGGTGCTTTTGGTTTCTTTCCTTTGTTTCTCGCTTCTCTAGCTTGTTAGTAATAGGCAATGCTCCCTATGCTGACTCTCTATGTGCAGACTCCCTATGCTGAGTCTGTTTTGCCCATCACGATAATTACTGTGCGATCTCCTTGTCCTTATCTCAACCCTTGAGCCCTTTTCATCGTATTTTCTCCCCGTTCCTCTTTCAGGAGGGGGAGTGAGAGAGCGGTTGTGGTGGAGCTCGGCCGCCCACCCGAGTAAAACCGCCACAAATGGCAACAGTTTTCTGGAAGGCCAAGCAAATTAGTGGGATTTTAAATTACCTTTCTGTACCTAGGCACTTCAGCCTTGTCACCCTGTATCTGCCTCCTCTCCAAGATTTTTCATTTTGGAATGGCATAAAAGGAGAAGGGTAACAAGTGGTAACTGTAGAGGAATACAGTTTTATATGATCTAACATTTCTCCTCTCCCCTGGATGCAAAGATGTGTCTAGTCTTCTCCCTTCCCACATCCGTCGCTCTCTACTTGAGATTACTTCTCATTTAATTTTTAAGTGCCGCTATAGTTGCACTGTTAGTAATCATTTTAATGAATAACATAAGTGAGTGAGCAGTTAAATCAATGTATCAGAGATGAAATCATAATTAAAATGGTATTTAGCTATGGGAAGTGAGAGTTTTATAATTTATTTTCTATTAAGATGTTGTCTGTTTCACCAAACACAATTATTTTGTGGTTTTAATCATGATATGAAAGCTTCACTGAAGTTATTTTTCCCCATCTTTCTGTTCTCCTCCATGAAAAATCCACTAGCCTAATCTTTAAGGATACATTTTAAAAGCTCAGTGCTAAAATGTTTGCGTTCATTGTCTTTGTTCTTGAAATTATTATTTATTTATTTATTTATTTTACAGCAATTGCAACAGCAGGCTACCATGCTGTTTATCATACAATTCTTGAATTTTATTACAGGGTAAACATTCAGATGGGTTTAAGCATGAAAGATTTATTGCATATTTGAAACATTTTTTTTTTTATTTATTTCCCCTGATGTGCCCTAAGAAGAATGTAACTGTTTTCATTTGGGCTGCAGTTACAAAATACAATACATGTGACTCTGCACTCGCATTTCTGGTTACTCAAGTGCAACAACATAAATCACATGTGTATGCTCTTTGCAATCTGAGGGGCAAGGTACCCACAAGTCCCACAAGTAATTACTTTGTGCATCCGCAGTTAGGATCTGCATATGTAACTCCACTAAAAAGGTGCTAAGTAAATTTGAACCTACCGTTCAAATGGTCCTTTATCTCTTGCTGCAATGGTCCTTTATCTCTTGCTATTATATTCACTTTTATTTTTCTGGAGAACCGAAGACCTACATTATTTTCTTTTCCTTCTCCACACATTGGATGTCTTTGCTCTCAGCAGGGTAAGTGCTCCTTACACAACAACAAAAGTGACGACCACCAACTTTTCTCAAGCACAGTGAATGCAGTTGGACCACCCATTAGTGCTAGATTTTCAAAGCTCTTCAGGTACTCAAAGTGGTAGGCAACACCCAGACCTGCCTTTAGATTTAATTTGTTCCTGTCAGGAAAACAGTTATGTCCCAGAGAAATAAAGAACATGTGTGATACCAACTATGTGAAATTACATAGGGCTGCTTTTAGGTTCCTTGGTGGTCTTGAACAATGAAATGTTGAGGACTCAACATGCTTTTGAATACTAGGGGTGAAAGCTCCCAGCTGCAAAATACGTTTTTTTGTTTGTTTGTTTGTTTGTTTTTCTTCCTCCTTAGATTTGGACTTGGACTTTAAGCATGAAAATTCTTTATAATTGTAGATGCACTACAGATTGTAGGTACCTCAAAGTTGAATAGGTGGCATCCAGACTGGAAATCACGAGCTTGTGCCAAGTCTTACAGCGTCCGAGGGATAGGGGTATTTGCATGGAATCCAAATCAAACCTCACAGTTATAGGAAAGGAGTTATCTAACCTGGCTGTGTATTAAAGGACTTTCATGTTGCATTAGGTTATCTTATTATATTGCACTCCTGAAGGATGGAGTGTAGAAAAAGATTTCAGATGATCTTAGGCAGAATCTCGGTCCCGACCTATGTAAACTAGTGCCCTTCTAGTTGCTTATAAGGGTGCTGTGCTACAGTGTTCGAGCATTTAATGGTTAAATATAAATGCTTTCTGTGGATCTTCTACTATTAGGTAGCAGCATTGCTGAGGGCTGAGATGCAGTTTCATATTTAGGTACTTCAAATCTTTACCAAATTCAGTCCTTGAATTATCATCTTCTGTCTGCCAACGTCATCACTTCCCATTTTATTTTTCATTTTCTTTACTCTAAGGAATTTATCAATACTCTTTATTTTCCATAGTCTTAAAAAACAACAACAACAACAAAATTTCACTTGCAAATTTTGCTATTTCTTGTCTTTAAATCTATTACTTCAGTGAAGAATCAGTTAAATAAAATAATCTCAGGAACAGACCTACAAAAAAGGTGACCATGCTGATGGTAGTCTCAAGCAATTTGTGAAAGATTACATTAATGTCCTATCCAACCTGTAATTATGCAGCTCTTTTAACAATTAACTGATAGACTTTAAAAGGTCTTGAAAGACAATAAATTATGTAGCCCTATTCTTCTATTCGCAGACTCATTAAATATGACTGAAGAAGTTAGAGAGACGTTGGTTTTCCTTTGCAGAAGCCATTCTGGTTTGTTCCTCTTTAATAACAACAGTGATCTGAATCCTGCAGTTTTGTTTGAGCATTAGCGTTGTTCATTTTGCTGTTTCTGAAGTGATGCCTACTAGGTCTGAAATTGCACTGGCGATCCCTCTAATGTTTTAGTCGTTTGTTTGTCTGAAGACAGCCCTTCTACTGTCAGCTGGAGAAAATGATTTTAACTGAGAATTTAAATATTGTTGTTAGGTCATCTTCACCAATACCAAGTGACTGATGAGTATCAGCAAGTCCTGATTAACACACTGTCCTTTAGTTTATTATCCTGCATCAATATCTCCTTCTTTTGATACTCATCTGGGCAAAGTTAACCTCCCCAGATTTCCTTCAATATCTCCTCTCCCATTTTGCAGTTTTCCTTTATTGCTTCTTTTGTTTCTTAGAAATCCAGAAAATCCAAGAATTTTTGTATCCTTGGGTTTTCTTATTCTGATAGTTTACTATTATTATTATTCTTTCATATTTGCTTTTCAAAGTTTTTATAACAAATTTTCATCTATTTCATATTCTATTTCATATTCTATTTCATATTCTATTTCATCTATTGTTTTATAATGGACTTCTGTTGCTTACAGCAAAAGTCAGATTAGCTACTATCTGAATCCATTGTGTCCTGTTACCATTCTTGTTCTTGTATCATTTGAGAAATCTGGTGCTGATTTTATTTTAAACTATTTTTAATGTCAGTCTTCTGTGCCTTAGTATCCTAATCCCAGAAATCTAACAACAAAAAAAATTTTTGCACTATTTATTCTACATGCTATATTAGCTGTAATCCTCTACCTCAAGTGCTAGCAAGCAGGTGGTCCCACACAAGGCTGAAATTATGTGTTTTTAAATCTTTATTGTAAACTGCCTCTGTAGAAAGAAGTTGTCTTGTAATCCTGCAAGTACCCTTAAACTTCTCATGTCAAACTTTTCTCAATAGTCACATTAATTGTATAACATTTCATTGATGGGATGAAATTTTATAGAATAGTAAGAATTTTAATGGCTCCATAAACATCAAAATGCAAAGGCACAAGAATTTATTGCATATTTGTGAAACACGGTCCATTTGACAGATCAATCCATAACAAACCTAAAGACCATGGCTGTTTTCAGGGCAAAAGGACTTCACAGAGAGAAAGGGACTTGGAGATGGGCTGGGATTACTTTATTGCTTAGGGGTACAGCAAACCTGCTCCTTGGAGCCAGTGCCACCAGCTGCAGCAGGAGAGCTGCTCCTGCACTTACTCTTTAATAAATGCATGTTCTCTCCTCTGAGCTCATGCCTCTGCCATCATGCTAGGATGCTGCCTGCTGTGTTAATCCGCCAATAAAGAGACCTCAGGTCATATACTAATATGTGCCTTTACCTTCTGCCAGCACCCCCAGGACTGGCTATTAATTTTCAAGTCGTTGAATTTTCACTTAATGTACTGCAGCTCTCTGAAGCGTGGTGAATTTCTTTAACCATTAAAGCAGCTGTAAACCGTGCGTATGGAATAATAACTGGATGATGATGCATAAAGAAACAGGAGAACCCAAACCAAAACAACACCTTTCATCGGAATAACCACTGAATGGGGCATTAGTTGCATTTCTATACAGTTTTGACTCAAAGGAGGAGGATGATGATGATCACAACCAAACAGGTTGCTCCATGCTGAGAATCAAGCAGTGCAGTTACTCCAGGAGTGCCCCATAGACAGCTGCAGTCTGGGACACCTCCAGGGCCACGGAAGAGTTAGGGGGAGAGACTGGGGGGCCACCCGACCTGAAGCACAGGAACGCGCGTAGTTTCTGCGCTAGTCCCGCCGGAGGAAAGGGCTGCGGGCGCGCAATGGTCGCCGAGTTTCCGCCACTGCAGTTGCCTCACAATTTATACAAATCGCTTTTTTTTTTTTTTTTTCGCCTACTCTTCCCCGCAGGTCTCCCGAGAGGGGCAGGAGGAAGAAGCAACAAGGGGAAGGAGAGGTGAAAAAAAAAAAAAAAAGAAAAAGCTCGTTTTGCATTTTATAGCAAGCCCCTATGCGTTTTGTAGCATCGTCGGCTCCAGCCCCCGGCCTCCCTTCCCCACCCCGGGGGCGCTCCGCGGCCGCGCAGAGCCGCCTGCAGCCTCCGGGCTTGCGCGGCTCTCGTTTTTGGGGTGCACGCAGTTCCCGCGGCTGCACTTGCGCGCCGCCTGCCTCCATCGCGGCTCTGGGGGACCGCGGTTGGAGGGGAGGGCCCCTGGGGACGGGCGGGGGGCTGGAGGCTGGAGGCTCCCCCCATGCCTGCAGCTGGTGCCGCCCTCCCCCAAAATCGCGGTCGAGCGGGGCCGCGCAGTTCCCGCGGGTCTCCGCGCAAGGGGACCCCGCGCATCCCCTCCCGGCTGCGGGTCCCCGTTTGCCGGGGCCGAGGTGCTGCCCCTCAGGCTAAAAAAAAAGGATTAATATATATATTAAAAAGCCTAATATATATACAATACATAGCTTTAAATATATATTAAATATTTTATACATCACACACATATATATATTAAAGATCTGTTTTATTTCCCTCTTTGAAGAAAATAGCAAATCAATGCCTCCCTTTCCCCCAAGCATGTTTCCCTTCTAGTAAAGAAGGCTCCACCTCTGCTAGGGATTGATTCGCCCGGCGGTTTTTAGGATAATTTATGGAGCAACCTGATGAGCCTATTGGGCGAGTTGCTCGGTCCTTGTAGAGTGGGTTCCTACCTGTTTGGGTGTTTTATTTTATTCCCCCCCCCCCCCCCCCTTTCCCTTCCCCTCCCTTTGCCTGCCGTGTGCCGCGAAGGGGGGGGGGACGGTGGGATTGGCAGGGTCGCCGTTCCCCAGCCTCTCCGGAGAAAAGTCGGGGAGAGGAGAAGCTCCCGCACGCCCATGGATGCGTGGGGGGGCCCCGCGCCCCTCTGGAGCCGCCGCCGCGGGGCCCGGCTGCTGCTGCTGCTGCTGACCGTGCGGCTGGGGAGCGGGTGAGTACGGCCGGGCACCGCCACCGCCAGCCCGTCTCCTCCCGGGGAGGTGCCGGCCGGGCTTGGGGAGGGGAAGGAGGCGTGCTGAGAAACTTAAAAAAAATAATAATAAATAATAATAATAAAATTTTAAAGGTGCTTCCTTCGGATGCGGGGGAAGTCGGCACCGGGAAAGTAAAAGTTGTGCCGCATCCCACTTGTTCGTGGGAGCGTCGCATCACCCGGCCGGCGCAACAAGCGGCCCCCCCGGCCCGGCTGCGCTCCCACGGGTGGGGAGAGTCTGCCCCCGCCGCGGGTGGCAGCGTGCTGGCACCGCTCGTGGTGCTGCTACTTTTTTTTTCTTTTTTCCTCCCCCCTTTTTTTTTTCCCTAGCGCGCCGCCTGTGGGGCGCGCGCAGCCGGGGGTGCCGCCTGGCCCTGATCCTGCCCAGCCCTGGCTTGCGGGATCGGGCCCACGCGTGCCGGGCTGCTGCTGCTCCTCAAGTCCGCCAAGTTGGAGACGTGCCTTCCGAGGGAGAGTTGCGAAATTCGGGCTGGAGGGTCTCAAGACACAACAGTTTGGTGCTGCTGCGTGTTACTAGTGCCCGTAAAAAAAATTAACAAAAGGCAATCTGATCGTTCAACGGCGTTAATAATTCAGAGGTGATGTGCATCATTCCACAGGTTATACTCTCGTAAAAAAACACAAAGCAGTATCGAAATGGTATTCGGTTGTTGCTCAGTGTCTTCATAAAGGAAGACCAAATTGTCATTCCAAGAGGCTATAGCAGATATGTAGTATAAAGACTGGCTGAAAAAGAAAAAAAAAATCCATAAACATTTTTTTTTAAAGTCCATTAGAATGTAGACCCCTTCCTCATGTTGAATGATCATTTATCAATCTGTGTGAAGTGTGTTCATCTCAGCTCATCTCTCATCTTCAGAAGGCTGCTGTGTTATCCCATTTAGAAACCCTACTGATTATACTTTTCTTATTCTGCCTTTTAAAACCTTGGCATATTATGGAAATATTTTTCAAAAGCATTGATGGAAATTATACCAGTGCAGCTGTGCATCTTCAGAATGCTTCTTAATGAACATATTGTACCTCAGGTATGAACGAAATTATCAAGTGGTTTGAGAGAAAAGAATATGCATCCTAATTTATCAGTTCAAAGGCTTGGTTACAAAGGAGGAGGACTAGCTTAAAAAAAAGTTAGTTTTTTGTTGTTTTTTTGTTTGTCAAAGTGTGGTTGTGATTACAAGACTAGGTGTTAGATTATTATGTTTACATCTCATTAATGGTCGCATTTATAAAGAAGTTGATGAGAAGTCTTCAGTGAGAAAAAGGAGTAACTTACATGCATCTTTTTATTTTGTGCTTCAGAACATCTCAGATAAAATGCACCCTTTGGTTTAAATATGCACATATCTGAATCAACGTTTTTCAGCCTTGCCTTTCATTCAGAGAATACATAGGAAAACGGTGTCTGTTGAGAGATTTTGTTGTTGCTGTTGTTATTTTTTTTTTTAAGTAACCGCAAACGGACATTTTTTTCAGATGTTTTCCTGATTCTCTGATGTGTATTGCATTACAACTCAGGGTGTTTGCAGAGAGCTTGTGAGCTCTAGCGCCCTTTAGCAGCCTGCCACAAAGTATGATGGAAATACTATTTCTCTTCTCTGGCTGCCTTTCTGTAGTTTCAGCCAGAGCTTTTCATTGAAGTCCAAATGAAAAAGCGTAGAAGCAATGCTTTTCTCAAGAATAGACTAGGCTGCACCAATTCTAGCTGGTTTTCCAAAAACATCCTGGAGGAGCCAAGCCATCTTTCAAGACACAGTTTTTAAAGGCTGCAAATTGCATAACTTTTCATATGTCTTTCATAGAATGGGTTGGGTTGGAAGGGACCTTAAAGACCATCTAGTTCCAACCTTCAGTTATATATGTTGTTTTGTGTTGAGTGTGGGTAAAAGTTACTGCAGATGTGACATGTGGAACTAAAGCCTAAGAAAGGAAATTTGAAGTTGACTTCAACCATGAGTTTATCATTTTTAGTGTATTGCCCCCAAAGCCATAGCACACCTTCACTGAAGGAATTTGCAACAGTTGAACTCTGACCCGTAAAACAGTTGTTTTCCCCTAGTTCTGCACACACACCACAAAGAGACCAGAATTGCCATTGCACTTGGTGCAAGTTCATGAGCTGGTATTTTGAAGGGAGATGTCTTCAATAGCTGGTATACCTTCTACAGAAGTGATCCTTTCCATTAGGTATGCGCAAGAAAAGAGTAGTTACCCAGCAGTCACTGCAGTCCTACAAGTTCAGCACACTCATTATTCTTATTAATCTCATATAAACAGATATTTCTTGGGGAGACCATAAGGGTTGATAATAAAATTAATATTGTTTTCCTAGTTCTAAATATACAGGTACAGCTAAACTGTCACATTTTTTAAAAATTTCTACTGAGTAGAGCAAGAGTTCAGTTGGAAGGGACCTTCAAAGATCATTGAGTCCAACTTCCTGACCTCTTCAGGGCTAACCAAAAGTTAAAGCTTATTAACGAGGTCATTGTCTGAATGCCTCTTGCTGTTTTAAACGATATCTGTTGGTCAGCATCTATAACAGCATACTGTAAGGTTTACTTTATTTTGCTATATCTTCTCTTTAGTTTTGGCGGTGGGTGTTCTAAAAAGCAATTATAAATGCCCCATCACAATGGGACTGTTGGCAGGTGCAAATGTCAACTAATATTTTCTTTTTCATTTCATAGAATCTCATAGGAAAATACTTATATAATACAGCCTACATTTTCTTCTTGGATAAATTCATGGATCAGAGTTAAGCCTGTTATAACAACCTTGTTTCTTAATGCTTGATAATAGTGATTTAGTGTTTCGTTTGAACATCTGTGATGTTTATTCTTTATTATCCTTACTCATATATGCTTTGTTCATGATGTGAGAGTGAAGAACTTGTTATTTATTAGCACCAATTGTTTAAAAAGTTCTTTATTTTATTAACAGTTCATAATCTTTTTTGGGGGTGTTAATATAAAGTTTAACTAGAAATAGTTAAATATCAAGAATTATTATTATTTATGCATCACTTAATATTAATTTAATATTTATAATAATTTAATAATTTATATTTTATAATATATAATAATTTTATAATTTATAATAATTTAATATTTAATATTATTATTTATGCATCATTTTATTTTCCTTTATTGGATTTAAAGGAAATCTTCAAACTATGGCAATCTAAAAATGCTCTCATAGTAAATTAAACAACATTTTCAATTGCTTTTAACTTTCTGCTTGTTAAATATTCTGTTGTTGTTGCTTGCTACCAAGTCAAACTTTTTTTTAAGCTGGGTAGAAAACATTAAAGATGAGCACTCATTGACTTTGGTCAACTTTTTCAAGGATACATGTCTGACCACATAAATGACAAGGGGATAGAAGGACCTATGTTTTTTCTTTGAAGTTACAGAGGAATTGTAATAATTCGGGTTTAATGCAACACCTAATTTCTATGGATAGTATGCAGGACTACCTAAATGGAGGGAACTGAGTACCTTGGCATATGTGCAGTTGGAAAGTGAGTTGCCCTGGTTTGTGCTACCATATATAGCTGAAGAGGTCATGTATTTTGAACTCACAGAAAAAAGAGTCTGCAAGTTGCCAAGATGAGCAAACAACCATTTTTTATAGTAACATTTATGAGAGAAGAATGTCTGGGCTTTTTAATTACTTGCTTAGTCCTTTTTTGCATGGCATACTAAATAGATCATGCACTTAAATAAAATAATAATATCATAACATGTGTGGTAAAAAGTGACAGAGAGAAATTATGATTACAAACAACAGTATGTAGCACACTGACAAGAGCCTTTGAAAGGGTGGTGGATGGCAGCGGTGCTAAGTTTTATTTCTTAATAATTTCACTTAATAGTAAAAATTTGTAAGGAAGAATAGCTCAGATGCAATTGAATTAATCTGCTGATGACATGGAAACCCTGATTTTGCGGTTTTACACATGTGAGTGCTTCTATTAGTAAGTCTAAAAATAGTGTGGTGAGTTCAGTGGCCTACTGGCCTATGTAAAAACCTGATTCTACATATTTAAACTTAAAATGGTAAATCATGCACTGAAGAGGATGTTGTGATAGAGGTGACTGGAAAGACTAGATATGTCTCTCCAGTGCTCCAAGGATTTGATCAGAATGGAATTTGCTTCAAAGAGGGAAATCCTAATGATTGGCAAAGATGAAAATAAATACTTCATAAAATATGCTTTCAGTGATGTATGTTAAAGTCTGCAGGATCTGTTGTGATAATCTGGTCCAACATAAGAATAAATGAAGATGCAGAACTTGACTTCTGCATCAGGTTTGTTGCTTCAGTATAACTGTTCTAAGCCCCTGCACACACACTCAACAAGAAGGAATCCAGTGAAGTATTTTACAGTATTTCTAGTCTTAGGTTCTTCTAGCTTCCAGCCACTGGATTTTCTGCCTTCTTCTGCTAGATGAAAAAGTCTCTCTTCCTCTCCTCCTGTCTTCCTTCCTCTTTTTTTTTTTTTTCTCTTGCATGTACCACATGCTGCAACTGTCCCAGTCACTTTTGAATCCGATGTGCTTCAGTCCATCTCTTGGGAAATCCATGACCCCGTTTGTACCTCTGATTCTTTAGGGCAACCTCACAGTGAGGACCCATGGCTGTAGATGCTCTTAGGAATGGAGCATGGTCTACAGTACCTTGAAGAAATCTCAGAGCACCTCAAATTAATCCTGAAGATTCTTAAGGGAATCACTATCTTGGTTAGAAAACATCCTGTTTTCTGTTTTCACCATAGTCTTTCATGACACGTTGTGGGTTACTTCCTTGCTTCAAAAAACTTCCTCACCTCTCAGAGATGAGAAACTGTTGTGCAGTTATGTGCATAGCAGTATTTATGGGGTGAGTGATCTAGTCCAAAATGAAAGTTTTATACAAATGTGTCACAATCAGAGATATTCAGCACAGGGTGGAATTTTCCATTAAATTGGATTTACCCAAGTTATAGCAGGAATTATTTCCTTGGTATATATAGTTTAAGAGGCAACTTGATAGCAGATTACATTTTTCTCCCAGATAAGTAAACTGAGCTACTTAAATTTCTTCAGCAAATATTGAATTATTCGTTTAGACATTTTTTAAACCCTTTCCAATTTTTCTTTGAAGAGCAGACCTCAAAAATGGGTAGATTATACAAATATTAGCCTCACTAATGGTATATACACACAGAATATTACTTCCCTACTCCTGCTTAATACTGCTGAGATAATATATCCCAGGATTAGCTCCAGTACTGCCCTGGTGTACCTCGTGTTCTTTTTGCTTTCTGCCTTGATTCTCAAATCCTTTTCAGTGCCACTGCATTCCTCATTCCTGGTCGGGTGTGAATGTCTTTCCGTAGTCCTAAATTATATGCAGTCATTCTTGTTTTCAAGAAGATAGACAGAAATTGTGGGTAGAAAAGATCTGAGGTAACACAAGATACATCCCCACTGGATGAAATTATTCAAAGTCTTAAAAAGTGGCTGATTGTCCATATAATATGGTTTTCTTCTTATTTAAGGCAGTGTACCATGAGGGATTAAGTCTTATTATTAATAATGTAATATGATGGTCCAATTTATCTTTCAGAATAAAGTTCAGCTGGGTGGAATTTATATTAGGAAAAGTTGTAGTATTAAGTATTAATTTAGGTTGCTAACTCTGGCACTGTAAGTCATGACAATTTTTTTTTTTCTCTTCATTGTGCAATGTCACATTTACATTGTAGAATAAATTATGTAGACGTTTTTAAAAATAAACTATTCTCAAAATTTTCCTTGAGGGAGAAATGTACTTGACCTCACCAACATATAGACATTGAATGTATACCAGATTGTGTCAGACCTGCTGCAGGTGAGCTATGGAGCCATATCTTAAGATCTAGATTTTTTTGATGAAGACCATCCATCTGATGGCCAGCAGGTTTCATCCAGCAGGGGACATTTCTTACAGTCATAAACTTTATTCACCATCTGACAAGAGGTGGAATGCTTCTCTTGTAAAATATATGTGTCATATTTAATACACAATAAATTACACTGGAGAAGAGAGAATTTTGCTTGCAGAAACAGACAGCAAATTTAATCTTGCATGGTTTAGGTATTGCCACTAGCCCTTAAAGAGCGTATTTGCCTCTTTGTATGATTATTCATTAATTTCATTGACCTTGGGATTAGTCCACAATTGCCTAATAACAATTACACAAAAATTTCAGAAGAATCCATTAACTCTCTTTCTCTTGGGGATAAGTTGTCATTGTCTAGTTATAGAAGGTGTATGGCTTTTTCTATGGTATTGAGCCAGATTCACCTATACACTGCAGTTATGGTATGCAGTTCAATACAAGTCTCTGGTTCTGTTGCTACTTCAGTCTATATATATTACTTAAACTCCTGGGGAAGGAGATTGGTACTTGCTCAGGTGTGTGTCATTATTTGGAAGTATTTTGAAGAAGCTAGTATTTGTGAAGGGCTATAGTAGATTTCTAGTTACCTGAAGATTTTGCAGGAAATATGCAATGAATTGTGTTAGAACAAATGTTCGCATGAGTATGCAGAATTATCAGTAGCTTATATAACTGAAATTACCTCATGAAGGAGAACTTGTTTTATATATTTCTTGTGATGCAGGAGACATTTTAAAGTTGAAATCTAACACTGTTGACTTTGTGATTTGATTAATGTTATAGTGGCTGTGGGATGGCATTTAATTAGGGTAACTACTTTTTATTAAGGTTATGGATCTCAGTATTCATTTATGTTAGGTTTGTTTTAGGTCTAGTTCTACTCTGGAAAATGTCTCTTCAATCAAAGCACTTAACCCACCAACAATACATCAGTTCATTCTGAACCCGATGATAATTAACATTTCATCAGTCAACTGCAGATAAAGATCTGCAAGAGATCTTCAAGAGACTGCAGATAAAGATCTGCCGTCTCTTGAACTGGATGCTGATTTGTGGCACATGGATTTATGTATGTTTGTGTGATGATTCTAGTCTGAAACTCCTAGGAGGTCTGATACTGTTGTGCTTAATGTGCTCCAGATATCCAGAGGTGATGCCTTTTCATCATCATGTCCGTCCTTAGTAATTTGGGAACATTTTGTCCTTTATTTAGTACCATTTGTCTCTTTTCAGTCATATCTACTTAGACTCTATAATTTGCTATGGTTATCCTTTTATCTTCTGTCCTCTGAAGCTCAATTTCTTTCCTGTTATTTGGTCTGAAGGAGCACTGGAATATGGCGTTTTATGTTTTAATTACTTGATTGCATGTTGTGACCAAAACCCACAAAAAAGGTGAGACTTACCAATTGAGAAAGCAAAACTTAACAATGTCCATTTCATTCAAATCCATCTGAAATAAATCTCCCTAAGAATTTTAGTAATTTACACTTCAGTTTCAGTCAAGACAGTATCAATTTTCTTAAAAACTACTTTATCTTCTTGATAAATTTTATTTTCTTTTGCATATAATGGTGGGAAGACTCTCCTTAGAAGACAATTGGTAGGAGAAGATAAATGTATATTTCTCTAAAAAAAATTATCAAGGCAGAATGCTCTTCATCTGTAAGATTAAAATATAGATAGCATAAGGGCCTCTATTATTATTATTATTTTCAGCTAGCAATAGAAAGGTTTGTACTGGCAAAAAGGAAGGACCTACTTACTGAAGATAATGGGCACTTTCAAGTACTTGTCTAGGCAAAGAACTGCTTTAAGATATTGTAATAATGATTTTCTGAGAACAGAGGAAGAAGAATACTTCCACTGTGAATGTGAGTGTTATGATCAATGAGTTACACAGGTTTTGTTAGCCAAAAAAAAACACACAACACATTCTGCAAGTTTGTAATCAGAACATAGAATAATTGGTGTGAAGAAGGAGGACTAGTGATAAATGTGTCCTGTTTCCTCACTTGTCTGGGGCAGAAAAAGAGCTGCTCAGAGTATTGGGAATAATGATGTTAGTATAGCCATTGCTGAAGACAATTTATTTATTTTCAACCTGTTGAAAGACTGCTTATACCAAGTTCATATGTTTGATGGCAGGGCTGCCGTTCAGAGGGCCCCAGAGCTGATGGTAGAATGGGTCGAGAGGAATATTATGAAATTTGTTGAGGATGAATATGAAGTTCTGCAGCTGGGCCAGAAGCCCCCTGGCAGCAGAACAGGCTGGGGACTGCTGTCTGAGGATCAGCTCTGCCAGAAAGGACCTGGAACTTGTGGTGGACAGCAGGGTGCCTTAGCAGCAAAGGGGGCCAGCAACATCTTGGGCTGAACAGGCATGTACTCAGGAGGTTGAGGGAAGTGATCATCTCCCTCTGCTCAGCACTTGCCAAACCACATATAGACACTGCATCCACTTTTGGGTCTAAACAGGAGAGAACTTAGCAGTGGGCTGTCAAGCTGGTCAGGCAGGAAATCTTGCCCTGTGACAAGAAGCTGTGGGACTGGGGCTTGTTCAGCCTGTAGAAGAAGTGGCTTTGAGGGACCCAGTAGGAACCCCTAGCACTTACAGGAAGGTGATTAAGAGGACAGTGATAGCCTCTTCACAGTAATGAGTGATAGGAGAATAAAGAACAATGGTGAAGAATTACAATAGGAAAAGACCCAATAAGGTATAAAGAAAAAAAATCACTATAAAGATAGATAAGCTGTGGAACATGTCCATTAAGGCTGTGGGATTTCTGTCCTTGGAGGTTTCAAAGACCCAAATGGATTAAGCTTTATGCATCCTGGTCTGAATTCAGCATGAGCCCTCCTTTGAGTTGAAGTTGACTTCCCAAGGTCTTTTCTAAAGTGCATGATTCTGTGGGAAATAGCAAGAATTAGCAAATTACCTCTTTTATTTTCTTTTTTTCTTTTCCCATTACTGTTTGCTGTCTTACTCATACGAGGTTCTTGCTCCATGTTTTATAGTGTAAAAGAAAAGGGGTGCAGGGGTGCAGAAACCGCTACTTGTCCCCATCAGATTTACAAAACTGGGAAGAGTATTTTTGTGACCACATATGAAGGTAAACTGCTATCTTTACTAAGGTGGTCAAAGTGCTTTATCAGACTTAATATGTTTGAGAAACCAGTAGCTCTGAACTGGCACAGAGAATTACCTATATGTGGACAGATAGATGTGATAATTTGATTAGAATGATGATGATAATTTCTGTGAGAACTTTGAAGCCATTTGAATTAATAAGAACAAATTTGACAAGTGTCATTTGAACTAATATAACATTATATGAAAGTTGACATAGGAGGAGAGCAATTTGTGTTGGTCTCAAAAAAAATTGTTCTGTATCATATCTTTAATAATACGTGTTGTTCTGAACTTCAAAAATTCATGTTTCTATAAATGTTCTTTGGAGTCAGGTTGTGCCTTTGTTAAGTGTTCAGAGTTAAGACTAGTCATATTGTTCATATTAGTTTTTGTTATACTACTATATCACCGAGATGTTGAAGATCATTTTACAAGAAATGTGATAATGCTTTTAAGTGAAGGTCTTACTGAGACTAAAATTAATTGTACTGAACTTATTGTGTGTGGGAGAAAAGTTTCATATCTTTCAGAGGTGTACTTCAAAGCTGTAATCACTCAGAAAAGCTTGATCACCTGATGCATGTGATATGCATTAAGATGTCATGAGTCTGATAGTCTAAACACTCAAATTTGTAAGCAACACTTCCCATTACATGAATTGTTGAAATGCCAGCTTTTGTTTTGTTAGGTGATTTTCTTAAACAAAACTTTACCCATTATCAAATAGCTAAGTAAACTTCTTTATTAAATTTAACCTAAAAATTGAATGTTTCTCTATGTTAAGAATCTCTGTTTTTTTTTTTAATTATTATTATTTTTTTATTATCATTATTATTTTTCCCATAATTTTCCCTGATAATTTGAATGCTGGTTTAAGGGGAAAATTCATCCCTTCAGTAAAAACTTGTGAAGAAGAAGGGAAAGAGGAAACAAGGCAAGAAATAATGAATAGCCAGAAAATATGAGATTAGAGAAAGAGAAGAACATAAGTAAGTATGCATATACAGAAGAAGAATCAGCCTAATGGTATCTGGTAGGTATACCGCAAAAATATTTTAAAAAGCTATATTAAGTAAAACGGATACTTCAGTGGGATAGAAATGCATTTTGACACACAACAAGATGCCAGACTCTGGCAAGGCAAAAAAAGCAGGAAGTAAGGGAATAAATTGATAAAAGCACCTGAGATGAAATGGATGGGGAGAAAAGAAAAGAGATGTTTTTGTCAAGAGAATGTCAAACCACTTTAAGAAGAATGAAGATGAAGGAATATGTCAGTGAGTCTATATCCCACAGGATTAGAAAGAGCTAGTAATGCTTCCTGGATACATGTTTTCAGTAGCCACATTTCTTTGTTTGCAGTTCCAGTATTTTCCCAGGAATTTTCTGCCATGAATAAAGCATTCTGGTGAAGAAGCTGATGATGAAATGCAAAAGAGTTCTACTGAAATTTCATACAGCAGATGAGTATGAAGTCAGTCATCAAGTTCGGAAGTTCTGGAGAGATGCCTAAACAATACAGTACTTATAGCATCAGAAGAAAAAAATCAGGAAAGTCTTTGAAGAAAAAATGTTGTTGTGTCCTATTCTAGCAGTCATGACTATGTGGTTCTGCTGCTACTGCTATTGCTGTGAAAAAGGGATATTTTTGTATGTGCAGAACTCTGAGTCCTGAAGGATACTGCAAGTCTGTTTCAGGTTCTTGCTTTATCTTAGGTAGGTCCAAGAAAATATGCTATTATATATTTTAAATTACTCAGATAAGAGCGATTATTCTTTCCTACCGTGTTGAAGTTGTATTTTGCTCTATTTGTAATGAAGTCTCTTCTGTCTCAGGCAATGTTTAAACTTGTCATCCTTCTACAGTTCAGATTTTCATCTATACCTGGCCCTATGCCTTGGTCATTCATGTGAAACATGTAAGAACTTACCTTTTTACCTTCAGAATTAGAACCAGCACCTCTAAAAGTACCTGACTCTGCATATTGGGTTGTCAAATCCCATGCTTTGTTTTTCAGCAATGCTTTAGGTCTTTTTTCATAGTTGACTAGGTCATCTGATATCTGAACTCTCACTGATGGGGCCATGAAATACACTTTTGTATTGTATCCAAGCTTATCATGTTTGGTGTTCTAGAACAAGATCATGTCTGGTTAGATATCTGAGAGGTTGGAAGCCTGCCCTGGAAACCTTTGTCTGGACTAATTTATTGTGAAACATTGTCTGGTTAATTGCAGGATATCGACAGACTTCTGAAGCTGTATTTTTATTATCAATGTATTCTTTCATATTTGCAGTTTGGGAAACATTACCATTTTGTCTGAAAGTTGAAAACCATTTTTTTTTTTTAAGTACTGTAAAATAGAAGTTAATTATACTTAGAGGACATACAACTAATATGCTGGGAAGCACAACCAGTGAATAACAGCTGTCTTCAGGCATTTTTTGTGATTTGTTAGTTGCTTCTTGCATTAAATATATCAAAAATATATAGGCTGCTAGGACCTTACATATAAGAAGCAGAAAAGCGCACTTACTGATTGTGGAGTCTTTTAATTTTTTAAACTTTCTGTTGTGGACTTTATTCTTGTCAAGATGGTCATTACATGGTCTTCACATTTGTGCTCTGTTCTATCATTATGCAACCTTTCGAAAGCTTGGCAGGTGATGTGTGCTGGGAACTTCCTTTCTCAGGTCCCAGTCACTACATCCAATGTCAGCCGTCTATTAGTTGTCTGTGGTTTGTGCAGCACTGATTTCCTCCCCTTATCCTTTCCTTTCCTTTGTAAAGCCTCTGCATGCATCTTTAGCTGCTGAACCAGTTCATTTGTCAGGCAGAAGAGCAGAATCGAGACTGGTCTTTTAGAAATGGAAATATTACATCATCTGCTCATTAAAAGGAGCTTTCTCTTTCATCCTCAGCTTTGACTTCTGTTCTTCTTTTAGCTTGTCTCAGAGAGTCAGATGAGTGGAATGCTCTGTGCAAGGCAGTGTGTCCAGTTTACCAACAGGAGAGAGTTAGCAGTGCTTCTGGAGTAAAATGGGATTATGCTCTTTTTACTCAGAGGAAAGGGAAGGCATGAAGTGTCAGTGGAGATAATACAGGTTTTCTGGCCAGTCTCTATTGCTTCTCCAAAAGTCTATAGGTTCCCCATAGATCAACCCTACCTGGAGGACTGGGAACCTTTGTGTGTGTTGGGTGGGAAGAGGAGCCTGGGAGTGGGTAATGAAATTGATCCTCAGCTGTGTTTAAATACTCCATCTATGCTATGCATGTAGTTCTATATGTAATACTTTCATACGCTGATGCAAATGGCAGTAGCAGCAGTCTTACTATATCCATTTTTTTTTCAGTTCCTTATATAACCTGACAGATGTTAATTGCAACTTAAAGCTCATCCGATTGTTTTTTCTCATACTTAAAGTAGAACAAAGACCTGTGATATTAATGTCTGAAGATGTGCATGCTGCCTGATGTTGAAAAGAGTTATTCAGTCATTAGTTGCTTGTGCTGAGGGATTTATTAGTCATGGTAATGTCTCCAATTAGTTGAAGGACAGAGAGCATAATTAGGGCACTTTGTGCCTAATTACTGTTCACTGTATACATGCAGTTACTGTTAAGTTTATTAGGCTAGTGGAAGTGTTATAACAACAAGCATGTGATGAAGTGAAGACTTTCATACTTAGAAAATTATACAAATTAAGGTCAACCTAGAAATATTTGAATGTAAAGATGTCATATTTTTGCTCTGAACCTTTGTCTCTCCAGACCGTTCGAAAAAGACCTACTGAGTGAAATCTGTTGAAAAAAATATATAGTTTATAGTAAATGGAGAGAGGATCAAGTGTGATGATCTGTGTATAGTGAAATAACCTTTAGATAAACTGGGAAAGGAAAAGAACTCCTCTTTAATTGTTTGCCTTTCTTCCCTGGGTTGTGAGAGAGAGAGAGAGGAAAGTGCTATTTTTAAAGTTAGGGTGGAGTTAATTAGCATTAATCTTCATGGGTTTGTAAGATTTATTTCAACTGCAAAGAAGTAAAATGGTGTTAAGCTGAAGCTAACTGTTGTTGCTAAATATTTCAATGGCATACCTGAATTTAACACTTTATCTTTTTAGTTTGGAATTAAATTTATTACCCTTTATCCCATTCCAAAACCTGGGGAAAAAACTGGCCTTTGAAAAGTGAATTAAGAGGCACAGAGAATTAGGCCAAAGATAAACAGTTTTGGACCAACTTGTTCTCCAATGTGAATATTTCTTTAAATAATGTGGTCTAGCAGCCTCAGTTAGATCCTGGTAACACCTTCTCAACAAATCCTGCTGACTGTAATTCTGAAGGGTTTTCTACCTTTGAAACAGAGTGGGTCAAACCAATGTAGCATGACAAGAATCAGTAATTCTGATTCCTAGAAATGAGTATATATCCATTGTCTGCCCTTCATGTGTCTGTGTGCTCTGTTTGGGGAACTACCTGCTTTATGCGACTTCCCTACAAATCTCTGAATGGAGGACTCCAGCTGACAGTTGTGGTGTGCTCTGTTTCACTGGAACACATACAGAAAACATTCTATATATTCTGCTCACTTCCTTCTTCCGGCCAACACCATTCCTGTCTTATCTCTCTTGTGTGACTTGCAAGTCAGTGGCTATGGCTTTTGAATAAAAAGTGCAGAAATGTCTAGCATTAGCATTGCAGAGAGATTATAGTCTTCATTGCTTGCTCAAAGTGGTCTTGGGCACATTCTAAAAAAAAAATAAAAAGGATGTCATTCTGGTAGCAAGATCTCACAGTCAATCATCTCTGTAAAGGCTAGTTACATAGGATTGGAGAGAGTGACAATGTCTCCTCTCAAATTGCGAATAGCAATAGTGCCTTTTCCTCCACATTTGGATATATTCATTTCTAATCTGCACTGGTTCCTTTGGTTGTTTAGCTAATGGATGAACAAGTCACAAAGTCTTGAGCTAGCATACTGGTATGGAAGAAAAGAAACAGTTCCTGATAAAAGAACTACCTTAAATGGATTTATTTAGTAGTGTCTGGAAAAGCTGTTGGATGTTGGGATGGAATTTTTCCATCTCACCCTGCTATTGTATTATTAATAGCTTTCAGAAACCTATCAGTGTCCTCATCTGCATAGTACTTTATAGTTCAAAGTTTTAAAAATAGATGTCCAGAGATTTTGCCTTAGGCAAAACAGGAAGTACAAATCTTGTATGTACTTGTATATTTATTTTATTTTATTAATTTCAAATATATTTAAAGATATTACATGATAGAAAAAAGAGAAGTGGAGAGTGGATTGCTTGGAGAGGTAGTGCAGTTTTTTCTCCTTGGAGGTCTCCACGACCTGACTGAATCAAGCCCTGATCAACCTGGTCTGACCTCAGAGCTATCCATGCCTTTAGCAGGAGGCTGGACTAGAGACTTCCTGTGGTCCCTTCCCACATGAGTTGTCATGTGAATCCATAAATAAAATGAATGATTCAAAATGGCAGGGTATTTGAGAGGCTGTGTATAGAGGTATCATGGTCGTAACTCTTCTTGCATTTAGGTCGGCATGGGCATTTGGCATGACTTCTTGTACCTTTCATCTTGGCTAAATCTAGGCTATTTTTAATAATGATGATGCAAAAAGAACATTAAAGGGAGACAAAACTGTGTCCTCATCACTGTGTCATGTATGGAGCTCTGGTAGTTTCTCTGTACTTTCTGTTGTTTAAGGGATGGGGAACAAAAGGAATAAGACACAATGGTCAGTTTTGTAGTGAATGTTTCCTTCTTTAGAGAGTTGCTCATAAGTTAAGTTTTACTCCTCATCATCTTAATGCCTCAGGGAAAAGCTGGGATTGCCTCTGCACTCTGAGGAACCATAAGCTAATTTATATAGTAATTAGCTGACATAAAGTACAAACAGGCCAAAATTAAATAAATAAATAAAACAATGTGGTAATGAAACATGAAAGAGATGGCAATAGGTAGCTTTGAGGGAAAAGGAGTGTACATTTACAAAACTTCACTTCCTACTTCTTTTAGCACTCCCATTAGTGGAATTCTGCTAATGGGGGATGTTAAATATTTAATAGCTGACATTTCTATAATGTCTATGTAGTGCAGTAAAAGGTACATTTCAATTTAAAAGAATGAAAGCACTTTTCAGGTTGTTAGAGGGGAAGCTGATGGTGAACCTTGTATTTAGATTTCTTATTACTTTCAGCTATAATAGACTCTTGTGACTTGTTTGCAGCAAGCTAGGTATGAAAACCTTTATATCCAAGCAGTGCCTTTTGTTCACCTTCTGGAAACTTACCGAATTGTGGCCAGCTCCCTCTTGCACTTGCCTGAAAAGCAGGCTTGCTGAAACTACTGAGCAATTACTACAGTGGTGATAGTCTTGAGTTTCAGCGAGACTTAATAGAGATGTGAGAGGTGGTGCAAGGTCTTATGGATACAGACTGTTTTGGTGCATTCCGACAAAGGACTACAATAACAACCAGGCATGCCTATTCCATCTCTGTCCTTTCCTGACTTTTTCTGACCTTTCTCTATGAAGTCGTAGTGTTGTGGAACATCCTGGTGGTCTTCATTCCTGTAGGATATTTACTGAAAAATTCCACCCTTAGCCTTGAGTGCAGTATGTTTGTAATTTAGAAGCTCTTTAAAATCATTTTCTAATAATATATAAATACATTTTTAGTTTTGGTGTTCAATACAAATTGGTACAAGGACAGTACTTTGATTCCTTTCCTTTACTGGAATATCTATGCTTATGGTAACATTAGAACTGATTTATATGAATTGCATACCCTCAGTAATAATTGCTATCCAGTGTCCCCTTGTGAAGATTGTATGACAGTCAGAGTTACTGCTATCAGTCTGATGCACTTTGCTTGATTTGAAGCCCATAGCAGTTCCCTGAAATATGCTGGATGAGTAATGTAGATTGCAAACTTTAGCACTGGAGGAATACTTAAGTCCACATGCATTTGATCCAAATGGAAAGAAAACTACTTCCAGGCATTCTTTGACCTTTTGGTGATATCTGAGTGAATCTGCAGACATAACCAAAGTACTGCCATTTTTTTACTAATGACTTAGCGATAAAATACATATTGCTGCTTATCTAATTAAAAGACAGGCAATGCATGAACATATAAGTGTTTTTCTTGTGCATTTGTTCCATCTTGATAAAATGGCTAACAAATAATTGTAACCGGAAAGAGTGGTACAGAATTTTAACTATAGCACGTATACATGCAGGTATATTTTTGACACATGACTGCAGTTTCTAACTGTGAATGTTTCATAGCATATGGACACAATATTTGCTTGCTTTCTTAAAATTTGAATGGAGTTGAGTGAGTGTATTTGAGGTCTTATTGTTTATGTAATAGATAGAATAAGAGGCTACTAAGAAGGAAATTCTGTTAATGCTTTTGACACCAATATGTGTCTATTATGATGACTAAACATCTATTAGAAACATCAATACCATGAATTGAAAACAGAGTATGTATAGCAAAAAACTTAGGAATTCCATTTTGTGTTTTAAAACAGGAAAAAGTTGACAGAGGATGCCTACTGGTGCTTTTATGAGTTTTACTCATAGTTTGAGTTTTTCTGTGTATGTAATGTATTAATGTTTCTCTTGACATATTTATTAGCTTAAAATTTCTCTGCTATGAAATAAAATGTTGGTGTTTCAAATAAGGTACTTCCTCTTTCTGTTGGCACCAGAACTCATTATAAAATACTTTAAATTATGTTCAGTATTTTACCAGTTTCTTCTTCACCTCTTGTGTATTTTGTTTCACTGTTTCTTTTTTTCTAACCTTTTTTTTTTTTTTTTTAATTCAATCACCATTAGAACCGATAAAGCAGATGATGAGGATGATGAAGATCTAACAGTGAATAAAACATGGGTCCTAGCACCGAAGATTCATGGTGGGGATGTGACTCACATACTGGACTCCTTACTTCAAGGATATGACAATAAGCTTCGGCCAGATATTGGAGGTAAGCTCTTTAAATAATTCAGTAAATAGAAGATGTGAACCAGAGATCACCTGCATTTTGCTAAAGTTGGCAAAAATGTGTTTAATATGTTATTATGCTTAATGAAGTTAAATATAACAGCAATAAAATGCAGTGGTTTTCTAGAACTGATAAAAATAATATATCATGCATGAGCAGAATTTTTGTGTTATATTTCTAATCTTTTTCTTATGCAAAGTATTGTTTTCTTGGGACAGTGATCAATAAAGCATTAAAAGATAATTATATTTTGCTTTGTTACTCCAAGATAATATCACAAAAATAATTGTATATATAAACCAGCCACAATTAAATATATATATATAGAGAGAGTCAGCAGGAGTTTATTAAAGTATTATTCCTAGACATTTTAATCTTACTTTTGAAAGTGAACTGTAAATGTGTATTTTAAAGAGATTGAACTCAATCCACCACTCCTCTTTCCTTAGCTCAGATTTTGAAAAATTTTGTAAGAATCTGTGAAGACAGTTTAGGACTTTTCTTGAAGATTATAGGAAGGAAGATTTCATTACTGTAGTTTGAACTTTGCAGTTAGTAGGAAATCAATTTTGTCTTTCAATAGTAAAAATATCAATTCAGATATAACTATTAAGTATAAATATTTTGTAGGATTTGTGTTGAAAACGTAGAATACATGAAAAATTCACCAGCTCTCATCTACCACATGCATACTGGATCAAGCTAAGAAAAATAATTTTATTTCTCTGGGTCTGTTTTCTGAACTGTGGAGGGAGAGGTGGAGGACAGACTTATGTGTTAAATACTTGGTGTCAGAGAAATGCAAAGTCTATCAGGTGCTTATTCAATAAACAATTGTACAATCTAGACTTATTTCATTTATGTAGGAGAACAGAGAGATGCAATCCCAGACTGTTTTCTTTTGAAAGCTTCTGACAAATTGTTTTTTCCCTGAATTTCTTAGTTCTGTTTTGTTCCTGACTGTTTCTTTGAAGACACTGAATGGCAATTTTTCTTTCCCTGTCATAATAGGGAATCTCATGAAGTTTGCTCCAAGTCTTTCCCTTCACCTTTATTTAATTGAATTACTGTGAACATTTAGACAACAAAAAAAAAAAAACTCCTCCAGCTTATTTTTCTTTAAATTATCAATGTGTGGCAGATGTATAGCATTCCTGTTTTTTTCAGACTGCTCCATACATCAGACAGCAAAAGAATTATAAGGGAGTAATCTATCTCCACAAAAAATCCTTCTAATGGAAGGTGTAGATGAAAGAAACCAGAATTCTGTTTCTCTTCTCTCCCCTTAGTATTTTGTAATAAAGAAAGGGAAAACAGAGGAAGAGAAAATTATTCTGACATATCCAACAGGTTATGCACTGGTCTTGGCAGAACAAAAGCTCTGCCTTTCTGTGAGTAACTCTATTTATAACTTTCTGGATTTCTAATATTAGTTCCCGAAAGGAAACACCTCCTAACTTCTACCTTCTCTCATATAAATGCTCCCTTTCTTTTTCTTCTTTACTTTCTTGATGCTACACTTTTGTAGTAATTTGACTTTTGCTATCTGGGACTTACCTCTATCCATATATTAAAAGGCTTGTGAACATTAGCCAGTGATGAGAACAGGAGACATTCTGGGGTATTCACATTGTTGTTAGGAGAACAAGTATTAAGGCTGATCCTTCTGGATGGAGGAGAAGTTTCAGAGTTCTGCCACAGGGCAGAAATTTTGGAGAATGTAAGATGAAAGTTCCAGCTTCAAATACAGACATCTTATTCTGTCCAGATGCTTGAGAAGTGCAGTAGAGATTTATCAGAGATAAAAACAAAATCAGCCTATGGTTCATTCATCTTAGTCTGCTTCAATTATGTGGATCAAATGTAGTGTCAGATTCCACAATTTCAGAGTATATGTCAGTACTTTTACAGCAAGGTTATTGACTGGAATTATAATTATCTTTCAAGGTAATAATCTCCCCCACAACATCTTTACTATTGTATTACAAAGCTCAGTTAAAAAGACCACATTTGTTTTTATTTTTTTAATTTTTTTGAGGCCTGCACTTTTTGAATTTAAATAGGAGAGCAGAATTTTGTTTTCTTACTAATGTTGACACAGAATTTCAGCATCACAGAGTGAGATAAGGAGTTTCATTGTTAAATACGCAGAGTAAGATGATAAAGGAGAGCCAAATGAAAGTTGAAAAGTTAATGGTAATACTGAAATTTAATAGCAGAAAACCACATTCTGTCATTTTTGGTGTGTTTCACACAAATATCCATGAGTTGTACTGATTTCTAAATTGCTAACCTTTAATATGTTTATTAAACATATAGGTCTTTAACTTACATATAACATACTTCTAGATGTTTGGAGCATAAACATATTATTAAAGTAGTACTTCTCAGTATGAAATAGTAGCGGTTACCACCTGGGTTCTCTTATCTGTAGCATAAATTCCTATAATTACAGATACAATCTTGGAGTGTTGATGTATTAATGAAAAAATATTATTCTCCCTGTATGTTTACCTTTTGGCTACTTATAACCACACCGTTTTAGCTCCAGTCCTAGATCAAATTATTTGTTATTTTTCAACTTTCTAAAAGGCAAGTATTCTGGCTGCTCATTATTCTACCTTTCACAACTTAGGGATACTAAAATAATTAATATTTTTTTCTAGCTGTGTCTTATGCCCAGTGTCGTGTAAAACACAGCTGATAATCTGAAAGTTCAATTAGAAATAGTGATTAGTGACATATTACAACTCTAATGTAATGTTTTCAATCACCAAGTTAAGAAAAGTCATTATTGAAAGATTTTTAAGAATGATGAGGATTATAGCTCATGGGCACAGAGAAATTTCTACCTAGAGAATTTTATATAGTTGTGATTGCCCTGTAAGCAGAGCATGGGCAAGTAATTGCATCTCAGTCCACTAAGGTGAAAAGACGTATTCAGGGATTTAAAGGTTACATCACAAAATGTGGGCTTTCAAGAGACTGACAGATACACTAACTCTGAAAAGATAAGGTTATAATGAGGATATTCTCTTGAACATGTAGGTGCTCTTAGTGTAGTATCGACAGAAGGATGTAATAGGCAGGAAAGTAATAAATAAGCTCAAAAAGTAGCAGGTAAATGTAGAGAAGTATGTATTCTGATATGGAGAATATTTTACAAGAATTAAAGTAAATTAAGTACAAGAGTAATGTGTAGAAGACTGTATGCAGTAAATGTTAAAAGTACTCTGTGGGTGCACTGCATGGAAAATGATGGAAATTATAAAAGTGTTGGGGTAGGTATTTGCTAAAGATTTATTTTTTTTTAATAAAAAAGGATTGAAGAACAGGGCTCTGCTTTCATCAAACTCACTGAAAAAAATCTTTAGAGATGGAGCTGGAAGCCCAATGTAGACACTTGAGGACAAATTTTAATATAGATAGCCATATAAGTATATTCTTAGATTACTGGTTGTGAAAATTGTATTGTTATATTAAATATTTTTACAAATTAAGGATCCCTGTTATTTCTTTATGCACCTAATTTCTTTGCTGAATAACTGCTTTATCACCAAGAGGAGAAAACTCTTTAGGCTTCTTTATGCAATTATTAAGGAATTACAGAAAATTTTCTCAAAAAAAAAAAAAAAGCTTAGATGAAATTAGCAAAAGTCTCTGTTTAAATTAAAAATCATGATAAATTAAAAATCATGATAAATAAAAATAAGGGCTATGCTTTCATTGTAAAATGCACATTTTTTTGATAAGGGAAACAGTGAATGAACAGGAGTGAATTTAGATGGACTAACATTCTATTGGGTAATGGTGAGTACTGAAGTAAACTAAATGGAGGAATATTCAACAAGAAAAAGGGCAACAATCTACACTTTTAAAACAATTGTAATAGTTTCTGTCAGGAGATAGAGGTTTGTAAACCTAGAATAACTGGTAAATAGAGATCTTCAGCATAAAAGGCAGAGAGATTTCAAATACCAAAGGCTGAAAATTGGACCTGGATAAATACAGGATGAAACAGAGTTACTTTCAAAAGCAAGAACAATTATTAAAGTAATTTGTCAGTGATCAGAGTAGATTTTTGTCATTGTGATTTTTCTAATCTAGAGCTAATGTTTTCCAGAATACAGATTTTTGAACCCAAATTTGAGTTCAGAATATTCCTGGGGATTATCCATCATCATCCCTTGCTAGGGGAGCACTGGTCCATATCTGCAAAAGAAAGGCTTCTTTCCATGTCTTGTTGCTTTCTGGGAAATTCTTTCTCGCTCTTGAATTTTAAGCACAAGAGTCACTTATTTCTTTCCTGGGACAAGCCTGTCCATAGCTACATACTTGTGTCAAATGATGTTCAGTGACAGTCAAACTTTCTAAAGAACAGAAATTTAGACTAGTGAAGAAATGGTAGCAAACCAGGAAATCAGGAAGTGTGAGTGCATCTCTCCAGATAAGGCTTAGCGAATGGGTTCCCTCTGTCTCTTGCATGCTACAGCTAATTTGGGACATTATTAATTCTCTCTTGGGGGCAGCTGCTTCTTGGTGTTCTTTGCTCTCCCTGTTTAATATGCAGTCTACTGTCCTCTCGCTTCCTTGCTTTACTCTAGCCTCTTTCGTGCTATCTCTTTTCACTCTTTAGAAGTTTCTGTAAGTCTACAATACTGTTTTGTACTTCACTCAGGATGTGTTAAACAGGTTTCTACCTACTCATAATGTTTTCAAGGCTGTTACTAAATTTCGTAAATAAAATAAGAAGCATTCATTGTAGAAATATCTTCTCAAACCACGTTTTACAGTTAGCTCTATGTGGAGAGCAGTTGAACAAAGTAATTATATGGATGTTAAATTAGTATAAATAATGTATTTTCCTCCAGCTTTTGTCATTTTGGTGGGCTCATATCACTTCTAGTTTATGAACATGAGTAGAATGAATTCTTTCTTCTAATTCACAGAAACACTGGGATCTGTTCTATACAGAAGAACTAAGAAAAAACAGCCCCTTTTAATGTTATTTCATCAGATATATTTCTTCTTCATTTGGGTCAATTAAAATAATTTCAACAGAGGCAGATTTTCAGACTCTTCACTGGCTCTTAATAGGTCTAATAATTTTACTCAGAGCAGTATGGAAAAGGCAACTGAACCCTGTGGCACATTACAAGAGAACCCTCGTGGCAGATCAAGTACTGCTTTCTGCAAGCTGGAATTTCATAAAATTGACACAGCCCACATTAAAAACTGGCTCACTGACAGATCTCAAAATTCAGTTACTAATAAGGAAATATCAGAGGTAGGGCTGTCTCACAGGAAAGTCTTGATCAAGAATAGTGATATTTTGAAAGATTTCAGCAATTTTTTTTTTAAGTAAAGTTGGCAAATGACACAAAGACTGTTGGAGACTGTATGTGCAGAATAATTTCGTCCTTCAGTAAATTCAGAGACACAAACAAAAGATAATTGTTAAAATAAAGAAAAAAAGAAAAAGAAAGCCTGTGGGTTATAATTCAAGGTGAGAGCTGCACAGAAGAGCAATGATTTAGGGCAAAACTTAGTTATTTTGTGTAGTATGAGTTCTTAGGTATGCATCACCCAGAAGCGTAAGTCCCCTTTGAAAAAAGACACTATGAGTAGAAAACTGGAAGTATTCATGCAGCACTGATAACACCATTACAAAAAATTCCAGTCTTGGTGTCTACATTTCAAAATGGGTCTGGAAACAATAGAACAAGTTTAGAAGTTAAAGCTGAACAGATTATCCATGACTAGCACTTGCAGTATGTGGCATGAACTGCTCAGGTTATGGAAGTCTGAGGTGACTTTAATCCTTGTGTATAGATGTTTGTGTGTGAAGAAGAGGTTTGACATATGGCTAGGCATTGCCAAAGTTGGAATTAAAGAATTGAACTTCAGAATAAAGCAAAATTTCCTATTAATAGGAAGAATTAAATATTTCCTACAGTTACAGGGCAAACAGGACAGGATTCAGCATTTCTTGACCAATGAAGCAAGATATGCTTTGATCCAGCTCCTTATGTTCTAGCCTGGCAGTGGTTAAAATGAGGGGTTTGGCTGTTACATAGATAAACAGGTTTGCAAAATCAAAGGGAGTACATATGTATTTGTGAGACGTGGTGTGTGTAAAAATACACCACATTACACAGGCAACATGTGTATATATACACACAAATATATATATTTATTTTTATTTTTTCTTCCTCTGATATTTCCATCTGTGCATACTAATTTCCAGGGTCCATTTAAACTTCCTGTGAAGCATGCTCGGGACAGCAGGATGATCAAGGGATTTAGTGCTCCGTGGTTATACAAAAAATTTTTTGTGCAGCCTGACTAAGGTGTCTGGGTCTCAGGTTCAGGGCAATGGGTAGTCAGATTTGGGATCAGGGAGAATTTCCTGCCAAGTAAGACTGGCAGGGAAAAGGTATCTTCGGATATTTAGGAAATGTATCTTGCCTGTTGTCATAGCTGACAGGGGGGATGTTGCCTTGTTTCTTTCTGTGTGCATGTCTGAGTTTTAGATTTCTGAGATTTGAAAAATCCTGTATTAATTAAGATTTTACATTTGTTGTAGAGCACTTAGGAGATCTCTGATGGTTTGCAGTATAAAGAAATCAAATCTGATGACCTAGCAACCCTCTTCTGTGAAATCAAAGTACATTTTTCCTGTACCTTCCTCCTTGTCCATCTACAAATAAACAGAGGTGCTTCACTTTAATGTGTGAGATCATGGGAGAAAGAGCAGCAGAATTTCGTAATTAAGGGACTAGGACACGTATCTTCTTATGTCCATACTCTTTGTCATTCACTCTCCAGTACAAGCTGGAAAAAATGCTTGGTGAATTGATGTTGTTTAAATGCAAATCTCTCCTGCACCACACCCTGACCTCTTCCATTTGTACCTTTTCCCCAAAAAACAGTTATGAGGTTAGAACTGATTTATCAATGACACGTACATCAGACGTGACTTTCTTTGGAAATTGCTTAGAGTTTTTGTCTTTCTGTAAATACATTATGAGAATATATTTCTAAAACAGTTAATTTTGTCAGCCCAGTGAGAGTAGTTTTACTGGATTTCTTAAGAAAAATAAGTTTGAAAATGTTTACCTTTTAAACGACTTTCTCTTAATGAACTTCCAATTTGGTGTGTGGAGCAGTATATTGATCAAGTTGATGAAAGGATATTAATAATCCTTAGGTGTTCTATTATTGCATGAATTGAAGAAATATGTAATAAGTTATTTTATTTTTGTCAGACATCTTCAGTAGGAATTGACAGAAGGTGCTGCATATTGATTTATTGTAGTTGATAAACACACCTGCTCCAAGACCTTATGGTTTGCTGTACTAGCATTTTTTTCCAAATATTTGTTTCTGTTTATGATTAATTTTTAATGTTGGAAGAATGTTCTCCCCCCCCCCCCTTACCTTTTATACTTTTTTATATCTATCTTATACCTATTCACATGACAAAGTACAGATGGTGGTTATATTAAGAATTAAAAAATTCATCTTGATAATTCTAACAATTCACATGGAATAAGGGAGCCAAATCATATATGATTCTTCACGGAATGAACAAAAGAGAGATTTACTTTTTCTGAGTTTAATAAATGAATATTGTTGTTTTAATACATACATTGAAATACATTAACAGTGTAAAGAGTTAATTAAATATGTAATTACTATTGTTACTATTTTGTTTAGTGAGAACTACGGTAATTGAGACAGATGTCTACGTTAACAGCATTGGCCCAGTTGACCCAATCAATATGGTAAGTTTTGAATATTGACAGAAAGTAGTATCTGAGAGATGTTGTAGATTAATGTTATGAAATAATTATAATCTTATTCAAATAAGCTTCTTTATTTCTTACTGTGTATTCTTTTGTTGTTAGATATAGTTGTGCTTATTGCAGAAACTTGTTTAGACTCTGTATTTCAAATCGTTTTACTCTTTCAATAAACTTCTTTTTAAAAATGTGTTTTCTAAAAATACAGAAGACATTGCATCAAGTGTTTATTTTGGTACATGTTGAACATTTTCCCTATGTTTGTTTATACTTGGTCTACCTCTGGCCCAGTATAAAATATTTCCTGGAGATATTCTTAAGACTAGGAAAAATAACAATTTACCCAGCATTTGTGAGTAAAACCATTTTCAGTGTAATGAGTTATTTATTTTGATAATTCATGGAAAGAAAAAAAAAAATTAACTCTATTGTCTTCCTTCTTCTATGTCTTATTTAGTTTTATGGGTCTTCCTCAATGTGTGTGTACATAGCTGGTTTCTTCAGAAGTTAAAGCAATGCAATGCACCTTAGTTTCAGGAGAGATATGTTGAGGTCAGATCTCATATATTTGGTACAAATACTGAAATAACAGCACTTACGAGGAAGTTCAGCCTGTGGCCTTTCCTCAAATTACTTAGATTTTCTGTCATTTCTGTCTGAAATGGCGATGCTGGAGGATTTAGAGAGGCTTCTGTACAAGACTTCTCCTGGGCAGTGCTACCCAGCAGTGGCAGTGGCTCCTGTCAGTAGCTCAGGATCTGAAGTACTAAGACTGAGACTGGCACTTGGGCGAGTTTGAGCTCATTGTCCTCCTGTCTTTTTCCTTTTCCACCTCCCTACAGGGTTGCTCACAGTTTTGCATTTGCATGCAGAAGGGCATTTTGTTCAGTTCTAGTATGCTGGGGTATGCCAGTGCAGGCAATTTCTGAGCACGTGGTGAAAGCATAGTTATTCCAGAAGACTGTTAAAGATTTTGTGATTTGCTTGTATGTCATCATGCTTGGGGACGGGGAATGTTGACTTTTGTTGGTGTGAAGCAGGAAAGGACAGAGGTATTTAGATACTAGGGATAAAGGTGCCAAAAACAGATGATGCAGATCTGTGGCAAATGACATACATTACAGCGTAACAATCTACCAAGTTTAGGGTTGTCATCACTTGGGCTGTGGCAGGGAATTCAATGTTTCGGGTGAGGGCTGTATGTAAATTACTGATTGAAAGAGCAGAAGAGCAACGTGGTAGGGGAAATTTTTCACATTTTCATGTCCAATATAAGTGCTTTTTGTGGTTTCATCCGTTTTCCGACTGTAGTCTTTCTCCTCTGCTTCTTCTCTTCACATCTTCTGAAGGAACTTACGGCGGGAGCCAAATATGGGGACAGACAGTTACTGCTAATGAGGACATAGCAAATTGTAAATGTTTCCTTTACTAGTAACCAATATAAGTCTTTCAGCCTGTGACCAGTAGGTTGCATACAGGAGGACCAAAAAGGGGAAATGCTTACAGCTCCAGTTTGCCAGTTGTGAAGAACCAACTCTTGCCATCCTCTTACCCCTACCCTGTGTTGCACCTGTAGTAATTATAGCATCAGCCATAGGACTGTATCATGCCACTTGGTTAGAGGTCTACCCATATCCGCTACAGCTGGGCAATGCTGCTTTTGCCATAGTGCTAACAAAATGCAGTCATACTGACTTTAATCTAAGGCAAGGATATCATATTGAAAAAGCATATTACTTCATTATAAAGTAGGATCCTAATGGTTATAATGTATATCAACATTTATCCCCCTAACCTGATTTAAAAAAGAAATAACAATGAAGCCGCTCACCAGAGGCTAATAAGGTAAATGTCTTTAAAACACAGAACTTTGAAAACTATTCTATGTTTTTAAAAAATGAGCAAAGAACTACTTAGCAATTCAAATTATAATCTAAGGGCACTATGGCCTTCATAAAATATCAATTGCTTTCTCTATGCTTGGACTCCAGGAACCTGGTTCATATGAGCATCTAATATCACTAGAAAAATCAAATGTTTGTGAAAATAAATAAAACCATATATATGCAAACAGTTTTTATTAAGGCTTCCAACAAAGATGTCTTTAATCTAGGAAACGACAATCTCAGCAAAAAATAATTATGGATTTGACCCTGTAAGCAATTGTTATGTGAGCTCTTTCATTAGGGAAGCACTTTCCCTGAAGTTAATATTGTTTGTGATAGTTAACCAATATTCCAAAAATTGCTTCCATTACAAGGGTTGTCCTTAGTCCTTCATTCTATCACTCTATGTGAGAACACATATCTGTGATTCCCCATTGAATTACTCATTTGCCAGATATGTTAATTCACTCTGGCAAATGATGTCCTTTAACTATTTACTTAGGAAACAATATGGCATGATGTAGAAAGGATTTTTTTTGAAACGATGTTGAAACAGCGTATCAGGGGAGTATGTTCCTCTGAAAGCTTCAAAGGACACTCATTATGAGAGGAAACTGATTTATGTTTATAATTCAGTCTATTTTCCTCTTGCTATCTGATAGACTCTTTCACTTTCATAAAAGTGAGGCTTTAAGCATATGTATGACATTCATTAGAACTTGTTTTTGAAGGCTTGCATTTTGGCTTTCAGTATTTAATTTAACAAAGATCTACATAAATTTCTAGATGGTATAGACACCCCATGCATAAAAGATGTTTTCCTACAGCGTGTGGTCTCTCTAGGCATCTGCAGCCTCAGTAAACATTTTTAAAAAGTGTCCAGATCAACGAAGTATTTAGGCTTCTAATACTCATTAAGCCTAAAGGTTTTTGAATCTGTTGTTTAGAGCTACCCTGGGCTATGCATCCTGCAAGGGTCATATAAACCATATCTAAGTGCATTTTTATGGCCAAAGTCTCAGTCCCCAATACCTCTGCAGTGGTCCAGAGTTTTGTTAATGGAATTTAGACATATGATGAATATTTAGAGCCTGTTTTCATTTATGTGGAAGCTTATTCTGCTGAGCGCTTAATATATATGTACTAGGCTCTTTCCTTCCAAACTAGGAAACTAGGACTAATATTAAAAAAAAAAAAAAAAAAAAAGCCACTCTGGTGGTACAGGTTTTAAGTCTGTTATATGGTCCCTGTGTAGAAATACATATTCATCCATGCTGTCTGTTGGCCTCACAATCTTTTTTTTTTTTTTTTTTTTTGGCCCTCAATTTCATCCCCCAATCCCTCTGTGTTCACCAACACATAATGTTTTGTGCTACTGTTGCCCCAATGTCTCCAGGATATGCAGATGTTCTCTGCTACTGCCTGTGGCAGAGCCATACCAGTGCCTTGGCTTTTGTGGTCTGAAAGCTCAGGTTGGAATTCCTTTCATGTTGGAAGAAGACTGTGCAGAGGAGAACCATTGTCTGTAAGAGCTCTATGATGACCAAGTGAGAGTAAGGGCATGAGCACTTCTGGCCATGTTTGAGAATTTGAGTTTTCATAAGGTTCTGCATGTTCATCATGCAAGCATTACAGGTTTTGTTTTATTTTGTTTTGGACCCTATTGTATGCATGTTATGAAAGCAGCTTCCTTTCTCTTTCATATGGTAGGAATAATTGTTTGGAAATCAGAACAGAAATATCAACAAGTCTTTGAATATTACCTGTTGCTTATTGTGTAGCATCATCTTTGGATTGAACTAGAATAGCACACTTTCTTTCCCAACTTACTCTTTTATTTTGACTAAAAAAGGTAGATCCCAATCATTCTGATGCCTATCAGCACTAAAAGTGATCAGAGTTAGTTGCTTGTTGCTTGATGAGTGTTTGAGATAGATGGAGACAACGTTCATTTACAACAGTTGAGGAAATATTCCTTCAGTAATCTTAAACGTTGTTTCTTTGTTATAAAATACATTTAAGTATTAAAAACAGCATGTCTATTAGTATTTCTTATTTTGGCAGCTGTAGGAGTTTGAATAATAATTCATAAATACAATTTTATGAATGCTTTCTGTTTTTCATGGGGGAAAAAAAATAGCTTAAATTGATTAGTCTGGTTCTGGCGGGTAGCGAGTTTACCTATTACTACTGCAAGGTACTCGCAGCTTATCCTACCCGGTTTCAGGGGAATCAGCCAAGTACAAGCAATATTCTGCTCATACTGGCTCAGCACAACAGTCCGTATGTCACTCTCAATTTCTGTAATCATTTTGAAGGGAATGGCAAGGGATGAGGGAAAAGACAGCCTTCGTATGACAGGGAAATGTTGCAGCAGCTTTCTGAAAGCAAACCAAAGAAGAGCCATCTTTTCAGCCCCCCGTTTAAACAGCATTCAGTACTTGTCACTTTTTCAACTGCAGTTTACCAGCCGTCTCTTTACAGATACGAAGTCAGAATAGGTAGTTAAGGTCCCACACAGAGCACTAGAAAATCTGTGCTCTTTGATATAAAATGTGCCCTAATTTGTTTGTGCTGTTTAGGAATGATGCAATATGAGGCTGCAGACTTTTTGTGCTGTAGCTCATTCTTAAATCTTGTGTTAGTCTAGTTCATGTTTCAGGAGATACTGTTTTTGTTTAGTAGCATTGTGTTACTTAAGACACAGTTGACATATTTTCAGTATAAATAAGAATTAAGAAAAAAAAACGACTTTAACTCTCTTGACTTCAGTAGAGAGTATGCCACCATATACTGGTTTAAAATCCATTTTATATCATTTTAGATTCGTCATATCCACAGTCAGAACAATAACTTTTTGACCCTTCCACACTGTCCTTTGCTGTGGATAATCACAGCTCTGTATGGCATTGAGGTCTGAAATCTAAAAATTTTCCATAATGTGATGGATCACAGAACCAGGAGCAAGGTCTCAGACAGCCTCACAAATTCTGATTTTCTTTTTTTTTTTTCCTTTTTTTTTTTTCTTAATCCATCTATCACAGTGAATCTCTTGTCCATGTTTCCATTGTTATGATGACAAATTTTTGTAACCTTTCCAATTGCAGTTTTGCTCCACTCATACCATTTAGAGATGTCCTACAGAGAGAACATTCCGCAGTTTCTGCTGAGCCATTTCTTGCTCCTGCTTCCTTTAAGGCACTTCAAAGCCTATTCTCAGCTCTTGTTTTTTTTTTTTCTTTTTTTTTTCCTTTTTTCCCCCCAAGAGGCCAGCTTCTGCTAGCTTCTGCTTGAAAGAAACTTTCTATAAACAAATAAAGCTTCTAAGTTTCTTCCCTGTTTCTCATCATGATCCTGCTTAAACTTTTTTTTTTTTTTTTTTTTTTTTTGTGGAGGCTACAAAATGTTGCAAGCAATTAAGCTTTTGCTGTGCTAAAATCTTTACCTGTAATTCTGACTGGTATTGGGTTCTCTGTTTTCTGTTACTTTTGTCCCTGTTGTCTTTCCAGATTTTGTTTTTTATGTTAAATTTAAACTGTAAGTTCCTTGCAGAGGATGTGTATCCTATATAAGCACTTTTGAGTGTCTGTGAAATCAGTTTTGACCTAAACCAAGAATAACATTAATATAATTACCACGTAGCATTTCACTGAAAAGAGAAGGTATCAGCTATCACTCAACCAGTGTTCTGCTCCTGCTTTTTCCCCAGACTGCACAGACTGCTTGGCTGCTCTGCTGTACAGTTTATTGTTACTTCTGATGCCTTAATATCTGCTCAAACCCTTTCTGACTGCTGCTGTGGTTGTCTCTCTTGTGTCTGCAGCTTAGACAAGATACATACAGTTCTTTGTCTTGTACCTCTTATCTTTGCTTCAAATATATTATAAATATTTTGGAGAACATTGCATGTCTGTTCTTTGTTATTAATTCCTAATCTGTCCTAATCTGTCTGTCTATGATGCTGCATTCAAATTGTGGGAGTGATTCTGCTGGCCTAGATTTGCATAGGTTTTGGGTAGAAAGATGAGGGATGTGCTTTGACTGTTACAATTGCTTGTAGTCATCTAGAAACTGCCCTTGGCTTTGGCTCCTATAGTACAGGTTGTCGTTGACTCCTTCACTACTGTGCTCCAGAGGAAAGCTGCTGTCCTGGTGAGTGCCAGGATCTATGCTGACACTATAAAATCTCAACATCTGTTAAAAGCTGAGCAGCTACAGGAACAGGATTTTTCTCCTCATAGTGCATGCTCTAGGAAGTCCACTTTGCCAAGTGAGGGAATGGTCTGCTTGCCATTTCTAGAGCCACACCTCCTAGTTGTTTACTAAGGAGGCAAACCCATTTTTGGAAGAAGTGTTTGTCCTACACTCTTAGTAGGTGTGAGAGAGCTGATAAAGTAGCTGTTAAGAAATGCAATTTACTAGTGAATTTAACTTCCCTGCCTGTTATCTTGGCTTTCATTATTTTTATTTTGTTGTAGTGTGATTTTAAATTTGTTGAAGTCTTATATGTTCTTGCTGCTTATTTCAACTACCATGGAAAATTCCACATTTTGTATGGCTATTTTGGAGTTTATCATTCACTAGCATATATAGCTGCATGAGATTTCACTTTTTTGAATAACAGTGTTATCTCTTGTAGTGTGTCAGCCCTTACAAAGGACTTGGGATCAATAGTTAAATAAAGTCTTTGGAAGTTCTTAGCAGTTATCCATGCTCTTATATCTTCAGTGTAGCACATAGGTATTAGGAGGTTCCTGACTGCCTCAGGAACCAGAAAGATAAACTGGTATGACTGCTATTATTTCACATCGGATCATGTATCATAGAAGAGTTGCAGGGTAGGAACCAAACGCAGGTAAGTCTCCGTCCTGGTTTTGCTGTCAATATTGGGATTTTGGTTTTGCCATCAATGCTGGGATTTTGAATCTTAGCAGGAAAACCATGGAATCAAAAGAGCAAAGAGTAACTTTGCTCTTTTTTAAAAGAGCAAAGAGTGCAATTAATCTGGTGGTAAAGCAGTTGCAGTGTACTGAATAGTGAAATGTTGTGTTTGAGACATTTATAAAATGAAACTGTAGAAAACCATGTGTACTTGACTGATGTACAGCTTTGTTGCTAAATTTGTTTATGGGACTAATTTTGACTACTTAAGTCTCTCTAGTTACAGAAAGGTAAATGTAGCTTCAGAATTTAGAAACTACTGCTAATGCAGTTGATAGATCGCTACTGGCAGCCTTGAAGCTGAAGACTTACTCCTTATTAGTACTCACTCCGGGGTTTTATTTATATATATATATATGTATATATATATATATATGTATGTATTTGTCTGATTTTTGAGATCTGAGTCGTCAAGTTCTGAAACCGTGGTTGAGTCTGATGCAGCTCAAGAATCTTGTTTAAACAGCTTTTAAAGTAACCCACCAGGGAGAGCAAGCATATGTTAAAACTTTTTTTAAGAGAAGTTATACTTCAAGGATAGCTAAGTATTTTAATAAAGTACTTAAAAACACTGCATTGGTGTCCAGAGATATTTTGGTGAGGGAAAAGGTAAAGATTATGAGAGCATATTGGCTGCTCAATGACAAGGTGAAGATAAATTGGCTACTGCCTGATGGTTTTGTTGGCTCTTACCTCTTGGGAGAGCATGTGGTCGGTTACCAGTTTGTCTATGACTCTTCGTTGTCTAAACCTCTTAAACATCATACTTGTCTGAGTCTTTGATATTAAATTGCATAACTTAATGACGTCAAAATATATAGATTGATAGAGTGTTTTCTCTATCTTCCCTTTCTTTATTTCTTTTTCCCTGAAGAATTCCCTGCCTCATTCACATTAAGTTTGACATAAAGGAATTAGAAACTGAATAGAATGAAGAAACATGCTGAAAATATTATGGGTAACTGAACAAGATGAAGTCATGTCACACTTGGCGATTGAACTGAGTTCAGGGGCTACCTCTGAAATAGATTTCTGAATTTGCTTGTGGCATTGCAGAAAACTCCAGGTATGCTTCACATGAAATTTTGAATCTAGTAGAGAAGCTAGGGTAGGTTTATTGTGAGTGAAGAAGGAATGAAAAGTAGACACTTTTATTCTTTTTTTTTTTCCCCTCTGAAATTCATCAGTAATGAACTGTATTGCAGGACTGTAGTTGGATAACACAGTATTTCAGCTCCAGTTTTGGTCTTGGGGCTTCTCACTGCATTTGTATTTAGTCCCAGAAAGCTAGGGCACTTTTTCCAGTTGCCAAAGAAAATGTGTCGTGGTTAACACAATCCAGCCAGACGTTTAGCTACTCATTGCTTGACTTTTCTACAATTTTTACTATGGAATATCAAATCACTTGTGAGAGTGCCAGACAAAATAATCAAGAAAAATTGTTTTCTTCTTTGTGTGATTTTTCTATCCTTATTGATGCTATGTTGGAATTGGCGTGTTGTAGGTACACTAAGAAATAATCTTGTAAAATGGTATTTGCCTTCTTTTTTCTTTTTTTTTTTTTTTTTCCCAGCTTTCCAATAAAAAACTCTAGCAGGCTATTTTCTTGTTTTACTATAAATGAACTGTGCTTGTTCTTTCTGAGAAACTAATTTTGAGAATTCAATATATTCCCATACAATAACTGTTCCTACTCTGTTTGAAATAGTTGCTTTTACTTACTGTTTTTCTCTGAGACTACACACCTGCTTGTCAGTATTCACAGATTGTTGTGACTGCATGGCCCTTTAATGGTAATCTCTGATTAGCCACTGTGTTCCCAGACTTTGGAGTTTGTTATGATCTTTTAGAGAGGAAAGAGATGGAAGAGGATTGCAGTTATCTGTAAATAATTAGGCAGGTGGGCTCTTTATGCCAGCTGCGCAAAAGAGTTCGGTGATCTAATCAAATACCAAATATGAGCTAACATGTGCCATGGTTATTGAACCATGTGAGGCTAAATATGAATAAGCACACATTTTGCTATGGCTGTGACTAATGTAGGCATAGATTGATTTCATTTTATTCTGCATGGCTATTTTATCATTAGTTTCATTTGGAAGAGAAAATAGTAAACCAATTTTTATGGTTACAGAATGGCATTGAATTGTGAGCTTTATGAGACTAATAGAGGTAATGATAAGAGTGTTAAACTTCACTTTTCCTAAGAAAACAAGGAAAGCAAAATAGTTGCTCAGAAAGATTTGTTGCACTAAAAGAAAATCGTATAAATCTGATGTGCCATTGTGCTTTTTATTATGGTATATAAACAAAAATGGGGATTTTATTTATCTAATTCCGGAAACAAAGTACTTTTAGAGAAGATACCTAAGTGTTTTATCGTAGTGATTTTTCTACCACATTTTCAACATATTTTAGGGACCCCTATTTCCCCTTTTAATGAGAAAATATGAGTTGTTTTTCAGGAGCTGAAAATGTAAGGGAATTCAGTGTATGAACCCATAAAACCTTCAAATTTCAGTCTCATTTCAAAACTAGATCTTCAGAACAGATCCAACATTCTGACAGTACCACTTTCAGGTTATTGTTCTCAGGTATCTATACTGCCACAGCTGCATGCTGCCAGACTCTCTCGAGTCTCAGCTGTCAGTGTGTTTGATGGTTGCGCAGGATGTTTGGATCTGTAACACCTGGCCTATTTTGTGAGGACATTTGTGTTCAGAAATGGGGCTAATAACCACTTGTGTCCCATTTTCACATGTATTCACACTGTAGAGATACAGGACAACATATTTATGCTTGAACTTTATGCTAAAGTTCACCTGAGTGTAGGATAGTGTAGATAAAATTGTCTGAATTTATGAGATCATTTGTGTGAAGAAGATATGAAGCTTAAAGGATGTATTATACTGAAGAATTAGGTAGTAAAGTCCACCAACATAAATGTTAGAAGTGGAATAAATGCTCTTGTGAGAAATCAGAGAGTACTGACTCTGGGTCCCTACTGAAGAGAGGGGTAAACTGCTGCTGTCACCCATGAAGAAGCTGCGAATTCACATCTTTCAGGTAGGATGAGTGAGTAGGATTATGCCTGTGGCTGTGTGGATCCTGAGGTACATGTCTGGGTGCTCATGTCAGCTTCAAAATAGAGGATCACTCTCTGCAGATAAGTGACAAGAAGCTGGCATTTCTTAGCATGCTTTCAGCAAGACACTTGGAAACAAATAGTTATTGATGTTATGATATTGAATTATTATGTATCAGATTCTTTTTGAGCAATGATAAATGTTTCATGAAGGATTTTAACAAAAGTTTCTTTTTTTTTTTTTTCCTTCAAAAGGTTGTTTAAACAACTCCTGTAATACACAGTTGTGATAAAAAAAACTTGTACATTTAATAATGAAAATAGAATCCAAGCATCTGGGTCTACTGAGACTGTTCCTTTGCTCTGTGCATTCAGAATCATCTGTGAGCTCCTCTTCCTTTTTTATCTTAATTTAGGGTGGCTGGTATTCTATGGCAACATGAGTTTCCTTGCCCTGGGTGGATTTAACTGTAATAACACTTTGATATATATATTATTTTATTTTATTTTATTTTAGACAATGCAGTGCCACTGTGAAGTGGTTGCTTAGGTTAGCACCTTCAAACTCAGTCAGCCTGCTCTTTTCATACATTTGGTTGTTTCTGTTGATTTCACTCACTGACTTTTTTTCTCGTATTTGTACTGTTAAGGCAATAAATACATCTTTGTTCATGCTGTTCTATTTAAGTCCATTAAGGCACTTCTTTAGTGTACTATCTTGGGTACTCATTTACAATAGACCAAAGGAAGTTTCCTTTCCATTTGTAACCATTGTAGGTAAACACAGAAAACAGAATTTTAAGGATAAACAAGACCTGGGTTTTCACAGCTGTCTTGAAGGACTTTTATAGAAAAAAAATAATCAAGTACTTGTTCTGACCTGCAGAATCTTCCCCTGGTGGCAAAGCCCCTCAAGGAATAAGCAAAATTTTAGAGTGAAGTCGTCCCTAAAATGTATTTTTAATTACTCCTTTTGTTCCCTCTGTCCCTCTGCTGTTTTCCTCATACACTAATCATTTGTAATCTTTGAGTGAATGAGTTACCAAAGTCCAGGTGGACCAGAGAGCAGAAGCAAGCCTCCCTCTTGAATATCTATTCTATCCCAAACCTGTTCTCCCACCTGAAGAGGTGGGAAAATTGAGAGGGGTTTAGGCAGTCCTAATACCTGTCTTTCAACTTCCCAAGGATGGAGTGGAAAATTTCACACGTTTTCTTGGGAGGTGGCTTTTATCGTTTGGAGAAGTGGGTGAGGAGTCTATAACTCTTACAGCTGGCTGCTATGCCTATTTAAAAATAAACAGAACAAGAAACACTAATCCAATCAGCAAAGCTTTCCACTTTCACTACGTTTAAAAACAGAATTGACTATTTGCAACATGCGTTTTTATTGGCCAAGTAAACTAGTAGCACATCGTTTGGCTTAAGCAGGCATTTGAACCATTCTCTCTCTCTCTCTTTTCCCCTCATAAATGACAGGTGACCAACAAACACAATGTGTCTAAGTCTGGTCTTCAGTACTTTTTCCCTGCAGACTGAGCTCTGAAAGGAGATGCTGAGTTGCTCATTGGAGGTGTCATGGGACAGCCATGTAAGGAAGATCTGCCACAAAATGGAGTGGCTGTTGATGTTTAGATCAGAGCCATGGTCTGCAGCTGTGACAAATACAACAGAGAAGAGGCTGCTGCTTCGCTTGTTTATGTGGTGTGGAGGAGCAAATTGTGGGATTCTTTGCAGATGCAATGAAATATTTTTTTTCAATTCATATCTCCCTCTTAACTGTGTCAAGAATTGCCTCATTAAAAGGCTGGTTTTTTTTTTTTTAATTATTATTATTATTCACCACTTTTATTTTATGTCCATAAAAGTCTACTGAGGAGTTTGCTTTCTATCCAAAAAGTTTTCTTCAGGATCTAATAAGTAAGGTGAAGTCATTTAGGGAAATTTCTTTCCTGACCATGATAATGTATACTTTTGTGTGTACATAGGTAAATATATGAGGCAGATGGTAACAGATAATTCTGCAATCTGTGTTGTTTACTTCCTGCATATCCAGGAATTTTTCAAAATCTGAAATTTGGCCGGTGGATGATTTTTTTTTTTTTTAATTTATTTTTTGATGTTGTTGAATGTTGAAGATGATTGTAGCTTTCTTGAAGGATCTTAAACTGTATGTTGTGAAGTTTTTTGGGGGGAGGAAAATGTAAGAAATTTTTTTGGCTTGCTTTTTAAGCAATGTAGAATCTCTGTCTTTAGTATGTAGTCTAGCCCAGAAGTATAAAGACTGCTCTTAAATTTCTGTCTGTGCCCCAGAATTCATTGTGTTTTCTGGGGACCACCAAGTCACAACAAGCTTCTGTCAGGTCTCCTCCTCCTTAGCTCCTCCCTTATGTTTCAGGGGAGGGGAGGTAGAGGCAGAAGGCTGTATGTGCGTTTCATCAGTCTGTAATTTCCTAGCTTGGGGGTATAGGCAGCCGAGTGCAACACAAATGATACAAAAGAGAATAAAAGAGGTGGCCTTGGATTTATATATGAATTACAAATTCTTGATTGCAGGCTTTGGTAAATGTATACATAGATATAGATATTTCTCTGTTTTTTTAGGAATACACCATAGATATAATTTTTGCCCAGACTTGGTATGACAGTCGTCTAAAATTTAACAGCTCAATGAAAGTGCTTATGCTTAATAGCAATATGGTTGGGAAAATTTGGATTCCAGACACTTTCTTCCGGAACTCAAGGAAATCTGATGCTCACTGGATTACAACTCCAAATCGCTTACTTCGAATCTGGAGTGATGGAAGAGTATTATACACTCTAAGGTGGGTTTTTAATAAATGAGTAGAAAAAAAAAAAAAAAAAAAAAAAAAACCAGAACTGTTACAGCTAAGAATATGAGAGTAAAAAATATGGAGCATGTCTCTGGCAATTCTTTCTTGGGCCACAGGAATTTGCAAGGAGTTTTCTAAGGAGAAAAAGAATAAATTATTTGATAATGAAAAATATAAAATAGTATTGAAATATATTGCCCAGATAATTGGGTAGATATAATTGAAATGGATAGCAAATTTTAATCCTGTTTATGTACAGACAGGATTTAAAAAAAAAAAAAAAAAAAGATATGTAGCCAGTAACATAGTGGTGGTCTGTCATTAAGCTATCACGGATCTAGTCATAAATCATTTAACACATTTCTGTGCTAAGCAGTTCAGTATTTAATTTCCACCAAATTATATTCTATAAGGAAAATATGAATGCTTCAAAAAATAAAAATCATAAAAAGTTTAATTAAGTCTAAGGCCCAAGTTCTGCCTATACTACTTTACGTGTTTACTCTAAAAAGCTTTTAAACTTGTTCCTCCAAATTTGGCATAAGCAAACGTTGGCAATTAATCTGCTTGGTAAATGGGGCATGCTTTCGGTGATTTTAAGTTTTGCATCTAGGCTATCTGTACTGATCATTTAGTCACTTATCAAACAGTTCTTGAATAGCTTTAGTCTACAGAAAGGATTTTAGGGTCATCTCTCAGTTTATTTCTTAAGAAAGTTTAAAAAATCTTGCTAGTTTTGGAGCTGATAGGGAAGTAGTGAATGCAAAAGATGCCGTAAATCTGATTCTGCTCTCCATCAGTCATTATTATTATGATTACTGTTTAAATTAGAAAGTTTAAATTACTTTTTTTTTTATCATTTATGATATTTTCATATGCAGGCTGTTAGTGTTGTATGAGTATTTTATAAAAGTATTCTGTAACAGAAGAAAGAAGAATTTTAAAGAGATTCTGTTCCCTTAATGTTTTCTTAATATGCTTCATTTGAAGGTATATGAATACCGTGGGAGAGCACTTTGTAAACAGTTTATTCTTCTGGTGTTTACAAAAATCTCTAGATAGTCTCTTTTGTTAACATGTTATTTTTTTTATTTTTATTTTTAGTGAAAAAATCATACTCAGACTTTACCCTTCCATTGTCTGTTTAGTTTCAATGGTGTATATATATATATATATTTTTTTTTTTTTAACAGGCTTTAATATATCAATCAAACAAGCAAACCCAACCAAAAAATGTGAGCTCTCGCAAAGCAATAGTTTAGAATTATTGTGCTGGAGTTTGAGCTATAAAGTGCAATAAACTAGTAATAAAAAAGCAAGACTGTGTATTCACCTGGCACTGTAAAAAGCAAACATCTGTATAGTTGAGATGGTCTGAATTTAGCCTTAAGTGGAATAACATTGAGAAATTCATAGGTTGGTGATTGAAGGAACAATAATTAGATCTGACAGTGCTCCAGATTCCCCTGCACCACCACTCTTTCCTTACTTGAGGGAGTAGACGTGGTGATTCTTTAACGCTCAGCTACTCTTACATTCTGGCCTACTGAGCTTACTCTGAGCTTAGACCTTACTCATTCCTTTGCACCCATCAGTGATTCCAGATCTGGTTGCATTGTTTTTAATAAAAGTCTGGTTTTGTTTTCTTTTTCTTTAAGGGCTTGGCTATCCAAAGACTGAAAATGGAAAACAAAGGCAGTACATGCATATACCATAGTTGGTAAATTTGAAAAGCATCTCCAGAGGTCTCTTACTTGGAAATATGGTCTTTTTTTTTTTTTTTTTTTTTTTTTTCTCCCCAAGTGTATGACAAGAACTACACTTTCCCTTACAATCCCATATCTTTCTCTTGGTCAGGTCAGATTTTGGGAAAGCTCCTAGTGACATTTTGGGTAGAATAACTACTTAGTTCACAGACTTTAAGTGCTTTATGGCAGTGCATGGCACAATCTTCCTTTTCCTATCCCTTTTAGTCTGGTACAGAAGTATTGCATACAGTTCAGCACGCGAGCATTTTGTTAATTTTCATGTTAATTTTCAAAGTTGTTTTTAGAAGAAATTCTGACTTTCTTCACTGTAGTGCCATCAAACGAGGAACTATTTTAAATGCAAAGAAGGCAGTTCAGAGTCTAACCCTTTAATCTAGCTTTCGAGTGAAAGTTAGTTGAACTGGTTTTCTCATTGGTTGCTTGGAAGCTCTTTGGAAATCTGTGGTAGTATTTTTTAAAAGCAGCAAATGATTCTGTTGTCCAAATATTATGAGTTCAAAACTGCTTCTAAAATGTATATTAGCTACCTGAATAACTTAAGTACCTTAGACATTGAATGAGTAGAAATGTTAAGACTGGTCTTTCCAATCCATATTACTGTCTTTACCAGAGCTTCTTCTGTAAGTGTAGAGCAGGCCCTATGTTAAAGTTTTGCTGTAATAAACTCCTCTCCTTGCCCTGCCTTCATCCCCATCGTTTTACCCCTCTTTCTTTGAGAGACATCTGGGAGATCCCTCAAATCAATTGACATTTTTGAAATTGACTTGATATGGCAATTGAAACAACACAGGTCCTCAGGCTCTATATGGTGATAGTTTTTGTTCTTCAAAGGTCAAGGTGGATGCTTTTTGCAGATACACAGCTGACTATCCATAAAATCCATTAAGTGGCAAAACTGATTTCTGTGCATGTTTTTTACTATCTAGTCTGAAGTGTCTGGATGTCTGGATGCTTGAATATAATCTTTCTTGTCTCTTTCTTTTTTTTTTTAATTTTTCTTTTATTTTTTATTTTTTATTTTTTTTTAATTTCATTTTCTAATTAGACTGACAATTAATGCTGAATGTTATCTTCAGCTTCATAACTTTCCTATGGATGAACACTCCTGTCCACTGGAATTTTCAAGCTGTAGGTGGTACAATACTTTGTTTTCTTTTCTTTTTACATTCAGGCTTTAAATTTCCTTAAGTTCTGGCAACAAGAGAGCAAGTAATTACTTTTTAAAGCCTTGCAGTGAAGGAAAAATAACAAACCTATTTATAATTTGCTTTGATTTATTGCATTACTTATTGCATTATTAAATGCAATAACGAATGAGTTGAATTACATGCATTTCATTTAGTTGCAACTTTAAAAATAATCATGTTGCTTAGGAATGTGATGCAGTGCCCATTCCAGTTAATAGGAATGTATTTTCCTGGAAGAACTTTATTTTTTATGCCTGCCATACTTGCCAGCTTTGAATTGGTTCCATGTGGTATACTTAAGAGCAAAAAGACCTGCTCTCTTCAGCCTGTTCTTGTAAATGCTAAATCAGTATAAGGACTCCTTCTCTTTTCAGTCGGACTTACTTATGTGAGCAAGAAATACAACATACAGACTTATTTTTTAATACAAACTGTGTTAGATATATATATATATTGTTCCTAAGGGAATTGTTCTATTACTGGCAAAAGAATCCTAAACAACCTGAACACAGCCAAACAACTTATTCTTATATGTGAAATCTAATGGGCAATGAAATCAAACTTTAGTGATTCTTCTTAAATGAATATTTTCATTTAGCACTTCCTTTTTGAATATTTCTAGCTAAATGAACTTTGGTAGCTCTGATGATTAAATAAAATTTGGGTAATTTGGAACTACATGTGAAACACATGAAAGTCAAGAAGGTTGCAGTTCCAGCTGGATTACTGAACAGTGACTCAGGTCACAACTCCATGCTAGGGAACTGAAATTTTACCAAAGTATAAACTAACAAGTGTATATGCTTTGAAGCTCTTTGAGGTCTATTAAACCTAATGTGTATTATATATTGATACATGGTGATGACTCTGAGACAGTTTTTCATGTCAGAGTTCCAAAATTTTGTGTAGGTATTTTCTAACCAGTTGTATTTATATAGTTTTTGGTTGATCACACTAGCTAGACTTAAAAGTTAGGCTAGATATTTTGTTATTGTTAGGTGTATCAGGTGGAGTACAGATTTTCTCGCTCTCTGATGCACTTTATATATTGCCCTGGTTTAGTTTATAAAGAACTTCAGAAATCACAAAACATGCTTTGATATATACCGTGGCTGAACGCTTGATTTGCTCTGTTTTGTTCTAGATGGATATCCCAGAAATGAAATTGAATATAAATGGAAGAAAACCTCTGTTGAAGTAGCAGATCCAAAATACTGGAGATTATATCAGTTTGCATTTGTAGGGTTACGAAATACAACTGAAATTTCTCATACTCTGTCTGGTAAGGCAAAGTGTGAAGTTTTATTGCATGTAATATCTATGTAGAACAAAAATAATAGAAGAAGATACAACGAAAACCCATTTTCAATGTCATCCAAGAATGTATTTTTTATTTACTTATTTATTTTTAATTTGTAGGTGATTATATTATTATGACAATCTTCTTTGATCTCAGCAGACGTATGGGATATTTTACTATCCAGACATACATTCCGTGTATTCTCACAGTTGTTCTCTCATGGGTGTCATTTTGGATCAATAAGGATGCAGTTCCTGCAAGGACATCTCTGGGTAAGGACGTGTTTTGTCACCTCTGGAGGTTCTGGTACTCCACAGGAATACAAATCTGCAGAGGGCACTGAATTAACCACAGTTTATTCCCCTTCAGGTTATGACCATTGCTCACCCTTTCTCTTAAACTGCAAGGTAGGAGGATCCTGTTGCAGTAGCACAGCAGGGCTTAAGGAGGGAGTGTTGAGAATGGAAATCTGGAAATACTGACCCAAGCCTTGTGGACATGCTGTTGTTCACATAAATATATATTTTTCTTTTTTATGTTCTTTTCTTTGTCATCTCCAGTTATCTCCATTCTCCAGAAAACTGAAGATGTGTGGTATTTTATTATTTTATTTTATTATTTTATTATTTTATTTTAGTGTGTGTGTGTGTTTAGTGAATTTGTTTGTTTGGTTTGTTTGTTTTAATAATAAAAACAATTAATTTGCTCTTTTAAGTCCAGGATAAGAGAGAAAATTTACAACCAAAGTTGAACTTCAAGCATTTAAGTACATTAAATTGCAAATTTTCTGTTTCTGTCCTTCAGGACATTGTTTTTATTACAGATATTACAGAAATGTTGCAAGTTCACTACAGTTTTAGTTCTGTGTTAGTGTCATCTTGGCTGAATTGATTAGCGTGGCACTGGCCTCCTACATGTGACCATTTGGGATTCATACACGACCTTGTAGAAGTGTCATAGTCCCCATATATTCACAATAGATGGAGATGCATGGAGGGCATAGGATGCACATTAGCAATTCACAGCTTAGCATTGGTGGATGATTATAGTAAAACTGGTAATGGCAGTATGACCCCTTTTTTTTGGAAAGGCCAAGAGTTGAGACTGTATCTTAGGATGTGAGAGATCCTCGTCAGTTTATAGGATTTTGAATACATCGTTCCCACCTGGTAGGAGCATTTCCTACTAGAAGAGTAAGTCCAGGCTTTAGCTCCTTGCCTTTCCACTGAAACTGGTCTACAGTCCAGTCAGGACTGGAAGATTAATGAGTCAAGAAAGAAATCAAGCAAAAATGAGCATGGCTTAGTAGCCTAATGAAAAGGTAAGGGAAGAAAATCCAAGGCTTGGATTTTACGTATGTGCTATTCAAAAGTTCTGCAAAGGTTAGTGAAGAGAGCCTAAAATCTTGAATAAATAAGTGAAACTCTCTCTTGATATTAAGAAATGTATTATAAAATTTCTTTCACTTACTAATCATTGGGCATCATTGTGGGGACAGTCTAGGAGGATGCTAGCTGTAACAAAAAAAAACTGTCATACTGGTATCCTGCTAGTATCTAATTTGTTCTTTTTACGGAGTGCTTTTTCTGTACCACTAACCTAGCAAATTTGCTTTGGATCTCATGATGAAACTAGAGTTTTCATGCTGTCACTTCAGCAGTACTGTCTTCCATCTACTTGAGATGTACTACAAATGTTTGCCATATCATATTTATGGCTCCCTGCAGTTAAATCTGAGTTCCTTTTGTGTGAATACTCAAAAGCCAATGTTTGGCAGATAGTAGGATGACTTTTCTCAAATGCAGGTGTCCTGATGAAGAAAAAAAAAAAAAAGAGTTAAAAGAGTTTACAAGTCAAATAGATGTGATTTTAAAGGAAAAACAATAATTAAAATAAGGAGTGATAAATTAAGAAAAGAAGGCCAAAACTAAGTAAGGTGCATCATGGCAAGTAGTTGTGATGCTGTGGAAGGTTTGCTTCCTTCCAGAGAGTGGAGAGGACTGGGAAAGTCCGTGTCATCTTTCATCCTTTTGGAACAGAAGTCAGCAAAGGGAACAGTGGGTGTCACTTCCAACCTGGAGGCTGTGCTGGGGTCTGGTATACTTAAAATGCCTGGTAATTTTTCTTGCATACATGCTGGAAGATCCTGGCAGATTGGGGTTTCCCAAAGCAGAAGGATTGCAATGATTAAAGGTCTTTGGATACATAATTTTGCAGAGTAATGTCTAATTGATTCTCAAAAACATCTACTGGGAGCAAAGCACACTGCTGAAAATCTCTGTGGTTGTCTGTGTGCACTTTTAGGCAAGTAATATCTTTGAAAAATCTGTTGCAAATCTGCTTCCCTCCTGCATCATCAGTCAATAGCAACTCCTGATTCCATGCTTTGATTGAAAAGCCATAGAAAGCCCTAGACTGGTATAGCACTTTTTTAAAAAAAAATTTAAAAAATATTTATTTATTTTTCTTTTCCAATAAGCCTACACATATAAGTAACAAATTATGTGTGTGTTCAAGTATTGCTCTCCAAAGTAAAGGTCACAGCTTAATTTTGGACTACTATGAAAAAGCTTTGCATCTCCCTGAAGCGTCACATATAAGAAGAAAGTGTTAACACCTTCTAAATGTTAAACCAGTGAGAGGGGTATTGTTGAGATACTAAGCAAATTGCTACCAAGGCCAGCTTGTTCATTTAGTTAACTTATATATAAGTAAATAAAGGGAAACATTTTTATTAGTAAAGACAAAGTTTTGAAAAAATATCTAGTAACTCAGAGAATGAGACCAGAAAGGCCAAGAGAGTCATCTAATTTGACCTACTACAAATCAGAAACAAATAGTTGTAAACATTATTCATATAATCATAGAATGGCTTGGAAGGGACCTCATAGATCTTATAGTTCCAACCCCCCTGCTAGATCAGTTGCTCAGGGCCTCATCTAATCTAGTCTTGAATACCTCCAGAGATGGGGCATCCACAACCTCTCTGGGCAACCTGTTCCAGTGCCTCACCACCCTCTGAGCAAAGAATTTCCTCCTAACTTCTAATCTAAATCTCCCCTCTTTTAGTTTAAAACCATTTCCCCTCATTCTGTCATTATCTGATTGAGCAAAGAGTTGCTCCCCTCTTTTTTATAAGTCCCCTTCAAGTACTGAATTCCTTTTTCTGATGCTTTCTGAAAGTTTATTGTTTCTGTTGTTGTTGTTGTTGTTGTTTTTAATTATTGATACATAATGCACCTTTTTTTATGAGTGAGTGTTTTTATATATTTTAAACTTTCAAGAGCCAAGGGTCTTTTACCTGTTTATAAAATGTGTGCTTATTTGTACTGGTTTGCCTATTGTACTTGTTTTATGCATGCATTCTGTAACATTTATAAAATTATACAAACTTTATCAGTGTCTTGTTTTCTCCGGTGTGTGTTGAAAATGGGAAAGATGTAAATTAAAGGTGAAATGCGCTACCTTCTGTATGATCCCCTGGTGGCCACTGGATCCACAGTGTCTTCTTACAGTAGCACTAGTGTGTATGAATGTGATCTGGGGTGAATCCTGTTGTGGCTCAGTTCTTGTATGCCTCATGAATGAATTAAGGGCTAATTTGAGTGGTGTATTTATATATATATATAGTGACAATATGATCGAATTACTCATATATTTCCTTATTTTTCTGTTGTCTTTCTTACTTTATCAAACAGGCATTACAACGGTGCTGACCATGACAACATTGAGTACAATTGCCAGGAAGTCACTCCCAAAGGTTTCCTATGTGACAGCAATGGACCTTTTTGTCTCAGTTTGCTTCATTTTTGTGTTTGCTGCCTTGATGGAATATGGCACCTTGCATTATTTTACCAGCAACAGAAAAGGGGACAAAGGAAAAGATAAGAAGGCAAAATCTAAGCCATCAGTAAGTTTAACCAAATGATTAAGAAGGAAAAAAAAATGGTTCTTGATTTTATTATCATATTAATTTTGAGGGACTTTTTCAAAGACAGCTGGTTTGTTTATTTATTTTTATATAAGTGGGAGGTTGCATTCGTTTTCTGTAAATACTACTAACAAGCAAACTTTTTTGATCATTCCACTCATATGTGAGTGAGAACACGAGTCTAAAACACCCTAGAGAGGTGTTTTGATGAAATTTTCCATGCTATGCCCTTGGTGCTTCTAGAGCTGCCCATGGATCTTGTGCCTATGGAGAGTTCTATAGGGGCACAGCATTTCTGGAAACATCATCTGTCAAAGAACCACAGGTAAGACTATAGCAACAAAGGTAATGTAAATGGACTGAAGCTGTGAGGATTTGTTAGGGTCTGTATCACCTAATGTCATTTGGGTTTTACCTTGCTAACACTGCAGAGAAAAAACTGCTTATTATCAGTCAGAATTCTGACCCTCTTTCACTTCATAAACAGTACTTTAAGTCATTTTTTTCGTTTACTTCCATGTTTCTTTCTAGTAAAATGAATCTTCTCTTTTTTACAAGTTGAAGTTTTTATTGTATGAATGCCCAAATATCATAGGAGTAAATATTATTCTATTTTAAGAGAATTTCTGTTCCCATAGTTAGAATATTGGAATTTCTGAAAAAATCCATTGTTGGAAGACGGTACAAATATTTAAAGCTAATCTCTATATTACTAAAATATTTAGGTAAAGGAATTAAATAGCTTATTCATTAGAACAATAGTCCTACTAGTTGAGGCTTTACTGTAGTCTTCTTTGGGACCGAATAAAAGGAAGGAAAATGTTTTAAAGCCCCCTTCCGGATCATTTCATCCAAACAAGTTGTAGCATAGATAAATCATAATATCAGTTGTCTTTCCTGGGCGAGGGCTGAATGACACCTGTGTAAGATCAAACAGAAGATGAAATGAAATTACAAAAGCCCAGATATGGAATTGCAGAAATCCTGGTATGAACCATATCTGTTTTGTGACTCACATCAGAAAGTGCTGGTGCACCTGTTTTGAGCAGTGCTATTGTGGGAGATTGTTTTATGGCAGCCCTATGGAACTGCTGTGGCTTAATAGCTGGGAAGTGAGAGTCCTGTTTCATATGCACAACTAGTAATGGTGAGCTGGTCCAGGAGTGTCAGCTTTACAACAAGACTAGTGGCGAAGGGTTAATACTACCCTATCCTGCCTTGGTCAGGCATCACCATGATCCTCAGGGAATTCCAGACAAGAAAACTGGAAGTCAATTGGAAAATGTAAACCTAAAACCTCCTTGCTGTTAGTGGTAGGAGCAACTGCATAGAAGGCATGGAAGGTAGGTGTTAGCAAGGGCGACAGCTAAATTTACTGTCATTGCTTAATGACAGTATAAGATAGAGGCTGCAGAATTTGGAGTACATCCCAGTGTTATTAGAGCAGTTTCAGTTCAGTTTGAGATTATTGTGGCAATGAAGTCTCAACAACACTTAGGGATCAGGGATCAGAAATGGGTGTGCTCACAGCATGCACAACAAGGAAAAAGTGAAGAGAAGAGGAATTACTGCATATTCAAACCAGTGAGAAATTAAGATCAGCTGGTGGCAAATCAGCAGACATTGAAGTGGTTTGAAAGTATACTCTTAAGGAATGGAGCACCGAGACTTTCCAGAACTTTTCTTCCTATATCAGCCATTTGTGCAATAATCTGCCAAGTGCTTTGAGACTTTCCATGCATATGATAATTTAAAATGTAGAAGAATGGTGAAATATAAACTATGATACATTGAATAAACAGCTGAAATTTGGACTAAGATTAGAATTAGTAATATAATACTCAAAACACTTTTCAGTTGTGTTTTACTTTGCTCTTAAAGCATGCCTTTTATTTCTAAGGAGTGAAAAAACAATCTTTTCACATACAATTCTTTAAACATGCTTTAGCACATTATGGCTATAAGAGCATACTAGATAAGAAATGACTAAAAAAAAGGGGGGGTGTCAAATTGAATATAATCAGATGTAAAGGATTTTCATTTAATAAATAGATTTTCTTAAGTTTTAATAAAAATCTTTAAAATTTCTTGCTCCAAACAGAGCAATTAAACAAAATATCTGGTTAATCAATAGGAAGTCAGTCACACAATTACAAATCGAGATTTCTTTTTTTTTTTTTGTCAGAGACTTCTGTTCATTCTTTCTTGCAATTATGGATGTGCAATTAAAAAAGAAAAATCTACACAATTTAGTTAATTCAAATAGCCGTTTTATTTTTTTTCTGGAAAGTTCTTATTCACAGGTGTGTTTTCCTAAGAAAGATTGCTTTGCATAAGTTTTATTTCTATTGCAAAATGCAATAAAATATTATTCCAAGAACTGATGCCGAAAAGGTGTAAGAAAGGATCTTGTGAAGTAATGGTAAGATTTTACAAATGATTACAGCAATATTATCTTACAAAATATGTGCTGGCATAAATCAAGTAAGGTAGAATGAATTGGCTTATGCAAATCCACATTAGTAATGATAATGAGTTTGGGAAGGAAAGATTAAACTTAATAAGTTGTGGATCTTGTTCTGATTTCCATTTCACCTGAAGTGAATGTATCACCTGTGTTATGAGCTCCACAGATGATGTCTGTCTTTTGTACATGTGTTATTGTTAATTCAGAATAATTTGGTTTTGTTCTTACTGCAGAGTATTATAAATGTTTGTCACTGTATGTAGAGTTTTATCTGCAGTATCAGTAAGTATTACATGTACAGTACACGTACAGTACTGTATATACATATTATTTTTTTTAAGTCCCCGCCAGTTAATATGAGGTCATGTTATTGTGAAGTATTGGATTCTACTTTTCGACGCACCATAAACTCACTTATGCCAAAAGTGCAAAAAAAAAATTTAGATGATTTTGTTTGTTTGTTTGTTTGTTTTTCTTCAAGTTACCAGTTTTCAGTTAAAGTTTCTTCATTCTTTCTGGACTAGAACCTTTCTGATGATTTGAGCTCTTTGTAATCTCTGAGTTCATAGGTTATGGATGCTAGATGTGTTTTCTCTCGTTGATGTGGATCCATGTTGGGCTCAGTAGGACAAATTGCTAAGGATTTTATTTTACCTTTGTCCTTTCCTGATCTTCAGATTTACCTTAAAGGTTTCATTTGATATTTTGAAAAACATTATCTTTATAACTTTTTCACATCTTATCCCCCCACTCCCACCTCCTTTTCCATATTACATTGTTTTATTTACGTTATGTATTCCCTGTCAGGAGCTAGGCCTGTAAGATGGCACTCTTTCTGCCTCTGTCAGGGCACCTCTACAAAATTCTACATCAGAAGCTAGTTTCAATCTGCTATGGTGGTATAACATAGGATTTGTTGAACAGATGGCAGGGAGAATGCTGGTAATATTTCCAGCAACAGAAGAAACTCTAGAGCAAACAATCATTGAATGCTGGAGAATCCTGCTGGGATTCTGAAGGCACAAGCTATTGAAAAGTAAGGATTTCCTTGGCTCCTCTTATAGGATTGTTTTATTTTTTCTTCTGTTTTGCTGTGGAACGGACTATTTCCTTGTTTCCCTTCTCTGAATGTCTTCCTGTGATATGTCAGTAATTCTTGGGAGCAGGTGACTACTATAGTAATCTGAGTGGTGACTTAGGTCTTGTGATCAATGTACCCTTGAAATGTAAAACGTTCCTTCCCCTTTTGGGGTTGAATCAACACATCGATTATGAAGTCTCACTGCATTCTTTACTGTGGTCTTCTTAATCACGTGTAATGCATAATGACTGGTTTGATTGAAAAAAAAAAAAATTTTTATAATCTATATCTATCTTGGGGGAGAGATGTTCTCCAGATTAGGCACAGATAAAGATGAGGTATCAGTTCTCAGGAATTTAGAAATCATTTGTCCCATGAGCAATAAAAAGTTGTACCATCATTTTTTCTTCCTACCATGATGTTTCTGAGTTGGGAATTCCTATTTTATTTCATGAGTAAAAATGAATCATTCCATCAGTCTTACATTGGTGGAACCAGCAGTCAGAAAATTCTTGTAAAGTCAGAGAAGGCATGCATATGAAATAGGCATCTTTCCTATATATCTTCAACAAAGTAATGATTTTGTAAGTTCAAAACAAATTTAAACTTACATGTTACATTTTACAAAAATAAGATCTGTTTGTAATGTCTCATGTAGCTTCTGTTTTAGTGTTGTCAGTATTTTATCAAAACTGAAAAGAATAATGAGGTCCTTTAGGATGATAATTAGCTCCCTAGGTCATCATGTCTAAAAAGTGTTGAAGCAGCAGTCTGTGTGAATCTTCCTCTGGTAAAAATGCTTATTAAATAAAGTTAACAAGGCTATTAAAAATATGGAGGATACTGCAAAGTTTTAACACTGTCCCCTTGGGATATGGTAGTAAAATGTCCCTGCAGCAATAAAGTTTCTCCTTTAACAATGTATAGAGATCTGTGTACTGGCCAAAGTAATTTCCTGGAAGTGGGACAATTGGACTCTAAAGCATCAGAAGAATTGATATGATGTGGCTTCTTGCTTTTCATATATTTCTCATACTTTCCTATCATGTATAAATTATATGAAAGATTCTTTTATATGTTTCAGTAGCCAGAGTTGCTAATTACATCATCATTTCCTGTTTTGATTCCTTATATGACAAAAAAAAAAAAAAAGTAAGAGCAGTATTGCAGTATTGATGTAACCACCATATTCAGTCTGAAAATTTTAGGAGATGCCAAAAGTGGGATGGGACTGAAAGAATGAATGAACAAGATGACTACAGAATAGTGTAAAAAGGCTATAGGATTTAGAAATTAAAACAAGGACAAACAGAGAAAGGGAGAATGTATTTTGGCATATTTAGGAAAACAAGGATAAGGAGTGAAGAGCTACATGGAAACAAAATAATAAAAAGAGGAAAGATGGGCAGTGGTAGTGCAAGTAAAAGAAAGGTGGAAAGTCACAAGAATATAATATACGGTACATAATATACGGTAATAGCAAACCGTATATGTAATAGGCAATAAGGCACCCAGATTCTTTCTGTGAAAGCTATTTATGAATCTCAACACCTGTTACACAGTTTTAACGAGAATGCAAGAAGGTTGAGTTATGCACGTGGAAAGTAGAAGTAAGAATTAAGAGCTAAATTAATCATTTTCACTGACTTCATGGCATTCTCCTAAGGAGCCTTATGTCTTGGTTTCTTTCAGCAGGGCATATTGTTTAGGGATTTAGTATCAGAGGGTTAGATGACATAACCTGGCCTTGTGTGTATCAGTCTGCAAAACTCCAACAGTAATGCTGTTCTGATCCCACTAGCTTGCTTTAGTGAAAATCCAGACACAAACCCAGTCCAGTACTAAAGATTCCAAATGATAGTAAAGCCATTATTCCCTTGGTAGTGGTGCTTATATCCTGCCCGTGGTTTTGTTTATGACCCAGTCACCAAGCTGTGGCTGACTTCAAAATGTCCTTCTGTGTTGTGTAGATGGGATCAGCTAACCCCATCTGTGTAACTAGTTATCCAGTATTCCCAGATCCCTTCAAAACCCAGTTTTCACTGTGGCAGGTGAAAAACATTCACAATCTTTTGCCTGCCTGAGCTAATTATATAGAGCAGTTCATAATTTGCAAAGCTCCCGAAACTGTTTTCTGCAATATTTGATTTTCTGTATATTGTGCTAATGTGCTTATAGTGGCCCTTGCTGTGGGAAGCATATGGAATTATTTAATGAGAGGGTAAAACAAAAACAAACACTATATTTTTCTCTTCTTTTTTTTTTCTTTTTTTTTCTTTTTTTTCTTTTTCTTAAGAAACCACCTGCAATTGCTGTTCGACCTGGATCAACACTGATTCCAATTAATAACATTAATCATCTCCCTGAACGTGATGATGATTATGGATATGAGTGCCTAGAAGGGAAAGACTGTGCTAGCTTCTTTTGTTGTTTTGAAGACTGCCGCACAGGATCTTGGAGAGAAGGAAGGATACACATTCGTATTGCAAAAATTGACTCCTATTCTCGAATCTTCTTTCCAACAGCCTTTGCATTGTTCAATCTTGTTTATTGGATTGGCTATCTTTATCTATAAATTTCAGTGGTTGGACAAACTCAGAAAAAAAAAAAAGTTATCTGTCATTAATTCTTTTCAGTGAATTGTCAAAGAATAGAGCTGGTCCAAAATGATTCAGATCGGATGTTTTTAAAATCTGAAACAACGAGAGGAAATATGATGATGTAGTCTCCCTCTTGTGATCAACTATAGAATAGATATTGGTATTTTGAAGAGGAAATTTAAAAATAAAACCTCTTATGATTAAGATTATCTGAAAACAAACCTATTTTCGTCCAGCTCTAACAAAATGCACAGACAAGAGGCTATATTATTGAACTGAACATTTCTACATAACCTTTGAATTTCAATTCTAAATGATAATGCAGATGAATTTTGTAGCATCTCTTACACCTTAACAAAGAAAGCCTTAATAATATGGGATTAATTATTCTCATCCATTTCATCTATAAGATGATGATTTTTATTAATTCCTGACTTAAAAAAGTTGAAGTGGAACATTTCTATTTTTCAACTAGACATTTGTTCTCTGCTGTATGTTAAGAAGAATGGTTAAGTCATGATTAATCACATTATACAAAACGCAGAGACAAGAGCAGCAAGAAATGCGTAAATCGCAAAAAAGCCACAAGGGTAATTCTGAGCTTGTCTTATCCTGACCATTGATATAGGCTTTTGGCTTTCAGCCTTTGATTACATGTATGTCTGTGCTCCATCTGCTGTTATTTCACTGTTGCAGGTTCCCCAAAGTTCTCCAAGAGGGCTACAACTTTGAAAAATTCCTACCAAGCTGCCATTGCTCTAATTTCATGGAATCCAGACTGGTGTTGGCTAACAGATTCTGGCCCTTCAACATAACGCTCTACACATCCTCCCCATCCCCCCGTCCTTTGTCTTATTCATACTCAGGGGCAGAGAAAGAGTTAAAGAGTTCAGTAGAATTTGTATCATCAGAGTTTGGAAAAACCTTATAACAGTGCTATAGACATTGTATTCAAAACAATTTATCCATCCTACCCATCCCTAAGAATAAAATATAGGACCTGGTCTGCTCTGCATACAGTATAGTTTTGTATATTCTGTTTGTTACTGCTTATGCTTCTCACTGAGCCAAAGCCAGATTTACTGATACTGTGTTATGGATTGCTGTGTAATTACCTCCTTGATATATATACTTTTTTTTTTTTTTCTGAATGAAAAGCCCTTTTATAAGGGGAAAAATAAATATAATTCTTATGTATTACAGATCCTTCTTCAAGATGGGGTGTATTCCCCGAAAATCACAGGACCAGTACTCTAACCTTTCTATGGTCAGAGCTTCTGTTCCCTTTGGTAGGAATTCTTCAGTAGTAGTCTTTCTGGACTAACTTCTATGTGTTGACTAGTGCTGGCTGGCAGCATTTACTATCTAAATTCTATTTTAAATCCATTGTCTTCATTATAGAAAAATGCAGTCTTTCCTCCTTTCTCAGAAAGAAACTGGTCTCAAGTGAGCTTGCAAAAATCACTGTAAAATTAAGATATGCATTAAGTAGAAGTCAGAATTACACAGAAGACCTTACAGATCTTTAAAGAGGATTAATGGGATTAACATTTGGCTGTAGGTGAGGATGCTCGGTACGAGAGATAAAGACATGATTAATGGTTAATTATAGAAAATGATACATGGAAGAAGCCTCCCCCTCCCCCCAATATTTCTGAATGTGCTACCTCCTCTGAATTTTTATCAGAATAAAAGTAATGGATTTTCATAGGCTAGTTGGTACCAGAAGTAATAAGATACTCAGTACATATGTGAACAGTTACTGCAATGTTCAGCCCCAAAGTTTAATAAAGAATGCCAGACTATGTGCAGTGATTCTGGAAGCAAGTGTGACTGAGAAGATCACATTTTAATGCAAGCTTTACTTCTTTATTTAGCCAAACATCTGTTGTATGACCTTTCTGAGCACCAACTTCCTCTGACTGTTAGACTGAGGGTAGAAGTGCAGCATCATTAACAACGCTATTGTTTCTTTAGAGTCTCATTTTCAGAAAATGTTCAGTACAATGGAAATATGTCAGTTTTAATTCCATAGTGCAGTGTGATGCGTTTTGACAGCACACTGAACATGTTCCTCTGTAGGAGGGATGAAGGTGGCTTCAGTAGCAGTATGTTAGATGCATATTTGAAAGGCATTCTACTTGCTACTCAATACAGGCCCAAATTTTTGTGAGCTCCTGGTTGTCATTAATTTACCTTTAAACAAAAGGAACTTGAAAGAACTTGGCACTTTGCAAGGGGAAATACAAATTTCACAGCACATCCAGTTAGCTTTTTCATTTGGTTTTCAGTTGCCAATCAACCTCTAGTGATTTATCTGGACAACAGAAAACATCCTGAATAAAGAAGAGATGGGTAAAAAGTCTTTCATCTTTAATTTCTATGAAACAATGTAATGGAATATTAAAGCTATTGAGTGTTATGACTCTTTGGTTTAGCGATGCACTTGCTTCTGTCTGTTGACAAACTTTTCTGTGTATCTCATTTGATTCTGATGAAATCATTTCAGTTTCCCATAGTACTGTGAGTTCAAATCGAAATGGGAATGCAGTGAACTGTAACTTGGCATGTAATAAATGTATTATTTTAGTCCTATGTGTTTTTTTTTTTTTCTTTCCAGTTTGCATGTAAACAATAAATTACAAGAAATCCAAGCATTGCTCTCAAAAAATGGCAAGAAACAGAGACTATGATTACCTAGGCTTAGATGCTGCGACCATTTTTGAAACCTACCTGGAAAAAAACTCATTTACTGATAGCTGGGATTACAATATTTTGTGTCATATTATTCTGACCACTACTGCTTAAAGACGTGCTTAAACCTATTCCTAATCAGTACTGTAATTAGGCCAGAATTTAGAAAAGCATGTGCTTATGTACTGACATAAAGAGTGATGCGGTCCTGAATTGATGCCATTAACACATGCTTAATTTGCATTAATTTCAATAATGAGTGTTCAGTAGCTCAAATCATTGAGCATTAAGGATGGGAGCCAGAGCCTCTTCAGTAAAACATTTTCTGGTTGAAAGAAAGGGACACAGAGGAGAAATTGCCAGAAAGGCAAAAAAGGGGACAAACAAGTCTGGGGAAACTGTTTGCACCCATTGCGAACATCTCCTGAAATGTATTTTTCAAAACAGAGACATTTCTTTTCTGCATTTGTGTTTACTACTTGTCTGTTTTAGTAGTAAGTACAGGTCAGAGTGTTATTTTTTCGTAAGGTTTTGTTTGTGATCGTACTTACTCATCTTCAGTGCATGTCTTCTGTGTCTGAATGCATCTGTTTAATGTAGTAGCAGTAAAAGTGCAACCAAAGCATGAGCTCTGGGTAGTGTATTTTATATTCATATATTGATGTGCTTCAAAGACTTTAACCTTATCCAGTTTTCTGACATTCAGAGACATAGGATTGTGTAAGGCTTTGAAGGAGAACCACCTCCAACACAGTTTCGATAATTTTCTGTTGCTTATTTACAATGGCAGTAAAAGATTTGTTTAAAATTGTTATCTGAACTGTAGTTTGTAATGTGTAATTTGTGAGCACCTTTGACCTTTCAATTGAAAGCTCAACAGGAGGAATCTGGATTTAAATAGCCATCTACATGATGTAAGATATATTTTATTTAATTATATCAGTCATCATTTCAGTTTACTGTTTCCATATAACTGAGGATTAATGCTAATACATCTAATTTGCATTTTTAAAATCATTGCTTTCATAACTTTTTTTTTAATTTACTGCAGTTCTCAGCTTAGTTATACATTAAAGACATTATTTTATGTTTGTGAAATAAAATTGTAATTTGTGGTGATTATAATAGAGAGAATAGCAACTAAAGTAGAATTTCTCAGCTAGACTAGAGTTTAGAATATGAAACAAGGAATTAGAAAGAACTGTTGTGCTTCCACTCCTGAAAAAAAAAAAAAAAGTGAATTTCCACAATGAATGTGCTATAGGGGAGAGTGACTCAATGAGAAAGGTAGAATATTTTTTAGGCTGAGAAAACACCTGTGCCGGTTCACACGAGGGACTTGTTACCCAAGTGGTTTAAGTCAACAAAAGATCAGTATGTCCTTTGGTGGTCTCTTGCTTCTGCTTCAATTGTTCCAGCAATTGCAGTTGTAAAGCCATGTTGCCAGATGACTCAAAACCTGAAAAAAAAAATAATGTTTTTATTATACTCTTCTCTAAGATAATGTTACAACCAGATGGGAGGGATCATCTGACTGATGATGCAACGCTATGGCCCTATAGATCACTGAGTTTCTTTCTCACAGGCTACATGATTTTCTTTAGAAGGTGGATCAGAGCTATTACTCCCTGAACAATGGAACAGCATCCTTGTACATCTGTCTGCACATGTGCAGTTCCGTTGTGTTGACTGTCCTGTTACAAGGCACTGGATGTTGTTGTTGTTGTTGTTGTTGTTGTTATTATTATTATTTTCATATGTGGGTGAATTTGGATTGCACTTCTGGGTAAGATGTCCAAAACTTGTTACAGGTTGTGGGTTCTGAGACCCGTTCTAGATCAGTGAATACTAAACTTTTGAGGTTATATACTAGTAAATCTCATCGAGAGAACTGGAGCATTACAAAGCCTTTAGAGGAAACTTCAGGCTGCCATTGCAGGTAAGCAGTTAAAGTTTAAAATTGTAATAGAATAAAGGATCTCCACCTTTTATCTATAGGCAGATGTTTTTACCCACTAAAAAATCTGCAATATATATTTAAAAAAATCTTAAAAGTTTCATGGTATTTTAAGGAAGAAATGATATCGGTAAAATTGCTGAGCAATCTCATTTCCCTTCACAGTGACAAATCTTGCTTTGCCTGCAAATTTTGCTTATGGTAAATCAACATAATTTGAGCTGGGTGATGGAGCCGCAGGGGATGTTAAGACCTATAAACTGTTCTATGTTCTTCTCCATCCCTTTTCTTAGTCAAGAAAAGTGTATTAAAGTACTAGAAAGTGTATGATGTATAAATGAGGACAATTTTTTCTACTGAAAACAGGGCTTGAGTTCCACTGACTGATAGGATCCAGAAAGAGACAGGAGTTTGCTCACAGTAATAAGGCTTCCCTTTTGTAATTCTTTGTGGTAGCTGATTTTCCATACATCTCTGCATGCCTACCTGAAACTCAAAGATTACCCAGGCTGGAAGTAATTTGTTTGCATTTCTGGCTTCACAGAATGATCTTTATCATCATGGTTTGAGTCTTGCTGAATTCAAAAGAAAGGTTTCCTCTTCAAGTTTCCCTGAATTGAATTCATTCTGGGAATGTATGAGAGGTCTAGCCATTGGAAAAGTGATCTTCTGTTGATCCAGCTGAGGAGGCAGACTGGCTCTGTAGGGTGGCATTAAGACTGCTTTGTCATTTAGACTTGAAAATGTTAAACACTCTTAACAATGACCAGTACTGTCCCCACAGAGAGTATAATATTTTTGCCAATTCAATATTTAAAAACAAAACCTCCAAATGGCTGCTGTGGGTGGGAATTAAGGATGAGTCATTGTTTAACTGCAGAAGTCAATTTCCCTTTAAATTGTTTTTCCTCCTGAGAAAAAGAGCAAATACGAACCTTTTGGTTTGTGAAGTCTGCAGAGAGCAGGTCACAGTCAATTTAAACAGGTAATGTCATGTTTGTCCCTCTGTCTGTGATGGTATAGGAGCAGGAAAACTGAAGGGACCTGAAGGGTTCGGAATTCTCAAGACAGGTAAATGCGGACATCTGTGTATTCACAGGCCCAGCATAAATACACCATCCATGTTCACACTTTAGTCACCTACAAAATATTAGTGACTGGGTTCTTCACAACATCTTTTGTTTTTCTCACTGTTGCCCACCATGAATGCCCAGACTGTTCTTCATGGACATTGAGGGTTGCATTATGATACCTTTGTTTATAGTTTAAATTATAATATAACATAAATACTTCCTTAAATGAAACCAAGGGGTCAGAATCTGTTAATCTTATGTTGATTCCTATCTTGAAAAAATATAATACCTGTTTATAATTCCTATTCCAATTAATTAAACAATAATGCTATAATTTGTATTCCTCTCTAATGAATTTTTATAAACATTTTTTTTTGTATATATATTATTTTTACAGTTTATTTTACAGTGTTTGGTCTGAAGAATTAAGTTTTTGGAAATTGTTCAAAAATAACACCTGTTAATTTATTGTATGACATGTCTCTTTTATATTGAGGTTCCGTTATAATAGCAGCTTCAAATGTGCATACACCCTTATTGAAGGTCTTTGTCTCAACATTTATAGGTCACTTAATGTTTCACAGATTCGCAATTTTTTTCTTACTAATACATACTAATACATCCTTTTTTTTTTTTTCTTCTCTCTTTTTAAAAAATCTGTCATTTTTAAGCTACCTAATTGAACATTCATACCATGTATTCGATTTGGTAGAGTCTTGGCAGCAGTGGATAATATGGCAACATTGTGCATAATTGTTACTTTTAAAATGATATATGAAAGTCTTTGTTGTACCTTCCTGAGCAAAAATACAGAACATTAAGATAAATTGAATAATTTTCAGTGCTGCTTCTAAGGAGTATATATAAAATACATAATACTAATGCAAATCTGTTCTCCTATTTCAGTTTTACATTCAGAAGCCTCCTCAGTTGGGCTAATATTGTGTGTGCTGATACTTAAAGTTCTGCTCAGTTATTTGGTACTTCTCCAAAAACCTTGTTGTGCAGTTGTCCATTATTATATTCAGTTGCCCAGAAACATCAAAGTATCCTCACAGGCTTTTAATGTGATTAAACCATGACTTCTTCAGCCTCTTTTAAAATACCATAATGTTTTGTGTGCAATGCCAAAATTAAAGCATTTTCAGATATTAAATTGAATATTATTTGCTTCTCTGCTTTGGTAAAGTCTGTCTGCCAGGTTAGAGTAAAACGCTGATACCACCATTTCAGTATTTGACAACACTATTAAAGAGCACAATGGAACAGAAAACTTCAGAGATGACAAATTGATGATGCTCTTGGCTAAATCCCATACAACTAAGATTTTGCAAATGTAGTAGAAATGATATTAGCAAGGGAAAGACATTTTCATATATAGATTAGAGAGCATGTTCTGAAACCTTTTTATATACATCAAGATCAGATTGTCATTTTCAGAAACATTTTTTTCTATAAAAAATTTGTTCTAAGCATAAAAAAATATACTTTTATTATTTATTTTATTTGCACAGTTAGAATGCAGAAATGGTTCAGAAGCTTAAAATAATTTTGGATTTATTTGATGAGTTTTGTGGATTCAAACTAATTTATACTAAAAATAAAAAAGAAAAGAAAAAGAATGGAGAACATAAATGTTCTGACTGAAGATAAGAATTGAAATCACTGAAGACAAACATGAAAATTTTGCCTCTGGTGAAAAGTTGATTTGCAGATAGGAAAGAATTTTTTCGGTACTGAGGGAGGTGCTATGATTGCATTCACAGAGCGGATGGATTCTAGTCTTCCTTGTATGAATTCTATTGCTGTCAAGGTAAAAGATCTACTCAGAGTTTAATTTTTTTTAGTACACACTTAATACTTGGATGCTTCATTTTCCAATGTGCAATTTAAATACTGTTTTAATTTAAAATCTGTTAAATACTTGCTTTGTAGAGAGTGAGTGTTTATCCCTTTCTATCTTCCCTTAAGCTTTCATTTAAAGCACTCCAAAAGCAAGGGACTCAGACTGACTACGTATCACTGAGAGAGTTTTAAATAAATATAAAATTTAGTTTTCTGTAGAATACTGCAGAAAGTTCAAGTATAGTTCAAGGTTATAATTTTCTAGCATTTTGTTCTCTCTTGCCTGCAGGATTTTTATTATTATTATTACTGATTTATTTTATCTTTTTTTTTTTTTTCTGAGGTTTGAGGAGAGATGAAAGTAAATAGAAGGATTTCACCTAGTGTTTTTTGACAACAGCATACCTAATGCAGAATAATACATCTGCTGCTAAAAGCTGATTTTATTTGAGTACTCCTTTGAGACTGATGGAAGGAATAATGCTAACAAGCTCAGAAAGGAGGAGCTTGTGGCCCTCATTATCAGAAGGTGTTTAGCTGCTCAAAGCTTTGAAATCAGAATTTAAAAAGTCAGAAATCTTTTGCCCAGAGAAGACTGATATTAGTTAGAAGGATAAGTTTTATAGCTCATGACTATATTGTGAATGTTAATATGTTAATGTCTACAGAATTTTCATATAAATGTTGCACTAGTCCTTGTGCATTGAGTGGAAATGTGCTTGCACCCTGATGCACGGTTCACACTGGTGTCTCTAAGACATAGCTTGTAATTTTTCAGTGTAAAACTCTGAAAGCCATAGTCTTAAAAATAAAAGTAAAAATAGTAAAAGCCACCATTGAATACCATGTGTTCTGTGCAAAATGAACAAATTAGATGTTTGTGCTCTGATGTCTCCAAACTGGTAAGAATTAAGAGAGTTTCAACACTGAACTTTGGAAGAGAGTTGTAATGCATTGTTGGTACTGTATCTGCTGTGAAGTTCATTGGTTGCACTGTGAAAAAAAATAAATAAATAGTGCCTCGCTACTTACTTTTAAATGCTATTTATTTTCTATGTGGCATACATTCTTTTCTCTTTAGGAATGAATAAAGACCAAAGGTCTGGGGCCAAAATTCCACTTCACCAGTCATTTTGTTTGGGACGAGTTTAATAACACAGACCTAATGAAAGATTTCCTGTTACTGCCAAAAGGTGTGGTCCTGTAATGGTTAATCCCACTCTCCTTCCTCTTCCAGGATCCCTCATGGCCATGATGTTTGTCTCCATTTTCATTGTCTTGCTTGTTATTTTATAAAAGGTTGTACTTTTCTATTAGTTGTGTCAGGGGGCAAGGAGCAGAGTTCATGCTGAAAGCAGATGCCTGGGGGAAAATCACTCTTTATTTTCCTCAAATACTTTTTACTCTTTGATCTGGATGGCACACTGGAATATCATCCTGTAAGCACCAGATTCCTCTTGTGATCTGTCCCAGGAAATATTTTTAAGTCATTCTAAATAGTCTGTGGAAAGTTAATGAAAGGGGCATACAGTCAACATAAAAAAAAAACTCTGAGAAAGGAGTCCAAGATGCTCTAAGCCACTGTGGGCACTCAGAGTTCTGGAAGATGCCATAGATTTCTGCAGCCACTTAGACATTTACATTAAAAACAGGAATTGCAGCAATACCTAGGTTCCTTTCAACACTGTATGTTCTTCTTTCCCTGGTAACTACCTCCAGTATTATGTCTTGCAAGGTGTTATTTAAATTATTAGGGTTACTTAAACTATAATAGATTCTTTTTTTTTTTTCCTTTTAGAATCTATTTTTTTTTTCTTTTAGATTGTTGATGTCCTCTCTGTTATATGAAAAATACAATGCCTTGTGGTATTGCACAATAACAAATCACTGAGAGAACAATGGTTTGAATGGCTTTTTAGCTACAAAGAGTCAAACCTCTAGCTTTCACAGTACTGAAGCAGCTGACGAATAAGGAAATTAGGCAAAGCCCTTAGGTACAGACTTCAAAGTAAATTCTGTCATCTATATTTTTAAGGTAAACATTTTTCATTATTACTAAAATTAGTAAAGCAAATTTATAATAATAATAAAAAATACTTGTAATAACAAATATATGGCCTGACAGTTTTCTGTTAATAATATCTACAGTAGAAATTGAGCTCTTTTAAAATGTGGACTTAGAGTCCAAATGCTACCTATGGATGTTTTAAAATCTGTGTCAAAAAGAAGCAGAAACTAAACACAGTAGTAGGTAAAAATGTCTTTGTGCTCACTGTCTTTGTGCTCCCTGTCTTGCCATGGGGTCCTGCACTGTGGCTTATGAGAGAGTCAACCAGTCTGCTAGACCTGGGACTGAGAACGGTGTTTCTTTGGTAAGAGTGAGGTCTGTGATCTCACTTCTCTTTTGGGACTGTGAGCACTGAAGTCATTCCATAGGTCAGTGAGCAGCCAATTTATGGTAATGAATTTCAGACTCAAGCAGCTATTGTTAGGTAAATGTTAGTGATAGAAAGTTTTCACAATTAATTGGCAGTGCCTGGTGCACGGTGTCAGGTTAACTGCAGCTCATCTGTTTTCTCATCTGTTCTCTCTTGCAAGAAACACTGCCTCAGATTTCCCCGTCACCTTTTCTCTTTGTTCAGCGCTATCACCTACTGTCTTCTCAAGCCTTGCCATCATAACTTTACCCAGGAAATCTGATATGTGGTTCTCTTCTTGCCTTAGAAATCACTTTGTTTTCCCAAGCTTACACTGCACTGTCCATCCTTTCACCTGCTTCCACACCTTCATTTTCTCATTTTCTGTTCTGTCCTGGGTTAATTCACACATTCACAAGAAAGAATTATGGAAGATGAGAGATGATAACTGTGAAAGTGCCACTGACTTAAGAAATGAGACCTTTCCTCCCCACACACCACCAGCAGTCTGAAGATGCAGTATATCAGCCTCCTGCTGTGTGAAGTATCCCAAAGTAGACTTCTGTCTGGTGTGAAGTCATCTAATACGAAACAGTAAATAAGCAGAAGATCTTTCCTAGCACTCTCTTAAGTAAGTCAAAAGGTGAAAGGGAAAAAAACTCCTAGAGAATGATTTTTGGTTTGGGTATTCTTACATGGCCCCGCTGTTGACATCAGAGAGCTCTCAGCAACAGTTTCTTCAAAGCTAGTAGGGTTCCTGAATGCATCTTTCCCATGTGAGAAATGCATGTTAAAATAGGTAATCTGGCAAAAAAAAAAATCATATATTTTACTAAGCATCCTACCAGCAATGGATAGGCAAACAGGGGTGCTGGTATTTCAGCACACACTGTGTTCAGGACACACCTTCTTCCCCTGCTCCTAAGTGTAATTTACTATAGATCAATACTAAAAGTCCTAACTTAAGGTTGATGCTGAGGTTCATGCTCAGAGAATGAATCAAATGTTAGACATGAGCCTTAAGACTCAGGTTTTTAAGGTTCTCCTTCCTACTCTACCACTGAATCTGTATGACTCAAATATTTTCCCTTTTAGTTGATATAAGTAGTTTCCCCATGCCTCAGATTCTATCCATAAGATGTCAATAATATTACTCATGGAGCTGTTGAAATTAACACTGAGTTAATGAATGCAAAGAATACACATTCTATGTTGATGTTATTCCATTCTCAAAAAGAAAATATATTCAACTCTTCTGTGAACCTACACCGGTTAAGGAGACAGGTGTCAGAAGTGTGCCTGAAACTTCTCTACTAATGAAAGTATTTTTAACTGATGTATTAAAAGGTAAATAAAACAGGCAATGTTGAAGATACATCCTCAGAATAACTTGGCTATCAGGACTAACCTGAAAAAGTAACCAGAAGCAGAGTTATCAGGCAGGTATCCTCAGAACAAGAAAACTCTTTGCTAAAGGTAAGAAATTGGGTAACATTATATGTTTTTGTTGTTATTAATGACAATACATATGAGAAATGTTTGTCCTGTTTGTCTGTTGCCTGTTTCAGGTCTGTTCTGACAAAAAAAAAAAACAAAAACATTATCAATATTGGCTTTATTTGTAGTTAGTCCTACATACAGTATTGGAAGACTCTAAGACCTTCATAGTTGCACTAATATAAGCTGTAGCCATAAATACAACTCAACATCGCTTATGGTCAGAATGATCAGATTAAAATATAGATATATATATATATGATCAGATTAAAAAAAAAAAAGGAAAAAGATATATATCTGTCAGAGAATAAGTAGAGTTAATAGCAAAAATTAACTTGTGCGGTGAGAGTCCTAACTGCTCTGTTTATTTAAAAGTTTATAGGACCAGAATATCAGTGTAAGGCAGTATTGCTCCTCTGAAATCAATAGCATTGCTTTGAATTACAGCTGTAACTTTGTATGACCTAAATTATTTCATAACTAAATATGTTCTAAGTATTTTATAACTCAGTATGTTCTGACTTGGGTAAGAAGCAGCACAAGTGTTTTGCAGCAATGAAGTCATGGTTTTGAAATTACAGCTTTCTCAGAATACAATAAACTAGTGAAATCACAATCCACTGTGATTCAGATCACAGTCTACTGTCATTCAGAATGACAGTTCAGACTGCCAAGGAATATTCAGCACTGGTCATATCAGTAGCTGCTATTTAACCTACACAGTCATTTGCATTGAGTACTTAACGTTCTTGAGTTAACACTAGGGTTGTCTCTACTGAGAATTGGGTTTGATTCTGTATATTTGGAATTCTAAAACAGTATGTAGTAGAATAGCTTTGAATATTAGTTACTAAATTATTTTCTTCATCCACATACCACTTCTTAGGTTATAGATTTGTTGTTTCCTTCTGATAACACAGAGTGCTTTAAAATCCTAACGTTTATTTCTCTAAATGGGAAAAGCTTGCTACAGACATCCTTTAAATTTCCCAGCAGCAACAATGAAGATAAATGTGCATGTGTTATTACAGTACTCCAAAAAACACATTAAGTGGAGTTATAAATCAAAACTATTTTGTCCTCTAGACTACTTGGGATTAGTGGTTAATAACTGGGCAGCAAATTCAGCAGCATGCAGACAACCATTAATGGTGCACTTACTATGAGTCAGTGTCCTGCGTGATATAGCTAGCAGTCATGAAATTGCCAAAACTTTTATTTCGTAAAGATATGTAGAAATAAATGGTATTTGACTATGTTGACTACCTAGTACACGATTCAGTCAGTGAGAATTATTAATTCCTCAGTATACGATTGCCTCTAAAATCTACTAGCTTTCTGTATGCTCTGCTGCCTTTGTGTCCTGAAGCATTTCATTTGCTTCTCCAGGAGCAAACCTTTTAATACCTCTGTTAGCACAAAGTCAGTACCAAGCTATGCTCACAGTAGCTGCCTTAGGAAAGATGACTGGAGCCACTTTGCCAGACATTATTCTCGGAAATTGATGAAAAGCATCACTGTAATTTCCACTAAGACTGGAATTGTCGTTGTTCTAACTGTGGTGGAAGAAACACACAACAGAAACATACTTAGCTGTGCCCTTTAGATCTCAAGACAGATTTTGTAATACTAAATACGTTTTTGTCCATGAACTCTGCACTGGAGGCTTGCTTATTCTGTTAAAAACAAAACAAAACAAAACTGTTTTAGATAACAATACTTTATACCTTTGTGTAGAACTTGCATGGATTGTCTTTGTCCAATTAAACAGCTCCCTTTTTCTAAACAAGTTTCAATACTAGGTAGGGAGTAGAATGTTAAACTGGAAGCCATAGAATAATTAATGAGTTTAAAAAATATATAAGTGAACAATAATTGCCACTATTGTACACTAGTTTATGTGGCTAAAACACAACAGCTGAGAGATTAGTGGCACCAGTTGCAATTCAAGTAATTTCTAATCCTTATTTAAAAATGAATAAAATCTCACAGTGGTTTTACATTCCTTTTGACTGCATTTTTTTTTCCTCTAGTAGTTTACATTTTGACTCTGTAAATATTTCTCTAACCTCTCAAATTTCCCTTCAGTTCCTTATCCCAGTAAGGTTTATCTTCTGGTGATACCTTGCTTTCCATTCCTCACTTGCATTAGAAATTTTCAAGATTTTGTTCTTTCTTGTCTCCCCTTCCTTCAGTTTCCCCTCCAGGAAACTCATCTGCTTCAGCTGAACTAATACTCAAAAACCCCATAAAACTATAAAGTGATGCTTGCATGGTATTTGAGCTACCAGCCAGGAAGATGAACAGCTTAACATTTCAGGCACTAAAATAAAGTTCAAAGGCAGAGAAATAGGAAGGACTAGATCGAGAAGTTGTGACCTACCTCTGAAATGAAATCAAAATCCTGGAATTCTTGTTGTGTAATAGACTTAAAAGGCAGCTGTACAATTTCCTTTGATCATTGCCTGGCAAAACATGACAATGAAGAGCATGAAGGTTGAGTTTAAAAGAAAATTTTTGGGGGGGTGAGAGGAACTGATGTGGGTTCCTGTCACTCTCTAGACTGATGAAGAATGCTATGCCATGCTCAGATGTGCTTTCCTGAGCTTAGCTATACCTGGCACAGTTATGCTAGTACATTTTCCTGACTCAGTGCTGGGATCGGACAAGCAAGAGAGACTGTGATGGGACCCAAACAAATCCCATTCCATGTGCAAGCATTTCTGTGGGCAGGAGGCCCAGGCAGAGTATGGGCAACTCCCCAAGCATCCAACCCAAAGCTGATGGCATGCTGCAGGCATGTCTGCCCCACGCTGCACATATTACCATATGGGTCTATTATGCTTAGCACAAGTCTTTTCACCAGCTCCACTTAATGCAGCAGGGAAATAGGAAGCTAAAAGGCCCAATAGATGGACTTCCCAGCATCACTGCATTCTCTTGCCTTTTGGGGGAAAGGCAGTGGTGCCTTCTGCCTAGACTAATGGCTCAGAAGGAGGAAGGGGCCTACTTTCTTTCTCCACACCAACTCAACAGTTTTTATTGGCATTTTCCATTTTCCCAGGACTAGATGGTGCAGTACTTCAGACTAAAACCAGAATAACTGAGAGAGTATTTGTATTCTTCTGGCTTGATGCAAGATACAACACTAATTTTATACATGGAATTAATTCTGAAGAATATGTCCTAGATAATGTTGTCATCTAACCCTAAATCTCTTGTTTTGCTGTCCTCTGTTGTCCTAGTCAAATTCTTTTTTTTTTTCTTTGTGAATTCCTCTCACTTTTACCAACACTGCTGTGTTTCTGTCTTTCTGTTTTATCTTGACATTTCACTTTCAGACTGCTGGCCTTAAAATACAAATTTTCACAGATATAGATTTTAAGTGGATTATCACACAGTGGTAAATGAAAATCTCTGTATTCAAGGCTGTTCCAACTACTTGAAGCTCTGGACTACTTAGAGAAGGGGGAAGGCTTGCACCAAGACAAGATTAACCTTTCTTTGCTTTATATTTCTAAGCTCTTTGTGTTCTCGATTGAAAATATTCCCTTTGAAGGCTTTCTGTCATGAAAGGGATTATTGCTTGCCTGAGAAATAATAATTAGCTGATAATTTAAACTGAAAATAAACCACTAGTTCATGATTCATAGTCCAGCAGAGAAATTATAGTTTTCTGTACAGGAAAACAATTCTGCATTCTAATAGTCATTACTCCCTTGGTGAAGGCCGTGCAAAGACAACATTTTACCTGGAGACAACTTCACTGGGTGATGGAAGCTGATAATGCCTACTTGCTCCTTTTCACTGCCCAGATACAGCTTTCCAGGAATAGTCTCTTCACAGTTCCCCTTTTCAAGGGCATTTCCCTATAAAGAGGATGTTATGGAAAGCAGAAAGATCAAAGCAGTGAAGGAGCTAAACAAAACTTTAAATGTCACAGGAGGTCACTATACTTTTCAATGCCTCACCAGATGTTTCACTCTTCAAAGGACAATAGTTTGAGAAGAATACAATTAGCTGCTGGGGGTCAGTCTACAGGGACAAATGTCAAATGTTGTTAGCATCAGGGAATTAATGGTTAATAGTGGAAGCCCATTCAGAAAGTCTGAGGCAAACTACATTTTGACAATCTTAAATATTATGGTAAAGGGTATTAGAGTCTACAAACTTTTTTCATGATTTATCAAGAAAGCCAAATCATCTGAAATATCTCTAATGTGTGATATTTATTACCAGAAAATTGTATGCTAAACATTTGCTTTCAGCTGCTGGGCAAGAAAAAGAGGGAAGGGAAGGGAAGGGAAGGGAAGGGAAGGGAAGGGAAGGGAAGGGAAGGGAAGGGAAGGGAAGGGAAGGGAAGGGAAGGGAAGGGAAGGGAAGGGAAGGGAAGGGAAGGGAAGGGAAGGGAAGGGAAAGGAAATTATCTTCAAAGCTACTCATAAAAAGCAAAAACCATACATGTCTCAAAAATTTAATTGCTGATGAATTTTAGACATTTTGAACATAGTTCTGTCTTTCTGTTTTGTTCAGAAATGTCATAGGAAGTCAGAAAACTGTCAAATATGACTTTTTATTATTGGTCAATTTTGGTATCAGTATTTAGTAAGAATTTCATTAAATTCAGTTATAGATGGCGCCAGTAGGTCTACAAGGCACAAAGACCCCTGAATCACCGCTGGCAGAGAGAACACCAAAACTAGAGGTAGGATGATAGCTCTACATCACAGCTGATTAGACTGCGTGTAACACTGTGCTGTTCCTGAGAGAACAGCTGTTCGCTTTGCTTAGAGAGGGGGTGTTTGCTCAAGCAAAGTAAGCTGAGGACTCCCACAGGCCCATGCACCATGTAAAGACACAGAAAGAAGGAATACATGACTGATCAAGTATGTCTAAGTGTCAACTGTGTACACATTTCAATTTATCAACAAGAGACAGTATAGGCTCCTTCCAAAAGTGATGATCTTCCCTCTGAAAATGACTGTTTAACCATAAACTCAGGATTCAGAAGCCATATCCGTGATCTTCCACTTCAAAGCTGTCAAGAATTTCAAAGAAATGACATTTTGGCCTGACCTGAAGCAGAGAGATATTCGAGGTACAGAAAAGAGAGTCCTCCATTTATTCTTTCTGATTCAGTTCAGAAGTAAAGACACAACTTGCTTGAAAGATGGAAACTGCTTTTATACGAAGACTGAGGTTTTTGTTTTTTTTTCTTCTTTTTTTTTTTTTCCCCACTTTGCATCTTCTATTTATTTTTCTCTTACAAAGAGAGACATTTTTTCTTTTTCATGGTATCAAGAATGCCTTGAAGGCATACTCATGGTGTCTGGGACAGCTGGACAAATCATTTTTAGTCTAATGAAAAACTAAGAACTTAAGAGGATGCACTAAGGAGATAAAATCTATAATCAGTGAATAATATGGGTAAACAACTGATGAGAAATGTATTTCATTTCAGAGTGAAGTAACAACTGTTGCTGAAAGGTTTATGTTTATATACTTCTTTACTGAAAATATAGATGTTGCTCTTATTGCCATCTGGGGATACTGATGAGGTTCCAGGAGATTATCTGGTGTAATCTACTGTATATCATGAAGTGATGCATTTTATACAATTCTCAGAGGAATACAGAACTCAAAAACCATGAGTCTGTTTACATAAGGGTTTCAAAAAGATGTTTTTTTTCAAGATTTAAAAACTCAGAATGTGGAGATGCAACTATTTAACTTGATAATATAGAGAAGAGATCAATTATCCTCATTGCTTTTTTTTTTTCTTTTTTTTTTTTTTTTCTTGTTTGTTTGCTTTCTCTGAATGCTGAGGTTTAAAGTACTGGTCAGTGCATTTGTTATACTTGTGTCCGAAGAATTAATGAACTTGTAAGTAACCAATATATTCTACCTGGGAGGGAACTTGACATTTTACTCCATTATATAGCAATCCTCTTCATGATAAACTAAAGCTCTCTTTTTCAGAGACATCTTTCTTCAGGCTATGATTTGTATTCGGAACTCCTCTTGTTCTGTGAGAACTCTTCAAAGCTAACTATGAGCACAATATTCTCTTATCAGCTTTATCAATGTTCTATTTGAAAGCAAACCTCTAGTTCCAGTATTTTAATTAATCTTGTATATTCCATGAGACCAAGTGTTTCATTCTGAATTGCCTTCTAATCTTTTTAAAATTCCTGTCCTTGCTATATTTTCATGTGTAGTTGTAAGTCTGAGAGGAGCTCTTACCAGAGCCTAGAGGTAGGTATAGAAGGAAGACCTCATCTAGAAACATTGTTGAAGAGGCACTGTAAGACTTTTGACACCAGAATTATTATTAACACATGGAGCAACATGACCATAATGGGAAAATACTTCCTCCAAACAGGGACCAGTGGGCATCCAGCGCTCTTAGTTCCTGTTGTAAGTCCAAGAGCAGCTGCAGTTCTTCCATGACTACTGATTATTTTACATTCTGTGTTTCAGCTGTCTCATATGCTGTATGGACCATTTGAATTATAAATCAAGAATTGTAGCACAGAGTATTTTTTTTTTCTCCCTGAAGAATACTGCTTAATACCTGAAGTCTTGAGGGAGATTTTCCACCTTTTCCAACTTTCCAAAGAAATCCTTAGTACGCAAATTATTTTTCTTGTTTCAATAAGAACAGCAATGGAAAAACAACAAAGAATTCTAGAAGAATTTGAGGGTAGAATTTTTGTATTGCAAATACTGTAAGCTATGTATATAACCTTGATGCCAGTGCTAATTTACTGGTATTCTCTCCACTGTAGCATGCTCTTCTCAGATCTCAAGCTCGACATGTGCTTCTTTCTAGAGGTGTTTCCTTCCAGATCAGCTGTACACCACTGACACAGTGAAACTTTCATTGAGGAAGACGATTTTCACATGTATACAAAATAGACAGTGCTCAGACACTAGACATATCTTAGGAAGTGGATTCATATAGCAGAGAAAAATGAAAATGGAGATAATATTTTTAAAGCAACATGTAAAGTTTGTATCTATATAGTTTTCTTCAACTGTTTATCACAAACAGAGTCTTTTGAAATTAATCAAGTAACTGCTATACACTGATTAGAAAGGAGAGTGATTAATGATGAATGGAAAAAAAATCAGATACAGGCAACTCAAAATGATTTAAATACACTGAAGTGGAGTGAAATATACATGATGAATAAGTGAAAGTTTTATATGCATATCCACACAATGAAGAGTTTGACTGTATTTTCACTGATGTTTCCATCATATTTTTAAGATTAAAAAATATATATATATTTTACTTTCTTGTTCTTAAAATCTAGTGGAATTACTGTGGCATACATTTTCCCGTGTATGGAATAATCTATCTTTACCTGGGGTTGTACTCAAGGAAGAGAGATAATAGTTTGATTCCACTAAGTTTCTCTGCAGAATGTCCAAAGCTTGTTGGTAACAACATCAACCATTAAACATATGATTTTTAATTTTTGGTTTTGAATGCTATTGAATGGAAAAAAAAAAACAGCAGGAAAAGTCTACTATTTTATTTTTTTTTTTGAACTGTTTTCCTTACTATTCTATATGAACAATTTTTCTGCTCTGAGTCATAATTTCAGTGATCTCTTACTTTCAACTTGACTTGTCAGTGGTTAATACATCCTTGATGTGAATAGGAAATTGGTCAGTTTAAACACACTTCAATTCTGGATGTCTTGCAGGAACCTATGAACTCACTTTATTCTATGGAAGGAGTTACCAGATCATTCTGTCCATCTCAACATATGACTTATATTTGACATGACATTCAATGTTACTTGTTCTGTTATTTTTGAGGGACTTCTATCATGAGTAGCTGCACAGGGCTCCCAATGATTTATCTTTGCTTATAATCTGTTCTTGAAACAGATCTACTTGCCATAGATAAGTACTGATGTTTGACCCTGAAATATGACTCTTCCTGCACTGCTATGTGTGCAGATCTTCTTCTACACCTTCTAGAGGTGGGGTAGATATAAAATGGGAAAATCACAAGTTTACCAGATTCCTCCTAAGTAGGAAGTTACTGAAGTCTGAGAACTCTGCCTGTTATGTAGGCAGCTGATAACGGTTGTGTTAACATATTTACATGTAACGTTACATTTCTTCATGAAATGTAGGCATTTCACAGAGATTTTCACAAAAGGTCTGGGAACTTGAGAGTCCTAGGCTCTGCCTACGTGGACTCTGTTGTAGAAGATACAACAAGGATAAGTTAGAGTTGATTTAGTTGAATTAGCTTTAAAATGACAACATACTCTCCCCTGGATCTCACCTGCAAACAGCACAGTCTTGGATAATGTGTACTGTTGGCTGTTCAGAGAAGCCTATGCCTTTATGGAGAGCTAAACTTATCCAGAATTACCAGCTCTTCTTTGGAGCTTCTTGGCACTAATTTAGACCAAATCTGATACAGGAACATCTGTAGAACTAATTAGAAAGCCAGAATCCATTGTGTAGGACCTTAATTTAAGCATCAGCTGGGTTAGGCCACTGACATGATGAGAAGATGATGAAAAAATTGTCAAGGAGAATTGTTTTGGACCTCACTTAGTTTGTCCTGGACTTAAAATGAATCCCAAACTCTTTGGAGGCTTTAGATGATTTTATTTTATTTATTTATTTTTTTTATTATTTATTTATTTATTTATTTATTGTTTTGAATTATGCCCTTTGAAGAATAAAGAGAAAAATTAAACTGTGGAAATATAATAGAAATATTGAACAAGTAATACTTGCTTTGCAGTTGAATCCATGGGATTTGTATAATCTTTTATATAGTTTTACTAGATATTACCAAGTGGTTTGAGCTGAGCCTTGATCAAATTTTACACACACATATATATAAATATATATATATATATTCTGATGTGTTTAAAGCTTTTGGAAAGTAAACAAGTTTGTTAAAGACACAACTGAAGGGACAGGATCTCAGCTGCTGTTGAGGCTTCTCTTTGGCAAGACAGTTTAAGAAACACCTTATTGAAAAACCTTCTTAATGAATATATATATATAAAACCTTCATAATGAATATATACATATATATTTCAGTTCTAATAGTAGAAGGTCTGTTTGTGTGAGACAAAGCAGATTACAGCTGCTTGGCACTGCTTCTACTCGGTTGCCAGGATGGCTGAGTCATATTTTTAATGAATTACCCTCTGGTCAGCAAAAGATGTTTCTAAGCCAGAGTGCCATCCAGAGGGGAACTGGTATGTGTACTATCCAATTCTTTGGGCTGTGCTAGAACAACAATCTTGCTGTTTCTGAAGTAGAAAGAAGAACGTTCTGTACACTTGGAGACTGGAACTTTAGAGAATTGCTGCAATCTTATTATGGAGATGTCAGACATTAACAGATTGTTCACATATCTTTGTCAGGAATTTTTATGACTGAAAGAAGGAAACAAAACACAAATTTAGACCTGGTTTGTGACATTTACACAAATGGATCAAGCTGTGAAGATATTGCTTTAAAACATGCTAGCTCTTGTCATTGCAGCATGGCAGTTTATGTAATTGATCTTCAGAGCAGCCTTCCTGTCATGATACTTCTGGTACCTGGATTGTGGAAATGCTAGTAAAAAAGTCCCTCTGAAGTGCTATGCTGAAGTAGCTGGGTATTTCTTTGATGGAGGGTAAAATGCACCCATCTGTTTCTAGTGTCATATTTTTAATTAGATCTCAAGAGCAAGTGCTGTGTTCTGCACCTGGGACAAGGCAATCCTGAATATATGTGTCTTGCTGGGGGACGAGAGACTGGAGAGTGGCCCCAAGGAAAGCAATCTGGGGATTTTATTTATTTTTTTTTTGATGGCAAGTTGAATGTGAGTCAACAGTGTGCCCTGACAGCCAAAATGGACAAATATATCCTGTGGTGCATCAGGCACTTACTGGTCAACGGAAGTGTTTATCTCACTGTATTCTGCACTGATGAGGCCTCACTTCAAGTACTGTGTGAAGTTTTGGGCACCACAGTATAAAAGGGACAGAAAACTACTAGAGAACATCTAAAGGAGGGCAACAAAGATGGAGAATAACCTAGAGGACAAGATGTATGAGGAGTGGCTGAGGTCCCTTGGTTTGTTCAGCCCAGAGCAGAGCGGGCTGAGGGGAGGCCTCATGGTGGCCTGCAGCTCCTCACCAGGGGACTGAAGGGGCAGCTGCTGAGCTCAGCTCTCTGGGGACAGTGACAGGACACAGCTGCAACAGGAGAGGTTCAGGCTGGATGTTAAGAAAAGGTTCACCCAGAGGGTGGTCAGGCACCGGAACAAGCTTCCCAGGGAAGTGGTCACGGCACCAAGCCTGCCAGAGTTCAAGAAGCCTTTGAAAAATGCTCTCAGACATATGGTTTGATTTTTAGGTGGTTCTGTGCAGAGCCAAGAGTTGGATTCAATGATCCTTGTTGGTTCCTTCAGACTCAAGATATTTTATGATTCTGTGATACACCCTTTGAATGAATTGGTTGAATTCAGCAAATAAGTTATGATTTTCCCAGGAGAAATGAGCAGCCTTGTACGAATTCCTAGCTATGCCTGAAATATTTTTAGAGAAATGTGTGAAAGCATTTTATCTTGTACTATGAAACTGTTGTGGGAGAAATATAATATAGCAAGACTGTACTGGGAAGACCATCCTCTATCTTGAAGTCCTTCAGGACACAAGGATGGTTGCAGAAAAAAATGCATTGTTTGTGACAGGAGGTTAAAATTCAGTCATTTGTCTTCATGAACAAGAGTTGCATTCTAAAAGCGTAGCTGTTGACCACAACATAGTTCATCTTCACTGAGTCTCAGTGTACTACCATTGATTTAAATTAGTGATGAATTACAGATTCTCCAAATAAACTTCACATCTTACAGTCAATTTCTGACAGTCAGTAAGCTACATTCCTCTGGACAATTTATTTATGTTTTTCATACTATTAAATTAAGCTAACTGCTTGAGTGATGTTGAGAATGGCCATATTAAAGTAAAGCTGCTGCTAACAAAATATTAAAATGGAGTTCAATAACTAACTGCATTTTCCTTTGGCAAGAATAATACTATTTGTATCACTTAAATACTTTTTCAGTCAACGGTGTTTTGATTTGTCCTTGTAGATGCCTGGTATTAGTCCTCTTTTTATCCAACAAGAGCTTCTTTCATGGGACTGAATATTCACCATTTCAAACTCCTGTCCCCCTTGATACTGTTTGCTAGTATTATTAAAACACAAAAGCAAAATTACTGCTGTTCAGAGTGCACCAGAAGGGAAAGGCCAGGCTGTTGATGAGCCTGATGCAGAGACATGCTGACAGCAGAATATTTGTTTACCATTTCTAATTCCTAGTTTGTCCCCAAAAGTGTCATTTGTTTTTTAGCAGTGATTCAAGCTGACATTTACATCACATCACATTACATTAAGCAGTGTTATGATCAGGAGGAGTAGTAAGCTATGTAGGTAGACTAGATAATTTAAAATAGGAGCTCCAAGTTAGATACATTGCTTAGAAAAGGCCTTTGAGGTTTAGCACAGCTGCTGCAGGAGGGATGAAGGGAATTTGGTCTGTAAAGACTGAAATACACCATTTCAGAAAGAAAAGTGGTCTTGTCAATTTAACCAAGGCCCAAAGCTACTTCCTGAGGTGTTCAGGTTGATTAAATCTGCCTGAGAGCTTTTTGCATGTGTGCATAACTATTATTTCCTTAAAAAAAAAAAAGTAAATGAAGTTATAAAATAGGTCTCAGATGAACCAGCACCCTTTTCTTGTAGTTCACTCTGCATTTTCCTCAGCTATAAAACTGATCTAAAACAAAAATACTATCTGAGCTCCAGCTGACCTCTGTCCAGATTTACATTTTCTGATTTCTATTGGTCTCAACAATCTAGTGGAAGATGAAAATCTATCTATCTATCTATCTACCTATCTATCTTTTTTTTTTTTTTCTCAAATAGCTTGTTCCTTTGTGTCTAGTGAAGCTTGTCACCTTCCAGCTAGCTTTCTAATTGGACAGGTCCCCTCTTAGAAAGATATTTAAGAGCAATGAGCAATGCAGAATCCAGTGTAATGCTCTGTAATAGTGTACATTACTCAACAGTAGAAATATGCTTAACTGTTCAGAAATATGAGGAAGTTTGGTGAATTTTCCTAGGGGAAAAAACCTCCATCTTAGCTCAATAGACAAGAGTTAAAATTCAGCAACAATTTAAAGATAGACTAAATGTACTCATTCAGGATTATGTTAAATAGGGAAGAAGCACTACAGATATATCTATCAAAACTCTTGTGACAAACTTTGGAACAAAATAGCAGACTTTTACCTCTTCTAATCCTTCAGTTGATGGTGGTGTTACAGGAACAGTTGATATGAATACGGTGAGTTTTGTCTTTGTCTTTCCAGCTGTTACTCTCCCCATCTCTGGTCATCATACCACTAGACCTTCATCATCTTCATTCTGAAAGATGTCCTGAACAAAATAAGTCAAAGACAGGAATTTCCATTGTTGACCTTAACACTAAATTTGAATGTATAATATTCTCCTCTCCTCTCCTCTCCTCTCCTCTCCTCTCCTCTCCTCTCCTCTCCTCTCCTCTCCTCTCCTCTCCTCTCCTCTCCTCTCCTCTCCTCTCCTCTCCTCTCCTCTCCTCTCCTCTCCTCTCCTCTCCTCTCCTCTCCTCTCCTCTCCTCTCCTCTCCTCTCCTCTCCTCTCCTCTCCTCTCCTCTCCTCTCCTCTCCTCTCCTCTCCTCTCCTCTCCTCTCCTCTCCTCTCCTCTCCTCTCCTCTCCTCTCCTCTCCTCTCCTCTCCTCTCCTCTCCTCTCCTCTCCTCTCCTCTCCTCTCCTCTCCTCTCCTCTCCCCTCTCCTCTCCTCTCCTCTCCTCTCCTCTCCTCTCCTCTCCTCTCCTCTCCTCTCCTCTCCTCTCCTCTCCTCTCCTCTCCTCTCCTCTCCTCTCCTCTCCTCTCCTCTCCTCTCCTCTCCTCTCCTCTCCTCTCCTCTCCTCTCCTCTCCTCTCCCATTCTTGTGCCTCCTTTTCCTTCCCCAGCCATATCTGTTTTCTGTCTGTCTCCATTTTCATTCTGCTATTTGAATGGCAGACTAATGTAAACTTTCTTTAAGAAAAAATCTGTACTTTTCTGTTTAGAATGGTGGCAAAAAGATCCATCTCAAGTATCCTTTTACTGGTACAAGTTTTCCAGGGCTTGGCAAGGCTAATAAGATCATAGACCAGACATTGTAAAGCATTAAGATTTCTGAAGCAGTACTCATGCAGACATTTAGTGGTGAAATCCAACATTGTGACCTCAGATTGTATCTCCTTAATCTTGAAGCTGTCAGAAATCACCAAGACTTAATTTCTGTCAGTACAAAATCAATTCTTAGACTGATGATGTATGTGTGTAGCTCCACAAATCTTATTCCCAGATATGTTTTCAAAAACCAGACTGTCAAAGGACCACGGTATTTCAACATAGCAGAAAGGTGTCTTTATTGTTTTTCACCTCTTGTTCTGTTGGTCTGACCTGTTTATGAAATGTCATCAGGTAGTACTGGCCACTGCTATTTTGAAAAACAGGAAAGCAGGGGAGACGTATATACTACAGACTCACAAAACTACACATCTCTTTCAGGGGGTTTAATTTATACTGATGTAAGAATTTTAGGGATTAAAGAGAGCAAAAATAGAGCAAGGACTCTGAAAAATAGTGATGAAAGTGTTCTCTTTATCCTATTTCAAATGCTCTGACCGAGGTCAGCATACTGGGCTTGAAACCTTCTCTCTTCGTTCTTGGTTTTCTTGCTTTTCAAATATCCCTGTCACTCCCCATAGTACCCACTGTTTCTGATTTGCAGACTGCAAAGCAAATCTTCAGACTGCAGCTGAAATAACAGAGCTTTTATTCTCTGCTACAGTCACCTGAAACTTACTGGTTTGGCAACATTCAATTGTAGAAGCTGAGTCAGGCAGTTTATAAGAGACTGAGCCAAGAAGAGCTGTATTTAGCTCCCCTCGATTGTGATTTTGCTTTGCCTGTTGCAAGTTTGGGAGTGAAAATGTATTCTCTCTCTCTGATTATACAGTAACATCTTTACTGCATCTGAACATCAGTCAAAGACCAATTGCTTCCAAACAGGCTCATTAGAAGTGTCTTTGTGACAGCATACAGATAAAGACAGCTGACAGAAAAAAAAAAAGAAAAAAAAAGAAAACAGGCAGCATTTAAATGCCTATTTCTGTGAGCTTCCTTGTTTTCAGTGATTGAATATAACGATTAAAAAATGATATCTGCTAGAATGACAATGGTATCAATAAATAATACTCCCAGTAATCTCATGGCTGCAGAATTCTTGTGGTGTTTAGGTACCATGAAAAATGGAAAAGAAGTTTCCAGCAATATGATATATTGTTAGCTCAAACTAAAGCCTGATTCAAACAGGGAAAAGAAAGTTTATTAGTAAATCACAATAGAAAATAATTAATTGCCATTTAAGAAGTGACTAGTCAAAATTTGGACATTAATTTCAAATTATATGGCAAATTATTGCCAGCAGTTTAATGTAGAAATAGACAATGATAAATTGTTAATGAAAACTTTTAAACTCCTTAAGAACCCAAAAATTTGGATGAGCAGTAGAGAAAAGATGCAAATCCTGTACTTATGTTCAGATAAAAGGAAATAGATTCATTATTATTATTATTATTATTAAAGTAGAATGACATTTCCTGCAGAGAAAGCACATTTTAGCCAATAGGGCCAATACTTCAGACCCTCAGTGAAATGGTCAACACTTTGGTGTTGTCTCTTGGTGGAGTTAAAATCAGTAACGAGGCAAAAAATATTGCCTGTTCACAGTGTCTAATGATGTGGGACCAGACTGTATCCAAAGATGATTGGGAATTTCGTCAGATGACTTTGTCTTGTATTGAATAATGTGATTTGATATTTCTCCATGTGACTGTTATCACTTCTTTTTGGAATATCTTCATAAAGAGGTCTGGGACTTTCTAAAATGTAACTTTGACTTCTAATAAGTGCTTTTATACTGCTACCTATTTAAAAGTTCTCTCTACTTTGCACGTCTGTAATCTGTGTAGAAAAGTGTCAAAAAAAAAAAAATCCTGTAAAGTTGTGTATGCCTTATTGAGAGCTGTAGAATAAATAAATAAAACTGCTTTAAGAGGAATTTGTGATTTTTACAATCTATTAATTGCTGTACAAATGTGTCTTCTATGTTTAACTTAAAACAAGAATAAAGTTTTTGCTTTTTAGTATGGCAGACTTTGTCTGCAAGTGTTTATAAGTTCAGTACCTGAAATTTTCTTCCCTATGACATTTGCAAAGAGCAAGTAGTAGTCTTAGTAATAAGCGCTAATAATTCATGATAGTTGAAATTGCATGATTTAACACTTTGACACTATGAAATCTAGTAAAACTGCCATGCTAAGAAAGTCTTTCAGTATTTTTTATAACTTTCTCCTAAAAAAAAAAAATAGTTGGGGAAAAATAAAGGATCAAAATGCACCTGGTATGTGACATGTACTGTGTTATGGTACTTAACTGTGAAATTAAATCAACTTTTATTCTATTACATAATCTTTCTCTCTTTAAATTCAGATGTTTAGCAAGAGATGAGGAGAAACAGACCAGGACTGATTAATTACTGTCATTCTATGTATCTTCCATAAACCATAAAGAGTGGTCATTGTGCAGCTCACTGAGTAGTAGAGTAAAACCACTTTCTTCAGAAATACCACTAGGTAGGATGCCTTTAAAGCTTTATGCATATTACTGAAAGATCAGTGAAACTGAAAACTGTCCTTAGATGTTATTACAGAACTTTATAGAACAGGTTTTTGGGTGGAAGCAGCTCCTCATTTGCTTTGGCAAATGATTGTGATAGGTGAAAATAACTGACATCACCTGGAATACAACAGGGAAGTACAAGAGAATTTTGTTTTTGTTTTGCTTTGTTTTGTTTTCCAACATAGTGATGACCACCAAATGATGATGATGATTATTTTTTTTTAATAGTGAAGTGAATACACCCATGTTTTGAGATAGTGGTGGAAAAAGTCAAATAGCTAATATAGCTAATAAAAGGAAGGGGATTTTAAAATCCATGTCACACATCTTAACTTGCTCTCTAGACAATTAATTCTTTTCCTTTTGATTGCTTGCATCTGTGTCAGTGGCTAAATTTTTATCTTCAGAGTCCTCCCAGGAGTACTACCGCCCATGAAATCAGAGATCTATTGCTTGAAGAATGTACTGTGGATTGTGTTGGGAGAGGTGAGGTGGTGAAAACAATATTTTTCAGGTACTCCATGTGAAAGAATAAGTATAATTTCTCTCTGTCCCTTTTCAGAATTCCTGTGCAGCCACTAGCTGAGATGGGCAGACTGTGCAGGCTGGGAAGCCAGTAATCTCCTTGTAGAATGGTAACTCAGCTCTTATCAGGTAGTCTCAGAGTTGCTAGTGAAGTAGCCTAGAGCACATAAAAGTTCAGCTTGTGCATGAAGAACAGCTGGCTAAGGCTAAACTCATATGAATTTGGGTCTGTTGTGAACATATGCCCTACTTTTGTTTTGGACTTGGATTCTTCATCAATATTAAGTACATCTTCATCGATACTAATCTACAGCAAATGCTAGAATAATGCTCAGTTCTTTTTTGTGCTTACTGAGGAGGAAATTTTTAGCAGGGGGGAAATGAACAACCACAGAGACCATACATAATTTTTGATCCAGGTTGAGTTTTGTGATCAAAGTGAGGTTGTATATGCACATCTTATTTGTTTTGTAGGTCTGTTGAGATTTAGTAAGAATCACCATTCTGGTGTACATAATCTTCACAACTACTTTGTTTTCTGAAAAGTCACTGAAAGGTGCGTGGAACTTCATAAAGTCCAAAGAAATAACTACTTAAAGCTGAGAAAAATGAACAAGCCACCAAAAGGAAATGAGAGAAAGTACTCTGTCAGAAGATAGGAATATATCTTGGTTACCAAGTAAATCTTGGTTTTCTGGTCCACAGTTAAAGATTAATGAAAATAATGCCCTTCATTAGTTCTCTAAAATGCATAAGAATATACAAAATATCCAATATTTCATTATCCAGCAGAGATGTCACTGAGACTGTACACCAGAAAGAGACACACCACTTTTCCTTTAACCTCTACTGTATTTCTTAGGTATTTTTGTTTTGTTTCATCTTCAGGAAAACAGGACTAAACTCCAGGAACAGAAGCTCAAAATTTGCTCTCATCATTTCTTGAACTCACTTTTCCTTGGAAAAGACTGATTATAACCTTCCTTAGTGCTACAAAAAACACCCTAGAAAAACAAAAGAGAAAAGAGTTCTGAAGAGTAAACTTTACAGATAAATGTAAAAGTTGTGCAAATTGTCTGTTTTGTTTGTTTGATTGTTTCTCTTGTATCCACGATAAAGAAACTTTTAAACTTTTTTATTGGTAATAGCGACCATTTGCAGGCAGCCTGCAAATGTCTATAATTATTAGATATGCCCAAACTTGCTTACTTTTGGATCTTGAACATGCTTGCTGATTATTTGGGTGCATTTTGTACTAAAATTTTCATAATATCTATAACTTGTATTTTTTTTCTTATCTAGTATTCCACATTTTATATTCTAGTTCCCCTGTAGCCTTTCTCAGAGCAACGCATTGTGTCATAGCAAGAGGATTTTGGTTATAATTTTGCTGAGTCTTAAAGATTGTAACTGTCACTTTTACAGAGTTCATATTCCAATGCTCACCAGTTCTCGTCAATTAAAAATCTCTGTTTTGAAGAGTATGGGTATAAGTCTGTGGTAGGAACACACCTAACTATTGCATAAATATTATAAATATTATTTATAGATAGCTTTATAAACACCTGTGTAAATATGTGTGTATATATAATTGTGAAACAAAGAGAAATCTATGACAGCCCTATGTAAAGAGTTATCTTTACAACAAAATCACTTCTTAAATCCAAGCTCTAATTAATGTAGTTCTTCATATGGAGCAAACATACTCCTCTGGAGTAAGAAACATCATTTGACTTCCAGTTTCTGTCTGTCAGATGGTATTATAAACATATAGTAAGTTTGGTAATAATGTAAATAACCTATGCTTAGAACAATGTGGCAAATCAAATCTGTCTGTATAACTTTGAATATTCTGCAAAAAAGGTTCATTACTGAATTCCAGTTACACCTACACAACTGTATGTATATATGTTTGCCCAATTGCAAATGAATTGTCGCAATCAGGTTATTTTGTGTCACCTTAAATTAGTCTGTGCTCATTATCTAAAATGTTGGGGCTATAGCTTTGTGACACAAACTGTCCTCTGTCTTGCCTTGGCAGCTCCAGTTCATTAAAACAATGTTATTATCATCATGAGCTATTCAAGTCAATAAGCATCGGTACCAGTAGAACACAGCATTCATCTATTACTCTCAGCAACTCTGCATGGGTTTATTTATGACTAATCAGGCTGCTCAGCAGAAGGTATATTCATGCCAATTACATGCTACCTATTGCATGAAATACCTAATTAAAGTTTTCTCTATAAACATTAGCCTGATTGAAGTCAGCTTACTAGCAGCCAGACAGTCAGAGTCATGCCAAGTCCTATGTAAATCCATGAAACACAATTGTTTCTGACTCAGTTTGCATTAAGCCATTCTGTATGTCTTGAATTCAGAGAGAAAAAGTAAATTTAAACTCCTTTGAATGTAATAAAATATAAATTTAAAGTACTTGCAGGCAGTGCTGCATAATTGCTGGCCTTCTGGGAGTTTGTTGCTAATTCTCCTGTTTTTCCTCATAATTTAGGAATTTAATATTTTATTATCATGAGGATTAAAACTTGACTAATAGAAAAGCTATTGGAAGTTTTCATGCAATTACACTAACAGTAATAATAAACATAAATATAAATATGATTGGTCTCATACCTGTGAAAATGCCAGGAGCGACCCTGAGAAAGTGAAACTGAATTTCTGTTGCAATGTGGTCTAGAAGCTGACAGGCATTTACGAAAGTGAGCAAATCCACTTGACCAGATTATACAATGGAGATCATCTTTTTTTTTTTTTTTTTTTTTTCCAGTGCCGTAGGAAACATGTCCTTTCAAGTGGGAGGACTTCAATATAAATTGTATCCTGTCTTATTCACCTTATTCACTTTCACCTTAGTCTTAAATCACATGAGAACGTGCAATTTTTAAACATCATTAATGGAAGTCTTTTGAGCACATAAGATAGCTGATATACCAGTCCAAATTATGATCCTTTAAATATCCATAAGGCAATACCGATCTCCATAAATCTGCATGAGAAACTGCTGTCAGCGCATATCACACCCAGGCCACCAGATCTTTTCTCTTCTGTTTCTTCATTAAAATTAGCCTAAGTGACAAATTGAAAGAAATTTTTATTTTTAATTATGTTATTAAGGATTAAAAGACAATTAAAAAGAAGTGTTTATTGTTTTAGTCTTCAATATTACCCTTTTAAATATAGGTTATAACACTGTCTAGAGGAGTAGTTCAGGCTGATAATGTCATTCAGGCTGATAAGGCAAGAAGAATTTTGAGTGAAACAATTTGCCTTTGTTAAGTGAGCATATCCTATTGACTACACACCAGCAGTTATGCAATACAAGCAGGGACAATTAAACTAGGTAGATTTAAACTATTTAATTATATTGTACTAAATTATGTGGTTTGTGGAAAGAACACGACACATTTAGTGTAGTAATAATAATTTTCCAACACACAAGTCATTTAAATGGAGATAGATCTAATAATAGTCACCAAAAATGGCTTTCCTAAAACCCTTACTCCATTTCAGTTTCACTGCCTGGAGCTTATGAGGGATGATATTTCAACATCCTTTTTCATGGCCTTTGGCAGGAATAAGGCGGCACCTCGTTAAGATAAGTAGAAAGTGCAGCACTGAGCAGATTGTGGTCATTTCTGGGAAGATACAGGTATAAAGAAGATGTTCTCAGCTTTTCTATGCCTTTTTGGAAGCAGAAAGCAGTGAAACTTGGGTTGTTTATCCTTCATCTCTACCTGATGAAGGATCACACCTATCTTCAGGATTTGCAAACTTTATGGGCAACTTTTTGTAGTGTTTTAACTGGAATTTTATAATAAGAGGAAAAAGCAAAGACAAAACATGAAGGCAGTGGAAGTAATTAAGCATCTGAAAGCAATACATGGAACCAGATTTTCATTATTTTTCTATTAAGAAGTCTGGAATAGCAGTTCTCCCATGTTGTTTACATAACATTGCTTAACTAACTAAGGAAAAGAACTGGAAGGATGTCCTGGAGAGTGGAAATCAACAGAAATCTGAAGTTGGGGATAAACAGGTCAGAACTTCTAAGACATAGGCATCAGATATGTCAGAGTCTCACATTAAAATTACAGCTGTGTTTAGACCTATCTATCTTGCGAGCAGTGTGGTAACTGCATTTGAAAAGGGAAATAGAAACTGATACATATGGAAGCAAACAATGGAGTTCTTCATGTTGAGATGAGAAGACAACTTTAAACTTTCTTCTTACTTTGCTTTTCTTAGGGAAAGAAAATATAAAGGAAAACAACAACAGCAAAAACACAAACAAAAGCAAAAAGTCAGCTAAGAAGCTTGCTAATTTCTACTTAAAAACATGTCTGGTCTCCTGGACCTTGGTTCAGGAAAAATTTTGAGGGTAATTTACTGAGGGCATCCCCTGGCCCAGGAGCAAATAGCCATAAAAATATGTCTGTGCCAGGCAGCACTGCCTGGGACCTTAAGAGACTGACTGAGTGCTCAGACAGTGGAAAAGAGCTTTTAACTTTTCTTAACATTGGTCTTGCTAGCTGAGGATGTGCTTTTGCTGAGGTATGTGATCCATATGCTGCTGTTTAGGAAGGAGGTTTTTTGTTTTGTTTTGTTTTTCCCAAGAAGTGATTGATTTAATTTACAATTGTTTGGTGGTGTGTTATTATTATTATTTTTTTCCCAACACAGACTTTTTTTTTTTTCTTGGATTAGTGAGGATATGGGAATTTAGAGGATTTAGGATTAATTTTTATACAAAACAAAAATTATTCCAGCCTGCTCTGGGTGTCCCTGCCCCCCCTGGGCAGGGGTTTGGAGCAGATAGCTTCCAGAGGGCCCTGCCAACATCAGCCATCCTGGGATTCTGTAATTCTATAGGGAGAAACAAAGAACTTCTGAATTCTTACTGTTTGGTACCGGCAGATACTGAGCTGTATTGTTCAGGTTATTGTAGCTAGAACATGGATTGTCATTGTATATAAAATATACTGCATTTTTTCATTCTTATCCTCTCCCTTCACAAACATATATATTTAAACATTGTGCATTCACAAGATATCTTTAAGAGATGTTGTCTTGAAAAGAATGGAAATCATAGATAAGGCAAAACCTCTTTATAAAAGCAAATGCAAATTTTTCTTCATAATACTTGGGAATGTTCTTCTTTTGTTGAAAGATATGAGGCCTGTGAATACAAAATGACCTTTTCTTTATGAACCTTTACAAAGGGGATTTGAAAACTAAGATAAAAGTGATTCATTCAGAATGATTCAAAATGATTTTTCATGTTAGAGCTAATCTTCATAGAGCTATAGTTTACTTTTTACTTCTGAGGTAGAAGCTGTACACTTTTCCTTGAAGAAAAATTATAGCAGATACTTAATATTTTCCTGTTAGTCTACTCTAGAAATAGAGATCTTTCTCAAATAATCAATATTTTGCCTACAGACAAACATGGCATGGGTTATTCCAGGTGAGAACACATGCCATCTTGTTTTACTCATTATAAAAGGAAAAACATGGTGTATTTCTTGTTCCCTCCCATGATAATATTTCTTACTTGCTTTGTGCGAGAGCAGCATTCACTAGAAAGATAGAACATCCATGCTGATAAAACTAATTAGTTTAATCATGATAGATCCAGTATGTGAATTTCATTAGAGTATGAATTATGTATTGTCCAGAATAATACTATAAAAATGCAGTGGGTAGATAATTTTTATTTTTATTTTTTATTTTTTTAATAATATATGTATCTATATATCTATTTATGCCAAGAAATAGTGTAGGAAATAAACTTATAAAAATTATCAATCATGAGTTCAAAAAAATGCATTAGTATGTTTTCAAGATTTTTTTATTTTTTATTTTGTACGGATGAAAGCATATTCCATATAGAAAGTAGATATTCTCTATTTACCCTTTTGATATAAAGTTGTGAAAATATGCTACTCTCTGAGACAAAATGCTACAGTGGAACAAGATAGTTTTGTACCTAAAAGCAAATGATTAGAATTCCGCTTGCAAAAATTGTAAGTACATCTTTGCATAAATTTGTAGTTATTAGTAAAACAAAAGTTCCAAAAGGCATAAAGCCACGCATCCACATATCCACATCATTTTATTTATTTATTTATTTTTGTCTGCAGATTTTTACAAGCTATTATAGTACAAGAAGCTGTTACTTAGCTCTCTGACTAGTGCTTTAATAGCAGCTTTAGGTCTTAATATCAGGCAGAACAGGTGACAGTTCAATTCAGAGGATGGGTGAGAGTAAGAGATCTCTCCCCAGGATAAAGTAACGTATTTAGGGAAAAAGACAGGTTCTTTAAAGTTATGTCTCCATTAACAAGTAGTGCAGCTTAATAGAAGTGGTCTGTAGAGAGAAACAGTTGGCCCTGAGGACCTGACAGATATATTATAGTCATTTTAGGGGTTTTGCTGTGAAATAGCTCTAGTCTAGTGTGCTCCTGGAAAGTGTCACACAAAATAAGTGTGGTGAGCACACCTTCGCGCCACTCCACAATGCCAACCAAAATGTAGCAGGTGGTAGTGAGCACAACGTTTGCTTCCAAAGTGAAGCCCTCAGCCTCACTGAAATGCTAGTATAGATGTACTTCTGTTTCAGTTTGTAGAGCGTGCTGATTGTATCTGATCATTGCTGGATCTGATTATGTCCAACTGGGACACATAGGTGTCAATTTATCAGAAGAATCTGCTAATCCTTTTATGGTTTTATGAGGATGCTTAAAAAGGCAAAGAAAACACAATCAAGTTAAAAGTTCAATTTTTCCTCTAGGAAAGGTGACTATTGAGTACCTGCCAAGAACATATTATAAACTGAAAATAAAGAACTGTACCATAAAAATAATAATAATAATAATTAAATCTTGAAATTTGACTATCTGTAGTTGGTATATCTAATTCCAGTATGTAATCATTCAGGACTTTGCTTATCCCCATGGATCTAACTTGGATCCGTGGATCTAGACAAAAGGATATGCAAGATTGTTACACTGTGGTTAATACCTTTCAAAGTAGGTGCCGTGGTGGATGCAGTCTGTCAACAAATTTTATGGATGACATTTCACCTGAACCTTATGAAGTATGTGAGATCAAATTTTTTGCACTCTATCTATAACAAGATGAGAAAATCAATATGTCTTGAATGTATGACTGATTCAATATGTATCATGATTCATCCTTCATTGTTGCTCTTTATTCACTAACATTTTTAATATGGACACTGAAAGATACTATAATATATACTCTGTAGTCTATAGTTATAATTATGTAATATATATTCTATAAATCAAAAATAGATCATTGTTTCTACAGTAAAACATAAAGAAAATTCCTCCTGCTAGGAAAGACATAACAACAGATACAAAAGTCCAGAGCATTTTTATTATATGCAGTTATGGTCTATACATTAAATCTACAGTAGACACACAAGTTTCATTAGATTTGTATTTAGGAGACTGTAATTATAGATACACTTCTGCCTCTGGACTCTGAGGATTTTATAAAACTGTCAAAGATCTCTACAGATTAGAGAATTGGCTCTTTTCTCCTATTATTAAAAATGAAAAAAATAAAACCCTACTTTTCTACTTTACTCTGGGCAAATTGGAATGACTTCTTAAAGTCATGGGCAAATGCTCAAAGTTGCTTTTTAGATGTGGGATTATGAACAAAGAAGTTCTCAAACTGAAAATCTTCTGATTTTTTTTTGGAAAGATCTAGGTCTTCCCAAATTTAATATAAGCTTCTGGCTCAGCATGCTTGAGTCAGTGTCAGTCCCATGTACTGTGGTGTCACCAAAGACCTCATCTACACCAGAAAAATCATCTGACAATTAAAAACAAACAAACAAAGCAGCCTAAACTAGGAATATGCATTTCATGCTCAGAGTATCAAAAGAGTTATATATAAACTCAAATTTTTACTTGAAAAAATTTAAAACTGTTTTTTCACTTAGGCTGTCTTGGCAAGCAGGCTCAGTAAAAAGCATGTTAATGAGCTATTTCACTGTTTTCACACAGAAGTCCACAGATACATAGTGTTGTATCTACAAAGCTGATATGCTTTTCTTGTTGCTAACTTATAAGTTAGTAACATATTCTCCAGAAATAACAAATAAGAGCTTCATAAATATTTATGTGGAATCTTGGTACAGTACTGCAATATAAATAGCAATATTAATACATACTTTTTTGTTTTTCATTTCTGATATTAAAACCAAGTCTACTAAATATGTTAAAAGCTAGACTTAATGTTGTTTTGATGGACTAGGTATTTCTTCAAAAGAAAGCTAGATTGGTGTATTTCCAATTTACATTAAATTCCATAAAGCTAGCCATCCTGGCTAAGTTACTTTGTGTGATGTGGAAATTGTAAGATTTATGATGTCTTTGGGGCACAGCTGGGATCATTTGGGACTCGAGTATCTCTCATATTGAGGACAGTCTGAGACAACCGGGACTGTTTAGCCTGGAGAAGAGAAGGTTCAGGAAGTATGTTATCCATGTGTATAAATACACCATGAGGGTTGTAAGGAAGAGTGAGTTGGGCTCTTCTCAGCAGTATCCTGTGAAATGACAATAGGCAATGGGCACAAAAGAAAACATACCTGAACAGAAGAAAACATGCTTTTACTGCGAGGGTGGTCAAATGTTGGCACAGGTTGCCCAGAAAAGCTCCATCCGTCAAAACACTACTGGATGTGGCCCCGAGCAATCTGCTGTATGTGACCCTGTTTGATCAAGGAGATGGACTAAGAGAACTCCAGAGGTCCCTGCCATCTTCAATGATCTTTTGAACTCCAGGACATAATTATGTACATGGTGCATAGAGATCAACTAGAGAAATAACCCACAATTTAGGTAAATTTAGTATCTCCCCAGGTTACTGCTGGGAAGCACTAAAATTTTCTGAAGAAGTTGGTTAGTATCGTAATGATAGCTGTACGGCTATACAAAGACTGGAAAGTCATGACCTGTAATGGCTGGGAACTGCACAGGCATATCAGGTATGCAGGAGGTTTCTATGTTGTCCCTATGCCACCGATCGTGATGTGGCAGAACTTCCAATACACTTAGACAGAAGATGCGGCCTGTGGCTTAAGGACAGGTCACCAGAATGCCAACACTGAGATGTAGTGCTCTCTGAAGTACATCATTCTGCTTCTGCTCCATCAAGACACTTACAACCATGAGTATCCTAAACACTTTCCTGTCTTTTCTGCTTTCCCTGTTGGCTGGAATTATTCTCACTTTTGGCTTGATTTTCATATTCTGCATCCTGCATTTCAGCATCAAGCTTACTCTCACTGTTGGTGAAACCAAGGTAGTCACCAAGTTCAGTAAAGCAGGGATGGTGACTTTGTTTTACTTCTATAATCCAAGCACAAAACAAAATGCAACTCAGGTAGACACTGAATTTGATAAAATTGATTTACTAGACATACTGGTCAAGGAGATCTCTCCTGATTACAGTGTGGTGCAAACCAGAAATATTATTATCATCATCATTTTTCATCTTATTGCTGTTATTCCTGGGTCAATTTAAAGGAGAATTTAGTACTGTATTTCATTCATCTTGATAGGTAGGACAAATACAAGGATAGCTCTACTGAAAGAAATGGAAATGAAGAATGTTACTTAATATCAACGGTTTGTAATAATTATGAGCTGAGTTTTAGATGTGTTTCAAAATATTATATATAGATTATAGACCAAGTAAAATACAAATAATTCAGGGCTTCAAGAAGAAAAAGATTTAGAAGATTTCATTTGAACATCTGAATAGACATTAGTCAATTCTAAGTCATGTAAAAAATGTTTTATGAGTTTTTGAAACCGACAATGTGAAGAGGTGGTAAAACAAGAATACACAAATGAGTAACATAAATTACTTCCACTTAAAAGTCCTTTTTTTGTCCCATTATTTTTTGTTTTATTTTGTTGTTTTGTCAATTTTTATGTTAGCAGTGCAAAATATTTTTCAAGATTCTATGACCATTTTAAACATTTTAAATAACATAAGAGGTATGAGGTTAGGATTTCTGAGGTATTCCTCAGGCATTTGATATAATGTTGACTTGAAAACTCTGGATGTCTTATAGAAATGGACACTGTCCTGGACAAAATGCTCTAGGTGTCCGTACCTGAGCTGAGGGGTTGGACCTGATAACTTCCAGAGGTCCCTTCTATCCTCAAATATTACATTATTCTATGATTCTGTGAAATCAAATATTTCCCTATCAGTATTTCTACCGTTGATCATGTTTAGAAATAAAATGATTTTCAGAACAGTTTGATATTTTTTTTCTGTGAGCCGTGACTTAATCTGGAAAATCTGGAAAAGTTTGGGGCTTGCCTGTGCATTACAGAAGATTATTAGAATGCTGAAGTTTTATTTAAATTTGGAATTTCTATGTCTCTGGACATAGAAAGATGTCCATATGGAGATGGGCCTGACAAGATAGAGCCGGTTTGTATATTTAAAGGAAAATTATTTCTAACGTATGAAAATACTGGATGTTAATCTCATAATACACTCTTAATATATATATGCATACATATACATACATATATATAATGTATATGTATATATATCTTAGCACAGGGCTTTTTTAGATGATAGGCTAGTCTATCCTGTTCAATTTAGCTCTAGAATCATTTATTCTTTTTACTATTTTATTTTATTTTATTTATTTTATTTATTTTATTTTATTTTATTTTTAGTTATTAGAAAACAGATGTTTATCTGCTCCTTCTAATCATACTTCCATAACAGTGCTTTAACTACTTTTCTTCCCTTTGTTTTAGTTGTTCACTGTATGTTACTAGCTTGAGGGGGAAAAAAAAAAAGTATGGTGATGTTCATGTTGTCAACATTTTTGTCAAAATTTGTATGGTCAACTGTACAACTGCTACAAACAATTTAATATTTCATGTTTGTTTACGGAAATGTTAGAATGTGATCTACAGCTCTTAGGTAGTTTAAATTTAGCTGGACTTAATCCATCTCAATTCATAGGTCATTTTACATCATTTGATCATCTAGTTCCTCTGTGCTCAGAGTTCCAGATCAGCGAAAGAATGTACATCTCTGAATATGTACATAAATACTTACACACAAACACACATACATAAATATAAGAAGAATAGTTATAGCTTCTAGGTTTGACCTCTCTTGGCAGAATACTTTGACTGCTACAACTCAAGAGCAGGGCAAAACTCATCTTTGGAGAATTCCAGACAGTTTCAAAATTTGTACAGCTTCTTCATTAGTGTCTGTAATATAAAACATATGGCTCTGCCCAATTACATCTACTACTTCTTTAAAACCTTAGTAAGGTTGAGTCTGGGGGAAGAAGATGACTGATAGTGTTTTTAATTCAATGACGCAAAGCATTCAAATCAAAACAAACACGATGAGCAAAACTAAGCGCAAAATGTATGTCACTAAGCAAGACAGTATTACATGAAAAGTCAATAAACCTGATTCCTGCTTACCAGAAGGAAAAAGAAATAGATAATTTATTCCACTAGAGACCTGTAAAACTGGCTTCTGTCTATTTATTATATCTGTATATTTCCATTTGTATTTCATTTTCTCTGTCATCTATCTACTGATTGAAGAGGTACTAACACAGAATGTTGCTTATTGCACAGAAGCCACTATTTCACACTGGGTTCCAAAGATAATAGTTGCACTACATGAACATAACAAAACCATCATGTCTCAAAGGTCTTGCAGTATACAAACTTTCAATAGCTATCATTTATAGATATTGATGTTTTCTATGATTATGCATTGTAAAAAATAATGATGAAGTTAAATCTTTTCCCTTTTGGAACCATTAGTAGTAATAATAGAAATACTGTTTCTGGCCCATTTAAAACTGCTCAGTATACTATGAAAATGAATAGAAGAAAATAAATCTCCAACAGTAGGTGGTAAATTTGCAAAATAATATGAATTTTCTTTGTTGCTTCTGTTGAACAGAGCTGTGCAAATGGAAGGCAGAAAGGGAGATAACTTGGCATAATAAAGAGAAGTGTGAATAGGTCATGAAGTTGTCTTTTGTTTGTCTGTTTGTTTTACTTATTACACACATCTAAATCTTAACTTGAGAACTGCAGAGCCTGCAAGGGCTCTTTCTGGTCTTTATGTTCTTTTGTATGTGGAAAAACAGATATGGTGGAAGTCTAGTTGTGAACTGGACTTTGAGGTGCTAGCACTGTAATAACTACAGGAAATAGGAGAACTGTGATCTTGTAATCAGTCTGACAAATTTAGGTGAAATTAATTGCAGTGGGAGATTTAAATACTATTATCAATAGTTATCTGGCAGTTGCCCACAGCTATAGAAATGGATGCTAATATTTCCTTTTGGTTAGAACCAGAAACAGGATCATGTGAGTGAATATTGAATTTCACTAGTTCAAATAAATGCTATTCTCCTGGGTCATTACTATCACCATATTGAATCCAGCCTGATCTTGATTAAGACCTTGGTCTTTATTAACATGAGTTCATGTGTTTTTATTTATAAAGTACCTGAAGATCTCTTGGAAAAAACAGACCTTAACTGGCGTCTCAGTGAAAGTGGATCCTAAAGACAATACATGGCATGCCAATGCCAAAGTACAAATCAGGGATGATGGCCTGGAAGACATTAGTTTAGATGAGCAAAGTTATGTTTTGACTTGTAAACATTTGAATGACAGTTGCATCTTAATAACATGCAATAATCAAAATGGACTGTCTGTCCAGAACCTGCAGCTGAGCGATGCTGTACAGATCCTCATACAGACATTTTCTGCCACTTCCCAGAAGGCAGTTGATGTGGGATCCACTGGTGTCAGTGAGAACAGCAAGAGCAAGGAGAAGGCAGAAGCTTACCCCACCAAGAAAGAGTGAGCCTACCTGGTTCCCATCTGGGAAACTTGCCCTCCAGCAACATTCAGTACATAGAACACGCTCTTCATTGTCACCTAAAGAAGACACAAGGACTAAGCTTGCTGATGTGTTTCTCACTTCTTTGTGAAAAAAATCACTGTTTTACACTGAAAATATGTTTCATAGTCTTCATAATTTTTTAAGTTTAAATGTAATGCACTCACAATGTTAACAGTGATATCCAAAGCCAGTGTTTTAACTACAGTGAAAAGGAAGCTATGGAGAAATAAATGCTTTTATTTTTACTTTTAATTTTGAAAGCTAGAAATACCGATAAAAAGTGATTTTTTTAATGTTCAGATGTTGAAATCTCCTTCAACTAACAGATGCCTGAATTTTTCCACTTGTTACCTATTAAAATGGTGAAAATCGAGTAACAAGTGTCTTGGGGAAAAGGCTGACAGTTATTTTAAAGCCTATAATTTTTGTTCTAACATTAAGATAGTCTGCATCCATTAGTATCTACTGGATGCCTTTGTATCTGAGGCTAAGCTTAATTTTTGTGTGTCCTGTATTAGCTAGGAGAAGCTTAAGAAACATAAAGGCAAATATGCCAGTTTACATTCTGGAAGGGGGTTTTGCAGGGGCTGAAATGCATTCCTGTGATTTGCAGTTGGCTTGGCACGAGTTCTGTTCTTGTTGTTTGTCCAAAGCCTTGTTTTAAGCACAAGGGTATATATTTTATTTACTTGTTCATTATATCTGTCCTGGTTTCAGTTAGGACAGAGTTAATTTTCCCTCATAGTAGCTGGTAGGGTGCTATGTTTTGGATTAGGATGAGAAGAGCGCTGATAACATGCTGATGTTTTAATTGTTGCAGAGCAGTGTTTACACCAGGCCAAGGACTTTTCGGCTTCTCGCTCTGCCCTGCCAGCGAGCAGGCTGGGGGTGCAGCAGGAGCTGGGAGGGGACAGACCCAGGACAGCTGACCCAAACTGGCCAAAGGGGTATTCCATACCATCTGACGTCATGCTAAACAATATATAGGGGTGGCTGGCCGGGGTGGGGGGCCGGCTGCTCGGTAATAGGCTGGGCATCGGTCAGCGGGTGGTGAGCAATTGCATTGTGCATCACTTGTTTTCTTACACATTATTATTATTAATACTATTATCATTATCACTATTATTATTATTATTGTTATTATTATATTCCTGTCTTAATAAACTGTCTTTATCTCAACTCACCAGCTTCACTTTCCCGTTTCTCTCCCCCATCCCAGAGAGGGAGGGGGGAGGGTGAGCGAACGGCTGTGTGGTGTTTAGTTGCCAGCTGGGTTAAACCACAACATATAGAACATTTCAACAAAACTGTGAATTATGGGTGTTGTGGTTTAACTCAGCAGGCAGCTAAGCACCACAGCCAATTTGTTCACTCCCTCTCAGTGGGATTGGAGGCAGAATTGGAAAAATAGTAAAACTCATGGTTTGAGATAAAGATAGTATAGCAGGACAGAAAAGGAAGGAATAATAATAATAATAATGATAAGACTAAGAATAAGAATACACAAAACAAGTGAAGCAAAACGCGATTGGTCACCATTCACCAAATGATGCCCATCCAGTCCTAAGGCAATAGCATCCTGCCTGGCCAAATTCCCCCACTTTTATTGCTAGGCATGATTTTATATTATATGGAATGTTGATTTAGGTCAGGTGTCCTGGTTCTATCCCCTCACAGTGTCTTGTGAACCCCCAGCCTCCTCACTGGCAGGGCAGCAATGAGAAGCTGAAGAGTCCATGACTTAGTATAAGCACTGCTCTGCAACAGCTAAAACAGCAATGTGCTATCATTATTTTCCTCCTAAATGGAAAACGTGGCACCATACCAGCTGCTATTAAGAAAATTAACTCTATCTCAGCCAAAACCAGTACAATGGGCCAGGCCTGCATCTTGTTGTAAGTGGAGTGTATGCAGTCCCCTTTCTTCAGTGAAAATGTGTTTGTTCATATTGTCTGAAGTTCTGTTTTAATGCTTTTATATACACAAAGACTTGAATTGGAGTCAAAGAGCAAAACTGAAAATTCTCATGGTCCTATTTTTCAACTTACCTATATGAAATTGTCATTGAAATCCCCTGTTAAGTGACTGAACGCTAATTTGAAATTCTAAATTTCCAGGTAAATGAATAAATATAGACTTTATACAATAACTTCAATAAATAAATAAATAAATAAAATTATAGTTGTGTGCAGAATAAAATTGGAATAAAGAAGCCTCCTAAACTTAGTGGTTTTGGTGAACTAGAGAAAAGTAACAGGAAATTTATGTCTATATTAGAGGCTTTGCTTTAACCTAGACTTGTGTGGAGGAGTCAGGTATGTGCAGCTGAAATTTTTCCTGGTAAATTTGAATAATTTGCACTTCTAATCCTCATTCAAAGTAAAATTCTTCCTGGAAAAGAAATATATATATATATATATATATTTATTTGAATCCTACGAAAAAGTAAAAGTTCCACTGTGAGGCTCAGATCAGTGTTCACTTCATATAGCAGTTTTATCATCTAACCAATTTAGAAATACCCTGAGAGTACGTTGGGAATTTGAGGAGCAGTCTACAGTCTGTGAAATGACACTGCTAATTGCGTAACTTTAGGACTGCATTTTATAATGCAGAGTGCTTTCCATTAACTCAAACACTCATTGTGGGTGGAGGAAGCCTTTCAGTGCAGGGATTGTGACTTTGGCTGAGACTTGATCAATGTTTGTCTTATTCCTGGCTTGGATATTCGTTGCTAAGTACCTTTTTAGGAATTCCTCTTCAGAATCCAGGGCTATACATCCACAGTCTGGAGCTGAGAAAGAAATCAGCTCTAGATGGTAAAGCAGATACTCCTGATGCACAGAAATATGGCCAAGGACTGCTACAGTCTGACACAGTAAAAAATCTTTTCATGAGAATATATATTGTCCTTTAAAATGAATATAAGATACATATTCATAAACTACCTTTACTTAGGTATCTAAAAGTGACTGTTCTGAAATATTTTCAGATGGTGGATAGACTGATGTATAACATTCAGCTCTCAGAAGCATGAAACGCAGTAGGCATAACAGCTTCTTTTAAAGTGAGGTACTGAATCCCATGCTGACCCTATAGCTGTTTTGCAATTTTTTTTATTCTTTTTTTCCCCTGGGGGGGGGAAGGAGGAGATAGAGGGTTGAGAGGTGGTTGTCAGTGCTAGCAAGATTATTCATCTAGTTGCTCTTAAGTAAGCTCATGAATGATCAAAATTTCTGTTCCACTGAAAGACAAGGAAGAGGTGATATAGTCCCTCTAATATACACACTTGGTTTGCTCCTGACTTCTAACTGTAGAAGCAGAAAATTAATCTACTAGAGGTTGAATATCTTTGTTCATTCATCAATATTTGGTATGCACAGATAACCTTTCTCTGGGCTGTTCACTGTCTATGAATAATAGCCAAAACAATAATATCTTAGGAAAAATTAATATCATGCTATTACCTCAGTGATAGTATAGACACACAGTATTTTTTAGACAAATAATCATAACTGTCGATGAGCAACACTTAGAAATGGCCTGAGGGAAAAAGAAGGCTAGTTCTTAATGATTTTTCTTCTTTCAAGAACAAGGATTACTTCCTTTGTTAGGGAAGGTACTTTGTTCTGATAGAAAAATTGTTAATGTTTTCTGTAGTGACTTCAGGCTCTATACTGCTTTCATTTTTATTCATTCAATGTATGTAGAGTTTGAATTTTAATAATTTCATGAAAGTTATTTCTCTTTCCTGACTACCTCAGTGATCATTTCCATTGTTAAGGTAGATTAAAAGAATGAAGAGGTAAATTAGGAAAAAAAAAAAAAAAAAAGATGCTTATTGAAAGAGTAGTTGAAATCCAGATGGGATCTGACACTACTTTTAAATAACAGAAGACTAATTCATAATGTATAAGACCAACACTCTAGTAAAAGAATAAGCAAGCATTGAATAATAACTAACCTAACTGGTAATAACTAAACTAATCGGCAAAACAGTAAAACCATGGCTACTGCCTTATCATCTTCTCAGAACAGGCACAGTCAAATTTATTTACTATACCTGATCCACAGAAACAGATTCCTAATCCTATCTGCTATTTAGTTAGAATCAAAGAATTTTCAGACAGGATTTCAGCCTTGCCAGTTTGCAGAATATAGAGTTTAGGCTTTTGCTGGTATCATGGAATTACAACTCTTATCTCTAACTTGGCTCGGTCAGATACAATGCAAAACTACCCTTTTTCCCCACTGTTTCTTCCTCACTGCCCTCAGGCTCAACAGTTGATACTTTGCCAGGATAATGACAATCAGTGCAGCTGTAAAGGGAAGAGTAAGATTATTTCCAGTTTAAATGGAAAGCTTCAGCAGGACAAAGCCACTAGTATAGCTGTTAGGACTTCTCAACTTCAGTTCACCAAAGAGATATGTATCTCATACAGAAGGCTTTCTACTTATCTTCCTGATATTAATACTTTATCTAATTCTCAAAGAATGCTAATGGAGCAAGATTGTGTTTGGTTTTGGTTGGCTTATTTTTTCCCTTATTTATTTATTTATTTGTTTTTTTTTGTTTGTTTTTATTATTTTAAGTTAAGGTTTTTTTGCTTGCTTTCTTAGGGAAAAAATCTCATAACATAACAGATACACTTTGACCTTTAGCATTTCTTCTTAAGGCTTAGAGATGTCAAAGAAGCATATGTGTTAACCAGATTAACCCCTGGTGTAGTGCATTATCTTTTCTATTAAACAGTTGATGACTCAGAATGGTTTTAGCTTCCAGCAAATTGCATAGTCTCCATTTGGGCAGCTTAAACATTTTAAGAGGGTCACTTCACAGACTTTTTCTCATAAAGCATCTAAATTTTTTCACAGTTTATGAAAAATCATATAGTTTTTCTCTTTGATGAACAAACCATTAGACCTGAGTGTTCATATATTAATGTGGTGCTTGTTGAATGAGTCAAAAGAGGCATTATCTTACTGTATAATCTCTGGCATTAGTAACTCTCTAAAGAATAAAGATGTTTATGAACAGTTTTACAGTGCAGTAACACTACTGATTTTACTGTTACCACCTTGCATTTTTTCCACTTATCATCATTATTCCATTTCTATCTTTCTCTGAATCTGAAAGGTGAAGAAGGTAGGAAGTGTAAATACTCAACATATTTCTGAAATTCTCAGCCAGTCTTCTCTCCCATCATGGCTTTTCTGGACTAAACCAGGTGAATTTATGGGTTATAAATAAAAATTTATGGGTCTATAAGTATAAGTTACTTGAGGGTCATTTGACAGATCTGCTACTCTTCTACCCCAGGTACTTTTCCATTCATCACTCTCTTTTCCTGGTGCATCTTAGACAAATTTAAGTTTAATGTATGGAAATTATCCCAAAGGATTGAAAGAATATCTTAGTTTTTAAGTTGACAGTTAAGAAAAAACAGATGCTGTATTCTGCTGCCTTTCAAAGAGTACAGAGATAGTCTAAAACTCGAGCTAGTTTGTCTTTCACAGTATCCTTCTCTCCTCTGGTGGTGGCTTTAAGGATACGTCACATTTGACTACATGGCTCCAATTCTAAAAGTTTAAAGTAATAGTCTTTGGGTCTTATGCTCCAGTGATAGAACAAGAAAATATACCAAAAGTCATCTTCTGTCACGTTTCTGGATGGAGAAATTATTACCAGAATGTTGCTTCCTCTAAGTAGACTATGCAGGAATTCATTGCTGACTTTGAAAGTCACTGCAACTCCATACATAGTCAGAGGTGGTTGAGTAGGGAAATTGGCTGTGAGAAGAGGTTCTTATTTTTGAGGAAGATGTGACAACTTTCCACAAAAGGATCCATGTTCTTGAGAGTGCTTGATGTGAAACTGAACTCAGGAGTGTTTTTATGCTCAGCAAGGCAAAACTATAGAAGAAATTTGGGATGGAAATTGTCACTAAAATTGTTATTGTGAACTAAGTGTTGGGACATCATGTAAAACTGGATGATGCTTTCTAGGGTAGAAAGGATGTTGGTGAAGTACCCCTCAGGACTTAGGGACTTTCTACCCACTAACAGTAAATAATGGTCAGAGATTAGCAGAAGGAAAAATGGTGTTGCATAGAAATATTTCCTGTTCATAGGGTCCTAACAGAGAGTATCAGCTAATATATTGTCAAGAATTATCCTGAAACAATGCTTATCTTCCATCAAAATAATTTAATGTGCACTTTCTTATACTCAAAAATCCTTTTTCTTCCAATAGAGTTCTCCTGGAAGTACATGGCAGGAGCCAATTTAAGTGGTTTATAACCATGCCTAGCTCCTGGGACCAGGACCATGTCGGTGCTTACATCAGTTGGCAGAAAGATGACAATGTAAGCCATATATTAATATAAGAAAGAGGAAAAGGAAACAATTCAAGGTAGTGTGCTGAACCTCTCAGTTATCTGTTGTCACAACTGGTAAGCCCTGTTGCACTGTTGTGCTAAGAAAAGTGGCATTTTGAACAGGGTCTTATTGTTGGGTGTTGCTGTCAGAGCTGTTTGCATGCTGAGTTCACTGTTCATAGCATTTAAAGAACATAATCATTCCAATTATTTTGTGCATTCTCCTGAGAATCATCTGGAGCCAGAAACTACATTTCTACTTTCAAATTTAAGTAAGAATGCCTGAGGTCTGTTTTTTTTTTTTCTTTTTTTTTTTTTCCTTGAACTACCAACTAAAATTGACAAATTGCACTGTAATTTAGCTGAGATTTTGCTGTTAATTATACATTGGGCAATGTTGATCAAATCAGATTATTTTTAGACAAAAACTGTAACTTTTTAATTTTACAATTGTAACAAAGTCATAAGATCTAGGCTGCAATAAAAGTCCTGTAAATATAATTTTCCTACTGATACTTAAATTTATTGAATGGAATTATTCTCTGTTTGAAAGAAAAATATTTTAGATGAAAAATATACAACATTTCTCCCCATGGAAATGCTTTTGGCCAGTGGCTTCTTTTTCAATTCTGCAGCAGAATCTGCTTCAGGGTTTGAAAACAATGACTTATAACAGTCTGCAAAGTGAACAGAAGATTCTTTCACTTACTGAGCCTAATGGAAACTTATCTTCTTGAGTTACAGTACTTCTTAAAATATTCTTTCTTCAGTAGAGTATTAATTGTTTCTGTCCACAAGCAAAATCTTTGTCCATAAGACAAAATTATGCAGTACGGTGCACTGTTTGGGTTTATGTTTCTCTACGAGAGTATTTTTAAATGATAATTCAGACTAAGAGAAAAACTATTTTTATTCAAATCTCTTCCTTCAATGTGTCATGCTGTTATACATAACATTAATATTCCAACATAATGAATTATGTTTAATATTAATACTGGGATAAGTAATCATAAAGGCTGAATTCCTTAAAGGCATGAAGGCACTTAAAAGTGTTGCTGCTTGCCTTGCTCATTGTTACTATGAGTGTGTTTCCATGTACATGGTTATGCAGTGGCATGCATATCTTTGCATGTGTTTACAGGGCTTCCAGTCAGGGGAAATTATTCGTACATTGTAATTGAGGAAACAACTGGAAGGTGTTGTAAGATGATGAATACAGAACAGCAAGATGCCATTTGGAAAGCCATTCTGAACTCTGTTGGACTCACAGTGTAAAATAAATAAATAAATAAATAAAATAGACAAAACCAGGAGCCATCAGCCATCTACACCATATATGATAAATAGACTGCGGAGAGCACCAGACACGAGGAGAAACAGCTGGAAACAGCTGGTTCAATAGAATATGAGAAGATTTGTGCCCCATTTCTATGCTTGAAACTAGATACAGTTTTGGGTTACAATCTCATCCAGCTTGATTTAAACATATTTTGGAGAGAAAGGAAAATTTATTTTGTTAAGCTTGACAGCTGTCATTGAGCTCATGTGACTATTGGCTGATATGAGGAAAAGAATAATCTGTAGACAAAGAATATCATTTGGAATGACAGTGAGTCAGTGTGTAAGCCCTGGTTTCTGACTGCTTAAGATTTGAGGCAGAAATGTAACACTTCCCAGAAGCCATAATTTATCATGATTAAAATTTGTTGCACTAAAATAAATATAAGCAAACTGTTCATTGTTCGTGGTACACCAGTTCAGAACATGGAATTTTTAAACCAATAAGACTGTGTGATAAAAACAAGTTAAATTAAGCAGAAAATGCTGCTGATAATTGGGGGCCATGTACACTTTACAAAACGAAATAAAGCTGAAATAATCTGAAATAATGATTCTGAGCAGAAGCTTTATTTTTCCTATGAGAAGCTAGCATTTCCTCTAAATGTAGCTTATTTTTCAGGCCACTGTTGTATTCAGTTCAGTTACACCAGTGATAACATTGACTTGTGAACATCTGGAATAATTATCCTTTCTTCTAGACTGAGCAGTGGGTAGCACAAAGCTCAAGGAGATAATTCTAAAGACACCAAAGAATATCAATTGCACATTGTCCACACATGACTTCGGAACCAAGCAGGAGGACTTGATTGCCATAATGCTCTCCTGGAGTAAGGAAACAGAATTTAGATTTTATTGCTGGCAAAGGAACAAGATGCAGATTTAAAACCTACTGGTCTGTAAGCTGGCTACTAGTATTCTGAAGTGAAATCTTGGGCTTTTAAGAAAATGTTTTAACTTACGGTGTAAATCTCAGGTACTTCTATGTCTTGTACGATGTGCATAAAACTCTGAATACATAGCCTCTCCCATATGTCTTCTTTCTCAAAAAGGCTGTGGTAAAGCTAGGAAAACTTCAGAGAGGGGCAACAAGGATGAACAAAGACATGGAATCATTTTCTACAAAGAAGAGATAGGTAAACCTGGACTTCTCGTGTAGAAAAGAAACTGGTGAAAACATTGTAACCGTATGTAAAAATACAAGCATTTTGGGAAAAATGTAACACCATTTGTTCCAATACATGAACAAGAGGCCAGATTATCAGCAGGTTTATGAAGAAGAAACAAGAGGAAGGGCATCTTTCCACGATAGATAGTTGAGCTATGTAGAAATGTCATTACTTGTTGTGATGACTAAAATTTACATGGGTTCTAAAAGCAATTAGGCAAATCAGTGGAATTCACAAGAATTATTAAAAAAAATATATAACTTCTGGCAGAATAAGGCCTTGAGCTGTAAAATAGCAGAGGCTGGGAGAGTATTCTGTGAAAGCACTGTTGCATGATTGCCCTGTTCTAGGATACTTCTCTTAGCATCTGCTCTTCGCCACCACTGCGGACAAGATATGTAAAACAGAGAGACCTTTGATCTGACCCAGGGCAGTCATTCCTCTGTAAAAAGGTTAATCCTGTTGCAAGAATGATTTCAGAGATTAATAAATAAATAAATAAATAAATACTGAGATAACAGAAGCCCCAGGAACACTGAGCATGCCAAGTTACTGTGTGCTATATTAGCTACCTATGGAGACACACACTTCTGAAAGGAAATTGAAAATAGGATATCAGACTAGAAATGGTAATTCAACAGTTCTCTTATATTCCTAATAACAATTGAGGAGTAATTATTAATAACTTACTACTTCACGTAATTTATAGGACTGAACTGAGTCAGTGTCACAAAACTGTTGTGCCTTGTAAAGACTGAGGATCATGTTTATATCAAATGTATAAGGCTAAAAATACAGTATTACTTGCTGAAAAACATCATCATCACTGCAAAAGGAATTGGTAGGGAAGTTGTCTTTTCACTATTATTAAAGAACCAAAACCTCCATTTCATGTAGCAAACAGATACTTTTTTGCTCCTCTTCCATATGCAGTCACTGAGAGTTTAAAAGAAAACTTTTGTTTTCAGAGGTCAGTGAGTACTGAACGCTCTCTGACTCAGAGATGGCCTGCTAGGTCACATAAGCAGCCTGGATAATATTCTGTAAGAAGGTCTTTTTATTTTTATTTTATTTTTTTCCTTTGAAATCTTCAAAGCATTCTATGGCAAAGTGTGATTCATTCTTCACTTTTCAAATTTCAATTAGACAGTCCCTTACTATCTGATGATGAATTTTACCGTTTCTGCTGAACTTCATCCCTGCTGATGCTTTGCCTTCATAGAAACCCAATTATTCTGGATTAACACCTACTATCAATTTGACATCTGGTTATCTCAAAGAAACAAGTATAAAATTCACTTTTGGGTATTTTTCCAGTTCTGAAAATTTGGACACATTTAGAATGAATGTCATTTCAAATGAGAGCATGCAGGTCAAAATCTCACTACAGCAAAAAGATCGTTTATTGAGAATGTGGAGATGATTTCAGAAATGAAGATTTGTGCACATTTCAGGCTGACTACAATAAATTGGTTCAGAGCAGGCACTTATTACAGTTGAGATTAGAAACTACTTCAGTTTTTTTTTTTTTTTTTTCAAAGATTGGACAAATACTTGTCCCTTCCTGAAGACATGAAAGCAAAAAAAAAAAAAAAAAAAAAAGTTTTAAACTGGCTGAAGGCAAAAATGCAATTTTTTGTTTTTCCCAAAATATTCTTGACTAATTATAAGTAATACCTTGTTCCCTATCCTCTTGCAGCCCAGAATGCCTTCTAGGATGAAGCAGGTATGTGCAAGGGGAAGAGCATTGCACACAATACGCCAATCATTCTGGCTGACACTGCAGCTTTATGGGAACTTATTTCTCTCTGTGTGTTTTCCATGGCAGTTATCTGAAAATGCAACAGAAAGTTATCCATGAACTGTGCAAATGAGAGTACTGGGGAGAACTATGAGGTCACTAGTTCACTGTGAGCTGTATGTGCATTCTTACTACCTAGTTGTTGTCTAACTAGCCTTTAGCATATTATTCTAATGTAAATTAATTTTTCACCCATTTAAAATGTTGATGTAGTGTTGAAAGGATAAAGGATTCAGAAGACCATATAAGTTCCCCCCCAACCCCAAAATCTCCTAATGTAATTCTTCTGCTTTTTTCATGAAGATTCAATTGTATTTGAGGGTATAATTTACTGTGGAAAGAAACAGTATCAATATTAGGGGGCATCTAGGCACACTGAAAAAAAAAAAAAAGTTAACCCAGAATAAAGAAAAAATGTATCTGTCATGCATTGCTACATATAGCATATACAGAAGTAGGATTACATGGGTTACATTTGAGTAACTACAAACAGTAATTAGAAGCACTGTTCTGTGAGTCCTATTGCTGCAAGGGCAGCAGATACTGATGTACCTAAATTGTGAGCTGAAGTAATTCATGACAAATACTAGAAATTCGGCCTAGCAAATTCAGTGTGCATATGTACATAAAAATATCCTTATGTAAAGACTGCTGGAAGGGGTGGAAAGTATGTTGGCTTTGCACTTCAATTGAGAAGACTCATTGGAATTGTCATTATTATTTGTGGTTCAGTTGTAACAAAAATATTTAGATCTATTATTTTACAGTGTTAAATCTTTAATACACATAATCGATCATCAAAACTTCTATACTATGTCAGTGGTGATGGAACATTACTTGTGATGATAACCTTTCATTAAGAGACAGACACGTAATAAATATTTCTGTATTCTTTCCATTTTACATGAACTACTAGAAAGGAGGAAGCACTGCTTATATAGATTTATATAATTTAGATTTTTAGATTTATATTTATACAGAAACATTGCAGCAGTCTTAACTGACGTAACATTAATAATGTTGCTATGGTAATGGGTGAAGAATTCCATTTGCTTTTATCTTACACATGTTAATTCAGAGGTCAGTAGGGATATCTCTAGGTTTATGAAGTTTTCTAAACATCAGACCTGGAGCTTTAATTTTGATAGAATTAAACCATCTGCCACTTAATAACTGTGGTATGTGGTCCATCTTATTTTCATCTGCCTTCTCTCTCCTCCATCCCTTTAAAAATTAATAGATTTTATGGAAAGTCTTGACAGGACCAAAATTCTGAGCAAACTCAGAATTATCACATAATAAATCTGTCATGTATGCATTGGCCTAAGTATCGGCTATATAATTCAAGTAAAGTATCCCTTCCCTTACCAATTAAAAGTCCATATTTAGACCAGAAACCTTCACTGTATATAACCATCACCATATATAATGAATTAGAATTACATTCACTGTTGCCTTAGCCTGGTGAGGAATACTAAAACAGTGTTAAAAACAAAATGCTAGTATTTATTAATTTTGCTACTGTACATGATTGCACATATAATTTCTTATTAATAAAATATTATAAAACTAAATATCAATTTAGATAAGATGCATAGATTTCTAGGCTTAGATGGAAAACATTGCATAAAATGTTTATCACAACTATCTCAGAAGGAAAGCACAGACTATTAAAACAATCAAAAAAAACAGTAACAACAAAGCAACAAAAACCCCAACAACTCTAGTCTTTGTTACTTATTAGTTCCAAGGGATGATAAAACTTAGATTTTGTATCCAAAGAAGAAAACATTCTTATTCAAAAACTTAGAGTATTATATAATATATTTTTCTTCGATAAATTTCTGATTGTGTCAAATATTCTGCACAATTTCAGATCACCTCCTCATCTGTCAGTACTTTCAATGACTGAAAGTACAAAACAAAAAGAACACAAAATAAAAATAGAAATAAATATTGTTACATCATATTTTCTAGTGAAGAGATGTCCTAGATGTCAACATCAACCATTCCAAGAGTCTATTAGATGTCTGCTTTCATAATCCATTAATAGAGTCCTCTTTGTTTACAAACATCAGTACAGAAAGAATAAGTTTTTAAACCCAGGATTCCTGTTTCTTAACCCACATGAAATTTAATTGACCAGTAAAAATGTTTGACAAAATGCAGTATTGTCTAGTATTGTAAATACATGCTGTGAACTATCAGATATCTTTTTGTTGTTACTGCCTCTGTAGCTAAGACTGAAAATCAACCAGAAACCTACAGATGTTTCTTAGAAAGTAAACTGCTCCCAAACCTGATTTTGAGTATATCTAAAGGTTGATTTTGAGCAACTGCTGCTTCCTAGGCCCTGGTCAAGGTCAAGTTTTTGATTGCTATGTCTGGGTATGATAAGAAAGTAGAAGTTCTATGAGGCTAAAAATGTGAGCATAAATTTCAAGAGTACCCAGGTGACTTACAGTTTGTCTTCACAGACCAGTTAATCCACAGTAAATGAGGGAAATAATTTATAGCACTGTTTTCTTCCTGAGAAGCTATTAAATTACAGCACACAAGCACTTCTAGATTAAATTCACAAAGGTTAGCTTTAGCCTAGTGGGGTTAAATTCCTGAGCTTTCTCTGTATGTGGAAAAAAGGAGATGACTTTATAAAGAGAGGGATTCAGTGCAGGATTACTTAACATAAAATGATATTTTCCAGGTAGAGAGATATAAAGAAATATAGTAGTATAAAGAAATAAAGTAGTATAAAGTACATAAAGTACATAAAGTACATATAAAGTAGTATAAAGTACTGCAGTGTAATTACACTGCACTAACTATTCCATGCAGAAAAACATTTACAAGCCTATGCTTTATTTTCATTCAAAAATGCAAATATTAACACTGTTTATTGAAGTTCAAATTGACCTATTTTTCACTGGATATGCCAGAAATTTCATATATTGTTTTGCTGAGAAACTCTCACAGATAATACTCAACTTTATCTTTTACTCCTTGGATATCATTGAATCATTTTAAAAAGCTAGTTGCTCCAGTTTCCACTCTTCAGTACTGCATCTTATTCTAGGTGAATTATATTCTATGCACTATACGAAGTTCAATCATCACACAATACATTAGCTGAAATAAAATGAATAAACCAATGTAAAGAAACATAACTATCACCCAACAAGGAAGAGACACAGCTAGCTACCACACCTGTAAAAACACTAAAATCTTACTGCTTGGAAACATACAGATGAATCAATGACTAGGGATAATTATGTTGCCAGCAGCTGAATTTATCATGAACTTTGTCAGCTAAATGTCATTCATATCTCAAATGGCATAGTCAATTTAATCAGTTATAAAATATGCAGCAGCTGTTAAAATGCTTCATTTTTACCATTTTCGGTTAAGTACATTGTAAAAAAAATCAACTTTTCAAGCCCATTATATCCATTATAAAGGCAGGTGTCATATATCATTAATTTTTCAATGAGAGTTTCTTTTTCCCTCCTTTGAAAATGCCCAGTCATACAGATCTGTAATGCACAATCACAAGTGTGATTAGTAAACAAAATACTTTTGAATTCTTCGTATATTCTGCTCTTTCTGACAATATAATGTTTATGGATAATATGATGCAAATTGATGGCAAATCCACCATCCCCATATCTCTGATTCTCAAAGGAAATTTATCCTTAAAAACAGGCCTAGAGCAACTTATATCCCAAGTAAGCCCAGACTAGATGACCATCATCACTTTTATATACATATATAAATGCTATATATATACATATAAATATATGCTATACTAAATATATACTATATATATATATAGTATAACAACAGAGACAAACCTTTGCTATTTACTTTCTGAATGAAAAAGGTTACAGGTATGTGACTAGTGATTGTAACAAGTATCTCCTGACAATTGACATTAGCAGATACTTCTTGATGTATATTTGATGGTATTAGTGACAGTGTATACCTATCTTTTGTAAGATGGATAAAAGCAAAGCCATTCATAATTAAAGGATCTTTTGTCCTTAATTATGCTCTAGGTGCCTGTGTGCTAGATCTGGTGGGACAAGAACCTGAAGATGGGTTACCCCAGTTTGGCATGCTACTCAAAAGAATTCATGCTTTTTATAATTCATGTGTGCCATACCCACATAAACATTTGTACTAAGCAAGAGACATTTCAGTCTGGGCTAACTCTGGGTTAAAAATAAGTAGAGACAGTTTTTGCTCCTGTTACAGACATGTAAAGTTCAGGTTTGTCAGAAAAGGCTTCTTCCTCTTCTGTGAAGTCATGTAGTGATATCTGCACCTAAAGCAGTGATCACCTGCCTAAGTACCGTAACTTTTCCCAAATAGTTTTTATTTTCAAATTGGATCTTCCTGTCAAGCACAAAAACACCACAGCTTTCTGCTGTTTTGAAATACAATAGTGGGCAGCAGAACTTCACTGAGGAAGACTCTTTGTTGGTGTGGGTGGCACCCACCACCATCTTCCAAAGACCAACAAAGTGTGTACTAGCAAATGCCCTCTGACAGGGCTTTTCTAATCTACCAAATTTAAGATGTGTTCAGGGACTTAGAATGTTTAAGTCTGGCAAGGATCCATAAGTGGTTATGCATCTCCAGTTATTCCTTTCCTAAGCCCATTAGCTGAGTTTGGCTAAAGCTTAACTTGTAGAAAGCCACCCAGTAATAATGGGAAGAAATCAAGAGGGAAAGAAAATCTATCACCTCCTCTGATAATTGTTTTTCCACTCATTAATCACTATTAAAACTGTGTGCCTTTTCATAGTGGATCTGTCTGTTTTCAGCTTCCAGACATTGGTTTTTGCCTTTCTTTTCTCTTATAGCTCACCAAGTGCTTTAATAACAGAAATTTTCTCTCTAAGACAGTGTGAAGTCGCCGTCATTAACTTTCTTTTGCATAAACTGTAGTGATTGAATTCTTTAAATCTCCTACAGGAAGGCTTTTTCTCTAGCCTTTGAATACTTTTCTGCACCCTTTGTGATTTCTCAGTAATGTTTTTTGTGTAACATGAACCCCCATTGCTACTCATTATGTTTCTGTTGGTCTTACCATGCCATAAGGAGAAGTGAAAATCACTTCTGTTCTTACTCAGTAATCCCAGTTATATTTCTGCTTTCAAAAGCATTTAAAATGTTTTAAAAACACATACTTCTGACATTTTTTTCTACTACATATTTGACATCTCATATTATGTGTAGTTTTGTTTGTGGCTGAAAAAAATGCATTCAGTGTGAATGAACTATATTGCCCTGTTTTTTGCAATGTTCCTACTGTTATTTATGATGCCACCACCCTTTATTTTACCCACATGTTTTATATAATTATAATTACATATAGTTATAATAATTGTTCAGTTAATTCACTGAAATGTAGATTGCACTTCAAACATGGTATTGATCACTGTAGAACACCTTTAGATTATACTCTTCTCTCACACTCTTAATGAACACTTCTCAATGGCTGTCCGGTACATTTTGTAATCATCTGACATTCTCTCTCAATACTGGGCAGCATTAATATTATAGTTAGTACACTGAGTGATAAGCTTCATTTTTAAAGAAGGTGAAGCATTCACTACAGGCAAATTAATTTGTTTTGAAGAGTTTGTTGTTTCAGGACTTCTCAGGCTCTCCTCTCCCCACATTGACCTAACTTTCTGAACTAGCCCTTTGTTCCTTTGTCTCTCCCACCTTTGGGCAGATTCTGGTAGGAAAAGTTCCCGTAGGTACTAGGTTAATTATTCTACCAGCCTGATAAGAGACATCCTACCCTTGTCTAATACAAGTGCTCTTCCATTATTTTATACCTAATGGCCTGAGGAAAAGATGTCTTGCTTTCCATTAGTAATCCTGTGCTAATTATGCTTTTTCTCTTGTAAGACCTGTTTAAGGGAGATAGGCCCTTTCACACTTACCCTTTTCTTCCTCTCTCTCTAGGCTGTCCCTTATAGACTTTTGTCTTTTTCTTCATGAGCTTCAAAGGCTGCTTCTCTCTTTCATTAAACTAGTTTCTCTGACTTCTTTTTTATTTTATTTTTTTCTTCTTCTCATTTGAACAACTCTCTCATGATCTTCCTTCTTCTTTTGGTTCTCATTATCCCTTGTTTCTTTTGACTTCCTGGTAAGCTAGACATAAATGTTTCCTCCACCATGATCTGCAGTAGGTTTTTCTCCCTGTCCCCATATGTTTACTGTTTCTTATGATGATTCCCTCTTGAGTTTCTCATCCAGGAGAAAAACAAACAAACAAAAGAAAAGAAAGCAAAATAAAACAAAACAAAACAAAACAAAACAAAAAAACAACCTGCAATGAGACATACTTTAACCACACCAGCCTCCACTAATAATTCAGGATTTCCTTTTGGTCAGACAGAGAAGGGAGAGAAAGAGGGAGGGAGGGAGGGAGGGAGGGAGGGAGGGAGGGAGGGAGGGAACCCTTTGGGTGGGTGAAATCTGCAGTCAGTGCAATCAGTAATTCAACTATTATTTCTAAACTGCAAGTCACTTAAATGCTGTTGCTCACTGACATGAGATAAATTAGTTTATTGTAGTGTTATAGGAGAGTTCCAGTAGAGTAAAGACTACTTCTGCTCTCCTGATTTACCTGTTTGTAAGCTGCTTAAATAGCTGGTTTCTAACATGTATCCTTCCTTCTTCCTTTCCTCTTTGCTACTCTTTTATTCAGTGAGTTCTTTTCTTCTTTTAGCTTGGGAAAGCTAGAAATGGAAAAGATGGAGGGTATTTGGTAATCTCTGGGTCAGCAAATGTGGGAACATGTGAAAGTGTTTTCTGTGTCTGCAGGTTTTTCTCCCTGTTTTCCTATGAAGTTCTTTCTTTCACTTGAGAAAGTCAAGGACTTCCTTGACTTGATACAGAATGTGATTCTTATCTCACTCAGACTGTGGTAAACAAGAATTTCTTTTCATGGTATTAAATTAAAGGAAGATTTGGGAAACTGACATTAGAATCAGTCTTACGCTGTGTGTCCAAATTTGAAGATTTACCTATGTATTTCTGTAATCTTGAAAGACCTTGCAGTTGCTTCAGAATCATTTTATTATAATAATTATTTATAAAATTAATATTAATAATAACAGTATTTTTACTTTAGTGTGCTTGATGTGATACCATTGTTAAAAAAAAAATAAATTTAATTTTATGTGAGTTCTTTGTGACCTTACCTCAGGATAGCACAGACCTACTTAACTTTAGCTGGATTAATGAACATATCCAAAAAACTATTGTGGAAATAAAGGTGTTCCATTTCTGCCTATGTCCTATTTAAGAAACCATTTATTTCTGCTGGAAGAAGGATAAACAGCAAGAAGAGAATTTGTAATGCATTCTTTCTGAACCACAGTTTGAATAAGTGCTTAGCATGTCATTTAGTTTTCTATCAAGTATAGATTTGCCTTCAAATGCTGAATTCAATTATCATAAACAATAGTTTATCACTTGTTGTGGTTTAACCCGGTCGGTAGCTAAACACCACACAGCCGTTCGCTCACCCTCCCCCCTCCCTCTCTGGGATGGGGGAGAGAAACGGGAAAGTGAAGCCTGTGAGCTGGGATATAGACAGTTTATTAAGACAGGAAAATAACAACAACAACAATAATAATAATAATAATAACAATAAATAATGTGTACAAAACAAGTGATGCACAATGCAATTGCTCACCACCCGCTGACTGATGCCCAGCTTATCTCCGAGCAGCCGCCCCCCACCATCCCAGCTATCCACCCCTATATATTGTTTAGCATGACGTCAGATGGTATGGAATACCCCTTTGGCCAGTTTGGGTCAGCTGTCCCAGCTCCTGCTGCACCAGTGGCCTGCCCACTGGCAGGACAGAGCAAGAAGCTGAAAAGTCCTTGGCTTGGTGTAAGCACTGCTCTGCAACAATTAAAACATCAGCATGTTATCAGCGCTCCTCTCATCCTAATCCAAAACATAGCACCTTACCAGCTACTAGGAGGAAAATGAACTCTGTCCTAACTGAAACCAGGACATCACTTAAAGTGGAATTTGCGATTAGCTTTAACATCAGTTTTTAAAAAGCAAACACAATGTACATGTCCAATGTAAAATAATATGATCTTCATCTGAAGCTTTGCCTTAACAGAGTCAATATTTAGAAAACTGACTACGGTTCTTTAAACAAAGAAAATATTTCTGATACTGCATTTGAGGTAGTAATGAACATAATATATTGTAGACATTTTAAAGCATTTAAGAAAACTAGGTTTAAAGCCAGTACAACAAGTACACAGTTCCCCAAGTACGCACCAACCTTTTAATAAAAATCTCAGTGTAATATATTCTTCATTAAAAAAATAAAAATAAATCTATATTCATTCAGCCTTTGGTCTAGACTCAGAATCCAAAAAAATCTTGAAAAGTCTTTATTTTTTTATTCATTTATTGGTCAAAAACTATGTCTGAATCAGATTAAAGTAATTTTATTTCCTTAAATCAAGATAGCAAGTTAGGTATCTGAGACAAATATACACCAATTAAAGTATCTCATTTTTTTCTCCTCTTTTTCACAAGTTGTTTTGAGGAGATATGTTTATCACCAGAGAATGCCTCTTTATTTCTGAGCTGAGCTGTAATTTGCCATTTTATGAATGCAATTTTGTCCTAAATTTCATACTGAATAGGATCATATTGTCATAATTATGAGATTATCACATAATACATACTTGTTTCAGAGAGTCAAGATTATCACATAATACATACTTGTTTCAGAGAGTCAAAGCCACTATCCCTTGTGCTTAACCTTCCTAAAAACTGAAAAACGAACCAAAAAATTGCAAAATTCTACATAGACTCGACTCACTTGACGTTCAAAGTAATTTCTAATAACTTGAAAAGATGTTATTGTCCATTAATTACAGAGAGTTATCCAAACAGATCCATTCTGTGCTAGTATAAATGATATATTTCCTGGAATTCTGAAAGTCTTTTTATGGCTAATAAATGTGATTATGTAACAAAAGGTTCAGTATTCCAGAGCAAATGATAACCTATGTACAGGGTACTTTGCTACCTAAAGCAGATCATTAGTTGGACAATTAGCTGGAAGCAAAGTTATCTTTTTTATCTCTTTTGTTATTGATTTATGGCTAGAACAGAATAGTCAATTCTTTTACAGCTTTGCAAAAGTTCAAACCATTTATTTTTAACACATTTTTTCATTTTCTTAATATGATTACTATGTTTCTGTTTTTAAAATAGTCAAGCAGGGAGCATACTATTATTTCAATTGCATTTTAAATAAAAATCTTGGAAATATTTTAATGCTTCATGGCTTAAGACAGTAGAAAACATAGGAAATGAGTTTCCTAACCTATTTGTAATTGTTTTCTTCATTGATAAGGTAAGGGCAGTTTCCAAGTACACAGCTAAAAATAGCTATTTCCAAATGCTGATGGGAAGAGCTCTGATCCTTTGTCCTACACCAAACAGAAACTGAGTTACCATTTATGTACAAGCTTTGGCTTTTCTGGGCTCTGTTACAGCCCACTAAATTATATGTAAAAAGCTTTGAGATCCATGCAACAGGCTCAATTTCTGGTGAAATTCTCACTGAAATTACTATTTTCCCATCAAAAATGTTAGCTTCACTAAAAACATTTTTACTGGGAAGAGAAAAAAAAAGACATTTTAAATTTATATGAACAGTCTTACAACTTGATTTGAGAGCTTTGAAGAGCTGGTTCATATCTACTCAACATGTTATTAGTCATAGTGCTTGTTGGGCATGTCAAGTCTGGATTTGATTAATTCTATCTTTTCATGTTTCTTTTTGGAATTGCTCATAAGTTTTATATAAATTTATATAAATTTTATATAAAGATACTTTTCTAAAATGTGGATAAAGAACAGTGTTGAACATTTGCTAATATTTTAGAGGGTATGTAGACCCCATCCTCATCCTTTTTTAAAACAGAATCACAGAATCACAGAATTGCAGAATGGTTGAGGTTGGAAGGGACCTCCAGAGATCATCTAGTCCAACCCTTCTGCTCAAGCAGGGTTACCTAAAGCATGTTACACATGTCTCATCAAAGCAGGTTTTGAATATCTCCAAAGAAAGAGACTCCACAACCTCTCTGGGCAGCCTGTTCCAGTGCCCTGTTACCTGAACCGTAAAGAATTTCTTCCTTATACGGTGATGAAACCTCCTGTGGTTCAATTTATACCCATTACCCCTTGTCCTATCACTGGCCACTACTGAGAAGAGTTTGGCCCCATCCTCTTTAAGTTGTACCCTCAGGTATTTGTAGAGGTTGATAAGATCCCCTCTCAACCTCCTCTTCTCTAGGCTAAACAGGCCCAGTTCACTTAGTCTTTCCTCATAAGACAGATGCTTCAATCCCTTAATCATCTTTGTGTCTCTACTCTGGAAGTTCTACATTCCTCTTGTACTGGGGAGCCCAGAACTGCTCACAATATTCCAGGTGTGGCTTCACCAGAGCTGAGTAAATGGGGAAGATACTCGCTGCTGTCCACACTCTTCCTGATGCAGGCTAGGATGCCATTGGCCTTCTTGGCCACAAGGGCACACTGCTGGCTCATGGTTAACTTGTTCTCCAACCCAACCCTCAGGTCCCTCTCCACAGAGCTGCTCTCCAGTAGTGGTACTGCCTGTACTGATGCCTGGGGTTGTTCCTCCCCAGGTGCAGGACCCTGTACTTGCCCTTGTTGAACCTCATAAGGTTCCTCTCCACCCAGCTCTCCAGCCTGTCTTTGTGGGTCCCCTCCAACTCAGATATTCTATGAAATGTTAAGGTAGTCATCCATAGCATATTCAGCCCTTTCCCTAACTCAGCTGACACTGTATCTAGTTTCAAAGTGCTATTGACTTCAGTGGGAGAAGAATTAGTAAAGTTTTGATAACTTTCTGAAATCTCAGTCTACAGGTATATTTACTGAATACCTTTGTCAATCATCATATGTATACATTATTAACTGAACAGAGTTGCAGCAGCAGCAGAAGAGAGAGAGGGAAGAAAAAAAAAGAAAAAGAATATTTATAAATTGAAGGCTAGGTTGCTGTTACTTCTTATCTTTTAACTCCTGTCATCACTAAATGAGATATGACTAACAGAAGCTGAAGTAAGAATTAAAAATGTCCCTCCTGTTCTTTGACTGTTTCTTTCATTTTCCCCACAAAACTCAGTCAAACCTAATTTACAAAACTTAACTTTTAAATTATTAATCTTTGGAAATGTCTACTCCTAATTTCTGTTGAGATCATATGTGGGAACTTTAAGAAAGTACTTTAACAGCCTACTTGACTGAAAGTCTCAGAATGAACTGTGTTCTCAGCTGATTTATGACACAGTTTTTCAAATAGATCAATTAACCAAACCTTCCTTAAGATTCAGGTCCAAGCACTGTGTGTCCTTGCATTGGCAAACTTTCATTAAGATCAGTCCTTCAAAGCAAGATGTCTGTGAATGTCCCTCTGCAAGTCCAGGATACTGAGGAGGGACTCAGTGCCACTGTACACTAAATTGTTCATCTTCAAGACAATACACAATGTTGTCAAAAATAAATAATCAGGTATGAATGGAACTGGTGAAGGGCCTGGAACACAAGCCCTATGAGAAGTGGCTGAGGGAACTGGGGTTGTTTAGTCTGGAGAAGAGGAGACTGGTCTGGTCTCAGGGGAGACCTTAGAGCTCCCTACAACTACCTGAAAGGAAGGTGTGGAGAGCTGGTGGTCAGCCTCTTCTCACAGATAACTAGTGATAGGACTAGAGGGAATGGCCTCAAGTTGTGCATGGAGAGGTTTAGGTTGGAAATAAGGAGACATTTCTTCTCAGAAAGAGTAGTCAGGCATTGGAATGGGTAGCCCAGTGGTGGACTCACCGTCCATAGGGGTGTTTAAGGAAAGGTTGGGCATGGTGCTTAGGGACATGGTTTAGTGTGTGACGTTGGTAGGTGGGTGATGGTTGGACCAGATGATCTTGGAGGTCTTTTCCAACCTTTATGATTCTATGATTCTATGAACTGAAGCACTAAGAACACGAGTGTATCTTTATAGGATCATCATATATTATGATATGAAACTGTTATTAAATTTGAGGAAATCAAATACTAAATCTATTGGAAAACATTCCATTGTCTAAATTATGTTAAAACTTTAATACTAAAGACCTTTCTTCCTGATGGTAGATTGATCAGGAACATGTGTAAGGTCTCTTGGGGTAAAATCATTACAATTATATAAAGAATTTTCTTTAGTTCTTGCTTCTCTACAGAGTTATTTTTTGCCATTTTCTTAGTTAGCTTTTATCTTTGTTTTCTACAAGGCAGTTTTGCAGAGCCAGAATTACGTTAAACCCCATTAATGACTATGTATCTAGAGCAGCTAGCCAGTTGGAACGAGTTCAGTGTTGGAATGCTCTGTATTTTACAATTAAGAGCTGGCATGCAAGGAAATATTCTCCATGGAACTGAGTTTCTCTTGGCAGCTTGCCTAGCTACTCCAGCACCTCACAGCAGAAAAGGCATCTCAGCTGGATACTTTCTGTGGACACTTCCTGTGCACACTGAGGGCATACATACAATGCATAGAGAGGTATTGTATGGTAGTATGCTATAGCTAGATTTCAGTAATAATAGTGAAGAAGTAGAAAGAAGTAGAGCTGTAGTCTTCCTCTCTTTCACCCAACCCTTTCCCTAGCTCAAGAAACTATGGTGTTTGCTAGTACTATGCACAGACACCAAATGTACCAGAAATATCCACTTATTTCAGGACAATAAGCAGACAGCAATTTTATGTCATGGCACATGGCGCATTCACTCCACTGTGTAGACAAGTCCTTGGATTAAAAGAACAGCTTTACTGGAGACAGAGAAATGTTAATTTTTAGATGTTTGTATACTGAAAGAATGACAGAGGAGAGAATGAAGATAGATTAGAGGGGAAGGTCTATTTCTCAACTTCTGTCACACACAGAGGTGCGAGAGTTCATGAGGTCTGGAGGGTGAATCACCCAGCTCACACAGGAGAGAGGGCACCAACACCATGAGTCATATGCTTTTTGGTGTACAGTAATGTGATTTCCAAAGACAGAGGTAGTTTGGCATTTTGTTTGATCATTACAGTTTTGAAATTATGGATTTGAAGTCTTTCGGACAAAGAGGATGATGATCCTAGATCTTCTTTTTCTTCTGTGTACTCTCAGCACCAAGTTGCCTTGGTGACCTCCAATTGTCCTTCTTCTGTCTAGGGTGGTTGGATGGGCCCATGTTGAAAGGACTCGCCCTGCATCTCCTATCCACCAGCAAGATCTTGGTTCTTGTGGCACCCTGACACCAGAGCAGTTTCAAAGGCAATCTACAGACTTGCATTTAGGACAGAACTGACCTTACTATCCCCAAACTTGTCAGTGTACATAGAGAGTTTAGAGGTGGGGTGCTCTTGTCCCATGAGCCACTTTCTTGCACTGCAGGAAGTGTGGCTTCCTTGCACTGCAGCAGCTTGGTACATGTGCAGAAGCCATTTTTGAGGGGAAAATAAAAATAGCTATTTTGGGAACTTTCAAGCTAAGCTGGTGATGTACCTGATGAGAGCAGATACTTCCAGAATTAGGCAGCAGTTGAATAGGTGATGAACACTGTACAACTTAGGTAGCTTTTAGCCTCCTCTATCTTTCTATCTTCTGTGAGTTTCTTTTTGATTTTGTTTTTCATTTGTTTATTTATTTTATTTTAAATATAACCCTTACAATTTCCATCTCTGAACAATGGAGAAGAAGGGGAGAAGTTGTCTGAGTCATAATTAGTCAGTCAATCTGCTCTTGAGGGTGCTGCAACTGTCTTTTTCATTCTCTCTTTGATGTTCCATTAACTAATTATTGGAACATATGACAAGGTTTGTTTGCTTTCACATTAAGTTATTTAATTTGATTAGTACAGCGGTAATTTACCCTTCAACATTTTCATTGCTCACAAAGGTCTGAACAAAAGTGGGTTGGAACTAGTCCAGACATGACTGGAACTTAGTGGAGTTAGAGGTAACACCTTATCCCTCAGCCAAAATGCTCTAGGGTAAATAATTTTATATGATATATAAAGTTAAATAATCTGTTATCTTCCCCCTCACTTTTCAAATATACTTTGAAGAACACCAATGTAACCTTATCCATTAACTGGAAAAACATCTCTTGTTACAATATATATGAAAAAAAATAAAGTTTGTACTTCAGGTGTTTTAGTCCTCTCCTCTCCTCTCCTCTCCTCTCCTCTCCTCTCCTCTCCTCTCCTCTCCTCTCCTCTCCTCTCCTCTCCTCTCCTCTCCTCTCCTCTCCTCTCCTCTCCTCTCCTCTCCTCTCCTCTCCTCTCCTCTCCTCTCCTCTCCTCTCCTCTCCTCTCCTCTCCTCTCCTCTCCTCTCCTCTCCTCTCCTCTCCTCTCCTCTCCTCTCCTCTCCTCTCCTCTCCTCTCCTCTCCTCTCCTCTCCTCTCCTCTCCTCTCCTTGTTATGTTTTCTCGTACGTCCGCATGGGCAGGGACACCTCCCGCTAGACCAGGTTGCCCAAAGCCCTATCCAGCCTAGCCTTGAACAGTTCCAGAGATGGGGCATCCACAGCTTCTCTGGGCAACCTGTGCCAGTGCCTCGCCTCCCTCAGAGTAACGAATTTTTTCGTAATGTCTGATTTAAATCTACCTCTTTTCAGTTTAAAACTGTTGCTCCTTGTCCTATCCCTGCACTCCTAACTCCCTCAGCCTGTCTTCATAGGAGAGGTGCCCTTTGATCATCCTTGTGGCCCTCCTCTGGACTCATTCTAATAGGTCCATGTCCTTCTTGTGCTGGGGGCCCCAGAGCTGAACGCAATCCTACAGGTGGGGTCTCAAGAGAGCAGAATAAAGGGGAGAATCACCTCCCTTGATCTGCTGAGTTGTAGATTTAAATAACTGCCTTGGCTCATGAAAGAAAGAATGCAAGCTGAAACTACTACTCACTGTGTGAATACATGGAGTAGCTGTTAGTGGGAAGTCAAGCAACCTCTTGCAAGTCATCTTCATGCAAATGAATATTTAATTTTCCATTCTTCTGTGATATAAAAAATGGCATTCTGAAGCTCAGATTTTGCAGAATGAAATTACTGTCTTCTGGCCTGCCACACTCGGAAAACATGTTCTGGGACCAAAACAAGGGAAGTCAGATTAATCTTCCGTGTACACCTTGCAAAATCATGTGATTCTAGAGGCTTGAGCCAAAGCTGGTCAAAAAGACTGAGCATCATCCATCGAAACAGCCCACACAGACAAAACATATATTTCTCTTAGCTTTGGATGGGAATATATCATACATATGAACAATCTCTTTAAAATCTGGATAAACAAGGTACTGAAAAAATATATTTCAAGATGTGTGAAAGGATAAGTCAGGAACATATTTCATGGTGGAATATGTCTGGTAGTTTTTTTTTTTGAAGAAGTGATGGAAGAAGCCAGCATTGAGGTACTTTTCCATAGGACACACAGAGGTAACAAATCAGGCTTGTTTGTGAAGTCTGGTACATCTATTTGATGTAATACCAACAAAAAAAAATGTTATACTCAGTTTAGTCTTGTCTGAAATTCCATTATTTCTGCTGATCAGTAATTTGGGTTTATTTGTTTTCAGTGCCATAATATGAGGTAAAAGAAGGGCAGAGTAGCAGAAGTGGCTCTCTGGAACAGAGAAAATTTTCCCAGTCCTGAATAGATGTGTAAAATAATTCTTTCTTTCCTGAGGGTAGGGATGTCAGCTGCACATCCAGTGCTCAGGGTGTGTATTTGTGTATTTTGTTTATCTTTGGACACTGCAAATTATACTTTGGATTTTTTTTCTTTATTTTTTAAAGACGTTTTTAGTACTTCGACATATCAACATGTCACACCACCCCAGGAGAGAAATGTCTTTCTGTTACTCAGTTACCTTGAAATCATTCTTAACTCAAACTGACTCAAGGTAAAATGCGTCTGAAAAGTATTTGCTCACAATAGCTGAATAGGCAGACTTGCTACAAGGGTTTACAAAAGCCAGAGATGATGAAATGAAAATTCTCGATACTTCTTTATACATGTGACTTCCTAAAGGCTTTTTCTGACATCCCATTCATCAGAGAATTCTTTCTGGAAGCCGTAGATCTCAGATTGCATGCATTCCATCCAACTCTTATGTAAAAAAAATAAGAACAAAACACAACTCATTCCTGAAATCCATCCAGGTAAGTCTGTAATACCAGACATGAGTACAGACTGGGAAAAGAACTCATTGAGAGCAGCCCTGCAAGGAAGGACTTAGGTGTTCTGATGGATGAAAAGCTTGATATGACCCAGCAGTGTGTGCTTGCAGCCCAGAAGGCCAGCTTCGTTCTAGGTTACATCACCAGAGGGGTGGCTATCAGTTTGAGGAGGGTGATTGTCCCCTTCTGCTCTGCACTTGTGAGGCCCCACCGAGAGTGCTGCATGCAGGTCTGGGGTCCCCAGCACAAGAAGGATGCTGATCTGTTAGAGCAGGTCAGGAGGAAGGCCATGAAGATGATCAGAGGACTGGAACACCTCTCCTATGAAGAAAGGCTGAGAGAGCTGGGGATGTTCAGCCTTAAGAAGAGAAGGCTCTGGGGAGACATCACTGCAGCCTTTCAGTACATAAAGGGGGCTTATAAGAAAGATGGAGAACAACTTTTTACTTGGGAAGATAATGATAGGACAAGGGAGATTGGTTTTAAACTGAAAGAGGAGAGATTTAGATTAGAAATTCGGAGGGAATTCACTCAATGGGTGGTGAGGCACTGGAACAGGTGGCTCACAGAATCTGTGGATGCCCCATTCCCTGGAAGTGTTCAAGACCAGTTTGGAATGTTGGAGGAGGCCCTGGGCAACCTGATCTAGTGGGATGTGCCCCTGCCCATGGCAGGGGGGTTGGAACTAGATGATTTTTAAGGTCCCTTCCAACCAAGCCATTCAATGATAAATTTAATCTTTCTCCATTAAACTTTTTTTTTTTTTTGTGACTTAATCACAAGACAATCTTAACATTCCTTTTAACTGAAGTAGTGCCAGTTCATACCCTTAAAGATGCTAATGTTTTTGTAAGATCAGATGTCATTTCCTATGTGTGACAGATGAATTAACAGCCCTTTGTCTCAGGAGGGACAAGTCCCTGTCTTTGATAACTAAAGATACATCTCAGTATGCAGTATCTCTTCTGCTGAATCTTATATTTTATTTTAATCTGTACTTTCATAAAAATACTTGACACAAAAGTCTACATGTTTGAATGTTTCTGCATCGTTAATGAATTTTAATTAAAAACAGGCATGAAGGTAGGCAGCCTCTTCAGAATGACAACATGCTTGAGGTGATTATGATGTGCTGGGGTAGGGGCCTAAGGAAGAGCGAACTGTTCAATAAAAGATGCTCTTTCTCATCCTATTGGGGCTATTCATCTGTGATCAAATATTAAATTGTGACCTCCTGGAAAATGGAAGAAGGCCTTGCATTTATTCTCTTCGCATGTTAACAGAACTCTGTCTTAGCCCCATACAGGGACAGGGTTGGCCAGCTTCCTGCTTTCCTGTCCAGGCCCCAAAGCCCTCCCACGATGGTAAACGTTTTTGGCAATGCAGGGTTTGCATTGTCTCTGGAAGAAAGCTGTGTTCCTTTCTCCTGAAGACCAATGCCTTGGTTCTCAGCAAGTTCTCGATTTACGTTCTTCTAGAGAAGGAAATTTCCTTACTCTGATAGTGCAACATTGTGTTATACTTTGTCTGATTTACTTACTGGCATAAAGATTTTGTTCTTCAAAAATATCCATATTGTTGAAGCCTTTTAATTAATTTACATCATACAAATCTCTTTTTAAAATTCACATAATTACTTGTGATCAATCATTTAGTAAACAAACTGATGAAATATTATAATTTGCTTAAGATGTGGACATACACTTTCTGTTTTGCAGCTCTTCCCTGTCTTGATTTGTTGGTAAGGGACTAATTCTCTAGGCAGCCATGAAATGCATAGTGTCAGGATTACTCTTTCCACTTGAAAATATGAAGTTTTGATACAGTTTCTGGAGCTAGGAGACTGCTTAATTTTCTTCATCATTGCTTTTTATGTCACACATCATAACCATAATATGTTTATCTAAGGGCTAATTAGGTTTTCATTAGCAACTCCAGGGTATTACTTTATCAGCAGTGATGTATGCATTCAACACATAGAGCATCTTCTATATAAATCACTTTTTCAATACAGTATATTGCTGAGTTATGCCATTATAATGTTAAACATTACATGACTAGGTAGACTGAAACTCTAAAGAAGACAAATGGTGATATGTCTAGACATTTTATACTCAGAAACTGAAATCGGAAATTCTCTGCAAGGTTTTGTTTGTGTCTGTGTGTTTGTGTGTGAACAGTACAGTGTAGTATCATATGTGCACACACATATTGAACTATAATTTAATATCACAGCTATTACCACTATCAACTCAGAGTCTTAGAATCACAAAGATTAGGACAAAAACTTTTCCTGAATTACTAGGTAGCATGTGGCAAGCAGTGAAATTGTGACTTGTTCAACATTTTTTCAGTAAGCTTAAACAAACCTGCTAACTCAGACCTGACCTTGTGTACCAAAACCTTCTTTAAGATGAATTCTTAGAACTATATATGGCCTGTAAGAGATGACAGGAACTGACTAGAGAGATGGTTATTGCATTGTTTCAAGGACATGTATGGTCTGGACAAAAGTAACAAGAAGGAGAAGGAGAGTAAAAGGAAGACTTTGGATTCTAAATTTTCGGACAGATATTGAATCCTCTTGGGAGCAGAGGTAGAAATTGCTGTTTGAGAGGCAGTGATGTGGTCAAACTTCCTGAAGCATTTTGGCTTTTGTAAGGAAAGGAGGCAGTGAAGGCATCAGTATTTTCATGTGAGAGGAAATGCCATGGCATATTAAAGACCTCAGCAGAGATGGCATCAGATTTGTAGCACAAGCCAGCAAAATGAGAAACCACCTTGCTGACATTGTTTGTGAGGGGGAATATAAAAGGAAGATGAAAGGTACGAAAGTATTCTAATAGTATTGGAGCAAAAATAAGTCAGAGGGCAAAATCTAGAAGAAAGAAATTATTTGTGTTGGTGGCCAAACTTTTCTTCTGCTGCTAGCTGTGAAGACATGCTGTATTCCTAATATTATGCCTTCAAAAAAATGCTGCCCACAGGTTCAAATGACTCATTGTGCTGAAAAGCACTATAATAAACCTAAAGGAAAAGAAAAAATGACCAATATAAAGGATAGATTTGTACAGCACTCATAAGGTTATCAAAGCATTTTATTTTCATTGAATCCTTATATAGGAGCTAATATTTTCTTGATGGAAAGAAATTAAGCTGGACAATAACTTTCTTTGTAGATGCTTGTGTGACAAGAAATTGACCTGGGGTTATGGTGAAAGCTCTAAAACACCCTGTTAACAACATTGTCCAATGATGTGTGTGTGTTGTATCCTACCTAGTAAATAACATATAAGTCTCAAGATTAATGTGGAGTTGTATTATAAAATTTCTCAATAACAAAATTAAATATAGTGCAACTGCACCAACAGCCAAAGTAGAATAGAATACATTTTCTTGAACAGGAAGGAAACTGAGTGCAAACTGGCAACATGGCCCTAAAGATTTCAGTCTCAAAGATCTGATAGACAGGTTTTATGGATTTGACTTCTAAATTTTTCTGCTTAATACTGTGGCTTTTTCTGTTGTCAGATAGTAGGTTCCTTAGCAGCGTTTGAAGGAAGAAAGTAACTACATAAGGCATTTAGTTTAAAAATGGACAGCTTTTTAAAAGAAAAATAAAACTGGAATAAAATCCCCATTATAGAAAAATAAGGAACAGGAAAAAAAAAAAAAAGGTAGAAAAGATAATATTAAAACTAAAAAACTAAATTAAATGTATTCATTAACTAAAACTTAAAGTACACAAAATACTGAGCTGGTTTAACAAAATGAAAGTATTTGCAGAAATCATACAATTAAACCTTTGCATTGAATTTTACTCAACTATGATTGCGAATATAAAAAAAAATAAAAAAAATTAACATGAGTCAAGGTTCTTACACACGTTATTCTGTTTATGGAGGGTTTGTGAATATCAATCTGTTATTCCATAATTGAATAGTTCTGTCTTTTTAATGCTTTATTACATTTCATTATTATTTAATTTTGTTACCTCTTTTGGACTAAATTATTTTTCCTCCACTGATCAGTAAAAAATATATCTGCATTATTTATGGATACTTATATATATATATATTAACTCTTCTATGTTTGATTGTTATTTGAACACAAAAATCTTAAGGATTTTGTCTTTAAATCCTAGTTTTGCAAAGTTACTTCTCTATCTATTGTAATCAGATTTGTTAAATGTATGCAAAATCTAGTACTCCTACAAAATAATTTGTTAAGATTTCTTCATCATTTTCTTGTTAATCTACCATTAGTAAAGGTGCTATTCACTAAAATTCTGTTTACCTTTGGAGAGGAAGAAATATTGCAGCCTCCTGATGATATTTAGGCAATCTGGAAGTAAAACATCTTTGAAAAACCATTCTGGAAATTTAACTTTCTACTTGTTATAAGTGTTGCTTTTACTGTCATCACCATTGCTACAGTTTTGCCACATAAAATACACCTGTTCTGCTGGATACACAAAATTATAAGATCTGAAAATAGCAAGTTCATTTTTATAACTGTGACTGGTAACCAAGGTCTTTACTGGAGGCAACTCACTCTGTGCTGATAAAGTTTGTTGCCAAATAGTGTCTTTTTTTCTCAGATGCTGCCAGTAAACTACTCTATGTGACTGTATAGGGCCCACATTTTCTCTGCTCAGCCCATGGGTAAGGTCTCTCCCCTCAACCCTCTCACTCGGGGTGGAATTCTTACCTTCCTCTCCACATGGAAGTATGTATGGAAACATTATACAAACATTACTACAGTTCTGGTCCTGACTTATGGACCAGAAAATAACATTCATGTGTCAATTTCTTGACAAAAAGCTCATAGAAGGAATTGTTTGAACTGTAAAATATGAAGATTTGTGTGAAGACCATGTGCTGAGAGGCCAGGTTCATGTCGTAGAAGTTTCTGGAAAATCTATCTCTTTACAGATTGATAACTCTGACACCACAAGTAAATAACTCACTTTAATTGTCCCTCATGGAAGTTTCTGGAAGGGGCAAAATCTGCAAAACTACATTAATCTTTGTTTTGTAATTTGCAAACAGTCTTTTTTTTTTTTTTTTCTTTTTTCTTTCCTTCAAAATGGAAGAGAAAATGTTAACAAATTCAAATATTTGTTAAAAGTAGCCTTACTTTTAACAGTGCTTCAGGGCAACCTGCCTTGGGAAAAGCTGTGTTGAAACATGAAGGTTATTACAATTTTTCCACTGTTATTTTAAGCTTGAGACTAGTACTATGTTACATTAAATGTATTTCATAGCTGTGAGACTGAGTATCTCCTCCTCATGTCCATGTTATCTATAGCACCTCAAATTAATTTTTCATGAGTCCTCTTGGAAACAAGCACCACATCTTCTCTTATAAAACTCTCATCTGAAAGTGTCTTTTATTTGTTTTTTTATTTTTTAATTTATTATTTTATTTTGTTTTGTTTTTTTTCCCCCCAATAGATGACTATTATTGGACCAATATAGGTGTACTATGATGTTCATGCTTCATACTTATCAGAGTGTTAAATAAAATTTCACTTTTTATTACTTGTTCACAGCTGTAGTGCCTAATTGCAGCCTGTGCTGCTATAAATTAAGAGCTGAGACTAGATTATCTACTAGCTATTTTGGCCAGTTGATAAATGTGTTGCTGAACTAACTTACTCCAAGAAAACCAAATAAATAAACAAATAGTCTGACAACATTAATCAATATCTGACAATGTGAACTGTAGGTAGCTTAAATAGCTTCTATATTATAACCACAAGGTATGGACCCCATCCATTAATCATTTATAAATCTTTCAGCTGAAGTATAGGAAGTCAAATAATATCACCCTGGGTTACTCTGACTTAGAATGTGGATGCAGATCAGAGGCAACCAGAAATGTGACTGAAAACACTATACACTCAGGTTGAGCCTATAATTCTATCAGATAGCTATTATGTGAATTATATATATATTTATTATATGTATATAATCATATACATAGATTAATAACAGATATTCATGTTCATACCTGCACTGAATCATCGAGGAAAGGAAATACATTTGTACAGATTTGATCTAAGCAAACACTGTCCTCCAAAGACTGCAGATAATGCAAGCCTTCATCTCAAACACATTTGAGATGAACTCACATGTCTGTGTTCTGAAGCATTCCAGTTTTTATGTCAGAAATCTTTGGTAACACTTCAGAAAGGCCAAAACAAAATTCTTTGCCTTTTCATAAGCAACACGTGGCAATTTTATGGGAAGCTTTAAAAAATAATTTTTTTTGAATCTTCAAACATTTATTCACCACAGTGTTCTACAGAATAAAAGTTCTTTAGTTTTCACTTTATCTAAAGTTTTACCTTTATCTAAAATAAATAAATAATATAGTAATAAATAAATAAATCATAATTTTAAACTTATCTAAAAATCTGTCACGGAAACTAGTGAAAGAAAAAAAAAACGTGATCATTCTCTAATGCCTCCCTGGAAATAATGTTTTCTAACCCCATTTCTAGCCCCATTTCTATCAAATTGCATAATGTACAGTGTTAATACTACATGTTAATAATACCTTATAATAATGTATATTCCCTGTTAAGAAAATGTTTGCAGTCTAGTAAAAGAATTACCTTATCACATGTTTTAGTGTTATGTACAATGTCTAGTAAGTGATCTGTTAAAATTCTGGTCTGGTTATGAGGCAGACTGTTGGGCCAGTTTTTCTTAATCCACTCTTTAGATGAAGTACACTAAATATTTTATTTGAACTAAATACACCTGTACAAAATTTGAGGTATGATATTATTATGTACACTTACGTGGCTGTGAGGGAGTGGTAAACAAAAGCTGATATTACGCAGCCATTACAAAAGGTAATGAAAATTTTTCCCTAGAAAACTTTCTGTATCTCCCCATAAAATTTCTCCCATCTTGGTCCTGTTGAATTTCTCTGTCACCTCTTTTGTTGCTCTGTGTAAAGATTTTCCACCTCTTTGCATTTCTTCCTTTTCCATCAAGAAATAAATGGAATAATTATTTTTCCATCTCTAATGAGCCCCTTAGCACAGTGATTATTGATCATAACTGGAGTGTTAAATTTTTCTCCTTTGCGGAGATGTCTTGATAGATAGATGTTTAGATGCTTTGTCAGAAAAAAAGCATTCATTTACATGTAGATGTGTGATAATTTCAGCTGTTACAAATTCATAGTGTTCATGAGAATATTTGATAGATTTTTCATGTATTCTTCAAATCTTCCCTAAGCTCAGAGAACTTCAGTACAGATGTTTGCTGCTTTAAAGCTAAGCTCATGCTTGGATATATTTCCAGTTCAGGGTCTTAGTTGAGATATACCAAAGAGTGTAATAAATAAATGGAGCAAGGATGAGGAGTTTTAATCATTTATTGATTGTATGAAACTGAAGCTATTTTTCATCACAATGCTGTGTGCATAAAGTTTGTGTCCAGCAGAGAAAGATACTCCTGACAGAGAAATAATTCATTGATAGCTAAACAATACTTTAAAACTCTTTAGAATTTACTTCTCGGGGAACACATTTCCACAGAATATTTTTTAATATGAGTGTTTTTTGTTTGTTTGTTTTTTTTAACAGTTGTTATAGTTTGTTTGTATTTTTGTTTGTTTTTTTTTTTTTGTTAAAATTTCATTTTTATTAAATTGTTTCATTTCATAGGCATGAAAACATATCATATTTTGGCTTCCAAGAAATAAAATTATCCAAATATAATTAGAAATTATTGATATTCCAAAGTGGCTATTGGTATGATTTACTTGAAGATTGAACGTCTTTTAAACTCAGTAGCATATTATGTACAATGTCATTATCCACATTAAGTTTTGATATTTAACATGAAAATAAAATCTCAGTTGCTCTCTATAGGCACCTCTGAAATGAACAGTTTGCTTCATGTTACCAAGGAAACAGATCTTTTCAAAGATGTAAGGCCACTTTGATGTCATTGTAAACCACTAAAGTGGAAATCTTTAACGTTTGTCAACCTCTTGAGAGTAAGCGGTTTGCTCTAATCAAAATGAATATAAAATTATTCTGAGCATGTAGAAATGCAGTATTCTTGAAGCAAGCATGCTCACTAGCAACTGCATATCTTTTTTCTCACAATGATTCAGAGCTAAAAATAAATCTGATCCCATCTTATTGACAGATATATAGATAACTAACCCTAGATATTCCTGAGGTGCTTTTTTTTGTTGTTGTTGTTTTGGTTTTGTTTTTTGTTACTGAAAATTTTAAATGGCACATATATAACAAGTTAAAACATTATTTTATTCAGTTCAGCTGCCTATTGTGGATTGCTCAAGGCAATTAAATATGTTTATTTTTGAAATTCACCATGAGTAAAACAGTTGTACTCTAGAGGAAAACAAAACCAAAAACAAATAGCTACTGTGATTCAGGGCTACTCAGTGAACCTGAAGAACAAGTTCTTTCATATGAAATAGCCTCATAGACATTTGTGCTTTGGGAATTAAATGTTTGAGTAAAGAAATAGTAGAAAAGATCTACAGGGAAAAAAAAAATCATTTGAAATATAAAGCTATGTTACTGTGACTATAGAAGGTCAATTTCTACTTACCTTTCCCACTGGAGTTCAATAAAATAATAATAAAACCTTTGGGTAAGACAGCCAAAGTTTAGTGTTTCAAAAAATAACTCTGGCTACAGTAGCTTGAATGGAATACCAATATATGCATATTAAGTCAACAATGGAAATGTGGACCACAGAAAAGAAGGAATAAGTCTGAAAAGTTAGCAACACCATTTGACAACTCATCAAGAATCTTTTTACTTGAATGCACAACTCTCAATGCAAACAGCTGGATTATTGATGAAGGGGAAGAGACTATCAAAGGTAGAAAAAGACTTTCAGGGAATGGAAAAATGAGGAAAAAGGAATGCAAGAGAAAAAAATGGAAACAAATTGAAAAGAAGACCAGTGAAGGCAATGAAAGCAGCCAAGGCTGTAGAAGAAAATAACAAGAAACCATCAGCTGTAGAAAGCTGGGAGACAGGGTGCATCCAAAGATGAGAACCAAGCAAGCAGTATTAGAAGTGAAGTAAATATCAGTAAGATATCAAGAACTAATGGGAGTGGAGTGCCCTCACTTACCAAGAATGTATGTCTGTTTGTATGTGATCAGTTTTGTCTCTTGCTACCTGCTTCCTTCACTTTCCAACCTCCCTGTTTATTTTGTTGAATAAAATATTTTGTTTGGTAAAGTTAGCCCAGATAAGCAGTTAGGCCTTTGTGAAATGTGTTCTGCTAAATCAACACCTGAAAACCTGAGTACATTGGTGCAACTCATAATATAATGAGGGAACTTAACTTTAGATAAGGGATACATTTACATCACTTCAATACCCTCTGCATTATTAGGGTCACTGTATGCATTATTATCGTTATGGTGTGACCTGATAAATGTTAATGTTGGCATGAATATTGCTTAAATTTCTTATCTTTTATGAGAGCACTCCCTATTAAAAATATTTATTTCCTCACTTGTAAATAGTCCGAAAGCACTGGAATGTTAATCGTATGCCCTCTTATGCTAAAGATAAATCATTACATTTATGTTTTCTTTATACTCTTACATCTGCTACAACCTCCAGAGAAGTCCAGAGAAATACTCATTGGTCATTGAAATCACTTCCAGCCTGTGGTGCCTATCTAACAGCAGAATCTAATTGGAAGTGTGATAGAAAAATCAGTGGCTGATTAACAGAAATTATACAAGAAATAGAGGTTTTATATACATACATGCAAAATAAAATCTGCAGTATATGCAGCTTGTGCACTACATATAAATATATATATTTACTGAGTTGTATGCATGAAAACATAAATTCCATCTTGTAAATGCACATAAACACTGTGAGATTAACATGTACTGAATTGCAAATAAATATTGGCTGAGGTATGTCCCAGTTTTAATTATTTTAAAATTAGGTGTCCAGTCTAAGTCTTGGCTCCCTCTGTGTTCAGTCAAGGCAAACGGGGCAGCTTATTCATCCCACCTGCCTTATATGCTTATTTTAGGGTGAGGTGAATTCATTTCTCCTTACCTTAACCACAGCTTTAGCTGACTGGCTTAAATTAAATATGTAATTTTAATTACTATCATAAATCAGTAATTTCCCTCTGGAAACTGTAAAAACAATTTCTGAAAATCCCACATAACATTTAGCATCAGTTTGTTTTTAGTAAAGGTTACTCAGCAAGGTGCTGAGTTAATAGCCACAGTGAGACACAGCAGATGACAGTCAAGAAAGCTCTGAAATTAATTAAAGATTTTAGTTGTGTGCTATAATGAAAGGAATTGACTTGCAACTTCATGTTGCCCGATGCAGACAGTATATTGGTAACACCCATGCATCAGCTGAAAATTTTCTGATAATAAAGATGCAGACCAGCATCCCTAAATAGCCTCCCACAAGTCAGCAGGTAGCTGACCACCTACTTTAATGAGCAGAGTCTCTTGTAATCTGAAGCATCTCACATGTGTCTGTGAGACACATGGGGGGGCCCTGTCTGTGAGACACTGGGGGCCCCCCCGGCCCCCAGTTGCCTCCTGTGGTTCAGAGGCCTGGAATATCTTTCAATCTTAGCTTTTTTACTTACTTTGGTTGTAGAACTCTAATTAAATATCTTTGTTTGTACCTTTGGTTTATTTTTGGCTTCAGCAAGTATTGAGCTGTCATCCTCAGTGCCACAGCCAAATCTTATTTCAGATTTAAACAATTCATGTGAACAATTTAAAAATTGCTCTCTTTCTACCATAACATTTTTTTTTTGTGTGTGTGTGTAGCATAAGACCCATAAGGCTACTAGTGAAGGGATTACAAAATGAGTTGAGTATCTATTGCATGCAGCTGAGACCTCACCTCCAACAGTCTAAAGATTTTACAGATTACTCTGTCTTTAATAGGATCACTGAGTAAGTTTTATTGATTGATCAGAGAATGTTGGCCTTTGATATTGAAAAACCCTTCAAAAAACACTGTGAGAAATACTAAGCAGTTGATAGCACAAGGCAACAATAGCATTACTTTGGTCAAAATGGTATGTACAGCTGTTAAATCACTGTCAGAACTCAAGTTAGAATTGGATGAGGGCAAAGTGGCTGAAAATAAATTTGTACAATACAAAAATGGTGGTTGGAAGTCAGGAGGAAAAATTACTCTGAGCAGTGGAGGAGCACACTGTTTGCATCTCTTCAGTCTTTTTCTCAAAAACACTACAGTCATGATTCTTAGCATGTTCTTGAGAGTTCACTTTTCAGAGTTATTTATAGGCCTACAGATCAAATAGATGCTAACAAGAACTAGCAGAAACATCTATGACTACCCACAATTTGTCCCTACCCACCTTTTGTCATTTCGTTGCTCTGGGAAGTTGTTCTCTTGATTTATTTCTTAACTGCTCTGGTTATTCTAGACTGATACATCCTGCTTGTCAGGTTACCATGCTCAGTCTCTGCTGATATGAAAACACGTGACTAATAGTATGGGCTTCAGAAGGGTTTTTCCATAATAAGACCTTTGCTTTGTGTAGTGTTTTATTATTATTATTATTATTATTATTATTATTATTATTATTTTATTTTATTTTATTTTATTTCGTTTGGTTGTTTGTTTTTTTTGTTTGGTTTGTTTTCTTCCACTTTCAGAATGTCTGGTTTTGCAGTTCAAATGACTGTAATGAAAGCACAAATGACTGAAATACAGATTCATCAGCATAGTCAGGGTAGAAGATGAATTAAAATAAAATCTCTGTGCTACAGTTTTCTGGGCATTTGTCCTGGCAGGCAGTGAGGTAGCAGTTTGTATCCTCTAATCGTATTGCTGTTCACTTCCACTTTTAGCTAGAAGACAAGTGGGTTGTGGCTGACTTATAGATCATTGGGAAGGCCTAAATGTACAACCTTTAATTCATTTTCAGGTTCAGACAATGTCTCACTTCTTTGAAATAGTTACCATTGCTGTCTAATAGATTAAATAAATTTGCTGACTCCCTATTTAAGCCTGCTGCTGTGTCTGAATCACATTGTTTCCATGTCCACATCAAACTGTTGCCTGTTATTAGAGTAATAGGAGGAAATGGAAAACAATGATTGCAAGTTTTGGAAGCTGTCACATTCATGTCATCATTAATTTTGTTTTATTTACTTTCGTTCTGGAGGCATCTCTGTAAGGGGTAGGAAGGAGAAGTCAGAAAAATGTCAGATAGTATCAAAAAAAAAAAAAAAAAGAGAAGATCATTAAATGGGAGGAAGGAGATGAAAAGAATGATTTAAATGTCAACAACAATGAGAACCTTGTTAACCTGTACAGTCTGTGACAAGTAACAACTGGGGTGGGGGGAAGTGGTGGAGGCAGAAGAACCTTTATCAAGTTCTGAAGCAAAAGTACAGAAGATAAATCTTCACATCTGCAAGTCACACAGGAGCTCCTCTGCACTCTGTCAACAGATGAAACTGCAGTTCATGTGGGCACCATGGAGCTACCTTGGGGTGAAGCACTTCAGACAACAGTGCTTAGTGGCAGTCTAATCCAGCTTCTTGGGAGACATCCTTAATGATATTCAAACAGGCTAGTTTAAAAGTAGTTTCATGTATGAATGCTGAACTGTTGGCCCAGAAGCAACTTTGGTATAGGCTTTCTCTAGGGTTGAGAACCCATTTTCTTTACTAGAAAGATTTCCATTAACAGCATTCTCAAGGAAGCTCCCTTTTAAACCCCAGAGTGTCAGACAAAGTTTGAACGTTAGCTACAAAGTAGTGCTCCAGTGGGAGGAAAAAGTGGGGTATCTTTCTCTGTCTCACCAGCAGAGGAAAGTTAAAGTGTATAGCTTTTACTGGGTAGCTTTTCCAGGAGGTGTAATTTAACTAAGAAGACACTTTCAAAATCACTCTGAACTAGTAGGCTAAAATGATAAGGACTGTTTAACATTTAATATAAAGGTCAAGTATTTATAAAGGTAAAATCCACCCATATGATCGCTCTGTTGGACTGTGTTAAGGAAAACTGTTAGATTTGGTTGTCTATTACAAAGAAAATAAAAAAACCAGAGCTAACACTGTCCCTGACATAATTCCCTTGGTAAGGGTCTTTGCATTAATTTCAATGGGAATCAAATCTATCCTTCTGCTCTTTGGGCTAAGCAATACCAGTCTATCTTGACAATGTGACTTTATTCAAAATAAAACCTTTAAAGCATCACCAATGAAGCATTCCTTTGTTATTAAAATTGTGTATGTTTTCAGACAGAAAATAATCTGCAGTCAGTAGAAGCATTGGGCTCATGGTTGCATTATTGCTACTCACTTCTACAGATGTCAGTTTTTAATTGGCCAGAATATGCTACTGAAATGGGCAGCCAGAATCCTGGTTGTAAGTTAGGATAACATCTGTCTTTTCAAGTCTCTTTGGCAAAGAATACATGCACAATTTTTTTTGTTATTCCAGAAGCCCTTGAAGCATGAAGAACATGAAGTTCCAATGAACTGGAACTTCCTCTTTCCACTGATGTTGTGAACAGTTGATTTCTTTTCTTATCATTCTAATTTTTTTCCTTTCCCCCTTGCACCTCCTCCCTCTGTTTTCCTATTTTATTTTTTATTTTATTTTTTTTTTTGTCTGTCTTTGACAGCTTTTGTGAAGCTTCTAAAGTTATTTTGAGAAAATCTTGTTTTACTTTTGGTTGTTATACTGGCTTCCTCCTTTCCTTATTTAAGTTCTTTAAACTGAAGCTTTACTAAAATTGAAACTATTTTTTTCACTCTTCAAGTAAGGCTCCTGTATATGTATGACATGCTGAAGTTCATTCAAGCAAACTCTCCTTGTATGCTTTTTTTTTTTTTTTAATGTGAGATCATAGAAATATGCAGTATTAGCTAGCTCCTAGCAGTTAAAACTAAATAGATTTTTTTTTTTTTCTGGCTAAAATGAAGAGGGGTATCTAATACAAAAGCAGAAAGAGCATGGTTCTTCAGCAAATAGTTTATTTTGGCAAGTTTATTTAATGTGAGATAAATTGAAGGGATGAAAAAGGTGCTGGAGGAGAAGGAGGTAAAATGATCGTGCGTGTAATGAGCCCAAAGAAAGGTAATTGCAAAGAAATATTGAAAAAAGCAGCTGGGTGCACCAGGGTTCAGGCAACGCTATCCAAACTCATGGATGCCCTGAATGCTCCCCTAAGATATTTTTGGACCTCGCTTAGGTGCCTATATTCTTCCCAAATGCAATGTTGGTCTTAACATTTGTCTACCTGTATTTGTCAAGGAGCAGTGGCCCCTGTACAACACAGAGGCCAAGACCAAATCCTTGAGTGGACAGGGATGGCCAGCAGGTTTTTTTGCTTGTTTGTTTGTTTCTTTCCCTCCACTTTTGATCCAGTTTCCATTTGCATCTGTTAGCCAGACCTCATGAGAACATTTCCTATAGACTGCTTATCACTGAAGGACCAAAGGTGGGAACACCATCCATGTACACCCAGCTGGAGCTGAGGTAAAGTACTTCGGATGCTTCAATACCTGTAAAATCTAGACCTCCAGAAGTAACTACAACCAGTGTTATTTATGGTATAATGTTATTGTATGTGACACTTCTGTGGCAGAACTATTTTATGTACTTTTACCCTATGGCAATATGTTATGGATAGAAGAATTCACTGGCATATCCAGAAAAAAGAAAGCTGATGCATAAAAATTGGAATGACAAGGTTGACAAAGTTGTTTCATAGCTTTTATTGCATTATGATAATAACTATCAAACTGTTATGCTGTCTGCTAAACTTCCTGGGATAAGCAATGCCTCTGTCTATCATGTTCTCTTCAGCACTCTCTGATACTGGCTTTTGAATCTTACTCCTCTTCTCCTGGTAGAATAACAGAATCTTCTGCTTCAGTCATTAAATATCCCTCTTTGTTGTTGCTATACTTTGGGTCCTCTATGGAGGTGTGCTATTGTTTTTTTTGTTTGTTTGTTTGTTTTTCAATAGGCTATTTGTTTATGCTACCATCCTGCTTCCCAAACCCAGGAAGGGATAATACCACGCCAAAATCTTTCAGGGCTTTTTTTTTAGCAATAAAGGTTCTTTCCTTTTGTGTGTATCTACACACTTTGATTTTGTTTTCCACCAACCCCTCTGCAGTAACCAGTATACTTTCTTTGTCTTCCCACTTCAGTGATCTATGTCACTCTGTCCTAGGAAAATACTTAACTGCTAATTGAAGCATACATGATCAGATCCTTTCCTAACACGAGCTGATAAATGAAGAGGGTCTATGACCCTTGAAGATGAAGGCTATTGTTTTAATTAGATCTTTTATTCTCAACATGGAACTTTTTTGATTTGATTGGATGTTATTCATTGAATTCTATGGGCCCTTAAAAATATGTCTGGCTAAAATATTGCTAAAAATTTAATACAAAAAATGACTGGGAACACGAAAATCAAATCTCTAAAGTCTGTTACATGCACAGAGACATAGACTTTGGAGTTCCAGTAGATGTTTCCAGTTTTAACAATATGAAAAACCTATCCCATGCAATATAATAAAGAACTAGCTAACTCATAACAGGCTTCTGAAGCACTAATATATGCCATGTCTGTCTTGTGCCTGCACCATTTTGTAAATAACTATGTTTGATGTTGCTGTTGTTTCTTTGATCTTGTAAAAATCTACTATGGAGGTAAGAATATGTTCAACAAATGCTGAAAATATTTATTTTGTAGTGATGGCAGTCACACCGTAACATTAGATTTGTTTATTTATTTTTTCCCACCACTAATGATGCATCCTTTCAAGTGGTGCATTTTCAATAGGGGAATCAAATTCAGATTTTGCAGTTGAGAGGTAAGATTAATAATTTCTCAAAGCATCAGGAAACATCTGTACAAGACAACTGGAAAAAAAAAAAAAAGGAAGAATTATTTTAAATAAAGGTATTCCTCACCCATTTTCAGAAAAATCTTTATCATTTTCTGAACTGTCTCTTTTCCACTGCTCTTTTTCTGTGAAAGATACACAGTAAACACAGTGTATCTGCATTAAAAATTTGATAGCTTAAAACATTTCATGCTCATTTTTTGTGTTCAGTATATGGTGTTCTTCTTATCCCAACTTATGGTTCAGCCAATAAAAGTCTCCTACTGATTTTTATTTTATTTTATTTTAACTTGGTTTTCTAATCTAAATATACTGTGTTATATTTATGTCTTTTTAGTTGTAATGGCTGTTTTAAAAGATAACAGTGGTAAAGAGACCTGGAAATTCCCCTTTCTGTTATGAAGACTGTAAGTGAATACACTGTGAAGTCAGAAGGAAGTGTGTTGGTTGTCTAGCTTGACTGCAGCAATTTTGCTGAGATTTCCCTCAGAGACTTTGTACTGAGCATGTAACCTCATGTTTCCATGAGCTGGCTGAAGAGCAAGTGTGGGGCTGTTCCAATGCACACAGAGAGGGTGTGGAGTGATATCTGAGCCATAAGAGGAAGTCTATGGGAAGTTGTTGGGATGATCATTCTCTTTGACTTGTGGAAGCACTGGTGACACTGAAGAATAAATCTTAATTGCACCTCATACATTGTTTGTGTCCTTTCTGAGCAGGAACTCTGTTAAAGCTGCATGTCTGTGTAACACAGAATTTAAAGGTAGAAACTAGTGTGAATTCAAAAGCCAGACACAATCCCAGGAAGATAAAAATAGTTTATGTAAGTCTCAGTCCAGTCTCCAAATTGAAGCTCCTCTATCGCCAATTCTCAGGACTGTGATCTATATTTATTAATGTTACTTTCATTTTAATAATACATAATATAATAATATAATATATATAATATAGTATATACTCTACCCATTTCCAACAGCCAATAGTATATTTTCTGTATTGTCAAGCAGGAAAGTTTATTCCACGTAATTTTAGGGTGCATCTTAATTGCTCCTTTAAAATTATTTGACAATTTATAACTGAAGAACTATTCTTCTGTCTAACTAAGATCACCTGACACCTTACTTAATTTTTTTTTACTTAATTTTTTATCATCACTGCCCAGTTTTGAACAATGTTTACAGGGAGGAGAAAGGGGGATTGGTAACTTAATTAATTTATTTTTTAAAATTTCCATATGGCTCTCTTATGCAGTGAAGAATAGTTTGAAGGAAGCAATAGAGGTATGAGTGCTCAAGGGCAGCTGTCATGCCTGAGACAGAAGGTTGGGAGAAATTAAAAATAATAATAAACAGAATGACTTAGAAAATATAGTTGAGTCTGCAAAGCTCTTTATACCGATTACTGTATCTCAGAAATTTCCAGAAAAGCAATGAGTGTTTATTTTCTGCCAATACATTGCATTTATTAATTTATTTTGCTTGAGGAATAAGTCAAGTTTCGATTGGAATTAAAGCAAATAGAACAGGCCAGAATCTCTCTTGATTCTTTTAGCTTGGTTTTAAGTACTCCTAATTCAAGGAATGGAAATTAATATATTTATGGATAGCAATGGACTTTGATTAAGCCAGGTGATCAAATATATTTATTTTTTGAGATGGTTCTCTAAAGATCAGTAAAATGAATAAAAAATCTTGGTTTACAGGCAATACAAGTGACATGAGCACCATAAATCCCCTCCCAAGTTTTGGTGCGCTACAGTGTCTGCAAAATTTGAGGAAAATATATGACCAGATATATCACTCTTTGTGGAAGATTTTATGAGAAATGGTTTAGAGCTACTGTCTCAAACCTCTGTCTGAGGTAGCAGCTTCTAGCAAAGGGGTCTTTCAAATGTTGCCTCTGGGTGGGATGGTGTCAGTACCTGCATGAGGATGAATAGTCCATGAATAGAGGTGACAAATACAATGGTGGGGATAATTGCTACAAATTTAGGTGGAGGATAAAATAGGGCTACTTTCCTTGAGAATAGTTAATGTGTTGTTTTTAAAAATGGGGAATGAATATCCACAGGATGTGGAACAGATATTGGGGGAAAGAGTTTACAGTGGAAATCAGTCATGTAGTAGTGAGTGTTAAGTCATAAACCTTTTCTTTCCATACACTGAATTGCAGGATTGAGGAAAATCGGTGTAATGAACCAGTTTCTCTATTGAATACTACTTTGTTCTGTAGATCATACTTGTGGGAAAGAAATTTGCAGGGAGCTTTGTGCTGTTTCACACGTCCCTGAGTTAGAGATAATGACGAAAACAGCGGTAGAACCAAAAACTTGAGCAAGGTTGAGATAAAGTAAATTGGCTACATTGTTAAAGATGACTTTGGGCAGTGGCCAACTGCTGGCCGGCTCAAGGTGCATGTCTGAGGGTCTCTAACCAATTGTAAGACAGATTCGGGCGCGTGGACAGCGGGTGGGGCTACAGGGAAAGTATATGTAGTAGTGAAAAAGGGCAATAAACGTCTCCTGTTCAAGAGCTATCAGGAGTCCATGTCTTGCAACCCTTCACATACTAACCAGCATTTCTATGTTATATTTTCACTATTTATTCCATCTTATTTCTAAGTCTAAGAAGCATTGGTTTCACCATGGCATCCAATAAATTAAGGTATGGATAGATGGTTTACTTTCTGCACAGTTTGGCTACAGCTAGTTTTACTTTTTATGAGTAAAATATAATCCTATTATGGTGTTACTGAGTACAATTAACTACATCTATTAGACAGCGGACCTGTATCCACTTTTCTTATGTCTTTTATACTGATGGGAGTATATATACACATACACACAAAATAAATAAATAAATAAATAAATAAATCATGGCCCTGGTCTCAACAAATAGGAAGACCTTGAACTCAAGAAATAGGAAGAGCAATAGCACAGGAAGAAGCATGATTATCTGTAAAGTAAATTCATTGAAAATGCTAGATTTTATTTTATTCTATTGATAAAGTCAAATGAAATACTGTCTGAGCTAGGAAAATGTTATGAATGTCCCTAAGAAAAGATCATGAACTCTTGCTTCCAATGATTACTTAAAGAAGGGAAATAATATTTTAATTATAAGAGGAAAAAAAACAGAATACACATATAGTTTATGTAAAAACGTGCAGTTGGAAGAGAGCAGAAATTCTGCAGTGTTTGTTAGAGTAAACTTTATTATGGAGCTTCACTATGTATTAAAGCTAAAAAGAATGAACAGTGCAGGAATTATTAAGAGACTGTCAGCCTCTTAATCCGTCAAGGTATTTTTTTCTCTTATGATTATTTCCATGTAATGAAGTCTTCATTGGTGTGGGAGTTGAGTAGACAATCTATTTCATATTAACTGAAGCAACAGTAAATAATGCAGGATTCAAGGAGTCGTATAGTAGATGAACTTTTAGAAGTCGTTCATCCTTTCTTCTATCACCACTGATTCTGTACAACTAGCGGGGTAACTCCTATTATGAGAGTTCAAGTTTTCACTGATTTCTTCACTGGGAATGGATAATGTTTACAGCTTTATTTTCAATGGACATTAATACCCATCCTCTGGAAAAATACCACCTCGTGTAGTTTAGCACTTTGACATAATTGGCAGCCATCTGTTCAACAGGAGTCTCAATCTGGAGACAATATTGTAGAGGCATTTTTTTTTTTTTTTTACTTTTTTTTTAAACTTTCATAGAGAAAGGCTAAAATCATAGTTTTGTAGTTTGAAGTAAAATAAGTTACTTTGATTTGTGGTAGTCTTTCAACATTTTCAAGACCTGTCATTTTCATACAGATCTATAACCTTAACCTTAACCACCCTCTCCTCCAGCCCCACACTTTATTAAAATCACAGTTGAATTGGCAAAAATTCCTTCATGGTTACTTACATAATGTATTTCTCTTAAGTAATTTTTATACCTTTAAAATTATGACTATGACAGAATTGTCAATCAGACAATCTTTTGTGCAGAGATCTCTCATGCAAGATTTGATAACATCCTGTCTCTGTCTAGCATGTTCAATTCTTTTATTTCCTTTCAAGGTAACTCTGAAAAATAGTTTAGGTCACACACTTCTCTCATTACAAACAGTGCTGTCATATCACACCAGTCCAAAAATACTATGCCGGTTTACTTTGTTTGTTGTTCACTGTTTACAACAGATTCAGCAGGAAACCTCCCACAGAGTGACCTGAAGTAATGCAAGGAGCGGGGGCTGGTAACAAATCACCAACAAGCACATTTTGTTGCAACGCTGGGCATTCTGGTCAAGGAAAAGTTGAATATGAGTCAACAGTGTACCCTGACAGACAAAAGGGACAAACATATCCTGGGGTGCATCAGGCACAGCACTGCTAGCCAGTCAAGGGAAGTATTTGTCCAAGTCTGCTCTGTGCCGGTGTGGCCTCTTCTCAAGTACTGTGTGCAGTATAGGGCACCACAACGTAAGAAGGACATAAAACTATTAGAGAGCTACAAAGAAGGTGAAGGGTCTAGAGGGCAAGACGTATGAGGAGTGGCTGAGGTCACTTTGTTCAGCCTAGAGAAGAAGAGACTGAGGGGAGGTGTCATGGCAGCCTTCAGCTTCCCCACTGTCCTGGGCTATGTGGTGATGTTTTGGTAGCAGGGGGCTGCAGAAGTGAACTCTGTGAGATGAGTCCAGAAGCTGCCCTACTTCAGGTCAGATACAGCTCCAGCCAACTCTAAAAGGGACCTGCTCCTGGCCAGAGCCGAGCCAGGGAGCGATGTTGGTTGGGCCTCTGAGAGAGCAGATTTAAGGGGAAAAAAACTGCTGTACAACAATGGCTGGGAGAGTCAGGAGTGAGAAACAGCCCTGCAGACCCCAAGGTCAATGCAGAAGGAGGGCAGCAGGAGGTGCTCCAGGCATGCAGCACAAGTTCCCCTGCGGCCTGTGGAGAGGCCCCTGGTGGAGCAGGCTGTTTCCCTTTAGCGCATGGGTCCCACAGCAGAGCAGATCTCCACGCTGCAGCCCGTGGAGGAGCCCCCGGTGGAGCAGGTGGATGTGGCCTGGAGGAGGCTGCGGCCCATGGAGAGCCCCCGCAGGAGCAGGCCCCGGGCTGGAGCTGCAGCCCGTGGAGAGGAGTCCACGCAGGAGCAGGAGGCCTGAGGGGGTGCTGCTGCCTGTGGGGGACTGGTGCTGGAGCAGTTTGCTCCTGATGGATGGTCCCCATGGTATGGACCCGTGTTGGAGTAGTTCTTGAAGATCTATTGCCTGTGGGAAGCCCACACAGTTCGGGAAGGATGGCATCCCATGGGAGGGACCCCATGTTAGAGCAGGGACAGAGAGTGACTGTGAAGGAGTTTCAGAGACGATGCATTAGGGACTGACCACAACACCCATTTTCCCTGCAAGTTCCCCTGCACTGCTCAGTGCGAGGACATAGAAGAGAGTGGATCGGAGGGGAAGGTGTTTTTAGTTTGCTTTTAGCTTCTCAGTACTCTAGCTTGTTAGTAAGAGGTAACAAATTATATTCATCTCCCTATGGTGAGTCTGTTTTGCCTGTGATGATATTTGGTGAGTGATCTCCCTGTCCTTATCTCAACCTTTGAGCCCTTTTCATTGTATTTTCTCCCCCTTTCCCTTTGATGAAGGGGAGTGAGAGAGCAGTTGTGTGGAGTTCAGTCGCCCAGCTGGGTTAACCCACTGCACTCACGAGGGGAACAGAGGGGCAGGCCCTGATCTCTTCTCTCTGGTGACAGCAACAGGACCTGAGGGAACAAAATGGAGCTGCAACAGTGGAGGTCCAGGATGGCTGTTAAGAAAAGGTTCTTCACTGAGAGGGTAGTCAGGCATTGGAATAGGCTCCTCAGGGAGGTGGTCACAGCACTGAGCCTGCTGGAGTTCAAGAAGCCTTTGGACAGTGCTCTCAAACATATGCTTTTATTTTTGGGTGGTCCTGTGTGGAGCCAGGTGTTAGACTTGATGATCCTTTTGGGTCTCTTCCACCTCAGGTATTCCATGATGGTATGACCCTCTGGAAATCACTAAACTTAAAACACTAAATCTGGAAGTCACAAGCCAGAACCAGATGAAAATGAAGGATGAGGTAGTGGTTGCTAAGACTTGGGAATGATTCTTAGCAGACTACAGAGAATACATGGCAGTAAACTGAGAATGTTGCCCCTAAGGTCAATGGATTGTAGAGGAGTTTCCAGCCAATCTCTGTGAGCTTTTACCAGCCTTTGTGTGTATTTGCAGTCTCTTAAGGATGTCCTCACTTTGGGCTGCTATCCAGCAGTGCATGTTGGAGAATAACTTTTTGTGCTCTACTGAAGCAAGGAAAACTACAGAAACAGCAGAGATATTTGGCAAAGCTGTGCTGGAACATCCTAAGGGTGAAAGCTGTGAAAATCTGACATGTTTGCTAAATAGGTTTCCTCTTGTCTGAATGAGTTAGTAAACCTGCCAACTGCCACTGCATATATGGCACAGAGACCTGAGAGACATCAGTATCATTAATCTCCTACTAAGCATGGAGACACCTGTAATTTACGCAAAGATGAGGGCAGAAAAATGTTAAGCCTTCATCTATGATATAACAGCAGTCTTGGGGAACCACTTTGATTTAACAATAATCTAACTCAATGTTTCCTAATTTTGTGGTATCTAAGCCTTGCACACAGACTCCTGATTATCTTGAGATATTTTTTCTTCATTCTAGAGCTGTAAAGAAAAGGAGGTTTAGAAACAGATGAATGTCTTGAAGCTGGGTTAACTTTCATAGTGTTTATAGAATCATAGAATATCCTGAGCTGGAAGGAACCCACAAGGATCCTCGAGCCCAACTCCTATGGATTAAATCTATGACAGATTTAAGAGTGTTTAGAATAACAAATTAAATACTTAAATAAAAATAATTCCATTTTGACTAACATAGAAAAGGATATATAATTTTTGTTAATGTAATAGATGTAATATTGCAGGATATTTGTTAATATGGCACATATGTGTTTTATGAAATATTGTGAGCTGAAAGAGTAAATAACTTGGGAAACCTGAAAAGTTAATATTTGACAATATTATGTCAAAACAACTTCTATGACAGTATGTGTGGGTTTACTTTTGTAATAAGAGTACGGTATCTCAATAAAATAAAATAAAATGCAAATAAAATGAGATTTTTCAAAAAGATTATAATGAATTAGTAATTGAGATGGTTATAAACAGCATAGTGGGACAGTTGGAGGAGTCATTCCATGAATGAGATTTCTGAATAATTTTGTTATTGCCAAGACAGATTTGTTGCATGTATTATACTTGAGTGCTAGTTTGTAAGAAACTAATATATTTTCATAATAAAAACTTTTTAACATATGGCTTGTTGTTTATACCATGAAGGATTCAGCATTTTGTCTAGCAGTCTTATTAATTGTTTTGATTGTTTGGAGAGACAAAATCAAGTTCAAAACATTTAACTGTTCTGTCTTTTTGTAAGAGTCACTAATAGAAAAAAATAGTATCCATCCTTCAAGCTCACTATGGGTTGTTAAAGCACTATTTGTCATAAGCTTTCGCTCAAACACTATGGAATTTTTGTATTATAATGATACTTGTTTTATAAGTGCTTTGATATGCAGGGAAACACTTAACTACTGGCCTCTGAGTTACTATCTACTGAAATACTCAAACTCTGTAGGGTTCCTCATTTATGCTGAGACCACTTTATATCACTCTGACAGCATAAAGTGGACACATCACATTTATATTCATTTTCAGGCTTCTTATCATTGCCAGAATGTTGTAAAGTTGCCTTAGTTTTGATCTGCACTCAAAAGCTCTATCAGGCTTACAAAATACTAAATGGGAACTAGTAATAGCACAAATACCAGCCTTTAATATTGGGCTGAAATTCTGAGGGGAAAAAAACATTGCCAGTGTTTCCTTATGAGAAAAAAATTCCTTATGAGAAAAGTGGGTTTCCTTACTTGAAAGAAGAAATATGTATATTTATATGTAATAATGAGTTTGGGTAGATATTGTACATTATAATCCTGAGGTTCTTGCTTTATTTCTGAAATTATGTTCCCTTGCTAAATACTTGCTAGTAGAAGAAAATAACCCTGGGCAGTTTATCTTCATTAAAAATGAATTTCAATACACTGCATAGAACAGGAAGGCTCAGGCATAGACTAAACCAACTTACACATACACAGCTCTAATGGCATAAACAGAAAAAGGTTGTCTGAATACTTCTGGACAATTGGATATGCTGTAAAACATATTTATGCCCTTTAAGTTGGAAGAGAATCGAAATTACATATCAGGAACAGAAGTCTTGCTTAGAAAATATAAAAATATGGTACAGGCTGCTTATTTTATTCTTTTCGGATGCTGAGAGCATAACTTCTTCTACCATATCTTTACTCTGTAAGGTTTTGCAGGACACTGAGCTTACACAGTAATTTAAATAGCACATCAGTAAGCAGATATAGGTGCAAGGAATCTAATCCCCAAAACAATTTAATTTAGTAAAACATATGTGGTAGGGGGTAGAAAAAGAAGAATACTTTATCATCCCATTAAGAATTTAAACAAACCTGGATCCCTGTCTCAGTTGTAAAAAGAAAATATTCTAAAGAAGATACAAAGTCATATGATTTTCTCCTAGTTCTTCAGAGCTTTCCCACAATTCATAATATTCACAACGATATACTAATTCCAGTGGTATAAGTGATGATACTCCTATTTCTAATGAGTTTCTAGCTTCTGCAAAAATTCTAAGGTTGGCTTGGTGTTGCTAGACCTGTTCCGGTGCTTTTTATTTTGTATTGAGCTATGTCAAATAGCTTTTTGACAGCTATGTCAAATAGTTTGCCTTAAGCAAACATAACTTATGCTCTCTCAATAACTTCAGCATGTAAAAGAAATGCATGCTGAAATACATGTGAATGATGGATTATTTCAGGATCAAATATATGTCCCATTGCATGATTTCTGACCACTTTTTAAGAGACTGAGTGCTTTTTGATGTTCATGTTACTTAGAGCTCTGGGCAACACCCATCACTGTCATTCACAAGATTGATGTTTTTTACTGCTATTATGTTTACTGTGTATAGTTTCAGAGAGTCACTAATATAAATGTTGTATGGTTTATTGCTTCATGGAAAAATGAGCCTCTTAATGCAGCATGGCTCTGGTTATTCTTCATTACCTAAAATACTGTGGAAGAACTTGTATGTCTAATAAGAATTATAGATTCGGTACAGAGTGTACAAAATACAATTATCACTGTTTCCAGACTATAAAAGGGTCTTATTCATCATGTGTAAAAATATTCAAGCAACATTAAGATACTTCATTCTTACTTATTATACTGAAACTGACTGGATAGAAAAATTAAAGAAGCAACCATAAATCTTCCCACTTCAGTAGCTCTTTTGTGAAACATTTTTTTTGACTATGAGTGAAGGTGATGGTCTGTATGGCAGAGCCTTGCATCCAAACACAAATGTTTTTTTTTTTTCCCTTTATTTCTGTATATAAATTTCTGTAATTAATGGTAACAAATAAGACCTTGTCTTGTATTTTTCAGTAAGGCAGTAAAGAAGACTATAGATCAAAACCTGTCTGTGAAATATACACAGACTGCAGAACAAAATGAAAAATTATATAATATTTGGTCCATTTTTTCAGTGGAGAGGTTGGTGCTAGACCTGGCTTTTACCAACATACTACTGCATTTGTTCAGAAACATGACTTTGCATATTTATGTGCCATAAAACCACTTCTTAAATGACAATAACGTTCTAGAGTTATAGTTAGCATTGTGGCCTTATCCTAGACTTTGGAAAAATCCAGAGGAGTTTAAGTAAAATGTGTACATATGTATATGTATACATTTCTTTTTCTCTCAGTGAAGAAAGTAGTATAAGCAAAAGGCAGAAAAGTCTTATAGAAGTTTTAAGAGTATTTTGGTAAATGTTTTTCCATATGAAATATATGTCCATCTTTCACTGACTGTGACAATGTCCATACATTCAAACATGGGCAGCAGATTTTCATAGAACAAAAAAGACTTTTACCTGTTTAGACTTGCCTTTGCTTTAGTTAGGCTTTATAGATTCATCTTTTTTCTTTTTTTTTTCTTTTTTTTTCTTTTTTCTTTTCCCTGTTTTTATTCGAAGCATATTAGTCTTAGCCTTTAAGACATATTTTCTCTAATTGTTGAAACTAACGTTTGAAATTAAAGTTATGTAACCACCATATAAAATGTGGTTGCATTCTTAGCACCCACAGGTTTTATTGAGATTAACTTCCAAATTTGTTCTGTTGCCACAGCAAAAGTGTGGTGGTGGAACAAAACATTTTATCACATAGTGCAAGTGTCTCAAGTTTCTCATAGTGTTAAAGAGCATTTTCCTCTCAGTTGTACAAAGGAGGTAGGCAAACAGGATAAAATTACCTTAACGACTTGAGGAACTGTAGTCAATAAGTCAGACAGGCAGGAAACAGTACTTGGAAAAGACCAGATTCCAGTTTAACAATAACAATAAAAGCTTCAATTGCTTTGTCAGTTAATATTTATATATTTTAACTTTAGATTAAATAGCAACCAAGATAGGACTCAGACCTAAGTAGTCCCTTGCTAAAATGAGTGAAATAGCAACTTGTTATACTGTCATGCTTTCTCCTCCTGGTTTTTGCCATATGGTCAATTGAATTATTCCATTGGATGACAAACAGCTTATTGGAAAGGCTATCATGAGCCCTACTCAGAATGTTTTGTAATTTGGTAATTGATTTGCCGTCCATGTAGACATCTACTAGATGCCTCCAGCATTAAGCTTCAACTGCCTTGCTGAAGTGCTAAAAGTTAGGTGACACGTAGTTGTTGAACTCTTTCTGAGTCTGTCCTTATGTGATTAACATAATTATTAAACACAGAATGACATTTAAGGAATAAAAATCAAATAAATATAACTGCTTTTTTTGAACATTCAATCACTGTAAGATAAGTTGAGCAAAATAGTTCTCCAGTTTATTCAGGAATATTTCTTCTTTAAAAGTATCTTCCCACAGGCGAACTGGATAATTTCTCTGTGACTATAGTTTGACATGTTTTATTCCTCAGATATGTAGTACACATACCTCAGGTTTATGAAAAACCTTGTGACTGATCGCAATCTGTCAGTTACATATTGACGATATGCTTACAGACCCTTTGTCCCTCATGACATTAATCTCACAATTTCATAGATATGATAAAAATGTAAGTTTACCCCTATTTATTACTTTTTTCAACAATTTCTTTAGATAGAACGAAAATAAGATCTATATAAAAGAATGACAAGCTTCTCTGTGGCCAGAATAATGTTGGCCATACAGTGACAGAGCTAAGAATGCTCTGAATTAACCTCATTGAAGCTAGTGAAATTACTTCTACTTTTACCAGGTAAGAAACCGACCTATTGCACCAAGAAATATAATCATGGATGACTGCATAATTTGTTAAATGGATGGAGTGCTTATATCCAAACTAACAGAAAAATGCTAAATCACTGAAATAAGGTAGCACTGCTTGAGTGCCTATCTCTAATCTGATTAAGAAATCACACAAGAATGTGTACCCAACTAGGTTTTCAAATTCAGCTGTAGAAGAGTAACCAAGAGTATATTATGGAGGGGAAAAAAGCAAAGCAAAACAAAAAACTGAATGGCTTGCCACTCAGACTATTTATCCCTAATTACCATAGAGCCCTGTTCACTGATGTTGTGGATACTTGCATCACAAAGCACTATAGAAAAGATTTATTTAACAGCCTAATAAATGAAAATTTCCAAGTGAAATTGGTTCTCTCTTTTTTTTTCCTACTGTAAGCAGAAAAAAAATGCAAATGCAAATAATAAATCTATAGAATGAAGTTACTTCACAGATGTGTTAAATCAAATTAAGAGCGTTTTTATAATATTGAGCAAATGGCAGCTGTACAGAATTACTTATTTGTAAGCCTCATCTATTATAGTTAATTTTGCTGACTTCAAGTACTTAATTTACATTTGTTAAACTAGCTAAATAATGTAGGAGGTGGTACGAATGGTGTGTTTGTTCATACTAGAATTTATCACGTAGCTTAGGATACAAGTGTTTTGCACACTGGCATTTCCATGTTTTCTTGATTGTTTTAATCAATGAAACAGAATTGCTGAAAGATCTCTTTAAGACTTAGAGTTGGAATCTACTTTTTAGAGGACAACAGGACTGTAGTAGAAAATCCCACCAAGAGAACACAAAAGATACAAGAATGTACAAGGCTTTCTTAACTGTTTTATTTTCTGAGATCTCAGAAATGGTCACAACTTTTTGACCATTCTTGTAAAAGCAAATAAACTGCTATTCTGTGGGTCTTCCACCATTACCTCTGCTTCTTTGCAGCACACTGGCAATAATTTAAAAGTTGTGCAAAAGAAATTGCATGGCTGGTGTTGCAAGACAGATGACCTTTTAGGTTCATTTTCTAATGGTGCAAGCATATATTTGTATTTTAGGAAGATAAGTGTTGTTGTTAGTTTTGGACTCTGTTGACATCCAACCACAGTTTGCCTGTGTCTTTGATTAAAATTAATTCTGATGCAAGAATTTCTTGGAAATACTCAGGTGCCAGTATTTTAATGACCTTAGTGGAAAAAAGGGAATGGACTTTCCTATATGCTGTTTGACTCATTTTTCGAAATTGGTTGAAATGTATAAATTGAGGAAAAGTGCTTATTTATTTATTTATTTATTTATTTTAAGGTACACAATATATAACAAATTAACTTCCGTCACAGATTTTCTTTGCAAGAGACTTTTCCAACAAAAATACAGTTTTACTTACTGCTTGTCAGAGGGAAGATAGTGTCCACTGAATGGGGATATTTTAAATTACACTGAAAAACTTGGCTAATAATGTTGTATATTTAACATCTTTTCTGAGGTCGCTTTTGTAAATTTCCTAGCAGAAAACAGTATAAAAGAACAGGGAAATATGTAAAGGTGTTTTGTGTGGTTAGCAGCTCTCAGTGGCTCTGCCTTCAAAATTTTTTTTTTTTTCAATCTCCCCCTAATTCCCAACATTTCACTTGCTTTGTGATGGCCACCATGTGCAAAGCTATTTCCATGCTGCTGTCACAGTTTCAAGATTACTCTTGAAGGGTGACTTCAGAGCCCATGGTGACATGTAAAGTTGATGTTACTTTTCTACATATTTTTTCTTTTAACCAGCACACTGTTCATGTAAAAGCTTTTTCCTCTCCTCACTTTTTTTTTTTTTAACTTCCCCCTCACTTTTTTCCCCTTTTCATTAGAAACACTGTATTTGTAATTATACCTTACTTCCCGAATAGTACTAAGATACATGTGTTTTTGCTTTGTTGCTTGATTATGGACCAGGAACTGTCAGCATACATGAGCTGACACATCAATTATAGCAGTACAATTAGTAACAGTAAACCTTGAATTGTGATCAGAAGTTTCTTGTCCTACTCCTACAGCGTGTAACCAAATGAATAGACTGCTGCATTAGTGCAGAGCTTCACACCTGTCAGCCAGGTACTGACTAATTAGTCAGTACTGAGGTACTCTTATAAATGCATTGTTTCCTCTTGGGCCAAGACTACAGAAACAGGCTACAGAATGCTGAAGTGCTATAAATCTGAAATGCGAAGCTGTAAAAATCATTGAGAATGCCTGAGGTAATAACTGAAATCAGAAACAACCGACCAAAAAGCATAGAAAGTAATGCTTAAGATAAATTCCACACGTTGTTCCAACCCCAGGAAAGGCAAATAATCAGGCAAGAAGTCAGTAGGGTGATTCAGACATGTAAGTGGAGATTTTAAAATGACAGATGGGACTCATGTCCCTGGGAGTCTGATGTATTTTATGTTTCTGTGTGCATCTAAGGTCCTGAATATTGTTCCACAGAGGCGATAAAAATCTTCCTGATAAACAAAAGCATTGCAGTAGGAAAGAAAAAAAAGAATCTAAGAAGGCTTCAGGAAGAAGTGGAGGAGGGAGGTGACCTCTGTTAATGGTAACCGCTCTTACATGAGGTGGGGTCTGGACCCATTACACACATCAACTCAGACTGCGCTGAGGCCTACAGAAGAGCACTGGGACAAAGAAAGGAGATTGCTAAAGTGTTTTTAGTAGACCTTGGGGACTAAGACAGTAAGGGAATGTGAGTAATTTATATTTTTCAGTATTTAGTAACACTGGCAAGAACAGTATGGCACAGTGACTAATGGTCAAGCATAAATAGGCTTTATTAACTAGGGAAGTGTGAATGATATGAAAAGTTAGCACTGGTAGTACAGGTAAAACATGTCTTCCTGTCCTCGTGGAAAATCCAATTTGAAAAAGGCTATTCTGATCAGTTTTCAACAAAGGCAATAGGAATTTCTTAGGCAGAAGAAACTGAGACATGGAGAAATCCATGAAAAAAAAAAAAAGCACTAAAAACAACAGGTCTTTCTTTGCATTTTTTTTTCCTGATAGCTCTGCTGAGGTATGCTCAAGTAGATGTTTGATATGAAATTTTAATGGGAATAAATGTAGTTCTAAATTGTTTATATGATCACCATTTTAGACCACAGACAAATCAATTTTATTTATTTATTTAAGTATTTAGTCATTAGATAGGAGTGGATGCTCACTACCCAGTATTTGTTTTTGCAGATTCCTACTTGACCTGACAGCACGTGATTATTATTTTATTTTATTTTATTTTATTTATTTTATTTTATTTTATTTTATTTTATTTTATTTTATTTTATTTTATTTTATTTTATTTTATTTTTTATTTTTATTTTTATTTTTATTTTATTATTATTATTATTTTTCAAGAATTCAGAGGTATATATGCTGAATCCCATGTACCAGGTAGAAAGTTTCTTGCAGGATGAGTGGCAAGGCTTGGGAGGTTGTTCTGTTTCTGATGCAACTCAAATTAATAGAAAAATTTAAACTGACTTCAGTAGAAAAACAACCTGCCCTTTCAGAAAAGGTATAGATATGTAATGCTTAATATTAACCTTTATTTGAAAATGGGATTGGAAAAAAAATCTAGACCACATTTTCATTTAATAAATCTTTCTGTTCCTTATTTTTTTTAAATTCTCTTTTGTGCTACTAAAATGTGCTCTTAGTGACAACATGGGTAGTTGGTGTGAACCTGCTGTAAATGCCTTTAAACATACCTTTTTTATATCTGCTACCATTAAAAATATTAGTTATCATTTTCACAAGATAAGCACTTGTAATGCTTAATAAGTGAGCAGAAGTCAGCCAGAGTGAGTAGTCAAGAGTACTACCATACACTCCAGAGGCAATTTGCAGCCCCAACCACATATAAAACCTTGTGATCTAAATCCTATATAAAGTATATGGATGTAATGCACTGTATCTACTTATCCTTAAAAAGGGAGATGAAATAACAAGACTGTAAATGTTTCCAGTCTGTCCATTAGCTCCAAGGTACTTGCAATGTTTTTGGGTTCAGTGCTTTTCATTTCAAGAAGGATATTGACCTATTCTTAACATTTAGTAAGCGCCAGTTATTCTCATTATTTCTGCCAAGAAAGTTGCCACAGTGTATCAACTGTTACAACAGTTTTCTAGCCAAAAAATAGATACATAGCACTTAACTTTTTTTGTAGGAATTAACCTTTCTTGATTTTGGTTCTGCATGCTATTGAAAAAAAAAATAAAAAGGAAGGAGTTGTGAGGGTGGGCAGAGAGAACCAAAACCCAGTTCCCTGTGGCAGACTTGAAATGTAATACCTTCTTGTTGGTTTCTATAGTGCATTCAGAATACAGATCACCATTTCTAAGATGTAGCTCTCAGGGTAACAGAGGGACTTTTTTTTTTCTTCTTTTCTTCTTCTCCCCTTGCTTTTGCTTATGTCAAAACTGAAGGGGTGTGTGTGTGTGGCGGGGGAGGTGTTTGGGGGTGGTGGTCTGCAATCTGTTGTAATAGTTGCCTGCAAATACTAAGGAATAGCCAGAATGAAGTGGTAGCAGATATTTAAGGACGAAACCCTTGAGGGCAGTACAGATAAAAAGAAGCACAAGCCAGCGGGACCCACTACTGAGGAGTCTGGAGATGAAACACAGAATACAGAAGCTTCAGAGAGACCAAAAAAAAAAAAAAAAAAAAAAAAGCATATTATGAGCCATTACAGACATGGTACAAGAGAGAATATTGGAAACAAACAAACAAACAAACAACAAAAAAAAAAACAGAGAATATGGGTCATTATTATTTTTGATACAGTACACAGAGACATACATCAGATTCCTGAACCCTCTGAACTCCTAAGTTTTACCAGTTAAACCAGTTACTTGGCGATGGAGAAGAAAATGGTATATATTTTCTAATACTGATGAGATGATCTCTGCATAGAAAGTTAAACATAGATACATCAGGCCCATGTTCCTTAAACTCAACGTAGGTTTCTGAGATGCAATCCGCCAGCATGATCTACAGACTCTAGTTACTGAAGTCAGACCTTCAAGCTTGCATCTGTCCAGCTGTTGTACTTCCTTTTTACTTGCCATTTTTGGATGCTCTAAGTTTTGTGTCTGTATTGTTTGTTCTTATTGTATTGTTTCCAATGTAAGAATGCTTCTATTCAAACTATAGTTTAAACAGAGTCGTTAGAGACCTTGCTTTGGAGGTTGATGTTGTGGGCCATGTCCTTTCAGATTTAAGAAGGTAGAAAATGCAGGTCTTCATCAGATAGTGCTCTGCCTACCAGGATGCTATACAAATGTCCATTGAGTATCTAGAAATTACCTGATGATCTGAGTTTGGTGAGATTTTCATGTTCCCAAAAGACCTCAGAGAATGTGAACCACCTTTTGACTCTATAGATAAAACAAAACAACAAATATAAATCCATTGATTTGGATAGCTCTACATTTTACCTTAGAAATCTTGATAGAACTGCCAGAACCTTCCTCTTTTTCCACCCTTCCCATAGAAGATTACTGAAATATCTTTAAAAATTGGGACCTGGATTCCTTAACTACATTTGCTACACCTCATCTCTCTTGCTACCTGTTGTCTTATTATTGTGACAGCACTCTGCCTACAGGATTCACTCTATCTGCATTAAATTCTTTATTAATTGAATAATTAAAATCTGTGTGCTGGTAGGTCTGTAATTTAAGAACATATATATATATATTATTTTTTAAAAATTCTCACTGTAGTTGGTTGCTGTTCATTTTCTTAAACTAATAATTAATGTACTTGGATAGTAAAATTTGTTAGCAGCACAGTGCCTACAGTTCTGAACATGTTCTGACCCTTCTGTCATCCCATCCCATCTAAAGTTAAGTTCTGCTTATGTTTGTTATTTGTTGGCCTCTAAATATTTATTCACAGCTTTGTGTGATAGCTCTCTCCTTTGAGTGCTGTCTGTCTTAGGTCCCTGGCTCCTCACAAATAGCTGAATGACAGTATTTACTGCCTCAGTTTCCACAAGGGAACCTTTATCTCTGCCTAACAGATGGGGTCTGAGGAGCTGGTGACTGAAAGCTGGCCCTGTATAATAGCATAGGCACCAAAAATCTCCCAGATGCCTTGTTAAACCCATCCCCAGTTTAACCTCCATAGTCTAAAAATTCTCTGCTGTGGACACCTTACTATGAATGTTCATTTTCATTTCAGGTCCCTCATGCATATGTACAAATTCAAAGAGCGTTCACCTCCTCTTTCGAGACTGTGTTGGTATGGCATCACATAGAGAAAGTGAACATATGGCTCGGCAGGTATTTCTTTTGCTTGTGAAAGTACATTGGAAGGAAATACTGAGGCTGACTTTTAAACTTTTAAAAGCAAACCTAAGTTGCCTAGGCTACATTAATGCATATGCTCAAAACAAAGTGTGCTAAGTATTTATCTACACTGGCATGAATGAATTTATGATTGAATTATTTAAAGGAAAAAGGAGATTTTAGAGGGGATAAATAAAAAGAAAAAAATTAATTTGATTTTTTAAGTTACAGAGTCACTGTAAAAATCAAACTTCAGAAAAATGTTTTTAGAGTCAGTATTATAGGGTCCAATTTTGATCATGTTATTATAAAAAGAAGAAAATAAATGAAAAAAAAGTCTACATCTTTGCATTGTTTTGTTGGTATTCTGTGGTTGGTTTTATTTCTTGATTATTCCCTTCTGCACATTTGGTTATAAATTAATTTTAAAAAGGTCTAAATTTTAATTATGATCAGAGCTTTTGTGTGACTAAATTAAGTAAATGGAATTGTGTTCTAATATCAAAAAAAAAAAGTTGGTCTAATTAATTGTGTCTGAAAGGTATTTGGTTTATATGATCAGTGTTGATTCTACGCCGTTAAGTTTTTTATAGTTCAGAATCATGTATTATTAACCACATTGCAATCACTGTGAAGTGTATTGTTATTCAAATACAGATGCTAACTTTGGCATCATAATTTTCATGTCTAGAAGCGTGAGTGCAAGTTTCAGTTGTATTCATAAATAAAAATGGGTTGCAAACAAATACAAAGTATCATTTAAATGAATACTTCTCCTCCATTCCATGCCTTTTAAATAAAGCTGTGTAGGTTACGGTTCAGCAGAAGGTCTAACTTGACAGTTTTAGTTTTGACAATTGCATAATTGTTTTGGGTGAATGACTGAGATACAGCATTGTATGTCCTTGCGGACGCTATGGAGAACAAAGAAGAAGCAAAGACCAAATTTCAGAGTTTTCCCATCTTTTATTGTGCAGGGAAACTTCATTTTGCCTAGCAGATACATGTTTAAGTCTAAAACTGTCTGCCACAGCAATGTGAGACTGAACTGAATCAAGCCCATATATCAAGATCATAAAATAGATATGCATGTTGATTGCTGTATTGGGTCTGGCTGGGACACAGTTAACTTTCTTTATAGCACCCCATATGATATTGTATTTTGGATTTGTGATGAAAACAGTGTTAATAGCACACCAGTGTTTAGTCTTAAAAGCATTTGCACAGCATTAAGGCTTTCTCCTTCATCCCACTGCTCCCTCAGCAGGTAGGTGCATGTGTGGGTAGCACCCTGGGAGAGGACCTCTGTTGCAGCTGACCCAAGCTGGCCATATCATATAACATCACACCCAGCAACAGAAAATGAATGGGATCTTGTCTTCCAAGGTGTCTCTTGCTCAGAGACTGGCTGTGCATTAGTCTGATTGTGGGAGATGGACTTTCTATACATCACTTGTTTCTTTTCTTGCTTCCTTCTCTTATTGAGCTGTTTTTATCTTGACCCATAAGTTTTCTTACTTTTTGTGAGCAAGCAGCTGTGAATGAGTGCTTAGCTGCTGGCTGGGGTCAGCCTACCAGAATATTATCATCAGAACATGGTTTTCACTACCAGACTGAGTAACCTATCTCTAGAACAAGAACACAGCCCATATGAGGAGACCTAAGGTGTTTTGTACTGGTGTATGGCATGGCAACAGAGGCTGGAATTGGCTACATCATTAATAATTAAACTGCATGGATGCAAATGGGTTGCATGACTGTAAGACCTGGGAGGTCTTTTTTTAACAAAAACTCCCAAATTATTTAGCAGCGATTCTCCAGTATTTTTCACCCATGTGAGACTCCGTGGGGTGAATATCCTACATTTGGATAACTGGTTACCTTTCCTAGTGTAGTAATTAGTGGTCAGAATTATTTTTGTTACCCTTATCATTCCCTGGAAATACCGTGGATGCGTTTTTTTTTCATGCCTGGTATCTGAAATATTGTACAAACATAGAAAATCATTCAGCTTCTATTTAACTTGACTAAATCTTCCTGTCTCATATGATGTGGTCTATGTCATGAGTTGATGCTGCAGTCTTAATGAGAAAACAAATTTTACACAGACAAGCCAAGGAGCCTTAAAACCAACCTCTAATCTGGTTCTTGTCCTCTAAATCCATTGATCTCCCTGTGCTTTTGGCTGCTGTTAATTTCTCCATGGATTGTTTGGACTACATAAGAACTTTTTGTATATTTCAAATCTCCCCTGGCCCCCGTCCCCCTTTGTCTCTCCCCCCTTAATGGTGTGGTATGGTTTCTCATGTGCAGGTATTCTTAAGCCTTTGTTCAATAAGGTCTATGTTTAGGGGAGATAAAAAAAAAAAAAAAAAAAAAGCTGTCTTCTGGCCCTGGTTCACAGATTATTGCAGTGATGCTTCTGGCCACAGAATTTATGAATCTGTAATGAGAAAACTAAAATTAATTAGTAGATAGAAGCACATGAAAAAAGTGGTTGAAAACTATTTTGGGAAATGGTTATAAATATAATGAACTCAGCTGAGAGAGGGGAGATGGTAAGTGCCTGAAACGCTAGTCCTGTGTCACATCCCAGTAGGCTCTGAGCTCACTGAAGCACTTCTGTTCTGTACCGTGAGAGGTTCTACAACATACAGTCACATGGATGAGCTATTAGCTACAGTTTTTTTGCAGGGTCTGTGCCCCTAACTGTCCTGATGACTTTATTTCCAAGGAGGGATTCTTAAATCATTGCAGGGAAGCTCTTTTCATAACAACTGTACACATCACCAGATCATATGATTTGTACCTTTTTCTAGTATTTTCAGGTCTGTCTTATACTTGAGTACATTAAGTTTTAGATCTTTTGCTTGACACACTTTGGGGTAGGTTCCTCTTCCTTGACTTTTTCCTAACAATGTACAAGGGACGGTAAAGGATCTGAAGCACGTCAAAGAAATTACATTGCAGATGTATAAGAAATTCTATGAGAACTTGTCTTAGCATCTTTCATTGTTGCACTGAAGCAACTAAGTGACTAAGCCAAAGTGTCGTTTCTCCTTGTTTCCTCCTGGAATAAATCAGTGTAGAGAAAGGTGGACTTGCCCTGAAAATGAAGAGACAGTAGGAGAAAGGTGGACAAATGAATATAAAATATTCTCATAAACGATTAGTGATTCATATATAAATTTCAGTTTAAATGTTGATTTAATCATATCTGCTCTTTATGTGATTCTGTATCACTTAGTCTTCTCTATTATTTATGATCACTTGCATTTCTGGAATGCCTGCATGTCCTTTTTACTTTCAGCATTTACCAAACAATAAGTACAATGTGTCTTGCATTTTTTGTTACCCTTGTGTAAAAAAAAAATAAAAAAAATAAAAAAAAAAATAAAAAAAAAGGCAGTGCTCTTGACTGTATTATACTGAATGAGCTGCTTGGTTAGGTTCTCACCTGTAAGGGCAATCTCACTGCCACAAACCTGATGCTCTGAAATATTAGTAGAATAAAGACATTTAGGTCATCTTTCCTCTACGTGGAATGTTCTATTCAAAAGCTGATGAGCTAAATTTGCACGTGTCCATTCTCCAGACTAATCTTTGCAAGGAATAGCAGCTTCAACACCAGAGACAATACTTGAGCCATGTCACAGGCAATAGCCCAATTCATCACAAAATGGCTGAGGCTCTGGATAAATTTTTAGTGTTCTTCTGTTGTCACTTCAGCACTACAGTAACAGATGACTCCGTATCACCTTCCAGGGGTACAAACACACCATTTGTACAACATTTCCTGTGAAGAAGCTTAGTACAGGCGAGGTGAACAAGAGAATCATGAAACGGCAACCTCTTCTCCCTTGTGTTCATTCGGGTTCCAAACAGGGTAGAGAAAGTCCGCTGGAATATGGGTTTTCTTCACATCAGTTACACATTTGAAGTGGGTGAATATGCTACGGCTACCAGTCTGCACACTGAGAGCAGAATCAACTCCTTTGAAATCCACAGGAATGCTTAAAGGGAACTGGGACTAAGAAGCATGAATTGAGGACATGGTGACTGACCACAGAAAGTGGACTGGGTTTGTGAAACTCAGCAGAGGTAGTTCTCTTCTGAGGCACACAGCCACATCCTGAATCAGGGGAGTGAATGTGGAAAATATCTTATATCCAGCTAAACATTCCAGGTTTCATATGGGAAGCAATGAGGACTTACAACTTTTATTTATTTATTTGCAATTATAAGATCCTTTTTGCTTGGTTATGTAGAGTTTGGTCTTTCAAATTTGTTTTCTAAGTAGCTATTAGTCACCAGGGCATTGCAGCTACCCTGTTGGCAATTAAGTCAGTGTGTTAGTTAGCAGTTCCCCAAAACAGTCAGAACTGACTGGAAACAAGTCTTCAGGGTCTATAAACCTTTTCAGAACAAAAACCCAGGCACCCACAGACCACAGTCACTGCTTCTGTTAGACACTGTTTGAACGGAACCTTTAATGTCTGTTATTTAACAGCACGCTCAACTAACAGCAATTATTTCAGTGGTCTCATTTCTTTAAGTAACATGAAGTCTCTATGAGAAAAAGAATGGAGGGACAATTAAGGTTACCAGTATTACTAAAGTTTTTTCATCCTTAAAAAATACATTTATAAGCTGTTTTTGTGTTGGTTTTTTTTTTGATCTATTTTTTTCTTGTAACTGAAGACTGTTTTCCCAGAACCTGTCTTTGCATCAGATATTAATCAAATTGCACAGTTATTGCACCTCTTGTAGATACCAGTAACTCTGCAGATAAGTGCTGCTGCAGCATTCAGAGAGATTTTGCGGGGAAACAAGATGAACTGTCCTTTGCCATTGTCCATGAGTTGCTTTCTAGATGTATTCACTTCAGGTACAACAAAACTCAAATTGCAGCAAGACAAATTTAAATGATTTTCCTTTGCAGAAAAAAAAAATGCAGAAAATCCATGAAAATCACATTAATGTTATATTCTGTGTAGGACTGAAATTTAAGAAGAATATTCAATTTAGGTTGCTTAGAAGCTGGGCAACTTAAATTGAGATCAAATACAAGAGGTATTAGACAACGTAAATGAAATGATGTCTTTAGTTGGTATTTAGTTGATATTGTATGTCAGTTGTGCTTTCTCTCAAAAAGAGGAGGGTGGCTTTAAAGCATATTCTGATATTCTCACTTTTGTTTTAATAGTCTTCATTGAACTGCCATGTAGAGAGATAAAAAAGATGATTTATTTGTATGAAGATAAACAGCTGGCAGTAGACTTTTTGAGAAAGTTTATATGGTTTATTTAGTTTATTTTGGTTTATTTCAAAGTTTTGTGGTGCATTTTTATTTTTGTTTGTTGTTGTTTTGTATTAACTAAGGCAGAAATATCTGTTTGACCTGGATGATGGGCACACAAGTACACAGTGGAAGTCAACAGTCCTTGATTCCAAATTTCTTTTTTAATTCTTAATGGTTTTCTGTAGCTTTGCATGATTTAGAAATAGGGCTGGCACAATACCTCTTGAAACACTGATATTCCATGAAGATAAAAACTGATCTGCTCGTACATATCTACTGATCTACTCAACATATCTTTTATCAGTTTCAGATATTAAATTTTCTCATCATAAAGCTAGCACTTTTCAGATGTGGGTGTTTCAGATGGCAGTCACCAAAGAAATATAACTTTTCACATATCCAGTTCATACAGCATTTTCACCTTGTACTTGTGATTCCTTCTACCTTTAATTAAAATGTATTTTTGGTATCTACTTAGATCTCCTCAAAGAGTAACTTTTTCTTTTTGTTTTTCATCTTCTTTACTGTTGGGAAGGGCTTTATTGTCTTTTGAGGAAAACTGTATTAAAATTTAAATTATCTTTAGTATGTGATATTGGATTGTGGAACATGTGGGAAGATTATCACAACTCAGTGATACAGCTTCAGTTCACTTTTGGAGCAATTTAAGTTATAAAATAAAAATGTTCATCAGTTGCAAGATTTTTATTTTATTTTATTTTATTTTATTTTATTTTATTTTATTTTATTTTATTTTATTTTATTTTATTTTATTTTATTTTATTTTATTTTATTTTATTTTATTTATTTTATTTATTTTATTTTATTTTTAAGATTACTTGTTTTGAATCATCTTTATTAATGGTTACTTACACTCAAGAAAATGTTAGGAATTAATTTTCCTGACGTTAGCTTCACAACATTTAAATTAGCTTTGCTCTAATTCAGGTATGACATATCTCTGTTCTGCCTGTCTGTGCATGCTGGAACAAATTCAGAAATGATTTTCATCATTTGCTGAAACTTACCCTAGTCTCTTCTACAATGTTTATTTCTTTTTGAATGTTACAGCCTTTTGCCGTGACATCTTGATGCCATCTGAACTCATGGAAAAGGGTGTTTTGGTTTTGTTGTTGTTGTTTCTTTGTAGTATTTGTTGTAGTTGTTTTTAAAGACTCCAATTTTTGTGTCAGTGTGATTAACCATATCATTTTTATTCTGTTATTTTAAGTTTAAATTAATTTATTTTGAGACTACAGAATATTATTTTGAGGTAGTGTAGATTCAGAGTTCTCAGGTAAATGATTCTATTATTTCTGCTCTGTGCCTATATGTTTATTTTTGGTTGAACCCAACTTTGGACATGGGGTAATAAAAAAATGACACAATTCCATGTGAGGTGTAACACAGACAAGACAGTTTTTATTCTGGGGGTTCTTTGTTTAAGGCATCCAACATAAGTACTTGACTGTTCAGGCACAAAATTAGTACTTATTAGGAACGAGGTTTTCCAGCACTGACAGGAGTGCATAGAGCTTCCACCTAAACAGAAAACCTGAATTTTAAGAACACCTACCTTAGAATTGTATATGAAAATATTTATATTCTTCCCTTTGTTTAAAAGGTGGTACTGCCTACAAGGCATTTTCACAGTTTCCTAAGTACTTTGCATTTTGAGTGGCAAGCCCATGCTTCTTCCGATTGACATGACAGTGTGTGATCCAAAGCTGTCTTCATGGCTGTCTCTGCCAATTTAGGCTAAGAAACTCAATTAGCTGTGTTGCTAATGGGTTCCCTTGTAGGAGCCATGAATAATAATAATACATAGTACCACTAAATTGGCTCCTGCCCATGAAATTTGATCCTTTTTGAGGTCATTTCAAATAAAATACATGAGGTTCTGGGAAAATAATGAAAAACTAGCTGTATATCATATGTCTTAGACTTGCCTTTCCCCCCATATGTAAGTCAATCATGATTTACGTATGGCTTTGTGTTGATGTCCGTGGTTTTTTGGGGACCAAAGTATTGGCTATTTGCAGTAAACCCAGGCTAAATCTGCAGCAGTCAATATTTTACCTCTATTTTTCTGCATGGCAGACCTTTGGAATGACTTTGTATTGACTGGGTTTGAGAAAGCCACTCTTTACATCTAAGAACCTGGCTGCTGTATTTGAGAGTTTGTGGGATGTATGCATTTTATTTATTTGTTTATTTATTCTGTTGTTTGGGCTCTTTCTCTTACCCTTTTAAATAGTTCCCTCCCGATTTATCTGGAGACTTTGTTAGAAATAAACTTGTATAAAATATTTGCAGAAATATTGCTGAACATAATGGAAGAATATTCACAGATATTTAAACAGTTTGGTCCATACATTATTGTCTAGAATTCAGAAGTTGACTTCTAAAGAAGTGATAACAGAAACTGAATATACAACTGAGTTGTAAACCCATTTGTCTCTTTAATAATATGGTATCCAAGTTGTCTGTTCTGTTCCATAAAAACCTTCCGGTATAAAAGGATTCCACATTTATCATTTTGATAATAATAATAATAAACTAAAATTTTAGATTAATTGAATAAAGAAATGATACTGTCTTCTAACTGAGCATAAGTATCTGGGATCACTTCCTTTGCTTATCAAAGCATCAGGCACAGACAAGATTCTGTGTTTGTTCTTTTAGGGATGTGAAAAATTAATTGAGAGTTATTGTTTTGCTGCACCAAACAAAAACAAAAAAACACACCAAATTTACAAAATAAAAAGTTTTCATGTCAAATTCAACGTGTTTTTTAATTGTGATGGGCCAAAATTTGGTTTAGATCTCAGCTCTACAAAGATATAAATATTTAACTTTGAAAATGTGAATAGTCACCTTAGGTTCAGGAAAATTCATTTCATCCATCCCTTTCTGTCACTGTGTTATTAATAAATGTATGTGTGTGTAGATTTAGAAAGAAGACATTAAAGAGCTTGCAGCACAAAGTCTTAGTATCAATAAAAAAAAGTATTTTTGGTAACCATACAGCCTTTTTTTTTTTTTTTTCCAAAGCAGTAAAAATAAAGTCATGAATATATTTTAAATTCTTGGCTTTGCATAGTGTTCCTAAATCTAAGTGTAGTGCCAAAATTAATTTTTTGTACTGGTGTGAAATCAAAAGCCTTTTTTTTTCTTTTTTTTTTCATTTGAACACAATGAAAGTTGCAATTATCTCTTTATCAGCAGCACAAATTTAAAGTACACATAGCAATTGCTTTCAGCTATCTGGTTCAGCAAATTAAAAGACTACCTCTCTGACATCCACCCTTTTTTTATCTAGGTACAAAATGTAATCTGAGAGTATGAACTGCAGCTTGACATAGAATGATATTATGTTGGATATCCTGAGGCTCCAAAACCAAATAAAGTACACAGAAAGAAGTGTACTTGCCACTTAAGTATAGACAGTAGGTTTAGTTTTATACACCATTATTTTTTGTAGCAGTTGTAGAAAACCATAATCCTATTGTGCAAAGTGATAAAAATTCTGTTTAAGAGATTAATTTTAAATGAGAGATACTGAAATGTTAATTGCTTTCAAATTGGTAATCTAGTAATCAGTAGGGAGAAATTCTATGTGGTTTGTTTTAATTCTGAGATCTCCTTTCTGAAGCTGTATTACTTTCCTATTTCAGTTCCAGACAAAAAAAAAAAAAAAATCAGATTGTACATAGTTTCAGATTAATCATTACTTTACCTATTTAACATGGTATATTCGGCATGCGGTTTATGTCCAAGCTTAGGAAATGAGTCCCTAATTTGAAAATATTCAAGGGCTTTCTTGTTTTTCTAGAATGTACTTACTTGCATGTATGCTTACCTTTAAATTCCAAAGACCTTTTTTTTTTTTTGTCTTTAATCCTCACTAGGCTAATAATTCTAAAAAACCCTGGAATTAAGCATGGTATTAATTGTTTTCCAGAATCAAAGCCTTTTTGATGAAAAAGCAAATGGTGACTTCAGGGAGAATCTTCCCTGCATGTGCTCTGTAGGAATCTGGGAAAAAAAAAATTATGAACCTCATTCTTATTATATCGAGGTCCCTCTCTGGCATGGTGGGAAAATAGGATGGTGCCAGTTAAGACTAAATTATATAATTTACAAAAGCATTTAAATTATGCCTTGAACAAGAAGAGGTGCACCTAAAAATGGAGGAATCCATGATGAAAGAACACCACATTTGATCCTTCTGCCCCCATCTTTAAATATGTAATGGCTGTTTTTCTGTTTTCACATCTTTAGTGTCTTATGTTTTGAGGTAATACTAACTATAATTATGAAACTAAAGAAGTTTGAAACAAACTTAGAAATTATAGGAAACAGTTCAGGGAGTATAATTAAACCTGAGAGCTACCCAGCAAACTTAGCAGTCAGAATAAAAACTGGTATCTAGAATTTCACCATCTGAACAAAAAGTTAATTAAGAATTAGTGTTGTCTTTAGAGTTAGAAATTATTATGGCTTTCATTACTTAGAGAAATGTGTTGTCTCACCTTGTTATATTCTGAACTGTAACTTGTCAGAATGATTTGAATTCTGATGTTCTCAATTTTTTATTTTTTGGTATAGAAGTTGTACAGAAGGGAGTTATCATCTAGTTTCAGCACTCTGAAAAAGACCAGTGCTTTAAAGTTCATGTTAATAAATAATAAGTAATTTGAAACTCTGTTTAGAATTTAGTGCTTAGTGATATATTCCTTTATTACAGATTCTGCACCATGAGGGCCTGCCATTCATTTATCAGTTGTTGTAAAGTCGTCTTCTTTTTTCTTTTTTTTTTGGCTGTCTGTTTTAGACCACATGTAGACAACAATAAACAATTTTAGACAACAATATATTTAAACCTGTGCTGACATGATTTCCAGGAAGAAAGGTAATTGGATCTTAACATTGAGAGCACATACCGATAACTTTGGATGGAAAATTGCACCCAGTACAAAATTTGTTCTCTTAGAGCTCTGTGTGAATGAGAACAAATGTTTAAAATCATTCTGAAATGCCCGTAGTTAAGATGGTAACTGGTTAAATAGCTCAGAACAATAAACAAAATGTAACAAAACAAAAATAATTAAAAAAAAATGAGGAAATAGTTCTATTTTTCCCTGGTGAACACATAGAAAAAAACAACCAACCAAAACAAAAAGCAACAAACTGTACTAGGGTTACATGGCAAAGGCTTGGTACTGAGGGCTGCAGTGGTGGCCTCTGCAAGCAGAGCCCAGCAGCTGCCCCATGTCAGATCAGAGCCAACTCCAGCTGGCTCCAAAAGGACCCACGGCTGCCCATGGCCAAGCCGGTGAGTGACACTGGGTGGGCCTCTGGGGGAGCTGATTGAAGAAAAGGGAAGAAAAATAACAACAACAACAACAAAAACCTCCTGTGCAACAGCAGCTGGGAGTGAGTAAGAAAATGTGGGAGACACAGCCCTGCAGGTCAGTGCAGAAGGTGGACAGGAGTTGCTCCAGGCACTGGAGCAAAAGTTCCCCTGTGGCCTGTGGAGAGGCCCCTGGTGGAGCAGGCTGTCCCCCTGCAGCCCATGGGTCCCACACGGAGCAGATCTCCACGCTGCAGCCCATGGAGGAGCCCCCGGTGGAGCAGGTGGATGTGGCCTGGAGGAGGCTGCGGCCCACGGAGAGCCCCCGCGGGAGCAGGCCCCGGGCAGGACATAGGAGAGGATAGATGCTGGGGAAGGTGTTCCCAGTTTGCTTTTATTTTCTCACTGTGCTAGTCTGCTAGTGATAGACAATAAATTATATTAATCTCCCTATGCTGAGTCTGTTTTTTCTGTGATTATATTTGGTGAGTGGTCTCCCTGTCCTTACCTCGACTTGAGCCCTTTCCATCATATTTTCTCCCCCTTTTCCTTTGACAAGGTGGAGTGAGAGAGTGGTTGTGTGGAGTTCAGCTGCCCAGCAGGGTAAAACAACCACACCACCAACAATAAACTGAAAAGTATTATCTTAAACTGACAGTGTTTAATAATAATGACAAAAGTCTGATTATAATAAGCAGTTTTTCGAGGCTACTTTACTCAAGGCTACTTTAGTTACTTTTAAACTACTACAGGGTTTATTTTGCAGTAAACACAGTTAGGGCTAACTTAACTAAAACATATAGCAATAAAATGTACACAAGTGATATCCAGAAGCAAATTTTCAAAAATTGACATGTAAATTATATCTGCAAAATACATGTACATGGATAATTATGAACAGAAATATATATTTACATATGTAGCTACATCTACCAGTAACCAAAATGGTTTGGGGTTATGGTAATACTTATATGGAACTTAATCTATGACTCATATTTTGATGTGGTTTGATATTCCTATAATTTTGAATGGCTGTTGTTTCTGCCTTTTTACTTTAAATTACCTACTTGCTGTGTAGAGAGTAGGTGACAAGCTGAAAAGCACACTTCTGTAATTTTACATATCAAAGTTTGAAGAAAACACAGTAGGTTCCTTGCCAGGAAAAATGACTTAATTTTTGAAATTAAAGAATTTTCTCTACTAAATAAGAAAATATGTAAGAGAATACTTTGTCTTGTATCCAAGGATTGGTAGACTTGATTTACAATAAACTGATGCCAATTATTGTCATGGGTGTCTCAGTAAAGCTACAAAGACCAGCCAGAAGGAATGCACCCAGTACATTCAGGCTCTACTATGTAAAGGTGTTTATAAACACATTTGTGAACTTGAGCATAGTGTATAGACTGCAAGCAGGTTAGCAGAACTTTCAAATAAATTTTATTTAGCAAATGTCACAAAAGGTTTTGCATAAACAGGGTGTACATATAACTCAGCAGAAATTAAAACATATGCCCTGTAGTATGAAATACCCGTGTATATCTGGTGTACGTTGGGCAAATGTATTTAATACCTGTTGGATGTTGGCCAAGAAGAATACAAGGAAGAAGAAACAAGGATTTTGTGGGTGGTAGTTTTTGCTATATCCAGTGACAGAATAATGTTGTAACTCACTCCAGTTCTTGTGTTTTCCACTGTATACTGGAGATAGAAGCAAAAAGTAAAAATACATTTTTATGAAGATACTTACACAAACCTCACAGTAGTACCTTACAGTCTGAGATGAATTTGTCTCTCCAATATCACTGTGAAGCAGAGAAGTCAATTTATCTTCTTTTCACAGACAGGGACCTGAGGCACAGAGAGGCTAAAGCCCAAATTCAGACAATCTAAATTCCAGTTAAATCTCAAAGTCTTGTGTTTCCAATTGGCTAGGTGCCCCTGGCGCAGTGTCCAAGGTCATATAGGATGTCTGTAACAAAACTGAAAACTGAATCTAGCTTTAACTCATCTCGAAATAAGTCTGTAAATCACTGTACGACTTTTTTTAGGGATATCTTTGTATCACCTAGAATTGAGGGGTAACTTCTACTTGATTGGTCTACCTCTGTTCCTCAGAAATCCTTTCATATCTTGAAATGCCCTGAATATACAGGGACAGCTGAGTTAATAAGTTGGTTAAAAAAATCAAAACCAGGAGAGATGAGTTAAGGAATTGGTTAAAAATTCAACCAGGATATACTCCATGTGTGCAGTGAATTGATCTAATCAATCAGAATATAGTGACATTTCCATTCAAATGACATAGAGAATAATGTTATTTGCACTAAATCTGCATTCCCCAAATAATCCCCTCTAAAGCATGTAGTTGATCAACCTCAAGGAATAACCCCCTCTAAAGCATGTAGTTGATCAACCTCAAGGAACCATTAAATAAAAACTGCAAAGTAGGACAAGTTTAAATATCATTTGAAGTAAGCAATTCATATCCACATTCTTCTCAAAGTAATAAGTATCTTGTCTGTATACAGCCTTAATAGTTGGAGTTCCCATAATAGTATGTTTTTTGGCGAAAAACAAACAAAACAAACAAACAAAAAAAACAAGTAAAGTAAAATGGGAGAACCCAGTTTAGGCAATAATATGAAGAAGGAAAAAAAAAAAAAAGTATGTCAATTTTTCATTTTAATCTGAACAGGCTTGCTTGTTTAGCCCCCTTAAATCTGTGCTGCTCATTCATGAAAGTAAGACATGTAAGAGCAACGAGAAACAATATTCAGACACAGAAAAGGCCACAAAGTAAACAGCAGATGAGAAGAGAATTTGAAGTATTTTGCACACACTGTGATGGGATAAAATATACTTCTAAATGGTTTTTATTTCAATCTGATTCATATTTCCGGGGTTTCATCTGTGCACAAAGAAACCTGTTTTCAAACAGTCCTGTTTTCTCTAAACTCTTTATCAGGGGGTGTAGTGATAGTGCAGGGACTAATGGTTTTAAACTAAAAAAGGGTAGACTTAGATTAGATGTTACCAAGAAATTCCTTACTCAGAGGGTGGTGAGACACTGGAACGTGATGCTCACGGAAGCTGTGGATGCCCAGTTCCTGGAAGTATTTAAGTCCAGGTTGGATGGGGCTTTGAGCAACCTGGTCTGCTGGGGGGTGTTCCTGCCCATGGCGGGGGGGGGTGTGGAAGTAAATGGTCTTTAAGGTCCCTTCTAATCCAAACCATTCTATGATTCTGTGAGCCTACTCCAAATTTAACCTATGAAGTCTCAGTTCTTTATCCTGAAGCTACTACACTCAGAGATGGTGATGCAGACTGAAAGCTGGTACTTCTGTGTTGAGATTCCCACATATGCATGTAATATCACTGGAACCCTTTGATGGCTCTTTATGAATAGGTGTTACTAGTTCCACTTCTCAAACAGGATCTAGGAACTTATTGTTACCTAACTTTTTTGTCATCAGTAACAGTTATGGATTTTAGTTGTTAAGGTGACAATCCAAAAGTATTCCTACCCTGAATCTCTCTGTAAGAATTGCATTCTGCCTGGTAATGGCTGCCTGTGGTTTACTCTCATGCAAGTAAGCATATGTCTCTCAAAAATGTTATGCACTACCAATAAATGCAGCAAATACTTTTTAGAAAGAGCCAGAAGCATATTTTTAAACCATTCAACAATACAGTATTGTTTATCATTAACAACTATGGTTCAGGAAATGTATTCAAAGATTTCAGATAAACTTGCTTTCGCCTGTATATCCAAGTGGCCAAAGGGGAAAATACCTACTTGTACACAGGGAAATCCACTGTGAGTATTAGGTTAAATTCAAAGGCAAAGTATGAAGATGCAGGAAAAGAGAAGATCTGTCTGGCATCTTAAAACTGCATCTTTCATTCAGAAAGAAGATACTTTTTTCTGCAAATAAATATTTGTCAAACAGGGTGACCCAGCGCTTCCCAAAGTTACTGGAAAAAATTTCATAGATTTTGAAGGGAGTTACTACATTGTAGATTAAAGTGTTCAGGACAGATAAATCTCATTCATGGCTACTGATAATTGTCATGTGTGTAAAGACTTTCTTTTGGAGCTAATCTTGGTCAGGGGCTTCTTTGGTTATCTATAGTGAAATATTTTATTAATTTAATTGTTTATTATTATTATTATTAACAAAGAGACACACACCCCCAATGCACACAAATGAAAATCTGTAGTGGGAGACCCATCAGGTCTTCCTGTTTCCCATAAGCTAGCTGAGTATTTCATTCTTCTGACTATTTTTGAATGATTTATTTTTCTTTTCCTTAAAATAAATAAATAAATAAATAAATACAAATATTGTCACTTTAAGTAGCATCTCCACCCTAAATTCAAGTAACCTCCCTCATCTCGTTTTCCTTGAAAACGATAAATTTCTTCCCAAAAGCTTTCAGCTTCAATGAAACAGTGTGTTGGATGAAAAATGTGTAATGTGTAATTACACACTAATGTGTAATTGCTTTAATTAAAAAAAGGGATTATCTAAAGAACATTTCTACTAATTATATAAATAATTATATAGTATTCCATCCACAAACAATTAGAAATTTCAACTTTTTAAAAGTTAACAGATGACTTAGCTCCCATCTTTGCCACACTTCAGTGAACCAAAATAGAATGACAACTGTTAGCATTAAACTATTTACTGAGTGATTGTTTCCTGAAGCTTTGTGACCTTCAGGGATGTTTTAAAGGCACACCTTCCTTTCCAGAACCTACATCAGAATTTTTGTGCTTCTCAGAAGTCTACGCTCATGTTACACTGCATCATTCAAAGGTCTAAGCTAATGCAAATACTAGAAATAGTCTAGATATGGTAATACTATGTAATTCATTGACTAATTTACCTTCCTGAGAGAGAAATTTAGCTTATGAGCAGCTTCAGGCTACTGTAGATACCAGAACTACCTTATTTTAAATTACCATACAGCTCCTTCTGATGTACTGCGGTCTGTGATGCAGCCATACCTAATGGCAGAATTATTCCAGTTGAGCATGAGGAAAAAATATCTTTGTTGTAACAGGATAACCACTTATGCCTTACAGCTCTTGCCATTTGAGTTGTTCAATTATAGATGATGGCAATGCATGGAAGATGCTAGTTTGAATGATTGTCAGATGTATTCAGTATTATCCCTCTATATTTTATGGTCTGTATTCCCCTCTTGCTCTCTCCTCTCTTTTCAGTTCAACAGATGAAATGTGACATGAGTTGCAAGAGGTAACTCAGATAAGAAAATACCAAGTTTATATAGTCTGACTCCTGGCTGATGCTGTTTTTCTCTTTTATAAGTCAAATACAGATTGTCTGGGGGCATCAGTACACACTTTTGGCAAACAGAAAGATAAATGGTAGACACAGATAAAACTAAATACACCTAATGTGACAGCATTATAAAGTTGAACACTGTGGACACACAGTATATTTCCCAGTATTTAGAAAGATCGGCAGCTTACAATGGAAAATTTGCTTCTTGAAGAGCTTTGATAATGGAGTCACACATCAATGACAGTGTATTAATGAACTGTGCTTTAAACTTTAAGTTAATGGGTGACAACTCAATTCAAAGGGAAAAAAATCCTGAAGTCATTCTTTCTATTTTTATTAGTGTGCAATGACTGCTTATAATGTTGAAGAAATGAACATTTTACTCCATTTTTAGCTGTTAACCACATTTAATAAGAGCTATTAACTTAGACTGATGGAATTTTATTTCAAGAACAAGACACTGCAGATAATTTGGTTTGTCTTAGGCTTTTTTTAGCAGACTTTTTATAGATTTCCCTTTTTATCCCCACCCTTGTACCTATTGCATCCTCTTGGAAACTCAAGATGTTAATGGTTTAAATTAATGGAAGGATTTCAGAAAAATTCCTTTGACCAACTCTAGAAACTAAGGTGTGGCATTTTTAGTGACTTTCAAATTTATTTGGCACATAAGTAACGTCGAAGAATGTCTTTATTGCTATTGTGGGTTTACCCTGACTATGAGCCAAACACCCACCTGGGAGATGCTCACTCACTCCCCGTCAACAGGGTAGAAGGGAAAATAGGATGGAAAGCCCATGAAGTTAGAGTCAGTCTGTAACAGTTCCTTCCCACACTACCTTTCTCTTTCTTACACTTTTCCTCTGCTCCCGTGTGGACTCTCCATGGGCCAAAGGTTCTGCTCTGTAGCCTGGACCACCTCTTCTTCTTTCTTGTTCTCTGATCTTGGAGTTCTCTTTGCTGTTTCTCATAAGACTGTTTTGTTTTGTTTTGTTTTGTTTGCTTGCTTGCTTGTGGGTTTTGTTTGGTTGTTAGTTTTCCCTCCTCTTCTATTTGTCCAGCATTTTCTGCCCTCTCTTAAACATGTTTGCCCAGAGGTGCCACCATCTTGGCTGCTGGGCCCAGTTGCTCTGCTGTATGCCTGTGTATGGCATGGGACACCACGTGGCCTTTTCTTAGAGAGGCAACCCCTGCTCCCCCACCATCCCCTTAACAGTACTTTGCCGCCTTTACAAAATACAATTGCTTTTAGTTAGTTTTGCTAAAACAAGCAAACAGACAAACAAACAAAATATGTTATTATTTGCTCATTGCAGTAGAAAAACTGCAAATTTCTTTCCTTTGTACAAATTTAGGACATCCTTAATCCACTTAGGTACTAGCCCCAGTCTCAGTTTGGGGGAGAGGAAGAACAAGTACGGCAAGGTGAAGATGAACAAAATGGGTGATCCACTCAATCTAAAATAACTGCTGAAGCTCTCTGTCAGTTTTTGTAGGAGGAGGTCATAATCTCCTAATCTGGATACTTCTTTCTCCACTGAACTGGTAGGTTATTAGGATAACCCCAGGGTGTTTCAGTCTGCTTCAGGCAGGATACATATTAATCTCTGTTCACTTTAGTTGTCCCAGACTAGGCATACAGTATTCATTTCTCTATGTATCTACTAGTTTATTATATAATATATGTGTAATAAGTATTTCTGGAAGGTGAGACAGGATCATAAATGAGATGGATCACTATCTAGAAGTACTGCGCTCCTGCTTCATTAACTTTAGAAGATAAAGATAATGAATCTTATCTACCACTGAATGTCTATAGAATTAAGAGGATATAATAGATGCCTACATTACATTAAGTTCCAGTTCACCTCTCTTTAAAGTTACTCAGCTTATGTCCAGCGGGTCAATTTTTGGAGAGCTCACACAAGAAGACAGGGAAATGAGGTGAAAACAGATTGAACCCATAATTCTTCTACCTCAGAAAAGGCTGTTAGGTAACCTAAATACCTGTGTAGTCAATCAGGCTAACCAATCAACAGGAATACAAGACTCAAATATCAAATATTCAGAGAGGCATCAAGTACGAGAGACTGAATCTGGCATAGTGGCTATAGAACAGAACAGGGAGACTCTGTCCCAGAACACAAAATAGCTTTAAAATAATCAGATAATTCTAATCTGTGCAACATGCACAGGCATGCAAGTATTCAGGAGTTCAGTTGTCATCACACCTGTTCATTCCAGACTGCTTGCTTTCTTCCTGGCCCATTACCCTTGAGACAGAGGAAAGGTGGTGGCATGGAAAGTGATGTCACCTGGATCAGCTGTAATCTGCCTGACAGGGCATCCAATTCCCTTGAACCAAGAAGTTGGAAAAAAACTAATCTTCTAGTTTTTAGTCAACTGGGAAACCACTATGGAAAAAGAAGGTAATTACCACCCAACATCACTGTGGTTTTGTAATGTTCATCTCCTCTGTACTTACATGTAAGAAAGAAAGACTGTGAAGGAACATTGAAGTAGGTCCTTATCTCCATAGGAGAGGCACCACTGAACATACAGGTGATTTTACATTGTAAATAGTTGAGGAGCTTTTGAGGTAAGTATTAGAAGACCGTTCAATATCTTTAGGTGCCTAGACGCTTCTGGAGAGCATGTAGTCTGAATCTGCTGTGATATAGTTTATGTTGAATGGATCATGGTCAAAGCATCAAAGCAGAAAACCCAAAACCTTGTAGATAGTTACTTTCAAAAGAACTCATTTGGAAAATTTACAGTTATCTTTAGTAATAATGATCGAGTAATTCATAAGAACACAGCACGGTGACATATTATGAAGAAAAACATAAGACAAAATATGATAAATACTTTGAGATAGTTGTTCTGGGTTCTTTGTAAGAGTCATCACTCAGTGATGACTCAGTGATAAAGTCCAGTGCCTGAAGTTAGACCAACAAAGGCAACAAATATTGGAATCAGCTGCCTACACTGAATTTGTGGTAAAATATAAATACATACTTTCAATCTTGGAGCAATATCAATAGAACTTTAGCTTTCTGGAATATCCATCTGATTTTAATTATTATCTAAATTTCTCTTGTGTAGACCCAGAAAAACTTTTCTTATGACACACACATGCCACCCTCCTTTTTCAAATACAGAAAAGAAATATTTATGCATCACTACTGCTTGTTACAGATTGGTTCTCAGTTTTTCCCATCTTTGTTGAATAACGTCTATAGTGGTTCTAGGGTTTTCTGTTTGTTACTAATTGTTGTGTCCTTACTCCTGATGATCAACTTTTTTTTTTTCTTGCATTTCATCACATTCACAATCCAAGTTATGTTAATTACTTTTTTTTTTTTTGTAGTAATGTATTGATCTTTCATTCACAACAGATGTTTTCACTCAGACACTGAACCAAAATGGACATTGTTGTCTTCTTCCTTTATTACATTTCTAATCAGGCATCTAATCAGTTCTTCCTATAAGGGCCAAAATTTTCTTGAATTTTCTAGCCTAATTTTCAACTCTAATTAATTTCTGTTATAAAATTTCTGTAAAGTCTAATTAACTTTTTTAAAATACAAACTAAAAATAAAGTATTTCTATTTTTTGAGTTCCTATTTTCAACCTGTTGCAAATACTAAAAATTAATTTTAAATATTTGAAGAGGATATGCAATCCCACACATACATTATACAGTTTTATGCCAAAACACATCTGCAAAGAGATTTAAACATGTACAGAAGTATACCTCAAAACTGCTTTATATAGGCCAGTATGTAGCTTGTATATAGGTGCTTTCTAAAACTAGAGTTAAAATGTGCATAAATTGCGTATTAAAACATCCATGAAATAGTAAAGTGATTTTTCATATAGAGGGTATGGTACAAAAAGTTATTCTTGTTTTAGATTACTGTCTGCAAAATATAATCAAAAATGCAGAATATGAATGTGTTTTACCCAAGCCACAAGCTGTACAATAAACTATTTATGAATTCCTTTGCTATTGATGCTTTTCTGAAAGTCTCTTGTCTTTGATTTTCTGACTGATCTATTGCAAATGCTTTGTGTCATTTTTTTCCTCCGTCACATCATGTTAGGAGTCAGGTAGCATAACACAACATGACTGATTCAATTGAAAACTTCAAAAAAATAATGTTAGTGAAAAGTGTGGTTAAAGCAACTGTGCTTTGGTTTAGAAAACTATTCAGTCACATCGGCTTCGTGCTATCTTTTGTTTTGCTCCTCTGTGGTATTGTGGGATGATAATCATTTTGCATTCATCTGTCACATTGTAGGCTCATGATTTGACCAAGCTAGAAGGAAAAACTCTGGAAAATTGCATTTCTGCACTAAAACCTGTATTTATTTTTTTTTATTATTAACAGTCTATGAGTTATTTGTTCTCTGATATAAAAATTCTTTTGTGCAGACACACATGGAGGCAATAATGATTTAACCACACATAATATATCCGTTAGGAAATTTTTAGATCAGTGAAGTTCATTTATTTATTATACATTCTGTATTCAATGCCAACGATGTTTGTAATTCCCAGTTCACCTGCCTTGTAGTTGCCTAAGAACTTCAACTGTTTCAGGACATACAATTTCATATAAGGATACATTCAAGCCTACTTTTAAGAACAATTTGCCCTGATGCTCACATTCTAAACCTGAATGCTGCTGTCTTGGGATACATAAATCATTGGTATACTTAAAGTTCACCCTCCCTCTTTTTTAAAACCTTTTTTTAAAACTTTTTTTTAGAGCGCTACTGGGGGACAGAAGCTCTTGGATCTTCTCTATGATTTATGAAACAGACTTCTATGTCTTATCCCTTTGGTAAATGTCTTCAATGCTGGGTATCTGCAATAGGTCTTCCTCCAGCTAAAGCAGTTGAATTTGTTGTAATGTGCTACAGTGTTGACTTGATCAAATACAAAGTAAGAATTATTCTATAGCTAGGTTGTATGTGCACCACCTGAGAGACACAGGATACAATGCTCATCTATGGGGTGTTAGTACAGTTTCCATTATTTTTTCCTCACTTCATCAAGCCTTCTTCATGCCTAATATAAGCTAACCTAAGGATTCCAAACCACAGGATTCCCAATTAGAATTTAGACCCATATTTACAGGGTACTTAGGCTTTGTCACTTTGATTGCCACAGCACCTAGGTCCAGGAAGGGAATTCACAAACCTGAATTAATTGTCTTCATTTCCTAAACAACGCGAGGAAAAAATCAGCATCTATAGAGACTCATCTGCTAGGATCGAGCAGTTTGTGTGTGGCCACCTAGGCCAGCCAAGAGCGCTTAACATCCCTTCTTTGTCTCTTGGACCTGTAATTAATGACTGCATGAATCTGAGATTTCAGTCCCAGCTGCCTTCCTTTGCTATTGCTAGGCTGAACAGGGAGCTGGATGTAGTTCTTCTTTTTGCTCTCACAGGTATGTTAAATTCTCTCCTCACCAAAAGGGAACTCAAACGTATATTTCCCTGTCTCCAAGGATAGCATGCTGATCAGTACTGGGGGGACTCCTGCTAAGCTCTTGAAGTATCAGTGGCTATGGCAATCTTCTAAGAAACAATGAGTGAATTTTTATGTTGAGGGATACCTAGTGTATATGTCCTCTGTATTCTTGGCAGGATATCAAATCAACATGAAGCTACTGTGAAAAGGAAGCTATTTTCTAGTATGGCAGACAGGTAGCTAAGCTTGGGCTGTAGGCATGTATGGTTGTTCAGCACCTGCCAGTTATGGGGATTTCTTTCATACTTAAATTAAACCAAAGTGAAAGGCTTTATGTCTTTCCAGTTATGCACACTTTATTACTATTACTAGCACTGTTTTCCAACACTAATGATATTCACCAATGTTAAACTCTCTCACCATTCAACATAAGGGAACTGCTTTAAAGTTCCATATTGCAAAATGTATCTCTTTAGTCCCTGGCCCATGCTAACCCTCAGCCCCCACCAAGAAGTTATCTGCAACAATATCTGACATAGGCCAACACCAAGGGCAGGACTGTGGTATAAATTTCACAGTACTGACAAGCAAGTGTGAACAGTCAGGTATGCTCTCGGGTGCTGCTTGATTCACTACTTGCTGTGAGCACAGTCCTTGTAAATCTGAGACTAAAATAATCACAGTTAGTTCTTCAGTGTCTTTCAATATGCCTAAATATAGGACTTCAGAGAGTGTAAGCATAATTATGTATTTTTTTTTTTTTTAGACAAATAGGAGTAGAATGGGGAGTCTTAAAGACAGAATATATATGTATATATTAATCCGCACTAATATAGTGATCATTGTGACACTAATGCTCAATGTGATCCAATCTAAAATTGACTTCCAGTAGTTTAAAAGGACTGTATTAATAGCTTTCTATGTTACTTGCAGTATGTGCAATTGTGGAAAACAAATTAATACCCTGTTGTGAAGCCTTGCCTATGCAGCAAGGACATTCATTAATCTCCTCTTTAAAATATTTACTTGGCATTTCAATAGATCTGGAAATCTGTTGTAGCATTAAAACAGAGGTGGTAGTAGTAAAAATGTTTTGAAATAAACTATTTCTTCTTCTTGTACAAGATGATATACTAACTAAAACAGAAAATAAAAAGTAAAAAATAAAAAAGTAAATGTAAATGGATGCTTAAAAGTAGTTTTGAATAGGTAAAACTAGAGTTTATTTTAGTTAAATATGTTGTGTAAGGTGAAAAAAAAATGGGGGGAGGGGGGATTATGGAGAGAGATTGATAGGACACACATGCACATATGTCCTGAATGTCAAAACAAAAAACAAAACAAAACAAAAAACTTATGGGAATGCTGAATGGCATATTACACTATTTGAATATTACACTATTTGAGGCAGTCCCAAAGACCATATAAAACGCCTTGTGGATTGTGACATTGTGACTGAGTCAAAATTCAGATCTGTTCAGGAGTCTGGTTACGTGAGTATTATTCTTCTGTAATCCTGATCATTACAGGAGAAGTTTTTATCTTTTTTAATGTAAAAGATTTGTTGTGGAATGGTATCATAGATTTATTTAATAGTTACAGACTATATGAATAGTCAAGAACAGTGGTTGATACAAATTTCCAAACGTGGTACTGACATTATTCTCATTGTTTTATAGGTTGTAATTTCTTTGCTTCTTTATTTATTGAAGTTTACTTAAGTTATTTAATTTTATTAATTGTACTGAATTTATTTAAGTTACATGTAACATTATAAGAGGCCTTGTGTGATAATCAGTTTTATTAAAATGATAAGTTTTTAAGATTTATAAGATTTATAAGATTTATAAGATTTATAAGTTTTTTTAAAATGATAATCTAATCTATACTGTAATGGCTCACAGCAAGTTATGACTTAAGCAATGTGAAAATTGATTCAAGAAAATAATCTTAGATTTTATCACTCATCCTTGGTACTACATTTAATTTTTTTCTCCATTATTCCTAGTATAGTTTTCCATTCAAATCTTATGTATGCTTTTGTCTCTGTCTCTGTCTCTCTCTTGCTGTTGTGTATTAGTCTCCCAAAGTAAATCAGTAATTGACTCACTAAATTATCCCTTTCTCTGCTTTGTTAGTTTTTTTGACTTTAGTTGGCTAGGTAGATGGATGTCATACATTACATTGCTAAACTTGCTGATAGTAGTATTTATTAATAGAAGAAAGCTGGGTCAGAAATGCAGCTTAATGAACAAAGTTAATTGAAAAAAAAAAAGGTTCTTTAAACTGCGTTCTTAAAGGTTTTTTAAACTTTAAATCTTTGTGTTGATTCACCTAGAAAAGTGACCTGTGGTGAATTGTTAGGTGGGATATTTCAGACAATTTGAGAATTAAAGAGAAAGAACTTGCTTTTAAGCATTATAAACAATATGAAATATTTGGTCTGAATATTTTTAATATGTTTTAATTGATAAGAACAATTTTCTTCTTTCAGCTGTTCTGAATTTTCATTGTTACAGTCTGTATTCTTGGTGCTACTGTTCTAGCTCCTTTCGTTTAGGGCCCTGGACGTGGCAGAAGAATAACAGACTACTATATATCCATAATTAGGGCTGTTGAAATGAATGTTTTTATTAAACCTTTAATGATATATATGTTATTTGTTAGAAACTTTTACAGTTGTGTCGTAGAAAACTTGAAAGAGATCTACTGTGCTTAAGGATGTCTTGGATGAATGAATGATCTTCATCTTTTGCTGTCTTGATCATGAGGAGATGTGTTGGTAATTTTTAGCTATTGGCATCACAGAGTAATAAACAATAATAACAGAGGGGCCAAAGTCTGTTGCAGTTGTATGAACAGAAATGGGATTCCTAAACCAAGCATTACTCCCAATTCATTCTTGCTGCTACTTGTGGAAATATTTTGACCATTGTGAGACTATATAACATGATTCACTAAGCCAGTCCTGATGCATTGGAAAGTGTTCACCTTCCGAAGCCTTAAAAAAAAATAAGTACAAAACAACAACAAAAACCCTTAAGTAAGTTATTTTGAATGAGTGTACTTCTTAAAACCAGTCTTTTTTTAAGCTTTCTAGTTAATTAAAAAGACTGATTAATCATAATTGTAGATTGACTACTCTTCTAACTTTAACACTTCTGTTTGAGTTTGTAATTAGCAAAGTACTCAAATTAGAGAGCATATTTTCTGAGCTTTTCCTGCTTCTTCATCTGCAACTTTTTTAAACAGACTTAGTAGAAAGCTCTCCACAAAGCTGACATGATAGAGTAATACAATGCATTTAAGACAAAGGGTAAAATTTCTTAATTTCAGTTTTGTTCCAGGTACCAGGCAGTGTGAAAAGAGCAGGACAACATGTCTTGAACTTTTCTTTCCAAGGTAGCTATTTTATTGAAATTCCTAGATGAACTGTAAGGACGACTGAATGTGCAGACTTTTAAGGTAAAATAACTTCCTCCAGGGAGCAGGATCAATCATTCTACACATTAGCTAAATACTTCAATGCGGTGTGTGGGCAGGCAGTAATTTCAAAGAAGATTTTAAAAAGGTGATAGATTCCCAGATCTGGGTTATGGTCCCATGGAATTTCTGAAAATTTCATTACAGGTTCAAAGACTGTATCTTTAAGAACTTTCCTGGCAAGACAGTCTTTAACCTCCATCATTGCAGGCTTCCCCTCTTTCTATTACAAGCTTTCTATCTCTAATGGAGTAGAATATTTTCAACAATGGCAAAACTGACCTGTGAAACACTGTGAATTATATGGTGGTTGAAACATTATAGAACATTTATTTTTGTAAAAGGAGGAGGACGTTGAAGTAATTGTATGTTCAGTTCTATTAAGCTTCTATTTTTCATGCACCTTAGCTTATCAAAGACTTTGTTGCTAAAAATATCGCTAATGCCAGTCACCATGGTTTCATGGAAATGAGGTCTTTTCAAACAAATATGTTACTGTTTTAAACAAAATTATAGGTCCACTTAATAAAGGCTGCTAGGCTGCTAGTTTATACTTCAATTTTGTATCACATGATATTTTGATTTGAAAGCTAATATTGTATGGAATGAAGTAAGTACACATCAAACAGAAAATTACTCTGACAGATCCATAAAGTAATAGTTAATGGCTAGACGTTCTTTAGTGGTAGTCATTTCTAGCGGTTATTCCTTGATTTGATTCTATTTAAAATCTGTATCAACAGTCTTGAAGGGCCACAAAAATAAACCAAGGACTAGAAGAGAAGGCTTACAATTTAATGAGTTCTATCTACATGATTTATTAAAGACAAAACTGAGACATGACTGGACTGTTTGTTATATGTGCAGTTAGGAGAAAGATCTGAGAGAGATTTTCAACCTTTCAGGAAAGGAATAATAAGATGCAGTAAATGAATACTGGAGTTAGACAAATTCAGACTTGGAAGTAATTAATGTAAAGTTATTGAAGATTAGAACAGCTACTATGAGAAAATCTGAGAGGCTATCTACATATAAGGTGAGACCAGATGATCACAGGGAAACATAATGGACCTGAAGTCTGCGCAGCCATGTGTTTTCTGACGAAATGTATTATGAAATCTGAAATTTTCAGAATATACTGAATAAAGTATATCATATAATTATTTTTTGACACTAAAGAGACATGGTTATGTAATATCCTAGCACTGGCTACACACAACCAATATTCCATTTGTAATACTTATGAATATTTCTTAAGTGTTCTGCATCCACTTCCTCTTTATGTTCCCTATCAGAAAGATCTCAAAAAAGTATTGACTTGCCTAAGCTTTAGTTTACGTATTGTCTTCTGACTTCTGAGATGATATAGCTTAGCTGCTGCTTGTTATGGTTTGTTTTATAGTGTTCTTCAAAGCTTGGGAAATACAACAGAGCTTTGTTTTTTTATTTGTTTATTTTTCCTAAATAGAAAGTGAAGTGCATGATGCAAACCATGGATAACTGACACTCCAAAAAAGATCCCTCAAAGTAGCAGCTGAAAAACATGCAGTCACTCAGTCCTGCCTTACTCTTTCTGCAAGGGGGTTAGTCTCCCAGTTAAATCTCCTGGTGTGTAAGTGAATGTCTTAGATTGGGTAGTGTGTGAGTGAGAGGCATTCAATCAGAGATTTCCTTGAAACTCCCCCAGAACACATTATGGTGGACCAGCTATTTTTAAAATTAAAGCCTTTCGTGAGCTGGCATATATCCCACAAAAGGATTTATCATCTGTGCAGAACATCTGAGCAGACACCTTTTGCTCCTTTTTGACATGACATCTGCAAGTCTTCTGCTTGTATGCTTCTTTAAGTTCAGAAATTTAGAAGGTTTCTGAAACATCGAGCATGCATAGTAAAAGGCACATAGCATTTCTAAAACAAGTGAACCCTCTTATCTGAGTTTCTCTGCTGTGTATTTTGAGCGTACATGAAGAAACGTGATGTATTCTAACTCAGTGCTGTGTATGCTCCACACTGCAGAATGATTTTTTTTTTTTTTAATATATATAATGGTAATCAATTTATGAGGAAAGACAAAACAATTCCTTAGAAAAATCTCCCTGGAAAACAAAACAGAATTCAAAACAGAGGATCAGTACTTCTTCAGTTTATAAACTTAAAAAGGAAAATAGGGAGGTATCTTTGGATTCTCATAAGAATAATTTTCAGTAGAAATTTCCTATAATGATTTTTACCCAGGGACTTTTAATGAAGGTAGTACTCTGCATTTTAATGATAATTCCTTAGCTACTTACACTGCATGGAAAAAAAATAGTAAAGGAGAAATACTGCAACAGGCCAGTAACATCCATCATCACAGAGAATAATTGAGTGTAGCCAAAACTGAAAGGATGTGGGTAAGTAATAAACACTAGGTACCAGCACTTCCTGGATGAGAGTTACAGCATGTGCAATGCAGTTCCTATACGAGGTATGAGCTGGCAACCATGAGTATGCAATCATGAGACTACAGCAGTATTTCCTGAGATACTGTGCATAACTTGTCTTTAACAACTTATGTGATAAAGAAACATCTATGAATCTAGGCCTGAATGCATAAAATGAAGCTTTAAAAAACAAAAACAAAAACAAAAAAAAACACCTTTTTATTTGGAAAAATGTTCTGTGGTGATCTGGAAATGTCCAGCAAAAACACATAATCTCTGACTTAACTTAAAAAACATTTTTCAAGAAAATATGTGTTCTCTGTGGAGGTGTAATCTATTATTTATACAAATGAGAATATAGCGTTACCGAGAATATCATCTGCAAACAATTTATGGACTTGGAAGCATTACTGGGTGGCTCTCTCCTGGATGTCACATTGTAGTTCAGTTTGATGTTTTGTACTCTCAGAGAGTTTGATTGTGCAGGGGTATAGACTTGCTTTTATTCTGATACTTTCCATAATAGTTACCAGTACTTAGAGCTTTCCAGGATAGAGTGATTTAAAATCACTCAAGACTTCCTAATATTTTGTCTGATTATATATGATATTCATTTTTATGGAGATTAAATTGACTATGCTAAAATACACTGATTCTCTTTCAAGTGTTTACTGGCTACAGCAGGAAGATAGGCACCACGGAGAGAGAATATTTTTTAGATAAAAATAATAGTATAGGATGAAATGGATGTAAATTCCCTTAATATGTATAGGTTGGAAATCAGAAGGAGGTCATCAAAGCGGGGAAGGTTAATTAAGTATGATTTGGTGGAATAAAATCACCAACTCATTTTTAGATGAAACCTACATCTTCATAAAGCATATTATAATCTGTAGATACTTATAATGACAGGAACTGGAAGCTGTGATCTGTCTGAGTCCCTCTCCAAGACCAAGAAATTTCTAAAACATTCCCTGCTTATGTCCACAGGGAGGGGGAATAAATTCACTGTAAAGATAAGTGGTTTTTTTTGTGTTTTTTTTTTTTTGGTACTATCACAAGTTGACCTCTCCACAAAGCTACAATAAATATGATGCCAGAAATATCTTTTTTATTACCTTTGTTTTGATTATTATATTGAATGGTACCACAGACTTACTACAGGCTTGATCCAAAGTGAAATCAAATGGAAGAATTTCTTTGAGTTTGGTGGGTGGGCTCTTCTTTCATTACTAAGAAACTTGATAGGTTGTAAGTAGGTGGTATCTGTACCATTTCACAAAGCTTGTATTTCAGAGTATTCACATATGGGATAGTTTATTTCTTGCTCAAAATTTTAGAAGGCTAATAAAATATGAGCCATCAGTATGCTCAGGCAGCTAGGAAGACCAACTGTACCCTGGCGCATCAAGCACAGGATTGTCCTGTTCTGCTCTTGTGTTGGTGAGGACTCACCTTGAGCACTATGTTCAGTTTGGGGTGTTGCAGTATAAAAAGGACATAAAAGTACTAGAAAGTGTCCAAAGGAGGGCAGCAAACATGGTGAAGAACCTAGAGGGCAAGACATATGAGGAGTAGCTGAGATTGCTGGGTTTTGTTCAGTGTAGAGAGGAGGACACTGAGGGGAGACCTCATGGCATGATACCTCCTTATCACGGGGGCCAGCAGAGGGGCAGGCGCTGATCTCTTCTTGCTGGTAACAGTGACAAGACCCAAGGGAATGATATGGAGCTGTGACAGAGGAGGTTCAAGTTGGATGTTAAGAAAAGGTTCTTCAACTAGAGGGTGGTCGGGCACTGGAACAGGCTCCCCATGGTGGTGGTCACAGCACAGAGCCTGATAGACTTCAAAAAGCCTTTGGACAATGCTCTCAGAAATATGGTCTGAATTATGTGTCGTCCTGTGTGGAGCCAGGAGTTGAACTTGATGATCCTTGCAGGTCCCTTCCAACCCAGGATTTTCTATGATTCTAAGGCTGCTAAAATCCTGCAGTGCCTCTCAGAATTACTCTGCAGGTAAAATACTGACATTAAAATCACAGTGCAAAATGAATTCTGTGAACTTTGATTTGCAATGAAGCATCCATGACTAATCCTCCTTTTGCTTGTGTTATCCAAGTAAGGTCTCAGATTGGCTGACTGGACTCAAAAATTCTCAGAGAAATTCAAAAACAGCATTTACCCACCATTGCCAGCTTTCATGATACTGCTGTTGTTTTTCGTTGCTGGTGCTGACCAAGCTGCTAGTCTGGATGTGGAAGGGATTTTAATCTTCTCCATCTGTGTGGCTGGAGTTTAATGTCGCAGCTTTTCTTGAGCTCTCTAGAACATGGTATGCCCAGGAAGGATGCACTGGAAGCCAACAGGAAGAAACGACATCAGGAAAGAGGGGAAGAGGGAAAAAAAAAAATAAAAATAAAAGTAAAAGTTTTATTTTTGTGAAACTTAGTTCCCCAGAAATGATCATAAAGAAATGGTCATGAGGACCTTAAAGACATCTAGTTCCAACCCCCCTGCCATGAGCAGAGACACTTTTCACTAAATCAGGTTGCCCAAAGCCCCATCCATCCTGGCCTTAAACTCCTCCAGGGAGAGGCATCCACAGCTTCTTTGGGCAACCTGTTCCAATGCCTCACCATCTTCATAGTAAATAATGTCTTCCTTATATCTAATCTAAATATACCTGCTTTTAGTTTAAATTTTTAACGCTTGTCCTGTTACTACTTTCTCTGATAAAGGTTCCCTTCCCATATTTCTTGTAGGCTCCCCCTTAAGTACTGGAAAGTCTCCCCAGAGCCTTCTCTTCTCCAGGCTGAACAACCCCAACTCTCTCAGCCTGTCTTTGTAGGAGAGGTGCTCCAGCCCTCTAATCATCTTTGTGGCCCACCTCTGGACCTGCACTAACAAGTCCACATCCTACCTGTGTTGGAGGCCACAGAGCTGAACATAGCACTCCAGGTGGGGTCTCATGAGAGCAGAGTGGGTGCAGAGAATCACCTCCCTCAACCTGTTGGCCACATTTCTTTTGAGGCAGCCGAGGATACAGTTTGCTTTCTGGGTTGCAAGTGCACATTGCCATCTCATATCAAGGTTTTCATGCACCAGTATCCCTAAGTCCTCCTCCACAGGGCTGCTCTCTACCCACTTATCACCCAGACAAATTTGTGCTTGGGATTGTCCTGACCCAGATGCAGGACCTTGCACTTGGCCTTGTTGAATTCCATGAGGTTCACATGGGCCTACATCTCAATCCTTTCAATGTCCTTCTGGATGGCATCCCTTCCCTCCTGTGCATCGACTGCACCACTCAGTTTGGTGTCATCCACAAACTTGCTGAGGGTGCACTCGATCCCACTATGGATGTTGCTTTTTTGTGTGATTAGGTTTGTGTCCTAATTTTATTGACTTAATATAACATTCCATATACAAAGTATATCCATTCTATATATTTGAAACAGTTATTCAAAATAGGTTACACATTTCCATAAAATAAAATGATATCAATGAATGTTGCATAGCTTGGCAATAATAAATGAAGAATTTTGCTGTGAGTTTCTATAACTAAATATTGCAAATCTAATTAATTGCAACATAGGCTAGATAGCTTCCTTATGTTGAGTAAGCTTTCAACTTTTCTTATTTTTTTATATATCTTGTTTAATAAAGAATGTGACAATTTAAAATGCAGTCTATTGAAGAAAGTTTAACGAAAGAAATTCTGCACACAGAGAACTCCTTTGTTACTTTATATTCTTATGGAAATATTTATTTATTTGAAAAGGTTGTCATTTTCCTGGAATATTTTTTCTTTCCCTGCTTGTTTGCTTCAGTTAAATTTTCACTAGTCACTTCTTGCAGGTGTAGGATGGATTTATAGAGCAAAATCAAAAATAGATGCCAGCAGTGTGAGAAGAGGGGACCTTTACCCGGCGTGTTGTAACATTCTGGTTGAAATCATCCCTTAGGCTGAGTGGGAGACTTGAACCTTGTATTTTCATGTACAGATGCATAATCTTTATTAGCTGATCTCTTTGGATATGGTCAAAACTGTCTAATAGTCACTGAGTCTGTAAAATGAACATTGCCAAGAATGCCAGGCATGATGATAAGATGTGTAAAGTTCTCTTTTGAAATGGTCATGACAGGGATTTGTTCTCATGTGCTCTACATGAGCATTTTAAAACTACTACCTGTTTTGGGATGAAAGTTTTTGTTTGTTTGTTTTTCCAATGAAAAATTAAAACAACACAAAACAAAACAAAAAATCTTGCTGCATTGTTACCGTGGAATGGATATCAATTCTGGATACCTAGAAATATTCTGTGTAATAGGAAAACTGTTACCTGATCAGCTGTAGAAGTCCAAATGTTTGAAATAAAGTGATTTCGCCAAAGGAACTGCACTGCAAAAGATCAAGTACATTTTTATTATTTTTTTTTTCAGAATTTTAGGCAATATGCAGCTAATATATATGTATGTGAAGCAGAAGTTTAAAATAGAAGCATATTTAAAACCCCATTTGATTTGGCTGTTACCATGGTGGGGAGTTCTTTTCAGAAAACTGCCTGCAAAAGATAAAAGATTAATAATAATGTTGGGGGACTTAATATTTTATTTATTGTTGCTCAGGTGAGCTTCTTAAATTTCTCTTTAAAAAGACACACTGACTAACAGAGGTCTTTCTGCTTCCTTCATGTAAGGTATGGAGTTGACAGAAGAAATCACTGCTCCCCAAGAGACTCCCCCAGTTCACTGGAAGTTCTTACATTTCAAAATAAATATTCAGGATGGTTAAGAATGAAAACAAATCAATTTAAGGTTCTTAGCAAATTGGAAAGGTGATAAAAATAATCTAAGTATTTTAAAACCACTGAGAATGTCAAAAATGATGTTTTGATTTCGACAGTGATATATTTTAAAGTAATGATAGTAACAGAAGAATATTTGGAGCAAAATATCATCATCTCTAAATGAAAAATCAAAATATTGAATATGGCTAATCTGTAATTTTAACAAACTAAAATGTATTCATTTCATAAGTGGATGTCAATGAAAATAAGGTTTTCTAGAAAAATTGTTACAGTGAATTTCTCATATCATTAAACACAGCAACATCTGAGATTGCCACTCACAAGTGAATTGAGTGCCACTCACAGTCTATCAGTATGTATGCAAACTCAGAAATAACTACATGAAGTCTTCTTACGCCATTTTGTAATAACCAGGAATGCACAATTACAGATCTGTCTTTACTTTCATTTCTGGATTTCTAGATAATCCTATAATTGAAAATAATTTATAAAAAATAATTGTCTTGGAAATCATGGAAATCATTTGCATTCAAAAGTCTAAACTTACTGAAGAAATCAGCCGGGCATAATTAAGGGTCCTCAATCTGCTTAAAACTTGAAACTACCGTAAATAGAAGAATAATTTGGTGTGGGGAAACATACACATCTCTTCCATAGTATAGAAACTTTTTTGGGGGAATATGTCTTACTTTCTTGTTCAGGATTATCAGTTTATGGTATTTCTTTTGTTTAAGAAAAATAAATAAATAAGTAAATAAATAAAATAAATAAAAAAATAAAAATAAATAAATAAATAAAAAGACTAATTTTCAAATGCACTGTTTCTCCTGGAGAGGACAAAGGAACCTATTTCTATTGCCTAGTGCTTACAGACAAACAGAATAAGTGTCAGGACTTTGTGATCTTGCAAGAAGACATGGCTACATGAGTCAGCTCTTATTTCTATAGCTATCACAATGTAGGCTGGTGGCCTAAAGCTTTCTGGATAACTAACATTCGGTAATTCTTTCAGCATGATACTACCACCACAACTGACAAACTGAAAATCTCATACAAGACTTTACTTAGAAATAAAGATGAAGCAAATGTATCTTTTCTGGCAACTTGGTTGCTGGGTCCAGAAAAAGAACCACAGAAATGAGAGAGTTTCTTTCACTACATTGATTTGTTGATTTTCACAGCGGAATTGTGAAATTCCACAAATCCAACTTGATAAGAAGATTTATTATTATTATTATTTATTTTATTTATTTATTTATTTATTTTATGAGGAAAACATACTAATTTTCGTTCATATCAGGACAGCAAGGAGAAAACTCTAAAAAGTCCTTCTCTCATTTTTCTTGAAGAAGACTATGTTTTTAACACACTGTTCCTCTTATGAGTCAGTGAAGAACCACCCCCACCCCCCAAAAAAAAAAATTTAAACTAGTATTTAAAAGATTAATAGACAAAATATTCAAATTTACGCAGTGCTCTGGCAGATAGTAGTTTTGTTAAAAAATGTTATTCTTTGATGCCCAAAACACTGCTTGCTTACAACGTATGAGTCAAAAGGACCACATTCTGCTTATTCACAGCAATAAAAAACAGTGGAAAATGGACCATATTTATTACTGATGCTGCTTTTTAATTGTCCAAGCTGTATTGACCTTGCACTCAGAAGGAAACTGAAATGATTTTGATTTATCTCTAAACAGTGAATAACTGATATTTCCAAGTGTGGCTGTATATTTCACATGGTTTTCATCCCTTTTCTTTACACTTCACTCATTTTATTTATTTATTCATTTATTTAAAGAATTGGCTGTTTTTTTGATCTGTCTTCTACCTTTCTTAATCACATATTGTTGAAAAAAAAATTTGCATGCATGTAAACTTCACATGCAAGTAATATTGTATCTGTCCAGAATTTCTGCCCATTTTTGCCACTCACAGTCACCTGTAGTTATCTCATATGACCTATGGCCAGATGTTTTCTTTTGAAATTTTCTCATTTAGTTATTTTATTAATTAGCCACAGATCTATTGTAGTATTGCCAGCCTGATTGCTCTGAATTGCTTCTATACTATTTCTCTGATTGGCTGAAAAGGAGTTACGGTGAAAAGAGGAATAGTTTTCCTGCCCATCAGCACAAGTGTTTCTTGCTATGTAGCACATAAAAGAATATATTAATGGGATCCAACATGGCTAGAAGAACACCTTCATGTTTCATTTGTCTGTGCCATTGCTGTTCATAATTCCTATTACCACCTTTCTCTCCAGTTTTTGCAGAGAGAAATTCTTGCTGAAATTCCTTTGCCTGTTTTTAATCTGTCTCCCATAGTGTATCTTTCATAAGTTGGATAAATAACCTACTGTGAGTAGGACTTGATTTACTTGGAAAAGTAGATTTTCTCCTCTAACATTGTCCATGAGTCAAGTATGGAACTTTCAAATTTGGGTAGTCTCCCCTCTGTCTGGCTCAATGCACATACTGATTATTACAGTACCTGCAAGCTTCACTTTTCCCCATGCACTCTTCACAGTCATGCCTCTATTGGCAGATGTGACACATGCCAGCACTTAAAACTTCTCAGAGAGTGGTCTGACCCCATTAAAAAAATTTAGCTAATCTGCATGCACAGTTTATCTCTGGTATAGTATATGGGAAACATTTTCTTGAAAGTGATGTTTTGAGATCTGGAGAACACCGGAACAAGAACTGTTTTACTTCTGGTTGAATTTCCTGGAGCCTTCCATCAAAGATGTAAGGCTGTTCATGATGATAGACTGCACCTCCTGTTCCACAGATCCATCTGTGCTATAGTGAAGGGATGCTTTACACTTCTAACCACTAACGACATTCCTTAGTAATCTTATCTTCAACCCATACCACCTCTTTCTCAATAACATGTGCTGGCATTGCTTGGTGTACTCAGCAATGGCTTTTTCACAGTGTGTTCCAATGCTTGTTTTCAGTCTGCTTTTGCCTGAAGGAGAGCTCAGGAGTGCTGTCCCAAGACTGTGGGCACTTTACTATGTGGACTTGTTGCCCTTCTGCATATGTTCTGCAGGTAAATGGAAAGATCCTTTTGCATTAGTGCACTTTCTAAGCCTCTTTCTGATAGGGTGCAATGTAATTCTGGCTTCTCTGCAGTCTTGTACTTTAGTGTCTGGGTCTTACCCTGTGATTCTTTTCATTCTCTAAAAAAGTAGTGCTTTGATATGAATTTTCCACCTTGCATCATTCTTTTTAAAATATCAATAAAATTATCTCCCTATAATGTAAAGCTGTTGCAGCTTGATATCATGATCTTAAAAATTATTTCTCTTAAATTAAAAATATCACAAAAAAGTATATATATATATATTTTCTGTATCCTCATTCAGTTAATGTTGGAATATTTCAAACTATGTCACTTACTCTCCATGGGGATGCAAACTGAATGATGGGTACTAAAAGATGTGGCTGAGACAGGCGAGGGACAGGATGCTCATTTATATATATCTGTGCAAACAGGATCAGTGAATTGTTATTTCATGGTCAAATCAAGTAATGCATTCCTAACACTGATAACGTTTTCAATGCTTTGAAGTTTCTGAATTGGTGTGAATTCTTGGTGGGTTTTCTTACCACTACTGAAGTCTTGATCTTCTGTGGTAAGTGCAACAATTGCCTCTTTGTGAGCTTGCCAATTTCATCCTTGGCAATTCAGGCAGGACAGTTACAACTGCATCTACAGTAATTTTCAAAGGGAAATAAAGGGAGTCCATTCCTAATTTCAGTTTTTCTTTTTCAGTTTGATTGATATAATAGAAGTTTGAAAATGAATTTTCTCAATGTGAGGGACCACAGACAAACTCCTTTTAATTCCATTAGCCTGTGCCATCCTAGCATTATGATAATTGGATACTTCTGGAAGGCAGAGGAGCATAAACACTGTTTTGCTTTGAACTCTAGTAATAACTTTTATGCTGTTTTTGATTATCTGATTTTAATATTTGTTTTAGACTTTTTATTCTAGTTGTGTACTTATTCTCTGCTTCCTCTTTGGGAGGAAATACCAACCTCTAGTATTTTCTCTATGCAGTATATATCAGAGATCAGGTTGTTTCTACACTATTGTATGCTTGGTGACAATTATTCTACATGTCAGTCCTTCTTTTTCCCTTTCCAGCAAGTCGCACCATGGTATATATCCTTCGGGGTTTCAGTTTTCTGAGACAGGACAGCTCAACCTCTGCACAGCATGTATTAATGCTTTCATATAGCACACAAATCCACCTCCCCTTATTCCCAGAGGGTGTCCTATTAAAGCTTCCCCTCTTAATGAGATAAACACATTTGTCTTTCCCCCCCTCCTTTTTGGATTTTGTCTAGCTCGAGTGCTTTGTATAAGGAAGGGGAACAGACTCATAATGCAGGCTGGATCAGAATGAGCTGATTACTGGTCTATAGCTTCCATGTACCTGCTGCTGTGGGAAGTGGTGCCTCTGTACCCTTCTTCCAAAGCCTGAAGATGGAGGAAGATGGGCCTTACTTACCCCTATCTATTCACAGCCCCAAATATATATACAGATTGTCAAAAAGTAGGAGAGATTTACCCCAGGAAAATGGCAGAGGCTGTCCCAATATTTCTGTGAGTCCAGAGTGTTGTCTTCTTTAGGCATTCAGTCTCCTGTCTGCCATCAGTGACAGACTTGTATGCTATGCTGACATACTTTCAAGTAGATTTTGGAACATTTTTAAATAAAAAATGACACCAAATATAGATAAAATATTATGTTTTCCCTGAGAAACAATAACATAAATTTAGCACAGTATTTTTGTCTATCCCCATCTTCATTTTGGAGGAAGAGTGCAAGCCTCCCTCCCCCTCTCAGATGTTTGCATGAAACCAGCTTTTAGAAACAATTCATTCTTGCTCCTTGAAACCTGCCCTGGGAGTTAGTAGCAGCTGATACCAAGATGGATTTTCACTGTTACTTTCAGCAGCTTTTTTTTTTTTTTTTTTTTTTTTTGTGATTGGAGATGGGGGTCAGCACAGTATGTATGCATAGCAAGCAGATATTTATTAAGAGTACTGTAGTGTTTTAAATACCTCGCCTCCTTTGCAGAGCTCCAGCACTAGTTGTCATGGAAACAGCCGAGAACCAGAAACTGGCAGCTGAAATTGCCTCATCTGCTAGTGGCTGTGTCCATGTCTAGTCCCGCTTCCATGGAAACACATGTCAGAGCTGCAAACACAAAGTAATGGTTTCCAAAAGCTGCCTTAAAAATAACCCTGAGCTTACTGTTGTTTTGTTTGTGATCCTCTCCATACCAAGACTGTGTAAGTGGAGCTTTTGAAATCCTTAGTATTTACAAGTTTAAAATAACTCCTGGGACATAAAAAACAAAGGTCCCTGTCCTTTCTGTTTTCCTTTACTGGCATGATATATTTTCATTGGACAAACTGGTTAACAGACCTTGAGCTGCATAGTTACATTAGCAACTGACTGTCAGAATTGTCTTTGGCAATTAGGTGTCCTTTTACATAGTTCTTGTTTACACTGAATATTTTAGAAACTGGAGAATGATTGGCGTGGTTTCGTTGGTTAACTAAGCCTCATTAATTCTCTTTTAGTAGGTTGCCTTATCACCTAAACCAGAATCCTTCATGAAAAAAATTAGATTCAGGCAACATTTTTAGTTAAAAAGAAGAGAATAAAAAGAAGAAGAAGAAAAAAAAAAGCCCAAATGTTTTATATTTTTCTATGCACTTTTTCATTTATTCTAAGAAATTGTAATCTAACCCTTTTACAAATTTCCAGACTTTTCAGCTCATTCTACCTCTTCTGCTTTGCAACAGACTTGATATATTTGGAAGTCAGGAGGCTGACAGTGGCTCTCTGAGAAAAGATGCTAAGTTTTGAAAAGGTTGAATGGGTTGGAGTGTGTTTGGTTTAAGTGCCTGTTACCCTGCTGACCTTCTATCCCAGGTGTAATGTTCTGTTTCAGAGAGGTGAAGGGCCATTTTTTATCCCCCCACTGTCCCAGTAAATCTTCTGTTTATTGTGACTATATATGGCAGCAGAAAGGCTAGCAGAAAGTTAAATTATACTTAAACGAAACAAATTTGTCAGTGTTGCTTTGCTGACATCAATATCTCGTAAGACATAAAGTGCTCCAGAATTCATGTCCTTCTTCTAACTCACCATTAATCCTGAGGAAATGTTTGTGTCTCAGTAGCTCTTGCTGAAAATAAGAATTTCAATATTCTTTGTTAAATAAAAAATTATCCAGTTCAGTTAGTGGAATAAGTAAACGTGTATTAGAGATTTAGGATTCTGTATAAATTCCATGCTTTGTACAGTAGCAAAGACATCACATCCTGAAGCCTGTAGGTCAACTAATAAAAACAAAAAACACTTTGAAGTATCCAGTCATTTTATTCTAAAGCTATCTATGAAAAGTCACTATCTAAAACTTAGGGGAATATGGCCTACCACTGGTTCATGCTTTGACTTAATCCCTCTCTCCCTATCTATCTGGCAGGTCTCAGATGAATTGCTGAATTTTCTGAAGCAGAGAATAGAGAAAAGAAAGCTCTTTGCCTGCAGATTCCTCTGGGGTTTCCTGACCTACTGCAGAAGAACACAGCATGATTCTGCTTTGGTTTTAGAGAGTCGGATTGACCTCTAATATGTAGGCAATGAGATAGGTCTTAACAGTATATGCACTATATTCTGTGTCTTCCACTACTGATTAATTTTTCTCTTCTTTTCTCTAAGCTGAAACAGATGTTACTATAAATTTGAAATTCTGAAAACGCGTCTCTGGCCTCATAGACTGCAAACAAATTGCAGTTTCATAAAAAAGAGAACAATTCAGAACCATAATTTTCCCCTTCCCTTCCCTTCCCTTCCCTTCCCTTCCCTTCCCTTCCCTTCCCTTCCCTTCCCTTCCCTTCCCTTCCCTTCCCTTCCCTTCCCTTCCCTTCCCTTCCCTTCCCTTCCCTTCCCTTCCCTTCCCTTCCCTTCCCTTCCCTTCCCTTCCCTTCCCTTCCCTTCCCTTCCCTTCCCTTCCCTTCCCTTCCCTTCCCTTCCCTTCCCTTCCCTTCCCTTCCCTTCCCTTCCCTTCCCTTCCCTTCCCTTCCCTTCCCTTCCCTTCCCTTCCCTTCCCTTCCCTTCCCTTCCCTTCCCTTCCCTTCCCTTCCCTTCCCTTCCCTTCCCTTCCCTTCCCTTCCCTTCCCTTCCCTTCCCTTCCCTTCCCTTCCCTTCCCTTCCCTTCCCTTCCCTTCCCTTCCCTTCCCTTCCCTTCCCTTCCCTTCCCTTCCCTTCCCTTCCCTTCCCTTCCCTTCCCTCCCCCCTACTATCTTTAAAGTTTTTACTTTTAATGGAAAAAAAAAGAAAAGAAAAAAAAAAGAGTGAGAGAATAAAGCACAAATGTTCTCAGGAATAAGAAGAAATTATTCGTTTTTTTTTAAAGAAAAAAAAAAAAGAAAGAAAAAGTATTATGCAGCATCCCATTTCCTAATAGATCTTTCTTACATTTCCCAAGGAGAACTGGATTTGTATTTTGTATTTGATCTCTTATGGAGAATAGCAGTAAATTTATTTTCATTTATAAAGAGATTTTTTCAAGTCCTTATTCATATTCATTGATCTAATTTTCAAGACAGTTGACTTTTTTTTTTTTTTCATTTACCATGAAGTAAAATTTGTCTTTAATTTACCATTAACATTTTTGTTCAAGTCCTTTCACTTCTCTTCATTTTTACAAGGAGACACAGACGCAGGCTGGGAAGAGGCACACTGGTGATTACAAACAGCCTTGCCATGTCATCTCAGGTGTAAAATACATCAGTTCTGTTTTAATAACTAGTGAGGTTCTCCTTTGATCAGAGGAATATTTGAAAATCTTTCAACTTTAATCTTTACCTATTTCCTTTTAATTTCGAGTATAAAATAATCTATAGACAGTTTAATACCCATTTTTTGTTATAGAAGTTCTCTTTCATCTTAAATGGTGTCATTGTAGCATTTGCCTTCCCGATCTTTTTAGAATAAATGACAGCTTTAATTGTGTTACCCAAAATAAATCTAACTTTTATTTCAGGGCATATGTACACCAGTGTGTGCTGCGTGTATAATAAAGCCTGAAACTGAATATGTGGGTAGCAACATCTCCAGAGAGCCACATGGACACCAGCCAGATCAGTTCTGGAGGCTGTGTCTCTCTGTCTGCACAGCACTATATCAGAGTTAATAATTCCGTGCTTTAGTGCAGCCCTATTAGACAAACCTGGATTTGAGCATAAACTGGTAAATGTTAAGATATTCTCTATGGGATGACCCCTGGAATTTCAACCAACTTGAAAAATTCAGCAGTACATTTATTGCCACCACACTGGTAACTTTAAATTCTTCTTGCAGAATAGTTTTTTCCATTTGTCATATCACTGCCATAGTCAGAATCTAATCAAATTTGGATTCACCTTTTCTGAATTTCAGTGATAGCAGAGGGCACTGTATTTCATTTAAGGACTTGTTACGGTAACATTTTTCTGTTCTTCTTAATATTGTACTCTAAGAAGAGGAGGTGGTTGTATAAAATAGCTTAACTTTGAATGTTTAATTTACTACACAACTGTGGTAGATAATATTAGAGAGATTGCAATGACATTTGAATAAAAAATTATGGTGGGTTGGTGGTGTTTTATTTATTTGTTTTATTTTGGCATTCTCAGAGGAGCACACAAGAAGACAAACTTCAAAATGTTAAATGCAATAGATTACAGAACTGTATTACAAATTATATGCCCTACTAGTCTGATATATGAAACTAAAAAAAAAAATATATCATTTTCAGTTTCCATTGTAAATAAAATGGTTCTCATTCTTTCTTTCAGGACTATAAAAACCTTCTTGGCAGACATTTTTCATATTTCGGCTGTCCTTGGGGATAGACATTAGATATATACTGTGCTTTCTATAGATATATATACTATATTTGTCTAGCTACTTAAAAGGAGAAGCAATGTTTAGTAGATGGATCTGAGATGAAAAAATGAAGGATCACATTAAAATAAATAAATCGTTGTAAGGTTTAATCGTGTATAAAGCAAACATAAATTTACTAATGAACAAATATGTTTTCATGAAATGCAAATTATCAATGAACTTTAACACAAACTGAATTTGACAGTAAATGAATAATTATAAAGTGATTTCACATCCATCATGTATTTCTAAATATATTACTAATGTGTAAGAAATTGTCCAAAACTATTTTAATAAGCAGTTCATTATTAGATTTGAAAAGACCTCTAAGTTGATCTTAAATATGGATCTTAAACATGGCTTTCAAACCACAGCAAAATTTCAAGTTATAGTAATGATAATGAGTATATGTTTTCTGTGTAAAATCCTTGTAACACTGGTTATAAAAAGTTATTAGTTATGAACAACTTCATAAGATAGCTTTTCAAGTGTTCAGTAAACTGCTGATGTACATCATTCTATTTCCATTTTAGTTATGTAAATCACCTGAATGCAATATCAGATTGATATTGATGAACTCAGGTTACATATATTCTTAGTAAATAGGGCATGTATATGATTATTAGGAAACAAAACAAAACAAAACAAAACAAAACAACCATGTTCTGAGGTAACTACCTAAAAGCATAGTATTTTAAATTTTTTTGCTTAAGTAGTTTGTATCTCTTCAGTTCTCTGCTGCTTTACAGTGATGTTGCAATGTTATCAGCTTTTCATATAGAAACAGATATACAAGGTGGCAATAGGTCTAGGTCCTGCTTGGTTTCTTCTTTCAATATGTAAATAAAAATAATTATAAACATAATAAACACAAATGTGTCAGATAGTCTTCATTAAGCATGATACCTCTGCCTTTTATTAAGTTTTTAGTTCTGTTTCCAGTGACATCGTTTAAGCTGAGGCAAAGTCAATTAGTGCAGCCATAACTCTGTTGTTGCTCTGGCTATGCCAGCTTCTCTAGTCACACAACAAACTTCCTATCAAGAGTAGAGTCCTTTAATAATCCCTAAAAATAAAATTTCATATAGTCTGAGAGAGTCATCCTCTGGACTATGGTCATGTAACAAGTAAATCAGAATTAAGGCTGTAGCAATCAGACAGTTGGCATAAAGCTCTGCAGAAAGAGCTGCTATCTTTGAGCCTGTATCCAAGAAAGATAAAATGATTGTTAATTTAACTATGAAATTATAAAGCAAAACTAACTAAAGCTAACTAATACAGTTAGGAAAACTAACTGCATGCTACCTTTGCAATAGTGTTTTTTTTCTTCATGTAAAGAATAAGCATAAGAAGAAAGAAACATACATAATTTATTAATATTATTATTATTTTATCTAAGCATGGTTAAGCTCAAAAAGGTTTGAGGTTAAGCTCAAAAAAAAAATGAAAGTCACATCATAGACTTATATATATGATCTCAAGCAATGAAAGTCAACCACTCAGCTTTCTTTATGCATATCAATGTCCTTCTGGAGAAAATATCAACATTCTTGTTTACTGCTTGCACTAGTGTAAGAATACTGCATCTTTTGAAAATATTTTCCTCTGTTAACTGGAACCAGGACTGGTTTAAAACTATCCATAACACTGGTGTCATTGGCTGCATGTAAAGGAATGCATGATAGAAATGCTGAAATGGTTCAATTTAAAAGATGTATGACTTCACAACCTTACTAAATTCCAAAATTAAATAAAGGAAATACTTAGACTATACCCTCACCGCCACCACTGGAAGAGAATGAGGTTTAACTTTTTTGTTTTAAAAATATTGAACAGCTACTGTCAAAACAAATATAACATTCATTTCAGGCACACTAATCACAGGCAATACTTTTTAGAATCAAAAATAATTTTAAAAAATCCAGAAAGACACTGCTGAGAGATGAATTTTCAAAATACACCATTTAGCCTTCAAAAGTGATCTCACTTGTGACACATTAGTAACATACAGTGACTATTGTGTGTTATGGGAAAGGTCCCCTAATTAGTTTTGTCATTAAAATTCATTTAAAGCCATTTTGTTCTTGATATTTCTTAATTATTCCAATGGCACATTCAGATGCCTCCAGATGGCTTGAAGCAGGATAAATAGCACTGAGAAACTTCCTAATAGCATCCTACTCTGATTGCTATTATCATTCATGCAATATCCAGTTTCTCTGTATTAATTTCAATGTAATTAAACAGCAAAAGACAAAAAATTCCTTTGGTGATGTTTTGGTTTTGGAAGAAGTATCCTCAACTGCAAAGATGTATAGTCAGAAAAATCAGCAATATCAAAGTCTGAATATGGAATGACATTTTTATCAGAAGATTTTGAAATGAGCTTCCGATACATGCAGATGGTTTGACTACTTATTGCAGTATTCATGTTTAAATTTTAAAATTGATTGAGAATATTTTTCTTTCAAAAACAAACAAACAAAAGTATTCAACTAACTTGTCCAGTGACAACTATATTGACATGTTGAGCCAGATTCTTTCCATATGGAAAAAAATAGTAATTTTTTAAATATATTATTTTTTATGAAAACAAAATTGAATGTCTCACCAATCTCCTAGTGGGAGAATATTCATTTTTTTCATGCTACATCTGTTTGTATTTTGGTTTGGTTTGGAGAACTTCTACATGATTGGGAGTCTATTGAAAATCCACACCTGATTTAAGCAGACAGACTGATCTGCTGATATGTTCAGAAATCATTGATATGCACACAGATATTTTGGTGAGGAGAAAAGCATAAGGTAGTTTTAAATCTACCTTAGATTTAAAGGGACACAGCATGGTACCTTTCATAAAACTGATATTGTACTATAGTATGTTTGTTTAACTGAGCTCTGTTATATCAGCATCTTTATCAACCTTTTCAACTTCTACCATCATGAGGGTTGTCTAAAAGACTGGAATTATCTCCGAGCATGGAGAAACGTACTGGATTACCCTTTCTTGAAAAAGTTAGGAAGGAGCTTATTCTTATCTATTTCCTAGTTATTTCAACAAATGAGTCATCTGTATGATGACCTGCTTCTTTGTCTTCCTCAAAGGAGGGAAACAGGGATATCAAAATCTATTAAATAAATAAATAAATCATAGTGTTTTAAAACTTTCTAGTTAGATGGTTTCAATAGATCGGCATTAGCAACATTCATTGCCTGAGCAGAGAAGACTTGTGACAACAGATGATGATAAATGCTGCAACCAAACATGTCATACAACCATACAATGATTTGTTTGATGTTTGACTCTGCAATCTAGTCATTATATTTAAGAAACAAGTGACCTTCTTCATCTTCCTATTATTCTGAGCTTATTCTGTCTATAGATTATTTTATACTCGAAATTAAAAGGAAATAGGTAAAGATTAAAGTTGAAAGATTTTCAAATATTCCTCTGATCAAAGGAGAACCTCACTAGTTATTAAAACAGAACTGATGTATTTTACACCTGAGATAACATGGCAAGGCTGTTTGTAATCACCAGTGTGCCTCTTCCCAGCCTGCGTCTGTGTCTCCTTGTAAAAATGAAGAGAAGTGAAAGGACTTGAACAAAAATGTTAATGGTAAATTAAAGACAAATTTTACTTCATGGTAAATGAAAAAAAAAAAAAGTCAACTGTCTTGAAAATTAGATCAATGAATATGAATAAGGACTTGAAAAAATCTCTTTATAAATGAAAATAAATTTACTGCTATTCTCCATAAGAGATCAAATACAAAATACAAATCCAGTTCTCCTTGGGAAATGTAAGGAAGATCTATTAGGAAATGGGATGCTTCATAATACTTTTTCTTTCTTTTTTTTTTTTCTTTAAAAAAAAACGAATAATTTCTTCTTATTCCTGAGAACATTTGTGCTTTATTCTCTCACTCTTTTTTTTTTCTTTTCTTTTTTTTTCCATTAAAAGTAAAAACTTTAAAGATAGTAGGGGGGAGGGAAGGGAAGGGAAGGGAAGGGAAGGGAAGGGAAGGGAAGGGAAGGGAAGGGAAGGGAAGGGAAGGGAAGGGAAGGGAAGGGAAGGGAAGGGAAGGGAAGGGAAGGGAAGGGAAGGGAAGGGAAGGGAAGGGAAGGGAAGGGAAGGGAAGGGAAGGGAAGGGAAGGGAAGGGAAGGGAAGGGAAGGGAAGGGAAGGGAAGGGAAGGGAAGGGAAGGGAAGGGAAGGGAAGGGAAGGGAAGGGAAGGGATTTCAAGGATGACCCCTTTGTCTTTCGCAGCTTGCAGGAACTCAATGGGGCAATGTTTTCCCCTGACCTTCCAAGGGATGTAATTTAGTCTTGACACATCTCCTCATTGAATACTGCAACCTTGTTTCTTTGGTGTGGATCGAGACATAATCTCTGCGTCTTGAACTCACTGGTCATGAGTAAGAGGAATGAAATAGCATCATCAGACAACTGCAGTATAAAGATCAGTGTCAGTCTGAGATATTAAGCATCATTCAGCTCTTTGCTTCAGTCCCTCTTTTGGAGGTACTATTCCCAAGAAATAAACCTACACTGTGCATTATGAGAGTAATTTACATTTTCTTCAGTGCAAACTCAACCAGTTTATCCAAAACAATCTTCATAGAAAATCTAGATTAAGCTGAGCGAACTAGACTTGACACGGATCAACCATGTGAGTCTCATCTCAGTCTCAGCTACGACCATCAGAAGAAAACTGGTGAGAAATATATGGGACTGTAACACAATAATCCACTTTACCTTTATATTATAATTCTTCTGCACAGTTAGATGAGTGCCAGGGAAGATCTAGGTCCATTTACTTCTGCCATATTTAATTTCTGGTCCTTTAAACAGTTTTATGCTCACAACAGATAGTAACCTAGATGGAAGAATTGCCATTTTAATGACAACTGAATATTTTATGGGGGAAAAAAAAAAAAAAAGGCAAAATATATATATATAATTTATAGAGGTACTTCAAAAATACATTTTATTGAAGAAAACCAATGTAGGTACCTACTATTCAGATACATCTTTGTTGACATAGCAAATTTTAAGCTCTTCCATATAAAGGAAAACATTGATTCAGTGTATTATCAGGTCAGATATATGGGAGTGCAAGTAGCCATGACTCAATCTTTGCAAACATGATCTTTATGGAGTAATCAGTCTGGATTCAATTTTCAAATGTGTGAATTCTTATAAATGTTTCTACAAATGGCTCATGAGAGAAATTATTGTCTCATTGTTAGCTTTCCAGCGTTAATTGTAACTATTCAAAGTTATTATTTTTTACTATTTTATTTACTGCTGTGCCTTTGATTGGAGCAATATCAAAATTAAGAACAATTTTCAGTAATGGACATGCACCTGTGAACAAAAAAATTCAGTTTATGAACTGCTAAGATGGAGAATAGTTCTCCTTACTCTATATGTACAGACATCCTGGCAGTGAGATACATGCTTTTTTTTTTTTTTTTTTTTTTCCCCACTTAAACATGCTTTCTATTCAGCAACAATTTATACAGTGTTTTGATCAGACACTTTTTCTTCTAAATGAATGAATAACTCAGACTCTATTTCCACTTAAATTCTTCTCTAGAAGGAGGGTTCCCAGATATACCAGACAGATCAGAGAAGATTGGGAGATTGCTGATCAGGTCTTCTGGGGACAAGTCAGATTCACTGCACATGAATTACATAGTAAGTGTAGTGTGTGTGGGGGGGGTGTGGATGTGTGCATGTGTATGTACATCTCTACCCTTGCCTTAAGTTTTCAACAATAATTGGCTTAATTAGCCATTGCTGTTTGTCAGCAAGAGGAGAGCCTTCAAATAAACTTTTACAAAGAAAAGCAAACTCAAAAAGGACATTTTTTCATCTGTCAGAGAACCTTTCTCCCTGTTCTTAACCAGAGATGACTATTTCTCAGTGATTTTTAAAATATATATATATATTTATCAGTGTTTATTCTCATTTTTCCTTTTTGGAGCTGTAAGACAAATATTCTCAGAGGATGTTGTAAACCAGACTCTAACAGAAGTATGACTAACTCAGTGTGACCACCATCAGAGACTTTCTGCAAGATGTGTTTTATGAGGAAGGAAAAAAACTAGAAAACTGTCTTTTCCAATCATAAATACAAAGGTGAAAAAGGATGGGAGGGGACAATCCTATCCTAAAAAAAAATAGACAAGTTGATTTAAAAACCTAGTAAAAATTTTTGGAAAAGGCAGAAGAATCTGTGAAACACATAAGGAATTCATTCACACCTCATTTGTTTGGGGGTGCCTGGGAAGCATTTGGGAAGAGACTGCAGAAATTATCTAACAGCTCAAATGGAAATGTATTCTGTAATTTACCATTACATAACAATAGTTTGCTTCTGACACAGACTTTGAGAATAATCATTCTTTAGGATATTTTCCCAGAGATTCAGAGTTGCCTGGGAAACCAGCTGCCATGTGTAGTTCTTTTTTCTGAACAAATGTAAAGTCACATGGATTGTCCATGTGTCAGGTTTAGGTGTTTTTTAAAAGCAGAATGTGTCTGCTCAGCAAAGCTATGTCCTACGATCTTAACAGTCAGCATGGAAAATATTTATTTAATGCTCTTTTTATAAATATTCAGAATTACGTCTTACATAAATAGGATTAGTGATCTTATTTATTTATGTATATTTTTTTATTTATGACTACTTCCACCTATTTAACTCAATTTGTTTTTTTATCTCAGATTTCTCTATTATTACCTCATAACATCTATGCAGGCATTGATTATTAATCAACCAGAAATCCACAAATTCAAAAATAGTTACTTGAGTTTGAAATGCAAAAATCTATTTTTAGACTCATCTCTTTTATTGGCCTATTAACCCTTCTGTGGCTAAGAATTGAATTTCATTTTGTGTCTGAAGTAATTAGAAAAATACGTTACCTACCCCTCAGAAAAAGCCATTTTAAAGTTTCTACAGACTTCTCTTAATTGACTTGCAGACAAGTCAAGAAGCTATTCTGAGAGATTTGCTTTTTTGGTTGTTGCCTTTACTTTTAGGTTGACTATTTGAAAACAAGTTATCAGTGACTTGTGAAATAATACTTGTTCACTGGCTCAGCAAAGTGTTTAGTATATGTATTTCATGTCACTACTTCATCTATAAACCACTTCATATTTTGTCAAATGCTAAGAAACAGCTCATGTAGTTATCTGAGCAATTAGTACAGTAGAAAATATTCTAGGCTTTTGCAGGCATCTGCACACAGACAGTAGGTGTCTTGTGAGATATGTATATCCTAAATTTGTACCTGGGATCTAAGTGGAATACTGAAAGGCGTCTAATGTCTTATTAATGTCTATGTTTAGATGTCTGAATCACCCTCTAGATATTTAAGTTCTTTCCACAGTCATCTAATCAAACACATTCATGGGATTCTACCTATACAAACAGGAACTGTGCTTATGATAAATCTTTCCATTTGAGAATAGCTTCTGGAAAAAAAAATACAGAAAAAAAAAAACCAGGCATTCATATCAAGGCACACAAAACTGTATCAATTATATAATTTCTATATCCTTTTGCCAAGGAACACCACTAACCATATCATAAACCCCCCATCCAAATAAAAACAACTTCGTCTCTTCTGTATACATTTGAAGGTTATTCAGCTTGTCATAACTAAAAAACTCATGTCATAACTAACAAAACTAGTTGGTGTTTAAAAAGCAACATGAAGAATTCTAATTGCAGAGGTCAAAAGATCATTGTGATTTGTGTAAAAATGAAAACAAAAACTTTTAACCTCCTATATCACTGTTTCAGTTCCTCATATAGCTGCAGTAAAATAGTACTGGTGTATTTATTACTACCACTAATAGCTGCTGCTGTGACTGTTATTGGTATGATACTCTACTCCTAATTTGAAAATGCTTGCAAACTTCACCAGTGAGAAATTCAATGACACTGCAGAGATTTAGTGCCAGCTGTACTGAAGCTTTTTAAAGTGATGGTGAAACATTCGGTGAATTTGGAAAAAGACTAATAGTCACAAGTTGTAAGTGGAGAAAATCCTCTCTAAAAAAACTTTAAACACCTGAGCAATTATCTTTTCACCATAAGCATCTGTTCACTTTCTCTGCTAATGTAACGTATCCAAAGAAATCATGTACTCTTAAATTAATGGTATACTTAAGGCTTACAAATAAATGAAGCGGTAAGCAGCATTTGTAAGCATTCTGTCTTCTTTGCTAAACTATTGGGTTCCAGGCTGTAAAGTGGGATGAAGCTTCAGAAAGAGATCATAACCCCTCAGAAAGAGTGCTCATTATGTAAAATTAAAAAATTAAAAATATGTAGGTAGAGTGTCATCAATTCTAGGATAAATGCAGTACACTATAAATGTTATCACACCTTATTTGTGAGCAATAAAATGAGTGAGAATGCTGAGTTTACATTCTCACCTTGTGTTATGTTCCAGAAGTCTTTAGCATCATGTCAGCAAAGCACTTTGCTTGCTTATTCAGGTCAGGTTCACTGGGACTTAGATATGTGCAGAAATAGTTTGTTCACTTACCTATATCTCACTGTAATCTCAATTTATGGAAGATCAAGTTTGGATTTTAAGATCTTTGTAATGGTTGTGATCATTTTTAGGAAAGCTAAATTGCTAGCCATTGTTAGATATAGATACCAAGAATAGCTTTCCAGTGTCTGTTATTTAGTTGCTTGATATACATATATAGAGACAAAGAGCACTTTTCAAGCCAAGTGGCCAAACAACTAGACTTAGAAAACAACTAGAAAACAACTAGAAAATCTTTTAGCTTACTGTTTCTTTCACATCATTTACTCTCATTACCTGAATTTACAATGTATACCTGCCTGACTTTGAAATCTTAATTCAGAATTGTCAATAGCTGGAGAAGGACTGTAGAAATATAGTGGTTTTTTTTTTTGTTGTTGTTGTTGTTTGTTTGTTTTTTTCTTAATTTAAGAAGATTTTCCATTTCTTATGATTTCTTTGACATCTGTTTTAGGATGGGATGACTCACAGTCTGGAGTTTCCATCTCTCACCCAGAGAATCTAGGTGGCGGCTCAGAATAAACCTGTAAACCCCAGAGGGCTACAGGTGGGTGAGATGAATTCAGCCCCTCATAATTCAATGCATTCAGCAAAGTGGAGCCATGAAACTATATAACAATGAGAACTTTCAGGACTATCTAATGTTTCCAACCAATTCTTACTCATTATTATTATTATCTTATTATTATTAGTCAGGTATGCAAACCATTTTCTAAAGCACGTCAACATTTTCTTTTGACTTGAGAGAGAAAAATCTGTTGTACTGTTATGATGATAGCTGCAATGTGAGTCTAATTTTATCCCCATCTAAATTATCTCTTGTGGCTCCTTATTAGCAACATATGTGAACATGTGCAGCCATACAGTTCAGATCTAGCCCCAGTATTCTCTAGGAGACAACATTAAGTTTCCTACAGTGCCTGTAAGTGGATGGCAGGTTAAGAACATGTATGATACCTTTCCCTTAATACTCTCCCAGCCTTCACATGTTTTCAGCTGAGAGGATTTCCTGAGTCTAATGCATTAGGTCTATTTGGTAGCATTTACTGGAACTCCTGTTGAAATATTTGCCCAGTCTACTCTGCACCCCTGTAAAGTTTCTGTATCCAAAATTCCCCAGTGAAACAGTTCCATACATCTGCCAGCTACAGTGTGAAGAAGTATCTTTTGATCATCTTGAGCCTGGCTTTCTTCCTCTTTATCTGATGGTGCCTAGTTCTTGTATTCTAAGAAACAGTGAGAAGACAATCCCTACCAGAGTCTGTAAATCAGATTTTTTTTAATTTTTTTTTTTTTTCATATTTCCTCCTAACTCATCTCTTAGCTCACTCAACAGTCTTTTTAGGGAAGTTATTCTATATCGCACTTGTTGGCCTTCTCTGAACCTTTGCCAGCTTCTCTGTGTCATTTTTGAGCAACTAGAACTGCACGTGGGAACTGAGGTGTGCATAAACTGAGAATTTGTACAGAAGTGTAGCGATGTTCTTTTCTTTTTCTTTATTCCTTTCTTGCTAGTTTCAAATATATGATTTATTTTTCCACAACCAGCAGGCACTGAGATGATATTTTCATCTGTTGCAAATACAAAGACTTACTCCAATGGCAACCAGCAGCACTGATCCTATCATTTTATGCATGAAACTAGGTTTGTTTTCCCTTATCTATATGACTTTATATTTATCCCCAAAGCACTACATTTATTATTATTTATTATTATTATTATTATTTATTATTATTATTATTATTATTTCCCTTAATTTCATCTGTTGCTTTATTATCCACTCATTTTGTAAGCTCAGGCTGCAATTTTTCACAGTCAGCCCTTATTCTGCCTTTACCTTTGGTTCCTTTGTTTTGTACAAAAATGGTCACCTCACTGCTCACTACCTTTCCAGGTCACTTTTGAATATATTAAACATTGAAAGTCCCAGTCTCTGTGGAATGTCACTGGGAACTTTCCTGTATGTGAGATTTAATGATTTGCTCCTACTTTCTTTGCTATATTTTAACCATTTATTTACGCACACTAGGATCTACCCTTTCTGTTTAGTTTCCCCACTAGTGTTTTACATGAGATTTTATGAAAATCTTTTGCAAAATCCGAGTATATTGGCTGTATTATCCTTATCCATAAGTATTTTGATCCCTTAAAAGAACAGAGAGAGATTTTATTATAGGATTTCCCTTTGCAGAAATCACATTGATTCTTCTCAAGTAGTTTACATTCATCCAGGTCTCAAACAACTCACTGTAAACACAGTATTTATTAATTTGCCTGCAGGTTTACTGGTCTGTGCTTCCCTATATTCCCCTGATTTTTGTTTATTTATTTATTTATTTATTCCTCCAGGGTTATCACCATATTTGTCATTTTCAAGTCTTCAGGTGTTAAGAGTTAGATGAGATACACAGTACCTCTCTAGTTGTACTATTTCATCTTTGAGCATGGTTGGACTTGTGGGTGAATACCATGCAATCTTGGCCATTTATGTCTTCTTCTGCTTCTATTTACCATGATCACCTTCCACTGGTACTGTTACTTCAATTTCAGGTAGATCTGCTGTGAATCCACAATTCCTAGCATGGAAACTCATAGCATGGAAATCTCCCCAGGTTTTTCTACACTGAACACCAAGGAAAAAACTATATTTCTGTCCTCTGAAATGGTGTTGTCCTCTCTGAATCTTATACCATCATTGTCCATGGTTCCAAAGATTATCTCAGGGGCTTTTTGCTGTTGTTGCTTTTGATGGTTTAGATTACATTAGATTACATTAGTTTACATTAAATCCAGTACTTACCTAAGGAAAAAGCCACCCAGAAGTAGTCTACTCATGGAAATTAGTTCTAATTTGAAAGTTGGTATCTGAGAGTAGTTCCTTGTCATAATACAAAGAACAATTTCTTGGCTAAGAAAATAAAACTCTCTTTTTCAAATTTCTAGAAGGAAATCAATGCTCTGGAAAATGGAATAGAAACTACCTGGTGAAGTAACAACTATTTGAAGATCTATTAACTTAATTATATGATGTATAATTGCTTATATGTGATGTATAATACTTTGCCTAACAGTGAAACTATTGGGGGGGGGGGGGGGGAAGGGGGGGGGATGAAATTGATCTTCAAAGGGACTGGCTACTCAGATTAGTTTAAGAACAGAATAGAACATTTTGGTGTCTTTGACAAGAAAGAGAATATATATATACACCAGGGAAGAAAAAAGAGAGAAAAGTAAAGAAACAAAGTGGACTTGACTAACTATTAAAATAAACAAAGCTTTTCTCCTAAACTCAGCACAAAGTGTTTTTCAGTCTCATCCTTGTACAACTGTGCATTACATTTGGAAAAATATTACTGTCAATTTATATTCAGGACACATTTTTAACAGGCTAACAATGTACTTGATTTTGTGTGTGCAAGATATAGTCCTGTGATGAATTATGAATCCTCTCTCTCCTTCAGGGTTTTTTTTTTTTCCCCTTCCTTTTAAATATTTATTGTAAATGGACTTGCAGAAAAGTGTAGAAATGTCAGCTATAATCTGCTTTTTGCATGCTGGGGAAGCTCTAGAATGCAGGTCATCTTTGATATCCCTCTTGTATCCTTCCTGTTGGCCTTTGGAGTGCCTTGGAGCTGACTGAGGAATTTCCTTACTCACCCAATCATTCTGAGTCAACACAGTTTGCTCTTTTACATCCCTGTCATTTCATATGGTTGCTAAGTAATGCAGTGGTACAAGCTGGAAGCGTTGGGAATAGGAGTGCTAGGACCAGTGCCAGAATTACCTCTGCCCTGTAACAGAATAATGTGATATCAGCTACTCCACTTGGGAATCTATAGCTGTCACTTTAAAGTATTTTCTATTAGAGCTTCCCCAATGTCCTTAAGTGAAAGTTCTTTTTTTTTTCCTTAAGAAGCAGAAGTGATGGAACTTGATGCTTTTGGCTTCAAAAAGAGAGGGAAAAATAACATAAGATAAAATTGAATAAGCAACATTGATCTGTCTCCTGAATTATTTTATGCCATTCTCTTACAGCACCATTTGCTTTTGACTGGCTGGATCAGGTTCTCTGACAGGTTAAATTGGGCAAATTCACTGATATTTTTGAAGCTGTGAATCTTTATAGTTGCTCTGAATCTGGCATAGAACTAGTGCAGGTTATCATTCATGAAACCAGAGCTTTGGATCTCAGTAATTGGGATGACTTCAAGGAAGATATCTTACAGGCTGTTTCTTTCAGGAGAAAAAATCAGACATTTCCTAGATAAAATGCAATTTGTTCACAAATCTAGTTTCCTCAAGCTCAGGAGAAATCTACAGCCAGAAGATACTTCCTGGCTTATAATTAAAACCTCTGCCTAGTGAGTGCTTTGGACAAAAGTTTTACTTGTAGGTGGGAGGGTTTTTTGTCTTTGTTAGTCCTTTGTTTGTGCTTCCCTGGAGTTTCTGTTGCTTCTCTGAGACACGCAACAGGAGTTAAATTCATTCCTTGCACTGGTATTTGCTACTGAACCTCCTATGCGTTCTCTTTGTCTGAACCACTTGGCAGTGAAAAACTGATGGAATGAAAAAGCACCTTGTTTAGGAACACCTGCTATGAGAGCTCCCACTGCCAATGAATTCCTACACTGGCAGATCCACAATGATTTTATGGTTAAAAAAAACAACAACAACAACAAAAAAGCATTGAGCAGTCACAGCATGACCAGGAATCTGGGCTGTAGTTTGTACTTTTCATTAAATATACCTTTGTCATTTAAGTTGATTTTGCAAACACACAAACTTTAAACAAATAAAATGTGAAATTGTTAGAGCATGGTCTCTTTTTCTTTTTTGCACTGATAGGCCCAGGGATAGTTACACAATACCATTCTTTAAAACTGTCCAAGGAGAGTTCTAGGTAATGCGTTACTTCAGCAAACAGTTTTCCCAATCTATAACCTCAGTAGCTGAGATAAATGTTGTTTGCTAACTCTATTTCAGTTGTGTCTTTAAGTATATAGTACAGAAATGCTTCTAAGGGAAAATGACTTCTAATCCATGTTCTATCTCATACATTGTCACTTTCCTCTTGCGGAAAATAAGTAAATAAATAAATAACTTACCACCATGGTATCATTTTTCTGCTCATGTGCAGCAGCATGTCTTACTGGAGGCTCAATGCTTACGTTATGCTCAATGCCACGTTAGCTGCATATTTGCATCTCCCAGTTCAGATAAACTTTTGGCCCTATCATCTATCCAGATGGGAGAAATGAGAAGTGTATTTAGGTGTACAAACCTCACTCAACAGAGGTGTCTCCCCCTGATCACTGTGAGTGCAGTGGCCGCATGATGCATGCACTATTGATCAGTAACCTGGCTCTGGGATGATCTGCAGAACTTACAGAAGAAAAACACTGCACACATGAGATTCACAGCCTAATTTTTATCATCACTTTCAAAGCAAAACTACACATTGAGGCACAGTCTACAGACTACATGGACAGCTGAGTGCACTGCTTGACAGCTTCTGTGTATATTAGGCTTGGATCCCTGAATTTGTAACAGGCAGCCACCCAACAGCTGCACCACACAGTAGTTTTAACCTCAAGATATATATAAGAAGATGAAAAAAACATTAATAGAGGAGTTTGATAACAGATGTTCTTTCTGTTAAAAAGAAAAATAAAAGTGAAGTACTGCAAAATGAAGAAGAGGGATTTGCAATTTTTGAAAGGTTTCTTTATACAAAGATATTCATAAACCAGCATGAATCCATGACCTGTAACAATTGGATTTTGTAGTAGGAGTCAAAATCAATTTCAATAGCAACACAAACGAGTGAAATACAAAATTGTATGGAAAACACATGGATTTTTTTTGTTTTACATGGCTATGCATCACATTGCATTTTATAGATGCCAAGGAAAACTCCCATATGCTATGAGGAAGACAAAAGTAGTCATTTAAATTCAGCCACTCAGTATTTGAGAGATTGCAGGAAAAGAAGTATACTGTGATGTTCCTCTCACACAGTAAAAAGACTTCAAATGTTAATAATAAATAAATAAGTAATAATTTAAAAAAAAAGTAAATTGAAACGGTCAAGGATTTGAATTGAGATATTGTAGAGGTACCAAAAGCCGAGGAAGGAAACTTCAAATGCAAACTCAGCTATCTGTGGGCACCAACAAGCCTAGTAACTATACTGCTTTCCACAAAATATATTTTACAACCACTATTGAGTAGTTAGCTGAATAAACAAAGATAATTCTCATACAACATGCTTGTTTACATCACTGATAACAGACTGAAGAGTTTTTGGAAGAGTTTGCAAAGGTTAAATAGAAGCCATTTTATAGCTGTGCCTTAGCATCATAGTTTATTTTCAATGGGTAAATGGAAGGAGGCTGACTAGTCCTAGAAGACTGATAGAGGCCACACAATAAAATAGTTCACCATAATTTACAATTAGAGGTCTGATGCTCAAAATATTTACAGGATCAAACCTTCCATGCTCTCATTGACCTGAAAGGATGTTTCTGAATAGGATCTTAAAGGAAGCCTCATCAGTATTTACCCTCTAATTCATGCTTGAGCAGCCAGTCCCTGGCTTCCTATGCATAGTTTTCCTCACAGTAGCTTGTGTGCTTCAGTGGTGAAAAGAGACACAGGCTCCTAATTATGATCCTGTGCTATTTCTGTATCTGGGGTATTCAGAACAGAATTCAGTTCCTGCCTGATGCATGGGTGATATAGAGAAGTCCAGGGATGGCCTGGAAGCTAGTCACCATGACTTCAATCACTTATCTCAATCATATTGATTTTATACAAATATTTATTTTATTTTATTTTTTTTTGGTTGCATCATCAATACGGTTTGGAAACCTATTTGTTAGTCAGAAAGAAAGTTGCAGCTCAGTAACTCTCCCCAAGCATACACTCTTCCAAGAGACTAGCAAATCACATTTCCATGGCAACACAGTTTCCAGAGACTGTGCTACAAACAAAGGTAAAAAGTGTTGATCACAGTTCATGGTAATGAGTAAGCCAAGTGACTAGCTGTAGCAAGCAGCATGTCTGAAGAATTTGACTAATTTTCAATTCAAAGTCTAGGGACAAGTATTGGTAATACCTGTTTCTCCTGTAGCTTGAGAAAGAAAGCAGGGACCTAATGGAGATCGCACCACCCTTCCTTACACTGGAGAGTTTTATTCACTTCAGGGAATCAGGGCCTAGTCAATATTGCAGGTAAGAGCTCAGAAGGGAACATATCTGATGTAGGCAGACAGAAGCTGAAACTAACAAAATCAGAGATGCTGAACCTTACAAATCTGCCTCTGCCCCACCTTCTGCAGCATTCAGTTAGAAAAGTCTTGCATATTCTTTTGTTCTAGCTCCCTCTTCACATCCCCACCCTCTTTTTAATTTCTGAAATTAATACTATATATTTTATTTTCTTGTTTTAGGAAATCCTCTCACTAGGGTATTTCTAAGTGAAATATCAAGACTCTCAGACAATAAATAAGAACAACCAGAAACAGTAATGTTATGTCTGTCACAATCATCCATGCACTGCTGGAAAACAAATAAATAATCATCTGACACTGATATAGTTCTCTTATCAAATTTTTCAAATTTTAAAGCTCTATTCATTACTTAGTTGCTTAATTAATTAATTACAAAGCGAAGACCATGGACAGTAATTAGATCATTTGTTCTGATTTTTCATGGGATATTAAATTTCACATAGATACCCTAATGGAGAAGCTAATGATTACACTTAGGCCAAAGTGTACCCATCCTCAGGAGACCCAACTGCAGTTTGGCAAGGAACAGGAGTAACTAAAATGTCACTATTTTAATTTCTGCAGTGATAAAAACTCTTTTGACAATCCTGGGAGATGAACTATGCCTTTATTCAAAAGATGAATGAGTAGGAAAACAAAATCAAAACCACCACCACCAACAACAAAAAAGATCACTTTATAGTAATATCTGGCCTTCATCTCAATAAAAAATAATAAAATAAAATAAAATAAAACTTTGAAATATTCAAGCTTAACCAGAAAAAGATTAAATCACCACTTTCTCACCCACTTAAAATGCAGTCTACCTTAAAACGTAAACTACATGTCACTAAAGTTAATGTCTTGGAGACATCCAAGTGCAATGCCAGCATGTGCATTTTTATTATTCAAACATGTAGTTTTGTCAAAAGAAAAGTATTGTATAAGACAGGGCAAAACTTCCATGAAAATATCCTGTAGAGTTTTATCTCCTTATTCAGTATTTATAGAACACAAGAATAATTATTTCACCACTATCAGATGACTAGTTTTTGTAGTCATGCTTCATGTTCATTTTAATGTTTCAGTTCTCTGATTGGATATTCTAGTTCTTGAGCATTTTCTTCCAAGTGTTTTCAAACATTAGCATGGTTTTTAGTCTGGTTAGTGCAGCTAATTTGTTTAATGTTCTGATATCAAAGTACTTTGGGCTTATTGATTTGAAATGTTTATTTTTAACACACGTTCCCTCACGTCCTCCTTTGTCAACATTGTTTAATTCTGTTCTCATCAGATGGAGTGGAAAGACGTCCTTCTGCATTTTTCTAAATATGCAAAATTATTTGTCACAATTTTGTATTTATTTTAAACTTTTGTTGTTTTGTTGTTGTTGTGGTTTTTTGTTTGTTTGTTTGTTTTCATTTAACTATAGCCTCCTCTCTGACTGCAATATATATATTAAAAAGGCTTGGAGACTTAACCCTATTCACCACTGATACTTGTTGGCTCTTTTAATTTCCCTTATCAGTCATGATGTTTAAATGGTAACTTACATGTTTTGCCATTTGCTTCACCTTTTTATATGCTTTTATTTTTACATATAATTATTGTTTTCACATAAGCTTTTGATTTCTATCTTGTGTAAGTTTCCTAGTGTTTGAAACTGTGTTTTTGAAGTCCATGAACAAGTCTTACTTTTAATTTAAACTTTTCCAATCTAAATTCATAGAATCATAGAATCATTGATGTCCCTAACTGGCTACGTTTATTTTGGGCCCCTTCCTTCCTTCCTTCCTTCCTTCCTTCCTTCCTTCCTTCCTTCCTTCCTTCCTTCCTTCCTTCCTTCCTTCCTTCCTTCCTTCCTTCCTTCCTTCCTTCCTTCCTTCCTTCCTTCCTTCCTTCCTTCCTTCCTTTCTCTTTCTCTCTTTCTCTCTTTCTCTCTTTCTCTTTCTCTCTTTCTCTCTTCTCTTCTCTCTTTCTCTCTCTTCTCTCTTTCTCTCTTTCTCTCTTTCTCTTTCCTTCCTCCCTCCCTCCCTCCCTCCCTCCCTTCCTTCCTTCCTTCCTTCCTTCCTTCCTTCCTTCCTTCCTTCCTTCCTTCCTTCCTTCCTTCCTTCCTTCCTTCCTTCCTTCCTTCCTTCCTTCCTTCCTTCCTTCCTTCCTTCCCTCCTTCCCTCCTTCCCTCCTTCCCTCCTTCCCTCCTTCCTTCCTTCCTTCCTTCCTTCCTTCCTTTCTTCCTTAGTGATTTTCAAATGCCACTTGTGCTTACAGAGATGAGTCCCATGCTTAAAAGGTTGCTCATCTGGATAGTTCTCTGGGCTCCATGTGTTCAAAGTCTAGGGTTACCTAGATGGTATATCAGACATCTCTACAGTGCTGGCATGTAGTGGACAACGTCTGGAAAACATCTGCCATTCTGGGGCAGCAGCTGAAGGGAAATGTCTCTCAAATTACAATAAAAAGCCTGTAGATGAGCAGCTAAAATAAGCCCTTGATCTTCACTGAAAATAGGTAAAATAAAAAAGTATATACGATACCTGATATATGGACACCTAAAGGTTGACACCTAAATTTAGATGATTCATTTGCAAACCAAATCTCACTCTCAGTGACCCTAGAATTAAGATAGTACATTTAATCATGAGAAAATGATATTTTTTATGTTCAGAAATGCTAAGAAAAATTTTTGCTGTCTGGATAATATGTTATGCAACATTTCCTCATGAAAAACCGCGATGAGCCTCTTATAATCTCTGTATGACACAAAGAGATTCTTAAGAAAATGTTAGTAGTTTTCTTTTGTGGGAAATACAGATATTCTAGCTATGATTTTGCCATTAAAACTCATATTCATGAGCAGCTGAAATCCAGCAACTCACAGATTTGAAGTCTTTTTCTTGTTTGAATTCTGTGTGGTACTAATCTTCCATTTCTGAGACAAGTAACATGTCCAACCAAGTGCCTAAAGTAGGTCTATTTAACTCTGTCTTTTACCAAAATTCACCTTCTTACTCTTATTTCTCATAATATTCTTTGAATGTTATTCTGTCTGCCTTGCATTCTGGAGGTATTAAAATTAAATGCTCTCTTTCAATTGCTGTAATGAATAGTCCAAATAAAATATCTACTGAGAAAAACAGGTACTTCCATCCATACAGTGTTGGTAGTTCAGCAGGTGTTTGGTTTTTGAATTTTGCTTTGTTAGATGAATAGCCTTTTACAATACTCAGTTGTTTTGTTTCTGTTTCTGTATTAAGTTTTTATTTCATTTGTGACATTTTCTGTTTAGATTTTTTTTCTTATTGTCAAGCTTTTTGATTGCTTTCTGTATCCAAGATCAAAAATGAAAAAAAAGTACCTGGAGGAGTCTAGTTGAGATGGGCTTCATCTATTTACTTCTTAAGTTGCTTATGTATTGGAAAAGTAATTACAGTATATGAACCTATACAATTGCTTATATGAACTAAGCACTACAAGGTACAAGAACAAAGACCTGGTCCACTAAAGTAATTATGTGCCTAACTCATGGATGCCAGTGGGATGCAGGTGCTTAAAAGTGATTTACGCACAACAGTCCTGCATCATTTATTATTTGCATTCACTGAATGATTGGAATGAAACTCACTCTTCTTCTCTTTACTTTTCCCTTGAGCATGGCAAAAATTGGAAAAGTATTTGGACGGAAGAACAGTTCTGAAAGCTTTCATTACAGACCATGTATTTTGCAACATTAGTTGTAAAGCAGGCTAGTAGGAAAAAACAGATGCTCATGAAAACATGGGAATGGAAAAGCAAGATCCAGTGCAGTAATCAAATGCAGCATCTTGAGTTAAGGAAAGAGAACCCTAAGGGAACTTCTGCTTTTCTGAAGCATCACAAAATGTTTTTCAAGCATCCTTCTACAGTTTGGTTCTTTTTTCACGCACAGTATAGCTTAGCACAGAACGTTTCACATAGGTTATTTTAAATGAAGAAAACATGCTTTCTCATGGCCATAAATAAAAACAGTAAAAAGAATACATAGATAGCTAGACAGATAGCTAGACAGATAGAAGAGTGTTCACAGAACATCCAAAATATAACTCTAGAATATAGGGAACACATTATTTCTCAATGCAAGCCTTTTTGTAACTCTGTGACAAAACCTACACTAACTCACAAGACCTCAGTTTCAGAATGGAGCCCTGAGGGCACAGATTCTCCTTCAGCCTAGCATATATATATATCACTGTGCAAAAGAAAAAAAAAAATCCAATCCCCAGAGACATATTGTACCTACTTAAATATTTCTTACATGTTTCTCGGGTTGTCTCCTTGGAAACTAGAGTTTCAGCTTGTCTGCTTATCCCTTCATCCAAGCTCAGGTATAGGAATTCATTAGCAAGTTGAGATTCTGGAAGCTCAGACAGCTTCACATCATTAGCATGTTAACAGGTGTGAAGTAGAAAAATGTATACAATATTCTGCTTGTTCTCATATTTGTCCTGCTGGAGAAATGAGTAAATAAAAGTAGCAATAATATTAGCCTCTGAATTCATTAATGTTCACATATAAAGAAATACATGCATATAAATACAGACTTGAAAAGGCTGGGCTTACATGTCAGATGAGGAAGAGCTGAAGCAGTGAGGAAACTTTCTAACTTTGAAATTTCATCCTGTTATCAATGAGTTGAAAGTTTCAAGAATTTTTGCACTTCATTACATTATGATACATGCATGTGCATCAACAAATTAACACATAATGAAGTAGTTGTCTTAGATATGTTGTCTTCAGAGAAACAGAAGAGATACTAAAAAAACCCCACATCTTTCATAATGCTCTAATTGATTCAATTTGTGTATGGATTAGCAAATCAATGCAATAAATAAATAAATAGATGAATAAATTCTATAATAATCAACTTTGTATTTCTCCTGAGTTCCTTTCCACCATGATTTCCCCAAACTCTGTAGAATTTGGAGAAAATATTAATACACCATAGCAACAGAAAAACACATTTTCATGATGTCCAACTTCCTCTTGAAAATAGAGTTGAGTGTATAGTGTTATATTCTATTTCTTATCTTAAATGGCCATTATTTAAAGTTCACCAAATGAACTAAAAACACATTCCCCTCTGGGAAAAAAAAAAATAAATGAAAGAGTACTTAATTTAAAAGCTCTCTGTAAAAGTGATATATTGTACTTAACATTGTTGATCCTCTAAATGTTTATGAACTTAGTTTATGATGTTTTATTTGTTACCAATTGTGAGGCAATATTTTAAACTTTATAATACATTCTCTTTTCATGGTAATGAAGTGTGATTACTCTGGGCACTAGACCATAACACTTTTAAAGAGCGTGCATGAATATTGCTATAAATACCCATAGAAGTTAGCTAAGTTCCCATAAATATGTTTGAAAATGTGTATGTTAATGCTTTAAATTGATGTCTCATTATAATCAAGCTGCCTGTCTACTGCAATACCCACACAATCATGTGGCAGAATGTTCTAACCCATAACTGATCTGTAATTCCTTCGCCTCCCTGACTCACTGTCCTAATACAGACATGAACCACACGTTAAAATAATTAAGATGTGATAAAATAATTCCAAAATGTGGGAAAAAATATGCTAGTTATTTGGCATATACAAATATTAAAATCATAATTAAATATTTTGCTTCCCTCTAGCCCTGCTTATATTTATTTGTTCGTATATGAAAATAAGTAATGCCTAAAGTGTTTACTTTCTGCAAGCAGAAGAGTATGACAGTTAGGGATGCTATCAACCCAGTCACATATGCAGGCATTTGTATCCTAGCTAGCTCCAGTGAGTTCATTGAAAACTAATATTTCACCTTCTATTTCTTAAAGCCATGAGTTTTGACTCAAGATTTATTTATTTATTTTTTCTTTTGATGAAGAGCATTGATGATATCCTGTGTGTTTGAAAAGAAACTGGAGGAAATTATGAAAAGTTTTGTCTTAACTCTGTTATACAGATTGTAAAGAATATAGTATATAGAATCATAGAATCATTAAGGTTGGAAAAGACCTCCAAGATCACCTGGTTCAACCATCACCTTACCACCTATATCACCCCCTAAACCACACCCTTAAGTTCCACATCCACCTGTTCCTCAAGCACCCCCCAGGATGGTGACTCCACCACTTCCCTGGGCAACCCATTCTCCTTCTGAGAAGAAATTTCTCCTAATTTCCAACCTAAACCTCCCCTGGCACAACTTGAAGCCATTCCCTCTAGTCCTATTGCTGGTTATCTGTGAGAAATGGCTGAGCCCCAGCTCCCCACGACTTCCTTTCAGGTAGCTGTAGAGAGCAGTAAGGTCTCCCCTGAGCCTCCTCTTCTCCAGACTAAACAACCCCAGTTCCCTCAGCCGCTCCTCATAGGAGCTAGCAGGAGCTAGTAGGAGTCGCTCCTCATAGGAGCTTCACCAGCTTCATAGCCCTTCTCTGGACATGCTCCAGGGCCTCAATGTCCTTCTTTTAGTGACGGGCCCAAAGCTGAACACAGTACCTGAGGTGCAGCCTCACCACAGCCAAGTACAGGGCAATGATCACCTCTCTGGTCCTGCTGGCTACGCTATTTCTGATACAATCCAGGATGCAGTTGGCCTTCTTGGCCATCTGGGAACACTGCTGGCTCATGTTCATGTGAGCATCGACCAACACCCCCAGATCTTTTTTCCTCTGCCCAGCTTTCCAGCCACTCTGCCCCCAAGCCTGTATTGGTGTATGGGGTTGTTGTAACCAAAATGCAGGACCTGGCACTTAGCCTTGTTGAACCTCATCCCATTGGCCTCTGCCCATCAATCCAACCTGTCCAGATCTCTCTGCAGGGCCTTCGTACCCTCCAGAACATCAACACTTCCCCCCATCTTGGTGTCATCTGCAAACTTATTGGAGGTGCACTCAATTCCTTAACCAAATCATCAACACGTAAAAATATTAATGATAATTTTGGGTTTGGTGAGCAGCAATAGGACCTGAGGGAATGGCTTGAAGCTGTGACAGGGGAGGTTCAGACTGGATATAAGGTAAAGTTTCTTCAGTGACAGGGTGGTGTAGCACTGGAATAAGCTCCCCAGGGAAGTGGTTATGGCACTAAGCCTGAAGGAGTTCAGGAGGTGTTTGGACAGTACTCTCAGGAACATGGTCTGATTTTTTAGTTGATCCTTTTGTGGACCCAGGAGTCGGACTTGATGATCCTTGTGGGTCCCTTTCAACTTGGATATCATATGACTTGGATATCCTATTATCCTATGAGAAAAGAGTCCTACTGCCACTAAAACCAAATTTTCAATAATGTCTGGGTAATAAAGATTAGATATCCAGGAACTTAACTTAACCAATATATATCTCATGCAGTCACCTTTACTGCTAGGAAGTCTTGGAAGATGAACTGAATACATGTTTGGGAGTTTTTGGATTCCTAAATCTGAGTTCAATTGGAATTTAGGTGGAAGTGATTCTGGGGTGTTCTTTGTTTAAAGAGGTGCTGAGCTGCAAGTACCAAACTGATCCCTACTCTTGTGTTCAGGGAAATGAGATCTACTTTACACATATTTTAAATAAGAAAGATCTATTAGGAACAATTAAATTTCTACATTAAAGTTTCAGTGTAATTATGGTGTCTCAAACCCTCTTTATTTTGAATTAGTCTCCAAACTTGAAAGGAGGGAAAAATCCTGTGATCCTTGTCAAACAGAGAGAAGAAAGACAGAGTGCTGGTATTCCTCTTCAAATACATTGGAAACAATTGTGGCACTGCTCATACAACTTTCTGCTAGGTAAAGTGGAGTTAAAGGAAGAGTGGAAGACTCAACAATGGTGTGAAAGTAACTTCGGAATGTGTGTTTGTAACTGAGAGATGACTAGATGAACAGGAGAGAAAAAAAAAAAAAAAACACAACTTTTCAGTTTGGATTGGCTTGTTGAAGACAAGGTGCCCCCCAATATTAGATGCTATGACAAGAACTGAAAAGAAATGTAAAAACTCAAGACACTTTTGAGATATATTTTAGAGCTGGCCAGCTGTAGTTACCTGAAAGAAAAAAGGTAGTGTATACCTATTTATTACTAGAGATGATTCAGAAGAGATCCCATTGTTCTGTATCCCAGAACAAACAAGAAAAGCCTTATTTAAGGGGAAAAAAACTATAATGGCCTATTCCATTTCAGATCTCAAATGCATGTCTTGGAATTGGAGATGAAAGTAAGGTCTCTAGAAGCCATGTTAGGTGATATAATTTAGCTGATGCTGTAGGACTTGTGTCTTGGGAGACAGGGGAAAACAGAGAGAAGATAATAATATAGGCTATTCTGTGATATATATATATAGTTGTTACTATTGCTTTTGTTATTACTACTCATTTTGACAACCATGGAGGTGGAAAGAATGGATCTGAAATCTATATTATTTAGTTCTCAGCCATCCATAGGAATGAGTTGTCCAGAGCACAGATGAGAGAGAGAAGGAAATAGAAAGAGATGACAATTAATTTGACAGAAGTCTTGCACTGTGATTTTTATTCTTGATTTGTCAAGACATCTACAAGGAATTCCAAGATAACTTGGCTTGACATGACATCAGTTGTTTGAGGAACAGGAGTAAAGGAGTGAAGAATTAGTGTCTCCATGTGACAGCCACCATGTTACCCTGGGATCAAACCACAGAATATAATGAAAGAAAACAAAAGGATACACCACCATTTATGATTAATAACTATAGATGTCTACTTGAAGACATAAAAAAATGTATGAAGAAGACATAGCTCAGCCTTTGAGTAGTATTGTGCAAGATGGAGAGAAGAATAGTATCTAAAGAATGACTTGAATAATTATTTCATATCAGTACAGATTTTTACTGAATACTACTCCAAGAGTTTTGAAAACAGACAGTGATTTTTTTTTTTGCTATGTTTTCTTATTCAAAACTTGAAAACTTGGAAACACTCATCTTTTTTTTTTTTTTTTTTAAGCCATGCAGAAACATGAAAACAATGTTCTAGCATTGCTTTTCATATCATTCCTTCCCCCTTAATTACAACAGGTTACCTTCTTTTTCTTTCTTAGTGAAACTTCCAATAACACAAATCAGATTTATAGCAAAAGTGCATTTTTTCTCATATAAATAAAAAGTAGTTATCAATTTTCAGCTGAAATTTTATGTCTATGATTCAACACCTGGAACAGCTGAAGGTATAAAAGCCATGTATGATAAGGTTAGAGGAACATTAAAAGCACAGCATTAATTGTTTAGTGTCTTCACCATTATTCTTAGAAATACACTACAAAATTCATCAGTGATAGTACTATGGTGATCATTAACATAGAAGTTAATTTTTCATAAGTTAATGAAAAGTTAATTTGGCATGTGATGTTTCTCAAGAAAATTCCCAGCTGCTGAGAGAATAATACTGTATGAGATTTCCCAATTTTCTTTTTCGTTTTTTCTTTTTTTTTTTTTAACTCTAAAACTAAAGAAAAAAATTATAATGTGAACTCTAAAAAGTTAATCACAATAAGATCAATCACACTTCTGCAGTTCTACCCCTATAATTATTATTTGGTCAGCTGAATTTTAATCAAGTCTCCAGAGGTCTGACTTGTGTTTTTTTAACATTAGGCAATGTAGATTACATTCTATATCTTTATTATAGCAATCCTTTCTTCACAGAAAATATTCTACATTAAGAAAGAGAGACAGGAGGGAAGGAAGGAAGGAAGGAAGGAAGGAAGGAAGGAAGGAAGGAAGGAAGGAAGGAAGGAAGGAAGGAAGGAAGGAAGGAAGGAAGGAAGGAAGGAAGGAAGGAAGGAAGGAAGGAAGGAAGGAAGGAAGGAAGGAAGGAAGGAAGGAAGGAAGGAAAGAGAGAGAGAAAGAGAGAGAGAGAGAGAGAGAGAGAGAGAGAGAGAGAAAGAGGCACTACATTTTCCTAAGAATATTTTATCTGGTTTTCAGAAAGTAATTGAGGACTGAGGAGTCTGAAGGGTACAGTTATTACTTAAAGACAAAGAGTAGAATTGACAAGATTTTTGTATGGTCTCTGACACGTGTTTTGTAATAAAATATTGAGATGTAAACATTTTTTCTTAAATTTTACATGGCTGTGGGATTTTTACTCTGAAAACTGGTGTGGCTTATATTGTTAAGTACTGCAAGATGTCTACTGTACTATTGGTTGTAATCACCTTAGCACTTCAGCATGGATCAGGCACATGCTTTTGCACTGATTTTCCCAAATGTCCCTACTTACTGCAAGGATACTTGTTTTGCATTGTGGAGTGTTGTCAAGACATTACATTTCTTTCAGAAGAACTTAAGCATGCTTAGGTGTCTGTATCTATTTTTCTCCAGCTGCAAACAGTCATTCAGTCTAGGGGGTCAGTCTAGGGACTAGTCTGAAATGAAATCCATTTGAAATGTGCATGAGGATATCAAGTTTTCAGTATCAAGTCGTTTCTCTTTGCATATCCATGCTGATGAGTCCACATTACTTGCTGAAGTTTGCATAGCCTATGTGCCCAGCAATCTCAAGCCAAGTTGCCTCCTGGCTATGTCTAGGGTTGAGGCCTAGATAAACATGTAGATAAAGAATGAAAATGCATGCTGCAACAGATGTTGTGGACCTGATGGTTCAGGCATAAAGACTGAGAATTTAGGATTGCATGATGGTAAGCACAGCCAAGACATGTTCTTCATGCTAGCGTGATCACAGAAAATTGGGTATTATGTTTTACTCTAGTGTGGGTCTTCATGGTGTATCTAGCATTAAAAAACTACAAACTCTACAACAGTAATTATATTCACTTTGAGTATAACTGTTTATTTCTTTAGATATTGTCCCATTCTACAATAACACCCAAAATACATGGATTTGACAGCAAAGACATTTTCACAAAAAGTCTACTAACAATGATTTGATGAGTTAAAATGCTTAAAACCAGCAAACCATTATTACCACATGTAATGTGTGACTTCATACTTTATTTTGATCTTCCCTTTCTCTTGTACCTGAGGTCATGAAGGTGAATGAATATATCTCAATGCATTTTATACTCAATGTGTACTTTGTAGAGTAAGAAGTTATAGAAGAACATGAATCAGAACAGAGATTTGCTGGGAGGGAAAAACACCATTCCCAGAAACCTAGCGCCTTATAGATCCCCACAAAGATGAAAATTATTCCCTCTACCACTGCTCTAGAGGTCACTCACTCACTCTAATGGCTATCAGTCTAACTTTAATAGACCTATGCCTACTAGCTGCTCTCCACAGCAGTCTGGAAACTTCTAAAACTAAATTTGTTTTCATGTATTTATTCCCCCGCTCCCAAACTATTCATCTGGGAAATAGCTACAAAAATGTAACCTTAAAAAAAAAAAAAAAAAAGGAAAATGAACAAACAAACAGACACTAATACTGGGTTGAAGTAGAGACAAAAGATATGCATATAAAAGCAAGCGTCTATCAGAGATAATGAGCTTGATTCTTCACAGATTAGTACATTGTGAAGTTATTTACAGATATGCAAGCAGGTACAAAAATCCAAATTATAGTGTCTATGTGCAATTTGAACTCACTTTCTAAATGACTCCGCAAAAACCTTGACAATGGAGAATCAAACAAATTTCCACTGCAGTGATACTATTTCAGATATTCATTACTCTGGAAAATATTTAATTTTTTTCATAACTGTAAACTACTGAGAAAAACAAGCAAATAGCAAATCAAGAGAGGCTATATATTAAAATTATCTGGAGAGCAAAAGTCAAATCTCACCATACTCAAATAAGAATGTGAATAAGGAAACTTCTGTTACCACAGGTGTTCCAAAAGAGCATTACAAATCATTGCATTTCTACTTTTCAAAAATTTCTGACAACATTTCTGATGAACTTTCAGAAATCAGTTATTATCAGCCTATAATTTAGATCTTAAATGCTAGCAACACATATTTAAAGTTATATTTCATTCTTCAAGCACAGCTCTTTAGGCAAAATTCAAAGAGTTTGTGCCCTCAGCTATCTAGAATTCTGTAAGTGACCTTTCCTGCAAAACTCTATTCATTTTGCATTAGTTTTCATTCTGCAGGTTAAACCTTCTTGTTTGTCAGGTAAAGAACTCTACATATCCTTATAAGATCCAAAATATTATTCTGAGTTTTACAGTGGATGAAAATTCTTGACAAAACATGTTAAAGAAGAATATAGAAAAAAAAAAAACCATGAAAACACACTTCCTCTGTTTATTTCTAGAATACACTTTTGTCTGAACTAGCTTAAAACAAAGGTTCCAAATATTAAAAAAAAAATAAAAAAAAAATCTAGGAAGACAAAGATAGCCATCACAATACCGTTCCACATTATTGCATATATCATCATTCCCGATAGCATGACTTATTTTACCCTTCCTGTATTGCCCAAACATCTAGATCTTCATAGTTTACTCTGTGATCTAACAGAAACATGATTTTGAATGCATATTATTGATTTCAGTACTTGCAGAAAAGATTGAAAAGCAAAGTAGTCTCCCTAGTATATTAAACTGCACCAGTTAAACTGCACTCAGTTCATTACATATTGTTCCAGAGCAGCCCAGGAACAGTTTAATGAACTATTGGTCTCTCTCATATTATGCCTTGTGCTGATTATAATCCAGTGGATCTTTGAACATATGCAGGGCTTGCAAGTGTGCATTTGTAACATTTTATTAACTAACCCATGATGTTTTCAGTAGAGAGTTAAAATTACCCAGACTGTCTCTAAAATGTGGAAGATGAAATCAGTCTAGTTCCTTGCAGCTGATTCCCATAGTTACTTTACCCAGTCTCATACCCCTGGGATTGGCAAGGAAAAGAAAGGGCAGCCGTCATCTAATATGGCTTCATCTGTATAACCCCCACTGTAAAACCTGTATAGCGGTGCAAATTGGTTGGAGCAGTTTTGTTGAAAACAACAACAATAACAAAACTGTGCTGAAGCCTGCCGTCTTCACTATATATGTCATCAGGTTTGTATGCATTCATGTATGTATGTATTCATTTATTGTAGAGCAGGTGTAGCCTGGTACAGGGCTTGCATGTCCATTTGCCGTTGAGATATATTGGATGAGCTTCGGCTATGTAGGCTTATCTGAGAAGAATCGAGTGCAGGCACTCTGAGGCAGTTCCATATGATGATCTGAACTGGGATCAGCTGGGAGATTTGTGTCAAAAGCACATTAACCACTGATATAAATTAGAACATATACGTAGATCTACCCTGATAGATCTAATGATAAATGGGAGAGCAAAGACTGAACCAGAAATTTCAGGTAAAGAAAGTGGATACATGAAGCTCTCTGCCATTACCTCAAATGTTCTTTCACTATGCTTCAGTGAAAGATGTAGATATAAGAAAATGAGAATGAAGGTCCAGCACTGAAAATTGCTCAAAAATTAAAATGTAACTGAAAAGGTAGATACATAAAGGCTGATACTGATCCCCATTTGGGGCCCTCAGAACATGGGGTCATGGTTTCTTCTCAAAATCTAGTAGGGATTTAGTGTAGAATACGAACTCTTTCCCCTGGAAGTGTATGCCTTTGCAATTCAATGCTAATTACATGCCATATTCATCACTACATGCAGGCATCATTGCATACTTATATTGCCAGGCAGAGGAATTGAACTCAATGACATTTTGCCCATGAGTCTTTTATTTATTTATTTATTTATTTATTTTCTTTTTACATCAGCCTCTTGGCTGATTTCTATTAGTTGCTGCTGACTTCCAGTGAACATGTAGTTTACCCATAAGGACAATATTAGATAAGTGAGATGATTTATAAAGACTGTGTGAACTTTTGTGCATGGCCACAAACATAGGCAATTCAAGCTCAATGTAGTGTGTGTGAAAGAAAGTGAGTAATGCTTAGTGAGAGTTAGTGTTCAACATTTCATAATTAAAAAAAAAAAAAGCAAAATTATGAAGGAAATTACGACTAACAATAATCCTCTGTTGTTTCTTATTTACCTTTTTTTTTTTTTTTGAATTGGTATTTCCTTCAGGCAAAAAAATGAGTCAGATGATGAAAACATTTGCCTTGGAATCTCCTCTTGAAGCCCACAGCCTAAATGTCAGAGCAGCTATAAAAACAAATCAAAGATTCACATCTTTGGCAATGCTTAGCATCTGTTGTTTTCTTACAACTCTTGCATTTATGAAATGCAATTAGAAGAAAATAATATGCTGTCCTGGATTTTCACAGTATGTTTTCAGTATTGAAAATAACATAATTTGTTGCATGTTTTTCTTTACAATAGTTTTTCTGGCAATTAGTTTATTATTTTATATATATGTATACACACATAATTTAATGTAAAATATGATTGCCTCTAATTTTATTATTATTATTGCAGCTGGTGCAATAAGTTAAGTGATACTTCAAGCAGTGTTGTTGCTGTATTGTGCTAGGCATAATATAAGTATATTGAGAACAGTGTATTTGTATATTTATGATACTTATGGTTAATAATATTATTAAGCAAAATGAAGCACAGATATATATGTTTACAGCATCTGGGCCTCCATAAACTACTGGTGTACCAGAAGTGGAGGATATGCTTTCAGTCATATATTTACATTTTTGATATACACACAAAATGTTCTTAGATAATTGCACATAAATATAAGGTATCAAATATTTCTGTGTTTCCCTCAAGCAGTCTCTGTTCAGGTACATCTCACTATTAGAAAAAAATATATGTTTTTTCCTTTACAAATCTATTAATAAGCACAAAATTGTTTGTGGCTTTCATATTTTAATGATAATCTTATTACCCATACATCTGTTTATGTGAAGTTTTACTGAGTGACTTGTGTTTAAACTGTCAGTTCACCAGAGTTCACCAGATGGCAGAACTTGTAGCTATGTGGAGAAAAAGACTGCATTCAAGACTGTTAATTGTCTTTGACAACACTAGTTATCTCAGAAGTGCAATAAATCCTAAAGTTCTTTCTTTTTCTTTTTTTTTTTTTGTACTTGTAAAAGTGGAATTTGTCCCTTTATGAACCCAACTATTTTCCTCTCTCTTCACATGGATAGATAAAAGAATCAATTGCATTAACTAAATATTTCACTAAACCTTTTAAACAAATTTCTAAATATAACATCATAAATTTAACATGAAGGATTGTACTTAGTTTGAGAAAACTTTATCTGACACTGGTATGTTTTAAAAGGGGGAACATATTTTAGAAATATCGTTAAAAACTTTTGTGGTCAATAGCTTAAAATTTCTGGTAAACCAATTTGTAAGTAGTTAATATGTCTGGCATCCAGTTTAAAGCACCTTAGTTGAACCAATTTTCAGTGGTTGTGTTCTAAAAATCCTTAAGATTTTAATTTTCAAAGTTGAGCAGAAAACCCCCAGGAGACACTCAATATAATTTGCCTCTTTATGAGTATCCTTCAAACAGAGGTACTTATAAGCAACTTGAAAAAAATATACAAACAAACAAACAAACAAAACCCCTTCTTTTTCTAGATGCAAAAGATTTCTTTCTTACCCAAGACATCAAGGAAACACAAACCTACTGAAAAGCACCAAAGAAGGTAGTGGATTCTTTTACATTACTGTTTTAGTTTAAAAATGAGATTTTGAATCTGATTTCATTCATTATCCTCATTTGTTATGTTGTGAATGGCATCATGGAACAGTATGGAAGAGAAGAAACTGGATTTCTTTTGAATGAGACAAATAAAAGCAATATTTCTGACACTGTTGGGTCATCAGTCCTCAGGAAACTGATAAAGCTAGCCCAAAATAAAACTGCTGAAACACCTTTGGAGTGTATGCCAAGTCCTCAGCACCTCCCTTTCCATTTTCCATGGTACTTTCCCTGTGGCACCACTTTCTTTGTGAATGCCATTTTAGCCAAAGTTTGCAGTATGCAACTATATAAGCATCTTGTTGAGCATGACTGTGTGAATGGTTAGTTTTACAAAACCAAAGGAATAGTGTATTGCCATAGAAGATGTGTGGGCATTTAATATTTCACCTGGCTCCTCATGTCTGAGCACACCAGGACTATATGTTAGATATCATTCAGTTCTTCTATAAGATTTCATGTAATTTTCATGTGTTTTCATTATAATCTCATTTTTTTTTAATCTAACAATTTGTAGTGAACGTGGTTTAGATTACCAGGCATTAAAAATAAATAAATAAATAAATAAATAAAATAATAATTAGTATGGATCAGATCCTGTGCTGCAAAAAGTAAAAATGATGGATCTGTGATGATTATGCCTGCTGACATTTTCATTTTGATCCACTCAGACAGAGATGTCACATTATCAAAGAAAACATCAGAGGAGAGAAAGTAGGAATTTACAGAGTACAGAATAGATGAGAATCCCTAATGCAGGATGTAGAACAAAATGGAAGAGTTTCCTACTAACTGCTAGACCGTTAGATGGATTTAATAATTTTATCAGAAAGGGAGTACAACATTCAAGATATTATCATCATATCAAGAAAAGTACTTAAATTTTAAAAATATGCTTTCATTTACTACAGAGAAAAAATAATATTTTGTGATTAAGTAACTGAGATTGTTTAAACAGTGAGATATGTTCTTGATTTAACCTTATGTGAATGATTATGAAATGATTCTTAATAAGAGAAAATAGTTTCTGAATTTATACATCTGAGACATATTTTGCCTAAAATCATTTTTGGTGTTTGGATCAACCAGGGAATATTGTTATCAAGCGGGGAATATTCTTGATGAACTTTTTTTTAGGGGAAAATATATTGTGCCAGATTCAACATCTTTAGAGAGGTAAAGCTGATCCTGCTCCATGACTAAGGTCCAACCAGCAGTAAGGTTGAACACTCATTTGGAGTAAACACATGCACACAGACCATATATATCCAAAACATATTCATATATACACAGCCAGCCAGCCAGGCTACAGGCAGACAGACAGAGAACTCACATGAACAGAGCCAGCACCAGCAGTATTATCCTACTCAGGATGGAAGGCCTGCTGATAAGGACATATATATATATATATATAATAGGATAAGGACATATACTTGGGCTCCCCTCACCTGTCTTTTTCTCTTTGTGTTGCTTTGTAGGTGTGCAGATGAACTTTTATCACACATCTGACTGTTCCAATTCAACAACTTTTTTTTTTTTTCCCAAAGATGACCCATATATAACAGAAATAGAGAATTCAGCATAAATCAGATTTATTTTATAGTCACATGAGATCAATATAGTAATATATATCTCATATATTTATTCAGACTGAAATTGTGAATGTCAGAGAATGAATTATGAGAGGAAAAAATATTTTATTGGAACGCTTTCATAAAATTTGTATTATTTTGCAGTGAAATAAGCTTGGAGAGCAGTTGAAAACAATCTGCTGTAACTACTAGAATTCATAAAGTAATGTATACAAAAGTTGTGGACCATATTTCAGATATATAGTGTAAGAACAGTTCTGAACACTTGCACAGTTTCTTCTACAAAATAATACTTTTAATCTGGTCATTAAAAGAATTAAATAGTTTGTGAGAACTTCCAAGACCCGAGGGACCAGATTAGAAGGTGATAACTATAATTTGATCTTTTGTGTTGTCTGAAAATTTCCAGAAGTAGAGAAAACTGGCATACTTCAAAGTACTGCACTCAGTTCTTGAGGCAGCAGTGCAACAAGAGGGAACAGAAGCTGTGATTAGTTCTCAGACCCTCACCTCAGATACTAATTATTTTGTTACTTCAGATTACAAGATACATTTCCAGCATTCATTAAGCTTTATATTTTCCCCTTCTGATGGTGTGCCAATCATTTGTCATTACATATTTGATATTTCAAGCTGTATGCTGAAGATCAGTGGATTTACATTCCCTTCTGCAAGTGAATCATCCACAGTAATTCACTAATTACCTTCTTTGCCATTTCTTGCCTTCTTCCCCTTTGCAAGGGTAGGCAATCAAAAGTTGCTTTTTCCCAGGCTTCTAGAGCCTCATCCCTCCTCTTACAAGTCCTCTGGGATAAGGACAAACAGCTCAGAGATTACTTCACCTACTTCTCAGAGATACATAGAATGGATTTCAATGGGGCCTGTCCCATTTTAAAATCTCTGGGTCCTTCTCAATTTGTTCTTTCCTGTTTCAGTTCAAGTTCTTACTACCCTTTTCCTCACACTTGTATTCATCACCTGATTGAAGCTGGTCTTTTTTTTCTGATGACTAAGAAAGAAGAGGCATGAACGACTTGCATTTTTGATGTCATCTGCCATCAGTTCTTTCTCTTGAGCTGGTGGGCCTGCTCTTTCCTATCTTTTTCTCTCAGAGCCAGTGTCCTTTGGATTTCACAGTGTTAGAATGTATTTCAGAGTGATGACTTCACATCACATAAAAAAATCAGAATGTAAGATATTTTTCTGGTTTGCAGTGTAAACTTTATTAAAAAAAAATCTACCAAATAAAAAGAAGTATAACTTAAATTTGCATTATTCTACATTCACACTTCTCATCACAAGCAAACACATGAATAAATCTAGAGTCAGGCACAACTTATCGTAAACAAAAAATAGCCTGTTCTATTACCATACACAGAAGACACCTATCTAGAAAACAAAACAAAACAAAACAAAAAACACACTTTTTTTTTTATTGATTTGTCTACATTTTACTGCATATTCACTCAATGTTCTGTGTTTGTCGTTTGTTTTGTTTTGTTTGTTTGTTTGCTGGCTTGTCTGTTCTTTAGTAGATGTGACTAGGTGCACCCCTGTTTGCTTTTCCTGGTTTCAGTGCTTTTGATAAGGTGAAAACTTAAAGAGACAGAGGCAATATGCCCACAGGATCCTTGCAATAGCATACTTGTCATCTCAGTAGAAAAAAAGACCCAGTAGTTTTCAGCTGGTGAGAGCATGACAGAGGAGATTCTTTCTGTTTCCAGAGCAGTTTGGTGGTAGTCTGCCTGTGCCCAGAGAAGAAAAGCAGGCATATGAAGTGATATTATTGTTTGTATGTATGCATGTATTATGGATGTGTATACCCCTAGGAATCTCCTTTGTCCATCTCTGTTGCTATTAGCTGAGAAAATTAAAAGTGCTTGGAACAATGACTTGTTTAATTCCACTTCTTGGGGAAAGGGAAAAAGAAATGAAAACAGCTTTATAATATTGCATCTGAAGATGCTCCCTGGAGCAATATCTTGTTGTCATATATTGTAGATAAGATGATCACCAGGGACTGCAGAAGAGCATTATGATGTTGCAAGTGAATTTAGTGGATTAATGGTTACTTTCCAGCTGTAGAATGAAATGGATTTTGCTGATTTATAGCATCTTCAAATGACAAAGCACTGAGACAGAGTCCAATGACATTCTGTAGTGATTGTAAGTTGTGAGGTTTTCTTCTGTCTCGCCATGTATTTTGAACCAATTAATAAACTGGAACAATTTACTGATATCCTTAAATACTAAATAATTGAAAAGCTTTCCTAAATAGTGTTTACTAAACTTTTGTCTTCTACCCAAGTGTTCAGTTATATAAGAGAATACAGAAGAACAGAGAATCTAATTCTTCATTTTAATCTTTCAAATTCAATAATAATGAGAAATACATAATTTATAGAGTGTCAAATGCCTCTTCAATGCTAAGTATGCTATTTTCTTTCTGATTTTGGCCAACAAAGAAAACAGAGATGCTCTTGCCAGTTTGCCATTAAACTGAGATGTTTGCTCTGAGCAACAGCTGAAAACAAACCAAACAAGATTAAGCTCTGGCCTGCTACTGCAGGTTTTATATGCACAGACTTTCTGCAGAGGGATAGTGCAAGTAACCTGATACTGACACCAGGAAGGAAAGAAGCTTCCAGTGAAGCCAGATGGAGCTGTTCAGGGGACTAGGCATCTTTTCCCAGGGTTGCTTAGGTCTGTTTTGGGAAGGAGCCATCTCATCCAAGGCATCTGCTCAGCTTCTCTTACTTGTGTTCATTGTCCCCATCTGAACAAGCATACTTGTTGCATAGTTGTCTTACTGTTTCTGTTCACAGTCAATGACTGCCTGCATTATATTCTAATTCAAACAGTCTTTGAATCTTAATGACCCCTGCTGATCTTTATATTATCAATTAATATAAAAGCTGAAAGAAAACAACCTAGGAAGGTTCCCCCTCCCTAGTTAACTCATACTGTCAGTATTAATGTTAACTTTATGCACTGGTCGACAACTGATGGCATAAGGATGGGATCTTGAGAATTTGGGGTACAGCACTGAAGAGGTGTATATAGAATGTTTTGGTTGTTTTTTTTTCTTTTTTTTGGTTGGTATTTTTTTCTTTTTTTCTTTTTCTTTTTTTTTTGTTTTTCAGAAGAAAACATGAATTAGTCATTTTGTGGTTGTGTGGGAATCGCTTGGGTAAGGCATTTCCATACGAGTGTTTGTTGCAGGGAGTGTGTGTGTGTGTGGGGGGAGGGTAGTGCATGTGTATGTGATATCAGTAACTCCTTGATGCTGAATGGCATTTGATTAATTACACCAATTATCAATCCTTTTGTGTCAATCACTGTATAATAATGTTTCTATAACCACAATGTATGGCCAAAGCTAGTAACCATCAAGCTGCATATCTCATGCTATATATATTATTTTTGGCCATCAGCTAGAATACACTATGATTCTTCCAGCAACCAGTGTGTGAAAACCTGAACAGCAATTCACAAACGCAGTTCAGCTTACCATTCTTCAGTACTATAATACATTTGAGAATGATATAATAGGGACATTTTTCTTCAGGAAATGGTTCAAGAATATAGGTGGACATCAAAGAGAACGTGGCAAGTATAAATGCTGGTTTTGGATGTAAATAATGGCCATACCTTTACCAGCTACATCCCTAAAGGAACTGGCTTTGGAATTGATATAGTAAACTAATACACAATTGTGCCAGATCCTATGGATGTATCCAATATAATATTATATTAATTAAATTAATAATGATACATTATGGTAAATATTGTGCTAAAAGAAACATCTACCAATCTGTCTAGATAATTAGAACACAGCAATTTGAAACTTTTCATTGTTTTCTATAATATATATTTGTGCGTTGCTTTGTAGTTACTATGTTCTTACTCTTGGTGAGAAGTTCAGACACAACCAACTAACTTACATGTTGGCTACTCTGCTGGTTTGAACAGTAAGCATTGAAAATATTACACTTAATCTTTATAACAGTGTGAAATTTCATAGTTCATACCTGAGTTTAACTCTGTTAAATTTAGATAAAATAGATCTACAAAGTATTTGATAAACATAAGGTGTTTCATTTCTTTCAGAACATGTTTTGTTTGTTTCTTTTTGGTTTCCCCCCAGTATCTTGTTTTGATATTCATCTATTTTATTCCCTATTTAGTGAACTTTTTACGATGTACTTTTACCTGATGTATTGAAATTCCCTGTATAATTATAATATATAAATGGAAAAGTATGAAACCAAGTCCTTTATATGTAGGTTTCAATTCAAGCTCATTCCTCCATGGCTATACTAGCAACTGCAGAATGTTAGACAAAGATAAATACATAGAAAAATCTATAGATGGAAAGAACATCAAGATTTTAATGCTTGCTATTGCTTCTATGGCAGAATGTTTTTAAAGTTTCTAACACTTTTATCCCACTTGAACAGAGTGGTATTTACTTTAGAGAATTAGGCAAAAGGAAGGTGCTCTGTAAACAGGTACCTTGCTCATTACAAACAAACCAAGATAGGAAGAATGATTCAAATTCAGAAATGGAGTATGGGTCTTACCATAAAAGCTATTGTTTCTATACTTGTGATTGCCTAGAGGTACCATCATTTAAATGAACCTAGATATAAAAATTACACTGAAAACACACACACACACACACAGAGTTGCAGGGGAAGATGGTAAAATTATACTTTCAAGCAAGGTGCAGTGACAGAAATCAGAAGGTGTGAAGTAAAGCTAATAAAAATTGTTCATTGAGGATCTCCACTTTCCTCCTGCCGGTTTCTTGCCATCTTGGAGGTAAAAATGTGGATACAGAGATACCAGAATGCAGAGTTCTACACTAGCTATGAGCATAGTTGCTTTTTATGTGTCAGTATTGAGTTTGGCTTAAACAACGTCAGTCAGAGAGGGGGAGGGAACATAAGAGCTAAAGGCATGATAAATTGTTCCTGTTTAGTGTTAGATAAAATTAAATCTCTTTCAGTAGGAATGTTACACTTAAGGTTTTTTTGAGGATTGCTAATTAGGTATGTATAAGTTGTAGCCACTGGAAAAGAATTCTGCAGAAAGTCTTGTGCTTGATGTGAGGCAAGAAATTTATAATATGCTGAAACTGAGTGGGGGAGACTGCGAAAGGCAAAAATGCAAGCCTGATGCCTTCCATACAGTTCTGCCTTTGATAGGTCTCCCCTGAAATTTCCTTCCCCAACACGAGATATATACTCTGCTTTCACCTAATTGACAAGAGGCAGGTAAATTCTGTGTTCTCTGTTCCAGTGGGGTGCCTAGCCATTGCCATTCAGATGGAATTTTACTTATGCTGTGATTCAAATTTGTAAACATAGGGACAGAAACTGGTGTAGAAATTCCCTCTTGGAAGCTTTGTCTGTGAAGGAAACTTTCCCTGCGTGCTCCCTGCTGCCTGCACTACTCAGATCTGTAATTTATAATATGTAAAGGCTAGCACCTTAATAATTATGACTTGGAAATAAAATTAAAACTCAAATTAGTAGATGTTTGTCATCTTAATAGGCATCACTAAAACACTACATTCTTATTGCCAGTGCAATTTTTTCAACCTACCACATGTCACGTTCTTATTCCCCTTCCCTCTGCTGTTCCACTGCCTCACATATTTGCAGGAAAAAGCCTGTCTATGGCTTCAAGATCCGCTGTGTGTGAAATTATGGAAGAGGCAAAGCATTACAGCACTGTGGTGTGCCGTGGCATGGTGGGGCTTGTCCCTCTGTGTGGGGTTCAGTCCCCCTAGGTCCCGCCTGGAAGAGCAAGCCACTGATGTGCCCTGTGGGCAATGTCCTGCTGTGAGATACCCCTGGCAGCTTTCTCTTCCTGGCTGGCTGTGTGATTTGCTGCTTGGGGCCTCGAATGTCAAAATCTATTTCGGATGAGAATTCCCTCCCTGAACAATGCCACAAAGGATTGCAAAGCTATTCAGGAGGTGGAGAAGTGCCTACAGTTACTCTTCAGTCTTTTTCTTATAAATGTTGCTGAAGGAAACATCGGTATAGATGATTCTTTCAGTTTAGGTGCTGAACTGAAAAAGTTGTTAGAAAAAGACTAGTTATAGGTAACAGGAAAAAATTGATTTTGTTGCACATCTTCAGCTTTTTATTCTTTTCAAAAGAGGAGAAAAAAGAGAAGATCATCTTCCTGGGCCTGCTTGAAGTATATTTTGCAAGTGAAGTGAAATATTTCCTTTTCAATTATTTTATCTTTTTTTTATCCATCTTTTACTTCATTTTTCTCTAAATATATTTATAAATGTAAACATGTAGTAAGTAAAGATATTTTACTGATATAAATGTTAAAAGAAATAATTTCAAAAATTTTCTGATGTATTTGACCAATGCCATTGACAAAATTCAGACTCAGTCAAGAGTAATCTTGTTCCTCTGGAAACCAGTTTTTATGTATTTACAACACAATCTAATATCAAACACTACTTACTCAAAAATATTAAATACAACTTGATAAGTACATTTTAATGTAATTTTGAGTATGCTAAGCACTGTTTTTGTTTGTTTGTTTTTCACATTTCAGTTGTGGATACTTATTTATTTTGAGTTTATTTGTACATTGATTAGATTTATTTCCAAAGATATTCAGGATTTATGTTTGCTCACTTGCCACATCTAATATGTCTGATTCTCTCTTTATTAAATGAATTTGAAAATAAAATAAAGTGAAATGCCAGAATTTCTGGTGAGCCAGAAGTTTCAGTTGGGGTCAAATCTTTAGCATGTATGCAAATCTGTAGGCAGATTTGCCTACATCTTCCTGAAGTCCCTCTAAAATAAAATAAAAATAAAATAATAATAATAAAAAATTACAGCACCTGAGGTTAAGCTTTTTAGTTGAAAATTGACATAAATTTGACACAAAAGGACAGCATGTATGTCCAGTAACAGTCTAAAATCTCTCTCTCAGAATTACTTTTCATTCCTCATGTAAGTACATTATCAAGAGTAAGAAGTCTAGTGTCAGCCATTGCACCTGGATGAACTGATGTATATCTTTCCACTGGACAAAGATTAAATTGTGCAATGTGGTAACTCATGAAAAGCTGTAGAGAAAGATTGTAGCTCTCCATAATGGAGATTCTGCAGTTCAGATTTTCATTGTTTTTGCATTTATGCAAACTATTACTGATGCACAACAAGTGCATGAAGCCAAAGAAAACCTTCATGAGAAACTGAAAATACACTTATGTTAAGGGTGTTATAGAAGGGTAGCCATGACTTTAATGAGATAGGTAAACGTTAAATTAGCCATGCTGTTCTGGGGCTGATCTTATCCAAATCCCATGTTTTGGTTCAGCTGCAGAGACTTATTAACTGCTAGCCTTCTGCTCTTTCTCTTTTATTCTCCACCCCCCCTCCCCAACCTCCTTTATTTTATCTGTGTATTTATTCATTATTAAAGCAAAAAAAAATTAAGCCTTCATGTATTGTGTGACATGAATGTGTACTAAGACATTGAAACTGCTTCCGAGAATACAGAGAGGAAACAGGGCAATCTAAAGCAGGAAGATTTGCTTGTTCTGAAGAAGTTTTTCTTGAATGATTTCCTCATTATCCTTGACAGGAGAAAGAATCACAAATGTGTCTTCATGGATGACTGTGAAGCTGTTCATATTAGTATCACAACCTGAGTTTTATGAGTGATAAAATAAGATTGGATATGCATGCAGTCGTCACAAACACCATTGCTGCCCAGCAGAAACATTCTGGGAACTGGGTTTCTGTGTTGAAAATGCATACAAATGTTTTGTGAATGAAGCTAGGCAGAATACGACATCTGAAATCTAATACACCGCAAAGGGAAACAGGTATTTGTATGTTATTCAGTCAGTTCTTGAGGGAAAAAATAAAAATAAATAAATAAATAATCCTTACATAAACATTAAAATTACCTAAGCATTCTCTGTCACACGTTCTTAACAAGTCTTGAAAGAAATTTTAGATTTTTATATGACCCAATTGATTTCAAGATAAATGCTATTTCCTTTAATACACAGATACACATTCATGGTCAAAGAACTGAAAAAATTATTACCAGAGAAGTAAATAACCAATGACTGCGATACGAGCATGTGCCATAAGTTCAGAAAAATACATACTCTTCTGCATTGTAGTATGTGAAAACGGAAGTTTCAGAGCATTTTCTTTCACTTAAACATTTTCTGCTGCCAAAAAGGGTCTGACAGCTAATTTGCTTATTTTAAATAATGACGTGATTAATAGTCCTTCCAAATATGAATGGTGATTCAGATAGTCTCTCCAGTTTCTCCTAAGTCTTATCTCTGTTTAACTACTCCTCAGCTCCACACCTAAATCCAATCAACATGCTGAGCTTTCAGACTGATTACCTCACAGTTACTCTGGGAAAGCCAAAATATCATTCTTTAAAATCTCTCTGTTCTGAATATTTTCTGCACACATTATCAACCATGCTATTCCTGATCTATTTCCAATGTTAGCTAATTGGCATAGAGATTTGATTTAGCTGTCAGTAGGCTGACATAGAGCTGATGTTGACATCACCTTGCTCTCTCTACTTCATAACTTTGGTGAAGATTACTGCTTTTAAACACATAAACAAAGAATATAAGTGCTTTATATAACTCCTTCATACCTCACACTTGTACGTTATTTTAACTAGCTTTGTGATATCATGCACTTTTAATAGGTTCTACCAGAGTTTTATATTATTATTTACCTTCTACCTCTCTGCCAATCTCAGGGTGGCAAGCTGAAAAGTAGAAATCCTCTTAATTTATATTATATGTCTGTCTTTTTGCAGCTGGCTCAAATGTGCACCTCTGTGTAGGTTGCCATGGAGACTCCTATTTAGGAGCAACTATATTTGAAGAGAATTTCCAGCACTGCAGTACATGAACAAGCAGATACAAAAATCAAAGTGTTGCCTGTAGATCTCAGGGCTTCAGACAAGTGTCAGGAAGGTCTGCTGGATCAGGATGAGGGGCCCAGTGGAAGAGGGTTTGAACAGGAAAAAATCTTGCTAGCACAAACCTTTAATTAACATGTTACTGTCACATCTCTATCATTTTCCTTTCCTCTAATATGCTCTAATATGTATTTGTTCATTGCTTTGTGGTTATTATGTTCCTACTCATGGTGAGAAGTTCAGACAGAAGCATAAAAAAAGATAGTTCTATCTGTCCAAATGACTGTAGTAATGTCCAATATGTACAATTTCTAACACTTCCCTGAAACTGAGCCCAGTATGTGCTCTACCTTCAGCATGACTATTCACTAAAGCATAGGTTTGTAGGTCTGACTTTGTATGTACTTGTCCACAGATGGTGCCCAAAAGTATTTACTTATTTTTAGTTTTGTGCTTATGGTAATAGTCTTCCATGGTGTTTCTAGGCTTTCATTCACTAAAGGCTATGACAAAATTTATTAGCTATAAAAAAAAAAAAATGGGGAAAAAGTAATGGGAAAAAGTATACTAGCAAACAAAGATCGGCAGCCAGCATTTATAAAATGAGATATTTATTTCTTTATTTATGCTAGTTTAGGGCCAAGACAGTGCCCTAAGGGCAAACAAATTATTCTTTTAGCAGAAATCCTAAAAACCTTTGGCTCAGCATTTCTCAAGGCTTATTTTATAGCTAAGTCTTGTTTTGATACTCTGTGAGCATTTTTTAATGTTGATTTTCACAGGCATATCTGTAATTTTTCCACGTTTTGGTTTTTATGATTTTGTTTGCAAAACAACTTACTGGCCAAAGACTTACCTAGGAGAATTAATTCTCCTAGTCTTGGAGAAGTAAATATTTTTTTTATAAAATTGCATTAATATTTTCCATGCTATCTACGTTTTTGAGAGCAATCAATGGTTAATCATAATACTTGAAATAACAGCTGGTAAAGAGTTTCTAGTATAAATATGAGGTCATATATGCTTTATATTACATGAAAGCACAGATGCTTTCTGGATGTTCCAGGAATATCTGAGGCTTGCAAGTCATTGTAATGAAAGCATGCAGATCTTAAATAAATAAAATTGTTACTTGTACTGAAAACTACAGTAAACAATGACATTTTAAGACCTTCTTCCTGGCAGCTCATTTATTTAGTTCAGTCTGCCCCACTAAGCATTCATTTTTAATTCACTGTTTTTTCCAGTGGTAGTCTCAAAAGTCTTCCACTGCTAACTTAAAGAATCCAAATGACTCTACTCTTCAAAAGAATCTATAGAACAGATAAGGGGGAAAACAATGCTGAAGAAATTTCTAACTGAAGACAAACCGCAGTGTTTTTGAATGTCAGTAAATTCTTTTTTTATGGTTACAGCAATAATCAGAAATTAAATTAATACTTTCAAAATATACATGGAGAACCAGGGATGTGGAAAGAATGTTATCAGTGATCCAGAATAACTGACATTAAAATAGATTAAATAAAGGAATCTGTAGACAACTATGTATATTCAACAACAACGTTCACTAAGTGTATAGCACTTAAAATGATAATATTAATTCATAGTTACATATAAAGATTCATAGAAAAAGAACTATGTAGTTTTCATTAATTTGATAGAGTAAAAGTATATATAATGAAGTGTTCAGTGGCATCATATAGAGTTATGTGTTAGAAATTGATTAGAGATGTTGCAAGCACCCTTCAAAGACTGTTGTCGGTTTAAACATACAAAAGATATGATACTGACAAAAGATACAAGCATAGTTTTTGGATGGCTTACTATCATCATTAGTGGATATCATCTCTATGTTTTGAAAGTGCATCAAAATGTTGGGATATAAATACCATAATTCCTCTTCTGTCTATTGAAGGACCAGGATCTCTTGAAGTTTGATATCAAAATACTGCAGTTCATGATTGATTGACACATTTTATATATATATATATATATTTAATAACATTTCTACTCCTTATTTTACATCTAAGTCAAGAAGCTTATAGAGATTTGGGAAAGTAAAACACTGGGTGGTGGGGAGGGGGAGTGTCAGTATATGCAGGACTAGATTGTGCTGTGAGTATAATGAATTACCCTGTTATTTCTATTATTTTTATTTCTATCTTGTTTCCACAGAAATACATTTTCTTTGATCCACTAAGACTTTTTCAGCCTATACTTCTTTAAGATCATATAACACATTCTACATACTTTTCTAGTTCAAGTCAACAGTAAAAAGAACAGTTTGTATAGATACAACACTTTGTTACATCTTTTCATGAATACTGATGAAAATCTATAGAAATTAAGAAAAAGCAGGAGAAAAAAAATGCAGACAATAGTTTGGAACAAATTAGTTTAACAGCAACTTGGTGAAAGAAAGGAAAAAGAGAGCACTAACAACAAAGTATAGGAAATGTGAAGACTGGGGAGGAAACAGCAGAAAAAGTATAAGTGAGAACAAAATAGATGTGGAAAACTGAAAAGGAAACATGGCATCAGGAGTGCATTTTCTGGCAGTATATTCAAGTATGTTACAGGTGTAATAAATCCCCCAAATGACATATCCTCATTATCACATGGACATGATAAAATACATAAAAATGATGAAAATGAAAATATGTTCAGTGAATACTTCAGTGTGTTGAAAGAAATTAGAATATATGCTTTGATCTGGTGAAGATGAAGAATTAATTACCGTCTGAATATCCAGCGTGTTTCATCAAAACCAATATGTTTTGTTGGGATGCCTGTAAGAGTTTGAAGTTCTAAACAGTAACTTTTTAATATATACTGTTATATACATACAAACATATTTTTAACACAAAGGTAAAATGATAATATCAAAATAAAATATTTAATCTCTATTGAACGATTATAAATAGTAGCTTTTACATAGTATTTTTGAGATTTTGAAAATTAACCATTGTGAAATATTTAATGTCAGTATCATTTAAAATTGTAGTCTGTTCTGTAGAGGAGAGAAGGGGGGAAAAAAAGAAAAAAAAATAACAAAGGAGAAAGGGAGGAAAGGAGGAAGAGAGGAGAGAGAATTACTTGCCAGAATTCCTAATGGACTGAAAAATCTCTTCCTATTGCCAACATCTAAAGTGGAATCAGAGAGTCAACTATAAGTTGGCTATAAATACAGTGATTCCAGCTGAAATAATTGAGAAGCTGATAAAGAAGTATATTAATAAAGAGCATTAAAGGATAGGGATATTTTTTACATCAACTTCATCCTTCTTAGTACATTTAGCTTACTGCTCTGTCATATTAATTTAAAAAAAAATAAAATCACAGTACAAGACCAGTAAAATTCAGGTAAAAGGATTAATAAATATCCAGCTGATGTTTAAAAAGTGGGAAATCATGTTTGAACTGAGATGCTTTCACTGAAGTTGAAAGGGAAGTACCCACAAAATGAAGGTCTTGTTCTAGAAGATAGTGGCTTTACCAAAGGTTAGGGGCTAGCAGTGACAGAACTAAAAAGGAACAATTCTGATTTTAAAATGGATGTGTTAAAAAGATACATCGCTGAATTCAGCATTGTTCATTGAGATAGTAAACCCTGGGAACACTTCGGGTATATATGCATTTCAGAAAGATGGAAATGGATATTAATGTAATTGAATTGAAATGGAAATAGTGTGTGAGAAAGCCATAAGAAAATTTTAAGGGCTAAAGAAAATTTAGATTTATGATCTCTATTTAGAATACTAAAATTAAGAGCATGATTTAACTTGATTATCCTATATACGTAGCTTTGCTATATAAGGTATTTATTATTTAATCTAGTGTTTAAAGGCAACACTAAAGATGATTGGGAGATTAATGAAAAACACTGAAAATGGAATATCATTGCTGCTCTTATGATTGAATATATATAATTTGTAGCTAAGATGCAGCATATATAATACATATGATATGATATATATCCATAAAATATATATGGAACGTAATCATTCAATTCCTGGGAAAGTCAACAGTTTAATTGCAGCCTGTTTGTCTACACCTAAAATGTGGAACTGAAACATACTCCCAGATCTTAGGTTTCGGTCCATGCCAAATTCTTATCCCATTCTTATGTCAGGATCAGACACCATCAACTTCATATGCCCTAAACAGCCTCAGACTCCCACCTGCAACAAGAGCAGCAAGGAAGCTGCATCTTCAGAAGCAGTCTGTACAACGAGGGATAGAGGTGGCAGTGGGCACTGCAAAGTATGATTCCAAAGCTGATTCCAAATCTAGTTGTCAGTCTTCTCCAAACCAAACTATTTACCAATGTACAGCCATAGCTTTGTTTTCAAAGTCTCTTATACATCTGAATACTTTTTACTGTCACATGGTCAGGCATCAAGTGTTGCTGTTAGCATCTGAAGAAAAAATATGGAATTGGAAATGCATCTCAGTACTTGAAGTGGCATAGAAATCTATTGCAGTATTTAACAACCCCCCGTAGAAATACATCCCTGAAAATCTGCATTGCAGAACACCTGGTAGACATTCTACACAGTATGTATTTTAACACTTTTAAATGAAAGATTGCTTTCAGTGTTACTTTACGTATTTCATTTATGATCATAAACATTCATCCCTGGTAACAGGATGTTGAGGCAATATGGCATATGATTTCTAATTGGTATCAGAAAGCCTTACATTGAAGTGAAATCTACTTTAAGGACATCTGCCTACTTAGCATACTATAAACAGAATATAACCTTTTCCCTTGTGCTTGAAGGATTACCTAAGTACATTCCAGTGGTATATTTAATGGTATTAAACTCAATATTGTAGCTGGATGTTTTAAGGATACGAGGAGAGGAGTAACCTACCCTCTTTAAACTAGACATTATGATTAAATCTGATTTATTGTTCCTGAGGTGGCATTCATGATTGGTATGCACAAGAAGTTGAAAAAAATATCCAATTTTTCAACTTCTAAGCTTATACTGTTGTTTTGTCTATTGCGGTAACATAAGACTATGACCAAAAAGGACAATTATTTAAACCAGAATTATTTCTAAGCATAAGTGTGTGTTTCTCACCTTTTCCATCCTGAGATACTGAACCACAATTAAAATCAGGAGTTATGCTGAAAAGTGACATTCCATATGAAGGAGCTTAAATTAACTGCCAGACTATGATGATGAGGCCATAAATTGCCTGAGTCAGGGAGTGGACTGAAGTAAGCAGTGATCCCTCACCCATTCTCCATTCTTCTGTTCTGACAGCAGTTTTTCTGCCTGCGGAGGCCACTTTTTCTTGCTTTACAGGACATAAAATCCTTTAGGAAGGACCATGGATCATTGGTGAGTGTATGATATCACCGTAAGACAAATAGGTTTGAGTGTAGAGGGAAAGTTGGCTAGGACGGGACAGTCATTGTTTTCATCCACATCATGACCTGCAGTGCTATCAGCTCAGATGGTCTCCTCCACCATGACGCAAACTTGCACTTAACTGCTGCCTGGCATCGAATCACTCTGATCATGAGAGTCTGGGATCAAGCTTATGCACAGTCTTCAGATATCACAGATACTATCATTATATCTTGCAGGTAGATTTAGAAAGCTTGTGAGCTCCTGGCACCTAAATAGACAGTTTGATTTCCAGAGATGCCAATCACTTAGTGATATCAGTGGCGTTCACTGAGAAATCAGTATGCAGAATTTTTAAAAATTAAGACATTAGAATTTAAGTGGCTAAATATGAATTTAATAGCTTAACTACAGACAGAAAATGTCTGAATGTTTCTTCTTTCATTCTCCCTAATATTAAGTAAAGTAATTTTTTCTCATTATAGTAATGAATTCAGCAATATACCATTAAGACTCAGTCATGCAATTTGTACTCCTGTTGCCAGGCATTCAGGTTATGCTTGCATGTCACAGTGCATTATCATATAGAAACAATCAAGTAATCTCTAGAGAAACTGTATTGGGTCCTGGAAATATCGTTCAATGCTCTATCGTGAATTTTATATCTGCTGACATATATTCATACCATAACATGATGCTATTTGTATTTCTTATTACTACATAACACAAATAGTTCCACAGGCCACTGTGAAGGAACTTTCAGGGTCATTAAAATGACCAGGGGCTGCATCATTAAGTCTTAAGTTCGTAACTGTTTTCTACTTCTATACTAGAAGAAAATCCTTTCTACTACCGTACCACTTATTTCATGTATTTTATCAACTAGTCTCACTCAAGATAAGCTCCTCATTTTTGCAGGTACAGTTGCAAGTTTATATTACACTGTCGATGTTGTGTAAAATTCTCTAACTTCTGCACCAAGGATATTCTATATCCTGATCTTTCTAGTCATGTAGGTATTCCTCTTGGTCTAAATTGAACTCTTACCATGAGCGAAAATAGACCTGTCTGAAGATCATTCAGGAGTCAGAAAGTTTCTTCTGAACATTTTAAACCGTTCAATAACACTTTTATTTTGGAATCACCTTGCCTCTGTTTCACTTCTTAAACTTCTGACTAATGCTGTGTGTAGCATTGAACCATTATTAGAGTTCTGCTTCAGTGCCTTTCCAGGGAACATTGAGAGCAAATAAAATTAGCACTGACTAAGGACCTGTCTTGAAAGACAGACTTTCAGTTGTGATCTAGAAGTTTTCACACAGAGAACGTAACAGGTGAACTTACCTTGTTTCCAACATACACAATACTGAACGAAAATGAGAATGTCATTGGTAGAAAAGCAATGACATTTGAAAGACAAAAATGCCCTTTCAGATGTTAGTTAAGAAGTCATCAATGCAAATGAAAACATTGCTGCCAATATACTTTTAAATCTAACCCCTCATATCTTCTGTTCTCCCATTAACAATATGAACACCGAACACTTAGAGCCCACTATGCTGTCAAACAAACCAGGGCAAAATATGCAATGCATTGTTCAGTTTCCTAAATGTAGGTCTGTAGGAGACAGAAGAGCTATTACAAATCTTCTTTGAAACTATCAGCTCCTCTGAGACATGGAATTTTGAGAAAGAATCTTAAAGAGTGATTGTGCTTTTTCTCTCAGAAACCCGAATATCACTCAAGAGAAAAGAGAAAGCACAGAGAATTCAATATAGCCCCTACAGAAGTACAGTCAGTAACAGTATACTTCTTGTGTTGACTACTACGCTGCTACACTGTTATACAAGCAGAGAGAAAGCAACAAGGATTATTTTTTTTTTTGATAGCTGTCATATTGGAAAGGTAGGATGAAGATGAAAAGTCTCTAGCTAGACCAGCAGTTTAGAAAGGAAAAACTTCTATTAGGAACTTGGGAAGGACCAATGTAGTTTTGTGTGACAGCCTGGAAGTGAAATGTTGTAAGTTACTGTCTTTTAAATCCAAAGAAAGGGAATGGCAAAAGAGATGGGACTTCAATTCACACATTTTCTAAAAAATTACATATCCTATATCACTTTAAAAGGCAGAAAAGCTGAAGAAATTTGAGAGGTTAATAGAGGTGTACCAAAGATACTTGCCTCGTCTTTGGCATACAGTTTTTCCATTTATCTTAATCCACAAAAGCAAGTGATTACAGATTTTTATTCTAGGCACAGCCTGGCCTGCATAGATCTATCATCTGAGTCTGAGTATTTAAAAATGGATATGATTGGAAAGGTCTACTGTGTCAATGGAAATTAAACTATTAATGACATAAGGGGATGCATTTTATAGAGCTCATTACGAATTTGTATATTTAAAAATTAAAATATTTTACAATACTTTCTGCCCGTAACAATCATACATAATAAGTATGAATAGAAAAATATTCAAGTGTAGTACTTGCTCTTTATTAACCTCAGTTCCTAGGTATTTCAGTTTTAAAATTAAATTCTTATGTGCGTTCCTTTTCTGAAGATGATGTCATAGTATACAGCCATTCTACTATAAGAAATACTGGTAGGAATACCTGTTTCTAAATTCTAATTCTGAAATGTACATCATTCAGACTTTGTGACAACTACAACATAATTGTAGATTGCAAATTTTCAAATTAGAGAATATGAAAATTATCTCCATCAATTTTTTATTTTTTTTTTTTTACGGTGAGGGTCAGATAGTAATTTTCCACCCTTGCATTTTATGACTGTTTTTGTAAACCATAACAAAACCAATGTTTTCAGCTGTCTCTGGACTTACTTTTTTTCCAGGATGCATGCACAGTTGAAATTAATTTGATTTTTTTTTCTAAATATAAAAAGAAGTACAGAAGGACTTTTACCTCACACTAAGATCACTTTCAACAGCAAAAGAACTTTTTCTGCCAGCTATGGCTCACATCCCATCTGGTAACAACAGTGACCCAAGAATTGCGCCTGAGAATATCTATATTTAAGGAAAACTTGATTCTCCAGAGTGTTCTTCTTATAGCTGCTATTTGTCAAGTGATCTATAGTAAGTCAGGCTCTTTCTCAAAAGATATTTGTTGCATGGAAGTGACCACAAATCAAAACTAGTATAAAACTGCATAAAAAGAAATGAACATGGAAACAGGGCAAGAGAAAAAAATGAGAAATGATTGCTTCAGCTTGACTACTTCATATCTTGCTTGAAATGATGAGATTTCCCTTATAAATTAGATAGATTAACTAGATTTCAAAAGTAAATGAGAATTAAGGGAGATCAAAGTCTAACAAACTGGTAAATGTGGTGATCAAAGTAGAAGAGGTATCCCAGAGCAAGGAACAAGGCAAAGAGATAGCTGTGTAATGAAGAGTTGAAGTTGATGTAATTGATGGAGAGGACTGAAGAAAAGGAAACTTGAAAAGAGAGCTAGCTAAGAGAGCAGGGATGTGTGCAGAGCTTAGGAATCAAAGAAGGTTTTGAAATAGCTACTCAGCATGGTGTCCAAGCAGTGAAGTAGTTCAGAGAGCCAAGGCAGGGCCAGCATGCATAAGAGCTCAGTATGAGGTGCTTGCTGCATAGGCTCCAGACAACGTATAGGCTCATGCCCTTCAGGGGGAACACTTAATTTGTTTTTTGAGAGACACAACATAGATGGACTTTAAAATGTTTTTGGAGATACTTCACAGTCTTGACATGGGGAAGAAAAAGGAAGAAAATTATGATGAACTCTTTTGGCATTTGACAAACTGTTCATTTACCTCACACTCTTTTACCAAAATCAATATTTTACATAACTGGTGAAAATTCCCACTGAATCCCTGAGCAGGACAGGGGTTTGGAACTAGATGATCTTAAAGGTCCTTTCCAACCCAAACCACTCTATGATTCTACAATAAAATAGGATCAGCAGTAGTGCTCGTATAGCTTGTCAAGGCTTGCTTTTAGCAATCTAATATCAAAAAATGTGGAAATGAGCTGAATGGTGAAGTGTGATTAAATTCCAGCCTTAATTTTTTTTTCAGTTTTCCTTTTCTCCAATCTTAGTTTGTGGAATGTGTTGCAACTTGCTTGCTTGTAACTTGTACAAGATACACATGATTTAATATAAGTTTACATGAGCCCGAATCTGAATCTGCAAATCAAACAAGTTTTTATTTGCTTTACTCTGTGAAATGTAGTGCAGTTTGTTTACGTTATTTGAAGTGCTAATTAAGGGATTTTTATTCCACTTGACAATACATTAGTGCTTAACACTTGATTGGCTTCTGTAAGATACTTTTCTGACAGAAAAAAAATGTATATATATATATATAAATGAACTATAACTTGTATTCCATTACTTACAGAAACAATCTAGACAAAATCCTTAGAACTATGATCATTGGACATCTCCTGCTAAGAGGTATGATATCTATTTTATTTTACAGGCTCTGGAAAAATGAAACACATTATATAGTGTATTTCTAACAGATCCTTGTCCTTGTTATCCTAAAGGCTTCTCCCCTCACATTTTTTGTTTGTTTGTTTGAAGTGTGAATTTGCAGCAGTAGGTTTCTTTCTTTCCTCCAGTCCCATGCTCTAGCTTGTGTATATTTTCTCCATTGTCTGTATCCCAGCTATGATATTGTTCCCCCATTTCTTTGACTCAACAGAAGAATCAATAAACAACTTTGGAGAGCATCCCTAAGCTTTGTCTCCATGTCTGCTGTTGGTCTCCAGACAGCACGGAAAACTCTGTCACATTCGTGTGTCTTCAGGTTTCTTTCTGAGCCTCTGCCACTTGAGGATACCGTGTATTTGGGAGAGATGGAATTATTTAGCTCTGATTTAGCTCTGTCCAGGAAACTAAATATACGTTATGAAAAAAAAAAAAAAAAGTCCACCTTATATAAATAACATCCTGAATTTGGATAAAAAGCCTAGATCTTACATTTTGTTGTTACTGATTTTTTGCTATTAGAATATGTCAGAATATCTTACTTCACATGCAAGTTTCCCATGGAAGTCAAAATGGATGACATGGTCATCCCAGTGGTTGACCATCTCATCAGTTCCCACAAGATGTTGAAAAATTGGAGAGCTGGATATCTATAGCCTCTGAGCTACATGTTTTCTTGGTACACTTCCTAGAGAGGTGATAAGAAATTATCCTGGAAACCCTTAGAACTGATAACCTAAGAGTCCCAAAATTTAGGGAACTCGAATATTAGAAACTGGGAAATCTAAGGTGCTTGCCCAGTACCTTGTCCATGAAGACACAGACAAGCCTACAGAAAGTGTTCCTGGAAGATAAATAAAAAGTGATCTGCTAGCAGCAGCTCCCTGTCACAAGACATATAGGAAGCTAAGAGGAAAAACATCTCTTTCTCAGCCTTTCTCTTTAGTTTCATGTAAGTGAGTCCACTTTAATTCAATCTAGCCTCACTTAAATTGGTGGGAGGACTGCATAGTGGCTATGGGGCTATCAACCCAAAACTAGAACTTTCAACTCAGATCTGCAGACTCCAAACATTGCCTCTCTCATGTGAAGATTTTTCTCACCAGTGTTTAAGATTGCACTGATTTTTCGCTATGATGAACCTCAGAAAGTTCAGATGCAGTTCAGCCCACTGGCAGTTTTTTTAACTCATACATGAGCTGATAAAGTGAACCATAGCCAGCTAGTTTTAACAAAGATTTACTTTGATTTTTTTTATATATATATATATATATTTTTTAAGAAGGAATGTCTGAGAAAACATATCCCAAAGCTAAGTTTATGATATATTATGCCATATATATAGCAGACCCTGAAAGGCACTCAAACACTTTATTTCCTTTAGTATTCAATGACCCATGCTTCCTCCCTCCTTCCTCAGCCTCTAATAATTCTCTAGCATTAGGAAGCAAATCAGAGAAGTATATATGATTTTCCCCACATATAAGTCTTTTATTTAGAAAGACAGATTTATTTTCTTATTAAGATAATCTCTAACATCTCTCCAGGATATTTTTCAAATTTTCTCAGGGTTTGAAAGACAGTAGGAAATGCACACCAGTCGATATAGCTTGTTCGTTTCTCTAAATTCTGAAAAGGAAAAAAAAAAAAAAAGAAAAAAAGAAAAAAAAAAGAACATTTCCATAAGATACCTCCAGAACAGAAGTTTAACGTATTAGTTCTAACAGTGCAGTTTAGACATTTCCTTATGCCATGTTTTACTAATGCCTAAATATTACTTGTATCTTATACTTTTCACGTCTTTCCCTCCTTCAAGTCTTCTCCCACACAACTAGTTTACTAGATAAAGCGCCTCTTGGAACTGGACAGGAATACATATATATATATATATATTTCTACTGTTTATCTGTTTTGTTTTCTGTTGAATTTTTGTGTTTGTTTTTAAATGCAGCTCCTGAATGAGTTAGCAATGTCCTTTTTCTAAAATTTCTGAACAGATTTTTTTTGACATTCATGACCATTTTCTTTTTTAGTTGAACAAAACAAGAACTTTTTCTCACCAAAAGTGGAATTTGTCTTCTAGTTTTGCCAATATAATTTACAGAACGGAGGGCAAACTGTATCCATTTTACATTTCTTGTATGCCTACTTCATCTTAAATTATGTCCTTGTGAATCACCATATCAAATGTTTTCACAGACAGACTGCAGATATATTAAGTTCAGCAAATTTAAATCCATCTACATTTGTCTGACACAAGCTACCTGCAACAGGACTTTGTGGCATTTTATCACATTTTCCTCCGATCGCTACACCCTTGAGCTTCCCTTCAGAATTTGTTCTAAAAGCTCATGTGGTAGTAAGGTCAGACTAATGGGACTTACGCATGTTTGGTTTTACTATTCTACAGGTAGAAGATGACAGGTTCTTCAAAAAATCCTTGCTACTGAACTTTCAGCATCATACACTGTTAGTGTTATAATACTTCACAGAATCCTGTTTCAAAAAAAAAAAAAAAAAAGCAATTAGTTGTAGATAAATTGAAATAAAAGATATAAAAGATTCCTTTGCTACTTTTGTTTCTTGTATAACCAAAAATGTGGATAGGAAGGATCTTCCAAAGGTCATCTAGTCAGTCTTCTTTCCCCAGTGCAGTGTCAGTGCATGCATACAAAATGGAAATAGCATACCATCTTGCAATTGTGCTCGCGTTATCATTAGGTACTATTCTTAACAGATACTTGTCTAAGACTTCCAAATACAGACTCCATGCCCCTGTCATGTAATCTATTTTGATGCTTCACTATCCATAATATTAGACAATTTTCTTAATGTCTTACCTGACTCTAACTCGTTTAGATGGAAGCTTCAGCTTGTTTTATCGTCTTTCATATGGCAAGGAATTGGTTTTATGTCTCTTTACAGTTATCTTCTGCATATTTAAAGAGGGTTATTAAGTGAAATAAAGAGGCACAGGCTCCTCCTTTAGCCACTCTGGTCCAAGACCACTCCTGTTTTGTCCCTGGGGTCCAGCCAAGTGCCCAGGAACCGAGGGGCTCCACCCAGGCGGGGGAATGTACCTGCTTCTTTCCTCACTCCAGCCACTGGTACAGAGCTCCATACACACCTCACTCATGCTGGTCCCCCTCAGTAGCTAGTTTGGGAACACAAACTGCTCCCACCCCAGAGGCTGTGGGTAGAAGACCACCACAAGCTCCAGTAGATGACGCTAGGACCCCACTCGCTCCAGTAGCTGGCACCACAGGTTGCAGGTGCCTACATCCCTGGCCTGATTCCAGTAGCTGGCACAAGCTTCACTCACATGTATGTGTACTGGTCTTGCCAGTAGTGGGCATGCACTCCTTGCAGTCACATACACATGGGAGAGAGAGCATTAATACACAAAAAGACAGAGTTAATAAAAGATTTAATGAGAAAATATAAGAAGGTAGATCAGACTGTAGTGATCGGTTGCAGGGCTCTGGCAGACAAGTGTCCTGACTGGCACCATTTTACACAACAGGTCCTTTTATATACTTTTCTACCTCCCTTCTTGTTCCTCTTTCATCTACATGTCCCCCATGGGTTTACAAAGCTCTGCAGTTTCCTGCATCCTCCTAATCTAGGGCCCCTTGATTTACAGTCTCATCAGCTTCAGGTCTCATTCTTGCTAGAAGTGGTGCCTGTAGCTTGCTAGCCTGCCAATTAGTGCGACTGGGAGGTTTTTATCTGGTCATTGTCTCCCAGCTTGGAAATCCTCCATCAGATTATCCTGCTGGAATAAATGTTCCTATTTTCTCACATACTCTCATAAATTAATGTGACCGACCAGACTTGAGTTCTATCACTACCTCCATTTCTTATTATCCCTTACTGAATTTGAAAAGGTCCTTGACTTTGGAGGAGCAGACATTCTCCTTCTACATATCCTTACAAAGGTTACTGTATCACCTTTGAAACATCTGTTCTTACAGCTAAGCAATACCGGTACTCTTTCCTCATACATGATCTCTTTCAAAACACTCTTATGGTCTCTTCTATGGTTTTATCATTTAGTCCATGCCTTTTTTGTTGTGCAGTGTCAGAACCTGGACACAATATTCACCAAAACTTTAGCAAAGCTGAGAATAATATTGTATTTCCTGCATATATTTTATTGGTTATTCTCCTGCTTAGAGGAAAAAGTGTGTGCCCTCCATTGGCAATAGCATACATTTTGTATTTACGTTTAGACTGAAGTCAACCACACTCAGATTTTGTTCTGCATCCTAATGATTTATCCAGTTCCCTAGTCTCTATTTATGTAGTTGATCATTCTGGTTTAAATGTAGAATTTTCAACTTGTCCGTTTCAACTGAATTCTGAGTTCCGCATCCTTTCAGGTTTAAGAGTGCTTTGAGTTCTTTTCTAGGCATTTATGCTTCCCGTTCTTCAAATACTTCCCATTCTTTCCAACAGCAGCTGTAAATATAATGCACATACTCTCTGTTCAATCATTCAGTTTAATAATGAAACTATTAGTGGCAATGGAATCAGAGGTGAACTTGGACTGTCTATTCTTTACACTTTCATTTTCACTGTAACCCACTTCTGAGTAGTTTTCCAACCAGTTATGTATTTGAGATTTGTTTTTCTATAGTGGCTTATTACTTCTCAGTGCCTCCTCAGTCTACTTATGAGAATGTCATGTCAGAGTGTGACTGGCAAAATCCGTACTAACATCGGGATACATCCCTTTTTACGTACAGCTCTGGTACTTTTTTTTAAAGAAGAAAATTGGGTCTGTTCAACACAAATTGTTCATAACAAGTCCAGGTTAGCAGTTACTCATCTAAGCTGTTTTCTTTTAGGTGCTTAGACATTGTTCTTGTCCATTTTCTAGGAATTCAAGCTAAACACTCCATCCATAATTACCTCAGTCTCCTTTTTTCTTCCTTTTTGAAGGTAGGCATTACAATCACTTACCAGCAACCATTTCTTAAATCACTACTCCTCTTTTAGAGTAAACTGAACTGAAAATGCAGTGCAATGGAATAAGTGGAAAAGTCTAAATGAAAATCAGCTGCATAAATGAAGAACAAGAAACTAAGCAAATGTTCTGCAAAATTGAACCTGAGCACTCAAAGACTACCATTAGGATAATTATTTATTCTTTTTTTTTAGCACCGAGAATTTATTCTGACCCTGGCAATATAAAATGTAGTTGTTTTTTTTTTTCTAAATATGCTTTAACCTGTTCGTACACTATGTCTGGAGAAAATCTTCCCAGTGTCAATGGTAGCAATTTCATTAGCCACATGATCGTGCTTTGTATTTTCCTGTAAACTCTTGAAAAATAATACCAAACATGGTGATTGTCGAGGGATATTTTCCTAGACTCCTACAGTGCTTGCCTAGCTATTTACTTTCTCATGTGACATGCCTGGAGAGTTGTCCGTATTTCTTTCCCATGGCTTGTCTAATTTTGTCCTTGCATACTTAGTCTTCAGTTTTATTTGTCCGTCGAAATCTGATCAAATTTTTACTTTCCACATGCTTTATTCCTGAAGTTGGGTTCAGTGATCATTTCATGGTCATATTGTTCTCTTAGTACTATTATATTTTTTTCTCAGCAGTGTGACAGTTCATAATGTGATCACTGAGGCAATCAGCTCTGGGGCAGACATTCTTTAGCAGAGTGGGGGGATCTCGCTGTGTGAGGGTTTTTTCCTTCTTCAAGGCCCCTCAAGGCAGCCGAGTAGGCCTCCAGGCCCCGGCAGCCGTTGTGAGGCATGTTGTTGCCAGGAGCCAGGAGCTGTGTCTGTTCCCTGCCTCCCCTTCAAAGGCAGCCCCTAGGGAGCCCGAGCGGCCTGGAGTTCGGGGAACAGAGCGGGCAAACAGGGCACGGCGCATCAGTCAGGGCAGCGCGCTCTTGGCCAGGGCAGTGTCCCTCCCCACTCAGGAGAACAGCTCACCTACCTGTAGCTAAACCAGCCATGGCCTGCACTAGGCAGAAAGCTCTTTACAGAAAGTCTGTGGTGACCCAGGCTGACTGCCTGGTCAGAAATGCGGCAGTTCAGGTCTCTGGATGCAGGGAGTGCCTCAGCCTGTTGCTGCCATCAGAGGGTGTCAGAGACACCATGTGTGTGAAGTGGAGAGGTTAAGTGCTATCAGCGAGTGTGAACAGGAGATAGACCGGTGGAGCAGCTCCCTGCCAGGCCTGAAAGAAAGGCACCAGGGTGAGACACCCCAAATAGTGGTGGACCCCCTGCCCTGTCACTGTGAGGCAGAGGGAGGGGAACTAGGAGATGAGGAGGAATGGAAACAGGTCCCTGCTCGGAGTCACAGGGAGTCTCCCTCCCTACCAGCCTCACCTTCCCAGGTGCCCTTACACAACAGGTAAGAGGCCTTGGAGCTTGAGAGACTGGTGGGTGAGGATGTGGTCAAAAGTCCACCCAGAAGGTTGCCTAGGGCAAAGAAGTTGACTCCACGCCTCAAGACTGCCTGCACCAAGAAAGAAAGAAGGGTGATCGTTGTAGGTGACTCCCTTCTCAGGGGAACAGAAGGCCCTATATCTCGGCCTGACCCTACCCATAGGGAAGTCTGCTGCCTCCCTGGGGCCTGGGTCAGGGATATTGCCAGAAACCTTCTCAACCTGTTTCACCACTCTGATTACTGTCCTCTATTGATAGACCAGGCTGGCAGCAATGAAATTGCTGAGAAAAGCCTGAAGGCTATCAAAAGGGACTTCAGGGGACTGAGGCAGTTAGTAGATGGAGCGGGAGTACAGGTGGTGTTTTCCTCTATCCCTTCAGTGGCAGGGATGGGTACAGAGAGGACCCAGAAAGCCCACCTGATAAACACATGGCTCAGAGGCTGGTGCCATCAGAGAAATTTTTTACTGTTATAACCTTTCTTTTGCAGACTTTTTTTTTCTTTTTTCTTTTTTTTCCCCTTTATATATATTTAGAATTCCCCTTGCTGCAAATTGCAGTTGTTGCCTCTTGTCCTTCTGCTGTGAACATTTGAGAAGAGAATGGTCCTGTAATCCTCCCTAGGTCATGAAAACAGTAGTTAAACTCCTCCAAACCCTATTAGCTTATTCTTCTCTAGGATGAACAAACTTTTATTGATCGAATTTATTGATCAAAAATGTACATATTATATCTATAACACTATTTTATATACTTTTTTTTCTTTTTTATGAGAGAGAACTCATTAAGTGCTATTCCTTTTTTTACAAAGTTCTGAAGCTTTGTTTCAGTTGACATTATTTTGATAACATAAAAATATTCTGGGTTTAAAAGCAGTCTCAAGAAGAAGCACACTGCACTCAATGAAAAATCCATTCTGTCAATCAACACAAATTGTTTAATCTCAGCTGAAAGAAGATAGCAGAGAACAGTCTTTATTTTATCTTATGATTACTTTGCCTTAACTCTCTGCCCTAAAGCAAAATAAAAATAAATAAAATTCAAAGAAAGGCAATGAAAAATAACAGTGAAAATGAATCACCAAATGAGTTACAGAGTAATCACTCATGAAAGAACAGAGACTGATAAAAGTAATAACATTTCACTGTCTTCCTAACGAACCTGAAATTAACTGTTAAATACTAAATTCAATCCAAAAGATAAATCTATGATAAAAAATATGGCTATGGTTCCATACAGAAATTTTGATTTCTACAGACAAGCATTACATATGATTGGAAAAAAAAAAAAAATATATATATATATATATACACACATATATATATATTAAAAAAAAAAAAGTCAGAATGTTACATACCAGGAATGCAGAACTAGCCAAATTCCACTCAAAATCAGTATGACTGGCTGCACTCAGGCAGAAACGCAGTGTAGAATCTTAGACTCAGTGAAGTCAAAGCTACAATTTCTAGTCTTAGTATCAACTCAAAATTCTTATACAGTGTTTGAAATCGTCTCCAACTCGACTAATCAGTTGCTTGCTCTTCCTTAAAGTTTGTCATTCCCATTAGCTGGAGATTCCTGACCTTCCTAACCCCAGTCTCAGATTAACACCAAATTCATTACTTAAGTTTCCATTAATAGGACAGTAGAGCAGTAAGCAAAGCAGAGTATATGTTGATGGACGAGCAGCAAATGTTACCTATGCAACAGCTGGGATACAAAGTTCGTAGCTACAGCTTTTAAAACACAAATTACTGCTTTCCAATAAAAATCACAACATGGTTTCTAACTGTCTGCAAAACAAAATTAAGTAACATATACCATTCATGTATTTTACTTCATGGATCCTTGGCTTATTTAGACCTATAATGGGAGGTAAGTGAGTATTTGAATTAGGTTTGTGGTTCTCCAAGTTCCAGCTTAGTTCAACTGAATGCTAGGATATAGTCATCATTAGTCTCAACATTAATATTTCCTAAAATATGGACCCTGCAGTAGCTGAGAGATTCCCTCCAAACTGTTACATACACTTCTTATGATTGGTTATGCACATGTTCACACTATTCAGTTAGGTATCTATCTATACCTGAAAACAGGTACGTGAGTTTTTTAATACATTCTGTATTCCAGTGAAAATTATAGACCAAACTTTATGCAACACAATTCTAAAATTTCCAACATTTTTTTTAATGCAAATGCTAGTCCAGCATGCACCATATTCTAGCACTGAAAGGAACATAAAGCAAAGCAATATTTCTGTCCTAATTGCTTGGCAATATAGGAAGCACAAAAATAACCAATAAGTGAAAATGTTGAATAATTATCTTTTTTGTTTGATTATCTAGCTGCAGCTAATAACAAATAGATAAGTATTAAAATTGCTAGTTTAGTTTATAGAAGCTATGTAAATTGTGATTAATTGCACTCCAAAAGTTTCAGAGACTTTGGAATGGAAGTTGTCCTTTTTTTTTTTTTTTTTTTTTTTAAAAAACACTCTCCCTTAATTTATATTAAACTTATTTAATTAATTAATTAATTAATTATTTTTCTGAAAAACAGAGTCTGTGGTGAGGCCTTCTTATTGTAATCATTCCTGAACTATATTAAAGCAGTATTTGGTGGAAAAGGCAATTTTCATTCTTTTGAGGGATACATCATAAATTCCAAAACAGTTCTGAAACTCATCGGTCATCTGCTGATCTGAATTGATTTGTTCATTACTAATTCCTTAATCATATTTTGTTTTGATTTTCTGTTGAAATGAACACCTGTTAGATTCGTAGCCTGTACAGTGTATATATACATATTTAATGTAATACTGTAACCAGACTAGTCAAAGGATCTGCTCTGTAACAAAATATAATGAGTAAATTATGCACTTTTACTGTAACACAGATGTCATTTTACAGGACTACACTGTGCTGTGGAGGAGTTCTGGAATGGTGGAAGTATGGAATTATTTTAATCCAGAAAACATTTCTTTTTCCAATCCTATTATTTTAATTGTTTTATTTATGACATAATAATTCAGTTTACTGCTGGTCCCAAAATTTTCCAGACTTCCATCTGGAAGACTTCCATCTTTTCCAGACTTTTCCATCACCTCACCAAAACCAGTCATTTTTTCATAGTTTTTGTTGTTGTTGTTTCCTCATTCTTCTCATTCCCTTCAGTATATTCTGTAGGAGATCTTCAGCCACTGGATTTCAAGAGTTCACATTTTATGAAGTTCTTCAGTTGCTAATCAAATATATTTTGATGGTTTGGCATTTGATAATCAAATGTGTTTGACGTTTAGAATTGGAACAGTATTTCATTGAACAAACAAACCAAAGTATCCTGCCCATGCCATGGCCTTCTAAGGGCAGAAGGGACAGAAAGATGAAGAATCTCTTTTTGAAGACTTTTGAATGCACATCACACTTGCTCCAACTTTCACAGGCTCAATTACTCATTTAGCTTCAGTCAGACTCCCTTAGGCTCACACCCACTTACTGACACAAAATTACCTTTTATTTCACAATAACTCTGATATGACTGCTGGAATCCAACTGTGGCAAAACGTCTAACTCATAGGCCAATTGTAAGAAATAATTGTGCAGCCAAAAAGAAGAAAGAAAAGAAAAAAAAAAGTAAATGTATGTAAATTGCAGCTGAAGAAAATGCTTATAATGCTTGTTCCTTCCTGGGCCCCCTAAGATTCAGCTTGAAGTGACTAATGCTCACACCTGAGCTCATACAAGTCAGTTCCAGGAAATTTTTTTTGAGTTATTTATATTATTTGTGCTATCTTTTACTCCTTCACATCTCTCTATCTCTCCTTTCCTCTTCATCCTCTTTTGCATTTCTACTCACAACATGTGTGCAAGACACAAAAATAAATACAATTTTATGTGAAAGAATTTGATACAACTTTGAGATTTAAGGAGAGCATTTTCTACTGAACTGCTGGAGCTGAAAGCAGCAGGTGTGTCAAAGTACATGTGGGTGTTACACAGATGCAGGTAATATACACAAATATATCCTGACCACTTTTGCCCATAGTCAGTCAAAATAAACTTTGATTTGCAAATCCAGATTTAATTTGGTAGAGAATTGGAACTACTGCTTATACAATAATGCTCATTGCAAATGGTAAGTAATGCAATAGATTCCAACCCATGTATTTCATTGTTGGTTTTGTTTTTGTTTTTCCAAAAGAGGAATACCAATAATAAAGAAGAATGATAATAATGGAAGAGTTTAATAAGTAGCCAAGAAGTAAGCTGAATAGTTATACATTCCTTCTTTTCCTATCATCTCATAGAACCAAAAACACAATTAAAATTATTGCTCTTATTTTACTGAAAGAAATCAAAATGCATTTAATAGATTATAAATTATGTGTGTGATTAAAGCTTTTTTATTTATTTATTTTCCTAATTACACGCATTTAATATATTATTCAGGGTGAACAGTGAAATTACTTTAATCCTCAAGAAATATTCTCTTAGGTGGCTGCATTTCCTGCCATCCAAAAGGTTGCGTTAAACAGAGTGGAAAATTCTTTAACTCCGTGGTAATCTAGTTGGTTTTTGAGTCACTAAGTATGTATTGCTTAAGCAGAAGAAAATGAAAATGAATGTCCATGTTAATTTGTAATGAATTGTTGCACAGGGGTGTGAGTCAGACTGTGTATCTTCTCTATTTTGATTGTGATTTACACAGACATATGGACATGTGGTTTCCCTATACTTCACTAAATTCCAATGAAAATATCATATTTGTCTAAGCAGAGTGAAAGTCACAATGTATACTGTTTACTATATAGAACAGCAATTCTGTGATCACATTGCATGGCTGACAAAGGCACTATTGAATTACAATTTTTAAGAAACTGAATAATCAGAGCATTTATTTCTGCTACCATGGGTCTATAGAAATAAAGATGCAATTGTTTCATAAAACATGCAATATTTGGAGAGAGAAGAAAAATTAAATAAGGATTCTTGTGGCCTTAAAACTGGAAATTAAACACTCAACCAGACAAAGAAATGACAGAGATAAATGACAAAGACTAGAAATGTATTCTGTGAAAAATAAATTGGAGCTAATTATTGTAGAGGAATCAATATTCTTGTTGACCTGAACTTAGAAGTAATGCCAGATTAGTCACTAGTTTGATAAACAATTAGGCAAAATACCTGTGGGCACTGCATTTCAGGTCTCTTTTGCAAAAATACTTCAGTGAACATGGAGTACATCCATCCCACTACCTACAAGTCTGGTGCCACAATCACAGAAGCAGTTTGTAACAAGAAATATAAAATGAAAAAAACTGTTTTGGGGCATGTTTGAGACTACAAATGCTTGGGAATTTGGGAACTTTCATATTTGGAGGTTAGGTAGGTATGTGTAGCTGATTGACAGCTAAAAGGGACTTCAGTAGCTGTGCAGATGGGGATATGGCTGTATTATATTACGGCTCCATTCTGGTCTATGCATTCAATCATGGAAAACAAGATGTGAAGGAAGGATCATTTTTGCCCAGATATCATTCTGGGAAGAAGCGAGTTGCAGCTGAGTATTCACATTGCACTCAGGGCATGAGAAGCACTCCTGGGTCCCTAGTTTAGTTGTAGTCTTATTTTATCACTTACAGAAAAAGAGGAGCAAGAACAATTTAATGTGGAATGATTTTGGGGAATAGAATTGAGAACTATAAATGGATGTAATAAAAAGGTGTTATAAAATAGTTAGAACTTCTAAAAAATGTCTTTTTTTTTTTTTTACTGTCATGTGGAACGATCTCTAAAGGTCAATGGAGAATACATTAAACGACCTTCTGTATCTGGTGCCTTAGAGGCATGAGACAAACCATTTTTTCCTCAAAATGATACCCTGTCTATTCATTAAGAGTTACATGATACTAAGATTTCATGCAACAGTTACTCTCTATGATTTCAAACAATTCTGAAAAATAATAGTTTTTGTCCCTGTGTTTCCACAAAGCTATAGTCTTTAATCCCAAATTTGTTCTTCTTGATTGCCAGTTTGCTGAACTTCTGTGTACGCAGCCTGATACAAAGACTTTAAAATCGATGTATTTTGCCAAATCTGATATATTATTTCAAACATTTTGATTTATATAGTATATTAAGTGGGTATAGTATCCATGACTTTAAGGAGAATATTTTAAAATGTATTTTTTTAATAATCTTTTAAAAAGAAGAATATTAGAAAAAAATAAGATAAACATGGCTTTAAATGAAGGCGAACAAGTTATAAATAATTGCAAGAGTCGCTTCAGTGTTTCGGAAAAAAAAAAGAGGAAGGAGAGAAAGAAAGAGAAAGAGAGAAAGAAAGAAAGAGAAAGAATCTAAATACAAGAAAAATAGTTTTATTTATATAAAAATTCATCAAAGATTTTGTTTATATTGAAATTAAAAGAACAGGTGAGAGCAGTCTACAAAAAGCTGTGTTCAATGAAAATCAAGGTTATCATAATATTCTTTCCTTTAATACCCTCGTTTTCAACAAAGTTCACTTCAAACTGCTTTATGTGACTTTCTATCTATATTTGCGTTGTAGGCCAGCTACTTCAAAATGGTACTACTTTCAGAACAATGTCCTAGAAGCAGAGTGGTACTCTTCTTTTATCTCTACACAGACATGGTCTAACACAATAGGTACCAGAGTACCCAGACCTGAAATATGCTATAGTGAGTTCAGTGGGATGGAAGTAAATATAGAAATTTTTGAAATAAAGCAGAAAGAGTAAGAAAATAATTAGCATAAAGAAAATTAAATAAAAAAAAAAAAACAACAACAGAAGTAACAGGACATAAATAGATCAATCTAGAGAGGCTTACAGATTAAGAAGGAAGCAAGGAAGGAAGGAAGGAAGGAAAACTTTTAACACGTTACCATTTCCTTACAATTTGTACTCAGTGACGTATTTGATAATGACCTTCAGTAACCTGGTTAGAATAGATAAGAAATGTTGTAGCTGTGATATGCCTAAGTACAAAGTTTTCATTAAGGTTAATTATCTAATTAATTCTGTCAAATGAATAAATCCTAGCATTGACCATATATTTGTGTAATTTACTTTGTTACGGATACTTCTTTGTATCAAAGAACAGGTGGGAAAGGAATTGAAAGAGAAAGATGTCTCAGTAATAAAGGAAAGGCAAGGATAGTTATACTCACTAAGAAAAGGCATTTTCAATAGCAAAATACTTCAGGTACAGACTACATCTTTGTGCTTTGAGTCAGAAAATAATTTAAGCTGGAAAGGGATTTCTAGAGATCATCAAGTTTGCTCAAAATACGGTCAGCTCTGAAGGCCTTTGCCCTACAAGAGAGAAATTATGCTTAAGCTGTCCTAGACACTCTAAAGGAGTAATTGATATAAAGAGAATGAAAGTAATGACAAAAATCTAATCTTTTGGTGTGGAGACCAGATTTATGTGCATCATGGGGAAGAGCTGGTGCTAGTAGCTCAGCAGCAGATCTTCAAAAGAAGGATCCCATTTTAATTTTCTAAGCAGAAAATGAGATACACATTTGAACTCATGGTTTACATCTTCCAATTTCCTCAATTCTAACATCTAGGATAAATTCAAGTTCAGAAGTTCTATACTGATTTGCTTAAATTACTAAATGCAAAAAAAAAAAAAAGGAAAAAAAAATTTACAGTTGTACTACCTCAAAATTTACCTTCAGAAATTGTTGAGAAAAGAATAGGAGAAAAAGCTACTTGCCTTCAGATTTGTTTTGTTTTCCTTCTTCCACATTTTCCTTTTGCAGAAGATATTTAAACAATCTTTGTTATTGGATAACTTTTATTATCAGATTAATCAGAACTCCTTTTGAAACTGTAAAAAGACCTGGAAAATCATTTTTTTGCGATTGTATAAAACAATATAAATCAATTGCAGCATAATCAAGGGACTGTTTGGAGTGTAAATGTGACAGTCACCCAGGAATAGCACAATGACTCACAACAACTGGAGGTGCAGAGATGCACAGCACTGGTAGCTTGTTTAAAGTTAATATATATTTTCTTTCTCATTTTTATCAGGGTTGGCTGACAACTTCAGAAATAGTCTTTGGGAAACAGAATGCAAACCCAAAAGAGAAAAAAGGAAATACTGAAAATGACCAAAGTTGTTTGTCATGTTGTAATAGGAAAATGATAAACTAGAACTGTCAAATCAGAGATCTGGCATTTGGGGTGAGTGTTATTTGTGAATGTTTTATATTGTCATTGGCAAAACTTGAAGCTTTCCTAAGCATCAGCTGCACAAAAATGTTATTAGTGTAGGATTCCATACTTTTATGTATGCCTTGAAAGTTTTAATGGGTTTCATGCTCATGGGTTTCATAAAGCTAGAAGGGCAGCTGAGAAATAATAACTTCGATGTAGAAAATACAGCTATAACACAGCAGGCTACCAGTCTCTTTCTAATATTGTGACCCATTTTTTAGTTATTTTGATTTTAAACGATCAATTTGAAACAACACAGACTCTGATTTTTTGTCCTTTATCCATTACAAACACTGAAGAAAAACTTGCAAAGGCTTTCAATAATTTAACAATGGTAATAAGTATGGGTCTTCTAAAATGCATACTATATTTTAAAAAGTTATTTGCTTCTGCATTTGTGGTAGGAAGTTTTGGTGCACTTAACAAGGTTTAGAGCATGCTGAAATGCTAATTCAAAAAAAGATAAAAACATTGCTGGAATCCAATGAGTATCTTGGCCAAACTTCACTTAGGAAGTTACCTGAAATGTTCTGATGAGTCAGTAGTATCTTAATGTGGGATACTTACTGTGCTTAATGACAATTTAAAGAAAAGTTTTAGCAGTGCTCTGTGAATCTTTTCTGTTTAAAAAAAAAAAATCTTTTTAAGAATTTAATACAATCTCTATGGTCACAACAATGAGAACACTTGCATGTATTTTCTAGAAATTTCATAACTGAATTCATGTGTTACAGAACTGTTCTTCCCCCAAACCTACAAATAGTTAATTTATTAAATATTTCCTAAAACAGAGTTTCAAAATGCTTAAAAATTCTATAAATCATGCTCAGAATAAGGTTTATATTCAACATGCAGGAACACTGCTATTCAAAATGACCTCATAAAATTGATCCAAATGCTATTTAAATGTAGATCTGTAAGGGATTGCTCAATATTGGTCATTATATCTGACATATGAATCTGATTTTCTTTAATGTATATATATATATTCAAACAATAGAAGTTAAATAAGCATTATTTCTTGGATACAAAAGCTGTTGGAGATACCATACAAACAAAACCTAGCGCAAGTTGTGATCAAGTATTTATTAGAAGTGGAATGAATGTGGCACATATCAAGGAGGTGTGCTCTCTGATGGTGTATTCTATTTTTAGATTTGAGACAATTTTAAGTATTACATTATTTTCTTTGCTTTGTAAAGTTTTGCACTTGGGTTGCTGATCTGTGACAATGCAATTCAATTAAGTGCAAACACCTTTTTCAATTCAATTAAGTGCGTTAACACCTGGGACATTTCTAAAATTAAGGCTTTATTTATTTATTTATTGTGAAAATAGATTATTAATAACATGAAATAACTACAACCCAATGAAATTATAGTGCTCTACAAAATGTTGAAAAATAATATGTTTTTCATGAAAAAAATAATAACACATAGTCAAGATCCTACTGATAATCACATTCTTGAAATCTGAGTCTAACTGTACTTCCACTATAAGCTAGTCCTTGAGAAACCATGAAAACTGAATAACAGATAAATGAGGAAAATATCTACTGGTATACTAATTTATGAAGGAAAACTAAATTACATAATTAAAACTGTTAGGCTAAAGTCTGTTTAACAGCTACTAGGGTAGCCTTTCATTTTAACGATTCAGTAAGATGAACAAAAAACCCTTTCATAACAGTGTAGTGGGTTACAGCAAATGTTTCGTACCTTTAAAAGTATGCAGATGGGTTTTAAATGATCCATTCATGCAGCTCAACATACTTTTCAGCATTTTGGAAACACCGTTTTGCTCAAAATAAGCACTTAGCATTAAGATAGTGACCTAGCATTTTTGTAACTGTCAGAATTCTTCACTTTTCATGAAACCATGAAAAAGACTAATAGAATGTGTTTCTGAATCTGGCATCACTAAATAATCTGAGAAAACCTCCATCTCTCTCTGGATGTGACAAGCTGATCTGTCCTCAGTTGTCAAGAATCTTGCTAAATTTTATTCCATAAGCCCAGCTGCAATCATTATTCTGGTGACTGTAAATTCAGGTAAAAATGTGGTGTGTATTTTCTCATCCTTCTCTGTGAGCTTTTTATTGGAAAATTGTCACTAATTGCTTTTCTACCTTTATAATGATGTGCTTTGTTTTGCTTTCTAACATAACAGCCAGGAGTCAGACAATTGTTACTGATTGACTGAGCCCTAGAGTGTGGAGATGAGCCCTCTAAAAGCCAGTGAAACACTTACAGAAAGGATGATGTTACAAATAGGAAGTTACTTTCCAAAATAATAACAGACATATTATTTTAAGCAGAATGCATCATCTATAATAAAAGAAAAAAAAAAGGGGGGGGGGGAGGGGGAGAGGAAGCATGGCAGAGCCAGGATGACACCTGTCAAAAAATGGTTGTTTTTGTTTTAAGGAGACATGAGGAATTAGTTCTCTATGGGCAAAAATAAATAAATAAATAAATAAATAAATTGGTGGCAATAAAAATCGATAAAATTGCTTTATTGGTAGGAAATTTTAACCTGAACTTCAGTAATGGCAGTTATGAGTGCTTGCTTTAAATATAGAAAACAGAAGACATAATTTGCAAACCAAGAAAATGAATGCATACTCTAAGCGATGTTATAGACTATTAACTTTTTAAGTGTGTTCATTAAGGTGCTTTATTTACAAAATTGTAACTTAAAAACTATTGTGAAGCTCATGGAGCTGCATTTCACAGAACAGAACAGATTTCAAAGCAAGCACTGCCTTCTCATCAAGCAAGAGGCACTGTGACTGTGATTTCACAACCATATGCGAAGAAACTATGAAGTTTTTATCAATAAAAAGTGTTACAGACAAAAAGAAAGGTACAGTACAAATATATAAAGGTATAATAGTACTCCATTATAGAAATGAGTTCATTACGCTCTGCTCTCTGGAGATATATTTCAAATTTACCCTTATGAGGTACCCTGATGACCCTTCATTCCTCTCAGATAAAATTTAACAGATTTAAAAAATGCTTTCCTGCTGCCTGTCTTATTCAGAAAAGGACTGTTTAACAAGAATGATTTAGAGCTGTTAAGCATTATAAATACAGAACTAAAACCTTCTGAATAAGCAGCACTACCTCTTAGCAAAATAAAATAAAATAAATAAAAATTTGCATGTTTTGAATCAAAAGATAATAATGTCTTTTGTTTGTTTAAAGGTCATCTTGTAATATTGTAACTCTTCTGAAATAAAATATTTGTTTAGAATGCTGAAATAAAATTTACTTCTGAAATGTTTTGTCCATTATATTTGCATGTCAAAATATGACTTCCATTATACTCTTCCTTCTACCCTAAAATGTTTTTCCTTGCAGTTACATGTATTTAGCTAGGTGGAGGATTGGAAATAGAAAATCTACAAATTAGTATTGTAGAGAGATCACAAAATCATGGCTGTCATCAAGATTATTTTTTTTACAATCAGGGTAATGTCAAGGTTCAGAGGAATATAATAGTAATGAATATCCTTATAATGAAGACATTCTGTAAATATTGCATTATATGAAGGGAGAATAAAATTGCAGATGCCCCTAAGAGATAACTTTTTCATTTATTATATTTTCACAAAAATCTCTAAATTTGACCTCTCATCTTCTGAGTAAAATCAGGGTTGTTATTGATACCACTGGTTTAAACAGGATTCCTTACTCGTCATCTACCTGCAAATGATATTGACTCATTCAGACTGTAGCTATCAATCTAAGCTTAACGCAACATCCTCTGCTTCCCATAAGGCTTTCTTTTTATATATGTATTTATTTGGGGGGAGGTGGGGGAGACGATCTTGCTGATTGTTTCTATATTTATTCGAATAGTTGTGGCATCGTAAACTGCTTTCTTTCACATTACACTACTAAACATCTTACTGCTAGAATTTTTAAACCTATTTCAAGCTCAATTCCTAATTCAGCCAAATAAATCTGTAAAATGTCCTTTTAACTTTGATTCCAAACAATTTGGAATTTGTAGGAACAATTGTACAATAGCTTGCATAGTAATAATTTAAATAATAACCCAAAACATCATTGTTTATTGCATATTTTAAGAGCTAGCCTCATAGGATTTCTAAGCTTGAGTTCCAAGAACATATATAAGCAACAACAAAGAGACTTGTACAGCTACCACATGTTCAAATACATTCACACTGAGAAGAGAGAGTACCATTAAATGTTAAAAATTCATTAAGATTAAAACAGTCCAACAGTCTAAACAACAACATTGCTATGAAACACATCCATGAGTTGTTATTGCCAGCTGGGAATAAACCCATTTAAACATCATTAGACTTCACCACCAGATGAGCCCAGAAGCCCTGACTGGACTCGAAGATCAGAGTTGGGAGTAAAAGAGTTTTTCTTGTATGCAACCTGTGTCAGTGATGAGTACAATAGCTCTCAGACAATTTCTTCTCATCAGAAAACCTTGAAGTTCATCTTTCTTTAAGAAAAAACAAAAGGTAGCTCATTGCTCAGTATTGTTGGTTAATATTTTAGTGGGATAAAGAATAAAGTCCATGTTAAAGAATCATGGACTTACATGTCACAGAGAACTACTGTACTCAGAATGGAGAAAAATGTAAAGCAACCTCTATCAACACATGAGCTATATGCCCAGAAAATCTTCATTCTAGATTTGGATCTCCTCAGTCTTGCAGCCTCACCATTTAGATGTGCTAGGCCTTTGGAAATTACAGTATTCTGCTCTACAGAAAAATCAGACATATTTTCTTCAGTTGAGAAATGGGAAAAAAAAAAAAAAAGTGTATTTTACTTAATTTACTGCAAGGGTATGCAATATTTCAGCAGTTAATATTCAGAGTAATATGACGTCCTGTGAGGAAAGGCATGATACATTATAATTTCAAATTATCATCACTAATTATTATCACTAACAACAAGTTGCCACTGAGAGAACATTTTGTTTATTATAGATGAACTAAATCTCATGTATTAGTATTCAAACTCTATTGACCATTATTATTATTATTATTATTATTATTATTATTATTATTATTTTATTGTCATTAATGTCCCTATCAGATTTTGCTCACTCTCAGGGTTAAAATCCATCCTACTCTTAAAGCTGGAATATATTCTCATCTCATCTTGTAAAAACAAAGACAGGTAGAATTGGGGGTACCTGAAATTCCTAGATCACTCCATTCCACTATGACAAGTAAAAAACAAACAAAAAAACCCACAAGCAACTAATCCAACAAACATTATATTTGGACTAGAAATACATTGGACAGAAAGTACCACACAGATTTTTAAACTGCTTTGTTTTCCTTTTTTGTCCAGTCAGCATGTGAGCTGGAACTGTATAATCATAAGACAACTATAGCAATAGGCAGATGGTGTGTGGGTAAGCCAAGAAATAAGCTTCACAGAAATGCATTGGTGGAAAAAAGCTACCTGGGAGTAATCCACAAGAGAACTACTTTCAGTGATACAGTTTGATTTTATTTTAGTCGTGAGTACACTTAAGGGTTCTTCTGCTCCCTATTTTTATACATGCCAATGTGAAGGGGAACTGTTTAAAAGCAGTGGGCTTGGCAAAGCTGCTGTGTATATGGCAGGGCCATGCCAAGTGTGCTCCAGAAGGGGTCATTTGCACATAATATAAGAGGGCTCATTTCCACCAAAGGGTGGATTTGGAGGAAAAAGAGGTTTCATGATCACCACAGGCTTGCACATTCTATCAATTTATGCTGGCAATATCACACATGTGTCCAACCTAAGAATTTAATGGCACACTCCAATTTGCCTTCCTTCTTTCAAATCCCACATCACTTCCAAGCACCTCAGCACAAGAAGTACCCACAGACATACAGAAACACGTCACAGGATAAATAACAGGCTCAAAAAATAACAGCAATCATTATTTTCAGAGAAACTATCATATAGGTTTATGATAATGACATCAAACTCAGGTCATCTTACAGCCACATACTAGAACATGGGGGGTTATCTCAGAACATTTAAATCAAACATGCAAGTCCCAGGTGATAAGAAGGATGGGTTAAAAACAATAAAGGTGAAACACTCATTTTAAAAATCATGGAGAAAAATCATGAATCCAGATACAATTGGGTTGTAATTTGCTATACTGTCTCCAAGGCTCCTTTGCCTCCAGAAGTTTCACTAACCTTAATTGTAATTTGCTTTGGCTTAGGATACTGTCCATATCAAATTATTTTGCAACTGATTCCAGGTAATTGGATTAATGTGGATTCAAAATCCACAGTCACAAAATTATTTAAGCAACTAATATTGTAACAGAAATGTTGGTACCTGAATAAGCAACTGTAATTAGTATTTCAATTACATTGTGTTCCCTGATTAATTACACATTTTACAAAAATACCGCATCTTTGAAAATGAAAGATCAAGATCTCTTGGGAGAGAGGGGAAGAGAATAGCCCACAGGGAATTCATCATTAAGTTTTCAGCTGAGTCTTCACACCTTGGCATGACAAATTTCTCACAAAGCCATGACCATCATTTCAATGGCTTGCCTAATTTTTAACTATAACACATACATACCAAAGGGAAAAAAAAAAAAAAAGAAAAAAAAAAAAAGAAAAAAAAAAAGTAGGGAATGCAATTTGCACCAGAAGCTTAATGGATATTAAGTTAAAGGATACACACGATCTCCATGTATTCTCAAATTTATTAGGTTGCAGTCCATAACCATGAGACAGTTTCATGGAACCTTTGTTTTATGACAATAAAAAAGAAGACATTAGTGTTTTTCTACAAGAGGTAAGAGAGGTGAAGTCATTAGCATTTGTACAGCAACTTTGTCTATAGAGTGTTTTAGTAACAAGTTCGCATCCTCTTCAATTATAAAGTTCACAGAAATACCACATTACCTGAAAACCAAAAGACAAATCCTCTCCTAATGTAGCTCTACTGAGACCTATTTCTATGAATAATTTGACCTTAAATTCTCAGCTCCACTGACTACAACAAGCTGCTAATTCGTAAAATTATTTTAAATTAATAGTTTTGTGTTGCCCAACCAATAATAAAGTACTGCGAGAATTTTCATGAGGGCAATTAACATCCAGGAAAGCCAGAATAGGCATTGAAACCCACATCTGTGAAATTCCAGCAGGCACACCAGAGCTGGCATGCCTTTTTGTTCCAGGAGGTGGAAGGGGAGAAACCAGCTGTATGAGAAAGCTGCAAGAAAAGTTTAGCTAACATCTTCTTTGAGCTCAAGGGAGACAGGTGAAGCAAAAGCAAAATCTGAAGACCCAAGGGTGTAGGTCCCTTCCTAGGTTCAGGGGTCAGTCTAAGACTAAATTATGAATAGGAGATTTTTATTTTTTTTCTGTCTTTGAAAAAAGTTGTTGCTTTTCAAAATATATCTATATTATCTTTTCATGGCTTATTCTGATCACAAGGCTTGCAGAAATCAGTTCAGCTTTGATCTGTTGGATATAGAGTTGAGAAAATCCCAGCCAAGAACAATTCAAATAAATGCAGGATCTTCCACAAGGTCGGATGAATTACTGAAAAAGGGAAAGATAACCATTGGAGTTTACCACATTGATTGGCAATATACATATATATATATATATTTATAATTACAAAGGAATTATCAAATGGAGATACATGATAGCATTGGCATGATAACAAAAGTGATAATGAAAAGTGAGTAGTGTTACTTTTTCCAAACTCGCAAAATATTAATTTTTATCATGCCGTGTTTACTCTGGACACTTAAATTGGCAAGTAGACAAAGGAGAAAATATATATGCTTAGCTACCAATACCAGCCTGAACTCAGAACAAATGCTTGAAATTCTTGGTTCCTGAGGAAGGTGAAACTCATACCTCCTTCCTTGTTTTTTATTCAGAATACCTGCCTAGGCTTCCAGCAACAGTCACTTGAAGCAACTTTGACAAATCAACATTTGCTAAACTTAAGTATTGAAAAAATATAGCTCTTACAAATTAGAAAATGAATTAATGCAAAATAATATTATAAAATAATTGAAAAGTGATACTAAATTTAAAATGGTACTCAGTGTAATTAATATGTTGCCTTATATATAAGCTAAAATTGACTGATTTAAAAAATATAGACTATATACATTTCTGGAATAATATATATATATGATTGTTTTTAATGCACTGCAGTTGGCAAATTCTAATTAAAAAAAAAAAAACAAACAGTATGTGGAATTAATATCTGAGTATGTCAGCATCCTTAAATCACACTGGATGCAAAATTAAGTCAAATATTTGCACTGCCATATTCTATTGTTATTTGTAGAGCACTACAAATCCACACATGACTACAGAGAGCACAGATATATCAAAGTCAGCACTTGAAAAGGCTTTACAATGTGAAGAACTAGATCCTCTAACCTTATTATACCTATGCTTAGGATCAGTGGAAACACAGCATCTCCTTGTTTGTGTGACCCTGAAGGGAATTCTGTCAAGGCAATCCTCACTGTTGAAGTGTGTTTGTATGCAAGAAGGCTTTCCATGTTGTGGTGCTCATCCATGGCATGAGAAATGGAAGAAGAGCACAGAGTGTAGAAGGCCTGGGGTGGCACTTTGGTTCCTATGTACCACTTTGATTGTCTGGGCTGTCTTTAGGCTCAGGCATTATTAAGCACCATCTCTTAGCAAGCAGGCTCCACTGCCATTTTGACACTCCAATTTTGTTTTAGCCAAAGCCTTGGAAAGCTAAATAAGAACCTGATGCTGGGGAAAGGATTGTGCTATTATTCCTAAATGAGAATGTCATATTTGGAAGTCATCTTCAGTGGCTAGGGACCATCTCTCACTGTTCCACTGTTCCTCTTGCATAATGAAAAACAAGAAACCAAAGTTCAGAGTACAGTTTTGTCTCAGCTCCCCCCCCCCCCCCCCCTTTTTTTTTTTCATGAGGTCTAGCTTTGCCATGGCCACCCATCCTTTGGTCAGCAAACCTCAGCTCTGCAAGTGTCAATTAAATCTCTCTGAGCTGGTTTTGTCTTTAACATCTACAATGTGGTTGTTGTATGGAGAAAACAATTTACTGCCCTGGGTAGGTAAGGCATGATATTGATCTCATCAATACACGTATAAATATCTGAAGGGAGGGTGTCAAGAGGATGGAACCAGACTCTTTTCGGTTGTACCTAGCAACAGAATGAAAGGCAACGAGCACAAACTGAAACACAGGAAGTTCCAGCTGAATATGAGAGGGCACTTCTTTACTTTGAGGGTGACAGAGGACTAGAACAGGTTGCCCAGAGAGGCTGTGGAGTCTCCTTCTCCGGAAATATTCAAAACCTGCCTGGATGCCATCCTGTGCAATGTGCTCTAGATGATCCTGCTTGGCAGGGAGGGTGGATTGATGATCTTCAGAGGTCCCTTCCAACCTTGGCCATTCTGTGAAAACTTCTCTTGTGTCTCTCAGGCACCAGAAGAGATTATCAAGATGACCTGTGCCTCAGAGTGCTGGGAAAAATAAACCCTTGATACTCTGTTTGAAAGCAGTGTCCTGATACTCCCAGCCTTTCATTCCAAAATTAGGTGCTGTGAATCTGTAGCCGCAGGCATCAGGACTTTATTGAGGGCAAAGCCTACATAGGCAGGCTCTTGTGACAAAATTGTTTTTCATAGAGTATTTTAAGGAAGATAAGTTTAGCTCATTATTTCTACCAAAAAGCTTAAATCTAGTCTGCTGTCTTTAAGTATCAGGGTTTATTCACAGCTTCAAGGCACGGCATCAGAGAACCAGCTACATTTAGAATATATGATCCACCGTGAGGAAGTGTTGGTAGATTTTGATTATTTTTTTATGCTGTACCATGGTCATAGAAAGTTTTCTGGTGTTAATAGCTACATAATATGACTGCTAAATTTCCACTACACTGTATGGATTTGCGTGTTTAGACTACAAGAAAAACAGAAGGAAACAAGTACTGTAGCCAAAATCTAATTTTCCATTTTCTTTTTCAAATGCCAGTACATAGTCAGATATATACCATAGTCAATCCAAGGATTTTCAAAGATTATCTGACCACTAAATTAATCTGTTTTCCTGACTCTTGTTTATAGCTGCATTGTCTTGAGAAAAGTCTGTTCTTACTTCTTATCAAATCCTTTCCCAGTACTTTGTTGAGATCTGTTAAGAGAAAGCAGTGAAGTTTTTAAATTAATCTTTCTACGTAGCTATTCATGAATAACTAAAATATACCTGCATGCATGTTTAATTGTGTCATGTATCTTCTAATCTGCAAAATTGCATGAGACTCGGTGCTAGGATGTGTTATAAGCTTTTTTTTTTTTTTTTTTTTTTAGTTCTGTAGTGTAAACAAGACTTAAATTATCTGCATACGTGCAGATTCTGAGACAAGCCCAGGGTAGTACCTGTTTCGGTCTGGCAGGTTTTTATGGTTTGCTTATCCCATCACTATTTCTTTCTGCAAGTTTTTTCAAAGCATGTCTATGACATTTCTGGAGTCCCTTGTCTCTTCCAGTACTGGAGTTATGTGGCAGAACAGAATAATTTAGTGAAGTGTCCCTGCTAAGTTGAACTACACTGAACAAAGTGAGACACTTACATAGAAAAACTATTTGAAAATTATAGATAGACTGCTTCACTGATTATACATTTGTTCTGCAGAACATGCGATATATAAATATAGGCTGTTCAAAATCCCTGTCTAAAGTATTGGATGTAAAATTGATTTTAGTTAAATTGTTATTCTCCTTTTGGTCAGTTAAGGTTGCTATTTTTTCTTGTGAGATTTTTTTTCTTTTGAAGCTGAACCAAAACCAAGAAGTGTCAGCACAAATCCCAAATATTTCCACTTGGCTTGGCTTCTGTAGTGACTCATCTTAGGTACTGTTTATTTTCTTTCTGTTCTCATTCACACTCTTTGCTATGATTGAGCTTCCCCACTGGTTCTCCTGAGAGCATTTTATGATTCCTGTGATTCAGCTGCTCTCTTCTGCTCTTACTGGAGAGGTGACCACAGTGAAACAACAGAAACACTGCTGAAAACCAGTGCAAACAAAAGGAAGAAGTCAGACATCCCAAATCTCACATTTCATGTGTTTTTCCTGTGTGATATTTTTCTTGCAATCTCTGTGAGAAATTAAAAAGCTTTCTGTGAACAACACATGTATTTTGAAAAAGCTCTCATTTTCCCTGTAAACCCGGGCCATTAGAATTACACCGGTTTCAAGCCATTATGATTTCAGGTGAAGGATGCCAGCATACTCCTATTCATAGTAGATGGATGCTGGCTGCTTATCTTCTTAGGGAAAATATTTATGGAATATAAACTGTGTTTTATTTCTTATAAATAAATAAATAAATAATCCTGTATGCAATGTCACTACAAAATTATACTGATTATTTTGTCATACATATCAAACTGACAGTTCTAAAGAGACTGGAAATTGCCATAAGATTTCCACCTCTAAGTATACAATGACATTATAATGTGGCTTAGAGTCATGTTGCCTCATGTGGCTAAAATCTCAGTTTCCTTAGACCACCATTTTCACAGACAGATATTTTAAAATAAAAATAAAAAAGATTTATTTATTTTGTCTACATATAGAATGCAGTGTTTAGACCGGTAATGGCATGAAAAACAATTTAAATTAGCTAGGTGCAGTTAGCCGTATACCATTAAAATTGTCAGACTGAACTGCAGGTCATGGCACAGATGGGCTGCCAAACATTTGTCACTGCATGGCCAGTCACCAGAATGTATTTCAGATAAAAGAGTGAGTTGAAATAATTAGTTGCACTATTCCATTGAGCTGAACAAAATTAAATTAATTCTCTGCAAATGCAGGATCTAAGATCAAGCTAAACTTATTCTTGCTTGTGTTGACACAAAAGAGCGGTTAATCAGCTTAAGATGATTCCATAAATTTCAAAGCATCTTCAGTTCAGGTGTGTATTCCAAAGAGCTGTAGAATGTGGATTTTAGAAATCTAACGAAAAATCAGACATATTGAAATATTACACAGGAGAATCCATCAAATCATAGTTACACTTCTATGTGGACCTTCTACTATTGACTATTTCAAATTGATTTCCCCTTTACTGAGCAGAGAGGACTGGGCAGAACTGAACAGACATCCTAAGTTTCTTGTCTGTATGTTGGGCAGAGTAAGAGAGAAAAGAGTCTTCCCATGGGAAAAAAATAATTTTTCTGTGGAAAGTGCTCTGGTGATATTTCACAACAGCATGATATTTGGGCAAAAAGTGGTGCAATAAAAATGCCCATAATTGAATTATTGAATTTATTGAAAACATAAATATTTGATAAATTGCCATGCAATCCCAGTTTGGTTGTTTGTGTGGGATATATATATATATATATACAGACTGATTAAACTGTTATAACTGTTATTAAACATATATATATGTAAACAGTTTAATCAGTCTGATATAACAGTGTGAGTTTTATCAGCTTAAATATTTCAGTCTTACATTCAATGAGACAAACTAAAGTAAAATAAAACAAATTAAAACTGATGATATAATTAAGGCCTGCAGCAGAACAGTTAACTTACTGAATGCAAGTGTGTAGAAAACCCATTTGTCAATTTGAAAAGCTGGTATTACATTGCACATACAAATCCATGAGGGAAAATCTAAGCTGCAACCTGAAGGTAGAAGTGATAGAAAGAAAGCAAAATAATTAAGCAATTGAACCTGAAAATCTGATTCACATTTTCATCAAGTTGAAGTGCTATATTCCTCTCTGAAAACAGTCTGTATCGATGATCAGAGAGTTTGGGACTGTGAGTTTTGAAGAAACTATATTTTTTAAACTGTTTTCTGCTAGTAGTGTTCTATTACTGCCATCATCTTTGTTTAATCATTAGGTAGCACAAAAAATGTTAGTTTCAGTAACAGATAATGCATAGGTTCCTCTGCTGACAAAGCTGAAAGTCTTTTTTTCAGTTTTATCTTGCTGTGACAGGCAGTTTCAAGGTAAGGTGACTTACTTTGCTGGCTCTGTCTTTTATATTTAATTTCTTTCACAACAAACAAAGAAACTAAACTTGATAGACTGACTTACCCATTCCCTAGAGTGTTTTCAGCCCCAGAACTGATAAAGAGATGGTAAACTAAATTTAAATCAAAGTTTTCCTTTTAAGGAGCAAAACCTAGCTGAATGTCTGTATACTTGTACAAAACTTTCGTAAGGCAAATCCTTCACGCTTTCCAAAGACAATAACTATTTCTGTAGTTACCTGTGAGATGTTACCTGCGACCAGTGAAGAGTTGCAGGCCCTCCCTGGGCGAAGAGCTGGGCTACAGCTCTTTCTGTAGAACTGAGTCACATCAGCTGTACTGGAGTGAAGAACCTCTGACATCGTTTCGTACACTTTTCCTCCTCATTTAATCACTTTTTTCCTTATTGTTGACACTGCAGTCTGTGTCCTCTGATGGAAAGCAGAGCCACGGGCTGCCAGCACAGTGGTTTCAAACAGTTGCTGTGGCATCTGAGCTGTAATGCCCAACTTGAAGCCCTGAGCAGCAAAGCTGTCTACTTATAGGTGAAGTTGCTTGATTTGCCTTTTTACCTAACTCAGCTTAATGTCCCCTACTGCTGCCCTCATTGCTGTACACCAAAATTGGCCTGGGATGCTACCTCAATAATGAGAGCTAATGGCACTACATGTATTGTTTTCCTCGCTCCTTGCTAACATAAGAGAATATACTAGGAGTCAGGTGCTGGCTGATAGTATCTGAGATTCAGATTCTTTTTATGACTTGGACAGGGTTCAGGCAATAAGATAAAAATAAGCAAGATCACGTTGCAAAATACAGACACTTCACTGCAGCTGAGCTTTTCTGGTTAAGGGGTTAAAAAAAAAAGAAAAAAAAAGAGAGAGACAAACAAACCATAAATTTCAGGGGCCCAGTACTCACCCAGAACTGTTGCAGTACATTTATCATTGTTACATAACCCTAAAAGGCTTTTTTGGCTCAGTTTTCCCTGACTTGAGCATTTTAACTGCAAATTAATACATGCATATGTAGATCAGTCCACTGCATGTAGCTACCTGGTGGGTAATTCCCAGATGGGGATTTCTCTTTCTCTACATCAGCTTATTTCTCTCTCTTTTTTTTTTTTTTTTTTAATATTTATTTATTAATAGCTCAAAAATAGCGTGTAGGTTATATAACTAATAAATGAAACCAGAGACAAATCCTAGCCTTAGGCAGTATGAGGAAAGGATAGCAACTGTCAACCCTGACTCCCTGTTTGTCAAATACTGAATAGGATGTTAACTCGTGAACAATTTACAAGCTTGGAAATGTCACAGACATGGGTGAGTCAGGGTTATTGTCCAAATCCACCATTAAAAAAAAAAAAAAAAAAAATCTGTGGTAGGCAAACACTTCATCTGTATAAATTAAGGTTTTATTTTCCATATGTTGATATAAATCATTGCTAAGGTGTTCTGCAGCAATTAGGCAAAGGGACAAGCTGCTGTTCTGCCCTGGCCTGTCTAAAAAGGTCAGAAGGAAAGACCACTTGGTCTCTGGGAGATCACCTACTGCCCTTTCCAGTACAGAAGGAATATCCAGGACTATTTCTCTGCTATGGAATGATCTCTTCTCTCTGTCTTCATTTTCACTGATTTTGGATCCCTAGGACACTCAGGGTGAAATTCAGAGAAAATGGTCTGTGTCTTACAATCATATTACATTTGAGGGTTCATTAGCATAGAAAACTGTTGCTTATCTTTACAGGTGAACTCAGAAGGGAGAATTTAAGAAGCTGTTGAGGGAAAATATTATTGGGCCAGGAAATTACTGAGGAACTTTTTAAATCTGTCACAGAGAAAAAATCCCCTATTGAATCATCAACTTTTTTACTACAACATCTGATTTCTTCTTGAAGGTATCCCATACAACTCCTGACTGCTTACAGCCCTCCTTTAAATTGAAAGATATAACAGAAATCTATGATACAACTTGGCTGAAAGTCAATGTATTTATGTCAGAGATAAATTTGCACATGAAAGGTGCAAAAGCAATAAGGAAGACAGAAGTAAAAGGCAATGGAGATCAATTAGCTAATTAATCTTGAAGTAAAGTTTCTCAGCCTTTCCATCTTATTATGTAAAAAGGAAATACCACTAGCCTGGTTTAATTGAAAAAATTCATATGCAGTTTTTTATTGGAATACTAAATAAATCTGTGATGTTTAAAACTGAGAAACATCAAACCCAACATAGTTCATTAAAAAAAAAAAATTCTTAAGTGACTGATTCCTTTTTATCTTTTGCTTTATAATGTTTATTCTAAGCTGTTTTTATTGTTATTGTTATTTTTTTTTTTTTGGCCACATTTTAAAATAAGTTTACATATAAAAAATGACTGGTTAAAATGACATGCCCATAATAGACAATGTACCAATTCTGCTTTTCAAAGTGACCTCTAATTGTGATTAATTATAGTTGAATTGACAGAAAAAAAAAAAAGTTTCTAACTGTTACACCTCTAAGACCAATTAATCACTGGAGAACTCAGCTGTGTTTATATGCAACTGTTGACTATCAAGTAAAATCTGACTGCAAAACTTAGCAAATTGAACTTGCCAATATTTTCTTTCTGTAGTGATTGTTGTTAGTGATGGTAGGAGTCTGGCTTGGTTTTCAGATCATATACAATCTGCAAATCTGAGAGATACATTTTTAATGCAGAGCAAACTGGACAGAAAAATGACAAAATGAGCATGGCATCCTCACTACGTCATGCCTTTCAACCCAACACTGAATGCAACTGCCTGTGGGCTTCTTCTTTCCCAGGAACAGAAATGCAGTGTTTGCAGGGAGTTGTGTCTCACTAAGAATGCCCAAGTATCAGCTTCAAAGTTGCTCTCTGCATTCTTATTGCTCATTATTATTGTATGGTGGTTTCCCTCTTACAAACTAGTCAAACACTGCATGAATGAAGCATTTTATTTTATTTTATCTTCCTGCAATCAGTTGAGAAATATTTCTAGCCCAGGGTGAGTTAGATTTCAGAGTCACCTTACTTAAATTTTCCAGTCACCTAATTTCCTGAAGTCACCAACTTAGACTTCAACAGAAACATAATAACATCAAGGAGAAGAAAGAAAAAGCATCACATTTTAATCAATAAAAAATGTATTTTTTCTTATATTTTTCTTATGATCTCTTTCAAACATTAGCAGTCAGAAGCAGTAAAAAAAAAAATGTTTTTAATCCTCTTTTCATTTTGAAGCAAAGAATAGTGATACGTTTCAGTATGCTGAAATTTGTAGAGAGAAATTAATTTTGGGAGGATAGGTGGCTGCTTTCAGAATAAATATCTGAAAACTTCTTAGTAGCAAATGCACCGCTCAAAGCATGAGTCATAGAGGCAGCATGAAAAGGAGACTTGCAGCTCTCCTGAGCAGATTGACCAGCCTTGTATTTGAACTCTCTACACAGAGCAGCCTACATATTTGCTGGATTACCCAGTGGTATCTATAGAAACTATGCACTTGCATCTTCAGATCCAAAAATAAACAAGTAGGACTACTGTTTTTTACCTGTACCTTTCAAGAACAGGCAAGAAATAGCAGTCTCCTTTCCCTAAAATAGAACCCAAAATGTTCCTGCCTTTATGTTCAGTAAGATTAAAAGAGGTCAGTTCCAGTTCATCATAAAACACTTATGAAAGAGTTCCCCCATGACTTATAACCCAGAAAGAACTAGTTTAAGTTTTCTGAATTCAAAATCTTCATTATCCATTAAAATTACTATAATTTCACATGCAATTAAAATAAAGAGAAAACATATGTCCACTGCTTGATTGGAATAGTCACCTCACAAACAAGGACATGGGCAAAGCAGAGACATTTAATGCCTTCTTTGCCTCTATCTTCAACACCGATGATGGACGTTGGGACCTGAAGTGCCTTGAGCTGGAGGACTGTGCTGGTGGGAACTCCCAGCCAACCCTGAACGTGTGCTGGATTTGGTGCTCCACCTGGATCCATACAAGTTCATGAGGCCTGATGGAATTCATCCCAGGGTGCTCAGAGAGCTGGCTGACATCATTGCAGGACCTCTCTCAACTATTTTTCAATGGTCTTGGGAATCTCGCGAGGTTCCAATTGACTGGAAGCTGGGCAAGAAAGTTGACTGGAAGCTGGGCAAGAAAGAAGACCCTGCTAATTACAGGCCTGTCAGTCTCATGTCAGTACCTGGTAAAATTATGAAGATTATCCTGGGAGTTATTGAAATGCACCTGGGGGACAATGCAGTCATAAATCACAACCAACATGGGTTCACAAGGGTCCTGCTTAACAAATTCAATTTAATTTTATGATAAGATCACCCATCTAGTCGATCAAGGGAAGCCAGTTGATGTTATTTTTTGGATTTCAGTAAAGTTGTCGATATGGTTTCTCATAGGATCTTACTGGACAAAATGTCCAGCATACAGCTAGATAAAAACATCATATGATGGGTGAACATTTGACTGACCAGTAGGGCTCAAAGGGTTATGGGAAACAGGTTTACCTCATGCTGGCAGCCAGTCACCAGTGGGGTCCCCCAGGGCTCCATTTTAGGGCCAGTTCTTTTCAATGTTTCCATAAATGATTTGGATGTAGGACTAGAAGGTGTTTTGAGTAAGTTTGTTGATGATACTAAACTGTGAAGAGCTGTTGACTCTGTCGAGGGTGGAAAGGCCTTGCAGAAACATCTGGACAAATTGGAGAGCTGGGCAATCTCCAACTGTATGAAGTTTAACAAGAGTAAGTGCCAGGTCCTGTACTTGAGAAGGGGCAACCCTGGCTATACGTACAGACTGGGGAACGAGATGCTGGAGAGCAGCCCCACAGAGAGGGATCTGGGGGTTTTGATAGATAGCAAGTTTGAATATGAGTCAGCAGTGTGCCCTGGCAGCCAGGAGGGCCAACCGTACCCTGGGGTGCATCAAGCACAGCATTGCTACTCGGTCAATGGAAATGATTGTCCTGCTCTACTCTGTGCTGGTGCGGCCTCAACTCAAGTACTGTGTACAGTTTTGGGCACCACAGTACAAAAAGGACGTGAAACTGTTGGAGAGTGTCCAGAGAAGGGCTACAAAGATGGTGAAGGGCCCGAGGGAGAGGAGCGGTTGAGGTCACTCGGCCTGTTCAGCCTGGAAAAGAGGAGGCTGAGGGGAGACCTCATTGCAGTCTACAGCTTCCTCATGAGGGGAAGCAGAGTTGCAGGCACTGATCTATTCTCTTTAGTGACCAGCAATAGGACCTGAGGGAATGGAGTCAAGCTGCGACAGGGGAGGTTCAGGTTGGATATTAGGAAAAGGTTCTTCACCAAGACGGTGGTCATGCACCGCAACAGACTCCCCAGGGACATAGTCACGGCACTAAGCCTGTCAGAATTTAAGAAGCGTTTGGACTATGCTCTCAGTCATATGGTCTGAATTCTGATTTTTGGGTAGACCTGTGTGGAGCCAGGAGCTGGACTCAATGATCCATCCTTGTGGGTCCCTTCCAACTCAGGATATATTCTATGATTTTATTCTATTCTAAATAGAATAAATAAAGGCCTTGCCTAATTCAAAAAAGATATGGTCAAAAAAAATTTAACTTTGAAAATGAAGCAAGTGTGATTCTGCTTAAATTCTTTCTCTTAGATTCCTGCCATATTAGTACCATAGAATAAGAACATTAAAGCACTCCAGGAAGAGTAAAATTCCTGTGGACATTAGAATGAGACCCAAGCTCCTAATATACTTTCAACAGATCAAAATAAAATTCATGTGATTATTTTTATCATAATCAGTTGAAAACACCAAGGTGGGGGGGGGGGGGGGTTGGGGTGGAAGAGGAAAAATAACAGAGCATGTTTCTAAGATTTCTAAGATTTCCATGATATTTTGCAGTTTTGCTTGATGCAAGAGCTCCTGACTGTGCTATGAAAGAGAACAATGGTGCTCCTTACTCTTGCAATTGAACCATTCTTTCAGAAATCTTTTCATTCTGTCTACAGGAATTAAATTCAATATCTCTTACCACACTAATCCAATAGACTGCCATCTTTTATTATACTACACACAGAATCCAGGAATCAAGATTTTAATTCCTATTTGCCCTGCATCCCCCACATACAACTCTGTGTCCTTATTTTAATCTTCTCTCCCACATCCTTTCACAGAGTATGTCTTACTATAACACAGTGTGATCTGTGGTATGTGACCAAAGTATGGGAGATAAAACAGTGGAAAAAATATATAGTCCTGGGAGAAGACATCTGATGTGTGATAGCCAATAACGATTTTATGTACTATATAAAACAGAATTTATGCAGAAGTTGTCATATTTTCTGAAAGCTGGGCTTTGGTACGAATGACAGCACAAGCTCCTCAGTCCTATGAAGCTTGGGCACTTCTGCATCTGTGCAGGAAAAAACAAAAACAAAAAAACTTCAGATGCATGGGAAACTTTAAATTCACAGGCAGTGTCACCTATGTCTCTTAGGTGGCCTTGGCTTTAGGCAGTCACAGCTCAGATCATTGGTCTGTGCTGCCACGTTTAGATATTCTTTTCCTCTTCCATGGAAGAATAAGAGTCCTTGCCACCTTCTCCTATTCTGCTTTCCCTCAGCACCAATCAGAGAGCAACTACAGCCCTCCATGACTGCTTTCAGGGCTATGCCTTTGAGTTTATTACCCACAGAAACCAAAGTGATGGAGGTGGAGAAAAGCACATGCTGAGATCTCATCCTGATATTGAGTTAGGATATAGCCTAACAGGGTCACATTCAGATTCAGGAGGTGGAAATGCTGCCAGGTCTCACCAGAAAACTTTAGTCACTTAAGCTAACTAGATATGGCCCATAGACTTTCTAAAGAACACTACTTGATGCTTATAAATAAGTAGTCTCTATTTAGTATCGTGAAAGTCAGTGTTCAGCTTAACTGACTCTTTTATTGGAACTCTACTGAGAGGGCAGGGAATTAGGAAAACCAAGAACACAGAATGAGTCATGAAGCAGAAGGACACAGCATAGCTGTGGGAACTTAAACCGTATAAAAGCAAATAAAATAGAATAAGTCATTCCTTCCCAGGAGTGGAAATATGCATTTTTTCAAGTTTTCATAGAGAAATGTGACCAGAAAATAACTTAAAATAACTGACTAAATAAATAAACAAAATGACATTCACAGGTCTTCTCATTTAACAATGGGTACCTATTTAACTGTTGGTTTCTCAAAACCCAGCACATGTATTTCTCTACATGGCAGCCCATGCAGGGGTGGATGCTCTTTTAGGTTTTATGCCAGTTTGTAAGTTTTTCAGGATAAGAGCTCTCAAATGATGAAACCTCAAACTCTATCATTTGAAATAAAGTACTTTTTTTTTAAGCTTTCAGAATAGATCCTTAAAACCTTGAAAGGAAAATTAATCCTGTAAATCAGTAATGGAGCATGTGATTGTTAGAACAAAACAAAACAAACTCTAGTGCCCAAAGACTTGGTAAATAAATATTTCAATACTGAAATACTCTGCTTGGATTACAAGTTTTTCTTGTTCTCAACATGACAGATTAGGGTGTAATTCTATGTAGCAGGGCTAAATGTGTTACTTTTGCCAAACAATTAAAAATCTGTACCTTATTACAAGAAAATTGCCAAAATTTCTAAGAGTAACTTCCAGACAAAACATTAATATTTTCTGGTGTTTGTTATTGCTGTTGTTTTTTTTCCTTTTTGTTTTTTTGAATGTGCAAAAAAATGTTCCCCAGCTACATATATTTTCCCTTAACATTGATTTTGAGCAAATTATGTATTCACATATTAAATATAAGATCCTCCTTTGTGTTAATTTCCATATCAACCAATAGCCTCACAAGTATCAATGAATATTCTTTCCCCTTGAAGGAAAAAAAAATAAAAGAGAGAGAGAGAGAGAATGTGGAATACTTTTGTAAAGGTGGTAGGTATGAAGACATGGCAGTGTTAAGGGAGAAAACACTGGAGTGCTAAGAAGGGGGAGGGAAGGCTGAGTAATCCAGAAGGAAGGCTGCCTTCCATTCAAGGAAAGGACCAGCAGTTCACTCCCTACCTGTCCTTAACCTCTCCAGCAAGCAGAAAAACGATGGACTCCACTCCTCTCCATAGTCCCTGTTTTCTGTTATTTTCCAGTTCAGTCTCCCTCTGATCCCATTGACACTGTGCCAAAAACCTGGACAGACAGTAAATTCCCATAGGATTCAATGGACAAGATGAATCATAGAGATTTTTCCTCAATAATAAGAAAGCTTCCACATGGATCCCACAGCACTGGATATAAACAGATCTTCAGACAGATGTTCACAGCAATGGTTAAACCAGGACTCTTCGTAGGGGATTATTTCTAAATTATCAATGGAGTACTGAGGTCCAGGAAGATTTTGAGCTACATTTTTCAAATGTCCATTAATGTTAAGAGACCATATTTTTATAGAAGCTTTCACTGTTATATCAGGACTCGCTACTATGACTCATCAGTACTGTTGCAAATAAAACCTTGAAATCTTACCAAGCTTTTCAGGTTTTTGAAAGATGCACATAAATAAAGAGTAGGATGTCAGAAAATATATCAGACTAATTTCGGGTAGAAATTAGACACTTTGACATATATCTGACATTGATGCTTTTTTTTCCCCCCCCCCCCTCTGTTGATTTATTCACCTTTTGTATTCTGTTCTTGTGGGAGATGAAAATATCTTTAGCAAAGTAAACACTTCAACTCCTTCCAAAGACAAAAGAAAGAGGTGAGTACCTTTAAAGTGAGATTCAGATTAACCAGGGAACTCCTGTGACCTCTGGCTATATTGAGAATGATAAGGAATTCCAAACACCTGTGAGGAACAGGTACTAAAGCTTAAACAAACAGAAAATATCAAGTACAAAATGTTTAATGTGTGTAGTAGATTTAGGCAACTGTAAGAATAGGTAGTATTGCATAATGAAAGGACTGGGTCACTCTAACATTTAGGAGAACTGTCAGCCATCTAAACTTCAATTTAGCTAGAGAGGAAAGTTTTGCTCAGCATTTCTGAGCACTTGCAGCTTCCTTTTCTGAACTGAATATCAAGAGAAATTGATGTTTAGATGACTACACTGAATTTTAGAAAGAGTCTGTCACCTCTTGCATCTGTTCTGCTCTGAAATATAATTGCTTCCTCATCCCATACACACATGCAAGAGAGAGTAGTATAATGTTTGTGGTTGGTGCTTGTTTTATTTGGTAAAAAGTAACCAAGTTTTATATGTATAACAATATTTAAATGCAAAGAAATCTTCCTTTTAACAATGCTGTCTGGTATTCCTTATCCTATATCATTTTGTACAGGAGAGAAAAAAGAACTGGAGTGATATGGAAGAAATTGTCCACACTGAAGTATTAAGATTTATCTGAAATCAAGTAAGTCAAAAAATCTTGAAAGAGCTTGTATTTGAGAGAACGTCTATTATAGAAATGTTGGACACATGAGCAACAAATGGCATATTGAATTTTAACTTGGTTTTGAATGTTGAATGTTCCTATTTGCCTGAACTGTGCCAGAACAGAAATTCAAAAGCTTCATCAGAGCATTTTGATGTAATGCCTTTGAAGAAGTTTGTTGATCATCTGCCAGAAAAAATAGCCATGTTGCTCATGTTTGAAAACATCTTACTGCAAATGATGAAAGTATTTCTAAACTGTTACTTGTCTATATAGGAGAACAGAGGTCCTACAATTAAAAGACTTAGTAAGAGCTTTCATGAATTTAACTCCCTTGGCCAGGAAACTTGGCAACACTAAGTCTGTTATTTCAGAAGGAAAATAAAATAAATAAATAAACAAATAGGAAATCTCTGTAAAGCTAAATAGGTTTGGGTTATTTTAGTTTATTTAATAAAGAAAGGAGATTCTAGATATCCTCAGAGAAAGCTCAACAAGTTATGACATAACATTATGGCAATCTAAGGGTAAAACAACAAAAGAGACAAATTAGAGGCTAAATCAGCTGATATCCAGTCTAATATTAAAGGTGGATGAAAACCGTGGTATGTTTCTGAAGCACACAAAAGCACTAATTTGAACAGAAATATCCACAAAAGTGAATTCTTCTTACATCATGGATGAATCTGTTAATTAACAGAATATGCTTTCTACTGAAAGATTTCCTTGATTATATCTGATATGATTTCCTCTGCTAAAATTATCAGAAAAAGAAACAGAATTCAGTGGGGAACCTGACCAGAGCATGTAAAAAGGCATGAGAAATAGTTTTTCAGCATAACATTATATTTCATTTGCTCTGAGGAAAAACAACCTTGTGCAATCAAATTTTCAGGATTCTATTTTCTATGTCAGAGGAGTCCTGCTGCAGGCAGGAGGGGTCTGGACAGGAAAGACTGTGAATAAGAAATAAGGAATGCTTTATCTATACCAAGGTAGAAATTTGTCTGCATAGTTCCTGAAAGAACTATTTTTACAGTGCAAAAATGGAAGGGAAGACCTCAGATCACCATATTTTCATTGTGGAGGCCCAGTCTACAAACATCTTTAGGATAACGAATGAAATCAATACACTGTTGGCCCTTCCTACCTCACTAGCAGATTCTCTCTGTGGTGCATCTCACAAAAAACAGCATGATCCATTGATAGTCCGAAGCAACAAAACAGTTTAGAAGATGCTGCATCTCCCTTCCAATGCTGGGTGTGCATCATGTCTCCAGGTCCGTAAGGAGCACAGAGATGGCCAATGGGTGTGTGTAACAAGTTGCTCATTGTAGAAACAGTCACTGAAAGTTAATCACAGAAATTTCATGGAGGTGAAAACAAGATGTTTATTTCACAGGAAATTCAGATTTCTACAGCAGGTTTACATTCACAACAACTGGCCTTTCTAAGACCACAGTTTCTGGAAAACTGATTAAATCCAGTGAGGAAGAACAGCATAGTGATCAAGGAGCAACACAGTTCTGAAGACTGCAAACAGGAACAAATTCAGATTAATACACTATTCAGAGTCAGACAAATATTACCATTCCCATATACTTCAGGAAAAGGTTCATTATTTTGAAAACCATTTTGGATATAGGCTGTTTTTTATGGTACTTCTGTACCAAATATAATGGTTTGTGTTGATTTCAGAGTGCACCAATTGCTTTATGCATGTACATACACACTCACGCACTCGTTCAGAGTAGTAGCAGCAGCATTCTTTAGAGCTATTCAGGTATTATACACATAACCATCTTTTGTGTGTGTGTGTGTGTGTTCATCAGAAAATGCTAATTATTATTTTTTTCCCAAAAAAAATAAATGTTTTTGGGAAAAAAAATTCCGTACAACTTTTCTTCTGAGTAAATTTTTGAACTTTTTTGTATTTATGTTTTGTAAACAAGCAAAGAAAAAATCTTGGCCTTTCTAGAATGTATTTATAAACTATTGCATAATAAACTAATAGAGAAATGGAAAAAAATTCACTGATATGATTCACTGGGTATGATTTTAAATACAGTTATTTGCACAGGTTGAATTCATAGATATTTGTCCATAGGCTGGACATTTTTCTATTTTCAGGTTCACGAGTGACTAATGAAGCAAAAGATTTATATGTACATCCAAGCACTTCTGACTTCTTCTAAGTATGTCAGCAAGAATGCTGTGGAATGAATTTAAAGTGTCAATAAAATCACAGTATTGCCAGTTCTACTGAGAACAAATTTTATACTGTGAATTCATTTTGATAGATGACTCCTGATTAAGTTCTGCTATTTGTCATGAGACAGAAACTAACCTAATTTTTGTGTGTTTTCTTTCTGTACTTCATACAGATTTGAAGATATATGTTAGTAAAATGAGTTTCCAAGCAAAAGGTTTGTCACAGCATGACACAACTTACAGTCTTGGGTATGCTGAGAAGAATTTCTTACTAACTCATCCATCCTTTAAGCTCAATTGTGAGAAAGTACAGTGCGTTTTTTGTCTAGTGTTTTTGACATCAATATCAGTATAGAAACCTTTCATGAGTTAAAAAAAAAAAAATCCAAAATACTAATAATTTTTTGTGAACCATGATTTCCATGGAAAAACTCCTCAATGACAATACTAAAGGAAAAAAATAAAGTTTGCAGGTTAATGAAAACTCATTCCAATCACACAAGTGAAAGACTTTACACATATCATTCCAAGCTCTACTGAGTTCTTCACACCAACACCAAACACTGTTCATTTCAGCTAGGTGGTCTGTGCTGTAGGGGAGACGCAGCACATGCTGAACCCACTGAGAGTTTCTTCAGTAGTTATAGAAAAGTACTCTAACTTACAGTGTAAACCTGGCAATCAGGTTAGACAATAATAGGAGTTAGTTCAATGGGCAAGATTCCCTACAAGAGTTCCACTGACGGCAACGGATACTTTACCACAGGTTGAGGATCTGGTTCTCTCAGCTGCATTTTGAAGAGTGTTTTCTGCACACTCTTTTCCCCTGATTAGTCCATAAAGGTAAATTGGACTTTAGTTCAAGTGTTTTGAAAACCAGCATGGGGCATGCATGAGTGATCTCTTTTTCACCCAATTAGAGAAAAAAAAAGATGTGTCTCAGACCTCCCACTGTGCCTAGAAACTACCTCCCACTCCTACTTGCATTCTTTATTAATTCTGCAGCATTTCCTCCATTAACTCCATCCTCTTTGCAATTCCATGTAATTTGTTGTCATTTCACAGCACAGTGACAAAATTATAGGTGTGGAAAATCTGTTTTCCATTCAAAACTGCTATATTATAAAAAACTGTGAAATCAGTGTGAAGGAGCTGTGCAGTACTTTCTAGTCAGCCAAGCCCAGTAAGCCCTAACACTACTAGACTTTAGGTTCCTCCTTGAGTTTTGAGGCATGTGTACGGTAGTCAGTTCTCCAGTTTGCTTTCCTTCTTGAGCTTTCTTTAGGTATTTGAAGGGCAACCAGAGAAATGCACTGCAATACCGATTGTATAATCTCATGCTCTCAAGCAGGCCTGTGCATGATGTGGGGGAAGTTTGCATGGCATAGCATTAATAGATTTGCAGTTCCTGCTTTCCCCATCAGATATGTTTCTGCAATACTCAGTTGTCCCATAGGACCAAACTGTGGGCTAATCAAAAGCAGTTTTACTAAGTTTTACGTTACTAAAATCTTTGTTAAGTAGAGCTGCAGGAGCTGAGAATCTCAGAGAGTTTCTTTATATTTCAAGTAGTAAGTGTGTCTGAACATCTAAGCCTTTGTCAGCAATAAGAGTTTTCCTTATCACTTTCCTTCACCTCTAACACGGATCTTCATTAGCTTTTTCTTTTTTTCAGCTTGTACTTCAATCTTTTGATATCTGATCTTGAATAAAATGAACACAAAGTTTGCTGTCCAAGATCACTCTTGATGCTTCAGCCCAATACATTTATTTCTGATAGATTTTACATCCTGTCTTTCACAGTCAGTCCAATATTTTCTACAGAGTGATATGTGTAGTGACAAATACACTAATGCAGATGTAAAATACAGGTGATTTCAAAATATATGTGAGAAGTATAATTAGACAAGAACAACTTTTTTTTTTTAATAACTTTTTTCTCCTCCTCAATTTCTTTTTAGTTCCTTGTATTTTTTTATAAAATTTAAACAATCATACTTAGAAAAAAATCATCATACTGTTTGACATTGCTTATTTACTGTTTTCCCCAAAATAACTTAAAGAATGGCATGATGTTCTGTTGCACTGTCTCTGTTTGAAAATGGTTCTCTAGATTTAAATGAACTGCATATGATGTTTTGTAAAAGTAAAAATGTTAGGCTTTATTTTTTCAAGATTCTACCCTATTCCAATTTAAAATAACAACAGTAACTACAACAACAAAACAGATTTGCATTGACTCCATCTAGTCTGATTTCATAAAATACTATCAATACAATAGGAACCAACCTCAAAGCAAGAAAATATCAACATAGAAAAAAATATGATTTATAAATAACCATTTTAGTTCAGAAGTATTTCCTCACTTCTTTCTGATAGTCTAGTTGTGACAATAATATTTTATAATAAGAAAGGCAAAAAGCAAGTGCAACTTCCTTATTATACTATGGAAATTTACACAAAGGAAATTGATGTTGAAAGGAATAAATAAATTCCAGAATAATTGTACAGTCTCGTAGAAGGAATTCATGCAATTTCTTAAGCTTCATATAACAAAACTTGCATTACTTCCATTAAAAAAAAAAAAAAAGTATTTCAAGTTTAATAGAATATCAGAAAATAGAATCAGAATATCTTTTGATAGGAATTAAATTCCAGACAAAATTATTTTGGGTCTAGTCACTGGTGGAAAGTCCCTAAATACTGCATGGTACAGCCTTTATTTCCAGACCAGTGGCACATAGAGTTATTCTTGTCTGGGCTTAAGACTTGGCCAAGCTTCAAATATTGTTTGTTTTACTAGAAATTTTAAAACAGCAGTTTGGCATAAAGAAAAATCTGAACTTTTTTTTTTTTTTTCCTAAACTGAATGTGTCTAACAAAATAATTAGAAAACAATTTTCTGAAATAAAGGAAAAAAAGTAGATAGATCTTAGGTATTTAAAGTCCATCAGAATCTACTAGTGCCATGTATGTTGCTGTTTCCTCGTTTGGATCTTAGCCTATATTACTATCTTTCCATATTCTATTTCCTATTTTTGGAACTATGGAATATTCCAGGTTTCCTTGTTTTAAGCAATGAGGGCTGGGGTGCTTTTTTTGTTTTTTCAGTATCTGGCCTGCAGCCATCCTGACCATCTCTGTGGCACGGAGGAAGAACAGACAGGAACTTGAGTGGAAAAGGATCAGATGCCAAGTGCTCTGTAGAGATATGAAAGCTAATTGGAAAGTATTGGTCTCTTATCTGGAAACAGAGCATTCAGAGAAAGTTGGAAGTCAAACTGGTATTTTTCAGGGATTTGACAGCAGGTGGAGTTTTACAGAGAGTTTTAAGTTTCTCCAAGCTGTCTCTGTAGATGTGAATTCAAATTCAGTAATATCTGAATGCATGAGGAGATTGCTAACTCACTCCAAGGCACCACTATGTTATGAATTTAATCCTTAAAATTTTAAACCAAAACTAACTCAAATTCTTAAGAATCATAAATTTCAAATGTTGGTTACTCACAGGCATGAAGGAAATTAAGGAAATGTTGCCACCAGAAGTATTCCTGCTCTGGCAATTCTGCCAGATTACTGTGGATCTGACATAGTGAAAAGGATATTCCCAACAAGCTTCACTTTTTGCTTTTTGATGAAGAGAATCCTGAGAATCAAGTTCAGAGGCGAGTTGTGCCATGTATGTGAGTCTGCATACCTGTCAGCACCAGCTAGCACACTAAAACAGGCCACAGCGCTTGTGCTTTCCTTGTGCCCAGTGTCCCTTGCTACATGATGATCACTTTGGGGCTTGGAGCAAAGGAACTGGAAAGCTCCAGAGAGGATTTGGGGCTCACAGAGCAATTTGATTTTCTAAACCCCGCTGAGCTGAGCAAAGTTCAATCAGATGCATCTTTATTCTTTGAGATACTGGTTTAGCCATTTTAATGACATTTCAGTGCTCTTGCTCATGACTTATACAGCATGAATGAAGAATCGCCCATCCTTTGTGCTCAGTGAGAAAAAAATGCAAATACAGAGAAATTTGTCACTGTGTGACCATTAAATTAGAATGACAGAGACAGCGCTTGGAGCTATAAACCAAAAGTCACATTTTTTGCCTCTTCAAAGAGAATTGTTTTTTCACAACATTTTTTGTTGTTGTTATTATTAGTATTATTTTTCAGAAATCTCAGTCGCTGCATTTCTCCCCACTACAAAACTGTCAGTTATGTTTCTTTCTTCTGGTTCAAGTAGTTTATGACTCATTCCCTTATTGTTGTCTACTATACTGTAATTGTTATTTCCATTATCTAGAATGTGAGTCATTTTCTTTGCAGCTATTTGTTACAAAGTATGATTCTCACTTTTCTTAACATTTGTTTATGTCCCTTCTGCACTGATGATGATCATATTTTATATCCATTGAAAGCTATTTATTTCCATCTTGAGCATTTAACTGCACAGTTCTTTACCATAAATGGAGCGCTACAAGCATCACTTGTAGATCATGTCTTCCCTAAAGTTTTATTTTATATAGTCTTGATCTATCCCTTTTTCCTGGGCAGTTTTGCCACAAGCATTAGACAGAAACTTTGAACTTGTCTGATTTCCTGGAATCATGTCTAAAGATCACTGAGAAAACAAGTTTTCTTTAAATTAACCCTCTGTCTTTTATATATATTTTTTAAAAATATAAATGTAACAAACTAATGAGTGAAATCCTTACCTCTGTGTCATCTAGGAGTATTTTACTATTGACTTAATGTAGGAAATCACCTTAGGTCCAAATACCTTCATCTACCTGCAGTTATCCATAGGAAAACTGTATTTCCTGAATGTATATAGGACTAATGAGTCCCATACAATGCTGTGCTACATTTGAAATCAGAATTGGCAGATGTGGTGGGTAAAAGCAAGCCCGTGGAATAAGGCCAGGAAAAGGTCCTTGTTCTATTATAATCCTATTTAGATATTCAGAACAATAAAATGGAAGTATTGCATAGGTTCTATCAAGGTTTTGTCCACGAGGAAAAAAATTTACATTCACTGATTGAAGACACAGGATTCTCATAAAAAAATGAATATGCATGCCATCCCCATAATCCAGCTCAGCAAAATATGTAAACATTATGTTTAGCTGGACCTTTGTCTTATTTATAGGTTTTCTTTCTTTGTTTCTTTTTTCCTTCCAATTTCAGTTGATATACTTTATTTTTCATCTGAACAGTATACTTTTTATTACTTTTTTTTTGTTGTTGTTGTTTCATAATTGATTCAGGTTCCTTCCTTCCAAAATGAGAGAAAACAGCCTTAAAGGAAGTTTGCTCTTTCTTGTTTGTGCCCTAAAGGCAGTGCCTTCTTATCCTGTGCTTCTGGTTTCACTGAACACCACCCATGGAGAGGGAGAAGGAGTGCACTCAGAGTATTTACATGTGAAGATAAGTAAAATCAATTTCTACCCCCAAAATACAAAATTGTTTAGTGTAAAAGCTCACTAAATGTTACCATCTGTGTTTTATATTACAAGGAGAGAGGAAAGAGAAAAATAGACATGGACTGGAAGCAGGTAACTATAGATTTTGTTCCCTAAGGATGTGCAGTGGGAACTAAAATTTCATTCCCTAATGACAAAGCCAGATACAACAACCATGGCATAAAGGAGAAAATAAGAGATGCTCAAATGGTGGAGTCCTCATCCTCCTTTTTTTTTTTTTTTTTTTTTTTTTTCCTTACTAGTCTGAATTGCTCTCTGCATAAGCTGGAGCAAAATTTTACATCCTACCAGGTAGTGCTGACTGATTTCTGCATATAAAGCCAAAGCAAGTGTTGCATAACTTGAAAGACACAACAGCCAAACCAGAAAATGGACTTGTTTGCACTGTCCACAAGAAAATATCTGTATATATTAGTAAATCAAGACATATGAAAGAGGTTTGTCTGTCATATATACATAGTAATCAGTTTCTTTCAATGAGAATGAATTATATGTTACAAATAAAATAATATTAATAGATGATATCCTTTATTCAACAAGAGTAAAAATATTTGTCAGTTTGGCTTGTCTAGAGTATTCATGCCCAGACAAACTGGGCATGCTCTATGAATCACGCTTTCAATCATTTTTAATATCTTAAGATAAGTCTGAATGATGTTTTCTCTTTTTATGAATGTGTGTACCACAGACATGACAAATTTCTGATCTGCACCATTAACCAGGAATCACTGAAGAAGTTGATAATAATGTGTTCTACAGTAACTTTTAGATTCTTGTGTATAACACACATTTTCAAAGTTAATAAGTATATCTTAAATAGTGAAGATCGATACAAGATTTCATCTAAGGATCAAGTTTCATTTTAACATATATTAGAACACGGAATGCAAAATGTTTAGATTCCTCAGACACACACACACACACACACACAAAAGTAAGTAAAATGTCTGTATTCCTTTTAACACATTTTTGAAGTGTAAAAGTGGGATTGCCAAACTAGAATCTTGATTGTTGTACTTTTCAATGCTGTTTGAGAAATATAATACATTTATACATACATTTATATCAGTTTGCATATATTTTCTATTTTTAGCTTTACAAGGTTATTTTGAATCAAGCTTTTACAGCAAGTCATGGTATCTAAAGATTTGTTCATTATTATTTAAAGATTTGATTATTATTTCTAATAGGCTAGAAGGATGTCTAGATCCCTAGGAATCTGACGTCTGATCAGACTTGGATTATTGGACCCTCTAATTCCTCTATTTATTCTAATTCTTTCATTTTTTTCTTGTCTTCTGTCTCATTACTTGAGCAAAATTGGATAATTTATCAGAATTTAGTTATTTATTGAGCTGTATTACTTCAGTCAGATGAAAATGGAAATCCTTGTGATACCTAAGGAAAACGTCTACAAAGTGAGTTAACAATCATGTTTCCTCAGTGAAAGGGAATCACAGGCATCTGCCAAAATGTATGCTATAAAACATGAGTAAAATGGTTAATAATAAAATGTTATAAATCTTCTGGTACCTGAAAGGAGTTCTTTATGTTCTGAGGAAAAACTATGCTATACATACCTAAGAGAAGAACTGTTTTATATTTTACCATTTCTTTCTGGTTTTACCTTAAAAAAAAATCAACATAAAAGCAAAACCAACCAAACAAAAATGAAAACAAAAAAAAAAAACACAAGCAAACAAACAAACAAACAAAAACATCTATTGCTAGCTAGTTCATTCATATTACTGCAGCTTCTACAGAAATAGTGTCCAATGGCTACAGGTAGAAAACAACACATTCATTCCAAACAAATTTTAAAGCCTCTTTGCAGAGCATCTCTCTGAACATCACAAGTATTTGGTATGTGTTGCTTGCAGGACTGCAGAGATCCCATATATTTTGTACTTAACTATGAACTAAACATATATTTTTGACGTTGTCCCACATTGAACAAGTTGAACTCCTTGAAGGAGAGAGAACTAATTGTTTCACAGTCAGCAGTTCACATAAATATACTAGCATACTTTTAATTTTGCAGAAGAAATCTATATTATGAACTGCTTTTTATTTCCTCATTTTTTATTTTTTTATTTTTTGCTTTTGCTTGTCATTCATCTATAGATATCTATATATTTTTCTTCTCTAGTGAGTGACTGGGTGTAAACTTTGCAAGATCTATGATATTAAAAGCTTGTTGGTAAGAATTTTGTTTCTGGTAATACCTCTCATACCAGACCTTACATAGGACTTTCCAAAAAAGAACTTAAAAAGAGGGACAGAGACCAAAGGCCTAATAAATACTATGAGTTTGCTACTGAACCATTCTTACAGAAACAACAACAAAATTTTTTCTTGCTATATCAGACTATGGAAATCCTTGTGATACCTAAGGAAAAGTTCTACAAAATGAATTAATGATCATGTGTCAGACAATAGAAGAGTCAATCTATTATGAATGATCAGAGAAAAAAATCTTCCAAAGTAATTGGTGACATTTTCTGATTATTTTTTTTGAATAATTTTCAATATGCATATAAAGAAAAGTTAATTTTGAGACTTCTGCAAACAGCAGGCTTACTACTGCATCCAAATATAAATTTTTGTAACGGAGAAAACACTGAATCACATTACAGAACTGTTGTAGAAGAGCTTCTCCACCTACTAGTTTGAGCCATTTGGTTTGCTCATAAAAGGCTTGAGCAAAGAGTAATATATGCTAAGTGACCAACATGTTCAAATGGAACCCTCTGGAAGAATAAAGAAAAACTCACAAGTTCAAAGTAAACTAAACACATTTTATGAAGTTCATGAAACTTGATCTAGCTCACCTAAGCATGTTAAGTCTTCTTAAACGGGAGAGCCTGAGAACTTCAGTCCTTTCTCCACTAAGGAAAGGAGGTACCATTTGCAATACAGTGTGTACAGACTTGCAGAGCCTGATGAATTATTGTCCCGTTACTCCTCTATTGACCGAATAGAGTAATGCATTTAAAGAGGTGGAAAACATAAGGGAAAAGAAGGAGACAACTTTTAACATCTAAATATCTAATAATCAAGATTCTTCTATACTCGTGCTAATGCATGCAGGTTATACTATTTAAAACATATTCCAGCCCTAAAATATAATATTGGCATATAAAAGGTCACACGAACCTTGGCATTATGTTAATGATGGCTGGAAGACTGCAAACAAATCTCCAAAATGACTTTTCAAGACCACAATGAAAGTAATTTTTGAGTTGTTACATACGTTGTACGAAAAATAGGGATAATTCGTGTGATAAGTTTTTAGCCTTACCAAGTGAGACAACAGAGTAACACAACAGAGTAATAGTAGAGAAAGAACCATTCTTTCTTTAGGTGGTCTGTGGGAGATTTAGATTTAGATTATTGAATGTTTACAAAAACAACTTTTCTTTTGTCCCTCACAAGAGCACACAACTCTGAGCATTGAAAAAGGGTACTATGGTCAAATGCCTATAAAAAAAAATACTTTGAAGTATTATAGTAAACATAATGATAAGTTTATATCAATATACTATGGAGCCATATGTCAATTTCTGTCCATAAATGAACAGGCAAAGTAATAGCAATATTTATTTTCAACTATGTGACTTCCAGCCAATTCTCCATGAAGGTAATGTAATTATTAAGAAGTGAACTCTGAAAAGAACTGCTCTGCGTGCAGTTCATGTGAGGTTGATCTGCAAAGTGCTTGAAACAACAAGTTATCTCACTGCATTATAGAAGCACATTAGGCGTGTCTATTATGAAATGTAATCTGTAAAAGTAAATAAAGAAAGCTGTAGAATCGCTGTATTTAAGAAGAATTTCTTGCAGCATCCACAAAGTCCTGCATACAACTAAAAGAAAGACACTTTGGTATAAAAAGCTATTCTCACAGTCTAAGTAGAAAATTAAACAGAAAATTGACAATACAGGGATCAAACTTTTATTTCAAAAAAAAAAAAATCAGATGTCTCTGTCTCCCAGCAACATCATTATTCAAGTTAAGACATGAAGAAAGAAGGTGAACAAGTGAAGCAAGTATGAAAACAAATGTTTTGAACTTTTCAAATAAAACAGGTCTGAAGTTCCTTCAGAAGACCTGAGGATCAATGCAGTTTTAGCAAATGCAATCCAGGTGTCAGATTAATTATTTCTAGATTCCTGCTGGACTGATCCCCCAACACTGGAACAGCTTTGAACCTGGTCACAGACCCAGAATAAACTTTCCCAGTTTTTGAGGAAAACAGGAGTCCTGGTGGCCCCCTGAGGTTATTTGCCAAAACTGGTCTGTCTATTAAATTATTTTTTGGTACTTCGCTTGAAAAACAAAACAAAACAAACCAAACAAACAAAATCACTATTTGTCTATAAAAATAAACAGTATAAGAATAAAAATAAAAAAGCTTTTAACTTCTTCATTTTACTCTAACTCCCCCCCCCCCCAAAAAAAAAAAAAAAAAAGATTCTTTGTATCAAAATTAAATATTTCAATATTCTCACTGTTAAATGATGTTGTGGTTCAGGCTCAACCATATACATTCTTCATACAAACTATTAAACAGGTGAAAAAGTTTTGCACATGACAGATATGAAGGAAGAAGAAATAGCTCAACATCATCATAACATTTCCTGAGGAATGACTTTGATTAGGGAAGAAGAATCAAAGGCAGAAGCAGCTTTGGAGAGGGTTTTGAATGGCACTCAGTTGTTTCTGTGTCATTAACTTTCATTAATAACAAGTAGTGTTTAAAACCTTTTTTTCTGCTTTGTTTGCAAACACCATGCAGTTTTATTGCTCCATATTTCTTTCTTTTTACTTCTCCCTCTTCACCCCAAGAGTTTTATAGTTTGCTGGAACTTAGAATCAATTTTTACTACAATGAAACTTCTTGCAAATTTATTAAAACCCTCAAAGCTGCAATACAAAGAAAGTGAGTGAAAGCTGAACAGTGGAGACTTGGAATTAGTCTACAGTGGCAAACCTGGCACAGGTGTTGCTAGAATTTTTCAAAGCCAAAATAGGAAGTTTTTTCACTTCCAGGTGGTCTTTATCCTCAGTATTTCACAGTAAAGTGCAGCTGAAAAATTTGTAAGAGCCCCAAATCTGTATGAATACTTAGTAATCAAAGCATGAAAGAAAAGAAAGAGGAGAAAGCCAGCTGAGGTTGTACCAATAAGAAAGTAAATTCCAGTTGTCTTCTTGATTTATAGCAGTTGTTTACTTGGCTACTTATTTCATGCAAATAATAAATTCAGATTTCCCCTTAATTACCTCTCATTGCTATTCATCATCATCATCATCATCATCGTCATCATCATCATCTTCTCATTTTCATCATCATCATCTTCTGTAAGAGAAGTAGAACAAACAGCCAAGAAAGTATAACTGCCTTTGGAAAACTTTGCATAGTGAGGAACCTGTAGGAGCATTAAGATCATGTTCTTTCTTTTTCAATGGGCAGCAAGATAGAACAGGCTTGCTACAAAGCCTTTCACTGCAGTCAGGCTTTTGGTGTCAGTGTCACGTTTTATTTATTTTTGTTTGCTTTGCTTATGGTTGAGCCAGGTTTGGAGCATTTCCTCCTGAGATAAAATATAGGCTAGAGGAAATATTTTTCAAGCTCTCAGTGCTCAGGGCTCTCAGATTTATTTTGCTGAGGCCCAATGAGGTAAAATATCTTTCCTTTGTGATAACCACATACAAAATGAACTGTTAATAAATGAAGTCCTGATAGAGTTCTGTGTAATGTGGTGCTGCCTGGGGAATGCCTACCCAATGCAGAGTCTGGGGAAGATCCCTCAGGAAAGGAAGATGCACTTTGCTTTGTTTAATCTATTGATTGTTTTTACATATGCATATGAATAGTGACAAGTATACTATAAGGACTATACTTAGGTACGTTTTATGTTGCTCTGATTCTCTGAATTATTAACTGAAAACAAGCTAAATACAAAGATCCAGTGAAACGATGTTTGGAGAGCTAGACCTTCTTGTAGTGGAAGCATGAAGAAAATCATTAAAGGTCCATAAGATGGCAATGAAACAAGCAGGAAAGGTGTCTTTTACAATTGCCATCTATGTTATATTCTGAATTTGGAAAAACTTTACTGGCTATTAGCATCATCTTTGTCAGTAATTATTCATGTTTAATGTGAAAGACCGTTATTAAAAATGGACACTCACAATTGTATAATTTTATATTCCTCATAAAGTCACCTACATTGCAATCAAAATTCCAAATAAATTCCTAGCAAGAATTGAAAATTTAATCCCCACCCCTCAGTGTTGTTTCAGGAAAGTAGGAGTAACCAATACTAGAGTTCAATTATAGATAGCAGACTATTCCACAAACTTAACTACATAAAAACCTCTCCACCCTAAATGATAGTTACTAATTTATCTCAAAGAGACAGAATCTATTTTAACTTTGTCCATTCAAAGGGTAGCGGTGCTCTTCAAAAGAGTAGACATGGGCCCATAAGGGAATATTCACATTGACCAAACTCTTCAGTAAAGGCAGGTTCTTATCCATGTTGGTATTAAACAATAGCCTCTTAAAAGGAAACTTCAATTAGTTCTTGTAAAAATCTAAGCTGTTCTTACAGCAAATACTATGCTGTTTAGGAGTCTGATTGAATATTATTGACTCTTTCCCAAGTATGGAGAGCAACCTGTTCTCTTCCTGTAACAGTATATCAGGGATCTCTCAGAGCACTGCAGCATTCCCAAGCACACCTAATTATAGATTTTTTCAGGTTATTGTTGCTGCTCTTTTTTTCTGTTAGCACAGATCCCATTATTTGCTGCAGTCACCACTGTCTTTCTTCCTGCAACATGAACATTGTGTATACACATATATTAGGTCTCCAGAAATTTGACAAAGTGGCATTCACAAAATCCATTAAAAATTTCATATACTGGTCCAGAATCGTATGGCTTATGCTGTGATTTCTTTCTCTGGTTAATCACAAACCATCTCCTCCAAGAACATTTACTTATTCACTGAAGACTGATAACCTATTCTTAAATCACACACAAGTAACTTAATTCATGTGTCCTGCTGAGTTCACTGTGCCTGCCTGTATGCATAAAATTATTCAACTGTGTGCTTTCTTAAATCTGTCTTTAATGGAGCAGATATTCACGTCTAGACAGAGAGATCTTTAGATTGGTGGCTTCCTGCACCACCACCCCAGCTGATGGATTTCCAGCATAACCATGAGTATTTCTCAGTCTTTGCCAAAAAAGTTTCCAAAATAATAATATCAAGAAACATCTCATGTGCAAACACTGCATACAAAAGTGAATCCATTGTCATTGCATGTATTAGAATTCTTGAGAAAAATCAAACTGGCTGCAGCTGCTCACAACTCTTGAATATTCATGTTGTTCAGTGGGTGGTTTGCAGCCTGGCAAAAGCAAACAATGAATCTGTCACAAACAAAATGAAATAAATAAAAGCTAATTCCTGCACATATTTCTCTGCTGTGCATCTCTGAGTTCAGATAAAAGAGAATAATGCAGTCCTTAAAATGTAATCAAAAACATAAGCCACAATGAAATACTAGGTGTGCCTGGAAACTTATTTACATGACTGAAGTATATATGAATTTATACATACCTTGCTTTTATTTGATGGACAGTGGAAAAAAAAAAAGTCAGTTGATAAATGTATTTTGTACAGAGTGCTGTCTAAATATGAATAATGTCTAAAAGAATTGTAATAAGTAATAAGTAGTGGGATTTGGGGCTCTGCAGGAGGTACTCTGCAACATCTGGAAATACTGGGAAATTTAGATTATTCCTCGGGGCTGGAACTTTGTTTTTACATCACAACGGAATCCCAGTTCATAGGCACTGTGAAGAAGTACCACACATGCTCACAAATCACAGTAACAGTTAAATGAAAGACTACAGGTCTTCACAATTCTGCCTCAGAAACATATAGCATTGTGTGATATAACAGCAAGGTACAAATCATCCTCGTCTTAGTGCAGGATGTCCAGGAACAAAATCAGAAAAAATCTATGTCATTGAAAAAAAAAAAAAGACCTCATGTTTTGGCTTGCCCAGTCTGAACTGGTTGGCACTGTACCTCTTTGTCCTGGACACTTTACTATTTTACCTATACACTATAAGTTTACATTTTACTTATAACTGGTATCAATCTTCCCATTTCCTCGGCTCATCTAATTCAAAACAACTACCTTTTCTTCATGAGTTACTGGATTCTCACTCAGCCCTCTGAATTTACCTTCTCTGTTTTAGAAATTGATGAAAAATAGACAATTAACTCAGTTACTTGCACAGGAATCTCTGGGTCCCATCTAGTTAACATAAATATGTGCAGAAAGATGCCATCCATTTCTCTATATAAACAGCTCTATTTATGTCAGATTGCCCTGATTAAAACGTGTCTATCCTGACCATTTGCACCCTGACCAAACTTTGCACCCAGAGCACAGGTGTCATGGGGACTGTTTGCACCCCTTGTGGAGCTTTTGCAGCCCCCGTATGAGGGTGTCTACCAGCAGCATAGGCATGAGAGCATCTGAAAATTTTGAGCATGAAAATTTGTCAGCTGTGGATGCCTCTTGCGGGATGCTGACTTGTATGGTAATTAGCACAGTAATTAGATGGACATACAACAAATGTTCAGAGTCCAGATCCTGAATATCTCATCTGTAGGTGTCCTTTGCATAGGTGAAATATGCACTTGTGACACTGAAACCCAACCGTAGCCCAGGCAACATTTGGGGAGCATCAGAAATCAATCAACATTAAAAATAAATTCACCTAAAAAACAGCAGTGCACACCTAGGTGTATACAACAGGACAGAGTATCTATGTATTAATGGGATGACATAGAAATTTCCCTCCTTTTGCACCTGTTCAGGGAGCGATTAATTAATGAAATGACCTAAATTAAAACCAACCATTATGTAAAGGTCTCCTCGTGTAATTTGAACCACCTATGGAATGACCACGAAGTCATTAGGAATGTGGAATAATCCTTGGCAATACCCTGCACGCACAGCTATTTCTTCCCCCATTACTGTCTCACTGTGAACCTAACACAAGGAAGAACCTTTACTTTAATTTATCTTTTTCTTTAAATAAAATTATCTCTCTTCCCTTTACTTAATCCTCACAGTTAAATTTACCTATAAATATTTACACTGTTTTTCATGAATTCATTATTCAGATTGTTACCAAGCCGGCCGTGTTTATTTTAACCTGAATAATTTAGTACATAAACTGTCATTTTACAAGTCAAGCAACCATTAAAACAGTACTTGTTTGAATAGTTTGGACTTCTTATTAATGAGACAGTAATTAAAGAAGGGAAAGTAGGGTAAGTACTTAAAAGAAAACAGGAAAATATAAATATATATAAATAAACACAAAAACTCTGGCCTTTTAAGATCCAGTTCTTATGTTTTTTGCATGCAAAATAACAACTAGAGTCCTGAAGTGAAAATTGGGTTTACTACAGTCATATGTAAAACTTCTCTTCATTCCAATGGAGAGAAAATTCATTGTAGTAGACAGCAAACATGAAAACAGGTTCTGTGGAATGAACACTGAGTGCTTTGAATATTATCAGAAAAGGAATTTCAGTTTCCAGTCAATACAGACATCTGTTGCAACCTCAGAGATGACATTGAATTTGATTTAAACAAGTCAGTAAGGATTAAAATCTCTTTTTTGTTACACATTGGTGATTTGAGTTTATTATTCATAATGTTACACTAACTGTACATAAAGCAAACAAAATATTTTTCTAAATGATCAGTTTAAAAAATAATAATACAAAAACAACTAACTTTTAGAATACATTTTTTTAATTGGTCCCAACTATCCTCTTTTTCTTGCTTCCTAATAATAATCATAAATGCATTCCTCTAAATCAACAGATAATAAAAATCAGCTATAAATATATACAGGAGTTTTTATGACCTGATAAATATTTCTTTACTCTGACTGCAAGCTCTGATTTTCTAAAGCTCCTGTATCTTTGGATCTCCATTATTCATGTTACTGGTGCCTCCATAACATCTATCTGCAAATAATATATACATTAAAAAAAAAAAAATTATAAAAAAAAAAAAAAAGGAAATGAAAATAAGTTAGAAACACGTTATCAGACACATAATGCATAAGTTAGATGCCTGCTCTGTTAGTATAGGTGTCTCCCTGACCTTAGACATGCTGACCATGTGGACCATCCATGACCTGGTAGCTGATATCTGTCATAATCACATCCAGCATGATCTTGCTAGTTCCCCAGCTGCCTCCCCACCAGCCTAACACAGGGTCAGGCTTGCAAGAATTCACAATGAAATGGCTATTCTCTATGCTCTGGATTCCCCAAACATCTTAAACTGATCACAATACTAATGCAATTTCTTTGCTTTTTTTTTTATTTTTTATTTTTCTGGGGAATATATGTATATATTTAATATGTGAGGGTGTTTTGTTTTGTTAGTTTCTTTTCCACCAAAAATTTATTTTTTTTCATCATTCTCTTGCATATTACATTGATTTCTAATAAATAAAACAGAATGTTAATAAGCAAATGTGTACATTTTTGTAAGTGTCACAATACACTGTAGAGAAATTATGGAAAACAAATAAACAAACAAAAAAGACTAGAATGTCAACAAAGGAAAAGAAAAATGCCTGATGCCTTAAATAAGTGGACTTTGGGCACTGGTTTCAAGCTTGTTCCCCACAAGTCTTGTGACTGTGTACTGGTTTTGTACGGAATAAATCTAATTTTCTTCATAAGTAAATTATAATGCTATGTTTTGAATCTGTGACCAAAACAGAGCTGATAACACACCAATGCTTTATTGTTGAGCAGTGTTTGCAAAGCACTAAGGTCCGTTTCCCACTGTGCCCCCACAGCAAGTAGGCCGGTTTTGGGCAAGAGACTGGGAGGGGACACAGCCAGGACAGCTGATACCAACTGGCCAAAGGGATATTCAATACTGTGTAACAAAAAACTGTGGGGAAAAGAAGGAGGAAGAAGGGAGGTACATTAGGAGTTACAGCAAGCAAGTGGCTGTGTGGGGTTTGGCTGCCTAGGAGGGATAATCCACCACACTATGTAAATTAATATATTCAGGTTATGTTCAGGTTAATATTTTATACTGGTATGTCACACTCAAATCAAAGATCAACAATACTTTTTATATGCCTGGCTGTCTTCCAGATAATGGCCTCCAATATGATATGTAGTTTGTAGTTTCCGCACAGCTTGTCAGAATTACTGAATTTTATTTATTTATTTTTACCTCAGTCAGTGACTTATTTTTACATGTAGGACAAAATATCTAGTACTTTGAAATTCCATTAAGTATTAGAATAGCTCTGAGATAGTTAATTTGCACATTACCTGAAAACATCAGATATAAGCAAGTATCTTTAAAATTCTAGATTTTCTTTCACCTTTCCTCTTTGAACAGAATGTTTGTTGTCAATAGTATACTTTTTTTTTTTTTTCTTAACATGCAGTAAAACAGAATGACTTAATATAAAATAGCATACCAGCACTGAAGCATGGGACATGTACTGATTTACACCAGTTACATAGTAATTTTGTGATGTTTTGCAGTTTACAGGTAGTGGCATTTCAAAGGCACAGTATTTAGCAAGACAAGATAATTTGGCAAAATATAGAATTAAACTCTGATGGAAGTTTGTATCTACCTATGATTTTAATTTGTAATAAAAATAATTAAAATCATGCACTGCATAACAGAGTTTGGATCAGCATTTTGAAAGATTTAACTTATATAAATTAAGAAGCAAATTCAGCATCTCTCCTACGGTAAACTCTTCCTATTCCTAGTTGGTGCCTACAACTCTTTGTGCATGTTCATTACATTTTAGAAAACATATTTCAGTTTTCACCTCTAGATGAATGTCACGTATCAGTATAAGAAATCCCATATCCTTGGCCAAACTCAAGCTGCATTCAGAAAATAGATTGGGAAGTAAGAGGGAATTTGGGAAGGGGTGGGGGTATTCAAAGCTACCTATGCAAACAGGTACATGCACCAGTGGAAATGAGCACCACGTCTTTCTATTAGTTGGCTCTCCAATACCTAAAACACATTACAGATAGAAAACAGTCCCCTGGGTTTAAATGCACCATGGTCATACTTCCACCATTTGGCCAAATCTGTGCCAAAAGCACATATTACCACAGGCACCACAGAAGCTCCATTCCACCTTCCAATTTTAGCTTACCAAAAATGTCTAATATAGCAGCACAAACCTAAATCTGGGCACTCAAAGCAGCTATATTACAGGATGAATGGACCCAAGAGTTCCAAAATGTGTAGTTCTCCAAGATCCATGAAAATTTAATGTATACAAAACTGTGAAACTGATTAAATACAGTCCTTTATAACCTTTGTGCTGAAACTTCAGCTATGTTACAGCATTTCAGTGTACTTGGATGTTTGGTATTTCAATTAATTATTGCATTATTATTAATAATATTATTATTATTGTTGTCATTGTTGTTATTATTATTATTATTAAATCTTTGTTCTGCCAGTTGGATTTCAAAATACAAGTCACTATGTCCACTTAGGATTTACCTGTGACTTGGTCTTAGGCTTCCCTGCTACTTCTCTGAGCATGGATAAGACTAGCATGAAGTTGCAATGCACACTGATTTTCACAATAAAGGTCATATTTTGCTTTCAGATCAGAACTGAATGAATTTCCCTTTATTTGAATGATGCAGTCTTCTCACGTATATCCTCATAAAATATATGTATGTATGCCAGCAAAAAGAAAGAAAGAAAGAAAGAAAGAAAGAAAGAAAGAAAGAAAGAAAGAAAGAAAGAAAGAAAGAAAGAAAGAAAGAAAGAAAGAAAGAAAGAAAGAAAGAAAGAAAGAAAGAAAGAAAGAAAGAAAGAAAGAAAGAAAGAAAGAAAGAAAGAAAGAAAGAAAGAAAGAAAGAAAAACAGTATTGAAAAGATGATTTATGATGGCAAAAACCTTGAGCTTGCTTTGCATTGTTTTATCTGTAGCTGGTATTCCCACCTTTTGAAAAAGAAACAGAAAACTTTACCCATATTTACAGATGGTGACTCAGTGGGACATGCTGAAAGCTGCTTAACTTTAAGGTGAGCATTTGGGGGGCTTGTATAGTGGCTATGGTCACTTGTTAACAACTTTACTTCCTTGATTTGAGATTAGAATAGGTTTAGAGAATCTTTGCCTGAACATTATAAAGTCAGCAACCTAGGCCACATGGTCAAGTGTATATTTGTCTCTATTCTGCCTTATAGTTTTTTTGTAGATTTATATTGATCTAGGAGAGCAGAGAAAAACTGACAAATACAAATACTTTTATGACTAGAATGAGTCTCACAAGACAGATCAAACAATTCATCTTCTCCTTTACTCCATGACTGTTTGTCACTTCAGTCATAAGCTCTACTTCAGCAGCATTTATCAAGTAAGCTAGAAAACAGAGTATTATCTGATTTACCATGCTTAGTTGTGTTATTTCTTATTTTGCAGGAACTACTATTCTGAAACAGGTTGCAATAGAATTGTATCAATAGAATGTCTTTTGAATATCAACTTTTCTTGGCCAATGTTTCCAGAACAACTGTGTATTACACATACGATCTTTGATATAATTCATATTAGAATAAAAAAACCATTAATTTTAGATGATCATTTGATACTTCTCTATCTTAGCAGAGTACCCAACACACATTATCACCAACAAATCTACATGTGATGCTCCTCTACTTGTAACAAATATAATATCTTCCCATCACCATTACCATTCCCTATCAATAAGAATACATTTTCTTATAAGCACTCCCTGTAAATTTGAAGTGTGGCAATACACAGATTCAGCAGTTACACAAAATGCACAGAGGAAACTTTGAGTGTGCTAAAGTAAATGAAGATTGTCAGTGTCTTAAGTCCAAGTGGTTTCTTCCAAACACCTAAAAAAAGTATGAAGTTTTTGAGGGATATTTTCAATAAATTTGATTCAATAAGGACTGGGTGCTTTCTGTTCCTTGAAAGGTCTCTGATGGAAAGGTATCCAACAAGTTAGTGGTCTGTAAGAAAGTATCACATAAGTTGTGTTCAAACAGATTATTTTACCTACTTCAAGGAGAAAATTTCCGGGATAGCCAAAAGGGGAATATTGACACTACATTGAGATACTGTTTGGGAAGTTCTGATGTAGGATGAAGAGATCTGCCAGGTTTCCAAGGTTCCATAAATTCATAATGCCTGATACGATGTTATGCCTATGATTAATGAATAATTATTAGCATAATTACATTTTAAAAGATCAGACTGTTGTGCTTTTACCTTCCAAAATGAATGCAATCTTAATTACAGTAGTACAAGATGCAGTCAGGATGGAGTTGTGTCAGTATTAATGTTCTCATAGAAAAAGAAATGTTCTAATTAGATCAGGGTGTACTGCATAGTGTGTGTCAAAATAAAATTCACTACTAACAGAGTTATAGGAGCATATGACAATTCAAATTCAACTACTGAAGCAAGATGCAATGTTGTTGTTAAGGCCTGAATGTTATTACTGCCCTTTAAAGGGTTACATCCTAACTGTGAAAGGTCCTCATCTTCCAACAGCATCTGGTTGCTTGGCAAAGTCCATTAGCAGCTGTGTTGGTAGTGCAAAAGGGGATCTCGGCACTGTCACATGGTTAAACTGTTTATGGTTGTGTTGCCTCATTGGTCTGGATAATATATTCACTTGATTCACTTATGTTTGTGCAATTGTATTTGTCTGTGAAAAGGTTTCCAGATAAGAATAGAATTATGATGTTAAATATTCTCATCTGAGATCATTGCTATACTTATCTGTTGTTCATTCTTCCTCAAACATTTTTGCTTTTATCTCTGTAGCAATCAACACCTAATGTCAGTATTTTTGTCTCTGCCACGTCTATTCATAAATGGTGTAACTCCCTTCTCATTTTCTTTAAGACTTCCTTAGTGCATGCCTCTCTGCTCTCTCTCCTGTGGTTCAGCTTTAGTAAATAAATGTAGAGTTTGTCAGAAAGAAAAAAATATATATATTTTAATCTACATCCTGAAGATATCTTCTTGTGATCTCAGGACAATTTGGGGCCCACTGAATTAATAATAATAATAATAATAATAATAATAATAATAATAATAATAATAATAATATATAACGATAGAAATATTTCTCTCATTTCCTTTAAACTAGGCATGGGTATTCTATTGAGGAGCGCAAAAGATTTATACATATGAGCATATGTGGAAATAAGCTCAGATGAAAACATCCATTCACCTATCCACACAGATATTCTGTTTCTGTCACATGCTACAGTAAAGATTTTTTGTACCCATCTGCTATGTGGATTCTGGGAGAGCTTTAAGGTACCTCTCAGTGTTGTGCCCCTTACATGCCATGACTTTTATACAAACTCAGAGATAAAACCTCAGAAAGATCTATAAGTATTCGGTTACTTCACCACTACTGAAGTCCATATTTTAGATCATGCTTGGCTAGTCTGAGGGCATAAAGTCCCCTAGGTGCATACACTTTCTGTTTTAACATCAAATACTTCTGCCTCTAAGGTAGAGGTCAAATAATTCTGCTTCTTTCAGGGCTGACTTTAACAGCATAAACTTTACCCCTAACAACAGTCTGGATACTTACTTTTAGCTCTTCATACTTAAATTGTAAAGGCACAGTAGCTCTGTGACTAATTTCTGCTCTTCCACATGGGCAATACAGAAAAAAATAATAATAAATAAATAAATAAAGGGAGCTCTGACCCCAGCTTCCAGACCAGAGGGAAAATCTAGGAGACAGTCAGCCAGTAATCATGAGAGCAAAAGAAGGAAGGTGCCCTTATCTCCCAAGTGCTTTACGGCATGTTGCAAAAAATCAAGCTGTGAGACAAAGAATGGCATAAAAAGAGAGAAATCAGAAAGGTAACATCCCAAATGAATGCAGTGCATTTTGAACATAAAAGCACAAAGACTAGCTCCTCTTTTCCCTATAAAACCAAACTGTCATCCCTCCCCTTCGCCTCAGAACCAGTCATGTTAACTAACAAAGTCCTCAGAGGCATTTGTAATGTAAGGCTGAGATTTTCAACACTGCCTAAAGGATTAGCTAATAGAAATTGAGCATGTAAATCCCTTTTGAAAATTCTATCTTCACATTTTGCCCTTTAAGAGTTTACATATCCCAATAATTTAACTTTTAAGATTCAGAATCAAGTCATTATGATAGCTATGCTAACTATTCCATTACAAAACCCTGCAGTTTTGTGAGCAAAGTTTCAAACTCTTTATTCCATATAAAGTCATTATTTCCCCAAATTCATCCATTCTACTACGTCTTTATTTCTACAAAGCACTGTGATTTTTGCATACTTGATGAAGAGAGAGTTTCCACCAGCTTAGAAGATGGTTTAGAATACTAACATGTTAGCAGGGTCATTCAGCATGTCACTCTCTCAGTAAAACTGCAGCATACTGCAAGGGAAATAACAAATTGCTTCATCAGTGTAGTCCATCACTGTTGATAATATTTACCATTTCTACATTTTGACTGTCTTTGGAGCAATCTGAAAATGTTTTAATATAAGCAGCTCATCCCAAGAGTGTTTTTATAAGCAGGAAGCAATATACAGGTACAATAAACACACTGGTAAACAAATTCATTGTACATAGATTTCACAAAACATTTTGCTGAAGTATTAAAGAAATGTTGCCTTAAATCTTAAAATTAGAATAAGGTCTAGATTTTATTCACAAATATCATTCTCAGTAGACTCGCTAACATACACTAAAGATGTGTTTGTTAGAGGAAGTAAAATTAACCCCCCCCAGAATGGATGAACATAACACCGCAGTATTTGACCCTTTGGTCAGAGCATAATGCAATGTAGTACCCTGGAATCAAATAAAAGTAGAGGTGAGAATGGGCAAAATCACGCATAATTTCTTTATTCCAGCTCTAAACATATCCACTCCAGGGCTGTTTCAGTAAAAGGTGTAAATACTGCCCTTAGAATTAATGGGAAGTATGGAGTGATGAAGATCTAGGTCTGCAATATTCCTGTCTCTTTTGTTGCAGAAGTTGGAGAGACCTATGGCCAGGGCAGTCACCTATGGCTAAACCCTATCCTACTTATAGTATCCTGTTCACAAAATTTAAAGTAAACCACTCATAGCCATCAAGATTCTGCATTCCTCACAGCTGTTTTTCTGGCTTCAGTTAACTGGGGATGCCTGATCTGCAGAAGCATTGCAGATTTGTAATTTAAGTTAAAAGATAATGGGATTGCACTCTAGAGAAATCTAGGAGCAGAAATCACCAACTTATTTGGGAAGCTATACTCTTTAAAGGGATGCACAAAACTACTTTTCTCTTCTGACATCTGTGTGACTGAAATCCTCTTCTGTGAGAAACAATTTGGGATCACAGTGAAGACATTCATTACTACCCCTGATGTTACTGTTGTGAGCTGTTGAAACACCTATGAGGATGCAGGATTTATGTACTATGCAGCAAAATAGGCAAGGGACATGTATTTAATGAGGATATAAAATTGAATGGTTGTTCTATCAGTGAATGCCATATATTTTTGAGAGGAATGATAAGGAATTCTTCTGGAAAGCATAGGTGATATCTTTATAGCTAAGGGATACCTACAAATGAACAAGAACCAATTAGGTTTATGCAGACAACATCAATTTGGGTATTTTCTTACTGTTGACTGCTTGATTATTTAAGATCCTTTATAATCGTATCAATATTCCATATGATAATGTAGAAATTAATTTCATTTAAATATTTATAATTTCCCTTATAAATAGATAAATGATAAGATTTTTGCAAAATGCCTGAGGTGTGGGTAAGATTCTAGAACATTTCTCAGACTTGCACTTTCCCATATTGGATGTTTCATACATCTATGATTTGAAATAACCTGAAGGTTCTCCAAAGATGTAAAAGCAGACTCCCCAGGTAGAACCAGGATACCAACCCACATCATTGAAGGCTATTTTTTATTCTAAGCTTAACAAATAGGTTAGCCCTACAGCTTTAAACTGTAATTGCAAAGTTATTTCAGGCTTCTGGTTTTATTATGGATTTCTTAAAGGAATATTGTGCTAATAAACTGAACACAGTCAGCTGTAAAATTTCAGATGAAACAAATTATATTTTAGCTTTAGGTACATATTGAATCACTGTGATAATACACCATATACCATATTGGGGGGCGGGGGGGGGGGGGGGGGGAGGGGGCGGGGGAAGCCAAAAAGCATGGCGTAAATGAATGCAAGTTCATTAAAATCTTTTTTTTAAAAAATCTTTTTCTTCATTGAGAGCCTTGTTGTTTTCCTACATGGAGCAAGGCCAACACATCATAACCATTAAGTTTATCTGTTAGCTGACTAAACAAACCCTGCATCTAAGTTAATGAGAGAATCAGCTGGCTAGCCTATTTCTTCGTTTCTGAACACTGATAACATGCAGTGAGATAGTTCACAGAAATAAGCCTTCTTGCATGTTCCCACCACCCCAAGTGCTATCAGGGTATACTTAAAAGTGTACAAAAAAATAATAATAATAAAATAAAATATACCTCAGTCTTAGCTGAATTGAACTGACCTTTCCATATCTGTTTATATTTACTCACACACACATACCTAGATAGCTCCGTGTGCATGTGATATAATTGCAGAGGAACACAAGCATAAAGAAAACTCTTCAAAAGAATCGAAATGGCAAGCTATTGCCTAGATTGAGACTGGCATCTCACAATAAATCTACAAAATCTTTACATATTGTGTATTTGGATGATTTTCTAGGTTACAGTGCTACTTGGAAGACTTTCTTCCATCCAGCATTTTATATGTATGTCACTTGTCATTTCTTACAAACTAAACACTGAAAGTAAACACAGGATAGATAACAAGACTAGAAGAACTTTGCCCATTAAATAGAACAGATCCAGCCTCCATTCAGCAATACTTCAGGGGATAACCTTGTCATTTAGTAAGCTTGTTGTGCAATCTTGCAATCTTTAGGAAACAGCTATCCTTCTCATCACATCACCCAACCTGGTCCAGAGCCAAAAAAAAAAAAAAAAAGAGAAAAAGAGCTGTGTCCCCATTTCTCTTCCACTAATAAATATGGCCTATAAAACACAAAATAAAGGTGAAAAAGGTTGTTTTTATCACACAGAAATCAAATAAATCCTGTAACCAAGATTTAAAAACAAGCAACCAAACATGCACAGAGCCAAGTTCTGATGTTCTGATCTCAGGAATACAGGAGGAGGAAGTACCGATGCTGTTTACTCCACAGTGTACTGAGAAGTCCCAAGGACTAGTAGAACATAACAGTTGGATAACATAATCTAAAAATAATTTAATTTTCAAACCTTATTGGAAAGAAAAAAACAAAAGAGGGAAGTAAAATGGAAATTATCAGCAACTAGTTAATTAGTGGTAAGACAAAGTTGAACAAAGACATCTCCTTTTATACTTCCAAGTGTGGAACGACACACAAAAAAAAAACATTTTTATACTATATTTGCTTCATATATTTAAAATGTTAATTAGGATAGTACTTGCTTTATATTTGTTGATATTGCATTTATTAAAAACTTTGGTTTATTTAGATATTTTATATGGATACTCTTTATTTGTTATTCAGTCAGGAGCTCTATTAAAGAGAATATGAAATACACAGTGGTAAGCCAAAGAGTCATGAAATATACTTGTTGAAGATTTTCTGTTTCTGCTGGTTGAACAATTCCTTCATTCTCTAGAGAAAATGGTCATACAAAATGACATAGCAATTTTCTCACTGGCTAACTGAGGACACTTTACACTTCTGAGGACAGCATGACATTTTGATACTCATTAGTTTAAAAAGTCATCTGGAAAAAAGTCACCTAACATTTGGCACTTACAAAAGTTTGACGGTTATTTGCAGTGATTTTTTTATTATTATTATTTATTTGTTTTAATTTCTTTAACACTGTTGTTGAATTAATATATAACTATGGAATTATAGTTTTTCTAAAATCTTGTGCCACAAATAATACATTAGGATCACCTTAATTCTTGCATGTGTTGTATAAGAGGAGATTTGGACCACAATAAAATAGCACAATTCAATTATATGTCTGTTCTAGAAAGAACATATTTTTATTGAGAATAGAATGGAAAGATTTATTATTGGTCTCTTCAGCCTTTTGGTAATCATTAATAACATCTTCAAGAAAGAAAAGGCCAGCTACCATAAGAAGGTGAATAATATGACCCTTTTTTTAAGAAGTGCCCTAGCCAGAAGCTACATTTTCTTTCGCAAAGACCTATGAAAATGTGAAGTCCATTCTTCCCAATGACGGTATTCTTATCTATCTTTGGATATAGAGTCAATAAAGGTAGTACTCTAGACAAGCAAAACTGAATACATCTTTTACAATATTTGAATAAATAACTCATCGTAAGCTCCATCTTCTACTAGTATTAAAAATATTTATAAAACTACTTTTATAGTGCAGTACCTAGTGTTAGCTTTCTAAATTCTTGACAGCACTTCTGATAATCATAGTACAATGTTATCATTTAATGTTTGTGGATATAAATGTATAAAAGCAATTTTTGGTTACCCTACTAAGAACTTCAGGGAGTTCATCTTTGGCATTGCCAAAAACTCTTGAAAGAGAGTAACAGGAGTAGATCATATAAGAAAACAAATCCTTAATTATCAACACTAGTAAATTCCAGCAGAAGAGAAGATTTGCTTAATGGTTAGTTAATTCCCAAAATATGCAAAAGACTTTAAATGAGTAGTAAAGCCCCAAGGAAAACAATAGACTACTGAAGATTCAGGTTAAAATACAGTTTTCACAGACCAGAAACTGGATTACTAATGAAGGTTTATGATTTACTTATTTATACACATTGAAAGAACTTCGAGTACTGGCAAGTTACCAAAGGTTTTTGTTTGATTGTTTTATTTTTTGTTATTTTTTAAGGGAAGTCTCCATTCATTTTAGTTTTTGGTTATGAAACATGCTCAATCCGAAGTGGGACAAAACTCAGGCATTTTGGGATAATACTGATTATATACTGCTTACAATTCATACGCAAGCACATATAAAATTATGCCTGCATGGTTTGCATTTGCTAGGTAAATCTGATTTCTGCTATAATATATTTATGATTCTACATTGCATAATCAGACTGAAAAGATTCTCAAGAGATTATTTAGATTACCAATTTCACCCAATGTAAAATGAGTTGCTCCGTTCCTAAAGGATGCTTGTCTTTCAAGTAATGGCAAGTGAAGGCAGTGATCGTTTTTTCCTGACTGGAAGCATTTCTACTATTCAATTTCTATTCAATCTGAATACTTCATGCTGGAAATTTATCCCACTGTTTCTTGTCATACCCATCAGGAATTGAGAAACAGATCCTTCTTTTCTTCTCTGTAACAGCTTTTCATGTATTTAAAACTGGATGTCTTCTCTGTTCTATAGGTTACAAATATCACAAATTTGTTCAACCTGTCCTCCTACAGCAAGCTTTTCTGTCTTTCTTTAAAAAATAATATATATTAAAAAAAAAAAAAGGCACATTCTTGCTTCTCTCATCTGAACTTTTTTCGATTGATTTGTTCCTTTCTTGAAGTAAAACGACCGAATGGGGAACAGTATTTCAGCTGAGTAGTCTTTCATGCTGTTATCCATTGTGCACCATCATCCTGTTGAACACATATAAGACTCAACCCAGAGTTTATATACATAGAATTATGTACCTATCTAATTAGAAGAGTTATTCACAAATGTGACATTAATTAAAAAAAAAAAAAAAGATTATTAATGAATAGAGAAGCATTATTTAATGTCTCCTCAGGGATACACGGGATACACAGTTTATTTCCTCAGCTTCATAGAAAAAGCAAAGTGTGCTGCAGACTGCAAAATGGCTTCTTCAGTACAGCCCCTAGCATATTTAAATAGGGCTTCTGCAGCTTCTGAAAGAAATGAAAGAGGATATTTCCTTGAGGAAACAGTTTATCAAAGTATGCACATCTCTTTTGTTCCTATCAGGAAAGTTACAAGAATCCTGTTTAAAATTTTCCTCTGCGTAGGAAATTCCAACACTTAATGCAGTCAAAATGTGCTTGAAAAGCATTGTCTGTCCAAGACTCTTCTCGTACAAAACTAAGACTGTATATTTCACCAGGCAATAATAAGCAAACCTCTGCTTTTCATGTCATCTTCACGTGGTAAATTTCCTTCCAACTCTAAACTGCTAGTGGTGAAACACTGTGAAGCACTCTGCCCACTAGATCAATTCATCTTGCAGTCTTAGTGACAGATTTTACAGTCATATGAACCTTCCATATAGATCATGAGCTAGAGACAGCCCTCAAAATAAGGGAACTTCAAAAAGCTTAGTCAGGGCAGCCACCCACACTGCATGCCAAGTGCATCTCTTCATGTAAAGAGCAAGACAGGTAAAACACAATAGCTTACAAGGATGAGCTTTGTTTGTTTATATTGTTTGCTATGTTTTTGCTCAAATTCCCATCAAGTTCACTTGGAAAGCTCAGAATTTGGGCTCAATATGGACAAGAAAAAATCAACTGCAGATATTCTTCACAAGATGTTTATTACAGGATGAAAACAAGAGTTATGAAGCATGTGTATCAGATTGGCTTAAAAGCTGCATGGAACTGTGTTGTCACAGCATGTCACAAATAGAGCCACATCTTAGTGATAAGTGTCACAAGAGATCAAAGCAAAAAAGTTTAGTTCACAATTCAAGGTCAGCTTCACTCCCCTGCTGAAGCCTTCACTCTGTCGTACAAAAGGTCATCTCTGACTCACAGCTGTAAAGAATTCTGAAAGCAGTGATAGTTCAGTCCCTAGAGGACACAAGTAAATAGCCTAAGTCTGTCACTAATTCGGTCATATCCTCCAGGGTAAGCAGAGGATAAATACAAAGGAAGAAAACTTGGTTTTGGTACTGAGGCGCTGGATTGAACCAGCACTGAGTTCAGGAACACAGACTTAAAATATGATGATATGAGACATGCCTTCACGTGCATCTGAATGCTCTTTCAACAGACAACATGCTCATGTTTTTTTGTTAAATATTCAATACAGAACACAGACAGCTTGTAAGCAACATGTATTATTAATTAGTGTCACAATTTTCAGACTGTTTTTAGACCCTCTTTTATCAACATAAATTTGTTGTGGCCCTGTCTAAGAAACTTTACCTGGTAACACCATGATAAGATCATTCCAAACAAGAAACAATTTAGAACCTGACACTTCTAAATGATAGGTTGGTTAGCTGCAACCATGAAAATAAAGCCACTTAGGCAACTTCTGCTAGTCTAAATTAAAAATGCTTGCTTCTGTCTCTCTACATCTAAGTCTTTCCATCTGTGAAATTAGGAATTGGCTCTCTACCTGCTTTGTATAAAGTACTTGAGTAGTTAGAAGGATCTAAAGCCACTTACACCAGAAGTTCCAGCTTGCACTATTCATTAATTTTCACTAACACCATTATTTGCATAATATTTAAGTTCCAATAAAATGCATATTATCCATATTTTACTTAAAGTGTAAGGGTTATGACTTCATAACCTGTCTCTTTTGTTCAAGGTCATGCTTAGAAAATAGCTAGCTAGATATACCATAGGGTAATATTTCAAAGGAAAACACATAGGCAAAAAAAATTATCATATGTAACTGCATGAAGAACTCTCCTTGTTTTTTTTCTTCAGTTAATGTTTTGAAAGGGAGATGTGAACTTAACACATCCCTGTCATTTAAGGAATAATGACTTTAAGAGGACTTATCCAGCCTCATATTCGCACATACTACCTCTGTTACTTTTGCTTGCCCTGAGCCTAAAAACCTCATAATACCGAGCCTTTTAATGCCTTATTCTAAGCAACACATCAGACTTTCATCTCCCCTTCTTTACTGGCTTACGCTCACCAAATTAGTTGCTACTGTCCTGCATAATACAGCTTTGCTTCCACTAAGCTCAACTCCATCTATCTGTTCCCAGTACCCCTCCATATTGGAAATTAAAAAAACAAAAAAAAAGCTAATGCTATTCCCACCCTTATTTTAAAAAGCTCCAACTATCCAAGTACACCTGTGGAGTGGCATGTCTAAGATCCACCCTTGCTCCTCTTAAAGGTCCAGATCTTGCAGAACACCAACTTAATTTACCAGGCAGTTCTGATTGTGTATTATGTACTAGAACATGCTTTGTTCTAAGTCAAAGCTGTAAAATTGAGTTAGAAAAGTCGAATCAATTAATTAATTTATTTATTTATTTTACTTAAAAATATATATATATTTTATTATTAATGTAATCACTATCGAAAGAAAACCTGAAGCTGTAAGCAGCCTGTAGTCTGTGAGGCACATATCAAAGCTGAAATTACACAATGTCACAAAACGTGAAGGAAGCTGGATGAGAAATGCAGGATGACCTCAAAACAAATATCTTTTAATTGGTATAATATACCACACATTCGACAAAACTGAGACAAAATTGCTACGCAAAATATGCTTCTTCAAAATCTTTATCATTGTGGCATGGTTTCAGGGTGTCGTTGTATTTTGTACAGAGCTGGAGACATGTTTTTGACTGCCTCACCTTGAGTACTCCCACTTGTGTCTGAGCACTACTGTGATCCAAATCTGTCCTCCAGTCCATGGAAGAGAAAGTGGTTGACCTAAGGATAGCCTTATTCACCATTGTGCAGTTCACTTTTGGTGAAGTCACCAGTGAGCTCTCGGCACATCATCCCCATTTCACATCCTGTTTAGGAAAGCCACTGGTCTGGATTTTTAATTGAATTCTCACAGAGAATTCAGTAGTTATTTGACAGTCAGGACATTAGAAAGGGCATAAGTGTTCCTGCAGTCATCAGCAGTAATGGTGAACACGGACAGCTCAGAGATTTCTTTTAGAAGATTCACAGACATGTAAGATTTATTTGCATCATCTGAACCTTTTTTTCTTCTGTTCTCTACAGTTTTCTCAACTAATGTGTGTCTCAGATTGTGACTGTAATCACATTTTCTGAAAGGGATGGGAAAAAGAATGCACATGTCAGTGCTGTCTATGGCGATGGAAAGGCCCTGAACTGAAGCTGAATAAGCTGAATAGCAGGTATCATGGTCACAGGAGTGACATGTCCCAGGGAAACACAGCACTAAACAAAATAATTGTAAAGAATCTGCAAGCAAGTATACTGGCAACTCCAGGGAAGCTGTCATTTCTGTTTCTTGGATTTTCCTTTCTCTGCCACACTGTTCAGTCCTGACTAATCTGAAACTGCAAATATCCTGAGTTTGTGGTCCCCAGACTCCTCATTCAGTTTAATACTCTATAAAAATGGTCAGCAGAGCAGCTATTAGTGAGAGTAAGTAACACGCTTCCTGTGGATTTTTCCAGTTGCTCTCTGGTAACTGTCAGAGCTATTAATGTGTTCAGTGCCAGGGATGCTTCCCCTGTAGAATTTCTTTCAAGGAACAAGTTATTTGTACTGCCAGGATAACTCACCTTATTTTTCCCTTATTGTCTATGTTCAAGTTTAGCCCAAAATCTTTGCTGGGGGAAAAAAAAAAATCAAAAAAAAAAAAATCAGTGGAATTAGGAGACAACCTCTTTTCTACATGTGTTTTTAATTTAGATTTAGGAATAGGTACAGAGTGTTACATGCATTGGCATTGTTACCAGCAAAAACAATAGTGCAGTTACAAATTCATTGCAGCTAATTTCTTGAATTTCTTGTATTGCCTGCTCTGTCTTTAATGAGAGGTGTAGAGGATTTTTCTCCAGGTTTTTACAGCAGCTTCATAATAAGCAAGCAGGTCGATGAAGCTGAATGTTTGGAACACCAGAATCACTATCCTTTAATAAGGACATAGGGGAATGTGTAATGATGCAGGATCATTCACTTTTCTCTCAGGCATTCCTCCTCTCAGGAGAGCAGCAAGACGGGGGATAGACATAAACACTGAGGTTTTGCACACTCTAAGTTTGAAAGTATTGCAAGATTTTTAAAATCATTTTTATGCCCAATTAGTATAAGTCATAGACATTTGGAGGAAGGGAATGAAACTAGTTGGAAATTCAATTCTAGGTGTATCTCCTTTTGAAAAGATTAATCATTTTACATTTAAAAGTTCTAAGACTTCAGTAATAAATCTTGTGTATATTTTTAAGCCCTCAAAATATCAATGTAGGAAACTCTAGGGACATTTTAAAAATGCAGAGATTCTTGATTTTTCTTTTTCAAAACTTACTTATTCTCATGAAAATATTTGATTCAAAAATAAGCATTTTTCATATGAAAATTAAAAATGCCTACCACAACCCAGAATTAGAACTCATTATGAAAAATAATAAAATTGTCTTTAGAAAGCATAATTTTCCACTTTATCACTCACCATTCCTTAATAGAGAACAGGAAACCAGTGCAAGGCTTGTTGGAAGAAATTTTCTGGAAATAAAAGTCACTAAAATGTGACTTTGTCCACCCATTGCTATTTCTACACTGCTGCCTCAATGTCATTGATGGATCAAGTACAGGAGTGGAAGTAGGAACCTTTTCAAATTTGAGTTTTGGTGGTATAGCTGCACACTTTCATCAGCATACTCACATAGGTATACAAAGACACCACTGCAGTGAAGACAGAGCTTCTCCTGACAAAACTCTGCTTTTGACATTATTACATCAACATGAGCAAAAACACATGGCAAGACACTTATTCTGACCATGTGATTTAATGCCTATTGGGACTTTTACTAATCTATATATTTCTGTTTTGAGAAGAGGGCTTTTCTGACCTTGTAAGTAATATTAAGAGAGAAGGTCTGAATTTTAGTGCAGTCCATACAGGAAAGAAAAAAGGTGGGAACGCATTCATTCATTCTGTGAGAGAGCAAAATTTTCTTTGTGACTGTCTACTATTGAACATGTTTAAATGTAAATAAAACCAGGAACGAGTAAAGGCACAACAAGATAAAGCACAAACTACCACACAGATCATCAATCTCTCAAGTGAGGCTGCAAGTATTTCAATGGAGTGTTGAAAGCTTTCTCTTAACGACTTAAATTATTTGAAAAGTCATATGTCTGCATAAAGTATTTCCAAAGTGTGTTCAGAAACCTTACTCTGTGAAAGACTATTACTGAAGTGAACTGTGAAGCAAAAAAGTAGTAATTTGATTAGTACGTGTATTTACACATTTAGTCCTTTAATGGTGTCTGAAAATAGCGAGAAATGAAGAAAGGATGCTGATAGATGACCCTGGTTCATTTCTTTTTCTCCAGTCAAAGGTGAGGCTTATCAAGTCTCCCTGTACTCAGGAAATCTCAAGGACTGTTTTTAATGCCACTTGCATCTCAAAAAGAACCTTGAGGAGAAGCTGCAATAGGTCTTGATAAATAATGGGGGCAAGTGGTCAGCTCTCAGGATAACCAGGTGTTGTTTCAATACTTCTATTAACCTGCTTTATGGTCCTGGGCAAGAATTCTCACAATTGTTTCAATTTCCACTTGTTGATTTAAACCATAAACATTTGTTTCAGGGATAGTTTCTTACACTTGTCTGTATATTTCTTTATTAAAGAGAACTTTAGTTCCAGAGAGCATCTCTAGGTATTACTTGAACAGTAAGTAACCTTGAGAAGCAGATGTCCATTACAGACATGGACGATGACCACTGTACCAAGAATACACAAGACCACTTCCCATAAATAATGTTTATTTCCTTTCTGTGTGACGAGTGTAGGACACAGATGGAAGACAGGCTTCTCAAAGTATTCTCTGTCTTTTGTTGCCATGTCCTAGTGGCACCATATCTCATATCTTTCAAAGGCTGCCATTACCTAAGAAGTGTCAGCCACTCTTCTGATGCACTGTTTCCTGTGTTTTCTCATCCACTTAACAACACCAACATGAGTACCCACATCAAAAGCATGCATTGGAGTTAAAATTCAGGATTCAGTCATAGACAGGTTCTTCAGCAGACATTCTTTACTTGTTTTTTGTGGAAGATAGGGATAGATAACTACAAAGAGGGACCCTTTTGCCCTTCTCAGGTGCTTCAATGGTGTGAACATTGAGGCAGATCCACATGTAGCTCGAGGTTTCAAGGGATTACTACGGAGACCAGGACCTGACTGCAGTGTTTGGCAGCAAATGAAGCTGCAACACATCTCAGAAGAATCTTATGCTGTTTGGATGACCAGCTCATTTGCCACAAGAGCCAGTTTCTGCCTCTTATCTGGAGCTACCATGTCTTAAGCTACTTAAATTAGTGCATATTTACAAGTACACTATGAAAAAGTATAGGTATAAACACGGCTTGAGATCAGACCTTACTGCCTCCAGTAAAAGTGTTATTCCAAAATGGAATTTACACCTTCATGTAAACTAATGGAGTGTGTGGTGGAAAAGTGGAGGACACCAGTAAAAAAACAAGACCAGCTCTAGCATGTCAGTAAAGCTGTGTCTCCATAATGGAACGAAGAGAGAAAAAAGGTCGTTTAGACATCAACATGTGGTCTTGGAAAATAGTACGGTTCTAAATATGTACACTTTTAAAAGAATGGCAAGAAATACAGTTCCAACCCTCACAGCAGAGTCTTAGTAACATAGTTAATGAAATCATAATCACTACTACTTGGTTTGCAAAAATATAATTGCTGTCCTAACACATATTTTAAAATATGTGAATTCTTGTTGAATGTGTGAAAACAACACCAGAGTTAGGTATTTTTTCTTCCCTGAACATTAAGGGAATAATTAAATTAGCATTTTAATACATTTTATGAGACAACAAACTAAATTTTGGTGATTGTTATTAAAAAGTTTTAGAAATAGGTAAGTGCCCACAATAAGTAGCTACTGTGTTAATAAGTGTAAATACTCATTAAGAATGATCTTTTTTTTTTTTTTAGTTACAATAATATACACACACTTATGCACACATAACATTGTCCCTACTTTTTAGAGGACGTTTAATGCATTTAAAATACTTCAATTTGCTACAGAATAAAACAGCTGTTCTGTGTCTCTTTGGATGTGTTTCTGCAGTGACAAAGAGAATAAGCTGAGCTAAAAATTTTTGTTTCTCATAATGCAATGTATACATTATCATATGCATACCTGTATACAGGTATACAGAATATGTGGCATAGATACAAAACTTTGCTTAGGGAGAGAATAAAAGTTCTGACTCTATACTGTTTTACAGGAGGTATAATTATTTGCATCCACAGGAAAAAAAAAAAAGTGTGAGCAATGCCATATTACTTTGCAGCTGATCACTCAACTTTTTAATCATCATGCACATATTCAAACTAGTAAAGAGTCACTTTCACAAAGTGATAAAATGGCAATGTGCTAAATGAAAGATGGACAAATGCTGTCTTGGCAGGACTCACAGATTGACAAGCTGAAATCCTTGCCTGCCTGAATGACAATGCTTTTGCTGCTTTGAGTGGAGACAAGATTTCTACCACAGATGTTAGGACCAGAATTGTTATTAAGGTAATATCTCTTCTGATGCAAAGCAGAAGTGATAGACTGTCATCCCGTAATTCCTGAGTTGCAGTTCAACTTGAGTAGATTGTTTAAATGAAATCTTACTTTAAATAATTCAGATGACTGATTTATTGCCCTTTGAGATAAACACTAGAGAAAAACAATTTAGCTTTTTCTCATTTTTTCAATAACAACAACAAAAAGCTGTTTGAATACAATGAGTAAAGTTTTAAAAGCATTTAAGAGAAATGGAAACTAAAGTCTTATTAATTTAACTATGAATTTAGGCATGAAAGTCATAAAGGAGATTTTGAAAAAATAATTTAATAATTAATTAGGACATAATACAGAATCTTTTCCCCATGCTGCTGACTAGGGACTGTTGATTTTGTAATGTCTGAAATTTTATACATAGAATCAATACAAATCAGACGAACTTATGTATTCATTTAGATTTCCAAATTGTTTGTGTCCTTTGACACTAAAAAAACAAACACTTGATTATAAAATACATAGAGGCAATCTTGCTATCTCTACTATGCAAGTCTACTGTCTAATGACTTATGTGACTCATTAGATTGTAGTGACTGTGTCAAGTAATATCAAAGAATATCAAATTGAATCATGCCTGATTCATGCAGTCTTAAACAGCCTGGGTGATATAATCCAACATGACATGGAGCCTGATGCAGTATCAGAACTGTTACTATATTTATCCAGATATTACTTACTTAAAATACTTCTTTCATGAATCTAAGCCAAATTTCTTCTTTATTTTTTTCTGTTATGTTTTAACTGATGACAGCAGGAAAAATTGCAATTTCGTTTTCATTTATTATGAATCCAATACAACCCAATGAAAGCTTTAAGACCTTTGGATTTACACTAGTACAAACGAAATAACTGATACTTAATGGAGTAAATTCATCTTGTTATGTTACAAAACATTAGATGTATATGAGTGGAGAAGCCACCATGTAATTCTCCATTATATTTCTGCAATACTTTTAACAAATTTAGCTACAGCAACACAAGATAAGATCAAAATTTTAAGATATTTATATCTTTGGCTTTTAAAAATATGCCTTTATCAAAATTAAATAATAAAAATGTAGTGATTTGCTGTAATAGCTTCATCAAGGAATCAAAGAGATAGCTTTAATAGCTATACAAATGTATTTGTAAAACTTTTTGAAGTCACTTATCAGATCAGGTCTGTTCTCTAATTACATCCTGCAAATTAGAAAATTTTGTGATATGGTTTGTAACTTCCAGAAATAAAAACCTTTTTTTCTTACAGCACATTGTGCATCTCATTTCTTTTTAAGTAGTAACACTGACAATGTTCAGCACAGTACTGTAAAATAAACCTGAACTTTATATCTTTTTCTAATTTCTACAGAACCACCTGTCTGTTACACATCCCACCCTTGTCATTTTTATCTTCATTAGCAAGTCCCTTATCAGTATGCTATAAAAAAAGTACAAAATGAATATTTTTTTAGAAACATAAATCCAACTGTCTCAGCTGTGTCTGTCAAAAAGATATGTGCCATCTTTAGTTACAAAACCAAGTGATGTTTTTGTTCCGTCAGTGTATATACCTACTGATTCCTTATGTAAATAAGTATATTATAGTGTGCACTGGAAAATTCTTTGGAATTAGTATTCTTAGTCTATACAGTAGAATTATAGTATAAAGACATTTAATAAAATATTATAATGAACATATTTTTGAGATAATCAAAATAGCTCACACCACAGACTAATCTTTGCTTTAGAAAATCTTTCTTGAGTATAATATCAAGAGACAGAGATATTTTTATTTCCTCATCCTTAATCATAAATATCATATTTCAAACATAAGTACTTTATGTTGCTATATAAAATGGGTACCAGGATTATACATGCTCAGTATCCTTTGGTTCTTTCATGAAGATTAAAATATTGGATCATCTAGATATGACCAATGTGTAACATTTACACCTTCAAAAGATTCATTGATTTGAACTTTGGAGAGAAATCAACAGGATCCAACAGCTTTTCTACAGGAATAATACGAAAAACCTAATTCATATATTTCTTTGAAATTGTTTGAAGTACAGATGATTTACACCGTTCATGAATAGGAAACATTTCAGTTGTTACTTATGTAGACCAGATGCTGATATCCCTCCCAGTCTGAAAAGCGACTTATTCCCTTAAAAGTTGTCTTGGGGATATCATAACTCAGGTAAACAGGGTAGCCAATGCTAGCTTGCCAAAGTTTGGTGTTATTGGCAAGTGAGGTCTCTCATACACCAAGAAATATTTCAAAAAGCCTCAGTTCCATTCCCACATTTAATAAAATCAAACAAACATTTGAACTTGGAAACATTTTGCAAAATGAGATTTTTCCTTACTTATTAGTTCTACTCAACTGCTGCTTATGGGATAATTGCTACATAGACATTTCTTAGGAATCCTTTCAGCATTTCTGAATTACCTTGATAAATAACTGCAGTCATGAATACCTAACAATAAAGATTTTTTTTTTTCTTAAGAGAAAAACAAAACAGTGAATATTATAGCTTCATATGCCTGCTTGCTGTTTCAGTTTTTAACAGTTGACCCTTCTTTCCACTTGAAGAATACTGAAACATACAATGTATAAGGGAATAAATCGACCAGCTGCTTGTGGAAAGATGGCAATATATATTTTGGGAAGTTTCTTTCCATGCTACAGAGAACAGGAACTTCAAAGAATAGGCAAGGAGAGTGTAGGAGGCTTTGTTTCTACCTACGGTTCTGCAGTCAATAAAGGCACATTGAGCAGCAGAGTATACGTAACCACTAACATAAGATTTGCTGTGTTTTGTTTTTTTTTTTTTCTTCCTAGTCAGTCACCTTAAAAACAGATACTAAATGCACTAAAATACACAGACCATGATAATTTATATCCTACAACTTGAAAGCTGTTGAGGAGTTTTCTGGATCATTAGTGCTGAATTTTAGAAAGATATGTTGCCCTTTAGGAAGAAAGATAAAATTATGCCAGTATGTGGAAGAAATAAAGACTGTGACCTGGACTGATCTGTCAGGAAAGCTTCTGCTTAGCTTTCTGTAATTTCAAGTAATTGTCATGGCTTGTGCCAAGCATAGTGCAGGACTGAGACCACCTTACCTTCAATTCTTTTCTTGGGACCCCTAAAGAGCTGAGGACATGACACACTTCCACAGACAACACCATATTATAAATTTTGCTAAATGATGTGCTTTTCAATGCTATATTTTCATCTGCAAATAGATTTCAAAATGTCATATTCTATCCTGAATGAGCTGGTAACAAGTAGCAGGGCCTGAGAAAACCAAGCTTGTGACCTCAAGTGCAGTAAAGCAAAACCTTCCATTGCACTGCTTCTTGATTTCTGAATCCTTGAAGATAACTGTGTGAAGACCACATTTTAAGTGAAAAACATTTTCTTAACATTTTGTATATTTAAATATAATCTTCTTGAAAACATAAATATATATATTGTTTTAAATGCAAATATTACTTTTCTTTAAGTTTTGCAAATATCTTCACTGTTTTGTGTCTGCATTGAATATGATGCTGACAGCTAATTTTTTTTTATAACAATTTGTAAGTCTGCACTTTATCAAAGAGGAAAAAGATTGATGGAAAATGTGATGTTCGCAACCTTTTAATGAAAAATTAAGTATCCACTTCCTGTTTTATAATGTCTTATATGTGTCTCACATGACCACATAAGAACCATCCTGGTGCTTTTCATACAGACTCACATCTGTATTTTCTCTTACAGCCAAGGCCTAATTTCTCTCTGAATATCTTATAGATATTTATTTTCAACTAAATCTGTCTTAGCAATGTTTGTAATGTAGCATAATGTGTAGAAAAATTTCTTCTTTGTGTGCTAAAAAGGAACTGATTTATCACAACATCAGAGGTCTCCAACTTAACTCTACAAAGTAAATCTGAAAGCAATTTTGTTTGTCATTTCTCTCAGAGATTTTCAAGGACTAGTTTTAACAAAATCCCATGCTAATGAAAGTGAATTTGACAATACAGAATACATGAATCCTCTTCTCATTGAAGCTTCTGATGCAGCTCCCAATGACTTCAAAAGAGTGCTGGATAAGGCTCACAGCAGGAAACTTTTATTAGTACATGTTTAAAAGCAGTTTACATTGCTGCCCAGGACTCGAAGGATGAATTTAGCACTGAAAATGAGTTGAAGCACTAAAGACATCAAACCAAACTGGAGACCTCTTTGTCTGGATTCAAGGCACTTGAATAGTCTCTTTGGAGTTCAGGAGCAGATTAAGTTCTTCATGTAGTTATATCTTACGCAAGTCTGAAATACACAGAGATATTAATATTGTTTAATGTATAACTGGGATCGTTCATGAAACTCCATTAGAACACAAAATATAGCAACCTGGTACAGAGGACTTTAAAACATCTTATAACTTTAAAGGTCCAGACTCAGCTAAGTAAAATCTTATTATATGGTATAGAAAATCTTTAAAGCCCCACCAAAACTGACTTGCTGGTTGCCCATCACACAAATTATACTTTGCTTTTGTACACAGAAATTCATAATTCAGGTATAAAGTGAGGTTTGTTGTTATGTGTTTGAAGCCTTCATGGAATTCCCTCTTCTGGAGTAATAGAAATGTTAAAGGGTATTGCTGGAGTGGTTTTGATGTGGCAGTTTTTGAAAACAGCAGGTCATTAATATTAACAATGGGTTTAATATTAATGATAGCACTTACAATATACTATTAACAGTCGAATAAGCAGATCACTGTGCAAATACCAATTGTGCACATGAATTAAAAATGGAGGATATTGTATGGGAAATAACCTGTGTTTCCATCCTTCTCCAGTTCTGAGTGCATATATTCAGTTCACATTCTGCTAAGGAGAAAACTAACAAACACAGTCAGGTGGCTCAAGCTCCCTCCTAGATTCATAGGTTAAATATAGGTTTCTATAGCTGAAATCTTGAAAGAAAGATGGTTTACAGTTCACCTCTTCAGAGACATAGTATAATTGCATTAGAGAGTTATGAAGGGCTTATAAGGGTTCTGAAAATAATAATTTCCATTTTAAAAAGAAAGATACAGAAAATAACACCCATATGCACTTTCATAAATATGGCTTCTTGATCAAGTTCTTCAAACAGGCAACATTTTTACAGGGTACCAAAAGGGTAACTATAGGGTTTGTTTTAGGCAGCTGTTACAGAATGTTATATAAACACTGTACAAAAATGCATAGTTCCTCCCTGTGTATGCACAAAGTTAGTAACAGCAACTGCTATAACCAACATACACAGACTCTAAAGTTTATAACCCCTGCTTAAAAAAGAGCATGTGGCCCTCCTACAGCTGTGCATATGTCTTCACCACAGGAGCACAGCTTCTGCATGGAATCAGTTTCCTTTTCCCTACACAGTTCCCACAATTAAATAAGATCAATCTATAATGAAAATATGCCCTTGCCTGCCCTCTCTATATCTCTATGAACCTTCTGTGTGTGTCCAGCTGCCCTGTCTTCAGAGGCAGAGGGTTAGGTAGAGGAATCCCAGCTCTTCAAAATTCCTTCCTGTCAGGACAATCTCCATCTTCTTCAGCACCCTGATCCTGGGGGCCCAGGCCTGACATCTAACTATTGGGTACTCTTGCTGGAGTATCCCAAGATACTGCAAACAATTTAAAAACTGAAATGGCATTAGTGACCTATTCTCATCACAGAATTGCCTAAATTGACACAGATGTAATGTTGAAAATTTATATAAGCGGGAACTCTGGGCTCAAAAAGTGCTTTGTTTGTTTCTTTGTTTGTTTGTTTCATTATTTTTCTTTCTACAAACTACAATGCTAATTATTGTGCACATGATTAATATTGTGTTAAACAACTGCAATATTATTGATAGTTTACATGGGCAGTAGTGGTGTAAGACAAATCCTAAATGTGGTCAGAAGGAGCAGTACCTTCATTTTGTTAGATAAAATACATGTGAGTCCACGTTTAGAGATGAACATAATTTTTGAGTACTGGACTGTTCTCTGCTGGAACAGTTTAGTCTTGGGATTGAATGTTTCTCTACATTTGCCAAATGTGAGCAGTTTCATGCACAGATTCATCAAAATGTCCTTTTCTACCAAGTATGTATAGCTGCATACAAATTGTGTTGCACATATAGATGATCACAATTTCTTTTCCAATCTGCACTCTCTCTCCTTAAATATAAACTGTCACTCTCTGCTCTTATCACTGAGCACTTGCTTAATCTGTGATTTGAAAGTAAAGGCTTGTACAAATGAATTTGGGAATGTCATTGAGACATAGTTAAAATTTCTCTTTCCTTCCTCTTTTTTTTTTTTTTCACCAGTTTTCATTTCTTCCTATTTTAGCTCTCGATTCACCTGGTTAAATTCAATGTGTCCTTATACTGTGGAATATATAAGTGTATGAATATATAAACCTATGAAAGAGAAATTGCAGGCTGTGAAACCAAAATTGCTTACGCTTTTTCCACATGAGGATTCTTTTAATGAGAGTTATACATATATAAAAATTAAAAAAAAAAAAACTTGAATTATAAGAAGTCTTGTTACAGCTTCCTGTTCTGTAAAGAATATTGTTCTCCTTGAGTCTATGCTTTTTTCATAAAGAGGAAAAATATGGTAATCACAATAACTCAAGTCTAAAGACCTTATAGATAAGAAAAAATCTAAAAGTATCATTTAATGAAAAGAGTTTTGTGGTATTATTACATTCATTCAATATCATGTCCTGAGTTCCTGAGGTTGAAATGGACAGTAATTCTTTCATTAATAAGGTATATTGTTAGGCATAGGTGTATACTGATATCAGATAAAGTTCATTGCGACTTTGTGTAGGGAAGAAATACGATTTTACACACTGAAGAATGAGGATAAAGTGGCTAGAAGTAGCCAGCGAGGGTTCAGGGATTTCTGAATTTGCAGACATTTTGTGTCCTATAGAACTTTGATATAGACAGAGAATTGACTATTTCTCTGTTCTACAATAATCTGAAATTTCAATACTTTACTTCTTAGATCCTAATTTTCACTTTTGTGAAACACAGGATTGTAACTTCCAACATGACCTTTCAGTTGGTGGCTGTAGCATTATAGCAGCCTTGGAACCAGGGATCTGAAGGACAGTGCAAAACACCTGATAGTATATGAAAGCAAGTTGTAAGTTTGCCCTTTCATTTTGCCACCCTGTCACCTGTATGTAAAGTCGGCCCTGGTTTGTACATTTTCATCCCACTGCAGGTGTGATCTACAACTAGAGTCCCAGGCCACTGCTGTAATATAAATAGAAATAACTGAAGTTATTGAGCAAAGCTAAATTTCATATAAATGCTACTGCAGCCATATTCAGGAGAATTTCTTAAGTCCTTTTTGGACCAAGTGGATTGCAAAGATTCCACAGGGTCTCATTGCTCTCGTCTAATGGTTTCCTTAAAAGAAATAGACTCAAAGTAGATTACTTTCATTAACCGTATTTCTCCTAAATGTGGTTAATTATCTACCTCCAGGTGCACATCATACAGCTCTGCATTAAACAGCAGTTTCTGCCCTGGTGAGTTAGTCTTTTTTAATGGATAAAATAACAGTCACTCATGATTTTGGTGAGCTTACTGTATTTCCACCAGGTGAAAAATGTTTGTGTACAATATAATTTGGTTTCTTACCATGTCAGACCAGAAGCAAAGCCTCCACAATGGAAGCTTTATAAAATATGTTGACATTTCTGTGTGAGAATTTAGAAATCCAGAGGCAAGTCTTTGTCCAGCCTTCTCTGAATGTGAAATTTATCACTTTTCACCTGTTTATTTATTTTTAGCAGCAACAACAAACAGAAGTAGTAGAAGTGTGAAGCTGTCAAGCTCCTGACTTAGAGTTTACAGAAACTGAAATTCTTAAACATCAAGTTGTATTTCAGGATACCAAAGTACTTCAAAAAGTAAACACAGAGGTCACTCCCTAGGGTAGTGGTCTCTAGCTATCTCTGGAAAAGAAAGCAGGAGACCTTTATTGCAAACAATATAGCTTCAAACTGCTATTCCAAGAATAAAATGAAAAATCTCAGTTTCCACAGATAAAGGAAAGCTTACAGGTGCAACCTCAAAACTAGGTAGTATTGAAATTCCATCAGGCTGAATCCTACTGAAATGAGAGAACAAATAAAAATATGACTGAATAATATATAATATGTAATAGTCACAGATCCATCTGTGACTGAGCCGTAACTGAGATTTCTATGGTTTCCTTTTTTTTTTTTTTCATGATGTTTCCTTTTCCTTTTTTTTTTTTTTTTTTTGTTTCCCCAGTCAGGTATTGTCGTCATTCCTGTACAATGTAATCACTTTAACATGCTAATACACAGCTTGGGTTTCAGTTTGCAAGCCCTAACCAACCTTTTTGAAAATAAAAAGACCCCCATGCCCTCCGCAAAAAGATGCTGTGAAATTGCTTAAGGCTTTAAATATCCAAAATGATCAAACTAATCCAAAATATTCCACACAAGATGGCAATGTCAAGTGTCTAATAGTACTGTGGTATGAACATAGGTTTGATAATATTTGTCAGTCACTAATGGAATGAGTTTAACCTCATCTTATACTATAAACACCTTTTCTGTCTTTTAGCTATCTAGCTCTTCTTTTCTGAGTAATAAGGGTTGTTTGGGACTTTTGCACAAGATAAATATTCATTTTTTCCTCACCTTGTTGGATTATATCCTTTCTTCAGAAGCAAATGTTCATTTCAATTATCTGCAAAGGGTCAGAGAAGCCTGAAACAGGTATTCCCACAGCAATTTGGAGAGTAAAGAAAAGTTCAGCAAGGAAAGGGGTCCCCAGCCAAGACCTGTGCCAGTCCATGATTATCCCCTTGCTACTGTCAGCTGTGTTGGCACATTCTAGGCACAGGCTGTACCACACATTGACTTCTCACTAGGATTTATCAATCTTCCTACAAATACCTCTAAGCTTCTGTTTTGACATTAACTACAACCATCATGAATAATGGGAAATAACTATTACACATTGTATGGAATTCACAGAGCATATATTCGCTTTTGGCATTCAGTCCAGCCGAGAACTGTGAGATTAAGTAGTTACATCTTTCAAGCTGAGAGGCACATTTGCTGTATCTTTAATAAACATCATGGCTTTGAGTGTATTTAAATTAATATCATTTGTTAAATCTTTCTGTACAGAAAATCAATTTTTCTAGGATAGAGACAAAAAGTTAATCAAGCTTAGTCAGAAGAAAATTGGTCTTTTCAATTTTGTTTACAGAAAAATAACCCCATACACTTTTAGCAAAAAGAAAAACGAGCAGCTGAGATTGTGAAGTAAAACCTCACTGAGTCGAATAAAAGAATTCTTAAAAGTCCGGAAGACTTGACAGGTTGTTTACAGTTCTTACTGAAGTTTCTCGAATTACACAGGGAGTTACAAGTAGAGCTTCTCTTCGCACTAATAGAATGACAATGAAAATTCAGCCCTTCAAGTGCTCTGCACTCTAAGGAGTCCATGCTGAGAAAATATCCCTCCCAAATTATTTTGGATTATGTCATATGCCCAAGGCAAATCAGTAGTTTTCTCTGATCATTACCAAAGTGTTGATGTAAAAACATAGAATAAAACAGTGATCTGCAGGGTAGAACTTCCCCTGAAAAGGCAAGCATGTGTCCTGATCTTTCTCTCAACAGCTTCAGCTTATCAGATGTTGTGGAGAAGTATCAAGAATTTTAAGTGGCTTTATTTTACATTTTGGAAAATTGATGAGCTAGAAATACTCACTGGCAGAGGACTAAATCGGAAAGAAAACAAAAGCTGGGAATAGACATTCTGACTGTCTGCTGTAGGTGGTCATGACTAATTCACCAGAAGGCATTCCCAGATGGTAGAACATATCCTTTTAATTGTTCTTTTAATAGCAAAATTCATAATTATTTCTATTTAGATGTTTCCACCTGTTGAAGTTTCCCAAAGCACTACATTCAGACTCTATGTAGGAATCAATTAATCCACTGCTTTACTCAACCTTGAAATAAAATAGACAGAGCAGTAGAAGAGAACAATCCCACAATGACTGGCGAAGACTTACATTGCAGAACTGAATTGTCTCCTTCCAGCAGTCAAAGCAGCAGTAAGAAAAAAAAAAAAGAAACTTTTTATTTTTTCTTTCTTTTCTTTTCTTTTCTTTTCTTTTCTTTTCTTTTCTTTTCTTTTCTTTTCTTTTCTTTTCTTTTCTTTTCTTTTCTTTTCTTTTCTTTTCTTTTCTTTTCTTTTCTTTTCTTTTCTTTTTTTCTTTTCTTTTCTTTTCTTTTCTTTTCTTTTCTTTTCTTTTCTTTTCTTTTCTTTTCTTTCTTTTCTCTTCTCTTCTCTTCTCTTCTCTTCTCTTCTCTTCTCTTCTCTTCTCTTCTCTTCTCTTCTCTTCTCTTCTCTTCTCTTCTCTTCTCTTCTCTTCTCTTCTCTTCTCTTCTCTTCTCTTTCTCTTTTCTTTTTCTTTTCTTTTCTTTTCTTTTCTTTTCTTTTCTTTTCTTTTCTTTTCTTTTCTTTTCTTTTCTTTTCTTTTCTTTTCTTTTCTTTTCTTTTCTTTTCTTTTCTTTTCTTTTCTTTTCTTTTTTCTTCTCTTCTCTTCTCTTCTCTTCTCTTCTCTTCTCTTCTCTTCTCTTCTCTTCTCTTCTCTTCTCTTCTCTTCTCTTCTCTTCTCTTCTCTTCTCTTTTTCTCTCTTTCTCTCTTTTTCTTTCTCTCTTCTCTTTTTCTTTTTCTTTTTCTTTTTCTTTTCTTTTTCTTTTTCTTTTTCTTTTTCTTTTTCTTTTTCTTTTTCTTTTTCTTTTTCTTTTTCTTTTTCTTTTTCTTTTTCTTTTTCTTTTTCTTTTTCTTTTTCTTTTTCTTTTTCTTTTTCTTTTTCTTTCTTTTTCTTTTTCTTTTTCTTTTTCTTTTTCTTTTTCTTTTTCTTTTTCTTTTTCTTTTTCTTTTTCCTCTTTTTTCTTTTTCTTTTTCTTTTTCTTTTTCTTTTTCTTTTTCTTTTTCTTTTTCTTTTTCTTTTTCTTTTTGTCTCCTTTTTCTTTTCTTTTTTCTTTTCCTTTTTCTATTTTTCTTTCTCCTCTCTCCTAGGATGAGATTAATCATTTTCAGAAGCTACTTTAATCTAATGCAGAGCTGACCAAACTGTGTTGCAAAAGTTGCATCTGCAATGATGCCACACCATTTCCTGATTAATTAGAAATGTATATAAAAAAATACAAAGCAGTTATTATTTCTAGGACTAACAGACCCTTAAAAAACATTTTAAATTTATACATAATTTTGATGATTTTTGTTCTGACACTCTAGATTCATAGTTGCAATAGGACAAACTCCTTAGATTATCTGTTCATACAGTTAATACTACTTTTATGTTTTGTATGTACAAAGCAGAGGGAGGGGTAACTCAGAAAATAATGAGTTTTGCACTCGCCCACTCTCTTCTGTCAACTTGACTTCTATCATCACTCTGCCTTTAATCAGGTTTCACATTATTCTCTCCTCAGATTACCTTTCTATTTCTTTTTTCAAATGATTAAAATAGAAACCCTAAAATTGAACTAGAGAAGACATATCTCCATATTTTTCAATATCTCTTTCTTCCTTCCACCAGTCACTGAAACTACACTGCAAAGCCATTTTTTTTTTCCACCTTGTTCCTTTCCTCACAAATTGTGTCATAAGAATCCAACCTTCTAGTCCTTCTAGTCCATTCTTCCTTCCTTCTAGTTTTCTTTGGATGTTTCAAGCTAGCCCTTCTTTCTTTTGGTTATCCCTGAAATGGTGAATGACTTCTCATGAAACAGGTCTCTTCATGTTGTGAGGAAGAAAGGACTGTTGGTGAGACAACAGCTCTCTGCCAAAGGCAGGGAGGTGGATTCTATCAGAGTGGTAAATGTTCAACTGTTCTAATTTCAAGATACACAGAGACCTGGATTTATGTACAGTGATATTCTTATCAGAGATTCCTGTCTCAGCCTGCATGTTATTCTAAACAATTATATATATATATAATGTACATTAAAATGTTATTTTACAAGCATTTTTCAAGACAGTTCTTGTCTGCTTTTAAATTGTGTGACCAATATCTTGGTAGTAGTATCTTCACTAGCACTCGTTTTCAATAGACAAAATTTTTACATTATGGACTTTTACATTATTTGATTACGATTTTGAATAATATAAATCCAAATCAGCAGGCAGACTTCAGTAATGGTTTCTGCTTTGGGAATAATACATTTTTAAAAAATAATTTTTGCATTTTATTTATTATTGGAGAACCCAAAAGAAAGAAAGAAACTGTTTAAAGGTTTCTTCCTTCCTCAGAATTGCACTCCTAGGTGCTTGTCAATTTTTAACTACATTTTGAAATCAGCATAGGGCAATTCAATCAGCCCTTGTTTAAGAGTTATATGGTTCTATCTATGTAAAATCATTGTTTTGTAGTTAAAATAATAATCTCTGCACCTTCCTCTCATCCAAACTTAAAGCTATTTCTTCTAGCCTTTTAGAATACAGAGAGGACAAAAATAAAACCAAGGAAGTAATATATGTATTTCTAATACCTTGTTACAAAGTTCTGATTTTAAACCACTTAAACTGATATTTGTCTTTCAGATTTTAGAGCCAGCTTCTCTTGCAGAATCTCTGATGTTGTTATGTTATATATATATATATTATATATATATTTATTTATTTCTGCCACAGAAAAAGAATCAGTGTGCATGTATAGGGAAATGTCTCACAGACAGAATTATGTCCCAGTAACCAGAGCAGCACCAAGATATGCCTCTAGAAGAAGAGGTCTGGTAAATTGTGAACTCCCTGGCAACAGGCTTCTTGCTAAAGGAGTATCAGAGTCATCAATAAAACAGAGAGAAGGGATAGAAAGTGCCTGCTCTGTGCAATAGGCCAATGTCAGGTATGCTTCAGGCTTCTGTGGGAGTGAGAAACCACCTCCCTAAGATTACACAGCCACTCTGTTGTCAAAGAATTTTAAGAGAAAACCAGCCACACTATTTTTATAAACCTCTAAAAGGCTGAAGTCTCTTGTGGGGCTGCCTGCAGCCTGCACAGAGTTACCACAGCACATTAAATTCCAAAAAGGAGAGCTTCAGCATTCCTGGCTGTTTTCCCAACAGTTCTGGAGCCTCATAGGGAGAACAAGGTGTTCAGATGAGAAGTAGAGAAAAGAGCATTATGTCCATAATAGCAACTGAATGCATAATGACCAATGGAAAGGGATGAATAAACATATAGAGCTACGTACAAGATGTGAAGTTTGTCTTAACTAGGCTTGCAGGCCACTTAGAGCTCAATTCAGTACCTGCTTTGGCAGTAATACAATTAGTGGTCCAAAAGCCAAAGCTATGACTGTAGACTCTATAGTTATCATCTACACATCGCATGCCAAATCATTCACTTCAATGAGAAGTGAATAACAGCATCTAAGTGGCACTGCAGAGCCCTTTCAGTATCCAAAGTAGGCCACTCTCAGCATGACTACGCTATTTTCTTTTATATACTATGTCCATATGGTAAAATAAGACTCAGATTTTACAGAGTGCTCTGTACAGCTAGACTTGACTTTTTAACTAAACCAGGTCACTGTTTTGTTGATACAGTTTCATGCATACCAATAAACAAATAAATAAATAAATAAATCTTGCACTGAATTGAAGGCACTAACAGTACTGTAAGAAACCCTATTACATGATTTTCTAAAAGCATCCATCTGCATATCCTTGTAGCACATTACTATAGATGAAAAAATTGTACCTGAAGACACAGAAAAAAAATAAATTCAGACAGGCACTAAAAGTCCCAGTTGCTGGTATCATTTGTCACTACCTGAAAATCAATGGTCTTATTTAAAAAAGACATCTTAGCCCTGTGCAATCCAAAAGAAAGCCTCAAAACATAACTTGATCAATCTCTATATGAGTCCACTGACATCTTAAAACATTTTCAAGAATAGCAAACATCCCTACTTGTATTATCTTTCAGGTCTACTGCTCCCCAGCTGGGATCATCTGGGAAAGGTATGAAAGGTTATACAGGTTTTATTTCCACAAAATAATCTGATTCAGAAACCGGTGATCCCTGATTTTCAGATGTTTAATACAAACAAGATCTTTATGTACACAATCTAAACATGAGTGAATGAAACCATATACATGGGGTATAAACATTATTATCCTGAGATTTATTGACAGTCATGACAGTTCATGACATACTTTTTCATAAGTCCCTCTTCTGGGTCCCTGACCATCTTGGTAGCACTCTACTTGACAGTCTACTGTTTTCTCAACACTCTTCTTGAAATGTGGGCCCAAAGTAGTATGAATATTAGGTGTGACCTCACCAATGGCAAGCAGAAGGGAATAACAATGACAAAAACTTACTGTGATACACAGTTCATGCTCCTCCTAATATACCTCAATTTCATGTTACTTTGTGTATTTTGTCTTAACTGAAATGAGACCACAATACTGGTTAATATTCAAACTGGCGTCCACTCTGACCACTCAGCTACTCTTCAGCAGGATTGCTACTCGACTAGTCAGTTCCCAGCCTATGCAGATTTATGTGGTTATTTGTTGCCGGGTTGAGTCATTTATATTTGCCATATTGAGCATCATGAGGCTTCCATTGGTCCATTTTTCTATTTTACTGAGGTCCTTCTAGATTGAAATTCTGCCATTTGGCATGTCAGTTGCTTTTCTCCCTGATGTAGCATGTATGCTGATAGTGTATTCTGCCGCATCATCCAGGCTGCTGATAGAGATATTGAATAATATCAACTCCAGTATTGACCCCAAGGTACGCTGTTACATCTGCCAATGAACATCAAACTATTGATTACTGTGCTATGAGCTTGGCAGGTTGGCAATCCAGCTGGTTTTCGACCTATATAGCGGTCCATTTGCACAGCCCACACTTCCTTCTCTTTCCAAGTATGATTGAATGGGAGCTGGTGTCAAAAGCCTTGCTAGAGTCAAGTTACAGTACTCCAGTGTCCTCTCACCAGAATATTTGTTCTTTTCTTCATAAAAGGCAAACAGGTAGGTCAAGATTTGCCCTGGTAAATATATGGTGACTAATTTGATTGCCTTCCTACTTGGAAATTAATTCCAAGATGACACTTTTCCTGATCAGCCTACACTTCTCTGGTTCCTTCTTGCTGTTCTTTACGTGGAAGTAACATTTATTTATTTATTTATTTATTATTTTTTTCCAGCTGCTGGAGACCTTGAATGCTACAACTTTTTGTAGGTGATGGAAACAAATCATTCTGTATTCTCTGGTGCCCATGTGTGAATTCCCTTGGGATTATATTCCCATATGTACCAATTCTCTGTCTAGCCTGGAGCCTGTTATTCCTTCCTGCTCTTTGGCTGTCTTCTTCTTAAACCATAGTGTAACACCCTTAAAAATCCTTTTTCAATGCATAGCAGCCTTATGAGTGCTACTGATGTAACTTCAAAATATTTTCTTTAGCTAGCTCAAAATATTTTACACTTCCCACTGTACAGATATATTTTACCATTGACTCTGAAAACTAATGCAACTGTGATGGTTTTGTTGCGTAGAAAACCTGAACAGAAGTCAAAAAAAATTATCCAGTGAAGCAGAACTATTCACAGATATATTCAGTAAGGTTGTGACATTATCTTATCAATTGACAATAAGAACAGATATTCAAAACTTGGGAGGAAGGCTGGTGTCATCCTGTTCCTAGCAGGAGTGGCTGCTTCCACATATCTTGTTTTGCTGCTATTGAAACACCAACAGATGTCAAAGTTTCAGTATTGCTTATATTTCAATTACTTGAGGAATAATTTCTTGTTAAGTTATACCTGACGATCCATCAATGCAGCCCCTCCACTAAGCCTTCAAGAAATAATAGATCAAATCATTGATCCTTAATTAATGTTATCATAGAAATATAAATAAATATAAACTTTTTGAGGGTCTTCAGCTAAAATATTCAATTTTCTTTAGCTACTGCTTGTCCAAGACATCCCCTGGATAAAAGAATCTAATGAATCTGCAGAAGAATCTCATGAATGCTGTAGGTTGAATGAAATAAGCATTGGCATATGATCCATATATTACTCCTGTTTTCCTTCTGCTCTGCAAATAGCCTAAGTTGGCCACAGTTCCCTCAGAACAGGGAGTAGGAAAACAACAACAGCAACAACCAACCAAATAAACAAAACTTTCCATACAGAAATAAATAAGTAAAACATGAATAAATGTTAGAAAATATTCCAACAGACAGCTGCATTCTGATTTTATTGGCATATATTTGAAATTTGCAATAATCTCAGTAGTGAGATGTTTGTCACTGTCTGTGCCATTGTCACAGGGATCATCTTCCATGGGAATGCTAGTCTGTTCTCTGCTTTATATTTAAATCCCAAAACACAGTCATCATCTCAAGTGCAGGTTGGCAGAAGCTACATCCAACCTCATGCCACCCCCTGCTACACTTTATGTATGCCATAATATGAGACAAACAACATGATTTATGAATGCAATATTATCTATGGGACTATTTGGCACTTCTGCAAGTGAGGCCCAAACTAGCTACGATCCTTTTTATGTGGGATCAGAAACATCATGTCATAAGAACTACTGTCTAAGATAAACTGCAACAATAGACTTTACCTGCCCTTTCTAGCATAAGATGCATCCTAGGATAAGTTTTAAGGGGAAGTGGTGATGATTAATGGATAGGGTTATTTATTATTTGGACATCAGTAGCTTCACAGGACATCCATGAAAATTTTGCAGTTATTATGGAGACCTTATGAAATAAAGCACATGTTGATTCTTTTGGTCTTCTACCCTTTTTAGGATGAGAATAACACTTCAGAATTTCTCCCCATGAAAGGACATAAGAATTTTGTCTCAAAATCTACTTCTCAAATCTCTTGTTGCACAAAATAAATCAACACTGAATATTTCCTTTAACAGCCAGAACTGTGTTTACCAGTGGGATTTACAGTACTCCTAAGAGTTGCAAATTTGTATGCAACAGTGCAGGTGAAAGCACACATAGAAGTGAAACTCACAGGGTCAAGATAAAGTGTTGGCCCTGTAAGAGGAAATGCAGGGGGGGGGGGGGGAAATTTACCTGAACTTGTTAAAATTCTCTGTACGTCACATAACATTTTTGTGTTTTCACTTAAACTATCTGTAATCTCAGAATTGTTTTTAAGGGTTTTTAAAAAATTAAAGCTCAGTTGTCTCAATAACATCCCTATTTTACAGAAGTGTGATAGTTTTGTTCATTTAGCTGCAGTCCTCAAACGAGGACAAGAAGGGATCCCACATGTGTGCAGGAAATTCTTATTTCTTATGAAAGAACTCCTGAATTAGGTGGACTAATTTCTACCCAGAGTTATTCCTGGTAAATGTGCACTTGCAGGTTCTTTCTACGACTGCTTTTAGAACCAGAGAGGATGGGATGGGACCCAGAAAACCCAAGACTGCAATACCCAGGCTGTCTTATAGGAATATCAATAACCTCATTACCTAACTAATATAGCACCCAATGACTGATTAAAATAAAACTGTAATACTTGGTCTTCAATGTCATTCCACCTAAAAAATCTGTTCTATCATACTGTTTGTAGAGTCTGATTTCTTTGAGCATTTCAGATTTTTCAAAACACTGATTTAGAGATGTAATTAAAATCTAGATTAGGCTCATCTTTGAAAAGGTAAGACTTAAATTTATCTTTCTCACTGTAAGAAAAGGAAAGAGTTTTTTCCAAAATATGCCTCCTGTAGATACTGGGATTCAACTTTAAAAGAAGCTGCTGTATCATATCCTGTTAAGGATAACTAATGACAAATAAAACATGTTTTTAAAGGTGAGCACAGTAATCAGCAGCTGAGCTTGTTATTGCATCAAAATAGATAAATCTTTAATTGATATGAATTTTGTGGACTAAACCTTAACACAAGTCAGAAACAATTAGCAAACAGTATAGAATTTTTACTAAGATGTCCTAAATTCAAGATTCACATAGAAAATAGGCTACAAAACACAAAAAAACATTTGTGACTCCTGTTTTCATTTGGTAAAATCGATGACATTTTTGCCTCTACCCACTATTGCAATTCACCCTGTAGATTTAAGGAAATAAGATGACTCATCTCTTCTGGAAAAGCCATCAGAAGAGTCTTCCTGGAATAACAAAATCATTAATTTTAATAAAGTAAGTTCTGGCATGGACACTTGCCCAAGTGACCACACGGGGCTTTGACATCTATTTAAAATAATGAAAGACCAAAAGAGATCTCTGGAACATGCTAGAAAACTGGCAGTAAGCAAGAAGGTTTTGTATTAAATAATGTTATTATTAGTTTGTAACTAGGAAGTACCATGGAAGTCTTGTGCTGAGTCTGAAACAGAAAAAAAGAGGAAGTGGGAATGATTAACCAAAAGGAAGATTCATCACCCGAAGTTCTAGTACCATTTTAAGGAAAAGTTTGCATAAAAATCTAAGGAAAATGAAGAAAAGATGAAGAGAAAGAGAGAGAAAAATTATCTCTGAACCTATTTATGTAGTGTTTAAAAACATGCACTTCAAGAAGGCCTCCTTAGTTCACAAGCAAGTCGTTACAACACAATTATGTCTGAACTAAAGACTATGTCTAGAGCTGACTGATTGCACCCACACTTGTATAACTCTTGCTTTTGGACTCCTCTGGGACTTTTGTGTCCATGACCGTCATGCTAGTTACCTCCTGAATGGTTCTTTCTGTTGGAATACTTCACTATGACAGTCTGAAATACTGGGATGGGTGATTTTTACCAGAGGTTGCATGACTTAGGGTGCAGTAAGCACTCGTGTGGGCATTAAAGGGTACAAAGCCAGGGGAGGGTCCAAAAGAAGCCAAATCTGGTGCAGGTTCAGCCATATACCTGTACCATTCATACATATATATATATATATATATATATATATATAACACCTTATATTTATTGGACTAAACAATATCCACAGCCTTACCTGAGTGCATTAGTCTTGGAAGGAAATACCTGACACTCTAAGAGAAAGCCATGGAGATAATTAGCTGTTATACTAATACTGGGATCAGGACCCAGAAATGCATTGGAGAGCTAGCTCATTTGACAGCGTAAAAATGCAGTGTTAATAGGTCAGGAGTTAGAGAAATGGAAGAGGATGCAACTGAAAGAAACACCTGATTAGTTCAAGAATCGATGAAACCAGAAATTTCGAACTAGCAGGTGAATTGCTTTCAACATAGAAGTGTTTAACTTTAATGTCTGTAATGATATATTTAGCTCAGCTTTTCTAAATCTGATTCTGAGTAGAGATTCACAGTTCTTTTTTTATGTGTCTTAAAGAGTGTCTTTATTCAAATAAAATTATCATTTCAGGCAATGGCTTCTGAAGGATCATCTCAGTGGATATAAAAGGTTATATTTGGAAAGTGAAACCGATAGGTGTCTGGGATATTCCAGGCTTGAAAATCATTAAGAAAGAGCTCTGAAAGAGATGGTCCTTCCTAACAATTTATCCTGAGCTGCTTGGACAAAGTGACCTGGATAAATAGCAAGATCATCTATTCTAACCTCACACATTTATTAATTCTGGAGAAACTAAAAAACGAAAGGATAGAATAAAATTATCAGCCTTTTAAACTATGATATAAAAAATGGAAGAAAATAATTAGAAGGAAAAGACATTACAGGTTGAGCATCTTTTTGTCTGATGTCAAAGGGAAGGCAGAAGTTAGAGCTCTTAGGAAATAACTCTGGGCCTTGCAGATGCGGTGTCACTGTGAGCAAAGAAAGAAGTAATTTTTTTCACCTGTGTTTAGTTCTGTTTGTCTGTTTTGTGGGTGAAAATTAGGTCTGCAAACTGAGAAAGAACTTAACTTATGCCTACTTGAGTTAAAAATCCAGACATGAAGAGGTAAAAATAATCAGCTCTTTCATCCCACCAACTGATGTTGTCAAAATTTTGGTATATATATTGTGGGTGTAATTTCCGCCTCCACAGGAAAGCTACACTACTGACCCTTATTTCTTGTTGTACTTGCCTATATTTCCTCAGATAAATAGCAGTGTTTCTTGTACTTTTTAGACAGTTGTTATGGAAAGTTAATTATATTTCTGAAGCAAGATGAAGTGTTCAGATTATTAACACTATTATTGTTATTATCATTACTATTATTTTCTGACTTTAAAATTTCTGAAAAGCTTATTTAGTAGAGGATTTCAAAATATATTATTACAATTGTCTTATGTCCTTCACAAAGAAAGAAATATTTCCAAAGGCAATTTGGCTTTGCAGGACAGGAAATTGTTTCCCTTTTGGAGGTAACATTTTCAGATGAATTTGTAGGAAGATTTCTTTTTGTCTTCCTTCTGACTGTTATTTAAAAAGATCTAATACATTCCAAAGTAGATTTTGGAAAGAGCAATTGGGTAAACTGGGTTCTGTGACCAGTGTTCCTCTCTCAGGGCGTAATACCTGAAGCTGTATGTGAGTTATATATAACTACTGATGGCTACTTGTTGTTCCTGAGTCTATGAGTTACCATGGATTCAGCTGATGGAAAGTATCAAAATATTACATATTTTTCCTAACATTCATTTAAAGTAATGGTTCATTTTAACTGGTCATGTGGCATATTCGTACAATCATAGAATCATTCAGGTTGGAACATACCTCTAAGATATCTAGTCCAACCTTTAACCTAGTACTGACAAGTCCACCACTAAACCATGCTACTAAGTTCTACATCTACACATTTCTTGAAGACCTCCAGGGATGGTGACTCATTCACATCTCTGGGCAGCCTGTTCCATTGTGGCACAACACTTTCAGCACAGCAATTTCTCCTAGTATCTAACCTAAACCTCCTCTGGTGCAACTTAAGGCCATTTGCCCTTGTCTTATGAATTGATGCTTGGGAGAAGATCCTGATCCCCACCTCGACACAACCTCCTTTAAGGTAATTGTAAATAAGGTCTCCCTTTAGCCTTCTTTTCTCTAAGCGAAACAATACCAGCTCCCGCAGCCACTCCTCATAAGACTTGTTCTCTTCGAACAAGTATATAAAAATATACCATACTAAAATATATACATTAAAATACACTATACTAAAAATATACTATATAAATATATATATATTAAATATGTACATATATTAAAAATGACTCAGTTAAAAGCAATGTTTTAAAAAACTAGATTTTGAGTGACTAATAGAAAATGCTTGCTGAAACAGAATTTAGAATGTGAAAACACTATTTACATCAGAAGCATTATTTCAGGAAGTTTACATTCAAACAAGAATGCAGGCTAGATGTCAACATAAAAGAGGAGCAGAATGTATATAGATGAAAAACTGTTTTTGTAAAATTCATACAAGATTTTACTTGTATGTAAAATGTGACTCTACACTTAGAGTGTAAGAGTTATTGACTCTAAGAGTTAGTGACTCTTAGAGTTAGTGACTAACATTGCTCATAACTTTCATTAAGTAATCAAACTGAGAAATCACAATACACTTGAGAATACTCTATGAACAAGACAGAAACAGTGCTAGTTTTAAATTATTTGTTTCAAATTATTTACTCATATTCTGTAGTTTGAATACCTACCCATTTCAAATACAATAATACATTCTAATAGCCACATGTAATGTAATGCATGACATATTAATGAGTCGTGAGAGACAGATACACGAGTCTTATCAAAGTACAAATTATAGTAAGTGTTTCTGAGCAAACATCATCCCTTTGTCTTCAGTGTTATTAAGATAATAAAGAGGAGGAACCAAGGAGGAAAACATATATATATATTCAATAATCTGCATTTAGCCACTCGACTTTCAAAACAGTGCATAAACATTACATAACTAAACATTGTAAACCTTTATTTTTTTGTCAGTCCAGATCCTCAATGGTAAACAGAAACAAGAAACACTATAGACCTAGAAATGAATGAAAAACGGGAAACAGAGTAGTGTGTGACTTTCAGTCTTGTGCAGTGTTCTGGAAAGCAAACTAACCACTTATCATATTACTCATTAGCACATATATCATTCAGATACTTAACCTAATCTCCAAAGACTAAATTTTGTTTCTCAAGTCTTGATCTTCTGATCACAGATATTGAGAGGAGAAATGTCAGGTGTACATACAAGATGTATTCTGGTTGCCTTTCATGGGGTGTTAGCCCTATTGTTTTTTCCCTCAGTGAATAAGACATTAATAAAGCACCCAGAGCTCTTTACAATTTCCTTTGTAAATACATAAAAGGATGGAATACCTTAGGATGAACTGAGGCCTGATTCAAACCCACAGCAATTATTGTATATATTTTAATGTATGCCAAGTAGACATCAAGAGCAGGCCTTTAATGAGGTTCAGATTAACTCCCATTAGTAGGACTAAGATCAAAGCTGGGTTGGTTTTCTTCAGCTTTTACCCCTGTCTGCTTTTTAAACAGTAAAAAGAGAGAAAAGAGACTCCTTTGCTGGTCGGTTGCCTGATACCAAACATATATCCAAAAAGGTTGTCCCCTTAGAGCACATGACTAGCCATTCAGATGGGTTCCACCAAGCATTTCATGCTGTCTCCAGCAGTAGGTGTTGGATGAAGAATAAGAATAAGCAAGTGGATATGCCATGTCCCTGAGTACTCAGGGGCTCTGACTATTTTCTGCTGAAGTGGTATCAGGAGCCTGACATGATTTTCCTGTTTAGTGAAAACAGATCACTCTTCAAAGTTCTTGTCCAATCTCCCCTTGAAATGCTGTATATTTTTGACATCTACATTCTTTGGCAAAGAGTCCCACAAGTCTATGGCCTAAGTCTAAGCTTCATGGGAGACCAACCCATGGGCTTAAAGCCCAACAGAGTGTTGCTCCTACTAGCCTCACCTAATGGTCCTTGTTCTTTTATTAGAGAGCATGCTGGATAGTCTCTGCTTGTCCCACTATATTAAGGTTTTGTAGACTTTCACTGTGTCCCCAGCCAGCCAACCCACCTGCAGGAGTCTGAGACTTTACAACCATTTTTCTTAATAATTCTATCAGCAGAACAAGGAACAAATTTTTAATATTATTTTAAATATTCAACAAATTGTTACAGTATAAAGAAGTTGATAATTTAACAAGTGTATCCATTGCAGTCCTCTGTTTTGGGAAGCAACCTACAGGATTTTTTATTTTCAGAATTCTTCTTTAATGAAAATGATTCTGAAAATATTTCATGGAGATACATTATAATTTTCTTGAATTCCTTACTACTGTAGTTATTTCAAGTATTTGCTCTTTCTGAAGGACTCTGTGTGCTGATTTCTCATTGAACATTTATGAATAGGAACAGACCGTGAAAGATATTAATGGTATAAACATTTATGCAAACACATATGTGCATGAACACTTCCTGCCCATAAAAGTATTCATATTTCCTCTTCAGAAACAATCTTAAATAAGTGAGGAGGATTAAATATGTGTAATTATAGACAAAAATGTGAAACTCACTGCAAGTACTGTCCAAGACTAGTGGTGGGTTTTATTTGAATTCAAATTTACATTTTTTCCTTCTAGAGCTTAGACAGAAAAAGAGTGTATGGTAGCTGGAAGTGAGGTCAGACAACATGGAAGGACTACAGGGAAGCAGTTCACCTTTGTAGGGAGAAAAATTCATGCAGTCAAAATTCAATTAGAGTCAAAGCTGGCCAATACTGTGGGGGACAATAAAAAAATGGTTGTGGTTTTTTTTTAGTATGTTAACATCAAAAAAGAACCAGAAAAAACACTGATGAGGATGGTCACCTCACTAACAGTAACATAAACAAAGCAGAGACATTTAGTGACTTCTTTGCCTCTGTCTTCAGCACTAATGATGGGCTCTGGGATCCCAGGTGCCCTGAGATGGAGGACCATGACTGTGGTAATGATAAACTCCCAGCCAACCCCAAACTTGTGTGGGATTTGGTGCTCCAGCTGAATGCATGTAAGTCTATGAGGCCTGATGGGATTCATCCCTGGGTACTCAGAGTGCTGGCTGATGTCATCACAAGACCTTTCTAAATATTTTTTCAACAGTCTTTGGAATATGGAGAGGTCCCTGTTGACTGGAAGCTGGCAAACATCATTCCAATCTTTAAGAAGGGCAAGAAAGAAAAAGATGGTAATTACAGGCCTGTCAGTCTCACCTCAGTGCCTGGTAAAATTATGGAGAAAATTATTCTGGGAATTACTGAAAAAAAACCTGAAGGACAATGCAGTCATCGGTCATTCCCAATATGGGATTGAGAAGGGGAAGGTCCTGCTTAACAAACTTAATTTCTTTTTATAACAAGATCACCCATATAGTTGACCAAGGGAAGCCAGTTGATGTCTTTTTTGTTTTGTTTTGTTTTTTTTAAATAAAGCTTTTGATACTGTTTCACAGTATCCTTCTGGACAAAATGTCCAGCAAACAGCTAGATAAAAACATAATGTGATGGGTGAACAATTTGCTGACAGGTCATGCTGAAAGCATTATAGTAAATGGAGTTACATCAAGCTGGTGGCCAGTCATTGGTGGGGTTCTGCAGGGCTCCATTTTAGGGCCAGTACTCTTCAGTGTTTCTTAAATGATTTGGATGTAGGACTAGAAGGTGTTTTGTGTAAGGTTGCAGATCATACTAAACTGCGAGGAACTATTGACTCTGTTGAGGGTTGGGAGGCCTTGCAGAGATCTAGACAAGTTGGAGAGCTGGTCAATCACCAACAATATGAAGTTCAACAAGAGCAAGTGCCGGATTCTGCACCTGGGAAGGGGCACCCCTATTTATATGTACATACTGGGGGACAGAGAGAGCAGCCCTGCAGAAAAGGGATCTGGAGGGTTTTGTTGACAACAAGTTGAACATGAGCCAACAGTGTATCTGGCAGCCAGGAGGGCCAACTCTATCCTGAGAACCATCAAGCATGGCATTGCTAGCTGGTTAAGGGAAGTCATTGTCCAGCTCTGCTCTGTGCTGCTGCAGCCTCACTTCAATGACTGTGTGCAGTTTGGGACATCACAGTATAAGCAGGATGTGACACTATTAGACAGCAGCCAAAAGAGGGCAATAAAGATGGTGAAGAGTCCAGAGGGGAAGTTGTATGAGGAGTGGCTGAGGCCATTTTGTTTGTTCAGCCCAGAGAAGTGGAGACTGAGGGGAGGCGTCATGGTGGCCTGCAGCTTCCTCACAAGGGGAGCAGAGGGGCAGGCGCTGAGTTCTTCTCTCTGACCTGAAAGAATGACATGAAGCTGCAACAGGGGAGGCTCAAGCCAGATATTAAGAAAAGGTTCTTTACTTTTCTAGTGGTTGGGCACTGGAATAGGTGAATAGGCTTCTCAGGAGAGTGGTCACAGCACTGAGCCTGCTGGGTTTCAAGAAGCCTTTGGACAACACTCTCAGGCATATGGTCTGATTTTGGGGTGATCCTGTGTGGAGTCAGGAGTTGCACTTGGTGATCCTTGTATCCTTGTGGGTCCATTCCAACACAGGATATTCTCTGGTTTTAATTTTTTTGTCTTTTTTTTTTTTTTTTTTTCAAAAGGGGCAATTATAACCATCTAGTTTGACCTACAGAACAATTTCACAAAGTAGCTCATGAATCACAACCATTTTACTTGTTAGCTTTTTCCAGTATTGGGAACTGCCAGGAACAATAATCCTTTAATGATATAATCAGATGGTTTAAAAATCTACAATTTCCAAAAGTGTCAATGAAGTTCTACTTTGGCAAACCACATATTACATTATAACAATCGTATTGAATTATATTACTATCAAGGATGCCATACACCTTTTCTAATCTAATAATTTACAGAGAAAAATACAATATCATTTCATAGCTTATGTTTTAATGATAAATAATGATAGGGAGTTTGCAATATATTCAAGATATAGATAATTCAATTTGATAGGTGATATAAGTAATTTGATAAAAATAGTGATTCAGTACTGGAGATATCTGATTTGATGGATAATTGGGTGAAAGATGAATACATTTTAGACAGAAAGAAATTTGGGATAAATTGCACAATCACCTAGTTTGTCTGTGGGATCTTTGAAAGTTTTGAAAGCAATGTAAGTTCCATTTTGTCCTTAAAATTGAAGGATTTTTAATGACTAAAAGGTTTAGAGGGTGAATTTTTCATCAGTTAAGAAAACATCCAGTCTTAAAACATTTACTATATTGAGGTTCAAAGCCACATATGAAGTAATGACAATAAACTCTTTCATTTTCTTTCTGTTTTAAAAAGCTAGATAAAATCATTTTGAGCTAAATGCATGAACAAATTTTCTTATAGTCCAAAGCACTTCTTTTAACATCAATTTTGTCTTAGGCAGGGTCTTTTTCAGTTTAAAAAGCATTAATTTTCTTTTAATTATATTTTATTGCAATGATACTTAAAATTATGATAAAAAATAGAAAAAAGTGAAAATATAAAAATTTATTTTAAGCATGCCTCAGTTCATTAACTCATCTCCTCAGCTAATGCTGGTCTATTGGGCCAGTCATCCCAAGGGACATATCCAGACCATTGACTTTCTCTCTGACATATAATTATGAAAAGATAGGTGTATGGGAAGTTTATCCTAGCAATAGGAACTGAAAAGACAGAGTGTTTAACTTACAGAAAATGTAGATAAAATGTGTCGTTACAGAGAAGGAAGCTAAAGAACTTGAAATCATATTTTTCTATAACAAAAATAAAGGGACTTCAGTAGAATGGGAAGATAGCAAAATCAATGCTGAGAAGTGAAAGCATCTCTTACACAATTAGCCAGTGGAGTTCTGCCACAAGATACCACAGAGACTAGGATATTATGAAGGTCAGCAAGCAGCATGTATGTGCATGACTAGAAATCCATAAATTATAATAGGAAATATCAAAATACAGGATCTAGAAAGGGATTCAGATGTTTGTACTTGAACACAGGTGCTATCTAGTGAACAGTTTTGTTTGTTTGTTTGTTTGTTTTTGTGGGAGAAAGGAAGGAGGCAGTGTCACTCAAATTCTGCAGGGACTTTTAAATCCCTGTAAAAGTTTATTGCTGCAATTTATTTTTATCCTATGTTAGAATATAATCCCAAACACCATGTGATTACCGCATGGTGGCTTTATGATGTGATAATGACGTCATCCTCAGAAACACATCAGTGTTAATTTATTTCATATCTTATTGTGTACAGATTTTCACAGCTAGCTCCATCAAGACAGCTAACTACCCAAATCAAGACAGAGCTATCAAACTACCTACTTTTAAAGCATCTGAGGGTCTGGATGATAAGTCTACTAAAGCTCAAGAGTGGCTTAGGTATGACTCAATCACACTCTTCAATCTCTTCTTTCTGATTAGCTGAAAACACATCAAAAAGTGGTTTTTGTTATGTTCTCTTTCTATAGCCAGGCAACAAATATGGGGGAAGACAGTAAGTTAAACTTTTTGAATTCCAAAACTGTAATATAGAACAACAACTTGTAGTATAGAGGACAAGCTGTTTGAAAATGCAATGCAAGTTTTTTAGCTGGCAAAAGGTAAGAGTACATTCTCTGATGATTAGAAACAGGTCACTGAAGTGCAAGTCAGGGCAAGAGCTGCATTCACAGGATTCTGACCTAATTAGTGACAAACACTACAGTGCTCATGGCATTGATAGCTTGTGGGTTGGTTTGGAGGCATCTTTCTGCATTCTCTGATTTTCTCTGATTTTTTATTTATTTATTTTTTTTATGCCCAATTAGCCCAGGCCTGGGTCACTGGTAGGTGACAAATTTTGAAACAACTTCTTAAGGCAAAGTCAAATCAGTATTGTCTATGATACATCTTTTAGGTGTTTTCAAAGAACTGCAAGAAAAGTAGCATGGGAGGTCCTTAACGGCCTTTGGCCCCTTTCAAAACTATGGTTCACTAGAATAGACTACAAAACAGTAATTCACCCTTGACAAAAGTGATTTTTTTTCTGCAATTATCATGTACATTTTTTTTCTGTTAATTCTATGACTTGAGGAAATCCAAATAATTTCTGATATCCCAACTGACTATACCCAGTGACAGTTATAGGTATAGGTATGTATTTGCAAACCTAGAAAACCTGTTCTCTCTCTTTCCTCACTTAACCTTACTCCACAATTACATTTCTGGGGTGACTGTTTGCAGAAGTGTTCTTCCTCATGACCTATGTGTTTTTTTGTTTTGTTTTGTTTTGTTTTTCCATTCTGACAGTGTCCGTAATTTGTATACCGCACAGTTTGCTCCCTTGCTCTCAACAAGTACATTATTCAGCCTTCCAGATTTTCCAAACTCTGTTAGCTAATTAAAGGTCAGGACCACGTATGTTATAACCCTGAAATCCTACACAGTCCTCACCCTTGGCAGGACGGATCCTGAATTACCTTGTCCCTATTAAGTTCCATTTATTTCCAACTGTGAGGTGTGAAAAAATGTGTTAATTAGTTCCAAAATCTTCTCAGAGCTGCAAATAGGTAGACTGCTTCAATCTAATTTTAACAAAGTATTTCACCAGGCTGAAACCATTAGAAACCATTACTGTGGACTAAAAATTTCTGTTTTTGCCTTTTTGTTTTCATAAGCTGAAAGAATCATTTGGCCCTTTGCCATTTTCAAACATTACTGGATAAATGTACTGTGCCACTGTTTAAGTGTCTAGTATATACAAAATGGATCAAAAAGAGGGTATGGACAGGGTTTAATTTTGAACACATCCGAATCTAAATTTTAGCAGTAAACTTTTTAACAAAGACAAGGCAATTCATAGTGTAAATAAATAAAAATTCAGTTGTAAAAGATTTGGAGTATGTAATACATCAAATATAATAAATTTCATAGAAAAAAAAAAAAAGGATTCACCTTTAAATATAAATAAAAGAAACTCTCAGATAAAGTAATCTGAGTAACATATAATAGTAAAATAAAGGACCAGTTCTGCTTCCAGTAATAAATGTCCTCTATATTTAAGTACGTTATCATAATTATTTTCCCATCTGATTTTTAAAAGAACTGTATAGCCAGCAAAATAATTTACAAGATTTGCTTATGAATTTTCAGTTATTTTGGTATTATCGGAGTTTCTTTTGATGTGGTCTGCAAATTTCCTCACTATCCCATTAAACTCACACCTCAACCTCAGTTGACACAGCTCAGTTAATTTGTACCATACCAATTTGCACTGTGAAGAATCTAATATGCTCTTTTATTAGCCAGTAATTATATTTTTAGTTCAAAAGAAGCAGTCTTTAATAAAAGAGAAAAATGTAAACACTATCAGACTTAGTATGGCAGTTGCAAGTACTGATTATCAGAGTCTGGCTGACAACCTTTTGTAGTGTCTATTATCTTGGTATTAAAATACTTTCCAGTGAAATCACGCCTTCCTTATAATGTGCCAAATAGATTTTGAAAACACTTTGCTTTTCTGATAAACCCAGCTTTACTGTGTGCTGCTGCCTTACCTGATTGGAGGCAGAGCCATTAAAAGAAGAAATATAGTCTGAAACACAGTTACACTCACTTTTTAGTAATGGCTTTGACAGACTGTCCAACAAAACCCTTGGTGGATTAATTAGGACACAATATTGTGCAAACAGAGGCTTCCATTAGGTCCCAGTGTCTCTGTAGTGAGTTACAGACAAACTTGTCAACTAGAAGTCAGCTCCAGACTTAGAGGCGATAACTGATACAAACACATCTGGAAGGGAATAATCATAGACTCATCACAGAATGGCTTGGGTCAGAAGGGACCTTAAAGATCACGTAGTTACAAGCCCCCTGCTGTGGGCAAGGACACCTTCCATTAGACCAGGTTGCCCAAAGCTCTATCCAACCTGATCTTGAACACTTCCAGGGATGAGAACGTCTCACATCTATGCCTCACTGCCCTGAAAGATGAGCAGTCTTTCTCCCACGGCCATTTACTTTTGGGGTTTGACTGAAATTGGTGAGAGTTTTACCATGCAATGAAGAGTTGGCTCAGTCCAAGAAAGATGAAGAGTATTAAGATCCAGAGTATGGCTAAAACTTCTGTCCATTAATATTTCTTTATTTGGGCTATTAATAACTTTTGTGCTGTAGGAATGCATTCTGAACAGTTCTCTGATACATAGCAACAGTAAATCCTGGACCTAATCAACTTACTAGGACTTCACCTACTAGAGATTGCAAAATGATATAACCCTGTCCTGTTGAGCTCTGCTATGTCCTTAGAGCCAAAGTCTCTAGCCAGCCCCAGTCCAGCTCCTGGTATGCAGCATAGATGACATGAAAGCAGCACTTGACATGGCAAGAGGAGATGATGTTGCAGGTGATGACCATGCCACCCTTCTGTGCACCTCCTTAGGTAGTTCAGATAATCGTGTACCTGAATCCTACCTGGACCTTGTGGGAGACGCATCATGCCCAGGAGCATGCCACAAGGTATTCAGAATGAACATTCTCCAAATATCTTCTCTTTTAGATTTGATAAAGACTTTATTGCATTTTGAAAAAGATGTTATGTTATATTACATAATGCAGAGAACAAATATTTAGGATCTGAACAACTAACCAATCAGTGGATTAAACAATGATCTTCTGGAAAGGAAAAAGAAAAAGAAAAAAAAAAAGTGGTGGTGGTGGTGGTAATCTTTCATTATCTAATAAAAAAACATTATATATAGGAATACAGAAGAATTTTCAGCAATTACTCTCCTCTGTCACTTGTAATATTAACTACTGTTTAGCAGAAAAGCATCAGCTTCATCTTCTCTGCACTTCCTCATAATTTGAATTAAAAAAATAAAAATAAAAAAAAATAGAGAGTTATGGGGCACAATTGAAACATTCAGATAATAAATCTGTAGCATAGTCACTACTTTAGGTAGTCTGGTAGCACAAACTTTCTGCTTTGCTCTCTGTGGTTTGGAAAGCAAAGCAGACATTCAGTCAGCATCTGGCTTTGCTGCTATTTGCTTCCAGAGAGATGGCATAACTAACAGCTTCTGGGTTCTGTTCCAGTTTTTGCATGGCACTATTCTTTAATGTTCTTTAACACTGATAAAACAACATACTTTGCCTAATCTCATTCTCTGAAATAGCTGAACTATTTTGTCTGACTGTTTTGAATAAGATTCCATCTGATGCATAAGCCTACAGTAGAAAATTTCAATCCAAACATTTCAGCTTTAGCCAAGTCATAAGTGATTTAAAAGAATGCCAGACTTCTTTATAGGGGATGTTGTTAGCTCAAATGCTGCAATCACATCCACTGCCCTCATACAAAAACACATACACAAACATACACACAGCCATGAAGAAAAAAAAAAAAATCTTGTTAGGATCCTAACTTTCATTTTTTTTTTCCCTAAAATATGAACTTCATTGCTTTGCAAATACTTGATTGTGTTAGCAAAAGGCATGGAAAATAAAATAACAGTTTTTCAGTTAAAAATATTACTTTATTCTAATAGAGCACTAAAGAGCATTTAATCAAATATTTTCTATTAATCATGTAAAGTCATAAAATTCCCTTAATAGCTTTTATTTTATTTCTTCAGAGTAACATACTTATAGATATCATCCATCTTCATTGTGAGCTCAAAGAATGAAATTGCATTTATATAGACTTTTTTTTTCTGAATTGCTCTGCATAGTACAGCACTACAGTATTCTACCTAGATCAAAAAAAAAATATATATATATATATATTCGAGTAAACTTTTGCCTTTGCTTTATGATTATAAAAAATAGGAAATTAATCATAAGAATTAAGTGTGAATATTTATCTTGGAAGATGTCTGCTAGTGTTTTCCCAATGGGGTCAAGAAATTACAAAGTTTACTAATAAATTGTACTTAATATTTGTCTTTAATGACATGCTTCAAGTAGATTTTCTTTTGTAAACAGGAATTTGTGTAGGATTTGTTGTACTATTCTCATATATTTATCTTGACGTAAATATGCATTAATTGGAACATTAAAAAAAAGAAAAAAGAAAAAACATAACTTCTCATTCTTCCTATTCCCACATCTCAGATTTGCTTCCTGGACATAGAGCATATTTCAGTCTCTTCTTAAGCATGTTTAAAAAGCCTGGCTTGGGTTTATGCATGTATATGCAGACATTGGTTGCAAGAGACTTTTTATGTCATTGAGTTAAGGCTCTCGTTACAAGAGGCATGATGTCATGTTATCACCTTGGTCCAGTTATCCATTTGCTGTCACAAGCACCAATATGGATTCGTTTTGGTATTCCAAGCAAGAACAATAACAGGGAAAACATAGGTGGTGTTAATTAAAGAGTTTTCCACAAAACGTTCTAACATTTCACAAAATGAAAATCTCAAAAGTCTTCAGTTCACTGTTCTTCTTCATGTGAAAGGTTTTGGAGCCCTATTTATTAGTTCCAGAAATGATTCAGGGGTCTCAGAGAAGGAAGAATAAACTCCAGGTGTTTTCCCTTCATAGATGGTACTTCTGAGCATACAACTACTGCATCATGGCTTTGGCAGCTTTCTTTTTTAGCTGTGATATAGTAGGTAACACTTCTAGACAGACGGCAATATAACAGGTCTGCTGGCCTAGAACAAGAAATTCTTAATGTGGAATACATCTTACCACCTTTTTCCTTGCATTATGAAAAATGGTCATGATTTAATTTTGAACTCGTTTCTTTCCTAGGTATATACTATAGTTTTACAAATGTTTAAATTTGAGAGCTTGGGAAATTTTAACTGCAGCTACATTACTCAGGAAAAAAGGAAAAGAATATGCTCATTTTTTTATGCTTATGTTAATCCCTATCTCCTAATTATATTGTAGAATAAGTCATTGAAAATTTTCCCATCTGTCTTTATCATTTGCATGCTCCCTGGGTTTCAGATGTACCCTGCATTTTTTACAAAACATTAATATGCTGTCAGAACTTCAGTAAATTAACAATTCTCTATACCAGAACAAATGTCTAGCTGTCAGGGATTTTGTGAATTTCAGCTTGCTAATATCCCTGGATGATATTCATTTTCCAGGAGGTGTTTGCCTTTCACACAACAGTCTATATGAACCTTTCACTCTACAATATTAAATATTTGAAGTTTTGGTTATAGAGATAGGCTTTATAAGACTCTTGGCAGATAAAGACCGTTACAAATCTACACTTCTTGGAAACATACAAAATGCAAAATGCAAGAACAACGAAAAAACAACAACAAAAACACCAACCAATGAAACAACCAGAAACTTAGACATTTGAAATAATAAAATAAAATAAAATAAAATAAAATTTAAAAATAAATGAATAAAAGCTTTCCATTAGAAAATGTTTTCCCGTCTCCCCACAGCTTATATAGAGGACTGGTGGACTGTATTAGCTGAAATTCTTGTTTGTGTTCCTGAAAATACTAACTGTTTCTACTGAGGATAAAAATGAATGAAAAAGCTAGAATGAGCTGGAATAACTGTTATTGTCAGAGTTGACAGCTACCCATAAGCATGCTTACTGCGGACAAAAGTATTGCAAAGGCAGAAAACACGTTTTTTTATAAAGTTGACTCCTACTTCTAACCTCTCTGCTGGAGAGAAGCAAACACAACACAGGCCATTACCAGCCTTAAAACATCTCTTGTGGAGCACTGGCTGTGTGCTACAGTAAAGTAGTAGTAAAGTTTCCTGCAGTAACTTTATTGCAGTACAGTTTCTGTGGATGAGGGAGCGGAGTGCAGACCACACATGAAGTTGCTTCTTTCTCCCTCCTGTGCTCCATGATGGGGCTCTGCATTGTATTGTCTTGCATATGGGTTAACCTGTAAACATCATCTTTCTATATTAAAAAAAAAAAAATGCCAGTTGAGACCTGTACTAGCAGTAAACTACTTAAAACATTATTTTCCATAGTATTTCTGGTCAGGGGTGCAGAGAAGTGTGCAAAAGAGAGTAACTTACTTTGATAAGTCTGACTTTTATTAAAATGAAGGTGAAAGAAGATGAGAGAGGAAAAAAAATTTGGTGGAGAAAGGAAAAGAGACATAGAGTATCTGACTGAAATAACACAAGAACACTTCATGTTCTAGGTATTATTTAAAACTACACGGAAGGTAATGTTAATGCCTTCTGTCTTTCTCTCGTGCTGAACCTTTTCATGCTTTTGCTGTCCTACACCAACAAAGCTCCAGGGTCCTCAGGATGGATCACAGTGCTACAGCTGGGGCATGAGACCCAGGTCTGAAATTTAGACATGGTTTCAGTAATTGTATCAAACATCACCATATCCTATTGAATATTCTGCAACAGGAAGGAAGGAAGGAAGGAAGGAAGGAAGGAAGGAAGGAAGGAAGGAAGGAAGGAAGGAAGGAAGGAAGGAAGGAAGGAAGGAAGGAAGGAAGGAAGGAAGGAAGGAAGGAAGGAAGGAAGGAAGGAAGGAAGGGAGGGAGGGAGGGAGGGAGGGAGGGAGGGAGGGAGGAAGGAAGGAAGGAAAGAAAAAGAAGAAAGAAGAAAAGAAAAGAAAGAAAGAAAGAAAGAAAGAAAGAAAGAAAGAAAGAAAGAAAGAAAGAAAGAAAGAAAGAAAGAAAGAAAGAAAGAAAGAAAGAGAAAGAACGAAAGAAAGAGAAAGAAAGAAAGAGAAAGAAAGAAAGAAAAAGAAAGAAAAAGAAAGAAAGAAAGAAAGAAAGAAAGAAAGAAAGAAAGAAAGAAAGAAAGAAAGAAAGAAAGAAAGAGAAAGAAAGAAAGGAAGGAAGGAAGGAAGGAAGAAAAAGATAATGGACTGTAAGCACAATAAAAATGGATGCTACAATAATAAAAGCCATTTTTTTAATGAAAAAAGTGGACCTTGTTCCTTAAATTTCTGTGATTTCTGGGTACCATCACCCCAGCCTTCTGGGGTTTCATATGGTTAATTTTAGCCACTCTGAGTTGCATAACTGTTCCTTTTAGCTTGTGACTGTGGAGTCAACCTGAGGTCAAGCTGCATCCTGCTGGAGGCTGGCATGTAAATAAGTGTGAGACAGTGTTTCCTAATCTAGATTCTTTAGAAGATCTGAGGTAGAGCTACACACTTTCTCTTCTGTCCTTTGCTTCACAGCACATTGCTTAATATGCAATTTCTTTTTTTTTAACAAATTTGTGATCTTCCTTGCATACACTTTATTATTTTTGTCTTTGCTTCTGCACTGAAAAAATGTTTCAGTTCACCAGTGACACGATATACCTGGAATACACTGCTGACAAGTAGCACATTGTGATACCCATTACATAAATATTACAAGAATTTCATCCATTTAAACAAACAAAAAACAACAAAAAATATTTAAAGAGACAGTGTGTGGCAATGGCAATTAAAATAACAATGTGTTCCATCATCGGTAACAACACAGAACTTAATCTAGCAAAGTGCTAGAAAGATCTGTTTATTTCTAGAGACCTTTAATTAAATGTGTTCTTTAAACTGAAAAAGCAAAAGAAGTCATGCTACAGGCACATCTTCAAAAATATAGTGAAGCAATCAATTCTCTAACAGGGAAATGACAGAGCAAACCTATAATTTTCAAGATGAGGAACATGACAAAAATAAGAAAATATCTTCTGAAGCAACTTATCACACGGTTAAAACAATCATCAAGAAACCCATGCCTTTTAACATGAAACCTTCTTGTTATTTACAATATGCAGGCAGAAATGTCAACTTCATTTTTCTCCCTGAATGTTATATAAATCATGAAATTATCATTTCCAGTTTGGTAAACAAAGCAGACAGTTAGCAGTTCCTGTTGTGATTGATGGCCTTGGTCGTATGAAGAAATTAATGTTTCTCTGAGAGAAGAAAACCTGAGCTCTTCCTCCTTCTGTTCAATATTTTGCCTTTGTTTCATGTTCTTAATACTTCAGGATCTGCATTGCTGAATGGGAGGAGATGAACTTTCAGAAAGTGTGGTCTTCTTTAAATGCATATGGGTCTACCTAATTCAATAATGTGTATTATACTTTCATCATCCCTAGAACGGATTTGCTGCTATAATTGACAGCATTTTGCTGTTATTTGCAGCATAAAATCCTGAAAATAAATGATGTACATCAGAAGTGAATGCCTGGCTTATTTCTGTTCTTTCACACTATTTGTGACAAGTTGGATTAATTCTGCTCTTACCCCTTATTCAAACACTATACAGAGAGAATCCCTCCAGGTTTAATAGGGATTCATTTCTCATTCATGAAACTTAGTAGAAACTATTTGTCTTTATTTTGCAGTTTTTCTTCTCTATCTATCTTCTTAACCCCCTCTGATTTCCTTAGAGATATCCATACATATGCAAGCATGCACATAGTTAGTGAAGTGCCTAGATAGGATTCGCTTAAATGCAGAACCTGTAGGGCAGTTGCTCAAATATTTAAATAAGTCAGAGTTTTAAAAAAAACATTTCCATTTAAAAGAGTGCACTGAAGTGGTACATAAGTTAGGAACTGAATATTTGATTTAAGGACATATTTTCATTTGTGTAACAGTCTGTATTACCTTGGAGTGCATCAGATTTTTTTTTTTTCCTTAATCCCCTGTGTGAGATGGGAAGGAGAGACAGCCTTCTGCTTCACTACATTCAGGTGGCTACCAACTGTATCTTCAGATGTTCAGGCCCACCGAGGAAGGTCTTAACTGTCAGGTAGCATAGAGCCAATCTGTGTTCCTGAGACACAGAGAAGCACATACTTTCTGAAAGCTGGATTATGACACCAATGTCTTCTCATAATATATATAATATGTATATATGAATACAATATATATTGAGATCATTTCGAGTGCTTCCTGATATGTTATTATAAGCTGAAGTCACTTGGATTGTTCAGCGTGGAGAAGACGAGACTGAGGGGAGGCCTCTGCGGCCTACAACTTCCTCATGAGGGGAAGACAGCACCAGCAGACAGGCAGGACCTGAGCGCTTCTCTCTGGTGATCAGAGAAAAGACATGAGGGTATGGCTTGAAGCTGTGACCGTGGAGGTTCAGACTGGATATCAGGAAAAGGTTCTTCACTGAGAGGGTGGTTGCGCACTGGAACAGGCTCCCTGGGAAAGTGGTCATGGCACCAAGCCTGTCGAAGTCCAAGAACCGGTTGCACAGTGCTCTCAGACACATGGTCTGATTTTTTGGGTGGTCCTTTGGGGACCTAGGTGTTGGACTTGATGATCCTTGTGGGTCCTTTCCAACTCGGATATTCTATGATTCTATAAAGTACTATTCCAATTAACAAATTAAGAATAAGACTCATTTAAGACTAATAAGAATATCAGATACTTGTTATATTGCATTTATAAATAAGGCATGTACATTTTGGTAGTTGCAATTAACATTAGAGTTTAGACACTTAAAAAAAAAAAAGACTTTTAAATTAATTAGATTTGAAAAATCTACAGTTGTTGTCTTTAATGACATCACACATGTATAATAGCATACCTAAGTCTGACAAGATATGTTATTTGTCTTTATATTTGAAAAATGCTTTTAGCCAACCAGAGAATTTTTTTTCTTTCTTTTTTTTCTTTCTTTTTTTTCTTTTTTTTTTTCTTCCAGAAGGCAAGAAACAAAAATGTATTTTAACAGGAAACTGTGAAAATAAGGACTGGCAAACAAACAAAAAACATTTTATTTTGTTTTAGAGATTTTTTCTTGACATTTTAAAATATTAAACTGCAAAATGATTGCTTGCAGTAACTATAAATATTTCTTGCCCACTATGTTTCCATGGCAACTGTTCTAATTAATTCAGAGACCTTTGCATTTTAAAAATAAATAAATAAATAAATAAATAAGAGAAACAATAGTATCTGTACTAAAACTGTTTGTAAATTTGACATTTTGATCCATTCTGGCAATAAAATGTGCCATGAGGTATTTTTAAACATCAGCTACATGATTACACAAAGGGTGGAGAAGTTATTTAAGAAGTCTTTCGGTAGATTTATATTGTATAGATTTTTTATTCATAGATATAGATATTAGCACAATTAGCCCTAGAATAATCATTCAGAAGTCAAGAAAACACTTCTACTCTGAGTCAGGCATAGCCTTTGAACTGAAATATCTCATGCCTAGTGTCATCTCAGAGACAATACATTTTGAACATTTTCAGTTACTCTATCATTCTACTTCACAAGAAAAAAATAAATAAATAAAAATAAATAAAGACATTTGCTCCTCTCCTTTTTCCTTGAAAATGCTCCCAGCATCAAAGACTATCGTAAGCAATGGCTTGCGTCCACAATGGAACATGAATCCATACTCCTTTTCAGATACCTGTACCTTCTATCAAATGCCTTCAGTTCACAATATTCTCCAAATGGACTTTAAAAACAGTTTTCCCTTTGGTCAGGTGTATGCCACATTGGCAGGGCAGTATTGCCCTGTTGCTCATTTCACATATACTCTGTGACTAAATAAAGGAGTTCAGCCTCCAAAGCTGTTGATTGAATGCTTTCTGGGAGTAGCAAATTACCTTTAAAAATTAGGCACTTATTCTCTGAACATAAATAAGAGTAAATTGATAGGTGTAAAGGAAATAACTCCTATTTATAGCACTTCTTTTATACTGAGCTCAGAATCGAATTAAAGTATTCAAAATTTCATTGCCTTTTTATAACCATTAGTATAATGCTGTTTATTTCAGGTGTACCAAAGATGTATTTGATATTGAAAATCACTGAAGAGAAGCCTTTGTACCAGTAGCTTTTGACTACAGACAAGTATGTTTTTGAAAGACAGACTAATTTTAATTGAAAATTCAATCTGCATGTCTAATCCATGGAGACACTGGGTGCTGGTGGCAAATAACTAATCATAAAAAGTACTGGAGTATTCAAAATCCTTTCTGTAAGAAACTGTAATAAACCAGTTAGCAGTTTACACATACATACTGCAAGAGGATGTTATATGTTGTAAAGTTAATCTACCGAGTTTATATACTCTTCAGATGTACCTCGGTAGCTGAAATTTAAAGTCTGCATCAATTTACATAGATCAATTAGGAAATTACCTTATTATTCAAACTATTTGATAGAAATGCTTTTTTTCCCCTTAATTACTGTAACTATACAAAGAAGTTTTATTCAGCTAGCAAGTGAGAAGATTGCTTGACATGTAATTTCTCATGACTGCAGCAGTTTTAGAGAGTGAACCTCTGAAGATAATCCCAATGGGTTGCATGTCTATGTGATATCAAATAATTTTGAAAAATAAGCCCAGCTGCAGAATTAGACAGTAGTGTTCAACTCAGATGTTATTTGATTATTTGCATTGATGATCACAATAACATCTAGCAGTCCAGCAATATTGTTCTGTGACATATTTCTGTACTTGTATGCTAAACAGTTTTTTGTCTTATTTAGTTGATAAACTTGTCAGAGCAAAGACTGAACATGCAGGAAAGCAGAGAAAGCAGCTATACCTACGATTCTCAGTTTACAGCCAGATAACTGAAACACAAAGTGATTAAACGGCATGCCTAGGTGTCATATGGCAACTTTGACCCAAGTTCCCCTAAGTGTTTTCTTAACTAAATGAGTTTCCTTGCTGTCTAACATTTTATGTGGTAATTGCTTCAAGTTGAACACTGTCTATGAATATAGCATTTGGGAAATAATGACAATTTCAGCCAAATGAATTAACCTAGAAACATATTTGTGGTGATGATTTCTAAATCGAGTCTGTAAGTACCTTTTATATGGACAACTATATAAAAAGCACTGAAGTGCAAATAATATATAACTTCTCATCTGTGCAAGGAAAATTTCTAGAGATATAATCAAGTACTCAATTTGTGACACATAATTTTAAGTGTTTTCACAGAGACGCGGTTTAAAGTGTGGATCCATTTTGGGGACTGGTGCATATCAAAAAATTTTAAAGCCCTTTTCATTTTTCCCCTTAGAAATTCAATTTATCTTAAGAGGGAGATGGTTTTCATGCTCTAGGATCAGCTTCATGCCTTTGGATTAAAATAGCTAGAAGAGACTATCTGCCATGAACCATACTCTAATACAAAATTATTCGAATACTAAGAAACAGTATTCAGTTCAGAAATTCATATCATTGCTTCAAGCTCAGCTAACAGACCAAAATCCTGTCTTAAACTTCTGAGTATGATATATTTATCTCCAAAGTATAGTAATATCCCTTTAGGGTTACAAATTTTATTTTCAGCTTTGTGTGACTTCAGTGATCAGAGGTGGAAAAAGACACATAAATGTCAAGCTGGTATACTGTTTTACACTATTACTTTACGTAGTAGATCTCAGAGATCTTCTATCTTCTATTAAATCACCATTCATGAACAGAAGACCTGTTGGTCTTTCCAGCTTCCAAGATCCTAGAAGTCCTTATACTTCCATTTAAACACAATTGACAAAAGAGCTAAAAAACAAACAATCGAACAACAAAAAAACATCACTAACAGCAACAAAAAAGCAGCCCTGTGTTTCTAGTGAGAAAAGGTGGGCTCATAGGATCATGGAATAATTAAGGTTGAAAGGGACTGCAGAAGGTGTCCAGTCCAGCTTCAGGTGTCAGGGCCAGCTCTAAGTTCAGGCCAAGTTGCTGAGGAATTGGTCTATTGGGGGTCTTGAAGACCCCCAAAGATGGACACTGCAAAACTTTCCTGGGCATCCTGCAGCACTGTTGGACTGTCTTCATAGAGTAAAAGCCTTCCTTTATATCATGTCTGAACCATTCTTGTTTCAGGTTATATCCCTTATCTCTCATTCTCACACTGCACCACTATCAAGAACCTGGATCTGTTATCTCTATCCCCATAGATATGGGAGAATGCAGTCTTTTTATTGACTGTAGCCAGTTTTCGATCCAAAGCTGATATTTGCCCATATGGAAATGAATTGAGGGCTAAAATATTTCATACATCACAGCATCATTATAGATTAGACTTTTTCAAACTAATTTGAGTTGTATTAGAGTTGACAGCAAGTTGAATGTGAGCCAGCAGTGTGCCCTGGCAGCTGTGAGGGCCAATCATATCCTGGAGTGCATCAGTCATGGCATTGCTAGCCAGTTAAGGGAAGGGATTGTCCTGCTGTGCTCTGTGCTGGTGAGGCCTCAGCTCGAGTAGTGTGCAGTTTGGGGTATCACAGTATAAAAAGCACATACAACTATTAGAGAGCATCCAAAGGAAGGCTACAAAGATGGTGACAAGTTTAAAGGGAAAGATGTGTGAGGAGCAGCTGGGGGCCGTTGGTGTGTTCAGCCCAGAGCAGAGCAGGCTGAGGGGAGGCCGCATGGCGGCCTGCAGCTTCCTCATGAGGGGGCAGGCACCAAGCTCTGCTCTCTGGGGACAGCCACCGGACCTGAGGAAAAGGCATGGAGCTGGGACAGGGGAGAGTCAGGCTGGGTGTTAGGGAAAGGTTTTTCACTGTGAGGGTGGTCGGGCACTAGAAAAGCCTCCCCAGGGAAGTAGTCATGGCACCGAGCCTTCTGGGGTTCAAGAAGCCTTTGCACAATGCTTTCAGACATATGGTTTGATTTTTGGATTGTCCTGTGTGGAGCCAGGAGTTGAACTTGATGACCCTTGTGGGTTTCTTCCAATTCAGGATATTCTATGATTCTAGAGTCAGTGCTGAAAAATTCCATAACCCTGGAACATTCAATGTTTTGTTTCACTCTTTTTTATATTGTGTGCAGAAATTGAATTACACAGACACATTTTTCAATAATTAATATTAACACTTGCCAGTTTATATATCAACAGAGTTCAACCACACTGAATAATTAATTTTAACTACATCCTATATTGTTATATAAACTTGTCTGAAAGGCATAGTAATCAGAAATTTCTCAGATGAATCCCTGGTTCTCAAGCCTGTTCTTATTAGAAGACACAAAATAGGATGATCTCTCTTTCTTGGACAATTAAAATTGAAGGTTCAATAATTTTGCTACTGACAACTCCAGTAGAAATTCTTCATAAAGTTACTTATATATATATATCTTCTTTTTTCTTCTTCTTTTTTTTTCTTTCTTTTTTTTTTTTTTTTTTTCTCCCCAGTTATGAAGGCAAATCTAGCTGTAAACTGGGGAGGAGAACATTTCTAATCATGTACCAGAGGCTAGAAAACAAAAAGTACAGCAAAATATCAGTCTCTGATCCAACCTCTTTCAACACTAACATTATAAGTCAGAGAGTATGATTATAAACAAAGACTATGTATCAGCAATAAACCAACCCTACAGTCTGAACTTCAATGTACCTGAAGTTCTCTTGCTGTAGAACCTCAACTTTGAACCTGCTCACTATAAGATGTTGCAATGGTGGTAGAAAACTTGTGCAATCATAGAATCACAGAATGGCTTGGGTTGAAAGGGACCTTAAAGATCATCTAGTTCCAGCCCCCCTGCATGGGCAGGGATGCCACCCACTAGATCTGGTTGCCCATGGCCTCATCCAAGCTGGCCTTGAACACCTCCAGGGATGGGGCATCCACAGCTCTGGGCAACCTGTTTCAGTGCCTCACCACCCTCTGAGTGAAGACTTTCCTCCTAATCTAACTCTCCCCTCCTTTAGTTTAAAACCATTAACTCTTGTCCTATCATTATCTGTGTGAGTATTTTGCCCAAGTACTCTCCATCTTTTTTATAAGCCAATTTTAAGTACTGAAATGCTGCAAGGAGGTCTCCTGGGAGCCTTCTCTTCTTCAGGCTGAATAACCCCAGCTTTCTTGGTCTTTCTTCATAGGAATGGTGCTCCAGCCTTCTGATCATCTTTGTGGCCCTCCTCTGGACCTGCTCTAGCAGGTCTACATGCTTCTTGTGCTGGGGGCCCCAGCCCAGGATACACTACTGGTACACAAATACACCACTTGCAAATCAATATATTCTATAGCTACCAGTGATTATCTTTATGTGACACAAGTTAAGTTGTAGTTTGGTAGTTATTAAATATAGTGTGCATGTTTTCTTTGCTATTTAAAAACAAAAGAATTTGTGTGTGTTTATCTGTTGTGCAGTTTGTGCAAACAAGCATTTTTTTTTTTGGAAGAAGTAACTGAAAACTTCAGTAAAAAATATCCCTGATGTGTTTTCTTTTTTCTCCTAAAGTGTCTCACTAAAATATTTCCTCATCCTCCCTATCAAGTCAAAATAGTGATGACAAGTGGAAGAAATCAATGGAAGAAGCCATCACAAAGCTCTGAAGAGGGAGTTTCCATTATAATATAGCTAGTCTGTACCTGGCTCTTCTACACAATAAACTACAAGCACTAGGGAAAATCCACAAAAGGGTGTTTTGGAGCATCACCTTTGGGTGTCTTTTATCTTTATTTTTCCAAAAGATTGTAAAATGCCATCCTAGCCATTAAAGTTCTAATAATTTTGTAGCCACAGCTATAGTACAGTGCATGACCTGCAAAATAATTTTTAAAAGATCCTTCTCCTTGTGTTCTGCTAGACTTATTGCTGCCCCAGATTTATGCTGCAGGCCAGAAAATTGTTTGTCACAACAGGAAGAAAGCAATTTCTTACAAACACTACTGTGTGCAGACGCTTAGCAAGCTTTAGGTAACCCTTGGTCTCTAAGTGTCAAACTGCAAGCAGATCTGACTTGAACTCTTGATTAATCCACTCAGAACAACTGAAAAAATATATTTTCTAATGTAATTATTCCTAAATAGGAAGCACTAGAACTATACAGACACTCTTGAACAAGTAACTACAGCATTTTTCCTATCTTTAACCATACACATGTGGGCAAAGGGAGAGTGAAAAGTCACACATTGGGATTATCAGTTATTTTCAAATACTTGCAAAGCTCAGTGAATGAAGAAAAAGAAGGAAAGGAGAGGAAAGGGAGGGAGGTATGGAGGGAAGAAACGAATGGTGGAGGTAAAAAGAAAATGGGTTGTACCAGGGCCAGTGGCATAAGGAATGCAATACAGAACAGATCTAAAAAAATAATAATATAGAAAGTGATATAACAGTGCATATGAATTTACTAGAAGTTCTGGAGTACAGAGCAGTGAGTTTTTAAGAGGGTGGATAGACGTGGAAGAATCAAGTAGAAAAACAAGCTGCAAGTGAGAAACAAGATTTGCTGTGGGTTTGTATAGGCTTAAACTAGTGCCTGAAATTGAGATCACTGTGTAATGAGAGACCTTGAAGTCAAGGGAAATGCCTCAAGTCCATAAAGATAAACAGTAGTGTTACCAAATTGAAATAGCTTTGTCCCAGATGACTAAAATCAGGTTATACATTGTTTAAATTATGATATAGCATGTCATTATAGTAGCTTTTTTTTTGGGGGGGGGCGGGTTCTGTACTGGTGTTTGTGTGTGCACAAAACATTTTTGGAGGGAGGGAGTGGGGTAATACTGACTATTTAGACAGCTGCAGCTCAAGATTTTTCACTATTTTTATGTTTGTGCCTTGAAAAAAAAAATCAAAAAAAAAAATTTCAATAAAGTCTGTTACCCAACACAGTATTTGGTTCTTTACCCAGTAAGAAATACTTAAAAATAACACAACCAAGGTACCTATTCTCGGTTCAGTCTAGCCAAGGAGGATTGGTAATAAAGTCTAGAGAAGGTTTGGCAAAGACCAGGATTAGGACATCCATCAGAATGAAATGGTTAGGCACTGTAACTTAAAATAAACCTAAACCATTGAATGAATTGGATGAAAAAGAAATGACCAGAAAAAGTCTTTTCACAGACAGGAGAAAAAAAAAAAAAAAAGAGTTGGATCTTTCTCCATGCATATGATGTTAGGGTGCAAGATAAAGAATGCATAATAAGGTTCAAATTTCATAACTGTAAAATTGGAAGATAATTTTATGCATTTTATAGGCTGCTGACTATTTGCTTAACTGCAATTTAGCAAACTGGAATTACTATGTTGATAAATGCTCTATTTGGTTGTAATATAATGTGTTTTATTAAGCACATGGAATATTTCTTACTGATTTTAGCATTGGCTTCTAGTTTTGTCTGAGGAAAAACCTCTTGGATTAGAATAGTTTGTTATTGCTAATATAAAAAACAATATTATTAATTTATCAAGAACCAAACTAGTGTAGAGTTTCACAGATCAAAACACAAACACACACACAAAATATATATATATACGTACATATATATATTTCCCAGAAATTTCTGAAAAACAATGTTAGGATTAATTTACTGTAGCAAAATCCCTATTAATTTATTTATGGCTTTTAATCTCCAAGTCATTCCTTTACACATCAAAACTCTACATGCTTTATGTCCTTAATCTGGCTGCAGGTCTGAGTGGGTTAAGGGGCATCCCCCTTCCCAGCTCACTCTGCTCCCCATGGTTCTGCAGAGCACTTCCCACGTTTCTCCCCACCTCAGCACCAAGACCTCACTGCCCTGATTAAACTCTCTAGCAAACAACCACAAAGTCAAGCAAACCAGTGAGGTCAACTTAAATATAAATTATTCTTGAGATGAATATGTGGTTAGTAAACCTCAAAAGTTCTCCAAAGCAGCTGGGGGCAGAGTTAGCACAGCTAGGTCCTCTTGTTTTCCCCATTGCCCCGAAAGGAAAGGCAGGGCTGGAGACCAGACAGAGAGGCTTCCACAACGTAACTACAATTTAAGAGGGAGCAATAACCTATCCCACATGCTGTAGTCCCAGGTAGTGCCCAGAAAAGATATGGCCAAGTTTAACTGTCTCCACTAAATCATGTCCTTTTTCTGGGACAACACAACAATCTCTGAGAAGCAAGATAGAGAAAAAGGCAAAATAAATCCCAACTTTTAAGAATAAATTAAAATAAATTAAATAAAGATAATTTTGGTAGGCCATGCTCATAGCAGGACCAAATAATCAACTACAAATATTCAGAACAACCGGTTCTCAGTGGTAAATATCAGACTGTGTAAAATAACTTCAAGTTATAAGTAAAGTATTCCCAAAATGCAGAACACACTCTTTTAGACATGTTCAGTTACTTTAGTTCATTGGACAGAGGATAAGTGAGGGAAAAGAATGAGTTTGTTGATCTATGAGAAACTGGGGAAAGCTTGTACAGTGGGAAACATTCTTCATTTTAAAACAAAATCTCCTTTTCTGATCAGCAGTATGGAGATTTTGGAGTGGATTTTGCCTCTTTGTTTCTTTGCTTTCATAGACAAATAAAAAAAAGAACAAGAGTGAGAACCATGGATTCTAGGAATCTTGGGGGACTTTTCTAGTGTTCTAGCAATGGCTGCACATTGTCTATGTTTATAGCCAGACACCTCCCACGATTATTTCAGTGACTGGGATCTGTATATCTGCTGTTAATCCAGAGAATCTGTGATTCTCCTGCTTGGACTGTAAAACACTTTTGAAGATGCAGAACCAGGAAAGGGCCATGACTTAGAAGAAATTTAGAAGGACAAAAAGAAAAAAAAATCCACAATTACCATAATTAATGAGGCAACAAGAAAACTAAGTCAAAATTAGCAGAAGAGGCAATCAGAGCTAAAATAAGTTTCTATTGGGGAGTCCCTAGCAAGTGTGTAGAAAATAAGGCCAATGTACAGGAAGACAAAAAGGAGCAGAAGCCTTCAGTGAAGATTTCAGACCTAATGAAAGGACAGTTTTTAAGAAAAGGTTTGTAAAATAGTATTGGTGCAATTCAGAGTTTAAAAAATCTTCAACGGAGGTGGGAGAAGTACCAACAGAAAACACCTCTGTAGTCAGAGAGCCCATAGCAGGCAGATGTGCTGTCAAAAAGTATGGATACATGGGGCTTTGCTGAAATTAGGTGCACTAAATCACCACCCTGAAAATAAGTAATCGCTGTTTCTCTCTCTCTCTGTCCATATGTAGCCTTGCTACATTGAGATCTGCACTCTGCAAGGATACCCACACTCTAATCATCTGATTCTAGATACTTTTCAGCTCCATCAGTTCTTCATGAACCTACTTATCTGCAGAGTTTTTGAAGTGCACAGCTAGAAGTATTAAATTACATTTTAAAATATATATTCCTGTGACATGTAGCCCTAAAGTGCTGACAAGCTCTCAGTGTATATCTGACTTGTAGAACGGACAACTTTGTCTTGGAATGAGCTTTTTCTGTTTGAATCTGTCTAAGATGGTGGATGTACAAGAGAAATGAAATATGAGCGCTCTTCACAGATTTGCAGAGGATTATCCTATTAGTTTAGTTCTTCCCCCATTATTATAAATGGTGCTGCCAACAGCCTTCTTGTAGAAATAAAAGTAGAACAAAGTTAAGCAAAAAATAATGTCTTAGGTATTGTGCGACAAGCACTAAACCAAACACAAAACTCTAAAATAAAATACAGCTAACATCTTCTTTGTAACATCATACCATTTATTCACTCAGGACAGATATTTCAAGGCAAAAAAAAAAAAAAAAAAAAGGCTATTCAATTTGAAAAACCCATTGTGAAAAAATGAGTGTCACATAGGTGTACTGCCTGTGTGTTGGCATGTATATTAAAACTATATCACAAGACTGAAATACAGTCACAAAAACTGAGCAAGTAATAATGTAGGCAAGCATTGAAAGTATACAAGAAAATCAGGAATGTTTTAGAAACCATCAGATGCCCATTACTTAACATTCACTTTTGTTTCAGATCCCCGTAAAACTGATGTATTTAAAAATCAGGATAAATGTGTTAATCAACGCTTGCTTAAAAAGCAAAAAAGCTTTTCTTTATAAGTCACCAGATGGGAAAACATGTAGTTTTATATATTATGTACCTCTGCATGAAAAAGTCTGTTTTATTTTGTTTGATAGACTGAACTGCTAAATTTGCTTATTCACTACAGCTGTTCTCCAAAAGAAGCGGCTGTTAAGTAGCAATAAACATGGGCTAAAACACACAGAATCAGATTATCTAATTGGCCTTATATATATATAATAATATTTATGAGTATGTGAGAGAGAGAGAAAGGAAAATTAAAAAAAGTTGTATTTGTTCTTTATTGTCTTAAGAAATATAATACAGCACAGATCACGGTTTGTGTTAGAACTTTTGTATTGACTTGACTAGAATTAAAAAGCGATTATGGGATCATAGTAATCTAAATATAGAGATGTTCACTACAACCGAAAAGGATTTATTTCAATCTGAAGCAAAACATGACAAGGTGGAATCAGATTTTATTTACAGCACTCATAGAAACAAACTCTAGTGCATGTGGTAAAGATTAAACAGTTCAGTTAAAAACTATTAAAGTCATGTTTTTAATAATATCCCTAAAATGTCTATAAATCCAAAATATTTATATTAACTCCTTGATGTTTCAGATACCATCAAGACAAAAAAGTCTTGGTACTTGATACTTGATATTCAGGCAGTAATTCCAAGTTTGAGATCTCTCTTAGGTTTACTGATGGAAAACATAACTTCAATTCACTCAACGCTTTATGAATTCATATATCTCCAGAATTTTGGATTTCATTTAAAATGTGAATTCCATCAAATCACTTGGATACCCACGAAAATCAGCATTTCTTATATGATAATTTTGAGTTGTGCAAAGGGGAGGTATTATTTGTCTGTTGAAAAACATAGTGAAATTAAATGATGAATATTTGAACATCTCCAACAGCTTACCATAGATAGAGATGGATACTGGCAAAAGTAGGAAGTCTTTTAAGGATGCAGAAAAGACGCACTGACAGAACTACTGAGCCAGAAGGGTGTGTGAGATTATGAACTCTGTCCTCCAAAGCATGACAGAAAGGGATGGATGTTTAAAAAGTTGCCATGGAGCTTTGTAAAGGTTGTGTAAGGGTTGTTGGCCATCAGATTCCTGAGCAGACAGCCAAGATTTCAGGAAAAAAAAAAAGTGAGCCCCTTGAGTTTTGCAAGTATTCAGAAGAACTCTGATCAGCTGCTGGGGAGTATGTGTTTTATAGCTCTGTGTAAGTGTTAATATCCATACCCAAAAAAAAGTTAATAGCAACTTTCATTATTCTCCCCAAATTTGCAAGTCTTGTATATAGGAGTTTCAAATGAATTTAACTTTTTGGACTTCTAAGAATGACTTTTTGCTAATGTTAGTGTTCTTGCCCTGCATTCACTGCTGTGAACCTTAACTTCATGATGATCAAAGGCTTTTATTTTCTCCCTTTCTTCTAGCCAGGTTTTTAACTATAAGAGACTGCAAGCCATTTACAGAGTAGTAGCAGTGTTATCAAATGAGATAAGCATCACTTTTCCCCTGTCATGTTTATATCTCTTGCCAACTTAAGTCAGCCAAACCCTTGCACTGTTTAAAGTTAGATTTTGTGTGTGCAAATATCTTACATTTGGAGAGGGAATGTTTCTAAAATGAGAACTACCTCTCATCATTTCTGAAGACAGACAAGTCTTTGAAGAAATAGTATTTTGAAGTCAGTGTTTAATAATCTGGAAAAAAAATCATGACAATGCTGTGATTTCAACACAGGAACACTGTACATAAAAGATACTTTATATTTTTTTAAAACTCTCATAGCCTACAATAGAAAGGTTCAGAAGTTCACTTCAGTGACAGTGTGTAATTAAAGACCCAAGAGTCTGGATGATTGAAATACTCTTGGGTGCAAAATTGCAGAGAAATACTGGAAGACAGCCTCTGCTGAGACATTTTGAAGACCGAATTTCTGCTCCTACATGGAGGCAGGAATAACAGTACATAAGAACACAAAATTAAACTAAGAATGAGATTTCTTCATACTGATTTTGATTCTCTTAAAATATGTGGTCCAGGGTCACCTCGTGATTTAGAGAAGGCTTTATCTCAGAATATTCATATTACTATAGCTTTAGAAGACTCAGATCTCACATACATATCCTACAAAGAAAAAAAAAAAAAAAGGCAATCCCTTCCCAGAAGTGTTTCCAATCCAAGCCTGAAAGGAGAGAAACAGTGTCTTGAAATGACTCACTAGGGTCACTCCATTAGTCATCAGCAGTGCTGAGAATAGAAACCAGGTTTTCCTTTTCCCTGCCTCATACCCAATTTGTTAGGCTATATTGCTTTCCACTCAGACTGGCTGTGGTGACATGTAACATAAACAGTTTTTCTGTTTTCAGCCCCTTTGTCCTTCCCAAGAGTCAGGTTTGTAAGCTTTAATTCAGGTCTTCAATAGTTAACATTTAATTAGTTCAGTTTTACTTTAAAGATACCATCACAGTTCTATAGCCATATTCAAAATGTTGCATCAAGCTGCAACTGTCCCTTTTCAGTGGCTCCTGAGCTAAATAGGCAAAAAAAACTTTGCTATCTTCTTCACTTCAAGTCATATTTTCCTTTGATTTAATAATCAATTTTGTTTTATCAGCTACCTGAGTCCCCTTTTGAAACCATTTTTACAAAGTAATTCTTTTCAGTGAGAAAAATCTGTTTTACAAATTCTAAGCTTTTCACAGAAAGTGGGAAAAAATAAATTGGATAGGGTAGTCATTACCTTTGTCTAGAAAAACTAAAGACTGTTCCTGCTCAGAGGATCAGAGATTACAAACAGAAATGAAATCCTATGTTGAAGAAAGCTATATTCTAGTTTTAGAGCACCAATAAAAATCAAGGACCTAAATTAATTTCTGAAAAATTAACCATCCCTAACCACTTACTGTATATGATACAGTGGGAGCCATAATTCCTTAAGCTTCTGTAGTTCAGTAGTGAAGTGTTTATTTGACTGTAAAAAAATATGTTAATATGAAACAAAAATGCTCAGCTGTTTGAATGCAAATAATGTAATATTTCTACTTAATTCTAAAACAGTATTCCTAAATAAATAAACTGGCCTTTATCTGATGAGAATTCCAACAGTGATTTTTTTCTAAATGAGGCCAGCCAGTGATAATGTTTTCTTAGTACTATCTTATTCTTTCTCACTGAACGAAGTCAGAGATGACGATTTTCTCTACCAGTGTTTGTATTGATCAAATTAAATTCTTCAGTACACCTTATTATGTACACAAGTACTTGTGCTTTATCAGTACGGGGAATTTGTCCTTCTTACAGAATTGCTACAAAGAAGCTCTTCAAGGAGAATAAACAGCAATAATGGAGCTTCTGTTTTTTCTTATACATATATAATGAATTTCAGGCAAACTTGTGGTAGGATTCAGCAATCAGGCAACAAGTTGCCCTTTCACAACCTGTACAGAGCATAGCAGTGACCCTATTCAAAGAGAAATTTGAAGAGTCTGGGCAGCTGAAAAATCCCAAAGAGAACTACATATTTCTGACAGGCCCTGCTTTTGCCACAAATGCATATGTTCTGGTGGCAAAGCAGTTCAGAGTGACAGTGAGCTAACCTCCAACTGAGTTGATTCTTACAAAGCCTTGGGTGGCCAAACTCATTTTACTGAGATATGAAGCTTAGAAGTTGTATATAATGTAGGTTTCAGTTCTCCACAGGATTTATCTACATGGCTAAAGAGCTTGTGTTTTGTAATATGAATATATACATTACAAGCAAAGTCTAGTCTTTGAAAGAGTTCTGGGCAAAATATCAATACAACTTTTTGTGGGGCTAATATCACTTATAGGGCAAATCCAGTGAAGGGGCATACTGAGAGTATTCTAGCAAGTCCATATTCTTCTTTCTTTGATTCTCTTACACTCCCATAGAGCCTTTAAAATCTACTCACTTTCATTCTACCCGTATGAGTCAACCATAACATGATTAACTTTCATCTGAGGTTATATATCAGAAGCAATCCTAAATCAGTGGCAAATTACATCCATGAGCAAATATTTGCTCCATTAACTCTGGTAGGGATTGGAAGTGCTTGGGTATCAGGAGTCTCTCTGTTTTCAAGAGACAAGGCTTTTTCAGTCCTTTAAAGGTCAAACTCAGTCTGATAGTGGAGAACACAAATTCCAAAGTTTGCAGAGAATGCTCCCAATTTCCTGACCTTTGAATTTGTGAGCTGTTCAAGTACCACAGCTGATCTCAGTTTTATTTGCAGCCTATAGAGAGGGATGCAAGTTTCACCTACTGTTTTAAACAGAGGATATTGTGCTTGACCCCATCCCACTTACAGAATAACATGTTCATCACTTTTGAACCTAAATTCATGAGCAATGCAGCCACGTTCCCATCAGTTGTAGCACAAGTGTGTACATTGCGATAGCTCTCTTTTTTTTTTTTTTTTAAATTGAATTATAAAACCATTCATCAGCATATATAAAAACATAATAGCAATAATAATAAAAAGTAAAATCTATAGACTGAAAAGCTGACTATATTTGTGTATTAGACATTCATTCCATATTGTATTTATTGCCTTGGCCACAGGGATGTGCAGCTGCTAAACCAGTTGGCAAATTCAGTTTGCCAGGCTGATTGATTCCTCTTCAGAAAATGTGTACTGAATTATGCTTGCAATGCAGCATACTTTTATTCCTGCATTGGTGAGGCAGTTAAACATTTGTTTAATACCTATCCATGCCAAAATACTATGGAATAGCTTATAAAAGACTATAAAATTCATAACACAGTTTAGGAGTTCTAAGGTACGATTTGTTTACTATTCATGTGCACATCATTTTGAGCTCTTCCATCCAGATCATGGCACTGCTTTATTTATTTATTTATTTTAATTTCCTATTCTAATAACTGGATTCATACTATTTTCTGTTCAGTGGCAAAGATTTCTGCATTTGTGTTTCCTTAAATGTGATGAGGTCAAAAACAGCATCAGGAGATTTTTATAATCTACTAAAAGTAAGTTTTAAAATATAAAACAGCAGGATAGGTTGTGTTTTTTAACAGGTTTCACTCAGCTACACTCCTTTCCAACATTGTGGGTGAGGAAAATGAACTTATTACAGATCATGCATAAATATTCATGTTTATATTCACTTTACGGTATCCTGATAAAGCAGAGGTGAAAGTTACACTTTAAATTATTCTCTTTCTCAGCAGTATTCAAGGACAGGTTGTACAAATGGGAACAAACATTTATGTTAGAACTGCAATATATAAGGATAAAAGGAATGCCAATCATCTGTGAATTCACAATAAAGATAGATCATGTGTAGAAGTGCCTTGTACAGGAAGTGAACAAATTAAATACTTTAATGGGAATACTGTGAGCTCATATGACTCTGCTGTAAAATATATATGATGAAGTTATATTGGTAATGTTTTATTGGGCTTTTAAAACCAATTTAAAGTTTGTCTTAAATTTTTCCTCCATATTTTAAGTCATGTGCTCAGGGTAGAGAAGATTTAATCTCAACTGCTGGAATAAAATTAGTTTCTATGTTAAAGATCCAGCTTTATTAAACTGCAGGCCTACCAAAGCAATTCAGCTGACAAAATGGAAGCAAGAAATTATGCCGTATGTGTGTGTGTATATAAACATATATATATTCGTATGCATGTCTCTGCATATGAACTTATATACACATATGGCTATTAGCACTTTTGAATAATGAAATACAAAATGTGAGGACTGTTGGTGCAAGAAGAGCATTCACTGTCCATGTTTCCTCTGGAGACATTCACCATCTGTGACTCACTGCTGTACATGCCACAGACAAATGCCAGGCAGAGAGACCCAGCGTCAGAGATTTGAGAATCTATATTGACAATCCATGTCAAATTATATGGCAATGATCTAAAATTCAAATAAATCCATATGACAATGTATAATCTTTTTCTAAATAATTACCATTGAACAACAGGAATACACTTTCCACGTGGTAGTCTTCAGAACTGTTGAAAGATGCCAAGGGTATTTAGTGAAAGGTATTTAGTGAAAGAGTGTCAGTGGAGAGGGGTGTAAAAAGTACCCAGAATGCATTCCTCTCCTCCCTGCCCCGGTGAGGGTGGAAGGGACTGCCAGTGGAAGAGGCTGGTTGTGCAAGGAGAAAAGGGGTTAGGGATGGTGGGTCACACTGGTCACATCCAATGCCTTATAGTAGGAACTTCTGACTGCATCCTTCTCCAGAAGACCTCAGCCCGGCCCTCTCTCCCACAGCTGGCTATGAAGTTGTAAGAAGGAATCTTATCATTAGAAGCCAGTGTCATCTGAACCAGCTAGACCTTGAAGTCTAGTCTAGCGTATCAGAAAATAAACCTTCTGGGGACAGAAGGTTTTCTGTAACTCCCTGTGCCATAAATGTGTATCTAAACACATTGATTCACCTCTCTTTAAGCCAACACAATGCCCTGCGACACACATCACTTAAAAGCAGACACTCTAGTGCCTTGACTGTGATTGCAGCAGTTCTCCAAAGACCCTTTTTAAGGATGTGGTGGGCAAGCTGTGATTGCACTTCAGCTGCTGTAGGAGCATGCCTGCACTCGGGAACATCGACTCTTATGTAAGTAAAGCTGCACTCTGCACAGCTCAGCTTGAGAAACCTCTGCAGCTCTAGGGCACAGCTTGACTGATTTTAAACCAGAAATGTGCTGGCATGCAAGTCCTGTTCATGTCTGCTTCAAAAGGAGTTGATTTATTGTAAGCATTCTCCTGGCTGTGGTTTACATAAGTAAAATATGAAGAATATTAATTACCCTGAATATCCAATAGCTTTCAAGTACAGCATTGTTTCCTAATAGAAATGAGGGAATTAAAGGAATTAAATAAAAATATAAGGTCATTATAAGAGTTAGAAGACACTTTGTGCCTTTGCATTTTAAACTATTTGTGTCAAAGAGGAATCCTCCAAAAAATGTAAGAATGTAAGGAATCCTCCAAAAAATGTAAGAGAGAGGTTTGCCTCAGAGAACAAAAGTCCTTTAAGGGTCACTCTGCCTGATTCAGGTGGAGTGTGGAGTGATTCTTCACACTGTGCTGCTTAAATTGATGGCCACTGGTGGTTGCATGCTGCTGTACTCCTGGTGACCTCTGAGCCATGGAACCCTGCAGGTGTCAGCTACTGCACACTTACCATGAGAGACAAGAATTTTTAATGCTCTTTGTTTCACAGTTCTCTGGTATTTTTCCAGGATATTTTGTTTCAGATGAGTTGTTATTATAAGGATGACCCTAATTCTGCATCATCAGGATAAAATTGTATATAGCTCATTGGCACTGTGATTATCATATAACAATTAGAGACAAGTAAAATTTTGCAAAACCAAGGTTATTTCCGTCAGCCCTACACACAGTTAACACTTTTTTTTTCATATCATTTCTATGTAAGACTTCATTTTTAATTTGCTAGCATGTTTTCAGTTATCAATTATTCTCTGAGCACAGGTACCTGATAGTATGACCTGGACCCAACAATTCATGCTCCAGACATTTTGACCTTTTCTTTTTCTTTTTTTCCCATAAAACTTAGCCATCTCCCTGTATCTTCAGAACCTGCAGGCCAATTAACTCTACTGACATCGAGAGGTGCTTATTAGGCCTCAGGTCTGATGGTCTCTGAAGGGTTCAATTAGTTGCTCTACACAATCTCATTTACTTCACAGCTTCTCTAAGCAGAAGCATCCAAACGTAAAACTTTCTAGGACATAACACTTGATTTTTCAGAAGTTGATTTTTCAGCAAATAATAGTTGGTTTCTGAAAAGAATTTGTAAAAAACAACTATGAGAAAACAACTATGAGAACAGCATCTGGTTCCCAAGTACTTCTAATGATAACAGCAGATAGTTCAGCTTCCTTTTCCAAGTACCCAGAAAACAAGCTTCATTTCCTACTTATAGGGCTGCAATTATTTTGGTGCCTGAGCAGGTAAGAGATCCTGCTGAAGCTTTTTCAGCAATGGAGACATAAATGTCTCTCACTACTGTGGGTTTGCAAGTGTCTAATTAGCTACATACTCACAGTTGCCATTTCCTTTGTCCAGGCTCTCACAGATTCTTCCAGCTCTCCTTGGCTGCTTATTTTCACGATGCTTGTAAGGATTTAATTATTTTTGAAACCTCTGTCCACCTATCATTTTTGGATTGCAATTAGTCAGTGGATTCAAATGTTATCAAAGGGGAAAAAGATAAGCTGAAAATATTATCACACAACTTATGTTTTCATAGGAAATCAGTTTAAAAAACTTAAAGAAAAATCATGGAACTGGGAAAGCACGTTATTAAAACTGGAATAAATACCTACTAGTTAATTGGCATGCAAAGATAAATTTGTTATCAGAAGTCAAATACTACAAAGCCCAGTGCTAACAGCACTCCTAGCCTTTGAAATTCTTGTTCCTTTGGTCTACTGCAAGACAGCTGAGGATGCTTCAAACTCACTCTTGAGTTATGCAAATCATATGATTAATGTTCCACTAGTTTTTTTAAATAGATTTAAAAAAAAAAAAAAAAGATACAGGGAAAAATGGCTAATACCTATCTCCAATCTTATAATTTAACAGTAATTTGGCTATAACAGGTCATGCTCTTACAACATTGATTGCTTTAACTATTTGATCATGAAACACTGCACAGTTCCCCCAGATGTTCTAAATCAAAACTTCCAAATAGCTCATAAATAGCTAAAGACAGAAACTTCAGGTAGATTTTTAAGAGCAGAGTATAACGGTACCTTTAAAAATATTGTATGTACGTATATAGAGAAGATATATATAAAAATAATATATGTATAGATATAATATATATCTATATAGTATTTGTGTGCATGTGCACTTTCTTCTTGCAGTTCTTATTACCCATGGGGAATAGTAGAATGTACAATCAACATTGCAACACTACTACTGTATGAAACTGATGCACACAGGCATCTGCATCATATGAGGTCTGAAATCTGTATTATTTATGGACCTGAGATATATGAAATAAAGCAGCAATTTAGGAGTCAAATGCTCTAAAAAACTGCCTTAATTCTTATTTATAAGTGTGAAGAAGTACTACTGAATGATTTTCAGATGAATTACAGGAGTATGCTGGTTTTCTGGGGAGCCTCTTTTTATGTAGGCTCAGAATACACTTTATCTGGTATCACTAGCAGAGAAATTTTCAGTGCCTTTACAGGCTTGCACTGACTGATAAATTGGCATTGTCTATAATTTTTTTTCTGTGTTTTGACATGATACAAAATAACAGTAACCAGAATGTAGACTGTGCTCAGCTATATACATATTTGGAATGTGAGTAATGTCATATGCCAAATCATTGCTTATCTTACAGTAAGGTACAGACACTGTAAATAATCTACAGACACTGTCCATAATCATTTCTAATATCTTGGAATAAGATGGTTTGTAAATCACTTAAGAAATTATCTAAGAAAACATTTTTCCATCTCTTCTGAAAAGAATGTAAAATTGCCTATTTTTCCCTTTCTCTGAAATAGTACATTGTACTTTTCAAATTTGCTTCGAAGTCTGGAGAACAGTGAGCTTAGGCAGGCTTCTGCTCTGATTATTGTGCCAAAAGATAGCTCAGTATCACCTTTTACATAATTTGAATTATGGGTTCAAAAAATTCAATTTGCAGCTATCCTCAGAAAATAATGGGAACCATCTGGACTGATTGGTATGGAAATCAAAACTAATTGATCCTGCCATTTTAGAGCCTTTTACAGAGCATGAAAATAGACAAGATAATATTAAGTTTTCTAGAGTTAATCAAAACTGTACTTCAAATTACTCAGTATTAGGTTATTGAAAATGTTAGCATTATATTTTACACAGTTAAAAAATCAATCTTCACAAAGCCCAAAGAAATTCTGTTTCTTAATTAATGGAATCTGTTGCCAAAGGGTAACCAAGGAACTCTAGAAGTCAAAAAAAAAAAAAAAGTATTTATTTTTGTCTCTCCAGATATTTTCTCTCCTCCCTCCCTCCCTCCCTCCCTCCCTTCCTTCCTTCCTTCCTTCCTTCCTTCCTTCCTCCCTCCCTCCCTCCCTTCCCTCCCTTCCCTCCCTTCCCCTTTCTACCTAAATCTCTTCCATATTTTCCTGGTGAACAGTTGTTCTTTGCAATCAGAACAGGGATTTGCTGTCCCCATGGAGAAACTTTCTGATGGCAAGAGATTTTATCCAAAGGCAACTGTCTGCCTGTGAAGATCATAATGTCTTAGGGCTTCAGATTGCTTTCTCCTTGGGGAAATGACCACTGTGTATACTCAAGTTTGAGAACAAGAACACAGTGTCTCTCTGATCTGACTGAGCTTCATCCCATTAATATAACACCCAAAACTAATCAAATATTTGAAGTTCCACAAAATAAATCTAGTTAGTCTGGAAGAAGGCCAGAAAGAGAAAGAGGGTTATGGCTGAATAAAATATCCATACCAAGCATAAATTCCCATGTCATGTTGTCAAGAGTCAGTACAGGTTCCTTAACCCCCTGAATAATCCTGTATATGAAAATGTTCTTTTTGCCAGGATTTTTAAGAAATGAAGTTATATCATAAGTAGTAGACTATTTTACTCAAAAGTAGTTGGGAAATTACTGTTTTGAGATTGATTACTACTTGTAATATTAGTTCTCTCTTTGATAATTAAAGCAGTGGTGTTAATACTAAATTGTCATACACATACTCAGGCTGAGAAATCGAAAAATCTAATATTTCATCTTGCTTCTCCACCTGCTGAAGAATAGCCTTTGAGTGCAGGGCCCAGGCCAAAATAAGGTAAATTATTATGTATTTAGGATTGTCAGTGCATTGAGCAAGGAACATCTGAAATCCAGACAAGTTGGATGTCTTTTTTCCCTCTTATTTTTTTCCTCAGTTTTTAAGGATTTTTTTTTCTTTTTCTTATTTTACCCCGTTAATAATTTCACAAATATGTGCATGCACACGCATAACTCCCCAAACTGAAGAAGATATTTTCTAATGTTATTTTTACAGGTGTATGACTTGCATTTTACCTTTGATATTGCTTACAATTCCTAGTTATTTTAATTAGCTTTCTGTGACACTACAAAAGTTCATTCATCAGTAATCTGCAGATCTTGGGAAAATACTGCATTTCAGTATTGCATATAAATAAGTAAAGGTGTGCCTATGAAGAGATAATAGTCCTTAAAACCTGAACTGTGATTTCAAAAGTAGAAACGTATGGAGACCTAAAACTCCTTCAGGTAATCCACATGGAGATTTCTTCTGCAAGTGCTGAAATGTTTAAAAAAAAAAATCATTTTAAATACCTAAAGTGCTCTTGAAGTCTTTAGGTGGAACTAACAACTTTTAAAAACAGAAAACTTTAGTCATTATTAATCAATCTTAGTTAATAACATGTTTTGAAACAAGTTGTAGTATAATGGCAAACCAGGTTCTAAAAGCTGAATATGCGCATTTAGTCTCATATTAGAAATGAAGCCAAGGGCTAGCCATACAAATATCTATATATACAAAAATATTTAGTGAATTAAATTGACAATTATGCATTTTAAATGTCATGTAACCATGTAGTCAGTATTTGTAACACTAACCATTATCATAAGTGACACTTTCCCTTTCTTCAGTTTTGTAAAATGTTTATTTTAGTAGTAACTAGAAAACCCTTGATTTTGTCATTTCAAGATAGTCTGAAAAATCCAAATGTAGATAGTACTTGAAATTCCTGTTTGGATTAGGAAATGCTGCCAGATTTTCTTTTTCTTCTTTTTTTTTTTTTGATTAAAATATAAATAAATAAGAAACATATATTACAAAAAATAAAGGTGGAAATCTCCACAGGAAAAGAAATAGGTGTATAGGCTACTAACATTTTTCAAGTATATTTCAACTTTTGTTATATTTCAGTATTTGTTTTTGAGATACTATTATATAGGCCTCTGGGTCTGAATGTTACAAAAATGTCATTAATACACATTATGTGTGACATCAGAGAGACTGAGATTTTTGAATTTGTTTCATAGAATATTCTATAAGTAATTTACTTTTATAATGAAGAAGGGAGAGTTTATAGTGTAGTAAAGGTTTAGATATTTTTATATAAATAGTAGAGGAAAGCACTGAGAAATCTTCAGTTAACAATTTCTGTTTTTTATATCTCTACAAACAGACATTTTAGGTGAAATATTCCTCAAACAATTAAGCACAACTCATCTGCTCTGGCTGGTAAACTTTTATTCATTTACTATCTGCAGCTCACATACAGACTCTCACTGAATGCAATAAGATTTCATGTTTGAGTGACAGGCCAAGGGACCAACCCCTAAAGCTATGCCGTTGGTGGTTTTTTGTTTGTTTGTTGTTGTTGTTTTTCAAAAAATATACAAAAGCGTGTTATTTCTGAATCCCGAGATATATTTAAAAAAACTCATTTGGGGACTCAAGTGGAATGTTTACTGTGTTAAAATTGGGAAAAAAAAAAAAAAAAAAAAGATGTATTTATATGAAATTAAAAAATATATATATTATTCAGCCAAAATCAGCACCATTGTAAAATTCATAACAGGTTTACAACTAAAATGATGCAGATTTGCTTCTGAAGCTCTGATTACACATCATGTTTACTGGATGGCACGTCAAGTTTTTTTGAAGTGACAACAGAGCACCTCACAGCTACAGCAATTTCCAAACTGCTCAGTATAATTAATTGACAGAAACTATGAGAATAACGTGTCCTAGTGAATAAGGGATAGTGTAAATATCTCAATGAGAATCTAGCTGTGAAGTATTTAGTCTGACTTAAGAGAAAATGTCCATTGAATAACGTTTTTGTTCCCAGATGGTGAAGACAAGACAAAGAAGAAAACTGTACATGTAAAAAAACTAAAATGAACTAAGCTAAAATATTTTTTTCTTAAATCATCCTAGGTAAAAAAGACCTGGGTTGTTTTTTTGTTTGTTTGTTTTTTCCTTCAGTGTGTCTCCTGGATTGTGTAGCATTCAAAACAGAAAACTTCTTATCCCAGTTGTTGATCAAGTTTAGGCACTACTGAAGCTGTTTCTGCTGTTTTGCTTTGAGCTCAACAGAATATCAGAGCAATGACTTAGATAAGGTTAGGTTTCTCTCTGGCTCGAGGGAAAAAAAATATATATATATATAAAAATAAAAAATAAAAAATTGAAATGAACTTCCTTCTGGGTTTTGTCCTATTCTCTGTCTTTGTGTGTACCAAATCCAGCCCATCTTTTTTTCTATGTTCTCCAGGGAAAATCACCTCATGATGTTAAACTCCATACATTTAAATTATGTCAGATTAGACGTCATTTCAATGACCAATCAGCTGATTAAAAAGAAATGTCAAACTGGAACTTAGACCGTGCTGTTACAGAAAGACAAACGCAGGACACTCAGAAGATTCAAGAGTTCTAGGCCTTCATTGATGGTCTTCATCTGTTTTTCAGTGGTGTTCATTTAATCTATATTCTTGCAAAAGAACATGTGTAAGCATAATTGAGAGAATGCGTTTAGAAAAAATTGTGCTTTGGGTAGCAATTAGCTTTGCAGTTTGATCTTTGTTTAAATAACAAAATAATGGTGAGTGTCTCAATCCTAGATCATGACCAAATTACTAATTTACAAATAATAATAATAATAATAATAATAATAATAATAATAATGGGAGAAGAAGGTTTGAGAGTGTGACTTTCACCATGTATCCCCTCCTGTTTAGGATATTGTGATATTTATAATAGTTATGATATGGTGTTTAATATTATGCATTATATTAAATACAATTAAACAATCTCAGACCTAAAACATTCAAAAATCTTTCCCTCCTTCTCCCCATTAGAAATCTTGGATAAAATTCAGAAGTTTCTCTTGTGCAGTTTTCTGAAGAGAAAGAAAGTAAATAGTGCTTCTCTACATAAATTAGCAACCAAGAACTCTACTGACAGGGAAAACTGTGATGATTTGTGAAAAACATATGGTCATTTACTTGCTATTATTAGTTTATAGTTTAATTTGTGTCCATCTCTGTCAGTGAATCTGAGTGTTCAAAGTTCAAAGTGTCTTTCAAAAAAAAAAAAAAACTAATCAAACCAAAACTTAAGTTATCCCTTCCGGAAAACTGCCAACTTAGGTAATGTATGACCAATTTCTGTCACCTAGCACAACTCACTGTTCTCATTCTTTCACAGATTTATGGTTATTACATTCCTCTGTGTTTTGGAAACATCATGCAAAGCTCAGAACCCACTGATTAGATAAGAGATTTTGAACAATATTTTGCTAACTTTTGACAAGATAGCTCAGGGCTAGATCAAATAAAAATACATTATATTTCTTCATTGTGAAGCTCTGAAAAAAATATTTTTTTTTTTTTTTTTGTATTGGATGGGATGAATGGCTTGCTAAAGAAACTTAACTTAATAACACCCTTTATCCTCTTAGGAGCTATCATTCCATGTTAGGAAGACTAAAACAGGGCAGCATATATAAGGAATATTATCTAGCCTTGTGGGGCTAAAGAGTTATCTTGCAGCGCAACCTGAGTCACAGGGCTATGCACTTGAAACAAAAAAGCAGGGCAGAGGGTTCCTCAGGGGATAGAAAAGAAGGGAAGAAATCTCCCATCCTAGGACAAAAAAAAAAAAATAAAGATAGCAGAGCTGTTCAGCAGCCACTTAACGAGGCTTATATTCTTATTTCCCAAAAGGCTTATTTATAAAGTCACATTTCATTCATTATTTTCAATTGCCAAGGATACAAAAAATAAATATAGAAAGAGACGAACCCCTGTGATGTAGCTTGCTATATCCCTCTCTTCAGTTGGGTAGTCAATATTTGTTATAGCTCTCTGCTCAGACCACTTGAGTACTCTTAATCCACTTGAAAAAGCTTGTTTGCTTTATGTTATGCTGAGATCACAATTTCATAGAACACTCTTCTTGGCCCAAACCCCACATAAATAATGCAGTTTTAAATCTCTAATTGTGTTCTCATGAAGGTTTCTCCATCTTTCTTCCAGACTGATGTGTTAATATAATTCTTCAGTATCTGTTTTCTTGAAATCTGATTCCCTTGAAATGCACATTCAAAGTGAATGTAGTGGTGAGTAAGAAACAGTAGGAAAACTCAGGTATTTGGTGTACTGAACTCAGCAGTAAGAAGAGGATGAATTCTTCAGTTTTGTTTTCTGAATAGTTTTGAGATTGATTTTATAATATCCTGGTCAATGTATTTGTTACCCAAAAGGTATTTCTACTATTAAAATCACTTAGAAGTGGGGTGTCCTCTTGTTCTGATGTGTTCATGGCACAGAGGAGATGTGAAAATCTCTATCTGCTTTTCATCTCTCTAAGCAGCCAGGCCAACCTGACTAAGGATGGAAAAAATAAGCTTTGGATAGATAAATTTCTTCATGTATTAGAAAACATATGTTCAAGCTTTACTGAGGAGTCAGGGAGATAAGCCAGGAGATAGACAAGGTTGCCTTGGGAAAAAAAATGCATTTATATCCTTGATTTTCAGAACATGCATTTTAAGATTACACATGAGACAGCAGCCCATTAAATTGCATATGAAAAAGTTTTAAAATTTTCCAGCTGTATAGCTCACATAATACAGCACAAGAAAGTTTGCTTCTCAGTTTTAAATACAATTTCTTATTAATTTTCAAAAAATTAAGTGTGCAGTACTTCCTTGCTCCTCAATACTGGATCCATGCAGCAAGCTAAATGGCAGAACATGGGAGCATCACACTTTGCCAGTCTCTTCTGCCTCTATCACTGTTCCCTGTAATAGAGAAAGAAAAGGAAAATACCCGTGTCTGACTGACAGGGATGCTGTTGCTCTTCCTAGTCTGTTATATACGGTTCCTTATGCAATGACTGTCAGGCAGGACAGACCTGAGCAAGGAAGAGATGGCACAGACATGCTACTTTCTCAAACTCCGGGTAACCACTGACAAGAGGATGGACATGGACATGCTTTGCCGTGCGGAGATGAAGACAGCAGCAAGAGCTGGATGCCTAATGCCTGTGAATATGGCTGTTGCTGCTCCCGTACATCTGCTAGGGCCTAAAAGCCAAGGCATTTCTAATGAAGAGAGAGAGAGGGGGAGAGAGAGAGAGAGAAACAAGCCTTGCATACATAGATGCAAACACTTGCAATTTAAATGTCTCTAAAATCAGCAACGCCAGATTCAGTGGAACAATATCAGTTGTCCCAATTTTATACAGAACTTATCTACTTTGCATGCCCTCTCTATTTTGAGCATGCAGGGAATGCATTATGCTGTATGTAAATTCACACAGAGCATGCAAGGCTGGAGTACAATGTCGTCTTTGAAGAAATTAAACTGTCATTACAGTTAATTTTAGACTCATATACTAAAATGAATTTATATTTTATTGTAAATTAAGAGACAGCTTTTCTATTTCTTTTGAGACTAGTGATGATCTTTCTCAAATTCAGTTGCAGTAGAAACACTATTTCATGTTCAGAGTAATTCCATCAGATATGCTGTACTTGGGCATAATAGCTGGCAGGATGTGAGGAAACAACTCATGAATCTTTAGTAAATTAGATTTACCCTTTTTTTCAGAGCTACATGGATCTTGCCTGCCCTCAGCTGGATTTATGGAGGGTTCATTGAAAAGTGGTGGTAAGAAATAGATTTTAAAACCAACTATATATCATGTTACATAAGAAATGATGTTTTCAACTTGGCCAATGGCATTACGTTATAGTTAACAGAGAACAGAGTCCTTCAGGGATTTCTGAGAGGGGAATATATATATATATATATAATGAAATAAAATAAAATTAAATTAAAGCAATAAGGGAAAGAATGAAAATGAGGAAAGGTCAAATAAAATGTAGGACTAAACAACATGGTAAAAAGAATGGGTTTTCTAGCCTTGTCTGTGCATAAGATAACAAATGCCCTTATTTCAATAGAGTCAAATCACATCATTTTGCTGTCTTCTGGAGGTCTCCTTCGGTTTCTGAGAAAGTAAAATCTTTATAGAAATAACAGAGCATTTCTTTGTGAAGAAGCAGTGATCAGAAGCAATCTGCTGCAAAGTGCATTCATGTGGCAGAATCCAGAAAAGTAATCATTGAATATATACTTTTCTGTGTTAAATATACTTCTAAAATAGATTTGAAAATAAACAATTAAAAGCCTTGCTAAGCTGTAGTGGCAATTGTCCATTTTTTTTGTTAAATAAAATATACCAGCTGCTGAGATGGTCAAATCTGATATTTAAAAATGAAAAATGGGCTTATATTCCTTATATCTGCTTTTCTTTTCATAACAAGGAGCTTCCTTGTTATCCTATGAAAAAGTCATTTATTGATGGAGTGGAAGGAAAACAACAAATAAATCAAAAGCCAGATATAGGATTTAACATCTCTTTTTAGATTACACATCCTCCACCCCCATTACTGGGTCTGTTTCTGAAATAACTCTCAAACTGATGTAAAAGACGAGGTGTTGCTATTCCTCTTACTAAGTCTCCCCCTGATGTCTTCTAGTGGAATAAAACACTGTCTGAAACAAAACTGTGCTCAAAGACTTTTGAGCTTCTATGCCCCTGAAATCTCTGTTACTGATTTTGGATGTTATTTTTGTTAGTAAAAGTGTGACTAAAGGTCAGACTACCATGTGAACAAATAATAAAATGATGAAAATCCTAAGTCTGTCATTAAATAAATAACTTCGCTATTTCTTCCCTTTTGCCTCCTTTGCTATCCTTCTGAGCTGAAAAAGCCAATGATGTCCTCATAACCTTGTCTTTCCCTTCCAATATTTGGAAATATAATCTCTTTCTGCAACTTACCTTAGGCATCAGTACCTGCAAAACTTGCAAAAAAAAAATTTGAAATTTCAACACTGCAGCTTCTCACTGTTCCCCAAGGCACGCCTGATGTGTCAGCAAGAACTCTATCTAAGAAGTCCCTAAGCCTACCAAAAAGGCATCAAGCAGGCTGACATAAAAAGAAAGAAAATCACATGCTCTCAACTTTCAAAGACCTTATTTTAGTATAATATTATAGAGAGGAAACAAAAAGAGCAGAAGAATATAACTAGAAAGTACTATAGAAGTGATGCCAGTATATTTCTTATTTTATTAGATTTAATGAGGACCATCAGGAATCTGCTTTTCTGAAAAGTCAAGATGAAGATCTTTTTCTGTCTTCTTGTGTAATTTCCATTATATCTATGTTATCAATATTAATAGTTATTTTTCTGTCATTCAGTTGGAGATGTTTGGAAAAAAGTTACAAACTAGATATCAGTTATGAGACTAACAATTGAAACACACTAAGGAAATTTTTAAACAAGAAAGTAACAAATCTCTCCTCAGAAAGTGCTTTTTCTGATCCATCCCACTCAAGAGAAGGAACATCTAGTCTACTTGATGGTCTTCCTACAGCAAGTGGAATAGGAAGCCAAAATCAAGAAACCATCACATTCTGTTCTGAGTGATTCCTGATATCAGCCATGTTTCATAGAATAAGAGATGTTTGAAGATCATAAACATCCCCTTAATACAAAATCACAAATACTTCACACAGAAAAAGCTGCATCATATTTTCCACATAAAGTGAGTACAGTATCCTATCCCTGGGTATGTTTGCTAACAAAGAGGTCTAGAGTTCCCTAAGATGAAATTCCTATTTCTTTCTTTAATTAATTAATATTTAGAATGCACTTTGAAGATGAAAAGTTGCATTTAAGAGCAATGGATTATTTATTGTTATACCCTCAACTCATTGATTTCATCATTAAATCAGAACCGATCTGTCTCATGAGGAAGCTAACACAGAATTATTTGTGATATGGGGAAAGGAAACAAAAATAAAATGACTGTGAAAGAAAAAAGGTCACAGGGAAATACGGTCACTTAATGTTCCTGAATAGGTACATTAGGAACCAGTTGAATGTGAGGGAAATATGTTTATTTTTGTGTACATTACTCTTACAAAAATCAAAGTTGCAAATATTCACTTTCATGCACTTGCCCAATGCGTTTGTAGAAAACACTCCTATTTTAGGCACTTAAGTCTGCTTATTAATTTAAAGAAAATATCATATAATTATTAATAACACCAATAAAGTTTATATTATTAGGTGGTGTTCTGAGGTAAGTAAGATGTAATTGAATAGGTGTTTATGATTTCATTTAATGTGAAAATCTTGAAATCACAGAACACAACACATTTATACCAAAATCTTTGGAAATTCCTGAAATTAGTTGCTGTTGAAGCAGTGTAAGTTACTTTTTAAGATTTAAAACATTTTCAAAGCATGCAGATTTTTCAAAAAGAAATCATGTGGCTAAAAACCATGGCACCAATATGTTTTGATAGTTTTGAAAAGTAATTTCTCAGCTTTTCTATTTAGAATGATATTTTCATTTACAGTTGAATTCAATTCACCTTTTTATTTAAGAATAATCATAGAACCATAGAATGGTTTGGGTTTGGGAAGGGACCTTAAAGGTCACCCAGTTCCAACCCCCATAGAAAGGGAAACCTCCACTAGACCAGGTTGCTCAAAGCTCCATCCAACCTGGCTTTGAACCTTTCCAGGGATGGGGCATCCACAGCTTCTCTGGACAACCTGTTCCAGTGCCTCACAACCCTCATAGTGAATAATTTCTTCCTTAACGTCCTTCGCTTCTTCTGCGTCGCTGCCTTCTTTCAATCCATTCCACTGCCCAACAGACTTTTGTTGCCTTTCTCTCTGGTCTCTATGTAGTGCTCTTCAGCATCTACAGCCCAACAGTGGTCAGTGTGGTGGTTTTACTCAGGTGGGCGGCTGAGCTCCACCACAACTGCTCTCTCACTCCCCCTCCTGAAAGAGGAACAGGGAGAAAATATGATGAAAAGGGCTCAAGGGTTGAGATAAGGACAAGGAGATCGCACAGTAATTATCGTGATGGGCAAAACAGACTCAGCATAGGGAGACAGTAAGATTTATTGCCTATTACTAACAAGCTAGAGAAGTGAGAAACAAAGGAAAGAAACCAAAAGCACCTTCTCCCCCATCCACCCTCTTCCACTTCCTCCCCCCGAGCGGCACAGCAGAACGGGGGAATGGGGGTTATGGTCAGTCTATAGCGCTTCTTCTCCGCTGCTCCTTCTCAGTCACTCTCGTCCCCTGTGCTGTGGGGTCCCTCCCACGGGACGCAGTCCTTGCTGAACTGATCCTGCGTGGGCTGCCCACAGGCAGCAGCTCTTCAAGAACTGCTCCAGATATGGGTCCATACCATGAGGTCCATCCCTCAGGAGCAAACTGCTTGAACGTGGATCCCCCACGGGCAGCAGCTCCTGCCAGGTCACCTGCTCCTCCGTGGTTTCCTCTCCACGGGCTGCAGGTCCGGCCCGGAATCTGGTCCAGCAGGGGTCTTCCACAGGCCACAGTCTCTGTTGGTGCAGGTCCACCTGCTCCACCGTGGTCTCCTCCATGGGCTGCAGGGTGGAACCCTGCTCCACCGTGGTACTCCATGGGCTGCAGGGGGACAACCTGCTTCACCATGGTCCTCACCACAGGCCGCAGGGGACTTCTGCTCCGGCGCCTGGAGCACCTCTCCCCCTCCTTCTTCACTGACCTTGGCGCCTGCAAGGCTGTTCCTCACTCCTCTCACTCTCCCAGCTGCTGTGTGTGGCGCAGTGTTGTTGTTTTTTTTCCCTGTCTTAAATATGCTCTCACAGAGGTGCAAAACAACATCACTTATTGGCTCAGCTCTGGTCAGCAGTGGGGCCCTTACCAAACACAAGGCAGATTCTAGATCCTTCTCACAGAAGCCACACCTATGGCCCCCTGCTACCAAAACCTTGTCACGTAAACCCACTACAGTCAGTTACAAATTACATACTCTACTTATTTATTCATACTATGAATATTCTAAACTCATCCAAACAACACGGGTGTTACCATTATAGCTTTTTAGCTGAATTTAGTAAGAATTTTTAAGATGCCAGTCTGAGGAGATGAGACTCATGGTATGTTATATGGTTCTATAGCATAAAAAAGCCTATGCTACATATCCTGGAAAGAAACATTTCTCAGGTTTAACTCAGAGATATTACATTAATGTCAGATGAACCCTAAACCATGTTTCCTTAAGTATAAATTAACAGTCTAATATTTTATTTAAAGAGATAGTAGTATGTTTAAAACTTCAAATTAATTTAAGAAATGCAAACCTACTCTGGGAAATTAAGGTTATTTCATATTTAAAAAGTTTTGGCAAATTAATCACAGCAAGAGCACAGATGAAGTACTGTGGTTACATTCATATGTAAATCTGGAAAAATTGTTAAAATTATTGAGCAGAAATGGTCAAATCACAGCAGTCACATCTGATATTAGTCAGAATTACAGCATTAATGAGAAAGATATTGGTTTTGAATTATGACATTTTACTGCACTTATACACTCATAAAATGTAATTGTATTTGGCTGATTTGAAAATACTCTTTCAGAGGGAGAGGGCTATAACTGATGGATGTCATAACCACCTCTACTACTTGATTATTGTGGATAGGCCAAGGCTCATTAAAAGTCTGATATAATTTTCCACCCTTTTGCATTAATCATACTTTTTTTTTTTTCCATTTTGTTTTCCTTGGCTTTCATATTGTTTGGAGTTATATTGACTCCAGATGCATAATTTCATGAGTAGTCCCAATGGTATCACTTGGATGACTGTAAGAAATAGGATATCAGATCTTAGCCCATGAAAAGATTAGTGTTTAGAATATGGTTACTGTGAAGCATTTTAGCAAATTAAATACTGTGGGAAAAAAAAAAATCACCAAACAATAAACTACCTTGTAACTCTTACCTATGCCTATACTAACAGAAACATATTTGGGCTTTACAACATAGACCAGGTCTGCAGTACTTGCAAAATACCAGTCTCCTTTCCTCAAACCTGCTGTATTGTTGTCAAACCTGAACTTTAATCCTACAGTAGAAAGGACAGCCTAGTTTTAAAGTATTTTCTAGTTTATTTGCTCATTTCATGCTGATTTGAAACAATGGTAGAATATATCCATACCACAACAGCACCACAGTTTTGAATAAATTACATGGCACCAAAATTATAGATACTTATGCTACCATTGCATCACAGTGTTCACAATGCTTATTTTGTGTCTCAATGCACTGTCTTTTATGCACGGTCTTTGATACTTCTCTTCAATCCAAGTCCTCTATGTGATGAGTTTGTCTTGCTTTATCTCTCTCTGGGAGTTTTGTTTAAGTGCTCATAGATATCAGATCAGTGTAAAGGGATTAGGAAGACGGGAGTCAGGATAGACCTGAACAGTCACATGCCTATTCACAACCTCACAGCATCACCTGACCCTTTGCTTGAATGTGACAGTATCTCAATATTTGGTAGCAAAATAACAATTTACCATTATTTGCAAACACCAACTTATTTGATGTTTATGAGAGCTTAATCTTTATTTTTGCATATATCTATCATCATTTTGAATCCAATATTGTAAATAATGCAAATCTTTGATAGGTAACAATAATCATATTAGTAAGTAGGGTTTTTTTTCAGTGAAGCGAAAGACTGTCTCTATTCCCTTTTAACTCACTCAGCTGCTCTAACATAACACACCCTTACTGCCATCTCCCATGCCCGGAACATTATTCTTGGTTTTTTACAGCCTCAGTACTCTTTCCTTGAACCTCCTTTTTCTGACACTTTCCCCCAGAATCAAAAAAAAAAGTCTAGTCACCCCCTTTTATATGGCAAGAAACAAACATGAAATTTAGGAGCTTGAAATTTAGAATTTAACAAATTTCACACTTTCAACCTTTTAATGGATAAATCTGTCTATTCTCGATCGCATTACACAAAAGCATAAAAAATACAGAAAATGGCATGAACCTCAACAGAGAGAAATGAGTGCTGAAAAATCCAGATGGTTGGACAAGGCTGAGAAAATCAGGTGCTTGTATATTCCAAAGGGGGAGAATGATGTCTTTTCATTTCTACAGCTAATTTAAACAATGAAAACTACTCTGGCAAATCAGCCTAAAAATATATAACATATCACAACAGGTGTAAACTTATTATTAGAAATTAGTTCAACCTAACTTTTTTTTTTTATTATTTTTTTGTCTGCCTCAGGATTAAAATTGTGTAGGGGTCTTTATTTTTGGTCTGTTTGTTTTTCTCCCTTGGAAGAAACAGAGGAGTTTTGTATTAGAGCATGTACTCACAATGAAACTCCTAGAGTAAAAGGAGGAAAATGGAGCTTTCCTCATTGCGGGCTTTCCAAGTGAACCAAGCATGCAATTCAAGCTCTCTGTGTCTTTTCTGTAGAATCCATATGATGAGAAGAACTCGAGGAATATATATAACATGGCCTCTCAATGTCTCTTCCAGCTCTCATTTCCTATGATATCTGTGGGCTGTTTCTGAGAAGTAGCAGAGGAAAGAACAATAAGATAAGGGAGCAATAGCTGAAATAGCAAAGTGGCAGTCAGGAAAGGAGAGAGCTAGAAAAATGTTTCACTATAAGGCTGTCACAGCAGGCTGAACCACATCAGATTTATTTAGCATTCAAATGCAAAAGCAGTTGTTATAATGACTATTGGGAAAACAGTTAATGTTTTAATAACTGCAGGACCGAACCATTAAATGATAAAGTCAATATCCCCACAGAGAGTGAATATGAATCAACAGTACATTTACTTTACTCGCTTAACAGTTCCAAGTTCTATAATTATATATATTTAAATTTGTTCTTTCTTTAAATCTTGTTGAAGAAGAAAACAGTTAAATATTAGCTCTAAATAAAGCAAGGAATTCTTAGAAAATTAAAATAAAAGAGCTCAATGACATCCCAACAAAACAAAGCAGTAGAAAAAATGTTGTGTACTTCAAGCAAACACAGATTATGTGCTTGGTGAGGTATTTAGAATAATGAATATATGCTGACTTGTATGAGAGGCCTGCATGTTTCAGGCTGAATATATTTCACTATAGCTAATGCAAATGAAGAAAAATTATCATGTTTAGGGGTAAAGAGGGGAAAAAAATCCCACCTTATTTTAATACATTGCATAAGCACATTAGTAAACAAAAGAGGCGTGATTTCCCCTCCCAAAAGTGCAGGCACTCAGAATCACTCAGAATCCAGCTGAGAAAATTTTGACTTCTACTGGTATGAGATGAGAATGAGCCACAACTGGTCCTTGCAGGAAGAGTTAATACAATGTTCTTTGTTATATTATTACAATCTGAAAGACGGATTTTTCTTCTTCTTAGGCAGCTGTTCAGGAATTACACTTAGGAGCAACTGCTAAGTGAAATTCTGTGGTGAACCTCAGCTTCTGTGACACTTTAACTCTGCTGATGTCCTTTAAAAAGGGTAGTATAAAGAGGTGGAAAAGATCTCTGAACACTAAATATTTCTTGGCATGGTAATGCTGATATCTATCTGATTTCTGTTTAGAGCTGCTCTCTATTGGTATTTTCAATAATTTTCATGCATAACTTTTATAGTCAGTTAACAACAATTTTCTCATTATTGCTTGACTCTTTCCCACTGAAGATACCTTCTTCCCTGGTTTCCTCATGTCCTAGATATTTCAGCTTTTAAAGACACTAGGCTTTAAATATTACTGTAATGGTAATTTAAGATTTAGCTATATAAAAGGAAGATATTTTGACATTTCCAACTATTAAAATCTGTCAGTTCCGACAGACTTCCATAATATACACAAAGAAGTAGATCAAATCAGACAAAAAAGTGAGGAGGACATAGGTAATCTAGCCCAGGCAGACAAAAATGGACTCATTTCAGCAATCTTCAATAGTCACTAGTGCTTCATCCTTTCTTGAGAAAAGTCATATTAAGAGAAATGTAAAGCATAACCAGGAAGTGAATAGAGTTCATGTGAGAGCTCAAGAGGTAGTTTAAACAGTAAATACAATAGTCTGATGTCATCCTAAATGTTTTAGGGATGTTTTGTTTGTTATTGATGATAGCTTCATCAGAACACAGCTCTGCAAAAAGTAATTTTCCAAATATCCCATGGAAATTGCAACCATTGAATGGATATTATCTAAAGCCTTCATGTCTAATTCTCTTCACTCTCTTTAACTTATTTACACTCTTTCCCACAGCCCATGTTCCCTCTTAAAAGAATACAGCAATGGAAGCTTTCCCTTAACATAGAAAATCAACACGTTGCTGATTTTTCTCTGTAAAATTTCTCTCCTTTTTGGTTGCAGAGATGAAACTTTGAAAGAGACCCAGTGCATTGATATTGGCTGTATCTCCAAAAACATCTTGGTCAGGGTTTAATCCTAAGGATCAAAAAGAAAATGTAAATTTCATCTGCACTTACTATTTTATTATGGAGTGCTCTGGTGGACATATACATTAAACACTAAGTATCTAAAACAAAGTTTGATGGAAAGGACCACAGCTGAATATCACCATTTATTTTAGATCCTTTATATTTCTGTTTGAAATAGATTTAAAAAAAAAAAAAGTAAAAACAGGATAGTTATCAAAATGAAATGTGTTTAACCTATTAGAGTTTGTGGGCCAAGAAAATAATTTTTGCATCTGTGTGCATACGCAATTATTTATCGTCAAGTTGCTTCAACTGATGAGATATTTAAAATGATATTGATTCCTTTCTTTACCAGAATTTCTTTGAAACGTAGTCCTTCAAAATAACGTGACTTACATGCACTGCCAAATAATAATAATAATAATAATAATAATAATAATAATAATAATAATGGCTTGGAAGTGACACAAAAGTGGAAGGGAAATAAATTTATAGAAACTACATGTTGAAGACAGTACCAACAAATCAATGGCAGCTAAAACAAGCAACTAAAATCTTTGTGTTTTGATTTACTCTGTTTTCAGACTGACATCTGACAATGCAGTAAGATACAGAGTATATCAAAAGAGGAAAGGCACAACTTTGTAGCAGAGAATTTTCTCAGGATGTTTAACACAAATGAAAAAAAAAAATCACTACAAATTTTAATTTACAGTCTAGGTCATATAAACTAGCCCTTTAAACCAACTCTAGAAACCTGAATGTCTTTATCTTCTGTAATAACTCTAGGTAGCAACATAGCTGTTTAAAATCATCAACAATATTTTAACTTCTGGGGTTGCCTTTCTATCTATCATTGCTGTAAACTAAATCAAGAATATTAACCTGGTTTCTACCCTGAAGCTTCCCTTGCCAAAAAAAAACCCTACCTTCTAACTAGACAGTTACTTCTTTTATAAAATCGTCTTAATTATATTATTAACGTTACCTGTCCAGCCAAATTTATCTAGTGAAGATAAGCTTTCTTCCTTAGATTAAGATGGACACTAAATTCTTCAGTCAATGATGATTTGTTGCTCTCTATCACTGCTGGTATTAAAGTTCCTTAAGTAACTCGGTTTCAATAGCTTGCTGACTGTGAAGACCTTAGTTTGTCACATATCTTACAAATGGTTTTGAGTCTCATTTGAAGAACTAGATACCATGGGTGATAGGATTCTTAAAACAGACCTCTACTGTCCTGTTTTCAGACAGGTGAAAATAGGTTTCATAAACATATTTCTTCTTATAGAGAATACCTAACATAAATAGACGTGTTGACTGTAACAGGCCAGTGGTTAGAGCTTCATCTGGGATATCAGAGCTGCAGTTCTACATCACTCTTTCAATGCTTGATTATTTATTTATTCAAAGTGGAAGAGTTCCAACGAGAGAGAAATCAGGTTCTCAGGTTAAACACTCAATAGTTTAATGATGGTATGTTCTTGGACAATATAGATTGCAATTCCTGAACTGAATTATGCAGGAAGGGGATTTGAATTCAGATAATAATAAAGATAAGTACTATTCTAGGAGAAGTTTTTTGTTTGTTTATTTGTTTTTTTTAAGCTTGTTTTATTCACATACAGAAATTAAGCATCTAACTCTATGAAAGGTTTCTTTACATAAGGATTCCAGTATAACAGATTCTTGTCTCTATCAGTGTGCCACTGGCCACTGTCCTTGGACACTTTAGTCGTTTTTATTCTTTTTGTCTTTTTTTTTGTCTTTTTTTTTTTTTTTTTTTTTTGGAAAGACCACCAGCAGCAATGCCTATTTTCAGAATGACTAACACAGGGATCTTATTCAAGCTTTTTGATAACCCCTTCCTTACGTGAGTAACTCTGCCCATTCATTTCATGGGAAGGCAGCTAATCAAAGGCTGCCAAATTCCCCTAAAGCGATCTGGCTTGTTTGAACACTGCCTAAAGACCAATAACTGTGTTCAAACCAAACTGTCCCCTCTGGTGTCTCAGTTCAAGAGTGTGACAAAAGAGGCAGACTCTGGCATCTTATACTATCAGGGTATTTGTACAATACTATTGGGATGATCTTGTTCTATTAGTTTGCAAAGAGGTGGGCATGGGTCTTTTGACAATTTTCCCGTTGTTTTTAAAGGTCTTATATACAAATAGAAGCAGACAAATGCACACAGGGCTGTCCAGATTATTGCAGTACACTTCACATCCCAGCTAATTCTATAGCAAACCTTAAAAACGAGTACCTTGATTCCTCTGTTTGCAAAGAGCATTTCTTTGCTAATTGACTATAACTGAATTGATGATCTTATATCATAGTAATTATATCCTAAGTGAATGACCAACATAATTTTGAAAATTTAAAAAATATTTTAGAATTTCAATTTTTCTTATGAAGCCCTGGCTGGCAAGGCTAACATTAAAATCTAACACCTTCCTGCAGGGAAAAGGACAGCTATCTAGCTGTGAAATTTTTGAAAAGGAAAACAGTGTCAATGACACAACAATACCCCAACAAGAGTTTAATCAACTACATGAACACCTCAGAAGAAATGCCAGTCACATCAGGAAAAAGTCAAGGGAAAAATAAATAAATAAACTACACTTTCTAGCTTTATCGTGTTTTGTCTTGTTTTGTGTTAAAAAGAATAATTGGTAACATTATATTTTATTGTCTTTAAAAACATTAATTAGAGCATCCACCCCTTCCAATTAAAAATAAAAAATACGCAATATTCAGTAGACAAAAACTAATATATTTACATGGCTCAGAAGCTAGAATCTGAAAGAAAGCTCTATCAGAGAGGCCTGTTAATGATAATGCAAGTTTTATATAGAATCACAGAATCATCTAGGTTGGAAAAGACCTTCAAGATAAACATTCATAATATCATCTCCTAATGGGATTGATATACTCCTTCTAACATGATATTTATAGTTACAGATTTCCATACATTAGGTGAGTGCCAGCATCATGTACAACAACAAAATAGCAAATATCTGTATTTCTATACATTCAAATTCACTGTGTCATGATGGATAAGGCCCAGGATAAGATTTTGAAAAGCCAGGATGCCATTAAAAACTTGATAACTGCACCATTGGGTGCCAAGTTATTTTGTAATTCATGGTTCAGTTTCCTTAAGTAAAATTAAGTAAAAAAAAAAAAAAAAAAAAACAAACAAACAAGCAAAAAAAAACCTTCTAATCTTCTTTATAAAAGACCCATCTTGAAAAGTTTTATGTAATAACAAAGGAGTTTATTGGCAGACAGATACAGAACAGAGGAGATTCAGCACAAAGAAAAATGCATTCAAGTGGGTCTCCAGGCATCCCTGACTCCAGTTGTGAATAATTCTATCATCTTTTCTTCCAAAATAACAAGTATTACCATTTATTTTACATTGCTGTTGTCAAAAGAATTATTTGTATTCATATGCAGTTTCTAAGAGAAACATTTAAGACGCATATGCAGATGCCACGAGGATGGGAAGATCGCACTCCCTGAGATGTTCTTAACAGAACTTGCAATTTCAAAAGCAGAACTCTTCAGAGGTAAAAGTTCAAAAAGAAGCAGAGTCTGGACTGATCTGACAGTGTTCAAAGGTAAAGAGGAAAGTTAGATGTAATTAATTTAAAAATGAAACATGACTTCTGATGTTGTATGCCATACAATGTGTTTATCTATGAAACAAATACAGAGAGAGAATGCATTAAAGATTTATATTATTGAGGAAAAGTCTCAGGTACTTTTCACCTACCTAAGTTACTGAAAGATCCTAATCAGTTTGGTATTCTGACAACTGACAGATTTAATACATTTTCATCTGAATCACCTTTCTGGTACAAAAGATTTTTCCACTGTCAAGAGCTCTGCTGCTTCCTCAAGCCATCAACAGCTTTGGGACTCCCTCAGGCAGACACCTGGCTCATAGCAGCCATAACCATCACTCAGTCTGTTAACAGATCTTGCCACATGAATTCTTTACATTGTGGCAGTAGCAGGATATCAAGGAAGGAACTTGCAGAGAAATTACAGTTTACCATTTGCTCTGTAATCTCAGTAAGCACCCTGTCCTCCCTGAAGGCTGCTTTAGTCCACCATTGCAGAATTCAGAAAACACTTTGGGGACAACATGCTTGAAAGAGAACTCCTTATTCAGTAACAAGTTCTAACTGCATAACAGAGTGAAAAAATGTTCAGCTGCAACTCAGACTTTCTCTGTGTTAAGCTCAGTCACCAAAAAATACACTTCTTATTACTGTATCTTCCACTGACACAGGCAATGTTAATACTACACACAACTACAAGAAACAAGATACAATCAATTATTCTCATCTCTGAGGTGCTTCAAACAGAGCTTGCAGATCTGCCGTGAAATATCAGTGCTCCATGTGCTGCCTCCACTGAAACACAACACTGCTGAAATAAGAATTCCATCATATTTTTATGGTTCCTCAATGAGAAAATGGTCAGAAAAATAAATAAATAAATAAATAAAAATCTTTTATTTTTATCCCCCTATAAAACTAAGAAAATATTGCCTGTTCTCTCTCAGTAGATGACCACACAGTGTGAGAAGCTGCTGTGTCTATAATGCATTTTTTGTTTGCCTCATTCATATTTGTAACTACTGATTTTCATCACAAATAAATACCATGTCTGTTCTTGACCTGATCACAGGTCCCAGGACCTCAATTCCCATTTTTAAAGATGTATATGTCTCATTCTGCTCCATGAAACTACAGAAATATAATGTTTATAACATAAGAGAAATCCTACTTCTCAGTTATTAGTTAAGCAGTTGCGGTCATACAGATCACAGTATTGCTGTCTTTAGAAGAGGATCACAAGATGGGTTAAAAACTAGTTATGAATTAATAACTAAAGCTGTGAATATCCCACCAGCCAAATCAAGAATTTTATGTTAAAGGCCACTTCTTTTGTCATGCTTCATGCTCTATGTACTTTTTTTCTTCACCTTTCATATTTCATTCTGGATTTTATTCCTTTACACTTCTGAAAGATGTTCTAAATAGTCTATGCAGTGATAATTCTGGTTTGCAAATCAAAACCTGATTTTTTTTAATTAAAAAAAAAAAAGTTGCTCTATTTTGTATTCCCCCTGAGAATTTTAGCAATGGTCATAAGAGGTTATGAGTCAGAGTCAGCAAACATTGGCCTCTTGTAAATAATAAACTGTGTACACATATACTAAGCCAAAGTCAACTACTTTTCCTGAGTGTAATGATGTCTGGATTGTGGTTTTTTTTTTGGTGGTGGTGGTGGTTGATATGATGCATATGTTGTTACAGAACTTCAGATTTTATGGCACTGTGGAGGGACTACTGCACAAGATCATTGGAGGCATGCAAAAACAGTTTTCACTTACCTCAGAATTAGGACCTTTTAACTAAATTCTCATTTTTAAAAGATATTTTTCAAGTTTTACATCCTATGTTTTGTTATTGTTATTTTTGTTTTCCCATATGTCTGTGTTTTTAGTTTATTGCATCCCTTATTTTCACCATGTCAAAGAATACTTACACTCCTCTCTTGAGAGACAGTGGCAAGCATTTCAATAACATTATATTAAAATGTATTTAATACCCATTATCTATTTTAAATGAATGTTATGACTTATTGGATTTATAATCAAGGAAAATGAAGGATATTTATAAACACAATAATGCACATATAACCAATTAAAAGTTGAACAAAAATAAATCATATTTTGAAAGGAAAGCCACCTCCAGTCCATGATAGTCTGCTTGGTGGTGCAAGTATCTCAAGGCTAGCAGTCACACAAACTTCAGTCACCAGAAGGCTAGTCCTCTTAGACTGTCAATAAAGGGAATTGGAGGTGACCCAGAACACCTTAATTAGAGCTCTTCCTTCTCTGAAATTAAGGAGGGGGCACAGAGAATAATATTTAATTCCTCTTTTCAGTGTATATGAGAATTCAAACTATTTCCCATGGAGTTGGTTGTAATCATTGTCTTTGGCATCAAGGTGAATGTTATTAGAAATCCGTACTGATAAAAGAAAAAAAAAAAAAAAAAAGAGGAGGAGGAGGAGGAGAAGAAAGCAAGGAAGGAAAGCCCCCAGACTAGTATAATTTTCTACTTATTGAAGACATTAAGTTTACTTCTGAAAATTTTGAGAAAAGTCAAATTTTCTTGAGCAGACTAGAGTGTTTCATCCCACAGTACTAACAAAGTCTAAAAACATTCTCTCTTTCAGTTTTTTTCTTCTCACACAATATGCAAAGCATAAAAAAAACCAAAAAACACTGAGGAAATAATCATCAGAATGAAACAAGCAGTTTAACTGTATCTAAACAATATAGATTCCAGGAAACAAATTTTCCTTCAACTTTTTACATGAATCTTCTAATAAAAGCATTACAGAAATGTAGCTTTCTTTACATCACCATGGAAAATCACTCTGAACACAAAACTCTCTAAGAATTTAACACATAAGAAATGAAATACATTTTAGGTTAAAAGGTTTGAAGAGTCTAGCCCATTCCACTTAACTCCAGTTCTTACTAGCATAAAACTAAATCTCTATTACATATAAATTAAAATTAGAATCTCAGGTTTGCAATTCAATCTCATTTTAAGTCTCATGTCCTCTAAATATTCTCTAATGAGTTTAAAATAAGTATAAGGCACATAGTCTTGGTAAAATGTGAGAAGAGATCAGGTAATTAATTAATGATCATTGTTTTCTGTTAAAGATAAGTATTAAATATCAAGAATTTTTCTACAACCTTATTTAGCCAGTAGTTTACTGTAAAAAGGGTAATTTTTGTTCTCTTATATTAGTGTTGTGAGGATAAATTAAACAATTTTTGCATTACTTAATATTTTGTGCAGCTATATAATACATGGCACTTAACATGTTATTATTACAGCTTTAAGAGTATTTGTCAAATACAAGTACTTGTATAGTATTTTCCTAGTTCCTTTTACCTCCCTTTTCATAAAAATGGAAAAATCAGAGGAGCTATATAGTTTAAAGGGTTTCCTAGAATTGGTTTTTAATCATGATCAAAATGAACCTTCAGACCAATGCTCTAAAAAAACATATAGGTTATTCATTTTCCTAAATGTGGTGGAAATGGATTACAACCTCCCAACAACAAAAAAATCATCAAACACATCCTCATTAATCTTAATTACTACTGTTATTCACTCCTTACATAAAGCAGGTGAAAAGTAAGCTACCTTATCCCAGAACTTATCTGATACCCTGGAGCGCAAATTCAGCTGACTTCACTGCAAAAAGTAAATTAGTGAAAAGTGAAAGTCAGAACAGAAAAGGAGAGAGAGAATCTAGCTATACCTAGAAGAATATTTTCAGACTCATTATACTGCAGTGTTTTCAAACAAGAGTCACTTGCCAAATAATAAAGTTTGAGAGAATGTAAATTATATCTTGGACTGACTACAAATATGCTGCTTTACATCATCTTTGAGAATGACGCTTGTATTATCATATCATAAAACAACCTTACTCTAGTTTCCTGGATTGCTTTTGTCCTGTTATTACCAGGAATTCAGGTGCCTTAAGATGGAATAAAACTGCTTTGTCCACACCTCTTCCTAGGCTTTAGCTGCTCTGTTATGCCCTGCAGGACCAACTCTTGATTACAGATTCTTCAGCTGGCCCATTCATTCCAAGCGTATACGAAAGAAAAAGAAAAATAGTTTTTTTATATTTCTCTATTAGTGAAGAGCCCACAGAGTAAGAGGGCCGTGATGTGTTAATCTGTTGTCCCTGTCTCATCAGCGAAATGACATGTAGGCCACAACATCTCCTTGAATTCAGAAGAAGCTGGCATAGGAGCTAACTAGAAAATCAACACACAGCAGGTGCTTTCATGAGAGTAGCTCTGCATCTAGTAGAAACCTGCCACAGTTCATCAGAAGATATTCAACTAGCACATTTTTCTTTGCAATTTTTGGTGAAAGCTGTTGAGAGTGAAGACAGTATCCTTGCAACAGAGCTGCAACATCCTTCAGAGTCCCTTTCCTGAGTACAGGTACAATGTAAGGCTTACTAAATACGTAAAGTGTATTTTCATTCATTATTCATGTCTTCAACATATATATCAAGCTTCAAGGTAAACAGACAAATGAAAGAAAAATTATGTCTAAATGAAAATTAGGCTGTTCTTATTTTTCTTGCTTAAAGTTTGTACAAAATCTGCTGTATTTGTTAAAAAAATTAAAAAAAAAACAGGCATAGCAGTGACTGTCAATAACAGATGTTCAGGAAAGTGTATCATGTTTTCTGGCTAGTGATGACATTATTTAAATAAGAGAGAGAAAAGGGTTAAGCTGAATCATCTTTCTTGCCATAAGATTGTACTGTGGGAAGCATGGTAAGACTATACCTCTTTTTAAATTTTACAGTCAGTGCTTATAGTCAGGGCTTCACACTTACGTAATAAAATAACAACAGCATATATTATCTGCTGCAGGTGCACACTAAAAATTGCTATAATAAACACCTACACTCGTATACATATTGTGTAAATCATAATATCTTTAGCTGACACCCATTTTTATTTCTATCTAACATAGCAAACCATGTATTTTACTCAATTTATCTGAAACACACAACAGAATGTCTTAGGGATAACTGCTCTATAACTCTTATCTATGTATGGAAATCTTTTTATGTGGAAACAGCATGCAAAGCTACCTAGGTTATTCTGGTAGCTATTTTTGCTTCCTTTAAGTGCCCTGGATGAGATCTCTGAACAGGTGATTACAGTATGGATTTAGTCACCTCTGTGTAATTATTGTTTGTACAATTAGCTTTAGTATTTCCTTAGAAATTGTCACAGCTCAGAAGAATCAGGGCCAACTCCTACGTGACACCAGCTAAAAAAAATATTATTTTACAGATTACATGATCTCATTCAAGTGCCAGGACTGTCATGTGGAATAACTCTGCTTTTTGTTATTAGAGATAGTGCCAAGTGTTAATTCTAATATTAATTTTGCTTTTATTTTTTTCTTTAAACTCATTTCAACTGCATATGTGTATTAATTGACAGAAATATCCCAGAAAATAAAGTTGATAGTTTGTTCCCTGAAGCCCTGATTTTTATATTATGCTAAAATATAAAATATTGTTTTGTAGAGTTTCAGTGATTAAATATATACATATGTGTTCTAGTCACGTGTCTTGAGTCTCACACTAGTCAATGTGTTTTCACACGAATTTAATTTGATCATCCTGAGGCTGTTTTCTTTTCATTGTAACTATTGTAGGTGGTACAGTATATATCTTTTCATTAAAAATGCTGTGTTTGTGATAAATGTAGTATTATCTTGTTCTGAGTAAAGACATTTTGCCCTTACCTTTTCTCAACAGTGATTCTGCTTTCATTTTCTCTGAATATCCCCATGACAGATTTGGAAAAGGAATGATATTGAGTAGAGAAGTTTGGTGCACATCATCTTGTGGTTCTTTATTAGGAGAGATTTAAATAATTTCTATATTATTTATATCTTTGTAAAACATTAATGACCAGGCCAAGGTTTATGCCTTTCCTTGTTTCTATTTCAGCACCAATATTTTGAGTGATGCACTCTGTGATGTTCTAATATAGGTAAACAATTTTCCAACTGTGAAATTAAAAGAATTTCTCAAACTCATTAAACACAGTGTAATATATATTATAGTTCCCATTGTGATTAAGTCTTCCAGCATTCACTTGTCAGTGCCAAATGCATATTCTGTCAGTTCCCCTGTGAATTAATTTAGTTAGTGATTTTAAATACTCTGCTTCTGATCTGAATAAAAGCTATATATACATAGGGTCACATTGCTGTTGAAAATGTTTCTCAATAGTACTGTATGAAGAAGCACACAGTTCCTCTGCAGTTATATTCAGAAATGTGTTTAGTATTTCACAAACATTGTAGGATGACTAGTGGTATATATTCACATTTTAATGCCAATATTGTAAAATTTGTGGGCAAATGCAACTTTTTAAAAAAACTATTCATTTATCAAATACCTGTCAGAAAATAAGATATGCTTGACCACATTTATGGCACATTCTAAATGTTGCCATACTGATTTTTCAGTAGGTTATAATCCCAGGGTCACCCTGAATGATGATGCTTTTATCCTTGAAACTCCTCCCCAGAAAACAGCAATAGAATCATAGAATTATAGAATGGCTTGGGTTGGAAGGGACCTTAAAGAACACCTAGTTCAAGCTCCACCCCCCACCCCCCCCAGGCAAGGATGCCACCCACTAGATCAGGTTGCCCAGGACCTATGAATAAGAAACACTTGTCTCACAAAAGCACGTAAGTACATGAAAGATTCAATTACAGATCCTTGGAGGCCTCCATAAGAAAAAATTAAAATAAAGCAAAGCCGTAATGAGGAGTTCACTACATTGATAGTAGTGAATTGATGGATTATTTTTATGTAGTCACTGTTGTTGTAATCTGTAAATTTTAAGAACCTATGTTTTAACAAGTAGTTGAATCTTCCAAAATTATGCAATTCATTAATGTAAAAGTCTCTGTTTTGGTCAAACCAGTTGAGTTAACAGAATGGGAACTTTTCAGAACTGCCTATAAACTTTGAAAAACACTTAGCATCATAACACTCATACTAACTTAAACATCATTGTGTTAACATTAAAACCAGTGCCAGTATAGAGATGAAAAACAGTGGTAAAAACTATGGACTTCATATCAATTCAGAGGCAATATTTTAATGCATTATTTTTCATACCACACAGGTAACAAAGTATTAAAGAAATCTAGTTTTGTGATTATTGTATTTCTGGAGAGAACTTAAATTCCCTGTAGACATCCTACTCTATCAAAACCAAATTCCATGTTTAACTCTCCAATGCTCTTCACCTTACTGTTTAAACAATGTTTTCATCAGTTTGCTTCTGTGGCCCCTTTTGGAGTGAAACAACTATGTTTCTCTGAGCTGAAACCCAGAAGCAATATTGAAACTGTTCTCTACACATCATTCCTTTAGAAGAGACTGTTTCCCTCTTTCTTTCACCATCCTCTGGGACTGTCCCAAATGATCTCAGACATTCACATAAAACATACCCACAGAAATTTGCTATAAATGCCACTCTGACACAGCCCTCTTTATATTTATCCATTTCAAGAAGAAGAACAGACACAACACATCAAGTTCAGTCTCAGGGATAAGGGATCCCATGGGAAAGAAGAGACTAGTTCACTGTGTACACTGCCTTTTAGCTCATGTCATGAGGCTGTCTCACGGCACACAAATGGGAATTCTTTCAGGTGACACTAAGGCAGATGATGTGCTCTATCAGTACACCTAATATACTCCAACTTCTAACCAAGGCTCAGACTGCAGGATGCCTAATGGCTCATCCCAATCTGAAGACAAAAAAAAAAAAAAAAAAACGTGCACAGTTTGGTACCTGGTCCTCAGGACCAAAATGACCCATTACTTTTCATCTGCACTACTTTGTAACATGGATTTATCCCTGGTGTTCTTGGAAAGGCAGCTGTAGCTCCAGCCCATGAGTCTCTAAACCCGGTACCAGGAGTTTAGAACTCCTATTGGAGTTCTTCAGACTGGAGTGGCTTAAGCTCTGTTATTATTATTTTTTCCTTAACTTAATGTAACTGTTGGTGAACGAAAAAGTCAAGATTTTTTTTTCTCTCACTATGGATCTTTAAAACTTCATTGGCATCATGAATGGGTGCAGAAGTCAAGAGTTCTTACATTTGTGAGAATTAGTAGGTCCAAAAGCAACTCAGTCAAGAAAAACAGAAATCCACAGAGAAAAATAAGAATGACGGTGTGCACCTCCTCTGTATAGCATACTATTTTCTGTAGCTTAAAAATTAGCCATCTGCAATTCCTTTTTCTTCTTTGAGACTCAATTTACAAATCAGAGAAGAAATATGCAGATGAGTGGAATCTTTACTAATATCACTACAGGAACTGGAATTATTTCCTAGATACTGATTTAAACCTTCTATACACTGCTATCTGGTGTCAATGTTTCAGTTCACCATCTGTCTCTTTTTTAAGAGCAATTTAAGTCACTAGAGTGATACTGAGCACTTGGCTATACTGTAATAATGGCTTGTAAATTGTAAGAGCTTGTAATAGATAAAACAAAATAGATTAGAAACTTAAGCAAACTGGAACAAGCATTTTTTGAAAATGATAAACCTCAACTGAATAATGGTTCAGAAGGAACTAATTTATGGAAACTATAAATAATGTCCTTAGCTATACTTTGTTTTTTGAACTTCCATCAGCTTTGGTTAGTATTTATTTTCTGCACTGATCATTTGGATAATCTATATGATTTTCAATAAATTGTTGTTGAAATATTTTGTTTTTTAGATAATGTTAAAGTATATTGCAGCATTATTATTGTTATCTGTCCTCCAAATAGCAATACTGTTGCCTTATTTTAATTCTTCAATGCTCAGATGTTATTAGCTTTTCTAGGTAGACTACAATTATTTTTTTTAGCCGAGATTTTACTGACTTTTTCTTACTGAGTATTTCAAAGTTCAACTCTTTTCAGCTTCCCTGTCTCCACCCAACTCCCTTGCAGATTTTATATGGTTAAATCATTTGAAACTCTGATCTCTGGCAAGAACTGAATTTTGTGATGTGCTATGAAGCTTATGAACAAATGGCAAGGCACTGGTCTCACTGATAGCACAAATAGCATAGACATTTCTTTTCCTTAAAAGTCATATAGCATTCCCCCAGCTCTCCAAATTCTCCTAAATGAATTGTTACTGGTTCACTCTTTTATGTCAGCCCAAATGCCTTAGTAGGCTGATTTAATTTGAAGGCCTAAGAAAATCAGTTGTTTTTGTTTGTGTGTCTGTTCATTTGTTTGCTTTTGTGTGTGTGTGTGTGTGGTTGTTTTTTTTCCTAACTTTCTTTTGTCTCTCTTTGCAAATACATACATGATGTTTTCACATATGTAGTAGCCATTTTTGAATAGAGCGATTTCCAAGTCTGAGATACTTGGCAATCCTTTTTAATGCTCACAAATAGATGCAGAAAAAATAAATAAGTAAATAAATAAACGGGTTTAGACTGAAAAAAAAAATGGAAAACAAAAATTTAACAAGTAGTGCTCATGACATTAAAAGAAAAAAAAAAGAGGGACAACTAGAAAGATCAAAACATATTGTTTAGCTTTTTAGAAAATATTTTCAATTTCTATTTCAAAGGATACTTTTCAAAATTGAACATCATACTGAACATCATGAACAGGTGACAACAGGGGAGGGTGTGTTGAATTATCTCTTACTAAGACAACAGATTGCTGACTCTTTTACTAAGTATGCTGGGAAAAGGCATTGGCTCCTTCAAAAATAAGAAGAGCATTTCTTTCAGGTCAATCTCTCAATTTTTACAGTTCATCCTTTCCTTAAGTTCATGTCCCTCACATGTCCTTTTCAAATCCCATTTCCTGAATAATGACCAATGATGAGGTCTTATTATTGCAAAGCTTTAAAATTCACACAGTCCTTCAGGTCATTTTCCTGTCCACATGGGGAATTCTGAACAATAGTAACATATTTAAAAAGTATAAAAATCTATCAAGTACTATTAAAAAAAAAAAAAAAACATTATTTGGGGATATTTATTTTATCACTCAATGAATATAAAATTGTGTGGCTTTATTAATTATTGAGGTGTGAACCCTGAAGTTGGGATTTTACAGGTGAGTCAATTTCTTTAGCATATGTGAATCAAGCAAAGAAGATTCCAAAACTGAATGAACTAAGTTTCGTTCTTGATTTCAAATATTTTCAAAAAGTCTCCCAGAAGTGACTCACTTCTTAACACACACACACACACACAAAATATATATTCAAAATCAGAGAACACTTGAAAATTCTTTACTTGCTTACTTATAATGGATAAATATTTCCTTAGTATGATGTTATTTCATAAGTAAATTTATAATTGTATTTCAAGTGCTTTGAGGCTCTAGCACTAAAGATTCAATAGAAATAACAAACATTTTTCCTGTTTTGATATACTGTGAGTAATATCTGTATTTTAACACTACTGAAGTCCTCTATTTTGCTACAGCTGAATGTTTCAAGTATATGCCTTTCCTTCATTTACAAATAAAATCAATGAGCTTGAGAAATCTGATAGATATTAAAGGTTAAAAACCTACAGACATTTATGAATATGCACCAACTTTAAAAAACTTAGCCAAAATGAAAGCATTTCTGAATAGAAAAGAGTATGTGGGAGTCTATGAAGTGCAATTAGTCAACTAAACTGGTTCATAATTGCTTTTCCTTTTAATTGTTAAATAATAATGTTAAAGTATTCAGAAACTTTCAAATTTGTTTGATTTGTAAGTGGAAAAGAGTTCTGAGTGTATGAGTAGAACCAGTCATGATTACAAGTCTGACATTTTCAGAAAAGAAAACTGAGTTTCAGTAAGATTTAGATTCTTCCTTCTAAATCTTATTTGAAAATCCCTAGGAAAAGTTTAACTAGTAGTACAGATTTTTTTGTTTGTTTTTTCTTTTTCAAGTCTGTTAGTTGGTCTGTTACTTACACTAATTATACAAAAAGAAAGAAAAACAGCCAACCAACAGAACAACAACAAAAACTGCAAAGCAGTTCTAAGAATGATCCCTCCTTGACAGTGAAACACACATTTTTTTGTGTACCAGCCAGATTTCATTGCCATAGGAAAACTGTCTACCTCAAAGGCTAATTCAAGGATGAGTCATCCAGATCTTTAACAAGAAATACAGATGGAAAAATGCCACAGCTGCACAGAGCTGAAAGCAAAATAGTACATGAACTTAATGAATGTACTTTTACATTTGGCATATTCCATCAGTGAACATGCAGTAGCTTCAAATACCACTATACAATCTCTTATACATTTTTTGTCGTTGTTTAACTCTTCTAAAAAGAATTGTGGTATTTGAAATATAACATGGAAATTGACTTTTTTCTTTGTTGTATAGATCTGAAACATTCCTTCAATGAAAATACAACATAAAAATGCAACAGCCATAAAAATGCATGTTTGCTTTTTCATTTTCTTTTCTTCCCTATTTATATTGTTCTCCTTCTTTGCTTCTGTCTTCCAAAATATGTTCTTTTATATCTTTTTTTCTTCATCTTCCAACTCTGATTTTTGCATATTTTTGTCTCATACCCCTCTGAATCTTGACTCTGTGAAGAATTGTAATGAATTTCAACACAGAAAAATTCAGAGTTCCACATCTGGGATGTAATAAGCCCGAGGAAAAAAAAGCTGTGCTGGGGGATTAGTAGAAAGAAAATGACTTTTCAGAAAAAGATCTAGGACACAAAAAGCTAAAGAAGCACAGACAGCACTGTACCCTTGCAACAAAGGCCAACTGCTTACTGAGTTTTAATAGCAGAATTGCAGCCAGCAGGTCAAGGGGTGTGATTCTTCCCGTGTATTTGGCACTTCTGAGCACATATGCAACAGTGTCTGGGCTTGAGCTCCCCAGTGCATGAAAGACCTTTAACCATTGTAGAAAATCCAGTGGAGAGCCATCAGGACCATCAGAAACCTGGAGCATACATGAGAAGAAGTAAAGAGAACTGTTCAGCCTTAAGAGAGTGCTAAGGGGACAACCTATCGTTGCCTACAGTTATCTAATGGGAGATTGTAGAAAAAATAACAATAAAACAACCCCTTTTGAAGACTTATGTTGATAAGACAAGAAACAACACAAGGTGGGACACTAGAATTCTGATTATGTGTGTGAAATTCACCAGAGAGATTTGTTTATATACATATGTATATGTATATATATAAAGCTCAAACTTAAAAGAAGAGGAGAAGAGAAGAGAAGAGAAGAGAAGAGAAGAGAAGAGAAGAGAAGAGAAGAGAAGAGAAGAGAAGAGAAGAGAAGAGAAGAGAAGAGAAGAGAAGAGAAGAGAAGAGAAGAGAAGAGAAGAGAAGAGAAGAGAAGAGAAGAGAAGAGAAGAGAAGAGAAAAAAGAAAAGAAGAAAAGAAAAAAGAAAAGAAAAGAAAAGAAAAGAAAAGAAAAGAAAAGAAAAGAAAAGAAAAGAAAAGAAAAGAAAAGAAAAGAAAAGAAAAGAAAAGAAAAGAAAAGAAAAGAAAAGAAAAGAAAAGAAAAGAAAAGAAAAGAAAAGAAAAGAAAAGAAAAGAAAAGAAAAGAAAAGAAAAGAAAAGAAAAGAAAAGAAAAGAAAAGAAAAGAAAAGAAAAGAAAAGAAAAGAAAAGAAAAATGAAATTCATATTCAAGAAGCCCAAAATGCAGTAGTGCAGAAGATAACTAAAAGATTAGAGGAGAGATTAATTGGTTGCAGTTTTTGGTGGTGGTGGTGTGGGGTTTTGTTTGTTTGCAATTGTTTTTTGTTTGTTTGTTTTCCAAGTGCTTTGAACACTTGAGTCATGATTTTTAATATAGTACAGTACTTTTATTCCTCTTTCATCCTGTCTTCTGCTTCATACTATATTATTGCTCCTTATCTAGGTCTCCCTATTTCTTATTACCTTTTCTCCCTATCTTCTCAATGTCCATATAACAAAACACTCATCCTTTGGTCTTGGTGACCTCCCATATTTTTCCTTCTTCTCTTCTGCTCAAAATGGTATGTATAGGATATACAGACAGGAAAAAATCTCTAGCCTTTATATATCATAGGGCAGGAACAACTTCCAAGAGAGCCTCATCATGGGAGTGGACAAATGTACCAACATCCCAGACATGCAGGCAAGATGTGGGCTGGAAGTTAGAAAAGAGAAATTACTATTTCAGTGAGGGCTATAACAGTCTCCCTTCAGCCTCCTACTAACTGGTTGCTCTGACAAAACTTCACAGCCCATCATAAAAGAAAGTCTTTAATGTACAAAATCACTCCCTATGGTTAAAACAAGGACAGGAACACTCCTTCTCTTCCATGCACAATGTATTACAAACAGCAGAGTCAGGGAAGAATAGTGGGTGCAGAATTCCCCCTAAAAAAGCTTTTGGCCATCCACACAAAGCAGAAGACCAAATTTCCTGTGCATAGACAGTAGTAAGCATCAAGTAAATGTTTAATTGGATGGTGCTTGAAAATGATCTAAAATGAAAGGGAAAGCATAAAAAAGACACCAGACACCCTCTGGGTGGGCCTTTTAGAGTTCAGAGACTGAAACACTAGGTCTGGTTCCAACTACTCTTTTCTTCCTGACATCAGTTGTTCTGTACTCAATTAGGAAATGACGGTCTTAAGAGTCATTTGCCCCGTTCAATAATACAACCATCTTACATCCAGAAGAAATATTAACCACAAGTATCAATATATCTTCTTTATTTTGAGGCACACAGCCATATATCACTTACCAGAGTATCAGAGCTCATGATACTGAGTAAGCCAAGCCAAATGTTGAAAGCTCTGCTGTCTGAATAGAAAAATATGATTGATAAATACTGTGTGTCAGTTCTGGCAAAGGAAAGATACTATCATGTTCTGTTCCCTCTATTTTCTTTACCAAACTGCTTTTATTTTATTCTCCCCAGTTAGTCATTATCCTTTTTTCAGTTCTTAACTAGCTCCCCTCTTTTCTTGCTATTTAAACAGCCTTGTTTTTGCATAGCTTCTCTTGCTAAATTAATGTTTAAAGCTCTTTGATCCCTATCTCTGATCATACCCAACAAGGAATATCCCGAAGCTATTTCCATCACAACATAGCACAGTTTAGAGATCTTAATGGAGCCATTAATACTTAGAGTTGCTGTTTGTTTATGATCTGATCTGAGTAAAGTTTCTCTAATAATATATATATGTATATCAAATATATATATGTATATATCCAAGGTAGGAGAACACTGTGGAATAAGGAAAACATATAAAGCAATAATGTAAAAAAAAAAAATTTTGCATAGGATCGAAGGCACCCGTAATGTAACGACACTGAATTCAGTAGTTTACACCACAAGGAATGCTGACCATGACACACGCTATTAATAAGGATTTTTGTCATGGCAGCATAACTTTGAGATATAATTCTGTAGTCTTACTATAAAAGTTTTCTATTCACTAGAAAGGTTATGGAGAGTAGGTATTTTGCAAGGGAAGCTAAAATATAGATTTCCAGATCATAGGCATGATTCTAAGTATTTTTGAAAATCAAGTAACAACATAAGATTTTTGACCTTTCAAACTCTGTAGGAGTTCTTTGTTTTTGCTGAAATACAGTGAGGTTGGTCCACTGTAAGTCCTCTCTGGGAAGCCCTAAGACCCTAGTGATTCTGGAGGTCTCCAGTGTGCTGCATCTTCAGTGACCTTCCCCTGAGGTTGACTGTCACCTCCATGATGCAGGGCATCTAGCACCTTCTGGTCTGAAGCAAGAGAGTTAAAATCACCTCCTTAATCTACTGCAGGTCTCCATGGTTACAGTATAGTCAGTTGCTGGTTTGTACACAGGAAAATATGGGATTAAAAAAAAAAAAAAGTCAGGTTGCTTTTGCAATGGCAAATCCAAGCTGTGACTTTTCCCCCTGACATACACAGAGAAAATACAAATCAATTTTCGCAAGGGAGGATAAATGTAAAGGTAATGCTTATTATCCCAGCCCAGACTGACAAAGTGCTCAACAGCAGAACTGCTCATCAGATAAAGAAGTTCAGAGTGCAGGAGTTACAGAAGGAGAGATCTGCTGAAAGGTTTTGAGAAAGAAGACTTGTAAGAGATATATAATATCCATTTGTGCAGACTCTTTTTCTCCCCAAAGCATTTTCTTTGCAGTCTAGACCTTTGTGTACTTAAATCTTAATAAAATTCCTGATTCATATGAATTGCTGTCCATTAGCATAATGATATAAGCCCAATATTAACATTAATAAAGTGTAGTTATGCAATGTCTGTTCACAGATTATGTTCAAATCTGTTTGAAAGAGTTTAAAGGACTTTTGGAACACATATTCAGTTCATTTTACATTAAGGAAGAATGAAGAAAACAAGTATATTCACCCATTATTACACATCTTTGTAAAAATACCACTAGATTGTAGCTCAAGAGCTACAAGGCACCAGGATGCTATCTTTACATTTTGAAACACCATTATCGAAATGCCCTCTAGCAATACTGAATTAGATGAAATGATGCCACCTACTAAAATATTAATATATCTTGCTTTGGGACGCTTTCCTTCATCAATAATTGTCAAAGCAGAATTGGAAGTGTTACCTAGAGAGTTGCTAAGTTTAAACTGTATCGCTGTTGTTCTCAAAAGGCGGACCCCTTCCTCGCATCTCTCCTTATGCTAGAAGGAGAAGAACAAGCTATTTCCAGCCGTTAAAACAAAACAAACAAACAAACAAAAAGGATAATGCAAGCCTTTGCCTTCCTTTCATTTTGTTTTGAGATTTTTTTCTTTCTCTCCTTCACAAATGTAGAAAATGTCCCTTCCAGTTCTCTTCAGCAGCTTTTCTCCTACCTCAGAAAAGGCTGGATGAGCATATAATTTACAAAAGAATAAAATCCTTGTTATTCACTGTAGAGTATGAATAACTTAGGTTTCCTCTCTGGGACTAATAACATTGGTGAAAGACATTGGGTCATAAATTTAAAAAGGACCACTGAACACACATATTCTGCTGGCAGAAACTCCCTGAGAGCTGTGTTTTTTAATGTTTCTTGCACTGTCAAAAAAGCTTGCTTCAAAAGCCTTAACTACTAAAATAGTATGAGAGCTCACTTATATAACAGTATTTAAAAGACACTGACTGTGCAAAGGCAGCTCAGGGAACAGAGTAAAGTTTTACCTATGTCAGGATTTTAGGTCTCTTTCAAATAAGCCATTTTACAAAATGGCTTTTTTTTCCCCCTTTCCTTTAATTCTTCGTTATGGGAGAAGTCCCCAGAAAGTGTTCTTATCCACTAATGTACTTGTACTTCTAACTGTTCAATAATAGTCCACTGAGATGAATGGCGCTGAGCTGGAAAAAAAAAAAAAAAAAAAAAAAAGTTTAAAATATCGCTAATGGCTTTGAAATAAGAGAATCACAGAATAAATCACAGAATGGCCAAGGTTGGAAGCGACCGCTGAAGATCATCCAGTCCGATGCCCCTGCCAAGCAGGATCACCTACAGCACGTTGCACAGGATGACATCCAGGTGGGTTTTAAATATATCCATATATATATTTCTCTCCTTAACTTCAGGGATGCTATATTACAGTATTCAAGTATGGAATATATTTATAGGACCCCTTGGTGACCCACCCATCATAGGGTGAATGTTTGATAGCTGATCTAGTGTGCCCTCTAGTGAAAGAGAAAGCTCTTTACTACAGTATGTTTTTCATCACCCTCTAACACCCCACTTATGAGTGAATCCTGGGAGAATCACACCATGCAAATACATGCCATGAGCTTCAGGTTCCTCCACTGCTCCGCTTAGACCACCCAGTGCTGATGTGAGAGTCTGATGTCATACTTACATTTCAGCTTTATGATGTCACATTCAGAACATTATTTCTTCTTGGTGCCTTCTTCTATAGTTAAAGCAAGCGTTATAAGAGTGATGAAGAGACTGATCACAGGACTTCACTTTTTCAACTTGTGAATCTCACAATTTGGCTTACAGTTAGCCAGCACAAACCTGCAGGCAAATGAACAGAAAATCACTAAGACAGAGCAAAGTGCTGGGACCACTTGTGCTGGGACAAGAATTTTGACAAGCCAAAATGCCAAAGAAATAAGTAGTACACAAAAACAAACAAACAAACAAACAAAAAACTTCTCATTTTCCATAATTTTCTATATAGTTGGTTCAAATGAATCAACTGAAATGGAAATGTTTGGCATAAAATTGCTCCCATGCACAAACCTCTGAACACAGAGTATTGCCGGAGTCTGTCACAATGGGAAAAAAAGAAAAAAGACAAAATTTTTCCTTCTCCTCATGCTTTTAGATGAGTTAATTATTACCAGCCACAGGGATTAAATATGTGCAATTGCAGATAGAGCAGCAGGATGCCACCGTGATCTGATAGGAACTCAAGTATTTTCTTGTTTTAAATAAAGCATTTGTACAAAAATAATTTTATCAAAACTGAAGTCAGCCATTAGACACAAGCAGTCAGGAGGGATCAAATGAAGAGCACCACACACAGAATTAAGTCTAACAGCTGAGAGCATGACAGACTTGGCATATGCATTTTTATACATATAGAATTTAAACATATTTAGAGTTTAAGAACTGTGTTTGTATTTGGTTTGGGGTCAGGCTTCTTTGTTTTGATTTGTTTTGTTTTGTTTTATTATTTTCAAGTCTGTATTTGTCTGCTTTTTAATTTGAATGCCATTTTAAAAAGTAAGGTTATTTCTCTGTCCATTTACTTTCACTCTCTTCTCTTATGCAGTGCTATATAAATGGAGCCTCTGTAAAATGAAGTAGTGTTTTGTTGCTGATGGCATTGATAAATAAAGAACAAGATACTATAAATATTTTATTTAGTTCCTAAAGGCTACATTGGCTTTCAGATCTCTCTGTACCAGAAGTAGATTTACTGGGAGTATGTTAGTTCATTCTAGATGTGGTCTGTTCTCTCTGTTTCATTATACTCACATTAAATGGGAGTAGCTAATTTTTTTTTTCCCCAGCACTGTCAAAAAAGCTCTACACAACAACTGCAGCAATGATTACAGCAGAGCAAGGTGATGTTACCCCACTTACAAACAACCATTGAGAATGGTTTCAATAACAACCAGCATGTATAGTCATGGCTGAATGTTCAGTATGGTATGTAGAAGTTGCTGAACAGTTACAGCTATGCGAACAGTGGATAGTTCTGTGCAAGAGTTGTGATTTGTAAGGTTGATGATTCTTATGGCATGCAGTTGCCTAGCCAGACTGATACACCTCTAGCTTTTGCATACACACATTGGTCAAAGCACAACCCCTTTTATGAGCTTTAGACAGTTTGACACCATCTGATGAGACAGAATCACACACCCTGCCAGTTGTAGAATGGTAATTTAATTTGGGATGTTGTTTGATTATTCAGGTTGTTTTAAGTATCATTTTGCTAAATTACCATTACAGTTGTTGAAATTAAAACCATTAGGAAGCTAATGAAGGACCTATCCAAATATCTACTGACATTCTCACGTTTTTAGTAAGAATTATTTGATATACCTCTTAGGAACACAGTATTATTTAGAATTTACATTCAGCAAGGAATATAACACCACCCACTAATTTGTCCCTACCCACAAAGGAATGACTGATTGATTCAGCTGTTACCATTTAGCCGCCTCTTCATGAAGGAAGACTAAGATTTTTTTTATATATTTTGAACTGACTCAACATTTTTGGCTTTCAAACTGCACAGTGTCATTTCAGTCCCCCCAAAAAGCAGATGCATTTACTCTACTAATGTTACAAATTTAATGAAAAATTGTTTCCACCAACAGCATTCTTAGTTCTTCCAGTTACCTTTGAAGACTGCCAGCAAAGAAACTGACAGAGGCTGGACAGAAAAACAGAATCATGTTATTTCCCAACTTCAGTGATTTATTTTGTAACAGTTTTGCTAAAGAGATTTCACCCTCTCTGTTAAAGAGAACATTGAAGCTAACAGTTTCCATCTCCTGTTAGCAGCAGTGTTAACCCTGAGCTTTCTGCTTGTTTTTTATTCGCTTGTTTTCACTTCAGCTTCTGGACAAAGCTTCTGCCTTGGAACTGCAAGTGCATATTCACCCTTTTCTCATCCTGAGCTCCCAAACAGGATGCAAAGTTTCACTAGAGGCTATCGGTAAATGAACTAGCTAAAAGCTTTTGTAAGTCAAGGTGCGTTTAGAGATTACAAAAGTTGTATGTTATACTCCATTTTGGGAGTTTTTATTTGCCTTCTAGGTTTGTGGAAGGAGATGAAGGAAGGGTAAAGGGAACAAAAGCAAGTATGCACGGGAGGGCAAATAAAATAGGTGTAGAGGCAATGTCCACAGCTGGACCTAGGAGGGGTGAAAACATCCAATTTCAGCTCCATGCACCCACTGCATGTATCATATTCCTTTATAATTAGTCATATCTCCTTCCTCCAGTCAACAAGTGTCAGAGTAATTAAGGATTAAATTTCCTTTGCACTTCACCAAGGAAAAAATTTGCTTCCACTTCATAAAAAATATAGCAACTAACTGTCAATAACACCCACTGGAAAAAAAATAAATCTGCTTTCCTTTAAATAACACAGACAAACACCAAAGGAAAAAAATGTAATTCACTCAACACCACTCTTCCACCTAGAAACCTCTTAAATCTGTATCTGTTGCCCTGGGCAGCTCTTTATCTTTTTTATGCCTTTTATTGCTCCCAGTCCTGTGTGCCTGTATGCACCACAGAGTAACAAAGTATAATACACATGGACATTTTATCTGTTAATTTATTTACAAAATTAAAACCTAGTCCTCCCTGCAACTTCTCTTTTAACCCTCCGACTTACAGGAAGATATGTATAGTAAAGTACACCTGTCAGTTTAATGTTGCACAGATTATATTAGAAAGAGAATACAAATCCATAGAAGAGTGAAAGGATAAAATCATTGATCATTCAGAAAGCAAATGCATCTACCCCCAAAGGATATGCAGTTTCATAAATATTTAAATAATTAAAAAAAAAAAAAAAAACTGTTTTCTGGAATTTATCTTTGATAAAACTGCCAACAATGTTTTATGTGCTCACAGGTTGTGTTTTGTTATGTTTTATTTTGTTTTTTACCTGTTTCACACAGCAGCTGAGGCTCACCATCTGGTCTGAGCTGAGATTACAGAGTGCAGCCAAACTGGTCAGACTCATGATGTTTTGCCAGTGCACAAAACACTAGAAATTGCTTATGGAAAACTAAAAGTAAATGTGAACATCATATACCATAATTCTGAAAAGAGCTGAAAAGAGCACAAAGGCCATCCAAGGGCCAAACATATAAAATTAATTGTTTCTATTGCCGTTTCTTAGAAAGAAATAGAAAGAACTATTGAGCAATCAAAACACTTCTGATTATCCTTCAGATGTACTTCTAATTTTCAACCCAATTTTTCATATTATGTTGCGCCATCTTATATAGTAACTAAACATTCGTTTCATTAGTCTCAACAGTTGAAGCGTAAGCCTTCTTCTATGCTGATTATCTCTTTTTTCCTCAAAAATACATTTAAAGCTAACCATATCTTTTAGAGCATTTAGAATGCTCTAAAAAGCCATCAAAACCAAATTTAAAAGAAGAACCCAGTACATGTTTTATTTAACAATGATGTTTAATTATAATCACAGAGATTACTGAATTCATGATCATTTGGAGTTTGGGCTTGACTAAATTTTATGATACTCACAAATGTTCCCTATCTCCTTGACTTCAGTGTTAAGTCTGTGTTTGTTTGCTTGTTTGTTTTTTCTGAGTTCTGCTGAAAGATGAGTTATGTAATTAAATCAAAATATCTGAAGGCAAAGTATCTGATTTCATGGAATAATATAGCTATATAAACCTTACATAAACATATCCATACATTAAGAGAGATACTGCACCCTCAAGCATTTTATAGGAAGGTAAGTTAGAACATTTAATGAATATTCTCTCCCCCCCCCAAAAAAAAGAAAATGTATATATATATATATTTGTCATTATGCAACATGAAGAAGCATTTCATGTGGTAATGTGTTTAAGCTGTTCTTACTGTATATTTCTATGCTTTGCTAACACTTTTTTTTTCTTTTACTTAGTGTACATTTCTAAGTTTAATTTGACATCTATTGCAAGACCCACAGGAAAAGATGGTTTCTTTCCACCAAATAGCCAGAAACAAAAAATCATAAACAAATTGCTGGCTGCAAACATGACTTGTATCTTTAGACATACGAACAAGACTTTCACCCAGGGACCTTATAAAGTGTCCTCTAGATACATGTCAAGTTTTATTCTTGAAAATCTGAAATATCCTCTGAGTGAAGAATGTTGAAATTTGCACATCATTTAAAATTTTCTGTCACTTACAGTAATTATTAATAAAGCATATCTCGTGGACAGCTTGCACTCCAATGCATCACTGAGTTACTTCCCTAATAGAAGTGTCATTCATAAGTAAGTTCTATTTTAGAAAACCATAGCTTCAACAAAATACATACAAAAGTATAAATTCAGATTCTACAAAACAGAATAAATCCTTACATTAGTGTTGGAGATCTGTATGAATCCTATAATGTCCAAGACAAAAAAAATATTCTTCTTTGAAAATATAGCATACATTAAATTAGAGAAGATATACAGATATTATTTTTAGTGTTCAGAATTAGGATGAAATTGTTTTGACAAAACTATTCTTAGCAAAAGGAAATTGTTTCTTTTTATCTACTTCTAAGACAGGGCTTAGGCATGAAGAAAGCTATCTGTTTTGTTCCTGCTAGAAAAGGAGTTTCACATGCTGTGACAGATTCATTCTCCTTCAGGGAAGGAGAGTTTCTGATCCATCCACTACAAACAATGACACAGTAGAGAGCAGTTCTGTCATTGTTAAGGCCTATTTATGTGTCCCCATCCTCACCCCCGTACTTTCCCTTATGCCCTTTTGACCATATATTGTTTTGATGCTTTGGGGAATATTTTAGCTGCACTCTGTCAGATTGATTTCTCTCTGACAGCATAATAAACCAAGACATATTACTCCACCATTCCTATATTCTTCTGCATTATTTTTTAATGATGTTTCTAGAATCACAGAATCACCTATGTTGGAAAATACATATGAGATCACCAAGTCCCAGCTATCAACCTAACCTACTGAGAAGCATCACTAAGCCATGTTCTTTAAGTACCAAATCCATGCCTCTTAAATACCTCCAGGGAGAGTGATTCCAGTACTGCCCTGGGCAGCCTGTTCCAATGCTTGACCACCCTTTCCATTAAGAAATTCTTCCTGATATCCAGGCTAAACCTCCCCTGGCACAACTTGAGACCATTGCCTCACATCTGTCACTTGTCACCTGAGAAAAGAGACTGACACCCACCTTGCTGCCATCTCCTTTCAGGTCATTATAGAGAACAATGAGGTCTCCCCTCAGCCTCTTCTTCTCGAGACTAAACAACCCCAGTTCCCTCAGCCATAACACTTATTTTCCAGTCCATTCAGCAGCTTCATTGCTCTTCCCTAAACATGCTCCAGCAACTCAATATCCTTCTTGTACGTCCCAAAACTGAACACCATATTCAAGATGCAGTCTTACCAGTGCCGTGTCCAAGGGGGCAATCTCTTCCCTAGTCCTGCTGGCCACGTTATTTCTGGTATAAGCGAGGATGCTCTTGGCCTTCTTGTCCACCTGGGCACACTGCTGGCTCATGCTCAGCTGTCTGCCAACCCACACCTGCAGGTCTTTTTCTGCCAGGCAATGTTCCAGCCACTCTTGCCCAAGCATATACTGCTTCATGGGGTTTGTGTGATCCAGTTGCAACACACAACATTTAGCCTTGTTGAATGTCATGCAGTTGGGTCCCTCTGCAAAGCCCTTGTACCCTCAAGCAGATCGACAGTCCCACCTAGCTCTGTATCATCTGCAAACTTCCTGATGGTTGATCCTCAGCCTTTTTATTTTATTAATATTATTTCACTAGTTCATTACATTTTGCTGTTCTGGCTTATTCTTTGTATGTTATTGTACAACAATACATGACTTTGTCCAAACTTCAGATCTCTTGATTTTTCGCATGAACTGCAGAACTGATATTTGAAGATGCATTTACATTCAGCATCATCAATATGAAAACAAACAAACAAAAATTCTTTTTGTGTGTGTGTGTGTGTATATTTGTAAACATTGGCAGTGTACCTGAATATTATGGCTCGGTTTGTATCTGGATAAAATAACATAGACAGGACTGCAACTGGACTTTTTTAATTCATTTTTTATGTTTATAGCATAATTATACTGTATTATTTACATAGCCACTTCCTACATAGTTGCTATTTAATTGGAAGCATTTTACTTGTGTTTTTAATGCGTGTAACATGTCACATGTCAACACACCCCTACACATTGAAATAAAAAGCCCTGACCTGCCAGTCTAGAAGCAGGAGTAGCAGTGCAAATTTAGTGCTTGTTTCAAACTAAACCTTGTTTCTGTTTCCCTCAACAAGCTACTATCTCACTATTTTAGGTCAGCATTAATAAGTCCTATATTTACTCATTGGGCCGAATCAGTGATCTTCTGGGCCTTGGATAGCCACAGCAACCTGTAGTATTTGCCTGTATTAATGTAGAGAAAAAGATTTGGGGTGGGGTGGTACAGAGGTTTTGGTTCATGTGTCTCTCAGGGAATTAAATCTTCAGGTCCTGTTGACAGAAAAAGACAGGGAGAATTGCTTGTGTCCTCTTCAAATGCACCAACAGACCTTCATGAGACACTGACAGTAAGGTCTCATCATGATAAGATGGCCAGGTAAGGGGGTGCATTGGAGAGGGACTTTAAAATCCTCTTCAGTAGCCTCTACACATGAAAAAACAAGCACCACGCAGTGTCTGCTTTATGAGGTGTCTCCTTACTTCTCCTGCTGAATCTCTGGTTCCTGCTCTGCAACTGCATTAACTCCTGTATTCCTTTTTATCTATGCTCTATTCTGAAAATAATGTGTATCAAGCTGCTTTAGTAACACGGTCTTGCTTTCTCTAACCTAAATTCAAGAAAAAAAATATTTCTCCACTACAGGTTTTCCTTCTGATTGCTAGACCTAGTTTTACCATGTCTGCAGATATCTGTAATAGTAACTACACTCATTCCTGTGCCTGTCAGCAACTCATTACCATTATTCAAAGAAAGGGATTTAATAACCTTTGGCATATAGAGATAGAATTGAATAGCTGGTATACAGCCTGGAGCTTTTTCAACAGTCCTGTTCTTTTTCCTAGCCACTGAGAAATAGTGAGCATGAGATGTGCGGTGAATGCCTTTCTCAGTCCCGTTGTCTGTCTTTCTGTTGTTTTGTTATTACTGAGGCTTTTTGTAGTTTCAGTTTCTTCACCAGCATGTGAGGGCAAAAGGCAAGCGGCTCACCTGTTTGTGCACAGCTCTGATGCCCTCAGCACAGTCTCCAGACTCCTTAGGTATGAAGCTTAGATCTGTCAGAAACCCCAGTACCATTCCTCAGAATCCTGCCATAAAACCCTGCCAAAGAAAGACATCACTAGAAATCAACAGAGCTTCAGAAGACACAGAAAAACATTGCCATGGCAGAAAAGTAGTGTAGTAGCTCTGGACAAAGTATTTTTATTGATAGCTAACATCTATGGAAGGACACAGCTTAGTCAATGCCCCAAGCAAGATTAAATTACAGTGACTCCTGCTTGGGAGAAGATGGAGAAGAAATCAAATGTTTTAGGACTTTGTTTTGCCTCCAGAAAGGGTAGCAATATAGAACACATCCATATTTGTCATACTGTTAGAGCATAGTCACTGTTTTTAACTTTTAAATTTTGTGGTGTCTGAGACTGCACAGCTATTTCAGAAGCATCAGGGACACTACTTCACACTTGTTGATGCAGTCCTTAAAATTTAGCAAGCAGAAAGAATGCACCAATTCTTGGTGTGCATAAGCACCTCTTGATGTCTCCATAAAGTTTTTATTTGGTTCAGGGGTTCCCTACTGAGCCTACAGAAAAACTCTCCTAGACAGTCTGCTCTCTGCGAAGCTGCGATGTCTGACAGGGTAGCAGCTAATGGTGCTCTTATTCTATTCTAGGAACTGCTAAGCTCTCTCTGAAGGACTAATTTTCCTTTCCTATTGCATTCCCATTGGATGTCACATCAAACTCCTACTGCTCCTTCACAGGTCTGAAAATTCACCGCTCCTGGGCAATTGTTTCATTTGCAACAGGCATTTGATGGTGCCAGCAGACAGACGTGAGGTAAGTGTTTCGATCAGTGCGGAAGCAGCATGACACAAAAGAAACCACAGTTTAAGGTTCATACAACCTGCCATCAAGCTAACCCCTAAAGAATTAAGCAAGCCAGAAACTATTTTGAACGAATGGGTAGGAAGATTACAATTAGCTTCTTTTTTCTGGTGTCATATGTTGTATAGACAGAGACAGATGAGGTGAGTCTTAGTCTATACTTGTATTAGAGCTAAACCTCTCCTCAGTGGGTTTAAAAGAACAGTTTCAATTATTGTATCTGACAACTTTTTAATGGGTAACTGCCCTGACTGTGCTGCTGAAAGATTCTTAAATGGCCACAAGGCAAAGGAAGACAAACACTCCCTTTCTGTTACAGAGGGGAGCCTTACTTACCTCTGTGCAGAATGGACAACCCCTAAGCATTATCCTGTCGAACTTTGGGATGTACAACAGAACAGGCCCAGAATATTCATTGCAGCTTGTATATGATATGTACATGGAAGACTCATAAAGAAGAGACTAAGAAATGTACCAGAGCCAATAAAACTCATGGCCCAGGTTATGATTGTGCCTGTATAACAAAAAAAAACAAAACAACAAAAAAAAGTATAGTCCGGTAAGGACTTCAAATTGGGTTTTGGCTTCCAAAATTTTGATTTATTTTAAAATGCTACAGTTTTCTAATCCTGTTGACTGAGAACAACCTCCCTGAGTTTTATGTCATTTTGATGCAAAATTGAAACACGTTGCTTTTGAGGAGCATCTCACTCTCTGCACCTCTGTGTGCTAGTCATCCCAGGGTATTGAAATTTATCAGGGCAGAATTGGACTGAAATCACTTCTCCTGAATTGCCTTTAATAACTGATCTGACCACAGAACAGGGCAGAATGTATGACTGACAAAATTCTTAAAAATATATCATTGGAGTGTTATAAATGTCTACATTTATTGGGCAGTGGATATGAATGTGCAGACATAAGGGTAGAAAATTCTGTTCTGGTTGACAAGATACTGAACATAGAGACGGATCTCTAGAGACCAATCAAAGGTGCACTATGGCATTTTAAAGTATAACAATAACATATGAAATGAATGGAAATCATTAACCTACATAGTACATGAGTTTACAGGTTTAACAAGGAAAAATGTGTATGATTTGGTAACAATTTCAGTGACAATGTAATCTAGGGGTAATCTCTAGCAGCTGCTCCATGACTGCCAGAAATAACAGAAAGGCTCTGTGCTACTCGCATTTTTCAGAATTATTTTCTTCTTTGAACATTTTATGCAGATACTTAGAAATTCAGCCTCCTAGCATGGCACAGCTGTGCATATTCCTATGATTTTCTCCTTTTCTTTTTCTTTTTTTTTTTTCCAATGAATTCTTTTGTTCTTTGGCCATTTTATGAATGGAATAATGGGAATACATGCTGTGGGAGTGGGACAGGGTACTGTCTCTCTCTGTCTTCATCAGAAAGACTAATGGGTGGTAGACAATTATGCAGCTACTGATTTCAGCTAGAACTATTCAATATTAGACAAGGCATTCTGACTGTGTTGGAATCTTATTTAAATCTCAGTTACACACCCTGGGAGATGTCTCATTCTTGTACTGCATAGAAAAAAGAAAAAAAAATCAAACATAGCAGCACAATTCAGCAGACTACTGAACGTGCCTATTAGAGTTTCAGGTCTAACACTGAGATTAGCACTTTGCATTTTGCTCTGAGAAACATGTTTATAGATCTCAGCATTTATGAATTGGCCAAGGAGGGCCAGAAAGCCTGTGTGATTTTTTATGAATGGATTAAATAGAAATAGATTTATATGCAAGTAAATGCACTTAGCTGTGGAGCAGTGCATTATTTCTGTTCTCACCAGCAGGAGGACAAACTGTAAGTTATTTGGGAAGTTTAATGAAAAATTTAGAAAACAATTAAGAATGGAAATTAGGAAGCAGAAAATTACAGCACAAGCAAACTCCATAGTCACTTAACATTTTCACAAAGTTTTTTCACAGATTCCAAATCCTTTCATCTGTGATTGTCAACAATTACTTTTTACTGTTTAACTGATATATACATATATATGCAAAGCGATTTTAGCAGGTCTGAAATGTTGATTATCTAAATGCTGAGAAAGAGAGTGGAGAAATATTTACTGACCACTGTAAAAAGAGGTGAATAATATAGAATTGGTGCAGGAGGGGAATCAAATTTCTAACATCTTCATCCACTCCTACAGATATTTGAAAATATCTTGTATTCTGATCGCTGTGTGTTTGTCAGAAAGAAAGAAGTCGAAAAACCATTCAGAAAACAAGTTAAAGAAATTAAACTGCTTCATAATGTTTGTTCTAAACAGTATAACAATTTTGATTGCAAATCACATTCCTCCATCATGGTTAAAACAGAAAGAAAGGGAAAAAAAAAAAGCTCCATAGAAGTGGGCATTTCCAAGTTTTTTTTAAAATGAAAATTATACAGTATATTGGTAGTGATTATTTGATTGATAAGCAAGCCCTTGACTATAATAGAAATGTTGTATTTTACTGATTTTTTTTTGCCTTGAGAGTAGCTGCCCTTGCAGCTGCTCCATATCCCACCCTGTGATCACAGGACTGCACTGGGTCACTGCTACACAGCATCCTCATTAAGAGGTTCTCCACCGAGAACCTTCACAACACGTATCCATGTCACTACCTGGCACATGTGCGAACTCTGTCCTACAGAATTTCCTTTGTCAGGCAATACAATTGAGATGCTTTTTTCTGTTAAGAGCAATTAACGATGAGTTATAATCAAATTAGAAACTTTCTTGGAGACCTGAGATTTGCAGCATTTTTTAAATTTACATAAGCCTGTAGAAAATCCATTTGCAGGACTATTGAGTAGCAAAAGAAGGCTAAGAATATTAACTACCAATCTACTACAGGGCTGAGAAGGCTAGGAATAATAACTACCAGTCTATTACGGATTATGAGAAGAAGAGTCTGAGAGACAGAAGTGTGTATAACTGACGATGGAAGGGGTGGAAGTAAAATGTGAAGTGAATAGAAACACTTTGGCTAGAAAAGCTATTCACTGGACTCCCTAATACTTATCTTCTTTCTCATTTTAAGACATAGCATTATGCATTATGTAAATAAGTTAACTTCAAGTACAGTAGACTTAACGAAGCCATTAGTCTCATACAAAATGACGTTTTCTTTTTCTCATCTCCAGTATTACTGTAAATATGTTCAGCTTTTTTTTTTTTTTTCCTCTCTCTCCCAAGGACTATCTAATTCTTATTTCCATTCAAAGTATTCTAGCCCACTCTATTTCTCTCTGGCAACTGAAAAGAGACTAAGACTAACACCATATAATGCATAGTCCATATTTTACAAATGTGATGTGATTTTAGCTATCAGTTTAAAACCTGACAACAGAAGATCTCTGTAGAAAGCCAGACACTACTGGTTAATAAAAATAAAAAATAAATACAAATAAATACACTGTATTGCATCTTTTATATTTGCACTGGGAAATCTCTTTTCTTTTTAAATCAATCTTCATTATAGAGAAATTTGACCGATCTTAATGTCACTATTACAGATCATAGGTTATGATGTTGCAAAGGTTTCTTCTTATATCTACAGAGGAAATATGACACAGACCCAAATTACCCAAATCTGTTCAGAAAGTATGTTTTTGTTTTTATTTAAACAAATTTCAAGGCTGAAAATCTTGTTTTCCTTTAATTTAGTCTTACTGTAGTTTACAAATATTTAGTTTACTCCTCTATAAGTAGCAGAGCCCTTGCTGCTAAGAAGGCTAGTGGTATTCTTGGCTACATTAGGCAAAGTATCACCAGTAGGTCAACAGAGGTGATCCTTCCGCTCTGCTCAACACTGGTGAGATTGCATCAGGAGTATTGTGTCCAGTTCTGGGCCTCCCAGTACAAGAGACACCTGTACATACTGGTGAGAGACTAATGAAAGGTCAGCAAGATGCTGAAGGGACTGGAGAACCTCTACTGCTAAGAAAGGCTGAGAGACCCAGGACCGTTCAGCCTGGACAAGAGGAAGCTTGGGAAGGTACAAAGAAGATGGAGCCAGACCCTTTTCAGTGGTGGCCAGTGCCAGGACAAGAGGCCAGTGCCCAGTGCCCAGTGCCCAGTGCCAGGACAAGAGGACAAGAGGCAGTGGGCACAAAGTGTAATACAACAGAGTCCATCTAAACATCAGGCAGCACTTCTTTACTGTGCAGGTGACTGACCACTGGCACAGGTTGCCCAGAGACATTGTGGATTCTCCTTGGAGATCTTCAAAAGCTGTCTGGACATGGTCCTGGGCAACCTACTCTGGGTGTTCCTGCTTGAGCAGGAGTGTTGTACCAGATGGCCTCCAGAGGACCCTGCCAACTTCAGTCATTCTGTGATTTTGTGAACAGTGAGGTTGTCCTCTTAAAGGTGGACATATTTTGTATGCCCCAGAAGGTCCATGACTTGATGGATGCACATCAATTGGCCAGTGGTCCATGCAGAAGACAGATATATAAACAGAATTTATGGGTTAGACGTATGTAAATTCCATATCATTAGAAATTAGTTTCCCCAACATTCATGCAACTAACCTATTTACTCATTTTATTGAAATTGTAAATATCATTCTGCTATTCATAACACACTCTGTTCTACTGCAGTTTTGTCTCTTTACCGTAATTAGTATAAAGCTTTTTGTAGATGATTAGGGAGGGAAAAATATAATGACCACAAAATTTATAGATAACTCAAGGACACTTTTATTTATATGAATAATAACTTATGTAAATTGGTTAAATGAGAGACTATGCTGTCAGAGTTTCTCATATTACCCACTTCTCTGTTTACATGACAGATGGTTTAGATTTACTATTAGCATACTAGTGGGAAGCTAGAAAGAAAGAAAATTTAAATAGCTGTGAATTCCCAGAAGGGAGCAATACCAGTTTTCAAGAGGGTGCTTTTTGAGAATTTATAAACTGAATTAAAGAAAAAATATAATGCAGGATGGAGGTTGTTTTCATTTACAATGAGGATGATTTTAATCTAATTTCAAATACATCTAAAAGATCTTTAAAGTACTTATTGAAACAGCATTTCTATGGGTCAAATCAGACTTCTTATCTTTGCGCTTGATTAAAACAAAGTCTGTTCTGACTGTAATACACCTGATTTTCAGTTCACTGACTAAACTAAACAAAATAGGGAATATCATGTTAAAAACAATCTCTCTTCAAAAACACATGGAATCATTATGGTTGAGGTATGCTCCCAAGCATACTCAGTTCTCACTAATAGAAGATACTGGAAGATGTCTTTAACAGTCAGCATCCTTTGTGACCATCCCTTCCCCTGTCATTTGCTGATGAGCAATATATCTATGTCCTGGCATCTTAGTATCTCTGAGATTTGAGGCAAAACGGGTCAAGTCACCCTCTTTTAAAAAATGCCATGGTAATGAGGTTGTATTTAATAGGTACTCTGCAACATCCTTAACTAAACTACTGATGAGGTAAAAGAAATCATATATCAGTTGCTGGTAACACTTGTTTTTTAGTTGTAAAGGAAGGCATTTGGAAATATTACCACACAGACATCTACCTATACTTAAGACCTATTTATTATGTGTGGTTCTCTGTTTCTTGCATCCCAAAGGCACTGGAACACACACAAACTCCCCACACTCAGAAACTGGCAGAAACCTAATTGTTGGCACTTTTTTGTGTCAAAAGTAATTGTGATTTGAGTATATGTGAATCCTCACATTCACAGATTCTCCTTAGTATTTCTTCAGTGCCAACCTTTTCCTTAAGAATAGGAAAAGTTCATATACTTGATCTGTTATCAGGCTACCAATTTGTAACCATTGTCCAAGAAGACCTCTACACCTGGGACTAATTTTACAAATGCTGAGGTCCTCTGGTCATACTAAAGCAGAATATAATGCCTCTCTAGGCAGCAACCAGAATGTGTTAATAACTGTTCCATTTTTAACCAAAATAAAATCCTTTTTATTAAGGTATATTGTAATGAAGGAAACCAAATAAGATACCAGTTATGGTGCATAAATTCTTTATGTTAGAAGTCACAATTCTCTTTCTACTTTTTTTCCCTGTTGATTTTTTTTTTTCCTTAGAGATTTCATTACTTTGTAGAGAAAGGATTATTTTACCATGGCTGATCTACTGTAATAACATTAAAGCAGAATATTACTAATACAGTATATTCAGCCATATTATGTCTATCAAAAATATACACTTATCTGCTGTTTACATAACTCATCTCTTAAACACATACCCCAACTCCCTATGAGAAATAGATTGAGGCAGTGAAAGTTAGACTGCAGAATGTGAAGAACCATGCTAAGAACAACACTAAATAGCAAATGAACAGCACCAGTTTGGGATGGATACCAGCAAATGTTAATCTCGGAGGCTGTTAGATATCTGGGGACCTTCAGGATATCAGTCCTTACAGTGATGGAATTGCAAGGCTAGCAAAACTGAGTGGCACCAGTATTCAGTATATATATGCATATATATATATGTTGCTATATAACAGCAACACTGGCTTCCTTACAGCCCTTAGAACATTTCAAGAAATTTGGTAGTGTTTCTAAATCTTTGGCAGTTCCATTACTGTAGATGAGCATAATAGAGGCATTTAGATGCCTTACCTAAAGCATCATGGGACTGGAGGCATGATCTTCGTGGTTGTAAAACCTCAAGCCTAATCACATCAAGCTGAATCACATATCTAATCCATTGGTATTAGTCATACTTGTTGATATATGAGGTTTCTGTTAAAATCTTAAATAAAAAAAAAAAAGAGGAGTAAAAGATTCAATAAAAAATGTAGTACAAAAAAAAAAGAAAATTTAGGTAGTTTAATTGTCTAACTGAAGCAAGTATTTTAATGACAAAAATCATGCATGTGAAGATTTATGCTACACCTTTTCTTTCAATGATGAGTCAACATTTTTTCAAACAGGTTTCCATCAGATGCTTGCTTAAAGATGCTTCCTCAATGCTTATATTAATTTCAGGAAATAAATATAAAAATGACAGAAGCTAATTCAGTTATGACGGAAAATATTAATTTGATTTTTCATTGCTTAAGACAAAAATAGGTTAAGAAAAATCTCTGAGACAGTTAAGTATTTCTCATCATAACTAGCAAAATGATTGCATAAGTCAGTGAGGGTATACTCATCAAAAAGTTTTCTGGGAAAGAAATTTAAAAAAAAACAAAAACATAAAAGGTTTCCCTAAAAATAGTGTCAATGCACTTTATATTTGACACAATACTTGTTTTGTAGGCAGTTATTGCAATTAATGGAAATTGTGAATTAGGATCATCTGTTTTCTTTTTCTTTTTCCATATGTTCTGCTAATTCCATTTTAATATATATTTATTAAAAATAGCTACTTGACCCCCTTAACTAAATTTTAGAAATATTTTTAAGTAATTATGTACATAGCTACTCTGGTAACAGAAGGAAATATACAAATCTGAGGATCAGGCCTGGTGATTAGAAATATATGTCATTAGCAAGAACCAGCTGATTCATTTCATAAAGGAGAGTTAAAAATCTCCATGCACACTCTCAACTTTCAGCATGAAATTACACAAGCTGTGCAATAACATGGAATACCGCCACCCATTATGGATCCCAATTAATCCATGGTTAATATATACCTGAACCATTTCTAAAGATGTTTTACCCACGTTTAGGAAACAGAATCATTTTATCTCTGTCTTGCATGTGACTAGATATGTCTAAGAGCTTTCGACAGTCCCTGCAGGATTCCATATTTTTGTAAGAGATATTAGAAAAATAGAAAATGGACACCAGCATCATCTTGTCCTTGAGTATTAATAGCTATTGTTAATTTCTGAAGTTATTGTTCATAGCTTATTTCTGGGCTAAAAAAGAAAAAAAGAAAAGTTTTCTGGGTTATAATCATTTTGTTAGTTAGAATAGACATCCTTTATCTGCCTGAAAAGGGCAGCAACTGAAATCTTTCCCTGATCATTCAGGAACTGCATTAGTTTAAAAAAAAAAAAAATTCTCCTTTCTGCTTCAGTTATCCTTGGGATGGAAACAAAACTTGAATAAAATAACAGAAAATCTAATCTAGAGCTTTATAAAATGTGGGTGTATTTGATATGTCCCTGTAGTCCAAGTCCAATTAGTACAAGAAGGGTTTACAGAGATTATAGTCAAAGATAATATTATCTCTTCAGCTGTTGCTTGTTTCAGTTTAGACTGTAAAATTTTATCTTCTACAACATCCTTTTACAACTCTTCCAGCCCCTCTTGGCCTTTCTCAGCCTTCCCCAATTATGAATTTTTTATTACATTAATTAAAAATTGTTTGTATTCTCAGTGCTTCAAATGGGCTGTATGTCACTACCTGAAGTCATTCTACAACTTCTCTAGTAAATGGCCAGTGTCTCAGAGGTGATTGTCAGAGCAAGGGTGGCTGGACTTACCAACATACTAAAAAATAAAATAAAATAAAATAAAATAAAATACAATACAATACAATACAATACAATACAATACAATACAATACAATAATAAAATAAAATCTCTCCTGAGAAATTTTTCAGCTGGGCCATGGTTGAGGGTGTTTGGTAAAAAGTCAACTGAAGTTTAAAGTTAGGGATAAGGTTAGGATGAGTCATATGGTTAGGAGACAGAAATATCAGAGCTGCAGCTGATGCAGGGCTGGGAAGAGGATGCCAAAAGGATAGGTGAGTTGTAAAAACATTTCTCCCCTGACAATTTTGTCGTCTGGGCAAACATTTAGGACCTTAGCTTAGGATTCAGCAGAGGGTCTTGCTTTAGGATTAGGGTTCAGAGAGACACAAGACCTAGAGCTGAAGTTGGGCAGAGTCTGTTAAACGAAGTAGTGGGCTGTATAACATTTTCTCCTCTGACAGCTTTGTCACCTAGACCAAAGGTGGGGCTCTTGACTAAGGCTCAACCAAAGGCCTAAGTGTTAGGGTGAGGATTAGGGATAAAGACAGAAGAGAGAGAAAGCCCAGATCTGTTGTATGACTGGGGTTGTATAGGGGCTGCCAAAGGAAGGAGAGGTCTACAAAAAGTTTTCTTCCCTTTTCAGCTGAGTAAGCACAATATCTTGAGATAAAGCTCAGATGAAGGCCTAGGATTTGGGTGAGGGTTAAGGCTGAGAAAAGGAAAGCTGAGAGTTTAAGCATCCATGTAGTTTGAAAAGCACTCTTAAAGGGAAGGGTTTTCTACAAAATATTTGTCCTCTGAGGATCATCTCATCTTTGGTGGTGGTCCATGGTTAGAGCTTGCTTGATGCATATGGTTAATTTCAGTGTTAGGGTTGAGAGAGGAATAAAGCTTAGGAGAGAGGATGGAAAGGAATAGTCAGATGAACTTTGGGCTGGAAGTTTTCTTCTGAGAAACATTTTATCCTAATATTTAATGCTTAAAGAAAAAAAAAAAACTTTTTAACTACTTTTTCCCATTGTGTTTTTTCTCTTTGTTCTAGGAAATGAGCTGTTGTTAAGGATGCTTCTGTATCAGCTGAAATGAAGAATATATGCATGTGAAGCTTCACTTGTTATGTTCATCAGGCTTAGCATACAATATGCCACCAAGTAAAACATCATGAATTTGAAACATAAAAATACATAAATAACTTAAGAAAGACATAACAAGGCATTATTTTTAGGAGTTATAGGCAAATAATTTCACAAAGATTGGAAAAAACACCAGTTTAGAAAAAGTGGCAAATAGGAAAACTGGAAAAAGACTCTTCACTGAATACGACACATTGAATTATTCTCCTAGTTATTTCAGTGTCTGGTGCAAGTAAGGCAGATACAAAATAACTCAGAGCTAAATCAAGAGCTAACTACAAATGCTGAAAGGCGGAGGGTGAGCAGCTACAAGAACTTAAACACATTCAACAACTTTGGGATGCAAGCTGCTGCTGAGTGAATTAATGCATTTATATTGAACTCTGTTATGACTAAAACATTCCCAGTGCTTACAGAGGCAGACAACACTCTCTGAATGGGAGGTCTATTATAGGTAAGTTGGGCATTACAACCAATACAGCAATGATGTCGAAGGCAGCTTGCATGATTTGAACCAGATGCTATCCAGTCTGCCAGATTCTGGCTTCTTACACAGTCTTTGAAGAGAAGTAGTCATGATATCTGTTAGACACTTGGCACTGGATTAACTGCATATTTACAGACTGGCAGTACTCCACATGCATATGGTTGAGTTCAGGAAGGTAGGCAGTGGCTACCTCTGTGTTGTCTTGAATAGATTTGCGAGACAGTGCTCTAGCAATGTCCACCCTACATGCTACGTGCCTGTCTGAGGATTTGATCAAAAACATGGAGAACACCAGCACATGGATTAGAGGCAATCCAAGAGGCCAGTTGTGGTATGAAGACTGGGATCCCCTGCAGTAGCAACAATCTTCCTAACATAAATGCTTCTGAGCTTTTTGAACAACAAAGCAGGTAATCCCTTTTTACTGAAAAATACTACTACACGTCCATCATCTGTGTATTTCCTTCACTCTTAGCCATGTTGCTTTCAGTCCATCAAGCAAGACATCCCTTTGTATGAACATGTAAATAGTAAACAGCTGATAACGTATTTATCCTCTTCTGAATTTTCAGTAGCATTTCTCAAAATGATATTTAGCCTGTGACAAGGTTTTGAGAACACTTCATCACTTTTTCCTTAAAGAGAGAGAGAGAGAGAAAAGGAGGAAGGGAGGAAGGGAGGCAGGAAGGGAGGAAGGGAGGCAGGAAGGGAGGCAGGAAGGGAGGAAGGAAGGGAGGAAGGGAGGAAGGGAGGAAGGAAGGGAGGAAGGGAGGGAGGGAGGGAGGAAGGAAGGAAGGAAGGAAAAAAATGCCACATGCTTCAAAAAAAAAAAAAAACTTATGTTGGGCTAGTTCTGATTTCATACAAACAGATCCCCAAAAACCTAGGAGAGAAAAAAGTCACGAGTTTTGTGTGGGGAGTGGGGTGGTGATGAGATTATTGTTTCTGCATTATGAGCTGCAGACGTTTCTGAGTCTTGCTACAAATCAAGTGTATGAATAATTTAAGATTAAAACACAATAAGCTCCCAGAACTAAACTCAGATATCAACAGTTATTCTGAGCCATGCTGACAACACCCACAGCTTTATGCTCTATTTAGTCAGTGTGACTACTAGGCCATCTATGTAGGTGGTGGTTGAGTGGTTCAGACAAGGCATCATCCAAGACTGCCAAAAATTAGCTGTTTGCTGCTGTTACACAGACATGAGCTCAGAACCAAGAGATTGCATGGAGAGCTTCAGAGAGAATAGACTTTACAGTAGCAGATCAAAAAGCATCTCATATAAAATTATAAAAGTATGACACAATGAAGTAATAAAGAATAGTGTATTACAAATAAGGCATACCTTATTTATATATGAAACAAATACGTATTTTGTTTCAACCTGAAGACAAAAAACTTGCAAGATATTTCTACCTCAGAAGTCCCTAACAGACGGACAGTCCGCTAGGGAAGAAATCCAACCTTAGTTACCTGTTCCAGAGACAAAGAGTTGGAAAAGATTTCAGAGGAGCTGCAAACGGGAACCTCCAAATACACACCAGTTTAGAAAAATAAAAGAATCCCCTCTCAGAGCAGAATTGTTCACTTGGTAACTTACTGGGTGACATGAAAGTGTAATTCTAAAAAGACAAATCAATAGACTTATTTTGTTACTTGCATTCAAACTTACTTTCCCACCTGTTCCCCTTGGAAGTCCCAGATAATCTTCCCCTTCTGGTGCTTCACACTTTTGTTTCTGCTTGCTTTTTTTTTGCTTGTTTGTTTGTTTTTGCTTTTCCTTTGTTGTTGTTGTTGTTGTTGTTGTTTTATCTCTTTTTACTAGTAGTTTCTATTTCCTTAGTCTAAACAATTTCAAGATGAAACCCAGACAGTTATAGTTTTCTTATGTTCTTAAAAGCCAGTATGACTTTCAGGTCTTTCTACTGAGTTTTACTTTAAACACTGAGGCCAGAGTCTAAGGCTACAAACCAATCAAGCTGTACAGGCAAAAAATGGAGCATCTCCTGCTACTACGGGTATTTAACATAGACAGCTTAGGCAAACACTCTTTTAGACATTGAAAGATATTTTACTGCACAGTGGAGGAGAGTAGGGCTTGACTCTTGTAATAAATCTTAACTAATTATGATAATACATGAGGAATATAATTAGCTGCTCATCTCATGCCTGTGACATCTACTAATCTATATGTTGGTTTATTACTTGCACTCTGATGTTTATAAAGGCAAGACAGCTTTTCTCTATAGTAGTACTAAACAGCTGTTCCTCAATTCCCAAAGTCAGATCTTCCAAACTACTTTATCAAAGGAGACTTTTGTGCTCCTTTGCAACTCCAAGGGGATCAGCAGGACAATTACAAGGTTAATGTTCATACAGCTCATAATCTCTGCAGACAGAGTAGGTACTGTATGGATTAAAAAACTGTGCCTCAATGCTTAGTGAATAACTCATTAACAACTTACAGTGAGCAACTCATTTTTGCAATCAAATGAACCTCCGATTTTCAGCATGATTCTTTTCATAGGTGTATGTTAACACTTGTAGGATTCCCTTTTATAAGTGACAAAAATTGCACAGTGTTCATTTCCACCACAAGCATCTGCACCACCTCCCTCAGGTCACTTATTAATCATTTTTATCAGATTACATTCCCAGACTACATATTATACCACAATTATATACCAGAGTAGTAAATGATGGCACAGCTGGTAGCATGCCCAGTTATTAATAAATCTAATTCCTTCAGTAATTCTTGATGCTTTGAATGACAAAAATTCATGTTCGGGTAACGTCCCTGAATATATCTGAGCTCTCTGAAAGAACCACATCAGTGGTGGGTATAAATCAGACTTTTCTACAATATCTGTAGCTATGCTTCCCATATTCCTTATTGCTTCATGACCGACAAAGTGAGAGAAAAGATAGGAGGCACTGGCAGAGAAATCACAGAAGTCAAATACGTTGTGAGATGAAACCTCATAGACAAGGGAAAAAGCATCCTTTTGGTATGAGTCACTGTCAAGAAACCATGAGAATTTGATCCACATGCAATATATAACCTACAACATACCAAACATCAAATCTGTTTTGAGAAGTGGATATCATGATTAATCCTACACACTTTGAGTCAGCAAATGAATCAAGAATTTAATTCTGTGAAGTACTTTAACTTTTTTTTTTTTTTTTTTTTGATTAAAAGCCACTGGATCCTGAACAGTTTGCACCTGTAAATTCTGAGGTTTATTGAGAAAAGAGAAGCAGAATACAGAGGCTGTGCTGTAGTGGGTGTCTCTGGCAAGGTATTGGCAGTTGGCAGGGAGCTGCAGTGATGGCCTCTGTGAGAAGATACAGACATTTACAGCCAGTTCCAATAGGCCCACCACAGGACATGGCTGAATTCTTCAGGAAAGCTGGTGGTAACTCTAGAAGAATGTATTTAAGGAAAGGCAGAAAATGCTGGACAAGGAGGGGAAGAGGGGAAAAAAAAAAAAAAAAAGTGAGAAACAGCAGAGGGAACACTAAGGTAAGAAGAGGAAGAGGAGGAAGAGGAGAAGGGGGTTCACTCCTGTTTTTATTTTCTTTCTTCCTTTTCCTGTCCCACTGAGGGGGAGAGAGATGTGAGTGGCTGAGCAGGAGCCTTCCAAACCAGTTTTAGCTGTGCCCCTGTTTATTCCTGCTTCTATCTTTGTGCTGGGGTTGTGTCACTGGGGGCAGAGATGTGCCACTTGGTCCAGTTGGCACCAACCCTACAGAAGAACCAACAAGCCTTCTGCTGGATCAGCCTGTGCGTGTGGGAAGGGAGGAAGCAGTTTAGTGACTGGTTGCAAGTGGAGGCCACTATTGAAAGGTCCCATACACTCCCCTTTCCTCCTGACTACCTGCTCTCATTTTTCTGAATCAATATTTAAATGTTCAGATTAAATATTTAAACAATATTTAAAACTAACAGTTCACCAAATGTGGTAAATAAGAGCAAGGACTTTGTCTATTTTAAAGTTTCAAATACATAGCAAAAGTGGTTTCTGTAGTATGGAGTTACATTCAAAGAATTAAAAAAAAAAAAGTTTGAAACTGGAATATTTTAAAGAATACATGACTTCTAAATCAGAGTGGATAATGTGTTACACAAATCTTTTTTCCTGCAATTCCTGTGAATAACACAAACTCATGTAAAATGAAGATGCAAATAGATATATCTGAGAACAAAAACATTAGTGACAAATATGTAACTCACATTATCGACTGTTGTCTTCCCACTACTTCAAATAAACGTTACAACTCTCTTTCTGGTTCCTCCTATTATTCCCTGATCAAAGTAATAGAAATTCTGCTCATTTTGTAATTTCTTTGATGATTTTCTGTAGCCTTAAGCTGTTCACCAGAGAAGATCGCAACATGTAAGCCCAAGTCACTAGAGAATTTAAGCACGTTCAATTTTATGAATTATCATATCATAACAGAAGAAGCTGCACACATGCTTAAAATTTCAAAATCACTTTACTTTTTAGTCTTACTCAAAATGTATCCAGAGAGGGTCACTAAAAAGTATGTAGATCGCTCATTATCTACAAATTTCAGAAGCTTCCTCCTTCTTCAGTAATTAAAAAAAAAAAAAAATAGTGTTTATGAACAACTGTCTCTCCTTAAGGCATCTGTGCTACATGCTAATAGGAAAAAAAAGCAGTATCTAAGGTCTCATTGCTTGTCATTGTGGTTATCTATTCCCTTTGATATAAACCACTAGAAAACTGTTTAATATATTGCATTAAAATGAATTTAATTTGACTATATAAAATAATTTTTGTTGTTGATCCTGTGTATATATTATTTTTCTCCCCAGCCTTTCAGTTTCACTGAAGCATGAATGTTATTTTGCCTGTATAACTGAGAACTCTTATTCTAAAACAAAGTTCACTGAATTGGTACCCAAGTGTAAATGTAATTAGTAATACAACTTTTACAGTGACATGCAAATCTATGCATAGTGCAAAATGTTTATTGATGCCATTTATTGCATTTCTAGTCTGTATGTAATGTCTCCCTAAATATAATGTGCTTGGCAAGGTTTTTCATGTACTATTTATAGCACTTGAAATAGTGTAAACATGAGGCATTTCATTGCTATACCTAATCAACCTTAATTATAATACAGAAAATAATACATAAAATTAAGTGTGCAAAGGCAATCTCCAAGTCTTTCTCTCTCTCTCTTTTTTTTTTTTTCATCTGATCCTATCAAGGAGGAATTTCTAATTGTAATTGCATTGTTTCAAAGAAAGTAGGAGGCTCTATGAAGTTATTCGTCTGTGAAGGTTTCCTCAGATGTTCTTGCCCATGTTAAGGCGCAACCCCAAATAAGTCTGAGAATTTATTTCACTCCAGTGTACCATGCAGGGCAGCAAACCCTTAGACTATTTAAGTTGAACACTACCCACAACAACATTTTGCAAATTACTTAGATTAAACAGGTAAAATGACCTTGCAGAAGGCTGATGGCACAAATTGCAATAGCATATGATTCTTTATTGCCTAGTACTTAATTATAATATGTTTCATGATAAACACTAAGGTTTCTTTACTTATTCCATTACAAAATGAGAAAAGACCTGCCTCATCTCATTAACGTGTTCCAAGGATCATTAAGTGCTGTAAAAGTTCTGGAATCATTGTAAATCTTCACACTATTTCATAATGTGCTATATGATATTCATAATACATTACAACTGAGTGTTGTGTATTCATTTTATTGTTGCATAAAATAAACCACAAAGAAAGTGATTTACTCATGGTTAATTAATAAATAAATAAAGATAATCACGAGTGATTGAGTGATGGTAACCTTCAAAGTTCTGTTCTTTAGTTCATGCAGTTTCATAAGAAACTTCATTTAGTCAAAGGTAATCTCAGACATTACACATATGTGAATTTGACAGGATTGATGCACATTTCATTGATTAGGTGATGATGAATTTAGTACACAGCTCTATTTTTGCTTCAGTTAAAAGAGATAATCAGGATCCCTGCATTTGATACAGATTATTTTTTTCCTGTTATGACTCAGAAAGGAAACCTTCAAATTCTGGTAGCTCAAATATCTTCTGATAAATCACCTGGATACTACTTTGGGGATATTGTTTGGGCTTGGTTGGTTGGAGTTATTTGTTTTTTACCTTCAAGCCTGTCAAACTCAAGACGGAGGTGTTGGCAGCATTTAAAGACCAACAAATAAAAAAAATTGCTACAAAAATATCTTCAAAACATGAAAAGGAACAGGAGTGGTTCAGCAATACAGTACATTTGGCTGGTTTGTATTAAAAAACAAACAAACAAACAAAAAAAACTTCCTCAATTCAACATTTCAACAGTACCTAAAAGTTACTTTGCTGGTACTCTGAGGAGAGAAGCCAGCAAGAACATTTTTCCTATCTAATAGTCTGAAGAGGCCAGCTTATACCACATATGGGCTGAAAAGCAGTTTGACATTCTTTATGAAAGGTTACCAAGAATATAATGTCCTTTTGTAACTTGGATTGGAAGTTTTTACAATGATTCTAAAATCAAATTCATCTAAGCCTCCAAACAGTAAGTATCTTCTATGCACACTAAAGATTCTCATCTGGCTGCACTAGCCATACCATTCTTGATCAAATACATAGAAGAAGACACATTATAAAAATTGGATATGTAGAAATATGGTACACCTTTGTCTCTGGCATTTAAAAGTGGTTCATATCCAAGAAATAGCTGATTGGTCCTGACACAATGTGTGATTTGGATCATAGGAAAATGCATTTTTTTCTTCAAAAAGTATGTTTTAACCTGAACATACAACTTCAATTTGACTAAAATCTAAAGGAGGTTTTAGACTTTTTATAAAAAATGATGCCAATCATGATTACGTTCAGAAGTCAGTGGATTTCTTTGGTCTGAACTGAATTGTTCTGCTGAGAATTTCCAGGAAAGTGTTATCTGGTAAAAGTTTAATTTTTATGTTCATCAGGAAATAATAACTGATTCTAAATATTAGAAGGGTAAGGGTGGTTAATTTTTCATTTAACTTATGTACATGGTCCTGATCATTACAACATTATTTGCAAATTCATAGGATGGCTTAACTGAAAACAAAATGCATGGGTAAGGGAGGTGATGAGACTCTTTTTACCAATCAGCTAATGGACAAAAAGGAAAGGTTCTTTGTTTAATTCCTTCCTCTTTCATAATGGTCTTGCATCATGACTTACTAGAAAGAAGTCTAGATATCATGTTCAGATATTATGGTAAAGAACAAGTTCAGTCTTATTGGGAACAGTGTCCCGTTTTACATTAAACTTTGAAAAATATTGAAAGACAGAGCTTATTTACAGAATATGAAAAAGAGAACATTCAGTGATTAGGGCATTTCACCAGAGAGGTAGGACGTCTTACCCAGCTGCTCTAATTTCAGTGATTCATACAAAAGGGTACAATTTCTGTATGAAATAATCAATTTTTTTAGAGAAAGAAAGAAAGAAAAAAAAAAACTAAAAAGGCTAGACAGTGCAGACAGTTTAATTTATATTTATTCCTTCATTAATAATTATATTCCTTAAAAAGGTGTTTTTTTCTGTAACTTTTAATTCCTGAGAACCAACAAAAGAAAAATAAAAAAATACACATCCATTTAAAACATTCATGACTGTCCACAAGCTGTTTAATGAGTAAATGCAGGATTTACAAGTCCATCATCATTAGAACTCTCCTTCAGTTGTTCTCAGCATGTTCCTGATAAAAATGATATAACTGCTATACTCCACTGATCATAGCAAAATAGATATATTGCCCTGCACTGAAATTCTGTCTGTGCTTCTGTCACTTGTGCAAGGGATCACAATTATATGCTGTAGAAAATGAATTAATGGAATAAATGAAGTATGCAGATATCTGTCAGCACTGACAAACAACTTTGCTGTTCAATTAGCATAACTCCATCCTTTATTAAAGAACTGGGATTACTCATCACAGTTAAATGCTTTATTTATTTAAGATGCTCATTTATAAAACAGACCTAGAGAAGTATCAATTTATTTCCCTAAAGCCTTTCAGCAAAAAAAAAAAAAGCCTTTCAGTTTTAAAACTGTGGGCCACATCTCTAATCCATACTGTTTTGTGAGCTGCTTCTTCACCCATTCACATGATGTGACATTCCCATGGCAACTACTGTAACTGCCAACATGGAAAAATACTAGTAGCGTATTTAATGCATTTTCACTTAGCAATAAGAACATCATCCCTTTGGGGGGCGAAATGTAGGCAAAGCAGCCATAGTTTGCTGGAAGAAGCTGCAGAACATACCAGCACCTGCATGGAAGGAGCACCCTGGGACAGCTCTGAACTCACCAGTGGATTTTCTGAGACCTCTGTGCTGTAAAGCTATGTAAAATACCACTAATGGATGGTTCCTAGAAAGAGAGACTTGAGGATAATAATCATAGGCTTGGTGTGAGTATTCACGTATTCACATGTTTTTGGGGACTGTTCAAGGAGGGCTGCTTCCTGACAGAGGGCTCCATGCTCAGAAACTCAGCCTGGAAAGCTCCTGTTCCTGCTGCCCTCTGTGGGAGCTGTCCCAGGAAAAGCTGGGTTGAAACACCAGTCCTTCAAAGCATGGGACAAGGTGAATATCCTACATTGACACCTTGACTAAAAAAAAATGTGAAGTTTTGGTCCCACCAGGGAAGACAAATTGAGATAAGATAAACACGGTCTGCAATTATTTAAGAAAAAGAAGTTGATAAGGTTTCAACTTTGCCTCATTTCCAGGATCTATTTGCACATCTCTTGAAGTGTGCTTTGTGTCTCTCATGGTACAGTACAAATCACAATAAATAAAAAACAAAATCACATATTAGGTGATTTAAATTAAGGATATAAATTTATATCAAGGCTTCAGGATAGACATATCAACAGAGAAAAATTATTTCTGCCCACATTAGAAATCAATTTGATAGCATCAACTTAAAATAGTTTGTAAGCATAAAACAAGAATATGAAACCATTCTTAAAAGGAAAGAAAAGAAGAAAAAGAAAGAAAGAAAAAAAGAAAAAAAACCTCTGTAATATCAAAATAGTTCTCTCAGATCACTTCAGAAATACACTGGACCACCCTATTATTTAACCTTATCCTCTGCTGCCATCCTGTGGCTATTTAGTTAAAAATACTGTTAATAAACGTTTAGGTACGTGAGTGGTATAACCTGAAAAGTCTGCACCTTTAGCAAAATGTAGACAAAACATCCACTCTTGGGGTGAAGCAGAGTGTTTTCAGGCAAGAAGTACTGACAGTAAATTAACACTAGGAAAAAAATTTAAGTACATATCTTTTAATAAACCACAGAAGACTGAGCAATTACAGATAAATAAGGGAAAGAATCCTTCTTTCTGTCCAAAAATTAGGTGTTTAGGTTAAAGCAGTTGTGGGATTTCCCCTTGTGAGATATCAGAAAGGCAAAGGACAGGGAGAGGTAGCTCCAATGGCAAATCCTTCCATCTCAAAAAAGGGATGTCTAAAGTAAGTAGTATTAATTAACATTTGGCTGTGCCTCACTCTCTTGTTTGCCTACAGAGCAATCATCTAAGGACTTGACACTCAGATAGTTAATGTCACTTGGAGAGTGCAATCCCACTCTGAATAGAACCGCAGACCCTTATAGTGCATCTGTATAAGCATGGCCTGGCACTCATTTAGTATTTTGCAAACATCAAGGAAGAGGGTACTGCTCAGTAATGCAAAATTATTAATACGATTTTTAAGCTGCTAAAAGCATGACATTTTTTAGCAGATATCCAACTTCAGAGAAATAGAAAAGCTTCTATCTCAGTTTTAGGTCTGGAAAAAATACTTGAAACTAGTATCTAGCAGAGCAAGAAATAGGGAAGAACCCTTCGGTGATTTTTAACCAGGAGCTTGATCAACTTGCCAAAATTATTGTGTGACCATCAGCTGTGGCCTTGACTCTGAGAACTGAGAACAGCTCTATTGTTTGTTTTTTATTATTTTTTTTCCATAGGCATAATACTTTCCTTGTTTGCTAGATGTACAAATATACGTGTTTAACTCTTCCCAGTCCTAAGCCACTATCATTGCTGATGACTCATGGCCTGTCTGGAACATTGAGCTGATGCACATCATCTTTGCTGGAAGCCCTGAGCTACAAATGTTAGGCAATGTTTAAGAGATGTAGTTTCCCAGACAGTACGTGTTCAGTTAAATCAAGGCATTAGGAAGAGCATCTCCATAAGACACCTGGGCTCAGAACTCAGATAACTAAAGAAAGCTGCTTTTCTACAGCCTGCACTTGTAGAAAGGGATCCATGATCACTGCTGCAAGAGAAAGAAGAGCGGCCAATTGCCACAGTTGCCCATATTTATGTTTTAGTCTTATTTGCTTTGACACTTTTGACTATCAAAAGTGGCTGGGACTTTAAGAATGATTGGCTTCTCTCTGCCAAATGAAGATGACAACCAGTTAAATTAATAGTCGAAGTACATAGGCCAGCTGTTAACCAGATTTTATCCTCAGCCACATAAAAAGGATGTTTGTTTTCTTTCTTTTCATAATTCTGTCAATACATATTTCATGGAAGATAATGGCCAACGGAGGAACATCTACAAGTATTGTGCACAAGAGATGGAAAAAGTTTTCTGTGCAAGGAGTAGAGAGCCTTAGTCTGAGCAGAATGATTTTCATAGAGAGGATGAGCTAGTGCTACTGTAAATAATGAGCAGAGGGCTCATTCATGGGGAGCTTCTATCACAAGATCCAACAAGATCACAGATCCAAGAAGAACATAAATTAACAAGAGGGAAAAGAAGAGCAAATGCTAGAGAGACAGATTGGCATTTTATGACTAGAATCACAGAATCACAGAATCATCTAGGTTGGAAGAGACCTCCAAGATCATCTAGTCCAACCTCTGACCTAACACTAACAAGTCCTCCACTAAACCATATCACTAAGCTCAACATCTAAACGTCTTTTAAAGACCTCCAGGGATGGTGACTCAACCACTTTTCTGGGCAGCCTATTCCAATGCCTAACAACCCTTTTGGTAAAGTTCTTCCTAATATCCAACCTAAACGTCCCCTGGCCCAACTTTAGCCATTCCCCCTCATCCTATCACTGGGCACATGGGAGAATAGACCAATCCCCACCTCGCTACAGCCTCCTTTAAGGTACCTGTAGAGAGCGATAAGGTTGCCCCTGAGCCTCCTCTTCTCCAGGCTAAACAACCCCAGCTCCCTCAGCCGCTCCTCGTAGAAGAAGGAGAAAAATGAATGGAAGAGAAGATAGAAGATCATCCTTCTCTTCTTCTAGAGGGATAACTCCAAAAGAGCAGGAAACAGAAGCAGAGATCTCTGACACCTTTGGGTCAGGGTAAGAGCTTGATAAGATTAGACAACATTAGGCATTCAAAATGGTGGCAGCAAAAGATGAAAAACACAACTGAATAAAAAAAACATACACAATAATGAGTGTTCTGCACTATCCATATCGCCAACCACATCCAAAAGACATCTGTGTTATTTTCTTTGGGATTCACTGATAAGACGCTCAGTGAGGTACAGAAAGTGAAACTCATCTGGAGCACTGACAAGAAAATTCACAAGTCACTACAAGCTTGGATGAGATCCTAAAATTCACAGCAAGGCTCTCCTAGTTGACTACGATTAATCTGGATTCAGATTAATAACTCTACACAACAGGAAAATTGCTTTCATGATTTACTGGCATCCTAGTGGACGTACAAGACAAGGATAAAGAACTCTTTCCCAGACAGCAGCATCAGAAGCACTTGCCTGCAAGTGCTGAAAAGAAAAGGTGCTAATTACTTTGTGTAATTAAGCCTTAAGAGAGGCATTTATATTTTATGAGCCTAACAGTTGTGAAGCCATGTAACCAGATGAACTATCCCGTGGAGGTCCATAGGACTGTTTATTTGGCTTAAAGATTCATTATTATAATAAATAAATAAATAAATAAATAAATAAAATTACATTTGAATGGAGAAAAGTCTTAGCAAATATTTTCAGAGTAAGAATCCAGCTCTGAAAGGCAATAAAAAATGTTTCTCAGGTAGAAATTTGCTTAATTTTCTTTGCTTTTTATTTTTGCTGCTACCTCTGGTAGGACCTCATTTTTCTTCTCTCCTGTGCTAAGTGCTAAACTGTTTTCTGGTTCTTACTTTTGCCTATTCTTCCCTTGCTAGTTATTTTTTATATTCTATCTGTGATGGCACATTCTGGCTGTCAAGGAATTTCCCTTCCTCTCTCACGCTGTGCATGAGCAACTATCCTAACAACTACTATTTGGGGGAACCAACATTTATACTGGAATTCCTCCAGAATGGTCAAGGATTTTCTTAGTCAAAAAAAAGCATTCTGTCTCGATGACCTGCTGTCCCTTACACTTTCTCTCAGTTACAGCTCTTTGCTGTGAGTCCTAATAAAGAATACTCTGCATGACTGATTCCTTTTTGGATTAGGCTGAACTGCCATTGTCCAAAACATCATATGAAAAACTTTGCTGTACTTGGAGCAATTGCAAAGGCTGTTGCAGAAAACTATTTATTAAACTAAAAGGTATGAAACTTATTGTTGTTTGCACACTGCTGGGTAAAGTTAATTTCTGTTGAATTTAAAAATATGCCAGTTCTTAGGAATCACATTCAATACAAAATACTTTTTATATCTTGTTAGAACAGAAACACAAAAGCTAGAGGAAGAAATGTTATTTACTTCTTTGTGGGATATCTATAATTTAAAATATTTAAGGTATTAGAAATCGATTCTACTTTTAGCACTCTTTTATATCATTCTCCATACCAGAATCTTCCTGCATCTTCTGAGAATAAAATGTCTCAGCAGGTTAGCACAATTTATGTAACAGATTATCTTTTTGTAGAAGTTAGCCACTTTTATACAAAGCAAGGACTGCTCAGACACAAAATGAGCTCATGATAGATTTTTATACTATTGCTATAAAAATACATGTGCATTAAAAATGCATTGTTTAACTTGAAGGCAATAAGTCTATACAATCATTCTTTGCATTAATATATTGTTTTTGTGATGTCTCACAATTTTTTTGTATAGCTTTCTTTAGTGATAGTCACCATAGCATCTGAGTGCCTTATAATCATTAAAATATTTGGATGTACAACTGCAAAGTCGGGAAATATTATTGTTGAGAATTTTCAGGCAGCAATTGAAGCAAACAGTAGCTGTCCAAAATGATCAGTCTCTTTTTTTTGTCACTACCCACCCTGTTGAATGTGCTTATTTTTCTGCTAACAATAAATCCCAAAGGGCATAGCAATCACCAAGACCACTTAGGATGAAGAATACAAATTAAATAACAGAGCAGTCATTCAAAAATACATACACACAAAAGTCATTCCTGGCAAGTTAGTGATTAAACATTAGAAGATTGGGCTAAGGTTCAAATGACTGATAATTCAGTATGCTAATATAATATTTTTGTTTACATGTATTAAGTTTAGGTGGAAATGTGCTATTAAAGCTTCAGGGCACTGATCAGTTACTAAAAAGAGACTAAGTAGGCCAAAGGAGAATTCTTAAACATTTTTGAGCTAATATATAAAAGTCTAGAAGAATAAAAGCACAGGCATCTTAGTACAGACATCATAGTATTTTACAAAAATATTGTTAATAATTCCAAATTCTGGAAAAAGGTAATAGCTAACAGCATACAGTATGAAACAGCTTTTGTTGTTGTTGTTGTTGTTGTTTTAACTTCTAGTGAATTATCAACATCCTTTAAAAGTCAAGAAAACAGATTAGGCTCTATGGGCCAGACCCAAAATTGAACTTCAGCTGGGGACTTAAAATTAGATTTGCATGGACTTTGCAACCTTCCATGCTCAGTTGCTGTCTAGCTCCTAAGAGTCTTTCTGTGCTGCAGGCATTTCAGTCCATTTATCTTCTCATTCTCCAGATTTTTTCCAGTTCCACTACAGTCTTCATAATGCTGAGCAGTTTCATGACTGCCTCACACCTACACCAGAACAAGATATCCCTCACCTTGTTATCAGCAGAAGGGCTCCGTCTCACTGGCAATCTCAGCACCAACTTGCCCTGCAGATGTCTTCCTGAAGCACAGCTGCCAGGGAAGGACATACACATGGCACCTTTTTCTATGTCTTTCTTCTTTAACCATGTCTCAGACTTTAGAGAACAATGTTGGAGAAAGTTATTTCCATTGCTTGGGAACAGCCACATACAGGTGGCTTTCTGAATAGTAGTGTGGTACGTCGGATTCTACTTCAAGGGACAACTCTTTGTAACACTTCTCAGTACTGCTGGGTGTAAGCCTGTGTTTGAAGACTAGATCTCAAACATTGCTGCATCAGATGATTTGAACCTACTCTTAATACAGACATTTCTGATCAAGATAAACCTTGAAAATATTTTTCCGGTCTATCATGTTTCACAAAAGCTATAGAAGCCCCTGAAAGAAAAAAAAAAAAAAAAAAAAAAAGTTGCATTATTAACACCCATACCCAGAGGGTACAGGGAAGGAAGGAACAGGCCTGACTAGTGTGTCTATTCCTATATCATCCTAGATATAACCCATGTTGTAAGTCAAGTGTTGTTGCAGAGATATCCTTTTTATTTCCTTTTTATTTCCATTTTTTTTAAGAAAGGGAAAGCACTCTCCATCTCTCCACAATTAATGATGAGACTAAAAATATCAGTTTCATATATGCACTAGTAAATAATTCACTTCTACATCAACATCAGTCGGTGAGCAATCTCTGCAATTTCTCTGTTCTCTGGAGACTCTCAAGGAAAAATGTTTGCTCAGCTGGAGTGACTGCAGCAGGTAACTGCCTCATATTGATCTGCATTGCCTCAATATCCAGCTAAGGGCCTAAGAGTACAATTTTTCGTTCTTTGTGGTTTGGAGCTATTGCAGCAATACTTCTGTTTAAGCAAACTGACTGTGGTACATTCAGATGGAAGACAGTTAACTGTGATTCTGTTTACAGGCTCCTTTGTAACATGTAATTTACTTATGTGTGTAGTGACTGGAAATTAGCTACGTGAAGACCATGTTGCTCTAACTGCATTAAATTCAGTCGCAGGACAGAAGGGATGACTGAAAAGACATTTTCCCTCCAAAACAGGATCAGAATGGGATATTAAGGACTTGAATGTGTAAGTATATACATGGGAAAAATATAGAGATGCACTGAAAAAATGCTGTAAGAGGCAATGAACAATTGAAGCATGGTGTAGGAGCCATAGTGATGGCCCCATTACAATTCTGTGGCCTAAATAGGAGGTTAATTGCTTCTTGAAATACTTTTTTAAAACTCCAATTTTTCTTCTTCTAAAATCCTCAGGTAAAATTTAAGTAGATTGTGTGCAACAGTTTTGACTTTAAAAAAGTTTTTGAAGACTTTTAGTTTGTTTGTTAGCTCTTCCAATAACGCTTGGTTGAACAGGGATGAGTAAAACAAAGCAGAAAATAACCATTTCATTTCAAGTGAAATACACATTATCAGAATGTGATCTGACAGCGGTGCAGCCTATTCGTAACACCACGTCCTATGGATGGACTGGCTGGAACATCCTTTGCCTTGGGAGTTTCTAACGTGAACAGAGAACACGGTTGTTTTCATGTGAAAAGAAATCACTCAAGTGTTAAGTAATTCCTTCAGAAGAAATCCTGACAAGTCTCTTGAGACCTTAAAAATTTACAGAGGTTTCTCCCCAGCTTTTTTTGTTTGTTTTTGCATTTTGACTAGATAACATGCACTTTATTCTTTATTCTAGTCACATATTAGATGTGTTAAATACAAATTGTGGTTTTCATATGTTTCCAAAGCAACTGGCTCTGGGACCACCTAAATGTTGTCTTTGGTTTTGGTCTGTTAGCAAATCCCCCTATCCAATGTATGCAGCTTCGCATGCCTCTTTTGACAACTCAGGCCTGTGGTTCAGCTGGTACAGTGGTAAATCCAAACCTTTCTGAGTCTGTTTCTGAGAGCTTCATATTTATTTCAAAATGAGAAATGCAGGATCTTCATAGAACATTTTGAAGTCACAACTGCTCAAGATATAAAATCAATACTTGCAGAAATAGAAGTATTTCAAGAGCCACAAAAACAGATCAGATGCGGAGGGGGGGAGGGGGTGAGGAGGAACGGGATGGGATGGGGGACGGGACACGTTCATCACAGTCCTTAGTGCTTCAGTAGAGTTCTCTTGAGTATCTGTCTCCTTGTGGTCAATGTGGCTAAATGTTCAGACATCAGAGTATTATTTTCTTTTAAAAACAATACCTGACATGTCCTGTAACTTCTATTCTTCCTCTAAGAGTCTTTCATATGCAAGTAGGTAAATGGAATTTCTGTCTGATGAAAATATGTGCTTCTGTTTATAGGTCGAGGGTAATGATTATTTCCCTCTCTTTGGCACTATAGAGTACTGCATAAAAAGGACATTACTGCCCTGTAGCCAAGGAGCGAAATAGGGTAAGAATACTTATCTTGTATCTTGACAAATACAGTATTATTTTTCTCAGTCTACTCAGAAACTCTATGTAAAACTTTTGATCAGAAAAGTACTTGTTATATCAAGCATACTGCATCATCCTGATAAACATTAGTAGCAGAAAGATGGGAGCTGTAACTGAAGTACGGTCTCCTTCTGATGAAGCCTGTACCAAGCTGTAAGTTAAGGGTTATATCACTGATTTATTGTGTGTCTTATTATGATATAACCAAATCCTTTTAAAAAATGAGAAAGTAGTCAAGGCCAGGCTGGATGGGTCTTTAGGCAACCTGATCTATTGGAAGGTGTCCCTGCCTGTGGCAGTGGGGTTCAAATCAGATGATCTTCAAGTTCCCTTCCAACTCAAACCATTATATAATTCTATGATATTGTACAAGACAAAATGTTCTGAAAAAATGTGGTATGACAGTTAGAAGTTTCATATATGGGAAACTAGATGTTTACCCCAAATAATCTAAAACACTTCTTCCCCGATAAGTAAGGTTATCTTCTGTAGATGAACTACTTTAAGTGAATGCTAACTGTCTGTGTGTTTTGCTTTTCAGAAAAAAAAAAAAAAAGTGATTTTTTTTTTTCATGTTCAGGTATTTTAACTAATGCTATTACCTTGCTCCTACTGTGGCAACCTATCTTTTAACTGAACAAGTGCAAAATGTTACTGGCTTGACATTTTGAAAGTAAAAAGAAAGAGATATGCAAAAACAAAACAAATTCCTTGTTGTCAAAGCCCTTCTGCTTCAATTTCCTGCTCATTTTGGAATAATTTGCATTCACTACATATCAACAGCAATGGCATAGGTTGCGGGAACAAAAATAGCAAAATAAATAGCTAAATACAAATACATATCTATATAGAACAACAGCAACAACAACAGCAAAAACAAAGAAGATAGTGAGAGGAAACGAACTCCAAAGCTGAAGGTCCTGTTAAGAGCAGTGTTTAGTAAGACAAGTCAATCATAGTTGGCAAGTTCTTACTAGACAAAGGCTCTCTTGAAGATGAATAAAGTACCAAGGTAATAGAATAAAACAATGGATAGATTACTTTTAAGAAGTGAGAAACATATTAGTACCTCAAGAAGTTACTACTTTGGCAAAGAAATTAAACACCTAAGATTAGACTTTGTGACGTTTATCACAGGCAAAACAATGACAAACAATAAAAGTATCTAAACCAACAAAAACTGAAGTTGAACCCCAACCAAACTAGAAATACTCCATGAATATAGAACATCTCATGAAATCAATGAGTTTTCCAGCAAAAATAAAGAGATTTGAAAAGAAATAATGAAATATCAAAGTTATCAAGAAAACTGATCAGTCAGGGACAAAGTTGTTGTGCAATGTAATCTAACATAGAATAAAGGAAGAACTCAAACCAAGAAACCATAAACTAGATTTCAAGAAATAAGACTGTATGATAATTACTTTCAATGTAAGAACAGTAATCAAGCTGAAAAAGCTATTCCCTTACTTTCTTACTAAGCATTGCAGATAACAAGTGCTGACAAATATATCAGAGTAGAAAATTTCACATCTGGTTGTAACATGTAAGCAACAACTCAGCCATTATTCAGGAAAAGACCAAATGGTTTTATAACACCAGAGAAAAGTTTGGGCTCAAAAATAGTATGAACGCTCCAGAGCTGTCCTCAACTGAAGTATCGTACAAGCAGGCAGAGAAATGTAAATGGTAATTTACATACTATGGACATACAAAGAGGAGCGTGAAGTGTACTATATTATGTCACAGTTAGGAGAGAGAAGAAATTGCAAATCACCTATTTAAATGTTATCCCCAATGGATGGCTGTGAAAGTTTGTAGTGTAGCAAAGAAATTTCATTTTTCTCCCTTCCTCTCTTTCTCCCTTCCTCTCTTTCTCTCTTTCTCTCTTTCCCTCTTTCCCTCTTTTCCTCTCTCTCTCTCTCTCTCTCTTTCCTTCTTCCTTCCTCTTCCTTCCTTCCTTGTCTTTTTTTTTTTTTTTTTTTTTTCCGTACTCAGCAGGAAGTTAAGTAGAATCCTCTAACTTCTTCATAACCCCAGTCCACAGTTCCTCCCATCATATATCTTTAGGACTTTTCATGTAGTCTCCCATTCAGTACTGTAATGTAGTTGACCCATTATGGCACAGGTATCATGCTCACCCATGTTTTCTTTAACGTCTGTGAAAGGAAATACTAGCTGAATATAAAAGCAATTAATTCTTCATATAGAAGGTATTCTGAGACAGCTAGACAAGACCTTTCAACTCAGACTTCAGATTTCTGGAGACTTTTGTCATTTTTCATTCCAGCGCTTTTTCTGAAAGTTGTGTAACTGAGCAGGACTTTAATTCTCTATAGGTTCTGGAGCAGCGTGCATTTTGGACACATCTTTTAAGTCTGTGCAACTGCCACTGCAGATGTGTGTGTTTATAAATAAAGCTGAACAAAGAAGCAATAACATCCTTTCGGAATAGGGCTTATTAGCATTTTGATGGTTTCTTTATCCCGGGAATAGCCTTTTGCTTTTGGCCTCTTCCTTCTATTCTCCATCCTGAATCTGTCATTTATTTCTCTAATAATTAGAATTTATACTGAGCAATCAAGGCTTAGGTTGTCAAGGCAAAAAAAAAAAAAAAAAAAAGTAAAAATGAATTGTAACATGTTCTTCCTGCAGATAAGAATAGCATATATTTGCTTTATAAATCATGTTTGTAATATGTAAATTGCTAGTAACATCAGATTGTGAAGAGTGGATGAAAAGCTCTAAAATTTCAAATTTTCTAAAGCCATGAATAATCTCCTCTAGGAATAACACTGATGATATTTTTAGGGGGACAAAATTAATTTGGCTATGTAAAATAAAAATGAATATTAATATTTTATGAAAGCGGTTAGGCTTTTAAATGAGTAAGAGGCAGCATTCACTGAACCACCACCACAATAGGACTGTAACTGAATAAATAACAAATACACTTGGATTCCTGATTACAAGCATATGATACATGACTTTCGAAGCAGTAAAAAATCTATTAAATAAGAAGTAAGGCAATAATATTTTAACATTATTTCTGTTATCATATAAATTCATTATAATGCAAAGTTATCCACTTCATTGAATAACTTTAGAAGCTGCTGCTAATGTTCAATATTGTTGCCTCTCATTATTCTATTTTATTTACTGCAGTAAAAGTTATTATAAGGAATAACTTGTGGAATAACTTTAAGAAATAACTTTAAACATGTGTCATCCTTTAACAAAGAAAATCTTCTTAGATTAATAGCTTGACATAGGTTAGCAGGTCTTATAGGCAAAATAAATAGGGCAGAGTACAGTGTTTCAAAGCAAAAGGAATTACAAAATCATGTCACATTTTAAAAAGTCATAGAAGGAACAAACTTATTGTATTAAAAATCAAACTTTTTTTGTTCCACTTTTTAAGGTTCCAGATGCATCCAGTTTTACAAAGAGGATAGAAAGACTCTGTGTTATACTTGGTAGTATATTGCATATGATTGTCAGGAGCAGCTGTCACTTGAAGGAAAATGAAATATCAAAGCCAATGGGGGGGGGGGGGAACAAAAAAAAAAATACAGCTTAATTCACTCCACTTTGAAGCTCTTCTCTCACACCTTTTCTCTGGAGTTACTGATTCTTCAGGCCCTCAAGTCTTGCAGGCAGAGTAAGGTAAGTTTCCATAATGTATTAAGAAAAGAATTAAATATATTCTAAGAATTGGAACTCCAGGTTTCTAATCACTGCTTTTTTTTGCTTATTTCTGTTATAGAATAATAGAATTATAGAATCATAGAATCATTAGGGTTGGAAAAGACCTTCAAGATCATCTGATCCAACCAGCACCCTAGTATCAATCTCATCCACTAAACCATGTCCCTAAGCACCACGTCCAGCCTTTCCTTAAACATCCCCAGGGACGGTGACGCCACCAGCTCTCTGGACAACCCCTTCCAGTGCCTGACTACTCTATCTGAGAAGAAAAGTCTCCTAATTTCCAACCTAAACCTTCCCTGGCGCAACTTGAGACCATTCTCTCTAGTCCTATCACTAGTTATCTGCAAGAAGAGGCTGACCCCCATCTCCCCACAACTTCCTTTCAGGTAGCTGTAGAGAGCAATGACACCAGGCAAGCAGCTGTGTCTTATGAAGCTCTTACAAGTTGGGGAAGCCAAGGGAGATGGTGAAATACTGATTTTTACTACCTTACTTGTCCTTCTTAGTGAAGTTATTGACTTTGTTCAGTGCCTCAAATCTGCTCTGTATTGCTTCTGTGTTTTTCTCCTAACAGAAGATGGTGGTTATGCTTATTTTTTGTCTTTCTCCTGTTAACTGATGCAGCATTATTTTTTCTTTTTCACATTCATTATAGCTAATGTCACTTTGCCAAGGCAAACACTTGGGTGCAGCAGATTAGCAACTGGGAGCCTCAGTCTTACAAAAATATAATGAAAAAATGACAGAAACCTCCAGAAATATATAGAAAGGTTTAACCGTGGGCTATTTTTCCAAAACACGTCATTCAGCAAACAGCTTCCATGTTTGGGAGAGGATGAAAGGATGGGAGCTCCCATGAAAGGATGGGAGAAAACTGAACAGTGAGCAAGTACCTGCTGGAGGAGCGTGATATCAGGAGTCAGTGTGGGAGCCCAGAGGTCAACTGAGGAGCCAGAAGACATGGGAGCCTGCTTTGCTATGCAGATTTACATTAAAAGGTAGCAGTTGTTTTTCAAATGATTAGTCTGTGAGTATAGAACAATGATATATGGCTTTATATCACATGAATACTCCTCTGTGATTAGAATAATATGTAATGTATGCAACTGCACAGAGTTCAGCCAGAAATCTTAAAAGAAATCTTATATATCTTGCTGGAACCCAAAACAAGAGCATGGCAGAACTGAGTTTACTTTCAGCTATAGTATAAACATTTGTTTCTAGGGAAGTGTCATCAGATGTTTTGACTGTAGGCCTATATACCATCGATGTTATTATTCAGGATATGTTTTATGTCATATACTTATCGATTTAACAAATCTTTCAACTGTGCATGACCATTTCATGAGACATCCATGCAGCTATATCTTGTTTCTTTATTTATTTTGTCATGCTGAATACAATGACATGCTTCATCTATCATTATTTATTCAAATGAGCTTCCAGGATAAATCTTGAATAGTTAAAGTCTCTAAGGAACTCTTCAGAGTCCTTTCTCTGCATGAGAGAAAAGTCATAGGCAATCATTAGCTGAACATTGGTCAGGAGGGAAACTTCCATACAAAACAATGTTTAAGCACCAGGTTGAGAGAGAAATAAGTGTTTGAGAGAGGTAAGTCCCATCCGGTAAAAGGATACTGTTTTGTTCAGATGTTTCCTTCGTCTTAGATATGTGGTAAAAATATCCTTCCATAAAGCATATAGTTTGCTTTCTATTCAGTGCAATGTTGCTACTCATATACAACAGGGAAGAGCTGACATTATCATTTCTTTAATTACTGCAGGGAAGGAAAATACATTATTAGTGCCCCAAAATGCCTTCTCACTTGTCCACAAACCACTTTCAAGTTGATTCATCAGGCAAGAATAAATGTCTGTGATAAATCTTTTCTGCAGTCAATGTTTCCTCATGCATTTGAAAGAGAATGACTTTTATATAGAGACAAAGCCATCACACCTAGACACACAAGCAAACACACACACAGGTCTTTGGAGGTGAGAGCAGGGAGTGAGGCTGCAGCTTTGCTGCTTGGGCTTATGCCAGGAGAACTCTGCTGTCACAGATCTCCCATTCAATCTCTTGTCCTGACCCCTAACCATATTTTCATTTTGACAAAAAAAAAAAAGTCATTAAATGATCACTCTTGCTGACCCTCTTTGCCCTCCAGATACTGCCAGCACTCATAGTTACACTAAGATTTAACCGCACATCAGAACTCTGAATTTTGTTCTGCTATGGTGTTTCTTCATGTTGGAGTTTTTCTCAATTACAATATTTTTCCAACTATTATATGTTTATCTCAAAGCACCAGAGAAAATATCTTCTGCTAATATCTGAACACCAAACAATGATATCTAAAAAAAATTAAGAACTTACTTTCCCCTTCAGAGAGCGGAAACGAGATAGTGGGGATCAGATATTATTAATTGTTTTTGTAGAAGGCAATACAGGTATATATCAACATTCTTTTTAGTAGTATAATGTTTAGTGGACACATGGATAAAAGGCAATTGAGTTGGTCAGCCTTAGCTCAGAACAATTGACTCCTACAAAACAAACAACCACCACCACCACCACCAAAACACTTTCTTTTCTTACATATTTATCTGTGGAGTATTTTAAGAGAGGTTATGTGAGTCAGAATGAATTGAACCTTGAAGGAGACAAGTACTTTTCTCAAAAACTACTAACTACATTTTATGCTACATTATTTGAAAGTACCAAAATATTTTCTAGATGCACAAAACAGCTGAAAGGATCAGTAAAGTTTGCGTGTTTTACTGTGTCTAAGCTATTTATTAATGGCAAACTGAAGCCCAAAGTAACCAACAGAAGCATTATAGTTACTTAAAAAGTGAATTAGATTATTGAAAGAATAGATGTCAAGCCACTCAGGAAGTGAATTCTCCTCCAGTTCTCATAGCTGAATTTCAAAAATTAAACTTAACTGCTTATACACATTCTATGTTCACTATTTACTTGCAATAAATGTTTCAGTCTTCAGAAAGACATGCTATTTTGCAAGTTTTGTATTTACTGAAGTATTTGACTATACACAAAGAAAGAGTAGGATGCAAAATGAGTTCTACTCTGTCATCTTATGGAGTATTTTTACCCTTGTGTATTAAATATTCTAGTCAATAATACTGAACATTTGTTTTGTATGTGAGTTGTTATTGGTTTGATTGTTCTTTTTCTTTTTTCTTTTTTTTTTTTTCTAAAGAAAAGAAACGGTTTGCATTTAATGTCATTTTTAAAAATGTCAAATTGAATGCTTTCATTCTTGCATTTAGAAAGAAGGGTTGTGCAGCCATGATTGTGCATATGAAGGCTGAAATGCAGACCAGTTAAAAGGACTTCTGGCTGCACAGCAGTGTCCTGGAAAGTGTAGGCATGACTTTGGACAGTTTAGCACACATCTGGTTCATATTCAGGTAGTTTGCTTTCAGAAACTGATGTTCCAGCCACAGCCTCTGGGGAGAGAGCACAAAAGTCACACTGCCTCCGCGTCTAAACTCTGACTTCTTCCTACCACTGGCATTGAATCCCAATTCTTCTGCCACTTGCCCAGCTCTGTGCTGTTCTTTGATTCCAGGTGCTAAGAGATTTCTGTCTTGCAAAATCATTTCCTAGAGTCAGAGACAATCAACTGTGTCCGGTGAAGTGGAAAACTAATAAGACAGACACCCTGGTGGAGCTCCTATACAAAGTTATCCCATTATTTCTGAGAAAATGAAAAAAAAAAAAAAAAAGAGAGAGAGAGAGAGAGAGAGGTTACTACAGAAATATCTATCATCACCAGTCACTGTCTTCTTTGTCCATGTGGTACAGCTAGGCAGGAGTTAGTGACGTAAATGTTTTGCTGAATTTGGGATGGTTTTGGATGTTAGAACTCTTAAAAGAAAGACAACAAAATTAGGGGTCATTAGTTTTAAGACCAGAAGTTCTGTTTTTGTAACTCGCACCTAGTAAAAGCAGCAGAAAATGTATTTGTACTTTGTGTACTCGGTTGTACAGGATGTTCACAGGATGTATGACTGAGTTCCCCACCCAAACAGAGCTGATTTGGATGATAAATTGGGAAAATTGTCATACTATTTTCACAAAGTGCTCTTTGTTCATTTTTCATTTTTATCTCAGAGAATATTAAAGGTCTTGAAGGAGCCATGGCTTTATTCATACAGCTTGTTGAAGAAGTAGGAAAGCTTAGTGCAACAATGTCTCTAAGGGGTATGCTCTTAAGGTAGCAGGTGTTGTGAGTAATAAGGTTATTACGTGATTTGTATTTGGGTTAAACTGCAACATGGTGAAATGTAGGTGCTACAGGTGTTTCCTGAAGGTTGATGAAATGTGCTGAGAATTTTAAGAAGATGAATCCAGCTTTAAATCCAGCTTGAAAACAGAATTAGACCCCAAAATGTACATTCATGATTAGTTTTTATTTTTGAAGCATTACTGTATGTTGGTTGGTTACCTAGATTTCCTTCTGCATTCTTAGTTTGTGTAAAGTTGGCATGGAACATCTGAAGATGTTAGAGATTATATTTCAATGCTTACACTAGAATCTCCACACACTGAAAAATGTATTCCATTTTTTCTCTATTTACTTCATCCCATCCCACACAAGTTCTTGTTATTGCACTCTTCCCCAGGAAAGGAAGAAATACATTTCATGCAGTCATCTAAAAAATATCAGTAGAAGGTTATGGAAGATTTCTTTTTCTGAGCACTGGGGAGGGAGAAAGGAACTCCTACTGCTCTAGTTTTAATCTCCCAAAACAGGAAATGGAAACAATAGAACAATAGTTAATGGGGAAGCCAATGAACAACAACAGTGACGTTGCAAATAATTAACTGTCATATACAATGTTCTGTGTTTCTTCATTAAATGTTTGCTTTTCACTTGGACATTAGATCAGATTTTTAGAATTTTTTCAATGTGCATTTACAACTCCACACAAAATGAAACAATCAAACAAAAAAAGCCAGATGATATGTGGAATCAAGCTGTTACATTTGATTGTGCTTTGGGAATATGAACATCATCTGTCACTGCATTTAAAAAAGGTATGAGAAGAAATTTTCTCATCAGACAGTATGTGCTGAATAAACATTCAGCATTTGAAGTGAAGAAAACAGACCTAGCATAATTAAAAATTATCTTTCATTTGTAGGAAATCATAGAGAAGTAAAATAAGAGCATATATCAAATAATCATTACCACAGAAGATAAACAGCATTTGAATCTGTTTTTCACTGAAGATAGATTTCTATCAATACAGGAAAATAAAAAATAAATAAAATCAACCTATCCCAGCAGATTATTATCCTTTGAAAACTAGCTAATCTTACAAATGTGTTTTATATGTTCTAAATATTTTGCACATGTGTTTACCAGGAATTTGTTTCTCCAGTGTTTCCATGCACTGAGTTTTTACTCCATACAGACGGGTTTTAAATGTGATTTCTTACAGAAGCAGACATACTTTTATTAATGAATGATTTGGATTATTTTGTGAATGGCTACATGACTTATGTATATATTATGATTATATTTCATTATGTAATATTGATTATTTATATATTGGAATATAATTTAATAAATTGCATATTATTTATTTTGTTCAATTTTCTCACAGCTTTTTGTTGCTGTTGCTTTCTGGTTATTTGGGGGTATTTTATCAGAATTCCTAAGTAAAAACCAAAAATGAATGCAAGAAGGAGAGACATGCTGCTGAAGATTCAGAAGTGGAAACAATGAACGGTGTGTTAAGGAAGCGAGGCACTGAAGCTTAATATAAATCTCTGCAAAGGTGGTGACTGAAACTGGCAATGATCCACCTCATGGAGCTGATGAGAAAGACAACAAAACTCTAGGATAAATAAATAAAGTGCTAAGTTGAGCACAGTTCTATTGTGAAAGTTATTGAGTGAGGAGATCAGTGCCTGCAGATCATATGTGCCTCTAGGCTGCTTTGGATTTGTTAGAAATAAGACCTTAAATGTAAAAAAGAAAAGAAAAAAAGAAAAAAAGAAAAAAGAAAAAGAAAAGAAAAGAAAAAAAAAGAAAAAAGAAAAAAAAAGAAAGCAGCTAGGATATAAAAACTGATATGCTGCACAATGATCTGCCTCTTCCTAAGGACTACTACATGCTTTCTCCTCTCTCGTTGTGGTTATTTGTATCCTTCTGGCTCACTGAAGTACCTGAAAGACAAATGCAGCCTTTTCCCTTCCCATTTTCATCAACAAACTGTCTTCTATAGTTCCTATGGTATAACAAATCGTGATTTTTGCTATAGACTTTGACTTTTGCTGTCTTAGGAACATTTTTATTGATTTGAGCAAGACTTATCTTAAGTCAGTACAAAACCAAACTTTTATTAATGCATTTTGTTAATCAAGTTGGGTATGTGACCATTTTCTTTTCAAGCAGATGTAGGGCTTGAAATCTTCAGAAACTCGGAGTTCTCTGAAAAAAATGACTTCTGAATGCTTTAGCCAAGTGTCTGGGAATCTGCTTGCAGTGCAGGAAGCTCACACTCAGATTTGGGCACTGCCTCCATCAGAGAGAACTGAGCTGGAAAACTGTTCTGATCACGATAGAGCAAGGAATCAAATGCAATATTTTCACACTAGGGCCACCAGGCTGAAGATAGCAGACTCTTCTGGAAGCTGATTTGAGGCTCATAAGACACAAAGCTCCAGTTTTGTTTCCAAAGGCAACAATGAAAGTCTTGTTTTGTTCCCAAATGAAGTGGGAACTTTGAAAATTCAGAATTGGACACAAAATGGAATTGCTGTCCTCTGGCCAGGTAGAGTTTGAGGACAGGAGGCTGCAAAACATGGTCCCCAACTCTCTCTCTCTCTTTCCCATAGAAGCTCATTGCTACCTATGTCTCAGGAGAGATCTGTCTTTATGCCAGTAGAACAGAATAAATGAAAATGAAATTGCATACTTCAAACCTGAGCTAAGAAAATAATAGTCAAGTGTGAAGATAGTAGTTGTTCTGAATGCTAAAGAAACCTCACATAGGATAAAGACCAGGTTTAAATAACATGGCAGAGACCAGCACCAGAAATTTGGCTGATGTATGGTAAGTAATTCTTTTCTAGAAAGGAATTTCAAAAAGGATGGGGGGAGCAGAGAGATTAACAAGTACTCATTTTTGGCTTCACTTCCTACTGAAAGTGATACAAATTTTCAGAGTTTTTAAAATCCTAAATTAATACTTCTGATATCTGATATTCAAATTGACTGGTGGAGTGGAATCAAAGAGGACTGGTAACTATTTTTCAGTATATTTACATACTGAGGTTAATAATATTTTATTGATATAGGTTTCTATGTTCACTGTATGGCATAACTTTTTCAGGAAAGTAAAATTTAGTGATAGTATATATTTGCTTAGACTTCCATTGTTGCCTGAGAACATACTGCTGAAGTTGAACTGTCAACAGGAAAACCCGAACACTTCAATTCCCATGAATCATTTAAAACCCAAAGAACAGATGGTGTTGAGAAGCAGCACTACAGCCTGCTGTTCCCTGAGAGTTGAGGAAGGCCCTGTAGCTTTCCATGGAAAGCAAATTTTTTTTTGTTCACTACACCCATTAGACATGAGTGATTAAAAAAATAACCAAAAATGTCATTTCATCTCCTGAAGAGAACCTAAATACCGACTGCAAAATCATACTTCATACTTTCTGTCCTCAGCATGTATCCTTTGTATTAAGATACACATTTCACAGACGCGCAGGATATGGATTTCACATGTCTTAATATAATCTAAAAGTGTTTTATTTGAATACTGTAATTCATTAAAAAAAAAAAAGCAGCTATTTTCTTACATTGTATAAATTGCTCACATCATTAGGAAAGCATAACTTGATCCTAGCTACAGTAAAGCTTTTAGCTCTTGGAAATTTCAAGGACTTCAGCTGTAGCTGTAGAGTCAGAGAAGAGATATAGAAGAAAATGAGTTTGGCTCACAACCTCTGGAAAAAGTAAGGATTGCTGTAAATGTAGTTAAACTTTTACTTTAGTGCATTGAGTCCGCTATGAAATGGCTTGGCTTGCCTCAGTTATGGCATCAGATTAAAACTGGATGTCTGAATCAGATACTGCTTCTGCCTGTCACTCTGACAGAGGATGTCTTCCTGTGGAAGGACCAAATCAGCATCCCTTAGTGCCTTGTTAATCAGTTACTGGATTATTTAGGCGGGTGAAAAGTAATCCTTCAAAAAATTTGGGGTTCTTCAGTCATGTCTGTACTGCCAAGGTATTTTCTGCACTCCAAAAGCCCCATTCAGCCTGAAAAAATCTAGATATGTATTGTGCAGAAGGCATCTACAAGACATATACCTTAGTTTAGGTTAGCTGGTTCCAACAGATATAAGGAGATCCACAATGTCCTTCACAGACCAGGAGAAACTCTGCTTTTAGGATTATCCTCACCGATATTTAAGTATTAAGTATAAGTGTACTTTAAGTATACTTAAAGGAATATAAAGTAGATAAGCAGCAAACCTTCTATCAGCTTTTCTGTAATTTGTACTAGCTTTGCCTATAAATCAATAGACGCAATAGAGCTCATTCCAATGCAATCGTTTGCATACTTGCTTGAAGTTGGGATTTTGCTTCAGCTCCCAGTGGTATTCTTCTGCCAACTATTACCACCCACCCAAAGGCCTGAAGCAAAGCAGACAGGTGATGCTTTTGACTGGATAAATGAGCTGGAATCTAAAACAGCTTCCATGTGTACAGCCCATTAAGATAGAGCATCTGTCAGTGATTGGTGATTTATTTAATATCTTCCTAACATCAGCAGGGAACTATTTGATCTTTGACCTTCTTTCTTCCTCTAGTTCTTCCTTAACAGAGAGCAGAGAGGTAAGATGAAAATAGTTTTTTTTAAAAAAGGGTAATTTTCTGATCAAAGCCATTCTGCCCCACCATGTTTTTACTTTGAAGTAGTGTTTCATTTATTTTTAATACATACATTTTCTAAAGTTTGTTCCAGAATATCTAAGTATACATAAGTATCTATTCTCAAACTCTTGTTTAAATATTTAAATTTGAATAATATTAATAATACAGTTAGAGGGGTGTTCTTGAATTGTGGATGCACTGTATGTATTAAAAAATTAATCGACTGAAATATTTTTTTCAAAAGTACAGGAAATTTGCAGATAGTGACCAGTCAGAATCTAAGCAAAAATATACTTGGAAAATTCTAACTTCTCCTTTTTTTCCTCATAAAATCACTTTTGTATTTTTCTGTGGAGAAAAAATATGATAACTCATTACAGTTAATCCCATTCTCACTGTAGGATATTCTGCATTGGTGGGAAAGAGAGAGAGAAAAGAAGTTTCTTTAATCGATTTTGTCTCTCTGAACTAAGTAGTTTGTCTTCTACTGCAAATATTACACACTTTATGTTCTCCTTATAGGACTCAGCTGCCAAAATCCACACTTTAGAAACTAATCACAGTTGTCTGTTCAAAATAAAAGAGAAAATATTCCAAAGGTTTGCAATTAGTTAAAATACATGAGAATATATTCAAAGATGACTGACTGACTACCACTTTGGTCCATTTCATTTGATGGTAGATAACTTTTTGCCCCATTACAGGAATACCAGTCTGAGCTGGAAACCAGGAATTTCAAAACCTCTCTATGCAAAGGATAGTGTTATTAAATGTTTGTTTTGTTTTGTTTTGTTTCGTTTTGTTTTGTCATTAAGTCAGGGGTTAACCATTCATGTATTCTGTGTATCCTATAATATGCCAAATCATGTTATTTAGAATATTGTATTAATGTCCACTGCTATAAGAAAAAACAACATTTAAAATTCTGTATAATTGTACTTTTGAAATCAATTAACATTCACTGGAGAAACCTTATTCCCAATCCTCAGTTTATTTTATTGGGAAAGTATGAAATTCAGGAAAGTTTTGGGAGATATCTTACACCTTGATTATCTGTATTTTGCATCTCTGTCATAAACTATGTCATCTGCTTTGCTAGAAGTGACTCACTCATTCTTGTCTTCCAGGCACATAAAATCTGGGGCAGTGGTGCAAGAAGATGTTAACCTACACTTCAGAAATCAACTAGGGAATGAAGATACATCTTTTCAGATGGATTTCTTTTAAATATTCACAGTATAGTTGGCATGGTGATTAGCGCCACACATTTGTATATAGATTAGCTAACCCCTTCCTATATGTATTTGAAAAGAAAATTATGTTACCATCAGCATCTTTAAAAGAATAAATTGTAATTCTGGGCACAAGATACAATATAAAAACATATTAAAAAGTATTTTATCTATTTTTCATCTCTTTGGGAATTTTCAAGGTTACTTAAGTTACATCAAAAGCTTGAGAAGAAATCTTTACTAACCCCCAGCCTTTAAATACCATTTTTAACCAGCATCCACAACTTTTAATTTGTCTTACATTTACTTTGGTATTCTGATGATCATCTTTACCTTGGAAACTGTTGACAGTCCAAGGCTGACACTTTTCAGTAATTAAGGAAAGAATCAGTTACAGTGATTTGCAATAAAGCCCTTAAAGATGAGGGAGCAGGAAAGCTATCTTTCTGTCACTTCTGTGCTGAGTCTTTAGTTTCATTCAACATTTTTCTTGAAATAGGTTTTAGAAATCAGCTTTAATTTCCCTGATGTACTATATCAGCTACCAGACAGCACTGCAAAGGATTGATCAGATGAAAGTAAATGAAAATTAACAGAGTCCAGGAAGCCAGCTGGGATATATCTATTATTTCTCTTGCACAACAGAATCTGTTCCATGTCACTTTTGAAAACATTTCTGGGACATAATTTCTTTTTGTGATATCAGAGGGAATAGCACAGACATTTTCCAAGAACTTTAAACAAGAAAAAAAGCCTTCTACATTAATCTTTTATGGAACATGAACAAAATGTACAGATCTCAAATAGCAAAAAATAGCACATCCTCTTTAAGAAATGTGTAATTTTCATCCTACACGTATGTCACTTTCAAACCAGAGGGAAAAATCTTCATGAAAGAACAACAGATTGTTCAAACCTTCTCACAGAGATTCACTTGAAGAAAAAATCCCAAACACCATTTACTTAATGATGACAGTCTCAGTAGTTAAGAAAAATTGTCCATTCTAAGGAGTAACAAGAATCAGAGTCTGATCACTATTAAATTACAAGAATACAAAACAATAGGGAAAATTCTTTTAAGAGGAGCTGTTGCTTTTCATATACCAGCTCCTTAACTTTCATTGGGAAGACAGATGGCCTCTCTGACTGGTGTATTGCAAAGGAAATGGAAGGCATATTGGAAAGGGTTGGACAACAGCCCAAAGTAAAAGTCGGAATTTTGATATAATGCAGTTGAAATACAGTGCATACAGCAATCATTTGATAATGTCTAGCTGACTGCCTTACTTAGCCTTAATTTCAAGACCTGGAATGTTGTAAACAGATCAAACCAGATGTGTGTTTGTTTGAGAGAAGAGCCTGGGAAATGCATTTTTTATTTGACCTTGTCTTCCAGAATGCAGCCTCCAGCCCACTCACCTCGTGCCAAGTTCAATGAACTTGAGTCCATTCAGAAGAGGCAAGTTCTGGAGTACAGTGTGCTTGTAAAGATGGAAAAAAAAAAAAAAAAAGTCTAGTTTTGCTGCATAGACCATCTTCACAATAGTCTTTTAGGTAGGCTCTTGTGTATAGTAAAACAATGGATAATCATCAGAAGTATTTAAAATTTAAAGCAACTCAAAAGACAACTCAAAATTCCAACTCACTGTATCTCTTTCTTATTTCTTCTTCTTTTCATATCCTCTTTAAGAGACATGCACACCAGAACAAAAAATGACCCTTATCTAATAGATGCTTATTTCAAAGACAGCTGGTGCACTATACATCGACAAAGACACGTTTCTGATACCACTGAATTTCACTGTACCTTATCCATTATCTGGGTAAAAAGGCCTGTACACACGTGTGAATGGGTTGTACAAATCTAATGCTAGTACTTTACAACTTAAAAAGGCTATTTAAAAAAATAAAAAAATAGGCTCTGACTGAAAAATTAAAAACAAAAGAAAAAATATAAGGAAGCTTACAACAGGTTTTCAATACCTAATTAATATTCCAGTGCATTGTTAAGTCCAGTGCCATGAAGAAACTGAGGGTTTTATTTTTCAAACTATATTAGTGGAACTGTGCCCTCCTCTGTATAATGTCTTCTGGTTCTGAAAGAATGGTATCAGTTCAGATGCATACTTGCCTTTTTCCTCCAGACCACAAAGACTCTAGGGTAACAGTAGTCATTCATTTGTTCCTGAGGTCATAAAGACTCAGATAAAGTAAACTTGTTTCTTGCTGTTACCATCAGTCATATCTGTGAGGAAATGCATCTATTTCACAAATATATGAATATCCCATAAAGAAAACTGTACTGATTGTACATTTTTTCCAGGTATCAAAATATCAGATCCAATGGAGACTTACAAAATACAGCCCTAATACTAATCTATGGGCACTAATCTTTATCTGACACAATTTAACTGTGCCTGAAGAAGACAGAGTGCTCTGGCTTGGGTGCAATCATTAACTCATTCAGATATTTATCTAAGTTATCATAAAGCAGCACAAACTCTTTAGCCTAATGCATTTTTATATGGGAAGACATTGCTGTGTTTTGTAGCTGGAATGGAGAAGCATTGTGACACAGGAAGGAAAGAATGCTGAGGCATAAATAAATGCAAAATATGAATGAGAAAGAAAATTGCAAAAGGAGGAAGGTGATGAGGCTATAAATATAAAATTAAGGTGAATCAAATGACAAGTCTTAATTTTTCATGATGGCAATTAGAAGCAAGGAAAATGCTGTCAGTCTGGAATTAAGAGGAGGTTGAATCTGGCAGCTCAATTATCAGATTGACAATCAGCGTTGTAAAACCCAATATAGATTCATTGCACTAATTATTAAGGAGGGAAATACAGATACTAAGTAGTTTCTGAGGTATCTTTCAGATAAATCACATGAGGAGTTTAAGGATTTCAAGAGTAATCCTATGCTTTACTTGTCGTTCAAGATAACTGATTTTCATCTTACATTGGGTCTGATATGTTTGAGGATACACTTTCAGAAGATTGCTAATATAAGACGATGCACTTTAAGACAGAATTGCCTTCTATCATTTTGCTGTCTGGAAGTGAATTTACACACTGTAAAGTATTTTCTAGTTTCTTCCACGTCTTTGCCATGAGGAATAAAAGTTACTGATTTGGCAGTATAGTTGCCAAAGTTGGCAAGTTGGAGCTATGCATAAACACAAATTTAACCTAAGCCCCTAGGCACCCTACAGGTTGCAGAATGTGCATCGTATATAAATAACATACAGATAATTAGTCTATTTGGGAGAGTCAATTTTAAGAAAAAGAAAATACAGAAAATATGTGGCAAGTCAGAAGTACGGTATATGCTGAATTACGTGAGTAGGTACAAAGGACTTGGACAGGCACCTTGCCAGCAGCCAGATTTCAGTTTTGATGTGGCCACTGTGCTCTGAGGTGAGGAGAGTTTGTGTCTATGCTTGTAAAATAAATGGACCACAGACGGCATCCAAAACTGCTCTGTGCTGAGGAGCCTGAAATGGAATGTTTACCCTCAGGCTCATGCAATGACTTCTCACAAGGCCCAAGGCAGTAAGATCACACCTCTGCTACTTTTTTTATAACTGCCAAGGAGGAGGAAGGGAGATACCATTAGCACATATTTATTTAAAATTAATTAGAAGCAGCTGAGAGTGCAAATGTGGTACCATGTGGTACATGTAACAAAGATGGACAAAGTCTAGAACATTATCACTTAGTTTGACATCAATACTGGTAAAAATAACGGACCAAATGATAAGGGAATTAATCTGGAAACACAAGGCAGACAACTGCTAAATAAACATCAACAGCATGGGCCTGTGAAGAACAGATTGCACCTCATAAACCTGAATGACTTTTTTGTTCACACCATGGAAAGAGAGACCAAGCAGAGAGGTGATAAAAGTATTTAGTTTAGTCAGTCTGCAGAGAGAAGCAATAAACTTCAGAAAGACCTAACAAAGATGGGCAATTTGATAATATACCAGAAGATTACAGTAGTGTGGAGAAGTTCATGGAGATGTGCAAAGAAGAGAGCAATTTCAACTGCACAGATGCTTTTTGAGCTAAAAGTGGTCTCACCTTGCAGAACAGGCTGATGTGTCACTGTGAGAACTCATTAGCTCCAAAGTTAACTATGAGCAAACCCTCCAAATTCAAGAGTATTGAACAGATCCTGCTGCTACACAAGATGGCTCTATACAGCCTTCCTTAACATATATCTACCACCAACTTCTCACTACATGCCTCTAATTAAATTAACTTTATATAGGGAATGGTATTCTCTGCTTAAAAATATATTTATTTTTTCTTTCCAGAAATGTTCCTGACATTTAAAAATTTAGTATAAAGGCAATTTTAGAACATCCCACTTTTGAAACAGGTACCATCTGGCTATATCATATTTGACCTACCATCTGGCTATATCATATTTGACCTCAACACCTTCCTTCTTATTCATTTCTCTCTCAGTCTGATTGTACACTGTTATGGCATGGAGGGAAGAAACCAGACACTATTTAAGTATGATTGTCAGCTCCTTGGCAAGCCATCTCTTCAGAGGAAAGTAGCTAATGACTTCTGCTGGTTGTGCATCATGTGAGAAAGATTGGCCTCAGAAAACAAACAGGGCTTGCTTCTTGTATCTAGGCTGCCAACTTGGTCAAGAGACTGCACAGACCAGCAAAACCACCCTCCATATCTGCTCCTTCTTCCCATCCCCATTGTTTTTAGTTTACTCCAGAGTTAGGACATGAGGTCAGCACACAATGAGGATGGAAATATGCTGCCACTGCACTGAATACTGCAACACCCGATGGCTTTGGTGCATGACCAGTTGCAGCAGTGGTAGGAGGTGGTGGTGGTTTTGTAGCTCCCCAGCTCTGCTGAGTGCCTAGGACCTGGCAGGGCCCAGGGGTAGTTCTTCAGTCTCTATGGGAGAACAAGGGCTCTACTTGGTGTGTGAATGCCTGTGGTGGAGGACAAGGCACTGACACACAAAGGATTGCGAGTGATTTCAGGGTCATGATCTCAGTGTCATTTTTACATCTGGGAAGTCTTCAGCTCTGGTTGAAGAAAAGTTATATGAGTTCATAAGTTTCTAATGGTTGCAGGATATTTACTGAGTTTTTCTGACTTACCTTTTCTCCCTGCTTGCCTCCCCCTTCTCAAGGTGATTTGCCTTAAAGCGTACAGTGGGCTCCTATAGATTTGCAAATATCTGTCTCTGAAATCTTCCAGTTAATGACAGGAAGCTGACATGATTTTAGAGCAGATATCAAGGAGCCATTATAGCTTCCAAAACTTCTCTGTCTGCAAAATAAAATTTTAGACTGTATGAAATTGCCTGGTTTGAGCTTTCCAGTTTGTATCTGCAGATAAACAGGATGCCATAATGGTTGTTGTCCTGTGAAGTGTGACATTCATTTTATACAAGGGTGTAATAAAAGCATCCTGAATCTCTTTGAGAGACTTCTCCTTTACAAAGGGTCTGGGTAAACCATGAAAAAAAAAAAAAAAACAACACTGGAAACATCACTTCTCCAGCTGGACTTCCTCTTTCAATTTCCTTAGCTGCATAGGGATCATCAAGGCTGAGGACAGATTCCTACTCAGTTGCATTAATGATAGCATCTCCTAGATGAATGAGGAGTGCTTGAGTACTTCTGCATAGAGTATAACAAGAAAAGTGCCCCTACAAGCATTGCAAAGGTGTTTTTAACGTCATGATGTTAGAAACATAAGAAAATGTGATTCCTTTCCTAGCAGCATTTCACTTTCTTTAATCACATCCTCCCCATGCAGCCTTATGAAGTCAAGCGACAACAAGGTCTTGTAATATTTCTCCTTATGAGTTTTTAATAGAGCAGTGCAAAAGATAATATTAACTACAATATTAAGGTGTGTTTTAAAAAGATATATTTGATTTCTTCTTCATTGGTATTAAACCAGTTTCAGTGTTCAGGGCACAACTGCAGGATCAGATGGAGCAAGCTGTTTTGCATGGTTCCTTAGTAATGCCATCCTTAAAGCCGAGTTATATAATTTAAAACTGCAGCTACGTTTGGCAGGTGGTGATTACACCATCTTTCTTGAATTTGCTGACATCAGCCTCCCTGACAGATGGCTGTCTGAGTGCATATGGAGAGAAGATGATGGATAGCCTATATTCAAAAGGCAGCGATCACTCCAGCAATGAGCTCTATGCGTCATCCGAGCTATATGGAAACTCCATAAATCTTTTTTTTTTTTTTTCTCATTGTAATCAGACTTATCATATGCCAGGGTTTTAAAGAGAGGGTCCATCCAGGTAGTTTCACAGTTCAAGGTTTGCTGAAACATTTTTTTAATTATTTGGAACTGATGTCTTCTGAAGGAGGAAAGAAGCAGATTGGTATTTGAGTTTGTTGTCATATGATGTGTTTCCATATTCTGCAACATCTTGCCATACAGGGAGTATTAGACTGTTCAGCAGAGCTGAGGAAATCAGCATTTTCATAATTTTTGTTTCTTTTGGTTAGTGTTAGCAACACTAATACCAAAGGTGCTCTTCAGACTGAAGCTGGCATTCCTTTCCCCAAAAATGTCATTCTTATCAAGTGTCCATTGGCTCCTTCAGAACATTTTCCATCGCTGAGAACAAGTATGATTGTGCAATTAATTCCTCAGTCCTAAAAAAAAGATGTCAGTGTTGTGAGCTGATCCAGGCTGTGGAAAGGTTCTCAGGGAGATGAGGTAAGTTATAAATTCTTAACCAACAAGGCTATCCTGTCTTCCAGACACGACCTCTTTCACAGTGTGAACTGTATTATTGCCTACAGATTCTAGGGTACACTCAGAGCTGGTAAACCAGAGATTGCTTAGTTTTTTTCTAACCTCTTCTGTAGACGTGAATTTGCAGTGCCATCACTACTACAGTTGTTCCTTTTTTTAAATTATTTATTTATTTATTTATTTATTTCCTGTTTGCTAGAAGACAATTAAGATAGAGAAAGCTGGCCTCAGCTAGTCAATAGCAAGATTCTGTCCAAGTTGTCTTATGAGAGCAGTCTTTCCAACGGCAGAGCTACTAACCATCCACGTTACCTCCATTCAGCCACATAGGCTAGGCCAGGGCTTAGAAGATTTCCCTGTTGGCTGTGGCTGTGAGAAAGACTTGTGAATGCTGTGCCCCTAACAGCACAATTAAGGTAAGCCCATGTGCAATAAACATGAGCTGACATGTTCCTAATTATCCATCAGCCACCCTGCAAGGCTGAGGCATTCAGACTCACTAGCTCAGCTGCAATACTAGCTTAAAAATATTTTTGTGCCACAAAAACAACCTTAATGACAAAGGATATTTTTGTTGGCTGCTCAGTGCATAAAATATTCTAATGAGACTGGGAAGAGAAATGTTCCTGCTTTGGCTTCAGGGTGCTTGTCAGGAGTGGAGTCCCAGCAGGGGCTACAATCTGCCTTCCCATGATCCCAGTACTACACCCTGCTCATCCCTCCTTTTTCTACATTGATGGTTGAGCAGGGTGTAGATAAGGAACCCAGGACTGCCAGGCTCACATGCAAGCCCAGGAACTGCCAAAAAAAAAGATGAATACTAGTATATTTGCAATAATCCCATGGTATTTTCCTACATGAGCCTTCTAACACTGATGGTCTTGGCCAGACTTCCCCTTTACAGTCCCAAAGAATCATCACAGAAAGCTGTAGCTTTTGATTTAACCTGAACATGCTAAAATATGAGGTTTTTTTTTGTTTGTTTGTTTTTGTTTTTAACAATCAAATTAACTAGGTAGTTCAAACAAGTCACAATTTATGCACCCAAGTGGAATATAGCAAAATGGACACCAAGTTGTCCATTATTTTCATCTGTGATTTAGGAAAAAGCAGTAGAGTCTACTCCATTGAAAATGTTATGCTTCCAAACACAGACAGTGTGTAAGAACTTTTGCAACAGTTTGTCCTTTACAGAGATTTTGAGAATTTAGCAATCCAAATATATCTTAATAGAATTAGATTTAGTGCAAATAAATTTCCTTCTGCTCCTTCACCTACCTCTTTTTTGTTGTATGGAAAGACTAAATGATTTGCTGTAGAAAGCTTTTTTTAAAAATCTGCAGTAATTTGATAGCAGGGATAACCTCTAAGCCCTCTTGCTCTACAGATACCAAGTCCTTACAATCCATTATCGGTCACACAATTTCTAAATGCTGCCAACTGACTACTGTCTCCTATTGTCTAGCCACAGTCAGATAGAGGCACCATGTGAATCCATTCTGAGCACCGCATATGAGACGGCATCAAATGCTTAGCTATTGCCATTACTAGGTGAATCATGCCATGCCACATCATTTATTCAGGCCATCAACATAAAAAGCGATATTTCATAGTTCTGTCCTAATAAATCAGATCTGTTAAGTTGAAAATCCAGTAAGTGAATCACTGGCATTGAAACCTAATGGCCCCCAAATGAAATGCTTCATTTTTCAAAGCCTTTAATGGGCCCAGTCATTTCTTATTTCACAGGCTTTAGCAGATTTATCAGCTAAATTAAAAGAACAGCATTGCTTTGCTGGACATTGAATGACAATAAAAATATTGGCACCGAAAGACCAAGGAAAGACATACTGCCTTCTCCTAGACAAAGTCTGAACTTTACCTCTAAACATTTGAACTCATATTCTGGATTGTTCATATACAACTCTTCTGCACATGGCTGAAGATGTACAGTCTTAAGAAAATGTATGAATTTAAGAAAATGAGAAGCCAGCTTTGCATTAAAAAAAAAAAAGAAGTCTTTAAAGGGTATCCATTTACTAAAGTATTTCTTTGTGGTGTTCAATAATAAGTTGAGCATTCACACTCATACTAAGGTTACAGAAAGACTGCACAAGTCCTCAGAGTACAGAGAACAGTAATGAGATGGCCAGGGCTATCCACTGCCATTAAGGACTATCTATAGATACACCTACACATTGCTTAGTCAAGTACATACCAAAACTGATCTCAGAGTATTAACTAGTGCTTAAAATCAACAGTATAAAGCAATGCTCAACTCCCAGGAAATCTGAAAGTAACACAGTACAAACCAGCAGGCTACTGCTTCCTTCTGTAGCATAACTGCCTTGGTGGCACAGGTTGGATTTCCATTGTTCAAATCAGCTTCAGGATCTCAAAAATGCCTTTTCATGCTTATTTTATGAGGTGCTAATCAATGTTTTATGACTAGTTAGATGCTTCTGTCTTCATAGATTTGGCCTGATTTTTTAACTGTAGAGATCTTATCTGTAAGTGATACGATTTATTTTTCTGTCAACCTTGGTGGATCCAGACCCCCTTAACAACATGCCTGCTCTATTTTAAAAGATGTATACCATTAAAAAGAGGAAAAAAAGGCAAGGTTAAAACCATTATCACTATCAAAAAATATAAAGGTGATAGAGTGCTCATGATTAGGAACAAATCATTGTTTTGCACACATACACATATATATAAACATCCTAAAAATACCTCTTTCCTAGCACATAAATTGTCAGGCCTTGAATGTTTATGCTGATAATTTTTCAATATTCATGACTACATTGCCTAATAAATTATATGCTGCACTCTCTCTTTGTATTTGCATATATTGTTTTTTAGATCTTGAATTGCAGAGAACTAGAGTGATGTGAAGTCTCATTTTCCCAGCTGGAGCTCAACTGCATGTGTCTGGGTCTGTCTTGTAGGTGCCTGCCTTAATAGCAGAGTGCTGTTACAAGATTCACTCAAGCACGTAATGGGTACAGCACAAATTATTTGGAATCTCCGGCTTCAGATGGCATAAAAACAATGTTTTCCTACCATGTATTGGTCAGGACTCAGCAGCTTTCTATTTTCTGACAGAGCATTTCAGATGACCATATATTTTTCTTGCTGTACCTCACATTTCTAATGCTCATGTAATCAGAAGAAAATTGTTTCAACAAATTTAAGCTTGTATGGAAAGATGAGAGATCAGCCTCCTCTTGCCTCACCTAATGAGGTAATTCTTGAGCTGCATCACTATTTCCAGAAGACTGGAGCAGTAATAAATAAATAAATAAACAAACAAACTAATGCTTCAATACTGTGAACAAGAAAGTGACAGATAATAGTTGTTGCAGGCAAAGAAAACAGGGCCATACACGTGTGATGGTACCATACTGTTTTTAGGATTTCATTTGATTGGTATATGGGATATGTTGACTTTACATTTATACTGAACATATTCAGAAACCTCTGGGAGCTGGAGGGGGACCCCAAGAATTAACTTTAGGAGTGTGATTTGGACTCCATTTATTAGGAAGGTAGTGAATTGAGGTTTGCTGCTCCCAAAACAAATGGCTGGATATTGGAGAAGACACTGGAGCAGAAAGGAATAACACCAGCTCTACAACCACTAACTCTGGCTGTTGTTAAAATTAAAGCAGTGTGCGTCAGATTTATCAGTCACTTTCTGATTGTAATTCCTAAATTGTTTGTAGGTATTCGTACCACATAGCCCAGCGTGTGAATCCCGTGAGGGTTTCAGCAGGAGCTAGGAGCTTAGCTACTCAGAACAGCCTTGTTAGACCTAAAATTTTATGCCTAGCAAATTTAGGATTAGCTTGTTGTTGTGGTGGTTTCATTGACAGCAATTTTAAACTTAGAATAAAATCCATCTTAGGTAGCAAAATGCTTTTGCACCTTTGAGTTTATAAAATAAGCTGTGTCACTGGTGCAAAGTACCAGGCAGTAATTATTTTGCTGGTCTTTTCTAAGGCAGAATGTTTTCTTTGTAAATGTATTGAACAGTGTGACTCAGAAAAGCAAATGGAAACATTGCCTTCAAAGGATGATTGGGTCTCCTGCTTACAGTGGAACGACTGAGAAGATAACAAGGAACAGAAAATTGCCATAAGAATTGGTATGGAGAGAAAATATCAGAACAGTGAGAAAATCAGTAAAAGAGAGCCTTTGGAAAAGCAGTAGAAGTAAGGTTTGGAAAGGGAAGGCCGTGTTTTTTTACACACATTCTGCTTGAATAATTCCTACTTAAAAGGCAAGTGCTTCAAATTTAATGTCTTTGCCACTTCTTTTATATAGCCATTACACCCTGATCAGTTACCTCTAACAGGACTTCCAGGCCGATACTCTGAAAACTGATTTCTCCCTGACTGTGAATTTTTTAAGAACACTTTTCTCTGTACATTTGCAGTTTTCTCTGTTTTATCCATCTCATTTATGTCCTTATTGTGTTCTTCACAGCCTCTTCTGTTTCTATAAGGTCTGCAATAGCAGCTTCTCTTCATCGGATTGGGGTGCGCATGGCTACCCACTTCGAGATAACCTGAAACTGGCAGCTGAGGAGAGTAGACTTGAATTCTGAATTTCCCTTTGGGAGATTTAGGTTGTGTAGCCTTCCTCCACGCAAGCAGCTGCTACCTCTTAGCTGCAACTGCTGCCAGATCCCCCTTTGCTGCTCCTGTCACAGACAGGCTGGAGCTGGAAGGAAGACGGGCAAACAGCTGCTGCCCAAACCAAGCCCATCCCTGAGAGACAAGGCAGGGAGGCTCCACATAAGCCCTGTGCTTCTCAGCACAGGGAGCGGAAAGGACAGTGTCAGCATCACAAGTGCTCCCAGCTCCCCATCAGGCCTGGTCTCATGTCTGTGTCCTCATATCATGCCATGCCACTGGGGTGCCACAACACCTACTGTGCCACCCACCCATTAGCAGCAGCAGCAGTAATATGGTTATTTTTACTGCTGCATGGTTGGGGGTTGTATGCTGTGTGAAGTCAGAGCATCCATAAATACAAGTCAGACTGTCTCAGAACAGTGTTTTAGGATGCTGGGTGTCCATTTCACTTAATACCATTCATGTTTGTTAAGTTAAATAAGAAAGGCAATGATTTATTACGTTTTATACAGAATTACCAACTTCAGTCAGTGACAGGCATAGATCTAGAACCCAGAAGTTCCCACCTTTTGTGCTCAGTCACACAGCCAAATTTGCTTTCTATCAGCACTTCAGCAGTGTAAGTGGCTTTCACTTTAAGTAGACACAACTGGATTTTCTAGCATTTTCTTGGCTGTTGATGTCAAAAAATAGATCAAAAAATCTCTTCCTGGTGTTTGAACAACTCCAAATCAAATTCTGATTCAAAACAAAAAAAAACAAAACAAAACAAAACAAAGCTGTATTAAAACTTCCAAATATTTCTCAAATACTGAAATATAAAAGGTATTTTCTAGGTTTCATTCGGAAAATCATACAGAAATAGAAATGTCATTTCTGAAGGTGAACCCATCTCTTTGTTCCACACAGTTTACAAGGAGACTGTTTTCTGCGTAGTCCTCTCTCTTTGTGCTTTTTAGAAGTGATTCAGAGCAAAGTTACTCTGTAGTGTTTGCTGCTACAAATCACATACCGAAGCATACCAAGAAAATTTTTAATTTCTTTTTATGGTCCTGCTTGTTACTGTAGTATTACTGATGAAATCACTTTATAGCTCTGATTTCTACCAGCAACAGACTCAGAAAATTTAATTTGTACTTCAGCAGCCATCAATATGTAATTGTAGCTTCTGTCTGCATGAACTTTCAGAATACGGAATGAGGAAAGTTTGACCTGTCTCTTTTGAATGATTTAGCATGTAAACAAACAGAAAAAAAAAAAATCCTCCTGTTGTGGGCTCGTACCAGGAGGGAATAATGTTGTCTGGAGCTGCCACCTGGCTGGGACTTTGTGACATTTTCTTCTTTGCTTCTGTGCTTTTATCTTGCTTTACATAAGGGGTTATCCAAGATTATTGTAATGGGGGAAGTGTGAGAAACAAAGTTGTGTTTTTGCAGTAGAGAACTAATTTTCTGTATTCCAAGGTAGTTGTTTAGTCATAATAAGGAGAAATGCTAAGTAGATAAGTGGACAGTAGAAGGCCTCACTGTTCCAAAATAAGGTAGAAGCTTGAGAAAAACAGGATGAGCAGTGTGAGAACGGTAAAACAAAGATCACAAGTTCTCAAAACATAAGAAAGGAGAAATTAAAGGGTTGAAAGAAAGAAAAATTGTACATATATGGTATAGAGGAGCGTCGAGTAGCTTGTGAACCTGTAGAGCTCAGCCAATGAGGAAACAGGGGAGGTGATCAGGTGTCAGGTAATAGGGAATAAAAGGTTATGATTTGTTTACTAAATTGCGCTCCTGATTGACAGGACACCCGCCATTGCAATCGCAAATAAAATAGCTTCACAGAAGATCCTGTCTGAAGAAACTTATTTGAGATGTTTCTCACAGAAGAAGTAGACTGGGTCTCTGCTAAGAGTTAAGTCCTGCAGTTCTTTATACTTGGAAGAAACAGCCCAATTAGTGAAAAGTGAACATCTACATAAACTGGAAATTTTAACTGCAGTAAGAAGGAATCCATGGAGTATATCCACAGGCATCTCTAGAAAACAAAATGAAACAACACATCACAGCTTGCTATTATTTAACCATCTATTCCAAAACTTTTGCTACAAACAGCTGATTAAAATTCCATTTTTCACAGGGGGGGAGAAAAATAAAAGCAAAAAACAAACCAAAGCAAAAAAACAACCAAACACCATGTATGTCTAATCAAGAACCTGAGCTTTCATTCTAATCTCACCTGAGGTGAGGTACAGTGGCCAAGCTCCTCTTGAACACATATCTTTGTCACAGGGTTGGCACAACCTGTTTTTACCTTGTTCTCAGTGTAGTCATTGTGAACTTCATCTTTTTCTAGAATTCTGGGGTTTGTGACCTCAGTGCCTTGCTCTGCTGTGAGGTGCTGACATACGAAGAGCATCACTTATGTGCATTGCAATTCCATGGGCGTGGCAAATCCCACCAGTTTGGATAAATTAAGTAGGATGTCCTCCTGCCCTTTTCAACAGACAACACATCTGACTAGTAGCCTTGAGCCACCATGGGAAGACAGTCCTGTCTCCTGTGAGAGGTGTCCTGCAAGCTATATGGCACTTGGCAGATCAGAGAGAAGTCTCTGGCTGTGGGTGCTTGTGTATCTCTTTGACACACTTGTTGGGATACACTACTTCTCTAAATCAATTTCAAACTCTTTTAATCCCATTGTTTTAATCTAGATCCAGTTACCTATACTTAGGTAACTTAGATCCAAAACAGCACAGAATACCACAAACAAATCCAGCTACTTCAAGCCTATGTTTCCTTGGGGCTCGTTCCCATCAACCTAGTTAATTTGCAGAGATATAAAACTTTCAATTACTATTTCTTCAAGACAGTTTCTCTCTTCAACACCTCCACTTGAAGGTAACTGTGGTGGTATAATAATCTATTTGGGCATTACTTTTAGCCTTTTTACCTCCCTCTTCTATAGACTCAAGGTACATTATAAATATTTTTAAAACTTTTTATTTAGCTACTTTAACTATGGTAAGTAAGGGATTCTTTTGAATCACTTTTGCTGCATATGTGAAGAGATCACTTTTTAATGGTGCAGGTTTTGATATTCTACTATAGTACATGCACTAAACTACTGCACTTTTACAACTGTAGTCTTGTGGCTTTACTGTTATTAACTTTAAGAATTACTTTAAAACCTAGTCTAGGCAGAGAAAATGAAAATTCAATATTCAATATTCATAACGAATACAAAATTAGGACATTTATTTCAGGCAGTGTAATCTTGAGCATTTGCTGTCTCATATCCTTTGACTGCACTCAGAAATGAACGCCTACGAGAACAGTGTTATTTCAAAAGATGTAAAACAGATATAGCTGTTTTTCCTACTTCTAGCACATGTTGTGTATCTTTCTTCTTCCTGCAGTCAGTTTCTCATTTGTATAAGGAACGGGATGTCCATACACATGGGCATCCATCCCCACACACAGCTTCTCCCCCAGCTTAGGAAATTTCAAGGGACAGATCCTTTGAATTAACTTGGCTTGCTATGAAAGATAGCTTCACCAACACGAATCATTTTGCAGTTGCTAAATGTAAGAGCAACGCTGTAAGAGCAACGACAAGGTTGCTACAGATTAGACTAATTTCAAGTATCTTGGTTATGTGCTTTAAGACTTGACATACAGGCTTTTCTTTAAACAATAAATACTGAGAGCCAGGACGACTGTTTAATTTGAAAACTGTAACTGCTTGTCAAATCAGAGCTTAGTAATTCAGGATCCTTGAAAAAGGAGGAGAAAAGGCTGACCAGCAAATCTCTAGTGGGTACTACTTTCTTTAACACCTTCATTTTCTCTTTCTTCTAATAATTCACACTGATAGAAAGAAATGACTTCCCCTACTCTTATGCCAAAGTCCTTCCTTACTGTTTTTCAAAGATACTTTTGTAAATATCATTTCAGTCAGCTTAATGACACACAGGTGATCTTTCTACAAATTGACTTGGAAACAACAACAGCCTGTGTCTGTTTTACGCTCTCTGGGCACAGAGAGTATAAAATGACCCAGTGATAGCATGACTGACTGGTAGAGGACCTTGCTTCCAGACAGAGCAGGGGATATGGACCCCTGAGAGCTCCCTATGGCCAGGTTCCAGTAACAGGTGAGGGAAGGATGGTAGAGGAAGGGGCCCTGCTGTGCACCACTTTCCACACCTTATTGCATTAGTGGGGCTTCCAGATACCCATGAGAGAGAAAATGCTGGGAAGTGGGGAAGCTGAGTTTAGATTTTCTCCTGAATACACATGGGAAGTAGGGGGATGCAATTAGGGCAGGGAGCACAGGACAGAGAAGTGGGGACAGCAGGTGACAGAAATTCCATCTGTCTTCCTCCTGTGGAGGACTGCAACAAACTTGAGGCTTGTGACAGTAAGGAGATCAAAGGTGAATTTGCTGGATGTGCAGTTACTTTGGGAAGTGGATGTTTCTACCATTTCTATAGCTGGATTAGCGTGCTGATAAGAAAAGGCAATTTTCTTTGATCCAGAGATAATAGGAACAGGGGGAGGAGCTTTCTGTGCCAAACATTTCACTCTACATCTGATTTATCTAAATTCTTAATATATTTAAGAAGTTAAAACCACAGTGGAATGACATTTTGTTGTTAGTGCAATGGTATCTACCTACTAACTTTATCTAAATTGTAAATGAAGTTTTTCCTGAAAAAGAACCCTCCTTAGCTGCACACAAAGCCATTTTCCTCTCACCTCTGAACAGCTGAATTGAGTAAACCCATCTCTGATCTTTTCCTTACGTAAGACATATCAGAATTCTTCTGAAGCAAAGACCTAACAAACATGTCTAAATGTTTGCCTTTTCCCCACAATTTCCACCACAAAATGCTAATTCTATTTTACTGTTTTCTTAGTAGTAGATCTAGGGTAAGAGCTTTCTTTCCCACTCATTCGTGCCTCTAGGAGCAGATTTAGCATTTTTATGGGAGTGATTCTGTGGCAGTACTGTTAATGAATCTGAGAGAAAAAGACAAAATAGGTTGGGAGAGCCAGGAAGAAGTTGTTCTGTGTTCTTGTTTTTTGTTTTGTTTTTGCTTGCTTGTTGGTGTTTGGCTTGTTTGTTTTTGTTTTTGTTTTTTTTTTTAGCTTTCAAATTGATCAGTTAACAATCTGGGTACAGAAACTGTTGAATAAACCCAATCGAGGGGACTGGTAATATCTTAGAAGTGATGAGGGAGGAGGGGAGGAGGGTTTGGAGTTTCTTAAACTAGATTGGCCACCAAAAGAGTCATAACATGGAACTATGGTTTCTTTTGCACCTTTGTTAAATAGAAAGAAACTACACCTCAGACAAAAGTCATGGACAGAACTGAATGTGATTTATATTCATAGGTTTTTATTATGTCTCTGTGGATGAGTGTCAGTCACTCACTGATCCTTGTAAATTACATTTCAAAGAGCAGTTGGGCATGCAGATAGGATCTCCGAGGGGAGTTGGTAGCATAGCTTACAGATGGCTCTAGGTGAAGCAAGCAAAAAAAATGATTATTTTTTAACTGTAGCATTGCCCACCTCACATACAAAGATGGGGTAGATGGCTGTGGCTGAGGGCTGTACAAAATGTAAAAAAGCAAATTGAACAAGCAACTAAGATGTGAAACTAATCCTAAATTGAATAGTTGCTATGTTGAGGTTTAAATGTGTACATTTCTACAGCTCAATGTAGGGTGATTTGTTTTCTAAAGTCTAAATACTAACAAAAAAGTCTAACACTGACTAAAGGTCAATATTATCAATATACATTGGGGCAGAATTGCATATCCCACGGTCTATCTGCCTTAACTTAGGCAGCTAGAGCTGGTTTGAACATTCATTCCCTCACATTACTCTACCCTGTTAGCATCTGTACCAAGCAGCATTGATTCATTCACATCATATATAACAATTTTCTCCTTCACCCACAAAAAATATATGCTGTGTCTAACCTGTGATTAACAATTCCCAGCCACCTTCATCTCTGACATTGCTGTTCTCAGGCCATTATTTCTAGGTGAGCTCAGACCACCATTAGTCTACCAAAAGAACTCAGAAGCAAACTTCTGGATGTAGCACAGCAACACTCAGCCTGCGTTGCAAAACCATGAGCTTCACACAGCGCTAACCCTAACAGACCTCATTACATAGCAGGCTGCTCTCAAAAGGTCTTTCATTGTTCAACATATTTGTACACAGTACCCTTCATCAGAATGTGAAGAGACAAAGTAGAAATGCCTAACGAGATGTGTTGAACTCAGGTGTCTGGCTTAGATGCATACATCGTACAAGTGCCAGAAAGTCTATGAAACACACAGAGGAAGAAGCAGAGTAGTCATATGAATCATTTTGTACCAAAGCCTCCAACGTATGCAATGGGATCTACAGTATGTCTCTCCAGTTATTAAGGCCTAAAGTCAAGATTTAAACTGAATGACAGTGGCAAGAGTGGGTTAGTGTGAACAGTGCTTCTAAATGCTACTTGAACTAAGATTCAGCAATAGGCATAGCTGAAGAGCAGGACAGGAAGGCTTAACAGCATCTCACTTGCATGTAGTACCCATAAGTTTAAAAAAATAAATAAATAAATAAAAAATCAGATTTATCTGTTTACTTGATGATTTCTTTCCCTCCCTTTGAAATTTTCCTAGGTCTTATCTTGCTACCCTTTAAATCCTTCTAAAATGTAGATTCTGCACTGGGGCCAGACTTTCAAAGCTGTTTTCTACATCCCTAGTCCCATTTGTTTCTTTGTTCTCTTTCCTGCTTTTCTCAAACGACCTTCCACATTATGTATTATTCCATTCTTCAGTTTTGCTCACTCCCTGATGAGATGTCTTCATCCTGTATGTTTCTAAATAATTAATACTTTGGTATATGTAGCACTTTGTAACATATTTTTCATTCTTGCACCATTCCAGGAACCTCTTTAGCATAATGGTAGGATAGATGCATATTGAACTAGAATTTGATTTAGTGCAGTGCTCTCAGTTCCTATTGTAAGGTCACAATTGGATTTCATTAGAGACTAAGAATAAAGCTGCTGGCATACACTGTCATTGTTTGGTTCTTATTTAATCTTTTGGAAAAAAATATATATATTAGCATTTAAAATGCTGAGAAGAGTAAATTACTAGGTACCTAGCAGGACTCCAGAGTGGTCACGCTCCTCAACTGTCCTGGTTTACCCTGGGCTACACTGGTATGCGCATTAATGATGTACCACGCAGTGAGGATCTTTTCAGACACAAATTTGTTGACACCAGCAGCTGACTGGTGTCAAATTGGATTCCAAGATTGGCACTGAATCACTACCAGCAGAGGAGATCGATCCTACAGTCATTCCTGAAGAAATCCCTGTTCAATATAACAGTGCAAGAGGTGATGACACACCAGTGCCGAATCTTCCCCTGACCTCGGAGCTTTGGATTTGCTTCATTTTGCTTCTTTTAAGGGTGGACTGATCTAAGTGAGGCTTGGAGCTTCTACTGCATAGATCCTTGTGCTCTTCTGCTCATTTTAAAAATGGGAACAACACTAAACTGTGTTCTCACCTCTTCGCCTGTATAAGCTACTTGTAACAGTAAAGATAATTTCTTACCATTCTTCCCAACTCATATTACTGAGTCTGGAGTCATTGATCTCTGTAACAACAGCACTGTCCCAAGCTATTCAAGGTCTGCATATTAAGATCAAGGAGGGGAAGAAAACTTAGCTTAGTGTTCCTAATTCTGAAGAGACTGAACAGACCAAAGGAAAAAACCTTGGCTAGAGATACATGAGTCAAAGGTCAGTTGCATCTCAGGACAGCACACAGATGACTGCCTTGCATTGCCTCTTAGGGAGAAATACATGGTGTGTACCCAGGACCAGCTACTGGCATGCACTTCACTGCTGGAAAACATGAAGGTCAATGTAAAGCCCTAGGAGCAAAACAGTTCTCATCAAGTTTAACACTGGTCAATCCACTCCTTAATGTACAGGCAACCTCTGTGCCTTTACTGTCAACTGTTCAGTCACTACGCTACTTTTACTTTTAATGTTCGATTTATTGATTATTTTTAAACAGAAACAGTAGATGTAAGAACTGAAGTACATATAGCAGAAGAAACAGAAGTTTTATACAGTACAGCATGCATGTATCTGTCGTCTCTAGGGCACAGAAGTTTATTCTTCAACTTCTTAATTTAGATAGGCAAGCTGAGTGTAAAGGATTGGAAGATTTCTTGTATGATAAGATAGCAGGATTGGAAGATTTCTTGTATGATAAGATAGTAAATATTACTTTTTTTTTTTGTAATTGCCAGTGGTCTGCTAATTTTTACATTTTAGATTGATCGTCCAACCAATTCTCTATTATCTATAGGCACTCTACATGTTCAGTTTTTGATGATGATTTAGTTCTATTGATATATTAGAAATAAACATAATTTGCTTATTTCTAAATGGATCTCAAGTCCATTTCAATGCAGTTTCTGTTAGCAAAGAATTTAAATAGCAAAGGCTTTGACCAGAAACCTCAGTTGTCTCCACTTCAGAGCAGCACAGTTGATGAAAAGGCACTCTTTCATACATCCTTGTAGAAATAAAATATTCATCCTATCTTTTCAGTACTCAATCATGATAATCTTCATCTTCACTGCTGGTGAAGTGGAAAGACCTGGAAATGGGTTCTGCTTCCTTCCTGACCGTGCAGATGACTGATATGTTTTTATCTGAGCATCACCAATTACTTTCCCTAGCTTTGTGGCTATACTGAATCACTTCTTTCTATTCTGTGCTTTCACTGAAATTAAAGAAACTGAAATGCTTTGATGGATCAAACTTGGAGACACTTGTACTGATGGTTAGAGTTGCAAAGGTTAGAAAAACAACTGTGCCATTTATTTTGCACTCTTGAAAAAATTTTATGGCTGGAAGGGGCACTAGGATTTCTTTTCTTTCCTTTTCTCCTTACCTGGTTTTGTTGGCTTTCTGACATATCTTTATTAACTCTTCAACAATTTTAAAGGAAGAAAAAACATTACGGTGTTGTTTTTATTTGTTTTGTTTTGTTTTTCTACCATAAGGTCACAACCAATATTTTTCTCTTATCCTTTATAACAGATTTGGAAATATTTTTTTGTGGCTGTAACTTTCTGTTCTTTAACCATTCCTTTCTCACAGAAATGTGGCAAGAAGGAGAATGGTTCTATTAAAAAAAAAAAAAAAGGACAGGAATGGGAGAACCATTTAAGCACTGAGGCAGAAGTCACCTCCCTGTGGGATATCCCTTTCACATTTTTATTTTCACTTCACATGCAACTACTTTTTAGGCACTGAACTGGCTCTACATTCAAAGCTTGTATGTCCTACTTTCTTTTCCTATGATTTTGGAGCAGTTTCTGCCTCTTATCCTTTGTTAGGTGGTTCATGGACCCACTCAGAAAGTTATTCCAAATGGTTAATGAACAGAAAAGGTGTAACGTGTGCTTAATATTCTCAACATGCAGTTAGCCAGAGAAACAGTTAAAGCAGGCTGTTTTTCTTCTCTTATGCAGAAGCAAGGAGAAAAAACTTTTATCATCAAGACTGAAAGACTCAGTGCTGTTTTGTCTAGGGAAGGGAGAACCAAAAGGAAACATCACAGTGGTCTTCAAACACAAGAAATGCTACTGCAAAGACAAAAGGAATCCTTCATACTATGACCTTTGTGTAATGAGCAAAAGCAATTGTATCAAATTACACAAAGTGGAAATTTAGGTTAAACATCAGACCAGACTTGACAATAGCAAGGATAATTGAGCACTGGAGGAGACTATAAAATATCCATCAGAGAAGGTTTTAAAGGACAGGCTAGACAAGAATAAGTCTAGAGTGGTAGAGCTACATCTGAAGCTGAGTGATAAACCAAATGGTCTCTTAAGGTCTCTTCCAAACCAATATTTTTTAATGACTTTGATTCTATGTAGACTTATGGCCTATTCATGCCCCCTAGAAGTAAAACTAAAAACCTAGAATTATTTAATCTGTATTCTATTAAAACAAAAATAAACAACACATACTGCATTTTTTCCTCCTGATCAAAAGCACAAGTGGGAAACCTGGATATATGTTTTGTACCTGGAGGTAAAAATTGTAGAATTACAAGTATCTTTCCCCCTGTCACTTACCTGCATTTTTTTTGGCATGAAGACCTATCACTACATTTTCCAGAATATCTTTTGTTTCCAAGTGGTCCAAATCTGTCCATGGTATGGAATGTGAGGTAAGTGACAGAGACGGCAGCAGAATGATCAACAATGTAGCTGTTTTATTAAGACTATATGAATAATTGATCATATATATTATGCATTTGTTCTTATGACTGCATAGCTTCAATGACATCAGAAGAGAAAGGACAATTATAAGACAAAAGAAGAAAACCAAGCACTTCCTTGAAACATGATCAAAAGATCTTGATTTCATGGTTGGGTTGCTGTTGTCTGAAGGGATCCTTATCATAGTGCATGTTATGTAAGCCAGCACTGGCAGCAGAAAACAGTGGACTAAAAAACACTTTCAAAGAGATGTATACCTTTCATACATTGAGTTTACAGAAAAAGATCACAAAAAATATGCAGAAAAGCATTTAGAGAGAACACAGACACCTAAATTCACAAGAACAGCCCAGAAAATTTCTGCCTCAGCTCTTGAGAACTGCAGAGCACAGTTTCTAATGTCTTTGTTTCCATTTTCTGGATGAAATTCGTTGCAAAACAGAAATTCAGCATTCAGAAGCAAAGTCTCCTAAGTGCCCTGTTTGCTGGGCACACGTCTGTTTGTGCTCTAGCATTGTTGATGGACTCTTAATTGGCATTCATATATACAGAAAAAGTCCAGCTGACCACTTTTGAGACTCACCATAAAGTGATTACCTGTGATAAAGGTGGTATTATTTTACCCAGATGTAGAAAGCAGCGTAGGATATCACTGATAGATCATACCAAAATATGTGCATTACTGGGAGATGAAAGGATTCAGGTACAGCAGGTCAAATCCTGGTGAAAACCCTGAACTGCCTCGTGCAGACTATTTATGTTCACACGAGTTTTCCACATGGAAAACTGTATGTGATTTACACAGAGGTTCTCAGGTCCTGGGTATTTTTCTCTCCAATGATTGTGAAAACAAAATCAAAACCCAAACAAAAAACTTTTTTTATATAACACTTTTTTTTTTACTTCAGAAATATACTCCAAGAATAATATGAGCATCCCACTTTCAGCTACTGTCTGTGCCATAGTAACATGTTGGTGACATAGCATTTATTGAAAATGACAGCTTGACGGATGACAGGCCAAACCCTTTAATCCTTGTTTTTTACAGCATAGTAAGTTCCACATCTGATGCCAGAGAACATTTGCCTCACGTAAACACAGCCACATGCCCTATGAAGCTTTCAGATTCCTAAAGATACAATGGAGGTTATCAGCTACTGTAAAAAATACTGTGCTCTCCCAGATGTTTAATAAAACATCTCTGGTATGATATATATTACATAATATAGCATCTTCCTTTCTTAAGAGCTAGACAGAAAGAAAATCAAAGGGTATAAGACAAAGTGTCAGATTTTGAGGAGAAATTGACAAAAAAAAAATCCTCCCATGCAACTGTCAGGAAACAGCAGCTTGCCAGTGTAAGAAACTACAAGAGACAAAATGGCCTTTTCAAGGAAGGGCCGCCTTTTCTTTATATCTTCATCTTTTCTTTATATTTCCAGTTTGCACTGCTTTCTCACAGCATTGACCACCATGTTCTCAGCTGGCTTCTGCTGTGCCAACAATGCTTCCCAGCTGTAGATAAGTTTAAAAAGCCAGCAAATTTTAATTTATTTTTCATAAGAATAAAGAACAACTGTACTGTGTCCATCTAGCCCAGCATGTTGTCTTGGAGAATTCAGCGAGGAGAGCAGCTAGCAGCAGAAATATATGGAAAAGTGGAAAAATGTCAGGAAAATGTTTTACTGCTCCCCCAGTACCACAGTAACATTTTGTATTTGCATTAAAAAGCCTCATCTGGATCTTCCCTGTATCAGATGGTCCCGTTGCTTTTGGAAGTCTTGTAAGAATTATAGACTATAAGATAAAGCACAGCACAGCTTTGCAAGTCTTTGTCATCTCACTAAATAGGTCTCTTATGATAAATGTCCCCCATTTAAATTGGTCTTCCCGTTGTTAAGAGCCCCTGTGCTGGAACATGAAGTTTGCCACACCTCCCCTTCTTCTCTTATATCTGTACACATAATAAATTTAACACAAATTTTAGAGAACATAATAACACTGCTAAAAATGGTGATTTGGCCATAGGGTTGTGGAATGAGTGGAGAAGAGACAAGGGCATGAACAGCCAAAATTTTCAAAGAGCAGGTCAGGAAGAATAAGTGGAATGGGAGAGAAAAAGTCTTTGTGAAAGACCTGGCTCCTCTGTCTAGGAATAGCACAGGGGGTTTTGACTGCCACAATAGTCCATGAGGTACACCCATTTATGTGGGCTACTGGGAAGAAGGTTTTATGAGGGAAAAAGGAATTTAGCATTATGGGTGCCATTTGGTTTTGAATTGAAAGCAGCTGAAAGGATGGAGGTAACTATCCGTTATTCTTAGTCAAAGAGCAGTAGACGTTTCCCCAGAACTACCAGAGAAGGCCTTCATTAAGCAAAAGCAGTCATCTGTACGCAAAAAGAGTCTGTGTGATTTGTTCTCAGTGCACTCTTACTATACATCAGTGAATCAGTTAAGAGCTGACTCCTTCCATCCGTTTCCGCCGTCTGAAGTCACTTGTTTGTGGATTCATGCCTTGCCTAAATTGAAATCAGCAGGAACATCTACTCCTAGACATAATCTGGCTGTGTCAGTTGCCAACAGCAATTACGGAAACTCATGGGGAACATTGGCTGCAAGTTACCGAAACAGATGTCGGTTGTAGCAACACAGGCATGAGACTGAATTTCCGAATGCAAGCAGTCCTACGTGCCATGTGGAAGTTCCAACAGCTCCAGCCACAAATCAGACCAACAGCTAAAAATCACACTTTGCAACCATCATGCACATTCAGAGCACTCCCTGCTTTCATTTGCCTTCTAGAATCACATACATTTCTCAGTATGAAAATGCCTTTTTATTTCCTGTGCTGGGAACCTTACCAGAGGTACATAAAGCAGCGAGGTGAAGATGTGACAATAAACAATTAGAAACACAGGCCCACTCTTACTACAGGAGGACAATCATTTTAGTAACAGAACTAATAAAACTGAGACCAATCATAGCCATAGATTTTTTTTTATCTATTGAATTTTAAAGAACATGGCAAGAAGCATTTCTGCTAGGTTTGTGTTGTCATCACTCACAACTATGCACCTTTTTAAATTCATCTCTCTGAGAATAGGAAAACATTTTGAAAAATGCTGAATACACTAATCAATGTAATCCATAAGGGTAGGTCAACCTTATGTTTAGATCTGGTCTGAGCCTGCCCCACCCGGTTTTCTATTCATAATCCTATTGTCACGAGCCCAATCGCCAGTCCTTCCAAGGTGAAAAACCCTATAGTAAGAACAGCATTGACTTGGCAGAGTGTTTTAGCATAGCTTTGTATGCAGCACATATCAGGCCTTGGATCTTCAAATACTTTACGAATCTGCAAGTCTTCCCAATTCCCAGATTGAGTCTTCTACCCTCCTGATGTACTCTTTGCCCCTCAGAGAAAGCTACAGGAGGTAATATGCAACCTGTTTTCTTCATTATCTAAACATCCTGGGGGAGTGCTGGAGCAACCTGAAGAAAATGGTTCCCCATGTATTACCACTTAAATTGCTAAATGCAGTCAAACAACTTGAAACTTCTTAAGAGAGTTCAGCACAAAACACAAGTTTTCCACTAACAAGCAAAACATTCACATCACTGATAAAGCGCAACTTAAATGAAATGGGGCACTGCCATACACACAGTCTAACTTAATGAAAATAACCTGATTTTAAGCAGGCTGAAATGCCAATAAGCAGTATGACAGCTCCAGAAGGCTGGGACTGATTTGATATGGAGTTTGACAGATTACTTGCTGAAAACTATCTTTGGCGGTTGTCTAAATAGTTCAAAGCAACATTAGGAGAGGTTCTGTCCTTCCTGCCAGAGGATGTCAAGCACGGTAAAGCCACAGCAGAGGAACGCCGTGAGAGGAAGGTGGAATGAAGATGAGTGTGATCTTCAAGGATGACCCACTGATGATGGAGAGGCACACACACACAGTCCATAAAGTCTTGTGTGTAACCTGTGTTAACCAAAGACCAGTGACGTTCTGTAATTCCCTGCTCGGGTGAGTTGTTCAGCCATGATCAAATCCTGCTTTCCTCCATGCCCACAGGGAGACAGGTACTCTTTTTGTCATTGTCTATGGGTGCAACCCCAGGTGCTGAGCGCTCAGCAAATAGTAGCCATCCTAAGCATTTGCCCAGCTTTCCTGCCTTTCCTCGTTTGTGACTATGTGATATGCCTCCCTGTGCCCCTAGAAGATATGGGAGATGCTGGAGTGATGGATCCTTTCTGTATGCTCTGCCTACTATTGGCATAGTTTCAAGCCTCCCCGATTGCCCACTAAGAACAACATTTAAAGCCACAGATCATGTCAACCACAAATTTATTTCCCTTCCCAAACTGCACTATCCTTGAGGTGCATAAAGGCATGCACACTTTTTCATATTCTGTCTTTTGTGACAGTACTACCCTACCTGTAGAATATGAATAGATTTTATGGGTTTTGATATAAATGGGTTACATTCTATGTATTTTTAGATCTTCAAAAAAGAACATGTAAAAAGTGTGGCTCTACAAGGACTTTGTTAAAGAAATCAAGGATAGTAGAGAGTCAGGGACAATTCTGGCCTCAGGTCTTTCCACTCCTCTGCCTGCTGATCAACACCTCCTTAGCTTGAGAGGTGGCAACAGAAATCAGTTGAGCCAAACCAAATAATAGGCTAAAGCTGTTTTTAATAATAAAAGACACTTCCTGGAGGGTTTGTCATGTCCAAATATCCTCTTTTATCCCATGTTTCATCACATGACCACTCAAAACAAGCAGACTAAGGTATCTTTATGATATATAAATAAATAATTTATTTAGGGAATATTTAACACTATATATAATAATTTATACCTCTTAAAGTTCCAAATGATGCTAACAAATAGATGAAAATGATTGTACCTTTCAGTGCCGCAGTCTGATGGATGTTTTGACAGGCCTCAGGCTGGGGATAGGATGGGTGGGAACTACACTGGCATGTGACTGGATTGTGACTGGATTTCCATAGGAGACCCCCTGTTCCTCATATGAGAAAAAATTCCAAAAAAAAAAAAAAGGAAAGATGCATTTAGAGTGAAAAAAAGTTCATAATGAGGGCTCACCTTTAGATCACCCTTTTGTCTCTTGAACTGCAAGAAGTAGGCACGTACACAAGCACAAATAATACAGTCAGCAGAGAACCACTTAGCCTCTGGGGACAGGCAGTCACTAGTGTCTGTAGGGATTAAAAAAAGAATTCTCCAGGGAGAAGAATTTGCTTAAGCTTCCTCTGCTTTCTCATTTATTTTTAACAACCCCAGGTGGGGCAATGACCATTATCTTCCCTTTCAGGAAATAACGACCAAGGTAGGACCCAAGCTTCAGAAACCGAAAAAGGGATAACCCTTTTCTAAGCTCTACTTGACAATGCGTTGTTACAGCCAAGTGGATTCAGAAAGCCTCTGGTTAAAATGGTATCGTAAAAAACATGAAGTCAATTCAGGTGAACATCCATCAGTAGTTTGCTACACCTTCTGCATACTCAGTGCAAACAGACATCCAGACATCTGCTCAAGACTAGCCTCGCTGAATGGCCAACGTGACAAGGGGTACTGAAATATACAAAAATAAGTTTTTATATAATGGAAGAAATTAACTGGAAATATTATATATCAATTCCATTTTAGGAGATTCTATACTTTTTATAAATATGTTTTTGTTGTTGTTTGATAGGAGCAGACAGTTAATAATTATGCCAACTGCAGAAGCAAAGAAAGGAGGTAATAAGTAAAAACCGTTGAGACTACGAGGTGTTTACCGTTGAGTAGTTAAACAATTAATGCTTTGCTCCACCGAAAGCGGACTTTAAGGCAACAAAGACCCAGGGAAGGCAGCGACTGGAGAAGAAAGGACCCGCAGGCACAGCAGCTCGGCTCCGCTCCCTTCGGCGTGCTCCGGGGCACGGCGCCGTCCGTGGGGCCGCGCTGCCCCCTGCCGGCACACACGCTAAAAAAATCCGCCAAGGATAATATTTGGAAGGTTTACTAATAGACAAGGGAGGGTAAGTCCCGAATACGTTTCTTGAAGCTGCTTTTCAACTGTGGTCTTTCGAAACTTTTCTAAAAACAAAACAAAACAAACACACGCACACACACACACACACACAAATAATAATAATTAATAATAATAATAAAAAATGCACCAAAAAAGAAAAAAAAATGGAGAAAAAAGAAAGGAAAAATTAACAAGAGAAATATATATATATATAATGGAATGCAACATTCTTTTTCCTACAAGCACTGATCAAAGACCTCGAGCATGATTTTTCTGGTTCTCTCCACATCTCCAAAAGCTCAGCGTGAAATTTTAAATCTGTGTTTGGTTTTGTGCAAGCACAATGAAAGGAGAACACGTTCATTAGCACCAGGGGGACTCTTGGAGTTTCTCGGTCCTTATATATGGCATACACACAGACACATTCCCAAGCTGACCCGCAGCAGGTGTCAGGTTATGTATAAGCTAGTAAAAGAGTTCACGGGCTGCAAAACCAGCGTGCCTATTTCATGTGTGCACAGCTGGGATGGGGTGGAGGATTGAACATACCCTGCATATTTCTGTGCCCAGTCTTCTGCATATCTCTGTAGCAACACCTCCTACTTCTGCTGCTTTCTCCCTGGCCTCACTCAGCACATGGTAATATGCCTACAGCCCATAAGAGAGAGCTTTTCAAAACATCTCCTCAGATCAGCAGCCTCTGCTGGATACTTAGTGCTGCAACCCCCTGTCCACAGAGGCTGCCGAAGTAGTGCAGGATGCTCACGCTCAGCAAACAGCAGCAAGGGAGAGCCCCAGGGGACAGGCCAGGCATCTCCACATCCCACGTTGCACACACCACCTCTTCCTGCTGTCTTGCACTGCCTGCAGTGGAAGAATGTTTTAGATGGAGCAGTCAGCATTGGGGTCAGGCCCTCCTGTTCCTCTGCACTTCACCCTGGCTTCCCTATCCTTTCAAAACATGCTGGCAGGGGAGGCAGAGAAGTGAGAGCAGCTGTCTGTTTGCCTGACAGTATATTGTGACACCGGACTACAAATACACTACGTGCTTGTGTTGTGATTTCCTGAGAGGAGATGATCAGAGTATTGATTTCCCCATTATGCATGCAGTTAAAGTGGAAAGTCTGTTCATGTAAGAACCTGAAATGACCGATGCTAGCTAAGTTTTGGAACACTGCCACCTGGGCTGCCATTCATCTGACTACGTATTCAAGTATTCACTCCACATAAACATTCATATTCAGGTTATTCACATTTTTTGGAAGACGTTTAAGATTAATAAGAATTCAACCACCCAGAACAGATGCCTTATTTCCCCCTGTCACTCAGCAGATCACATTCTAGAAGCCCAGACCAGCAGATGGTGGGAATCAGCCCCCCCATGCTTTAATCGGGCTGCCTAACTGGGCAGACAGGAGTCAGCACACTGAGCCAATGTCCATATCCAAATCCCTTGTCATTCACTCTTGCTCCTTCTTAACAAGTGTCAATATACCCCTTGCAAAGAGGCCCCTGAAACAATCAATCTTCATGATGTATAAAACTTCTATGAAGCACGAGACCAAACAGAGATTCTCTGTAGATGAAATAAATAAATTAATTAATTAATAGTGGCTTTCCATCAGATAGCACTTGAAGTAGGGGCACAACTTTCATCTGAAACCTGCAAAGGACACTGCACTTGGTACCTCTTATTTCTACCTGTAGAAATACCTTCAGTCCACAAAAGACACATGGAAAGTCAGGTGGACCACCTATAGTATGCATTTCAGCCCAAGCACATTCCTGGAAGGGCTGGAAAGGCTAAGACATTCAGCCCAGGAAAGGAGTGGATTAGGAGATAAGAGAGAGATGAGAAAGGACAAAGATGGAGAACATCTAATCTGTGCACTCTGAAAGGAATAATCTTGAACAACAGCTGAGAACACTGCCAGAAATTTCGCTCAGCAACGTCCTTGAGTACATCAAGAATGCCCCACACTACAGGGGCACAGCCAGCCACAGATTTATGCTCTCATACCTACGAGGCAGCCAGCACTCCCATCAGCAACAGGGACAAGATCTGGTCTGCAGGGAATGCAGCAGGCAGCTGTTCCTGCTGGTTCAGGCAGAGATGCTTGAAAGAGATGCTCGGGGAGAAACATCCTGGCACTGCAGACATATTAGAAAACGATCTTCAGCTCTCTTTATGTCGATTAATGAAGCTGTACTGAGTAGGAAACTCCAGCACTGAACCCCTGCTTTGAAGAATGGAAAAACTGAAGAATTTTCCAGCAAAATAAGGTAAAATGGTGATGGTATGATACTTACACCATGCACCACCCTCCTCATCATCTGGAATGCTTACTCTGTAGAGATCGACTCTTACATCCAGAACCAGCTGGTGCTGGGTAACTGGCTGTTTTAGTACAGATTGTACCAGAATCCATGTTAGAAACAGCACATGGCAAGGGAGAACAGAAACTGAAAACAAAAGCACAAGGTGCTAATTGGCATAAGCACCTGTTGGTATATTCAGGGTATCACAGAATCTGACGTTTCCTATTTTACTGGAAAGTGGATCCAGTTGGATTGCTGCATAAAGCACAAAACCAAAAGACATCGCATGCCATGTACTCCCCGGCTCACAGAAACATGGTGAGACCTATAAAGCAGGTTTGGAGGAAAGCTGTGACAAGCACAGGGATGCTCTGCGAGCAGTAAGCAATGTTTCCAAGTGGATTCAGCCCCTTCTTGTTTATGTCTGGAAGACTAAGTAATCAGAAATACACTAATCTTCAGCCACAGAAATAAAGAAGGCTAATTGACCCGGTGGCATTAAACAGAGTACCTGGGGCAACTTTTACTCTCTTCAGATTCTTTCAGAGCTCCAAAAATTAAAAAACAGTGACAACAATAACAAAAAACTTTCCATTGCATTTTTCCTCCTTCTCCCAATACAGTTATAGCCATTTAAAAGGTTTCAGTTCCTATGCTATTTTATATTCTTAATCTTGATTTGCACACCTGGTACAAAGCAGAGTTTAATTCTGTCTTGTATTTTGCTCTTTTCAGAATCACTTGTTTCTCAACCTCTGCATTTAATGCCTTACTTGCCAAATATCTTCATTTTAACCTTTTTGGCTTCTTCTCAGAGTCTTTGCTGTGTGTCAGTTTAGTACAATGAACTTAACTGCTACCTGTTGTATAAGCCTGTCTAATTTTTATTTTACTATGCAATCTGGCTTTGCAAATCTCCCTGTGACTTCCAGGCATTGGCTAATCAGGGGCTTGAAGAGAAGGCATCAGGTCACTGAGTGACACCCTGTGGGACTATAAACAAAATTTGAGCAGCTTTTACTGAACCTCCAGTTTGCTATGGCCTGAGCAGATTCAATTTTTTCAATTGCAAGGTGCACTCTGTGCTTAGCGAAACCGAAGTGGAAACACTCAGGGTATCTGCAAAATGGTGGCCACTTGTTTTAGCTCTGTTAAGGCTGGTATTGAAAGGAAATAAGGAGGGACACAGCTGGTCCCTCCTAGATGGGCAGCTGCTCATGGTGCTTGATCAGTAAGAAAGATGGGAGACTATTCTGAAGTGCTTACATGGCTAAATGTTATGTTATTATAAATAGTCCATTTGAGTAATTGCCCTTCATAGGCCCCAATGTTGGGCAGGTTCCTTTATTCTTTGAACTAAAAAGGAGGGAATCTGAGGGAATAACTACTTTGTTAAAAATTAGATTCAACCTTCGAAGTTCAGGTGACCCTCCTCAGTTAAATTTCAATGCAACCTGGTTACTATTGAACTATACCGGTTTAAATTCCTAGTCACTCAAACACAATAGTTAGGATCCTAAACATTTGGACATTTAAATAAAGGTAATACGAAAAACTACCTGCTCATAGCAGATATATAAAAATCAGATCACCATGACTAGTAAATGATTTAATATTGAACAGAAGGGGACATTAAGGAAAACAAAAACAAAACAAAAACCAAACAAAAAAGGAAAGAAAATGTATCACAGTTTCCAGAAGCAACAGAAGAAACATTGACATTTTAAATAATGTGACAGTGAGATTTTAAGAAATCTCTAGTCATGCTACTCAAAGGTCTGAAACCTAATAAGGACTAATTAAGACTTCACCTAATTGCCTGCAACAACTCAGTGCATGTAGTGAATTTTACATCTACTAACAATTAGAAAGGAAAATCTGAAGAATTACTTGGGGAAAAAGTCACCCTACTACTCTACCCATTAGGATACCGACAAGGAAAGGTAGAATTGAACATAGTCACAAAAGAGAAATTTGTTGGAGAACATGTCTAGAAAAAGCAGTTGATAATTTTGCCATGTTTGCTAAAAGGAAACTAACATAGAAGGTTGTTCAGAATTTAGAAACAGCAAGAAAAAGTGCAAGAAGTTCCAACAGGTGAATTGTGTATTCTCTGACCTCCACAAAAATATGCAACATGGGGAGCCTATTATCCAAATTTTAATATTATTTTCCATTAGTGCTGAATGTAGTGCAATCTCAAGGTGCAGAAACCAGCAGAACTTGTCTGAAAGATCTCAGATTCTTACAACTTCATCTGCAGAGTGATAAACAAAGTCAATGGACTATAGTAGGGTAAGGAACAGGTGGTAGGGTCATAACTGCAAGGTAGGGCTAGGAATGGGATCAAAGAGATGAGAATATTGAGAGAAAGTTGAATGACTTGGGAATGCCAAGGGAAACAGAGATAACACTTAGTGATGTTTTGTTCTGAATAAATGCATTAAATAGTCTGCTATACACAGAAGCAGTTTACCTTGAAAACGTTACACATGGTCCATGTAGGTAGGAAAGAACAGAACAGAAATCTATGGGCAAAATTTGGGTTTTTACATAGGATCTGAAAATCACAACCTCCACAGTAATATTCTCTAAAATATTCCTGGCAGCACAGAGAGAAAGAGAGGTTCAGAGCATGGCTCAAGAAATGGTGTAAGAAAAAGCATTCTTTGTGGCCCAGTAAACTTCGAGATAAAGACTACAGGAAGAACAGGCATGAGCAAAATCAAAGGGGTGACAAATTGCTGATATTTGAAAGTTAAATTCAAATAAAATATTTTAGTTTCTGCTAAGCCCCAAAGACTCCATTAAGATTTATTTTTGTCCTGAAGTTGCAAATGCACCTTTTAAGCCCTTGGCAAATTGTTAATTCTTCCACACTACCACACTGTAGTGAGATTACCAGAAAACACGTCATTGCTCTCACGTGAACATGACTCCTGATTTTAAGTTTTCCCTCACTTCTAACAGCTTCCCTCACTTTACTCACAGCAGTTTTCTCAGGCAGTTATACTCCTGCCCAGTAGAAGATTTACCCTGGTTTTCCAAGATGTTGAGTTCTCAATGAACCCTAAAGCATGTACATATAGACACAATTATGCTGCTTGCTTTTACCTTTTCACCAGTTTCCCCACTCAGTTTTCAAGCACCCTTCAAGATTATGAGCCCTGTCCCAACCAGCAACACCCACCATACCATAACTGTTTAGAATACAGCCCAGTTAAGTCGATAAATCATAGAATGGTTTAGGTTGGAAGGGATCATCCAACTCCAACTCCCCACCGTAGACGGGGATGCCATCCACTTGATCAGGTTGGCCAGCCTGGCCTTGAACACCTCCAGGGATGGGGCAAATCTGCCTTTAAACCAGAAAGATGAGAAAGCAGTGGTTGCTGTACCCATTATTTTCACAATAACAATTATCAGCAGCTTTTACCGCTGCCTCGAGTAAGTTCAAGTAAAAAGAGTTGAAGTAAAAAGCGCAGCTTCCCTCCTGAAGACGTCAGAGCTTCCCCAGCAGCCCTTTTGCTCCCCACAGGGGCTCTGAACAAAAGTCTCACCATAGGGCCCTACGAGGAGAGCTGGGGGTCGGCCTCTTCTCACAGGTAACCAGTGATAGGACTAGAGGGAATGGCCTCAAGTCGTGCCAGGCGAGGTTTGAGGTTGGAAATGAGGAGACATTTCTCCTCAGAAAGAGCAGTCAGGCATTGGGACGGGCTGCCCAGGGAAGCGGTGGAGTCACCGTCCCTGGGGGTGTTCAAGGAAAGGTTGGACGTGGCGCTTCGGGACATGGTTTACTGGGTGACATTGGTGGTGGTGGAACGGCCGTACCGGGTGATTTTGGAGCTCTTTTCCAGCCTCTGATGTCCCGCCCCGTCCCGCCCCGTCCCTCCTGAAGGCCCCGCCCGAGGCCGCTGCCCCCCCGCATGCGCGGAGCCTCCCGCCCGCCCGCCCGCTTCCGCTCCTCGCCGGCTGCCTCCGGGTCGCGGCCGGCCTGCGGAGGGGCGGCGGCGGCGGCGGCTCCCATCGCCCTTCTCCCGCTGCCGCTCGGCACCGCTGAGGCCTCTCCTGGGGGTAAGCGGCGCCGGGGCAGGGGCGCGTTTGGTGGGGTGGAGGCGGTCGGTGGGGCCGTAGGTCTGTCTGTAGGGCTGTCTGTCTCTAGGCGGCCCTCCTGAAGCGCCGTTCTCGGGCCGCCCTTCTCCTCTTTAGCATCGCCGCGTCCTGGTAAAGCTTTAGCTTGCGGCCCTAGAGCTGCGGGGTCTCTGTCTGCTGGGTGTTCTCCTGGAGGAGAGGTGTTGGGTTTTTCAGTACCAGTGGGATAGCGTTTCCCATACAAAGGTGAGTTTGGTTTGTCACGGTTTTACACCAGCCAGCTTTACACCAGTTTTACACCAGTGGTATGCCCCCCTGCCTTCTTTTGTGTGAGCAGCAGGTACTGTGCCCTGCTAAGCGCTACGGTACCTTAATTCATGTGTCTTCTGAAACTGGTCTCCCATCTCAGGTTAGCTACAAGTAGCGTGTGTTAGTTGGGGCTTGGCACCTAGGAGGCCTCAGGCTCCTGACAGTGCTACCGGGTTTGTGCTGATACCAAGCACTCTATGGCCTGCAGAGACAGAAGAGTTGGTTTTGACATTTTTGACACTCAGCTGGTAGCAGGAAACAAGGTTTAATCTCAGTGTTTGTGTTTCTTTGCTTTGTATTTCAAGCAGACTATATTCCTTTTTTTCTGACAAAAATTAGAAGACTGAAATTCAAAATGACTTGCTCCCATTTTGTTTGAACTTTTCTTTGAGTTCCTTTAAATTAGTGTGCAACTTTCAATGCATCTTTTGACTGGAATGTGTCACTTGTAGCTTGTTTTTTGATTGTCTGGCAGTCCAGTTTGAACTAGAACTGCAAGACTACAGTACACTGATGCAGGTAAAAAAAAAAAAAACTTTCTATTTATTTTGTACTATACCTTGTCATTGTAAAACAGGACTTTTACCTGTCTGTTGTCCAAGAGTTTTACAGCTATTGATGTGGTGCTTATTTTTAAAACTTTATTTTCTCCAGGTTTAAGTTTATTTTACCGTACAAGCTCCTCGCTGCCATAATGAGGCTAGTCATTCTTGAAGATTACGATCAGGCAAGTGAATGGGCAGCAAAATACATCTGCAATCGTATTATCCAATTCAAGCCCAGTCAAGGAAGGTATTTCACGCTTGGTCTACCAACAGGCAAGTCTTATTAGAAGCCTATGTAATTGACTGAACTTAGAACTGTATTTACATCATTGCTAAAAGATGCTGTATTCAAAAGAACACAAACGTACTTCTGGTAATGCTTCAACATATTTCTATTTTAATATGGATTTGATTCTGTGTCAAAAGTGGTGAAAAGGTTTGAGAAACTGAGAAATAGTAGATGAGAAATAACAGTTCTTTTAATTATGTTGAAAAGCATCATAGCAAAATGTGACTATAAAGAGACTTAAATACACAAAGTGTATGGATATATAGAACAGTGGAAAAACTTTGTTTAACAGGGAGTACACCCTTGGGATGCTACAAAAAGCTGATAGAATATCACAAGAATGGAGATCTCTCTTTCAAATATGTAAAGACGTTCAACATGGATGAATATGTAGGTAAGCTCTAGCGCTAATTATTTGAGAAGACAGTATACAGATATTTTTTTTCCTTTATTAACTGTTGTACGCTTCCACAAAGCACAAGATTAACATTCTATTTTTATGCTTCTACATTAAACCTGGGGACATTTGAAGCATTTGATCTGTTTATCTACCAAAATGCAAACAATTAACTAGTCCAAGTGGATCCTGGGCTAAATTAAGTGATCACAAATCACTTCATTCCTACAGAAAGTGTTGTTCCATAGCATTATGACTACATTTGTTTTGAAGACTTAATACTCTTACTGATATGATGTATACCAAGTGAAAGTAAACAAATTGTCTCATGTATATCAACAGGAAGTCTATTTTAGTATAATTTCAAATACTCCTTTGTCTCATTTCTTACTGCTCAAGAAAGGCTTGTCTTGTGCGCCCCATGTTGGCTACATGTAGGCTAGGATTAAGGCTAATTGCTGAAGTCTTGCAATATGTTAATTTCATTTTAAATGATTTCAGGGCTTCCCAGAAATCATCCAGAGAGCTATCATTCGTATATGTGGAATAACTTCTTTAAGCATATTGACATAGACCCAAATAATGCTCATATCCTTGATGGGAATGCTCCAGACTTACAGGCAGAATGTGATGCGTTTGAAAAGAAAATTGAAGAAGCAGGGGGGATCGATCTGTTTGTTGGAGGTATGAGGAAATGCTCTGTGGTTAGTTATGGTTCAAACAAATATATTGACTCTTTAGACATGATCTTCAGAACATAGCTAAAACTACTTTATATTGTAGTGTAAGAAAATTCTGTGACTGACAAAGAATTGGTATAGATACCAAAATAGAATGCTTGGTGTCCAAGTTTCTAATGATAATGTAGTTTAAGTAAGTTTTGAATGCCTTTTTTTTTTAACTGAAAATGATAAAGCAAAACAAAAGAATGAATCCTAAAACCTTTTTATTCTTTCACAATGTTTGAGGATATTTGTTGACTCGCAGGTCTGGAATGATTTGCTCTCTTTAACTTTGAAAAGGCATTGGTCCAGATGGCCACATTGCATTCAATGAACCCGGATCAAGTTTGTCTTCAAGAACAAGATTAAAGACTTTAGCAATGGACACCATTTTGGCAAATGCTAAGTACTTTGATGGAGACTTATCTAAAGTACCAACTATGGCGCTAACAGTTGGTGTGGGTACAGTGATGGATGCTAGAGAAGTAAGAACTCATTTAGTTCTAGTTGCATGTATCAGTTTTCAAGACTCATTTGTGTTGATATGAGGATTGAAAGTAGAGACCTTTGTTTTGCAGGTGATGATTCTTATAACAGGTGCACATAAGGCTTTTGCATTGTACAAAGCGATTGAAGAAGGCGTCAATCATATGTGGACAGTTTCTGCTTTCCAGCAGCACCCTCGTACTATCTTTGTGTGTGATGAAGATGCTACTTTAGAACTAAGAGTTAAAACTGTGAAGTACTTTAAAGGTGAGCACTGAATCAGAAGTTACCTATATTAAAATTAAGTCTAGCTACCATAATGTGTCAGAAGGCCCAACGTATAATTTTATTTATTCAAAATACTAAATGTTAACTTATGTCTTGTGAGTGGAAAAGGACTAGGAGATGTGACTTATGTTCCTTCCAGCTGAAAGGACAGTGTTGCTTGATACATTCTTGACAAATCTCCTTTGAATAAAATATTTCCTTTGCTTCCTATTTGACATGATAATATATAAACTTCAGCTGTATATAAGACAGCAGCTATCTTGTGTTCCAGAATACTGGTTTTAAATAGAAAGTGCGTTTTGCGTTTTCTTTTAAGCCTGATAAATTTCATACTGCTTTTTCTATGGTGTCTTTCCACTTAAGTGTCTTTTAAGTGCTATCTAGTAAACTTCAAATGTGTGATACGGACTTCGGAGTCAACTGAGGATGTTTTTCATACAGTGCAATTTGCAAAACAATCTATATTGACTTTTAATGCATTGCACTTACTGTGCTTTTTGTATCTGTAGTAGGTATATTGAGGCAGGCTTAAAGTTTGGACTTTTGATATTAACATCCATGAACTTCAGTTTAACTGAGTTTAACTACTTCAGTTTAACCGAGTCCGTAGAAGTTGAGAAATTTAGTTTTCTCCTAACTAAATTAGCACAGCAAATTGTGATTGTATATGTCAGCAGTCATCTTACTGGCATGGTTCTTTGTAGTAGCTGAGGCATCTGGCATCACAGCTGTCATTGATGACCTTTTTTTGAGCATTTTATCACAACTGTCCTTAGGTGCATTAGATTATAAAATCTGGCATTACTGTGGTTTGATCCAGATATCATTTGTAGCTAACTCTAACTTTGGATTTCTCAGTATATTGTTCTTTGCTATGTATTCGGGAGAGGGGTAGTCTTTACCTGTGTCACACTGCTAGATAGTACTTACTGTTTTCAAAGATAAACCTCTTTAACTGCTTGGGTGAATTTTAAACATTATCCAGTGTTCATATAAACAAAAGCTTTGCTTGAGAAAGATATAAACCTACTAACGTACAATTATTGATGAATGATGCTGATATTGAATATTGCTTAAAAAAAAAGGGCTACAGTATATGAATGTGCTGTTGTGTCACACCATATAATTACCCTGTAAGCACATACAAAGTGACAAAATTCTTAAAGATTGTTTTGACTGGCTTAATATTTCCTGTTCATAAATCAGTCAGGTTTTCTTGTTTTAAGATAGAGGAGAAATCAAACCTGGAATTATTTCTGAATCTTGATCTCCAGGGTGCACATCTTAGGAAGCTGGGTAGTTCTTGATGACTGACTGCTAATCATGGTAGCTACTTACTGCAATTTTTTACTATTTAAAAAAATCTCAAGGTACTACTTGAAACTTCAAATACTTTCTGATAATAAATCACCATCCTGTCTGGTAACTAGAATAGCTTTTATTCCCCTTCACTTTTTAACTTGCTGAAACTGTTAGAGGCTAGAATTATCAAGTATACTTAAATGTTATTATCGAAAGAGGGAAAGGTATCCGTATTTACCTTTCCCTTTATTTTCTGCTTCCTTCTGTAAGAAAGTAAATAAGCTTTGAATTTACTAACCAGTCTGAAGAAAAGGTAATTCAGGATAGCTTTTCTGTACTTGTACATGCTCCTGAATTTCTGTGTAATATTTTAACTTGATCCAGGTTGAGTAGGCAGCAAGACTCTTGAAAGACTCTTTCCCTTTATTTACTTTCTTGCAGAAGGAAGCAGAAAATACTTTCTTCATTTGAAATAATTGCTTTGGTATCTATCAAGTAAGGGACTCTGGTGCATACCTGTATTTAAAAAATAAAAAAAACTTTTGTTTCTAACTGTACTTCCTGAAACACATCAACTAACAGGATTTAAATATACTTCATTACATATGGAAGTGGCAGTACTTTGTAGGCATTTTTCGTGCCTTCAGGAAGTGGGTAATTCTCTCTTTTCCCTTTTTTTAGAAAAGAAAAGCACTGGTTGGAAGTGCAGTGCTTTTAAAGTTCAAAACATGGTTCCAGTTTGAGTAATGTGTGAAGCTGTTAACTGCTCTTTCAGTACAAATTCGTTTTGTATCAAATTTGTACTTAGTATTTTCCCACTTACTGTCAAACTCCTAGAAAACTTTATTGACTTGATCTTTCCTATGTATGTCAGACAAATAGTTATCCTTCATGAAATTTAAGAAACTCTTCCTTTGCACCTTAGTTGATTTCCAAGGGTTGTGGTATCTTGTCTTGTTTTGTTTTAGCACAAAGATCTGCAGCTAAGTAAGTCATACTTCCAGAGACAAAAATGACCTGGGTTTTTTAGTCTGTTCTAGGTGTGTTGGCTTTTTAGTATGATTGAGTGTGTCACTCAATAGAAAAAGGAATAGTCGATTTGAATTTTATATTAATTAACCACACAAATTAGAAATAGATGCTGCATAAAATGTTTTTTGCTGTGGTCACCTACAGTAATGAGCTCAGACTGTACAGTTATTCAGACTTTGCTGCAGTGATGGGAAGTTTGTCACTGGATACATGATATAGCAAAGGTATTTGTATATTCTTTGCCACTGATGATCCCTCAAATGTGCACTTACTGTCAGACTTCTTCCATGGTTTTTAAGAAAATCTCTACTTTTAATGTTGCATATTACTTAAATTTATAGTTTTAGAAGTTAATCTTCAGTTTGGTGCTAAACTGGACTCTTTGCAGAATGTGAATGTCGATCATTTATTTTTACTAGTTTGTAAGGTGAAATAAAGTTAAAAACATACCAGTGACTGAATAGCATGGATTGGTTAACACTTGATAGGTAACACTTCTATTAAGTTGTAACTAAATCATGTCAGAAACACTATTTTTTTCCTTGTTAAATTGATCTCTTTTTTTCCTAGCAGTCCAATATTTTCTGAATAGGAAATAAAAGCAATACTCCAAGTCACAACTGTGGGTAATTTGTATATGACAAGAAAAAATCTATACTAGAATAGGAACTAGTCAAGTTCTAAATCAAGTTCACAGTTGAACTACTCAAGTTCTAAATCTGCATTAACAGTCTGTTTGATTTCTGCCTGTCTAGGACCAGAAGTATATGATTAATTACAAAGCTACCACAATGCTAGAATGTTGCAACTCAAGCTGTAAAAGTATTAGTATGTATAAATCTGATTTTTATGGCAAATCGTGATATGAAGAATTTTATGTTGCTATTACGCAGTTTTTAATAGAAAGGAGAGATGGGTGGATCTCTCATCATGTGTTCAATTGATTTGGAAGTATTCCAGATCTTTTTACTAGTTTGTTACAGCTGTCTTGTCCCTGTTCAGTTTATACTGAAGATGTCAATAGTATTTAAGTGATAAAGGAATATACACACACACACACACACACATATATATATATATATGCATGCTGTCTTAACTTATTTACTTCTGAATTTAACCTACCTTGAATAGCCATTCTCTTTCTCTTCAGTGAACTGTTTAAAATGTGTAATTTTAAGTAAAGCCCAAATAAAAATGTGGATAGAGAGAAATGTTGAAAAAGTATAACAATTGTAAAGCTGGCATTGTTGCTTTCCCCTCAAGGTTTAATGCATGTGCACAATAAACTTGTGGACCCACTGTACAGTATGAAAGAAAACTGAAAGAAGAATTGAAGAAGAACTCCATGTGGGTCAACAGCAACAGTTTTAGGTAGCAGATGAGTTCACTGCTATGCAATATGCTGAAAACTGTTTAAAATGGGGAATCCATGTACTGTATTTTTTAAAGGTCCAATATCTGTACATTTACATTCCATCTCTATTTGCTGTGTCATGCGTTTTGCTTTAACACTTGGAACTCTGTTGGCTGTTACAATAACTAAATGGAACAGAACAAACCTGTGGGAGACTGCATGTTACATAGGGGTGGAGGGGGGTGGGTGGGGCAGAGCACTTATTTTAGCACAGCAATGTAATGCATCTGTTAGAGAGACTATTTTATTTCTAAGAATTTGTAATTTTGGCTCCATTAGTGCAACTACACTTCGCATTTGTGTTTCTAGGCAGAATGGTTTTGGTCTTTGTTAAATACTATGGACTTGTAATAGCTGTACAATTTCTACTATGAAATGTTCTGTTTACGTGTATCTAATGCACACTGAGCTTTTGCACTTGGTTGCCTTAAATTTATCTTACACAAACAGTTTTGGGGCATCTCAAGTCCTGCTGTACAATTCAGGCAAATAAAAATACAAAAACAGTGCCTATAAATGCACCCAATTCTTGAAAGTGTCATAACTTATTCCAGTTGCAAACATTAAACTTCTGTCATAGCACTTTCTTCTCTCATGTATTTCAAATTAGTTTAGGATTTTTCAATTTTTTATAATTGAGCTTTACCCGTAAGGAAAAATCTAAGCGTTCCTTTCTGGAGATATGTTTAACTGTATCAGATGTTACCTGCAAAAAGGTTAATTTCTAGGAACATAATGTCTACTAGTTTAAATTATCATGTATTAAAGTCACTGTTAACCACTCTGTAATAATTACCTCTCAGTGTATCACTATAAATATTGATCTGTTACAAGGAATGTTATTTCCTACTTTGAAAAAGTAAAATGTAAATATAAATCTATCATTTCCAAATTGTTTTGTTTCTAATGTAAATACTGAAATGTGCAAGTACTTCAGGCTTTAATGGAGAGGTTAAGTATTTTGTCTCTTTCCATGTAAGAAAGGTTAAGAACTTAATTTACTTTTTTTGGATCCCAAGTGGTAGAAAGAGTAATATATTTAGATGAACAAGAAAATTCTTGAAGTTAATAATTTTGTTTGTTCTGTGTCCTGCTGCCAGTTTTGTGCTTAACAAAAAAAAAATAAGAAAAGGTGATGCCTTACAACATATTTTTTTGAAGAGCAAAATCTTTCTTAATTACTAACAAACCTCTTTTAAACAGACCCTAAGCTATCAAATACATTTTCAGCATTAAACTGTAAAACAGGTTTTACCAGTGTTTACCAGTGTTAAAAAGTTAAATGAAGTATTTGTTTGAGATAGATGTATACTTATGCCATGTAGGTATACACTTAATACCAGGTAAATTTGAAATTATTAGTTTGACCAGATTTCTACTTGAATTTCTTTTTTGGTATGATATTTTGTATGTATGTAAAACCCAAATATGGTTTGCACTGGACAGCCTTTTTGAAACTGTTGGTTCCTTAATACAGTTCCAAGTGTGAGTGGAAATTCACTTTTATCCCAGTCCATTGATCCAGTCTATCCCTGCAGAGCTTTCTTACCCTCAAGCAGCTCAACACTCCTACCTACACTGGTGTCATCTGCAACCTTACTGAGGGTGCACTCAGTCCCTTCATCTAACTCATTCATAAAGATACTAAACAAAACTGGCTTGAAGAGTAAGCCCCAAGAACCACCCCTTGTGACTAGCTACCAACCAGATTTAATGACGCTTTGGACACAACCACCAGCCACATTTTTACCTACTGAGAAGTACACCCACCCACACCCTGAGCAGCCAGTTTCTCTTGGAGAACACTGTAGGAAACAGTATCAATGCCTTGCTAAAGTCCAAGTAAACAACATCCACAGCCTGTTCCTTGTCCAGTAAATAGGTTATTTTGTCATAGAAGATCAGGTTAGTCAGGCAGGACCTGTCTTTCAGAAACCCCTGCTGACCAGGCTGTCCAATGCATCCTGTGTACATGTAAGAAGAATGTAACAGAAATTAAGTAAACTATGGAATTCCAGATACAGAATTCCACAGCCCCCTCTCAGTCCTGAAGATCTATGAACAAAAGCAGCCTTGAATCTTCTGGGAGGTGGGCAGGTAGTTGCAAACACTCCATATAGCATGGCCATTGACTTGTGTTTGTGATGGCTTTGTGTACACCACCAAAAGCAACAGATATTAGTAAGTGTATTTAACTACAGTTTCTAAGTAAGAATTCACTGACAAACTTTAGCATATGAAGAACATAAATTGCACATTTTACAAAAGTAGACTAGCATGAATATTTTTATTAGGACATGTCCAGAAGGAAGTCTTTAAGGCCTGACTCAGTCATGTTCATGGAGAAAGCTAGGATTAGAGCTTTTCCTACTGTGATTTTCTGGAAAGAGTAATTTTAGCAAGTAAAAAAGGAAGTAACATTTTCATGGCAATAACATTAATATATCCCTACCTTTACATTATTTTTAATATTTTTTTGCCACATTTTCTCTGTTCTGTCATACAAAGGCTTGCAAGTGTTAAGAGTATCAAACCTGGGTTAAGTTCCAATGATAACTTTTAGATTCAGTGAAGTAAAATGAAATAACTAACTTCATGGTAATTGCAACAGTCTGGATATGTTAAGCACAAAGCTTATATTCCCACATATATTTAATTTACATTTACATCATTTTAAGAAAATTATAAATTAATCACTCTCACAGTGATAAACTATACATTAATTCAAGTATGCTACTGTCTGTAGGAAAATAATCAGCTGCATGGCAGTGATCTATTTGTCAGGCTGTCTCTTTAAAACACGTATAAAGGCATCTTTTGGTACTTCCACATTGCCAATTTTTCTCATTAACTTCTTCCCTTCTGCCTGCCTTTTTAAAAGCTTCATTCTTCTTGTAATGTCTCCACCATACTAAGAAAAGGAAAAATATTTTATTAAGCTTAAATGCAACTACAGTACACCTCAGTAACACTAAACTCAAGGGCTTAAACAATACTCAAAGCCTGGTTATATTACAAAATAAGATCATTTTATACTGTAAACAGTTATCACAAAAAACACTAGTTACAAAGAACAGGAGCAACTGAGCACTTTCATTTGGACAATTACAGGTAAATTCAGTTACATATATATTTTTATCACATAAGCCTGGCTGACATTAGATACAACTATGGTACACTGTAAGGTATCCAAATCCTTTTGGAACAACAGTAGGATGCCAGCTCTAATACTCTGGGCATCTTGACTACCACTTACATCTAGATAAATTAACTGAACCCTATACAGTGGTTAAATGAACACCATCCAACATAGGTTGTCAGGACTCTTAACAGTTGTGAGAAAGGGACACTCGCTTAACTTTAACATGTTAGCTTGAGATCTGAGGACAATATAAGTGAGGCATCATGTTTTTCCTATAGGTTTGTCCAGTCCCATTGGCATTGATTTCTTACTGAAAACCAAATCAGAAGTTTAATTGCAACCAGTCTCTAAGGAAGCACTTTATTATAGTTATGTTAATCTGAAAAAACTAGTTAGGTAATGTGTGAAGTTACACATTTATTACATGTCCACTACTTTTAGTAAGATGTTGAGGAGACAGGAGTGAACACACATGAAGAGTGTTAAGAGCGTAACTTTGAAAAGGCCAATTACTCCTTCTGATCCCCACTCTTACTGGAAATAACTAAAGGTTACACAAATTTAAAAGTAACATTTTAAAAGTGTCTGTCAATATTCCATTTGGAACACAAGTAGAACATGTCTTTGTTGGGTTTTTAAGAGAATATAGGCCATGTTAACAAGACTCTTGGGTTTACATATATTAGAAATAAAAAACAAATATAAAGAAACTTACACATTTTGCCACAACATTTTTTCTGTAAGCTTTCAGTCTGTAAAATAGAATACCATACATGTATTAACAGAGTAGAGCATCTCCTGTAAAGCTGAATAGTGAGTTGTCAAAATGCTGAGCATTGCTTTTCTGCTAGATTTTTAAAAAGCACTGGAATTGTTTTCATAGTTTGTATACAGAAGATGAAGCTTTAAACAATATTTTAATTCACATTTCTCAATTTGAGAAATATTCCTTAAGGTGCATAACATGTATGTAAAAGTTATTATTTAGGACTTCTGCTATGATTCACAACATTCAGGTTTCCTATGTGCTCATATAGCACATATGCACACATGAGTTCTTACAGCATCTCTACTTGGAGATGCACCTTTATTTTTTAAACCACAAATTTAATTTAGACATCAACAGCAAAAATGTGACATGAAACAACAATGAAGTAAACAATTTGTTCTAGAAGTGAGTGTTGCTTAGAAATAGCTGTATGTGTTCAGCTTGCAACACATTTCCTTTGCAGTAGCACAATTCAGTTCTTTATTTTGCTGACTCTGGCAGAAAGTCTTCCACAGCCAGATAATCTTTCTCAACACTCAATCTTTTTCCACTGCCAGAGAGGAAGTGGACACAAATGTGGCAAGTTATACTTTGGCCATTAAGTGCTGACCACAGGCAATTTAAAATAAGGTAGTATAAATTTAAATGAAAATATTTAAGTCCTTATTCATAGTCACAGCTCAGAAGTGTTTTGTTTTTATTCCATGAGGTCTAGTAGCACATACAAGAAAATATTCTACAGTAAAACCAAGTATTGTAATGTATAAAATTAGACAAGACATTAAAAGTTCAAACTTTAAATAGCTTAAGAAGGAAAACAATGGTTTCACTTACGTTTCTCTTGCAATTATTTTCTTGCCAATAGCAGCCTGAATGGCTATTTCAAACAACTGTCTAGGTATAGCATCCTTTAAACGTTCGCACAGGAATTTACCAGTAGCATAAGCTTTATCACTGAAGCAGAAAGTTTTCAGAAGTTAATGTTGTCAGAAAGTAAGCAACTCCTCAAATATATCCATAGAACAGTGTTTGAGAAAGAGTTATAATAGAGGTTTTCATTTTATCTTCTGAGTTAAACTGACCAGATAGCAAGTCTACTTCTAATGAGTGGTCTCTGTATGTCACCCATTACAGAAGGCCTCCATATAAATTTTAAAAAAATTTGTAATACATATCCCAATCATCTATCACACTGAAGCTGTACTGAAGAATTTCACAGCTTTAAATGTTATTTTGAACTCGAAGTTCAAGGGGAAATTTTATCGATTGTTTCTGTAATAAGTAGATCTTCTGATTGGAAATAACTTATATTACAATGAAAGTTGGATTGTATTTTAACATACTGTAGCAACCTGCTAATCAAAGTTATCCAACCATATTTAGCTTATGCATATACAGCAGATTTTGGAAAGAAAAATGACAAAAGGTCTAGAGAATTACAAGATAACATTTGAAGGAGGACAAAAACACAAAAAGGTTGATCTCAGGATTACTGGAAAGAGATGGTGAAGTTATAGAAAGGAGAACTAACAAAGACATTGTGAGAAGAAAGCAAAGAGACTGGAAACAGAAAGGCATTATTTTCACCAGTAAATAAGTAATTCCTGAGACACTTATGTAAACTGAATCATTTTAGCAAACAATTATCATACATTAGTAATACACGTTTTCATTGTATATTAGTAAGAAATCTTGGTTCTTTAGAACAGAGAATCCAGTCAACCTACCTGTGTATGATAGTTGCCAGTTCTTCAACTGGATTTCCATTTAGAAGAATATCCATCTTGATAAGGTCTGCTGCTTGGTATCCTGCATCTTCATAATCAAAACTAAACAAAAAAGTAGCTTAAATGTTAGCGATGGTTTTGTAAAAAAATATATTCTGCATTCTTTGTTCATTAAATTTTAACTTTCATAAACAATTCTTAATACAACACTTGAGCTTTCTATTAAAATTGGAGCATAATGTTTAATAGTCTCACAGCAGGTCACTGTTATTCAAAACAACTAGAAATTTGCTGCAAATCTTGTCTCCAAGGCAGCAGAGGACAACATCTTATCTTCCAGCTACTAAGCAAGGCAAATCAATCAAACATCCACATGGTTATTGCAATCTCTTAAAGAGTTTATTGAAACACTTTAAGCATCAGTTGGAAATTCCTTAAAACTCCAGTCAAAGCCCTTCAACACAGCCTCTAGACACTGAGCACTGTAGATGTCAAAGGAATCAGACACTAACATTAGATGATTTTCTTCTTACCCTTCTCATTTGATAATATGTTTATATGATCCGTATTGTCATAATCTCTGAAAACCACATTTCTCTCTGAAACAAGGGAATCCTCTGATTGTCCCCCTCTACTCTGTCCTTGTGAGGCCCCACTTGGAATACTGCATCCAGGTCTGGGGCCTCCAGCACCAGAAGGATGCAGAACAGAGCAGGTCCAGAAGAGGGCCACAAACATGATCAAGGGCTAAAGCCCCACTCATTCTCATTACAGATGAGAAAGACCCATGTAGAAGTGAGTGACACTCTGTAAGAGATGCTGGATAAATAAGTATCACAAATGCAAATGATTATTAGGTAGTAATGCATATTTACTGTTTTTCAGATTTATTTCCACTCTTCTTCACATTGAATCTAATGTATTTAATGTATTAGGGTTGAAGTAAAGCTAGATTTGCAGCACTAACAAAGGAATATTCTTTTTTGTGCCCTTCCCTGTTTTCTTCTCAGATCTTTTTTCATTTCCTCCTCATGGTCCAGGGCAGAGGGAAAAGGAAGAGGGAAAGAGGATATAGTTACCTTGCATAACCAGAAGACAGAGACTTAAGAGCATCATAAAAATCCACCACGATTTCATTCAGTGGAAAAAGGTACTTTAGCATAACCCTGTGTTCATCAATGTACAGCATATCTTTCTGGACTGCTCTACGGTCCTAGACAATAAAAAATATTTCATGTCCCCTTGAAATATATTTTCTACAAATAAATACAAGGCAGATTAAAACAAACAACTATCTAGTTACACAAGAACTCCAGTACTTCAAGCCAAAGTAACTCTTCTTGATAATCTGCTGAAGTCTCAGAAGAAATAAATTTCAGCACTATAGTAAATGAAGTGGTTGCAACTTAGGTGGACAAATGGTTTAGCTCTATCCCCTCAAAAAGCTGTATTTCTGAAATCCTTAACCACTTCTGCTCACTTCTGTTTTTTTAAGTGCATAGGCATTAGTCCACAAAATCTGACTACAATTAACTTTTTCCACATACATTAGAGGATTACACAGTAGGACTGGCATGCTCATGTTCTTTCCTGCCAGGAGGAAATTCTTAAAAATATTTTATGAATTCCTTTCTATAGATCATATAATTCTGTGCTAACATACAATTATACTGTTTTATATCATGTATCTTGAAATGTTAGAAGTTCAGAAAAATACTGTGAACAGATTATATAAAGACAATACACATGGTAGTTCAAATATTTTTAGTTAAAACTATTTCAAATGCTGTTTGGGAAATGCATTTTACTATCACTATTGTAAGTGTACTCTCCAGTGAAGCACTGGAAAACAAATATGAAGCCTCAGTAAGTGTTGACAAGTATCTTATTTCATGAATTTACTTCTAATGAACAAAAGATCTTACTCTCTTGCTGCAGATTTCATTCTTTCAGGAAAAGAAAGCTAGCTATGAACTTCTCTATTATGCAGTGCTCAAGCACTTGATTGTCATTAAGCTTGAACACTAACTTTCAGTATAGGGATTCTACAGAAGTAATTTTATACACAGTGTAAAATATAGTTTAAAATATTTTCCTTCAAAAAAAATTTAATTGTCAAAGATACTCTTTGCTGATATCTAATATATTGTTATCTAGAATCTTCTTTTTTAAGTATGATATGAAGATCTTAAAAATACATATGACAAAACTAAAACTGTATACCAACCTGACACAAAGTAATTATTTTCCCAATGTATTCTTGGGGTGTTAAAATAGTACCAAGGACAGCTGGCTCCAAATATTCAGATACTGAAGATTTATCAGGAAACTGAGCAGGGCTGATAATGGTAATCTCTGCTTTACCATACTCCTGAAAAACAAACAAAAATCAACTAACAGATTTTATTTTACAAGCAGAGTGAATTACATATTTAGGAAAAAGAGTCAAATACAGCACCGGAAAAGGCTAAAAAGTATTTCAATTGTTTAGGGACAACTGTGAATTATGGAACCCAAATTCACACCAAGCACAATTTTAAAAGAGATTTCTACATCACATATAGCAGTTCCTGGATCAGCATATCTTTAAACATGTCACCTAGATCATCAGTTGCGTGATGAACTGGAAAAACTGTTTTCTCTGCAGTTAGTGAAAATGCAGACTACAAGAACAAAACATGCTACTTCATTTCCTCAGGTTTTTTTTTTTTAAGTTCTGTATCAATTTCAAGTATCAATTTCAAAAGGTTAAGTTTCACACATTAATTCAATTCAGTTCTTAGAAAATAGGGCATCTTTCCATTTTTAGTTATATAAATAGCACAATTTATTACGTACACTGGTAATCAGAGTCTGTATGGATTGAAAGATTGAAAGTACAGCATTTTATATGGAGCTACATATAAAATGTTACAGCTGGGAAGTTAATGAGACAGCTGTTGTCCAGCATTTTTGGTTCTCCTTCACTGAGATCTCTTATTTATTGTCCATTGTTAAGTTCCCACACTGCCCTAAACATGAAATCAATATTCTCAATCTCTTCACACACTAGTATTAAAATTTTTGACACTAAAAGCTTGGAATCCCATGCAGTATAAGGAAGTTGATCCATGTCATAACTTTGCAGGAATAGCTTAAGAGAAAATACAGTGTTTAATATTATAATAAATTTCTTGACCCAATTAGCCTAGAAGCTATTATTCTGTTTTAAACAAAAGTATATGTAGAGTTCACAGACTCAAACAACTGAAGATTAACTTGTTTGGAGAAGATTAGAATTTAATAAATTTAGTATTTCAATGTTGGACTTACTATTAAATAGCATCTTTTTTCACTTCCGAACTTTGAGAACAACTATAGTAAGTTTGAATCTTGACAGTATTTAACTCTCTTGCCTCTATATCTCTCAAAGTTGGAAGACCTGAATGAATATCGTTTTCTATATCTGGTTCTTCAAAGTGCTTTTGGGAAAGATGATAGAAATTACTGTTCACTAGGGAAACTGTTTTTAAGCATTTTATCCAGTGTTTTTTTTAAAACAGAAGTGCTCAGAGCTAGACTATAACCCAGTGTTAATTCACAAAAATGGGATTAGTGGGCTTAGAACTTAAGTTTTCAATTCCTGTGCAGGTGTTTTCATTACCTAGCTTTTCTAGTTCAACATCCCTTTAGGGACAGGAGCTATCCTTCTGAAATATGGACAAAAGGAAGGTTGTATTTCTTACTGTATGTGTACAACCCACCAGCACAAAGCAAGTGATTATATCACTTTCCCCCGTAAGACAGTGTTTTTGAACAAGGACCCAACATCCTGCATTGTTTGAAAACTTTATTCCAGTGTCCCATACCAGCAACCAAGAACCACCTATGCAACAGAGGCGTCAACTGTTTAATTCATAGCTGCTACACTTCAGGAAAAAAAAAATCAAAATAACTGCAGAGAAAGAAGCCCTATGTCTCATACCTTGCAGGTACAGCAACCTTTCTCATTCGAGTTTGTAATTCACAGATTTTCTGTAGTGTTTAGAGGTATATGTTGAATGAGTCAGCCTATTTGTAGCTTCCTCTGTCAACAGATTTTCTTAAGTCCGGCTTTATCTGTCTGTCTCAAACACAGGAATTTTCACTGCGATCAGTTCAATGAGCTTTGCATATAGCTGTATTACTGTGATAAAACACTGACTCATCTTCACCAATTCCTGCCAGTCTACAGTAGTGTTACAAGCTATTCCTAGAAATGTTAACATTTTCTGACTGATGAAGTCTGGAAAATTATTTTCCCCACTTTAAGTTCAGCCCAGTCAATATGCACTCAAAAGAAAACAAGAAATGCTGCATGATATATAATAACCTATATAATGTACACTGTATTGTATATTGTGTCTTTTATTCCCATTTTAAAATATAGGTGTACAGGTGACAAAAAAGCACTTAAAGTCAAAAGGGAAAAGAGCTAAGATTCTTAAAAAAAATCCATTAAAATAAGCTTGAAGTTAAATATCAGTGATCTTAATGTTTACCATAAAATAAAGTACTAGTCTACGTAAGAAAGTGTACACATTTAGAGGACGCTTTTAAGCTGCTGTTTACTTACCTTTATCAACTTTGCTGAAGAAAGAATAGCTTTATATGGAACAGTAGGTGCAGTCAAAATAACAGACATATTATATTCTTGCTCCAAACGTTGATTAAAAACTTCCATATGTAAAAGGCCAAGAAAACCCAACCTTGGGGAAAAAAAATCTTGTTGGTCAAAGTATTTGTTTATCACCTGAAATTTCAGAGTACTTTTTTTCTTCCCTCCAATATGTTTACACAGCTAGTTTGGCAACATCAGGCACAGCATAGGATGTCCAAGAGATTAAATGGAAGTCCTAAAAATGAATATTATGAGTCTCTGAAAACAAAGTATCACAACAAATTGCATACTCCATGTGAATACAGAACATTAGAAAAACAAATGTTTTTGATCTTTACGTATCATTAAGCTAAATTAAAGCTTCTAATCTTTTAGAAGATGGAAGTTCTTCACACAGAGGGCGGTGAGGTACTGGAACAGGCTGCCCAGAGAAGCTGTAGATGCTCCATCCATGGAGGTGTCCAAGGCCAGGCTGGATGGGGCTTTGGGCAACTTGGCCTGGTGGGAGGTGTCCCTGCCCACAACAGGGGGGTTGGAACTGGATGGTCTTTAAGGTCCCTTCCAACCCAAACCATTAGTTCTCCGATGCTACGATCCTGAATTCATTTTAATTCAATTTTCAATTGACTTAAACCTGCATTCTCAATTTGTGAACGGTTCCAAAAATGAAAACAGTATAAAAGCCTCACCTCCATCCAGCTCCTAAGGCAAGACTACTGTCACGATGAACTGTCACACTGGAATCATTCAATGTCAGCCTTTCCAAAGCACTTTTGAGGTTATTATATTCTGTTTGATCTACAGGATACATTCCTGTCAAAACATGTTAGAAGTGCTGTGATGCAGAACTATCTTTACTTAGTCACACTTCATTTAGTGTGCACTTACCTTTCAAATATGCCTCTTACCACGAACATATTAATAAAATCAGAAATAGCTTACTTTGTTACAACTAGAAATTTAACTTTTCATCTGAAAAATATATTTGAATAAGTCTTTGGAAAAAAGTTTTATATCACCTCAGAAAAACAGGTATTAACATTCAAACCATAACAGTAGGTATACTGTACTCATCTAGTCCCTCACAGCTGTGAAAGATGCAGTTCTGAGTTCAATTTTTTGCAGGCCTACAGTGTAAACATACAGCTTCGTATAAGTAAATGAACAGACAAATGTCACAGGGATGTCCCTTCAACATGTCAGAATGAACAGAAAAATAAGAAGGCCATTGCTAATGTTTCTGTAATTTTGTAAGTGAATAAAAGCAGTTGTCTATACAATTACTGCTTGAAATAGGTTCCCCTTTACATGAACACACATTACGTGAAATGTAGATTCCTCTTCACTAGGATGCAACACATGCACAAAAAACACATTTACAGGATTATACTTTCCCTTCTATATACACACATAGCATGTGTACTAGTTACTGAAGATGGCAGCAACAACAACAGAACTGACTGACCTTAGTAAGTCAAATATTTTTGAACCATCTCGAGTATTAGCTTTTGTACTTCACCACATTTAACAAAAGGAAAAAACTGCTTATTTCTTAAAAGAAATAAAGATTCCATAGTAAGTATATAGAAGTTAATTATCAAGATGAAAAAGTCTATTCCAAAAAATTGACTTAATTTTTGAAAGCATTAATCCTTCTTTTCCAGCTACAAAAATTTACTGGCATCAGAAGCAATAACCATGGCTAAAAATATATGTTAGTCCTGTATTCATCTAAAACCAGTCTAAAGCTATTATTAATTTTACCTGTTAAGTCACAGAAGCAAAATTACACAAAGCTATATAATAGCACATGCCTCTGCAGCTTAATTCTGCTAAAATTCTAATCCTTATAAAACTCTTTAATATACACCTGTGTTAGAAGCTCTAAAAGCTGTTAGAAGCTCTAACAACTTTCCTGCTCTTGCTGCTGGAAAAAAAATGATCCCCCTTTAATCAGTTTACTCCTCACCTGCAAAAACCATTGGCTTCGCTGACTTAAAGCCAGGCAAAGGCTCCACTGGCTGTTTATGCATAAACAGTGTGTCTCCTATTTGGGCTTCTGTTACTTCTTTCATTCCAGCAATCAGGTAGCCCACCTGTCCTGCATATCTGAATAAAATTGGTATTATATGGACATGCTTCTTTGCATTATTAATATTTCCACTATTTTTCCCCAGTCCAGACAGGTGTTAAAATAAATCACACACACACACCCCCAAGAGCCCATGCACAGTCCAAAAATTGCATTTAAGCTCTTTCTGCTCTGAGTTCTGAACTTCCATTGCAGGGGAAGAACCATCTGTCGATTTAAGTAGATGTATTTTTGTTACAATTAAACAGCACATTTAGTTCTGGATTTTGAATTCTGTGCTATTCCCAATTTGAAAGCTGGAGCTAGTAGCAAGTTGTCAAGCATTTACGACACAGAAGCCATAACAGTTGTTAGCTGCCACCACAGCAACTCTCATACACTAAATGGGAGAAACAACAAAGACAAATGCTCTCCATCGATATATTACAATGTTGAGGAACCCATGGCAGATAAAAACTATGCATTGTTTTTGGATAGGATGGAGTTAATTTTCTGAATAGCAGTCCCATATGGTGCTGTGTTTTGGGTTCATGACAAAAATGGTGTTGATAATACAACAGTGTTTTAAATGAATAGTGCCCACACAACAAAGTCTTTTTCCCATTCTCACTTTGCCCCTCCCAGGCTAGCAGGAGGGTGAGAGACTGGCAGGTGTCACAGCCAGGACAGCCAAACTGCCCAAAGGGATATTCCATGCCACATAATGTCATGCTCAGTAATAAAAAAAACAAAGTGTGTAGTCTTCCCAAGGTGGCCACTCATTGACTGGCTGGCTATCAGGCTGCTTGTGGGTGGTGGTAAACAATTGCCTTTTTATCACTTTATTTCCCTTCCCTCCCTTTCACTTATTGTCTTTACATCAACCCATGAGTTTTCCTTCATTTTCACTTCTGATTTTCTCCCATGCCTTGCTGGTGTTGGGGAAGCAAGCAAGTGGCTGACTGAGTGCTTAGTTGCTGGCTGGGTTCAACCCACCACAAAAAGTAACAGTCTCTCACTTAATCTCCCAAGAAAGTCATTAACATGTACTTGGAGAAACTGATAAAGCTTCTCCACTAATTCTAGAGTACCTGATTTTCTTCCCACTGCTGCCATGAGGAGCCAGATTCTGGAAGCTGTTGCATTCATGGATTTAAAATTTTCCGCCCTCAAATTATGCCACAGCAATTACTAAGATGAAGCCCCGTTCCCTTCCACTCTCAAACAAGGTAGTTCCTAGAAATAAATTGGACAGCTAAATAACAATATCAAATGCTAGTCTTAAAAAGGACTAGCTGTCCAGATTTTACATGTACTACAGGTGCACTGATAAAATGGCTCTCTCCCACTGGCAGTGCCTGTAAAGCAGTCTCTTAAAGCTTGTCTCAGCACGCCCACTATGAAAAAAGACTGACATTTAGCATTCAATTGCAAATAAGAAAAAAACAAAGAAAAAAAGCAGAAAACCCAGCCTCACTACTCAAAGTAAAAACGGAACAGAAATGCAGGATTTTGTATCTTACATCAATTTATGATTTGTTCCATTGAAAGAAATTTTTACTTACAGTTTATCTGTTGGCTGTTCGTTTGGAGTCAGAATTCCTACTTCATTAACTTCATATCTTTTCTTTGTGTGTGCAGAAACAATTTTATGCCCTTTCTGAATCTCCCCGCCAAAGAGCGCAATGTTAGCTATGACACCTCGGTAATGGTCAAAGGTGGAGTCAAATACTAAAGCTTTCAATGGATCAGTAGTATTAAAATGGGGTCTGCCACAAAAGATTTAAAACAATATAGTTATTTATCATTCAATATGAAATGAACTAGCACCCCCCACCCCAAAAGCATCCATGTTAATATAGCTGAAACTATGGAGTAATTTTCAGTAAACAAATGCATACCAGACCTCATTTCACTGTTTCACTATGTATTATGCAGCAAGTCTATATATTTATTTTTCCCTGTGTGCAGTAGTAGTATGAATAGAAGAGAACCAAATGCATACCCATCATTCCCATTTCACAACAAGTGAAACTGATTCATAAAATATTGTATTATTTAGAATCAACAAAAAAGTGTTATATTCCAACGATCAGGTTAAAAAAAGTCCACCAATACTTTATCTTTCATGGAAGCTTAAGCTTGAATTTTCATTGTGATTTCTTTTTAACTATAATTACTTAATATGAAAACTACAATTATTAGCTAATAGAAAAAAGCAAAACGCTGGTTTGAATTTTAACTGTAATTTAGAAGTTTTGTCATCAAATTCCTAGATAAATTTAACTTTTATTTAAAGTTAACTTTAAATATTAAGTTCAGGATATGAAACACTAAACTCAGCGGACTTAAATTGCCTTTATCACTGTAACACCATAACATTCAAAAGAAATAATATACCCTCAAACACTAAGCTTCAGAGGAGAAATCAATGTCTTTAAATGGAAGCTATATATTCAATGAAGACATCTTCAGTGGCTTACCTCTCAATTTTCATTATGGACAATTCATTTCCCTCCCCTGCTTAAGAAAAAAATGTCTGCTGATATCCATTAATACTTAACTTCACCACAGATACATTCATTTTTTAAAAGGTATCTTAAATGTGAAGTGTCATTTTTTCTAATTAGAAAATTAATTCAAAAATTAGATCTCCAGCTCAAAAATTAGATTTCCCCCATATCTTCTATAAAATATATACCTGATATTAATAGTAAGTGCAAAACTAATATACCAATATACCATAAATACAGTAATATACCATAATATACCATAAATACAACTCATGGTTTCGTAGATAACATTACAAGGTATTGTAACTTACGGTGGAATCTTCTCAATGACCTTTTCAAGAACTTTTTCAACGTTTGTCCCTTGTTTAGCAGAAATCTAAAACAAATCCAACAATAATTTTATCAGATATGTTTTTCACTTATTCAGTACCCATTAAGAGCATCACCTTTACTTAAGATAGTTTTGCTGGTCAGGGGCAATACTACCCATACAAGCAATCTGAAGCACAGGATGCTATTACTATGAAATGCTTACTTGATTATAAATGCCTGTAATGAATCAGACAAATATATGCAGATGACAGCCTGTTGAATTATGTGTGTGTACACATCTTTCCTTGGCTAGAAAGTAGATACAGGTATACTATCAACAATATTATAAAACTTTTAGAGGTCTTACCCTTATACATTCATTAAGAGGGATATCAAACAGTTTCTCAATTTGTTTTTCAACTCTTTCAGGGTCTGCATTCTTCAAGTCAATCTGAAAAACAACAAATTGCTAAATATACAGGCAATGGCATCTTATACACAATCCAGCAATGTAGTTCCCAAGTGTACAAATTAAGGAATCTTTATATGTTTATTCATAAATACTAAACATTTTTAGGAAAAGATCTGTATCAAGAATTTTTCACTACCATGTTTAAAAAAGTGCAATTTTTCATTGTTGGTTATAAAAAATGCTTCTGCGTGTATTTTAGGAAATAAAAACTGGAGTTTCCAATATTTACTGTAAAGTAAAGACATTAAACACAAAAGTTCTTATTACATACTAGTTAATTTTTCATTATATGCTCCTATTTAAGGACACATTTCTTAGCAATCTTCTTTCTTTAAATTTATACAACTGAACTACTTAATATGAAATTAAAACTGTATTACCTTGTTTATGACAGGAATTATTGCAAGTTGTGCTTCAAAAGCAAGATAGAAGTTTGCTACTGTCTGAGCCTGAATACCCTAGAAGACACGCATTAAAGACATTTAACATAGAATTTTTCCCTGTTTCTTTTTAAGCATATTGCACAATGTAAGACTACTTTGCTTTCTATTTACTCCTTCACTTGGGAAGTGCAAAACAGTTATTCGTTATACACACTGCTGATAAAGAAAATTCCCAAGTATCATTTCTCATTATCTGACAGTAGACAAATTAATAATGCTGTATGTGTAGCTACTTTTTTTTTTATAGATAATTATTTATAGGTAACACTGTATTAAGGAAAAAATAGCATTCATTTGACTTTCATCATAAATGATGGTAAAATCATAAATATGCCATAGAGAGCATTATTATCTAAGCACTCTGTGAGAGTATGTCCATATTTAAAATCATATGTCCATGTTTAAAATCATATGTCAAATCATTTCCTTAAACAAACTTTAGTTTCCTTAAGCAAACTGCTGAAATTCTAAGCAGGAAACAGGAAATAAGAAATCCACCTCATTTGCATCCACTACAAGTATAACACCTTGACAGGCAGACAGTGACCGGGATACTTCATAGTTGAAATCTACATGGCCCTGTGGAGAAAATAAATGTTTATTACTTCACAAATTTCTGGAGTCCTTTGCAAAGGCTTCTCTATTATAACAGTTTCATTTCTGTATCTGTTCATCCAAAACACAATTCTTACCTTCAATAACAAAAAAAAGGGAAAGAAACTAAAAAAGGGAAAGAAAGCACTGAATAAACATAAGAAGCCAGAAATCTGATAGGTCATTTTTAAATATAAAGACATTTAACTTTGTGTGATTGAATCACTGTTTGTACTTAACTTACTGGCGTGTCAATAAGATTTAAGAGGTAGATTACTCCTTTGTGACTGTAAAAGAGAGATGCAGATTGTGCTTTAACTGTAATTCCCCTTTCGCGTTCCACTTGCAGTTTATCCAGCACTTGTTTATTACGGTCAGTTTTAGCAATTGTTCCTAAGATGGAAAAAGTTTCATTAGCCTCATTTAAAAGATCAGCTCTGCAAATAAACCATTACTGAAAATGCCACTAACCAGAAGAACACGGGGCTTGCAGCTTCAAATGGACCTTTTCCATCTGATTAAGCTAAATTTTCAACTAAAACTATGCTTCAACTCAACATTTGCTAAATAGACTTACATTTGATGTTATGTAAAAAACTTCCCTGAATAAACAGAATACAAAACAGTACATTAAATCTAAATTGGAGATTCAGCTAAATAATTTTGATGTTTAAATAAACTTCAACTCTTATCACTGGAGAGCAACTCTGGCTCCAAACAGTGCTCATCTCAAGGGCAAAAGGAGCATTATCACAGAGTCCGGAAGACCCAAATTCAAAACTCCATTCTATAGCACTGTATAACAAGTAAAACTGCCCATAGTGCCATTTATGAGGTAATAAAGAATAACTTTGATCTAAAGCTTCTCTCCCAGGTTTCGTTTTGCCTATTCCTTAGATGAGGTAAAGCAAGACTCTTCCAAAGGGTATTTCTGAGTAGCTAAGTAAAGCTCTGCTCCTAAATTGGGCTCTTCTTGGTAGACATAGCAACTGCTTTATAGCTTACCTCAAGGCACCCTCTGAGGTAACCTTGGTCTCTCTCCTCCAAGGTAAGCCTAGTTTCTGTGTCAGTTATATCTATAAAGATCCCTTAGCACTTCTGTCACACTTTCATTTTTTAAAGGGATTTAGTTTTCCTTCCCTGAATAACAACACAAAAATAAAAACACTGAAGACAGAGTATCTCAGAGGAGGCCAAAATAAATACCTCTGAAGAAGAAAGCAACACAACTGCACTAACACTTAGGGTGGAGGAAAAAGCAAGTCTATGAATCAATTGACAATCCATAAAATTTACACTTGACTACTAGCAGTTATTCTACACACTAAATCTAAATCAAAACAGAGCTGTACTTACTCATACAGGATTATATCAGCTTCAGTACCAGTGAGCTGCCCCACCACGTGAAACAGTTGTTTACAGTTTGCTCTCAAGAGGGAGGCACATTGTTACTTTCATATTAAGTAAAAACAGTTAGTTTCTCCTGCTTTCAATCACACTTCTGAAAACTACTTTAACCAGAATTCCTACGTCATGACCCGTCCCCTTTTGTCCATCCCAAAAGCTGGCAGTAAGCGTTATACTTGCTGTGTACTGGTCTAATGGATGACCAGTCAGGAATGACAAGAGTAGCATCTTAAGCTAGGAACCATACTCCTTTTCAATCTCTTTCCAGAATACATTCCTTCCTTGAGAGGATTACACACTTTCTTACCCCTACTTTAACTAGATCTCAACCAGAAAGAGAAGTGCATCATATTCACATATATAACACTACGAAAGCAGCAGCCTAAAAGTACAAGCAACCTAGCAGTAAGAAGAACAAAGATAATAGCAAGTTCAGTAATAATCAAAGCTACAGAAATTTACATGTCAAGAGAAGGTAGCGTGGATGAAATTAGAACACTTACCTGTAATTTCCAGTAGTCTGTCTGCTAATGTACTTTTGCCATGGTCTACATGAGCTATAATACTGAAGTTTCTTATTCTTTCCACAGGATATGTTGACATATCTATTTTTTCCTGAAAAATAGAAATTTCTTTTCACAAACCACAGATACAATCTCTATGTTCAATATGACTAAGCCTTTAAAAGAAATGTAACTTTTCTCTAGAATAGACATAGGTGGAAAACCTTAAATTGTCATCAGTGTCTAAAATGCTAGCATTTTAGTTATACATAAACATATATTTCTCTGATTTATTAATCAAGGAGTATGCAACAATGTGTTATGAAAGGTACTACGTTCCTTTGAATATAGTTAAGTTGAAAAACTTTAAACAGTTTAAGTTTGTTAAACCACTTAAGAAAAATGCTGTGACATTACCTGACAATTCAGATAGCAATGCCAGCCTTATGATAAGGAACACCTTTGTTGAAAAGGAAGCTACAGGAAACGTGCACTTTGGCTAAAGCAAAAATAAATAAAAGTAGAAAAAGCCTGACTACCTTGACTCACACACAGAACAAGTCCAACACTAAAACTTTTCTTTTCGTTACTCTTGTTCATTCCAAGTAATACAACGCTTTGAAGACAGGCAGCTTTGCTTTTCAAAGCTTTCAACAAAAGCTTTTTTCAAGGCCTTTTTTCATCAGGTACCAGCAGACCCCTAGTAACAACTGCTGAAAAAACTGCTCCCTGATTTTTGTGATACACTGGCTCATCTCTCTTACCCAGGCTGTGCTTGGAGCTCCGGGCCTGGCAGAAAAAGATGTCTGGAGATCTTCAGCAAAGCCCGGAGACCTATGCTAGCATCAACGTACAGCATAAAGCATCTTTATACGTTGTAAGCACTTGCAGGATACCTCAGCTTGCAAGTGCACGACCTCCTACTGCCAGAGGGCTGAAAACGCTTCTGCAGCGGGAAGCCTGACTCGAGAAGACACCACCTATTTGGAAAAACCGCCTTCTACACGTAGGGCCGTCAAATCCGGGACCCGCTCGAAGCAAACCCCGAGCAGGCTACTTCGCGGCCACGCGGAGGGGACCCACCTTGCCGCCGGAGCTGTAGGGCCGCCGGCAAGCCACAAGCCCCGCAGCCAGCCATGCCGGCGAGCCCCGCGGGGCGGCAGCGGGGCCGGGGCTGAACAGCCGGGCCCACCACGAGGCCGCCCTGCTGCCGAGAGCCATGGCGCCCGCCGCTGGGCTCAGCCCCTCACGGCGCGGTCTCAGCCCCCATGGCAGCCCGCCTCCGGTCGCCGCCCTCAGCGCTGCCCGCCCCGGTGCCGCCTCAAGACCCTCCCGCCGGCGCCCTGAGATGGCCGCCGCCACAGGAGCCGCCGGAAGCAACCCTGGCCGGTGGCGGAAGCTATATGGGCAACGCCCCCGCCTCCTGCCCGCCCCTCGCGAAAAAAAAAAAAAAAAAAAAAAAAGAGTTTGGTCCAGCTGCAGTTACCAACAGAATCATAGAATATCCTGAGTTGGTGGAAGGGACCCACGAGGCTCATCGAATCCAACTCCTGGTTCCACACAGGACCACCCAAAAATCAGACCATGTGTCTGAAAACATTGTCCAAATGCTTCTTGAACTCTGGCAGGCTCAGTGCTGTGACCACTGCCCTGGGGAGCCTGTCCCAGTGCCTGAGCACCCTCTCAGTGAAGAACCTTTCCCTAACAACAAGCCTGACCTTCCCCTGTCCCAGCTCCATGCCATTCCCTTGGGTCCTGTCGCTGTCCCCAGAGAGCAGAGCTCAGTGCCTGCCCCTCCACTCCCCTCATGACGGAGCTGCAGGCCGCCATGAGGCCTCCCCTCAGCCTGCTCTGCTCTGGGCTGGACAAATCAAGGGACCTCAGCTGCTCCTCGTATGACTTGCCCTCTGGACCCTTCACCACATCTGTTGCCCTCCATCGGATGCTCTCTAATAGTGTTACAACCATTTCATACTGTGATGCCCCAAACTGCACAAAGTGAGGCCACACCAGTGCAGAGCAGAGCGGGACAATCCCTTCCCTCAACCAGCTAGCAGTGCCATGCTTGATGCACCCAGGATATGGTTGGCCCTTCTGGCTGCAAGGACATGCCGTTGGCTCTTTTTCAACTTGACATCATCCAGAACCCCCAGATGTTTTTCCGCAGGGCTCCTCTCCAGCCTCTCAACCCCCATTCTGTACATTCAGGACTGTCAGTCTGACCTTGGTTCCAGGGAAAGCTATGGAGCAAATTATCTTGGGTGAGATCACACAGCTCTTGCATGGCATCCAGGGGATCATGCCCAGACAGCATGGGTTCCCAAAAGGCAGGTTGTGCTTGTCCAACCTCATCTCCTTGAATGATTGTGCAACCAGACTGGTAGATGAGGGAAGGGCTGTTGATGTAGTCTACTTAGACTTCAGCAAAGCCTTCGACACCGTCTCCACAGTATTCTCCTGGGCAAACTGGCTGCCCGTGGCCTGGACAGGCATACTCTTTTCTGGGTAAAGAACTGGCTGGAGGGCCATGCCCAGCGGGTAGTGGTTAATAGAGTTAAGTCCAGCTGGTGTCCCGTTACAAGTGGTGTCCCCCAGGGGTTGGTTCTGGGTCCTATCTTGTTTAATATCTTTATTGATGACCTAGATGAAGGGATTTAGTGTACCCTCTGTAAATTTGATGACGACACCAAGTTGGGAGGTAGTGTCGAATTGCTTGAGGGTAGGGTGGCCCTTCAGAGGGGTCTGGATAGGCTGGACTGCTGGGCAGAGGCCAATGGTATGACGTTTAACAAGACCAAGTGCTGGGTCCTACACTTTGGCCACAATAACCCCATGCAGTGCTATAGGGGGCTTGGGGCAGAGTGGCTAGAAGACTATCAAGAGGAAAGGGACGTAGAAGTGTTGATCGATGCTTGGCTGAACATGAGCCGGCAGTGTGCTCAGGTGGCCAAGAAGGCCAATGTCATCCTGGCCTGTATCAGGAATAGTGTAGCCAGCAGGACCAGGGAGGTGATCATCCCCCTGTACTCAGCTTTGGTGAGGCCACACCTCAAATACTGTGTTCAGTTTTGGGCCCCTCACTACGAGAAAGACATCAAGGCCCTGGAGTGTGTCCAGAGAAGGGCAGCAAAACTGGTGAGGGGTCTGGAGCACAAGTCTTGTGGAGCACAAGTCTCTGAGGGAGCTGGGATTGTTTAGTCTGGAAAAGAGGAGGCTCAGGGGAGACCTTATTGCACTCTACAACTTCCTGAAGGGAGGTTGTGATGAGGAGGGGGTCGGCCTCTTCTCTCAGATAACTAATTATAGGACTCGAGGAAATGGCCACAAGTTGTGCCTGGGGAGATTTAGATTAGATGTCAGGAAAAAAGTTTTCTCTCAAATAGTGGCCAGGCACTGGAATGGCCTGCCCAGGGAGGTGGTGGAGTCACCATCCCTCATGGTGTTCAAGAAGCGCCTGGACGAGATGCTGCAAGATATGATTTAGTAGTTTAGTGGGTAGTATTGGTGATAGGAGGACAGTTGGACTAGATGACCTCGTAGGTCCTTTCCAACTTTGTGTTTCTATGATTTTGTGATATAGCCAGGGTTGCTCTATCCCAAGTGCAGAATCCAGCACCTGTTCTTGTTGAACTTCATGAGGCTGGTGATTGTCCAGCCCTCTAATTTGTCAAGATCTCTCTGCAAGGCCTCTCTACTGTCAAGGGAGTCAACAGCTTCTTCTGATTTAGTGTTGTCTGCAAAGTTTGTATGCATTTGAGTTCTGTACCCAATGTCTTAGCAAGAACATTCCTAGGATTTCTTTTCTGTAGCTCTTTTTCTAAGCTCCATGAAGTATTTAGACAGAGCATAAATTTTGCTCGTTATCAAAATGATATTTTGTTTTATTAATCTCAAATATTACAAGCATACCATAGAACTGTCTCCATTATTTTTTTTGCTTTTGCTAACCTTCCTTTTTTCATACCTTAGAGACTGTACTACTGTAGTCATCACTGGCTATTCTTCAAGCACAAGGAAAATGTGTTTGTCTTTTTGTCCAAATTCTAGCTTTCACAACAGAGGGGCCTCTAGCTGTAAATACTGATTTTAGAATTGCTCTTCAGATAAGCTTTATGCAGGCAGTTCCGCAAGAAGCAACAACGAAAAGCTCTGATAGGTTAAGGATCAAACTAGAGGGTCCTATTTTGAGCTTGAGGTGAACCAGCAGTGCACATTTGCAGCTGAGGCCAACTGCATCCTGGGCTGCATCAACAGAGGTATGGCCACCAGGTTAAGGGAGGTGATTGTCGCCCTCTGCTCGTCCTTTGTGAGGCCCCATTTGCAGTGCTGCAACCAGGTCTGAGGCCCCCAGCACAAGAAAGATGTTGATCTGTAGATACAGCAGGTCCAGACGAAGATGATCAGAGGACTGGAGCACGCCTCCTACGAAGAAATGCAGAGGGAGCTGGGGTTGTTCAGCCTGGAGAAGAGAAGGATCAGGAGTGACCTTATTGCAGCTTTTCAGTATTTAAAGGGGGCTTATAAAAAAGATGGAGAACAACTTTTTGCTCGGACAGACAATGACAGGTCGAGGGGGAATGGCTTTCAACTATAAGAGAGGAGATTTAAATTAGAGATTAGGAGGAAATTCTTCACACAGACCTTGTTGAGGCACTGGACCATGTTGCCCAGAGAAGTTGTGGATGCCACATCTCTGGAGGTGTTCAAGACCAGGTTAGACGAGGCCCTGGGCAATCTGGACTAGTGGGAGGTGTCCCTGCACATGGCAGGGGGATTGGAACTAGATGATCTTTAAGGTCCCTTCCAACCCAAGCCATTCTATGATTCTGTGAATTCTATGATTCTATGATATTTTTTCCTGAAATACCTATTTGCAGAGAGATCTGTTGTCTTATATGCCTGCTACATTGTCAGCATACAGCTTTCTGGCCTTCTCAGTTGTGCTTTGTAAAATTTTAGGAACAGAAGAATGGTGTTGTCTTCTCAGAGCTGCTTTCCATGCGTTAGTCTTTATCAAAGTCTTCATGGGTTAACATTGCCTTTTCCAGATATTCTTCTAGTCTATATTTTCCATAGTTTAGCTTGTAGTACTACCTACATGTTGTTTGCTGTTGTTGTTTTGTTTTGTTTTTTTCTTATTTGAACATTTTCCATTAATGTTTCACAGACTTGGGGAAACATATGCAGGCCTAAGGTTGCTCCTCAGTTTACATATACTGGCTTTATCTTTCTCATTTGTGCAATCTACTCAGAATTTCAGCTGTAGCTACATAAAATATTTCAGAAATGCCAATAGGTCACTTAGCTAAGAACACTACAAATGTATTTGTCAGATTCACAATCTGAAGCCATGCCAAATAAAGCAAGATAGACAGCATTTTGAGGTTAAAACCATTTAAAGGAGGTTTAATAGCAGAATAAATATGAAATTCATAAATTCATTTTAAGTTAAAATTATTTCATTTCAAAAAGCTGCATAAAAGTATCTGATAAATAGTGCAGAGGGTGTAAGACTTGTATGTATACAAGCCAGGGAGCATGCAGTAGTAAATTTGCTAGGATAGTTCACTATGCTGTCAGATCACATTGAACTCATGTAGTAATGGGATAGAGACCTTTAGCAAATTCATGAAAATTTATAGGGAACGAGAAGCATGTTCTTGAATGGACAATGAGTGTGACAAGATCCATGAATCCAAAGCCGTGGTCCATAGCATACAAAGAAGTATAGCAGCCATTTTTGGAGAAAAACTCTGTTCTGGCTTGACATAGAATGTTTGATGCACTGCAGACACTGACTTACCTAAGTGTAGTAACAAAGAACATAAATACATAGCAATCCCATAACTGCTAAATGGATATTATCTTCACTATCCCAACCGACAAGAATGCCAACAAATCTAAATCTTTATTATATAGCCAAATCTCTTTAGTAGTAGGAATTAAACTATGCTTTATAGAATATCTTCAAATATCACCACTACAGAGCAATGTAGATAGATACAAAGTTTGAGGAATTCAAAAAAAGAAAAAACCTTCAGAGCTAAATTGCACATTCAGAGTCATGAAAATACCTGCAGAAGCAAAAGTTATTACAAACCAAATAGCATGACTAATGTTGCACTTCTTATACTCCACACCTACTCCTTAGAGAACCTGCACATAAGGCTTACTGAATATAGCTGTGATTCAAGGAAGTGTGCTGGAGAGGTTGCTGAATGAGCTCGTGCACTGCATCTTCATGCTGGAACCTGCCTTGGTGGCATGGTGTGAACAACTATGGAGTGAGTGCTGGTCCACACAGAGAGAGATTGGTCCTTAATAGTGAGCTATTGGCAACTTCACCTATTTTAGTATTCTGAAATAAAAGATGAAAACAAGGAATGGACCTGCTTTTCAAGTGTGACTTGTAGTCATGCCACAACAATATATTAAACAAGTTCAGATCACTGATCTTTCACTAAGCCACAATAGAGCACAGTAAAAATGACAAAGTCATCTGTCTTTACCTTCATTTTTCAGCTTGCATAAATATGTGAAGCAAATGTAAAGATTTTTCAGCTATTTGCTTTGAGCTCCATATGCAATGAAGTATATTGAACACTTATGGAAAGATGTACAGTTCAGCAAAATAATAAATGTTAACGTATTTACAGGACAGCATATTAGTGGTATAAATGTGAATTTTCAAGTGATCCATTTATGTGTCAAAATGTGATGGATGGATGTACACAATTAACATTTCCTGTAATCCAAAAGCCATTAGTTATAATGAGGGTAAATTAAATGTAGCTACCATTAGCTGTATTGACTAACATTGAAGCCAACTACATAGAATGATGAATTCAAATATTTGCCAATTTATGACTGAAAATATGGGGGGCAAAAAAAAAAGAAAGAAAAAAAAAGAGAAATATAAATTTCTTGTCTAATTCCCAAGACAAGAATTTTATTATAGCTACACATGGATGCAGCATTGCATGTCTTATCAATAATTATTTCAGTTGAAGAGCTAATATAATTCTGACATAGTTTCAGATCAGTCAGTATTCCGTGTTATTTTCTGGCAATTGTGTTCAATAGAAGCAAATATGTTCCCTAATTGATGTGGTGCCACAGCCTGAATTTTAATAGGGGCTGTATGTTTTCCTATAAACTGACAAAATTGCAGAAGTAAGCATTTACACATTCAGTGATTTTAGTCATCTGCTAAACTTCCTTAAGTGTGACGGTCACACAGAATGGAATAGCATATCACAATGCAGTGAAGAATAGGAAAGGTAAACAAGCATTCCCTCGATAGGAAAATATGAGCTGATAAAATGCAGCCTAGGTTTCTTAGCATAAGATATATATATATATATACATGCACAAGATTGATAATGAATGGTATCTATGAAGCACAGTGGAAAGTATAACACTTTCTATTCAGTCGGGAACATATCTAATTTGGAAGCAATCTTTGATAACACTATGGGACTGTGGAAATGTAGAAATGAAAACAGAATAAGATTTCATGGTGGTTGTTAAAAAAAAAAAAGGGGGGGGGGGAAGGATTTCTGTATGTCCTTTGTAAGGATTTCTGTGGCAGAAGGTGGGTAAAGCAAATCAAAGATTTCTATTCTCCACATGTAGTTAGCTGCACATTAAATAGCCATGCCAAAAACCTTTTCTGTCACTGGGAGGCACAGCTGTGAGCAGGGGTGATTTCCTTACTGATAACATTGGCAGAAATTTCCCCGTTCTCTAGAACGTGTTCTCCTAAGCCAAATTCACAGGCTTTCAATTGCATAGTAATGAACTGAATTAAAAGAATAAAATTTACCCTGGGGAAAAAAACAACAACAAAACACAAACAAAACCAAAGTTAATAAATTTCAGCGTTGGAACTTCTAAACACTTTATATGACAGGTCACTAATACTCAACTTCTCAATGTATGTCTACACAGCAGAGTGAGGTGCCTGAAGAGACACCTGAATTAAGTAACCAGGTCAGCCAGTGAGTTTCTTAACCAGGAGAGTCACCCCATTTGCCTCAGGTAATCTGTTTGAGTTTGTCAAGTCCGTATTGTTCTTGTGAGGACAGAAAACTAGAAAATCTGTGTGTGTTTTTTTTTTTTCCTTATTTTTCCTCTGGCAAGCAGAAATATTAAGTGCAATGTCCAAACTATACTTGCCATTGTATCTGCGATATACCTTTCTCAGCCAAAGTTAAGGTGAAGGGAAAATGGTGCAAAGTGATGGCAGTGGCTGGAGTAACTATTTCGTCTCTTCAAGTTGACAGTGAATTTCTGTTTTGGAGCCTTTCCTTGACATTAACTTATCACATTACTGCAATATGTCAAGTTGTTCTCAAGTTGTGCTTGAAAATGCAGCTTAAACTTCTATTTCTCAGCACTTTGTGGTGACAGTTGCCAAACATTTCTGTTGTAGCCAAGCTGACAGAAATAGAAAACACATGTATTTATTGCCTTAAAAATAAAATATAAAAGGCAGTTAGAATCTTCCTGTCTAATCATCAAAAGCCATAGCAGACTCTGAGTGAAATAACAGTGATTTAGTCTCTGAAAGTAAACACCTGAGATTATTATAGTCTGTCTAATGAAAAGAAAAAAAAAAAAAAGAAGAAAAAAAATGAAAGCTTCATTTTTTTCCCATAAGTCATGCCAAATTATATGCTTCTAGGCCATAGCCTACAGAGGAAAAAGAGTATAGTGAAATACATAATTTAACAGAATAATTGTTAGTTTTCTTCATACCCGATACCTTTGTCATTTAAGACATTCATCTTCTACACTCTACTTACTAGAAAGACAATGCTTTAGAATTACGTTCTGTATACTTCCCTGGGTTCATAATTCCAATGCATTTTACTAAGTAGTAATGATGAATATTTCTTCTCCTACCTCTCCCTCAAATTAAGTTATTAAAATATAGGCTATGAACAGCAGCTTTGCATGAGTTTACTAATCTAATGGAAAATTGCCTGCTTTAAGGTTTTATTGAGGAGCCTTAATGAATGTTAGATGGACTCTCATCCATTAGGAGGAAATACTTCACTGTAAGGGTAGTGAGGCCCTGGAACAGGTTGCCAAGCGAAGTTGTGGATGCCTCATCTCTGGAGGTGTTCAAGGCCAGGCTGGATTGTGCCTTGGCCAACCTGATCTACTGGGTGGCCTCCCTGCCTACAGCAGGGGGGTTGGAGTTAGATCATCTTTGAGGTTCCTTCCAACCCAAGCCATTCTATGATTCTGGGATTCTATCCATTTGATTTGTGTTCACAAAATAATGTTTTATAGGTAGCATCGTTTTAACAAACTGCATATTGAGAAAAAATACATGAACAGTAAAGATTACTGATGAGAGAAGTTTTATTTCTAATGAAACATAAGAAAGTCTCTAAGACTTTCTGGATTTAGTTCTTCTTTTCCCTCGAACACGTTTATTAATAAAAGGATGACGTCTTGATTTAGAAGGCTATCAGTGACACAGAATCTTTTTCCACATGGGGGAATTACTCTAATAGCTAGATAGTTTTAAATCTTTTTATAAAGGGATTAATTTCTGTTCTGACTGTATTTTCAGCTGCCTGTTGCCAAGACCATCATAAAAGTTTCTCTCCCATATAAATTCTTACATGATTAGAAATCTTCCTTTAATCCCCACTTTGTAAACCAGACTAAGTTCCTTGCGTTTTTGATCCATGGAGTTACATTTCTCTTACTGTTTTTCTTTCTCGATTTCCTAATTAGTTATTTTTCCTATCATATTTGGATAGTTTTCCCCTAATTATTTTGTTTGTTTGTTCAACGAGAAAAGGCTGGTAGCATAACCTTGCCTTCATTATTAACCTGTTTATGTATCAAGGATAAATTTTTGCCATGAAGTTTCTGAAGTTAATGCTGCCACCATGAAAGCAAAGCCTGCTTTCTTTGTTCCTGGATGAGTAACTTTCTGTTTGACCACCTCATAAATACCCAGGTTGGTTATACTTGCCTAACAGTACAATTCACTCAGCTTTGCATCCGTAACACTTGTCCTTCTCATTATCTAAACAATCCTCTATCTTTGTGTTATCTTCAAGCCTATTGGAGTGACCTTCAAGTCATTTATTTATTATTAGAGGACCTTTGAGTTATTTATCGTTACCTTCAAGTCTATTAGAAATGTATTCTATAGATAATAGACAGAATTGTTCAAATGTATACGACTAAGGAAAAACTCTGCTAGACTTCCACTAGAAGCACAAGTACTTAATGATCATTTCCTCTCCGTTATAGAGATCTACACTTTTTCTATTGAGAGTGTTGTCTACCACCTCTATCAACCCAACTTGTAACCTCGCTTTAAGTAAAAAATAAGTTACTCAGATGGGATATATTTTTCACAATTCCAGCTTGATTGGCATTAATTATGTTATCCTCCTTTAATTTTTAATTATAGTCCCGTTACATCCATTCCATTATTCTGCATATGATTGACATTAAGCTGACAGGCATGTAATTGTTCTCTTTAAAGCTGAAACACATTAGCTGTCTACCAGCATTCTGGAACTGACACAGAATTTCAAGAGTTACTGAAAAGCAATGCACAGAGTCTTATCAGGCAGCACTTTAAAAAGTTTTGTACGCAAATTATCTGGATACAGCGATTTTTGAAATTTAACTTTACAACATTTTCTGGTTTGCTATTAGAATGGAAAGAATTGAACCCTCATTATCTTTTGCATGAATAGATAGATAGATGTACGTGTGCACATATGTATGTACGTGTATCTTCCTGGTTTGTATTTGGACAGAAATTAACTGTTCTGTATAATAAATATTATGTTTCATCCAAAAAGTCAATCACCGAATGGGTCAATATGATTGGAAGTCTTTTTCTCCTGAGAAATAGATTTAATTCCTTGAAAACTTTAAAAAATCAGCATTTACCATCTTTAATTCTGTAAACAACTTTCTTATATGTTTACAGTTCTTATCTCCTTATTTACAGTAATTATTATCAACTCACTTTCTTTCATTTCTGGATTACTTTTTTCTTTTACCTTGTGGTGGTTTTACCCAGCTGGGCAGTTGAACCACAACTGCTCTCTCATTCCCCCTCCTTAAAGGAAAAAGAGGAGAAAATACAATGAAAAGGGCTCAAGGGTTGAGATAAGGACAGGGAAATCACTCTGCAATTACTGTCACGGGCAAAACAGACTCAGTATAGAGAGATTAAAATAATTTATTGCTGATTACTAATAGAATAGAGCGTTGAGAAACTAAAAGCAAACTAAAAGCATCTTCCCCCCCACCCACCCTCTTCTACATCCTCCTCCTAGGCAGGGTAGGGTAATGGGAAATGAGGGCTGCGGCCAGTCCCTAACACTTCGTCTCCACCACTCCTGCACTCTCTGCCCCTGCTCCACGTAGGGTCCCTCCGACAGGATGCCGTCCTCCTGCGGAGGCTGCCCACAGGCAGCAGCTCTTCAAGAACTGCTCCCACACGGCTCCGTACCACGGGGTCCGTCCCCCAGGAGCAAACTGCTCCAGCACGGGCGGCAGCTCCCCCCAGATCCCCTACTCCTGTGTGGGCTCCTCTCCACGGGCTGCAGCTCCAGCCTGGGGCTTGCTCCTGCGGGGGCTCTCCGTGGGCCGCAGCCTCCTCCAGGCCACATCCACCTGCTCCACCGGGGGCTCCTCCACGAGCTGCAGCGTGGAGATCTGCTCCGTGTGGGACCCATGGGCTGCAGGGGGACAGCCTGCTGAACTGCTGCTCCATGCCTGGAGCTCCTCCTGCCCTCCTGCACTGACCTTGGGGTCTGCAAGGCTGTTTCTCACTCTTTGCTCACCCAGCTGCTGTTGTGCAGCAGTTTTATTTTTTTTTCCCCTTTCTTAAATCTGCTCTCCCAGAGTCCTAACCAGCATTGCTTACTGACTCAGCTCTGGCCAGCAACAGGTCCCTTTTTCTGACATGGGGCAGCTTCAGGACTCTTCTCACAGAGGCTACCACTGCAGTGCCTCACCTGCTACCAAAACCTTGCCATGTAAACCCAATACATACCTTTACTTCCCTTCTAAGACTAATCTTTAGCTTTAACTAGCCTCTGTCTTCACTGACTACACTGTGGCTCTTTAAGCAGCTAACAAAATGCTTGTTGGTTCTGGATTTCAGACAGAGCCTTGTACCCTAGGCCCACATTTATGTTCTGTTATAGTTAATGGGTATCAGAAGCAGAGTTCCCAACAGGTTACTTTATGTTTTAAAATATTTAGGGTAGGCTTTCTCAAAAACAAATCAAGTCTATGAAATTGCCATGTCAAACTAGCCTGACTTTGAGCCTTAGTACTCCAAGGAAACCCAGATTTAGGATGCCACGCTGCATTTGTTCCCTTACCCATCCTTTCTAAAAAGGTTTATAAAGGTTGTTCATTTTTCAAAAAAGAAATTTTCTTTATTATCCAGGGAAAAGTGGCACTGACAGAATTCAAGAGCCAAGATTCACCATGTCAGTGTCTAGTAATCAGATCATGCTAGCTAGCTAAATAACAAATCAAGAAATTGAATATTTTTACCATTTTCTTTTCTTTTTTTCCTCCATTTTTATGCTATAGATCAGAATATTTTAGCTTGTTTAGTTCAGAAACCATTTTTGCTGTCTTTTCCTTTGTTAATGTAATTCAGTGATTATTTTTGAGTTAAAATTTAATAGTGATACTGCAAGAGGCATTCTGCAATTATGTATGAGTGCAAACAGAGCTAGGAGAGGCAACAGATTTGCTTGTTACTATAGAAGATTGATTTTTGTGCTTGTATTCCTAGCTTGTAGAACATAAAAGTGAGCCCTCATCTATCATAACTGTTTTTTAGCCATTTAATAAATACATTGCTTAAACTTTTTGAAAATAAGAATAAACTCTTTTAATGATTTGGGGCCTCATAAACATTACCAAAAAAAAAAAAAAAAGCTTTCATACCACACATTTCCCGTATCTTCCACCAAGATGTCTCGGTCCTGTATACAACTTTTTTAGGCTTGTTAATACTGCTTCCAGTTTGACCTGATTTATTTATTTATTTATTTATTTCCAAAGTAGTGGCTCTGATACTGCCTTTTCACAGAGGCTTTCAGCCAACGTGAGTCAGTTTGAACTGTTTTTCAGGACAGAATTCAGTTGTTTGCTGTTTGTATGAAACAAGCAAGTATAATGTTATTTTACATGTATATCTTCACAACAGTTGCCTGGAAAACAGGTGATTCAATAGTTAACAGAAGGCAGCACAATATTTATTATATATATTATATTTATATATTTATAAGTTTATTATATATATTTATATAGAATATTTTTAACCAATGTTACCTGTGTAAAAAGATAAATACATAGTTTTATTCAAAATTACTTCAGTCAGGCAAAGAGTGAATAAGTCACTGAAGCAGGAACACCTTTCAGCTCCAGCCATCCGTGAGAATGAGTACATACTCATACTGATATTTTGAATAGTACAGAACCTGCAACAGAGTGATAATAGATTCCGACTTTCATATTAAAATGCTTTTTTCAAGTTTGCTTTTGATACGAAACTGTAAATATCTCTATACACACAGTGATTTTAATTACCACTGCTTTAGTGAGAATAAACATTGCTGCTAACCGGTATTACTCTGTCATGTCTGTAATATGTGAGGCCTGGAGATGTATTTTCAGAATACCAGAGGTCTACTCAGTGATGCATTGATCAATGCATTTTACATATTCCTAAAGCACCTTTTCCATGGCACTAAAAGAATAAGATTGTGAAGTGTGAGAGTCTGCAAAGGAGATCGTTCATTTTGTTGCAGTAGTGTTTGTTTTTGAGATGGCATGGAAGACAGCCAGGTCTCATTAGAGAAGGACGCACCTAAAAGAGAGAAGAGGAAGACCCGCTAACCACTCACTAGGATACCCAGAAATGTATCAATTTTAACTATTTAACTTGAAATGTTTATTAAAAAAAAATGGAATAGATTAACTGAGAAGATTATGTCAAGCAGCTACAGGCACATTGTCAAAATCCCAAGCTCAGGTTTCAAGACAGGTGAGGAACTTTCTTCCTGAGTGTCCATAAGCGATTCAAGTATACTTATGGTTAATATGACAGCTATTCTATCATGTGCTCCTGGTCCACATCCACCTTCAAAAAACAATTCCTGAGCTACTACAGTCTATTGAGAAACCTTTCACTTTCTCTAAGGCATTGGCCTTTCAGCCCAATTTGCATTTGTAGTCTGAGCAACTCCTCTGTTACTAAGCTCCCTGAGGGATAGGTATTTCTTTTGGTATCACTGTGATTATGCCAGTTGCTGTCTGCTGCAGCTGCTCGTTCATTAGGCTTCCTTCCAAGACACACGTCTGCTCTCTGTTCTCATTTCAGGGATTGCTTGACTCTGCCTTGGGAATAAATGTTCTGCGTGCCACATGAAGTGTGTCACATGGTAACATACTGTGACATCCCCATTTCACCCCACCCCAAGGTCTTCTGTTTTCTGGTTGGATCCATTTCACCTGCTGCCCAACTGCTACCTGAATTTTACCCTTCCTTGGTATTTACTAGCGAAAATAGTCGGAGTCACAATTGCATTAACTGGGAATATTGTAGAAATGTGGTACTGCAGTCATTCTGCTTCCCTCAAAGACTCAGTACTTCCCCATGACAGACCTACCAAATAATGTTTTCTCACAACTGGTGTTCAGTTTAGAGCAGCTCAGCTTCAAAAGGATAGGAACAAAAGAAAGTTACTTTGCCAAACTGTTAGAAGAATGAGTTTAGATTCTCCTAGAAAAGGGAAAGCTGGCCAGCCTGTGACTTAACTTAACCTATGCAACTTAACAGTTGCCCGTGGAGAACATATCTGATGGGTTTGTGCAGTGTGTAAGTTTCATCACTATATTCTTGCCGCCTCAGCCACCATCACAGCTACATGACTTCTCAAAACTGTAGTGAAACAGCAGCAACTAGGTTTCTCAGAAAAATAAATAAAACAAAAAATTGGTCAATTCTTAAGACTAATGCATATTTTGCAGGAGGAAGCAGATTACCAATTCTGGCATTTCTTAAAGTCAAGAAAATCAAAGAGTATATATGGGTTAATATAGCTTATTTCATTATCCACAAAAAATGGCCTCACTTTAATTTCCTCATTTGTCTAATAGAACAAGACTTTACATACCTTGATAGACCTAACTCGCACCTATCTCTTAATTAATTAGATTTATTATTTAAGGTAATTTATCACAGCAGTTCAGCAGAGTAAGAGCATAAGATAACCCACGCGGGGTGACATGAATAGTTTGCCCAGCCCAGTGTGCTGCCCAGTGCCAGTAGCAGGACATACTATTTACCAGGACCATGCAAGCTTGGCCAGTACAATCAATCCCTTTGCCTTCAGTCATGCTCCTCTTTGCCTTCCCTCCAGCATGCAGAATCCCAAGCTTTTTAGACACACAATACAGCTGCATCCCTTTGGTTGCCATCTCTCTTTAATTCTAGTGGATCACCATCTCTTCTTAAGGCTTTATTTTCCTGAAGCAAAAAAGACAATTTAGCACATGTTTAAAAATGAGGGCCCTTTATATGGGACAGTCCTGAGGATGACAACAGTAATTCAGCAGGGCATATGAAGCATATCTGGAGGAAGAAAATCCATGTTCCTTGCTATTTCTATTCAATTTCCTCCAGACATAGATCAGGCCGAGGTCATTAATCCCTATTTTAATTGCTTTTCTTTCCCATTAACTTGTCTGTGTTAGAAAACTTGACTCATCCAGCTGTGGAGAAGGGACAATTAAAATCTTTTTGATGGTTATTGCCTAAAAAACAGTTACAAGTTAAAAAAAAAAGTTTCTGAGCAGAAGAGAAAGGATTGTTCCTATTAAAGATATTCCAAAAGGATAGCTTTGAAGATTTGATTTTTAAAACCTGATATCTTGTGAATGAGAGTTGTAACTTTATATTTTCAACAATAATAGAAGGATACATATCTTCTGTACCATTGTGTTTATTATTATTATTATTATTATTATTATTATTTGTCCATGTAGGTTTCCCTTGAGCTAGCAATATCTAAGCTGCATGACTTGCCCAGCCAGATAAATGAACGTCTTTGTTTGAAAATTACATGGTATATTTCTGGGTACTTCTTCAATCAGTAACAATAAGTAAGAATTGGTTAATCATGTAATTCATGACAGGCTTTTCTTTATCTTTCAAAAGTGGGGTTCAAAAAGAATAAACTGATATGCAGTAAGAATTCTAGTAAACCTTGCCATAAAACTTACATTTTTCCCTTCCTAGTTATCCTTCTCTCCTTACTCAGCTTAATGTTAAATGCAGTTAATAGTGAATAGCGATAATTTTAATAAACACTTCCAAAAGCACTTCTCCCATTAGAATTTTGTATCTGATATTTGTACACCTATAGCTGTATTTTTATTTTGTTGTGGATCTTTTCTGTGTTGATAAGACAAAATACCTTAGTCCCATGTTTCTTGAACTTATGCTGTTGGCTCTTAGCTATAAGAGAACACATAAGAACTGGGCTAAACAAATATTAAATGTTATTCAGGTGCTGAAAAGTTTGAAATCTTTGGGTGTGAGCTTCTCTTTACAAATATGATTTAAATTAGTTTTTTTTTCTCATGTATTAGCGTTTATTTGATTAAATACTTTTTCTTTCATAAACCATATCTTCTCTTTCCTAACATAATTATCAGAAAATAGAAAGATTTTTTGCACTGAATTTTCTTTGCCTTGAAAATTAGATGCATGGGGCATCTTAAGATTTTACAAATTTATAAGCAACAAGGTCTTTACATAAGGTCTTTAATTACAGCACAGGTTACAGCACTAATCTGTTGCTTGGATTATGACTGAACGCACACTGTGTCACGACAAGCCTGTACCCTGGATGACCTTAGCTGAGATGAATGCTGAACTCACAGATCTCTTTTGCTCCAGTTTGGCATCCAACATCGTGTCACTGTATAGAATTCACTTCTGGACAAACATGGCTTGTGTATATTTTTCCTATTCAAATTGTACGAGGTCTAAGAAGGCCATCCTCGTGTGTGATGGCAGATTTTGCTGCACAAGGGAACATGCTCTGTGCCACTATCCTGTTTCTCTGTTAGGAGCTTGTAGGATCTATGTTACGCCTCTCAGACTTTTGGCAAGGTCAGCTAAAGAGAAATTCATTAGGAGGCCCAAATTAATTATTTGTAAAGGCTTTCTACCTGTGATTTAGGTTTATTTCCAAGATTTGGATTTATTTCCTCTTCCCTTTCCTCCCCTCCTATGGGAGCAAAATAACAACAGAGTCTTTTGTCACATGCTTTTCTCTTCTCTTAACATTTCTGTCCTGTACAACCACTATATGCACAAAATAACAGCAACAAAGCACCATATATCTCCAGAGGTTGATTGTCGGATTTATAAATCAACTTTTTTTCTGCTTTTTATATGGCTCCAAGCCTGGCTACACTGCTCTGTGCGTAATTACTTTAGGCACAGGAAGGAAACTGAAATTTTGCCTGAGAAGCCCTGTAAGGATACTGAATGCATCTACATATTTTCCAAAAATCAAACTCACTTTCTGGAGATAACATTCCCTTTAGGCAACTTGTGATCTATAGATTATGGACACAAAATGCTGCAGCTGCTCTTGTGAAACCTTTAGAGCTTATGAGCCCATGTGCGCTTGTTCTAAAGAAATAATTACAGTTTGTCCTTAGGAACTTTATGACCTCCACATAGAAGAAACTTTTTGCTGAAATGTTATCATCTCTTCTCATCTCAGTACAGTTTCAGAAGATTCATGGTGATTATGTAGGATGTATGGTTGCAGTTTAGCTACCCCACTAAGAGCCCTGTGAGAAGTAAGGAACAATACTTCTCAAATGTTGAATAGCTTGTGCTTGTTAAAAAGCATCACATTTTATTTTAAAGCTTGTGGTCTTATGGAAAACTTGTCACAGAACCAACATTTCTATGAATAGTAGAAAAATTCTGTCCTAGGTCTGTCTCAGAAGTTTAAAATTCTGTTCCCATCTACATTGTTGACCGAGTACATTTTAATAGGTTGCCTAAACTCTCTTTTCAACTGTAAACAGTAACAATACCAGCTTCCTGAGTAAAACACTTCATGATCTATTGTGCAGAAATTACTACAAAAAAAAGTAAAAGATTAATGTATTTTTGTGTGTTAACTACTAGAAATATAAATTCTGTTAGTATAACACTAGATACCTTCACTTCAAAAAGTATACCTCAGGAAATGAGTTTTCTTCCTCCTTAATTGTGATTTATTTTGATTTCAAATTTGAGCTCTCCTGGAGCGTAAATACATATTACCCTTTTCATGCCTCTCTATTTTAATGTCTCCACAAGAAGATTTGAAAGAAACTGCACTAGGTTGTGACACAACAGAAAGTACGTGGAAAAAAAAATCACACACAGACCATGTGTGTATATATATATATATATTATTGGCTTTTCTTTAATATGAGAATCTTGTTTTCTATAAATAAAAGACTGCTGCACCATGCTGCTTATCAACAGTAAGATTGACCATATGAGTAAAAAGAGAAAGTCTGTTTAGGCTAAATTTCTATCTTCATTAAGGACAATGACTGGATGCAAGGGGAAGAATATGAGTGCTTCCTCTTACTACTTTCTTAGTCTTCTACTCTTACCAGCTTATGGACTTCTTGAATTGCATACTGTTTGTCTGTATTTAGTAAATCTTAGTGGATTTATCTTTCATGGACTTGCTCCAGATTCATGCAAATATTTTACATGCATAACTTCCTGTGAAACAGACGTTTCATAGGTCTGGCACCCATGCACCATTACCTTTTGTTTCTTTATTTTTGAATCTAATACTATCACTTTGTGGGTTTTGTTCTTCCAAAAGATAGAGTCAACAGTCTATCCCTACCCACCATTCCACTCATAATTTTATAAACCACTGTGTCATATAACCCTTCCACCAACTTTTGCTTTTCCAGGCCAAAAACTCCTTGCTGACCTGGTTGTTGTTCCTCATGTGGAACCCATTCTATACCCTCCTCTCATGCCCTTCTCTCAGGACATAAGATATCAGAATGAGACTTAACACTATTCAAGCTGTCAGTGAACCACTGATTTATACAGTGGTGTAATGATGTTCTCTGTTTTATTGTCTTCTCCTTTCCTAATAATTTCTAACACCATTCCGTTGTTTTTGACTGCTAGTGAGTATTGATACATAAAACCAGTCATGCAGGAACACATAACTTCTCACTTGTTTGTTCAAGTCTAACAAACTGTTCAGCATAGAGAATGCAAATGCTACTTACTTTGGATTTTACTTCCCTTTTTTTTTTTCTTCCTCTTACCCACTCTCTGAAGACCCATCATAAGAAAGAATTAGGGTGTTACAATGGCTGTGTGAGCCCTGTATGCATAAAATTTAGTAGACACTTTAAATAATTAATTTGGTAAAAAATTATTTTGTAGAAGTATTAAATGGTATATTTCTTAGCAATTAAATTTTCCTCTTTTCTTTAATAACATATTTTAATAATGTCCTACTTATAAAATTATTAATAGGACCTGTTAATGTAAGTAATTCAGTTTAAAGCTTACTGAATTAATCCTTAACGTGATTAATTTTTACATTTAAAAAAACCCTACAGAATAATTGACTAATTCTTATAATGGATTTTCCATGGTCATCAGTTAAAATTGAGTAATAAATATAGGGTTAAGTAGCTGATTCATTCCATAGCGAGAATTCTATGGCCTTTTCTATGTTATTCCATTTAATCTTGTGTTATCTAAATTTAAAAAAAAAAAAATCATCACAAATTTTTAAAATACTTTAATTACCATATTTTGTCAAAAAAAAAAAAGGAAAATTGTCTTCTTTGAAAACTGATGTTATTTCATTTTTTCCTGCTTTGTCTTTCCTTTTCATTCTTTTGTTTGTGTGTGTGATAGAAAATCAGGAATACATAGGAAAAGTAGTTAACAAAAAACTAGAGAAAAAGTTCTGTCTTTCTTGTAGATTTTTTTCACATATTTCATGTACGTTAGTCATCTTTTTAATGCTCACCATCTTCAATCCTCATTTTCCTTTTTCATGGTTAGACCTCATCCATTTTTTTTCCACTGAATTTATTAACATCCTGTCTATCTGTCAGTCAAAGAAAGTATAGTTACATTCACATTGTATTCTAAAACCTTGAGGTACAGCACTTTACTTTTCCCTTATGTTGATGAGTACCAGCCTTCCCCATTGCGGTGGGTCAGTGACTTCTGGCACCCGAAGGAATGCTCAACTCAGGTGTTCCTTTCCTCTGTCTACTGCCTTGTGCCAATAAATATCGAGTATGTGCTCTTTTCAGACCAAATTTCAATATTTAGTGTTTGTGATAGCCATCTATTGTGAGCATGATCACATGTAGTGCTGGTAAACTTCCCTGTGGTCAACTGCAGGTGTCACTGTGAAAGTTACCAAGCTCATTTACTTTGAGTTTCATTTTACTTTTAGATAATAACTTCAATAATCTCTTAATTTGCTGTCTATTTTATCCTAACAGATTCTGGTCAAATCACCCTGTAACTGTCTCTGATTGGTAGATTTTGCTTCAAGGTGTCTGCTAGATTAGTTTTACAAAACTTCTGTCCTGCAAGACACCATTAGAAAGTCACCTCCCCCTCTTAGAATTGCATTTGAGAGGCATCAGATAGCAATTATTTAATCAGTATAATGGCTCTCCCATTAAGTAGTGATGGTTCTATATTTATTGAAGCAAAATCAAGTAAAATGTCTTGTACAAATATAGGTCATCCGTGGTTACCTTTCCCAAATACAAATCTCAATTAAAAAATAAATTAGTTTGAAATTACCTAGTTTCCAAAAGCCCACGTTGATGGGATTCATCGATTCAGTTATTTATTATTTGAGCCCATAATTTGCTGGGATTAATCTCATGTTGAAGGGCCAATAATTACTCAGGGCATCTCATTAGCCTTAACAAAATGGCATTTTTACTTACTTTTGGTCTTTTCAAACTTTCCTGTTGTTTTGTAACTTCTCAGTGTAGAAAGTTCTTAATTAGTTTTTCCAAAACTCTTAGATGCAGAATTTTAAAATATGTATCTGAAAGCAAGTGTTTTATATTCTACTTACATAGAGTATATTTAAACATCATTTGTAATTTCTAATTGATCATTTCTGTCTTTTTGTTTTATTGATCGGTTTTTCTTCTTGTAGAAGAGTGACAATATTGGTACTATTCTGTATGTTTCTAATAAACTTGGAAATTCTTTGTTTCTATTGATCACTTTTCTATCAAATACTTAATCTTTTTATTTTTTAATCAGTTTTCTGCATTATCATTTCTAACTAGTATCATTTTCCATGTTTGTATGTTAGATGTACATTTATATGCTTATATACACAGGGATATTCATGTAGTATAAGTTAAAGTATAATATGTATAAGGCATATGATATTTCAATTTTATATATGGATTTAAATATATATATATATTTCAATTTTATTTTAATTTCTCTCTATATATATATTTTTAATCTACCTGTGGCTTTCTTTTCTAACTTTTATATGTTAAACAGCTATTAAAATATTCTTCAACAAGACCCCGCTCTCAGTCACGGTATTTTTTTTCTATTTCAATCCCTTCTTCAAAGTGTGATAATTATTCTAAGTCCTTATCTAGCAACTAGCATGCATATATGTATGCGCATATTTGTATGCATGTATACATATATGTATGTGCATATTTATTCATTTGTATGGCTGTTTCTAATTGAAAGTAGTAAAAGTAGCCATATCATTATTTGTAATTAAACAGGTATAACCCTAACAAGCAAGTATTCTTTATTCTTCTATCCCTTTAAAAAATAATAATAAAAAAAAAAATAAATTGAATTATCTTCCCCAAGGATAGAAGCTAATCCTTTATCATTCCCCACCCTGATTTATTATAAATACTATTAAGCACTATTGTCTAAATACAGATGATTAACCCTTGTCAAAATTAACAATTTGCTAAGAACTGAAAATTCACCTTATAGCAACATGGAAATGGCGTGACAAAAATTTAACAGCATGAGGGACTCTTAACAACAGCTATAACAAATACCATAGTTAACTTACATAGTTAATTATTAGCAGAAATAGGTGCTTTATTTTTCTACTTCCCACCGTCCCTCAGTTCTGGTTTCTTTTAGGGATATATACTGAGTTAAAACTTAGTATACTTCATTTTTTCTTCTTTGAAAATGCACCTATATTATAATTGTCTGTAGGTCATGTACCAACAGGGCGTGATTGGTCTCCTAATGAAATGGAAGTCATTTGGCCTTCAACCTTACAGAATTTAGTATGCACCTGAGGCACAGATTAACAGTCTGATAATGCATCCCATTTAATGCCCCATTCCTTAAATTAACCAGTCCAAGAGCTCATTGGGAAACTATCCAATAAATAAGTGAAAAAGGCAGCACCTGTTATGACTGGTTGAATGCCTGGTATTAAAGTATGTGGAAATAGAAAGCTTTCCTTGAAATTTAAGTACTATTTCAAAATCTGTGCTGTGCTGCAAGTTTTCTAGCTGTCAGGACTGTAGAAGAGAAGTTCCTAAGGCTTTGTGTGTAATGGGTCGCAAAAGTGAAGGCATATTGTGCCGAGTGCTGTTGTGTGGGGAAAATAAATAAATAAATTAACCAGGCTCTCATGTCTGCACAATCAATAAAGGCCCTCAAATAGTGATGAGGAGGGTTTGTCATCTATTAAGTGGAGACTTGCCATGACTGTGGTGTGGTGGGTGCTGTGCTGTGACAGACTTTCTGGTAGGCTGGGGCTGAAGCAGTGGGGCAGGGAAATGTGCCTCGATGTGCCTTTGACTGTGGGATGGACCTGTCCCTTAAACACTTCTGTTCTTCCTCTGTCTGCTGTTATGGTCCCAGCAGGCATCATGTTCCCTCCAAGATGTATGCAACAACCAAAAGGTCCTTCTGCCAGCCACAAGGAACAGCTTTAAGGCTACATATGCAAGGCCCAAAATGCACCTTGTAGGAATAACTGCTAGAAGAACCCCTACCCCCCAAAATATATTTACCCTACTACCTTAATGGGTATTATTATGTATTGTTTTAATTGTTTAATGTCTAAAAGCTCAGCTCATGAGGGCTCCAGAAGGATCTTTATAGATACCTACTTAATGAAGAAGCTCTAAGATGCAATCTAGATTATTGGTCTGAAATATATATATATAACACAGTTTGCTCATTTTGTTCTGCTTTCCTTGAAGATTTCTATCCTTTGTGCTTATTGTTGTTAGCTCCTTTGCATGTGTTGTTAAATGCTGCCCATGATATTGACAGGTTGTGTGTTTTTTTTCCTTTGCATGCATCTGTTCAACGATCAAATTTAGAATCTTATAAATAGAACTAAGCTCATCCCTGTTAAAAGCAAGAGGATATTTTAGGTGTTTTCCAACATGTAAATTCAACAGACTGGAGTTTTCATCGAATATATTAAAAAGTAAGTAACCTTAGCCCCAAAATTTTTGAAAATAACTTTTATCTTTTCTGAACTGTACCACACAGATTGTAGCATACCTGGTTAAGTAATTATTTAATTCCTCATAGTGATAGCAAAGGACATTAGAGACTTACTGTAATTAAGCTATTAGGCTGGAAGTACCAACTACAATTTTTAAATATAATCCATGTAAAATCTTTATTAAACAAATGTATAATTGGCCTGAAATTACAAATAAAATGACAGCAAATAATTTAGTACAATTAATTTGCAGTAATTCATGTTTACAATATAGAAGTTGTTTTCTTTCCTAAATTTGGAAATCCTGCATGATTGCTCAGCAGTAAAGAAAATAATATTATATAAGTCTAATTTCTACTTTGAATGTTCCAGATAAATGAAGAAATTAGGACACCACAGATTTAATGTGTCTATGGAATACAGTTTAGAAACTTTAATATGCAGTATTCAAGGTCCCTGATGAAATACTAGTCTTTATAACTTTTACCTTACAAACAGATTTGCAAAGATCTTTTCCGTAAGCAGTATGTACCTGATAAATGTCGAGATGCATTAAAATGAAAAGAGTGTTTTGGCCAATGGCATATGGGATGTTGGAAAAGAAGACAAAAGTAATGAAAAGAGGAAATATTAGGGGACACTATTATCATACGTGAAAGTCTAAGTGAATCATACATGGCTATGGTTATGAGTCAGGTCATTTAACTTCATTTGTTTTCAGAGTTTAACCACTTAAATGTTAGCTAACTGGTGAAACACATACCTCATCTGTACATTATAGATGTATATATCTAGGCAAAGGTCCCACTCAGAACTTTGTTTAAAACACCAAAGAAATTCAGTCCAGAGGAGAGAGAGGTCAAGGGGATCTTAGCCACTTGATGTGAGGGAGTAAAGATTAACATGAAGTAAAAAAAAAAAAAAAAAAAAAAAAAAATAGTAAAGACTGTCATAAAGATAACAGTGAGGTGAAACAGAGTCAGTTCTTAATCTTCTGGATACTCTTACTCAGGGCATGGAATTATTTATCTTAGTATACCTTGTAATTTTGATGATGTTCTGTGGATTTATAGTTAGCTGTGTTAATAACATAAGAAACACCTAAACCTAATCTAAGAATTACTAAAACATCTGCGCGCTTTAAAACACTGTATGACTATAAAAGCAAAGGTACCTGATGTTTTAGAGAGCCAATGTGCCTTTTATTTCTTATGCTGCTTACTTATGACCTAGACAACCAGTTCTGCCTATACACAGGATATGCAATGTAGTCCCATTGTGTGCAAAATTAAAATAGTTCAAAACCAGGAAGGACCCTCATGTACAAGAGTGAGTCCTGAAAGACATCCTAGGTTACCTCATAGAAGGGAAAACAGCCTAATTCTTCCTCTCTTACTCTAATCAGTCTGTGAATACAGAGCTGAGTATGGGTCAGCAGGAATGAAAGATGTGTTTACCACATTTTCTTTAATATACAGTCCTCCTATGCTATCCTCTTCAAAGTCATGTAGCTAACCAGTAAGAATGTTTCCCTGGTATTCCTAATATTCCAGCTACAGTTTCCTTGAAAGTAAATCACAATTTCAGTGACTATATATATATATTTTTTCCTAGTATTTTCAGATGGTCATATATAACAATGCAAAACACAAAAAGCTAAAATTAGTAATTGGTTTAAAAAACTAAAATAGTTCTTAAATTCCCTAGTTTGTAAGCATTCAGACTTGACCACAGTTTTCTTTTAAAATAAGAAAATGAACTGTTTAAAATAATAGTTTACTTGATTTCCATTCTTTCAAAATTACTGAAGTAATTTTTGATAACACTAACAAAGCAGGACGTCAAGTGATAGTTATTGGAGTAAGTTTCTTTCCCCATTCTTATACTATGTAAAAATTTTTATACAGTAATGTGGTAACAGAAGTTTAATTTCTCTTGTTATACAAAAAGAAAATAAAGGGTCCGTTTTTGTCAGTTCCAATTTATCATGAGTTTCTACAAAAAGACTCTCTTGAGTTTGTGGCTTCGTAATAGTAGTAAACTTTTAGGTTTACTATTAGCTTTACTATTTCCTTTACAGGTTAGGAAAGGTCAAAACATAGATATTTCCTTGCTCAAAAGACTACTTTATCAATATTCACCCTCTTTTTTCTCACCAGAATGTCAAATTTTGAGCAGTTTCATTGTGACTTTTACCAGTCCAATTACACCATAGATGACCAAGAAGAAGGTTACAACAGTTATGGGTCTAGTGAAAATCTTAGTGCAAGAAGAAAGTAAGTATGCTTATATATATATTTAAAAATTCAGATGAAATTAGTGACAAAAGCATGCAATTGCAACAGAAGGATTGTGTAATCAACACAGCTGAAGTTTTAAGAGGGAAATACAAATACAGTAGACAGATGGAAAAAATCCTAGTATTTCATTTTTTTCATATTTTTTTTGAAATCTTTTGGTGACTTCTGTCCCTGGAAGAGGGACACTGAAGAAAAGAAGTTCTGAGTTTCCCTTTAAGGAGACTTCTATGTGCAGGAGTCTGGACAGTGCTACAGCCTTCCTGTTCAGCAGCTGATGGATCTGGGTGGTCCCAGGGCTTGCAGAGAGAGTTGAAATGGCACAGACCAGGTCAAATCAACAGCATTCCTCCCCGTTGTCTAGTTAGGTATCCTGTCAAAAGTGCTTAAAGCTAAACAGCCTTTAGTAAACAGCTCTTTACTCACTTCTACCTGTGCTGGTAGTGCTCTACAGAACCTGCATCTCACTTCTGGAAAATCTAAGGAAACAAAGAATAGTTTTAGCTAAAGCACTGAGATGGAAGTTAAAGGATGAGAGATTGGCCCTAGCTGTCCCTGTGCCTTCTGGTCATACAGAAATAAAATCATATATGATAATAATTAGGGAATCACAGAAAATAGAGCAGGAACGAGCTTCAGATCATCTAGACTTTCCCCATGTCATAATTACTTAAACCTTTCCTAAGGTTTTAGTATCTGTGCTACTATTGAAAATAGTTGAAAATGTAAATCATGGCACAAGGCTGAGCAATTCTAAGGTGCCATGAAGTTGCTCATTGCCATCACTTGTTTTACTGCGATTTGTTTCTTGTTTCAGGTGCCAGATAGGAGACCAACCTCCAGCCAATGCTTTTGTCCCCTCGGAAATGCTTCTGCCCTCTCAGAGTTACACAGGTCAGATTTTACAGCCGACATACAGTCCCAATACACTCTCTCACCTTACCTACACTGATGGTTTTGATGAGGAACCTCCTTTGCTAGAAGGTAAAAATAAAACCAAGGACAATGCATGTACTTGTGCTTTTGTTTGCTAACCTGCATCACTCACTAGAGAACCTACAGCAGAACTACCCTGCCTGGCTCTTAAGCTTGTTTCTGTGTATGCAGCCTGTATGAAATTCAGTCATCAGTCCCTAGTCCCCAGGCCTACATTTTCTTTTCTGAGATCTGCAGGGATTCATTCGTTCTTACGGCATATAGAGTGTATACTTTACTACCACTAGATGACAGCATAACAATAAGTTTTGCATTCGTATTTCCAAATATTTTCTCCAATCTGTGTTTACTCTACATGCATATTGGAACATCTATAATTAATAAACACTGATAACAATCCTTTTTGCATATCTAGTAATAAATTTAATAGTTCAAAGATGCTAAATAGCTTGCTTCAGTGGGAAAGAAATTGAAAAAGCTGCATTCAGCTTCAATTAGTTGAACGTTTAACTACATAAACAATATCATTCTTTATGATAATTGAACCATCCTAGTGTTAGTGGCTGATTTGTAGATGAACGTTTACTTTACAAAATACTGGTACAGCATTAAATAAAAAAAAAAAAGAGAGAAAAAAATTGTCGGTGATTACTTCAGTATAATACAAAAAGAGCATATGCAGCCTGCTTTGTATTCTAGAAGACAAGTGGGTATTTTGCTTCTTAAAAAAAACCTACTAAACCCTTAAAAATAGAAAGATCATTTGATTTGAAACAGGTATCTGTTACACCTCCAGCTCTTGGTTCTCCAAGTGTTTAACTCCACAGGGAGCTCACCCTGTGAAAAGGATGCTGAAATGCAACTGCTTCTGATCCACAGTGCTGCAGAGATGTTCATGACTGTGTGCCAAATAAATCTGACCAAAGACAAACATTTCAATACAGAGCAACTTTATAATGTTTTGGCTCAGCTCAAAATGATGAATTGGTGGAATAAGGTAAAGACTTAACTTTCCAAACAGCTCTAACGCATTGTCAGTTTCAGTAATTCTGGCACCCAGTTCTGAACCTAGCTTTTCCTTGCTGGAGCATCTTAAGGAAAATGATCGCTCTTGCAAGCTGAAGCGTTTCCACAGAAGGTATAAGAGAAATCTTTGCCCCAGTAAAGTTAGTGGCAGAATTCCCATTGGCTTTAATGGGGAAGAATTTTGTTCTCTTTTCGGGGGCTCTCAGTAATTACTTTTTAAATGCAAAAAGCTTATAAAGCACTCTACGAAGAATTATTAACTTGCCTTGAAGGGAAGAATGTCATTTTTAAGTACCTCTGGCACTTCAGGCTTAAGACGCATCTCTTGTCAGATTTACCAGAATTAAAGCATATATCTGTGTCTTTAGAGTTTCAGAGTATCTTGAATTCTGCAGTTACTGTTAATTAGCATATTTTTCAACATCTAACTTAGTGTAGCTTCTATATATACATATTTTAAAAATATATAGGAAAACAAATATTAACTCCAAAATGCTGAAGGCATTTTTTGGTTCACTGGATTTAATAAATATTGCCAGTTTGAAATCAGAGCTGACTCTCAAATATACTGGTTGAGCAGGTACAGCATGTTCATACTACGGTATACGTCATCCTATAATATTATCTTCATTAAAGCGATTTATTTGTTTTGTTCTTTTGGGCTCGTGATATCTAATGAGTTTTTGTAAAAGTGTTGTTTTCTTGTAAGCAATTAGTTGTCATGGAATTTCTCATTGCAGAACTTGGGATCAATTTTGAGCATATATGGCAGAAAACCTTAACAGTTCTAAATCCGATGAAACCTGCAGATGGCAGCATTATGAATGAGACGGACCTCACAGGACCTATGGTTTTCTGTTTGGCCCTTGGAGCAACGCTGCTGCTGGTAGGATGTGCTAGAAACTTAAGGGATTCCTCTTCTAACAAGATAACACCTAGGTGATAACGTATGTGAAATAACAGATGATGTAGTGCTGGCATAAAATGAGTCATTTGCTGCCATTTGTCCTGAGATTTTATATAAAAAGTCTCCTTGCTTGAAAGTGCATAATGCTTAATTGTAATGTAGATGTAATACAAGTGAAGTGATGTATTACTTACAGTGGAAATACTTTTTGGGGGGGGGGGGGGGCGAGGGGGAGGTGTGTTTGATATGAACAAAGGACAGATCTGCACAGCGTATATATTGGAGAGGCTCTGAGCACTTGACACATGGCAGTGTGACCTAGATAGGACCTTACAGGGAGTTTTCAAAGGAGGGAATTGAAAGGTATGGCACACCAGACCAGTTTTTCTAATACTCTTGCTACAGTTTTTAAATTACCTTCCCTTATTGTTATCCTGGGGAGTGCAGAAATCAAAATCAAAAATATTTTTATGTAACTAAAATCATTCCAAAAAGAAAATAGAAACTTCTTCCATTGCCCCCTCAAATTTGCAATACCTTTTTATAAATTTTGCTAGCACTTTCTTAATTTATATTCATTTTTTACATCATCTGCAAAACAAAATATGATAGCCTGGGTTTAGCCTCTTTCATCTTTATGAATAGAGCTTTCATACAGGAGGAATGTTGAAACAGAGACTGTACACTACTCCAAATTCATCTATTTATTACTGACAACAGGGGCTTTACAGTGCTGCCGAAGTACAGCTCTGATTGTTGGCAACAATTTGTCAGACAGGAATAAGATGGGACTGTTCTGGGAAGGGCTTTGCTACTCTAGCAACTGAGGTAAGAGAAATGGGGCTCTAATTCTCCATTTCCTGTATGATAAATAGTGCTGAATCAGGAGACTCCTGCAAGTTCTTACTCAATTTGTAATGGCAGTCCAGTACCTTGAATGTGCGAACTGCAATATAAAAGGCAAGTGTTAGTATTTATGCCCCTATAAAAATAAAAATCTTTTAAAAGGGTGAAAGCATCAGGAGGAAATAGAATAAAGGGAAAAGAAGATAGGAAGTCAGAGAAGACGGGAATAAGGGGAATAAAAGGAGAAAGCTTTGAATTTATTATAGCCAGGAGGATGGAAGGAAAGCTAAAAGAAAAAAAAAAAAAGTTGCTGTTGATTTTTCTCCATGGACAGTGAAAAATTGTAATGAATATTTAACTTCTATTATTGAAATAAAGCATTTTAATTACCATATTTATTCTAAGATATTAAACATTTTACGTGTCATTAGAAAAACAACTATTTTCAGTGCTCCAGTTTTTGGTCAGAAGAACTCTTCTGACACAGTCTAGTGTTTTTGTGCCACAACTTCACAGAAAAATGTCTGTGGGATTTCCATCACCATTTTATAAATTCAGGCTGCTCATTTTTATTTTAGATACATTTGAATACTAAAGTGGCTCTTCAGCCATGTCAACACAATGTCCTTCTGTACTTGAAGAATTCTTTTCTAATAACAGCTGGAATATATCTGGTTGAGAGCTCATTCTCAAAAATAATTTATGATTTATTTTTAGTTTCTTTTTTTTAAAATTTTTGAAAAATATGCAAAGATATTTTTCAAATAGTATCACTACTTCTGAAGCACAGAGAAAAGGAGAAAGGCTTTGTTAACCTAGCAGCAAGACTTGATCTTCCGCATGCTGGCAGAAAGCAGGGCAGCCCCGTTGCAGGGAGAAAAACAACAGCAGTGCGAAAGTTAGCAGGCTTTACATTTTACATAGTCATTTGTCATCAGTCTTCCCCGTATCCTGAAAGTAAGGGTAGCAGTACCCACTCCAGGCAGATGCAAACAAGGTCTGACTTTCTTCTAACCTTGTTCCTTGCGCAGGACAAATTTAGTGCTTTCAATTCATCAAAGCCTGCCAGGCTAATCAAGCCTGATTCGGGTTTTGCTTACAACGCTGTGAACTGGGAGTATTCCCATGTGCGTGAGTCAGTGTAGTATTTACATAAGTTAGGAACATCGAGAATTGGAACCAATTTTCTCACTCTCTCAGTCCCCTGCACCACAAAACAAGCATTGCACCAAGAGGAGATTTCAGTTGGCTGCTCCTGTGCTTGTACCATCCCTCTCTCAGTAATTTGGTAGTCTTAGATTAAGCTGCTAAATAGTGCTGTGTGGAATAATTAAAAACACTGAAACAAACAGCCTAAAATATTAGCTTACAGTAGTTGTATCTCTTTGAGGCAGATCTTTTCCTAGTAGGTTGACAGTAAATGCTGCCCCAAACAGCTGCAGATGTTATGCTTACTACAAAACTTGAATGACTGAAATTTTGGCAGATGATAATCTGAGCTACTATTGCTCTTCCACACCATCTCTAGTTACCATTAATTTTATTTGGTGAACAATTATTTCCTAAATGTTTTAGACCAGTACTATGGAAAAGCCAGCAAAGGACTTTGTACCTAAATAAGATTTCTTATGCTGCTAGTTCAGGGATAGATTATTCTATCCGTGCTTTATGGTGGCATGCACTGTCAGGAGAAAGGCCAGCATTTGGAACAATATGAGGATACGGGCAACCTGACTGTAGATAACTTCAGCCCAAGGACTGGAACCAGAGGAGAGTTCAGCAATAAGCCAGGCTGAGTAGAAATACAGGGTAAGAGTGTTGATGGAGTGGCAGGCCTTACTAGCTGAGGCACTTATCTTGGTAAGTGAGCTGGCGCCAACCTGCAACTTTAGGACTTCCACTATTGTGTGATCGCTACATTAGGCTCTCTTCTCTGCATTGCTTTATATCTGCCCAGCTCAAATGTTGTTGGCATCCAGTGATCAATTTCCACCCAAATGGATACAGGAAGGTGGGGCAGAGAAGCAAGATCCTCAAAAATGGTTGATTTCCCCCAGGATTAATTAAAACGTGGTTGAGTAGATCCTCTCAATCCTCCTTAACCATCATGGAGAAGATACTTGGAAATATTCCAAACCAGGAAAAATCTTCAATAATGTTTCCACCTTATCTGTCACAAGATAATCCAAACTTAAACTACAAAATTAATTTAAAGCTGGGAATCTGTCTTAGTTTTGATTCTCATGCAGTTTATCCTATGCAATACATGTGCAATATATAGGTGTATACACAAACACACCTGTGGTTTAAGTATGTATATATATATTGTATGTATTAAAGAGATGATGCACCACAACCACCACCCCTGTTTAAAAAATGTAAAAAAAAAAAAAAAAATAATGAGGAGTTTATTCCAGAGTACAGGTTTGAGAGTTGAGCCCCAGGTTTGATCTAACTCCTTCATAAATGCATGTTATTTTCAGGATACAAAGTTCTAACACAAAATGAACAAAACCATCTTCATCCCAGATCACTGATTATTTCTGATGTACAGATGTTAAAATCAGAGTATTGCATACCTGGCATTCAGCAGTTCATTTGTTAGAACCTTGAAGAGAGGGGAAGAGATTTAACAATCTATTGGGAGTGAGCAATGCTCTCGTGTCTGGAGGTGATCCTCTGAAACAATGGCAGGAGATGAAGAAATCGGTGGTGTTGTGGCCACTGTTGTACTAGTTTTGTGTATAAATTATAGAACATCAGGCTCCAGGCTGTCAGACTGGTACCTGTCACAGGCACTAAAATCACACAAAGGAATAAAACCTGGAAGAAAAACAAACAAACAACAACAACAACAAAACACCTGGGGAATTTTTCTTTCACTGGAGCACAAAAGAACACAAGCTGACAGTTACTACTACAGTAGTAAAAAAAAAGAAAGAAAAAAAAAAAGCACAGGTGGGGTTTTTTGATTGTTTGTTTGTTTGAAAGCATGCTTAAAGCTGTAATAAAATGAAAAACATATAAAGTAAGTGGGGTTATCATTTTACTTAGGATGCTTTTCCACAGTCCTGTGTATAGAAATTGTAAATATTTTAGTTTCCAATATCTTTGAAATTGTAAAGAATGGATTTTTTTTCCTAATGGAAAAATGTGTTTTCAATGTCCATAATTTCTTCTCAGTTTGTTACCAGTTAGACTTGTCCAAGGCTCCCTAACCAACTCGTGTTGTACTTCAGAGCCCAATGACAGCGAGACTGAGAAACAGCCTTATAACTTTACATTAGTGACAAGCACATTCTCACAATTTTATCTCGGAATGTTTTGATGCAAAAATCACCCAAAAGTAGCAGCTATGGTTTACATTTGAACCAATGTAGGCAAAGTGGGGAGAAAGGGATTGTCAAAATGAAAAAGGAACAAACTTAGTGCTTGTCTTCTGACAGCCCACCACCTTTCGATCTCTTGTTCACTTCCAACATTTTGTGCTTACTTATATTTGTTCAAGGCAGGAAAAGTTCACTTTGGCTATGTGTATGGTGTGAGTGCCATTGGGTGTCTTGCTATACATGCACTACTGAACCTGATGAGCATCTCTGGAGTCTCACATGGCTGCGTTGCAAGTGTTTTGGGATACTGCCTGCTACCCATGGTGATTCTGTCCACTTCTGCAGTCGTCTTCTCACTACAGTAAGTACCAGTGTATGGCAGCACGAATCATATTAAGCACAGTATGTTAGAAGGCTATTGTCATGCAAAACATTTTGGAAATAGTTATCTAGTGAATTTGAGCTTCCAACACTGAAGAAAAACACCATTCTCTGTGTGTGTGTGTGTGTGTGTGTGTATAGATGAAGATGGGCAAAATGGAAGAGGATGGGGTGTCTGTGTTTGAGAGAGGTTATATATAATTATTTTAATACAAGTCCTTAAATCCATTGTTTTCCACTTGGACTGAGAGTGACTTTGATTTTTGCAGCAGCCTCAAATGTGCTTTTTGTTTTGAAGAGCCAACGGTGACTAAACTCAGCATCAATTTTAAAAGCAATTCATGGACTTTGGTTTTATATAGCTGGTTCTCCTGATCCTCTTTTTGTTCATAGTATCAGGCTCCCATCCTTGTATTTCCTTTCCTTCTGTAGACTGACTTCTGTGTGACAGAATGAAATAATCAGGCAACCCTTAATGATCTGGAGCATTGGGACAAACGCTTAAGATATAATAGTCATAATAGTAATGGTGTAATTGCTTTGAAAAAAACAAATGCGGCGTTGTATGTATTTGTGTGTATGTGGAGGAGTTCTCAGTAATATAGATACGAATTAGGAAATTTGCATGCAAGCCTTTCCTTTCTTCTCATTCTGTAAACCTCTTGAGATACAGATTGTTGACCTCCCTGTTCACATACAGCAAAGTACAAGGAAGCTCCAAGTCTTGCCTGAAGGCTTTGAGCAGTGCTTTTTGTTCATAGTTAACACATACTTAATAATGGTTTCCCTCCTCAGTCTTTCTGAATACGTTTTAAACCTTCCAATCTGCAAAATACGGGATTTACCAGTTGATGAGCAAGAAAGTGACCCTGTTTGTTTTATGTGGTAAAGCAGCAATTTTATGTATGTTTATTTTTTAAAGAAATGATATAGTGGTATCAAGACTTTAGCACAATCCTTGTTGCATGTTTCTGCAGTGCTACAATGGGTTAGCCTGACCATATTCCATGTATTCAAGTATTTCTGAGCTGTCCTTGACAAGATGAACAGCAGTGACACCGAAGAAGCCACTCATTCTCTGTTCTCCTACACTTCCCATATTTGCTTGATTAACCTGTTTAATAATCCACTTGAATAAAAGGTGTTGATATGTAATCATAGGACAGATGGGGCTAACTCGAAACCAGCTGTTAGAACTGCACAGGGCACTGTTTATACAAGGAATTCCCAAGCATGACTGTACGCTTGTAAAATGCTGTGAATTTAGAGAAAACACATCTTTTGAAAATCTATAAATAGTGTACTGAGGTAGGCTTTACAAAATTAAACCATTATTTCTGAAATGAATTGATAATGTTTAGTGGTTGTCTACAGAATTCTGCAGTCCTTTCTCATTCACTATATTAAACTGTTTGAACACAGCAAGTACTGAGGTTATCTATTACAAAAAGGCTATTAAAATCAAGTGGCAACTTTTAAATCCAATATGTCTCATAATTTTTAATTTTAAAAGTTATTTAAAATGGCAAAAGAGATACAGCAATACCTTCATGATTTTTTTCCTAATATTGTAAAAATGTTATTTTGTCAATTTCAAATTGTAAAGAATTGAATAACTTCAATCTGTTTTCACAGGATATATACCTAAGATAACATGCATATCAAATCCAAAGACAGATACTAATGCAACAATTGTGGTATTCATGATTAGCTATTTCAGTGTTAAATAGGAATGAATCAAAAAAAAATAAATAAATATGTTGTTTGTTGAATGACGCCAAATAGAAGACCAGTTCTCTTATTCAGACTTGTGTGGAAACAGACTGCCTCAAAGCTTTCCTTGTGCCCATCTATGCTCGTATCATGTCAGAGCCCAAGCTGATTAGGCCACCTTTCTGGGAGAAATATCAGCAGACATTTTTCCTGGAAAAAAACAGTAGGTCTTCACTATCAAATCCATGAACAGACTAGCCGTGGCATCTCCTTGTCTCCTTGACTAAACAGTGAAGGAAGTGAGTGTAAAACAGGCGAAAGGAACTCTTAGACCCAGCTGATGTAAAGGACCCGTGTGGTGACCATATCTGCAAGTTGTGAGAGAGAGAAGTGGAGAGGCACCACTTATGTCTGCCCATCCCAACTCAACCTTCGTGTCAGTACACCCTCAGTCCTCTTGGTCACTGTGAGCACAACACCCCTTTCTTGCCCCTCTCCTGTGGATGAGGGTTTGAGCCTCATGGACACACCAGACACATGCTCTCTGCTAAAGCTAGACCATTCCTATTGGCAGTTAAATCACTGTTAGATCAAGGACTGAATATGTAAGTGCACAGACGTATCTCTTGACTGCAAAATGATTTTATGTCACCTTTCCTTCCTGCTCACTGTCAGTCCTGGAACAAACCATGAGAGGCCTCGTGGCCGAACAGCCACAGCTGTAAATTGTACTACCTTGTAATAGCCTCATAAACAGACATTATACTAGCTGAAAATTATCATCAGATAGTGTGTTCCTGTTACATCCTAACCCTCTGCCACCATGGGTGCCTACACACAGAGCCATCCATACTAGCTCTGAATTTCTGGCTAGATGTTTAAGTGAGTGCTGTAGAATCTCTGCTTGGAGTGGAGGCTTGGTTCACAGGGCCCAGTGTAATTTCCCTGAATACCGCTGTACAGGTTTAAAGGAACACTTCAACTGAGAGTATTAAATCACACAGTCTTTAATGTTTTATTTTTAATGGACTGAAGTTGCAACAAGGTGCTGAGTCATCTTAAAATCAGTTCTCTCCTTTCTCCCACAAAGTCACAAGAGCTGAGAACACCAAGTACCTTACTGGCCTGGAGACTGTATTGCCAAGAAATGAAGTATGATTAAGTAAACTGAGGCAATTAAAAAAGGAGAGCTTTACTCATCATGGTTTATTTGCAATAACAAGATTAGTGGAGATTATTTTTGATAAATGAGCCTAAGGAGGTATATGTAGTCTGTTTCTCACTTCTGCTTCTGTTTTGCTGATGGTTTGAAAGAATAGAGCACCAGGAAACCATTTAGCAAGTGGAAAAGGTTCATTCATTCTGAAGGTCCCTGAGATTGACACAGTGAACGTGTGTAATGCAGCAGATCTCATTATGCACCTCAGCAGCATGTTACATGCATGAGCTCATGCATTTTACAGAAGCAGACTGCAAATACAGAGTGCAAATAAAGCAAATGTGAAACATTATTTATTGGCATGGTCTTTCTCCTACAGGGTTTAATACTGAGCTCTTTATAACCTGCTGGAATTTTTCAGTGGGCTTTTGACCACAGTCCCATAATCATCAGTTCTCCTGGCCACCCTGCACCTGAGAAACAGCAAAATTTAACTTCAAAATAGCTCAGCTGTCACCGAAAGGCAGTGTGGAAAGCCACAGTGTGGAGAAGGATTTCTTCATGAGCAAAAGACCAGCTGGGCTCTCTCCTGGGAGCCAGTTGACACCTTCTGTATGGTCAGCCAGGGTGTAAGTCTTTAAGAGCCACACTGCTGCTCCTCAGAGTCTGAGGCACGCTTCAAATCTTTGACATGTATTACAAAAATACATTGCCTCCAGGTCACCAGGCTGCCGATAGAAGATTAGGTTTGTAGTGTCATTACAAATCCTAACAAATTCTGCTTGATGATTTTTGGCTGCAATAAGATTTTTACTAACTTAAAAAAGATCTTCAGCTGCTGCATCTGTTGGAGCCCCAAAAGATTTACCTGGAAATACACTTCTCCTTCCAGCAGCATGACTGATGAGGCTGCTATTCTTATTCACGCTGAAGAAATTACCTGTTAATATTTTAATTTGTTTTTCTGATTGGACTTTTGTTATGTCAGTCAATCCTTGGTTCTGCCACTGCCTGCAGCCTTACCAGTAATGAGTTGCCAGATGTGAGCTTGAGTTTCTAAGTTTGGTAAGATTTGATGCTACATGTGCTAACAACTGTACTCTTTTTTATTATGATTTTATTTTCTAGGGGGATCCTGGGAACTTTGTTAGCCCTGTTTATTATTGGATGGTGCAGTTTGTCAGCGTCCAAAATTTTTACCTCTGCCTTGGCCATGGAAGGACAGCAGCTTCTTATTGCATACCCATGTGCTTTATTGTATGGACTCTTTGCACTTCTAGCGGTTTTCTGAAGTGTATTTTCTGATAGCCTTATTACAGTTTGTTTATGGTTGTTGGAGGGGTAAGAGGTTATTTACTTATTTTTAGGTTGCCTAGAATTGCATTAAGTTCTGTTAACAAAATTAGATTATACAACTTACCTTTTATTTGCCTAATGGCTGGTAATAAAATAATAATAAAAAACAAGTAACAGGTAGATGAATACATTGCTGATGTTTTGAAAATCTTACAGCGTAGAGAAAAACATTTGTATTGAGAAGGTACTAAGAGCAAACAAATAAATAAATGTTAATTTTTAAAAATATATTGTCTTCTGAGTGTTTAATATATCTAATACATTGAGCAGAGAGTAACTGGAAGCAATAATGCAAATATTTAATGGACCTAGTAAATCAAGTGAAAATACACATTTGTTTCACAAAGAAAAAAAAAAGAGAGAGAGAAAAAACAGCTTATATGATTACTAATAATGTTACTGAATTTATGTGTTTTTTATTATTTTTATTTTTATTTTTTAACAGAAGAGTGAGTGGCTCTGCTTTGTGATGTTGAAGGATTGTCCAAGCAACAAGAAGAACAGGTTGCTGCAACAGAGGAAGGAAACTAGGAATGTCATCTTGTTTTATTTTTAAGAGGTGTTGCTGTCCAAAACATTATTGTACTGTTTTTAATGTACAGTAATGTTACATTTTAGAATTGCCACTAAACCACCGCCTGCTGTCACTGCAGAAAAGCACTGCACAAAGCAAATGCAGCTCCTAAAAATGTCTCCTGAAAGGCAGAACTGTATCTAAGCAAGCAAAATACAAACCTCCACAATGTTATCTGCCCCCCCATCTATTTGCTGCTTTCAGTGTTACAGGAACCCAACATTTTTATAATAGCAATCAAGCACAGAATGCACAAGATGATGTTTCAAAATATAATAGTAGAAGTATCAAGCCATCCAGAGGAAACAGAGATGTGTGTGCAGTCATAACAAGTGCAAACTCCAGCAGGCAGTGGTAGAGAAAATGAATGTAGCTGTAGAAAGGGTTAGGGAAAAGAAATAAATGAAATAAAGGGAAATATGAAGGAAATAAATGGCAGCAGACTATTTCATCAGTGTTTTAGTGTGTCTTCTCTCTTGATTAATATTTTTATGATTTTAATTATTCTCCAATTTAGTCATTATTTTGAGCTGTTAAGTGAAATCCCTGCAAAATATTTCTCTCTAGACAGAGGACCAATGATTCAGTAAGAGAGTCCTGGTACTGCAAAAGCACTTATGCAGAAGCTTAACATGAAGAAGCTGCTCAATAATACGTGGAAAGAACTCTCTTCCTAATCTTTTTCATCCTTTTCAGGTCAGAGGTAAGTTAGATAATCAGTTTGTTCCCACACTAGTGATTCTGTTTCTGAATTGAAAGTGCATTTGGTAAAAAATATTTCCCATTGCTCACATATTTATTTATTTTTTTTAAGAGCGCTTGTGGAAACCTTTTTGGAATTCATTGTACTAAACTCCAGTGGAACTAATTCATACAAGTGGTCTTAAGAAGTAAACAAAAGGTATTGTGTACTTAACCAATCCTTAAAAATCACAACTCATTTATAGAAAAGGATTTGTTGCATTTATCTATGTCTTTGTTGCAAGGCTAGGAACACAGGTGCAGAGAAGCAATGCTGGAGGTATAACCCTGGCAAACTATGGATATATCCTAGCAAACTCTGGATATAACTATACAGGATCTAGCTGTATATAAGTGGGACCTTCACGAATTTGGAAGATCAGCATTTGTGAACACGACAGATTTGGCCCTGCTGCATTAGGGAGTAAATTTGCCACTAATGAGGTGCAGAAAAACACATCAAATGACTCGAGGGTATGGTTATAAAATCAGACAGTTTGATTTACCATGCACTAATGGCATTCTTACGTCTGAATAGGAAAAGATTGATATGGCTTCACTTCTGGAGTTCAGAAAAGATCATTGAGAAACATTTAGATCCACTTTTGTTCCACACTTCATATTATCATCCATACAGACTAAAACAAGTATAAAATTCCTCTGTTCTACAGCACTTTATATTCATTTGCATCCCAATCTGCATAATATGAATGGCAGGAGAACCAGTGAATCAAGCCATCATTTTGTGTTTTGATGTCATAGACGGGTCAAATTACTTACAAAGAAAATGAGCACCTTGAAAATTTCCCACTATATTTACAAAGCAAATGCTAGTCTAGCTATAGCTATATTTGTTATTTATTCTCTCAGGATTTATAACATTTTTCTTTCCGTCACCAAGATGTATTTGCCTCATTTCACATGCTAGCTTCTTAATTTTAATTATTTCCCTGGCTTTACTCGTTAGCCATGCTGATTTTCTTTTACCTTTTCCCAGCATATTTTCACCAAGTGATATGCACTGGTGCTACCTCCCAGCACCTTCAGGGGTCCTTCAGGGGTCTCTATGCCACCCATTAGGCACCTGTGAGGATATAACTCTCTTAGCCATCCTTCTTAGACTTATTTTAAACAAGACTTATTTTCTTAGACTTATTTTAAACAAGAATCCTCTTTGTAACATAGTTCACCTTTCTGAAGTTGAACACAGCCATGGTGCTGCTTTTGGCCCCAGTATTCCTGTGGTTCCTCAATCTAAAAATATTATGGTCACTATTACAAGCTGTTACTTCCTCTAAAATAAATGTTATTTTGATCTAAAATAAAACCAGTTCAAAACATATATATTCAGTAACACAATCTCTTTGAGCAGGCCTTCCCACTGCCACCTAGCTTTTCTGTACCTTGTCTAGGCCACCATATTTCACTCTCTCACATCACTCCATGAAAATTTAAATACAAGCCTGGCAAGCTATTGCTTTCAACTTGCCAAAGAGAGAATTATAAAATAGTAATGGGTCAAAGACTGATTTTTAATTCATGCTTCCCACCCTGAAGAGTTACAAAAACAGAAGACTTAAACATAAGCTTCAAAGAAAAAGGAAAAGAAATACAGTTTTAGAGGGGGAAAGTTGCTGATCTGTCTATGGGTTTTTGATTTTCCTCAGCATGCACATGAAAGTTCAGTTCTGAATGTGTATTTGCACACAAAAATGTGTAGTGACTTAGTTCCTTTATGTTTTTTTGTTTTGTTTTGTTTTGTTTTTTCAAATGGTGGTAGCAGCACTGGACCCAGGTGGTACAGAGGACAAAGTATTTGCCTGTCTTCCACCACGTTTGCTGTGTGCCAGATGTCTTCAAGGTCACCCTCAGAAACTAGCCTGCAGCATTTTGCAGTAGTCTAAATGTTTTGCTGTTGTATTGTGACAAAATACAGGAGTATTAAAGTGACCATATTGTGAGTGAGGGGAGACTGTAGCATTGGCTTAGAGTATGCAATGATGATAAAATGGGTATCTGAACAGCCACAGCTAACAAATCATCAGGTTGCATCCAGAGAACTGGTCTCCTTGGCAAGCCAAGGCCCAGGTTAGTAGTAAAAAGTTCCTATTATTTATCAAAAATCACCTTGTCAGATGTCATCTTTAAAAGGTTATAACACAGGCCTAGAATAGTTTAACTGTTGGTGAACTGAATTGAGGATTGAAAGCTGCTGACACAGTAAATTGGGCACATGCTGTGTGTCTTGGTGAAATAGCTCCTTTAACAAAGGATAATGTTTTCTGTTGTTTTTAGCATGGAAGCCACAGGATTATATACAAAAGCAGTGAAACTGATTTCACGACTGCATAGAATATGTCATTTGAGAACGAGACATGACAGCTGTGTCTTGTCCTAGACCTCTCTTGCCACCATGTTTATTTTAGTCCCTTGCTAAACAGCTGTCTTTATATGATGGCATTTTCTGTCCACTGAATGAGCTTAAGTGAATTTTGCAGTAATGTTGAATTACTGACCTTTATTCATATCCATAATGGGTATGAGTGAAGGCAAAATTCAATAAATTGTGTCTGCTTTGAATTTCCTTTTCCTCCCCTATTGTCAGGAGCATACTTAGTGGTCAAGCTGCTGTGGGCTTGTTCATGCCTGGTAGCCAAATGTATGCATATATATGATAGGTTGCAAGGCAGTGAAGCTGCAACAAGTTCTGGACACCGCTTCTGAGGTCAAAACATTAGCAATCTAGTGGCCCAGCCTGGAAGATGATGTACATCCTTTCAAAGAAATCAGTGGTTGCAGCATCTGATAAGACTTATGGAGAGTCACTACACATAATGGCAAAGCGCACAGTGACATGATGCATTTGGTGGTTAGTGTATTTTCTGACAGATAATGAAAAGCCACTGGATTGGCAAGGAATGGGCTACTGTTATATAAAGTCTACAAAAATAAACTGGATAATTAATGTCAATCTGAATAGATCACTGTAATATGAAACTGACTTTTACCTGTGTTGGCATTACTAATGGATATGTTCCTTTTCAAAATCTGTTCTCTGTCAAAATTTGCCCCTCACTGATTCCATGTTAATTTAGCTGCCTGCATGTTTATTCTAAGCAAACTGCAACAGTGCTGTTAAAAGTACTGATTTTATAGCTGTAGGCCATGACTCATGTGGTTAAACAATCTCACCTGCTCAAGGTTCCTGATGGTGCATTTTTAAGAGAGGTCAGAGCATGCACAAGGGCTACATTTTAGTCATGTTTGCCAAGCGATTTTGAAAGAGTAACATCTGTAACAATGACAATATGTTTGCTGTGATTACCAAGAACATTTATTAGACTTATGGTTTCAACGTTAACTTAAAAATGCCCGGTGACCTTGGTGCTGCACCGCCGAACTAGATGAATGATGCAATTCACAGTGATCTGCATACAGTTGCATAATAAAGACCTCGGACAACACATCCCCTCTGCTATGGCAGCACTTCAGTTATAATTGAAAAAAATATATTTATTACTCTTCTTTTGGCATGATATTAAGTGCAGTGGTAATGAGTGAGGTGGCCACAGAAACACCAAACATGCACAACTGTAAACAGACCCCGTGCAAAGTCACCACTTTGCAGAGAACAAGGGGTAGATTTTCAGAGGCACAAAGGTCAGTCCTGCTGAAAGTCACTGAGAGCTGAGCTCGAGTGTGTACTTTGGTGATTTTCCTGACAGCCTCTCGACAAGCATTCCTGAGCAATCAAGGAGCAAGGAGCCACCGGGTTACCACAGGCAGTCTCCCAGGAGACTAATGACCCACGTGTAATTCTGGGTAGAGACAGCTGTAGCAATCAAGCATACGAAGCTATCCCCATGTGTGGTTGCAAAATGTGATCCCTGGCTGAAACAGGGCCTTTGTTTTATTCCAATTTATTTAACACTCATGCCTGGACCTTGAGTGGTCCCAGCTTGTCTTACTTAAGTACCAGCTGCTTTTTGTCTCAGCTCTAAATGTATGATACAGATTCTGGCAGAGCTCTGGCTTTGCTTTACAGCTTAGTAAATTGTTGTTTGCTCTCACTTCTGACCCTTAGCCCCTCTCCTTACTATACCTCTTATCCCAAATTTCTTCTTGTTTCTAAATTTAGCTTTCATGTCTTCTGGTTCCAAGTTTATTGTTTTAGGCATAATCTTAACCATTCAACAGTTTGGATCCTTGCTGTATTTCTTTGGTGCTCTACTTCCCTTCTAGAAAATAAAGCACATGAAGGAAGAAGGAGTGCTAGTGAGTAATGTGAGAACATTTCTGAAAAAAAAAAAAAAAATCCCATTAGTGCTTGACCTTCATTAGTCCTTTTGGTCTACTTTCAGTGAAATTAACTGTGCAGTTAGGATTATGTCATCTCAAAGGTAGTATTGAGAGATAAACCTCTAATATGTTTTATGAGTAAAAGCAGTATTTTCACTAGAATACCTTCCAGAAGCCTCAAATACAATCAGGACCTTAGGAATGATACAATTGCATATCTAGATGAAAAGGCTCCAGAAAAGAACATCCTAACATATAAGAGGCATAAAGTGATGCATTAGATTTTATCTCCCCATTGTAGAACAATATGATAGTTGTGCATTACTGTTCAATCGCTCTTCTGAATTGCTAACCGAATGGAGGAAGTACACTGTTGATGCACTGCAGAATGTGAAATAGTTTAGGCAGTTATTCCTTGTGAAAAGTAGTAATGGCACTTGGCTCTTCGGAAGAAGTAGGCGTGATAATGTGATCCACTTTAAAGTGCACTTGTGCATTTTGCTTGGTGAGTCAATTTGCTGGAGGAAGATGATACTAAATGACACTAATAACCACAGAAAGGATGAGTGCAGCATAAATTTGCTTATATTTCAGACATTGTGCACATGGTGCATAGAGATCTGCAGAGTGTTGCAGAGTAGCAGCACTGCGATACATCTCACCTGCATAATGAGTGCTGCTGAATAACTGTTGGCACTGCATAGGAAACCCTTTGACTGAGATATGAGCATACCTAATGCTTCCTGCCTTGTAAAAAGGACCACTTCTCAAAAGAGAAATTCACCCTGGAGACGCATGAATTTCTGAGGGCAGACACTGAGGTGATATGTTTAAAAGAGCACTTTGCTTCACCACCACCACTGCCTATATACTTTATTGTCTCTTTCAAGCACACTGGTCTGATTATTGACCACGTCCTGCTGCAGAGGTGGAGGCTCAAATCGCTTGCTAAGATCAGTTGCTGAGAATATCCCAAGGTGCAGCAAGGATCTCCTCCATGGAAGTGTCCATCAGAGCTATAAGCTGGGTGTGGTGAATAAAGTGGAGACATTTTTGCTAAGATAGAGCATACCAACGTTGCTGTTGTCTCTCTCCCTGCTGCTCTTGGCCAGCAGATACGTGTATGCACAGCAGTTCAGCTCCTTTGCTACGTCTGTGGCTTACCAAAGAGCTAAGTTCTTGACATGACCACAGCCCTTACAGGTCCCGTGTCTGGGACCACCAGATGAAGTATTGCATGCATTATATAATCAAGCAGAAAGAAAAATGTTTTCCTATTTCCGTAATTAAAATTGAACTTTCTAACCATTATAGCAGCTGAATAATCATAGATTCGATCAATCCTCTACCACAAAGAAGGACTGACAACATTTCTGACACCATGATACAACAGAGTGACTTTCAGTAGAAACTTTAATCTTTCTCTCAGTAGATCTTTCAAATGACTGTACTGAAGATACATGCACCTATCTTTTGAATGGTAGGTGTCATATTCTGGGCAGTGGATGTTTGTTTTATGTACAAATATTTATGTACTGGCACAGATGCTAAAGGCACAGTAACAATCTCCTGGTTTTCTGGTTTTGAGTCATTAAGCTGGATCAGAGAAGATGATGCAACTGAAGCCACTAGAAGACACCTAGTGAATCTAGTTTCAGATTTGACATATGTAATGCTGATTGCTGGGGAAGAGTCACTCTACGCATGCCCACTTTCTCCCATTCTTTGCTTAAAAAATATACTTTTGGCCACTGTCAGAAACAGGATACTGAGCCAGATGGGGCTTTGAGACCCTGATTCTTATGTTTATAATTATTATTCTCATCCTAACCATTATTATGTAGTGCATAACTGCTAATCAAGAATGATAGCTAGGCAAGGTACAAGCAGAAAATAGTGCCTCTTTCCCACAACAGCTTATACTAGCAAAATATGACTGTGATAGCAGTGCACAGTGGATGGTAACACTGCATTAAAACATGGCAAAGCTTTCTCTAAGTATAGCCTGACTGGTGCACCCCAGAAAGCATTTCGCTCTGTAATCACTGCAGTATGGTACTAATGAGCTTGTTAGGATTTGTCTGTTTTACTGCACAGTTTGCATACTTTGTGCTGTTGGAGTACTTCAGTGTTTTCTAGCTATGCCAGTGGTATTTGTGTTCTGATTGCTTAACAAAACTGTGCTGTACATATAAAGAAAGTTGTAATGCAAATACAAAGCATGGCAACAAAAATAGTATCCTGTGTGCCTACAAATCCCAATGCACACAATGGCATGCATTCAGATGTGAATGATCTGGACAATGTGTAGCTATAGGCATCAGTTTGTACATAAATTCTGTGTACGTAAATTTCTTGTACAAATTTTTACTTTTTTTTTTTTTTTAATAGCTCAAGGAGTTTAGGGAGGAAGGTTTTGTCTGCAAGAGAAAAGGGATTGTGGCTAACACAATAGGTTGTGGCTGTGCTCAGAGGTTCAACTCACACTGGATTTCCTATGGGACACTGGGCAGTGGTTTGGGCTTTGAATTCCAAAGGTGTTTAGTGATGCATCCTGCTGATTTCCTTGAGAGACAGGCATCTGTCAGGATCTGGTCTTGTGATTCCTCAGTGAGGAGATAACGATAGTTTCACATTTTACAAATATGCTGAGGAGAGAGCTTAGCTCCTTAAAGGTTACCAGGCACTCAGCTGATGGAGCCTGAACTCAGCTCTCACAAAATAGTAGTGAAGAACCATTTCCCAAACTAACAAGTTATTTTTTCGTAGGGACACAAGTTCCGCATGACAGATGGCCCCCAGCTGTGATACCTAATGGTCTGTATCTCAGCTGGGACAGCCCTTATCATGGATGGTGTATTGCCAGCCTAGCCTGCTGGAACCAGATGGCCTCAGGCCACCAGGATGTTCTCCTGTTTGCTATGTTCTCCTCCTCCTTCTCTGCCTTTTCCCTTGTTGCCGTCCTTGTTCCCTTGCTTCTTCCTAGTGGCCACATCCTAGGGTGAGGAAACAAAAACAAGACCTCAGAGTCCCCCTCTCTCTACCTTTGGTGATCCTGCAGGGATCAACATGAAGAGTGGAAAATACAAGTGGACCAAGGTTAAAATGAATATGAAGAAAAGTTGTGATCAACTCACAGTCCTTGTTTAGGTGTCTTGATTCTAAACCATGGGGGATGTAAACTACAGCAGAACCAAGAAGTGTTTACACAGCTTATTGGCATGAGGGGTGTGTCCTATATGACACAGCTGAGAATGCTGGAGTTGTTTATATCAAATTAAATTCAGCACTCAAACCTGTGTATATGTTGGCCAGTGGGAAGGCTTAGCTGTCTGTCCCACAACAACTAAGGGTTAGGAAATGGCTTCTACCAAAAATCAGTTCTGAAATTCAGACTCCAAGTCAGAGTTATTGCGTGACTCTTACCCAGACATTCAGCATCCCCAGCTTGTGATGTGACCTGGTTTATTGTGGTAAATTTAGTCTGTCTTGCAGGTCTCCTGACTTGTTGGTTTGCAGTCACTGTGTGCAATGATGACTTCCAGCTGTGCACACAGATCACAACACCAGGCTGGCTGGCAGAGCTGGATCCAGCACACCACTCCTTGTTAGACGGAACTTGGTAAATTGCTCAAATGACCCCTACAAGACGTTAGTTCAGTAGTTCTGAGCTAAATTGACAAAGAGCTTGATTTTATAAATAGCCTGTACTGTTTTAAAAAATCAAACATCTGTAACTCTATCAGTCAGTCTGTTTCTGCAGGTAATAATCAGTTCAATGAGTTCCAGAAATATCTTTGCAGCCAAATCCACTAATACTATTATTATGCAGTCCAGTGTGACAAGATAATGTGCATGGTCAGCAATAACTCATTGCTACAGTTAATCCATCATATGCTGTTGATATTCTGTTTATTACCAACTATTTATAGTATCTTCTTCTCTTTGTCCTTGACAGGGCATACTCTATTTTAGCAAATAGATGCACATGTGATTTTTTGATAGATCTGGTGGAAAGTTTTCATCTGAAACAGTTTTCCTGATAAGTCTGCCTATTTGTTCAAAGCAGAGATACAAATCACCATTTCATCTTAACAAACAGCAAAACAACCTGAGTACTGGAAATTTGAGGGGGAATTAGGGTTTCAACCGTTATCAAAACTTTGGAAGAACTGGAAAGAACCTTGTTTTACTTCAGTAAAGTAGAATAGAATGGAATAGTTCAGTTGGAAGGGACCTAAAAAAATCATCCAGTCCAACTGTCAGACCAATTCATGGCTAACCAAAAGTTAAAGCATATTAAGGAAGGCATTGTCCAAATGCCTCTTCAACACTGACAGGCATAGGGCATCAACTACCTTGCTAGAAAGCTTGTTCCAGTATTTGATCACCCTCACAGTACATAAATGTTTCCTGCTGTCCAGTCTGACCCTACCTTGGCCCATCTTTGTGCTGTTCCCATGCATCCTGTCATTGGTTATCAGGGAGCAGAGCCCAGCACCTCCATCTCCCCTTCCCCTCCTGAGGACATTGCAGAGAGCAGTGGGGTCGCCTCTCATCCTCCTTTTCTCCAGGCTGGACAACGCACGTGTCCTCATAGGGCATGCCTTCCGGACCTTCTGCTAGCTTTGTTGCCTTCCTCTGAATGCATTCAAGTATCTTAATATCATTTTTATATTGTGGAGCCCAGAACTGCATGCAATATTCAGTGCTAAATATAGTGGGAGAATAACCTCTTTTGAACCAGCTGGCTTAGCTGTCTTTAATGCACCCCAAAATGCAGTTTGCCTGCTTGGCTGCCAGGGCACACTGCTGACTCGTGTTCAGCATGTGCTTAACTGGACTATGTTTACCAAAAGAAACCCCCACACCAACAAATATCACTTGGCGGACAGCAAGTTTTGTGCAGGCATAGGCACAAATAGATAAGACAACCAAAAAGAATAATATGACAAAGCTGGGCTGTTTTCAGTTTCAGAAATCCAAAGCTGACTTAAGCTGTTACGTCTCAGGTTTCGGTTGACTTGGATCACTGAAAAAGCACTGTGTAGTTTTTTATTACTTGGAAGTATGGAGAAGAGGAAATTGTGCTATTCTCTATACTTTTTTTTTTACAAACACAGGGAAATAGTTCAATGCCTTCATCACAGGAGTGCTTGTATTATTTTGCTTATCCCTTTTCTCATGCAGTGGTATTTTATAAAGTTGTTTTCCATTATTAAGTAATTTGAGCTGAAATCAAGCAGCAAGGAAAATGAAAGATAAGATTTTCTGTCAGTCCAAAATGTTTCTTTCATACCAATTAATCTGATGCTAGGCAAATACTTCTATAACATCAAAGCAATTAGACTGAGTAGCATATTTTCATTATTTTCTTTTTAAGTCTGCTGTTCTTTAGATCAATTTCTAATAAAGAGCAAGTAGTGAAAATAGTTTTCTACCTCATTTGGATCCTGATCCATCACCCATCAATGTCAATAGAAATTCTTTCACAAGATTTACTGGTGTTAGGGCAGAGCTTTTAGTGCTTGCTATGAAAATTGAGAATATACAAATTCCTGGAAGTGATGGTGAATGACATTTGAAATGTTCATAAATGTTCATACAACAAAACCAGTATAATAGATATCATCACATATCCCAATATTATTAAAGCTTGTCAACTAGGAGAAAATGAACCCTGGAGAAGCATACAAGGAGCAGGGGGAGGTCGTGTCTCTTTTTTGTTCCACTTGCTAATCAGTCTGGTTGGTGGTTAGTCGTGGATCCTTAGGATTTTTATGCAGGTGATGACTGGTTGTGTAACCCTGTCGTACTGGGTCATTTTGTTCAGGCACCATTAGCCTTGCACAAAGAGATGCTGTGATCAGCATGTATCTGGCTTCAAACTATAAAATAATTAACTTTATTTTTGGTCTTTTTTTTTGTCTTTTTTTTTTCTATAAGATGGCTAGAGGATTCAGTGAGCTGCTATGCTATGCATGCTCACCACCCAAGAAGATGCTTGAAGAGACTTTCTGTCCAGTCTTTCTCAGTCTCCAGGTGCTGTCCTCCAGCTCCTTGTGTTTTCTTTTAGGGTTTTATAACCTTCCTATATTTCTCCTTATGGTTCTGCTGCAGATTTCTTCACAGCTCTTTCTCACAACAATGAATTTCCTCAGCCATCTGAGCCAAAGTTTTGCAGTTTGGCCAGTCAGAGCTAAGCATTGGGCCATTCAGATGAACTGCTGGAGAGATGGTTATACTGTAGTCAGAAATACAAGATGCTGCTGGACAAAGGAAATGTGATCGTTTTTTCATGATCCCTTCTCTTCTGCAGTCCTTTATCACCCCACTGTCACTACAGTGCCCTCATCCACTGTCCTTCCTAGGCCCAGTGGTCTCCTTCCCCCTGCTTTAGCTTCCCCAAAAGAGAAGTTCTTGGCAGGGTCCGGCATCATGCTGGGGAGTGATATGCCAACAGTAGACTGAGAAGCAAAGAAGGATGCCAGAACCTCCTGTCTCTTCTCACCACTGCTCAGGTGGCACCAGGAAGCCATTTAGGCAGCACATTCCTAGGTCTTTTGAAAAGCATGGGGTGGACAGAAGTGGATACAGCATGGTGAGTATGGGCAGTACCAAGTGTAGCTCTGCTGGGCACACAGACACTAGATTATTTGGTATTATTTATTGTCATATATATTTACATTAGAAATGATATTATGATAGCAATGCATCACTCACCATATATTCTGAGGGCTGCATCCTCATTATATATAAATCAGTATATTATGGTAACTCTGGGGAAGCCACTACATCTACACTGTCTGTCACAGAATCACAGAATGGTTGAGGTTGGCAAGGAGCCCTGGAGGCCATCTGGTCCAACCCCCTGCTCAAGCAGGGACACCCACAGCAGGTTGCCCAGGGCCACGTCCAGGTGCCTTTTGAAGATCTCCAAGGAGGGAGACTCCACAGCCTCTCTGGGCTGCCTGTGCCAGTGCTCAGTCACCTGCACAGTAAAAAAGTGTTTTCAGTTCAGACAGGACATCCTGTGTTTCAGCTTGTGCCCTTTGCCTTTTGTAAATCCATCAATCTAAATTGTCATTTAAAGTAATAAGGAATACTGATCCTGTAGGCTGACCTCCAGGCTAATGTTGAATGTACAATCCCATCCACAGTTTCCTTCAGTAAGGAGAATATTTCTTCCCTCCAAGTCCAAGAATGATACTAAGCACAATTTACTCATGATGGAAAACTAGTGCAAAGATCAGGTTTTACTCTGAATTACCCCCCAGTAAATCTGGAGTAAAGTCATTAAAAAATATCAGTGAATGGATCTTAGGAATATCAAGACATGAGATTTCTGGGCAACACCAAATACCTGGGTAATGGCAGGGTTTAGGCTTAAGGACAGAAAAAAAAATAGTTTTTGACTTTCTCTGGAGTGTAAAATAACTGTGACATTCCTGACAAGAAATAGTTTGTGATAGCAAAATTGCTTTCACGTTTTTAATGAAAAAACTTGAAAGCAGATTCCTTCTGGTTCAGACAAACATTAATCAGTAGAAGCAGGTTCTTGTAAATAAATTAACTGATGCCATAGCCTCCTGTAAACTTTTTTCTCTTCACAAGCTGAGAAATCACAATATACCTCAGGGAAAATGGTCTTATTTGGTGTTAGAATCTAAAGACGTTCTCAAGAAAGAAATAAATACAAATCAGAAGTAAAATAAAATGCTTGTCTCTAATGAAAAGACGGAGACTGTTTGATTGGATTGTGATTCTTAGCATCTACAAAATTGAGGTCACTGTTGTGAAGGGGATCAGTCAGTTTCTAATCTATTTCTTTAGTGCAGTACTACCAAATCATCAGAAAGTTATAGGGAGAAGTCCAGCAGAGCTTGAGGCTTGGGCAGAATTCATTACTCAGTACCCGACTTTCCCTTCATGAGATGCATATTTAGTGCAGCGGCTGTATTTGAATCCATCAAAGAACTCTGCTTAGATCCCAAAGGTTTTCCTTGATAACGTTCTGAAAGGTCTCTTGGAGGTGTCTAATCTATAGCAAGTCTGTATGTATCCTTAAGGGAATCAAGGAGTATACCTTTATTTACTCTTAAGGCTGTTTTTGTGAACTAACAATGAAAAAATTTACAAACATTACAGATGAAGTCTGACTATTGATCCTATAAATCATGCCTGTAAAATCACTTCCCCAAGCACTATAATGCACAGAGTACATACATTTATTCCATGGGAAAAAATAAAAATAAAAAATATTTCACGATTATTTCTACTATCTTGGTGAATGCCAGCCTTGATTTCTCCCAGTAAGTTCTGCCTTTCCATGATCACCATACTTTCCACATGCAAAATGGAAGAATGGTTTGAAGCTTTGCTACATAACCAGATTCCTCATTGCCTTTCATATTTGTACTTATTTTTTGCAGAAGAGAAATCAGTTCTGTTAAACTATTTTAACAATCAGTGTAATAATCCCTTTGTAGATTAAGAGCAGCTTTCTATATGTATCTCTACTGAACTAAGGAGAGAAAATGACAGAAACACATCACAGACTCATAGAAATGTTGTTTGGAAGAAACAACAGAGGAGCACGTTGTCCAACCTTCCCCCTCAAAGGGTGACTATCCCCAGCACTGGGCTATATCAGTCAAGGCTTTGTCTAGCCAGGTCATGAATTCTTCCAAACGTGTCTGCAGCATTCATGGGCAACCTGTTCCAGTACTGCACCATCTCCTAATGTCCAGCCTGAACCACCTAAGCCATGTTTTGTGGCTATTGCCTCTTGTTATGCCATCTACCACAGCTGAGGAGTTAGGCTCAGCATGTTTGTAAATTCTTCACTCAGAGGGTGGTGAGGCACTGGAACAGGTTGCCCAGAGGCATTGTGGGTGCCCCATCCCTGAAGATATTCAAGACCAGGTTGGATGAGGCCCTGGGCAAGCTAATGTAGTCAGTGGCATCTCTGCCCATTGCAGGGGGGGGGGGGGGGGGGGGGGGGTTGGAACTAGATGATCTTTAAAGTCCCTTCCAACCCAAGCCATTTTATGAACTTCTTAAAAAAAAAACAACTTCAGAAAGCTGCAGTCTGCCCTTAGGCTGCTCCTTAAACTTCTCCTTGCCTGTCTAAACTGGTTTTGCTCCCTCAGCCTCTCTTCACAGGGCATGTGCTGTGAATAAACCTTCTAACATCGAGATAATTCTCAATATTTTTGTACCAAAACTGCCAATAACTTCAAAAAAGTAAACATATGAGATGATACATAACTATTTATAATGAGGGCCTGATGGTCTAGTGAGATATCTAAAAAGGTCTGATTTAATGAGTCTCACCGTATTTTAGTGAACACATAAAATTAGACTGCCTGCTTTTCTTGTAGAAAGTGGTCGTACAACACAAAAGATTGTTGGCTGAAGAAAAAACACCAAAACCTGTAACATATACAGTAAAAGTTCAGATCAACACAAAACGCAAATCACTGTCCCAGGAGGACATTATGAGACGACTTCAGTTTTGTCAGCTTGTAGATTGCAACATGGCAGCCACTGGGAACATTATAGCAATTCCACAACTGTTTAATTTAGCAGACAATAAATGAAGTGTTATTTGTTCCCTTTACAAGTGGAAGGGGGAAAACTTAAAATGGAGTTTGGTACAAAGTATGCTGTTTCTCTAATTTCACAGCAGAGCAATCAGAGACTACTTAAAACCACAAAGTTGTGGAAAAACTCAATGCTTCTAAAGCAGATATCACCCGCCTGGGCCTTATTATATTGAAGGTAACATAAAACTGTAAACAGCATATGCTGAGCTTCTGTACTGTAAAACAAAGGGTGAGCATCCTCTGTTTCAGAAACTGGCTGTAAGAAGCTCATTTGTAATCAGCAAGGTATAAAATTCCTGCAGATTCCTAAAAATGATGAACCCCCATGAAAAGTTAGCTATACTCAACACAAGGCATGAGGGATCTTTTACATTAGAAATGGAACTTTGGAACATATGAAAAACAGGCATGTGCTTGAGTTTTGCCAGTAAAGCTTGGACATACAAGACATATATTGTGAATTTCTGTATAACTCTGGTGAGGCTATCCAAGCAACTCTAGTCATAAACATAAAGGTGGCTCAGATATGTAACAGTACTCCAGATATCTATTTTGTAGAAACTAAGCTTTGACAACACTGAGCAGTTCAGCATGTATCTTATGCCTGAGGCCCAGTAAAACTCCCAGACTGGACATCTAATGTTTTTCTCACTGGAGGAGGCCAGTCTGCTACAGATGTTAGTATTTATCTCCTGCAGAAGGCAGGCAGGAGGAGCCTCCTAGGGCTAGAGTTTGAGGAGTCATTGAAAATAATAGGTACAAAATTATCTCTGCATCAGAAGTTAACCCTACATGTTATTCATCCCAGCAACATGCTTTAGCCTTGGACTAGAGAGTATTAATGGATCAGACATTCCTGGTGTGCCAAGACTACTTTTTGTGTGCTATACATATTCATTGGTCACAGAAAGAAACAATGATAAAAATATATTTTAGTGTAGTTTACACTGGAAGATTTGGAAACATAAATTCTGATCCAGCAATTATATAAATATTTTATACAAAATATATTGGAAGAAACCAAGAATCTTCCACATGATATAACTTCTTATTATGCTGTGGGAGATGTGGATCTAACTCAGGTAAGAAATCAAGCTGCGCCTCTCCCATTACAGGACTGAGTAAAAAAGTGGCATACTACCTCCATGCTAATACTCTGAGCACAGGTAAGTGACAACCAGTTTTGGCAGCTAGCATCCATACTGAATACTGAATTCAGCTTACATAAGGAACTGGGTGTTTCGCAGCACTTAGGAATGGCTTGTTAAGCTTTCTGGCCTTTGTGAGCCCAATAATTTTATAAGGGACCTTAGATGACTAGCTCTGAATACGGATTCTGCAGAAAGTTAAATACCATGGCTATTAGGATTAATCCACCGCCTCCAGGTGTTCTCTCACTAACTTTAGAGAAAACACCTCATACATACCCTTAGCAAAAAAAAAAAAAAAAAAAGTCAGATACACATACGATCAAAGCAATAAAGGCTTTATTTTCATTCTCCAAGCAGATCAACAGAAGGCTGCCCAACTCAGTTAATACAGCTAGTAAAATGGAAAATTTCTGCTTGTATTCCCTCTCTCTCTATTTTTTTCTTCCAAGGGTTTTCATTTACTACCTATATCATCTCCCAGGTGTACAGTCTGTCTCTATTCTTTCCTGTTCTCCCTAATTTTGGTGCTTCATACCTCTTCAGTACTTGTGGTATGTTTGCACTGGTAATTTCTATCTCGATTAGCAATTGCTTTAACTTAGTAACCTTCTCTTCTAATCAATAATCTTTCTCATTACTGCTACTTCTTATGTCACCATGTCGTTAGTGTAGCCACAAGTCAGGATTAGATATCTGCATATACCTTGCTCCCTTTTGTTGCTCTCTACAGCATTTTATAATTTCTCCTGTTGTTATTTTGTTAGTGTAGCTGTGTGTCGGGGCTGGCCATATGCACATATATGTACCCTAACAAGAGTCTGTTGTGAATCTAATACACTTTACATGTATTCCTCACTGTAATGGAAGATTGATTTAAGGTGTCCCTACTACAATAGCAGTACTTTGTGGGTACTCAGTTATCTGTCATTCTTGGTTAGCACAAGAGAAATGTTGCTTCCTCTGCACTAACTTTTAGATGTTGGTGTATAAACCTTCAGGAAGTTTCTGCCAGAGATGAGAAGTTTATATCATCCAAAGCTGCCATGATACAAGAACTTAAAGTTACTTTAAGTTGATTCTCCATATGGAGGAATAGTAATAATTCATACATAGAAGATAATCATATTATAAGGACTGTTGACTTCTAAGGCTCCTCCAGATTTGTCCAGATTGACATAAAACCGCTTAGGTTAGTCTGGAGAATTAAAAAAATTAACTGAGGGCTGTATTTGGTTAAAAATATTCAGTTTCTTCTTTCCCTTTTTTTCACCCCTTAAATAATAATAGGAAAAGATTAGCAGCTGTCTCTGTCCTAATTGAACTCTCTCTTCTTGGAAGATTACTGCTGTTGACTTTGGCTGCTCATATTGACTGCATGTTTGCATTCATTCAAACCCTGGTGCTCTGCCACTCTAAAATGTTTTCCCTGACTGCAGGAATGCCCTTCAGAAGTCAGTCTCCAAGTGTAGCTCCTACAACTCCATGAGGAGGACTCCACAAAAATTACATGGATCACTAGTAGAATACATGCATATATATATACATATATCCTGTATATACATATATTTTTGTAGTGGATGACTAATGTAAATGGCTTGAATTATTCCATATGTATTCAGCTAATTCAGCCCAGATGGTGAATTCTTAAGACTCTTCTCTTCAAGGACAGAGAGCTTCTGAACAGATTGTATGTGACAATAGAAATCAATTCTTGCTCAAAGAGTTTCTATTATTTGTCAGAAAAAAACATATCAAGCATGTCACATCAGCTCTTTACTGTCCTGCCACAAACAGACTGACTGAAAGATATATTGAGACATTTCAAGCAACCAGTGGCAAAGCCCTCCTGGAGATAGTACCTTTCCAGGTACTGCCTTGTGGTTTGAACACTCTCTCCTCTCCTGTAGAAAAGCAGTAAGTAGATAATTAGACAAATTATGTCTTTGAAATGTTTTCATAGGATATAATTTAAGGTTTTTAACATCAACAGAGTAAGCATTAATGAGTTCAGCTAGCTGAAAACTGAAGGAAACAGTATTGTCATTTACTGGTCCACTCTCTTATAATTTTGTCATGGATAACATAAATAAAATATGTGGTTATATAGTTTGGATACTTTTTGTAATTACAAAACAAACAAACAAACAAACACGTTTCCATTCTTCTTTGTACAGAATATTGAGTATGCTAGGATATGTGTTGCTGTTGTAAGTTACATTGGCTGATGAATGTGCTGCAGATAAGTTATACAAAAAATTGTTATTGTTGTTGTTGTTGTTGTTCATGACTGAGCTTCCAAATTGTTCACTCTGCCCTCTAATATACGTGATTTCAAAGGGGCAGCTCAGAAACTTAAATAGTGACATATTGTTGCTGAACTGCAGTTTTCTGTGACTTCGTTATTCATAAGTGTAAAGATCATAAGAGAGCATAATGAGCGAATGAATGAACAAATAAATAGATGGTACTGTTTCAATAAATTAAAAACATACAATGCTTTACATGCCCATTTCATGCCCTTTTGAAGGACAGCTGCTTTTACAGATAAAAAATTAAGCACAGGCTTAGCCAAAATGAATAAAACAATTGGAAAAAAATAACTTGTGAATTTTCTTTGTTGTATTTGATTGGCTCAAAAAAAAAAAGTGTTTTTTTTTTTTATATATATGGCATGACAGTTTTCTTGACTGAAACAAAAACAATCTTCCTCTGAAGATGAAACTATCACCAAACCAAAGATCTTCAATATCGGAACAAGAGCTGTAATGCTCTGATGAATTAAACCTTCTTGTTTTGCTATGTTTCTAGCAGATTTATATGTGTGTCGCAGGATCCACACCATCTTGAGAAACTGGGGCCACTGAAACCAGCCAATTTTGAACAGTCAACAAACTGTAGAAAAAAAAAAAAAAAAATCTTGAATTTTTGAGCTCTATATTCATTATTTATTAATACAAACATCAGCTAGTCATTAAAAACAGCAGTTCTTACTATTTTCTATATAACTGTAGACATTAGCTGAACCTGTCTGAATGTTACTTTTGTTGGTGGACTGCAATGTTTAATGGGGAGGGGAAAAGGAAAGGAAAGGGGAAGAAATTCCACTGAGTGACTAGAGGGAGAATGGATGTAGTATTTACTGTTCCAAGAGCTTATCTGAAATTGTCATACACTGTACTTGAACATTAATTAATTCTAAAAGTACAGTTCAGTAAACAGTATATGCATAAAAGTAGACTTTACTAATTATAAGTTATGAATGGAAGTACCTGCATCTATGATCATTCCAATATTATGCATTGCATCACTTCTGGTAAAAATGGAAAGGAATCAAGTTCTATCCTGATCCTGAAACATTAAACTACCTCAAATAAAAGTCAATAAAAAGCACAGTTGTATATAGTGTGATTCCTTCAGGCACTTGTTCAAAAGCTCCATCAGATTGTAGCACCACTCCATTGCTAAAACAAGATACCAAGAGACATAAGACATGACACATTCCTCTGCAAAGTCCTTTTTCCCAATGCTGGTACTTTCTACAGTGGAATAACATGCTAGCTTCTCTCATGGTGGTACTTTTAATATCAGATTTACTTCCATGGAAATGATATCTCTTTCCACCACCTTTTATCAAGGGGTAAATATACACTTATAGCATTTCTGGAAAGTTAATCCAACAAGAACCAGACCTTAGTTAGCAAGGAGAAGTTCAGAAGTACAAAGATTCAGATGGGTAAATCAGGCTATGTCTGCAGCGTAGGATACAAGAATCCTGCCCAGCCCTTGCACTGTGAGGGATGACCTCCAGGCTTTCAGACTCCTTGCCAGAACAAGACCTGAGCATATATCCCCTGCATCTGCACACCTTGGTTTATGTGGCCGTGGGCCAGGAGGGAGCTGCCAAGTGCCCTGCAGGGTGCCTGACCTGAACACCAGGGATCTGCATGGCACATCGGTTCTCGGGCACACAGAGTGTGACCTGAAGGCTGAGTAGACATTTTCCTCCCATTTACCTGCTCCCATTCAGCAAGGTTTTTAGGGAAATGAATACATTACACCCTATTCTGAAAAATTCACAAGCATCAAATAGCTGCGGATTGCTAAACTAGTTTTCTGTATAGGCATCCCCCCCATTTCTTTGTCATCTGTGACAAGGCGGTATTTCCTCAAAGGAAAGGAAAGTGTGGTCCTATGCAGGGAAATGGAACTGAGGAATACTATTAGATTCATACTGGGAAGTTTATAACATGACTTTCCTCTTTTTGATTGTAAATTGTCAAAAGAAGTAATTAAATGGCTCAGGTCTCCTCGTTTTCTGGATATTTAAACATTTGGGCTAATTTTGCTTGGTTTTAAATGGAAAATAGATTTTGAATAATCACGTTTCTGTAGACAGAAAACAAACCAACACTTCATCCTTTAAGGAAAAGTTGAGAAAAAAATAATCAAACATAATATTTTATAAAAATATAATATTTAATAATGTTATTTTCCATTAGACAAAAAGAAAGCCAAACAAAACTGATCACCTCTGCTGAGACATGATTGCAGGTGAGAAGATTAAGTTCATTTTTTCTAAGGATATTTATAATGATAATATTTGAACATGGCTTATTTCATAAAAGTAAACATTGAAATCGGTCATTAAAATTCAGTGTCTCTCACCAAAACCCATGTCTGGAAAGTGATAATCTACCATGGGATAATTATACAGAGATAGTATATAATGTAAAGAATGTCATCCCTGTTATACTAACTGTTTATAAAAATATTTTAAAGACAGGTGCTTCTGTCAGTAGTTTCTCTGTTCCTTTTCACTACCAGGTATGAGTCAGATTCAGAAATATATAAAAATGGCATATACATGTATGTATTCATCTGGAAGTTGCAACAGAAGTGGTACCTAAGAGATAGTTTATACGCTTTTGTAGTGAAAATTTGGAAATTGATGGAAAGTACAAGTAGTGTGGAGTAAGTAATCTATTAGATTGATTTGTCATTTTAAATACCTTGAGTGATTTTTTAAATCTTTGTAGTAATCATATAAAATACACGACAAACTGATATAAATATATGTATATATACATATATAAAATCCTTAAGACAGAATCAAATAAACACTTAAAAGCTAGTTCAAAGAGAGAAAATTTGGATGATTTTGAATGGTGTCTTAGAATGCATAACTGTTTTTATCACTCAAAATTATTTGTCTGTCTATTCTTTCAGCCAGTATAATCTGGGTATTGAATTCTTTGCTTCTGCTGCTTTCACAATTGTTTTCTTAATGCAAAGCCTATGAAGACACACACTTATCCTGCAGGGGATTAACAAAAAATATAACAAAAGGCAAAACACAATAATTTCTGTAGTTATATCATTTTGCTCAATAGAACAAAATGGAGTTACTCAAAAATCCTATATAATTTGTAGTGCATATCACAAGAATGGTGTGTGTCACCATAACTACATCATGCTCTGCTATTGTGATGTTGGAACTGTCAGCTTTTACACAGAACCCTTTTTGTTCAGTGTGTTGCTCCAAGTCAGTAATTATTGGTGCCAAAAAAAAAAAATAATATTATATTAGCAAAGCAGAACTCATATCAGAATTTGTTGGGGTTTTTTTTGTTTGTTTGCTTGTTTTTCTACTGGTGGAATGTTATAGCAGGAACCAATCTAATACTTATGCAGAGGAACAACTATTTTTAGTAAAGCAGTTTTCACTAGACATAATTTGTGTATGCTGAATACAATATGTGAACCATTGCAAATTTAACTCCTCTGGGGTAGGAAATAAAGTTGATGGTGTACGTGACTAAGGTGATTTTCAAATTTCAGAATATGATATAGGTTTTGATCTGCTGTTGCAAGGTCCCCAGTTGTAAGATACTCCTGCATAGGCAAACAAACACGGTATTCAAGTATCCTTTTATAGCAAGAATACCTATAGATAAACTGTGATTCAAATTCATGTAATTTCTTACTGTAACTTCTTTTCATTAAGACAGATTGGCCTCAAATATTTGGAGGACATATCCCAGCAAAGCACAGCTATTTTCATTTTGCACAGTGTAAGTGCTCTACGTATTCCACATTTGTTTCTTCCAATACAAATATATTGTAAAAGCAGTGATTTGTATTTGTCCATTGTAGGTTCAGCCTATTAACTCTTATCTATTTATTTGCCTGCATAAGTAAATTTTTCATACAAAGCCTGTGAAAGTAGTATCTAAGCAACAGCCTGAACATTTCAGCTTTGTCCTGAGGACTCCATTCAGCATTTAGAATGGAGCATAAATGTCGCAAGTCGTAATGGCTATCAGGAGTTCCACCACTAGGGTAGTTTACCTGAGTGTGTTTGAAGTAGCTGTAAACAGCATGATGTTTAAATAGTTACACTCTCCTACTTGAAACACCACTCTCACAGTTGTTACCAGTAATGAAACTACCTCAGAGGTGCTAACCTAGAGAAATGTTAAGACAATACTAGAAAAAATAACACTGAGAAAAAAAATAAAAATAAAAAATCAGTGCTATACTCTTGTTGCAGTCTTTGCGTCTGGTTGCAGGCATACGTGGGATTTAGTGGGATTTACTTTTCTGATATTCAAGGCAGGCTAATAAGTAATGAAAGCTTATGATGTTATTTGGATTTTATTCTATTTATACATATATTGAAAGGACCCGGCATATTTTTTAACCTATCGGTCAACGTGTCTCTTGAGGGCTACTCTAAGAACTGCTAATGCATGCTTCTTCCACACCAGTACCTGAGAGTGTGGTACCCACTGTTGTGGCAAATTTCCTTCTCTCAGCTAGAAGAGCTATGTATGAAACATATGCTCTTTTGGCTGGCCATATATTGTGAGAAAGTTGTTTGGCAAACTCATCTTGATTTTTTACCAATTGTGATAAAACATATAAGGAAAAGTTTTTGAAAGATGGCATGAAAAGAGCTACTAACCTTGATGTGTGAGACTGAGTTTTCTGTTGGCTGACTTGCCTCTGTTATTGAAAACAAATGAAAAGCCATAGTCTCAATGAAAAAGGAAAACAGGAGAAAATAATCAATATGTAAATCCTGTCTGTATTAGAAAAAAAATACTGATTGTATTGCAACTTTGATAGTGCTTCCACATTTTTTTTGCTGCAAAATGTCGGAACATCAGATGTGAAATATTTCCAGCTTAGAGAAGGACTGGAATGCCATACAAAAGAACCAGCCTTAGGCTAAAGCGAAGCTGAAATGTAATAATGTTAAATAGGAGGACATGAACTTAGGGACTTACAGCAAGAATTTATTCTATAAACTGTGGACTCTTCTGTTGAAATGTCAGAGTAGTAGAAATACTTTCTTTTCTGTTAAATAACTCCTGGCATGTGAAAAGAGAAAGATAAGATGCCAATGTGATATTGCCATGAAAGAGAATTGGAGAATTTATCTATGAGAGGAATCTAAAAGACTTAGCTAATGTGTTTGCCTGTAATAACGAGCAATGAATAGTGATGTCCTGGGAATTTTCACCTATCAAATTCCCAGTCACTACCAGCTCTGGGACACTGGTTATTCTTCAGAGTCTCCCTTTTATCCCTTATGATACAAATTCTTGACTTCCACATACATTGAGAAGTATTTTGCAGTTTTCTGAACAAAATGTTTATAACGTCTTTTTTGCATTTTCACTCCACTGGACTCAATGACCTAGTAATTCTTATCAGAAGAATATTCCTATACATATTCTGGGAATACAATTGCAAAAATTAAAGAAAATCCACTCTATTATTCAATTTGCTGAGAGAAAAAGAAAGTTCTTTATGAATAACTGGAATTTTCATGGCCACAATGTCACTCCTATGTGTGGGAGTGCAAAAAATGTATTTCAGCAAAGCAGAGAGAACTTAGGGACAGTTAAGAGAAATAAGGCTTGGAAAACAACTCTCAAAAATCTTGGCTAATGTCCACATTTTTACTGTGCCCAATAATGTCTTTGCATATGTTGACAAACTTGGATTATAGCTATGCTCCTCTGTAGTAATCATATTGTTACAGAAGAGATCTGGTCCAGAATTATTGCTTATTCTTGACTGTCCTGTCCTTTTATTCCCAGATTAATAATGAAAACTTTATTATTGTTTCAGATATATAAAGGTAAGCAAGTTAGCAGTAATTCTTATTTCATTTGAAATATGAATCATTATTGCTTTTGTCCTTGTGCAGTCTTTGAGTTCCCATTATTACTTTCCACTTCTTTGAACAGGACAAAAAAAAATCACTTAAAAGAGAAGTGTTAAAACTAAATGTAATACTAAATAGCCAAAGATTGTGGCTATTGTGTTAATGAGTAAGTCACTGCACCGAGACATAATAAAAGTTGATTCACCATGGAAAAAAAAAAACAACAAAAAAACAGCAGTAAGGGGATGCCCCAATAATCTAGTAAAATACTGCATAAGCTACCTGGCTAGGAAAAAAAAAAAAAAAAAAAGTCAGTAAGTAAAAAAAGAAAGAGGGGCGAAGAATAGAAGAATAGAATTTAATTGACAAAAGGCAGGAAAATACTAAGAACCAAAAAAAAAAAAAAAGGTGACAAGTTCTTCTTATCTTCTTGTCTTTCTGACAATTTTGTGCCAACATATGAATATTTTAGGATTAAAAAAAAAGTGTTTTGTTTTTTTTTACCAATAATATCCATTTTAAGATTTTTTTTCCTTTTAGATTTCTGCTATTTTCCCTGATAATTTTCTGTTTGCTTCTTCACGTCTTTACTCTTTCTTTTCTACTCCATTATTTCCTCCTTTGTCTCTCCTCTCTGTCTCATTTTCTTACTTTAATTTTTTTTTTTTTTCTCCTGGCTGGTCTCCATAGAAAATACTGCAGTATTTTTTTTTTTTTTTCATACTATTCTTGCCAATAGAGCAGTATCCTTGACAAAGAGAAAAGATAAGCTGCTGCTCTGGAGGTGGCTAGAAAACTGGCGTAATACCAGTGAACATAATCCAAGCCTGGCATGGACAGACAAGGCAACCTAAAAACTTTTCCTTACCTCCAAAATCAAGCTTTTTGTGGAACCAGTAAGGAAAAGGGGCAGATTACAAAACACTAAAATCTGTCATGACTTTTTAATTTATCTGTGGAGGGCTTAAAGTGCTCCAGAGAGACTGTCCTTAAGCAGGGGTTTTGCTCTCAGTGTTTAATTTGCATTTCATCTTGTTTTAAACTAAATAGCAATAAGATAACTACTTTAACTACTTCACCTCAACCCTTTCCTTTTGTTAATCAGATGAGAATACCGTGCTAGGGACAGAGGCCATCACTCTTAAATAGGCAGGTTTAGACAAACAGGGAGTGAATAGACAAATTCAATCTGGAAACGAGCAGAGTAAGTCCTAGACCAGCACTACAGTGCAGTGGACATGGTTTTCAGCAATCATATAAAGTGAAGGAGTCGAAGACTAAGGCAGATCCCAGAGAAGTTAATACCCTAGGTATGACAGCATGTCCATAAATTTCCTTTCCTTCCTTTCTTGTCTGTTGTCAAGCTTAGCTGCTTGCACCAAGCATGGGCTTCAAGACTGTAGACCCATGTAGAGGTGTCTGAGGGGTTTCTTCTTGCCTGTGTTTTGTGGATCTGTGATTTGCCTAGCCTTTGAGGAAAAGTACCTAAGCATGTTTGGGTACATTCGTTTAATGATTTCAATTCTTGTTTCCATTATTTTGAAACACACACTTCTGAAAGACTGTAGAGACATCCTGTATTCAATAGAAAACAAAATATCCTCTCTAATCCAAGGCCATACTGTGTCAATCCCCAGGGAGACATCAAGCTCATTTATTAGCACAGGAGCCAAATAAGTACATGATAGAAGCCACCACTGACACTGACACAATAAACACTGTAGTGAAGGTTCAACAAACCTTCAGACACAGTAATTTGACATTTTATTTCTCCTCCTTCTTTGTCAGCTATCCATCTACATATAATTGAAGCACAAAACAACCATTTGATTAACAGCTCTTATTTAACAGAAATTCAAGACCAGTAACTTTTCAAAAATAAAACTAGGAACACTTAAAAAAATGAAGGATTCATCCCAGATTTGGAGCTAGTTTGCATTGCCATTTCTGACACATAGGACTGAGCCTTTTATTTTCATATCTTGCTGTAAGCCTTTGCCAGCCTGCTTATATTCCCCAAATAGCTTCTGCTTCACTACATTTCCATCTGTACAGAAAGGGCATGGACATAAACACTGATAAACAGTGAATGAAATCTTCCCAACCTCCCAGCTAAAGGCAGGATACTGGCAGGCCATATTTTTCTTTTCAGAAAGTATTATGCTAGGGATTGAGTCTTTTATTGTGATTTAAGAGGGATTTTTACCAGGAAGCTTACAGCAACAAGCCTTTTTCTTCTTCTTTATTTATTTATTTATTTTGCTAGATGTTGCACTGTTCTATGATATATAGGTGTGTGTCTTTTGGCTGCTGTAGCAATTTTTCTCAGAACTAACAAATAAAGTTCCATTAACTATATCTTCACCATTTAATCTCTGCAGTAGATTAAAGTAGATTTTTGTCCTGCATTTTTGTCTGAGTTTTCCTCTGATTAAGAACAAGATGGAAGATTATCACATATGCTTACATAAAGGAGGGGATGTAAGATCTGTACTCCCCTCTGTGGACCACTTGCATCAGGAAATCATCTGGCTGTTAGTGCAAAGTAGATTTCATGGGAATGCTATTTCCCATGTTAAATAAGCAAGAAACATTTGGAAGGTTAGGGTTTGGAAGAATGTTGCCTTTTTCACTTTTTTTTTTTCCCTTTTTTCTTTTTTTCATCTTTATTTTCAACATTATTGTACTGGTAACTATTGGTAGAAAGTTGTCTGAGCCTCTTGAATAATTAACACAGTTATCATGTCTACAGTGGAAATAAAGCTCAGGGTTAAGGAATTATAAGTCCAGGCAATAACAATTTGATAGAGTTTTAAAAATCAATAGAAATAGATAAGTCACTGAAAAACAAATAAAACTCTCCACATCTTTCCTTCCTGTAGGAGGTAATCTTCAAGATGAGATCATTCCAGTAAGGTAGGGTAGTACATGTTGTATATTGAAATAAATACTATACTGTATTTAACAAGTGTTAGTGTAAACCACAGGTCCCTCTATTGATGAAAAAAAGACACATATGTCCTAGGAAATTACAACCAGATTACTTAAAACAGAAAAATGTTTTTCTATGACTAAATTAATATCACCATAACTAAGCTCATGTAATTCTCATTAATATCAATAGGAAGCTGATATTTAGAAAGAATAGAACCCTTATGCACTTAAAATTATCAGATTTGCAGCTGATTAATTCATAAAGATTAGTAAACTAGCTTTTAGCTTCTGATCCTACACAACACACATGAAAATGCATATACAGCTTGTACTCTGCATTCTCATAAGACAGCGTCTATTCCTGAGTCCTGAACCCTCTTGAAACATAGCCCAATGGTAGAAAACTAGGAAGAAGGGTAAATGAAGAATGTTCTTCTTCATTTAACTGTTTCCCTTTTACTTCCAGCCTGTTCATCAGAGCTGCTTCAGATGGCAGCTACTCCCTTACATGTTTTTTGTCATCGTGTTCGGAGTAGCCCTCAATGAGACCCCAAGAGGAGGTCCCTATGGAGGCAGCTGTGGAAATGCACTCCACAGTGTGTTAAGGGAACCTGCAAGAATGTGAAGATCAGGCTGAACTGCAGTTAATATAGTGCCTGAGGAAGTTATTGCCTTAGTAACTACAATGAAGGAAAAACACGCTAGACAGCAGACTGCAGGAAAGAATTGTATTCTTTAATTATAAATGCAAGAATTTGAAAAATAGCTGGAATTCTTCCCTGATTCTGAATGAAAATAAAATAATAAGTGATTGAAGAGGACAAAAGTGATAGCTATGGTAGAGGTTTTAAATTGTCAGTAAAGATAGTTGCCTGAACTCTTGCTGCTGTTTGCCATGAGCTTATTATGAAGGAAAAGACCATAAGCACTTTAGACTTGTTATCTCAGTGCTACCCATTTTTCAAAAACATGGTGATCATAAATTCCTATGCCAAAAATCGATGTGGATCAACCTATCCTTTAGATGTGATTTGTAGTTATTGGGGGTATCCAAATCTCATTTAAACATAGCTCTGTCACTGCCCAGTCCCCTTAATTTGTCTGAACATTATGTTCCTTCTGCAACTACACAGGAGCAGAGTGCACAAAAAGCACATTACAACATGTCATGCAGTGGCTTGATGTGGAGAACTGCACTTCATAAAGTCCTACAGGACTGTCATATGCTAGTGAGTCTTCAGGTTATTAAAGCCAAAAAACTCAGGAATGATCAAAATGTTTCAAGGGATAAAGAAAATAGAAACATAATAGAGCTTCTTCCCTGAAATTTTGCATGCCTCACTGTTTGGTGAAATGACAGACAAAGTAATCCTAAAGTAAAAGTATTAAAAGGTTTCTGAGAATTTTTTTGTCTTCTCAGATGTCCTGTGCATATATTATGAAGCAACAGTCTGTGCTAAGAAAATAACAACTTCTTAATTTCTTCTGTGACAATTTTCTGTCCTTTCTTCATTCCTCCTACTATGCAGGTCCAGAAGGAAGTGGGGAGACTGAGGAAGAGGAAGGCTTTTCCCTTCTTACAAAAATTTTCTCCGCTGGCCACAGCCAGCTGGCCCCAAGCCAGAGAGAATAAGCAAACCAGTGAAAATCCAAATATGACTTTTCTGTTTCTACTCTTCCAAGGACTAGGTGCACTCAGCCCCACAGCACACCTCAGCTCTGGATTTGTTGTTTCTTTGTTCAAACCAGTCTGATATATGGCAACAGTACTAGACACCATGGGGTGTAAGTGTGAATCCAAAGGATCTATAACCTGACCATATACAATTGAATCATGTTATGTTTTATGTCATGCATTGTCCAGTTGGTTATTATCTTCTGCCATTCATCACTTGCTAATTGATTAATTACCTCACTGATATTCTAACCATGCAGGAAAGATCATTTAATTGGGTAAAAAACATTCAATTTGTATTATTATCTTTAAGTGTCATATTTGGAAGTTCACTGGTTTGCTTCCATACAGTACAATACATGTATAATAATTAAACTTTCTATTTTTAAGCCTTTATGGCAAGCTGTATACTACACTAGGAAAAATGAAAAAAAAAGACAGGAAGAAATGGACTGAGAGGGGAAAGATAAAACTGAGTGATTTAATCAGCAAATCTTGAAGGCAAATTCAGTCTATAATATAGATTTAATTGTCAAATAGAAAGCTGTGTGTTAAAATTCCATGATAAAATATACCTGATTGATATAATGTTGATGATGGAGAAAAGGGTCTGACAGAGACCGGCCATTTCTGTTAGAAGTATAAAGAAACATGGTTATTGATACACACAAAACAAAGGAAAACAATTGCAAACTCCTGGAGTAGGGGGCCTATTGGAACTACTGATCCATATTTGTATCTCACTACTCACTAATTACATTCAGTTTTTACTTTTTATAAAATCTTTTTCCTGTACTACCTTAAAATCTCCCCAAATACAGTAAATTGAAGTACAATTACAAGAATATCTAAATATAGTAAAGACAATTATGCTTCCTTGTTTATTATAGCATTTGTTCTTACAATAAGAATAAGGAAGATGGACTTGTATGGAGTACTTTTCTATCTGATTTTCTAGATCTTCACTTAATAAGATCTGTTAAATAAGTTGGACTTATTTAAAATGTGTTTTTCTGTTTAAGTGTTAAACTTCCACTTCTATCAGTGTTTTTTTTTTTTTTTTTAAACTCCTCTGTTATTTATTTATTTATTTGTTTGTTTATCTTCCAAATGGCTTTGTAAAAGGAGATCAGGCACACTGGGTCAAATAGGATTTTGAAGTTAAATACCCCTGGAAGCATATTACTTCAGTTTCATTTAATAGCTCTTTGGATTTATATTACTGTATAAAATATCCCCACTGCTTAGTGATATGGTGGTGTTTCAGATGCCTTATTTTGATAGCGTTCTGGCCCATGCCTAAATTACTCCTGACCCTGCTATTGTAGTTTTGAGAGCCGGTCTAGGTGGTTTTGTAATTAGACCCTCCCAGGTAGCAGGAAGCTAGAGCTTTGGCTCCCTAGTTAGCAGCTGTGATCCCAGCTGGGTGTGTTTATTATAAATGAAAAAGACTCTTCAAATTTCCATTCTCGGCATGACCATGCTTGGCTTCAGTCTCCGTTTCTGGACGTCACTGAAGATAAACATTAAAGCCAGTCTGAATGCTGCCTCATAAAGATTTGGTTGACATAATGTACCATAATGATATATTTCTAATCAGGCTATTTAGTGCTATCAAAGGATCTTTTAAAAAATGAATCATGACTTGTCATTTGAATATAAATGTAACCTAACTCAGACAACTCTCTGTATAACGAGCCTATGCAGTATAGCAACTGAATATGAAATGAAATATTTGCCTAAAGCATGCAGGTGATAACAAAACAATGGGGCATTGTTGACCCATGGTGAGAGCATTTCACTGCTCATTTGAAGAAAAAAATATAAATTGTATTTCTATCTCATTATAAAAACTTGAAAATGTGCTTTCTGGCATTATCCACAATAGTGCACTGCATTTTATTGTCTCGCTTACACCCAATTTGGAAGGTTTAAGTGAGATTTAGGGAGTACATAGGCCCAGTACTGCTTCTTAACATGGGAGGGTTTCATCATTAATAGCTGTAGATCAGACGTAAACCTCTATAAAAGAAGACATGGAAAAACAGCATTTAAAATTAGTTTTCCCTAAAGTCTCTAGAGTATATTTCTGTAGAGCTGGAGGTTTTTGTTTCAGGTGATATTTTTATGTGTTCAAAAAATGATTCCTTTCCACTCTCCCTTCTATTTAAGCCCCTAACAGGCAATCTTTCCCTCTGCACCTCCCAGCACTTTCACTGCTTTTTTGCATGATTCATTGAGCTTTTTGTCTCAGATATTTCATCCAAGTGTAACAAATCCCCTCAAGCCAGCATTGGTCTAAAAAAGGCTGAGGATGGGAAAGTAACTTATTTCATATCAGGGTTAAAGTCTTTAGATTACTTTTCTGCGTTTTAATAGCTATGAATTTGTCTACTTGGAATTTTTTTAAATCAGAGTTCTGGTTGAGCTTAAAGATAAACTCTAGATTTCCTAGACTAAATCCTACCAAAGTAAATGAGAGTTTTGCAAGAGATTTCAGGGAGGCCTAGATTTTATTCAATTTCTTTACCTTCTATGTCTCTAGGAGATAAATCTCGGCTCTGCCATCCTATTCTGCTGCATTCTCCTTTAGTGTCCCCATATGGTTATTCTTATAGATCAGTGGAACACCAAGGTGCCTTCTTCCAAAGTGACTTCCATGCTATGGAAAGCAATCATTTTCTTCCTTGGAAATATGCCTCCCAATGACCAGGTAGCCTTAATCAATTATTTAGGAAGTATTATTACCCATCAGTATGAAAATATATTTGATGCACTGCTCTATTAGGAATATACCCGATCCACCACATAATTTATTATCAGTCTTGAATTGTAGGGTCCCGTGGCCAATGTCTTTTCTGCTCTATGTCCTGAGCCCATTATCATCGCTGAACAAATAGAGGTAACTCTTAACATAACCATGAGGAAACTAAACCAGGAAGCTTTCAAGAAGACCAAAAAAGGTGTCCTATTTCTACCTCTTTACAAATAGAAGAGTTTAAATGTGTTGATCCTTTGATCATGGCACCATAAAAATGTAGTGTTATGTGTTCCTAGGTAGGGCACTCTCAACCACAGATATTCATGAATATGAATTTGACACTATCAACAAATTTTCTTTTAACACAGTAAAAATGCATGGATGGCAGCCAGACACTGTACTTCATCTGAAACCAGCCTCTATGATTAACTATGCAGTAGAAATCTAATTATATGTTACAGTATCATGCCTATAGGACGAATAAACTGGTTGAGACCATATTCCTTCCACACGTGCAAAGTTTGGCTACACTCATTCCTTGCTTAACATTACTGGAAAAAAAATGTGCTTTTTCTCCCAGAGATACACATGACTCTAGAGGCCAAATTCTACCGATTTACACACAGTGAAGTCTCAGTAGGTTAAATTACTAGAATTTGATCATTTAGCATATTGCAGCTTAGCACAATTCTTTTTCTATCACGCATATTAGAAAAAAAAAAAAGATGCATTTCACTTTGGAGAAGTGCAGTTGTTCTGGTGTGTAACATCAGAAGCTGTCATCAGCTTGGGAGATAGGAATAAAACCAAGAAAATCGGTGTAAGTATTCATGTAGGTCACATTCTGAAAAAAAATAATACAACCAAGTTATACTGAAGGTTTTTTTCTGCTTTTTCTCCAATCCAGTTACAAAATGTGTTTGAAGTAATTTGCTGCACAGCACCAAAATATTTGAGAATTAATGTTAGTTTTAGGTCAGTATTAATTCTGCTTACCTTAGCTACATTTTGGTGAACCCCAAGAGCTGACGGAGCACAGGCTGCCAACCTCAATTTAAGAAAAATTTGGAATATACACACAGAAAAAACAGATAATGTCTAAAAAGACAAAAGAGTCAGTTTGAAGATTCGAATGTTTTGTTGTTTTAGGAGTATGATCCCTCAATTCCCAATTTCCAGCAGAAGGAAAAATTAACAAAACCAATAAAGTTTCATGAATTTTAATACAAGGTATGCTACATAAAACTGAAATCAATGTTAATATAATTTACAATACAAGGTTTATTCGTCAAATCCAAAATTGTGTGGCAATGTTTCTGCTCTTAATTCTAATAATTTATTAATATTTTATGTATAAGTATTTATATTACATTCATTCCCTGCTTGCAGCATCAGCTACCTTTAGTATGTTCAATAATTGTATTATCTTTTGAGTTCCCTAGTACCTCAACCTTTTGTATTTTAATTATTAGTTCCTGCATTTTGATGTTTAATAGGACATACCTCTGTTTCACCTCTATTTTTAGCTTTAATTTCAGGTTTAAGCTTGACATCCTCCATACTTCTCCACATTTGTAGGTTTTGTGATTATCAGCAGTATTTTTGCTCAAAGTATTTTAAAATTTATTATGTAGAAAACTGCAGCTGTGTTTTATCTCCACATACACGCTACTAGCTTCATTTCTTCCACTTGATTCTCTCAAATCTATGACTAGTTTAAGAAAATCTCCCATTACTCCAAAAGCTCTCTTGACCTTTCCATATGCCTTTTCATTTCCTCAGTCATTTCACACTTGAGCTGTTCTTTCTGGAGAAGGCGGAATATACAATATTTCGGTAACTAGTTTATTCTCTGAGACCTATTCAAATTCAACCCCTAATGACACTGAAGCCTCAGGAATTGTCAGGTGGCTGCTGTTCTTCACTTGAAGAACAAACGAATCAGTGCCAATATGAACACCTGTCATGGGAAAGAAGGAAAAAGGAAACCCTTCTCTCATGGCATGGGCTCTCCACATTGAATTGGATGGCCAATTTAAGCTGATAGAACAACAGTTTATAACCCTTTCCAGGTCCTCTGCCCCCAAGTAAAGGGGGATGAAGTAGTTTCATTCATAAGAGTAGTTGCTCATAAGGAAGGTACAGGCTTCCCATTTCACAGACTTCCTATTTCACATTTCTGCTGGCTTCATCTAATATATATCTTTCATTGTTAATAGCCCAGTTAATGTAATCTTCAAGCCATATTTAAGTTATGCCTGTAATATCCTACTGTTCTTCATATGACTAGCTCTCTCATTCTCCTACCTACTTTGCTAGACTTCTTTCCATTTTATACAGGCATTTTAACAACCTTTTATTATTGAGCTTACATTACCGTATATTAATGTCTATAAATTCCCCATTAATCTCTTATATAGCACATTTCCACCACAAAAGTACATTTTCCTGTTAGCATTTACTCTATTTTTTGTTTTCATCATCTCTATGCATACAATTGTTAGCGAGGCCATATTTGGGAGGGGTTTGGCTTTTCTCCAATAGCTTCAGCTGACTATAAAATACTACCTTATTGATCATAAGATACTCTTATGAAGGTAGAAAACAAATAAACACTTGAGTACTGGTGCACTCTGGTAATTTCTAGAAGTCTTTCCTCCCTCCACTCTATATATTAAATCAGAAAATGTCAGCAGGAATGAATATATGTATATCAATATATACATGATATAATTGCCTATTTTGATATAAAAACCTTGTAACAGTGAAGTCGTTATTTACAGTTAATTAACAACATTTTACTTGACATACTTTACTATAAAGAATACAGACATATACGCTTGATAAGGAGGTTCTTTTCTTACAAATAAAAAAGTGTCAATCACAACATGAATGGTCATAAACTATAGCAAGACAATAAGGAGAAAACCATCGTACAGTGTTTCTACTGAAATATGCCTTTCTTGGTGTTATTGTCCCCTTATATGTGTGGTTTTGTGTCTTTTTTTGTTGTTTTTTTTTTTTTTCTATTTTCGATAGCACCTGTGAAAATCCCAATTTCATTTTTTTTATTGTCCTCTCAGAAATGGGAGGTAGCCCTCTCTAAATCCTTTCGGTCAGTCCAGCACACATACACAGAAAAAAATTACTTTATTCTTTCTACTTTATGGCTTTTATTAATATTATTTTGATAGTGACAACAATTTTGTTGGCTGAAAAATCAAATGCACACTGTTATTAGTAGTTAATACTGATTTTTGCATTCAAGTGTAAATTTACTTTGCTATTCATTGAAGCCTTGTCACTTTCATAATTTTTCTTCTACTTTAAAGCTATCATTAATTTATCATTATAATCCATTCCACAGCTTGCTTTTGTGAATGCAGCTCCCTGCATGACAAAGAAATTCTATCTTTATATTCTGATTTTGTTCTTCAAAGAAATGTTAGGAAGAAAGTATCAAGTACACAAAGAAAGAAGAAAAAATATACAGAAGAAACAAAACAGAAATTCATATTTCACTATGTAATTTTGTCTCTTTCAGGATGAAATGAGTAGACAGTATGCTTTAAAGCATTATGAATTATTATTTTATGCTCTATATAAATATTGTTTCATACTAATGAAACATCAGTATAACTGACAGAGAAGCAAAGACTTAGTATAACCTCTGATCCTGCATAGCATGTGAATATCCATCTCATCATATCCACTGGGGCTCTTTTTTGCTGTTATTGCAAAAGTTTCTATATGTCCAGACCCAAGTATTGAAGCACTTACCTCCTGTTTAGGCATTTCACTCACATTAATTCCAATGTATCATGATAGGGTCTTGTATATCCTGTTATAGATCTGGCCTTAAGTGTTTTGCAGAATAAGAGCCATGTCTGACACATCCTTTTTGACTCATCCAACAGCAGTGTTGATGTACAATATGGCAAGCTGTGATATTACCAGAAACGTGACATTTCTTGGGTTTGTGCATTTGACTCAAGTATAATCTTATATTGCAGAAGTATTGTGCATTATATTTTCTTTAATACTTTCTACCTTAATGAAGAAGGAAAAGATCATTATCATCATCCATTCCAATATTAGATAACCTACAGCAAACAGGAAAAATCTATACCGAGTTTAGTGGAGCCATAATTTGTACCACTGTAGGGAGTTCCTGAAATAAACACTGCTGCATTAATTTCCATGTGCTAGACTATAGGTATATACCCACTCAGACACTAAGTGCCTACTTATAAGAACTCCTGAATACCACAAACACAAGCTGAAGCCAAAGGGAGCTGTGATTATGTAGAATCTATCAAAAACAGAAAAATCAGAATTTTTATTGACAAAACAGTTACAGTCAGACTCTAGCTGCTCCAGCACAAGTACATACCACTACCCATATATGCTATCGGTTCCTGATGCTTCTGGATTTAACTCGACTTACGTTCATAAAGAAATGGCAGCAAGAGAATATGAGGTTCCCTGTTTGGACAATAGCAAAAAGGAGCATAGCTGCGTAATATCTGTTGCTATATTAAGGGGATGTTATAAACTTAATATTCAGGAGCCAGGTGTTAATGAAATATAACCTAACTTCACTATAATGAAACGCTGCTGTGCCAGATATATGTGTGTTCTGTCAGGCTGTTCATTTTAGCAGGCTTTGGAAAATTGCTGCTGGAGAATAAGAAAGAAATGAGCAGCTGAGCAGAACATCAATACACAGGATTTTTATGGAGATCGCTTCACATTGATCAACATTTAAAAGAGGGTTTTTTAAACAGATAAATGAAAGAAGACGGAAAAAATAGTACATTCAAATGCTGAATACAGACTACACTGAGAAAAGTGAGAAAAATGTCGTTATACCCAGCTTACACTTGCATAACTGTCCAGGCTATTAGGCCTAATTAACAACGAGCTAACACATTCTTACTATGAGGTGGTTAGATGCAGAGTATGCTAAATGTAAAATTTGCTCCAGTGAAGCTAGAATTTAGCTAGATTTAGGTTAGTGTAAATTCACAAAGAAGACACATTTCTGTTTTGAAAAGGAACCAAGAGCTTAAGTACTCTGGGTATGCTAATTCAGAGTGCTATATTGTTTTCTACTATGTTTTAATCTTAATGAAGCAAAAGAAATTGTGCATTCTTTGTGTAACGAGTCCAGTAACACCAAACATCAAATTATTCTCATGTTTGTTTGGATAAAATAATACAGTTGAAATATTGTAATGAAGCAAGGCTGGTTTATAATTCCTGGGGTTATTCTTTTTGTGTGTGTTCTCTCATACTGTAACATAGTATAGGGAACATTTCAAACAGCTACAGTATGAAAGACCCAGCTTATTTTAACTTCCATAGATGACTTTGGACCCCAAGAACTCATCACGTAAAGCTTGTCCAGTTGTTGCAATGAATAATTCAAACAACTCACTTCAGCCACAGTACAATGGATCTGATTTAACACTGGTAATCTTTGTAAATACTTTAATAAAACAGGTATGTTAGCTGTTAGTGACTAAAACTTCCAGTCCTTGAGAAGCAAAACTTGCTAAATTCTTCTTGATTAACCTGACTGAAAAAAATAACTTCTCACCAAATCTTTTTTTTTTTTTTTTTCCTGAGAATGTATAATCCCTGAAACATTAATAACCAGCAGGTACATTTCAAAATGCATCTTACATTAGAGCAATCAATTACTACAGACTGTAAAGAAGAAAGTTCCCACATTCTCAGAATCAAGTGTGCAGATTAGTTTCTCCTGATTTCAGTCCCAGCGGTACAACTAAATAATCTATAATACTCATTTAAATGTATGAAATGTTCTGTACACTCGCAATGTTGTTTAGGTCCTGAATGTACAAAATCCCACAGTAGTAAGTTTACATGTGTGCTTCTGCTTAACTCTGAGAATTAATCACATGAATAAAATTATTTCTAAATTTTTGTATGACAGAGCTCTAATCATTTTGGAATAATGAAACATTACATAGAAATACTTCTAAGGTTATAAAAGGTGGATTCAGGATTAGAAGGAAAATGTAGTAAGGAGAAGACCCAAGAAGAAGCAAATACAATACATATACTGAACTGACCACTGTTAGATGGATAGAAACCTGACAAGCTCACAGTCTTTAGGAAAACAACAACAATAACAACAACAAAACAACAACCATTTCATTGAAATGTTGCATTTTTGTCAACACAGAACAAGAAAGATGTACAACTTCTTAATACAAAAATATTAATAACCGGAAAAATGACAGAAATTATAACAAAAAGAGGAGAGAACCATGAAAGCAGCCAATTCTTTTAGGGCTTACTGAGAAATATGATTCTGCTGGCAGTTTGTCACACACTTGTCTACAATTTTAATGTCATTTTGGGGGGGCTGATGAGTTCTTGAAAGACAACATAATCTTCCTAAATGCTTATCAGGTGATTTCTGTAATTATTATAGACCCTCTCACTGTAATCATATTTTTCTGATTGATGCTCTTCCTGCCTGATCCTGCAATTCTGGACAGAGAAACAATTCCCTTTGACTTCACTGGAAATCTGCCAGAAGACTCTTCTTGCTAAAAAAAGTTCACTTAATTTATTCACTTACCGGGATTACAGAGTTTTCATAATTTTCTCTCTAAGAACCTCTGATTAAGCAGCCAATTTCATTGTTTGTTCTTCTCCTACATGTTATCCTCTACTTTGTTGTTCATTTTCACTAGGGGAATATGATGTATTTTGCAATTTAATTTGAAAAGTGGTTATGAATCTTTCATTTTGTATTATTCAACTATGTAAAAATAAGACTAACAGCAGAAACCACCACGGATAGTAATAGTGAACTTTTATTTGTTTAAATTTATTTTTAAAAAATGGTGAAATGTATCTTTAAAACATATGCTCTAATCTTAACTGTTGTCTGGGAACAAGTCACTTGTGAAGGTAACTGTCACCTTCAGCACTCTTCTCAGAAACCTTAAATATTTTATTTATCAGTTTTTAACCAAATATATTTTCATAACAGAGATTACAGAAACATTTTTAAAATGTAAATAACTTACCTTTTACAGGTGTAAAAAAATTACAGGTGTAAACCTTTATCAGTTCAAAAACTGACAGAGCAATAAGCCAAGTAAATGTATTAGTCCCTAATATCCTGATTTCCATTTCAGAACTGAGCAGTCTGAGCAGCAGCAAACGTGTGCTTGTATCTATATGAATTTCTCATAAGGATGACCCAGTTGATCTGGATGATACAGTCTGGATGATCTCCCTGCCCCTCCTTTCTGCTACTTTCCCCTCTCAGCATGATCGTTGCGGAGAAGTCTGGATTTATCATGTAGCCTGATCAGGCCAGCACCTGGAATGACTCCACGGCAGGAAGGACTATGGTAAAAGGAAGCTTTTTCACTGAGGAATATGGTCTGCCTGTGTCTGTCCAGGCTGACTGCTTTCCCAGGGGCTGTTGTTGCTGTCTGTTGCTTGCACCAGTGTGCCTACCTAAGGCCAGGGCTGGCGAATCTCAGACAGAAATTACTGCCTACAAGAGGTCTTCCGCCCTATCTTAAAATGCTCCCTGAAATCACTTTCCTGATTTCACCTGCATCTTTTTTTCCCGCTCTACTTTAGGAATCAAACTCCACCACCCATTTGAAGCATAAGGAAATTTACTTATGTACTTGCGCATTTACTTGTTTCTGTTGAACTGGCCTCAGGCTTCACCCACATGGCACTGCAGGACATTGTTGGGACATACTATGTAAGCAAGAAGAGGCTTCTTATCCTATAGAGCACAAATATGTTCTCTCTGCCCCATTCTCATGTAAAACTACCTCTGAAATTTATATGAGGTTTGGTCATTGACCCAGACATATGCATTGTTGGGCATAGAATGTACTTATTCACAGAGGAAACCATAAGCTGACCAAACAATTGGAAGCATACAGGAGCTTAATGCAGAAGCGACTGCAAGCATTCAGTATGGTCATTTTTCCCGTGCTTCAGACAATGGCTGTTCAGCCTGGAATGCTCAGCCTGGAAGAATGAAGGACTAATTTTTCCTTCCCCTCCCCCCCCCCGATAATCTTGAGAAGAAATTTCTACTTTCCCTGAGTAATATGTTAACATTTGTTTTATGCATGACTCCTATGCAACCTGCCAAACTTGGGCAATCTTACGTGGTAAATGATCTCACTCTAACATTTGTCAAGTTGCATATCCTTAGATTATGTCCTTACAAACACAACTCAGTAGAGAGAAAGTTTAACACAGTTCTACTGTAGCCATGTGTTTCTGGAGATGAGAAAGACAAGCAATTGTTTCCTTGCTAATGGCACTGCATTAGGTATGGTAGCAGCTCAGTGCCATTCATTGGTGTGATGCTGCAACATCACAGCCATACAGTGCTCGGGCACAAGTTGTCTTAGACATGGACAAATTATTATTCCATACTACACAGAAGAGGGCAGGTATGGAATCTGTCCTCTTAGAAATTAGCAGAAATGTTTCAACTGAATTCTCAAGGAGAAACCCTGAAGGCAAGAATAAGACAAGGAAACCGTCTTCTCTCATGCCTTAAGGATTTGCACCTAAAGAAATATGTGACAAAATGGTCAATAAACAATGATGCCCTGCTTTCTTCTTGTCTAGCAGTTTGAATATTTTTTCTGACCTTCAAGAGCATTTCAAACAAAGAGAGAGAATGTGGCTTAGTTTCTTACAGTCATCCCTGTTTTCAAAACTATTCATCAGTTTCAGCGTGTGGTCAAGAAGAGGCACTAATGGTATCTTTTCTGTACATTTATTCTTTATAACAAGCCCTTTCAGACCCAAATAATTTTCAAGTTTGAAGCATAACATAACCTAGTTTTCTAGAAGTCTTCTCTCTGTCTTTCCAACATTCTCCACCCAACGGATAGGTGGGATGCACCTCCCCTAACATTAGCCATGTGAAAGTTAGGAGTGCTCTCTAAACATTATATATAAGGTTTGTCGACAGCAAATGGAGGGAGATGGTAGCACCATAGACTGATTCATTCCATCTCGAAAGAGGTACCTAAGACAGGTGGGATGAAGTGCTGTAGAAATATCTGTGCTAGTGCATTTGAAGAAGTTCTTTCTAAATAGGTTGAGGAACATGACTGAGCTTCTGGTGACTGCTGAAGGAAACTTCCTCTTCTTCACCAGCACCTTCTAGTGAGGAGGTAACAGACTGCAACAGTATCTACCTGTGAATGGCTGTCTTCTGAAGACTGAAGTGTGATCGTTATTTAACTTATGAATGTGCTGGGCTACTGTGTCTATATGGCATAATTAAGGCTTGAATACTTAACTTGTAAGGGATCATAAAAAATTAAAGTGTTGCCATGAAGTACCCAGCAGAGCGGAGTCACACTTAGATCTGGCACTAGGAGTCTGAGAAATCCTGTCAGTTTTAGGCCTCAGTTTCTACTGGCAAGAGCAATTGCACGTCTTTCTTCCAATACATGGGCACAAGTCTGCACTCTAGTACGTTCCAGCAGCACAGACTGAAAGTACATGCATCAGAAATCTGGATGCAGGTGAGCTGTGGCTCCGGCTAAGAACAAATAAATAAAAATTAAAAAAATCTACTCTTTAAATAGAGTACAAATTTAGTTGTTACACAGCCAACAATCCAGATGGTGATGTGTTCCAAGACAAAATCTGTGTTTGGCATCTGGATCCCGGTGGCAGCTGACTTTCTCTTCTGCTCTGAATCACCCCAATTCCGTTGCGAAGTGAGAGATCGCGTTGAGCTTCTGCCACAGCGCTCTGAAAATCAAGACCCCGGCGATGCATGCAGCGTTTGCGTCCCAACGTGGCCTGTCAGAGCCACACCACCGGCACGGCTGAACACCCGTTTCTTTGATGCCCTCAATTAAATTCCTCCCCTTCCCTCGCGGTGAAGGCGTGCTGATTATACGGTGAAATATGTTGTCATATGCACCCTGCTGGATGCTACTTTTGGACGGACCACCGTCATTCTGGCTGTGAAACTCTGTAAGCGCCGAGCGGCGCGGCAGCGTAAGGGAGACAGAAGGGGGGGGAGCCTGAGAGGTTTTTAAGCGGGGGGAACAAATAAATAAATAAAAATAATCCGAAGCGAACCAAAAAAGCCACCCGGCAGCCGAGGCGAAGGGGAGGAGCCGGGCTAGGGGCTTGGCTCTCCCCTGGGCCGTGCTTGGCAGCGCGGCAGCGCTTCGCCAAGTGCCAGCCGGCTCCGGGGGCTGCTCGGCCGCGGGGCCAGGGCTGCTGCGGACCCCCCGGGGCCGGGCGGGGCGAGGCGGGGCCGGGCCGAGCCGTGCTGGGCCGGGCAGGGTCGGGCCGGGCAGGGTCGTCCCGGCGGCGGGGCGGCGAGGGGGCGCCGCGGGGCAGGTGAGGGCCGGCGCCGCGCCCCGCGGCGGAGCCGGAGAGCGGCGGCTCCGTCCAGGCGCTTCCGGGCGCGGCGGGGAAGGAGGAGGGGTGGGGTGGGTGGAGGGAGGGAGGCAGGCAGGGAGGGAAGGAGGGAGGCCGCCTTTTTTAGGAGGGAGACCCTCCTTCGCGGCCGCCCGCCCGCCCGCTCGCAGCCATGGCTTTGAAGGAGGCGGGCGGCAGCATCCTGCCCATCAGCGACATGGTGTCGGGGCCGTCGGGCTCGCCGTTCCCCGAGGTGGTGGAGCTGAACGTGGGGGGCCAGGTGTACGTGACGAGGCACTCCACGCTGCTCAGCGTCCCGGACAGCACGCTGGCCACCATGTTCTCGCCCTGCCGGGGCGGCCCGGCGGCGGCCCGCCAGCTGCCCAGGGACAGCCGGGCGCGCTTCTTCATCGACCGCGACGGCTTCCTCTTCAGGTACGTGCTGGATTACCTGCGGGACAAGCAGCTGGCGCTGCCCGAGCACTTCCCCGAGAAGGAGCGGCTCCTGCGGGAGGCCGAGTACTTCCAGCTGGGCGACCTGGTGAAGCTGCTGTCGCCCAAGGTCACCAAGCAGAGCTCGCTCAACGACGAGGGCTGCCAGAGCGACCTGGAGGACAGCAACTCGCAGGGCAGCAGCGACCGGCTGCAGCGGGCGGCGCTGGACAAGCGCTCGGGCTTCCTCACCGTGGGCTACCGCGGCTCCTACACCACGGTGCGGGACAACCAGGCGGACGCCAAGTTCCGCCGCGTCGCCCGCATCATGGTGTGCGGCAGGATCGCCCTGGCCAAGGAGGTCTTCGGCGAGACCCTCAACGAGAGCCGCGACCCCGACCGCCCCCCCGAGAAGTACACCTCCCGCTTCTACCTCAAGTTCACCTACCTGGAGCAAGCCTTCGACCGGCTCTCCGAGGCGGGCTTCCACATGGTGGCTTGCAACTCCACCGGCACCGCCGCCTTCATCAACCAGTACAGGGACGACAAGATCTGGAGCAGCTACACCGAGTACATCTTCTTCAGTAAGTGCTGCCCCCGGGGGGGTGCGCGGCGGCGTCCGGCGGCCGCTTAAAGCTGCCTCCCCGCTCCCCTGAATAAAAAACAAAAGCACCTTGCTGCCCCCCCGCCCCCTAAAAAAATACCCTAAAAACGTCGTGCTGTCCCGCAGCAACGTGTAACTGGGGGAAAAATGGGGCTGCGACCCCTCTTTAAGCATTGTCACTGCCACGGTACTTTGTCTAGGGGGGAGCCCGGGGCTGCCTGATGTCCGGAGTCCAGACGGGAGCGGTTCTCCCCCCCCCCCCCCCCCCCAAGACCCAGTTGGAGAAATCGGGGCTGTTCGCACCTTTTGGAGGCGAATGTGCTCTGGGGAGGAGCAGCCCCCCTGCCCAGTGTCGGGGTCTCCCCGCGGGGCATCGCGGCGGGTCCCAGTGCTGGCTGCGCCGCTCCATGGTGCGGGGACTGCGCCGCTGGAGCAGGGAGAGAGGAAGGGTTTTTAATATTTCATTACTACGTTGCCTTCAGCTCTTGTTAGCTGCGGAGTAAGCACGCTGCTGGCAGCGGGCGTGCTCCCGATGAGGGCAGCAAAGGCAGAGCCATGTCCCGGGGGAGCAAGAAGGAGCCTGGCTCCAAGGGAGGAAAAAACCCAAATGTATACACAAAAACTCTGTGGTGTGTACACGGCTCTTAAGTAACTCTGCTTGTTGGCTCTGCGTAGCCTTAAAGGTTGCGGGTCACTCGCAAATAGGGGAATCAAGTGATGGAGAATGCTGGGTTTCTGTCTTACGAAGTACTCAGCCCTCTGTAGGGCAGGGGTTTGGACTGCTGAAATAGCAGCTGGATGGAAAACACCAGCCCTTGGCAGAGATCTGTCTCTGAAAGGCAGCAGAGGTTAGCCTTAAACCTTACTGCTGTGTTTGCGGAGTTAAGAGAGCCCTGCTGTTCTCCATCCCCTACCTTGTTCCTTCTGCCTTTGTGTGGTCTCCTGCTGCCTGAGGGCAGGAGAAGCGCTCTTGTTGAGCATCCATCTGCCCCTGGGTGAGATACACAAACCCAAACCCCACCAGGAGTGGGGCTAAACAGAAGCAACCTGTTCTGTATGCAAAACCGGACCTGTGCACAGGATTTAATAGAGGAGGGAGATGTGAATGGCTTTCTATTGGGAGGAGAAAGTCATTCAATAGTTCACGTTGCTCTATGTTATATAGGTGGTGACCACCCTTTGGTGAACAAACTTCAGTTCTTCAGTCTTCAAAACTATGTTAAAACAGCTTTTGAAGATTCATTATGTAACCCATCAAGCTGATCATATCTGATTAGGAGATGTGAAAACTGAGTTGTTAGAGGAGCTTTACTTTCTTCTGGGTGGACTTAATCATGTAAAATATGCATTAATTAATTTTCCTTTCTGAAGAAAGGGACGTACTAATTTTCAAAATAGTAGAAATTCCTTATTGTTGCTATCAAGACTATGAAATAGCCTGTTCTGTTTGCTCAGACATAGGTTTTTTTTTATGTGCCTAATTATTTGTGTGCATTTGTGATGCTTACAATGTTTTGGATTCTTTTGTGTGTGTGTTATGATGAGGTTGCTGTATAGAACAGTGCTCTAATTCAGATCAGCATTCCAAATTAATCCCCGGTGTAATGCCACTGATTTATGTGGAATCATGCCAGGGATGAATTGGATGTTGTACACCACGATTTCTTTTTTGGCTTCCAGCTTACCATGTTATAACAAGTAAAACAGGTAGTTAATTACTTAATTTGGTAAATGAAAACTTCAGTTTTTGCCTAATGTTATTATTTTTCCCTAATCCTGGGTGCAAACAATGGCTGAGCTAAAGTAGGCTTAAAAGAAGGGGAACACGTTTTAATTTTTGTAGCCTAGTTTGGCAACCTTTGCTTAATGTAACTTTATACATTTCTGTATGATTATATGATAGACTCTTCCAAAATGTAACAATGTTGAGATAACTTAAAAAATAAACAAACAAAAAAGAAAAACAACATCCAAATGGGAAGAGAAACAGGCAGAGCACAATGTCTGAAGTAATGCCTTAGGGATTATTTTTCTTTTTAACTGACTAAATGTCCAGTTGACGGAGTCTCTGATAAAACAATGCTTTATAATGGAGGGCTCTGGATGGATTGGGTGCTTTCTGTAGCTTCTGACTCCTGCATAAGAATCCATTGAAGGGACAGCAAACCTTGAAAGCCTGCCCTGCTGCTGTATACTGGGGGGAGAAGACTGGTCAAGGTTACTGGCTGTGGTCTCTCCAAGACCATTTGCCAGGACCGTATTTGTTTATTCACTCACATAAAGACAGCTTTGTACACATCATGAACACCTGTGACCAGCAGCTATATTAGTTATTGGTTTGTAATTCCATAGCAGCCACACATTTTTCTCTCCAACTGTTTCTCCCGAGGACTTGTGGACAATTCTGAAAGTGTGGAAAAATACATGAGGATATACACATTCTAGCCATTGCCTTAGATCAGGACAAGCTGAATGAGTTTCTTCCCAAGCTACTAAGGAACATTTGAAGGCCAAAGGTAGCCTTTAATCTCTGCTTTGGGAAATGAATTTCAGGTCTGTTTCTAGTGTGTCTCTATCTTCTGTATTTTGAATTGAAAAGACCCATCTCACTTTTTAAGAAAATAATTTCCACTTTCTGAAATGTTGTGACAGATGAAATTCACTTTGGGTACTAAACATAATTTAGTTAGTTTTTAGATTGCTTAGTATCCATGGATGGATTATTTGATTCAAATCTGATTCAAGAACCAGGGATTGTTTGAGCTGATGCTTTAGACTTTGGCAACATGTCCTGATGCGTAGAGAGACAGGCTTCCTTAGTGTGCATAATTCTTTTTTTTTTTTTTTTAAATAATTACTTGCCTTCAGTGGTGTGCAAACTATCACCTATGCAGTGACTGCTTCATTTGTCTCCACAATTACTACATATTGATGGCTCAGTTCTGGAAAGTGCTCAACAGATCAGTTCCATGTATCTATTACAAACTCTGTCTCCTAATGGCCGATAAAATTGGTAGCTTTTAATGTGGTATTGAAAGGGCTCTACTAGAGCGCATCACTTTTCCTTTTTTTTCTTCCCAGTAGCTCAGCTCTGAGCTATACTTGCTCAGAGTCTGAAGACTAACTAGGGCTATTGAAGCTTACAGACCTTAACCCATGGGAGAGTGATTTGATTCTGTTAACACAGTATGAAACGCATCTGCAGTTTGGGAAAGAGGCTCAAGCTCTTTTGTTGCGTTAGTTTCAGGCCATCATGTGGACCACTGTTTTAGTTAATTACCTGTCAGTGTGCATAGGAGATAGCCCTCACAGAAGTTCCATCTAGATGGAGATGGAAGACCAGAAGCAAGGAGACCATACTTCACATGGCTGCAGACAACTTAGCAAACCCTGTTAGCAGGTCTCTTTTTAAGGATTTTGTGTAATTTACATTTTTAAGCTTTTGCCTTTCTTTTGTGGTTCACTGTATCTCTTGGTGCTATTGTGTAATGTAGAATTGTCTGTGCATGCTATTACTATATTTTTTTCTTCTGTAGAATCTAATTGGTCTTAATGGATTTTACATTTAACATCTGCTACACAATCTGACTTATGGGTGTTGAGAGCATCATGCTCAGCTGGAAGCGATCCACTCTGAATTGACATGCATACTGTAAGAAGAAGACAGTAATATTTCATGAAAAAACTGTCGTATTCTGTTTCAATATCCCTGTTTCACGTGACATTTTGTTTCCGTGTCTTTTATTTTTATTCATAACAGGTGACATTTGCATGAATTTATGGCACTTATTTTCTGCTCGGTCATAGTACGCAGAGATTACACTGGTGTCTCTGGAAATTGTCATAAACAAGTGTTAATAATTTCCTAATCATTAGTGGAATAATCTGTTGGAAACAATGAAAAAAAGAAAACCACTCCGACCTCAAAAACAAACAAGTAAACAAAATACCACACCACCACCTCATTGTTTATATCTTTGTAATACAGAGGAGAAGAAAACAGGAGGTGATGATTGAAACATGGAGAAAAAACGTAGGTAAAATAGCTTGAGATGTTAATTGTTCTGTAAATGTCAAATCGAGTTCAACATCCCACTGGGATAGCTAGGGGGCGGTGTGTTGGCAGGTAACCCTAAACTGCTCTGAGGAAACAGTGTTAGGAGATCCATCTTGTGGGTGGTTTCTGTGGCAATGCCAAGCTGCTCTTCATCCATCACTATTTGGTAGTGTTTTTGCTACATGGAGTGTGTCTTTGATACTTTTTTTAACCTCCCTTTTTATGTATGGAATGAATACCTGGAACTTGCTAGGCTTGGAAGAGAAAGGAGACTAAACCAAAAGTAAAATAAGGATATTGCTTCTCTGTGGAACGTGAAGGTGGGCTATTTTTTCTGAGCCTGAATCAGAGTCTCAAAGATTTGAGTGGAAATTGTTGGTGTATTTAATCCATCACGTCTCCCTGCTATGATGCAGTGTGATGTAGGAAGGCTTTAGATTTCTGACAGTATCAGAATCTAGGAATGTTGGTCCTGGTAGGACTATTGCGTGACGCTTTTTAGAACTTAGTGACTTTGTAAGTTGTCCTGTGACTTCAGAGAATTGACATACAACTTCAGGATATTCTGCTTATTAGTCCAGTTAACTCTAATATTGTTTAAAAATATATAAATAATAGTATGCTTTATCTTGACATCTTCCAAAATGTATGTCCCTGAACTTAAAAGGATGAATCAAAGCATACAGTCATAAATTACTATTATGAGAATATCTTCCTTATGCCACCATTTGACATAGTGAAATAATCCAGAGTACTGAAATTGATATTCTAATTTCAGTCATCATTTCAATCTACAGACTCAATTTCAGGGACTGATTTTTTTTAAGATATGAAATTAAAAAGGAATTAGAACAAATTCTGCTTTTCAATAGATAATGAAAACCAGAGTTTCTCTACAGCTAGTGTGTAAAGACACTGCACTAAAAATGATACCGGCAACCTTTTGATTTTCTTAAATTCAAATAGAAGTATGCAAGACTCAATACAATGATTTGTGATTGAGCTTTAATCATTATATCTACATTCTGCTCTTATTAAAATAAAGTTAAATTTTTAAGTACTGTATAACTGCTTTAATGTTTGGAACTGAGGATTGGAACTGTTGCACAGTATTTTAAAAGTAAAATTGGGGATTGTCAGAGGAAACATCTGTCCTGGTATTATATACTAGGATTACTACTAGATGAGTAACAGATTCCTTGATACAAGCAGCTATTATTTCTGGTATTTGGAAATGGAAATAGACTAGTTTTGATAACTATTCCAGACTTATACTTCTTATGCATTGGTTGGGAACGAAGTTACAATGCTGGAGAAGCTGACTTTGCTGGTTCTCTAATATTTTGCAGGAAAACTGCTTCTTGGTGTCAGATCACTTCATGTATTTTCAAGGATTTATGACAGTGGTTGCAGGGAAATGTTTACATTTTGACAGTGGAATGAGCAAATCATATCTTATTTTTTTCTTTATTGTCAACATGAATTTCTAGTTATCTACTGTTCAAACGCAGAATTTGTGTACAAAAGTTTTTCATAGTATACTGCTCCAACATCATGATTTAAAATTAAAACATTACTGCTAATAAAACATATTTTGAAACGTATTTGCTTTCACAGTGTGATATGGCTGGTAATTTCACTGCTGCTTTTCTCCTTTGCAGCAAATATGGAATTCATTATGCTGTGATGAGAATTTGTGTGGTGTGCAAAAATTCACTGAGCGCTGCACAAAGAGGGAGCTCAACAATACTCACGTTATCCTCTTTCTGCCACAGTTCTGCATTTAAACATATTTCCTCAGAAATGAAAAGCCTGTCAGCCAGCTCTCAAAGATGAAATGCTACGGGCGTGAGGAAAGACTGAAGTGGTTTCCACTAACCTAAGCCTAAGAAGGGCACTCTTTGTGGCCCAGCTGAACATCAGCATGATCTGAACAAACCATCCAGAAATAATCAGTCACATTTTGGTGTGTTATCAGCTTAAGGGTGAGGTCTTTGTTGAGGCAGGTATCTAGGACAAAGAAGGAAAGTATGGAAGGTGGTATGCATCCATTTCACTCCTGTGGGGTGACCAGGACCAGCGTGGTGCCTGGTACAGCCCCCAGCCAGCATTGCTCTGTTCTCTCAGCAGCTAGGCACATCCTGGGTGTCTCTGCAGAAGTGAATAACACGGCCCTGCTCTGGTCTTCCATCTCATTTTTTATCTCTACTTTTGGATTACTCTACTGCCAGAGTCATGTAAGAAGTCTATTACAGAGTTGAGTTGACCAAGGTCATATTTACAGGGTTTTTCCACACTACAGGCTGATTATTTGGTTGGAGGTTGTTTGGCTTGATTTAATTGTTGAGGAAAGCTGGAGTCACTATACCAGATAACATCTTAACTTGGCAAGCAGATATTGATATTTTTGTATCTGAGGATGACTATTTCATTTCTCATTGCTAGACTTTTCTTACTTAAAGTGGCAGGAATAGTAATGGCACTCTCAAATCATGGCTCTTAAATTGAGCCACAAGTCCAATGGAAAATCCTTTAAAAAATTACCTGGCAAAACTTCATTTTTCTTTAGCAAATCAAATGCTTCATGATGGATTTCCTGGGGAGGTTGTTCACTCTAGCATGATAAAACTGCATGTTCTTTTTGAGAAGAGGTAATTTATATTCTAATTAAAGTTCATATATTAACTAAATGTTAGGAGAAAAAAGTGCTAGGTCTGAAATGAAATTATCATTCTCAGTAGAGTTTAACTACGTCTCTTTAAATATTTTGCATTACTTGTATTTTTTTATTTTTAAATCAGTAATGACCTTTGCATATTTAGCTTTTGTCTCATATACATTAAGGATTGTTCAGTGTTTTTTAAATTTTTTTTAACCTAAATGGGATTAATCATACAAATAGTGTGTGAAACTCACACTCAAGCCCCATTCACAGCTGAGAGATAGACCTTCACTGGGACCGAAGCACCAAATAGTCTTGCACTAGTCTTTTACATCAAAGTGAAATTCAAATTACATGAGTAATTATTTAGTGTCATAATTGTTTCCAGTACACAAAATCCTGGCAGGAGGCAAGCAGTGATGATTTATAATTTTCATGGCACTTGTAAAAGAATTGAATGCAACCATTCAATTTTGGTTGCGTTTTATCAGAATGTGGTAACAAAACTTTGTTACGTTTTGATAGTTTAGGTTCAGAAGACATTTAAATGAAAGGGTGCATCTAGCTGCAAGGTGCCACTCCGCTTATGTAATCACATCTCTAAATATTTTCAGGACTTCACCACACATGTAAATATCACAGTGGTGTCAATGAATGTTTCCCATTTTTAGCGAAGAGATGAATACAATGGTTTAAAAATGTTTAAGCAAGTATTATTTCATATTTATGGTATGACTTCTATCTTGTCTTTCCAAGGTTGGGAGCAACGTATTTACCCATTCTTTACCCTATGCGTGCCAGCCAGGCCATAAGCAGTGGGAGGACTGCTCTCAGTGATTCATTCATCGCCATTTCTCCTGGTCAAAATTCAGTTGTTCCCTTTCTCATTGTTCTCATATTCCTGAACTCTGTTGCAGGGGCTCTGAGCAAAGGAGGCGCAGAGACAGGAGCCACTGCCTCGGGGGATTGCCTCCGCCTCCAGGCGGCTTCTGCTGCCTCTGGGCTGTGTGTGCTTGTCAGGTTTGCTTTGTAGTGCTTGTGTACACTGTGCCCGACTTCTTTTCTGTTTCAATGATATGCACTTAGCGAATAAGGAAAACCATAATGGATTATAGAATAAAAAAGTAATAGAAATTCCTTTTGAAGGGGATTCGACAACACTTTTACAACACTGTGAATAACAGTCCAGAGACAAACAACTCAATCCAAAGTGCAAGTACATGCAGCAAGAGTAACTAATGCATAGAAGTAGATATGCTGCATGTTTTCTTTGGGGGAGAAAGAGAGGGATGAAAAACTAAAGAGAAATCAACACTGTCATTATTTTTTATTAATGAAATTAAATATTCCAGCTCTTTATTTAGCATGCGTTCAGTTTTACTGTACATAATATGTAGAGATGTTCTCTTTGCATTAGCACAAAGATGTAATTCAGAAATGAAATCAGGCAGTATATTTTATTTATTTGTTAAAACCTTCAGATGTGTTTTGTATCTTTTCTTCTTCATCCTTACTGGGATTTACTCTTTAGTGGTATTAACAAATACTCCCAGAGAGAGAGGAGTTGGTGCTCAGGGACTCTTGTCACATTTTGTTGTAAACAGACTTCTGCAACTTAGGATAATAGTGAAATTGTTGTGTATATACATTGTTGAACATGGATGTTGGTAGGTTCTTTCAAGGTTTATAACTATGTAAGTGTATTCTATGGAAGGTATTAAAGTGTGCTATCATTCCAGAGGCTTTTAACCAGTAAATATTTTGTATAGCTCTTGGATATCTGTGAAGCTTTTTAAATTTGTTAAATAATAAGAAGAAATTCATGTCTAAATTCTAATGCAAGCATGTCTATATGCATAGGTATATGTATCATGTATACACACATGGTTAATGATACTCAGAGGTATATAATCTGGCAACATTGTTCGTGATTCAAAAGTTTTTCCCCAGCAGAGTTAGCAAGCTCCTTTCTTTATTCAGATTACTAATGAAATACCCATGTCTATCCTATCTGATGGTCGCAGTTTAAGGTACAAAAGAATTAAAGTGGACATATGCAGTACGATTTTAAATGCTCAAACACAAGGTATTCTTATCCTTTTGCACAAATAAGCAATTTCCCAGAATAAACGAACTTATTAAGAGGAAGAATTTTCTTTTGGAAGATCAGTTCACTTTTCCTTGTCTTGATTTCATTTACCTACTTGGTGATGACAAGCTGTATATGAAAAAACAACCATAAGTGGGCTCAGTGGGTACTATGTCACCTAGTAAAAGTAGAATTCTTTTTTTTTTTTTTAATTTCCCCCTGTCCTGGAGAGATGTAAGAGTCTCTAGGGCTGATTTTCAGTTTCTGTTTGACGTAAGTATATCCAGAGGATGTTTATTAAACATTTTCCACCTTTGTCTGTTTGCTGCTTATTTCCATACTTGCTTCTCATCTCAGACTTGCTCATCTTTTTTTCTATTTGTCAGTTTCTCTCCTTCCCCCGTGCTTTGCATTTTTCCTTCATCTTTCTGTTCAGCTAATTGCCTCAATTCCACCACTTGCTCCAGAACTGAGAATCTAAAGCTTGCATGTAATTTTCTTACCCTGCTCTGACTAGGCTGGATACAAGTCACATCAAGATGAAAGTTTGGTAGTGGTATGCACTGGACCATGTATTTAAACTATTATGCCTTATTGACAGGACATGCAAGTTTGGTTTTGTTTTCCAAATATATCTAGTTTCAGTGAAAAAACATTAGCTCAGCTACAGATTTTGAAAGTTTAGATTCACAGTATTTCTAATATCAAAATGCGAAAGAGAAATCTACTTATTCCTTCCTAACTGTGTTCCGTAATAGCTGAACTAGAGCGTGAATGTAACTTGGAGAGTCTGTGAAGTATATGCATTATTTGACCCTTTGTAAGTATAATAAAAAAGGGGTGGTGCCAATATTTGTATGTAGTGAAATATATTTTAAGGATGACTGATCTTAAAGAGGTCCAGAATTGCATATAAAAAGCTATGATATAGTTCTTTTCAATATGTTTTCATAACTTAAAAACAGTTTATTATAACAAGATGTTTTTGGTTTTGTTTTTTTTTTCCTGCCTACTAATCAAATCTCCACTAAAACCACCATACCAGCAAAACTTTCAGAGTAATGATAAATATCTATTATGTGTAAGTAGAAGTATTCTGTAATGCTTGTGGTCTTTAATCCAAGGTTCTTTTGTTCTCATTGGAATTCATGAATACTAAATAATATAAAAACAAACTACAAAAGTGTTAGAAGGCAGATAAAGTAAGTCTGGAAAATTTATCAGGGTTGTCTTTCTCCACTGTATTGTCTACGCATTAAAGCTAAACAACATTTTCTGCTAGTCTTTCTTAATAAAGACAGTTTCTTTCCCTTTTTCTTAAGTCACCCATTTATACCCAGTAACTTCTCAGTATTGTTGTTTGCAGACAGCTGTTACTATTTCTGTTAATGCCTACTGTGGCTTTTTAGTTGATCTGAAACAAAGTAGAGGCATGGTTACTCTTGCCTTTTCACCTATTTTTGTCTCTTTCCAGTGTTTAGGAATAAAAATATCACTCATTTCATCCTTCTAAAAATAACTGCATGCAATCTTGTAAGAGTGTGATCAATATTACTGAAGCTACTTGGACTTCAGGAAAAAAATATCAAAAAAATTCAGCTATGTGTGATGCAAGATAGAATGGGATGGTTGTTTAAGTAAGGTTGGATCTGTCCTCTTGTATCCAAATTTTTGGCGTTAAACCCCTCACCTTCGTTTTTCAGTGGCATCCATTCTCAGAACCACTTCTTGAGAGCAGGAACTGTCAGTATCTGTGTATGTGCATATGCCTTATCATATTAAAACAATAACAAAAAATGTGAAAGGAATATAACTATGAACACTAATTTGTAATCCCGCTTGCAATTTTTACTTTCCTAATACCTGTGGAGTTTAATTTTCTATGTTAGCAATTCCTTAGAAAGGTAAACATAGCTGCTACGTGTTTGTTTTGTCATGACTCAAACATCAATTTCTGACCATCTTCTTTTTTCACATGAAATCTTTTCATGCTGTCAGTTTGTCTCTGGGGATATAATAAATGAATATAGCATTTCTAAATGTTACAGACAAAGATAGACAAAATGTATATCCTTAAGCTATCATCCCCCCCTCCAAAAATTGAGAATAAAAGCTAACAATATCTGTAAGCTTTAGAATAACGCTGTAACTCCATAAGATAAAAGATACAAACTTTTCAGAAATGTATGGGTTATTTAGTATGTGACATTTTGAGTACTGATTGAATTTTTGTTTTATCCCATAACCTGCCAGGATTATATATATTCATATAATCATTAGCCATCAGCCTGGCCTCCAGTCATAACAACACTCACATTTTCGCTTGCACCCTTTCATTACTTGTATTTTCCACCTGCAATGGAAGTAGTTTGGTGTCTAAATTGGTGAAATTATGCCCCTAAATAACTGCATCTGTGATCACATTTAATTACAGGAAGAAGAAGGCACTTGCTGTAGAAGAGATTAGGGTAAATGCTGCCTGTCTAATCACATCCCTGGTGGCTGAGCTCTGGCAGTGCTTTATTCCTAAATCCTCTTGCTGTGGAGGTGATGAATAAAGCCTGCGTGGTCTGTGCAAGTACATGTTTGGGTCTATTCAGAGGCTTTAGTTTTTTGTGACATACTAGGGGCGAGCTGGATGTGGGTCAGTGCTGCCAAAAATATGTGGGGGCCTCTCGGTGTCTTTGGCTAGGTGGGCTGAGCAGGGCTGTAGGCCTGGGACCCAGGGCTGGGCTCTGGGGAGCTGGAGCCTGTCCTTGCTGTGGCCTTGCTGGGGGTCCTGGGCCTGATATGGGATCCTGGCCTGTGCAGGAGTCCCACGTTGGTGGCCAGGGTCCTTAAAACCAGGCCTGGCAGCAGCGGGTGGAAGGAATTTGTGATTGCCTGCTTTCTGGGACTACAAGCAGAGAAGCCAAGAGCTGTGTCCTCCAAGGACTTGTGGCAGGCCACCATCACGGGATTGCTTCAGAGCCTTGAAATCCCGGGGCAGTGATTCATGGCTTTTTTTTTTCCCTCCTTCCTCCATGCAATTTCATGAACTTCTTATGACACAAAATACATGAGAAATAACTCCTTGAGTTATTATTATACATGAAAAGCAAGGGTTTCTGGTCAAAGACACCAGGAAGGCAAGAGTTATACCTAGCAAAGGTTTATTCAGTGACGAAGCACGTTACTTGAGTTTCTTCAATGGTGCTGCTGAAATGGTGTAAATTTAATAGTAATCTTTGATTTACTAAGGTTGATCCAAATATTCTTTACATTTAGGTACAAAATACGGAGTAGGAAAAAAAAGCTTGTGTTATAAGCAATAGGTAACCTGGAAACAAAACACCTAGGAAAAAAAAATTGCTTTTCAGACTTATGTAAAAGTGCTTGATTTTTAATTAGTATTGACAAAGTGACTGCATGCAAGCCTATCTATGTTGTCACACTTAAGATGCATGAAATGTTTAAAGGAGCTTGGGGGGTTGCTTAGCTGCATTTTCTGAAAACAGTAAAAATACTCTGAAGTTTGAGAAGATGCACTTTTTTAATCTTTAATACATCTGTTTGGAAACAGTTATCTTCTTTTAATCAATAGTGAGGCTACTAGCAAAAACAGATATCCTTTTTAATGAACCATATAATTAATCACATTTTAGAATAGCATGAGTCTAAAATTGAGCTCCAAATCAATGCATATGGTCTTGAATGTATTTTCAGAAAATTCAGAAAACTTCAGGAAGAATTTCCATCTGCACTTTGAGTACCAGTCAAACAGTAGGAATAGAAGAACTGAAGTTTATGTTGCTGGTTTGGAAAACTTGGTGGTTCTTACCTTCATGACTGGCAATAAACTGTACTTGTTTGACTTCTTTATCCTGTGGCTATATTGGAGGTTTAGCAATACAGAAATCGACATTTTTAGCAAAATTCACCTTTTTTTAAAAAAAAAAAATCTATCAGTGTCTACCTCTCAGTCATTATTTTGCTCAATTAAATGAGTTTATAACAGCGATACTACTGTACAACAGCAATAGTGGTAAAAGCTATTTACTGTATTATCAAGTAGCTGTATAGCAAAGCTATTGCAAGTTACTGGGTAATTACTGGTTGTTCAGAATGTGTTGCCATAATTTCTGTACAGGAAGGTGTGTGGTGTTAGACTACAACACAGTAAATTAAGACTATTCCATATTACTTGTAGCAGCTGTGTAACACTCAGCTTTAGAGCTTCTTAATAGACTTACAAGTTCCTTGATAGAAGGAAAAAGTCTCTTGCGTTAAGGCATTCAGGCGTTGGAATAGGCTGTGCCGTGATGCTGTGTATGTTGGGCATCCTTGGAGGTTTTCAAGACTCAACAGCATCAAGTTCTGTTAACCTGGTCTGGCCTCATAGATGCCAGACCTTTCTTTTTGCTTTGAGTTTTGAGCAGAATGTTGGATTAGAGATTGCCTCAATTACCCTGTGATTCTGTGCTAGGTGTTTTAACTTAGTATTGGAACTGCTGCAGGTAAATGAAGTAGATTATAGAGAGCTTTAAATTCTGGTTACTCCGAATGTCACGAGGTTCAAAACCTGAACTTAACGTTATCATTTTACTTACTTTTTTGTATCTTACATCTAGTCTGAACTGAAACAAATACTCCAGGAAAATGTTTTTTTTTACAGGACTTTCTGGCTTAAATTCAGAACCGTAGAATGTTGAACAGGCCACAAATAAGAAAGTACCTTACACAAATTTTACAAAATTAATGTTGGATGTTACTATGGTGGTTGATCAACTTTTGCTTGAAGAAAGACATGTAAAAAAAATATACTAAATCACTACTGTTTAAATCTCTAACCACTTTCATTGCCATTCTTGAGACATAGATACCTCCTATAAAATTTAAATATGACAGATCACCTTGGATTTCTTTGGGATTTTCCTCATTTTCATATTTTTGATTGGTGTTTGGTTTCTTTAGTATGACATATTTTTGCTTGAGCTCTTCAGCCTCTGTATTTTTCCCCAGCACAGCTTGAGTCAGTTTACATAGTAACTGAAAATATGCTGAGCAGAATTTTTTTGGTAGCTTGGAAAACTTAAGAAACAAATCATCAAGCAAACATGAACCATGCTGAATTACTTTTTAGTGGTTCTCCTGGATTTATATTAATCTATCTGTAAGTACTGAAGTACCTTCTTCATAAGATATGCCTGATCTACAGTGGATTTCTAAAGCTATCCAGGGCCTAATAGGGAAGTGTCAGAAACCTCACTGGGGGAATATCCGTTTTGATTTTGTAGTGTTGTATTTGTGATTTTGTATTCCAGTGGCTAGAAAGTCTTTTTTTATCATTGTCTGATTTACTACCACGAAAATCTATCAAATTGTGAACGAAAAAGAAGATGCATTAGAACTTTTTCCCTTTTATTGATGTTTAAAAGCTTCATGTCCACCATATGTTCCATTGTGGTGCATCTTCAATAAAATGCTAAGATGCTACCAAGAAAATGTTGTCATGTTACAGTGAGTTTAAATGTGTGTATTTTTAAGTTGTTTTTAATTATCCAAATAATTAATGCAAAAGGAAAAAGTCTTGGTTGTGTACAGTCTATGACAAAAAAAGAAATTTATTATGGGTTTCTCCTGCTATTTCATCTTCTGTAGTATACCTAGAAGAAACTGCTAGACATTCAAAACGATGAGCTCCATTTTCTTCTTTCCATAAGCAAAGAACTAACTTCTGTCCAGGATAGGACAATTCTATGCATAAACCAGTTGTTCACGATAGCAGAGAGGGAAGGAAGGGTTCCTGAGTAAGAGCAGCCACGAGGCTTTGGTAAATCCTTTCTGTGCCTAAGTTGGTGTTATGTCATAGATGCAGTGAGCCGTGGAGTTTAACCCCTCAGTGATTTGCATGGGCCAGCCTCCTCATTTCAGGACTTTTTAGGCTCATCTCCAGAGTTTAATTGATCTCACAACTCTGCTTATGTCTGTCATCCCTTCTTCCTGGAGGAAGAAAACCTGGAGGGGCAGATAATTGCTTTTTATTTTAAAAATAAAAGCCTTTCATTTATGCATGATCATGTGAATGAGGAGCTTAGTGTCTGTTGGTGCTATGACCTCTTTTCAGTACTCTTTCTACCTTTATTTGTATATTACCATTGGAACTACAGTAACAAATTACCAACGCAGTATTTCCAAATATTTAAATCTGATATGTCATAACCTTAAATCTATATATCTTATATTGTGTCTATATTTAACTATCTATAAATGTTTAAAGAAAAGGTATTAGCTAGATGTGATACCCTGGCTCAGTACTCTGAGTCATATTGTGGTGGTTTGGGAGGAATATAAATAAAGTACTTTGAGATGTATTTTCCTTGTAAAATTATTGACAGGAGTTAAATTCTTGGCAAGATACTTTGCTTCTTTTCCTTTTATTAACATTTAAGAAGTAGATAGCTGCACCAGTATGTTTCAGGATGTTATTGCCATATCTCATATGCCTGTTATTTTTTCATACATTCTTAAATAGTCAAACAAATATCTCATTGATCCTTGGTGATTATTAGAATGTTTAGTGTTGAAATAATTTGTTTTACCATGTGACTTATAACACAAAGGAATTCCTAAATGATTTTGCATAAACTAAGAACTATTAGTTTCATCTTGGGTGAAAGCTTCTTGCGGTCTTTGCATTTAGTTCAGTTTATATTTATATGTAAATTGTATCAAAATACAATTATTGATTTTAACAATCATTGTATGTAATGGTAAATCCTACATCAAATAAATAAGAATTATCAACTATAGAAGACTATGCTAAAGTAATTCTGCTTTTTATAATTCTTCTTTATGAATTATATTTTTATACAGGATTTTCTATCCACATATTTCTCTTTTAAGATGATGATGTTTCACCCCTCAATGGGTAGGAAAATAGTCTCACTGGCACATAAATACATTTTCTCTTTTCTCTCCTCCAAATTAACAGTATTTCTCCAGCATTACTGGAGACAAAAAAGTGACTACATTTTAATCAAGATGCAGAAACTAGCTATGTGGCCTCTAAGAGACATTGGTTCAGCCTGAATTCGAAGCAGGATTTTCTTGTGGTGGGGATGATAAGGAATATCTGTACCAGTTAAATAACGCTGTCATGGTATAGTTTGGGAAAGAGGTAGACTACAGTGTTACTTGAGTAATTAAAATTCTTGATTAGCTGAGTGGTAACGTAGAAGTTGTAGCAAGTTATAGAAGTAAGAAACAATTTATGATAACGTTTATGATAATCAGTCTTTATAACAAATCTGCAGTTTTTGTAAAATTATGGGCTATGTGCTTTTGGTTTATATCATTTGTACGTAACTTCAGTGAAAAGTTGGTCCAAGCAAAACAGGTCAGGTCCTTTGTGTGTCCATTGAGCAATTGTAGATAATTGCACAGGATGCAAAACAACAGAAACTTGTGGCTGTATTGAGAGAAATCTTCTTGAAAGATATGAGAAGATCTTCAGCTAATGCAGAGACAAAACTGAAGAGTCCCTGATCTCTGGTTGTGCAGTCCATCTGTTAAGATGCAGTGCTTCTCATAGACTGTGAGTTAGAGAATAAAGCCTTGAAATTGTAAGTCTGAAATTAAGTTGGTGCTAATTAAGAAAAATGTCTTTTAGTAAAAAATTCTTGCTGTTAAATACTGTAGAATTTTATTTTTAGCTTTACAAAAGTCACTTCAAATGAGGCTACAGGGATGAAGAGCTCTGATGAACCTGTCTGCCCTGACACAGTACAATCTAATGGAAGCCATTGCAGTCTGTCAAGTCAAGCAGTTTTCTATAAAAGGCAGGATTTATATATATATTTTTAAAGAAGAGTGACTAATATTATGAATGGAATGTTTTATATAGGTTCAAAACATTTGGTAGAAGCTGATAGCATTTCATCTACCATGTTGCTGAACCTTTTTTCTTTGCTTTGTTTTTGTTATATTGATTTTCCACACTAGATGGCAGTGCATTAGCACTAGTGCATGATAGGGGAATTGATTTAATTTGTCCGGGGGGGAACAAATCCTTCTATTTCGTGCTTCCTTATACATACATAGCTCAAAGAATTGCAAAGGAGACTGGATTACAATCAGCCACATATGGGTGTGCAAAGGAAGATGTAAATTATTTCTCCTCTTCTGTTGTACAAAAGAAAATCCATTCAAACTGATTGAACTAGGCTTGCATTGGCTGTAGGTGAAATGAACCAGGTCTCTTTCTCTGTGCTGTCCCTAAAGAATTGCATCCATAGAAACTTCATATGAAGCATTTTATTGAGTTAGAGCTGAGAATACATCCAGACTCAGAGCAGATTGCCTCACAGTTTTGAGCCATGTGTTGTCTATGCTGAGAAGTCAGAGAAAAAAAAACACAGCTTCCTTCTCTTTCCAAGAAAACCAGGTGCTGGAGCTGTGGGGATGGAGAGCAGAGGGAGATGACTGGGGTTTGGGGGGGAAGGAAAGGTAGTTCCTAGGTATGGCTTTAGCCATACCACCCAATTTAGAGAATCGAAAGGCAGGGACGGGGAGAATGAAGAAGTGCCCACTGTAAGAGAAGGTCAGGTTTGCGACCATCCGAGGAACCTGAAGGTGTTCCAATCCATGGGATGAGATGCATCCAAAGGTCCTGAGGGAACTAGCGGATGAAATTGCTAAGCCACTATATTTGAGAGGTTCTGGCAGTCCAGTGAAGTTCCCACTGACTGGAAAAAGGGGAACATAACCCCCCATTTCTATAAAGGGGGGGGGGGGGGGAGGAAGACCTGGGGAACTACAGGCCAGTCAGTCTGAACTATGTGCCTGGCAAGGTCATGGAGCAGATATTCCTGGAAACAATGCTATGGCATATGGAAAATATGGAAGTGATAAGTGACAGACAACATGGCTTCACTAAGCGCAGATCGTGCCTGACAAATCTGGTGGCCTTCTGTGACAGGGTTACAGTGTTGGTGGATAAGCGAAGTGCAACTGATGTCATCTACCTGGACTTGTGCAAAGTCACTTTGACACTGTCTGGCGTGACATCCTTCTCCCTAAATTGGAGAGACCTGAATTCTATAGATGGACCACTTGGTGGGCAAGGAATTGGATGTATGGTCGCACTTGGAGAAAAATGTAAAAGCAGGAAGCTTGGAATTGAAATTGAACTTGAAATTAAGGTATAATGTTCGAAATTTATCGGTGAGGGCCTTCAAAACATAAGGTTATTAAAAACCAGACCCCCCCAAAAAAAAAAAAAAAACAAACAAAAAACCTACAACCCCTTGTCTCTCATTTTAATCCTCCTATATAAGGACATGAGTATTTTGGAAAAAATGCAAATATGAATAGACTGTGGTCAAAAAAAGTCACTTGCAGTACCAGGAGAAATTAAACACCTTAAAAGAAAAGCAGCAGTTGAAATAATTAAAAAAAAAAAAAATAGGCTGGATGCAGGAATAACTGATTGTATGAAAAAGAGCTGAAAGAAAGAGGGTATAAAAGAGACTGAAAAAAAGGTATCAGGAAGTCAAGAGTTACCAAAGAAATACCTTTCTCTATGTGGATTTCCTGAAGAGTCTCTTCATGGTGGGGACTTGCTCAGAAATAAGATCATTGTTTCAAGTCTCATTCAAATTTATACTTACAGGAGATAAATTCGCTGCACCACCTTTATCTTGCTCACTGGAGTTAAGCATTTTAAAATCAGGAAAGTTTTTGCCTGGGGCTGGGAAGACTACTGCCATGAATATATTTTCTTAAAGAAAATTTAACTAAAGTTGGTGTCTCCTGGGACCTCAATGAATGCAGCTTCTGCCTTATTTATTCAGGTTTATTTTATTTTTTTGCTACATTTCTACTGAATGAGCTGGATAAAAACAAATTGAAATGCAGGAAAACAAATTTTTCTCTCACTGGTTTTTACTAGGTCTGCCACACTAGCTGAAATTTCATTAATACTGCTGGCAGGCAAACATTCCTTTGGCTTTCCTATCTTTTACCATGATGTTCACAGAAACTTTTAGCAAAATGTGCTGCTGTTACTTGCTGTAATTTTTTTGTAGTTCACAGAAAGCGTAGTCCTGCCTATAATTTATTACATAATTCTGCCAGAAGATGCAGATGGCTTGCTATAAAAATGCAGCTCAAATTGTATTTGACTTAAACTATTCCTTGTTTGTTAGGAAAAGCAACAAATGGTGCGAAGTCGGAATTTGTCAGGAACTTTGTGCTAGAAAGTGAGCCTAATTCTTGGGACAATTATGTGGGAGGTAGAAGTTGCCAGTTCTATAAATCAGAGAGAACAAATGACTGAATATAGACCTCCCACCTCTGACTTTTCTAATCATCAGGTTAGGTTGTTGAGAAAAATACCTACTCGCTTTTAAGGAAAAAAAACAACACAGTTGCATTCAAATATAAATATGATGCCGTGAAGATTTACGTAAAACAGAAACTTGTTTTCCAGTTAGGCTCCTTCTTCCCATCAAGAGGAGACATAGCACAGAGCTGTTAGAGGAAAAATGTCTGGGGTATTTTAAGGAAAAAAAATACTATCTATACAATCAGTATTTATAAAAGTTAATATTTGTTTATATGAACAGTATTATGCAGATATTTAAAATGGTGGGAGTTCTTGCTGCTGTTGTTGTTGTTTTTTACGTTCTGTCTTGCTTTTGTTTTCTTTCCCAAACATCTTGTGGTCAGATGATGAATTTGGATTTTCTTTTTGATGTAGATCTTTGGGAATTCTGAAAAAAAGGATTCGGAGAGTAGGTGAACTACTCCCAGAGTTTGTCTTCCTTTCAGTCTTCTGTTGTGAGCACACAGTTTCACATACTGGACGATACATGGTAGCCAGAGATCTAGGGTCCCTCTGGGTACCCCCCTGCTAGAATTTCTTTAATATTAACATAATTGCATTTTGAGAGGCTCCACTAACCAATCTGGGTAGTATGCAGATCAAAATCTAGTTTAAAAAGAAGATAAATTGTAAACATTCAATGTAAGTAGCAAAGAAACGTAACATCTATATTTTTTAAAATAATTAGAGAGTCTCATTTGAATGTGGTTATCTCATCAGTAGATTTGTAGCCATTCTCATGTTTTTTAACAGCAATGTTAAGCATTTGGAGAAGCAGCAGCAATCTTCGTGTTCAGGCAATCCGTGAGCATCTTGCTCTAATAGCAGTTTTTTATCTTGCTCATATGGCAGTTCTGATTAGATCTGAAGAACAAATGAATGACAGGATTCTTCAAACCACCCAAATGACTTGTCTTTACTCATATCTGTGATTTATTTGTAAACAGTTGGTTTGCTTTCAAGAATCAGGCTTTGCAAGCAGAAGGAATACATATTTGTTAAATTTGCACACCCATAATCCAAGCTTTATTTCCTCAAAAAGGCAATGTGCTCTTCCAGACTATTTTCTTGGGTTTACTGTGGCTGTGTTTTTGAAAAACAAAACAATGTCACACCTATCCAGTTTTGATAATCTTGACATTCATGAAGAGCACATTCATTATGGGTTCCTACTACTACTTTCCCTCCCCAATGTTTTGCTTGCCTCCTCCTGGATCTGAAATGTCACCTCCACACGGAGTTATTACTGTTGCTACGTTGACGTTAGCATTCCTTGGTACGGCTTTTATGCCATCCAATTGCTTACCAGTCGAGTTTTGCAGATTACACTTGAATTACTCTAAACATCATCTGGGAGATATCCTTCCAACTCATTGGACTTGGGAAAAACATCCTATCATAAATTAAATTTTGAATGGCTTTTCCTGTCACAGATACTCCTGCAAAATATTCATTATGCACTCCTGTTGTCCTCCTAATTTCTTCCTTTTCCTTCTTTACTTGAACCTATATAGCTTTTTTATTTGTTTGCCATCATCTTCCTTTTGAGAGGCTTATAGATATGTTCATTATCCTTTTGACTGTGATATTATTTTTCTTTTGTTTTGATTTTTTTATGCATTTTTAACTCCTTTCTTTGCTGTCACTTAGTTTTTCTGCCACTGTGTTTTCTCCTTACTCTTCTTTTTTCTTGTTTTAATTCATTACCTTTAAGTTTTGTTGTTATTTTAATTTAAAAGTCTCTGTTGCCTTATACAATTGCTTCTAAATGGAAGGCATTCTACCAGCAGTTGAAGACTTTGTTCTCAGGGGGTTTAACAGACAATCCCTCTACCTCATTTTATGATTTATTCTGTTTTTATCAAAATTAAAACCTTTAAAAGACAGCAGCTTTGGTTCTTTCTTAATTGTCTTTGTTTTCTCATCTTGTCTTGCCAGACATATGGAAACAGCTGGTTCCCTTGTTTCCATTCCTTAACTGTTACTTCCCATGGTCACATTCTGTTCCACAGCGGTGTAAGTTCTTTGGGTGGCATAATAGAGATAAAGAGGTTTGTATTTTCTTTGTAAAATGTCACGCTTCCTTATTCTTTCTTTCAATTCATGTTTTAAAATGGAGACTGAAATACATGATCTCGCTGTTTAAGGCTTCATTTTTTTTTATTCCTTCATGAATAAGTTCTGCAACATACTCGAAGTCCTTTGTTTCCATTCACTATTGTTGGTTTCTCCTTTAGATCCAAATCCTTGGTCCAGCTGAAAAGCCAAGTTGTGGCTGCCCTTATAGCATAAAAAGTAAACCTTTATGCATTTTTATTTATTATTACAGACAAAAATATAAAAGCTGCAAAGATATTAGTCTGTTTTTCTCCATATTTTTGTTTATTGCAGTTACTTTCTGCCTCACTTCATATAAAAGCAACTAAGGTAGTGAGGTATATTTATGTCCTTCCCAGTTAGGGCCAATAAACTTACAAAACTGAAATAAAATAGTTTGTGCTAATATTACTATGCAATTATTTAATGAATTTTCTTCTTGGAAAAATTCCCTAAAAAATTAATGGGAAAATGGCTAATTTTATCCAACTTGAAAAATATTTAAGAAAACACAGAAAGCATCTATCCTAAAAATTAATGCTCAGTTATTTTTATTCCCCATCCTGTATTCTGTGGACTCGAGTTTCTAGCTTTAGATGTGCAACTTTAGCATTACCTCATTGTCATGTTAACTTTGTGAAACTTAATATTGAACTGAGTTTTTATGGAAAACAATATTCTCTTCAAAGACAACAAGAGAATCATAAGCCATTAAAATTCAAGAAGAATTCTTTGAGAGAAAAAAGATCATATTCAATTCTGCCACGTGTTAAGAAGTCAGCAACAAAAGACAGGATATTTATCTGTGATGATCACAGTGCTGTATACAGACAGGAGGCAAAAACAGAACTGGCATTTTAATTTAAATATCCAAAATTGCTGGTCCTGAGGATCCTAAGTATCACTATTAAAATTATTCTTTCTCTTAGTTCACAATTGTAGTACTGACAGCCTTCAGTCTGGGATGCTACACTGGAGGCTCACCGGCCTGTTGGAAATTGCTGCCCACCACCGGTCCTTCACTTCTGACATCCAGAAGGGGCAGCTTGTGCCAGCGCTGTTTTTCCTTGGACTGGCTTGGGAAAGCCAAGTTTGTCATACCAAGAAGGGAGCTGAGATGCTTCAAAGACGTGGGAAACTGAGAACGAGGACAGAAGCAGTTGAGAAGAGAGACCTTTTCCGTTTTCTTTTCACAGTGACTAAATACAGTTTATTTAATCAAACAGTAATACAAACCCCAGAACATGATGTGTTCACTTGTGTGTTCCCCTTGGACTTTGTGGATGTGCCTAATACTTTATCATTTGTGTTCTTAGTGTACTTGCTTTACTATTTGACATTTAAAGAATCGGTTGAAACGAGTTTTGCAAAATAGAATATCTGCCCTAAAACCTTCAATCTATACCTTCTAGTACTAATAACTATTTATTTACTCTGTCAGAAACCAGTTGAAAATCCCTCAGAGCAGCTCCATATTTTTGTATGACACAATGAAGAAAGAAAAAAAAATTCTAATTTCCCTATGTTATTTTAAAGTCACATCACTTTTTCCATATGTTTGTAAATGATGTATCATATATTGTTGCTCCTTTCTGTTTGCATTATTTAAATCACTGGGGAGTGGTGAGTTTGTTAATTTTTTATTGAAGTATTTGCCAAAAAATCTTTAGACAGAGGTTGCCGAATCACTGGTCTGGCCAGCTTCACCCTGTGTTTGTAATTCTCCTTTTCCTGGCTGGAGGGTGGAATTTTTTCTGGACTATAGTGATTTTTGTTAAAGGAAATTTTACCTCACTTCTCCTTTCAGCTTACAAAAAATTGTAAGGACTTAAGAGAACTTAAAAACATTTTAACAAATGGGAATAGACTCTCTGAAAATAAAAATAAAATTAAAAAAAATAGGTTTCCGTAGTAACATCTGTAGAACATTTGCAAAAGTTTGATTTTATTACATGGTTCTGTTGTATGGTATGAACGGATCAGTTTGGCATCCTGAGTTATGCTTTGCATTTCTCTGGGTCCTGGCTCATAGTGGCAATATGAACAGCAATCAGCATGATGTGCGGATGAAGGCAGAAGTGTCCAGTGGCAATCTGTGTAGACGATTTAACTTCTCATTGTCATGAAAGTTTTATTCATCTGCTATATTTATAGGATGGAAGAGCTTAGGGAGGATAGCTGCAGCCTTTAGCTTCATTTTGTTACAGAACTTTTATGAAAAAATATGCAATAAAACGTGGAATCCTATATTTTAATTAGTGTTACATGCCTTTGTGTTAACAAAATCACCAGAATTGCCTGTTTTGTAGCATTGTACACCTCATTGTTTTTCATTCTCTGAAAATCTACTTTTTGGCAGATGTAATTCCTGCAATACTGCAGTGGACCCCAAAATACAAATTCTTAACATTTGAGCGGTTCTGCTGAGGAAGAGTATGAAGGATTGTATCCAGTAAGGTCCAGTGAGGAATTGGCTATGGTCTGATGCGTTTTCACATAGGTTAAAGCATATGTAAATTAATAGAATACAGTAATAATTTTATTCCTGTGAGCTGATGGCAATCATTCTGCTATGGTCTGCAGAAATTAGATATTCTCAGTTCTTTCTAGCGCAGCTGTGTGGGAGATGAATGACAGCACCTTTGTTTCCTCTGTTCGCAGTCAGTCTTCCTTCCTGCAAAGCTCTTAGCAGTCACTCTGAGAAGTGAACCTAATTTTTTTTACGTAATCCAGTGTGTACGTTTGTAAGAAAGGTATGGTAACTCAAATCTCATCAATAAAGAACAAAATATAATTAGAAATCAAATATCCCTAAGAATCAGATGAGATGAATTACCTGGTCTCTCAATCTTTATTTAGAATACATTCTATATCTTAAGGCAGAGGATAAAGATAAAACACTAGATTTCCTCCAGCGACCTATTGAGACAACAAAGCAAATAGCTTTGTCGCAGCCTCGCTGCAACTTTCAGCTGCACTGGTTGGTTTTGTAGAAAAATAAGCCATAAGCCTGGACATGGCATTGCAGATGCTCAGGTCCAGCCCCTTGCCTCAATAAATAAGTGTACATAGTCCTGTTAATATGTCTATGTTAATTTAAAGCCTATTACTCTGTCCATTGTCACTACTTTTGTTGGCTAGAAGCCACCTTGAAACATCCAGCCTTAGCTCTACCCAGAATCAGTTTATTCTTTTTGTGATTTGCTCTTATTTGCTGGTAGTTTACATAGGCCTTCTTGTCCATTCTAGGAACAGCTGTGTTCTTCCTGTGTTTGTTTGCTAACATGATCAAGGTATGATTTTGTTGTGTACTCTTATTTGATAGTGTTAACATTCGTCTAATTTTCCCAGTACCTTTATTTTCTGCATCTGAGCCTCTGGGGGGAAAAAATGTTAGAATTGTATAGAGTACATCCAATGAGACTTTATCATTATTGTGGCATTTACATATTTTAGAATAAAGTCTATTTTTCACAAAGACTTTCTTTTCAAACAGATACTAGCTTGCTCTTTGAAATTTACGTATAAGTTGCTTTTAAAACTCTGACTACTGCAAAACAAAAATCCTCACAATGATAATGAAATGTTAGTTAAACATCAGAGACAGAATCAGCAGTTTTCAAATTTGGCCTGCAGCATGTGTTTTTCCTTTGGAAAATTCTGGTTTTCCATTCTTGAGTTTTTCAGTGCACTTGTATCTCAGGTGTTAATAGAAGGGAAGAAGAACTGTGATGAATGCCAAAATGAGCTACAGTTAAAATTAAGCTTAGAATGAAATAACATAACATTTAGCTGCATTTGTCACCACTTGCTATTGGAAAATATCTTGTTATGAAATTCTCATGATAAGTACAGTTTATTATTTTTTTCAAGAGAATTCCTTGATTATGCAAGTAGCAATAATCTGGAAATTGAGTGGAGTAGCCTACTGCACTTCTGTGTTGTATTTGATTTCAGTCTCTTGCAAAATGGTGTGTGTTGCATGATGTTCTTGTGGTTTAAAAGGTATAGAAGTGGTCTGTTAAGATCGGTGATGTTCAAAAGTGGAATAAATAACCATGTTGGACTTTTCACCCTTTCCAATTTAAAACAGCATTGTTTCTTGTATTTTAGAAGCATACAAAATGCTTAGGATTATCACTGATGTATTTTAAAGTGGATTCAAAAAAAAAAGTTGGTTATCTCTGAGACCATAAATTGAACTCACACACAAGTGTTTCCTTAAGGTTTCTTTTCATTTTTTATATGCTTATTTGTGTACTACTAACATGTATATTAAACTTAAGAATCTTGCATCATACCATCACACATGGTTTGAAGAGTTTTTAACATTTGTGCATGCTATAATTTAATAATTGTTGCTCCGTGGTTTGTTTTGTCCTTTAATTTGATATAAAATTAATTATATCTTGAACTCTACCTGTTCCTCTTTCTTGAAGCTAAATATGTCCGTTAGAAAGGAATGCTATATTTCCAACAAAAATTGAGCAACAAATTTGATACCTGCTGTGAGTGTTCAGAGAACTGCTCCCAGCTGTGATATTAATATTGCATTGTTTATCAGGAAGGTAACTTGCTGAGTTATTTCAAGTTAAAGGCCAGGGTTATCTCCCACTGAGATAATAGCAGCATATTTCTCTGCAGAAAAGTGTTGGTCTAATAACGTTTCTTTAACCGTGCTGCTGAACCGCAGTACCCATACAGCTACATACATTAAGCTTAAAATGACTTTACATTGTACATTCAGCACTGAATTATCCTGTCGTTAAAATATGTTTTTTAATTTTTAATAAGTATGTTGTTACCCAATGCATTCTTGTTTTTGTATTTTATTATTACTGAGCTTTAATGTAGATATTCAGGAAAATTAGCTGCATAGAATTCTTAAACACTTGAATGTTTTAAAAGTCAAGTCCAATTTTTGTATTTAAAATGGTACTAACTATATTATTTATTAAATATTAGTAATTTTAAGGGGAAGTTACAAATTTAGCGTGTGTTGATGAAAAGAGCGTAGTAGGTTGTAGTCTCAAAATCCTTCGTCTTGTACAGGTAAATACAAAATAACATTAACATGATATTCAGTCAACTAGTCAGTGAGTTTAGCAGTACCCTTCAGTCATATTTTGTATTTGGTAGCTGTTCTCACAGTTTGTACTAAAAATATTTCTAGGTCTCCTAACTGAAGCAAGACAAATAGGCTCCAGCATATTGTTTATTTTCTGCCAGAGACAATGGTAGTATAAGATTATGAGGAGGTATAACAGCAATTAGTCTTATTTCCCACAGTGAGTATTCAGTAGTGATATTTTAAACATTTATAGTCCCTCACACCTGAAGATTTTAATACACTTTAAATGTGTGATTTACTGCTCCCATCATCTCTAGGACATATTGGGATTACCATTTGCTTTAAATATAGTGTTAGGCAATCAGAGAAGTTAATATGAATCTGCAAGGTATTTATTAGGGCTGCACTAAGCGTGTGAGTAAGTGGAGAATACAGTGTATTGCAGAATTAAAACTGAGGTGAGGAATTACATGAATAAATGTGTTTGAAATAGAATGGAAGGAAAGGAAAGTAGAAAGAAAATGCATTGAGTCAATTCAGTGTAAATTACTTCTCCATCCTGAGTATATGTACAAAACTTAATAACTAATAGAAACAAAATGGCAGGTTAAAGCAACATCCATAATACTGGGTGAAAGTTTGTTAGGAGAAATGTTATCTTAGTCTTTAAATTGAAAAAATAGCTAATGCACTGAAGATCTGAACAGTTAAAACATTGTTCAATACACAATACCCGGCAAGGGAAACTTCCATTCATTTGCTGTAGCCACAGTTGCAGGTGACACATTTAACAAATGGACTCAGAACAGCCAGGTATGGCCAGGTCTTAATTTTCCATGGATGCATTACTCAGTTTCAGGGTTAAATGTGCTGCTGGTGCAGAGATACCGGAGCTGGCTCTGCCTGAGCTGCTTTCATTGCAGGAGAAGTGCAGCAATGTCCAAACTGAATGCACAATATGCCTGTAACTGCTTGCTGGGTGCCTCCCTGGGGATGTTTGTGCTCCATGCTCATCTGTAACAACCTTGCTATGTGTTCTTAGGGCCTAATATTACTCATATTTTGTATTATACGTGGTTTGGGGTTACTTAGGTTATCCAACCCCTTCAGAGTCTGAGTGCATAATCAAGAGCTGATTGTTGCCTGCTGTTTCCTCTTTACATTTTTTATGTACCAATTTGCTAGGAAACTATATTAAAAATGGATTAAAATTAAAAATGCTAATGTTAATGCCATAACTTGCATGTGACTTCACAATTAGGCATACTGCTGTGTTTTAGTAATAGGATTCATTATCTCTCCTAGTGGCAAAGAGGCATTCTTACTACTAACTTAGACATTTTGCTCGCCTTGGGCTTTTGGTGCAAACTAAATTTAAACTGTTCCTGCAATGTAATTCTTCTGCAGAAAATTGATAAGGCAGTCCACTTCAGAACTTTATGTGGAGTAGATGCACTTTGGAACAAATAGGAAGTAGTATGTGATTTAAATTTCACACGGTTTTGTTTCAGATCCCTTTCACAGTGAGTATTAAGCCCCACTTTATGGTATTTTCACTTCTACATTCAGAATTTTAAAGTTCTCATCAATTGTTTTGAATGCTTTGTCATAGCATGCCGTGAGTTTTAGAGAGTCAATTATACACATATTCACATATGTTATTTTTGGCTGTGAAACAATATTTTATTTTAACAGAAGGTATCATTGGCACTGTCAGAGCCGTTGCTTCTCAACCACAAACACCGATCTGTATCTTGCTTATTATTTATGGACTACTTGTAGCATTATTTGGAAATAGTAGAATAGGAATCCACTTAAAAGATATAATCATGATGTTTTTGAGATAGATAGAATTGTAAATTTTACAAGTAATGTGAAGTTTTTGAACTTTTTTTTGACAGAAGTAATTTTAAATGCTTAGCATAGCCATTTCTATTTGAGATATATTCAAAGGTGTAAGAGAGAAACTTCTGTTTTGGGTAAAAAGCTTTACACTTTTTGGTTACTTCCATAGTAGTGTATTGTGTCTTAAAATGCAATGCTGTGGAATCTTTCACATTCTCTTCCTGAGCTGCCTATAATTGAATTCTTGGTCAATCAGTGGCATTTCCTCTGTAATCATGAGATGCCATTTGTTTCATCAACATCATCAACTGCCTCACGGAGAAATATGACAGTATAATATTACACTCACTGAAATTATGTGAAGTAGATATCTGAAAGGTTAAAATCTACATTTTCACATGTGTCTGTCAGGCACTATCTGAGTAAGAAGGAAAAGAAAAAAGATGAGGATTTTCAATAACAATCTTTTCCTCTGGCCTTCAGTTCCACATAATATGCTAAAAAGATAGTTGCTTTTAAAATACCAAACAGTTTTTTCTTTGAAAGATTTCCAACTTTCTCATCTAATATGTTGTATCAGGCTCCTGTTGAAATGGAAATAAGCTGATATCGGTATTTTTGCCTATTAGTCCACCTGCATATGTCCCCGTGGACTTGGATATAATGTGCAAGCTGGTCTTTTTGTTACAAGGCCAGGGCATTTTCTTATTAATATAACTGTGCTTACAATGTATTCCCAAAGGCTTTGAAGAGCCTTCCTCTGTGTCTTTGAGCCAAGTGGAAAATGTAAGACTTTCACAAAAATTTCAAAAGCTTTGATGTTGCTAGTAAGACCATAGGTAGCATTTGTTTTTGGAACATATGGTAATGAAGATAAGAGTGTGTTTCATATTTAAATCTTTAGTTTTCAGGATTCCTCATTACCAGCACACGACCACCAGTAAAATCAGTATAGCTTCCGCTCTTAAAGTGAACCATTTGTCTTCAATTTCCTAGACACTTTCATCATAATCCTTAGCAAATGAATATATATAAAAGAAAAATGGTGGGAGGATACATATATTTATATATAAACACCAATTTCTGTTAGGAAAGCGCTTCACTGGTAACTCACACTTCAATATTAACTCAGATTTTGGACTTCTGACTCTGCCTCACAGCAGAATATGCTTTGTTCGTTGTTCCCATGCTACAATAGCCTGTTGCGTTTGTGACCTATCTTTGTGACCTTTCATACAATTAATAAACCAACTTCATTTCAGCTGTGTTCACAAAGATTGCCTCTTGCTGAGTAGCTCTCAGTCATTGAGTCATTGCCTTTCCCAGCTGTGAAACTCTGTGAAACTTCCTTGCAACTTCCTACCTGAGTCTGTGTTGCAAGACCCCCTCTGTCATTTTTGAAGAAGGTACTCATCTTGAGTAGTACCTCTTCCTTTAGCCTCACCCAGATGTGTAAGCAGCTATGAGCCTGTGAAGTGTGCACAAAATACACGGAAAGCAGTGATGCAGCTTTCTGTCTTAGCAGCAAAATGGTGAGAATCAGACTATTCTTTATCAGCTTCACCTCATGGACCCTGCCCCAGTGGCTGGCTGTGCTCCACACCTTGAAGGTGTCACCAGAAGTGTACAAGGCATGGATGAGCTGACAGGAATAGGAGCAAGGCAGAGAAAGAGGAGGGAGTAGGCAAGGGATGGAAGAAGAGTGCTGAGGGTCCCTGCAGTGTAGTCCTTACTTTTTATTTTTCCTCTTCAGTCTGTAGATGAGGCCAAGCAAAATCCTTAGAGCTATATATCTTAAAAGTTTCCGTCAATAACAACACTTCCAAACAATGATTTTTGTCTTGTTTTGGGTCCTTCTTTCTTGCACTCCCTCTCAATGCTTGTATCTTCACCTTTAGCTGCAAGTCCTCGAGCCTGCTACATGGTTCTGTACAGGTACCTTGATCTGCTATTAAGTGCATTGCTTTTGTTTACTTAATCCTGCAGTGATCTCCTGCCTGCCAACAGCTGGTGAAGAGGCATGCATTAAATGCTGCTCATCCCTCCTGGCTATGAAACTATATGGGGCTGAAACGTGTGTATCTCTCATCAGAGCACATTTTGGCAGTGTCCCCTTTCCAAAAGAGCAAGTGGGTGGAAATTGGAATAGATTGCACACTCTCCTCTACCTTAAGTATTCCTGTGCTCAACACCATAAGCACAGAAGAAGAATATAAATAATCTGGCCAATCTTTGATTTTGCTAAGCCAGATTATGTGAAATAACCACAACCTTTGCTCTTCCACTGTCTTCTAAAGTTTTTGTCTTGTGCTTCCAGATTCTTTGAAACCCCTAGTGTAGAAGTTGTCAGATTTCTGGCAGTAGTGTGAGTGATGCCTTCTGTCTCTCCTATCTCAGACAGAACCTTAGCCATTGATGATAGGGTTGGCTCCACAGAAGATCTGTAGGGCTGCTTTACTAGGGCAACTTGGTGATTAACCCACCTGCAGTGAAGCACAAATATCTGCACGGGGCAATGCCATAGGGCAGGCTCTACAGCTCTGTGATTGTATGCATACAGAACTACAGCATATCATTATGTATGTTTAGGTATGTACAACTTCTTTTTCCTGCCTCTACTACCTGGTCTATCTGGGAAGTTTCTGTGACATTTCTTAAGTCCAGTTTAATCTCTTCCACATATATTTTTATTATCTGTCTACGTGCTGTCAACTTTCATCCTGTCCCCCAGAACTGCAGTCTCCCTTGTAGATACACATGCTCCTTCTTTTGCGAAATACCCATCCATACAACATAGACTCACACGATGTACTTGCAATACTTCCACAACCCTCAACTGGGCACGTTCCTTGGGAGATGGCAACTCCCCATATACCTCGAGCACAACAGCAGTGTGTCTCATAAGGGACAGTGGCAGGTAGTAAGGAGTGTCTGGATATCAATTGGGATGGTCAGTGTTAGAATAAAATCCCATACATTCAACAGAGACACAGGTGGAGGCTGTGCTGTAGCAATACTGATCACATTGTCCTTGTCCAGCTATGGAAATGACCTGCCATGAGGTGAAGGATCTGACAAGCTGTTGTGGTTTAGGCTCGGCAGCAGCTCAGCACCACACAGCCACTCTCTCACTCACCCCAGGTGGGATAGTGGAGAATTGGAAAGGTAAAGCGTAAGAAGAACTCATGGGATGAGGTAAAGACAGTTTAGTAGGTAAAGCAGAAACTGCATGTGCAAGCAAAGCAAGACAAGGAATTCCATTTGCTGCTTCCCATCATGAGGCAGATGTTCAGCCATTTCCAGCAAAGCAGGGCTCATCACGCATAACAGTTTCTTGGGAAGACAAACACCATCACAGCCCCCCAGGCTCCTTGCTGACAGGGCAGCATGAGAAGCTGAAAAGTCCTTGGCTCTGTGTGAGCACTGCTCTGCAACAACCAAAAGCTTTGGTGTGGTATCACCAAGGATCCAACCACAGCATCCTACAAGCCTCTATGAAGAAAATTAACTCTATCCCAGCCAAAACCACGACACATGCCTTAGTCAGCCAGTCTTCCTCAGTTCTTTATGACACTCTCAACTGCCTGCATCATTATGCACCCTGAGTATTCAACTGGAGATGATGATAGCTTAAACTAGTTCATTTTTTTGTCAAATGAAAGTCCATTGCATATGACAAGAGCTGGTAACTCATTAGTCACACCTGTCAAAAAGCAGAAACTGCTACAGTAGGTGTTTGTAATCTTGACTAATTTCAGTTAAGAGTTTGCCACATACTGGAGGTTCTTTTTTGAAAAGCTCAGGGGCCTCAGCACAGATACAAGAAAACCAGCTTCTTGGATGGCATCTGGCAAGTCACATCAAATAGTCTGTGTAGTGATATACTCATTTATCACTTCCTTCTGGGTATGCTTTCAAACAGATAATTTTTTGGATATGTTGCAATGTGGTTAGGATGGCTCAGTGGTCTTCTTCAAGAATAGTGATATGATTTTTCTCTTCTGAATCTTTTTTTCAGAGTTTTTTTACCTCTTAATGTTTTAAGATTTGCTACAGGTGGAATGGCAATATCTGGCAGCACGTTGAAGCGGTGGCAACACCACAAGGATGGCAATGAAGTAATGCAGAGATGAAACAGCCTTCACAAGACGTAGTTGAAAGAAAGGCCAACATCGCAGCATGCAGTGATTCATCAGAGCACAGCAGTGGGGGCAGCAGTGCTCTCATCAGTTTGCTGAATTTATGGGACTGAAATCCCCAATCAATGACAGATGACACAGGCAGAAATGTAACTGGCTATGATATCATCTTATGCCTCGTTCTTCGGCCCAGTAGGCACAATAAGCGATCGTAATGGCAAGCATGGGCAGTTGAAAGAACCGCATGGTTTTACTTGGGAGTAATCTCTCTTGTTTCAAAATTATTTTCTAATTCACATAATTCTGAAACCAAATCCCATGGTGCAAATGCACTCGCATTGACTTCCTCAATGCATCCCAGCTGGGCTGATCTAATTTACAAGCAAACACGTTATTTCAGTGACTGCAGCAGCCCTTTACAATGAGCGCTTGCTGCTTGTGCTCAGGGCCACTGCTTCTTTCCCTGAGGAGCAATGCCACATGCTCCTGCCGGTTGTGTTTATTCCTCAGCAGGATTTCACCACTCATGTCACAGCCCTGGTGTGGTGTTTGGGGATTGGGACCTGTGGGGCTGAAGAAGCAGAAAGCAAGAAAATGTAACTTTTTATGGGTAATAACATGATCAAAACCACTCCATCTGGATCTTCATAGAGAGGAGCAGTGTATGACCTTATTTCCTCACAGGCAAGAAATTATATTCTGCATATATAGCAGTGGCATTTCATCTGGATATTCATACCTCAAATAACTTCAGTGTCCTTTTACACACACATCACATTTTTGCCACCTGCTCTTATTTTCCCATCTGTGTAGGAGTTTGCTGCCTTCTTCAGAGAGAAAAATAGCAAGTCCAGTGCCATTATTGCTATTGCCTCTTTGCATTTATCAGTACCAAGGTTTCCCTTTACCTTTGCTTCTTTAGTCCTTGAATCTCTTCAAGGACTCATCAACAGCCTGACATGGAAAACACTAATGTTGACTGTTTTAATGTTGTCCTTTTCATTGTTGACTTACGCTGTTGCCAGCTAGCAGCCTGTCTGCTTTTATCCATATGTCATTTCATGACTGGCACTGAAAATGCAAACTGTTGGCAATAGACTTGCTGCTTACTAATTGCCTTCAGTAATACTTTGAAACTTGACTTTTTTTTCTTAATTCATAAAAAAAAAATGAATTATAATAGTGCTGTTAATATGACTAATACTGCTTTTTTTAAAAAAACGCTTTGCTAACAACACCAGTAGATCTATTTCTGGGCACATTGTTGTGGTTTAACCCGGCTGGCAGCTAAACACCACACAGCCGTTCACTCACCCTCCCCCCTCCCTCTCTGGGATGGGGGAGAGAAATGGGAAAGTGAAGCCTGTGAGTTGAGATGAAGAGAGTTTATTAAGACAGGAAAAAAAAAATAATACTGTATACGAAACAAGTGATGCACAATGCAATTGCTCACCACCTGCTGACCAATGCCCAGCCTATCCCCGAGCAGCCGGCCCCCCCACCCTGGCCAGCCACCCCTATATATTGTTTAGCATGACATCAGATGGTATGGAATACCCCTTTGGCCAGTTTGGGTCAGCTGTCCTGGGTCTGTCCCCTCCCAGCTCCTGCTGCACCCCCAGCCTGCTCGCTGGCAGGGCAGAGCGAGAAGTTGAAAAGTCCTTGGCCTGGTGTAAGCACTGCTCTGCAACAATTAAAACATCAGCATGTTATCAGCGCTCTTCTCATCCTAATCCAAAACATAGCACCCTACCAGCTACTAGGAGGAAAATTAACTCTGTCCTAACTGGAACCAGGACACACATGCTCTACATTAAAAATATAATACTGTTAATTTAAAAGCCATGCAAAATATAGCTAAGATAGTAGACTGAAGTGCCATACATATATCACCAGCAGTGATCCATAGTAAAGTATGTAACTGTCAAGGCATCCTAAGTGTGTTTGAAAACCTTGTTCCTAAACAAGTTTCTGGAAGATTTTAGTTGTGCTTTGTTGAATTGTTGCTACAGAAATCTGATTATTGCACCTGGATATTAGGTAGTCATGGCTGTTTGGAAATGCTCTGAAATAAATTTGGTAGCTTTTTTGTTTTAGAAGACTGTAAAATGTAAGATACTTGGGTGATTTTACTTCTTTATGTAAAAAATGACAGTCCTAGCAGGGAATAGCCAATGGTTTATGTTTCCAAGCTGTCTATAACAAATAAAAGGAAGGGTTCTGATCTGAAAAGTCAGAGATTCATAGGGAAATTTGCAAAACATCAGGGTGTAGTAATTTAAGTCCACTTGAGAACTAATTTCACTCATATGGTTTAGAAAACTGGAATGCCAAGGACATTTGGTTTAGTAGCTTGGGAGAGGAGATGTAAGCTTTACTGACAACAGTGTCACTACAGAGGCATTTACTAAATTGTTTCAACAACAGTCTGTGTTGCCTTTGTGAACTATGTTTATAGAGATTTACTTCTCATTTTTCTTGCTCAGATAATGTTTTGTTTTCGGTGCTGGTTGAGCTGCCTTTTTTACTTGTGACCTTTTTGCTGTATCTTTAAGCGTGTAAGCATGAACCAGCAGACCAGGGGAGAGAAATGGAAAGTACAAAGGAAATAGAAAGTTCAAAGCTTTCACAGAATGCCTTTAGGTTCTTGAAGTCTTTCAAGTTGAAAAGTATGATGAAAATTAATTACTTGCTGGTGCTAAAACATAATTAAGAAATAATAATAATTAATGGCACAATATACAAAATTTAAACAAAAGTTATGTTATTAATATCTAAAATATTTATCCAGAAGCAATTTTTAACCATATCGCAGTATTTTATTTTTTTATGATGGATATAATTTTTTTTTATAATGGATATAATTTTAATAATCTGAAAATAAATGCTTGCTAGTGGTTTGGTGCAATGATATTGTTAGTTTTAGGTCACAATTCAAATAAGGCATTTTAACTAGTAAGTTCAGGCCACTGCAAGTTGGATATCCTACTTTAATTTGTGTTTTAAAAGCCTTTCTTTTATATGTGAGCTTATCCATACCATAGTTTTTGCTAAATACCAGCAGTTATATCCGGACTTCAAAGACATGCTTATGCCTTGAATATGCCCACCGTGAATGTCCATGTTGTAAACCTTAGACTACCTTTAAGTACCTAATGTAGGTAAGGTTTAAAGCATCTGTCATTAGAAATTTATTTATTTGTTAATTTTATGGTTAAGAGAGACAGAGAGATACCTCAAAAGGATTCTGGAAGGATTGAAGTTGTATATCTTTTTTAAGACAATGAGATTACCTCCTTTAGTGTTAATATCATTTCACATGGGGGTAAATTTATGCTCCCAAGTGTAAAGCTTCATCTGAATAAAACTGAAAAATTATTAATAGGTTTTTAATATTTTCAGGAGGTTCTGTTAAACTAATCGTAATGTTGTAATACAAAATAAGCTGTTTATCCATTTAGAAGAAATAGCACATGGAAATATCAAAAGGAAGATTATCTGCATGTAGAAAGTGTCATGTAGCCAAATGAAGTACAAACTATATATCTTGCCTTAAGGCTTATAGTTAATGTGGCTGTGCTGTCTCAAACCAAAACCGTGTAGTCAGTAGCCCCATTATTTTGGGTGGAGAGGATATTTAATCAGAGATGTATATGGACGGATAGGGTATTTAGCTAGGGAGAGGCATGAAGAACAGGTAAGATAATGTCAAATATCAAATGCCCTGAAAAGTGTAGGTACTTGGTGATCCAATAGTGATACTTCCTCTACTTATATATAAAGACAGAAAAAATATTTTGGTGTTAGTATTTGAAATGTAGATGCTGGCACACCAAAGCAAATAGATTTCTGGATGCTCTTTGGAAGATAATTTTGCAAACTGCAATTTCCATAGAATATAGTGCATCTCACCCAAAAGAAAATGTCTTGATAATAAAAGGTAGGTGATTATGTTGACAGATGCTAAACTACTTATTTTAAAGCCAACATTAAACTTCACCTACCTAAGACACTTCTAAGGTAACTTTCATTCACAGCTCCTTTGTAATTTCTTTATGACTTGTTCATTAAATTTTAAAATATGGTAATGTTTTATGTTTAATGTAGAGAAAACTTTGAGGCAACAAAGCACATCATGCAATGTCCTGAAAAGAGCTGAGAAAATAATTCATAATATAGTTGCTGATTTTTTTTTCTCTACTTCATGAATAGAACAGTTTTGAAGTATCAGATGTTTTAATTGCTGAGAATGGAGTTAATTTTAAGTTAAGTTCATAAGTTTTAGTCACTGAATTCATGAACACTTAAATGTTTCGACTGATAGGACTGGTAGATCTCAGGCTTCAGATGCCTCTGTGATTTCCTGTCTGGAGTTCAGAGGTCCATAACCAAGGATATTGAAATTCTTTCATTGGAGAATGCTCATGAAAAATAGAGTATAATGTTTATATAACTTTATAAACTTAGGAGAAGTTTATTATGGGATAGATGAGACATGAAATGTAAGAGGAAAAAAAATAGACAAGCAGTAGAGACCAATAGCAGGGAACTGTAAGTGCTTCTACAGTATTCAGGTAAGATGGCATTTCCCACTCTCCTATTTTCTTCATAGCATGAAAAAGAATCCACAGTCTGAGATGTTTACTGTCACACAGCAGTAGTACTGATTAAGGTCTAGCTGGTTGTAGATAAGCATCTGACCTTGAGAATGATAAATAGTCTCAGAGTTCTAAGCAATATTGCTATATGCTTGAGAATTTTCAATGGCAATAAGATGGTTATGGACATTAACATAGTCTGCATATGGAAAAAAAATCATGTTCATTTCTGTATTTGATTGTAAAATATTTGTAAGCTCTGTAGTTTCACATATGTTATTACTTAAAATGTACGTATCTTTATTCAGACACAGACTTTTACTTAGAAAACTAGGCACATAGTGTTTGTTCCTGTGCAATGTTTCTACTAGTATTCAGTATTTCTTTCTGCAGTTGGCTACCAATCAGAGATTTATTTCATTTATTTGTTTCGCTCCAAATGCCCAGGGACAGAGTGGGAAACAATTATTTCTTGCTTCGGCTGTTGAAAATCCCCGACTTCAGGTACAGCCTGTCTGGCCTGGAAGGCTTGCCCAGACCAATAGTTTTGCATTTTACACCTTAATGATGATTATGCCATTATCTCTTGCAAGTACTCTTTGTAATATAAACTAACTCCTAGTGTTCTTCAACATGCATGATCTTACAACACAAAATATTCTGTATTACTGGTGATCTGAAATACCAGTAACGTGTGCTGTTTGTTCCATCTTTGAAGGGCACTTATGTAAAAACTAAATCTTATTTGAAATACCCCAAATAAATTTGAAATACACCTATTTTATAAAAGGAAGAGAAGATACATGGACAAAATGGCTTGTAAAAATTGGCTGTATGAAAAAAAACAATATGTATGGTTTTCCCCTCACAATTTAGAAAGCATTTACCCAGAAAAAATGCATATCTTGGCAATTGGATTCAATAGACATGATATCAAATGCAGAGCAGTATAAATCCCAGACAAAATCTACTTATGCAGTGTTTGAGAGAACCTATTTCTGAAAGCTGTAGAAACTCTTTACCAAATGAAAAACAGTACCATTAGAAAGGATTTAAAAAAAAAAAAAAGGAGGGGGGCCAGGGAGGAGGGAGATTTAATATTGGGAAGCAAATTTATGTGTTTTTTGTTTGTTTTAGCTAAAGCTCCAGTTAAAAGAAGGTTTCTGAGATGGATAGGACACGAGGAGAAAAAAAAAAAAAAAGAATGGGACCATCTAAAATATAAAAATGCTATTATTCTGGCGTAGATACAGGTAAAGGTGTTAAGTTCCCTTCGTTTAAATAGCTGAAAAAGCTGAAGTGGCTTTTTCTTTTATTAATTCTTGTCCTGGTCATACTTATAAGAGCGTGATAAAGATGGTACTGATGCATTGTCCCAGCTTGCCGGTTACAGGCAGCTCTCTGGGACCTTGCATTTCTGTGGTGTGCCATAGCCAGGTCTATGTTGCTGTGCAAACATAGGAACAGGGGCCTGGAATCAACTACCTGAGACTTCTTTATTCTGTCATTTGGTACAGTGGCCACTCAGATTCACAGTTGATTTCAATGAATAAAGAAATAAAAAACACAAGCAATTAAAGGTTACAGGTTTGGAAATATCTCTGCAATTGCTACAACAGAGCATTACTGAAACTTCTGTGAGTATATATATTTGCCTAACTGTTGAAAACTGGATGTCTCTCAAGATCCTATGCAAAAGCCTCATTTATTACTTGAATTCTGTTGTGCTTCGCACCATTGCAACTTGTCACTTTAAATGTGCGTGGGTTTTTTGTTTTGTTTTGTTTTTTCATATTTGCTGCTTTCATTTGGAAGAACAGTGATTTTATTTTTTTATGCAAACCTTTTTCTTTAATGCAGGAGACAGAGATTACTGCTTCATTAAAGAAACATTCAGGTGGAAAAGAACCTAATGCTTTATCCAGCTTGCTTCTGTTTTCAGTTGCTTGTTTTTGTTCTGACTTTGTCTTCTGTCACTAAAAGCACAGTGTTGTCAGCATAATTATTCCATACATCTCTTTCCATTTTCTGTAATTTTCAAATTAAAGCACATGAAAACTGTTCTTTTGTAGGATTTCATGACACCTCATTTCTTGCCCCTAGAGCCAATTTCACCATTGTGAATAAGCTTATCAGCCAGCGGTGAGTTGCCTGCCAGAGTCTTTCTATCCGGACTATGTTTCCTAGTTTAATTGCTGTGAGTCAGCAGTAGGAAATTAGAAACATGCTTCATAATGAACGGAAGCTGTCTGTGAATATTGTCTTTCTAAAATATAGTTTAGCCTTTACAAGTGTAAGCTGTTTTTTTGTGCTTTGGTTTTTGTTTTTTTTTAGGGCTAAGCTTCCATTCAAAAATATTTTTTTTTCTTTCAGAACTTAACATCTTGTTGTATGTGGCAGACCATAACGCAGCCGTAATTGTAACCTGTAAATAATCGGCCAAATGATTTTATATTCCCAAATCACTGAGATTTGTAAACCTTGAACTGTAATTCTGAAAATTGTGAATGTTCCCATGTCCAGCTTTTCCTGCATGAAGTGTCCACGTGTGTTTTTGGAAATGTTGCCTTGCCCATGTAGTCAGAGTGAGGTTCCAAGAAGTTCCTATTGCAAAAATAGTGACAGCAATGCAATACTTTCTATAAAGGCATGTTATTTTATATCACAAGGACTAAACGGATGTCTTAGACAGTCAATGATTTATACATTTTATAAACTTTAAGCATTTGAGTAAATTTAAGCTTTCACATAAGTCTTCCAAGGATTACATCCTAAAATTTTGATGCTAATTGCCAATATTTAAACTAAATACTGAAAACGTATTCTACTTGATATATTCAGTTTAATGATATGCCACCCCTTGATTTTTTCCACTGCTTAGAGCAAAGACAAAGAAATGTTACTGAGAAGGAGATCTTGGTGTATCATACTGCTAAACTACCAACAGCTGTGCTATGGCTGGGTCTTCCGATGATTTAATGTTTCACAGTGCCTTAGTGACAAGTACATGAGGAATCTAATCACTACATTGAAATTATCCTTCCTACTTTTCCCTTTTCTTTTTATACTTTGCCCTTACTTAATTTATTGGTGTGAAAGACACACAGTCAAAGCAATTAAATTTTTTTTTGGTGTGTTTTTACTCTGATTTAAGTCCTGAAAGCTTTGCATAATCAAAAAGACAATATGAACAGGTTTTTGTATTTGGATCAAATCTGAAGCTTGCAGAAAATGGTTCTTACCAGGTGGTTATGCTAGCTGTTGAAACAGGATTTTTAGAAAAAATGTATGAACAAATTGCAAGACATTGCATGGCTTTGCAGTTTGCCTTTTATTTAAGGTGGTCAATTTATTGTCTATGACTAAATTCCGTAAGTGTAGAGATTACTATTTTGAGACAGCATTTGGTAAGGAATACTTCTGTGGAATTTTTGAGATGTAGCATTAATATGAGGCTGTTGCTGGATGCTCCCTTTGTCAGGTTGTTTCGATCCTTTTTGACTCATATTTTCCATCTGTAAAGTAATTGTACTGGTCTTGTTTACTTTCATGAAGTGTTTTGATATCTGTTTATAATGTAATGTCTTCAAGAGCCACATACAATTAACACTTTTTTAGTGTAAGGCTCATGAATGTATAACTATTTATAAAAAAGAAATTATATAACATTTTGCTCACCCCAGATTTTATGGCATTCCATGATTTACCAAGAGCCTCCTACCACACCTCAGTCCTCTTCCTCCAAAAGTCAAAACCAAGTTCCTGGATTCATCTAATTACCCAGAATTCAAGCTTTTAAATTATATTTTAAAATGAGTACTGGCTCTTGTGGATTACAAAGAAAAGATTGAAAGGTGTACTTCACAAGGATGAAAGTAAAAAGACAAATCCTGTTTCCTTCTTCCTGTCAAGATTTTAAAGCCAATGTTATGATTGTTTAGACTTGCCTTTTGTTTTTGGATGTTTGGAATTGGTATTATTTATTTTAAAATATCTTTTATCTATTTAGACTAGTGGACTTTTGTCCCCTGTACCTAGTCTCACAGAAGAGATGGAACCTAGAAGTTCCCATACTGAGTTAAGTTTACCTGTTTAAATATACTAAAATAACTCCATGGTGTATAGAGACTGTATTGAGAACTTAAATATTCCATAGTAGTTTCATAATCCAAACTGCAAGTAAATACACTTTTAGAGAGAGGCACTTTCAGACTACCAAAACTGATAAGGAGGTGTAGGTTTGGCTATATGTCTTTTCTGTGGAATTGACAAACATTTCATTGAGTTGTAAAAAAAGGTAATAATAATTCAGAGCTGTGTTTGTATTGTTTCAAAGTGTCTGGTAATTAACCTTTCTGGGTGCTACAGTTCTGTAGCTTTCAGCTTCCTCCCCCCTCCTTTTTTTTATTTTTATTTTTGGTCAATGTGATGAGTTGTGAGTGATATCAACTGCCTGCTGTCCATTGAAAACCTTAATGAAATAGTGCTACGTTGCTGCAGTGTGTTTGCTCACACACAACATGAGGAGTTTTAGCTGCAGGCATCTGTTTTTCCTCCCCTTTCTTTCTCTCCTCTCCCTGTTTCTTGCTTTCACTCTCTGTGGGGGGCAAAGGACCCTAATTGTGGTTTAGTATTTATCCAGAAGCCAGTATCAGCAACTCAAGGATCCTGTCCCAAGCAGAAACAGCAAACCCTGCTGTGAAATTTTACAATTGTTACTGACTGGGACTTATATTCATATGACTTCTGCAACTCTGGGGTTTCTGAAAGACTTGCGTGCACGTGAAAACCTATAAAAGAGAACGGGGGAACCAAATTGTTGTGAACTCCCACGGTAAGTGAAATTTTCAGTAAAAATGTCAAGTTCTGAAGCCAGAAGATCATTTTTCCAAATTTAATAATATTTCTTTCAATATTCCATTAATGTTATCATATAGCCTTATTTCATTCTAGGGATGGATGTGAAAATAAACCAAAATCTTGAATTGGCACAGTGCTAATCTAACATTTTTACCTGAGTGAAACTCAATCTCCTTTTCTTGGCAACAGTTTACTGCTAGAGTCAGTGCTTTGTGATGGGGTTTCGTTATAGGTGCCCTCTCACTTGAGCTGGGATTCACATCAAAGCATTTACTCTTTCTTTGTCTGACCATGCCTGTGTCAAAATGGGTCCATTTGGCTCTAGTCATCTTAACTGAGCTCTCCTGAGCTTCAGTTTCCTGCAAGTACCAACTTGCAAGTATAAGCATAAGTTTTTAAGGTGAATGAAGTCTGAGGCATTAAAAAAAGAAGGCTGGTTTCATTTGCTGGCAATTAAGATAAGGTTATTCATGCATGTAATAGATTGCTTTTTTTCCCTTCTTCTAGCTAATTATCAAAGGTCAGTTTTAGCATCAAAGCCCTGAGTGTTTCCATCGTCACTGACTTTCCACAAAGTCAAAAAAGTTCACATCCTCATAGGCAACATTCAACACTGCTGAATGAATGCTCCCAAGTCTTCCATTGCACCTTTCTGAAGAATAAATCTTCCCTGAAAATGGAAAATACATTCAGTTCCAGTTCTATGTAGTTTTGATTCTGAGAACTTCTCAGAGTAGATCAGAAATGAGTATGAGTACATGAACAAAATACATGTTATGGAAGTTTTCCAGCCACTAAAAAGAATAAAAGCAGCCATGATTATGTATGGATGCATTCATCACCTCCATCTGCTGTCTGCTTATAGCAGGCCTTTGGAGGTTTGTTTCAGAATAAAATATTAGCATAATGGACAACAAAAATACAGTGCATATATTGACTTCAATGTATTATACACAAACATCTTTTACTTTAGAAAAATATAGCAAAAGGAATGGCTTTATACAGGAAAATATTAATAATGCCAGTATATATAACAAGATTGAATAAATGAGATAAGGGATTTGTCATATGTAACTATCAACAAAATATTTGGCTTATATTGAGGAATTCGGCAGTAGGGTTGCTGTCACTGGGGCATGGTTTAATAGTCCGGTACTGTTTGATATAGTTTTCCAGTTTCTTATTGGGCAAGGAAGAAGGGGAAAGGTGGAAATGCCTGGAATTGCCAGGAAACAATAGATGATGTTGAACACAGCACTCCTGTAACAGATAATTATAACAGTTTCTTCATAGTCTTGTGTTACATTGCAAAGTTTTTACATGAATTGGAATGCCTAAGTCTGCAAATCACAGCTATGATTGATCACGGTCTCCAATAGATCATATGGTAGATGAAGCGTTAGTTATGTGAGCTGTCAGCTCTAGAAGCAAGCATTTTTTTTTCTGTCGCAGATGTCCACATATCTGTTAGTATCCTGGCATCCAGAAAATTGAACTGATTGATGCAAAAAAATTTTATGTTTTTTATTTAATGCACAATAAAAGATGTATTTCATACCTAGTCTGGAACTTTGTAGGAAAAAAAACAACACATTAGTGAATTATGGGGACGTTGCAGTAGATTGGTAGTGGTATAACTGAGGTCAGAAACTGCTCTTAAAACATTGCAGTTATTAATCTGGTAGTTTAATTGCCTGTTAGATTGTTGTCTCTGTATCAGGAGCTGTCTTCTCTGTTTACAGGATTCTCAAAACAATATGGGGTGAACCGTGGGGTTCAGAGCCTTTGCTATTCATTGCTGGAGTGGCATATTATTAATTTAAGGCTGTTTCAGTGGCCATACAGACATCAGTTGGACTAGATGGTGTTTGAAGGTCCCTTCCAACTGTACTATTCTGTTCTATCATGCCCTCACAGGTGACAGAATGCCAGGCCAGTGCCCTGTCTGGGTTTCTAACCTCAGAAATACTGAGGGCTTTCCTATTCCTCATCCACTGCAAGTAGTTTAAAGTTGTTAACAACTATCGTAATTTTGAGGGATGAACCTAGTTCACACCAAAGTAAACACTGGGAGGGTTCAAGGAAGCCTTTACAGATGCTCTGTCAGAGCTTAACTGGATTTAATGTATAGAATATGACACAACTTTGTATTTAATATTAGCTTTATGTCTCTCTGTCGCAGTTACGCAAAGGCTCTTTTGTATCAAAACATTGTTAAACTTTTAATCTATATAAGATGTTATTAAAAGAAATGAATCACGCAAGATGTTTCACAAGTAAGGAAAAAAGATGGTATTTTGGGGAGAAAGCTTGTTTGAGCAGAAGAAGGGCATTGCACATAGTTACAAGTTGCTTACAGGAGTAATTTTTAAGTCAGGCATATTTTGTCCTGCATCTTGGAGAATACTGCATGAGAGCTCATGGAAGGCTTTTGATTATAACTTTATCCTATGGCAGATGCGGGTGAGAAGCATTTTGTACTGAGCAGTGTTGGTCTCTTGGGCAACCACACCAATCATATTTCTGGGTACAGCCTCTCCTGAGATACTGATTTGCTAATATCTGCCACATGGCGTTTGTGGTCCCAGGAGTTTATGATTATTTCGTAACATGGAAAAGAGGGGATATAGAAAGAAAGTCATATGAAATGTAAAGGCATTTGAGAACCTGCTCATCTTTTATTTCCTTGCCTTCATAGCTTCAGTCACAGCACTTGAAAACCCAACTTATAACATTGGCTGGAAAAAATGTATAGCAAGAAAAGAGACATATGTCAAGGGATATGTAAACACCTGGGCAGAGAGGGAAGTATTCAACTGGAAAGTGCCCACTCCAACAATTGTTTTAATTGGAATGTAAAACTGATCACTCTTTATCCTGGAAAATAAAAAATAAACCTCATTTTTTTAAGGGATAAAAACTGTACAAATTATCTAATATAAATGGCATTAGAATAAAAATGTTAATAGCAGAAATGCACGTTAGCACCACGTTTTTTAATTCCTTAGGTACAATTATGGAAAATTCATAAACTTAGTATTTGAGGCCAAGACAATAAAAACAGCTTCAGTTTTAATAATTGATTTGATAGTGTTAGGGTTTTTTTTTCCCCATGTTTTGATCTCTAATGTGTAATTGTGTTAGAGGATAAAGGTACTGAGTAGAAATACAAAAATAAAATTGCTGTTCTTAATAAGCAGAAAGGAAAAGATGAATGAGTCCTGCAGTCCCACTTTACCACTACAGCACTGCACATTTAGTCTGCTGAAGTATGAATTTTACTGGTTGTAGGAAGAGCTACGTAGAAGTTAACAAGTTTTACAGGTTCTTTACCATAAGTCTTTTTTAGGAATGCATTGGAGCTTTCGAGTTTCTTGTCTTCTTCAATCAAGAGTGGTGCTGTATATTTTTGGTGGTATTTGCTGTTTTGGGTGGTATAGCATCAACTGGTTATGTAACTGACAGTAAAAATCTGCCTGGCACTATGCTATGGATGGATGCACACACACCAGAAAAAGCATAGATAGGGGCTCAGCTGAAGGAGATCGCCCTCTGGCCATTCTGGCAAAAGAAGTGCATTCAATATGAAAGGACAGTGCTAACCTTCTCTATAAGTCTTAGTAAATGAGAAATGGCTAAACAGTGCTACCTAGGGATGGGGAATAGTAATAGATTTATAAGATAAATCTATTAGATAAAGATATCTAATTAGGTTAGATATATATGTAAAGTTTAAAACACCTCCATGAATAAAAGTTAAAGCTACACTGTTGTCATTTCTATGTCAAATATTCTTTTCTGTGGTTACACATAAATTTCCCAGTTTCCTGTGACACTGGTATTTTTTAGTTTATTAATTGCAAAAAAATAAATAGAAATCACATTATTTGTATCTGTCATTCACTATACAAGGTTTGTATTCAGGAAAAATGCACATCTGAAAACTTAAACGTGGGATTTGTGCATTTTTGTAAGTACTTCTTAAGAAAATATTTAGTCTCATTCTATATTTTCTGTTCCTTTTCACTCATTCTTCCTTAACATTTATTCTATCATAGCTGATGCTCTGTGATTGTCAGGGTAGTTAATAAAAACATTGGCCTAAAATAGCAGCCAAAAGTGATTTGCTGCCCCTTTTCTTGCAATGTTGCATACTTTGATATATTTTCTCATTGTCCTTAAATTCTTTCTCTCCGTTGTGAAAGTTCTCATCACAAAATTATTTTTGACATAAGGAGACAATTTTGCTACAAGAGTCCATTTGGAAAAAATATGAACACTCATTGATTTTCTTAGAATACTTTGAGCATTTGAGGGATTTCACTGTGATCCTATTTAAGTTTAGGAAAAAAGATACTGCTAACTTCAATGCATTTTAGTTGGATATTTTGGGTAGGCAGACCCAGAGCCTCTGTCCTAAAAAAGACAACCCTGTATTTACTGTTTGCCATGAGAGGTTTTCATTGTTAATCTGAGCTGTCTCATTTGCCTTGAGGGTAAAGACTATGTTAATATTTGCCACCAATTTACAGGTGATGACTTGGCCTTTATTTCCCATAGTTTATAGTGAGGGAACCAAAAAAAAAAAAAAGTCTATTTCCTTATCTTCCCAATTTCCTTTCTTCTTTTTAGAGTAGCTGAAGATTTACTTTTCTCCACACAGAAACATCTGACAGGGTCAGGTCTATCTACACTTGACTGTCACATGAAACAGAGTTTTAGTAATCCCAGCATTCCAGTGTATTTCCTTTTCTTCCTTTGAATCCTTTAGCAAAATCCTTATCCTTTCAATGACCTCACAAAGGCATGGCATGCAGATAATACACACCTCAAGCAACATCTCTTAAAAGAGAAAAGAAGATTCACTTCCGTCTGCCTTTCCAGGGATTGTCCAAGCAGTCCGGACATTCCTCTCTGCTCAAAAATGCAGAAAGCACTGCCATGTTATTCAGAATTGGAGCTGCTGTTCTTCCCAGATGGCTGCACAAGGCAGGCTAAGGAGGATTTATCCCTTTTCTGCAGCTCTTTGCAGCTTCGCAGAAGCCAGGGACCATCTGACCTGTAATTGATCTTTGAAATATATATGTAATGTAAATTCCTAAGAAGCTGCTGCATATTTATTTGAAACATTCATGTGTGTCTCCTGAAACAACTGAAGACAACGGACAATACAAGTGTGCATTAAACGAAAAAGCACTAGAATGGTTTCATTATCAATACATCTTTCCCACAAATTTTCTGATTACTTGAAATGACATGACTAGCAAGTTCAGTCAGGCTGCCTTGGGCTCAGACTGATCATAGTCCCAAAAAAGGAGGAATCATTCTTAGCTATGAAATTATTCATGCATTTAAAAATTTCTTGATGGGACTTTCCATTTTATCTCACTATAGGTAACAGTCATCTTTTCCATCTCAGAGGTAGGGAATATGTCTTAAAACTGAGCAGGGAAAACTTTGCAAAAGTGAAAATTCAGAAGACATCCATTGGATGCTTAATGTTTGATTGTTTTTTAATTATTATTATTAATCAGGTTTCAAGTATTTATTGTTTAAATAAATACTGTTAGCAGGGTAGCATGACGAAGCTTTTTCTTGACTAGACATCAATGTAGTATCATCATAGAGCTGCAAATAATTTTATGATGTCTTCATAACATCTTGGCATTTCACGTGGTCGCAAACCTCTCCAAATACCTAATGGGTTATCCATACAAGAACAAGAAGCGAACTTTTACAATGCTCCGTTACGTTATTTCAGGAGGAATGATAAAACGCAAATTCAAAAAAATTGAATATTGCTCTGAGATGAACTAAGAATGTGATCTCTTTAGATATTTTTGACGAGTACTGGCAGTGACAAAACATGAGTATGAGGAAATATATAATGCATAGATTCTAAAATAGTTTTATGTGAAGAATTAGTGGAGCTTAAAATGATTTTTTTTTATTATTGCCTGTGGATTGTATGCTTTCAATAGCAATAGAGAATAATTATTTGCATAAACTGAGTGATTGCATTTACAATTTATAAAACATTATTGATAGATTAAAAGTCTATGAAGAACAAATGAAATCTCAATAGTTACTAGATTGAAATCTAACTTTCCTAACTTTTGGATGCTACATAATTACACAGCAGTTTCTAGATGGGATGAGATAATTATTTGGAGTTTTATTTATAGAAAGAATAACTTCAGAGATTCTTTTGAAAATAGTTATCTTTCATAGAACTTAAGTAGGTAAGAGAAAAGGAAATTCATAAATTGAAATCAGCTGAATCACAAGCAAACTTGCACAGGTCTGCTATCCTGCCTGATTTTGCTCCTGAAGATTTCCTTGCAGTCAGAAGGAGCTCTGTGCTTTTTTGACTCTTCTGTTGAACAAAAACATCTGTAAGAACTGCAGAAAAGGGAATCCTTTATTGTTTATATTCAAGTAGTCACTCCTTGAATGGCTTCTTTATTTTCTACGTGTTCAAATATCCAAGGTGGCAGAAAATATTTTTTGTTGTTGTTGGGTTGTTTCCTATCAACATAATAGGAAATTATTATTAACTAACTTAATAGTTAATGTTTTTGTTTGTTTGTTTGTTTGTTTTAATCAATAGGACAAAGAATAGTGGGCTAAAATTGGTGCTTATGTTCTGAAGGCTTCACTTCATTCAAATACAGGGCTGGTGTTTTCATATTTGAAAACAAACCAACAAACAAAACCTGAGGGATTAAAATGTTAGAACTAAGAGTTTAGCTCTAAGCACACAAAAAATATCAGTACTAATACATTTAAATGCCTGTTATAGTAAGTTCAAAACAGGGTTCAAAGTTAAAATCTTATTAAAGTGATATCCTTTCGGCTATATATTAATTCTTTAACTTCAGCTTTATATGGGTTTTACTATTATTACTATGTTGTTTTCTAAGGATTATTTTAATGAAAAACTCTGTAAACCTATAAATCACTGTTTAAAACTTCTAATAGTTGTCTGATAATATCATTATTTGAGTTGAAAAAATGTTCTTTTAATCCTCAGTTATGTAGCTAGAACTGTTGCTACAACTGTGGAAAGTAATATAGTTCAGGCATGACATTTTAATCATCTGATAGAACATAAGATTCATTTTTCATTAAAGTGTTACTCATCAGCAAATTGACTAAATCCTTTATTGACCTTTCTTTTTAAATTTTTTGAGATTTCAGAGGCTTTAAAGACTTGCAGTTCATCATCCTGATCTTTCAAGATCGTATTCATCTGACCTTTACTCTGTATTTAACATTACTTAATTTTTTGATTCAAAAAATCCCCCATTGTGAAACACCATTTTAACATTTTCTTCTCCTGTCAGTTGAAGGTAACACCTGCAAACTTTAGTAATAAGAAAGCAGAGGTCTTTTTCAGAATGAAACTATACATGTTTATACTATTACTAAATTAAGATGCTCTAGTGCAATGTTTCTCTATTCTGCTCATGCAGAGGCAAGGGGGATTTGAAATAGCTGTGTCCTGAAAAAAAACAAACAGAATGTAAGAGTTCCTTGGCTTTGACTTACATTGTTAAGACAGTCTGACACTAGATTGCTGATGCTAATTTATCAAATCACTACCCACAGTTACATTCCTTGATTGTTTTACAGAGCATAATGAGTTATGTTAGACAGGATTTTGATAAATCTTCAGTTGAAAACTACAGTCATACTACAGGCATACTAGTGAAGTCCACTCAAAGTTGTGCCATTCCCCCAGTAGCTTTTGCCATAAGTATCAAGTCAATCTATACTTTATATAAGTATTTGGTCTTCCACCTTCTCATATCATAAGTTAAAGAAGTGGATAACATGGACCAAAGAACTCGCTTCTGTCTTTGTTGTTCTCCATCCTGGCTATCAGGCATTAATTTCACTGCCATTACCTGTTGCAATACCTTTGAGTGATTCCCCACATAGCAACATCTGTGATGAGCTTTTATTTATAGACAGTAACCTCTGTGTAGTTTTCAGCTTTCGTTCAGTTCTCATTCTGGATGAGAATTTTGTTCAGTATGCTGAATAACAATTTGGTTCTGGTTCAGGAAAAAATATCTTTCCAAACTCCTCTCCTCTGACGGCATGTCTTTAGCCACTTTTTCAAAGAGTTCTTGCAGGACAGTCACTTTGTGGTTGTTGGTCATTCCCTGCAAAAACAGCACTGAATCCTCCATGACCGCTTCCTCTTCCTTAGACATCGTCAAGCTGTCAAAGCCATGTGTTATTGAGCATGGGAGGAAAAAAACAGTTCTCTTGCCGAACTTGGCTCAGTTCTTGTTGAGCCTAAAATCCAGTGGATGAAGTCTTTTAGGATGCCTGAAGTCAAATAATGCCAAATTCGGGCTAAACAGGAACTAGGTCAGTTTTATGTCTACCAGAAGCAGTGTTTCTAAACTCAAAACAGTGCCTACTGAATTTAGTAATTTTCAGTCACCAAACAGAATTTGGGCAACACAGCTTTGTGTGTAAATACTTCCACAGTGCTCAAGTCCCCTTCTAGATGCACATTTTCATGGGATAGGAAAAATCTAGAAGCCAGTTCACCTCTATCATTACACATGTTATAAACACACATAAAAATGTTCTTGTAACTCGGAATCATGTATCCAATCGACAGCCCGCTAGGAACAGGGAAATGGCAAAAAACTGGAGCAGCTTATTAGGGATTTCTGAGAATGATCATTCTGTTTGTCCTCGCAGCCATCCATGCTTGAAGCTTTCTGGAATACGGAGTGGCAGTGTCCCCAGGTTTGCTTCCACATGTCCTTAACATTGCTGTCTCTGCAGGGGAGATTACTTGCTTCCTAACTTTCCTTCTCTTGCAGAAGCTAACTTTCTGTGTTAAAGTAGATTCACCTAAATGGAGCCCAGGTGTGATGGTAGCCCAAAGCAGTCTGATTATGGGCTGCCTTCTCCTGACTCCCATATCATACCTATCTGCTTCTAGATAATGTTGACTCCATTTAGCTTCACATAAAATTTGGAATAGAAAAGGATTAACTGTAGGTGGCTGTTTCAGTTCCCTTGTAGCCTTACTCCAGCAGCAGTGTTTTTAGAGTGTAATGCATGCAGACACAGGTTTAAAAATTACTCAAGGGAAAACCTGGGAATTGTTTAAAAAACAACCACAGCAACTCATCTGCTTTTTTTTTTTTTTTTTTTTTAAAGCAGAGTTGATGGTATTTAAAATTCTTTGAAATTCAACCTGATGGTTCCCGGAATTACTTGCAAATGAATTCCACAGTGGTTTAGTATCATCAGTGGGAAGACGAGTGTGAAGCTGAGCAAATCTCTTGCCATCTGGAATGTAACCCAAGCACCTGATAGCTCCATTCTAAGTCCCCTCAGGAAGCTTACAATTATATAAAATGCTTAATCAAAGCTGTTATGCCAAGTATAACTGCAAAACTGACATCAACATAGAAAAAGAGAAGCTAATTGACTCCACATGAGCTGTTCTTATCACTAGAATTTTTAAAAGCTGGGGGAAAGAGAGAATCCCAAATTTACTTCCTTTATCTGAGAATTATTAAAATCAGTCTTTTAGTAAATAGTGTCCTTTGGCTACCCAACATTGTTACTGTAACTTATGTTAATCACAGAATTAATGTCCATAGATGTATGGTTCTGTTTCGTGAAGAATGAATGTTTATTTATTCAGTTGCTTTCAAGCGTTCTAATTTCTCTAGTCTAACAGTAATCATACAGAGTTGACTCAAACCCAACTGGCTTAAAGTGCATATTTTTTATTTTTTCATTTCAGCTCTTAAACAGAAAAGATTGAAGCATTAGGAGGACTGAATTAAAAATGAACTCATCTGTTGAGCAATATTTATATAAGATGTACTTTCTATAGAAAAATGGTATTACAAATATTTCATCAGGTTGAAAATTTCCCGCTTCTTGAGAAATTTTTATGCAAAGCGGTTTGTGTGGCACAAGCCATCTGTGTGCCACAAAATCTTGTGGTGCTAAAGGTGTGGTGCTAAAGGTGTGATCCTCCAGAGCAAAAGAGACTGAAAATTCTGAAAATCATATATGTTCAGCATATAAATTCCAGCTAACGGTTTTGATGATCTTTTTATTTATATAGGTATACAAATAATTGTCTTTATGCAAATTTAAAATCGTGCGAAATCTTAAATGTTGCATAAGGTGGGAGTGTTATATCATCAGCTGAGGATTTGACTGCCAAATTATATCTAGTGATTTTTAAAATATGGGTATGAGAAATTCCAAATCAGGAAAAAATTAGTCCATTGCCTTTTTGTATTGTAACATGCTATGGCATTGACAGTGGTTTTAAAAACAGGAGAAAGGAATTCAGATCTCATTTTCACAAACTCACCAAGAGAGGTACAGATTCTTTAGGGCTAAAGCTTTGCTGTGATGGATTGATGAACATGACATACTTGAAGAACCTAATTAGAAATAAACCCATGATCCCAGAGTGCCCCAGAGTGAAGGAGATTCAAATGCCTCCAAACCATCTGACTTCCAGTTCTACAAATATTGTTCCATTTCTTGATTTAAGGCATCCTACTTGGCCTATCTATGTCTGTAATTCTCATCAAATCTTAGAAATGTTGGCTGGAAGGAATCTCCCAAGGTCGTCTAGTTCAATCTTCTGCCAGGAGCAGGACTGTCACCATCCTTATTCAAGGTCAGACATGGCTTTGTCTAGCTGAATCCTGAAAACTGCAAAGGAAGGGGTTTCATGACTTCTCTGAGCTATGTAGTTCCAGTGTCACACTGCCCTCCTGGTGCAAAAGTTTTTCCTAATGTGCATCCTGAATATCCCAAACTGCAACGTGTGATGCTGCAAAGATACATCACTTGCCTTTATCAGGCATTTGGCTCCATCACATGTACCCAACCGTCACATAGCTGTGGGGTCAGTTTCCTCTTTTCCCATTCAAGTGTTAGAGTACATGTCAGGTATTGCTAAAATCTCTTCTCTTCTCAAACTTGCAATGGAACAATAGCACTGTGACTTACTTTTATAATTACTTGTAGGAAGGCAAAGAAGGAATCAGTACCAAATTAGAAGAAGATGCACTAGTGACTCTGGTTTTGTGGTCTGTTTTTTCCATCAGGAAAAGTCCATTAGTCCCAGGCAGCAAGGAATTCTTCACTGAATCACTGAATCTTCAACTTCATCCAGAGACAATTTGGTTTAGAAGAGAGGGAGCATGGTTAGATTCCACCAGAAAGTGTGGTGGATGGATGGTACCAACTGTGCTTATTTTGAACAGATTGATTCGAAATTTTCTAAGCCTTTACAGCTCCCCAGGATATTACATTGGCATAATTAGAGCTGTACCAGAACTTTACGTACCACCATTTCTTTCTACCTACCGCCATTTCTTTTTTAATAAGTGGGCTGAAATTTCCATTAAGCTAGTCTAATAGCAGGTTTATCCTGCTGCTTTAAGTACTGCTTGCCGTTCAGTTGGAGTGAATTCTGAAGACAAACTAACAACTCTCAGATCAGCTGGAGAATGTGCCTTAGGTACCAAAAGGAAATGTGCTGCTTTAATGGTATTACAATTAAACCTATACATACTGAAGGTATTTAGGCTAGCACTTACCTGTCATGAAGGTATATTTGAGGGTTACCAATATTAATAGTAACTTTTTATAGTTTGCCTTTTACTACACCCTAGAATTAGAAACATGAAAGGAAACTAGTTAATTAAAATAAATGAAACAAAACAAAAACTCTTAATAGTAGATGGGAGAGTTTGACAAGAACACTGAAACCTGAGAACTTGAGTGGATCTTTCTGTTGTTTTTCTTTAAAATGTAAAGCACCCGATCCCCATGCCAGTAAATAGCCATTAAATGGTGCAGAAGGTAAATACTATCATTTCTCTTTCGTGTCTCTGTGCCCTTTCAGAAACTCTCCAAAGACTTGTGAAGTGGCCCATTCATCTTAATGAGATACTGCCAGGCAAATGAGGACATCTCAGGGACATGAGTACAGATGGAAACCATCCCTAGGAAGTCTGCACTGCTTCATTCATTTCAGTGGCTCTTCTCATTTTTCTTACTGTAGTTTTATCTCTTGTGAGCTTGCTGTTAATTAGAGCATAAAGTTTTATTTTTAGATAAATAATTTTGCAGTACTTTGATACTTAGAGTCAAAATTTTTCTAAGCTTTCTGTGTGTATGTGCATGCATTGGAGAGAGAAAAAGAAACTTGTTTTATTTACCATTAGCAAATCAAATAAAATGCCTGAGTCAATGTTGCATAGTGTTGCACTAAAAACGTGAAGTAGTGAGTGCAAACCACCCCATTTTTGCTTGAATTATATCTTCATACAGCATCTTCATGATGACACCCATAAAAGGTTACTTGAGCTGTGTCGGCAAACCTTACACATTTTCATCAGCAAGAGAACTTCAACTAGCAAGAAAACCTCCACCAATAATTGAAATAGTGTTTGCAGTCTGACTCATCTTCTGAGTTTTGTTCTAGTTCCTGTCTTCCAATTCTTTTCTTTATTAACCTATTACTAACCATTTTCTCCCTATTGGCATTTTTTTTTAATTGTAAAATACTAGAAATGTGCTAGGCAATCACCAAAATTATTGTACGTCTATAGCTATTTTAATTTCCATTGACCTTTCTTTTATTTAGGATTTTTAATCTTTCCCATTTAGCTTTACCAACTGCATTAGATTCCTTAAATTCTGTTCAATTTGCTTCATAGTTTTGTCATATTCCTTGACAACCCTCTGTATAAAGCATGCTGTCATTTAAATTATGTATGCTTCTATTGCTTCTTAGTAGCACTTAGTCTTTTAAGTTCTGCAGGATACACCTTCAGGTAAAATAAATTCAACCTTGCTTAGTGTGATCAAAGAGCAGGCAAGAATTTAACAGGAGCTAAGATCGGCTTCATCTCTAGTGCTGCCAGTACCCAGGTTATACCATCTGGATTGTTCCCTACAAAATAAGGTCAAAAAAGTCAACTTCTAAATCCAGTAATGAAACCAATCTGCTAAAGAGTGGAGTGATGTGATCATAATAATTAGGAGGAATTCTTTTATTTCATAAGCATATGTTTAATGAAATAACTTCGTTAATAAACTAAACATCTCTGCCAGGTACTCATTTTCATCTAATACTAATAATGGTATGAGTTGATTCAATCTTTTCTAAACCTGTGAGATGCAGTCCTACAAATTCGTATAACTGAGCTCATAGGATCAATTCAGTTTTTTAGGCACTTAAACCCTCTGGTCATCTGAAATGGTCATCTGCCTATCTGAATCATAATTAGCACAACACAGATATTTGTTTTAAGAGATTGTATAAACTTTACCAAGCAGGTCCTAGCTGAGGAAGCAGCTGCTAATTACTACTCTCTTTGTTTGTGTAATGTAGTAGAAATTGAAAATTGGAGTTTATTTATGAGGCTTTTGCTATCATTAGCTTCAGTCCCTGATAAGAACCTGAATTCACCAAAAACTTTCTTGCCAGCTTGGAAAAAGTACCACTCTAAAAAAATTTCACAGTTGTGTTCCATCATACTAAGGATCAGTTACACTTCTCAAACTTAGAGTCCTGTTTGATAACTACTGCTCTTGTTTTATTTTTGCCTACATCAGACAGTGTGTAGATTTTCCAGAGAGAATCCTGTTCTTCATGGATGCATCTTTCTTTGTTTTCATGTGATATTTTGCTGTTTCAGTATGAATCACCACATAGAAGAGGTTGAGATCAAATAATATAGGAAATCTTACCAAAAATGAAATTAAATTCTAATACAACCTATCAGAGCTATTTTTTAGTACAATGAAATATTGTTAATCCTCATCTTGCTGAACTATTATAAGTAAAATATTTTCCCAAACATAGAAGTTCTTGAAAATACATTACAGCCTACACTGAAGGCTGCATAAAAAGAAAAATATCAGTAGTAGTTATCACAAGAAAAATATAACTCTTTAGGCCAAATACTTTTAGAAACTCTGATTTTTTTTCCCCATTTTAAGGATTAAGAGATTTTGCACTGCATGAAAGAATTCTTTTTTCAGGCCATCTGCCCCTATTGCTTTTCTGATTTTGATTGGGTGTCTTGACTTGTATCTCTCATCTTGTAATTAGTATTCTAAAATTGATTTGTCTTCTGGTTCCTGTAGATAAAGACAGAATTTATCTAAAAATGATACTGTTTCTTCAGGGTGCTCATAAATCTTCTTATGAAATGAAACAAAACATAGTAAGATTTTAGTGAAACAAAACATGAAGACTGAAGGGTTAGCCCCTTGGGTTCCTTCTGTAGATGCTTTTGCTGCTGTTCAGTCAGACAGCATCTTCTTCATCCTCTACGAAGAAATACTTGCGTAACTTCTCTGAAAGAAGGATCTTTGCCAGTGTTTTTTTTTCAGTACTGAAAATTGCACGGGTAGAATTGCAGATTTTTGGGAGTCATTTACAGGCAAATGGTTGTGACTATGTGATGCTTTGAGATGAGTGACACTAAGGTCCTTGAGAGATGCATTAAGGATCCCCTCATCCTTATTGCAGGTCGTCTCTGTTCTAGGGTAATTTGTAGATGAAACCTGCCCAGGGTAATCTGCAGGTAAAGCTTGCCCTTCAAAGCTAGCTCTGATCCAAATGGTGTACAGCATATGGTTTTGGCTCAGGTGACCAATGTGTGCATTCCTACATGTGTGTACCAGTGGTTTTCAGTCTTTTACAGTGAGGCTTCACTTGAGAAAATTGTCAAAGTTATGTAGTGCGTTGGAAATCAATGTCTAATACTATATTTCTATATCTAGTAATTCACAGAGCTTTGACTTTGCCAGAGGCCTAATTACCTCCTACCTATGTTGAATTTCAAGTTTAGCCAGCACTTGAATACTGGGATGCCAATAGGTTTTTGCCTCCTTTACGGGCAATAAACTCATAAGCCCTATAGAGGTTTTGAATCATCAATTTAAGAAGCATGAATTTAATCCTGTCCAAATTCCACTCTGATGCTTATTTCTTATTGTTTGGTTGCTTTTTTTTTTCTTTTTTTTTTCAGTCTGGATTTTTGCTCCCTCTCTCCAACCAGTTCTTTATTTGTGTATATATATTGTTCCTTTAAAATGTTTTTCACCTTGTGATACAGCAGATGTGAAATTTTCACATTCCACGTGAAGTACAGATTACTTTCAGACAGACTCCATAGACAGAGCACATTAAGCAAAATCATACTGTCATAATCTTCTTCCTTAAAATTGTGTGACAAAAAAACTAACAAAATATTAGTTGGTGACAAATGTAAAAGAGCTTTATTATTACAGTGCCTGTAAACATAGGTTTTTTAAACTATATAAATTTTAAAAAGGAATACTTTTCTGAAGTTTGCAACTTATTTTTTAATTCTGTATGCTCTTTAAAGAAACATAGTAAAATGGATTACAGAAAGATATAAGTTAAGATAACAGTTCTTGTGTCGGTAAAATCACATACTTTCTTGATTGTGTTAGTATAGGCCTGGAATTCAGTAGTTTACCTAACGTTTTAGCATATTGGCTGCTTTCTTAAAGGTGAAAAGAGAGCAGTAAAATGACCTGTTGATGAAAGACTGTTCCATATTTGGGGCTGAAGCACAATGGGGAAAAAAAAAGTTGAGAGAGAAATCCTGGAATCACTATTTCAGAGCTGTCTCCGAAGTACTTCATCATTTTGAGCTATAAATTATACCTTGCAATTCTTTTGTTTAGCATATTATATAGAAAAGAAAAATCAATCTATCGTCTCTGTTCTTCAAGACCTGCCAGTCTAAAGTAAAACTAATCAAATATATTCTTTCATAAAATGGTTGATTATACTGTGTGAGCTGAGAGGATACTTCTTATAACTTGAATATTAAGAGCTAATTCCAGTAATACTGAGTTGGAGTGGACAACTAACTACTCTTACTCAATCAGTTCTCAAGAAAAGGGCAGCCTGAAGCACTAAGGAAAGTGAATTACCTTGCTTTTATGATTTTTATTTACTTATGATAATTTAAACATTCTTGTTCTATCAGTTTTCATTCCTAAAGCATGAAGTACATCTGTTTTGACTTACTGCATTTTGATAAGAATATAAAAAAAAATAAAAATCTCTGGGAGCTATATCACTTCTGACAGCATACAGCTTTCTTTCCTGGAAAAAAATAGCTACATGCAGAAAATTCAAACTCTCTGTTAAAATCCACTCTGCCATGTATAACCTGATTTTGAAGAAGGCAAAATACCTTTTAATCTCACTTGTAGCCACTGCTTGGGATGAGGTTCCTTACTCAAATATCAATCTGTTCATCTGGTTTTCTTCCATTTGTCTTCTTATCTCCTGCCATCTTACTGTATGTGTTGCAGGTGAGAATACTATGGCAACTGATGGGTAGGGAGGAGTAATAGGATATATGGGAGGAAGCCTTTTGGTGTCTATGAAAGACTAAAGATTATTGTGTTTCACATACCCATCACTGCTCTGGTCCAGTAGATAACTGGTACTCTTTGACTTTTGCGTCCACACTCTTTCAGTGTCAAACAAAGGTTCTTTTCGTGAGAGGGTCGAAGACCTTCACCTCTCTTTGGCTGACATGATTGTCAGGCAAGAATAGGGTTGTATTTCAGACAGTTGTATCATACAGGCTGAAAATGCATCTACACCTAAACTGAAACAGAAAAAAATGATTGCTGCTGTTGATTACTGGCATAAAACCATGGTGGGCATGGTGTAGGTGCTTTGTATAAGGGAGATCACTTGAGCTGGCTTTGTAATTGCTCTCTTTTACATAAAAATAAGAAAAGTTCTTTCCAATATATGTTCATAGGATATGCTGATGCCTCTCACACTGCTGAGTTTGGGTACTGTAATAAAAGAGTTATCATTTTTGCCTTTAAGTCCAATTATGTCATATTGTTTTGCTGTTCTCAGTATCCAAAATACAACTTCAGTAACTGAAATTTCTGAGAATTATACCATTAATTATTTATTATTATTATCATTTATTATTAGAAGCCTGATTTTTTTTTTTCTGACAGCTAGTATTCACTGTAAAATTCAATAATTTAAGTCTACTAGAGTCTTTCTGTAAGTTTTCATGATCAAATAGTTTATAGAACCCTTAGAGGAGATTTTGTCATTACCATTATTAAGTATTGTTTGAAATAAAAAATAATAATTTTAGCACATCTTTTTGGAGCATCAGTTTTTCTTGATCTCCATTGTGAGTATGGAGATTCCTTATTTCTTCAGTTCTGCGGTTGTTTAAACAAACACACTGCAGTAGAGGTCTAAGGACCAGCTGAGCAGTATGGCCCTTCCCATCACAATAGAAAATGGTGGAATCAAGATCAATAAACAATTATAATTCATTTTCTGTAAATATCTATATAACTTCCTTGTATGTTACATTTTCACTTTTCAGACACTAGGATGTTTAGTCAGAACATTGTACAATTTTATTAAAATAGCAAAGCATGTTGCTGTTCAATTTCAAATTGTCAAAGGAGTTTATGCACAGCAGAGAAATTCCAGCTCACATTTTTCCACACAATTGAGTTAATAATGAGCCAGTCAGCCTGTCTGTGGATAATTAGTAAGGAGAAAATAAACACCCATTTCACCAAGACAGTGCTCATTTGGTGGTGTTTATTCTGCAGTAGTTGTTGACAAAATTTGGATTGGGGTCCTAAAAGTCAGAAGCTTCATGCCCTGTTCCTGTAACTCCTTCGGTTTATATATATAGTCACTGCACTAAGATCCATAAATTGGAAAATATTCTTTAATTAGCCTTTTTCCTTCAAGAAGGTGCTTTCCAAATATTTCTAAAACTATTTTCTCATTAATCTTTTTGCTCCTTTTACTTCTAACTTTCTTTGCAGAATTCAGTCTTTTACACCTGGGAAAATCAGAATGAATTAGAATATTAGAATTAGAATTTACCTATACCTATATATTAACAACTTTTTGTGCTGGATTACATGCTTATTCTTAATGTTTTCTCATTTATTTAAAAGACATGAGAAATCCAGGCTTTTTTAAAGGTTTTATTTGATGAACAGATTAAATGAATATATCTCCGAAATGTAATTATTTATCATCAAAGGTAAAGCCATCAATCTTTTTTAGTCATATATGGTTGTGACTCAAAATGTTTAAAAAAAAATGAAAATGTAAAAAGCAAACCTCAAAGATTTCAAAATGTTACTCTGTACCTTGTACAAATAGCTTTGAAATCATGGTCTGCAGTGAACTTCACGTCATCCAGCCTAAAAACCTCCTTCAGGCTTCCTGTACCCTGCATTTCTCCCTCTCTTTTTTTTTTTTAATTAAAAATTTATTTAAGCTTTAAAACCTTCAGAACTTCAGGAAGTACTAACCTTCAGAATTCTTCAGTTTCATTTAGAAGTATCACTACTGGGAAATTGCTGCCTCATAATCATAAAATAAAATAAATAAAATAAATAAAACAAAACAAAACAAAACAGCATTCAGTCACAAATTACAACCTTTACACCATGCATGGATAATATCAATTTATCATCATGGAATTTATCTGGATGCTGATACTAGTTAGGTAGAACAAATGAATGAATATATGCCCTGAAGGAAAAGCATTTTCCTTCTGAATATTTATAGGTGTTAAATTCAGTTATATTGGAACATACTCATACCTATGCATAGTATCTGGAGTCGATGAATAAAATAAATTAACTGTCATGTATAGTATTCAAAATATTTCCAACAGGCCCTGAGTTCAGAATCACTTATTTTCCATTTTCTAAGTGTTTATTGCCTGGTTTTCTCAATTAGTAAGTTAAACACTTTTTCCTTACAGTAGAGAAGTGATGCTATATAAACAGTGATACAATGACACATAGGTATCATAGATAGCTGAAACAAGAATACTTTGAACTCTTTTCTGAAGCTCCCATTTCTGATAAATATGCAGGGTTGGACTCATACTTAATGTTTTGAAACAAATAATGCTAGGTAGTCCACAGATTTCTCATTTTTGTATTTGGCAGGTATGGCTATGAAAAATAGTTTAATATTTTGACAATTTGATAAGAACTCTTATTTACTTACAACTATTAGTTTTTAGAAATATTAAAGCATTTTATTTCTTTATCTGAAAGAAGGGTTAAGGGCAGTATAGATGATGAGTAGTGCACCAATGGAGGAATAGAAAGCTTTGAAACAAACACAGTAATTGTGACAATATATTAAGTTGTAAAGTTTCTTGAGATAAATTAATAACCTATTAGGACACTGCTGTATCTCCTGCTCTTTCCTGTGTTCTGTACAGTAATGGAGACTAGGATAATCTGCTACTCCCTTGCTCTCCCCAGAGCTAACATACATGGTTTGTAAATTTTGATGAATTGCCGACAGCCTGACAAATGCTAAGAAGCCTCTGCTTCAGTAGCCACCTCTGTTGTGAATCTCCATGAGAAAGTCGTCCAGAAAGCTCTTCCACTCCTCCCCCATCCCAACTCCTTCCCATTCTGAGTAAAAGAAGTAGTGTCCTTGGGCCTTTACAGCTTAGTTCAGAGAATCTAACATTTTCTGCCTATGTGATACAAAATTCCGGTAAAGCCAGTAAAAGTAGTATCACACACTTTCCAACTATTTAATTTTTGATTAATTAAGTGAAAGTAACCTCTTAAAACCAAGAAAAGAGCAGGAATTAATAGTAAAACCTATTATTGATTAGAACTTCTTTGTTAAACATAGGTTTCACAGTCTCCTATGGACCACCTGTTGTCACCTCTAATATCAAGAGATATTAAGAGGCAGTATTAGTAAGATTTACTCTTACAACACATCACCAAACCTAGGCTACTGTACATAATCTTTAACTGAGCAAATATAAAACATTCTATCACGGCAAGGTCAAATCAGCAAATTAGTCTTTACTGAACTGGAATTAGATAATCAAACTAATTAAATCCTCAAATTACTACCAGAAATAGCCTATCTTTATATGTATTCTAAGTGAATCTAAGAAATTGGCTGCATCTATGGGGTGCAAATCCTAACTAAAGAATTTTCCCAGAGTTGTTTCATTCAATAATGTGAATAGGGAAGTGGTTTAAAACTGACAGCAGGCTATACTCTAGCATCTACACTGCATTCTTAAGGGTAATCATGAAACAAATCCAGCAAATAAACTTAGATGGAGATTTCAACTTTTCCTATATATTTATTCCCTAAGAAAACGTTGACTTTAACAGTAAACTTATTGAAAAATGGAAGTTTTAAGAGTCCTTATGTATCAGAAAGTGACAGGTGTTAAGTTCCAGTCTTCCAGAAACCACACAATACCAAAGTAATAATTGATTGTGTTTTCCTGCATGGACACACTGGTCTGACTGGCTGACATAATAGTAATGCATATAAAACGTAATAACTATGCAGAGGTTGTATAGAGAGAATTCCATTTCTACAAATGGAAAATATAAGGGGAATCTTCAAATTAATAATGAAAAACAAAATAAAGAAGAATGAGCTGCTTGAAGCTTACTGGAGCTTGGATATCTTTTCCCTCCCATGGGACAGGTCTATACGGTGAAGTGGAACACATCTCCAGGCTAGTGCTGCTGAAGCTCATCTGATGCCAGAAGTGATATGCCTGACGCATGTTAGTGCTACCCTGGTGCTCAGGTGTAGCACTGAAAATATGCCATAGATAATTTGCGGTGTAATGTGTTAGCTGTCAGTAACTTGGATAGTCTGAAATGGAAGTGTAACAGAGCTAGTGATTGTTATCAGAGTGAGAGTTTTGTACATAAGCTAAGAAAATAAATTCATACTCATGACTGCAGCACATTTTTTTAAGCACTACTTTTCTTCTTAAAGTACTGACGTTGACTTTGTGATCCATGAGCTTTTGAAGTCTGGTTTGAGGTATACCATATGCCATGTGAAGAAATGAAGCACAACGGGAAAAACAAAATCCAAGAGAGCCTGTTCTTCGAAGCAGACAGAACATATATTTTGTAAAGCATGGAGCTAAGACCTCTGTTCAAGGGGATGCTCAGTGGGTATGGGACAGCCAATCCGGATCTATAGTTCAGGACCACTTTTTCCGTGCTGCATATTACTTCTTTTGAGAGGTCAGATTTCTTGGAGGAAATCACACTGGTGTCCAGCAGAGAAATGCAGGATACAGATGAAGATCAGTTAATTATTTAAAAAACAGAGTACAAAATTTCTCTTCCTGAAGCAATTTTGAGCAGACATCAAGCACAACTATTAAAAAGGCCAATATTTGACTTATTTTTACATGAAAGAAAGTTAATAGAGATGGGTTATTAACTTTTGGTTTAAAATATTTTTGATATTACATTAAGGCAATCTCACACAGAGAGACACAAATTGAGAGTTTACAGGATTACAAATCGAAAGCTTATTTTCTGCTGCTACTCTCCATTATTCACTGCAAATCACCGTTCCAGTTAGCATTTTTACCACAGAGATAATTTCATAGAATATTAATACATAGTTAAAAGGAAACAAGCACAAAGTAATAGTTAAATCCAGCAAACAGTTGTCAAACTTTGCCTCTAACTTCCTCTCCCTTTCCTCCTCCCCATAATTTCCCAGGGAGCAGATCAAGACTGGAAATTTAAAAGAATATAGATTTTTTTACTGTATACAAAAAAAAAAAAAAAAAAAACCCAAAACCAGAAAGGTCCTCTCCAACCTTCCTTTATCACCAATGCCATTAATGCAAATTGTCAGAACATCATTTTTGAATAAATGAAAACTATTTACTCTGCTTTGCATATAATTAGAGGAGGTCTAGCTTGTGGGAAAGTGGAGCTCTGTGTCAGTTCTCTCCTAGTTTCATCAGATACATTTTTTATTATTGTGATTAGTTTAGGGGAAAAAAAAAAAGAAAGAAAGAAAGAAAGAAAAAAAAAGTTTTCAATTGTTATTTTCAGATTTGGCCAGAAAGTGTGTTTTCTTGTATCCTATTATTCCTATAGTGCCTTTGCCTCTACCAAATATTAACACAAAACCTCTCTTTCTTTTGCTTCTTTGTGCCTTGTGTTTCATACACTTTTTAAAATGTCACATTTTCCTTTTCACACATCTTTTGATAAAGAGCTGAGAATAGTCATAGAAATATAAAATCCCATCATTGATCTCAATCTAAAAATAATTTTAATTTAGACAGATATGTTGTATCCTACTGGCACAACACCGTTCTGTGTTGTGGTAATCCAAGAAATGCTGCTTTTATTATCTCATAGTCGCATACCCTCCGTCTGCTTGCTTTTATGCGTTTAACCAATGCATGTTGCACTTCCTACTCCTCTGCCCTGATTCTGCAAATGAGGCCTCTGAGTCATTTACACTTCGTTTTCCATTCATGCCCCGTAGGTTTTAATCCAGTTGATAGTGTGTACAGAAACAGGTACATTGAGCCCTTCTGAACACAGAATGAAGCTACAGCATCTACATGCTGCACACTAATTATTAACAGCTTCTAGAACAAGGCTGTGTGTAAGCAGCCCAGTTTTCCAGTCTAGTGCTTCCCTTCACTCAAAGCTTTCCTAATACTTTTTTTTTTATGATATCAATAAATGAAATTATAATTAAAACATGAGCAGATCAACAGTGCCTTTAGATTTTCAGGTGTAATCTCTTAATCCTGTACTAATATTAGACTTTGGTCATTTTTTTCAAATCCTCTGTTTAACATGTCTGGGCTACTCCTTAATTTGCCCAAAGATTAGCTTTGGTAAACCAACCTGTGAGTGTTTCACGGTAGTCAGCTGATTTCCTTTTCAATTTGTCTTTTGCATGATTTATTGCTTGCTAAGAGAGCCTAATTAATTTTAATGGACTGCTAGTATGCGTCTATTGGAATATTGACATTTTATCACCAATTAGCCTCTATTCCTTATCTCATTATGCCGTTAGCTGGCATTTTATTACTTTACCTTATAGGATTAGGAAATGCTTCTTCCTTTGTTTTTCAACATATCTGTTTTTAATTAGGGTGTTGAGTTTTTTTATTTGGAAAACAGGAGCTTTATATATTGAAAGTACGCAGGCCATGAAGATGTATGCTTATATACCAGGAAGGTGTAATCATCTTATACATCCTTCTCTCTTTTTCTCCACCTATATTTTTTTCCAAAATGCATCCCCCAAGTTGACAAATTAAGCTCCATATGTAAGTTTGCATTCAAGCTAGAATTGCCTTCTTTATTCCAAACCATTCTGCCACAAGAAACTTTGAGTGATTTTTATCTATAATATCTTGCTAAACTGCAATGCCCAATTTCTTCATTATGAAACTCTGCTGCAGGACAGTCCCCCACTTCTCATCATGAGTATCTTCAGGCATCAGAAGAGTGACTGTGTAGCATAATCATAATGCAGCATTAAAAGACGTGTGGGGCTGTTATGGGAAGCTTAAGCCTAGGCAGTGGCCTCACAGATACCTCTGTGAGGTATCACAGAGCTGTTGTAGGGTTATTGTCTGGAAAAGAGGTTGTTGGCATTGGGTATAAAATTGTTCAAAGAAAATTGCTTGCAATTACACATCCTGAACAATCTCCTTGGCCAGTAGCTGAAGTTGCGTCTATTTACTAGTGTTTATTTATCTGTAGAGCTTTCCTTTGCATAATTCAGACTTGAACTACAATCTGAAGATTGCTCAGTATTTCATTAATAAAGGTCAGAGCATAAAGAAAATCAACACTGAAACGTCTGTTTAGAGTAGTAAAAGTGAGGTTGGGCTACATAAAAATTTGGAAAAGAAACATAAATCCAAATGGATTTCTGCAGCAGTCAAAACAGCACAGATATCAATACAATTAGACTATTTTACATAGTCTACATACGTTACTGATGTCTTACATACATTACTGATGAAATTGTAGAGAATATGAATCCATAGCAAAAATATTCTTAGTATGAAGTATTTGGTACATATTGGTAGACTTGTTCACCAAGAATATTATTTATGGACTACATGATTATTTGGCACAACAGTTTGTAAAAAAATACAGGATATCAATTGACAGGCTGTACTGTTGTTTACATTAGAAATATATGGTATTTCAGTGATAGAAGGAACTCTGATGTATGATGATGGAACCAAACAAGAATAATAAAACATTTATTAGTGCTTACTCCTTTAAAACAACACTGATTTATATATATATATATATATATACATGAAAATTTTAATAGATTTGGTTAATGGGCTGTGTTGAAAGGTATCTGAGATACAGGCACATTGTTTTCTTTTGTTGTTTCAGGGGGCTATAACCTCTTCCAGAGTTGCACAGAGAACAGATGAGACTAAGCTTAAGATCTTCTGTCCCCATTCATTAAGATTCACCAGAGGATGTCTGTGCCTGTTAACTTTATACAGCCCTTAATTTTACCCCTGTTCCTCTCCCATGAACAGATACTTAGTTTCATTGGTCAGTGCATATTGTATTATACTCAGTTGCTGCTGAGACCTTCAAAAGATAGGAATATGTTAAATTTTGCCCCAGAAAGGTGCACGGTATAGTTCTTTTCAGAGTAAGTGATAACCACTGCAGATGCATTGGAGAATTGTACAGGTTATTAACATAACCTCAGAAGAGTTACCCTATTGAATTAGAAGAAGGGTTTTCATATGAATTTATGAATTTATTTAATAACCTGTAGTACTAATAATTTGATGTTTACTAGACTTCTAACTGGCCCTATGCAGATTTTAGTGATAAAGAGAGATTAGCTTTATGTTAAAAATACCATTACTCTATAGTGTTTTTAGAATAAAGTAATCTGCTTCATAACGTATGTTATTCTCATGATGATTTAACAACTTGTCTTAGATGCATTAGATGTGGAAGCAACAGCAGCAAAGATGGCAGCATAAACATCATGCTCTACTACCTGCCCTTTGCTAAAGAAATTAAAGAGAATGTGGGAGGAAGAAACACTGTGTTGAGAGTGCTGAGACTGACAGCCATGAAAGAGATGAAATAACAGCGTGCAGAATATGTATTCACCAATTATGATGACAGGGTTTCACTGAAAGGTGGACCCGCTACCATTACACCCAAACCGAGCTGTTAGGGCAGGCTTCTGTTTCCAAGTGATCAAGAGAATCATGTATAGCTTTAAATAGATAATAAAAGTTAGTCGAATCCAGCAGCTCTTCTAATGCAGCTTCATCTTTTCTCCTATCAGTAAAGAGTTTGAACTGTGAAATACTTTTTCCTCCTTTTTTTTTCCTCCATTATCAATATAGAGTTTGAACTGTGAAATACTTTTTCGACTCTGTGTTTTTCCCATTATTTTCATCTGACTTCAAAATATTCTGTAGCCTCTTCTTGCCTGGGAAGGCACACAGTCTTGGTCTTAGAGCTTGGCCAAGATCACCATATTCTCAACATCACACATGTAATACACATGCTACTGGGAGCTAACAAATTCTCAGAAACACCTATTGGGGAGGGTGTTTTGTTTGTTTGTGAGCAAGATGCAGGATTTTTTCAAAAAATATTTTGTGTATAGCTGACCAGCTTCATTTCTGACAGGGTGGCATGACAGCACATTTCATTTGTTTGTCCTTAAGCTTGGACACTGTGATCTTTTATATAGGCTGAGTAAAGGAAGGGATGTTGCTTCTGCCTCGTACCATCACTGGGTCACTTGGAACAGAAAAGTTGTGCAAATCTGAGAAAAAAATAAATAAATCTGGTAGCCCCCAGCAGAAATGACTCAAGGAAACCCATTTTCTGTTGTGGTTCATTCTCATTTAGTAAAAGCCTTTGAGAATTACCAATAGGAAAATATCTAGGCAAATCCAAAGCTGTAGCTGATCTGGATGCCTCATCATAGATGTGGCTTGAAGACAATTACCATTTTACTGAATTTGCTCCTGTACTATCACAGAAGCAACCACATGGAATCCTGTTAACAAATTTATCAAATTTCAAAACCTTGTTGTTTTGCTTGTTAAAAAGCTACTACTATATTCACAATTGGTTTAAATCAACTTATTTTTATACCAGCACTGTAATTTCTGTGGAAAGGAAAGGAAAGGAAAGGGAAGGGAAGGGAAGGGAAGGGAAGGGAAGGGAAGGGAAGGGAAGGGAAGGGAAGGGAAGGGAAGGGAAGGGAAGGGAAGGGAAGGGAAGGGAAGGGAAGGGAAGGGAAGGGAAGGGAAGGGAAGGGAAGGGAAGGGAAGGGAAGGGAAGGGAAGGGAAGGGAAGGGAAGGGAAGGGAAGGGAAGGGAAGGGAAGGGAAGGGAAGGGAAGGGAAGGGAAGGGAAGGGAAGGGAAGGGAAGGGAAGGGAAGGGAAGGGAAGGGAAGGGAAGGGAAGGGAAGGGAAGGGAAGGGAAGGGAAGGGAAGGGAAGGGAAGGGAAGGGAAGGGAAGGGAAGGGAAGGGAAGGGAAGGGAAGGGAAGGGAAGGGAAGGGAAGGGAAGGGAAGGGAAGGGAAGGGAAGGGAAGGGAAGGGAAGGGAAAGGGAAAGGGAAAGGGAAAGGGAAAGGGAAAGGGAAAGGGAAAGGGAAAGGGAAAGGGAAAGGAAAAGGAAAAGGAAAAGGAAAAGGAAAAGGAAAAGGAAAAGGAAAAGGAAAAGGAAAAGGAAAAGGAAAAGGAAAAGAAAAAGAAAAAGAAAAAGAAAAAGGAGGGAGGGAGGGAGGAAAGAAGGAAGGAAGGAAGGAAGGAAGGAAGGAAGGAAGGAAGGAAGGAAGGAAGGAAGGAAGGAAGGAAGGAAGGAAGGAAGGAAGGAAGGAACAGGGAAAGTTAGAAGCTCTTTCTACATCTCCTTTGATTTGAAATTGTCTTTCAAGACTGTGGGAAGCCGTAATTAAATGTGGTATTCTGGGTCAGGTCTTCCCTTTAGAGCTGTTCAGTATTTTCTTCTGGGTATGCCTGACTTGTCATGCTCAGGAATTGCATACATCCTACTCTTTAATGTCTGTATTACTTTGTTCAGAGGCACTGTGATCAATTAGCACAACCAATTATTTCCTATCCTTTTGTTCCAGCTCAGATACTTAGGGAAGAAATTCTTGTTAATAATGTTCAAGATGCCTTTTATACTGATCTATTTCATCCTGTTTTTAACATTTTTGGTCTTCAGCATCAGTTCATTTCTCCAGCTTCCCTTTTAATGGCAGTTCTTGCAGCTTTGTGTCAACAACACATTTTAGCAGCATGCTTCTGTGCAGAGGTCATGACTACAAATACTAAATGAGACACTCCTCTCAAGAATGATTCCTAAGGGAAACCACTTGTCACTTTTCTCTAGCTTAACAATTCAATTTTCAGTGCATCTTCACCTCCCATTTAGTCAAAGGTTGCCAACTTTGTATTTGTGTATCCATCCTCCTCGTCTGGCTTTTTGCAGATCATTGCTGCAGAAGTTTCACAATACTCCTCAAATGAGTGAGAAGTTGTGCTGATGTCTTAGCAAAATATTTATTACTCAGAATTCATCTTTTCATGCAGCTGCAGATTCTATTCCTATCAACATATTTATAGCACACCCATCACCAAAGTCTAAGAAACCCACGGCAAGCAGAAAAATATGTATATTTACACAAAGCCCACTCAGAGGACTGCTGCACTTAAATGCTGCAAGTTTTTCCTTCATGTATATAATTTGGCAAAGCAGTTAAAGATTCTTCATGCTTAAATGCCTAAGGAAACTAAGACATTATTAATTCTTGCATAAAACAGCAAGAAAAGTCAATGAAATCTTGGAATATTTAGAGCAGCAACACTTGTTTATGCAAAGCCATGACACATAAACTCATATTTATTTTACGATCAGTTAAAATAAGTTCATTCAAAGAACATTTTAATAATAACATGAAGGCACAATAAATTGAGTTAAAATGTTTGGGCCTATCTTGTATTCTTAAGCTCCATGACAAAACTGGTTAGTACAATTTTACAGCCCAGAGAATAATGCTGCCACTGTTTTCTGTACAGTTGCAGCTGAGAAACAGCTTTTTCCCCCTTTCCTTCATGACATTTTCTTTTTGTTTATTAAAAATAGAAAAGGACAGCTGCATACTTAGATTTGCATTAACTTCATAAATTGTTAATCCTGAAAAGACATGCTGCTCACAGAGGGGGTTTAGTTTAATGCTGTGGACTCCCATTCAGTGACTATCGCTATTTCTTATGTCTGAAATTGTGCATATCAGGCAATATTTGCTTCTGTATAAACTGAGCCAATTCTCAGGGTGTCCCTTGATGCAAGTAAGAGCTTTATTTTTGTTTTGGAAAAGAGGGCTCTCACATCAATCTACTTTGTCCTGATATCCAGGCTTGGACAAGGGTTAAGGAATCAAGCAGGCACATACCATATACTACCATATACTACCATACACTACCATATACTACTATTTCCAAGCCTCTTTAACTCATTTACTTCCCAGCCATAAGGTTTTCCTTTTATTTTGGCTAAACTGAGATGCTTAATACACTTAGTGAAGCCTTTATTAAAGAAATATAAAGGAGGAAAACATGACTGGAAATTTTCCAAATTTTTCATTGCTTACATGAGAGATGACAGGAGAGAAGCATTCAATCAAATGAATGTTTTGCAAACATCTGTAAGCTATGTTCCAGTTATGGAAAATCTGAAAACCACATAACAAAAAAAAAAAAAAAAAAAAAAAAGGAAGATTTAAGTATATATGCTGGACAACTCCAAAATTGTCATCCTGAGAAACCTGACTCAGCTATTGCTTCACTGTGCAATCTATAGCAGAGTTTTCTATTTTCCAGGCTTTTAGCTTTCAATGTCTGTGTTCCTGGACCGCCTACTGAGATTGTTCCACAAGGCAGAAAATAATTCATCATCTAAAAATGATGAATCCTTTCCTAGTAGCTATGCTTTAAAAACATATCTAAATACACAACCAATAAAAATGAACTGCAAGAGCAATACAATGGTTCCAATCCTAGCAGCGCTGTTTGATGATGACTATGAAAGCATTTCTGAGTTTTTTGAAACAGAGAAGTTTCAGAAGGTGTTAAGTTCCTCCAGGTCCATCTATAACATTGCTGAATATAGCACTGTGTCTCTTTTGCATATATTCAGGCTGATGTATGATAATAAACGAGATGTTGTCAGTGAACTCATGTTCTGTTTTAAGTTTGGTGAAAGACCAAAGCACCTCCTTCAGCATAGCTGAAACAAAGTTATACTTACAGTACTGCAACTCAGATCAGGATCTGATCCATGCTATCAAAAATGCATCCCTATGAATGTGCCAGAACTGAAATTCTCATTACTGAGCAAACAATAGCAGTAGGAAGCAAAGGATATGATGATTGTAAAATAATTGCCTGCCTCCACCTGCTGAGGAAAAAAGTGTCATATTTTATGTTATATTATATAATGTCTTACCATTAATAGCAATGTATTCCTATATCTATATTTTTAGTACTGCATTATCTATGTCTACATTATCCATAGATACTGCATAATCCATAAATACTCTTATTCTAATTACTTTGCCATGCATGTTAAAATAGTCCATATTCTTTGCCCCTTTCTTTGTTTTAGTCTTTCACATAAAGACTTTAAATAGCTTCAGAAATATATAATAAAATAATAATCTGTAGAACTATTGGTTCAGTTGTGTTACAGACTTAGGGAGATATAGGAGGATATATATATATGGTTGTGTTCAGAAAAATCTGCTGAAATATTTTTTCAGTGAAAAATAAGGGTTTCATCAGAAGCTAAAACATTTGAGGCACACGGATTTAAATGAATTTATTCCTCCCCTCCCCCCCCCCCAAAAAAAAAAGAGAAAAGAAAAGAAAAACAGAAAATTTCCAAAGTATTGGAAGTTAATTCAATAATTATTCATTTTTTTACTTATGTGGATTTCATCTTTAATATATATATTGTGTATATATATCATATATATATACATGTAAATTGCTGAAATGACAAAAATTGTCTTAAGAGACAAAAAAAATAAAAAGCAAAAATCACAAAAACACACATCCTGAGCAAGAGAAGAAGCAAATTTTTTCTAGTCCATCATATACTTAAAACATGTAAAACCTCCACTATGACTAGGATATTACAAATATATTTTGCCAGGGATTTTTACCCTCATAATCATAATGAGGGGAAAGGAATTTAAGAAGTGTGGAAGAAGTCCTTGCAGAAATAAAGACAGAACTATTTCCTGTTCTGAAATTGGTTCCTCTTTTGTTGTTTTTGTTTTAAATACATTCTCTTTCAAGGGAAACATCAACATTTTTGTTCTGTTAAAAAAAGTGTCTACCAGTGTTCATCTCACATCTGTGACCTCGTCTGGAATACAGGCAGCTCTGAAGCTCTGCCATTCATGCATAGTAAGGATAACATGAAAGCTAGCTTTTCAGCATGTAACTTACAATAGCTTGTATGAAAAATGCAGGACTCCGTATTGACACATTTTTCTTCCTCTTTTCCAAATTTCTTTGCACTTTCTTTAAAAGGAAATAAGGAACAATGTCATAAACTGTTGACTGATGAGTGAAAATCAAAGTCAATTAGAAGCAGCCAGAAGAACCAATGTTAAGATCATTGGATCTTCATTCATCTTTTCCATTAAGGACAGAGTAGTTGCCTCGTGTTTAGACTTCATTTGCTTTCCTAAATTTGTCAAACCACAGTGATACCATGGAATACCACTCATTAGCAGAGCAGAAACCAAGTAAGAATGAAAAAGGGTGATATCTTCTGTAGTTTCAAGAAATAAACCTGTTACTGAGTTTATGATCTTGATTTTACTTTCTCTTTGCCCAAGCTGTACTTTATTGTGTAACCCATCTCAGTGAGATTTCTTCTGGTTTAATATTATGAGTATCCAGTTATCATACAATATTTTCAGCAGTAGATCTGGAAAACATTTTCAGAAGAGACCACCCACATTTAACAGATGGAGAAACTCAGGCACCAAGGCAGGGGCACACTGATGTTCATAATGACATTGAAAAGCAGAAGAAAATAACATTTTCAGACACAAAACCAATTTGTTCAGTGTAAATGTCTTGTTGCATTTGAAAGCTCAATGTACAGCTGATTAGGAAAGATATGCTATCATTGGTAAAACTTGGTTAAATGAAGCTAACATTTGAGGCAATCAGACGAAGTAATATTAAGAGAAACAAGATGTTGGAAGCAAAACATTTTGTACAAAAATCCTGAGGCCAATGAAAGAGAGGAGTATTTTGACCTTTGGTTCCTGTTTGGGGGATAGAGTGAGAAGAAAAGTAACATGTAGGCCTTTCCTTGATTAATCACCACACAGATAGCACTTGGAAGTCTGAGTTACTGAAGTTACATCATACACCCCTGACAGTCCTTATGCATATAGTCTTTTGTCATCTCTGGAGCGTGACAGAAAAAAAGCACCACCTCAAGCTGTTGTCAAAAGCAGGTTTCAGTTTGAGATGCTGTTGGAAACTTCCAAATGCAGAACTACGACTTATTCTAGGCTCTTTTTGTCACCTGTAAGGCAACAAATGAGTCTTGTATTCTGAAAGATGAAATATTCCCAAACCTTATGGTTATTAGAAGAAAGAAGTGTTTTCATATCAGCTGCCCCTTATCTTCTTCCAGATCTTAATGTTTGTGTGTTTTAGTATATTTGTACAACTAAGATATTACAGCTCTTAGATGAATGCAATGAAGATGCCAATTAATACAAAATGAGATTATATTCATTATGAATGATTACTTGCTAAAATGCATTGAATGCTGCTATTCTAACCTGGTAACTTTTTTTGTGATGATACTCCCAAGTAATTATTCCATCTGCTGGCCAATCCTCTTTTGAGCCTGTCCAAGACAGAAAAATAAAATAAAAGTAAAATAGTTTAGACAATGAAATTCTAGTAAAACAATTATTGACTTGACATTGGTCACACTGAGGCAAAACTGTTAGTGATAATCAGAGTGAGGTTGTAATTTTCTATGAAATGTTTTTCCTATTAGGTAGGAAAAATGAAAATTATGTTAAAATGAAAATTGCTCATGTTTGTTTGGCAGATGAAATCTGAAGTAATAACTTTCATTAGTACTTTCAACTGTCCCAAAATGACATTAAATATATTTTTCTTTTCTGCTCTTACTGCTTTTGTTGTTACTACTTTTAATTCAAACATTATTCAAATAATTTACTGGAATTGCTGTAAAATGTATAAGTGAATGTGTATCTCTCTGAAATTCTCATACTGATTCTTGTAGTTTGTCTGTTTTGCCTCTATTAGGGCTAAATTAGATAATTGACTAATATCTATATTTCTGCACTGATAAGACAAGTTTTGTGAATATCTCAAGATATGGTATGTTTCATAAAATCCAAAATTCTAACAATAATGAAAGAAATGATAGTCTTTTGGACTTATTTTGTATTCAATTTGCAAGATAGTGGAAAATCAGTGCATGTTTTATTATTTAACATTTTTATTATTTAAAAACTTTTCAAATATAGTTAATATTTCAAGAAAGAATGAGCTTAAATAAACACATTTCAGTCTGTGGTGGGCGTAATTTATTCATGCAACTGTGTTAAGTGATTAAATATCTCAGTTATGCATATTTATTGTGTCTCCTGATAAGATATCTGAAACTTTGGAAATAAGGGGAGAATGAATTCCTCCTACCTATCATAATCTTGGTTTCCTCTGGGCTGGGAACCAGTGTCTTTTTAACTTGGTCAGGGGTGGAAATGTTACATGTAAATACAACCATTGGGCACAACTAGATGTCACCTTGCAGCAAATATTTTTGGTGAGGGATTTAAGCAATAAATAAATATTGCAGGTAAGATCTCTCAGCTTACAAATTCGTGCATTGTGTTGCATCCATAATAAGCTGAATAGAATCAGAAGTGGATATAGTGTTTGCAGGACAGATGTTAAGAACCTAAAAGTGCTCAGAACAGGTCTGGTGTAATTTAGCTGTTGATTAGTGCTGCCGGAAGAAGGGAGGACTACTTTAGGAAGAGCTACGGTGGTGCAAGAAAGCATTTTAGGAGAGTATTGTAAGAAGTGTTGAGGAAATCATGGAAAAGCTAACCAGGACCAGCAAGCTCCATTGGCCTACATAGCTGCATAACAGAGGGCACAGAAAAATCTTCTGGCAAATGGTATTTTCTACCTTATCAAAATAAATTACATAAAAATGAAAATTACATAAAAATGAAAACTGGTCATAGGCACTTTTGTGTATATTAACAGCAACATGTATTTTTAGTCTTAAATGAGCTTGCTTAGAAACATGAATAATTAATTATACTTTTAATAAGTGGTCTTTATTTTCCTCTTCTTCCATCCAAACTTTAAGTACGTAACTGTGGAAAAGAAAACTTTTTCTCCTTACAGAGCATCTGCTCTGTGCTGTTAATAAATAAATAAATAAATAAATAATATATATTTTTTAAGTAGTTTATTGTTTTGACCCTTGTTTCTCAGTCCCTACATTAAATTTTTCAGTTTTATGTCAAAGGTGAGTTGTTCGTCCTCACACTCCAGGCCTTTGATTGACTATCCTCACCTAGCCCCCACATATTTCCTGTTGTAATTTTAACTCATGGCTTCAACCAGACCATGGTGACTTTATCTATTGCTCACATTCATGTCATTGCTGATACTGCTCCTTACTTGAGGAAGAAAATACCTCTTAAATCTGGACTGCTATTGTGTTATTCTCCTTCAAAATCCTCCTTAAAACTCTCTGTTTCTATGCTGCTCATATAGGTCTTGACAAAAGATTAGACAGCTGGAGGTCTGAGACAAGCAGCCTATCATGCTGACCAATACTGCATTTTTTTGGTACTTTCCCATCTGTCTCTTCCCATCTGTTGTTTCTTGTCATGTTCTTAGATTTTAAACTGTTTAGGCGCAAAGGTCATCTATTAATTAATGCTGATGCAGCCTAACTACGTTGTGCACAATGCAGGTGATTAATAGAGCATATAGTCTGCAACTGCAAGAGGAATAAATTTATTATTAATAACAGCCACATCTTTAATAAAGGCAAATCCTTTTTGGGTCTTCATTTTTACTCCTTGTATCTGATTACATGATAGCATTTAGTTTAGTTCAAGATATATAACATCACACTTATCTTCACATGTTGTCCAAGAAGTGCATGACAATTTTTTTTGATGTTTTGAATATTGCTGTTTTGAAATTTTAACTGTGATCAGTGTACTCTTGTCCCTTAAATGCTTTTGATTCTGTGTTGTCACAAATGTAGTTTGCTCTTCTGCAAATACTCAGGATTTCTGTTAAGGATTTCACGTTTTGTTTACTGCACTGCAGTTGTGATCTGTGCTGTTTCACTGTTTCCCAAAGAGAATTCATTCAGTGAATTCAGTCTTCAGTCTTTGTTTGTGGGTTTATGTGATATAGTCACAATATTTTGGTTGAGTAAGTGTAGATATATAATATTTCTAGATACAAATCATTTGCAAATTCTTTGTTTTTTTGGGTTTTTTTGCACAGGAGAAAATATGTGTTGAGTGAATTCAATATTCAATAACTTTTATTTTACTTAAATATATACCAGATAAATAAGATTGTTTTTCTGCATGTTTTCACATTTTCTATAGTTATTAGGGTGAATGCTTTCAATGTTCCATAAGGCTGATCTAGGAATTTGGATCTAAATATAGTGTGCTATTATCAGCATGTGCTTTACATAGTTTAGGATGCGATGCCTCATTAATTTCATATTATTTTACTTTATTTTCCATGTACCAGCCATTAATGATAAAATAGGTGAATGGCACTGTTATTACTGAAATGTTAGTCTGAAATGTACTTCAAAGCTTGTACATAGAAGTAAGAAAGATTTCGTTGATGGTCATCACTGTTACTGAGGAAAAGCTTTCAGCAAACATTTCTGCTCCTTTCACAGCATTCTTGAAGACTGACACATCCCAAGAACCTGCAAGGAAAGGCATAAAACTATGCAAATATAATCTGAGTATATTCTGAATTGCCACTCTGTTAGTTCTTCAACTCTTAGGAAAACTCGCTGTGGACTCTTAAACTGTTCATTTAATTCTCTGCTTTCTGTCAATAATCAAAATTAAAATACAGACTTCTTCTTAGTGTATATTTCTCATTATTTTGTACTTGCATACTGCCTATAGTGCTATCATTAGTATCATGTAAGCCTGCCAAAATTGCTGATGTCTAAAATATATTTCTTTAATGAGACACTTCTTTCAAGCCAGTGCGTGGTATTTTGGCAACTTTCTACTAGTGTGTTTTATACACATTCTGTAAATTCACATTAACATTAATTTATTTTGCATGCCAGTAGGAAAGAAACCTGTGAAATTGAAAGAGATGGAAGGAAGAAGTGGAGATTACACATTTTATCTAAAGTGATTGACAAAGTAATTGACAGAGCAAAGAAATGTGAGATGATACCAGACAAACTAGAAGTAAAACTGTGGAGGAAAAAGTTTGTTTTATTGTCTGAGATTATGGATTTTGTCTTTTTTTTTTTTTCTGCCCATGCTGTCCGTCACAAAGAGTTCTTACCAATGTAAGGGTTGTGAATGAATTTACATTAAAAGAAAATATCAAAACAAAGATTCCTGAGATCATTGTCTTAATCCCTCTCCTTCAGTCTTGAAATAATTTTTGAGCTTCTGTGGGCGTAGCAGTGTTTTTGGAAGTGACAGAATCCCCGAAGTCCCACTGAAATAAGTTTGTGTTTGGTAGATCTTATTTGAGTGGGTATTTTTTACATTCCAGGTATATTTTTATTGAAAGTAAACTACATGTTGATGAGGACATTATTACTGTACGCGTGTGTAGGAAAAAGACAAGTTTCATGTATGTTTCAAGTTGCCATAAGCCTTCTCTGAAAAATGCAATCCCTTCTCTTGTATTCTTTCCTGTCCCTTTGGTGCCTTTAGTTCTGGCACAAGCATTTGTGTGGCCACACAGGGAGCTGCATCTGACAGCTGAGAAGTTAAAACTAATTTAGGAAAAATAAAATGTGAGTCGTTCAAAAAGGAGTGTTACTTATCTTGGTGGAAAGGGATTCAACTTCGTGTTGCCTAAAGCTCTGATTAGGGCTTTGCCAAATACAGATCCAGTGGCTAAAAGACTGTTTCACAGTTGAGCAGATGCCCAACCAATATCAATATTTACAAAGCAGAAGGCAGCAGCCAGCAATGCAGTTGATGACAGACTGAAATTCCTGATTAGGTTATCCTTAAATATGTTCTTAGAAGAAAGGGAAAGGGAGTGAGGAAGGTGAATGATAAGTTGCCAGAAGTATTTGGCAACCTCAGAGATCCAAGGAAAGCACAGGGATCTAAAAGTCCTTCCCCAGCCCAACACCTGTTTTCTTTGAATGCAGCCTAAGGATACAGGATAGGAAAGAGAATAGTGAGTCTATAAACCCATAGGTTAAACAGTAATTTATAGTTTGTCCTATGAATCCTGGGAGGGAGATGCATCTAGGGTTTGTTTCTGCAATATGAAGATGGAATGATTATCTTTCTTTGTCACTCTGCCCCCATAAAGCTTTTGCAAGTGCATTGTCTACTTCTGACTTCTTTTTTTTTTTTTTTTTTTTTGTAATTTAAGCCTGTGGTAGAAGTAATTTCAAGAAAATAGTTAAAACAGAACAACTTAAAGACATCTGGATCCTTGAAACTGGGATTTTATTGTAGTATCTAGACCACTATCCTGGTGTTGAAAGAATTGAGAAGACACTTTTCCTTTTAGCTTTAAAGAGAGAGTTGGAAGCTTGGGATTTGCATCAAGGAATTCTCTTCCAGTGATCAACGGTAACAAGATAAGCTTTCTGTCAGCATCAGCTAGGGGAAAGAAGCAATGAAGTCTTAAGGGAGTTTATAAGAACTACATGATAAAATGTCCTGCTTTTGATACTGTTCTCCTGACTTCTTTTTGTGGTCAATTGAGAATATCACCCTAGATAAGTCTTATTAAATTTCAGATCAATAGATTAATAATTTGAAGATGATTTGGTATAGTTTAATATTAATTAACTATTTTTTTAAGGAATAGCTCTTTTTTTTTTTTTGAAAACTAACAAACATTTCTTGTGGACAGAACAAAAGATTTTAGCTCTTAACTCTGCTGGCCACTGAAAAATAATCAAAAAGAGGCAGATAATATTAGCACATAGAGCTGAGTGCAAACCTACTTGACAGTTAGGAAATGAATGACAAGGATGTTTACCAGAAGTTGCTGAGATATTTCTGAAATACAATTAGTTTGGTCTGTTCACTGTTGCAAGTGAAGGTATGGAAGATGCCTGATTTTTATGATTTTTTTTTTATTTATTTTTCATATATATCAATGAACTCATTTTTAAGTTGTCCTTAAGTATCAAAATTATCTTAAGAAAGGTTTCAGATTTGGGTCCAAGAAATGACATTTCTTGGTACATCTTCACAATTTTCAGATTAATACATTTAAAAACGGTTTTGTGGACTCTTTGTTAGTTTTACTGGAATGCAACAAATTGTGTCAGAATTTCATTGACTCTCTCCTATATTTATGTACTGTTCTGCCTATCACAGAACCCAGTCAGAAAACTAATAAATGGAAAGAGTATGGTTTTGTTATTTGTTCAAAACAAGACTAGGTTGAAGTATCTAATGAATTCAAGTTGGGCATCAGAGTGCTTATTGCATATCTTCAGTCATTCCAAATAACAAAGGTAGTTCCCTCTATATAAGTTAATCTCTTTATATTGTGAATAATGTTAATATTTCAAATACAGCTTTACTGGAAGTAAAAGAAATTTTCAATAAATAAATGATTTGTTTAACTCATTCTACTATACCCTTTCTAGAAGTTAATTTAACATCAGATGGTAGTAAATGTGACAGAAAAAAATATTTTTGTGTTGTGTTTTTTGTTTTGTTTTTGAGACAGAGCACTTATCACTTACAGGCATGTGGTACTAATCTGAAAGATGAATTGGTTCATTCCCTTCAAGTACCACATATCCATTCACACACCACCAAGTTTAACACTATTAAAGGGTAATTTCTCCTGTGAGATCTATGCCCGGTACAGCCAAAATCTCTACACAGTGCCTTTTAAACTTTTCATGGCAGGTAAGGGGATTTAAATAAAATGCTTCATCAAATGTGCAATCACAAAGATATTCTTCCTGTTGAAATATCCACGTATTCAAACAACAAATAAACATTGCTAAAAATCGTGATGCTCTGAAACATTAACAATAAGACAGTATCTTTTCACTCCTTCTTTCATCATTAAATTACTTTCCAAGATCTTTTTTTTTTTTTTTTTTTTTTTTTTTTTTTTTTTTTACATTCACACTAGAATGAACACTCTTTTGAAATCCATTTTTTATAACTTAAGGTCACAGATTATGTTGTCTCTGACTTGAATGGGGTCAACATTTTGGTCTAAAACATTTTTTTTAAATGGATGCAGTTTTGGAACCAGATTCACAGATCAGAATCAGATTGTTAGTGAAGCCAAACCAATTTGCATATTCTGAAAACATGAACTTGAAGCTTTGCCAGATCATAGGTCATAGTTACAAAACTGTTTTGTTAAGATGTGAGTAACCTAAGTGCTATTCTTCATGTTAAGGAAGCTGTGCTGCAATTCACAAGACCTTTCTGTGTCAGTCTCATCTGGAAGCTGACTTGCTTGGCTTTCTTAGGTCACATAAAATTTAGGTTCTGCTCCAAGTACCGAAGTTGGTTTGTCAACAGTATTGGCCTTTAATGCAAGAGTTCAGGGCTTAAAGCATTAATAAATCAAAGCCTCCCAGATACTAATTCTCTCTTGTGCCTGAGGGAAGTTAACTCACGTCTTCCAAATGTATATATTACCCTGAAGGCACTAGAGTAATTGAAGGTGAAGGGAACATTCTCTTCAGTTTATTGAAGCTATTCTACTTTGCATTGACTAAAGCCAAGTCTCAGTTGGGTCAAAGAACACACAAGTGTGAGCATTTGGCTACCCATAGCAGTTGATCACTCATCTGAAAGGAGAAATAAAAATAGGAAAATCTGAGTTTCAATCCTCCTTCTGAAAAATACTTCACTATTTTATACTAAGCATTCTTTGGATCTGGCTTTTAATCCAAAAACTGGTTTGAAATTTTGTTCCAGAGGAGACACAAGATGAAAACTGAGTATTTACTTATTTCTTTATCTATTTCTTTATTTATTTGCTTTTTAATTATTTTACTTGCTATTTTTTAAAAAAACAAACAAGCAAACACCACAACACAAATATTATATTTCTTTTTCTGGCCATAGAGCAGTTGATTTAGCTTGATTTTGTTGTGCATTTAAGAGGACAGAGTGCAGTGGTCCTTTTGTAAACTTCTTTGCCATCAAGCACTATTCTTCAAAAAGTGTATGTTCACAGAAGAGATTTCAATAAGATGATATAGCACAGAACTTACAGTTGCTAGTTTTAACCTACAACTCTGGTGGTAAGAGGCAAGCTGAATCCCATGCTGGTCTCAAGGAATTAGCTGGATTTTCTCCTATCAGTGGAAATATCATTAATATGCCACAGATTATCATAGAATGGCTTGGGTTGGAAGCAACCTTAAAGACCATCTAGTTCCAACTCTCCTACCATGGGCAGGGATGCCACCTCTAGATCAGGTTGCCCATGACATCATCCAAGCTGGCCTTGAAAACCTCCAGGGATGAGGCATCCACAGCTTCTCTGGGCAACCTGTTCCAGTGCCTCACCATCCTCTGAGGGAAGAATTTCCTGCTAACATCTAACTCTCCCCTCTTTTAGTTTAAAACCCTTCCCCCTTGTCCTATCATTATCTGCCTGAGCAAAAAGTTGCTCTCCATCTTCTTTTATAAGCCCCCTTACTGAAAGGCTGCAGTGAGGTCACCCTAGTGCCTTCCTTTCTTCACGCTGAACATCCCCAGGTCTCTCAACCTTTCTTCAGAGGAGAGGTGAAGAAAGATCCATGCCTCTGATCATCTTTATGGCCCACCCTTGGACCCACTGTAAGCGGTCCACATCCTTCTTGTGCTGGGGGCACCAAACCTGGATGCAGTACTCCAAGTGAGGCCTCACAAGGGCAGAGTATGTGCCCTTGTGATTGTAAACTAGACATTGGTGTTAATTATATTATTGAAAATCAGAGTAACAATACAAACCACAAATATATTGGGTTTATAGAGCTATCTTGTTATAGCTTTTTTGAAAAAAAAAATCTTTTTAAAAAATAAAGGTGAAATTAGACAAAAAAAAAAAAAAATAGTCCTTTATCATAAAAGTAACATACTAAGTACTCAGAAGTCTGTTAATGAAAATGTTCTCACAGTAATCATAACCTGTCATCAAAATTCACAGGTGACTTTTCTCTAAGCTTTTAGGTTAGTGCAATACTTTGAATGTTGGTGAAAAGTAATAAAAAAGGTAGATATACAAGATGGATGAGTCCATCATAATATGGGATTTGATGAGGGGTTTTTGTTGTTGTTCTTTTTTACAATAGATTATTAAATACAGTTAATTTTACTTAGATTTTTAAGAATAAAGCATAAAACAATAGGATTTGTTTAATAATGTAATGTGAGAAACTAAGTAGAAGAAAATTTCATTCAGGAGTATTAACAAGGCTGTGTACCAGACTGAAATCCTATGTAGCTACGCAAAATGATGAGAAAAAAGTCTTCGTGTCATGCAAAATCATATGCAAATCACATACTGCCAATATTCTCATTCATGCAAAAATTATGAATCAAATTGAAAACCATATTGTTGGATTAGATTTTTTTTTATAAATACAAATAAAAATAGCATTTGTTCTCTTTGCTATCATGTTTTCGAGCCTTCCAAGATAATCAGTCAGTTTAAGCCTTGTTGTCCTCCTGTTTTCATTTTTGTTGAAATCAGTTTAAAACATGGAAGGTTGTTTTGGATTTTTACATCATTATTTTATTAACAATGCTGCAATGTTTTTAAGATGCATTCTCAATAAATATAAAGTATTTGCTAAAAATTTTTGTCTTGTAAGACACACCTTCTGATGAGAGGCTAGGGACACTTTGGGTTGTGTACTCTGGAGAAAAGGAGGCTGAGAGGTGACCTCACTGCTCTCTATAGTTTCCTGAGGAGGGGAAGGGGAGAGGGAGGTACCTGCCTGTTCTTCCTGATAACTGATGACAGGATGCACGGGAACAGCACAAAGATGGGCCAGGGGAGGATATTAGGAAAAGGTTGTGGTTTGTTTGTTTTTTTTTTTAAAAAAAAGAGGGATATTAGGAAAAATTTCTTTATTGTGAGGGTGGTCAAACGCTGTGGCAGGCTTCCTAGCAATGTGGTTGATGCCCCATGCCTGTCAGCATTCAAGAGGCATTTGGATAAATGCCCTTAATAATAATATGCTTTGACTTTTGGTTAGTCCTGAAGTGGTCAAGAGTTGGGCTTGATCTTTGTAGGTTCCTTCCAACTCAATTATTCTATTTATGTATTCGAACTGCCCAGAAAAGTGTTAACTGGGAAATGTTGGGAGAACTGGGCAGTGGAGAGGACAACCAGACATATATGGGTAGAGGCGAATGAGTTGGAGAGGACCAAGATGCAGTGACTCACTTCCAGCTTCCAGCTGGAGAACCAGCAGCAGGTAAGAGGTCCTGGAAAGGGCAGGAGAAAGAGGGACAGGAAAGGGTGAAGGCTGGAAGTCAGTGAAGCCTTTTAGTTACATGCACAGTAGAGCAAATATACTTTCTCTGAGTTTCTATTCTATAGACCTATTCTATACTTGTGGAAAATAAATATTTCCAGGTAGACTGATTTGTGTGAACATCTTTGGTGATATTTTGGAAGGGCTGAGAAGGTATAGTGGAGCCAACACCCCATCACACAGTCCCAGTCACAAATGAGGGCAATAAGGAGTTGCTTTCTGAAACAGAGAGATATCTAAATTTATCTAATAATCCCTAATTTTGAAAATAAAAGAAATTTCTTCTCAGGACCCTTGATTGTGTATTTATAAATTCTTTGGGGGTTTAAGCAGATGTAAAATACTGTGAGAAAAAAAACTCTAATTCAGCAGGACTCTTACTTCTGTTAATAATGCGCTATCGAGAAAGAAGTACAGGAGCATATAAATAATTCTTTCTGAGGGAGTATCTGTTAATTTTTAAAAGGAGAGGTGTGAGAGAAACCTGTGTATGGATTAAATTCATTGTGAATTTAGGCAATTCAGAGCTGTAAGGTACTGAACGTCAGGGCCCTGATCCAAATAAACATTTACATACCTGCTAATATCAGGCAGTTGGATAACCTTGTAGCTGTAAAATGGATTTATTTTTTTTATATTCTTGGAAGTATGTATGTGTGTTTCAATACTTTTTTTGAATTAGATCCTTAGTACAGTGCAGGTTTGAGCCCTGGAGAAACAAGGAATAGCAATAAAGAAGTAATAGACCAACTAGACATAATATCTTGATTCACGTGGTTACAGCAAAAAAAAAAAAAAAATGGTCAGGAAAGACAGAGTTGAAGTCTACAGGGTGTTGCTAACACTAAACTAATTTCTCAATCGCAGACTCTGTTGTTACATTTGAAGAAGCTATGATTGTAAACTAGACATTGGTGTTAATTATGTTATTGAAAATCACAGTAACAATACTGAAATCATTATCTGATTAACTGCTCAGTTTTATAATCACTCAGTTTTATAATCACATGCTGCACAGGCAGAGTAATTCCATGATGTCAGCTGACTGTCTACATTTAGCATATTCATACAACAGTTTTGAGGTATGAAATGAAGTGCCAGATAGAATAATAGAAGGCAGGCATGTAAATCTATTTAAGAAGGTGAACCTGAAGAGAAAGAGAAGGGAAATTTCTGCAGCCGTGCACTAAATATTTTCTACTAAAGAAGTAGAAAATCACTTGTGATTTCCACTGTGAATAATGTAAGTACAAGCCCTGATGGATTGTTTTCTCTTCTCTTTGGATCTTGATTATTCATGGATTTCTCCAGGTGGACTACAGAAATGTGGCACAGTATCTTGGGATGCTGTCTTAAACAAAAGAAGAGCAGATTGTTGAGTGCTGCTTTGTTAGTTTATTATATATATTTGGTTTTGTGTTTTTCTTTTTTTTGTTTTCCCCTGTGTCTCTTATAAAATACTGCCATCTTCTTAGATTCCTTTGAATCATAGAACTGCACTGTCAAAAAGACACTAGAGTGTTTGTATTGCTCCTGCATTCTTTATAATTGTAATTGTATTTCTGATTTGTAATTCTGAAAAACAGAATAATAAGTGACTCAAAAATCTCCTTGCAACTTTGTCCCACTAACTCGGAGTTGGGCTGTCATACCCAGAGTTTTGGTCCAAGCAAAGACAGTAACTGATGCTTGTGGTGTTTGGGTAACCTGTAAGGGTAAGCTAGGTTTGATAAGACATTTAGATGCTGTTTGGACTCTGTCAGGATTCCTAGCAGACACACAACTGTCACTGAAATACTGCTCTTCATTTTCATTTAGATGTTTAAACATCTTTGCTCTGATCCGAAGCCTGTTGAACTCTGTACATATTTCTGTGAGCTTTAGATAGTGTCCCAAACTGACATCATGATGTTTATATGATGTCAGCATAACATCATTTCACAGCTGGAGTTTTGAAATAAGTTTTCGGAAATGAAAATACTTGTACAGATTTAGCGACAACCATCTTCACATTCATAATTCTGCTCAAGACTTCAAAGCAAAAATAATATCTGGAGAGAATACAGCCTTGATCCTGTTTTCAGTTGCATGAAGCACGGAGCAATTCCTGCTGATAGGCCATCAGCTTGCTCTCTCTGCTGCTACAGAGTGCTTCGTTGCAGATAACTTCATAGCCTCCTTTTCCTTGCCAGCTTGTGCAGTAGGAGATGTACAATCTAATCCTGAATGTGCACTGAGGCAAATCTGGCATAACAACTGACAGTAGGAGGGGAGTGAAATGAGTATATGGCAAAAATAAATAAATAAATAATAATAAAAAGCCTAAAGACTGTCAGTACAGAACAATCTCTGTTATTCCAGGATTAATACTCTTTTGGAGACCGGGGTTTCTGCATAGCTGACATCTGTAGGGCATGGTATCAGTAGACTGTTCCGAACAGATAAATTAGAGTTTCAAAAAAATAAAAATGAAAATAAAATAAAAAATTAAAAAATCAATGCCCTTGGAATATTTTTCTTTAAGCAAAGGAAAGAGATTGCAAAATGTATGGCAGTATTTTCCTAATACTACAAAATCTAATTTCTCATAATAAACTTCTGGGGATGTGGTGGCAAAATACCTCTTTCAAACTTGCCTGCAGGGATTTCTGATGCAGATAATCTGTGAGGATTATACATATTTCATTGCCTGGATTCTTCCTAGGCAGGCATTGAATTCTTGCTGAAAACATTTTTAGGTGTGAGGATATTGACAACTGAACACACATGTAGGACCAGACCTAGAGGTCACATACCACTCTGACATAATTCTTTTGACTAAAAGGAAATGCCTCCATTTTATCTCAGCTGAGACCCCGTGTCGTGTTTTTCTAAATGACAGCTGATCAGTTTTCTGTGTAAACCGATACATATTTAATACTTTTTCTTTCCTGCCTTGTATTAGGGCCACCACAGAGAACTGTTTCCCCCAAACAAGACCATGAGGACAGGAAGCACGACAAAGTCTTGGACAAGGGTAGTGAAAGTGGGACTTCCTGCAACGAGTTGTCCACCTCAAGTTGTGACAGCCACTCAGAAGCAAGCACTCCTCAAGAAAATGCTTCTAGCACTCAGCAGTCCACAGCTCACCAGCCAAATACTCTGACTTTGGATCGTCCATCTAAGAAGGCCCCAGTGCAGTGGATGCCACCGCCAGACAAACGCAGGAACAGTGAACTCTTTCAAACTCTCATTAGCAAGTCCAGAGAAACAAATCTTTCCAAAAAGAAGGTATGTGAGAAGCTGAGTGTTGAGGAAGAAATGAGAAAATGCATTCAAGATTTTAAAAAAATCCACATTCCAGATTACTTTCCAGAGCGCAAACGTCCCTGGCAGTCTGAACTCTTACAGAAATATGGGTTATAGTACTCAGCTCTTTCATTACATATCTCTGGGGCATTTGATGTTTAATAAGTTGCCACTAACTTACTGATGTCCTCCTCCTGGCCAACTCTGCCACCAGAGCTATTCCTGCTGCTTATTTCCTTCTGTGAACAGTGGATGTTGGATAGTACATGGTTTCTTTAAAAATATATATAAAAAGATAGAAACTTAAAAATACAAAAAAGTGTCTCATCTAAACCACCTCATAATAGCAAAGAAAAACGTGCATGGTGAAGAAAGATGGTTTTCGAACTGTAGTCAGTTGAGCTTCATTATCATTTTGGAATTTATCAAATAAAAATCTCAATCATCAGTTAATGCCTCGTTTTATGTCACAAATAAAAATGACTCAGACTTGCTATGGATGAAGAGAAACAGGGTTAAAAATTTGATTGAACTGGTTTCAGAACTAACTCCCAATGTTCTTTCAATGTTAATGCAATAAAACAAATACCTATTTTGCATGAGCACAATGTTACAAATAAATCACACAAGAACAAGAGGTTGTCTGTTGCTTGGAGAATTATTTGTTTGATACCAAGCCTATAAACGTAAAACGTCTAAGGGATTGAATTTGCTTTGTTCTGGGTCTGTGATTTTTTTGTGTGTACAGTGTTCTGTATGTAAGGATGGTGTAAATATGCCTTATACTGTTTTATTATTGCACCAACAACGTTCATCTATTAGTGCTTGTCAGGATTATTTCTGTGAAATGCAAACTTATGACAGATTGTGAAAACTGGTTTGATGGTCTGAAAGTTTCTGTTATGTTAGTCGCTAAAATTGGAGAAAAATAAAAGAGACTTTAATGTATTTATTAAAAGAACCATCTGGTAGATTTTCTTGGCTATCGTTATCTCCTCTCTTTAAGAGACTCAAGCAAATTGTTTTTGTTTTGTTTTGCTTTGTTTAATGTTTTCATAACTACTTTGCTGAAAAAAAAATGAAAAAAAAAACCACACAACACAAAGCCAAACAAAAAAACATGTTTCAGGAGTGGGCGAACAATGTTTAGTGCAGTGCCATTTAATCGGAACAACAGTACAGACTCCAGAAGGAAGAGCTATGCTAGGCTGCAGGGGGGAATGAACTAAAACACTGCATGTTTTCACTAACAGAACTGAAAGCAGTCCAACCTCGACAAGTTCACAAAAATCATCTTAGAAACAGAGGATTTAAAATATCACAGAAAATTTACACATTTACAAAATAAAGTTTTCTGTGAATAGTCTTTTCTATGACAAACCTAATTTCTCAAAGCAGATACAGGAAAATTGATATGGTTTTCATTATAACAAGGTAACTGTGGTGCAGACAGCTATACTTGGAAAGAGCTTATTGCTCTTTCCCATTCAACTAATCAGTTTACTCCAGCATTTCATCTTTTGAAAGCATTTTCATAACTTAAAATAAGACTAATGAGAATTTTTGAGAATCTCACACTGAATTTTCTTCTTGCTTTTTGAATCTGACTTCATAGCGCTTCTCACAGGTTATGCAGTTTTCCATTGTCTTTATTTTATGCCGTTTCCATTTGGGATGATGCCTTTTAGGTTCACACAGTATCTTGAACCTTTCTATTAAACCTTGCCATTGAGTTTGGAGACTGTTTTGTGCTACTTACTCTTAGCACTTCAGTCACTACCTGCCTATGGTATGGCTAGGTATTTGTTTGACCTGTTTATCCCTTCTAATTTGTCAATATGTAGATTTTTTTTTAATGATATTTTTTTTTCTTTTAATGGACTACCTAAAATTTCTCAGATTTAATTCATTCCTGAAGAGAACTGAAGTGTTCGCAAGGCACAAGTGATGTGTCAGATAAACCACATTGCTGTTACTTAGCAACCCCACTAGCATCTTCAGATTAAGTGTTTTGGTCGGGGGGTTGCACAGCACACACTCTCCTTCTTTCAGAGTGAAAAATTGGCACGTGTAGTAAGAGACTGGGAAAAAGCAATGGCTCCCGTGAATCCTCCAGGCATATTCTGCGATGCCTGTCACGCTTTTCATACAGTTCACACAGTTACAGCTCCAACCCCATCTATGTGTTTATTAATTTACAGGTTTAAGATTACAGGCTGTGATTAGGGAGATGGCAAGCCACATCATTTGGTGTAACTGAGGAGCTTGTGGGTGATTAGATGGATAGGGTTGGCAGGAAATTCCCAAGTGTTATAAGAGAATTCTCTAATAGAAGCAGGAAGTGGTAAGAGCTGGGTTTTTCGATTGCATCCTTCTTTCTCCTCTTTTTCTTACTTTTCTAATTAGCTTCTTTCTCTTTTATCCATTTCAGCCTTTTTCATTGTATTTCTTTTCCAGCTATTTACTTTGTTACAGAGGAGTAGTCTACAAACATTGGAATTCTGTGTCCTTTATTGTCTTTCAGTAGAGGTGGTCAGTCCATTAAAATTCCACTCCATGTGAAGTTTATACATTTAAAATACACATTCTTTGGAAAGGAAAGATAGATCAAAATATTTTTTTTTCAATCTTAAATTTGAAAAAGAATGTCAAAAATAAATTTGTTATTTTTCTTTCAATATTTCAATTATAATTTTCATATTATTTTCACGTTCTAAAGGGTTATGTTTCACAGTTAGAATAATGACATTAACTTTTATCTCATTATAGAACAAGTTGTTTTTAGCCAGCAGATGATAAGTTTTAGATGATAATTGCTTTGTTAAAATACATAAAAAAAATAAAATCAATATAAGATAAAATACTAATAGGTCACATAACATATAAATGAAACTTATTTCTGGAAGGAAAGTAAGTCGTTTTGAAAAAAATATTTTGTTTTCAGAAAGTTTTTTCTAAGTCAACAAAAACGCTTAAATCATTATGTTATTGGGAATTGAACTTGTAAAACCATCTCCCTTTGTATATTTCTGCCAAGTTTAGTTCCTAATTTTTAACATGCTAAGCAACACAGAAAGGTATATTATAAACTGTTTTTAAAGATTAGGAACAGATAAAAATAAAACAAATTTTCCTTTAGAAGCAATGTCCTAATTGAACTAATATTTCACAAAATTCAAGTATTCTATTCTATTCTATTCTATTCTATTCTATTCTATTCTATTCTATTCTATTCTATTCTATTCTATTCTATTCTATTCTATTCTATTCTACTCTACTCTACTCTACTCTACTCTACTCTACTCTACTCTACTCTACACTATTCATCAGAATCTACCACAAAAACAGTTCTCGTTGCCCATGTTTACTCACTATAAAAATTATTTTTAAGACCACATGATGGATATCACATCTGTCTATTTTTATATTCTTTGTTGTCCTAACTGAGCAGATGGGAAACAGGGGTACATGCAATGGAGTTTACACCTTCAAAATGTGTGAAGAAAGATCATAATCACATGGTGGCCTAATTACTGCTGAAGGATTACTTCTGAACCTATTTCTGAGGATTATTTCTCACCCAAATTTCAAGTTTTGGATTTTATTCTTTTTATTTATCTACTGGAAGAAAAATCTACCAAACAAATCAGATGAGCAAAAATGTTTGGACAGAAGTCGGTAGTGTCCATAAAATTGCCACTGAGCACATGCTTTGAAATTAATTTTGAAATATATTTTAGAATTCAGTTTCAATGAATTTTAAATGAACTAAATTGTATTTAAAACATCATGTCCACCTTTAAAAACTGTGCTTATTCAAAATCATTTGACTTTCTAATGCTGTCTTTGTTCAAGTAATGATGTTCAAAAATACACTTCCTACTGGAGGTGGAAAACTCAATTTAGTATACTGGGTAACAACAGGGCAATGATGGGTTCACTCTATGAGTGACTCATGTCCTGAACCAAGTTCCTTGGGAGTGCTCAGAAATTCTCAAGAAGGCTTTAGCTATTTACAGGATCACACCATTGGTATAGCTCACCATAAAAATAGCATTCACACATTACTTTAGCTTATATATTACAGGCCATCAAATAGCTTTATTTATTCCAGGCCCTGTTATCTAGAAGTAATTTTCATCCAATTTCATATTTTCTGTTCTGCCTCTCTTTTCTCCATTGTTACTATGGACATTCTTATAATCACTTCTATTTATCTGTTCTTCACTTGAAGTTACATAACTGAATTCAGAAGGGACTACAGCAGGCTTCATGCTAGAAAATGATGGGGGAAGCTGAGCACACTGTGAGTGCTGCTTGTTTGAGGAAACTTCAGTACTATTGGCAAGAAGATAACATGAAGCACAAGCTGAAAGGTAAAGTCAGGTGAATCACCCTACATCTCTTTATCACTGTCCAGTCATCCAATGGAAGCAATCCCTAATAATGTTGCTAACAGATAAATATGATCCCAATATCATCAGTATTCATCTTACCATGCACACGCACTTTGTGTTGGTACTGCAGCTGCGACAATGATCCAAATTCAAACAGGATGACTCTGGGTTGCACAGAGCAGGTAAGAGCAGTATGTCTGTTCATAAAGATATACCACTTTTTACAGACTGCTGTGGTGGATAGCTGCCTCTCCAGGGGCACACCCTTCATCACTGTATCTGACCTGGGACCATTGTTTCATACTGCTGGATCATCGCTGCTTGCACTGAGAACATCTGTCCCATGGGACCAAGTCCTTACGTGTAGCTCCATAGCAGCAGATAGAGAGCTCTGCTGCTTTAGCACACTGTTCCTTCTTTGAAACTGGCCTCATGGTAATGTGAATGGGGTGCTGAGAAAACAGTACAAATGGTGCCCAGAGGAGAAACTCAGCACTGACTGTACTCCCATCTCTTTGGAAGCTGGCACCCTGGAAACCCTCAATTTCAGGCATTATATTGTGTAAAACACATTGGGGAAACCACAAATGCAGTGAGTGCAGTGAATGAAGATTATAAGGGAATAAATATTTGGGAATTTTCTCTTCCCCTGAGGACTCGTCCTCTTTTTGCTGGGCCAAAAAGAAAGAAAAAGAGAGTGAGAAGCAACAACAGACTAGATAGAGGTAGTGGGAATTTGACAGTCTCTGTGTTGTATTGCCTTTTAAAATCTGCTTATTTAAAATGTTACTTTATCTTCCTTTATGTACATAAAGAGAGAGAGTAGAAATAGTTTGATGACATTGGTCTTGAGATACTAGATTGTATAATCTTTCCTGTACGTATTAGATGTAATTCTAGTATTGAGCACAGTAAGCATTTCAATTACAGTACAGTGTAATTCTTAGCAAGAAGTCACCCAAGAATAGATGACTACCAGTAACAAGAAGAAAATTAAATTAACATAAAAGAAGGGAGATCACAATTGGCGATAAATAATCTTTCCAGATTCTCAAGCAACATTTAATGCTGAAATACCATAACTTTATCTACTATCTGCTTAACATGCATGCAATTCATTAATTTAATATTGATCAATTCATAATGTGCCAACACTTCATGCTAAATTTCTGACAGGCCATTTTGTTCATAAATGTATGCTGTGCATAGTAAGTGTAAATTTTGACAGCAGGGAACACCTGATGGAATATTCCTCCTCCCTACTAGATTGCTAGTTTAGTTTAGGATGAAGTGTGGGAACCATCCATCAATGACCCTATTTTTATTTTTATTTTCTGTTTTCTTCCCTATTTAGGTGAGTTGTGGGTTTCATTTCATGCTATTTTTCTGTCTAAGGTAGTATTGGACTCAATGTAGTACAAAACAGTTACTGGCATTTTGGTCTTGAATTATTTTGATTTATATCTAACCTTGATTTAAATTACATTAGTAAGCTTCTGACATCAGCAATTGAGATGACTGCTGAGCAGTAAAGCAATTGCCATAGAGTATGCCCTGGAGGCAGGGAAATGGGACTAAAAAAGATAGTGTTAAAAATAATCTTTCATGCTATTGTGGATGTAGAGGCAACCCAAGGGATTAAAAACCCAGTCCCTGAGGAACAGAGCCTGTGGTGCTTCTCTCTCTGGGCAGGGCAGGATGTGGAGTCCTTGCATACCCGTCCCCAAGAGAATTCTGGATTCACCACGTTACAGAACTAAACCTAGTCTTTGAGGGAAAAAATGTTGCTCTTTCACAGGTTTTATGTTGCTGATCCAGTATGTCCTCATGGAAAAATTAAGTGGCACCCTCCTGGCCTCTAAAGAGAGCGCAGGCTTGGCTTCTGTTTTTGTGGCTAAGTCATGCAAATACTTGTCCAGAATTTCCCTGGCAAGTATCTCTGCTGACATTGAGATTCAGTCTGTCTCTTTAAAAGTGTTTTCTTACTTTCCTTGTGTGTCTTCCAAGTGTTCAATACTCTTTTGGGAAACAGGTACTTACAGATGCACATATTCTCATTTTGGTCAGTAATAGAAAGACAGGGGTAGAAAAAAGGTTATTCTCTTCCTGCACTGTAAAGGGACATTCCCATTTATAGAATTCATTATTTTATGTTCTTTTTTTTACTGCCTTCTTAAATTGTAAGCTTATGTCTTGCCTGAAATAAGATCTGTATTACTTTTCTTTCTTTTTCACTTCTTTCTTTTTCTTTCTTTCTTTCTTTCTTTCTTTCTTTCTTTCTTTCTTTCTTTCTTTCTTTCTTTCTTTCTTTCTTTCTTTCTTTCTTTCTTTTCTTTCTTTCTTTCTTTCTTTCTTTCTTTCTTTTTCTTTCTTTCTTTCTTTCTTTCTTTCTTTCTTTCTTTCTTTCTTTCTTTCTTTCTTTCTTTCTTTCTTTCTTTCTTTCTTTCTTTCTTTCTTTCTTTCTTTTTCTTCCTTCCTTCCTTCCTTCCTTCCTTCCTTCCTTCCTTCCTTCCTTCCTTCCTTCCTTCCTTCCTTCCTTCCTTCCTTCCTTCCTTCCTTCCTTCCTTCCTTCCTTCCTTCCTTCTTATTCTTTCTCTTTTTCTTTCTCTCTCTCTCTTTCTCTCTCTCTCTCTTTCTCTCTCTCTCTCTCTCTTTTTCTCTCACTTTCTTTTTCTCTCACTTTCTTTTTCTCTCTTCTTCTTTTTCTCTTTCTTCTCTCTTTTTCTTGCCATTGTTTTTCTGGTTACTTCAGCCCTTTTCAAATAAACAGCACTGATTTTCAATTATTTCTGACCAGAAATAATGTCAGACACATTTTACCTTTCTCTGTGTTTCCAATTATTCATGAGTCTATTTTATTATTTTTTTAACTGAATTTTATGAATATCCTACTTACTTTATCTTAGATAATTAGAGAGGATGGCAAATAAAAATGTGAGAGAGACTTTCAAAGGCACATAGGTGAGAGAGCCCCAATTCCCTGTGGCTTTTACTGAGACTTGCGTATCTAACTCTTTTTTCTCTACCTCTGAAAATCTCCTGTTACCTCTGCAGTGATCCCTGTGTCCTTCCCCTCATCTCAATAGGATCTGTCAATCATCTTTAACTGCAGCTTCCCACTTCCACTCCAAGGCAATTTTAATTAATCATACTAGTAAAGTTTTTGTTTTTTTTTTAACATTGAAATCAGGCATGATTATAACATCCCATTCCCTTCATACACTAATTCTGTAGTGCTTACTAAAAGGAATAATCAAGTTTGTCTGACAAGAGCTATGTTCTAATACTCCTTGTGAGTCTGTCTCGTCTCACACTAGGGTAAACAGCAATTGCCTGAGCCAGCCTGTGATAAGCATCTCAGCAGGAGGGAAGCCATGGTGCTGCTCTGTGGGGTACAGAAATGAGAAGAACTCCACTGCATATGAGCTTCAAATAAATTAGATGTACATTAGTGTTTCTGAAAACCCACAGGAGTTTTCTGAAGGCTTCTGTGTCCCTCTGTAAGTCTACTTATGGTGAAGCTGCCACAGGGGGAAAAAGAGGCAAAATAAAACAAGAACAGGACAAAAAGATTCTGCATGGCTTTGAAAGTGATTTGAGTGGTTTCCTCCAGTCTCCAAGTACTAGGGGAGCAGAGAGATCTTTAGGTTCTTTGAATTCATCCTTCCTACATGATTACCTCAATTCTGTGCTGGGGCCCCCTGTTTATTGAATTGTTCCTGGCTCAGGAGATGAGTTCCTATTGGACTTCCAAGATCATGGTCCTCATTGCCTAAAGCCATCAGTGTAGTAAACAGGGAAGTAATTTCATAGATTATTGCTTTAATAATGGTGGGAGAGGCGTTGACTACCCCCAGGGATTTCTTTCTTGGATGTTTGCCACATCTCATCATTACCTGAAGATCTCAGCAAAACTGCAATATTGTGCAGGACCCAAGACCAGAATTATCATATCTTGTTCTTTAACTGTTAAAGGATTATTTTCAGCTGGTAAGTGACCAGGATTTGAAGCTGTATACGTGCTTGTGTGATTATCTGTTTGATGCTTCCTCCCAGTTCTGAAGGCATGTTATTTATTTTTCCTCATCCCTGCTGGCACCTCAGTCACCCAAGGATATTCAGTAAGAATTATTGATGCAGTAGGCGTGTGCTGATTTACTTAATATCCTGGAATGCCTATCATGATTCATTTTTTATTTATTTTGCATGACATACATGGCTAGTGCTTTACAGCTAAGCATAAAGACTTGTCTCCTGTCTCAAGACGATTGAAAATGACAAAACAGGAACAGGGAGAGTTGCAACAAATATAACATAAATGCAACGAGATTGTTTGTTCTATGTTGTTTCTATTAGTATTCCCTAGAATGGTTCTCTTTAAACTTTATTACAGTGTGGGGTACAATCACAGTCTTTTCATAACTCCTTTGTTTTTATATCAGTGAACATCCTTGTCAGTTATGTTGTGCCTAGACCTAGCCTTTCTGCACCAAATCTTCCTAATTACCTATCTTTCTCTTTGACACTTTTATGTTTTTAAGACTTACCAGATTATGGCACCCTATTGTTTGCTTATCAACTGTGTGATCATCTAACTTAGAAATCACATCATGTGAATGCAAAACAAAGGAAAAAAACCTTACCTACGATCTATCTCAGTAGTGAACATTTTGGTCTGTGTGTGATAGTTGAAAAATTTTGTCTTGTGTCACTAGGCAGGGAAGCTCCTGAAGGGGTGAAATGTTTTATCATAGGACCTAATCTTGCAGCCCAGTGGCTAAGCAAGACCCTGTGTTGGTCAAAAGTCTGTCGGTATCAATGCACATGTTCCCCGTGTATATCCAAATGCAGGATGAATGCCTTAAAATTCTGCCCTTTAAATTCCCATCTGTTCACGTCCTAGAAATGCAGAGCAATGTTCTGAAGCAGATGGCAGCCATGAGAACTTACCTCATGAAAGAGCATCACATTCCTCAGAAAGACTAGAAATAAATAATGAATGAATGAATGAATGAATGAATGTTTAACAGTTTTGCAAGTTCAGCTACCTGTAAATACAGACCCGGACCTTTCCAGAGAGATAGGGTAGGGTCTGTCCAGCTTGATACCACACAGCTGTGTTCTGCATTTACAGGGCACATTTCTGCTCACTTATAGGATATACCACTCAAAGTTTCTCAAAGGTAGCCCTGAAAATTGGCTGCTCAGCCTCCATGGAAGGCATGTGTCCAAAACAATTGTCTGGTCCATTGCTACCATTAACTGTTACAATACTTATATTTGCAAATCTGCTTAAATTACCAAAGCACTGTTCTGAAAAGGAGAAAAGAGATATATTCTCCTTCTTGCATAATCACCCTTTCTGTACCTTCTGTCTCTGAGGTTTTGTGTAGAATCCAGGTGGGAAAACAAGCTGCTTTTATATATATATATATATATATATATATATGTATATATATTTACAATTTTAAAAGAAGGGAATTTATTTCTGGCAGTGCAGATATTTTCTGGCAGTGGCATAATGTATTCTCTGTAACACATGATCAGAAAAATCCTATTTTCTTCCTTCTTTTTTTAGGCTATAATTCCTGGACTGCACCGCAGAGCCATGTAACTAAAAGCATTGGTCCCCCCAGGATTCTCAGTTTACTGGACACCAGTGGGGGAGAGACAGTAGATACCGCTACACTCTCCTAAACCTTAGCCTTAACCTCCTTCTATGTTTCCAATGTCTTGTATGGCTGAATGATGCCAACTTCATAGCCTGCAAATTCAGCACAGAATTTGGGTTATTTTGTTTAATGGTTTATATTTTTCCCCTCTGTAAGCTGGAGACACCAGCTGCAAATCCGGGCCTGCAGCCAACTTTGTCTCTCCTTGAATAAAAATAAGACTGAGCTTGTGGAAAGTGCAGAGAAGGCAGAGGAAGATCACACAGCTCGCTTGTATCAGCTACGCGACGCTTGCACACGGTACTGTGAGCTGGTTTGGTGCTGCCCCAGAGAAGAATCCTTGAACAAGTGCTGCATGGACAGTCAGGCACCTGCATATGGGAAGCTAATGGCCAAGCAGAGCGCAGGGAGAGATGCTGATGGACTGATCTCAGCTTCTCCCAACCACACAGTGAAGAAGTGCTGTCCTGGCATCACCCTCGGGAAGTGGTCTGGGGGGTCCTGGAGGAAGCTGAAGCAGGTGTGGTGTGCTCAGCCACCATGGTTTTCATAGGCTGAGGTTGAAGTCCTTAGTGAATTCTCTGTAAGGAAGCCGTCAGAAGCTCTGGGTTGCATGGGAAAGGTTGTGAGAGGAGCTTGAGGCTAGAGTCAGGGATGTGAAAATAAACAGCGATTGCACAGTGAGGGTGAAATGTAAAACAAAATACAATTTCTTCCTTCTCCCTTACAAGCCACAGAGGATAGAAACATACCTCCAGGGGGAAGTTAAGTCCCAAATCAGACCTGTCCTTTCCTCCTCGTTACCCACCTGCTGACAGGGCTTTCTTCACCAGCTGCCCTTTGAATGATTGCTTATAAGCAGTGCTGCATATGGGACATGGTTATGTGATGGGGAATGAGTGCTCAGCTTCAGCATGACTAACTGAGCCACCCCAACAACATGGCAGGCCCATTCCTTGCCTCATTATTAAAATAAATAAATAAATAAATAAAACAGGCAAAAAACAGGCTTTCTGAGAAATCTGGAGTAGCAAAGGGGTTCCAGGAGGTGGCAGATGTGGCTGTCCAGATGTTCTGCTGGAGCCACCAGCTCCAGATGGGGACTGTTGCTGGGTACAAGCCCTGGGGTATAAACATTTGGTGTGTTACAGGCATTTCGGTAGTTAGGTGATGTTGAATGAGCGAATACTTGGAGGGTTAGGCTGCAGATAAGTTACAGTTTAAAAAATGTCTGGGATGCCCAGATTGTAAACAAAAGTACCATCCTGCTTCTTTATAAACCCCCACCTGCAGGCTGATATCCTGGCTTCTCTTCATCCCCAAGCCCAGCGACGGCCCCATGCCTGGGGCTGGGGCTGCCCCCAGCTGCCCCCCAGTTGCCTGGGTCCTGGCTGACCCTGGCTTTCCCACCCCAGGGAGACCCCACAGTCTCTGCAATGTATATGTGTACAGGAGCTGTTCATCTAGGTATATTTTTAGGAAGAAAAATTGGACTGGAATACTAAAGTAGTAAAACATAAATAAATAAATAAATAAATAAAGGCACAAAAATTCAGTAATAGCGATAATGCAATGTCATATAGTAATTTTGGCTGATTGAAAATAATCTCTTTCCTGTAATTTTATTGTATTTTTCAGGTCAGGAAATAGAAGCCATGCAAATACCTGCTTTAGACAGGTCTGCTCACTGTTCATCTCTGCTTCCTTGCATTCTAAACAGCTCATAATAATTTCATTCAGGACAAAAAGGTTATGTGCTTATAGTAATACAGGACAGGAATGAAGCTGTTACTCTCTGAATCGGAAACAATCACCCACAAAATATAGCTCTCCTTCCACACCAGAAGAGTCCTGAGGATGATGAAATGTTAGCATGCTTCTGCAAATACCTTTTTGTCACAGAAACAAAAAAATAACCCCATTCTCTACCCACCCCCTACCCCCTAGTATCTTCAATTTATAAATCTGCCAAGGCTGGCTTTTAAAAACAATGAAGCTGGTAGAACAAAATGTATGAACCTTAAAAAGACTTATCAACAGGGAGAGAGTCAGGCATGTCCCTAGGGATATTGAGAAAAGATCTCTTCCTATAGTAATATATAACACTGTATCAAACAAAAAAATAGTGTGTGTGTGTATATATATATATAAAAATAAAATGGGTTCTAAATCCTAGAACTGACATTTTTCATTGCCTGTTTGCCTCTCTACTCACAAAATCTTAGATCTTTCCTTATTTAGACACTATCAAAATAACTGTCCATTATATCAGTAGAGAAGGGTCTTTGAAACTGGAGACAGTGCATCTTACATCCCTATGAAGCCTCTTTTACTATCATTTTTCATGAACAGCCTTGGTGCAAATGAGAATCTGACACATTCCTTTTTATAAACACTGCCATTTATTAGCAGGTTAAGGTAGGAGAAGACATCTCCGTTTGATGCATAGTGCAGAGGATAATTAATTAGAGTTGTAATTCAACAGAAAATGTTAAATTTAAACTTCAGAAGAATTATAAAACTTAATGAATTGACCTGGTATGTCCAGAAACTTCTAGCAACTTACTTAATTGCTCTAAATGAAGTGACCTAAAATCATGATTGTACACTAAAAAATCAAATTGGTTGACTTAACCTGTGAGCAGGCAGTAAATAGAAAACAGAGGTGGAATTAGTAATATTCTAAGAGGAACAGAATGCATCTGTTTAGGAAAACACAAATAATTTATATAATATTATCCCTGGCCCATAAAGATTACAATTTTAAATGAATTTCCATACATTTCTAGGAAAACCCCCAAGCTTCAGCAAGGGGACTTCAAATAATATTTTGAATTAAGGAATTCCCAATGTAAGCATGAAAGGCAGGAAAAGAGGACTGGGCAGCTTGCTTTCTGCTGCTCTGTTTTGCTGCCCCATAAAACTTGTCTTCTTTGTGCTGTGAGTGCCCAGCAAGCAGTCTGTCAGCTTTCCAGATGTGTGAAGACAAGGACTGATGAACATGCTCTACATACAGTATCTGTACATTTCAGATTTTAATGTGTTTCTGAGATATTTAGCAGAGTTCCCTAACCCTTACATCACATCTATAAAATTAGTGAAAATAGCAGGGACATTTAGCTTAATGGACTATGAAGCTGGTACAGCTGAACCTGAGGGCGCACACAGAATTCTTACACATCATTTGTACCAACCATAGATAAATAAATAAATAAATAAAACAGAACCACAAATATAAAAGTAAAAATGAGATTGTGCAGTTTAGCTTTTGAGGAGCCCAACTTCACTCCCCAGTTATAGATTCTGATTGATGTCATTGTGCAGCAGCAGAGAATTTAGGCCAGTGTGTAAGAACAGTGGCAGACTTAATCATGCCATATGTTTGTTTATTTCACCAGTTCCTTCCTCACATATGACTAAGGCATGATATTCAGGCCATGCAGGGGATGAATAAAGCTGCCTTCATATCATGCCTGTGGGTGCCATTTGAACTTGGTCTAACTCAACAGGTTGATTTAATCACTTCTGATGCAAGGTGTCCTGTAGCCAGCCATGACCCACACTGTGAAGCTTCGCCACCTGGAGCATTTGTATGCACATGTAAAGTGTATTTAATGAAATAATTTTTGGCAGCTATTTCCTCACACTTACCAAAAGAAAGTTGACTGCACCCAAAACACCAGCATTTTCCCTTTTTTTGCTTTCTAATTCTGCTGAAATAGTGATGTGTTGCAGCAGTGTGTGCTGCCAAATGGCATAAGATCACTTGCACAACAGGAATAAAGCTGCATGCAAATCTAAGGGTTTCGAGAAGTTACTCAGAGACTCGGGTGACTTTATGCAATCGAAGATAAAGAAAACAGCCCCGAAAAACTGCTGGGTAGAGACCTGTGTGCTCTAAGGTAGAAACATTTCAAAAGCTTTGAATCAGTGCTGAAGTTCTGGGCAAGTCTTGGTGTCTGTCAGAGTCAGAAAGTCATCCACCTAATTAAGCATTGATTTTAAACTTATATTTCCCCTTCATTGTTATGCGCTGCAAGATTGTACTACAAACATTAGTATCCCATTATTGGTTCATAATATGGTGCCATTACTCTGTCCCAGCTCAAATTACCATTGTAATGGCTACTGGCTTCCCATAACCTACCCCAATGTGAGATTTCACAAGGGAGACACAGTTTATGTGAGGCACCACGATAAAAGTCTCGTAATATGCATTAAATTCCAAATTGTGCATAAAAGCTTTAACATCTTCTGAATGCAAAGTCTCTGCACTCTCTGCAACAGATGTTTTCTTTCATGCTGCCCAAAAATAATATAGCTTTGGAATTGTGTTAATACAAATATCTGTCACTGTCTCTACGAGCATTGGTTGATGCCACTTGCAGCATCTACTTCCTTTCTACTTTCCATTCTAAGTGCAAAGACATGTGGGCATCATCTTCTGTGGAGCTTCACCCTGTTCTCCTGCCACATTTGATCAGTGTGATTTCAGCTACCTGATGCTGCACTGCAATTAAACTTGTTTCCCCAATACCCAAAATTTCTTGTCTGTCTTCCTGCCATGCTTTGGAGTTCCCTCCTGTTCAGTTTTCACATCAGCCCTTTTGACAGATACGTTCTGCCAAACAAATACCAGCTGCACTCCCTTCCCCATCCAGCCCCTTCAAGGTTATCATTATTTATTTATTTATTGCATTTTTTTTTCCAAAAGGTTTTAATTAAATTTCTGTGTTCCTATTTTACTGTGTTTATAGTTGCCATTGGATATTGACACAGTTTGGTTGAATAATCTTTGAAAAATATCCTTAGGAGTAAGCCATATTGTAAAACAAAGGTTAACATATCACTCTAACAGAGACATGAAGTTCAGACGACCACTTCTTTTCACATGCACTGTATTTATGAATATGTAAAATGTAGACAACTACCCAATCTATCAGGGAAATTTCTCCATTTAATTTTTCGTTCATCTCTCTCTCTCTGAGATCTGCATCTCACAGTCAATAACTCTTTTCCTCCCAAATCATATGCCCCGTCAGCTTTGTTTTCTGCAATCTTAAATATAAAAGATAGCCTTTTTTAAAAATCTATGCTTTTTTTTTTTTAATGCAAGACCTTATAGCATTTTTTATTTTTCTTTTCACAAGACTACTTCTTTCTGTAAATAATTAAATATCCACTTCTTAGTCATCTATCATATTAACAAAGCTTACATACTCCACGGCATTAAGGGGTAGCTTTTCCATTCACAGCAGTAACCTGCAGTCAGAAGTTCTCTACCTTTTTCTTGCTTATAGGAAGACTGAAGAATGTGATATGAGAAGTCTGTGGTAAGAATTGGGGACAACTGCTGCTGAATACACTGACAATAAAGTTCTAAATTTTGACTTGAAGTTAGACTGTAAATGAAGATGTGTAAACTATGGGCATGTGTAAACCTGGAGCAAGTGTGCCGTAGCAGCTGCATACAGATAAGAATCCTATGTACATGTTAGTGTAAGAAGCTGGTTAATGAAGTCATTCATCATATCCCAAGGCTGAGTTCAACATTGCTGAGATGAAGCAAAAGCAAGTCTAGGAGCTGTATTATGCTCACTGATTTTTAAAACTTAGCCTAATTTTTGAGAGCCTACTAATGCAAATTGTGTTATTCATTTCTTACAGATGGAGATTCAGTTGCCTCTGAGCTCTTCCTGACACACAAAAGTTAGCAAGTATTTTGACAGTGAGTCTTCCTGAGATTTCATTGTCTTGGGGGTTCTAATAAATAGGAAAATATCTAACATATTTGTGTGGAAGTTCTTGTCGTCCTCTCCTTCCCCCCACCCCCCTCCACCCCCTTTTTTTTTAAACCAATAACATTCAGTAACATTTTAATTTAGTGGTGCTCTTACTTGACAATTTTACAGTTATGAAAATTTCATGTCCCCTTTCTTTGACAGATTGCTAGTGGTTTAATATGAAACATTGCTATGAAATAAAGATTTTATGTTATTTCTTTCAGGAAGCACTGGGGAAAGGAATCTACCTATATCCATCAAGTAATTAAAAGGTCTTAATATTTTGATGTATAGGGCAAGTGTATTTTCTAATTGGAATAATGATTTCTGTTTCAGTGAACAATCATTTAGTTTGCACCATATTAAAACCGTAAGAATTGAGATTGAATATGAATAGTGAAACACAAACCATTATCTTAGTAAAATCATGATATTGTTTTACAAAAAACCTTTGATCTAGAATTCTAATGTATTTTATTAGAATTAAATTATATTTCTGATGAAATGGAATATATTTATGTTAGAGATAAACTAACCTTCAAGTGTGTAAAGAGATCTCTAGAAGGAAATAAAAAGGTTGAGGGGTATGTTTGTTTATTTTTGCTTAGTAATTAACAGCCATTAATGACTTAGAATCAATCTGATTAATGGAGCAGTGTCTCTGCAAATTTGTTTTCTGTACTGTAAGGAAAAACTGAGAAAGGTTATTAAGATAGCACCACCTCCAATAATGAGACTAAACAAACTTTCTATCAGTTCTGATGGAACAAATTAACAATGATCAGAACAAGAAAATATATATATATATATATATATATCTTTGTAAAGACAATTTACCAAAAGCAAGCAGTAGACTAGTAGACTACAGCTTCAAACTAAGAAGCTTAAGAATGATATCTGACCTCTAGCCACCCAGAGACCCAGGACTATTGTTCTATCTTTTTCTAATTACAAATTTAGCCAAAGAGTTTTTAAGTTAAATTTCTTGTAGACAGTTGAAATTAGTGAGGTTGTTCACAGTATCGTTAATAAGTTTTAAATCAGGTCTTTGCCTTCTGATGAGACATCTTCAAGAATTGAGACCTCTTTGATTGTTTTAAATTTTTGAAATACTTCATCTTCTGTCCAAGTCTTCTCTTTTCTTCTCTTTGGGTAGGAAAGAAGCTCCTAAGAGCTTATTTCATAAGGAGCCTTTTATTATAATCTATTATTTCTCAGAGATCCAAAACAAAATATTTCTTTCACCTAACCTGCCTCTACTAAGTACTATCTAAACATTTCCATCTGACATGATGCAAAAAAAACACCTTTGTGTCCTACTGCACATGATGAACATCTGCCATGTTGTCAGCTGTTTTTAACATCAAATTCTTACATGCAATTAAATCTGAGAAACTGTCATTTTCTTGATTGTAAATGTTTGACAAAGTTACAAAGGGTTGTCTTGTTTAAATGCTAGAATAGGCACAAACTGAAAACAAACAAAAAAAAAACCAACATAATATAAGAATTTTAAATCACCGTAAAATAAATGAATTTATTGAAAAAATGCAGAAAGAAACAAGAGAGAATTCAGTAGATACAAATAATTGCACACCTGGGTGTTCTGTTTTTTGCCATGAAAGTTTCTTCTCCCATCATCCATAAATCATTTTCTTAGGATGTCAGAAAAGTGCTTAGATTGCATCACTGAACACGTAAACACCAGGCATTTCTGTAAATTTTGAGAGTCCTTTCTGCTCTTATTTATTTATTTATTCATTCATTCGTTCATTTCTTTATTCCTAGGCACTCACCTTACATATGCTTAAAATAAAATTCTTCTTACACATATGGTGCCCACAGTTCATCTAGATGCAAGCCTGTTTTTATTTTATATTATTTTATCTATAATGCTTTATTAGATTATTTTATTATTATTCTATAGAATTACTTTTAGAGCTGTCCAGTTTCAACAGCTGATAAACAATACTTAATATAAATTTCCTTTATATATCATTTTTTGTAATACAGACATACTTTTTATATTTAAGAATAAAAGGATTTCTCTGTGAGAAATCTCTTGTGAAGATTCTCATTGCGTATTTTGCTAGTATAAGTCTTTGTTCTATAATATACTATTCTTGCTTGAAGAAGAGGAAAGTGAGAAATGTAACAATATTATTGGAAGGAGACTGAGATGGTGGTTTGAGTTAAAAATAACCTTTCTTATGCAATCAATTCACTTGAGACCTCTGGGTGTAGTCTTTAGTAAAAGCAATTCTATTGTAAATAAATGATAACAAATAAAAATATCAGTTTAAAACTCTATTCCAGAAGCCAACTTACTAAAGCCATACCACAAAACTTACCTATTACATACCCCATCAAAATGGTTATATTAGAAGAATG